>NW_026991716.1:34840014-39840014 GCF_029215605.1 Mirounga angustirostris
TTTTTACTGGGCCCACTCCAGTTCAAGTCAGTGGGATGGCTATATGTCACTGGCCACCACTCTCACCACCTGTCTCCACCAATCCAGCAAATTTCCTCATATCAAAATTAAAATATGCTTGTAGCCTACCTGCTACAAGGGTTAAATCCAAACTCCTGACAACACACTGAAAGTCTCAGAGTTGAGTGGAAGTCTGCCTTTCTGCCCGGCACTCAAATCTTCATGCTGCAGACAACTCCGTCCCAACCAAACCAGTCCAGTCAGTGCCCTCTCCACATCGTGCAGTCTCCCTGCCTTGCCTGCACAGGGCTCTCCCCTCCTCTAAGATTAACCAAATTCTGTCTGTCTTTCAAATCTTCAGCTTAATTCATCACAAAATCTTCCAACAGCATTTTGGTCTAGAATGTTTTTTACTCCTGTTATTATTACTACACATCATGCTTACTGTGTATCAGGCACGGTCCTAAACACTTTCTCTCTATATTAACTAATTGTATTTCAATCTCACAATGCTACAAGTGGGTACTATTACTATCTGTAGTTAGCTGTCAGGGAAACTGAGGCACAGGAAAGCTAAGCAACTGTCCAGACATACAGCTTGTGAACTTGGGGGCAGACCCACAATTCACACCTAGGTGATGTGGCTCCGAAGTTGGTGTTTTTAAACTGTTGTGTTCTACTGCTTATCTGGAATCCTTTAACATTTTTGCCTAGATCATGCTGTCCGTTTGTCAATAAGTTGCTTTGAGACATCTCTTCAATTAGTAGAAGGTGACAAGACAGAATTATGTCTTTTCTCCCTAATTACACTACTTAGAAAGCAAGGGGTGAACCTTCACTAGTAGGGTTTCTCCTATTATTAATCACTATGAATAAATACTAGTTTATAGATTTATTAAGTAAAAAAATATAAGGAAGTATCAGAAATAAGAGTAGCTAGCCAAAATTTAAAAATCTGGGGGGGAGGGTGACTTCAAACCATTTCCAAGTATGGAAGGTTTATTAGAATAAAGCTGATTATTGGCTGAGTTTCCATTTCCAGATGATAGAATAACCCATAATTATGGAATATTGGGGAAAAAAACTTTTTAATGGTTATATATTACAAAATGTTGTAAGATAGGCTAAGTAATTTCTCTTCTCCTTAGGACCCTCAAGAATAAAAAAATGTTGAGGTGCCTGGGTGGCTCAGTTGGCTAACTGTCTGCTCGGATTTCCGCCCAGGTCGTGATCTCAGGGTGTGAGATCAAGCCCTACATCAGGCTTCGTACTCTGCGTGGAGCCTACTTAAGATTCTCTCCCTCTCCCTCTGCCCCTACCCCCTCTCTAAAAAAAGAGAAAAAAATGCCTAGGAAAAACTGAGTAGTCTTGCCTGAAAGTAGAGAAATGGATTGTTATTAGAATGGTGAACATATAGCAAGATTTAAATCAATGTTTATTTAATAAATGGATGAGCTACCTTGACCACAAAATTATCTAAGTTGTTTCCTGTAGAACACAAATTTTATGCAGAACTGCATTCCAGTAAGTCCAACATTATAAGTCTTCTGAAAAATGTACACACTGACTATATAATATGGGGTTACTCAGTTCTATCCATTTAAAAACTAGTTCTAGTTTTGGCAGAGCAGATACTCATTTTGGTGGCATTTAGACAAAAACTTAATTCCTTCTTAAATCCACTTTTACTTGATCAATATTATATAATAAACCACAAACAGGTAGTCTCAGTCCTCTAGCTAAATTTCTCATGACTCATGAAGACAACGTGAGTTAAGAAAGATCAGAATAAGTTATTTCCTCCTTGGGGAGGGTGTTGGTATCAAACAAGGGTAGCCAGCTATCTGGCTATCTTGTCAGTAACTGGGTGATCAAGCCCTTAGAAATGGACTCACCCTTAGTAAAATTCACTTAAGATTGAAATTTTTATTTTACAATAGAAAATACCTTGTCACATGGGTGAAAGAATATATACTGGCATGACCAGCACATTCCAGTCCTGTAGTCAAACCACTTCAATATTAGTCAAAATGATAACCAGAGACTAATTTCTGAGAGGAGGAGGAAATAGATCACTATGATTTCCAACCACTTGTTTTTAATCATGAGAAATCACTACCCTAGAAATCAGAAATATTTGTAGATTGCATGATCGATGCATTTTCTCTGTGTAGAGAGAATGGCATGGGGATTAGGAATGTGCTTGAGGAGTCTGTACTACTCCCAAAAAGAAAGTGAGGAATCAAATGAACAAAGGCATCAGACCAACAGCCTTACTTTTGGGACTAGAAACAACTATTGCCCTATAAAGTGCTTGGATATATTCTCGTGGAATTTTATCTCGGTGAATTTCCTTTTCCTATCCTTTCACAAGTGGCCAACAGTCCTTCTGACTTTTTTTGGGGGGATATGTAAATATACACAGATTACCAAAGACTCCCGCAGGACAAAGAGCAATTCTATCCATTTCTGCTGATTCTGAAGATCTAATGTATCAGGTTAATCTTCCATTTTAACACAAGGGCAAGCATATCTCTTACATTTTTATTTCTTTTTGAGATGTGGCGATGAGGCAGTGTTAGGGAAAGTGCTTCACTTTAACTACCATGTACTGATAACATGACATTGAATGTTATGTTATGAATAAAGAAAATATTAGATAGAAGATGGAGTGGCAGGCCTTTAAAACCTGTTCTCCCGTTTAGCAAATTTTAGCTGGCACCTGGCTAACCAACTGAGACTCCACTTCCCAGTTTTCCTTGCCAATAGGTGTGGCCAGTAACACCAATAGAATGTGAGTAGAAATAACATTTCCAAGCCTTGGTCTTAATACACTGGGCATGCCCTCCTCTGCTATTATGAATCCACCAGAGGAATGATGGAAGTCACATTTAAAGATGGCAGAGCCACCTTGGCAGCCTGAGTCCCATGAGGTTATGAGAGAGAGCCTGCCTATCAGCCCTGGCCTATTAAGTGAGAAAAAAGTAACCTTCTATTTTTATCAAAGTCATTGAGTCTCTTTAACAGAATGGCTTAATCTGTATCCTTACTGATACAGATATTGGTAAAATTAAACATCAGAGTTGCCTATTAGAACCCCCAACCACTCTTCGCAAATTCATAGTAATGAGGTACCAGTTTGGCAGGAAAAGTCACCTAGAGTGAATCTATTCCTACACACTGGATACCTAGGAATTCATTGGTTTCTTAAGATAAAAAAAGTAATGGTTGAGTCCATAGTCTTAAATCCAAAAGATGAGAAAATTACACATTACTTTGGGGAAATTAATGAGTTCCTTAGGAGCACATGCATTGTCAATACTAACAATAAGAAGCAAATGGGAGTGGGAGGAGTGGGAGAAATGGTAAAAGTATTCATTCTGATTTTAATGCTGAAATCCAAATACATTTTAGGAGTGACAGGTGTTATCTACATAACATTTTTAAAAACATTTCTTATATATAAGCAGGAATGATTTCTATACCCCCAAATTATTATCTACATCAGTTTTTTCATCAAAATTTACTAAGTCTACAGCCCTTTTTTTTACCAAAGTTTTAATCACTCGCACCACATTTAACTAGTATCAACAGTATCAACAACTAATGTAATATTAACTTTTTGTAATTCAGTTCAAACAAATATTACCAATTTCAGCCTTATTTAAATGTATTTATTCCTCTAAGCAGGTTTAATACTAATTTCCAAGATGGGTAGAAGTAAAGTAAAGAATTTGAGACCCTGGTGTCTGAATTCCTTTAGGACAGATGGCTGCTCTTGAAAGTATTTATTACCAGATGACCACTGCTCTGTTCAAGAATTACACTGTGCCACAGCCAACTTTTGATTATTTATGTTAACTGAAGGCAGAAGCACAGATGATCAAAACCAATCTGCAAATCACTTCTAGTTGGCTTTGAAATGTCTATTAATTTTTTAAAGAGATTTATTTATTTCTCAGGATAATATGAAAAATGACTTGTGTTTCCTGGGTACAAGCCAAATGATGGGAGCATAACTGAAGCTGGACCAATTCAACATGGGCAGAACAATTCACCACAAATAAAATGGAAAGCATAGTAATTATAAGAGATAAATGAGATTTGACTACAAGTATTAAAAATAAAATATTTTAAAGCACAATTCCGTATTAAGCTCTATATGGAATTAGAGTCCTAGAGATGCTACTAAAGAAGAATTCTGTGCTATATTAGAGGGGACCAGCTAAGAGAAATAAATATATCTAGCGACCCCTTGGTGGTTGCACTGCCAGTCTGAAAGGTTTCTCACAGATTGAAGGGCAGGGATGTTGAGGATATTAGTGCTTTCCTCTTAAAAGTTAAGGTTCTTTATTAATACCTATGATGAACAGGGCACGTGAATCATGAGCAAATTTTAAGTAAGATTGGAACGGTTTAGGAATCAATAGTATGGTAGGGGCATGGGCATCAAAATAGAAGGACCACAGACAAGCAGACCTTCCCTTCCTCTACCTTGCTCCTGTGCCAGTGTGCAAAGAGCTTTTTGTTACATTATGTTACATGTTAAATTTGAGGCATTTAATAAGTGCTAAGTAATACTATTACACATAGTGGAGATACAATAAATTAATATGGAATGCTCCACAGTGCGGCCCATTTTATGGATTAGGCTAGTAATTCATGACCATACCTTTGATAAATTGGCTTGTATTACAATAAACCTTATTGTATTACAACAGACTCACTGACCTACAGCATGGTACACACTTGAAAACCCCAAATCTATAAGGCATTTATTTTTTATTTAAGATTTATAAAATCATGTCCATCTTAAGATGCTTCTGGGCACTCATATGGTATAAAAGCACATACAAAATTCCAACGAAAAGAAAAGCCAGGCTCTGTTCAGAATCACTTTTTGTTCTTTTTTCTTTTTTTTTTTTAAGCATTAAACAAAACAGTATGTCTTATATCTGAAGGTCAACCTAAAGGGTCAACTTTATAAAGATTTATAAAATAAAAAGTCTAACCCAAGAAAACACTGCTATCTCTGGACACCAAAGCTTGGGCCAACTAGCAGGAGAGCTTTGGGGGTGCTTCACTGGAAGTGAATGTTGGCGATATCTAAAGGTTTAAGCATAAATTTTTTGAAAATAAAATTACTACCCTGAATTTAACTCCAAAGCAGAACAGAGTTGTGATCTCCTTCTCCTGCTGTGTTCTGAGATGTCTAATGCTCGAGTGGCAATGCTCTGCACACGGCATCACCCTCACATGGTCTGTACTGAACAGGGCCCTTTTCTTTCACATGCATTCACAGCTTGATCAGAAGGACAGCAAGCCAAGAAAACACAATAGCTGTCTTAATGCTGCACACAGGTAAAATGGTAAATTATAGAAACTTAATGACTACGTTTCTGGTAGTCTCAGACGAAAGACTCCGAAAGTGAAATGTATATCATTCATATTTATTCTGATTTTTATTTTTAGGCCTCCCACGCTACCCCCTCCCATATAAAAAGCATGAAAATTTAAAAAAAATGAGTGTCAGGATAATAGAATGTTTAAACATATATTATTACCGATAATAGATAATAAGTTTCACGTTTCGGTTTTTGTTTCGACTATTATGTTACATATTTTATATAATGCTTTGCATGTAGTAGGTGCTCAAATATTTGAGGAAGGTGGGAGGAAGGACAGGAAGGAGGGAATAATTCAAACAGAATAGAATTTTATAAAGTGAAACATGAACACAGAGGGCAACTATAAAATTTTTGTTCTGGGATTGGCCAGCACCCTGAAATCTTTACTGAGAATTAGTCAAAATGCTGCTTTTTTCCTCTGCTTCTAGAAAGTTCAGTATAAAACCAGCCACTTCTTCTGCTTGTATATGAGTAACTCTTCCTTGTGAGTTTGAATTCCTGAGGTTCCTAAATCACTGTTACACTTATTAAAAAGATAAAAGCAATATTTATTTTCTCAAGTAGGAAATATATAAATTTAATTACCTGTTTAACCCATAAGTTTATATGTAGAAGAGTATAGAAAGCAGAGATGATTATCAAAGTAACAGTTATGACTCTCAGGCTAGACACACACACACACCCTCTACTCTCAACCCTTCACCCTAGCTGAGCTCATCTACTCCCATAGCTTCAACTCAACTATATGTCAGTAACTCCCAATTTGTATCTTCAATCAAGATCTGTTTCCATGTGCCAGTCTTTTACACCCAACTCTCTCCGGAAATCTCCATTTGGATGACTCACAGGCATCTCAAACCCAAAAGCTCTCAATACCAAATGTTTGGTGCTCCTGCACTCACCATGTACCTTTCTCCAGATAGCCTGATCTCAGTAAATGGACCACTATTCATTCAATTGTTCATGCCAGAAATCCAGTGTCAAGGGTGAGGCTTCCCTCTCCCCCACCTCTCCTGTATCTTCCACATCCACTCTATCACCATGTTTGTTGTTACTACTTTCAAAATATATCTCAAACCCATCTGTTTCTCTACATCTCCACTGTTATCACCCTAATCCAGAGATTGCAAACTGTCATCTCGGGAACCCTATCCTACCTGCAAGGCTGTTCTGTTTCATCCACCGTATTTTTAAAAACTACTTACATTAGTTGCTAATACTTATGAATTGAAAAGTTTAACAAAACAATTTGGATTTCTGGCTTCTCTTCGAAAATTAAAAGACCTGGCAACACTGCCATATAATTCCACTTGGCTTAAACTTGGTGGGGCTAGGAGAGGCTATGTCTGTTGACATAGGGCCTATGCCCTCCTGGTTTGTTTGCCAGCCACCCCTCCACTGTCTCCTAACACTTAGGCCAAAGGCAAGTTGCCATCTATCAATGAAGTTTCAATATCATTTTGTTTACATAAGTCTGCTCCATACTTTTCGCTACATGACCAGTGAAAGCAAATGAGTATGTGAATCCATTCCAATGCAAGTTCACATTTAAACTGAATCAGATCATATCATTTCCCTAGCTAAACTTTCTAATGACTCTACGATGACTTAAAGTAAAAATATAAACTCCTGTTTCTATATATTAATAACGAAGTAGCAGAAAGAGAAATTAAGAAAACAATTCCATTTACAACTGCACCAAAAAGAATGAAATACCTAGAAATACATTTAACCAAGGAGGTGAAAGACCTGTGTCCTGAAGACTATAAAACACTGATTAAAAAAACTGAAGATGACACAAACAAATGGAAAGACATTCCATATTCATGGACTGGAAAAATTAATATTGCTAAAGTGTCCGTACTACCCAAAGGAATCTACAGATACAGGGCAATCCCTATCAAAATGCCAACAGCTTCTGTCACAGAACTAGAACAAATGACACTAAAATTCACATGGAACCACAAAAGACCTCAAATAGCCAAAACAATCCTGAGCAAGAAAAACAAAGCTGGAGATACCACAATTCCAGATTTCAAGCTGTAGTCATCAAGACAGTATGGTACTGGCACAACAACAGACACAGAGATCAATGGAACAGAATAAAGAGCCCAGAAATAAACCCATGATTATATGGTCAATTAATCTATGACAAAGGAGGCAAGAATATACAACGGGGAAAAGACAGTCTTTTCAATAAATGATGCTGGGAAAACTGGACAGCTACACGCAAAAGGATGGAACTGGACCACTCTCTAATACCATACACAAAAATAAATTCAAAATGGATTAAACACCTAAATGTGAGACTTGAAACCATAAAGACTGTAGAAGAGAACACAAGCAGTAATTTCTTTGACATTGGCTATAGCAACATTTTTCTAGGTATGTCTCTTAAGGCAAGGAAAACATAAGCAAAAATAAACTGCTGGGACTATGTCAAAATAAAAAGCTTTTTGCACAACAAAGGAAACCATCAACAATACAAAAGGCAACCTACTGAATGGAGAAGGTATTTACAAATGATATTTCTGATAAGGGGTTAATATAAAAAATAAAGAACTTACATAAGTCAACACCAAAAAAACAATCTGACAAAAAATGGGCAGAGGACCTGAATAGACATTTTTCTAAGAAGACATACTTTGGGTACATGAAAAGATATTCAACATCACTAGTCATCAGGGAAACGAAATTCAAAACCATAATGAGATATGACCTCATACCTGTCAGAATGGCTAGATTCAAAAAGATGAGAAATAACAAGTGTTGGAGAGGATGTGGAGAAAAAAGAACCCTCATACTCTATTGGTGGAAATGTAAATTGGTACAGCTACTGTGGAAAATAGTATGGAGATTCTTCAAAAAATTAAAAAATAGAAATACCACACAACCCAATAATTCCTCTACTGGGTATTTACCCAGTGAAAACACTAGGTCCCCCCAAAAAAAGATATATGCAGGGGCGCCTGGGTGGCTCAGTCGTTAAGCGTCTGCCTTCAGCTCAGGTCATGATCCCAGGGTCCTGGGATAGAGCCCCACGTCGGGCTCCTGGCTCCGCAGGAGGCCTGCTTCTCCCTCTCCCACTCCCCCTGCTCGTGTTCCCTCTCTTGCTGTGTCTTTCCCTGTCAAATAAATAAATAAAATCTTTAAAAAAAAAGATATATGCATCCCTATGTTTATTATTTACATAGCCAAGATATGGAAGCAACCTAAGTGTCCATTGATAGATGAATGGATAAAGAAGATGTGGTGTACGTACACACACACACACACACACACACAGGAATATTATGCAGCCATAAAAAGGATGGGATCTTGCCATTTGCAACATGGATGGACCTAGTGGGGTATTAAGCTGAGTGAAGTAAGTCAGACTAAAAAGAAAAATACTGTATGATTTCACTTGTATGTGGAATCTGAAAGATGAAAACAAATGAATAAGCAAATAAAAAGAATCAGACCTATAAATACAGAGAAGTGATGGTTGCCAGAGAAAAGGGGGTGGGGGGATGGGCAAAATCAGTGAAAGGGAGTGGGAGATACAGGCTTCCAGTTATGGAATGAATAAGTCACAGAAATAAAAGGCACAGCATAGGGAATATAGTAAATGACACTGCAATAGCGTTGTATGGTGACAGATGGTAGCTACACTTGTGGTGAGCATAGCATAAGGTAGAAAGAAGCTGAATCACTGTGTTGTACACTCGAAACTAATGTAACATTGCGTGTTAACTATACTCAAATAAAAAAATTTTTAAAAGAAAAAAATATGTCCATACACACACAAAATCTTGTGCATGAATGTTTCTGGCAGCATTATTCATAGTAGCCAGAAAGTAGGGACAACCGAAATGTCCATTAACAAAAACAAACAAAAACAAAATATATAAAAGGCCCTCCATGAGGTAACCTGTCCAGTTTCATCTCCTGCAACTTTCCTTACTCACTATGCTTTATCGGTACCATCGTTCTTTCTCTTCCTTGTTACCAAGTTTGGAAGACTTCTCTTACAGATATCCACATGGCTGGTTCCTCCTTGTCATTCAGGTTTTACCTCCCGTGTCACCTTTTAGAAAGGTCTTCTCTGATCACGGAATGTAAAGCAGTGTCCTCCATGATCCACCTTCATTTTCTATTGCCTTATCTTATTTTCTTCATAGCAATCACTGCTACTTAACGTAGCTTGTTTATTCATCTATTTTATATATATATGTATAAAAATATCTGTATCTATATATCTATATCTATGTATCATCCTTCTAGAATGTAAACTCCACTACAGCAGGAACCACAAATGTCTTATTTGCATTTATAATTCCACTGCTTAGCACTTAGTAATATATACTTGTCAAATAAATAATGTACTATCATAATAGCTCTTGTAACTTTAAGTGGGCTCAGTCAACACCCATTCCCACCCCCTTTTCTCATTTCTACTAACCTAGAAGCTAGCCTCTGTTGCCCGTTGGGGTGCCATATAACACATTTCAGTCACTCAACAAATACATATTACAATTGCTCAAGATGCTGGGATCAAACAGTCAAACAACCTTGCCCTCGGAAGTTTATCATTTAGTAGGGAGGGACAGACAATAAACAAAATAAGCTGGTAACTTATATATGTATGGGAAGGTGATGAAGACTAAAGAGAAAATACAATGTGAAAGGGATAGAGGGAGAATGGTGAGCATGTGAGTGTGCGTGTGTGTACATGGAAGGGGCTGCAATTTTAAATAGGGTGGTCAGGAAAGGGCCTACTGAAAGGGTGACATCAGGAAAAACTGGAAGGTGGTAAGGGAGGAGGCATTCCAGGTAGAGGGAAGAGTAAGTGCACAGGTCCCGAAGGAGGAGCATGTCTGGCGTGGAAGGGCAAGAAGCCCATGTAGTTGAAGCAGTGATAAGGGGAGGTTGCAGGAGATGAGGTCTGAGAGGTGAGGGGCAGCCAGATCACGAAGGCCTTGCAGACGGCTCAAGAACGATGCTTTCACCCTGAACGACATGAGGAGTTCCTGGAAGGCCTCAAGAAGATTTTGACTTATGTTTTAAAAAGAACACCCTCTGGACTTCTGTTGTGGTAATGATTGCACAACCCCATGAAAAGACTAAAAATCACTGAATTGTACACTTTCTAAAAGGGCAAGTTTTATGGTATGTGAATTATGTCTTAATAAAAAAAAGGTTGCGAATGGACTATAGGCATGCAAGAGCGGGAGCCAGGGAGACAAGGCCTTGGCCGTTTTAATAACCTAGGAGATGCTGGTGGCTTGGACTAGTGTAGCTGCAGCACATTCGGTGAAAAATGGTCCCAATTCTGGATGTATTTTGAAGGTAGGGCCAACAGGATCTGCTGCTGGAGTGGGTGTGGCATATGAGAAAAAGAAATGCAGAGTGACACAAAGGTCCTAGCCAATGAGCTTTTTCTTTCCGGAAAGATGCTACTCCTTCCTGCTCGTCCTCCTCCTTCTTCCTGCCTGGAATACTGATAAAGGCCTGGAGGTGGGCCTGGGTCACATTTGGTGACCTACAGAGACAAGCATGAGGATAATAACATACCAAGGATATCAGAATGGGAAGGCAGAAATAGCCTGGCTCCTGAAGGCATTGTTGAACTGCATACCAGACGGTCAACCTCCAGTTTTCTTATAGAAGAAAAATAAGCACCCTAATTATTTAAACCATGATTAACAAGGTTTCTTGTGATTTGTACTAAAATGCATTCCTAAATGATATGCATGGTAATATTTTTTAAAAAATATGTTATGTTTTATTTCGTTTTTAACAAAACATTTTACATTTTAACAATTTTTAAGTATACAACTCGGTGGCATTAAGTATATTCACCATATTGTACAACTGTCACCACTATCCATTTCTGGAACTTCTTCATTATCCCAGATAGAAATCTATCTATTAAATAAAGACTCTCCATGCACCACCACCTCGAGACTCTGGTAACCTCTATTCTACTTTCTGTCTCTGTTCATTTGCCTACTCCAGGTACCTCATTTAAGTAGAAGAGTACAACACTTTCCTTTTGTGTCTGGTTCATTTCACCTTCCATGTTTTCAAAAGCTTAGCCATATGGTAGCATGTATCAGAATCGCACTCCTTTTTAAGTTTTAAGTAATATTCCATTATATGGATAGAACTCAATTGCACATTTTGTTTATCCATTCACCAGCTGATGGACACT
The DNA here is from genome assembly GCF_029215605.1 of Mirounga angustirostris. Taxonomy (NCBI): domain Eukaryota; kingdom Metazoa; phylum Chordata; class Mammalia; order Carnivora; family Phocidae; genus Mirounga; species Mirounga angustirostris. The sequence continues at coordinate 34,851,619 of NW_026991716.1, forward strand.
TGGGTTGCTTCCACCTCTTAGCAAACCTCTTAGCAATTGTGAATAATGCTGCTGTGAACGTCAGTATCCAAGTATCTAAGTCTCTGCCTTTTTTTTTTTTTAAGATTTATTTATTTATTTGAGAGAGAGAGCACGAACAGGGGGAGGGGCAGAGGTAGAGAGAAGAGGGCAGACACCCACTGAGCATGGAGCCCGACACAAGGCTCGTGGCACGATCCATGACCCTGAGATCATGGCCTGAGTGGAAACCAAGAGTCGGATGCTTCACCAATGGAGACACCCAGGCGCCCCTCAAATCTTTTCAGTATATACTTAGGAGTAGAATTGCTGGATCATATTATTAACTTTTTATTATTTATATGCTTAACTCTTCATACATATTTTGAAACGATAATTTTTAAATAAAAACTTTTACAGGTGTAACAATGTTTAACTTTTTGAAGAACTGCCAAGCTGTTTTCCGCAGCAGCTGCATATTTTCCATTCCCCCAGCAATGCACCAGGGTTCCAATTTCTCCACATCCTTGTCAACACTCGCTCTTCTCCATATCTGTTCATTTTTGGCAACAGCCATCCTATTGGTTTTGAAGTGTTATCTCACTGTGGTTTTGAATTTTTTTTTTTTTAAGATTTTTTATTTATTTGCGAGAGAGAGAATGAGAGAGAGCACGAGAGGGAGGAGGGTCAAAGGGAGAAGCAGACTCCCTGCTGAGCAGTGAGCCCCATGCGGGACTTGATCCCGGGACTCCAGGATCATGACCCGAGCCGAAGACAGTCGCTTAACCAACTGAGCCACCCAGGCGCCCTCACTGTGGTTTTGATTTGCATTTCTCTAACGGCTAATGATGTTGAGCATCTTTACATGTATTTATTGGCCATTTGCATATCTTCTTTGGAAAGATGTCTACTCAGGTCCTTTGCCCATGATGATCTTCTAAATATGCAAACCTGCTAAAAATACTTTAATAGCTTCTCCTTGCTCTCAGAACAAGGTTCAAAATCCACAACATGACCTCCAAGCACTATCAGACCTGTCCTGAGCTCACGACTCCAGCTTGCTTCATCTTGTGCCTCTCCGCCCTTGTTCAGTTGCTCCATCCACACTGCCTGGCTCTGCTTCTCTCAGTTCTTTGAACTCCTTGCCTCTCCTGATTACTTGGTTACCTCCTCACCATTCCTCAGGTCTCAGCTTAAACATCATTTCCTCAGGGAGGGCCTCTTTTCCTTCATAGCCTTTACGGTGTGATAAGTGAAATGATACAATTATCTATGTGATTGTTTATTATCTGTTTCCTCCTTTAGAATATAAGCTCCTTAATGGCAGGAGCCAGTCAAATTTTTTTTTCTGTTTTATTAATAATATAACCCAGCACACTGTAGGTTTTCAAAAAATATTTGTTCAATGAATACATACAGGAAATTTCTTTCCCATTGTGAAAAATTTGTTAAGTTCTAAAGAGTTATTTTAAAAAATCGTTCTAGTCACCAAATAATATTCCAAATTTTCAAATTTTGCAGTGTAAATTATATAATACACTATTATACCATTATTTTTGATACTTATTTAGTTACACCTCATTCAGTATTATGTGTCCTGTAGCAAATCTTCAAGTACACTATTCTCTAGAAACATACCACAACATTCATATGTTTTATTTTCAGTAAGGAATGATAGAATTATTTCAATTTCACTCATTTTCACTCCACCAAAATGGTACAGATTTGCCAGGCTGAAACAATTCATTTCCCTTCATTTACACACTTATCTGTGAAGGCAGCATGAAGTATGCCATAGGAATCATCTCTCTTCGAACCCTATTACATATGCTTTGTAATTTACTGGAAATTGAAATCATCAGTAATCATTTCTTCTTGTTTCCTTGTCAGGCTAGAGTCTTTTTTGTAGAGCTTTCTTTTCAGGTTTTGCCAGCACATTTTTAAAAGTCATTTTCCCGGGGCACCTGGGTGGCTCAGTCGTTAAGCATCTGCCTTCAGCTCAGGTCATGATCCCAGGGTTCTGGGATCGAGCCCCACATCGGGCTCCCTGCTCAGCGGGAAGCCTGCTTCTCCCTCTCCCACTCCCCCTGCTTGTGTTCCCTCTCTCGCTCTCTCTCTGTCAAATAAATAAATAAAAAATCTTAAAAAAAAAAAAGTCATTTTCCCTCTTCTTTTAAAATGAAAATGTGCCTACAAAGTTCAAAATTTTAAAATAGTACGTTCCTAGATCACACCTTAAAAAAAAAGAATGGAGCAATTTCAAAGCAAAATTTCTTTTTTGTCCCATTCAGGCATTTATCTTTCCCTAGAGAAATGTAAATGAGTAAAGAGGCAAGGTCCATACATAAAAAGAAAACAGTATACTAAGACGTTTACCAGAAAACCACCCTATGATTCAAATATTAAGGGTCATTGTCAACATATTTAGGTCAGGAGCACAATCTACCTTTAAACTGTTGGAACCTGATGGAAGGGATAAAAGTTTGACATAGTATTCCTCTAAAGAGAGCTGGGTAAAAAGATGAGCAATAAATCCATAAGGAAGTGGATACGGCCAGGCAGACATTATAGAAGAGGCACTAGGAAAAATCAATAACTGCAGAAAGGGACAACACAACCCCAGGGTCAAAGCGACCTGTAAATTCTAAGGATTTAAGATCTTTTGGAAGGTTTTCATTGAACTGGGGGGGGGGGGGGTGTGTTTCCCCAAATCCAGCTTCTCAGTTTAAAAAAAAAAAAATGAAGGTTATCTTCTTAACCAGAAGTTCATAATATTTTTAAAAAGCAACCCACAGTGTAACTCCTTTTTAATGCCTCTGTGCCCAGTTCCATAAATGTGCCTGGCACTTCAAAGTCATTCATAAAACATCCCTGGGCATTCCCATGAGCTATCAAAGTTTGTAAGATAAAACACAATGCTAAGACGGTTGTCACAAATCCCGGTTATTTTCCTGTAAGCTTTTCTTTATGAAGTTCTATCACCCCAAGTAGCTATTATGGTTAAACGGATAATGATGTAAAACACCTAGAATGTGATGGCACAGAGGAAGCACTCAATAAATATTAGCTCTCCTTCTTTGTGCGCATGGCATTGTCCCAAGTCTTAGGAAATGCCGAGTCTCCAAACTGACACTCCTGTTAAACTGATTTGGAGGACAGCCTCTTTGTTCCCAAGCAGGGGCTGGCTCAGTATTTCTGTGTTTGGTTTGAGGATCAGAAAGAAAGCAAGATTGCGGTAGGTCCTAACTTAGGCATTGTCAAAGTAAAGGAAGGAAGCAACCCGAAATGACAGCTGTCAGGAGAGGGAAAAAAATCTTAATGGTAATAACTAGGTTTCTGCAAAAATAACTTTTCCCAGACAATTGATAGCAGAAGTGACTATGTAAGCTAAACTTCCAGAAAGTAGGGAACCACTGCCCTACTTCTTTCCTTTCTTTCATAGTTAAGCTTCTCAAAAATGCGATCTTATCCACACAGTTCCCAGTCCCCTCTTCTCTTTTGAACCTATTCCATTCAGGCTTCCATCCCACCACTCACCTAAAACTACTCCACAAGGGCACAGGACCTCTGTGTTGCCAAATCCAGTCATCAAGCATCAGTCTCCTTCTTACATGACCTCCTGGCAGCACAACACACTCCATCCCTCGGCTTCCAAGGCTCCATCCTCACCTGACTCTGCTCTGGTGTGCTGGATCTTTCTTCTGTCCTCAACCTCTTAACATTGATCCAGTCTCGCAGATGTAGGACACATCTTATGCTGATAATTCCCAAATTTATAGATCTAGCCCAGATTCCCTTGGACTTTAGATATAATGTAAGAGCCTCTTCAACATCTCCACCTGGACATTTAAAAGGCATCTTAAATCTAAAATGTTCTGAGTTACTCTAAAACCAACTCTTCACAGTCTCCTATATCTCAGTTGCCCACAATTCCATCCTTCCAGTTGTTCAGGCCAAAAGCCTTGGTGTCACCCCTGATTCTTTTTTCTTCTTTCTTATCCCCAAATCTACTGGCCAATGTCATTAGCTTTACCTTCAAAATATATTATAATCTAAAGCATTTTTCCCTACCTCCACTTCTTCTACCCTCATTCAGGTCACCACCATCTCTTGCCTAAATTATTCTTGCTACCTCTGCCCCTCTCCAGCCTATCCTCCACCCAGCAGTTAGAATGATCTGATCAGATGATTCATCTGCTCAACACCCTCCACTGGCTCTCCATCTCACTCAGCCAAGCCCCACAAATCTGGCCCCTTTCCTCTCTGATGCCACCTTGTACTACTTTCCCTTCTGTTCCAGCTCTCATGGCCTCCTAACCACTCGTAGAGCACAGCAGCACATTCCCAGGTCAGGGCTAGGGGCTGTTCCTTCAGCCTGGAACTCTCTTTGCCCACATTGGCTTGTTCCCTAATCTTCTTGGGGTCACTACTCAGATGTCACCTTTAAAATGAGACCTTGCCTATTTGAAGTTGCTAACCCTACCCCATAAACATCCTAGTCCCTCTTCCCTGCTTTACTTATTTATTGTATTTACTTCTCTCCCCATTAGGACATAATATCTCCACAAAGACAGGCATTTTCGTGCAATTTGTACTTTGCTGAATCCTCAATGCCTACAGTACTCAGGTTGTTCAGATTAGCCCAGGATATTTTCACAGGGAAGGCAATGTTCAGTCATCAGGTGGGGTGAGTTCATTCTGGGCAAAGGCAGATCATGTTTAAGGATACGGAATAATGAACTAGTATTGGGTAGACCTGGAATCCATAAGCAGTTTGGTTTGGTTGGCTTAAGGTTTCAAAAGGATGTGAGTCTAGAAAACAACACAGAGGTCTAATACTTACTAAGCATGTACTATGTGCCAGGCATTGCTTTAATTCCTTTACACTGTTTTTAAGCAATTCATCCAATACAGCAATCCTTCTCGTACAAAGAGGCCACTACTGTTCCCTGCGTTTTCAGGTGTACAAACTGAGGACAAAGAAATGAACTGGCTGGCCAAAGCCACTCAGCTAATAAGTGAAAGATAAACTTAAAGCCAGCAGAGAGATTCCAGAATTGTACTTCTAACCATTACACCATATTGCCTCTGTGCTGAGGATCTTGGATTTCATGGTATAGACAAGGGTGAACGACTGAAAGGTTTTACACTGGGGAATAACAAGATTAGTTTGTACTGTAGGAAAATGACTAACTACAAGGTGGAGGATGGACTAGAGAAGGTCAAAGAGAAAGGCTGTTAGCTAGGGATGTCCAAGCTAAAAATGCAGGATTTAAGGCAGGGAGGAGAGAGAAGGGAGGGCAGGTTTTAGAAATACCCAGAATGGAGAAATTATTAGTTTTGATAGTGTTATGGCTGAGAACATAGGAATTCCTACTCTACCGTTCACCATTCTCTCCGTATATACTTACATTAAAAAAATCAAAAGCTGAAAGAAAATCAAAGTATCATGCTATCATTATTTAGTTCAACATCCCAATACTATGAAGCAGGAATTTAGTGAGGCTGGATTAGAGCATTTGGCTTAGGATCAAGATACAACTAAGGGCCTCTACATTTCCATAAGTCTAATCCTGTATCTTGGGATCTTCCCATCTTCAGGCCAACCACAAGTGCAGGAACCTGAAGCAGTGTCCATCACACTCAGGCTTACGTGCATAGGGAAGGAGAATGAGATGATCATGAGATGAATGCCTGGTTACTTAAAGTGCTTTGGTTCAACTTACTACATTGACCATATGAAAGGAGGAAGCATAAAAGTAGTCCAGAAAGAGAACGCAATGGCAGAACCACCTCATGGAGGCTAGAAACCCTCAGGAGGGAAAACAAGATGGCAAGGCCATCCAACTGCAGAGATTAGGGAAATGAAAGGCAGAAGACTCGACAGCTGCATGATATGACCCACTGGTCAATACAGCCAATGTCCTGGACTCTGAGCCCTTCAATTAGCATATTATTAATATAGTAGAAGGGAAAAAAAGCCACCAGACACTAAATGTGATGAAAATGAAAGGGGCAAAAGACAAACAGGGTCACCACACCATGGTCTGTCAATCTTAAAATGAATTCCAAGACAGTGATGAGGGGACTATAATTTTCACTCAATATTGAATAGAATGGAGGGAGCAGGCCAGTCACTGAAACAGATCCAAGAGAAAAGCTGCTTCCTCTGCCAGCATTACCTCAATTCTAGCAGCTTTAGGGCTAACATTTTGAGTGTCGGAAAAGAAAAAACTGGATAGACCGTACACCTCAATTCCTAACATTAATGGAGGAGCGGGACACATGGCCTCTCCAGAAGACCATGAACAAAAAGTCTTTTAAAAAGATTCTAGATAGGGGCGCCTGGGTGGCTCAGTTGGTTAAGCAAGTGCCTTCGGCTCAGGTCATGATCCTGGAGTCCCTGGATCGAGTCCCTGGATCGAGTCCCACATCGGGCTCCCTGCTCGGGAGTCTGCTTCTCCCTCTGACCCTCCCGACCCTCCCCCCTCTCATGTGCTCTCTCTCTCAGTCTCTCTCTCTCAAATAAATAAATAAAATCTTAAAAAAAAAAAAAAAGATTCTAGATAATGTAGGATTCTGTCTGATGTAAGAACCAAGAGATAATAATCCTTCCATCCCTGAAAAAACAGAGATGATGGCAAGACTTCCCATTAGTAATCTCGCCGAATGATCCAACAAAAAAGATTTAAACTGATTACTAAGCTAAGGGAAGAGGAAGTTCTGCGTCCAACAGCTTTCTGGACTGTTCTTAATATTGGGTACATGGAAGACATTCAACAAAATATACTGGTTTAGTCTTGTAAGTGTCAATTTTTCTGCTATAGAGGTTTACCCCTCCCCACCATTCATACCAAATGATCCCTCTGGGAAAGCTCATTAGGCTTACCAAAGAAGTATGCTTTTCAGTTAAAGGAGGTTAATAATTTTAATACAGCCTACCTGTCTTTAAAAACATATAATACCAAACAAAATGAGAATTTACTAATGTATATACTCACAGAAAACAGGAATAGAAAAAACTCTTCCAATTATTCAAAAATCGCCCCAATGCCTGACGTTATTTCCTTTAGGACTCAATTGGGCAAAAATGATGGAACAACAATAGACAAGTCTACTTTAAAATAATTATATTTATACAGGGGCGCCCGCGTGGCTCAGTTGGTTAAGCAGCTGCCTTCGGCTCAGGTCATGATCCCAGGGTCCTGGGATCGAGCCCCGCATCGGGCTCCCTGCTCAGCAGAGAGCCTGCTTCTCCCTTTCCCTCTGCCTGCCACTCTGCCTACTTGTGCTATCTATCTGTCAAATAAATAAATAAAAAATATCTTTTAAAAAAATAATAAAATAAAATAATTATATTTATACATAATAAATTTTACAAGATTTACATAGTACTTAATTCAGTGATCTGATAGTACGAAAGATTAAGACATACACAACTTTCAAAATTATACATTTTATTTAAGGTTGAAAGGCACAGCTTTTGGTTGTGTTTCATTCTGATGCATCCCTGATATGTATAAGTAACTGCTTCATATGTCACAAAAGAATATTTTTGCTTCTCATAAGCCCAAATATCTTGTAAGGAGGTTTAACTGAGTGCTCCCCGCACTGGACTGTAACCTCCTTGAGGGTTATATCACTGGCTCCTAGAAGGCAAACTATAGAGAACAAGTGTGCAATAAATACTTGTTGACTAAGTGAATGAAAAAAAACAATGAATGATGTTGCCAATGTGTGATCTGGAATAGTTCCCTTGATCTTGGGGTGAAACCTTGGCAGGGACATGGAGTGTTTTATAAAAAGGGACCTGAACACAGAACTAGTCTAACAGAGGGAGAAGAACTTGGAAGCTCGGAGGGAAAATCCTGGAGGAGAAGGCAGCCAACAAGATTGGGCACCAAGAGACAGGGGTGCCCAAAGAGAAAATACAAATAGTAGCATGTGGGAAAGACAATGTAGAAACTTGCCTTTGCCTTTCATTCCCCCACCCCCATGCCCTCCTTGGCCAAGTAATTCTTTTTACTCTTCACCCACCTCATCTCCATTAAATGTCCTCAAGTACTGTGTCCTTCTTTTGCACTGCACTTACCACAGTTAGAATTTTACATTCATCTATGTGCTGCTTGATGACCTAGCTCCCCTGCTGGTCTAGACTCCATGAAAGTGGGGACCTGTCTACTTGTTGCTCATCCCTGATTGCCAAGTGCCCAGCATAGTGCCTCACTCATTAAATATTTTTCAAAGAGTAAATGAAAACTAATGTCTAATCCAGATTTTTAAAGGCATTAATAATGTGATGAATGATGTTAAACCTTTCCTAATCTCTTCCAGGGAAAGCCTCAGAACAGTCTACATGGGTCATGAATGCTTTTGTTGGAAAGGGCTCTTCTGGAGGAACTGGAAACTGTGCTGAGTTTCATATCTGGGCAACTTGATACAGCACAAATTCAGCACATAGGATAAAGGAGACCAAAGGCAGAGAAGCTGTAAAGAAGTTAAGTCCTGGGATTTTTCAGATATCTTAGGGGAAGTTTTGAACTTTCTAAGACCAGGGAGTTGGGGGTTTGGGGCACTCTTACCCAGACTGCATGGAGTCAAAGACTCCAAGTGACCCCTGAATTACACATTTATTAAACTGGACCCTTAAAAGCTCATTTAAAAACACAGAGATCTAGGCAGAAAGAACATTACCTATCAGCTTCAATGGAAATAATGGCAACAACAACAACAACAAAAACCCAAAACTCGATAGAGGTTTAGACAGTAAATATAAGAAAAAAATAAATTATGTTTTTGAGACTATTTCATACTCTTATAAATACTGCAAACTTGCTATAAAGGAAATTTTATTAGCAAATTCTGTTCTTACAAGATTATTAAAACACAATATAAAGGTTATATGACTGTTCTTAAACCTCATTTGGTCATCAGACTAAATTACCCCAAGAATCTATCAATCAATTTATTAGATAAGTCAAGAAGCAGTCCTTGAATGTCAACTATGGGCCAAGCTCTGGACCAGGAACAAGAAACCATCAATTATTCAGTCAGCCAAATGTAATTCCAACCTGATAACATATTTCCCTAGTTTTATAATAGAACAGAAAATACTATTTTCTAAAATTTTACTATGTATGTAACATAATGCAAGGTATGTGTGGGACAAAAAGATGGCCAAAACCTGCCCTGAAGGAGCTCTCACTTCAATACATACCTTTTTAAATTTTCTAAAATAGAGTCTAAATAATCCAACCTAACAGATTTACACTGATTAGCTAATTGGATGGAGGTTAAAAGGAAAAAAGTGAAGTAGGCATATCAATGAATTTACCTGTTTTCTTCTTATAACAAACAGATGGTATACTTTGATGAAAATACATTCTTAATCATACTAATAAAAAGAAACTATATGGTATTGAACCTTTTCAGCTCTAAGAAGGTGACTCTTAGAGTAAAATCCTTGGACAAATATAAATTAAGATTTATGGTTAGCATGATATATGAGCTATATGATTTGCCATAAAATGGAGAAGGAGCCAGTCACACATGTCATACTTTTCAGAGAAAAGCAATCTCACAACTATTAAGAGATTCATGACATGTCCCTCACACAGGTACTATAGACAACTCCACAAATCCTGCAAATGTTTTGTCCCCAAATCAAGAGACTTATCTAAACCACACAATGACTAATTCAACCCCTCTCAAAGGGATGAACTTTTCCAATAAAGAAAAATAAATTGAAATGCCAGCTACTTTAAATCAAGCACTTAACTAACGTGTTGCTACTTAAACTGCACAGATAAATATTCTGGCCTAAGTTCAAGGGAAGCATGAATGTAAATGGGGGTCATTATGAATGAGCTCTATTTGGAGAATGGCTTTAAGGTATACATTACTTTGCAGGTCTCAAAAAAACAATCTTCTGGTTTTGCTTAGAATAGGGTTTGCATGTTGGTAGAAGTTACTGGAAAATTAACTATGTATTCTACTTTCAACTGATACATGTTCTTTACACATATTTCAAAACCCAGAAAATACTGAATTCACTGATACTGCCACCACCTTGGGGTATGACACAGTCTCCAAGACTTAAAAAAAAAAAAAATCCAAAAAGGAATGTCATTTCCAGAAATAATGGGCATCCAGAACCTCGGGCTGGAGTGAAAGCAGCCAGCAGGGTACGTCGGCTCCACTCTTGCTGTTTCAGCGGAGCCTGCCAAGTCTATCAGTGGGCCAAATGAAGGCTGGTGAAACTACAGACACGTTTTTCTTTTCAAATGGATTAGGAAGTTCCAAGATGTATTCATGTCCGAGTCTGAGTAACATTAAAGCTATGGGCGATGTTACTGAAGAGAAACAAAGACTTAAAAGCAATACCAAGGATTCCCCTCAACCATGCCCAAACTGGAAATCTTATTTAGGTAATGCCTTTTGATTTAATAAGTAACCTGAAGTCCAGCATAGAAGTGGAATCTGTTGGTTAGTCATTCTTCTAGAAGACACTATCACTAATCGGGTTTCTGTTTCTTTGCCTCACTGGTTAGAAGACAATTTGATTCAGGATGAGTCACCCCTATCTCTAACTCGCCACGCCAGTGTCTGTTGTGGCTTCTCATTTCCAGCATTACTGGAGAGGAAGAGCATACAGAAACATAAAGACAAGTATATAACCCATCACGGGAGGTTCTCGTGATTTGAGGACAACAGATATATGAAAAAGGACATTTAAAGTCAATTCACTTAAAACAAAGACCAAAATTTCACAATGAATGTGGGAAAAAAGAGTTTCATTAAGTTAAAGAATTGTGAGGTCAAATATAAGCATATTTGATCTTCTATTTAAGTAAATTTAAATAATAAATGCAACTCTGTGCTGACCCAAATAGTAGTACTAATAAACCGTTGCTCAATACCATTTGATATAGTTCTTCTAACATTTCCTCACTAACTTTCCCAGCACAATTATAGTGACAGATTCTTCCAAAAATACAGACATCACCAAATCTCCTTTAATTTTTTTATAGTGAGATCTTTCTCTTAAAATGCCTACCATGTCATTATTTTGGTGGATTTTCTCTTCTTTGGTCATTCGCTGGTCTAACACTGCCAGATACCATTTGCCAATGACTTTGCACGCAAGTCTGGTGGTTCTTCATTACTTTTCTTGATTTCATTAAATCTTTAATTCCTGCATTTTTGCAAAATCTGCCATTTGACTCTACAATTGAGGACAATGGTTTTACATCTTTGCAACAATCAGTGAAACAATAACGAATAGGATGGGCAGGGATAGGATTCATCAGGGATGAATATTTGAGTGGGAATTAGTTTTACATGTGGACAGTTCATTGGCGAACATTTTTATATTATGATGACTTCTGTTTCCCTATGCAAGCTTTGTGACTGCAAGGCATGGGAAAATGTATTTAGATAACAAGGGGAGTCATATATGAAAGGCCACAGTCATCATAGAAATGCTTTTGTCTTTGGGAACTAGAAAACTTTCTCAGAGGACTATAAGTAAATCCAAGAAACAGCCCCTAACATTTTACATTTTAATACTGCCTGTCTGTATGCCCTATCATCATAGTATAAATAGACTGAATAAAATGATATCTAGTATGCATCCTACTCTTTGATAATGGAAATGATTTTATTCTGGCATCGTTCACTAACCATAGCAGCAAAATTAGAATCTTTTTTTTTTTTTAAGATTTTATTTATTTATTTGAGAGAGAGAATGAGAGAGAGAGAGCACATGAGAGGGGGGAGGGTCAGAGGGAGAAGCGGACTCCCTGCCGAGCAGGGAGCCCGATGCGGGACTCGATCCCGGTTCTCCAGGACCATGACCTGAGCCGAAGGCAGTCGCTTAACCAACTGAGCCATCCAGGCGCCCTAGAATCTTGACTTATTAGTTTAAGCATCCAAATGTATATCTGGCAGCTGCAAGAATCTGGATCTACTGAGGCTACTCAGTGCTTCAAAAAGATTAAAAAATATGTAGCATATGGATATTATCCTTGTTCTATAGAGTGTGTGTGTGTATGTGTGTGTTGATCGCCCTGCAGGAAAAGCTATTACTTCAGAATCCTGAAGTCCAAAATAAAACAAAATTTTTTATCTTTGAAGCCTCACAAGAAAACAAAGACAATGCCACAAGATGATAAACAGAGATGGGAAAGACAGCACTGTGTGTTAAAAAAGACCTTTAGAGTCAGACGGACCTGGTCCTCAATCCCAGACGTTGTGTCCCAGCTGTGTGATTGTAAGCTCACTGTGCTCTCCAAGTCCCACTTTCCCCATATGTGAAATGCAATGGTTGCTTAGCTCCCAGCCAAGACCAAATGAAATACTTAAAAATGTCTGGAAAATTGTGGGCAGTACCTGTGCTATAAGCCATGGCTTAGCTGAATAAATGCCTCCTTCTTTCCGGCATTATGACAGCACATAAACCTCCAGAAGTCTCTGATGAGGCTCTAACTATCTACCAAAACAAGGTGCTCTCATATCATTATGTGGAGTTTGTCAGAATTCCTTCAGAAAGCCAGTCTTATAAATAAAGCTACTCCCTCCCAAAAATGAGGTCCCAGACCCCAGCACATATCTGCTAAGCCTTACAAATAAGAAGGAAGAAGTTATTTAGATAAGTGAATGGATTCTATCTCAGTGACGCTGTACAACACCTTACTTAGATCCTTCTGATTGTGAGATCTTGGGCAAAGCTGAACCTCTCTGAGGGTTTCTAAAATGAAAATAACCAAATCTATCTTCAAGAATTATTTTAAGAACTGAAAAAAGTAATTTATATAGAAGCACACAGTACTTAGAAGGCATCCATCCTTATTACCAACGTACCACAGATAATGTCATTTTTAAAATAAGATACCAACAATTTATATTTAAAAAAAAAACCCCAAAACCTCAAACCTCTAGAGATCAATACGTGAGTCAGAGTCCTTCAGACCCACATTCCATAAGGTATATTTTAAAACACATTATGACAGCAATAAAACCCATTTCTAAGGTCTGTTCCAAAGATGTCATATCTATTGGTCATGTCTTCTCTAAGATGACAACATAAATAAGAAACTGATAAAACCAAGGGATAATGGTCAAATAATGAGTACTGTTCAATGACAATGGTCACAATAATCTCTCAGCTGGCCAAGCAATGGAAAAGTCTGCAAACACTGCAGTGCCCTTCCAGGTATGACGCAGGCAAAGTCAACAGGTACCATCAAGGCCGTATTTTCAGTTTCAATTAAACCGACTATTTTTTCTTAGTTTGCTTTCTTTCCAGAATCAGGGTGTGCGCATAGGTTTACGTAAGTTTTATATTTGAAGATAAGCCCCAGGATCTGTTTTCAAGAGCTCTAAGAAAGCCAGGAAACAGCTACATCTTCTTCATAGTTAACAGGTCAAAAGAGTGGTTCTCTACATACACTGAAAAATGACAGTGCTGCTCAAGGCAGTGGTGTCGCATAAAACAAAAACAAAGTAGAAAACATCTTTGAAAGTGAGCAATTATCATCATCGTCCCAGCAGCAATAATCTCTAGACTCTTCTTCCTGAGTGTCTGCAAATACACTTTCTTGCCCCGCCACCAGCTACTGCACCGGAGTAGCCAAACTCCCACCCGTGCCCCAACCACCTATTTTTCTGAACGTGAACCTGAGCAACGGAATATCACCAGAGACAACCACACAAGGCAGGAGGAATCACTACTGGCAGATCATGCTTACCAGCCTCAAAGAAACAGTCAAACAGACTCACAGACTCGCTCACAGTCTGAAACAACTATGCGCATCCTGCCTCTCTCCACTCTACTCAAACCTCCAAGGTCTCTTTCACCCGTTGCTGTTGTGGACTCCATAGCTCCCAAACAAAACAGAAGCCATCACACAGGCACTCGAAGCCTGGGACTGGATTTGTCCCCTCCTTCCTCCCTACTGTTGTGCAAAATGAAGGTGTCTCTCAATCCACTAGTTTTCTCTCTCCCTCTTCAATCTCTCTCTCTTGGATCCTTTTAATCAGCATTTAAACGTACTTTCGTACCTCTCATCCCTAAAGCACATCCATTTCCACCTTCCGTCCTGTCTCTTAATTCACCTTCAGAGCCAAGTTTCTCAAAAGAGTTATCCATTCTTTCTTTCTCCATTTGCTCACATCCCAGAGCTTTTTAAGTTCAAATCTTTTTAATTAAAAAAATGTTACAGCAAGCATAACAAAAAGTAAATAAAAATCGAATACTATCTACTTTCCTTACCCCATCTGTATTTTCCTTAAGTAATCAATATTGAAGTTCAATGTGTACCCTTCCACACCATTCTCTATGCTCCTATAAATCCATGCAGACATTTATATACATATATAAGGTAGTTTGCTTGTTGATAAAAGAAGCATCATAATTAACACATGATCTGCATCGCGTGTTTTCATCTAACAATTTTTATGGAAATCCTTCTAGGTCAATTCATGTAGATAGAATTAATTCTTTTTAATTTACATGAATTCCCTTCTTGACGGGCATTTTGGCAATTTACGGTTTTTTGATGCCTACAAATAGTACTGCAATCAGCATCCTGTGTATGTAACACATTTTCTTTGAATGAATTTCACCAAGAGGAGGACCTGCTGCCTCAATGAGTATACGCACTTTACATTTCATGATCCATTATAAATTTATTTCTTTAACTAACTCTAACCTGGCTTCTATCCCCACACCATGTCAGCTACTGCTAAGCGGGGCAGGGGCAGTATACTCCATGTTGCCAAGGCCAAGGGATACTTTTCCTTCCTCATCTACTTGATCTCCCAGTGACATCTGGCATCTTGACCTGTCTCTTCTTCCTGAAGCCACGCTTTCCTGCTTGTCCTCCTGTTGGCTGCTCCTTCCGCATTTCCTTTGCTGGCTTCTCCCCTCCTACTTGATCAAGTTCTGGAGCACTCAGACTCAGTTCTAGGTCCAGTATTCTCCTTCTGTGCTCGATCACATTCTATCTTTTCTGAAGCTAATCAACTCCCATGGCTTTAAATACCATGATCTAAGACAACACTCTTAAATTTCTTATTTCCAACCCGGACCTTCTTTTTCAGCTCCTAGCCTGTATATGGAACAACACTTCTTGGAAGTCTCCCAAGCTGAAGAACACATCTCAACTCCATCCATTTCTCCCTAACTTCCCTGCCACCATCCTTATAAAAGCAACCACCATACATCTCCTAAACTATAGCCAAGGCCTCCCAACTCATCTCCCACCCAAGTCAACCTACTCCCCACAAAGGAGACAGGTCTTTAAAAAACTTAAGTCAGATCATGTCACATCCTTGCTTAATCACCTCCCTTAGGACTACACATTCGCTAGACCACAAGCTCCTTAACGTGGCCCTGCCAGTCCTGAACAACCTGGCCACCACCTACCTCTACCTCTCTACCTCACCACCACTCTCCAGCCACAATGACTTATTTTCATGCCCTTAAACAGGTCAACATCTCTTCTCCCTCAAAGCCTTCCTGTCCCTATTCCAAACGCTTTCCCTACTTTCCCAGCTTTTGCTTTGCCTACTTTACTGCTAGTCATCAGGGAGGTCTCTACTTAAATAGCACTTCCCTAAAAGACCTCCCCAGACTCACCCAGCTGAAACTGTGTTCTTCTGTTATACCTCTAATGCTCGCTTGTGTCTTCCTTCTTTGCCTTTATCATAGCTTCCTTTACTTGTAGTTATTTTGTTTAGTATCTGAATTTCCTAAGCTGTAAACTCCACAAGGGCAGGAGATTTGTGTTAAAGGCTCTCCACTGGAGCTCTACTACCTAGCACGATGCCTGTCATGTAGCAGGCACTTGATATCTATCTGTTCAATAAATGAGGAAAACATATTCGTATTTCATTTGGGGAGATTAGGGAAGATTTCCTGGAGGAAACAGCACTTCAGCTTACTACATGAATGGACCAGATTTCAGTCGTTAGAGATGAAAGAAGAACATTTCTGAAAGAGGAAACTGTTTGAGATCAAATGTTTGATACTAGTTAGAGATTTTGTAATGCAAACCCCAACACAATCTTGGCACCACACATAAAATAAAAATCTCACTATATAAAAGCAAAGGCAGAAGGGAGGAGCAAGATGGTGGAGGAGTCGGAGACCTAAATTTACGTCTGGTCCCAGGAATTCAGCTGGATAGGGATCAAATCATTCTGAACACCTATGAACTCAACAGGAGATCGAAGAAAAGAATAGCAGCAACTCTCTGAACAGAAAAGCAACCACCTTCTGGAAGGTAGGACGTGTGGAGAAGTGAATTCGAGGCGATATTCAGGAAGATAGTTGGCGGGGGAGGGGGCCTCCATGGGCCACTTCTGGCAAGTGATAGAGCCGCGGAGCACAAAATTGAAACTTTCAGAAGTCTGCTCCACTGAGGGACGTCGCTCTAGTGGCTAAGCAGGGGGTGGAACCCTCGTGGGACACTGTGGTCTCAGGACCCTCGGGGTCACAGAAAGACCAGGGGTGCCTGAGTGTGGCAGAGCTCCCAGGTATCGGAGCGGGGAAGCCGGCTGCAGAGACGGAGCTGAGGTGCGGGCTCTCAGCTCAGGGTTGCCATAAACCGTGATCCGCGGCACAGTTGGGCCACCGCTCTTCCAGCAGGGACCCAACAAGCGGCAGATCTGCGGAGACTCTCCTTCCTCCCCCGGGGGGAGCGGCATGGGAGCGCACCACAGGGATCTGCTGGGTTTGGAGACTCCAAATGGGGTCGGGTGCCAGAGATAGAAACACTCGGTCACAAGCCGGGTGAGCACAGAGTACAGCCAGAGAACGGGGAGATGGGAGTGACTGACTGCTTTTCTCTGGGGGCCTCACTGAGTAGTGGGGCCCCGAGTTCTCAGCTCCTCCGGGGCAGAGGTGGGAGGCCGCCATTTTCACTCTCGTCCTCCAAAGCTGTACCGAAAGCCTGCAGGGAACAAAAGCTCCTGAGAGCAAACCCGAGTAGATTACTTAGCCCGGACCGGCAAGGGCGGGGCAATTCCGCCTCTGGCAACGACATTTGGGAACCACGGCAACAGGCCCCTGCCCCAGAAGATCAGCAAGAACAGCCAGCCAAGACCAAGTTTACCGATCAATGAGAACAGCAGAACTCCAGAGCTGGGGGAATACTGCACATAGAATTCATGGCTTTTTCCCCATGATTCTTCAGTCTTTCAAAGTTTATTTTTTTTTAACTTTTTTTATTTTTCTTTTTCCCTTTTTCAACCAACATCTTATCAATCCCTTTTTAAAAAAATCTTTTTTATTTTTCATTTTTAGAGTCATATTCTATCCCTTCAGAGTAGTTAACCTTATTTTTGGTGTATATATATATATATATAAGTTGGTCTCTCCTTAAAATTTTGGGATACAGTTTCTTCTAACAGATCAAAATATACCCTAAATCTCTAGAGTATGGCTTTGTTCTAGTCTCCTGCCTGATCACATTCACTCCCTTTTTTTTTTGAAATCCTCTTATTTCTTTTTTCAACCAACTTATCGATTCCTTGTATAAAATCTTTTATAATTTTCATGTTTACAGTCATATTCCATCCCTTCATCGTATTTACCCTTATTTTTGTACATATATAAGTTTTTCTTTCTTTAAAATTTTGGGAGGCACTTTCTTCTAACAGACCAAAATATGCCCAAAATCTAGAGTGTGGCACTGATCTATGCACCAGCCTGATCATATTTGATCATATTCTGTTTTTTGTTTCTTTGTTTTTATCTTTATCTTTTTCTATTTTTTCTCTTTTTTCTTTCTTTCCCTTTCTTTTCCCCCAGTTTCAGGTCTCTTCTGATTTGTTTAGTGTATATTTTTCTGGGGTCGTTGTTACCCTGTTAGCATTTTCTTCTCTCATTCATCCATTCTCCTCTGGACAAAATGACAAGATGGAAAAAAATCACCTCAAAAAAAAGAACAAGAGGCAGTACTAACTGCCAGGGACCTAATCAATATGGACATTAATAAGATGTTGGAACTAGAATTCAGAATGACGATTTTGAAGATACTAGCTGGGCTTGAAAAGCATGGAAGATATTAGAGAAACCCTTTCTGGAGAAATAAAATAACTAAAATCTAACCAAGTCAAAAATCAAAAAGGCTATTAATGAGGGGCAATCCAAAATGGAAGCTCTAACTGCTAGGATAAATGAGGCAGAAGAGAGAATTAGTGATATAGAAGACCAAATGATGGAAAACAAAGAAGCTGAGAAAAAGAGAGATAAATAACTACTGGATCATGAGGGCAGAATTAGAGAGATAAGTGATACCATAAGACGAAACAATATTAGAATAATTGGAATCCCAGAAGAAGAAGAAAGAGAGGGAGGGGCAGAAGGTATACTGGAGCAAATTATAGCAGAGAACTTCCCTAATTTGAGGAAGGAAATGGGCATCAAAATCCAGGAGGCACAGAGAACCCCCATCAAAATCAATAAAAATACGTCAACACCCTGACATCTAATAGTAAAACTTACAAGTCTCAGAGACAAAGAGAAAATCCTGAAAGCAGATCAGGACAAGAGATCTGTAACCTAGAATGGTAGAAACATTAGATTGGCAACAGACCTATCCACAGAGACCTGGCAGGCCAGAAATCTATCATACCAGTTGGGTATGATAGATTCAGGGTACTAAATGAGAAAAATATACAGCCAAGAATACTATATCCAGCTAGGCTGTCATTGAAAATTGAAGGAGAGATAAAAAGCTTCCAGGACAAACAAAAACTAAAGGAATTTGCAAACACGAAACCATCCTTACAAGAAATATTGAAAGGGGTCCTCTAAGCAAAGAGAGAGCCTAAAAGTATCATAGACCAGAAGGAACACAGACACTATACAGTAACAGTCACCTTACAGGCAATACAATGGCACTGAATTCATATCTTTCAATAGTTACCCTGAATGTAAATGGCTAAATGTCCCAATCAAAAGACACGGGCTATCAGATTGGATAAAAAAACAAGACCCATTGATATGCTGTCTGCAAGAGACTCATTTTAGACCCAAAGACACCCCAGATTGAAAGTGAGGGGGTGGAAAACCATTTACCATGCTCATGGACACCAAAAGAAAGCTGGGGTGGCAATCCTTATATCAGACAAATTAGATTTTAAACCAAAGACTATAATAAGAGATGAGGAAGGACACTATATCATACTTAGAGGGTCTATCCAACAAGAAGATCTAACAGTTATAAATATCTATGCCCCTAACATGGGAGCAGCCAATTATATAAGCCAATTAATAACAAAAGCAAAGAAATACATTGACAACAATACAATAATAGTGGGGGACTTTAATACCCCCCTCACTGAAATGGACAGATCATCTAAGCAAAAGATCAACAAGGAAATAAAGACTTTAAATGACACACTGGACCAAATGGACTTCACAGATATATTCAGAACATTCCATCCCAAAGCAACAGAATCTTTGGGATGCAGCAAAGGCAGTTCTAAGAGGAAAGTATATAGCAATACAAGCCTTTCTCAGGAAACAAGAAAGGTCTCAAATACCCACCCTAACCCTACACCTAAAGGAGCTGGAGAAAGAACAGCAAATAAAGCCTAAACCCAGCAGGAGAAGAGAAATAATAAAGATCAGAGCAGAAATCAATGAAATAGAAACTAAAAGAACAGTAGAACAGATCAACGATACTAGGAGCTGGTTCTTTGAAAGAATTAACAAGATTGATAAACGCCTGGCCAGACTTATCAAAAAGAAAAGAGAAATGACCCAAATAAACAAAATCATGAATGAAAGAGGAGAGATCACAACCAACACCAAAGAAATACAAACAATTATAAGAACATATTATGAGCAACTGTATGCCAGCAAATTAGATAATCTGGAAGAAATGGATGCATTCCTAGAGATGTATCAACTACCACAACTGAACCAGGAAGGAATAGAAAACCTGAACAGACCTATAACCACTAAGGAAATTGAAGCAGTCATCAAAAATCTTCCAACAAACAAAAGCCCAGGGCCAGATGGCTTCCCAGGGGAATTCTACCAAACATTTCAAGAAGAATTAGTACCTATTCTTCTGAAACTGTTCCAAAAAATAGAAATGGAAGGAAAACTTCCAAACTCGTTTTATGAGGCCACCATTATCTTGATCCCCAAACCAGACAAAGACCCCATCAAAAAGGAGAATTACAGACCAATATCCTTGATGAACATGGATGCAAAAATTCTCACCAAAATACTAGCCAATAGGATCCAACAGTACCTTAAGAGGATTATTCACCACCACCAAGTGGGATTTATCCCTGGGCTGCAAGGTTGGTTCAACATCCACAAATCAATCAATGTGATACAATACATTAATAAAAGAAAGAACAAGAACCATATGATCCCCTCAACAGATGCAGAAAAAGCATTTGACAAAGTACAGCATCGTTTCTTGATCAAAACTCTTCAGAGTATAGGGATAGAGGGTACATACCTCAATATCATAAAAGTCATCTATGAAAAACCCACAGCGAGTATCATTCTCCATGGGGAAAAACTGAGAGCTTTCCCCCTAAGGTCAGGAACGCGGCAGGGATGTCCATTATCACCACTGCTATTCAACACAGTATTAGAAGTCCTAGCCACAGGGCGCCTGAGTGGCTCAGATGGTTAAGCGTCTGCCTTCGGCTCAGGTCATGATCCCAGGGTCCTGGCATCGAGTCCCGCATTGGGCTCCCTGCTCCTTGGGAGCCTGCTTCTTCCTCTGCTTCTCTCTCTCTCCCTCTCTCTGTCTCTCATGAATAAATAAATAAAATCTTAAAAAAAAAAAGAAGTCCTAGCCACAGCAATCAGACAACAAAAAGAAATCAAAGGTATCCAAATCAGCAAAGAAGTCAAACTCTCACTCTTTGCAGATGATATGATACTTTATGTGGAAAACCCAAAAGACTCCACCCCAAAACTGCTAGAACTCATACAGGAATTCAGTAAAGTGGCAGGATATAAAATCAATGCACAGAAATCAGTGGCATTCCTATACACCAACAACATGACAGAAGAAAGAGAAATTAAGGAGTGGATCCCATTTACAATTGCACCCAAAACCATAAGATACCTAGGAATAAATCTAACCAAAGAGGCAAAAGATCTGTACTCAGAAAACTATAAAATACTCATGAAACAAATTGAGGAAGACACAAAGAAATGGAAAAACGTTCCATCCTCATGGATTGGAAGAACAAATATGGTGAAGATGTCAGTGCTACCTAGAGCAATCTACACATTCTATGCAGTCCCTATCAAAAGACCATCCACTTTTTTCAAAGAAATGGAACAAATAATCCTAAAATTTGTATGGAACCAGAAAAGACCCCAAATAGCCAGAGGAATGTTGAAAAAGAAAAGCAAAGCTGCTGGCATCACAATTCCGGACTTCAAGCTCTATTACAAAGGTGTAATCATCAAGACAGTATGGTACTGGCACAAAAACAGACACATAGATCAATGGAACAGAATAGAGAGCCCAGAAATGGACCCTCAACTCTATGGTCAACTAATCTTCGACAAAGCAGGAAAGAATGTCCAATGGAAAAAAGACAGTCTCTTCAACAAATCGTGTTGGGAAAATTGGACAGCCACATGCAGAAGAATGAAACTGGACCATTTCCTTATGCCACACACAAAAATAGACTCCAAATGGTTGAAATACCTAAATGTGAGACAGGAGTCCATCAAAATCCAAAGGAGAACACAGGCAGCAACCTCTTTGACCTCAGCCACAGCAACTTCTTCCTAGAAACATTGCCAAAGGCAAGGGAAGCATGAGCAAAAATGAACTATTGGGACTTCATCAAGATAAAAAGCTTTTGCACAGCAAAAGAAACAGTCAACAAAACCAAAAGACAACCAACAGAATGGGAGAAGATATTTACAAATGACATATCAGATAAAGGGCTAGTATCCAAAATCTATAAAGAACTTATCAAACTCAACACCCAAAGAACAAAGAATCCAATCAAGAAATGGGCAGAAGACATGAACAGACATTTATGCAAAGAAGACATCCAAATGGCCAACAGACACATGAAAAAGTAATCAACATCGCTCGGCATCAGGGAAATCCAAATCAAAACCTCAATGAGATACCACCTCACACCAGTCAGAATGACTAAAATTAACAAGTCAGGAAACAACAGATGTTGGTGGGGATGCGGAGAAAGGGGAACCCTCCTACACTGTTGGTGGGAATGCAAGCTGGTGCAGCCACTCTGGAAAACAGTATGGAGGTTCCTCAAAAAGTTGAAAATAGAGCTACTGTATGACCCAGCAATTGCACTACTGGGTATCTACCCCAAAGATACAAATGTAAGGATCCGAAGGGGTACATGCACCCCAATGTTTATAGCAGCAAGTCCACAATAGCCAAACTATGGAAAGAGCCAGGATGTCCATCGACAGATGAATGGATAAAGAAGATGTGGTATATATATAAAATGGAATATTATGCAGCCATCAAAAGGAATGAAATCTTGCCATTTGCAATGACGTGGATGGAACTGGAGGGTATTATGCTGAGCAAAATAAGTCAATCAGAGAAAGATGTGTATCATATGACCTCACTGATATGAGGAATTCTTAATCTCAGGAAACACACTGAGGGTTGTTGGAGTGGTGGGGGGTGGGAGGGATGGGCTGGCTGGGTGATAGACATTGGGGAGGGTATGTGCTATGGTGAGCGCTGTGAATTTTGTAAGACTGTTGAATCACAGATCTGTACCTCTGAAACAAATAATACATTATATATTAAAAAAAAAAGAAGATAGTAGGAAGGGAAAAATGAAGGGGGGGAAATCGGAATAGGAGACGAACCATGAGAGACTATGGACTCTGAGAAACAAACTGAGGGTTCTAGAGGGGAGGGGGTGGGGGGATGGGTTAGCCTAGTGATGGGTATTAAAGAGGGCATGTTCTGCATGGAGCACTGGGTGTTATACGCAAACAATGAATCATGGAACGCTACGTCAAAACTAATGATGTAATGTATGGTAATTAACATAATTTAAAAAAAGCAAAAAAAAAGCAAAGCAGATGAAATAGCTGAGTGTCACCATTTGTTTCCTAAGTACTAATTCTGCAAGTAGCTCAAACTGGCTCCCTCACAACTCCTGTCCACCAATATCATGCCATCTCCTGGCCACCTAGGTTCCAAACTTGGAAGCTCTCTTTGCCTCAACTTTTTGTCATTAATATTCCATAGTCAACCAGTCATTGAGTTTGACTTGTTTTTCCTTTGAATGTCTTTCAGAGCTATTCTCTTTCTCTATTTTAACCAAAGACACCCTAATTCAAGCCCCCTTCACATATGGAATTATCACAACCTTTTCCTAAGTCAGGGTTTCTGATCCTTGGCACTGTTGACAATGTGGGTTGGATAACTCTTTGCGATAGGAGGCTGTCCTGTACTTTGTAGGATATTTAGCAGCATCCCTTCTACTCCCTAGATGCCAGTAGCACCCTGCCCCTCAATTGTGACTGCCAAAAATGTCCCTGGACGTTGCCAAATGTCCCCTGGGGGGGGGCAAAATCACCCCCAGTTGAGAATCACTTTCCTAGATGACATCACAGAAAAAGCCCTCTAAAATTACCCAATCGAAACTCAACCCATTCTTTTAGGCCGACTCAAATTTCATCTTCTCGATGAAAATACAGATGCTTATCAACAAACAGATGCACAATTAACTTTACAGACAATAAAAAATCTGCAAAATAAAACAAATGAGAAACCAGTTTGCTTATCAGCTTGACAAAAGATTAAAAACAATGATAATGCTCATTGTTGATGAGGATATGGAGAAATAGGTCCTATCATATACTCCTGGTAGGAATAAACTGGTATAATGCTTTTGGATGGCATTTACCAATATGTTTTGCATTTTAAGATGATCATATCCTTTGACTCTGCCCATATGAAGAGATAATCAGATAAGTATCCAAAGACTAGAGTGTTCTATAATAGTAAAACTAAAAACATCCCAAGTCCCTCAGTAGGGGATTGTTAGGTAAACAACAGCAAATTCAGAATATTGTGCTATTAAAAGGGATAAAGCAAATGTTTATGGACTGACATGGAACAACAGCCACAGTGAATATAAATATATATGTGCAAGGTTTCAAAATAGTATATACTCCATAATACAACTTTTATAAATAACATGCTTATGTATGATTAAACACAGAAGACTAAATGGATATTTGTCAAACTATTAAAATGTCTATCCTCAAATCATATTTGAAATGTATTAGAGTCTTTAAAAATCTCTTGGAAAAGTCCAGTTTAGGGAATCTACGCCGTAAATTTTTCAGTTTACTTAAAGCAGGCTTATGCATTTATTTTCCACCTTTATTTCAGGCAAATATCCTGAGTTGGAATATTCTGTTTTGAGCCACATTTTTGCCCTAGAGAAATCAATGGTAAAAAGGAAGTTTACAGAGAAAAATATATTTTTGTGCATGACAGCTTACCGGTGTGCTGCATCCATGAATCATACTGAAAATATGTCCCTTGAAATCAAAGAAAACAATATGTTTATACAAAGAATGTGCCCCAAAGTTCCCCAATAAAGGAAAATGTTTAATCAAAATATTTGTTGACAGCTGGTTAGTGCTGATTCTAAAGTAGAAAAGAAAATCAGTGTCATTGTAGTCTTTTGTTTTGTGTACAAGAGCCGAATATGCAAATCAGCCTAAAATGGAGACTCATTATCTGTTTTACACTTTAAGTGTGATTTTAAGCACTGTAGGTATATATATACACACACACATCCAGAATACACATATATCTCAACAAACCATGCACATCATCTGTTCAGAACTGAGAAACGCATGCATGCTTCTACAACATTAAATGGAAGGCAGATGGCAGGCACTGATCAACAGAAATAAAATAAAATCCTTCTAAATCCTACTCCCTCTCACATTCCTTCTAATTTTTTTCTTTAGAAAAATATCAAGCAGTTCTTCATTACTGTTGATTTGCAACTTCAAAATTACAATAGGCAATGCAAAAGAGGATTTCAAAGAGGGAAAAATGTCTTTTGGCACAGATTCTCTTTCATAGTCTTAGGCAAGAGATAATGCTAACTTTGAAACTCATAGCATACTGTAGTTTTATCACTATCTAATGTGTAAATTAGCTCTTTCTATAACCGGAGCTTTACCTTTCAAAATACATAATTACTGATTATTTTAGTCTGCATCACATTTCTTTTGCAGGGTGAAAGAACTAAAACAGCTGTTACATCCTAATAGCTTCATAATGTGCACAGAATTTCTAGGACTATTAGAAATTAAACCTACAGCTTCCTATCAGGCAGAACATATTCATGTGTATATATGACCCACATTATTTGGAAGAACAATGATCAACTTATGAAATTATAATTTGAAACATAATGAAGTAAGACTGCTAAAGAAAATATTACACTCATAAATGGGATCAAAGCTGCCAGGCCACACCGATCGGTTCCCCCACCTTTCCTCACATCGATCAAGTCCCCTGGGCTGAAGGAAGTCCAAGTGTTCATGCTACCACCATTCCTTGCAGGGATCGAGCCCTCTATTTTCATATTGGGAGATGAATTTTTAGAAGGTGAACCAAGTTTGGCATGCTGCCCAGAATTTCTGGCAGCAGACAAGCAATCTGGTTTCACTTCTGGTCCGCTCTCCCCTGAGCCAACCTTGTATCCACAGAAAGCACCCTGATCTAGGGAACTTATACCATTTATTATGATCACTGAGAAAGCTCTGATGGTTTTATTAACCATGGGACTTGTACATACAGTCCTCTATGAGCATATTTTCTGTGGAAAGAAATATTACAAAATCTTATTTCCTGGTATCTCCTTCTAACACTGGCAAAAAACCAGCAATGTTAAAAGGATTTTTCAGAAAAATAGATTATTATTCAGGCACCTTCATTCAGAAATGTTAGAGGGCTAAAGAGATTCACCAACATACCTGATGAGCAACTACTACCAAAGGAATATACAGTGAGGTCCGGAGACAACAAGATAATTAGAGAGGCATACAAGATATATTATGTAATTAATGGCCAAATTGGGTGATTTAAGCTATAAATGCTAAAAGGTCAGAGCAATCTCTGCTAGGCCGTGTGGGGTGAAATGTTAATATACATAGGCCTAACTCTCCACTGAGAAATTATTAACTACTTAACCAATATCTTCTTTAGATTACCATTTCCAAAGTAAACAGGATCAGAAATGACTATGTAATTCACAAATAAATCTGTGTCTAAGTTCTTTTTTCTGACCTCCAAGATCTGAGATCTAGCTGTCCTTCCCTCTTCTTGATCTTTCAAAAAGCAAAGTCAGTGAAGCTTGACTCCATTGAAAGCATTTTCTGATTCACTCTGGAAACTGTGTGGGAGGTCCTGAAAACTTTTCTCACCATTTCCGTTGATGCCTGGGTTCCGGTTCCCAGTTCCATAGCTCACCTATGATGGAGGCCCCTTACTCATATTAAGGAGCCCAGAGTCCCAGATGGCCCTGTATTCTATTTCTCCCTCGCTTTCTACTTGACAGACCCACAGTCCCATGCCCAGTAGCTCAGACCCTGGCTTCCTTGCTCAGGATTTCCTAAGTTCCATAAATAAATGTAGTACCAAAACAGTTCCAAAAAGAGATCTCAAGGAGGAAAACTGATACACTAATGTCATTTTCTTTACTGGTGGCATGTACTCAACAATGAAGTACCTATGGAAATGCATTATTTTTCTAAGCGAAAGACACATTGACTTAAATCCTGGCTCCAGAACAGGTCCGTTTTCTCTGCTTCTTGGGAATTTTTACTATTCTCTGAATATTATTTGTGAAAATTAACCTAATTTACAGTTCTCCCCATGGAGTCTTTTAATCCTGTTGAAAGAAGTTTAAAAAAAAAATAACTTTAGGGGCGCCTGGGTGGCTCAGTTGGTTAAGCGACTGTCTTCGGCTCAGGTCATGATCCTGGAGTCCCTGGATCGAGTCCCGCATCGGGCTCCCTGCTCAGCAGAGTCTGCTTCTCCCTCTGACCCTCCCCCTATCATGTGCTCTCTCTCATTCTCTCTCTCAAATAAATAAATAAAATCTTTAAAAAAAAATAACTTTAAATAAAACCAAGTCCCAGATCCCTGAAACAATTCTACAAGGTCACATAAAGAGAGAAGGATTGTTATTCATGTACATGTCTCAGAGCTTAGGGAGGTATGGGAAGGTAAGTGGTAAATAGACGACTTTGGTGAGACAAAATAAGGCTTTTTTTTTTTTTTTAAGATTTTATTTATTTATTCATTAGAGACAGAGAGAGAGAGGCAGAGGGAGAAGCAGGCTCCCAAGGAGCAGGGAGCCCGATGCGGGACTCGATCCCAGGACCCTGAGATCATGACCTGAGCCGAAGGCAGACGCTTAACCATCTGAGCCACCCAAGCGCCCAAAATAAGGCATTTTTAATAAGAACCAAGGATGAAGTTAGGGAAGCAGAAGGACCCAATGATGGGAGAGGTTTTTTTTTTTTTTTTAAGATTTTATTTATTTATTTGACAGAGAGAGACACAAGCAGGGGGAGGGGAGAGGGAGAAGCAGGCTTCCCGTGGAGCAGGGAGCCCAATGTGGGGCTCGATCCCAGGACCCCGAGATCATGACCTGAGCCGAAGGCAGACGCTTAACGACTGAGCCACCCAGGCGCCTGATGGGAGAGTTTTGAGAAAAGAGTTCAGGTCTGGCCAAATCCAGTGCAGATTCTGCCTTTGGCAAGTGTCCTGCATACACAGGACATCCTTCCTCCTTTTGTTTGCCTGCTCAATCCCTTGGTCCTTTACGACTGAGTTCAAACCCTCTCTTCTGTAGGAACCCCCACAGCTATGTTCCTGCATAAGCTATATACTCCTTTATTATTACACTTATTGATACTTTACTTTAGCAATCCTTAGAAGGAGAGCAGACTGTGTCCTGTTCATCCTTTTATGCCTGACAGCTAACCTAAGTGCCTACAATACAGCAGGTGTTCAGTGCATGTTTGTTGAATGAATGTCCACATGAATAAATGCTGTAAGTAACAGAGTAGTGCTGAGGAGAGTGAAAGCATGAGAAAAAAGATTCTGACGCTCAACCAGAGAGCTGCTGTCTGAACTTGATCCTGGGCCTAACTGCTTAGGAAGCAACTATCAGCACCACCAAATATAGTTCTTGCCCTTCCAGAATGAAAAACAGACAACGGCTGTTTGTGGCAATAATAACAGGTCATTAGTGTTATTAACATCATCTCATACAATAGGCTTATTAAAAGACACTAATTTACATTCTAAAATTATAAAATAAAATGCAAAGGAAAAGGACAACCCTGTTCTGTTTTCTCATATTCCAACTCCTCCATTGCACACACAAAAGTTCGGTCTGTTATTACCCTTTAAACAAAATGAAACAAAAAAGCCTGGATGCAATTGAATAACTTAAGCACAAGCAGCCGTGTCTCAAAGGTCTTACTGAATATAAAACACAGCGGGGTTTTTTTTTTTTTTTTCTTTTGGCCTAATAAGAGGATTGTAGGTGAAAATAAATAGAGAATTTCTAAACCTTAAAAAAGAAAAACAGCAATTCAGGATGTGAAGAGATCTCGTGAAGAGGCTCCATAATATGTAAGTATATTTCTAAATACAGTGGAAGCAAAACAAATCAGGAGGTAAGAACATCAGGCTCACTATGTAATAATAAAGTCTAAAATGATCTTATTAGGAACTAAAGGGCTGGAAAATTCAAAGCTCTATTGACAAACTGACAAAACATACCTAGATAAAGGATTGCTACACTCCCTTTGGAGCATTTTAAAAGTGAAAACATCCCCAATTGTTCAGCATCCTCATCATCCTCATCCACAGGGCCAGTAGCCTCGTAGTCGGGGCGGCTGTGCCCAGGGCTAGCAGAGCAGGCTGGGGCCACTCGGGGCCCTCTCTCCCGGCATTCCTGGAAACTGTTGCTGCCCAAGAGGCAGCAAGAGGTCCTTCAGGGCTGCATGTCTCCTCCTCGGCTACACCAGAGCTGATTCTTTACCTCATATCCTGCAGAGGCAATGTAGGACTGTGATGTTAACTGTGCGCTCCGAGGGACCTGCAAATTTAGCTTCTCTAAGGCTCAATTTCCTTGTTTGTAAAATTAGGTGGTTAGTGGCATTTCTCTCGTGGAGCTATTGTGAGGATCACACAAAGTAATGATGTGTCTGGCCAGAGACGATGCTCAATGTTAGACTGTCCCCTTCCTGTCACTCCTGAGCTCCTGTAATCTTGTCTTTTCCTCATCCTTTCTTCTGCTCCCTGATTCCTTATAAATATTTAATGGCTCGATCTCCTTTGAGTTCCTCTTCTATTTATTTCAAAATTCCAAAGGAAGATTTAAAAAAAAAAAAACCTTATTTGTATGAAACTGAATAATTGTACTACAGAGGCCCACATATGTGCTACACTTTGTAGATGAGGAGTCAAGAGCCGGCTAGTACCTGCATGTATATCTACGGACTTCGGATGTAATTAATGCTTCACATGAGCTGAAAGACTTAAATGGTACAAACAGTTTCACGCGTTACTTCACAAATCACAGACTTCAGAACAACTTATATATAAATACCGTTTGATTAAAAAAGAAAAAAAGGCAATTTCAACCTCTCTTTGGCCACAAGTAAAACTGTTATGATTTAGTGACACCATGTGGCTACATTTTGCTTTGCAGTCTTAAGAAGAAAATGTTCCTCTGAATGCAGGGTTGTTCTATGCTAGTTCAATTATGAGATCAAAGTTGTAGGTAGGGGTACAATTCAAACTAAGTATGAATGAAAATGATTACTTTTTAAAAGTGAAACTATTCCTTTTTCCTTTATATCTGAATAAGGCATTTCTTGAATTCTGAAGACGACAATCACATAAAGAAAGTAAAGACTCAGCATAATTCTAGCTACAATTGTAAAGCATCCTGGTCAACCAATGAATAATGTAAAAGTGCCTTCCTTTAAAAGTAAATAAATATATCAATGCCCAGTTATGGGGGCAGGGGAGATCAAGAGAGAAAAGAAAGACACACAGCTTTTGTACAATGTGAATACGGTTGGGAAAGAATGCTTCCATAAAAAGCAGTGTTTATTTTCTCATTTGTTTTATGTCCTGTAGATCTACAGCACTGTGTAGGTACTATAATCTAATGAAGATGGGTAAAAAAAAATTATACTGCTCTAATGATGGCAGGGATGAGGATGGACCTGGAATGTATGGTAGCAATAAAAGAGATTAAAGTGCCCTATACCAAAACACAGTACAGTTTTAGTATTCATCTAATGAGGCCTCTTACAGTAGACCCGTTACTCCTGATTAACAGTCAATGTACACCGAAAAAAGGCTAAATATCTAAAACAATGACCAGAAAATATCACTCCTTTCACCTCAGTCAAAAATACCATCTCCCCTCTCGGGCCTTCCCGGACCACCTATTGCAAATATCTCCCCCCAACACCCACACATGCCTTCCCCTGAACCCAGTCCCTATCACAGTACCATCTTTACAACACTTAAAACGATTTGATATGTTCTTCTTACTTGTTGAGATTGGTTCCTCCCAGATTCCATGACAGCAGAAACCATGTTAGTCTTCTTCAGGTGTTGTGTCCTGGGTATCAAGTACAGCATAGCACAAAGTAGGAACTTATTTTGGAATGAGTAAGTGATGAATGAATGAACAACAGATGAATAAATGAAGAAAAATCTATTTCCTTAGCTGGTGAAGCATGCCTAAATTTCTTGTTGTACGTGAGAGTAGAACCATGCTAGTGAGATGTTTATCATCATTTATGGCCTCTAATGCGACCACTGAGACCAGAAGACAGGCTGGCAGATGCTCTATAACACCCTTCCTTTTCTCCATGACACATTTGGCACATTATAATATCTCATTCTAAGAAAAGAGAAAAAGGAGGGAAGGGAAACTACAATAATTAAAACACTTTCAGCTATAGGCAAAGAAATCAGTTAAACAGAGTAGAGTATATGCTAGAATTTAGCGTATGATAAATATGACTATTCACATTCCTGTGGTAAGTAACAATTATTAAATAGTCCTCATCAACTGACTATCCTTATCTAAAAACACACACAAAAAATGTTCTGGCTGAATTAAACATCTAGATATAAAGATGAAAATAACAAATAGTAGAAAAAACTTATAAAAATATAACATTCTTTAATGTTGGGGTGAGAAACACCTTTCTAAACATGATTGCAAACCACCAGAGATCA
The DNA here is from genome assembly GCF_029215605.1 of Mirounga angustirostris. Lineage (NCBI taxonomy): Eukaryota > Metazoa > Chordata > Mammalia > Carnivora > Phocidae > Mirounga > Mirounga angustirostris. Next base: position 34,882,938 of record NW_026991716.1, read on the forward strand.
AAAAAAAAAAAAAATTAAGAGACTGGACTACATTTTTCAAAAAGTAAAATTCTATATGGCAAAAAGTACCAGTAAAACAGTAAAAACTAAAAACAAGTTGCACAATACATGACAGGCAAAAAGATGGTATATATATATATCAGTATATCAAAATAAAGTTCTGATAAGACAGAAAAAGATAACTGCCTCAGAATAAAAATATGCAGAAGATAAAAATAGGCTTTTCATAAATGAGAAAGAACAAATGGCCATTATTAAATAATACTGTACCTCACTGATGATAAAAGAAATCTAAATTAAGATTTTTTTTTTTTTTTAACAAATCATAGCTCACATTGGCAGTGTTGACAAGCCTGCAGTGGTTAAGGGCTCAGAGACAGAGCATTTTCATGTGCTATTGGTAGAAACTGGATACAACTTTACCAGAGGACAAGCTTTACTGATATTTAAAATATGTCCTACATTATAATTTGATAATAATGTCATGAACAAGACATTTCCATTGTGGTACTTAAAAACAAAATGAAAGGCAGAAGCCCGGTCTTGCTTGAACTGTGGCCATCCCTCCAGGGCCTTCTCTGGCCTCTCTTTAGTAACTGCCCCTTCGGAGTCTGCTCTCCTGTCTCTGCCCAGCCCCTGCAGCAAAGGCGTTTGCTGTCTACTCTTTTCTTCCCTCTCTCAACAGGCTGCGCTTTCGGGTGCTATTCCTTCCCTCAACTCCTGGGTTTTGCCCCAGAAATACTTTTGTGATTCCAGCTACCAGCCACCTGCAGGCTCTGAAATCCACCTCTACCTCTCACACCCACGTTTTCAAGTCTTCTCCTATTTCGGCAACATTATATGGCTGCCAAATTACCAGCACCCTGTTGAGAAACAGCCAGAAAGTGTTTTAATACACCTCAGGGCACTCCATATTTGCCACTCCTTATTAGTATTTTTTGTTCAGCCCTGGGCTCTGGCATCCAGGAAAGCCGTGGAAGGGCTTGAAGAGAGCTTCCTACATAGCCAAGAAGACAATGTAAAGCTGAAGCAGAAATGGTCTTTTCCTGAGAAAGAGAAAGCTGGTGAGACAGAACACGGTTCTGAGAGCATATGAAAGACCATACTAATAACATGGACAAGTCCCTTTTCTTCATCCCCAGGAAGGAGCTGAGCGGGGGGAGTTATTAGTCTAGGCTTTTGGCCACACAGAGCAGTCCCCACTTAACCTACAACGCATTCCTAAACAGGACCCAGGAGGACAGAGCAGATCATTTCTGTCTGTTCACCATTACAGTTGGAGCAATCACTCTGGCTTTGAAGCCTGACGTTATCCTATCTATTGCCACTAGATAATGTCCACTACTTAGTGAGGTGAAGAGCGGACTGAATTGCATCCCACAGATATATAAATGGCAAACTGTATGCCATATATATTTTGCTACAATAAAAAAAAATGCTTTACCAAAATGAAAATACATTAAAACTGTTGGGAACACACCACTGGGCAGGTTATAAAGATGGAGCAAACCGTTTAAGGCATGTTTTGGACTGCTGTGTATGGACTGGCAATCTGGAAACGTGTCGGGGAGACTAGGCTCCTGAGGTCAGGAACAATTTCCTCACAGTGAGTACCACCACGGCCAGAGAGGATGGCAAAAATGGCTCTTTTTCTCTGAAGGTCAAACACCAGTTGAGAGTCTCAAAATTTAGGGAAAAAAAAAATAAAAACAATTTTAAAATAATAAAAACAAACAAACAAACAAAAGCCACTAGTGACTGAGCCTCTACTTTGGGCCAGGCCCTGTAGTCCATGTTTGCACACATGCTATGTCATCTAAACCCTCCACAGCAGACTCATAAATGGTGTTGTTATTCCTGTTTTTTACTGGTATAGAAGCAAGGGCTTGGAGAGGCACAACTTTACTAAGATCACCAGGCCAGGATTTGATGAAATCAGAGAGTGAGAAGAGTTCTATCTAACTCCATAGCCCATGTTTTTTTGTTTGTTTTTGTTTTTTTTACTACACAGTGCTAATTTACATGCAATCCAGCCAAGACTCAGAGAGAGGTAGGTAATCTCACACTCCCCAACTCACAGTGTCTCTCTTCTTTTGTGAATATATTTGATGTAATCTTTCCTCAATACATGATACTCATATCTTTCAGGATTAACATCAAAATTCAGTTTCCTCATGAAAATATAGAAAGTTACATTTGTAAACCACGTACCGAGACCTTTCTAGCAGTGATACACATTTTAACAAATACATGGATAAAAAGTACCAATGAATATATATACATATTAATGCTGAATCCATCTCTCCTCATTATACAGTTAGTGCCTTGACCCCATGAAACCTGTGCTAACATTTAGAGTACTTACTGCATACTAGATCATAGCCTGAGTATCACGCAAGAATACTAAAAGATCACAATCCATACTCCTTACTTCCAAGAAGTTTTAATTTTAGTATCAGAGGCAAGACAAATACTCAAAGGATACTGAAAAACAAAGGTGGCATACAAATGTGCAACTTAACTAAATAAGGCAAAGTGAAAGAATTTATATGTGCCCGGTGAAGTCCCTGGAAAATGTGTATTTAGAACATTATTTAGATAGTCAATAAATGATTGTGAAGATAAGAAACACCAAGTATAGGGGCTCCTGGGTGGTCAGTTGGGTGACCAACTCCTGGTTTCGGCTCAGGTCATGATCTCAGGGTCATGGGATCCAGCCTTGTATTGGGCTTTGTGCTCAGCACGGAGTCGGCTTGAGACTTTCTCTCCCTCTCCCTTTGCCCCTCCCCCCGATCTCTCTCTCTCTCTCTCTCTCTCTCTCTCGCTAATCAATCAATCAATCAATCAATCTTACGAAAAGAAAAGAAAAGAAACACCAAGTATAAGACACCCTTGGATAATCAACGGAGACTTTTCTTAGGTTCATTTTTAAATATTACCCAAATCCCAACCTATTACAAAAGGCAGAGTTTATAAAGGAATGTAGTAATATATGTTAATATGGTTATAAATCTTTTCAATTTTATTTCTTAAGTAATATGGATATCAAGACTCTTTCCTTTTCCTGTTGTCACTATCTCTAGCATCACCTTTGCTCAATTCTTCTTGACCACAGTTGGGGACTGGCTGTACCAAGATAAAAACCAGCATTATGAGCACAGCCAATCTCTGTAACCCATAAAAGTTACATCAACAAAAGCAAGGCCACACAGAAGAAACAAAATAACAAATGGGAGTATAAATAAATAATGCCCATTAATAAGGAAGGGGAAGTATATTTTGTAAAAGCCAGAGATCATGACCGAGGGCACACATCTCCCTCTCCGTGCGGCAGGAGTTTTCAAGTGGGTAGAGCTCACAGACTCTGTCATGGCTAGTATTCTATTCATGATGATTTGTTCTGGGAGTCATGTTCCTCTTGTTTCAAATTAAATGCAAACACACAGTCCTTCAGTCCACATCAGATGCTTTGGTTGCTATGCTGCTTATTTTTTAATCCAATACAACCATAATAACCTGAGTCAATGCAGACTCAATCTCCTCCTCCAAGTTGGGGCCCCCCTGTCACTCTCAAAATATCCCTAGGCAGCTCTGAGATACAAAACCTTCACTCAATTTCTTGTCCCTCTCATTTTAATCCATTCAAAACTCCTCTGATAAAAGAGCAACTGCCAGACCTGCAACACTTCAGTCTCTCTTTGGGGAAATGAAATTGATTTGCTTCATTTTCACACAAGAGGATCCCTGGGTAACAATATTGTGTCCAGTCATACCCATAATAATAATAATAAAAAAAAAATGTAGGCAACATTCTTTATTGTACCAGAACGCTGAAAGGTTTTATGGAGTTCCTTTGGTGGAGGTAAGAATTCAGCCTGATGCTGTTAGATCATAAGTTTACTAGGTATAAGGGTGTCTTCTGACCGAGAGAGTAAGTGCTATGGGGCATCCCCACCTGTTCCAAATCAGCCACAGTGGGAGGTCAGCTGGGGTTATGGATGAGGGTGGGGACAGAAGGGGGTAAGAGGCCAGATCCACATTGTCCCTGGTTTACACCCACCATACACCTTTCCTTCACCTCTTGCCACACCGGACTAAATGAACCAATCATTTTCTGCCTTTGATCTTTTGACTTTAAGGTAAGGAATACCTGAGGGCAATTTCCAAGGGGAAAATTACAACAGAAAAAAAAAAAAAAACAGCAGAATTTCGGGGGCCTCTGTCTACCTTTCCCAACTCTCAAATTCATTAATTGTACGAGTTTTATAGAATTTCAGAAAGTTTAAAAGATGGCTTAAACCTAAAGGAACAGTATGAAATATCAGAACAGTAGCTCATCAACACTTTTTAAAAACAACCTTCCATGGGGCTACAATGCATAAAAACAATAAAAGCTAAAGTGCTCTGGCTGAAGGGAGGCTGTGAGCCTGGAGCCCCACCAGCTCAACCTCCCCTGCTCCAAACCCAACCCACTAGACACACTTGTTCTGTCAAACTCTGCTGATAAGCACTGACCTAGGAAAAGAACACAGATATTCAGAACGTGCACACTAACATCCAAAAATCTCCTCCTGGCCCTGAGGACTACTGGGGAAGCCTCCAGAAATATCTCCCGTGGCTTTTGTGGGAAGAACGCAGCCCCTAACAATCACTCTGCTTCCAGTGTCTAGCATGGAGCTTAAAGAGCATCTCCACTTCTCCTGTGTTCTCTGTCCCTTCTTGTTCACTGCATGTCTTCTGCATAAGTATGGCACAAAACACTGTGGATAAACAGTTCCACAGTATACTCTAGAATTAAGATGCTTCATTTTCCATATTTTCCCTAAGTTTTTTAGTTGGGATGCATGCATCTGGTAGCTGATATCCTGAAAAAGTCTTCTTCTTTGAGACAAAAAAAATGTAGCCCGTTTCTCAAGGTTCACATCTCCTTAAATAAACATCAAAATCATTAATTAGCCAGGAGAACTAACCTGCAGACACGGGCTGGAAAATACAACTTTTGCCAAGAACGACACAGATACTGTGAATGATCAATCACTCTGATCCAATCAAGTTCATCCATTGATACTTCAATGAAGTATGAATAAGACCTATGAATCAAAAGGAAAAACAGAGAAAAAAGCACCATATTAAAATAACAAAACCAAGTTATACTTTAATAAAATGTTAAAAGATACAAAAAACTACACTGTTCGCTAATTACATTTTCTCCATAGCAATCAAATTATTATCAGCACTTTCTGCATAACAATCAAATGCTGATACTAATAAAATCTGTATAGATCCTGCTATCACAGCATGCCCCACAATGTACTGAAATGACCTCTCTGCATGTTTGTATGCCTTATTAGATCACAAGCTGCTTAAGAACAAGGAGCATGCCATAGTTATCTTCATCTATTCAGGGCCTAGCACCCTGTTTGGCACATATCCGACATGCAAGATATTTGTTCCTTTTCAAACAGAGCCAGGATGCCTTGCTTCTGCTGTACTAGCAGATTCAAGCCATGACAGAGAGAGGACAGAAAATTGAGAAGTCTGAGGTGTGACTTATTCTACCTTCCCTAGTCTGGGTGCTCAGCCCTGTTCTCTCAGGACAGCCAACTCAGAATGGTTCCCCGGAAAGGCCAGCTTATCTCCTGCTCTCTCCCAGTCTCCCACCATCCCACACAAATATGCAGCCTGAAGAAAAATAAATGACATGGGTGAAGAGATAATGCGTGTTTCTTTTGGGTACAACATAGAATTTGGCAGCTAATAATCTGGCAGTAATGAAAATAGCCTATCATCCTCCCCTAGTCAGCTACCCTGGACCATTAGATGCTGGTCCCATACTGAACAAATCTATATTCCCCTGTCATAAGCCAAATTTAAATTTGAGATGCAGTTATTACTTGTACTGTAATATCAACAGGAACAATCTTAGAAGATTTAGGTGACCATAAATGTCAGCCTGCAACCAACAGTTGTGACCAGAAAAGGTCAGCTTATTTTGTGTCATCCCGTCATTTTCTGCTGTCCCCTCACTCCCATTCATTTTATCGCTCAGTCTCAAACTGGTTATAACCTTTTATTGAACCTCTCTGGGTTATCAGTAATGCAGGATATAATTTTACAACACATGTCAGAATATTTTGGGCTTAAGATTCCGAATTTTTCACCTTTGCTTAGAATGATAACTTCTGTGAGAAAAGAATTGCTACGTGGTCAAGTTAAGTCCCCTATGAATGTAATGCACGCACTAAAACAAAGTGGCCTGTAAGTATTTAACATCATGGAAATGATAACTACTTTCAGTCTCAAACATACTAACCTTTTCTTTTATTATCTTTATGCTAATTTCAGTATTAATTAAATGAGTGAATATATGTAAAGCTTTGAGAACAGAACCCACCACATAAAAGTAATGAAAGTGCTATATAAGTATTATTGTTACACTGTTATTAATCCAGAGACTTTTGGAAATGATATGTGAATTAGCTCCATTTTGCCAACTAAACTTCATATTATATCCAACAAGAAACATATCAGGAAATACATTTTTTTTTTTTCCTAAGATTTTATTTATTTATTTGAGAGAGCACAAACCGGGAAGAGAGGCAGAGGGAGAGGGAGAAGCAGACTCCCCGCTGAGCAGGGAGCCCGACATAGGGCTCGATCCCAGGAACCTGGGATCATGACCTGAGCCGAAGGCAGACGCTTAACCGACCGAGCCACCCAGGTGCCCCTAGGAAATATATTCTTAATAAAGGAGAAACAGATAAAGATAACCTGGGCACCTCGAACACTCATCTCTATGGGAAATGCCGACTCCCACTTTGTGAAGTTTCCCTCATACTTGGTTCAAATGGCCTCAAAGGCCCAAGTGGTGGCCTGTGGTGCCAAGAGAAATGAATCACCATGCAAAGGTATCATCACCATTACTACTATGTCCTCCATGAGCAGACTCAAAGAGGCCTGAGTGGGGCCTAAGAGACTCTATACCACTTTCTGTGTATGTAGGGTTCAGGTTAATGATGGGCAGTGATGAGAGAGACAGTTCTTGGTCACCCAGCTGCTCTGGTACTTCTGAGCATCACGGATGAAACCCAGAAACTACGGTGGGTGAAAGTGTCAGAGGTGCATCAGGGAAGGCAGAATCTTGAAGCTGCTACAAAACTGGGTAGTTTCAAGGCTGGAGCCCACCAAATATTTTTCACAAACTTCCTTTGTTGTGAGGATGATGATTTATCCACACACTAAAAGACAATTTTTTTCTTCAATCATAGTATAAAATGCATTTAAAAAGTTATAATATTCAAAAGTAAAGAATCAAGTAAATAAATAATGGTAACCCAGAAGGTGGAATACCAAACAACCATTAACAGTAGTATTTTAGAGGACTATTTTAAAGAGTAGAATGTTCACAGTGTATTAATTACAAAGTGAAGTTAACCTTTACACATTTCATTTTTATTTTGTAAAACTATGTGTGGTTTTACAGGTTTCTGTTTTGTGTATGTGTATGTGTGTGTGACTAGTTAAATATATACAAAGTTATATAGAGATATACTAGTTAGACATATATACTTGATATTGATATATACAAAGATTATTAATGGCCAGTGAGATTACTAACAATTTCTACTTTCTTCTTGGTGCTTTTCTGTATTTTCTATGTTTTCCATGATAAACACATATTCATTACTTTTATAAGCAGAAAAAAAGCAAAAAACATTTCTTTAAAAGGAATATAGCCTTTAACTCTTCCCCCAGAACTAAACTTCAAGAGAAATAGTGAAACAATCCCAAGGAAATAAACCACCAAATTTGTAAAACCAAAATTAGGCTGACTCAATCAAACATAATGTCATTTTCTGTCCAAGTCATGCTAATCACTCACCGGCTATCTCGGTCCCACAGGAGTATCCGTATGTGATTGATGATAGATGGCTGACCTAGCTTAATCTCAATGCCAGAACGGCAGTCATCATCAATTGGGTGCCTAGAAAATCCATGATCCAAATCGTAATTTTGAGTATCGCCATCTAACAAGGCGGACTTCAGCTCCCCTTTCACAACCTGGGCTCCATACTTCATGGTTGCAATATTTTCTTCTGGGACTACAATTAAAAACAGAAAAAGCAAGGGCAATGGTTACTTGGTAAATTATTCTATATTGTAGGCAAAAAGACAAAATTCTAGCATTCTATTTGATTCTACTATGTGCATTTCATTTAAAAATGGCAGAGACAAGTCTGTGGAGATAGAAGATGTGAAATGTCTATGAGGATTAAGATACCACCCACAGTTTACATTTAATGACACCACCAAAGCCACAGAGTGCCTAAGAGTAATGCTACTAAGAAAAAGTTGGTAATACTAGAAAAAAAAATGTACTAGGACAAACAAATCAGCTCTGAGTTCAATTAGTAGCTTAATTTAATATCTACTGGACAAAACTGGCATAGAAGATGACATGTATCTGCCATTTGGACTGAGGGCAACATATAAAAGCAAAGCAGACAGACCAGATATCTGATAAAAGAACAGAAGACGCATTCCAATACAGCAGAGCTGCTGGACATGGACCATACACAGACATGCTGAAGCAGTTAATCTAGCTTGATCATCATCTAGCTAAAAAAACAGTAACATGTGTAAAAGAAGGTATATTTGCACTTCACCTGAGCATTTTTAAAAATGAAAATTCAGCCTGTCATTCAAAATCAGTATTATGGTTATAATTAAACCCTCTCCACTCTCCCACACTAGATTTATTAAGTGTCAGTTGTTTCTGGAACTCTGAAGTCCTCTATGCAAAGCTTGCTTCACAGATCTGGAGCCTGTCCTCTAGGTGCCAACGTTCTAACTGACACTCTCCATGGAGAGACAGGAGGCAGCATAAAGTAGATGTGAAGAGCTTGAGCTTCAGAGTCAGAGTTCAAATAGTGGCTACACCTCTAACCAGGCGAATCACTTTGGGGAAGTCATCTTCTCTGAACTTCAGTCTCTCCAAGAGGGCAATACCTAGACATGGGTGTTTTTCTTGTTGGAAGGATTAAATGAGATGATGTTTCAAAGCACATAGTAAGCTCTAAAAAAAATTATCAGAATTATTATAAAACATATACTAAAAAACACACAATAATAAGAGAACTAAGCAAGTTTATAGACTATAAATAAATGCTGAATTCTCACAGTACATATACATCTTGTCTATGTCATTTAAATAGGGGAAAGTGTGAGCTATAATTAGGTTCTTAGGGAAAGGGGGTAAGTAATTCATCACTGCATATTTCTTCAAAAATGTGGGTTTAAAAAAAATTTTTAGGGGTGCCTGAGTGGCTCAGTTGGTTAAGTGTCTGACTCTTGATTTTGGCTCAGGTCATGATCTCAGGGTCGTGAGATTGAGCCCCATGTCAGGCTCCTCGCTGGGCATGGAGCCTGCTTAGGATTCTCTCTCTCCCTCTACCTCTGCCCCTCCCTCCCCCCTGCTTGCACACGCTCTCTCTCAAAAAAGAAAAAAAAAATTAATTAAAAACATTTTTTGAACAAAGCCAGGTAAAGGGAATGACTCCAGAAGATGACAATAAATGCAGCTGACAAATGGGGGCTGGGGTGGGTCTATTTAACTTGCAAAAGGGTAAGGCAATTCAGAAAAAAAAGCAAAATGAAACCTAGTCATGTTCAACCTCTGCTGTGCTTAAGTGATACAGTTTATAACTTCCTGAGTTCTATTAGTTCATGGTAATCATACATATTCTTCATATTTATTTCTCATTTAACAAACCTTATTAATTCCTTTGATTCACTCCTCAAAATAACCCTTTGAGTGAAATACTATTACATGTCCATTTCACAGATAAGGAAGTAGGGGCAGAGAAAGGCTGGATGAACTTTGGTACCTAAGGTCACACAGCCAGCCAGTAACAGAGCTGTGATTAGAACCTAGCAGTCTGCCTCCAGGAGCCCTGCCTGCCACCTCCGTCATAAGGGTTTCTGATGGGAAGACCATATTTTACGCCCTCTCTAATCCCTTCCCTGTAAGGTCGCCTGAGACTCAGAGGGAAAAAACAGAGTCTGATATAGTTTAAAATCAAACAAAGTTGTATTTGAAGTGAGAAGACCTACGTCTGAGACTCAGGCTCTACCACCCACTGCCCCTGACTGAGCCTCTCAGTCTCTGAATCTGAATCTGTTTTCTCATCTACAAATAACGCTGTGTCCAACCCACCCACTGCGTTACTGTAAAGATCATACTACACATAATATATGCTATGGTACTCTGTAAGTATAAAGCATTCAGTCAAAAACACGTGGAGGAATCAGTCTGTACCAGGTACCATGGGAATACCTCAGAGGGTGAGACACAGATGGGCCCTGCCCTCCTGATGTCTCCAATCTAGAGATGAAGCACTTCATAAGGCAAGCAAAAAAAATTTCCAATTGACACTTTTCAGTGTCAGTAATGTGTAACCCTTGGTAAACAGAGATCTTTGTTCCCTTATTGCTAGGTATAAAATGTGGGGGTCTGAAGTCTGTCGCTGCTGACCACTGGTAGCATCTCCACTAGCTTTCACACCACTAATCAAGACCATGCCGAAAAGGGGGGAATTCAAGCTTTCGAATTTAGAAAGTGCTGCTACCCTTTGATTTTCTCTAAACATAAGCTTCTTCATCTCTAAAATTTATCAAGCTTGGAATAACACACAGGCACAAGGATTTCAAGTGACTGTAACTAAAAGTCTAAAATGGAAATGAAATTGCTACCACAAGTCTAAAGTCTTCTTTTGAAGTTTATTTCAAGAGTGCTTGAGAACTTTTCTAACTATTCTTGATACAGATTCCCCGAAAGTACCTTTTACTTTAAAATGGGAAACATTTACACAAGTGGAAATTCTCTCATGGTGAATATAATCTGAGTATCTCATGGGATAAAAATACAACTCCCAAGTATTTGTGTGTGTGCGTGTGCATGTGCAAAACCTAAGTTAAATTTAAGAAGAATTTAAGAAAAAAAAGTGATCATGAGATAATTCAAGTCATTAAGTTGTTTGTTTTTTAAGATTTTATTTATTTATTTGAGAGAGAGAATGAGAGAGAGAGAGCACATGAGAGGGGGGAGGGTCAGAGGGAGAAGCAGACCCCCTGCCGAGCAGGGAGCCCGATGCGGGACTCGATCCCGGGACTCCAGGATCACGACCTGAGCCGAAGGCAGTCGCTTAACCAACTGAGCCACGAGATAATTCAAGTCATAATAAAACAACTCAAACCATAAATATTCTTACCGCCTATATCTATCAGTAGAGAAAAGAGCTCTCAAAAAAACATAGGGTGCTGGGATTAGACAACATAGCAGATAACAACACTTTTCTTTACATTTGTCATTTCGGATGCATTTTACAAACATGAAAAAAAATTAGGCATTTAAGTTCCGTAGCTAGGCAGAAACAAGCCAGTTATTCGAAAGGAAGGCTGCGGAGAAATGGAGGAGGACCTGCCGCCAGCGACGCAGTGCCAAAATCTGAGCAGTGCTCCGCTATTGTCTTGCGCTTTCCTTCAACTGCGCTATGTTCCTAGTCACCCTTTGTTGGACTATCTCCTCCGCCTGGGCCGAGACACCCGCCCACTCCTGACGGGCCTTTTGGAGCCACACTTGGTTCTCTGCCCACCGCATTTCTTGACCCCGTTCTGCACCCCAAATCACCTTGTACTCCCCAACCTGACTTCCCTGAAAGCTGTGTGGCTTCTCCCTTCCAGCAACTGGGGCATGGCAAAGGGCTTTCCTGACAGCTCCTGTCTTCCCTAACTCTCCCCATTATCTCCACTCTCCGCAGGCCTCCTCTCCACATTTGATAGTCCTGGTGCTCAAACACACCAAACACAAAACAGCAACAGAAAATAACCCAGGCAGGAGACTCTACAGAAGAACACTGGCTGTGTGAATCACATCAGCACTTTGGTTCTGGCTCAGGCATCCATTTCACTTTAGGCGAGTTACTTATAAAGATCACAGAATGCAAACTTCTAAGAGCTGAATGGGACCCTCATCCTATGTATTTAAAGAAAAAACAGTTCCTAAGCTGCCTTCTGTGTGCTGGACGGTGCTGGACTCAGCCCTCCAGCAGCTCATCATCTCATACAGACAAGTATGTATCAGACATAAAATGCCTCCACAGATGAGGACTCAGGAGGGATTCTTTGTGAATCCCCTAGTTTACCCACGAAGATACTATCAACTATAGTTGGGAAGATAAATAACATATATGTCAAAGAGTTTTAAAAATATTAAAGTTTCAGGGGCGCCTGGGTGGCTCAGTTGGTTGAGCGGCTGACTCTTGGTTTTGGCTCAGGTCCTGAGATCAAGCCCCACGTCAGGCTTTGCCCTCAGCCGGGAGTCTGCTTGAGACTCACTCTCTGCCCCTGCCCCTCCCCCTGCTCATACTCTCTGTCTCTCTCCCTCTCAAATAAATAAATAAAATCTTAAAAACAAAACAAAACAAAAGAATCTCTAGAGTGGAAGCTGTGATATGCTCCCTGCTATAAACATGAAGAAACAATACTGTCCTCTTTCCCAAAGTCTAAAATCTGAGACACACAAAACAAAGTATAACTCAGCCTGAACAGAAAAAAAACTAACTTTCAAGGCAGAAATACCTCCATAGTTAAGATAAAACTAAGCATTAAGGGAACGGTCTGAGTGCAAATTGTTCAAATACCCTAAGGAAAAAAATAATTTCATTAAAAATTAATTCCTTTCCCCAGGTGTACGTACAAAACTAGTCAAAACCACCTTCCCAGAAAGACTAACCATCACTGGTAAGTTAAGCCTTCCTTTGGATCCTCTTTTTTTTTTTTTAAAGGAGGAAAAAAATTATTGTAATTTGGTTAAAATCCTCAGGATATGCAGTTCTAAGAGTTGAACCTTCCAGTAACCAGTATTAATAAACTCAAAGAAACAGTATCTGTGTTGCCCCTAATCCAGAATAGAACCTCTCCATAGTTCACGTAAAGTCCCAAAGACACAGAAGCTACACCCAGGGGAGAACAAAGAAACAAACAAACAAATTTGGTCAACAGTTTCAAAATAAGTGTAACTATCTTTCCAGAAGAGTCCAGGAAGATGTCTGAAATTTTAGACCATGTTTTCCTAACAGTGAAGAAATGTGATAAAAGAAAATAATGGTATGTTTGGGTAACATTTACTTAGAGAATAACTAACCTATCTTTTTAGGAGCTGATAGGGAAGTCATAAGCATCCTTAGTATTGATATTATGGATTTTGCTATCCATATAGTTAAAAAGTCAGAAAACCAGCCTGCTATTTCATCATTTCTCAAGGTTAGAAGTTAGATAAAAGATTCCCAGATATTTGTATAATCTCTTCCTCGAGATCCCACTGAATTATCCCCAAATGAATAATTTAACATTTATGAGTAATAATTACAGTAAATCTATCAACCCAGAACTGAGTGTGCTCAGCTGTTTGATTACTCCCTTTCATGGTAATCTCATGGCTTTATTATAACCCGGGTGTGACACCTCCAATGACTAGCTGGTCAATTCTAAGCTACCACTAACTACATGAAGTGTCAAAAGCATGTCCTCACTCCTGCAAAAATGTCCCAAGCCTATCTCTATAATGAATCCAGTTATAGGACCCTATCAACACTTCAAATCAAAGCTAGGGCAAGAAGGGAGAAAAAGAAACTTATATGAGTGGGTCCAACAATGAGGACTTAGAAATTCTAAAATTTCGTCACTCATCTTGTTACCTCTCCCCCTTCCATCCTCCCACCCTCTATCTAAGGCTGACCCTCTCCTGGGACCACTCTCTAGCACCTCCAGTCTCCTCCCAGATCTCTCTCAAGCTGTTCCCTCTAGCTGCCATACTATTTCTCTACTGCCTTTCACTCCAGTTCACACACTGGATGGTCAACATATTATATGTACTATCTTTTTAAACCCATGGCTAATTCCCCATTTAGCCAAGCTTCTGCCCAGACTACTCACCAACCGACCACAATTTATATCCCCAAGTTTTCTCTCAATTCTCATTCTTCTGATTTCCCAGCATCACTAGATACCAGCGACCACCCTCTCCATATAAAAGTTCTCTCCTCTGTTGGCTTCTATAACCCTACCCCATTTTCTCCCTACCTCTCTAATTCTTCTTTCTCTACCTTCAGCCCCCTGGCTACTGGTCTTCTCCAAGTCTCAGACTTTTACTTCGTTCTCTACACTCTACCCCAGGTCTCAACTCTTTCTTCACCAGCTCTGACTGCTTTCTAAGCACCAATAACATGCTTCCACTGCTATCAGACATTTCTCCGTGCATTCAGTCACAGCATCTATACAGCATCTTAAATGTTGAGGATACAAAGATCAACAGACCTTACAAAGATCATCTCTGCCTTCAGACCAAAGACAAGTTAATAAAAATGTTTAAAACAATGTGATCAATGTGATAATTCCTATACAGACATAGAGAGATGAGGAAGAACACAAATAATGATAATATAACAACGGTTTCCTAGACTGAGTTCACAGGCATTATTTGCACACATTATTTCAACCAATTCTCATAACAATATGGAAACAACAGGAAATGTAGGACTAACAGTAAAATTCCTATGTAACTTAATACCAGGTTATACAATTAATAAGTGACTCATTCAGGATTTGAAGTCAAACTTGTCTGGCTCCAAAACCAATACTTTTTCTTCTATGCCCAATGAAAAGAAATCTAAATCTGATGAGTCACGAGAGAAGTCCAGACTAAGGACACCGATTTAAGACCAATCAGTATTCAAGAGAATGTCTGAACACGGTCAAGGAAAAGATCACTCAGGGAAATGACTAACATGGGACAGAACTGGGTACTTAGATGTTCCAGAAACCCTAAAACTCAGTAGGTCTAAAATCAAGTTCAGCATCTTCAGAGAACTACTAAATTTCATTAATGCTAAGACACATGTTTTTTTTTTCAAATTTTAACATTTCTGAAATTGGTATATAGACATGATGGTGTATCATGGTTTAAATGGCAATACTGTTTCCTTTCTTAGTGGTACACAAAAGAGTGGCACCTCAGAAGTTCTGGTTTCTTAGATTTGATAAAATAAGGTAACTTCCTCCTAAACTTAATTCTCAAATTTAAATCCCTTAAACCACCAAGATCTAATTTTTTAGAATAATATCTCCTTTATACATACATACTTTCCCTTTTCCCTACCGCCACTCTAGTTTACGGTTGTATCAACCTCATGCAGGTCAACACCCTCCTCGCTGGTCTCCCTGAACTGGTTTTCCCTATTCTAGATCATCAAGTACAGCACCATGGATCAAACTTTCAAAACCATCATCGTACTCATGCATCTCTCCCTCTCAAAAATTAGCTTCTCATTGTGCATAAGCAAAATCCCAAGCTAGTTTGAAAGACTTCCACAATTTTGCCTGAACTGACCTTTATAGACGTCAATGTTTATGAATGCAAGCCTTCTGCTCTAGTCCACCTCTTCTGTTCCTGATCCTTCAAATGCTCTACCTTGTCTGTCAAACGTAACCAGTCCTCCCATCAGAACACACTCCACCCGATGCCACTCATATCCAAGGTCAGGATTCACTTCAGGCTTCATAATCTCCATGAAATCTCCCTCAATCCTTCTAAGCCATATCCTCTTCCGAAATTCACAGCACGTGCTCACCTTTGACATGGTTGTACTTAACTTTTCATGGGAGTATATGTCTTATTTCCGCAAGGATATTAAAAGGATCAAAGGTGGAGACTATATTTTGCATTTGCCCATCATAACTTAGTGGTTCATTACACAGCTGACCTAAACAGGTCTGCCTCTCCTCTCCGCATCTTTCTGTGTGATGCTGGGCAAGTTACCTCTCTGTGCTTCAGTTTCCTCATTTGTAAAATGGAGACAATAATGGTACCAACTTCAAAAGGCTGTTTTAAGAATTAAATGATCATGTAGAACTGTTATTGATACATACAAGCACTTTATAAGCACTTCATAATTGCTATTATTTTTATTAATAAGATCACGTAAGTGTTGGAAATGTAACACAAGTGTTAAATACTACTATTATTTAGAATCTCCATGTTCACAGTACCTAAAATTATAATAAGTACATAGCATATACTCAGTGCTGATTTGATGGAGAAGGTCTTAGCATGAGAAGAAGCTTTTCAGGAAGTGTCTATTTCTGATTTTCTAGGGAACAGCTGAAGAAATCTGTCCAGGAATGGCAAGAAATACCTATTTGGGAGTCTACAAAGGCTCAACAATCTCTGGGGGAATCAAGAGGAGAATAAGAGGAAGCAGAGCTATATGTTCTTAGACCCACACATACCACATATACCTGCAACTAGAGTTTTGTAGCTCATTTCGTAGCTGAGACTGTCCAGACGAGGGAGAAAACATCTTCATGAGATGAGGATAAACAGGTACTCACTGAGCATGCCTCTGTAATTGAGGTCCATATCCCGGCTCTCTGATCGAACTTTAATCGCATCCAGAATGGCATCGGGAGACAATAGTCCTGAAGGCCTCACAACGTTCAGAAGTTCAGTGAGGCTCATCAGAGGCAAACGCACAGCCTGCATGATTTCAGCATGATTCTCCTTTGAATTGTGCTTACACCAATTTAACAAGGCTAGGAAAATATCTTTCTCTGGGGCTGCAAATGAATCTCTTAATACGATGTTTAAAAGTGCTGTCTGAAAAGGATAAAAAAAAAAAATTCCAGTCATTACGGAGCTCAGCCATGTGCACGATTAATCAGCAAAACCTCACAGAACTGTGAGGATCACTTATATCTCAACAACTCTCTTCAACCATCTTCTTTCTTTAATCTTTGTGCCATGTACTCTCTTGCCCGTCACGGCTCCATGAACAGCCATGGGAATCTAGTACCACTACATCAAATGTCTAGTCTTTCCCACACATGTGCACCTATCTTCAATAAAACAAGAAGAAAAATGGCAATATGAGGAGCTGTCATTCCATGCAGGCTCTCCAGGAGAGCTTACATTTATAAGTCAGTAAGATACATCTGGCATTTAAAATTTGAAATCTTTTGTTCCACGGTATTATTGCACTCCCATATTTCTGGTTCTCAGATTTCCAGACTGACCTCCAGCAACACTGGGGTAACCCTCAAAGACCTTGCCTCCAAAAAATTAAGTAGGATAGTAAAAATCATAGTTTACACTCAGGTCAAAATATGTAGCTTTTCAAATAGGTTTTCTCATTTGAAATATTCAGGTCCTCAGAAGAACAAAAGGGGGAAAGGAGAGACCGGGGTTCAGAGAAAGATTTGGGCAAAATGGTCTATTTTTTTGAGCCAGCAAAAAAAAAAAAAAAAAGCAGTGACTTAAAACATCCAATGACACCTCAGATCTCCTTTATGAATTTTCCCTCCACAATAAGGAGTTATTAGTTGCACCTCTCTGTTGGAGAGATACAAAACCAAAAAACAGTATGCAACACCACAAAGGAACTTGACAGGCATCACTTGGAAAACACCACTCTGCATAGAACCTACCAGAAGAATCTTAAAAAAGAAAACAAAAGCAATTTGTCTCTCTTTTATATGATCTACATAGAGTCTCAGCAGCCGGAGGCGGGTGGCTAGACAGATGACCTCTTCCAGACCGATGGTTTTTATTTTTTTATTCTTAGTCTATGGCTCTCTTCCTACTGCACGGATCTAAGTAACGCACCGCATGCCTGTAAAGTACTTGCAGATGTCGACACACCTTAGAAAGGGAGAGGAAGCCTTCACTGGAGAGCACCTCCTGAGCATTTCTGTCCATAAACATGCAGCACATGCAAGTTAACTTGGGAAGCGAGTAGAGGCTGGCAACATCAAAAGTCATGCAGACATTCTGAATGTTAAGTATGGTGCAGAGATACTCAGAGGTAGAATCCTCCAGCTCTGGAAATCCATATTTATGAGCCAGGCTCAAAAAGTCCAGCAACACCTCCTCCTTCTCATCTGTCAGTGTTGCCCGCCCCGTGTAGATGTACTTAAGCAGCATCGTGAACGCTTCTGCAGTGGTGTCTCGGAGAGGGATTTCTGCTTCGGGCTGAGATTCTCGCATCCCACCATACAGTAATGCTCTGCACATCAGAGAAGAAGTGCATGAGGAAAACCTCAAATAAGAGTTGCTACAATATTATGAAATCATGCTTATCAGCATCTTGCAAACATAAATTTGTTTAATGACACAAAGATTCAGGTGAAGAAATGCATAGTAATCATTTTAAATAGTTCTCTAAAGAAAGAAAAATAATTTATAAACTATTTTGGATTAATTCTATAAACAACTGGACTAATGAAATATCCTGAGAGCTCAAATATGTAATAAACATTCATTAAGCAGAAAGATCAAAGTGCTCTTTTGAAAGAAACAGTGAAACCCATATAAACATATTAAAGGTCAATAGGTGGTTTAAAAAGTAAAACTCTGTAGGAAAAGATATAATCAGATAAAAACAATTATACCCAATCAGGTGCCATTCTACCCTGTCAGACTGGCAGAAATTAAAAATCCTGTTAACTATTCAGTACTACAAAGGCAATGGAATAACAGGTTCCCTCATGTACCACTTTGAGCCCATAAATAGGCACCCCTTTGGGGAAAGTAATTTAAGTAATTTCTATTCAAATCTAAAATGGGCATACCCTTCAACTTAGTAATTTCACTGTTAGGACTCAATTCTAGAGAAATAATACAGCAAAGTAAAGATATATGTATAAGAATATATAGTGAAACAATGGAGGGCCACCTGGGCAGCTCAGCTGGTTAAGTGTCTGCCTTAGGCTTGGGTCATGATCCCAGCGTGCTGGGACCGAGTCCCGCATCAGGCTCCCTGCTCAGCAGGGAGTCTGCTTCTCCCTCTGCCGCTCCCCCTGCTTGTGCTCCCTCTCTCTGACAAATAAATAAAGTCTTTAAAAAAAAAAGAAACAATGGAAACACTGAAAAAAATCTTAAATGTCCATCAACAGAAACATAATTTTAAAAACGGATATATACTTCTGTGCAGCTATTACAGAGATAAAGGAGATCAATGTACACAGTCTTGGAAAGATATCCAGGATATAGTATGTAAGTCAAGTTGCAGACCCAGATGTGTTGCATGGGATTTGTTGCACCATATGTTGCACATAGGTATAGAGAGATGTATCTATTTATATTGAGAAAAATCAGGGGAAATTCATTTTACACTGTTAACAGAGGTTGTCTCTGGGGAGTAGGATTAGATGGCTGGGAGGGGAAAAAAAAACTAACAAAAAGTCTACAAATATTCCATATTTGTAGAGGTTGAATTCAGAGATTGCAAGAATTTATTGTTATGCTTTGTTACATATTTTTCATAGAGGAGAAAAATACCAGTGTTTTCCACAAGTGACTTGAATCTGCAAAAAGTAATATACACTTACCGAAAATATTGGCACCTCGCTGCTAAAATTACCCTGTGGGCAGGAAAACGTTTCTTTTCCACAACAAATGTGACGTCGCCGTATTCTTCCCCAATCAGCAAGGCACCAATATGTTCAGACAAAATGTGCACATGATCAATTTCCCCCACTGCAGTAAAGGGGCGAAGAGGGTGGCTGTTACTCATCTTGTAGAAAAGGTGATAGTCGTTGATCTAGGACATAAAGAAGGGATAAGAATTAGTGGGGGGAGGGAAGTACACTTAGAAAATCACATACCATAAACATAGCTAAATAAGAATTTAAACTACTTTAAAACAAATCACATGAGAGAGACTGCATCATTACTTGCATCTTTATCAACCAATTTATTCTCGGAAGTAATTCAGCCTGACTTCATGAACTCCAGGCCCCTCAGTATCTTATCACACTAGGAAAACAAACATGCCAGGTCTTCCAACACAAACAGCACTTGGAGCCATCATATTCTAGAAAATCGTGCCCCGTTACAGGTCCCCTATTTCTCAGTACCTCAGGAAGAGGAAAATCAACAACCAGAACTCCTCTTGTAGCACAGACCTATTTAATGAGGTTGGGTATAACTATCCCCAGGAGAGTCATCTGGGCATAGATCTAGACCTAAATCATAAGCAGAATAAACTAAATCATCAGATTCCAAATACCTTCAGAGGATTTCGTCTGAAAAGATCTTAAAAAATTATAAATCTTCCAAAAAATTATAATCTTCTAGAGTCACAAAAATAGCCTGACATTTATTAATGAAATCTTAACCCCCCTGAAAAAAAAGAATAACCCCAATATGTTTCTTAAGACTGTATCTTCTAATTCAAACTCGCAGCTCTGATATGAGGTTGCCTGTGCTTACCACAACATCATTACATTTCAACTTATTTACAGGCACTTCTTTGCTTTTGTATGCAATGCTTTTCTACAGATATAACTAAAAATTGAAACATTAATTGAAACATGATTAACAGCCTTATATGTTAGAAAGGGGAGTTATGTCCTTTGAAAGCTAAAAGTGGTCATATGCTTCAATCTCTCCAGTATTTGCAGGTACTGTTTTTTCAAGGGTAAGTAACCCAGCAAGTGGGTAGGAGCCTTCACTGGCTTTCAGGTGCCCCAGGTGAAGACGTGGCTGACAGCTCAGAGATGTGCCAGCTACCCCTTTATTGCCACTCCTCTACTGCACCAGAGACCAGGGGAAATGAGACAGATGTGCCTTCTTCACTAGACCTCCACACCTTCTTGAACTGTCCACTTGGACCACGATTAAAGCTTAAATCACTCTTAATCTTTAAACTTCCACATCTAGATCCATTATTAGCAAGGTGTATGAAAAATTTTATCCCTTTACCCCCAGAATCTGCAGTGAAAAATCCTTTCGGTCCAGGTTCCCCAGTTACATGCTACTCAATGTCCACCCCCAACAGAGAGAGGAACAGCAAGGACTGTGACATAGAGGGACATGGAGCATGAGTTAGGCAAGGAGACACCCACCCCAGGTAAATGGACAAGCTCCTGGCCCCCTACAGAAGTAGCATCAAAGGGATAGCAGCATACTCCCCAAGGCAAATCCCTCTTCTTCAACTACAATCTCCATTTGAAAGCCTTAAAAACCGAATCATCTCCAGTCACCTGTGTAGAAAGACCAAACTCAGCTTAAGAGGATCTATTTAGGAATGTCAGCAAACAATGCATGATTCAATTGTTTAGTGCATGATATAACAGTCTAATATAGGAGTTGGCAAACTTCCTGCAAAGGGTCAGATAGTAAATATTTTAGGTTTTGCAGGCTATATGGTCTCTGCATAGACCACTGGAGCCAAAAACAGACATAGACAATAAGTAAATGAATGAGCATGGCTATATTCCAATAAAACTATTTTCTGAAAAGGGATGGATTTACCTCTCAGGACTACGGTTTGCCAAACCCTGCTCTATCTAACATATGATCAAAGATTGGCTGTACTCTAGACAAAGGATCAGACTGTTTCTGGTTTTTGTTTTGGTTTCTGGCTGGGTTACCCAATTGGTGTTCAAAATAATGTGGTCATTTCCTGTGTCAGCCATGAAATTCTGAAATCTACTGGTGCCTGACTTCCAAACCTCATTCCCCTTCAACATGAACTCTCACATCACTATCCCATATTTCAGTGATGGTGCATGGCTCTAAACAAAACAGACTCTTTCCCTGCCTGAAGAAATGCATTGCATATACCCAGTGAATATATTGTCTGGTATAATATTCATTTACAATTTCATCCAGGTCTTAAGTGAGATGAAATGACTCTTGATGAGAAATGATTGATTTATGGTTAACTAGCTCAAAGGTAAATTTATAATTCTTCAACTGATACATAATAAACATCAATATTATATATATAAATATGTACCTTAATAGGTTCTCCAGATCTGTACTTAATACATACAACTTTTTTTTGCTAAATTTACATTTTAATCATGTTTTTCCAATTGAAGATATAAAGTGAATATTGCCAGGTATAGAAAACAGCCAATTACTATGGGATAAATACAATTTTTATTGGCATATAGAAATAATTTTAATTAGACCAGTGATTGTCAATGAGCTTACACACATTGGAATCACATGCGGAGCTTTAAAAAAAGGGGCAGAAAAAGACGCTTGGACCCCACACCAGAAATTGTGACTTAGTTGGCCTGGAATATGGAATCACTCTTCCGAAGGGATTCTAACGACCACGCTGAAAAGGAACCACTGACTTAGAATCCGTTGTTGTAGTCACATACCTTATTCAGATGCACAAATACACAAACAAAATATCCACTGAGAAAATATGTTGAGGATTTGATTCCATTTTGAATCTTATTGCAAAGAGGCAAATGGTGCCAACAAAATTACCAAGGCCACAGCTCATAAGCAGAAAATATTTGAAAATACTTTTGCCAGATGCCAGAGCTTAACTACAAAGTAATAGTTTGGGTCCACCTACCTGTATTTTAAAAAGCACATTTTAGAAACACACATTAATGAAGTTAATTTTTTAAACCTCCAACTTTAATTTGGCAAATAAAATTCGAAAAAATGTTAAAGTTCATGGAGTACAACTGTTTATTGACTTGTTTCTTAAGCTTTAAAATTTATTCTATCACTGTCAACATATGTGATCCCTGACAAATTTTCTAACTTCCATGAGATTGTTTCCACACCTGTAATGACATGGTTATAGATTTTTTTAAAGTTATATTTTATAACTCTGCCACTGACTTTTAATATCACTGTTTTGGCCTGACATATGAACTCTCGTGACTCAGCATATGATTGTACTCATGACTGTGATTTATTACAGTCAAAGAATACAAAGCAAAATTAGTAAAGGTTTTGAAAAAGCATATGGGGCAAAGTCTGAGAACCAGACATAAGCTGCCAAGGGTCCTCTCGCAGTGGAATTACATGGGATGTGCTTAATTCCCCCAGCAACAAGTTGTGACAACACATGTTAAATGTTGCCAACCAGGAAGCTTGTTGGAGACTCAATGCCCTGAGTATTTATAATGGATGCTGTCACAATAGGTAGCCCCTGTCTGGCAGTATCCAAATTCTAGACTCCCAGAAGGAGAGTAGTGTTCAACATAAACCACAGTATTTGCACAAACTGCTTAAGTGAGCCACTCTTATCAATTGATGGCAGGAATCCTTCTAAACTCTAAGTTTCCATCTAGATGCCAGACAAGGGCCAACCTTGCAAGCAGGACTTCCTAAAGATAGCAGTTCAGTCCTGCTATGTTAGCCATTTTCTGTATATTTCCAGAAACAATTAGAGGGTCTAACAATGTTAGCAAAAGCACTGAAAATAAGGAATCTAAGAGCCTATCTTATTTACTTATTTAATCTTTGGTTTGGAGAGAGGAATACCAAGAAAACAGCCTACTCTACCTGCCCAAATGTATTCCTGACCCCTGATCTCCCATTATGCCAGATCCAAATAGTTTTAGGGATGGGTTTCTTCAAAATTTCAAGGATAGGGAGCACTGGGTGTTATACGCAAACAAAGAATCACAGAACACTACATCAAAAACTAATGATGTATGTGGCTGTCCAATTTTGCCAACACCATTTGTTGAACAGACTGTCTTTTTTCCATTGGACATTCTTTCCTGCTTTGACGAAGATTAGTTGACCATAGAGTTGAGGGTCCATTTCTGGGCTCTCTATTCTGTTCCATTGATCTATGTATCTGTTTTTGTGCCAGTACCATACTGTCTTCATGATGCTACCTTGTAATAGAGCTTGAAGTCTGGAATTGTGATGCCACCAGCTTTGCTTTTCTTTTTCAACATTCCTCTGGCTATTTGGGGTCTTTTCTGGTTCCATACAAATTTTAGGATTATTTATTCCATTTCTTTGAAAAAAGTGGATGGTATTTTGATGGGGACTGCATTAAATGTGTAGATTGCTCTAGGTAGCATTGACATCTTCACAATATTTGCTCTTCCAATCTGGACCATTTCCTTACACCACACACAAAAATAGACTCAAAATGGTTGAAAGACCTAAATGTGAGACAGGAGTCCATCAAAATCCTAAAGGAGAACACAGGCAGCAACCTCTTTGACCTCAGCCACAGCAACTTCTTCCTAGAAACATTGCCAAAGGCAAGGGAAGCATGAGCAAAATGAACTATTGGGACTTCATCAAGATAAAAAGCTTTTGCACAGCAAAAGAAACAGTCAACAAAACCAAAAGACAACCGACAGAATGGGAGAAGATATTTGCAAATGACATATCAGATAAAGAGCTAGTATCCAAAACCTATAAAGAACTTATCAAACTGAACACCCAAAGAACAAATGATCCAATCAAGAAATGGGCAGAAGACACGAACAGACATTTTTCCAAAGAAGACATCCAAATGGCCAACAGACACATGAAAAAGTGCTCAACATCACTCGGCATCAGGGAAATCCAAATCAAAACCTCCATGAGATACCACCTCACACCTGTCAGAATGGCTAAAATTAATAAGTCAGGAAACGACAGATGTTGGCAGGGATGCGGAGAAAGGTGAACCCTCCTACACTGTTGGTGGGAATGTAAGCTGGTGCAGCCACTCGGGAAAACAGTATGGAGGTTCCTCAAAAAGTTGAAAAATAGAGCTACCATATGATCCAGCAATTGCACTACTGGGTATTTACCCCAAAGATACAAATGTAGGGATCTGAAGGGGTACGTGCACCCCGATGTCTATAGCAGCAATGTCCACAATAGCCAAACTGTGAAAAGAGCCAAGATGGCCATCGATAGATGAATGGATAAAGAAGATGTGGTATATATATAAAATGGAATATTATGCAGCCATCAAAAGGAATGAAATCTTGCCATTTGCAACAACGTGGATGGAACTGGAGGGTATTATGCTGAGCAAAATAAGTCAATCAGAGAAAGACATGCATCATATGATCTCACTGATATGAGGAATTCTTAATCTCAGGAAACAAACTGAGGGTTGCTGGAGTGGTAGGGGGGTGGGAGAGTTGGGGTGGCTGGGTGATAAGACACTGGGGAGGGTATGTGCTGTGGTGAGCGCTGTGAATTGTGTAAGACTGTTGAATCACAGACCTGTACCTCTGAAACAAATAATACATTATATGTTAAAAAAAAAAAAAAAGAAGATAGTAGGAAGGGAAAAATGAAGGGGGGGAAATCGGAGAGGGAGACGAACCATGAGAGACTATGGACTCTGAGAAACAAACTGAGGGTTCTGGGCGGGGGGGGGATGGGTTAGCCTGGTGATGGGTATTAAAGAGGGCACATACTGAATGAAGCAGTGGGTGTTATACGCAAACAATGAATCATGGAACACTACATCAAAAACTAATTATGTAGTGTATGGTCATTAACATAACATAATAAAAAAATTCTAAAAAATGAAAAAAAAACTAATGATATAATATATGGTGACTAACATAACATAATAAAATAAAATTTAAAAAAGTAAATATACAAAAAATTTCAAGGATAATTCCAATGTTATTTAAATAATTCTGTGCATATGGGAAGTAGTTTTCTGCTACTTCTTACAAAGCCAATTTAACCCTGACAGGAAGATGCCTACACCCACACACTTAAAAACCAGCATAAATAACAAAAATCCTATGTAAAATATTGGAAAACAGAATTAAGCAGAAGGATTCATGGCAGAGTGGGTCAATTCCAAGGACAGATGAATATTAGGAAAAATAAGTTATTGAATTAAAATGTCAAAGTGGAACAAATCATAAAATCATAATTAGCTCAATAAAAGCTAAAATATCTTTTTTTTTTTTTAAAGATGTTATTTATTTATTTGAGAGAGAGAGAGAATGAGAGACAAAGAGCACGAGAGGGAGGAGGGTCAGAGGGAGAAGGAGACTCCCTGCTGAGCAGGAAGCCCGATGCGGGACTCGATCCCGGGACTCCAGGATCATGACCTGAGCCTAAGGCAGTCGCTTAACCAACTGAGCCACCCAGGCGCCCCATAAAATATCTTTTTTTTAAGATTTTTATTTATTTGACAGAGAGAGACACAGCGAAAGAGGGAACACAAGCAGTGGGAGAGGGAGAAACAGCCTTCCCGCTGAGCAGGGAGCCAGATGCGGGGCTCAATCCCAGGACCCTGGGATCATGACCTGAGCCGAAGGCAGATGCTTAATGACTGAGCCACCCAGGCACCCCTAAAATATCTTTTTTAAATATTTTTAAAAGATTTTATTTATTTATTTGAGAGAGAGAGAGTGCGTGAGAGAGCATGAGCAGGGGAGGGGGCAGAGAGAGAGAGAGCGAGAGAAGCAGACTCCCTGCTGAGCAGGGAGCCCGATGCAGGGCTCGATCCCAGGACCCTGGGATCACGACCTAAGCCAAAGGCAGCTGCTTAACCAAATGAGCCACCCAGGCGCCCCACTAAAATATCTTTTTAAACAATCACTACTAAGTTTATTTTTAAAAAGTTCTAACTGAATAAGAATAAAAGGATACTTCCTTTTATTAGGATACTAATACTTCCTTAACTTGATATATACATATACACACATACATAGCCTAACTGTAACAGATAAAAGCATTTGGTTAATAATAAAACACTAGAAACATTCCTAGAAAGTTCAGAAATAAGACAAGGATGTCTACTCTTATCACTATTAACAAAAGACAATGCAATTAATTGAACCAAGTTAAAGGTAAATGGATTAGAAAACAAAGAGGCAAAATAATCACTATTTGCAGATAATCTCACTGCCCATATGAAAAATCCATGAGAATCAACTGAAAAAAATCTGAGAGAAAATAAAGGAGGTTCACTAAGGTGATCTCATAAAATTATTATATAAAAATGTATCCTTCCATGCCAAAAACCACCAGCTAGAAAATACGAAGAAAAAAATTCGCAATTTATAATTGCAAAACACATCCAATACTTAGGAATAAACTCATAAACTCATAGAACTCATGGAATAAACTCAAAGTCCATCGAAAGGTTTAAGAGAAATAAATGAAGAGACATACATTGTTTGGACACAGAAAAATCCATTGTTTAAAGAGATCAATCATCCCTAAATCACTGTATGAAAAAAAGCACATTCGATATTTTATTGTATTTTAAGTTGTTTTAAAATTCACGAAAATATTCTTGGTAGGGGTAACAGTTAAAAAACAATAATTTGACAAATGTGCACACATAAAATTTGAGAATGAGAGGTGAGATTTTTATATTTATCAAGAGGTGTTTTAAGTTGAGAAACACAGTTCTAATTAATACAGGAATTAAAAGTAATCCTGATCACAATCACAACAGAGTTTTTAAATTAAATTGGGATAAAGGAGCTCATCTAGGAAGAATAAATATGTAATTTGGTATATATTCTGGAAAAAAAAAGAATGGGGGGCCAGCTTAGTGGATGAGAAAGCAAATCATAAATTGGAGCAATTAGAACAATGTCATATTAGAGAGACAGATCACTGGAACATATTAGTCCAGAAAAAAACCCAAATACTATACACAGGAATTCACTACATATATAAAAATACAGCATTTCAATTCAGTGGGGGGAAATATGGAATTTTTTTTCAATAAAAGACATTGTTGGCTAGCCATTTTTTTAAAAAGTAATCTGGATATTCACATTAGAACACAGAATTAAGTACATAAGGATGGCAACCTCAGCACTTTCTGTAACAATAAAAAATTGGAAAAAACTTAAATGCCCATTTAAAGGTAACTGGATAAACAAATAATGGTAAATCTATATAGTGGGATATTATACAATGATTTAAAAGGAATAAACTCATAATACTGACACTGAAAAAAATCTAAAATATATGTATTTATATGGAAAAATGTATTTACATGGAAAAAGTGTATTACATGGAAAAACTGCAAAACTGTATTATAGTATAATGTTATTTTGTTAAATACATTTTTAAAAAGCAAACATCAAATTGCTAACAAGGGTTAACCCAAAGGATCAGGGTTGTGGGAAAATTTTATGTAGCACACTATATAATTTTGTAATGTTTGAATTTTTATAAGCATGTTTTATTTATAATAAAACTTTACACAAGTATTTTAATAACTTTGGCCACTAAAATTACAAAATAAATTAGTGTATGAGACAGCAAGTGTTTTAATTTGCCACAACCAATAGTACCTGATTTAGTGACTAAGAACAGTAAGCAGAGGGACTATATATTATCTCCACAGATGAAAATTAATTAACAACTTGAAGACAAGGACAAAAAGTTCATTACATGAAGACAGACATTACACTAAGGCAGGAATGAATATAAGATACCTGGGTAGCGTGGCCTCCTAGGACACCCTATCTGATGCACCCTGACTAAAGATCTTCACCTTTGAGATTATCAGTATGACTTTTTCTAGACTTAAGGCACTTTTTTTTTCAGATGCAAACACAGTGCTGAGATTTGCTCCTGTTGACAGCCCAAGTCTAAATTTGCTGATGTTCACAGGACAGGGCAAGGGTAATCTATTCACTCAAGCTGTTCCTTCAAGGTGGGAGGAAGGAGAACAGGAAGGCAGAGGCAACAAGGACCTACTGGAAGAGAGGGCAAGAATACCACCACCAGGAAATGGTGCCATTTGTGATAACATACAGTATCATTAGTTGAGGGTCCTGGGACTTCATATGGATTTATTTACCAGGGATGGTGGTATAGAAACTACACCCTTTCCTGGCTGGGTAACTTTCATGGGTTCAAATGCATTAAAACAAAAAAAACAAAAAAACCCACTAAAGCAGCAGTACTAATATTCTCAGGGCTACTGACTATTTACTATGCAATAAGAAACCCACACCCATTTGTTCTAACCAAAATAATGAACAATGTCCATCAATAAAGAGAGAGTGCCATATGTAGTTTATACTGTTGTAATGTTATAATTACCTCTTAAGGAGTCTGAAAAAACCCAAGTGATTCTAAATATCAATTTCTTTACTTAAAACTCACTTCTGGCAGAACTGTTTACAAACTTTTCCTTAAGAAAGGGCTTTCCACATTTTTTAAAGTTTATTCTCCAGAGTGTAATCAGGAAACAGACAAAGAGCAAACAAAGTTCCACCTGACGGAGATGCCAATGAGTCCTTGGATGCTGTATAAATCAATCTCCCCTGGGAAGCCCTCTCTGCCCCGCCTACTTCCTGACTGAAAGGCCTTTATGGGTAAAAAGACCTTCTGCTCTTTAATTGTAAAATATAAATGATCTTTCTCTTGAGGAAAGCGATGGCATTTCCAAGCATATGGTTTAGCAATTTCTTTCTGCTCTTGGTACCCATGTGGTGTGTAATTTGAAGCTGTATTCCTTAAACTTTAAATTAATATTGCCCGGGGAGAAAAAGGATATCCTGGCTGCATCTTAAGCACTCTCAAAAAATCACATTCTACTTTCTCATGGGAAGGATACCTCACTTCTTTTGATATATACTCTACCCTTGTCATCCAAAAGTCTGAATAAACAGGTGTACAGTGACCATACCAGTAGATGTAACCTTGATTCTGATATTCTGCAAATCTACTTCTAAACCTTGCAGAGGAGTCCTGTCATGGGGGCAGTAAAGGGCCCCAGTGAGAAACATGACTGAGGTTCACAGGCATTTTCTGGCTTCAGGATTCCCCAAATGTCTTTCCCTGGGAAAGATGAAATGATTTCTAATGTCCAGTCCCATTCCAAATTCTTGTCACTCTTACGATTTTATATGTTTGTAAATAAATGTTTATAGATATGCACAGCTTGGAACACTTTTTTTTAAAGATTTTATTTATTTATGTGACAGAGAAAGAGACAGCTAGAGAGGGAACACAAGCAAGGGGAGTGGGGGGGGGGTGGAGAAGCAGGCTTCACGCTGAGCAGGGAGCCCATTGTGGGGCTCAATCCCAGGACCCTGGGATCATGACCTGAGCCAAAGGCAAACGCTTAACAACGGAGCCACCCAGGCGCCCCAGCTTGGAAGACTTTTAAAGACTGTAATCACAACAAAAACATTTGACAAGATTATTTTATTGAGAGTGTATATAACTCCATTTACCAATTACCACATTGATTCTCCACTTGTTCGTCAAAGGACAAACTAGTTTCTAAATCTGTATGTAATTCATCTGATAAAAGATTTACTGAGAAAAAAAAAAAAACATTTATTGAGCTCTGTTCTATGATACAGGCCCAGTGCCAGGTGATAGGAACACAAAGATTAATAAAAGATAAAGTTGCTACCTCTGAAGAACTCACTGTCTACTGAAAAAGCTAGGACAAGATAACAAATAATGTCAATTCCACAACTAGCAAGCCATAATTTTATGATTTTTAGAAAGTAAGATAGTTATCAGTTATCTTCTGTAAGTACCATACTAAAACAATGACAACTATGCTGAACAGATTATTAAATGAACAGGAACTCAGAAAATTATGTTATACTCTTATATCAAAATAAAAGTTAATATTCAAACAATTGGCTACTTGTTCTCCAAAATGGGATGCTCACATCCCAAAGTGAGTACAATATAAGCCATAGGAATTTGGTAAGAAAACCTTAACACTTCTATTAACATATATATACTTTAAAGATTTTATTTATTTGACAGAGAGAGAGAGAGCACAAGCAGGGGGAGCTGCAGGCAGAGGGAGAGGGAGAAGCAGGCTCCCCGCTGAGCAGGGAGCAGGATGCGGGGCTCAATCCCAGGATGCTGGAATCATGACCAGAGCTGAAGTCAGACACTTAACCAACAGAGCCATCCAGGTGCCCTGACCTGTATAACCTAGAAAAAGAAAAAATTAAGCTTCAGCAATATTTAATATGTGGATGGACCTGGCCTCCTCTCATGATCTGCATGTCAAAAACAGTCACTTGTCTCATAAGATAAACTGTCTATAGAGAATTCCACGAAGAGGCAGGGCTCAAGGAAGTGTTCTCATTTGTTCAAGGACATACTAGGTTTACCTGTGCCTGCTTATGTGAATTTTCTAAATGTTATCTGGTTTTAGTTAAATTATTGCTCACAAGATAAGTGAACTAAAAAAGGTTCCTGCAAGGAATCCACTGATTGAAGATAATGTAACATTGCCAAAACAAGAAAACAAGTAAATGGCCATTATGATTAACTCTACTCCTAGTAATCAGATTTTATAAGAAGGTGACCCCTGCCAATAAGTCCTAGAGACTTAATGCATACTACAGTGAATATAGACAAAAATATTGCATTATAATCATCAAAACTGCTAAAAGATTTGAATTTAACTTTTGTAACTACTAAAAAGAAATGCTAATTATGTAACATGATAAAGGTGGTAATAATGGCCACAATGGCAATCATATCACAATATATAAGTGTATTAAATTAACATGTTATACACTTTATATTTTTTTAAAGATTTTATTTATTTATTTATTTGAGAGAGAGAGAGAGAGCAGAGTGAGCAAGAGAGAACACAAGGGAGGAGGCAAAGGGAGAGGGAGAAGCAGAATCCCCACTGAGCAGGGAGCCCGATGTGGGGCTCCATCCCAGGACCCGGGGATCATGAACTGAGCCGAAGGCAGATGATTAACCGACTGAGCCACCCAGGCGCCCTGCATGTTATACACCTTAAATCTATATGTTATATGTCAAATATATTTCAGTAAAAAAATGACCCCAACATTTGAAATAAGATCATTTGAAATATATACTACTATTAACAATGAACCTCCATATAAAAGGCATTAAAACATATGTTGAATAAATAAATATTGGTTAAATGTTTTAACCCAAAAAGAAGCTTAAGACAAAAATTACAATCTAGTAGCAAATTAACCATTTTGCAGGACACAGAAAGTATCTTTCACGTAATAATAATGGTTACTATCTACAGAGGACTTACTATAAGCCGGGCATAGTCCTAAGCATTTTATACACACCATCTTATCTAATATTCAAAGAACTGGCTTGGGAAGGTACTGTTTTTTATCCTACTTTACAGATAGGAAATTGAGAAACAGACAAGAGTAGGCAATTGTCCAAGGACACAGACAATAGCAGATCCAAACCAAGGTCTATCAAAGTTCTGAACTTAGAAGAGCTATGCCACAGTGACACAGGAGAAATCAGAAATGATTCTGACTCTGACTCCTGCCAACTAGCTCCTCTTCTGACCAGCAGTTCTCCAACTTTTTAAGACACCCTATTCAGACTAGGTAAAATATGCCATGGGTGATAAGAATGAAGTGTCCTTTTTCAAGTCAACTTTTGGAGATTACATATACATCTGCTTTACTAATATAGGGAGAATAATTCAGACTCAGCTGCAATGTAGTTAAATTCTAGTTACTGAAAAATTACAGACCAAGAATATTGTTAATACAAATATGCATCCATATACACTACAGGATTAAGTGAAAACCTGTAACAAACTAAACTGATAATGATACAACTGAACAGTAATATATAATTAAAAAAAACAAGAATGGAAACAACTGTGAAAAGAACAACCAACTCAACTGATAATATGTATCTTTCTGAAAATGTAAAATAATTCTAACTTATGCATGTTCATATATGGAACAGGAGCTTTGCAATGTTGCTACAGACTACATAGTAGCCAGAATTATTAGAACATCAAATTATACACCTGAAACTAATATAACACTGTATGTTAATTATACTTGAATTAAAAAATAAGTAAATTTTTAAGGGGCACCTGGGTGGCTCAGTCGGTTAAGCATCTGACTTTAGCTCAGGTCATGATCTCAGGGTGCTGGGATTGAGCCTTGTGTTGGGTTCTCTGCTCACCCAGGAGTCTGCTTGTCCCTCTGCCCCACCCCTCATGCTCTCTCTCTCTTAAATAAATAAAATCTTTTAAAAAAATAATAAATAAATAAAATTTTTAAAATGTAGTAACAGCACCTACATGTCATTTATCTAGGTACATATTAAAATACTGCTAAATTTTTAAAAAAATTAGAATCCTTTATAAACTCTAGTATTATGCTAATGTGGATTTATGAATGCCACATTTTGCATAACCTTAATGCTTCACTTGATTGGTTTTTAATAAGTTGCCAAAGGATATACATAAATGAAAGACTATGAGATCAACTGACACTTGCCAATGTTTTTTGATCAGGGCTAACCAGTGGCCTTGGGCCATCTTTTCAGAAGCATTCTCCTAGACTAGGCAATTCTCCTGGCTCAGTTTGGCAATGATATTTAATTTTGTGGTGGTTGGGAGAAGTTATTCTATTATTCAATTACAAAATATTTTAAATTCCCAAGGCAAAGCAGCCCAATTTATAATTTGCAATATGAATTTTAATTTCTCTTGAATTCAAGCTATCTTCAGTTTCTCTGGATCCAATCTCCAAAACAATCTTTCCCAAATACCTGCAAACAAACAAATGCATTTAAATCAGGTATCCTAGAATAAAACAAAAACCAAAAAAACATGTATCAAATGATCAAAGTGAGCTTCAATCTGTTATGTTTTAAAGTTTCTCCAAATACTGAAGCTTGCTTCTTCTTTCTTCCCTACAAAGGACCTTCTTGAGCTTGTACTTCAGAAAGGGGTTAAGGTGCAGAAACATCACCAGATTTTATTAACCTAAATTCTGAATGTTTACCCAAAGACTTGCATTATACAGCTAACAACCTTCCCTCAGTCTCTCAGCTCTTGTTTGTTCCACTGTTTAACTCGCTATAAAGCAACCTCTACATGATGGGATGACTTTTGGGAATGATAAGTCACAGACTGCAATTCTAAGAAGTAACTATCACAGTTCTCAGAGTTTATATAACTATCCTTTTTCAGGTTCTCAGCCTTATTGGTCCCAAGTCCATTGAAAACTTCATGAACTGTATGCTGGGAGCAAAAAAATATATATATATATATGCACCTAGAGCCAAAAAGCAATGAAAAAGTCCATGATGAGTACAGAGGTTATTAGTTGTAATAATATTTGAAAATACAGGACAAGCCATTTCTGTTTAATTTCTTCAGTGGCAACTTAGGGGTCTGTAATATTCTTGCCCAGATTTAAATTACATTATATTTTCCTAATTAATAAGCGTTATTATAGCATGAACTCCCATAAAAGCAGTGGAATAATTAATTGCAACATTTTAATTTCTTTGTAGCAAAGCTACTGTGAACATTTGCATTATTGTCTGTGTAAAGGAAATTGGCTTTTCACTTGTAGATGTTATATAAAAATGTTCTACCGTGCATACTTTGATGCAGTTTGTTAAACCCCAATATCCAGGCTATTTTCTGTGAATTGTGAATTTTAAAAAAAGATCAAGTCTGAGAAGTTAGTTCACCTAAAATCTTGGATTTATAAGCTTATTTGTTGCCATTCTAGAACAGAATCTAAAGGAAATGTTCACAAATTATACTAATCTTCCTTTTGTTTTTTTCCCCTTCTTCCATTTAGTTTTATGGGCATTGTCTTTATTCCTTCAACATAACATTCTCTACTGCAATGGAAAAAAAAAAAGAACAAAAATCAGAGAAATTATCATCATGTAGACTAGGAATTACTGTCCTAAATGACAGCCACTGATCCAAATTTGTAACCAAAGCCAAATCTACAGCCAAATCAAAAGCTATAGTGTGCATGTAAGAATAAGGGAATGAATAGCAGATGTCAAGCAAATAACTTTCATCTTAGCAACAGAAAAACTTAGGCAAAAAGTTCAAGAAGTCTATGCCTCTTAAGATTAGTAAAATGGACTTTTCCTTTAAAACTGTTACCCTGTCATGTTCCAAACTTAATCTTACTCAAATCTTCTACAAACCCCTTTGAGTAAGGAAACATGTGGCCTGTCTTTCACCCTCTTCTGGTGCATGTATAAACTTCACTTACACTGCGGGAGAATAAAACCCATAAAACAAGAGAAAAATGTATGTTTTTTTCATTCTGTTTTAGAACAAAAACTCTAAAGGGTAGTGTATGGGTCTTCTATATTCTGTGCACTAATACCCCCAAGATGCTACTGAATAATTGATGAGCTTATGATTAGACTGCTATCCTTGGTTTTGAACAACATTCATGGACCAAATTTAATTCACATCTAATATTGAATTCTATCTCTTTTATCATGATCAAAATATACATCA
Source organism: Mirounga angustirostris (assembly GCF_029215605.1). Lineage (NCBI taxonomy): Eukaryota > Metazoa > Chordata > Mammalia > Carnivora > Phocidae > Mirounga > Mirounga angustirostris. The sequence continues at coordinate 34,918,016 of NW_026991716.1, forward strand.
AGGCTGATCTCTGTTCCTTAGAATTTCATCAGTCAATTCTTTACCTAAAGTCATTATCTTGATATGTGACCAGCTCAGCTACAGCACCAACTAGGGATGTCACTGACACAAATTCTCACAGCCCATCAAGAAAAGATACTAGGACCAAACCTTTATAAGAGAAACAAGCCTACAATGCAGGTACCTTAAGAATAAATATATTGACACAAGAGGAGGAGAATCTATTCATATTTTATAAGCAGAATATTTCTGAAGGTCATTTCTAAGAGAAAAAATAAATTGTGACTAATAAAGTTTTTAATGTTAAGTTGGATTTCATTTAATCGAAATGGCATTACAACATTTTTTGACAAACATAAAATGATTGAATGTAGCAGAAATGGTGTTAAGTTTATAAAGAAAGAAGCAGCTTATATTTTACTTGGCCAACCGGGTGGGGTTTAGCTGCTAATAAGGAAACAAGATTCTTAAAGCACTGTGCTGTACCATGAGTATATCTAAAGTAACCCATACGCTCTGTAGATAAGGTGGGTTTTAAATAATGGAAGAAAGTAGCTTTTTAAGGATATTAAGTAAAAGAAGATGTTCCATACAGACAAGATGGCAAGGGCAGGAGTCTTAGGGCAATATCTGAAAATGTGAGACTGAAAAGGAAGTTTGTTTTGAGTAACAGAGAAGAGATGGGAACAGATACACAGTATGGTAGAACCTTACAATATAAAACCCGTCTAAAACTAAGATGCCTCCAAGGGAACACAGAGCTGAGACTCAGAAGTACTCATAAGTTCTGCTGAGTAAGATCTAGACAAATCATTTCAAGTCCCGAGACTCAGTTTCTACCTTGGAAAAGGGGTAAGAGTAGGGGTTAGTCAACATTCTGTGGTAACTTCAAGTTCTAAAACTCTAGAACTAAATCATATGTGTAGGAAACAATGCTCTTATAGACTGGTGGAAGTATAAACTGGTTCAGCTTTTTGGAGGTCAATCCAGCAGAATTCATGAAATTCCTAAATATCCATTTCCTATAACCACACAATTGTACTTCCAGGAATATATAAGGTTATAATTAAGCATTGCTTCTAACAGCAAAAAGCTAGGGGACTAAACATCCATCAGTACCGCAAGAGGAAAATAACAGCAACAATCTTCAGGGAGGGGAATGAGTGTGAGGGGCCCACAAGGGTATGAGTGGGAAGGTTTACATTTAAACTCCATGTACTTCTGAAGTGTTTCCTTCTTTTAAAACAAGAACTGATTGGGGCGCCTGGGTGGCTCAGTAGGTTAAGCGTCTGCCTTAGGCTCAGATCCTGATCCCAGGGCTCCTTGCTCTCCCTGGAGAGGGAGTCTGTTTCTCCCTCTCCCTCTGCCTGCCACTCACCCTGCTTGTACTCTCTCTTTGTGTCAAATAAATAAATATTAAAAAAAAACAACAACAAGAACTGATTTATCTTTTACATAAATGGCATTTCAAGAAATTTTAGGAAGTATTAACTTAAAAAAAGGTGATGAGATATTATGTTTATCAAAAGGAAGCTTTTTTTTTTCTTTAAAGAAAAGGATGAAAACCCCAGATCTGAATTTGTTGCACTTTACTGAGAAGCAATTGTGAGGAGAAATGAGCAAATGCTGATGCAGAGAGAAATTTAGCAAATAACAGATTTTTAAGAGTTAGCTGAAAATGAGTCAGAACACAAATTCCCAGGGAACAGTGGCTAGATATTGCTCCCTGGTGTCCCACAAGGACAACATTCAATCAATAAATATTACACTGAAATGATCCAAGCAAAGGCTGTAGACACAAATGTACAACTCTGTGTCATTCTCAGGGATTGATTATAAAGATATATGTGCTCATCTTAAAAATACCTCTCAACTATTTATAATGAAATGTTTTCGGGGCTCCTGGGTGGCTCAGATGGTTAAGCATCTGCCTTCAGCTCAGGTCATGATCCTAAGGTGCTGGGATCGAGTCCCGCATTGAGCTCCCTGCTAGGCGGGGAGCCTGCTTCTCCCTCTGCCTCTGCCTCTCTCCCTCTCTCTCTGACTCTCATGAATAAACATTTAAAAAAAAATGTTTTCATTAACAAGTTTTCCCTCCCCCTAATATTCAGCAGGTATTTGATTTCTTAATTTCCACTTTACTAACCAAGGTTATACTCCTGTATCACACTTTGCATAATGTTTGTCCTATTTCTCAATTTTTTCAAATATTTTTAAACTTACACAACTTTTATTATACAGCACCTTTCTTGGTGTTCTTGAAGTCTCTAGTGATGTATGGTTTTTTCAACTGTAAATTCCATTAAGTATTTGAATGGAGCATAAACAAACATTAACAACAGTATAATCCTAAGAGTCAACATTCCCTTAGAATCTCTGAAATAGCATTATTCTATTTTTCCATTCACAAAAATATAAAATTCCTGTTGATGTGCTTTTTAGACAATGCAAAGCTTTGCCTTTTCAGAACAAAGGAAGCCCATTCTTTCTGCACTGCTGTTAGTTTGTTAGGATAAGCCTGTGTTGCTTAATTATAAGGAGTAGGACCTGCCAGAACCAAGTGTCGAAGAATGGAAGTCCATGAAGGAAACGATTCATATAGTTCTAGAGATAGTTGCTTCTCAGCTGACATTCAACTCAACAATTGGTGAAGGCTTACTATGAACCAGGTACAGCGGGAAGGAAGTAACAGGTGATGAACATTACCCAATAATAGGAACTAAAAAAGTTCATTACTCTCTTTCTGTGCTCTAACAGCTGTAACTTAAGGATCACAAAGCAAATGATCACTGTAATTTCTTCTCCAACCTTACCCCCTCCACAATTTACAAAAGATGACATCCCAAAAACAAGTTATTTAGAAGCCCTAGAATGCTTAGTCTTTTCCACAGAAACAATGTTGCAATATCTGATGGCCAGCCACAAATGCCCATTTATTCCCAAAGTACCTTAAGGAATGGACCACTAGGAAAACCACAATGAGTAACAATATGGGAAAATGCTGAGTCTCAATTTGGAAAGAAAAAATGATACCTTGCTAGCTTCAGGTAAAACAAAGGGAGGAAACTCTTCTCCACTTGCTCCTGCTCACTGGGCCACACCCAGGAATTACTACTCTTCTTCCCTTTTGGTTGCCTTGTCTGCTGATTTTCAGCACGTTCTTTCTCTCTCTGGCTGACTAAGCAGTAGAATGCATTCAGAACTTTCACCCAGCTCTGGAGCTGCATTAGCCAAAATAGTAGCCACTGGCCGCCATATGTGGCTACTGAGCCCCTGAAATGTTGGCTAGTCCAAATTGAGACATACTGTAAGTATAAATACACACTGTATTTCAAAGACTTGGTAAAATAGCTCATTTACTTTTTTATGTTGAGTTGATGTTGAAATGATAGTATTTTAGATGTACCAGGCTTAATAAAATATTTTTAAATTAACTTTACCTTTTTTTCTTCAGCATGGCTACAAGAAAACGTTGAATCACAAACATGGGTTGCATTTGTAGTTTATATTATATTTCTGTTAAACAGCACTACTTAACAGGTTATCATAAATAAGGCAGTAAAGAGTATCCCAAGTCACATCGCTTGAGTTCAAATCTTGGCACCACGATTTACTACTGTGTGATCTCTGACACATTACTTAGCCTCTTTCTAAGCCTCTGTTTTCTCTTCTGTAAGATGTGGTTATAATAAAATGCTATCTCGGAGGGCTGTTGGTAGAATTAAATGAGGCACAGAAAAGCAAATACTGTCACATAATAAATGCTCAGTAAATATTATCCACTATCATTAGCACCACAACAACTACTCTTACCATTATTCACTACCATTACATGATGAAGAAAAGGACAAACATTCAAGTGGGTAGAAAGAGAGATGGAGAGAGGGTAAAAACACAGACTATTCAGAGAGAATTCTGTTTAAAGAGGTAGATCCATTTAGGAACAGGTCCACTTTGCCACAGAGATGAAGAACTAACTCTAGGCTGCCATCAGCTCCCAAAGACACAGCCCAGGTGGAGACCTGCATCACTTAATGGCAGGCAGTATCTGGGTATTTCCAGGATGTTCTCTTACCATATAAATATGTCAGAGAGGGGCACCTGGGTGGCACAGTTGGCTAAGCGTCCAACTCTTGGTTTCGACTCAAGTCATGATCTCAGGGTCCTGAGATTGAGCCCTGCATTGGGCTCTGCCCTAAGGGCGCAGTCTGCTTGCGGTTCTCTCTCCCTCTTCCCTGCCCCTCCCGCTTGTGTGCTCGCGTGCTCTCTCTCTCAAATAAATAAATAAAATCTTTAAAAAAAAAAAGAGAAAATGTGGGGGTACAGAAAGAGCACTGCTGCTCTTGTAGCAGCGTAAGGAACCTTAGCCTCAACGCTGGGAGCCACAGATTTGCGGACAAGTCCTCTAGCTACTGGCTCATTTGTAAATGAGAAGACAGGGCTAAAAATTCTCTGAAGTCCCTTCCAGTTATGACTATTCTTCTCCCCTCTTTCCAAAAGGGCTGCAGAGCAAGAGTAACTTCCTAAGAGTCCATCACCACCACCACCACCACCAGAAAAACATCCAACCCAAGCACAGATGTTGCCTTCCCACCTGTTCAGCCTCTAGTGAAAGCCAGGGATTTAGACTTGTTGGTTTTTCTGAGATGCCACTGTCTTCTCTCATATGACCAGGTTACTACTGGAACTTCTTTTTTCCCCTTGTCTGGCTAATTCTGTGTCTTCTTTCAAGGCTCAGAACAGGTTTCATGCCTTTCAGCAAGAGCCTTCACTGATGTTGCCAATCTAGGTCAGGTGCCCCTTTTACATGCTCTGTTTCCCACTTTCACTGGCCCCATGCCCCCCCGCACTGGGATTTTGTTATTGACTTGCCTTGATGGTAAGTAAGCTCATAGAGGGCAATAACCACGACACAGTGCCTATCGGTACCCAACAAATACTGAATGAACATCTTACTCCTCTTTACATCCCCAGAATCTAATACAGTGTCAGGCATATTTAAGTCCTCAAAATTAACAAAAAAGGCCATATAGATATTAACAGACCTCTTCTCTGAATTCCAGCCCCCTACATACCACTGCTTACATCTTCACTTGGTTACCTCAAAGATCCTTCAAGACTCACTTCATACTATCTATGCTCTCTCTCCCCCAAAAAACTGTCCCCATGCCGTGTTCCCAGCTCAGTGACCCAGTTATAGAAACCAGAATGCCACCTCCCTCGACCTCACTTCTCATACCTAAGCCAGCAGGAAGTCTTTTGGTTTTACTTCATAAATGAGCTCTGAAATCAATTTTCTTCTTGACAAATTCTATGCTACCATTCTAGTCTGCACCATGCTTGTCTCTCACTTGGACCATCACTTAGCTCCTGACTTCCCTGCTTCCACTCCAAACCGTGCTCCACCCAACAGCCAAACTGGAATCTGTCAAATTATAAAGCTGCTTAGGAACTGTTTCCCTCAACCCCTCCCTTTATGACACCCACTCCCGCTTAAAACCCTTTAGTGGCTTCCCAACACTCTTGACATGAAAGAACAAGAGGAAAACATCTAACGAGGCCTTCATGGTTCGTGGAATCTGGCTCCTGTCTAACTCCACCGTCGTTTCCCCCAACGGTCCCTCACTTGACAAGTTCTTTGATGCTACAGAGCCCTGGCATAAGCTGCTTCCTCTCTGGGACTCCCCTTCCTCTTTCACCTTCCACCCCCCACGTGTGACTAAAGTGCCATTTCCTCAGGCAGCCTTCCTTGACTTTGGATGAGCCAGGGTCCCTTGTCATCTGCCCTCATACACTGTAATCATTTCCTTCGTAGAATTCATCTCTTTGTATTTATACATCAGACTTCCTCCTGAGATGCCATTTCCCAACACAAATCTTCTGCAAATCAGATTGGCCACTCCACTGCTTACAACCCTTCAATGCCTTCCTATCTCACTTTAAATAAAAATCATACCCTTTACCAAGGCTCTGCATGTGCTGACACCCAACCACCTCTCCAAACTTCTCTCCTCCCCCTTTCCTCACACATACTACTCCGGCCACTCTGGCCTTGCTGTTCCTTAAACACAGACCAGCTTGTCCCTGAACTCAGGGTCCTTATAATTACCTTCCCCCTGCCAGAATGTTTTGTTCTCTGGGTCTACACTACTGGTTACTCACCATTAGATATCTGTTCCCTGACTGCCTTCCCTAAGGGAACACCCACCCCCACCCCATTTCTAGCCCTCTATTCCATCTTATTTTCTTCACTGCCCTTATCACTAGAAGATAACCTCCATGGGGGCAAAGACTCTGCCCTGTTCATCTCAGTGCCTAGAAAAGTATCTGTTGCACAGTAGGTACTCAACACCTATACAAATGCTTAAAGTAGCTTGTGGGTCTCCTTTCAAATAAGTGAACTCCACTGACATAGGTAAGAGATAGCGGTATCGGGCGCCTGGGTGGCTTAGTCGGTTAAGCACTGCCTTCAGCTTGGGTCATGGTCCCAGGGTCCTAGGATCAAGTCTCACGTTGGGCTCCCTGCTCAGCGAGGAGTCTGCTTCTTTCTCTACCCCTTCCCCCCTGCTTGTGATCACTCTCTCTCAAATAAATAAATATTTAAATGTAAAAAAAGGTAAAATGAAAAGAGAAGTATGAAGAGTTGATACTAGAGGCCATGTGGTAGGCTAAATTCTAACATGGCCCCATAATTTCCATCCCCTGGTGTACACATCCTGTATAATCAATCCCCTTCCCTTGAGTTTGGGCAGTACCTGTGAATATGGGATAGCTATCCATGTCATTAGGCTACCTTATACATAGGTAGGTGTGTGTGTGTGTGTGTGTGTGTGTGTGTGTGTGTGTGACTCTTTTAGAGCAGACTGGAAGGATTCTCCTGCTGGCCCTGAAGAAGTTGCCAGGTTGTGAGCAGGTCACATGGTTAAGACCTGAGAGTGACCCCCCCCCCCCCAGCTTATAGCCAGCAAGAAAATGAGGACCTCAGTCACGTGAGCACAAGGAATTGAGTTATGCCTACCACCACTGAGCCGGGGTAGAGGACCCCGAGCCTCAGATGAGATCGTAGTCTCTGCAGACACCTTGATTTCAGCCTGGGGAGACCGTGAGCAAACAATACAGCTATACTGTGCCTGGACTTCTGACCTACAGAAACTGTGAGCTAAAAAATGGCTGTTGCTTTAAGCTGGAATTTGTGGTACATTGTTATGCAGCAACAGAAAACTAATGCAATGGCCATCAAGCCCATCAGACCCAAAGCTTACTTTTTATAACAAATACCTTGTTAATACCCCTTCCATACACACTGAGATTTAGAACCTACTAAGCACTTAAAAAAATACACTGGCTAAAACAGAAGGGAAAAATCAAAATCAAAATAAAATAATTTATAATAAAATAATATGTATCTCAACCACATTAGAAAACAAAAATGTCCTGGGGCGCCTGGGTGGCTCAGTCAGTTAAGTGTCTGCTGTCAGCTCAGGTCATGATCCTGGGGTCCTGGGATTGAGCCCCACGTTGGGCTCCCTGCTCAGGTGGGGGAGGGGGAGCTAGCTCTCCCACTCCCTCTGCTTGTGCTCTCTCACTCTGTCAAAATAAATAAATAAAATCTTAAACAAAAAACCCAAAAAAACAAAAAAACAAAAAAACCCAAAAATGTCCCTATAAATTTTCAAGATGCCTTCTGAGGGGAGATTCTATATCCACTGAAAACCTCTGCTTGCCAGGATCAAGGTATTTGGAACACATTGGCTTCAAATGGAGAATATTTACTCTCAAAATGCCCACTATTGGTTAATTTTGCTTCTTTTATATCACTGTTGTAGAGCATGTCTTTGAAAGTCACATTAGCATTATATTTCTATCCTTTTTCCACAATGGACTTAAGAAGGTTCAAAAGCCTCATAATTCCCTTTTTTCCCTCCTCCTCCTCCTCAGTTATTCTCACTGAACACAGGATACTGTTCCTTGAAATTAATTTTCACAATTAAATAGCCCTTTAAAGCCTCTAATTCATTTCCCAACTCCCATCTTTCAGATGTAAGCAGAGAATCACTGTCATCTAGTGGCTCATTATACACACTATAAAATATTTCACCCCAGCTGTGAAGCTGGCCACAGTAAATATGTTTTGTTGCCTTAATCAAGATTTATGATAATATAATAATGTAATTTTTAAAGGCCACATGCCAAAGTACTTCCTAAATTAATAAAAATACTTAGCACTTAACCTATAACACACTTTCAAATCATCACAAAATCTTGCAGGTAGCTATTTGCCCATGTGCCCAGGGCTAGTAACAATTGATGGAGAGCCTGTCACCAAGCCAATTTACTTGATTTATTTTACAGTAGCCTTCTAAGGCCACGTACATAATGGGTACTCACTTTGTGATGGGAAAATAAATTATTTAGTCTGAACAATCTGACAGTGTTACTACTAAGTTATTAATTCACTGAAAGGAGGGAAATTCCCTGAATAGCCCTTTTTTTATGCTCAAATAGCGACACTATTAATAAATATTCAGATTCCTAGAACCCTAGAGCTGGAAAGGCCTTCAGGATCAAAACCCACAGCTTTTTATAGAGGAGGAAACTGAGAAACTTCTTCAAGGTCACAGTTGTCAGTGGCAGAACCTGGGATAAGATAAGGAGAGATAGGGCTAAGGATCTCAATTCCTCATTGAGAAAATGGGGATAACCTCACCCCCAATATGGTGGCTATGAGGATGCAGTAAAATAATATAAAACACGTGAAGGACATAGTATATGGTCGACAAATTTTCCTTCCCAGGGTTTCCTCCACTAATCTCTCCCATCACTTTATTATTATTATTATTATTATTTTTTGCCAAACTATCATTTAGGATAAAGCACTTGGGTGATGACTTTCTGACATACATATTGCACTGACAACAAACGGAGCAAATTATAGTCCACTGGAGAATAGAAGGACTACTTGGAGGCTACAAAGGAAGCAGCTGACCTCGACTGTCAGGATTTGAGTCTATACTCTCCAAAGGTTTCAAGAACTTTCAAATTGTTGAGCCCAAACCAGCTTCCCCAAGGTTGGGAGCATGAAGAGTTTAGAACCAGTTGTTCAACCTTGCACTTCACACATACTTTCTCATCCCTTTTCCAGTTTTTATTCAAACTCTTCATAAGATTATCCATACCCACGGCCTCCTCCTGCCAACCTCCAATTCACTCCTGAATCCACTGAAACCTCACTATCAGCCCACCACCCCACTGAAACCACTCTTACCACAGTCATCGATGACTTCTTAATTGGAATAGCCAAGATTCGCTTTTCCATTCTTACCTTTCTGGGTCTCTCTGCAGCATGTGACACTCTTGAACATACCCTCTTGTAACTCTACTCCCTTAGCCTCTGTGACATTCTCTTTTCCTGGTTCTCCTTTTACCTCTGTGTCTCTTCTATCACTACTGTGTCTTTAAGAGTTATATTCCCCAGGGCTTCCTTGTGAGTTTATCATTCCTTCTGGTTTCAACTACTACCTGCTAACTTCCAAATCTCTCTCTCTAGGTCAGACATCTCTGAATTTCAGATTCATATGTACAGATTCATATGCCTGCAATATGATTCCACCACATATCCCCACTGGCACTTCGAATCAGCACACTCAATACCAAATTAATCTTTTCTTAATGCATGTCTTCCTCCAGTGTCCTTTGTCTTAATACGGGGTATACCACACAAGTAACCTATGCTAAAAACCTGTACATTTCCCTTGACTTCTTCCTTTCCCTGACCCCACCCTGTCTAAACAACTAATTAGATCTTTTTTTTTTTTTTTTTTAAAGATTTACTTATTTGAGAGAGAGAGAAAGAGAGAGCATGTGAGTAGGGGAAGGGGCAGAGAGAGAGAATCTCAAGCAGACTTTCCACAGAGCATGGATCCCAACGCGGGGCTTGATCCCACAACCCTGAGATCATGATGTGAGCCAAAACCAACAGTCAGATGCTTAACCAACTAAGCCACCCAGGAGCCCCAAGATTTTAGCTCCTAAATTTTATTCCTCTAATTCATCCCTCCTATACCTGTCTAATAACTTCTACTCTAGTTCAGGTTTCAATCATCTCTTACCTTCACTACTCTGACAGCTTCCAAACTATCTCCCACCTCCCATTTTGTCTCCTTCAATTCCATCTCCACTCAGTTTGCACAATAACCAATCTAAAATGAAGATATAATCAAGCTCCTCCCTGGCTTAACACTTTTTAAATGATTCTCCAATTAAAAGGCTCTGCAGTCAGACTTCTACACTTTGGAATCCCCTCTCTGCACTCATTGCAAGGTCAAGACATGGCCTTGAACAAGTTACTCAACTTCTCTGCATCTCCACATTTTCACTTATGAATGTCCCTATAAAACACTTAATGTAGTTCCTGGCATATAGTAAGTGCTTAACAGATGGTAGTTATTAGCGATTATATTATTAATATAATTATAATGATCAGATTATGATCACTGGAATGGTATACAATTCACAGGGCATCCATGGTCCTCTCTGAACTGACCCTTGCTTACCACTCTAGCCTCCCTTCTGCCTTTCACTTTATGCTTCAGCAACACCACTTACCCTGACACACTGTCATCTCTGCCAAAAACACATATTCCCTTGACCTCCTGAAGTAAGGTAAGGCCTTATCCTTTAGGCCTAATGAAGTGTTACCATCACCAGGAAGCCCTTTTTGAATGTCAGTGCTTATTAAGATGTCTTAATTAAGATGTCTCCTCAGGAGTACGGATAGACTAAGTATTCATGGCATATAAATTCTAAGCTAATAGTCTGGATATATTGTTCTCACAGCACTTACCGCTTTATATCACAAACATCTACCTTTAAATCTCCTACTCCCACTAGATTACAAGTTCTCTGTGGGCAGGAAATATAAATTATTCTCTCTTGTATCCACAGTACTTAATGTAACCCAGCAGGAGATCAACAAATGTCTGCGTGGATGAGAGAGAAGCTGCCTGGGAACCTCCTCTCCAATTCCATCTGCATTAGGTCAATTCTTATCGTAAAGGCAGCACATCACACTCAAATTTAACTTATGTGAATTCAATTATTTATAAAGAAGGAGTCGTCAAAATAGTGGGAGCTATCCATCACTCAATGCCTCCACTCAATGTTCCTTGCTGTACTCAAGTCTGAAGCAAGGTATGAGAGATTTTGGAAGTTTCTCCATCACTGACAAATAAGTTATGAGAAACAGTGACAAGAGAGAGAAAGAGAGGTAGTAAAACAGAGTTATCCTGCCTTAGGAAAATTAACCCTTCCTTTAAAAACTGAGAGAGTGATTTCTTCACCTCAAAAGAATTTAATAGAGTTCACTGAATTAAGTGGTACACAATTCCTCAGTAGTTAACAAAGTGTACATATGTTAATGTTTGGGTAATTAAACCTTTAATGGAGGGGAGACAACAGTAGAGACAGCAAGGAAATCAATAAAAACAATGCAACTGCACCCAAGATTATTACTGACAGAATAAGAAACTAGTATCTGAGAGAACCTTATCAAACACCAAGTACATAACTGCAAAGACAGTATCAGAGCGGTGCTTTAGAGGCCCGCCAGGAAATGGTTAGTAATGGCGAGGTGTTGATAAGCCAAATTAGGGGTGTCAAACAAAACTTCTAGTAAAATTAAATTCTCATAATTCAAATTAGCTTATTTTAGGACATTCCTGTATTAAGAGAACCATGATATGGTATTGTGTAGGCATTACAGGGTCTTCCAAAGAAAATTTTCCCACTACCTGACTTTCGAATATAAACACTAACCCACTCCCACCCCAACTATGTGACTCCACTATATTCTCTTGCTAATGCCATCATCTATAGGAACAGACCACTGTGCTGGTAACTGGAGCTATGGGATTCCACTTGAGTCCCCAAAACTTGACTAGTTCCATAGCCAGCATAAAAACAAATACTGGGAGCCAGCATGGCAAAAAGGGAGACGTCCAGTTCTGCCTCAGCAAGCACAGACCAGGGGCCTATGAGAAAAAGCATGCTGTGAGGAAAGCAAGACCATGCAGTTCTTTCCCACCCTTAGGCGAACCTCATCTTAGGTATCTCTTAGTAGATTACCCAATATCCATGCTACCCTTCATCTGATATCATTCCTACTCCTCCTCCACTAAACTACTAACTCCTTGAGGGCAGGGACTAGGTCATAATGTTTGATGGAAGAACTACCAGAACTCTCACATCCATTAATCTCCTTGTCAAAGCATCATGAAGTACTGCTTCATGATAGCACAGATTTTCCTAGTCATTAAAACCGTCTAAAACTGGTATGAACTACTTGATAAAGAAATGAAATGTCCATCAAAAAGGGAGTTATTATGATGTATCTGTTAAAAGATAATTTTTAAAAAAGTAAAATCATGACACATATAAATCATGATATAGATACAAAACATCAAAATTTTGTTTAAATCACTAATTAATGAAGCATTCAGTAAGATATTATAAAGGGTTCAAAAAAGACGTCAAAGAACGCACACATAGATGCACACACACAGATGCGTGTGCTATCTGGAATGTTAACATTGCCTTACAAATAGATGCAAAACTAGTTAATATCCCCAGGGCAACATTCAATTGCATTTCACTGGACAAAATCCACTTGTGTTTCTATGAACAAGAATCATCTGCATTACTGTCAGTTTTCTACAATTTACAGTTATAAAATAGCTCAAAGACAATGAAAGGCACAGATAGCCCAGAAGAGTGCACTAGATAGGAAGGTCAGTGATTTTTTTTATGCCCATTTCAGTCTTCCAGTTTTTTCCCTGACAACAGCCATACAATGGGACACTGTAAGGGCTGCTAAAGAGAATGAGATAGCCTTTTCATATACTGATATGGAACAGCCTCCAAGATATGATGAATAAAAAGCAAGATGCATTAATGTGGTATGTGACCTTTGTGTTTAGGAATAAACATAAGAATGTGTCATATACATACAGAATATTTCTGAAAAGGTATACAGGAATCACTACTACTTTTAATCACTCCTAGTAGAATAGAAGCCTCCATGAATGAGAGCAGATCTTTGCCTGTTTTGTTCACCCCTCTATCTCCAAACACTAGAACAATTCCCGGCGTTTACGTGGCACTCAGTAAAAATTTGTTGAACAAATTAATATATCAGGGGTAACAGTGGCTGCTTCCAGAAGGAAGAACTGGATGTCTGTTGGGTAAGGATGAAAGGAAAACCTATTTTCTGTTGTATACCCTTTGTATTTTTAAATTTTGTACCATGTCCATATATTACCTCCTTAAAACTGATTTTTTTTTTTTTTAAGATAATGAGTTGATGTTAGCTGAGCTGTTTGTTACGAAGGTTATTTCTTCATTAAGCTGCCTTCTCCATCTCTAGGACTTCAGCAAGGTACTGAAAACTATGGTATGAGTATTAGCTAGCTTGATATAAGTGATCCTCATACTGATAATATAAAGGCTCAAAAATAAATAGAAATATTGAAATGGTTTAACCACTTTAGAAAAATCTGCTGTTATCTACTGATATTGAAGATCTGCACACCATATGACTCAGTAATACTACTCTACCATATACTAAGGTAAGACACGTTCACGAGCATGTACAAGAATATCCTAGCTAAAACACAAAAGGCCCTAGAAACAACCCAAATGTCCATCAAAAGCAGAAAGGAAAAACTGTACAGTCCTGAAATGGAATACTACGCAGCAGTGAAAATGAAAAAAAATCAGCTGTATGCAACGAGATGACTAAATCTCAAAATGTAATATTAAACAATCCCAACATAAAGAATACACCCATATGATTTCATTTATATAAAGTTCAAAAATAGGCTAAGTAACCTGTAAGTGTTTAATGGGTATACTTAGGAGATAAAACATAAAAAAGAATAAGGAAGTAATATTATAAAAGTCAGGACAGTGTTTACTTTTAGAAGAGGGGCTGAGATTGGGAAGGGGCACCTGATGGGTGCCTAGGGACCAACAGGGTTTTATTTCTTAACCAAGTGGAAATAAACTGGATGTTACTTTAAAATAATTTATTAAGTTCAGCATTTGTGTTCCACGTACTTGTCTGTATGTGTGTTGCTGGACAACAGAAACAAAAGTTTTAAAAGATACAGACATTTTCTATGCAAGCTCGGACCCAGGCTAGGAAAGCATCAGTGTGAGTTCTAGGATCCTGTGCCAAAGACTACGTGTCCTATGGGACAAAAAAGGAAAGCCGGCAGGAAACAAATGAGCTTTCCTTCCCCTTTTTTGGAGGTTCTTCGTGCCTTGGTCAGCTCAGTTCAAGTGTTCCCATTTTTCACAGGTTATTCACTTCTTTCTTCACTTTTGGTATCTACTAATGTCTTTAAAAGCTGCTTCTATGGGGCACCTAGGTGGCTCAGTAGGTTAAGAGTCTGCCTTTGGCTCAGGTCATGATCCCAGAATCCTGGGATTGAGCCCCACATCAGGCTCCCTGCTCAGTGGAGAGTCTGTTTCTCCCTCTCCCTCTGCTCCTCCCTCCCCCACTCATGCTCTCGCTCTCAAATAAATAAATAAAATCTTAAAAAAAAAAAAAAGCTCCTTCTGCAATTTTGCACTCTATCCGTGGTCCCCAAACTTTAGTTGTATCAGAACCACCTGGAGGGAACGGTAAAACAGATGGCCAGGTCCCATTCCCAGATCCCCAGAGTTTCTGATTCAGAAGCTCTAGAGTGAGGTCCTCAAATTTCCATTTTGAACAAATTACCAGGTGACTTTAATGCTGTCCTCGGACCATTGCTCTATAGTTAAGGATTCTAATGCAATAATGTAGGCAAGAAATTGAGGACTTCAATGAAGGTAAAAGCAGTAAGAATGGAAAGGAGAAAATGGGTATAAGGAATTATAAACAAGATAGAATATCAGGGTGCAAGAGAGAAGGAGTTCAGGACACTCAGGTTTTTAGTTTAGATGAATAATGTAGCATTCATCAGGACAAGGAATTGAGGGGGAAGAAAAGCAAGTTCAATCTGATAAGAAATTAATCTATAGCTTGGAGAGTGTGACTAAGGAAGCCCAAGAAAGGCCCTAAACCTAAACGGGAAAGGTAGAGGGAAGCATGAATGGAATGAGGCAACAAGAGGAAAGTGCTCTAAAAGTACTAGGTAAATATAAGAAATCTCATGGAAGTAAGCAGGTGACCTTCTCACAAAGGAATTTTATGCAGTTGTAGAATAGAACAAGAAAGCTCTCTAGGAACTTAAGTGGAGTGGTTTCCAGGATACAATGTTAAGTGTAAAAAGTAAAATGCAGAAGAATATCTACAGCACCTTTTGTGTAAGGGGAAAAAAATGGGGGAATAAGAAGATATGCATATATCTGGTCATTTGTGCAAAAAGAAGCATAGTAAGGATAGAGCAGACAAAATGACTAGATTATAGGAGGTGGTTAGAGAGTGGAAAGGACAGAAGAAATGGGGGTGACACTTTTCTGAGGATGACTTCTTGACTTTTTCAACCATGTTCATGTTTCACATGCTCAAAAAGGGACAGTAAATAAAATCAACAAAGATGGGGAGGCAAGAGGGTGACATAAAATACAGAGAATCAAATGAACCAAACTGTATTTCAAATGAATAACATAATCACACTGAAAGGGCTACATAACTATGTAACTTTTGAACAAAGTGGCTATACTCTATGCCTTCAGGCTAAAGGTTAAAGGTTAAACAAATACTGAATTTTCACAAAGGCACAGGTTAGCAATTTTCAACCTACTTTCTAGGTACGTTAAGTGTACAAATAAGTAAATATAAGGTCAAAAGGGGGGACCAGGTTCTCACTGTAGGAGGAATTAGAAATAAGAAAAGAGGAACGGTTAGAAGAAACCCTGTGGTGTAGGACAGGAACTGGATGGCTCAGTGTGAACTCCTGGGTTTAATTCAGATAGAGATACACAAAACTAGATATAGAGGTGTATGGGTGTAAACACACACACACACACACACACAGCCCTGTTTGCTAAGACAGTCTAGAAGCAATGACATTCTGATAGCTGTGAGCACACCTAGCACTGGGATTTTGATTTCTAAATACAATTTTCCACTAAGGGTTCCCTGGAGCTGAATCCAAGGCAGAGGTAGGGAAAATACAGATGAACCTGGACCATCTCACTGTACTAGAAAATAAGGAGGTGCTCAAAGAATAATGGGGACACAGGGTGCCTGGGTGCCTCAGTTGGTTAAGCATCTGCCTTCAGCTCAGGTCATAATCCCAGGGTCCTGGAATCGAGTCCCACATCGGGCTCCCTGCTCAGGGGGGGAGTCTGCTTCTCCCTCTGCCCCTCCCCCCCACTTGTGTTCTCATGCACGTGCCCTCTCTTGCAAAAATAAAAACTTAAAAAAGAATAATGGGGACACATCACAAAGACAGGAGCCAGCCTGAAAAAGTTTCGATTGGTTGAATATGGGGCAATTTGAGTAAAAGAAATAATGATAGTAAAGGGAAATGAGAGAGAGAGAAAGAGAGAGAGAGAGAGTTCGGGGGGAGGGAGGGAGAGAAAGCCAAGAAACAGATGCTTAACTATTGGGAACAAACTGATGGTTACCAGAGGGAAGGGGTGAAATAGATGATAGGGATTAAGAAGTGCATTGTCATGAGGAGCATTGTGTTATGTATGGAAGTATTGAATCAGTATATTGTACTCCTGAAACTAACATAACACTGTATGTTAACTATACTTATATAAATTTAAAAATAAATAATAAATAAAAATTATAACCCACTGAATAACACAAGATTCTGTGAATTTATAGTGATATTAACTAATGGGGGGAACTCAACTAATAAATGTAGGAGGAATAATGTAATTAGGAAATATTCATTCGGCAAAATTGATTCAGGAAACAATCAACAATGGATGCTGAAACTAGTAGGTGAAAGTTTGAGGAGTAACAGGATATTTACAGTTTCAAAGTATTTCTCCAGAAGATACTTATTAGTTACAAAGGAAAATAGTAACTTTACAGTGGAGAAACCAGGCAGAATCCTTATGAACTAAATGATCAAAGGTAACATCAGCAGTAACATCAGCATCATTGGCTTCCCTAAAATGATGCACTGAGAAAAACACAACATCTGTGGTATCCCTCCCAAAAACAGAGAAACGTGGGTCAAATCATGAAGGCCCACCAAACCTCGAATGAGAAACTAGCCTATACTCCTCAAAAAAGTCAGTGTCACAAAGTATTGAGAAATTGTTCCAGACTAAAGGAGACCAAAGGAAAACAACAACTGAAGGTCGTGTGTGAGTGGTTTTTGTTTCTGTGCGTTGTTTTTGTTGTTGTTGCTATGAATGGTGTTCACTCATAAGCCAATCAGGACAATAACAGTAGTGTATTAATACTAATTTCCTGATGATTAGAAGGTGGTTAATATGAGAATATTCTTTTTTCTTTTAAGGAAATGCACACTGAAGGATTGGGGTAAAAGGGCATTGTATCTGCCACTTGCTCTTTTTATTATTATTAATTTTCATTCCAATGTACTTAACATAGTTATAACAGTTCCAGGTGTACAATTTAATGATTCAATGGTTCCATATATTATTTAGTGCTCATCAAGGTGTGATCTTATCCCCTTCACCTGTTTCACCCATCCCCCCCCCACCCACCTCCCCTCTGGTAACCATCAGTTTGTTCTCCACAGTGAAGAGTGTTTTTTGTCTCTTTTTTTTTCTTAAATTTCATAGGTCAGTGAAATCACATGGTATTTGTCTTCCTCTGATTGACTCATTTCATCTAGCACTGTATCTTCTACATCCATCCATGTTGGCACAAATGGCAAGATTTCATTCTTTTTATGGCTGAATAATATTCCATTGAATATATATACCACATCTTCTTTATCCATTCACCTATTGATGGACACTTGGGCTGCCTCCACAGTTTAGCTGTTGTAAATAATGCTCTGCAGCTTACCCTTGAACAATGTGTGTGTGAGAGAGAGAGATAGAAAGGATAAAACAGATGTGGTAAAATGTTAACATTTGGGGAAATGTAGTAAAGGCTATAGGAGAAATCTTTTCTGTCTAAAATTGGGACAAAATAAAAAGAAGAAAAAAGTAAGGTAATTGATACCTGTTGGGGGTAGGGACGGTAAAGTCTAGATCTGGTTAACATCTAAAGAAATAGGGGCGCCGGGGTGGCTCAGGCGGTTAAGCCTCCAACTCTTGGTTTCAGCTCAGGTCATGATCTCAGGGTCATGAGATTAAGCCCCAGATCAGGCTCACGGGCTTCACGTTCAGCGAAGAGTCTGCTTGACATTCTCTCTCTCCCTCTCCCTCTGCCCCTCCCCCTGCTCGTGCTCTCTCTCTCTTGCTTTCTCTCTAAAATAAATAAAAATCTTTTAAAAAAATTAAAAAAAAAATAAAGAAAGAAAGTGCCAAAATATGAACCTAACTGTGATGTTCCAAAAAGGTTCTCTGACTAGGGGAACCTGGGTTGCTCAGTCGTTAAGCATCTGCCTTCAGCTCAGGTCATGGTCCCAGGGTCCTGGGATTGAGCCCCACATCGGGCTCCCTGCTCAGCGGGAAGCCTGCTTCTCCCTCTCCCATTCCCCCTGCTTGTGTTCCCTTTCTTGCTGTGTCTTTCTCTGTCAAATAAGTAAATAAAATCTTTAAAAAAAAAAAAAGGTTCTCTGACTAAACCAATTCTATATACACTTTCAAAAGAATGATTTGGAATCCAATGGAGCTACGTAAGGACCTTACTCAAGAAGAGCTTCTCAAGTACACAAAGGACTTGAACAAAGTTAACAGCCTCATCCAAGCCATGAAACCCAAAGTCACCGTGCTCTGTGGAAGTTGAAATGTGTGCTTTCAAACACGGGTTAAGCAAGCACTTTTCTTCTAAAAGTTTGGAAGGTAAATCAATTTGCCTTGAAATGTTTGGTTCTACTTAAGATTAATCATGGAAACCATTAAATAGTGTAAATAAAATGATACAAGAATAAATGTATAAAATAGGACAAAAATGAAAACTTTCTGGCAGTATTAGAACTGCAGCTAATGAAATAGATGCAAAACTTCAAGAAATCACAAACAAATCTGTAATCTGTGAAAACTTGCTTCAGATTTTAAAAACCACTACCTTGACTTCAGAACATTTCCAGAAAATACTGTGAATACACAAGTCAGAAAAATTACTACATTACTACACGGCGACAACAGAGACAATCAGGGGCAGTCAGTTAAGCATCTGCCTTTGGCTCGGGTCATGATATCAGGGGGCTGGGTTGGAGCCCCACATGGGGCTACCTGCTCAGCAGGGAGTCTGCTTCTCCCTCTCCCTCTGCCCTTCACCCCACTCTTGCATGCTCTGTCAAATAAATAAATAAATAAAATCTTTAAAAAAAAAATAGAGACAATCAATTTCAGCTGAGGAAACAGCTTCATATGACAAAGGATTTATATGGTGTTTTAAAATCTGTCTACAAATTCTTTGACCCACCATCCCCCCCAAAAAAAGTGGAGCCTAATTGCCTTCCCTTGAGTGTGGGCTGGTCTTAATGACTTGTTTGTAATAAATGGAATAGAGCAGAAGTGGCAGTGTGTGTTTTCAAAACAGGCCATATAAGGCATGTGGTATCCTCCTTCCTCTTGCATCACTTGCTCTGGGTGAAACCAGCTGACATGTTGTGAGGATACTCAAACAGCCCAATAAAAGACCTAAGGCCTTGTGCCAACAGCCATGTGAGGCAGCCATCTTGGAAGCAGACCCTCCAGTCCCAATCAAGCCTTGGGATGACTGTGGCAGTCCTGGCCAACAGCTGGAGGGCAATTCATCAGAGACTCTGAGCCAAAACCATCCAACTAAGCTGCAAATGAATTCCTAACCCACAGAAATCATTAGATAAGAAATGTTTGGGGGATCCTGGATGGCTCAGTCAGTTGGGCCTCCAACTCTTGATTTCAGCTCAGGTCATGAACTCAGGGTTGTGAAATAGAGCTCCCCGTTAGGCTCTGAGCTGGGGTATGCTGCCTGCTTAAGATTATCTTGCTCCCTCTGTCCCTCCCTCTCTGCCTTCTCTCTCTCTCTCCCTCTCTTAAAAAAAAAAAAAAAAAAAAAGAGTTTGTTGTTTTAAGCTGCTAATTGGGGGGGTAATTTGTTACATAGCAATACATAATACAGGGTTTAATATTTATCCATTTGTATAATTATAATTTTATAAAAGTTTTAATTGTGAAATTAGCCAGAATTGACTCTGCTTTACAAAGATGCTTACAGCTGTAACTTCAGGACTATTAAAAAATAGGACCCAAGGGATACATCAAATAGAACATACAGATAACTATTTAACTTGTAAGTAGATTAAAAAACGAACATGTGGGTGGGGTGAAGGAATAGTGGTGTAGAGAGAAGGGACAGAAGTATACACTGTTTAGAGTGAGGAGCAAGATATTTTTCACTAAGTGATAAAAAAGGAGTTCTGAATTTACTTTAAATGTCATTAGCTTGGAAAAGTACAGTTCCTCCTATTGAAGACTTTTGCACCTATATATAGAAAAGTGAAAAATCTGATGTTTATGTAAAATCTCTTGTCAGTCAGCTAAAAAATGTGGGGTCAAATAATAACCATGTCTTCACAGGAGACTTAGCACTGGGGCTTTTAAATGTCTACCTCCTTTTCCCCTCTATCCCAAAAATATTATTAAATTATCTTCAATCATTCAGGCAGTTATTAAAATTCTAACTTCCTCCAACAACTTTTCCCAAATCAGCAGAAACAAGACTGGATTTCTCCACCTGGACATCCCCATGCTGATGTCAGTAGATGACATGAAGAACACTGGCTCTGGAGTCCAGGCCTGGGGCTGAATCCCTGTCCCACCCCATTTTGTATCTCAGTTGCTTTATCAGTAAAATGGGGATAACACCCAATTTACAAACCTGTTATTATAAGGATTAAATGACATATAGAAAGGGCCTAGCATAATGCAGTGACTTGACAAACAATAGCTAGTTGGTTTTTTTGTTTTATTTTTTTTAAGATTTTATTTATTTATTCATTTGAGAGAGAATGAGAGAGAGGGAGGGTCAGAGGGAGAAGCAGACTCCTCGCTGAGCAGGGAGTCCGACGTGGGACTAAATGCCAGGACTCTGGGATCATGACCTGAGCTGAAGGCAGATGCTTAACCGACGAAGCCACCCAGGCACCCCAATAGCTAGTTGTTAATAACCTTTTTCCTTACATGTACTATAAGTATATTTCCCAAACCAAGAAAACAAGGACACAGACTGCCGGATATTTTTCGGTACCATATAAAGATGCAAAAGCAGCCCAAGAGATTAATATGGATTTATGGCATTATAATTTCTGGAACATTAGAGTAATGTATGAATTGAAATCACAACTGAACCCTGAGGCACTCAACAAGCATCAGAGAACCTAGTCTGTGACCAATATTTACATAGCACTTGTCATATTCTATGTAGTATTATAAATACATTTTTTCCTCCTCTACCAAAGTATATATTCTTTGACTGCTTAAAACTGTGTTTATTGGGGTACCTGGGTGGCATAGTCAGTTAAGCATCCCACTCTTCGTTTTGGCTCAGGTCATGATCTCAGGGTCCTGAGACAAAGCCCCATGTCGGGCTCTGCACTCAGCACAAGGTCTGCTTGAGATTCTCTTCTCTCCCCCTCTGGCCCTCCTGCTCATGCTTTCTCTCTCTCAAATAAATCTTCAAAATTTTTGGTTTATTTTTATATATTTTGCATGGCTCCTTGCATACATAAGGCAGAATGAATTTAACTTCAAATCCTTGATGTCTGCTCATATCAATATATTCTTAAGATTATAAAATGCACATATCAGATCTTCCCCTGACAACATGTACGCACACTCATTCACACATATCATACCGTACCCTAACTAAAGCCAGGGTTAGATGCCCAGAGCAATTAGTTCTCAATGGCCAGCACTTTACACAGTTTCTGGCACATGGTAAATACTTAACAAATGTTGACAGAATAAATGAGAGAGACCAAGAGCCCAGGAAGCATGGTGAGTAGCTAACTGGCTAGTCATGAAACTACAACTTACCTCCTGAAATCTCTTTATTATGTGCTTGTATCTTTGCACAACTAGTGTTTGATTTTCTTATACCATGGAACTCTCTTACAGATTCCTGTCAGGGATGAGAACTAACATTTGTTCTATATGCCAAAAGTCCTCAGTATGTGAGACACATAAGATCAAAAATTTACTGGCAAACAAGGAATGAGTCTTCATATTCAGGTTCCTCTCAATCTACACTTCTGTGATATCTCCTTGTTCCTTTCCTTTGACCATCCTACTGTAAACTTCCGAGATACAGGGAGTATATTATTTGCTTATCTTATAAACCTGCAAAGTGCCTAATACAAGACACAGACTGTAATCTTGACACTTGTTATTGACAATTATTTTGCAAACTGGACTCTGACATTAAAAATAAAGGGGCGCAAGGGTTAGGACATCTAACATGAAGTCACAGCACCTAGCTAACGCATCAGCTATTTGAAAAAGATTTTCTGTAGTTATTGCATGTGTGTGTGTAAAATTAGAAACAGTATCTTCTTTATGACTCAGCAGAGATATAAGATTTCGAGGATGAATGAAATCTGTGTGTGAAGTATGTGCAATCATGCACAAGGACAGTAATTAAGGGGCTTCCAAGGTTCATTCAAGCATTGCTATGTGCCAAGCATTATGCCAAATCCTGGAGAAGACAGAAATAAGAATGTGATGAAGTCTATGGAACTGGAAAGAACACTGGTGGATCTACAGAGTCTTCAGGCTGCTACCTCCCTAACCTTCTCTGAACTATCTCCTGGGTCTCTGTTCACCTCAATCTCTTTGTTAGTCTCTATGCTGGTTTCTCTTCTTTGATCCAGCCTCTAAGTCAGTAGTTCTCAAAGTTTGGTCATGGGAACACCAACATCAGCATTACCTGAGAACTTGTTCAAAATGCAAATTCTCAACCCCATTCAGACCTATTCATTCAATCAGAAACTATGGGCGGGGGGTCCAGCAATCTGTGTTTTATCAAGGCCTCAGGTATTTCTGATGCACACTCAAGTCTAAGGACCAATCAAAATTTGATCTAAGTGTTGATGTCCCAAAGTTCCATTCCTTGTCCTTTCCAGTTCTCATTCTCTAATTTTTGGGTAGTTATATCTTCTTCTACTACCTCTACAACACTAACTCTAACTACCACTACTAATAGCAGCAGCTATCATTTATTAAACATTTATAAGCTAGGCACTGTGCTAAGCATTGTGCACATACTATCTTATTTAATCTCCACAGTGATTCTTTAAGGTATTATTAACCCCACTTTTAGGAAGAAATTTAGGCTTAGAGATATTAAATAACTTGCCCAAGGTCACCCAACCCAACCAATAAGTGAAACAGATCTGACCTCAGGTTTTCCTGACTCCAAAGTCCACGGCATTAGCTACTATACTCACTCTTAGAATAGTACTATTTCCATAGCCTTGGAGATTGTCACAGTTATTCCTCAACTGTCTCATCAACTCTGGAGTAGAATTCCCAATCACCTACTGGCTCTCTCGAAATTCTACACAGGGACCTAGATAATTAACATGCCATAATTTCTTCTCTCCACTGCATATCTGTTCTTCCTCCTGTGTTTTCTAATTTAATGTCATCATAATCACCAGTTACTCAAGCCAGACACATCTTTGACTTCTCACTCTCCCTCCTCTAGATGGTCATAACATTTAGAGATTTTAACATCTAAAATACCTCTACAGTCCACCCATTCCCACTCTCCCTCTTCAGGCTCCCAGCATATCTCATCTACATCCTAACTGGTCTCCCTGCCTCTCCACACTAATGCAGTTCTGCGCAGGAACTGCCAGTTAATGTTCTGATCTGATTAGTCCACCTTCCAAGGTTCTCCATCACCCACATAGGGGTGGCATTGAAGGGAGGAAAGTCTAGGCTTTTTAGAATGGTATGGAAGACCCCCTCATAATTTGGCTCCAAATATACCTTTCCTGTCTCATCAAGAAACAACTCAAGGTTTTCCAAAAACCCTATTAATTTTAATCTTTGGCAACTTTGCTTATGCTCTCCCCTCTGCTTGGAATGCTTCTTTTCCCTTTTACATATACAAAATTCTACTTAACCTGCAGGGCTAAGTTCTATCCTCTTCTCTTTAAAGCCTTCCCTGATTCTACCAATTTTTCCCCAGCCAAAGTCATCAATGCCCTCGGCATTTTACTTATTCCAAAGTGATTAACTCTTATAACACACCACATTTAGGTGTTCGTCTAGTCTGATGAACACTTAGTATCTCAGGGGGTAGACCGTGTCTTATTGTTTGTGTTCCCAGCACCTACCACAGTATCTAGCCATAGCCAGCACCCAATAAATATTTGCTGAGTTGTTAAATAATGCAACATTTGGTGTTGCAACTTTACACAGGGTACGTTAGCAATTCAACTTCAGGTTTATGTACCACTCAAAAGAATTTCCACATAACAACAAAAGATATTATAAAAACCAAAGGTTCAATATTCAGCAGCAACATTTTTAATTTTCTCAAGTGTTTTTGTCAATATTTGTTAGCATCCTTCTTCAAATAGACTCCTTTCCCAGCAAACATTATTTGTATATTTTACAGGATTAGCAGTAACTTCAATCCTCACAGACCACTGTAAGAGATAATCCCAAGCAAAACTGTGTCACCGAGAGTGGCTGGATAATTGCTTTGGGTACATCATTTCAGATTTCCAATGGAGAGGCCCAAGCACATCAGGTAGATTTTAGAAATGGGGACACGCACTGTTGACTAAACACATAAGATACACCCACATTAGTGAGGCATTTATTCAAATTAGTAACTGAAATCAGAAGTATACAGCAACCTGATCCTGGTTCAACCATAATATCCCTTAATCTTAAGTAAGGATAACACGTATTCTTGTCTAAGACTCTATTTTAACACAGCTCCCATCCCACCCAGCAAGCAGGCCCTATCCCGTTATCAGTGGGATGCTGATAAGCCTGACTTAGTCTTAACACTTTTCCCTTCCCAACCTGCTAAACCTTATCTCTCCAGTATCTCCCTATCAGTGATTGCCTACCCCATTCACCGGACAGGACATGAAGGTCTCCTCAATATATCCCCCATCAAGCACACTCACACGATTTTCTCAACATGTGATTTCTTATCTCTTCTCTAATTCAAATTTTATAGCTCTTTCAAAGACCGGATCAAATCTTACCTCTTCCAAAGAGTTCAGTAGCTCAGCCCACCACAGGTCTTAGCTTTTCTAAATTTCTACTGCATTTAAAGTACAGCTCCTCCCACAGCACTTATTTACATACATACTGTCTCATTTGGTTTCATGATGATTTGACATACATATGTTTGTCTTCCCAGCCAGACTGTTTATTCTTAAAAAAAAAAAAAAAAAAAAAAAAGCCAGGTCTTCTATGTCATTTGTACCCACAACCCTCCTCCCACACGTAACATGATATAGGGCAGGGGGGCACAGGTATTAACTACTTGATGAACAGAGTTAAATGTTTGCTGTACATTAATAAACACTCAGACACAGTGCAATATATAACAAATACCTACTGTGTGCCTACTCTGCAGCAAACTTTTGTAGATGTTTAAGAATAAAATGCTTATGAATGCTTATGAATAAAAATGACAGGATACCTGTCCTAAAAACTGGTACAGTCCGCAGAGCAAGAGACATTGAATTCCCAGTACTCTAAGTGCTACAGAGCAAGGTTATTATTGGTTCCAAGATGTAAGCACCTCAGGCAGCATACTTTACAGAGCCTCAGTTATGAAACTGAACCACAAAATTTTAGAGCTGAATGAAAACTCACAAGTTATTTTCTTCAATTTTCTTGCACAGATTACGATTAAATTTCAGGACAGTCTCTGTACCAGTTCTAAACATTGCCTTAATCAAAAGTCAGGAAATACTGACTTCTTCCCTACCTCCAATACTCTTTTCTCCCAAGGATGATAACTACAACCGCCACATATTGACTCATGAGGGGATGCAGCGCCCTGAGAGCACTGGTGTGATGATTTATTTGCTGCACCTTACACTCAGGCTTGCCTGACCACCACCATTTTCTAGCCCGCACGTTGAACAGAATCTGTATTTTCTGCCTAGTAACTAGCAAGTCTGTACTACTTTTAAGGAAAACAAAAAACAGTGCCTCCCTACTTCCTTGGCCCTCATAATGACAGAAACACAACAGGGTTCTGAGAAATAAAACAGCTGATTTGAGTCTGCGAGGAAGTGAGAACTTAGGATGGATATCCGCCCCCGGCCTCAAAATCCTTAGCAACAATTGAAACAGAATGCCCTAGGGCAAAGTTGTATGCGTGCATTAGGCACGTGCGCAGACATTTGAAGTTGGAAACTCAGGCAACAGGTTGGCCGCCCCCTATCAGTACCGACAGATCGCCTTCCCCAAGTCGTGGGTGTGTCTGACGCCGCACGCCGGCACTGATTCACAACTCTCTCCATAACAACCGGCTCCTCCCTGGAGCCCAGCCAGGGCAGGGGCGAGGAAGGCCCCGGCAGGCCAAACTTTCCGAACCCCAACGCCGCGTCCCCAGTTCCGCCTCCTCTCGGTCTCTGTCAACCTCGTCTCAGGCCGGCTGCGACACTGCTCTAGGAACCTGGGCTTCTCCAGATTCCGACTCCTCCGTCTGGGAGCCCGGCAAAGTCACCCCGACGCCCCCAGACACCTACTTCCCACTACACCTTCCGGGACCACACTGTCTCCAGCGGCCCCTCGCTGCCGCTTCCCGGAGCGCCCGCGCCCAGAAACTGACCCTCGCCAGCCCCCGTCCCGGCTCCTTCCCCGCCCCCGGAAAAAGCGGCAGAGGGGCGTGGAGCGGCGCGCGCGGGTGCGGTGGGGGCGCGCGTTCCCGCGCCCCGGGTCCGCGCAGCAGGTGCGGCCAGGCCCCACCTCCCCCGCGAGGCCCCGGCTACTCACCCCAACGATGTTCCTCTGCGACCTAGCCTCCCGTACGGACGCCTCTTCCGCCTGCTCCGCACGCTCCTCGTAGCCACCGCCCCCTCGGCCGCTGCCGTCGCCGCCGTCCTCGCCGCCGCCGCCGCCGCCGCCGCCGCGGCGCGCGTCCGCCCTCACGCACACCGCCGTGGCCGCGCACGCGCCTCTGCGCGCTGGCGTCACTTAGCAACCGGTTGGCGGCGGGGAGGCGGGATCTGAGGGTTTAGGGCCGGAGGTCGACCCCGGCGGGTTTTGCGGCGTTTTCCCACCCGCCTGACCCGTCGCCCTCCTGGGCTGGGGGCCCCAGGGTGTGGCTGCCCTGCCGGCACCTGGCTCCGGGTAAGTTACGACACCATACGTCACTGTATGGCGTCACCGATCGCGTCACTGCAGATGGGAAGGTCTCTGTCATGAGGTTCCAGGGCGCCTGTGCTGGAAAGAGCAGTGGCCTCGTCCAGACTGGCGCCGATCCCATCGGTACTTCTGCGAAGTGTGGGATGGTTCTACAGGGAGTGGAACCAGAAGGGGCTGAGGGCACAGTCAACGTGGAAGACTGCTGAGTGACTGACACTCGTTAACCCAGCAGCAGGGTGTGATGGACCGAGCCTTGAATTCCCCCGTTAACTCATTTTATAAATGGGGCTAACAGTACCCATCCTGCCTACATTGGAGAATTGTGAGGCTAAGAGGAAATAATGTATGCAAACGTGCTTTGTAGAGTATAAAGCCCATTAGACTTTAAAATATTTTTATTATAGGAGAAGGCAGCCAAGCAAGAGCAGATGAGAGCCCGGACTTGAGAGTCAGAGAAACCTAGGTTCAAGTCTGATCCTGGCTGATGCTGGATAGTCAGTTTTGCTTGACGCTTGGACAAACTGGGGTACCAGGGTGTGGGGGTTTGGAACTATAAAGGATGTTTCATGAGCAAAGGTATGGAAGTGAAGATGGACAGGACGAGTAAGACCTGAGACCGGGAGACGAGTATTGAGGCCATTGCTGTACTCCAGTTAAGAAGTGATAAGAGCTTTAACAAAGGTATTGGCAGTGGGAATGTAGGAGAAAGAATAGATGTGAGTACTGTTAAGGTGGTAGAATTTACAGCACTGAGTGGGGGATAAGTAAGTAGGACAAATTTCTAGTATGGATGCTGGAAAAGATGGTGGAACCATTTAGCAAGATGGGAAGAAAGATGAGTCTGGGTTTCTCTACTAAGTTACTAGATAGTGGTGGTGACAGTCTTGGAGGATGATCAGATTTGTGGGATGAGATGGTGATGAGTTCAAATATAAATCTGTTTATTGGGGAAACAATCTCCACTCATGATGTTTCTTGCCATTTGGAGTGATATCCATAAGTATAATACTCCTGGCCTCTCACTGCACCTGCCCCAGCTCACTCCTCCCTGGAGCAATGACTTCCTGATTGGTGAATTTAAAAGGAGAAACTGGGCATATATAGCCCATCCCATTCTTTTCTCTTAAAAGAAAAGTGCCTTCAAGGAATTGCGTTGATGGTGTTCTCTGCTCCTCCAGCAGCAGGACCTGGGGTGGTGTTGAGGGTGCCTGGTCCAGGACGACAGTTAGTAAACCTATTTAATTTCATAATTTGGTATTAGGAAGCTCTCTGCCACAGGTAATATCCAGTACCAACTTCATCAGTTGTATTATACAGAATAATGGTCCCCCAAAATTGTTCATGTCCTAATCTACAGAATCTTATAAATGTGTTCCCTCCCTTACATGGCAAAAGGGACTTTGCAGATGGGATTAAGTTAAGGATCTTGAGATGAAGAGATTATTTTAGATTATTTGGCCGGGCTTGGAGATTGGAAGATCAGTATCAGGGAAAGAGATATGATGATGGAAACAAAAGTCGGAAAGAAAGAGAGATTTGAAGAATCTGCACTACTGGCATTGAAGATGGCACTGAGGAATGCAGACACCTTCTGGAAGCTGGAAAAGGCAAGGAAATGGATTCTACCTTAAAGCCCCCAGAGAGAGCACAGCTCTGCCAATACCTTGATTTTAGGATTTCTAATCTCCAGAACTGTCAGGTAATAAATTTGTGTTGTATACTAAGTTTGTGGTATTTGTTACAACAGCAGTAGGAAACTAATACAGTCAGTAGTAAAGATGATAGTTGGTCTTCTGCCGCATCCTCCTTTATTTGAAAGAGAAGGGTGCAGGTTCTCAGGCTCTCTCAAAGACTGCTGCATTGTGACTGTGACTTGGAGGGAACCTCCACATCCAGAGGGAAATAGCCAATAAGCAGTTGAATTACACAGATCGATGAATGAGGAGAGAGGTTGAGTGAAAATAAAACAGATTTAGAGGACATTAACTTTTAATTGGTAATTTAAGTCCTAGGTATGGGTGAGATCAATCAGGGAGAAACAATAGAAGAAACAATAAAGAAGACCAAGGATGGAGTTCCAGGAAGCACTAGCTATAAAAGGGAGTGGCAGATGAACAGACAACCACAAAGAATTCTGAGGAACTTGGATAATGCCTCAAGGCCGTAATGTCTCAAAAGCTAAGGTTGGAAAGAATTGCAAGATGGAGATGGGGTCAGTAGAGTCAGAGATCACAAGTAGGTCAAGTATATCAAGCGCTGAAAAGCACTGACTGGATTTAGCAACACAAAAGTGATTGGTGACCAATGATAATGGCTTTAGTGAGGTAGTAGATATAGACATCAAATTAGTGGGGTCTGAAAGGCAGGTCAATATAGTGGACTGGACTCTAGAGTGGTTGATGGATGTTTGAGACTCTAGTCTTGATTCTGGCAATTAACTAGCTAGGAAACCTTGGGCAAATCACTTAACTATTCCAGGCTTTGGTTTTCTCATCTATCCAAGGAGAGATCAGGCTGAGTCTGTGATTTTCACATAAATTCCTAGGTAATCCGAACTTTCTATTAGGCTTATTTGCTTATAACGGCACACTTCAAATCGCACACTTCAAATCCTCCTCAGATCATTTCACCAAACATTGAGAGTTAGTATGTTATATGCCAGCTTCTGTCCAGATACTATGGATCTGATACAGTTACCTGAGAAGCTCACAGTTTTGGAAGGGAGATAAACACGGAAGTATGTAACAAAATCGCCATAGTCCTTTTTTAAGCAAAGCAAGGTACAAATTGAACGAGCTATTAACTGTAGCACAGTATACTACATGCTATAGTAGAAATCTGTATGAAGTGAAATAAGGGATGTGTGAAGTGATGCAGATAAAGGAGCAATCAGTTTTGTCTAATGGAAATCAAGGTATTTGCCTGCTGTCTGGGCACAGTATGCTTCAAAAATGGACATAACTGTACCAGTGACATTTCCCGTGGTGATTTACAAAATGAGAGTTGTGCCACGTCAGTGCCAATCACTTAACATTCCTTCCAGGTAGTTTTGTTGTGATCTGAAAGGTTATTTATGTACAACTACTTCTAAACTAAGCACACTGTTGAACTGGGGGGAAACGGACATATGTACAAGTTGAATGCAGAGGAATTTATTTATTCCACCAGATCCAAGAGGAAACATCTATTTGTTATACATACCATGCTCTATTACATTTGCTCATCTAATTCTCAGATATTATCTCATTTAATTTTGCAGACATCAGCATATTGTATCAACAGCCAACATTATATCTCTGTTTTAGCAGGTGAGAACACAAAGTTGAAGTAATCTGGTCAAGCTCATACTAACAGCAGTTACGTAGTAGACTAAGATTTGGACCGAGCACAGACATCCTCCTTTCCTCGGGCCTTAGTTTAAGTGCCCTTCCTCTGTACTATTACATCATGTGCACACCTTTATTTTAGCATTTACTATAATAATGATGATGCTTACTATGTTCCAGGTCCTGTTTTAGGTACATAATAGGCACTAACTCATTTAAGCCTCATAACAGCTCTTTGAGGTATAGTTTTAATCACAGTACTTTTATAAATCAGGAAACTAAGGCACAGAAAGTTTAAGTAATTTACTCAAGGTCACACAGTAACTGCTGGGGCCAGGATTCACCCATACCAAGCACCCTCTGCTAACATGGAGGGATTCTAGATGACATAGTTTCCAGAACTCATCGATGCAGTTACTGTAGGGCTGTTGTGTGTGATATTGCTCTGTATTCCTTATTAAATGAACACAAGAGAATTTTTTCTCAGGCCAACCATCATGAAACTCAAGGCTACCTTTGAGTAACTGGTAAGTTTTCTCCTTATAGGCAATGTGAATTATATAACTGGCTGTTTTCCTCCTTTCACTTTGACTGCCAAGAAGCTCCGAGTAAATTTGTGGCTCAGCATTAGTAACTGGGAGGACGCTTGGCCTGCATATCTGTATTCTGTTGGATTGAAATTTTTCAAAATAAAAAGCTGGGGGAGAAATAATCTAAATTCTTCTTTATTTTCTAAATTTTTGGCAGTGTACATTTATAATTAGAAAAGCAAATAAAAGAATGTTTGCCACTTCGAATGATTTCTCAGGCTTTACTCTGGGGACAAGAACTAGTTTCAGGTTAAATTCCATGCATTCAATATAGAATCCTAGTTCTTAGAAAACCAGGACTTCTGCATTTCTTGAAAAGTCCAGATCACTAGAATTTGTGTTCAGACAGATCAGAAGGTATTTTAAGTAGCATAAAAGAAGTAAGTTGTGGCCCTCCTTGTTTTTAACCTATATCTAAGTACTTTGAAACCACTTTTGGATTATTTTGACATATGCTAGCTTGCTTTAGAGATAGAAAGTCAATTATCTTCCTTAATGATGATATTTTATTATAATGAAGTTTAACGTACAGTTGATTTTGTGGTTTACCATTGGCTGAAAGAGTGGATAAAGATCACCTGTTCTAAAACTAAAATAATGGGGCGCCTGGGTGACTCAGTTGTTAAGCGTCTGCCTTTGGCTCAAATCATGATCCCAGGGTCCTGGGATCAAGCCCTGCATCGGGCTCCTTGCTCAGCAGGAAGCCTGCTTCTCCCTCTCGCACTCCACCTGCTTGTGTTTCCTCTCTGGCTGTGTCTCTCTGTGTCAAATAAATAAATAAAATCTTTAAAAAAATAAAAATAAAATAATTATTTTGACACATTTTCTCAAGTTTGATTGACCTAGATCCAACAATTAAATACCAGATTCATTTCTTTATTTAAGGGTATGTTTTGCAAGTAATTCTTTCAGGTAGATTTACTGGCCACTTTGCTAAAAACCATACATTTCATGGGAGCATTATGCAGATTTTTCTATAGCTAAAGTGAACAACTGGTAATTTCTTCTATGAAAATTTTTCAGTCCAAATCTTCATTTTTCTAACAGGGTATTCGAATACCTAAATGCTCTACACTCAACCCAGCAGACTGTTGTCGTGTGGTGGGGCCAGCATCCACAGTTGCCATATTTGAAATGTATTGATCTCTAAGTATTGGAAACTAATGTGTTAATGTGTTAGTTACCTAGTTAACTTTGTAAAAATAAAACAAAGAAAACACACACACACACAAAAAACAGACCTGTATGTGAGTTTGCAGACCCTCTGCTCTATCAGATAGAATTTTATGGACTTGAACACTTATTTTCTTATTTTTTTAAATTTGTTTGAGAGAGAGAAAGAGCAAGGGAGAAGCAGAGAGACGGACAAGCAGACTCCATGCTGAGCAAGAAGCCCCACGTGGGGCTCAGTCTCACGACCCTGAGATCATGACCTGAGCTGAAATAAAGATTCGGACACTTAACCAACTGAGCCAACCAGGTGCCCCTAATTTTTCTTATTTTTGAAGAGTTGTTTTTAAAGGAAAATCCTGGATTCCCTCCAGGTTCTCCCTCTGTTCACCACCATAGAGACAGAAATGTTTCTATCTAGGTGAGAATCTCGATGGGATGACTCATTCTTCACAAAAAGCTGTTAAACACCTACCATCTGCTAATTGGATTACTGAATTCTAAACAATATGAATTTGCCATTACTCGACCACAGAATATTAGCTGGTCCCTCAGAAAACTACATACGCGATCATATTATCCTGAGCTCACCCACAGAAACCTTCCTCACCCCCTTCCAAGAGTATTTTATTGACTTGTCTTTTGAATATTGTGTCTTCGGCATATATTAAGGGATTCTAGAAGAGACTGCTCCACAGAGCCCATTAGTGCATTTACTGTAGAGCTTCTGTGCATTTGGTCATTTTATGGTTCCCATGGAAAATCCCATGAGAGAATTTTCTTTCAGAGCCAAGTGTCATGAAATGCTTAGCTACCCTTGAATAACTGAATATGTCTTCCTTACAGACAAGTAGATTATGTAACTGGATGTGTTTCCCTTTTCACTTTGGCCATTAGGAAGCTCCGAATCAAGCTTTAGCTCAGCTTTAGTGCCGGAACACGAACCTGTGGCCTGCATATTTGCATTCTAATTTGTTCCCTGGTCCTAACCTATTTAAATCTGGGTTTTCTCTTGCTTGGAGTTATTTAGAATTTTCTATATTCTGTGTACAGTTGCACTGGCCACCTCAGTTGATTGTGGAAAAAGCTAGAGAAATGAGTGATAAACATATATGATGACTATCTTATATATAGCCACTTGCCCTTACTTCAGGCAGGAATTGAAACTTATGTTTCTTCCATGCTGATAAGAATGTCTTGTTTATAAGGTCTCCAGGGTTTCAATTCAGCTATTTAGAAAGCTAGAAAAATGAATTATTTTCAAAGAAGTTTTAATGCTATTGCAAATCTATACAATGTCATTCTTTTAATTTTGCTTTTTTCCTTCTGATGGAGGTACATAGGTAATGTAATGATTGGCAAGCATAAGTGGGAAACTGGAAGTCCCTAATTCATTTTTCACAACGTCTCTCAGTATTTTCTTTTAGTAGGCCAGAATTTGAAGAATTACCTTATCTATAATCTAAATCATATTATTTGCTTTAAATTCCTTTCTACCATGTATTAGTGATCTGATTTGTATTCATTGGCATGTATATTTGCACATATATGCTTCAACTGAAGGTACACGGAAAATCTTAAAGCAGGATTCATCAGTCTTAATACATCTTTTATATTAAGTTGAAGGTAGAAAGGCAATTGAATACCCCATAACAATTAGGCATTCTCATCAGACAAGAATGTGTCTGATAAAATAATCCTGTAATTATCTGGAGAATGGACAATAAAGGTGCTTTGAAAGTGTAAGGTCAGAAATAACAAGTATTGGAGAGGATGTGGAAAAAAGGGAACTCTTGTGCACTGTTGGTGGGAATGTAAATTGGTGCAGCCACTATGGGAAACAGTGTGGAGCTTCCTCAAAAGATTAAAAATAGAACTACCACATGATCCAGCAATTCCACTTCTGGGTATTTATCGAAACACTAATTTAAAAAGATATCTGCACTGTCATGTTCATTAAAGCATTATTTATAATAGCCAAGATAAGGAAACAAACTAAGTGTTCATGGATGAATAAAGAGAATGTGGTATGTATGAACAATAGATACTATTCAGCCATAAAAAAGAATGAAATCTTGCCATTTGCAACAACTTGATGGATCTTGAGGGCATTATGCTAAGTGAAATAAGTCAGACAGAAAAACAAATACCATATGATCTCACTCAAATGTGGAGTCTAAAACAATAACAAAAACAAAACCAAGCGCCAACATACAGAGAACAGATTGGTGGTTACCAGAGGCAGAGGCTGGAGAGTGGGTGAAATGGGTGAAGGGGGTCAGAAGGTACAAATTTCCAGTTATAAAATAAATCATGGGGATGGAATGTACAGCATGGTGGCTACAATTAATAATACTGTATTGCATATTTGAAAGTTGATAAGAGAGTAGATCTTAAAATTCCTCATCACAAGAAAAAAAAGAGTGTAAGGTAAACAGTTAAAATATATCACAAATTTTGTAATCCTGTTTTGTCATTTCTTAATATACCAGGAACCTCAAAAAATAGAAATAGCGCAGGCCTGTTTCCTATTTCAATTTTTATTTACATGTTACCATGTGCCAGGCACAGAGGGGATACAGAGATTGAAGATCCAGTTTTTGCTCTCAAGGACTAACCATTTAGAACTGCACTGCCCAATATGGTAGCCTCATGTGACTATTTAATTTTAATTAAATTAGAAGTTCAGTTCCTCAATCACACAAGTCACATTTTAAAAGCTCAATAATCAAATGTGGCCAGTGGCTACACAGTGCATGTGTAGAACACTTCTATCATTGTAGGAAATTCTATTGGAGAATGTCGGTCTAGAAGTCATGTGGAAATTCCAGATGTGTTAAGTGTGCATGAGAATGATCTGGGGCATGTTGAACCCCACTGCTGATTGATAGATACCATCAATCAGATAGGAGTCTGTTTTTCACAATACCTCCAGATGATTGTGATACAGAAGGTACACATACTTCACTGAGGAAAATCAATTTAGGGTCAATGGGAATAGCCCAAGAGAGTGATTCTGAATTTCCTACCTAAATGGCATCTGGATGCTTGAGCCAATTCAAATTTGATTTGGAGAGATAGGAGTGCTGGAACTATATTTGTACCTTGAGAGTTAGGGAGCATTGTATACCCATTATGTGTCTAAAGATGTATCAAAGAGTATTATAAATAAATATCTTTAATTTTCATGTTCTCTCCAGAGTCATTAGAGGAGAATCTATTCCTTGTCTTTTCCAGCTTCTGGTGGCCAAATCACTTCAGTCTCTACTGGCATTGTCAGAGTGTCTTTTCCTCTTCTATGTCAGATGTCCCTCTGTCTCCTTCTTACAGGGACACTTACCGATTGCATTTAGGGCCCACCCAAATAATCCAGGATAACCTCCTCGTCTCAAAATCCCCAACTTAACCACATACACAAAGCCCATTTTTCCACAGAAGGTAACATTCACTGGCTCCAGAGATTAGGACCTGGATATTTTGGGGAGCCATTATTTAGCCTACCATAACACAGAGTTACTTATGAACTTAGAGAATGGTGTTGAAGGATAGGTATAAACCAACTTTTTAACATAAATTTCTTCAAGATAGCTGTTATTGGAGGAGAGGGAAACTATTAACTTTTTTCTATGTTTTGACTAGCTAAAGATAGTAAGATAGAAAAAAATTTATTTTATTTTAGAATTTATTTATTTATTTGAGAGAGAGGGAGAGCACTGAGGGAGAGTGAGAAGCAGGCTCCCTGCTGAGCAGAGAGCTTGACGCAAGGCTCGAGCCCAGGACCGTGAGATCATGACCTGAGCCGAAGGCAGATGCTTAACCCACTGAGCCACCCAGGCGTCCCCAAGTAGAAAAAATGTTAAAAGAGAAAGAAGAGCAAAAATTTCAACTAAATGCAAACAGAAAGCAGAGGTGGCATATCAATTTCATGTATAATGGAATTCAAGACCAACAGCATTACACAGAAAAAGAAAGGGTATTTTGTATGATAAAAGCCCAGGAAATGAAGATCTGTTATAAACCTTTACGTATCAAACACTACGGTAGCAAAGTATGGAAGGCAAAAACTTTTCAAAAATAAAAAGATTTTTGTAAAACTACAATTTTCTTAAGGGACTTAAATATGTTTCTTAGAATTCAATGCATCAAGTAGACAAACAAGAAGAGGAAGAGGAGGAAGAGGAAGAAGAAAAAGAGGAAGAAGAGGGAGGGGGAGGGAATAGCAGTGGTTGTGGAGGATTTTAATTAAATTCTCAGCTTGATCTAGCAGTTGTAAATAGAACTTAGTATACCATAACAGATGATACATACTGTTTTTGTCCAAGGAACAGCCACAAGATTCAAGCATATGCTTGTTAACAAAGAAAATTATAGTAAATTTCAAAAGGAAGAAATGCTACAGTTCTCATTCACTAGCCACAATGAAGTAAACTACAATTAGCATCAAAAGGGTAGCAAAATAAGATTTATCTTCTAGAGTTAAAGAGGAAATCAAAACTGAAATTTCAATATATATATATATATATGTATATATATATATATATATATATATATATATATATATAAGAATAACAGTGAGTGCCTACATAGTAAAAGCTGTGCTATGTGATCAAAACAGTTCTGAGGAAAAGCTAATATTTTTATTTTTAAAATTTTTTTCATTTTAACTTAATTACCTCTATTTTTTTTTAATTCCAGTTTAGTTAACATACAGTGTTATATTAGCTTCAGGTGTACGATATAGTGATTCAACAACTCTATTGGTTACTCAGTGCTCATCATGATAAGTGTACTCTAATCCCCTTCATCTATTTCACCCATCCCCCACCCATCTCCCCTCTGGTAACCATCTGTTTGTTCTCTATAGTTAAGAGTTTGTTTTCTGTTTTTTCTCTTCTTTTTCTTTGTTCATTTGTTTTGTTTTTTTAAATTCCACATATGAGTGAAATCATATGGTATTTGTCTTTCTCTAGTTCATTTAGCATTATACTTTCTAGCTCCATCCATGTTGTTTCAAATGACAAGATTTCATTCTTTTTATGGCTTGCATTGTGTATACATACCACGTCTTCTTTATCTGTTCATCTGTCAATGGACACTTGAGCTGCTTCCATAATTTGGCTATTGTAAATAATGCTGCAGTAAACATAGGGGTGCTTATATCTTTTCAAATTAGTGTTTTCAAAAACTTTGGGTAAATACACAGTAGTGCAATTACTGGACCATAAAGTAATTCTATTTTTAATTTTTTGAGGAACCTCCATACTGTTTTCCACAGTGGCTGGACCAGTTTGCATTGCCACCAATAGTGCAAGAGGGTTCTTCTTTCTCCACATCCTCCCTAACACCTGTTGTTTGTGTTGTTGATTTTAGCCATTCTGACAGGTGTGAGGTGATATCTTATTGTGGTTTTGATTTGTATTTCCCTGATGATTAGTGATATTGAGCATCTTTTCATGTGGTTGTTGGCCATCTGTATGTCTTTGGAAAAATGTCATGTCTTCTGCCCATTTTTAAATTAGATTATTTGGTTTTTTGTGTGTTGAGTTGTATCAGTTGTATCAGTTCTTCATATATTTTGGATACTACCCTTTATCAGATATGTCATTTGCAAGTATCTTCTCCCATACAGTGGGTTGTCTTTTATTTTTGTTGACTTTCCTTTGCTGTGCAGAAGCTTTTTATTTTGATGTAGTTCCAATAGTTTATTTTTTTGTTTCCCTTGCTTCAGGAGACTATCTAGAAAAATATTGCTATGGCCAATGTCAGAGAACTTACTGCCTGTGCTTTCTTCTAGGATGTTTATGGTTTCAGGTCTCATGTTTAGGTCCTTAATTCATTTTGAGTTTATTTTTGTGTAGGGTGTAAGAAAGTGGTGCAGTTTCATTCTTTGGCATGTAGCTGTCCAGTTTCCCCAACACCTTTGTTGAAGAGATTGTCTTTTTTCCCGTTGCGTATTCTTGCATCCCTTGTCACAGATTAATTGACCATATAATCATGGGTTTACTTCTGGACTCTATTCTGTTCTATAGATCTGTGTGTCTATTTTTGTGCCACTACCACACTGTTTTTATTACTACAGCTTTGTAGTATATCATGAAATCTGGGATTATAATACCTCCAGTTTTGTTCTTTTTCAAGACTTCTTTGACTATTTGGGGTCTTTTGTGATTCCATACAAATTTTAGGATTACTTGTTCTAGTTCTGTGTAAAATGCTGTTGGTATTTTGATAGGGATTCCATTAAATCTGTGGATTGCTTTGGGTAGCATGGACATTTTAACAATATTTGTTCTTTTAATCTACGAGCATGGAATATCTTTCCATTTGTTTGTGTCATCAGGAAAACCTAATATTTTTAAATGCACTTTTGAGATTTAAAAATAGTATTATTAAGTAATCATTCCACTTAATAATTTAGAAAAAAGAACAAGATAAACTAAGAAATTTGGGGGGTAAATATATAGATGTGTCAATCAGTTATTGCCACAAAAAATGCTGTGTAACAAACAACCACAAAATCTCAGTAGCCTACAATAAGCACTTATTTCTTGCTCATGCAGATCAGCTAAGGTCACTCTGTTTCAGGCTAGGAGAAACCTGGGATGGCTCTGCTCCCTTTGTCCCGTGATTGGATCTAGGCTAGAAGGGCAATGGCTGCCTGGAGCATGAGAAAATAAACTTTTCTCATGGTGATGACAGCCAAAGGGTCCATTTTACAGCAAAGGAGGTGTAGTAGTGGACACAGGGCCATGGAATGTGCTAGACCTATCACATACTGCACCACCAATAGAGTGATTCTGAACTTCCTACGTAAATGGCATATGGATGCTTGAGCCAGTTTAAATTTGATTTGGAGAGATGAGGAAGTGTGAGAGTGTGATGGGATGCTCTTCTGAAGGTGTTGAGGTGTCAGCTTGGAGAGCTGCAATGATATGATGCCATCTGCCAGGACGCATTATATACCCTGAACCAAGTATCATTATATGGGTTTAGGAACCAAGGGGTGGAAATGTGAGCAGCTCCTGCCTACCACCATTGCTTAGTTATTCACTTTGGGCATCTTTGCTTCCTACCCCCACAACTCTAGGCCTGGCTTGTCTAGAGGTCCTTGTCCCTAAGCAGGGAACACTGACTTACAGGTGGATTCTTCAAACAAGTCCTTCAGGTGTTATAACTTGCCACTAAAAGCCCCGAGTAGGGTAGTTATTATTGCTTTTAAACCCATTTTACTCTTGATATTTTGCTTTGCTGTTGTGCTGCTGTTTTGTGCAGTTTGCCTCCACAAATTATAATGTTCTCAGTGCAGGATCCCTGTCTCATACTTCCGGCCTTCTGGTTCTATGAGAACACTTAATATTATTGATTGTGTGTCCCCAGTCATGTTGAGCACACTACAATAATATAATAATAGGATAGAAATCCTTATAGGATTTATAAATCCTATATAAAAACTTAAAGGATTTATATCCTATTATTCATGTGGCATGATACTTTAAAGTATTAACTTTTCTCCCTACATTTCTGTGACCCATGGCCCTTCTCTACTCAGGCAGCTAGAACACAGGCCTTAGGGATGTTACAAAAGAAAAAGGTCTTTGACTTTCAAAAATCTAAACCTTCGTGCTTTGAGTTGTGAGGAGGGAGAGCTCTGAGACCTGGTGAATCCCCATGAAGAGGCCCCACCCTCCTCTGCACCTGTGGATTAGATAAAGGGAAATCAGAATCCTGAGATAGAGGATCTAAGTTCAGAATGGAAAAGGATCCTCTATTTGGCTTCCCAGGTAGAAACCCTGGGAATCAGCAAGATCCCTGAAGAAATGGCTGTGACAGATGTCTAATGGGTAGGACCATATATAAACCCTCATGACTTAGTTTCCCATGGTCTCATGTAATGTAAGAGCTGCAGAACGATCCAGTGCTCCCTGGGTAAATGTTATAGAAGAGAACTCTTAGCCCCAAAGAGTTCCTTGACATAACATGGAAATAGCACAATGGAAATAGCTGACATGGCATGGAGATAGCAGAATGAAGTAGCACGGGAGGTGACAGACCTGAAAGAGCCTCAACCTTAAGAATGAAGGATGGTCTACAGCAAGCTACATAGATCTATAACAAAGGACCAAATAGGAGACTTGACGTTTTAGCAAATGCCAATAGAATGGTTCTCCTGTGGAAAATCAGATGCTCACATTCCTCCAACTTTCTAGACATTACAGGAACTTAAGATTTTACTCAGAGAAAAGCAGCAGGAGAGATTCTGAATTTACTGAGATTCAGTTTCTACCTACCCCCTCAAAAAATGGGGCCTTTAAATTATGTACAATTAGAATAAAAACTCCATTTCTTACACCTCTGAGTTTGTAGATTAGATGCATATCCCTTATATTCAT
Source organism: Mirounga angustirostris (assembly GCF_029215605.1). Taxonomy (NCBI): domain Eukaryota; kingdom Metazoa; phylum Chordata; class Mammalia; order Carnivora; family Phocidae; genus Mirounga; species Mirounga angustirostris. Next base: position 34,958,924 of record NW_026991716.1, read on the forward strand.
TACTACAAATAATGAGTGTTTTACTATAATAGTGGGAGAAAATAATTCATATTTTGGGGATATAATTCTCTGATGTTAGTGGCTTTAGAAAGGAGTCTGTACAACAGTGCTGCTCAACCTTACTGTATATGCTAGTTGCTTGGGGAATCCTTTGAAAATAAAGCTTCTCATTCAGTAGGTCTCAGGTGAAGCCTGACGATCTCAATTTTTAACTAGCTCTCCAGTGATGCTGATGCTGCCGGTACAGGGACCACCCTTGGGAGTAGCAAGCTGTTCAGCATACTGGTAAGATGATTACACTACATTGACTCGCACTTTGTCAAATAAACAGGGTGGCGCTCCTGCTCCCAGGGTACCACAGATCTGTGGTCCAATATTAGACTCCAGTTTAAAATAAAATACAGGGGCACCTGGGTGGCTCAGTGGGTTAAGCAACTGACTTTTTTTTTTTTTTTTAATTTTATTTTTTTTGAGAGAGAGAGTGAAAGAGAGAGCACAAGGGGGGGTAGGGTCAGAGGGAGAAGCAGACTCCCCACCGAGCAAGGAGCCTGATGCGGAACTCGATCTCGGGACTCCGGGATCATGACCCAAGCCGAAGGCAGCCGCCCAACGAACTGAGCCACCCAGGCGCCCCTAAGCAACCGACTCTTGATTTCAGCTCAGGTCATGATCTCAGGATCTCTGGGATCGAGCCCCACATCCAGCTCTGCACTCAGCACGGAGTCTGCTTGAGATTCTTTCTCTTCCTCTCCCTCTGCCCCTCCCCCTGCTCGCACGTACTCTCTCTCTCTGAAATAAATAAATCTTTTAAAATAAAATACAAAATGAATATAAGCAACAAAGAAAGTTTATGTAAAAGGAAAGTTGAATGTTCTAAAAAACTCTCAAACAGCTAAAATAAATTGCACCTGGGGCGCCTGGGTGGCTTGTTTGGTTAAGCGTCTGCCTTCGGCTCAGGTCATGATCCCAGGGTCCTGGGATCGAGCCCCGCATAGGGCTCCCTGCTTGGCGGGAAGCCTGCTTCTCCCTTTCCCACTCCCCCTGCTTGTGTTCCCTCTCTCGCTGTGTCTCTCTCTGTCAAATAAATAAATAAAATCTTTAAGAAATAAAATAAATTGCACCTGAATTAGAGGCAAAAAAATATGTAAATAAGGAGGAAACCATGAAACTATGGATTCTGAACTTAGATTCCTTTGTAAATGCTTTAAGTTCACAATCCACTTTAAAGAAACTTGGTTTTGAGATCTTAAGACCAGTGGTTCTCCACAGGGCATTACTGACCCCTAGGGGTAGTTTTGGAAACTCGCGGGGCATTTTCGGCTGGGTTTCACAACTGGTCCTTAGTGGACGAGGCACAGGGGTGTGAGACATCCTGTAAGGGCCTGCACAACTTTGAAAAGTCTCACTATTTGTGTAGGTAAAAAGCTTGCTTTTCCCCTCAAGAAGGTGGGCTTCACATAACTGACTTCCTCTCAAAGAGCACAGGATGGAAAGGGAGTCGGTGGAGATTAACTTAACAGTGGAGAAACAACAAAAGCCACTCAGCCAAGTAATCAAGCTTCCTATCATCAGTGATACATCGTGCTGATAATCTGCACCCTTGATCAGATGTGATGAGACGCGCCCTTTACCTATACAGGCTTTCTCCTAAAAAACCATAATCCCAGTTTCATCATGAGATTAAAAAAAAATTCATATTAATAAAATCCCAACTGAGAAACACTCTGACTAGTCAGCACTCAAAACTATCAAACAACAAGGAAAACAAGTAAAGTTTAAAAACGATCACATTCTACAGGAGTCTAAGGTGACATGACGACTAAATGTAATATGGTATCCTGGATGGGATCCTGTAACAAAGGAAAGTAGCTTAAAACTAAGAAAATCTGAATAAAGTATAGACTTTGGTTAATAATAATGCATCAATGTAGTTTCATTAGTGGTAACAAATGCAGCATACTAATGTAAGATTTTAAAAATAAAGGAAATTGGGTCTGGGGTATATGGGAACTTTGCATCATTTCTGTAAATCTAAAACTATTCTAAAATTTTTAAAAATGTAAACTACAATTTTCAATTAGTAGGTAAGTCCTGGATATCTAATGTACAGGATAGTGATTATAGGCAAAAATACTGTATTATAACCTTCAAAGTCACTAAGAGACTAGATCTTAATTGTTCCCACAAAAAAGAATTTTTTTAAGATTACTTGAGAGAGAGAGCACACACATATGCAAGTAGGGGGAGAGGCAGAGGGAGAGGGAGAATCTCAAGCAGACTCCCTGCTGAGTGCAGAGCCCGACGTGGGGCTCGATCTCACCCGGAGATCACAACCCAAGCTGAAACCAAGAGTCAGACGCTTAACCAACTGAGCCATCCAGGCGCCCCAAAAGAAGTATTTATGTGACATGATAGAGGTGTTAGCTAACTCTAGTAATATTTCAATGTATAAACATATAAATGTACACAGTAAACTTACACAATGTCAATATTATTTCAGTAAAAATATTATAAAGCCACTTTTTTATTATCTGAGCCTAGAATGCCTATACTGTTACTTATATAATTTTAATATTCACTAGGGACAAACTATCCTAACAGAATATTATTCTTTTATCCAAAACTTTAGCAAGAATTTGATCACCATTTTGGAAAATGACATTTCCAACAGTAACACTATTCATGTTTTTTGAGTAGCCAATAAAACTGTTATATACACACTATGTATGTAACCTTATAGCTCTTCATGAATCATGAATTCAGTCTTTATTTAAAAATATCCAGTAGCGTTAACAGTACTTGACTGAGCAGTTTTACTTCTCCATATTCAAGAGCAAGCACCTGACTACTTCTAGTGTAGTAGTATCTAGGCATTTATATATTGAAATGCATATTTTATTACAAATTGATTTCATTTCTCCTCTCCATTACGATAAAGGCACTGGACTGACCTTTTCTGAAATTGTATAGATAGGTGAGTTATGTATGAATTTCATTTTAGGATACTGGGTGTGATCGAGGTTACAAATGTTCCCATGTTATAGTAAAAAGGGTCTGCTAAGTCTGATATGGCTGAGAACCCCAATCTTAGACCAAGCTCTTCGAGGGCAGAAAATGTCTGGTTTCTTACAGGTTCTCAACATTTCATTTCACCCTGTTGCAGTTTGTTTATGCCTGCTCAGAAGCCCTTGTTTGCTCCTCCATTTTGGCAGTCTCCATTCTGAACCAGTGCCCACCCTCCTGCAGGCAACTGGAGTAAATATGACCCTTCTAAGCCAGAGTGGTCCCATTCCCTGTGCTAGTGACTAGACACAGGTATGTGAGCCAGATGTAGTCAAGATATGAGGGGGATTCTGCTGAGGAGCTTTGGGAAAGGTTTTATAATCACTAAAGGCACAAGAGGAACAAAAGTTCTTTCACTGGACACTGTTGGATTATACATAACACCTGGAATCATGGTAGGCATCTCTGATCATGAATATTATTAGCCCAGAAAGAAAATGCTGAGAATGACAGGTTGGGAAGGAAGGAAGGAAAGCAGGGTTCTTGGTATCTCTGAACCCTCTATGAATCCAGAGTTGGGTCTTTTCTCATGACCAGCAGCAAGCATCCTAATATAACCCGTTTCACAAGCAGTTGTGTTGCTGAGGATACGTGTACACACTGCATGCAGTCCTGCTCAGAAGGCGATGTAGGGGAGCCACAGTAATTCTCTCTCAGCCATCAGCGCCTCATTCAAACCACCGTACTGTAACTGAGTCCCAGGCTTAGCTGTAAGGGTTCACAGGAGACTGCTTCTACATGGATAGTAAGCTCCACAGCCTTGTGGTCCAGTCATGGAAAACAAGAAAACCTTGTGCTCTACTACACTCTTTCATATCACCACTTCTAGGTAAGTTAATTGGGAAAAAAGTGATTTGTCCCAATCCCTCACCTGGTGATACAATATACATCCTTTCAATGCACACAGAGATGAATTTAAGGAATAAGCAAGGCCTTTTGACAAATTTTACTTAGCAAGTAGAGAAAGTTTTTTTTCCATAGAAATAAGGTTTAAATCATCTATGAATCTAATCACCCTCCCATTTGATAATTTAGTACCTAACATGTGAACTTGGTCTTCACTGGTTCCCACGACTCACCTTTTGATATTTGGTTTTCCTTCTTTGTACTTTTTCTACCACATTCCTTTATCCCTATTTACTCTTTCCCCCTTTTCCACACTTCCTTATCCATAGAAACTATCTGTTTTGCAGGACAGACAGAATGACAGCTTCCCGGTTCAGAACGAGCCTGCAAGCCCTTTCAAATCATTGCAGGTTTTTTGTTTTTTTTTTAAAGATTTATCTATTCTAGAGAGACAGTGTGTGCGCACATGAGAGTGGGGGGGGAAGGGCAGAGGGAAGGAATCTTCAAGCAGACTCCCTGCTAAGTGCAGAGGTGACTTGGGGCTCGATCCAGGACCCATGAGATCAGGACCTGAGCTGAAACAAAGAGTCGGATGCCCAACTGACTGAGCCACCCAGGTGCCCCATTTCAGGCTCTTTTTTAAAAAGAATATGCTGGACAGTTCACAAATGAAACAGTCTTATTTGAAATTTTATTTTATTTCCGTCTATAAGTACTGCTATTTGTTTGAATTGCTCACATAATCCATTCCATCCAAAAAGGAAATGTCAAGTGCTTCTAGCAGTGTAAGCATCGTCGGCACAGCCTACCCAAAGGTCTTCCGAAAATCTAAATGTTAGGCAAACCACAAACTGGATGTTCTTATTTCTGTGGGCCATGAGATTGTCAAAATCAGTTTGATTTTTTAAAACCCATCAAATATCAATCATGGCAAGGAAGACCATTGAACTGATTCCTGATAACCCAGTAATGTTATCACTGAACATCATTTATCCTAAATGATTACTGGCATCAGGAAGACCTTGGGGTAGGAGCTCTTCACAAGTGACACAGGCACGGCTTGTCCAGGAATTAGCAGGTGTCCCCAGAACAGTTGTGTGCTACAGACTTCTTTTACTGCCCCTTCCCTCTTTTCAGTGCTCAGTCCCTACGACTGAGAGGACCACGTTCGAACTCACCGAGGTTTTCACAGCAGAGGCGAGTGGAGGAGGTCTTGTGAGGTACTAATTTGTGAAGTGCAATCTAAATACTAAAAATGAGGATCAGATCTCGATTACTTGAGCCCATTTATATTGCCTTAACTCATTAAAGTTATTTTACATGTCTAGCCTGCCTTCTTTCTCACAGGATAGAGGATAGCTGGGAGGATTAAATGAGGTATGTGACAGCCTAGCCCAGTGTCTGTATACCCAGTAAATATTCTTCCCATCCACCGCCCCATCCCCAAATAAAGAGGTTAGTCCTTGAACTTTGAAAGTACTTTGTAAGTAAGAAGAAATTAGTTTTTCTATCAACATCCTTGTCAGTCTGATTCTGACTTGCTATTTGAAGTATACATGAGGTTTCATTTTTGTTCAGTGTTCTTTACTTTTCATTGAGAAAACTTATTTCTGAGGAACTGAAACACCTGAAGGTAACCACAACAAAATCTTGTTAATTTTTTTTTGAGAATGATGATTCAAAGGCAGACTTGTAGAGAAATCACATTTAGGAGAAAGAAGGCAAATGCAGCCTCTGAAGGGAATTGTTCTAATTATTACCTTAAAAAGTAAAGTTATTTAACACATTCAAGGACATAAGGCAAAGCATTACTTTAAAATCACAATGACTGAACAGTTAGGTGAAAAACATAGCTGAAATAGGAAAGAGGAATGGACTTCAGAATAATCTTAATTGGGACAATGATTCTTCAGTCCTAGATGTTTCTGTTATCTGAATATCTTGAATCACACCATTTCCTTTTTTACCTCCCACAAGGTCTTCACTGAAATCGCAAAGCAGTATTCTCACAGAACTAAATAATAGTTGTCATTTTGTTAGGATTCAAAATTTCAATCCAGTAGCCATCGGGATCTTGGATAAATGCCAGGCCTTTCATTTTACCTGTAAGATGAAATGAATTTCATTATAAAAGAGACTTTTTTAAAATCTAAAATTAATATATATATTTATATATATATTTTAAGATTTTATTTATTTGACAGAGAGAGACACAGCGAGAGAGGGAACACAAGCAGGGGGAATGGGAGAGGGAGAAGCAGGCTTCCTGCGGAGCAGGGAGCCCGATGCGGGGCTCGATCCCAGGACCCTGGGATCGTGACCTAAGCCGAAGGCAGACGCTTAACAACTGAGCTACCCAGGTGCCCCTAAAATTAATATTTTTTATTAATCCAAATGTTAATTTGCATTTTGACAAAGTACATTATTTTGTTTATAGTTTTTTAATTTTTTGTTATGTTAATCACCATACATTACATCATTAGTTTTTGATGTAGTGTTCCATGATTCATTGTTTGCGTATAACACCCAGTGCTCCATGCAGAACGTGCCCTCTTTAATACCCATCACCATGCTCACCCATCCTCCCACCCCCCTCCCCTCTAGAACCCTCAGTTTGTTTTTCAGAGTCCATTGTCTCTCATGGTTCATCTCTATTTTGTTTATAGTTTTAACTTTAGACAATTCTATTGTCAGTGTTGCCCAAATGCATGCTTTTCAGAACGACTAACACGTATCTTCTACACATAGCTGGGAACCAGCTCTCCTGAAATAAACTGTGTAACTGGCTGCAGTTATAAGCATCAGATTTTTACTTCACCTTCATGATGAATTTCATGCTACCTGTTGAGTAGTCAAAGAGATTGTCTTATTTTACTTTTTTAAGATTTTATTATTTGAGAGAGAGAGAGAGTGTGTGCAAGCAGGGGGAGGGGCAGAAGGAAAGGGAGAGAATCTCAAGCAGACTCCCATGCTGACAATGGAGCCTGATGCAGGGCTTGATCCCAGGACTCTGAGATCATGACCTGAGCCAAAACCAAGAGTCAGATGCTTAACTGACTGAGCCACCCAGGCACCCCGGGAGGCTGTCTTACTTTAAACAGGAAAAGAGAATAGGGAGGTGTTCGAGCAGGTAGCATGGCATACCCACACAGCCAAAAGACCCAGAGGCTTGGGTCATAACGAACTCTTTAAACACTATTCTAGGTCACTCAAGCTGTCAATCAGTCTTTCTCCCAGGAATTCACAACTGGGATTGAGAGGCTAATAGGTCTAGTAGTAGAGTTGTTTGCTTAAATGGAAAAATTGACCTCAGCAATCTATTTTGGGACCAAGATTTTAAATTAGTTTGACTCCTATCTCTCTCTGGCTCTTTTCCCTAAGATCAACCCCAGAGGAACATATATGGAAAATGAAAAAAAAAAAAAAAAAAAAAAAGTGAGAACTGGGGTGATGACTGGGGAGAGGAAGAAGTGGGGATGGGGTGACTGTTTTAACCTGGTCCGTGTGGAAATGGGTAGTTTGGGCCTGGACCAGAAGGCAGTCCATCATGGCCGTGGGAGAATAAACAGAAGGGGATTTGTTACTTTGGGTCTTGCTCCTCCCAGTGCCTTGGGCATCAGCTCCTGCCCCCACACCAGGGGGGTTCACACGACTAGTTCCGATGCCCTCAGGAGTAAATGAGGGCAGCACAGAAGTCTTACACCTGTGAGGAACTGACAAAAACAGGTGAGAACCAACCGATCTCCCCAGCCTTCACTTTTCACACAATCAGGGTTAGGGAATGAGCATCTCAGAAGGAAGTGTCTCCTACGAAGACTCCTTCTCTCTGAGGGACAGAGGGGAAGAAGATGTGACGGAAGAGCTGTTCTGCAGAATGCAAGGTGTTTAACTCTCGTTTTCAGGGGCCTACCTAGGGATCTCTGCCTGGCTCATCTTCCTGAGAGCATTTAAAGACTGGGGTCTAGCCTCCCCCCTTTCACACTGCCTGATGCACTGGAATAGTAAGAGTTGCAATGACAACAACTCCTCAGAGATCAAAGTAACAAGAACTTGAGGAACATAACCATAAAACAAATGGATTATAGATTCAAACAGAAGAACAAATATTAAACCAACAGACCAAGAGCTATTAAAACACGTAAAAGTGATGAATAGTATGAACTATAACCAATATGAAACAAGAACAAGAAAATATTTAAGGAACTGAGCAAAAACTAGGGATCAAAATTATAATAGCTGAAATTAAGAATACAATAGATGAGAACACAAAAGATGACTATCAGAACAGATACATTTGAGGAAAAATTAGCTAATTGGTATGCTACTGTGAGGAAATCTACAAAGAACAAAGAAATAACAAATATAACAAAAGCTTCCAGAACAAAACAGAAGATAACCTGAATCAGCAGATTTTTCAATAGCAACACCGGATAGAAAAATAAGACCATGGAGTTGTATTTTCAAGATCAAAGGAGAATAAACCTAAGATTTTATATTCAACAAAATTGCCATTCATATACAAAGATATGGGTCTGAGGCATACAAAGTCTCAAAAGTTTTGCCTCACAAAAAACCCTCTGAAAACAGTTTTGGTTGAGATACTTAATAGAAAGACAGAAAAACCCAAAAGATGCTGCAAGAGATACACAGAGAAAAGGACTTTGATATATATATTAAAAAAAAAAAGCCAAGGCCAGGGGGCACCTGGCTGGCTCAGTTAATAGAGCATGCAACTCTTGACTCGGGGTTGTAAGTTTGAGCCCTAGGTTGGGTGTAGAGATAACTTAAAAATAAAAAATAAAATAAAAGCCAAGGCCAAAGAAAAAGAAAAAATTAATCAGTAATATCCCAGTCTGGGAGGGTATCTGGATATCAAATCTCTTAATTGAAAAAAAGAAAAGGATTAAAATGAAATGTGAAATGTTTCAAATAAAAATTGAAATAATATGCTGGCAGAAAGAGATCTAAGTAGAATAATTATAATACATATAAATCCAACAAAATCTAGATATATACACTACTTCTAGACATACACCTAAAACATAAGGACATGCAAAGGTTGTAGAAGAATAAAAATCAAAGACCAGCCATTTATTAACTAAGGAGATGTGGTGTCATTATATTAAAATCAGATAACACAGGCTTTAAGGAACTTATTTTGGGGTGGCTAGATACACCCTGAAATAGTGAAAACCAGGGGCCAGTGAGAGAATATGGTAAGGTCAAAGGGTGGGGAGAGAGCCTAGGTTTTTGATGGCTGTCCAGACTCTGCATCTAGTCCCTTGTCAAGCTGCCCTACTTGCTGTTTTAGTTCCCTAAGATACCTGGGTATTTTTCCATTCCTCTGTTCTCCTTATGCTGGCTGAAGTGGACTTCTTCAAAGTTACTTGCAACCAGAGGGACTGACTACAACAGTAGCCTCCGTGGTTGCTTCGTAAATGTTATGTAACTGAAGAGAAGCCAGGAGAAAGCAAGCAGCAAACTCACCATCATCAGGTTTCTTCACAAATTTGACTCCCAGCTCTTCAAATCTTTTACAAGCACCGTGTACATCAGGAACAGCGATTCCAATGTGACCTTAGGGGGCCACCCCCAAAACAAGGCAGACAGAAGGAAGAAATAATTACTGCAGGGTATCCAAGGGCCACAACTAGCTTCCAAAACTAGTTTATTTCAAAACATTAAGGCACCTGAAAAGTGACTGAATCAAGTAAGTTCAAAACTTGTATTAAAGAACAAGAATCTAACTGGCTGCATATAATAAGCTAATTAGTAGCTCTGAGTTATAAATTATTTAAAATAAGCCCAATATTGGGCTCATGTATAGTTCAATCTGTTAAGAATAACTACCAAGAAAAAGTAATCATTTACTCATACTTAATAGGTTTGTTGTGGCCTCTGACTATATAGCAGCCAATTTAAGCCTGTATTCCTGTCATCTTGACTGAGAGGTTCTAGATCAGGACAGAAGTATATGCTAGCAGAAATGGGGGGTTATTATCAACCACAGTTTTGTTTTTTTTAATTAAAAAGTCTACTGGAAATATAATACTGAGACTGAAAAGTGAAATCATTGTGAGAGAGTAAATGTAGGGTTTAGATGGATACTATGAAATTAACTCCTAAATCAAATTTTTCATGGAAAATTAAAACAACTATACTCCTAAGAAGTCGATTATTCTTAATAAGTATTAATACTTAATAAGTATTCTTAATAAGTACCTAATGCACAAATCACACAAATCACACCTAAAATAAATCACACAAATCCATGTATACTACATAGGAACAGGCCAACATACCAAACCCTCGAGGGTCTGAGTTGCCACTGTGGTAACTCTGGGTCTCATCACCTTCTGTGCCCCAATTGCTACAAAAGGAGGGAAAAGAGCATTACAAGTGACCTGTAGAACAGATACTCTACTGCAATAATCTCTCTGAAATCTTGGCATGTATGTATGCAACTTCATATACTTGGTTTCATCTTTGCTACTATAAATATTAAGGTTTCAGCTATAGAAAAGGCAAATGCATAAAATATGATTTTAATTAGACTTGAGATAAAACCAAGCATCTGGATAACAATAATGATAACAGTAGCAACTGTCATTTATTGTACTTTATAGAGGGCATTTATTTGTTTGAGGATCTCATTAAATCTTCCAAACAGCTCCATGGGCTAAGATTCAAGTCTCCATTTCATGAAGAAGACTGCCACTTAAGGGGGTGACAGAACATGTTCAGGGTCGCAGAGCTATCAGAGCCAACACTCATGTCTAGGTCTGTCTAATTCCAGAGCTGTTCTGAGTCAGGGACACACTAAATCACACACCCTGAAATAAATGCTCTTTTGTTAGTTGTTCCAAAGGACACAGAAACAACATAAAGAATAAAAACAACATTCCTAAAATGTTGGAATTAAGACCTTAGTTCTAGTAGTGTCTAAATTCATTAGTTATCATTTGGCAAGTTATCTTGCCAATTTTGTCTTACTTATATTCTCTATCCAAAAGATAATGATCTCACTTACCCCTAACTATGCACCAGAACAAGACAAAGACCAAAAATCCATCATAAAAGACTCAGGCTGTTACAAATGCAAAGTGATTAAGGAGACCTGGTTTGAATTAAGCTTGTAAGTAAGGAAAAAAGGTTTATAAAAATGTAGACTGTACAGAAAGATAAAAACTGATACTCACTGTGTCAGTTCAAGGGTAGCTTTCCTGGAGAATACCCATGCTACTTTTTCATCTTTATCTTTTGGGATGTCATTTTTTTCCTCATAAGCCAAGAAATAGAGTGAGAATTTCATAGTGGGAAAATCTAATTTTTGGAGTAGCCTGAAATTAAACAACAAGCTGAAATCAATTAATAACAGGAAAGATTGTTTTATTAAAACATATTCATATTAAAATCAACATGACAATATTCAAGTTCTACTAAGAATATGAGCCTATTTAATAGGAAAAGCAGGGGGAAATCAATGAAAATATCTCACTGAAAAAACCTATTCAACTGTAAATATAAGTGAAATAAAAAAGTTTTTACAAAATAAACTTTTATAATTCTTCAAACATAATGAAATTTAGCTGGAATTATGGTACTTGTTTATAAATGGGAAAAGGTATCTTCAGAAGAAAATTCTGTCCATTTTTGGTGAAAAATACAATGCATTGCCTTATTGTTCTTTCAGATATATGACATTCAGTTAAATAAAATATCTTATTATGCCAAAACTCCTAGGAATAGAAAGTGAGGATAGACAGATGAATATCACAGAAGATGTGAATGTCAACAATACAGTGGTTAACCATATGAAATACTGCAGAAAGGTCACACAGCATTAAGACTGTGAACAGGTGACTAGATATGGAAAGGTCCTGAGGGCAGTTTCAGTAGCATGGGGCAGCAGAAGGTGGACTTCCCTGATGGAGACAAGGGGAGGTGAGCAAGCACAGTTGACCTATATAGACGATGGGTGATAATGGGAAATAGGGCAAGAATTATGCTAGAATAAAGGTTTCAGCTTGTTTGTAGGTTGAGGGAAAAGAGCCAGTGGAAAGGGAGAGACTGAGAAGAGACAAAGAGTGAATGAATTACCAATCCTAAAGTTTTAAAAAAGATAGTTGAAGGGGTGCCTGGGTGGCTCAGTCAAGAGTCCAACTCTTTTTTTTTTTTTTAAGATTTTATTTATTTATTTGACAGAGAGATAGAGAACACAAGCAGAGAGAGCAGCAAACAGAGGGAGAGGGAGAAGCAGGCTCTCCGCTGAGCAGGGAGCCAGACGTGGGCTCGATCCCAAGACCCCAGGATCACGACCTGAGCCGAAGGTAGCCGCTTAACCAACTGAGCCACCCAGGTGCCCCAAGCGTCCAACTCTTGATTTGGGCTCAGGTCATGATCTCAGGGTCGGGAGATCGAGCCCTGCATGGGGCTCCATACTGGACATGGAGCCTGCTTAAGATTCTCTCTCTCCCTCTCCTTCTGCCCCTCCCCCCCCCAAAAAAGATAGTTGAAGTCATGGCCTATAAAGTGAATTTAAATTATTTTGCAAGGAGTAGGGTAGAAATGAGGATGGACACAATACGGTTTTATTTAGATTATTGAGGACTAAATGCTCAAAGATGACCTTATTCATAATCAATAAGAGAGAACAGCTGAAGCCTACCTAGCAAATGGAAAGTTTCTAAGCTCTATTTCAAATCTTTTAACTATCACTGCTATGTAAAACACCTTGGCCCACTGAGACAGCACTGACTTACCACAAGTAAGATTTACTCTAACATGTTTATAATAAAGTATCGAACACCTCAAATACTCCAGCCATGAAAGCCTATCTCTGCACCTACTAAAGCAGACTGCACAAGCCTTACACACCAATCTGGTGGGAACTGGAGCAAATGAACCTGTTGTAATGCGCTTTTCTCAGCGAGCATATCTTTCAGTATAATGTCAAATTGCACCCTGTTTGGGGGCTCTTGAAAAACAAGGTCAACACTGGAGTCGATCAGATCTGGATTCGAATTCCCCCTCTGCCATTCATCCATTGTGGCATTTGGGGCCAGTAACTTAATGTCTTTAAACTTTGGTTTCTTCCTTCATCTGTAAAATGGGGAATAAACTATTTCATGAGCTACTGTGGAGACTGAATGAAAAATATGTAAGGTGCCTGGCAAATACCGAATGTTCAATGTATTTGTTTTTTGGGGCTTTTTTTTTTTTAAAGATTTTATTTATTTATTTGACAGAGACACAGCCAGAAAGGGAACACAAGCAGGGGGAGTGGGAGAGGGAGAAGCAGGCTTCCCGCTGAGCAGGGAGCCCTATGTGGGGCTCGATCCAAGGACCCTGGGATCATGACCTGAGCTGAAGGCAGATGCCTAACGACTGAGCCACCCAGGCACCCACAATGTATTTGTTTTCATTCTGTCTTTTAAATATAAAAAATAAATAAACATTTGCTAAACTGCTTTTTCTGGAAAAAACTATAAGAAATTGTTAACAGCAGTTATCTTTGGGGACAAGGACTGGGAAAGGGAGGCGGCCACTTTTTATTTTGTATTTTTCTGAACTGGTCAGATTTTCTAAACAAACATATACTGTATTACTTGAATTTTTCTCTCAATGTCAATGGAGGTTATCCAGGCAGTCAGTTTAAAATTTAATTTTATTCTTTATGTATCTATCTTGTCAGAAACAAACAAAACCCCTCATGTTATTCAGGGAAACAAATCAAGAAAAATAAACAAATATGCTTTAAGGATTACAAGATCAGTGGATATCACCTGTTCAGCAAATAAGAATACATCCTATAAAAAATGAGACAGACGGCCAATTTCAGGTAAACTCATTCATTTTCTAAGTAATTCATCTTTATAACTATATCTTTTCCAAAGTAAATAAGAGGACATAACATTAAAAGGATTTGAACACATTAAGGATTAAACAGCTCTCAGAGAGAAAGGAGTGAGAGAACACCCCAGTACTCAGCCAGCGAGCCTAGTCCCAGACGCCGGGCCGAAAGGACTTCTGTGATTTTTGAAGAAAAGTTTAATCCATTTTTTAAATGGATCCAGAAACATTCCCTATATTTGCAAAGCTATGCATTTAACCATTACAGGCGCCAATAAATAGTTTACTTACGTCATTCCAAGGACTCTAGTATAAAAATCCAATGACTTCTTAGGATCCTTAATTCGTAGCATGGTCTGCTGCAACAGAAAATCCTAAGGAGAAACAGTGCCTATTAAACAGGTGTGATATCTGGCACTTAATTGTGCTTTCTATTGCAAGATACGGTCAGCCTTTGTAACACAATGTTTCAGAAGAAAGCAACTTTGTCCCCTCAGCCTTACCTGGTCTCCACACCTACCACTTACACTGCCTACAGCTCTCTGCCCAAGGATATTTCCTGGTCATAAGAACAGGCCCCTGTGTGGGACAGGCCCAAAGTGCCAGGGAGTTCACACCCTCCAAATGACCCTCAACCAACAGTGGATAAAAAACCTGGCTCCCCTGGCCCTTAGTGGGACAGTTCTACAGCGTGTTCCACACAGCCTCTCAGAGACTTCCCTGCAGGATTAAAGCCCAGTTGCTCTCAGGGGTAATCCACTTCTACATACTTTTTATTGCCTCCGTTCCCCACTCCACAGAACTTTCTCTGACTACCTCCCAAATAAACTACTTACAACCAAATCCTTATATCCAGTCCGCTTTTGGATGACCCAAAATGAGATAGTGATGTTACAAATAAAGAATACAATTACTGTAAAATGTGTTAAATGAATGCATAAATGCCTTTCCAGAACTATTTATTGGTAACCATAGCAAGAAGTTACTCACAAGATCCTAGACTCTAAATAACTAAAAGGGTAAAAAGTTACTGTCTCTAAAACCATTGTGAAACTGTCCAATTCACAAATCAGGAAACAAAAGGCTTGACTTCACTGAGAAAAAGGTAGACTATTTTAATTCATATAGTTAAGATTCTTAATGGCATTAGTAATAATACTTTGCCTTCATTTGGTACAGTAACCATGAAGTATTACTATCTATAGGTATCAATGGCCCCATTTTATAGATGAGAAACACACCCAAGGTGATTAAATTAATTGTCCCAGCCTTCTTATTCTAAGTTCAGGTCTCTTTCTACCATAGATGCCTTCCAAACCATGAGTCCATTAACTACATTGTGCTTCCTAACAGATTTTTTTCCTGTTATACCCACAGCTTGACAAAACAGGCCTGAAAATTCTGAACTCTCCCTTTGCAGACACACAGACATCTCTCCCCTATAACTCATATAAAATACAAGTGTATTTTTACTCATTCAGCATCATTAGGAAGTGTTTTCTATTTTGTTAATTTTTTTTAAGATTTTATTTGTTTATCGGAGAGAGAGAGAAAAAGCACAAGCAGGGGGAGCAGCAGGAAGAGGGAGAAGTAGGTTCCCCGCTCAGCAAGGAGCCCGATGCGGGACTCGATCCCCCTGGGATCATGACCTGAGCAGAAGGCAGACGCTTAACCAACTGCACCACCCAGGCATCCCTATTTTGTTAAATTTTTAAGCAACCAGAGTGAACTCTTATTTTAAGCATTAAAATCTTCATTTAAAATAAAACTAGCCTAAGAACTACTTTATCTTAATAAGTAGATCTTAATGAATATAATAATTTGATTCTTCATTCACAGCTTATCATCACATATAAGGCAGTTGGCTCGGAAATTACATGTTTCTAGAATGCTTGGATTGCTTTCCTCTGGCAGGTGCTGCACTCCTTAAGGTCTCAGTTTCAACAAGCAGCTGAAAAAGGGAAAAGCAGCTCCTGACATCCAGGTAGTGGCCTGGAGCTCACAATGAGGCCTTGGTTTTCCCCACTGGACAAAATCGGAAAAAAACCTACAAAGTCACTCTGTGACTGCAACGAAGGGAGATCAAAATGAGCAAAAAAACAATTCCACTTCATATTCTTGTTTAGCACAGATTAAAACAAGGCACTGTTTGAACTTTGGTCAGGTAGGTGGGATCTATACACACAGGTTTTCCAAATGATTAAAACTATTCGAAAAATATTAGTTACTGTTGCATACACAAAACCTCAGCTATGTACCTATCTGCTTTGAAAACATGCAGAATTTACTTATTTTGATGACTCGAGGACATTTCTATAAACCTGAATTGTTGTCTTACAGTGTAATATAGGAGCTCCTATATTATTTACATTTACTACTACTTGTCCCTATATTGAGATGGTCCCTGGAACTCCTGTTTTTATTTTACTCTTTTTTTTTTTTTAAAGATTTTATTTATTTATTTGAGAGAGAGAATGAGATAGAGATAGAGAGCATGAGAGGGGGGAGGGTCAGAGAGAGAGGCAGACTCCCTGCTGAGCAGGGAGCCCAACGTGGGACTCGATCCCAGGACTCCAGGATCATGACGTGAGCCGAAGGCAGTCGCTTAACCAACTGAGCCACCCAGGCGCCCTTTATTTTACTCTTCTAATGAGTTTTTTTGTCCCCTCACTCACCATTAAGCTATTAGGTGTCAATTCTATCAGCATAAAACTGTCCTTTTTTGGACACAAGAAAGCTAATTTCCCTAAATTCTTTGACTCTACACTTCTCACCACCTCTGCTAGCACCGATCCCAGCTATTCCACCTCCCACCCAGCCTAGTTGGTACTCCTCTCTCACCTTGTCCCTTAAAATCTATTATTGGGGAAATCTTTTAAAGTTAATTTAGATCACTCTTCTAGTCAAAAACCCTGGAAGGCTCCCCATTTCACTCAGAGTCAAAGCTGAAGTCCCTACAGTGGCCCTCTATGGTTGGCCCCCGTTGCCTCGCTCACCCGTCCTCTCGCCTACTCACTCAGCTCCACTGCAGTCTTCAGCAACTCACTGAGGGCCTCTGCTAGAAGGCTCTTTGCCCAGAGCCACTTTTTTTTTTTTTTAAATCTTTATTTAGAAGTAGGCTCCACACCCAATGTGAGGCTTGAACTCAGGACCCTGAGATCAAGAGTTGCAGGCTCTACGGACTGAGCCAGCCAGGCGCCCCTCCCCAGCTTATCATCACATATAAGGCAGTTGGCTTGGAAATTACATGTTTCTAGAATGCTTGGATTGCTTTCCTCTGGCAGGTGCTGCACTCCTAAAGGTCTCAGTTTCAACAAGCAGCTGAAAAAGGGAAAAGCTTCTAATCTTTTGAACTTCTAATCTTTTGAACTCTGCTCAAATGTCATCTTCCCAATGAGGCCTTCACTGAACACCATAACTCTCCACTTACCCCTTTTTTTCATTTTCTTTTTCCATAGTACTTGTCACCTTTCAATATGCTATTTACTATATTTATCTTTTATTATTTTTCTTTCCCCATTAGGATATAAACTCCATAAGGACAGGGGTGTTTGTTTTATTTACTGATGCACCTCAGAACAGAATCTGGCACAGAGTAGATACCCAATAAACATTTGTTGAATGAGTAAATGAACTTTCACTATGATTTTTCTTTCCAATCAAGCAGCATCCAACATTACCGCAAAAAAAAAAAAAAATTACACTTACATAATAACTGCACGCCAGACACTGCTCCAAATGATTTACAGAAATCAACTCGTACATTCTTCACAACAACCCTATGAGATATGTATTATCACCACCCCCACTTTACTGCTGAGAGAGTGTCAGAGAAAAAGCAGTTTGGTTCCAAAGTCCTTGCTTTCAACTACCTTGGCTAAACTGCCTCTAACAACAAAGAAATAGATAAATAATGACACAGGCATAATAGAATATTTTGAATACATTTAAAATGCTGCTTTAGAGGTATATTAAATGGCACGGGGCATTCACATGGTATATTAAGTTTAAAAAGATACATATATGTATGGTTTATTTAATATACTATTCAGAGTAATTACATCTTAAAAGTAATGCTAAGACTTTTAATTTTATTACCTACAATAACATCGCTATGTACTAAAACTAACTACATACATATAAATGAGTATTAAAATGAACCTTTAAAAGTCTATACATAGTGGGGCACCTGGGTGGCTCAGTCTGTTAAGCGTCTGCCTTCGGCTCAGGTCATGATCCCAGGGTCCTGGGATCGAGCCCCGCATCGGGCTCCCTGCTCGGCAGGAAGCCTGCTTCTCCCTCTCCCACTCCCCCTGCTTGTGTTCCCTCTCTTACTGTGTCTCTCTGTCAAATAAATAAGTAAAATCTTAAAATGAAAAAGAGAGAAAAATGGAAAAATACAGCACTGTTCCAGCTGAGAAGACTCAATATAATAAACAGATTATTTCCAAGTAAATGTATAGATGAAATACACACTCTAGGGGCGCCTGGGTGGCTCAGTCGGTTAAGCGTCTGCCTTCAGCTCAGCTCATGTCAAGCCCCATGTCGGGCTCCCTGCTCAGCGGGGAGTCTGCTTCTCCCTCTGCTGCTCCCCCTGCTTGTGCTCGCTCTCTCTCTGTCAAATAGATAAAATCTTAAAAAAAAAATACACACTCTACTCCCATTTTTAACCTTAAAGTAAGTCTATACATGGCAAAAAAATTTAAAGGTATATTCAATATTAGTGGATTTATTCAGAAAAAACAGGCTTATAAATCCTTTGCTACAAAAATGTTATTTGGATATAAAAAACAAGCAGGGCTTGCTTTTTATAAAATGCTCAAGTTATTCTATGCTAATAGTTTGCTTTTTATCACCAACATATTCTGTCAACTCTCTTACTTCTGGTAAACACCTGAGTGACCCTTCCTCAAAAACCCCTAAAAATGACTATTTATTGCTATGGATCTAAAATATTGTTTAAAATAAATATATCTTGTGTTTTAAAAAGTAGGACTTACATTCATGTCCTATCTCATCAGACAGTTCTTAACTTTGTCTTTCCCTTATCATGCTTCAAATTTGGACAATTAAAGCTGTCTTATGCCTAAAACTATCTTTGGGTTTTCTGGAATGGCTAGTAGGTAAAAAAGATTTGCTCCTTTCCTCTATAAAAAGAGTAATATAAATAATCAGGCTTTAGGAGAGCATTGTCCAAATTTAATTAGCTCAAAACTACTTTGAAAAAACTTTGACAGTACAATCAAGGATGTTTCTAGTGCACATCCTACGTGTCTGCAATATCATCCTGACAAAATTATAAAGGTGGGACAGGGATGTGAACCAAAGGGCCAAGGTCCCTTTGAGCACCTCTAAATGGATTTTTTGGTGTTAAGATGTGAGACTTGGGTAAAAAAAATTTTTTTTTAAACCTATGGATGTTCTGTTGCCCAAGCACAATTTATTGAAAAACCTATCCTTTCTCCATTGAACTGAGTTACATCTTTGCTGAAAATCTGTAGGGTATATTAGTGTGGGTCTATTTCTGGGTTCTCTATTCTGTTCCACTAATCTGTGTCTTCTCTGCCAATACCACAAAGTAGTGATTACTGTAGCTATATAGTAAGTCTTAAAATCAGATAGACTGATTCCTTCCACTTCATTCTTTTCAAAATTTCATTATTCTAGCTTATGTGCCTTTCACAGAAGTTTCAGAATGATTTTACCTACCGAAAGAATTCATGTTAAACATGTATATCAATTTGTGGAGGACTGACATTTTTACTATGCTGAGTCTTCTAATGATGAACACAGTATGTCTCTATTATTTAAATCTTCATCAGTACTGTGTAATTTTCAGCATATAAGTCCTATATATGGTGGATTTATACCTAAGAAATTTTGTTGAGCAATTTTATTTTTAATCTTGGTGCTCATGTGTTTTCTGCTAGTATAGAGAAATAGAATTGATTTTCATATGTTTATCTTCTGTCCTGTGACGTCAATGAAAGCACTTACTAGTCCTAGAAGAGTTTTCTGTAGATTCCTTAGGATTTCCTATGTACAATCATGTCCTCTGCAAATAGGGACAGTTTTATTTCTTCCTTCCAATCTGAATGACTGTTACTTCCTTTTCTTACCTTACTGCACTGGCTAGAACTTCTAGCACTATATTCAGTAAGAATGGTGAGAACAAACATCCTTATCATGTTCCCCCAAATTAGGGCAAAAGCACCATCATTAAGTAAAATGTAAATTTTTTATAGATGATCTTTATCAAGTTGAATAGTTCCCCTCCATTCCTATTTTTTTTTCTGGAAAAAAAAATTTAAACATGGATGGTGCTGAATTTTGTCAAATGCCTTTTTTGCATCAATTAACATGATCATGGGATTTTTCTTCTTTAGCCTCTAATATAATGGGTTACTTTGATTGATTTTTGGATACTGAACCAGCTTTGCATACCTGGAATAAACCCTACTTAGTTATAATTTTTTTTATACATTGCTAGATTATATGTGCTAATATTTTGTCAAGGATTTTTACCTCTATATTCATGAGGGATATTAGTAATTTTCTTTTTTTGTGCTGTCTTTATCTGGTTTTTGGTATTGGAGTAATACTAGCTTTATAAAATGAATCAGGTAGAGAACAAACTTAGGGTTGATGGAGGGAGGTGGGTGGGGGGGTCGGCTAAATGGGTGATGGTTATTAAGGACAGCACTTGTTATGATGAGCACTGGGTGTTATATGCAAGTGATGAATAACTAAATCCTACTCCTAAAAACAATATTACACGTATGTTACCTAGAATTTAAGTTAAAATTTGGAAAAAAAAAAGTAAAAAAATAAAAAAATAAAATGAATCAGGAAGTGTTCCCTCCTCTTCAACTTTTAAAGGGATTGTATATAATTGAGGTTAATTTTTCTTTAATTTTTGGAAGAATTCTCCAGTGAAATCATCTGGGCCTTGAGATATCTTTTTTGGAAGTTCTTAATTATGAATTCAATTTCCTCATGTTATAGAGCATCACATTATTTATTTCATATGGGTAAAAGTTATGGTGGTTTGTGTTTTTTCAAGGAATTGGTCCACTTGATGTAAATTGTCAAATTTACATGTACAGAGTTGTTTTTAATATTCCCTTATTATCCTTCTGATGTCTGCAATCTGTAGTGGTATCCCCTATTTCATTCCTAATATTGTAACTTGTGTCTTCTATTTTGTCAGTGTTGCTACAATTTTATCAATTCTACTGGTTTTTTTTTTCCTCAAAGAACCAGCTTTGTTTCACTGATTTTCTCTATTATCCTCAATGATTTCTGCTTTTTATTATTTCCTTCCTTCTGCTTCCTTTGGTTATTTTGCTCTTCTTCTAGGTTCTTGAGGAGGGAACTCGAATTATTGATTTGAGACTTCTTTTTTCTAATGTATGCATTTAGTAATATAAATTTCCCTCTTAGAACTGTCTTAACTGAGATTCCTTTCTCATTTTCATTCAATTTTTTTTTTAATTTCCCTTGAGACCTCCTCTTGATCCACAAATTATTTAGAAGAGTGTTATTTAGTTTCCAAGTGTTTGGAGATTTTCCTGTTACGTTTCTGCGGATTTCTCGTTTGATTCTATTGTGGTCGAAAAGTGCACTCTGTATTATTTCAATAATATTAAATTTGTTGAAGTTGATTTAGGGGCCCATGACATGGTCTGTCTTGGTATACATTCTATGGGCACTTGAAAACAAAAATGTATTCTGTTATTGGGTGGAGTGTTCTTTAAAGGTGGATCAGATCTTGTTCACTGATGGTGTTGCAGAATTTGTCTATATCCTTGCTAATTTTCTGTCTAGTACTATCAATTGTTGAGAGAGGAGTATAGAAATCTCCAACTACAAGTGTGAATTTTTCTATTTCTCCTTTCCATTAAATCAGTTTTTTTTTTTAAAGATTTTATTTATTTATTTGACAGAGAGATAGAGAGCACAGACAGAGTGGCAGGCAGAGGGAGAGGGAGAAGCAGGCTCTCCACTGAGCAGTGAGCCCGATGCGGGGCTCGATCCCAGGGCCCTGGGATCATGACCTGAGCTGAAGGCAGACACTTAACCGACTAAGCCACTCAGGCGCCCCTAAATCAGTTTTTGCTTCATATTTTTTTGCACCTGTTTTTTAGTGCACACACATTTAGGATTGCTATGTCTTCTTGGTCAACTGATCCTTTTATCATTATATAAATATACTTCTACCTATGACAATTTTCTTTGCTCTGGAGGCTACTTTATTTGGTATGAATATAGCCATTCTTGCTTTCTTTTGATTAATGTTTCCATAATAATCTTATTCCATCCTTTTAACTTGCCTCTATTATTATATTTGAAGTGAGTTTCATGCAGACAGCATATATTTCAGGCATGTTTTCATTTTCTTTTATTTCAGTTATATTGAGATATAATTGACATATAGCACGGATAAGTTTAAAGTATACAGCCTAATGACTTGATTCATGTATGTTGTGAAATGATTACCACAATGTTTAGTTAATTATCTCGTACATAGATAAGTTGGGGCATGTTTTTAAATCCACCCTGCTAATCTCTAATTGGTGTATTTATACCTAATGTAATTATTGCAATACTAGGGCTTAAGTTGGCTATTTTATTTACTTTTGTTTTGTTTTCTGTCAACTTTTTCTTTGCCTTCCTGTGGGTTACTGGAACATTTTTTATAATTTCATTTTGACTTATCTGTAGTGTTTCTTCATGCACTCTTTGTATAGCTTTCTCTAGGCGTTCTCTAGGTTGCTCTAGGCGTTCAATTATATATAAGTCATCACAGTCACTTGGTGTCATCGTTTTATCAATTTGAGTGAAGTACAGAAACCTCTTTACTCTCTCCCATTTATAATTGTCTTAAAATATTTCCACTGCTGGGCTGGGGTAGAATTTCAGGTTCCCCATATTTCTCCATTAATACAGCAAGTGGGGAAAGCTGGTTATTGTCTGTTGAGATGAAAGTCGTGGCCTCCTATTCAACCTTCTCTGATCCCACCCTGGCAGGGGGAGGGTGGACCCCTCATTGCAACCTGTTCAGCAAAGACTAGGTTCCCCACCCAGCCTTTGCTGGGATAGGAAGGGATGAAGCCACAGTTTTTTCTGTGGTGTTTGGCTGTAGTAGAGCTGTTATTGTCTAAAAGTTTCCTGCCTTATCAGGAAATACTGCCTATTTCCAGGTCCTGTGAATGGAGAGCAGGTTTTCATTGGGTTTGGTTTGATTTTGTCTGCACCCATTGACATTTCTGTAGCTCCGAGTCTGGGCTAAATGAGGCAAAAACAAAACTCAGGAAGCTCGCCACCATGTTGCTGCTAGGGTCTCAAGGCCCCTAGCTAGTCTGCTTCTTCCCTCCACCTTTCAGTTGTCTTCCTACGTTTATTTTATATAAAATGTCCAGAGTGTTTAGCTGTACCTACCAGGAGGAATAGGGAAAAGTATGTGTACTCCATGTTCCCAGAAAAAGTCTCCAAATGTATTTTATACAATTTCCCCAACAATGGGGTATGTTTGGTCACCATATGTCTCTTTCTAATGATGCAGACACTCATTTCTCCAGAACTGTTGCCAAGGAGCTCTGTAAGATATTCCATCTTACTCAAAATCAAGATCAGGATCTCCATGGCCTCTATCACATTCAGTCCTCAGACAAGAGAGGTCTCAAACCTGCATTAGCTAAATTTTCAGAAATACTAAGATTTCTTTGGCTTAAAGTGTGTGTTTTGGCCTTAATAACAGTGAGGCCAACTCCCTTTGGAGCCCATCTACTCTCTTTCCCAGTGAATTTTCAAAAGTGTTCCATCACCCCCAGTCTTCAACTCAACATTCAGACTCACAGGACAACCACAGGCTGAAAGGGTTTCAATCAGAAAAACAGTTTGCCACCAGAGCAGGGCTAGGTGTCCCTCTTCAGCAGGTGTACTTAAAGAAGTCCGTACAGCTCGGGTACAGGGAGAAGATCTGCACTGGGTAGGAGCAGGAATCACCCTGGTGTAGAAGCCCTGTGTACCAAAGAACCAGTAACTCTAGGAGCAATCCCACAGCACAGCTTCCAGAATCTCCACAAGGGGCAGTTGTAAGAGCCACTACATTCAGGGAAGCCCAAAGCCATGACTCCCTATTAGGTATTGATAATTCTCCCTCTCCAGATGCAATTTACCAATCAAGTTATTTTTAACATAAGCAATACTGCTAAGCAACAAACACTATTTTTGTTTCTTGGGAAACAGCTAGAGTTAACCAAATGTCACATTCTCATCAAAGGGTTCAGGGCTTAACTCTTCACCCCTAGGTATCATATCTCCTGTAAGACAAAAATGGATCAAGTTTTGTTTTCTCCTGACTTTTTAAAGTCACAATTGCCTTCAGTGAAAGACCCTTTTGGAAATACAAGCACATCTGAGGGGAACAAAATTGTTTTCTATGTAACAGCTGGAGTGCACGGTTGATGTAGAAGATGGTTTGATATATTTTTTTCTTCACTATCTTCCTCCTTCCAGTGTTATTTGCCTGACTCAACCTATGTCAGAATGTGATAAATTGTTCCTGAAAATAATTCAGCCACTCCCTTTACATTTATTCTATCTTATCTAAATTGGTTTCATTTGGTTCTTTCCTTTCCACTCTATAACTCAACAGCCAAAGACATACTTCAAGTATATTCACCCTACAGATAAAGGCGGCAGAAATAGGAGACACAAAGGAAATTTTTTTAAGTTAAAAATTACCTGTGATATTAGGAAACACACCTGACAGACTACTTGTACAACAGATAATAGAAACAGGAAAATCCTAGAAGCCCTCAGGATCATGAGGCCTTTAAAATCTCATGCAAAGGGAGAGAAAACACACAAGTGTGAGAGAAATAATTCTTCAGAGTCAATATGGTTCAAATGCTGGCTCTACCATTACCTTGAGTAAATCATTACTTTTCTTGAACCTTAGTTTTCACATCTTTAGAATGGGGATAATTATAGTTCTCAGCTCGTAGGGTTGAGCTGGAAAGTATACGGGATAATGCATGAAAGTGCTTAGCATAGTGTCTCTAGAGTCCCTTGTCAGGCCAAGTCAGACACCTGGAGTCTTCCTAGATTTCTCCCTCCCCACTTCTCTGTAATCCAGTCCAAGTGTCCTATCAACCTGACTGCTTAAATCCCTCTGGAATCTTGCTCCTTGTCTTTCTAATTAGCACTACCTTGCTCATGTCCTCACTCCTCCCTCCCTGGATGCCTGTCCTTGCCGCCCTGGTCTCTGGTTCTTGCACGCTTACCCAGATGCAAGCCACTGACCTTCCCATAAAGTACCAGAGTGATCTTTCTATAGTGAAAATTTCTGGATTAAAAAAAAAAATCATTCCTTTAGAGGTGCTTGGTACTTCAGTAGGTTAAGCGTCCGACTCTTGGTTTTGGCTCAGGTCATGATCTCAGGGTTGTGAGATCAAGCCCTGCATTGCGCTCCATGCTCAGGGAGTCTGCTTGGGATTCTCTCCCCCTCCCTGCCCCTCTGCCCCTCCCCCACCTTGCACACACTCTCTCAAATAAATAAATAAAATAAAAATCATTCCTTCAGTGGTGCTTCACAGCTTTTAAAAGAAAGTCCCAAAAGCAAGCACATATGGTTATTGCATACTTCTCTAACTTCATCATTTGTTAGCACTCCCCTAAACTGGTCATTTTGAATGTTTTTGGTATACCTTTATCAGTTAAAAAAGAGAGCATGCACCCCCTATAAATATGTTATTTATTTTAATTATATACATGTACAAATATACTAATAATATATATATTATAAAATATATTTACCAAATAGAAATTTTACAGGGTGAGAAAAACAAACATAATGGGGTGAGGGGTGCTCATATTCTCTTTGAGCATCCTGATGATTGTCTTGCATACCTTCCCCTCAACTCCCACTGCCTACAACTTCAGTCTCATATTATCTGTCAATTCCTGCATCAGTTCTCTGATGTCATATGCTTTTTATACTTACTAGGACTCTCTCTGCCTAGAACAGTCATTCATCTATCTGGCCATTCTCCTTCCTTCCTCCTTTCCATTCTCTCTTCCACCTACCCCTACACCCAATTCTACCTAGCTACTTCCTTTGTACTTGGTAAAACTCAGCTTAAGTATCACCAACACTCAAAGTTTTCCCTGACCCTATCACCTACCACTCAGATGGGACAGGATTCCAAATTATTACATTAAAGGACACTGACAGAGACTGTAAAAAAAAATTAATTTCAGGATATTATCACTTGGGAAAATAAGTATTTGGCCTCATGAAGACAGATGGCCAATAATACTACCCAGGATGTCGTGTGGCTGTACATTCCTTGGCCTGCCCTTCATGACAAAGATGCAGATGATCAACAGGCAAGTTGACTTTCTACCACCACTACCCTCTCCTTTCCAAACCAGGCCTTATTTCATCTTCTGGAAGAACCTTTCAGGTGTCCTCATCACCTCCACACCTGGATCCCTCCAATCTACTCTACAAAATGCTTTGAAACCCTGAATGATTCCCTATTACTTATATAAATCCAGCTTCCTTAGATGTGACATTCAAAGCTCTCTCCATGAGAGTGAGGCTCCAACCTTGCATTCTAGCCTTTTCCACCACAGCTCCACTGCTTAGATAACCTGAACTTCAACCAAAAACATGTAACTCACCTCTCCAGAACATGCCTGCACTGCATCTTTCTGCCATCTCACAACATTTTTGCTCAGATCTTTCCTCCACCTAGAATGCCCCCTCCCACGTAACTCTGTCTCCTAGATGATTTTGGAACCCCATCCATCTTTCAAGACCTAGGCCCACCCCCACCTTCTGGTTGAAGTACTCCCTGATCCCCAGAGTTGAACTGCATCACTTTTCATAGTTTAGAGAAAAATAATACACTTTATCCTCCTTGCAGCTGTCTTTATATTGCTTTTACAAATTCAGCCCCAGTGCCCTGCTAAGATCACTACAGCCAACAATAGATCTGGGGATTCAAGTGTAGGTCTTCAGATGTCAAATACCCCATGTATATACCATACCACAGATGCTACCTTCCAAAATTTCTACCTCTTATGCTCCCAGAGTGCTCTATAATTTCAACAGCACATTAATCCCAGCTCTGTCTTATGTTAGGGTTGGTCCTTTTGGTGAAGAGACCTCATCTTGTTCATCCCAGTAACCCCCAAACGTACCTGCTCTGTATATATAGCAGGTGATCAGCCATGAGGCTGAATTTAATTCACTTAAAAGTCTTTTTACTCTCCTTCATGTCAAGTTCCAAAATTGCTGAAGTCAGCACTCCAGAAGCAGAATAAGGGTGGAGGTTGAGAGTGTGGGCGCCTCTCTGGACAAGTTATTCAATACTTCTAAGCTGGAGTCTCCTTATTTGTAAACTAGAGATGATAATTATGCCTTCTTCATAGGGTTCTCGCGAGGATTAAATTAAGTCATGTACTTCAAACAACAACCCAGGGCCTGGCACATGGAGGAATACCAGCTGCTACTGCATGTCTATTTTATGTCCCGCACATGGGATTGCAGGGCCAAAACTTACTGATTTCCTGAAGTAATTACTCCATATAACCAAGAGAAATTTCAATGATGTGTAGTGTAAATTAAGAATGCCAGAATATGTACTTAACAAATTTTATAAAGATCTAGCTGAAATCTTTTTAAACAGCCCAGTACATAAAATCCCCAGTTATCTAGGAAATTAATTTATACTGAATGACTCAGTTTATATTATGTGAAGTAACTAGGTATTTATACTACATAATAATAATACTATTAGAGGGTATACAAGTGAAATGAGTGTAGGAGGAAATATATTTCGTTCTTTCTTTATTTCTTCCCCCTTAACTTCGCAGTGACTACTGTTTTTCCTAAGCTAAGCACTAGGTGCTAGTCAAAGGCTTTAGCAACCAGAGGTGTCTGACTCTTCACCCTGAAGGCAAAGAGCAAGCAGGGGGCAAACTCATCGACACACATTCAATCTTCAGGGAATTTAGAAATTCCCCAATCTAATGAAAAAAATACAAAGACGTTTACTGACACTGACAGTACACTGGAATAAGCCCCCAAGGGGCTGCTGTGTCAAATCCTGCCAGCGTGGAGCCACCACACCTGAATGAGTTACACTGACTCACTGCAGACATGTAAGTGAGCTGGAGGGATGCAACAGGGCATTCCTCTTACTGGGTCTCAGGGGGCAATGAGAGGATCGTTCCAAGATGCCCTTTGGATCTAAGCTTCACGATTACTGTCAGCTCTCCTGGGCGCCACCAAGCACAGGGAGGGCAGAAGTGTGGCCGTGAGCAACCACAGAAAAAGCAAAAGCGAACTTTGGAACGCAGTTAAACTCGGAGAGATCCGATTAGTTCGGCGGAGTTAAGCCGGCAGCCAGAGTAGGCTAGGAGGGGCCGGCAGGGATAAAGACCTTCTACCCTGGACTCGGAGTTCTGAAGCTGCTCTCACCCGCCATAGCTATTGACCCCGGCAACACGCACACCACAGACAAGGGATCTGATTCGGGGTTGGCCGTGGCTTCCAGTTACCGTCCCAAAATAAACAAGTTAATGCAAGCGAGGTCCCAGTCTCTGGGGAAATGGATCCTCTCACGATCCCCTACTGGACACCACTAGCCCTTCACCCGGCCCACTCTGGTCCGCCCCAAGCGGCCGGAGCTGCAGCGGCGGCCGGATGGGGTTCGAACCCAGCCCCAGCCGGGCCTGGCTGAGCCCGGGGATGTGCTCCCCCCAGGGGCCCCAGCTGCGCCCTGCGGGGCCGCTACTCAGAAGCAGGCTCTGCACCCACCTTAGTGCTGGGATCCGGGTCGGAGCAGCAACCGAGGGCAGCGTCGTCCGTGAGGCCGCTGGACGCGGGCTGTGGTTCTGCCATGGCCGCACTGCTGTTTCACAGACGACGGTACGGAGGACACCACAAGCACCCACACTCCGCCCGGCCGGGGTGCTGCCTTTAACTCGCGACGCCGCGAGGGCGCCGCGGGGAGGGCGGGCGCTGATTTCGAGCCAATCGCTGCGCGGAGAGCAAGTTGGCTCTCTGCTGATTGGGTCCCAATGAGTCAGCGCCCCCGGCCGCAGGACTCTGTGCCCCAAGACTACAACTCCCAAGGTGCCTTGCACTTGGGGGGGCCGTGGAGACAAAAAATCTTGCCGACTGGAAAGTGTGATTTCTCTGTATTGCTTGATGACCTAATTTTGTTTCTGTTTAACTATTAAAGTTCAGGAAGCACCCATACCTCTCTGCTGCAACTTGGTAGGAAATTGGAACCTGATGGAAAGAGGATTGGGAGCTATCCTTTTTAAAGTATAAGGATCCAAAAGTATTTTCTCAGTTTAAGCGGTACAGGATATTCAAAACAACTCTGACTTAGTCAAAAATCCAGGTTCCAGTTTTGGTTCCACTATTTATTCGCTATAGAAGCATGGAGTAATTACTGACCCCTCTCTGAGCTTTCTTGCAGGATTTTGGTGAAGTTCAAATGAGATTTAAGTCACGGTTTCACTACTTATGTCTTACATTAATTTTGCTAAGGCACATATCTTAATTGTGTTCCTTGGAACACTTAGTTATCACTGTTCTTTGATGACTGACACATAGTACATGCTCCATACATATTTCCTATTGTTAGAAGACGAAATGATCATAATTGGTGTAAATATAATTTAGAAAAGGGCTTTATGTTAATAAATTAATGAGGAATGAGATTTGACAAAGAGTTTTTAAGTGAATGGCAGGGTCTATGTAAATTAGCAAGAAGACAGATGCATGTCACGAATTTTGGTTGCAAGAAGTTGGGCAAAATGGGAGTTTATCTGGCTCACCTAATCAAACTGAAGCAGGACAGGGATGCGTCTGGTACCAAGCATCTGGCACCAAACATCTAGCACCAGGCACCTGGCCACCACCAAGATGTCTCCATCTCTCATCTCAGTGTCTTTCTTCATCTTAACTTCATTTTGTCAGACATATTTATTTCACCAGTCTAAAAACTTGGAGATCTCAGCCTCTTAGCCTCTTACCTGAGAGAGAGGGACCACTTCCCTGAATCCCAGTTTGATAAAATCCAAGGAGGTGCTGTGATTGGCCTGGACTAGGACCTGTACTTATTCTTGTGCTCAGGGCACTGTGATTGGCAGCCAGGGTTAGAAACACCTGGTTGAAGCGGGAGAAGCGGCAGCTCCCCAAAGGAAGACAGATGCTGTTCTTATAAGAAGAGAATACACAGTGTAGTGGACCCACAGAACTTCAACATGGAAATAGACCTTAAAACTGCTAACCCAGGAACTGAGGCAACACAAACCCTCTGTACACTGTGCATTACCATTAAATTTTTCCATTGGAAGCCCAGACAGAAGAAATTTGTCTGAGATATTTTACTGAAAAGGCATCCTAAACAGTTCTTTTCCTCTAAGCCTCTGGTGAACTTCCCAATATATGAGAGATAAACCATATAAGTGGATGGGAAGACTCAATATCATAAAATATTGATTTGCAAATGAATCTATTAATGTAATGCAATTTAATAAAAATGTTGATGGGTTTTTCATTGAACTGAATAAGCTGGTTCTAGAATCTATGTTTATTTATTTATTATTTATTTTATGTTTATTTATTTATTATTACTTATTTATTTAAAGATTTTTTAAAAGATTTTTATTTATTTATCAGAGAGAGAGAGAACACACAAACAGGAGGGAGGGGCAGAAGGAGAAGCAGACTCCCCACTGATCAGGGAGCCTGATGTGGGGCTTGATTCCAGGACCCCACATCATGAGCTGAGCCAAAGGCAGATACTTAACTGAGCCACCCACGCATCCCTAGATTCTATTTTTAGATTCCCCAACTAGGCAAGACGCATTTGGAGAATAAATAAGTAGGGGAACCTACCCTTCTAGATAATAAGATTTACTATAAAGCTACAGTAAGATAGTGTGGTAACGACACTGGTGGGTATAAAACAATAAATGGAAACTGTGGTAGGCAGCTCTAGATGGCACCAATAATCCCCACCTCCAGATATTCACATTCTTGTGTTACCCCTCCCCCTGAGTGTGGATTTAATGACTCACTTCTAAATAATAGAATATGGCAGAAGTGATGGGATATCACTTCTGAGATTGGATTATATAGTGATTCTTATCTTGGGAGCTCTTTCTCACTTTGTTCTTCAGTCTCTCACTCAGAGGGTAAGCAAGCTGCCACATTGTTTTTTTTTTTTTTTTTTTTTAAGATTTTATTTGTTTATTTGACAGAGAGAGAGAACACAAGCAGGGGGAGCGGCAGGCAGAGGGAGAAGCAGGCTCCCCGCTGAGCAGGGACCCCAATGTGGGGCTCGATCCCAGGACCTTGGGATCATGACACCAGCTGAAGGCAGCCTCTTGACCGACCCAGGCGCCCCAAACTGCCACATTGTGAGCAACACTATGGAGAGACTCATGTGGCAAGGAACTGATTGAGGTCTCTTGTCAACAGCCAGTGAGGACCGGAAGCTGGCCAACAGCCACTTAGAAGTGGGTCCTGTCCCAGTATAGCTTTGAGGTAACTGCTGCCCTGGATGACCCCTTAGTTTTGACCTTGTAAGAAACCTTGAGCCAGAACTATCCATCTAGATCATTCCCAGATTCCCTAACCTACAGAAACTATCAGATAACAAATTTTTGTTGTTTTTAGCTGCTAAGTTTTGGGATAACTTGTTGTGCAGCAATACACAACTAATATACACACACATACAAAAACTTGATATCTACCAGAACTAGTACTACAGATCAGTCGGGGAAAGATCAATTTTTCAATGAATGGTGTTAGGACACCATAGTTTATATGAAAAAAGAAAAGAATTTTCTATTTCATACCATAAAGAAAAACAGAAGTTCAAGTGTATTAAAAATATAAATGTGAAAAAGCAAAACTTAGAAACATAAAGAACAAAATATCAGAGAATATCTTTATGAATTCACGAGTCGGACTCCGTGCTCAGCAGGGAGATGCAGATGTAGTTAAGGATCTCAAGGTGAGATCATCCTGCATCTACAGTGGACCTATTACAGGACAAAGAACTAGTTCCCTCATTGTATTTTTAGGGTCTTGGGCAGTCTAACCATTTACTGTTTTATATATGCTACATGGTGTTTTCTTTCTATTAAGCCTCAAGAAAACTCTCCGGATTGTGTATTTTTCCCATATCTCAGGCATCCTCAGGCAGTGTTCTATGCACCTAGTTTTCTGCCAGAGATAATGAAATTATTACAGTGCTACAAACCGAATACTGCAATGCACATCTTTATTTTTTTATTTTAGATTTATTTATTTTTTTAAGAGAGAAAGAGCACGGTCACCCACGTCAGTTGGGGGAGGGGCAGAAGGAGAAGGCGAGAGAGAATCCTCAAGGAGACTCTCTGCTGAGCGTGGAGCCTGACGCATGGCTCGATCCCAGGACTCCGAGATCATGACCTGAGCTGAAATCCAGAGCTGGCTGCTCAACAGACTGAGCCACCCAGTGCCCCTGCAATGCATATCTTTAGAACAAAAACTCTGTCTATATTTAGCACAGTATTCTTTCCTTCCTTCCCTCCCTCCCTCCTTTCTTTTCTCTTTCCTTTCTCTTCTTCCTTCTTTCTTCCTTCCTTCCTTCCTTTCTTTCTTTCTTTCTCTCTTTCCTTTCTTTCTTTCCTTCTTTCGTTCCTTCCTTCCTTCCTTCCAAGTGGAGCTTGAACTCATGACCCTGAGATCAAGACCTGAGCTGATATCAAGAGTCAAATGCTCAACTGACTGAGCCACCCAGACACCCCAGCACAGTATTATTTCTTTAGAATATATTTTCAAAAGAAGACTTTGTAGGTTAAGGCACATGGATATGTTTAAGGCTCTTTAAAGGATATAATATCCTGTAATTTGTTCCTTATTACATAAGAATATGTAGATATACCTCCTACTGGGAAGATGGCAAGGATTAAACCATAAGTGCCAAAAATAGATGATGAGACCAAAAAAATGGGCCAGAGAGAGACCCTTTATTACTCACAGCCCAACAAATAGCAGTTCTGGCCCCAAGTACCACTGGGCAACACCATGGGCCCACATGCAGGCAGTGGACTGGGAGGCAGCTAAAGAATCCAAGACTAAGGGCTCATCATCTTTTATAGCAAGCAGTAAACAAGCCAGGGCCCCTCCCTTGGGAAGTGAGCAGGTGTTCCTTAGTCCTGCTGTGATTGCTGTCATCTACTTAATTGCCTATACACTAGCTAAAGAAACAGCTCAGAGTCAGAGGACAGTTAGGTCTTGCAGTTTGGCAAACTTTGCAAAGTGTGCAGAGGTCCTGTGGGCCTCATAACTTCATACTGCATAATTGCTGTATGGTATTTCTTAACATGGATAGAATGTGTTTAATTTAACTTTACATGTGATTTTTATAATCATCGTTGGGCTTCGGTTTTGTTTTGTTTTGTTTTGTTTTAATCAGTTGGCAGATCTTCCAGCCCTCATTTTAGACTGACCTGCTCTATATTCAAAGATTGACTTTAACCCCTAATTAAAACTGACACCAGGCACACCATTTCAGGGAGTTACAAGAAAAACAGAAATGTACTGGAAAGGGAAGGGAGGGTGGGCTTTGAAAAGTTTTCTTCAGTCTGTTCTCCATATTACCAGTCATAGGTTTCTGAGCAAATTCAACAGAAAAGATTTAATATTCTCAAGTGAAACACTAAGACTTTCAACAAGTGAAACACTAAGTAACTTCAGAACTTCATAGGTTTCTGAGCAAATTCAACAGAAAAGATTTAATATTCTCAAGTGAAACACTAAGTAAAGACTTTCAACAAGTGAAACACTAAGTAACTTCAGTATTCAGACCTATAAAGGTCATAGGGGCACTGGACTGACTCAGTGGTTGGGGTGGAGCTTGGAACTCTTGATCTCCGGGTTGTGAGTTTGAGCCCCACCTTCAGTACAGAGACTACTTAAAAAAAATTTTTTTTTAAAGATTTTATTTATTTATTTGACAGAGAGCAGGAGAGCAAAGGCAGGGGTAGCGGCAGAGGGAGAGGGAGAAGCAGATCCCCAGCTGAGCAGGGAGCCTGATGTGGGGCTTGATCCCAGACCGACTGAGGCACCCAGGCGCCCTGAGACTACTTAAAAATTGAAAGAAAATCTTGGGGTGCCTCAGTGTCTCAGTCTGTTAAGCGTATAGTATAAAGGTCCTAGAAAATTTACTCATTTCCATGCCAATCCTCTCTCAAAGCACACTCTGGAACCCTCCCCAGCCCCCACCCCCTCAATTTCCCCCTCTAGGCAGCTGCCCTTTAGTGACCGCGGCCTCTCCTCGCTCTTTCACTTCTCGGGCTCTCAAGGTTGCGGGGGTGGGGGGTGGGGTGGGGCGGGGGCCGGCAGTGCGTGTCCTCACAGAACTGCACGCGGGCGGGAGTCGTGGAGCCCGTCACCCGCCGCCCCGCACCCCGCGCCTCATACCCCGCGGGGAGCAGCGCCCTGCAGAGCCGGCGCGGGGCGCCCCAGAGCGAACCGGTGTCGGACTTCCAACGGCCGAGCCTCGGTGGCCGCCGAGCCAGAGGCAGCTCCCCCGGCGCAGCGCGGCCACCTGGCCCGCCTGGGTGATTGGCGGGTGGCGGCGGGTCGCGGCAGGTGAGTGCGCCCCCGCTCCTGCCCGGAGCCCTCCCGCCCTGGGATGCCCCGCCCGCTTTCCTCCCTGGCTGGGGACTGGAGTGGGTGCTAGAATTCGGTTCCTCACCTCCTGACCAGCGCAGTTAACACCCTGCAGCAAAACCCCAGCTCGGTCACCGCCTTTTGTAAATCCCAGTGTGTTCCCTGGACGTCTGACTTCACCCCATTCCCCCTTCTAAGAATTCAAAAGTAAGACAGACAAAAATCTCTCCTCCTCCAGGTTTATTTTTCCTCACTCCCCTGCACCCTGAAAGTCTCATCACTGAACTTACCACTTTTCCCAAGCAAACCCTGCCTTTTCCTGCTTTCTTGCGTTTACACTCTAGCTCCCCCACTTCTGGCCTAGAATATTACCCTCTTCCATGTTCTCGTGACAGCTCTTCAGACCCAACTCCAATGTTATCTTCTCTGTCAGATTTTTCCCAGAAGTTTCTTTTTCTGCCAGGCTCTCTCAGCCCTTGGTAATTCACCTTTTCTTGACATTGACTACCCTGTGTGTGTTTAACGGTCTTTCTCCCCAATTTGTGCGTTTTGCTTTGGGGGAGCCTCTTAGTTTTATATATAGGCTGCAGGGGCACACTGGCGAAGCACACTGAAGACCCTCAACAATCACGAATGAACTAATGCATGAAAGGATAGGGTTACGGAAATGGGTTCTAGAAAAAGGAGTGTGGTTGAAGTGGCTGTACGCTTAGCACACCGGTATACAACTTGCTCACTTCGGTATTCCCTTTTTTTTTTCTTTAAGATTTTATTTATTTGACAGAGAGAGAGAGGGAGAGACAGCGGGAGAGGGAACACAAGCAGGGGGAGTGGGAGAGGGAGAAGCAGGCTTCCTGCGGAGCAGGCAGCCCGATGCGGGGCTCGATCCCAGGACCCCGAGACCATGACCTGAGCCGAAGGCAGACGCTTAACGACTGAGCCACTCAGGCGCCCCTCACTTCGCTCTTCCTATGCGTGGAGAAGCCCACTGTCCTATTGCTCCTGAAAATGAGCAGGGATGACTTTGTGGACATGCAATTAACCTTCAAATTGAACTTAAGGAGAAGGGATGGTGGAATTTTAGAATAACTGCATGTGGGATCCAGTTGTCTGTGGAGGAGATGGGAGGAGGGGAAAGAGATGAACAGGTGTTCCTGAATTCATTCTGCACCAAGTGATGACTAGCCAAGTATGAATACTTGGAGCCAGGACCTGCCTCTTTATTTAGCAAGTAATCTGGCTACATTTGAAAATTCATAGGGAATTTAAGGTTCTAAATATTAATGTTATAGGAGAAAATATTAACACGTGTTGTATGTTGTTGTATATGATACATACACATATAAGTAAAATATATAATACATAATATATAAAATACATAAAATCGTAATTTTATGATTTTTAAAAGGTATAAAATTGAAAAGTACAACTCTTCCCCTACTTTCCCCCTCTGTCTTTCTCTTTCAAGGTGATCACTGTTGATAAATTATTATGTATTTTCCCTGGAAAGCTTTTAATGTGTTTTATCAAATCTAAACTATTACCGATTATAATTTTATGCAATTACATAAATGTAAATTACATGTATGTGACTTCATGAAGGAAAAAATGTGAGGAAAGAAAAAATGTTGTCAATTAAGCCTTTTTAAAGTGTGTATTTTAGAAAAGATAAAATATTATTTGTATGCATTTATATATACAGTTTTTAAAATGTATACAATTGGTATTAGGCAGTGTACCGTGCCTTGCTTTTTTCTTTCATGAAAGATGTGTTAGAGATTTTTCTATATCTGTATATGTAGCTCTACCTCATTCTTTTTCTTGCTAGGCTCTGTATTAAAATTTTATTGAACAGGATACTGTTACCAAACTCAAACTTGACTGTGCACCCAATGAGCAGTAAGCCAATGGCTAATGATGAAGTTTTAGAATATATGTGAGGTTCGGTGGGGTGAGGTCTGGAACCGACGACCAAGAAAGAATTCTTGAGACGTCTTTGGTGCAAAATGGTGGTTTATTAAAGCATGGGGACAGGCCCCGTGGGCAGAAAGATCTGCTACACTGTGGTCTTGCGGAGTGGATGATTATATACTCAGGAGTTGGGGAGGTGAGGACAAAGGGAGTGTCCAGAAGGATTGTCATATGCTAAAGAAGACTCTCAGAATAATGGAGACCTGGTTATTGTCAAGCCAAGCTGTTTTTCCCTCTACTGAGGTACTAACATGAAGACAGTTGGGAATTTCCTGGAGGAGTGTAACATTCCTCCTATCACATGTCCTTGTCAATGGGCTTTAGGTTTAGAAGAAATACAATTTTATTTACATTTCCTTCTGCCTCAGCCTCCCTTAATTTTATGAAGGGGAGGGTGATGTTAGAGCTTCAGGAACTGAGTTATGGGTCTCTGGAAGTTAGGCTATTGATAAGAAAGCTTCTTCCTTGTAAATTGCTA
Source organism: Mirounga angustirostris (assembly GCF_029215605.1). Taxonomy (NCBI): domain Eukaryota; kingdom Metazoa; phylum Chordata; class Mammalia; order Carnivora; family Phocidae; genus Mirounga; species Mirounga angustirostris. The sequence continues at coordinate 34,995,838 of NW_026991716.1, forward strand.
GGACATTTGTAAACTGAGGGAGACTTCTGTCCTGCAGGACTGTGATCTCTATCAGTTAACCATTTGTTTTTCCTTTAGGGCAGCCAGGAGTGCCTGAGGACTGGGGGTGTAGGGTGCCAGCTTCTGGGGGGCTGGGGGTATAGGGTGCTAACTTCTGCTTTGTCCTCAGCTCGCCTTCTGCTTCCTCATCAGCTAACACACCAGTTTTGAAGCAAAGAAACCTTTATTATCAGAAGGGCAGCCCAACAGGAATTCAGGGGTCATTCCCAAAGCTGCTTTCCCCTGAACTGAATTCAGACATACAAAGGATCCTTTATTAAGGGATGTTTTGGTTATTTCCAGGAAATGTGTTTGTTTTTCTGCTTGTTTTTGCTATTATAAACATGTTGCAGTAAACAATCAACCTTCTCTGTATACATACATACATACATACAAAGGGATATAATGTGTATAATGTAGTAAGCTAATTTATGTTTACTAAGATTTTCCCATTTCAATTATGTACTCTATTCAAAATTTTGCTACAATTTTTAGGAATTCTATATAAAGTAGTTGTATACATTTCCTAACTTACAATGAAATAGTTGTATCGGTCTTTAGAAGTGGTAAGCTGATATTTTATATTTAGAGTTCATTATGTGCCAAGTATGACTTGGGATTTGAAAACCATGTAGAAAATGCATCTCAAATTATTTTGTAAGAGGAAGAATTCTATACTTACCCTAAGCAAAATCTCTCCAAATGGGCAGTGGTTATTTATTTATTTAGAGTGTCTCAGATATATGATTTACTTTAAAAATGTTAAACCATGGGACTCCTGGGTGGCTCAGTCTTTGGGCATCTGTCTTCAGCTCAGGTCATGATCCCAGGGTCCTGGGATCGAGCCCTGCATTGGGCTCCCTGCTCGGCGGGAAGCCTGCTTCTCCTTCTCCCACTCTCCCTGCTTGTGTTCCTGCTCTCACTACCTCTCTGTCTGTCAGATAAATAAATAAAATCTTGGGCGCCTGGGTGGCTCAGTTGGTTAAGCGACTGCCTTCGGCTCAGGTCATGATCCTGGAGTCCCGGGATCGAGTCCCACATCGGGCTCCCTGCTCAGCAGGGGGTCTGCTTCTCCCTCTGCCGTCTTCCCTCTCGTGCTCTCTGTCTCTCATTCTCTCTCTCTCAAATAAATAAATAAAATCTTAAAAAAAAAAAAAAAGAGTCAGTCACTCAACCAACTGAGCCACTCAGGCGCCCCTTGACAAATTCTTGATTAGGAGATTTTCAGAACTACTTGGGAGTGCTAGAAAAAAAGCACTGGTAGAACTGAGCCAATTTCCTAACATGTTAACATTAAGATCTGTGCTTTATAAAAACCACATTTTATTATTCATGATTATTTTTTATTTTTTTCCATTCAAAAGAATATTAAATCATTTATTGATTATACATGATAATGGATGATACACAAGCTTTAATCCCCATCTATAATTTTATCTGATACCATAATTCAATTTAGATATATTGCATAGGATGTGCCAACAATCATATTAATAACCAAATAAACTCCAGGACTTTGCTTGGGTGACCCTTTTAATGGTGAACTCCAGGTCACAACACATTAACTGTCAGTTCAACTACACCAAGGTTTGTGGAGACAATGGCTTCTGTGCCCAAGCAGGTTGCAAATCAATTTCGAATGGAACCTGGCATCACCCTGAAGGAATTCTAACTTCACACTGTTGGGGTAGTATACCAAGATGGCTTCAGAGTAGACTAACTTCACACAGCACATTTAAAAAAAGACACATTTATTCAGCGTCATGATCAGACTATTACATTTAGCAATCAACAGCATGGGTGCAAAAAAAAAAAAAAAAAAAAACTACATTAAAACCCTTTGTTGGAATGCTTTACACTTTCCACAGAACAGAAACTAAAATAACCTGTTATACAATTAGTCACAAATACAGTCCTCGAGTTTTTTGCCCATACACATGAGTATTGTCTAAAACATGTCTTCTTTGTAGCAGCGAAGCCCTTCCACCACTGTGCTTGGCTGAGTTCACAAATCTGTTGTAACCTGTAGCTTCCCTGTCACTTCTCTGGCTCTCCTCTCCTGCTAAGCTTTGTTTCCTGGCAGTAATTAAAACCTCCTGCCACTGCCGTAGCTCCTGCTGCTGCTGGAACTGCCACAGCCACCTTGGTTTCGTGGTTTGGCAAAGTATTGGCCTCCACCACCATAGGGGCCAGAGCTTCTGCCTCCAAACTTCCCTCCTTTCATGGGTCCAAAATTTGAGGATTGATTGTTGTAATTGCCAAAATCATTACAGCTTCCGCCACCTCCAAAGTTGCTTCCATCGTTACCAAATCCATTATAACCATCCCCACTGCCACCATAGCCACCACCACCTTGACTGCCACCAAAGCCACCTCGACCACTGAAGTTCCCTCCACGACCAAAGTTGTCATTCCCACCAAAACCACCTCCACGACCACCACCAAAGTTTCCAGAACCACTTCGACCTCTTTGGCTGGATGAAGCACTAGCCATCTCTTGCTTAGATAGGGCTTTCCTTACTTCACAGTTGTGGCCATTCACAGTATGGTATTTTTGAATGACAATCTTGTCTACAGAGTCATGGTCATCAAATGTTACAAAAGCAAAACCTCTCTTTTTGCCACTGCCTTGGTCAGTCATGATCTCGATCACTTCAATTTTCCCATACTGTTCAAAATAATCTCTTAGGTGATGTTCTTCAGTGTCTTCTTTAATGCCACCAACAAAAATCTTTTTCACAGTTAAATGGGCACCAGGTCTTTGAGAATCTTCTCTTGAGACAGCCCTCTTTGGTTCCACAACTCTTCCATCCACCTTGTGTGGCCTTGCGTTCATGGCTGCATCCACCTCCTCCACAGTGGCATACGTGACAAACCCAAAGCCTCTGGAGCGCTTGGTGTTTGGATCTCTCATTACCACACAGTCCATAAGCGTTCCCCATTGCTCAAAATGACTCCTCAGACTCTCATCGGTTGTTTCAAAGCTCAAACCTCTGATGAAGAGCTTCTGCAGCTGTTCAGGCTCTTTGGGAGACTCTGACTTAGACATGATGGCGGTGGGAGAAGAGACTTTAACGGTGCTTACTCAGCGGCGTCCACGGGCAGAAGGGAGTAATCTAATGAACGTATCTCAATTGATTTATTTTAACTGATAGTGAATTCTTGCTGTTTGTAGTCTTTTGGAAGAACAAATATAATATGGCATAATTCTAAGCTTTATTTTTTTTCCTAACTACTTCCCTTTTTGATCTCTTTATAGCTTTTCATGCCTTTACCTCTTTTCTTTTCTCTCTATATTTCTTCCCTCTCTTCTTATTGAATCCTACCTATTCTTCAAGGGCAACTTATGTCCATATCCTCTGTGAAATTCTCTTTGTCTATTTTGTCTATACTAATTTTCCTTCCTCTAAATTTTCCAGTAGAGCTCCACAATTTTATTTTTTAATTTTTTAAAAGATTATATTTATTTGAGAGAGAGAATGAGCAGTGGGGAAGGGCAGAGGGAGAGAGAGAGAGAGAGAAAAGCAGACACCCTACTGAGCAGGAAGCCCAGTGCAGGCTCCATCCCAGGACCTGGAGATCATGACCTGACCCCAAGGCAGACGCTTAACCCTCAGAGCCACTCAGGCACCCCTGAGCTCCACAATTTTACTCTTGATTGATTTGCAAAGATTACTTTATCTCTCCAATAGCGTTGTGAATCTTTGAGGACAAGAGTCCTGTCTTGTTTTCTGCCTCCCAGAGTGAGTAACATAGCCCTGGGCACGTAGTAGTTACTCACACCACTTTGCATGGGGACTAGGGCTGTGGCACTGGAGGGAGGGAGAAGCTTCCTTTTTTTTTTTTTTTTTTTTCCCTTTCTACACTTGTTTTCAGTGAGATTTCCTTCTCTAAGCCTACAGATTCAGCCTGACCTTAGTAACCATAGGTACTGTTTAACCCAACTGGTGGTATTCAGGACTAAATTAAGCATTTTTAGCTTCAATATTCTTTCTTTGCAAGATCACAAATAACTACTTGAACAAGGGGGAAGACTGGTGCCTACAAATGGGTAATAGTGTGTAAACTAATTCTATCTCTTTTTACCTTTCTCTCTTAATTTAGTTTCAAAATGCCCCCCCCCCTTTTTTTTTAATTTCCTTGTGGGTTTAAGGGGAAATTTTCCAAACTAAAGCCTCCTGCCAGACAGTCAAATTGGTCATTTCCTTTTTTTAAAAAATCTTTTTATTATGTTTTATTTTATTACTATTTTTCTTTTTTTTTTTAAAGATTTTGTTTGTTTATTTGACAGAGAGAGACACAGTGAAAGAGGGAACACAAGCAGAGGGGGAGGGAGAGGGAGAGGGAGAAGCAGGCTTCCCGCTGAGCAGGGAGCCTGATGCAGGGCTTGATCCCAGGACTCTGGGATCATGACCTGAGCCGAAGGCAGACGCTTAACGACTGAGCCACCCAGGCGCCCCATTACTATTTTTCTTAAGTAATCTCTCCACCCAACATGGGGCTTGAACTCATGAACCCAAGATCAAGAGTTGCATGCTCTACAGACTGAGCCAGCGAGGAGCCCCAATTGGTCATTTCCTTAGTGCAGTTTATCATATTTTCTTTTTTTAAAAATAGCATTTTAAAATGGAGTTATACAATTACTTCACTAAGGCATACCCTTCAGTGGTTTTTATTATAGGCACTGTGTTGTACAACCACAGATAATCACTATCTAATCCCAGAACATTTCCATTACCCAAAAAAAGAAACCCAGGCCTATTAGCAGGTAGGCCCAATTCTTCCTCCCTCATCCCCTGACTACCACATCTATTTTCTGTCTCTATGGATTTGCCTTTTCTGGACATTTCATGTAAATGGACTCATATAATATGTGGCCTTTTGTGTCTGGCTTCTTTCACTTTGTGTGGTGTTTTCAAGATTCATCCATGCTGTAGCACGGGATGGTCCTTCATTCCTTCTTATGACAGAATAATATTCCATTATAAGTGTATGCCACATTTTGTTTATCCGCTCATCACCTAACTGGACATTTGGGTTGTTTCCAATTTGAGCTCAATATGAATAATGCTGCCATGAACATTCATATACAAATTTTTGTGCAAACAGATTTTATCAATTCTCTTGGGTGGAATTAGTGGCTCATTTGCTAATTCTATGTTTAGCTTTCTGAGCAACTGCCAAACTGTTTTCCTCAGAGGCTGCACAATTTTACTTTCCCACCAGCAATGTATGAAGATTTAAACTTCTTTATGACCTTCTCAACCCTCTTTATTGTCTTTTTAAAAAATTTAGAGCCATCCGACTGGGTGTAAAGTGCCATCTCATGGTGGTTTTGATTTGCATTTTCCTAGGGGCTAGTGGTGTTGAATGTCTTTCCATGTGTTTGTGGGTCATGTTTTTTACACACATATATATAAATATATGTATTTATTAAGCATAGTTATATATCTCACCAAGCTTGAACTTGGCATTTAGTTGTTGACAATTAATATTACTTCCCTAGTCTTTGTGGAATGCATATGGATCCTACCAAGACCTACCTTAGATGACAGCTTCTCCTTAGAGATTTCCTTCTTGAGTTTTCTCCTCTGATGCTGCAGATTCTCGTGCACACCTTAGCTGGTTCTAAGGAAACTGTGAAGTGTTTGTTGGTATGTTTGGCCTCCCTCATGAGGCTGTGAGCTCCTTGCCAGTGCCTAGAGGTGAGAGAACAGTGCTGGTTTCAGGAATGCCAGAGCTGCTGTGAACTCAGGCAGCACCCAGGGCAAAGGCAATGGAAGAAATTGGAGAGAGAGCTTGGAACCAAGTCAGGAAAGCCTTGGAGGACACAAGAATTTGTATTTGGCACCCAGAGGAGGACTTTAAGCAGGGCAGTCGTATGATATGATCTGAAGTTCAGAAAGACCATTTTTGTCTGTGTAATTGGGTAAGACCTGTACCTTCTCTGGATCTTAGTTTCATTAGCAGTAAAAAGGGAGAGCTGAACTAGATAATTTCTGTGTTTTGTTTTGTTTCTAGTTCTGAAATGATGTGCCATGAATCTCAACTATCTGGACTCCTCAGGGAATGAACTGTGTTGGATAATAACATTTTCTGAAAATTTAATCTGTGCTAACACTTAAAAAATACTAGCCATTTTTAGATGAAAAACTCATGAAGATTAATTGCATACTTCCCTGACTTCTTAAATATAATATGATTCAATTTTTAATCTTTCCTTGATGGCTTAAATAATAGTAGCTCTACAGTGGCTTAAATAACTCTGTGGATCAAGAAAGAGCACTGGTTGCCTACAAAGAAGCTCTCCAGCCCTACTGAGTTCAGTCAGTGTATGTGTTTTACCATTACATTGAAATTAAAGTAAATTTTGCTTTGGTTTCAGCCTGTCAACATCCTCTGAGAGCAGGCATGATTCTCTTACTGAGTAAAGTGAACTGTTTTGCAGAATTCAAAAGCATAGATTGGAGCAGAGTGTCAGGCAGTTGCTATGACTTCACTAATATGTATCATTATACTTGTTCTTGGTATACTGTAGGTAACAGGGTCAACTCTAGGCCAATTTCAAGGATAAACATGTAATGCACACACAACTCCTGGGTATTGTAGATCATCGTGTCCAATAATAACTCAGAGATGTTTGCTTGTTACTTCCAAGAAAATTTACTCACATGTAAAGAAAATAGACATTAGATTGTGATCAAGGAACAAAGACAAAAACTGGGATTTATAAAAGAGAGAGGAAAGAGGAATGAGAAAACAATCTGCAAACAGTTTGGGAACAATTGTTCTGGTTTGCAGATCTTGGGCATGAGTGCTTATCTGGCAGCAAACAGATTAATCAGTTTGGGTATTTTTGTTCTTGAGTAGGCCGACTTAGGATATCAAAGGAAACCATTTCAGCTGTTGATGGGATCTTCGGAAAAGCTGGAGGGGGCAGCTGTGGGGTGCAGGTTACAGGCTGTCTCTGTGTCTTACGGAGGGCTGCTCTTGTCCCTCCATAAGAAACACCATCTAACTTAGGCCAGGTGTGCACACGTGTCCTCAGAATTTCTCATCAGCAAGCCTCTTTCTCTGTCTTCTTTTGAACTCTCGCTTTGGAAATTTTGCTGTTGTTGTTCTTCAAGGGTTTACTATTATCCTGGCTTCTGGATTTTAGCCATAGCCTGAAAACTTGTTTATTTAGATGGCGGTCCGATGACTGTCCTATGATGTGATTTTCTATAGGTGACATTTTCTCCTGTTCCACTGGTGTCCCCTGATTTTCCTGGTTATGTGCTCATGATACCTTCTACACTCCTGTATAGAGCTTTTCTGATTGGATAGGTCAGACTTATACTTCATATGATACCATTGCTTCAATAAACAATCACCATCGCGTTTTAGGGGCACGTTGGAAAGGCTGTTATAAACAAAAAGTCCATTGGAGTAAGCTGGGAGCTGGAAGTATAGTCATTTTTCATTGGCTGAGATGTGACCGTCTCTCATTGGCTGGGCTGTTGCTAGGGCAAGAGGAAAGTTTTAATCCCGCTGGAATAGGAAAGTAGTATCCACGTGCAAGGTGGGGCTCTTCCTGTTCGGTCTGCGGTTCGCAACCAGTGGTAGGGCTGGTAGGATGTGAGAGCTTCCCCCTGCTGGCATTCTTACATTCTAAATGAGGTTTCTTTTTATTAATTTTCACACTGCCAAGAGGATGTTTTATGCTTTTTGGGAGTTCCTGGATATGCTCATGGAGATGAGATGGCTGGACAGTTGAGTGTCTGATTGGTGAATTGTATTACAGTGTTGTTCCTCGATGCAAGGAATATTTCAGTCCATGTAGTCCTTTGCCTTGTCTCTTGGACAAGTCAGTTTCTCAGCTCTAACACACGGCTTTCCATCTTTTTTCAGCTCTTACATACCTGAGGACAGGTACCTTCCCATCAGCTGCAGTAATTACTATGACAGGGATGGGATGTGTGTGGGGTAGCAGCACCCTCGGATCATATCACAGTCAGGAGGAGCACTTAGAGTTTCAAAAAGCCCCTAGGTATATGTGTGTGTTGTTGTTATGTGTGTGTGTGTGTGTGTGTGTATGTATATATATATATATATATATATTCTTTTTTTTTTTTTCTCCAGTCCTGTGAGCTTAGCTTCGTTAGTTAATACAGTAAGGGAGAAATAGATAATTTTGCTACCTGTCTTGATTCAAGGGGAGGAATAAATTAACAGAGAACATTCAACTTATTGTATAGTTTTAAAAGAAAACATTTTATCATTCTAGGTTTTGAAGTTTAAGTTGCTCCATGGGAGGAAAAAGCCGATAACATGAGCGCGGAAGAAGGCGGTCCACCCCCTCGGAAAGAAGCAGCTCCTCGCTCTTCAGGAGAGGCAGTCCCCACTGGGTCAGAAGAGACTGCCCCTCGGGATCCAGGAGAAGAGGCTCCTCCTCCTTCAGATGAAGGGGCTCTGCCCCTTGTGACAGAGGCGGCCTCAGCTCTAGATGCCGGCTCTCTTTACGAAACAGGTCCTGCTCCTTCTGGAAGTGATTATCTGAATTTCATTCCTTCCGATGAAAGGATAATTCTTCCAGAGGACGATGAGTTGGATGCACACAGAGTTCGACCTAGACCTACACTCCGACTGGGTCAATCCATGCTTTCTGAAATGCTTTCTCAATCTTCCCATAGATCATCCCGATACCGCCGAAGCATGAGTGGTATCCCAAATCTACAGGAAACATTAAAAGAGAGACAGGTTTTTCTTATAATAAGATTCTTCATGTGTGTCACTTTTATGTCAAGTTAAATGTTTTTGGTGGTTTTTCTTCATAATTACAATTTTTACCCATGTTTTTCATTCTTTAGGCAAGATTTAGAGATGCAAGGGAAAACCGAAAAATGAAAATTGACCCTTCATACAAATATATATTTGAAATTCTAGCAGAAAAGCTTGGCCTGGACTTAGTAACCGTTGAAGAATTAATTTTGGATTGTCCATCTGTAAGTTTAAATCTTATCATTATTTTTTAATTGCTCTTTGAGAGCTAATTGCTTTAAGAAGCTGGAGTCATTGTAATGAACAACAAAACACTTAGAAAGGGAAGGTTGAAATTTTACCCATTAAGAAGTTTTATAGAACTATAGCCAGTTGAATCATATTTCTAGTTAGGTGTACTATTGAAGAGGAAGGAAAGGGAAGAGTTAGCTACTAGAATTTAGCTAAAATTCTAACTCAAAATGCCTTTAGAGGTTAGAGGATTAGTCGAGCACAGGTAGAGTTAAATATTCTAAAAGTACAGGTTGTATGAACTACATATGCAAATCATTTGGGTAGATGAACAAACTGCATACATATGAGCTAGGGAACAATGACTTTTGCATGAGCATAGTAGAAAACAACAAGATGATTACCGTGTGTCTCAGCATGCCAGGGACAGTCCTAGATTATGCCTACTTTCCTGGCATAATTATTAACGGCCCCTCCTTTTACTCTAAAAGGTCCCAGTTTGGGCTCATGAATGTCTATGGTTACCCTCATAGAGTAATACAGATAAGCTGTGACTTTCATAGAAGCTTCCAGAAGCAGTATCACAGCTTCCTTTCTGATAGCTCAGCTTCTAAATTAACTTTCAAAAATAGTACTACAGGTTGCTTGAGGTTTTTACCAACCCTAGTTGTGGACTGGCCTGGAGCCCAGCAAGACCAAGGAGCAGGTACATACTGGTGGTGCACTGATTGTCCCATTGAATGTCCTGGTGAGAGCGTTGGGTATCGGGCAGTGTTGTGGTGAGGTTGTCATCATTGGGGTCCGTACCCCCTGCTTTTACAGGGACCAGTGAACTTGGGCAAAACTTTATTAGCTGGCTCTAGGAGCCCAGATTTGGTGGGATGGTTCCTAAAGGAGTCTCTTTCTTGCTTGATGCGATGTGTTGCCAAGTTCTGGAAAGTTGTCTGCCTTTTCTGTCAGGATCCTTATAAAAGTTGAAAACTGGCAGTCCTCTGATAGTATGAATGGGATTGCTCATTCCTTAGTGTGTTATGATAATCTGGGAATGTGACTGATGCAAAGAGATCAATAACTGAGCTATTTTAATGGTGAAAGATAGGAAAATGCATGAATTGTGCACATAAAACAAGAGGCACTGCTGCAACCAACTGGAAATAGAGTGTAGTTTCTCAGGTCACCACAATTCCCTGCAGGAATGTACAGGTGTGGTCAAGGCTGGCTGCCTGGGCATGTGGACTGTGGATCAGATAGATCCCTGTGCGGAAGGGCCCTTCACTTGGTTCAATGTTTCCTGTCACCACCTGGAATTTCTTCAAAAAAAATTTTTTTAAGTTTTCTAATTCCAGTATAGTTAACATAGAGTGTTATATTAGTTTGGGTGAACAAAATAGTGATTCAACAGTTCTGTACATCACCTGGTGCTCATCATGATAAGTGTAGTCTTCAACCCCCATCACCTATTTCACCCATCCCCCTACCCACTGCCCCTCTGGTAACCATCAGTTTGTTCTCTATAGTTAAGGGTCTGTTACTTTGTCTGTCTGTCTCTCTTCTTTTTTTCCTTTGTTTTATTTCTTAAATTCTACATATGAGTGAAATAATGTGGTATTTGTCTTTCTCTGACTGGCTTATTTTGCTTAACATTGTACCCTTTAGCTCCATCCATGTTGTTGCAAATGGCAAGATTTCATTCTTTTTTATGGCTGAGTAATATTCCATTGTTTATATATACCATATCCTTTTTACCCATTCATCTGTGGGCTACTTCCATAACCTTATTGTAAATAATGCTGCAATAAACATAGAGGTGCATGCATCCCTTTGAATTAATGTTCTTGAGTAAATCCCCAGTAGTGTGATTACTGAATCGTAGGGTAGTTCTATTTTTACTATTTTTACTTTTTGAGGAACCTCCATACCATTTTTCCACAGCAGCTGCGCCAGTTTGCATTCCCACCAACAGTGAGCCAGGGTTCCTTTCTCCCCACATCCTTGCCAGCACTTGTTTCTTAGGTTTTTGATATTAGCCATTCTGACAGTTGTGAGGTAATATCTCATTAAAACTTTGATTTTCATTTCCCTGATGATGAGTGATGTTGAGCATCTTTTCGTGTGTCTGTTGGCCACCTGTATGTCTTCTTTGGAGAAATATCTGTTCATGTCTTCTGCCCATTTTTTTTTTTAAGAATTATTTATTTATTTGAGAGAGCGAGAATGAGAGAGAGTACATGAGGGGGGGAGAGTCAGAGGGAGAAGCAGGCTCCTCGCTGAGCAGGGAGCCCAATGCGGGACTCGATCCCGGGACTCCAGGATCATGACCTGAGCCAAAGGCAGTTGCTTAACCAACTGAGCCACCCAGGTGCCCTACTGCCCATTTTTAAATTGGACTATTTGGGTTTTTTTGATGTTGAGTTGTATCAGTTCTTTATATATTTTGGATACTAACCTTTTATCAGATATATCATTTGTGAATATCTTCTCCTGTTCAGGAAGTTGCCTTTTTGTTTTGTTGACTGTTTCTTTGCTGTGCAGAAGCTTTTTATTTTGATGTAGTCCCAATAGTGTATTTTTGCTTTTATTTCCCTTGCCTCAGGAGACAGATCTAGGAAAATGTTGCTATGGCTGATGTCAGAGAAATAGCTGCCTATGCTCTCTTCTAGGATTTTTATGGTTTCAGGTCTCACGTATAGGTCTTTAGTCTATTTTGAGTTTATTTTTGTGTGTGGTGTAAGAAAGTGGTCCAGTTTCATTCTTTTGCATGTAGCTGTTTGCAGCGCTATTTGTTGAAGAGACATTCTTTTTCCCATCACATAATTCTTGCCTCTTTTGTCAAAGATGAATTGACAGTATCCACCTTGAAATTCTTTTTTTTTAAGATTTTATTTTATTTATTTTTAAAAATATTTTATTTATTTATTTGTCAGAGAGAATGAGAGAGTGAGAGAAGCAGGCAGAGGGAGAAGGAGGCTCCCCACTGAGCAAGGAGCCTGATATGGGACTCAATCCCAGGACCCTGGGATCATGACCTGAGCCGAAGACAGACGCTTAACCGACTGAGCCACCAGGAGTCCCTTAAAGATTTTATTTTAATTCCAGTTAGTTAACATATAGTGTAATATTAGATTCTCATGTACAATATGGTGATTCAGCACCTCCATACTACATCCGGTGCTCGTTACAAGCACACTTGGTAATCACCATTACCTATGCAACTCATCCCCCTCAACCAATTCCCCTCTGATAACCATCAGTGTGTTCTCCATAGTTAAGTCTGTTTCTTGGTTTATATTTCTGTTTCTTTCTCCCCCGCCCCCCATTTGCTTGTTTTTTTGTTTCTTAAATTCCACATGAGTGAAATCATAGGATATTTGTCTTTCTCTGAGTGATTGATTTTGCTTAGAATAATACTCTCTAACATCCATCCATTTGCATGGCAAGATTTCACTCTTTTTTATGGGTGAGTAATATGCCATTGTATATGTATACCAAATCTTTTTTTTCCCCCTCAGATCTAGGATTAGGGCTTGGTTTAGAGCCAGAATAAGGGTTAGGGTTAGGGCCAGTGTGATTGTATGTGCCTATTATTTTGCAGTTCAGAGACCACTCCAGAGGGATAAGTTTAGGGTTAAGATAGGGTTAGTGTTAGGGTTAAGGGTTAGGGCGTGTGTTTGGGTTAGGATAAGGTTTTTGCTTAGAATAATGCTTTCTACCTCCATCCACATCTTTGTAAATGGCAAGATTTCATTCTTTTTTATGGCTGAGTAATATTCCTTTGTGTGTGTGTGTGTGTGTGTGTATACATACTAAATCTTTTTTTTCCCTCAGACCCTGAATTAGGGTTCTGTATAGGGTTATAATAAAGGTTAGGGTTAGGGTTAGAGTTAGGGTTAGGGCCAGTGTGAGGGTATGTGCCTATTATCCTGCAGTTCAGAGACCTCTCCAGAGGTTAGGTTTAGGGTTAGAGACAGGGTTAGAGGTAGAGTTTAGGGGTTACTGGTAGGGGTAGAGTTAGGTTTAGGGTCAGGGTTAAGATTAGGGTTAGGGTTTGTGCTTGGCATCCTGCAGTTCAGAGACCTCTCCAGAGAATAAACCCTCAGACTTCCATGAGGTTGAAAATAAACATGGCAACCATCCACCAAGCTAAGGTAGAGAGGGGATTTAACCTTCTAAATACTCTACTTTTTAAGATAAGTTTTTATTTAAATTCCAGTTAGTTAACATACAATGTAATATCAGTTTCAGGTGTAGAACTTAGTGATTCAACACTTACATAAAACATCTGGTGCTCATCACAGCAAGTGCCCTCCTTAATCCTCATCACCTATTTCCCCCATCATGTCACCCACCTCCCCTCTGGTAACCATCAGTTTGATCTCTCTAGTTAGGAGACTCCACCTTGAAATTCTTAATAATTTTTTAACAAGTGTTCCTACATTTTTATTTTTCACTGGGCCTGTAGCTCACAAATTTGGTAGCCTGTCCTGGCTGTGGATGATACCATCCATATGGCAAGATAGTGATCAACCTTGTTTCACCTGAAAGTTGCTAGGCCATAAATTTGGTTAATCCCCATAGTGGGAATCCCAGCAGCTCTGCAAAGGGTCCAGGCGTAGACATTGGTGCTGGCTAGTACCTTCAGAGAAGGACAGCTGCTAGGACTAAGTTAGGGAGATGGGTGTCTGCAGAACTTGTAGTCTCACTCTTAAATATTTGCCAGTTGGCTTTATGGGCTTGCCCAGTTCCATAAATACTTTATTGCTGTATCTGATTGTATGACCCACCAGATTTGAAAGTATCCAAATTATCAAAAACAGCGCTCATACCCGTGATAAAAAGACATCCCAATATCAAATGCAACAAATTCTTACTCTTTAGACACATTGTACTCCTGAGACCAGGAGAGTGAATGGAGCAAGTGTTTCTCACTGGCCAGCATGCCAGTGTCATATGCCTGCAAACCCTTCCATTTGTCATTCTTGGAGTATGTCTTGTACTTTGAGTCTGGGTGCTTAGGTTCTTCCTTGAAGGCCATCATGGACCAGGTTAGACACTGCTTAGGCTGCACATCTAGGAAATCTAGGGAAATGTAAGTCTTAAGGGAAGACTCACACCAGGCAAGGTGTTTCTGTAAGAGTTGTTTAGCAGTTGCAAAGCCACAGTGGAGGGGAGATAGTACAGCCTGGAGAGAAACCAATCTCAAAATCTGGGAGAGCTCAGAAAGCTTATTTGGTTGAAGGGACAAGGCAGGCACCTAAATTGGCATCAAGATTGGTGGACAGGTGAATAAAGAGATGGAACCAGGAAGGAGGGGTGGCCTAGTTTGGTGTGATGATTTAGGAAACTGGTATATGGAAGGGTTTTCCTTTTAGGTGAAGCCTGGTGTAGCAATCCAGAGTGAAAGTAGCTCATTAAAGGTCCCACAAAAGGGTGGACAGTAGAGGGTGTGATGGTCATTTTGTTTGCCTTCAGATCTGTTATCTAGTCTTTACCACCGACTCTGTGGCCTGGAAGGCTGACCTCTCTAGAACCCATCACCTGGGCTCCCTTGCTCTCTGGTTTGCATGGTACCCAGTCACTAGGAGGCCCCAGAAGGAGATAGGAGGGCAGAAGGGAGACAAGTCTGACCCCTCCCTGCTTGGCCATATTTTCTGGCTACAGCCAAGCCACTCTCCCTCCACTACTCCATGTCCACTTGCTTCCAGCTTCCCCCTTCCCCCACTCATCACACTTTCAGGCCTTGGCTGGTGCTGCTTTTTCCTTTGTCGATGGTCCTATTTTTGCTGCTAGTGTCACAGCTTCCCTTAACCCTTCTCTGGCCTCTAGAATAGCCTCTTCATTACAAAGTTTCTTCAAGAACCCATTTTTGGGACTTCTTTTCTTGCCAGGACCCTGACCAATACAGAAGTTTCTACTGCATCTGTGTCCATGCTTTTGCTGCTCTCTCCATTCAGCACTGCTCAGGATAATCACAGACTATCTTGCTTTCCTGGCTTGCATGACAGTGTTTTCCAAAGTCGAGACAACAGCGGTGTAGTTCTGTGGATGGAGCACAGCCCTGAAGGCCCAAGGCTGGCTTCTGGTTCCAGGCTCTGAACTCGTGGTTGTGTGTCTTTGGGTCTTTTTCTCAAATTCTTTTTAGCTTTACTTCTGTCTTCGGCAAGAGGGGCATAATAATGCCACCTCAGTGCCAGGCAGTGGTAAAGCTCAGATGAACTATTTGTAAAATGTATGTGAATTTTTAATTTGCAGTCATGATTTCAGCCCATGACAACATTCACTCTCCTGGTCTCAGGAGTACAGTGTGTCTAAAGAGTAAGAATTTGTTGCATTTGATATTGGGATGTCTTTTTATCACGGGTATGAGCGCTGTTTTTGATAATTTGGATACTTTCAAATCTGGTGGGTCATACAATCAGATACAGCAATAAAGTATTTATGGAACTGGGCAACAATCACTGTGCTGACAGTTTTTGTATCTTTCAGATTGTAATTATGCAAGAGTCAAATTTATGTGTGAGATGGAAGAGTAGAAAATGAAGGGCTCAAATTTGGTACATCTGTGTGGCTCTGTTTCACTTCCTGGGGTGGTGGGTCTCAAATGAGGTCCCAGAACCAGCAGCATCAGCATCACCTGGAATTTTTTAAAGATTTATTTATTTCAGAAAGAGAGAGAGGTAGCAAGAGCAGGGGGAAAAGCTGAAGGGGAAGGCAAGGGAGAATCTCAAGCAGACTCCCTGCTGATTGCAGAGACCCATGTGGGGCTCAATTTCATGACCCCGAGATCATGACCTGAGCTGAAATCAATAGTCAGACGCTCAACCAACTGAGCCACCCAGGCACCCCTCAACTGGAACTTTTTAGAAATGCAAGTCCTCAGGGCCAGCATTCTGTATTTTTTTTAGAAGCCCTAGGTGCTTCTCTGATGCACACTAAAGTTTGGGAACCATTGTCCTAGGGGGAGAGGCTTTGCCAGATCTGACGTACCTCCCACACATGGCCAGTAAGTGAAGAAAAACCCACTGCTCGAGAGCGACACTTAGGTATAGACTCAGTGGACTAAGTAAAGTGGGTTGAGTAACTTTGTACTTCCCAAATGGTGTGTGAGGATTTTTGCTTACATGACCTATTTATTTTTCCGCTAAGATATGACACTGACTTATAAGTAATTAAATAAGAGCTTCATGCTCATAAACATGGGAGACTTTCATTATAATAATTTGTTTCTATATTAGTTTGGCTACAATTTGGGTCAAATGACAATATCTAAAAATATAATTACCCAAATAATTGGTTTAAAAACCCAATTAGTTGGTAAGGCAAGTTTTATGTTCTCCAAGTCAGCTTTTAAGAATAGTTTTTTAAAAATAATAATTCTTTATATTTACCTCCAGTTGGACTCATTCATTTACTCCTATAAGATTCTGTGAGGCAGGGTCAGGTAAGTGGCTGCCTGCTTATATATGCAGATCATCAGTGTAGGTTCAGAAATAGAATTCACCATATATTTCATGGTAATTTTGGAGTTAAAGTAGTTCAAATTCTAATCCTGCTTCTGATGTCCCTGTCACTGTGTATCTCGGAAAAAGTCATTGAGCCTCTTTTTTTTTTTTTAATCTACAAAATGATGAGGAAAAAGGCATATACAATACCTAGCCCAGGGTGTGGTTCGTTTTATTGTAGCTAATATAACTAGCCATTTTATTGATCATCATTTTCTCTTTTATTTAACAGCTGGAAGCCTTTGCTCATTTTTTTATGAAAGACGGTTGTAAGACATTGAAATTTTTGTACCAGGAAGGAGATGTCCCTGGCCTTGGTAAGGATGTGTTATGAGGGCAGTGTGCTGGCTATTAGTTAATGAATGTTAAAGTGCAGCATATCTTTTCTCCTATAAATAGATATATATTTATAAATTTTATATATTTACATAGAAGTATATTTATAAAGAGAATTTATCAGAAGCTTATGTGTGGAGAAGAGTGTCTTTTTTTTTTTTTTTTTAAGATTTATTTGAGAGAGAGAGAGCATGTGCAAGCAGGGAAGGGCCAAGGGGGAGGGAGAGATAATTTCAAGCAGACTCTGTGCTGAGCATGGAGTCCCATATGGGGCTCAGTCTCACAATCCTAAGATCATGACTTGAGCCGAAATCAAGAGCTGGATGCCCAACTGTCTGAGCCACCCAGGTGCCCCGAAAAAAAAATGTCTTAAAAACAATACTTTTTCAGCCCAAATATATATGTCAGGCACTACTATAATATAAGGAGAAAACATACTTACAGAAATCATTGATATCTCCTGGTGGATACATGTTTTCACTAAAATTTAATTCCATTTTCCCTGAAACAGGTGGAGCCATTTTGCACACAGGTTCTCAGGTGACTAGTAATAGACAGGAAACCCTGTGAGAGCTCAGCAGCTGTCCCAGTGGTCTTGGGTCAGCATCTTGTCTGCTGCAGCTGTCAGTTGGAATACATGGCTTCTTTATTATTTGCAGGATTCCTAAAATAATTAACACTACCAGGATGTGAAACTTTTGTCTTGATAACCAGGTACATGGGCCATCCTTTTGGTTTTAGACTACTTATCTTTGAAGTCTTATGGATTGTCCCTCCTATTGGTTCTTTCTCATTTTTCTCCTCTGCTGCCTTTAGCTGAGAGGCTCATATCTCATGCCTGCCCTAGTATTCTAGATTGAAAGCCTGTAGCTCTGAAACCAGATTCCCTCTCTGAAATTTACACTGCTTATTCCTTTAAAAGTAAATCTTTTATTCATTTGTATGTATATATATATACCACATCTTTATCCATTCATCTATGGATGGAAACTTGGGTTGCAGCCATAAAAAGGAATGAAATCTTGGGGCACCTGGGTGGCTCAGTTGGTTAAGCATCTGCCTTCAGCTCAGGCCATGATCCCAGGGTCCAGGAATCGAGTCCCACATTGGGCTCCCTGCTTGGCAGGGAGTCTGGTTCTCCCTTTCCCTCTTCTTTTCCCCCCTGCTCTTGCTCTCTCTCTCTCAAATAAATAAATAAAATCTTAAAAAAAAACAAAGAATGAAATCTTGCCATTTGCAACAACATGGGTGGACCTAGAGGTTATAATGCTAAGTGAAATAAGTCAGTCAGAAAAAGACAAATACCATAGGATTTCACATATATGTGGAATTTAAGAAGCAAAACAAAGGAACCAAGAAAAAAAGAGAGGGACAAACAAACAATAAAATCAGCCTCTTAAATACAGAGAACAAACTGGTGGTTTCTAGAGGGGAGGTGGGTGGAGGACTGCATGAAATAGATAAAGGGGATTAAGAGCACACTTATCTTGGTGAGCACTGAGAAATATATAGAATTGTTGAATCATTACATTGTACACCTGAAACTAATCTAACACTGTATGTTATCCCTCAGTAAAAATTCTGAAAAGTAAACCTTTCATTGTGCTCCTAGTTATTGGATTGGGTCCAAAACTCTCATTTCTCCGCTAAGGCCCATTATAACCTGGATACACAGTGTTCCTTTAGCCTGCACTCCTATTCTTGCAGACATGAATTTGCTGCTCTCTTTAAGCCAGTCACTTCCTTGTTTTCTGGACATTCCAGGGTCATATCTGTGCCCTTTGCTCTGCCCTCTCAGAATGCCTTTTTTCTCTATACCCAGCCAAATCCTACCCCTTCAGATCACCTCTGACATTCTCTTTTCTACAGAGCCTGCCCAGGGTGTTCCAAACCCATCCATCACTTTTCTCCAAACTCCTCCTGTCTCATTTAAAGTTTGCATTGTGAAATACAGCACTTGATTACGTTCTTCTATTTTCATTTAATTCTTTAGTATAAGAAAATACCTACAATGAGAAGAGAAATAAAAACCACCCACATTCTCAGCCATTTGGAATAGGCACTGTTAATTCCTTGATGAATATTCCTCTATAACTTCTTTGCCCCTCCCCTCTTATTTGGAGAAAGGGCAAGAGGGAGGGAAAAAGAGCGAGAAAGTTATGTATATGTATAGAGTGTGTGTGCATATATATACATGTACACATAGAGCTGGATCCCTCTTTGTAATATGTAGATATTATGCTACAAAATGGGATGCTACAAAATAAGATGCTACAAAATGGGATCCAACTCTACATGTTGTTCTTTTATTTTTATTTTTTTTTAAAGATTTTATTTATTTATTTGACAGAGAGAGACACAATGAGAGAGGGAACACAAGCAGGGGGAGTGGCAGAGGGAGAAGCAGGCTTCCAGCTGAGCAGGAAGCCCGATGCAGGGCTTGATCCCAGGACCTTGGGATCATGACCTGAGCCAAAGGCAGACGCTTAACGACTGAGCCACCCAGGCGCCCTCTACATGTTACTTTTATGGTGGCCTTTAAAATTTGATAATATTCTCTTTTTCATGCCACTAGATACATTTTTTACAATTAACTTTTAAACAGCTGCATTGTATTTCATTAGGCTACTATAACTATTATTTTTAAAACTTCTCTCTTATTATTAGAACTTAGGTTATTTACAACTTTTTGCTCTTTTAAATAATGCCTCAGTGATTATCACTGAGGCTAATGTGGATTAGGAAGCCTTTAGGAAGAATTTGCAGGAGGGGAATTGGCAGGAGAAAAAATATATATATATGTATATTTGTTTTGTTTTGTTTTGTTTTGTTTTTTTAGAGAGAAAGAGAGAGCCTGTGTGCATGAGGGGAGGGTGGGAAAGAGAGAGGGAGAGGGAGAGAGAGAATCTCAAGCAGGCTCCGCACTCAGCACAGAACCCAAGACTGGGCTTAATCTCACAATCCCGAGATCATGACCTGAGCTGAAATCAAGAGTTGGAGGCTTAACCGACTGAGCCACTCAGGTGCCCCAAGATAGGTATATTTTTAATTATTATTTTGCCCCCTAGAAAAGTTATACATTTATTAGTTTGGTAAATATTCCACTACCTGTCTTTCTCATATGCATCTGTTAATATATAAATGCTTATTATCATTTAAAAATGTGATCATATAATACATTTTATTCTTGATTTGAGTTTTGCATTTGACAGTATAGCCCAGACATTTTCTATGTCATTATATATAAATTTACCTCATTTTATTTTTTTTTTAAAGATTTTATTTATTTATTTGACAGAGAGAGAGATAGCGAGAGCAGGAACACAAGCAGGGGGAGTGGGAGAGGGAGAAGCAGGCTCCCCGCTGAGCAGGGAGCCAGATGTGGGACTCGATCCCAGGGCCCTGGGATCACGACCTGAGCCGAAGGCAGACGCTTAACAACTGAGCCACCCAGGCGCCCTGCCTCATTTTAAAAATGTTGTACAGGGGTGCCTGGGTGGTTCAGTTGGTTGAGCATGTGACTCTTGATTTTGGCTCAGGTCATGATCTTGGGGTCCTGGGATCGAGCCCTGCATGGGGCTCCCTTCTCATTGGGGAGTCTGCTTGACCCTTTCCCTCTACCTCTGCCTCCACTTGTGTACTCTCTCTCTCTCAAATAAATAAATATTTTTTGAAAAAGTTTTAAAAATGCTGTCAGTATTCCATAGTATAGCTGCATTGTGATTTTTAGAAACCATTCCCCTGTTGATGGGTGTACCGAATATGTAGAGGTATACAGAATATGTTTAGCTGTAGGTAATGGAAGTCCTAATAGTGTCTTAAACAAAGAGGGGATCTATTTTTCTTTCATAACAAGGTGGGCAGTGGCTGGCAATGGTTCAAATGCTCAGTATTGTCATCAGAAACCTAGATACTTTTTTTCTTCCTATTCTGTCATTTTTAAATGTTGGCTTTTGTGTTCATGTTTGCCCCATATGGTTATAAGATGAAGCTCTAGACATCACATCCAAGTTCAAGGTGCTTGGGTATAATGCTAAGTGAAATAAGTCAGTCAGAAAAAGACAAATACCATAGGATTTCACCTATGGGAAAAGGGCCTTGCCTCTCCCTGTTATCAGGAAATCATAAGCTTATCTTATGTCTTATCAGCCAGAACTGTGTCATGTGGCTACCATAGGGGTTAGGGGGCTGAGAAAGCAGTAGTCTCCTTGGGGATGTACACATTGCTGGATGAGACAATGGGTTTTCTTATCAAGGAAAAAGGGGAGGGAGGTTATTAAGGGTAGAGGTACCTCTCTGTGCCAACCTCCATGAATGAGCATTTGAGCACTTACATACTGTGTATCACGGTTCTTTGGTTGTAGGCAACAGCAATAGACTCTGGCTTACATAAGCAAAAAAAAAAAAAAAGCCTGGGCTGTTCACAAAATTGAACTAGCTAAACCACTTGGCCTTGGGAAGGACAGGAATAGAGCATTTCCACAGATTTCAGGGCAGTTTCTTTAGGATTCATCACTAGATTGCCATCCCTCCAGTCCCCTTTTACCTTTGTGTGCCTCCAGGCAGGATTGACATTCTTGCAGAGAGTCTGATCAGTCTCATTTGCACATGCCCACCACGTCAGAGCCCTGAGACTGGTGTCCTCCAGAGTCACGGGACAGGAGGAATCCCCCACACCCAAAGGAGGGAAGGCTGAGAAGACAAAATATTTTCATGATTTTGGGATGGGGATTTTAAAATTTCTTTTATCATATTTTAAATTGTTGTGAATAGGAAGACTGCTAAATTTTGCTTATTAATAGTACAACCAACCATCTAACAAAATTATATTTTTAATAGTTTTTAAAATTAAATGATTAATTTTCACTGAAATCAAGTTGAGGAAGAATTTAGTATAACTTGGGGGCTATAAGTGTTTTCACTAGGGGACTAAATCCTCTCTGGGGAGTCAGTGAAGGCTTCTAAGAGACTTGGGCTTCAGCTGAGATCTGAAAGATAAGTAGGAATTGGGGAGGCAAAGGGTCAGAGATGGGGTAGAACAGTCTGTGTGAAGACCCTGCCTGAAGCGAGGCCAAAAGGAGAAAAGTGAAGAACTCAGGGAAAGGTAGCAGGGGAGGTTGCACTTCAAGTATTCCAATTAGCGATGTTTTTTTGTAGACAAAGAATTTATTACAATCATCAAAAATTCCTTACAGTAAGGTGAAGCAAGAAGCAATGCTGTGAGATCCATAGTCATTTATCACAGTCGATCCATTATGTGATCACACACTACATTCTTGACTTTTGTTTTCAGAGTGTGGTCGAACTATTGCTGGAGCAACCAAAGGGGGGAAAATGATGAGATTATATATAGACAACGCAGCCCCGGAGAAACTAAAAGGATTATGTGTATTTTTTGTTCGCTGTCACAGTGATGTTGCTATAAATATTAAAAATATTCATGAGGTATGTTTGCATTTTTTTTCAAATATATAGTTAAATTTTTTTCCAGCTTAATTGAGATGTAATTGACATAAAACATGGTAAGTTGTAGGCTGTATATAACATGTTGATTTAATACACTTATATTTTACAAACTGATTACCACTGTAGCATTAGCTGATACTCCATCATCTCACCTAATTACCTTTTTTTGTTTTATTTTTGGTGATGACATTTAAGGTGAACTGTCTTAGCAACATTCGAGTATATATTAGTATTACCTATAATCACCATGCTGTACGTTAAATCCCCAAAACTTATTCATTTTATAACTTAAAGTTTGATTGCTTTGACAAACATCTCCTGATTCCCCCTACCCAACAGCCCTGGTAATCAACATTCTACTCTCTGATTGACTTAATTCACTTAGCATAATACCCTCTAATTCCATCCACGTCATTGCAAATGGTAAGATTCATTTTTTTGATGGCTGCATAATATTCCATTGTATATATACATACATCACATATTCTTTATCCATTCATTTGTTGATGGACATCTAGGCTCTTTCCATAGTTTGGCTACTGTGGACATTGCTGCTATAAACATTGGGGTTCACGTGCCCCTTCGGATCACTACATTTGTATCTTTGGGGTAAATACCCAGTAGTGCAATTGCTGGGTCATACGGTAGCTTTATTTTTCAACTTTTTGAGGAACCTCCATACTGTTCTCCACAGTGGCTGCACCAGCTTGCATTCCCACCAATAGTGTAGGGATGTTCCCCCTTTTCCGCATCCCTGCCAAATCTGTCATTTCCTGACTTGCTAATGTTAGCCATTCTGACTGGTGTGAGGTGGTATCTCATTGAGGCTTTGATTTGTATTTCCCTGATGCTGAGTGATGTTGAGAACTTTTTCAAGTGTCTGTTGGCCATTTGGATGTCTTCTTTGCATAAATGTCTGTTCATGTCTTCTGCCCATATCTTGATTGGATTCTTTGTTCTTTGTTCTTTGGGTTCTTTGAGTTTGATAAGTTCTTTATAGATTTTGGATACTAGCCCTTTATCTGATATGTCATTTGCAAATATCTTCTCCCATTCTGTTGGTTGTCTTTTGGTTTTGTTGACTGTGCTGTGCAAAAACTTTTTATCTTGATGAAGTCCCAATAGTTCATTTTGCCCTTGCTTCCCTTGCCTTTGGTGATGTTTCTTGAAAGAAGTTGCTGAGGCTGAGGTCGAAGAGGTTGCTGACTGTGTTCTTTAGGATTTTGATGGATTCCTGTCTCACATTGAGGTCTTTCATCCATTTTGAGTCTATTTTTGTGTGTGTTGTAAGGAAATGGTCCAGTTTCATTTCTTCTGCATGTGGCTGTCTAATTTTCCCAATACCATTTGTTGAAGAGACTGTCTTTTTTCCATTGGACATTCTTTCCTGCTTTGTTGAAGATTAGTGGACCATAGAATTGAGGGTCCATTTCTGGGGTCTCTATTCTGTTCCATTGATCTATGTGTCTGTTTTTGTGCCAGTACCATACTGTCTGGATGCTTACAGCTTTGTAATAGAACTTGAAGTCTGGCATTGTGATGCCACCAGCTTTGGTTTTCTTTTCAACATTCCTCTGGCTATTCAGGGTCTTTTCTGCTTCCATACAAATTTTAGGATTATTTGTTCCATTTCTTTGAAAAAAATTGATGGTATTTTGATAAGGATTGCATTAAATGTGTAGATTGCTCTAGGTAGCATAGAGAGTTTCACAATATTTGTTCTTCCAATCCATGAGCATGGAACGTTTTTCCATTTTTTTGTGTCTTCCTCAATTTCTTTCATGAGTATTTTATAGTTTTCTGAGTACAGATTCTTTGCCTCTTTGCTTAGATTTATTTCACGTATCTTACGGTTTTGGGTGCAATTATAAATGGGATCGACTCCTTAATTTCTCTTTCTTCTGTCTTGTTGTTGGTGTATAGGAATGCCACTGATTTCTGTGCATTGATTTTATATCCTGTCACTTTACTGAATTCCTGTATGAGTTCTAGCAGTTTTGGGGTGGAGTCTTTTGGGTTTTCCACATAAAGTATCATATCATCTGTAAAGAGTTTGACTTCTTCTTTGCTGATTCAATGCCTTTTATTTCTTTTTGTTGTCTGATTTCTGTGGCTAGGACTTCTAATACTATGTTGAATAGCAGTGGTGATAGTGGACATCCCTGCCACGTTCCTGACCTTAAGGGAAAAGTTTTCAGTTTTTCCCCATTGAGAATGATACTTGCTGTGGGTTTTTCATAGATGGCTTATATGATATTGAGCTATCTACCTTCTATCCCTACACTGTGAAGAGTTTTAATCAAGAAAGGATGCTGTACTTTGTCAAATGCTTTTTTTGCATCTATTGAGAGGATCATATAGTTCTTGTTCTTTCTTTTATTATTGTATTGTATCACATTGATTGATTTGCAGATGTTGAACCAACCTTGCAGCCCAGGAATAAATCCCATTTGGTCATGGTGAATAATCCTCTTAATGTACTGTTGAATCCTATTGGCTAGTATTTTGGTGAGAATTTTTGCATCCATGTTCATCAGGGATATTGGTCTGTAGTTCTCCTTTTTGATGGGGTCTTTGGTTTTGGGATCAAGGTAATGGTGGCCTCATAAAATGAGTTTGGAAGTTTTCCTTCCATTTCTATTTTTTGGAACAGTTTCAGAAGACTAAGTATTATTTCTTCTTTAAACGTTTGGTAGAATTCCCTTGGGAAGCCATCTGGCTCTGGGTTCTTGTTTGTTGGGAGATTTTTGATGACTGCCTCAATTTCCTTAGTGATTATGGGTCTGCTCAGGTTTTCTATTTCTTTCTGATTCAGTTTTGGTAGTTGATACATCTCTAGGAATGCATCCATTTCTTCCAGGTTATCTAATTTGCTGGCACACAGTTCCTCATAATATGTTCTTATAATTGTTTGTATTTCTCTGGTGTTGATTGGCATCTCTCCTCTTTCATTCATGATTTTATTTATTTGGGTCCTTTCTCTTTTCTTTTTGATAAGTCTGGCCAAGGGTTTATCAATCTTATTAATTCTTTCAAAGAACCAGCTCCTAGTTTTGTTGATATGTTCTACTGTTCTTTTGGTTTCTATTTCATTGATTTCTGCTCTGATCTTTATTATTTCTCTTCTCCTGCTGGGTTTAGGTTATTTGCTGTTCTGTCTCCAGCTCCTTTAGGTGTAGGGTTAGGTTGTGTATTTGAGACCTTTCTTGTTTCTTGAGAAAGGCTTGTATTGCTATATACTTTCCTCTTAGGACTGCTTTTGCTGCATCCCAAAGATTTGAACAGTTGTGTTTTCATTTTCATTGGTTTCCATGAATTTTTAAAATTCTTCTTTAATTTCTGGTTGACCCATTCATTCTTCAGTAGGATGCTCTTTAGCCTCCAGGTATTTGAGTTCTTTCCGACTTTCCTCTTGTGATTGAGTTCTAGTTTCAAAACACTGTGGTCCAAAAATATGCAAGGAATGATCCCAATCTTTTGGTAGTGGTTGAGACCTGATTTATGACCTAGGATGTGATCTATTCTGGAGAATGTTCCATGAACCCTAGAGAAGAATGTGTGTTCTGTTGCTTTGGGATGGAATGTTCTGAATATTTCTGTGAAGTCCATCTGGTCCATTGTGTCATTAAAGCCTTTATTTTCTTATTGATCTTTTGCTTAGGTGATCTATCCATTTCAGCAAGGGGGGTGTTCAAATCCCCTACTATTATTGTATTATTGTTGATGTGTTTCTTTGATTTTGTTATTAATTGGCTTATATAATTGGCTGCTCTCACTTTAGGGGCATAGATATTTACAATTGTTAGATCTTCTTGTTGGATAGACCTTTTAAGTATGGTATAGTGTCCTTCCTCATCTCTTATTATAGTCTTTGGTTTAAATTAATTTGTCTGATATAAGGATTGCCACCCCAGCTTTCTTTTGGCGTCCATTAGCATGGTAAATTGTTTTCCACCCCCTCACTTTAAATCTGGAGGTGCCTTTGGGTCTAAAATGAGTCTCTTGCAGACAGCATATTGATGGGTCTTGTTTTTTTTATCCAATCTGATACCCTGTGCTTTTGATTGGGGCATTTAGCCCATTTACATGCAGGGTAACTATTGAAAGATAGGAATTTAGTGCCATTGTATTGCCTGTAAGGTGACTGTTACTGTATATTGTCTGTGTTCCTTTCTGGTCTATGTTACTTTTAGGCTCTCTCTTTGCTTAGAGGACCCCTTTCAATATTTCTTGTAGGACTGGTTTGGTGTTTGCAAATTCTTTTAGTTTTTGTTTGCCCTGAAGCTTTTTATGTCTCCTTCAATTTTCAATGACAGCCTAGCTGGGTATAGTATTCTTGGCTGCATATTTTTCTCGTTTAGTGCTCTGAATATGTCATGCCAGTCCTTTCTGGCCTGCCAGGTCTCTGTGGATAGGTCTGCTGCCAATCTAATGTTTCTACCACTGTAGGTTACAGATCTCTTGTCTGAGCTGCTTTCAGGATTTTCTCTTTGTCTCTGAGACTTGTGAGTTTTATTATTAGATGGGGTATTGACCTATTTTTATTGATTTTGAGAGGGGTTCTCTGTGCCTCCTGGATTTTGATGCCTGTTTCCTTCCCCAAATTAAGGAAGTTCTCTGCTATAATTTGCTCCAATATACCTTCTGCCCCTCTCTCTCTTTCTTCTTCTTCTGGGATCCCAATATTCTAATGTTGTTTTGCTTTATGGTATCACTTATCTCTCAAATACTCCCCTTGTGATCCAGTAGTTGTTTATCTCTCTTTTTCTAGGCTTCTTTATTCTCCATCATTTGATCTTCTATATCACTAATTCTTTCTTCTGCCTCATTTATCCTAGGAGTTAGAGCCTTCATTTTTGATTTTACCTCATTAATAGCCTTTTTGATTTCAAGTTGGTTAGATTTTAGTTCTTTTATTTCTCCAGAAAGGGATTCTCTAGTATATTCTATGCTTTTTTCAAGCCCAGGTAGTATCTTTGAAATCATCACTCTGAACTCTAGTTTCAACATCTTACCAATGTCTGTATTGATTAGGTCCCTGGCAGTCAGTACTGCCTCTTGTTCTTTTCTTTTGAGGTGAGTTTTTCCATCTTGTCATTTTGTCCAGAGGAGAATAGATGAATGAGAGGACAAAATGTTAAAAGGGTAACAACAACCCCAGAAAAATATACACTAAACAAATCAGAAGAGACCTGAAACCGGGGGAAAAGAAACAGAAAAAAAAAAAGAATATGATTAGGCTGGTTAATAGAACAGAGCCACACACTAGATTTTGGGTGTATTTTGGTCTGTTAGAAGAAATTGCCTCCCAAAATTTTAAAGAAAGAAAAACTTACATATATACAAAAAATAATGGTAAATATAATGAAGGGATGGAAGGTGACCTTAAAGATGAGAATTAAAAAAGATTAAAAAAAGGAATGATAAGGTAAGAAGTTCGTGAAAAAAAGAATGAAAAAAATTAAAAGAAAAAAAAGAATGTGATCAGGCAGGAGACTAGGACAATGTCATACACTAGATTTAGGGTATATTTTGGTCTGTTAGAAGAAACTGTATCCCAAAATTTTAAAGAAAGAAAAACTTATATATAAATAAAAAATAAGGTTAAATACAATGAAGGGATAGAATATGACTGTAAAAGTGAAAATTAAAAAAGATTTTTAAAAAGGAATTGATAAGATGTTGGTTGAAAAACGAAAGAAGAAAAATTCAACTAAAAAAATAGAAAAATAAAAAAATTTAAAAATTAGCTTTGAAAGACTAAAGAATCATGTGATAAAAGGCATGAATTCTATGTGCTGTGTTCCCCTAGTGCTGGAGTTCTGCCGTTCTCATTGATCGGTAAACTTGGTCTTGGCTGGCTGTTCTCGCTGATCTTCTGGGGGAGGGGCCTGTTGCTGTGGTTCCCAAATATCTTTGCTGGAGGCGGAATTGCCCCGCCCTTGCCTGTCCAGGCTAAGTAATCTGCTCGGGTTTGCTCTCCGGAGCTTTTGTTCCCTGCAAGCTTTCGGTACAGCTTTGGAGGACTAGAGTGAAAATGGCAGCCACCCAATCTCTGCCCCAGAGGAGCCGAGAACTCAGGGCCCCACTCCTCAGTGCGCCCCCAGAAAAAAGCAGTCAGTCACTCCCATCTCCCCAGTCTCTGACCACACTCCGTGCTCACCTGGCCTGTGACTGAGCGTTTCTATCTCTGGCACCTGACCCCATGTGGAGTCTCCAAACCCAGCAGATCCCTACGGTGTGCTCCCACGCCGCTCCTCCCGGGGGAGGAAGGTGAGTCTCCCTGGATCTGCTGCTTGTTGGGTCCCTGCTGGAGGACCAACCATGCCATGGATCACGGTTTATGGCAACCCCGACCTGAGAGCCCGCTTCTCAGCTCTGTCTCTGCAGCCGGCTTCTCCGCTCTGATACCTGGGAGCTCTGCTGCACTCAGGCACCCCCGGACTTTCTGTGACCCTGAGGGTCCTGAGACAACACTGTCCCACGAGGGTTCCACCCCCCGCTTAGCCACTGGAGCGACATCCCTCAGCAGAGCAGACTTCTAAAAGTTCTGATTTTGTGCTCTGCTGCTCTATCACTTGCCGGTAGTGGCTGACGGAGGCCCCCTCCCCCACCATCTATCTTCCTGATTATCGCCTTGGATTCACTTCTCCGCACATCCTACCTTCCAGAAAGTTGTCGCTTTTCTGTTCAGAGAGTTGCTGCTCTTTTCTTCAATCTCCTGTTGAGTTTGTAGGTGTTCAGAATGGTTTGATCCCTATCCAGTTGAATTCCTGGGACCAGACGAAATTTAGGTCTCCTACTCCTCTGTCATCTTGCTCCTCCCTCAATTATATGTTTTTTATCCTTCATTTTGATAATGTGGTATATCACATTTATTGATTTGCATATATTGAACCATTTTTACATCCCAGGGATAAATCCCACCTGATCATGATGTATGATGCTTTTAGTGTGCTGTTGAATTGGTTTGGTAGTATTTTGTTGAACATTTTTGCATCTGTATTTATTAGGGATATTGGTCTATTGGTAATTTTCTTATAGGGTTCTTCTCTGGCTTTGGTATCAGGGTAATTCTGGCCTTGTAAAATGAGTTTCAATGTTCTCCCTTCTTCATTTTTTGGAAGAGTTTTAGAAGGATTGATGTTAACTTTTTAAGTGTTTGGTAGAATTTACCAATGAAACCATATGGTACTGAACTTTGTTGGGAATTTTTATAGATTTATTTATTTACTTATTTTAGAGAAAGAGAGCACTTGAGTATGAGTGGAAGGGAGGGACAGAGGAAGAGGGAAAGAGAGAATCTCAAGCAGACCCCCTGCTGAGCACGGAGCCCAATATGGGGCTCCATCTCACCACCCATGAGACCATGACCTGAGTCAAAATCACAGGTTGGACTCTTAACCAACTGAGCCACCCAGGCACCCCTGTTGGGAGGTTTTAAATTACTGAATCAGTCTCTTTACTGGGTATTGGTCTGTTCAGATTTTCTATTTCTTCATGATTCAGTCTTTGTAGGTGGTATTTTTCTAGGAATTAATCCATTTCTTCTAGGTTGTCCAATTAGTGTGAATATAATTGTTCATAGTTGTTTCTTTCTTTGTTTTAAAATAGTTTTTTTTTTTTAAGATTTTATTTATTTATTTGACAGAGAGATACACAATGAGAGAGGGAACACAAGCAGGGGGAGTGAGAGAGGGAGAAGCAGGCTTCTAGCTGAGCAGGAAGCCTAATGCAGGGCTTGATCCCAGGACACTGGGATCGTGACCTGAGCCAAAGGCAGACGCTTAACCACTGAGCCACCCAGGCGCCACGTTCATAGTTGTTTCTTATGATCCTTTGCATTTTTGTGGTACTAATGTCTCCTCTTTTATTTCTGATTTTATTTATTTGAGTCTTCTCTCTTTTTTTCTTGGTCTAGCCAACAGTTTGTCAATTTTGTTATCTTTTCACAAAACAGCTTTTAGTTTTGTTGACCATTTCTATTGTTTTTCTGGTCTCCATTTCATTTTTTCTGCTTTTATCTTTGTTATTTCCTTTCTTCTGCTAACTTTGGGCTTAGTTCTTCTTTTTCAGGTTCCTTGAGATGTAAAGTTAGGTTGTTTAATATCGTTCTTTTTTCTTAGCATAGGCATTTATCACTATAAACTTCCCTCTTAGAACTGCTTTGGCTGCATCCCAAATCCTAGAGGTTTTGGTATGTTCTGTTTCCATTTTCATTTGTTTTGAGATATTTTTTATTTCCTTTTAGATTTCTTCTTTGACCCACTGGTTGTGCAGGGGCGTTAGTTTTCACATATTTGTGAATTTTCTAGCTTTTCTCCTATTACTGATTTCTAGTTTCATACCATTGTGATTGGAAAAAAAATATTTGGTATGATTTCCATCATCTTAAATTTGCTCTTTTGTGACCTACCATAGGATCTTTCCTGGAAATGTTCCATGTGCAATTAGAAAGAATGTATATATTTCTGCTATTGGGTGGAATGTTCTGTACATGTATATTAGGTCCATTTGGTCTAAATTACAGTTCAAGTGCAAGATTTCCTTATTTATTTTCTGTCTGGATGGACTATCCCTGTTGAAAGTTGTATTGTCTGTTTCTCCCTTCAGATCTGCCAGTATTTGGTTAAAATATTTAGATGCTCTGATGTTGGGTACATATATATTTATGATTGCTTTATCTTATTGATAAAGTGACCTCTGTATCACTGTATAATAACCTTCTTTGTGTCTTGTTACTGTTTTGGCTTAAAGTCTATTTTGTCTGATATAAGTATGGCTACCTCTGTGTCCTTTTCATTTCCACTTGCATGGAATATAAAGTTTCTCTTTTCACTTTGAGCCTATGTGTATCTTTAAAGCTGCAGTGAGTCAGTCTCTTGTAAGCAGCATATAGTTGGGTCTTGCTTTTTGTATCCATCCAGCTACTCTGTGTCTTTTGATTGGTGAATTCAATCCATTTGCATTTAGAATAATTATTGCTATGTAAGGACTTACTAGTGCTATATTATTGATTGCTCCCTGGTTGTTCTGTACTTCCATTTTTTCTGTTCCCCTCTGTTTCTACTTTTGTAAATCGGTGTTTTTCCATGTGGTATGCTCTGTTCCCTTCCTTTTTAACTTTTTGGGAATCTACCCTAGATTTTTGCTTTGTTGTCACCACAAGGCTTACATAAAATATTATAGATATAACAGTTTATTTTATGCTGATAACAAGTAACTTTAATTGCATATAAAAACTCTACACTTTTGCTCTTCCTTTTTACGTTTTTGATGTCACAATGTGTCTCTTTTTAACTGTGCATTCATTAACAAATTTTGTGACTATAGTTGTTTTTGTCATCCTCATTCTTTAACTTTTATACTAGAGCTATGTGGTTAACACCACTCATATTACAGTATTTGAGTATTCTGAATTTGACTACATGCTCACCTTTTTTAGTGTATTGTATATTTTCATATGTGTTCATGTCAGTAATTAGTGTTCTTTCATTTTGGCTTGAAGAACTCCTTTCAGCATTTCTTATAAGGCAGGTCAACTGCTGATGAATTACTTCAGCTTTTATTTGTCTAGGAAAATCTTTATCTCTCCTTCATTGCTGTAGGGTAATTTGCCAGATAGAGTATTCTTGGTTGGTATTTTTTTTTCCTTTAGCACTTTGAATATATCATTACACACATTCCTTGCCTGCCAGGTTTCTGCTAAGAAATCTGTTGGTAACTGTCAGGGTTTGGTTCCCTTGTAAGTTATAAACTTCTTTTCTCTTACTACTTTCAAGATTTTCTCTTTGTCTTTGAGTTTTGACAGTTTTATTACCATGTGTCTTGGAAAGGATCTCTTTAAGTTGATTTTGTTTGGTGACATATGAGCTTCATGAACTTGGATATCCAAATCTCCTCCCAGATTTGAGCAGTTTTCAGTCACCATTTCTTTAAATAAGCTTTCTGCCCTCCTTCCCCTCTCTTCTTTTTCTGGAACTCCATAAC
Source organism: Mirounga angustirostris (assembly GCF_029215605.1). Taxonomy (NCBI): domain Eukaryota; kingdom Metazoa; phylum Chordata; class Mammalia; order Carnivora; family Phocidae; genus Mirounga; species Mirounga angustirostris. The sequence goes on from NW_026991716.1 coordinate 35,028,159, forward strand.
TTGTGAATTGGTGCTTTTGATGATATCCTAGTTCACACAGGTTTAAGTTTTTGTCGCTCTTTTTCCTTTGTTGTGCTCTGACAGGATCAACTCAAAGTTCCTGTCTTCTATCTCACGATTCTTTCCTCTGCTTGATCCATTCTGTTGTTCATGGTCACTGTTGCATTTTTCATTTCTTTGTATTCCTCAGCTCCAGAGGCTCTTTTTCTGTGATTTCTATCTCTATTAAACTTTTCAATTTGTTCATGTATTATTTTTCTGATTTTATTGAATTATCTTTCTGTGTTTTCTTGTACTCATTAAGTTCCCTTAAAACAGCCATGTTGAATTCTTTTTCAGGTAAATTGCAAATTTCCATGTCTTTGTGGTTGGTTACTAGAAAATTAATTGTGATCCTTTGGTGGTATTATTTCCTTTATTTTTCATGTTCCTTAAAGTTTTGCATCACTAGCTTTGGGTTTGAGGTAATAGTCACCTCTGCCAGTCTTTATTACCTTTGGTAGAGAAATGCCTTCCCTCAGCCCTGCTGGTGATTCTGAGTCTCCCTCAGACCTTCTATGGATAAACCTGCTCTACACTTCTTTCTCCCTTTTGTGGTTGAATTCTTGAGCTTGTATGCCTTCTCTCAATCCTGCAGTGCACCAGGCCAAGAGCCTCCCTTTCATTTTCCCAAAGGTGATGTGAAAGCTCAAGTTTGTGATCTCCCCCTGGCCAATAGATTTGGGCTGGTTTTCTTCATGTACTCACTAGCCATCTGCCAAAGCTTGTTCTCACTGCTGCCATCAGGAGCATGCACAGGGAACCAGCCACAGGGTAGGGGGCATATGTGGCTGAGGCATGCTGAGAGCTGGGGGTGCCCCTAGGCCAGTTGGGGGAATCCATGAGCCAGATATTCCCAGTGGCCATGCTGGGCTCTCAGTGGTGGGCTTCTTGATGGAATCTGTGATGCAGCTAGTCTGCTTCCCTTTAATGCCTTGCAAGAGTCTTCTCTGCTCCTCTCTCCACTTCTTTCTGCCTCCTGCTCCCAGCCATGCAGATCATGATTCAGTACTCTGGATGGGGTGGGAGAGAAATGAGCCTCTTTGGCAGCATCCTACACAGCTGGGGAAGCTGGATGCTCACTTATGTGCTTTTACTTTCCCCTGCAGGAGAAATATAGGCTGAGAAGATCTCTCTTGGTACTAAACTATGCTGCCTTGGGGAAGGGGTGATGTGGATAAAGTCAAGCTGCTCCTCTTACCTTATCCAGTGCACCCAAACTCATATATATATATATTTTTTACTCCAACTATGTGCTGGAACTTCTTTTCTGGAAATCTGAACTTCCACAAGGGCTCTCTTGTCTGTGGGTGACTAAGAGTGCTTTCTAGGGGCTCCTAGACAGTGTCCAAGAGGGGTTGGGGTTGGTACACACCCACTGCAGGTTCCACACCTGGACCAAGGTCTGTATGCCTGTTCTCTGATGCATGGTGGGGAAAACTCCTCCTGTGTTCCTTGGCATATGGTGCTGGTTCCCACAGCTCCCACAAAGCCACTTTTGTCCATGGATACAAACCAAATTCCTGGTTTTTGTTAGGGGACAAAAACAAAGGACATCTTATTCCACCATGTATTGACATCACCAGCCTATAGTTAAACATTGAATGTATCGTCATCGCCACACATTTTCTTTGCTTTCTCTCCTTTCTACATATAGAACTGAATTGAGTTCCAAGAAAAATAATGTATTTATGTATTCAAAGAAACTGAGAAGTTACCATAATAGAGCTCAGTGATATTTATCCTTTAGATACTGCTTTTAAAATTCATGAAAATCCCATTTCTTCTAGAAGGTGTGCAAATAACTTCCATCTTTCCATTCACTGGGAGTGAATTTAATGTTGTTCACACAGTTTTGAGTATTAGTTACTTTATTTAACCTCTTCTTTACTTAATATTTAAACTCTTTGATAGTTTCAGAAAGAAGAGAGAATTGACCTAGATATTGCTTACTTAGTCCCAGGAAGGAACCTTGATGGATTGGGAAAAACAGCAATTTTATTCAGATAGACCCAAATTTGCCTCTTAGCCTCACCACTGACCAGTGGAGTGTTCCTTGACAACTTGCTTTTCTTTTCTATGACTTAGGTTTTTACATTATTAAATTGGGAATAGTCATACCACCTTACAGCATTGTGGTGAGACTAAATGATATCATCAGCCAATGCTTATGTTGCCTAACATAGTAGTCCTTCAACAAATACTAGTTCTCTATTATTTTAAAGAGTCTTAATAAACAAAAGTCTTCCTTTTTACAACAGGAAATGTAACTGAGATCCAACCTAATTTTTCTCCTTTTCTGTTTATGAGGTGGTTTAGCTTAGTTTTGGATTCTAGGCTGGGAGTTATTTCCCTCAGACTCCTTGTAGCTATTCCAATCTGATATCTCTGTTGGCTGATGAAACCTCCTCTGTAAGTGTACTTCATAGATGATCTGTCTTTTCTTTCTGTTTTTGCTCTTTGTTTTTGAAACTGTTTTGCCACGATGTCTCTACATGTGTAGATTTGTTTCCTCAGTCTATCTTCCATTTCACGAATTCTCCATTCAGCTTTTCTGTGACAACCCATTCTTTTTTATCATTGAGTTTTTATTTTTGTCACAGTTATATGCAGTTTTAAAAAAGGAAGAAACTGTAAGTCTTGTTATGAAAACCGACTTCTCTCTCACTCTCCAGAAACAGCCTTTAACTCTTAGCAGATTCTTTCATTTGCCTCCATATCTCCAAATAATAGGCTCTGATTGCTCCTTTGCTAGGTTAGACATTATGTATTGACTCTTCCCTATGGAAGATAAGGATGTAGCTCTTTTTTTGTCCTCTGCCCCTCCTGCCATTTTCCATCCCTTCATTCTTCCAATGTAGTTATATTCTATTTTCCTTAGCTAGATGTTTGTTTATATCATTATAACTGTGTAAATACAATCACAGTTGAACATACAGTATACCAGTGATCCTCAGCATGGTCCCCAAGACTCTTTCATGGAATCTGCAAGGTCAAAATGCATTTTTATCATAATACTGATATTTGTCCTTTTTACTGTGTTGACATTTGACTAATGGTGCAGAGGCAACAGAAAGACTGGGACACCTTAGCACAAATCAAGGCAATGGCATCAAACTGGATTAGTAACTGTTGTATTCTTCTGTGAGTTAAATGCACTCACAGTTAAAAAATTTTTTTAGTGCCTTTGGGCAAGGCTTTTTGTCTTAATTTCTTGGGTTGAGATTTCCGTGTCACTTAAATTGTATGAACTGAGATGTCATACTCATAGATGCTGGACTTCTGGTTTCTGTGCTTTTGATTTCTTGAGACTGATCATTTTTTCCACTTAAAATACTGGGCTAGTGTCATTGCTCTTTCCCTATCCTGATGGAGTTTTTCTAGTCCCATTTCCATGAATAGAGCAACTTTCCACTAATAAATTTATGCAGAAAGCTCAGCTTCATTTCCTTCACATTGTATAGGCTCCAGGCCATGTCTCCTTCCCTAGGTAGAAACTAAAGTACTGAGGAAAGTGTCGCCTTCATCAACATATATGTGAATGGTTAGAATGGGGGCAGAATATAAATTTGTTGATTTTAAAACTCTCATTTTCATGACCACTTATGTTTTCCTAGCAGTATATAAAAGTATCGTCTATGTTTGTTGTAGTGTGAAATAGGTTATGGTTTTCAGTTCGTTAATGGGATTGGCATATAAAATCACTTTTGAACACCACCCTTTCAGGAAGTGCTATTTACTGTACTGGATGCATCAACAGGAATCCTAAATGGGATTAAGAATATGCTGTCAAGTGTATTCCTACCAGCTATTCTTGCAACAAATAATTGGGGTGCTCTAAACCAGTCCAAGCAAGGAGAATCTGAAAAACACATTTTCACTGAAACCATCAACAGATACCTTTCATTTTTAGATGGTAAGTATAAAATTTAATGCTTAGTAAATTACTAAAAATGAGCAAATTAACTATAAGATATGTTATTTTTTAAAGACTTTATTTATTTATTTGAGAGAGAGAGAGAGCACATGCAAGCACACAAGCAGGGGGAGGGGCAGAGGGAGAAGCAGACTCCCCGCTGAGCAAGGAGCCAGATGTGGGGCTCTATCCCAAGACCGTGGGATCATGACCTGGGCTGAAGGCAGATGCTTAACCAACTGAGCCACCCAGGTGTCCTTATAAGATATGTTATTAAAGATAAGCATTAGAGGAAAAACATTCCATCTTAAAAGAAAGTGCTAATCAAAGTAATTATGAGATGTAGAGGTAAGAAATCAAATCATTAGATCCTCTCATTTCCAGGGATCTTTCAAGGAGTACGATGTTTCTTTTCTTCCATTATAGCAGGAAGATTCTTTTCCTATATTATTAATGAAAAATTTCACCACATTTTAAAATATCACTTTATTATCAGCTCTTTTAAAATTATATACTTTTATAATTTTATATTATTAAAATAATATTATTAAAAATTATCAAGTCACAATCTAATGATCAATTTATATTATATTTCTATAAAGTATTCGATCTTTAACATTTGAGTAATTATAGCTTGAAACCACACATTGACATTAAACACCTCTTCTCAATATTGTTTCTTCCCTCTTAGGTGCTAGAGTAAGTATTGAGGGAACAGTTATGTTAAAGAAGGTAGAAAATATTGATTTTTCCAAACTGCATACATTTGAAGAAGTGACAGCTGCAGCTAGCAATTCAGAAACTGTTCGTCAGCTAGAGGAGGTGCTGATGACATGGTATAAACAGATTGAACAGGTGAGCTAACTCAAGTAATTACATCAGATATGAGTCATAATTCTCATCTGTGTCCTAGCCATTGCATTTTGTCCCTAAAAGTAAGGGGAAGAGGAGTCTTCCAGATTCCGTTATGAAACTTAGCCTATTCTTGACTCTAGTGCAAAATCGTTGTTCTCTATGGGCACTGAAAATCACTTTTAATTACTTCTCACTTTGAAGGAGGGAACCATAACAATATGAGTTGAGAATGGAAAAATGAAGAATTAGGAATAGCCAGCATTCATCTCCAATATTTTATATGTTGTTTATTCTCTTCATAAGAGAAAGGAAGAGGATACAATGAAGTGACTATAGTCACGGTGCTAGACACTAAATAAATAGCTCTTGGTTGATCAATGGAATTGTCTGTGTTGACCAAGAGATTCAAACTAGGCTCATCATGTCAGTACGGTATTGGTCAAATTTTTCTCTGGCAGTAGGAAAAGCTGCAGTAGGAATGGGGCATATGTCAACATTCTGAGAGGTGCCAACTTACACTATACATACTGCCCCAAATCAGGTACTATGTAATTGCTCTAAACTGAAAGAGGACACTAGGAACCAACTCACAAATCTCTAGTTCATGAGCATAGGACAGTGGAACTAGAGAAGAAAATCTTCAGTTAAATGAAGACTAAGGTAAAAAAATCTTGACCAAGCAAGAGTTAGAACATTTTCAATTTTACCTCTCTTAGAACTATGTTAGAAGGAAGGAGGTGCAGTTGGAATGGAAAAATTGGAGGACTTTGGAAACTCCAGTGGGGCCTGTAGTGCTGGCCCAGAATTTGTTCTAGGTGTCACTAGGAAATTGAAGTGGGTAATTGAGCACCACAGGACTTCTGTACTCACCTACTATGTCACTGGGGGAAGGAGGAGTTGTAACCCATTACGGAAATCAGGCTCTGTCCTATACAATGGCTGAGGAGATCCTCTCTAACTATTATGATCAATCAATACAGATTTTCTTTCATAAAAATGAACAAACAAAAGAAAATAGCTTGAGATTTAGGGAGATTTAGCAACCTGAAATAAGAAGATCAAGTTGCGCAATTGTAGCAGATGGCTCCAATTAAGCAGAATCAATGCAAGAAATAGGAAAGATCTTTAATCTAAAATAAAAATCTGAACTGTGATGTCTAAAATAAACTTTGACCAAAAAATAAATAGATTAAAAAAAATAAACCTAAATCTTGACCTTGACCTCTTGTCATTCACAAAAATTAATCAAGATGGATTGTAGACATAAATATGAAAGCTAAAACTTAAAAAACAGATACATGCAACAACATGGATGAATCTCAAAGATGCTTTGAGTGAACAAATGCAACCTTAAATAAGTAAGGTGAAAAGTAAAATGAAACCTATAAATGAGCCAGAACACAATATAAGACTATATTAATATGTTCTTAAGATACAGAACCCAGAAGCCATGAAAGAAAAAAACTGACATGATTTGAGTATGTAAAAAAATGTAGTAACTTCCATATGGCAAAAATTACCATGAGCAAAACTAAAAAAGGGGCACCTGGGTGGCTCAGTCAGTTAGCATCTGCCTTTGGTTCTGGTCATGATACCTGGGTCGTGGGATTGAGCCCCATGTCGGGCTCCCTGCTCAGTGGAGAGCCTACTTCTCCCTCTCCCCACCCCCAACTCGTGCTCTTTCTCACTCTCACTCTCTCTCTCTCTCAAATAAATAAAATCTTAAAAAAAAAACCCTAAAAAATAAATGATCTTCTGGGAGAAAATATTATCAGCAAAAATAACAAAGAGGTAGTATCCATAATATATAAAGAACTTCTATAAATCATTAATAAATGGGCAATAGAGAGAAAAATAGGCCAAGGATATGAGCAGTGTCATTTAAGGAAAGTATATGAAGATATTTGACCAAGGAAAAAAAAAGGGGGGGACTTGGGAGTATCATGATATCTTCAAATATTCGATGGGATTTCATGTCAAGTTAAACTCACACCGTATGGCCCTAAATGGCAGGAGTAAGACAGAGTATGATGGCTATAAAGAGAGATTTTTAATTTTGAAATCAGGATAACTTTTTCACAGAATCCTGTCCACACAAAAAATTGGAATGTGCTGCATTCCTGAAAGTATCCACTTTGAGGCTGATTACTATCTATGAATAATGTTGTAACAGAAATTAAACATCAAAAGGGTTGTTTGATTTAGTTGATTTTTAAGGTCCATTTTCATTCCTTAATTCAGTGATTCAAGCTATTTAGACTTTCAGCTATTTAAGAAAACTTGAAACTATGTCTAGTATCCCCTATTTAAGGAGGTAGGGAAGATTGTGATAAGATTAGGGAAGAGTTCGGGGCGCCTGGGTGGCTCAGTTGGTTAAGCGACTGCCTTCAGCTCAGGTCATGATCCTGGAGTCCCTGGATCGAGTCCCGCATTGGGCTTCCTGCTCAGCAGGGAGCCTGCTTCTCCCTCTGACCCTCCCCCCTCTCACGTGCTCTCTCTCTCTCTCATTCTGTCTCAAATAAATAAATAAAATCTTTAAAAAAAAAAAAAGATTAGGGAAGAGTTCCATAAACCATGGTTAAAATTAAAAGCAATAATGACTTCTTGGATTAAAGAAAGAACCTTCGTAGGTCTGAAAAATCAACTCTGTACTTTACCTCTTTGTATTCTTAAAACATTCCATCACAATTTAAATTATGTCAAGTTATGGGGTGCCTGGGTGGCTCAGTCAGTTAAGGGTCCAACTCTTGGTCTAAGCTTAGGTCTTGAACTCAGGGTTGTGAATTCAAGCCCCATGATTGGGCTCCATGCTGGGTGTGGAGCATACTTAAAAATAAATAAATAAATAAATAATGTAACATTATAAACATAAAAAGTACAGAAAATAATATAACAATGACTCGTGAAACAATGACTCCTGAGATTAAACAAATACTGTTTGCCACATTTGCTTTGGATCTGTTTTATTTCACAATAGCCTCCAACCCATCCCTTTTCCTACCCTCTATATTACCACTGTCCTGATGATATTGTCTTCTCTCATTCCCCTGAAAGTTTCACACTTTCATTGCATTTGCATATTTATAAGCTTTAAATTATATATAAAAATAAATTATATATACATTATACATAAATACAGAATATATATTTGTGATTAAAATCTTTACACAAATGGTATAACACCATTAAATATGATTTTACAAGTTTTTTTTTTTTCCATTTAGCATTCTCTTTCATCTACATTGGTACAAGTAAATTACTACTGTCTGGTATTCCTCTATAAAGAAATCAGTTTGCTATATAAATTTTCACACATTAAAGACACATTTAAATCATGTCTAATATGCTGTGTTTAAGGAGGTAAAGAGGTTTATTCATCCATTCCCTCAGAAAGACAGTTGTTTCTTTTCTTTCTTCTTCTTCTTCTTTTTTTATTTTTGGCTATTACAAACAATAATAATACGCATTCAATGAATACCTGTGTTCAGATCTCCTTTGCACATATCCCAGATTTCTCAGTGGAATTGCTGAGAGCAATAGTATATATATCTTTATTGGATATTACAGAGCCCTCCAAGTAGTGGTTATATTAACTTATTTTATTTTTACAGAAGCATATGAGAGTTCCCATTTCTTCAAATCTTTTGTTACACTTGGGATTGTTAGATTTTTAATCTTTGCCAGGATGTTGGGTGTGAAATGATATCTTATTTTGCATTCCTCTGACTATACTGAGGTTGAGCATGTTCAATGGCTATTTAGGTTTCTTCTTTGTTGAGTTGCTTGTTCACATCCTTTACCTAGTTTTAGTTCAGATTGCTCCATGATATCTTACTGAAATGTTGGAGTTTAAATAATATTTCCCAGATGTTAATCCTCTGTTGGTCTGCATTGTGTCCTACATCTTAATTTGGTATGGTGTCTTTAGTCATGTGGAAGTTTTACATTCTAATGTAAATTTATTAGTTACAAATTGTAATCCAGCTTTAACTTAGTTACCTCCAGTGGCTAGGAACTTTGTGCTTTTTGTATTTTATTTAAGAAACCCTTGTTTAGTATTATGAAGATATTCTCTTAAGTTATTTATTTTAAATAGTGAAACCTACAGTAATGAATACAATAAAAGAAACAAATTATTGTAAAACAAACCTTCATGTAACTTTTTGCACAAGTTAAGAAGCAGCATTACTAGCACCTTACAATCTCCATGCAGCCCTCTTCCCAGTTTCAACTCCCTTTTCTTTCCCCTAGTGGTAACCATTTCCCTGACAATTATGATATTTAGTTGCATGCTTTTCCTTTATCTCCTATATTTTCTTTAAAAGCTTTGCCATGTTGTTTTTAATATTTAGGTTTTTAATTCATCTGGATTTATGTGTGTGTGTGTGTGTGTGTGTAGGGTAGGAATCTAATTTTGTCTTTTTCCATATAGTTAGCCAATTGTCCCCAAAATAAGCTGTTTAGTTAATAGCCCATTATTTCCTTTTTTTAAAAAAATTTCTTTAAAATAAATTAATTAATATTTAGTGTATTAGTTTCAGAGGTAGAGTTCAGTGATTCATCAGTCTTATATAATACCCAGTGCTCATTACATCATGTTCCCTCCTTAATGTCCATCACTCAGTTACCCCATCCTTATACCCCTCCCCTCCAGCTACCCTCAGTTTGTTTCCTGTGATTAAGAGTCTCTTGGGGTGCCTAGGTGGCTCAATCAGTTAAGCGTCTGCCTTCAGCTCAGGTCATGATCCCAGGGTCCTGGGATTGAGGCCCGTATTGGGTCCCTACTCACTGGGGAGCCTGCTTCTCCCTTTGCTTCTGCCTCTCTCTCTCTGTCAAGTGAATAAATAAAATCTTTTTTTTAAAAGAGTCTCTTATGCTTTGTCTCCCTCTCTGATTTTGTCTTGTTTCATTTTCCCTACCCTTTCCCTATGATCCTGTTTTGTTTCTTAAATTCCACATGAGTGAGATCATATGATAATTGTCTTTCTCTGATTGACTTATTTCGCTTAGCATAATACCCTTTAGTTCCATCTATGTCGTTGCAAGTGGCAAGATTTCTTTTTTGATGGCTGCATAGTATTCCTGTGTGTGTGTGTGTGTATCACATCTTCTTTATCCATTCATCTGTTGATGGGCATCTGGGCTCTTTCCAGAGTTTTAGGCCATTGTTTCCTGACACACTTTTAATATCACTTCTGTAATATATCAAATTTCAAATCCCACTGTCTATCCCACTGGTGTACTTATTTGGGTTTTGCACTCATGTAATACTGCTTTCATTTCTGTAGTTTTTTACTAAATCAATATTTGGCCTGGCAAGTCCCTTTCTGTATTTTTCTTCAAAATTGCATTGATTATTTCTGGTTAATTGTTCTTCCAAATTAATTTTAAGACTAGTTTGTCAAGTATCACAAAAAACCCTATTGAGATTTTGACTGGTTTTCATTGAATGTATACATTAATTTAGAGAAAATTGTCATCTTTATATGGTTGAATTTTTCCATCCATGAACATGGCATCTCTCCATTTTTTTAGGTTTTCTTTTGTATGCTGAAAGTAAGTTTTCTAATTTTATTCACAAAGATATTGCACATCTTTGCTAATCTCTAGGTATCTTATCATTATTGTTATTTGTTATACCAAATGCTCTTTTTTTAGAAATTACATTTTCAGATTGCTAGATGGCTTGTAGAGAAATGCTACTGATGTTTATGAATACATGCAGTAACCTTACTGAATTATTCACTTTTACTAAGTGTAAAAGTTTATCTTTAGATATTCTTGAATTTTAAAAATGTGACCAACCATATCATCTTTGATTATACCATTTTTGTTTTTTCATTTCCAATTCTTATGCCTTTATTCTACTTATCTTCTTTGGAGACCTCCATTACCAGGTTGAATAGAAGTGGGCAGTGTTAGTGGCAAACTTGTGTTGTCCTTGGTTTTAAAGTGATATTTCCTAAAATTTCATCCTTAGGTATGAGTTTGCTGTAGATTTTTGGTAGATACTATTTATCATGTTAAAGAAGTTCCCTTTTGTTCTCAGTTTTCTAAGAGTTTTTAATATTATTCAGTGTTATGTATTTATAAGCTTCCTTTGAAAAGATGCAAATAATGAGGTTTTACCAAAGAAGAAAGTAACATTTCTATATTCTCTGAGTTCTTTTGATTGCAGGTACTTATTGAGAGTGAGCAGATGAGAAAAGAAGCTGATGACTCAGGTCCACTCACCGAATTGGAACACTGGAAACGCATGTCAGCCAAATTCAATTACATTATTGAACAGATTAAAGGGCCAAATTGTAAGGCTGTCATAAATGTGCTTAATGTTGCACACTCCAAACTGTTGAAGGTAAAAGGCCTTTTATTTTAAAATTTGTTATGTTTCTGAACAACCAACTGGAAAATTACCCTTCTTGAACTGCTTTTTCACATCATATACTGAAACCATATACTTAGAAGTGTTAAACTTTGAGTAAGGCTTTCTTATATTCCACTATTATTTCCCAAAGAAGAAAAAGAAGTATAGAAATAAAGATTTATTTCTCTGTATTTTTAAAAAAGATTTTATTTATTTATTTGACAGAGAGAGAGACAACGAGAGAGGGAACACAAGCAGGGGGAGTGGGAGTGGGAGAAGCAGGCTTCCTGCCAAGCAGGGAGCCCAATGCGGGGCTCAATCCCAGGACCCTGGGATCATGACCTGAGCTGAAGGCAGATGCTTAACCGACTGAGCCACCTAGGTGCCCCTATTTCTCAATATTTTCACACCAATTTTGGCAATACTCCTATGGGGTGATTGCCATTTACTTTTAATTTGTTTTTGAAATTGTGAATCAATAGAGGCTCAGGGTGGTAAAGAACTACATAGAAAGTCAAAAGCAAAAATGTGCTGTCAGTATACATCTCCTGTCCACTATTACACAGCTTAGTTTGATTCTAGATTGTTTTCTTTGCTGTATTCTTCCTTAAAAAAGATCTGTATCTATCTACATCTGTATCTATATATCTGTATCTGTATCTTTCTATCTGTATGTATATCCTATTCTCAAAGACCCAAAGTAATATAATGTCACAAATAAGTAAGCTAGAAAAGTTGTTCCAGATAAGCAAGTCCAGTTTAAGCCTACAGACAGGATGTTAATTACAAACAGAATGAGCCTTCAGTTGTAGTAAGTCATTTAAAGTATTTATAATAACCTTAAGTCTTAAATTATATAAGAAAAAGGTATGTCATTCACATTTAGTATCAACTACTTTAGGGAAGCTAGCTTGAATTTCTTGATTAAAATTAAGTAAAGTGATATATTTGGATGTTTCATGGTATTCTTATACATTTTTTCTTAGAATTGGCATGATTTGGATGCAAGAATAACAGATACAGCAAATGAATCAAAAGATAATGTCAGATATTTGTACACTCTAGAAAAAGTATGTCAACCTCTGTATAACTATGACCTAGTAAGTATGCTTTTTAAAGTGTAGTTTGAAAAATAACTCATCTTAAAGTAGCTTTATAATATATGTGTATTGGGAAATATATACTGCAGACAAGTTATTTAAAAGATATACTTTCCTGTTACATAGCCATCATGAATTAAAAACTCATTTAAACCTGATATTGATATTATCATAAGTATAATCTCATTTGTGAGTTTAATTAATTAATGCATTGATGCATAACAAATTATCCCAGACTGACTGACTTCAAGAAATAAGCATTTACTACATCACAGTTCCTGTAGGTCAAGAATCCAGGCATAGCAGAGCTTGAGTACCTCTGCCTCATGGTATCTCATGAAGTTGCAGACAAAACTGTTAGCTAGGAATGTGGTCTCACTGTAGTGGAGGCTGACAGCTGGAAGGTCCACTTCTAAGCTCACTCACATGGTTGTTGGAAGGCCCTAGTTGCATAGCACATGAGCCTTTCAATAGGGTAACTTGCTTCCCTTAGGGTGAATGATCCAGAAGTGAGCAAGAGAGAGTACCCAACCAGCATTATCCTGATATCAAAGCACTACAAGAAAAGAAAATTACAGGTCAACATCCTTGATGAATGTAGATGCAAAAATTTTCAACAAATACAAGCAAACCAAATTCAACAGCACATTAAAAGGATCATACCCTGACCAAATGGAAATTATTCCTGGGATGCAAAGATGGTTCAACATATGCAAATAAATACATATGATATACAGAATTAATGAAATAAATGAAAAAAATCATATGATCATTTCAATAGATGCAGAAAAAACATTTGATAAAATATAACATCCTCTCATGATAAAAACTCTTAACAACTTGAGTACAGAAGGAATGTACTTCAACATAATAAAAGCCATATATGACAAGCCCATAGCTAACATCATACTCAACAGTAAAACTGAAGGCTTTTTCTCCAAGATCAGGAACAAGACAAGAGTGTCCACTTTTGCCAATTTTATTCAACATAGTACTGGAGGCCCTAGCTAGAGCAAACAATAAAAAAGAAATAAAAGGCATTCAAATTGGAAAGGAAGAAGTAAAGTTGTTTGTGTTTGTAGAAGATATGATATTGCATATGGAAAACTCTGAAAAATCCACCAAAAACTGTTAGAACTAATAAATTCAGTAAAGTTGCAGGATACAAAATTACATACAGAAATTAGTTGCATTTCTATGGACTGACAACAAAACATTTGAAAAGAATTAAGGAAAACAATCTCATTTACAATATCATAAAAAAAAATACTCAGGAATAAATTTATTCAAGGAAATGAAAGCTCTGTACCCTGAAAGCCATAAGACGTTGATGAGAGAAAATAAAGAAAACAAAAATAAATGGAAAGATATCCCATGTTCATGGATTGGATGAATGAATATGTTAAAATTTCCTTACTACCCAAAGCCATCTATAAATTCAATGCAACCCTATCAAAATTCCAATGACATTTTTTTCAATAATGGAAAAAAATCCTAAAATGTGTATGGAACCACAAAAGACCCCCACTAGTGAAAACAATCCTGAGAAAGAAGAACAAAGCTAGAGACATTGCACTTCCTGATTTCAAGCTATACTGCAAGGCTATAGTAAGCAAAACTGTATGGTACTGGCATAAAAATAGACATATATACCAATTGGACAGAAACAAGAGCCTAGAAATAAATCCTTGCATATATGGTCAAAAAAATTGACATGGGAGCCAAGAATATTCAGTGAGGGAAGAATAGTCTCCTCAGTAAATGGTATTGGGGAAACTGGATAATCACATGCAAAAGAATGAAATTAGATCCCTATCTTATATTGCTTACAAAAATTAACATGGAATGGATTAAAAACTTAAATGTAAGACCTAAAACCATAAAACTCCTAGAAGAAAACACAGGGGGAAATCTCCATGACACTGGTTTTAGGAATGATTTTTTTTGGATATGACACCAAACATACAAGCAACAGAAGCAAAAATAAGTAAGTGCGACTACATCAAACTAAAAAGCTTCTGCACAGCAAAAGAAATAATCAACAAAATGAAAAGGCAACCTGTGGAATGGGAGGAAATACTTGCAAATGGTATGTTAGATAAGGAATTAGTATTCAAAATAGGCAAGAATTCATTCAACTCAATAACAAAAACAACCAATGCAATAAAAAATGGGCAGAGGAACTGAATGGATGTTTTCTCAAAGAAGTTATCCAAATCAATGAGTACATGAAAAGATGCTCAACATCAGTAATCAGGGAAATGCAAATTAAAACCACAATGTGATATTACCTCACACCTCACACTTATTAGAATGGCTATCATCAAAAAGATAAGAAGTGCTGGCAAGGATGTGGAGAAAATGCAACCCTTGTGTACTGATAGTGGGAATGTAAATTGATGCAGCCACAATGGAAAACAGTATAGAGGTTCCTCAAAATACTAAAAATAACACTACCATATGATTCAGCAATTCCACTACCAGGTATCTATCCAAAATAAATGAAATTAGGATCTTGAAAAGATGCACTCCCATGTTCTTCACAGCATTACTCATAATAACCAAGATATGAAAGAAACCTAAGTGTCTATCACTGGATAAGTGGATAAATATTATATATAAAAAATATATATAATGTATATTTATGTTTTTATTTATTTATATATATAATGGAATATATATATACATATATATAATGGAATATTATTCAGCTATAAGAAATGCTGCCATTTGTGACATATATGGACCATGAGGACATTATGTGAAGTGAAATAAGTCAGACGGAAAAAGACAAATACTGTATCTCACTTACATGTGGAATCTAAAAAAGTCAAACTCATGAAAACGGAGTAGAATGTTAGTTGCCAGGGCTGGGAGTGGGGGAAATGGGAAGATGTTGGTCAATGGGTACAGAATTCCAGGTATAAATCAGGAAGTTTTGGGAATCTAATGTACAGCATGGTACCTTTTAGCCTTTCTTTAGATAGAGGGGAAGTCAGGGAAACTGTATTTGTTGAGAACTTAGGGCAGTGTTTCCCACTTTTGACTGGGTGTTGTCTCTTTTGTGAATCACATGTAGGCAGGAGAGTTGCCCAGACAGTTGTGTTTTTAAAGATGCTCACCATCTTGGGAACCCCTGGCCTTTTATTGTAGGCATTGTACTACATAATTTCCGTGTATTTTCATTCTGTATGCACAACAATCCTCATTTTAAAGATTAGGAAACAAAATTTGGGTATTTCTAGAGCTGTAAGTCATGAGACTGAATTTGAATCCAGCACTCTTTGGCATTATGCATTGTATTTGTTTCTACTTTCCATACTGCTTCTTCAAGATAGTCTCTAAGTTAAAATGCTTTCAAAATAATTTATATTAGTGTCTGATACACATATTCAGCATTCTCCTGTCTAATTTTTGAAGAGATAGTCAAAGCCTCTATACACACACTGCCATTGGCTATGTGGTTTGGTTGACCAAACTTTTGGGGGCAGGGTAAATGCTGGTTTCATCCTAGAGGCAGGGAAAGAGGAAGAGTCTATGTTCCATATCACTTAGATTTGGCTAAGAGTGATGTGTTTAGGGGTGGTTCATACCCCTCCCAAGAGGGCATGGGTAGCCAAGGAGTTTAATGTGGGTGGGGAGGGAAAGACGTGGGGTTGAGAGCCTTGAGCAGGTGCAGTTCTTACAACCATGCAGGAATCCATCCTCCATGAGAGAGAATAGGAAGACTGCCAGGAGCTGTCTTTTATTTATTTATTTTTTGCATTTTTAAAACTTTATTATGTTATGTTAATCACCATACATTATCTCATTAGTTTTTGATGTAGTGTTCCATGATTCATTGTTTGCGTATAACACCTACTGCTCCATTCAGTACATGCCCTCTTTAATACCCATCACCAGGCTAACCCATCCGCCCACCCCCCTCCCCTCTAGAACCCTCAGTTTGTTTCTCAGAGTCCATAGTCTCTCATGGTTCGTCTCCCCCTCCGATTCCCCCCCTTCATTTTTCCATTCCTACTATCTTCTTTTTCTTCTTCTTTTTTTTTTTTTTTTTTAACATATAATGTATTATTTGTTTCAGGGGTACAGGTCTGTGACTCATCAGTCTTACACAATTCACAGCGCTCACCATAGCACATACCCTCCCCAGTGTCTATCACCCAGCCACCCCATCCCTCCCACCCCCCTGTCTCCAGGAACCCTCAGTTTGTTTCCTGAGATTAAGAATTCCTCATATCAGTGAGATCATATGATACATGTCTTTCTCTGATTGACTTATTTTGCTCAGCATAATACCCTCGAGTTCCATCCATGTCATTGCAAATGGCAAGATTTCATTCCTTTTGATGGCTGCATAATATTCCATTTTATATATACACCACATCTTCTTTATCCATTCATCTGTCAATGGACATCTTGGCTCTTTCCAAAGTTTGGCTATTGTGGACATTGCTGCTATAAACATCGGGGTGCACGTACCCCTTCGGATCCCTACATTTGTATCTTGGGGGTAAATACCCAGTAGTGCAATTGCTGGATCATATGGTAGCTCTATTTTTCAACTTTTTGAGGAACCTCCATACTGTTCTCCACAGTGGCTGCACCAGCTTGCATTCCCACCAACAGTGTAGGAGGGTTCCCCTTTCTCCACATCCCCGCCAACATCTGTCGTTTCCTGACTTGTTAATTTTAGCCATTCTGACTGGTGTGAGGTGGTATCTCATGGAGGTTTTGATTTGGATTTCCCTGATGCCGAGCGATGTTGAGCACTTTTTCATGTGTCTCTTGGCCATTTGGATGTCTTCTTTGGAAAAATGTCTGTTCATGTCTTCTGCCCATTTCTTGATTGGATTCTTTGTCCTTTGGGTGTTGAATTTGATAAATTCTTTGTAGATTTTGGATACTAGCCCTTCATCTGATATGTCATTTGCAAATATCTTCTCCCATTCTGTCGGTTGTCTTTTGGTTTTGTTGACTGTTTCTTTTGCTCTGCAAAAGCTTTTTATCTTGATGAAGTCCCAATAGTTCATTTTGCCCTTGCTTCCCTTGCCTTTGGCGATGTTTCTAGGAAGAAGTTGCTTCGGCTGAGGTCAAAGAGGTTGCTGCCTGTGTTCTCCTTTAGGATTTTGATGGACTCCTGTCTCACATTGAGGTCTTTCAACCATTTGGAGTCCATTTTTGTGTGTGGTGTAAGGAAATGGTCCAGTTTCATTCTTCTGCATGTGGCTGTCCGATTTTCCCAACACCATTTGTTGAGGAGACTGTCTTTTTTCCATTGGACGTTCTTTCCTGCTTTGTCGAAGATTAGTTGACCATAGAATTGAGGGTCCACTTCTGGGCTCTCTATTCTGTTCCATTGATCTATGTGTCTGTTTTTGTGCCAGTACCATACTGTCTGGATGATGACAGCTTTGTAATAGAGCTGGAAGTCCGGAATTGTGATGCCACCAGTTTTGCTTTTCTTTTTCAACATTCCTCTGGCTATTTGGGGTCTTTTCTCATTCCATACAAATTTTAGGATTATTTGTTCCATTTCTTTGAAAAAAGTGGATGGTCTTTTGATGGGGATTGCATTGAATGTGTACATTGCTCTAGGTAGCATTGACATCTTCACAATATTTGTTCTTCCAATCCATGAGCATGGAACGTTTTTCCATTTCTTTGTGTCTTCCTCAATTTCTTTCATGAGTATTTTGTAGCTTTCTGAGTACAGATCCTTTGCCTCTTTGGTTAGATTTATTCCTAGGTATCTTATGGTTTTGGGTGCAATTGTAAATGGGATCGACTCCTTAATTTCTCCTTCTTCTGTCTTGTTGTTGATGTATAGGAATGCCACTGATTTCTGTGCATTGTTTTTATATCCTGCCACTTTACTGAATTCCTGTATGAGTTCTAGCAGTGTTGAGGTGGAGTCTTTTGGGTTTTCCACATAAAGTATCATATCATCTGCAAAGAGTGAGAGTTTGACTTCTTTGCCAATTCAGATGCCTTTTATTTCTTTTTGTTGTCTGATTGGCTGTGGCTAGGACTTTAGTACTATGTTGAATAGCAGTGGTGATAGTGGACATCCCTGCTGTGTTCCTGACCTTAGGGGGAAAGCTCTCAGTTTTTCCCCATTGAGAATGATATTTGCTGTGGGTTTTTCATAGATGACTTTTATGATATTGAGGTATGTACCCTCTATCCCTATACTCTGAAGAGTTTTAATCAAGAAAGGATGCTGTACTTTGTCAAATGCTTTTTCTGCATCTATTGAGAGGATCATATAGTTCTTGTTCTTTCTTTGATTAATGTATTGTATCACATTGATTGATTTGTGGATGTTGAACCAACCTTGGAGCCCAGAGATACATCCCACTTGGTCGTGGTGAATAATCCTTTTAATGTACTGTTGGATCCTATGGCTAGTATTTTGGTGAGAATTTTTGCATCCATGTTCATCAAGGATATTGTTCTGTAATTCTCCTTTTTGATGGGGTCTTTGGTTTGGGGATCAAGGTATTAGTGGCCTCATAAAACGAGTTTGGAAGTTTGTCTTCCATTTCTATTTTTTGGAACAGTTTCGGAAGAATAGGTATTAATTCTTCTTGAAATGTTTGGTAGAATTCCCCTGGGAAGCCATCTGGCCCTGGGCTTTTGTTTGTTGGGAGATTTTTGATGACTGCTTCAATGTCCTTAGTGGTTATAGGTCTGTTCAGGTTTTCTATTCCTTCCTGGTTCAGTTGTGGTAGTTGATACATCTCTAGGAATGCATCCATTTCTTCCAGGTTATCTAATTTGCTGGCATACAGTTGCTCATAATATGTTCTTATAATTGTTTGTATTTCTTTGGTGTTGGTTGAGATCTCTCCTCTTTCATTCATGATTTTGTTGATTTGGGTCATTTCTCTTTTCTTTTGGATAAGTCTGGCCAGGCGTTTATCAATCTTGTTAATTCTTTGAAAGAACCAGCTCCTAGTTTCGTTGATCTGTCCTACCATTCTTTTGGTTTCTATTTCATTGATTTCTGCTCTGATCTTTATTATTTCTCTTCTCCTGCTGAGTTTAGGCTCTATTTGCTGTTCTTTCTCCAGCTCCTTTAGGTGTAGGGTTAGGTTGTGTATTTGAGACCTTTCTTGTCTCTTGAGAAAGGCTTGTATTGCTATATACTTTCCTCTTAGGACTGCCTTTGCTGCATCCCAAAGATTTTGAACAGTTGTGTTTTCATTTTCATTGGTTTCCATGAATTTTTAAAATTCTTCTTTAATTTTCTGGTTGACCCATTCATTCTTCAGTAGGACGCTCTTTAGCCTCCATGTATTTGAGTTCTTTCTGACTTTCCTCTTGTGATTGAGTTCTAGTTCCAAAAATATGCAGGGAATGATCCCAATCTTTTGGCACCAATTGAGACCTGATTTGTGACCTGGGATGTGATCTATTCTGGAGAATGTTCAATGGGCACTAGAGAAGAATGTGTATTCTGTTGCTTTGGGATGGAATGTTCTGAATATATCTGTGAAGTCCATTTGGTCCAGTGTGTCATTTAAAGTCTTTATTTCCTTGTTGATCTTTTGCTTAGATGATCTGTCCATTTCAGTGAGGGGGGTGTTAAAGTCCCCCACTATTAGTGTATTGTTGTGGATGTGTTTCTTTGCTTTTGTTATTAATTGGCTTATATAATTGGCTGCTCTCATGTTAGGGGCATAGATATTTACAATTGTTAGATCTTCTTGTTGGATAGACCCTTTAAGTAGGATATAGTGCCCTTCCTCATCTCTTATTACAGTCTTTGGTTTAAAATCTAATTTGTCTGATATAAGGATTGCCACCCCAGCTTTCTTTTGGTGTCCATGAGCATGGTAAGTGGTTTTCCACCTCCTCACTTTAAATCTGGAGGTGCCTTTGGGTCTAAAATGAGTCTCTTGCAGACAGCATATCGATGGGTCTTGTTTTTTTTTTATCCAATCTGATACCCTGTGCTTTTGATTGGGGCATTTAGCCCATTTACATGCAGGGTAACTATTGAAAGATAGGAATTTAGTGCCATTGTATTGCCTGTAAGGTGACTATTACTGTATATTGTCTGTGTTCCTTTCTGGTCTATGTTACTTTTAGGCTCTCTCTTTGCTTAGAGGACCCCTTTCAATATTTCTTGTAGGGCTGGTTTTGTGTTCACAAATTCCTTTAGTTTTTGTTTGTCCTGGAAGTTTTTTATGTCTCCTTCAATTTTCAATGACAGCCTAGCTGGATATAGTATTCTTGGCTGCATATTTTTCTCATTTAGTGCTCTGCATATATCATGCCAGTCCTTTCTGGCCTGCCAGGTCTCTGTGGATAGGTCTGCCACCAATCTAATGTTTCTACCATTGTAGGTTACAGATCTCTTGTCCCGAGGTGCTTTCAGGATTTTCTTTTTGTCTCTGAGACTTGTAAGTTTTACTATTAGGTGTCGGGGTGTTGACCTATTTTTATTGATTTTGAGGGGGGTTCTCTGTGCCTCCTGGATTTTGATGTGTGTTTCCTTCCCCAAATTAGGGAAGTTCTCTGCTATAATTTGCTCCAATATACCTTCTGCCCCTCTCTCTCTTTCTTCTTCTTCTGGGATCCCAGTTGTTCTGATATTGTTTCGTCTCATGGTATCACTTATCTCTCAAATTCTGCCCTGGTGATCCAGTAGGTATTTATCTCTCTTTCTCAGCTTCTTTATTTTCCATCATTTGGTCTTCTTTATTACTAATTCTCTCTTCTGCCTCATTTATCCTAGCAGCTAGAGCCTCCATTTTTTATTGCACCCAGGAGCAGTCTTTTAATTGGTTCCATAAAGAGATGATGGATTTTATTACAACTTATTTACTCCCCTAGTACTAACAACTAGACTTCTGTTAGGGACCTTTTAAAAATTTGTTTTATGTAAAAATATTTTATATCATTTTTTAGGTGTTTTTGTGTATATGACCATGAGTAAAGCAAACCAGACTGTATGGTGATAGAGATATATAGCCATTGCTTAGCTCACTCAGTAGCCCAGTCACTTAATTTCCCAGCTTTACAGCATGTGCAATTAAAGTTTGTGTCTAAGAAAAATCAGAATTTTCACATGTCACATGCATATGGGGTTATTCACAAGAGCTGAAGATGCAAATCTTAATAACCAAAGCCTACTCTAGGATGACCTGCAAGTAGGTCTTGATGTGAAAAAAAAAATAGATGAGGCATATATACCAAAATGTTAACATTTGTCAAGTGTAGTGATGGGTATAAATGATCATTATACTAGTCTCTGTACTTTCCTATATATTTAAAGCTTTTCATTATAAAAAATAAACTTGGAAGAAGGGTACAATGCTTTTTATTGTGATCAAGACCTCTAGATTTTTAGGTGTACTAATGTCAAGTTCTTTGTTCAAAAGACTTGTTTAAATTTATATAATTTTCAAATATTTTAGTTCTGGTGTTCTTTTCATCCTAGTAATTTAAAAAAAATTATTCAATTGTTCTAGCATAGATATACCTTATTATTATTATTTTGTTGTTGTTATTAAACTTTCACATTCTCTGATGCAGGAATATTTCGAACATTATCTTTGAAATTAAAGAAGTTCTAATAGTATTGTCATATAATTGCTTCCCCCTCATATACTCACTATTTTTGAGGCTTCATAAATTCCATTTATCCTCATTTTCTTTTTCTCATTAAAAGCAAACAGCCCCTGCTGTTTAGTTTGTAACTCACATTTGAGCAGGAAAAGTGCAGAGGACTCATTCTTCCATTTTTTGTGGATAAGTTTTATGAATTTTATGTTTAGTGTTTCATTTTATTATCTTGGTGTTGCAATTTCTGCTATTGGCATATCTATCATTATATGTTTTACATATAAAGTGTCTGAACACTGTGTGTAGATAGGTAAGAACTGTGTGCTCAAGAATCTTCTATTATAAATGATGTTTAAAATTTAGGTGAAGGGTGGGGCACCTGGTTGGCTCAATCGTTAAGTGTCTGTCTTTGGCTCAGGTCATGATCCCAGGGTCCTGGGATTGAGCCCCGCATCGGGCTCCCTGCTCAGCAGGAAGTCTGCTTCTCCCTCTCCCACTCCCCCTGCATGTGTTTCCTTTCTTGCTGTGTCTCTCTCTGTCAAATAAATAAATAAAATCTTAAAAAAAAATTTAGATGAAGGGTATTTTCCTGATGGACCCATTTGATGCCATCTCTGAGCCTTCTTCTTTGGAGTTACAGGTACTTTTTTTTTTAAGCTTTGAATTTCAACTTCTTTATTTTTATTTTTATTTTTTTAATGTTTTATTTATTTATTCATGAGAGTCAGAGAGAGAGAGAGAGAGAGGCAGAGGCAGAGGGAGAAGCAGGCTCCCCACCTAGCAGGGAGCCTGATGCGGGACTCGATCCCAGGACCCCGGGATCATGACCTGCCAAAGGCAAACGCTTAACCATCTGAGCCACCCAGGCGCCCCGGAGTTACAGGTACTTTGTAGACTTGCCTTACTGAGAGTGGGAGAGACCCCTCCTTGGCTTATTTTTATTAGACTCTTTTTGATATACAGATAACACATGTAATATGAATTCTGACATCCCAGGTTACCAGCAAAGTAAAGATATTAATTTCCATAAGCCACATATCATTGATTTAATTAAATCATAATTACACCTCATATCTAGGACATACAGTACACTATTCAATAGTTATTTCTGGGGCACCTGGGTGGCTCAGTCAGTTGTGTCTGTCTTTGGCTCAGGTCATGATCCCGGGGTCCTGGGATCTTGCCCCGCATTGGGCTCCCTGCTTAGGAGAAAGCCTGCTTCTCCCTCTCCCTCTGCCTGCCACTCCCCCTGCTTGTGCTCTCTCTCTCTCTGTGTCAAATAAATAAATCTTTAAAGAAATAGTTATTATTTCTGGTTTTATTTATTTTATCACCATTAAAACATCTTTTATATATTTTATATTGTCCTAGCAATTAAGAGGCAACCTCCTTGTAGGAATGCCATTGACCTTACCTGTTCTTCCATCCTGATTTGCATCATAGTTAAAAGCAGGGTCTCAAAATCTCAGGCACATAACTGTGGTTATGTAATATAGCTATAGGAACTTGGACAAGGTGCTTAACTTCCCTACCTCTCTATTTTCCCTGCTTGCTTCTCCTGCTCCCTCTGCCCCTCCCCACTCGTCTTTTCTCTCTCTCTCTCTATCTCAAATAAATAAAATCTTTATAAAAAGATAATCTTGAACTGTTAATCCTTAAAATCACTTTCACCTCTAAAATTGTATTTTTAAATAAAAATTTAAATTTAGATGTACAGAAAAGTTATAGTACAGAGTTCTCTTCATCCAGTTTCTCTTGTTAACATCTTGCATTACCTTGGTACATTTGTCAAAACTGATGTCCTTTTTCAGTTCCAAGAACCAGTCTAGGATGCTACATTGCATTTAGTAAAATTTGACTTTAAGATAAAAATGTTACACTATTTTATGTGTGGTTAGAGTTTTGAATATTATAGGATATTGGTTATTAAAACTATAAATATATGATGCAATTCACTTAATATATTTCAATTTTAGGTTTCCATGGCACATGGAATACAAAATTTGATTAATGCCATCAGAATGATTCACAGTGTGTCACGGTATTATAACACCTCAGAGAGAATGACTTCATTGTTTATCAAGGTAAGTTTCCAAGGGAAGAAATCATACATGTAACCCTGTGAAAAGTTAACAATACTTTCCCTCTGGGCCAGGGAAGGGAAATGGGAAGTTTGGGTGCCTCTCAGAGTTCTGGATTTGACAGAACAGTGGACAAGAAAAGAAAGGTGTTGACTGGTCAATTCTACTTAATTGAAGGTGTACCTTCTTGTCAGAGGTAAGCCCTCAGGCTTTTTGTTTAAATGTAGCTGGTGCTTTTCTTTCTTTCCTTTGTTTTCTTTCTTTCCTTCCTTCCTTCCTTTGAGAGAAAGAAGTGGTGGGGAGAGGCAGAGGGAAAGGGGGAGAGAGAATCCTAAGCAGGCTCCACACTGAGCATGGAGCCCGACATGGAGCTCGATCTCACGACCTGGAGATCATGGCTGGTGCTTTTTTAATTTATTCATTCCAAATAGTTTTGCTCAAGAGCCAGGAATTGTGTGCATGATTGACAACACTTCTTTAGCTGCTCCCACCAGTACTGTAATTTGTGTAAAATCTTCCTCTGTTGTGACATATGGTTCATTACTTAAATAATTTGAAAAAACATCCAAGAGACACATAAATAAAATTTCTTTGTAATTCAAGCAGAACATAAATATATAAGTAACAGTCACATCTCAACTCTCTTTTTAAGAAACTAATCAATAGATTTAATCATTATCCATCTCTTAAACAGGGGAAGAATGTTAGGATTTTTCCCCATCACTTGTCTCTTTCTTGCTATATATGTCTCACGCTGAGATTTCTTGTTCTACATTTTTGTTAATAATTTTAAACTATTTTGTCTAATAGTTTGTTAATATTATGAATCCCCATGTGTTCAGAATAAAATCTAAGCATTGCTAGTTTCTTTGATCACCTCTCTCTTGTGATTTCTACATCTTCCTCCATCTTGGATTCATTATTTCTTTGGCTGAAAAGTATTCTCAAGTGGTTCTTTCAGAGATGGTCTGTATGTGGTGAACCTCCTGAATTCCTGCATGTCTGAAAATAGCTTAATTTTGTCCTGCTACTCAAATGTTAGTTTCAGTGGGATTCCAGGTTCAACATAATTTTCTCCTGGAAACTTGAAGTATTGTTGTCTCTTATCCAGTACTGTTGATGAGAAATTTATGCTAATATGATTCTTTTTCCTTTGTAGGCAACCTGTCTTATTCTTTCAAGAAGTTTTTAGGATTTTTTCTTTATCCTTGAACTTGTAAAATTTCAAAGTGATGTGGTTCTTTTTACATTTATGTTGTTCTATACTTGCTGGATTGTTGCAATCCAGAAACTTTTGTCTCTATTCCTGGGAAATTTCCCTCTTTTTTCCTTTGAGTATTCCTTACCTACCTGTTCAGTTTATTCTGTCCCCTTGAATTTAACTTCCATTTCTCTTAATGTTTTGTTTTGTTTTGTCAGTTTCTGTCCTTTGACCTTTCAGCTCACTCTTTTGTTCTTCGTTTATGTCCCAGTTGTTGGTCAGTTCATCAATAGAATTTTTTTATTTTGATAATAAAAATTTTAATTTCCAAGTTGTCTAGTTGTTTTTTTTTTGTGATGTAAAATACTCTCATATCTTTCTCATGTAGTTAATAAAAGATATCTTAAAATATTTTACATATCTTTTTTTGTATTTCCTCTGTTGAGTTTAAAGCCTCTGTTACCATGTTTCTTTTATTTTTTAAAGATATATTTATTTATATTTAGAGAAAGAGAGAGTGTGTGAAAGTATGAGTGGGGGAAGGGGCAGAGGGAGAAGGAGAGAGAGAATTCTCAAGCTGACTCCTCACTAAGCACAGAGCCTAATGTGGGGCTCAATCTCACAACTCTGAGAGCATGACCTGACCTGAAATCAAGAGTCTGATGCTTAACTGACTGAGCCACCCAGGCGCCCCACCATGTTTATTTTCTTTAGTTGTTTGGTGATTCTGGGTTGTCTGCCCATCTTTGTATTTAAGTCCTAATTTGCCTGCTTGTTCTGTTCCTTGTGGTCTGTCTCTTATGTGTGGGGGTGTGGCAGGTAGGGAATGTGAAGAGCTTTTTCTCTAACATGTCCTCCTGGGGTGCAATAGCTACTTGGGGCATAGTCCACACTCATGGCTCTGTCCTGTCAGCATATGCCATTGTTGCCCGCTGTACAAGTTGCTCCAAATTCAGTGTGTAGGGTCACAACCAAGGGCCACCTCCCATTGTCTCCACCTCAAAGATTTCCACCTTCACAGTAACCTTCTCCAGAAGGGGTGCTGGTTTTCTGTCATCTTTATTTTTTTTTTTCCTCTTGTAGATTTGATCCTGTGTGCTTTCTATATTTTAGGAATTCTCCAAAATTTCTGTGTGTTGGCCTGCCCTCTCAATCTAAGCTCCTGACTGTTTTTTCCCCCCTCACTATTTTGGGGTATGTGAGAGGTGGTTAACTTTAAATTTAGTTTGCATGTTGAAGGATGGTGAAGAATGACACTTGGATCCTAGTTAGAGGAAAAATAGACAAAAGGAAAATATAGTTGACTTCAGAAATTATGGTCCCTGTGATGTTGACTTAAATGCAGTAAAAAATTTGAGCTGTCTTGGTTTTGATGGAATGTGTATTTCTTTGTTTTTTATATTGTGATTCATTCCTCCCATAAGTTTACTGTTTATCATATTTTTATGCTTGTGGTTTAAAAATCTTAAATTTTATTTCTCTCTTCACCTATAGCTATTTTGGACTTGTATTTATTTTAGGTAACAAATCAAATGGTGACGGCATGTAAAGCATATATTACTGATGGAGGAACCGTCCACGTATGGGATCAGGAAACACTGCTTGTATTAAAGAAAATTCAGGTTTGTAGAGATATTCTTATTTTCATACAGTAAAGCTTTCACCACCTGGCCCATTTTTTTTTTTTTTTACTTTGTTCATTCACAAAACATGTTAAAAACATTGTAAAGAATAGCACGAGAATATAAATAGACCTCATTAAAATTATTGGCTTCCCTTAATATTTAGTGCAGGATCCTTTAGTGTAAAATTTAGTTCTCATCTTCTCCATGGCTGCCTATAGTGGACACCTCTTGCTGTCTCATATTCCCTGGTCCCCACCTTTCACTGCAGCCCCTGTTAATTTCATTTTCTTGACTTTTTGCACTGGCTAGGACTGACATGCATTCTTAAATAGTCAAGGTGATTATTGGCGTCTGGTTTTGATCTTCTTTTGGAAGAGAATGTTTCTGACATTTCTAACATTTCCCCATTTTGATGTATTCATAGGTTTTAAATACATCTTTGATCAGATTAAGGAAGTTCTGCTCCTAGTCTTACTACTAGGACATATTTTTTAAAGCTATGAATGGGCTTTAAAAAATGTTTTTCTGCACATATTTATTGAGATGCTTATTAGATTTTTCTCAATCTGTTAGTGTAATAGATGACATTTTTAGGTTTTCTAAAATGAAACTTTCTGGGTCATGGTGTAAATTTTTTTTTAAAGATTTTATTTATTTATTTGTCAGAGAGCATGCACACACAAGCGGGGGGAGCAGCAGAGGCAGAGGGAGAAGCAGGCTCCCCGCTGAGCAAGGAGCCCAATGTGGGACTCAATCCCAGGACCCTGGGATCAGAACCTGAGCCAAAGGCAGATGTTTAACCGACAGCCACCCAGCTGTTCCATGGTCTAATTTTTTAAAAAAAAATTTTTAAACACTCTAAAATTTGGGTTGCTACAATTTTATTTAGGAGTTTTTGCAACTATATTCATGAGAGATAGAGAGCCTGTAAATTTCCTTTGTCATACTGTCCTTGTCAGTGTTTTTGGCACTAAGGTCTCAGCCTCAGTGGAGGAGGAGGAGGGGAAGGTAGTATTCCCCCCTCTTATATTCTATGGAAAAGTTTGCAGAAAATTAAAAGGATCTGTTTTTTGAAAGTCTTCAGGAAATGACCACAGCAGGAAGGCTGCATCCGGAAGTGGTTATTGGCAGTCCTCATGTGCTGCTCCCTAGGCTTTAGGGAGCCAACGCACCAGGCTGGAACTGGGAGGGAGAGCCAGAAAGGATGCT
This sequence comes from Mirounga angustirostris, assembly GCF_029215605.1. Taxonomy (NCBI): domain Eukaryota; kingdom Metazoa; phylum Chordata; class Mammalia; order Carnivora; family Phocidae; genus Mirounga; species Mirounga angustirostris. Next base: position 35,056,125 of record NW_026991716.1, read on the forward strand.
CAGCGCCCTCCAACTGGGATGTGAAGCACTGTATTTATGGGGCTTTACCATGCTCTGAGCTCTGGAACCAGACAATAAAAAAGAGTGGTGAGAGGGAACAGAAGATGAAGAATTAGTTACTGAGATGAGGAAACCCAAGGGACCCCCATGAGAGAAAAAGCTGTTTTTCCCTTCCCTTTGCTTCTTTTCCAGCTTCTGTTCTTGCTAGGACCTGCACCCTCACCCCACTTTACACATGCCTTGTAATGCAAATTACTTATATTCTCCTTGTAATGGACAAAGAGATAATGATACTTTGAAGTCTTCCAGCACAGTAGATGATATCTAAGGAATGACCAGGCAGAGCCATTGTGTGCCTATTCCAGACCATTGGCCCTGGACATCTCAATGCCAAGACCCCTGGCTTCAGGGAATGAGGAATTATGAAGGACACCTGGACCCTGTCCTGTTCTGCCCAGTTCCTATACGCCTAGGAGGACACGTGCACCAGACCACGATTGCCAATAAAAACTCCAGACCCCAAGCAAAGATGACTCATGCTCCTATCCTTTCTGAGTCTGTATCTGCTCTCTCTACATCATTGGATGTGAACATCATCAATAAACTCTGCTCTCACCTTCTGCTGGCTCATGTTTGATTTCCATCCTGGGTGAAGCCAAGGACCCTCTTGGCTGGTCCTGTGGGACCCCGTCTCTGGTCTCAGACCTGGCATGCTTGCATCATTAGGACAGTTTCTTATGCTGAAAATACTTGATCCCGAAGACTGGAAGAACCAGGCTCATTATGGGGTTCTTGGACTTGGCCATGTAAGACACAGAATTACAGAGACAGACCAAAACTGCTCATAAAGCAGTGGTGTTAAAACAGCCCTGAAAGAAGCTGGTGACCCAATAAAAGAAGATCATGGCTACTTCATAACTACGGGCATAATGAAACCTTATGAAATGTCTGACCCAGTGAAAATAAGAGAATCTAAGAGATGCAGCTTACTTTTCATAAGTCTGTTCCTTCTAAAAGTAAGGCAAAGGACAGTTTCTTCAGAATGTTTTCCCTAGGGCTTGAAAGGAATTCTAGATCATTAAATAATAAAAAGGCTCCTAAACTTGGTGATATGAAGTCACCATTTGAAGATGTAGAGACATTTTATTCCTTCTGGTATATTTTTTACTCCCGGAGACAGTCTTTGTATTTAAATGAAGAAGCAGGATGTCATGATGACAGGAGATGGATTGAAAAACAAGACAGAGCAACAGGGCACCAAGAAAAAAAGAACTGAGCTGAATGAGAATGTTAATTGATAATGTATGTAGTTGTGATGCAAGGATAAACACATTCTAAAAAGAAAAAGCCAAGAAAGAAACAGAGAAGAAAGTGAGTGCAGAAGGAAAACAGAAGATGTCAGAAGCTAAAGAAAAAGATTAGCTGAATCCAAAGCTGCTTGGGTTGCTAAGGAGAAGGGAGTGGAGGTCATTCAATAGGCATTATTGTCAAGGAAGGAAAAGATACCCAGAAAAAAAAAAGCCATTAAAAGGGAAAGGCAAAAACTTCAAAATTCATGGGAAACCTGGAATTGCTTTTCTTTTTTCTTTTTTAAAAGATTTTATTAATTTAAGACATAGAGATACAGAGAGAGAGATAGCATGAGCAGGGGGAGAGGAAGAGGGAGAGGGAGAAGCAGGCTTCCCATTGAGCCAGGAGCCCAATGCAGGGCTCGATCCCAGGACCCTGGGATCATGACCTGAGCTAAAGGCAGACGCTTAACCATCTGAGCCACCCAGGCACCCCTGGAATTGCTTTTCTAAGAATGAGATGGAGCAGGTTGGAAGGAAGAAGTGGAAAAACTTTCAGATATGTTCCAACTAGCAAGCTTAGGTACTTACATGAAATGCATCAGCATCTACAAAAGAAGTAGGAAAGCCTGCTCTGGTAAAACAGATAGAAGACACATATTGCATGGAGCACTGGGTGTTATACACAAACAGTGAATCATGGAACAACTACATCAAAAACTAATGATGTAATGTATGGTGACTAATATAATAAAATTAATTAAAAAAAAAAGAGAAACAAATGAGTAACAGAAAAGAGAGAGAAGAAGCTGAGGCTTGTATGTGACAAGCATCTAAGAATGGAGAGACATCAACTGCCAAAGGTGGAAATGGCAGTAAAAACTGGTCAGAAGAGAATTGACCTGCAATTACTAATCAAAGCTGTGAATTTCCTTGCTGGAACAAATTCAAGATGGGAAGTAAGGGTTGTGGACCCAGTTTTAGTGTGTGTGTGTGTGTAGGGGGGAGGGGGCAGTTCCCCACACCAATGAATGATTCTTGGACACTGAGTGTCCTACAGTTTAACTCAATTTTGACATATCTACCTGGAGATAGCATCACATCCCACAGGTTAAATCCCACAATAGTGGGGCTTCAGATGCCAGTAGTAAGTCCAGGTTGTCACACATGCTTTTGACTGACTGGCTGTAGATCAGAGGTTCCAATGACACCCTCAGACCTTGAGTTCCAGTAATTTGCTAGAGTGGTTCACAGAACTCAGAGAAGCATTTTACTCAATTACTAGATTACTGGTTTATTATACAAGAACACTACTCAGGAACAGGCAGATGGAAGAGGTACGTATAGGGCAAGGCATGGGGAAAAGGCACAGAGCTTGCATGCCCTCTCAGAGTGCACCACTCTCCCAGGATCTCCTTGTGTTCACCAACCCAGAAGTTCTCCAACCCCCATCTTTCTGGGTTTTTATGGAGGTTTCATTACATTTCATAGGCATGATTGATCAACTCCTTGTCCATTGGTGGTTGATTCAAACTTTAGGCCCCCCCCTTCCCAGAATCAGGGGGTAGGACATTCCTGGTTGGTTCCCCTGGCAACCAGCCCCCACCCTTAGGTGCTTCCAGAAGTCACCTCATAATGTAAACCCAGTTGTGGTGGAAAGGGGCTTGTTATGAATAACAAGACACCCATTTCACCTTTATGGCTCAAAAGCAATTTCAAGAACTGAAGACAAGAGATCGAATCTTGTAACAAAATATACTCCCACTGTTCTTATAATTTGGGAAATTGCAAGGTTTTTGGGAGCTGTGAGCCAGGAACTATGGATAAAAACCAAATATATATGAGAAATGTATTTTGGTCATCGGAATGACCAAATATATATATTTCTTATAAATCACAGTATCACAGGAAGCTGTTGCTGACTACATGAACACATATTCTTCTTATGGAGTTGGCAAAAAAAGAGTCTCCGAAGTCATGACCTTCATCAAAAAAGATGGTGCACTACAAGGAGTCATACCTCAAGCTGACAGTATGACAGCTTTTTGAAAGTCTGCACACATTTCACCTCTTGGACAACAGAGAAACAGAAGCTTTTGCAACAAGCTTTGAAAACCTATCCAATAAATACACCTGAAAAATGGGGGAAAAATAGCAGAAGCATTGCCTCATAGGACGGAAAAAGAGTACCTGAAATAATATAAGGAACTTGTTGAAACCGTAAAAACAAAGAAAGATGCTCAAGAACAAGTGCTGAGTGCAAGTAGAGTCACGACATGACTTAGTAATAATCTTTGTCATGTGTGCCTTTTAAAAATAAAACTGAAAATATTATATTAAAAAAAAAAGGTCTGATAGAACTCATCTATTAAGTCACCTAGGCTTGACATTTTCTTTGTGGGAAGATTTTAAAATTGTTTTTGTTTTTTACAATTGAAGTTTTAAAATTGTGACAAAATATATATAACATAAAATTTACCATTTTAACCATTTCCAAGCCTGTGGTTCAGTGGCATCCCAATATTGTGCATCCATCATGACTTTACATTTCCAGAACTTTTGCATCATCCCAAACTGAAACTCTGTACCCACTAAACAATAACTCCTGAAACTCTCCTCCCCACAACCTCTGGGAACCTGTGTTCTATTTTCTGTCTCTATAAATTTGCCTATTCTAGGTACCCCCTTTAAGTGGAATCTTACAGTGTTTGTCCTTTTGTGACTGGCTTCTTTCCCTTAGCAAGTTCAGTCATGTAGGTAGCATATGTCAGAATTTCATTCCTTTTTATGGCTAAGTAATGTTCCATTATATGGATATACCACATTTTTAAAATCAATTCATCTGTTGATAGACATCTGGATTATTACCACCATTTATCTTTGTGAGTAATTCTGCTATGAACACTGGTGTGCAATTATCTGGAGTCTTTGCTTCCAATTCTTTTGGAAGTATATAGGGTATATACCTAGAACTGGAAGTGCTAGGCAATATAGTAATTTTATGTTTAATTTTTTGAGGAACCACCAAACTATTTTCCGCAGTGGCTGTATCATTTCACATTGCCATCAGCAATGCAGGAGGGTTCCAGTTTCTCCACATCCTTGCAAGTGCTTGTTATTTTCCATTTTGTTGATAATAGCCATCCTGATTGGGTGTGAAGTGGTATCTCACTGTGGTTTTGATTTGCATTTCCCTAATGGCTAGTTATGATTGAGCATCTTTTCATGTGCTTATTGGCCATTTGTATATCTTCTTTTTTTTATAATTTTTTTTTATTATGTTATGTTAGTCACCATACAGTACATCTTTAGTTTTTGATGTAGTGTTCCATGATTCATTGTTTGCATATAACACCAAGTGCTCCATGAAATACCTGCCCTCCTTAATACCCATCACCAGGCTTACCCCTTTCCCCACCCTCTCCCCTCTAAAACCCTCAGTTTGATAACTTCTTTGGAGAAATGTCTATTCAAGTCCTTTACCTTATTTGTCCAACATGAAGAGATTGAGTGGTGAAGAGGAAGTAATATAAAGTAATTGCTATTAGATGGTATATTCCATGAGGGTTAGGGGTCTTATCTTTATTCCTAGCATCTCAAGGAGTTCCTAACACTTGGTGGGTACTAATAAACTATTGTTAGATGAGTGAAAAATAATCAGTGACCTTGAATGGAGCAATTATGTTGTTTTGGAGATTGAGATAGAAGAGGGAAGATGTATGAGACCATTTATTCACAAATCTGAATGTTTATAGGAATCACCCAGGAACTTGTTAAAAATATAGATTCCTGAGTCTCACTCACAGAAATTCTGATTTAGTGGCTGTGGTAGGCAGAAAATAGCTCCCCAAAGATGTCCATGTCCTAATCCCTGGAACAGGTGAATATATTATGTTATATGAAAAGAAAATAAGATTGTAGATAGAATTAGTGTTGCTAATCAGCTGACTTTGGCATGGGGAGATTATCCTGGATTATCCAAGTGGTCCCAATGTAATTGCAAGAGTCCTTATTTGCAAGGAGGGAGATGGAAGAGTGAGAACCAGAGAGATGGGGCTGTGATGAAGATTTGACTGGCCATTGGTAGCTTTGGAAAAGTTTAACATTATTTTTTTTTAAATTTTTTATTGATATGTTAATCACCATACATTACATCATTAGTTTTTGATGTAGTGTTCCATGATTCACTGTTTGTGCATAACACCCAGTGCTCCATGCAGAACGTGCCCTCTTTAATACCCATCACCAGGCTAACCTATCCTCCCACCTCCCTCCCCTCTAGAATCCTCAGTTTGTTTTACAGAGTCCATTGTCTCTCAAGGTTCGTCTCCCCCTCCAATTTCCCCCCCTTCATTCTTCCCCTCCTGCTATCTTCTTCTTCTTTTTTTTTTCTTAACATATATTGCATTATTTGTTTCAGAGATACAGATCTGTGATTCAACAGTCTTGCACAATTCACAGTGCGCACCATAGCACATACCCTCCCCAGTGTCTATCACCCAGCCACCCCATCCCTCCCACCCCACCCCCCACTCCAGCAACCCTCAGTTTGTTTCCTGAGATTAAGAATTCCTCATATCAGTGAAGTCATATGATACATGTCTTTCTCTGTTTGACTTATTTCGCTCAGCATAATATCGTCCAGTTCCATCCACGTCATTGCAAATGGCAAGATCTCATTCCTTTTGATGGCTGCATAATATTCCATTTTATATATATACCACATCTTTATCCATTCGTCTGTCGATGGACATCTTGGCTCCTTCCACAGTTTGGCTATTGTGGACATTGCTGCTATAAACATCGGGGTGCATGTACCCCTTTGGATCCCTACATTTGTATCTTTGGGGTAAATACCCAGTAGTGCAATTGCTGGATCATATGGTAGCTCTATTTTCAACTTTTTGAGGAACCTCCATACTGTTTTCCAGAGTGGCTGCACCAGCTTACATTCCCACCAACAGTGTAGGAGGGTTCCCCTTTCTCCGCATCCCCGCCAACATCTGTCGTTTCCTGACTTGTTAATTTTAGCCATTCTGACTGGTGTGAGGTGGTATCTCATGGAGGTTTTGATTTGGATTTCCCTGATGCCGAGCGATGTTGAGCACTTTTTCATGTGTCTCTTGGCCATTTGGATGTCTTCTTTGGAAAAATGTCTGTTCATGTCTTCTGCCCATTTCTTGATTGGATTCTTTGTCCTTTGGGTGTTGAGTTTGATAAGTTCTTTGTAGATTTTGGATACTAGCCCTTTATCTGATATGTCATTTGCAAATATCTTCTCCCATTCTGTCAGTTGTCTTTTAGTTTTGTTGACTGTTTCTTTTGCTGTGCAAAAGCTTTTTATCTTGATGAAGTCCCAATAGTTCATTTTGCCCTTGCTTCCCTTGCCTTTGGCGATGTTTCTAGGAAGAAGTTGCTTCGGCTGAGGTTGAAGAGGTTGCTGCCTGTGTTCTCCTTTAGGATTTTGATGGACTCCTGTCTCACATTGAGGTCTTTCAACCATTTGGAGTCCATTTTTGTGTGTGGTGTAAGGAAATGGTCCAGTTTCATTCTTCTGCATGTGGCTGTCCGATTTTCCCAACACCATTTGTTGAGGAGACTGTCTTTTTTCCATTGGACGTTCTTTCCTGCTTTGTCGAAGATTAGTTGACCATAGAATTGAGGGTCCACTTCTGGGCTCTCTATTCTGTTCCATTGATCTATGTGTCTGTTTTTGTGCCAGTACCATACTGTCTGGATGATGACAGCTTTGTAATAGAGCTGGAAGTCCGGAATTGTGATGCCACCAGTTTTGCTTTTCTTTTTCAACATTCCTCTGGCTATTTGGGGTCTTTTCTCATTCCATACAAATTTTAGGATTATTTGTTCCATTTCTTTGAAAAAAGTGGATGGTCTTTTGATGGGGATTGCATTGAATGTGTACATTGCTCTAGGTAGCATTGACATCTTCACAATATTTGTTCTTCCAATCCATGAGCATGGAACGTTTTTCCATTTCTTTGTGTCTTCCTCAATTTCTTTCATGAGTATTTTGTAGCTTTCTGAGTACAGATCCTTTGCCTCTTTGGTTAGATTTATTCCTAGGTATCTTATGGTTTTGGGTGCAATTGTAAATGGGATCGACTCCTTAATTTCTCCTTCTTCTGTCTTGTTGTTGATGTATAGGAATGCCACTGATTTCTGTGCATTGTTTTTATATCCTGCCACTTTACTGAATTCCTGTATGAGTTCTAGCAGTGTTGAGGTGGAGTCTTTTGGGTTTTCCACATAAAGTATCATATCATCTGCAAAGAGTGAGAGTTTGACTTCTTTGCCAATTCAGATGCCTTTTATTTCTTTTTGTTGTCTGATTGGCTGTGGCTAGGACTTTAGTACTATGTTGAATAGCAGTGGTGATAGTGGACATCCCTGCTGTGTTCCTGACCTTAGGGGGAAAGCTCTCAGTTTTTCCCCATTGAGAATGATATTTGCTGTGGGTTTTTCATAGATGACTTTTATGATATTGAGGTATGTACCCTCTATCCCTATACTCTGAAGAGTTTTAATCAAGAAAGGATGCTGTACTTTGTCAAATGCTTTTTCTGCATCTATTGAGAGGATCATATAGTTCTTGTTCTTTCTTTGATTAATGTATTGTATCACATTGATTGATTTGCGGATGTTGAACCAACCTTAGAGCCCAGGGATACATCCCACTTGGTCGTGGTGAATAATCCTTTTAATGTACTGTTGGATCCTATTGGCTAGTATTTTGGTGAGAATTTTTGCATCCATGTTCATCAAGGATATTGTTCTGTAATTCTCCTTTTTGATGGGGTCTTTGTCTGGTTTGGGGATCAAGGTATTAGTGGCCTCATAAAACGAGTTTGGAAGTTTGTCTTCCATTTCTATTTTTTGGAACAGTTTTGGAAGTATAGGTATTAATTCTTCTTGAAATGTTTGGTAGAATTCCCCTGGGAAGCCATCTGGCCCTGGGCTTTTGTTTGTTGGGAGATTTTTGATGACTGCTTCAATGTCCTTAGTGGTTATAGGTCTGTTCAGGTTTTCTATTCCTTCCTGGTTCAGTTGTGGTAGTTGATACATCTCTAGGAATGCATCCATTTCTTCCAGGTTATCTAATTTGCTGGCATACAGTTGCTCATAATATGTTCTTATAATTGTTTGTATTTCTTTGGTGTTGGTTGAGATCTCTCCTCTTTCATTCATGATTTTGTTGATTTGGGTCATTTCTCTTTTCTTTTGGATAAGTCTGGCCAGGCGTTTATCAATCTTGTTAATTCTTTGAAAGAACCAGCTCCTAGTTTCGTTGATCTGTCCTACCATTCTTTTGGTTTCTATTTCATTGATTTCTGCTCTGATCTTTATTATTTCTCTTCTCCTGCTGAGTTTAGGCTCTATTTGCTGTTCTTTCTCCAGCTCCTTTAGGTGTAGGGTTAGGTTGTGTATTTGAGACCTTTCTTGTCTCTTGAGAAAGGCTTGTATTGCTATATACTTTCCTCTTAGGACTGCCTTTGCTGCATCCCAAAGATTTTGAACAGTTGTGTTTTCATTTTCATTGGTTTCCATGAATTTTTAAAATTCTTCTTTAATTTTCTGGTTGACCCATTCATTCTTCAGTAGGACGCTCTTTAGCCTCCATGTATTTGAGTTCTTTCTGACTTTCCTCTTGTGATTGAGTTCTAGTTCCAAAAATACGCAGGGAATGATCCCAATCTTTTGGCACCAGTTGAGACCTGATTTGTGACCTGGGATGTGATCTATTCTGGAGAATGTTCAATGGGCACTAGAGAAGAATGTGTATTCTGTTGCTTTGGGATGGAATGTTCTGAATATATCTGTGAAGTCCATTTGGTCCAGTGTGTCATTTAAAATCTTTATTTCCTTGTTGATCTTTTGCTTAGATGATCTGTCCATTTCAGTGAGGGGGGTGTTAAAGTCCCCCACTATTAGTGTATTGTTGTGGATGTGTTTCTTTGCTTTTGTTATTAATTGGCTTATATAATTGGCTGCTCCCATGTTAGGGGCATAGATATTTACAATTGTTAGATCTTCTTGTTGGATAGACCCTTTCAGTAGGATATAGTGTCCTTCCTCATCTCTTATTACAGTCTTTGGTTTAAAATCTAATTTGTCTGATATAAGGATTGCCACCCCAGCTTTCTTTTGGTGTCCATGAGCATGGTAAATGGTTTTCCACCCCCTCACTTTAAATCTGGAGGTGCCTTTGGGTCTAAAATGAGTCTCTTGCAGACAGCATATCGATGGGTCTTGTTTTTTTTATCCAATCTGATACCCTGTGCTTTTGATTGGGGCATTTAGCCCATTTACATGCAGGGTAACTATTGAAAGATAGGAATTTAGTGCCATTGTATTGCCTGTAAGGTGACTATTACTGTATATTGTCTGTGTTCCTTTCTGGTCTATGTTACTTTTAGGCTCTCTCTTTGCTTAGAGGACCCCTTTCAATATTTCTTGTAGGGCTGGTTTTGTGTTTGCAAATTCCTTTAGTTTTTGTTTGTCCTGGAAGCTTTTTATGTCTCCTTCAATTTTCAATGACAGCCTAGCTGGATATAGTATTCTTGGCTGCTTATTTTTCTCGTTTAGTGCTCTGAATATATCATGCCAGTCCTTTCTGGTCTGCCAGGTTCTGTGGATAGGTCTGTTGCCAATCTAATGTTTCTACCATTGTAGCTTACATCTCTCTTCTCCTGAGCTGCTTTCAGGATTTTCTCTTTGTCTCAGAGACTCCTAAGTTTAATATTATTTGTAGAGGTGTTGATCCTATTTTTATTGATTTTGAGAGGGGTTCTCTGTGCCTCCTGGATTTTGATGCCTGTTTCCTTCCCCAAATTAGGGGAGTTCTCTGCTATAATTTGCTCCAATATACCTTCTGCCCCTCTCTCTCTTTCTTCTTCTTCTGGGATCCCAATTATTCTAATATTGTTTTGTCTTATGGTATTGCTTATCTCTCCAATTCTGTCCTCGTGATCCAGTAGTTGTTTATCTCTCTTTTTCTCAACTTCTTTATTTTCCATCATTTGGTCTTCTATATCACTATATCACTATATCTCTATATCTCTCTATCTCTCTTCTTCCTCATTTATCCTAGCAGTTAGCGCCCCCATTTTTTATTGCACCTCATTAATAGCCTTTTTGATTTCGCTTTGGTTATATTTTAGTTCTTTTATTTCTCCAGAAAGGGTTTCTCTAATAACTTCCATGCTTTTTTCAAGCCCAGCTAGTATCTTTAAAGTTTTGATTCTGAACTCTAGATCCGACATTGTACTAATGTCCATATTGAGTAGGTCCCTGGCAGTCGGTACTACCTCTTTTTCTTTTTGTTGAGGTGATTTTTCCATCTTGTCATTTTGTGCAGAGGAGAATAGATTAATGAGAGAACAAAATGCTAATAGGGTAACAACGTCCCTAGAAAATATACTCTAAACAAATCAGAAAAGACCTGAAGCCAAGGGGAAAGAAAGGGAAAGAAAGAAAAAAGAAAAAAAAAAAAAGGAAAAGATAAAAACAAACAAAAACAGGACAAAACAAAAAAAAACAGAATGTGATCAAATATGATCAGGCTGGTACATAGATCAGTGCCACACACTAGATTTTGGGTGTATTTTGGTCTGGTAGAAGAAAGTGCCTCCCAAAATTTTAAAGAAAGAAAAACTTATATATGTACAAAAATAAGGGTTGATATGATGAAGGGATGGAATATGACTGTAAAGATGAAAATTATAAAAAATTTTATAAAAGGAATTGATAAGAAGTTGTTTGAAAAAAGAAAGAGGATTTAAAAAAAAAAAAGAAAAAAAAGGGAGAGAATGTGATCAGGCAGGAGAGTAGAACAAAACCATACACTAGAGATTTAGGGTATATTTTGATCTGTTAGAAGAAACTATCTCAAAATTTTAAAGAAAGAACAACTTATATATATATGCCAAAAATAAGGGTAACTACTATGAAGGGATAGAATATGACTCTAAAAATGAAAAATAAAAATGTTTTTTAAAAGAGGGATTGATAAGATGTTGGTTGAAAAAGGGAAAAAGAAAAATAAAAAAAAAATCCAGTTAAAAAATTAACTTTGAAAGACTAAAGAGTCATGGTAAAAAAGCCATGGATTCTATGTGCATTATTCCCCTAGCGCTGGAGTTCTGCCGTGCTCATTGATCGGTAAACTTGGTCTTGGCTGGCTGTTCTTGCTGATCTCCTGGGGGAGGGGCCTGTTGCCATGGTTCCCAAATGTCTTTGCTGGAGGCGGAATTGCCCCACCCTTGCCTGGTCCGGGCTAAGTTATCTGCTTGGGTTTGCTCTCAGGAGCGTTTGTTCCCTGCAAGCTTTCTGTACAGCTTTGGAGGCGGAGAGTGAAAATGGTGGCCTCTCAATCTCTGCCCTGGAGGAGCTGAGAACTCGGGGCCCCGTTCCTCAGGGAGTCCCCAGAGAAAAGCAGTCAGTCACTCCCGTCTCCCTGGTCTCCGGCCGCACTCTATGCTCACCTGGCCTATGACTGAGCGTTTCTATCTCTGGCACCTGACTCGGTGTGGAGTCTCCAAACCCAGCAGATCCCTGTGGTGCGCTCCCGTGCTGCTCCTCCTGGGGGAGGAAGGTGAGTCTCCCCGGATCTGCCGCTTGTTGGGTCCCTGCTGGAGGAGCAGGGGCCCGACTGTGCCACGGATCACGGTTCATGGCCACCCCAAGCTGAGAGCCCGCGCCTGGGCTCCGCCTCTGCAGCCGGCTTCCCTGCTCCGTTACCTGGGAGCTCTGCCACACTCAGGCACCCCCGGTCTTTCTGTGACCCCGAGGGTCCTGAGACCACACTGTCCCATGAGGGTTCCACCCCCCGCTTAGCCACCGGAGTGACATCCCTCAGTGGAGCAGACTTCTAAGAGTTCTGATTTTGTGCTCCACGGCTCTATTACTTGCCAGAAGCGGCCGGTGGAGCCCCTCCCGCCCCCCGCCGTCTATCCTCCCAAATATCGCCTCGGATTCACTTCTCTCCACGTCCTACCTTCCAGAAAATGGTCGCTTTTCTGTTCAGAGAGTTGTTGCTATTCTTTTCTTCGATCTCCTGTAGAGTTTGTAGGTGTTCAGAATGGTTTGATCCCTATCCAGCTGAATTCCTGAGAGGAGACGAAATCCAGGTCTCCTACTCTTCCGCCATCTTGCTCCGCCCCAACATTATTTTTTTTAATGGTTTGTTGGAAATGTTAACTCAAAATGACAGAGAATTCCTATTGGACCCTAGGGACTCTGTCCTCTTTTATATTTCTAACAGGTTCTCCAGCCTGGCCAGTGGGACAACTGTAATCAAATACTAGGGTTTCAGCAATGTACTCACAAAGACTCTAGGATTTCCTTGTGGAGAAACAGTGGTTGGACAATAAATTAGTATCACAGAGTCTTAATATTTTACATACCTGTATGTAAGGAATGCTGAAGAAAAGACGGATACTAAGTGATAGATGAGTGATAATAAATAGAATTGAGAGATAATTTCTGACCCCCCAGGAGTTCTAATTAGCCATGAAAATGTGCAAACAATGTATTACATACTCTGGTAAGGATAGGAGAGAAGGGAAATAGTGAGAATGAAGAAGATAATAATATGATGTAAATTAAGAGGAAACTACATTCACATTCCCAGACTTCTCAATATGTAGGTGGAGAACTTGAGTTTTAATTTCAACAGCAACAGCTCCTGTTGGGCTGGTGTGATCAGTTCTGCATGAGGACAGATTCTTGAATGATTGACTGCTGAATAAACTCTCATCACCTGTTCTCTCCTTCTTTTAATTTTCTCATAGGATTGCATTTTTCTATTCAAGGAATATCAGACATCTTTTCATAAAACAAGGAAACAGATTTTAGAATCCTCAGGGGAAAAATCTTTTGAGGTTTCAGAAATGTATATATTTGGAAAATTTGAAGCTTTCTGCAAAAGACTGGAGAAGGTAACCAATGTTTAGTCACTGTATCCACACCACCCCTCCCCTTCTGGTTATTTCGTACTTTATGTGGCACAGTTGAAAATTACTGACCTGGATCTCTTGTCTCACTGTTGATATGAATCTGTTCCTATTACTTACAGATCACTACATTTTGGTCTAACTTATTTTTCAGTCCTGATGACTGCAAAGCTATTGCAGACTTTCCCCTCTGTCAAGACCTCAATTCTACCTCTACCTATGGAGCTTGACCTTAGAAGCTTCTGTGTCTAACGATTGTATTAGGCTGAGGAAAAGTGTGTGGTGAAATGCCCACAATACCTGGTGGAACCCAGTAGTAGTGCAATATCTGGATGTATAGACACCTTCTCTTTCTAGGCCAGTAAAAATGGTGTATACCTACACATTGTGTGAGGGAGCCTTTGCTGGGCAGGCACGGGTCAGACACTTCACCTTTGATTCATGTATTAGCTCTAGCTGAGGGGGTGATATTTTTTCAGGGGGTATCGGGAAGCCCATACCAGAGGCTTCTTGGAGTCAGCTTTTGAAAAGTGTATAAAGATATCACGTAGGTACCACCCCTTCTTCTCCTCCAGGAGTTGGCCCACTCCCTAGGTCCTGGTAATATTTAGGATTCTGTTCATCATTTGTTGGAAATTGGTGAGGGCATCACACAGGTTGAAGGGCATCTCCTAGACATGTCTGGAAGCCTGGTTTTTATCTGTACTCTCCTGATCTGTCCAGGATAGGAAAGTGTGGGTGATGAAGAGAACCAAGTTATTGAGTGGGGTCCTTCATACATGCTTGTGTGGAGCTGTTTTTTTGTTTGTTTCTTTAGCAGCTTTACTGAGATATAATTCACATACCATACAATTCACCAATTTAAATTGTACAAGTCTGTATTTTCTAATATATTCAAAGCGTTGTGTAACATTACCATAGTCTAATTTTAGCACATTTTTGTTCCCACTAAAAAAAGCCCATCCACCTTTCACACTCTATTCTCCCCTCTACTCACCCCTAAGCAGCCACTAATCTACTTTCTGTTTCTATAGATTTGCCTGTTTGGAACATTTTATATAAATGAAATCATATAATATGTGGTCTTTTGTGAGTGACGTCTTTCACTTAGCATCATGTTTTGAAGGTTCATCCATGTTGTAGCATTATTTTTTATTGCTGAATCATATGACCTTTTATGGATGCCACATTTTATTTATCCACTCATTAGTTGATGGACACTTTGGTTGTTTCCACTTCTTGACTAGTATGAATAATGCTGCTGTGAACATGTTTGTACATGTTCTTGTGTGGACACATGTTGTTGTTTCTCTTGAGTATATACATAGGATTGGAATCTTGGGCCATATGGTAACTTTTTGAGGAACTGTCAAACCATTTTTCAAAACAGCTGTGTCATTTTACATTTTCACCAGCAATGTATGAGGGTTTTGATTTTCCACATCCTTGTCAATACTTATTATTGTCTACTTTTTGAATTTAGACAAACTAGAGGATGTGAAGTAATATCTATCTCACTATGGTTTTGATTTGCATTTTGCTGATGACTAATGATGCTGAACATCTTTTAATTTGCTTATAGTCCATTCATAATTCTTCTTTGGAGAAATTATAGTCACATCCTTTGCACATTTTTAATTTGTTATTTGTATTTTTATTGCTGAGTTGTAAGAGTTCTTTATATATTCTGGGTATGAGTCTCTTATCAGATATTATATTTTTATCCATTCTGTGAGTTATCTTTTCACTTTCTTGATGGTGTCCTTTGAAGCACAATAGTTTTTAATTTTGGTAAAGTCCAATTTATGATTTTTTTCTGTTGCTTGTGCTTTTGTACTCTATGTAGGAAACTGTTGTATGGAGTTGTTTTGTGAACAATAGAGATTTCTTGGGGACAAATGTCCAGTTAGAAGGTTATTGGCATGGAGGCGCCATTGGTCAGACCTTGTTCCATAAAGATGCTTAATGTTTCTGAATGCCCTGTAGTGTAAAGCTTGGGGTAGGTCTTGGTTATTCTAAATTTTTCCAGGGGCTAGTCCCCTTGACAATTTGGGTATAGTTTTACACTTGGTAGAGTTTCAGGGTTAGACTTTAATGGTTAGCCCATTAGCAGTAAAGATTTTGGTGGCAGGTCTAATGCTGGGCATAATGGGCATCTATCCATGAAGTAGCAGCCTGAATATTCCTGATGCTAGAGGAAGTGGGTGGTAATGGCCAGCTGCACTAACCAATTACCTGACTCTACCTCTGGAGAAGTCTTGCCTCTAATCTTAAGGATACAACTTCATGCCACAAGGGCTCAGCAACCAGAGCTAATGCAGCACCCCCCTGGAGACTTCACCTAAAGTGCATTCCGATTGCTAGGTTATCCCAATTCCCTTGTACTAAGAATCCCTTAGTTGATAGGCATCAGTCCCATGTGTAACTGGTGAATATTGGTATCCAGATTTGCAAAGATGGGGCTATAAAATATACCCTGAAATGTGGCCAGGGTTTTCCATAATCTCCCAGAGGTGGTTACTGAGCTACCTGGATGGGCTTCTCCTGATGAGTGGGCCACAGTAGGGACCACTGTTGGGCTACCTCTGTAAACTCTGATATAGTAGAAGAGAAGAGTCAGAAGGGCAAGCTAAGTCAAAGCCTATTAGGGAAAGCAGAGATTAAGATGTCAGGATGAACACATGGCAAAGTCACAGGGCAGACAGCACTGAGGTTGGGGTTGGAGAGCTGAGACCTCAGAGTTAGGCAGAAATGTTTAAGAACAAGTGAGGAAGGTTCTTGTATGTCACTAAGTTGCCTGAAGTGCACCTTCTGTTGATAGGTGGAGACTTGATGGTGCATTAAGGGTTAGTCTGTCCTAAAGAGCCAGAATTAAGGATGTACTTTGCTTCTTTTTCCTCTTCCTGCCATATGAATTTTGGTGAATATTGGTGTTTCCCAGAGCCCTGTCTTTAGTTTTATTTTCTTCTCACCCCAAACGTTTATGAGAGAGAAGGGATGGGAAGCTGGTATTGCTGGGGGGAGATTTAAGGCACTGGAGCCTTGTAGGTGGGGTAGAGTGATGCTGAAATGAGACAAATATAGCAAGTTGAGAACTGGAAAGGGTGCCAAGGCTGGTGAGCAGAGAAGGGATTACAAGTTGGTTGTCAATCGGAGGGTCAAAAGCAGATAAAGAGAGAGCTGATGAAAAAGCCAAGATAAGAACAAACAAGCAGGAGCATGGTCGAGGTTGATCACCATGACTGGCTTTCACGTTGTTGCTATGTGGTGTTGGGAGTGGGAGACATACTGGCTGAGTTCGAAAGGCCAAGCCTGGGACAGACTGCTGTCTCTGCCTCTTGATGACTCCTCAGCCACCCATGGACAAAATGGAGGTTGTGTTAGTGACAGGAATTCCATTCCAGCATCTGGCTGTTGGGACCAGGTGGCAGGGTAAGGGATAATGGGCAGAGTCTTGGCAGCTTAGAAAAGCAGAGCATGTGGGTAGTTTGAGTTCTGCAGTTTGTTTTTGTTTTTTAAGGTGAGTGGACTGTATGTGTTGGTAGGAGACCCAAGTATTTCTCATCTTTACATACAGTATATACAGCATGCTGCAAATTGCAGGCAGTTTGTATTTCCTCCAGGTTTGGGCTGGCTTCTAGGATGACAGTGGTGTTTGGAAGTGTACAGAAATAGTGGTGTAAGAGTGAAAGTTGCTCTGAAAATGGTCATCTGGGTTGACGTGCACAGGGAGTTTATGTAAATTCTGCAGGCTTCTTAGGAGGACCGGTAGTGTTGTCTTCATGGTGTGTAATATTTGGAGGAATCCCCTGAAAACAGGTTTATTTTCTGTTTGGCAATTGGACGCATGGGCCCATCCTGGAGAGCTTTGAGCATTGTTCTCCAAAGCAGGAATCAAAGTGGGGAATCACTGATGAAGATTCAGGAACTGAGTAGCCTGTAGACGTGAAGGATTTTTGTTTTTGGTGTGTGAAGTAGGTGGTGGTGGTACATTGAGCGAGAGGCAGCCATTTGTTAAGTTCATTTTGAGGGTTTCCCAAGTCTCCTGAGGGTCAGAAGGGACTGCAGTTGTCTTCAGGCTTCTTGGGCCTTTGGTTGCCTGAATGCAGGTGAAAGGGAAAACACAGGTGGATTTATGCTAGACTTACATATCAGAACTGTGGTGAGGGCCAAGAAGAATGCTAAAGCTTTTGAAAATGATTTTCAGAAAGTTCTCCAGAGCAAAAGGATGAAGCTATTCAGACATCTGTAAGAGCTTTTACTCAAATTCTTTCCTTTCCCCTTTTGAGAGACAAAGTGATCAAGATCTGAGAAATGTAGCAAGCCCTCTCTGGATATGATAGAAATAGTCTAAGAATAGTAATGATTGGTGACAGGGATTTGTCTTCCATTTTATCTCCTCTGGCTGGTTTTAGCTAAATGATCTTAAGGGCTGTTTATTGGTTTGTTTTTTATTTTTTCTTTTCTTTCTTTCTTTTTTAAATTTATTTTAAAGATTTTTTAAAAGATTTATTATTTTGAGAGAGAGAGAGAGCACAGTGGGGAGTGGCAGAGAGAGAGGGAGAGGGAGAGAAAAACCCAAGTAGACTCCACGCTGAGTGCAGAGCCGTGTGTGGGGCTCCATCTCACCACCCTGAGATCACGACTGAGCCGAAACCAAGAGTCAGATGCTCAACTGACTGCACCACCCAGGTGCCCCTAAAGAATTTGTTTTAAAGTAATCTCCACACCCAGCATGGGGCTCGAACTCACAACCCCAAGATCAAGAGTCACATGCTGTGCTAACTGAACCAGCCAAGTGCCCCTTGGTTTGTTTTTTTAAATCAATGATTCATTAAGAGTTTATTCTAGGGAAGGGTCCTAATATCCCATTTCTAAAATAACACTTCTCTTTTTAAGATTACAGAAATGATAACTATTGTGCAAACATATTCAGCCTTGAGTAATTCCACCATAGAGGGAATAGATATTATGTCAATAAAATTCAAAAACATGTATCAAGGGGTTAAGAAAAAACAATATGACATTCTGGATCCAAGAAGGACAGAATTTGATACAGATTTCTCAGAGTTCATGACAAAAATCAGTGGTTTAGAGGTAAGTAATTATACATACTTTTACTTTAGTAAAGCTGAAATGTAACCAATAGTACTGGAATTCACATATTTACTATTTATTAGAAGTTACTGTTGTGTAATTGATCAAAACTATTTGCCAGCATGAAAATTTTTTTTTTTTTTTTTTTTTTAAAGATTTTATTTATTTGTGAGAGAGGGAACGAGAGACAGAGAGCATGAGAGGGAGGAGGGTCAGAGGGAGAAGCAGACTCCCTGCCGAGCAGGGAGCCCGATGTGGGACTCGATCCCGGGACTCCAGGATCATGACCTGAGCCGAAGGCAGTCGCTTAACCAACTGAGCCACTCAGGCGCCCCAGCATGAAAAATTTTTTAACTAGTCCACAAAATATTTTCCATCTTTTTTTTAATGAAAAATGAGCATATTCAGTAAAAGATATCAATGAATACCCAGAAGGCCAAAGGGTTATTATAGCTGGGGTTCATTTTTAGTTTGCATTGGAATTTGTATTTGGTTTTTGTTGTGCTGAGGAGCCAATGTCATTTTTCCAGGCTAAGAGAAAGTGTGTAATCCTTATTTTTTGTTTTAAGTGTGAAAAGATTTGAGGACAAATTAGGAAGATGGCCCGCTCTCCCCTTGGCCTTGTACTTTATGACCACATTCTCTCTACAGCTTAGAGGACAGCTCTAAAGAGGACCTCATCCTGTTTGTCATAGCTTAAGGGATACCAGAAGGATGAAGGGTACTTAAAAATAATATGTCTGGTGACACTGCAACATATTTCTCTCCCACCTTTTGGACTTACATGACCTCAGTTACTATCTTACTGTAAACTACTGTAAACCCAGGCTTAGCCCCAGGGAATGGTCTCCTTTTGCTGCAGAATGTCCTGGAGATACAGAGAGGGACAGGAATATACTCTATCCGCTTCCTGAATCTGAAATTCTTGCCATGAAGGTGAAGAATGCTATATATATATTTTTTTTTTCATTTATTTTTTTTAAAGATTCTTTAAAAATTATATTAAGGTAATCTAGGCAATATAAATAAGAATGATACTAAAATTCTAACAGTACCATTTCTTTTTGACATAGATTTCCTTTCAGTTTTTGAAATTAAGTTTTGAAATATCAATTTGTTTGATATTAAGTTATGTTTTAGTTATTACTTACAGTGTTTGGCTGGTTGGGCAGAATGGAGTTTGCTTCCAAAATGCTCTAGGCATTATAGCTTTATGGCAATGGGAATTTGTGGGTTTAAAAAAAAAACTTACTGCTTAACTTATTTTTTTAAAGATTTTATTTATTTGAGAGAGAGAGAGAGAGAGAGAGCGCAAAAGCAGGGGGAGGAGCAGAAGGAGAGAGACAAGCAGACTCCTCGCTGAGCAGGGAGCCCAATGCAGGTCTCAATCCCAGGACCCTGAGATCATGACCTGAGCCAAAGTCAGAAGTGTAACAGACTGAGCCACCCAGTCACCCCTGCTTAAATTTTTATAATTTATTTTTTATCATTTAATTTTTTTCATCATGATAAATGTATTCTTTAATTCCCATCCCCTACTTCTCCCATTCCCCCCACCTCCCTCCCCTCTGGTAACCATCAGTTTGTTCTCTATAGTTAAGAGTTTGTTTCTTGGTTTGTCTCTCTCTCTCTTTTTTTTCCTTTGCTCATTTGTTTTGTTTCTTAATTTCCACATATGAGTGAAATCCTATGATATTTGTCTTTCTCTGACTGACTTGTTTCACTCAACATTATACTCTAGCTCTATCCATGTTGCAAATGGCAAGATTTCATTCTTTTTTATAGCTGAATAATATTTCATTGTATATATACCACATCTATCGACGGACACTTGGTCTGCTTCCATAGTTTGGATATTGTAAATAATGTTGCAGTAAACACAGAGGTGTATGTAGATTTCTGAATTAGTGTTTTGTAAATTTTGTGTGAGCCACACTATCCAGTAGTGTGATTACTGGATCAGAGGGTAGTTCTATTTTTAATTTTTTAAGGAACCTCCATACAGTTTTCTACAATGGCTGCACCAATTTGCATTCCTACTAACAGTGCAAGAGGGTTTCTTTTTCTCCACATCCTCGCCAACACCTGTTGTCTCTTGTGTTGTTGATTTTAGTCATTCTGACAGGTGTGAGATGATATCTCATGGTTGTTTTGATTTGCATTTCCCTGATGATGAGTGACATTGAGCATCTTTTCATGTATCTGTTGGCCATCTGTATGTCTTCTTTGAAGAAATGTCTGTTCATGTCTTCTGCCCATTTAAACAATTTTTTTATTATTTTATTTTATTTTATTTTATTTTATTTTATTTTATTTTATTTTATTTTATTTTATTTGAGAGAGAGAGAGCAGGGGGAGGGGCAGAAGGAGAGGGAGAGTGAAAACCCTAAGAAGGCTCCTTGCTGAGCATGGAGCCCGATGTATGGCTTGATCCCCTGACCTTGAGATCATGACTCAAGCCGAAATCAAGAGTCAGACACTTAACTACTGGAGCCACCCAGGTGCCCCCTGCCCATTTTTAAATTGGATTATTTATTTTGGGGTATTGAGTTGTATGAGTTCTTCATATATTTTGGATACTAATCCTTTATTGGATACATCATTTACAAATATCTTCTTCCATTCAGTAGGTTGCCTTTTAGTTTTGTTGATTGTTTCCTTTACTGTGCAGAAGCTTTTTATTTTGATGTAGACCTAATAGTTTATTTTTGCTTTTGTTTCCCTTGCCTCAGGAGACATATCTAGAAAAATGTTTACTAGGGCCAATGTCAGAGAGATTACTGCTTGTGCTCTCTTCAAGGACTTTTATGGGTTCAGGTCTCACATTTAGGTCTTTAATCTATTTTGAGTTTATTTTTGTGTGTGGTGAAAGAAAGTGGCTCAGTTTAATCCTTTTGCATGTGGCTGTCCAGTTTTCCCAACACCATTTGTTGAAGAGACTGTCATTTTCCCATTGTATGTTCATTCCTCCTTTGTTGAAGATTAATTGACCATATCATTGTGGGTCCATTTCTGGGTTTTCTGTTCTATTCCATTGATCTATGTGTCTATTTTTATGCCAGTATTATACCATTTTAACTACTACTGCTTTGTAATATAACTTGAAATCTGGAATTGTGATACCTCCAGTTTTTTCTTTTTCAAGATTGCTTTGCCTATTCAGGGTTTTTTGTGGTTCCATACAAACTTTAAGGTTGTTTGTTCTAGCTCTGTGAAAAATGCTGTGGGTCTTTTGATAAGGATTACATTAAATCTGAAGACTGCTTTGGGTAGTATAGACATTTTAACAATATTTCTTCTTCTAACTCATGAGCATGGAGTGTCTTTCCATTTCTTTATGTTGTCTTGAATTTCTTTCATCAGTGTTTTATAGGTTTCAGAGTACAGGTCTTTCACCTCTTTGGTTAAGTTTATTCCTAGATATTTTATTGGTTTTGGATAATTATAAATGGGATTGTTTTCTTCATTTCACTGTCTGCTGCTTCATTATTGGTGTATAGGAATGCAAGAGATTTCTGTATATTGATTTTGTATTCTGTGGCTTTACTGAATTGATCAGTTCTAGTAGTTTTTTGGTGGAGTCTTTAGGATTTTCTATACATAGTGTCATGTCATCTACGAATAGTGAGAATTTTACTTCTTCCTTACCAATTTGAATGCCTTTTATTTCTTTATGTTGTCTGATTGCTGTGGCTAGGTCTTCCATACTATGCTGAATAAAAGTGGTGAGAGTGGACTTGTTCCTGTCCTTGGGGGAAAAGCTCTCAGTTTTTCACCATTGAGTATGATTTTGGCTGTGGATTTTCATATAAGGCCTTTATTAAGTTGAGATATGTTCCCTCTAGGCCTACTTTACAGAGGGTTTTTTATCATGAATGGATGTTGTAATTTGTCAAATGCTTTTCTGCATCTGTTGAATTGTCATATGGTTTTTATCCTTTTTTATTACTGATGTGATGTATCATGTCAATTGTTTTGTGAATATTAAACCACCCCTGCGTCCATGAAATAAATCCTACTTGATCATGGTATGTAATTTTTAAAATATATTGTTGGATTTGGTTTTCTAATATTTTGTTGGGGATTTTTGCATCTATATTCATGAGAGATAATGGGCTGTAGTTATCTTTTTTTGTGATGTCTTTATCTGGTTTTGGTATCAGGGTGATACTGGCCTCATGAAATGAATTTGGAAGTTTTCCTTCCTCTTGTATTTTTTGGAATAGTTTGAGAAGAATGGGTATTAACTCTTCATTAAATATTTGGTAGAATTTGCCTGTGACACAGTCTGATCCTGGGCTTTTGTATTGCAAGTTTTTTGATTACTGATTCAATTTCATTTCTGGTAATTGGTCTGTTCAAATTTTCTATTTCTTCCTACTTTAGTTTTGGGAAGTTAAATGTTTCTAGGAATTTATCCATTTCTTCTAAGTTGTCCAATTTTTTGGTATATAGGTTTTCATAATATGCTGTTACAATTGTCTTCTTTAGGGTTGGTTGTTATTTCTCCTCTTTCATTAGTGATTTTGTTTGAGTCCTCTTTTTCTCTCTCTTTCTTTGTCTTTTATGACTTTGGCTAGAGGTTTATCAATTTTGTTGATCTCAAAGAATGAGCTGCTGGTTTCATTGATCTATTGTTTTCTGTTTTGCTTTTCAGTTTTTATGTCATTTATTTCTACTATAATATTTATTAATTCTTTCCTTCTGCTGGTGTTGGGTTTTATTTGTTCTTCTTTTTCTAGCTCCTTTATGTAAAAGGTTAGGTTGTGTATTTGAGATTTTTCTTACTTCTTGAGGCAGGCCTGTGTTGCTATAAACTTCCCTCTTTGAACTACTTTTGCTGCATTCCATATTTTTATGATTTATTAATAAAGATTGTATGTTATAAAGGCTTTTCTGTGGCCTTATGTACAAATTTTAACAGTGTATTTAGAGGCCATCTTAAATTTTTAATATTTTCAAAGAGGTGTCAGTGTTTAAATTTTCCTTCCTCTCCCAAATTTTGATTAATAAACATGGCCTATATTAGTAGACCATGCCAATTTATAAGTGAAAGTAATTTGCAAAGAACGTCAGTTCCATTGGGTACCAGGAGTTTGGAGTTCATTGCTAAGGATGGTGGGAGTCTTAGAATAATATTTTCTTTTTCTTGTTCTTCCTTAATGTTGCAAAAGGTTTTCTGAGAGCAGCAGTGTTGTAAAATGACACCTGTTAACCCTGGGTGTCTACAGTGTCACGTTGCTCTCCCAATATGCTTAGAAATTCTAAATGTTCCAAGAAATAAGCTTGGTAAGGGACATACACTCCTTTTATAAATCTTTAGGTCAGTCATATCCAATATATAATAAACAGCAAATGCAAACCACATATGTAATTTTAATTTTTCTAGTAGCCACATGAATAGGAGTTGGAAGAAGCAGGTGAAATTAATTTTAATAATACACTTTTTCAACCCAAATATTCAAAATATTACCATTTTACATGTTGAAATAAAAATCATTGAGATATTTTACATTCTTGTGTGTGTGTGTGCTAAGCCTTTGAAATCTAGTGTGCATTTTACTTTACATCTCACTTCCAAATACTGACCTTTCAAGTGCTCAGTAGCCACATGTGGCCACCATGCTGGATAGTGCAGTTCTAGATGCTTAGATGGTAGGTGTGTTTCAGGTTATTTTGATTCTGTAGAAAAATCATTAATTGTTGTTAAACAAAAACAATCTCTTTCTTAATGCCCCAAATCAATAGAATATTAATATTTTATTTTAGATACAAATACAAGCATTTATGAACAGTACTTTTGGGAAAATCTTATCTTCTCAGCAGGCCCTTCAGCTGCTTCAAAGGTATTTATAATACATTAAGCGGTGTAGTTTCTAGGTGTGATAACTTTATATCTGAAAATACAATTTCAAATAAGATATTTTTGGAAATCTCCCCTCTGTAAACTTTAAGACTTATAAACATTAATCTTTCAATTACCATTAAGTAAACTGGTAAAAATGTGAAATATAGTATGATACTTTTCATTGCATTTTTTGAAGCAAAAGTCTTCCGATAAGAAAATGGAATTATTATACATGATTTTTCCTCCAGGTATGTAATATATTTGAGGTTAATTTCATAGACATTATTGGAAAGGGAGCAAATAATATTTAATTCTGCATACTGCAAGGATTTCCAAAAGTTAAATTATCTAAGGGTAGTAGATTCTCAAATTTCCCATTTTCCTCCAGAGTGTTCCTGCTGCTTCCTTTTCCTCTATCCTGACAACAGTGCTCCCCTGAAGGGCAGGAAGGACAGCCTGGACTACAGGCCATTTCCTTCGAGCTCAGGGAGGACTCATGTCCTCTGTTAGGGACCCTTTGGGAACTCTTTCCTGAGAGCCAGTGCCTCTGGGTTTGGGCCCAGTTTTGCTAGAGTTCCACGTCTTTGTAATGATGGACCATACCTGTGAGACCTTACCTCATGACACCACTGAAAGAGTCAAACCAGACTTATGAAATGATTTTGACCAATGAAAGTACTGTACAGACAGATGGCAGTACTAATTTCTTGGTGATTTCTCTCTGTGTCTCTATCTATCTTGCGGTCCATCTGTCTCTCTTTTTACCTATAGTACACTGTGTAAAATCACTTTATTATTGGGATGTTATTGTCCTAGTGCTTCCTGTGCATCACTTAGTCTGAAAGGGGAAGTAATGTTTGGCTGACAGATCATTGTTATGATATGGCCATTTGGAATGATGTGAACATTAATACTGGCAGAGGGATGCTCAGTGTGCTGGCCTCCATCTTTGTGAAGCCAACCCCCCAACTCATCTTTTCAATTTTGGTTTCAATGTCTCCTTCTAAGGGAAGTCTTTCTTGACTCCCCAGACTTGGCTGGGTTCCCTTGATATATGCATTTCTGGTACCCGTGTAGTTTAAATAATTATTTATGTAACTCTTGACTAAATCTGCATTTTCCATAACATAACTGGAGGCTCCACGAGGGCTGGAACTACACCTGTTGTGTTCCTCTCTGAATCCTGGGACAATGGATGAGGCCTGGTAGAGATATTTGTCAAAATGAGTGAATGCATGGGTTTTTAGGATGGCAGCAATTAAGTATGTTTCTCATTTACTTTTAAATTATTCACCTTCAATTACTTTCAGATTCCAGAAGCTGCAAATCCCCTGTCTTCAGTCAGAAATAAACCATACAATTGAGCGTATTCTTCAGTTTTATGTGGCTGAACTTGAAGCTACTAAGAAGGCAAGGATCATTTTTGTAAATAGAATAATACTTTATTTTTTAAAAGATTTTATTTATTTATTTGAGAGAGAGCAAGTGAGAGAACAAGTAGTGGGGAGGGACAGAGAGAGAGAGAGAGAAGTAGACTCCCTGCTGGGCAGGGAGCCCAACTCGGGGCTTGATCCCAGGACATGGATCTGGAGATCATGACCCGAGCCGAAGGGAGACACTTAACCAACTAAGCCACCCAGGCGCCACCCCTCCCCCCAGAATAGTACTTTAGTACAAAAAGAAAAGTATTGTGAAAGTATTTGCCATTGTTATCTTGTGCTAAGCTTCTCAGAATGATCCCTTCACTACTAAGTACCTCTGATGCGCCCTTCTCTATGTAGGAAGGTGTTGATGGTGTATGTCATTGGACAACCAGATTTACATCCCCATGCACTTAACAATTGTGTTTTGTTTTTTTTGTGTTTTTTTGCAACAGCATTTATGTGTGTATAGGAAAGCCCATTGAAGTTAATATTTCTGCATGCAGAAATATGGGCTCTGAAGAATATTATAACATATAGTATAGCTTATGTACTCCCTTATTTGAAGATCTCCTTAAAATTTGGGATAAAATACAGAAAAAAGATACATGCAATGGGACATAAGGGTTAAGAGAGAATTAAATGTCGTATATTGTAAACATCATAGTTTCTGAACCACAGATTATCACTGAAGTGCATTTACATATTTATAGACTACCTCCTCTGTATAAAACATGGGAATACAAATGTATTAAATACTCTTTGCCTTTTCCATTATATTGACTTTTAAACATTAATACCAGATCTTTAATTACAGCTTTATCATTCTCAAAAAGATGACCCTCCTCTTGCTCGCAACATGCCCCCTATTGCAGGAAAAATACTTTGGGTGAGGCAGCTCTATCGACGGATAAGTGAACCCATCAACTATTTCTTTGTAAGCCAATAGTTACATTTACAGTATGAGGATTATGGTGGCTTTAAAATAAGACCTATATTTTATCCTATAATGTTTGTGTCCAATAAAGTAGTTAGAGCTACTGCTTTCACAAGGCAAAGAAAATTTAGTTTATAAATATGCTTGAGGGAGACTAAACCAATTCTCTCATGTTTTGGTAGGTAAGCTCACTTAATTACAGTTAATCTTTAAGGGGGAGAATCTTATAACCTTATGACTTTTAACAGGACAGTTTATCAAGGCTTTTTTTTTTTTTAAGATTTTATTTATTTATTTATTTGACAGAGAGAGAGATAGCGAGAGCAGGAACACAAGCAGGGGGAGTGGGAGGGGGAGAAGCAGGCTTCCCACTGAGCAGGGAGCCCGATGTGGGGCTTGATACCAGGACCCTGGGATCATGACCTGAGCCAAAGGCAGATGCTTAACGACTGGGCCACCCAGGTGCCCCTTTTCAAGGCTTTTAAAGAGTCATTGTTTTGAAAACAGTAAAGTCTAGGCGTAGTCCTGAAGATTACTTCTATGTGTGGACAGTGGGTCACTGACTCGTATTAGTGAAGGTGAAGACACTCTTAGTATGTTCCTGACTTAAGAATTGTGATCTAGAGCAAAGTATAATAGAGTACATGCCTTCTCTGTGTCCTTAAAATTACTAGATTTCTGAAAAGCCCCAGGATACTCTTAGGCCCTGTTGGCATTCTGAAATTGCCAGTTTGCCTTCTCTTTGTTTTTGGTTTGGTTTGATTTTGTAAAGAGACAGACTCACAAAGTAGAGTTGGTTTTCTTAGGACAGCATCTTATGCCTAAATACAGAACAAAATAAGTACCAAAAAAATCTTGCAAGTAATTTTAGTATTTAAGCATTCTTGGATGTTAAGTTTCCATTGTTTCTGTTTGGCTGCTCTTAATCATTTTACTGTTCTTACTATTTGTAAAAAAAATTCAAAGCCTGGTCTTAAAATAGTGGTCAGGGTGGGGACTCCATTGCTGATTGACTCTGCATGACAGAGCCAAGATTGCCCTGTTTTTAACATCTGCGAATCAAACATAAAACGTTCGATGTTTACATAAAGAAATTTGGTTTTTGTTCTTTGATATACAGTTACTTTTTTTTTCAGTGCTGGAACTTGGGGATTTTCCCTGATACTCACAGGTCAAGGAAAATCAGTCCATTGTATCTTTTTTCCTTTTTTAAAAATATTATTATTAATTAAATATTTCAAACCCACACAGTATAGAAAATACAAAACTGATATCCAGAATTGTGGGGAGGGAATAGAGAATTGAAGGCAGAGTTCTCTCAGCCTGGCCAGCTGTTAAGGCTAGAGGCCTTTCTTTCTTAAATCCTTTATTTCCTTTTCCAATGTTCCCTTTCCACCAGTAACATTTCCCTACTTCCGTCTCTAGTTTGTATGGCTTTCCTCATCTCTGTTTTACTCTGAGGCAAAATCTAAGGCATAATTATTTGATGACATTTTAAATACCAACAGCTTTCTGATTGGGTTATGAAAACAATCAGCAGTCTTTTAATTATAAATCTTTTTTTTCCCCTTTAAAAAACAGAAAAACTCAGAAATTTTGTCAAGTGCGGAAGGTAAAGCTGTCATTCGTCAGTATAACAAAATTTCCTATGTTCTGGTGGAATTCGAGGTGGTCTATCACACAGCCTGGGTCAGAGAGGTCTCGCAGTTACAGTATGGTGTGTATAAGAAATGCAGTGTTGCTACGGAGGGGGTGTTAGGTGATTTTGAATGAAGTCATGGTTCTGGAGAATTTTCACATCCCTTTTATACAATATTATGATGGTTACATTTAGATTTGGGGATGATACAAATTTTTTTTATCGTTGTTAATAACATTCTGATTCTATAAGCAAAAGTTGTCATCACCTTAAAGTTGATATACTTTGATTGTGACTTTCCACTAAAAAAACCAGTATTTAAAAGTAAATATTGAGACCCTTCATAGATATTTCTCCATAGATTTAGGGGAAGTTTTCATATTCAGTTTTGTCATGTTATAGATTCAAATCTTAGTCCCAATCAGGGGAGAAAGAATTGCACTTTGCTTGTCTTCCTTCCTCCCTTCCATTCTTTCTTTTTCTATAACTGAATTTAACTTCACTTTTGAACTCCAGGAAATTCATAGTATTGGGGCTGTGTCTAAGTATCTCTGCAGGGTGCCAAAGCATTGGGTGGAGTCGGCTGTGAGGCAGGGGATGGATGGTTTCAAGCCATCGTGCATCCATGCTGCCATCACCTGGGCTGTTTTCTTACCATGGGGGCTCAATTGTTGGTCAGTTCAGGTTCCTGCATTGTCCCATCTATAATCTTGGTAGAACCCTGACTGTGTCCCTGGACAGAAAGGTTTCTCCTTCCCATACCAGGATCCCCACCCAGAAGGGTACAAAACTACAGGCACAGGAAGCACAAATCCTATGGTTGCATCACTGGGAGTGATAGTAAGAGGGGCCACTCTTTTTCTGCCTCTTGGTTCCAGACCCATATATTTTAGCTGTTTGAGGACATGTCACTGTTACCACCATTGATTCGCTCATGCCTGCATCCTGGAGGACAGGGTCCCAGCCCTGCAGATTGTCTTCCCCAATTGGCCCCTTAGTTTAGCCTTTAATAAGCCACTTGTACCAGGCCAGCTGTTTCTGGGTAATGAGTATGGTAGGACCCTATGGATCCTCCTGAAAACTAGCTACAACACTCCCAAGGAGCATCAAGAGAAACTTAAAGTTCACGTTATGGAAAAGAACAAAACAGAATTGTTAACTGAAGTATGGAGCAGACACTATTTTGCTTCTACAATGTCATACGCTTCTCTACTTTTCTTTTGTCGTGATGGTTTTTCCTCATATCGGCCCATGTTCAAAAACAAGTTCACCAGTCACCTCTTCCATATAGCCCCTCCTTATTTTTCCACAGCAGAAAATAATGTCTTCCTCCTCCAGAGTCCTCTACTCACTTTATCTGCTCTTGTTTCTCATGACACTCATGGCTTTAGGGATCTGTCTCATCTCCCCTTCACATTCCAAGGATACTCTCTCTGTTTGTTTCATCTTTGTATCCTTTAAATAACAGTCAGTGATAACGAACACTTACATAGTCCTTACCCTGTGCCAGGCTTTGTCAAAGCACTTTACGTATGACGCTTCCTTTAATCCTCATGGTGACCCTACGAGGAGCTATAATTATCCTCATTTTATGGATGAGGAAACTGAGGTGCTAAGAGATTAAGTCATTTGCACAAGCTCATCACACAGCTAGGAAGTGGCAAAGCTAAGATTTAAATCTGCCTTTCCTACGAACACAGGTTAGTGGAAATGAATTGCTCAGCAAGACTTCTTATTATATTGACGTGGCTATATTTAACCATATAGGAACTCGGAATAATAATTGAGGACCTGGTATTGGCCTCTTTCAGATGGTTGCTCCATAAAGTTTAATGAAATGTCACTCAGTATTGGAGCTGACTTCTTGGCTGTCATTATTCTTGGTGGTCTTGCTGACCATTTTGTCCTTTCAAGAAAACTCAGTACAGCCTTAAGGAAGATAGATTTCATTAAATGAATGTTCCAAGGTTATTTTGGAATTCACTTGGGTGGATAAATGATTTCTAACCCAATTTTAAAAAGATTCCAAACGAATTAGGTAAAATTTTTAGTTGAAATCCTCATGCAGCCAGCATCATTAAGAACCATTTCAAGACTAATTTTATATGATGAGTAAAAGTCAACTAACTTCAAAGGAATATATGGACTATTTCATTTTACTAGAAATTCAATGCAGCCACATCCTATGAAGTAATGAGAGGCTTGGAAGATACATAAGAAATTCTCATGTTAGTAGTGTTTGTTAATATAAGATATAATTTAAGCTAGCACATACTCATCTAGAAGTGTGTTATTATTATGCCTGTAGAAGTAATTCATGTTAGGATAACAAATAAGCTAAGGCTACTCACCACTAACCGGGATTATATATTTCAATTCATAATAAAAAGCATGCCTGCAAATTCCTATTTATATGAATGATGTTCAGGTAGTAGTTAAGGTGTAGCATAAAAAAAATCTTTCTCTATATCCTAGAAGCTCACAATGCCATGGTGTTTAATAAATATATCTTACTGATATTGAGCTTAATTACCAGACATTCAAGATGGAAGCTTAATTCTTCCTTTAAAGAAGCAGTTTGGGGTTCATTGTGGAGAAGGGTTTGTCATATGAGGTATGTCATATTTTATAGTTGTGCACACCTTCCAGTTCTCTCCCAGGGGTGAAATCACAATCCATTAAAAGAAACTACATTGTATTATAGCTCTCTTAGACCCACTCAGAAAAGTGTTGCAGTTCATAGCACGAAGGCTATCTGTTCTTCACTCATTTTTATCTCTCCGGATCTGATTTTATGCGCTTGCAGACATTCTGCATTCACTTATTTAAGTTTTGAGCACTGACCACGTGTCAGATGCTATGCCTCATCACCTGGGATATCCAACACTATTGTTCTATTAAGAAGTCAGTTCCCAGTGGGGAAGACAGGTGTGTAAACATGGCTGGAAGCAGAGAGGGCACGTATTGAATGGAGCACTGGGTGTTATACACAAACAATGAATCATGGAACACTACATCAAAAACTAATGATGTAATGTATGGTGATTAACATAATATAATAAAATTAAATTTAAAAAAAGAAAGCCAAAAACAAACAAACAAAAACAAACAAAAAAGAAATCCAGAAAAACTAATGTCGATAATCATTTATTTGTAGCTTTACAAGCCACACTTTTTGTGCGACACCCAGAAACTGGGAAGTTGCTGGTTAATTTTGATCCCAAAATTCTGGAAGTTGTTCGGGAAACTAAGTGCATGATAAAAATGAAGTTGGATGTACCAGAACAGGCAAAGAAATTGCTAAAATTGGAAAGTAAATTGAAAGCAGACAAATTGCATTTGCAGGTAAAATAGATTATATACATATATTTTAAAGATTTTATTTATTTATTTGAGAGAGAGGGCACGAGAGTAAAAGAGAGCACATGCATGCGTGCACAAGCGTGAATGGAGGGGGCGGGGAGGGCAAAGGGAGAAAGAATCTGAAGCTGACTCAGTGCAGAGCCTGATCTAGGGCTCCATCCTTCGACTTTGAGATCATGACCTGAGCTGAAACCAAGAGTCCAATGCCCAACTGACTGAGCCACCTAGGCACCCCAAGATAGATTATATTTTAAAATTATTTTTGAAGGAGGTTTTTTTTTTCCCTTAAAAAAAAGAAAATTAAATCACTGCAGTTGTGCTGATGTGGTATTGATTATTTTCATTTTTCTTCAGCTTTATTGAGGTACGGTTGACAAATAAAATTGTAAGATATTTAAAGTGTACATCATGATGATTTGATATAAATATACATTATGAAAGGATTCCTGTCATGTAGTTCATTCATCACCTCATATATATATATAACATATATATGTATATATTAAACCAGAAAGAAACAATATATATCTGTTTATATATACGCACATATATTTGTTTCTTTTTGGTGAGAATGTTTAAGTCCTATTCTCTTAGCAAAATTCGATTATATGATATAGTGTTATCAGTTACAGACACCATGTTATACATTGGATCTTCAGTCCTTATTCATCTTTTACCTGAAAGATTGTACCCTTTTACCGACCTCTTCCTATTCCCTCCCCACCTCCAACACCTGGCAACCACTTTTCTACTGTTTTTACAAGTTCAGCTTTTTAAGATTCCACATATAAGTGAGATCATATAGTGTTTGTTTTTCTCTGTCTGCCTTATTTCACTTAGCATAAGGCTTTCAAGGTCCATCCATGTTGTTGCAAACGGCAGGATGTCTTTCTTTCTCATGTCTGAATAATACTCCATTGCGTATATATACCATATTTTCTTTTTCCATTCATCTATTGATGCATGTTTCCATATCTTGGCTATTGTAAATAATGCTGCAATGAACATGGGAGTGTAGATATCTCTTCGAGATCCTGATTTCATTTCCTCTAGATCTACATTCAGAAGTGGGATTGCTACATCATATGGTATTTTTATTTTTAACTTTTTGAGGAACTCCATACTGTTTTCCATGGTGGCGGCACCAATTTACATTCACACCAACAGTGCACAGGGGTTCCCTTTTCTCGATGTGCTGGCCAACACTTGTTATCTCTTGTCTTTTTGAGAATAGCCCTTCTAACAGATGTGAGGTACCATCTCATTGTGGTTTTGATTTGCATTTCCCAGATGGTTAGAGATATTGACTACCTTTTCCATGGACCTTTTGGCCATTTGTGTGTCTTCTTTGGAAAAATGTCCATTCAGTTCCTTAGCACATGTTTTAGTTGGATTGTTAAGAGTTTTTTGCTATTGAGTTGTGTGAATGAGTTCCTTATATATTTTGGCTATTAACCCTTTATCAGATACATGATTTGTAAATATTTTCTCCCATTCCATAGGCTGCCTTTTCATTTTGTTGATGGTTTCCTTTGCTGTGCAGAAGCTTTTAGTTTATATAGTCCACTTGTTTATTTTTGCTTTTGTTGCTTGTGCTTTTAGTATTAAATCCAAAAATCACTGCCAAGACCGATGTCAAGGAGCTTACCCCCATGTTTTCTTTTTGGAGTTTTACAGTTTCAGGTCTTAAATTTAAGTCTTTAATCCATTTTGAGTTGATTTGTGTGTGTGTTATAAGATAGGTGTCCAGTTTCATTCTTTTGCATATGACTGTCCAGTTTTCCCAACACTATTTATTAAAGAGACTGCCTTTTTACTATTGTATAGTTTTGGCTCTTATTTCTGGGCCATCTATTCTGTTCCCTTGTTTATTCTTTTTTATTTTATTTTATTTTATTTTATATTCCAGTATAGTTAACATACAGTGTTATAGTCCCTTGTTTCTTCTTTATAGTATTAAAATACTGATGTGCAAATAGGAGATTGGGAACAGAAAAGGAGGAAAGGAATTAGTAAGTTCAAAACTATTAAGTAAACATTGAAATAGTTTAATATTGTTTATTTGGGGAAGAATTAACTTGAATCCACATTTCCCATCACACCATGAAATAAATTACAAAATGATCAAAAGTTGATCATTATGGTTCATCTCTAAAAAATATCTAAAAGAAAATAGATAAGCCTATTAACTCTGACTGTGCATACATTTATTTTGATTCAAGAAAAGAAGTGTGGCATCAGTAACAAGTATGCTTTAATGTGTCAGAAGACAAAGAACAGAAAGGGGAAAAATGTATAATGACAGGTATTGTGAAAAGATAATTACCCAAGCTATTTGAAATAATGTAAATATAGAAAGATAATTAAATAATAAATATGAAATGTGCAACTCTAGAAAGCTCCACTGATTTGCTGTTTAAGGTACATTTACAGGTGAGGAAAAAGTATGGTAAATTAATTTAAATTTAGGTGAGCAGCCTTAATCTTGGCAGGATTATGAGGAAACAGGTATAATGAAACCTTCCTGGTATGAATCAAAATATGACCTGCTTTAAAATAAATTAAAGTAACACATACCATTTTGACTTTCAACAGGGTCTTCTGCAGTATTACGATGACTTATGTCAGGAAGTGCCTTCGGTGTTTGTCAATCTGATGACCCCTAAAATGAAAAAGGTTGGTAATGCTGAAGATTTATATTGATTTCCCTGTTGTTTAAAATTAGATTCCCATTCTACAGATTATGGATTTTAGAACATCTATTCTTGCCTAGATCCTCTGTCTTTCTAGTTCAACATTATAGCCCTATTTTTCCTATAGAATGATTCCTTGTCAACAAGTTTTGTTGCCTTTGAAAAACGACTAAATCTCAATAATGAGCACTTTCTAAGAATCCATGATTCTTCATGGACAGCCAAAGATGATTAAAAAACAAAGTCACCTTTACCAGGTATAATGGAGGGAAATATAATTAAGGAAATATAACCTATAATATTTCCAGGTAATAAAAGAAAGCCTTTTTTTTTGTTTTAATAAGTGTAGGTGTTCCTGTTGATCATGGAAGCTGCTACTTTTTTTTTTTTTTCTTTTTCTAGGTGGAATCTGTGTTGAGACAAGGGCTCACAATATTAACATGGTCATCTTTAACACTGGAAAGCTTCTTTCAAGAAGTTGACTTAGTTTTGGATATGTTCAATCAACTTTTAAAGAAGGTATGATAGATACATTTTTAAAAACTACATACATTCATACGCAGGCTATAAGGAATAGTTTGCTTATCTATGAAAGCTATTTAAAGGGTGTGACTTTTAACTAAAAGGACTCCTATTAAGTTAAAAAAATAATGCTTTATGTTTCTCTAGCTACTTTGGGGCCTTTTCATTTAGGGTTGCCTTGTTTTTGTCTCTGAATTACTTGCCTTCAATATGTTAAAATGGTAGTTCAACTCCACCGGGCAGTTTAGAAAATGGGATAATGGTAGACAGTAGAAGATGACAGAATGGAGTGCTTAAATATTAATACATCTACTATCAGTTAGATGAGCCATTCATCTAACGAGATTGTCTATTGATTTCTGATATCTTTGCTATACGGATCATGCCCTTTTTAGATATGCTGGCCTGTGATAGCAGCATGTTACAATAGACAAAACTTGGAGGCTTGGGAGTCAGCTAAACCTAGTTACAATGATCTGCCTTTTGCTATCTATGCGTTCCTTCCTAGGTTACTTTACTTATCTGAGTCTTTGTTTCTTTAGCTGTATAACTTGGATAGTAAGTGAGTCAAGGACTAGAGTAAGGATTAAAAGAGATAACACGTGAGAATATGGCACATGATGCTTGCTCTATAAAACTTTAGTTCCACATTAAGCCTTCTTTGCAGATGTACTCCTAAAATTTCCACCAAATTGTGCTTGGCTCAGGACCCAAGTTTCTAGATATAGCCCTCTAAATTAGTTTATAACTCAAGTACATTTGGATGAAAGAAGAGTTTTCCTCTACATTTTTTTTTCTTGTTGGTAGATCAGTGACTTGTGTGAAATGCATATTGATACAGTTCTAAAGGAGATAGCCAAAACTGTGTTAATTTCCCTGCCCGAAGGTGGTGCTACCAAAGTAGAAGATATGTTGACGCTTAATGAGGTATGCATTTATGTATTTAATCGTAGAAATCCTGGCTCATAAACCTAAAATGTGAATTTACAATCTTACAGTGGAAATCTCTGTCAGTAGCATATAGAGATCCTAGTTTTTTTGAAAGCCTCAGATCCAAAGACTCAGCATGGCTTCAACAGCTCAAGCCTATGGCCACACCCTAAACAGGACCTTACTAATATCCTCAACCTCAGGCTGGGGTCTCCTGGGTTTCCAGCAGTGGCTCACTGTTCGTTCTTCGGTGTACAGCATCGAGTAACTCTTGGTTTTAACTATCACAAACTTTCCCTTAAGCCACTTACAGAAATCTGGGAGTCATCTGGAATCGTTGCCTCACTCCCATTTTCTAAATCCAGTCAGTCTTAAGGCTTAGTGAGGTTTTTGCTTTTTACTCCAAGTTTGCTTGAATTGCCTCTTCTTTTCCATACTTACTACTCCCTTCCTATGTCAGGCCCTTAAGGCTCATCCTGAGTTTAGCAACTGATGTTATGATCTAACTGGTCTCTCTGCCTCCATATTTGGCCCTGTCATATCCATTCTCCACACTGCCACTCATGATCTTAAATCCTTCAATAGCAGTAGCATCCAGTCTCTACAGGACAAAACCTAACCTCCTCAGCATCACAATATACTGAAATTCTTTGAGTACCTATTTATCCTCCATTGGCTCAAAATCACAAAGACAGGAACACTGTCTAATCATTTTTGAGGCCTGGCACATAGCAGTCTCTCTCAGAAACACTCACTTTATATCTTGAACCAGATTCTTTTTTCTTTCATGCCTGCCATGTGCTTCATCTACACTCACCCTGCTGGTTTGGGTCACCTGGCTTGTGTTAACCAAAGGTGGCTCTGTTTCAAGGGGTCCAATCCAGCCCATGGGATACAAGTGCTTTTGCCTCTCTTTCTATGGAAATGCAGCCTCTTCTTGCCTTTAGGGGTTTGGGTAGCCAGCTGGTCTCTTGCCTTAGGACCACTTAGGCATGGGTCAGCCCCTCCATCCCCAAATTCTAGAGGACATGGGTCAGGGTCTCTGAGTAGTTCCTTTGAAGTACGCTACACTTATTTCTACCTGATCTCTACCAATGATCAAGCTTCCTTTCTATCTCAAGATGGGCAAAGGGCTGATGGTTGCCTCGCCTGCTACCATTTAAGAATTGCCTTCTTCAGACAATTATCAGATGATCTCACTGATATGAGGAATTTAGAAACAAGCAGAGGATCATAGGGGAAGGGAGGGAAAAATGAAACAAGATAAAACCAGAGAGGGAGACAAACCATGAGACTCTTAATCTCAGGAAACAAACTGAGGGTTGTTGGAGTGGAGGGGGCTGGGAGGAATGGGGTGGTTGGGTGATAGACATTGGGGAGGGTATGTGCAATGGTGAGTGCTGTGAATTGTGTAAGACTGATGAATCACAGACCTGTACCCCTGAAACAAATAATACATTATATGTTAATTAAAAAAAAAAAAAGGACTGCCTTCTTCATAATGTGTAGGATCTTAAAGTTATTTGTTCTCAGCATTGGGACATTGGCTGTAACAGAGATAACACTAAATGACCCATTTTTGCATCCTGTTCTTGGAGCATGCAAGTTTAAAATGATTGTGTCTTCCTGGTCATTTGTTCCTTCTATCATTGTTAAGCTTTTAACCTTTGAAGACTATTTTATTTGACATTATTACAGCTCCACCAAACTTTTTTGGTTATTATGTTCCAGATATATCTTTACCATTCTGGGTTCTCCTATTTTAGGTTTTCTCTTCTAAAGAACATTTAGCTGGATTTTGTTTTTAACCTACTCTGAAAAATCTGTCTTTTTTTTTTTTTGAAAATTACTGTATAAATTTAATGCATTTCCAATTAGAATTCCTATACCTTTCTTTTCATAAATTGGATTAAATTATACTATTTTAAAATGATGAATAATAAAGAATAGGTAATAAAAAGTGAAAATACTTAAAGCCATCGTAATCAAATCAATATGGCATTAACAGAAAAAAATATAATTTAGAGGAACAAAATAAAGAATCTAGGAGAAAAAGATCACAATGAAAGATTAATACACATCAAAGGTAATATTTTAGTTCAGTGGGAAAAACGATGGATTAATTAAATGGTGCTGGCACAACACACTGTTTCTCAGAAAGAAAATATGCATATCTCTCTTTTTTAATTATTGAAGTATACTTGACATACAATGTTAAATTAGTTTTAGATGTACAACATGGTGATTGACAATTCTATACATTACTCAGTGCTCACCACAATAAACATAGTCTCCACCTGTCACCATACATTATTACAATATTGTTGACTATTGAATACCCTATCTTGTATTTTACATCTCTGTGATGGATTTATAACTAGAAGTTTGTACCTCTTAATTCTCATCACCTATTTTATCCATCTCTTCACCCCCATCCCCTCTGGCAACCATCAGTTTATTTTCTGTATTTATCAGTCTGTTTCTGTTTTTTTTTTTTTTTTTTTGTCTCTTTGTTCATTTGATTGTTTTGTTGCTATCCATGTTGTTAAAGATCTCATTCTTTTTTATGGTGGGGTACTATTCCATTGTTTATATATCACGTCTTCTTTATCCATTCATCTATTGATGGACACTTGGGTTGCTTCCATAATTTGGCTATTATAAATAATGCTGCAATAAACATAGGGGTGCATGTATCCCTTTGAATTAGTGTTTTTGTATTTTTTGTGTAAATACCCAGTAGTGTGATTACTGGATCATAGAATAGTTCTATTTTTAACTTTTTGAGGAACCTCCATACTGTTTTCCACCGCAGCTTTGCCAGTTTGCATCCCCACCAATAGTACAAAAGCGTCCCTTTTCCTCCACATCCTCGCCAACACTTGTTTGTGTTTTTGATTTTAGCCATTCTGACAGGTGTGAGGTGATAGCTTATAGTTTTGACTTGTACTTCCCTGATCAGTGACATTGAACATCTTTTCATGCGTCTCTTGGCCATTTGTATGTCTTTTTTGAAAATGTCTTTTTGGTATTAAAATGTTTCCATCTTTGTTCAGTGGAATCCTTCAGGTTGGCTTCTATATTTTTTATATGACTCTAGTAGTCTTTGAAAGCTTCCTTCTTTCTGGAACTATAGGGTATTGTAGGCTCATCTTGTACATTTCCTGTTCCAGATCTGGGATCATCCATTTCTCCAGTCAGCCCTCATTCCTTTCCATGTTACCAGTGGAAAATAGTATATGGAAATCACAATCCGGGTCCTAGGAAAGGCACTCATTTTAAACTTTTAGCTATTCCTTATAGTATTATTTCTGCATCTCCAAGTAGTATACTTAGAGTACTATTTCTTGAATTGACAAATTTGCACATTATTTTCTTCCTGCTTTAATAAGTGAGCATTCAGCTCTTTGACCCTATCCTCTATCACTCCTCCCTTGTCTTCTCAATATAGTTATAAAATAATTTTTAGTTAAACAGTAATGGTAAATAGCAACACTTAATTATGCCTATATATACACTAGCCAATGCAGAACCATGTATGGTACATGTAATGTATTTTTTCTTATACAACTTTTTTGTTTTTCTTGGGGCTTCTAATTGCCTTTGTTTTCACACCTTCTTTCAGATACACTATTATATCAGAGTTCCATTTTTTCCCCCCAAGTGACTTCCTTTCAGAGCCCTCTGAATACCTGTTTTTAACCTGGGTTGATTAGTCTCTAGGTCAGCTGCAAAATTATTAACCTGGGACTCTCCCTGTTTGCTCTATTTTCTGGATTCCATATTATTCTAGGAGGGATGGCCCTTCAGATGCTGAAATGGTCTTTTCTGAGCAACTGAAATTTTCCAAAGAAGAAGTCTCCTGCTTCCTGCCCTGGGGGGCTAGGGGTAATTTCCTGCCTGTCATTTTCTTCTCACTTATTCTGGAATCTGACTATTGCACTTCATACCAGGTCTTACTTATAAACAAACAGAATACAAAGGAGCAGGGAATACCTATATCGGTATCCTTCTTTTTGTCCCATTTATAATGATAATCATTTTCTATTGGTATGTACCTATAACTGTTGTGACACTGTCAATTGCTTAGTGGGGGAAAAATTCACACTACCAGATAGAATTTATTTTGAACACACAAAGAAATTTTATATGCATAGAAAGAGAAACAGATCACAAAAATCAGGGAAATTGGAATAGATTGAGTGTGACCAAGTTTGAATGTAGTGATTGCATTGATATCACAACAGAAGATGCTATTACTATTAGATAAGTGATAAGATACAGGAGGTGGAATTTTGAAGAGTGCTTTGCCAATGAATATGCCCCAGTTACTTGCATCAGAGGGATCCAAGGTCTAGTAATATTTGGGCTGCTTATTACCCACTTATTAATAAGATGAGCCATTATAAGGAAGGCAGAGTAAGATTTATAATGACAGGGCAAGTCTGGTAATATTCTGGACAGAAATACATTTTGGAAACACACCATACATATTGCTAATTTTGGTGGGAGGTTAGTGTGGGCCAACCAGTGGTTTCAAACCATATTTGGGAACCAGGGATATTTGCAGTCAGGGAATGGGTCCTTGACTTGGAGCATCTAACTGGTTTTAGGAGAAATTATGTTCATTATTAAAAAGCTATCATCCACCAGCTTCACATTGGATCTTTTGCTCTATGATGCTGAGGTTGGGACTCTGCAAAGTATATTAATCTTTGGCCAGCTGGCTCCCTTTTAGGCTTTGCCAATAGTTGTGCTAGAAGGAGGGTGGAAGAGAGAGAAGAGACTTGCTCTTTCCTGTTTTTCTTCCTGTTCCCAATACAGTCAGACAATCTCTCTTGACTGGCAGTGGCAGTTAATCCTTGGTCCTAGCGTTTTCCAGCCTTTCCAGAACCAGCTTCTTGTGCTTCTCAGATGTACCAACACCACGAGGTCCTTCTCTGAGGCAATAGTACCAGCTGAGCAGCTCCCTCACTTCCCAGCTCCAGGTTCTAAAAACTCCAGCCTCTTGCCTTTGCTCTCCCACACCCGAGATTCGGGAGCTGCTTCCTGCAGTAACTCTCCATGTGACTTTTGTGTCCCCTTTTACCGTTTTGGGTCCTTTGATAGTTGTTTAATCACTTCTCTATATTACATTCTCTCATTCTGTCAGGTAAAATAGCTGGTGTGGCATCTGTTTTCCTGACTGAACCCTGACTGACATATCTGTATCCTAATAGGTATGCAAATGGAATAGAAAACAGGGAAATATGATCCAAGCTATGATAGGAAAAGTGGTAAATACACTAAAGGGTATTAAAAGTTATTTCAACAAAATCAACTTGGCTCCATAGAGACAGAAAGTAGATTAGTGGCTGCCAGGTCTGTGAGGGTGGGTGAATGAAGAGGGACTGCTAATGGGTATGGGGATTCTTTTGGGGGGAGATGATAATGTTCTGGAAATAGATAGCAGCGATGGTTGCACTACTCTGTGAATATACTAAAAACCAATGAATTGTGTACTCTACAAGGGTAACTTTTGTGATATTATATTGTGAATTATATCTCATTAAAAAAAAATCAATTTGACGGTTTTCCAGTCTGTCCCTGGCCTGCCCTTCAGTTCAGTCTGTTCTTCACTGAGTTCTAAGAATGGTCCATGAAGAAAGGTCTGACCTCTTTTCAAAATCTCGGTCCTCCAAATGGGCCCCAAATCTCACCCCTTCTTGCCTTCTTGACAACTTTCCTCCCCCAGTCTTCTTCCCTCTCTTCTCAATCTTCATTTTTCCCCTCCATCAGACCCCTCCTACTAGGAATCTAATACGTTCTATTATCTTTTCCTTGCCAACAAACAAAAACTTTCCTACACCTCCCTCACTTCTCATTCACAACCAAACTTCCCATGCGTGCTGCCTTCATTTTCCCATCCTTCATTTCCCATCTCCATTTGTTTTCCCCAATTCCTGGCTCAAATTTTTTCTGGCATGAATTATTATTTTTAATAACTTTATGGAGATATGATTCACACAACATACAATGTACCCATTTAAAGTGTACGATCCAGTGGTTTTAGTTTATTCACAGAGTTGGGCAACCATCATCATAATTTTAGAACATTTTTCATCTCAACTCTTCCAGCCCTGGGCAACCACTAATCTGTTTTC
Organism: Mirounga angustirostris; assembly: GCF_029215605.1. Lineage (NCBI taxonomy): Eukaryota > Metazoa > Chordata > Mammalia > Carnivora > Phocidae > Mirounga > Mirounga angustirostris. Next base: position 35,097,979 of record NW_026991716.1, read on the forward strand.
TGCCTCTTTAGAGTTGTTTATTTTCCATGCTCATCTGAAGTGGCTTTCACCACTGTCATTCCAGTGTTAACCACTGTGTTGAATAAACCAGAAAGGATGGAATGAATGAGTGATGGAACCAGGTGGGAAGAGTTGGTAGAGTGGAGAGGGGATCAGAGAATATCTTCAGGTTGGAGGAGGAACACCATTTCTTCTGAGACTAAGAAAAGATGAGGATGGGTTCAGATACACACGAAGTGGGATAAATGAGAGCAAGAGACTTAGAAGTAGCTCTGTCAATCCAGTAGCCAAGAAAGGAACACGTGAGTGCAGTACATGAGAAATATGGGACTTTCTGAGTCTTATCTGGACAGAGGTTTGCATAGACAGGCTCAAGTCCCTTTGCAGAAGTGGGTTTGAAGGCCCACGTTGGCTGCTTCCATTTATTTTTCTCTTCCCTAAAATGTATGGACATTATAGATATGTCAAAAGACCTGTTCAACTTTATAGGTCAGTTTTCTTTTCTGAATTTAATTAGTTCTTAATTTCTTCCCAAAGCCTATTAGAAAAGTTCAGAAAGAGCACAGGTTTTAAAATCAGACAGCACTGGTTTCAAACTCCTATGTTCCCCAGCTGCTATGTGACCTTGGACAAGTTGCTGATTCTTTCTGAGCCTCAGTTTTCTCATTTGTGAAATGGGGACAATAATATTACCTATCCCAAGTGCTCGTCATTTAGTTAAATGAGTTATTACATGTAAAGCTCTTAAATTGATGCCTGGCATAAGTGAGCACCATGCTCACTTTAAAACCTTATTTCCTTTGAATCTCAAAGCAACTCTTTGGATTGTCCTTTTTTGAAACTACTTCTCATTTCCAACTTTTGACATCCTTATCTCTCTTGTTCGTCAGCCTTCTTTTTTTTTTTTAATTTCTTTCTTTCTTCCTTTCTTCCTTTCTTTCTTTCTTTCTTTCTTTCTTTCTTTCTTTCTTTCTTTCTTTCTTTCTTTCTTTCTTTCTTTCTTTCTTTCTTTCTTTCTTTCTTCTTTTTTTTTTTGGTAAACTATATACCCAACATGGAACTTGAACTCATGATCCCAAGGTTAAGAGTCATATGTTCTACTGACTGAGCCAGCCAGCTGCTAGTCACCATATAAATGTGAATGTAGATGTCTGTGGGTGATCAAATCAGATAAAAGTCAAAGACTATGAGTTTTTCTTTTTCTCTCCTCCTTTTCTTTGCTTGGGCCTTAGCAGCTATGCCTTTAGCTTTGACAGTTTTGGATCTAAAACATTATGCTATTGGCAACTCTCTAGTCATTTTCAAGTGGTGTTAATTATACTTTTAGAAATTAAAGTTATATTAATAATTTTTACAGCGTTTTTAAGCACCTGTAAATTAATAGTCATTGCCTTATTTAATAGACGTACACAAAAGAATGGGCTGATGTTCTAAACCACAAAAGTAAGCATGTGGAAGAAGCTGTCAAAGAACTTATATCAATATTTGAAAATATTTATGAAGTTAAGTACAGTGGGAAAACAGCAAAACCATTACCAGGTAATTTTGCTAGTTATAATGCTTGAGTTATAGTATTATAATCACAAGAGTGATAGATATGTTCTCAAGTGGGTGCCTTCTGCTTAGCAGGTACCCAAATTCCAGACTCTCTGAAGGAAAGCGTGTGTTCAGCATACACTACATCATTTGCGCAAACTACTTAGGCACAGGGAACTTTTTTATCAGATGCCAACGAAGGACCAATGTTGCAAGCAAGTGTCAGGACTGCTGTGTTGATCTTTCTCTCTCTCTCTCTTTTTTCTTTTAGCACAGCATGCTAAAATGTCTGGAGACATTTTTGGTCATCATGCAGCATGGGGGCTGCTGCTGGCATCTAGTGGGTAGAACTCAGGGATGCTGTTGAACATTCTACAGAAGGACAGCCTTCAATAACCAAAATATCAGTAGTGCTAAGGCTAAGAAACTATGAGCTTAAATAACTATCCACAGCCTTGGAACTAGACGGTATTATGCTAAGCGAAATAAGTCAATCAGAGAAAGACAATTACCATGTGATCTCACTCATATGTGGAATTTAAGAAACAAAAGAGAGTATCATAAAAGAAGATGTGGTATATATATACAATGGAATATTATGCAGCCATCAAAAGGAATGAGATATTGCCATTTGCAACAACGTGGATGGAACTGGAGGGTATTATGTTGAGTGAAATAAGTCAAACAGAGAAAGACATGTATCATATGATCTCACTGATATGAGGAATTCTTAATCGCAGGAAACAAACTGAGTGTTGTTGGAGTGGGGGGTGGGGTGGGAGGGATGGGGTGACTGGGTGATAGACACTGGGGAGTGTATGTGCTCTGGTAAGCGCTGTGAATTGTGCAAGACTGTTGAATCTCAGATCTGTACCTCTGAAACAAATAATGCAATATATGTTAAGAAAAAAAAAAAAGAGAAGAAGAAGAAGAAGAAGGTAGCAGGAGGGGAAGAATGAAGCGGGGGAAATCGGAGGGGTAGACGAACCATGAGAGACGATGGACTCTGAAAAACAAACAGGGTTCTAGAAGGGAGGGGGGTGGGAGGATGGGTTAGCCTGGTGGTGGGTATTTAGGAGGGCACATTCTGCATGGAGCACTGGGTGTTGTGCACAAACAATGAATCATGGAACACTTCATCTAAAACTAATGTTGTAATGTAAGGGGATTAACATAAGAATAAAAAAATTAAAAAAAAAAAAAAAAGAGAGTATCATAGGGGAAGGGAGGGAAAAATAAAACAAGACAAGATCAGAGAGGGAGACAAACCACAAGAGACTTTTTTTTTTTTTTAGATATTATTTATTTATTTGACAGAGAGAGAGACAGCTAGAGAGGGAACACAAGCAAAGAGAATGGGAGAGGGAGAAGCAGGCCTCCCGCCGAGCAGGAAGCCCAATGTGGGCTCGATCCCAGGACCCTGGAATCATGACCCGAGCTGAAGGCAGACTCCTAACGACTGAGCCACCCAGGTGCCCAAGAGACTCTTAATCATAGGAAACAAACTGAGGGTTGCGGATGGGGTAACTGGGTGATGAGCATTAAGGAGGGCATGTGATGTAATGAGCACTGGGTATTATATAAGACTGATGAATCACTGAACTCTGCCTCTGAAACTAATAATACACTATATGTTAATTAATTGAATTCAAATAAAAAATTAAGTATCCACAGCCTGCCTTTTTTCTCTTAGAGTTTTTCTACATAGTTTAATTAGCTTTCTTCAGAAGTGTCAAAACCCCCAAATATCAGCTCATTAAGTTAGAATACTCAAAAGGTAAACACATATTTTAGATAATATGTAAAGCCTACTTTTTTTTTTTTAAAGATTTTTTTTATTTATTTATTTGAGAGAGAGAGCAGGAGAGGGGGGAGGGTCAGAGGGAGAAGCAGACTCCCTGCCAAGCAGGGAGCCCGATGCGGGACTCGATCCAGGGACTCCAGGATCATGACCTGAGCTGAAGGCAGTCGCTTAACCAACTGAGCCACCCAAGCGCCCGTAAAGCCTACTTAAAATGTTTATTAATTCTATATAGGAAGAAGGAGTATTTTTTTTTTTAAGATTTTTATTTATCTATTTGACAGAGAGAGACACAGCGAGAGAGGGAACACAAGCAGGGGGAGTGGGAGAAGGAGAAGCAGGCTTCCCGCGGAGCAGGGAGCCCGATGCAGGACTCGATCCCAGGACCCTGGGATCATGACCTGAGCCAAAGGCAGACGCTCAACGACTGAGCCACCCAGGCACCCCGGAAGAAGGAGTATTTTTAAAGAGTGTATTTCTTAGTAGAATTATGATTCTATTGAGATGGGTGATTTAAATTGAATTCAAAGATGATCCCTACTGAAACAAGTCTTAAATTTTTAGATTAAGAACTTTTAAAGAAGGGGTTTCCTAAGAAGATTTGGCCACATGGAATAAACCAAATGCTCAACATTAAATGTTATATGTATTTTTTGTCTTTTATCTATAGAACAGAGGAAACATGTTGTTTTTGGAAGTGAAACAGAAGAGGGTGAAAGCACTGATTATGAGGCTAATATCATTCCTGAGGCTAATGTTAATGATAAAGAAGATGAATTTAAGAAGGTAATTATTATGAAATGACCTCATGGAATTTAGCCAAATTATGACCCCTTGGATTGTAGATGACCCCAGATGGTGTGCACTAAGTTCCTCGAGCCCTGAAGTTTTGTGTGGAGAGGTCTTGAATGGTCCCTAACATTGGGGCATGTGGCTGCTAGTGTGTCATTTAAGGATGCTTTCAACTTTTCTCTTTAGATCTGTTAATATTTGCTTTATATATTTTGATGCTCCTGTTCGTTGCATCTACATTCATAAATTCATAAATCTTCTTGCTGGATTGACTCCTTTTATCATTATGTAATGTCATTCTTTGTCTTTTTTTACAGTCTTTGTTTTCAAGTGTGTTTTGTCTGATCTGAGTAGATATTACAGCTTTATTTTCATTTCCATTGCATGAAATATCTTTTTCCAGCCTTTCACTTTCAGTCTGTGTGTGTGTCTTATTTCTTTATGCATTCAGTCACTCTGTGTCTTTTGTTTGGAGAATTTAGTCCATTTCATTTCAAGTAATTGTTGATAAGTATATACTTATTGCCATTTTGTTCATTGTTTTCTGGCTATTTTTGTAGTTTCTCTCTGTTTCTTCTCTTCTCTTGTAGTCTGATGACTTGGTTTACTGTTACTTTTAGATTCCTTTCTCATTTTCTTCTGTGTATTAACTATAAGTTTTTGCTTTGTGGTTATTCTGAGGTTCACATAAAATATCCCATTTAAATAGCAGTCTTTTTAAAATTGACAGCAACTCAATTTAAACACATTTCAAAACTTTAGTTTTTTTCTTCTCCACCCCTAGTATTTATAATTTTGGTGACACACTCGACATCTTTTTATTTTATACTTCCTTTAACTGATTATTATAATTTTAGCTAATTTTACTACTTTTATCTTTTAACCTTTATGCTTGCTCTATAAGTCATTTGTCTACTACCTTTGTTATATATTTACCTTTTCCAGTGAGATTTTTATTTTCATATGTTTTGTTGTTATTAATTAGTGCCAATTTTTTTTTTTTATCATAAAGAAATCCCTTTAACAATTCTTTAGGGCCAGTGTAGTGGTGATGAACTTCTTTAGCTTTTGCTTATCTGGAAAGCTATGAATCTCTCCTTAAATTCTATTTTTTTTTAATTTTTTAAAATATTTTATTCATTCATTTGAGAGAGAGGTAGTACAAGCAGGGTGAGAGACAGAGGGAGAGGGCGAAGCAGACTCCTTGCTGAACCAGGAGCCTGATGTGGGGCTCGATTCCAGGACCTGGAGATCATGACCTGAGCCGAAGGTAGACGCTTAAGCATCTGAGCCACCCAGGTGCCCCTCTCTCCTTAAATTCTAAATGATAATCTTGTCACATAGAGAATTCTTGTTTGGAAGTTTTTTTTTTTCTTTCAGCACTTTGAATATGCCATACTACTTCCTTCTCCCTATTAAGGTTTCTGCCGAAAAATCTGTTGATTGCCTTATCGGGTTTCCCCTTGTATGTAAAATGTTGTTTTTTCTCTTCCTGCTTTTAGGATTATCTCTTAAGTTATCCTTAACTTTTCTCATTTTAATTACAATGTGTCTTGGTGTGGATCTCTTTGCATTCATCTTGGTTAGAACTCTGTGCTTTGGGCACATGGATGCCTGATTCCTCTTTCAGACTAGGGAAGTTTTTAGCCTTTATTTCTTTAAATCATTTTTCTGGCTCTTTTTCTCTCTTCTCCTTCTGAGTTCCCTATAGGTACCTTTTCCACTTGATGTTGTCCCAAAGGTCCCTTAATATTTCATTTTTTTATTATTATTTTTAAAGATTTTTATTTATTTATTGAGAGAGAATGATAGAGAGCATGAGAGGGGGGAGAGTCAGAGGGAGAAGCAGACTCCCTGCTGAGTAGGGAGCCCGATGTGGGACTCGATCCTGGGACTCCAGGATCATGACCTGAGCTAAAGGCAGTTGCTTAACCAACTGAGCCACCCAGGCGCCCCTTAAGATTTCATTTTTTAATTCCGTTTTCATTTTGCTGCTTTGTCTGGGTGAGTTCCACTGCTTTGTCTTCCAGCTCCCTGATCTGTTATTCTACTTCACCCAGTCTGCTGTTGAACCCCTCTAATGTATTTTTCAGTTCAGTTATAACTTCTCTTCCGTTTTTTTCTTTCTTTCTTTCTTTCTTTCTTTCTTTCTTTCTTTCTTTCTTTCTTTCTTTCTTTCTTTCTTTCTTCTTTCTTTCTTTCTTTCTTCTTTCAGATTTTATTTATTTATTTGACAGAGAGAGCACAAGCAGAGAGAGAGGGAGGAAAAGGGAGAGGGAGAAGCTGGCTCCCCCCTGAGCAAGGAGCCTGATGCAGGGCTCGATCCCCAGACCCTGGGATCATGACCTGAGCCAAAGGCAGACACTTAAGTGACTGAGCCACCCAGGCACCCCTCTTTGGTACTTTCTTATATTTTCTCTCTTTGTTGAAGTTCTCCCCACTGTGTTCATCCTTCTCTCAAGTTCAGTGAGCATCTTTATAACTATTACTTGTACTCTTTATCAGGTAGATTGCTTATCTCTGTTTCATTTAGTTGTTTTCCTGAGGTTTTTTCTTGTTCTTTTGTTTGAAATATATTCCTCTGTCTCCTCATTTTGCCTAATTCTCTTGTGTTTTTTTCTATGTATTAGGTAAGTCAGCTACATCTCACAGGCTTCAAGGAGTGGCCTTATGCCCAGAAGTTCAATCTTCCCATATCATCAGAGCCAGGCACCCAAAGGGTGTCCCTTAGGTGGGCTCTGTGTGCTCTTTGTTTGTGGCAGGGCTGTGGCTGCGGCACAGTGTTGGGTAGGCCAGGCACTCAGTCTGGCTGTAGGACATCAGCTGTGAGTGCTCTGATACATTGGTGGGTGGGGGATCTTGCTATGCCACCATCTTGAACCCAACTCTCAATATGATTTCTTGTTACAGGAATGTAAAGAGGTCTATGCTTTTTTCTCTCATCAATTACTAGACAGTCTTCAAAAAGCTACACGGTTATCTTTGGACACAATGAAAAGAAGAATATTTGTTTCAAGGCAAGTTGAAAATATGCTAAGTAAGTCTGGTAATACTATCTTAACATAATGCTAATAGTACCTCTTATTTTTATTAATTTAAAAATTATAAAATTTAAAATATCACATTTATGAAAAGACTGTATGAAAATATATGTGTAATACTTCAAGAACAGTGATCAAGTGAACAACCATGTTTCTGGCACCCAGGCCAAGACAAAGAACATTGAACACTATCAGTTGCCTTACCAGTCCTTTCTCTGCTCACCCAAAGGAAACCACTATCCCAAACTTCATGTTTATTATTGTCTTGGTTTTCCTTACAGTTTACCACATTGTATCCCTAATCAATTTAATTTTGCCTGTATCTGAACTGTGTTCAGTATTATGTTTTTGAGATTCATTTATGTTGTTATAATTTATTATACACAATCTGTTTATTCACCATGGTGATGGTCATTCGGGTGTTTCCAGTTTGAGCTATCCTGAATAAAGCCTCTGTGAACATTTTTGTATTTGTCTCCTGCTACACTTGTTAAGCATGGAATAGTTGGTCCCTGGGGTATGTGCATACCTCACTTTACCATGTGATGCCCAGCTTGAGAGTCCCCATGGCTTCTCATCCTTGCACACAGTTGGTATTGTTCAATTAAAAAATTCTTGCCAGCAAGGGGGTATGAAGTTGCATCTCACTGGGATTTAAATGGTCATTTTCTTGGTTACTAATGAGGTTGAACATACTTTCATATTTATGAGCCATTTGTGCCTTCTTTTCCTTGAAATTTGTGTTCTTTTCTTTCTCTTGTCTTATCTTGGCTTGGCTTCTCTTTCTTCCCTTCTTTCTTTCCTTCATTTCTTTCTTTTTACCCATTTTTTTTTTATTGGATTGGACTTATTTGTGGATGTTCTCAATATATTACTTTGTTGATGATAATATAGCAGATATCTTCTCCCTGTTGTGCCTCTCTTTTCATTCTTTTAATGGTATCTTTTACTGAGTTTAAAGTATTCAAATTCCTCACTCTTTTCTTTAAAATATTCAAATTCATTGATCTTTTCCTTGTGATCTTTATGTCTTTTAGGAGAAATCATTCCTTACCTCATAATGTCTTCTAAAATTTTGTACTTTTGTTTTTTATATTTAGGGATTTAATCCACATAGTATTTATTTTTGTGTTTAATGTGAGGTAGGAGATCAATATATTTTTTCCACATGGTTAATTAACCAAATTAAACACTACATCAAAAACTAATGATGTACTACTATATGTTGGCTAATTGAACATAATAAAAATAAAAATAAATAAAAACCCCAAAACTAGAAGTATTGGTTAAAGGGTACAAGCTTCCAGTTAAAGATGGATAAGTTCTGGAAATTATTTTATAGCACGGTGATTACAGCTTATAATTCTGTTATTATACTTGCAAGCTGCTAAGTGAGTAGATATTACATGTTCTCACCACAAAAAAGAAATGATAATTATGTGATGTGATAGAGTTGTTAGTTAACACTACTGGTGGTAATCATTTTGTAGTGTATAAGTGTTTCAACTCAACATGTCTTTTTCTTTTTTTTAAGATTTTATTTATTTATTTGACAGAGAGAGAGAGAGAGATAGCAAGAGCAGGAACACAAGTAGGGGGAATGGGAGAGGGAGAAGCAGGCTTCCCGCCGAGCAGTGAGCCCGATGTGGGGCTCGATCCCAGGACCCTGGGATCATGACCTGAGCCGAAGGCAGATGCTTAACCACTGAGCCACCCTGGCACCCCTCAACTCAACATGTCTTACACCTTAAACTTATACATGGTATATGCCATTTGTATCTCAATAAAGCTGGGGAAAAAACCAGAAGTGTTTCTACCTGTAAGTGAAAGTCAGTAGGACTATAAAATGAGATGTTTAACTATTCACAGCTAAAATGGGTATTATCTACCTTCAAAAATATCAGGATGCCTTTCTTTTTCTATTTATTTATTTATTTATTTATTTATTTATTTATTTATTTATTTATTTATTTTTTATTCTTATGTTAATCCCCATACATTACATCATTAGTTTTAGATGTAGTGTTCCATGATTCATTGTTTGTGCATAACACCCAGTGCTCCATGCATCAGGATGCCTTTCTAATATTATAGTGAGTAAAAATTATTTCATGTTTCTAATGTGAGGAGATTTGGAAATATATCAATATTGTAATATTATATATAATAAATGTAATAAATATATAATAATACAAAACATAATATTTAATATTTTAAAAAGTTGAAAAATTACTTTCCTCTTTAAGAGATTTATTTATTTATTTAAAGATTTTATTTATTTGAGAGAGAGAGAGCAAGAGGGTGAGAGAGCACAAGCAGGGGGAGGGGCAGAGGGAGACAGAGAAATGAACTCTCTGCTGGGGTGGAACCTGACATGGGGCTCTCCTCCTGGGATCCTGAGATCATTACCTGAACCAAATGTAGATGCTTAACCAATTGAGCCACCCAGGTGCCCTGAGAGAATTATTTAAATTACACTGAATCTATAGAACAACTTGGAGCAAATTAGCATTCTTACAATATTGAGTCTTCCATCCAGAATCATGAATTACCTCTCTATTTAAGTCTTCTTTACTATTTCTCAATGAAGTTTTATAATTCTCTGTGTGAAAGTCTTGCACATTTTTGTTAGATTTATTCATTGGCTCTTCATGGCTGAATTTTAATTTAATCATGCTGTTATAATCTCCCAATGTGATTCCTTCTCTTTTGGTCAGTTCTTGTTTTATGTGTTTTAAGCCTATGCTATTAGGTGCGTGCAAAATCATAGTAGTTAAATCTGCTTAGAACACTGTATTTTTAATTTTCATTTTATTCCTTTACATATGTTAATCCTAATTCCCCAAATTCTTTTTAGTCTGTTATTAATTTTACCTTACCGGCTTTTTTGGTATATTGCTTTTGAATGCTTTGTTCAAACCTTACTGTGTAGTTTTTTTGTTATATATATATATTTTAAAGATTTTATTTATTTATATGAGAGAGAGAATGAGATAGAGAGCATGAGAGGGGGGAGGGTCAGAGGGAGAAGCAGACTCCCTGCTGAGCAGGGAGCCCGATGCGGGACTCCATCCCGGGACTCCAGGATCATGACCTGAGCCGAAGGCAGTCGCTTAACCAACTGAGCCACCCAGGCGCCCTTTTGTTATATTTCTTAAAAGCATCATATACCTGCTTATTTTTATTCAATCTGAATATCTCTGCTTTTTAATAGAGTATAATTTGTTTACATTTATTGTGATTTTTTCACGTAGTTATACTTAATTTATGACATTTCATTTTGTGTCTGCTTCTTAGTATCTGTTTTCTTTGGTTCATTTCGTTACCTCTGTTATCTTTGGGATGGATAATATTTTCCTTCCTATACTTTGGTTATTTAAGTAGTTACCCTTAAATTGAGTCTATGTGTATCTTGCTCCAGTTTAAAAAAAAAAATACTGTCTACGGTTTTTCAGTTTTCTAGTCTTATATCTAACTACAAGGGCCTTGGCGTACTCACTGAACTGTATCTACCTCATTATTACTTCTTGATGTTTTTATTTTACCTTTTTTTGAACATGAATATTGGCATATTTTATTAAAATCTCCAGATTCTTGTGTATTTCTTGTATTCCATTGGTTCCTTAGTCAGGGTACATGAGGGGTAAACTCTCTTATTCTTCATTTTAAGTCTGAAAAATGTCTTTTTTGCTTTCATACTCTCATGACAGTTTGGCTGGATAAAAAATTTTTGTTTGTCTCTCGGCATTTTGAAAGCATTTCATTTTTTTTCTTATATTTTTGCGATAAGAAGTCTGCAGTAAGTCTAACTGAAGATTATTTTTTATCCTTGATGTTCTATAGTTTTCTTTCCCTCTGTGAATTTGTCTTTAGTTAATCCTGCTTTATTCTCACTGTGTACTTGCTATTCAAGGGCGAGGGCATGACATTCCTTAATCCTGGAAAATCCTCAGCAATTTCCTCTTCAGCTGTTGCTTCTGGGACATTCCTTTCATTCTCTTCTGATGGAACTCCTCGTAGTTGGATGTTGAAAAGATTAACCACATGATTTATTGTTCCAACCAGGACACTCTTTTGAGTGAAATGACACTATCCAGATTTAGCCTGGAACTGACCTGGGCACACTGGACATGCACTTATCTCAAATCTTGGGGCTTTTGGTCTGTCCTCCCTGTCTCCTAACTACTTTGTCATAAGTTTTGTCTTTTTGCCTTTCTGGGCTACATTATGAGCAAGTATTTCTCTTTCTAGTCTAAAAATGATCTCATCTATTGTATCTTAAATATTTCAGTTAATACTTTTTTCCTTATTCTCCAGATACTATATCATTTCTGCTTTTTTAATTTAGCAATTTATTATTTTGGGAGAAGATAGCCTTCATTGATCTCTTTGAATATTCTCAATATACTTATTTTAGAGTTTGTTATATGTCTATACATCGATTTTATCTGGAGTGGGTTTTTGTTTCAATTATTAATTCCTTTTGTCCTCTTTCTTACTGTAAGACTTATTCATGGCTATTGGGATTCTAGTTTAAAAGACCTCTTTGGTATGGTGACTAACATAACATAATAAAATTAAAAAAAAATAAATAAAAGACCTCTTTGAGTGAGACATGTGTGTGCATGTGTGTGTAGGTTTCAAGTGCTGGAAAATGACTGAAAAACTACACCTCCATTTATATGCAAGCAGATGGGGGCAGGGGGAGTCATAAGAAACAAAAGCCTCTGCAGTTCAACATGAAGATTCAACTTTAGGACGCAGGACCCTTGGTTCCCAGATAAACATATTATTGCAAGTAATTCTTTGAACCAAAAGCAAGCACATAAAGGGAAAAAACCCTCTAATTCATAGTCTCATTGTGAAATCCAAGATGCAATAATAAGACAAGTGTAAACTGTATTTAAAAGGGCAGAATCCCAGAACAAGAAAGAGTTTTATAAAGCATAAACAAACAGCTGAGGCGACAGAGGCAGTGAACAGTACACTAGATCATTCAGTAAGTTATTTGACAAACTAGAGCTTAAAGAATTCTCCAAAATTTCAGGTGCAAAATACAAAGAGATAGATACTACTTAAAGACAAGGTAAGAAAAAAGATAAAGAAAAGTAACATTTATTGAGTGCTTAATGTATGCCGGGTACTTTTCCAAGCCCTTTCCATGAATTAACACATTTCATGCTCACATTAACTATCTGAGGCAGATCCTGTGATTATTTTTTGCATTTTGCAAATGAAGAAGCCAAGGCAGGGAGAGGTTGAGTAACTTACAGAGGGTCACTCAACTCAGAGACGGTTTCCTGCCTCAATCCAGCACGTAAAACCTACATATGGTCAATTGAACAGCCCTTCTTTAATCTTAAAAAGAGATCTGTTGTATCATCTTCAAAAGATTCTCAGTGTACCTGACAGGATTCAAGGGAAAAATCACCTACACACCTAAACATAAATCAGCTAAACATAATTTGTGAATTTCCAGAATAAAAGGGAAAACCCTGTAAGCATCCAAACAACAGAGTGTTACTTAGAAAAATAGATTAACAACAGAACCCTCGTCTGAAAGTGGAAACAAAAGATGCCAACAAAACAATATTCGTAGAGTGTCAGAGAAGGGAATTGTGATTCAAGCTGATAGCATTTCTTGCTATGGAAAGCAATAAAACATTTATTATAATTTTGTCTGGGATGGGGACAGAGGTCAAGGCAGAGGGAGATAACCAAACTAATTTGCAGCTCTGATGTGTGTTCTTCATTACTTGTACTCGTGTGTCTGTAGGTATGTACTTCTGTCTGAGCATGAATATGTTTAAAAAAGTAATTTTTAGGGGTGCCTGGGTGGCTCAGTTGGCTAAGCATTGGACTCTTGATTTTAGCTCAGGTCATGATCTCAGGGTGGTGAGATCGAGCCCCGTGTCGGGCTCCGTGATGGATGTGGAGCCTGCTTAAGATTCTCTCTCTTCTTCTGCCTCTTCCTTGCCCTTCTCTCTCTAAAACAAAAACAGAAACAACAACAACAACAAAAAACAGTTTTTGGAGGGCTTTGACCAGAAATCTCCTGTGTAATCTTGCAAAAGATTATATATAAAAAAGTATATGAAGGTAAATGCTTTTTTGTTGGTGATCTTGTCTGATATCTGTTACAGGGCTGGAACAGGATGCGCTTTTATTTTTTTTAAAGGTTTTATTTATTTATTTTGGAGAGAGAGCAAGAGAGAGCACGAGTGGAGTGGGGGAGAGCAGTGGGAGCGGGGAAACAGAGGGAGAGGGACCAGCTGATTCCAGGCTGAGCAGGGAGCCTGATGTGGGGCTCGATTTCAGGACCCTGGGATCATGACCAGAGCTGAAGTCAGACGCTTAACCAACTGAGCCACCCAGGTACTCCCAGGATGTACTTTTAGTAAACATTGTTAAGTGGTTATTAATGAGAGAGAGCCACATTAAAATACTAGAAAATGTACAGGAGACTAATATTTCACTTCTAATAATATTAAAGCATTATGTTTTCTTAGTTCTCTGAAATGTATGGTTTCATTATAAATAACATTCCCCATGTAATTTGGTATTTTGAAAGTGGTCTTTATTTTTAGGATTGAAAATGGTAGCAGAATTAAGCTTTTATGAAATTTTAGGTCAAGTTTTATAAGTTAAATGTGAATCTTATTCCAGCCACCATGGACGAAGGCGATCAGAAGATGTTGTTTCCTTTATAAAAACTGAAGTACATCTTGCAATTCCAAATGTGGTAAGTATAATTAAATATTCAACTTAATACAGTGATATTTTGATAATTTTTAAAGAAGTACAGCACTACAATTGAACTTTCATTTAGAATAACCACTTGGTTCTATGTAACTTTTAGCTTCACCAGTACTTAACAAAAATCAGAACATTATTTTTATCTATTGTAAAAAATTACATAGTTCATGGTGTGTTGAAGGTTGACGTAAGAGGTGAGTTAAGCATCTGTTCAGCCATCAGTCAGCAAGTACTCTAAAAATATTCTTGCTTTTTCTTTCTTCAAGCATTAAATTATCTAAATAGTCCATCTCAGAAGTCCAGATCCCTATCCCCAACACACAACTGTGAGGTAACCAAGAATGGCAAGAAGAGAAAGAAAGAAAGGGCCTATGCCCCGAGCACAGGGACCCTTATGCCCTCTCCTGCCCCTTATTTCTACCACCATCCCAGCTGCCCCTTGGCATTTGAAACTCCAAGTCACACAGGATGACTGAGGTGACTTCTGTGATGGGCCATGGGATAAGGCCAGGCGGGAATAATCAGTGACTCATCTACCACCATCGACACCGACACGGTTTGGCCTCCTGGAGGAGAGCTTCTGTGCTTATTTGGCACACATTTCAAAGAACTGAGGTCAGAACCTTGGCAGTATAGCTTCTTTAGTCATTTTGCTTCCTGGGCTCCAACACAGAGTCCACAATTTCTGGCTGTATCCAGCCACCCTCATAGGAAAAGGAGGGCAAGTACTGTGCTTGATTTGTTTAGCCTGCAGGAAATGATAGAATGGGCAAACCTCAGGGTAGAGAAAATCCGCAGCCTACCCTCCTCTAACAGGCCTCTCCCAGAGCAGCCTTCCACTGGGCCAGCTGAGGCTTTCCTGCCCAGTGGGGGATGGACTGGTGAGAAACAGAGGGATGGATGGTATGTGGTGCCAGTACCGGGAGCCCCATTCTTCTCTCCACAGGTAATGATTCCTAGTTTGGATGACATTCAACAAGCCATCAACCGGATGATCCAGCTCACCCTGGAGGTCAGCAGAGGAGTGGCTCACTGGGGGCAACAGCAGACCCGTCACATCAAGCCTGCCGTCACCAGTCCCAGCCGTACTGCGACTGATGTGACCCCTGTAAACGCAGCAAAACCGGCCAAGAAGGAAGAGAGTAAGAACATTAAAACAAACCCCAGATGAATAGAATCTTATAATTGTAACAACTAGTCGATGGTCTTTATGATTCTTCCTGGGTATGACAGCATATAGATTTTTAAAATTTTAATTCCAGTGTAGTTAACATACGGTATTATATTAGCTTCAGGTGTACAAGATAGTGATTCAACACTTCCATATATTACTCAGTGCTCATCAAGATAAGTGTACTCTTGGTCCTCATCACCTATTTCCCCCAGCCCCCCACCCACCTCCCCTCTGGTCACCATCTGTTTGTTCTGTAGAGTTGAGAGTCTGCTTTTTGGTTTGTCTCTTTTTTTTTTTTCTTTGTTCATTTGTTTTGTTTCTTAAATTCCACACATGAGTGAAATCATATTGTATTTGTCTCTCTCTGACTGGCTTATTTCATTCAGCATTATACTCCCTAGCATTATACTCCAGCCATGTTGTTGCAAATGGCAAGGTTCCATTCTTTTTTATGGCTGATTAAAGTCATTTCTACATGTTTATTTGTTAAATTTTGCATTAAAAATAAAAAAAAAGTGTTTTCCATCCTCCACCATAAATATAACATACAGACATTTCCATCCAGAGTTTGGACATAGGTGAACAAGGGTTTTTATCACTGTTGTACTATCATAATCTTAGATTCAAAGAAAAATTATAACAAGTCTTAGTACTAATTCTACTTTCAGCATTGTATTTGGTCCAATGAACGTAGTTTGTTAGAACATGATGTTTAAAAGTTCTGGGTCATGTGTTCCTTGTACATACAGTATATATGAGCTATTCCCTTAAGAAATTATGAGTGTGATATGGCACTGACCCAAGGTTTCATAGATATTTTTGGACACTTTTGTGTAGAAAGCCAAACTATTGATAAGTAAAAATTGCATATATTTAAGATGTAAATGTGACATTTTGATACATGTATATATTGTGAAATGATTACCACAACCAAAGTGATTAACATGTCCATCACCTCCCACAGTTACCATTTTTTTTGTGTATGCATATGGTAAAAAGATTTGAAATCTATTCTCTTAACAAATTTCAAGTATACAATACATTAGTATTATCTGTAGTCACCATGCTGTACGTTAAATCTCTGGAACTTATTCATCTTATAACTGAAAGTTTGTACCCTTTGATCAGTATCTCCCCTTTCCATCACCCCTCAGCCTCTGGTAACCACTGTGCTACTCCGTGTTACTATGGGTTTGACTTTTTTTTACAATGGAATATTATTCAACCTTAAAAGGATGAAATCCTGCCACTGGTGACAACAAGGATGAACCTGAAGGGTGTTATGCTAAATGAAATAAGCCAGACACAGACAAATATCACGTAATCTCATTTATACATGGAATCTAAAACAAAAGTCAAACACTTTTTCTAAAACTATGTCATCTCCATTGGTAACCAGGAAAATGCAAATTAAAAACAATAAGATACCATGTAAGTTACATGAACAGGTGGCCCAGGCTCCATATACCCTTTCTATTGTTGCACCAACCCTGCTCTCTCTGATTATATCTATGGTCTCATGGGGTATTCCCTACAACCAGCAATAGAGGATGAAAAATCTCAGGCCCAGTCTTTGTTGAATTGGTTTGATATATTGGTGTGAGCTGAAAATGGACCACTGCACTATAGACTATAAGGCCTTTAAGAACAGCAAGAAGGGGAATTTCCCCCAGTGGGCGGAGCTTCAAGCAGTATATTCTTTTGAAGGAGAGGGGAATGATCTGAAGCAAAGATATACATGGACTCTTGGACAGTGATGAGTGGCTGGACTGGTTGTTCAGGACTTAGAAGGAGCAACATTGGAAAATCAGAGGCAAGGAGGTCTGGGGGAAAAGCATATGAATGGGTCTATGTATACACATAAAATAGCTGGCAAAAGAAATATTAGTTCTATCTTTTTTTTTTTCAGAAGTGTTAAATAATTTGTCCAAAGTCACAAACCTAGTGATAGGACTAAAATCCAGTTGTCTGACTTTTAGTCCAGTATTTGCCATTATTCTTTATTTCCTCCCTAGTTCATTCCATATGTCTTTCTATTATTATAGCAGGCTAATCTAAAAACCATTAGGTGCAAGAATCTTTGGACTTATCAACAACCTTGCAAGTAAGAATTCTATTTTCTTTCAAATTATCAACTAAGTATAATAAAGACATTTGCAGACATGCAATGTCTTAAAAAATTTACCCTCAATGCACCCTTTCCCACAAAGTTATTAAAGGTTGTACTCTTCCAAAATGAGAAAATAAAGCAAGGAGACAAGCAAAAAGGAGACATCTGATATTGGAAACAGGAATGAAATATAGCAGAGAGGTGAAGGGAATTCCCAGATGAATGATAAAAGATGATTACACCATGATAATTGTATTCTAAGCAGAGAGGGCAACCAGTTGACTCAAGAGATATAGTTTTGGCTGCCTTCACCAAGATGCCTGATGACATTGTACTGTCTTTTAACTTGAAGACTGAATGCCTGGGGAAGTCTGGTCCATATTCTTGGCTGTGCTTGCTTCTTTTCACACATGCTGCTGAAGTTGCCAGTCTGCTCTCATTGACCTAGTTCAGCTGAGGAAACTCATTTCTTTCTTTGGAATTGTTCTGCTTTGACCTGCTACTGGAAACTAGAGGGAAGGAACTGTGATTTAAAGGAAAAAAAAATTAGGGGTGCCTGGGTGGCTCAGTCGGTTAATCATCCAGCTCTTGACTTCAGCTCAGGTCATGATCTCGGGATCCTGGGATTCAGCCCTGCAATGGGCTCCATGCTCAGGATCCTGCTTGAGGATTTTCTCCTTCTCCCTCTGCCCCTCACCTCTCTCCATCTCAAATAAATAAATAAATCTTTAAAAAATTAAAAAAAAAAAATAACAAAAAAGATTAGCCACTGCCCTGGCCCCTTATTCCTGCTGGACTCCATTACATAGCTTATAACACAGCCCTGCCAGATGCTCTGCTTATGATGAGACCTGTATTTTCCAGATCATAAATGATAGGACTTACCTATGATTCCCCATGGCTTCCCCACAAAGGGCTTTTGTAAATTTGGAGGAAAGCTGAAGCCAGACTAGAAGCACTCGGTTTAGCTTCTTTTTTTTCTGAGAACCTTCTTCTAACATGGGCAATTAATGTTCTTTCCTTTACAACTATGTTTGTGCTTAATGCTCAGTTAAAAAAAATAAACAATATATTGTTTATAGATAAGCATGTTGGTTTATCTTCAAAGAAAATTCAGGATCCTGGTTACCTGTTGGAGTAAGGGAGGAGTATATGATTGAAGAAGGCCTACTGAGGACTACTGACTGATCTATTAGCACCATTCTCTCCTTAACCTGGGTGCTGAGTACATTGAAATTATTTTCCTTCTTATTTAGTATGTTTTATATATATCATATTCTTCTTTAACTACTGTTTTATATATGCTGCTCTCTCTGTATATATTTTAGTCACCCATACACATCCTTTTAGGAATATGAAGGATTTTCTGCTAATGGTATCTGTGGAAAAATTTAGAAGCATTTATTTCCCATTAAAATGAAGAATAAAACAAGGAAGCCTGCTATCATCACTTCTATTCAATATTTTATTGGATAAATCCAATAATAAAAAATGAGATAATTGGAAAGGAAGACTAAGATTGTCCTTACTTGAAAGATCATGCATAGGAAATCCAATGAATCTAGAAACAACTATTAGAACTAATATTTATGTATAAAAGACCAACATACAAAAGTATTTCTATAATGGCCAATAATTCAATTAGAGTGTAATAGAATTATATGTCAATTATATCTCAATAAGGTTAGGAAAAATGTAATAGAAAAAATGGGTTTTTCAATAGCCACAAAACCATAAGGTACTTAATAAATAAATGTAAAAAATATTTGCATAGCATTTTTAGAGAAAATAATTATTATTGAATGGTATAATGGAAGATAGGAATAAATCCACAACATGAAGAACTCAATTTTTTAATTAATTTATAAACTCGATACAATTCCAATGAAATCACAACAGAATTTTTTATACAATTTGTTAAATTAATTTTAATTTTTTATGTAAAATTATATGGAAGTGCAAAGAGCCAAAAATAGCTCAAAATATTGGTGAAGGAAAACAAGGTAGGAGGTTCTGTCCTGCCACATAGTAAGGAGGGTTATTAAGCCAGACTAATTAAGAGAATCTCTTAATGGTCCAAGAATAGATAGATCAATGGAACAGGACAGAGGATGCAGAAACAATCTATATGAAAATTAGATATATGACACAGGTAGACTTACTAATCAAGGGGGAAAGAATATGCTATTTATTTATTTTACAGATTTTTAAAAAAATTTATTCGTTTGAGAGAGAGAGACAGAGAGAGCACAAGCAGGGGGGAGAGGCAGAGGGAGAGGGAGAGGCAGACTCCTTGCTGAGCAGGGAGCACCACTCGGGGCTTGATCCCAGGATGCTGGGATCATGACCTCAGCCATAGGCAAACACTTAACTGATTGAACCACCCAGGCGCACCCAAAATGTACTACTTAATAAATGATACTAGTGACTTTTATCCATATGGAAAAACTTAAATTAGGTTTTATTGATTTTTTTAAAAGATTTTTTTATTATTTGAGAGAGAATGAGAGAATGAGAGAGAGAATGAGCAGGGAGAACGGCAGAGGTAAAGGGAGAAGCAGACTCCCGCTGAGCAGGGAGCCCAGCTCGGGGCTCTGAGATCATGACTCTGAGAGTCATGGGCTCTGAGACCATTAGCCAAAGGCAGATGCTCAACCGACTGAGCCACCTAGGCTCCCCTTAAATTCGATTTTAAAAGCATAGTAAATTCATATGCATTATTCTATATTTTATAGCACTGTTAAATAAATATATCCTATAACACTGTTTGAATAAAACATAACAAAATATATTTATGACATTAGGGTAAGGAAAAATTCTCAAGACATACAAAGCTCAAACCATAGAAGAAAATATGTTAAAGTTTGACTTCTTTATATTTAAAAACATTCTTTAAAGGGTCCTTAAATTTAAACGACCCTTAACAAAATGTCAGCAAACTGAATCCAGAAACATATAAAAAGGATCATCTATTATGACCGAAAGAGGTTTATCACAGAAATACAAGGTTGGTTTAACACACTAAAATACACCTATCTGTAGAATAAAGGACAAAATTACATGATCACCTCAGTAGACACAGAAAGAATTTGGCAAAATCCAACTCTCTTTCATGATAAACATATTAACAATCTGGGGATAGAATTGAACTTCTTCAACCTGATAAAGGGCAGCTATGAAAAACCTACAGCCAACATCCTACTTAATGGTGAAAGAATAGATTATTTCCTCCTAAGATCAGGAACTAGTTAAGAATGCCAGCTTTCACCACATCTATACAACATTATACGAGAGATTCGATTCAGTGGATTTAACAAGAAATTAAAGCTATATAGACTGGAAAGGAAGGGGCGAAACTGGCTTTATTAACAGGTAACATTATCATGTATGCAAAAACATCCTCAGGAATACATACACATGCAAAACTATTAGAATTAATAAATGAGTTCAAATATGAGGATATAAAGTCAATATACAAAGCTCGATTATGTTTCTTTTTTTTTTTTTTTAAGATTTTTGTTTATTTGAGAGAGAATGAGATAGAGAGCATGAGAGGGGGGAGGGTCAGAGGGAGAAGCAGACTCCCTGCTGAGCAGGGAGCCTGATGCAGGACTCGATCCAGAGACTCCAGGATCATGACCTAAGCCAAAGGCAGTCGCTTAACCAACTGAGCCACCCAGGTGCCCCTCGATTATGTTTCTAAATACTAGGAATGAACAATCGGAAATGAAATTAAAAAAACAATTTCATTCACAATAATATCATAAAGAATAAATTTAACAGAAGACCTGTAAGCCCTGTACACTGGAAGTTCAAAACATTGCTGAAAGATACACCATGTTCATGGGTTGGAAGACTCAGTACTGCTAAGATGGCAATTCTCCCAAATTAATCTGTAGATTTAGTGGAATCACTATCAAAATCCCAGAAAGTAGTTTTGCAGAAATTGAGTTGATCCTAAAATTTGAATAAGGAATAGGAAAATTCAAAGAAACTATAATAGCCCATACAATTTTGAAAAAGGATAGTAAAGCTGGAGTACTTGCATGAGTTAATTTTTCAAAACATACTATAAAGTTACAGTAATCAAAACAGTGCAGTGTTGGCCTAAGAATGAACGTTTAGATCAGTGGAACAGAATAGGCAATCCAAATATAAACTTTAGAATCAATTAACTTTCTGAAAGGATACCAAGTCACAAAAATGGGATAATGGATTCAACACATGGTGCTGGAACAATTAGACATACATATGCAAAAAAAAAAAAAAAATGAAGTTGGTCTTTTACCTCACACCATTCAAAGAAATTAACTCAAAATCAATTATAGAAGAACTAAAACTATAAAAATTTTAGAAGAGAACATGTAAGAAGTTAGCAATTTGGGGTTAGACAAAATTTTCTCAGGTATGGCAGCAAAAACATGACCCATAACAAAGAAAATTGACAAATTGGACTTCAACCAAATTAAAAATTTTGCTCTTCAAAAGACATCATTTAAAATATTAAAAAGGGAAGCCACATATTTGGAGAAAATATTTGCAACTCATACATCTGATATAAAGTACTTGTATTCAGAGTATATAAAGAACTTAAACTGAGTAATAAGAAGACCATCACCCTCCCTAAATGGGCAAAAGATGGATTTCAACAAAGAAGATATATAAAAGGCTAAAATACACATGAAAAGGGAGGGAAAACTGAATGGGAAGAAATCAGAGAGGGAGACAAACCATGAGAGATTCTGGACTCTGGGAAATAAACTGAGGTTTACAGAAGGGAGGGGGTGGGGGGATGGGATAACTGGGTGATGGGTATAAAGGAGGGCACATATTGTGATAGGCACTGGGTGTTATGCGCAACTAATGAATCGTTGAACACTACATCAAAAACTAATGATGTTCTATATGTTCGCTAACTGAACATAATAATAATAAAAATAAAAACACACATGAAAAGATGCTCAACATCCATCATTAGTTATTAGGGAAATACAGGTTAAAACCATGATGAGGGGCACCTGGGTGGCTCAGTCATTAAGCGTCTGCCTTCGGCTCAGGTCATGATCCCAGGATCCTGGGATCAAGCCCCGCATCGGGCTCCCTGCTCGGAGGAAAGCCTGCTTCTCCCTCTCCCACTCCCCCTGCTTGTGTTCCCTCTCTCGCTGTGTCTCTCTGTGTCAAATAAATAAATAAAATCTTTTTTTAAAAAAAAAACCATGATGATATACCACGGCATACCTATTGGAATGGATAAAATTAAAAAAAAATCTACAATACTAATTGTTGACAAAGAACCTGGAACTCTGATGCACTGCTGCAGGGAATATATAGAAAGGTACAGCCGGGGCGCCTGGGTGGCTCAGTTGGTTAAGCAACTGCCTTCAGCTCAGGTCATGATCCTGGAGTCCCAAGATCAAGTCCCGCATCGGGCTCCCTGCTCGGCAGGGAGTCTGCTTCTCCCTCTGACCCTCCTCCCTCTCATGCTCTCTGTCTCTCATTCTCTCTCTCTCAAATAAATAATAAAAATAAAATCTTTAAAAAAAAAAAAAAAGAAAGGTACAGCCACTTTGGAACCAGTTTGGCACTTTCTTAAAAAGCTGAACATAACTTTACCATTTGGCTCAGGAATTCCACTCCTAGGAATTTACCCAAGGGAAATGAAATCACATGTGCATGTAAAGATGTGAATGTTCACCGCTGCATTATTTGTAATAGCTTCCAATTGCTAGCAAACCAGATGTCCAAAAGCTGGCCAATGGACTAACAAAATGAGGTATAGCTACACAGTGGAATGCTTCTGTGGAATAAAAGGGATAGAACTCCCAGGACATGCAACATTAGTGACTTAGTTAATTAAGCCAATACCTTATAGTTTTGTTTGCTTTAATTTTGTTTAAAATTAAGACAAAAGAGCAAATGAGTGACCTGGTCTTAGAGGAGACTGTGGCAAATTCAACAGGGATGCCCTTTTAAGAGATGCTTCTCAGCTTCGGCTAATTGTTGCCACGCAGAAACACGGGTCCTGTATTACCAGGTCAAATCTTTTTATTTTTGAGAGAGAGAGAGGAGGGACAGAGAGAGAATCCCAGCATGGAGCCTGAGGTAGGGCTTGACTTGGGGATCGATCTCAAAACCCTGAGATCATGGGACGCCTGTGTGGCTCAGTTGGTTAAGCGTCTGCCCTCGGCTCAGGTCATGATCCTAGGGTCCGGTGATCAAGTCCAGCATCGGGCTCCCTGCTCAGCGGGGAGCCTGCTTCTCCCTCTGCCTGCCGCTCCCCCTGCTTGTGTACTCTCTCTCTCTGACAAATAAATAAAATCTTTAAAAACAAAATAACAAAACCCTGAGATCATGACCTGAGCTGAAATCAAGAGTTGGACACTTAACCGATTGAGCCACCAAGGTACCCTAGATTAAACCTTTTTATTTTTTTAAAAGATTTTATTTATTTGAGAGAGAGATAGAGCACAAGCAGGGGGAGCACCAGGCTCCTCACTGAGCAGGGAGCCCAATGCAGGACTCAATCCTAGGACCCTGGGATCATGACCTGAGCCAAAGGCAGACGCTTAACTGACTGAGCCACCCAGGTGCCCCTGATTAAACCCTTTTAAAAGAGAAGTTAGAAATCTGGAATTTTGCATGCATGATCATGCTTTTCAATTGTTCACAACTGTTTTGGAAAAGCAAGGCATTGTTTGGGCGAAATGTATCTGTATAGTCTGTTTGATGGGGAATACTGGAGAATTTTGATCAAGGCAGTGACACGATCAGATTTTGGCCAGAGATGTTTATAGTGGTGGTTAATAGTGATTGCATGTCTTGATATACCAGATGTTGAGCTGAAGACAAACATATGTTGTCTCATTTAATCCTCACATGTATTTCCATGAAGATTAAAAAACTGGCCTAAAGTTATTTAGGTAATAAATATGGTGCCTCTCTTTTAACCACCATGCAGTTCTGTAGAGCAACAATGTCAGCTCTTTTGACCTTTCCTTGGAGGACTTATTTGGGGTGGGGAGGGTTTCATCAGTGTCTTTCAGTTCTCTTCTCTGAAAACAGTTTTTCCACTTTAAAGAAATCTAGACCTCAGAATCTGACACAGTGGTTTAATAAGAGTCAGTGACGTATAAGAGAATAGCTCTTAATTACTTGGAGGGAGAGTCCTTTAAAAACTACAGCTTGAAAAAAAAATCTATAAATATTAACATTGATATTGAATATAGAAGTTATCTACATATAAAAATATCTGTTTTCAGGATCTTTTGAAGAAATTATTCCTGCAAGGAAGCTGAAAAATTTTTATCCGGGGGTAGCAGAGCACAAGGATATTTCCAAGTTGGTTCTCCTCCTTTCTTCCTCTGTGAATTCTCTACGAAAGGTAGCTCATGAGGCCTTGCAGGACTTTCAAAAGTACAAGACACTCTGGACCGAGGACCAAGACGTGAAAGTGAAGGTGTATTTCTGCTACTTGTGATGCAGTTTGGGTTTGAGTTGTTTATATCTAACTTGCGTGAGAGGACCAGGGAAGTATCAGTGATCGTGACAGGAACTCATGAGCAGAGGTCAGGAACCTGTAAATGTCCAGCACCTGACATACTCGATTTTCTGCAATTCTCACGTTGACACTCTGAAGTAACTGAAAGGAATGAGGCTCAGGAAGATTTCGTTTAACTTGTGTAAACAATTGAGTACCAATTGCGTTCCAGACACATTCAGAGGCTGGGTATTCAAGAGTGTGTCACGCTTACATAGATACAGCTGTCTTTTTGGTTAGAGACTCAATGACACATGAATAACATTAGTATAGTTGTTGTTGTTGTTATTCATGGTAGACTGTGACATTCCCTCACATAGCCTCATCTTCCGTACTACTGGCTAATCCCTTTCTTTACTGAGCCAGTCCCCTGACATACAAGTGGAAAAGTATATAAGCAAAAAAAAAAAAAAAAAAAGGCAATGTGAGATTTATACTGTCAAAAAGCTAAAGTAAACACTGTTTCCTTACTACAGGAGTTTTTGGCTAACAACCCCTCTCTGACTGAAATCAGATCAGAAATTCTACACTTTGCTACTTTTGAACAGGAGATCGATGAGTTGAAGCCTATTATTGTTGTGGGAGCACTTGAATTGCATACAGGTATTTTTAAAATGTTATGTAAGTATCTGTATTTTCACATGAAATGCTGCTTTGTTTAGAAAGCAGTTGTGAAACTACTTTGGTATAATATTATAGATATCAAATATTTCTGGGCCATGAATATTGTTCATATATATGTTGTATATATGTATATATACATTGTGTGTTATATCATATATTATTATATATTCTTTGCATATAATATTATGCCAGGTGGCTTAATATACTGAATACGATGCAATTCCTCAATTGGCAGTCAAGCAACTAAGCTACAGGTGAAACTCTTTTTCAGGTTACTGTGAGGAAGGAGCTGTATACATGAGATAGGAATCAAACAAATTGAGCTTTCCTGAGAAGTTAATCCACTTGGGATTAGTGTATCAGAGGATGATGAGACAGCTGCTTAATATCTGAGATTAAACTCCCAAACTGATTTTACTGATTACAAGAGTAAGGGAGAGTGATGCTGGTCAGGCCCAGTGTTCCGAGCAGAGCACACTCATATAAGGTGTCTGGACAGCATGGGGTTTAAGGACTGTGGGTGTAAATAGGTTAATATCATCTGTAGAAAGATGTTTACTCAGGTGAGATTGTTGTTGATTGGTTGGCACTCAGAGGCAGGCTTATTGATACGTTCTTTTCGACTGGTTGACATTCAGAAGGGAGGACCTGATGCGGATCGGGTGGCAAAAGTATGTGACCTGAGGTCAGTTGGTCTATGGCTTGGGTTTGAAACTGGGTTATGGTGGCTACTTGTTGCCATGGTTATAGCGGTGCAGTCTTGTCAGAAGTTTGTGAGAAGATTTTATTCTCAGAAGATATTTGAATGACCTATTTTACATCAACTATCCACCTTAGGTAGATTTTCAGATCTATCCTTAAAGAGTAAGTCTAACTATGGCTCCCAAATTTGATTGTCAAGGTTACCTGACCTCTTTAATCCCATCCCTTCTGCTGGTGATAATGACAGAGTTCGCCTCATGAACTGCTTTATATGGAACACTTAGCATACTACTTGGCAAACAGTTGATGTTCAATAAATATGAAATACTGTTATTATTTTTTTAAAGATTTATTTGTTTATTTGGGAGAGAGAGAGAGTATGGGGGGCGGGGGAGAGGGGCAGAGGGAGAAGGAGAATCTCAAGCAGACTCCGCTGAGCATGGAGCCAGACACGGGGTTTGATCCCAGCACCCTGAGATCATGACCTGAGCTGAAATCAAGTTGGCAGCTCAACTGACAGCCACGCAGGCGCCACTTAAATGCTGTTATTATATCTATCAAGAAGGGATTTAAATTGGGGAAGAATCACAAATACTTGAAGGGAATATTTAGTTAGAAATCAGAAACTAGGGGTGCCTGGGTGGCTCAGTCGTTAAGTGTCTGCCTTCAGCTCAGGTCATGATCCCAGGGTCCTGGGATCGAGTCCCACATCAGACTCCCTGCTCAGCGGGAAGCCTGCTTCTCCCTCTCCCACTCCTCCTGCTTGTGTTCCCTCTCTAGCTGTCTCTCTCTCTCTGTCAAATAAATAAATAAAATCTTAAAAAAAAAAAAAAGAAATCAGAAACAATACTTCAGGGACAATAATTCCAAGAGCTGTAGACTTTTGGAAAATTAGTTTACCTATTATTATTACTATTATTTAAATTTCCTATTTGTTTTCTCATAGTGGTTAGCACTGTGATTCCTCATACAAAAATCAACTCTAGCACAGAGTGAAAGTTGGCTGGGGGCTCAGTTTTAGAGAGAGAAAACTAAGAAATGGAATAGGCAGCAAGAGTTCTAAAGAAGGGGGAAGGTGGGCTGAATGCTTGGGGACTGAGGAAAAAGAGAAGACAGGCCCACAAGATGCAGACCTCATGAGAGGATCTCTCAGCCTCAACCAACAAGCTGGCTGTATGTTTCCGCAGCTCCCTAGTCTAACTGTTGGAAGTTGGCAAGGAGCAGTCATGTTTCAGACATGGCAGGGCTGGCGGGTTGAGGGATACTAAGAGAAGAAAAGAGGAATGTATAAGGATTGTTAAGATGGAGTTGACTAGTTGGAGCTGGGATCATCAAATAGGACAGTGAAGTTAGAGATGCTCAGATTAGACATGAAGTAAATAGTTTCAGAATGTCAATTGTATTCCATTCTGATCTTTCTTCCTCTCCCCCAGAGCCAATGAAACTGGCCTTATCAATTGAGGCTAAGGCATGGAAGATGTTACTCTGTCGCTACTTGAATGAAGAATACAAAAAGAAAATGTCAGACATGATAGCATTTATCAATGAATACTTGAAAAAGTTGTCTAGACCTATTCGTGATTTAGATGATGTCAGATTTGCAATGGAAGCCTTATCATCTATCCGTGATAATGAAATTCAAATGGACATGACTTTGGGACCAATTGAAGTAAGAAATGATCACATTTTTTCTTTCTTGAAAAATTTCTTTTTTTTAAATAGAGACACACTAAAAAATTGATTCTGTTAACATACTTTCTTCATCTATTTTATGGCACAGTCTGCCAGTTTCTCCTTTCTGATTTGATGTCCTTGGAGGGGTTTTGACAATTACCCACAGTGAACAGTATACAAAGGAATATTAATATATTAATAATGCTGAACTGGTCTAGACAGTGTTCAGTTTTTTTATGCTAGCACCAACATTTTACAGAAATGAATGCTTGTGCTCTTTCATGTCAATCCCAACATGCTAGGCAAGTTCCCCAAATATCTTTGGCTTTCCTTAGAAACCACTATAGGTCTCACTCATGAACAATGGCATACCAAGGGAAGCATGGTGGGAGGAGTCCACTTAGGCTCAATAGTAGTCTGTTGGAACTAACATCAACCAGAGATGTTTCTAGGGTGGAGTGCTATATTAGTTTCCTACTGTGGCTATAATGAATTACCATAAACGTAATGGCTTAAAACAACATAAATGTATTATTTTACAGTTCTACAGATCATAAATCTGAAAATGGATTTTATGGGGCTAAAATCAAGATGTCAGAAGGGCTGTATTCTTTCTAGAGGCTCTAGGAGAGAGTCTGTTCCTTGCCTTTTCTAGCTTCTAGAAGCCACCAGCATTCCTTGGCTCACAGCCCCTTCCAGCAACGTCATCACTCCTGCCCCTGCTTCAGTCTTTACATCTTCTCTGGCTTTACTCTCCTGCCTCTCTCTTTCCCTTATATGGACATTTGTGATCACTTTGGGCCCAACCAGTTTGTCCAGGATAATCTCCCCATTTCAAGTTTTTTTTTTTTCAAACATAATCACATCTGCAAAGTCCCTTTTGCCATGTAAAGTAACATATTCACAGGCTCTGGAGATTAGGATGTGGACAACACTGGAGAGAGCCATTATTTTGTCTACCATAAATTAATTATGACTAATATTTAAATCAGACTCTTATTTTATTACCTTTTTTTTTTTTTTAAGAGAGAGGGTGCACTTGTGTGAGCAGTGGGGGAGGGGCAGAGGGAGAGGAAGAGAGAGAATCTTAAGCAGGCTCCATGCCCAGTATGGAGCCCGATATGGGGCTCAATCTCATGACCCTGTAATCATGACCTGAGCTGAAATTAGGAGTTGGGCATTTAACTCACTGAGTCACCCAGGCACCCCAGAAACTTTATTCTTCAGCATGAATTATTTTAGTAAATCCAATTGCCAATCCATCCCTTTGACCATTCAAGTTTTCTTTTCTTCAGGGTATCTCCCACATCATTGTTTCATTCTGTTCTTTATATAGCCAATGCATATTTTAATAGAGTAATGAGAAGATATTTTGCATGGTGTTGCACAAGATCAAAGAGGAGAGAGGAGATCAAAGAGGAGAAAATGATCCTAGGGATATTTTCTAGGATAGTATTTCTTTCTTTCTTTCTTTTTTTGATGTAGGCTGCATGCCCAGCGTGGAGCCCAATGTGGGGCTTGAACTCATGACTATGAGATCAAGACCTGAGCTGAGACCAAGGGTCAGATGCTCAACCAACTGAGCCACCCACGCGCCTCGACTAAGATAGTATTTCAGTGTGATCTACCTACATCTCCATCAGAATCACCTAGGTGCTTATTAAGTGTAGATTTCAGGACCTAAGCTCTAGAGTCAATATCTGGTATCAGGGAGAATTTAGAGGTGTTTACATACATGTCTAATTTTGGGAACCACTCGTCTAAAACACACTCTCTTCTAAGAATGGGAAAAATAGGAATGTGTTTCTACAGGGCATCTAAATCATTTGGCATTTGCTTTCTTTGTGATATTTCTGAACTCTACTCCCACTTTCCAGGAAGCCTATGCTATTTTAAACAGATTTGAAGTTGAAGTGACCAAAGAAGAATCAGAAGCAGTTGATACCTTGAGATATTCTTTCAACAAATTGCAGAGCAAAGCTGTAAGTACAAACTTAACTCTTATTTTTTTATAAGTCACCATCTCTAGAAAAAATTTTTATACATTTTAAAGCTTAAATATATATTAATAGCTTTATTGAGATATAATTTACATACCATAAAATTTACCATTTCAAAGTATACAGTTCAGGGATTTTTAGTATATTCATAGAGTTGCACAGCCACCATCATTATCTAATTTTAGAACACTTTCATTTTCCCAAGAAACCCCATATCCATTAGCAGCCACTCCATCTTCTCCCTCTTTCTGTAGTTCCTGGCAACCACGAATCTACTTTTCTGTCTCTATGAATTTGTCTTTTCTGGACATGTAATATAGATGGACTCATACAATATTTAGCCTTTTGTGACTGACTTCTTTCATTTAGCATAATGTTTTAACATTTATCCATGTTGTCCTCTGTACCACTACTTCATTCTCCTAATGGCTAATGATGTTGAGCATCTTTTCATGTACTTATTGGCCATTCATCCATCTTGTTTGGAGAAATGTGAATTTAAATCCTTTGCTTTTTAAAAAATGGGTTGTCTTTTTATTTTTGAGTTGTAAGAGTTCTTTATATATTTTGGGTATTTGGATATTCCATATGAAAGGATTTGTAAATATTTTCTCTCATTCTGTGGATTGTCTTTTCAATTTTTTTTTCAAATTTTTATTTGAATTCCATTTAATGGTACAATATTAGTTTCAGGTGTATAATATAGTGATCCAACACCTCCATACAACACCTGGTGCTCATCACAACAAGTGTACTCCTTAATCTCCATCACCTGTTTAACCCATCCCCCCACCCACCTCCCCTCTGGTAGCCATCAGTTTGTTTTCTATCATTAAAAGTCTGTTTCTTGGCTTGCCTCTCTCTCATTTTTCCCTTTGTTCATTTGTTTTGTTTCTTAAATTCCACATCTGAGTGAAATCATATGATATTTGTCTTGCTCTGACTGACTTATTTTGCTTAGCATAATATATCCATGTTGTTGCAAATGGCAAGATTTCATTCTTTTTTATGGTTGAGTAATATTCTATTGTATATATATAACACATCAAAATAAAAAGCTTCTGCACAACAAAGGAAACAACCGGGGGGTGGAGCAAGATGGTGGAGGAGTAGGAGACCTGGATTTCATCTCCTCTCAGGAATTCAGCTGGATAGGGATCAAACCATTCTGAACACCTACAAACTCAACAGGAGATCGAAGAAAAGAATAGCAACAACTCTCTGAACAGAAAAGCGACCATTTTCTGGAAGGTAGGACATGCGGAGAAATGAATCCAAGGCGATATTCAGGAGGATAGACGGCAGCGGGGGGGGCCTCCGTCGGCCGCTTCTGGCAAGTAATAGAGCCATGGAGCACAAAATCAGAACTCTTAGAAGTCTGCTCCACTGAGAGATGTCACTCCGGTGGCTAAGCGGGGGGTGGAACCCTCGCAGGACACTGTGGTCTCAGGACCCTCAGGGTCACAGAAAGACCGGGGGTGCCTGAGTGTGGCAGAGCTCCCAGGTAACGGAGCAGGGAAGCCAGCTGCAGAGGCGGAGCCCAGGCATGGGCTCTCAGCTTGGGGTTGCCATAAACCATGATCTGCGGCACAGTCGGGCCCCTGCTCCTCCAGCAGGGACCCAACAAGCGGCAGATTGAGGGAGACTCCCCTTCCTCCCCCAGGAGGAGCAGCGCGGGAGCGCACCGCAGGGATCTGCTGGGTTTGGAAACTCCACCTGGGGTCGGGTGCAAGAGATAGAAACGCACGGTCACAGGCCGGGTGAGCACGGAGTGTGGCCGGAGACAGGGGAGACAGGAGTGACTGACTGCTTTTCTCTGGGGGCTCACTGAGGAGTGGGGCCTGAGTTCTCAGCTCCTCCAAGGCGGAGATTGGGAGGCAGCCATTTTCACTCTCTGCCTCCAAAGCTGTACGGAAAGCTCGCAGGGAACAAAAGCTCCGGAGAGCAAACCCAAGCAGATTACTTAGCCCGGACCGGGCAAGGGCGGGGCAATTCCGCCTCTGGCAAAGACATTTGTAAACCATGGCAACAGGTACTTCCCCCAGAAGATCAGCGAGAACAGCCAGCCAAGATCAAGTTTACCGATCAATGAGAATGGCAGTACTCCAGTGCTAGGGGAATAATGCACATAAAATCCATGGCTTTTTTATCATGATTCTTTAGTCCTTCAAAGTTAATTTTTTTTTAATTGTCTTTTTTCTTTTTTTTTTTGAATTTTTCTTTTTCCCTTTTTCAACCAACATCTTATCAATACCTTTTTTAAAAAACATTTTTATTTTTCATTTTTAGAGTCATATTCTATCCCTTCATAGTAGTTACCCGTATTTTTGGCTTATATATATAAGTTGTTCTCTCTTTAAAATTTTGAGATAGTTTCCTCTAACAGATCAAAATATACTCTAAATCTCTAGTGTATGGTTTTTTTCTACTCCCCTGCCTGATCAAATTCTCTCCCTTTTTTCCTTTTTTTTTTTTTAAATCCTCTCCTTTCTTTTTTCTTTTTTTTTGTTTTTTTTAAAGATTTTATTTTTATTTATTCATGAGAGACAGAGAGAGAGACAGAGGCAGAGGGAGAAGCAGGCTCCCCATGGAGCAGGGAGCCCGATGTGGGACTTGATCCCAGGACCCTGGGATCATGACCTGAACCGAAGGCAGACGCTTAACCGACTGAGCCACCCAGGTGTCCCGACTCTTCTTTCTTTTTTCAAACAACTTCTTATCAATTCCTTTTATAAAATTTTTTATAATTTCCATCTTTACAGTCATATTCCATCCCTTCATCATATCAACACTTATTTTTGTACATATATAAGTTTTTCTTTCTTTAAAATTTTGGGAGGCACTTTCTTCTAACAGACCAAAATACACCCAAAATCTAGTGTGTGGCACTAATCTATATACCAGCCTGATCATATTTGATCACATTCTGGTTTTGTTTTGTTCTGTTTTTGTTTGTTTTTATCTTTATCTTTTTCTTTTTTCTCTCTTTCCCTTTCTTTTCCCACTGCTTCAGGTCTTTTCTGATTTGTTTAGAGTATATTTTCTGGGGACGTTGTTACCCTGTTAGCATTTTGTTCTCTCATTAATCTATTCTCCTCTGCACAAAATGACAAGACAGAAAAAATCACCTGAACAAAAAGAACAAGAGGTAGTACCGACTGCCAGGGACCTACTCAATATGGACATTAGGACGATGTCAGATCTAGAGTTCAGAATCATCACTTGAAAGATACTAGCTGGGCTTGAAAAAAGCAGGGACATTATTAGAGAAACCCTTTCTGGAGAAGTAAAAGAACTAAAATCTAACCAAGTAGAAATCAAAAAGGCTATTAATGA
The DNA here is from genome assembly GCF_029215605.1 of Mirounga angustirostris. Lineage (NCBI taxonomy): Eukaryota > Metazoa > Chordata > Mammalia > Carnivora > Phocidae > Mirounga > Mirounga angustirostris. Next base: position 35,131,062 of record NW_026991716.1, read on the forward strand.
GGTGCAATCAAATATGGGGGCACTAACTGCTAGGATAAATGAGGCAGAAGAGAGAATCAGTGATATAGAAGACCAAATGATGGAAAATAAAGAAACTGAGAAAAAGAGAGATAACAACTACTGGATCATGAGGGCAGAATTCGAGAGATAAGCGATGCCATAAGACGAAACAACATTAGAATAATTGGGATCCCAGAAGAAGAAGAAAGAGAGGGAGGGGCAGAAGGTATAGTGGAGCAAATTATAGCAGAGAACTTCCCTAATTTGGGGAAGGAAACAGGCATCAAAATCCAGGAAGCACAGAGAACCCCTCTCAAAATCAATAAAAATAGGTCAACACCCCGACATCTAATAGTAAAACTTCCAAGTCTCAGAGACAAAGAGAAAATCCTGAAAGCAGCTCAGGAGAAGAGATATGTAACGTACAATGGTAGAAACATTAGATTGGCAGCAGACCTATCCACAGAGACCTGGCAAGCCAGAAAGGACTGGCAGGTTATATTCAGAGCACTAAATGAGAAAAATAAGTAGCCAAGAATACTATATCCAGCTAGGCTGTCATTGAAAATTGAAGGAGAGATAAAAAGTTTCCAGGATAAACAAAAACTAAAGGAATTTGCAAACACGAAACCAGCCCTACAAGAAATATTGAAAGGGGTCCTCTAAGCAAAGAGAGAGCCTAAAAGTAACATAGACCAGACAGGAACATAGACAATATACAGTAACAATCACCTTACAGGCAATACAATGGCACTAAATTCCTATCTTTCAATAGTTACCCTGCATGTAAATGGGCTAAATGCCCCCATCAAAAGACACAGGCTCTCAGATTGGATTAAAAAACAAGACCCATTGATATGCTGTCTGCAAAAGACTCATTTTAGACCCAAAGACACCCCCAGATTTAAAGTGAGGGGGTGGAAAACCATTTACCATGCTCATGGACACCAAAAGAAAGCTGGGGTGGCAATCCTTATATCAGACAAATTAGATTTTAAACCAAAGACTGTAATAAGAGATGAGGAAGGACACTATATTCTACTTAAAGGGTCTATCCAACAAGAAGATCTAACAAATGTAAATATCTATGCCCCTAACATGGGAGCAGCCAATTATATAAGGCAATTAATAACAAAAGCAAAGAAAGACATCGACAACAATACAATAATAGTGGGGGACTTTAACACCCCCTCACTGAAATGGACAAATCGTCTAAGCAAAAGATCAACAAGGAAATAAAGACTTTAAATGACACACTGGACCAAATGGACTTCACAGACATATTCAGAACATTCCATCCCAAAGCAACGGAATACACATTCTTCTCTAGTGCCCATGGAACATTCTCCAGAATAGATCACATCCTAGGTCATAAATCAGGTCTCAACCGGTACTAAAAGATTGGGATCATTCCCTGCCTATTTTCAGACCACAATGCTTTGAAACTAGAACTCAATCACAAGGGGAAAGTCAGAAAGAACTCAAATACCTGGAGGCTAAAGAGCATCCTACTGAAGAATGAATGGGTCAACCAGGAAATTAAAGAAGAATTTAAAAAATTCATGGAAACCAATGAAAATGAAAACACAACTGTTCAAAATCTTTGGGATGCAGCAAAGGCAGTCCTAAGAGGAAAGTATATAGCAATACAAGCCTTTCTCAAGAAACAAGAAAGGTCTCAAGTACACAACCTAACCCTACACCTAAAGGAGCTGGAGAAAGAACAGCAAATAAAGCCTAAACCCAGCAGGAGAAGAGAAATAATAAAGATCAGAGCAGAAATCAATGAAATAGAAAAGAACAGTAGAACAGATCAACGAAACTAGGAGCTGGTTCTTTGAAAGAATTAACAAGATTGATAAACCCCTGGCCAGACTTATCCAAAAGAAAAGAGAAATGACCCAAATCAACATAATCATGAATGAAAGAGGAGAGATCTCAACCAACACCAAAGAAATACAAACAATTATAAGAACATATTATGAGCAACTCTAAGCCGGCAAATTAGATTACCTGGAAGAAATGGAGGCATTCCTAGAGATGTATCAACTACCACAACTGAACCAGGAAGAAATAGAAAACCTGAACAGACCTATAGCCACTAAGGAAATTGAAGCAGTCATCAAAAATCTCCCAAAAAACAAAAGCCCAGGGCCAGATGGCTTCCCAGGGGAATTCTACAAAACATTTCAAGAAAAATTAATACCTATTCTTCTGAAACTGTTCCAAAAAATAGAAATGGAAGGCAAACTTCCAAACTCGTTTTATGAGGCCACTAATACCTTGATCCCCAAACCAGACAAAGACCCCATCAAAAAGGAGAATTACAGACCAATATCCCTGATGAACATGGATGCAAAAATACTCACCAAAATACTAGCCAATAGGATCCAACAGTACATTAAAAGGATTATTCACCACGACCAAGTGGGATTTATCCCTGGGCTCCAAGTTTGGTTCAACATCCGCAAATCAATCAACATGATACAATACATTAACAAAAGAAAGAACAAGAATCATATGATCCTCTCAATAGATGCAGAAAAAGCTTTTGACAAAGTACAGCATCCTTTCTTGATCAAAACTCTTCAGAGTATAGGGATCGAGGGTACATACCTCAATATCATAAAAGCCATCTATGAAAAACCTACGGCGAATATCATTCTCCATGGGGAAAAACTGAGAGCTTTCCCCCTAAGGTCAGGAACGCGGCAGGGATGTCCACTATCACCACTGCTATTCAACATAGTATTGGAAGTCCTAGCCACAGCAATCAGACAACAAAAAGACATAAAAGGCATCCAAATCAGCAAAGAAGAAGTCAAACTCTCACTCTTTGCAGATGATATGATACTTTATGTGGAAAACCCCAAAGACTCCGCCCCAAAACTGCTAAAAGTCATACAGGAATTCAGTAAAGTGACAGGATATAAAATCAATGCACAGAAGTCATGGCATTCCTATACACCAACAATAAGACAGAAGAAAGAGAAATTAAGGAGTTGATCCCATTTACATTTGCACCCAAAACCATAAGATACCTAGGAATAAATCTAACCCAAGAGGCCAAGGATCTGTACTCAGAAAACTATAAAATCCTCATGAAAGAAATTGAGGAAAACACAAAGAAATGGAAAAACGTTCCATGCTCATGGATTGGAAGAACAAATATTGTGAAGATGTCAATGCTACCTAGAGCAATCTACACATTCAATGCAATCCCCATCAAAATACCATCCACTTTTTTCAAAGAAATGGAACAAATAATCCTAAAATTTGTATGGAACCAGAAAAGACCCCACATAGCCAGAGGAATGTTGAAAAAGAAAAGCAAAGCTGGCGTCATCACAATTCCAGACTTCCAGCTCTATTACAAAGCTGTCATCATCAAGACAGTATGGTACTGGCACAAAAATAGGCACATAGATCAATGGAACAGAATAGAGAGCCCAGAAATGGACCCTCAACTCTATGGTCAACTCATCTTTGACAAAGCAGGAAAGAATGTCCAATGGAAAAAAGACAGTCTCTTCAACTAATGGTGTTGGGAAAATTGGACAGCCACATGCAGAAGAATGAAACTGGACCATTTCCTTACACCACACACAAAAATAGACTCCAAATGGTTGAAAGACCTCAATGTGAGACAGGAGTCCATCAAAATCCTAAAGGAGAACACAGGCAGCAACCTCTTTGACCTCAGCCGAAGCAACTTCTTCCTAGAAACATCACCAAAGGCAAGGGAAGCAAGGGCAAAAATGAACTATTGGGACTTCATCAAGATAAAAAGCTTTTGCAAAGCAAAGGAAACAGTCAACAAAACCAAAAGACAACCGACAGAATAGGAGAAGATATTTGCAAATGACATATCAGATAAAGGGCTAGTATCCAAAATCTATAAAGAACTCATCAAACTCAACACCCAAAGAACAAAGAATCCAATCAAGAAATGGGCAGAAGACATGAACAGACATTTTTCCAAAGAAGACATCCAGATGGCCAACGGACACATGAAAAAGTGCTCAACATCACTCGGCATCAGGGAAATCCAAATCAAAACCTCCATGAGATACCACCTCACACCAGTCAGAATGGCTAACATTAACAAGTTAGGAAACGACAGATGTTGGTGGGGATGCGGAGAAAGGGGAACCCTCCTACACTGTTGGTGGGAATGGAAGCTGGTGGAGCCACTCTGGAAAACAGTATGGAGGTTCCTCAAAAAGTTGAAAATAGAGCTACTCTATGACCCAACAATTGCAGTACTGGGTATTTACCGCAAAGATACAAAAGTAGGGATCTGAAAGGGTACGTGCACCCCGATGTTTATAGCAGCAATGTCCACAATAGCCAAACTGTGGAAAGAGCCAAGATGTCCATCGACAGATGAATGGATAAAGAAGAGGTGGTATATATATACAATGGAATATTATGCAGCCATCAAAAGGAATGAGATCTTACCATTTGCAACAATGTGGATGGAACTGGAGGGTATTATGCTGAGCAAAATAAGTCAATCAGAGAAAGACATGTATCATATGACCTCACTGATATTAGGAATTCTTAATCTCAGGCAACAAACTGAGGTTTGCTGGAGTAGGGGGTGGGGTGGGAAGGATGGGGTAACTGGGTGATAGACACTGGGGAGGGTGTGTGCTCTGGTAAGCGCTGTGAATTGTGCAAGACTGTTGAATCACAGATCTGTACCTCTGAAACAAATAATGCAATATATGTTAAGAAAAAAAAAAAAGAAGAAGGTAGCAGGAGGGGAAGAATGAAGGGGGGGAATCGGAGGGGTAGATGAAGCATGAGAGATGATGGACTCTGAAAAACAAACTGAGTGTTCTAGAGGGGAGTGGGGTGGGAGGATGGGTTAGCCTGGTGATGGGTATTGAGGAGGGCATGTTTTGCATGGAGCACTGGATGTTATGCACAAATAATGAATCATGGAACACTACATCTGAAACTAATGATGTAATGTATGGAGATTAACATAACAATAAAAAATTAAAAAAACAAAACAAAACAAAGGAAACAACCAAACTAAAAGGCAACCTTTGGAATGGGAGAAGATATTTGCAGATGGCATATCTGATGAAGGGTTAGCATCCAAAATATATAAAGATCTTATAAAACTCAGCAGCCGAAAATGAATTATCCCATTAAAAAATGCTTAGAAGTCATGAATAGGCATTTGTCCAAAGACGACATACAGATGGCCTACGGACACATGAAAAGATGCTCAACATCACTCATCATCAGGGAAATACAAATCAAAACTACCATGAGATATAACCTCACACCTGTCAGAATGGTTAAAATCAACAACATAAGAAATGACAAGTATTGGTGAGGGTGTGGAGAAAGGAGAATCCTGTTGCACTGGTTGGCGGGCATGCAAACTGGTATAGCCACTGTGGAAGACAGTATGGAGGTTTCTCAAAGAGTTAAAATAAACCCCCCTGTGATCCAGCAATGGCACTACTAGGTATTTATCCAAAGAACACAAAAATATGAATTCAAAGGGATACATGCACCCTGATGTTTATAGCACTATGATCTACAACAGCCAAATTATGGAAACAGCTCAAGTGTCCATCAACTGATGAATGGATAAAGAAGATGTCTTTTCAATTTCTTGATGGTGTTTTCTTTTCTTTTTTGTTATTTTTACTGTTTTAAAAGGAACATAACATAAAATTTACCATCTTAATCATTTTTTTAAGTGTACAGTTTAGTGGTATTAAAGACATTCACACTGTTGTGTAGACATTACTACTATATAACCCTATAACTCCTTTCATCTTATAAATCTGAAATTTTATGCCTATTAAACAGTAACTCCACATTCTCCCTCCCTCCCAGTCCCTGGTAACCACCATTCTGCTTTCTGTCTCCAAATTTGAAGCACAAATTTTTAAAATTTTGATGAAGTCCAATTTATCTTTTTTTTTCTTTTGTTGCTTGTGATTTAGTATCTTATCTAGAAAATGGTTGCCTAATCCAGGGTCGTGAAGATTTACTACTGTTTTCTTATATCAGTTTTATAATTTTAGCCCTTACATCTAGATTTCTGATACATTTTGAGTTAATTTTTGTATGGTGGGAGTTAGGGGTCCAACTTCATGCAAAAAAATAATGTGGATATCCAGTTGTCTCAGCACCATTTGTTGAAAAAACCATCCTTTAACCAACAAACTGTCTTGGCACCCTTACTGAAAATCAATTGACCATAAATGTAGGGAGTTAGTTCTGGACTCTCAGTTCGATTCTGTTGATTCGTATGTCTATCCCTATGTCGGTAACCTACTGGCTTTATTATTGTAACTTTGTGCTAAGTTTTTTGGTTTTTTTTTAATCATGGTAAAGTACACATAGCGTTTGCCATCTTAACTATTTTTTTTTAAAGATTTATTTATTTATTTTTGGGGGGGCAAGTGTCTATGCACACATGAGCAGGGGGGAGGGACAGAAGGAGAGGGAGAGAGAGACTTAAGCAGAGCTTAAGAGCATGGAGCCCGACGCAGGGCTCCATCTCATGACCCTGAGATCACGACCTGAGCCAAAACTAAGAGTCGGATGCTTAACTGACTGCGCCACTCAGGCACCTCTCATCTTAACTATTTTTAAGTGTACAGTTCAATAGTGTTACTCACATTGTTGTGCAACCAATATCCAGAAATTTTTCATCTTGCAAAACTGAAACCCTATATCCATTAAGTAATAACTCCCCATTTCTCTCTTTTCCCAGTCCCTGGCAACCACCATTCTGCTTTCTGCCTCTATAAATTTGACTACTTTTGGTACCTCATATAAGTAGAATCAGACAATATTTGTCTTCTTGTGACTGGCTTATTTCAGTTAGCATAATGTCCTCAAGTTTCATCCATGCTGTAGCAGGTGACAGAATTTCCTTCCTTTTTAAGATTGACTAATATTCCATTATATATGTATGCCACATTTTGTTTATTCATTCATCTATCAGTGGACACTTGGGTCGCTTCCATCTTTTGGCTATCATGAAGAATGCTGCTATGAACATGAAAGTGGAGATAGCTCTTTGGGACCCCACTTTTAGTTCTTTTGGATATGTACCTAGGAATAGAACTGCTGTATCATATAGTATCATTTTTAACTTTTTGAGGTCCACTATTTGCCATAGGAGCTGCACCATTTTACATTCCCACAACAGTGCAAAAAGTTTCCAATTTCTCCACATCCTTGTCAACACTTATTTTCTGTTTCCTTGATTGTGGGCATCCTAATTGGTGAGGTGGTACATTATTGTGGTTTTGATTTGCATTTCCCTTATGTTACATGATGTTGAGCAACTTTTTATATGCTTATAAAAAGCATTTGTTTATTTTCTTTGGAAAAAAGTCTCTTCAAGTTCTTTGCCTATTTTAAAATTGAGTTGTTTGTAGTTTTCATTGTTATTGTTGTTGTTGAGTTATAGGAGTTCTTTATATATTCTGGATATTAATGCCATATCATATATATGATTTGCAAATATTTTCTCTTACCCCATAGGATCCCTGTTCGCTCTATTGATTGAATCCTTATAATTCCATTTGCTTCTGTAAAGTAGGTGGTGATATTCCCTCTTTCATTCTTAATTTTAGGAATTTGAATCCTTTCTCCTTTATTCTTGGTTAGTCTAGGTAAAGGTTTGTCAATTCTGTTGATCTTTTCAAAGAAGAAATTTTTAGTTTGTTGATTTTCTCTATTGTTTTCCTATACTCTATATCATTTATCTGTGCTGTAATTTTTGTTCTATCCTTCTGCTCGTTTTGAATTTAGTTTGTTCTTTGCCTAGTTTGTTAAGGTGGATGGTTAGGTTACGATTTGAAATCTTTTTTCTTTTCATGCAGGCATTTTTAGCTATAAATTTCCCTCTAAGCATTTTTGAAGTTAGTGAATATTTATGCAGTTAAACATTAAAAATGAACTCCAAGGGAGGGTCCAGATTCTTTAATTACAGTGGAAATTTTTATTGAATATTAATTAAATGTTGGCTTAAAACTTTTTGTTTATGAAAAGATTTGTCACTGAGATTGAAGCAAGGCAGACTAGCAAGGACCCAGAGCTGAAATTGGGGTCATGACTTGTGATCCCAGCTCTGCCACCAGCCAATTGGGTGATATTATGCAACTTAATAACCTTTTTTCTCAATTTCTTCATGTGATCATTTAGGAATACATTAGGAATTTTTTTATACATGGTTATGAGGCTCCCTTGAGGTAATGTGTATAAAACGCTTTTTTCATACTCATGTTTATTTACGTTCATGCTCAATATTGACTAATCACTTATTTTAAAAAACAGTTGCTGTTTTAGACAGAAAAGTGCATCTTGGGAAGGAAATGGAGAACCCTCTGTTGAGATTTAGTGAAGCCCAACTTTCTGTTATTGTTCAGTGGAAAAGATTCACTCTGGTTTTTTTTTTTTTTTTTTTTTATTCTTATGTTAATCCCCATACAGTACATCATTAGTTTTAGATGAAGTGTTCCATGATTCGTTGTTTGTGCACAACACCCAGTGCTCCATGCAGAACGTGCCCTCCTCAATACCCACCACCAGGCTAACCCATCCTCCCACCCCCCTCCCCTCTAGAACCCCGTTTGCTTTTCAGAGAGTCCACCGTCTCTCATGGTTCGTCTACCCCTCTGATCCGGTTGTTTTTTTTTTAAAGATTTTATTTATTTATTTGTCAGAGAGAGAGAGTGCACACACAAGCGGGCGGAGCGACAGGCCGAGGGAGAAGCAGGCTCCCTGCTGAGCAAGGAGTCCGACGTGGGACTGGATCCCAGGACCCTGGGATCATGATCTGAGCCGAAGGCAACTAACTGCTTAACCAACTGAGCCACCCAGGCACCCCACTTGGGTTGTTCTGTCTCTTTAACTGTAATGTTAAACCTGTTGGCCCATCCTTTACTACAATCACCATTCATGGAAAGCAATCCATATTCCAACCTAGATAGATGCTATTGTCGTGAACAGCTAAGAGCGGGGGCCCTGGAACCAAACAACCAGGTTTTGAATCTTGACCTTGCCTCATGATGATGCTGGGACTTTGGGGAAGTTCCTTAGTGTCTCCGTGCCTCAGTTTTCTCACCTGTAAAATGAGTATAGTATCAGCATTTACCACACAGGGCTGTCCTGGGGATTAAATGAGTTAATATAGGTGAAAAGCCTGGTGGATAGTAAATATGCATTAAATGCTAACTATTACAATTGAAGGTTTGAGCAGAAGCTTTGAAGACTGTTATGGAAGGCATTCACTGTTTTTTTTTAATACCCAGAGTAATATCACTTTCTTTAAGGTGACTGTTCCAACCATGTGAACCTACTAGAAATTACTAATCCCAGACCTTCATCTGGCCTCAGAGACGGCATGTGACCCAGATGGGGCCTATAGCAGTAACTGTTTCCCTGGCCATAGTGATGACCTGAGCTGGATCAGACAGAAAACTTTTTCCGAACTGCAGTTACAGAAGATGGCTTTGCCTCTTGGGTCATGAACTGGAATGATTTGTATCTCCTTTTGGTGCACTTGGGTTGTTATTTCCCTTGTTTTTTTTTTTTTTTTTAAGCAGCATTGCAGAGACACCCTTGTTCATCCTGGACATCTGCAGGATAACAAACTTGCTGGGACAGAATTACAGTTTTCATTTAAATACATTTTCATTTAAATACATTTCACGGGGCACCTGGGTGGCTCAGTCGTTAAGCGTCTGCCTTCGGCTCAGGTCGTGGTCCCGGGGTCCTGGGATCGAGCCCCGCATTGGGCTCCCTGCTCCGCCGGAAGCCTCTTTCTCCCTCTCCCACTCCCCCTGCTTGTGTTCCCTCTCTCACTATGTCTCTCTCTGTCAAATAAATAAATAAAATCTTTAAAAAAAACCAAAAACCAAAAAACCCAAAATAAATAAATACATCTCACATTGGGTATTCTCTTTTATTCTAGGTTTCTGTGCAAGATGAACTAGTTCAAGTGCAGCCGAAGTTTAAAAGTAGTCTTCTTGAGGCTGTGGAAGTCTTTCGTGAGGATGTAATGAACTTTGCAGAATCATATGAGACGGTAATCTAAGTATTTGCATGCTGTGTGTTAAAATGTTCTGTGGCATGTTTATATGAGATGACAGTGATGGATGTTGAGAAATACACTGCGATTTGCATATTGTATATAAGAGGCTGTATTTAATATTTGGAGCAATCAGGAAAAAAAGGGGATAGCTAATCCTTTAAACTTATTTTACAGAATAAGAAAGAAGATTTAACTGTTAAAAGGAGGTAGAACTTTTGAGATTGTGGAAGGAACAAAAGGTCTGGCCTTATGCTTTCTTTCTCAGGCCAGAATGCTCATAGTTGAAAATGTAATACAGTTGTTGGAAGGCTATAAGAAACTATACAAACCTAAATACCAGGGTATTATGCAAATGATCTTTTTTTCACTAACTCTTAGAGAACCAAAAGGGTCACTGAAAATAAATAATAAATGTCACACCTGGTCAGTCTCGCAGACTATTCAGCCTGGTAACATGACTGATAATGATCCTCCTCTTTGAAGTTAAACTCAGAAGTTGGATATATTCCCCAAACATATGCTACTTTCTTTTAGTGGTCATAGTGGGTCTGGATTCATAAGACATGTTAAGCCCTTAATAATAATAATCATATAACACACTTTTTTTTACATGTACTAAACTTACCTCTTTTAGTTGGATTTGTCAACGTTTTATGGCCCTATCATTCCATTATACTGGGAATCTAGTCTATTATTTAGCATATCCATAATATTCAGGATTGTACAGACCATCTGGGGTCCTTTTTGCAACTGTTCTGGATGATAGCCACCAGAGACTGCATTTTGCTTCATCCAACTATTCAACTTTGTGCTCCTCTATTTCCATATTAGGCTGAACAAACAGTGAAAGGAGGCTGTTTTCAGAACTCTATCTCAGTTATTCTAATACACAAGCACAGCATCATTGTTTGTGGTCATAAGTGAAATGAAACAGACCTCTAGTGGTACAGACTTCCTACAGGATGTAATTTTGGCACATTTTTTATTAACAATGTCATGGTCCTTTAAAAATGAATGGAAGTTGGAGTGAGGCAAATGTTCTAAAATTGATTGTGGACATGGTTACACAATGCTGTGACTATACTAAAAGCCATTAAATTGTCCATTTTAAATGGGAGATTGTATAATATGTGAATTATATCTCAATAAAGCTGTTACAGAAACTAAATGAAAGCTTCATATGTGGGACAAAATTAGATCATTTCAATTTAAAAGAATGTTTACTTATTTAAAAGGAAATAATAAACTCAATAAATTGATAAATACATGTGATTAAGAATTTAAATGGAGATTATATTATTAATTACAGGAAGGACCCATGGTTCCAAATATTCCACCCCAAGAAGCTAGTAACAGGCTACAGATATTTCAGGTAAAACTTGTCGACTATGTCGACAATGTGTTGTTATTCTTTAAAGTAATTTTAGGGAAAAATTTATGTGGTCTACCTTACAATGGAAAAGTTAGTGTTTAAAGTGCATACAGATTTTAATTGTATTCTAATCTGCTAAATAATGTGATTGATTCCTTTTCTTGTATCCCTTTGTGTTCTTCTCCACAGAATTTCTCCCTGTATTTTTAGAGAATAAGACTTTGATTTTGAACTTAAGTGTATACCTTATTTTGGTTCCAAGCATCTCATTTACATATAAATGGTAAAGATTCATGGAATAACAAAATGTATCAAAATAAGATTTAAAATATTGACAAATGGTTTCCCTATCTTTCCTCTGTATCCATTCCTTTTCTATCCATGATTTTAAACTTCCCATCTCATTTGCCTTACCCTGGACTATACAGTACTCACTGGATTCACCATCTTTTTCTGTGCTCAGATTGCTGAGCACATCTAGAGTTTTGCAGATTCATGGATTCCTATGTAAGCTAGCCCCTAGGAGGATCAGGCAATTCTATTATTTGTTTCAGTTCTCTATCCTGTTTTCTGTAGTGGCTGTACTATATGTTCGTGTTCTTTTTATGTTCCCTATCCCACGTGCATTTGTAGACATTAAAAAATATCAGATGCCTACTGTGTGTCTTGGTCAATAGAAAAATGATTAAGGAAAGGTTCTTACCTCTAAGCTGCTAAAATCTGGTAGGGAGACAGAGAGCTGGATAGATAGTAATTGCAAAACTGCGTGGTGAGCGCTATGATCTAGGTGTGAGAACTAGTGTTATGGAAACAGATGTAGGGAGTTACCAACCAAAATAGGAGCTGAGGGGGCAGCCAGAGAAGGCTTCCTGGAAGAGGAGCCATCTAAGCTGCATCTTGAAGGACTATTTAGAGTTAGCCAGGGGAAGAAGGAAGAAAAACAAGTTAGACAGAATTTGCACCTCCTACAAAGGCCCAGAAATGAGGAGATAAGCAGGGAGAGTTAGGGAGATGAAGGAGTGAAATGTGGAGTACAGTGGGCAGAGAGGATAGGGATGAGGGAGGGGACAGCTGAGAGGGCAGAAATCACTAATGAGAGGGCCTTGTAGGCTCTGATAAGGAGCTCATAGCCTGTCCTGGGGCTGGAGGGCTCTAAGCAAGGAATGATATGTTCACATTTGAATTTTTAAAATAGCTGTATGTTGGAAAGATTTCTCTGGCATTAATTTGGAGAATGCTTTGTAGGGAGGATGGTCAGACTGATGGCAGCTTCAGTCATGCAAGCAAGAAACTGTAAAGATTGAGACCAACCAAATGCACTTGCAATGAAGAAAGCTGGGTGGATCATGAGTTTATTAACAAGACCAACTTGATAGGCTGAGGGGAGGAGAGGGAGGCTTCCAGCTTGGGAAAACAGAAGAAAGTAGAGTCATTTACTGAAGTACAAGTGTGGGAGGAGTAGTTTTGAGATTAGTTTGAACAAATGACCTTGTCTCCAAATGTACAGAGATGATTTAGGGTGTGTGATGTACATTTCAGAGAGATGTGCTCCCCTTCCTGTCCCTGGGGCCTCTTGACTCTCCCTTACCCCTTCTTAGACTGACCCGTTTCTCTCCTTTACTCTTAACCTCTTCCTCTTCACTAAATCTTCCCACTCAACATTTTAAAAGCTGTGTGTCTTTCCTTTTTAAAGTAACAATAAGAAACATAACTCTCTGTCCTGCAACCCCTTCTAGATGTCACCTTTTTCTTCACCTGGCCCCAGTTTCTGCCTGCCTTTATACTCAGATAGCTTCCATGGTCGAGCCACCAGGAGGTACAGAGATGTTGTCCAAAACCCAGTGTTTTCTTCTTTACTAGGAATACCATGTTTTGCAGCAAATCAAGCCATACACAGGCTTTCTGTAGCTCATAACTTAGTTTTGCCACGCGCTGGATGGGTATTTCTAAATATCCCTTTACCTATGTCAGAGATGACTTCCTACCACTTTACCATTGGGCTTTTCACCTCAAAGCAAATAAACAGAAGAGTGGAGTCAGTAATCTTGTCCTTGTTGCTTTATGTGCACGTTCCATAGATGGTTCAAGCTGGTTCCATGCATGCTTTTCTCAAAAAGGTTCAGTTAAGTTGAATGGGATCTCTCCAGTTTCAGGTTCTCCTGAGAGGGGTAGTTCAGGCTTTTTCCATCAGAACCAAGTGGAATTTCTCATATGGTATCTAACTTTCAAGTATCTCCCTTGATCTGAGTGATTTAAATAGAAAATCCAGACCAAACGGCACCTGGGTGGCTCAGTCGGTTAAGTGTCTGCCTTCGGCTGAGGTCATGATCCAGAGTCTTAGGATCAAACCCCATATCGGGCTCCCTGCTCAGAGGAGAGTCTGCTTCTCCCTGACCCTCCCTCCCGGCTCGTGCTCTCTGCCTCTCTCTCAAATAAGTAAAATCTCGCTGGACCCTGGAGGAGGCTCTGAGCCTTTGCTACCTGAAGTCCCCAGAGTCCCAGGGAAAGGCCTGCCTCTCTGGAGGAGCCAAGACCAAGACTGATCTTCTCACCTGGTGGCTGCCAGCTGAGCCAAGCAGAACCCTTCAGCAATAAAAACTAGATGAAGAGTGAAACTACATAGTAATGTTGGGTGGTGATAAGTGCCAAGGGAAAAAAATAAAGCAGAGAAAGGGTATAACACGCTGGGCTGTGTGTATGTAAAGTGGAAGTGAACTTTAAAATCTCATCTCCAGAGAAGGCCACCTTGAAAAGCTGACATTGGAATAGAGACCTAGAGAAATGAAGGAACGAGCCAGGCAGGTATCTGGAATAGCAGCTTTCCAGGCAGGAGGAAGAACACGAGCAAAGGCCCTGAGTGAGAGCAAATATGACATCATCTTCCGTTTTCAGTGGATCACCCTGGCTATGGTGTTGAGAGTAGATTACTGATAGTCAAGGGTGGAAGCAGAGAGTAATTAGGAGGCTATTGCAATAATCCATGGGAGGGTGACAGTAAGTTGGACCAGATTGGTGGCATTGGAGTTGATGAGAAGTGGTTGGAGCCTGGATATATTTTGAAGGTAGACCCACCTCCTTGTCTTTCCCTCAGGAGTTACCAATTTATTGGTCAGTGACTGGGACTTTAATGTGCTACCCTTTAACTGGGAGTGTGGCCACTTATTGAAAAGACCTTGTAGGGCCCATCTCTTGCCATCTGGCACCTTTTGTTCTGCCTATGCTTGGGGGTGCGCGCTAAGCCGGCTGTTCTCCAAGCATCTGGCTGGATATGTGACCCAACTCTCCTCAAAAGCAGGTGCCCCCTCACCTTCCCAACCCTCCCAAAAAAGAGATGCCAGGATCTAGATCACGGAAAGAAGCAGGAACTTCACATTGGGCCTCAGGGTGCAGTGGTATTCTCTGATGCAACTTTACTCTGATTTCCGGAGTTACTGGGCACTGGGCTGGCTGATATAATAGCTGGTATTTTGTTCCCCATTTGGCTGGTGCCATGGGTCTTTTTATATTATCTGGGGCCTGAATGGAAAAGGGGGTGAGTGAATGGCATCCATCAATAGTCTTCACCACATAAACAAGATTTTAAATGTCACTGTTTTAAATTATGCTAACTTTAACGTTTTTGTTTCTCCTTTTCTAGTGTTCACATGGTTCCATGGCCATTTTAGTCAGTAACTTTATTTTACTTACTTACTTATTTATTTATTTATTTTTTATTATGTTATGTTAGTCACCATACAGAGTAACCACTATCCTAACCACCAAGGAATATAAAAAGTGCAAAATATGGCCTTTAGTTTCTAGGAAGGACAAATTCTTTGGTGTTTCTCTGGGGTCTTCACACCTTCCTGATTTGGCTCCTCTAAAATATGCTAACGTTAGCTGTCAAATCTGATTCAATATCTGAATATAGCGAGGTCTGACGCCAGACATTCTCCAGGGCTGGAAATTTAGGATCCTTATTGATAGGTTATACCCTTATTTTGAGCCACACACACCTTGTCACAGGTGGATTATTTCTATTTGCTTTTGTGTTTTAAACATGCTCCATACTTATCATTCTAAGTATAGGAGATTCTACCTCCGATTCAAAGGGCATGGGCCTTAACTTCCCTGACTCAGATTGTTAAAATTCTCTCAAATGGTGTTAAAATGGAATCCTTCATTTTATAGACTCTTTATTGCTTGGAGGGAAAACAGGGTTAAAAAGATTATACTCACTCATTTGAACCCTGTAGAAGAGATGACAAGTCTAAAGTAGTGAAAAAGCCTAAATTATAGATTTTTAAAAATGCAGTTTTATTGCTTTCAGACATATTTATGGGAACTTGAAGTATAGGTCTTCTGGGGACCACATAATTTATTAAAGAAAAAATTTTATGGGTGTTTTTAGAATGCTTGAAAGTTAATTTTCCTAAGTGCTCAACTTTTCTTCTGGTACCTTGATATCACTATAAATTTCTTCACAAATCTTTGTTTCATAGATATTATTAAATAAACCTCAATGTAGCTTTTATTCCAATTATAATAAATTCTACTTTAATGGGATGTGAATTAATTATATTTTACTACAACTTAAAAATCTTTTTATAGGCCAATTTTGATGATCTGTGGAGGAAGTTTGTTACATATTCATCTGGTGAACAACTTTTTGGATTGCCTGTGACTGATTATGAGGTTTTACACAAAACTAGGTAAGTGTATAAATTGGGCAAGTGTTACATGCAAATAATGAAATACTGTCCATTAGAAGAATCATGTCATCATTAAATCCTTTATCATGCAGAGAAGAGCCTCCTTTAGAACACTCCTAAATATTTCCCTTATTCCTGGCTATTGCTGACCCACTGGATCCATAGTCATCACATATAAAAGAAATATTCTTGGGGAATGGAAAGTACATTGCAAAAATTCTAGTGTTTGTGACCTATATTTAGCCTGTGCTTTCTTTTTTTCTCTTCACTATTTTTGAATAGTGTCCATTATTGTGCAGAAGCACTGCAATTTTGGATATATTTTTTATTTAGAGGATTACCCATCCTTGGCTTTCCAACCCTTCTTACTACCTTTATGCTAAGTGCTCTTCCCTTTTGGGTAGACATAGAAATTCATCAGGATTGAAGGCCAAGGAGCTTCATTGATTTTAAACAATAAGTAGATCTAGGATTTAAGTAACTATATTTTAACAGAATTTTATATAACTTTCCTCAAGGTCAAAATTAAAACTGGTTTTTGCTTATTAGGATCATGGCTTTAAAAAAGAACTTTATCTTGACTTCTTTCAAAGTCATAACACGTCTTTGCAAAATAAACAAGAAATTATCTGACCATAAATCAATGCTTCAGCCTACTTTAGGATACATGGTTTGTATTCTTTTTCCAAAGCAGTCATTCACTAAGCTTAACCCAAGGACCAGCTGTGTTAGAACTGCAGGTGTCTGTTCCTCGCCCTGATTTACTGAATCAAAATCTCAGGGATTGGGTCCTGCATTTTTATAAATTCTCTAGTTAACTCTTTTGCATGTTCAGTCTGAGACTCAGTGTTTTATTTTAACCCTCAGTGTCCCAGGAAAAATAATCATCCTCATTTACAATTTGGATCAATGGACCCTTTTATTTTATTTTATTTTTTATATTTTTAAGTAATTTATGAATAATTTGCAAAAGTAAGAATAAGGGAATGGTGAAAAGCACTTTTGTTAGAAAATGTAATTTTAAGAATTTAAGCAGAGAAAACCCAAACTTTTACTCCATAACACCCTGGTTTGAAGATACATACACAAAATGGAGACTGACTTCAGAATGCAACTGGAGCCCAACCAATGTGAGTTGACTCCTTGGTGAGTCAGAAACTGCACCAGATTGAATTGTTGCACAAAAAACCCCTTGATTTGCGGCAAATAGGAGATCACAAGGGATGGCTTCCAAAGCCATGGCTCCCTAAGAATGGGTGACTGGGTTCCTTTTGTTTAGGGTTAGGATGAATGTTTAGATAGGGAAGCTTTGTCATCCTAGTAGAGGTGGGCATAAAGTCACACATGCGCCTTAAGGAAACATGCCTAATCACACATTGCATGTTATGCAAATGAGGCTGTGCTCCTCTTTGGGCTGAGTTTTAGTATTATAATGAGGTAAAGGTGATTGTAGGTCTTTCCAGAGGTCCCTCCATGGTCCATCTGCACTGGGGATTTGCATTTCCCTGAAGATTAGTGGCGCCAGTCAGAGGTTTAGCTCAAAAGGTCTGGGTGGTCAGGTCAGGTGGGAGGTCTTGTCAGTCAGGGCAGTTGCCATCACCTGGAGGGTGGTTTAGGGTTTCCTTTGCTGAGTTAAGAGGTAAGCCAGAAAGAAGAGCTTAAGGAAAAATGTAAGAGAAAGATGAGTGAGTAGAAGCAGGTGGGTGGTAAAGGTCAAGTCCTGGGGTCTCGCTGGTGATACAACCAACTGCTCATCAGCTGTCATGCACAAACGGGACCATACCCATTCTGTAAACACTGATTTCCAGTTTCAAATCCATCTCCCACAGCTTCTAGCTTATTATTACTTCTGATTTTTCTCGCACTTGCATTGTTAAAACCCAAAACTCCTGAAAACTCGGACACTCATAATTTTGTTGAGGAGAGGAGCACTATCTTTCTTGCATTATAAATGCCAAAATCTTTTCTTGTAGATTTGAATCATTAAGTCAATGGATTTTTTTCATTTCTGCATCATCTATCTCCTTTGAGTACACATCTGCCTTCAGCATTTGTCCACTTAGGGAAAGTCCCAAGTAAAATTTACGCAAACATCACAGATAATGAAAGAAGAATCATTTATCCTTTTCACAAAATGGGACGGTCTGAGTTCTTGTAAAACACTGCATTATGAAGCCCTTGCCTCTATTGAAATATATTGTTCACTCATAAATGTCAGATCTGAGTAAAATTCCTCTAGGTAACCGTCATCTAAAGACCCACCATCTGAGATCTCAATACATAGTTAGTTTCACTATTACAGTTAGAGTCTAGAGTGCTGTTCTGTGTCTCTTTTCTCTTTAATACTTGGGGAACACCTTTCTTTATCAGTTGTCTTCTCTTTGCTGTTTCAAGTAAAAAAAAAAAAATGAACAATTCTGAATCCTTAACTGTATTAAGTGAAAGCTAACCAAAAATCAAAAGAACACAAAGATGGTTGGTGTCCATCCAGAGTTCTTTTTTGATACTTTCTTAAAAGATGATGCAATGAGGGGCGCCTGGGTGGCTTAGGTGGTTGAACATCTGACTCTTGGTATAGGTTCAGGTCATGATCTCAGGTTCATGGGATCGGCCCCACATTGGGCTTGTGCTCAGCATGGAGGTTGCTTGGGATTCCATCTCTCCCTCTCCCTCTGCCCCTCCCCACTCTCTCTCTCTCTTTCTCTCTCACAATAAATAAATCTTAAAAAAAATATGATGCAATGCTTTGGGTGTCACAATATGAAACCTGAAGGATAATTGTTGTCCCTTCCTTATGGGAGATCTTGTCATTCTTTCTGTGTTATTTTAGTAATTTTTAGTGTAGTTGGGAATACTCTGTGATTAATAATGAAATAATTTCTAAGATGATGAATCAGCAAAATGAAGCAAGAATTGGAAAAACAAGATAACCAAGATTCCAGAACATGTTTTAGATTTATAAAAGGTCCCAGTGTACCCTTATGATAATTGCAAGATAGAATGAGTTTTACTATATTAAAAACATAAGCAAACCTTATCTTTGGTCTTTGGATTATTTACAATAAATAATAAAAGTTGTGAATATCAATCCTTACAAATAGTTAAAACCACTCACGAAATAACCTCAAAAACTAAAATTGGGTCTAGGGGATACTCATGGTCTGCTAAGGATTGAGGAATTCTTGGGAGCATCCACAAACTCTGTTGAGTGGTCAGTTTTTGATGTTTTACACAATAAAGGACTTTTTCTTTACTTGGATCTATAATCCCTCCTCTTATTCTTGTTACGTATATAATTCCATTTGAGTACATGAGGGAGAGCTTTTGGTAGGACAGTGATGTTTAAATCACTTTCCTAAAGGCAGATGTTCTCATAAAAAACCAGCTTGCATTTGAAAAAAAAACAGTCAAAACCTTAGCCTTAGCTTTGATCTTATTATCAAGTTCTGGTCACATTGTTTGCAATGATTGGAACTGTAATAATAATCAAACCATTTGTTAATGTCAAGTCATAGTATGACCTGGAATATTTGAGAGCTATAAACTTGACCTAACTGATAGAGCTTTAATAAAATTTTTGTTTGGAAACTGACAGGGTTGTTTGCACGTTGGTGTCTATAAGACATTACACATGTCATGCATGTATGTAATATTTGATTGGATGAATTCTGCCTATCCAATAATGACATTTATTTCTAAGATACACATTATGTAATGACTTTATTTGGTTTTCCAGAAAAGAGCTCAATTTGCTGCAGAAGCTGTATGGACTATATGATACTGTAATGAACAATATTAGTGGTTATTATGAAATACTTTGGGGAGATGTAGACATTGAAAAAATTAATGCAGAACTGCAGGAATTTCAAAACAGGTGAGTTTGAAATGAATTAAGCTTACCTTTTTATAGTGCCTATCTTCATAGGAGCTGTAGGTATTTTAAAAATGAATTTATCCTTTGATATATTGCTGTATATACATAATGCTTCAAAGAAATGGATAGTGATATAGCTTTTTTTTTTTTTTTTTTCTGAAAGGTGTCGTAAACTCCCAAAAGGGCTTAAAGATTGGCAAGCTTTTTTGGATCTGAAAAAAAGAATTGATGATTTCAGTGAGTCATGTCCTCTGCTGGAAATGATGACCAATAAGGCAATGAAACAGAGACACTGGGACAGAATCTCTGAGTTAACTGGAACCCCATTTGATGTGGAATCTGATTCTTTTTGTCTTAGAAATATTATGGAAGCACCACTACTTAAACATAAGGATGACATTGAGGTACATAAGCTTATAAGATCTTATCATCGGTTCATTAAAGAACATCTCCTTTTACTTTTCTGGAAATTATACAAATGGACATTTTATTTAAGAGTGTACTAATTGCCCTATATAATGTACCCTCAAAATTTGGAATGATCCTGAACATCCTTTGGTTTTGCAAAATAATATAGTAACTCAAGGAGATAAGATGATTATTTGAAATATGTTAGTTTGGGAGGTCCTTAATCTATCCTCCTTGTCCCTTAACTAGCTCTCATTTTAAAAAAAATCTGTTTATTTCTGTATTGCACTCCTGGTGAATTCCTCAGAACATTTTCCAAATTTCTGATTCCATCCTTTTTCTTATTAATCTACTACATATTTAAAATTATTTTTCCTTTCCAAGATTTTTAATTGGTTCTTTTTCTTTTTGTGTGTGTGCTTACTGTTTGCATGGTATCTCTTTTTTTATTATTGAGATGTAATTTTTATAATTATATACTTTTTATTACTGGGATATAAACATATTAGTTTATGTTTGCAGTGTTATGACTCAATACATTTATATATTACAAAATGATCATCACAATATGTCTCGTTAACATCCATCACCACACAAAGTTAATTTTTTTTTCTTGTGATGGGAACTTTTATCTTAACAACTTCCAAATATACAATACAGTATTATTAACTATAGTCATCATGTGTACATTACATCCCAGGACTTATTTATGTTATAACTGGAAGTCTGTACCTTTTGACCCCCTTCACCCATTTCATTCACCCTGCAACCCCCCGACTTCTGGCAACCGCCAGTCTATTCTCAGTATGTATGTTCTTTCTGGTTTCTTTCTTTTTGAATTAATGTTTTCATTTTCTTCGAATAAACACCTAGAAGTAGTATTGCTGGATTATATGTAGCTCTATTTTTTTTCTAAAGGTTTTATTTATTTATTTGAGAGAGAGAGAGAGAGAGAACATTAGTGGGGGAAGGGGCAGAGGGAGAGGGACAAGCCGACTCCCCATTGAGTGGGGAGCCCAATGTGGGGCTTGATCCCAGGACCCTGAGATCATGACCTGAACCAAAGTCAGATGCTTAACTGACTGTGCCACTCACGTGCCCCTGTAGCTCTATTTTTAATTTTTTTGTGGAACCTCCATACTGTTTTCTATAGTGGCTGCACCAATTTACATTCCCACCAACAATGTGCAGGGTTCCTTTTTCTCCACATCCTCCCTAACACTTGTTATTTCTTGCCTTTGTGATGATAGCCATTCTAACAGGTGTGAGGTGGTATCTCACTGTGGTTTAGATTTGCATTTCCCTGAAGATTAGTGGTGTTGAGCACCTTTTCATGTACCCGGTTGGCCATTTGCATGTCTTCTCTGGAAAAATGCTTATTCCAGTCCTCTGCCCATTTATTAATTGGATTGTTTGGGTTTTTTTCCTACTGAGTTATGTGAGTTCTTTATATATTTTAGATATTACCCCCTTACCGGATTTATGATTTGCAAATATTTTATCTTGTTTGTTAGTTGCCTTTTCATTTTGTTGATGGTTTTCTTTGCTGTGCAGAAGCATTTTAGTTTGATGTTGTCCCACTTGTGTATTTTTGTTTTTGTTTCCTTGGCTTTGTTACCAAATCCAGAAATCATTGCTAAGAACAATGTCAAGGGGCTTATCACCTGTGTTTTCTCCTAGGAGTTTTATGGTTTCAGGTTTTACATTCAAATCTTAAATTCACTTTGAGTTAATTTTTGTGTGTGGTGTAAGGTAGTGGTCCATTTTCATTCTTCTGCATGTGGCTGTCCAGTTTTCCCAACACAATTTACTGAAGAGACTGCCTTTTCTCCATTGTATATTCCTGGCTCCTTTGTCATAAATTAATTGACCATAAATGTGTGGGTTTATTGCTGGGCTCTCTATTCTGTTCATCTTTATGTCTGTTTTTATGCCAAATATACTATATACTCTTTTGATCACTATAGCTTTGTTATATAGTTTGAAATCAGGAAGCATTATGCCTCCAAGTTTGTTTTTCTTTCTCAAGATTGCTTTGGCTATTTGGGGTCTTTTGTGGTTCCATACAAATTTTAGGATTATTTCTTCTATTTCTATAAAAAATGACTTTAGAATTTTGATAGGGATTGCATTTAATCTGTAGTTAGCTTTGGAGCGTGTGGACAGTTGAACAATATTAATTCTTCCAATCCATGAGCATGGGATATTTTTCCATTAATTCGTGTCTTCAGTTTTTTTCATCAATGTCTTAGAGTTTTCAGTGTACAGGTCTTAAACTTCCTTGTTAAATTTACTCCTAGGTATTTTATCCTTTTTGATGTAATTGTAAATGGAATTGTTTTCTTAATTTCTCTTTAGGATAGTTCATTATTAGTGTATAGAAATGCAACTGATTTTTGCATATTGATTTTGTTTTATGCAACTTAATTCATTTATTAGTTCTAACTGTTTTTGGTGGGCATCTTTAGGGTTTCCTATATATAATATCAGGTTACCTGCAAATAATGGCAGTTTTACCTTACTTCTTTCTTCCTGATTCAGATGCTTTTCATTTCTTTTCATTTCTAATTGCTCTGGCTAGGATTTTCAATACTAAGTGGAATAAAACTGGTGAGAGTAGGCATCCTTTTCTTCCTCCTGACCTAAAAGCATTGAGTGTGATGTTAGCTGTGGATTTGTCATATATGGTCTTTATTATGTCGAGGTATGTTCTCTCTCTGTACCTTTGTTGAGAGGTTATATCGTTTATAGATATTGAATTTTGTATGCTTTTCTGCATCAATTGAGATGATCATGTGATTTTTATCCTT
This sequence comes from Mirounga angustirostris, assembly GCF_029215605.1. Taxonomy (NCBI): domain Eukaryota; kingdom Metazoa; phylum Chordata; class Mammalia; order Carnivora; family Phocidae; genus Mirounga; species Mirounga angustirostris. Next base: position 35,154,301 of record NW_026991716.1, read on the forward strand.
CTTTGTGTTAATGTGGTATATCACATTGATTGGTCTGTGGATACTGAAACCATCCTTGTATCCCTGGAATAAATTCCAATAAATTCCAAGGTTATTGTGTGTGATCCTTTTACTGTATTGTTGAATTCAGTTTGCTAGTATTTTATTGAGGATTTTTGCATCTGTGTTCATCAGGGATATTGGCCTGTAGTTCTCTTTTTTCATGGTGTCTTTGTCTGGTTTTGGTATCAGGGTAATGCTGGCCTCATAAAATGAATTTGGAGTGTTCCCTCCTCTTCTGTCTTTCGGAAGAGTTTGAGAAGATTGGTATCAATTCTTCTTTAAATGTTTGGTAGAATTCACCAGTGAAGCTATCTGGTCCTGGACTTTTGTTTGTTGGGATTTTTTTTGATTACTGATTCAATCTCCTTACTAGTAATCAGTCTGTTCAGATTTTCTATTTCTTCATAATTCAATCTTGGTAGGTGGTATGTTTCTAGGGAGTTACCCATTTCTTCTAGGTTGTCCAATTCTTGTGCATGTAATTGCTCATAGTAATCTCTTATGGCCCTTTCTATTTCTATGGCATTGGTTAATGTCTTCTTTTCATTTCTGATTTTATTTGAGTCCTCTCTTTTCTTGGTTGGTCTAGCTAAAATTTTATCTATTTCATCTATATTTTCAAATACCAGCTGTTTCTTTGACCTTTTCTATTGTTTTTTTAGTCTCTATTTCACTTATTTCCACTCTGATCTTTGTTATTTCCTTCCTTCTACTAACTGTGGGCTTTGTTTGTTATTCTTTTTAAAATTATTTTAAATATAAAGCTAGGTTGTTTATTTGAGATTTCTCTTCTTTCTTAATGTAAGCATTTAGCCTTATGAATTTCCCTATTAGAACTGCTTTTGGGGCGCCTGGGTGGCTCAGTCGGTTAAGCGACTGCCTTCGGCTCGGGTCATGATCCCGGGGTCCTGGGGTCGAGTCCCGCATCGGGCTCCCTGCTCTGCGGAGAGCCTGCTTCTCCCTCTCCCACTCCCCCTGCTTGTGTTCCCTCTCTCGCTGTGTCTCTCTCTGTCAAATAAATAAATAAAATCTTTAAAAAAAAAAAAAAAAGAACTGCTTTTGCTGCATCCCATAAGTTTTGGTATGCTGTATTTCCATTTTCATTTTTCTAAAGGTATTATTTTATTTCTCTTTTGATTTCTTCTTTGAGCCATTAGTTCTTCAGTCATGTTATTTAATCTCCACATGTTTGTGAATTTTCCAGTTTTCTTCTTGTAATTGATTTCTAGTTTCATACCATTGTGGTTGGAAAAGATGCTTGACATAATTTCAGTTTTCTTAAATTTATTGGGACTTATTTTGTGGCCTAACATGTGATCTGTCCTGGAGAATGTTCCATGTGCACTTGAGAAGAATGTGTATTCTGTTGCTTTTATATGAAATGTTCTACATATGTCTAAGTTCATCTCATCTAATGTGTTTTCTTATTGATCTTCTGTCTGAATGATCTATCTATTGATGAAAGTAGGGTATTAAGGTCCCCTACTACTATTGTATTGCTGTCATTTTCTTCTTTTTGGTCAGTTAGTATTTGTTTTATATATTTGGGTGTTCCTATTTGGGTGCATAAATATTTATAAAATTATATCCTCTTGTTGGTTTGACCCCTTTATCATTATATAATGACTTTCTTTGTCTGTTATTACAGTTTTTGTCTTAAGATCTATTTTGTCTTGTATAAGTATAAATACCCTAGCTTTGTTTTGGTTTCCATTGCATGGTATGTCTTTTTCCATTTCTTCAATTTCACTCTGTGTGTGTCCTACATCTGAACTGAATCTCTTGTAGACAGCCTATAGATGGTTTTTTTTTTTTAATCCATTTAGTCACTCTTTGTCTTTTTTTTTTTTTTTGAGAATTTAGTCTATTTACATGTAAAGGAATTATTAATAGGTATGTACCTATTGCCATTTTGTTAATCATTTTCTGGTTCTTTTGTAATTCCTTTGTTCCTGTCTTCTCTTGCTCTCTTCTTTTGTTATTTGATTATTTTCAGTAGTGGTATGCTTTATCTTTTGTGTATCTACTATAGGTTTTTGCTTTGTAGTTACCATGAGGCTTATGTATAACAACACAATTATAACAGTCTATTTTAAGTTGATAACTGAAGTTTGAATGCATTCTAAATCTCTACATTTTTACTTCCCCCCACCACATTTTGTTTTTGATGTCACAGTTTACCTATTTTTATCTTGTGTATCCATTGACAATAATTGTAGTTATAGTCTTACTACATTTGTCTTTTAACCTTCACACTGGCTTTTTAAGTAATTAACTTACTACCTTTACAACATTAGATTATTCTGAATTTTACTATATACTTACCTTTACCAGTGAGATCTACACTTTCATATATTTCCTGTTCCTAATTAACACTGTTTCATTTTAGCCTAAAGAAGTCCCTTTAACATTTCTTGTAAGGCTTTTCTAGTGGTGATGAACTCCTTATGTTTTGGCTTGTCTGGAAAACTTTATCTTTTCTTTGACTCTGAAGGACAACTTTGCCAGGTAGGGTATTCATGATAATTTTTTCCTTTCATCACTTTGAATATATTGTGCTCCTCTCTTCTGGTGTGCAAAGTTTCTGCTAAAGAATCTGCTATTAGTCTTGTGGGAGTTCCCTTGTACATACATAACAAGTTGTTTTTCTCTTGTCATTTTTATGATTTTCTCTTTGTTTTTAACTTTTGACACTTTAATTATAGTGTCTTGGTGTGGGTCTCTTGGGTTCATCTGTTTTGAAATTCTCTGGGCTTCCTAGGTCTAGATGTCTGTTTCCTCCCCCAGTTTAGGGATGTTTTCAGCCATTATTTCTTCCGATAAGTTTTCTGCCCTCTTCTCCTTCTGGGATTCCTAGAATGTGAATGTTGGCCCATGTGATCACATGGTCACCAGAGTCAGGCTGTTAAGGGATGTGCCTTTTGGGTGACAGCCACAAATGCCAGGTGCCAGTTATTTACACCAAGCTCCTTTGTTGGAGATGCCAGCATTTGGGAGCAGAGCATAAGGAGTCTGAAGATAGCACTCACCCTTCCAAGTCTCTGGCGATGATTATAGTTGACCCTTGGATGTATGTTTCATTAGAGGCCTGATCCTCAGGCCACAGCTGTGAAGATAAAGCAAGAGGCCTCTTTCAAAGTAAGAAACCGGGCATTTCCTTCTGATGTCTCAGTGCTCAGCCCTGGGGTGGGTAGCTGGTTATGAACCTCCCCTCCGCCCCATTTATTATAGTCCTGTGGCAAACCTCATTTGCCACCAGAATCAGGTGATCAAGAGACATCCCCTGGGTGGCAGCTACAAAAAAACCCAGAGGGCCAGACATGTGCATAAACTCCTTTCTGGGAGACATCGGTGACCCGGAGTGAGGCAGAGGGACAGTGCATCAGTGGTGCCCACCAGCCTCCGTCTTTGGAGCGTATTTCAATAGGCCCCGAGTTGTATATTAAATTAGATGCCAGCCTCTCAGGCAGAAGCTCTAAGATAAGCAAATAGGCCTTTTTCACAGAAAGGCTGGGCAGTTTTCAGTGGGCTGCCTCTGTGTTGGACCCTGGGGTGTAACAAGATATGTCTATGCAAACCCATTTAGAAGGGCTTGACGCCCCCTGCCCTACACCCCCACCAGAGCCCTCAGGCCTGGGCTTCATCTCTACCCAGTGGTTTGTGTGTCTTTTCCACTTCAGGTCCATGGAAATGTTTGGTCTTTAAGCCTGGTATGTTTTTTACTTTCTCTGTTTGCATTTTATCAATTATTCTATATTTTTGGAGGTGAGGAACTGTACCATGTAACCAGAAATCTCCCATATATATGGTTTTAAGTTTTCTGCCTCTTCTTTTACCATTTTTTTTTAAAGATTTTATTTATTTATTTGAGGGAAAGAGAGAGAGAGCACAAGCAGGGGCAGTGGGAGAGGGAGAAGCAGGCTTCCCGCTAAGCAGGGAGCCCGACTCGGGGCTTGATCCCAGGACCCTGGGATCACAACCTAAGCCGAAGGCAGATGTTTAACCCACTGAGCCACCCAGCCTCTCCATCTCCTTCTCCCCTTCTTAAAAACACATGTACACCAGAAATTTTGTTTTCAAAGAATTTTGTCCTACTTATAAATATCATTCAAATACTCTTGAAGGAAATGAAGAATTGAAAAAGAACTTTGATGCCCATCTCATTCTTATAGGTAGGTTTTACACTTAAGAATATAGTCATTTATAAGCTGTGCTTTGAAAACTTCATTCTATAATTCCAAGGAATTCCAGGGTTCAGTTACTATTTGTACCCCAAAACAGATCCTCAGCGCTGTGTATGCCTGTGCATCCTGTTTGCTCTGTTCCACATGTCCTGCCATTAGCCAAGCTGGATTCCTTCTGTCCCTGGACTCACTGCCTCTAAAGGAACTCTTTCCCCTCACTGTAAAATGTCTGCCCCCACCACCCACTGGAATCCCACTCAGTCTCGGATGCTCCCTCCTCAGTGAGGCCTTCCCTCCTGACTGCGGGCAGAAGTCCTTTCTCCCTCTTCAGAATTCACAACAAGTCATACCATTCTGAGGACATTGATTACATGCTACTTTGTATTATAATTTTTTGTAGAAATACCTTTCGATTCCTTTCCATCTCTGAGATCTGTGATTCTAAGTATGAAAATAAATAGAGACCTGGTAGGGAAAATATATTACTTTTATTTTTCCTTGTGAGACTCTAATATCAAGGACTCTCAGAAAAATAGGAAAACCTGTGAGAAAAAAAAATAGAATGACTTTTAAGCAAATGAGATATTCATATTAGGGCCAGAGCAAGCTGGAATACAGCAATGATTCTGTGTTACTTTGAAGAGTTCAAAGGACCCCCCACATATATCCTCCCTTGTTTCTCATAACAACCTGCTGAGATAGAGCAGCTGCTATCATCTCCATCTTGGCCAAAAAACTCCAATTAAAAATGTAATCAAAAAACATGAAGATTTAAGTTCTGTTATTGCGTGTATATGGTACCATAAAAGAACTAGTAGTCAGATGGTCAGAAGGTTCTGGTTTGAACTTATAACATGATGATCATGAGCTTTGGTTTCCTTGGCCACAAAATGACTAAATGACTTCTAGGTTCAAGCTAGAAAATTCTATGATTTTCCAAGGCACTTAATTTGTAATTGAAAATGTCATGACATATTCTTTGATCTCCCTCTGAAGGATATTTGCATATCTGCCATTAAGGAGAAGGATATTGAAGCCAAGCTGACTCAGGTGATTGAAAATTGGACCAACCAGAACCTGAGTTTTGCAGCATTTAAGGGAAAGGGAGAGCTCCTTCTCAAAGGAACTGAATCAGGAGAAATTATCACTTTGATGGAGGATAGTTTAATGGTCTTAGGTTCCTTACTAAGCAACAGGTAATTTTATACTTTGGGGGGAAGGTGTTAATTTGGTTTTTAGGGTTTTATAATACTAGGTGAAAGCCCAGTTTTGCAGCTGTGGTATAACACAAGATTCTGACCTGAAGTGCTCACTCTTGTCTGTCCTTAAATGAGCTACCCATTTTCCCTAACAGTCATGGCCTCTGTCTCTTCCTTATGGTACCCATCTCTTCTTACTGTTTTTCTGGTGGGCACCATCATATTTACTCTCCCCCAAATTGGCAGCTTATCTCTTAAACATCTTGGCTCCCCGCTGAGATGACCTATTCATTTTATTTTCTTTCTCTTTGGTTCCTCCAATATGTCATCTTTGCCCTCCTTGGCCAACCCTGCTCAAGTGTTCACCCAATGACCCAGGAAAAGTATGCTGGCAACACATGAAAGGAATATATTATTAGGGGCTTGTTACGTAAACACCTCATGCATTTTTTTTATGGGGAAAAGTGGCTATATGTGTGCTGGGTTTACTCTGCCCTAAGTGAGATGACCTGTCCATCATTGGATTACTGAACCAGCTGGAAGGTGACTGCGACCTTGAGTGCAGCTTTCCGAAATGGGACTCAGATTAAGTATACTGTCAGGTCTTAATCTGAGCATTAGCAACCTCTAATCCCCTAGCTGACTCCGCAATAATTCTCAACCGTTCTTCACTTTAACACACCTAAGAAATATGTCACAACCTCATCATTAGCAGAATCAATGTCTGGGATGCATTGGAACTCTAATATCCCTTCTCCAGGTTGGAATCGCTGGTTAATAAATGATATTCTGCGTGACTTCTGGCCCCAAAGGCAGTCTTGCATTTGGATAATGTACAATTCCAAAACTCCTAGTTCTGGGAGTTCTGGGTTGACTTGCTGGGGCTAAGATCTTAGGTACATCTTCTGCTTTCAGGGAATCCTGGCAAAGGTGACCATAGGATATTCAGTGGTTCTTAGACTTTATGGGATACTGTTTCATGGTTCATAGCAAATTTTGCCATGCTGATTTCCTGAATGATGACCTCTTGAAGAAAGGCTGTAGATTCACCTGAACAGTATCTGTAGCCAATGAATTCAGGATTTGAAGGCTTTCTTAGTTTCATATTTAACTTGGATTTAGCCTGATTAGTATAATATTTATTTATAGTACTAGTAAACTCAATGCCGAGGCAGTGTCTGCGGGGTCTCTAGGGCTGCCGGGATGTGACTTCAGGAGTAAATTGTATATCTCCATGGGTGAGACTTGACTCCAGATATTGCCTGGATGGTGACACTTTACTAGTGGATTCCCAATTGATCCATAGGAATGCCTAACAATCATGACAGGTTCCACCATGCAAAGTTGTGCAATGACCAAAGGACAGAAACTGGTTATGCTAGATCTAATTTCAAATCTCCCTTTTTCATGTTGGGAAGTCATATGCCATCAAAGATGACTTTTTTCCCTCCATGCAGGGCCATTTTTTGCCTCAAATATCTAGGTGCTTCAACCCCCTGAAGTGCCCATCTTAGTGTGCATGTTTTAATTTTGAAGATGCTTTTAACATACTGACTTCCTTTCGGCTCTAGAATGATGGTCAGCTGGACAGTGTAAATTGGGTGTTGAGTCAAATGCTTCTTACTGCCTGAATAGCTCACCTACCTCCTTGCGGCAATTTTTTACATAACTCCTTTTATACCTCCATGTATAGCATAGGCTTCTAGAGAAGTTATGGGTTGCATTCAGGTGTCAGACTATACCCAGAAGAACCCCCTTATATATGTGAGCACTGTCAAGTCACCCTGCCCTGGATCCAGAAAAGTCTGAAGAACCTTGTCAGTAAGTGCCACTCACCAGCAATATCACTACACCACATCGAACCTACTTGTCATTGCCACAAACTGAAGTCAGCTTCTTAATCCAACTGTAGGTAATTGGGTCTTTACCCAGTAGCTTCCCATCACTTCTTGCATGACATCCCCTGTATTTTTTTTGTCTTTCTTGGCTGTGCCCAGCTTTCTGGACACCTTGAATTCTCACGAACTCTGCAGCTAGCTCTGATGTTGAGAAAACAGGAAGCATGCTATTTGGGGGCAACTGTTTTGGATCTCTAACACCGTAGAATCTAGGCACAGTGCCTGGTGGAATTAGCAGTCTGTGGGTGAGAAGAGCACATCTATAGGTGGACATCAACCCTCAATCTTGACATTGGCCTTGTGGTGATAGTTTCACAGACCAGGAACAGTGTTCTATGTGTTATTCTTGCAGGCAGTGCTCACTTGGATTTGGTTCACAGAAGTCTTGTAAAAACACCTTATCCAATGTGTTCCCTTTCATCCCAGAAACAGCCAGCACAATTCCTTTGCTGGACCTCCCCGTGTCACAAAACTTGGTTCATCTTCTGGTCTGTGACTCATACACAGAAACAAGTAAAATCGCTATAATGATATGAGTTTTACTCCTAGAAAAGCAAATATCTCATTAGCTGTGTGAAATTTATTAGGAACTGCCTTTTAGGAAAAAAAAAAAAGTTCACTTTCAAAAGAATGTTTCTCCTCTAATTTACTTTGTTAGGCCATATTATTTTCTGCATCATCCTTAAAATATAATATTTTTCCATTTTTACTTTCAGATATAATGCTCCATTTAAAAAAACTATCCAGAATTGGGTGTATAAATTGTCTACTTCCTCAGATATAATTGAAGAGTGGCTAGTAGTCCAGAACCTTTGGGTTTATCTTGAAGCTGTCTTTGTAGGTGGAGATATTGCCAAACAGCTGCCTCAGGTAAATATGGTTTTTGTAACTACTGATAGTACAGTTTGATGTGTGTTGTCCATATGTCTCTGTAGAAATCTTTACAAAGACATATGGCTGTATCTTGATTATTTAAACCAGGGTTTGCAATCTCTGGCACACGCACCTGTTTTTGTAAATAAGTTTTATTAAAACACAGCCATACCTATTCATTTATGTTCTGTCTATGGCTACTTTAGCATTGCAACAGCAAAGTTCAGTAGTTGTAACAGAGACCATATGACCTGCAAAGCCTAAAATATTTACTATCCAGCTCCTTGGCAAAATAAGTTTTAAAAATGTGCTGATTTCTTAATTTATTTTAGTAGAAAGAAGAAACGCACATATTTTCAAATTTCCAGGTTGTCTGAAGATGTGAGGTACATTCAAATATGGTACTATTAAATTATAGTAGTTCATTTCTTCTAAGAGGTCACCTTATAATCTTCCTCTGAGAGTAGGATTAAATTAATCTGTATTGTGTAAACACAAATTAACTATTAGTAAGTTGACCAGTAATAGATCAGGTATATACCATGGGGCAAAGAAACAGTTTTAGAAGCCCTTAACAAAAATCTTTAAAACAGCTTTATTTGGGCCTTTTAAATAAATAAACTTACTAATAGCTTTGTTCTATGAAGGTAACGTCCCTCTTATGAAATTAAGCCTGCTCTTTCTGAATTTCTATAAATACAGGATCTATATAAATTAAAAATCAAGGATAAAAGAGCTTTGAAAAGGGCTCATTTCCCTTTGTAATAACACATGTTTTGAACATAATTCTTTTCTTTTTTTCCCTTTGTAATAACACATGTTTTGAACATAATTCTTTTCTTTTTCAATCGGAAAGTTGCATTGTTTTAAAAAAATACCCTTGAAAGTTTTCAAGGAGTCAAGATTATGCCATTTCTAGAGGCATTTTTACAATTGAATGCAAAGCTTAATATCATCCATAGTAAATAGAGAAATTTCATTTGCAAAAACGTAAATGAAGCTTTGTTTTGGGGTTTCACTGTTTTGTTTTGTTTTTTTTCTTTTTCCTGGGGTATTTTTGAGCTGTAATTATTCAGAGGATCTTGAGATCAAATTATTTTCATGCTTCTTCAGTTTGCTCATCAAACCAAACACCTGGGGTGCTGAAAGACTAGATTTGAGCTTTAAGTTGATAGCTCTGCAAATTAATTGTGTGGCATTTTGAAAAATGTATTAAATATAAGAAAACAAATAAACAATAAGTCCCATTGTGACAAAGCAGTATTTCAATAAGCAGTTTTATGACTTTGGGTTTTTGTTGTCCAGAATTAATTCAGATGAAAAAAAATTGCTACTTTAAATTATGTAGACTGAGAACTAGTAGAAGCCGGTCTGAGGAACTCTAGGAAATTCCAAAATGAAGACTTTGCTTTATTCAAATGCTAATTTTTCCTAACTAGGAGTTTGTTTTTAGGAAGCAAAGCGGTTTCAGAATATTGACAAGTCATGGATGAAGATAATGCAGCGAGCTCACGAGAACCCCAATGTGATCAGTTGCTGTGTTGGAGATGAAACCATGGGGCAGCTTTTACCTCATTTGCATGAACAGTTGGAAGTATGTCAGAAGTCACTCACAGGGTAAGAGCTGAAGTTTTAAGTTTCCTCTCATTTTATATGTGATGGTGTTTTATCCCATACAAGTAAATAATATTGACGGCATTTCTGGTTTGGTAGGGATGGCTGAAGTGGCTCTAGGAATGTAGCATAAATTTAATTTTCCTGCAAAAAAGACCCCATAGATTTGGGGGTTGAGGAGTTAAGACAAAATTTTAGTAGTTTTATAGGGTCACTGTAACAAATTCCCACCAAGTGGGTGGCTTAAAACAACAGACATTTATTTATTTGCTTACACTTCGGGAGGCAAGAAACCTGAAATCGAGGTGTCCGCACTTTCGGAAGGTGCTAACGGAGAATCTTTCCTTGCCTCTCCAAGCTTCTGGTGGCTCTAGGAGTTCCTTGGCTTGTGGCTACATAATTTAGATCTCTCTGTCTTCTCATGTCCTTCTCCTCTTCTTCCTGTGTGTCCCTTATGAGGATTCTTATGATGGGATTTAGGACTCATCTGGATCATCTAGGATTCTCTCTTCTCAAGATCCTTAACTTTGAGGTGCCTGGGTGGCTCAGTCGCTAAGCATCTGCCTTCAGCTCAGGTCATGATCTCAGGGTCTTGGGATGGAGCCCTGCATCGGGCTCCCTGCTCGACAGGGAGACTGCTTCTCCCTCTTCCGCTCCCCCTGCTTTCGTTCCCTCTCTCACTATGTCTCTCTCTGTCAAATAAATAAATAAAATCTTAAAAAAAAAAGATCCTTAACTTCAATACATCTACAATGGCCCTTTTTCCAAATAAGGCCACATGCACTGCTTCCAGGGATTAGGACGAGGACATGTCTTCTGGGGGACTACCATTCAACCCACTACAGAAATGGAGTAGAGATGTGCACTAAGCCAGCAATTAACCAGATGAATCCACAGATGGTTTTCTTAAAAAGCAGTTCATTCTCAATTTCTGTTTGAAATAGAGTTATGGTATATCCTAGTTTATCCAAGTTTATGCCTCTGTCTTGACTTCATGGCTAGTTGGTCCCCCCAGTGCTCCCCCAGTATCCTGGCTTGGAGATAATTATGTGTTCATCCTGGGTTTAAGCCATGAAGTTCACAATACCCCTAGAAAGGCCATGGTGATGTGATTTGAAGTGGGGGTTCAAAAAGGTGGCTTTATTAAAGCACAGAGACAGGACCCCTGTGGGCAGAAAGATCTGCACTCGCACTTGGGTTGTGAGGAGCAACTGATTATATATTTTGGAGGTGGGGGAGGTAAAGACAAAGGAAGTTTCCAAAAGGATTTTCATACGCTAAAGAAGACTTATAGGATCCTGGCTATTGTCAAGCTAAGGTTGTTTTTTCCTCTAGTAAGGCATTAACATTAAGACAGTTGGGAGTTCCTGGAGGAATGTTGTATTCTGCCTGTCTCAAATATTTGTGAATGGGCTGCAAGTTAGGAAATTTAATTTTATCTACATTTCTTTTTGCCTTTGTTCTCTGCATCAACAGGAGGGCTTTTGAGAAAGAAGACCATAGATGATGGAGCAGGCTCACTCTGAATCCCTTTATTTCCACTTGCTTTCCCAAATGCCATCTGTGACCGAGCACAGACTGGTTCTAACCAAACATTTCAGAGGCAAATAGGAAATGACCATAGGTGTTTGGTTTTATCTTACTAAAGATGTTAGGGATTGTGTCTTGGCTAAAATAACCCCCAAAATTAATAATTCAGGGGCGCCTGTGTGGCTCAGTCAGTTAAGCGTCTGCCTTCAGCTTAGGTCATGATCCCAGGGTCCTCAGATGGAGCCCCGCATCAGGCTCCGTGCTCAGCGGGGAAGCCTGCTTTTCCCTCTCCCTCTGCCCCTGCTCATGTGTGCTTTCTCTCTCTCGCTCACTCTATCTCTCAAATAAATAAATAAAAAAAATTAATAATTCAGAAGAAGTCATTTGGTAACATGACTTTATTCAAAGGTATTTGGAGAAGAAGAGATTACTGTTTCCAAGATTCTTCTTTGTATCTGATCCAGTTCTCCTGGAAATTCTTGGACAAGCCAGTGACTCCCACACCATACAGGTATAATCTTAAAATCTGTTACCTAAATTGCTTTTTTACACAGCATACATAATTAATAATAAAAATGAAGTTAGCATCTAAAAAGAACAGGCAAGAGAGTATTAAAAATTATGTTGAGGATAAAATATCCTATTTTCTGTGTATTCTGAGCTCATCAACCTGAGGCAAGAGTCACTGATCATGCAACTCAACAGCTGAGTGACCTTAACCAGCTTCTTAATTTTCTCATGCCTCAGTTTCCTCATCTGTAAAATAGGGATGTTAATGGTTCCCACCTTAAAGGATTGTCACGGATTACATGAGATCATGTACTGGAAAGTATCTAGAACACAGTATGTGCTCACTAAATGTAATTCATTATTGTGAGCATTTTAGTCTAAATTTTTTTAGATCAAATAGGGATTGTGGTTTAGATTTGTCCAAATCCAAGTGCTTCTCAAGTGCTTTTAGCCATTTCCAAGGGCCATACTTCCAGAAAGTGGAGAAAAGTGACAAAGAACCAGGTGTGGGAGGCACTGAAACACCCATTCCAGGGCTGTGTCTGGTTTGGCAATCTGGGAAGCCGCTACTAACGTCTTCCTTGATGGTTTCCAGGGAGCTGGAGGGAAGCAAAAAGAGAGGAGGGAAATCAAAGCTGTGTCAGGCAGAGAGAGAAATAGGAGAGAAGCAGGACAGAGCTGTGTCTGGGAGGGACGTGGGTAGGAACCACGGGGTTCAGTCTCCATGTGGAGGAAGGTGACAGTCTTAGTCCAGCCTCGATAGCGGAACAAGGGCGTTTGCAGGAAACAGGCTGTGGGGCTGGATCTTAAAAAGTGGGCCTCCAAGTCAATCGGGGGTCAAAGCAGTGCTTTGTTTGTGTCTTTATTCGTTGACACCATTAGGTAAATTCTTAATCTCTTTCAAAGTCAATACATGTTAAGGCTTTTAAATACGCCTCAGTGGCTTTTGTGTTTAGCCTCATGTATGATGTTTTTGCTCTGTCTTGTGCTTTCTGTAGCCACATCTCCCTGCAGTATCTGACAACATAAATGAGGTGACATTTCATGCAAAAGACTACGATCGTATCCTGGCCGTCGTATCAAGAGAAGGAGAAAAAATTATTGTAATTTAACATGGTTACAATTTTGTTATTTGGATTTCTTCAAAAATTTAGGTTGAGGAGAAGCAGTTCTCTTTTGAACAACAGAGAGTGGGGGAGGAGGGTGGACTTGGGGTCTAGTCCTTTCACCCTGGCTTGGTTACAAATGAGTTTATTTGACTTCTCTGAGACTTGTTCTATCATCTGGAAGATGAAAATTTTAGACCAGATGATGTTTCTAGTTCCTTCCACCTACAATATTAGTTGATTTTTCTCGTGTTCTGAATATACTGTGTAAAATTATTTGCTTTGCACTGAGGTACTATGATTTATCGAGTGAAGTGTGACATTTGTAAAAATAGGAAATTATTATCAATTTGTAATGTATCTGTAATATATTTTTTAGTTGGATAGTCCTGTTATGGCCAAAGGTCCTGTGGAGATTTGGCTTATGGATTTGTTAAAAATGCAGATGTCATCCCTACATAATATAATTAGATCTGCATTCTACCAAATCAGTGATTCAGGATTTCAACTCTTACCTTTCCTCAATCACTTCCCTGCACAGGTGAGACTATATAATGTTTAAAATGGTGGAAATAAGGGGGAAAGATACTTGGGAAGCAGTTGGCCTGATGGTGTGGCAGCTGTCGTAGCTCTGAACTCTGGGGAGGCCTTCCCACCCTCAGCTGCCATCTACCTACATGTCTACCTACACCGTTCTAGGCCAACCCATCCCATTCCCCGGAAGAGGATTTGCCACTCTTCTCCCATCATTAAGGATAATACTAAGACTAAGGTCACTAATGGAAAATTTCATCTTATATAGAAGACACACCTATCTGTGTATGAAAGACATCTATGGATGGATTAGATGGTATATTTTCCATATGTCTATGTATGGATAGATATAGATACAGATATAGACAGGAATACAGACATATATAAAAGGAATGAGCATAGCTTTTGCTGAAACAAAATCTATCTTGCCTTTTGTGTATTTTCACTTCAAGGGATTAAAAGTTGGCATAATCTGTTAAAGGAGACCTTGTCATGCAACTAACCTCCTAACAGGACAGGACCTTGAAGAGCCTGGGGTTGGAGCAGGTGTTCTCTTTAATAGCTCTCAGGAATGCTTCACGATGCACCAAGTATTATTAAAACTGGGTGCAGGAAAAGAAGAGCCAACAGTTTCATTCAAATTTTCAAATTTCAGCCAAAGTAAATGAAGAATGATGCTTTGTGATCTGGGTCAGAGATAGTGTAGGAGAGAAGGCAAGAGATATCCAAGGAAAATATAGGTAGTTTTTACCCAAACTGTACTTCTCTAACTGTCCCTCCCGGCCCAGCCTCCAAATCCCAACTTAGTGCACACACAGCGGAGATAGCTGAAATGATAGGAAATTACTTATTCAAATGACACAAGTAGCGACATAGAATCAACCTTTATTGGAGAGAATATTTTGATATTGTATTTAATATTTTTGTATTGTATAATCTCCTTGGCAAACTTTAATACCCTTATCAGCTTTATTACCTTTGTGATGAAGTTTTATAAAATACGTCATTTGGTAAGGTGAGAAAAATAGCTCCTTAGACCAAATCAGTACACTTGCCCTCTCCCAGGAAAGCTTGATCGCCTGTATATTCTGAAGGAGACGATCAGTCTAATTTAGACAGAGCAGTTAACATTACGTGGAGAACTGAAAGCAAGTTCAGAGCAGGAGTGAAGTTGAGCAGGATATAGCAGGAAAGTTGACCAGCCATCAGGATTTTCTGTAGTGTGTATACGACACAGTAAGGAGATGAAATTTTAAATAGTTTTAGCGGGCAAATTTTAGTTATTTGGAGAAATTGCTTTAAAGAGTAATTAAGGTATATATTCATCCAGTATATACTCTATACATGAATATTTATTCAATATGTACATTACTTACTTCTACCATCCGGAAATGATGATTTAATATTTTAGTGTGTTCCCTTCTAGCATTTTTAACATGCTTATTACAGGCAGTGAGTAACACTGAGGAGAATGAGCATTCTTGTTTTGTTTTTATTTTAATGAGACATCCTCCAGTTTTCACCATTAAGTCTCCTGACTTCTTAAATTGAATAAAAAACATAATTTAAACTTTCCTTGGTGACTCAGGATAGTCATTTTATTTTTGAGTAATCTCTATACCCAACCTGGGGCTTGAACTACACAACCCTGAGATCAAGGGTTGCATGCTTTGAGCCAGCCAGGCTTTTAAAGATTAGTTTTTAGAATATACCATTAAGCAGTGATTTCTCAGAGATTGTGGGTCTGTGTCTCTAAATCAGATAGCCTTACACTGCCGGGTATTTTGGTTTTGTGGCTGTTTGTTTGTTTGTTTTTTGCTTTTCCTCTCTTGCCCCATCAGCTGCTGCTGCTGGAGTCAGAATTGGCTTGCTACTGGGAGCTTCCTGACATGGGAGGTTTCCTCCACATCAGGTTGCTCTCACCCCAGTCAGGTGCCTTCATTTATGCAGACCCGCAGGATTGGCCACTGCTCTAGCAGAAAACATTTTGCAGTCTTGAGGCAGGGATAAGGAAAGTGTTATATTCCTGCCTTAGCCACATTAAATGCTGTGCCCAGCAGTATCCCCATGCCACTCACTCTGCTCTCAGCCCTCCGCCAAATGTGATGTTGCCTTTGGTCCAAATGATCTTGGATCTGTTGCTCGACTCTGCTGATGAACAAAAGCTCCTAAAGGGATGACTGGTGCAGCAAGGTGAGGGCCATGTTCCGACAATTTTACTCCTTTCCCGGGGTAGAAATTGTAGGCAAGGTGACAGTCACAATTTCCTTATGCCCTCATCAGGAGAAAAAGGACTAGCTTCTCCCCTCTCTCATTTTCTGTCACTCTCTCTCTCTCCTTCAGATAAATATATATAGAGAGAAGTAGATGTAGGAAAAGGTACGGATGATAAAGAGAGTGGGAGATCAAGAAAGGAGATAGTGTACTGTTTCTAGAAGTTGCAGAGAGACCTTTGGGAAACCTTGCTACAGAAAAACACACAACAATGAGTCTAGTAATTCTGTTTGCTTTCCTTGACAAAGAAAAATCATCATATGGAGCTATCTGGTGGTCGCAGACCCTTTATAGAAAAATTTCCTAAGCATCCTTCATAAAACACATACAACTCCATAAATGGTAGCCATCGTTTAAATTACTATTTATCTCTCTGCATTGAAGTCATTAAATATCAGTAGTTAGAACTTTAAATGTTTATTTTTCCCCTTTTGGGAGTGGA
This sequence comes from Mirounga angustirostris, assembly GCF_029215605.1. NCBI lineage: Eukaryota > Metazoa > Chordata > Mammalia > Carnivora > Phocidae > Mirounga > Mirounga angustirostris. Next base: position 35,170,507 of record NW_026991716.1, read on the forward strand.
GAAATGCATATCTCTTTTTAGTTTAAAGTGGGTCAACCTTGTTCACCTTCACATTGGGTGAGTGACCACCAAATTTTATCATAGACGTGCTTTAAATAGTTGGAAAATTTACTTATTATTTTTCTTCTGGATGCATAGGTGGGGCTTCTGGGAATTCAGATGTTGTGGACACATGATTCAGAAGAGGCTTTAAATAATGCAAAAGATGACAGGAAAATCATGCATGTGACCAATCAGAAATTTTTGGATATTCTAAATACTCTAATTAGTCAGACAACACATGACCTAAGCAAGTTTGATAGAGTGAAGTTTGAAACTCTGATTACCATCCATGTGCATCAGAGAGATATTTTTGATGACTTGGTAAAGTATCTTTTTTTTTCTTAAACTAATTCAGTGTACTAATTAACAATTTAGTGCTCCTAATAATGAACAGTTAAGTATTACATCTATTCTCTAACGTATATGAACCTTCCATCTACTTGGTTCTTTTCTGCACCTGTCTCCATATATACTATGGCTACGAATACCCTATTTGGTGGTTCAAACAACCATATGTGTATATTCATATATGGCATTCTGAAAGTCTGGAACCAACTGAGGAGATGTGAACTAACTACTTGTTCCATTACACCAAACCACCAGGGACATGATACAGTATAAGTGGGACTGGTCATGAGTTATTTGCTTCATTCAGAAAGAAGTCTTGATCAAATAGAATCAAGCTGCAGAGAAGTCTCACTGATAACGTGTCTGATCGATAGTGTCCAACAGGGCATCATGGGCTTGATCTGGACAAGGTTCTGTAGGGTGAGAGTAGGAGGGGTGGTATGTGAACTCCCTTCAGGAACAGGACTCTAACCAGAGGTCTTGAGCAAGCCAAAGTTCTCCTAAAGCAGTGGTTATCATTATAGGGTATAAACCCAGGAGGTTTTGATATAACACCATCTATCTTTTTTTTTTTAATTTTTTTATTCTTATGTTAATCCCCATACATTACATCATTAGTTTTAGATGTAGTGTTCCATGATTCATTGTTTGTGCATAACACCCAGTGCTCCATGCAGAATGTGCCCTCCTCAATACCCACCACCAGGCTAACCCATCCTCCCACCTCCCCTCCCCTCTAGAACCCTCAGTTTGTTTTTCAGTCCATCGTCTCTCATGGTTCGACCATCTGACTATCTTTGTCTTTAACAACCATCAGTTGATTTGATATGATTTGATTCATCTTAAAGGCATCTCTTTTCTTCACCAGGGACATGTAATTCATACAACTTGGGGCTCTTTTTTAGAGAATATGATCAGAGACTACTGGTTTCAAACTTGTATCAAAAGCTCTGATCAGGGCACCTGGGTGGCTCAGTGGGTTAAGCATCTGCCTTCTGCTCAGGTCATGATCCTGGGGTCCTGGGATCAAGCCCCACATTGGGCTCCCTGCTCAGCAGAGAGTCTGCTTCTCTCTCTCCCCCTGATTGTTCTCTCTCTCTCAAATAAATAAATAAAATCTTAAAAAAAAAGAATTCTATCAGATAAGTCATATTTATGGAAGGTTGAAGGACATGCAGTCCATTTATTCCCCTGGAATCTAGACCCTCACTTCTCAAAGTATTATTATATGCCAACCAGTTGCATTAGCATCTCCTGGGAGCTGGTTAGAAAAGCAGAATCTCCAACCCCCTCCCCTCACCCCACCCCCCACTGAATCAGAATCTGCATTTCAAGATTCCCAGGTGATTCGTATATGCATGTTCAAGTTGAGGAAACACTGCTCTAGGATTTATCTCTGGATCTTCTGATCAAGCCAGTCATCAGAGAGCTGCATACTCAGACCATAGTTCCTTAGCCATCTACAGAGTTGCTTTCACTAAATTGCAGTTACTATCATACTTTGGCTTTCTTTGAAGTCCACCTCAAGAAACTCCTGTGGAATCGATTACTGTATCTGTGAAGAGCATGCGGCTAACATTTCTTGCTGACTCACTTTTTTTTTTTTAAAGATTTTATTGATTTATTTGACAGAGAGAGAGAGAGAGTACAAGCAGGGGGAGCGGTGGGCAGAGGGAGAAGCAGGCTCCCTGCTGAGCAAGGAACTGGAAGCAGAGCTCAATCCCAGAACTCTGGGATCATGACCTGAGCCGAAGGCAGATAGCCAACCAACAGAGCCACCCAGGCACCCCTCTCTCACTGGCTCTTGAAGCTGAAATCCCATGGAAGAAATTTCTTTTAGATTTAAGCGCTGAGCAAAGCTTTACTTTATATACAGAATGGGTTTTTAAAAAGAAAAACTGATACACAATTAAAACCACATAACTGTATTCTTTTTGTCTTAATTACTATTGAACTCATGGTCTCTCTGCATCCCAACTAAAATGAGATCTCACGGCTGGCTTATTTGCATTTTATTTTTCCATGTATGATGCTTAGAACAGCCTGATACACGGTAAGAACTCAATCAGTATTAGCTATTCTTTTTTCTTCATCTTCCATCTCCTCCTCACCATCTTAAAGGATTGTTGAGAGAGGTCAGTTGACAGCATTTCCATGGTGCAGGTCCTGTGTGGGAGAGAGAGTCCCTGGGGGAGACACTGGATCATGTTACCTGAAAGTTGCTCTTTAAGGTGATGAATACAAACTGTGCTTTAGCCCAGAAGCCAGAATTCCTAACTTCAGGGGGAAACAAGGTCATAAACAAATGATGATGACAAAAAGCAAGACTGTACACAGCATGGAGACTTGATTAGATGGAGACCAGAACATGGCAGGGTTGTCAGAGGCCAGCTGAACGACCTGGAAGTGGGACCGAGTTTAAGAGCAGCGATAGGGGTCATTTACCACTTTCCTGTGATGATTCCCCTGAGTGGGCAGGACCGAGTTTTCTCCAAGTTTGCCCATGGAGAATCATGAAGCGCCTGAGAATGTGGTTGTGGTGGGATGTTGTTCCTAAATGTGCTTCCCTGGTTTCTCTCTCTTGCATGCACAGCTGTGGGAGCCCAGGACCTCTTGCCCATAGCAGTACGCTGATGACCCGGCAGGTTGGTGGGTTTGGCCACAGTGCTGGTGTAGGAAGGCACGTGTGCGTAACTGACTGTGCTCTCCCTGCTAATCCCTTCGGGGGCTTCTTTTTGCTCTGAGAACACTGCTCAACTCTGTTTCCATGTCCTGTGAAGCCTCAGCTCTCTTTCTCTCAAGTCCCAGATGCCTTAGCTATACTGAACTTCTTTCAGTTCCTTGAACATGCAGCCAGATCTTCTGGATCTTTGCCTAGGACATTTTACCCTTTTTAAAAACTTACTTGTTTTTTTCTTTCGGTTTTGTTTCCCTGGGTAATTCCTACTATTTTTTTTCAGGTTTTAGTTTGAATATTTCTTTCTCCAAGTATCCCTTTCAGGCCCCCTAGACTACATTAGGATCCTCTTGCTACATATTTCCATGAACCCTGAATTTCTTTTCATACTGTTTTTGCAATTACTTGCTTATCTGTTTGTCTTTTATCTTCTTTTGTCGACTCTAGAAGGCAGGAACAATGCCTGTCTGTGTTTACACAGCACAGTGTCAGGCCCAAGGAGGGACCCAAGAAATATATGTTAAATAAATGAGAATCAGTTCACAAAGGAGTGAATAAAAACTGCCCATATGCTTGTGTTTTATGCTATTGCAATTCAGTATGTAATCTCTTTGTATTTCATGTTTTTAAGGTAAAAATGCATATCAAATCAGTTACTGACTTTGAATGGCTAAAACAGAGTAGATTTTATTTTAAGGAAGATTTGGATCAAACTGTGGTGTCTATTACAGATGTGGATTTTATTTACCAGAATGAATTTCTGGGATGCACTGACCGTCTTGTCATCACTCCATTAACAGATAGGTAGGACACTCAGTTTTTGTTATTCCACTTTGTAATTAAACGATGTGCTTAACATTGCTTTCAAATTGCATTTGAAATATTAATAGAAGCATATTGCTGTTGTGTTAGGTCTATGCTAGCTCATCAAAGTCAGTCTAACAATGAAATAACCAAGGTTATTACTTAAACGTACACGTGCATTACATTTTTGTGAAGCAGAAAAAAGATAAAAGAATGAAAGCAAGCTTGAACATTGACTGTGAGTAATATAGTAATGAATTTTAGATTGCAAGATGGAAAAATATCTCCGGCACCATAAAGGGAAGTCGTTAGAATTGCAAAGAAGGAAGGGACCTTGGAGATGATTGAATTTAGTCTCCTGGTTTTCCAAATGTAGAAATGGACACCTAAAGTCAAGTTTCTTGGTCCAGTATGAATAAACAGGCAATGGCCAATCTCCTCACAGTTCTTTCCAGTATGTGACATCAGAGAGAACTGGGCCTTTTTCATCTCTACATATCCCACAACACCTAGTTCAATATGCTGTACATAGAAGACGCTCAATAAGTATTTGTAGACTTGACTTAAATTGGGTCATAGAATGATTAATTCTGCTGTTCCTTTAAATAGGGCTGCCTGCAGGCATTATGTCTTTAGTCTCTTGATTCATCCAACCTCCTTCTGTATGCCCAGCACTGTAGCATAAACATGTCCATGAGTTTCCTCTTCCACTGAGGTTTGCATATAAAGCTTCATGTCTCAGGAAGCTTCACTAAGTTTTACTTAGATCTGAAACACATACAACTTAAGCTGGATCATGGATACAAGAAGATTCATTATATTATTCTTTATAGTTACCTCAATGAGTGAAAAATTTCATAGTAAAATGATTTATTTGCAATGGTGTCCTGGAGTTGACTCATACCAGCTTTTTTTTTTTTTTTTAATACTTTATTTATTTATTTGGGAGAGAGAGAATGAGAGAGAGAGCATGAGAGGGGTAGGGTCAGAGGGAGAAGCAGACTCCCCACTGAGCAGGGAGCCTGACATGGGACTCGATCCCAGGACCCTCGGATCATAACCTGAGCCGAAGGCAGATGCTTAACTAACTGAGCCACCCAGACGCCCTCATACCAGCTTTTGAGAGTCAACTGTACGCATCTCTTCCCAGTTTTGTGATACCACGTCGGTAGCTTGTCATGAGCCCTAGTGGAAGTATTTATACCACTGCAACTGGCAAACATGAAAATCAGATTTATTTCCTTATTTTTCCTGGAGGGCCAGTTGTTCCCCATCTGCCAGTATACCCCGGCTTATATGGTTCCCTGATTTATGACTTATCCTGACCACAGCTCAAGGAAGGCCTGAAGGTTTTAAGTCAGGGCTGAGGAGTTTAGAAAGCTTGTCCCAAGAAACGTTTGCAATCACTGTACTACCTCTAGTGAATATCAAGTACTCTAGCCTCTTTTACATGGGCGGCTCAAATTCTCAGACAGGCCCATTCCAGTCACACCCGACTCTGGCTTGTGCTTTGGGGCAGTAATGTGTTCTCCCACACTCCTGGTGCTTTCTCTGATTCCCATTTGCAGATGCTATATCACTTTAGCGCAGGCTTTGGGAATGAACATGGGAGGTGCTCCAGCAGGACCCGCGGGCACTGGCAAAACAGAAACTACGAAAGACATGGGAAGATGTTTGGGGAAATACGTGGTCGTGTTTAACTGCTCAGATCAAATGGATTTCCGAGGGCTAGGACGGATTTTTAAAGGCGAGTGTCAAACACTGTGAAATCGTTGTTGGTGAATGTATTTTTATTGCTCTTTAACATTATTTTCTGATATTAACCTAAAGGGGTATTATTCCACATCACTAAAATGTGTATAGGTTGGTGTATATGATATTGCCATTTTTCTGGGTCAAAAAGGCTAGATGTCATCAATTTCGTATGGTTCAGTGATATTGCTGGCATTCTAGTCCATGAGTTGAATGTGTATTGGATTGTGAAAATGAAATCAATTTATTATTGCCTGAAACAGTGGTGGAGGGGATAAGATCAAGATAGCAAACCCATGACACACGTGGCTTCTCTTCCTGCATTAAATCCCATTGAAATGAAAGATATTATTTAGAACAGAATTTAGAGACGGTGGTATTGGTGCGGGGATTGATAAATGGACCAGTGGAATACAATAGAGAATGCAAAAATGGGCCAAGGACATTTGACATATGGCAAAGATGGTATTGTAAATCAGTGATGAAGAGATAGTCTTTACTGGGACAAGAGATGATTAATATTTAACAACAGAAATCGGATCCCTACACACATAAAAATTGGATGCCTACACCATATATAAAAATCAGTTCTGGGGATTAAACACCTAAATGTGGTGGGCAAAACCATACAGTTTTTAGAAGGTAATAAATGAAAATATCTTTGTTCTCAGAGAAAGGGATTTTTAATACAAAAATCACAAGCCATAAAGGAAAGATTGTTACATGGCTTACCTTCAATTAAAAACTTCTGTTCATCGATTGGGTGGATACCAAAGAGAGAAAAGCCATGCCAGAAATTTGGAAAGGCATTAGCAACCTATGTTACCTACAAAGGATTAGGATCACAAATACATGAGTAATGCCCACGAATGAATGAGAGAAAGATAACCCAATAGAAAACAGAGAAAAAGTCTTGAATAGGCATTTCACGAATGAAGAAAACCAAGTCACCAGCAATTGAAGAATTACATATTATGAAGAGATTCCATCTTGTACACACCACATTGAAAAAATTTAAGTGTGACATTTTTGACCATTGGCAAGGTATAGCGTAACAGAAACAATCATCAGCTACTGGTAGGAGTAAAAAAGTTGCTTGGAAAAAACCGCACCATGTGTATTCTCATCTATCCCACCTCCTGGTCTATAGTCAGAGAAATGACACTCATGCACTGGGGTCTGTGTGTAGATGTTCACTGCAGCATTGCTTAAAACAACAAACATCTGAAAACAACTCTAGTGTCCTCTACAGTGGACTGGTTGCCTAAATACATCAATTGGGAAAATATAATTTATATATTATATATATAGGAAGGAAAAATATAATGTATATATATATATGAAATTGTGTATAACAGCATTATGGAGCAATAAAAGTGAGTAACTACAAGACGATGCATTGACATAGAGCAGCCTCACAGATATAGAGTGAAGGAAACTAGTCTCACAAAAATACATGTAGTATGATTAAATTTATTTAAATTAAAAAATAGGTAAAACTAAAAATATGTATCATTTAAATATGTATACAGAAATAGTAAGAAAGCAAAGCAAAGCAAGAGGATGATTGTCACAAAGTTCAGACTAGCAGTCCCTCCCTCTGGGAGGGAAGAAAGAGGGTATGGTAGGGGAGAAGTTCATTGGAGCTTCCTTGTATTAAAATCATGAGTGCAGCCCTTCCTTTAAATATGATATGAGAATATCCCTGTAATAGATATTGTGAGAATTCACATCCAGCTCTCACCTTTAATATATGTACATAATATCTGAAATACATACATATGAATACACAGTCATACATATATATTATATCTACATTTATATATATATATGAATACACAGTCCTTGTGTGATATTTCTCCATTTAAGAAAGAGAACAAAATATAAGCTGTAGACTGGGAGAAGATATTTTAACATGTATAGCTGACAAAAGATTAATATCCAGCATTAAAAAAGATTTTCTTCCAATCATTAAGAAACCCAAAATAAAACAATAGTGAGATACAAGTCTCACTCCCGCCAGATTGGCAAAAATGGAAAAGTCTGGCAAAACCACTGTTGGTAAGGACGTGTAGAATTTACAACTGTTAATACTTCTTACCTGTGTGTAAATTGGTGGAGCTGCTTCTGAGAACAGCCTGGCAACAGGTGGTCAATGTTCTGAAGATACTCTCTTTTGACCCAACATTTCCACTCCTCACACAAGTTTTAAGAAGACATGAGCCGATACATTGTTATGGCAAATTATTAGGAGCAACCCAAATATCCATTGAAAGTAGAATGATTTTTTAAACTGGTATATTTATGCAATGGAATACTGTACAGTATAGTCTTTTAAGATAGTGAATTAGATCTATGTATATCAGCTTAGATAAATCTCAGAAAAAGAATGTTGAGCAAATAAATCAAATTTCAGGAGTATATATACAGTGTTTTATAGATAGATACACACATACAAATCTTGAATAAGCAAAATATACAGTGTTCATGAATACATGCAATATACAGTGTTCATGAATACATGTTTAAAGCATGCCTAGAACCCCTGGCATCGAATTCAGGATACAGGTTACCTCTGGAGAAGGAGGGAGTGTGGATCCCAGAGAACATAGGCGGATTTGAACTGTAGTTCTAATATTTTATTCTTTAGAATGAAATCTGAAGCAAATTGTTAAGGTTTGATAGGTAGGTGCATGGGTATTCATTACATTATTCTTTATAATTGCCTCTTAAACCATTTTTGAACCCTGAAAATCACTTCCTTAATCAGAGAGAAGGATTCTTCTGTAGATGACTCCTAGCCTGAAGGTTGGGGATGGGTGAGAGCAGCAGACTAGGGCACAAGGTAAATCCCAGACTGACAAAATGATTACAGATGGCAGAGAAAAAGAAAAGGAAGTGGCTGTGTCCAGTATTTTTCCTCTGTACAAAAGTTGTAACTCAGCTTTCAGAAGTGGAAGTCCTGTCAAAGATAAACCTCTGGTGGAGGCTTGTGCCCGGAGGCAAGCAGTGCACCAGGTCAGAAGGTAAAGCTCCAGACCCCGAGGGAAAGCTCTCCTGCCTCTCTCATTCCTTCCCCCAGATCGCCAGGGGCAGGCATGCATCCTGCAAACAGGAATTGGTAAATGGGATGAGGCAATATGCACATATACAGAGATAACAAAGTCTCAAAAAAAAAATTTGAAGAAATTCAGAAGGCACCCCAAACAGCTAAGAGACCTACTGATCACTAAACGGATTAATAGAGGAAACAGGAGAAAACAGTAAATAAAATCAGTAGCTTCACAGGGATTCAAGAATTCATAACATACAACCGATCGAAAAAAAAAAAAAAAAACTGGCTGCCATGAAAGAAATAACAATTGGAATAATAAATAAATACTGGATTAAAAACCTCTTTTGAGTTAAATGATCGAGCCAAGAGACTAAATACATTGTCGAGAGAAATGGGAAGTTTGACAGAAAAGCCTGAGGGTCACAGGGATAGATACAAAAGTTCCAAAATCTGTATAATGGAAATTCCCAAAGGAAAGGAAAGAAAAACGGGGGGCGGGGCGGGGGGGGGGGCAGCAATCATAAAAGGAAGAAGAACATTTCATGTAGCTGAAGATAATGAAGGTTTTCATACTTAGAAATAAGACAGTAGCAATGTTCTTCATAATTACTGGAGTTTCTCTTCGTATCGAGTTTGTAAGGAATAAAAATGCCTTTGACCATTTTCTGTCTCACCTAGCATCCCCACATGTCTTTCATTGCAACAGGAAAGAAACAGGGTGATCTGACCCATGTATTTTTGTCAGTTTCATTATGTCAGTTTCCCCAACCATTATGGCTCTTTCAGCCCCCATTCCCACTGGAAGCAGTGCTTCCAAACTGAATCAAAATTTATCATCGTCTGGCATCACTGGGTGTAATGACGTGTCTATACTTTGATTTTGGCAGTGCACTATTTTCATTATTTCCAGGATGATGTACAAATACTTAAACCTCTCGATGTCACTGGAATTAGATACGTCTTTACAAACAGCCAGATTTGACACTTTATATAAGCTGTATTTCAATATATAATTGTTTGAGAGCACTTTAGAGAAATGATTCTTCTTCTTGGTAGCAGGTATATTACAAAGTAAAACTTTTCAAATTAACTGTTTTTCCTGCCAGGTCTTGCACAGTCGGGTTCTTGGGGCTGTTTTGATGAGTTTAACAGAATTGAATTGCCTGTATTATCAGTGGCAGCCCAACAGATTTATATTGTTTTGACAGCAAGAAAAGAGAGAAAAAAACAGTTCATTTTTTCTGATGGTGATTGTGTTGATTTGAATCCAGAATTTGGGATCTTCCTAACAATGGTGAGAACTTGGTCTTTAAATGCAATGTGATTGGTTTAATTGCTATAGACTTAAATAAAACAAAGCATATATTAGTTAGTAAAAGACAGACTATTCAGAGGTCATGAGTGATTCTCTCTCATCATATGATTTTTTTGAGTAGTAAAAATAGCCTAGAGAGAAGATAAAATAGTAATAGGTTAATGATAATACTAGGGACTGTTTAGTGAGCCCTTGTTATGTGTAAGGTGGGGGGCTAAATGTTTTCCATATTGTATCCAATAGCCTAGCTACAGTAACAATCCCCAAATCTCAATGACTTAAAACCTCAAAGATTTATCTCTCTCTCATGTCACATGTTTTTATATATTCTCTATATAGTTAAATCTCTATGATGCAAGATAACACAACGTAATCTGAATTTTATGTGTCTCAGTGGACAAAGATAAATTATAGAAAGCAAAATCAGGAAGTTTTCTGATAAGCTTTTTTTTTGTAAACAAACCTAAGCAAAACAGTTGGGGGTAAATAATAATAATCCAGAAGTGATCATGAATTTATTGTGTGATACTGTGGTGTAGAACAACTTAAAAGAAGAGTAACAGTCTCCTTGGATTAAGAATAATTTTGGAGGGGTGCCTGGGTGGCTCAGTCGGTTAAGCGTCTGCCTTCGGCTCAGGTCATGATCCCAGGGTCCTGGGATCGAGCCCCGCATCGGGCTCCCTGCTCTGCGGGAAGCCTGCTTCTCCCTCTCCCCCTCCCCCTACTTGTGTTCCCTCTCTCGCTGTGTCTCTCTCTGTCAAATAAATAAATAAAATCTTTAAAAAAAAAAAAAAAGAATAATTTTGGAAATATCAATTAGATATTGCATTAGGCTGTAAATAACCGAGACATGAAAAATAGTGTCTTAACACATACAGATTTCTTCTCTTACGATCCTCCTGTGTTTCTACACCATCATGGTTTCCATCTTCAATTTACCTTATGACCCAACATGCTATAGAAGCATCTGTTTTGCTGCAGCCAAAGTGCATCAAAGATACTGTGTGCCCCTTTGCATCTCATGGTGTCAAATTTAATCATACCAGCTGCAAGGCAGGCTGGGAAATGTGGTTTTTAATCTGGGTGGTGATACACCCAGTTTGCAACTGGGGTCCTGTGACTGAGAAAAGAGAAAAGAAGGAGCAATGAAGGGCAACCAGCCACCTCTGTATTCCCAGCACTGAGCAAGGTATCTGGCCTGTGGACAGTGCCCAAGAAATGCTCAGGGACTGAAAGTTTCCAAAAATAACTGACCCCTCTTTGCCTTACTAGTCTTTGAACCCCTCACCTCTCCCTTGGAGCTTTTGGGTCTTGCCTAACCTCAACCTATTGCTACTTGTGAGTCCTTAGGTTCCTTTCCACTTCTACTTTTGTCCTTTTTACTATTTTTCTCATCATTCCCATCTTTATTTCCCCTCACCCCTGTGGGTTCTTTTTTAATGGTCAGCCACAGAAGTCTATCATTCTGACTGCAGAGAATAATGGAAGAGATAAAACAAAGAATTACCTAAGTAACGATCAGTATAAAATCCTGAATTTTCTTCCTCTTTCAATAACCTATTTTAGACCATAATGATCCTGGTATTTATGCATCTTTCTTTTCTTTTCTATTACCTTAACCAACAGATACATGGATGCTTAATTTTTGCTACAAAAAGTGCTCTGTGTGTGTGTGTGTGTATCACTTTGTTAGTATAATGAAAATGGAAATATGTAGGAGGGAGTGATATGACCTTAAAAAATATGGATGGTCCAATACATATTTTTGAGAAAGGAGGGATGTTTTACGAATCTAATGTTTTTCAGTACCACCTTAGAATATGAACTGGGAATTTGAATGTATTTGTATTCATGAAATGAAAATTATATCAATAATTTAAAACAATTTTAATTGTTAGAACCCTGGATATGCTGGGCGCCAGGAACTACCAGAAAACTTAAAAATTCAGTTTAGAACTGTTGCTATGATGGTTCCTGATAGACAGGTAGGCACCAGGATTTAAAAACATAATATAATTTATGTTCCTTACCTGTTTTTCACTAATGTTATTGAAAAAAATCTCACAATCTTAATTTTCAGATCATTATGCGAGTTAAACTTGCAAGCTGTGGTTTTCTTGAAAATGTTATCTTGGCTCAGAAGTTTTATGTTCTTTACAAACTCTGTGAAGAGCAACTTACCAAACAGGTAACTGTAAATCTTATTTTTCCCCCAGCTGTAGAACTTGATTTTTTACTTGGCAATTTTACTTTGATAAATGTTAATCAGTGAGTTTTAAAAAAGTCTCAACTCTTTTCTAAAAGATATTTATAATTCTAAATATATAATTTTAAATAAAAATATATTTATAATTGTAAAATATATTTATAATAAATATAATGTATTTTTAAAACCTTTTTTAAATTTGAAATTATTATGGAGTCTCAATGAGGTTGCAAAGAAATGTACAGGAGGTCCTGTATACCATGTTTCCTGCAATGTTGACTTTTTTCTTTTAAAGATTTTATTTATTTATTTGAATGAGAGAGAGAGAGAGAGAGAAAACAAGTGGGAGTGGCAGAGGGAGAGGGAGAAGTAGACTCCCCGCCGAGTGGGGAGTCCCACGTGGGACTGGATCCCAGGACCCTGAGATCATGACCTGAGCCGAAGGCAGACGCTTAACCAACTTAGCCACCCGGCCGTCCCAGTGTTGACATTTTGTAACTATACTACAATAACAAATAACAGACCAGAAAACCCACGTCAGTACAATTCACAGAGTTTATTAAGACCTTGCCAGCTATACACGCACTTTGTGTGTGTGTTTGTGTGTGTGTAGTACTATGTAGTTATGTCACATATGCAGATTCATGTAACCTCCACCACAATCAACATACAGGACTGTTCTATCACTGCAGGGTTTCCTCATGCTACCCCTACATAGTCACACCCACCTCTCTTCCAAATCCCTAACCCCTTGCAACCCCTATCTTTCCTCCTTCTCTATAATTCTGTTATTCCAAGAATGTTACGGAAATGGAATCACAGAGTGTGTAACCTGTTGGTTACTCATTTAAATCTGCTGTATGGGCTGTATCACACTGTATTATTCTCAAAGTATATTTAAAGTGTGAACTGCCCACGGGGCACCTGGGTGGCTCAGATGGTTAAGCATCTGCCTTCAGCTCAGGTCATGATCCAGGGATCCTGGGATGGAGCCCCTTGTCGGGTTTCCTACTCAGCAGGGAGTCTGCTTCTCCCTCTCCCACTCCCTCTGCTCTTCCCCCTGCTCGTGCTTGCCCACTCTCTCTCTCAAATAAATAAATAAAATCTTAAAAAAAATAAAGTGTGAGCTTCCCAATGGAATGGTCATTTTGCAATCAAAGGAAAGGTGAGAGACTGGAGCTAATAGAACTTTGCAGCTCAGCCCCTCGGCACAGCACTGTGTACATATCAGAATATCTACCTGTGTGTATACGGTGTGAGTCTACATTTAGGATTGTTCAATGAAACAACCTTTTTTTTTTTCTTTCCCAATTTTAGGTTCATTATGACTTTGGGTTGAGAAATATTCTATCTGTTTTGAGGACACTTGGAGCTCAAAAAAGAGCCAGACCAGAAGACAGTGAGCTAAGCACTGTCATGAGAGGACTGAGAGACATGAACCTTTCCAAGCTGGTATCTCCCCTTCTCCGAATTCCCTTCTCCTTTCAGATTCTAACCTGGCTTTTTCCCTCATTAGCTGATGCATGGGGGTTGGCTCAGGTTGAGCTGTGAGCATTAATGATTACAGGAACAATGGGTATGTGAAGCTACCCCCATGCTTCCAGAAGGCAAAAAGCCCATGGCTTTGTATGCCCAACATGGGCTGGAAATGCATCCTCTTATCAGCAGTGAACCATAAAACAGGCTTTATCAGTGGGCTCTGGCCCCCAAATTTCAGTCCAGCCTTCCACCATTACTCATAATGTAACATGAACTCTAAACATGAAAATCCCAGTGTCCTGGATTCACAGAGAACCACGGGAACTTCTGTTTTCTCAGAATATGTCAAAGCCTATTTTAGCTACCTGTGTCTCTCCCAAAACATCAACACCATTTCTATTGTCCAAAAGCGCATTGAAAGTTTGCTGGGAAGATGATCATAGTTATCTCACTGCTTTCATGCTTGTCACGATTATAGCTAGCTTCCTTGAACGAGCTGATGGACAGGTTTGCGTGGTATTTATTCAAGAGCTTCTATGTGTTATGTATTGTGTCTGTGCCCTGGGAGCACAAGGTTGAGGAAGAAATGGTTCTCAGGAAGCTCCCGTTCTAGTTACAGAAGCTAACAGCTGACATGCATGTAGTTCCTTCCTATTACAAAGCTTTTTCAGGGGTTTTGTCTTGTTTGCGCCTCTCAGCAACTCGGTGAGATACGAATGGCTAGTGTGTTTATTGCCCTTTTACTTATGAGGAAACCAAGTCGGAAGACTCACCCACAGTCACGGTCAGTTGAGAAGCTGGAACAAAAATCCACAAGACCTTCTGATGCCAAGTCCTCTGCCCCTTCCAGTACACCTCACTGCCTCCCTCCGTAATGTACTCTTGAAACTGCTAGACAAGAATTCCAGAAGGCATCAAAGGAGTCCCAGAGAACAAGGAGAAATCAAAAGGGGTCAGCAGTTGGGAAGGGGGTGATGTAGATATTAAAGATGGAGAAAATGAGGATTAGGGTCAGTTTACTCAAACCTACGGCTTATAAGGAAGGGAGGACACTGCTCTGATGGAGTTTTCCATTCAATGTTGGATGAGCCAGGCAGGTAGGGTTATGGATATTTTCCTAATTTAAATGAAATATTAATATTCTATTTTCATGGGGTTGGGACTATTAATCGCATGTTTTTAAGGTTAATGCATACACCTGTTTGTGAGAAGCACAGCATTCATATGATAAAGTAATGAGATCAAACCTTGAAGCAGTAGATTGTAGAAAACGTTGAATGCCAAAGGGCTCTGGCTACAATGCTCTAGGTAATGTGGATTCAGGGGTGGTGTTGTTTTTTTTTTATTCTTATGTTAATCCCCATACATTACATCATTAGTTTTAGATGAAGTGTTCCATGATTCATTGTTTGTGCATAACACCCAGTGCTCCATGCAGAATGTGCCCTCCTCAATACCCACCACCAGGCTAACCCATCCTCCCACCTCCCTCCCCTCTAGAACACTCAGTTTGTTTTTCAGAGTCCATAGTCTCTCATGATTCGTCTACCCCTCCGATTTACCCCCCTTCATTCTTCCCTCTTGCTACCTTCTTCTTTTTTTTTTTCTTAACATATATTGCATTATTTGTTTCAGAGGTACAGATCTGAGATTCAACAGTCTTGCACAATTCACAGCGCTTACCAGAGCACATACCCTCTCCAGTGTCTATCACCCAGTCACCCCATCCCTCCCACCCCACCCCCCACTCCAGCAACCCTCAGTTTGTTTCCTGCGATTAAGAATTCCTCATATCAGTGAGATCATATGATACATGTCTTTCTCTGTTTGACTTATTTCGCTCAGCATAATACCCTCTGGTTCCATCCACGTCGTTGCAAATGGCAAGATCTCATTCCTTTTGATGGCTGCATAATATTCCATTGTATATATATACCACCTCTTCTTTATCCATTCATCTGTCGATGGACATCTTCGCTCTTTCCACAGTTTGGCTATTGTGGAAATTGCTGCTATAAACATCGGGGTGCACGTACCCTTTTGGATCCCTACATTTGTATCTTTGGGGTAAATACCCAGTAGTGCAATTGCTGGATCATATGATAGCTCTATTTTCAACTTTTTGAGGAACCTCCATACTGTTTTCCAGAGTGGCTGCACCAGCTTGCATTCCCACCAACAATGTAGGAGGGTTCCCCTTTCTCCGCATCCCCGCCAACATCTGTCGTTTCCTGACTTGTTAATTCTAGCCATTCTGACTGGTGTGAGGTGGTATCTCATTGAGGTTTTGATTTGGATTTCCCTGATGCCGAGCAATGTTGAGCACTTTTTCATGTGTCTGTTGGCCATTTGGATGTCTTCTTTGGAAAAATGTCTGTTCATGTCTTCTGCCCATTTCTTGATTGGATTCTTTGTTCTTTGGGTGTTGAGTTTGATGAGTTCTTTATAGATTTTGGATACTAGCCGTTTATCTGATATGTCATTTGCAAATATCTTCTCCCATTCTGTCAGTTGTCTTTTGGTTTTGTGGACTGTTTCCTTTGCTTTGCAAAAGCTTTTTATCTTGATGAAGTCCCAATAGTTCATTTTGCCCTTGCTTCCCTTGCCTTTGGCGATGTTTCTAGGAAGAAGTTGCTTCGGCTGAGGTCGAAGAGGTTGCTGCCTGTGTTCTCCTTTAGGATTTTGATGGACTCCTGTCTCACATTGAGGTCTTTCAACCATTTGGAGTCTATTTTTGTGTGTGGTGTAAGGAAATGTCAGGGGTGGTGTTTAGGAGTTGGTTCTAGAGGATACAAGTCTGGTTAGGAGAAGTAGTACATGGTTTTCTGGGCATCCAGTGATAAGCGTTATGAGCTTAGCTGGCCCATAATTATTTGTTGACTGAAGAAGCATATTTATTCTCTGCCATCTTAGGTTGACGAAGATGAACCCCTGTTCCTCAGCTTAATCAATGACCTGTTTCCGGGATTACAACTGGATAGTAGTACCTATGTGGAGCTGCAGGCTGCTGTAGCCAACCAGGTTCAAATAGAAGGTTTGATTAACCACCCACCCTGGAATCTCAAACTTGTGCAGGTAAAGACACTTTACTCTCTTATCAGGATAATGATAAGTGTGTGTTGTTCAAAGATCGCCATTTGAAGAGAAGAACTCGGGATACTTGGCTTACTTAATGTGAATGTTGAAACTAAATTAAAACACATCCTGGCAAGCAGAGTCCTCAGGAGGATGGGTGGGTCCTAGAGAGATAGTGTGGATTTACCTGGCCTCACAGTCAACAAGCAGTAATTTACTGAGGTTAGCTATGCCTGGGGAGAAGGCTGGGTGGTAACCAGAATCTCAAGGACAGTTAGGAGGGGATAGTAGGTAATAAAAAGCCGGGGAGATGGACTGACCCTGCTGGCTGCTTGTCTCGGCCGGCAGTCTCCCCACAGCTGGGTACCTTCACGGCCTTGGGGCCCGAGGAATCCGGGAATGCTACTGCGTTTCTGCTCTGTGTGTGGGCAAGTTCACCTGCACTAAGATTTGAACGCTTTGCCTGTGTCTCTTGGTGTCTTTTTGTCCATTATGTTTCATCCTTGTGACAGCCACCTAACAGTTTATCAGCAGAGTCAAGAAGGGTTGGAGGAGAGACAGGATTAAATCTCTATGGGCCTGATGTTTCAGGGGTATTTTCCAGGGCGTTTGGAAATGAGGGAGCTGAAATTGTGGAGAGTGTTAAACACTGCATTTGAAAAATAACAATTCTTGGGGCGCCTGGGTGGCTCAGTCGGTTAAGCGTCTGCCTTCGGCTCAGGTCATGATCCCAGGGTCCTGGGATCGAGCCCCGCATCGGGGTCCCTGCTCGGTGGGAAGCCTGCTTCTCCCTCTCCCTCTGCCTGCTCTCTGTCTGCCTGTGCTCTCTCTCTGTCAAATAAATAAATAAATAATCTTAAAAAAAAAAAAAAAAACAATTCTTGTTTTAACTTACTGTTTTTGCCGGATTGTAAGAAGTGTAAGTGTCTGAGACATATCCAGTTTTCACAGGGAAGGATATGAGGAACAGTGTAGGCATTTTTCATCATCCATGGACTGGAAAACCATTAAACACTTTTTAAAAAATTCTGGGAGATTTTTAAAAATTTCCTATGTGATACGTATACACTGTATGGAGTACTAACGTCCTAGTCATCTCAGTGGGTAGGAGACTAGCGTGTGGTGGTGTTACTCCGTGTCAGAGTGTTACTCTTGAATGTAATGTGTTGGGCTGAGTCTCTGTTGCTTTCAAACTGCGGGTTACAGGAGTAATACATTTCTCTCTAAAATGTTAGGAGAATAACTTAAATTCCGCCTCTGATCAGCTGTGAGTTTTCGACTTCATATTTTTATTAAGAAAACAATAGAGAGGATGTTGTAACAGACACCGTCCAGTTCTTAGCATGTCTCCTTGAATCTCTTTTACCCCTGCTTCTGTGTGATTTTAATAGCCCACATTCACCCTTTCCTTCAGGACAACTGGAGCCACTTGGTTGGCAGGCACAAAGAGCAGGCCGTACCTGGGATTTATTTCCCACCCCCCACCCCCCCAACCCAAACTCTCCTTAGTTAAAGACTGCTGGGTGATGGAGCCGGAAAGGCAAGCTCCCCTGCTTCCAGGTGGAACATTCCAGAGTGCCCCTAACGATCAGTGTTAAGGCTTCCCTCTACAGGATTTTGTCCTCAATCGCACCCTGCCTGACTTCTCTTGCCTGTGCCGCTTCCCCCACTCCCTTAACCAGTTTCTTCCTGGGAGCACTGCCTGAGCAAATCACTTGCAGGGGAATCACGCTGGTCTTCACCGTGATGGTGTGTGTTGCTGCGTTCCACCACCAGGGGGCGGCATCATCACACTGAATGCAGAGAAAGCTTGGGCCTGGAAAAAAACGTATCCGTAAACCCAAATCGCAAGGAAGAGTAATTTGAGAAGCAAAAAACGAGATCCTGAATGAATTATTTCCAAAATGGATTCAAGTTCCACATTATCATAATTTTATCACTTACCATTGTTTTATAACGTGGCACTAATTTGCTATCCATATCTAGTAAAGCAAAAGAAACCTTTTTTTTTTTTTTTTGCATTTTTTCATCTTTTAAATAGTGAACTAGCTACTTTACTAAGAGCTCATTTAAAGCTGTTTAAATTTCAGCACGCTACTTCTATGAATGTCAGGAAAAGACTTATTAGTCACATTTTTCAATTGATTGCCTCATTGCGCAGTTATACGAGACATCTCTGGTCCGTCATGGTTTGATGACTCTGGGGCCCAGTGGTTCTGGGAAGACGACTGTCATAACAATCCTGATGAAGGCATTAACTGAGTGCGGGAGGCCTCACAGAGAGATGCGAATGAATCCCAAAGCAATTACTGCGCCTCAGATGTTTGGCAGACTGGACACCGCTACTAATGACTGGACAGATGGGATTTTTTCTACTCTGTGGAGAAAAACGTTAAAAGCAAAAAAAGGTACACGTCAACTCTCCTTTGTGAACCTTCCTCCCCTACCCCAGCCAGTTAAACAACACAATGTGTAATTCTTTGCTGGTGAAAAGTGATTTTCTCTTTTAATTATTTGCAGGTGAAAGTATTTTCCTCATTTTAGATGGCCCTGTGGATGCCATTTGGATCGAGAACTTAAATTCTGTGCTGGACGACAATAAAACCCTCACGCTAGCTAATGGAGATCGCATCCCCATGGCCCCGAGTTGTAAGCTTCTATTCGAGGTGCACAATATTGAGAACGCTTCTCCCGCCACGGTTTCCAGGATGGGCATGGTCTATATTAGCAGCTCCGCGCTCAGTTGGAGGGCAATATTGCAGGTGGGGGACATGAGGCCCGCGCGAGGGTGCTCAGCATCTTCCCGGGTTTCACCTCCTTGATAAAACCGAGGTTCTGTTTCTTTGCGGCAGGCGTGGCTGAAGAAGCGCACTGCACAGGAGGCGACTGTATTCCTCACTCTGTACGATAAAATATTTGAAGATACATATACGTATATGAAACTAAACCTCAATCCAAAAATGCAGCTCCTGGAGTGCAACTATATCATGCAGGTAAGTTTGTTTGTCTACATTCACTATTTAGGTTGGAGACTCCACCTCTCCCCACCCCCCGCCCCGCCCCGCCTCGCAGTTTAGAGGCGCCTGAAATAGAAAATTCTCGCAGTTCATAGAAATACTTTTGTGATATGGCTGTGAAGGCTTGGGGAAGTTTGATTCCTATTAAAGATTTTGCAAGACTCCATTAATGCTTTTACTGCCATCTATTTTATTATTTTCTCTTCCCAGGGTGGGTGTTGGCAGGGGAAGAGGAGTGAACGATCTCTCCCACCATCAAGCTTAGTAACCTTCCTGGAAAGTACACCCAATAATGACACTATACTAAATGAATAAAGCAGGTAGTCCTATCGAAAAGCACTAAAAAGAGCTGGTGATGAGCAAGAAAACTCCAATGGCAATCTCAGCATTGCAAATTTGGAGTATATCAGGGAAAACCTTGAAACAATTTTCTTTTTTTAAAGATTTTATTTATTCATTTGACATAGAGAGACATAGCAAGAGAGAGAGGGCGCACAAGCAGGGGGAGCTACAGGCAGAGGGAGAGGGAGAAGCAGACTCCCCACTGAGCAGGGGGCCCGACGTGAGGCACAATCCCAGGACCCTGGGATCATGACCTGAGACGCAGGCAGAGCTTAACCAACCCGGCCACCCAGGCGCCCTAAACAATTTCCCAAGTAGTGTCCTTTCATACTCAGTTTTCCTTAATAGTCTTTGTAAAAAATCAGAACTAATCATAGATTATGGAGGCCTCCCCTGATTCTAGGCTATAGGTGATCTTCCATGATCCATTCTGGTGCTATGATTTTCTCTGAATTTAATAGGGGGCGCCAGTCAGTGAGGGTGGGAAGGTAAGAAGTAATACATAAAGGCCCAAATCAATGAATTATTTAGTAATGACTTTAAAATGCATAATATAAGTGAAAATATTATCTTGAATTAATTTTGTTTTGCAAGACTGAGGATATCTTACTGTAGATACATTTCTTTCTGATGCCAAATGGGAGTTGGCATACTTTCCCTTAAATGAACGGGTAGCAAATATTTAGGCAAATGTTTGCACAACTGTCTCTCTCAACCTCTCACATCTGCTGCAGTATCGCAAAGGCAGACAGACACAATGCCTACATTAATGAGGGTGACTGTGTTTCAGTAAAACTTCATTTGCCAAACAGGTGACCAGCCCCTGGGGCCACAGTGTTTCTGAGCCCTGCAAAAAGTGAAAAGGAAATACAATCTCTGCTGTAGAAAATTTGGAGTAACTAAACTTTAGATCCAGAAACTACCTTAGAAAACACGTAGTCTAAAAAAAAGGAAGGAAGGAAGGAAGGAAGGAAGGAAGGAAAAGAAAGAGAAAGAAAGAAAAAGAAAGGATATATATTTTTATTTCAAAAATTTGAGTACAAAAATTTATTGTATTTCAAATATTTTCAGTCTCTCAATCTACTGGAAGGTTTAATTCCCTCCAAAGAAGAAGGTGGTGTTTCATGTGTCGAACATCTTCATAAATTATTTGTGTTTGGCCTAATGTGGAGTTTAGGAGCCCTTTTGGAGCTGGAAAGCAGAGAAAAGCTTGAGGCCTTTATACGAAATCATGAAAGCAAGTTAGACTTACCAGAAATACCTAAAGGCACGAGTCAGACCATGTATGAGTTTTATGTTACTGATTATGGTAAGTACGGTGACTTATACCTGAAATGAGATGATCTCTTTTTCAATGAGAAAAACATAAACTTCCATAAATTCTTCTATGGGGAAATATCAAGCCAATTATAAATAACATGACTGCTAATACCATTTTTAAAAGGCATATATGCAAAGAATAGTAGAATTTTGCATATTGGCCTAGCTGGGAACTGGTAAGAGACTCTTGGCTTCTCCCCTTTTTGGAGTGGCCTAAGTGAAATCTTGCATAATAAGTTGGCAATACCTCTTACATCATGCATACTGATGCTTGAAGAGAAAAAGCAGTAGTGTCGAGAACACAGATTCTTCATGATGTAATAACAGATCAATCCTACAACATCCCTGTTGGAAATGTCAGAATAGTTAGACAATGAAACAAGCCAATGGGGTCCTACTTACATGTAGCAGACTTGGCAAAGTCCAGTCTGTTTCAGCCCCCAGCCTGCTGTGTGGGGCAGGGCCCAGCTTCCCTATCTCTAAGAGAAATGCCTTGAATTAGGTGCCCTTTACCCAGAGTGCAGCTCCCAATTCTTTTAAGCTCCAGAGAAGATAAAACATGCTTCCTAAAAACTGTATTTACCTCTAATTCTTCCTAAAACCCCAAAGCAGCAAAAGCCTTTGTTGTTTTTTGTTTTAATGCATAAACTCAAAAGAACAAGAGAGTAGACAGCTATAACAGCATTTTGAAAGCAAGAAAGCAGGAAGGTAAGGAGCACTTGATTTAGCACACTGGGCAAGTTAAGTCCTAAACTGGCAGTGGGAAGAGTTGAGAAGCAATGTAGTGTATGCCACAGAATTTTTAAAGGGCTTGAGAATTGGAAACTGGGGTGAAGGTAGAGGTAAAAACCAATGGGCTGCTTGTAAGTCTATTTAAGAAACAGACCTCCAGGTCCTCTTTCCAAAGTCACACTGCTAGACAACTGCATCCACCTCACAGTGGCCAAAGACTGAAGAATTAGTTTTTGGAGAGTATGAAACACAGAGTTGCCTAGACTTGGAGGACATTGTACACATTTGAGAGTGGAAGAATCATATTAATCATACTGAAAATAGGAATTAAGTGGAAGTTTGTGTTTTAAAGGGCTTTGTAAAGAGACTGAGGTAAGTGAATTTTTTCACCTGGTCATCTTTAATCAGAATGACCAGTAATTCTATGTGTGATTAGATGCTATTAAAGATTTGGGATCATAAAAGGGAGCTCTAACTCAAAATGCAAACTAACAGTGAAATGCATCCCTAAATCTAGATATGAATTCTGTTACAATCCAAAGCCAGTCAAAAGATGGTTCTTTGAAAAGATCAGTAAGATTGATAAATCTCTTACCAGAGATATCAAAGGAAAAAAAAAGAGAAGGCATAAATTACCAGTGTCCAGAATGAAAGAGGGAACACGCCTACAGGCCCTATAGACATTAAAAAATAAGAAGTGAATATTAGGAAAAATGTTACGAAAGTACATTTGACAGTGTAGATGAAATAGGCAAATTCCTTGAAAGATACAAACTACTAAACGTCATCAAGAATAAATAGATATCCTACATATCCCCATATTCATTAAAAAAAAATGTATAGTTAAAAACCTTGCTACAAAGAAAACTCCAGGCCCAGATGGCTTTACTGGTGATTTCTACCAAATACTTAAGAAAGAAATAATACCAATTTTACAGCAATGCTTCTAAGATATATAAAATGTAAGGAAGAAACACCCAGACCATTTTATAAGGAGAATGTTATCCTGATATCAAAACCAGAGAAATACATAACAAGAAAAGTAGACTATAGACCAGTATCTCTTGGGAATATTGACACACATTTCTTTTCTTTAAAAGAATTTTTTTTTAAATTTTAAGTAGGCTCCACACCCAATGTGGGGCTTGAACTCATGACCCTGAGGTCAGGAGTTGCACGATCTGAGCCAGCCAGGTGCCTGAGCACACATTTCTTAATAAAATTTTAACAGGTTAAATCCAAGTGAGCATTTATTTTATGAATGGAAGGCTGGATTAACTTTCAAAAAGCAATCAATATAATTCACCATATTAGACTAAAACCAAACAAACCATCAGTCATATAAATAGATGCAGAAAAAACATTTGACAAAATTTAACACCCTTTTATGATGAAACTCTCAGTAAACTAGGAATAAGAACTTTATCATTTTGACAAAGAGCATCTACAAAAAAGCTAAAATTATACTTAATGGTGAAAGACTGAATACCTCAGTCCCAAGATCAGGAACAGGACTAGGATGTTCTTTCTCACCACTGCTATTCAATGTTGTACTAGAGGTTCTAGTCAGTGTAATAAGCCAATAAATAAATAAACACAAAAATAAATACATATCTACAGATTGGAAAAGAACAAGTATATCTCTCTTTATTTGTAGACAATATGACCATCTGTATACAATCCTCAAAAAAGTTATTAGAACCAGTAAATGAGTTTAGCAAGGTCATAGGATAAAAGGACAATATACAACAATAAGTTGTATTTCTATATACTCACAACAAACACTTGGAAATTGAAATTTTAATATACTATTTAAAATAGCATCCAAAACTTAAGCAACCATCAACTTAATATAGGTTGAAGATGTTATGTACAAACTAATGTTAACCACAAATCAAGAACCAGTGATAGATGTGGAAAGAATAAAGAGAAAGAAGTCCAAGTATATCACTAAAGAAAGCCAATAAATTGTGAAAGAAAAGAAAGGATCAGAGAAAAACTACAAAAACAACCACAAAACAAGTAACAAAATGGCAATAAATATATGTCTATCAATAATTACTTGAATGTAAAAGGACTAAATGTTCCAATCAAAAGACATAGGGTAACAGAGTGGATAAAAAAAATATCCATCTAGGGGGCAGAGCAAGATGGCGGAGGAGTAGGAGACCCGGATTTCATCTGGTCTCAGTAATTCAGCTGGATAGGGATCAGACCATCCTGAACACCTATGAACTCAACAGGAGATTGAAGAAAAGAATAGCAACAACCCTCTGAACAGAAAAGCGACCACTTTCTGGAAGGTAGGACGTGCAGAGAAGTGAATCTGAGGTGATATTCAGGAGGATAGACGGTGGGGGAAGGGGCCTCTGTCAGCCGCTTCTGGCAAGTGGTAGAGCAGTGGAGCACAAAATTGGAAATTTTAGAAGTCTGCTCCACTGAGGGACGTCGCTCCAGTGGCTAAGCGGGGTGTGGAACCCTCATGGGACAGTGTGGTCTCAGGACTCTCGGGGTTACAGAAAGACTGGGGGTGCCTGAGTGTGGCAGAACTCCCAGGTATCAGAGTGGGGAAGCCGGCTGCAAAGACAGAGCCGAGGAGTGGACTCTCAGCTCAGGATTGCCATAACCCGTGATCCACGGTGCAGTCGGGCCACTGCTCTTCCAGCAGGGACCCAACAGGCAGCAGATGAGGGGAGATTCCCCTTCCTCCCCCGGGAGGAGCAGCGCAGGAGCCCACCATGGGGATCTGCTGGGTTTGGAGACTCCACACCGAGTCAGGCTGGGTGAGCATGGAGTGCAGCCGGAGACCGGGGAGACAGGAGTGACTGACTGCTTTTCTCTGGGGGCGCACTAAGGAGTGGGGCCCCGAGTTCTCGGCTCCTCCAGGGCAGAGATTGGGAGGCCACCATTTTCACTCTTGTCCTCCAAAGCTATACGGAAAGCTTTTAGGGAACAAAAGCTCCTGAGAGCAAACCCGAGCAGATTACTTAGCCCGGCCTTGGCAAGGGTGGGGTGATTCTGCCTCTGGCAAAGACATTTGGGAACCACAGCAACAGGCCCCTCCCCCAGAAGATAATAAGCGAGAACAGCCAGCCAAGACCAAGTTTACCGATCAATGAGAATGGCAGAACTCCAGCACTAGGAGAATACTGCACACAGAATCCATGGCTTTATCCCCATGATTCTTTAGTCTTTCAAAGTTAAATTTTTTTAAACTCTTTTTTTTTGAATTTTTCTTTTTCCCTTTTCAACCAACATCTTATCAATCCCTTTTTTAAAAAATATTTTTTATTTTTCATTTTTAGAGTCAAATTCTATCCCTTCATCGTAGTTACCCTTATTTTTGGCATATATATATATATATATATATATATATATATATAAGTTCTCTCTTTAAAATTTTGAGATACAGTTTCTTCTAACAGATCAAAATATACCCTAAATCTCTAGTGTATGGCTTTGTTCTAGTCTCCTGCCTGATCACATTCTCTCCCTTTCTTTTTCTTTTTCTTTTTTATTTCTTTTTTTTTAAATCCTCCTTTCTTTTTTCAATGTCTTATCAATTCCTTTTATAAAATTTTTTATAATTTTCATCTTTACAGTCATATTCCATCCCTTCATCTCCTTCAACCCTTATTTTTGTACATGTATAAGTTTTTCTTTCTTTAAAATTTTGGGAGGCACTTTCTTCTAACAAACCAAAATATGCCCAAAATCTAGTGTGTGGCACTGATCTGTGCACCAGCCTGATCATATTTGATCATATTCTGTTTGTTTTGTTTTGTTCTGTTTTTATCTTTTTCTTTTTTCTTTCCTTCCATTTCTTTCCCCCCAGTTTCAGGTCTTTTCTGATTTGTTTAGAGTATATTTTCTGGGGATGTTGTTACCCTGTTAGCATTTTGTTCTCTCATTCATTTATTCTCCTCTGGACAAAATGACAAGAGAGAAAAAATCACCTCAACAAAAAGAACAAGAGGCAGTACTGACTGCCAGGGACCTAATCAATACAGATATTAGTACGATGTCAGAACTAGAGTTCAGAATGATGATTTTAAAGATACTATCTGGACTTGAAAAAAGCATGGAAGTTATTAGAGAGATCCTTTCTGGAGAAATAAAAGAACTAAAATCTAACCAAGTTGAAATAAAAAAGGCTATTAATAAGGTGCCATCAAAAATGGAGGCTCTAGCTGCTAGGATAAATGAGGCAGAAGAGAGAATCAGTGATATAGAAGACCAAATGATGGAAAATAAAGAAGCCGAGAAAAAGATCAACAACTACTGGACCACGAGGGCAGAATTCGAGAGATAAGTGATACCGTAAGATGAAACAACATTAGAATAATTGGGATCCCAGAAGAAGAAGAGAGAGAGAGAGAGGCACAAAAGGTATATTGGAGCAAATTATAGCAGAGAACTTCCCTAATTTGGGGAAGGAAACACACATCAAAATCCAGGAGGCACAGAGAACCCCTCTCAAAATCAATAAAAATAGGGTCAACACCTCGACATCTAATAGTAAAACTTAGGAGTCTCAGAGACAAAGAGAAAATCCTGAAAGCAGCTCAGGAGAAGAGATATGTAAGCTACAATGGTAGAAACATTAGATTGGCAACAGACCTATCCACAGACACCTGGCAGGCCAGAAAGGACTGGCAGGATATATTCAGAGCACTAAACGAGAAAAATAAGTAGCCAAGAATACTATATCCAGCTAGGCTGTCATTGAAAATAGGAGAGATAAAAAGCTTCCAGGACAAACAAAAACTAAAGGAATTTGCAAACACAAAACCAGCCCTACAAGAAATCTTGAAAGGGGTCCTCTAAGCAAAGAGAGACCCTAAAAGCAACATAGGCCAGACAGGAACACAGACAATATACAGTAACAGTCACCTTACAGGCAATACAATGGCACTAAATTCTTATCTTTTAATAGTTAACCTGAATGTAAATGGGCTAAATGCCCCAATCAAAAGACACAGGCTATCAGATTGGATAAAAAAACAAGACCCATCAATATGCTGTCTGCAAGAGACTCATTTTATTTTATTTTATTTTATTTATTTTTTAAAGATTTTATTTATTTATTTATTTGAGAGAGAGAGAATGAGAGACAGAGAGCATGAGAGGGAGGAGGGTCAGAGGGAGAAGCAGACTCCCTGCCGAGCAGAGAGCCCGATGCGGGACTCGATCCCGGGACTCCAGGATCATGACCTGAGCCGAAGGCAGTTGCTCAACCAACTGAGCCACCCAGGCACCCAAGAGACTCATTTAGACCCAAAGACACCTCCAGATTGAAAGTGAAGGGGTGGAAAACCATTTACCATGCTCATGGACACCAAAAGAAAGCTGGGGTGGCAATCCTTATATCAGACAAATTAGATTTTAAACCAAAGACTGTAATAAGAGATGAGGAAGGACACTAAATCCTACTTAAAGGGTCTATCCAACAAGAAGATCTAACAATTATAAATATCTATGCCCCTAACATGGGAGCAGCCAATTATATAAGGCAATTAATAACAAAATCAAAGAAACACATTGACAATATACAATAATAGTAGGGGACTTAAACCCCCCCCCCCGCACCCTGCACTGAAATGGACAGATCATCTAAGCAAAAGATCAACAAGGAAATAAAGGCTTTAAATGGCATACTGGACCAGATGGACTTCAGAGATATATTCAGAACATTCCATCCCAAAGCAACAGAATACACATTCTTCTCTAGTGCCCATGGAACGTTCTCCAGAATAGATCACATCCTGGGTCACAAATCAGGTCTCAACTGGTACCAAAAGATTGGGATCATTCCCTGCCTATTTTCAGACCACAATGCTTTGAAACTAGAACTGAATCACAAGAGGAAAGTTGGAAAGAACTCAAATACCTGGAGGCTAAAGAGCATCCTACTGAAGAATGAATGGGTCAACCAGGAAATTAAAGAAGAATTAAAAAAATTCATGGAAACAGATGAAAATGAAAACACAACTGTTCAAAACCTTTGGGATGCAGCAAAGGCAGTCCTAAGAGGAAATATATAGCAATACAAGCCTTCCTCAAGAAACAAGAAAGGTCTCAAATACACAACCTAACCCTACACCTAAAGGAGCTGGAGAAAGAACAGCAAATAAAGCCTAAACCCAAAGGAGAAGAGAAATAATAAAGATCAGAGCAGAAATCAATGAAATAGAAACCAAAAGAACAGTAGAACAGATCAACGAAACTGGGAGCTGGTTCTTTGGAAGAATTAACAAGATTGATAAACGCCTGGCCAGACTTATCAAAAAGAAAAGAGAAATGACCCAAAACAACAAAATCATGAATGCCAGAGGAGAGATCATAACCAACACCAAAGAAATACAAACAATTAGAACATATTATGAGGAACTGTATGCCAGGAAATTAGATAACCTGGAAGAAATGGAGGCATTCCTAGAGATGTATCAACTACCACAACTGAACCAGGAAAAAATAGAAAACCTGAACAGACCTATAACCACTAAGGAAATTGAAGCAGTCATCAAAAATCTCCCAACAAACAAAAGCCCAGGGCCAGATGGCTTCCCAGGGGAATTCTACCAAACATTTCAAGAAGAATTAATACCTATTCTTCTGAAACTGTTCCAAAAAATAGAAATGGAAGGAAAACTTCCAAACTCGTTTTATGAGGCCACCATTACCTTGATCCCCAAACCAGACAAAGACCCCATCAAAAAGGAGAATTACAGACCAATATCCTTGATGAACATGGATGCAAAAATTCTCACCAAAATACTAGCCAATAGGATCCAACAGTACATTAAGAGGATTATTCACCACGACCAAGTGGGATTTATCCCTGGGCTGCAAGGTTGGTTCAACATCCACAAATCAATCAATGTGATACAATACATTAATAAAAGAAAGAACAAGAACCATATGATCCCCTCAACAGATGCAGAAAAAGCATTTGACAAAGTACAGCATTCTTTCTTGATCAAAACTCTTCAGAGTATAGGGATAGAGGGTACATACCTCAGTATCATAAAAGCCATTTATGAAAAACCCAGAGCGAATATCATTCTCAATGGGGAAAAACTGAAAGCTTTCCCCCTAAGGTGAGGAGCACGGCAGGGATGTCCACTATCACCACAGCTATTCAACATAGTACTAGAAGTCCTAGCCTCCGCAATCAGGCAACAAAAAGAAATAAAAGGCATCTGAATTGGCAAAGAAGAAGTCAAACTCTCACTGTTTGCAGATGATATGATATTTTATGTGGAAAACCCAAAAGACTCCACCCCAAAACTGCTAGAACTCATACAGGAATTCAGTAAAGTGACAGGATATAAAATCAATGCACAGAAATCAGTGGCATTCCTATACACCACCAACAAAACAGAAGAAAGAGAAATTAAGGAGTCAATCCCATTTACAATTGCACCCAAAACCATAAGATACCAAGAATAAATCTAACCAAAGAGGCAAAGGATCTGTACTCAGAAAACTATAAAATACTCATGAAAGAAATTGAGGAAGACACAAAGAAATGGAAAAACATTCCATGCTCATGGATTGGAAGAACAAATATTGTGAAGATGTCAATGCTACCTAGAGCAATCTACACATTCCATGCAATCCCCATCAAAACACCATCCACTTTTTTCAAAGAAATGGAACAAATAATCCTAAAATTTGTATGGAACCAGAAAAGATTCTGAATAGCCAAATGGCAATAAATTTAAATACATGCTTTACCAAGGAAGATTTATAAATGGTGAAAGAAGTGCATGAAAAGACATTCCACATCATTATCAAGGAAATGCAAATTGAAACTGTAATGGGATATCATTACATAGCCACTAGAATGACTAAAATGAAAAGATTAGTTCTACCAAATGTGGGTGAGAACATGGAACAATTGGAACTCTCATATAGTACACAATGGTATAGCCACTTTGGAAAACAGTTTCTCAGTTTCTTGAAAGTTAAACATACACTTAACATATGACTTGATATTTTGCAAGGAAATTTGAAATTGAGGTTATTCCTCTAGTGCTGAATATTTTCTTTGCTACTCTCAAATGTGTGCTCCTTCGCTGTTTTCATGCATTCTGTGTGCACAGTAGCTTTTTTTGGTACAATCCTGAATCATCGTATAATATTTCTGGAGACATTTAAAATGTCAGTTAAAATGAACAAAGCAATATCAACAATGCAAGTAATCTAATTTTAAATGGTAGCAATATGAGCATCTCTGATCAAGTTTGCTTAGCCAATAGTGATTACAAGACTTCATAGATTGTAAGGCACATTCCAGATATGCTAAAATATAAATAATTTTTTTTTTAGAATTGATGAAATGTGGTAATAATTATTATGCCAATAATATCAGCTAGTAAATTATTAGTTATATCAGTTAATAAATTAGTAGTCAGGAGCCTGAGTACTTTATTAACTATTTTAGGGCTAGATTTATTTTACCCATTTCCCATGGCAAACATTCTATGTCCACTCATCAGTTACCCCCTTTTGGTCTTTCCCATCCTTTCAGTTGCTGTGGGTTTCTTACCAGATACTAAATATGTCATTGGTTTTTACCACTAATTCTAATTCCATTTCAGGCCAGATCTCTCTAGATGAATGATTTAGAAATTTAAAAACTGACCTTACAAAGAGGCAAAACAGATTTAAATGATCAAATGCCATATATATTAGATAAGCCGATATGTTAACATATTTTTGGAAAATGTTTTAAATGTTCATATGATTCTGTTGGTTGTTTATAGCATTTGTCTTCTTATATTTTGAGATAACTTTCAAAGAATGCAGTTTTATTAAGGTGAATTTTTACTTACTGTGTAGGAGATTGGGAACACTGGAATAAGAAACTTCAGCCATATTATTATCCAACTGACAGTATTCCAGAATATTCATCCATTTTGGTTCCAAATGTTGACAATGTTAGAACAAATTTTTTGATAGACACCATTGCAAAACAACAGAAAGTAAGTTCGATAGTTTCTTAGCTGATCACAAACCTATACAAAACACATGCCTTTTCACACACTACAGATAGAAAAATTAAATTCCAGCACAAGAGGCTGGAGGTAATGCCCTTTAAGGGAAACACATTTGGCAAATGAACCCCAGGATACATTCCAACTCAATATCCCCTGAACTGCTGACTTCCAGCTTGCTAAGAGAGGTGGGTGTCTGCTCACAGAGTCCCTCCCTACTCCCATGGTCACATGAGTATTTACCCATACTTTCTTCTAGCACAGTTTATAGTACACCTTTTATATTCAAATCTTTAATTGAACTAGGATTGATTGATTATTTATTTATTTTTAGGATTTTATTTTGATGTGGGTCTAATTCTAAAAAGTAATTAAAATTAGTTGTATTAATCATTGCAATGAAAAAATAGCTACCAGAACCATAAGATATTTAAAGCTAACCCCTTTCCACATGATTACCTGATTATTGCAGGCCGTTTTGCTCACAGGAGAGCAGGGAACAGCCAAAACTGTAATGGTTAAGGCCTATTTGAAAAAATATGATCCTGAAGTACAGTTATCCAAAAGTCTAAATTTTTCATCTGCCACAGAACCCATAATGTTTCAGGTAAAACCCATCATTTGCTGAGGTAATCGACATCTTAAATGTTTTGAGTGCTGGTTACAGTAAAATGTGTATGCATATAAAATCTGATGTGTGTGTGTGTGTGTGTGTGTGTGTGTTAATAGGAAGTGGGGTTGCACTTGGCATTCAGCTATTAGCTTTCCTAGGCCAAATCCAAACATCAGATTTTGACCTAATATTGAGGCTGAAGCTGAACTTTGTGTATAAAATTAATGATTAACATTCTAATAACTTATTTTTTGCAATATTACAATGTCTATTTTAATAATGATATTTATGCATATTAAATAACTCAGTTCTCTGAAAGACATGCTCATCATTTCTAGGAATATGAGTTGAAATCTAACACTTAAGAGAAACATCTCCTCTTCTCTAGAGAACAATGGAAAGCTATGTGGATAAGCGAATGGGAAGCACATATGGGCCACCAGGAGGCAGGAAAATGACTGTATTTATTGATGATATTAATATGCCTGTGATTAATGAATGGGGAGATCAGGTATGACTGAAATATCTCCTATAAATGATATTTAATCAGTATTTTTAGTTATATATAAAGGTGTCAATAGCCTTCGCCTTATGAAGCCCAGTAGCAATTCGGTCTTTTTTGGCTTCTCTCTTAATAGCTGGCATTCTCCCTTCTTGAAAGCCCTGTGTTTTTCAGCAATACTCCTTCCTGCCTTCAGGCTTCTTGATTTCGGCACCCTTTCTGGGTCCTCTCTTCCTTTCTCCAGGGTTTTACTTCTGTTACTTCTTACTCTATATACTCCCTCTGAGGAATACTTGGTTTAGAAAACACTTTTTTTTTCCTTTTTAACTCTATCACACACATGTCTTCCTTGTGATGATCATCTGTCAACCCCAGAGTCATTCTCCATCAGAGAACCTCACTGATGCTTTCAGAATTCTGCACATTCCTCGTGGGATTCCCAACACCTACCTCCCACCACTGCCCACTGCCTCATCAGTAATGTCTACCTAGAGCCTGTCACCTCAGATACCTGTAGGAAGTCAGGACTCCTACATGCTCACCCTAAGACTATTCCTCAAACAACTCTGCATGGCCCTTGAAATAGCAAGACGAGAGTCAATGATAGAACCCTATAGAACAGTTACATGTGAGGGATGGGTGGAGAAAGAGTGGCTTAGGAAGTGATCCAGTGTCACAAGATGAACCTGGAAAGAAATGAGCCTCTGAATTCAAAAGAGGAAAAGTTTTCAATGAGGAGGGAGTGTTAGCAGTGTTAGAGGCTGCAGAAAAGAAAGATAAGAACATAAAGCCCAAACCCAAAACATTCAGTAGTATTGAAGGCTTGGGAGTAAAACCATCCCACATTCTGATTTAAAGTAGTTTGAAGTGTTGAATGTTGATACTTATAACTCTGACTACTGTTGTAATTGTACCAACTATTCTGTAACTCACCTCTTTAAATTTCTTTGGAGATCCATTTTATCAACATGGTAAAGCGCACACTGGACTCAATCCAGATGTTTAGCTTATGGTTTTGTTCATGAGTGGTAGCATTTAAATCAAATTGCCTGGCAGGTGACCATCAACATTCACAAACACTTCATTGACAAGAGTTGAATATTTTCTTCTAATCCCAAGTGTACTATTTTATAGGAGTTGTGGAGGAATATGATAGTGATATGTTACTAAAGTATCACTGTATAAAATTCCAGATAACTAATGAGATTGTGCGACAAATGATGGAAATGGAAGGAATGTATAGCTTGGATAAGCCTGGAGACTTCACTACTATTGTTGATGTACAGATCATAGCAGCAATGATCCACCCTGGAGGTGGTCGAAATGATATTCCCCAACGTTTAAAAAGACAGTTTACTGTGTTTAATTGCACATTGCCTTCAAATGCTTCAATAGATAAAATTTTTGGTATGACTATTTTTGATGTTTCTTTTTTTTTATTGTATTACATAATGGACAAAAGCCATGCAAAACCTTATTTAAGAGATAAAAAGGCTCTGTCTGTAGTAGGGATTAAGTATCTGAAGTGGAGAGATAAATACCAGAAAAGAGGGACTAAATATTAAGAAGACTCAGGTTTATAGCCCATTCTAATAATATTTAGAAATAGACTTGTTGAAGTTTGGCTTTAAGGTTTTAGTTTTCTTGATATGATTAATCAGAGAAATTTGGGCTAATGAATGACGGCAGATCTATCACAGATTAATAATATATCAAGTCAAAAGTAACATTTTTTATATGTTAATGAAATGAGGTTTTTTTGACAACAAATTTAGGTTTGTATAACTTTTTTCATCAAAAACCATGTATATGAAGACATGCAACAGAAATTGACCCATGCACATATGCACATTAATTGATATAGCAAGTACTATAGATTAGAAGGGAAAGAGCAGACTTTCAGTAAATGGTAATGGGATACTTAGTAATTTTAATGGGAAAATAATTAAAATTGAACCCCTACCTCACACCAAGCATAAAATCAATACAGATGGATTAAAGACCTAAAAAACATTTGGAAGAAAATATAGGGAAATACCTGAATGACATCTGGGTAGGAAAGAATTATTGGTTGATTGATTGATTGATTGATTGATTCATCACTTACATATAATACCCAGTGCTCATCGTAACAAGTGTCCTCCTTAATACCCATCACCTACTTAGCCCATCTGCACTCACCTCCCTCCATCAACTTTCAGTTTGTTCTCTGTTATTAAGAGTCTCTCCTGGTTTTCTTCCCTCAATCTCTCTCTCTCTTTTTCCCTTCCCGTATGTTCATCTGTTTTGCTTCTTAAATTCCACATGAGTGAAATTATATGGTATTTGTCTTTCTCTGACTGACTTATTTTGCTTAGCATAATACAGTGTAGCTCCATCCACGTCATTGAAAATGGCAAGATTTCATTCTTTTTGATGGCTGAGTGATATTCCATTGTATATCTATATACCATATCTTCTTTATCCATTTATCAGTCGACGGACATTTGGGCTCTTTCCATAGTTTGGCTATTGTTGATAATGCTGCTATAAATACTGGGGTACACGTGCCCATTCAAATCACTATTTTTGTATCCTTTGGATAAATACCTACTAGTGCAATTGCTGGGTCATAGGGTAGTTCTATTTTTAACTTTTGAGGAACCTTCAAACTGTTTTCCAGTATGGCTGCACCAGTTTGCATTCCTGCCAACAGCGTAAGAAGGTTCCCCTTTCTCCATATCCTCGCCAACATCTGTTGTTTCCTGTGTTGTTGATTTTAGCCATTCTGACAGGTGCAAGGTAGCATCTTATCATAGTTTTGATTTGTATTTCCCTGATGATGAGTGATGTTGAGCATCTTTTCATGTGTCTGTTGGCCATCTGTATGTCTTCTTTGGAAACATGTCTATTCATGTCTTCTGCCCATTTCTTTTTTAAATTTTATTATGTTATGTTAGTCACCATACAGTACATCATTGGTTTTTGTGTGGTGATCCACGATCCATTGTTTTCGTATAACACCCAGTGCTCCATGCAGTATGTGCCCTCCTTAATACCCATCACCGGGCTAACCAATCCCCCCTCCCCCCTCCCCTCTAAAACCCTGTTTGTTTCTCAGAGTCCATAGTCTCTCATGGTTCATCTCTCCTTCCAATTCCCCCTCCCCATTTTTCCCTTTCTTCTCCTAATGTCCTCCATGTTATTCCTTATGTTCCACAAATAAGTGAAACCATATGATAATTGACTTTCTCTGCTTGACTTATTTCACTTAGCATAATCTCCTCCAGTCCCATCCATGCTGATGTAAAAGTTGGGTATTCATCTTTTCTGATCTTCTGCCCATTTCTTAACTGGATTATTTGTCTTCTGGTTGTTGAGTTTTATAAGTTCTTTATATATTTTGGATACTAACCCTTTATCAGATATGTCATTTGCAAATATCTTCTCCCATTCTGCAGGTTGCCAACAGTTTTGTTTGTTTCCTTCACTGTGCAGAAGTTTTTATCCCGATGAAGTCCCAATAGTCCATTTTTGCTTTTGTTTCCCTTACCTCTGATGACGTGTCTAGTAGGAAATTGCCTCAGCTGAGGTCAAAGAGGTTGCTGCCTGTGTTCTCCCTTAGGATGTTGATGGATTCCTGTCTCATATTTAGATATTTCATCCATTTTGAGTTTATTTTTGTGTATGGTGTGAGAAAGTAGCCTAGTTTCATTCTTGTGCATGTTGCTGTCCAGTTTTCCCAACACCATTTGTTGAAGAGACTGTCTTGTTTCCATTGGATATTCTGTCCTGCTTTGTCGAAGATTAGTTGACCATAGAGTTGTGGGTCTATTTCTGGGTTTTCTATTCTGTTCCATTGATCTATGTGTCTGTTTTTGTGCCAGTACCATACTGTCTTGATGACTACAGCTTTGTATATAGCTTGAAGTCCAGAATTATGATGCCTCCAGCTTTGCTTTTCTTTTTCAATATTGCTTTGGCTATTTGGGGTCTTTTGTGGTTCCATACAAATTTTAGGATTGTTTGTTCTAGCTCTGTGAAAAATGCTGGTGGTATTTTGATAGAGATTGCATTAAATGTATAGATTGCTTTGAGTCATATAGACATTTTAACAATGTTTGTTCTTCCAAGCCATAAACATGGAATGTTTTTCCATTTCTTTGTGTCCTCTTCAATTTCTTTTATAAGTGTTTTCAGAGTACAGATCTTTTACCTCTTTGGTTAGGTTTATTCCTAGTACCTTAAGGATTTCAGTGCAATTGTAAATGGGATCGATTCCTTGATTTCTTTTTCTGCTGCTTCATTACTGGTATATAGAAATGCAACAGATTTCTGTGCATTGAGTTATATCCTGAGACTTTACTGAGTTGGTTTATCAGTTCTAGCAGGTTTTTTTGGTATAGTCTTTCGGGTTTTCTATATATAGTATTATGTCATCTGCAAATAATTAAAGTTTTAATTCTTCCTTACTGATTTGGATGCATTTTATTTCTTTTTGTTGTCTGACTGCTATGGCAGGGACTTCCAGTTCTATGTTGGATAAAAGTAGCGAGACTGGACATCCTTGACATATTCCTGACCTTAGAGGAAAAGCTCTCAGTTTTCCCCCATTGAGGATGATGTGAGCTTTGGGTCTTTCATAGATGAACTTTATTATGTTGAGATATATTCCCTCTAAGCCTACTTTGTTGAAGAATTTTATCATGAAAGGATGTTGTACTTTGTCAAATGATTTTTCTGTATCTATTGGAATGATCATAGGGTTCTTCTCCTTTCTCTTATTGATGTGATGCATCATGTTGATTGATTTGCGAATATTGAACCACCCTTGCAACCCAGGAATAAATCTCACTTATTTGTGGTGAATGATTTCTTTTTTATTATGTTTTGTTAATCACCATACATTACATCATTAGTTTTTGATATAGTGTTCCATGATTATTTGCGTATAACACCCAGTGCTCCATGCAGAACGTGCCCTCCTCAATACCCATCACCAACCTAACCCATCCTCCCACCCGCCTCCCCTCTAGAACCCTCAGTTTGTTTTTCAGAGTCCATTGTCTTTCATGGTTTGTCTACCCCTCCAATTCCCCCCCCTTCATTCTTCCCCTCCTGCTATCTTCTTCTTCTTTTTTTTTTTAACATATAATGTATTATTTGTTTCAGAGGTACAGATCTGTGATTCAACAGTCTTGCACAATTCACAGTGCTCACCATAGCACATACCCTCCCCAATGTCTATCACCCAGCAGCCCCATCTCTCCCACCCCACCCCCCACTCCAGCAACCCTCAGTTTGTTTCCTGAGATTAAGAATTCCTCATCAGTGAGGTCATATGATACATGTCTTTCTCTGATTGACTTATTTCGCTTAGCATAACACCCTCCACTCCATCCATATCATTGCAAATGGCAAGATCTCATTCCTTTTGATGGTTGCATAATATTCCATTGTATATATATACCACCTCTTCTTTATCCATTCATCTGTCGATGGACATCTTGGCTCTTTCCACAGTTTGGCTATTGTGGACATTGCTGCTATAAACATCGGGGGGCATGTACCCCTTCGGATCCCTACATTTGTATCTTTGGGGTAAATACCCAGTAGTGCAATTGCTGGATCATATGGTAGCTCTATTTTCAACTTTTTGAGGAACCTCCATACTGTTTTCCAGAGTGGCTGCACCAGCTTGCATTCCCACCAACAGTGTAGGAGGGTTCTCCTTTCTCCGCATCCCCGCCAACATCTGTTGTTTCCTGACTTGTTAATTTTAGCCATTCTGACTGGTGTGAGGTGGTATCTCATTGAGGTTTTGATTTGGATTTCCCTGATGCCGAGCGATGTTGAGCACTTTTTCATGTGTCTGTTGGCCATTTGGATGTCTTCTTTGGAAAAATGTCTGTTCATGTCTTCTGCCCATTTCTTGATTGGATCATTTGTTCTTTGGGTATTGAGTTTGATAATTTCCTTATAGATTTTGGATACTAGCCCTTTATCTGATATGTCATTTGCAAATATCTTCTCCCATTCTGTTGGTTGTCTTTTAGTTTTGTTGACTGTTTCTTTTGCTGTGTAAAAGATTTTATCTTGATGAAGTCCCAATAGATCATTTTTTTTTAAAGATTTTATTTATTTATTTGAGAGAGAGAGTGAGAGAGAGCATGAGAGGGGAGAGGGTCAGAGGGAACAGACTCCCCACTGAGCAGGGAGCCCGATGTGGGACTCGATCCTGGGACTCCAGGATCACGACCTGAGCTGAAGGCAGTTGCTTAACCAACTGAGCCACCCAGGCGCCCCCAATAGATCATTTTTGCCCTTGCTTCCCTTGCCTTTGGTGATGTGTCTAGGAAGAAGTTGCTGTGGCTGAGGTTGAAGAGGTTGCTGCCTGTGTTCTCCTTTAGGATTTTGATAGACTCCTGTCTCACATTGAGGTCTTTCAACCATTTTGAGTCTATTTTTGTGTGTGGTATAAGGAAATGATCCAGTTTCATTCTTCTGCATGTGGCTGTCCAATTTTTCCAACACCATTTGTTGAAGAGACTGTCTTTTTTTTCCATTAGACGTTCTTTCCTGCTTTGTCAAGGATTAGTTGGCCATAGAATTGAGGGTCCATTTCTGCGCTCTCTATTCTGTTCCATTGATCTATGTGTCTGTTTTTGTGCCAGTACCGTACTGTCTGGATGATTACAGCTTTGTAATAGAGCTGGAAGTCCGGAATTGTGATGCCACTAGCTTTGCTTTTCTTTTTCAACATTCCTCTGGCTATGCGGGGTCTTTTCTGGTTCCATATAAATTTTAGGATTATTTGTTCCATTTCTTTGAAAAAGTGGATAGTATTTTGCTGGGGATTGCATTGAATGTGTAGATTGCTCTAGGTAGCATTGACATCTTCACAATATTTGTTCTTCCAATCCATGAGCATGGAATGTTTTTCCATTTCTTTGTGTCTTCCTCAATTTCTTTCATGATATTTTATAGTTTTCTGAGTACAGATCCTTTGCCTCTTTGGTTAGATTTATTCTTGGTATCTTATGGTTTTGGGTGCAATTGTAAATGGGATCGACTCCTTAATTTCTCTTTCTTCTGTCTTGTTGTTGGTGTATAGGAATGCCACTGATTTCTGTGCATTGATTTTATATCCTGTCACTTTACTGAATTCCTGTATGAGTTCTAGCAGTTTTTGGGTGGAGTCTTTTGGGTTTTCCACATAAAGTATCATATCATCTGCAAACAGTGAGAGTTTGACTTCTTCTTTGCCAATTCAGATGCCTTTTATTTCTTTTTGTTGCCTGATTGCAGAGGCTAGGACTTCTAGTACTATGTTGAATAGCTATGGTGATAGTGGACATCCCTGCCATGTTCCTGACCTTAGGGGGAAACCTCTCAGTTTTTCCTCATTGAGAATGATATTTGCTGTGGATTTTTCATAGATGGCTTTTATGATACTGAGGTATGTACCCTCTATCCCTATACTCTGAAGAGTTTTGATCAAGAAAGAATGCTGTAATTTGTCAAATGCTTTTTCTGCATCTGTTGAGAGGCTCATATGGTTCTTGTTCTTTCTTTGATTAATGTATTGTATCACATTGATTGATTTGCAGATGTTGAACCAACCTTGGAGTCCAGGAATAAATCCCACTTGGTCGTGGTGAATAATCCTCTTAATGTACTGTTGTATCCTATTGGCTAGTATTTTGGTGAGAATTTTTGCATCCATGTTCATCAAGGATATTGGTCTGTAATTCTCCTTTTTGATGGGGTCTTTGTCTGGTTTTGGGATCAAGGTAATGGTGGCCTCATAAAACGAGTTTGGAAGTTTTCCTTCCATTTCTATTTTTTGGAACCGTTTCAGAAGAATAGGTATTAATTCTTCTTGAAATGTTTGGTAGAATTCCCCTGGGAAGCCATCCGGCCCTGGGCTTTTGTTTGTTGAGAGATTTTTGACTAGTAGTTATAGGTCTGTTCAGGTTTTCAGTTTCTTCCTGGTTTAGTTTTGGTAGTTGATACATCTCTAAGAACGCATCCATTTCTTCCAGATTATCTAATTTGCTGGCATAGAGTTGCTCATAATATGTTCTTATAATTGTTTGTATTTCTTTGGTGTTGGTTGTGATCTCTCCTCTTTCATTCATGATTTTGTTGATTTGGGTCATTTCTCTTTTCTTTTTGATAAGTCTGGCCAGGGGTTTATCAATCTTGTTAATTCTTCCAAAGAATCAGCTCCTAGTTTCGTTGATCTGTTCTACTGTTCTTTTGGTTTCTATTTCATTGATTTCTACTCTGATCTTTATTATTTCTCTTCTCCTTTTGGGTTTAGGCTTTATTTGCTGTTTTTTCTCCAGCTCCTTTAGGTGTAGGGTTAGGTTGTGTATTTGAGACCTTTCTTGTTTCTTAAGGAAGGCTTGTATTGCTATATACTTTCCTCTTAGGACTGCCTTTGCTGCATCCCAAAGGTTTTGAACAGTTGTGTTTTCATTTTCACCTGTTTCCATGAATTTTTTTTTAATTCTTCTTTAATTTCCTGGTTGAACCATTCATTCTTTAGTAGGATGCTCTTTAGCCTCCATGTATTTGAGTTCTTTTCGACTTTCCTCTTGTAATCGAGTTCTAGTTTCAAAGCTTTGGGTCTGAAAATATGCAGGGAATGATCCCAATCTTTTGGTACCGGTTGAGACCTGATTTGTGACCCAGCATGTGATCTATTCTGGAGAATGTTCCATGGGCACTAGAGAAGAATGTGTATTCCATTGCTTTGGGGTGGAATGTTCTGAATATATCTCTGGAGTCCATTTGGTCCAATGTGTCATTTAAAGTCTTTATTTCCTTGTTGATCTTTTGCTTAGATGATCTGTCCATTTCAGTGAGGGGGTTGTTAAAGTCCCCCACTATTATTGTATTGTTGTCAATGTGTTTCTTTGCTTTTGTTATTAATTGCCTTATCTAATTGGCTGCTCCCATGTTAGGGGCATAGATATTTACATTTGTTAGATCTTCTTGTTAGATAGACCCTTTAAGTAGGATATAGTGTCCTTCCTCATCTCTTATTACAGTCTTTGGTTTAAAATCTGATTTGTCTGATATAAGGATTGCCACCCCAGCTTTCTTCTGGTGTCCATGAGCATGGTAAATGGTTTTCCACGCCCTCACTTTCAATCTGGGGGTGTCTTTGGTTCTAAAATGAGTCTCTTGCAGACAGCATATTGATGGGTCTTGTTTTTTTATCCAATCTGATAGCCTGTGTCTTTTGATTTGGGCATTTAGACCATTTACATGCAGGGTAACTATTGAAAGATAAGAATTTAGTGCCATTGTATTGCCTGTAAGGTGACTGTTACTGTATATTGTCTGTGTTCCTGTCTGGTCTATGTTGCTTTTAGGCTCTCTCTTTGCTTAGAGGACCCCTTTCAGTATTTCTTGTAGGGCTGGTTTTGTGTTTGCAAATTCCTTTAGTTTTTGTTTGTCCTGGAAGTTTTTATCTCTCCTTCTATTTTCAATGACAGCCTAGCTGGATATAATATTCTTGGCTGCATATTTTTCTCGTTTAGTGCTCTGAATATATCCTGCCAGTCCTTTCTGGCCTGCCAGGTCTCTGTGGATGGTCTGTTGCCAATCTAATGTTTCTATCATTGTAGCTTGCATATCTCTTCTCCCGAGCTGCTTTCAGGATTTTCTCTTTGTCTATGAGACTCCTAAGTTTTACTATTAGATGTTGAGGTGTTGACCCTATTTTTATTGATTTTGAGAGGGGTTCTCTGTGCCTCCTGGATTTTGATGTGTGTTTCCTTCCCCAAATTAGGGAAGTTCTCTGCTATAATTTGCTCCAATATACCTTTTGTGCCTCTCTCTCTCTCTTCTTCTGGGATCCCAATTATTCTAATGTTGTTTATTTTATGGTATCACTTATCTCTCGAATTCTGCCCTCGTGATCCAGTAGTTGTTGATCTCTCTTTTTCTCAGCTTCTTTATTTTCCATCATTTGATCTTCTGTATCACTGATTCTCTCTTCTGCCTCATTTATCCTAGCAGTTAGAGCCTCCATTTTTGATTGCACCTCATTAATAGCCTTTTTGATTTCGACTTGGTTAGATTTTAGTTCTTTTATTTCTCCAGAAAGGATCTCTCTAATAACTTTCATGCTTTTTTCAAGCCCAGCTAGTATCTTTAAAATCATCATTCTGAACTCTAGTTCTGACATCGTACTAATATCTGTATTGATTAGGTCCCTGGCAGTCAGTACTGCCTCTTGTTCTTTTTGTTGAGGTGATTTTTTCTCTCTTGCCATTTTGTCCAGAGGAAAATAAATGAATGAGAGAACAAAATGCTAACAGGGTAACAACATCCCCAGAAAATATACTCTAAACAAATCAGAAAAGACCTGAAACTGGGGGAAAAGAAACGGAAGGAAAGAAAAGAGAAAAAGAAAAAAAAAAGAAAAGATAAAAAGATAAAAACAAACAAAAACAGAACAAAACAAAACAAACAGAATATGATCAAATATGATCAGGCTGGTGCATAGATCAGTGCCACACACTAGATTTTGGGCATATTTTTGTTTGTTAGAAGAAAGTGCCTCTCAAAATTTTAAAGAAAGAAAAACATATATGTACAAAAATAAGGGTTAATATGTTGAAGGGATGGAATATGACTGTAAATATGAAAATTATAAAAGATTTTATAAAAGGAATCGATAAGAAGTTGGTTGAAAAAAGAAAGAAGAGGATTTAAAAATTAAAAGGGAGAGAATGTGATCAGGCAGGAGACTAGAACAAAGCCACACACGAGAGATTTAGGGTATATTTTGATCTGTTAGAAGAAACTGTATCTGAAAATTTTAAAGATAGAACAACTTATATATATATACCAAAAATAAAGGTCACTACTATGAAGGGATAGAACATGACTCTTCCAGAATGTGGTCGCTTTTCTGTTCAGAGAGTTGTTGCTATTCTTTTCTTTGATCTCCTGTTGAGTTCGTAGGTGTTCAGAATGGTTTGATTCCTATCCAGCTGAATTCCTGGCACCAGATGAAATCCAGGTCTCCTACTCCTCTGCCATCTTGCTCCTTCCCCAGAAAAGAGTTAATGATTTTTTTAATGTATTGTTGGGTTCAGTTTGCTAGTATTTTACTGAGGATTTTTACATCTATGTTCATCAGAGATATTGGCCGTAGTTCTCTTTTTCTGTGGTGTTTTTATCTGGTTTTGGTATCAGGATAATGCTGGCCTCATAGAATGAATTTGGAAATTTTCCTTCCCTTTCTTTTTTTGGAATAGTTTGCAAAGAATATGTATTAACTCTTCTTTAAATGTTTGGTTGAATTTGCCTGTCAAGCCATCTAGGGTCTTGTTCCTGACCATAGAGGAAAAGCTCTGTTTTCCCCCATGGAGGATAATGAGAGCTTTGGGTCTTTCATAGATGGCCCTTATTATGTTGAGATATGTTCCCTCTAAGCCTCCTTTGTTGAGGGATTTTATCAAGAATGGATGCTGTGGAGTGCCTGGGTGGCTCAGTCAGTTAAGTGTCTGCCTTCAGCTCAGATCATGATCCTGGAGTCCTGGGATGGAATCCCACATCGGGATCTCTGCTCAGCTGGGAGCCTGCTTCTCCCTCTCCCTCTGCCCCTACCCCTCCACCCCCAGCTCATGCTCTCTCTCAAATAAATAAATAAATAAATAAATAAATAAATAATAAATAAATAAATAAATAAATAAAGACAATGGATGCTGTACTTTGTCACACGCTTTTTCTGCATCTACTGAGAGGATCATCTGGTTCTTATCCTTCCTTTCATTAATGTGGTGTATCACGTTGATTGATTTGTGAATATTGAACAATGCCTGCAGCCCAGGAATAAATCCCACTTGATCATGGTGAATAATTCTTTTAATGTACGGTTGGAATCGATTTGCTAGTATCTTTTTGAGAGTTTTTACATCCATGTTCATCAGGGATGGTCTCCTTTTTAGTGGGATATTTGTCTGGTTTTGGAATCAAGGTAATGCTGGCCTTGTAGAATGAGTTTGGAAGTTTTCCTTCCATTTCTAAGTTTTGGAACAGTTTGAGAAGAATAACTATTAACTCCTCTTTAAATGTCTGATAGAATTCCACTGGGAAACCATCTGGCCTTGGACTTTTGTTTGTTGGGAGATTTTTGATTACTGATTCAATTTCTTTACTGGTTATTCATCTGTTCAAATTTTCTATTTCTTCCTGTTTCAGTTTTGGTAGTTTGTATGTTCCTAGTAATTTGTCCATTTCTTCCTATTTGCCCAATTACTTGGCATATAATTTTTCATAATATTCTCTTATAATTGTTTGTATATCTGTGCTGTTGGTTGTGATCTCTCCTCTTTTGTTCGTGATTTTATTTATTTGGGTCCTTTCTCTTTTCTATTTAATAAGTCTGGCTAGGGGGTTATCAATTTTATTAATTCTTTCAAAGAACCAGCTCTTAGTTTCATATATCTGTTCTGTTTTTTTTTATATCATTTATTTATGTTCCAATCCTTATTATTTCCCTTCTTCTGCTAGCTTTAGGCTTTGTTTGATGTTCCTTTTCTAGCTCCTTGCTT
Organism: Mirounga angustirostris; assembly: GCF_029215605.1. Taxonomy (NCBI): domain Eukaryota; kingdom Metazoa; phylum Chordata; class Mammalia; order Carnivora; family Phocidae; genus Mirounga; species Mirounga angustirostris. The sequence goes on from NW_026991716.1 coordinate 35,215,348, forward strand.
CTAGAGGTAGGTCTGTATTGCAATATACTTTTCTCTTAGGACTACTTTTGCTGCATCCTAAAGGTTTTGGATTGTTGTGTTTTCATTTTCATTTGCCTCCATGTAAATTTTTATTTTTTCTTTAATTTTGTGGTTGACTCATTCATTCTTTAGTAGCATGTTTTTTAGCCTCCATGTGTTTGTGGTCTTTCCAAATTTTTTCTTATGGTTGACTTCAATTTTCATGATATTGTGGTCCAAAAATATGCAGGGAATGATCTCAGTGGTTTTGTACTTGTTGAGACCTGATTTGTGACCCAGTATGTGATCTATTCTGGAGAATGTTCCGTGTACACTCAAAAAGAATGTATATTCTGCTGCTTTAGGATGAAATGTTCTAAACATATCTATTAAGTCCATGTGGCCCAGTGTGTCACTCAAAGTCATTGTTTCCTTGTTGATTTTCTGCTTAGATCATCTGTCCATTGTTGTTAAGTGGGGTGTTAAAGTCCCCTATTGTTATTGTATTATTACAATGAGTTTTTTTTATGTTTGTTATTAATTGATTTATATATTTGGGTGCTTCCAAGTTGGGGCATACATATTTACAATTGTTAGATCTTCTTGATGTGTAGACCCCTTAATTATGATATAATGCCCTTCTTCATCTCTGTTATAGTCTTTGTTTTAAAATCTAGTTTGTCTGATATAAGTATGGCTACTCTGGCTTTCTTTTGATGTCCATTAGCATGATAGATGGTTCTCCATCCCCTCACTTTCAATCTGCAGATATCTTTAGGTCTAAAATGAGGCTTTTGTGGACATAATATAGATGGATCTTGTGTTTTTATCCATTCTGATACCCTATGTCTTTTGTTTGGAGTATTTAGTCCATTTACATTTAGAGTGACTATTGATAGATATGAATTTAGTGACATTCTGTTACCTGTAAAGTTGGTATATCTGATGATGTTCTCTGTTTCTTTCTAGTCTTTGTTGCTTTTATTCTTTTTTTTCCCCCCACTCAATGAGTCCCCTGGAGAGGCCATGCCACAACTCCCAAATGTACTCCCCCAAAGGGGAACTGTTTCTCCCCATGTGACCCAGGGGATCCTCAGACCACACTGCACACTCCTGGGCCTCTGCCCTCCTTCCCCACCAGACCACCACTGAGCCTGCCAGGCACAACCCCAGCGATGGTGCAGAGGTCTAGAACTTCAGACTTTGAGCTCCACTGCTTATAAAGACTTGTGGTATTCAGCCCCTCTCCTTTTCCCAGTCAGTGGTTTTGGGAAAGAGTTTTTCTTGTGCAACCCCCTGCCTGCTGCTTCACTCTTTCTCTCTTGCTCCTCTCTCTGTGATAAAGGCTCCCTCCCCTTTGCAGCACCTGCAATTCTTTTCTTCTCCCAAATCACCTCTCAGCAGCTCCTACCATCTATGATGTGGACATTTTTCTACCTCTAGATGTGCAGTTTGTTCTTAGTCCTCAGATCAATTTCTTGGGTGTTCAGAATGATTTGATAATTATCTAGCTGTATTCAAGGGATGAGGCAAGCTTAGGGTCCCCCTACTCCTCCACCATCTTAACTCCTCTTCTAGGAAAGAACTTTTTAAGTGAGACTCTGAAAGCATAAACCATAAGGAAGGAGACGACAAGTTTGACTAGATTAAAATAAAGAACTTTTGTTGGTCTAAAAAGCAACATTAAAGAGTGAAAAGACAAGCCTCAAAAGTGGAAGAAAAAAATTTCAACATATGCAATAAAACAAAAAAAGTTAGTAATCTGAACACTTAAAGAAATCCTATGAATCAGAGAAAAGCAAACATCCTAATATAAAAATGGACACAAAACCAAGCACATTAAGAAGAGGAAAGCAAATGACCAATAAACAAATGTAAAGATGATAGACATAGTAATATTCAGGAAAATGCAAATTTAAAACACCAAGGAAATACCACTTATACCCACTGGATTTGCAAAAAATGAAAAATTCTGACAAAATCAGGCATTGGTGAGAATGGGCAGGAACTGAGACACTTACCACCTGCTGGTAAAGCAGAACATGTGGACACCCACAGCAGTTACATATGCCAGTTTATCATTTGTCTCCTTTATGATTTGCATATTTTGAGTTGCATTTAAGAAGTCCTTTCCTACCCAGAGGTCATGCAGATACTTGCCTTTATTTTATTCCAAACATTATAGTTTTGCCTTCCATATTTAAACGCTTAATCCATCTTTACTTGATTCTGTACATGTGTGCCAGAAGACAGACAAGCATGTTTATAGAACAATGTTCAAGATAGCAAAAACCTTGGAATAATCCAAATATTTATTGACAGTAACATTGGGTCAATAAATTGTGGTGTAGGCCCACAGCATGAAGCTATGCAGCAGGGAACATGAATAAACACAGCTACAGGTTCCCATGTGGATGAATCCTAGAAATAAGTTGAGTAAAAGAAGCAAGTCACAAAGGAATATGTGATATGATCCCATTAAATTAAATTTCAAAAGTTGAAGTTAAAGAAAAGGTTAAAGGTCAAAACCATAAGTGGCAAAGCTATAAAGAAAAGTGAGTCACAGATTCTCACCAGGTCAGAGTAGTGGCTGCTCTTGGAGGAAGGAAGGGGTTGTGGACAGGGATGGACAAATGGGGGTTTCTAGTGTACTGGGGCAAGGTTGTGTTTCTCAATCTAGTAGACTGTATGTGAGTGTTTATTTGTTAAACTATTTTATACATGCTTCAGTATGATTAATACTGAAAACTAAAGACAGAAAGAAATGAGAAACTGAGGCTCAGAGAAGTGAAACGACTGCCCAGTCAAGGCCATTCAGTTAGCGTGTGGCAGAGGTGTGGTGTTAATCCTGTTTTCCAATGCCAGATGCCATGCTTCTTACAGAATCCTTGTCCCACAGGAAGTCAGGGATCTAGAATACGGGATTTCAGGAAGCAGAAGGGTCTTGCAGGCATCGAACACAACCAACCCTGACTTCATAGGACAATTTGATGTTCCCTCAGGGCTACTCTTCTTCGGTCCACGTGAATGAACCCCAGTTTCTTTAGCTGCTCCACCTTTCATAAACCTGCTCTGCCTCTCTGAGCAAATATTCCTGTTTGCATTCCTCTGAAAATATCATGCTCAGAACTGAAGGTATTATTCAACATGCAATCTCACTGGAGTGAAGTAGAGTAAATCTGTTTCTGCAGTCTAAAACCAAAAACACTGAGAATTTAAGAACAGTCTATAAATCTACAACCCAGTCCTTCCTGAGGGTGACTGTGTCAGATTGTCATTGTACTGGGTGTTTCCAAGGGACCATTATATCACCAGCCCAGGCCAGGGTCACAAGATGTGGGTCCTGATTCCAATTCTATCAACAACCAATCCGTGTGACCTTGAACAATTTCCCTTCCTGGTCTTGGTCTCCATATCTGTGATATGAGCAAGTAGTCTCTAAATTCTTTTCCAGCCCTTATATGCTTCAGGGTGAGTGCTATTTTATGGGCTCCAGAGCCAGGCTGCTCAGGTTCAAATCTCAGATCCACCCACATACAAGCTGTGCGACCTTGGGCAAGTTACTAAACTCAGAACGGGAATAATGATAATATCTATCTGAGATCCTTTTCCATAGGATGTGGGGAAGATTAAGTGAGTTAATACATATAAGATGCTTATCACTACATACTAAGCTTTGCTGGCCCCACTCCTGATTTCCAGTCTTAGTTGATTCCTTGAGAGAAATTCTTAATGTCACCCAGCTTACTCAGTCTTATTATGATTTATTCACCGGGATAAACATGCACCTTGTAATCTTTTCATAAATGTGCACCTTCAATCTTGTTTTATTTTCCAGGACTTATTGGCTGTGGGTACTTTGATCCTTGCAGAAAGTTCAAACCTGAAGTATGTGAGATGATTGCAAATTTAGTTTCAGCAGGCAGAGTGCTGTGGCAGTGGACGAAGGTACAGAAGCGTTGTTGTCCGTAATAACAGAAAGTCAACTATTACTCGGTCTGTTCTCACCTCATGGCTCATGAACTTATCATCACATTATGGAGTAGTGGGGTTTTTTTGAAAAAGAGAAATTAGGTGCTCAAATAGATTTATGACACATTTTCCTTCCAGGGAGCAAATATGCCGACTAGATGATGCTTTCCATATGTATGAGATATTACTATAAACCACACACGGCATCCAAGATAAAGTAGAATTTTGCTAAAATGAGAATTCTGCTTTTCCACTTGTTACTCTGATTTGTATGTCAGACACTCACATGTTTACTGGCTGACTGAATACATGAATTTCTGGATATTCTTAGCTACCTGAAACTTAAAGTCAAACTTGTGTGAGTCTCTGAGATGGAACGGGAATTAGTAAATGGATGGAAGTGTACTTAACAAAAATAGATATATATATTTAGATAAGATTTATTTATTTACCTTAGAGAGAGTGGGGGGGAGAGGGAGAGAGAGTCTCAAGCATACTCCATGCTAAGCGTGGAGCCTGACACTGGCCTCGGTCTCACAACCCTGAGATCACAACCTGAGCTGGACACTTAACCAACTGCGCCACCAGTCTAGATTTTAATATACAGGTCAGTGCCCTAAGTAAAGCTCAGCAAACCTGTAGCTGTCACCAGATGACTCAAAGCAGACTCATGCAAAAGCAATTAAGCATAGGTCTGTGACATCTCAGACCTAGGCTTAAAACAAGGCTGAGGCATTTGCCAAAAAACATTCATTAGGCCAGTTACACATATCTGGGAGGAAGCTTATGTCCTGGGGAAACTTGGAGGGTGTCAACCTCTCAGATTCCTGGGGGAATTCTAGATAAGAGAATTATAAAGAGAGGAAGGTGTTCCTTATGAAATGCTTGGTCCACATAATGCCCTGTTCCTTGCATGGGGTCTGCCCCTTGCCAAGACAGGGTCTTTGCACATGCCGTTCTGCCTCTCTTAAAGAAAACTCAAAATGAATGGCCAGGGCTGAGTGTCTGAGATAATTTTCTGTGGTCAGATCCATCCATTGTTCACACTCATGTGATTATATACATATTTTCCTGAAAAGCTTTGGCCTTCTGGTTGTCTTTCCATCAAAGCTTTTCTCGTTATATGAATGTTTACCGGTTCCATTTCGCATCTTTCTTTACCTCTTTAACCTGTTTTCCACAAGCTTTCATTCCACTGCTCTCATCAGGGTCACCAAAGATCTCAGTCTTGGCAAATCCAAAGGTTGACGTCTTCCTCTTACTTGACTCTTTAGCGCATATGACATAAAAGTCTCCCTCTCGAACACATTTTTCACTTGGTTTCCAAGGAAACTCATGCTCTTGGTTTTCTTCCTACCTGACAAGTTACCTTTTTAAAAGTCCCCCCTCTTCTTCCCTTCCTCTAGATACTGGAGTGCACCCGATCTTAACTCTAGGACCTCTCCCCTGTCTGTATTCTTTACCCAGATGGTTTCTCCAGCTCCAAGGCCTTAAACACCATCTCCGTGCTGATGACTTCAAAATCCGTGCTTCCATTCCAGGCCTCTCTGCTTGGCTCCATACTGATTTCCTACTGCTTAGTAGACATCGCCATTTAGATATCCAATAACCATCTTAAAGTTAATGTGTCTACACAGTACTCTTAATTGTCCTTCAATATGACCTTCCCTCAGACTTTTGCATCTTTTTAGCTAATAGCAACACCACAGATCCTTCTCCTCAGATAAAAACTGGCACCATCCTTGATTTGTCTCCCTCATCCCTCTACTTCCAATCCATCAGCAAGTCTCAGTTACCATGCTTTCAGAATATATCCCAAAGCTTGAGCACTCTCTGCCATCTCAGAGTGACCCCCCTGATAGATGCTTCTATCACCTGCCCTCTGGACCATGCAGCCATTTGCTTTCTTTTTGCCCTCCTAGAGTCTGTTCTTTACACAGTCCTAAAATGCTTTTGAGGAAAGTAAATGAGAAATCATTACTCCTTCTCAAAACCACCAGGAGGCTCCCAAGTACACTTAGAGTGAAACCCAACGCCTTGCTCTGGCCTGTGAAACTCACCCCCTGAGCTGGTCCCTGTTCACCCCTTCCACCTTCTGCTCCAGCGGCCCTGCCCTCTCGCTGTTCCTCGAACACCCCATGTTTTTTGTGCCTCTGGGCCACCATACTTTGTTTGACTCATTCTCATCCTTCTTACATTCAGAGGGGCTTTCTCAGACCATTGTCTCTAAAGTAACTGTCCATGGCCCTATCGCAGTCATTATCTGTCTTCTGGCCCTACTTTATTTTTTCTGACCATGACTTTTATTATGATTATTTGTCAATTTGTTTGTTTACCAATATATTTGTTTCTTATTTACCTATTGTCAGGCTCCCGCACTAGAACAGAAGCTCCCTGATTTTAGTAGATTGAGCTGCTAGTTACCATGCTGTCTTCTTAGTTACAATGGTATCTTCTTAAGGGCAGCAGGAAGTGTCAAAAATAGCCACTGAATAATGAATGAATCTTCCTCCCTTCCCCACCCCCAAATAAGCAGCCCTTTTTGTATCTTTTCTTCAAGCCTCCCATCCTCACAAAGCACTTTTAACCCTTGTATACTACTTCATCTTTATATCACTTTACACAGCTTTTTTTTTTTTTAAGATTTATTTATTAATTTGAGAGAAAGACAGAGAGAGAGTGGGGGGGAGGGGCAGGGGAAGAGAATCTCAAGCAGACTCCCTGCTGAGTGTGGAGTCCAACATGGGGCTGGATCCCATGACCTTGAGATCATGACCTGAGATGAAATCAAGAGTTGGCTGCTCAACTGACTCAGCCACCCAGGCGCCCCTACTTTACACAGCTTTAAAGCAGAAGCCCAGGGCACCTGCCTGGCTCAGTCGTTAAGCGTCTGCCTTCGGCTCAGGTCATGATCCCAGGGTCCTAGGATGGAGCCCCACATCGGGCTCCCTGCTCCGTGGGAAGCCTGCTTCTCCCTCTTCCACTCCCCCTGCTTGTGTTCCCTCTCTTGCTGTGTCTGTCTCTGTCAAATAAATAAATAAAATCTTAAAAAAAAAAAATTAAAGCAGAAGCCCAGGTGAGGAAAGAAAGGAGTTGACAAAAATTAAAGGGAAAGAAACAGGTTAAGACGTGAGAAGAGGGGAAAAAAGGAATTTATTTGATTCTCTTTAATGATTGCCTCAATGGCTGTCATCCCATGGCAGTCCTTTACCGCAAAGAAATAAGCAATATTCACACAGCCTTAGCCCTTTATTTCTGCATATTTGTAATATGATTTTATATTTTGGTGAGTGGAATGAACATTTTAGCTGGGAATGGAACTGAGCAAAGAGGGAAATTTAAGGGTAATTGGTAAAATAACACTTGTCTTTATTCTGTCTTCCCCGCTGCCTGCTGTTTTAACTTACAATGTGAATTAGCCTGTAATGATTATGTTATAAGCTCAATGGGGTACTTTTTCAATGTAGAAAGGGCATATTCCATAAATAGGCCCTTAAAAAAGCATTTGCTTTCCCAAATTAATCTTGTGGGGAATGTGATTCTCCAGAATTATTGTTTTCACATTCAAAATGATACTAATGGTATCAGTTATAATCTTTATACATGGCCAGCAATGCTTCCCATGCCTAGTACACCTCAAGTTTATCCCTTAACTGGTATCTCTCCACACAAGAATGTGTCATTGTTACAGCTTTGGCTGTTTGGATTCTGAAGTTGGTAGAACTGATAAGTTGGTGTTCAAACAAAAACAAAACCCAGGAAAGCCACCTTGTCATTATACCTGCATGTCAGACTTGCCTGCCAACTTATTCTAGATAAACAGATATGTGAAAGCATGCTGACTGAGTTTGGATCTCCATGGTGAAATGTAGATTATGATATACAAATATATTGGTGGAAATCCAAATATACTAAAGACCTTAAAGCAATCTATGGAAATGGTCATTATTGACTTCAGAAGTGAACTTTCTTTGTTCTTAACTGCATGGCAATCAGCTTACACCCAGTTTTTTCTTATGACATATTTCCACGTACACACTAATATGGTTAACAATGATTAGAAATGGTCATTCCCACAACTCACATAGTTTTTAAGAATTCAGGGGAAAGTGACTTGTTCAAAGCCAACTAACGCTGATAGAACAGGCACTGGAATTGGCATCTGAAGTGTTATTCTGGAATGGATCTGATTCAAGAGCTTATGGTCTTTGAAATTCTATGTTGGTTTATTTATGATGTGTTTTTCTCATCAGTGCTGCGACAAAAATATAAACTTAATCTTGGTTTATTTACTCAGTTTACTTCATTTAAAATAAAATTTGTGGAATAAAGTAATTCTAAAAAGCAGTTCTGCTTTTAGTTTTACCTGAAAAGTAATACATTTTTGTCCATCTCTAGGTGAAGATGCTGCCAACTCCTTCTAAATTTCATTACATTTTCAATCTTCGAGATCTTTCCAGAATTTGGCAAGGAATGTTAACCATAAAAGCCGAGGAGTGTGATTCGATATCTGTTCTCCTATCACTTTTCAAACACGAGTGCAACAGAGTAATTGCAGACAGGTATATACTACAGCACTTGAGTTTAAATGTACTGTATAAGAAGTTGACACCATGAGACTAATTCCTGCATTATCTACTCAAATAATTAGAGTATTGTCTTCACTTGCTCTGGGGCTTGTGAAGCACTGATGCCATTTCCCACCTGCTGGTCCTCTTAAAAAATGCTCTGCCAGTTTGCTTGAGTATTATTTCCACAGCACATTTTTTTAAATCACCACATCATCAGAGACTTGATAACATTCAGAGGCAAATTTTATTATGTATATTTTCTAGGACATTTGAGCTCCATGTAGCTTTTGCTTGGTGAAATCTGGGAACATAGGCTCAGTCATTGTTCTGAGCCTCAGCTTCCTCCTGTATAAAATATGGATGGTGATGCTGGTCTTACAAAGCTGTATGGGCCTACCACAACATTGCACACATATGTGGTATTTCTCAAATGTCGGTCCCCCTCCTTCAGCTCTTCCCCCTCTGATACTGTAGGTCTGAAAAGGACCTTTGTGCGCTGTGTGCTTGCAGAACCAGAAAGTGGACACTCGTCCACTACTGAATGTCGTCAGTCTGCACTCCTATTGCAAATTTTAGGAACCTTTGACCCCACCTAAGTGACTCATCTGTATTGTTAAAGAAAAAAAAATTATTTGTGACACTTGTTAAAACAATAAGGCATACAGACTTTATTCAGGATTATCACACTGGGTATATGGACCACTGCGATGGGGTTTTGCAGGAGGGGAGAGAAATTGAGCTGAACTCCAAATATGACAACGGAAGAGTGGGAATTTATAGCCACGGAGCAGTTTAGGGGACGTTGGTGGATGGAAAAACTACTGAGAGGAAATATCAAGGGTAAGGGAGGGATTCTAGCTAAACTTACCTAATAGGATTCTTGCTGAAAGCAGGCTAGGGTGAGTAGATATTACCTGGGGGGTGATGGGGAATGAGGAATTTGGTCAGATATTGAAGGGTGATTAGATATGGGGAGTGGGAGATTCTGGAATTAAACCCACTTGACCGGATTCTTGGTACAATTGGGCAATGCAAAGAAGGACACAGAAGTCCAAAAGTCAAGGCCTAATTGGGAAGAGGATTCAGAGGAGACTAAGGTTGATCAAGGAGAGACTCTTTGCCAGTATTTTTTTTTAAGTAATACTCAGTGTTATAACTCTCCTTAATGGAGTTATGTCTTTGTCTATTCCCCTGTTCTGAGAAGTCCGCGGTGTAGAATGGGGCCTCAGGAAGTGGAGGGAGGTTGGACATGTTCAATTAGGAAAGATGCCTTCATATTTTACATATTTACTCCTGCATTTTTCTTTCAGATTTATAACTCCTGAAGATGAACAATGGTTTAATATCCATCTTGTTCGAGCAGTTGAAGAGAATATTAACTCAGATGTGACTTCATATATTCTTCCTGAGCCATACTTTGTAGATTTTCTCCGTGAGATGCCTGAACCAACTGGTGATGAACCTGAGGATTCTGTGTTTGAAGTGCCCAAAATTTATGAACTGGTATTTATTTTCACCTTTGAAAAGAGCTTTTCGATTACTCACCTAACTGTATATTTCTCCGCACCCCAGAGTCCCACCATGGAGTTGTAGTAACTTCTACATTAGTTATATGTTGTGATTCATGTCATCACACACCAAGTAAAATATTTCAATGAAATTTAGCAGTAATCCCATTAAAGTCAGGTATAAGACAAGGATGCCTCCTATCATCACCACTATTTAATATGGGGTTTTGAAAGTTCTAGGCAATGAAACAAATGACCAAAACAAACAAAAAAAGATGTAATTATCAGATAGGAAAAAACGAAAATATTGTGTGCAGATGAGATTATTATCTCTTAATAGAAAAGAACTGAACATCTGTTTTAACTACTAACAGTTCAGTAAGATGACCAAGTGTGAGATAAATACAAAACTCAGTAACTATCCTCTATATGAAAGGCTGGCAAGTTACAGCTGATGGGCCAGATCCAGGTCTCTGGCTGTGTTTTGTGAGATTTGTGAGCTAAAATTCGCATTTTTTAAAAGAGTGGCAGAAGAATCCGAAGAGGAATAATATTGTGTGACCTGTGAAAATTACATGGCATTCAAATGCAGCATTCATACACAGAGTTGTATTGGACCACAGTGGATTTGTTTCCTTATGGCCCAGGACCGCTTCTGCACTATGAGGGTGCAGTGGAATAGTTGTGACAAACCCTATGGGCCACAAAGCTTTAATCCTGCCCTTTACAGAAAAAGTTTGCCAACTCTTGGCAACAATCGTGAGATAGAAACTGTAACAGGAAGGTACTTCATTCAACAGCAACAAGTATGTAAAACATCTAGGGATAAACATGATAAAACTTTACTTGATTAAATGGCAACACATCATTCTCCCTAAATTAATGTATAGGTTTCATGAAGTTTGAAACAGGACTCCAAAAGGATTTTTTTTCTTTTAGGGAGAGAGAGAGAGCACGTGCATGCACACATGCATGCTTGTGTGGGTAGGGGAGAGGGGTAGACGGAGAGGGAGAGAGAGAGAATCTTTTTTTTTTTTTCTTAAAGATTTTATTTATCTGAGAGAGAGAGATAGCAAGAGAGAGCACGAGCAGGGGGGAGAGAGAGAAGCAGGCTCCCCACTGAGCAGGGAGCCTGATGTGGGGCTCCATCCAAGGACCCTGGGATCATGACCTGAGCCAAAGGCAGATGCTTAACCGACTGAGCCACCCAAAATCTTAAGCAGGCTCCACACTCAGCATGGAGCCCAACATGGGGCTCAATCCCACCACCCTGAGATCATGACCTGAGCCGAAACCAAGAGTGAGATGCCCAGTTGACTGAACTACCCAGGTGCCCTGCCAAAAGGATTTTTTTTTTTCAAGATTTATTTATTTATTTGAGAGAGAGAGAGCCTGGGGGAGGAGCAGAGGGAGAACAGGAGAGAATCCCAAGCAGACCCCGTGCTGAGTGCAGAGCTATGTGGGGCTCAATCTCACAACCCTGAGATCACGATGTGAGCTGAAAGCAAGAGATAATGCCCAACTGACTGCTCCACTCAGGCACCCCCAAAAAGATTTTTTAAGCAGGGTCACAAACAAAGTAATTCTGAAGTGCATGTAGGTCGAAGAATTGAATGAGGAGACAAAATTGTGCAAAAGAAATAAATGAATATTTACTTCAAAACCATTTGACTGTATCAACAATGTAAAACTTCTGTGTATTTTTTAAGATCTATAAGCAATATTAAAAAGCAAATACAAACAGAGAAATATTTGTTATATTCCAATCTTAGTTCCCATGGGTGGGAATTGGAGCTGGGGTTTTCGAAGGGAAAGGTCAGGGAATGATTTCATACTGGCAACCAGCTAATGCAGTTAAGTTTCAGGCCTCTGAAAATGGAAATAACTGAAAGTCAAGTAATCCATGACAGATGTTTGGAAGTCCATTAGGTTTTGTTTGTTTGTTTGTTGTTTTTTAAAGACACCTTTATTCAGCGTCATGATCAGACTATTACATTTAGCAATCAACAGCATGGGTACAAAAAAAAAAAAAATCTACATTAAAACCCTTTGTTGGAATGCTTTACACTTTCCACAGAACAGAAACTAAAATAACCTGTTATACAATTAGTCACAAATACAGTCCTCGAGATTTTTTGCCCATACACATGACTATTGTCTAAAACATGTCTTCTTTGTAGCAGCGAAGCCCTGCCACCACTGTGCTTGGCTGAGTTCACAAATCTGTTGTAACCTGTAGCTTCCCTGTCACTTCTCTGGCTCTCCTCTCCTGCTAAGCTTTGTTTCCTGGCAGTAATTAAAACCTCCTGCCACTGCCGTAGCTCCTGCTGCTGCTGGAACTGCCACAGCCACCTTGGTTTCGTGGTTTGGCAAAGTATTGGCCTCCACCACCATAGGGGCCAGAGCTTCTGCCTCCAAACTTCCCTCCTTTCATGGGTCCAAAATTTGAGGATTGATTGTTGTAACTGCCAAAATCATTGCACCTTCCGCCACCTCCAAAGTTGCTTCCATCGTTACCAAATCCGTTATAACCATCCCCACTGCCACCATAGCCACCACCACCTCGACTGCCACCAAAGCCACCTCGACCACTGAAGTTCCCTCCACGATCAAAGTTGTCATTCCCACCAAAACCACCTCCACGACCACCACCAAAGTTTCCAGAACCACTTCGACCTCTTTGGCTGGATGAAGCACTAGCCATCTCTTGCTTAGATAGGGCTTTCCTTACTTCACAGTTGTGGCGGCCATTCACAGTATGGTATTTTTGAATGACAATCTTGTCTACAGAGTCATGGTCATCAAATGTTACAAAAGCAAAACCTCTCTTTTTGTCACTGCCTCGGTCAGTCATGATCTCGATCACTTCAATTTTCCCATACTGTTCAAAATAATCTCTTAGGTGATGTTCTTCAGTGTCTTCTTTAATGCCACCAACAAAAATCTTTTTCACAGTTAAGTGGGCACCAGGTCTTTGAGAATCTTCTCTTGAGACAGCCTCTTTGGTTCCACAACTCTTCCATCCACCTTGTGTGGCCTTGCGTTCATGGCTGCATCCACCTCCTCCACAGTGGCATACGTGACAAACCCAAAGCCTCTGGAGCGCTTGGTGTTTGGATCTCTCATTACCACACAGTCCTTAAGCGTTCCCCATTGCTCAAAATGACTCCTCAGACTCATCAGTGGTTTCAAAGCTCAAACCTCCGATGAAGAGCTTCTGCAGCTGTTCAGACTCTTTGGGAGACTCTGACTTAGACATGACGGTGGTGGGAGGGGAGACTTTAACGATGCTTACTCGGCGGCGTCCACGGGCAGAAAGGAGTAATCTAACGAACGTATCTCCATTAGGTTTTTATTTTTATTTTTTAAAAAGAGTTTATTTATTTATTTGAGAGAGAGAGAGTGCGAGGTGGGGAGGAGCAGAAGAGGAGGGAGAAGGAGGGGAAAGAATCTTAAGTGGACTCCGTTTTGAGTGTGGAACCTGATGCAGGGCTTGATCTCACCATCCTGAGATCACGACCTGAGTTGAAACCAAGAGTTGGCACTTAACCGCCTGAGCCACCCAGGTGCCCCTAAATTAGGTGTTTTGTTTTTTTTTTTAAATTAGAATTATTTTTGAGAGCCTTTACAATTGCTGCTTTCATAGATTTTGGCTCTTAAATTATTATTTTTTTCTCTCTCTGCACCCACAGGTCCCATCCTTTGACTTTCTGTCTGAAAAACTCCAGTTCTACCAGAGACAGTTCAATGAAATCATTAGAGGAACATCTCTTGATCTAGTGTTTTTTAAAGATGCAATGACTCATCTTATTAAGGTTCTAACTATTGACTCTTTGCTGACATAAATAGATCATGTAAAAATTGGGTAAATTTCATAGACAGATGTTTTGAGAGAAGAAATCTATAGTTTCAGATAGTGTATAGAAGCATGTCCATAGGGTGGATCAGTTCACGGTCTCAGGAGACAAAGACTTAATCAGAAACCCCTTAGCTAAATCGAAATAAGTTAATCAGTGAAAGACAAGTATTATATGATCTCACTGATATGAGGAATTCTTAATCTCAGGAAACAAACTGAGGGTTGCTGGAGTGGTGGGGGGTGGGAGGGTATTGCATGGAGCACTGGGTGTTATATGCAAACAATGAATCATGGAACATTACATCAAAATCTAATGATATATGGTGACCAACATAACATAATAAAATCAAATTAAAAAAAAAAGAAACTCCTTAGCTGAATCCACATACAGGACAGCAAATGCTTTTCAAGGGCTAATTGATGGGTTTTGTATTCAGAGCTGTTGACACGTCGAATCAGTTTTTCCTTTCTAGAAAGTAAGCTAGAGAACCCTGTGAAGAAATAGTCCCTCTTCAAATTTTATTTTGATATAATGGGAATCCTGTTCCCTTCCCCATGGAGGAAAACTTGATGCTTTTTAAAAATGTCAATTTCATGATTGGCTTACAGATTATGGGCGAACTGATGAGGAAGGAATAAGGTGGATGCACAGGACTGGTTTAAAAACAGAAACCAGTTAGAGACAACACCCAGAGGAGCATGGTTTGATCCAAGTCTGAAAGGCTACAGAAAAGAGCCATTTGTTTGTGTCATGTATAGATTGAAAAGGAGTTTCTACGGGAAGTCTGAACACAGTGTCAGGAGGTTTGATAGAGAGGCAACTTGCTCTGTGTTTTTTTTTTTTTTTTTAAGATTTTATTTATTTATTTGACAGAGAGAGACACAGCGAGAGAGGGAACACAAGCAGGGGGAGGGTCAGAGGGAGAAGCAGGCTCCACGCAGAGCACGGAGCCTGATGTGGGACTTGACCCCAGGACCCTGGGATCATGACCTGAGCCGAAGGCAGCCGCTCAACTGACTGAGCCACCCAGGCACCCCAACTTGCTCTGTGTTTATTATACGTTCGTCTTCCCCAAAGTTGGTGACTTTCCAGATGTCCTAGGGCTGTTTCACATTCATCTACTCAACAAGTAGTTATTGAGTACTCACTGTGGCAAGGTCTTGGGGGCCTAGGACCCAAGTGATTAACATATTAAAAAATATAATGATAGAATTAATGTAAAGTGTTTTTACTATCTGCCACCTGTAAAACTTCCATTTAAAAAAAAAAAACTTTTTCGTGGTGATAATGAATTTAGTGATCCATCTAGACTTTCATCTTAATCAGTGATATTAATGTAAAAGGCAGTTTTTTAGCAATGTCTTCAATTGGCCTGCATATGAGGTGAACCACAATTCCAGCCTTATCCTTATTGAGGAAATCAGCCATAGAAAAGCAACACAAGGCTAAAGTCTAAGTCTTTTTCTACAAATGCCTTCTTGCCTCCCTTTGTAAGTAGACTTTTGGTACTTAAAATTTTTTTTTCATTGGCAGAGATACAATACAGGTAGTATTCATTGTAGAGCTAGGT
Source organism: Mirounga angustirostris (assembly GCF_029215605.1). Lineage (NCBI taxonomy): Eukaryota > Metazoa > Chordata > Mammalia > Carnivora > Phocidae > Mirounga > Mirounga angustirostris. The sequence continues at coordinate 35,230,829 of NW_026991716.1, forward strand.
GTCTATCTAGTTCAGTGTGTTAGACTGAATAATAAGCAGACAATCCTAAACTTTCTGCAGATTGGGAAGAGCAGCTCCATCATGCACTGAGTTCAAAAATAATAAAATTACACACACACACACACACACACAGAATGGCTTTGAAATAGGAGATAGGAAAGCCCATTTGTTCTCTCTTTGATGATGGGCAAGGAAAAGAATTTGAGTTGACTATATCAATAGGAGACATTAACTTAAAAAAACTCTGACATATCCCATTAAAAGAAAAAGTCTAACGTAGTCTACAAGCATATGTTCAAAATTGGACTCATGTGGTGCAAGAAAATGTGAAGAGTTGAATTCTATTTTTAAATACATACCATTTTATTTCCAAACAGATTTCACGAATAATTCGAACATCATGTGGAAATGCACTGCTGGTGGGTGTCGGTGGTTCAGGAAAACAAAGTCTTTCGAGATTGGCCTCTTTTATAGCTGGATATCAAATATTCCAGATTACATTAACCAGGTAAGGTGAAATAAAACACAGCAATATATTTTTCTATTATTAATTTCTCTGAAGTAAAATGTTCACTTAAAAAATACAACAATTTGGTATATTTTTTAAGCTAACTTTTTATTTAAGTGTAAATTATTTAAGGAGATGTACACAAATCATGGGTGTTACAAAGTAAGTATACCTCGGTCATTAGCCTACAGATGAAGAAATAAAATATCAGCACCCCAGAAGCCCCCCTTCAAGTCCTATCCCAGTCATTACCCTCCCAAGGTTCACCATATTCTGACTTCTAAACCCACTTAATTTTACCTATTCTTGAACTTTCTATCCATCAAATGCTATGGGATCTACTCTTTTGTGTCCAGGTTCTGTTGCTTGTATTATGTTCGGGAGTTTCATCCATGATGCTGCATGTACCCATAGTTTGTTCATTCTTATTGCTGTATAGACCTCCACTTTCTCACATATTACCACAATTTGTTACCCGTTGTGCTGTTGATAAATATTTGTGGGGATTTTTTGGCAAGTAGAGCTGTAATGAATATTCTTGCACATGACGGAGTGTACTTCCGGAGATAGAACTGCTGGGTATGGAGTGTACATATATTCAGCTTTAGTCCATCTGGAGAATTGTTTTCCACAGTGGTTCTACTTACACTTCCACCAACGGTTCATGAGGGTCTCAGTTGCTCCTCATCCTGGTGCACCTTTGGCACCGTGAGTCTTTCTCACTTTAGCAATTCTGGTGGATGGGTAGTGGTATGTCTCTGTGGCTTCCGTTTGCATTTTCCATGGCGAATGTTGAGCACATTTTCACCTCTTATTGGCCATTTGGACAGTCTCTTTTGTGAAATATCTGTGTTATTCCTTTGTTGCTTCTTTTTTTTTTCAATTAGGGTGTGATTCTTTCTCTTATCGATTTTTAGGAGTTCTATATATATATGTTTTGGATATAATTTTGTTGTCAGAGTGTGTACTACATATATCTTCTCCAAGTTGTTGGCTTGCCTTTTCACTCCCGGTGGATTTTACTTTTTTTTTTTTTTAAGATTTTATTTATTTATTTGAGAGAGAGAGTGGGGGGGAATGCATGAGCATGCACGCATGAGTAGTGGGGAGGGGCAGAGGGAGAGGGAGAAGCAGACTCTCCACTGAGCAGGGAACCCCCACTCAGAACTTGATCCCAGGACCCTGAGATAATGACCTGAGTCAAAGGCAGATGCTTAACCAACTGAGCCACCCATGTGCCCCTTGGTGGATCTTTTATTTTATTTTATTATTATTTTTATGTCTAGGCTACATTTTTTTATTATGTTCAATTAGCCATCTTAAGTTATCAATTTTTTTTTATTTTAGTGCTCTTTGTATTCTGTTAAAAAATATTTGTTTACCTTTGTTTACCTATGAAGATATTCTCCTGTGATTTCATTTGCATTTGCAAATAAAATGTACTTTTTTTACATATAGAATTATAACCCATCTAGAATTTATTTTCTTCTAAAATCTGAGGTAGGAGTTAAGATTGTATTTTTCAATATAGATATCCAATCACTCCAACTCCATTATTGAAAAGGTCATGTTTTTCCTGACACATTACAGTGTCATTTCTTCCCCATCAATCAACTGATGATGTCTGTGATTATAGTCTGTTCCACTGATTTAATTATCTTTGTACTATTACCAACTGTCTTAATTACTGTAGTTTTTTTAAAATGTTTTATTTATTTATTCATGAAAGTCAGAGAGAGAGAGAGAGAGAGAGGCAGAGGCAGAGGGAGAAGCAGGCTCCCCACCTAGCAGGGAGCCCGATGCAGGACTCGATTCCGGGGCCCTGGGATCACGACCCAAGCCGAAGGCAGACACTTAACCATCTGAGCCACCCAGGTGCCCACTGTAGTTTTAATATATCTTGAACAACTTTGTTGTTCTTCTTCAGGACTGTCTTGAATATTTGGCCTTTTGTAGTTCCTCATAAATTTTAGGTCACTTTTTAAATTAACAATTTATACACAATACATATATAAAAAATATAACAGGGTACAAATTACAAGAGCAGTTAAAAAAATATGAAGCATCAAATATCTAGAGGTTAATTAAATTAATTAGTTGTCAACCTTTAAAAATTGGGAGGTTTCACACACACACACACACACACACACACACAAAGGATTTCTGACTTCTCTTGACACAGTTGGAAGATCTGGCAACACTGTGCCTACGTTCCCAGGTGCCTAGACCTAAGCAACATGCCTCCTTAGATGGGACATACAGTCCTCCAGTTTACCAGAGTGTTAACAGTATTTTCTTGTTTTCTGTATTCTTGATGCTCTGGCACTGGGGTCCTGCTGACTGCCCCTCCCAGGGCAAGCCAGTTCTTAGAGACAGCTAATGGCTTGCTCCAGTAGTGTGCCTTTCATAGGTAAACCAACCACTCCAGAGCTCATATGCTGAACCACCACGTCTATCTGGCTTCCTCCACCAGGAAGCAATATTGCTCTGCTCTAATCACCCAAGAGCCAAGGACCAGTAACTAGGGACAGCATCTATGTCCTGGGGCCCGTTGAAATTATTCAAACAAGCCAATCCTAAATCTGCTTAGCCTGCCTACCTTTGCCTTTCTCATGGAAACCACAGTAAAGGCTATTGCCCTGGGTTGCTGTCCTTCCACATCTTGACTGACTCTGAAGCTTCCCCATGCAGCCCTATGTGGTGTGGCATATCCCCTCCTGTTTCTCGGGATCTGTGAGTATAGGCTTCTTCCTTCATGACAGTCCTTTCCATGTCTGTGTGTCTTACCATACCTGACTAAAAAGCTTCCTGGAAACATTTTAAAACAGCAGGGAAGGTGAAGGGAAGGAGAGAGAAGTCAGAGGGGACAATTTAAAGTAGGACTTTATAGTCCCTAGTATATTGATAGGACTTAGCAACTGATCGGATATCGGGTGAAGAGGAGGAAAGAAGAAAGTCTAGAATGACACACCTAGTTTCTCTAGTGGTATTTATCACACTGCACTGTAAAAATGCTTGTTCACTCCTCTATCTCCTTCACTAGGCTGTAAGCAACCTGAGGATGGACCATCGTAACCTTTGTCCTATCTACCATTACTATCAAGTGGGTTCTTTTAACCAACACATAAAAATACGTGTTGAACAAATAAACAAATGACCAGTTTTAAGAGGGGGGTGGTGGGTAAAATGAGAATTCAGTCCAGTACATGCAGAGAGTGAGATGTTTGCAGAACACACAGTTTCCGTAGTTCATTAGACTCATGGGTGTGGAGTTCAGGAGTGGCTGGCTCCTGGAGATGTCAGCACAGAAGTCTCAGTGGAGAGAACAATTTTAAGGTAACAAGGAGCATGAGTAGGGCACATAGCGAGAAGAAAAGATGGCTAAGGGAAGAATGCTGGGGTCTGCCAACATAGAGGAAGGGGACTTGCTTGCAAGAGAGTGAGAAGTAGAGGCAAGGCAAAGAGGAGGAAATCCAGAGTGGTTTCCAGAAACCAAACTACATCTCAGCAAATCTTACCAGTTTCTCCTTCTAACGAATGACCCCTTTGGCAATTATTTTGAAAGGCATGTATATTTTCCCTTCAATGGAGTTCCTTTTGCCCAAGTCTACAAGACATTTTACGGTAGTGCCACTCAGAAGGGGATAACTGGTCCTCCTAGATTAAAATCAGCTATTTATTCATCTGAGTGCCCTAAACCGAGTCATCTCTAATGCCCACTGCAGCTTTTACAAACAGATATTATCTTCATTTTGCAGAGGAGGAAACAGAAGCTGAGGAATGTAAAGGAACATTTCCAAAGCTGCAGAATGGGGATTTGAACACAGGTCCTTCTGGTTCTAATGCCTGTGGCTTACAGACAACTCCCTATGACTTGCACCATACAGCCTCTTTCAAGTGAGGATGTCTGTGTTGTCAATTTACTCATGAGGATTTATACACAACACTTCAGAAAATGTCTGCTTTATTTCTGCACATCACATCATCTCCAGGAGCATATATATTTAGTAGGAAACACAGTAAACAGAAAAGCAAAGACCACGATCTTCTTGTCATAAGCTGTAACTACATAATTATAACATTTCAATTATTTATATCACATTGCATAATGATGTTCTTCTGTAGGCTGTCTCTGTATTTAGCCACTTAATGAGATACACAAATTACCACTATATATAATTTATTGCTAATTTTATTTATAATTTATCTTGACTTTCTTACCAATCCAAACTCATCCAAGTTTCAGATTAGTTTTAAATATTATACGTATATTCACTTGGGCAAAATCTGTTGTGGAAGACTGTCAGCTTGCTGAGAATAAAAGTTCATTTCTGAATTTCTAATTACAAAACATACTTGCCTTGAACAGTAACATAACTATTTCACTCTAACCTCTGTGTTTTTTAGCAGGCACTCTTACTTAATATCTCTTGGGGCAGGTGCAGAGTATGCTCTAATTACTATGGGTTATATTGTCTTCTGAGACAAATTATGACTACATATATTTATAAATTTTAAATTTCCTACCATCCTTTTTAGGTCTTATAATGTGAATAATCTAACAGATGACTTAAAAGGTCTGTACAAAGTTGCTGGTGCTGATGGAAAAGGTATCACCTTCATCTTTACAGACAATGAAATAAAAGATGAGGCATTTCTAGAATATCTTAACAACCTGTTATCTTCAGGAGAGGTAGGTCTCAAAAGTAGAGAAAAAGCTCATATTTTAAAAATGTAAATTATATTTGGACAGAAAAAGCAGCAATCCTTCACAAGTGAGGCCACTTAACATTCATTTTTCATTTTAGAAATGATTAATATGTAAGACATGGTAGATTTTTGTTTAAAACTACCTGTGAGAAATGAATGCTGTCCACCTCCAGATTTTTTGTATGCTTTGTTCCATTTTAAATATGATTGCTTACTTATTTCATCAGTCTTCAATTTGGTCCTGTAATTTATTTTAGAAGAATCACACTATCTAACAGTCAGGAGTATAAAAGAGAGGAAAGAGTTCTGCCAGCTCTAAGCAGATGTTTGGTCATCACTTTTGACACCACCTCTGTCAGCACTCCCATGATCACTCACATGATTGGTACTTCATTAGAAGGACTCATGGGACTCAACATCCAGTTGTACTCATGTCTAAGATTTATGGCAGCAACACAACAAGGATTCACAGCCAAATCAATATAGAAAAAGACACATCAGGTGGAATCTGGAGAAATCCATGTGCAGGCTTCCTGTGTTCTCACCAAAAGGGTCATACAGAATGTGCATCCCCTCCAGTGGTGAAGTGCAGTCACTCATATGCTGTGTTTCCATTCAGGGAACCCTGTTGGAGATTCCGAGTTCAGCAGTTTTACTGGGGGCTGGTCTGGTTGTCCCTCCCTGCCTAGACACTACTGCCAAAACTCCAGACTCCCAGAAGGAAAGCAGATGTTCACCATATATCACAATGTTTGTGTAAACAGTCCAGGCACAGAACAACCTTTTCAATTAGTAATGGAGGAGACATTCAAAAACCAAGTTCCCAGACGACGGCCAAGTGCTAGCCCTGCAAGCATACTCTTCTCAAAATCGGGCTCACTGTGTTAACTCTTCCCTGCTCAGTGGTGTCTATCAATGCTTGCTGCTGCATGAGCTACTTAACTACCTTGGAAAGAGGACTTCTGCACCATGGTGGCAGAGGAAAATCCTGAATTCACCTCCTCCCATGGCAGCACCAAATCTACATCTATATATGGATTATTTCCCTCTGAAAAAGATCCGAAAACTAGATAAGTTGCTTCTCCACAACAAAGGATAAAAAGGCCACATCAAGATAGGTAGGAGAGACACAGTCTTGCCAAAAACCTCACCCTCAGCACAGTGACATGCAATAGGGAGGGCTCTCACAAATAAGGAGTGAGGGGTTGGTGCCTCACATCAGGCACCCCAGCCCCTGGAATATATACCAGAGAGACAAGCCCCCCAAATCTCTGGCTTAGAATACCAATGGGGCAAAAAAAAAAAAAAAAAAAAACAGAAAAAGAAAAAAGAAAAAACCAATGGGGCTGACATCTAGTGACCCAAAATGCTATAAGAAAGTGAGATTCACTACTAAAGGGCTTCCAATATAGTCTTATCCCAAGACCCAGCCAAGCAAACAAACAAACAAACAAAAAACCCCAGCACTTTGAAAAATGCCTACATTGTATGTGAGGAAGATTCATTTGCTAATCTTAAAGTATCAACTGGAAGGGTCAGGGGACAGTTGAAACTCTCCCCAGAGATGGAGTTGCTGGTGGATGCCAGTTTTGCACTTTCTACCTACCCTGCTTGCACAGGTGAGCAAGCTTGGACAAAGCATCCTCCTGCCACCTTACTAAGACAGGCAGGGGAGAGTGAGTAGTCAGTACTATCCCACTACCTTGTTGAAGTTGGAAAGCATGGGTGGTTGTGGCACTCCCCTGCTCCCTGGCTGGGGCAGGTGAGCATGAATGTGGCATTCACCTGCTCCCTAGGTAAGGTCAGCAAGCATGGGTGGCTGTGACACTCCCTTTCCTTGGCTGGGGCTGGCGAGTGCAAAAGATGGAAACATTCTTCTACTCCAGTCTACAGCTGGTGCATACACTCAAATAAGACACTCACTTGCTGCAGTCCTGAAGCCCATGGGAGCATGCAGTTAAAATATTTTCTGGCTGCTTTTCTGAAGTTGGCAAGTATGCTCCTCTTATACACTCTCCAACTGCCTAGTTAAAGCCAGCAGGCACAGGCAATCTACATGGGGATGCCCCTTGATTGGCTCATGCTGGTGGCCAAGGGGACTGGCATTCCTGAGCTCCACAGGAATGTAACAGTTGGAAAGACATTTCTTGGCAGGCCACCACCCCCAGGACACTGCACAGACAGCAGACTGAAACACAACCCCAGTCTTCCCGTGAAAAAGGCCTATTTACTTAGGTTGGAGCTTCTGCCAGAGGGACAGGCTTTAGGTTTCCCACACATCTAGAGGTTGAGGAGACACTCAAAGGGAATGTAAGCAGGAAGACACCATCCTTCCACAAACCCTTGGCCTTGTTATAGCTCAACAAGACCTCCTGGAAAGGAGTTTATATATTTGTCTGGAGCCCCAACTTTTGTGATCTGGAGAGACTTCCTAGCCTGGAGGACAGCAGGGATTATGACTGGGGCTATACAGGACTGTATGTATTTGCATAAAAACTGTTGCCTGAGGTTCTAGATTCTAATCAACCTAAAACTAGGTACTAAATGAGATTCCTCCCCCTTGGAACACTGACTGGTCTTGGTGCACCCTCAGCAACAGGGGCATATCAATAATAAATCAGGTGGTTTGGATGATCAAAAAGCTATGTGACACAACCAAGAGCTAGGGCAAAGTTGAATAAGGTCCATCACCTACATAAGACCACTTCTTCAAGACTAGGAGAGGTAGCTGTTTGCCTCATAGAAACAAACAGAGAGAGTCAAGCAAAATGAAGAAACAGAGAAATATGTTCCAAATGAAAGACAAAAACCTCAGAAAAGACCTTGATGATATGGAGATAAGTGATCTACCTGATAAGGGATTCAAAGTAATGGTCCTAAAGATGCTTACTGAACTCATGAGGGGAATGGATGAACAGACTGAAAACTTTAATAAAGATACTGACAACATAAGAAAGTACCAAATAGAGGTCACAGAGCTGAAGAATTACAACAACTGAACTGAAAAAATACACAGGAAGAGTTCAACAGCAGACTGGAAGAAGTGAAACAGATCAGCAAGCTGGAAGACAAAGTAATGAAAATCAGACAGAGCAGCAAAAAGAAAAAAAAATTTAATGAAGATAACTTAAGGGATATATGGGACAACCTCAAGTGGAATAAAATTTGCATTGTGGGGGCCCCAAAGGAGAAGAGAGAGAAAAAGGGAGACAAAACTTATTTGAAGAAATAATGGCTGAAAATTTGCCTAATCTGGGGAAGGAAACAGACATCCAGGGCCAGGAAGCCCTGAGTTCCAAATAAAATGAACCCAAGATATTCACGTCAGGACACATTATAATTAAAATGTCAAAGGTTAAAGATAAAGAGAGAATCTTAAGAGCAACAAGAGAAAAAAATTGTTACAGATAAGGGAAAATTCCATAAAGTTATCAGCTGATTTTCCAGCAGAAATCTTGCAGGCCAGAAGTGAGTGGCACAATATATTCAAAGTGCTAAAAGGAAAAAATACTTCCAACCAAGAATACTCTATCCAGCAAAGTTACTATTCAGAACTGAAAGAGAGATAAATAGTTTTTCAGGTTAGTAAAAGCTAAAGGAGTTCATCTCTACTAAACCAGCTTTACAAGAAATGTTAAAAGAACTTCTTTATGCTGAAAAGAAATGGCACTAATTAATAGCAAGAAAGCACAGAAAAATAAAAATATATAGTAAAGGGAATGGATTAATCACTTATCAAACTACTAAAACTACTATGAAGGTAGTAAAGGTAAAGGTGATAAAATTAACTAAAATGATAATAATCAGTTAAGGGATATAAAAAGATGTAAAATGTGACATCAAAAACATAAAATGTGGGGGAAAGTAATAAAACTGTAGAATTTTGGAGTGTATTGAAATTTAAGTTTCTATCAAATTAAAATAGTTAAATATATAAAATGATAAAGTGAAGCTGCAGTAACAACAAAGCAAAAACTTATAGTAAACACTCAAAAGAAAATGAGCAAGGAATCAAAACATAACACTGAAGAAAGTAATCAAACCAGAAGGGATGAGAGAAAGAGAAGAAGAAAGGAACAGAAGGGAACTATGAAAGCAGCCAAAAAACAATTAACAAAATGGCACTGAGTACATACCCATCAAAAAACTACTTTAAATTTAAGTGGACTAAATTATCTAATCAAAGATAAAGGTGGCTGAATGGATTTAAAAAAAAAAAAAAAGATCTATCTATGTGCTGCCTACAGAGACCCACTTCAGAAGTAAGGACACAGACTGACAGTGAAGGGACGGAAAAAGAGATCCCATGCAAATAGAAATGAAAAGAAAGCTGGTATAGCTGTATTCAGATCAGACAGAATACACTTTAAAACAAAGACAGTAACAAAAGACAAAGAAGGCACTATATAATGATAAAGAGTCAATCCAGAAAGGAGATATAACATCTACAAATGTATACGAACCAAACATAGGAGCACCAAAATATATAAAACAAATATTAACAGATCTAGAAGAAGAAATTAACGGCAATGAAATAATAGTAGGGGACTTTAACTAAACCCCACTTACATCAATGGATAGATCATCAAGATAGAAAATCATTAAGGAAATATCAGCCTTAAACAATATGCTAGACTATGTGGATTTATTAGATATACATATAGGACATTCCATCCCAAAACAGCAGAACACACACTCTTCTCAAGTACACATGGAACATTCTCAAGGGTAGATCATATGTTAGGCCACAAAACAAGTCTTTTTTTTTTTTTTTTTTGACAGAGAGAGACACAGCAAGAGAGGGAACACAAGCAGGGGGAGTGGGAGAGGGAGAAGCAGGCTTCCCGCGGAGCAGGGAGCCCGATGTGGGCCTCAATCCCAGGACCCTGGGATCATGACCTGAGCCGAAGGCAGATGCTTAACGACTGAGCCACCTAGGCGCCCTGACCACAAAACAAGTCTTAATGAATTCCAGAAGATTGAAGTCATATTAAGCATCTTTTTAGACCACAATTGTATGACACGAAGAATCAATTATAAGAAGAAAACTGCAAAGACTACAAATAAGTGGAGATTAAACAACATGTTACTGAATAATTACTGGATCATAGAAGAAATCAAAGGAGAAATAAAAAAATACCTAGAATAAATGAAAACATATATGACATACCAAAACATGCAGTACAGCAAAAGTGGTTTTTAGAAGGAAGTTCATAGCAATATCGGCCTACCTCAAGAAACAAGAGAGGCAAGATGGCGGAGGAGTAGGAGACCTGGATTTCGTCTTCTCTCAGGAATTCAGCTGGATAGGGATCAAACCGTTCTGAACACCTACAAACCCAACAGGAGATCAAAGAAAGGAATAGCAACAACTCTCTGAACAGAAAAGCGACCACTTTCTGGAAGGTAGGACGTGCAGAGAAGTGAATCCGAGGCGATATTCGGGAGGATAGACGGCGGGGGAGGGGGCCTCTTTCAGCCGCTTCTGGCAAGTGATAGAGCCGCGGAGCACAAAATCGGAACTTTTAAAAGTCGGCTCCGCTGAGGGACGTCACTCTGGTGGCTAAGCGGGGGGTGGAACCCTCCGGGACAGTGTGGTCTCAGGACCCTCGGGGTCACAGAAAGACCGGGGGTGCCTGAGTGCGGCAGAGCTCCCAGGTGGTGGAGCAGGGAAGCCGGCTGCAGAGGCGGAGCCCAGGCGCGGGCTCTCAGCTCGGGGTGGCCATGAACCGTGATCCGCGGCACAGTCGGGCCCCTGCTCCTCCAGCGGGGACCCAACAAGCGGCAGATCCGGGGAGACTCCCCTTCCTCCCCCGGGAGGAGCCGCGCGGGAGTGCACCGCAGGGATCTGCTGGGTTTGGAGACTCCACCCGGGGTCGGGTGCCAGAGATAGAGGCACGCGGTCACGGGCCGGGCGAGCACGGAGTGCGGCCGGAGACCGGGGAGACGGGAGTGACTGACGGCTTTTCTCTAGGGGGCTCACTGAGGAGCGGGGCCCCGAGTTCTCGGCTCCTCCGGGGCAGAGATTGGGAGGCCGCCATTTTCACTCTCCGCCTCCAAAGCTGTACGGAAAGCTCGCAGGGAACAAAAGCCCCGGAGAGCAAACCCGAGCAGATGACTTAGCCGGGAGGGGGCAAGGGCGGGGCACTTCCGCCTCCGGCAGAGACATTTGGAAACCACGGCAACAGGCCCCTCCCCAGAAGATCAGCGAGAACAGCCAGCCAAGACCAAGTTTACCGATCAATGAGAACGGCAGAACTCCAGCGCTAGGGGAATACTGCACATAGAATTCTTGGCTTTTTTATCATGATTCTTTAGTCTTTCAAAGTTAATTTTTTTTAACTGTCTTTTCTTTTTTTTTCTTTTTGAATTTTTCTTTCTCCCTTTTTCAACCAACATCTTATCAATCCCTTTTTTTAAAAAAAACATTTTTATTTTTCATTTTTAGAGTCATATTCTATCCCTTCATAGTAGTTACCCGTATTTTTGGCTTATATATATAAGTTGTTCTCTCTTTAAAATTTTGAGTAGTTTCTTCTAACAGATCAAAATATACCCTAAATCTCTAGTATATGGTGTTTTCTATTCCCCTGCCTGATCACATCCTCTCCCTTTTTTTTCTTTTTTCTTTTTTTAAATCCTCTTCTTTCTTTTTTCAAACAACTTCTTATCAATTCCTTTTATAAAATTTTTTATAATTTCCATCTTTACAGTCATATTCCATCCCTTCATCATATCAACCCTTATTTTTGTACATATGTAAGTTTTTCTTTCTTTAAAATTCTGGGAGGCACTTTCTTCTAAAAGACCAAAATACACCCCAAATCTAGTGTGTGGCACTGATCTATATACCAGCCTGATCATATTTGATCACATTCTGGTTTTGTTGTTGTTGTTGTTGTTTTGTTTTGTTTGTTTTTGTTTTTATCTTTATCTTTTTCTTTTTCTTTTTTTTCTTTCTCTTTTTTCTCTCTTTCCCTTTCTTTTCCCACTGCTTCAGGTCTTTTCTGATTTGTTTAGAGTATATTTTCTGGGGACGTTGTTACTCTGCTAGCATTTTGTTCTCTCATTAATCTATTTTCCTCTGCACAAAATGACAAGACAGAAAAAATCACCTCAACAAAAAGAACAAGAGGTAGTACCAACTGCCAGGGACCTACTCAATACGGACATTAGTACGATGTCAGATCTAGAGTTCAGAATCATCACTTTAAAGATACTAGCTGGGCTTGAAAAAAATATGGAAGTTATTAGAGAAACCCTTTCTGGAGAAATAAAAGAACTAAAATCCAACCAAGTAGAAATCAAAAAGGCTATTAATGAGGTGCGATCAAAAATGGGGGCACTAACTGCTAGAAGAAATGCGGCAGAAGAGAGAATCAGTAATATAGAAGATGAAATGATGGAAAATAAAGAAGCTGAGAAAAAGAGAGATAAACAACTACTGGATCACGAGGGCAGAATTCGAGAGATAAGCGATACCATAAGACGAAACAACATTAGAATAATTGGGATTCCAGAAGAAGAAGAAAAAGAGAGAGGGGCAGAAGGTATAATGGAGCAAATTATAGCAGAGAACTTCCCTAATTTGGGGAAGGAAACAGGCATGAAAATCCAGGAAGCACAGAGAACTCCCCCTCAAAATCAATAAAAATAGGTCAACACCCCGACATCTAATAGTAAAACTTAGGAGTCTCATAGACAAAGAGAAAATCCTGAAAGCAGCTCGGGAGAAGAGATATGTAAGCTACAATGGTAGAAACATTAGATTGGCAACAGACCTATCCACAGAGACCTGGCAGGCCAGAAAGGACTGGCAGGATATATTCAGAGCACTAAATGAGAAAAATATGCAGCCAAGAATACTCTATCCAGCTAGGCTGTCATTGAAAATAGAAGGAGAGATAAAAAGCTTCCAGGACAAACAAAAACTAAAGGAATTTGCAAACACAAAACCAGCCCTACAGGAAATCTTGAAAGGGGTCCTCTAAGCAAAGAGAGAGCCTAAAAGCAACATAGACCAGAAAGGAACACAGACAATATACAGTAACAGTCACCTTACAGGCAATACAATGGCACTAAATTCTTATCTTTCAATAGTTACCCTGAATGTGAATGGGCTAAATACCCCAATCAAAAGACACAGGCTATCAGACTGGATTAAAAAACAAGACCCATCGATATGCTGTCTGCAAGAGACTCATTTTAGAACCAAAGACACCCCCAGATTGAAAGTGAGGGGGTGGAAAACAATTTACCATGCTAATGGACACCAAAAGAAAGCTGGGGTGGCAATCCTTATATCAGACAAATTAGATTTTAAACCAAAGACTGTAATAAGAGATGAGGAAGGACACTATATCCTACTGAAAGGATCTATCCAACAAGAAGATCTAACAATTGTAAATATCAATGCCCCTAACATGAGAGCAGCCAAGTATATAAGGCAATTAATAACAAAAGCAAAGAAACACATCGACAACAATACAATAATAGTGGGGGACTTTAACAACCCCCTCACTGAAATGGACAGATCGTCTAAGCAAAAGATCAACAAGGAAATAAAGACTTTAAATGACACACTGGACCAAATGGACTTCACAGACCTATTCAGAACATTCCACCCCAAAGCAACGGAATACACATTCTTCTCTAGTGCCCATGGAACATTCTCCAGAATAGATCACATCCTAGGTCATAAATCAGGTCTCAACCAGTACCAAAAGATTGGGATCATTCCCTGCCTATTTTCAGACCACAATGCTTTGAAACTAGAACTCAATCACAAGAGGAATGTCGGAAAGAACTCAAATACATGAAAAGGCTAAAGAGCATCCTACTGAAGAATGAATGGGTCAATCAGGAAATTAAAGAAGAATTAAAAAAAATACATGGAAACCAATGAAAATGAAAACACAACTGTTCAAAATCTTTGGGATGCAGCAAAGGCAGTCCTAAGAGAAAAGTATATAGCAATACAAGCCTTCCTCAAGAAACAAGAAAGGTCTCAAGTACACAACCTAACCCCACACCTAAAGGAGCTGGAGACAGAACAGCAAATAAAGCCTAAACCCAAAGGAGAAGAGAAATAATAAAGATCAGCGTAGAAATCAATGAAATAGAAACTAAAAGAACAGTAGAACAGATCAACGAAACTAGGAGCTAGTTCTTTGAAAGAATTAACAAGATTGATAAACCCCTGGCCAGACTTATCCAAAAGAAAAGAGAAATGACCCAAATCAACAAAATCATGAATGAAAGAGGAGAGATCACAACCAACACCAAAGAAATACAAACAATTATAAGAACATATTATGAGCAACTCTATACCAGCAAATTAGATAACCTGGAAGAAATGGAGGCATTCCTAGAGATGTATCAACTACCAAAACCGAACCAGGATGAAATAGAAAACCTGAACAGACCTATAACCACTAAGGAAATTGAAGCAGTCATCAAAAATCTCCCAAAAAACAAAAACCCAGGGCCAGATGGCTTCCCAGGGGAATTCTACCAAACATTTCAAGAAGAATTAATACCTATTCTTCTGAAACTGTTCCAAGAAATAGAAATGGAAGGAAAACTTCCAAACTCATTTTATGAGGCCAGCATTATCTTGATCCCAAAACCAGACAAAGACCCCATCAAAAAGGAGAATTACAGACCAATATCCCTGATGAACATGGATGCAAAAATTCTCACCAAAATACTAGCCAATAGGATCCAACAGTACATTAAAAGGATTATTCACCATGGCCAAGTGGGATTTATCCCTGGGCTGCAAGGTTGGTTCAACATCCGCAAATCAATCAACGTGATACAATACATTAACAAAAGAAAGAACAAGAATCATATGATCCTCTCAATAGATGCAGAAAAAGCTTTTGACAAATTACAGCATCCTTTCTTGATCAAAACTCTTCAGAGTATAGGGATCGAGGGTACATACCTCAATATCATAAAGCCATCTATGAAAAACCTACAGCAAATATCATTCTCAATGGGGAAAAACTGAGAGCTTTCCCCCTAAGGTCAGGAACGCGGCAGGGATGTCCACTATCACCACTGCTATTCAACATAGTATTGGAAGTCCTAGCCACAGCAATCAGACAACAAAAAGAAATAAAAGGCATCCAAATCAGCAAAGAAGAAGTCAAACTCTCACTCTTTGCAGATGATATGATACTTTATGTGGAAAACCCCAAAGACTCCACCCCAAAACTGCTAGAACTCATACAGGAATTCAGTAAAGTGGCAGGATATAAAATCAATGCACAGAAGTCAGTGGCATTCCTATACACCAACAACAAGACAGAAGAAAGAGAAATTAAGGAGTCTATCCCATTTACTATTGCACCCAAAACCATAAGATACCTAGGAATAAATCTAACCAAAGAGACAAAGGATCTGTACTCAGAAAACTATAAAATACTCATGAAAGAAATTGAGGAAGACACAAAGAAATGGAAAAACGTTCCATGCTCATGGATTGGAAGAACAAATATTGTGAAGATGTCAATGCTACCTAGAGCAATCTACATATTCAATGCAATCCCCATCAAAATACCATCCACTTTTTTCGAAGAAATGGAACAAATAGTCCTAAAATTTGTATGGAACCAGAAAAGACCCCGCATAGCCAGAGGAATGTTGAAAAAGAAAAGCAAAGCCGACGGCATCGCAATTCCGGACTTCCAGCTCTATTACAAAGCTGTCATCATCAAGACAGCATGGTACTGGCACAAAAACAGACACATAGATCAATTGAACAGAATGGAGAGCCCAGAAATGGACCCTCAACTCTATGGTCAACTCATCTTTGACAAAGCAGGAAAGAATGTCCAATGGAACAAAGACAGTCTCTTCAACAAATGGTGTTGGGAAAATTGGATAGCCACATGCAGAAGAATGAAACTGTACCATTTCCTTACACCACACACAAAAATAGACTCCAAATGGTTGAAAGACCTCAATGTGAGACAGGAGTCCATCAAAATCCTAAAGGAGAACACAGGCAGCAACCTCTTCGACCTCAGCCGAAGCAACTTCTTCCTAGAAACATCGCTAAAGGCAAGGGAAGCAAGGGCAAAAATGATCTATTGGGACCTCATCAAGATAAAAAACTTTTGCAAAGCAAAGGAAACAGTCAACAAAACCAAAAGACAACCGACAGAATAGGAGAAGATATTTGCAAATGACATATCAGATAAAGGGCTAGTATCCAAAATCTATAAAGAACTCATCAAACTCAACACCCAAAGAACAAAGAATCCAATCAAGAAATGGGCCGAAGACATGAACAGACATTTTTCCAAAGAAGACATCCAAATGGCCAACAGACACATGAAAAAGTGCTCAATATCGCTCGGCATCAGGGAAATCCAAATCAAAACCTCAATGAGATACCACCTCACACCAGTCAGAATGGCTAGAATTAACAAGTCAGGAAATGACAGATGTTGGCGGGGATGTGGAGAAAGGAGAACCCTCCTACACTGTTGGTGGGAATGCAAGCTGGTGCAGCCACTCTGGAAAACAGTATGGAGGTTCCTCAAAAAGTTGAAAATAGAGCTAATATATGATCCAGCAATTGCACTACTGGGTATTTACCCCAAAGATACAAAAGTAGGGATCCGAAGAGGTACGTGCACCCCGATGTTTATAGCAGCAATGTCCACAATAGCCAAACTGTGGAAAGAGCCAAGATGTCCATCGACAGATGAATGGATAAAGAAGAGGTGGTATATATATACAATGGAATATTATGCAGCCATCAAAAGGAATGAGATCTTGCCATTTGCAACGACGTGGATGGAACTGGAGGGTATTATGTTGAGTGAAATAAGTCAAACAGAGAAAGACATGTATCATATGATCTCACTGATATGAGGAATTCTTAATTGTAGGAAACAAACTGAGGGTTGCTGGAGTGGGGGGTGGGGTGGGAGGAATGGGGTGACTGGGTGATAGACACTGGGGAGGGTATGTGCTCTGGTAAGCGCTGTGAATTGTGCAAGACTGTTGAATCTCAGATCTGTACCTCTGAAACAAATAATGCAATATATGTTAAGAAAAAAAAAGAAGAAGAAGAAGAAGGTAGCGGGAGGGGAAGAATGAAGCGTGGGAAATCGGAGGGGTAGACGAACCATGAGAGACGATGGACTCTGAAAAACAAACTGAGGGTTCTAGAGGGGAGGGGGGTGGGAGGATGGGTTAGCCTGGTGGTGGGTATTGAGGAGGGCACATTCTGCATGGAGCACTGGGTGTTATGCACAAACAATGAATCATGGAACACTTCATCTAAAACTAATGATGTAATGTATGGGGATTAACATAAGAATAAAAAAAATAAAGATAAGAAATAACAAGTTTCGGTAAGGATGTGGAGAAAACGGAACCCTCATGCACTGTTGGTGGGAATGCAAACTGATGCGGTAACTTGAAAAACAGTATGGAGGATCCTCAAAAAATTAAAAATAGAACTACCATGTGATCCGGCAATTCCACTACTGGGTATCTATCTGAAGAAAATTAAAACACTAATTCAAATGGATATATGCACCCTTTGCTCATTGTAGCAATATGTACAATAGCCAAGGTATGGAAGCAACCCAGACATCTATCAGTGGATAAATGGATAAAGAAGATATGGCATGTATGTACACACACACACACACACAAAATGGAATGCTACTTAGCCACCCCCCAAAAAATACAATCTTGCCATTCATGAGCACATGGGTAGACCTTGAGAGTAGTAAGCTAAGTGAAATAAGTTAGAGAAATGCAAATACTTCATGCTTTTGTTTATATGAGATATCTAAAAAACAAAACAAAATCCAGACTCCTAGATACAGAGAACAGATTGGTGGTTGACAGATGGAGGGGGACTTGCTGGAATAGGAGTGGGTGAGATGAGCAAAGGGGATCAAGAAGTACAAACTTCCAGTTATAAAATAAAGAAGTCATGGAGATGTAATATATAGCATGGGGACTGTAGTCAATAATATTGTGTAACTTTATAGGGTGACAGATGGTAACTAGACTTAATATGGTAATCATTGCCCAGTATATACAAATGTTGAATCACTGGAAACTAATATAATATTGTATATCAATTATACCTGAAAAAAAATACACAAACATAGTAAAAAATGACCTCAGACCCAGAATTGAGACTGTCTATGAATCAGAGAACACAGGGCATCACTGGACATTCTAAAGAGATTATTGGAATGCTAGAGAGATACTTTTTTGGTGATAGCTATTGGAGCAGAGGGAAACAAAATTTCCTCCTGATTAAACTGCTCAATAAAAAGTTGTATTCTTGGTAATCTCTGGCAAATGAGGGATTTTGACTGTGGAGGTACAGAAAGAAAATACAAAAAAAGATGACATGTCGGGGGGAGAAAGGACAAGGTTTTGGCAGTGAATTAGTGTGGGGAACTTGTAAAGTACAAGTCTTATCTGTTTCTCAAAGATCTCCAATCTGTTTGCACGAGATGAGATGGATGAAATCACCCAAGGTCTGATATCGGTGATGAAAAAGGAGCTGCCTCGCCACCCTCCTACCTTTGATAATCTGTATGAGTACTTCATTTCAAGATCAAGGAAGAATTTGCATGTTGTTCTCTGCTTCTCTCCAGTGAGTTGTTGCTTTGTATTTATGTGGGAAGAGTTACTTACTGAAACGTACTTAATAGTTTACCTTCTCTGATGAGATGATTTGCTCAGAAATTAACATTTGTCACACTGAATTGAAATTAACACTTTACTACCACCAATCTCCCCTGGAGGCAGACAATCTCATACCAAAGTGTAATCATTTAAAATATCCATTTTATTAGAAATTATTGCATAGCCTACAACTTCCATTAATTGCCTAGAGATATAGATTACTCGAATTGTAGGGGATTTGGTGATGTAATCTTGTCCAGCTCTTCCTCCAATATCAACCTACCGTCTAGAATGTCCCTGATGTAGGTCTGAATATCCCTAGCTCACTGTATTATCCAGTATAGTAGCTATTAGACATGTATGGCCATTTAAATTTTGATTAATTAAAATGAAGTAAAAATAAAAATTCACTTCCTCAGTCCCATTAGCTCCATTTCAAGTGCTCAGTAGCTATGAGTGGCTTGTGGCCACCATACTGGACGGCACAGATATAGAACTCACGGTTGTATTGGGCAGCTCTGCTCCGCAGGTCTCACTAACTTACAAGCCAACCTACTTAATTTTTAGACCATCTAATACCCAGAGACGTCTTCTATGGAATGAATTGAATTTTGTCTCTCTTTTTTTTTCCCCCTGTGATTCTGTTTCGGCTTGTAAAATGAATCCTATCCCTCCCTGCCCTCCATACCGCTCCTCAGATATTTAGAGAAAGTTTTTGCAGATTCCCAAAGTTGTTTCCTTTGTAGACCAAACACCTCCCACCCCTTCTGCTACTCTCACTTGTCCTCGTGTCCAGGCTTTTCACCGTCCTGGTCATCTCTCTCTAGAAGAGTTCTAGTGTGTCCCTTTTGCCTTTAAGGTAGCTTTTAGAATCCAACCCAATGATGCAAATGTAGTCTTAGGGCAGGGAAGAGTGTGGAAATACTACCCCCTTCATCTAAACATTTCACTGATACATTAATGCAGCCCAAGATTTTTTTTTTTTTAATTGTGATGTCACACCATTGGCTCAGAATGCCTAAACCTCTCTCGAGCCGATTTATTATAACCCTTGTGTGTGTCTGACACTTTCCAACTTCACTGCCAACAGGTTGGTGAGAAGTTCCGAGCCCGTTCTTTGAAGTTTCCTGGCTTGATATCAGGTTGCACCATGGACTGGTTTAGTCGCTGGCCAAAGGAGGCCTTGATTGCGGTGGCCTCCTATTTCCTTTCAGGCTATAGTATTGTCTGCTCCAGTGACACTAAACGACAAGTCGTAGAAACAATGGGCCTCTTCCATGACATGGTTTCCGAGAGCTGTGAAAATTACTTCCAACGGTGAGTAGCTTTCCCTAAGGCTGTGGCTGCAACCCCAGGGTTCACTCTGGAGAGGAATTCCATGCAGCAATCAGATCCATTGGGTACAGAGTCCCAGCTGCACTTAGACTTTTTTTCTGGCCTTGATTTACTAGTGATGATGTATTGAAATAATGATAAATCAATGAGACTTTAAAATGAACTAGTGTCTGTACTTAAGTACCTCTTTCCCTCCAGGCCTCAAAGGAACAGATGCTTAATGAATCACTTTATTTCATTTGCTTAATTTCTTTTTTTTGGAAAATGACTTGACTAATTCATGATATACTGTTTAAAATTGGTTTCTTATTCAAATGCATTGTTTATTTTGATTAAGGAAGTACACTGTTTTAAAGTTTCACTCTTACCTTATGTTAAGGGACATTTAGGTTTTGTATTTGCAGCTCTTAGTCTTAGCAATGTTTTCACGGCAAATAATTTTAATTGACTGTAGGCGAGTCCAGTGGCTAAAAGTAGCAATGGTGTTCACATGTGAAAACTGTTGTCAACAGTTCAAAAATACAACTTCTCCCCCTCCCAAATCATGATAGTCACTGTGTACATTTGACAGATGGGAATAAAGGTGGACCAACATAATCTTTGGACTTCTGGGGGCACTGAACCTGCCAGAAAGAGTTTTTCCACCTAGAGAGTCTGAGTAACACTTTCATGGATTTTTTAGGGGGTTCCTATCTCACAAAAGTATGTTTATCCTGGACCCTTTTCTATACTGAAAACTATGCCCAGGAACCCCCTCCTCTTAAATAGTTCTAGATAGCCTTCCAGATCCTCTTGGTGGATCCATGTGTATTTTTATGGTTAGCAAGATTTTCCTTCCATTTAACTTGAACTCCTTCTGTCACTGTCATCCATGGGAAGTTTTACCTTCTTACAACTATGAAAACCTGTGTCTTTATTTTTGAAAAATTTGGTGTATTTTCCAAAATTTTCATATCCTTTTAGGTTGGAGAAGTTTATTCTGAATGTAATACTTATCAAATGCTTAAGTGCTAGTCATGTAAATGCCCGAGTCCTTAAAATTTTTCTTTAATGTTAAAAATCTTCACAACTCCATAAATGAAAAATTAATTAAAAGGTAAAATGATTTTATAGTATGTGAGGAGCTCTTCTTTGACTCGAGTTTCTCCTGCATAAAATTATTCCTTTTATTTAATTCTACTGTTAAATAGGATTACTGCACTACAACCGTAGTGAGTTGAACATGTGAATCAAGTGTGGCTGCCATGATTTCAAGGAGATCTGGTGAATCATGGGGAGAGACTGGCTTTCACTTTTGTAAGCTCACCCAACTGGGTTCTAGCAGTGAAGAGGTGTGTAGCAAATACCAGTTGAATGAAAACAGATCACAGCACAAATTCATTTTGACCACATATCCCTAATATTTGTATAGAACCTTAAAGTTTACAAGGTGTATTTACATATGATATATATATATATATATATATATATATATATATATATATATATACTCCCCCCACACACACACAAAATGCTGGCAGGTGTAGGGCAATGATTTTTTTCTTAGTTTTCCAGATGAGGAAACAGAAGCCCGGAGTGGGATAGGGGTTGAGTCAAAGACACCTCAAAAGGTCAAAACACCAGATATTTAGTGTTCTTTCCACCTCACCTCTAGGAAAACCATTCACAAATCCTGCCCTCTGGCTAGTGAATCACCCTTCAGAAATTACACTGATTCCACAGTGGGAAGAGCATCTGTAGGATGCTTTCCAAGAATACATCAGAATGATAGAGATAAAGATCATTTTTACATTCTACTTTCAGATACCGCCGAAGAGCACACGTGACTCCCAAGTCTTATCTCTCATTTATAAATGGTTATAAAAACATTTATACTGAAAAGGTGAAACATATCAATGAACAAGCTGAACGTATGAATATTGGTAAGCAGAATGGAATCTTTTATTTATTTATTTATTTAAGATTTTATTTATGCATTTGAGAGAGAGAGATAGCGAGAGAGAGCACAAGCTGGGAGGAGAGGGAGAAGCAGACTCCCCACTTAGCAGGGAACCCCATGTGGGGCTTGATCCC
The DNA here is from genome assembly GCF_029215605.1 of Mirounga angustirostris. Lineage (NCBI taxonomy): Eukaryota > Metazoa > Chordata > Mammalia > Carnivora > Phocidae > Mirounga > Mirounga angustirostris. The sequence continues at coordinate 35,253,132 of NW_026991716.1, forward strand.
CAGACCCTGAGATCATGACCTGGGCCGAAGGCAGCCACTTAACCGACTGAGTCACACATGTGCCTGGAGAATCGAATCTTTTAAGGGCTTTTTGATAGGAATCCACACTGGTGGATATTGTGTTTAAAAGCAAAATACTGACTTTACTGTTAGTAATAGATTATTTTGAGGGATGCTGTTAGGGTCTTTTACCTGTTAAAAGCTTCCAGGCAGGGGTGCCTGGGTGGCTCAGTTGGTTGAGTATCTACCTTCAGATCAGGTCATGATCTTGGGGTCCTGGGTCAAGCCCCACATTGGGCTCTATGCTCAGTGGGGAGCCTTCTTCTCCCTCTCCCTCTGCTGCTCCCCCTGCTTGTGCTCTCTCACTCACTCTCTCTTTCTCTCAAATAAATAAATAAAATCTTAAAAAAAAAAAAAAAAAAAGAAGCTTCCAGGTAGAAGAAAATCTAAAAAAGGAGGTGGCCTGTTTCCTCTCTGGAACTATTTTTTCCCTGCCCCTCCAATTCTGGGTCCAGGCTGTTGGGCCAGGAATCCCCATAGTCACTGAGCTGCTACTGCAGGTGGAGAAAATCCAGCTCTTGGGAACTGACCGTGATTTCAGTTTTTGGTTTCATTATAATCAATTTGCCTTCACTTGCATAAACTTTGCCATGTTAATGCTTCTCAAATTTCTAACAAAAGAAAAGGAAAAATAGACAAATCAAAACTGAAAGAGGTAGTTTACCTGAACAATGGATTTCTATGTCCAATACATGTAAGCAGAAAAAGCATAAATTGGAACAATTTTATGTCCAGAAAGCATTATGGCCCAAACAGTCCAAAAAGAAGTGCAAAAATTCCACCCCCCAACACTTCTTTTGCAAAAAATGTGATCCCATAGCATAACTGAGCTCCAAGGTCTGTGCAGTTATAGTAATGGAAACACTGTGGAAGAAACCGTCCTCTGTTTTTCTCATGGCTCACCTTCTTATAGCTTTCCATATGATACTCTATAATCAGTGGTGGGCTGGAGCTACTTGTAGGCTCTAGAGTTGATTGTTAATTCGTAGGAATTTTATGATCTGGTTATTAAGCACATCCTTAATTAAAAATTAAATCCTATAAACTTACAATTAAGTAAATTATATTTGGAAAAAGGCAAGAACAGGGACACCTGGGTGGCTCAGTCGGTTAAGCGTCTGCCTTCAGCTCAGGTCATGATCTCGGGGTCCTGGGATGGAGCCCCGAATCAGGCTCCCTGCTCAGTGTGGAGCCTGCTTCTCCCTCTCCCTCTGCCACTACCCCCTTGCTTGTGCTCTCTCCTTCTCTCTCTCTGTCAAATAAATAAATAAAACCTTAAAAAAAAGAAAAAGGCAAGAATACTCAACATTCATCACATCTTAGTTATTTTTACTCTATTTTACTGCTATTAATGTTCTTGAGGTTATTTATTTCTATTCTATCAGTATGGTAGACATATAATGAATGGTGTGCTACTGGGAGTCTCTTGGTAACTTCAAATCAGCCCTGGTGAGAATACTGACACCATGGAAATTGGGAAACGTACAGATGAGTGTTGCCCCTTCTCCCCCAAGAGACTCGGATGCTAAACAGTCACCGACACACCACTGTCTAGAACTCAGCTGGAATGTGAGAAAATCCTGTTAACCAGTTATTGTGCTCTGTGGTGCTGAGAGTCACAGAGCCAGCAGCACAGGTGTTAGCAGCTGTTTTCATTTTCTTTCTTTTTTTTTTTTTGCGAGAGAGAGAGAATGAGAGAGAGCACGAGAGGGAGGAGGGTCAGAGGGAGAAGCAGACTCCCTGCCGAGCAGGGAGCCCGATGTGGGACTCGATCCCGGGACTCCAGGATCATGACCTGAGCTGAAGGCAGTCACTTAACCAACTGAGCCACCCAGGCGCCCTGTTTTCATTTTCATAGCAAAGAGAACCACATGACTGTGACTGTATTATCTGTTCATTTGTCCCAGCTGCAGTGTGATTCAAAGGCAAAAAAAAAAAAAAAAAAGATATTCACATCATTAAAAATGATGTTTGCAAAGCCAAGGAGAGCACTAAGTTTGTCACATAGGTTTCCTGACTCAGTTAATCTTACTCAGTATGGCATTGTGACCTTCCCTTAAATTTAGCTAGTTGGTGTTCTTCCCCCTGCTGCAGAAACCCTCAGAGATATGGTCAGTATTGATGCTCCTCGTATATATGTATTTGTCCATAAATAACTATCTGGTGCTTGTTAATAATATTGGTTCAATGCCTTAGAAGTAGTAAATCCTGAGCAAATATTGGATGAAGAGATGTTCAGATATTAAGCAAACGTGTCTGTGTGTGTGTTTGTAAAGGTCTTGATAAGCTTATGGAGGCGAGCGAATCTGTGGCTAAGCTCTCTCAGGATCTTGCAGTAAAGGAGAAGGAGTTGGCAGTGGCTTCTGTAAAAGCAGATGAAGTGAGTTGGCATTTACTGTATAACTAGTGGGGAGGAATAGTATTCCCCGTTTTAAAAAGCATTGTTTAAAAATGTTATGAAAAATAAATAATATATAAACCCATAGACTATTTCTAGTGAGATACTGTTCACAATGACAATTAGGTATTTTTGTTTAACTTATACGAATAGACACCTAAATTATTATCTCCCCTACCTGGTCTAAGACTATTCTTTCTTCTCTGGGTCTGTATCTTTTGTTCTCTCTCATCTGTCTGTGAAATGTTTGCCTCTCCCTAAGTTACATTTGGTCTTCTCTTTGAGGTCCCTGCATGCTCTGAGTCTCTAGAATGGCCCAAGTCTCATCTGAAGTTTGTGTCGAGGAGGGAAAAAACTAAGAGGAATTGTTGGTGGGGTTAAAAAAAAAAAAATCCTCCTCCCAAGTTGATAGGGATATATGTATGCTGCTCCTTGATCTGTGAACTTGCCCATCTGTGACTGCTTTCAGCTTCCACTCACTGAGTCGATTAAGAGTGGATACCTACATCCCAACCCATAGCCAGTTACTGAAATGAGAGAGATAGCATAGGAGAGGGTCTTAGCATGGTCCCACTGTATGGTAGACACTCAACAAACATGACCTATTTTATTTTCATTACATGGGCATTGATATGGTTTCTGACCTTATTCCATTACACATACTTGAACTGTGTTAATTTTCTAGAAATTACATAGAGTGGAAATACCATTTTCCTGAAAGCTTAAAATGTTTATGTATATATTCTGTATATATAAATATAGTATGTATTATATTTATATATTTGTAAGCCTCAGGAAAGCTTAGAACATAGAAGATTTCAAGGAACTGCTTAAAGGAGTTACTTTAATACCTTTAGGTGTATTACACCTTAGGGAATATATATGAAATATACATAGGAAATAAATTTGCTCTTTTTTTTTTAAAGATTTTATTTATTTATTTGAGAGAGAGAGAATGAGAGAGAGTACATGAGAGGGGGGAGGGTCAGAGGGAGAAGCAGACTCCCTGCCGAGCAGGGAGCCCGATGCGGGACTCGATCCAGGGACTCCAGGATCATGACCTGAGCCGAAGGCAGTCGCTTAACCAACTGAGCCACCCAGGCGCCCTGAATAAATTTGCTGTTATTTGTGTTTTATCTTATAGCGAATAATCTCACTGCTCAAATCTGTGAATTTTGCTCAAAAGCTACCTATTTGCCCTCATGTGTTCCCTCAATTTAACAGGTACTGGCAGAAGTCACAGTAAGTGCTCAGGCTTCAGCCAAAGTGAAAAACGAAGTGCAGGAGGTGAAAGACAAAGCCCAAAAAATTGTGGATGAAATTGACACTGAGAAAGTAAAAGCTGAGACCAAGCTGGAGGCGGCCAAACCCGCCCTTGAAGAAGCAGAGGCAGCCCTGAATGTGAGCGTGCGCTGTTACCCCTCTCAACACCAGTCGCAGCCCATTCCGTGGGTCATTCCGTGAAATTCACTGGGCAACTTCTAGAATCTGAAAACTGAATGGAATTCTAATGTGATTAATAATCTCTGAGTCTGAAGACAAATGTTTCTGTTGATTCAATATTCTAAGTTCTAATTTTTTTAAGTCTTCAGTTCTTATAACTTACTAGTTTCGTTCCATAAATCTGCCTTCCAGGAGAGCTGAGAAATAATGTGAGTGATTCACGGCCTGAACGATAGCATAAGGGATTCAGATTACATAGAGAGCCTTCTCAGTTCCTCCAAAGTATGTCCTCCAGATTACATTATGTGCCCTTTAAAAATCTTCTCGTGGGTTCTGGGGGGCTCTTAGGATAAGGTCCGTGGTTAGGCATCCACAGCTGGAGGCAGCCTACGGTTGCCTCTGGCAACAACCACTCCTTAAATAGATGATCTGGAGTAAATTTACTCCATTTTTTTGGATCTCTGTGGGTATTATAATTGCTCATTGATCCTTGAAGGATCAATATAAGCATTAAAAGTAATGAATACAGTTTGCTGGGCACACAGAAAGTACTCAGTAAATATCATTGCTGCTGTTGAAACTGATAACTGGGCTCCTATCTATCCCTTGAGCCCTTCCGTCATTCTGTCTCTACACACAGTATGGTCCAGCCATGCAGAAACACCCATAGGCTTCTGGAAGAATCATGGTCTGTTTAAATGTGTCTCTCCCTCTGCCAGGAATGCTTTCCCTAACCTTCATTGCCTAATAAGAGTCATTCTCCAGGACCAGGCTCATCCCTTCCAGGAAGGTTTTAGCTCTTCTGGCTCTCCCTTGTGTTTCCTGTCACCCCTCTGCTTCTAACATGATGACAATTCTAGTTTAGGGTAATTGTGCTTTCTTTTTCTTCCTTGGAAGATTATGAGGACAGGGCAATTTTTCTTTATTTTCTTTCTTTCTTTCTTCTTTCTTTCTTTCTTTCTTCCTTTCTTTCTTTCTTTCTTTCTTCTTTCTTTCTTTCTTTTTCTTTCTTTTTTTTTTTTAAATGGGAGGATGTCTGTATTTGTTGAATGACTAGATTTATGATAATCATTTAATAAAATTGTGACAATGATCAGGACACATTCTCCACCCCCACTCCCTTTATGAGTCCTATAATAATATACAAGAAAGAGAAAGCACTGAACAAACGAGTCTTAGGGGATTTTATTGATCATGTTATGTTCCAATCTTTCTTGCCTTAAATATCAGCTAACATCTTATTCCAAACTCAGGTGACAGATAGAAACTTTGAAAAATATTTTTGTGAGTCATATGTTATAATAATTTCTCTTTTCTCCTTTGAATTTCTCCCTCTTCTGTAGATAGGGCAGCCCTCAAAAGAACACTGAACGTGAGGTTTCTGATACTCAGAATCTTGCTCCTCTTTTCATACCACACATAGAGGATGTGCTTTGAAGATACAAGTTATCTGAATGTTACCGATCAATGAGGCTTGTTGCCAACAGAGGCTTGGAGTGGTGGGCAATGAATGGTAGTGATATTCTATAGCAATTAGTTGAGGGCAACAGGAGAAAAAAGAGTAAAAACGAATAGAAATCCCAAGATAACAATGAAAGAACCATTATGCAAAAATCTTGGAATACAAACCCTTAAGGAGATAATGTCAGGGGATGGGGAGAAAATACATTTTAAAGTTTTCTACTTTCATTGTTTAAAAGCACTAGATTTCCATATGATTATTAATACTACTCACCAAAAAATATATTGATTCCTAATCCCAAATACAGACTATCAAACCAAATGATATCGCCACAGTCAGGAAACTTGCAAAGCCTCCGCATCTTATTATGAGAATCATGGACTGTGTCCTACTACTATTTCAAAAGAAAATTGACCTAGTCACTATGGATCCAGAAAAACCTTGCTGCAAGCCTTCCTGGGGAGAGTCATTAAAAGTAAGTAAAAAATCTTTGCAAGTCCTACAAGGTGCATCAGGTGGCCCCAGCCCGGGACCTTCAATATAGACCACACAAGCTGGCAGGCAGTAATTGATAATTGTGTACTGAAGAGTTTTTCTTAGATTGCATCTCCCAAAGTGTAAGTAGGGAAAGATTTTAAAGCCCAATGGTTTCTTTTTGTGAAAAGTGTCTAAAACCAGAGGCTGGTATTGGCACACTTTTTTTTTTTTTTTTAAGATTTTATTTATTTATTTGACATTGAGAGAGAAGGAGAGAGCACAAGCACAGGGTAGTGGCAGAGGGAGAGGGAGAAGCAGGCTCCATACTGAGCAGGGAGCCCGATGTGAGGCTCGATCCCATGATCCTGGGATTGTGACCTGAGCCGAAGGCAGACACTTAATTGACTGAGCCACCCAAGCACCCCTTGGCACACTCTTGATGTCACCCCAACCCAGTCTCCAAAAGGGAGCTTGTGTGGTTAGTGGCATTCAAATGCGCACACTGGACAGGAAACTTACATATCTTTTCTTCTTTACTTTTTCAACCATGGTGATGGGAAGACAATTTGCAACTTACAGATTTAGGTTGTCTATTGTCATAGTCTTGATTTGTATATTTAAGAGTATATCAATTGTTACTTTGAAAAAATTCAATTTAGAATTATATCCTAACTCAGAAAGAAAGTATTTATTTTTTCCCGGAACTTATAGGTTGTAGTGCTATTTTTCAGTTGATGAGTGCAACAGGGTTCCTATGGAGCCTTCAGCAGTTCCCCAAGGATACTATAAATGAAGAGACTGTTGAGTTGCTGCAGCCATATTTTAACATGGATGATTATTCTTTGGAAAATGCCAAAAAAGTCTGTGGGAATGTGGCTGGTCTGCTGTCTTGGACCCTTGCTATGGCAACATTTTATGGTATCAATAGAGAAGTGTTACCTCTGAAGGTAAGAGTTTCCCTCCTTCTCCTAGGAGATCAATGTTTAATAAAATCCATCACCAGTATTACTGCTATGAAAAGACAAAGCATAATTTTGACTAAATTTTTTATTTTCTTCATGTCCTCTCGCATTTCTCATTTTCTTTACATCTGCTTAGTGTTTCTTGGCATTGCAGACAAGAAATCGAAACCAACTTAACTTAAACAGGAAATGACTTCATTGCCAGTAATAATTAAGCTGTCATAAAGGAAAACCTGCCATTTCTTTAAAGTTTAAAGAGATTAAATTGTTGATTCCCAACAAAGTTTATAAAAGTTAAACTCAATACCCAGAAATGTTTTAAATTTGAAAGATAGGGAAAAAAACCTTATATGCATTTAAGAAACAAATGATCAAACAAACAAAATCAAAAAAGGTTGCAGAAGAGAAATCAGGATGGCACAGACTTCCTGCAACCCTATATATTAGAATGTAATGGAAAAATATGTGCGGAGTATTGAGGACATTGCTGTGGCCCAAGAATGCAATAACTGGCCAAGCTGCCCTTCACGTATAAAGGAACAAAAAGACATTCTTAAGGATGCGATTTAAGTACTGATTGGTAGGTGCGTGCATGCATGCTTACGCGCATGCACACGCACACGCACACCGTTTATGCTGCTCCAGGCTGTTCTTCAGGTCTGAGGGAACCGAACGACATTCGGAGTGCAAAGGATTCATAAAATACGCCACCCAGATGTACGCTACCCTCCTGCGCCACCCCCAACCCCTCCATAAAGCTAAAAGAGTTGAAAGTGGTTGCTCTGTGGAATGGAAAATGATGAGCTGGTGGGCAGGGGGTTGCCGGTTGTCGTAATAAACCCTATAGAAATGGCTGCCTTTTAAAACTGCGCATAGGTAACTCGGAGAAAAATAGAAAATATGTTAAAAATAAGAAATTTTTAATAACAGGAAATGATGAGAAAATGTAGGAATCCACTCAAACCAAAAGATACCAAGGGATATAGAATTTAAGAAAAAATGCACTCAGAAGAACAGAGTTAATTTTTACTAAAAATTATGATCCACAGTGAGACTTAACTGTAATAATGCTTTTGTAATAAATAAAATATTATCAAATTACAAAAAGCAAAATGCATTAATATTTTAAGTGGAAATTAACAAAAACAATAGTAATTTGAGATTGTGCAGGGCTGGTTTTTATGGGTGTGTGACCTGTTCACACAGGACCCTGAGTTTAGAAGGGTCCATGCTTGGCTTAATGGGCTGCTGTCACCCTCTTGAAGTTCTTAATAATTTTTTAATAATGGACTCCACATTTTTAATTTTGTACTGAGCCCTGCAAATTATTTAGCTAGTCTTTAGCGGCATAAACTAATAATTATATAGAGATTTTACACTGTATCATTTTTAAGGTTGAATAGCTGCATTGAACTTTCTTGAATATGAACAAAGAATATGAAATTACTTCTAGTGACTGAGGAACATTTACAAAAATTGATCATATTCAACGATAAAAGAAGATCTTGATTCAGTTACCAAAATCAGAAATTGCTGAGGTCTCATTCTCTGATTATAAGCAATAAAATTAGAAAGTTTGCATTAAAAAAAAAAGCCAATAATTTCTTTTTAGGAAATGATGACAAAAGTTAGTTACCAAAGCTTTTGTGATGTGGCCCAATGGCATGTTCTTAGCTCTTAAATTAATTAAACTAAAGACTCCAGTACATACTCACTTATAAATACACATACACACAAAACTTAAGGAAAGTGGAAGAGAGCTAATAAAAATAACATTAAAAATTAGAGAAAAGTAGCAGAATTGAACAATGTTGCTTTGCAAAAACAAAATATAAAAGATATGTTCTTGGAAAATATAATCAAGAAGAAAATATGTATAATCACAGATATGTGGATTTAAATAATTAGAAAGAAAATTTTAAAGGTATATGTAAATATATTACAAAATTTAAATTTAATAACAATAATATTAATACTAGTTAAATTAATATTTCCTGCAAAAAAGGGCTAAATTTAAATAAATTAAATATTGAGAAAGAAAATGAGAATGTTATCAAAAAACTTCTACTCCAGGAGGCTTTAGGGCTGCTTTACTTTACTGATTCTTTTAAATTTCTAAGAAACGGGTCATTTCTAAGAAATAGATAATTTTTAAGTCCATGCTCTAGGACTTAGAAAAAGATGAAAAATCAACCATTACAGTTATTTCACTTCAACAAATCTTTATGAAGGAAACAACCCCAGATTTTGCATGCCCAATAGCTTTATTTATAATAATTTAAAATGGGGGGGATGTCTAAAAGTAGGGCAAAAGTTAGGTAAATTATGATACATCCAAATAGTGTAATATTATGCAGCCATATTACTAATACTCATGAAAAAGTGTTTAAGGACATATTTAAGGGGAAATGATTACACTATATTAAGTGAAAAAGAAAAGACTTGGAAAATGCCAGTTATCACCTTCTTAACACAATACTCAGACTCTCTCTGGGTAAAATCACAGGTTATTTCTGTTATCCTTTCTAGGCATTGCTGCATTTTCCCCGTGTTTTCTATACTGAACATTAATAATTAAAAGAAAAAAGAGAGGGGTACCTGGGAGGCTCAGTCCGTTAAGTGTCTGGCTCTTGATCTCAACTCAGGTCTTGATCTCAGGGTCGTGAGATCAAGCCTGGGCTCCACGCGGTCGTGAAGCCTACTTAAAAAAAGAAAAATGAAAAAATAGAACTTTAATGGAATATTTCCAACACTCTTTGCTTCCCCAGCTGAACACACTTAAGCCTCTAAATACCATCTTGGGCAAAAATTGTGCAATTCGTGTTATTATTTACCAATTAAAACCAAAAATATTTTGCAGACCTACTACCACTCCATGCAGTGACCTCTTCTTCCTTTTTAAGGCTAACCTGGCCAAGCAGGAGGGCCGTCTGGCGGTTGCTAATGCTGAGCTGGGGAAGGCACAGGCTCTGCTCGATGAGAAACAAGGCGAGCTGGATAAAGTACAAGCAAAATTTGACGCAGCCATGAATGAGAAAATGGTGAGATTAAATCTATAAAGTTGCAGAAATGAGGTGTTAAGATTGTCCACAAGTGTGTGTTGTATTTAGAAATCAGATAAATGTTGGTGACAAAAAAAAAAAAAAAAAATTTACCTGACTGTCCTTCAGTGTTTGGGATCACTGTTTGTCCAATCCCTGTTTGGGGTTTTTGACACTCTAAGGTCTTTCTGTGTGTTTTTAATAATCATTTTTGGTAAGAGTAAGCTGGGATATCATACCCAAAGGGTCCTCATTTGGAGGTTAGAAAACTGGGTTTGAGATCCAGTGCAGGCACTTAACTCATTAGGCGGTTAGAGGCAACTGATGGAGCTTCATCTGTCAAATGGGGATCCTAATACAACCTACAACCTCGTGGGATAGGTGGTAAGCAGTGGTAGTCTGCTAACAATAGGATCTGGGCAGGAGGGGCCCCGGGGGAAAAAAAAGCCTTGATTTGCACTGTTTGCTGATTTCTGTGATGTAGGTCCTCCCACCACTGTCAATTCTAAGCTACCAACGTGCTGACACTGAACACAGATTTGGAAACAGACGCACAGCAGGGCACTATTGTATACTATACTATTGTATATATAGCACTGTTATATACTCTACACCATCGTGCAGGTACAGTGCACTTAACCTCAAGCTCACAGATAATTCAAAAGTGTAGTAAATAATTAGGAGGTGATGAGTTTTGATTATCTATTACCTTTGCTCTTAATGTAGTTTATGTAACTGTAAGTTTATATAATTTAATTTTTAATAATGTCTGTGTTCACCACCGGCCGGCAAGTCTTCTAAAAATGTAACAGTTGGCTCTAGTGAGTTGATACAAGTTGGCTGCAGCACATTGCTGTGGTGTAGAATTTTTCTGGGAAAAAAAAAAAAATCACTTTGTAAACTTCCAAGAACTCAGAATTTTTAAGTCCAAGACCTAAAATGGTATATTTTATTGATTTGATTCTGTTTTGAAAACATGGAATAGAAATACTATATTAATTTATGTGATTTGGATTCTCTCTCACAAAATCTCTTTCCTTGAAATTTGGTAAGGTAAAATAACTCTATTATGAATCAATTACCAGAATTTAATAGGTAAAATTTCACTCACATTGCTTTTTTAGACTATATTTATTTTGCAAATTAAGAAATTCCTCCCTATGTTTTTATGTATGAATACAATGGATGTTTGATTAAGCACTTAAAAAAGTTCTTTGGGATATTCTCCCTTTACGAATGTAGGATTTGGTAAATGATGCAGATATGTGCCGGAAAAAGATGCAGGCAGCTTCCACCCTCATCGATGGGCTGAGTGGAGAAAAGATCCGATGGACTCAGCAAAGCAAAGAGTTCAAAGCTCAGATTAATAGGTATAAATTTTGGCCTTTGTTATAATTGCTTTCCTTCTTAGTCATCACCCTAAACGCCACCTCTTTGTGACATGAGAGAAAATAAAATACATCTCTCAAGTGAAGTGCTTTGCTTCTTCATTTCTGTATATCCATTTCTGAATCTTACAGCTGAGGTTACCCACTCTCAGTAAAACGGAGAGGGATTAAAAGGTTGTGAAATATTTTTAATCTCAAGTTTGGTTCAGCAATGTAGGTTTTCAGTACAAGAGTCCTTCTTTTTCTGTTGTTGCTTTTTTTGTTTTTGTTTTTGGTTGCTGGGGGGAGGCAGGGGCACAGGGAGAGGGAGAGGAAATCTTAAGCAGGCTCCATGCCCAATGTGGAGCCGGATGCGGGGCTTGATCTCATGACCCTGTAATCATGACCTGAGCTGAAGTCAAGAGTCGGACGATTTCTGACTGAGCCACCCAGGCACCCCAAGAGTACTTCTGATATTGTTTGCATTTGCCAGATCTGTCTAGATACTTTCTCCAGTTCTGTACTCTTCACCTCAGTGATTTTGGACATGTGGATCAGGGGTTTCCTCTAACTACAAGGCTGTCTTGTGGTAGTGTCTATTGGTGTCCTCAGAAAACTGGAAGAGGGGGGAATGAGAAAGGAGTAGAGAATAGCAAGAAGTGGGAGGAGGAGAGGGAGAGCCAGAGGGGGAGAAGAAAACAGTTTAATCAGGACTGAGTCTAACAGGACCAGGGCATGGCATGGGAAGAGGATACTGTCCTTCCTAGGAGTCAAGTCTCTGGACCTGCAGGCTTCAAGGAAGCAGTCTCTCTCTTGCTCCTTGGCCTACGCCAAATGTGGCCCCTCCTCCCACCATTTGGGTTTGGGGGCTCCCTTTTGCATGGTCTGTCCATGTCTGTTTACCATGTGTTAAGGAGGGAGCAAAGAAGGATTTTGCCTAATAAGAAAACAAAATTGCCCTATGGCCTTTTGGACTCATTAATGGGAGAGGGTGAATGTGTTAGCTGACTCACGTTGTCTTGTGTCCCCACAGACTCGTGGGTGATATTCTGCTGTGCACCGGATTCCTTTCCTACCTTGGTCCTTTCAATCAGATATTTAGGAACTATTTGCTTAAAGATCAGTGGGAGATAGAGCTGAAAGCTCGGAAGATTCCTTTCACGGAAAACCTGAATCTTATTTCAATGTTGGTGGATCCTCCAACAGTGAGTGTCATTTTCTTCATAATATTATTTGAATTCCAGCCTTACTTACTAAGAAATCACGGTTCACCTATTTTTTTTTCTTTTTTTCATTTAATTAAAGATTGTTTTGAAAATACTTAAGAATTAACTAAAAAGAAACCTTTCTTTTTGGTATGGAAATTCCTTTGAGTTTTAAGAAATATTGCTTTCAAATTATCATACATGGGGGTGCCTGGCTGGCTCAGTTAGTGGAACGTATAACTCTTGATCTCAGGGTCGTGAGTTCGAGCCCCACACTGGGGGTAGAGAGTACATAAAAAAATAAAATCTTCAAAAAAAAATATAAAAGATCATTCATGAATTATAGGCTTGCTAATACTGGGCTTTTCTTTTAACTTTCCATTATTTGCACCACTCTCTTTCTCTCATTATTAAGTCACTCTCTTTCAAACATTTTAGGTGATTATAGGCTTTAGCTAGGCCATAAGTCCTGGTATGAATCTTCTTTTGATCATAAACCATCTTTTCGTCCTGTCCAAGAGCAGAGCCCAACAGTACGTTCTGGTGTCACTGAGTGATGGCCCCACGACACTAACCTTCCTTGTTGGGAATTTGATGTTAATTTTCAGTGTATCTTGCAGAGCTCCTATGGCATTAAATGCCTTCCAGGCAATTTGTATTCATGAGCTGCTTTCTGATCTGTAAATATATTCCCCCATGGACTTTTTCCTTTGGGAAGCCATGCTATTAGTTTCGTATTATCCGTATCTAAAAGTTAAAAAATTAATCTTCTCCAATTCAAACAATGTTCAACTGGTTGTTTCCAAGGACTAGATAATGTATTAAAGATGTGGTGGACACTGATGAGGCAAAGTGGACCAGGGTATACCTTATTAATTACGACCTTTGGAGGCTGCTGGGATAATTTAATGAGGGTGAAGGCTGGTGGATTCATTGGATCTCAGGTGATTTTATTGACCACGTGGAGGCAGGCTTGCGATTCTCTCGTAATTAGGGAGGATTTTTTTTTTTTAAGTTGAGTTATTTATTTTCCAGCGATCTCTACTCCCCAACATGGAGCTCAAATTCAGCACCCCAAGATCAAGAGTCGCACACACTTCCGACTGAGCCTGCCAGACACCCCAGGAAATATTTTTTTTTAATGTCATTGATGAACACCTGCCAGTGTAATATCCCTCCTAATTTCTCTGCCTCCAGCTATGCAAATCCTGTTCTCCAAGTAAACAGAGCCAAAGGGCAGGAAGGGGAAGCTTCAGGGGTTTAACCCTTGGTGCATATCTTTCCAGACATTTCGGTGTATTCTTTCCACTAATCCTGCCTAGTCTGGATCCCACCAACTCACCTAGTCTTACCATATGTTAAGCCCCTATGTTCTCTGAATGTTAAGCAACCACACTTCAAAAATTCACAGTAATATTCCCTCATAAGTTTGAAAATGTAGCATAAAGGACTAAACCCTAATCTTGGGTTATTAAAGGATTTATTAGATTATAATTTTTATTTTTTTAGGTGAATGTTGTTTGGGTCACATTTACAAGTTTGTTTTTTTTTTTCTCTAGGTACCCATTGCATAGTCTCAATGGAAAAAAATATATATCCCAGTATTAAATTCTTTTAATATTGTGGCAATTTTAATTATTATGAAAGCATTCTTGTTCTCCTCTGACTGGCCATATCCATTTCTTGTTACTTAGATTGGGGAGTGGGGGCTGCAGGGATTACCAGGAGATGACCTCTCAATCCAGAATGGCATCATTGTGACGAAGGCCACCAGGTACCCACTCCTCATAGACCCACAGACTCAAGGCAAAACTTGGATTAAATCAAAGGAAAGAGAAAATGACTTGCAAGTATGTACCATTTGGTGTATGGGAAAGCATTATTAAAATCATGAAATTTTCCCAAAATTTCAGTTGATTCTGCCAGTCATAAAGTCATCTCTGTGATAATTGTTTGTTAATTTATACCCTTGAGTTTTTTTTTTTTTTAAAGATTTTATTTATTTATTCATGAGAGATAGAGAGGCAGAGGGAGAAGCAGACTCCCTGCGGAGCAGGGAGCCCGATGCGGGACTCGATCCCAGGACCCTGGGATCATGACCTGAGCTGAAGGCAGACGCTTAACCGACTGAGCCACCCAGGCGTCCCTATACCCTTGAGTTTTGTAACAGTGGTTTGGGGCAAGGGCTCAGATTATTTTCTTTGTTTTGTGTTCTCTCATGATGTACTCTTCTGTCTGTCCCCTTCCCTGGTTCTGTTGCCTTTGCCAACGTTGGATGTGGCTTTTATTTTGGGCCTTGGGTTTGGGCTTACAGGAAAGCAGCAAAAATAGAACTCATGACTCCTCGGTTTAGGGCTATTTGCTCCAACCTAGCTCAGGCACGTGGTACTTCACGGCATCGTAGAGTCGTTTTAGAGTTGGGGTCTAATAAGGTGTTTATTTTATTTTTAATTTTATTTATTTATTTTTCTTAGAGAGGGAGGAGTGGAGGGGCAGAGGGTGAGGGAGACAGAGAATATCTTAAGCTGGCTCCACGCCTAGTGCAGGGTCTGACGCAGGGCTCGATCTTACCACCCTGAGATCATGACCTGAACCTGAAATCAAGAGTCAAATGCTTCACTGACTGAACCAACCAGGCACCCCATAATAAGGTATTAATTTTAAAGAAGAGGTAGACAAAGGCAGGATTCCAGCATCTCAGATTTACCATTGATATTTCAACTACCAATACGGACTGTTCCATTTCCCAGGCAAGGTACTCAGAGTTCTAAGTCTCCTGGATCCGTATTTTTACATATGCTATTCTACTAACCAGGATGTCTTTCTTTACCCTACTGCCCATTTCACTTATATCCCAGATAAATATCTTGAGTGTTCTTCAAGAAGTCCACATCCAATAGTACCTTCATCAAGACTTCCCTGTGTCCTCAGTTTAATATGGCCTGTCCTAAATGCTCACAATGTCTTATGTGGATTTCTGATATGGACTTAGAGTCTGTCTTCAATTACTGTTCATTGCACATTTGTCTTTTGTCTTTACTGTATTATAAACTTCTTGCTGACAAGGCTTATGGTTTTATACCATCTTTATATTTTCTGCAGTGCTTTTTCTATAGAGTAGGAATTCTGATATTTATTGAATTTCAATGAGTTAAAGTGTGCCATCATTACAAGGAAAAAACAACAGAAAAATCATGTGATCATCTTGATAAATGCAGAGAAAGCACTTGTAAAATTCAACACCCATTCCTGATAAAACCTCCAGCAAACTAAGAATAGGAGGGCTCTTCCTTAATCAGATAAAGAGCATTTACCAAAAGCCTACAACAAATGCCACTTAATGGTAGAATATTGAAAGATTTCCTTCTGAGATGAGGGTTTCCCTGACATGTGGATATTGCCCGGTGCTCAGGAACACCCCTGAGATACTCCCAACTCACTGATACTCCAGAACACAATGCACCAGTCTGTTTACTTGGAAAACCAGGGAGATCCCAGAAAGAGAGTGTCAACAGAGGAGGAGAGTTAAGGAAAATGAAGTCAATGGGAATGTAGCTTCTGAGGAGCCGTCTTCACAGAAGGAAAGCATGAGTGGTGTATACGGGAGCATTCCTGCCCCTCAACTTCTTTTCCTGGATCCAGCACAACTACAGCTTATCTCCTGTTCCATTCCTCTTGCTTCTGCTGACTGTCCATCTCCCTACTCCTCCTGCTCTTAAGTTTCCTGATCATAGCTTTGTCTCTCCATTTTGGCATTAAGCTCCTTGATAGCCTTTGATGATGTCCTTCCTGATGTCACCCAGTCTCAGGAATCTTCTTGAGGAAGTAATAGAAATATGCCAGAGATACTGACATGTTTTTAAAACCATCAACTCCTGGAATGTAAGGAGACTGAACTATATTCTCCTTACACAGGAGACGTTATGTTTTTAAACATGTGGATAAGCACATGCACAAACACCCATAAATGAAAACAGAATAAAACAGAAATATTATTTCTTTATTTGGGAAGGAAAACAAAATGAAAATTGAAACACTTTATAAGTGAAAAACAAAACATGTTTTGTATGTCCAGGACTGCATTCCACTGTGGCAGCTTTGTCGAGGCCACCTTCAGTACCGTCTCCAGAACCTTCAGCTCTGACTTCCAGAAAGAAGGTGTTCATCAAGTTTCTCTATAAAAAATTCACCACCTTGTAAAAACCCAACACTAGAGTCTCTGTGCAGCTGACACAGGGTCTGATGGTAGCTACCACATAGTGTTACTACACAAGAAAATCAAGTGAAGGGGCGCCTGGGTGGCTCAGTTGGTTAAGCGTCTGCCTTCAGCTCAGGTCATGATCCCAGGGTCTTGGGATCTAGCCCTGCATCGGGCTCCCTGCTCAGCGGGGAGTCTGCTTCTCCCTCTGCCCCTCCCCCCGATTCATGCTCTCTCTCTTTGTCTCTCTCAAAAATAAAATAAATTAAATCTTAAAAAATATATACAACTAATGAATTGTTGAACACTACATCAAAAACTAATGATGTACTATAATAAATAAGTAAATACAAAAATATAGAAAATGATTTATTATGAGAGATTGGCTCGTGGATTGGGGGAGGCTAAGAAATCCCACAGTCTGCTGTCTACAAGCTAGAGGTTCAGGAAGGCTGGTCATGTAGTCCCAGTCTAAACTCTGAAGGTCTGTGAACCAGGGGAGTCAGTGGTATGAGTCCCAGTCCAAGTCTGAAGGCCAAAGAACCAGTTGCTGATATCCAAGGGCAGGAGAAGATGGATGTCTCAGCTCAAGCAGAGAGCAAATTTGCTCTTCTTCCATCTTTGGGCTCTATTCAGGCTCTCAATGAATTGGATAATGCCCACCCAAATCGATGAGGATGATTTTCTTTACTCAGTCTATCTATTCCAAGGCCAATCTGTTCTGGAAACACCCTCACAGGCACAGACTGAAATAAATGTGTGCCAGCTCTTTGGGCATCACTTACCCCGATCAAGCTGACACGTAATATTAACCCTCACACTTAGGAAGCAAATCACGAAAATAGAATTTACTCCTTAGGAAATAGAGCAGGACAATTATATTTAGTCTCATTGGGACCTTGTTTCATCTTGTTTAATAAGCTGGTTAAAGCTCTTTGTTTAGACTCATTTACCTTATCAACTCATAATGAGGTCTTTCACAGCTCATCATTTGTGTAAATAAAGCTATCCATCCAGGGAAAAAATTCCTTCATGTGCAGGATTTTTGTTTTAGCTATTTCCCTTCTATCCAAAACAGGACAAGAGTAGACTTATTTAATTTTTATTTCCACGTCTCTTTTTCATAGCAAGGGAGAGATAATATCTTTTAATTCCACTCCCTTAATCTCCTGCTGTCCCTGGATCTTCCTTGTGTCTTAAGATCAGCCCTCACAGCAGCATAGAAACAGTAGCGGCATCCAGAGGGTAGAGTGTAAGGAGATGGAGAGTTGAGGGCTGACCCTTCGGAAATCCTCCCATTTTGGCAGAGGAGGGATCGTAGGAAAAGTAAGAATTCAAAGCCATTTGGCCAAAGCAAAGATCAACCAGCCCAGTGTGTCTATTTTTTTTTTTTTTAAGATTTTATTTATTTGAGAGAGAGAGAGAGAGTGAGAGAGACAGAAAGCACAAGAGGGGGAAGGGTCAGAGGGAGAAGCAGACTCCCTGCTGAACAAGGAGCCCGATGCGGGACTCAATCCCGGGACCCAGGATCATGACCTGAGCCAAAGGTAGAAGCCTAACCAACTGAGCCACCCAGATGCCGCCTAGTGTGTCTATTTTAACTAATCAACAAACACTGAACTAAAACACTGGGGCCCCACCAGGCATTCAGAGTTCTAATTTTAAATATATATATAATATAAAAAGTGAACATACAGTCTTTTAAGTTGATTTTATGGGAAGTATCTATCATATTCTTCCATTGCACCACTGTTAGAGGCAGAATACATGGATGGGACCTTGGTTTGACTCCATATATAATTTCTGACATTCTAATGCCTATTTTTTAATCACTTGATCATCTCATGAGTGGTCCTGAGGAGATAAATGAATATTGCAAATATGCAAGTTACTTTGCTTTCCCTGAGTGATCGTAAGTAGGTATGTGTAACTGGTTTAATCCTTGATTACTTCTCTGCTCTGTGTAGGAGCAGATTTCTGACATTCACTTTGAGATGTGCCACTCGATTCTCCTGTTTCGACCAGAGAAACTGTTGCTCATCCAGAGCCTACACAAAGTCATGGGTTCACCACGTTTGGAAAATTAAGTGTTCTTACTTTTATTTTCATAAGGCTTCCTATATCGCCCTTAAAATTCTTAGGCATCTGTGCAACAAATCTCTTGGTTTCCACTTAGGAATGAGCACATTCTTTGTCACATTTATATAGCAATGAACCCTTTATTTTTAGGTAACATCTCTGAACCATAAATATTTCCGCACACACTTGGAGGACAGCCTTTCCTTGGGCCGACCCCTTCTCATTGAGGACATTCGTGAAGAGCTGGATCCAGCCCTGGATAATGTATTAGAAAAGAATTTCATTAAATCAGGCACCACATTCAAGGTGAGCTTTGGGAAGGAATAAAAAAAAAAAAAAAAGAAGACGGCAAGAAAAGAACAATGGTGACATCTACTTATCTTTTTGAGCATAGCAGTGAAGGTACTTTGCTTCAGGTGGTAGTATTTGATACAATGGAAAAATTATTTCCAAACTCATATTTAGTGTTTCCCTTATTTTTTTAATTGTATATGAAAAATACAGGGGAGAGCAGTATTTTGGTAAGAGTAGCCATTTAGCTGACACTAAATAACATATTGAGAAAATACATTGTCTGGTCATAATAATATATTAATGTTGCACACTATGTATGTACGTACGTTGGCAGCTCTGAGAAAATTGGATTTACAAGTCATATATTCATCTGTACAATAAAACCTGCATTTTCTCACAGGAGGAAATGGCATTTTAATAAAGTCTATGGACACTGATTTGTTCATTTCTCCCTGTATTAACTTTCAATCTAAGCTCACAGACTTTGCTAGAAGCTATAGAATCCTGCTTCCCATCATTGGTGCAAACATGAATGGCTTTCAGTAGAAGTGTTTCTTTTTTAAGTGGAGGCATTCTCTACCTTTAGGCTTCTTTGGTTTTGTTTCTTGATGAATGACAGCATTTCTGATTGAGATTTTTCACTTTGGACAAATTAATTTCATGAATATCAGTGAATAAGTACAGAATGCAAATGTTCTCATTGAACAAAGATTTATTTAGAAAACATTTCTTCATAATGTGAATCTTTTATGCACAGTATTTAACATGCCAAGGGAGGGTGTAGGATTTTTATTCCTGAAGGTCTTTCAAAAGAACATATTCTTATCTGCAGTGTGAAGGCTTGGTGCTTGAGAACGTGGTGGTGCCTTATCGATGTGGTTTCCAACCACATGCAGAATCAAGATTAATTAAAAATTTAAGTCCTTTAAAATCATATAATTTCCACCTAAATTTTAGATAGCAAAGCCAGTTGTTTTTAATATAATATACTGCAAATTGTAGTATTTAAGATAAATGTTATGTTTCTGAAGAAAATGTCGGCATTCTTTTCTTTGAAAATTTCATTAATCCTTTATGTTGTCAACTATGCTTCAGATATGACTGAAATGCAAAGAGAAATAACAAATACTTCCTCTAAACACCACAGATTTCCTCAGTAGGAAACAATTTCCTCAGGTGGGAGAAAACAGTCAAATCTGAGATGTGTCTGAGTTTTCCTTTATTCTACATTTGTTGGGGATAGATTTTTCACTTAATTTTTGTTCATTTAATTTGTTTGGTGTCATGGCTAACAATGTCTTCTGGCAGGACCACAAATCTGAATTATTTAAGACCAGTGATTAAAGTCTTAGAACTTTTTCCTTTGCAATTCATTCAAGTTTCACGGTGCTGACCTCTGATAAATTCTTTCCTAAGTTAACCCCAAATTCCTTGTCCTGCCCCTTAAGCTGTTTTTAATTTTATATTTGAATTGATGTAGGTGAAAGTCGGTGATAAAGAATGTGATATCATGGATACATTTAAACTTTATATTACTACGAAGTTACCCAACCCTGCCTTTACCCCTGAGATCAATGCTAAAACGTCAGTCATTGATTTTACCGTGACTATGAAAGGACTCGAGAATCAGTTATTAAGGAGAGTGATTTTAACTGAGAAACAGGTAATAATTTCTCAAGGTAAAGGACTACTTCTAATAAATTATTATGAAATTGTTAAGTATTTTGGAAAGAAAAAACTAAGCAAATTTTTATTTACCTTTGTTAACATAAATATTAGTTTAGCAGTCTCCTGTCACATCCTATCAAGAAATCATGTAACTAACTCAGCTGTCCTCCAACCCCAAATGTGTGCACGTGGGTACACACACATACACACACACACACACTCACACACACGCACACCACTCACACTGTTTTTTCTACTTCTGTCTTTAAACCTTGGAGTATGCTGATCTTCGTATCTGTAGTCCTATGGATGGATGCTCTTTGATGTACCTGAAAAAGTCACTAAAATAATGATCCTGGAGAAAAAGAAATTGCTCTGAATGAGTGTATTATCACTGGGGTAGTTTCAACTACTGCAGTCTAGCACTCTAATGATACAGAGAGCCTAACTTTAATTTTAATTGAATGAAATTTGCATTAAGGCAGAGAAATTAAGTATGATTGAAGGTTCTAATAAAGAACTTAAAACTGGAAGATTTTAAGAGACTGATACAAGTTGAAACTAGTTTTTAAAATAAATCTTAGAAAACATTTAACATTATGCATAAAATATGCATAAAATGTAATTATACTTATTTGCATATGGAAAACATATTTGCGTAAAATCGGAGAAAGATTATATTTGCTTACCTAGAATAAGAGTATTGAAGGTTCAAGGAAAGGGCAAGGTTAGCAATAATAAGACCAGAGAGGCTTCACGTGGGAGGGTGGAGGGAAAGACTGGCAATAGAAGACCAGACAAGGAAAAGAGAAAGACAAGAGATAGGAGTAGATGTCATGAACACAGGAAAGACGTTGGAAGAGGGAAAGAGAAATGATCCTCACACCAGAGAAACAGAGAGAACTCAGTAAAAGGAGAGGCGAAGCCCTACCTGGTTAGCCGGGATGGTTAAGGGGCCGGCCCTTAAAGGCAGCCAGTCTGCCAGAGCTGAGCCAAGGGGGCGCAGTCCCAGCATCCGCTCTCACGAGCTGTTTGATCTTTGCTTCCAACAAACAGCCCGGGGCTTCTACAGTCCAGGAAGGGAACCATGCCACTTCCACAGCCAGGCAGAGAGAGCATGGGCCCTTCAGTTCATTGCTCATCACCTCTTGGAACCACATGGTGCCAACTGTTGAAAATTAGTCCTTCCTTGGTAGTCTCACTGGTGCTGTTGGTCTGATCTGATTCCTCACTGGTCCAGGTGCTGCGTGCAGGCTGCACCAACTTCCCTAAGGCAGGCCACCCCACTGTCTAAGGCAGGCGACACCCCGTGTCCCCAGAGGGCCTACCCCCACTCTTCTAGGCCTCAGCTTCCTCTTCGAGGGATGTGCTAAAGTGCTTATGCCAACCTTATTGGAAAAAGCCAAAACACACACTTAATCTGTAGGAGGACATCCTGACCATGATGTTTAACCCTCTTTACTATCCTGCTCTTACACCCTCATTTTACAGAAGAACAGACAGAGACCAGAGAGAATAGGTGACAAAAGCGCTCTAAAAGCACTCGGACTTTTCACCCTGTCAGGCCTCCTAGATAAGCCTTACAGATCATGCTGTAGAACCCACAAGGGTCCACTGTACCATGATGCTTGTTTTGCCAGATCAAACTGAAAAGGAAGCTCATGTGATTTCATTTTGTCCCCATATTCCTATACTGCCATCCAGAGGTGACCACCTTAATGGAAACAGCTCATGAGGTACTCCCCCACATGACCTTCATTGCTACCCCCATCAAACCCGGCAAACCTAGGACACTGTCAATCATGCCACTGGTCTTGGAGTTGGAGAACAAGAGTATGAGCCTGTCTTTGCCAGTAGCTGGCCCTAGGGATCATGTTGGGATGGGATTCAAAGTTAATATTTCTGGGTCCTCAGTTTCCCCAGATGTAAAATAAAGCTGTTGAACTCAGTTTGGCATACTTCAATTTAACACATATTTCTTGGGTTGAGTCCTTTCCCTGCAACACCTCCAGGTAAGTGCTGTCAAGAATGCAAAAGTGAATGGGACAGGTGCCTGCCCTCTAGCTGCACAGAATCCCGTTGGAAGGACATGATTGACACACAGATTCTGATGCAAGCTGTGGCAGGTGTAGAGATGAACACCATGCTGTGGCTTCAGAGCCCCACAAACTGGTTTAAGACTTGCAGAAAGCGGTGGAATTTCTGAAGTGGTTTTTCAAGAAACGTTCTCAGATAGGTAGTTTCCAAACACCTCCTTTTAACATAATTCTAAGTATAGTGTGTGATTCTGTAGAAGACCAGGAAAAAATGCTATAAAAATGCTATTGAAACAACTTCAATTTACATGTAGCAAGAGTATTCTTAGGGGAACCCTCCTACACTGTTGGTGGGAATGCAAGCTGGTGCAGCCACTCTGGAAAACTGTATGGCGGTTCCTCAAAAAGTTGAAAATAGAGCTACCATATGATCCAGCAATTGCACTACTGGGTATTTACCCCAAAGATACAAAAGCAGGGATCCGAAGGGGTCCGTGCACCCCGATGTTTATAGCAGCAATGTCCACAATAGCCAAACTGTGGAAAGAGCCAAGATGTCCATCGACAGATGAATGGATAAAGAAGAGATGGTATATATATACAATGGAATATTATGCAGCCATCAAAAGGAATGAGATCTTGCCATTTGCAATGACGTGGATGGAACTGGAGGGTATTATGTTGAGTGAAATAAGTCAAACAGAGAAAGACATGTATCATATGACCTCACTGATATGAGGAATTCTTAATCGCAGGAAACAAACTGAGTGTTGTTGGAGTGGGGGGTGGGGTGGGAGGAATGGGGTGACTGGGTGATAGACACTGGGGAGGGTATGTGCTCTGGTAAGCGCTGTGAATTGTGCAAGACTGTTGAATCTCAGATCTGTACCTCTAAAACAAATAATGCAATATATGTTAAGAAAAAAAAAAGAAGAAGAAGAAGGTAGCGGGAGGGGAAGAATGAAGCGGGGGAAATCGGAGGGGTAGACGAACCATGAGAGACGATGGACTCTGAAAAACAAACTGAGGGTTCTAGAGGGGAGGGGGGTGGGAGGATGGGTTAGCCTGGTGGTGGGTATTGAGGAGGGCACATTCTGCATGGAGCACTGGGTGTTATGCACAAACAATGAATCATGGAACACTTCATCTAAAACTAATGATGTAATGTATGGGGATTAACATAAGAATAAAAAAAAAAGAGTATTCTTACATCCTTGTTAAATTTCCTTGATTTTGAAAATTACACCATGCTTCTGTAAAAGAATGTCCTGGTTCTTAGGAGATTTGCTAAAGTTTTTAGGGGTAAAGGATCATGACCTCAGCAAATGGTTCACCAATAATAAGAAGAACAATAATGATAATAAATATTATATATATATAGAGAGAGAGAGAGTGATAAAGCAAAATGGTATCTGGTGAATCTGGGCAAAGAAAGCATTTATGAGAGTTAATTGTATCAGTCTTGCAACTTTTCTGAAAGTTTAAAATTTTTTTCAGAATATAATTTGAAAAAGACATTATTTTTGTAGGAATAAATATGCCTTCCAAACATCCAGTTTAGCCCCTCTGGTAGAAGGAGATGTAAATCAATGGAAAATGGATTTGTACTGGCAGCTGGCTCTGTCAGACCAGATACCTGGTGTTCCTACAGGCAGATCCCAGACCAAGAGCTCACATTTGATTTGGGTGGTCTCTTGGTGTTTTGATATTATGTCTCTGCTTCTCCCACTTCTGATTGCCAATAAAGTTAGCATTTCACACAGAGGCAGTGTGGGAACAGAGCCAAGAGAATGGGACACTCTAATTTAAATAAACTTAGAGCCAGGAAGAGAGCGTGGGGAATAATCAGACAAAATTCCTTTAGCAGGGGAATCTCATGCATGCCAGTGTAAGCACTGTGGAAACAATACTAGCGGGCATAATTTCTTTTCTTTTCTTTTTTAAGATTTTATTTATTTATTTGACAGAGAGAGACACAGCAAGAGAGGGAACACAAGCAGGGGGAGTGGGAGAGGGAGAAGCAGGCTTCCCGCAGAGCAGGGAGCCCGATGCAGGGCTTGATCCCAGGACCCTGGGACCATGACCTGAGCCGAAGGCAGACGCCCAATGACAGCCACCCAGGCGCCTCTATTTCTTGTTTCTTAATGACAGGAATTAGAGTCTGAGAGAGTTAAACTTTTGGAGGATGTGACTTCCAACAAGCGGAAGATGAAGGAGCTTGAAGACAACCTTCTCTATAAGTTAAGCGCCACAAAAGGTATTGTGTTGTTAACAAGTAACCGAACGACGGGTCCTGAGTAAAGATTTCTTGGGCCCTCTTTTCAGCACCTCATGATTATAGGTGTTAGAAAACAGTTGAGTTATCAGTGCAAACACAAGCCAGGCAATTTCCATCTAGATGTTTAAAGAAGGACTGCAGAGAATCTGATTTTTGAATTAGCAAACAGAGTCTGAGCATTTGAGAAGAACACAGTTTTCTAGATATAATTGCTCTCTCCTAAGAAAAATAAGGGCTCCCAATAGAGCTAGGTAACTCGTAATAGGCTAATTTGCTTGCCCAGAGGAAACTAATGTGCTCAATCTAATTTTTTTTTTTTTTTTAAGATCGACTCTTTCATTTGGCATTGAAATGCAATGACCACAATGGGTGATGATATGTGTTATCTGTGTCAGAGGCCCTTGAGCACCCAAGGCCCAAACTCACTCTCCACTTGCCTTGACTTCCTACTTAGAAGTCAGGGGTGGGTTCTCCTTAGGGCAGTCAGATCCTCATGCCACACCCTGATTTGGGGATGTAGTCTCTCTAAATAAATAAGAAACATCCTATCCAAAGACACTAAAGTCAACAAACACTGTATTTTTCTGCAGTAGGCAAATTACAGTAGCCTAAATCCTACCATTTATTACAGCCTCATAATGAATGCTTCCCAACAGCACTTTACTCCTTGGATAAACAAAAACCTTAACCTCCCAGGAGTACATGATATGTTATTCTCACACCATTCACCCGCACTGCCTTGATCGTGTCCTCAGGGAAAAGTCCTTTTATCTGCCTTGATTCCACTGCCTGTGTTTGTGAAGTTGTCTGTCCTCTGGTCCAGTGACTTCTCCCAGCCATTTGGATACACCTGGGCATCTTAATATTAGCAAAGATCGCTGAGGGCTCTTCCCCCGATCCAGCCTAGAGTATGCTGAATCAAGGTCTGGTTCCTGAGAGGTGAATTGCAGTTTGCAGTGGTAAACCACTGGGGGGTGGAGGGAGCCAGACTTTGTCTTCAGTATTTGAAGACCAGTCATGTGGGCTGCCTTGGGAATCCCCTTTTGCAGATTTACAGGCAGCATCGGGGATAACCTGTCTGCAGGAATGTTTGGAAGGATTCAGGCATCAGATGACAGTTGGGCCAGAAGCCTCTCAGTGTGTTAATACCCGACCTTCATCCTGCAGGCTTTGAAGAAATAAACGTGAAAATGAACAGGTCAATTTCAGAAGGGCTGCCTCTTTCTTTGTGGCTTCCCCTTCTTGTCTTCTACGGTTTTCCTGTTTGGCTTTTAGGTTCCTTAGTAGATGACGAATCTCTCATCGGTGTTCTCCGAATCACCAAGCAGACAGCAGCTGAAGTAAGTGAAAAGCTGCATGTGGCCGCAGAGACGGAGATCAAAATTAACACAGCTCAGGAAGAGTTCCGGCCTGCGGCCACCCGTGGAAGCATCCTCTACTTTCTCATCACAGAGATGAGTATGGTCAACATCATGTACCAGACCTCACTCGCCCAGTTCCTAAAGTTATTTGACCAGTCCATGGCCAGGTGGGGAGTCCCTCCCCTGCCCCATGCAGAGTCACTTAAAATTTTTGTTTGTATTCCTACTATCTTAGCAATGGCTGTTGAATTCCTTAATTTTTAAAATGTATTGCAGATCCGAGAAGTCTCCGCTACCTCAAAAGAGAATTACAAATATTATTGAGTATCTGACATACGAAGTTTTTATATACTCTGTCAGAGGCCTGTATGAAAACCACAAATTCCTCTTTGTACTCCTCATGACCTTGAAGATTGATCTTCAGAGAGGAACAGTGAAGCACAGAGAGTTTCAGGCTCTCATTAAAGGTGAAGCGTTTGGGATATGGATGTGGTATGTAAAGGAGATTGCTTCTGATATGCTCTTCGACATGCTGGAGACCCATTTTTATGATACAATGGGGGAAATCATGTTCTCGTGAAAGGGAATTTCTTTGGACCTTGTGTTTCTTTTCTGATTCCCATTCGTTTTGCTCTGGTTACTCAAGATGATTTATTTCAGGCCTGTGTTCACTCCATGTTTTCCTTAGTTATATCATTACCTGAAGTTTGGTCATTGTTGCCTGTGGTTAGGAAACCCGAATGCCGAAGGGAAGAAAAATGAGGTGGGTGATGAGCTTTCTATCGCAAGAGAGCAATTCCTTGAGCAAGGGAGTATCATGACTTTTAAGACAGAAAAAGGCACACTTGTATTTCATATTGGAAGTTAATCCTATTCAATGCTCATCTCCATGTTAAAAGTATCATTAAGAAGATAAAAGAGTGGTATTTTCATTCAATTCAGTTAAATAAGTATTTATTGAGCATATACTCTGCAAACCCACCATACTAATGTTGGTGTAGAAGGATCAACCAGACATTGCTTTCAAAGAAAACAGTCTCACAATGGAAATAGAGATGATTTTAAAAATTATTGTAAAACAAGGCAGAATACTCTAAATGTTAGGAGAGAGCTAAAAACAAAGTCTTAATGTCTAAAAGGAAGGAGAGACTTGTGGTTGGTGAATCCAGTAAGAGCTCTTTGGAAAATATACTGTTGCGGGTTAAGCTATGAATTTTTCAGATGATTTGATCCATGGGAAAAATGTTTTAGTGTATCTCTTATGTTTTTTGCTCCTTGTGTAAAGTTTAATAAATCATATTCTGGCTGCCCTCTCCCCCAAAAGAAGAAAGTGGCATTTTAAAAGGACCCTGAAGGATGGGTAGAAGTGAAGGTGACATTCCAGGCTGAAACAGAACAGTACCAGAAAAGGAATGAATGAAGGGGGCATGTCGGTTGTGAGTCTTGATTCCTCGAGGAAGGATTTTCTTGGTCTGGTGAGGGACAAGGAATTGTGTAAGGTGGTGATGTGGTCCCTCAGGAACCTCTTACCATCTTTTAGGAAGATGACTCTGGCAGACATGCATAGAATTATAGCAAAGAGGTTCAAGGGAGTTTATTATAATCTTCCCAGCCACAGGTAAAAGGTCAACCTTAGGTAAAAACAATGGGAATATAAAGAAGAAGTCATGGAAGTAAAATGGCAACAGACCAGATACAAGGGCCAAGAAAAGGGTCAGAAATGAGTTGAAGATTTCTGGTCTAGTTGGTTGAAAGTGGAACGAGTTTGAGAATTGTCAGGGTGAGGGGGATAGTGAATGTGATTTGGGGACCTAGTTTCAGTCAGAATAGGCCAGGTTTCTTGGCCATAAAAACAATCCCAAACTTTCAATGGCTTGAAACAATAGGGGTATATTCTCATTTATTCTCTCTCCAACATGCCTGGTTATGGTCATGGTCACCCAGGAATTGCTTCTAAAATTACTACGGCAGAGGAATGGGGTAAGACAAATCATGTGCCAGTTTTTAAAAGTTACCCGCAAGTGACACATGTCACTTAAATGCTCATCTTTCATTAGGCAAAGCAAGACACACAGCCACCACTAACTTCAGAGAGAGCAGGGACATGTGCTTCTCCCATGTGCATGGAAGAGGGGGAAATCGAATGTTTCTGAACAGCTCTGGTGACCATATACACATGTTGAATTTGAGATATCCAGCAGACAGTTAGAAAGGGTAGGCCAGACAGTTTAGAAGAAGTCAGACAGCTGCAAAGAGAGGGCATAGAAATAACCACCAAAGCCATGGGAATGAAAGAGATCATGTAGGAAGAAAACATAGAGTATTTCTAAATTCATACGACAGGGGGATAGAACACGATACTCAATACACTTTTCTCCACAACATCCTATTTATAATAAACAGGCAGTAAACTAACTTATTACTCTATCATCTTCTTTCTCTACTTTAGTGAATTTCTTCCTTGGCTTCAGGTTAGATGACTGCTGTAGAAACTTTGCAAACAATTTTGCAGAATGGCTAAAATTTCTTGATTTTTCATGTCTTGTAGTTCAAAGGAAACTGGAGCATGTCATAAAGTTGATAGTTTTTCTCAGGTCCAATGCACCTGGAGAAGTTGATGTCTTAAAGTGTAGCATAAGGCAGCATGGTACAGTAAACTGTGGGCTGGACTAAGGAGCAGGGACAGGGGCCAGGCTCTGCCACTGACCAGCTGTGTGAGCTCAGAGACCATCACCCACTCCCTCCATGTACAAGGGGCTGCGGGGCCCAGAGGGGAAGTGATAAGTACCACCAGGGAGAGGCGGGCAGGCTGTGCAGAGGGTCTGAGCATACAGGTTTCGGCCTCTGTGACATTTAAATAAAGTGAGCCCAATTTCACCAAACCGGAAAGCTCCTTTGACTCCTTACAGTCACCTTAAAGCCCTCACTTAGACTTGGGGCCACATCCTCAGTGTCTGGGGCACTGGGCCATGGGGAGGAGGGACACCGAAGCCTGTGGGAATCTAGGCAGAAGCAGGAGCAAAATGGGCCTCAGATGTAGGAAGGCCTTCTAACTGTGGCATACAAGTGGGATGGGAGGTATACTTTGGATTTTTCCTGATCCATGAGCCAGCTTTTCTTCCTGAGTCCCATCTGCCAACATGGCCCCTGAGAAGGAGACAGCTATGATTTAGAAAGAAGGAGGAAACCTGGCACTATGGGCCACAATGGGTCATGGGAAGGACAAGAGAATCGGAGGTAGATGGAGGTCATGTACGAAGATCCTTGTCTCTTCCCAGTCTCGTGAGGCTGAACCTTGGGTGGGTACAGAAAGATGCTTGAGAAACATCCAGATGGGAGGTGCTCCTGCATTCTGCCTGGCACCAGATCCCGCATGCAGCCCCTGGCAGCATTGATGGAGGGGAGCAGCTAGAGGGCTAAGGCTGACGTTTGGCAAGCAGGAGTGTGGGCGTGGACATGTTGAGAGGGCTGGTGCGCAGCAGAGGGCTGGGTTCAAACCAAGAAGCTGCAGGCCCCAGGGAACTTTATTCCTGGACACTAAGGACCAGTCTCTGTGGACAGCAGCCCAACACCCCTGTAGGTCAGACAGGATTCGTCACAGCGCCAAGGATGAAGTACAGGGATCCCAGCCTGTGGCAGAGATTGGAGGGCAGCATGTGGATCTGAGGCATCCTCCCCATTACAACGCAATGCCATCCCACTCGCCTGTCCCCTCGCCCACCTGAAGGATGAAGCCCTTACCTGAAGGAGACTGGATTCTTTGAGAGAAGGGATGTAAATCAGAGGAGACTGAGAAACATAGTGAGGAGGGAATTTGTGAGGAGAATGGGAGTGGTCACAGAAAAAGCACAAAGGCTGTGCACCTGGGTTGTGGTGAGGGGCACGTCTGTAACCCCACCTCATAAAGCTGGAGTGTCAGGGAGAGTCGGATTGCACAGGAGAGCTGGTGAGAAGAGTTTGGATTTAATTCAGTTGGCGATAGGAAGCCATCGAATGTTTTATGAGCAGGGAAGTAGCATGAACAGAGCAGTGCTTTAAAAAGATTAATTTGGGATTGTATGATAGGTTGTCAACAGAAGTACAATCAGCTCAGCAGTGAAAGAGGTTTTGTTTTGTTTTGTTTTTTGAAAAACAAAAACCAAAATAAAATTGGTTTATTGTATGGTTTGTATTTGTTCTGAACTGGCTTACTTTTTAACCAGATTATTTTTATAAAAAATGATTTATGATTTTGTTTTCAGTGTTTTTTTACAAAGTTAACAAATATAGCCCTTAGATCTTTGATATTTTTTTTATCATTTTTAACTCAGTACTTAAGAGGGAAAGAAGAAAGACTTATTTATCATAGCAGAAATATTTGATCTCCTAGGAATGACTGTCCCTTTGTGTCAATTCCTACTTGTTTTCTGCAGTATTTGGAAGGTGCCTTTGACTTTCTTCTTCAACTGAGAATGTCAGAACACTTTGAAAAATGAAATAGATACCAGGGACAATCCTGTGTTATAGAGTAATTGATAGAACTATTTTCCCTGCCTGGTTATTTTAGAAAGATATCATCTTTCTTTTGTCATCAACCAGGGACAAAAAGACACATTAGGGGGTCTGCTCTTGCCTTCCAGATTGGATTGGACCTGAGCCTTCCAAAACAGAGAATTCATGTCAAAAGAACAGCTAATGATTACGTAGCTCTCACTATGGGCTAAGACTGTTCTGAGCTTCCTACATACATGAATTTATTGAATCTTCACAACTAATCTGGTAGAGTCTGTTATTACACCCATTTGACAGAAGAGGAAGTGGAGAAAAATAAGTTCTTTGTGTTTAGGCAGCTAGCAAGTGGTAGAGCGAGAATATCGTGGGGAGGAGAGTGGGCCGTGATTGTTCTGGGTTCGTGGAGGGGCACCAGGATCTTTCAAAACAAGGTGGCTTTAATGTCTTCTCCTGATGTCTTTGAGACTTACAGTCACATGAAAACATTTCTTTTGGAAAGAACCCAGAAGAAAATGCATTTGTCTCTAAGTTAGAGAAGCAGCGTCCCTTGAGTCTACAGATGATACTCTCCAGCGGTGGCTTCTCCTTCAGTAAACTCGGTACTGGCAGAAACGGTGTGAGAGGATGGCTTTCTCTTCCCTGCCAAGGTAGCAAAGGGCGGGGTGTCAAGAGGAAGTTTTACCTGTTCTAAAGGTGTGGTGGCGCTCAGAGCTGAGGACCCAGAGGTGGCGCTAGGGGATTTACAAGAATACTTCAGCTCATTCACCTTCTCAGAAAGGTGCCAGAGGGAGAGCAACCCCTGCTGCAGTCCGCTCTACCCCCTCTTTTGCCCAAGGGTTGATATGTGAAGTGGTGGCATTTGATGAGTTCTTCAGGAGGATTATAGGATTTAGAAGTGCAGAATCACTGTTTTGCACACATCTGAATTAAACAACAGCTGATAAAACGTTACTGAAGACATGCAATAGAGGAATTTTGAAGCTGTACATATAATTATGTGTCTCGGTGGAAGATTGTCCCATTGGGTATGCTCATTTGATTTGTGATTTGCTTCAAAATGTGATCCAACGCTGTAATTCACGCTCTCCTCTACAGTCCGTAAGAGCAGAGGCCTTGTGTGGTTTTCTCTGCTTTATCCCCAGTGCCTGGAATATGCTGATAATGCAGAGGGTGCTCAATAAATATTTGTTGAATAAATAAGTGAATAAATGATCTGAACACGAGTTACTCCCTTAAAAACCCACAGAGTATTATATCTCTCCCACCCTCCATCTATCCATCTTTTTGACCTGGTGAAAAAGAGTATTGAGTATCAAATTTCTGGAGGAGTGAGGGCTAAGACATGATTTTTAAAATTACACATGAAAAGGTCAAGCTATTCATTGATATCAAAATTGTAAGTTTCATGAAATTGATTGTTTAAAAAAAAAAAAACGGTAAAAATGCAAACAACTGCAACCACCTGAGAAAAATTCTGTGCAGGGAGAAATGACAAGGAGCTGCTACCTGTATTTTATAAGATGGTATAAATCAGAAAATAAAACACTAAGACTTGAAGGAAATGGACCTAAAAAAGATAGCCACATTTTCTGTCATGATTATTTTCCAATTTTCCCATTTTCTCTGTAATATGGTTACCTCGCTTCTGTTATTTGGAAAATAAATGTCTAAAAATGAGGCACAGGCTGACCTGATTCCCACCAATGCCTTTCCCCAGGGGGAGCAGCTCTGGATCTGAAAGCCTGCCCTCCCAAGCCATTTCGCTGGATCCTGGATATGACCTGGCTGAATCTTGTAGAGCTGAGTAAACTTCCACAGTTTGCAGAAATTATGAACCAGGTAACGAGGGCTGGAGAAAAAAGTCCAGATCTGTAAACCCAAACATACCTGGGCCATTTTAATTGGGGCCTCCTGGTGATAATTCCTTCACCCAAAAGGCTCAATGCAATAGTGTCGCTTTAGGGCACTAAGCTCTCTGTGGGCAATTTTGGATGAAGAGTATCAGAAGGAGCCTTGTCATAGGTGCAGGTGACTGCCTTTTCCTTCTGTGTGGTGCACGTGGGTCATTTATAAGCCTGCTTAACTCAAGCTGTCAGAATCAGAACCGGTGGGTGGACCCTTTTATTGTAGACTATTTTATTGTAGACTATGTTTTTACATTTTTACTGCTGCTTCTGATTAAATAAATTGTGCAGATTTGAATTTGAGGCAAATTAAGAGGCTGGGGTCCTTTCAAAAAAGCAGTCATTTTCCTGGTGAAAATCTAAAAGGGTGAAGGATAATGGTGAAACAGGTCCTGATTCACCCGTTGCTTTTCTTATTTGAAAATGTAAATGTGTTATTGGGGATTAGTTGTTGATTCATTTCTCACTGGACAACAATTGTGCAACTCAGCATAAAGATAATTGTTCATTTCTGAGGTGTGTTGGTGATAGCCGCCTGTCACTGATGCAGGCCTGTGGTTTCCCAGCGTCAGATGCCGAAAATCAGCTTTTTGGGGGTTGCTGGTGATGGACAACTGGGGCAATGGGTCGACTACAAGTTGGCAGAGACCGCACTTTGTCGTCACATGATTCCCTCCCCTCCACACACACCTACCCCCTGCCCAGCATACACTAGGTGTGCCCGTTCAGCAGCATTTCTGAAACATTTCGGAGATTTTTTTTTTAGAAGATTTTATTTATTTATTTGAGAGAGAGAGAATGAGAGAGAGAGCATGAGAAGGGGGAGGGTCAGAGGGAGAAGCAGACTCCCCGCTGAGCAGGGAGCCCGATGCGGGACTCGATCCTGGGACTCCAGGATCATGACCTGAGTGGAAAGCAGTCACTTAACCAGCTGAGCCACCCAGGCGCCCCCATTACAGAGATGCTTTACGTATTCAGCCATGGCTGGGTCGGAGTCCCTGGCTCCCGTCTGTGGTGGATGGTAAGCTTTGTTCTGTATGAGTCCTCCAAGCCCAGACAAATACTTTGGGAAGAAATAAGGTGGTCTGCATCTGGCAGGAGACTGGTAAGGGAGACCTCAGAGTGCCACTGGGAAAATCACTCAACACTTTGTGCCTTCTGCTGATGGGTTGTATTGATACTGGGCTAGGCATTATCATTTGCCTCTGTTAATCAGAATTTAATTACCTGCGGGCTAGAATCTGGTAGCTGCTACTGCTTAACAACAGGATAAGTACTTTGCAACAACTATAAGGGAAGTATTATTGGCCCCACTTTATAGATGAGAAAACGGGAGATTCAAAGAGGTTAAGTACTTGCCCCAGGCTGCACAGCCACTAAGCTGTAATCTGACTTTCGGCTCTATCCCTGACATTAGGAGTTACTTATCTCCAACTCGCCCTGGGATGGACCAGAAGTGAGGGGGAGTGGTCATTCTCAGGAAAGTTGCAGAAGTTCCTGGGACCGGCCATCAGGTGGCCATCGGTTTGGCGTCTCTGGGAAAAAAGGGCAGAAGGAGAAGGGGATCCGTCCCCAGCTGAAAGGGTGGGTGTCAGGAACTGAAACAAGAGTAGCCTCCAACAGCAGCTGGCCTGCTTTGACATCTCAGGCTGAACTGTTCAGCCCCTGGAAGTGGTGTTGCGAACAGGGCCAGGAAAAGGAGTGGGAAGTGGAGGTAAGCAGCAAGGGGCTGGAGGAGATCCCATTGCCCCTGGCAGATGCGACTTGCCCCGGAGGCTCTATTGAGTAGAGTCAAAATGAGCAGATGTAAGGCCAGGAAGCTGGAAACCAACACCTTCTTACTTCCTGTGCATCCTGTCTAGCCTCGGGGCCAGAGGAGGCCCGCAGGGGACCCTGTGGGTAATGCACAGGTGCCGGAGCAGTGGGGGGATGGGCTCCAAGTGTGGCAGGCGGATTCTTTGGGAGTGGTCAAGGTCAGTGTGGGGGAGCCACTGCAGGAGAAAGAGGACAGTTGTGAAACATTTCAGAAATGCTCCTCCTTCTCTTGGTGCCCTAGGGGGACAAAACTGTAACTGAGGTCCAGAGCAATGGTTTCACTCTTCATTTGCACCCAGCCTGGATCCTCTATGATGAATTGTTTGCATGGTGTGGACTTTGGGGCAGTTATTTAACCTCCCAGGGCCTCTGTGAAAAACGAGGATAATGCAGGTAAAAGTACAATCCTCGGGTCTGGCCCATAGGACCTGCTCCATTCGCATTTGCTCTTCACCTTTAATGCTGACCACGGCTTTGAAAACATGCTTACAAAACACTGTCTCAATAATCCAGCCTGCCTGTTGCTGAGGGGCAGCATCGGACTCAACCAATCTTTTGTTTTTGTAATTAGTTTTGTCATGACTGGGGCTTCAGGGAGTGCCTTTTAATGCGTCTGAAAACTGGCGTTTCTTTCCATGCTTCTGAGAGAACAGGTATTCGAGACTAGCTCTTGGAGAGACTTCTTTTCTTCTTCTTCTTCTTTTTTTTTTAATATTATGTTAGTGACCATAGAGTACATCGTTAGTTTTTGATATAGTGTTCCATGATTCATTGTTTGCATATAACACCCAGTGCTCCATGCAGTATGTGCCCTCCTTAATACCCATCACCGGGCTAACCCATCCCCCGAACCCCCCTCCCCTCTAGAACCCTCAATTTGTTTCCCAGAGTCCATAGTCTCTCATGGTTCGTCTCCCACTCTGATTTCCCCCTCTTCAGTTTTCCCTTCCTTCTAATGTCCTCCATGCTATTCCTTATGTTCCACATATGAGTGGAACCATATGATAATTGTCTTCCTCTGCTTGACTTATTTCACTTAACATAATCCCCTCCAGATCCATCCATGTTGATGCAAATGGTAGGTATTCATCCTTTCTGATGGCCGAGTAATATTCCATTGCACTGCTGGGTATTTACCCCAAAGATACAGATGTAGTGAAAAGAAGGGCCATATGCACCCCAACGTTCATAGCAGCAATGTCTGCAATAGCCAAACTGTGGAAGGGGCTGAGATGCCCTTCAACAGATGAATGGATAAAGATGTGGTTCATATATACAATAGAGACTTCTTTTATTCTTAGGTTTAGGGTCTGAAGGCAGGGAATCGCTAAGAAAATAAAAGTTTAGATTTTTGTCATCTATCACTATTTTAAGTAAAGGTCAACATTTAGAGATTTGGTTATCAGAATGGTCTATATCAGTGGTTTTCAACCAAGAGAGCATTTGACAATGTCTGGAGACATTTTTCATTGTCATGAGTTGGTGACAGGGGTGCTACCGGCATCTAGTAAGTAGAGGCCAGAGATGCTGCTAACAATCCTACAGTGCACAGGACTGCTCCCCCCAAATCACCTGGTCCAAATTGCCAATCATATTGGCAGGTTGTAAACGCCTGGTCTGTGTTTTTTCCTGCCTGCTCATTTGGTGTAATTGATACACAGTCTTAATTTCAGTGAATAATATAGAAAAACAATGGAAAAGCTGAAAGGGAATAGTAACATCCACGTTCTTTAAGTCACTGATTCTGGAGGAAAAAAAAGTCAACTGTGTGGTTATGTTTGAAAAACTGTTTGCCTATAAAGAATGACCCCCTAAGGTTACTCAGAATTCTCTCCAGTATATTCCAATTGCATATAGTCCTATGGCTTGCTAATTGGCTTATTTATTTTAGATATCTCGTAATGAGAAGGGATGGAAAAGCTGGTTTGATAAAGATGCTCCAGAGGAAGAAATTATCCCTGATGGATATAATGATTCACTGGATACTTGCCGCAAACTTTTACTTATCAGGTGAGAATAGGTATTATCAGACCTAGAAACATCACTCATCATATTGTCAAATTACAGATCTTACCTCTGTGAGTTTACTTCACTGTGTCCCAGTGGTTATTATAAATGTGTGTGCTTCCAAATTGCCGTTTGGGATGGCAATTCCTTAGTTCCTTGACAAGCAAATAAAATGGCGATGGTGGCAGGGAATGTATTAATGGTAATGCTTTGAGCAAAAAACATGAAAAATATGCCTTTGATATTCCCTTTGTTCATCATTTACCATTGAGTGAATCATTTATTGTTGAATTTACTTCTTAAAAAAAAAATTAGACCTCACAGGGTTGCCAGGCAATTAGTCTATAAGCTAAAATTCAATTTTACCTGAGAAAAAAGCCAAGAACTGCCTCTTGAAATGTATAAATGCTGTCTTGGCTATTAAAAGTAGAAGAAAATTTTGAAATTGATGTTAAGGAAGAAAATTCTTCCTTTTCTTTTCTTTTCCTTCTCACTTTTCATGTTTTCTAAATATCCAGGAGCTCAGAGAAGGCTTCTATATTGGAAGGTAGAGGTGTGTGTGTGTGTGTGTGTGTGTGTGTGTGTGTGTGTGTGTGATTGATGGGCAAGGCAGGAGGGTGGAATGCGGGAGTAGATGGGACCACAAAAAGAACAACAAAAAGATGTAGGATGATTTTGGAGTAGTTTGTCTTCCTAATATTATACACCTGAGCTTGTATGTCTTAGAACAAGTTGTTTCCTGGATGTTGTCCACTCTTTGAGGGTCATCAGAGTGGTCAGCAGTGGTGACCTCATGATGTACAGAATATGAAAGGGCTACTTGTTTTTTTTAAGATTTATTTATTTCAGAGAGAGAGAGAGAGAGAGAGCATGAGCAGGAGGGGCAGAGGGAGAGAGAATCTCAAGCAGACTCCATGCCAAGCACGGAGCCTAACATGGGGTTCTACCTCACAACCTGAGATCATGACCTGAGCCGAAACCAAGAGTCAGAGACTTAACTGACTGAGTCACTCCAGGGCTACTTGTTTTCATTGGAATAGATGTGTCTATCTTTTATCTATTGTTTAGAAGTTGAACCCATGTCAAACAAATAATATAATCTACTAGCGAATAAGAATCCATAGAGCTTGTCTGTGATCTAAAATATCAAATACCAAATGATATTTATTTGATCTGTTACTGTGTATAGAACCTACCCTACAGTGTGGGCTACACAGTTGGTATGAATACGTGCTTGCTGATCAACCTCCTTTTGACAACTTTGACACTTTAATTCTCCCCCTGAAGACTGCAGAGCTTCCGAGTGGGCAGCAGGTTGGCCCCCATCATGTTCAGGAGCTGGTAGAGGACACCTCCCCTTGTGTCCTGCTGAGTCCCCACACCTAAAGTGGGGCCTGATGTGTCGTTGGCACATGATAAATATTTGTCAAAGTGTGCTCCTGTGGATTGGTCTGAATGAGGAATTGCTTACCTGAAGGTGATAGCTTCAGCGACTGGAGATAATCAGTGATGTGATTTTTAAAAAATATTTATTTATGTTTAGAGAGAGAGAGCATGTGCATGGGAGCCAGGTGGGGGAGGGGCAGAGGGAGAGGGAGAGGGAGAGAGAGATTCTCAATGCAGGGCTTGACCTCACAATCCTGAGATCATGACCTGAGCCGAAATCAAGAGTCAGACACTTAACCAACTGAGCTACCCAGGCACCCCATCATTGATGTGATTTAAAAAAATAACTAATTAGGGCACCTGGGTGGCTCAGTTGGTTAAGCAACTGCCTTCGGCTCAGGTCATGATCCCGGAGTCCCGGGATCAAGTCCCGCATCGGGCTCCCTGCTTGGCAGGGAGTCTGCTTCTCCCTCTGACCCTCTTCCCTCTCATGCTCTCTGTCTCTCATTCTCTCTCTCGCAAATAAATAAAATCTTAAAAAAAAAAAAAACTAATTAAAGCTTCAAAGTAATTGGTCTTTCTGAAAATGAGATGATTGGATCAGCTGGCTTCTAAGTTTCCTTCCGGACTAGCAACAGACTCTGTTGTTACCGGTTCTCCCCTATTTCTTGCCAGTGCCTCATACCAAAACCACATGATTAAATTTATATTCATCCAGGGATGGAAAACCTTCCCATCCTTTCACAGACCTGCAAAAGGGAGGATTACCTTTTTGTCCTTTGCTAATTAAATATGTTCTGTACATGCTTAGAATTAAATAGAATAAAAAATGAACACACTGAATTTTTCCCTCTAACTTGTATTCATTTCTAGGTCTTGGTGTCCAGACCGTACTGTTTTTCAAGCAAGAAAGTATATTGCAGATTCTTTGGAGGAGAAGTACACAGAACCAGTTATCTTAAATCTGGAGAAAACTTGGGAAGAAAGTGATACACGGACACCTTTGATATGTTTCCTGTCCATGGGATCTGATCCCACAATTCAAATTGATGCATTGGCCAAGAAACTGAAGCTGGGTATGATCAGAAATCTATGCAATTTAGCAAAGCTTCCATATTTTTGTCTCAAACCTTGCCTTTCATAATTTCATAACTGAATCTTAGAAGTATATCTACAAAACTGAGTTAGAAAAAATATTAAACTCTTTCCCCCTTTTTAAATCTCCTAGAGTGTGGGTATGATACAGATACCTTTGTGCAGAGAAGAACACACTTGTTATTTTTTTATTTTTTTTTTTTTTTTAAGTTGTGAGCAGAGGAACATAGCAAATGGATAGCAGACTAGCAAGAATGAACATACAGGCGTATTGCCATGTCCATATAAAATTGCAGAAAAGTCTATTTGGTCACAAATTAAAAAACTATAACCACTGTGACACACAGTAATTAGGGACTTATTCATTCTTTTTTTTAATGCAACTTTTTTTAAAATTTAAATTCAATTAGCTAACATAGAGTACCTCATTAGTTTTTGATATAGTGTTCGATAGATTCATTAGTTGCATATAACACCCAGTGCTCATTACATCACGTGCCCCTTTTAATGTCCATCACCCAGGTACTCTATCCCCCACCTACCTGCCCTTTGGCAACCCCTCAGTTTGTTTCCCAGAGTCAAGAGTCTCTCATGGTTTGTCTCCATCTCTGATTTCTTCCCATTCAGCTTTCCCTCCCTTCCCCTATGATCCTCTGTGCTATTTCTTATATTCCCCGTATGAGTGAAACCATATGATAATTGTCTTCCTCTGATTGACTTATTTCACTTAGCATAATCCCCTCCAGTTCTATCTATGTTGATGTAAATGGTAGGTATTCATCCTTTCTGATGGCTGAGTAATATTCCACTGAGGGATTTATTCATTCAATAACCCTGTAGTACAGGCAGCAAGCTAGATTCAAGAAGTACAGAGATGACTACAACATAGCTGGGAAAGACAGACATGTAAGCATGTAATTGTGACTATGCTGTAGGAGTTACCCAGACACCAGACTACAAGATTCAGAGCTACTCAGACTGCAAGGGGTGCAGAGGAAAGCATCACAGTGATGATATTTTGAGTAGGATCTAAAAAATAGATAAAATTTCACCAGGTGGGATGGTAGACGGTAGAAGGAAAGTTGCCCCAGGGGGAGGAGGCAGGGCAAGGAGTTAGAAACACATAAGTGGTGAGAGCAGTTACTGAGTCAAGGATCTGTATGATGCAGAGCACATCTTGGTAAGAGTGAGCCACCCTTTTATAGGATGGCTGTTTGTAGGAGGGCTGTTTATCTGCTCTTCATACTCTGGACATCAGAATGTGTTTGGAATTGCCATTTGGTATCTTTCAGATTCAGATCTCTATAACTATACCTTATTGGGTTAATTCATTTATGGCTTTATGAAGATTATTAAAGTGATTGATTATGAATAACTAAACCTACACTATGAAATAAAACTTACATTGAGTTCATTATTATGTTAATATGACATGATATAAAATCAATTCATTCCTCTCCGAGTATTCACCATGTGTCCTGCACAAAGAAATTACTGTAAACCATTAGCTTAGGGTAGCATTGTCTATGTTCATTCCCTCTTCCCTCATCTTGACTTTGCTCTATTGTCACCACATCCTTCTATGTTCTGTATGGATCCGTGTTTGAATGGTCACTTTCTTCAGTCTAAACACTGATACCTAATATAAAGAGCTCCCAGGTTCTAATAGCAACTGTTCCTGATTAAGTCTCATTAACCACCTTTAATGTAGGCTGTCTTGCTCTGCTATTTACGGCAACACGCCAGTCATTTTCATTGGTCTGAGAGTGATGCCTCTCTTGCAGCCCTGTAGTTTACAAATCTCCCTCAGATGTATTCCTCTATGGAGTTTTGTCCCATTGCTTTCTCCAGCTGCCCCACTTCTCTCTGCTTATGGGTTTCTTTTTCCTGTCTTACTATGAGCCAATCTCCATGTGACAGAACTCTTGGTCTCTGGTGGCTCATGAGCTTCACTGCTTACATGTTCAGTAAGTTCAGCACTCTCAGGGAAAGTCCCCTTACTCTCTTGGTCTGAAGTCCAAATATCAAGGGAAGAAATTCATTGGTTTTGCTTTGGTCATGTGCTCCTTCCTGGACCAATTAATGAACTGCTGTTGCAGAGATGGGTTCATAGCAGGAACCCAATGTGTGGAGTTAGAGGGGGGTCATTTCTTAGGAGGAGATATTCTTCCTAGAAGATGGGTGTATTTCCAACTAGAATTCCAATGTCAGATGTTACCTGAAAATAGTGCTATTGTCTAGGACAAGAGCTTAAGAATAGAATTAAGAAATTCAAGGTCTCCATGGGGAGAAATTATAACCATGACATTAAATGAATACATAAGGCTGGAGTTGTGCTATTACCTTTAGTGTTACTACATGTTATCATACTATTTGCTTGGCAATTTGGTGATTTTCATTTCTTGTCATGACTTTAGTTTTTCCAACAATTGTTCAAGTTTCTATTGGTTATTTTATTAGGATGCTAAAACAGAGTAGATCTGATCCTGAAGGACCCAACGAATTTTATAAAGAACTCTTTGCTGAATAATTCTTAAGAATGCTAGACATTCTCATGCTCTTCACTGCTTTGGATTAAAAAAAAAATCCCTAAAATAGCTGTGAAAATGAAACTATTATATAGACAGAATAACATATTAATCTGGTCTCTACCACAAATATTTTATTGGGTAATTGGATAATAGATAATCATAGAATGCTCAAGGTAAATAGGCTGGAAATCTTGCTGGGTCTGAAGATCAGGTCAGACAGCTAGTTGGGGGCAGGTCTTAGGGGGGACAAATAAGGTCAGGCCTTATCTCAGGGCCTCCAAATCCCACTACAGTGGTGTGCTCTTTCATTCCCTCTCACTACCTTCACTGGATGAATTAACCAGTCACCAGACAGCCAATTGAGGGATGGGCCCAAGTCAAATATATTTTTGTAAGAAAATAAAAACTTATCACTATGGATATTATCAGGTGCCTGTCAGACTCTGCAGTGAGAGATTTGGAGCAGATAAATTCTGCCCAGAAGCACTGGGTGCCTGGTCAAGAGGGAGAAGAGACAGATGGCTTTAGAATGAGAACCCTACCAGAGCCTGGATAAGGGAGAAAGGGGGTCCCAGAGGAAGGAGGGGTTTGAAAATAGAATCCAAACACAAATGAAAGGGAACAAGTAAAATACAAACCCACAAATATACAGAAGAAGGAATGAGAAAATGGGTATAAAAACATATACAGATGAAAAAATTTAAGTAAGAGAGTAGTATATAGTTATGGTAATAACCTTTAAAATATCATTAAAATTGACAAGTTTGTAAAAAAAATACAAATTTACAAAATGTTTTCAGAAAAGATAGAAAAACCTGAACACACCAATAATCAAGATGAGAAAAATTAGAAGTTTTTAAATTATGACATCAGCAAAGGCCCTGGGCTTGGATGATATTTTTAGTAAATCCTTTAAAAATTTCATGTTTTATTCCATTTCAGGACAAGGAGAAAGAGGATATATTTTCCTCTTTATTTTAAGACAATAGCATTATCAATATAAACAGACAAGATAGTAACTTCATAAAAGAAAGAAAACTACAGATTGATCCTACTTATCAATATAAATGTAAGGATCTTGACTAAAATGCAAGCAAGAAGAAATCATTATAACATTAAAAAAATAACATGCATAAAAAGTAATAATTTGCCTTGACCAAGTAGAAATGCATAGATGAATATAAGAAGATATAGAGTTAAGAAATCTCATCACAACAATACGTAAAATGCTTTTCCTTAGACTATCATATTATTACCTTGATAAATGCTAAAAAGGCATTATATAAAATTTCAGCATTTGTATTTGACTCATAAGAAGTTGAAACAGAAGAATATTTTAATATAGTAGTGAATATGAACTTCAGAGATCAACATTTTACTTACTGGTAACCAACTAGACACATTAAAGTCAGAAATAAGATAAAGATGTCTGCTATCACCACTATTATTTGGCATTGTTGTGGAAGATGTAGCTAATATATTGTAAGAACCATAAATAAAAGATATAAGTACTGGAAAGAAGGGACAAAAATCATCATTACTCTCAGGCAATGTAATTGTGTAACTAAAAGCAAATGAATCAACTGAAAAACTTAGATTTAACGGGACAGTTTGGTAAGGTGGCTGGTCACAAAATAAATATATAAAAAATTAATGGAGCATTCTTGTAAAATAAAATGTTAAGATCCCATTCACCATAGCAATAAAAATAAAACTGAGAAATGATTTTTTAAAATACCTATTAGAAGAAAACTATAAAACTTTCTTAGAGGCATAAAAGTAGGATAGAAATAATGGAGAGTTAAACCACATTCCCAGTGTAAAGATTCAATATTGTAAAGATGTCAATAGTCTCTAAATTAATCTATAAATTGAATGCAAGTCTAGTTGAAATTCCAACTATATTTTCTGTTCTGATTGGATAGTAGGGGGATCTTAGATCATCTAGAACAAGAAATGGACAAGAATAACCAAGAAAGCTTTGAAAAGGAAAAAGAATAATGGGGAGCAAGCACCACCAGATTTGTAAACCTTTATCAAATGGCAATAATTTAGTCAGTGTGCAACTGGCTCAGAGTAGATAAACAGATCAATC
Source organism: Mirounga angustirostris (assembly GCF_029215605.1). Classification (NCBI taxonomy): domain Eukaryota; kingdom Metazoa; phylum Chordata; class Mammalia; order Carnivora; family Phocidae; genus Mirounga; species Mirounga angustirostris. The sequence goes on from NW_026991716.1 coordinate 35,296,785, forward strand.
AAGCAAAATGAAAGGCCTCAAATTAGGCTCTACTATCTATAATAGCTGAGTCTATGATAAGATTCACATTTCAAATCAATGGAGGAAAAATGGATTAGTCAATAAACATTATTAGGATAGCTGGTTAACTTTAGGAAAAAGTAAGAATTTTATCTCACTTTAAACTCCAAAGTAAAGTCTAGATTAATTAAGCTATAAAAGAAAAAAAAAGAATATATTGATACTATTGGGGTAGCTAAGATTTTTTTTTTTTAAAGATTTTATTTATTCATGATAGATAGATAGAGAGAGAGAGAGAAACAGAGGGAGAAGTAGGCTCCCAAGGAGCAGGGAGCCTGATGAGGAACTCGATCCCAGGACCCTGGGATCATGACCTGAGCCGAAGGCAGACGCTTAACCATCTGAGCCACCCAGGTGCCCAGCTAAGATTTTCTTAATCATAATACCAGACTCCAAAACCAAGGCAGGTAGTTTGACTGGATGAAGTTTTGAAGCTTCTATATGTCAAAGCAGCATTAATAAAGCATAAAAGAGGATAGATATGTGGGCTGGGAATGACAGCATTCCATTTCAGCTGGAGACACTGGCAGTCCTTTTTAATATATATCTCACAAATCTAAAATATTTGTGTGCTTTGTCTTAACTATTCTATATGTATGAATTTCTTCTAAGAACATATCCAGAGATACATATCAAGGTTTATATACAAAAATGTTTCATCTGGCACTATTTATAATACTGAGAAAATGAAAATGTCTTAAATATACAAAAGGATTGAATGAACAAGGATGCATCAACATGATGGAATATTGTGCCACCATTAAAAACTTTTCCAATAATATTTAATGACAGTAATATGCTCACAATATACTGTTAAGAAGGAGAGATTTAAAATAACATAAATGAGTATATGTATATATATATAAAATATGTAGATAGGTAGATAATTTTTAATGCAGGTGGGTCTACAATCCCTTACTCAAAACCCTTGGGGCCAGATATGTTTCAGAAATCAGAATATTCCAGCTTTTAGAAAGGTAATATTTCATATGTTATATAATATACTGCAGGTAAGAGTATTAATATTCATAGAGTTAGGGATAAATAAAGTCTATAAATAGCCTCATACCCAGTCAGGTCAATTTTTATCACTACAATGATTTTGTGCAAAATTTTCAGTTTTCATAACATTTTGAATTTTAAAATGAGGGTAAGTGTGGATTATGCATATTAAAAAGATGAGAATGAAAATCTAGGGAGGGTTATTCATGAATTTCATTTTCTTCCTTATACTCTCCTGTATTTTCCAGTGCTTTCACTCGAGCATATATTACTTATTTAGAGGGATGCCTGGGTGGCTCAGTTAAGCACCTGCCTTTGGCTCAGGTCATGATTCCAGGGTCCTGGGATCAAGTCCCACATCAGGCTCCTTGCTCAGTGGGGAGCCTGCCACTCCCCTGCTTGTGTGCTCTCTCTCTCTCTCTGACAAATAAATAAATAAAATCTTTTTAAAAAATTACTTATTTAGAAATAAGTTTAAAAAACCATAGAGGAAAAGTGAAAGAGACACAAGCCTGATTTTGGAAAGAAATGGAAAGGCAGTTGAATTCTTGTTAAAGTTCTCAAATACAAACAAACAAAAAACCCAAACCACCAAAGTGTAATTATATTTTTTTACCTGCAGCAACACTTCCTACAACACCCTCTGCAACCGTTCTTCTTTTGAGAGTTCCTCTTGTGATGTTATGGCATCTTTCCCCCACATCTCTAGAAATTTAGACTTGTAGTGCCTTTTAAATATATATTTTTAATTTATTTTATTTATTTGAGAGAGAGAGAGCACAAGTAGGGAGAGTGGCATGCAGAGGGAGAGGGAGAAGGAAGCTCCCCACTGAGCAGAGAGCCTGATGCAGGGCTCGATCCCAGGGCCCTGGGATCATGACCTGAGCCAAGGCAGCTGCTTAACTGACTGAGCCACCCAGGTGCCCCTAGACTTGTACTGCCTTTTATCTCACTGGCCCCTGCCCTTTGAGACCTTTCTCCTCCTAAGTGCAAAGCTTCCTCACTTTTCCAGTGTCAATCAATCTAGTTGTTCCAGACCATTCAGAAAATTTATGAAATATTTATTGACTTATGTTAAAAATGAAGAAAGATTGCAAGTCAATAACTTAAACCTCTACCTTAAAATACTAGGAAAAGAAGAACAAATTAAACCCAAAAGCAAACAAAAGGAAACAATAAATATTTCAGTGGAAAAAAAAATGAAATGGAGAACAGAAAACAACAAAGAATCAACAAATCAAAAGTATCTTCTTTGAAAAGATCAACAAATACCTAACAGCCACTGGTTAAAAAAAATTAGAATGTTGATAATATATTGAGCCCCACTCCATAGCCCTCCCACCACTCCACAAGACTGTGGAATATGCAAAGAGGTTAATTTAAATTATCCTTTTATAAAGATCAGAAAATATAATTTGATGATCAATAACTTGCCCAAAACATAAAGATGTAAGTGAACATTTGATGACAAGGGAAATAAAGAGTAGCACAGGGAAATTCAGTCCCAGAACTTGTTAGACAAACCATGGAAGTGAGTCCCAAGGGTTATGAGAGAAAAAGAACCTTTAAGAAAAGGAAAAGTCTCCGTAATGGATAATGTATGCCATTACTTCACAGTAAAAAACAAACAAAAACAAAAAACGAAAGAAAGAAAGAGAGGAAGGAAGGACGAAAAAGAAAGAAGGAAAAAGAAAGGAAAGGAAAAAAAGAAAACAAAATTGACAAATCTTCCGTTTGACCAAGAGTAAAGGAAAGAAGACTAAGATTACTAAAATCAGGAATGACGGGGGAACATCACTATTGACCTAACAAAAATTTTAAAAAGATCATGAGGGAATACTATCAATGATTATGTCACTAAATTAGGTAACCTGAATGAAGTGGGCAAATTATTAGCAAGAGACAACTACTGGAAGTTACTCAAGAAGTAATAGAAAACCTGTATAGAACTATAAGAAGTAAAGATATTGAGGAGGAGGAAAGATGGAAGAAGAGTAGGAGACCCTCATTTCATCTGGTCCTTAAATTCATCTAGATATCTATCAAATCATTCTGAACATCTGTGAATTGAACCTGAAATCTAAGAAAAGAATTGCTGCAATTCATAAATAGAAAAGTGACCACTTTCCACAAGGTAGGAGGTGTGGAGAAATGGATCCGAGGCAATATATTGGAAGATAAACTGTGGTGTAAGGGAGCCTCCATAAGTCAGCATTGGAAAGTGATACAGCAGCTGAGCTCAAAATCAGGACTTCTAGAAGTCTGCTCCTGTGAGGGACATTCCTGCCTGAAAGGTGCTCAGGTGGCAAAGTGGGGCAGAATCCTAGGTAAACAGTGTCGTCTCAGGATCCCTGGGGTAACAGAAAGAAAGGGGATGCCTGAGTGTGGCAGAGTTTCCAAGCATTGGAGCAGGGAGCCAGCTACAATCAGCAAGACTTGGAGTGGCCTCTCAGCTCCATTTGCCATAAACCACGAACCATGGCAGGATTTGGGGACCACTCTCCAGCAGGGGCCCAGCAAGTGGCAGAACCACTGTGAGAACCTGCTCCTTCCCCCGGGAGGAATGGTGCAGGTGTGGGCACGATCTGGTGATCACTCCAAGAATGGGGCCCAGCAAGCAGTGGAGCCATGGTGAACCGCCCCCCCTGCCCCACCTCCCCAGGGAGGATTGGCGCAGGTGTGCACCACAGGAGTCTGCAGAGTTTGGTGCACACAGAAGTGATTGACTGTTTCTCCCTGAGGGTGCACTCAAGAGTGGGGGCTGCAACTGTTCAGGTCTGGGGCTGGAGATTGGGGTGCTGCCATTTTTTTTCATCCTCTAAAGCAGTGTGAAAAGCCTTCAGAGAAAAAAAGCCACGTAGAGCAACCTAAAGCAGTTTACACTGTGCCCGGCCCCCTGACAAGGGGTGGTGCAACTCTGCCCAGGCAAAGACACCTGAGAATCAGTGCAACAGGCCCCTCCTCCTGAAGACCAACAGGAACATCAGGCTAATACCAAGTTTATGGATCACACAGAACTGAAAAACTCCTGGGAGCTAGGGGAAAATAGCATATAGAATTTGAGGTTTTGTCTCATGATTCTTTCAGTTTAAAAATTTCTTTCTCTTTTTTTTTCCTTTTCAACTAGCATCTTACTGTATCAGCTCTTTTTTTAAGTCTTTTTTTTTTAATTTTCATTTTTACATTTATATTTTGTAGATATGTTCTTCATTTTTGGCTTCCTTTCACTGTATTCAATTTTATTTTTGTATATATATATGTTTTTATTTCTTTACTATTTTGGGATCTAGTGTCTGTTAGATTATATTCTCTTCCCCCTCTTCCCTTTTTTCTTTCTTTCTTTCTTCTTTTTTTTTTTTTTTTGGTTTCTGATCTCTTCAGATTTGTCTAGTGTATACTTCACTGGGGTCATGGTTGATATTTTTTATTTTGTTATCTTGTTCATCTATTCTTCTCTGGACAAAATGACTAGAAGGGGAAATTCACAACAAGAGAAAGAACCAGAGATAATACTCTCTGCCATAGATTTAATCAATATGGATATACATAAAATGTTGGACCTAGAATTTAGAATAATGATTATAAAGATACTAGCTGGGCTTGAAAAAAAGCATAAACAATACTAAAGAATCCCTTAGTGTGGAATTAATAGAACTAAAATCTAATCAGGCTGAAATTAAAAATGTTTTAACTGAGGTGCAGTCTAAAGTGGATGCTCTAATGGCTAGGGCAAATGAGGCAGAAGAGTCAGTGACATAGAAGAAAAAATGATGGAAAGGAAGGAAGCTGAGGTAAAGAGAGAAAAACAACTAACGCATCATGAGGCGAGGCTTCAAGAAATCAGTGATACCATAAAGCGAAACAATATTAGAATAATTGTGGTCCCAGAAGAAGAAAAAAGAGAGAGAGGGACAAAAGGTATATTTGAACAAATCATAGCTGAGAACTTCCCTAATCTGGGGAAAGAAACAGGCATTCAAGTCAAGGAGGCACAGAGAACGCCCTCAAAAAAAAAATAGATCAACACCCCAACATATAATAGTGAAGCTTGCAAATTTCAGAAATAAAGAAAAAAATCTGAAAGCAGCTTGAGACAAGAGATCCTTAATCTACAAGGGTAGAACTATTAGACTGGTAGCAGACCTGTCCACAGAGATCTGACAGGCAAGAAAGGGCTGGCATGATCTATTCAGGGTACTAAATGAGAAAAACATGCAGCCAAGAATACTTTATCCAGCAAGGCTGTCATTCAGAATGAAAGGAGAGATAACTAAAAGAATTTGTGATCACTAAAACATCCCTGTAAAGAATATTAAAGGGGATCCTGTAAGTGAAGAGAAAGCCCAAAAGTAACATAGACCAGAAGGGAAAAGAGACAATATAAAGAAACAGTGACTTTACAGGTAATACAATGGCACTAAATTCATATCTTTTAATAGTTGCTCGAATGTAAATGGGCTAAGTGCTCCAAAAGACACAGGGTATCGGATTGAATAAAAAAACAAGACCCATCCATATGCTGTCTACAAGAGACTCATCTTAGACCCAAAGACACCTCCAGATTGAAAGTGAGGGGGTGAGAACCAGTTATCATGTTAATGGACATCAAAAGAAGCTGGAATAGCAATCCTCATCTCAGACAAAATAAATTTTAAACCAAAGACTATAGTAAGGGATAAAGAGGAATACTATATCATGCCTAAAGGGTTTTTCCAACAAGAAGGTCTAGTAATTATAAATATTTATGCTCCTAACTTGGGAGCAGCCAGTTATATAAACCAATTAATAACCAAGTTAAAGAAACACATTGATAATAATACAAAATAGTAGGGGACTTTAACACCCCACTCACAGCAATGGACAGATTGTCTAAGCAGAAAATCAACAAGGAAACAAGGGCTTTTAATGACACACTGGACCAGATGGACTTCACAGATATATACAGAGCACTCCATCCTAAAGCAACAGAATACACATTTTTCTTGAGTCCACATGGAACATTCTCCAGAATAGATCACATACTGAGTCACAAATCAGGTTTCAACCAAGTACCAAAAAACTGGGATTATTCCCTGCATATTTTCAGACCACAATGCTTTGAAACTTGAACTCAATCACAGGAGGAAATTTGGAAGGAACTCAAATACTTGGAGGTTAAAGAGCATCCTACTAAAGAATGAATGGGTTAACCAGGAAATTAAAGAAGAATTTAAAAAATTCATGGAAACAAATGAAAATGAAAACACAACTGTTCAAAACCTTTGGGATACAGCAAAGGCGGTCCTAAGAGGGAAGTACATAGCAATACAAGCCTGTCTCAAGAAACTGGAAAAGTCTCAAATACATAAGCTAACCTTACACCTAAAGGAGCTGGAAAAAGAATAGCAATAAAGCCTAAACCAAGCAGGAGATGAGAAATAATAAAGATTAGAGCAGAAACCAATGAAATAGAAACCAAAAGAACAATAGAACAGATCAACAAAACTAGAAGCTGGTTCTTTGAAAGAATGAATCAGATTGATAAACCCCTGGCCAGACTTATCAAAGAGAAAAGAGAAAGGACCCAAATTAATAAAATCATGAATGAAAGAGGAGAGATCACAACCAACACAAAGGAAATACAAACAATTTTAAGAATATATTATGAGCAACTATATGCCAACAAATTAAGCAATCTGGAAGAAATGGATACATTCCTAGAAACCCAAATTAATAAAATCATGAATGAAAGAGGAGAGATCACAACCAACACAAAGGAAATACAAACAATTTTAAGAATATATTATGAGCAACTATATGCCAACAAATTAAGCAATCTGGAAGAAATGGATACATTCCTAGAAACTCATAAAGTATCAAAACTGAAACAGGAAGAAATAGAAAACCTGAACAGACCCATAACCAGTAACAAAATTGAAGCAGTAATCAAAAATCTCCCAACAAACAAGAGTCCAGGGCTGGATAGCTTCACAGGGGAATTCTACCAAACATTTAAAGAAGAACTAATGTCTATTCCTTTGAAGCTGTTTCAAAAAATAGAAATGGAGGGAAAACTTCCAAACTTGTCCTATTAGGCCACCATTACCTTGATCCCCAAACCAGACAAAGACCCCACCAATAGGGAGAATTATGGACCAATATCCCTGATGACATGGATGCCAAAATTCTCACCAAGATACTAGCCCAGAAACAAATAATGCAATATATGTTAAGAAAAAAAAAAAAAAGGAAGAAGAAGAAGATAGCAGGAGGGGAAGAATGAAGGGAGGGAAATCAGAGGGGGAGACGAACCATGAGAGACGATGGACTCTGAAAAACAAACTGAGGGTTCTAGAGGGGAGGGGGGTGGGAGGATGGGTTAGCCTGGTGATGGGTATTAAAGAGGGCACATTCTGCACGGAGCACTGGGTGTTATGCACAAACAATGAATCATGGAACACTGCATCTAAAACTAATGATGTAATGTATGGTGATTAACATAACAATAAAAAAATTAAAAAAAAAGATTCAACAGTACATTAAAAGGGTTATTCACCACGACCAAGTGGGATTTATTCCTGGGTTGCAAGGGTGGTTCAACATTCGCAAATCAATCAATGTGATACATCACATTAATAAGAGAAAGGACAAGAACCATATGATCCTCTCAATTGATGCAGAAAAAAGCATTTGACAAAATACAGCATTCTTTCTTAATTAAAACTCTCCACAGTGTAGGGATAGAGGGAACATACCTTAATATCATAAAAGCCATATATGAAAGGCCCCAGTAACTATCATTCTCAATGGGGAAAAACAGAGCTTTTCCTCTAAGGTCAGGAAGACGACAGGGATACCCACTCTTACCACTGTTGTTCAACATAGTACTAAAAGGTCTAGCCTCAGCAATCAAACAACAAAAAGAAATAAAAGGCATTCAAACTGGCAAAAAAGTCAAACTCTCACTCTTCGCAGATGACATGATACTTTATGTGGAAAACACAAAAGACTCCACCCTAAAATTGCTAGAATTCATACAGAAATTCAGCAAATGGCAGGATATAAAATCAATGCACAGAAATCAGTTGCATTTCTATACACTAACAATGAGACAGAAGAAAGAGAAATTAAGGAATTGATCCCATTTACAATTGCACCAAAAACCATAAGATACCCACGAACAAACCTAATCAAAGAGGTAAAGTATCTGTACTCTAAAAATTACAAAACACTTACTAAGGAACTTGAGGAAGACACAAAGAAATGGGAAAACATACCATGCTCATGGATTGGAAGAATAAATATTGTTCAAATGTCTGTGCTACCCAGAGCAATCTACACATTCAATGCCATCCCTATCAAAATGCCATCAACATTTTTCACAGAGCTGGAACAAATGATCCTAAAATTTGTCTGGAACCAGAAAAGACTCCAAATAGCCAGAGGAATGTTGAAAAGAAAACCAAAGCTGGTGGCATCACAATGCTGGACTTCAAGCTTTGTTACAAAGCTGTCATCATCAAGACAGTATGGTACTGGCACAAAAACGGACACATAGATCAGTGGAACAGAATAGAGAGCCCAGAAATGGACCCTCAACTCTGTGGTCAACTAATCTTTGACAAAGCAGGAGAGAATATCCAATGGAAAAAGGACAGTCTCTTCAACAAATGGTGTTGGGAAAATTGGATAGCCACATGTAGAAGAATGAAACTGGACCATTTTCTTGCACCAATCACAAAGATAAATGGATGAAAGACCTAAATGTGAGACAGGAACCCATCAAAATTCTAGAGGAGAACACAGGCAGCAACCTCTTTGACCTTGGCCACAGCGACTTGCTAGACACGTCTTCAAAGGCAAGGGAAACAAAAGCAAAAATGAATTATTGGGACTTCCTCAAGATAAAAAGGAAATAGTCAACATAACTAAAAGGCAACCTATGGAATTGGGAGAAGATATTTGCAAATGACATATCAGATAAAGGGCTAGAATCCAAGATCTGTAAAGATCTTATTTAGTGCAATACCCAAAAGACAAGTAACCCAGTTAAGAAATGGGCAGAAGACATGAATAGACATTTTTCCAAAGAAGACATACAGATGGCCAACAGGCATATGAAAAGATGCCCAACATCACTCATCATCAGGGAAATACAAATCAAAACCATGATAAGATGCCACTTCACACCTGTCAGAATAGCTAAAATTAACAACACAGGAAACAACAAATGTTGGTGAGTTTGGGGGGGAAGGGGAATCCTCTTACACTGTTGGTAGGAATCCAATCTGGTACAGCCACTCTGGAAAACAGTATGGAGATTCCTCAAGAAGTTAAAAATAGAACTACCCTATGACCCAGCAATTGCACTACTGGGTATTTATCCAAAGGTTACAAACATAGTGATTCAAAGGAGCACATGCACCCCAATTTTTATAGCAGGAATGTCCAAAGTAGCCAAAATATGGAAAGAGCAAATTACATATCAGATAAAGAACTTATTCAGCTCAACACCCAAAAGACAAGTAATCCAGTTAAGAAACGGGCAGAAGACATGAATAGACATTTTTCCAAAGAAGACATACAGATGGCCAACAGACATATGAAATGTCTTCTCAAAGATGAATGGATAAAGAAGATGCGTATATGTATACACTGGAATATTACTCAGCCATCAAAAAGAATGAAATCTTGCCATTTGCAATGATGTGGATGGAACTAGAGGGCATTATACTAAGTGAATAAGTCAGTCAGAGAAAGACAAATACCATATGATTTCACTTACATGTGGAATTTAAGAAAAAAACAGATGAATATAGGGGAAGGGAAAGAAAAATAAAAGAAGATGAAAGCAGACAGGGTGGCAAACCATAAGAGACTCTTAACTATAGGGAACAAACTGAGGGTTGCCGGAGGGGAGAGGGGTGGGGGGATGACGTAACTGGGTGATGGGCATTAAGGAGTGCACGTGATGTAATGAGCACTAAGTATTCTGTGCAACTGATGAATCACTAAATTCTACTCCTGTAACTCTGTGTTAACTAAGTTGAATTTAAATAAAAAAATTTTTAAAAAGTTAATTTCCAGTTCCAGTTTCACAAGCATGATTCATAGACTTCTTCATTTGGTGAGTTCATATGGCACAGCGCAAGTGGATTCTCTGCCTGGGAGGTCAGATTCAATAATGAGCCTAAATAGGGGCGCCTGGGTGGCTCAGTTGTTAAGCGTCTGCCTTCGGCTCAGGTCATGATCCCAGGATCCTGGGATTGAGCCCCGCATCAGGCTTCCTGCTCGGCGGAGAGCCTGCTTCTCCCTCTCCCAACCGCCCCCCCGCCCCCACCGCTTGTGTTTCCTCTCTCACTGTGTCTCTCTCTGTCAAATAAATAAAATCTTTAAAAAAAATAAAGAAATAAATAATGAGCCTAAATAGCGTATTCTCCCCCAAATTGTTATCACACTTCTGATCTTACAGTGGCCTCCACTTTCTCTTCACACTCAGTTCCAAGGTGGTGATCTAGTCTAAGGAGCAGTTATCCCTGAATGCAGCCCTCTTGGGGCCGAATTGCCTTGAATCCTATCTCGGAAAATGGGCAGCCATGCAAACAAAACCAAAACAGACAGAAAGCACTGCTTGACCTGACATCTTAAAGGAATAAAAACCCAATTACATTTTCATGGAAGTATCCGTGAAACCACCAAAAAAAGATTCTAATCAAAACATACGGCAAAACTCAAAAATCTTCTTTCCCTCTAAATACCTGTGACAGCATTGTAGCTGCCTCTCCCACTGTCATTCTTTCTCCTCCTTATTTCCAAACACCCCCAAACTCTCTAAAAGCCCAGCCCCTCGCCCTTTGTCTCTCTCCCTTTGCCCTCACCTTTGTGCGTGGTGCCTCCAGTTTCTCCCCACCCATTTCTCTCATCAACATAACCACAGGCCACACCTGTTTGATTCCCAAGGGTCCTTCTTAGAAGCCATGGAGGGAAGGTGGCTATGGCCATTCAGAAATTGATTTTTTGTCCCAATTCTGTGATAAAATTTATGTTTCATCGTAGTGATCCCTCTCCTATGTTACAGAATGCAGAACTATCTCAATGGGACAAGGACAAGAGGTACATGCTCGAAAGCTGATTCAGATGTCCATGCAGCAGGTAGGTAGCAAGGCCAGCTTGTGCTAGTGCATCATTCTTCCTATTAGCGTTCTGGCCATCAGGTCTACCTTGGACCACCACAGTGGTGGCTGAAGCATTCTGCCTCGGATGCTCCATCATCAGTTTTCCATTACTTTAATGGATGCATAGTTACCTTTGATTACCAATGAATATTAAACCTCAAGCTGGTTTGCTCCTGACATCCCCACAGAAAGCTTGTTTTATTTTCCATAGTATAAGCTCCATCTTATTTTCACTAAATATATATATATATATATATATATATATATATATATATATATATATATATATATATATATATATATATTTTTACAATTAGGCAGACACACTCCCTGGTTTCTAAGAATGCAGCTCTAGCTAGAATTTCACAATCAATATTAATAGATAGTGCTTAAGAAGTGACAGACCAAGACAGTTAAATTTCAATTTTTGGTTAAAGTCAGACTTCTTTTTTTTCATTAATGCGTAGTTTCAGACAAATAAATACTTGAGGATGTTATGCTTAAATACTGATAATGGTTTTTATTGAAAATTGCAAGCTGGATGGAATGCTGAGAAATGTTTTCCATCACACCTAATAAATACACAGAACATTAATTTTCTAGAGATGCTTGGTAGATAGCAATTTCAGCTATGATAAGAAACCACACCTCTTATAAAAACAAAGTAAGATCTCAGTTTATTTTTAAGCTTTTGATCTCATAAGGTCTGTAGCAACTTTGGTGCAGTTTTTCCTTGGGAATTAATGACCAGAGGGTTAATGAGCTAAGTCTCTGCTTGGTCCATCAAATTTTCAAGTTAGTCATTAATTTTCAAGTGCCTGAAGCCTTTCTCTTTATCACTTAATTATATTCAATATATAACAATAATATATTGTTATCTAATTTATATATATCAAGGCAATTACATATAATTATTTTTACTCAGATCAAATGATTCACTCCATTGAGTGATTTGACAGTTTAACTTTGGACCTTAAATAATTTCTTTAGTTTCCACGAATGAGAAACTTTTAAATTTCAGTACTGCATTCACACTAACCTTCTTTGGAATATTAGCTTTTATAAGTTCCATGTTCTGTTTCTTAAGGTGGGATAAATATTGGTAACAATGACATTATGAGGGAAAAAAAAAAAAAAAACCAACAGCCCAGGAATAGGTGCAGCCACTTTGCCACGCGAGGGACACCAGATTTAGGATGAAGCTGACATTGTTGAACAAAATGGGGAACGAGCGAGTAACTGGATCCATGATGGCACCAACTAACTTAACTGTGAGGTCCATCCTCCTCTGCCACCCCAGTTGTCTAGGCCAACATGTCCGCTTTGCTCTTTAAGCCAGTCTGAGTTGTATTTTCTCTCACAGTAGAAGGCGTAATACACAAACCGTATATTTACTGTGCTCCGTATTTTGTAGCTGTATTGATCTGATCTCGTTAATAGAAGGGTATCAAAATGTTGTCTGATTAAACTATGTTCTCATAGAACAGTGATGGTTCTGTGACTTATATATTGCTAAAGATAGCTTTATCAAGTATTAAAATAGTGCTTAGTAAGTTTTGTGGTTTCGAGACTATATGGGAAGAGTGATGACGAAGAGTAAGGTTTAGTATTCTGGTAGCCCAAGTCACCAAATGTATCGTCTCCAACTTTCAGGAGATATTGTGCATGTCTCTTTGTGTCTATGGATGATTTGGTTTAGGGGTGAGTCAGTTCTGATTCACTTTAGGACAAGCTTTTACAAATTCCAAAATACCCATTCCCACCATTAGATGGTGCACGTACTGTACTTACACAAGACTTCAAGTTTTAATTTCTGTTTCCTTCTGAACCAGAGATGGCAGAGTACAATCGTTTTGAACCCACTTGATTCCAGTCTTACCAGTAGCAGAAGAAATGTTTGTATTGACGTATAATCATTTCATTAAAATCAGGTGCTCAAAACAGAGTATTTACATGCCCTAAGCAAAGGTGTTTTTTTTTTTTAATTATACATTTTGTTTTTTTTAAATCATGGCGAAAAAATTACAAGAAATTAATATGAAATCATTTTTGAATACAGGGTGGCTGGGTATTACTGCAAAATTGTCACCTTGGCCTAGAATTCATGGAAGAATTGCTAGAGACATTAATTACCACTGAAGCCAATGATGACTCCTTCCGAGTGTGGATAACTACTGAGCCCCATGATCGATTTCCAATCACATTGCTTCAGGTTTGTTACTGTGACATAAGTGTCTTTCCTCCAGAGTTATTTGAATAAAGATGGCATAGTGACATTATTGAAAGATGAAAACATGACAGGGCTTTCGATCCAGCAGAATCTGCAAGATCTTATAATTGTCAAGGTCTTGACTATAATCATCAATATTATATAGCAAATATTTCTGCAGAAGAGTTCTAAAACTCAGTCCTAATTTATGGGGTTTCAGCTATGATTGATGTCATTAGTTTAGAATTTCCACTGACATTTTATGTACCATACGCACACCGTTATCTGAGGTATTGTCATTTCTACTTTATCCTTTACAATAATTTACAGAAACAAAACTACTGTTTGCTTTTTATGACAGACTTCTCTCAAATTCACTAATGAGCCACCACAAGGTGTACGTGCAGGTTTGAAAAGAACATTTGCTGGAATTAATCAAGACCTTCTGGATATCAGTAATTTACCCATGTGGAAGCCCATGCTTTACACAGTAGCGTTTTTACACTCCACCGTGCAGGTAACTTCTGGGCACAGTTTGCACATTTAAGGGGATGTTAGTGATGCCCTGTTGTTTCTCTGCTGCACTATCTGCTCTCCTTGCCCTGCTTTTTTCCTCCTTCATGGCACTTTGCCCCACCTGGCTTAGTATATATTCGTCTGTGTACTTAACATGTCCCTTGTCCCCGCCCCTCACCCTGGCCATGAGAGTGTAAGACTCTTGAAGACAAAGACTTTGTCTTTTTTGTAACTGCTGAATCCCCTCCAGCATAGCAGCATCTGGGGCATTGCCAGAGCTCAGTAAATATTTGTGAGGTGCACATGGATGATTCAGATAGGAATTTAGTTTTCAAAGTGCCTATGCAGCCAGGAATGGTATGAACACCATCTCATATAATACTCACAACCACATTTCTCAAGGTAGGATTATCACCCTTGTCAAAATGAGGAAATTGATAAGATGTCCAGATGAATAAATAAATGAATGAAGATGGTAGTACTTTTAAGTAGACACTAAAACAGGAGCATCAACTATATGCTAAATGCTTTTCATAGATTATTTAACCAGTCTGACTCCGAAGCCTGTGATTTTCCTCAAACTCTCAGGAATTTACTATCCCTTGGACTGTCTCAAATAATAGGAGAACTTTGTTAAACTAACACAGGGACAACAGAGCCCCAGTCCTGCTGTGGGTCCATCCCCCCATCTCTTCAGTGTGTGAAAATAAATTAATTGCACCTCAGGAAGAATAGAATAAAATAAAAATGAGGAAATTGAGGCTCAGAGAGGTTAAGTTCATTGGCGGTAGATCTAGGGGTCAAGCCTGACACTTCTGCCTCACACGGAAGTATGTTTTGAGCCCACCAGTGAAGGTGGTGCTGATATTGGGAGGAACAGTGGTTATCTGTCATTTCCAGGTTGTTTGTGATTTGCTTTTACTATACATTTATATATTAATATAGTAATTTTATGGCTCCACAACCACTTGTCTGTGGGATATTCTCATTTTGTTATTGCTCTGTTCTACATTTGATTTTATATTTTGGTCTGTATTTCAAAGCTGTATAAATTTAACGTACTTGATTCACTCCTTGACTTCAGAGAGAGAGATGAACAGGCTCCTTTAACCATTTCCACATTTCTTCCTTTGCTGAGGCTGGAGTGAGAAAGGAATGAATGACGTAGCTTGTGCCAGGAGCCATGGTTTAGCTATGCACAGTGGCACGGAGAGCTTCACCTCCTCTCTCCCCACCCTGCCCAAAGGTGGAGGGGAATTTGGTGCTCATCCCAGAACATCCTGGGCATATTTATCCTCAGGTTCCTTGTCCCTGCCACTTTACCAGGATCCCTGCTGCCCAGCAGGGAGGGCTGCGTAGAGGAGACAATTGTGCATCTCCTGCCTGTTGGTCCCCTAACCCTAAGAGAGTTAAAATCAGGTTAAACACGTTGTGGTTGGTTCTTTTTACTAAGTCCGATTGTGGCCTTTGGATTGTAAATTATAGCTTTCGAGTCACTGAAGCCTATTTCACACATTCTTATCTGGGAATTGTTTGCTTTGCTAGGCCTTATCATACTCTAATACAAATATTACTTTAACTCTGTTATTTAATTCCCAATTCACAAATAATAATATTTTATGATTCTGTTCCCAGTAGTGATGATTCAACTCTTCCACCGGGCTTATCATGGGGAGATGATTGGGGGGATTTTCCATATGGTCAGTGCAGCAACCTGTGTTTTTGTGGCCATTATCCAAGTGCTACACAGAAGGACAACAACAGGGCCATGGGCCAGTCATGGGGCTAAGGTGTGCTTGCACTTGACATGACATGTATTTGGGTTCAAACAGAAAAAGCCTCCATTGCTAGGGCCATGAAGCTAGGAGATTGAATGTCTAGGAGGTTAAATCCAGTCATAGTGTGCTGGAAAGAGCACCTCACTGAGGACCAGGAGGCTGGGACATTAGACTCACTGTGAAATCAATTAGCTGTGTGAGGATCGTCAAGTTATGTCCCTCTTGGGAACTCTGTTTCCCCATCTGTGTGTTTAGAGGCAGAAGGAGGTGAGCCTTCAAGTTTTTCCCATTTCTAAAACCCTGTTATCAAGTTCTATGACTACCCAGGGAGCATAGATAATTCAAGCATGGCTTCCTCTGTCCTGTTTTCATCATTAGCAGAAATATTTACTGTGATAGCGCCTAAATATTTTCTTTTACTTGTTAGGATAGAGCTGGCTTGAAAGGAAAACGCAGAATTCTTGAGGGGCCTGTGGTCCTGGGCCAGCAGCATCCACATGGCCCGGGAGCTTGTAAGAACTGTGTCTCAGGCCCCACCCCAGACCTGCTGAATCAGAATCTGCATTGTAATAAGATGCCCAAGTGACTCCTGTGTGTATTAAAGTTTAAAGTGCAGCCACTACTAGAAGGACAATTCTGGGTTTGATTGATTGTGACTTAGATTTCTCTAGTGTTGGACATAATAGCCAAACACTTGATTTGTTAAGTGATTGATCGACTCCTCCAAATTTAACCTAGATATCGCTTGCTCTGCAAATATGAGGTATATGCATTTGTCCTTGCAGAGACAGACAAAAAGAACAGGGAATTGGTTCATGTCACATAATCTGAAGCTTCAGGCCTGGGGAGGAGTTCATGCTGGAGCCCATCACCCCTCAGAATACAGAACCTGATAGTGAAATAGAGGTCAAATGGGAGAGCTGTGTGACCTCCATGTAGTTCGCTTACTGAATTGTGGTTTGGCCTCATGCCATCAACTTATCCCTGCTCAAGGGCATCATGTGTTATGTGAACCTCACTCATTGTTACAGAGAACAAAATGAACACCCTTCCCCCCTCCCCCCATAAGAAGGGGAAGTAGACTTGGCTGGTCAAGGACAAGTGTCTTGGGTGGTATAGTGAAGGGTGTGGTTTGTTTTGTGGTTGAGGTAGGAACAGACTTACCCAGTAGAAGGGGGCCCTGGGTGCTTCTATGGGAACCTGTAGAGATACACAAGCCAATTCTGCACCGAGTTCTTCTTGCCCCAGACTCCCCTGGGCTTCCCTCGCCTCTCCACCAGGAACTTACCATCCACAGAGGCCAGGAAGTTACTGCAACAAAAGAGCTCTTACTGCAGTTGGGTGATGTCTCTGCCCTAGCCAGCCAGCCCTCCTGCCCTCCCCATGGGAGACCACCACCATCCCCAGCATCCTAGTGGATGCCTTGGCTCCATTTGGCCACTAATCCCTGAGGACATTTCCACATCCTCTTGGAGGTTACTCTCAGTGGGATCTTCCCTCTGGCCTTAATATCATTTCTCTATGGTTTCCCAGAAATTCCAGTGCAGCACCATTCTGGGTTTCAGAGCAAGGCTACATTCATCCTTCAGAATCTTAATTTTAAATGTATCTTCCTCCAAAGTCTTGGTCTTTTGAAACTCAATAATTACATTGTGGTGTCCTCCCAATACCTCCTGCAGAAAGTCAGAATAGCATTTTCTGGTGGTTGGTGTACCATCCTTTGATGGTCAATGTACCATCCTTTGTTTGAACAGTACATTGGACCCAGTAAATGTCTAATGCAATGGTTCTCAGTCATTGCCTGAGCCCCCAAATCCCTGGGAGGAGGCGGCAAGGTGAGGTGTTCAGTCCTAAAAACTTCAAGTGATTCTAATACACAACAAGAATTGAGAATAACTGCCAAATATCCATTGCCCTTAAGACAGGAGTCCTTCATCACTTTTATGTCCTTTCCATGGTTTGGAATTTTTCTCCTCATCACCTTGGCTTGCCAACTTTTTGGGACTTTTCTAATGGTTTACGTACAAGTCTATGAGGTTTTTTGCTAGTCATTGATTAGGAGCTCTCGGGTCTTGCAGTGGCAGTTGTAGACTTGGATATTTTATCTTGGCCCTTAAAGATAATTAAATATTAAATAAAAATGGCCATATCAAACAGGATCCAGGTCTGTGTTGGGCTATGGGAGGTGGGTTCATTGGGCTGAGGTAGAATCTAACATAAAATTGGAAATGGCTTTGGCATCCATCATTAAGATGATGACTCAGTTGAGCAGCTTGTCTTCAACATCCAAAGGAGGATTCCAAGTTTTCCATATTTCACTAGCAGTTCTCTGTTTTGTAGATTCTTTGGTATACAAAGAAGGAACCATATTGGTCAAATTCAGTAAAGAGTAGACTAGTCTTCCTAAAATCACCATTCTCCAACTTAATAATGAATAATAACTCCCTTCTGTTGAATCAGGTTTTAGCTCTTTATCCTGACATTCAAATCTGTCTATGTTCCACCTCTCAATCATCACGTGAGCATGTAGTTCTAGCTACTCACCCAAGGTCACTCTCTGCTGCAGTAAAACCACTTACCTGCAGCCCCCTGCTAGATGAATCAGGAGCTTGGTGTTCCTATCTTTGCTCATGGCCTTCACCAAGCCTGGAAGTCTTTTCTCCCTTCTTTTCAAAGACCAGCTTCAGTTTCATTCTTCCCAGAAGCCTCTGATTGAATGTCTTCTTCAGGCTTATAATTTGTTACATTTTGACAGTTAATTATAGTCACCATCACATTGTCCTTTCCTTGTTTCCAAGTCTTATTTTCTCAACTAGATTGAAACTTCTTGAAAATACATTGATTTTGATGTTTTTCCATTGTCTCACATAGGACTCATCCATAGTTTCAAAAATACTATTTGGACTGAAGAAATTCAGTATTCCAAATTTTCCAAATCTAGCAAAGCCCCCTGCTTTTGAGCTTCCAAATGAGTTATTAGTTCTTCTCCCGATGGTTTGAATCTATTCTGATAGTATTCCAAGGTGATAATTCAGGGTTCTTTCTTTCCTGTCACTTAGAGAGATCAGTGAGTACCAAAAAAAGTTGCAAGAAAATGAAATGACTTCATTTGTGAAAGATTTTGTCTTTTTTTTTCCAAGATAAGCTGAACAGTCTATAACTTTAGTGAACCAACCTAAAAAGTAAATGCTTTAAATGAAATTTGATAGTAAACAGCATAAAGTGAAACAAATCTCAGCATTATAGCAATTTTTTTGTTTTTGTTTTTTTTTAGATTTTATTTATTTATTTGACAGAGAGAGAGACAGCCAGAGGGAACACAAGCAGGGGGAGTGGGAGAGGGAGAAGCAGGCTTCCCACGGAGGAGGGAGCCCGATGCGGGGCTCGATTCCAGGACCCTGGGATCATGACCTGAGCCGAAGGCAGACACTTAACGACTGAGCCACCCAGGCGCCCCAGCATTATAGCAATTTTTAAAGATCATATTTTAAGGAGCAATGGAATTGCAATGACTCAGTGCGTGTAAATGGAAGTGTTTCCATAGAGCCAATTTAAGCAGTTTTAGTAATTGGAAAGGAAGAATTATTTTTCATTCAGTCTCCTGTCTAATTGAACAGTAAATTTCAAAAATTAAGTCAAACATAGGTGAAACTATTTTAGAGTTGGTTCTCTTTTTTAAAAAACAATGGGAAAACATTTTCATTTCACCAATAAGTGGTTAGCTTTCTTCTTTTTGAAGGCTTCAAGATGGAAGAAATTCCAGAGGCTCAAGGTTTAGCTGAATGCATTTTCATGTTAATATTGCATAGAGTCTCCCAACTCACTCTTGCTCTAAAATAACCTGGAGGAGGCTCACCTCAATGTTTCTGGGATCCACTCAAAAAATTCTTTTGAATTTCTGTCTCAGCCTCAGAAATCACCCCCAAGAGGGTGAGGAGAATGCCTTTCATTCTGATAATAATCAACAATCAATCTAGTGTTTATTATACAATCATAATCCTTTTCCCAAAAAAGGTGCAAAAGGGGAGACAAAAATGGGAGACATGTTTCTCACCATTAAGGTTCAAAATCTGGTTACAGAACCAAATATTTCAACATGAAACAATTAAAAAAAAACATGTCATGGCAACATAAATGTTGAGAACAGGAAGCAGAAAGACATCAAGAGAAGTTGACACATTTAAGAGCTGGGGTTCTCCCTCATGCACCGGGGATGATACCACGTCTCTCCATCTGTTGAGGCACCTCTGCTCCTTCTCATCTTCTCTATGTTCAAGGTGGAAGATGGTGCTTCACAGCTGCCACGTTTTTAAGTTTCCCTGGTTTAAGCTCTAACTAGGATAAATTCTAGAGAACAATTCTGAGCTCTAAGTTCAAATTCCTGGGAGGAGGAATCTGGTTGGCTTTTCTTGGGCTGACTGTCCATCTTCTATCTAATTAGCTAAGGGATGAGGGTGGGAGTCACACCATACAAATGTCTAATACCTGACAACCTAACCTAAAGAAGTACCCATCTAGAAATAATGTTGGTAGTTTGCATTTTTAAGAGTTGTTTGTTTGCCCTCAGTCTTGTTAAAAAAGGAGACAACAGACCCAGAATGGAGTTACTTGTGCTAAGCCCATATCGCCAAACTGAAACCAATACGTAATCTAACTGCAATTTCAACCTTCTCTAGGAATGTCATTTTAACTGGTTAGTCTGGAATTTCCTGGTCAGCACTAGTGAGGTAATCCCTTAATAAACCCCTTTTCTCACCCAAAGGAAGGTCACTTTGCCCAAAATAATCCTTTTCCTTATTTATGACTTCCTTGTGCCATCCCCTCTCTGCCTTTAAAAACTGTTCCTTTTCTGTAGCTCTTTGGGGCTCCTTCCTATTTGCTAAGTGGGATGCTGCCTGATTTCATCAATCGTTCAATAAAGCCATGGAGATCTTTAAGATTTACTTGGTTGAGTTTTTATTTAACAGTCTGATCTCCCAGGGTCAGGAATCTGGACCCATATTACCCAAATTAATTTTCATGGTTTACTTAATATTTTAAAAGCACAGTCTGAAAATCAGTAATTAAACCTTCTTGCTTTCTGAATTTTTTTCTCTGACCCGTCTGTGAATTTGTCTAAACTAAAATTCACTTAGATTCCTTAAATGGTGGTATTAATTAGGATCTAAAGCATGGAGCAGCTATAGTAAGGAGTATTGGAATGACCTGTGAAAACAGCATGTGAGTGTGTGTGTGTGTGTGTGTGTGTGTGTGTGTGTGAAGGCAGAAGAGAGAAAGAAAAGTTAGTATATATTTAGAGGTAGAGAAGTAGAATTATATCTTTCTGTAGATGTTTTGGGATTCTATTCTCCCCATGAATTCTCACCTCAATCACTAGGGTCAAAGGGCTAGGAGCTAACCCAAATAAATAATTGGACCTCCCTTAGAGACTGGTTGTGCGCCGAGGCAGAGAAAGCTGATTGTATAGTGATATTTGAGTTAACTTATGTGGTTTGCTAGGTGATCAGAGCCTGGAAGTACCAGTTCTAACATGGGCTCCAGAATATTGAGGCAACTGAATCATTTGATCTGAGCCCCTTTGGATTGCTTATGGGCAATTTGGCAATTCAAAACAGCCACTGTTCCATAGGAGAGAACAAATGAGGGCAATGTGAAAGTTTTAAGAAGGATGTGTCATGTTTCACCATAGAGATCTGGGGTTTCCTAAGTCTGAAATTGCAAGATTACAAAGTGAAACTAGCAGGGAGTCTAAATGCTCTCAAGTACTTAAGTTATTCAACTGGAAAAACAAAAATTTAAACCCTTACATTTAACATTTGAAATGTTTAAGAGTCCAATTTAGTATAAATGAATTCTTTTAACAGACATTTATTGAGCACCTACTGCATTTTTTTGAATTGGCAATGGAAACCTAGACTTTTTTTTAAAGCCCCCAAACTCCAATTTGGCAAATATTTGAGGATTTGTTCTTTTTTTAATGATTTTTATTTATTTATTTATTTTTGCAGGATAGAGAAAGCACGCACATGTGCACATGAGTGGGGTGGGGGGTGGGAGGGTAGAGGGAGAAGCGGACTCCCCGATGAGCAGAGAGTCCGATGCGGGACTCGGACTTGATCCCAGGACCTTGGGATCATAACCTGAGCAGAAGGCAGACACTTAACCGACTGAGCCACCCAGGCGCCTGAGGATATGTTCTTGTAAACCATCTGTCCATAGAGCCATGAAATAGTATTCCTAGTGGTTAATATATCCAAAATTGTATACTGTTCTTTTATGACATCAACTTATCTCTGTATCATGCTTTAATTTTCCTGTATTTTATGTTTTAATAATAATAAGAGAAATCAGCTGCATTCAATTTTAAAAATCTCACTTATTTTCCTTGGTGTTGTTAAGGAGCGACGCAAATTTGGTCCCTTAGGATGGAATATTCCCTATGAATTCAATTCTGCTGACTTTGCAGCCAGTGTCCAGTTCATTCAGAATCACCTTGATGAATGTGATATTAAAAAAGTGAGTGAAATTGTTATTTTTCCCCATTTTTATTGTCCTCAAATCAAGGTTCTGCAGACATTTTCAGCCTATAATACACAGTTGAACCTGCTGAGGTTTCCCCTACCTCCCCCCAAAGGGACTGCTTATTCTAATCCATTGTTCACTGGTCCAGCCGTTTCCCCTCACACCCCTACTGCCCCTAGGAGTGTGTTTGGACCCTAATCTCAGACTTGTGTTCCCCACTCTCGTCTCTCTCCCGTGCACATACAGCAGAGACAGACCACAAATGATGCAACTCATTGTGTGCAGAAAATCCACAACCTTCCTCATATCCCACCTAACTGCCCTCAGTGCACTTCAAGAGAATGTACACCTGAAATCAGACCTTTTCTTCCAGCATCTCATTGATGCCTCTTCAGAAGTGAAAATGTTATCTCAGCCCACACAAGAGTTCTTTCTCAGCTTTAGTCACATTTTAACAGATGTTTAAACTTACACAAATAGATGGCAATAATTTCTAATGATAGTCACTGCATTTCACAGTTCTCAAAGTGCTCATGCATGGAGGATCTCACCTGAACCTTCACAACTCTGTGAGGTTGGCACAGAGGGCATTACTGTTATCCCCATTTTACTGATGAGGTAATGGACAAAAGAGAATAAAGGACTTCCTTCAGGTCACAGAGCTAAGAACACAACCCAGTTTTCCCTCCACGTGTGTTAGAAAGGGTTGGAAATCCGTTTTCTCTATGATCTGGAGCAAGTTCATGAGCCTCTCAGAGCCTGTTTCCTCATCTACAAAGCAGTCTTGGTTTCTGTAAGGAATAAGTGAATTAGCATTTGTGAAAAAACAGTATATGGTGCACAATAAGAACTCAATAAATTCCAGTTTCCTACTGTCTCCCCTTCTCTTCTTTCTCATAGTAGATCTTGAAGCTAATTATAGATCCTGGAGTATCAGTGTGGTGATGGTAAGCTATGATGAATTTTTATGTGGGCCGCTGGAGGATCTAGAATCAAGCCATTATTTTTCCTTGAAGTTATAAAGGGATATTAAATTGAGTATGACAGCTTGATGAAAAATTACACTGTATGGGTTCATACTCTGTTATTATTTATCATTTTGTATATACAAATAATAGTTAACCTTGAAATAGTTGTTTTGAAAGGCAGTGGAGCTGATGAATCAGAATTTAGCCAAAAGAAAGTAAATTTAAAAAAAATCAAGCATTCTTACTTTTCCTACCCCAAATGTATTGAGTAAAAAAAAAAAAAAAACTATTAATATCTGTAATGTATTGCTAGGATAAGATTGCAATGGAAATTAATAAATACTTTGATTTAGTTATAGCTCACA
Source organism: Mirounga angustirostris (assembly GCF_029215605.1). Lineage (NCBI taxonomy): Eukaryota > Metazoa > Chordata > Mammalia > Carnivora > Phocidae > Mirounga > Mirounga angustirostris. The sequence continues at coordinate 35,320,359 of NW_026991716.1, forward strand.
GAATGAGACAGCAAAGGATTGCATTGTAGAAAAATGCTGTGAATGAATAATTTTCTGGTTGTTCTCATACTGATTCAGAAAATATATAACTAAGAAAGCATATTAAACCGTTGATTACTTGATTTTTTTCCCCTTTCTTCACTAAACGTGACTTTTTTCTAACAGCTTGCATTACTATAATGAGTATTATAGATGATTACATCCACAGAGTGAAAAAATAGTCTCCCCCCCATTTTAAATGATCAATGAGTAATATATTCACTTGATATTTAGTATTGTAGATTTTTCTTTGGTGACCAAACCCTGGCAGTTTCAGTCATGTAATAGCAAAAGAGCTACTAAGAGAAGATTATGAGTCATTTTAAATGTGATCTAGTTCGTGCTTCCTTTTTGAGACGTTTTCTCCAGGGAAAGACCTGAAATGTTCAGAGTTTCTTGTTTGGATTGACAATGAATAATCTTTTGTATTTTTAATAAAGGGTGTATCATGGAGTACTGTTCGGTACATGATTGGAGAAGTTCAATATGGAGGCCGAGTGACAGATGACTTTGATAAACGTCTACTTAATTGCTTTGCTAGAGTAAGTCAATTTACAGAAAAAGCTTGGGACACATTTCATTGCATTTTCCTTTAAAGAAGAATATTTGTTTGTTTGTAAATCAGTGAGCCAAACTTAAGGGGGAGGAAACCCAGAGAGCATAACTGCTGAAAAGAAACAGCAAACAAAACCCAAACCCAAACTAAAGCCAAAGCCAAACCAATTAGCTATCTTACTTGTGGTCCAGAACACAATAGCAGTCAACTTTCAATGGTCTGTAAATTTTCCCCTGTATAAATGAATTGCTTATTTTCAGGGTCTCTCCCCACTGCCCCTCCTCCATGAAAACATGACAATTTATTTGCTACTTCCTCTGAGTGCAAGTCTCACGAAGATTTCAAACCCCCAAATAAGTGACTGGAGAATTAACCATAATTCGAGTATTCTCATCTTTTCCATGGACAATTGAAAATTGATGGAGTGTTCATTTTTCCCTCTGTGCCCAGTAAAATCTACATACATCACATTGGCAAACATTTTCTAGAGAAAATTATTCCTTAACAATTACAGTGTTCACATCAGTGATAAATTGTATAAATATATGTACCAGACTCAAACTCTTCTTAAAATTTTTACATGTTAAAGAAGCAATATACATTACCTAAGTGGGAAAAATCAGATTTATGAGTATTTTATGGTTATTTGAATTCTTTATAGTAGGATCTATATTGGTAATTCTCTGTTTCAATGATTTTTTTTCCCCCTTAACAAAAACAGCAAAGCATAAACTTTGGGGGTATTTTGGTAAATTGGAGGTTGACCAGGAATCTGATTTTTCTTTCAATCCTTATTTATTTTTGCAAGTTTTTCTTAATGCCATATGTGGAGAAATGTGGATGGTGATAATTGTTGTGTGGAGGTGGGAGCCTGGCTGCTGGAGATTAAGTCAGTACAGACCTTCTAGAAAGCAACTGGGCAAAACTTACTGAAATTAAGTATTCAGGTAGACACATACCAGAACATTTCTAGAAAAAGTCCACAAATGGACATATACAATAATGTTTATGGCAATATTGTATGTGGAGCTGAAGGTAACCATCATAGGTTGGGCTGCCTGTGGATGCCCCTTCCCCAGGGTACAACCTTGGTTGAGGCAGGCTCCCTTCTGCCAGGTCAGTACCTTGGGAGGGACAATGTGATGAGCTCTAGGTAGCCAATCCTCCAGACAGCTGAGGAAGTGAGTGCCTGGGTCCTGAAGAAGGAACTGGTGGTGCATCGCAACATCCTCTACAAATGCCTGAGAATCCTAAGAAATAGTGAATGAGCACAACAGAATACTATTGCTCACCCTTCTAGGGTACAATCTGGTGGCATTTAGTCATATCAAGTGTGTGATACTTTCTGAACCAGACTCCCTGAATATATGTCCCAGAGAAACTTGCAAACTGTGGAGATCAGGACTGAATGGGGAAAAACGAAAATAAAAGGGGCCTAGACTCTGGGCACCTGGATGGCTCAGTTGGTCTGACCCTTGATTTCAGCTCAGGTCATGATCTCAGGGTTGTGAGATTGAGCCCCACATTGGGCTCCATGCTGAGCGTGGAGCCTGCTTAAGATTCTCTCTCTCCCTCTCCCTCTGCCCCTCCCCCCTGCTTGCTCTCTTTCTCTCAGAAAAAAGGGGGGCCTAGACTCATGAGAATGATAAAATAAAGAAATATGGTAAACTCACCTCTATATCTGAGGTTTAAAGGAATAAGATGTCTTACATACTGTGTGTTAGAATAATTGCAAAAGTACCTAAAATTGGAGTTTCAGTACTCGAGATTCTGAGAAGTGGTTAGATTTTGCATATATTGTACAGATACTACCAGCAGAATGCTGATGGTGAAAGATGAGGGGGTCAAGAATCACTCCTAGCTTTGACTTAAACAACTGGGTAGAGAATAGGACTATTTACAGAGGAGAAGGGCTACAGAAGGAATGAGTTTTATTGGCTGGGGCCAGAAATTAGAAGTTCTGTTCTGATCATGTAACTTTTGAGATGCCCACTAGACACCCAAATGGAGTTGTCTAACACTGAAGTTCCCTAAAGGCAGGGACTTTGCCTGATTACATCACTGCCAGATTCCCAGCATGCAGAGCAGAACCTAGAACATACTACATGCTCAATAAATATTTGTTGAATAAGAGAAGGAAGAAAGGTAAACAGGGCAGTTGGATTTACAGGTCTGGAGCTCAGGAGAGAGGTCAGGGCTAGAGAAAAAGTGTTGGAATTTGTCAGCATATAGATGGCATTTGAAGTCAAGATAATGGATGAGAGCATCATCTAAGAAGAAAGTGTAGAGAAAGAAAACAAGCTAAAGACAGGGCTTTGAGTATTTTAATGTATCAGGAAAGAAGAAATGGTCAACTGAGAGAGGTCAAGGAAGATGAGGAAAGGGACTTTACCTGTACTTAGTATTTGCCTGATAAACCTTTAAAAAATATTAAATCTTTAAGAAATATTAAATATACAGAAAAGTGTATAAAACATAAACATACAGTTTACTGTCTCTTCAGATAGACATAGAATATTTCCAGCTCTCCCAAAGACTCACGCATGTCCCTTCTCCATCACAACCCTCCATTCCCTCAAGGTAACCACAATTCTGACTTATACAAACTGTTTCTTTCTCATTATACTTTTACCATCTAAGTAAGTACTCCTTATTAATACAGTTCAATTTTGCCTGTTTTTGAACTTCATATAAATAGAACCATAGAGTATGTTCTCATTTTGGTGTCTGGCTTCTTTTTCTCAATACGGTATTTTGAGATTCACCCATGTTGTGTGTATTCTACTCGATATCCTTTCCTGTGTTGGGTTGCATTGTATTGTATTGGTGGAAATTAGGATTGTTTCCATTTGGAGCTATTACAAATAATGCATCTGGAGACAGTCTTGTACAAAGTTCTTGGGGCACATGAATATGCCTTTCTAACAGGAGCGGAATTGCTAGGTTATAGGGTTTGCATACTTTCCATTTTAGTCGATCACATCAACCTGGTTTCCAAAGTGTTGTTCCAAGAATACATCCAGCAGAAGAATGAGATATCTCATTTCACCACATCCTCACCAACACCTGGGCATCATTAGTCTCTTAAATGTTAGCCATTCTGGTGGATATATAATGATATCTCACTCTGGTTTTAATTTTTATTTCTCTGAATGCTAATGGACTTGAGCACCCTCACATGTTGATTCACTGTTTTAGTTTTCTCCTTTGTGACTTGCTTGTATGTTCTTGCTTCTATTTCTCTCAAGTTATGCATCTTTTTAAAATATTGATTTACAGGAGCTTTTTGCATATTCTGGATGTAATTTCTTTGTTGATTATGTGGTTGTAAATTTCTTTTCCCACTCTGAGCGTTGCCTCTTCACTCTTGTATTAGTCTTTTAATGATTAGAAATACTTAATTTCAGTATACCTGGTATATATTTTTCTATTCCTTTTATTTCAACTTTTCTGTGTCATTATGTTTCAGATTTATCTCTTATAAACAACAAATAGCGGGAATTTTTAGTATCTACTCTGAAGCTCTCTGTATTTTAATAGGCAAATTAATCATTTTATTGTTGTGATTACTGCTATGTTTTGACTTATTCTACCATCTTATTTTGTGGGTTTCATTAGCCATACCTTTTTTTTGGCCTTTTTTTCTTCTTTCCTGCTTTTAAAAAAAATTTTTTTTATATTTCTGTATTGATGAAATCTACCCTACATTTTAGGCTTTACCTTCGAGCCCTTCTGACTTGTATCTTCCATATTACCTCTGTGGAGCATTTTGGCTCCTCCTCATTTTTATTCCCGTCCCTGTTACTCATTATGATAATTTTACAACCAGTGCTGATTTAGATTTACCAATATGTGTACTGGCTATTAGAAGGAGGGCAGCCCATTCCTTATGATGGGGGAAGCCTAGGAAACCTATGGGTGGCAGAAACAGGGAGGTTTGGTGGGGGAAGATGGGGTTGTTTTCTTCTAATTGTATCTATCTTCAGAGTGAAATAAGAAGCATCATCAGTTAAGGGGATGCAGGTCATCAGCTGAGGGGAGGGGATGCCAAGTTTGGGACATTTGAAGAAAGGGGAAGAGATGTGAAATAGTTGCCTTGGAGAGTGGGAAAGGGAAATATGTGATCCTAATACATACACTTGTCCTCCCCCACTAAATTGTAAGGCCATTAAAATAAGAAACAGGTCATCTAAGTCTCTGTGTCCTTTCTAGCACCTAGGATACACTCAATACATGTTTGTTGATGATAATAAACATAATTTAATCTCAGCAGATTGAATTTTATGTGCCTGGAGTCATAGTCGTCTAAGAGTAGACTGTATTGAATTTTTACTGAATTTTACTTTACCCAGAGCACAACCTGAAAATCAGGTATACTTTTTTTTTTTTTTAACAACATTTTATATTAGCTTAAAAAAATTGCTTAGACTTTTTCTAAGAAGTAGAGTTCAAGGAGAGTCCTGATTAACCAACTCCCTTAGTCGGTTTGTCTTTGTTTTATTGAAACTGCCTTACTTAAAGGTGGCAGGAACACTGCAGTTTGCTGGCAAACTGAAGGGGGTTTCTAAGAGACCTCTTTGCCCTCCACATCAGAACAAAATGGGCTCTCTGGATCACAGCTCAAAGCTGCTTGTGGGCAAAGGGAGGGAGAAGAAGAGAGCCTGTTGCTCAAACTGTGGCACCTTCAAGACCTCCAGGTGGACAGTTCCTGCCTCTGACCTGAATCTGTCTTCCCCCTCTTCTACTTCTCTATTCTTGCCCTACACTGCCCCCTCCCCCCACCCCTATATTCAGGGCAATAGAAGACTAGTCAGCAGACCCCAACCCCCTCTCAGAAGGCTACAATTCTCCATCCTCTGGGGGAAGCCCATCTGGGATTTAATCACTGCCCTAAATGAAAAGTTCATCCTACCATTGCCCATCCTTTTGCCCCTGGGCAGCTTATCCACCCATCATTCCCTGCCCCCCCCGCCCAGCCCCCACTTCTTTCTCTCTGTCTCTCTCCTCATTTCCCTTAGAATTGCTCCACCTTCAATGGCTCCAGCTCTCTGAGCACTGGGCAGACCCGCCCCTTACTCCCACCAAATGTACACTTCATCCTGCACTCCCTTCAGCCTCCTGTCTCATCTGTTCCTTCCCCTTGCCTGTTCCAGATGGTCCCACAATAACCAGAGAGGTGAGTTTGGGTCTCTGGCTGTAAGGACATGGGGTTACCAGGAACCTCTACTGAAGAAGGCTGCAGAAAGCACTATGGAGCCCACATGCTGCCTTCCCCTATCTCAGTCTCTGCTTCAGTCCTACCTTCTGACCTGCTGACCTAACCTCCTTGTGACCACTTTACCCTGACCATGCTACCCAGAGGGAGGCTCAGTTTAACTGTCTTATCAGTGCCTTCAAGTTGGACCCTCTGTCTCTATGACTTTCAATCTGGGGTTTATCTTTGTTTTTATTTATTTTTTTATTAACATATAATGTATTATTTGTTTCAGGAGTACAGGTCTGTGATTCATCAGTCTTACACAATTCACAGTGCTCACTATAGCACATACCCTCCCCAGTGTCCATCACCCAGCCACCCCATCCCTCCCACCCCCCTCCACTCCAGCAACCCTCAGTTTGTTTCCTGAGATTAAGAGTCTCTTATGGTTTGTCTCTCTCTCTGGTTTCATCTTGTTTCATTTTTCCCTCCCTTCCCCTATGATCCTCTGTCTTGTTTCTCAAATTCCTCATATCAGTGAGATCATACAATAATTGTCTTTCTCTGATTGACTTATTTCGCTTAACATAATACCTTCTAATTCCATCCACATCGTTGCAAATGGCAAGATTTTGGTTTTTTTGGATGGCTGCATAATATTCCATTGTATATATCTACCACATCTTCTTTATCCATTCATCTGTTGATGGACATCTAGGCTCTTTCCATAGTTTGGCTATTGTGGACATTGCTGCTATAAACATTGGGGTACATGTGCCCCTTCGGATCCCTACATTTGTATCTTTGGGGTAAATACCCAGTAGAGCAATTGCTGGGTCGTAGGGTAGCTCTATTCTCAACTTTTTGAAGAACCTTCATTCTGTTTTCCAGAGTGGCTGCACCAGCTTGCATTCCCAACAGTGTAGGAGGGTTCCCCTTTCTCTGCGTCCTCGCCAACATCTGTTGTTTCCTGACTTGTTAATTTTACCATTCTGACTGGTGTGAGGTGGTATCTCATTGAGGGTTTTTTTTTAAATTTTTTTATTGTTATGTTAATCCCCATACATTACATCATTAGTTTTAGATGTAGTGTTCTATGATCCATTGTTTGTGCATAACACCCAGTGCTCCATGCAGAACGTGCCCTCCTCAATACCCATCACCAGGCTAACCCATCCTCCCACCCCCTCCCCTCTAGAACCCTCAGTTTGTTTTTCAGAGTCCATCATCTCTCATGGTTTGTCTCCCCCTCCGATTTCCCCCCCTTCATTCTTCCCCTCCCCTTGCATCTTCTTCTTTTTTTTTTTTTTTAATTTTTTTTTTTTAAAGATTTTATTTATTTGAGAGAGAATGAGAGACAGAGAGCATGAGAGGGAAGAGAGCAGAGGGAGACGCAGACACCCTGCTGAGCGGGGAGCCTGATGCGGGACTCGATCCCGGGACTTCAGGGTCATGACCTGAGCCGAAGGCAGTCGCTTAACCAACTGAGCCACCCAGGTGCCCCCCTTTTTTTTTTTCTTCTTTTTTTTTCTTAACATATATTGCATTATTTGTTTCAGAGGTACAGATCTGAGATTCAACAGTCTTGCACAATTCACAGCGCTCACCATAGCACATACCCTCCCCAGTGTCTATCACCCAGCCGCCCCATCCCTCCCACTGCCCCCCCTCCAGCACCCCTCAGTTTGTTTCCTGAGATTAAGAATTCCTCATATCAGTGAGGTCATATGATACATGTCTTTTTCTGATTGACTTATTTCGCTCAGCATAACACCCTCCAGTTCCATCCACGTCGTTGCAAATGGCAAGATCTCATTCCTTTTGATGGCTGCATAATATTCCATTGTATATATATATACCACCTCTTCTTTATCCATTCATCTGTCGATGGACATCTTGGCTCTTTCCACAGTTTGGCTATGGTGGACATTGCTGCTATAAACATCGGGGTGCATGTACCCCTTCGGATCCCTACATTTGTATCTTTGGGGTAAATACTCATAGTGCAATTGCTGGGTCGTAGGGTAGCTCTATTTTCAATTTTTTGAAGAACCTCCATACTGTTTTCCAGAGTGGCTGCACCAGCTTGCATTCCCACCAACAGTGTAGGAGGGTTCCCCTTTCTCTGCATCCTCGCCAACATCTGTCATTTCCTGACTTGTTAATTTTAGCCATTCTGACTGGTGTGAGGTGGTATCTCATGGAGGTTTTGATTTGGATTTCCCTGATGCCGAGCGATGTTGAGCACTTTTTCATGTGTCTGTGGGCCATTTGGATGTCTTCTTTGGAAAAATGTCTGTTCATGTCTTCTGCCCATTTCTTGATTGGATTCTTTGTTCTTTGGGTGTTGAGTTTAAGAAGTTCTTTATAGATTTTGAATACTAGCCCGTTTATCTGATATGTCATTTGCAAATATCTTCTCCCATTCTGTCGGTTGTCTTTTGGTTTTGTTGATTGTTTTCTTTGCTGTGCAAAAGCTTTTTATCTTGATGAAGTCCCAATAGTTCATTTTTGCTTCTCTTGCCTTTGGCAATGTTTCTTGAAAGAAGTTGCTGTGGCTGAGGTCGAAGAGGTTGCTGCCTGTGTTCTCCTTTAGGATTTTGATGGATTCCTGTCTCACATTGAGGTCTTTCATCCATTTGGAGTCTATTTTTGTATGTGGTGTAAGGAAATGGTCCAGTTTCATTCTTCTACATGTGGCTGTCCAATTTTCCCAACACCATTTGTTGAAGAGACTGTCTTTTTTCCATTGGACATTCTTTCCTGCTTTGTCGAAGATTAGTGGACCATAGAGTTAAGGGTCCATTTCTGGGCTCTCTATTCTGTTCCATTGATCTATGTGTCTGTTTTTGTGCCAGTACCATACTGTCTTGATGATGACAGCTTTGTAATAAAGCTTGAAGTCCAGCATTGTGATGCCACCAGCTTTGGTTTTCTTTTCAACGTTCCTCTGGCTATTCGGGGTCTTTTCTGGTTCCATACAAATTTTAGGATTATTTCTTCCATTTCTTTGAAAAAAGTGGATGGTATTTTGATAGGGATTGCATTGAATGTCTGGATTGCTCTAAGTAACATAGACATCTTCACAATATTTGTTCTTCCGATCCATGAGCATGGAATGTTTTTCCGTTTTTTTGTGTCTTCCTCAATTTCTTTCCTGAATATTCTATAGTTTTCTGAGTACAGATTCTTTGCCTCTTTGGTTAGATTTATTCCTAAGTATCTTATGGTCTTGGGTGCAATTGCAAATGGGCTCGACTCCTTTATTTCTGTTTCTTCTGTCTTGTTGGTGTATAGAAATGCAACTGATTTCTTTGCATTCATTTTACATCCTTGGGGCTTACCTTTGAACCCCTGTTTGTTTTCTCTGTTCTCAACATCTTATGGTGTGTCTCCTCTCAAACCAACAATTGTAGAACTTTATTTATTGTCCTTGGAGGATGACTGCTTATCTTTGTAAGGTACCTTCTAGAGTTTCCCGAAGTCCTTCCATGTTGACTTCTTATTCCTTATGTTGACTGTCCCCCAAAATGTCCTCCAAATTTGCTGAAACTCAGCTGTGTGTGTGTGTTTGTGACTCCAGCTCTTTGTGGGTGTATTAATAAAGTGATAGAAAAACAGGAAGAAACTTCATGTTGCTTTTATAGATTTATGTCATTGGTACGGGAGAACTCAGTGTGGTCACTGTTGTGGCCTTCCCCTCTCTGGTCATCCACATCACTAAAACCACAACCTTTCTAATTAATGACCATGATCATAGCACTGTTCTCTTTAATAACTTTGAACTGTTTCTCATTTCTTAAATCAATGCCAGTCATCACCTGGACCTATTTATCCTAGATTTCACCATCTCCTCACCCTGCCTCACATTTTTGCATCAGTTCCTCTGTGCCTTTGCTGGTGTGGTCTCCCCAGTCACTGGGGAGTTCCCCTGTCAAAATTCTATCCTTCAAGGCTTATCTCTAAGATCACTTTCCAGATAAAGCCTTACCTGACATCCAGCTGGCTATTCTCTCTTCCTGTGTTAAGCCTACTTGTGTTTCACTTATTTTTACTTCCTCTGGCTCTTACCTTAGTGGACTTTGCACTGTGGTTTATTATGTAATTGACTTATCCCTCCAGTGGGTCACAAGCTCCTTGGAGGAAAGAACGGTGTGTGACTCACCCTTGCCTTCTATTTTAGTTCTCAGCTCCGTGCCTTGTGCAAAGGAGTTAACTAGGATAGAACTGGGGGGGGGGGGGCAGTGTGGCAGAGGGAGGGGGGGTCCAAAAGAGAAAACCAGCACACAGGACATTTCGGAGTGATCACTGGACCTAAAAAGAGCTGGAAGAAGGATATGGAAGGAAGATGCTAGAGAAAGTGTAACCCACTGAAGTAAAGCACAATCCCCATCTCTTTTCACATTGAGTCCTCCGAGTGATTCAGACATCCTGCCTGCACTTCTGTTCCTCCTGTCTTCCCGTTATTTCCCTTCCTGCTGAGAAAATTGCTCTGTTAGACACTGAAGTCATTGCCTCAAATCTGGCTCATAGGCATTCAGCATTCTTTTTTTTTTTTCCTCTTCAGAATAAGTCTATTCACACCAACTATATATTTGCTCTCTTGCTTTTACATTACAGATACTCAATTCATATGGAATGAGAAAAGGATGTCTTCAGGCAAACAATAAGACAGTTGGATACATTTGCTTCTTGTGGCCAGGGACATAATTAACAGAGGGAGCTCTCCAGCTTGGGGTGGGAGAGGAGACAATTGTTAAGTTTTCCTGGCCTTGCGTGGCAGAGGGTGCTGCTGTGAGCCACCCTGAACACAGCACATTCCCGGCATGAACGCTGTTTTGGGGGCAAAGGGAGGCCATGGAAATGCCCAGATCCTCTCTCTTGTGTGTGGTTATGGCCTTCTCTCTGCAGTGTGTTCTCATTTGTCTTCAAAAGTGGGATGGAGGGTCGTTGAGTTTACTGGAGCAAAGAGAGTGTGCTTGCAAGGCTGGCTCTCTTGTCACCATTAGCAAGCATCTTCTTTGGTGTTCAAGAGAGGCTCAGGCTTCACTTCACTGTTTTTGTGTCATGTGGCCTTTCTTTTTCCTTTGTATTTGTGCTAATTATTTCTATCAGTGGTTTTCTTAAGATCCTTTCAAACCCAATATAAAAATCTATTAAAATGGAAATAAGATGACCCTTCCTTCCTTACAGTTTTTTCATTTAGATGTTCATCACTTTTATTTCTTCTTTTTTCTCTCCCGCATAGGTCTGGTTCAGTGAGAAGATGTTTGAACCATCGTTCTGTTTTTATACTGGATATAAAATCCCCTTGTGCAAAACGCTGGATCAGTATTTTGAGTACATCCAGTCACTGCCATCCCTAGATAACCCTGAAGTCTTTGGGCTACACCCTAATGCTGATATCACGTAAGTTCCTGGCATTATTTAATTTTAAGGGATCATTTGTAACTCAGCCTGGCAAGGGCTGTGCATTTCATTTTCTCTTAATTTCTCTCCTTTCCCTTCTTTTTATTTTGCTGTGAAAAATAATGTCACTTCCTGTCTCCCAATTACAACTTTGTTGTTATCTTGGCCAGCTCTCCCCTCACTAAATCCTGATGCTCCAGAGTTTATGACAATGTTTAAGCTCTAATTTATGCATCGATTATTTCTCCTCTGTCATGTTGTAAAACCAGCTGATGTTATTGGTATTGATGCTTTCTACTGATAAGACAATAGTCTCCCAGATCCTTGCCTCTTGCCTAGAAAAAAAAATCCATTAAAAATAATGGTCATAAACAGAGTCTAAAAGGGCCAGGAGGATAGAGAGAAGAGGATGAGGAATTGTGTTTCTGCTTGATCCTCTCTCTTGTGGCCCCTGTGCCCTTACTTGCTCAGTTGCTTCCCTCTGTCTCTAACACCCATGGTGGGCACAGAGCCTGGAGGAAAGCCTCTTTCAGCTCAACGTGAGACCCCTGCTCTGGTCACTGAGCTAAGAGATGGTAAGTGAAGAGATAAGAAATACATCCAAATCCCAAGTCCCTTCTCAGACCCATCCTTTGAATGAAGGAACCTGAAAACAAGGCTATCCAGTTCCACAGAGAGGGCACCAAGAAGCCCCAGCTGAGATTCTCCTGCAGATGGTCATTGCTTCTGGCCCATCTAGGAAAGACCAGGGAGTTCATGTCTAGAAGAGTGGCTTCGGGGGATGGAAGAGACTGAGACACCACTGGCAGATTCTAAGCTGTGACAACCTATTGAGAAGGAATGGGGTGTGCCTCTCTCCTAGTCACTCATCTGCCACTGCAATTTTAACAACTCTGCAAAGGGGCAGGGACATTTCTCACCTTCTGCTTCTCTGCCCTTGCCCAGCATCCATGGAGTCCCAGAGAGCTCCCCCTGCATTGTCTCTCTCTCCCTGAACCTACATGCACTTCACGCCTCATGTGAGGCTTGGCCTCCTGGCCTCTTGGTCACCCGTACTGATTGTAACTTGTCCAAATCCTCTGATCTCTCCCATGTTGCTCTTCATCTTCAAAGACATGGGCATAACCCAGAAGAGCCACGAATGGCTAACGCTCTTTTCAGACCCCATGATGGAACCGTGATGGCTCTGGTGGTTATTTGAAGAGGCCATCATAAGTTAGCTGGAGACAGGAAAGAGGTGAAGAAATAAAAAGATTCCCCAGGGATCCATTTGGAATTAACTCAAACATTATCTCAAAGAAAGAACACAGAGAAATAGTTTTGCTTTAGCTGAAACTCTAAAAATCTGAGGCAGACCATGTCACTCCTCTGTTCGGAAGCCTCCTAAGTCTCCCGTCTCACTCCAAGTCAAGGTTAAAGGCAGACAGTGACCTACAGGTGACCTGCAAGGGCCACAAAGTCCACCTGCCCCCACCTCTTGACCTGGTCTCCTCTGCCCTCGCCCTCACTCACTGCACAGCTCCAGCTCCCATGAGCTTCCTGTTACTCAGGTCAGATGGCTCCCTCATGGGATACTTGCACCTCCTGGAACATCCCCCCTCCCCCAGATATCATTGTAAAGACCAGATACCACCTTTTTCTGGTCTTTACTTAAACATTACCTTTTCAATGATGTCTTCCCTCGCTGCCCTATTTAAAAATTGCAGACCACTCCCCAGCCCTCACCCCAGACTCCATCCTCCTTGCTTGCTCCTTTCTTTAGATTGTATCACCAACTGGCCTACTCTGTATTTACTTACTTATTTGCTATCATCTTTCTACCAATTAAACATAAGCAACATCGTGTCTGAAATTTAGGTCTGTTTTTCCTGCTACTGTATCTCCAGTGCTACACGGTGCCAGATGCTCAGGGACTACTCATTGAATGTGCCAGCGATACTAAATTCTTCTGGGTTATGAAGAATCTAATGAATGGGGATGGTCTATAGAAACAGCTCATGAGTCCATGTGGGTGGGCAGAAAAACGGCCGATGTTTTAAAGCACTTATACATTAGTAATTGAAGCAGCTCACATATGAGGGTGCTGAACTTTGATTTCATCCTTGGTAAGAGCCCAAGGAGTCATGACAGCTGGTTCCTGGAGAATTGGATCCTGTTGGGTGCTATAGGATTCTGCCGGGGAGTGTGAAAATCAGGGTTGAACTCATCTTATCCTGTATGACCATAGCAGTTTTGGACATCAGCTCTCAAGAAAGATAAACCAGAACTGGACAAGGCGCAGAGAAATACAACTAAAATGTAACCCAGATGGGAGGCAGTGTTGAGACAAACTATATTTTCCCCTTGACTCTTTATTTTGAACTATTATAAACCCTCCGAAAGGTACAGGGAACACCATATACCCTTCACCCAGTGTCATCGGTTGTTAACATCTTGTACCATTTGCCTTTTCTCTTTCTGTATTTATATCTTTGTATATTTATAGATCTACAGTTATATCCATATGTAACTACATCTATTTGTGTGTGTGTGTGTGTGTGTGTGTGTGTGTGATTATAGCCCCTCTCAATGGCTAGAGCTAGGAAATAAGTACTTTTTAAAATGTCATGAGCTAATACTAATGGCTCCAATTCCAAAGGTATATGTCATGTCTCTTCCTTGTCATCCCTCATTTCAATATTGATATCTCCTTTCTCCCATGGTAAGAGCTCTGGTTCTCAGGAAGTTCAATATTTACTCATTTGCTCTGAATCACTCCACTGATACCACTACCAACAACAAATATGTTAAGTGGAGGTCAAGATTTCTTTGCAGTTCTTTTTGTCCCTAGAATATATCCCACTGAGGTTGTACAGAGTACTATATTCAAAAGTCACTCAGATTGTTTTTTCTTCATGGTTATGCTATCAATTGATGGATAGGTGCATTCATTTATTTCTATTCATATTACATTTAATTTTTGTCCATCTCTGTTGATTGTCTTAAACACATGAAACATGGACATGGCTTGAAAATCACGACTAGATAACAAGGTATTCTCACATCCTTCCAGCCCATTTCCCTCTTCCTTTATGGGCAACCAAATGTATTAGTTTCTGGGTTATCTTCCCTGGGTTTTTTTTTTTTTTTTAATTTTTAAAAATTTACAGAGAGAGAGCATGCACATGAGCGGGGGTGGGGGAGAGAAAGAGGTAGAGGGAGAGAGAGAATCTTCAAGCAGACTGCCTGCAGAACACAGAGCCCGACACAGAACTTAATCCCACGAAACTGAGGTCATGACCTGAGCTGAAACCAAGAGTCAGATGCTCAACTGACTGAGCCACCCAGGTGCCCCTTCCCTGTTTCTTTTTGCTAAAACATAAATACATATATATTTTTACCTTTCTTTTTCTTACGTAAAGTTGCCATACTATATATATAATTTTGTGTCTTTTCCAATTAAAAATGTATCCTGTGGGACACCTTGGTGGCTCAGTTGGTTAAGCATCCAATTCTTGATTTTGGCTCATATCATGATCTCAAAGTTGTGAGATCGAGCCCTGAGTTGGACTCCTCACTGGGTGTGGAGTCCGTTTAAGATTCTCTCTCTCTTTCCCCCTCTGCTTCTCCCCCTGCTTGTGCGCGCTCCCTCTCTCTAAAAAACAAATAAACAAAATCTTTTTTTTTAAAGATTTTATTTATTTATTTGAGAGAGAGAGAATGAGAGACAGAGAGCATGAGAGGGAGGAGGGTCAGAGGGAGAAGCAGACTCCCTGCCGAGCAGGGAGCCCGATGCGGGACTCGATCCCGGGACTCCAGGATCATGACCTGAGCCGAAGGCAGTCACTTAACCAACTGAGCCACCCAGGTGCCCCTAAATAAACAAAATCTTAAAAAAATATATCCCGTAATCACTCCGTATGTTCCCATGTCTTCCTCACAATTTTTTTTTTTACAGCTGCATGCTCCTCCATTGTTAATATGTATCATAGCTTATCATCCGTTCTACTATGGGTGAGCATTTAGATTGTTTCCAGTATTTTGATATCCCAAATAATTCCTCAATTAATGATCTCATGGTTATGGTTTCTCATGTTGTTGGATATGTATTTTCAGGGTAAGTGGCTGTGGGTGGTGTTGCTAGATCAGGAATTAGTGAATATTGCCAAGTTCCCTTCCACGGGGCTGTGCTACTTTGCATTCTCAACAACAATGGGACGAGGCCCTTCCTTCACAGCCTCATCAACAGAGTATTGGTGAAGCTTTTGAATTTTCACCAATATGACAAGTGAGAAATGGTATCTCAGCCTAGTTTTAATTTGTTTTATCTTATTTTGAGTGAAACTGAGTACGTTTCCTTACATTTGGGGGCTGTTTGGACTAAGACCATCTTGGAGACCCTATGGATAAATCCAAATGTAGATTGATGCAGGCCAAGATCAGGGGTGATGAGGGGATGGAGAAGGTAGAATGAAGCTAAGCTGTAGGGCAGGGCCCAAAGGGGACCAGTGGGATTTAGTGAGTATAGAGCAATGGCTGAGAATCTTGTGTAGTTTTCATCCATTTGTTGCTGCTACCTAAGGGATAGAGAGCACAGCAAGCCTTCTATGTCTTTTGGCATCTCTCTTCACTGCTCTGTCCAAAGGCTTCTATGCCATCACTGGCTGGCATGCTATAGATGCCACAGCTATCTTTTCCCAAAATAGAGTGTCAGGATCATGCAATCTCTCATCACACCGAGTGAAAGTGCTAGAACTCTGCCTCCAATCTGCTAGACAACTAGCTGGCCTGTAGGACCTGTGACCCTCCTCGTCTGATCTCTCGATACTTAACTTCCCACCTGGTCTGTCCTTGGGTCTTCCCCGCCCACTCCTGCTCTCCTCCTCCCGGGGACCTTGGTCCATTTTTGGTTCCTGCTCAGGCAGTAGGCTGTGTTGTGCAGCTCTGCATTTGGTCATTTTCTCCTCTTGACTCTGATATTTTTGATGACTGGAATCCTAGGCATTCAAGCCCGCCTTCCTGGAGGGCTGCTTTCAAACCCCTCGCTGTTCCCCCACCGGTCACCAGGAGGCAGTAAGCAATGGCAGATGAAGCTTCTCAGCTAAAACCGACCCCTGGTCCCCTCCCAACAAGACCCTCCCATTCCAGCAAGAAGTGACTCTCCAAGTTGTGTGAGATGAAAGAAGGAATCAAAGCTTACCCTGACATTTCTGGTCTGGAAGCTAGGATGATGGTGGAGTTTGGAACAGAAGTGCATTTGAGGGGGAGCTGCAGAGTCCTGTTTGGGTGTGTTGAATTGGGAAAGACAGAGGGATTTATCTGAGTTGGGAGAGAAACATGGACTGGAGCCCAGGTGAGATGTTTCAATGTATTTGTACGGAGATAACACTTGAAGCCATGAGAAGGGGTAGACTCTCTAAGATACAGTCAGAAATCTGTGTGAATGTCCCCAGCTAGAAGAATCCTTATTAATTTATCTGATGTGCGCCCTATTCAATAGCGCTCTTCCAGATAGTTTCCTGGGCTGTAATTGGGCCATGATGGAGAACTCTATGTCCCTGCTTCTAGAATCTGCACTCTGAAGTTAGCATCCATAAATTTGAGGGGAGAGGGAGATTTGCAAAAGGGGATCATGAGTCTTCCTCTTCCTTAAGAATGCACAATCCCTGAAAAGGGGGTGGGTGTGGAAAATACGGCTGAATAAATGCTTTAAAATAAGTAAAATCTTTCCCAAGAGCTTGGATACCTTGGCGACAGAAACCATAAAAATGCATAGTTTATTCACATTTTATTATCTAGATTTATAAGGTACCAAGGACTCTGCAAATGCAACTATCTCAATGTCAAAAACAGTTATTTATTTTCACTCTTTTTCTCATTAACCGTTATGCATATTTTCTACCTTCTGAAATTTATCAAATGTCCTATTACAACTTTTATATTCATTTCTATGCAGGATGAATTTAATTGTATTCCTTTTAGTATTAGCTGAAATTTGAGTTTCAGATTTTTATTAAAAATTTGTTCTCGTTTCATGCGCAAAGATGTATATAAATCTAGGTTGATTTGGATGTGATAGTGCATTAGTATCTCATTATATGGTTAATTGTTTATTTAGAGACAGTTCTGTTTTTCATTTGTCTTGCATTTTTATTACCCATGACCTTGACTCTACCACCCAACAGAGGTGACCTGGAAAGCTGCCCCAAACCAGCAAGCTACAAGACCAATATGAACTTCTTCCCATATTTACTCCAAAGAGAAATTTTTCTTCTAGAAGTAACTTAGGACCAAAGCTCATGGAGTATTATAGTTCTTGTTCTTCATCTCAGGGCATTTGTGGGGACTGTTTTCCTGAAAGCCTGCAAGGCTTTTGAGGCATATAGAGATATTTGTGGTTCTCCATAATAGCTAGCTAACCAGGCTTCTGCCTTTCCTGTCTTTGCAAACATAAAATCACATGGTAGATAAAGAAATGTGAGTTGTATAGCCCTGGCATTCTGCACCTAAAAAAACGTGTGGCTGGGAGGTGATCTGGAGAGCTTGCGCAGGTCTTATACAAAACGGGTTCACTTTTCAGGGCTTCTTCCTCACGTCCATGTCCTGAGGATTATTTCCAGATCACGTCATAAAAAAATAAAATCACCCACAAGAAAATGATTTCCTAGGTGAGACCTAGCAGTAGTAGCATGTCCATTGGCCCCTCCCTGGAGCAGTGATGCATGCAGCTAGCCCTGGCCAACAACAGAATGGTCATGTCTGCAGCAGTGTGCACGGTTGGCACCCAGCCCCTGGTGCAGAGCGTGTTCCAGAGTGGCAGTGAGCTGGAGGTGAGCCAAGAGCTCCTGAGAGTCCCAGACATGGGGTCTTTCTCCTTTATTCTTTGTAGTTAGAACAGGTAGGAAGAAGGAACTCTGATTTTCTTTGTATGAATGGAAACTTACTGTGGTTTTCTTTTCTTTAACCTTTAAAGATCTGTGCTTAAATATCATAATAAAAGCAGCATTTCTTTACCCTCAAATGATGTCTTTCTGATTCTCCTGTGTTTTGAGGTGCACATAAATTTACATGTATATTTCCGTTTGTATGGGGAAAGGTGCCAGGAACTAGGTAAATAGTAATAATAGTAATTTACTCTACTTTTAGCATAAGAAGAAACAAATAATTAAACTTTCGTGCCATTTAAATATTGGAGAATTGCTCTCCTTTATATTTGAGGTTCAATAAAATTCAAGCCAATTGGCCCTCATTCAACACACATTTATTGAGAACTTACTTTTAGCCAACTCAGGATACAGAGATTAGTAAGATGCAATCCTTGCCCAAGCTTGGAGTTCATCATGTATTAGGGAAAATAAATGAACGACAAATAGTTATGTAATACAGTATGACAGACTCTAAAGTCAGGCTTATATAGAACACACACACACACACGCACACATTGCTATGAGAACAAACATGAAAGAGCAATAAATTCCAGGTTAGGGATTGAAGTAAGCTAGTGAGAGAGGCCACCTCTGAGCTGTGCCTTAACGGCTGTGCAGGAGTTCTCAGGTGAGAGAAGGGGTAGGGAGGAAGGGACTACAGCACTGGGGACAAGAAGGACAGTGCAAGGAAAGAGGAAGATAATGAGCAGTAAGTGTGTATACATATATTGAGTCACCAAGTTGTACACTTTAAATATATACAATTGAAAAAAATTAAAAATAAAATGCTTTGGCACAGTGAAAATAAAAGGCACAGATTAGGGCACATACATGAAGGAACAGTCCAAGGAGGGGCATGAATAGATGTGAAAGTGTCTGCTGTGTGCAAGGATCCAAGTCCAACATGCTTAGAGCATGGTGGGGGGAGGGGCTTCAAGAGAGGAGCAGCCTACCCACGGGAGCACGAAGCTGATGCACATGCAGAGACTGGCCTGGGGCACCATGAAGATGCTGGAAATTTCTAGATAGATGCTAGCAGTGATTTGGAAATAGGTCTTGGAAACCAAGAAGAGCTGGAGAGTGGCATCAAGAGGAAATTACCTCTGAAGTTTATAGGTCAGCAGCTGGGTGAAGACATTAATGTTTAAGAAGATGGGACAGGTGGGGGCAAACGGAGAATGAAAGCAATGAGTTCGGTGTTGGAATTGTTTGATGTAAGAAGCAGGGAGCCCTAGGAGTCAGCGGAAATGTGGCCATGCGGAGAATAGGATAAAGGCAGAGGTTTCATGCTACCCCGCCTTGCCTGGTTGTTCACAGCCCTCAGGAAGACAACCATGACAGTGACACCTACATCTTCTCTGACATAGCACTCTGCCCTCATTGTCTGCCTTTACTGTATCTAATGCTAACATGAGATCGTGAAGTAACGTAAATCACAGAAATGTACCTGAGAATTGTATATAATAACATGTGGATCCTTGACTTTTGATGACTTCGTTTTGTTGTCACATCAGCTATTTTCCTAGGTTTTCCCCTTAGAGTTACCTGAATCTTCCTTGAACTTTAGATGACTTTTAAAAACTGGGATAGGGTGCCTGGGTGGCTCAGTTGGTTAAGCGACTGCCTTCGGCTCAGGTCATGATCCTGGAGTCCTGGGATGGAGTCCCGGGATCGAGTCCCGCATCGGGCTCCCTGCTCAGCGGGGAGTCTGCTTCTCCCTCTGACCCTCCCCCCCCATGTGCTCTCTCTCAAATAAATAAATAAAATCTTAAAAAAAAAAAACTGGGATAGCACCATACCTCAAAATTCAGGAATGAGTTGCAAGTGCTTTTTGTCCCATTTTACTAGAATGTTTTATTACCTATGTATATGCTCAATTCTGTGGATGTTTGGTGTGTTCATCTTTCAACTTTTAAAATAAATGTATTTGGGGATATTCTAAAACCCCAATATCTGAATAGAGGTTGCTCACCAAAAAATAATAATAAATAAATTTAGAAATCTCTATAAACTTACACAAAATCAATTTTCTTTTTTTTCATAAAAATGTTTTTGTCATAGATGTTATCATGAGGTGATACCTTCTTTTTTTTTTTTTTTGCTTTTTAAAAAAATTTTTATTTTATGATGTTAGTCACCATACAATAATACATCACTAGTTTTTGATGTGGTGATCCACGATTCATTGTTTTCTTATACCCGCCAGTGCTCCATGCAGTACATGCCCTCTTTAATACCCATCACTGGGCTAACCCATTCCCCCACCCCCTCCCCTCTAAAGCAGAGCTGATAGTTTTTTGTTTTTTTTTCTTTAGTTTTTGATGTAGTGTTCCATGATTCACTGTTTGTGTATAACACCCAGTGCTCCATGCAGTACGTGCCCTCTTTAATACCCATCACCAGGCTAACCCATCCCCCCAGCCCCCTCCCCTCTAAAACCCTCAGTTTGTTTCTCAGAGTCCATAGTCTCTCATGTTTCGTCTCCCCCTCCGATTTCCCCCCCTTCATTCTTCCCCTACTGCTATCTTCTTCTTCTTTTTTCCTTAACATATATTGCATTATTTGTTTCAGAGGTACAGATCTGTGATTCAACAGTCTTGCACAATTCACAGCGCTCACCATAGCACATACCCTCCCCAATGTCTATCACCTAGCCGCCCCATCCCTCCCACCGCCCCCCCTCCAGCGCCCCTCAGTTTGTTTCCTGAGATTAAGAATTCCTCATATCAGTGAGGTCATATGATACATGTCTTTTTCTGATTGAC
Organism: Mirounga angustirostris; assembly: GCF_029215605.1. Taxonomy (NCBI): domain Eukaryota; kingdom Metazoa; phylum Chordata; class Mammalia; order Carnivora; family Phocidae; genus Mirounga; species Mirounga angustirostris. Next base: position 35,341,230 of record NW_026991716.1, read on the forward strand.
TTATTTCGCTCAGCATAACACCCTCTAGTTCCATCCATATCGTTGCAAATGGCAAGATGACATTCCTTTTGATGGCTACATAATATTCCATTGTATATATATACCACCTCTTCTTTATCCATTCATCTGTCGATGGACATCTTGGCTCTTTCCACAGTTTGGCTATTGTGGACATTGCTGCTATAAACATCGGGGTGCATGTACCCCTTCGGATCCCTACATTTGTATCTTTGGGGTAAATACTCAGTAGTGCAATTGCTGGGTTGTAGGGTAGCTCTATTTTCAATTTTTTGAAGAACCTCCATACTGTTTTCCAGAGTGGCTGCACCAGCTTGCATTCCCACCAACAGTGTAGGAGGGTTCCCCTTTCTCCGCATCCCTGCCAACATCTGTCATTTCCTGACTTGTTAATTTTAGCCATTCTAGCTGGTGTGAAGTGGTATCTCATGGAGGTTTTGATTTGGATTTCCCTGATGCCGAGCAATGTTGAGTACTTTTCCATGTGTCTGTGGGCCATTTGGATGTCTTCTTTGGAAAAATGTCTGTTCATGTCTTCTGCGCATTTCTTGATTGGATCATTTGTTCTTTGGGTGTTGAGTTTAAGAAGTTCTTTATAGATTTTGGATACTAGCCGTTTATCTGATATGTCATTTGCAAATATCTTCTCCCATTCTGTCGGTTGTCTTTTGGTTTTGTTGACTGTTTCTTTTCCTGTGTAAAAGCTTTTTTTTTTTTTTTTTTTTTTTTTTTAATTTTTTTATTCTTATGTTAATCCCCTTACATTACAACATTAGTTTTAGATGAAGTGTTCCATGATTCATTGTTTGTGCACAACACCCAGTGCTCCATGCAGAATGTGCCCTCCTAAATACCCACCACCAGGCTAACCCATCCTCCCACCCCCCTCCCCTCTAGAACCCTGTTTGTTTTTCAGAGTCCATCGTCTCTCATGGTTCGTCTACCCCTCCGATTTCCCCCGCTTCATTCTTCCCCTCCCGCTACCTTCTTCTTCTTCTTCTTCTTTTTTTTTTTTTTCTTAACATATATTGCATTATTTGTTTCAGAGGTACAGATCTGAGATTCAACAGTCTTGCACAATTCACAGCGCTTACCAGAGCACATACACTCCCCAGTGTCTATCACCCAGTCCCCCCATCCCTCCCACCCCACCCCCCACTCCAACAACACTCAGTTTGTTTCCTGCGATTAAGAATTCCTCATATCAGTGAGATCATATGATACATGTCTTTCTCTGTTTGACTTATTTCACTCAACATAATACCCTCCAGTTCCATCCACGTCGTTGCAAATGGCAAGATCTCATTCCTTTTGATGGCTGCATAATATTCCATTGTATATATATACCACCTCTTCTTTATCCATTCATCTGTCGATGGACATCTTGGCTCTTTCCACAGTTTGGCTATTGTGGACATTGCTGCTATAAACATCGGGGTGCACGTAGCCCTTCGGATCCCTACTTTTGTATCTTTGGGGTAAATACCCAGTAGTGCAATTGCTGGATCATATGGTAGCTCTATTTTCAACTTTTTGAGGAACCTCCATACAGTTTTCCAGAGTGGCTGCACCAGCTTGCATTCCCACCAACAGTGTAGGAGGGTTCCCCTTTCTCCGCATCCCCGCCAACATCTGTCGTTTCCTGACTTGTTAATTTTAGCCATTCTGACTGGTGTGAGGTGATATCTCATTGAGGTTTTGATTTGGATTTCCCTGATGCCGAGCGATATTGAGCACTTTTTCATGTGTCTGTTGGCCATTTGGATGTCTTCTTTGGAAAAATGTCTGTTCATGTCTTCTGCCCATTTCTTAATTGGATTCTTTGTTCTTTGGGTGTTGAGTTTGATGAGTTCTTTATAGATTTTGGATACTAGCCCTTTATCTGATATGTCATTTGCAAATATCTTCTCCCATTCTGTCGGTTGTCTTTTGGTTTTGTTAACTGTTTCCTTTGCTTTGCAAAAGCTTCTTATCTTGATGAAGTCCCAATAGTTCATTTTTGCCCTTGCTTCCCTTGCCTTTGGCGATGTTTCTAGGAAGAAGTTGCTTCGGCTGAGGTCAAAGAGGTTGTTGCCTGTGTTCTCCTTTAGGATTTTGATGGACTCCTGTCTCACATTGAGGTCTTTCAACCATTTGGAGTCTATTTTTGTGTGTGGTGTAAGGAAGTGGTCCAGTTTCATTCTTCTGCATGTGTCTATCCAATTTTCCCAACACCATTTGTTGAAGAGACTGTCTTTGTTCCATTGGACATTCTTTCCCGCTTTGTCGAAGATTAGTTGACCATAGAGTTGAGGGTCCATTTCTGGGCTCTCTATTCTGTTCCATTGATCGATGTGTCTGTTTTTGTGCCAGTACCATGCTGTCTTGATGATGACAGCTTTGTAATAGAGCTTGAAGTCCGGAATTGTGATGCCACCGGCTTTGCTTTTCTTTTTCAATATTCCTCTGGCTATGCGGGGTCTTTTCTGGTTCCATACAAATTTTAGGATTATTTGTTCCATTTCTTTGAAAAAAGTGGATGGTATTTTGATGGGGATTGCATTGAATGTGTAGATTGCTCTAGGTAGCATTGACATCTTCACAATATTTGTTCTTCCAATCCATGAGCATGGAACGTTTTTCCATTTCTTTGTGTCTTCCTCAATTTCTTTCATGAGTATTTTATAGTTTTCTGAGTACAGATCCTTTGTCTCTTTGGTTAGATTTATTCCTAGGTATCTTATGGTTTTGGGTGCAATTGTAAATGGGATCGACTCCTTAATTTCTCTTTCTTCTGTCTTGTTGTTGGTGTATAGGAATGCCACTGACTTCTGTGCATTGATTTTATATCCTGCCACTTTACTGAATTCCTATATGAGTTCTAGCAGTTTTGGGGTGGAGTCTTTTGGGTTTTCCACATAAAGTATCATATCATCTGCAAAGAGTGAGAGTTTGACTTCTTCTTTGCCAATTTGGATGCCTTTGATTTCTTTTTGTTGTCTGATTGCTGTGGCTAGGACTTCCAATACTATGTTGAATAGCAGTGGTGATAGTGGACATCCCTGCCGCGTTCCTGACCTTAGGGGGAAAGCTCTCAGTTTTTCCCCATTGAGAATAATATTTGCTGTAGGTTTTTCATAGATGGCTTTTATGATATTGAGGTATGTACCCTCTATCCCTATACTCTGAAGAGTTTTGATCAAGAAAGGATGCTGTACTTTGTCAAAAGCTTTTTCGGCATCTATCGAGAGGATCATATGATTCTTGTTCTTTCCTTTGTTAATGTACTGTATCACATTGATTGATTTGCGGATGTTGAACCAACCTTGCAGCCCAGGGATAAATCCCACTTGGTCATGGTGAATAATCCTTTTAATGTACTGTTGGATCCTATTGGCTAGTATTTTGGTGAGAATTTTTGCATCCATGTTCATCAGGGATATTGGTCTGTAATTCTCCTTTTTGATGGGGTCTTTGTCTGGTTTGGGGATCAAGGTAATGCTGGCCTCATAAAATGAGTTTGGAAGTTTTCCTTCCGTTTCAATTTTTTGGAACAGTTTCAGAAGAATAGGTATTAATTCTTCTTGAAATGTTTGGTAGAATTCCCCTGGGAAGCCATCTGGCCCTGGGCTTTTGTTTTTTGGGAGATTTTTGATGACTGCTTCAATTTCCTTAGTGGTTATAGGTCTGTTCAGGTTTTCTATTTCATCCTGGTTCAGTTTTGGTAGTTGATACATCTCTAGGAATGCATCCATCTCTTCCAGGTTATCTAATTTGCTGGCATAGAGTTGCTCATAATATGTTCTTATAATTGTTTGTATTTCTTTGGTGTTGGTTGTGATCTCTCCTCTTTCATTCATGATTTTGTTGATTTGGGTCATTTCTCTTCTCTTTTTGATAAGTCTGGCCAGGGGTTTATCAATCTTGTTAATTCTTTCAAAGAACCAGCTCCTAGTTTCGTTGATCTGTTCTACTGTTCTTTTAGTTTCTATTTCATTGATTTCTGCTCTGATCTTTATGATTTCTCTTCTCCTGCTGGGTTTAGGCTTTATTTGCTGTTCTTTCTCCAGCTCCTTTAGGTGTAGGGTTAGGTTGTGTACTTGAGACCTTTCTTGTTTCTTGAGAAAGGCTTGTATTGCTATATACTTTCCTCTTAGGACTGCCTTTGCTGCATCCCAAAGATTTTGAACAGTTGTGTTTTCATTTTCATTAGTTTCCATGTATTTTTTTTAATTCTTCTTTAATTTCCTGGTTGACCCATTCATTCTTCAGTAGGATGCTCTTTAGCCTCCATGTATTTGAGTTCTTTCCGACTTTCCTCTTGGGATTGAGTTCTAGTTTCAAAGCATTGTGGTCTGAAAATAGGCAGGGAATGATCCCAATCTTTTGGTACCGGTTGAGACCTGATTTATGACCTAGGATGTGGTCGATTCTGGAGAATGTTCCATGGGCAGTAGAGAAGAATGTGTATTCCGTTGCTTTGGGGTGGAATTTCTGAATATGTCTGTGAAGTCCATTTGGTCCAGTGTGTCATTTAAAGTCTTTATTTCCTTGTTGATCTTTTGCTTAGATGATCTGTCCATTTCAGTGAGGGGGATGTTAAAGTCCCCCACTATTATTGTATTGTTGTTGATGTGTTTCTTTGCTTTTGTTATTAATTGCCTTATATAATTGGCTGCTCCCATGTTAGGGGCATAGATATTTACAATTGTTAGATCTTCTTGTTGGATAGATCCTTTAAGTATGATATAGTGTCCTTCCTCATCTCTTATTACAGTCTTTGGTTTAAAATCTAGTTTGTCTGATATAAGGATTGCCACCCCAGCTTTCTTTTGGTGTCCATTAGCATGGTAAATGGTTTTCCACCCCCTCACTTTCAATCTGGGGGTGTCTTTGGGTCTAAAATGAGTCTCTTGCAGACAGCATATCGATGGATCTTGTTTTTTAATCCAGTCTGTTAGCCTGTGTCTTTTGATTGGGGCATTTAGCCCATTTACATTCAAGGTAACTATTGAAAGATAGGAATTTAGTGCCATTGTATTGCCTGTAAGGTGACTGTTACCATATATTGTCTGTGTTCCTTTCTGGTCTATGTTGCTTTTAGGGTCTCTCTTTGCTTAGAGGACCCCTTTCAAGATTTCCTGTAGGGCTTGTTTTGTGTTTGCAAATTCCTTTAGTTTTTTTTTGTCCTGGAAACTTTTTATCTCTCCTTCAATTTTCAATGACAGCCTAGCTGGATAGAGTATTCTTGGCTGCATATTTTTCTCATTTAGTGCTCTGAATATATCCTGCCAGTCCTTTCTGGCCTGCCAGGTCTCTGTGGATAGGTCTGTTGCCAATCTAATGTTTCTACCATTGTAGGTTACATATCTCTTCTCCCGAGCTGCTTTCAGGATTTTCTCTTTGTCTGTGAGACTTGTAAGTTTTACTATTAGATGTCGGGGAGTTGACCTATTTTTATTGATTTTGAGAGGGGTTCTCTGTGCTTCCTGGATTTTCATGCCTGTTTCTTTCCCCAAATTAGGGAAGTTCTCTGCTATAATTTGCTCCATTATACCTTCTGCCCCCCTCTCTCTTTCTTCTTCTTCTGGGATCCCAATTATTCTAATGTTGTTTCGTCTTATGGTATCACTTATCTCTCGAATTCTGCCCTCATGATCCAGTAGTTGTTTATCTCTCTTTTTCTCAGCTTCTTTATTTTCCAGCATTTCATCTTCTATATTACTGATTCTCTCTTCTGCCTCATTTATTCTAGCAGTTAGTGCCCCCATTTTTGATTGCACCTCATTAATAGCCTTTTTGATTTCTACTTGGTTGGATTTTAGCTCTTTTACTTCTCCAGAAAGAGTTTCTCTAATAACTTCCATATTTTTTTCAAGCCCAGCTAGTATCTTTAAAGTGATGATTCTGAACTCTAGATCTGACATCGTACTAATGTCCGTATTGAGTAGGTCCCTGGCAGTCGGTACTGCCTCTTGTTCTTTTTGTTGAGGTGATTTTTTCCGTCTCGTCATTTTGTGCAGAGGAGAATAGATTAATGAGAGAACAAAATGCTAGCAGAGTAACCATGTCCCCAGAAAATATACTCTAAACAAATCAGAAAAGACCTGAAGCAGTGGGATAAGAAGGGGAAAGAGAGAAAAAAAAAAAAAGAAAAAAAAAAGAAAAAGATAAAGATAAAAACAACAACAAACAAAACAAAAGAACAACAACAAAAGAAAAACCAGAATGTGATCAAATATGATCTATATGGTATATAGATCAGTGCCACACACTAGATTTGGGGTGTGTTTTGGTCTTTTAGAAGAAAGTGTCTCCCAAAATTTTAAAGAAAGAAAAACTTATATATGTACAAAAATAAGGGTTGATATGATGAAGGGATGGAAAATGACTGTAAAAATGGAAATTATAAAAAATTTTATAAAAGGAATTGATAAGAAGTTGTTTGAAAAAAGAAAGAGGATTTAAAAAAGAAAAAAGAAAAAGAAAAAAAAAGGGAGAGGATGTGATCAGGCAGGGAAATAGAGAACACCATATACTAGAGATTTAGGGTATATTTTAATCTGTTAGAAGAAACTATCTCAAAATTTTAAAGAGAGAACAACTTATATATATAAGCCAAAAATATGGGTAACTACTATGAAGGGATAGAATATGACTCTAAAAATGAAAAATAAAAATGTTTTTTTTAAAAAAAGGGATTGATAAGATGTTGTTTGAAAAAGGGAAAAAGAAAAATTCAAAAAGAAATAAAAAGACAAAAAGACAGTTAAAAAAAAATTAACTTTAAAAGACTAAGGAATCATGGTAAAAAAGCCGTGAATTCTATGTGCAGAAGTCCCCTAGCGCTGGGGTTCTGCCGTTCTCATTGATCGGTGAACTTGGTCTTGGCCGGCTGTTCTCGTTGATCTTCTGGGGAGGGGCCTGTTGCCGTGGTTTCCAAATGTCTCTGCCGGAGGCGGAATAGCCCCACCCTTGCCCCCTCCCGGCTAAGTCATCTGCTCGGGTTTGCTCTCCGGGGCTTTTGTTCCCTGCGAGCTTTCCGTACAGCTTTGGAGGCGGAGAGTGAAAATGGCGGCCTCCCAATCTCCGCCCCGGAGGAGCCGAGAACTCGGGCCCGCTCCTCACTGAGCCCCCAGAGAAAAGCCGTCAGTCACTCCCGTCTCCCCGGTCTGCAGCTGCACTCCGTGCTCAACCGGCCTGTGACCACGCGTTTCTATCTCTGGCACCGGACCCGGTCTGGAGTCTCCAAACCCAGCAGATCCCTGCGGTGCACTCCCGCGCGGCTCCTCCCGGGGGAGGAAGGTGAGTCTCCCCGGATCGGCCGCTTGTTGGGTCCCTGCTGGAGGAGCAGGGGCCCGACTGGGCCGCGGATCGCGGTTAATGGCAACCCCGAGCTGAGAGCCCGCGCCTGGGCTCCGCCTCTGCAGCCGGCTTCCCTGCTGCGTTACCTGGGAGCTCTGCTGCCCTCAGGCACCCCCGGTCTTTCTGTGACCCCGAGGGTCCTGAGACCACACTGTCCCGGAGGGTTCCACCCCCCGCTGAGCCACCAGAGTGACGTCCCTCGGCGGAGCAGACTTTTAAAAGTTCCAATTTTGTGCTCCGCGGCTCTATCACTTGCCAGAAGCGGCCGACGGAGGCCCCTCCCCCGCCGTCTATCCTCCCGAATATCGCCTCGGATTCACTTCTCCGCACGTCCTACCTTCCAGAAAGTGGTCACTTTTCTGCTGAGACAGTTGTTGCTCTTCTTTTCTTCGATCTCCTGTTGAGTTTGTAGGTGTTCAGAATGGTTTGATCCCTATCCAGCTGAATTCCTGAGAGGAGACGAAATCCAGGTCTCCTACTCCTCCGCCATCTTGCTCCGCCCCTTTCCTGTGTAAAAGCTTTTTATCTTGATGAAGTCCCAATAGATCATTTTTGCCCTTGCTTCCCTTGCCTTTGGCGATGTTTCTAGGAAGAAGTTGCTGCGGCTGAGGTCGAAGAGGTTGCTGCCTGTGTTCTCCTTTAGGATTTTGATGGATTCCTGTCTCACATTGAGGTCTTTCAACCATTTGGAGTTTATTTTTGTGTGTGGTGTAAGGAAATGGTCCAGTTTCATTCTTCTGCATGTGGCTGTCCAATTTTCCCAACACCATTTGTTGAAGAGACTGTCTTTTATCCATTGGACATTCTTTCCTGCTTTGTCGAAGATTAGTTGACCATAGAGTTGGGGGTCCATTTCTGGGCTCTCTGTTCTGTTCCATTGATCTATGTGTCTGTTTTTGTGTCAGTACCATGCTGTCTTGATGATGACAGCTTTGTAATAGAGCTTGAAGTCCGGAATTGTGACGCCACCATCTTTGCTTATCTTTTTCAACATTCCTCTGGCTATGCGGGGTCTTTTCTGGTTCCATACAAATTTTAGGATATTTTGCTCCATTTCTTTGAAAAAAGTTGATGGTATTTTGATGGGGATTGCATTGAATGTGTAGATTGCTCTAGGTAGCATAGACATCTTCACAGTATTTGTTATTCCAATCCATGAGCATGGAACGTTTTTCCATTTTTTTGTGTCTTCCTCAATTTCTTTCATGAGTATTTTATAGTTTTCTGAGTACAGATCCTTTGCCTCTTTGGTTAGATTTATTCTTGGTATCTTATGGTTTTGGGTGCAATAGTAAATGGGATAGACTCCTTAATTTCTCTTTCTTCTGTCTTGTTGTTGGTGTATAGGAATGCCACTGATTTCTGTGCATTGATTTTATATCCTGCCACTTTACTGAATTCCTGTATGAGTTCTAGCAGTTTTGGGGTGGAGTCTTTGGGGTTTTCCACATAAAGTATCATATCATCTGCAAAGAGTGAGAGCTTGACTTCTTCTTTGCCGATTTGGATGCCTTTGATTTCTTCTTGTTGTCTGATTGCTGTGGCTAGGACTTCTTTTTTTTTTTTTTTTTTGCTAGGACTTCTAATACTATGTTGAATAGCAGTGGTGATAGTGGACATCCCTGCCGTGTTCCTGACCTTAGGGGGAAAGCTCTCAGTTTTTCCCCATTGAGAATGATATTCGCTGTAGGTTTTTCATAGATGGCTTTTATGATATTGAAGTATGTACCCTCAATCCCTATACTCTGAAGAGTTTTGATCAAGAAAGGATGCTGTACTTTGTCAAATGCTTTTTCTGCATCTATTGAGAGGATCATATGATTCTTGTTCTTTCTTTTGTTAATGTATTGTATCACGTTGATTGATTTGCAGATGTTGAACCAAGCAGCCCAGGGATAAATCCCACTTGGTCGTGGTGAATAATCCTTTTAATGTACTGTTGGATCCTATTGGCTAGTATTTTGGTGAGAATTTTTGCGTCCATGTTCATCAAGGATATTGGTCTGTAATTCTCCTTTTTGATGGGGTATTTGTCTGGTTTGGGGATCAAGGTAATGGTGGCCTCATAAAACGAGTTTGGAAGTTTTCCTTCCATTTCTATTTTTTGGAACCGTTTCAGAAGAATGGGTATTAATTCTTCTTGAAATGTTTGGTAGAATTCCCCTGGGAAGCCATCTGGCCCTGGGCTTTTGTTTTTTGGGAAATTTTTGATGACTGCTTCAATTTCCTTAGTGGTTATAGGTCTGTTCAGGTTTTCTATTTCATCCTGGTTCAGTTGTGGTAGTTGATACATCTCTAGGAATGCATCCATTTCTTCCAGGTTATCTAATTTGCTGGCATACAGTTCCTCATAATATGTTCTTATAATTGTTTGTATTTCTTTGGTGTTGGTTATGATCTCTCCTCTGGCATTCATGATTTTGTTGATTTGGGTCATTTCTCTTTTCTTTTTGATAAGTCTGGCCAGGGGTTTATCAATCTCCTTAATTCCTCCAAAGAATCAGCTCCTAGTTTCGTTGATCTGTTCTACCGTTCTTTTGGTTTCTATTTCATTGATTTCTGCTCTGATCTTTATTATTTCTCTTCTCCTGCTGGGTTTAGGCTTTATTTGCTGTTCTTTCTCCATCTCCTTTAGGTGTAGGGTTAGGTTGTGTACTTGAGACCTTTCTTGTTTCTTGAGAAAGGCTTGTATTGCTATATACTTTCCTCTTAGGACTGCTTTTGCTGCATCCCAAAGATTTTGAACAGTTGTATTTTCATTTTCATTGGTTTTCATGAATTATTTAATTCTTCTTTAATTTCCTGGTTGACCCATTCATTCTTTAGTAGGATGCTCTTTAGCCTCCATGTATTTGAGTTCTTTCCAACTTTCCTCTTGTGATTCAGTTCTAGTTTCAAAGCATTGTGGTCTGAAAATAGGCAGGGAATGATCCCAGTCTTTTGGTACCGGTTGAGACCTGATTTATGACCTAGGATGTGATCTATTCTGGAGAATGTTCCATGGGCACTAGAGAAGAATGTGTACTCTGTTGCTTTGGGATGGAATGTTCTGAATATGTCATGAAGTCTATTTGGTTCAGTGTGTCATTTAAAGTCTTATTTCCTTGTTGATCATTTGCTTAGATGATCTGTTCATTTCAGTGAGGGGGGTGTTAAAGTCCCCCACTATTATTGTATTGTTGTCAATGTGTTTCTTTGCTTTTGTTATTAATTGCCTTATATAATTGGCTGCTCCCATGTTAGGGGCATAGATATTTACAATTGTTAGATCTTCTTGTTGGATAGACCCTTTCAGTAGGATATAGTGTCCTTCCTCATGTCTTATTACAGTCTTTGGTTTAAAATCTAATTTGTCTGATATAAGGATTGCCACCCCAGCTTTCTTTCGGTGTCCATTAGCATTGTATATGGTTTTCCACCCCCTCACTTTAAATCTGGGGGTGTCTTTGGGTCTAAAATGAGTCTCTTGCAGACAGCATATCGATGGGTCTTGTTTTTTAATCCAATCTGAGAGCCTGTGTCTTTTGATTGGGGCATTTAGCCCATTTACATGCAGAGTAACTATTGAAAGATAGGAATTTAGTGCCATTTTATTGCCTGTAGGGTGACTGTTACTGTATATTGTCTGTGTTCCTTTCTGGTCTATGTTGCTTTTAGGCTTTCTCTTTGCTTAGAGGACCCCTTTCAATATTTCTTGTAGGGCTGGTTTTGTGTTTGCAAATTCCTTTAGTTTTTGTTTGTCCTGGAAGCTTTTTATTTCTCCTTCTATTTTCAATGACAGCCTAACTGGATATAGTATTCTTGGCTGCTTATTTTTCTCGTTTAGTGCTCTGAATATATCCTGCCAGTCCTTTCTGGCCTGCCAGGTCTCTGTGGATAGGTCTGTTGCCAATCTAATGTTTCTACCATTGTAGGTTACATATCTCTTCTCCCGAGCTGCTTTCAGGATTTTCTCTTTGTCTATGAGACTCCTAAGTTTTACTATTAGATGTTGGGTGTTGACCTATTTTTATTGATTTTAAGAGGGGTTCTCTGTGCCTCCTGGATTTTGATGTGTGTTTCCTTCCCCAAATTAGGGAAGTTCTCTGCTATAATTTGCTCCAATATACCTTTTGTGCCTCTCTCTCTCTCTTCTTCTGGGATCCCAATTATTCTAATGTTGTTTCATCTTACAGTATCACTTATCTCTCGAATTCTGTCCTCATGGTCCAGTAGTTGTTGATCTCTCTTTTTCTCAGCTTCTTTATTTTCCATCATTTGGTCTTCTATATCACTGATTCTCTCTTCTGCCTCATTTATCCTAGCAGGTAGCACCCCCATTTTTGATTGCACCTCATTATTAGCCTTTTTGATTTTGACTTGGTTAGATTTTAGTTCTTTTATTTCTCCAGAAAGCATTTCTCTGATAACTTCCATGCTTTTTTCAAGCCCAGCTAGTATCTTTAAAGTGATGATTCTGAACTCTAGATCTGACATCGTACTAATGTCCATATTGAGTAGGTCCCTGGCAGTCGGTACTACCTCTTGTTCTTTTTGTTGAGGTGATTTTTCCATCTTGTCATTTTGACCAGAGGAGAATAGATTAATGAGAGAACAAAATGCTAACAGGGTAACAATCTCCCCACAAAATATATCTAAACAAATCAGAAAAGACCTGAAGCTGGGGGAAAAAGAAAGGGAAAGAAAGAAAAAAGAAAAAGGAAAAAAAATAAAAATAAAAAGATAAAAACAAAAACAAAAACAAAAAAAAACAGAACAAAACAAAACAGAATATGATCAAATATGATCAGGCTGGTGCATAGATCAGTGCCACACACTAGATTTTGGGTGTATTTTGGTCTGTTAGAAGATAGTGCCTCTCAAAATTTTAAAGAAAGAAAAACTTATATATGTACAAAAATAAGGGTTGATATGATGAAGGGATGGGATATGACTGTAAAGATGAAAATTATAAAAAATTTTTATAAAAGGAGTTGATAAGAAGTTTGAAAAAAGAAAAGAGGATTAAAAGAAAAAGAAAGAAAAAAAAGGGAGAGAATGTGATCAGGCAGGAGAGTAGAACAAAACCATACATTAGAGATTTAGGGTATATTTTGATCTGTTAGAAGAAACTATCTCAAAATTTTAAAGCGAGAACAACTTATATATATATGCCAAAAATACGGGTAACTACTATGAAGGGATAGAATATGACTCTAAAAATGAAAAATAAAAATGTTTTTTTAAAAAAGGGATTGATAAGATGTTGGTTGAAAAAGGAAAAAAGAAAAATTAAAAAAAAAAAGACAGTTAAAAAAAAATTAACTTTGAAAGACTAAAGAATCATGGTAAAAAAAGCCATGGATTCTATGTGCATTATTCCCCTAGCACTGGAGTTCTGTCATTCTCATTGATCGGTAAACTTGGTCTTTGCTGGCTGTTCTCCCTGATCTTCTGGGGGGAGGGGCCTGTTGCCGTGGTTTACAAATGTCTTTGCCAGAGGCGGAATTGCCCCACCCTTGCCCAGTCTGGACTAAGTAATCTGCTTGGGTTTGCTCTCGGGAGCTTTTGTTTCCTGCAAGCTTTCCGTACAGCTTTGGAGGCCGAGAGTGAAAATGGCAGCCTCCCAATCTCCACCCCGGAGGAGCTGAGAACTCGGGGCCCTGCTCCTCAGGGCACCCCCAGAGAAAAGCAGTCAGTCACTCCCGTCTCCCTGGTCTCCGGCCGCACTCCATGCTCACCCGGCCTGTGACTGCGCATTTCTATCTCTGGCACCTGACCCCATGTGGAGTCCCCAAACCCAGCAGATCCCTTCGGTGCGCTCCCGCACCACTCCTCCCAGGGGAGGAAGGGGAGTCTCCCCGGATCTGCTGCTTGTTGGGTCCCTGCTGGAGGAGCAGTGGCCCGACTGTGCCGCGGATCATGGTTTATGGCAACCCCGAGCTGAGAGCCCACGCCTCGGCTCCGTCTCTGCAGCCGGTTTCCCCGCTCCAATACCTGGGAGCTCTGCCTCACTCAGGCACCCCCAGTCTTTCTGTGACCCTGAGGTCCTGAGACCACACTCTCCCAGTGAGGGTTCCACCCCCCGCTTAGCCACTGGAGTGACGTCTCTCAGCGGAGCCGATTCCTAAAAGTTCCGATTTTGTGCTCTGCGGCTCTATCACTTGCCAGAAGCAGCTGACAGAGGCCCCCTCCCCCGCCATCTATCCTCCCGAATATCGCCTCGGATTCACTTCTCCACACATCCTACCTTCCAGAAAAAGGTCGCTTTTCTGTTCAGAGAGTTGTTGCTATTCTTTTCTTTGATCTCCTGTTGAGTTTGTAGGTGTTCAAAATGGTTTGATCCCTATCCAGCTGAATTCCTGAGACCAGACGAAATCCAGGTCTCCTACTCCTCTGCCATCTTGCTCCGCCCCCCCGTTCCTCCACATTCTTGCCAATGCTTGTTATTGTCTGTTTTTTATTATAATCATTCTTGTAGGTGTGAAGTGATATCTCACTGTGGTTTTAATTTGCATTTTTCTAATAAATGATGAGCATGTTTTCATGTGTTTATTGGCCATTAATATAGCTTTTTTGTGAAATATCTATTTAAATCTTTTGTCTTGCCTTCCTTCTTGAAAGATAATATTGCTTGGTATATACAATTCTTGGTTTGTAGTTATTTTATCCTCACATGTGCAACACACTTTTCCATTTTCTTCTGGCTTCCAACACTGCTGTTGAGGATTGGCCATCAGTCTTACTGTCATTTCTTTCTAGATAGTCTGTTTTTCTCTCTGGTTGCTTTTAAGATATTCACTTTGTTTTTGGTGTTTTACAGTTTCATTGTGATATATTTACATCTGGATTTCTATTTATTTGTTTGTTTGTTTGTTCATACTACTTAGGAGGCACTGAATTCAACTCTTTCATCAATCCCCAGTTGTTATTTCATCCCTTATTATTTCTTTTTTATTTTCTCTCTTCTATCTTTCTGAAGCTCTCCTGAGATGTATGTTAGAACTTATCACTCTATCCTATATGTCTTTTAACCTCTCTTTCATATTTCCCATTTGTTTTCCTCTGCAGCATTCTACATAATGTCTTCAGATCTATTTTCCAGTTTCCTAATTCTTTACTTGGTTGAATCTAATCTGCTGTTTGACTCATTGTTAACTTTTATGGTAGGCAGAATAATGAACCCTCAAAGATATCCACATCCTAATCCCCAAACCTGTATAAATGTTACCTTATGTGGCACAAAGGACTTTACAGATATTCTTAAGGGTAAGGATCCTTGGATGGGAACGTTATCCTAGATTATCAAAGTAGGCCCAATTTAATCACATGAACTAGTGGGAGATGGAAACAGAAGTGTGGGTCAGAGAGATAAAATGGAAGCAGGAGGAAAGATGCAAAGTGAGAGAGGGACCTGACTTGCCATTGTCATGGACAGCTAGCAAGGAATTGGGGACCTCAGTAAGAAAGTGGATTCTGCTAACAACTCAAATGAGCAAGGAAATGAATCTTACCCAATAGCCTACAGAAAGGAACTCAGCCTTGCTGACATTTTGATTTTAGCCCAATGAGACCTATGTCAGACTTATTAACTACAGAACTGTAAGATAATAAATTTATGTTGTTTTAAGACACTTACTTTTTAAAAAGATTTTATTTTTTTACAGAGAGAGAGGGCACAAGTGGGGGGAGGGGCAGAGGGAGAGGGAGAGAAAGATTCTCAAGCTGACTCCACGCTGAGCATGGAACCTGATGCTGGGCTCAGGCCCACGGCCCTGAGATCATGACCTGAACTGAAATCAAGAGTCAGATGCTTAGCTGACTGAGCCACCCAGGCACCCCAAGACACTTACTTTGTGGTAATTTGTTATACCAGCAATAAAAAAACTAATACTGTTTTTCAATTTTAATATTTTTAAAAATTTCCAAAAGTTCTATTTGGCTCTTTTTCACATATGCTATTCATGTTTAGAGTTTCCTGTTTCATACTTATATTTTCAATCATCCTTTTTTATTCTCTGGTACAGTAAAAACATCTTCATAATGTGCATCTGAAAATTTATTATCTATGATCTTTGCAGGTCTGGTTCTGCTTTCTGTTGTTTCTACTGGCTCTTGCTCAGAGCAAGAGCTCCTGCTTTGTTTATTTATGAATTTTTAACTTTTGACTGTGAACTCGTGTCTATTGGAAATTAACTGTTGGATTCTTTGAGACCTGGTTATAGGCATATTATTCCAGGAAAGGTGTGTGTTGGTTCAACTAGCTGCCACCTGAAACTTCCTGGAAACACCTTAAAATAAATTTCTAGCTTGAGGATTTTAAACTCATATAGGTAATATGAATGAGTGTTAATTAATGCAACAAACCTGGTGAATTAAGAATTCACAGGAAGAGGCAGTTCAAGTTAGCAGCATAGGAAGATCTTGAACTAAATTCCTCCCACAGACACACCATATCTACAGCTACATAGGGAAAAATTCCTTCTGAAAGAGACCTGAAAACTAACTGAGCAGCTGCTCCATAGTGAAGTATAAAAGGGCTACATCAAGGTGGGTAGGAGAGGCAGAAATGTCATCTCACCTGAAACCTCACCCCTGGCACAGTGACATATAACTGGGAGGGATCTCATAAATACAAAGCTTCTCCTTGGGAAGCAAGGGGATTGTGCCCCACATCAGGAACTCCAACCCTTGAGAACTGTACCAGAGAGTCAAGCCCCCAAAATGTCTGGTTTTGAAAACCAGTGGGGCTTATATCTAGGAGATAACCCCAAAGGGCTGTAGGGAATTAAGATCCTGCTGTTACAGGGCTCATGTGCAGACTTACTCACCCCTGGGACTCAGCAGTTTGAAAAGCACTTAGATCATATGTGAAGGAGATTCATTTGCTAATCTTAAGGCCTCTGCTAGAGGGTCAGGAACCTGTTGGGACTCTTGCCAGGGATGGAGGTACTTGTTCACACCAGTTTTGTGTTCTCCCTCTGCCTTACTAGTTCTGGTGGGAGTATCCCAACCCCAGTGCCTCCTGTGGCCCTGCTAAAGCCAGTAGACACATGCAGCCCACACAGAGGATGTCCCTTGCATGCCTGGCCCTGGTAGCCAGGGAGGCTTGCATTTCTGGGCCCCACAGGCCCGAAACAATTGGAGCCACAGTTCTTGATACGTTGCCACCCCTAAGGCGTGGCACACACAGTGGACTAAAACACACCTCAGTCTTCCTGTGAAAATGTCTATTTACATATTTGCTATCAACTTAAAATAGGCTGTTATATTTATAGGCTGTTATATGTGAGCCTCATGGTTAACAAAGCAAAAGTCTGTAGTAGATACACAAAAGATAATAGGAAAGGAATCTAACCATAACACTACAGAAAGTCATCAAACACTACAGAAAGTCATCAAGCTACAAGGGAAGAGCAGGAGAAGAAAAAAAGAATAGAAAAGAACTAAAGAACAGTCAGAAAACAATGAACAAAATAGTACTGAGCACATACCTAGTAATAATTACTTCAAATGTAAATGGGCTAAATTCTCCAATCAAAAACATAGACTGGCTGAATGGATTTAAAAAACAAAACAAAACAAAACAAAAAAAACAAAAACAAAAATAAAGACCCATATTGCCTACAAGAGACTCTCTTCAAATGTAAGGACATGCACAGACTGAAAGTGAAGGAATGAAAAATGATGTTTCAGGTAAATGGAAACTGAAAGAAAACTTGGGTAGTTATATCAGACAAAATACACTTTTAAACAAAGACTGT
Organism: Mirounga angustirostris; assembly: GCF_029215605.1. Lineage (NCBI taxonomy): Eukaryota > Metazoa > Chordata > Mammalia > Carnivora > Phocidae > Mirounga > Mirounga angustirostris. The sequence goes on from NW_026991716.1 coordinate 35,358,335, forward strand.
AATAAAAGACAAAGAGGGTCATTAAATAATGATAAAAGGGTCAAATCAACAAGAAGATACAACATTTGTAAATATTTGTGTACCCAACATAGGAGCACCTAAATATATAAAGCAAATACTAACAGACCAAAAGGGAGAAATTGACAGCAATACAACAATAGAGCGATAGTAAAATACAATACAATACAATACAATACAATACAATAATAGTAGGGGACTTTACTATCCTACTGACTCTCACACTCATGCACACACACCATCTGTGTGTTGAGACCCAGCTACTTCAAGACAAAAGCTACATTTGTGCCTCTCAGAGCATCTGGTTGACCCAGAAGAGATCTAGAGAGTGAGAACAAAAACAAGAGAGAGATACAGACAGATTACTCTCTTTTAAAGCATCCTGTTCTTTTCCTCCAAAGCATGTATTACAGTTGTATTGACAAACGCACCCCTCTTCCACTAGATAGAGAGGGGCACCAAGGCAAGGATCTGTTTACCTGGACCATATTGTAGCACCTAGCTCAGTGCCTGGTACATAATAAATCTTTATTGGATGCATGGATTTTAAATATGGGTGGCTGCATTTAGACAAGTGGAACAGATGGGTGCCAATAGATTACTTTGGAAATCATAAAACAAAAGTGGGAAGTGAGAAAACAAAACAGAAAATACCAAAGAAATTTTAATAATGTGTAATTCATAGAAGAAATATGAGTGATCCTCTTTGATCTAACAAATTGTCATGTAATTATAGATTCTTATGACCAGTCTATAACTGGGGGAGAATAAAAAGAGTTGTGTTCATTGTCCAACATGAGGTTTGTAGGCTAGTGACAAGCAAAATTGGATAGTACTGCTTTGGATTACCAAGGACATTTGTGGAATCTCTTTCCCTGAAGATGGAAAGCCTTTCTTTTCTGTGATGTTCTTGATGTCTTGTTAGGAGGCAGTAGAATGGGTCTCTAGTTTTTTTCATTCCTGTGGGTTGATGATAAAGTTTCCTTTTCCCCCTCTTTTTTCTATCTGGCTTTAAGTGATCCTATCAGTTCATTTTAGCTTTGATAATTATCTCTGAACGTACATTTCCTTGCTACATTCTGAAAAGTTCACTCTTTTATCAGGTATCAGAGTAACACTGCTTCTGCTGTTCTTGAAACAATTACCAACATTCAACCCAAAGAGAGTGGAGGCGGTGTGGGAGAGACCCGGGAAGCCATCGTTTATAGATTATCTGAAGATATGCTGAGCAAACTGCCTCCTGATTACATTCCTCACGAGGTAAGCTACACACTTTGCCCCTGGTGTGTACAGGGCTATCTTTGGGTTCCACAAAACCTAGCATGGTCCTGGGACAGTAAGTTTCACTCCCTCCCTGCTCTGTTCATTCCCACTTCCTTTGCAACTCTTTCTTTTAACCTTGTGGTCTTCTCTTCCTTGGCCCTTCTCAAGCATCTTGCAAACTATGATCTGCACTTTTCCTGACACCTTTCTCCATCCGTCTCCTACTCCATGTTCTCTTTCAATCACCTTTTCTCTACCTTTTCCCATCTTTGTATTCCTCTATCTTTGCATCCCCAGACATCTTACGCCTGTAGGCTGGAAACATCTCTCCACCTCTTTCACCCAAGCCTGCTTTGTCCATTCTTTAAACTCACTCCTTGTTTTTGTCTTCTGCTCCCCCCTTCTAGTCTCTCAATCCTCCCAGCCAGGAAAGCAAGCCATTTAAATGAATTCACTCCCCACGTGGATGGCAATAATTTTCTACTTCTTTAACCTCCCAGTTGTTTGCCTATTAACCTAAATCGGTTTTTCTCAAAATATTTTTAACCTCAAGACCCCTTTACAAAATGACTGAGGACCCCAAATAGCTTTTATTTATGTGGGTTATAACTACTGATATTTAATATATCATAAATTTAAACCGACACATTTCAAAAGTCTGTATTAATTTATTGTAAAATAACAGTAATAAACCCCACTACATGTTAACACAAATAACATTTTTATTAAAAAAAAGAGTATGTTTTCCAAGACAAAAAAATTTATTGAGAATAGTGGGATTGTTTTACATTTTTTGCAAATCTCTTTAATGCCTTGTTTAACAGAAGGCAGGTAGATTTTCCTATCTGCTTCTGCATTCGATCTGTTGTGATACCACATGTCACGTAGCTCTGGAAAACTTCACTGTACACTCCTGAGAGAAGAGGAGTTAAAAAGTTAAGTGATGTCTTAGTATTACTATGAAAAACGTGCAACTTTGTGGACCCCCTGAAAGGATCTCAGGGTCTACAGGGGTCTTTGAGAACTGCTGATCTAAAAAAAAAACTTTAACTGTGGTAAAATTTCTGGGGGGTTAAAAGTTCTGCGAAAGGTCCTTCAACTTGGCCTCCTTCTTCATGCAAGAAGACAGGGTTGTGTCTTCTGGTCATCCAGGGCCTCCTCTCTCCTGTTCTCAGCCTCCACTCCTCACTGCTGATGGTCAGAGAGTCCCAGATGGGACTGAGTCAAGTGTAGCTCTTCAACCAAGAAGTGAGAGGCTAATGCCCTAGTGCTGGTATAACTATGGTTTTGTGTCTACCCTGACTTGCATCCTCAAGTTTGGGAAAAATGAACTTGTCAGTTGGGGACCCTGAGGCTGCTTGAGCTACAGGCCTCCCACTGCAATGGGTACCCTCAACAATAAGAAACATTTTCTTGCTTCTTAAAACAGTTTTTACCTCTGCTATGTAAATGGGTACCAAGGCATTTGACCAAGATACTGAAATCCATTGCTTCACATAGAGATAATTATAGTAGGGGGTAAAACATTTTTTTTTAATGGATACATAGTGTAAGTGATCTTCAGGAGACAGATGAGGCATAAAACCTGCCTTAAAATATTTTAAAACCTGGCATGTGAAGGTGAGATAAAACTCACTCTGGTTGACTAGACCACAGGTTGGTATTACCCGAGGAGGGGTCCAGGGCCTTGGGATAATTTGAGCTATCCAGGCTTGGTCAGGGCCACTTCCCCAAGTTCTCTGTTCTGGCAATATTCTAGCAGGGACTGAATGTGAGGGATGTCACTAAGTAGTTTGCTAAATGGGAAGGAGTTTGTACTGAGGCATCTAAAACTGCTTCCTCTTCCAAGATCATTTACCTTTTAGTGTCCTTTATTTCATAGAAGAGAGAGATGTGTTCTTGAAAATGGGGCTGTAAAGTGAATTTTGTAAATTGAAATATAATTACACTATTGACTTCCATAGTAAAAACGGAGCCACATTACTCAAGAAGAGACTACCTGGTCCCAGAAACATAATGAAAATCCTATGTAAGACTGCAGCAAATCTTTCATCTTATTAATAAAAAGATAATTTTAGGCTGGAACAATAACCATATTCAAAATAAAATCAGTACAAAGATTAGATTTTCAAGAGTTTAAGTTTTTCCTAAGCATGTCTCTATTGCAAAAGAAGTTTCTTGTTTAAAACTGTAAGTAGGGCAAGGTGATTTGTTTGGGGCTGTTAGCATACTAAAAGGTACCTGGGCTATTGATGTGACACTGTAGCCAATACCTGGGCTTAATTTCCCACTTGTGGGAGTTGCAAAAGTATTTCCATAATTTCCTTTTTCCTTCATTGTGAATTTCTACAGAGTAGTCATGATTTAAAGGGGGTGATATATATGCTATTCAGCCACTGGAGGCTGAGGGGCTCGAAATGAGAATGAGGAGGTAGAGCCTGCAAAAATGTAAGTTCTAGAACCAGGAATTTAGGAGAATGCCTGGAAGTTGGTACAGTGACTGGGTTAGGGACCTCCACCGGCATGTTTGACTGGGATTGCAATATCATTTGCTCTACCTGCCCAGATATTCCCACCCTGGATGTTCAGTTTTGTATATCCCACACTGATTCCAAGTTTGTGCTTCCCCTCTTCATTCCTAACTCATTAGAAGTGGCCCAACTGCAGGAAAGCAGAGGTGTCTATTGCTGAGGGGGATGCTTCAGCATCATGCTAGCAAACCTGTTCTGGAAAATGAGGAGGATGGTCCACATGAGCCTGAAGCCTATCGTTTCTAATATTCCATGACTCAAGAAGGGGCTGTGAGCATTTCCAGCAGAGAAGCCTACAGTTGACTGGCTTTCTGGTGATTTGGTGGACTGGTACATTTCTCTAAATTCTCTCCCACTCCATATGCCTATCCTTACCCCTCCTATACTGGTATCTCTTTGATTGTGGCCAGCAGAAAGTTCAGATCTCTGTATGAGTTCTTGCCAATATCCATAGTCAATCTTTTCTTGGGCATAGGTCACTAAATTCAAATGTATATATATATTGGCTTATTTTCCAATAATTGTTATATTTTATTTTATTTTTTATTTATTTATTTATTTTTAAAAGATTTTATTTATTTATTTGACAGAGAGACACAGTGAGAGAGGGAACACAAGCAGGGGGAGTGGGAGAGAGAGAAGCAGGCTTCCCGCCGAGCAGGGAGCCCGATGCGGGGCTCGATCCCAGGACCCTGGGATCATGACCTGAGCCGAAGGCAGACACTTAATGACTGAGCCACCCAGGTGCCCCTAATTGTTATATTTTATTATTCCCAGACCAGATGCTTTTATATTGATCTCTTCAAAATGGTCAATAAATGATATACCAAAAGGAACAAACGACAGGTGCTTAATGGCTCTCACACAAAGTCAAATATTTTTATTGATTAGATTAGGAAAGGCTCTCTTTAGTCACACTAACCAGGGCAACAATGATCTTAGGAAGCTGCAACCAATCATTCATTGGTTACTGCTCTGTAAAGATTTTGGCCGTATTAAATTTCTGTGACATTTCTAATAACAACTCTATAAGCATTATGAAAAAAACATGCCAAACTGTACTCTTACAAAGGTTAGATTGCAAAAGAATATATTTTTTTAAAGATTCTATTTATTTATTTGAGAGAGAGAATGAGAGACAGAGAGCACGAGAGGGAAGAGGGTCAGAGGGAGAAGCAGACCCCCCGCCGAGCAGGGAGCCTGATGCGGGACTCGATCCCGGGACTCCAGGATCATGACCTGAGCCGAAGGCAGTCGCTCAACCAACTGAGCCACCCAGGCGCCCCTGCAAAAGAACATTTAACTGACACTTAGCACTTAATCATTTGAAAGGGAAAAAAGGTACAGTTTTGTTTCAGCTTTTTAAAGTACATTTCCAATTATCAATGAAGTACAATCAGTAGGAAATAAAAACAATTTTAGTTGAACAGTAGTTTCTGAGGCCTGCAAATGGGGAATTTAATGTCAAGTTGGGTTCTGCAAGAGATATTTTAGAATCCATTTGGCCTAGTAGAGCTATATCCAGAGGAAGAAAAAGAATAGAGAAAGGAGAGGTCATTGGAAGAGAAATGACAGATGATTAAAAAAAATTCATTTCTTGTATGCTTTTTTTTTTTTTTTTTAAGGTGAAAGCTCGTTTGGTAAAGATGGGACATCTTAATTCAATGAACATATTTCTTAGACAAGAAATTGACAGAATGCAAAAAGTCATCTCAATCCTTCGCAGTAGCCTGAGTGATCTAAAATTGGCCATTGAAGGAACAATCATTATGAGTGAGGTGAGCTATGATCTCAGTTGTCATTTCCCTCTTTTGTTGGTTTTTCTCATTCTTATATTTTAACTTTCTCTTTTTCAGAATTTGAGAGATGCCCTGGACAACATGTATGATGCTCGCATACCTCAGATCTGGAAAAGAGTGTCCTGGGATTCATCCACACTGGGCTTCTGGTTTACTGAACTTCTGGAAAGAAATGCTCAGTTTTCTACTTGGATATTTGAAGGGAGGCCCAATGTATTTTGGATGACTGGTTTCTTTAATCCCCAAGGTATGTGCTTATAAGAAAGTGGGCAAAGTTGGAAGATGAGCATAGTTACGTAGTAGCACTGTGTGAAATACATGTTATAATACAATAATATAGAGGTACAACTTGCTAAGTGCTGGACACATGCTTTCAAAGGTTGGAAACCACAGATGATCCTTCTGTATTTGTTTTACAAATTCAATCTGAAATTCATTCTACCATTGCTTCCACAATAAGGTAGGCAGACCTTCCATTTTTCTTCTCATCTGCTTCACCAAGGCTGTGGTTAGGACATGTGAAATAGTAAAGTTTTGTTCAAATCTCAAATCTTAATTTTAAATTTTTATGAAAATGACAAGCATGAAGCACCAAAATATGCAAAAATTGCTTCTATATTTCAGGAAATTAGACTGATTTCAAAAATGATCCTGTGGCAAAACTTTTATTGAGTGAACTTCTAGAGTCTGTACCCCCTCAGTTCCCCCCACCCGAAAAAAGTGCTTTGTGATTCTGCTGCATTTCTTCCTTCACTCTAGAAATTTTTACTGAGTTACTGACCAGATGTCTATTGACATAATAATAAGCTATATATATATATGTGTATATATATATATATAATTATATATAATTGGTAAGCTCATAAAAACTACCATGGTTAGTGTTTCAGATTTAGAAAATGTAGAGTTCATAAAGTTTTGAAACATGACAACTTTTTTTTTTTAAGATTTTATTTATTTATTTGACACAGAGAGAGAGACAGCAAGAGAGGGAACACAAGCAGGGGGAGTGGGAGAAGGAGAAGCAGGCTTCCCGTGGAGCAGGGAGCCCGATGTGGGGCTCGATCCCAGGACCCTGCGACCATGACCTGAGCCAAAGGCAGACGTTTAATGACTGAGCCACCCAGGTGCCCGAAACATGACAACTTTTTGCTAACTACAATATGGATAGTTTTATTTCAAGTAATTCTTTCTTTTAGTTTTTATTTAAATTCCAGTTAGTTAACATACAGTGTAGTATTAGTTTCTGGTGTACAATATAGTGATTCATTGCTTCCATGCATCACCCGATGCTCATTACAACAAGTGCCCTCCTGAATCGCCATCACTTATATCACCCATCCCCCCCCCTCTGGTAACCATCAGTTTGTTCTCTATAGTGAAGAGTCTGTTTCTTGGTTTGCCTTTCTCTGTGTGTGTGTATTATTCCCTTTCCTCATTTGTTTTCTTTCTTAAATTCCACATATGCATGAAATCGATGATATTTATCTTTCTCTGACTTATTTTGCTTAGCATAATACTCTGGCTCCATCCACTTTGTTGCAAATGGTAAGATTTAATTCCTTTTTATGGCTGAGTAATATTCCTGTGTGTGTGTGTGCGTGCGTGCGTGCATGTGTGTGTGTGCATGTGTGTGTGTATAACATCTCTTCTTTATCCATTCATCAATCAATGGATACTTGGGCTGTTTCCATAATTTGGTTATTGTAGATAATGCTGCTATAAATATCAGGGTTCATGTATCCCTTTGAGTTAGTAGTATTTTTGTATTCTTTGGGTAAATACATAGTAGGGCCATTGCTGTATCAGAGTAGTTCTATTTTTAACTTTTTTTTTTAAAGATTTTATTTATTTATTTGACAGAGAGAGACACAGCCAGAGAGGGAACACAAGCAGGGGGAGTGGGAGAGGGAGAAGCAGGCTTCCTGCCAAGCAGGGAGCCCCATGCAGGGCTCGATCCCAGGACCCCAGGATCATGACCTGAGCTGAAGACAACCGCTTAACGACTGAGCCACCCAGGCGCCCCTATTTTTAACTTTTTGAGGAACTTCCATACTGTTATCCAGAGTGGCTACACCAGTTTGCATTCCCACCAACAGTGCAAGAGGGTTCCCCTTTCTCTACATCCTCGCCAACACCTGTTGTTTCCTATGTTGTTGATTTTAGCCATTCTGAAAGATGTGAGGGGATAGCTCATTGTAGTTTTGATTTGCATTTCCCTTGATGATAAGTGATGTTGAGCATCTGTTCATGAATCTGTTGACTACCTGTATATGTTCTTTGGAAAAATGTTTATTTATGTCTTGTGCCTATTTTTTAATTGGATTATTCATTTTTGGGGTGTTGAGTTTCATAAGTTCTTCATATATTTTGGACACTAACCCTTTATAGGATATGTCATTTGCAAATATCTTCTCCCATTCTTTAGATTGCCTTTTAGTTTTGCTGACTGCAGAAACTTTTTATTTTGATGTGGTCCTAATAGTTTATTTTTGCTTTTGTTCCTGTTTCCTCAGGAGACATATCTAGAAAGAAGTTGTTATGACCCATGTCAAAGAGGTTATTGGTCATGTTCTCTTCTGGGATTTTTATGGTTTCAGGTTTCATATTTGGGCCTTTAATCCATTTTTTAATTTATTTTTGTGTATGGTGTAAGAAAGTGGTCCAGTTTCATTCGTTTGCATGCTGCTGTCCAGTTTTCCCAACACCACTTGTTGAAGAGACTGTCTTTTTACCATTGAATATTCTTTCCTGCTTTGTTGAAGATTAATTGACCATATAATTGTGGATTCATTTCTGGGCTTTCTATTCTGTTCTATTGATCTATGTGTCTATTTCTGTGCCAGTACTCTAGTGTCTTGATCACTACAGCTTTGTAATATAACTTGAAGTCTGGAATTGTGATGTCTCCAGCTTTGCTTTGCTTTGCCAAGATTGCTTTGGCTATTTGAGGTCTCTTGTGGTTCCATATAAATTTTAGGATTGTTTGTTCTAGCTCTATGAAAAATGCTGTTGGTATTTTGATAAGGATTGCATTAAACGTGTAGATTTCTTTGGGTAGCATAGATATTTTAACAATATTTGTTCTTATGATCCATGATCATGGACTGTCTTTCCAATTTTTTGTGTCATCTTCAATTTCTTTCATCAGTGTTTTATAGTTTTCAGAGTACAGGTCTTTCACCTCTTTGGTTATGTTTATTCCTAGGTATCTTATTATTTTAGGTGCAATTGTAAATGGGATTGATTCCTTATTTTATCTTTCTGCTGAATTATTATTGGTGTATAGAAATGTAACAAAGTTCTGTACATTGATTTTGTATCTTGCAACTTTCCTGTATCAGTTCCAGCAGTTTTTTGGTGGAGTCTTTAGGGTTTTCTACGTAGAGTATCATGTCATCTGCGAATGGTGAAATTTGACTTCTTCCTTGCTGATTTGGATGACTTTTATTTCTTTTTGTTGTCTGATTGCTATGGCTAGGACATCTAGTATTATGTTGAAAAAAAAGTGGTGAGACTGGACATCCTTGTCTTACTTCTGACTGTAGAGGAAAAGCTCTCAGTTTTCCCCCATTTAGGATGATATGAGCTGTGGCTTTTTCATAGATGGCCTTTATTATGTTGAGGTATGTTCCCTCTAAACATACTTTGTTGAGGGTTTTTATCATGAATGAATATTGTACTTTCTCAAATGCTTTTTCTGCATCTATTGAAATGATCATATGATTCTCATCCTTTCTTCTATTAATGTGATGTATCACACTGATTGATTTGTGAATATTGAACCACCCGTGTAACCCAGGAATAAATCCCACTTGATTGTGGTGAATGATTCTTTTAAGGTATTGTTGGATTAGGTTTGTTAGTATTTTATTGGGGATTTTTGCATCTGTGTTCATCAGAGATATTGGCCTGTAGTTCTCCTTTATTGTAGTGTCTTTATCTGGTTTTGGTATCCGGGTAATGCTGGCCTCAAAATGAATTGGGAAGTTTTCCTTTTCTATTTTTTTGGAATAGTTTGAGAAGAATAAGCATTAACTCTTCTTTAAATGTTTGGTAGAATTCACCTATGAAGCCATCTGGTCCTGGACTTTTGTTTGTTGGGAGTTTTTGGTTACTGATTCAATATCTTTGCTGGATATCTGTCTATTCAAATTTTCTATTTCTTCCTGTTTCAGTTTGGTAGTTTATATGTTTCTAGGAATTTATCCATTTCTTCTAGCTTGTCCAATTTGTAGGCATGTAATTTTTCATAATATTCTCTTCTAATTGTTTGTATTTCTGTAGTGTTGGTTGTTATTTCTCCTCTTTCATTTGTGACTTTGTTTATTTGGGTCCCCTCTCTTTTCTTTTTGATAAGTCTGGCTAGAGGTTTATCAATTTTATTAATTTTTTCAAGGAACCAGCTCCTGGTTTCATTGATCTGTTCTATTGTTTCTTTAGTTTCTATATCATTTATTTCTGCTCTAATCTTTATTATTTCCTTCCTTCTGCTGGTTTTAGGCTTTATTTGTTGCTATTGTCCTAGGTCCTTTAGGTATAAGGTTAGGTTGTTTATTTGAGATTTTTCTTGCTTCTTGAGGTAAGCATGTATTGCTAATACGTCCCTCTTAGAACCTCTTTTGCTGTATCCCAAAGGTTTGGGACCACTGTGTTTTCACTTTTATGGGTTTCCATGTATTTTGTTAAATTTCTTCTTTGATTTCATGGTTGGCTGATTCATTGTTAGGTTGCATGTAATTTAACCTCAATGTATTTGGGGTCTTTCCAGATTTTTTCTTGTGGTTTCATAGCTACTTGAGATAATTCCTGGCCAAAATAAAGTAATGTTGGGTTCCTTACAGTTCGGCACCTTATAGCTCCACTAGTAATCTAAGAAGTATTCACATATACAAGTTTAGGAAGCATTATTGCTACTCACAATATGGTTGAATCTCATGAAATATTAAGTGAATAATAAACAGAACACATTACAGTGTGGTTATACTGTATACATTGTAGTCTAGGGGTAATGTATGTATACTGTATGATTCCATTTACACAATGAATCAAAATTGGCAAAACAGACACATAGTGTTAAAAGTCAGACTAGTGGTTGCCCTTGAGAGAGAGAGGGCAGTGATTGCAAAAGGGCAGAAGAGGATTCCTGGAGGTCAAAAATGTTCCATTTCTTGATCTGGATGTTGGTTACATGGCTATTCTCTTGGTGAAAATTCATCAAGCTGTACACTTAATGATTTGTGCAGTTTTCTTTATATAAATAGTACTTCAAAATGGTATATGTAATTGTTCTCTGTGTACATACATTCATTCACTCATGCATTTTCAAATATATTAACATTTTCTAAACTTAAACACTAACCGTGGTTGTTTTTATGAGCTTACAAAACTATACATAGTATGCTATTATTTCAATAGGCTTTAGAATTGTAAAGGACAGCTCCAAGATTTCACTTATCTATTATTCTCCCAGAATTTCCATTGAATTTGGGGAGGAAACATTTTTATTATCGTTCTTGGATTTTGTGAATCTACTTATGAGCCTCTCTTTCCTCCTTTACCAGCCCTCGATTTGAGTGAGTTTTCACCAGGTAATTCTTGGCTTGAGGGCCTGAAGAAATAACACTTAACTTAATTAGGGTTGTCTAACCATCTTCCATTTGCCAGCCCCTCTGCTAGGTGCTTTCAATAGAGAGAGATTTGAGACCCAATACATCCCCTAAAGGAGCTTATAATCTGATTGGTAAGACAGACCCATCAGCAACTTTAACATAATGCGATAAGTGCTCCACCCAAGTGAGAACCAAGTGCCACAGTAGTACAGAGGACAGGGAAATGAATTCTGCCAAGGGAGGGCTCCAGAAGAGCTTTATACAGGAAGCATGGAGTAGGATTTGCAGGGACTCAAGAAAAAGGGCATTCCAGCCAGAGACCTGAGCAAAGACAAGGCATGAGGAAAGAAGAACAGCAGTGTGCCCAGAGCTCAGGAAGAGGGAGAAGAGATGGATGGCAGGCTGGAGTGCGGAGTCTTCTGGGGGGAGGTTAGGCCACATCATAAAGGCAATTGGAAGTCCACAGAGATCAGAAGATAATCCCAGGAGAAGGTAGAGAGTAGACTGGAATATGGAGGTCCAGAGCAACGTGACTTAACCATGTAAAGAGGAAGGGACAGATTTGATGGGGTGATTAAATGGGGGATCTTTGAGAGAACAGAGAATGGCAATGGCTGAGATTGAAGGCCTGTTCCAGATAGCACTGGAAGAAGGACAGGTTGGGAGGAAAGCAAGGAACACTGGAATTGTCAGCTAGTACTGGTAGGATATTCACGTGGAGAGGTGTGTTGGCCAACTTGGAGTTCAGGAGAGGGGTAAAGATCAGTGATTTTTAAAAAGATGTGAGGTCATTAACTACATTTTTGATATTCAGAAACCAAGAGAGATGGGTTGGTTGATCCCTGGCTTTCCATAGATGCAGACCAAGTTAAGTCGTGTATCACAACACACAATCTCTTTCAATGATTGTTTTTTATCCCCATTAGAATTATGACTTAAAATAGCAAGGTATTAATATGAACTAATATTTAATTGTTACTATTTGTTAAGAAATGTTACAAGCCAGAACTTGTATTTAAAGAAATACAAATACAACATTTGTTTCTCGCCTTGTCAATTTTTGCCATTCTAACTGGTGTAAGGTGGTATCTCAATGTGGTTTTGATTTGAATTTCCCTGATGGCTAATGATGATGAGCATTTTTTCATATGTCTGTTAGCCATTTGTATGTCTTCTTTGGAGAAGTGTCTGTTCATGTCTTCTGCCCATTTTTTGACTTGATTATTTGTTTTTTGGGTGTTGAGTTTGAGAAGTACTTTATAGATCATGGATACCAGCCCTTTATTTGTACTGTCATTTGCAAATATCTTCTCCCATTCTGTGGGTTGCCTCTTTGTTTTGTTGACTGTTTCCTTTGCTGTGCAGAAGCTTTTCATATGGTTTCACTTATTTGTGGAACATAAGGAATAGCCTGGAGGACATTAGGAGAGGGAAGGGAAAAATGAGGGGGGCGGGAATCAGAGGGAGAGATGAACCATGAGAGACTATGGACTCTGAGAAACAAACTGAGGGTTTTAGAGGGTAGGGGAGTGGGGGATGGGTTAGCCCGGTGATGGCTATTAGGGAGGGCACTTACTGCATGGAGCACTGGGTGTTATATGAAAACAATGAATCGTGGATCACTACATCAAAAAGCATGATGTGGGGCACCTGGGTGGCTCAGTCATTAAGTATCTGCCTTTGGCTCAGGTCATGATCCCAGGGTCCTGGGATAGAGCCCTGCATCAGGCTCCCTGCTCGGTGGGAAGCCTGCTTCTCCCTCTCCCACTCCCCCTGCTTGTGTTCCCTCTCTCGCTGTGTCTCTCTGTCAGATAAATAAAATCTTAAAACAAACAAACAAACAATGATGTATTGTGTGGTGACTAACATAATAAAATAAAATTTAAAAAAAGAAATACAAATACAGACATACATCTGTTTTCTATATTTGTTAATAATACTAATCCTTTCTCTTTTCTTCACTTCTGTTTTCAGCTTAAACTTTGATTCTTTCTCTCATGGCTCTCCATATCTTCGAAAGCCCTGGACTTATTTAAGCATGTTACCTTTACACACAACCACCTAGACATACACCCTTACCTATGATTGCTTTCTATTTATAGCATAGAAAAGTGGAGATCAGCTTTCTCTGCATACTAATCACTTGTCTGCTTCCTTTTCCTTCTCTTGACATAAGAAATAAATTACTTTCTGTTCCATATTACCTGACCAAATCTGGAAAACATAAAGATTACAGCAACTTCATGCATGTTCACAAGCAGTGTGCAAGCAGATAAAGTGCTTTCCAATTGGAAGCCTCTCTGGTCACTATTTGACATCAATAATTGATTTTTCAGCATGACTATATCTCCTGGGTTTTATATCTTCTAATCCAGTCTCCTTTGATGAAATTTCTTTCTTTGGCTCAAGGTATTTAAGCAAATGGGTTTTTTCAATTAAAAAAAATGTTTAAGTAAAACACAATGAATGCACTTTGCAATGAAGCCATAGTTTCATCACAAATATGTATAGTCAAAATCACCTAGGCTATAAAACATATGAAAAAACATTTACACATATGACCATTTATTTTGTGTTCTTATAATGTAATATGGCATCTAGTACTGTCTGATGTGTGTTTCCCATCATGCCTCTGGTGATTGCTCCTCAGGCCTAAGTGACTTCAAGACCCATGCTGCCACAATGACAGGTGACAGGACTTGTGTGCCCCCACCTGTCTGTGCCTGAGTTGATGCTGTTTATAGCATTGCTCCTTTGCCTTATGGTGGCCTGATATTTTGTCAGTCATACTTGAAGAGGCTGAGTCAGCCGCCACGGAGTGGCTTCACAGGCATTTCTTGTAGCAGTTGGTGAGCTCAATCATGTGGCAATTAGGTCTGATTATTAAAATGGTCAAGCTGTCTCTATCCATGATCCTATAACATTTGTTTGATGGCTCAGCTTTTGGCAGTGCGTGGATTTGCCTCCCAATGGATTACTCAGGCCCAAGAGAGCCTTTGTGCTCCACTGGGCTTTCCCAGCTGTCATTGATACACATGTTCACATATTGTTTAAGATTGTGCTTCTCAGGATTCTTGAAGGATTTGTTTGGTCTCTGGTTCCCACAGGTGTAACTTTTCAGAGCATCATGCACACATGATTGATTCTAATTTGTGTGTGTGTGTCTGTGTCTGTGTCATAAGTGTAGACTATGAATTATGAGCCTGACTTCAAGTGGGTCTTGACCACCTTGCAAAACCTCTTGATAGCCATGCTTTACCATTTGACGTTAGGTATGATTCACATGCTGCTAATGCAGGGGCTATTAGCACATAATGCTAATGCTCTCCAGGCCTCACACCTCTATAGGAGATTGAACCATGCAGTATCATTATTCTCCAAATGCGTAACTCAATCTGGAGCTTAATGCCAATTGGATGCCAATTTGCATTAGTTTTCTGTTTTCTCTTCAGTGTCTCAACAACCATGTCAGTTTGTCATAGCAGATATCAGTGACAACTTATATACTAGTGCAAATCAAGATTTTCAGAAAGGATTTTGCTGAAGCAAGGGGATGGATCCTTTTGTCCTGTTATCTTTTGTTATAGTAAAAATCATCTACAATCTCTTGCTTATGTACTTGTTTTCAGGGCAACGTCATCAACTAGCAGCACTCCCTCAATGCTTGTCTTATAAAAGCCTTATGTTTGTTGGATGGAAAATATACCAAGAGTTAATAGAACTTTGGGATTGAAAGGGACTGGACGATTTCTTCTAATCCCATAACAATCCTAAGCATGCCCCATAGCTACTGTTTGTGGAACATCTGAGGGAAGCCAGGTGAACCTCAGGGTTCTAAACCTCTATCTGAGTGATAGCACTTACCTGCTCTGTCCTCAAAGAGAATGATAGGAGGACTATGGACATCCTAGAAATGCCTTCAGATTGAGTAACAACCCGTCTTCCTTGCCTTCATGTGGGAGGGGCTTAGGTGCACCTGGCTTTAGTCACAACTACATCCTTTATAATTCTAGTTTCTGCACATGGTTATCTTCCTTACCAACTGTCAAATCCCTTGTAATCTGGCCAGACTCATCATTGCTTTCTGCAAGGCTACCAAATCTAGTGACCTCCTTGCCAACTTCATTCCCCTTAACTATGCTAGAATGCCAATTCTGGAAACTCTTTCACACCTTGGCTTTCATCCATTACCTTCCTTGGTTCTCCTCCTACCTCTCCTAGGACTGCTTCTCGGTCTACATTGTAGGCTCTTCTCAAGCAAGTTCTGCCCTTGGCCTGGTACCAACATGGATGACATCAGCTATTCTCACAGATGAAACTACTTATGTCTACTTATGACTGACTCATCCAAAGTCCTGTTTCAAGATTCTGGCTCTTCACTTCCAACTGCCAGTATAGAATATTCCATCCTCCTGGAACCTCACCAGTACTACTATCTGGTCATCTTCCTCCTAAACCATCCTTATCAAGATTCTGCTACGTTTGCTTGTGTATCACCATGCACCAGATCACCCAACTCTTGTGAATGGTCCTCTCACATCCAAACAGCTTGGAAGAGGGAAACTTGGAAAGCCTACTGTGGTGGCAGGCAAGAGGGGAAAGTAGAAAGTAGTGACAGATGCTACCAGAGGTCAAGTAAGATGGGACCAAAAGTGGTCAGATGGCTTTTTTTTTTTTTGTTAAAGATTTTATTTATTTATTTGACAGAGAGATACACAGCAAGAGAGGGAACACAAGCAGGGGGAGTGGGAGAGGGAGAAGCAGGCTTCCCGCGGAGCAGGGAGCCCGATGTGGGGCTCGATCCCAGGACCCTGGGATCATGACCTGCGCCGAAGGCAGACACTTAACGACTGAGGCACCCAGGCACCCCCAGATGGCTTTATCAATAAGGGGACTGTTGTCAAAGGAAGTGTGTCAGTGGAGTGGATGGGAAAGTGGAGGAGTCAGACTTCAAGGTGAGTGAGTGAAACAGGAAATGGAGAGACAGAGAGTATAGACAAGAAGGATAATTGTCTCAAGAAATTTGGCTTTGAAGAGGAGAAGCAAGTTGGAGGAGTGGTTGTAAGAAGAAAGGATTCTTTTTTTTCTTCTTGTAATGATAGGAGAGGCTTGAATCTATTCAAATACTCGTGGGAAGAAGCCAGGAGAGAGAGAGAGAGATCGAGTGAGAGTGCAAAGATAACAGAGAGGGGTAAAAGAGGCAAAGAGGGGCTGGCTCCCAAGTGGAGGGATGTACTCCAAACAGGTGGAGGGACACCATACCCATTGTAGTAAGAGTAATAAGGGAGGAAAATGTGTAGGTGCAAGTGAGTTTGTCAGTTTGATGGCAAGAAGTTAAGGGGGTCCCCATCTGACACTTTCTATTTTCTCCTTGAAGAAGGAGGCAAAGTGATCTCAGGAGCAAGAAGGTGTCGGAGGAGAGATTTAAGGAGAATGGCAGATGTTTGAGAAAGTAGGCTACTGAGGGGGACAAGGAAAGATTGCTGAATGGTTTTGAGAATCCCATCAAGTCTAGTGGCAACTGTGTAATGGTCTGACTATTGTTTGGCAGCCTGGAATAGGTGTAGGAAGGGGGACATTTGGATTCATCTCGGGTTGGCGTTTTGCTGGGAAAATGATGAAAAGAATGGATCTAGACTACATAGGAAAGAAGTGAAGAAAAGGTGAAGTTCAAGAGGTCTTCAGAAATGATGAGGTCAGGGAATTCAGGTCAAGATCCTAAATGAAGGCTGAAGAAGCCCAGGTGATGGAGGATGCTCAATGAATGGGGGCAGATAGTATTGGGGGCATGTGGCCAGGGGATGTGCTTATCAGAGCACCAGAGATTCTCAGAAAGAATGAAGGGACAATTGGGAAGGACTGTGTCTTTAGAGTTGAGCAAGGCTCCTCTTAAGAGGAAGAAGATGGAGAGATTGTTCTGTGAAGAGGTGGAAAAATGGGAGAGTTGGTTAACCATCAAACCACTCCGGAGGGAACAATGGAGAGGTTGGTTGGGGCAAGGGAAAGGAAGCCTAAAGTAGCACATAGAGAAGATAGCACAGTTCAGGGAATTAACATTTTGGCACATGAGATGTGGTGGATTGAGCAGATGCCAGAATTAGCCCCAGGTTTCTCACTTGTACTCAGGTTCTGTTGGAGCCAACCATGTCCTGGATTAACAACAGCACAGAGAACAAGTGTGCCTCAGGGGGCTGTGGAAGGAGTCTGCTCATACTACTGACAGCCTTCCTAATATTTTGCTTGTACTGTGAGGCATTTCTGTTCCTACTTGTCAAATTTGTTCTTAAAACAAATGTGTGTCAGTGAACTGTCAGTAGCCCGCTGTGCAGATCTTTTTACAGAGCAGTGGTTCTCAGCCCTGCCTCTACAATTGAATCACCTGGGAAACTTCTAATATATAGTAATGCCTGGGGCTCCAGACCAATTATATCAGAACCTCTGGTGATGAGGCCTGTAGAGTCTGTACAATTAGTTTTCTTAAAAGCTCCCTTGGTCATTCTAATGTGTAAAGAAGCTAGGCCTTAGGCTTGCTACCCAGTATGTGGTCCACCAGCCAATAGCGTTGTTATCACCTGGGAGCTTGATATAAATGAGGAATTTCAGGCCCCCACCCTTGACCTACCTACTGAATCATAACGTGTGTTTTAATACGAGCTTTTTCCCCAGCTGATACCTATGAACATGAAAGTTGGAGAAGCCCTGCCTTGAAACAATGCTGATTCTGGGGTCTCACCTCTGATTTTATTGATCTGGGTTGTGGCCTGGGAATCCGGAGTTTTAAAGGCTTCCCAGGTATTTTTAATTTTCAGCCAAGCTTAAGATTCCCCCACCTTACAGCATCTAGCAAAGCATCAGGAGAGGTGCCTGGTGCCTTTTTATTCAACTGGGTGGATCAACCCCATCTTTGATTAATGATTTCTGACCTTTATTTAACTTACTAATGAACTCCATTTGCTTCTCATTTGGGGGAAAAACTGCCTGTCATACACTTGTGGCAGGAACATCATTTCTCCTCATCTTTGGAGATGCTACTGGGAGGCTTGGTAACTAATAAGACAGGAAATACTGTCCAACCTAAGGCCCATTACATAAGGACTGGTTCATTTATTAAAGGAAAAAAATGGCCGACAGGACTATTATTACAGAATGCCAACCTCCTCCTGATCAAATTGAGACAAGAAACCTTCCTGATTAGTTATTTCTTTCGGCTTTTCTTAGGCCTTGTTTGAAGTGATACTTGAACTCTACAGCTTTCTTTAAGCCAACTGACTACACAAGTCAAACAACAGTAATTAGTTTGCTGAAATTTGGGTTACTACTATTATAGGAATTAAGACATAACAAGTGTTACTTTAGACCTGAATTTCCAAAGTATAACCCCAGCCTAATAGTGAATTTTTTAAAGAACAGACTTGACAAGTGTTTTAAGATTTCATTGTGCTGTATGAGTTTGAAGGGAAAAAAATTTTTTTCAAAACATCTCATTTGGACCACATGCAACTCAGATGTTTGAATAGTCAAATCACCCATTTCCATATGGGTGGTTAAATCTCATACACAGAAGGTTATTATTGGTGAAGACTCCCCAACTCCCCAACTTTTTGTTTCTCACTTCAGAGTCAAACATAGGAATGCATGAATCACTTTTCCAGCACTGATGATTGAAATTTTGTTTAAGAATTATTAAAACTAAATTGGTGCCAAGACAAAAGTACTGCTTTTCAAGTTTTTATAAAGAAAAATGTATCAATAGTCTTTTAAATTATACAGGCTTCAGAAAACACAGATTTTGATTCCATTAGCCTTGATATTAGTCTACAAGAAAGATGGTCATTCATTTTCTTAAATTCAATAATGAAAAATTCAGTGGATTTACTGTAGTTTGAATTCCACATGTTTTTCTTTTCAGGAAGCCAAAGCAAAACTATCAAGACTTGAGAAACTATGTATCTTTTCCATGTTCTCTGGGTGAGAATGGCCCATGGAACAGTTCCCTACCCTCCACTCTCAGGCCTCAAATATATTTATTTAACCTTTTCCTTTCTTGACAGCTCAAGGTGATCTCTGTTCTAGATTCCATCTACCAGCATACTAAGAGTGTTACCTAAATCAGGAGGTGTACTGCTCACGTAGACTAGACAACATCATGCATATCCCCCAGCAGGGAGAAGATAGGAGATGCTTTCTCCCTAATTGCACTCGAGGTTTTCAGAGCTTTCTGACAATGGCTAAGTCTTCAAAGCCGGCATGTTACATGTTACATGTTGCATGTTGCATGTTACATGAGAGACAATCCCGCTCATTCATCGTCTGGCACCTATGTCAATGCCGTATGGAGAGAGGTTAAATTTACAATTTAGTTGGAATTTAAAATGTTAGAGAAAAAATCAATTATTCAATTTGTGCAGATGGACAGTTAAGACCAAGATTCATGTCTTGTGCATTATGACCTTGTAGATTCATAGATCAGGGATGAATTTTAAAATATCACAAAATAGGGTCAATTGAATTCCAACTACTCTACTTGGAATCACAGTGTCTAATATGCCATGTGGAGGCACACTTAGTGTTGAATGATGAAAATGACATTCATGGAGGGACTTACAAGAAAGAATTGTATATTATTGTTTGGTCATTGTTGGTTTACAACTTTCTGGGGAGCTTCCCAGGTGTATCTGAAACCAACCCCTATATGCGGAAGGCAGGGAGAGACTATAGGAAGAGGCAGACCACTCCAGATTGTTATGTGGCAGGTTTTATAAGTAAGGGTACTTACTTATAAGAGGCTTATCTTGGGTGGCCACAAGCCGAATAGATCTCTGTACCCACCCGCCAAATGTTAAAAGTTTACATAGAGGACTTAACTGAGTCCAGGCCCGTATACCATCCAGATGGCCTCAACAACACATCACCATTGTCCGTAGGGTAGACTACGGCTATGTCCATAGGGCAGACTCTGGGAACAGGAAAGGCAAGTGGAACACACATTTCAAGGACAGGAGAGGTAGGGAGGATTCTTCAATTGCCTGGGTGAAGCTCACGGGTCAGCTGGTGGCCATGTCCTCTTGATAACCTCCCCCAACACTCTCTGACCAGCTCTTATAATCTCCTGGACCCCCCTCGTCTGCAACAGGCCTGAGACGTCAGCAAGGGGTTTCACTAGCATAGAGGAGGTTCTTTGGGCAGCCATCGGCTACACGGCAGGCAGATGCCACAGCAACAGTATGGACACATGCAAGAGAAAATACAGATTAAGACAATGATCCCAAAATTAGTCACAACTTTCTCCACCAAGAGCTCCATGGCTCAAACTACTGATTTATTAAGTCCCCTGGGCTGGGATTTGGATTACCCGAGCCATTCACTGGTGTCCTCATGTGCTTTAATAAAGATGATACATTAGCAGACTCATCAGGAATGAACGCAAGACTTTCTATTTGGATAATGGCAGAGGTGCCTCCTTGTGAGGCAGTAATAATGTCCAAGGCCCCATCCTGTTTTGGAAGACAATTTTTCTCAGTAGAGACGTTTCAGTGTTTGGTAAGGACAGGCTCTGTTGGCTATCATTCAAGTCTTGCTGAATGGATTTAGTAAGGGCTTCTGTGTGTGCTAGAATGTCCTCCAGGCCAATGGAGAGACAAAGACTGTGGCCAAACGATTGTACCAGTGGAAAACTACATATCCACCTGGCCTTGAGGAGAGGGAAAGTGGCAGATTTAGGAACTTGACCTGGTTGTGCGTACCATCCATGTTGGTTGAGGGAGGCAGCCCCGTCAGGCATGAGCAGATGGACTGGGGGTGGGATATGCCGGACCAGGACACCCACTTTCTCCCCTCTTTCAGTGATGCATGTTCCATTTCAGGCATAGTGCATTTGAACAGGCCTGGCTTGCAGCAGGACAGTGGGATCCCAGTGAAGATTGGGTAGATCCCCCTCATCCATGGGTGCAAAGTAACACCTATCCCAGCAGGACATCCCATTGCAATTTCCAGTATGTAACTCCTTTTCCAGGCGTGGTGGGGCTTGGTGTTCTCAGCAGCATAGCATGTTGATCCACAGTGAGAGCTGGGGCAGTGGCTGTTTCCTGCAACTTCCATACCTTTATGGGATTGAGGACCTTGGCAGGGGTCCCCAGTCTGGCATAGAGGGCAACAGGCCCTACTGATGGGTCATTCAAGTGTATTAAAGCCGGAGTGTACTGTAGCTCACGGGCCAAAGTAGTTTTACTTATTACTAATTTAATCTGCTGCTTTAATATTCCAGGTGTCCTTTTACCCACCTCCCCAACATGCTGCTTGTGGGTTCTAGGGGAGATGGAGCTGCCATGCAATGTCGTGTGCTTTTGCCCAGTCCTGCACATCATGACCTTTGGAATGTGACCCCTGATCACTGTCTTAGTCAATGAGGGTATCCATACATACTACTTAGCTTCTCTAGTCCCCTAATGGTGGTAGCCTGCTTGGGTTAGGCCAGATGTGGTGTCTACACAAATGAAGGCATATTTAGAATTTTCACTCAGAGTGAGGGGCCAATATAATGAATTTTCCAATCCCTTGCTGGTTGGGAACTCTGGTGGATGGTCCCAGACTCCTTTAGAAGTTACCTTGGGCATTGTTTAGAACACACAGGACATGCTGTTACTCCATTAACCAAGCCACTGTATTTCAAGAGCGATCTGGTTGGCATCTTTGGCAATATGCCATCCCATCTCAATGCAATGGTGGATGCTCTTCCTATGCACCCAGTCTGCTATATCTACTGAAGGGCCAGTTGCTAGGGCTTATATCTGAGCTAGAACATCAGTTTCTTGATTGACAGGGGTTGTCAGTGCCTTATGAGCCAGGATGTGGAAGATAGTGAGGATGGCCTCAGGCTCTGGCAGATGAACCAAAATGGTGCCCCCCATACATCTTGACCCCACAATGGCCTACTCATTATCATTCACCCCTCGGCTTCCCATTGTCCAAGCAATAGAGTTAGTCCCTTTAGAACAGCCCAAGTGTTGAAGCACCTGGGTGGCCCAGCTGATTAAGCCTCCAACTCTTGGTTTTCACTCAGGTCATCATTATCTCAGGGTCATGGGATCGAGCCCCGCATTGGGCTCTGTGCTCAGCACAGAGTTTTCTGGAGGTTATCTCCCTCTCCCTCCCCTTCTGCTCCCCACTCTGCTCCTCCCTGTTTGTCCCCTTACTCACATGCTCTCTTTCTCTCTCTAAAATAAATAAATAAAATCTTTAAAAAAGAGAGAGAGAGAGAGAAGAAAAACCCAAGTGTCAATGCAAAGGGTTAAAGGTCAGGGCTCATGAGTAATGACCAGCCAGACCACTCTGAGTTCCGCCTCTGCTGCATGAGAAGCTCTAGCTGGAGGAGCTCTGTACCCAGACCTCCTGGAGTCACAGACATATCTAACTCAAGTGGTAGCACTGGTTAGGAGATGCCCAGAGCTTTTGTCTGCTTCACTAGTATTTTTATCTTCTCAAAAGTGGCTTGCTGCTCTGACCCCCAGTCCCACATATGCCCCTTCCTTGTCAGGAAGTATAAGGGACAGAGGCACCATGCTGGGTGGGGAATAAAAGTCCTCCAAACCCCCAAATCTCCACAAAGTCTTATACCTCTTTCACATTCTCGAGGGTTGAATGAGCTTGCCCTTATCAATCACAACTACTGGGGCAAGATGCTGCTTACCCCACCCAACGACTCTCAAAACCTTAGAGCAGTGCCTGGGCCTTTAATTTTCTGTGGGTTCACTGCTCATCTTCTCCCCCAAATGTTCCAGCAAAGCCTGCAGAGTGTCCTGCCGCAGAAACAAATCTTCACATGTTAACATTCTATTTTCAGTGTAATGGGCCCATTTTACTGATGTGGGGAAGGAGGACAGGGACAGGTCTTGGACTACCATGCCATGCCATATGGTGGGGCTGTGAAGGTCACCTCAGGGAAGCACTTGAAAGGTCCATTGCTGCCCCTCCCACGTGGAGGCCAATTTGATCCTGTGACCCAGTGGCCAGCGGTCTATTGAGAAAAACATTTGCTACATCCAGCACAGCATAGTAAATGCCTAAGACCATGACCAAGATATCTAAGATGGTGGCAATGTGGGGCACAGCTGCATATTGAATAGGGAGGCACTACCTCGTGTGATTTTTGGCAGGTCCACCATCATCTGCCACAAGCCACCTGGCTTTTTTACCCACCAGAGCAGGCTGTTGAGAGTACTGTGGGCACAGCATACAACACCCACTCAGGGCAGTTCTTGGATAGTTTCTCCTATCTCCTTCTGCACCCTCAGGCAATTGATACTGTTTGACAGCTACCTCTTTTCAGGGTGAATGGCAGGCTTAGGGGTTCCCAGTTGGCATTTTCCCTCAGCACTGCTTTGATTACTGTAAGCTGGAGCAGAAGTCACCAATAGAGTTCTGCAGTTTGACCTTGTAGGATATTTCCACCATGTTTTCTGGTATTGGAGAGAAAAAAAAACACCTCACATTCTTGGGGGTAGAACACCCAATTTGCAGGGTCAGTAGGACCATCCTGATCATAATTGTTTGCCCTCCATAATCATCGATGACACTGAGGGTCCAGGAAACTTCTGAGGTTTACCACGTCGTAGAGCACCTTCAACTCCAATATCCACCAGAGCCGCCACTTTTGTTTATTCCTGGGGGACAGGTGAGTCGTGAACTCAACATGAGTCCTCTGATCACCTGCAGTGGTCCTCACCCGGAAGCACTCTTGGACGGCATCCAACAATACCCTGGGCGTAGGAGGCACCCACCCCGAATAAGACTGTACCCCTGAGGCCTCTGCTGGTAGGGGAAGATGGGGTGGGTCCAAATTGTTGTTCAAGTTTCAAGACTTCCCCATAGTTTCCACAGGTTATTGGTCTATCTGTTCAGGTTTGGTCCCTGCAGCAATGAGGCTAAACCACATTTGCATCTGGGCTAATTTTACTCTATCCTTTATAGCTGACTGGGATAGCCTTTTGACTTTCTGAGCTCCCTCTCTGTCTCGGGTCTATCCCACAGCCCATACCAGATCCCAGGATCTGTCAGTTTCCCCCAGATCAGCAATGGATTTCCCAACACCATAATATCTTGCCCCACAACTGGGTTCGTTGTGGATCAGCGTCCCGCACCAGATGCTGGGGACAGGCTAGAGTATCCTGGCTTTCTTTCCTGCAGTGAAAGTGGCCCGATCAGGCCCTGCAAAGACGGGGGTGTAGATGGCCTATGTCATTCCCAACTCCCTAAGAATTTGTTGTACCTCCTCTACAGATTTCCAGGGTCCCATCTTCCCAGGGAGGTCACCTTCCTTGGGCAAGCGTCCCTGCAGGCTAGAACAGTCCAATCTGTAAGGGAATACGTACCTCAAACCAGCCCTCCCCACCGAGCACCATGCCGGCACTGCTGGAGGGCAGGGTGTATGGAGATGTTGCTCATATTTTCTGCCACCTGACCAGGCAGAGGAATGCCATGGCCCCCTGTATCCCATAGCTGCACTAACCATGCTTGGGTACTTTTCTTGGCCTTTTGCTGGAACTTGGCAGCTGTATCAATAAGCTCAATGGGAGTATACTCTCTCATCATGAACGTTTCCTGAACTGGGGCTGCCCCACTGGCTGGGGTTGCGATTGCTGTGCTTTTGCATTCCTTTGTACTAGGATGGCAGGGTGTTTTGTCCATTTCACACTCAATCCCCACAACACCCCTCCTTCCCTCTCATCACTTTGCCAGGCATTCTCTTTCCCACAGCGCATTAGGCACAGTTTCTCAAAGAAGCACATTAAATGGGCCAGCGTTTCTGGGGTGCCCCTGTATGCACATGGTGGTTCACAAGCCTCTGACATACAGGCCACCCCTCCCCACGTAGAGGTTGGTGGTCAACGCAGGATTTTTCCCTTGGATGCCTTTCCCAAGGCCAGTTTCTTTGGTCTCCTGGCAGGCTCGCCAGTTATTGGTTTGTAACCTTCTTGGAAGTTTCCCTAGTGAAATCTGAAACTGGCCCCCTTCCTTAGAGGGCAGAGAGAAACCCAAGAAAGAGGTAGGCCACTCCAGGATGGTAGGTGGCAGGTTTAATAAGCAAGGGGGTTTATACATGAAGCTTGTCTCGGGCCTCCACAAGAGGAGTAGATCGTCACACCCACCCACCAAATATAAAGGTTTATCTAGAGGCCTTCACTGGGTTAAGGCACGAACACCATCCAGAGGGTCTCAACATGTTCTTGAGCAGCTTCTGGGAGGCAGGAAGGCAGAGGGCTGCAGGTTCCAAAAACAGGGAAGGAAGTGGAGTCTCTGATTGCCTGGGTGCAGCTCATAGGTGGTCACATCCTCTCAATGACCTCCCTCCCCTAACAGTCATACACCACCGACTGGCAAATGCACAAATGTTTGTTTTACTACTAGAGTGTGGGATCCCCAGTATTGAACACTGAGGTCAACATAATCACATGCTGATCAAATCACTTCAAGTGACTCCAAGGATGGAGTATGGAGAGGCCCTGACCAGCAATTGCTCTCAGGCAAACTTGCACCGTTTCCTGGCCCCTGTAGTGAACTTTTGGTGTCATAAAATCTTCCTTTACTACAAGGCCCTCTCAGTTTTGTGAAACTATAGCTTTATAAGAATCACCTACAGGGGCGCCTGGGTGGCTCAGTCAGTTAAGCATCTGCCTTTGGCTCAGGTCATGATCCCAGAGTCCTGGGCTCAGGTAATGATCTCAGGGTCCTGGGATCAAGTCCCGCATCGTGCTGCCTGCTCAGCGGGGAGCCTGCTTCTCCTTCTCTCTCTGTGTGCGTGCTCTCTCTCTCCCTCTCTCTCTCAAATAAATAAATAAAATCTTTAAAAGACAAAAAAAAAAAAAAGAATCACATATAAAAGCCCTACAATCAGCTACTCTGGTTGATTGACCTTTTGGATTAATGCAAGCATTCTTCTTTAGCACGCAAATCCTGTTTTAGAGAGCACTCTGAGTACACCTTATATGATGCAAATATAACCAAATCATTTGCCTACTCTAAATATTCAGTGGCTTCCCACTAGCCACAAAATCAAGTCCAAACTCTGACCCTGAAAAGTCCCGCCTCTACCTTCGTGCTAACCTTATCTGCCAACATTGCCTCACCTTTCGCCTAGACCTCCGTGTTTTTTGCACACGCTATTCATCTAACCGGAATTGTCCCATCCGGCAAACTCCTACGTATCTTGCAAGAGTCACCTTCAACTTCATCTTCTGGATTCAGCCTTCCTTGAGCTGTCTTCCCGAGTGGTTTATTTTGTTCACACCTCTGCTCATAACAACATTGTGTCTTCCTCCACATTCCTTCTAGACTGAGCTCCTGGAATGCGGGGTCGATGGATGGCCTTTTCATCTTTGTGGTCATCCCATCCAGAGCACTGCCTGGTACACGGTGGCCACGCCTGATAAGTTTAACGAATGAATAAATGAATGAATAAATGAATGCCTCCCCAGCTGTCTAATATCTAGGAAGGGACTTGGGAACCAGAAGAACTCGACTCTCTCATTCAGCCAGGCTAGGGGCCTGTTCTTTCTTTCCAGCTTTGAGGGATAGTAACTCAGTGCCTTGCAACTTTTTCTCTTCCTTCTAATCCCAGTCAAACTTGATAAAATATTCTCACTGATGTGCTGGTTTGTGCATAATCGTCCTCAGATCTCACTGGGAGGAGCGGGGACATACATATTCCAAAATTTACTCATGATCTTGAGTCAAGAGTCTCATGATTTTCACTATTAACATGGGAGCCAAATGTAATATAGAGGTCACAGATAAATCTTCCTAAGGTTTTGAAGTCCATTTGAAGTTTAGGGCCTAGTTTCTAACATAATTGCTACTCTCAAAGACTTCTCTTATGGAATTGAGCAGCATATTAAGTGTAAAGAAAGACCCCAATATCTGGAGCCACGTATTGCCTTAAAATAACTGCATTATGCACATTAAAACACATAGCTTTCCTTTCCAGTGTGATTGCTCTGTTTGATCAAATTGAAAGTTGGGTTTTCTATTTTGGCATTATGCCTCGTTTCCTTAGACAAAATGAAATTGTTCCATTATAGCAAATAGAAGCTTCATAATGGCTCGATTCGAGTTTTCATTGGAATGCTGATCTCAGGATATTTACTATTCCAGTCTTGTTCCTAAATAGCGTGTTTTCAAATAGAGACTCTGAGCTCGGCCTGGGTTACCATCTTTAGACACTTGAATGGTTGAAACCCCAGGAGAGAATTTCAAACCAAGGGTCTGTCTGAGGCAGAAAGGGTGCTGCTTTCCTGCTGTCAGCCAGCAAGGAATACCCAGCTCACTGCAGGTCCCCACAGAAACAAACCACAAGAAGAAATATGCCCCTGAGGTTCAATCTCAACTCCTCTTGGGAGGGCACGCATTTAGAGATTGGTAAGCAACTCGCACGTGGCACTGCTCCCTTCCTGTTTCTCGAGTGGACTGCACCAAGACATAGGGATCCTCTTTTCTTTTCTTTTTTTTTTTTTAAAGATTTTATTTATTTATTTGAGAGAGAGAGAGTGAGAGAGCACAAGAGGGGGGAGCGGGAGAGGGAGAAGCAGACTCCCTGCTGAGCAGGGAGCCCGACGCGGGACTCGATCCCGGGACTCCAGGATCATGACCTGAGCCGAAGGCAGTCGCTTAACCAACTGAGCCACCCAGGCGCCCAGGGATCCTCTCTTCTTTTTTTCAGGCTTCCTCACAGCAATGAGGCAAGAAGTGACTCGTGCCCACAAAGGCTGGGCCCTGGACTCCGTGACCATCCACAATGAAGTTCTGCGGCAGACCAAGGAGGAGATCACATCGCCCCCTGTGGTAGGCGCCACTGGGCTATAGCATGGGCAGTTCTGGAACCTGGGTTAAAGGCTCAAATTCTGCTTGACACTGACCCATGAGTGCCTCAGTTAAGTCCATTGGCTTTGTGGCTGGGGTTTCCTTGGTCCTCACCAAGAGACCTCAATGCTGGGGTGGGGTTTAATGACAAGTACTGGAACTCCCCAGAGAGCATGTCTTTATAATTTCAAGTTACACTTGTGTTTGCTAAAAATGGGTTTTCCACACCTCTCCGGCTCCTGCTGTGGGCTGCTTACAGACTGGACAAGGGTCGGGGGCGGTGGAGACCAACAGTACCTGCAGTCCTGAGCTCTGGGGCCAGTTCCAGCAGTGCCCCCTGCTAGCTGCGGGACCCTGGGTGGAGGGACACCCGGAAGGGGGCAGAGTGGGGGGCCCCAAGGTAAGCAGATGCCGTTGGGAGCCACTGCTTGGACACTGACCTGCTCTGTGAACTTGGGAAAGTTCTTTAACTTTTTGAGCCTCAACTTCCTCATCTGTGAAATAAGGATGATGATTCAGCCTCGTGAAAGACGGTTTTGAGGATCAACTGGAATCATTTAGGACTCCCTATTCAATACATCAGCCTCATTTTTCCTTTCTCTGATTTTCATTCCCTCAGTTGTCAAGGAAGAGGACTGGGCCAGATGAATTCCAAGTTCTGGCCCTTTCTGCCACTTGAAGCAAGGGTCACTTACAGCAAGGCCACTTCCAGTGTCCAATATCCTGGTCCTCATTTCTGTCTGCCAGCCCACCAGAAACACACTTAACCTCCACATTTCCACCAGCAACCTCTCCATTCAAGGCAACCCTAGGCTATTTCAATCATGTCCCTCAAAATTCTTCCAGCATTTTCCCTTTAGAATTATGCAATTCCAAAGTCACTTCCACGTCTGAGGTATTTGTCAGGGCAGCACCCTGTTTCCTGGCACCAAGCTATGTACTCGTTTTCTAAGGCAGCTGCCACCAAGTACCACAAACTGGGGGGCTTAAAACAGAAATTTCTTTCCTCAGAGGTCAGGAGGCCAGAAGTCTGAGATCAAGGTATTGGCAGAGTTGGTTTCTTCTGAAGGCTCAGGGTGGGGCGGGAGGGGTGGGGAGAAGGAATCTGTTCCGTGTGTCTCTCTCAGCTTCCGATGGTTGCAGGTAGTCCTTGGTGTTCCTTGGCTTATAGCCGCCGCCTCCATTGTCACATGACCTTCTTCTCTCTGCGTGTCTCTGTGTGTCCCCTCCTCTTCTCACAAGAACACCAGTCATATAGGGTTTAGAGCCCACTTTAATCCAATATGACCTTAGCTAATTCCATCTGCAAAGGCCCTATTTCCACATGGTCACATTCAGAGGTTCTAAGTGGACATGACTTTTCGGGGGGGACACTTTTCAGCCCGCTATACCGTCTTACTATGACTTTGTAGAGTTCTGAGATGAAAAGGAACCTAAAAGGAGTATAATTTACTGTTGGATGCTACCTGAATGGTTGTGTCATTCACACAGTAATTGTCACCCACTGGCAATGATAGTAATCATATGTCCTGATTTTCTGGGATTGCTCCTGGTCTTACTGTCAAACCATGTACTTTAGGTTTGGGTTCAAAAAATATGGTCCTCATACTCTTAGCTCACATGAGAGGATTCTAGAAAACACTTTGCAATTAATCTCACTCTCTTTTATTATAATCTACATTTGCTGCCCCTTACCTACTCCTCATTGGAAAGGAAAAATGGTCACCACCTCTACATAGATATATCTTATGGGCTTACGCGATTATCAGAGTCTCCCCATGATTCCCTCTAGCCTTTCTTTTCTTACTGAATATATGTTCTATGGCTCCCCATGGTCTACAAGGTAAAGTTCAAACTCTTCACTTTGGCATCAAGACTTTTCCACAGTGAGGCCCTAACTTATTTTATAACCACTGAACCCTCTGCTAAATAAAATGCTTGGGCTTTCCTACCTATCCTACCTATCTTTGTACTATTGCTGTTGCCTGGATGTCTGCCCTCTGTCCTCTGTCTTCCCCCAAGTAGCCCATCCTTCAAAGCCGTCTCGTCCACAAAGACCCCTAAGCCCTCCAGCCCAGGGTGGCCTTTCACGTAGTCTCAGTGCTGGTTACCAGGCAGCCCCTATAACAAGGGTGTGCTGGTATTCAACTCATGTCTTTCCTCCAGATTTAATGGTGAAGAGCTCAAGGGCAGGGTTCCTTTGTGTGAAAGAGAAAGAGGGAATGACTGCCACCCCTGTTGAACCAACGCACCCAGTCCCTATTATGCCTACGCTAGCTCTACCACACCTGGCCTCTGGGGGCGCTCTGACTCGCCCGCTCGCCAGGCCCGGCTGCACCTATCTCACTCCCTCCTACGGCTGAGATGGGTAGAGC
This sequence comes from Mirounga angustirostris, assembly GCF_029215605.1. Taxonomy (NCBI): domain Eukaryota; kingdom Metazoa; phylum Chordata; class Mammalia; order Carnivora; family Phocidae; genus Mirounga; species Mirounga angustirostris. Next base: position 35,388,784 of record NW_026991716.1, read on the forward strand.
TGCAGGTTGGCTTGGCTGGCACAGGCTGAGATCCCATGTAGCTCCCAGCTCCAAATCCCATTCCTTGTTCTGACCCTACACTGACTCAGACCAGATCTCTATGAGACTTAGCTCCTTGTAGAGGTGATTTGGTTCTGCTGCCTAAGTCTGTTGTCCCCAGCGGGCTACCCCTACACTCAAGTGAGCAATAACGGGAACAGTTCTGCAGCCCTTATGGCCCCAAGATAGGCTACAGGGGAAAATTGGGCTCAGTATTTCACTAATACAATGTGCCCAGTGGTTGTTTTGTTCTTTCAGTGGCCTTTTAAGACTGGTGTATATCTTCTTTCTAAACTGACGACCCTTATTAGAGTAATGGATGTCCATCTCACAGCATCTAATTTTTTTCAAAAATCCTATTTCCTTATGCCTGACTCTTCCAGGAAGGTGTGTATATTTATGGGCTGTATATGGATGGAGCCGCCTGGGACAGACGGAATGGGAAGCTTACAGAATCCACCCCCAAGGTGCTCTTCACGCAGCTGCCTGTGCTGCACATCTTCGCCATTAATCCCGCTGCGCCCAAGGACCCCAAGCTCTATGTGTGTCCTGTTTACAAGAAGCCCAGGCGTACCGACTTGACCTTCATCACTGTGGTGTATTTGCGAACGGTTTTGTCCCCAGATCACTGGATCCTGAGAGGAGTGGCTCTTCTGTGTGACATCAAGTAAATTCATTTCCACTTGCTGAGGGCGTTGTAACCACGTAGCCAGCCAGTGCTAATGAGAGCCGTGGTGATGTGTGTCTTTTCTCCCGGGTAACTGCTGGATTACTCTTTTTAAATTAAAAAGTTGATATTCTACAATCACTTGTGTGTGTGTTTTCCCTCATGTCAATATTCAAAAAAAAAAAACCAGTTCTAAAGTAATGTAGGAAATCATATTCCATTATAATTATTTGTTTAGATAAAGTCCCATCTTCATGTTAGAACACTGGAAGGTTTGAATTTTTAAAAAATCTAAAACAAAGTATTAATTTCTTGTATTCTAAAAGAGGCCTAATAGATGCGAGCTTTTCTCTCAAATGAAAACCTCATTTCCCTGGAAGAAAATCTGCCACTGTGTGTGTTTGTGCTAAGGTGCTGTCCTTTGCTTATTTGGGTCTGGCCTTGTCTCCGTGCTTATGAAATGGAAACTGGAGGGGTCCAGGCAGTCCCCCTTAGCAGTTACAGCCGCGTGGTGTGACGTGTTTGAGACAGCAAATCCACGGGGGTGGCTGCTCTTATCATTTATTTTAATTTTATTTAATATTATTTTATTTTTTTACGTGCTTTTGAGGTCCAGAGAACTCTGAGTCTCCAGCTCCTACCGGCGCCCCGCTCCAACCCCAATTCTGCAGGAGATAATGAAGCGCACATTTCTAGGCAGCAAATGGGGAAGGAAAAACAAACTCCATCAAATGAAATTAGGTTACAGGCCGAATGCCTTAAAAAGAAAAGTCTTTAAAAAGTGAAGCTATTTCTTACCCTGTAGCTGGTCTGAAACTCAGTATGAACCTTTATTTCCTGCTAAAGGAAATTGTCAATTTAACAAAACAGATGGGGTCCCACATTGAATGTTCATGCAGCTTCAGGGTAGTGAAGTGTCTCTACTGGCCGTCCCATCTAGAATGCTCTTGCTCACCCTCAGCTAAATTCACCAACTTCATTCCCCCTGTCTATTCTGAAGGAAGGGTGCATTCATGCTTCCCCCTCCCATCCTTCTGTCGCTCGGATCAGAGATGCCAATGGGAAACCAAACAAGATGGCCAAGCAATAGCCCGGGTGAGGTGTCCCAGGAAGACCCCAGAAAAAAATTCCCCTGTAGTCTAGGGTACTTCCAAATAGTAGAAAATATATTATGAAATACACCTTGTAGTAGTGAACTCCATTATGCTCTGAGACTGGTTCAATGTCAAAGCCATCGAAATCTCCAGGGCAGTTTAGGAAACTAAAGTAACCAAGCCCCCAGCCCACATGTGTTTTGGTATTTCCCTTGGTCAAAAGGCACACTAAAGGATGGCATTCTCTGGAAAGGCTGTCCTGACCTGAGGCTAGGATTTGGAAGCCCCTGCTGCTCTGGGGGAGACCAGAGGAACTGAGGCACATTCTAGCACACCAAACTGCAGGCCCCAGAATAAAACACACGCATGTTATTCATGTTCCCGTCCAGCTGCTAACACCATTGAAGGCGAACTGCATAGTCTAAACCCCTGGATATCATGGTAGGGTTTCAGAGAATAACAATTAGGTTCAGTGTTCTCTAATGACTTGAATATCTTACGGAGAATTGGAAGAACAGAAAAGATGTCAATCTAGCAAGGGTATAGGTCGGACTGTATAAAGCCACAGACCATTTCCTGGGAACTTTTTCACTGGTTATTTTGTTCTGTGTCAGTGCAGAGGAGAGAGCAATGGGTGCTGAGGCCACCCCAGTCCTTGCTACCCAAGCAGTGTCTCAAAATGGCCTCCTTTCCGGGGGGTGCTTCTCAGCTATCTCCGGTTTTGCAGAGCTTGCTGGGGCCCAGTTCTGCTTTCTTTCTCTGGGCCCATTAAATGGTTTCATTAGACATTTTGAGCCATTGAACTTCCATAAACACATAACCATTTTCTCGGCAAAATTGTTGCTCTTTCACTAATTACATAATTTGCCACACTTGAGGGAAGAAGGCCTGGTGAGCATAAAAGAACAAAGGATCAGGGACAAGATGGTTAAACCAACTGAAGCTGGGAGGGAGGCAGAGTGATTTTTTTTTTTCCTCCTTGGATCCAGTCCACATATCCTCATGTTGGTCTCAGCAAAATGAGCAATGAGATTTATACCTTTGTTGTTTTAAAATGTTATTTTAGTTTGCACTTTGCATAAAAATAAGACCAAAAAAGAAGTGTCTAAAGATATATCTTCCAAAAGGGATTGGTCTTGTGGGTGATGTTGCATGAACGAGCCTCACTCTTTTCAGAGACCTCACATAAATAGGGAACTCCCCGTCAATGTGAGTGTGACTTGGGGCCATGACGTATAAAAGAATGATTAAAGAAATTCAGGGGTGAGGGATGAAATTGAAGACAAGTGAACATTTCAGTTGGGTCTTGGTCTTTCCATAGATGGTACCAAAATGGTACCAAGACAGCAGATGATTGGGGCACCTGAGTGGCTCAGTCGTTAAGCGTCTGCCTTTGGTTCAGGTCATGACCTCAGGGTCCTGGGATCGAGCCCCGCATCGGGCTCCCTGCTCCGCGGGAAGCCTGCTTCTCCCTCTCCCACTCCCCCTGCTTGTGTTCCCTCTCTCGCTGTGTCTCTCTCTGTCAAATAAATAAATAAAATCTTAAGAAAAAAAACAGCAGATGATTGTATTCTAAGGAAGGAAACAGCATGAGGGAGAGAATAGTATGCAGGTGGGAAGCCACAGACAATGTTCAGAGCCAGAGGCCAGACAAAGTATCCCTTCCTCAAGAGCTTTCAGTGAGTTCCCATCACCTGGAATGTACATTCCAAATACCAAAGCCCTCAATGAGCTGGCCTAAAATAAAATTTCTGCCTTTTGGCCCACTATCACTCAACTTGCTCAATTAGGACTATTTGATGTTCCCTGAGCATTACACATACTTCCATCCTTCTATTGTTTCCTTATCAGGGAAACCTCTTCCATGTAGAACTGGAACCTTCCCACACTACTGGAGGCAATGTAAAATGGGACAACCATTTTTGGAAAACAGCTAGACAGTTTCCCAAAAGTTAAACTTCTTGCACCTCAATAAGTATGGACTGGACCAGCTACCATATGACCCAGGTACTTCACTCTTGGATATTCACCAAGGAAATAAAAGCATCATGCATATGAAGACTTACACATGAATGTTCCTAGGAGCTTTATTTGTAATGCCAGCAACTAGAAACAACTCAAGTGTCCCATCCATGCCTGAATGGATAAACAAACTAGGGCATACTCATTCTGTAGACTACTACTCAGCAACAAAAAGGAACACACTACTTACACATACTACAACATGGGTGAATTTCAAAATTATTTTGCTGAGTTAAAGGATCCAGGTGAAGAGAAGAGTGCATGATGTATGGTTGCACATATGTGTAGGTATATGCACATATATGTAAAACTCCAGAAAATGCAAATGAATCTGTCATGACAGGGAGCAGATCAGTGGTTGCCTGGCAGGGCAAGGAGAAGGGGACAGGGGAAGGAGATCGCAACTCTGGGGACAGATGTGATCACTCTCTTGGTTGTTGTGATGGTTTCACAAGTGTCAAAATGTACCAAATCGTACACTTTAAACATGTGTTTATTGTACTTCAGTCATACCTGAATAAAGCTGTGATGAAAAGTTCTCCCTACGTGGCTTAATCCTTTCTGTGCCCTCTGTGAGGACTTTCATGACCCCTCAACCCCCTCATCCCTCCACCAGGTGGGATCTGTTGCACCTTCTGCAGCAGTTTGGTGGCAACTGAATTTGGCAATTTTAATTTTAGGAATTAATAATGTGTGCCTGTCTCCCCACTCTCTACCAAGCTTCTGGAAAGCAGAGTCTGGCTTTTTGGCACCCCATTAAGGGTTGACTACATGAAAGAATGAGTGGACAATAAGTAACCCAGTTTGACTGGTAAACGTAGGCAAAGGATGGGGAAGGAGGAAATGTCGGGTGGGGGCCATGCAGGGAATGCCGTGGAAGGATTGTGGGACCACCGCTGGTTCTGGGGACTGCTGAAGGAATGGAAGTGAGAAGGTCAGAGAGGAGCCTATTGCTCTAGACCAACCAACGTGAAATGAGGGAACTAGAGAGAGGCTAATTCGAACAGAAGTAAAGCAAGTCATTTGAAAGACGGTGTGGAGGCAAAATTTGGGGATTCAGAAACCCAAGTTGATGAGATGAATAATAAGCAAAAGGATTAATAGATAAAACCGCTTATAGTCTGGCGAGTCTAGTTGGGTGTTTCTTCTGCCACTGCAGTTTGGGGGGAAAGAGCTGTTGCTGGTTTTTTTTTTTTCTTTTTTTAAAAAAAGATTTTATTTATTTATATGAGAGAGAGAGCATGAGCAGGGGTTGAGGCAGCAGGGAGAGGGAGAAGCAGACTCCCCATTGAGCGAGGAGCCCAATGTGAGATTCGATCCCAGGACCCTGAGATCATAACCTGAGCCAAAGTCAGACGCTTAACCACCCAGGTGCCCCAGGAGCTATTTTCTTAGCCACATGCTTATAAATAACTGCCAGGGTCTCTGAAGAAAGGCTCAAGCTCTGTGTGCTCACCATTGCTCATGGTGAGGTCATAACATAGTGTTACCATGTCCCAGGCACTGGTCTAAGCACTTGACTTGAATTACACTGAAGTAATCCTCATTCCAACCCCATGAGGTCAGTATTGACATTATCTCCATTTCACTGTTGAGGAAATGGAGGCACAGAGAAGCTAAAAACCTTGCCTCGTTTCTTGCAGCTAGTAAGCGACAAAGCTGGGATTTGAACCCAGGTTGAATGGTTCCAGCGTATGCTCTGATGAACTGTGCAAACAGTATTGGATTTCTTTTTAAAAGCCAGAGACTAATGGCATAAACCTCTAAATTTCATGATTGTGCACATAAAATAGTACATCTATGTTTCTGTGACTTGTTAATTTGAGCAGCTTTCTTTATCTGGATGGAAAGGATAATGTGCATAGAGGAGAGGTATCAGGCAAATGTCAGCATTTATTTGGTGTGCAAACAAATGTACATTTAAAATTCAGGAATTTCGAAGGGAATTAGTAGTTTCGTTTAACATGCTCTTTCTGGGTTTTCTTGAACATTCCAGACCAGCAGGTGCATTGTTAACTGGAAGGAGCTGGAGAAATTTGCTCTGGACTCCCAAGTGAGAAGACAAGAGGTCTAGACGGGGATGCGGGCTCCCTGCTGGGCGGCTTCCTTGTCCACATACAAAAGAAGAAAAAGTAAGATGTTATTCTAAAGAACACAATTCAGCCAAGGGTAAAAGAAAGCAAAAGTGTGAAAAGTAATTCACTGTCCTAAATGGAAAAAAAAAAAAAAATCAAGGAACTATGGGGCTTCTTTCCATTTAAAAAGCCAAAAAGCCACTCACAGTGAAAGTAACCCAGTGATTTAGTCCTAGGTGTCTAGTGTTTTTTGTTTAAGGTTTTAAAAAATGATCCTATTTTAGATATAAAAAGATGTCACATGACAACACTCCAGGAACAGTTAGGACATATAGCATATATTCAAATACATGCTGAATAAATAGAAAGATACTGAATAAATACTGAATCCACCAAACGTTACCCAGAGCTGAATGGACGTTGGCTTGTGAACCTATTCCATATTTGGTAAAAATTGTCCACCTATTAAAAACTAAAAATTTTACCCCTCTCCTTGTCTTATGTTGGGTTTTCTGGAAACAGACTCTGAGCTGGACATTTGTGCACAGGATTCCTGGGAATAGCACCTGCACAGGAGTGAAGGCAACAGGACTGAGCAGAGGGAGAAGCTGGGCTTGGATGCAGTCCCAGCGAAGGCCTCAGCCACCCGCTGGGAGCTACTGAGCAAGGACGGCCCTGCAGGTGGCCCCACATGGCATGAGGGGGCCACGCCGGCCAGGCAGCCGTGAGCCAGTTGCAACAACACTCCTGGCATCTGGGGAGCCTGGGACCTGAGGGGGGCAACTGGACAGTGCATCCAGTGCATCTCCTCTTACTCTCTTTCTCTACCTCCTTTGATTTAAAGATAAAATCATGAACATGTTTTCCCTTGCTTCCTTCTTAGGGTCTCCTCAGAGGACCCTAACAACTTCAGAGAGAGTATTTCTGACATCTGCACACAGAAGCCACACCCCTGAAATGCAGAGAGCTTTCCACACCGACTGAAGTAGGTGGGAAAGAACTTGAGGGAGGCGTGCGATTCCTGTGCCTCTGAGAAGCTGGGAAAGAGGGGGATCCCTGCCTGAGGGAGTCCCCAGACTGAGTAGAGTGACAGGACAGATTTTGAAAAGACCCCCAAACACAAAGACAACTGAAATCTGAAAGCATCCACTCTTCACTGCTATTTTTCTCAGAGCCGTAAATTCCCTGATAATTTTTGAAGGACAGAACTGTGTTTTGCCTTAGAAAAAATAAATGACTTTTGTAACTTGAGCCCATGGGGGGGAAAAGCAGTCAATGCCATTGCTCTTCTCTTCCAGCATCTGGTTTTTACTTCAAAAAGGAACCAGTCTTGATTTACATACAATCTTCTGAGATGAATATAAATACCTTGGAGTACTGCTCCAGAAATGAAAATGTTCTTTGTCTACCCTGCACTGATAACAATTCCTGGGAAGCAGTAGATTGTCTTAACTGCTCCATCTCCCCAGAAGGAGTCAGGGAGGGAGGGGGCTCACAGTTGCATCCCTCCTGGGGGACTTGCAAAGTCACCCTCCTTGGGAATGTGGGATGTGGCAGGGTGACAACATTACAGTTGTTTCTTTATAAACAGTTTTAATTGAACAGGTGTCCTCAGGGAGCAGGGAAATTCCTCTTCGCTTCACACATGAGTTAGGTTGGCAGCTCCCTGCCTTTCCTCACAGAAGCTGCCTCTCCACTCGTCCTTACTCAGGCTGTGCAGCTGATTAATTAAAGCACCTCCTCACAATTTCCAGGCAAATCCTCATTTGACCTGGTGCAGATAGTCAATGCTTGAGCCTCTAATTTCCTGGCACCTTCACAGCTGCTTGAAGATGGTGCTTATGAATGGGGGGGGGGGGGGCTCTTTTCCAATCTCCTGATTGACAAATTCATGGGTATTTCTGTCACTGGAAGTCCAGCCTCCTCAGACATGTGACTGGGAACTTCAACCTGTGTTTGAGGGGATAAGGACACCCGTCTGTCATTTGCAGATTCCATCTATTCCTTCCTGATTATGCAAATCCTCTTCTATTGTCCTCTCAAAAGGCCTCCAGTGTCTATCATGATAAGAACCTGTGTGAGAGGTTGCCATACAAATAGAAAACACTGTTTAGTCTCTCTCTCCCTCTCTCTCTCCCTCCCTCCCTTGCTCCCTCTAGAGCTAAGAAGCAACTCTTTGGCGTTTAGCTGGACCACGTCAGAAGCTTTGTCTATTATGTGTCATCCCCTCTCCTGGGGAAAGCAGTCACTTTTAGTTTTTTTCCATGTTTATGGAAATTTTTTTGGAATAGACTTGATCTTTCTGCCTGGTCAGCTTTCTCCAGAAGCCCAAGCCAGTCCTTGGCTGCCAGCAGTCAGCTGCGGTGTTCCTTGGTGCATCCCAGACCCCTGCCCATGGAACCCTGGACTTTGGGACAGCTGGCCCAGGGGAGGAGCAGGTGAATTTCTTTGGTCCTGCTCTTGTCCTCTTATGCCTACCTGCCCACTCTGCCCTCCAGGCTGACGCCTGCTGGAGGGAGGTCATGCTCACACTTCATTTGCTCACATGCCTCACTCCAGGAGCTGCACCAGGAGAGCAGGGGGGCTCATGGGGCAGGCTGGAAGCCCCAGAGGGCACCACACTCAGGGCCAGTCTGTGGTTTCTCTCTATTCTTTCCTCTCATCTTGGAGGAAGGTGTGGGTGGGAGGGGGCCAGGGGACTGCCAAGCTTTTCTCCTGACATCCTTTTAACAGCCCTGGAAAGTCTCCAGAGCCAGTGACAAGATGGCCTCAGCCTTTCCCACCTTGTATCCCTCCAAATGAAGTAGGTGTACATTTCCCCTCTTATGGGGAAAAGTCTGGGCTCTTTCAGAGTTGTCTCAATTAATCCAGCGTCTTTGTGGGAAACTCGATTTGACTGACACATAACGTGCAAGCCCCTGCCACGTCGTACAGCCATGAGAAGCTCAGATACCTCCTCACTCCACCCTTGCCACCAGGAGTGTGTGCGTATGTTTCTAGGTCAATTTATGTATTAATTTGTCATTTGATGCATAATATTTAGTACTGCAATAAAAACAAACAAGCCAATCCTATGAGGCATTGATTTTCCCTTCCACATCAGTTCACGAAGACATAAATCTAAAGTTTTGCTACTTTAAAAGCCTCCAATGCAAATATAATCTAAAATTGCTAGGCTTTGAATCTGGGCTTTACTGTCAGAAGATGTTTATAGACCTGCTCCCTGGAGCCTGGCCATTCATCTGCCTCCAGGCCCCAAAGACATTGATTACATCTTGAGGTCCCTTCCAATTTATTCCAACTCAATATGATGCTGCTGGGCACCTTCTGTGCACAGGCTCCAGGCTGACCCTCAGGTGTGGTGCAACAGTGATCCCACCATCACGCACGAGCTGGAGCAGAGAACACAAACCGCACGTGAGCAGCCACAACGTAAGTCAGAGAGCGGTTGTTGGACCAAAGATGAAGAGGCGTGGTGGCGCAGAGGACATACTTGACTTTGCTTTGGGAGGATAATGCAAGGAGGAAGGGGACTTCAGGCTGAGCCATGAAGGATGGATGGGATTTGACCAAAGGAAATAAGGGAGGACATTCTAGGAGGAAGCATGGCAGGAGCAAAGTCCCCATGTGGCAAAGGCAGGCCAAGCTTGGAGGAACTTGTGTCAGCTGCAGCACGGGACACCGGAGGGGGAGGGCTGCAAGGAGTCTTGGTGGACACGTGACTGTGGAGGGTCAAGAATTTTGTGGGTATGACCATCATGGTTCCTCCTACTTAGGTGGTGGTCTGCAGTTCGCAAAAAAGCTCTTCCTCATGCATTATCTCATTGGATTTTCACAGCAATCCTGTGAACACGGGCAGGAGCTATTATACAGACGAGGAAACTTGGAAAGTTGAGGTGATCAGCTTTAGGGGATAAAGCCCAGGTCTTCCCACTCCCCGAGCAAAGTCTTTCCCCTAAACCAGTGGTGGTCGTAGGGAGCCTGGGGGAGAACTGACTCCTTAGAACCTGCCCATTCTCCATATTTGGAGAACTTCTGTGTGTTGGTTTGCTTTCAGGTTCCATTCACAGAGTTTTCCTGAAAAAAAAAAAAGCACCACGTGGTGACCACCGCCAGATACTCTGACATGGGTCAGTGAATTCCTGACAGAGAGACTTGGGGAGCAACCTCTTCCCAGAGGTTGGAGCTATGGGTCTTGGATCTGCCATTGGAGTGGCCTTGGCAAAGCCCAGCAGCTTCCTGGGCACCAGGGCTGAGACAATGCCAGGAGGACAGGCCCATTAGCACAGAGCTTCAGTTCTGTGTCACCTCATGGGGCTTGCTGCCCCCAGAATCCTACTGCACCAGGATGATGGAGAGCATGCCCAGGATGAAGGCCCTGAGGATGGCAACGGGTACCTCCTTGGGCTACTTGGATCCAGACTGACATGACTACTATAGTCCCTGATGACAACAGTCACGTTGAACCTGGTCTGCTGGTCAGCCTAGGCCTGCTTGTGCTTTGCACATGATCTCTATTACCTCGTCCTTGAGGGGTATCCTCAGAAAAAAGTCAGTGATCTCAAACTCTTTGATGGGCAGAGAAGAGATAGATCTCCAGGGACTCGATCTTCACGTCTCAGACCTGGCCACCTGGCTTGATATTGGGGACCCACTTATCGTCCTCCATTTGCCTCCATCAGTTCCAGGCCTGAGCCCTGGTACTGACCACAGCTGAGACACCAGCCCTGCCCACCGCTGCCAAGGCCTCCATGGCTTCCCATTCCAGGGTTCCCAGGCTTCCCCCAGCCACACACCCCCCAACCATCCCCAACCACAGTGCTGGTATCATCAGATTTTGTCTCAGAGGAGTGTTTGTGTGTTCTCCTCTGGCCAAACTACCATGCTTGGAGTTAATTCTGGGAGCCCTCTCCCCCAAGGAGCTGTCCCTGAGATCACCTGGATGGTAGGGGATCAGACATCTGAGCCATTAAGTGCTGGGTAGCTCCATCAGCTTTGTTTGCCATCTCGTTTGGCAAATGAGCCAGAAACCAGAGCATCACTGAGTGCATTGGGGATGAGGGCTTTTAGAACAGGGAAGGAAGTGACTCTTGAGCTGGCTTTGAGAGGGGAAGGATTGGGTCCTCGGAAAATGTCAATTGCTGGACAAAGCCACAGGTCCACTAGAGTTCAGGTCTAAGGATCAGACCATGACAACAAGGAGACTCTGAGCTTTCCCTAACCATTTGCCAGTCTGGAATTCTGAAGCGTTACCACGTCACAAGTCAGCTAAGACTTGACCAGAAATGGGAGCCAAAACTTCTGGGCTGTGGAGGTCTAGGAGACACTTGCAAGGTCAGTCCTAGATGGCTACTGATGCCTCAAGCTGGATCCCAGGTGCGGCTGTGAGGTCCTAGGTGGCCAGAGATGACCACCTAGTCAACATTCAGAGAGTCAAGACATGGAGGTGCAGGTTGCTAGGAAGAGTCAGATTTTGTTTTGTGTTTGTTTTCTTTTGTTTAGGAGAAAGGAGTGAATGGGTTATCACATTCCTTTTATGCAGAACCAAGGGAGATGTTTTCCAGCCTGAGTGCCTCAGTAAGAGTGAGATCCAGAAAGCTCCAGGACGAGAGTCGGGCTGTTCCCAGGGGTCCCACCTGTCCCATATGCTTGTATTTCCATGCTTGGGGGACTCTGATGAAGCTTTACATTGACCTTGACTCAGCACTGGAGGTGATCCTGGCTCCTGACGAGCAAGGACATCTTCCTGACCCCAGCTCCAGGTCTCCATGCCGAGCGTTTCTTCCTCAGGCTGGTGTGGCCTGTGATGGGCTGGTCTGAAGGATGCTACAGGGGGAACAGCTTCTTAGAAAGAAGGAGGCTGTTTGCTGGCGGGCCGGTTAGCATGTTGGTCTGAGGACACCTCTTATTTTAGACTCAGGCTGATGTTGGTTTCATTTCTCATCTTGGTCACAGTGACAGAGGTGCTGAAAGGCGACAGTAAGATGGCCCGCATGATGCTTCTTTTTTATTTGATTTCCAAATGTGTGAAATTTAGCATGATACCTCTTTTCCTGCAGCGCTTTAATTCTGTGAACGGACAGTGTGGGCTCTGTCACAACTACCCCCTCCCGGGTCCCCCACCTTCTTTCCAGAGAAGAAGGCAGACAGGTGGGGACAGCAGGGATGAGGGGTAGAGAGGAGCCACATGGATAAGAACAGATGGGCCTGTTCCCAGGCCCAGGAGCCACAACCACACGGACCCAGAATCCCCATCCTGATGCGGCCACCCACTGACAACAGTGAGGGGAAAAGAGGAGCAGGAGATGGGCCTGGAGTGGGGAGTCCCATTCACCTAACTGCAACCAGCGAGCCCTCTGCTTGGACTAACTAGCCCTGTCCCACACAGACTCATGACATGTGCCACCCATGGGTGTCAGGATGGGCTAACTGCAGAGATAAACAGCTCCCGAATCTCAGCAGTGTAACACGATACAGTCCAAAGCAGGTCAGCAGGAAATTGCTCTAGACAGTCATTTAGGGACCCAAGCTCCTGTTTTCTGGTTCTACCATCCCCTGGAGCCTTAGAGCTCTCCACTGGATCACCAGTACCAGCTGGAAGGGGGAGAGGGAGCGGGTGTGAAGGATCTTGTGGGAAGTTGTACGGCTCAAGCCAGGAAGTGGTCCATACCACCTTCCTCCCCATTCCACCAGCCGTACTAATGGCAGCCAATCAAGGGACACGGGAAATGTGGTCTTGGTGTGTTATGGATTGAATCACGCCCCCAAAGAAAGGGATCTTGGAGTCTTGACTCTCAGTCCTTAGAATGTGACCTTGTTTGGAAATAAGGTCTTTACAGAGGTAATCAAGTTAGAATGAGGTCATTAGGACCCTAATGCAATATGACTGGTGTTGTACACAAAAGGGAAATTTGGGGACAGACAGGCACAGAGGGAAGACAATGTGAAGACAAAGGGAGTATGCCATCTATAAGCCAAGGACTACCTGAGGCTACCAGAAGCTAGGAGAGAGACCTGGAAGAGATTCTCCCCCTCAGCCCTCAGCCAACACCTTGATTTTGGACTTCAAGCCCCCAGAACTGTGAGGCAATAAATTTCTATTGTGTGAGCCCCTTAGTTTTGGGGCACTTTATTATACAGCAGCCTCAGGAAACCAACACAAGCTATGTGCCCAGATTTGGGGAGCATTCAACCAGCTCTGCTACATAATCTTCTTGTCCAAGGGAAGAGAATAGAAGGCTCTTTGGGCAACACCTGCCACCCTCGCTGATTCTACTGCTCTTCCCATGCCCACCCCCATGACTCCCTCCCTGGGTTGTCTCTCACCTCTCCCCACTGCCGACCCAAATTCTTCCCAGAGAAGATGGAGGGAGCCCCCGTCTTTTCTGGCCAGAATTTCCATTTGGAGAAGAGAGAGGGACTTTGCTGTTCTCCCTCATTTTGTTCTATTCCTTGGTCCAGAGGTGCACAGCCCCTGCCAAGACCTGGTTAAATGACTTCAAGCAAATCCCCTGACTCTTGTGGGATTCAATTTCCCTCTCTGAAAAGTAGGAGCAATCCCACTGACTTCTCTCTCGACCGAGGAGTCAGTTATGAAAACAATGCTCTGGCCCTTTGGAAATAGAGTGTGCTGTACTCACCCAAGAAGGCAATAATCACTGTAGCTCGAGAGGCTGTAAATCCTCCCCAGCTGACTGCCCAGAGCTGGACAGGACCCAGCACCTGGGAAACTGGGTTGGATTGGTGAGTGGTGGTAGGGGGGGCAAGGGCAGAGGGAGTGGCACAGTATGGGGGGAAGGGCCTCTTTTGTTCAGCCAGCCTCCTCCCTCTCTCAGGCCTGGGGGATTGGGCTCGAGCCATTTGGACCAGGTAGGGATGTCCCTAAGCTGGAGACCCTGGACATTAGCAGCTGTACCTGCTGCCATGCTGAGACTTGGCAGCTGATGTGACAGCTGGGGAGATGGAGGGTCGTGCGGAATAAGAGTGGTGTTAATGCTGCCTTTTTCGGAGAATTTGTTTATGCCAGGTTCTGGGCAAGGGGGTCATTCAAGGGGGATCGTCCAACAATTCTCCAAGGCAGTGCATGTGGGCTGTGTGGGCAGGGCGCGAGGTCTGGGGGGTCGCATCCATGCTACCTTGGCTATCTTGAACCATCTTGGGCCAGTTACTCCACGGCTTTTTGCTTCAGGGCCCACATGGGTCAAATGGGAGATAAAAATGATCCCTGCACTGGGACAGGGGCAGAAGAGAAGCAGGAGGTGGAGGCACGGAGCCCTTGCCGGCAGCCACCCTCTGGGGACAGACACACTCCTCCACTCTTGGCCTCCGCTGCGGCCGGCAGCCAGGTTCTCCTGGCTCCTGCAGAAGGAGGGTCTGTGGGTCTGCTCCTTCAGTCTTCACTTTCTCCTTATGGCCAGAGGATCTTGAGACTCCTCTGGCAATGGCCAGGCTGAGGGCAGTGGTGAGCATGAAAATGGAGTAACACTCACATGGCTCCTGGACCAGTGCCTGGCTCAAGGCAAGGGCTCAGGAAATGGGGGTCTGCATTATTATCCTCAGATAATAATATCTGAGGATAATATTGTGAGATTTTACAGATTGTGAGACCAAGGCTCCAGGATGTGTTCAAGGAGCAGTTGAGCTGGATTTGAACCTGACACTGACGGGCTCTAAGATCAGTGTGGAGGTGTGTGTGTTTCTATTAGGCTAAAAGATGTTGGCTCTTTCCTCATCTGGACCCCCAGAGGAAGGGTAGTCTTGAGCTTTGAAAATAAGCACATCTCGGGGCGCCTGGGTGGCTCAGTCATTGAGTGTCTGCCTTCGGCTCAGGTCATGATCCCAGGGTCCTGGGATCGAGCCCCGCATCGGGCTCCCTGCTCTGCAGGAAGCCTGCTTCTCCCTCTCCTGCTCCCCCTGCTTGTGTTCCCTCTCTCGCTGTGTCTCTCTCTGTCAAATAAATAAAATCTTCAAAAAAAAAAAGAAAAGAAAAGAAAAGAAGCACATCTCTTAGGAACTGGGAGCTTAGAAGGGAACTGAACTATATGGGCAAGAGTCACCTGTCTTGTTAGCAGTTTTTCCTCTGCCCGCTTTCCCCCCAGCTGCAAGACTCTGCCCTGCCCACTGGCCAGGTCTTCCTACTAAGGAGAGGCTTTTCCTCAGCCGAGCACAGAGGGTGGGGTGGCCTGCTCCCGGGTCTGTTTCCATAGGGAAGAACCTTGCAGGATCTTTTCCTCAGAGACACACATCAGTTGCTCCCAGTCCCATTCTGAAGGGGATCTGAAAACCAAGGTTTCTTGGTAAAGGTTAAGGGGGCCCTCCTTTGGGCCACAGGAGAAGCTTTGGACATGGGGGTAAAGAGCGGGACCCGGAGCTCGGGGCTGCGGAGGAAGGAGCCACAGGGGAGGTGCTCCCATGACAGGCTGGCAGAGCTAGGGCCCGCACCCCCTGCGCTGCTCAAGCTGCTCATCGGAGCTGCCGCACTGGTGGCCCGGAGGATGAATGCCTACACCGCTCTATGAGCAACTCAGTTTTCATCCCCGAGCCTCAGTCTCCTTGTCCATAAATGGGTCCAATAGTACTTGCTCTTAATACTTGAGGAGATCGGGCAGTAAGCCTTCCAGGAGCACCTGGCTCGGAGCCACCGGGACTCGATAAGTGGTAGCTATTGTTCTTGTTCATGGGTATTGTTAGCTCAGCAGACTAGCCCACCTGTTGAAATCTCTGTTCTTAGGTAGTTCATCCTGCCCTCTGCTCTTTCTAGGGAGCCTTAGTCCATTTGGGCTGCTATAACAAGATATCATAGACTTGATGCTTATAAACAAGCATTTACTTATCACAGTTCTGAAGGCTGGAAGTCCAAGATCATGGCACTGGTAGATTTGGTGTGTGGTGAGAGCCTGCTTCTTGGTTCATTGATGGCCAGTTTCTCTCTGCATCCTTGCATGGTGGCAGTGGGGGAGGGACTCCTCTGGGGTCTCTTTTATAAGGGCACCAATCCATCATGAGAGATCTGCTATCATGACCTCATCACCTCCCAAAGGCCCTATCTCCACAATCACCAACTTGGGGGTTAGGATTTCAACATGTGAATTTTGGCGGTGGGGAGGACACAAACATTCAGACCAGGGCCTGAGTGAGGGGCCCTGATAACAGTGTGGGGAGAGAAGAGGACTGTTCTCCCCAGGACCTAATCTGTCCTCTCTGCCAGCCCATCTTTATTCTGATAAATTTTTGAGTACCTACTATGTGCCAGACATCTCACTGGACGCTTGGATCAACATATTTCTATTGCAACAAACATTATTGAGCACCTACTATGTGCCAGGGCCTATGCCAATGCTGGATGTCCAGAGATGAGCAAGGAGACATCCCTTCCCTCAAGGAGCCCACAGTCTAATGAGGGAAAGTCATAAGGACCGTGATAGAACATGGTAAGTGCTTCAATTCATTCCATTTCTTATTTTGAATAAGTCACTGAGCACCTAGTATATGCCAAACACCGTGCTGGGTGCTGTGGGGTATTATGATGAGCAAAACAAGGCCTCTGCCCTTAAGGGACTCTGAGTCCATGAGAAAACTGAGAAATTAACCAGCAAACATTCAAGAGGGTTCCAACGTACCCAGATGGCCATAAGCACAAGGCACTGGGGCCCCGGGGAATTGGGTGTGGGGGATTATGGAAAGCTTCCAGGTTGGGGTGACTCCTTCACTGAGGCTCTGAGAGTGGGCAGAAGTGGGGGATTCCTTCCAGAGATTTCTGGGGGCCTTCCAGGATTCTTACTGCTGACAAGAGTACCTATGCTGTCTTGAAGAGACATTAAGGGGCAGGGCTGAGGAGACGTTTCTTAGAGAGGGGCTGCCTGAGCTGGGTCCTGAAGCATGAGTAGGAGAGCAGGCAGGCGAGGTAAGTGAGGACACTTCAGACAGAGGGGACTGCGTGTGCGAAGGTAGAGATGTACAAGGAGGCACTTGCAAGAAATCCAGTTGGGAGGTAAGTTGGGGCAGTCCCAAGTAGACTTCTTAGACACTAAGAGTTTTAAGAACCTGGTCCTAGGTGATAGGGAACAAACGATGGGCTCAGGGACGAGGTCAGATAAGGGTTATGAGAAAGCTAATCCTCTGGAGATGGGATAAGGAGGGAGGGAAAGATGTCAACTTGTTGAAAGAAAGAAAGAAAGAAAGAAAGAAAGAAAGAAAGAAAGAAAGAAAGAAAGAAAGAAAGAAAGAAAGGGAAAAAGGAAGGAAGGAGGAAAGGGAGAAAAAAAGAAAGAAAGAAAGAAAGAAAGAAAGAAAGAAAGAAAGAAAGAAAGAAAGGAAGAAAGAAAGAAAGAAAAAGAAAAAGAAAGGGGGAAAGAAAGAAAGAAAGAGGGAAAGCAAGAAAGAAAGAGGGGAAAAAAGAAAGGAATGAATGAATCAGACCTTGGACCCACCTTGACACATACTTACTTACAAGTTGGGGAGACAAATCTTCCCAAATGTCCAACATACCGCCTCCCAGCAACTGCAGGCCACTTCCACAGAAGAACCAGGGCATGGTGCCCAGTAGCATCCATCATACCCAGAGACAGAACCAGGAAGGGTCTGTGAACACTGAGCATTCACTCGGCGGGCTGTGCTGCAATAGAAGGCTGGCTCTCAGATCCCCAGTCTAGTAAGAAGGAGGCAACTATAACCCAGGGTGAGACAGTACGACGTGTGACGATGAGAAAAACCTCAGGGAAACCTCAGAGGCTTTGGACCTCCAGGAGAAGTCCAGTAATCTGCCACCTAAATGCCTCTGGGCTCGGGGGGCCACCTCTGTCCCTGGATGCTTCCCTATGCCCAACGACTTCAGCTGGGCTCTCCCAGAAGCAGACCCTGAGGTGGAGATTTAAGGACAGGTAGTTTATTTGTATTTAGGAGGTGCCCCCAGGCAGCACTAGTCCCCTACTGTGGGAACGCAGGACAGGCCAGGGAAGGCAGCTGCGGATGGCTGGGCTCCATCACACGAGGGACTCTGAGAGACTGGTACACACCCCTGAGGTGCTGCATGGCAGGGGGAGGAGCTGGGGTAGTTATGCACCCACCTCTGCCCACCCAGAGTTGCTGGGGAGCTGCTCCTAGGGCTGCCTAGCCTCAACCGGCTGAACACAAACATCTCCTCCCCATCAGAGAAAGCCTGCTGGCAGAAAGAAAGTGGTCTTCTTAGTCCTGAGGACAGGACTTCAAAGGCACCCGCTTATCACAGCAGTGCTGGGCACAACTGTAACTGTAAGAGAAATGGCTCCAATCATTGTTTAATGTCTCTCTCCTGCATAGAATAGAATCTTCCTGAGGGTAGAGGCAGGATCGCCACTTTCTCCCTGGGACCTAGTTCAGTGTCTGGCACACAGCAAGGTATTCGATAGATATTTATTGAATAAATGTAATTGGGAGGCTGAGAAATTCATGGCAAATGCCCAGTTCTGTCTGAATACCTTCTCCACAGCTCCCAACCCTGGTACAGCAGAGCCGGCAAGTTGTTCCCCTGTATCTGTATTGATATCTAGATCATCTGTGTATCTATATCTAGCTTTGCCTTCTTCTAGAGTAATATAAACCCAAATATTTAACCTTGCCAGGGACTGCCAGGGACAAAGGGAGATTTTCCCAGCCCCCTTTACAGCTAGGAGTGCCCATGCGTCTAAGTTCCAACCCATGGGGGCGCCTGGGTGGCTCAGTTGGTTAAGCGGTGGCCTTCAGCTCAGGTCATGATTCCAGGGTCCTGGGATCGAGCCCCCCATTGGACTCCTTGCTCAGCAGGGAGTCTGCTTCTCCCTCTGTCCCCCTTGTGCTCTCTCTCTCTCTCTCTAATAAATAAATAAAATTAAAAAAAATAAATTCTGACCAATGGGTGAGGAACTGACAGTTGCCACTTTCAGGATGTGTCCTTACCCATGGAGGAGCACTCCTCCTCTTCCCTTTCCTCCTTCCTGCTGGCTGGCATTTGGACATCATGGTGGGAGCTGGAGCAGTCACCTTGGATCATTTAGTGGAAGGCTTGGGCCATGAGAATGGTGGAAGCTAGAAGACCAGGGGGAACCCTAATGATCAGAGAGCCACTGCTCCAACCCTGGGCTGAACCTCTGGTCTTATTTTATATGAGAGCCCTTGGTTACACCATTGCTCTTTGGGCTTTTCTGTCAGGTGTAGCTGAACAAGCGGAAGGTGACTGTAGATCTGCCTTCTGGGCAAGGGAGGGAAGACAAGACTCCCAGGGAGTGGAGGTAGAGCTTGCTGGAGTGGAGGATCCCTCTGGCTGAAAGGGAGCCCCTGGCTCCTGCTACTGGCTGTCTCCTCCCCTCCCCCCATTCCCATCCCCACCCCTTCCACCTTCCCTCAGGGCTTCCAGAAGTTTTGTTCTCCCCCTGAGGAGCAGTTAACTCTCACAGACTCTCTTCCTCTTTGGGATGATCTAGACATGACCCCTATGGCAGGTCCAGGACTGCGTGCTGCTGTCACCCCTCTGCCCAACAGTGACATCAAAGTTCTTTTGGGGCCAGGGTAATCCCCTCTTCCCACCCCTACTCCTTAAGGGCATCAGGGAAGTAAAGTCAATGCATTTTCGCATTCTCTTCCACAGCCTGGCTGTAAGAAGGGAAACTGAGGGTAGCCCGTGCACCACCCGCCCCCCAACCCCTGCCCGCACTGTGTTTGGGGGTGGGGGGTGGATCCAAAGGCAGGTAAAATACAGAGTTCCTACAAAGCGGGTGACAAAGACGCAGGAGGCACAGGGAACAGCCATAGGCCCACGTTGGCACAGGGACACACGGTTCTAAGAGCCTAGTGATTCAGAACAAGGGCCGTGGGGGCTGCAGGAGTTGGGGGGGGGCTGCAGGAGTTGGGGGGGAAACTCTAGACCCTCCACTCAGGGCTCCATTGATCCATTTGTCCTCGTCTCCCCGCTCCTCCCCCAACCTTAGCCCTCCCGGGGCGGCCTTCCTGACTGAGCTCCGGAATGAGGAGAGGACTTGGGGAGGGCTAACCCCGCTGGGTGGCTCTTTCTTATACTAGTCTCTCGCAGCTCTTGGAGTTACACTTTCCCGGAAGGGTCTGACGGGCAGGGTGACCTTGGACAAGTCCCACGCGCTCGTCCGGCCTCAGTTTCCTCTGGGGTAGCCTGCTTAGGTGGGGGGTGGTCTGGCTCTCCTTAGCCGGGGGGAACCTGGGGGAGGCCAGGGGGGCGGGGGTGGAGGTGGGGGGCGAGCGAGGGCACCCGCGGCGCTGGGTGCTGGTGGCAGGCTCCTGCGTTTCCTCAGCCCGAGCGGTCCTCGCCCGGAGCGCAGCGCCCGGTGCCCCCGGCCCGGGACCGACTGGCGAGAGGGGAGGTTGTGGGGGGGGGGAGGCCCCGGGGCTGCCGGGGCCGAAGACGCGGGACCCCGCCGGCCCCTCCCGCGGGCGGGGCGGCCCCGCGCCGGCTCCTCCCCCGGCGCCGCCGGTCGCCGGGGATCAGTCGCCGCGCGCGGTTCCGCAGGTGGCAGCGATGGCCCGGTCCTGAGCGCCCCGCCATGGCCCGCGCCCCCAGCCCGCTCTGCCTGGCGCTGCTGCTGCTCGGGGCGGTGGGCAGGGCCGGCCCCCGCCCCCAGGTGAGACCCGCGGCCCCCGGGGGAAGGGGGGGAGGAGGCATGGGGGGGCCCTGCGGGCTGCGGGCGCCGGGTCCCGGCAGGGGCGGCTCGGGACTTGAGCGAAACTCCGCGACCGCAGGCGGACGGAACCGAAGCCCCGGGGGTGGGGGGAGTAGGGACTGGAGAGTTGGGCGCCCTGAGCCGGGTGCTTGGACGGCGGCCCGAGGTGGGTGCTCGGACGGCAGCCAGCCGTCCCAGCCCCGCGAGGCGCTCCCTGCCTGGCCGTCCCCGTCCCCGCCCAGGTCACCCGCTGCCCCGCGGCCGCCCTGCGCTGACTTCTGCGCCGCATCGCCCCGGACCACTTTGCCAACTCCTGCTCCTCGCAGACTCGTGGTGCCCGCGGCCCTGGCACGGCCCCTGCCCTGACCTCACCTCTCCCACGACGCCCCTGAGCCCTCCCCGCGGTGCCTGCCCCCAGCCCACCCTGCTCGCTCGTCAAAGACCCGGAGAAGGCTCCGGGAAGACGGAGAGGGCCAGGGTGTGGACACCCAGCTCCATTCCGCCCTCACGAGCCCCCCAGCACAGCCTTTGACTCATAGCCCCAGGGACCCTGCGGTGGCAGCTTGTTGTCCTTCTTTCTGACCTCCGGACGGAACTTGAGTGCCCCCCTCCTCCCAGCCCCTGCGGCAAACACGTAGGAGGCTCCCTGCTCCTCTGGAAGCAGCCAGGTCCCCTCACACACTTGTCTGACGACCCCCCACCCCCACCCCCACCAATCTGATTAACCTGGTTGACAACATATACCAGAACACACACTGGAACACTCAGAGACACCTTGGTCCCTTGGATGCCACTGGCCAGGGACCAGAGATAGACCCCTGCAGCCCCTCTCTGCTGCTCTCATTGCCCTCCCTGCCTTGCCGGGGTCCAGGCTCCCGGGCTGGGGGCTGTAGCCAGCCTGCCAGTGGAGTGGGGGGGTTGTCCAGAGATGTTGTGAGACGCTAGAGCAGAGAGGAGGCGCAGGCTTGGGTGGCCTGCCCCGTGTCGAGGGAACTATCTCTTCCTACTGCCTCCCGTTCCTACCCCCAGACCTAAACAACTGACAGCTTTGGGGAGTGGACCTGTACAGGACTTGGAATTTGTCCCAGCACAGGTGGGGGAGGGGGGCATGATGAGGGGCCATTGCCTTGGTGAAGGCTGACTCCAGCTGGCTGAGAATCCAGATGTGGACACATGTGCCAGCCCCCCCCCCCCCCCAAATTCTTTTCCGGACTCATTCCCTCCCTCTCCCTGTCCCCCAGCTCAGCTACTGACCCTGGCCACAGGGGACACCCCCGCTTCCCCAGCACCTTCCCCCAATCCCTCACCAGGCCTTGACTTCCCTGGTGTACTTGGCATCTTTCAGGAGCCAGGATTGCAGACGCATTAGCATGACTGCCCCTCTGGTTCACCTTTACTGCCTCAGGACTGGGACTGGGTGGAGGTGAAAGGCCCTGCGGCCTCCTCCCATCCTGCTCCGGGCCAGGTTTACAGACCTGGTTTGGATTAAGGGAAGAGGAGAGGTTCTGGAGGCTGCCTGTCTTCTCCCCAAAGTTCCTTTTCCCAGAGGAATGGGGCTCCTTGAACCTGCCCTTACTTCTGATCCCCTCACTGCTCAGCCCTGGGGTTGTGCAAAACCCGACTATCCTATCAGGCCTGGGAGGTCCGAGCAGGGCTGGAGGAGCCAGGCTCTGAGTGAGAGGGTGGAACCTTCAGGGGATGCTGAGCATCCCTCCACCACAGAGATATGAGCAAAGGGCTTTGGGGCTTTGAGGTTAGACTACAGTCCTTGTGACACGACCTCATGCCCATGTAGAAGACTCTAAAAAATGGGTGAATTTTGCATTCTATTTTCTGTTCATGAGGTCAGCAAGACTAGAGTTACTCCCTCCATGTCACCGATGGGGGACAAAAGCTCAGAAAAAGAGCGTTCCTGTGCAAGATGACCCTGTCATTCAGGAACAGAGAAAGAGGTGAGGGGCTGGGCTGGTGCCTGATACTTGATTCCCAGAAGGAAGAACAAAAGAATAAGCTGTCCACCGTCAGGTCTAGCTAGGCTGGAAGCGGCTTCCTTGCAGGCAGGGGGATGGCTGAATTGACCTCTAAAGAAGGGGGCCAAGGCCACTCCTTCACTATTGCTGGAAGGACCACCCCCCTCGTCTATTCCTTACCTTCCCAGGAGCCCTGTGAGGGCGCTGGTCTATGTATGAGGAGACAGGCAAGCCTCTGACACCCAAAATTAGAACCAGCCAAACCTGGGTTCAAATCTCAGGTCTACTATTAGCTGGTGATCTTGGGTAGGACAATGACCATCCCGAACCTCAGTGTCCTCGTCTATAAACAGGAATCACAAGTTCTACCACAGCAGGTTATGGAGAGGATTGAGACACTGGAACCCTGAAATGGCAGCTTTAGGCATGTGGGGGAACTAACTAACCCATTTGTCCTCCAGAATCTGGAAGCCTTCTTCAGGGCAGAATAGGGCTTGGAGAGAGGCTGTGGGAGGTCTGAGCCTCCGCATGCTAGTGAAGGGTGGAGGGAGTCCGGGGTGCACAGCGGTCAGCGTGGACTTTGTTCTGAGCTGGGCTCCCTCCCGGACACGGATCCCAGGTGGGGGCCGGGACAGGAGCCACCAAGAAACCACATCCTACCCTCCAATTCCTTGCTCTGAGGAAAAACAGGCCCTTCCTTAGCTGCAGCCTGGCCCTAGGCAGAGTCCTGTGTGTGTGTGTGTGTGTGTGTGTGTGTGTGTGTGTGTGTGTGAGAGATAGGGAGACAAAGGGATACAGAGATAGAGACAGGTAGAGAGACACAGAAAGAGAGGGACTGGGGGGAGGAGGATGTGGGTTTTATGAGCCGCTGTTTCTCTGTGTGTGTGTGTGTGAGAGAGAGAGAGAGAGAGAGATTTTTGCGTAAATGGGTGTCTGCCAGTATGTGCCGGCATGTGGGTGAGAGATAGCATGCGTGTGACAGAATGTGTGTTTCTCTGTGTACATGTGTGTGGGACAGTGTGAGCTGAGTATATGTCCGTCGAGGAGTGTGTGTGTGCACGCGTGCACGTGTTGGGGGCAATGTCTCAGCATGAGTGTGTACCTGACTGTGTTGGGGGTGGGAGAGAGTGTCAGGTCTCAGTGTGTAAGCATGTGCTCAGCGGTGTGTGGGATGCTGTGTATGACAGCATATCCGTGTGAGGGTCCCCGAGCATATGGCACTGTGCGTCAGTTTTCCTTTGCCTGCCTTCTGCTCACATATCTGGAGCCCTTAAGAAAAAAATAATGAGGTCAAAGAGCCAGGGGTCTGGCAGCCCGGCCCTTCCTGGGCACAGGGGCCAGGGTGATGGTTTGGGCTCTGGGAGAGGGGCAGAGAGGAAGGAGGCCGGGGGTCTGGGGAGGAGCTGCTGGGGAAAATAGGGGCCACATCAGTTGGGAGGGCCCAGAGTTGTCTCTGGAGCTCTCTTTCTCCTTTGGGGTCCTCTTCCATTTTTCCCACCTCAGTGGCCCAGAGAGGCCAAGGTCTTGTTCCTCCTTCCCTCAATCAAAAAGGTTCCCAGAAAAGGAAAGAACTTATTCACACTGAGAAATAAGTGTGGAGGAGGAGGAGTTTTTCAGGTTGGCAGCCAGTCTTTGGAGACGGAGTGCCTTCCCGCGGTATTGGAAAGCCCGTCACCTCAAGAGCAGCCACTCCATCGGCATCCTTCCCTGTCTGCTCTTCCTTCTAACGCTGCCCACTGGTACAGGGCTGGATAATTCTTAAAGATGTTCACCTGCTTTATGTTGCTGGATCTGTACAGTAACTCTTTGGGAAGAGTCATATGCCCATTTTACAGATGAGGAAACCGAGGCCCCAAAGGATTAAAGTGCATCCTATCAATCCCACATTAACTGCCAGAACTGGGATTTTAAACCCAGGACTTGTGGCTCTCTGTCCAGGGCTCTCTCCAGCACACCACTCCCTCCTGGCATCCTCTTTCTCACCCCATGCTTTCTCCCGAAACTCCTGAATCTGAGAGATGCACCTCCTTATTATAACCTCCACCTGGGCATTGTCTCCATTTTATCCCCTCATCCCCTTCAGACAGATCTCACAAAGCCTGGCAAGTCCCGATTCTAAAACCTTCCAACCTGCCCTCACCCAGCCCCGTAGCCCCCACAGCTGCCCTCTTCTCTGGGCCAACCCTGCTGTCCCCACCACTGTGTCCTGCCCACCACCAGCACTGGCAGCTCCACCTCATCAGTCTTGGAGCAGGGACTCATGCCATAGGAGGGTGAAATAGGGCTGGGGGCTGGTGGACGGGGCCTGCCCCTCCTCACAGTTCCCTGCCCACGGGCATGGAGTCCTGAGCATCCCCACGCGGGTTTGCTGCTGGAAGTTGCCACACATGGAACAGAATGATTTGTCCTTGGCATGAAAATATGTTCGTTTCCCCCTGGGAGTTTGTTGATCCTGGAAGTGAGGGAGGAGTAGCGCCCAGACCCCCCAGGAGGCCAGGCTGCCCTGTCCACTCTGTCCTCTCCCTTCTCCTGTAAACAGTAGAAGTCCTGAGAAGGGCTGCATTGGCTGCACATTTTCCATGTGCCAGGGGCCCTTCTAAGCATTAACTCACTAAATTCTCACAACAATCCTGGGGGACGGGATAGGTAGAGACTATTATTATTCCCATTTTGCACATGTGTAAGCTGAGGCTAGAAGTTAAAACTCTTTTTTTTTATTCTTATGTTAATCCCCATACATTACATCATTAGTTCTAGATGAAGTGTTCCATGATTCATTGTTTGTGCATAACACCCAGTGCTCCATGCAGAATGTGCCCTCCTCAATACCCATCACCAGGCTAACCCATCCTCCCACCCCCTCCCCTCTAGAACCCTCAGTTTGTTTTTCAGAGTCCATCGTCTCTCATGGTTCGTCCACCCCTCCGATTTCCCCCGCCTCACTCTTCCCCTCCCGCTACCTTCTTCTTCTTTTTTTTTTTTCTTAACATATATTGCATTATTTGTTTCAGAGGTACAGATCTGAGATTCAACAGTCTTGCACAATTCACAGCGCTTACCAGAGCACATACCCTCCCCAGTGTCTATCACCCAGTCACCCCATCCCTCCCACCCCACCTCCCACTCCAACAACACTCAGTTTGTTTCCTGCGATTAAGAATTCCTCATACCAGTGAGATCATATGATACATGTCTTTCTCTGTTTGACTTATTTCACTCAACATAATACCCTCCAGTTCCATCCACATCGTTGCAAATGGCAAGATCTCATTCTTTTTGATGGCTGCATAATATTCCATTGTATATATATACCACATCTTCTTTATCCATTCATCTGTCGATGGACATCTTGGCTCTTTCCACAGTTTGGCTATTGAGAAGTTAAAACTCTTACACAAGGTAAAAAACTTAATTTGTAGGGGAGTTAGGGTTGGGCCTCGATCTGAGCCCAAAGCCAGGGCTGCTCACTCTCCACTATGTTACTGTGTTTACCTGAGCACTTGGGCCCTGCTTACTGGTGGTCACCAGCCTTGTCCCAGACCAGAGCCTCATATTTATCCCAGTCCTGGCCAATGCTCTCTCCCTGGCCCAGAAATTCCTCCCCGGCCCAGAAATTCCTCCGGAACACCAGTCCAAAGCCTTCTCTGCTGGCAGGAGCATCAACGTCCCCACCTCTGCATCTTCATCCCTGCTGGGACATTTTGCTGAAATGCCCACCCTCCACTCTTGCTAGCCCAGTCTCTCCCCCAGCTCACAGTCCCCAGAGTCCCCCAGGGCCGAGTCTATACTGAGCCTGGCCCCAACCACCCCAGCGCTTTCACTCCTGCTTTCTCTGTTTGTCCTGCTAAGCCCTTGACCCCACCCACCCCCAAGTAGCCTGGGCACTCTTCCAGGCCAGGGCTCTGTCTTTCCTCTATGTGTTCCCCACCTCCCTCATCCTCACCACCTCCCAGAGCCTGGCACAATATGACTTCCATAAACACCAGATAGGGGAGAGGCCAGAGGTCCTGGTAGTTTGTGCTGTAGGTACCAGTGGGGGGGGCGGGGTGCAGTGAGGAGTTTGTGGAGACCCTGAGCTGGTGTGGGAAGAAGACAGAGGACCCAGATTGTCAGGAAGCTATCTCAGCGTAGAAATGTTCCCTGCCCTCAGGGAGCCCTAGTCTGAGGGGGAAGACACAGTCCTGCCTTCAGGGAGCCCCATTCTGAGGGGGAGGACACAGTCCTGAGCTCAGGGAGCCCCAGTCTGAGGGGAGGGACAGCCCTGCCTCAGAGAGCCCCAGTCTGAGGGGGGAGACACAGCCTTACCCTCAGGGAGTCCTAGTCTGAAGATAGTTTTATATTAGAAGCTCTGCTCAGAGCAGGTGACAGGGCTGCCTCTGTCTTGAACCTCCCTGGAGTGTTTGTGGCCATGTTGGCCATCATGGTGCTGTCCTTAGCCTTTAATCTCATTCCTGTCCACACCCTGAGATTTCCGGTTTCCATCGGCTTCCTTTTCCCCACTCCCTGCCCTAGACACACCTGCCCTATTTCCCAGCTGTGACCATGACCTTGCTTCCTTCCTCCTTTCCTTCTAGAAAGGGAGATCGAGGAGGATTTCTCTCTAGTCTTTCTTCCCCTTTACCACCAGGTGCTGTACTGGGGAACAGGGTTGGGGGTAGAAGGAAAAGGGGTGGGGAGTGGGGTTGATCCACTGGCTCTAGTGAAAATTCTGCTGACCCTTCAGTTGCAGCTAAATCAGGACACTGCCTTCACTACTGTTGTGTTTTATTCCTTGTTCTTTTATTTGTTGTTTTGTTTTTTAAAACAAATCACTTGACGTTTGCCCTCAGGAGAGCGCCTTCTGAGGTGGCACCACCTGTGGCCTCAGAACCCTAACTCTGAGAACATGGCTGGGGCTCTACCAAGCTTGGTCCCCTTCCAGACGCTTCCTATGTGGACAGGGATAAGCCCAGGACAACCTGTGTCTTTATGGGAGGTGCCCTATAAACTGTGACTCGGCTTAAACCGGCACAGGATTACCCAAAACCAGATCCAGCATATGTTTAGGGCACCACCACCAAGTCAAGGGTGCAAGCTTCTAAAAAGAAGCTATTTTGATTTCAACACCCGTGTATATTTTTGTGATTTCAAAAAGTGAAATTCTGTTTTAAATTATGTATAAGCCCTAAATTTTATACAAGGGGCTCCCTGGTCATTTCAGCATCTGCAGCCTCCAAATGAGGAGTATTTATAATCTTAAGCCTGTTCAGGAAAAAATACAAAGAAAAAAGAAACACCATGCCAAGACATATCTAAAAGAAGTGAACAAAAATGCTCAGAAGGGTCATTTCTCACATGGATGGGTCTGCTTGGGTCTCTGTGCTAAAAAGTCTGTTGTGTCTACCTTATCTAAAAATTGAGGTTCATATCTCCTTACTCACAGAAAGGGGCCCATCCAGGTCCAAGCTTGATCTCCCTGTTCTGGAACTTTCCTGATCCCATGTCCTCAGGACTTCTTCATTTGGTAGAAGCTGAGCTGAATATTTGATCTCTCTTGTTACATTAGAAAGGGACAATGTGTGTGGGGGGGGTCCTACTGGGCTCCCACTGGGCTCCCAGATAACCATTGCGTGTTTCAGGAGAGATGCTAATGATGTAGCATTACCAGTCTCCATAGCATTAAATCCCACCACACCACATGCCCTCCAATACTTCATCACGGTCCTTGATCTGGGGGACTCAGAGTCCTAGCCTTAGCTCTGCTCCTTGGGGTGCTGTGTGACTTCAACTGAGTCCCTCTCCCACTCTGGGCCTGCATGTCCTCTTCTAGAATGGTTGAAAGTGCAGGAACCTTGCGGGCAGATTGAGCACTGGGAAAGGGGTCCGTGGCAATCATGAAGCCTTGGGCCCTCAGGAACTCTGCCTTCTAGGTGAGGTCAGAGGAGACCACGAATGAGACACCCTCCTCTCCCCCTTCACCCACTCACTTCCCAAAAGCATCATTTCAGGAGACATTTGCTGGCCACTTCCTACACATCAAGCTATGCACCTGTCTATCGGGAGCGATAAAGATGTAAAAACGCCCCCCTGGAGCCCCCCTGTGGTAGTGACTTGCCCTGCCCCCCTCTCAGACATAGCCAATGTCTGGGGGGGTTGGGGTTCTAAGGTCCCCTGGAGATGAAGAAACCAAGTGGTAAAAGAGAGGTTGGCTGGACCCCAGGGGCTTCCGTTTCTCCCCTCCCCCCACAGGGCGCCCCCGTGTCCCTGTCGGAGACAGTGCAGAAATGGCGAGAATACCGACACCAGTGTCAGCGCTTCCTGACCGAGGCTCCACCCCCAGCCACAGGTGAGGCCAGGCGGGGCCCAGGCTCCACCCCCAGCCACAGGTGAGGCCAGGCGGGGTCCTCAACCAACCGGCTCCCAGGAGACTCTGAAGCCCCTCCTCACCCCCTGCCCCGCAAGGCGTGGTTGGGCATCGTTTGCCTCTCTGGGATGCCACATCTGCCCTAGGCCTTGGGGAGCCGTCTTATTCCTCCTTGAGCCTCTCAGGAGTGGGGACCTGGCCTTTCCATTCTTTGCCTTCCTTCCCACTTCCTGGCCTGTGCAGGGGTGGGGAGGGAGGGCTGGAGGCCCAACCAACATATTTATAGGAATAATTGTTTCAGAGGTCTTTATGGGGTGCGCTAAAGGGCAGAGGACTGGATCCAGATAGGCCTAGGTTCAAATCCTGACCCTGCGATCATAGCGCAGTGACCACAGGGAGGTTATTCCAGCCTCATGGGCTCCGTTTCCCCCTCATCTGAGACGGATACTTTAAGAATAGGCCTATAGGGATTGTTGATTGCGCACTTACATACCATGCACAGGTATCCACGTAACATACACTGTTTGACCCCAAAAGGCCCTGTTTTTACAGATGAGAAAATAGACATTAAGTAACTTGCTCAAAGTTCCACTGCTGCTAAGGGCCTGAGTCCCCTCGCATGGTACCTGCCGGGTGGGAAGAGTGCTTGGCATATGGTAAGTGCTCAGCCGAGCTTAGCAGGGCACAGGTTTTGGCCCTGCCAGCCTCCATGGTGGGAGCGCAGGGGAAGTGCCCCTACCAGGCCAGGCGGGGACTCAGAGACTCCTCCTCCCGCACCCAGGCCTGTTTTGCAATCGGACCTTCGATGAGTACGCCTGCTGGCCAGACGGGCTGCCGGGCTCCTTCGTGAATGTCAGCTGCCCCTGGTACCTGCCCTGGGCCAGCAGTGGTGAGTCCTCTCTCCTTCCCCCTGTGTCCAGGAGGCTGGGGGTGGGGGTAGCGTGGGAGCGCGGCTGCCCTTCTGCCCAGACTCAGCCCTCCCCGCCCCAGAAGGTCTTTAGGCCTCCTAATGGGTGTCTGTCCGCCGGTCTTTCCACGGGAGGGGGCAGTGGGGAACATCAGGTATAACCTAGGCTAGGGCCTGTGCTGGCATGGGAGGGGAGGGCTAGAGCATGGGGTTTGGCTTAAGAGAGACATGTAAGCCCCCTCCATGCAGTGGTCAGGAAAGGAGCCAAGTGGGAAGAGATCCTAGGGTTGGGGGGTTACCCAGAGCAATGATGTCTCTGGGTATGTGTGTGTGTGTATGTATGTGAGTGTGTGTATGTGTGTGTATGTATGTATGTGGGTATATGTGTGTATGTATGTATGTGGGTATATGTGTGTGTATGTATGTGGGTGTGTATGTATGTGAGTATGTGTATGTGTGTGTATGTATGTATGTGGGTATATATGTGTGTATGTATGTGTGTATGTGTGTGTATGCATGTGGGTATGTGTGTATGTATGTATGTTGGTGTGGGGGGGTATGTGTGTGTATGTATGTGGGTATGTGTGTGTGTATGTATGTGTGTGTGTGTGTGTATGTGTGTTTGTAGGTGCCCCCTACCTCGTCGTGGTATCCAGCCGCCTCCTGACTCCTCAGAGGTTCACTGCTCAGATGAATACAGATGGGTTGAGAGATCAGGGCATTGGTGGGGTTGTCTCTCCGCAGTGGGCTTCCCTCCCTAGCTCACTCCTGCCTGCAAGGGACACCCTGCACTGGGAAAGGTATGTCGTTGGAATGCAGGGACCTAAGGTGGCTGTAGGCGGGGCTCTGACCGGAGGGGTAGTCGATGTACCCCCACTGCTACCCATCTGTCCCGGGCACCAGAGAGTTTAACACGAGACAAACATCCTTGCCTCAAGGAGCTCATAGTCTCAGTAAAGGAGAAAAGACACCCTCATAATAATAATAATAATAGCTAATATTTACTGACTACCTACTATGTGCCAAGTCTTACCCTAAAAGCAGGGGATTTGTTCACTCTTTAAAACTACCCCATGGTTATGCTCGTTGTACAGATGAGGCAACTGAGGCCCCAGGAAGAGTAAACCACGTGCTTCAGATGATGTGGTGAATGGTAGAGCCAGCATTTGAACCCAGACTGTGCTTTTAACCCCTGTGCCTTGAAGGGGCCTTCAAGGAGAAGCCGGCCCAGAAGCAAGTGGGAGAATGAGCTCACAATGTGGGAAATAGTCTTCCTGGAAGAGGTGGCCCTTTAGTGGAACATCAGGGCCCCTGGCAAGGTCTGACGTGGACTTTCCCTCAAAACAAAGGACTGAGGTCAGATGAAGCCCAAGCAGGGGTGCTAAGGAGGCTCTTTCCTTCTCAGTCTTCCCAGTATACCCACCTCCCCCCAAGGTGCTCAGGGAGAGCCTGGGCTTGGAGAGAGGCACCCACCTAGTGAGATGCAGAGCGGATCAGTGGCCCCTCCCACAGCACTTCTGTGGCCTGTTGTAAGCATTTTACATCCCTACACTCATTTACTCCTCACAATAACCCCATGAGCAAGGACTCTGATTATGCTCTCATTTTACAGAGGGACAAACTGAGGCACAGAGATGCCAAGTGTCTTTTCCAAGTTCATAAGCTAGGGAGTAGGAGACCCAGGAATCCGTTCCAGAGTCTGGTTCGGAGTGTGTGAAATTGCTACACGAGGCTCCCTTGAGTGTGCATGCATGCACGTGGGCGTGAATATGTGTATGTTCCTGTGTTGTGTGGCTCTGGGCATGAAGACAGGGGAGTGGCCTGGGTCTGCTGGCTGGGCACACTCCAGGGGAGGGCAGGGAGCTGCCTGCTCTCTCCCCACAAATGAAAAAGTTGAGTCCCACAATCTAATGGTTCTGCTTGCAGTACTCTGAGCAGCTTTGTGAGCCTCAGCAGATGCCAGGGTCTCTGTGCTTCAGCTTGCTTACCTGGGCAGTGGGATAAAGCCAGGTGATAAGGGTATTAGGAGGATCGCATGTTCTTGAAAAATGGTTGCTGTTGATTTTTTCCAGCCACCCTACTTATCTGCCCCACCCCAAATCCACAGGCTTTCCCTGCCTCCCGGAGTTTTGGGACAGGCTGCTTGGCCAGCCTGGGCTGGGCCTCTAGACCCCAGGGAGCCAGGCCCCGGACAGGGCCCATCACTCAGCACTAAGCTGCCCCCAGCTCTGCCTGCCCCTTGCGGCTCCATCCATCACCTTTAATTTTATTTGAGCAGGAAATAGGTCCTGGTGGTGCCCGTTTATGAGTGAACACAGTTTTATTGCTTTCTCCATGAGGATATTGGCCAATGCACAGGCCCCCTGCTGGGCTCCACTTCCCTCCCCACCCCCCCACCCGACTCACCAAGCTAATTCACTCTCCTTTCTGACACTCAGGATCACTGACTCTGCCTTTCTCTCTCCTCTCCCTGAGTTAGGGCCCTGCAGAGCCACCCACCATGGGCTCCCACAGCATAATTGCTGTCTCTTGCTTGTCCTGCTGGTCCCCTTGGCAGCGGCTGGCCCCAGGGGCTTCCCTGACCCCCACCAGGGCATGTGGAAGCAGGAAGAGGGCAGTGCTGGAGCTTTCTGGGCTGATCAAGGGAATGGCCTATGGAGAAACTTCACAGTGTGAGTTAGGGGTGGGGAGAAGGAACGGGGTGTCGTAGGCAGGGTCCTGGCGGGAAACACACTCAGCTGGGAATCTGAAGCGAATTTAATGGAGGGGCCACTTACTGAGGCGGGACAGGGTTAAGGGGCCACTAAGGTGTGTAAAACAACCAAGGACTGTAAAAGGGGGAGGCTTTAGCATTCCTAGACCTGAGTGGAGCAGGTAGGGCGCTCTGGGGCCCCCATGACAGCTAGAGGTCATGGTGATGGAGAGGCTACGCAGCAGGGCTGTGGCCACAGAGGGGCCCTCCTACCTTTTACTTGCTCCTCCCACTGGCCAAACCCATAGAGGGCAGGGAGCCCAAATGATGCTGTCCACAGGGTTCAGTCTTCTGGGGTGCAGGGCAAGGCAGAGGAATGTGTGACCAGAGAAAGAATTAAATTTAAAACAATGACCAGACACTCGGGTTAGGTCTGTGTCAGGAGATAGGGGTGCCAGTGAGACCTCAAGAGTGTGCTTGTGTGTGCGTTGAGGAGAAGGGGGTGACCCCTCACCACGGGGCTGAAGAGGTCAGCTCAGCGGCCCAGGAAGTGGTGCTGAGGGAGGTCAGAGCCTCCTCTTTTGCCTGGGGTGTGGCATCAGGAAGTCTTCCAGAGAGAGGGGACATCAGCGCCAGGTCTGAAAGAACAGGGAGATGGAGAAGAGGGGGAAGAGGGCCTCCATGAGGGGAGGACAGCCAGGCATCACCCTGGAGATGGGGCCGGGCCTCGGGCCTCAGAGCCTCATGACATCCCAGGGATGGGACACCAGCCAAACCCTTGACTTCTGAGCCCTCTAATTCAGAATTTGGGACCCCAGAGGACAGAAGCAGATGAGTCAAGGAAGGAACGTGTTCAAAGGAGATGCTTGGCGTTAACAAGACTTTGTGAACCAGAAGGCTTGAGTGGCTGCTGAGAGCCCCTTGCCACCTGAGGGCCATCCAGCAGCCTCGTTTAGCCACAGACAGCTGATCTGCTCATTACAAATCATTCCAGTCTCATTAGCTGCACCTCCTCCTGATCTGTACCTGTTTGTTAGTTTAGTTCTCATTACAGGAAAGTCATAAAATGCTTTTAAAATGGCCTATAACTCACAATTCTCAGAAACTCTGACAGGTACCTCCCTTGAGTCTTATCAAGCCCAGGAGCTTTCTCGGTAGGCGGGCAGGCCGGCGTTGCCCCAGGGAGACCGGGGCGGAGTTTGGCCCCGGAGGAGTTGTGGCTGAGGTGGTGCCCTCCTCCAGCCCCAGCCTCACTGAGGGAGTGCCTTCTGGAGAAATTGGGATCGGGGCAGTAGGGCTTTCAATGTGACCATGTCTTGAAGGCTTCCTATGCACCAGGCACTTCCCATGCTTTACCTCCTAATCCTCACACCACAGACCTGGGACGCCATTATGGTTCCCATTTTACAGATGAGGAAACTGAGACCCAGTGAGGTCTTCCCGAGGTCCCATGGCTGGTGGAGGGCAGAACCAGGATTTGAACTTGGGTCTGGGTAGTTCAGAACCTGAGCCCTTCTCCTGCGCCATGATTGACGCACTACCCCTGCCCCCCACCCCAAGCTGATGCCTTCAGTTCCAGCCCTGCCTTTGACCCTCATACCACCACGGCGCGGAGGGCCTGGGACGCCCCTCCCCAAATCTTAGCTTCCCGGCCTTTCAGCTGCGGCCCAGTAGTCCTCGCTGGCCGGCTGCTGTTGCCAGGGTGCAGGAGCTAATGGATTCATGAGCAGCTCTCCACAGCCCTGAGAGCCTGCATCCACGTGGAAGGGCGGCTGTTAGCTTGATTACAGACGCCGCTGCAGTTTCCGGGAGGGGAAGTGTTTAATTGGGGGTTTTATTTCCAGCACCAGGGTCTGACTTAATGAAATATCCCTGGGCCTCCTGGCATGCGGCCCGCGGCCTCCTGGTGTTGACAAGACCAGAGCCAAGCCCCTGGCTGTGATTTACCAGTGGCTCCTGGGCCAGATAAAGCTGAGCTGATAAGCAGGGCTGGGCCCGGACCCACCCCACCTCTAGCCACGATGGGCATCTGGGGACCATAGGCCTAGCCAAGAATGAGCCCTGGCTTTTAATATTGGCCGCTAATGAAGGATAATTGACAGGCACACTCTCATGGGCTCCCTGAGCTTCTCAGGGACGCAGTGATCCCTTGACACGGTGCCAGTAACACATCTGGGCATTTACCCCTCCCCATCTTCCCAGCTGGCCCTGCACAGAGGTTCCAAGAATGGCCCCTATGGGGTCACGCTGCCAGGAATCCACACTGACCAGAGGGTCTGCTGGGAGGATGCTGGGAGTGTTAGCAAACCCAAGCCCAGAAGAAGGGCAGAGGAGAAATGGCACATGGCCACTGTTGACAGTTAGCAGTGAGTCTGGCTGCTAACTTTTGACCTCTGAAGGCAAAGAGCTGGGGGTCCAGACCCTGATTCTGTTACTTCCTGGCTGGATGAACTTGGGCAAGTCACCTGGCTACTCAGAGGCTCAGTTTCTTCATCCATAAAATGGGATTAACTGTGCCTTCCTTGTAACGTGGTTGTGATGTTCAAAGGTGTCAGGCATGCAGCAGGTGTTAAGAAACTGATATTGTCGGTGTGTAGCTTGCGGAGAGGTTGTATAAGGTGCACGTGGGGAGGGAATAGCAACTGTGGGTACACCTGTGTTAGCTGTGCTATTATTAGGGTATTATCAGGGTCACCCTGCTGTGGGCTAAGGCCTAAATGGGCAATTAGGTGGTTTGTGCCCCATTGCCATGTCCTCTCCCTTCCCCTGGACCCTCGGCCTCCTCTCTCCGCCCTTGCTGTCATCAGAATGGGCTGTCAGTGAGGGCTCTGACATCAGTCTCACTCCCTGTGGGGTCAGCTCAAATCCCCATCACTGCTCTGAGGTTATCCCGCCACTGAAGACTGGCTTGGCCTCATTTCAGAAGACTCAGCCCCTGGTGAAGAATTCCAGGCATCCATGCAGCAGATGAGAATGGCATTGGGGGCCTGAGAGGAGCCCTTCCAGTTGCTGAAACCAGAACACATGCCTCCCCTTCTCTGCCTTTGTTTTGGCCTGATTTTGTTCAGAAACACACTTGAGGGGCATTGGGACTCGGCTCTTCTCACTGCTGGAAGTCCCGCCATTAGATTTTCAGGGTTTTG
Source organism: Mirounga angustirostris (assembly GCF_029215605.1). NCBI lineage: Eukaryota > Metazoa > Chordata > Mammalia > Carnivora > Phocidae > Mirounga > Mirounga angustirostris. The sequence continues at coordinate 35,424,378 of NW_026991716.1, forward strand.
TTTCTCTTCCGTAAAGTCTCTTAGAATGCAGGTTTTTCTAGAAGCAGTGATGCTGCAAGGTGATTTACCCTCCCGTATTGCCAGATACCTCTGTTTCTCTAAGAGGGCCTTGGTTCAGGGCTTGTTTATGAAAGAGTGGGAGAAAGGAGAAGAGTGAACAGGGAGGCTGCACTGGGTGACTGGGCGTCGGCAATAAGGAAGGACGAGGGTCTGACTGACAGGCCCTGCAGGTGTCTGACACATACCCACAGTGGGCAGACCTGTGGTTTGTGAACTGTAAGACAGACCTCCGGTCTAGATGGTTGCGTCCCTGCTGGGCCCTTTCTGGGGTTGGCGGGCTCCCATCATGCTCCCATCATGCTCCCATCATGCACACATTCGAATGAGTATCTTCCCACACACAGTTCTTACTGCTACCCCTCCACCTGGAAACTTTTTTTTTTTTTTTTTTCACCTGGAAACTTCTGACTAGGGCCTCCGACGCTTCTCCATTCTCTCTCCCTCCCTCCCTCCCTCCCTCCCACTGCACCTTCATCCCAGAGCTGGTCCTTAAAATCTTTTAGTCCTTTAGAATTTTTAAATCTTTTAAATTTCATCCTGGCTCATTTCCCTGTTTGATCTCCCTGGGCTAACCTAACCCTGTTTTGACCCTGGTTTCCTGGTCCTGGGATCAGACTTACATTCTCCTCCAGAGAGGTAATGAGGCATTTCCTCCCAGACACAAGTAAGCCCCTCATTCCCTCTCATGACCTCACAGTGAAACGGGGGCCCCAGGCCACCCACCTCCCTGGGTAGGGGGATAGTGGGGTGTGGCAGACTTGATGTAAATGGGCATAGAGAACATCCTAGCCCCAGCTCTGTTAGGCCTGTGTTTGATCTCTCTTAGTTTACATTTATGCTATTACTTTCTGAGGGCTGTTTTTTCTGTGAGACTCTTCATTCCCTGAAGCCTGGAACTGTACTTCCTCCTTCAGACTGGGAGCTCTCTGAGGACAGGGGCTGGATCTCTCCCTCCTCTCAGACCAGGAGGTCTCCAAGGGCAGTCTATCCCCAACATCCCCATTGAAGGGAGGAGCTGGGTCTTCCCCCCTTTGAATGGAGGGTCTCCAAGGGCTGTGCCTCTATCATCGACATTGTATTCTCTTTAGATCAGGCCGTCTTTGGGGATAAGACTATGTCATTTCCATCAGGACTTCCTAAAGGCAGGGTTATGTCTCCTCCCTCAGACTGGGGCTCCCTGAGGGCAGGGCTGTGTCTCCCCCTCAGACTGGGGCTCCCTGGGGCAGGTCTGTGTCTCCCCTTCAGACTGGGGTCCCTGAGGGCAGGGCCGTGTCTCCCTCTCAGACTGGGGCTCCCTGAGGACAGGGCTGTGTCCCCCCCTCAGACTGGGGCTCCCTGGGGCAGGTCTGTGTCTCCCCTTCAGACTGGGGTCCCTGAGGGCAGGGCTGTGTCTCCCCTCAGACTGGGGTTCCCTAAGGGCAGGGCCATGTCTCCCTCTCAGGCTGGGGCTCCCTGAGGACAGGGCTGTGTCCCCCCCTCAGACTGGGGCTCCCTGAGGGCAGGGCTGTGTCTCCCCTCAGACTGGGGCTCCCTGAGGGCAGGGCTGTGTCTCCCCCTCAGAATGGGTCTCCCTGGGGCAGGGCTGTGTCTCCCCCTCAGACTGGGGCTCCCTGAGGGCAGGGCTGTGTCTCCCCTCAGACTGGGGCTCCCTGAGGGCAGGGCCGTGTCTCCCTCTCAGACTGGGGCTCCCTGAGTACAGGGCTGTGTCCCCCCCTCAGACTGGGGCTCCCTGAGGGCAGGGCTCTGTCTCCCCTCAGAATGTGTCTCCCCCTCAGACTGGGGCTCCCTGAGGGCAGGGCTATGTCTCCCCCTCAGACTGGGGTCCCTGAGGGCAGGGCTGTGTCTCCCCCTCAGACTGGGGCTCCCTGAGGCAGGGCTGTGTCTCCCCCCTCAGACTGGGGCTCCCTGAGGGCAGGGCTGTCTCCCCCTTCAGACTGGGGTTCCTGAGGCAGGGCTGTGTCTCCCCCCTCAGACTGGGGCTCCCTGAGGGCAGGGCTGTGTCTCCCCCTCAGACTGGGGCTCCCTGAGGGCAGGGCCGTGTCTCCCCCTCAGACTGGGGCTCCCTGAGGCAGGGCTCTGTCTCCCCTCAGACTGGGGCTCCCTGAGGCAGGGCTGTGTCTCCCCCTCAGACTGGGGCTCCCTGAGGGCAGGGCTGTGTCTCCCCCTCAGATTGGGGCTCCCTGAGGGCAGGGCTGTGTCTCCCCCTCAGACTGAGGCTCCCTGAGGGCAGGGCTGTGTCTCCCCCTCAGACTGGGGCTCCCTGAGGGCAGGGCTGTGTCTCCCCCTCAGACTGGGGCTCCCTGAGGGCAGGGCTGTGTCTCCCCCTCAGACTGGGGCTCCCTGAGGGCAGGGCTGTGTCTCCCCCTCAGACTGGGGTCCCTGAGGGCAGGGCTGTGTCTCCCCTCAGACTGGGGTCCCTGAGGGCAGGGCTGTGTCTCCCCCTCAGACTGGAGTCCCTGAGGGCAGGGCTGTGTCTCCCCCTCAGACTGGGGCTCCCTGAGGGCAGGGCTGTGTCTCCCCCTCAGACTGGGGCTCCCTGAGGGCAGGGCTGTGTCTCCCCCTCAGACTGGGGCTCCCTGAGGGCAGGGCTGTGTCCCCCCTCAGACTGGGGCTCCCTGAGGGCAGGGCTGCTACTTCCCCCTCAGACTGGGGCTCCCTGAGGGCAGGGCTGTGTCTCCCCTCAGACTGGGGCTCCCTGAGGGCAGGGCTGTGTCCCCCCTCAGACTGGGGCTCCCTGAGGGCAGGGCTGTGTCTTACCCCTCAGACTGGGGTCCCTGAGGGCAGGGTTGTGTCTCCCCTCAGACTGTGGCTCCCTGAGGGCAGGGCTGTGTCTCCCCTCAGACTGGGGCTCCCTGAGTAGGGCTGTGTCTCCCCTCAGACTGGGGCTCCCTGAGGGCAGGGCTGTGTCTCATCCCTCAGACTGAGGCTCCCTGAGGGCAGGGCTATGTCTCCCCCTCAGACTGGAGTCCCTGAGGCAGGGCTGTGTCTCCTCCTCAGACTGGGGCTCCCTGAGGGCAGGGCTGTGTCCCCCACTCAGACTGGGGCTCCCTGAGGGCAGGGCTGTGTCTCTTCCTTCCTCTCAGGAACTCTGTACCCACCTGTTCCAGGGTCTGTCCTGTCTGTAGCATGTTGGAAGGAGGCAGGGCCTGAGTCCTGAAAATCAGAAGTCACAGTGGGTGTCTGTGGAATTGTCAGCTGGTGAGCGCCAGACCTTGTCAGCAGTGTGATTTGAGGCTAGAAGCAGGCCATGGAAATGGGCTAGAGTTGTCTCATCTCAAAAACATGGCTTCATCAGACTGCATCCCAGGGTGGCCAAGAGGAAAGGCTGAAGGTGGGGCTGGGGGGCCCTTAGTGACTGCCTTTCCTGTCCTGGACCACATGGGCACATGGCAGGAGAGGAGGGTCTGAGTGTGTGAGTGTGAGTGTGAGTGTGTGTGTGTGTGTGTAAGAGGTGTTGCTAACTCCTGAAGGTCAGTCCTGGGGGAGCAGGAGTGGCCCCCAGGACGGGGAGGAATGAGGGGCCTGTGGCGTCGGGCCAAGGCGCAGCCCCCGCGTCTCTCCGCCCAGTGCTGCAGGGCCGTGTGTATCGATTCTGCACAGCCGAGGGCCTGTGGCTCCGCCAGGACAACTCCAGCTCGCCCTGGAGGAATCTGTCAGAGTGCGAGGAGTCCAAGCGAGGGGAGAGAGTGAGTTGAAGATGGGGCTCTGAGGCGGCGAGGGGTAGCAGGGTCCCAGCATCAGTGGAACAGGGACCCTGGGCATCTGATGGGCTGGTCTGTGGCCATCTTGTCTACGCCCCTGCCCCTGGGAGCTTTGCACACCATGCTTGCTGGGTAGAGGTGATGTGTGTTCGCCCCACTGGCCTCAGGACAAGGCCCTAGACATCCAAGAACCATGGACATAGGTTATTTTCTTTCTTCGTTCTGGGGTCCCTGGTGCAGCCTGACTCGGGGCCCCGCCTCTGTCCCTGTCCCCATCCCCTGGGAAAGGGGAAGGAAGGATGTGGGAGAGGAGGGCATGGGCTGCCTCACGTGCATGGTATCCCTCGTGTGCACACAGAGCTCCCCAGAGGAACAGCTCCTGTCCTTTTCCATCATCTACACGGTGGGCTACACACTGTCCTTCTCCGCTCTGGTCATCGCCTCGGCCATCCTCCTGAGCTTCAGGTAAGAAGTGGGGGTCCTGGAGGGGCTGCTTCATCCCAGCTCCCCACTCTGTCCCCAGTAGATGAGGGAGCACCAAACTAAAGTGACGGTGCAACAGGTTCTTCTCTTAAGAGATCTCTGAAGAGCCTGTTCCCTCCCCACATACAAGGCTGAAAACACAGGATAAGACACTGTATACTTGGTCTAATCTCTACTCTGTAAAAGCATGCCTAGAATACTGCAGAAAAGAAAGACAAACACCACACAAGAAATACCCAAGGGGCACATCCCCAAACCGTAGTAGTGGGTGTAGGATTAGGGGACGTCCTCTCTAGCGAGCATGCGAAGCTTAAGTAGGAATTCCTTATGATTTTAGATAAGATCTCAAGGATTTAAAGATTCTGCCGTCTTTGGAGCTTATCAGCCCCATGGAAAAGGTCTTCCTACATCTAACCTCGAGACATTCCTTCCAGAGGCCCATGTTCTTGCCACTCCCTCCGCACTTGGTGGGGGTGGGTGTGGGGAGGGGGTGTGGGAGGGACAGCTGGGTTCAAGGTCAGGAGGGATTCTGAGTGCAGGGACCTCAGGCTACCAGCCAGCAGAAACAGGACAGGCTTCATTCCTCCTGCTGCCCCCATGGCACCTGGCACAGTGAGTGCTGGGCACACAGTCAGTGCTTAATAAATGCATTCACTCAGTGAATATTCCCCCCTTGTATTATGAAGTATTTCAGAGATCTGAAAATACAGTGGCTGATACTCAGCACTCATGCATCAATACCCAGCACAGTCACGCTGCCCTGGGGGGCCCTCCCTGCCACTGCCCGCCACCCCCCAACCAGAGGGAACCCCCAAAGGGGCTACTTATAATCCCCATGCATCTCTATACTTCTGCCACATTTGTAGTATCTATAAAAATATGTAGCTGCGGGTTTTGCATATTTTTAATGGCATGTTATACATCTCCTTTCACAATGTTATTTTTGGCGTGGCATGTTTTTGTGAGATTCATTTATGTTGATACAGGTAGTTCTGTTTCACTTATTTTAACTGTCACTCCAGACTCTGTCGTATCTTCAATTTACAATTGAAGTGTTACAATTTATTTGTTGTCACTTCAATGGGTACTTGAGGTTTCCCTTTTTTTTTCTTCTCTGAATTACAAACCTGACTACAAGTAACATTCTTACTTATGACCCCTTGTGCATTTCTCCAGGGGCACATACCTCTGAGTAGAATTGCCTGCTCTGAACACCATGTGCTTTTGTTAATTTATTAGGTGGAGTTGCTCTCCAAAGTGGTCATACCAGTTTGCCCTCTTACCAGTAATAGAGGAGAGTTCCCTTTGCTTAACATCCTCACCAATATTTACTATTTTCACCTAATTGTTGCTAATCTGAAGTGTGTGAAGTATCTCGTGATTTTAATTTGCATAGCCCGGATTCCTAGAGAGATTAAGCATTTGTGTATGTTTCATTTTGTGAATCACTTATTCCCATCCTTTGCTTACTTTTTTATTGGCTTATTTGGCTTCTTCTTTATTATTTTGGCCTTTGATTACATATTCTTGGTCCTAATCCAGGGTATATCCTCTCTTAATCTGTGATTTATTTTTTCACTCACTTTACGGTACCTTTTATACATGGAAGTCCTTAATTTTAATGAAAGGAAACATATCAGTGTATTCATTTTTACTGATAAAATTTATCAATAAATCTTATTAATTGATAAAGATTGATTTTGCCAATTGATTAAAAAGAACTATCAATTTTTTTTTCCCCCAAAGACCAAATTCCTTTATGGTCTTGTTTAAGAAATCTTAATTTATGCTGGGGTCATAAGTTTTGCGCATTCCTTCTGGTTCTTTAATCCACCTGAAATTAATCTTTGTCGATGGTGAAATTAAGAGATTTAATTTTATTGTTTCCATATATACGTCGAGTTAATTGCTTCAGTACCATTTATGATAGCTCATCCTTTCCCCCTTGGGTTTAGGGTGCGTAATCTGCCATGCAGCAAGAGTTGTCTTTGCCTGGGTTGGTTTCTGTCATCTGTATTCTTGCCCGTTGGTCTATTTATCTGCCCGATTGTCAATACCATGGGGCCTTAACTACTGTAAATTCATTGAAAACCTCGGTTCTCTTATAGTAAAGGCCCTTATTTGTGGTTCTTTAGGAGTGTCTGGAGTATTCTTAGCCCTTGGTTCTTTACATGTTTTGAGAGTTCCAGGAAAACAAAAAATCAACCCTGTTGGAATTTTTAGTATAGCTATATTGAATTTATCAATTACGGTGGCAAGAATTGCCACTTTCAAAATAGTGAGTCTTTCTATCCATGAATGTGGGATTTTAAGTCTTCTCTAGCAATTTTAAGCAAGTTTCATTATATTCTCCATAGAGATCTTGCCCATCTTCTGTTAGACTTTTTTCTATGTAGCCAATTAAAAAATTATAAGTGAATTTTTAGAATTTACTTTTTAATTGTTTATTGCTGCTGTATATAAGCGCACATCAGTAATCTTGCTAGATGAACTCTCCTATCAATTCTAATAACTTGTGTGTAGATTATCTTGGATTCTCTATGAAGATACTCTCCCCTCTTTGAATAATGACAATTTTGTTCCTTTATTTCCAATTCTTATGCATTTTTTCCCTTGCACTCTTCCAGCGGCCAGGATCTGTACTACGATGTTGAATAGATGAATAGCTTTGTAAGGTTAGGCAATCCTTATTTTCCTGATTTTGAAGGCAATGCTTATAAAATTCCTCAGTTAAGAATGATGTTTGCTCCCGGTGTGGGTAGATAGCCCTTATTGGAAATGCCCTTGTCTTTGCAGTTAGCTATGCATTTTTACCTGAAAGGACATTGAAATTGTGTCTAATACTTTCTGAATTCCTCCCATGTGCTTCGCGCTCATCTGCCTCCATAAGGCATCCTCAAGGCATGTGAGAGGCAGGTCCTTCCCTCAGGAAGTAAAGCTAAGTCTCCACTGGGGAAAGTGGTCCTCACCCATAAGTCACTTGGCTTACACATGACTCTGCAGAAAAGCTGATGCCGTAGAGGGAAGGATAGTGTGGACGGACGGTGTCCGTGACCACATACCTGAAAGGACTTACACACTGGACCCAGGGAATTTGGGGGGTTGCGAGGAAGAAGGGCATTTTCAGAGGAAGAAAAGACACAGTCCCAGAGGCAGAAACATGCCTGAGGGGTCCATCAGCTTGAGAACTGAGGCTTGTGGAGCAGACCCGTTGGCCATCTTGCCAGGAAGGAGCCTTGCTTTCTCCCACAGACATCTGTACTGTACCCGGAACTACATCCACCTGAACCTGTTTGCGTCCTTCATCCTGCGAGCATTGTCCGTCTTCATCAGGGACGCGGTCCTCAAGTGGATGTACAGCACGGCCCCCCAGCAGCACCAGTGGGACGGGCTCCTCTCCTACCAGGTGTGTGACGTGTTCAGGAAGGGGCCTGGAGGGGGATGCATAGTCAGTGAAGGCCAGCCTCCCCCAACCCACCCAGGCCTGGCACAAAGAAAAGGCAAGAGCTGCTCCGCCTGGTCCTCAGGGAGCCCCCAGTCCGATGGGAGAAGCAGTCCACCCTGGGGAGCCCCCACGCTAAGGAGGTGGATGCTCTCCCTGCCCCTAAGGAGTGGACTTTGGAAACGGAGCCAGGCTTGACTCCCAGCTCTGCTACTTACTAGCTGTAGAGTTTGGGGCAAGTCACTTAAGTTCTCTGGACCTCAGTTTTCTCACCTGTAATGGGGATCATATTAGCTTCTCCCACCCACGATAGTGATTCAGTGAGCTAGAGCAGGCCAAGGTCTTGGCACTGGCCCTGGCAAGAAGGCATTAGCTCTCTCCTCCTTCATTCAAGGTGGTAGGGTAGCAGCTGGGGTAGGGTGGGGAGGGGGGTCAAGAGAGGCAGGGGGCAGAGCTGTTGTCCCCTGGGGACCCTTCCTCTGCCCCCAGGATTCTCTGGGCTGCCGCCTGGTGTTCCTGCTCATGCAGTACTGCGTGGCAGCCAATTACTACTGGCTCCTGGTGGAGGGCGTGTACCTGTACATGCTGTTGGCCTTCTCTGTCTTCTCCGAGCAGCGCATCTTCAGGCTCTATCTGAGCATAGGCTGGGGTAAGGCCCACTGCCATTCGGCTCACGCGCCCCTCCGCCCCAACCTGTGGCGTGGGAGGTGGGAGACCCTGACCTCTCTCAGAACTACTGCCTTCAGGCTACCCCCAGGAAGCCAGCTTGGGACTCAGAACACGCTGCTGGGCCAACAGGCCCGGCCCACTGGCTAACTCTCTCCTGGGCACAGGACTCTCTGCAGGGGGCTGTGGTTACCCTTCCCTCCCTGCATAGCCCTAACCACTTAATGGAAGCAGAGGCCTCCGCCCTATCTGGCCAGATACACCACACGCACCATTGGCGGCCGCGGAACTGTCCTCAAACACCTCTACTTCTGAGACCTCTAGGGATGGAACCCCGCACCCGGTCCTTGATACCCAGGCCCTGAGGGAAATGGAGAGTCCTGGGCCTCAGGGTAGGGGGTCGGTAGGTAAGCGCTGAGGGGCTGTGGCTCTGTCACCCAATGATGAAGAGGAGGGTTCAGAGGAGCCTGGCAGGAAGGGCTGGTCAGCCAGAAGCCCGCTGAGGAGAGGGTGGACCACGGATGTGCCTGGAGCCCAGCTGGAAATGTTCTAGCCAAAAAAGTTTGTGGAGATCCATTGTGTCTTTTTTTTTGCTGGAACATTTCTGGTTGTGCTTCTGCCTCTCGCCGCGTGGGATTCTGATGAGAACAGGGGCTGAGACCCCCACCACCGGCAGTCCCCCAGCCCCCACCCCACGACAGGGAAAACAGATGCAACAGTGCTTACTCTGGAGGGGCCCACCGGAGCCCCCCTGGGACAGAACCAGAGAACCCTGCCCTCTGGCCCTTCCTAAACTGCCCATGTCCCTGTCCCCACCACAGGACCCTGCCCTCCACATTGGGCTTGCCATTCATTCCTTCATTCCCTACTGTCGTTCCTTCCTTCGCCAGCCTCAGGCTCTGACCACGGCCGCCCCGACCTCTGGGGACTTACTGCCTCAGTCAAGGCCACATAACGTCCCCCTTCCTGCCCCTGAGCCTTTGCAAGGCTGTCCTCCATCCAGCCCGCCTCCTCAGGAAGCCTGCACAGGTTGTCTGGCCCTCTCAGCCTCCCTGCCCCTGTTCTCCCCCTGCATTCCTTTCTGCTGCTATCCCTCGTTCACTTGGCTCTCTACGGCCCCACTGTAGAAGGGGGCCTCTAAAGGGGGCATCACTATCTTGAAGGCACCAAGGCCCAGAGAGGGCAGGCCCTTATAGGCAGAGCAAGCACTGGAAACAGGCCTCCTGACTCCCAGGCCCTGGGCCCCTGCTGCCCCTCATGGAAAGTTCTCTGTCCTGTGCTGCCTCTGTAGTCCGCTGAAGGCCCAGCTGAGCAAGCTCAGGCCTCTGTGCAGGTGAGCAGGTGGCCTGGCCTCTGTGTCCCACTCCCTGCTTCCATCCTTCCCTCCTCCTCCCACAGGCCCCACCCCTCCCTGCTCTGCCTTCCTCCCCTCCCAGGCTAGGGCAGTCACCCAGGCAGGGGGCAGCTGGAGAGCCCTGCTGCTAACTGAGGGTGGGTGGGGTTAGCTCTTTGAGAGGAGCTCTGGGAAGCCTGTCCTTAGGGTGGGGAACCGTGTCTGTCCATTCTGGGAAACAGCATCAGCACTGTTAGTGCCTGTCTCCATGGTGACCCGAGGGCAGAAACAATCAGAGGGACAGTGTGATGTGTGCAGAGAAGCGGGGGTGGTTGGTGGAGGGTTGGTGGGGACACATGGCATCCGAGAGGTTTCTGAATGTGAAATGGGGGAAGTGTGCTCATCCTTTCCCACCACCCCATGCCGTGGCTCAGGGCTCAGGGTCGGAGGGGGCACAGGGATAGGACCTGGGGGACCTTCCTTCCCCTGAGAACACCCTTATCTTGAGGAATTGGGATGGGGAGATACAGAGAGAGACAGAGGGGCAAGGACAGAGGACAGAGAGCCAGATCCGCCAAGAGCTTAGCTGTGGGGCCAGGAGACCTAGCCCATGCTGGGATGCTTGGAAACAACTTTTAGCTTCACGTGCGAGCAGAAGAATCAAAATTAAAACTCTGACACAGTTGGGGAGTCCCCAAAAGACATGTCAGCTTCCACAGCCAACTGTCAGCAGCAGGGTGCCCCCATAACCCACCACAAAGGGGCTGCCCGGCGGGGGTAGGGGGGCAAGTGATGGACAAGGGAATCATTACTTCTCAGGGCCAGTTCTGTGTGACTTAATTTGGGCTTTTTTTTTTTTTCTCCAGCCTGTCTTGTTGACTTTCTAAGCAGCCAGCAGGGAGTATGTCACGTTTGCATGTGGTAGAGCCCTAGTGCCTGCATTTTTAAACGGGCTTTGTTAAGGAGAGGCTGATGAATGAATGAAGTTCGCAGGGTCTTATTGATAACATGAATGAGCTCCCCAGTCCTGGAGTGGAGTCTCAGGGAGAAAGGACAGCAGGTGGCTGGGGATGCCCAAGAAGGAGGTTTCCATGGGTGTGCATGGCTCAAGGAATTGGCAGGTTCTTGCCTGGAGAGTTTCCCTTCTCTCATTGATATATTGATCCACTCATTCCTTCCTTCCATCCTCTCGGAGTATCTTCTATGTGGCAAGCTCTGTGCTATGTCCTGAGGACTTTGGAAGCCACCCGTCCCTTGTGCAGTCTCATGAAGGCCTGTTGCTAAAGCATCATGGATGCTCAGAGGTCTGGCTTGTGTGAAAATAAGTGGCCAAGGAGAAAGACATCTGATGAAGAATGCTGGTCAGCTGCTCTTCCTCTGTGCCCTGTCTGCACCGTAGTTCTAGGCATACCAGCTACTCAGGAGCTGCTCTTGAGGACACGGAGCATGGTGACAGGAAAGGCTATGAAGTGGGCTCCACCCTGGAAACGTGCTCTGGGGGGAGACTCCCCTAAAGCCACACATGCATATGCACGGACCCCCCCACCACACACTCACATCTGTGTCCATACACCTTAATACGCTCACTCTTACCTATCTCCCACCCTGGGAGAGGCACCCGTAGGGACAGGTGTGGGGAGTTGGTGCAGAAAGCCACTGAAGATGGTTGGCATGGGCGCGGGAGGGCAGCCCTGCCTTCTAGTCCTACCTGTGCCCTCCTGAGCTCCTGGTTCATCTCCATCTGTCGTGAGGATGGGCAGTCCATTTGAAGTTGGCAAACGTATTGAGCCCTCAGGGCGAGCCAAGCACCGAAACTCTGAAGATGAATGAGGCTCTCCCCTGAAGGAGCTGGAAACCAGTAGAATGAGTTCTCTACTGCTGCGGAACAGAAGACCCCACAACGTAGCTGCTGAAAGCAGCCATTCTTATCATAGTTTCTGTGGGTGCGAATCTGGGTTCAGTTGAGCTGCATGCCTCTGGCTCAAAGTCTCTAACAGGGATGCAGTCAAGCCTTCGCCCCGGGTTGTTGTCAACACAAGTCTTCCCTGGGGTTGGAGAATCCCTCGCAAACTCACTCGCAAGGCTGTTAGGAAGCGCGGGTCTTGCTGCCTGTTGGCTGGAGGCCTCCCTTCCTCACCACAGGGGCCTCCACGGGCTGTCTGAGTGCCCTCATGACCTGGCAAATGGTGTCCCCCAGAGCAAGCGATCAGGTTGAGAGAGAGAGCCCAAGGCAAGCCTTGTATAGCCTTTTAAGACAGTCTTTGATAACCTAATCTCAGAAGTGACATGCCGTCACTTCTGTGTACGTTGTCAGGACGCAGACCGATCCTGACACAGCATTGGCTACAGCACGGTGTGAAAGCTGGGAGGTGGGGGCCGCTGGGGGCCTTCCTAGAGGCCGCCCGCCACACCTGTTGAGTCTCAGCCGAGTGTTGAGTGTTAACATTGGAGCTGTTGTGACCGTGGGCCACCGTGCAGTTAGCTGGGCTGTTGGCATCAAAGTCAGGGCCCCTACCTCCCCTCCAGGCTTCTGCCCAGCCACCTGCAACGTGTGCAGGTTGGACGTAGGTGGCTGGAGGGGCTTCTGGTGCCTGAAGGCGTTGATTGAGATGGGCATGTGGGCCGTGGCAGGGGAAGAAGGGCAGCAGAGGGTTGGCCTGTCCCCACCTCATCCAGCATGCTCTCCCCACTCCATAGCCTGGTCCCTCTGTTACCTTGGTGTCCTCATCCTCATGCCTCAGCCAGGACTCGGGGGTGGGCTCCGACAGTGTGCCTGGGAGGGGGGGACTGGGGGGGACAGATACAGCTGGAACGTGGTAGGATCCTCTCTCGGAGGAAGAGTCCGGGAGCGGGGCGGGGGGAGGGTGTTGGTGCTGCCTCGCTCTCCCGCTCCCAGACCAGCCTAGCTCCACATGTGCCAGGAAGTGGTTTGTGGCCAAGGCAAGGGGAGGGGCCTGGGGAAGGAGAGGCCCCTGGGTGTGCCCGGTGCAGGCTCGGGCCTGCCAGCCCTCGCCCCTCTCTCTCTTTCCCTCTCTCCTCTCAGGTGTTCCCCTGCTGTTTGTTATCCCCTGGGGCATTGTCAAGTACCTCTATGAGGATGAGGGGTGAGTGTCCTGCTCCTGGGTCCCCATCCTCAGACCTCATGGGATTCCTTGACTCCTGGGGTGCGTCGCTACTACCCATTGGGAGGATAAACCAAGGAACCAGGAGCTTAATTTACCAATTTAGTTCTCTAATCCCCCTTCCCTACTCCTCCCCAGGACTGTGATGACAGTGCTGGGTCCATGGGGTCTGTAGTGTTTTTCTGTAATAATCGTGAAATGTTTCTGCTATTTTGTGTGTGATGCTAGGCACACACATGACTGTTTGTAGGTTCCTGAAGGGGCCATGTGTATCTCTCTGTGTGACCATGTATTTAGGACTCTGGGTGTGTGTGTGTGGCTTGAAGGACTCTGCATGAGTCTGTGGGACTGGTTGTTGGATAGCTCATGGTGGCCATGTTTGTGTGCCCCTGGGCCTGCACCGTGAGCTGGGGGCTTTGTGTGTCTCCCTTCCTCTTCAGCTGCTGGACCAGGAACTCCAACATGAATTACTGGCTCATTATCCGGCTGCCCATTCTCTTTGCCATTGGGGTGAGTGATAGTGTGGGGGCAGGGCTGGCTGTTCTGGTGGGCCCGGAGTTGCTGCGGGAAGGCCTGGAGACTGTGGGTGTTTCGAGAGGGCCTCTAGCCACCCTCTCCCCTCTGCCCCGCAGGTGAACTTCCTCATCTTTATCCGGGTCATCTGCATTGTGGTGTCCAAACTCAAAGCCAATCTCATGTGCAAGACGGACATCAAGTGCAGGTGATGTGCCTTAGCTGGCTCTGTTGGACACCTCAGCCCTTGCTTCCGGAAGAGACAGAGAGATCCTGGGGTGCTGAGCTTGGAGCCCTACATGACCTTCTTCTCCCACCTGGCCCACCCTGGGACCCCAAGCCTTGTCCTTGGCCCTGGACCTGGGGCAGCTCCTGGGCTTCTGGGGGTCTTGACCTCTACTTCCCCCTTGCCAGGCAGCCCAGCCCAGCGTATTTGGGGTGGGAGAGTGTCTGTCACCCCTAGATGTGGGGTTGGGGCACAGAAAGGGGAAAGAGTCCATTGGGAGAGATCCAGAACAATGTCTTCACCTCACCCTCAGGCTTGCCAAGTCCACACTGACGCTCATCCCCCTGCTGGGGACCCACGAGGTTGTCTTTGCCTTTGTGATGGATGAACACGCCCGGGGGACGCTGCGCTTAATCAAGCTGTTCACAGAGCTCTCCTTCACCTCCTTCCAGGTGACCTCATGGTCGGGGGTCCTCTTGCCAAGTCGCAGAGTGGGAGTGGGGCAGAGACCAGCCTGTACCATGCAGATGGGCACCCTGGGGCCTGGGGAGAAAGAGGGCTGTGCCCAGGTTTCCATGGCTGGAGCACAGCTAGGGCTAGAATCAGCGTCCAGCACCCCCCGCGTGGGACAGGAAGCCTTCCCAGAGGTAGCCTGGCTTCACAGCAGCCATCTACCGGGCTGCTGCTCGGTGGCAGACACCCCGCCAGGGGCTTTGCCCACATTGTGCATTTATCCTCACAGCATCCCAGGAGCTGTGCGGGATCACCCGATTTCACAGAGGAAGAAACTGAAGCTCAGAGATGTGAAAACAAGATGTGCCGGGTCACATGGTTTCCAAAGCCAAGAATTCATCCTCTCCACTAGTATTAGATGATGCCGAGGGTGTAGATGTATGAGAGCCTGGTCCCAGCCCCTCAGGAGGCCTGTGGGAGGGCCACACGCACAGAGGCCCGTGCACGTGCACTTCACATATGTGCGCACACATACACACATAGATCACAGTTCTGGAGCACTGAGTGTGCTGAGTGAGCAGACGGAGCCATGATGGGGAAGATGGCCCATGATCAGAGGACTTTCTAGGGTCAGACCTCCTCAAGGAGAGGGCGGTAAAAGAGCTTCTTCAGTATCTAAGCAAGGGGTCTTCTTCTTTCTCCAGAAAGGAAAGGAGGAGGAACCCACCACTCTGGCTCTGGGCCTACCTGGGCTGCCCAGTCTGAGGAGGTGGATGTTGGGGCTGGAGTCCCAAGGAGTTCAGGGTCTCCCTGCAGGGCACCTCCCTCCCGCTTCCTCCCTGCTGACATGACTCTTGTTTCCAGGGGCTGATGGTCGCCATCTTGTACTGCTTTGTCAACAATGAGGTAAGGCCTAAGGGGGACAGTGGGGACACTTATGGGCTGCTACTATGCTTATGGGCTGTTCTAGAGTTGTCAATGGGGACTCCCATCCATCTTTTCAGCTGAAACCCCATACCCATCCCACTAGGCACTAAAGCTGAGGAGACATCTTGTCCATGAGTTGTATTCTGTGCATGGCTCTCTCTCTCTCATGGCTCTCTCTCTTTCTCTCTCTCTCTCTCTCTCACACACACACACACACACAGGCATACCCTAATGGATGTGAACTTGGGGAAGACCCAGCCTTGTGTGAAGGGAGTACCGAGTGAACAGGTGGTGGTTAAAAGGTGATTCAGCAGCAGACGTACCCAAGTCACGTACTGGGGCTTTAATAATCACTATCTTATTTGTCACTGCTTCCTCCCTCTCCCACACACACACACAAAAAATCCCTGCTAAAATTATGGTTTTATTATTCCCATTTTTCACACATGAGATCACTGGAGATCAGAGAGAATAGGAAGCTTGCCCCAGGTTCGGCCTGGAAGTGGCAGAGCTGGGACTGGAATGCATTCTAACAGAGAGAGGAAAGTACCCACTCTCTGTGTGCAGGGGAGAGCCCCGCACACCGGGGCAAAGGGTGTGTTCCTCCGGGGGCTTTCTGCTCGCTGGGGTGGAAGGGGGCTGTTGCTGACCCCCACACCCTCTCCTGCAGACCCTCCTGGACCACAGCCCTCCCTTCCCTGAGACCGTCAGCCCCCAGCAGGAGGGGGTACCTGGGCCTATGGTGCCTGGGGAAAGCGCCTTCCGCCCGCCCGGGTACCCAGCTTGATCTGGTGCAGATCAGGAGCAGCCCCACTCCGTCAAACTGGATGCCACAAATACCACAGCACCACCGCCCCCTCCTTCCAGAGGGGAAACAGATAATAGTACTAGATGAGGCGCCGGGGTCATCTGGGGAAGTAGCCACAAGAGGGTTAACCCCGGCAGGGAAGAGAGGGTGGGAAATCTCCCATTCCAGAGTCTGCGGGGCAAACTGAAGACTCTCTGAACTCTATTCAGGCCCAGGTGAGAGTTTATATTCCTGAGGCTAGGGCTCAGATGACCTGTGGACACAGCTCCCCGAAGGGCTGGTGCTCTTGGTGTGGCTTTTTTTTTTTTTTTTAAGATTTTATTTATTTATTTGAGAGAGAGAGAATGAGAGACAGAGAGCATGAGAGGGAAGAGGGTCAGAGGGAGAAGCAGACTCCCCGCCGAGCAGGGAGCCCAATGCGGGACTCGATCCTGGGACTCCAGGATCATGACCTGAGCCGAAGGCAGTTGCTTAACCAACTGAGCCACCCAGGCGTCCCTTGGTGTGGCTTCTGTCACGAGTCTGGTATCCCAGAGTTCAGAGATCTCAAGAGTCTGCATTCATACACTAGTTTTACTTGTGCTCTGGGTGTGGGGTACGTGGGGGCGGCAGTGGGTGGGGACCTTGGTATTTCAGGGAGCCATGACATGGCTCAAAGAGCAATGCGATGCCGTGGGAAAGATGTGGGATGTGGGCTTTGGCGTCAGGCCTCTGCTCCCATCCAGGCCCCATCGCTTAATGAGCTGTGTGGCTTTGGGCAAGTCACATGCCCACAGTCTCATACCTATTTCCTCTTCTGCAAAGTGGAGTTAATGATGCTCAGAGCACATGGAGCTCTAAAAGGGCGGGAAACACTTCCTGAGTGTTTACTATGTATAAGGGGCTCACATGTTTTATTAAATGCAATCTATGTAGCAGGTATTATCATCATTCTACAGGTGAGAAAATTAAGCCTTGGCGAAATGAAATGAATAGCCCCAGTTCAGCAGCTAGAAGGTGGTGAAGCTGGTGGACGGGGAGGGGTCTCCTGTGATGGCTCAGGGCTGCAGGGGCTGGGAAAGGGAGGCAGTGAGTGGCCCATAGATGCGTTCTGGCCCTTCCTATGGGCCGGTCTCAGAGGGCCAACCAGGCTCCGTGTGGGGTGGGCCGGGGAAAGAGAGGAGGCCGGTGTAGAGCACACTCACGGGGCCTTGTCCTACAGGCCCTTGATCCACGGGAGGCAGCACGATGTGCCAGCCTACTTCTTCCCCACATCCAAGCCTTCACAAAGAACTTCCTAAAAACCTGAAGAAAATGTTGAGAAACGAGCTCTGCAGGAGGGGCATTCCCCTCAGGAATGGTTCTCAGCTGGAGGGGTGAGGTGCTACCTGGCCCTAAGATCTGCTGCTTTATTTCCCAGGGACAGGGGCAGGGTGGCAGGTGTCCCTGTGTGGGCTGGAGAGAGTGAGGCTCCCCTCTGTGCACTTCTGCCCCTTCTCACCTTCTTGGTCCCTCGTGGTTCCCGTTTCCCACTTCTTCTCCCTCCTCTTCCCCAAAACCACGCCCGCAACATATGTTGCCCCCAACACACATGCGTGCGAGGCTTCCCCACCACTTCTGTGGAGAGTCTCCAGGACCCTGGCTGAGTCTCCTTCCAACTGTCTTCCTCAAAGCCCGTCACCCAACACCTCCCCACTTCACCCACCCCCCAAGGCTAGCCCAGCTTTGTCAGGAGGGAGGGGCGGGCACACATGCCCCTGGGCAACTAATGACCCCTGAGTCACCAGATCCCCAGCTGGCCTCTCCCCTTGGGCTCTCCCAGGCTCATGCTGTGGGGTCCAGGAGGCCAGTGTACCGCCCGGTTCCCCAGAGACACCTCAGGGCCTGGCTCCTCCAGGCACCAGGACAGACGTGTCACCTTCACTGGGCCACAAAAACACACGTGGCTCTTGGGCTGAGATCCCTGTCCGCAAAAGCTGTTCTCCAGACCCAAGGTTGCCATGGCAATGCCAGGTACTTGTGACCCGAGGAGAAAACATGGCCTGGACATGGGTCCTGCCTCAGCTGCCTGGAGAGCGGGCCTCGGGGAGGGGAGGCCTGGGGGTGGTTCTGCTGTGGCTCGCATCCTCTCACCATGGCTCTGACCCAGGAGCCTGAGTGCCGGTCCCAGATCTGCCGCTACCCAGTCGTGCGATCTGGGGCAGTCACTTTGCTTCTCCCCCCCCCCCGAGTGTAAACAGAAGTGAGTGAATCACCGATTCCTCACAAATCCCAGAGCCAGGGGCCTGGCCAGACAGGCCCTCAGAGGCAGGGAGTCGGGTAAACCTAGCGTGTGAAGAAGCACACCGCCCTAAGTGCTGGGACAGGTGTCTGGGACCATGGTGTCATCCCCCCTGTTTCACTGTAATAACTCAGTAGCAGAAAGAGCCCCGTGTCAGATGCTCATTTTGTCACTCACTCCTTCCCTCAGCCCATTTACAAAGCACATGTGGAGGGCCTGCTCTCTGTGGGACACTGTGCTAGGTCCAGGGATCCCAGATGAGGACGAGGTGGTCCCGGCCCTCACCAGGCTGAGTGGGGAGGAGAGGTGCCTGAACCAGCATGACCTAAAGAGTCCTGGGAGCCAGGAGGCCAGGGCTTAGGAGACCAGCTTTGAGGTCAGCCCCGATCTAGGTTTGGATCCCGGCTGAGATGGAGGGAAATACGGAAATACTCTGCACCTCCGTTTCTCCACCTCTCAGCGGGCAAGAACAACAGGAGCTACTTCACAGGGTTGCTGAGAAAGTTAACTAAAATAATCTGTGGGAAGTGCTGGGCATGTAGCAAGTGCCCAATAAATGGTGGCTTTTCAGGACAGTTGTCTTGACGGGGACCATCGCAGAGGTTCAGGAAAAGTGCTGAGGGTGATGGAGGCCGAAAGGGCCGCATGTGTCAGCGCTCTGAGAAGTCCCGGTCCGGTCCCTCTTCCTGCTGGTGTCCAGGAAACCACCTCAGTCCCTGAGGTGGCTTCCCACAGATGTGCCTCAGTTTACCATCTTTCTCCCCAGCCTCCGCAGTTAAGGGCTGTGAGATGAGATTGGTCTCCGTGCTGCTGTACAAGCAGAGGCCCCCATCAGCCTCTGGTGTCCCGGTGCCCCCCTGTCGGCGGCCATGGGCTGGTCTGCTCGGTGTCCCTCACACACCCACGCCTGGGTGCCCCCAGTGCCGCTGCCCGGGAGACCAGGGCTGTCCTGGCAGGCAGGCTCGGGCCACCTTGGCTCCACGCTGCTCAAAGTTAGGCTCTCCCTCCTCCTCGTCTCCTCCGTCCTGGTTCCTGTCTCCCGCATTGCTCTCGCTCTCATTCTCTTCCATTAAATAATAGCGTGATGGATTGCGGAGGGGCCTTAGCTGAGTCACGGAGTTTAGAGATGGAAGAGACCAATTAGGTCATCAACATCATCTCTCTCCTGAGGAGAGGCGGAAAATAGGAGACAACGATAAACAATTTTATTGGGATATTAATTTAGGCGCCTGAAGGCCTTGACTTGTGTCTCTTAATATAATGCAGTGGATTTCCCCCCCCTCCTCCCCTACTAATGTAATAACGGGGCCATTTTGTGGGCAGTTGGTTTGCATGACGGCTTTTGTTTCCCTCCTTTTCCCATGGAAGGTCCAGATGGAATTTCGGAGGAGCTGGGAACGCTGGCGGCTCAAGCACTTGCACATCCAGAGGGACAGCAGCATGAAACCCCTCAAGTGCCCCACCAGCAGCCTGAGCAGCGGGGGCACGGTGGGCAGCAGCGTCTACGCAGCCACCTGCCAGGCCTCCTGCAGTTAAGCCCCCAGCACCTGCCCTCCCTGTGGTCTTGCTGCTGGCTGGCCGGCCGGCCCAGGTCGGAGAGCCCCTGCCGGGGCTGGGGGAGGGAGGGACACACACTCGCATCCATCCCTGCTTTCCTTTCCCAAACCCATCAGACAGGCAAACGGGCAGTGCCTCCTGGGACCTGTGGCCACATTTCCTCTGAGGAGAAACAGCTTGCTAATTTGATCACTGTGGCAGGAGGACAGAAAAACCGATTGCTGCTAAACTGAGCAGGGTTTCTTCCCGTGAAGCCACCAGGCCCCTGGGGTACCCCAAGACAGAGCAGCAAATCAGCCCCAGACTCACACTCAAGGTCAATGGCTTATTAGCGAGATCGGGGCGTGCAAGAGGAGGTGCTTCTGAAAGAGGCTCATATAACCTCAGCCAAACAGAGCTGAGGGAATGCGAGCCAACTCTGTTTGCCTCCGGTTGGGTCACCACCCCCACCGCCTCCTCATGAAGGGACGCTCTTCCCATGTCTGCATTGCTTGTTCATCTTGCCCCCTCATCTCACCACCCTGCTTCTCTGTGGGGGCTTTGTTTGGGCCACCAGTGGCAGCTATTTCTAGAAATGGCTGTGGGTGGTGTTGAGCATGAATGCTGAGAAGGTGCCTGATGGGTTCTTTTGCTGGTGCCCACTTCTCCCGTGGGTATCTGACCTGCCTGGGTGCCTGCTGCCAGTGTGCCCAGGGAACCAGGGCAGGCCCACTGCTGAGGAGCCCATCTCTCTGGGTGAGCTCTGAATTCTAGTCTAGAGATGCTCCAGAACCCTCTGGGGTTCAATGAGGGAACTTTAGGAATGCTTGCACTGGGGGGATAGTGTACCTGCAACTGTCAGGAACCCAGAGGGCCGAGAGCTTTACTTCCACCTCTCTGGGGAAAGGCTTTTTATTTGTGACCGGATTATGTATCTTGCATGGGAGTTTGGGTGTGCCCTCTAACTTTAAGAGACTTCTGGGGGAAACTACCTGTCGCCACTGTTACCATGGAGAGGCGGTCTTCCCCTAACCTTGGTTTCTTCCCCTTGAAAGTCCCCCACTTGAGACCTTGTATATACTTGATTCGTTTTTCTTTATTGCTGTGAACAGTCTGCATGTGCAAATGTGTGATTCTGATTTCCCCCACCTGATGGAAAAAAGAATGAAGCCATTGTGATTGTTTGTGGTGGTGTTGCAGGGAATGGCGTAGCAATGAATTTGACTCAGCCACAGTTTGAGCTCATCAGTGTTTTCCCTGTCTCCAGTTTCATCCCATAAACAATGAGCAGCAGAGAGGCTACAGAGGGGAAACCCAGACAGAAGGGAGACAGCCATCCCAGGGAGGCTGGCAATGGAGTCTGTGGATGCAAAGGAAGTTTCCAGAGTAGGACAGAGCTCTTAGGAGAGTCCAGACCTCCTGGGAAGGCAGAGGGAGTAGCTTCGGGTGAATTCCTTTATGGGCCCATCTCTCCCTCCTTCTCCTTTTTAAGTGGTGGGGGACCTTCCCCCAAAACCTTGCACCAGACACATTTTCCTGTGCCTCTCAGAGAGGCATGTGATATACAGGGGAAATAATAATGGGACATAAAACACATCAAGCAGAAAATTTCTTATACTTCAGCTTCAGTGAAGTGTTGTGTCTATGTTAATGGGGAAGTTGAACCTCAGGCTAAAGAAGAATTGTGCAGACTGGCTCCTGGAGAAAGTGTAGAGAGGTGGGGGATGGGGACACCCCTGCTTCCCCAGAATAAGGGAGGATTTTCCAACAAGCCCCACTCCTTGGCTTTCCCTTTGGATGGGGGCGGGGGAAGATGAACACCCATGAGCTGACGTGGGGTTCAGCTCTGGTGCCAGTGTTTCAGTTTGGGATAAACTGGAAGATTTTGAGAATCATTAATACACGGCACAGCAAAAAAAGAGAAAGAACCAGATTGATATAACCTGAGAGAAATAAATTGTTGGGGGGGGTTGCAATTGTGGGGAGAAAGTGTTTAGTCAGGCACCAGGGAAGCTCAGACAGTTTGGTTTAAACTGTAAGTAGAGTTCTTTTCCCAGCTGGTACTGGTGATTCCTGATCTCAGAAGGCTCATCACACCCCCGTGCTCCAAGACTTGTAACACTGAGGAACTCTTTCCTTCATAGATACATATCAGATACTGAAGAAATATTTTCTTTGCTCCAAGACCCACACTATTAATATTCATTTGATTGGCAATGTACTCCCGCCAAACTATTCTCAAGCTCTCCTACGCTAAATATAACTCGAAGAGATCTGGGAACAATCCCATGCCATGTACTCCCACATTCCACTAGCTGTTTACATGCGTGACGCCGTAAGTGTGAAGCTTGCTGCACACACTCTTATCTGCCTCTGTCCTGGGAGTACGATTGCTGACCAGCAGGTGTGGACGGTGTGTGTGTGTGTCCGCCGCGCAGCCAGCAGGGTCTGATGACTATTGCGAAGTGAGCCCGAGTTCAGCACTCTGGCCAGCTCCCTCCTTAGGGGCTTAAATCAAGTCGACTCCGTCTTTGCCATGTCAACCTTTAGAACAGCTAAATCACAGAACTGAAACAAACCGCTTACACTGCAAAGCTGCCTTCAAGATGACTCTCCAGATTGCCCGCATGATTTTCAACTGCCTCAAGGCAATCCCCACTGAAGCCCATACCAGTGGTGTTATTGAAGACTCAGAGCAGGGAAAGACCTGCCCTGATCTAGAGAAGTGAGGAGGGAGGCTTGCAGAGCTGACTTGCTGGAGGGTGGCTGGGCTGGGCCTCCCAAGTCCAGTGAGGCCTCTGGGAAGGATAGGTAAGAAATAGAAACAGCCATTCAAGATCCTCTTAGTGAAAGTCGGCAACGTGTATCTGAAGTTTCTGTTAAAAAGGAAATGCAGCAGCAAAAGTTAGGTCAGCTAGTGAAGGCACCACCTCCTCAGGGACTTATACTATCGAGAGGAGGGGAAGGCTGCACTTTACTATCTCTACTGTAGTACTTCATTCATCCTTGTCTTAAAATTAAGCAGTTGAGATGCTGCAGAGCACACATATACATAGACACAGCAAATTAGCATTTTGAATAGCTAATCCAGCACTCTTTTAATGGGTTGGCTGAATGGTTTTCTGATGCATCTGTGCTTATTTGACAAGTTGCTCTGCCAGCCACACAGAGTGAACTAAAAGAACCAGAAAAAGGTCCTGGGCCTTCCCCTTTGGCTCTCTGGTCTTCCTGAAGTTGGAGAAGACTAGCAAACTGAGCAGCGTTAACCTAGCAGAGATGGAATGGCCACCACAAGGGCGAATGGAGTCAGCTCACAATCACACCCTGAAAGGCTCAGTTGCCTCATCAGGGTGCGCCATCTTTCAGCAGCTCCTGTCTTCATCCACAAGGAGAGAACAGTCCGGGGGAGGGTGTGTCCTGTGCACAGCAGCACACAGTTAGGAGATGATGAGTCTGGAAGCATCCCAACCACTGTGAAGGTCATGGGACCACAGAGTCCAGGGTGAAGATGTGCGAGAGCCTGAGCTATAGATGTTTTCTCTCTATGCACAGACGGGGTTTGCATTATTGCTAATGCCTGAGACGTGCTCAGGGAAGATAAAATATATTCCAGAGGTTTATTTTCCCTCCACTGAATTGATTCTAATCTACGGTGCTGACCCTGCTTTTGGCTCCTACAAGGAGCCAAACTCGATAAAAAAAACTCTCAAAATATGTC
Organism: Mirounga angustirostris; assembly: GCF_029215605.1. Lineage (NCBI taxonomy): Eukaryota > Metazoa > Chordata > Mammalia > Carnivora > Phocidae > Mirounga > Mirounga angustirostris. The sequence goes on from NW_026991716.1 coordinate 35,447,626, forward strand.
GGCTTCCTCTGCTATGACAGCTATGTGAATGACATGCTAAGTATTTCAATAGAAACCAAGTTAGTAGCAACTCAAACTTTTTTTTTTACCCCTTTCTGTTGCTGGAGTGAGGTTTTTTGGGGAAAGAAAATGTGAGAAACTTCTGCAAACAACATCGCCATGCCCCTACAGTGTTACCTGCTGGCTCAAACCAGCTCTGCAGCCATGCCTGGAGGCCAGAGCAGGAAGTATTGTTAAGCAGTGTAATTCAAACACTTAATGCCACAGTGTGTCTACAGTGTCTATAATTACTTCTGCTCTGCCAGTGGATACAGATTGGCAGGAAGCAGATAAGCATAATTGTTTCCCCATTAACGACCCAAATCTCTTGGACTTCACCTACATCTGAATCTATCAGAGGGGAGAGTTTTTGCTTCTCCTTTTTGGCCATTTTAGCCAGTTTCTCCGGACCTGATCCAGCGGTGCGTTTTCTCTCTGATGCACCCCAGTTCCTCCCCACCCCCACACTACCTCCCTCACCCCCACCTCCCCATCCCCACCATGAGCTTCCTCCACACTCCTCCCCCATCTAGCCATGTTAGGAACACTGTTCTCTCAGCTGTGACCAATTTGGGGGTGCAGCTGAGAGTGAGGCACTGCCAGGGCTGAAATGATGCACCGTACTCCATACTCTGGCGCAGTGAGGAACATGGCAGCCAGCGACTTGGATACTAACTTACATTGGGGTTTTGCAACCTTTCTAATGGAGCCTGTCAAAACTATCAGTAATTAGTCAACCCGGACAATCTAGCATGACTAATTGCCATCGTGTCAAAGCAATCCGGGAGAAGGAAAACATCTATAAATGAGAACGTTGGGATGTGGTGAGCAAAAACCTTCAAGCGAAGTTTGGAACATATAACAAGCTAGGGTCTTGGCTTCTTTGCAGGGGAGCCAGGGGGTGGTCAGGAAGAAGCGAGATTTCCCCCAGACAGGTCTGGACCTTGCCAAACAGTTCACACTTTACTTCCAAATCTGCAGTTCTAAGCTCCTCCCACTAAAAGTAATCACGTCCTCAAAGCAGATCAACCTCAACATCCCATTGGTTTTGGAGGGGGTTCGATGCAGAGCTTTAAATGCGCCAGGAGAGGGGTGAGCCAGGCTCTCAGGAGCTGGGTTTCTGTCTTCAGTGCTCTTGGGGGATGTTTGCTCTTCATGAATGTTTAAACAAGATAATTTTCATGCGATTTCTTAATGTATAAATTCATGTAAAATACGACCCGCATCTATAGGTAGCAAACATGTATAATTCCTTGCACAGACGTGAAATGGATTCAGGCTCTTCCCTAATTTGCCTTGTAAACGTCAAATAAAGGCCTGTCATTACTGTGTCTCTCTTGCTCTTCCTTTGGGAGAGGAGGTTTTCTGCAATGTCAATCCAGGTGACTCATGGTGCAGTGGGAAAACACAAAAGATGCCGTTTTCAGCCCAAGGGAAAAAAAAAAAAAACCCTTGCTCATTACTCATGTCATGATTTTCATCTTCAAAGCACTTACCAAGTACTAATTTATCCATCGCAGCCTTTATACAGGGACTGCACTGCCATTTAATTAGAGAAGTTGGGTGGTCGAGTGGCTTAAACAATGACTGGCGGCCAAATGGACGTGTATTCTAATTCCACTCATTCATTTGATCTCCCCTGTCTAAATGAACTCAGTCCATTAAATCCATTTTTTCAAAAATGTCACAAAAGCACAAGCCTTGTTTGCAGAGTAGCCACAGAATTTGAATGGAGCTGCTGTTTAGAGATTCATCTTCAGAGAAAGGAACTTTCCTCCAATTTAAATAATCTCTCACTCTCCAGGTTTCTAACTCACTCTTCTAGAAGAGCAGAGGAATTGCAGATTCTCCCACTTCCTCCACCATTGCAGCTACCCATTTGAAGATCCATGTGCTTATCTGAAGGTTTCCCTAAATGACCTCTTTTTTAGAAAGTGTTGGGGTTTGTCTCTTTCAAACCCAGTAATTCTTACTCCTGAGAGCAAACAACAAATACAGCCAACTCCTGGTATCTGCATCTTGGTTGGTCTCCCCAATCTTGCTTTTGACTTCATTCACTGTCCTGTGATATTCTCACCTCTCTCTGTCTTTACTCTGCCACTCAGCAGTAGAAATAAGATGGAGCTCAGAGCTTTCTCTCCCTGCCCCATCCCCAGGAAAACACCTGCCCAAACCAATAATGACCAGCACATGTGTCAGATGTGGAAGCTAGACAGATGCAACTTCAGGAAAAGAGGGTACGCTCTGGCCTAATAGGTCTTAACCTCAGCCTGCCCTCAGGGGTAAGGGCAGCTTCCCTGCTCTGCTGGAATTTTTGGCCTCTAGACCTACTTGTGTTCACATGCAATATAGAGCCACATTCCAGTGACTGATGCTCCACAGGTGGGGATAACTGAGGTCCACAGAACACTGGTGAAGAATCTCACTCCTATGCCTTGTGTAGCAGCATTCCCAAGGGTTGGGAATCCCCGCATCCCACCCCCACCAAATCCTTCACCATCCCCTCAAAAGCCTATGCCTTAAACATGAGCAGTTCAGTGTCTTTCAATCCCTCCCTCTCTCCTCTTCTCTCTCTCTCACACACACACACTAAACAGAATACTGAAAACATGGGGTTTCCCTTACCAGAAATAGTGGGGAGAAAACCCTAGCAGTGCAAATGGGAATAGAAAACAAGGTAGGCAGAACATTGGAGAAGATGGAAAATAGACCCAATATTGGAACAAGGAAGAAGTAGAAATTGAGTGTCCCCCCAAATGTGGGAAGAGTAGGTAGGAAAGATGATGAGGCCAGAACCTAAGTAAATAAAGAAAAACAACAGACTGTGTAAATGTGGGAAGGAGCGGTAGTAGGACACGAGGAAATCGCAGAGGTGGAAAAAAAAAGGGGGAATTACCAGTGGCGAGCCGCAGGGAGCCAAGTTAGGAGCCCCATCTCTAGCCAGTGTCCTTAACTCCTTCCATAAATCTGAGCTCTTTCCCTGAAGAGGTCTCTAATCCTAAACCATAATAGATTCTTTTCTTTGGTTCTAAGGTTCATTTTAACTAACATAATGATTTTAGAAAGAGCAAAAGATCACCTGCCCAGATTACTCTACCTGCCTAGAGTAAATCCAACTAAGTTTTTTTCTTTTTTCTCCCACTGGGCACCAGTTAGAAGGAATTACTGTGGCTTCTCCTCATGTAGAACCAATAGACCTCAGGATTTATCTGTGTTGCAACCTCCCAGAATAAAATCAATAGCTGAGAATTATAAACACCGAGCAGTCCCAGGCCACGAGATGGACTGCTCTGGGGCTAAAGTAGGCACGTAACACCTGGAGGGGATTTACAAGCAACTTTTTTTTTTCTAACTTTCCATATCTCTAGGGTGAAAGAGCAAGGGCTTGAAATGATAAATAATGTTTACAGAAGACTCTTCAGTTCCAATGACCTAACGTGGAATTAGAAACACAGCTCAGGACTTGGGCATTTTAACTGCACACATTTAATAGCTACAACAGAATGGCCATAGTTACTGTACCTATTAGGTCCAATCTTCAATGATCTATAACAATTTATGGACATTTCTGGCTTATAGAGACAAGTGTTTTACCACCATATATCTTGCCCTCCAGAAAGCTTTAGAACTTTAAAAATGCCTAGGCAATGACATTTACAGTTTTATTGAACCTCAACTGGTATCCACCAATTAGATGCCACTTTACAATGAAGCCACCCTCAAGCCTTTTCATTTTTCAAGTCCTGATATGGGAAGCAGAGACTGGAGAACCAACATGCAGGAGACACACACTAAAGTAAAGACATCTCATTGTGATGAAGCTAAGCCAATGCCCTTCCAACAGCATCCTTTGGAAAGGTACAGTAAAAAATCAGATGAAAAGACATGTACACTGGGGCAACTGGCTGGCTTGTTGGTAGAGCATGCAACTCTTACCCTCAAGGGTGTGAGTTCAAGCCCCATACTGGGTGGGGAGCCTACTTAAAAAAATAAAATTTAAATTTAAAAAAAGACACATATACTCATATAAAAGAATCAGGTTACCATACAAATTGTACTGTGTTGGAATATTCTTAGCAATCAAGAGAAACTTCCATAACATGACACTTTACATAAGGTATTTACAAAAACACCTTCTCTCAGAAAATGGTAAGGATTACAAAGCCTGCCATCCAAGGCATGATGGGGCACAAGTCTAGAAAAGATGCCATATCCATGGAGTCTTGGCATCAGCTTCAACCATTCTCTCACATTCTCCCAGGCCAGAACTCCGCCTGCTTCTCAGATACAGCCCTTCTTCTTTGCCTCTTAGTTTCCTTCACTGACTTAGTCTTGGTGTTCACTCCTCACATAAGAAATGCAACTGCTCTTGAGATATTCTGCATCCATGGTGCAGAGCCTCTGAGGGTATGCCAAGCCACCTGAAACCCAGCAATGCCCCCAAACTGGAGTCATCTTCATAACGGCATGTGGGGCTCAGGCACCCTCTGTTCCATCAGCCCACATGAACAGACTTTGTTCATCTGGACTCAGAATGATGCACTGGTATAGATTTCCAAAGGCTGCAGCAACGAGATCATGCACACCCTATGTAGACATTTTGGAATCCAACTTCTCTCTCCCCCGTGGGGCTGGATCCTCCAAAGCTGTCATGTCCTAACATCAATTTCCCACTTAGTCATCTCTCCTTTGCAAATGTCCTCCCAATTGCCCTACTCACCCTGCACTCACCAGCCTTTTGTTAGGCATGATGCTTCTCTGCTTCTGGGAAATGTACAAATATTAGGAAATTCTCCTCTTCCCATAAAGAGTTCTTTGAAAATCATAGATAGGGGCAGAACCTGGTATCACCCACAAGAAGTGTCAGATTAGTTAAAGGCATTACTTTTTCACTGATGAGAATCTAGAACAAATTAATTCTTCCGTATCACTCTGTGCCATCTCACCGCATGAGATGTGTAGCCCTGCTGAAGTCAGTCTAAATCTCGGGGGAAAAGTCATTAGAAGGAACGTGATTAAAACAAACTCTGCATAACAAATCCATTTGTGTCCATAGAGATGGTCCCCTGTAAAGGAACTGCTGAATGTATAAAAAATACTCTGCCTATAAACGCATAAGCTTTTTCCCTAGGAATCATCAAAATATGATCAATATCATTAGCAAAGCGGTGAGATGAAGTATTTATCATAGGAGAGAGGTAAAAAGGGACATGGACACATAGGGGAGGTATGCTATTTTTACTGGGGGATCAGGGAAGGCCTCTCTCGGGTGATGTGACTCCTGACTGGGGTAAGGGAACAAATCCCAGGCTCATCTAGGGGAAGTGAGTTCTAAGCAGAAGGGATAGCTAGCGCAAAGACGTGAAAGCAGAAGCTGCTTTTGTGTGTTGGAGGCAGGGTCAGCAAACTATGGCTCACTGCTTGGTTGTATAAACAAAGTTTTATTGGCATTCCCATTTGTTCACATATTGTCCCCCATGGCTGCTTTTGCTCTTCAATAGCAAAGTCGAGTCACTGCGACAGAGACGGTATGTTCAACAAAACTATTTCCTGTCTGGCCCTTAATAGACAAAGGCCAAACCTTCTTTTTGCGAAACCCTTGTGTCTAATGAACATGAAGGAAGTGAAGATAACTGGGAGAGGCAAGCAGGGGCCAGATCACTTAGGGCCTGTTAGGATAAAACCAATAAACCACCAACCAACCCCCGTGTGAAAGACACGTCTCCCAGGGTTGGGAGTGCAGACATCATTTATCGCCAGCTTGCTCCAGTGTGCCTGTCTGAACTCTGCCTTGTTGCTGGTCTGCAGGTTCTCAGCCGTTTTTCCCCTGTGGCAGCAATGTGCACATCTGATAGGCTCCCATGGACATACCCCTGATAGGCCCAGGCGAGCAAGCAGGTGTGTAACACAGGGTCACCTTGCAGATGCATTAATAAAATGGCAAAATGAACATTCACAAATAATAATTTCCTAATATTCTAAATGTGTCACAAGGCACAATGAGAACCACTGCTACAGACTATGTTTTCTAGCATTATTTTTTTTTCATTCAAGCAAAATTGCAGACACAAAACATATTCAAAGACCTTGCTACTCAAAGTATGGTCTGAAGACCGTAGCTTCAGCATCACCTTGGAACTTATTTGAAATGCAGAATCTTAGGCCTTGGCCTAGACCTACAGAATCAGAATCTTCATTTCAACAAGATCCCCGGGAGATCTGAATAGTCACTAGGGTTTGGGACCACTATCCTGATTGGTCTCTAATTACTCTTTTCTAAGAGTTTGAAATATGGTTTTAAAAATTTCAAAGAGGTTAGCCTATTTATACTATTCATACTAGTGAACACTGGCTACAACTTAATGGTTAATAATAAAAGATTGGCTAAATAAATGGTACATTTATCTATACAGAAATATTAGTGGCTGGCAAAATAAATATTGTAGAAGGACGTGAGAATTTATTCATAGCTTATCATTAAGTGAAAAAATATCAATTATAAGCAGACTAAGACTAAAACAAATGTGTATATGCTAATTAAAGAACAGAATGTGGCTCTTATTAATCTAAACAATATAGTAATGATATAACTAATAAAATGAGGAAAGAAAAACAGATAGGAGGTGTAAAGCGGTGTAGTTATGTTGACTTCCTCATCTTTCATAGCAATAGGTAATAATATGTAATTTAAGGCTAATAAATCAAGTAATAAGTTATAATTATATTTAAAAATGTGAAGTCGATTAACCGATCAGTCAATAGGATTGAGTAGTGAGGAATGGAGAAACTTAGGGAAATACTAACTTCTTACATTCGTTTTTTACATGATATTAACAAATACTGCCTAAAAATCCAAAGGATTAAGTAATGAAAGTGAAAAAAAACTTTGGAACAGAAATCTAAGTTTTCCAAATTATCAAAAGAAACACACACACAAAGGGGAAAAAAACCAAAACAAAACAAGAAACAGAGACCAAGTGGTAAAACTACCAATATAAACAGAAAGCATAACATGTGAGGAGATAAGTAAGACTCAATAAATATAAATGAGCTAAACTCATCTATTAAAAGAAAAATATTCTCATAACGTATTACAGAGTAAAATTCAACTATTCTCTACATACAAGCAACACACCTGACAAAAATGACTCAGGCTGAAAACTACAGTATGTACAGAGGCATGCTTGGCAAACGCAAACAAAAAGCAAGCAGGGGTCCCAATCTTAATATCAGATAAGGATGAATTCAGGGCAAAAAGCAATAAGGAACACAAATATGCCTTTTTATAATGATGAAAGGAGACAATCTGTAATGAAAAATAGGCTTTTATATATTCCAAAACCTGAGAAATACTCAAAAAATACTATAATCTCATGAAAATTATTGATTAAAAATAGTAACAGAGTCTATCAGCACATTACAAGAACAGTACATTAAAATCAAGGGTCATTTATTCCAGGAATAAAAGGATGATTTAATATGAGTAAATATACAAACTGATTACCTTAATTGGCCAAAGAGAAAAATCACATAATCAATCTCCACTACGCTGAAAGAGATTTTGTGAAATGTAACATCCATTCTTAATTTAAGAAGAAAAACCTTTTAATAACATAAATACAGATGATAATTATCCATCCACTTACCACAGAGCCAGCAGCATGCTTAATGGGAAAATACTAAAACATGCTCATTAAGGTCAAGAACAAGACAAAGACATCATTGACTATCATTCTGATTTAACATTTTTCTGGATGTTCTAGCCAATGTTATTAGATAAAGAGAAAAAACAATGTTATTAGATAAAGAGAAAAAACAAGAGCTAGAAAAAGAGGAGTTAAATTTTACATTATTGGAAAAGAATAATTATCTATGTGGAAAGTCCAGGAAAATTGAGTGAAACACCATTATAATTAGTAAGAAAATTCAATAAAGGACAAGAGCTATTAACACATTAATATACCAAAATCAATAGCTTTCATATATATATATGTTATTGTTATATATATGTAACAACCAGTTGGAAGAAGTAATATAAGTAATATAAGAAGTAGTAATATAAGTCCTCAGAAAGCATCACTTTTTCCCCAGCACCCTAGTCTCCCTCCCAATTGTCACCTTTTTCCTAGGTGGTTTCTTGTGACTGAAAGGCTATCTCTTTGCCCCTGCCTGTTTTTCTGGGGAGTACCTGATGCTCCTTCAAACTCAGTACAATGGCACCTTCAGGAGGCCGGCCCTTTCTGACCCCTGATGCTCTGGCCCACATTTAGACATCACCATCATAGCGCTTACCACACTATCCTGTAACTATCTGATTATTGGCTGTCTCTCTCATTTGACTGTGAGCTCCTTGAGAAAGGAACCCTGTGTGCTTTCTCTCTGTGTGCGCAGAGCCTAGCACCAGGCCTGGCAAAGATTAGTTGCTCTATCAATCTCCACATTAGACACTACGTTAGGCTTCTGATTCTCTTCATAAGAAATAACCCAAACCTGAAGACAGGACAGCCTGACAGGTCAACGGATAAAGATGGGCAGATAGATAGGGAGAGATATGATATATTCATAGAAGTTAAAAAAGCAGGTGCTGGCTTGTAGATTATTATGTCTCATCTGGTCCCATTTATGGATTATAATTCTTTCACTGATGAAAGAATGAATTCAGTAAAAAGAATGTATTCAGTAAAATGCTGTTAAGTGATTAATGCACAAATGTATCTGTTTTGGAAATAAATGGTTACAGATTTTATTTGGTTCCTTTTCTAAAATATTTGTGATTTTTATTGTGTTGACTTGTAGGATATTCTGATTTAGTTTTTAATGATCATTATCATTAATATTATTGGTTTCCCCAAATTAAAACCTTTCACTTTAACATAAAAAACAGAATGTATAAATACACTTCATAATCCAATAATTTTGCCATACTGTTTATATTTGTTAAAAAAATCTTAAAAGGTAGCTGAATAAAAAAATATGTAAACATTTTCACCAACGGGAACAAAAAGGTTAGGTGCTCCATAAATGAATGAATGAATGGGTGGGTGGATGGACAGACAAATGAAGGACACAGAGAATGTACTTTCCACATGATAGCCCAGGTGTTCTCTTAAAAATGAAAGTTGGATCATGTCATTCTCTTACATAAAAATGTTAAGTGCATGTAAATAAAGCCCAAAACCTAAAAGAGAAAATAGAAAGCGAAGTGCAGAATAGTGTTTATAGCGTGCTATCATTTGTGGGCTGGGCAGAGCATAGCAGGACCCGGGGGAGGGAGACTCTACCCCTGCATATCTCCTGTGCCTCTTGAACTCTGAACTGTATGCATGTGAGTACAAAAATAAAATATTCTTTTCTATAGTTCCAACATGTTTTAAAATGTGCTTGTACTTCTTTTTGTAATAATTGTTTTTAAAGAAAACTTCAAAAATAATGCATCTTTAATTATCTTACAGTCTTTGGAGCTAATTCCTCAGTATTTTAAAGCCATGCATGTGGTTCTTTCCCTCTCTGTGTTCCAAATGAACAGTTCAGAAAATGGTAAACCTTGTGGCCCCTTTTTAAAATACACACCCATCTTTCTTCGCTTGGCTCTCATATGCGCTGTTTCCTTCCTATTTTAACATCTGTGATTTATATCAGTGGCTCTTGATCTTTGGTGAACTGGAGCTTGCCCCAGGGAAGCTGTTAAAAAGCAGATTCTCAGGGTGCTACTCCCATACATTCTTGGGCAGTGGGTCTAGAAGGGGCCCTGGAATCTGCATTTTAGCATCACTACAAGAGATTCCAAAGCAGATGGTCCATAGTCTATACTTTTCAAAATATTCATCTATGACTTGTTAAGAAAACAGTATTCTTCATTTAAAAGTGACAATCCTATGTAGTCTAGAATTTAGATTTGAAAGTGATCTCTCCTTCTGATGATTCCTTCCCTAACACACACACACACAAACACACACACATACTACTTAGATCTTTATAAACATCAGTATTATGTTACATGCCTCATAATGTGGTTCTCTGTGTATTTTGTCTTCTCCTCAGCTTTCTAAGAGATCCAAATCTTTATCTAACCCAATGCTCCAATGTTGCAAAATAAAAAAAGCACAGAGTTCAAATTTTACTTTCTTTGGCTTAGGGATCAAGTTTCTCTGCCAGCTGTGTACGTTTCTAGTATCCCCCTCTCCACCTCCCAACGAAGCTCTGATAGAGACAAGCACAGTGCTAACCCCTTCAAGCGCCATGCTGCCTGCTAAGTCCAGAGACGGGCTCTTGTTTTATTTTAAAATATCAGCATAAATCATTTCTGGTAGCTTTCTGTGCCTTTCCCAGGACCTCTGATGAGCCCTTTCCTCTATGAATCTTAAAGTGAAAGGAACTCCTAAAAAAGCAGCACAAGTGGTTCAGATAAGCATCCCAGTGGGTTTTCCACGTGACATGAATTATCAAGTGTGGGGTGAAGGGCCCAAGATGTATAGCAGCAGCTCTATGCTACCCCCTGGTGGCAAGACGCTCCATGTCATCCCAGCCCCAACAGGTATCCTGGCTCTCAGACTGACTTCTCAAGCTCATTTACTGGCTCTCCAGTAAGTTCCCCAAATATTTGCTGGTAAAAAGTTAACAGTGTGACTGGCAGGAAGCAAAACACGCAGTTAGAATTTTACTTTCTTCTGTCCAGCTGAGCATCATCGTTCTGCCAATTGTGTAACTTTTTTTTTTTTTTATTTTAGCACAGAGCTTATGAGCCTAATCTTAATGATCAGTCAAAAGGCAAATGTGGAAGACCTCCTAGACTCAAAGCACAATCCTAATAGCATAAGATATATATACCTAAACCATCACTGGTAAAACTCCAGAGCTTTTGAGAAAAGTCACTGCACCCACCAACTGGGACATTCACCCCTGTCCTGACCTGGAACCTCAGAACAGGTCAGGGCTAACTTGAAAGTGATTGTCCCAGATGTACAACTTGGATGATTCAGCCTGAAGGACAGAGAGGACTGAGAGCGAATAGAATAACAGTTCACCAGTCTGGAGGATGCTCTGTGTCCCCTGAGATTAGATAAGAAATAACATGGGGTGGCATTGGGGGTGGTTCAAGTTCTTTCAGTAAAAAATTTCCTAAAAAGTGCCTATATCTTGTACCTGGATTCTTCTCTAAGGGTCACCAGGAAAAAAAAAAAAAATTTTTGGTCAGGAATAAATGTGCCCAAGGTGAGGGGGGTGCATTTGGGGTCCCTTCCAGCCCTAGAAGTAGAGGTTCATTTAACAGTCTCTGTGAATAGATGAGATAGGATAATGTGAATAAAAGCAAAAACCAATTTTCTTGTAAGATTCGGACTGAAATTACCTTACCCGTGCACACAGCAATCATAGGGACTGAATGCATCTCTGGGATTTCAAGTTCCCTGGTGACAGAGGCAGCCTTTAATGGAAGCTGCGTGCTGAGCTAATGGTCGAGCCCTGAGTGGAAATTCTGAGATCAATAGGCCTTTCTAAATTCAGGAAATCAAGACTGCACCTAAAGCTTAATGGTCTGATAAGAACAGCAAATACATACTGTCCTTTCCTCTTCCCTGCCATGCATTTAATTGGTTCACACACCACTTTTCCTAGAAGTTAATGTTGTCATTACATGCAACCTTTGGCAAGAGGTGAGCAAGGAGAGGTAACAGATCCGGGCACAGAAAATCTCATGAAAGATGGGCTTACAGCAATCAAGCTCCACCTCATTATAAATAGCTACATTTTCAAAGAATGCTAGTGAGGTCCACTCCTAAGTTAGGTCTCTGCTATGCTTAAGCAAAGTCTCTACTTTGCTGAGATTGCTAATTGGATCAAATGTTCCCAATTCAGAGTTACAGGCACTTTGTTTTAGGTAAAAGTTTGAATTACACATTTTTAAAATGAAAATTCTTTCCTAGAACAATGCTTATTGAACTGGGCATTGTAGTTAGTCTTTGATCAGGGATATTTCTTCCTTGTATTGGGCTTTTATGAAATGTAAAAGCCCAAGTAAAATATCAGGGAAATGAAGAAAGCCTTAAGAAAATAAATCAGGAAACAATATCATGTATCTTAAATACAATCAAAACTTGCCTGTTTCATAGGGATTCTGCTGTTTCCCACACTTTCTAGAGGCCCAGTTAGACGGAAGTCATGGAAGAAAAGACTTTTTTTTTTTTTTTAAAGATTTTATTTATTTATTTGACAGAGAGAGACACGGCGAGAGAGGGAACACAAGCAGGGGGAGTGGGAGAGGGAGAAGCAGGCTTCCCGCCGAGCAGGGAGCCCGATGCGGGGCTCGATCCCAGGACCCTGGGATCATGACCTGAGCCGAAGGCAGACGCTTAATGACTGAGCCACCCAGGCGCCCCAAGAAAAGACTTCTTTATGAACTAAAGGGAACTTGTGCTCAAGAGATGACTCTGAGGAACAGCTAAACTCCCAATCAGGAAGGGGCTGGAGAGAGATGTTCAGCAGATGAGAAAAATGTTCAACAAGGGCTGAAACACATGGGTTAGTTAGCCACAAAGTGTGATTCCTGAGAATATCCCCTCGGTACTCCTCCTATAACTGAAACTTATCTCACTCTATTATTTTCTTAATTGTTTATTTAGTTTAAGTAATCTCAATGCCCAACATGGGGCTCGAACTCATGACCCCGAGATCAGGAGTCACATGCCCTTCCAACTGAGCCAGCAAGGCACCCCATCTCACTCTATTATTGATATTGCTTGTTTTACTTTGTCCACCACCCCACTCCCAGCTGGACTGTATGCTCAGAGCAAAGAGAATATGTCTGCTTTTTTCATTATCCTATCTCAAGTGCCTACCACAGTGCTGGCACTCAATAAATAAAAGTTAAATTTAAATTAAGCTAAGGTTTTGCTATAATAAGCAAATCAGGCAGGAATGAAAAAAGAATTCAGCAACAAGCATCCATTATTTAATAACACCTCATAAATATTAAAATGTCATAATATAAGACTAACTGAATTCGAAAGCTGAAAACCTATTGAGGAATCATTAATTTCTTAAAATCTTAAGTTTAGAAAAAAACCCATTGCTTTAAAACCAGACTCTTCTTACTCATCAGTATGATCCATGAAAAAGATATTAAATGGTTTGCTTTGCCCAGTTTTAATGAACCCAAACTCTAACTTTGTACTAGAAAAGGAAGGGCGACTGAAATCATGTCTGGTTACCACTGTTTACATAATTTCTCACCAGAGGCCATAGGCGACAGGACTGCTTACTCTAGAGCCCTCAGAATATAAGAAACACACGGAGCAGCCAATAAGTCTGGAGTTCAACTTCCACAGCTCTTATGTGAACACACTCGAGAATATTTTTCTTGCTGAATTTATCATGAATAACCACTTGCCAAATCTACCAATATTGACTTTGTGAAATCCCTCCCCACACCTGTGACTTAGGACTCTGTCTTCTCTTATCTTCCCTCATTGAGTGGGAGCAGAATAACTGAGGAGAGTGGAATTTGGTGATGGGCAATGGGGATGTTTCTGAAAAGTAGATGTTTTGAAGATATTTTATTTTTCAATACCTTTAATGACCGAAAAAAGCAAGATTTAAAGCAGGAAGGAAAAAACAAAAACCACAAAACAATGAAAAAACAAACATCAACAACAGCAAAAAACCCAAAAAACAAAAACCGAAACTTAAACTTTCCGGGAAGGGGGAATGCTATAAATATGAAATGACTTAAAGAGAACACTTAGTTAATACACAGTCCTGATGTATCTCACCATTCCTTCAAACAGCTGGGTATTTTAAAGTTATCTCCTCAGCGCCCTTCTAATGCTCTGAAAACCACCTTTCTCAAATAATGAGACAAACTGCTTTCTTTCCTGAGTATGTAAGTTTTATAAGTTGCATCAGATCCACAGTGAGTGTCTTTCAGGGGGTTTCACCAAAACCAAAGAAAAGTTCAGAGATAAAATTGCAGCAAAAGATCTGGGAAAGAATGTAGAACTTCACAGTCACAGAACTAACCTGCCAGCTGTCCTTAGTCTTGGGCACCTGAAATCAAACCCACAAGCCCACGTCCAAGGGCTAGGAGGACCACGTGGGATGCTGGATGCATAACAAAAGAGTTGGTCCTATCTCCCCTCCAGGGGTCTAAACTGTAACTCGCGTTCCAACTGCTCTGCAGTCAAGGTGCCCTGAATGGCCTCGCAGCCTGGGTTGAATACAGAGTAGGCACTCTTCTCTCCGTCTCTCCTCTCTTCGGGGCCTCGTGTCCCGACATACATCCAGTAGAACAAGGACAGGACAAAATAGGCCAGGCCAAATTCCAGTTCCACAAACAGTCCCAGCAGGACCAACCAGAGAAGAACCTTCAAGAAGGTGATGTTGGTCAGGAAAGACTGGTCCCGTGGCGATGGCAGAGGAATGGCTGTGTTCCGTGGTGGCTGTGACGTGCTGCTCCCAGGCTGAGCCGCTTCCTAGGACACACAAACAAACAAAAGTAAGAATAAAAGGCACTGGGGCTCAGAGGATCAAACCAATCTGGAGAGACAGCTCTCATTGCTCTGAGAAGGCTTCTGGCTCATTGATTTCTATTTTCTTGCCCTGCTCTCTAAAACAATCATCTCCAAAGAGCTCACATGCCCTGCTCGGACTGAATCAAAACTGGTCTGCACTTAGTGAGATGTGACCTGATAAAAACCTTACAGCATTCAGATGGATTCCCATTCGCGGGAGTCACTTCCTCAGATTAGTCTGCTGCTAACAAGAGCTAATTTGTGCCCCATACAGAAACTCCCGTTATTGATAATGCAACAACCACACCTAATGCTTCATACACAGAATCAATATGTTTATTGATTTGATTAGATGAGCTACAGTTTTGTGAGTGACATAATTCTAAAATGAGGACAATACCAGAAACAAGAAACAAAACTCCCTTCCACTTATTAAAAACAAATCATCAGGGATGCCTGGGTGGCTCAGTCGGTTAAGCATCTGCTCAGGTCATGATCCCAGGGTCCTGGGATCGAGCCCCGTATTGGGCTCCTTGCTCAGAGGGGAGCCTACTTCTCCCTCTGCCTGCCACTCCCCCTGCTTGTGCTCTCTCTTCCTCTGACAAATAAATAAATAAACTCTTTAAAAAAATAAAAATAAAAACAAATCCTCAGTATAGCCATAACCTTTCCATCCCAGGACCATCCTACACACCCCCGGGGCCCAGGCAGTGTCTCTAACGGGACTCCCTCCCTCCTATCTCTTTCCTCTGCAAACCATCCTATGTAAAGCTTCTAAGTGAATTTCCTAAAACACCCACCAACCTCCTGTTCACAAACCTTCAACAAATTTTACTGCCTGCAAGTTAAAATTTAAACTCTTTGGGCTGGAATCCAAGCAAGGCTTTCCATTTATTCAACAGAAAGAAATGCCAGTACACGGGTCCCTGTGTTGGGTGCTAATGGGAGACACAGATATTTAGGTAGCTTTAGGGAGGCATGATCTCTAGTCTGACATTTTCCCAACTTTTTTGGTTATGGCCCATAATAAGAAATACATTTTGTACTGGGACCCAGCGTATATACATACAAAAAATAGAAAAAGCTTCACAAACCAACAAATATTCTTCACCACATACAAAATTCTCATTTTCTATTCCATTTTTAAAAATTTATCTTTAACAGAGGACTAGATCCTCTAAATTGATTTCACCACCCACTAACGGGTCATGATTTGTAGTCTGAAAAACAATGGTCTAAAAAATTCCCTGTACAACACAATCCACAATCCATTGCTCTATCAATGAACCTCTACTCCAGTTCAACAGGTCTTAACACCCAAAGACATTGCCCACCTGTAGCCTGGGACAGGCATGACTGGTGAACTATGTATGCTTGACCTCTTTGGCCATTAAGGAAGGGTGCCCCCTCTGTCTCCCAGAGGACTAATTGCCCATCTTTTTCACTGAGCACCAAACTACTTGCCAGTTAAGTGTTTTTCTTTTAATACAGGTCACATGTGTCCCTAGATTGTTACCAGGAGGCCAACGGACTACCATTTATTATCTTTTGATGTCTCCAGAGCCAAACACCGCACCCCACACATAGGTTCTCAATGCAGAGCATTACTTTTGGTTCATTTCTTCAATTATATCCCCCATTCTCCCTGCGATTATTTAAGAAGGGACCACAAACATTATTTGGTCTTGATAAAAAACATAGGTCATCCGATTTACGTTGCTTCAGATATTCTATTTTGTTAGAACCTTTTTTAGTGTCAGTGTTGTAATTATTACCTTTTCAGTTAAATTGGAAAAGCCCTTACCATGCTATCAGCAACACACCCCCTCCTGACACACACACACACATTTGTTAAGTAAATAAATGTCCCTTTCGGATTTGACCAGTGTGCACAATAGGGAAATTACTGAAAGTCTCAGCAGGGAACTAATATAATCTGATTTATATTTAAGACTACTCTGGCTGCCAGGTAGAGAATGGACTACAAGAGTAGAAGCAGGGAAATTATGAGTAGCTCATGCAGGAGGCCCAGTAAGAGAGGAGGACTGGGCGTAATGGGGGTGGTGACATACAAGTCAGAGAGAAATGATGGACTGAGGGATACGGAATACATTTTGAATGTGTACAACTTGCAATTCACAGTAGACTGAATTTATTATTGAGGGAGTATAAAAAAGAATAATGCTTATGGCCACCACTTACTGAGTGCCTTCAAGATGTCTGATCTCCTGTAATCCAGGAGACCGGCACTATTAATCCCAACTTACTGATACGGAAACACTGAGATGTTAATTAAGTAACTCCCCGAACGTCACACAGCGAGAGACAGGCAGAGATGAGGTTGGTGTCACCAGGATCCTAGGATGGTCTCCCTCCACAGCCCTTTGTACTTTATTAGGGGCCTTTATGGGAGATGGTAAGGGGAAGGGTTAGAGATCTGGAAGGAGATGGGGAGGGGGGCAAACCAAGTGGCAAAGGGAATAAACAAGAGGAGAGAGAAATTCCTTTACCTTATTTGGCATTTGCTTTAGTATCAGTGTGGCTTCTGTTATAAAAGCTGTGTATGGTAGTGTTTGTGGTCATCACAGAGGCATAGTTTAGGGAAAGTACTTCCAGTTCTCAAATACCAAGCTCCTTCCCCCCTCAGGGCCTTTGCACCTATGGTTCTTTTTGAGAGGAATGCCCCCTTCCCCTCACATCACCTGGCTGGCTCACTCTCTTCTACAAACCTCAGCAAAAATGTTACCATATGTGCCCTTCGCCTTGTCCCAGGTTTCTCCAAGAGTGGCTCCTAATTATGAAATGCCATCTCCTCAGTGAGGTCCTCCCTGCCCACCTCATTTACAGTAACACTCTGCACCTGTCTCCCCCAATTCACTAGTACAGTATCCTGTTTCTTTCCCCCTTTCATGGCATTCGTTATTCCTCTCTTCTGTTTCTTGTCTGTTGCCCCGTACGCAAATGCAAGTTCTGTGAGAACAGGGCTTCATCTGCTCTTATCACCCTGTTTCCCCAGATTCAGGATAGGAGCTGGAACAGAGTAGGCACATGATATAATTTTGCTGAATAAATGAATGATGGTGAGGGAAAGGAAGAAATTAAAAGATGATTCCTAGGTTTGAGAGAGTGATGCAAAGGCTATGCTTCACCAGGTGACTTCAAAGAAGGAGAGCATTTGAGCAGTGGGTCAACCTGAGCCAAGGGTTGGGGTGAGGAGTCATAGGATGTGTGGGCACCTTGGGGCTAGATGGTGCACTGGGGGCTTGTGTGGGATATGCCTGGGGAGGGAGACAGGGGGTTTTTGCAGGACTGAAAAAGTCACAAGCATTCTGGTCTTCATTTGGCAGAAGCTTGTCACAGAAAGAAATATTTTATCTTGGGGACTGTTTTCCTCAAGCTAAATTGGAGAGTGGGGGAAGGAGGATATGGATGCTTCCTTATCAATGACAACCAAGAAGCAATTACAAACAGAAGGCTAAAGAAATTTCTGACAAGCCACCATGTGTCAGCAAAATTATTAAGAGAGATGGATTGTAAATTGGGAGGAAAAGACAATTTAATGAGAATTTTCACACCAGAGCAAAGCCAGGAATGATAACAGAGTCAATGAAAATGAGCTTAAGATAGAGTACCTTATGAAAAACAGAGTAATTAATAAGAACCAACTGTGGGTCCAGCATTTCCTGTCATCCTTTTGTCAGGATATCAGCTTTTGGGCTTTTAATAATGGAAACTTTCTCCAAGTTCAGGTTCTCTAGGTTCAATTCAATGATCTCATATTCCTTTAGAAATGAGACATACAGGCAAATACTCATTGTGTGGGTTAGACTTTGATTTTTAACTGCAGAGAGGAAAAAGGGTAAGGGAAGTAGATTCTAAAATCTTAAGCAATTGTGCTCAGTGAGTTCTAATCAACAATAAAAGTTATTCCGAGACAAAATGCATGCAAGGAAATGGATTGTTTGAACCCTGCTGCACTCGCTTTCTGTAAGTCTGATAGAGCCCTGCGTGTCACGGAGAATAATATCCAATCAAAACTGAGTAACAATGAGTTCTCCTTGGTTTAAAAAATTGCCTAAAACCAGAAGTCATGCAGTAATAAACTAAGAGAAATAATTTTAAGAGGAGTAAGGTACACTTCTGCTCCAATACATTTTCATTTTCAAAAGGAATTTTTGGCTCTTATTACATTTTTGAGATACAAAAGACTTTGTCACACATTGTCTCAAGGCACCGAATTTCCCTTGATGTTGTGTCCTGTATTCCAACATAGATCATCTAATCTCACACCTGCAAGGCACCTTGCCACTCTACTCCTGAGTGAAAACTAAATGAAAATACAAGATGTGAATCAAGTTCATCTGCAAAATAAGAGAATACCAAGAATTAAAGGGGGGAAAGTCTGTAATACTCATCTAAATAATGTTTTCACCTGAACATTCACTATTGAACTTGAGTAAGTTTCCCTAGTTCAAGAGCGGTGCACAAGAATGGCCACCGCTGGCAGTTAGAGCGACCACACTTTTGCAAGTTTTGTTCAAATGCCATTTCTAAAGCACAGGCTATTCGGGCTATTGGCTGCATGTGACCCAGGTGGGAAATCAAAGGAAGCCTTAATTACTGCCGCTTTTTAGCAGTATCCAGTTAGACCTTTCACCCTCCATTAGCGGAGGGTTGAGGCTGAAAGCGGTTGTGGAGACGTTTCCCGAAGCCAGAAGGCATCACAGTAACTCAAGGGCAGCGGTGCTTTCTTCCAGGGCCCTAGACCCTCGCTTCCCAACTGGAATCGGGAGCTGCGTGGGTCGCGGGCTGAAAAGAAAATGTCAAAGCCCCGGATCAGTGCTGACACGAGTGGCCGGGGACGCCCGGCCCAGCCCCTGAGCGGCGGGTAGGCGCCAGCAGCCCAGCTCGGCCAGCGGAGGCGGGAACCAGAGGACGGGGCGGGTCCCGCTCCTCGACGGGGGCGTGGCCTGTAGGCCACCACGCGGTGGGCGGGCGGTGGGCGTGGCCTCGGCCACAGTTTCCGGGGAGGCCACGACAGCGTCCCCGAAGCCAGGTCCCGGGGGCGAGGCCTCCCTCTCACCTGAGCGAGGCTGGGCTGGGCCCGGGTACTCGCGGGCCTCGGTTTCCACACCTGGAACCGTTTTAGCCAGCCTGGTGCTGCCTTTGGAGTCGCAGCTGCTTGCGCCTTCTCTCCTGAGGTTTGTGCACTCGGGCTCGAAGTGTTAGGTCCGGCAGCCGGCCCGGCCCGTTTCCTGGCCGCCCGGAACTCGGCTAACCGCTGTTCCATGACGCGCGCCTCGCTTCCCTCCCGCCGGGAGCGCGCACCCGCCCGCCGGGCCCTGCCCTCCGCTGTAGCCGGTGCTCGGCCGCACTGCGCCTGCGTAGCGACGGCTCTGTGCCGCGCCTGCGTGCTGGCGGCCGGGCCGGCGAGCGCGGGGACTGTGACGTTCGTTGGGCGGAGTATCCAGCCAATAGTCCCTTGTAAGTGCGCGAGGCCGTAGTGTCAGGCCGTAGTGACACTTTAGTGTCACCGAAAAGTGGCGAAATGGTTAAGAGTTGAAAGCATAGGAGCATCTGGCTGGCCCAGTCGGTAGAACATAAGGACTCTTGATTTCGGGCTAGTGAGTTCAAGCTGCTGTTGCGTGTAGAGATTACATGAACAAATAAAAATTTTTAAAAAATCTAGAACATAAGACTTACATCGTTCCCCTCTCGCTAGGGGGCTCTTCCGAGGAAAGTTCTTCAGAGCTCCACCTCCCTTCAGGGGTCCGCTCCCCGTCAGGTGGAGCATGCCTTTAGCTGTTAGGCACTAGTACTGCTCTCCAGTTTCAGAGGGTCTCAGGGCATTAAGGAAGGCCCGTCATCTCTGGGAGGTTCTGGGTCAGAAGGAACACAGGATACAGTCTCCCCTTTTCCTTTTAACAAGCCCGCGACCTTAGCGCTTGAAGGGTGACCGTCACCGCTTGCTTAGCAGCAGGCCATGCAGACCCTCTATCATTGCTTTTGCCACAATGCAAACTACTTCTCCGTGTGTCTAGATGGGTCAGAAACTAAAAAAAACAAAAAACAAACTTTTATTGGGGTGCAACTTAAAATACACAAATCTTAAGTGTATCGCTCAATAGGTTTGTAATTATGAATACACCTATCTAAGTACTACCTAGAAAAAGAACGTTTCTGGTGCCCTGAGGGCTCCCTTGTGCCCTCTCCTAATCACTACTCACCCAAAAGGTCACAATTCAGGTGCCTGTTAGATTTTTAAAGCTCTAAGCATCTAGCTAAGTGCCACTCACATAATTGAGACTCAAATATCTCTTGGATCTTGCTGAGTTGGAGTCAGGAAACTAGGTAAAGTAGAATGGAGTCTTGCATTCATTTAACAGATATTTATCAAGACCCTGCTGTATGTCAAGTATTGTACCTGGCACTAGAGATGCTGGAGTGAATGAAATAACCCATTTTATTTGCGCTTACATTCTAAGTAGACAAATGCATAACTACATATTTATATTTAATGTAATGTCAGGTACTGATTAGTGCTGTGAAGAAAAATAAAGGACTAGGGATGGTGGGACTATTTAGAGCTAATGACCAGGGAAGACTTCTCTGAGGAGTTGCCATTTCCCCAGAGACCTAAATGAAATGAGTGAGGCATGTAGGTATCTGGAAAGGAATGTTTCAGTAGTAAGAAACAGCGAGTGAGCAGAGGGAGGGAGGGAGAGAATTGAAGAAAATAAAGATTCACGGATATCCAGATGTAAAGCCTTCTAGGCCATGGTGAAGACTTTATATTGCATTCTGAGAGTGCTTGGAAGCTTTTGAATAGGAGACAACAGAATATGACATATTTTTAAAGGATCACACTGGCTGGCTTCAGCTGGGGCCCCGGAAGAGTGCAAGAGTAGGGGGAAAAGCAGTTAGGGGCACTAGGACAAGAGAGGCTGACTGTTTGAGCTAGAGTAGTGGTGATGGGGGTGGTCAGATTTCGAATATATTTTGAAGATCTGAGCCACCTGATGTGTGGATGGATTGGATGTGGAATGTGCAAAAAAGGAATGGAGCATGGTAGATTTCTGCTATACTCTCTCCCCCTCAGACACACACCCTGAGTAACCAAGTGAAAGATGCTGTGGCCCTCTACTTAAATGAGGGAAGACTAGGAAGAGCAGAGTATGGAATGAACATGGAGAGTTTTGTTTTGGACATGCCAAGAGTCTGAGATGCGTCTTAGATATATAGTGTAGGCAACTGGATGGTGAAAATGAGTTCAGGAAGAAGGCAGTACTGGAGATGCATATTGGGAATCGTCAGCATGTGTATGATATTTAAAACCATAAAACTAGATGTGATTAATTAGAAGGTGAGTGTGGATAAGGAGGGAGGATATTTGAGGACTGAGCCCTGAATAGAGATGGTTTGTAAGACAGAAAAGAATGGGATCATCATACCACAATGCTCTTCTAGAGAAACCACAGGGAAAATTTCTTGCCTATCTTGGTGTCAGGAGTAGGTCTGCTTCTCTCAAGAGACTGGAAGTTCTTTTATTGATTGTGTTTCCCACTTGATAATCACACTAAGACCTGAGAGCTGTATTTATGGTCTACTTCTAGTGTGTATGTACACTTAAGGCATGTGATCTGTGGGCTCTTTTAATCAGGGTCCCTGGCAGGAAAAATGACACTTTCAAACAGGGTAAGTAAGGAGAGTTTCACGAAGGAGTTATTACAAAGGTGTGGCAGGATGGAGGGAGCCAGTCCGGGAGGGTTCATAGGCAGCGTTACCAGCCTCTAGGCCTCCAGCAGCAAGAGGACACAGTGGTCATCAGACCCTGTGGGACCTGTAGTATAGGAAAAGCCCAAGACAGGGGAGCCCTTTAAGGAGACAGACCAGGTAGGGAAGGAGAGAGAGAGGATCAGGAGGAGGAAATGGAGACTATCCAGCCAAACACTAATGCCATTCCAGCCCCATCTTGCTTTGTTAACCTTATTTTCCCTTTGCTTTGTTTTCTGATTTATTATACATTTATTTTGTCTCAGTGCTTTGTAAACCTCTTTAAATCCTTTCTGGAAGAGGTTGAAAGAATGAAAAAAAGTAAAAATGAAAGAGATGAAGAATAATTGCTGAACTCTATTTCCCTTTTGGATAAGATTATGAGGCTAGTAAATAAGAAAGGTCCCAAAATGTACTTAATGTGTGAATTTAACATTTATTATGAAATAGTTAGTACATACCAAGTTCATATATATATACACACAGACACACACACAGGTATATACATATACAAACCTGGGGTGAATTTGTATATGTATACGTATATATCATATTTGTAAGTTAAAAGTAATAAAATATTCACAGGCCCTGTGATATTTTAAATCCTTGGCCTCAATTCTCCACTCCTTGTATCTGTGCCATAGAAAGCAGAGTATACTTTCCCATCCCTTGACTTTGAACTCAGCCTTGCAGTTTGCTTTGGCCAATAGGATAATGGCAGACATTATGCAAGCAGGGGCTTGAAGCGTCTTTGTCCTGTTGAGTACACCCTCTCAGTACTCCACCCTGCCATGAGATGAGCTTGCATCAGCTAGCCAGCCTAAGAATAATGAATCATGTGGATATAGTCACGCAGCTGACCCACAGACCTGCCATTAAAGCTGAGGTGCCCAGCTGAGCCCAGCCTCAAATAGCTGACCCTAGCGTACCCCAAGACGTATAAAAAACAAATGCGTATTTTATGTCACAGAAATTTTGTGGGTTTTGTTATACAGGAAAAGCTACTCAAGAAAAAGATTTCTCTGTGTGCTTGTGGTCCATTCCTGACTCTGTCCTACCTCTTCAATCTATTAATGTAGTGAGTTACATTAATAGATTACTGTTAAAACATCCTACATTCCTGGAATAACCCCAATTCAGTCACTTTATAAAATAGAAAATTCAAAAAAAAAAAAAAAGAAAAGAAAATTCAAAGCTGGATTCAGCTTAGTGAATTTTTTTTTAGGGACTTTTGCATCTATGTTCGTTAATGAGTTTTTTTTCCTGTAATTTTCTTTTCATGCACTATACTTGAAAGGTTCTGGTTTTAGGATTATACTAGCTTTATGAAATAAGCAGAAGTGTGCCTCCATCTTCGCGCCCCCCCCCTTCTAGAAGAGCTTGAATAAAATAGGAATTAACTGTTTCTTGAATGTTTGATAGGACTTAGTAATGAAAGCATCTGGACCTGATGTTTTCTTAATCAGATAAATAAATGTAAGCTACAGTTAAGTGGAGTCATAGCTGGTCAACACAGTCTTACCCAAAAAGTGTTAAGAAATGGCTCAACATTAGTCTGTGCTATCTGATGTTTTGGGGAGTAGCCTGGATGAAAACTTTAAAAGCCAATTTATCATTTTCAGGTGATAAAAATGTAGTAGAGAAGATCTATAATTATGTCTGTAGGGTAAAAAAAAATAAACTGAAATGAATTTGATTCAGTTTATCATGATGAAAGGATTGTGGAGATGCTAGGAGCGAACTCTGCCTCCTTCTAGATTTGCATTTATGTTTTTATATCTTCGTGTCTTAGTCATTGGCCCTGAGAGCAGTTTGTTTCAATAGGAATCAGAGCTTTTCCCTGACCACAGACTGGAGGGGAGGGGGCGTATGCTGTGGGTGCTTCAGCTGCTACGGTCTGTCTGGTTGTCATAATGAGAGAGGATCCCCTGTGTTCCATGCTCTTTTTGGTCCTATCCCTGTAGGTACTGCATGTCCAGTTCTGAGCACTATGCTTTTATGATAAGCCATAACATGTGCAGAGGAGAGTGACCTGGATAATATTTTCTAGAACAGAGTTTCTCAGCCTTGGTACTTCAGACCTTTTGGGCCAGATAATTCTTTGTTGTGGGGGCTGTCCTGTGCCTTTGTTGGATTCTTTTTTTTTTTTTGAGATTTTATTTACTTATAAATAAAGTGGGGGAGGGGCAGAGAGAGAGTGGGGGTAGGCACAGAGAGTGAGGAGAAGGGAGAGAATCTCAAGCAAACTCTGCACGGTGCCTGATGCGGGGCCTGATCTCACAACCCTGAGATCAGATCATGACCTGAGCTGAAATCAAGAGTCGGACACTTAACTGACTGAGCCACCCAGACGCCAATGTAACTTGAGCCACCAATGTAAACTTGCATTTACATGTCTTGTAGGATTCTTAGCAACATGCTAGGCCACAACCCATTGTTGCCAGTAGCAGGCCCTGCTAGTTGTAACAGCCAAAAATGTTTCCAGACAGTGTCGCAGGTACCCTGGGAGGCAAATTTGCCCCAGGTTGAGAATGACTAGTCTAGAAAACATATTGTGGCAAGAGTGGTAAAGATAGTGGATGATTTGGGCCAGAGGAGAGGAGTCATAGTGAAAATACACCAGTTATTTTTAGAAGCTATTAAAAGGGCTACTGTAAGTGGGGGAGGAGAATCATTCTGTGGGCTCTAAAAGGCAGAATTAAGGCCAACAGTCAGAAATTACAAGGTAATATATGTGGAAACTTAAAAAAAAAAAAAAGGATTTTTCAGCAACTCTATTATTTCAGCAACAGCGTGGGCTGCCTCAGAGCGGTGAGTTCCCTGATACTAGCAGTATTCAATCAGAAGCTGGCCAGCCACCTTTCAGGAATGTTGTCGAGGGGCTTTCTGAACTGAGGAGAGATTTGGTTAGCCCAGATGATGACCAAATCTCTTCCAACTGGAAAACTTCCTGTTAATGCAAGTAGAGCAAACCGGGAGGAGAGAATGGAAGACTTTGGGGCATCGGGCTAAGAATATGTCATAGAAGGTGATGGCACCACTGCCCCATCCCCTCAGATCTCACTATGGCTGCACCTGCTGATGGCTTGTTTCTGTAAGCACCTGGTGGCTTTCTCTGGCTGCTCAAGTGTGTTCAACTAGTGCATGAGGCAGACTAGCAGCAGAGGGGGCTTATTCCTCCCGTCCCTCAAATAGCCTCCAACCAGGTGTGGGTAGGAGTTGGTGGATAAATACCCCAGATCCCTGACCACTCATTCGGGATGACTCTGAGGTGTGTTCCACAGAGTCTCCCAGGGATCATCAGGAGGAGCAAGCCTCAGTTGCCCATAGCAGTACCTGCTCGTTAAAGCATCCTATATCACTTTTCTTCCCTTTCCTGTCTTACTTCTCTGCTCCACTGTCTGTGCTCCTGGGACTCACTTCCCTGGTAAACTTCTTCCATTCAAATCATTATCTCAGGATCTTCTTCCAAGAGAGTCTAAGGCAAGATCCATGCAAGACCTAAGCGAGGCAGAAAGGGAAGTCAACCAGTGGTCTAGTTGGTAGTTCAGATTTACTAGACCTCTGTCTTCAAGTTTGAAGCAAGCAAAACAGGGCTTTTAGACTGGCACAGTATAAGCAGAATGATATTTGGAGATGGGAATAAAAAAGAGAAAGGAAGAGGAGGGGGAGGCCACCAGTGCCTCAAGTGAAGCAGCCTGGGCCAGCTTCTGGGAAGACGAGTGGGCCCACACATTATGTTGAGCCCCGTGGATGACAGGATCCAGTCATTCTATGATTCAGTCCTCCAAGGACTTCAGACACCATTCAGTCAGCAAGTGTTGACTGAAACCTTGTTATAGGCCAGGCCCTGTGCCAGGCTTTGAGGATGCAGAGAGGCCTAAAATATAGTCCCAGCCCTGAGGAGTTTAAGGTCTAGTTGAGACTCATTAAAAGACAATTACACATGAAGATCTGAGGGAGCAGAGGAGGGTCACTGACTCAGGTTGGGAAAGTAGTATGACTTCTTTATATTCCAATATGGGGAAACTGAGGCCTGCAAAGGCAAGCTGATGAGGTTATATATTCCTGGGCATTGCTGTAGACAACAAATATTTCTGGGGAAATTTCTTTTTTTTGATAGCACTACCTTTTGCATTTACATTGGAAAGTGTTGCCAGATCACCCCTTGACCGCCCCCGCCCCCCCACCTGTTCTTGGCTTGGTGGTCACAACTGCTTTTGCCTGACAGCTACTGCTGGTTTGAGTTTTGCCTTTTTGTGTCCCCTACCCAATTTATGGGGATCTTGTGTTGCAAAAGAGCCCAGGAATCTCTGCAGGTTTTTCCGAGTCAGTTCTGCCTAATCCCATTATCTGAAGCTTCCTCATTACCCTTTTCGGCAGGTCTTTAACTCCCTTTCCCTCCCAAGATCTCAGGTTGTGACAGTTCCCCGCCCACCTGACTTGCCTGGCATGGTTCTGTTTTGAGTCCTATTGTGCTTAGCTATGATGCTCAGAGAAATGCCTCCCATGGCTTGTAGGACAGATGATCAGACAAAGCCGACAGAATTATAGCAAAGATCATCTATACGTAAATCCCATCCCCAGACTCTCCTTAAAATGATCTGAAAGTATTTGGAGAAGAACCTCTTTGCAATTTGAGGATGCACATAAAGCATAACACAGTAGGCATTGTGTTTCAGGTAAGTTTGTTCCTCCCTGGTTATGTATGGGGATAAAGTCGGGAGGAAGGCAAGCTTTTGACCTTTAAAATCCTTTGAAGAAATGGGCTGTTTTGCTAAAATATATACTCATGCGCCCAGAGTGGTGTATTTCCTGATTCTTGACAAAATTGGCTGCTAAGCCTCTTCCTTGGAAACTCCTGCATTTCTCTCTAGCCGTTGACCTTCCAGAGTCTTGCCTGAACACAGGGGTTTGGGGCCCAAATGGACCCATCTTTCATCCTAATAGCATTAGCTGCTGCTAAGGCTTGGAGGGAAATCTGGTCCCTTCTGCGTGACTAAGCAGCAGGAACACCGCCAGGGCGCCTGACTCTGCGTGGTTGTCGCCTGCTCAGCTGTTAGTCATTTCAGTGCCCTGCACACTGGGGAGCCATTATTGTTCCTGTGGTAAGGTGGACATGATGGAGGGGAAGTAAGGCAATTCTTACGCAACATTCGGCCTCCTTCCAACTTGCGTGTTATTTTTTTAGGCTTGTATCCCATGGAAAGATTTTCTATCTGAATTTTTCCCTAAACCAACAAAAAAAAATTTTTAACCTTGAGAACCAGTTGAGTAATCCACTATCAACAACGGACCCTTGTTGGGCTCCAATAATAGTTGATCTTTGTGGAATGATTCATGTGTGCCAGGCACTGTGCTAGACCCTGCAAATTATAATGTGCTTTAATTTCCTCAAGGACCCTTCAGGAATGCACTTGGACAGAGATTAAGTAATTTGATATCACACAGCAAGCAACTAGCAGGGCCAGGGTTTGAACCTGAGTCTGACTCCAGAGCCCAGGAATCCACTTATTCTGCCTTCTTCTCTGTGCAGACCACTTTCAAGGATCTATGAACACAAACAGGTATGAATTGTGATCCCCGGCCTTCAAAAAACTTACAGACTCACTGGGAAGATGAAACAAGAATGTGAAATGCTAAATAATGCCTGACACTATTTGCTAAGTGGTTCTGTCAGTGGAACAGACAGACAGGAACTTATCAGGCAGAGGAAAAGATCAGTGAAACCAGGGTGGTCTAAAAGGCTCCATGGAGGAGGATGGCATTTGATTGGCCTCAAAAGATAGAAAGGACTTAAGTAAGCTAAGAGGAGGAAATCAACCAAGGTATAGAGGACTTTGAACACGTGGGTTCAAGTCTCAGCTCTGACATCTCTACAATCCTAGGAAAGTCCTTATCCTCTTTATTGCTCCATTTCCTTTACTATAAAGAGAGAGGTTCAGAGAGGTGGCATGGAATGGGGAGAGAAAACAGAAGTTTGGAACCAGAAGAGGCCTCAGAGAGGTGGGGAGGGAGGAGGTAGTGATTTGAGGGGGGA
The DNA here is from genome assembly GCF_029215605.1 of Mirounga angustirostris. Lineage (NCBI taxonomy): Eukaryota > Metazoa > Chordata > Mammalia > Carnivora > Phocidae > Mirounga > Mirounga angustirostris. The sequence continues at coordinate 35,475,982 of NW_026991716.1, forward strand.
GGAATGTTGACAAAATTCTCTCTTGACTTAAGTGGTGATTCCCTGAGTAATCACTGTGATAATCCGTTGAGCTGTAAAAGTCAAACAAACAAAAACCCCTAGCTTCTAATTTTTATTTTGCCTTAGGCAAGGGAATTGTCCCTCTATTTCTTTATCTATAAATGGAGGGATAATACCTCACAGGAGAATATCAGGTTGAGCTGAGCTGATAGGGGGTGCCTGGCAGTACCTGGATCATTGTAGATGCTTAGTCAACATGGACAGCTAAGAGAGTAGGAAACCAGCATGGTCCATACTCAGTGGGTAACCAAAGGCCTGGGAAGAAACAGGGAAGAAAATAACATCTTTCTAAGCCAGACAAATTGGAATGCATGTAGAGAATTGGGATGTTGGAAGGTGTTTAGACTGAGGAGACTATTCACCTGAGGTGATTGAATTCAAATTGTTTCCATGTCAAAAAACTGACATATGGCGTCTGTTTCTGCCTTCTTCCCAGACTCCTTTCACTCTCCAGAACTTGTTTGAACTAAAATAAACCTCTTTCTCCCTTAATAGGCTTGGGTTAAATTTACTCAACCATTGATCTCACTTCGAGGTTGGTTGAGGTGGTATTGATAGGCCTGTCAATCAGCCAGCCTCCCACAGTCTGTTTGTAGCAGCCACTGGGGATTCCTGTCCGCCTCACAAGCAATCCCCCTGGCAAGGACACCAGACTGAGCCCCTCAGTGAACCTGGGATTTCCATTAGGAAGCTACTAATAGGGGAAACTGTAGAGCACTTATTATTGGCTTTCTCTGATTAGAGTTTTCATCATGCCACCACACCCTCTTTTCTTCCTTCACACAAAATCCACTCCCAAACTCGAGCCTCCTTACTCCTCACTGCCCATCGAAACCCTACTTTTTAGCTGTGCTAATTTATAATTTCTCAAGCATCCTACACTCAATATATCCTGCCTCAAAATCTTTGCCCACACTTTTCCTTTTTATCTGGGGCACCCTGTCCTCCCTTCTTCACCTATCAAGTGCCATCATCTTACATACTCGACTTAAACATTTCCTTCTCTAGAAATTGTCCTGGGCCTCATTCCCCAGCTGGGGTTTGGTTCCCTCAGATATGTTCTCCTAGCACCAGCTGCATCCTCTATAGCAGCCTTTATAGCTAATAGCACCTGTATTAAAGTGGTTGGTTTACTAGTTAGTAGGATATAGTTTAAGATTTTTGAGTAAAGACCAAAAATAAGAGTAGCTTGAACAAGATAGAAATTTATGTTTTCCTTCTAGGCATCACTTGAGAGTACCACTGGACAGTGACCCAGGCTTCTTCTGTTTTGTTGCTCTGGCATCCCTAGAGTATTGACCAGTATGGTGGTGCAGGTAGCTCACTACCACACCAGAATTCTGGCCTGCCTTAATTCCAAAGCCAGCCTCTTAACCACTAGGTCATATTGCCTCTATTAGTGAAATTGAGCTCATTGCAGATTGGGGAGGAAGATGTGAAGAATGTTAGAAAATTTCAAGGTATATTAGGAGACACTTTGAGTGCCTGGTGGGAGTGGAAGGAGAGGAGATCATGAAGGTTGGGTCTCATTATGCACAACTTGAGTGTCCAAAACACATCTGATGATGTCAGTGACCTTCATTGTCAGATAGTGTCATCTCTCAAGCACATACTCCAAAATTACGGCCTCTGAAGTGAGAATCAGCTCCAAGTGCCTCTCCTGAATCTTTCTCACATTATTTTGGAGAGACGTGGGTCAGATCTTTACAAAGGGAAATGGAGAGGAGAAGCTAATACTCAGTGAATCACTTCTAAAGCAGGAGCCCAGGACCTGACCTCGACCTCTGAGCTATTTCCAGACCTGACTGATAATCCTAATCACCTTGGCACTTTAACAACAACAACAAAAAGCAAAAACAAAAACCAAACAAAAAAACCCACAAAAAAACCCAGGATCCTGAGCCTTTCAATGGCCCTTGAATCTCTAGGGTGGGGCTCTGGGGTCTATATATTTTTATAAAATTCTTTGAGTGATTCTGATGAACAGTTAGGTTTGAGCACCCTTGCATGTAGGAGACTTAGAGCCACCCTGTATTTAAGTGCAGATTCACCAATTGAGCTCTGTTTCCTTTCATGGTGACATTTTTCTCTCTTTGGACCTTTGGCAAGGTAATTCTTGTTTGATACTCTCTTTGAACTCTAAGTAAGCCCCAGGTTGTTGCAATGTCCTAAAAGTTTTAGACTTTCTCCAAGCCTGCTCAATGACAAATCCATTCTCTAGAAACTTAAATACAGAGCTGAGCAATTCAAAATTTCGGTTAACTCCCAACCCAACCATTTTACACATTGTAAGGGGGTTTGGAAAATCATTAGACCTCAAAAATTCAAGTGGACCCCTGATAGAGTTTTCTTTTTCTTAGATTTGATCATCCATATCCATGATTCTCATCTCATTAGTCCTCTGGACCAAACTTTCTGTCTTTAGAAAATTACCCAGACAGAGACTGAACTCAATAGTGATAATAGAACATTTATTTAGTGCCTTCATGAGTCGTGTGCTTTATATACATCATCTCATGTAAACTTCCTTGACAAGCTGGGGATATTAAGATTATTAGTCCAGGGGTGCCTGGGTGGCTCAGTCTGTCGGGCATCTGCCTTGACTCAGGTCATGATCTCCAGAAGGGTCCTGGGATGGAGCCCTGCACCAGGCTCCCTCCTCAGCGAGGTGTCTGCTTCTCCCTTTCCCTCTGCCACCCCCCTCCACTTGTGGTCTCTCTCTCTCTAAAATAGATAAAATCTTTTCTTAAAAAAAAGATTAGTTCAAATTTATATGTGAAGACTCAGGCTCCGAAAAGGAACAGAACTGGAATTCAAACTCAGATCATTTGAGTCCAAATTCTGAGTGAATAAACTACTTCTCCCCAATGTGTGTGTGTGTGTGTGTGTGTGTGTGTGTGTGTGTGTGTGTGGCAGGGGGAGGGGGTGCTGTGTGGGGGCAGGGATGAGGAAGAGAACAAGGAATGGAGGTGGTGAGATAGCATTTCCTTGTCGGGACCTGATGCTTATTATCTTTTTCTGTCCCCATCCCACCCCCCATAGCACCTTCACATTCTCATGCCAGTAGCAGCCAATACAGGAAAGGTTTTTTATGCTCCAAGGCAAACTTTGGCAAAGAAAGTTGAGCTCCTTCTACAGAATCTAGCTTTCCCTGTGCATCATTTCAGAGCCTCAGTAGACCCACAAATATCATTTCCAGCTAATCACATATGCACCAGACAGTTATGATATACAATAAGTGATTAACACATTCAGCTGATTCCCTTGAAGACAATTCACCAAATTTATTGGAAGGCACTTTTATTCAAGATGCCACACAGATTCTTTTTTCCACATTTCCTTCCTTTGCTGATTCACTGTGTATTGTGCCTGAATCATTTGGCTTTTTTAAGTCAACAGAGCCAAATGGGAGAAGCCCAGGCCTCTGATTACTGCTGGGAAAATGGCAGGTTTGGCTCATGAGAAGTATGTGTGGGGCACTCTTTGGGATCAGGAGCATTCTAAATCTGAGGCACTTGAAGAGAGAGATAACCATCAAATTTGGTTCAGAGCTTCCCTTGGAGATGTTGATAGGAGGAAAGTTATACTGGATCCCCTTGGTCTATGGCAATCAGAGTGAATTCTCCTGTGGCAGCCTGGGCCCTCTAGAGCTTTAATTGATTCTAATGCAGAGTGGCTTAAAATAATTCACTCTTCCACAAGCTGATCTCTCATTTCCCAGAGCAGATTGAATTGTTCAGAAATGAGCCATTGAGAGAAATCTTCCCACTCAGTCCTAGATTTGTGGCATATCTTTCCAGAAAAGAGAGGCCAATGTAGGGGGGGTGGGGGATGGGATGAGGCTGGCTGTGCTTGTTCTGTGACTCCACATTTTTTTCTCCAGTCTGAACAGTCTCATCCTTGTCCCCCAAACCTGCTTGATGAACCCAGGACAGTGTGCATTTTAAAAAATTATTCTATTCCTACACAACTTAAAATAGTGGATAGTTAAAAAAAAATGGTAGCCAGTGCAACTGTGTGGAAAGGGTGCCATGGTCTAAGTTCTTTCCCTGATCCAATAACCAACTAGCTCAGTCTTCTCATCTGTAAAATGAGCCAGATGTATTCCCTGCCCTCTGAAGACTTAAATGTGATAAAATCCATATCATTATTCTAAAACAGGGTTTTCCAACCTCTGCATGAATAACATTTAGGGACAGATAATTCTTGTTATAGGAGCTGTCTTGTGCATAGTAGGATGTTGAGAAGCATCCATGGTTTCTACCTACCCCACTGAGTAGCACCACCCCACTGAGTTGCAACAACAAAAACTATTTCCAGACATTTCCAAATGTCCTTTGGGAGGCGAAATTACCCCTGGTTGAGAACTACCTTCAAAAGCTCCCTATTGCCTATAAATAATGCATCATTTATTAAATATTGAATATTATTTATTGGTAGTTACTAAGGCTAAAGAATAACCGAGTCTCAGTCCCTGCCCTCAAGGAACTCAAAGTCTAATGAGGAGGACAAACAGACAATTGTAATCTAGTGTGCCATAAATAATGATCAGGATGCAGAGGAAGGAAGGGGAAAAATTTTGAGGGAGAAGACAAAAAGAGCTCAGAAAGCTTTTTGAAGAAACTAATGATAAATTGAACATGAAAGGATGAGTAGAAATTAACTAGGCCTTCTCAGCTTAAGGGAACAGCATGAAAAACAGGCCTAGTGGTGAGAAAAATGACCTACTCCCACAAATTTGTTTGAACTGGAGAGTAAAGTTGAATCCCTCAGGGACAAAAAGATCCCCAATCCCAGCTGTGTGTGTGTGTGTATTGTTTGTTTTGTTGTTTTGTTTTTAACATTCTATTCTGGAGGTGCAGTTCAGAACCTTAGAGAACTCCAGCCATTGTTATGTTAAATCCCCAATGAGTGCAACGATGTGGAGCTCTCCAGGGTACTGAACCGTATCCATATAAATTGCCCTTAATAAGCAGCTCTCTACCTAAGGACCTGCCTGGGACCCTATTTTTTCCTGATCCTGACCCCTGTCCGTGCCTGCTGCTCTTGGCTAAAGCTATGTCATGGAAAGAGCATAGGTTTACCAGCCTAAATGATTCAAATTAGGAGACAGTCAAAGAAATGATAAATTTATTGTTATAAATTATAGCATGTCCCTGTGAAAGAATGTTACACAGTGGTGGCCTTATATATATATATTTTTAAAATTATTTGGAAATTTACATGTTTTCTAAGATACCTATAGTAGCATGTATTTCTTTACTCAGAAAAATATTTAAAATAAAATAAAAATAAAGAACCTTGGAATCAAAGGACTGGGATGTGACTCCTCTTGTCAATACCTGTCTGACCTTGGGTCAGTTAATTTAATCTTCACTGGCCATTGTTTACTCAACTACAAAATGGAAAAAAAAAAGGACAAATTGTTAATATTTCCCATATGCCTATAATTCAGGCCTCTTGTGGATGTTAAATGAGCACAAGCACATGAATCTACATGAAAGAAAAGAAACAAACACTTGGCAAATGTTTGTTATTCCCTACCCCATCACTTAGATGCTCAGTTTTCTACTACAGCAAGGGCAAGCTTGGTGTATAACAAGGGTTGCAACATGTTTTGCATGCATGGACTGACAGTGCCTTCCCACTTCCCATTCCTGAGGACTTCATTAGAAACAGGGCTTTGCAGTAGGACTAACTCTTTATATGTTTATCTTATTTCCACACCTGGCTCCCAGTATATTAGCAACTAGCCCCTTACTCTCATGGCAGGATACTGGAGGATCATTCCCTGAGTATCTAACTATCTGAAAAGTAAATGCCTTTTTTTGGTGTTCTCCCAACCAACAACTGAGCCAGATCACCCTACTTTGAATCTCAAAGTTGTCAGGCCCCATACCCTGCTCAGAACTTCTAATTAGTTTTTTACTTTCCCATTCATTATCATGAGCATACAGCCAAATTTACATCTAAGGAAAGCCTGTGTTATGGGAGCTAGAGATCAAAAACAGAGGAAAAAAGCAATTTGGAGGAAACAGAAACTATGCAGGGAAGAAAATTTCCCAAACAAATTTTATGATTAATATACTTTGAGAAATAAAAGAACTTCCATAAAACAAGAACCAGGATGCTATATATTTTTAAAGAATGTTCAAGGAACATTGAAAAGCTCTTGAAAATGAGAAACTTGATAGGAGAAATGAAAAACTAACTGGGTAGGAAGATAATATTGAGGAAATTTCATCTCACTCTCATCTTCCGACTAAAAGAGCAAACAGACATAGAAAGAAAATAAGAGAAAACATTAAAAAGAAGAGAGGACCATCATAAATGTTCAACATTAGAATAATGGCATTTCTAAAAAGAGACAACAGAGAAAATAGGGAAGAGTAGAAAATTCTTACAGAAATAATTCAAGAAGTTTCCCAGAATGGATCGAAAGGACCCACCAAGTACCCAACCTAATGAATGAAAGAAAGAAACTTACAAGGCACATACATCATTGTGAAATTTCAGATCACTGGAGACAAAGAAAAAAATTCCACAAGCTACCAGCAGCAGGAAGTATTATATATATATGTGTGTATTATATATATATTAGATCTAGAATCAGAATGACTTCAGATTTCTCAACAGCAAAACTTGAAACAAGAAGACAACAGAGAAATTCAAAATACTGATGGAAAAATTAACCCCCATCTGGAATTCTATATCCAGCCCAAGTATAAATCAACTACTATGAAAAACAGTTCTAGACCTGTACAGTCTCAACAGATTTCTCCCCCCATGTGCCCTTCCTCAGGGAGTTACTAGAGTATATGCTCCACAAAAAAAAAAAAAAAAAAAAGAGTATGCCAAGAAAGAGAAAGACATCGAGTACAGGAAACATATGCTCCAACACTGGATGGGGTAAAAGAAATACCCAAGAGAATGGTAAATGGTGGTCTCAGAGTGATAGCTGTTACCAGGCCTAGGGGACAAGCAGGCCAGGTGATAGCAGAGTGCCTTAGACGATGTGTTGAGAGCAGTCATCATCAAGATTCCCACTGCTATCAGTCTTCTGCTGCTGCTGCTTCTTCCTTCTTTCTTCTTTCTTCTTTATCTAAGAACAGAATTCCCAGGTGAGTCTGGCTGAGCCCACGATATGTTCTGACTTGCCTTAATCATTTCTAATGTGGCTGCTGCTTTTCCTACTATCGCCTATTTTCTGATCAGCTGAGCATGTTCTTTTCATCCCACAGAAGTACCCTGCTTTGATCTACTTCAGAAGCTGAAAGTAGGCTGTGGTAAAGCAGAAAATCCAGAGGAATCCACACTCTGAACCATATTTCTTTTGGATACCCAATGCCTGGACTCCACTATAGACCTACCAGACATCCAACTCTGCTTTCCCAAGACCCACTCATGACCTTGTCCACCTACTTCCCCAGAAGAGGCTCTTGTAAGTAAACTCTTGAGGAAACTGAAACCAGATTGACCCAAGGACTGTTTAGCTTCTCTCGCTCCTGGATGCCTTCCAACATTGCCCTTTCATTTTTTGCTAGATTTATGCTCCTACGGAATACACATTGTTTAGAAAAATATACCTAGGTGGTTAACCTATCAAGAAAATCAAGAGAATGATTAGCACAAAAGTCAAGATAATGGTTACTTCTGGGGACGAGGTTGGAGGTTTTATTTAGGAAAGGACATTTGGAAGACTTTTGAGGTACTGGTTAATGTTCTATTAATCTTTGTGATAAGTACATGGGTGTTAAACATACTATATTTTCAACTTTACATGTATTTAAAATACTCCTCCATACATATAATACACTTTATAATAAAAATTTGCATACCAAGCAAAACCACCCTGTGAAATATTGAACTCATATGTTCATATGTACCCTCTGGGCCTTGAACAGAGGGAACTATGAAGAGGGACATAAGGTTCTCCCTCTCTCACAGCCCTAATCAAGATGCAACAGGAATAACAAAATACCCAACCAGCAGCATGATGCTGAGGTTTTTCAGACCAGTTTAATAAATGGGTTTCACAGCACGTGGAATCCTGTTGTAATAACCTGGATTCCATGAAAGACATCTCTGCATAGAAAAGCAATCCAGAACCACTCCTTAAGCTGTTAGCAAGAGGGTAGGAGGTAGGAGGCTGTGTATTCTTCCTTTACCCCTCCTGATCCATTCACCCTGATCCATGCCCTGTCCACCTTGCATTGTGCCCCAGAGGCTGACATCTATGGACTGCATCACCCAGGTGCCTCTGTTCTTTGGCTTTTAGTGGGTTCTGCCAATAGGAAGCACTGTCAGAAGAACAGAGGGCAGGAAAGAGAGAAGTCAAGGGGATTTCTTCCCCTCTCCCTCCCTGCCTCGCCACCCCTTATTGTTTCCTTAATTCCACACACACCCCTTTGAATAGTTCCATATGAAATTTTCTTCAGTCAGACCATTTTGAGTATCTCTTCCATTTCTTGTTGGGACCCTGACTGATACTTTATTTTAATATTATTTACTTGTCTTTACTGAGTGGTACATTTTCATGTTAATATGCATTGTGAGGGCCCAAGCAACCTTATCCAAGGGAAGACGCACATGTAAAAACATCTCTCTACACTGGGGGGTCCGCAGCCATGGCTTTTTGTGGAAAGGTTATATGTTGGTTTATTATTCAGTGACTATTACTGCTAGCTAAGTGTAGAAAAGCTTAGGAGAATTTACTTCTGGCCTGTGGAAATTTTATTCCTTTTCCAACTCTGTCCCAGAAAAAAGGAAGACTTCTATGCAGACCCTTGGCAGGGATGCAGCTTTCACCAGCATCCTTGCTTTGCTTTAAGTGAGGGCGGTTTTTTTTTTCCAGAGTGAGTCAGATGCTGACAGACTCCTAGCATCTCTCATCATCTTCCTGTTGCCCCTTCCCCTCTGAAGATCAAAGCTCACCTCAGGAGAACTTTCAGAGAGAAGAAATAGCCAGCGGAACCCCCAGAGCCAGGCAGGAAAACCCAGTAAACAAGTGATTGACGCACTTTGTAGACAAGCTGGAGGGGCCTCCACGCAGTCTCTACTGGGGGTGAGCGTGACCAGGGGAAGTTGAGGAAGTGGTCCAGGATGGGGGCGGAGCCCCAGAGGGCTTGGGTAACAGCTCATTGTTCCTCTGAGTTCCCAGGGAATAAAGCAAGCCTCCAACAAAACAAACGTGCCAGGAGGACAGGCTATTTGTGTTGTTAAACACGGAAAGAAGGGAAGTGACTAGCTAGAGGGAGCATGGGTTTAAGTGCCTTATCCCAGGCCCCTTGGGACACAAAAGGAAGGAGGAGAAGGAGCTTGGACAGAAGGAGGCAGTGCTGGGTGTTAAACACATGGAACCTGGAGGTGGGCAGACCTGGGTTCAAGTCTTAGGGCCTCAATTTCCTAGCTCTGTAACTTGGCCCTATTATCTAATTTCTCTGGTTTTATTATCCTTCTTACCCATAACATTTCCTTGAAGATGTAATAAGGGAATGCACTTTAAGTGTCTGACACATAAAAAGTTCTTGTTAGGAGATTCGTCAGTGAGGAATGGGAATGTGGGGAGGAAGCAGGGTGCAGCTGTATCATCAGGCATCTGGGGTGTAGTCAAGGCTCTGGCACAAATTCATTGTGTGAACTTGAGCAAGTTACTCCCCATCTCTGGTGCTGAGTTTTGCCTCCCTGGAATGAGGGTGCTGAGCAAGGTCTCCAAGGTTTGTTCTAGTGCCAAGATCTAGAGTTCTAAAGAACGCTATCCAAGGTGTGGCTGGGAAATTCTCTGACTTGAAAGAAAAATAATGCAGAAGCAGCCACGTGAGGTGTTTGTCCCCATCATACTGGTCTCCTTGGGAACATTACTCCTACTAACATGATGCTGCCCTTTCTCAAAACATTTTCAAATTCATTGGTTTAAAATTATCTGCAGAGCCAGTTGTTGGAGCCAAATGAGAAAATCATCTCTTTGCTTTATGAGTTTCTTTTTTGTTTGTTTGTTTCTTTCATTTTTTGAATGAAAAAAAAAAAGTTCTCATTCCCTTAAGGCAAATTAGATTCTACTTCCAGTGTTGCCACTAACTGGTGGAAAAATGTAATTTTATGTCTTCTGACCTTGACCTGGAAGATGGGGATACTAATACCCATATTTGTAGTGTGGCCACAGATGAGCTGAGGACTAGGACAGCAGCACCAGCCGGGGTGCGTGGCTCAGGGTAGGCAGCAAAACACATCAACACATCCATCTACATACACCCTCACTCTGCCCCTCCCTCCCCATCCCGATTACCCACTTTACCACTTTATCCACTAAATAAATTCACAGCTCGGGCGCCTGGGTGGCTCAGTTGGTTAAGCGACTGCCTTTGGCTCAGGTCATGATCCTGGAGTCCCAGGATTGAGTCCTGCATTGGGCTCCCTGCTCAGCAGAGAGTCTGCTTCTCCCTCTGACCCTACCCTCTCTCATGCTCTCTCTCTCCCTCTCCATTCTCTCTCTCTCAAATAAATAATTAAAATCTTTAAAAAAAAAATTCACAGCTCACTCAATCCACCGAACTGCCAGGCTCTGTAGAGGCGGAACCTAAGACTTTCTCCTCCTGTGGCTTTCCCTTTACTTTCATACAAAACACTTCCAATACTTCTGGTCACCAAATGTGTGGGAGTTTCTCTGTGACACATAGGTGGCAATTCTCTGTGACCGGGTGTCCTACAATTAAGCTCAATTCTGACACTCTGCCCAGGTAAAGCCAGATCCCTGACCCTCCCAGAGACAGTGTCAGATCCCACAGGGGAAGGGCTCAGTCCTACAAGACTTTTCCTCCACTTCAGATGCCAATCCCAAGTCATAGGAGCCAGGTTACCCACAATGTCTGTCTGCCTTGGCTACAGATCAGAGGTTCCCACGACCTCCCTCCTTGGGTTCAATTAACTTGCTAGAACAACTCACGGAACTCAGGGAAACACTTACCTTTACCAGTTTATGAAAGGCTATGATAAAGGATATAGATGAACAGCCAGATGAAGTGATGAATAGGGTGATGTCTGGGAGGGAGCTTCTGTCTCTGTGGAGTTGGGATGCTTCACTCACCTGGTACACAGATGCTTTCACTTACCTGGAAGCTCTCTGAACCCTGTACTACTGGGATTTTAGGCAGATTTCTTCACATGAGCATGATTAATTATTAACTCCATTTCCAACCCCCTCTCCTCTGTAGAGGAGTGGGGAGGGGCTGCTGAAAATTCCAAGCTTCAAATCATGGCTTGTCTTTCTTGTGACCAACCAACCCCCAACCAGGAGCCATCCAGGACCCTGCCCAGAGTCACCTCATTAGCACAAAAGATGCTCCTAGTGCTCGTATTACTTAGGAATTTGCAAGGGCTTTAGGAGCCCATGTCAGGAACTGGAGACAAAGATCAGATCTATATTTCTCATTATAAATCACAATATCATAGGCTCCAAATGATTTTCTTCCATTTCCAAAAATCAAATAGACTTTAAGAGGTAAAAATTTGCTACCATGAAGGACATTTCAGAGGCATGTGCTCAGATTTTGAATATTTCACTTTTAGACTATATACCACGTGTGTGTGTGTGTGTGTGTGTGGTGTCTACACATTTGGTGTTTAATAAAATTCTCAACCCCTGTGAGAACAGCAGATAGACCTGCAGCCAGCGCTGCGATGCTGAATCTACCTGGTTTTAGAAAGCTAGGGCTCAGGATGATTCCCAGAGACAGGGAGATGTCCAGGCTCAGGGCACTCTGACTGGGTGACCCTCTGTCAATCACACCACCCTTTGAAGTTTCAGTTTATTTACCCAGAAAATGGGGGAGCTAACACAAGCCTTGTAACATCCTTTTTGAGGATTCTAAGTACGAGTTTTATGAATGAGCAAGGAAGAGGCACCAGTGGGCAGAATGCTGGTTCTACGTAAGGCAGATTATACCAGACCCCGCGTGGCAGGGAAAGAGCAGTCTGAGCTCTGCCCAGGGCAGTCTCTGGAAAGAAAAGTGCCTTTCCTAGTTGGAAGAGTGGTGCTGTGTTCTCTCCTTCTCTCCCAAGGAAGTCATTCCTCAGCCTCTGGTCTAAAGCTGCCAGACAAGTTTCAAACATGTTTATGAATGCCTTCACCTGAAGTCACTTGATTGGTTTATCAGCTCTGGCCTGGACACATTTCCTTACAATGAGCAGTGACATTTACAGCTCCAAGAAGTGCAAAGGAAACATTTTTCTTGCTGACCCTCCTCTCTCTCTAATGAAGCTGTCATTATATTCTTCCAAAGGTGGACCCTATCAGTGAAAAACGTGCCATAACTTCCCACAAGAGAAATGCTGTAAATGTCACAAACTTGATAGTATTGTCGGAAGTGCATAAAGTCAGCTGCTTGAAAAGTGTACAACAAAAGCCATGTTTCTTCCCATTCTGCAGCAGGGGCCAGCTTCACGGGCATGCGAGCCTGGCAGCCACACGGAGTCCTGTGCTTACAAGGGCTCTGCTCTTGGTTTAATAGTCTGCATTGAAAACTGGCATTACCACAGTAAAGGAAGAACAGTAAAATTCATGCTAATAATTGAAAACTGTCATTTTTCTTTACTTAGAAGGACCTTACATAGCCAATAAATAGCACCATGACCAGCGGAGAGACCCCAGAAGAAAAGAAAAATCTATTTTTGGACATCTAATAACATTGTTTTCCTGCCTTTTGAACAAGGAGCCCTGCACTTTCATTTTGCAAATTAGGTAGCCAGCTCTGTCTGCAGTAGTGTAGAAACAGCGGATGTTTTCATTGTAAGGACAGAAAGTAAAAATAAACACAAATCACGGGCACCTTGGCATAACTTACCTAAGGACGACCACTTTAGGCAAGTTTTTTCTTCCCAATTTGTAGTCTATTCAGTGTATGTATGTATTTATTCTTGCTTACACTAAAAAGCTGTCTTCTGCTGAACACACAAATTTCTCTCTGTTTCAGTTGCATGGCATTTTGTCTGGGGTTGGATGTGGAATACTTTCCTAGGTAACTGCAGTTGTATCTATCTATGAATGCTTGTGAAAACAAGACTCTTCTTTCTTCCTCCCCGTCTTTCAGTGGCTCTCTCTCCCGTCAGTCACAATAGCGTGTTAAAGGCTCTGAGAAGTCCTGCAGCAAAAACAAACAGACAAAACATCAACCTATTTCATTTCCGTTAACCCAGAATTTCAGAAATGTGTAATTTCCCAAACTGGTTCTGGGCCCCTTCTTTGGTATAACACCTCTCATCACTCTCTGTAGTTAGCAATACAGCACAGTGTTTACAAACCTGGTTCTGGGCTCAGACTTTCTAGATTTGACTCATGCTTCCACCAGTGCCCTAGAGGAAATCTCATAATCTTTCTAAACCTCAGTTTTCTCATAAGTAAAATGGGGCTAATAATCCTCTCTCATAGGATTGTTGTGTGGATTAAGGAACATGATATGTGAAATATACACATAGGCACTTAATAAAGGTAAAAGCTATTGTTATTAACAAATCTTAAGGAGGTGCTTCCCTGCAAAGCCATTCCTGCCCTCAGCAGTCATATCCAGTCTGTCTTCATGTTCCTGCCTCCCTGTCTCTCCCTGTTTTCTTAACCCTCAACTTGGGGCTCCTTAAGTCAGCACTCCTTAGCCCCCCAGTGTGTCTAAGGTTCTCACTGATTTTATGAATCCCTCATATCCCCCTCCTGGGCTGCAGTGGGGGTGGGGCGGGGCAGGGCAGGATGCAAGGCAGCTTTTGCTACCCCATGATGAAGAATTTGCAGTCTGTGTCCTCATTTGGGAAATGTGATGTTGTTGTTGTTGTTGTTGTTGTTGTTTTTAAGGAGCTATTCCTTTAAATGCACGCAAGTGTTTATCGCTATAAATATTACAATGCAATAAAGTCTGGCTGCGGAGAGACAGATGCCCAAGCTCGGGTCTGAGCAACATCCAGAGGCAGAACATCATGTTAATGGAAGATTCCAGTTAGCAGAACTGTCTGTTCTATGCTGAGGTCCTAATGCCAAGCAAGAGTATCAGTGCAGTTAGTAAAATGCCCTGTGGCAGGGCTGGTGGTTGCTGATGCTTTCTCTGTTTAGATCATTATGAAAGCTGTCATCATGGGGCCCTGTCTCTCTCTGAGGAGGACCCAGGGAACCTTCCTGGACCTAGAGCCTTCCAGATGCAGAGCAGAGAGTATCATGAAGTCACCTTCAGTGAAGTCTTCTGTTAGCACTCAGGATTTGGTGTGGGAAACAGAAACCACTCTTGGTTTTTCAAGCCCAAAGCAATTAGACTTGATATAAGCAATTAGGTATCTACAGGAGGATCAGAAGTCAGGGGCCACTTGAAGGCTAATAGTTCAAGGTCATACGTCCACAGCTGCAGCCAGAGGTCAGGAAACTGCTGCTTCGGCTACTGTTGTCACCATGATGTGAACCCACAAACCTGGTGACCAGCAACTTGGACTTGGCCTCAGGCAGCTACAAGCACGACTGTCCAGCCTTCCTGACTTCCTCCTTCTGAATCTTGACTGAGTTTATGTCAGCCTAAAATCTCTACTGCAAGGGAGTCTGGCCTTTGAAAAAACTTCCAGCCCTTGTAATACAGACGGAGGGCGGAGGGACATGGAAGAGAGTGGGCTGGGTTCCGGGAGACCATGCCAGGCACATCTTCTAGACAAAACTAGATTAGCTTTCATTTAGCAAGTGCCTGATTTGCCAGATGCTATGTTAGGTGGTTTACATATTTATCCAATTTGATTTTCACAATGGTCTTCTGAGGAAGTTGTAATCACAGCGTTGCTTCACAGCTGAGAAAACTGAGGCTCAGTGAGATCAAATAGATTACTCAGTATTTGTGATGGTTCATTTTATGTATCTACTTGGCTAGGCTATGGTGCCCATTGTTTAGTCAAACACCAGTCTAGATGTTGCTGTGGAGGTATTTTTAAGATGTGATTAACATCTACATCAAGAGACTTTGAGTAAAGCTAATTATCCTCCTTAATGTGGTTGGGCTTCCTCCAAACAGCTGAAGGCCTAAGAGTAGGAAGAAGGAATTCTGCCTCCAGACTGCCTCTGGACTGAAGACTGCGATATCCATCAACGCCTGACAGAATTTCCAAACTGCTGACTGACCTTCCCTGAAGATTTCAGGCTTGCCAGCCCCTCTAGTCACATGAGCCAATTCCTTAAAATCTCTCTCAGGATAGGTGGGTGGGTAGGTAGGTAGGTAGGTAGAGAGATGATACAGTCAAATAGTTAAATCAATGGATAGTATCTCTGTCTTTAACCATATCCATCCTATTGGTTCTGTTTCTCTGGAGAACCCTGATGAGTACAATGTCCAATAAGCAGTAAATCTTAGAGCCGAATTTCAAGCTCAGATTGTCCAACTCAAAAGCCCATGCTCTTGAAAGACAGAGTCAGACAGTCTTAATGTTCTTAGACTTTCTCCAGCTCTCTCAGGGCTTGGGGGAGCTCCAGACTCCTTGGGGAAAGATGTCCATGCATTCTGGGACATCTCAGATAGAGAGGAAGCAAAGGTCTGTCGTAATATGTAGACCCAGGTTATGAGGGGATTGCTCTGTCAGCTAGTCATTCTTCTAGCATTTATTGACTCCCTACTAGGGATCAGAGACTGTGTCGGGCTTCGTGAACATGCAAAAAAAAAAAAAAAAAAAAAGCAAAACAACCATCATGATGGTATGGTCCCTGATTTCCAGTTGGAAGATGAGAGCCTCAAGTAGATGTGTCCCTGTTCTGGAAATCAGCCAAAGGCAACAAGGAGATACAAGAAACAGAAATTCAAACTCTGTCTCTGTTTCAACTCTAAGAAAGTCAGAACTCTAAGTAGGCCTAGGGAAAGAGTGTCAAAAGATGTAGAAATAGATCAGGAATGAGGGAGGGAAGAGCAGAAAAGGCAGAGCCTGCAAATGTCTGAGAGTTTGCCAAGCACACTTACCTGAGGTGAGGACCACACACCTGAAGTGTTAGAACCTCAATCCTTTGCTCAGAAGAGTGAGAAATGGGTGCCCAGAACAGGAACCAGAGCTTCCCTGCATCTAGCTTGGTCCTGAGGAAGGAAGGAGATGGGGAAACTCTCAGTGTGACAGTGGGGAGAGAGAGGCTTTTCCTTAGTATCAGGCCACTGGCTGTCTATACCTACTGTCTGAAGAGAAGTGAAGACCAAACTTCCATCCCTGGGTTTTAGGGAAAATTCCTGCTGATTTGGATCCTAACTTCCTGGATGAACTCCTGCAAGTACAAGGTGGAGAAGAAACACTCTTCGCTCAGTTTATCCATCCAAAAGTCTATATAACAGTGACTTCTGCTTCTGAACAAGATGGCATAATAAGGACTAGATTTACCTTCTGTCTCAAGAAAGAAAAAGAAAAAACTAAAAAAGCAGACAAAATATTTGAAGCGAAGATTTTCAAAATATTGGATATCATTCAGTGGTATTCACTGATTTCGGAGAGATGGGAAATTCAAGAGATGAGTCCTACTATTGCCCCAGGAGAAAGAGAGAGACAGAGAATGAGAGAGAGCATGCGTGCTCTCCAGAGATGTATCGAAGGCCCTCCTGAGTCTTCAGCTGAATTCTGATAAGTGCACACATGTGAGGAAACCATCTGAGGGGGCCAGGGGAGGAGGTTGGGGAGGATGGGGAATGAACCACCTAAAGGATTAGAGGAGAAATTCTCACTTAAGATCAGGCAAGGATGTCTGCCCTCACCACTTCTGATATATGCAACAACATGGATGTCTCAATAATTATACTGAGTTAGAAGTCAGACCAACAAAAGAATATATACTGTATGATACCATTTACATAAAATTTTAGAAAATGCAAACTAATCTAAAGTGACCGAAAGCA
This sequence comes from Mirounga angustirostris, assembly GCF_029215605.1. Taxonomy (NCBI): domain Eukaryota; kingdom Metazoa; phylum Chordata; class Mammalia; order Carnivora; family Phocidae; genus Mirounga; species Mirounga angustirostris. The sequence continues at coordinate 35,492,916 of NW_026991716.1, forward strand.
GGTCAGTGGTGCATGGGAATGGGGAAAAGGTGGGAAAGACACAGGGACGGATTATAAAGGGTCCTGGAAAATTTGGGGGGTGATAAATATGCTCACTCTTTGTGACAGTGGTTTCACAGATGTATATAGATGTTAAAACGTATCAAATTGTACACTTAAATATGTGCGGTTTCTTGTATATAATTACTGCAGAAGAAAAATACAACCAAAAAAAAAAGACAAGAAAAGTCGAGGAAATATAGCATACTAAAAAAAAATGGGTGGCCCTGGAGGGAAAAAAAAAAACCAGAAATCATGAATAGAACAAATATTTAAAGATACAATTCATCAAAACTTCCCAGAAACCAAGGAAGATTTGAATTTAGCTATTGAAAAGGGACAGCTGATTACAGGAAAAAACAAACAAAAACAAAACCAAAAAAAGACAAGGATTCTCATCATCAAGATCTATACTAGTGAAATTACTAAACTTCAGAGATAAAGGGGCAATCAGATTAAAAAAAAACAAGATTAGGGGCGCCTGGGTGGTTCAGTTCGTTAAGTGTCTGACTTCTGGTTACGGTCATGATATCAGGGTGGTGAGATCGAGCCCTGTGTCGGGCTCCAAGCTCAGCAGAGTCTGCCTGAGGATTCTCTCTTTCCCTCTCCCCATTCACACACACACACTCTCTCTCTAGCTCTCTAAACAAACAAAAAAAACAAGATTAGTGACTTGCTGACTTCAGGCCTCTCTAAGTCAATACCCATTGCTAGAAGATAATAGAACAGATCTAAATAATCTTTCAAAGGAAAAGAGTGATCTAAAGTTTTTATTTAAAAATTTCCTTTAAAATCATAGTTCAATGACTTTTATTTAAAAGATATAAAATTGAACATTTTATGAACATGCAAGAATTTAGGAAAGATTGTTCTTATGAACTCTTCCTGAAGAAACTACTAGAGGACCAACTTCAACCCAAATAACATTCAGAATGGAAGGATAATAAGGAATTATATGGGGAGCATTGCCCAGGAAAGGAGTCCATTGTTAGAATGGAAATGACTGAAAAGGATTTAAATATGTTAGAAGAGTCTGGAAACTTAATTGTCCATGAACTGGGAAGCATCGGTGCCTCAGAATATGTCCAAGAACAAATGGAGAAAAGTAGCTATCTTTGACAGCAGTGAAGAAGAGGAAACCTAAGCTGATATGTCAGGAGTGGCCAAGTGGCCACTCCACCTGAGGAATTCAGGCCAGGCTGGACTTTTATCCTGTGCCCTTGGAACATGGAATTTTTACTGCATTCTTGAGAGTGGTGCATTTGGCCATTTCTTTGGGGGAGGACACTTGTTTCTATAAAGAATAGAAAATACGAAGTGATCAAATAACAGGTTGCACAGTATTTTTAGATGATCTTGGCAGAATTAAAAGAAGTGATTGAAAAGTTGTCCCATTCATTTTTGGTACAAGTAAGGAAATTTTCCATATAGGTCGTATTTTAGATTTTGGAATTATTGTTAATTTTCTGAGATGCGAACATGGTATTATGGTAGGAAAATGTTCTTACTTGCAGGAGATTTATGCTGAAGTATTTAAAGATGGAATGTCCTATCTGTGATTTGCTTCCAGATTATTCAGCAAAAAAGTTTATATTATACATAAAAAGAAAATATGGCAAAATGTTAACAATTAGTGAATCTTGGCGAGGAGCATATGGAATGTTCATTACATGAATCTTTCAATTTTTCTGTAGATGTGACATTTCCAAAATAAAAAGTTATCCAATTAAGAACAGAATTTCAAAACAGCCAAGATTATCTTTTAGAGAAGTCAAGACCAAAAAAGCATCTCCCTGAAGAACTATCTGGGCTTGAGGTATAATCAGATGATTTGAAGAAATAATTTAGGTACACAGGAAATGTGCTTGCTGCTTGGAGGACTGAGAAGGTCAGAATATGAAGAATTCCCTGGAAAGCTGACACTCTGTGGGAAGGTCACACATTTTTACTAGCGATTTTATAAGGCTTCCAGAGAGTGAAAAGAATCCCTAATAAAGATCAGCTAAGTAAAGTGAAGATGATGCCCGAACACTCTTCAGTTCAGGAAAAGAAAATCTCAGGCTAAAGCTGGCAGGCAACTCTTAGGGAGAAGATTGGAATGAATGAAATATTGAGCTCAGAAAATGAATCAAATTTTATCAGAAGTCTCAGAAAGTCCTAAAAGAAGCTCTACTGCACCAAGAGGATGAAACTCCCCTTCTGAAGAATGGCACTGGGAGGCTGAAATGCCTGATGGCTGGGGGTGAGAGAGAAATGGTCAAAGGAGATGGGCAACAGCTACTCTCATCAAAATGAAGAATGGTTGAAAACGTAGAGTCCACTTCCAATCCAGACTGAGTCACGAGATGTCAACTAGGCATAGGCTGAAAGCACAGAGAAGTTAGACACTGGCCCTGGGACACAGCATTCCATCAAGGCTCCCCTGGAAAATGGATGCATAGCCTTGAGGCCAACGCCCAAGTTTTTAATGACCTGGGCAGGTGGAGAGGAGTGGCCCTGCAGGAGCAGGAGCGGGAAGAGGGAGAGCAGGTGCTCTCAGCTGCAGAGGAGGTAAAAGCTTGTAAACAGAGAATTTAGGAGCAGGAGGATGAATTGAGGGGGAGGAGGGGATGAGATGTCATAAAACCTAAATTGCTCTTTTTGATCAGAAAGTCTGTGACAGCAGGTATTCTGCTGGTGCTGTAGAAAGAGCTCTTGCTGGAGGGAAAGGCAAGCTGCTAGCTGGGGACAGAAAGGAATACAAGTAAAACCCAGGCACCAGGGCCTCAAACACTCGTGGCTATAACTCCAGGAAGACATGATCATCAAGTCCTACTACAGAGAGATCCCAGCTTCTTCCAGAACCACAGGTGTCTTCCACCCAGGGCCAACTACATAATTTGCTGCCTTTGTGCAAAATGAAATTTCAGGTCCCTTGATTAAAAAGCATTTTCCAATGGGAAAATGCCATTAAAGGTACTAGAATACATGCTCTTTCTTTTCTTCTGGGGGCTCTTGATGTGGCATGGTGTTTTATCATGAATTTTATCGTTCATCTTTATATTGTCCTATGGCACTTTCACATGCAAATAGAAGAGCCTTTATAACATCTGCAGAATCACCAGAATTATAGGGTTCTCATTTTGTAGCTTATACACGTATATGTGTTTAGTTCTTACCAGAATAGTGGAAAAGCTGCACCAAACTAAACTTTTAAATTTCACTTCTTTTTTTTTCTTTCTTTTTTTTTTTAAATTTTATTCTTATGTTAATCCCCATACATTACATCATTAGTTAAATTTCACTTCTTGATTCGTGTGCATTCTACCAACCTTCTCTCCCTTTGGCTGACTGAGCAGTAAGAAGGACTGAAGGAAAGGGAACTGTTGTCACCCTGTCTTTGCCTTCCCTTCTGTGTCATTGTTTTAGGTGTCAAGTGGTTGGCAAATTCAGGAAAGTTGCATGAGCGAAGAAGATATGACAGTTCCTTGGTCATTTGTGTTTCTTAGACCATTACCACCTTCCGGCTGCGTTCAAAGCAAGTTCTGGTTCTAATGGAAAGTGTGGCCTCTCTGGGCTGTGAGCAGCTCTGCTTAGTCCTCAAACACTGCTTATCTTATACATGCTGTCCCCCTTGCCTCACTCAACTCCTGCACATTGTGGGTCCACCAGAATTCTGTGCTCATGAAGCCAAAACACAAGTTCAAAGAGAAAATTAGTAAGAATTTCAAGATGGCGGGGTGCCTAGGTGGCTCAGTGGGTTGTCTGCCTTCAGCTCAGGTCATGATCATGGGATCCTGGGATTGAACCCTTCACTGGACTCCGTGCTTAGTGGGGAACCTGTTTCACCCTTTCCTCCCTGCTCGTGCTCTCTCTTGCTATCTCTCTCTCCCTCAAATAAATAAATAAAATCTCAAAAAAAAAAAAAAGAAAAGAAAAAGGAAAGGAAAGAAGAATTTCAAGAGGGCAACCGCAGAACGTTAAGCCAAACACGGGGCCTGTCTAAGCTGCATGCCCAGAAAGCCAGCCCTGACTCTTGTCTCCCAAACCATGATTTGTTTCCTGGGGGCATCCTTTGATCTTTAAGATCTGGATCTAGAAGGGAACTTGTGGCTGTCAACCAGCCTCTACCCAGTTTTAGAAGCCTCTCTCCTTAACCATGATGGATGATATAGTTGATGCTGTCCCAGGAATGCCAGCATGATCTTGCCAATAGGAGGATGCCACCACCCTGGGCGATTGGACCACCTCCTAACCTGTGGCCCACCACCTTCCTTGGGGACCTCCACCCATTTTCCTTGTCAGATTCCCAGTGCTCTTCCAGATCAGGAGAGTCCCTAAACTGTCACCAGGAATAAAGGTCCTTCAAGCACTTCGTGGATATCCATCTTCTAGGTCCTTAGTTTCTTGGTATAAAATCATACATGCCTTCTGGTTCCCATTTACCACTCACCCTCTCACTGCCATCCAAGGGGTGGCCTCCACATTTTAGCATAGGCACTGCCCATGCACAAAAATTGCCTTCAGTGTCACGCAGGAAAATCCAGAGGCTTCTCTTGGCCTTTCAGCCTGAGTCAGTGAAAGCAATTTTTGGAACATTTCACATTTCAGAATAAAATATACATTTGCTTTGAATACTGGACTTGTGTTTCCATTTTAAAAGTTCTTTTCCTTTGTGCCTTAGCCTGACCAAGAAGATCACCCCTGAGTTTTGTAGTTGGGGGAAAAAATTATACTTATTCAAGTAAAGATCACCCCCTAAGCATTATCCTGCTTCCCATTTTAGTTATAGTTCCTATAGTTTGGGTAATTGATAAATATGTTTAAATATTATGAAAATGTAATACATTTAGATACTTTTCCAAATTCCAACAAACTGGTTCCATCCTAAGTAGCAGAAGATGAAAGGCCACAGCCAAGCCTCCCATAAGGGGTAGTTTGACTTGTCAGCTCCTCTAAGGAGCCCCCAAATTCTGATCCACTCTACATACTGATATCACCCTTCTCTGAGCTCCCTTGGCTCCTTCATTTTCCCATCTGATCACCCTCTGCCTATTGCTGAACTATTGATTTTTTTTTTCCAGAAAATATCTTTATTTAGAGTATTTGGCCCAGAGTTTTTCAAAATGTGTCCAGAGACCCTGACATCAGAATCCCCCTAGGGGTGGGGTCAGGAGACTACTAAAGTATAGACTCCAGCCTCCTCTGCAGACATTTGAAAGCAGAATCTCTGAGAATCTCAGGAATCTTCGGCTTTAACAAGTTCCATAGAGAATTGTAATGCTTACTGACCTAATCCCACCATCTGTTTTACATGTGAGGAAACTGAGGCCCTGGGGTCACCCAAGTCAGAAGCAGTGAACTGGGGACTAAAAGTTAGGTCTTTTCTCTTTTAGCCCACCCTGAGTCTCTACACCAGGATGCCTAGTCCCCCCAGGTTCTTAATATACAACCTGAGCCTCAATCATCTTATAAACTCCTAAATGACAAGAACCGTATGAATCCAAGTGAGTACCCAGCCCAGGGCTGGTGTGACATAGTGAATTGCTCTTTCAGCAAGTAGACCAGTGAATGAGGGAATGAATGACTCCCTACAGTAAGGTTTTAAAGTTTCCTAGCTCATTTTAACTTCACTTTTAGGTGTCTTTATTGCTAGCCATTGCAAATCCTCTTTGGCAGAGGGCTGGGTTTAAAAGAGAAAATAAATCAGGTGGATGAAAGCAAGGGGTTCCAGTTGGATGGACCCCCCCTGGCCTGCCTGCTCTAGTACCCAGGACGGGGCTTCCAGAAGACTACCCAGCAGAGCCATCGCTCACTTCCTGCCTCAGCATGCCACCTACACCCTCCCTGCTTTAATGCTTGGCTGTGGCTCTATGCCCTCCCCAGGCACCCGAGGTCAATTTAATCCAATATTTATAATTGTTTGTTGCCTCTCATTTGGGCTGTTGGTGCTTTGATTGTAAAAACACCCACCACCCCTCACGGGGTCAGGGACTGGGAGGGAGAAGTTCATCAGTCTTCACAGCCGTGACAATATTTCATGTTAAGGTAGCAGGTGGATCGGCCCACGCATGCTCCAGCCCCCCGCGCCCCCCGTGCCACATGGCTGGCTGTATTGTATTGATCACATCTCTAAGGACATGATGGCTACTATCCTGGAGTGGGACATGTGAATATCTTGGCTCTCAGATGGGAGGGAAAGGACCTTTTCAAAGGCAGAGATGTGTCCTCGGAGATCCTGAGAGGACACTTTACTGGAAAAGGTCTCACCAGGTCTCCTCTCTTTCCCAGAATGGCCTAATCCCAGTCTCCCTGCCCCCGCACCAACCAAGACCCCTAGTCTTGAAAGTGATGGAAAGGATCGATGGATGAATGGAATCGCTTCAGTTAAATGGGATGAGTGTTAGAGCATCTGAAGTCAAAGGGCCCCCACAGATCTTTGAATCCAGCACCCTCATTAGACAGATGAGGGAAACGAGGCCCAGAGAGGAGAAGATTGTGGGTTTCAAGACTTCTGATTGGATGTCCAGAATGTTAATAGGCCTTCATTCTAGTAAAAAACAACTGTGTACTAAGGGAAGGGCTGCTTCTAGCCCTCGGGATCCCTTCCTCCTGGGGACACAGCTCTGCTCCGGGGTCCGTGGCTTGGCAGGCAGAGTGCCAGCTAGATTTCAAGGCACCCTTGGCAGGGCACCCTTGTCGGGTGCACAACCTTTACGATTCACACTGGTAGCTCTGGCCATGGAAATGTCAAGTTTGTCTCCGAGGACAGGACCTGAGCCTTATTTACCCCCATAAATCCTGCCTCATCTAGACCTGTGCCTGTCCCAGTACAGGAGGAAGAGAAATATTTACAGAAGGAAAGGTGCGGGGTGGGGGGGAGGGATGGCGGGGGGAAGGAGCACTATCTATATCTTTGGGAATTTCACAAGTGAAGCTTTGTGGAGGAACAAGATAAACAAAGCCCAAACAGCCAATCACTAGGTCTGGTACCAGAAAATAGGCAAAGTGAAATAGAGTCCAATTTGTTTGCTTAAACAATATTAAACGCTAGGGGAACATGGAAAGATAGCCTCCTGACAGGACTGCGAGCTGTGGAAAGGGGCCAGGCAATTATATTAGGGAAAACAGATAAGTTTGTGAGTTGCCAAATAAAGAAGCAATCACAGAGATAAAAGCAGGCGCTTTCCCCTGCTTACGGAAAACATAACTAAATCATTTGTCAACTTCCGATGCAGAGCCCAGTCACCTGATCTGGAAACAAATAAGAGGGTTGTTTTTTAAGATGGTGTTATCTTAAATAGCCTGATTCCTTTGCCTCGGGCTAATTCGGATAACTCTATCTCCCCAGGAGGCCATAAAATCCTTCCTTTCCTTCATAAACCTTTGGAAGGACAGATTGTCACTCTTCTGCAAATGAAGTTTGGATTCCCCCCTTATTCCCCACTGTGGGGGGTGGGGCAAGAGGGTGTGGGGGGTGGGGTGGGGTCTGAAGAGGGTGTGTCAAGAGCAGAGAAGCAGAGAAGGAGATCAAATCTTTCATTATGTTCAGAAGTTCAGTAATGTCTTCCGTTTCTCTCATTTATTGAGACAACAAGCCCCTGTCCTCCTTTTAAGAGTCAGTGTGGCCTGTGTCACCCCAGAGCAGGGATTTTGTAACCTTTTCAGAGTCACAGATCCTTTTTTTTAAAGATTTTATTTATTTATTGGAGAGAAAGAGGGAGGGAGGGAGAGCACAAGCAGGGGGAGGGGCAGAGGCAGAGCAAGAAGCAGACTCCCCGCTGAGCAGGGAGCCAGATGCGGGGCTTGGGACTCGATCCCAGGACCCTGGGATCATGACCTGAGCAGAAGGCAGATGCTTAACCAACTGAGCCACCCAGGCACCTGAGTCACAGATCCTTTTGAAAATCTGCTCAAAGGATAGGGAGTCCCACCTCAGAAAAGATGCACATATGCCTATGCTCACACACTTTGACAAACAATTTCAAAGGATTCATACATGCCCTGAAGTCCATCCTCGGATCCCAAGTTAAAAACACCTGTTTTAGAGCCTGGAATGGAAGTCATTTTGGAGAGGGCCCTAGGAGCTTAAATGATGACACCTAACGCTGTCCTTTTGCATTTTAAAGAGAGTTTGAAGACCTCAATTGCATTATGAAGAGCAACTTGGAAATGGCCTACCCTAGAAGCATTAGTGGACCTGTACCTCTGAAACAAATAATACACTATATATTAATAAAAATTTTTTTAAAAAAGCAGCATTAGTTGGGACCCTGCTAGCTGAGACTGAGTAAGGGACAGACAGGGCTAGGTAGGGGGAGGTAGGTAGGGGGTTACATGATCAAGCTCACCAAAAATCCCAGAAATGCTGAAGCATAATGAAACCAGAGATAAGGGAACATAGCCAGACCACCTTGTTCATCAGAGATGAGATATTTAAAGGAAAAGTAATCATGGTGCTATCAGTGGTGACGTCAAGAAGATTTAAGTTCCCTGGTCAGTTTTCTCAAAAAGACTGACCATGAAAGCCCTCAGTGGCAACCCATTTGGGACCCCTCTCGCTCTAGAGAGCTTTCTTTCTGTTCTCACCTTCACTTAATAAACTATCACCTCACCCTTTCGTGTCCGCGAGATTCATCCTTCAACTCCACAAGACAAGAACCCCGCAACAAGATCTTGGGGGAAAGGGGAAAATTTGTCAGGGAAATGCTAGCACGGTCTTTATGAGGAACACTTCAAAGTTCCAAAAGTCAGGTCTTCACTGAAGTTTAGCCTGTAATTTACCAATGCTGCCACAAGGTGGCAGTGCTTCAGTCATGGTTTTTCTTCCAAGTAAGCCTGCGTGTGCATATTTCTGGGTTCCAAAATAAAAAAATTTTCCACTTGACTTTTTCAGTAACTCAGGAACAAATATAGAGACCCAAATACTTGCCTACCAAGTATCTACTGCTGGCTTAGGTATTGAGGGTGCAAAGATAAAGAAGACCCATCAATGTTTTTACATTCCATTCTTTTTACTTCCTGTAGCAATAGTTAGCCTTCATGTGGCTAGATTTTCATTTCTGAAATTCTTTCAACCATTTCCCTTTCAGACTCAGGTAGTGAGTACATATATATATCTTGCCTCTTAATTTCACAAAATCTGTGTGGGCTGTACCTGGCATTTTTCCCCTCTGAATTTCCTGAACTCTGAGATGATGTAGCATCTTTTTTTCTGAATAACAAAATAAGAATTTTTTATTAAACCAGCTAACTATTATACAGATGAAGTATTACTGGTCACCAAGGAGTTCACTAAGCTCTCTTCATAAACCAGAGGTATTATTCTTAGATGCCCCTGACCCACACACCTCTAACACACACACACACACCATTCTTTAGGCTGCTGGGAAGTAGGTCGACTTCTGTAAGGAGGTTGACTTTGACTTAGGCCTTGAAGGAAATTTCCTGTGGTTATTGCTCAAAGTATTTGTCTTCTCTGAATTCCAAAGTTCTTATGATCTGGCATTTAGTGTAAATGACCTAGACTTTCAGCTACTTGTGTGCCTATCCTTCCTGCAGGATGGGGAAGTGTTTCCATCTGCCAGAGCATCTTCAGTAAAATGCCCAACAAGTAACATTGATTGAATATATCAGTCAGGAGGGATGAACAATAAGACGAAGAGTTGTAGAGAAGGGGGCACACTAGGCAGAAAAAATAGCAAGGGCAAGGACAGCTGGGTAGGAAACTCCAAGACTCTCACAGGAGAAGGTGACTCTTCCCAGTGTGACCATGGAGGTGTCACAAGGGTGGAGGAAGACAGAAGACTGGGGGTTGGGGAGCAGACAGACTGAAGTAACCTTGAATGTTAACCTAAAGAATCTGGACTTGGTTCAGTAGGCAAAGGGGAGCCAGTGAAGGGTTCCAAGTAAAGATTTCAGCAAGATGCAGAAAGAACAATGTGGGCTAAGCAAGAGGAGTTGGAATCTACTACACACATTCAAGGGTAAGATCATAAGGGGCTGAACCTTCTTATGCAACACCTTTCAAAGTGACAGGGAAGGGTGGATGGAAGTGAGACAGTTAATGGAAGAATAAATTAACAGAACCTGGTGCCTACATGTGGAGTGGCCAAGGAGAGTGACCTGGGGCCTATAGGGAGATAAAGTGCTAGACTGGGAGTCAAGATACACATTCAAAAGAGTACCAAATGTAAACTTCCAATGTTATCGTCAAATGAATTTGAATATAAAATTACAAAGACACACACAAACAACATTATTCATAGATCTAGGCAGGCTGATTCCTAAAATTACATGGAAGGGTAAAGAAACTTGAATAGTCAAAATATTTTGAAATAGAAAATCAAAACTGAAGAATTTGTACTACCTGATTTTAAGACATACTATACAGTAATTGGGACAGTGTGGTATTAGGGAAAGAATAGACATATAGTTCAACAGAGAGAAATAGAGAGTCCAGGAACATATTCACAGAAATATGATCAATTGATTTTTGACAAAGGTGTATAGGCAATTCAGTGGCATGTTTTCAATAAATGGTGTTGGGACAACTGGATTTCCATATATTAAACCTCAACCTCAACTTACCTCACACCATATATAAAAATTAACCTAAATGAATCATGTAAAATGTAAGGCAATAAAATTCTTACAAGAAAACATCATAAAATCTTTGTGACCTTGAGTTTGGCAAAGAGTTCTTAGATATGACACCAAAATGATGATTCATAAAAGAACAAACAATTCTAAAATTTACATAGAACCACACAAAAGAAGACCCTGAATAGCCAAAGGAATCTTGAGAAAGAAGAACAAAGCTGGAGGCATCACACTCCTTGATTTTAAGCTATAATACAAAGCTATAATAATCAAAATAGTATAGTATTGCCATAAAAACAGATGCACAAATCAATGGAAAAGAATAGAAGGCCCAGAATTAATTCACACATAAATGGTCGATTAATTTACAACAAAGTAGCCAGGAATATACAATGGGGAAAGGTCAATATCTTCAATAAATGGTGTTGGGAAAAACTGGACAGCCAAAGCAAAAGACCACACCATGCACAAAAATTACCTCAAAATAGATTAAAGACTTGATCTGAAACCATAAAACTCCTAGAAGAAAACATAGGCAGTAAATTCCTTGACATCAGTGTTGGTGATGATTTTTTGGAGTTGACACCAAAAGCAAAGGCAACAAAAGCAAAAATAAACAAGTGGGGCTTCATCAAACTAAAAAGCTTCTGCACAGCAAAGGAAACCATCAATAAAATGAAAAGACAGCCTCCTAAATGGGAGAAGGTATGTGCAAATCTTATATCTGATAAGGAGTTAATATCAAAATATACAGCGAACTCATACAAGTCAATAACAAAAAACAATCTGATTTAAAAATGAACAGAGTATCTGAATAAACATAATTCCAAAAAAGACATGCAGATGGCCAATAGGTACATGAGAAGGTGTTCATCACTAATCAGGGAAATGTAAAATGAATATTATCAAAAAGACAAGAAATAACAAGAATTGGCAAGGATGTGGAGAAAAGAGAACCTTTGTGCTTTGTTGGTAGGGATGTAAATTGGCCACAGTGGAAAACAGTATGGAGATTCCTCAAAAATAAAAAATAGAACCGCTATATGATCTAGCAGTTCCACTTCTGGGTATTTGAAGGAATCTGAAGGAAATTAAAACACTAACTTGAAAAGATATGTGCACCCCCATGTTCATTGAGGCTAATAATTTAAATGTTATTTAAAAAGCCAAGAAATGGAAACAACCTAATTGTCCATCCGTGATGAATGGATAAAGTAAATGTGATATATATATAATGGGATATTATTCACAGCCATAAAAGAGAAAGAAGTCTTGCCATTTGTGACAACATAAATGGACTTTGAGGGCATTATGCTAAGTGAAATAAGTTAGACATAGAAGAAAATGTATGATCTCACATGTGGAATCTAAAACAAACAAACAAATAAAAAACGGGCTCATAGACACAGAGAACAGATTGATGGTTGCCAAAGGTGGGAGGAGGGGTGGGGAAAATGAATAAAGGGGGCTCAAAAGGCACAAACTTACAGTCATAAAATTAATAAGTCCTGGGGATGGAATGTACTATAGCTAATAATACTGTGTTACATATTTGAAATTTGCTAAGAGAGTAGATCTTAAAAGTTCTCATCACATGAAAAAAAATCTGGTGACAGATGTTAACTAGATTTATTATGGTGATCATTTTGCAATATATACAAATATTGAGTCATTATATTGTACACCTGAAACATATATAATGTATGTCAATTATACCTCAATGAAAAAACCAATAATTTAGACACGTGTTAAAATTCAGAAAACTGTACACCAAAAAAAGTGAATACTACTGTATTTAAATTTTTATTTTGTATTATTTATTTATTTTAAGATTTTATTTATTTATTTGACAGAGAACAGCGAGAGCAGGAACACAAGCAGGGGGAGTGGGAGAGGGAGAGGCAGGCCTCCCGCTGAGCAGGGAGCCTGACGCGAGGCCCGATCCCAGGACCCTGGGACCATGACCTGAGCCGAAGGCAGACGCCCAACTGACCGAGCCACTGAGGCACCCCTATTTTTTATTATTTTTTTAAAGATTTTATTTTTTTATTTGAGAGTGAGGAAGCACAAGGGGGGGAGGGGCAGAGGGAGAGAGGGAGAAGAAGACCCTCCCCTGAGCAGGTAACGGGAGCCAGGTGCTGGGCTGGATCCCAAGACCCTGAGATCATGACCTGAGCCTAAGGCAGGCACTTAAAGGACTGAGCCACCCAGGCGTCCCTGTATTTAAATTTTTAAAAAATTGATCATAAAATTTTTAAATTAAAAAAAAAAACTGCACTCTCAAAAAGGAGACGTGGTCCCACTCAGAGCAAAGTTAAGGGGAAACCAGGTCTCCAGCCCAGGGGATTCGGAGGCTATTACAGGAAGTGGCAGGAAGAGCTGCTATGTCTGTGTGGGGCCGGGAGGCTGGGGATGAAGGGGAAAAGGCTATCAAGCTTGTTCCAGACACTATGAACTTGAGGAGGCCTCAGGCTATCTAGGTGGAAATGTGCAGCAGGAGGTGGAAATGGTGACTTGGAGAAAGAGGACAGTGTGGGAGGTTGGAGGGCGCAGGTGGTTATGAGAGGACTTTCTTTTTTTTTATTTACATTCAATTAGTCAAGGTATAGTACATCATTAGTTTTTGATATAATGTTCAATAATTCATTAGTTGAGTATATCACCCAGTGCTCATCATATCACGTGCCCTCCTTAATGCCCATCACCCAGTTACCCCATTCCTCCACCCACCTCCCCTCCAGCAACCCTCAGTTTGTTTCCCAGAGTTAAGAGTCTCATATGGTCTGTCTCCCTCTCTGATTTCTTCCCATTCAGTTTTCTCCCCCTACCCCTACTGTCCTCTGCACTATTCTTTATGTTCCACATATGAGTGAAACCAGATGATAATTGTGTTTCTCTGATCGACATATTTCACTTAGCATAATCCCCTCCAGTTCCATCCATGTCTATGTAAAGGAGCAGACTTTCAACCAAGAGGAACCTCTGGGCAAATCCCAGCTGTGTGACTTTGGCAAGTTACTCAGCCTCTCTGAACCTCAGTTTCATCTAGGAAATTGGGATAATCTTGGCACTTACCTCATGAGAGGACTCAATAAGAGAAAGCAAGTAAAACATCCGACCCTAAGCCTGGCACATGACAAGTGCAGGAAGTGTGAGCTGGGACAATTATTGTCGAGAGAGTGATGGGGACCCAACGCATGGAACCACGAGGGGACTGAGGATCTGATTTAGGACCATTGCAGAGATGCACGGAGGGATGTCGCAGGAGTAAATGGGGCCGGCTGCAGAGATGGAAGGAGGGGGGCTGTCCTGCGTACAGGAGCAGAACAGGTAGCTAGAAGAGGATGGAGCGGTGGCTATTAGTTTACGATGGCTTCTGAAACACAGTAACCACAAACCCGGTGACTTAAAATAACAGTCTGAATTAAGCCAGAAGTCCCAGATAAGGTGCGGGTGGGGTTGGTTCCTTTGGAGGGCTGAGAGGGAGAATCTATGTATCCGTGCTTCTCTCCTAGCTTCTGGGGGTTCTGGGATGCTGCTGCAACAAATACCCAAAAATGTGGATGTACCTTTGGAATTGGGTAATAGGCTGAGGCTGGAGGAATTTGAAGGTGACTGATAGAAGCCTAACTGGCCGTGAAAGAGACTGTTGCTAGATATCCACGTGTTCAAGGTGAGGTCGCAGATGGGAAGGAGGAACACGTTGCTGGAAACTGGAGGAAGGGCAACCCTAGCTCTGTGTATCCCAGGGCTGGGGAGAGTAAATGCAATGGTCCCTGGACATCGGGTGTGCAGCAGACATGAGGGCTCTGATGTCCCATTACGGTATCCCACCAAGGGGTCAGCGTGAGGCTCAACAGGGGAGGATTGGAGGGACAGGGGCATAAGAAGCTTTGCTGACAAGATGAGTTTCTTAAAGGCAAGGGGTGAGGGATCCTAGGGAATTGTCTCTGGAGTCGCCCTGGCTGAGTTCCTCCTTCCTGCTTTCCTTTTCATGTAGTCTCCTGCAAACTCCCCCAGCACTGATTTCTCCAGGCTGCCCCTCCCAACCCTGCTTTTCACTCCCCTCCCCTGGTACCTGCCCAGGACTTTATGCAAAGGGTGTTTCACCAGCCTTCAGCACAGGTCCTGAGACTAGCAGGATGGAAACTGTTAGTCTCATCTTATAAATGAGGATGTGGAGGCTCAGAGATGTTGTCTGGCTTATCCAGGACACACAGCATGTTGAAGGAAGCTGTGTTTAAGCTTCTGGTATCCACACTCCAGCCCAGAGCTGGGCTCACCACACCACATGGCTTTGGTTTCTGTTGGTTGCTGTGCTGGGAGGCTTGATGCGAGAGAGAAAATGAAGCCAGAGGCAGAGTTACCCTGAGTTTCCCAGTCCTGACCCCAGCCAGAAAGTCTGGCTTCTGGGAAGTCTTCCTCCCCACGTACTTTGAGCCTCCTGGAGGGACAGAAGCTTCGGCTGTGCTGTCAGAGTGACCACAAGGGGGCAGGAGCGCCCGCGTGATGATCTGCCAGCTGCAGAAGTGGGGAGGGGCTCTGCTTCCTCAGATGTTCTCAGAGCTCCCCGCTGCCAGGACCCTTCCCAGATCCCCCTCCTCCACGGAGAGTCTCATTACCCCTTAGGGTGTATAAATCTGACTCAAATTTGTTGTTCCAGCATTTCCTGAGCTGGGGCTGGTTTTGAAGCTGGAGGAGTTCCCCCATTTCCCACCAGGAACACACACATTCAGTCTCCACCCAGAATCCTTAGAGCCCCTCCCTCCACCTCCCTGGGGACGGAGTTAAGATGAAGTCCACCTCCACAACCTCCTCTGCTGCTCCCTGGGCACTGTGGGTGGAGAGAGTCTGCTCCATCCCTTCCTGCTCCCTCCTTCTCTCCCCTTCCTCAGGATCTGAGAATTCTGAGAGATTAGCCCCTCCAGGGATTCTCAAACTGGGCTCAAACAGGGCTTATTGGATCCAGGGAATCTGAGGGGAAAGGGGAGTGGGAGAGGGTGGACTGGAGTCTAGCGACTCCCTTTAGAGACCTTCTAGTATCAGCTATTTTGTATTTTGAGTGTTTTCTTAAGATTTCTTTTGAAGAAAGGGCACCGCCATTGGGAGGGCAGAGGAGAAGTCTTTGCAAATCACTAAACTAATTGAGTCTCCTTTTGTTGGAAACACTGACTGAGACCCAAGGGCTGAGAGACTTGCCTGAACATGCACCTCAAGAGAAGCAGAGTCAACCCTGAAACCCAGGTCTCCTGGCCACCAGGCCCACCCCACACAACCCGCCATGGGCGTATGGGGTAGTGAGTGGGGTGAGGGTGAGGAGCAGAGGAAACTCCTATAACTGTCAGGAACAAGATAGAAGGGTCCAGAAGTCGATGAAACCACACCAGTTGAGAATCTGCCACTCACTCAACAAGTATTAATTGAGCACCTACTATGTGCCAGGCACAGTGAACAAAACAACAGTGAATAAAACAAAGATCCCAGCCTTCAAGAAGCTTAAGTTCTAGTGGGAGTTTTGTTTGTTCTGTGACAAAGCAAAAATGGCAAGACAGAGGATTAAAAACTCACCTCCACCTTATCCAATTTTATAGTTGCTGTGCGTGAATGCCACCCTTGTCGTGATCTGTCCTCTGTTTTCTTAGAACCCCTCACCCATCTCTTCCATAGCTTTCCTGGTTCCTGGACCCCTTCTCTTCCTCCTCCAGAGGCATCATGACAGGCAAGAAGGGGCCTGCCCTTCTGGATCCATGCAGGGCCAAGGGATGAACCGTGAGAGGGCCATTCATGCGGGAGGCCAGGCGGAATGGAGGAAGCCAGAGGTCCTGCTGTGCCAAGCCCAGAGCAGGCTGCCCCTAGGCCCATCGTTGGTGGGGACACTTCCCTAGAAGGACCCCTCTGTCAGGGGCGGCCATGGTTACAGGTCTCAGACTCAGCCATCCACACCCCACAGCAGAGGGAGGGGAAAAGCGAAGGAATAGGAAGGAGGGGCAGGATTCAGTTGGAGCCCTGGGGGAGAATCCCAGGTCCAAAGCCTGGGTACAGGCTGAGCCCAGGTACAGAAGCTTCTGACCTTAATAAAAGTGTACCGGTCACATAAATCATGGTAAACACACACAATACTTGTGGTTCTTTATTCCCTGGTAGATCAGCTTCTTAGGGAACCCTAGACTGAGGGAAAGGAACAGTCCTTCCCCAGGGAATTCCGGTCTGAGGGGGAGACACAGCCCTGCCCCAGGGAGCCCCAGTCTGAGGAGAGACACAGGCCTGCCCTCAGGGAGCCCCAGTCTGAGGGGGAGACACAACCCTGCCCTCAGGGAGCCCCAGTCTGAGGGGGGGACACAACCCTGCCCTCAGGGACCCCAGTCTGAGGGGAGACACAGTCTGAAGGGAGACACAGCCCTACTCGGGGAGCCCCAGTCTGAGGGGGGACATGGCCCTGCCCTCAGGGAGCCCTAGTCTGAGGGGGAGACACAGCCCTGCCCTCAGGGACCCCAGTCTGAAGGGGGAAACACAGCCCTGCCCTCAGGGAGCCCCAGTCTGAAGGGGGAAACACAGCCTTGCCCTCAGGGAGCCCCAGTCTGAGGGGGAGACACAGCCCTGCCCTCAGGGAGCCCCATTTCTGAGGGGAGACATAGTCCTGCCTCAGGGAGTCCCAGTCTGAGGGGAGACAGTCTGAGGGGAGACAGCCCTACGCGGGGAGCCCCAGTCTGAGGGGGGTCACGGCCCTGCCTCAGGGAGCCCCAGTCTAGGGGAGGCCCAGTCTGAGGGGAGATACAGCCCTGCCCTCGGGGAGCCCCAGTCTGAGGGGGGACACAGCCCTGACTCAGGGAGTCCCAGTCTGAGGGGGAGACACAGCCTTGCCCTCAGGGAGCCCCAGGCTATTGGGGAGACACAGCCCTACCCTCAGGGAGCCCCAGTCTGAGGGGGAGACACAGCCCTGCCCTCAGGGAGCCCCAGTCTGAGGGGGAGACACAGTCCTGCCCTCAAGGAGCCCCAGTCTGAGGGGGAGACACAGACCTGCCCTCAGGGAGCCCCAGTCTGAGGGGGAGACACAGTCCTGCCCTCAAGGAGCCCCAGTCTGAGGGGGTGACACAGCCCTGCCCTCAGGGAGCCCCAGTCTGAGGGGGAGACACAGCCCTGCCTCAGGGAGCCCCAGTCTGAGGGGGAGACACAGCCCTGC
Organism: Mirounga angustirostris; assembly: GCF_029215605.1. Lineage (NCBI taxonomy): Eukaryota > Metazoa > Chordata > Mammalia > Carnivora > Phocidae > Mirounga > Mirounga angustirostris. Next base: position 35,510,716 of record NW_026991716.1, read on the forward strand.
CCTCAGGGAGCCCCAGTCTGAGGGGGAGACACAGGCCTGCCCTCAGGGAGCCCCAGTCTGAGGGGGAGACACAGTCCTGCCCTCAAGGAGCCCCAGTCTGAGGGGGAGACACAGACCTGCCCTCAGGGAGCCCCAGTCTGAGGGGGAGACACAGTCCTGCCCTCAAGGAGCCCCAGTCTGAGGGGGAAACACAGCCCTGCCCTCAGGGAGCCCCAGGCTGTTGGGGAGACACAGCCCTACCCTCAGGGAGCCCCAGTCTGAGGGGGAGACACAGCCCTGCCCTCAGGGAGCCCCAGTCTGAGGGGGAGACACAGCCCTGCCCTCAGGGAGCCCCAGTCTGAGGGGGAAGTAGCAGCCCTGCCCTCAGGGAGCCCCAGTCTGAGGGGGAGACACAGCCCTGCCCTCAGGGAGCCCCATTTCTGAGGGGAGACATAGTCCTGCCTCAGGGAGTCCCAGTCTGAGGGGAGACACAGCCCTACTCGGGGAGCCCCAGTCTGAGGGGGGTCACGGCCCTGCCTCAGGGAGCCCCAGTCTAGGGGAGCCCCAGTCTGAGGGGAGATACAGCCCTGCCCTCGGGGAGCCCCAGTCTGAGGGGGGACACAGCCCTGACTCAGGGAGTCCCAGTCTGAGGGGGAGACACAGCCTTGCCCTCAGGGAGCCCCAGGCTGTTGGGGAGACACAGCCCTACCCTCAGGGAGCCCCAGTCTGAGGGGGAGACACAGCCCTGCCCTCGGGGAGCCCCAGTCTGAGGGGGAGACACAGCCCTGCCTTTAGGGAGCCCCAGTCTGAGGGGAGAAACAGCCCTGCCCTCAGGGAGCCCCAGTCTGAGGGGAGACACAGCCCTGTCCTCAGGGACCCCAGTCTGAGGGGAGACACAGCCCTGCCCTCAGGGACCCCAGTCTGAGGGGAGATGACACAGCCCTGCCCTTAGGGAGCCCCAGTCTGAGGGGAGATGACACAGCCCTGCTTCAGGGAGCCCCAGTCTGAGGGGAGACACAGCCCTGCCTCAGGGAGCTTCTGTCCAAAGGGGGAAGACACCGCCCTGCTGGGGGAAGAGATACAGTCTGAGGGGAGAGACACACTTTCTGATCTCCAAGGGTCTCTGAGAGGATATCCTTCTCTCTTCCTGCCACTGTCTTGCTTCTCTCTATTTCTTTCTGTCTCTCTGCGTCTTTCTCTTCCTCGTGTGGGTGCACATGCAGAAACACAGACATGCACACACCCACATGCAGACATTCAGAAGAAGACTTAAAAACACTCAAGACCAAATCTCAATAAATGCCAAAATGCAGTCCAAACTCTAAGAATTATGGAGACCCAGACTCAGGGATGTGTCAAGTAAGATCTTGAGGTTGAGCTGCTAGGGGTGAGGCTCCAGAGCTCACCTGAACTCAGGGGCCTTGAATCCAGTGGGCCTTCTGAGGCTCAGAGTGTGACTGCCCTCTCCAGCAGATGTAGCCTCTGTGGGTCCCTGGGTTGGGGTGTGAGCCTTCCCCCCTTGGAGCTGTTTCCTCCCAGCCTCAGCGGTCCTGATACATCATCTGGCTGCTAAGGAAGCAGGACCTGGAAGGGTGAGGAAAACAGTGACTGAAGACATCTCAGGGGCAGGGGGGTTGGGAGCCGTGGAGCTGACCACTAGCTGTCCAAGCTCCCCGTGAGGCCGGGCCAAGAAACAGAGAATCCCCACTACACACACGCACACATACACTTGCCTTGACTTCCAGAGCCCAGAGGGGAGAGCCCAGGCCTTGGCATCTTCCAAGGATGTGCTCCATTGTCCTTGTTTGGAGCTCTATGCTGGGGAGGGCCCAGGGGTGGGCAGGAAGGGACCCCAAATAGAGTTCAATTCCAATAATGTTTAGAAAACACCCTCCCGTCACTTACATGCCCTAGTCACTTTCTGTCCCAAGAGAAGGGCCATTCCAATTCATTTATAAGCATGGAGACTAGAGTCTGTCCCCCAGAAGTGACACGGTCCAAATGAGAGCCAGGGGGAAGGAAGCCATGATGTCCCGTGAAGTCAAGGGATGCGGAGAAGCTGTGCAGTCAGCCTTTCTGGCACTCTCTAAGCTCAGGACCAGTTGCCTTCCTTGTAGTTTGTTCAGGCTAGAGGCAGAGGAATGAAGAATTGATGTCTTTAACTGCAGAAGCACAGCGTGGCAGGACCGCCCATCTCCCAGACAGGGCACCTCGCCAGTGACAGGGAGCTCACTCTCTTTTGAAGCTGCCTTTGCTTTCACTAGATGCCTCTCACGGCGGGGCTGGGGGGTGGGGGGGGTGGGGGGTGGGGGGTGGTTATGCATCGTGAGGCTGCGGAGGCCCCTGCCCTCCACCTGGTCACCGCAGGTCCTGGCACAGAGGATGGGGCGCTGGAGTCCGTGCTCCGTTTTGCACGGAGGCCAGAGCCTTCCTGGCTGCGTCTGGGAACTCGTCCCGGGAAGACAGCTTTCACAGATGGGATTTTGCTCTGAGGCAGCCCCATTGTGCTCTTGGGTGGCCCCAGGGAGGTGGGGGTGGTGAGGCGAGAAGGCTGCGTTCAGAGCCACCGTGTGATGAAGCCTCAGCACTGGCCGGTCCCATGCACAGGCCTGGCGTGGCGCCTCCCTGCCTTGGCATTGCTCACGCCGGACTGGGGTCCAGCCAGACTTCCTGTGCAGGTCTAGCCAGTCCTGAGCCCTGGGGGGCAGAAGGAGGAGCGTAAGACCTGGAGCTACTGTCTGGTGGACAAACAAGATGTTTATTCAGTAAAGGTGAACGGGGAGGTCCGGGGATGAAGCTGCTGGTGCCTCGGCCCTTCCTGCCTGCCTTCCCCTCCCCCGGCCACACACACTCAAAGCACTGCACTAGAGACAGAGCCCCGGCGTGCACGCTCGGACGGCCACACCAAAGGATCCATGATGGACATTAGACAGACAGCCACACACACACACACACACACACACACACGTACAACAAGGGCACACCTGTGGACAAGGCTATGTTCACTTTTCTGATATAACCTTCCTAATCGCGCGCGCGCGCACACACACACACAGAGACAGAGACACTTACACACAGAGCCTTTCTGTTTAAGGGGTGGCTTGGGTCCAAGGGTGTCACAGCGGCCCCCAATGCCGAGCTGGTGGAGATTGGCACAGAGAGGGAAGGAGGTGGTAGCTGGCGGCAGGGGACAGGGCACACAGGGCGCAGCTGCCGGGTGCGTGGTGTGGCATCTCTGGAGTAAACGCACTGGGCCTCGCTTGATCCTGGGTGCTGTCCTGGAAGGCTGAAAGGACAAGGGACCTGCCTCCCTGGACTAACGATCCAGGCTCTGGGGCCCTGTGTATGGACAGAACAGGAGAGGGCACAGATGGACAGATGGACCCCCAGAGGGAATCTGAGGCTCCCTTGGGCCTTGCTCCTCCAAGTGTAATTCATAGACAGCAACATGACGTGGGAGCATCTCAGAAATGGTCTTGGGTCCAACCCAGACCCACCGATTATCCATTTACATAATCAGGCTGCGGAGGCACTTCTCTGGGAGCTTCCTGGGCCCTGGATGAGTTTCCCTGTGAGCAAGGCACAGATGACAATGTCATTACAGCGGACTTCACTGCAATTCTGAAAGGCCCCTCGTAAAGTCAGCCCAGCCATTTCCCAGCCTCTGGGTCGTGGCTGCATGTCTGGCCTCCCAGACGGATGTATTCATTCATCCCAAGTGTTTACTGCAGCACCGTGCTAGGCATGGGAGATAGAGGAGTAAGCAAAAGCCAGACAGGGTGCCTGCCCTCGTGGAGTTCCCAGGCTAGTGGACTGACAGATAAGGCTTTCCTGAAGTGTCACTTGATTTTTGGATTTGAAGAGGTTCCTTTGGTGAAAGGGGGAGAGAAGCCTATTCCAGGCAGAGGGAACAGCACAAGCAAAGGCCCTGTGGTAAGGAGCATGGCCGGTTTGAGGAACTAAAGATCACTGTGGCTGGAGGGCAGAAAGGGGGTAGGACCACTGTATCAGATGACACTTGAGTGTAAAAGGCTCCAGTGAGCCAGAGTTCCCAGGTGCCTGCCACACTCTTTGATTCAGAATAGGTTTCAGCGAATCCTGGAATGCCAGAAATGGAAAGAACATCAGGCTTTGTCCATGTCAGAGCTTTGAACCTGTCTTCAAGCCTCAGCTCCATCATGAATGAACAGTAATGGTGACCTTGGGTCACGAATTTTTAGTCTGAAAAGTGCAAGAAGTGACACCTACTTTGCCTGGGCTGGGAGTAACTCGTGTAAGACTTTAATGAGGAGTTAATTTAGCTAGGAAACACTCAGGCTGCTACAAAAAAGAGACCCCACAGGGGCGCCTGGGTGGCGCAGTCTGTTAAGCGACTGACCCTTGGCTTCGGCTCAGGTCATGATCTCCCGTACAGAGATCAAGCCTCACGTCTGGCTCCGCGCTCAGCAGAGAGTCTGCATCTCCCTCTCCCCCTGCCCCTCCCCCTGCTCATACTTACACAGTCTCTCTCTCTTCTTTAAAAAAAGAGAGACTCCCAAATATAGTGACTTGAAATAGGAAACAATTTCCTTTCTCTCTCATGTAGAAGTCTGAGTAGATGGTACAGTGAGGTGGGCAGCTGAGTGGTGATGGAAAGCCAGGTGTCTTCCACCGTTTTGCTCTCCCATCCTCAACACATAGCTTCATAGGATCCAAAATGGAGGCTGCAGCTCCTGCCATCACATTTGGACCCTCCTTCCTCGAGCTAGATGTTGCGCCCAGCCTTTCTGCTCATATCTCATTGGCCAGAACTTAGTCATGTGGCCACACCTAGCCACAAGAGGGTCCGGGAATTGAAGTCTGCAGCTGGGCCATGTGTGCCCAGCTGAAAATTTTACTACTATGTGGAAGTGGGAGAATGGATATTGAGGGACCACAGAGGGTGACACAGAATCTGAAGGTCCAGTTGAAGTGAGAGTACCCAACCAGGTGTCTCTAGGATTCTCCTCTTGGCTTTGAGCTGCCCTGGCCCCCTTCACTGAGCTCATCAGGGCTGGGCTCTGTCCTGCCCCACAATCTGACCCCCTTCCTACCAACTTCGGGAAGTGGACGCCGCCTGTGGAGGCTTTGGTAGTGCAGGAGGTGGCCCCAGCTCTTGCCTGGCCCCCCCATGACACCAGACACTGGGGTTTAGGAGGGTTTGTGGCAGGCTGGGAGGACAGGCTCAGGAAGAGGTAGCTTTCCACTGCTCACACTCATCAGAGGCGACTCCGCCTGTCCTCAGAGTGGTAGGAAAGGCCAGGGGGATGGGGAGTGGACTGGCTGTGATTTCATTACCTGCCCCTGAGCCAGGACCAGGGGTGGTCCCATGGCCAGGTAAACTGCTGGGGTGAGCAGCTGGGGGAGCTAAGGAGCACTTTCCCACCAGATTGACCCTGAGAAGGCCGAAACCGACAGCAGGGACTCCTGGGGCTGCATCCTGCCCACTCTCTGGGATGCTCATCACGGCTGGCTGCCGGCAGTGGCTGGCCTTCTGGGCCTCTGTTCTCCCCTCTTGTTTTCTCCGAGAGGAACTGGGGGAGTGTGTATGAAGTTGGGGTTATAGGGGGTTGGGGTTTCTCAACCTTGGCACTGTTGACCTCTTGGGCCGGATAATTCTTTGTCCTGGGGGGCTGTCCTGTGCATCGAACGATGTTTGGCAACATCCCTGGTCTCTCCCCTCTAAGTATCAGTAGCACCAAGCCCCTCCCCAGTTGCCAGACGTTTCCTGGGGAACCAGGGGGAAATCAGCCTTAGTTGAGAGCCACCGGAATAAATTGAAAATGTCCTGATTTCCTGAGGGAAGAAGTCAGGGATGGATGGAGAAAAAGAGGGGAGAGAGAATGGGGGAAAAGGGGAAAGAGAAAAATAGGTGGGAGAGAAAAAAGAAGGAAGAAGAGATAGCGAGTGTGAGAAAATGAGATCAAAGAGAAAAAAAATGAAAGGAGTGAAAGAGAGAAGCAGATGTGGAAGACCAGAGTGAGGGCCAGGCCCTGGAAGGCAGGGGAGGGCAAACAGGCCCGGGGATTACGCGGGAGTCTGGGGATATAATGGGGCCATGCAGGAACTGGCTTGGGGCAAAGGGACCATCTCAGAACTCTAGTGTCATGGTCAAAACCAAGATCTTGGCACCCCACTCTCCAGATGCCAGGCCGCAGAGCTTTTAGGGGTCAAAGTTCTCCCAGGTCTCTGGCCATGCTGCTTTCTTCATGGGGTTGGAATTTGGATGTGGGATCTCCTCAAAGTTTCTCTAAGCCTCAATTTTCACCTGCAGAAAATGGGCCATTGCTGGAGAGAAAGCATGGAGGATGCCTGCTTTTCATGCCTGCTCTCTCCTAGAACCCCACAAAGATGATCACAATAAGGCATCCCACAAGGACAAAAAGAGTGAAGCTGGACTGTAGGCAGCAAAATTCTGGAAGCTGGAAAGGGATGGGCAGTTAGCCTGGGCGAACCTGCACCTTCACTGCCTGGGGTGGGGGGGTGGAAGGATGCGCAGGCTGGCGATGAGAAGCAAGCTGCTTGGGGGGCGCCTGGGTGGCTCAGTCAGTTAAGTGTCTGCCTTCGGCTTGGGTCATGATCCTAGGGTCCTAGGATCGGCCCTGAGTCAGGCTCCTTGCTCAGCGGGGAGCCTACTTCTCCCTCTCCCTCTGCCTGCTGCTCTGCCCACTTGTGCTCTCTCTCTATCTCTCTGTCAAATAAATAAATAAATAAAATTTTAAGAAAAAAAAAAGAAGCAGTAGACTGCTTGGAGCTGCAAGTGTCTTGAATGGCTCAGCACTGGGTGACACGAGATCCCTCTGAAAGGAGGTGCAGGTGGGGCTGAAGAAGACTGGCTGGAAGTGGGTAAAGGAGGAGTGACAGCCCCAGGCCTCCTCTTCCATCTTACATACCTGGACACCAGCTTCCCCACCTTAGCAGAAAATGGGCTTGCTGACCATCAGAGACGTTTACACAGCTGAGGCAGGGAGTTAACTGCCACTACCCTGAACATGAACAGTAAGTTCCCTGAATCCCTTCCCCACTCCACATTGGAATATTGAAAACAGGTGTACATATCCTGGCACATTCTGGGGATTCTCTTTAGGAAAATTGGCCCGAGAGAAAAAGCCTACAGACACTGACATTTAGGGGGGTTCTTGATGAAAAGGTCAGCTTGACACCAAGTCCACTAGGCACAAGCCCTGGTCATATAATCAGAGATTCAGTCTTAAAGATCAATAGACAACCAAGGGTCGCTGGGTAATGGGAAAGAGGCATTGCTATGAAAACGGAAACCAAAATAAGCAAATAAGAAAAAAGAGAAAAACATAACTCAGAGATGATGCAGAAGGCAGAATCTTTTTTTGTCTCTTTGAGATAATATTCTCAGAGATAAGAAAACTGCTGTAGCCTTTGAAACAAGAATAGGACGCTATAAAAAAGGAACATTCACAGAATAAAAAACAGCTCTTGAAAATTAAAAATATGATAGCAACCTATTTGCATCCTTGCTAAAAATATTTAACCTGAATCTCACCATGATCTTACTTCCAGTCTCCAGTGAATGCAGGGAGTGGAGGGATGAATTAAATGACATCACAAGGAAATAATCAGACAAATCCAGAATGTAGGACATTCTGTAAGACAACTTGCCTAGACTCTTAAATTGTCAATGTTGTAAGAGAAACAATCATGGTTTTTAAAAAGACTAAGGAGATCCAACAGCCAAATAAAACTAGACAGGATCTCAGTTCAAAGAGACCAGCTATAAAAGAAAATGTGGACAAAATTGGGGAAATTGGGATCTGGACAAGATATTAAAGATACTATGGGATTATTGTTAATTTTGTTAGGGGTGTTAATAGTGGTGGGATTGTGTAGCAGAACATTTTTAATTTTAGGATCTGCAGGCTAAGATATTTAAAAATCTAGTGTAGGGGCACCTGGGTGGCTCAGTTGGTTGAGCGTCCTGCTCTTGGTTTTGGCTCAGGTCATGATCTTGAGGGGGTGGGATGGAGCTCTGAGTTGGGCTCTGTGCTCAGCAGGGAGTCTGCTTGAAATTCACCCCCTCTCCCTCTGCCCCTCTCCCCATCCCCCACTCACTCCCTCTCTCTCAAATCTTTTAAAAAATAAAAAAATCAAGTGTAATATGACCTGCAAATTCCTTTCAAATGGCTCTACCAGAATAGTTCATAGATAGATACACAATAACAACATTCAATCTAGTCCTGTGCTGCCTAATACAGTAACTACTAGTCACGTGTGGCTACTAAGCACTTGACATCATCTGAATTGAGATATGCTGTGATCATAAAGTACACACTGGATTTCAAAGACTTAGTACAAAAAAAGGAATGTAAATTTATCTTAATAATTGTTTTACTAATTATTTATTAAAATATATTTTGAAATAAAATATTAAATTTAATTTCATGTTTCTTTTTACCTTTTTAATGTGGCTACTAGAAGGTTTTTTTTTAAATATTTTATTTATTTGAGAGAGAGAAAGCATGCGTGAGAGAGAGCGTGAGCAAGAGAGAGGGGAAGAGGGAGAAGTAGACTCCCCACTGAGCAGGGAGCTTGATGCGGGACTCAGTCCTAAAACCCTGGGATCATGACCTGAGCTGAAGGCAAATGCTTAATCTAGGCCACCCAGGTGCCCACTACTAGAAGGTTTAAAATTACCTATGTGGCTCACATTATATTTCTATCAAACAACACTGACCTAAATGTCAGGAAAAGAATGTTAACTATATTATTTTTTTCAACTTTTCTGCATATTTGCAATTGTCTTAATAAAAAGTTAGAAAAAGAAAAAAATAATAAAGTAGAAGACTTTCTTTTTAATCAATAAGAGTATTGACAATAAAGTTTGGAAAATCCTCTTGTAAGTAGGATAAGGGGACACCTGGGTGTTTCAGTCAGTTAAGCGTCTGCCTTCGGCTCAGGTCATGATCCCAGGGTCCTGGGATCGAGTCCCACACTGGGCTTCTTGCTCAGCAGGGAGCCTGCTTCTCCCTCTGCCTTCCGCTCCCCCTGCTTGTGCTCTCTCTCTCTCTGACAAATAAATAAATAAAATCTTTAAAAAAAAGGTAAGATAAGAAGACAAAAAGTAAAAAATAGAGAATCAGAGAACCAACCCCAGAGTCCTAAATGAAAATATATAGAACATAATAAGCACAGAAAGGAGCCGAACAGCATGAGCTTCTAGATTGAAGGGAAGCCTGAGGGCTAAGCAGTGAACTCAAGAATATACAGACCAGTGCACGGGTAGTTAAAGAGACCATAAAAAGTTCCCAGGGTGAAAAGACAGCAAAAATACAGGTCACATACAAAGGCCCAGGACGATTTCACTGAACTTCTCTGCAACCACACAGGAAGCTAGAAAACAAAGGGGAAAAGCTTTCGAAATTCTGAAGGAAACAATTTCCAACCTAGGGTTAGATACCCAGCCCAGCTATCAATCAAGATGCAGGTAGATTAAAGATCTTTTTAGACATACAAGATCTCAAACATTGTACCTCCCTTGCACCATTTCTTAGAAAGCTAAGGTAGTGCTCCATCAGACAAGGAAGTAAACAAAGAAAGACGGAAGACATTGGATACAGAAAACAGGGGCTTCAATGCAGGAAGGAGGCAAAAGGAATCCCCAGTGAGTAGTGAAATGACACTTGAGCCTGCTAGCTCTATAGCAGTGGGAAGATGTTTGGTTCTGAAAGAAATTCACCAAGAAATAAACAAATGCGACTGATGGATAGTCCTGGGAGGAGTTTTGCAATTGTAGCAGGCCTTGGGAATTAATCAGGGACAGGAACATACAAAATTAAACAAACAAAACACATGGAAAACAAAATGAATGCAAGAAAGGGTACCCAAGTACATTAGGTAGTATTTCATAGTAACATGAACACAGAATTGGGATCTAACCATAAATTGAAATCTAACTATAGTAGAAGGGCTGGGGAAGAAGTTTGTGTGTTGGAGGTCATGCAGAGCTAATCCCCATCTTTTCTAGTAGGGAGATGATCATTGCTAAAGTAGGATAACAAAAATAATAATGGGGTACAAAAATAGCTGTATGTTATTTGGAGAAGTGGAAGAAAAATAAGAAATGGTTGAAAAGTCTAAAAGAAGTTGCCTCTGGGGACTGGGGATGGGGAAGGGTGAGGCAGGCAATTGCCGTTTTCCGCTACCGTCTGTGTAGTATTTTTTTTTTTTTTTTTTACTTTTTGGAAGTATTTATATATATATAAATATATATATAATATATATATATATATATAAATATATATATAATATATATATATATATATATATATCTCATTTTGCTAAAAATAAAAATTGAATTAAAAGATAGAAAGAAAACCCAGGTCATCCAGGGCAGGGTAAGTGAATGCCCAGAACTGAGGGTCATTCCAGGTGTCACTGCCTGGCAGTTGCCTACGTCAGCAACTCCGGACATGGCTGGGGGAGCTTTTTTGGAGAAACATTATCCTGCCTACCCCCATGACTCATAGGTTCCCATTGTTTCCACCCCCCTGCCATTCTCCCACCATGGTGATGTGTGCACTGATGTGGGGAGCAGGGACAGAAGAATCTTTCTTGTGCTCTTTGTTTACTGCATGCCCCACTCCCATCCCCAGGGATATAGGCTTCCTTGCCAGGGACCAGGGGTTAGTCAGGGGGCACTGGGTGCCAAGGAGAAAAAACAATCTTAAAATACCCCTATGCCTTCCCATTGTGGAAATTCAGAATCATGTGTTTGAGTAGGACCTATGAGGTCAACTGCCAGTATCTCCAAGGAGTGGCCACCAACCCTTGGCCTGAGTATGCTGAATGACAGGGAACTCAGTGTCTTAGAGGGATAATGTGGAGGTTTGGGGGCAAAGGGACGGGCACATAGGGGTCTTTAGTGCTTACAGGCTTTTGTTGGGGCTGTTCAAAGCCTATTATATTGATCAAGGCCCATTAGTTATAAAAGGTGAGGTTCCACGGATTGATGCAGCTCTCAAGGGAAGCAAAGCCCGTCGAGTTCCTTATCTCTGCCTTTCTTACTATGTGTCTTCTCTATCCTTCTGCTTCTCTCTGCACACCTTCATCCTCTGATTCACACATGACCACAGAGGTTGGCCACCACTCCCAAGCCTCCATGACCTCACAGCTCTGCTCCCTACAGCTCACTGTCCCCGTCTCTCAACATCTTAGCTTCGAATGCCTAGCCAGGTCATCCCACTGGTGCATCTCAGTTCCAGTTTCCTCTCCCAGTCCAATCAGCGTTGCCAAGGCGGGGGGGTGTCACATGGTTCACAGCTATAAGCAATGGTCTGAGGGGCCCCAGGGGATACAAGTGACTCTTTATGAGGTATGATCTCCCTGAAACCCAGACATGCTTGCTCGTTTCCAAGGTAGGCAAAACCTCACTGTCCCTCCCACCCCACTTAGGGCCAGTGGCCAGTCCAGAAGGAGCTCAGTGCAATGATGTGGACATGTGACACATCTGGCCATGTTGAACATCTGGCTCTCCAAGGAGGGGAGAGCCCGAATTTGTAGTGTCTGTCCATTTGCATGGTGTCAATGCTCCTGTTACGGCCGATTTTAAGCTACCAACACGATGTCACAAAACGTGAAGTTGGGGAGAGAAACACAGTAGCTAACCATTATATAATAGTCCCTCCACATACCTCCAGTAGATGCAAATATCCTCAAAAGCCTGTGTCACAGTGACATGCAATTAGGAAATGAGGAGTTTTGCAGTTATTACATTGGTTCTTAATATAATTTGTGTGTTTATATAGTTTAACTTCTAATACAATCAGCTTATAAAATGTCTGAAACTGGAACCATTGGCTCTCCTGAGCCAGTATGAACAGGCTCCAGAGCACTGAGTCAGAACCTTTCCCCTGGAGTGAACTATTGAGGGTGGGAATCTGAGCGGATCGAGAGACAGAGAGGGGGCCTGACTGCCTGGCAGGTCAGTATCTGTTCCTCATTTTCCTTCCTCCTTCACCAACATCAGCTGTTCCAGGTAACCTAAGAGAGACAACAAATAGAGGTGATTTGAATTGAATGGAGTGTGATGTCAGCAACCCAAACAGAGCTGCTCAGCCGGCCAGCACTGCAGGTGAAGGAGTCAAAGAATGACAAGGAAGTTTCACAGAACTCAGGTAAACATGGATTTCAGTGCAGAATGAAAACACGGGCAGGGATGGATTGCCAGGGGTTGCCAAAAACACCGAGGGACCTGACCGCTGAGGTCTCCAGCCAGGTGTTCCCAGAATCTGGGATTTCCAAGGTTTTACCCCAGACCTTCTGATTCAGAATCTCCCAAGGCGGAGCCCAGGAATCCCCTGGTGATTTTTGGGTGTAGTCACCGCAAGGGCTGGGATCTACTGATTGGGTCACTTCACTGGTCTTACAGGTGACGACTGGCTGGGCAATGCACCCAGGACACCTTCCCTGGTCACCTCTCCCTTGAGCAGGAGAGAGCCTTATTATGGCAGCCTCATGTGGGAGTTAGTAGCCCAGGCTGGGGCTTCTCAGCTTAGAATTGAGGGGAGGCTTCTAGCTGTGTGACTTTGGGCAAGTTACATAACTGCTCTGAGCCTCCGCTTCCAAATGCAGCTAATGTTGTGGGGATTAAATGAGACCATGGGCCTGAAGTGTCCCCGTCAGGGCCCGTGTGTGGTAAGGATCCTAAAAATGGCAGATGTGGCTATGTAGGTCACGCTGCCTACATGGTAACAGCCCCCAGGCCTCCTAGGACTGTTGAAACCTAGCAGAGAGGGGATAAACATAGTTAGAGACCCCATATAGAAGGGGCTTTGATATCTTGAAAGTAAAAAACTTTGATCTTAGGTGAGGAATTACAAAACCTGCCGACATTTGGTCTCAGCTGTGCCACTTCTTCAAAGAGTTTTGGATTCAGGGAAGAAGATGTTATTTGTGTCCCATGTCCCCGTCCCTCCGCCCGCTCTGGGTGTCAGCCCCGCTGCACTGGACACCCCCACGCATGCTGCCCAAGAGCTTCCCCAGTGTGCATTGGGGCCTCTCTGCTTCTCTACCTCAGAGCTCTCTCTAAAGCCTGGCAGAAAGTTGCTTAGCTCAGGGCAAGCCCATCCCATGTTCTCATTATCTGCCGCTGTGTCACAAACCACCCCAAAAACTGACAGGCTCAAAACAATACCAATCATTTATTTGCTCACGATTCTGCAGTCTGCCGGACTCTCTTCCACGTGATCTCAAGCTGGGGGTCGGATGTCCAAGATGGCGCCTTGGCTGGGCAGATTCTCTGTCCCTGGGCCTTCCCCACGTGCCTAGTTTGGTTCTTCGCAGCACGGGGCTCAAGGTACTTGGGTTCCTTACATTTCAGCTGGCTTCCCCAAGAGCACAAAAGTGGAAGCTGCCAGGCCTCTTAACAGGTAGGTTCAGAAAGCACAGAAGGTCATTTCCACAGTCCCAGCCACATGCCGAGGGAATACACTCCACATCTTACTGGGGGAGTGGTGAGGTCACTTTGCCAACAACTACGTGGGAGGGGAGACATTGTCCTGGCCATCTTCGGACAATGCCGTCTGCCACATCCAGCCTGTATGGGAGGAAGGTGGGGATTAACACCCCTGGAAGCATCCTCAATCAATGAAGGTGGCATTTGGTGGGTAAATGCAGGGCTCTTGTCCTTCAGAGGGACAGTTCCGAGGTGTACTGGCCAGGCTTTTCAGGCGATCCCAGCAGGACTGAACCCCAATTTCAACCTCTCAACAGTGCCCGCTGAATTGCCTTTTGCTTTCCCCATCTTTGTCTCCCCTCCCTTTCTGTACTTCCTCCAACCATCTCCCAGTTCTGCTCTTAGGCCTTGCTCTCCCGGGAAAACAAACCAAGACACTCAGTTTCCTCACTTGAAAAAGCCCCTTAAATGGAGCTGTAAAATATGGCACCTGCCTCCCAAGGCTGTTAAGTAATCCCGCAAGAACTGATGTGAACGAGCTTTGTAAACTGGGCGGCTGGCTAACAAGGTGAGGGGTCACTGTGAGTGGAGGTATTACTCCCTAGGGAAGTGCAGGGACTTGGGGGCTGCCGGGGTGGGAGGCCCAGTCCCCTGGGGTCATCCGTGAGCAGTGACTGGAGCTGCTGTGGGGGTGATGAGAGGTGAGGGGAGCTGCCAGAGAGGGTGTGGACAAATAAGGTGTCCCATGTCCCTGTCCTGCCTGCCAGACGGAGGTGACTTGGACAACTACGTGACTCACCAGGTCACCACAGCCTGGGACAAGGTCCTTCAAGATCATCCACCCGGCTCTGCTGAGACTCGCCCTTGTGGGATAAGATCTGCCTCCTGATTTGGCTTCTACCCCAGGAAGAGGGATGGAGTTACCCCTGGGAGGGTCCAGAACTCTGGTCCATTCACCTTCCTCTCAGGAACCACTGAAAAACTGAGCCCTTCTCTGTGCTGGGTCCTGTGGGAAGGAGCCGAAGGTGAACAAGCCACCCGCCGCCCTCTCTTCGGGCTGCCAGTCAGGGACCCGGGGTGTTAGACCAGGAGACATGCAACTCGAACCGCATGGAAGCAGCTGCTCGCTGAACTCTTCCCGGAGAAACTGATGCCCACCATCAATCCCACCAGGCCTTAGGATGCCACCAGGAGAGAGGACGGGCATATCCCGGAAACAGTGTGGGGCAAAGACCTGGGCGGCCTGGCTCACTGGAGAAAGTCTTCTGTGGCTCGAGGCCAGAAAGGGGTGGGGGTGGCCATTAGAGGAGGCTGGGGGGGTTGCCCAGAAGAGCAATGGGAGCTCAGAGGAGTTTAAAGCAGGACAGAAAGCGGGTCAGATTTGAGTTCAGGATTCTCCCTGCTGGGTGCAGCGATGGCCGGGTGGGAGAGGGTCTGTGTTAGAGGCAGGGAGACCAGCTAAGGGGCCTCATTCACTCATTCAGCAAACATCTGTAGAGCCCCTTTCAGGTGCCTGGCCCTGTGCTGGTGTGAGGCTCCAGTGGAGGGGCCGCGGGGGCCTGGAAGGAGGGAAGGGGCAGAGATTTTAGTTCTCACTGTGTTACACAAACACATTCTGGAGATTCTCATATTGGCTTCCTGAACCAGTTGTGTATGAATTTGGAAGTTGGGTACCTGTTGCTTCCAAACAGGGGTGAAGAGCTCTTATTTCGGGGCTGAGCTCCAACCTCAGGGGCCCCACAGAAGGACAGCCATTCCCAGAGACCCCACCCAGAGCAGCCCAGCCCAGCCTGCCTCCTCCTTTCCGTACTCTGCCCCAGGCTCAAGAAAGCTTCAGTGCCAGGGTGGCTGCGAGAAGCTTGACCAGCCTCTGCAAGCAGGGGGTGAAACTCTTAACTGGCATGGAGCCACAGGTCTCCTCGAGGACGACACCGGAGGTCGGAGGAAACCACCCTGGAAGGAGCCCTCCACCCTTTCCCATGTGATAGATAGGTGACAAAAACCTGATTGGGTGACAGGTACAGGGAGGGTTCATCAGATGAAAACAGCCCGCCAACAAGCCCATAAAGACCCCTAGACCCAGAAACTCCGTGCCAGCCCCTTCGGGTCCCCTTCCTCCTCGGGAGCTTTGTGTTATCACTTTGCTATCGCCCCATACACCTTGCTTTGCTGCCCACCCCTCTGTCCGGTCTACCTCTTCATTCTTCGAAGCGGCCTGACCAAGAACCGCGGGCACTTAGTGGAGAGGAAATCCTGTAACATTATCAGGGTCTCACTGACGCAGGTTATGGATCTGGTGTCAACAAGGGGATTTCCCTGTGGGGGTCCTCTCCCCAGACTCCTCACCCACCTCTTCTACCTTCCATGCCCAGCAGCTCATGACCGACAATGACCCATGACGTGAGGTGTCACCACGCCCCCACCCACCACGTGGTACCCCTCCTCTGCGCTCAATCCCCCAGCAACTTGGGGCCTTCCGGGCCCCACCTTCTGCTCCAGCTGCAGTCCCACCTTCCTGTTTCCAGGCCTTTAACTCGGAAAACTTCTGACTCATCTTAGCCACAGTGGCCTAAGACCACACCTCCACCCCAATCTTGTATTTGTGCTTCTGTGTGACACTGTGCCCCAGGAAAGGCCGACTCTCTGAGCCTTCATCTCCTTAGCTGAAAATGGGGCTGAGTGACCTGTGTGCCCTGTGGATGCTCTGAGGTATATTTGTCAAAGGGCTTTGTGAAGTGGTCAAGTGCTAAATAAAGGTAGAACTTAAGTTACCTTGAAGCTGAACGGTGCTAAAGCAAAACCAGAGAAACTTGGACCTGTGGGGGGGGGCAGGAGGGGGGGTACCGGGGAGGGAAGAGAGGGAGAGAGGTGGAGAGATGTTTTGGCAGAGGTAGGGATGATATCAAGTAGCTCTAGAATCGGTTGGTATGTTCAACACATAGGACCCTTTGTAAACACATCCATGCCTGTGTGAAAAATATGACTCACTCCTGAAACCACAGAATTTTACATTTTTCCCAACAGACTCCAACTTTTAACTAATGTCCTGTTTGGTCCTTGTCAGGCGGCCCCGGATCCACAGAAGAGACCAATCTCCAACCAGTTGAGACAACGAAGCCTGGCCGAGCCTCCCTTTAAATGAATGCAGACATGCCCAGCTGAGCCTGGTCAGTCCTTCGTTCACATTCTCTCCAGTCCCCAGGGCCCACCCTTCCAACTCAGGCCTGGTCCATCGTCGAGTTATTCTCTGGCCCACCCTCCAAGACAGGAGCCCTTCCAGGGGACGTCAGCAGCCACAAAGCAAAGGCTCGCTTTCTCCCCCCATCCCAGTGGCTGGGGACAGATGCAGGAGCGTGGCTGCGTTGAGTTTGAATCCAGGCTTGCTGTCTCCTGAGCTCTTGCCCGGGTCACTTCTCTGCGCCTTATTTCCTGGCCCGTAAAATGGGCACGTACACCTACCGCATGGCTCTGTTGCAAGATCAAAGGAGCTCATTTGTGGAGCATGAGCATAAAGCAGACTGCGGACAGTTTGCACGATCCTCACCACTGCCCCCAACCCACCCCCAACCCATCACTCTCCTCTGGCTTCTGACTCCTTCCCGGTTCTAGGATCCTTCCCGCAAGACTCCTCCCCATCCGCATTCAGACCGGTTAACTGTCACCTGCTCCAAGAAGCCCATCCTGACCACCTCATCTTAACTAGCAGGCCCCTCCCCCACCTCCTCACCTTTTTTTTTTCTTTCCCTTCTGGACCACCCCAATCCTCACCGTGACCCTCGCACCATCGTCCGTTCTCCCTACCCCCAATCCTCCCAGACTGCCCCCACACAGCACACGCTAGGCTGTCCTGTGCATCTCAAAGGCTTTATTGTAAAAATGTTAAAATAAATTACATTTGACATCATTGCCAGTATGTACATACAGTGTGTGAGTCCAGGACGGCCAGCGATACGCCAGCAAGGTGGGGCAAGGAAACTAGGATGAAAACATTCACAGAAAAACAGCAGGCCGCTCCTTCTCACCCAGCTGCCCGGCCAGCATAGCCCTGGGTCACAGGATGAATGCAGGTGTGGACACACACGCCCATCACTGTCTTCACATGTCGGGGGGTGGGGGAGGGGGGGTGGGGTCCGGCCCCACAGTCCTGGGGAGGGGGCTGAGAGGCAGAGAGGGTGATCACTCGCCTCCTGGCCAGCGTCAGTCGCCTGTGAGGGATGCCTCGCCCCAACCGTGCGCACTCGCTTCTCGGTGCCTTCACCCCCACTCTGCGTGGGGGCTCTCGACAGCGTGACTCTGGCTGAGCTCACCAAGAAAGGCCCAGCAGAGCTGGGGGTAGGAGGGCGAACATGTAACAACCCAATCCTTGGGGGCCTGCTCTTTCGCCTCCTCTCCCCTCTGGCTCTGAAGCCAACAATGGATGCCAGGTATATCAAAACAGCAGTTTATTTAAAAAATAACAAAACATACAGGGCAGAGAGGGCTGGCCCTAAGGGTGCGTATCGCGGAGACCCCGAGAACTCTGCCGGCCCCTCACCAGAAACAGTCTGTATACAGTTTCACATTATCATTTGCTCCCCGTGTCCCCAGTCTTTTCTTAAACACACATGCGCACCTGCGGACACAAATGCCAAACCGTGGCTGCAGCAGGGGAGCATTCACATCTTTGGCCCATCCCACGTGTAAGCCAAGAGCGACTCGGCCTCCCCCACCATGGGGGCCACGAGGGCCAGGGAGCCATGAGGTCCTTGTTTGGGGCACAGGGGAGGCTGGGGACAGAAGGAACCAGAGCTGAGCTTCCTCCTGCAGCTCCCTGGCTACCGCTACCCTCTCTTCCCGCAGCTTTCCCAGGGAGGGAGAAAGCCTGCCTCTGCCATCACCTGGCCAAAGGGTGAGTCAGGGAACTGGGCTCCGGGTGGCTTGGTCTGAGCAAAACCAGAAGGCCTAGGACCCTGGGCCAACTCAGAGCTTGCTCGGGTCCTGTGTATTAGGATAGGAGTGTTTCAGCATCAGCCCAGGATCTCCCCTTTCCCTTCCCCTGGGCGCCTCTTCCCTACTGGGCTTTGCAGTAGGGCCTGATAGGCAGACAAGGTGGGGTTGGGGGATGCTTATACATGCACCCCACACAGCACCCTGCTATTTGCTGAGGAGCTGAAGTGCTCAGTGCCCCCACACCATTGCTGTACCTCCTGCAAAGGCAGGACCCAGGGCTCACAGTGCCCTCCCTCCTCTCTGAAATAGCTAGCTCCGTGCTGGGCACACAGGAGCTCATTAATACTGGTGAACTCAAACGGCCAGGGCCCCAAGCCTAAGAGAACCGTGTGAAATGCTCAACCGAAGTACGTCCGAAGACCCATGCAGGTGCAGGCCTCCCGGAGGGTCACCTGCCAGCCCATACATGTCTCTGAACCATCAAATACACCAGCCATACTCAGGCCAGACGCCTCCCACTGCCAGGGTGCCCATTCAGCCAGAGAACCGAGGCCCTGTCCTGGGCGCACGCTGAGTTTGACCCGTAGCATCTAGCCGGAGGGGATGGAAGGTGAGGAAGGCCCCTGGCCCCCCACTCCCAGTTCCAGGGCTGCCCCCCACCAGGGGCCAGAGGTCCCAGCTGTAGTAGGATGCCCCAGGATGAGGGGAACAGAAGCCATCGGAGGTGGGGTGGGGAGCCGGCCCTGCCTCACGTGCCTCTGGGGCAGTCGGACTGACTGTACTCGTTCATAAGCTGTTCGTAAGGCACAGAGAGCTCAGACTCAGTGCTGGTGAAGGTGGACTCGTCCGACGAGGGGAACTCGCCCAGGTTCAGGGGCACCTCAGCTTCGGCCCCCTCCTGGGGCCTTTCCTCCCCAGCCAGGTTGTCCTCTATGGAGGACTTGGATGTCTCTTCGTCCGAGAGGCCGGCCTCCTCGTCCGCAAAGGTGATGCTGACGTTCTGGAAGATGAGCGGGTGGTAGTCCTGGGCGTCCCATGGCTCACCCTCCTCGCTGATTCGGTCCAGCTGGTTAATGAACACCTCGGAGGTCGGGGAGCCTTCCTTGGGGGGCCCTGCCCCGGCCTCGTCGCTGGGGGGCCGCGACACATGGCCTTTGCTCTTCAGCGTCTGAGACACCTCTTCCAAGCTGGGCACCCGGTTCTTGGAGTAAACCACCAGGGGGGACAGGGAAGTGGGGTGGGCTGGCAGCCCACCCCCCTGAGGCCCCAGCCCCTGTGCTGGGACCCTCTCCCCAGCCCCACTCGTCTTCATTGCCTTCTTCCCGATCTGCTTGATGAGGTCATTGTAGGTCTCCTCCTTCTTGGACAGAAAGCTGAAGATGTTGACGTCCTTGGACGCCGTACTCCCAGTCATCTGCAGAGCCTTTTTGGAGTGTGGGGAGCTCTCAAAGGACTCCTTCCGCCGCCGCCGCCGCTTCTTGATGGCCTTGTGGACCTCCACGAACATGCTCACCTTCCAGTTGACAAAGAGGGAAAGCCAGGCCAGCCCCAGGTAGATCCAGAGCTCCACAAAGTAGCGGTACAAGGCGTGGTAGTTGGCGCTGGGGTTCACACCTGCAGACGGGACAGGAAGCCCCGAAGGTCAGAAGAAGGTCAACAGGGACCTGGATGTACATCAAGGCCAAAGCCGGGTTCTCTGAGCGCAGGCACAGTGTCAGAACACAGAATGGGATGCACGGTGAAAGAAAGGACTAGAAACCAGACTGTTCCATCATCCTGACGGTCCAGTCATTCATGTCCCTATCTTAGTCCCCAACCTGCCTGAGCCTCAGTGTCCTCAACTGTCAGAAGTCAGGAGAGTGGTTCCCTAGGGTAAGGTAGGTTCCAGGTCCAAGGCAATGGGGAGGCTGTTAATGCAGCCAACACACAGGTCAGGAAATAGTTCATGCATGTTTGCCTTTCGATTATTCACTGTACCACATCTAGCTGTTTTGTGCACTTTGGGGGGCATATATGTTATAGTTCAGTTAAAACCAGGATGGAAATTAAGTGAGTGGCTGGCATCTTCACTGCTGGGTTTGGACTCACTGCTTTAATATGAATGGGGCTGGTGGTTGGGCCAAGAGGTCTGTGTGCACTGGTCCCAGCAGAAACTATTCTGGAAAGCCTTGATCCTCCTTCACTGGGGTCTGGCTGCCCCCTGACTTCCTGTTTCTGTCCTCTTCAGGCTGGCCCTTCCCGTGGTCTAGAGGGCTCTGCCACTCCACATCCTCCTCCTCTGAGGCCAGGCTCCCAACACCTGCTCCAGGGAGTCCTCCGGGTCACCCTGCACAGCTCTGACTGATCTCCTACACTCCAGCATTATGAGATTTCTAGCTTAACTTTACGTTTCTAGGCACACTGATCTGCGTTATTATATATCCTGCCCCCACCCCACCTTTCAAATGCGAGCAGTCTGGAAAAGGGACTAGGGGAAGGGGGCTTCCTCCAGAGTGGGGCTCCCACAGGGCAGGGACTATACCACCCTCATAAAATTAGAGGTCCCCTGAAGACAGGTGCTGTGTTTGCCCCTGGAGACAAGAGGTGTCTCTAAGGGATGCTCGGGGCTCTTGGTCACAGGCAGGGTGTGATGACAAGCAGGGCGCATGCTAACATAGCTGGGTCCTATCCTCAGCACTCATTTGATCTTCTACCACCCTGTTAGGTAGGAGCTGTTCTTTTTAAACCAATCTTAGAGATGAGGAAACTGAGGGAGAGGTCTGAGGTCTTGCTGGAGCTGAGAAAGTATGGCTAAATATACCCCACTTCTCCAGTACAAAGGCTTCTCCTTGTTCGCTCAGGGTCCCTTAGACAATGGCAGGGCTGTGCCTCTGTCTAACTTTATCTCCCAAGACAGCAGGCCTTGATCTGCCGAGGTCAGGAGAGTGTTCGGGCCTCTTTCCTGTCCCCTGCCACCACCACTCAGCCGCCCCTCCTCGCATTTGGAGTCTCCCCTTACAATGAGGCAGAAGGTTAGTGACCTGCACCTGCCCCTGGGTGGGGGTGGGGTGTGTGTGGGGGAGACTAGAGTCCCCTGGAGCCAAGGTTGGGGTCGGCTGGGCAGGAGGCATTGAGGGAACACTGGGTCAATGCAGCCAAACAGGAGTCAAGACAATGAAGGGCCAAGATGCAGGGCAGGCCACAGGCACAAGTCTCGGAGAGGCTGGGGCCAAAGAATTTTATCACCTGCCTGGATTAAGTAGGGGGAGAGTGGGAGGGACTGTCCCGGCCCCCAGAGGGTGGGGCAGCTTAGGAGAAGGCCTCTCTTGTCTCTAAACTGCCTGTGGCAAGAGTAAAGTTTCAGGCCTGTGAGCCAAACCTCTAGACCAGCTCCCTCCGCTCCTGTGATGGGATGTAAGGCCGGCAGCTCTGGGACAGGAAGGGGGCCCCTGACTTGGCTCCGGGGCTTTCTGGGTAACAGGCTCAAACCCTGCAGGGGGTGGGGAAGGACCTACCCCCAGCCCCTAGTGAACCTAGGCCTAGGAGACAGGGGAGAACAGAGGGAGAGGAAGCAGGAAAAGCTATGACCCAAGAAAGAAAGGGAAACAGAAGAAGACCCCTTGGTGGTGGGGGGAGGGTTGCTGCCCAGGACACTGAGCACCTGCTGGGGTCTCATTAAGGTCAGCTGAATTGCAGGTGGAGAAGCAGAGAAAGAGAAGGCGGAGAGGTTGAGGCACGGGGAGAAGGGCAGGACTCACCAGCCACAAAGTCGCCGAAGCCGATGGTGGAGATGGTGATGAAGGAGTAGTAGAGGCCCTCGATGTAGTCCCACTCCTCGGTCACCATGAACACGAAGGGCGGGATCACCAGGTGGACCAGGACGCCCCATACAATGAAGATGGCCGTGCACGTGATCTGCGCCTGCCGCTGATGGGGTGGGGGTGGGGAGACCACATCAGAGCCACAGCAGAGACTGGGGACACTCAGCAGGGGCGCCCGGAAGGCCAGGGAGGCAGCCAGGCAGGAGGCCAGCTGGCACCAGGCCCGGGAGGAGTGTCACCCGCCCAGCAAAGGGCAAGGAGCACCGTTCCCAGCCTCACCCAGGGGCTGGGGGTCCCCGAAACTGCCCTCCTGTCCCCGCTCTAGCACCTCTGTCCATTCTTGAATCTTTCCCATCCTCCCATCACCTGCCAGGGTCCCCCCAGCACTGCCCAGCCCCCAGGGTTTGGAGACCTACCAGGCTCACGCCTCTCTTGGTGAGGAACTGGCCCAGCCTCTTGGCACGTCCCCCGAAGAACTTGCCCAGGGCACTGATCCACGTCAGGCAGAGCGGCACCCCAAAGAGACCATAGAAGACACAGAAGAGGCGCCCGGCAGGGGTCTTGGGTGCCACATTGCCATAGCCTAAGGAAGAAGAAGAGAGTGAGGCACAGAGAGCCACAGCAGGGGTGATGGACCCAGACTCACCACGGTCCCTGCCTCCACTCCGCACCCATACCTACACCCACATCCACACAACCACGTTCTTGACGATCACTTGCTATTGATCCAGTATCACTCCTTCAGAAACGAAATTTCACTTCATTACACTTTGGTCGTGATCATTTATAAAGCAAGTAGGATGGCATGGGCTATGTCTCCTCCATCAGACTGGGAGCTCCCTGCTGGGCAAAGCCTTCATCATTAGCAAGCCTTCCACTAGTCTATTCGGCACCAGGGTGCAAATTACAAAGAGCCTTCTCTGGGGAGACACCCCAGAGGCACCACGGGAGGTGGTCTCTAAAGATGGCCATTCTTAATCCCGTCCCTTCCCGTATGCGTATGTTGCTGCTCAGGCCGGGCCGGCATCGGAGGCTGGGCTGCCGTGGCCGGCCTGGCCAGCGGGTGCGGCGCAGTGGTGCCTGAAAGGCTAAGTCTAAGAAGCCCCGTTGCTTCTCTCCGGGATGGCCCGGAGGCTCACTCTGGGGATTCCCCGCTTGGACCCAGCTGCCATACTGGGAGCTGCCTGAGTCACTGCGTTTTCACCCCCAGCCGTGCTCTCAGCCAACAGCCACGCTCCACTGTCGAACGTGTGATGGAAGAAGCAGTCCCAGATGTCTATAGCCAGTAGTGCTTCGGGCTGATTCCAGCCTCAGACACAGGACAGCCACCGCCATTACTGACCTCCGGCAAGAACCAACTGGCTGAATCCAGCCAGCCCACAGGGTGGCGGAAGATAGTAAGTTGTGTTTTAAAAGCCCCTAAGTCTGGGGTGGTTGGTCATGCAGCCACAGATAACCAAAAGAGACTGCCAGCTCAGCGAGCAAGCATGGGCTGGGGTGATGCAGTGCACAACCTGCTCAACCCCCTGCATGGCTCGGGCTATCGGGCTGTGTCGTTTCCGCTCCAAGAGCCCAGGTGAGCACTCCTGGAGAAGTCTCCCAAGCGTGGCCAGTCACCAAGAACTTACTAAATCCCCAGCAAAGTGTTCAAAGAACGCAATGCAACTGAAGGCCATGGGACCAGAGCTGGACTCTTACAAGGTTCCGTGGAGCGAGGGCATGGACGTGGGTGTCCTGAGGTCCCTGAAGACTTACCAATGGTAGTAATGACCGTGGCGGCAAAAATCATTGCATTAGGCCAGTTCCAGTTGTTGAACGTCTGATTCCCTGTAATGGCCACGCCCTGTCCTGCAGCATCAGATACTACCTAGAACAAGAGACACAAAGTGACGAAATGATTTCTTCGAAGTGCCAGCAGTGGATGCAACTCCATATGAGCATTCTTATTGAATCATCACAATAACAAGGTGGCAGTTACTGTCTCCAGTTTATAGATGATGAAACATTTTATAGAGGATCAGAGAGGTTAAGAGATTTGCCCAGGGTCACACAGCTGGTAAGAATGCAAACTCAGGCACTCTGTCCCTAAAGTCCGTTCTCTCACCGAGCCAGTGCTTCTCAAACTTACTAGCATGCACCAGCGTCACCCGGAGAGCTTGTTAAATACAGACTGCTGGGCCTCACCTCCAGAGTCTGATTCAGCGGGTCTGGGAAGGGGTCAGAGAATTTGCATTTCTAATGAGTTTCTAGAGGATGCAGCTGCTACTGGGCCAGTGACCACACTTTGAGAACCACTGTACTAGACAGTTCTGCCTCAAAGAAGGCACATGTGATTCAGAAACACGGGATGCCTATGCCCTACCCAGTCCTCCACAGAGAAGTCTTCTACTGCGGGACAGACCTGGGAGGGACCCCCATCCACCCCTCGCCCCAGCTCAGTGCCCTCCTGGATCTGTCTTCTGAGGGAGTATGCACTGCATCAGCTGGCTTCCTTTTCCCTGTGCTTGGAACTCTACCCTCTTTCCCTACAAGCTCCCCCTTCCCTCTCTTCTCTGGATCCCTCTCTCTGCCCTGGGCCAAGCAATTTCAAGGTCTAGGCCAGGACAGATCACCAGAAGTGGTGTGTACATTTCAGGGTGACTCAAAATCATGCGATCAGTCCAGTCCCCACAGGGTTCCCAGCAACTGTGGGCAGCAGGTGAGAGGCCACCTGGGGAAGTCCACTGGTGGCCCTAGAAGAAGCCTTATCTATTCCAGGAACTTTAATAGTGCCAAACCTGCTTCAACCTGCCGAGAATGGCCTCTACCCTCCCCATCCTTCAGTCCTGCCACCGTTCACCGCAACCTGCAGATGGCAGGGCGTGGACCCCAGCAGGGCCCGGGATTTAAGCCAGGAGTTCCAGTTCTGCCCCCAAGGGGGACCCCAGGGTGGGCCACCCAATCCAGACACCAGGAAACTCAGCCCAATTCTCTACAAAACTGACGCCTGGGACTGAGGGAAGACAGAAGGGCGAGGGATGGAAGAGGGAGACAGAAAGCCCGCAATTCTAACCCTCCGCGGCGCAACTGAAGTCCGGTGGGAAACAAGGGAGGGGCTGGGGCTGTTCTGAAGGCACGAGCAGTTTGCCCCAGCAGCAGCAGGCCCGTGTAAACGGATCTGCAGATTCCATAAAGAATTTTCCATGATGACATGCTCATCTGACAGGCCATCAAACCACACCACCCGCTGCCCGGCCTCCTCGCGGCATTTCCAGAACATCTCCCTGCAGGCCAGGGAATCGGCTCTCCCTGCAGCCCTCCCCTCAGAGGGCTGGGCTTCTAGCCGGCCTGGCCACTTCCAGGGGCGAGCACCAGCACGTCTAGATGCCAAGGGGCCTCTGGGTCCATCTGAAAGGTTTTCTAAAAAATTAAACCTATGTCTGAGGCAGGAAAATGAGCAGGAGCAGGGTCCCGTGTCTTAATGTTAAACAGATGGTGGCTCCCTTTGGCCCTTTGTCATCTCAGCTGCCCGTTGTAGGGTGGAGAGGGTAGAGCGCAAAGTGACAGACGAAGGGGAGCTCAGCCTGGCAGACAAAAGGAACATTTAAGGGGAAGCCGCACCACTGAGCAGAGGACGGTGCATTTGGGGCACTGAGTCTGGTCCTCCCCGTGGAGTCCCGGGGACACGAGCGCTGTCCCTCTTCTCACACAGACTGAAAGGGGTGGATTCTAGAAAATCAAACCAGAGCCCTCACAGATGTCTAAATGGGGATAGCAGAATGTTTGGCACATTCAGAAGAGGAACTGGTGGGCACTAGAAACGAGCACAGGTTCGTCAAGAACAAGTCATGCTCAGCTAAGTGCATCTCCCGCTCCAAAGGGGTTGCAAACCCTTGAAGTTGGGTGGAATGCAGTAAATCTAGATTTCAGCAAGGCAGCTGAACAGATGGGCTTGCAGATATTTCATGTGGACAAGACAGAGAGATGCAGGGTGGAGCTGGGATTAATTTGGGCCCCTTTAAAGGCAAATAAACAACCAAGAGGTACTGATCTTTATCAACTTGGCCTGAGGCCTCCACGATCAGGCTAAAGGCCTGGCCTCTTCCATATTTTAATCAACAACACAGAAAAGACATATGTAGAGGGCTGACCAGTCTAATTGGCAAAGGATGCAAAGCTGGGGACAAGCCGGGATGGGGGAGAGAGCCAACACACTGCAACGGCAGTTTGAACTCAAAATCACCTCGCCTGGGGAAGATGGGCCCAAGCTAACAAGACAGGATGATCTTTTACTATTTTCATGTCATACACTTTGGGTTAGAAAAGACCAGTCCAGGATCCACGGGAGAAGTCCTTCGGTTTCAGCTGACCACAAACTAGCAAACACTAGAAAGGTAAATAATATCTCCGGCAGTGTGAACACCTTCTCTCTGGAGGGCTGGGCCACACACGGGACCTCTGCTCCACTCTGGGTATCGGCCCTCATGTGATCTGCTAACCGAGAGGGAGCCGGGGTGGCGTTTTTAGATAACAAGCTACCTGAGAATGCACGGCTCTGGGCAGTGTCCCACTTTCGGTAATAGAAAGTGTTTAGAGCACAGCACAGCAGGGATGCTGAAGGTGTGACTGGACCCAGGGGTGCTCAGTGGGGTGGCAGCCCCCTCTGGGAGTGTCTGGAAATGCAGAGTGGGGAGGGGTGTCTGTGTGAGACGCTGCCACACACACCTTGGACGCACTGCGAGGAGATGAAATCCCTGTCCTCCCACCCACCTATGCCAGGTGATGGCGCTGGATGCCCCCCGACGCACAAGACAGCCGACACTGCCCCCGCTGAGAAACACCGGCTGCCCAAAGGCAATCTGTGACTTGGGAATCAGTTAGTAAGTGCTGAGGAGACACCGAACGGAAGAGTGGCAAAACAGGGTAACCAAAGAGGGCATTACGGTTGGGGGCCCTGCGGTAGACAAGCTGGGTCTCCTGCCTTCCCCCCTGCCAATGCTATGCCCTTTGGGGCACAGCCTGCAGCCTCAGCCTCCGGCCCTGGGTTATCGGGGGCCACAGTCCCATGCACTTTCCCCAGGACCTCTGTTATCTCTCCACGGTCATCCAGAGAGGGGCACTTGGAAGGGTCCCAGTGTCCCCAGGGTCAGAAGCACCACCAGCCCTTACAACAATCCTGTGGCAGTTCTGCCCACTGGTCAGGTCACGAAGCAGGCTCAGAGAGGTTACATGGCAGAACTGGGCTAGTTTCCGGACTATCTGGTTGTAAGTCAGTGGGGCTCCCCCGGCCTCCCTTCACGGCTCCGGCTGTCCCCTGGGCACCCCCAGCAACCCCCGCTGTTGCCTCCTCTGCGCGCATGGGCACCCAGCAGCTGGCCTGGGAATCAGCCTGGTTCCATCCCAATGCTGGGGCATGAAGTAGGATTTCTGTGCTGCTGAATGGCGGACACCCCTTGCTGGGGTATATATACACACATCACCTAACTGGCTCTTCCTGCGATCCTGCCAGGTGTCACTCGGCAGGTGGGGAAAGTGACCAGGACTGAGGTCATCCCTGGGTTACGGAGAGTGGCATGGGGGAGCCAGGCTGATACCCTGTTAGACATGGCGTCCTGTCCCCAGGGTTAGGGAAATAGCTCTCACAGGAGGCGGCGGCCCCTGTTCACTCACAGGATTCTTTAACTTGGCTCCCACATTCACACAAGACAATATTTTCCTTTTCCACAGAACCCAGGAGAGTGTTGGGAGAAGGGGATACTGCACACAGCCCAGGCCCAGCTCTGTTTGGGGAAGGAACAGAGCGCCCTCCTGGGTCACCCTCATGATCAAGTAGCTGTGATTTATTGAGGGCTTTCTATGCACCAAGTGCTGGGTGCTAACACCTTACTGCCTTCAGCGCATTCAATGAGGACAGAATCCTGCTGGGAAGATACCATAATTTTTTCCATTTTGCAAATGAAAATTTAAGCCTTAGAGAGGTTAAGTAAGTAGCCTAAGGTCAGAATGCTCAAAGCGAAGCTGGAGAGCCCTGACTAGACATGGTTATCCTGCCCCCCACCCCCCGCCCCTTCCCACAAAGGCCACAGGAAGGAGGCCAGTGCATACTTCCATCCCTCCACACCAGCTGAAAAAACAGTGCCCTAAAACCAGTCCATCCACTCTGACCCAAGCTCCGTATTTCTGGCCAGGCCTCCAGGGAGGCAACATGCCCTTGCCTTGGCTTCAGGCAACCAGCTGCCCTGACCCCACCCTCCTGGGCTCTTACTGTCCGCGAAATACGGGTTCCCGGACAGCTCCGCACCCCCCGGGGATCCGGAGTTTCCCGGGCAGAGGCAGCTGCCAGGCCTCCCCTTCCTGGAGAGACTCATCCTGATGAGTGGGCAGTCCCAGGGCTGAAGCCCACCTTCAGATCCGGGCAGGTGGGGCTGAGGTCAGGCCTCTCCCCTCATCCACCTGGGGCGGGCGGGGACGGGGCACCGGAGTCAGGGTGGCAGCCGGGCTGGCGATGGCAGCTAACTGGCACCCAGGGAGCTACTCCCCACCTTGCCTCCAGCTCCTAGGCAGACATCCAGTATGGGCCACAGAGCCCTTTCCTGCTATGCGGGGTGCAGCCGTAAGGAGCCTCCTCGATGCCAACCTCTCCTGGACCCACAGGCTGTGGAGGGGGTGCAAGCCAGGCAGCCTTTACCCATCCCTGGCTGCATTTCACGCTGAGGTCCATACACCAGCAGGGTGCTTGGCAAGCAGAAAGGACTTTTATCATTCCTCCCACCTGGCCCTCCTGGCGCCCCCTTGAGGTGGGCGGGGCAACCGCTTATTAATCTTTATTTCATAGATTAGAATAGTTATATTTGAATAGCAGCTGATTCTAAGCACTGAAGTGACCGATACCACCCAAGCATCTAAAATCACTTAGCTCGCTGAATCTTTACAACCCTAAAACATGGGGGCCGTTACCCCCAATCACAGATGAGGACAATGAGGCACACAGGCTAATTAAGTAGCGTGCCCAAGGTCACACAGCTAGTCAGCGGTGGAGCTGGGGGGTGAACTGGGGTGGTCTGGCTCTCAGCCCCCCGTGCCACCTACGGATGGGGAGAGGGGGTGCAAGGGATGCAGGGGGTGCTTCTTAGCTATAAGGAGTGGAGCCAGGTCTCGAGAACACAATTTCCCAAGCAACTGCGAGAGAAATGTCTGCAGGAATGCAGACTCCCCTAGAATGTAAGCGTCACGAGGGCAGGGCTTTTTGATCTGTTTTCTGCTGCTGTATTCCCAGTGCCTAGAACACTGTCTGGCACATAGTAGGTGAGCGTGGGTGAGGAAATTAACTGAAATGGGTGCATGTTCTTTGGCCTAGACTAACTTATCCTCTGGTGTCCTTCCTTCAACACTTTCCCAGCATCATTCTGGAGCTGGGTTTAACTAAATTCATTAACGACAAGGTGGAGGCCTTTATCCAGCGGGAGAGCGGGAAGCAGAGGTAGACCCCAGCAAGAGTAGGGGCTGGTGGGGTTGAGGGCTGGCTGCAGGGGCCCCAGAAACCACCTGCCACAAAGTAGAACTGAGGGCGGGGTGGGAGGGAGCGAGACTTTGAGGGGGGCAAAGGGCTGGGGAAGGGGTGGAGTGAGGGAGGCAGGTGAAAGCCCCCTCGGTCAAGGCCAAGACAACGGACCGAGTGGCAGTGGGGCTGGGAGAGTCCCTGGGGAGACTTGAAGGACTGTCTTTTCTGCAGGAAGGGGAGGTGGTCCCCTGGGCAAACTGTCCTGTGGGCAGCAGGTGAGCAGGGAGAGAAAAAGGAATCTAAGTCACCCTTGGTAGCAATACTTTAGTAAGAAGCCCACACCTTTCTCAGGGAATGCTTACAAAGCCCCTCTGCAGCTCAGCCTGAGCCTTGCATCTAGGAAGGCAGACGGCTCTCATGCCCGCTCCGTGGCACTGACCTGGTGGTGAATCTAGGGGAGCTCCCAATTGCTAACAGCAAGTCTCTGGGTAAATAACCTGGTAGTCTATCAGCCTCAGTTTCTCCATCTGCCAAGAATAAC
This sequence comes from Mirounga angustirostris, assembly GCF_029215605.1. NCBI lineage: Eukaryota > Metazoa > Chordata > Mammalia > Carnivora > Phocidae > Mirounga > Mirounga angustirostris. The sequence goes on from NW_026991716.1 coordinate 35,540,889, forward strand.
ACCCACCCTGAGCATACGGAAAAGTAGGCCGGGCAACATCGTCAGCACTGAATGAATGGATCTGCAGTCAGTGCTATGACATGGTACGTGTGTCCATCAGGAGACCAGACCCTGCGAAGACCTGAGACCTGGGGGGAAAGACCGCGCGTCCCCAAGGTTACATCAAAAGGCGAGGAGTTAACTCCCCTGCACCTGGAGGGCAGGCCTGGGTGAGAATAGTACACTATCCCCAAGCTTCCTCACAGCTGCCACCTTTTCCCATCTTTCAGTTCTAAGAGTGAAAGCTGCCCTTTCTCAGTCTGATCAGTCTGCTCCCTCGGGGCACAGGGTGACTTCTCTGACATCAAGAGGGGGACAGGGGTTCAGTTGGAGTCGGAGGGGCTGGGGGCGTGGGTGTGTGTTAAAGCTCTCCCTGGAGGAAGCAGAAGCGCCACCCAAGATGTCCTGTTTCATCCCTCAGGAGGCCCATCTCTCCTGGTCTCTGCCACCCAGAGGCTCCCAGGCACCCTGGCCGGTTTCCCGAACAGCCAAGCAAGGCAGGCAGGCTGGGAAAGAAACAATGCCACACACTATGTCCCCCGACACTGTGCCCGCCAGGAGGGGCTGAGCCTGTCTGAGCCCCAGTCCCAGCTTGCCACCCCACTGCCTCCAGCTTCACGATGTCCACCCACCACCCGGCCCCTGCTGGGCTCTCCCTGCATGTCCGTATTGTCCCTATATCCATCTAGTCTAACAAAGAACCCCTCAGAACAGGGGGCCACGGGTGGGGTGTTCTGAACAGGACAGACGGAAGTAGAGGTTAGTAAACCTATCTCGGGTGCTTTCCAAGCAAGTATTTGCAGTTTGGGCTTGTTTAGAACAATGTTTTTCAAATCTTTTAACACCTGAACTAATGAACAGATAAAGGAGGAGGGGAGGAGGACCCCAGAGCCTGTGTGGGGACTCCCTAGAGCAGTTTGAGAAGCGGGAGTGGGCGTGTTGGGGGTGAGTCTGTCCAGCTGCCGGGCTAGTCCTTTCTCCGACTACTGGCAGATCACAAGTATCTTGGCCCAAAGGTGAGCACTCGTTAATCTTATTCCTAAAACCAATGGGAATTGAAGACTGTTAATGAAACCCTCCCTGATCTCCACCCTCTCTCTCTAGCTTTCCCTCACTGGGGATGGTGGGGAGGGGGGGGGGGCCTCCCGGGCTTGTTATCGGATGAGGAAACTGAGGCTCAGGGACCTGAGATACCACACAGGTCTCGAGGCAGTGGCTCTCAGTCCAGGCTGCCCAACAGAACCACCAGGGAGTTTACATGACTATGGTGCCTGGGCCCCCCCGGCAGATGTCCTCTGCAGCTGCCCTGGGCAGCAAACAAGCTCCACCGGGGGTTCTGATGGGTGGCCCCTCACTGCCTCATGCAGGGTGACGGGTGTGTCCACGGGGCTCCAAGCTGCCACCTCCCTGTCCTGAGCATTCTCGCTGACGTCTCACCTCAGCCCAGGTGGCCCAGGGTGTGGCTGGGAGGGCAGGCGTGCCTTAGGAGCAGGGGACTGGCAAGGGCCAGGTGGTGCCACCCTGATACCTGGCTCACCAGGCCCCGTCACTCCCAGGGAAGGAGCAGGTGTCTGTGGCAGGTGCCAGAACCCAAGGGGGCTGGACCACACCGCGTCTCAGTTGAGACCAGACCTCAGCTACTGTAGTGTGGACTTTGTTAACTTCTTTTTTGCTTATCTGCAACTTTCAGCTTTGCTTCAGTGCCTACCTGGACTAATTATGTTTTTAGAAGAAGGAAAGACAAACTGTTGGAGGTATGCTGGGATGGCAATGCACGGCTGAAGACCCAGGTCCAGCTCTGCTCTGCCAGTCACTTGCTGAGATTCTCCAGGAACACTTGACCTCTGCCTGCTTCCTTCTCGTAAAATGAGGCTGGCCTAGGACTGCTGGGGTCCCCCTGTCTGTACATGTCATATTTTCCTCTGCCCAGAACCGTGACTTCTGAGCCCAATTCAGCCCTTCCGAAGCCCCCCCATTCACAGCACATTCGAGAAAATACATTCTCATTCTCAAGACTTAGCTCACTGGCTACCAGTTCCAGTTCCTCCTGAGCCCCCAGCAAATCAGGCCGCCCATGTCAGGAGTGAGCCCTGCTCCTCAATCACACTTCTTTCCTCATGGCCCCTGGATCCCACTACAGGATAGAGAAGGCGACTCACTGCCTCCCCTCCTCTCTGGTCCTTAAAGTAATGTGCCAGTGCTGGTCCAGGCTGTCCTCCCACAGCCCAGGTGTCTTGGGTGGGGCTGTGTATAAAACACAATCCCCTGCAGTGTTGGTCATACCTACAGAAACCCACGCAACCTCATTAGGCAAGGTGGCCAAGTGGCCCACCACCCCACCCTCAGTGCACATTTAGGGGTCACTAAACTGCTGCTTCACCCAGACTGCACGTAGAGATCATCTGGCGGGAGCTCGGGAAAGTCCTCCTGCCTGGGTCCTACCCTCAGGGAATCAGCCAGACATGGTCTGGGGCATGGAACCAGGATGCTTAAAGCTGCCCCAGGTGACTCTAATATATACAGCCAATTTCAAAGCCACTGCCCTAGACCCAAATCCTCCTCCCTGTTAGGAGGCCGCAGTCTAGCCCGGCTCCAGGGCAGCAGGCCTGGAAGCATGGCTGGCCTCCAGTCTGCTGCTGGCCTCCCCCTACACGTCCTCCTGGACCATCTCTCAGGGGCCTTTGCGAAGTGCAGAGGCCCTGCTCAATCTCACGCTCATGGGGGCAAGCCTGTGCCAGAGGTGAGCACGTTTTCAGCAGAAATCTCTGGGTTTCCGACTTTCTCAGGCCCGGGAGCCCTGTCTGTACTCAGGAGGGACAATACAAACAAGGCAGGTGACCCTGCCCCCATTGTTCTCTGCCTGGGACGGTAACCCCCCAGCAGCTGGGAGCCCCTCCCATGAGAGCTGAGCCCAGGGACTTGCTGACCTGGGAGGGCTGCAGGTTTGGCTAAAGCAAACAGTGAAGGGCTGGTGGGGGTTGAGCTCAGGATGGGACGTCAGCAAGTGTTCTCAGGCACCTGGAGGGCTCAGCAGATGCGTAAGTCTGGAAATGCCTGTGTGTGCAGGCGCAGGGGAGCTCTCTGGCGTGGCTCGGGTCCCACAGCAATGCCACCTGAGAGCTGGCCATGGGGCTAGGAAAGCATTTTCTCCCACCCATCCACACACAAAGATGACCTTCTGCAGCCATATTCTCAAAATCCACCTCCTGCTTCATCTTCCGAAAGACTCAGGGCAGGTGGGATGTCCCAAGACACCTAATGACAAGAGGGACATTCTTTAGCCACCTCAGCTTCTCTACCCACCAATTCACACCCACTGTCCTGCCGGGGGTGACTGTGGCCCCGTGCTATCTGCTCCCTATCTGGGATGCCGCGGCCTGGGGCCTGGGGTCATGACTTGGCTCCTTCCCTGCCCCCAGAATCCAAATCCTGGGAGTGTCTGACAACTCTCTGCCTTGACAGATGCAGAGGAAACTTCAGCCAGGACCCCTCCAGCATGCCAGATGGGCAGAACAGTCCCCTGCCTCTCCCACAGGGATGTGGGGACTAGGGAGTAAGAGGACCCTGCACCATGTTCAGCTCCTGGCTTGTCCTTCCCAAGCAAGCCAGCAGACCTCTCTGTTGAGCCCCACTCAATGGCTCTAACAAGGAAGCTAGGAAGGGCGCTGAGGTGGTGTCTCCCTCCTCCTCGCCCAAACCCATAATCATCAGGCACCTCTCCCACCTAGAAATCCTCTAGCCCTAATGCCATTTAAGACGGAGACCCTGGAGGAAAGGAAGGCAAAATGGATAGTCGGGAGGCAAAATGGATAGTCCTATTCCCATTTTGTAGCTGAGGAAATGGATCAGAGAGGGCTAGTGAGAAGTCACACAGCAAGGTGATGACAAAGCACTGGGCAGAGACAGCCAGAATCCCCTGACTCTCAGTTGAGGGCCCTTTCCACCCAACAACCAGACCATCCACCACCCATCCCAGGACTGGGCTGAGAAATGCCACCCAAAGTGGAGCGGGGAAGGGGACAGTAGACGGGTAGGCACAGGTAACTTGTGGTGAAGAGCTATGAAAGTGCTGCGCAGATCTACTTTTTTTTTTTTTAAAGATTTTATTTATTTTTTAGAGAGTGAGCGAGAGAGAAACAGCATGAGAGGGGAGAGGGTCAGAGGGAGAAGCAGGCTCCCCGCTGAGCGGGGAGCCCGATGTGGGACTCGATCCCAGGACCCTGGGATCATGACCTGAGCCAAAGGCAGATGCTTAACCATCTGAGCCACCCAGGCGCCCCAGATCTACTTTTGATATCATCTGGGATGAGCATATGATGACACTCCCTGTCCCCAACTCCCGGGATGCCTCTTGGATTTACCCCGACCTTGCAGCGGGGTGGAAGGAGCAAACACGGGAAGTCACCATCCATGCAAGGTTTCTAAAAACAGCCTTGGAGCAGGCCACAAAGGAGGTCACAGGAACTGCTGACTTGCCATCTCCCCATCCAGGGCTGATGACCTGAGGGATATCTAGTTCACCATCAGCCTAGCTGCACCCCTCACCCCCTTCCCCTCACCCCCTCCACTCCACACTGTCAGCTTGCTTCCCATCCTCCAGAGCTCAGGTCTGCACGCTGGCCTGGACAACACAAACTGGGATGGCCAATCCACTTCAAAATCACAAAGATCATGGGTGGGACCCTCCATGAGCAGCACGGGGACAGAGCAGGAAAGGCCTGGGCTTTGAAGCAGACACACCTGGATTCACATCTGGGCTCTCCCATTCACCAGCAGGTCACCTGGGGCATGTCCTCTCCCCTCTCTGAGCTTCACTTTCCGTATCTGGCAAGTAAGGGTGCCAAGACTTCATCGGGTTGGGGTGCAGGTTACGTGAAACAATGCGCGGCTGGGCATACAAGTGGTGCTCCCGAAACAGGTACTAGAGGTAGAAAAGTGAACATGCGAAGAACAGGGGGGATGGGCAGGCCACCTCCACTCTGGGGGTATACACCTGCTGGACAGGGCCTCCGGAGCTGTGGACATGAGAGACGGGCTAGCTGTCAACAGCGATGCCTTCCTTCCCGGCTACCACCACCCGGAAGACCAGGGCTTGGGACGGTACTTATGGCTACAGACATTCTACTAGGTATCTGTTATCTGGCCCCCCGTTTATCTCCCCCAAATGACTGTGAGCTCGGAAGGCAGATCTCACTCATCTCTTACCCCTAGAACAGAACCTGGCACTAGTAATCACTCAATATTAATGAGTAACTGAGTGTCCCAGATGTACATCTTTCACACCCAGCCCTTCCAGGGCACACGGAGCGGTGCCGGTGTATTTAGGGTGGGTTCTGGCTCCACTGGATAAGGAGGGCAGTCCCGGTAGGTGCGGGCAGCCCGGGTTGATGGCTCTTTCCCTGCCCCATTGCCTTTCCCCTGCGTCACCCCACCCCACCCCACCTGTCTTCAAGGCCAAAGCCCCCAGAGGTCCTAGCCCTGGTGAGTCAGCTGCTCTGCAGACTTTGGAACCACCAGGATTTTAGAGGAAGGAGGCAGGTGGGTGGGGAAGGGTGGGAGCCCAGGAAGCACGTCAGGGTGAGGGCCACAGGTCTTCCCATGCATGAACCTGCTTTCCCGCTACCCCAGCGGGGGGACAGGACGCTCTGTTCCACGAAGCTCTCTTGAGCCCTGGTGGCTGCCAGACCTGTCCCTCTGGACACAGCTGCCCACTTCCCTGGGCTCCCCTGCTGGGACCCTGAGGACAAGGTTCCCCACCACCGGCACCCCCGGACTCTTGCCTCCATGGTACAAAACCTGTCTCGATGATACCTGCCACACTCCTGCCTCTTGGTTACACCCACACCCTTGAGAGAAGAGCTGTGGCTGACACCACCCACCTCTCGTCTCGTCTGGCAGAACACACCGGACCACTGGCACACTCCTCCGCACCCACGGGCCTCGAGGGCAGCCCCTCCACCTGCTCCTTCCTCCTTTCCCTCTTGCTTCACCTGCGGCTGGTGGGGTGGCTCTGGGTAATAAGTAACTACCCACCCTTGAAGCCTGGGGTTCTGATGATAAGGAATTATTAAGCTTACCCATTTATTATAATTTGTTTAAGATGCTTAGATGGTTAAACTGTAAACCCCTTCACTAATTAAAAAAAAAAAAAGGTCCAGAGGGGTCTTAGGGGGTGGGTGGCAGGAATTCTGCATGAAGGGCAGGCAGCTTGAGTTTCTCCACTATGTAGGAACCACCTCCCCCGTTGCCTGTTTCTTACACACACACCCCCAACACCCGATCCTGGCCCCACCGCCTCCGAGCATGATCCCACCCGCCCCTGCACAAAGCCCCCTGCGGGATCCTCCTGAGGGCCAACCACCTGTCACAAAATCCTTCCTTCTTGTCGGACTCTAACCTAAATCCCTCCGGCTGCACTCCAAGCCCATTTCCTCTGGTTCAATCTCCAGCTGGAGAAGAACAACAGCTGGCCTCCATCCTCCCTGGAATAAATTGTACCAGAAACTACCGGCCAAGTGGCAGGGGCACTTTGGAGTGGATGGTACACCCCCCACTGTGGGGAGGTGGGGGGGGGGGTGGGAAGCAGCTTCTGCCTCCATGGCCCCCAAAGCCCAAATCAAATCCCACCAGAAGACGGAGTCCCAATCAGAGACAAGGGTCAAGACCACAGTGCCTGGCGGCGACTGTGAGAATCCCTGGGCCAGATGCAAGGGGAGATCTGTCCTAAAGGGCAGATTCCCCGGATTTTACACACCAGTTGCACCAGGGGCTCTGGCCGCCAAGGCCCCCGTTTGGAGATCACAGAGGTGAGATACGAACAGGATCCCCAAACGGTGTGGGGCTAGGAATGGGAGCCAGATATATGTAACCAGTGCCCCCCCCCCCCAGTGCCACCCCTACCCACGTAGGTTATGAAAGCACAGGGCCAGACCCAGTGCAGCCGCCTCAGCCTTCTCTGCCTGGCAGGGACGGACGGCCCCCCGGCCCACCTCCCATCCCCAGCCGACTGGGGCGTGGACGTGACCGGGGTGAAGAAACAGAGCCGTTTTGTGCTGAAGGTATGGAAAAGTACAGCCAGGCCCTCCTCGTGCAGAGAGGCTGGGTGAGGTGAGCAGTGGTGTGGGGGCTGGAAAAGCCTCCCGGGCCCAGATGTGGGGCCCAGGACCAGGCACAGTCCGGGTGACAGGAAATGGAAACTCTCCGGCATGGCATAGCAGGAGAATCGTGCCTGGGAGACAGCCCCATTACGAAACCCACGAGGCAGAACGTATCAGGACTACGGTTCGCTCGCTCGCTCCTACATGAGGGCTGTGATTTTAAGCAAAAGCATTTCTCAAGTCTCCTTAACCCCCTCAGCCCCCCACCCCAGGCTCTGACAGCCCTCAGTCTTCTTAGCCAAGTGCAGGAATAGTGAGCGCTCAGGCCTGCACAAGGTCAGCTATCCCCCACCCCAGAGGTCATGACCTCCACTTCTTCACTTGTAAAATGGGAATAACACCACCTCCCTACCAACTCTCAGGGTTCTGGGTCCAAAGGCTCGGTGGACGTGGACGTGAAGCGGGTGCACAGGCAAAGCTAGAGATGCTCCTGACTTAGAAACTTACAGTTTCTAAACGCCTAGTGTTGTTGGGGTAGGCTTGCTTTCAGACTCCTGGTGCATTGTGTGTGGCCCCCAGGGAAGGCTCCAAGGCAGGAAGGTAAGTGGCACCAGATTTCCAAGTCACCCAGGGGTCAGGCGGGAGAGCGAAACCCGCTCCTCATGTGGCTGCATCCTGTCCCCCAGCAGAACTCAGTTTCCCACGAAACGCTCTACGTGGGAGGCTGGTCCAGGGAGGTCTGTTTGCCCTCAAGCCTGCTGAAGACGGCTGTCTGTCCTGTGCCACTGAGGGCCAAACAAGTGACCCAACAGTAGGCTTCCAGGACACAGCCTGTCACCTCCCAGGATGAGTGGCGAGACAAGATGGTAAGATGGGAACAGGGTTCCCTTCCCCCTTACTCCCCCCAGGGGCCCTGGGGTGTGCCCCTCTTTGGAGCGGCAAGAGGGCAGTTGTGCCTGCCTACGAAGGCCACATCTGGCCAGGCATCAGCCCCAAGCCCCATGTGGAACCTCATTTAACCCAAGGAAAAGATGGGGCCAGAAGCATGGATGACCATGCACTGTGCAGCTCAAAGTCGGGTCTACCGGCCAGGTATTTGCTGAACACTGGCCACACGCCCTGATGCTGTGAGCCAAACAAGCGAAGTGCAAGACACAGGCCCCACCTCGGAGGACTCGCTGTCCTCACCAGAGACAGGCAGGCAGACAGGAAGTTACTCGATGGTGGAAGATACCACAACAAAGCAGTGGACAAATGTCAAGGCCAGGACAAGCCCTAGGGCTCGAGCCATGCCCTTCTCCAAGTCCCAGCAACTGAGCACAAAGCAGGACAAGAAGTCCAAACACAGATGGGGCAACCCAGGCTCAAAAGACACAAATGACTAGAGCAGAGCCATCTCCCAGTCAGACGCTAACCCCAGCTCTGAAAACCGCCTGTCCCTACTCCTGGCCTGCCCTCCCCACCCAGGTCTTCCACCTTTCCCTGAGCCGGACCCCAGAAGGATACTGGAAAACCCCTACAAGTTCCATCAGTCACCCCTTCTTTCATTATTTCCAGATTTGTGATGGAAGATATGTTCACAGGTCTCACCCCAAGGGGAAGATGTGCCCCTGTGGCCGGCAGATTCACCCAAGTGGTGAACCTGAACCTTAAGTACAGTCTTCCCTCCCAAGGACCGGGGAAGAGTTGATGCTTCATGGGAGATGGGCAGGCTGAAGGGAAAGGGGTGGAGCAGGCGATCAGAAGAAGGAATTGAGACCCTGAAGCAACAACTGGAGATCCATGAAAAATGACTAACTCGGGGCGCCTGGGTGGCTCAGTCGGTTAAGCACCTGCCCTCGGCTCAGGTCATAATCCCCGAGTCCCAGGTTCGGGCCACACATCAGGCCCCCTGCTCAGTGGGATGTCTGCTTCTCCCTCTGCCCCTCCCCCTGCTTATTCTCTCTCTCTCTCTTGAAAAAAAAAAAAGACTAAATTTCCATAGCCTGGTCCCCACCTCCACTGAACTGAGCCTGACCGATGACAACAGGAATGACCCTCCCACCAAATACACACTCATCTGAGTCTGATGTGGCTCAGAGGGCAAGGAGGTCCACAGCTCTCTGCAATCTCATATTTTCTGGGGTGTGAGGGCGGTTGTGCTCACCTCAAAAGAGCCTGCAGGTCTCCAGTGGGTGGGACAGGGAAACCACCTCCTTGCAGGTTCTTGGCACATCATGCTGCACGCTGCTCTGAGGCGGCCAGGCCAGGCCAGCTCTCCCCTCTCCCACCCCAGAGCAGGAATGGAATTTGACTAGACACCGAGAGAAGCCAGTGTGCCATTAGAAACCTCCACAGATTCCTATCAACACGCCAGTGCTGTCCAAGAGAACTCTCTGTGCTGATGGAATGTTCTATATCTGAGCAGTCCCATGTGGCTACCAAGCCTTTGAAATGTGGCCAGGGTGACCGAGGAACTAAATTTTAATTTAAAATTAAACAGCCACGATATTTAGTGATATCACGTTAAAATTAAATTAGTTAGCAGCACGTGGGTTGTGGTTGCCATACTGATCCTACCCAAATTCTCTCCTAGGCAGGGTGTGCCTTCCCCTGGACCCTCAGGTTCACCCCAAGCCTCAGGCTGTAGTCTGCAGCACTCTCCTGATTCTGAATTACGTGCACGCTGACCCAAATCTTGCTGGCTTGTCCTTTTTGTTCATTGGTAAGGCAGGGCAAGGTCTCCCTGTGGCCCTGTGGGGCTTGCCTGAGCTGGATGCAGCATAACACTGGTCTGTGGGCCTCTGGAAGACACCGCCCCTTATAGGGGACATGGACCCCAGCACTGGGTCCAGCCGCTGGGGCTCCCCCTGGGCTCTGCCAGGCATCTCTCGGGGAACCACACTCTCTTCTTGGAGACTGCCAACTCACATGAGTCCAGTCTCCAACAGCTTGGTCTGCAGACCAAAGGCCCAGCTGGTGTCCCCAATCTTTGAAAGCCTTCCCCTCCAAGTATTCAACAGCACTGATGCCCGGAAGCCACAACTTCGGCAGCTAAATTTAAAAGTAATAGCAAGACGCTGTTCAGCAATCACAGGACTGATACCGGGTTTCAGAGTGTGTTCTGTTAAAACCCTGTTTGGCTCTGTGCTTGGTGTTCCTCAGATGTTAAAAATAGCAAGTCTAGAAGTGGCTAATGATATAAATTCAGTTTCTTTGTTTTTAAAGGCAATTCAACAGCATTTCAGAAAACTGGGGAGTCAGAGATAGAAAAAGGCAGCAATCATCCTGCCTCCAACTGAGCACTAAACTGCCTTCTGTTTTTACATCGAGTTTCTATGACTCAATGTGAACAGAACCACACTTGCTAATTTGGGCATCCTGGCTGCCCTCACCCCCAGTCTTGTTTTTGCCTAACTTGAAGTCTGGCTTACAGCTCAGTCCCACTTTGGGAACACCAACTGAAGCACTGGGAGACCACCCCCACCCCAGGGCCTGGGGAGCCCCTGCGCCAGGCATCCCTGTGTCAGTCTGTCTGAGGGGATCCCATCCACAGGCCACGCAGCCCCAACCTGGCGAGAAGGAAGGACCACACTGGGCGCAGAGCAGTGGGGGGAGAGGCTGTAGGGCTGTGTCCAGAGACACAAGACCAGCGTCAGGAAGGGGAGATTTTTTTAAGGCTTGTACATGATGACCCCAACACAGAGCAGGCAGGGAAGCCAGGGGGTTTGACCACATGCAGCTCTCAGCCCTGGAAGATTCCAAGAAGACAGGGCATGCCAAAACAGAGATCTGTGAACTCTGAAGCCTCAGCAGGCTTGGTGCAGAGGGGAACCTTCTAGAGCAGGACCCAAAACTGCCCCCCATGACTCTGACATTGCCCTGCCTGAGCACCGCAGAGCCTGCCCTGGGTCTGGATGCAACACACACCCAGGGAGATGCTGACACTTCGCTGGGCAACCTACCAACCTGTCCCAAGAGGGCAGTGTGCACAGGAGGATCGCAGGGGTGTGGGCGGTCCCATGGCGCCTGCTGGGTGGATGCGGAATCTGGACAGGCAAGACCCCCACAGGGAGGGCAAGGGATAGTTTTCCAGACTAGAGGTGGGCCTAACTGGAAGGCAAAGGAGGGCTGTGAGGGTCCTGCCCCTGGGATTTGGGGGCTGGTGGAAGACAAGCCAAAGGAGAGAGAAATACAGCCTCATGGTTCAGGGTGTTCATTAATAATTACTCCTCACACGGTGCCAGGTTTGCAATGTGATGGGGGCACAGACTGAGGGCCTTGCAGAGCGGAGGAGGGGTGCAGACAAGGCAGAACCCCTACGGCGACATGCTCTGAGGGGAGGTGGCGCCTCTCCGGAGAAGGACGGGGAGACTTCCCTGACAGCCACAGCCTACAGCAACTTTTCTACCTTGGGGCCCCTGAGGCCCCCACAACGTGCCACATTGCTACTTAATAATCCTCAATATACACTGCACGGCCCCACCCCAACCTCAAAAGCAGGGATAATGTCTAAGCCTTCCCCAAATTTCCACAACCCTTAAGCCAGCACTGGGTGTACAGCAGGTGCTCAGTAAGTATCTAATTGGCCTTAGTGAGCAAGTCCTTCATTCAGAGAGGGGCAGTGACCTGGTCTAGTTGCACAGTAAGTCAGCTGAGCAAGTCCCAGGACCCTCTAGTCCCCACCTCACGGGGCCACTCCTAAGTAGATCTCTGGGCTGCAGCTAGCGTCTGGAGGATGGGAGAGACTGGGTGTTGAAAAGCTGATAATCAGGACACCCTCCCTTTTCCTGCTCCCCAGGGGGTGCTGACAAGACACTACGGCATTAGCTTGCTCCACTTAGCCCACTCAGCACTTATCCCTCAGTGAGAGGCAGCCCTTCTACCCACTGCTCCAGGGGGCCGGGATGCCGAGAAGGGAAGAAGGGCAGCCTTCCAAAGCTAACACTGTCAGGATGCATTCCACGCCCCGGGAGGCAAGAGCTTTATTTGAACAGCAGAGACGGGCAAGGTCTGCGGCTGCTTTTCTTTCTCCTCCAGAGGGTCTGTGAATAGGTGCCATCCTGCACCCGAGACGTGGGAGGACCAAGGAACTTGCACTAGACACAAGGGACACCCAGGCCCAAATAAACATTCAAGGCCATGAGGGGCCCCCTCCTGGGGTCCTCAGCATGCTGCAGGATCACAGATCTCTGTCATCAGCCAGCCAGGCAGGATCTGAGTGGCATTTCTACTCCAGGAGAATGGCAAGACTAAAAACTATTCCTTTCCAAGATGTGGACCAGAGTCCTGCCGGGGCTCTTCCTTGGGGGAGCCAAATGGGGGAACAGGTCATAAGTACGGGTTTAGCTGCTGAGGACGTAGCAGGTAATATGGGGACTCAGATGGGAAACCCCACCGCTGACAAGCAGTTGCATGTCCCCCCTCCAGCTCCTTGATTCTTTCTTGGAGGCTCGGTCTCTGGGTCCCCCAACCCACAAATTCTGCAGTGAAGGGTCGGGGCCTGTTAGGTTTGTAAGGATGCTGGAGGAAAGCGGCTGAGGGCAGGAAAGGAGTTGACAGCCCCGACTCTGGACCGTGGCACCCACTTACAGGACCCAAGATTTCCTGCTTTAAAACTTTTCACGCTGAAAATGGCAAATAAACCTATATATGGTCAATGTGGTCAGGAAAACAGTGGTGTCAGAACCCACAAGGCTGCAGAACGCAGTGCTCAGCAAAGGCTAGCAAGCAGGCATGGAGTGCTTTTGGGGTGCGAGGAACCAGTGGGCCCCAATGAGAAAGTCCAGCCCCCCAAGGAGTGGCTGGTAGCCTAGCAAGATGGGTAGGACTGGCACCGATTTAGGACACCACAGTCTAAATGAGAGCCCCTCTGCAGAGCTCTGGATGCAGAAGGCCCAGCTGGGTGACTTGGTTATGTCATTTAATTTCTCTGCTTCAGATGCTTTATCTGCAAAATGAGGTTCCCTACAGCACCTATCTTGCCATTGCTGGGGGGTCGATGCGACGTGGTGATGGTCCTCCCCTGGCCTGTGGCGCCCTTCCCCTCACCAAGTGCCGACCACTGTTACTCCTATGGTGTGACTGTGGTCCTGCCCCCACTGCCACCCTTCCCCAGAGTGGCTTACGTTATAGGCGGACACACACCTCGAGTTCTTGGTAAGAACTGAAAACTTGCGATGGGTCTACAGCATTTTAGAATGTCTCTCCACCCTCCTGAGATGGCCTTTTGTCTATATGGAGGCCGACTGAGATCAAGGGGAAGGGTCCAGAAAGAGGCTGAGACCACGCAGCTAGCAGAGTCCAAATCACACGGGCCACGGCAAGAATGTTGGCTTGGTTTGAGGGAGAAGCCACTGAGGGTTTTCTGAGCTGGGGATCACGACCTGAATCTATGAAGAGCCCCGACTGCCGTGACACTGGCCAGGACAGCTATTAGGAGGTGTGGTGGTCACCTTTCAACCTACCTCTTGGGGACACTGCTTCTAAGAAACCTTCCCTAATTGCCCCACTTAGCTCTAATTACTCCTTCACTGTACTTCCCTGCCCCTGGTGAGCACAGAAACCTGGAGAAAGTTACATAACCTCCTAAGGACTGGGCCTTGGCTCCAGGGCTGTACTGGGAGGCCAGTTAGGTAACCACTAGGCTCCCTCCAGCCTCACAATTTATGATTCACTGCCAAGAGAGGTGCTCAGGGCCTGACCCTCCTCCCCCATCAGTCACCCCTGCCAGCCTCCAAGGCGGGGGGGTGCTCTGGGCTCTGGAGAAACCAGCCAACAGCTCCTTGGGCACAAACACTTGGCGCACAGGGTCCTGTGATAGGACAACTCCCTGGGAGGCATCAGATGCTTTCTGCTCCAGGCTCTGGATGGCCCCAAAAAACATCCTCCTTTCAGAGCTTCCAGTTACCACCATCTCAATCGCTTCTTGTCCCAGAAAAACTCACTAGTTAGGGTGGGGAAGCTGGGACTCAAGGTCCCAGGAAGGGGTGCCCTGGGCAGGTTAGGAAATCAGGCAGGCCAGGTTTAGTGTACGTAGAATTTGTTCTCTGCGCTCCAAAACCCCATCATGATTTTGATGTCAAGGCCATTTAAAAAGGTGATTCGAGGCAGGGTAAAAAATGGCTTGGTGGAGAAAGGCTCTGGACCTGGGCAAGCAGAGCCTCTGTACCCTGAGCTTAGTTCCACAAACAGTCTGTCACCACCCAGCCCCTCACCAGGCCTCAGTTTTCCTACCTAGCAAATGGGATGGTGTTTCACTGCCACACCTCAGTCGGGCCCAGAGAGGTCACAGGAAAGCACCTCAGATGAATGGGTCTGCAAGACCCAAGGCAAGGCCCTGGGTGGAATCTGGGAAGGGTGCAAAGCCTGGGTAACCGCAAGCTTCTCAGGGGTCCTCCGGTGCTGCAGGCAACACTGTGCAACACTCTTGCTCCATTCCCTGGGGTCGACACCCTTGGAGGGCTGCCCTGTGAGGGGGGCCCTCGGGGAGAAAAAGCCCAGTGCAGGCTCCAGCTGAGCCAGAGTGATCAGGTCAGGAACAGCCCGGCCTTGCTCCTGTTCCTCCTCAGCAGGCTCTGAAGGCCTCGACCCCTCTCCACGAGGGAGGGGCAGGGGGTGCTGCTTCCCTCCCCCAGTGTGCCCACTTGCCCTCTTGGGTTTCCACAGTCCATGGTCCAAAGGCATTCCCCAAAAGGCAGGGATGGGGCTCGTTCTCTTTGCAGCAGGTCTCAAACAGGTTTGGGCACATAGTATGTGCTTAGCAAAGATCTGCTGAAGGAAGGACTGGATGGCTATTTGCTCTGCCTCAAGTTCCCTCAAAGCAGCAACCACAGTGAGCCTGGCCCGCTGGCCCCGGGGGGGGCGGGGTGGGACAGATTGGCCTTGTTAATCCCAGGAGAAAAGAGTTTAGGAAAAGTTTATAAAATAAGGGATGGGGAGTGGAAGCAGGGAAGGGGGTTCCCAGAGATAAAGACCCAGAGAGGGAGAGCTGTTCCAAGTTCCTCAAAGAGGACGAGATGGCAATAAACTGAATCTAAAGGTTAACCTGGAGCTGGCGGCCCGGCCGCAGTGAGTGACCTCCATGCACACGTTCTCCTATGATCTCCTGCGATCGTCGTCCCACCGAGATGGGTAACACTGCTCCCACCTTCCGACGGAGCAGCGCGCTCAGGGTCGTACAGCTTGCAAAGGCGCCGTGACTTGGAAAGCCTGTCCCTGACCACTAGGCAACTTAGCCCCACCTCATGAGACTTGAAGGGGAAAGTGGGAGCTCATTTTGATAATGGCATCCCCCCCTCCTCTTCCTCTCCACAATTCCCAGCCTATGAGACCAGGGGCCAGAGTCTGGGCCTGCGCAATTCACTTAGACAAGTGCCTCGATCTTGAAGAGGCCCAGCCCCTCCCGACTGGACATGGAAACGGAAGGTCCACGGGGCTCTCAGTGTCCCCCTCAGAGCCAGACTCACCACTGGGCATCTCGAGGCCCAAGAGACACTGGGAGCACAGCAGTGCTCAATTAAACCCCACAGGCTTACTGTGCATGTCTGTGGACTGGGGGGGTGGGGGAGTGGGGGACGGACACAGGTCCCTGCCCAGGTAGGTCTCCTACAGTCTAGCTGGGCCTAATTTAATAGGCACTCCAAGCCTTCCTGAGTGAATGGATGAATTTACTTGAAGGAAGTGGAGTCCAGAGAAGTGAAATCTGGCCAAGGTCACACAGCACGTACCAGGAGTGCAGGCAGGATTGGAACCAGGTTAGAATCAGCTATTTCCCACAAAGTGGTGCAGATTCAAGTCTGTCAGCCCCAGCGTCAAGCACAGGTCTACAGAGACAAAGGGAGGGGCTTTCAACTGGGTACTGGCCTGGCCATCAAGCACCCTGCTGGGCTTTTCTCTGGGGCCCGGTGGGGGGCCGGGGGTGGAAGCTTCTCCCTCCCAGGAAGAGCCTGGCTAAGCTGCAGCAGCCAGATTACACTGGGCCATGGGAGGTGACAACAGCCACAGTACACAATCCCGCCTAAATATTTCATCAGGAAACCCAAATATTTAGATGGCGGAGAGGAAAAATAGAAAAACAGAATGTACATTTCAAAGCCAGTCAAAGGGACCTGTCTACCAAGGGCCCTCTGAGAGGGGAAGTGGGGGGTGCCTGCCCCCTACAAGCGTACAACTCTGACCTAGGGTCCTACGTGATCCCCACCCAGGGAGGACACACGTGAGGCTATCTGCACCTGGAATCCTCCAGAATGCAAAAGGTTCCACAGGGGCCTGGGACAAGCCAGGACTGAGCAGAGAAAGCCTTGCCACCTTTCCCCAGAGCAGGAACCAGGGCCCTGCTGGAAGGGAAGAGGGGGCCAAATTTCCGTATGTTTAGATGTGGACCATTAATTCTTTTGAGGGAAGGGTTATGGGTGAACTTGAAAGAAATGGGAAATGGTGGGTAACTCCACTAGGAGGAATCTGGTGGGCTTTATCATCGGTATCACCAGATCAGGAGCTCAGTCCATGGTGGGGCCTGAAGCAGGCATCAGAAACAGGCCCTCCCCCCGCACCCTCCCCCCCGCCCCGAGAGACAGAGCACAGGATCAGCAGCTAACAGGCAGCAAGTCACCCATTGCATGTGCCAGGCACTCTGCCAAGTGCGTTTACGTGGACTCTGCGGACATGAGGGAGAAACTGTACTACTGTCCCATTTCGCAGATGAGGAGACTGACCTGCTCAAGGTCACGCAGCTAAGTGAGCATCCTGAAAGCCGTCCCACATCCCTAAGGCTCTGAGGATACCATGCAAGCCTTGCCCTTTCCTGCCTCCAGGCCTCTGCTCCTTGTTTTCTCCCCCCTTTCCACCCCACACAGAACAGAAAGGTCCAGAGTGTGGACTCTAGGTTCAAATCTTCATTCTTCCACTTCCTAGATGTAC
Source organism: Mirounga angustirostris (assembly GCF_029215605.1). Lineage (NCBI taxonomy): Eukaryota > Metazoa > Chordata > Mammalia > Carnivora > Phocidae > Mirounga > Mirounga angustirostris. The sequence continues at coordinate 35,557,925 of NW_026991716.1, forward strand.
AACCTCTAGGATGAACGTCTGTGGTCCACTCTGTGGCTCCTACCAGGATGGAGCGCTGGTAAGAGCACCTCCTGCAGAGGGCTGCTTCATATGGATTCATGAGATGAGGCCCCAAACAGTTCACACAGCCTGTGGCTAAGCAAGCGCTCAGCTTGCACCCCACCCCCCACCCCCATACCCTAACCTCCAGGCTCTTTCTCCACTCCTGGCTCTGAAGTCAACAGGGCAGGGTAAGTCTCAGCCTCTAGTTAGCCATGTAGACCTGGGCAAATCCCTTGGCCTCCATTTTCCTAGAAAATGGGCATAGCATTAACATTTAACCCACTGGACTGTTTTCAGGAGACACGGTTAAAGACCCAGCCCAATGCCTGGCATGCAGTAAGAATTCAGCAGGATGCTCACAGGGGCTGCTACCCACACCACTCATCTTTCCAGCCTGCCTTAAATTCCTGTTTCTTTAAATTCAAGAGTAGAGATTAATCTCTCAGTGGTTCACACTTAGAACCTCGAGGTGCATTTACCAATGTCAACCCAGTGATAGGTCCTTTACTTTTCTTCCTCCAGACTGGGGGCTCCCTGAGGGCAGGGGTTATGTGTTGTTCAGAGCCAGAGACCCTGCAGGCCAAGGGGTTCTACAGGCCTCAGGAAACAGGAAGCGAATCCTCTGAGGCCCTGTGACCCTCGTCCATCTCTCCAGCCTCTACCATCTGCAACCCATCACTCAGCACCAGGACCGCATTTCCCCTCATTTCACCACAGTGACCGTTTCTCTCCCTAGTGAGGCTGAGCTCCCGAGGGCTAAGGTCCCTGTCTAGTTTCTGAGGCTTCATTCAGCACACACCAAAATGCTGGCCAGCAGTGAGGCCCCTCTGTGAGCCCACCCCTTCTTTTGCCCAGATCTCTGAAATTTAGGGACCAGATTAACTCCTCACCAAAAACCCAGAGGCCTCAGGCAGCTGTAGAAATCTGGAATATACCACCCTCACTTTTGCATGAAGGGACAACTAAGGCATAATTTGGAAAGGTCATCAAATGGGGGGGTGGCTCTGGTAGGGACCCAGACCTGAGGGGCCCATGGTAAGGGGAGAAGGTGCCCTAACTGAAAGTTGGGTTTTGTGGGGGGGGGCTGTGGGCTCTGTGGGCTTTGGTGGGAAAACCCACACTCCATCACATCAGAAGGAGGAAGGGAGGAAGCATCCTTATCAGAACACCCATGGGGTGAAGGGATCAGCCCACAGAAATGCTGTTAATTTCGAGTCGAATACTCCACTTTTTTTAAGTTGCAACGCCTGTGAAGGAAGAGGGAGCTTTCTGAAATGCTGTTCACTCCCTTACTTGAAAATTGCAAAAATTTGGTCAGTTCAAATTCCTTGGCTAAACCCAGAGGGCTTCATCATCTGACCCTCACCTCTCAGCCCTGTGGCGGCAGCCCAGGACCGTGAGGCAGTTATACTCCTCCCTGAGGGCTGTGGGCAAGAAAGATCCACCATCCCCCTTTATTTGTTTAGCTCTTTAAAAATCTGGTTGATACACACCCAGAAGAGGGAATCTGGATCATACGGTTCCACTTTTAATTTCCTGAGGAACCTCAACACTGTTTTCCATAGTAGTTGCACCATTTTACTCAAAAGAAACAAATATTATATGATTCCACTTGAAAGGTATTTAAAGTAGTCAAAATCACAGGAACAGAACGTAGATTGCTCATTACCAGGGGAAAGGGGAATTGTTTAATGGAGATAGAATCTGTTTTGCAAGATGAAAAAGTTCTGGAGATCTGTTTCACAACACTGTGAATATACTTAACATGAATGAACTGTACTCTTAAAAGTGGTTAAGATAGGATAAATAATGGATAAGATGGTAAATGCTGTTATGTGTTTTTCACCACAATTAAAAAAAAAAATGTTTGATATTTCTTCTGCTTCAGGAAGGTCCCCCTGATCCTGTGTGAGCCAGACTTGTGTGGGCAGCCCCGCCCCAGAGCAGGGGTGTCTAGGGAGAGGAGCAGTGGCAGGGGACCTAACCCTTAATGAGCACTGACTAAGGGCCCTGAACTGGTCTAGGTAAACAACGAGGGTGCTATCGTGGCATGCCTTCAGAGGCCAGCCCATGACCATCATACAAGCTGCATGGATGGGGCTCTTTCAGCAAGAACAAGGACCCCACAGTTGGTGGGCTGAGTGTCCTCTATCCATGTCAACCCATCCTTGGGGAGGATGGACAGGCCAGGCCTCCTCTGCCCTATTTAAAGAGTCCCAGGGAACTCTCAGTGACATCTCTAAGGACACTCGCCTCGACCTGCTCCATTCCCCAAAAGGAACACGGAGAGGAGGCAAACCTATGTCACATGCTTTCTTGTAGTACCCAGCACACTTGGCCTCTTTGTTTTTTTTTAAAGATTTTTTTTTTTATTTATTTATTTGAGACAGAGAGAATGAGAGAGAGAGAGCACATGAGAGGGGGGAGGGTCAGAGGGAGAAGCAGGCTCCCTGCCGAGTAGGGAGCCCGATGTGGGACTCGATCCAGGGACTCCAGGATCATGACCTGAGCCGAAGGCAGTCGCTTAACCAACTGAGCCACCCAGGCGCCCACACTTGGCCTCTTTGTATCACCTGGTTCTGGCCAAGTAATTCTTCAGCACCGGTGGGATCTAGCACCCCAATTTGTGGAAAGACTCTCTTGGGGGTTGTCTCAAGAGTATGGCTCCTCTGTTCCCCAAAGCCTTATACTTCCCTGCTCCCCACTCCCACCACACATAGAGTTCAGAGGCTGAGCCCAATCTGACAGCAAACAGCCAAGTTCAAGATGAAAGCCCTTGGCCTGAGGTCAGAGCCAGCCAAGCACAGCATCCAAAACTGGAGGATTGTTTCTTTTAAACGCCAGACCAGGGGCGCCTGGGTGGCTCAGTCATTAAGCGTCTGCCTTCGGCTCAGGTCATGATCCTGGGGTCCTGGGATCAATGCCCCGCATTGGGCTCCCTGCTCCGCGGGAAGCCTGCTTCTCCCTCCCCCACTCTCCCTGCTTGTGTTCCCTCTCTCGCTGTGTCTCTGTCAAATAAATAAATAAAATCTTTAAAAAAATAAATAAATAAATGCCAGACTATCAATAGGGCAAAACCCCAAGAAAATACTTAGAAGCAACAGTCCTCACCTCCCTTGCAACCCCTCCTATAGGACTCCCCCCACCCCGACTAGAACTTTTCAACACTTGTTAATTCCCACCCTCTGATAAGTCTCTAATACCATGCCATCTGTAATCATCCTAAGGGCTCTAGTAAAACTTCCCAAACGATTCAATGAAAATTCACTTTAACTGTTGAAACTCTAACTAGAGCAGTTAACTGAGGCACATCTATCGATTTAAGAATTCTTATTTTTTTGGCTGCCCTCAACTTTAAGGGGAACATAAACAGACAAGCCATGAGGAGAGGACCTCTTTCTTCCATTTCCTCTCAAAAACCCGACTTCTCTACTTTCCACCTCTGCAGTTCCAGACAGTGAGGATCCAAGTTCACACTAATGACGTGGAGGCCTCCGGGATCTTGGATAATCAAAAGATCTATTGTGTTCCCTTTACTTACAAAGGCAGTTAAGTGGACCAGTGTGCTTTATAATTTCCAACAAGGCTTGAAACAAAAGAGGTTTTCATGTTAACCCTCAATTCTCAAAAAAAAATTCAATTAATGTGCCCCATTCTCAGCATTTTGGTCAGATGTAATTTTAGCACATAATCCCTCGTTATACTTTCAAATTTCAGGAGGAGGATTGGTGTTAGTGATTTGAGGTCAGACCTTTAAAACCGGAATCCGCTTGACTGGTATAGACGGGAACAGGTATAGAGTAGGAAGGTTCCAGTAAATAAAAGGAGAGGGGTCTGGCACACATGGAAAACCTCCAAATAGGATAATGCAGTTTGAAGCTGGTGAGGAGGCCAGCAGGATCCACAAGGCTTCTGGGAACTGGTCTGCTATGTGAGCAGTCTAGCAAAACCCAGAGTTAGGGATGGGGCATGCCAGTGGAGGGCAGGGCCTGGAGCCATCCCTTTCGCACCCCTAGGAGACCTGGGAATCTCAAGAGCCACAGCAGGAACACCCCCTCTCTCCCCACTTTTCCTCCCTCTCAAACCCTCCTAATTCCAAGACCCTACTTGAGGTCATCGCCTCCAGAGAGCCCGCCCTGACCCCTCAGGCTGGTCCTGGGGGCCCTCATGAGCCTCCCTGTCCTGGTGAGCTTATTCATCCTTCTTCCCAGCAGCCAGTTTAAGCCTGGTGGGTGTCTTAATCCATCTTTGCACTCCCAGAGCCTTGCCTAGTGCCTGGCACACAGTGGGCACTTAATAGACGCTTGCTGACTAATTCTCATGTACTTCGGAACACAACACAGTGTGAAACCTGACTCTGCACCATATAATCCTGGGCAAGTTATATCACTGTCCTCATCTATAAAAGGGGTTGGTCACCAAGATTAAATTAAAATAAGAACTTCTATAACGTGCTTATTGGAAGCTCTGGTGCACAGCGAGTTCTCAAATCCTTCCTGTTTATGATCACTGCACACCGGAGGTGAAGGCTGAGGAAGGTTCACTGCTCCCCTTCACCCCAACCCTTTGCTTTCCTGTGCTGCCAAAGGAGGGGTGGACTGATGCTTACCGAAGCCACAGAGGAGGTGCTAGCTTGGCCAGGCCCCACACAGGAGGCCTGCGTGCCAATGCCTGTTCTAGTGGAAGGAGAAAATAGAATTCCCCAGCCGGCCAGAGTCCACCTGAACCAATTCACTGAGCTCGCTTACAGACTAACCAGTCAAGAGCTTCACACGCCCAAGAAGGAGGGCAAAGGTGTACAAGGAGCAGGCTCTGGAGGCAAACTGTGCGATCCTGCGTCACCAAGGCCACCCCAACTGCCCTGAGCTTCGGTTTCCTTATCTGAATATGTAAGGTTGCTGTAAGAAGTAACTAAGGCAGGTTAAGCACCTGGTCAATGTGTGCTCGATAAACGCCAACAACAGGGGGAGACGTGCAGTGCCGGCTCTCCCAAGTCACACCAGTACACACCTTGCCTAACGCTTCTACTTGACCTGATCCTCACTGGCCCCTCATTTTGCAGAGGGGGAAAGAGGCAAAGTTAAATGGCCTGATGGGTAAATGGCCAAGCCAGATGACAAAACCAGCCTGTGCCCTCTCTCCTAAAATGCACATGCCACCCACAATGCCCAAGGCGTGGGGCATTCAGGCAATGCTAACTGCCCTTTGTGGGAACCACTGCAATTTAGGAAGAGGCTGGGGGGGAGCAAGGCTCCAAGGTGGTTCTGAAGGCAGGAAGGAGGGAGACCATGTGGTCAGAGGCCAGTGGGGGTGGGGAAGTTTGAGGTTTGAAAGTTGGCCTCCACCTCAGTTCAAACCACAGCTTGAACAGGGAGGAAGCACCTGACAACTTGGGGCCTATTTCCAAAGATCGAACGAAAGGTGAGGGGCGTGTTGTGTTAACTCCCTTCGTGTGCCTTTGAAAGCACGTGCGGATATTTCCAGGGTAAGAATAACCCCAGCCCAGACTGCAACCCCCCCTTCTAACAGCCCCTCCCAAGAGCCCACCCCAAGCCCAGGAATTCCTAGCGTCGGACTTCTTTAGGATTACAAAGGTGATTCAGAACCTGACAAAACACAGAACCTCAGGTGCGTGTGGCGGGACAGATGGGAAAGAAGTTTGAGTTTTCAAAGACTGAGTCTTCATTTTTCCTTAAGCCAACTTCCTAGGGCTGAAGGCCATGCTTCAAGTCACGGAACAAAAAGCAGAGCCAGGCAGATTTCTGCAGACTAAAAAGTAACGCTAGCAAAAATGCTTCCTCTGGTCAGTTTTCGTGTCTTGGGTTTTTCCTATGATGGGAGGGGACTCGCCCTGTTGGAGAAGGTTTGAGAGTTTTCTGGCCAGGGATGAGGAACAGGGCTGTCTATAATCGTCTCCAAATCAGACTGGCCTGATGCCCAAATCTACAAATTACCTGCCCACTTTTGGGGGGCAATCATTGGCGGGTTTAAGAGGACCTCCAAACAAGAGGCATTTTGTTTGTTCGAACACCTTAAGAAAGCTGTCTAACTTCCAAAGCTACTACTACCAGCTGCACGCGGCTGCCTTACCCCGACACCCCCCCTTTCCCCTCTCCTCGGGTTTTGAAGTTTATTTTCCCACATTCAGCCTTGAATTCTTTCCTTCCTTCCCCTGCTGTGGCAAAGAGGGAAACACTTCGAGGGCAGCTTGATTCTTCATCACCCACGCCTGCCCTCTTCCCCCTCTAAACAAAGCCCTGGAAGAAACTAAACAGCAACTCGTTCTCCGGGGGAATTGTTTCCTCAAGGGAAATTATAAAGTGACCACTCCCCAATGCGCACACACAGGGCAGACACTCATCCAAAGGAGCTCCCGCTATCGGGGGCAAAACCACCCGATTGCCCTCCGAAGCTCATCCTCCCCACCAAACCTCACCTCTCCTGGGCCCCCACTCTGGGGACGGCTGCAGGTCCAGAGGCTCTCCCCACTAAAATCCAACACCCAGCCTGCCCAGCCTCCCCTCTGCTGGCCTCTGAGAGGTCAAGTCTTTACTTGCCCAGCTGCTGGTAAGTACCTATATGCTCATGTGTGTGAATGTCCATTGATTTCAGGGCAAAAAGGAGATAGCAAAGGAAAGGCCTCCTCACCTATTCCAAAGCTTTCAACTTTCCAACAGTCCAGGGCAGGCAAGACAGATGAAGACAGGTTCATTCTCATTTCACACATGGGGAGACTTGAGACGGGTCAAATGAGAGACAACTAGACAACCATAAGATGTTGGGGGTCTGCTGTAGATTAAGTGCTGTTCCTCATCAAACCTCCTTTCTGGCATCTTTTGCCCCAAGAGAAATGTAACACCTTGGACAATCCATCCCTAGTCCACCCCACAATTTAGAACCTTCACCAGCTCTTATACCCAGGTCCTGGTCCTTCCACTGGAGGGAGGCCATTAATGCAGGCCAAGAGGGTGGGTGGTTAAGGCTAAGAGCCTCTGAGAAACTGGAGCAGAGGACCCTGGTCCCCAAACAGACCCAAGGTCCCAACCACCATGGTCAGCCCTAGTTTATCCGAGTGAGGTCAAAGCCATCCATAGAGCAGGAAGGAGAAGAGGCTCCCAATGCCAACCCGGAGGAGAAACTACCCCCCAACACCTTCCATTCTAATCAACCTCTCCTTCCCCCTAAAAAGGATGCCCAAGGTTTTGTTCCTTTGTTCAACCTGCTACTTTCACAAACTTTAAGTCCAAGCCCTGGGGGAGGAGGGGGACTGTCTCCGCGAGATAAGCTCTGCCGGAAGCGTGAGCGCGTCCCCAGCATTCCAGCCATCGACCCCCATCCCGGGAGCTCTGGCGGGACAGAGCCCCCTACCCACTTCCTGAGCCTAGCGGGTGCGGGGGAGGGGAGGCTTTGCTCAGGTTGGGGCTGGGGGACCCTCCAGTAACTCCGCTGGGCTCACGTTCGCGAAAAAAAAAACCGGGCGGGCACGGCACCGGCCTGGAGCTGGGAGGTGGAGATGCGAAGGGGTGGCACCCGGCTCGACTCCCGAACTCCGGGAGCGTCTCCAAGTAAAGATAAACGCCTTTATCCGCCCTCCAGCCCCCTTCCAACCAGGGAGGTACCCGCACACTCACACCGAGCCACCGCGGGGCCTGCTTCACTGGGGGGTCAACCCCAACTTCTTCTCTCTGGACAAACTGGGTCCCCAAAGAGTCTCCGCGCGTGGGTGCCTCCAGTGTCTACGGGTGAACCACAGATCCCAGCAGCCAAACCCATGCGAGACATCCTTTCCTGCTACCCCCAGGACTACCCACGGGGACTGTGAGTTATCCAAAGCTGTGAAGGGCTTCCCTTCAGCACTCCTAACGCTCCGGCCAGCTTCAAGTGTCCGTAGGGGCACGGACGGCGGCTCACCTGTAAGATCTTGTCCAGGCCCTCCTGGCCCAGGCACGGGAACTCCTTGAGCAGATGCAGTTTCTGTGTATAGTAGTTTTTCTTGGCCTCTTTCCAGTGCGGCTCCTCGAGCACCTCGAAGATCGCTGCCCCGATGGCCAGGTAGAAGATGATGGCCGAGGTGAGCAGTGGGCCCCGGTCCACCATGGCTCCTGAGCGGCCGCCTCCTGGAGAAAGCCTCCCCTAGCCCCAGCGGCTCCCGGTCCACGCGCCCTCCAGCCTCTGGAAACAGCTGTTTGAATTTGGAGCTCCGCATGCGCAGTGCCCTATTCCCCCCACCCCCCGGCGCCGCTCCCCGGACAAAGTTGCTCCTTCAAATTGGCCCACCAAGCGCGGGTAACTGTACGAAGCGTTGCTCCCGCAGGCGGGCGGAGGTGGGGGCGGGCGGACACCAAGCGGGGGGCAAGGGGGCGCCCTGGCTCGCGGGGGTAAGAGTAGCTGGGGGAACTCAAGGCCGGACTCTGGGGAGACACGTGGGCCGTCCTCCGCGAGCCACAGCAGTGCGCGCCGCGCCCGCCTCCGCGCGCCTCTTTAACCAGCGCCCCGCGCGCGCCCTCCCGCGCCCAGTCCCGCAGGGGAGGGGCCCGCGCAGGCCCCGCCCCTCGCCTGCACCGCCCCCGCGCAGGCCCCGCCCCGCGTAGGTCCCGCCCCGCGTAGGTCCCGCCCCGCGTAGGCCCCGCGGCTGGCCGGACGGTCACCGCGAGGTGCGCGCTGAGGAATTCCGTGCTGCGTGCGCTTCCCGGGCCACCGCCAGGGGAGGCTGCGCGCCCCGCGCTGCCAGAGGGGCTGGGGTCTCCGGGACTCGCGTTTGTTATTAATGCTGGTGGTATTAACTAAGATGAGTGTGTATCTGATGACCAGGGTCGGGAAGGTAGTACTATTATTATTTTCATTGTAATTCAATTTCCATCTGCTGACGTTTCTGCCGGGAAAGCTTGATTCTCTCCGTCTCTTTCTCTTACACCCTCCTGTAAGCCAGGGGAAAGTGTAAGATTAGAAAGGGACTAGAGAGGTTGTAGAGAATGGGGATATCAGGAACTAACCCAGCCGCAAAGGCGAAACTCTCCCCTATTGCCCCATTCTCACCTGCCCTGGTGAGACAGACCCCCACATCGGGAAGGAGCAGTTGTAGACGCTTACCAGCCACACACACTGTTAACTCTCCAGGAAATACTTAACCTCTCCATACTCCCAAGTCTATAGGGCAACTCTCATCTACACCCACACACGGGCCCTCATCTCCCTTGTTGGGAGATATTTTCTTCCTGAATTCCTTCTAATATACGATATAACTCTAATGCACTATATAATAGTAAAATGACCGCTGGGGGGTAGGGAATCTGGACTGTTCAATGACATATCCTCAGACCTTTACATAGTAAGACACTCAATAAACATTTGTGCAATGAAGGAGTGAATGAATTTGTCAAAAACAGACACTGAGGATGTTTCTCGCTCATCTAGCTTCGTCTATAAACCTCAGGGAGTACCACATCCTTTCCATGCATCATGAGCTGGGCCTCTAATTATACCAACCTTGCAGTGAGGAAATTGAAGCCGTGTTGGGTTAGTTTGTTCAAAATTTCCAACCAGCCAACAGCCAGAAGTTGGAGTGGCACATTCCAGCACTTGGTACCAAGGGCTGGCCCGGACCCTCTGTGGGGGCAAGGGCAGCAGTGAGCCAAATTGGTGCATGGCCTTTAGCCAAGGCCTTTTATTCCCACCCCACCCCCCCTCCATGGGGAAGGTGAGGGACTTTGCTCAGGTTTCAAGAGTTAGGACAGTTTTTACTGGAGGGGGAAGGTATCTGTGGTGTGTCTGAATTGGGCAGGAACAGAGGGTCTAGGGATACAGGTCTGAAGGATTGATCTGAGTTTGTGGATGTTTCTGTCTCTCCTTTATGGCACCATGTGTGTGTCTCCAGGAGGCCGGGGCAGGAATCCCCATGTTTCCTAATTCGGTGTCCCTGGGGACTTAGGGATCCAGGTCCCCTCAACAAGGCCTCTAAGTTGCTCCCTCTGGATCCCACCCACTCCCCAGCCAGGCCTAGGCCCTACCCCAGGCAGACCCCTCTTCTGTCTTCTGTAACTCCTGTCTGCCTCCTACCCACCCTGCACCCAAGCTCTGCAGTCCCACCCTCCAGCCCTCAGCCCACAAGGAGTCCAGGCTTCTGTCCCAGATCCCCTGTGTCTGGAAAGAAAGTCAGGGACTGTGGTGTGAACAGTTCATCCAGCGGGGGTGGGGGCAGTTTGAGAGGCCACAGGCTCTCTCTCTGTTTGGAAAATTCTCCACCGTTCCTCTCCCACCTCCGGTCTGTGTTCTTTTCCTAAGAAAATAAAGGGCCTCTTCCTATTTCAGTTTCACTGTCTCACAAAAACATTGCAGAATACTTTGGGATGAATCAGGTTTTATTCAAAGTTTTTATAATTTCTAGTTTCTTTATCTTTCCATTTTACCTATTTCTCCATTTCCCAACTTCTCTCTTGCCCTCAGTGTGGTGCTCACTCTCTCCTCATCTCTCCTTCTCTGGTCCCATTCCTTACCTTCCTGTGTCTTCCCGAACCTTTTGACTTAGCTCTCCATTCTTTTGCCTCTCTCCCCTTCCCCAGGCTCCTTCCAGAGTGATTGTGCTTCTCCTCCTCTCCCCTCACTTCCTCCACCCTTCCAGACTCCATCCACACATTTGGGTCAACAATTTCTGATGGAGATCAGAAACTATGGCCATTCTCTGCACAACAGCCAGTGGGTGCTTTTGAAAATACAAACTGTGCTGGAACCAATGAATATTAGACTACTTGAGCCTCGAGGATGGAAAAGTAAAAGTAGGTAAAAGGCGGGGGAGGGGTATTTTCTTACACAAGCTGATGTTGGGAAGCAAGAATTTCCTGTGCCCTTCTGGGTCCTTCTAGCTGGACTAAGAAAATCAAATTGACATGAGACAGATTAACAAGAGAAAATCAAATTTAATTTCATATTTGCAGGAAATCCACACAGACATGGAAATTCCAAAGACAGTTGGTCAGAATGAGGTATACATGTCATTTTGAACTAAGAAGAAGGGGGTAGGGGTCTGGGACTTCAAAGGGAAGGATTGCAATTCACAGGAAGATGAAAAAGAGTAAATGTTTGGTAAACAAATGTTTGCTAGGTCACTCAGAAACAATGAGACATAGAGGACTTTGATCAAACAGGCCTTGCCAGATTCCTCTGTCTACCATAGCTAGTTCATAGCGTAATGTAGATATCTATGGTGATAGCTCTCTTCCTGGAACAGATCCTCTATCTGAATTCTTTTTAGCAGTTGAGGGGGGAGGTAAAGAGCCTTTCCTGAATCTGCTGGGTTTTGATTGCTTTTTAACTCAAAATAATGTCTATGATTTGGCGTAAAGTGGCCCATCTTGGGGTGGCCTGCCCTTGGCCCCTACACTGACTGATACAATGCTTATGGCTAATAATCATTTCAGAGTGCCATCTTTTGAAAGGCAATCAGCTTTGAGAATGGAGTTGAATTTCACATTGGTAGCAACAGGTCACTAGATTTACGTGGGTCCCCCCTAGGAGAAACTGACAGAGCAGATCAGCTGTTTCCCTCCAAGTCATGCTCTGGCCACAAAAGTATCCACATTTACCTTTTTCTTCCTTGGTTCAATTAGGTAAAGGGGTTATCCTCTTGGTGAATGAATGTTTGATAATCTTTTTTTTTTTTTAAGATTTTATTTATTTATTTGTCAGAGAGAGAGAGCACAAGCACGGGGTGGGAGGCAGTGGGAGAAGCAGGCTCCCTGCTGAGCACGGAGCCCGATGTGGGGCTCGATCCCAGGACCCTGGGATCATGACCTGAGCCGATGGCAGATGCTTAACCCACTGGGCCACCCAGGCATCCCTGATAGTCCTTTCATAACACTTACTGCTTTATTTCTTTTTAGGAATATTTCTGTTTATATTCTCTTTAGGGATTTCAAGTGGAATAGTTCCCCTCTGAAATTCACATATGATCTAAGGAGACATATAAAAAGCCATTAAGAACATCAGGTGGTTCAACAACACAATCACTTGAAAACCTTGTTTCTTTAGAAAAAACTTTGTAGCTGTCAATTCAGAAGTTCAAAAGATTTTATTTTCATTTTTGTTCTTGTCATGTTGCTTGAAGGATAGACAGTTTTAAAATAGCTTACATTATGAAAGATTGTCAATTACTTTAATATCTATTAAATTTTCATGTCTACTAATCCTCTGGCTCTTCAGTTAGAAAGGTTCTGAGTAGTAAATTCAATATACCCAATATGACAACCTTCGTGTTTTATCCTAGGAAAAACAAAATAAAATCACAGAGCAATAAATTTGTAGTGAAAATGGTGTAAGTACAGTGGAATATTATTCAGCCTTTAAAAAGAAGGAACTTCTGAGACACCTGGGTGGCTCAGTCGGTTAAGCGACTACCTTTGGCTCATGTCATGATCCCATGGGCTGGAATCGAGTCCTGTGTCGGGCTTCTTGCTTGTCGGGGAGCCCGCTTCTCCCTCTGCCTGCCGCTACCCCTGCTTGTGCGTGTGCTCTCTCTCTGACAAATAAATAAATAAAATCTTAAAAAAAAACGTGAACTAAAGTTCTCTTTATAAAAAAAAAAGAAGGAACTTCTGACACATGCTACAACATGGTCAATGCTAAGTGAAATAAGCCAGTCGCAAAGAAGACAAATACTGCAAGATTCTGTTTATTTGAGGCATCTAAAGCTGCCGAACTCTTAGAAACAGAAAATAGAATAAAAGTTGCCAGGGAGTGGGGATGGGGGAGGGACGGGAAGAGCTGCTCAATGGATATAGAGTTTCAGTTTTCTAAGATGAAAAACTTCTAGAGGATTTGCTGCAGAATAAGGTGCATGTAATTAACACTCCTGTGCTATCCACTTGAAAATGGTAAAGATGGTAGATTTTATATTACATGTAAAGTTTAACATAAACACACACAGACACACACACAGTGAAAATTAGTGAAAATTGAACTTGTAAATTCAAGGTAAGCTATTTGAAGTTACAAGCATTAGCCAGGCATTGAGGAGAGTGACGTGGCTAAGTGGCGGGAATTAGTCAGTAATTAACCTTCAGCAGGGTTTCAGTTACTCTTAATACTGAAGCTGCATGTCCATCATTCTGAGAGCTTGTAAAGCTGTGGAGAAACATAACCTTGTAAGTTAAGAACAGACCTCAAGCACCAATGCTGAATTTTTGGTACTGGAAGATTCAGATAGATCTCTGTAACCATTTCAAAATCTTTTCCTTAAAAAGGGGGCATGACAATATGAGAATTTCACAGTTGTGGGACAATATCTGAAACGTCTATGGCCAGGAAAAACAATTTGTTAAGAAGCCCCCACTCTGGCCAGTTCAGAGGTCACCCAGAGCTGTTCTTTAGACTGGGTCATTTTTTAGAGTTGACACAGCAGGGTGTGAGTTCTGGGACTTACACCCCAAATCTTTCTCTCCAATTGTCATTGATGCCTGAAACCCATATTGGAGACTCATGCCTTTGTGTTACACATCGCCCTCTTCCTAAGACCTCTTTTTAACTCCATGAAAGGGGGATGGCGTTAAGACTCTAACAGTTTACTTCTGTGGATCTTAACCTTTTCTTGTTTTGTTTTCACGACTTTGAGTATCTATGATTTTTTTTTCCCCCAGACTTTCTTTCTTTTTTTTAAGATTTTATTTATTTATTTGACAGAGAGAGACACAGCGAGAGAGAGAGCACAAGCAGGGGGAGTGGGAGAGGGAGAAGCAGGTTTCCCGCTGAGCAGGGAGCCCGACGCGGGGCTCGATCCCAGGACCCTGGGATCATGACCTGAGCCTAAGGCAGATGCTTAATGACTGAGCCACTCAGGCATCCCGAGTATCTATGATTTCCTCGGAAAAATGCACCCATGCACCGACCCACCAAAATTTTTACACAAGTTCTGGTGGTTTCAGAGGACACCCCATTCTCACCTCCCACCACAGTTGCCCCTGGCTAGCCTACTCCATCAACTCCTTCAGCAGGGAGGTTTGGGGGGACTGGGCAGAGCTGTTTGATGAGCAGAGAAGAAAAAAAGGTGAATGGAGGGACACCTGGGTGGCTCAGTCGGTTAAGCATCTGCTTTTGGCTCAGGTCATGATCCCAGGGTCCTGGGATCAAGCCCCGCATTAAGCTCCCTGCTCAGCGGGGAGCCTGCTTCTCCCTCAGCCTGCCGCTCCCCTGCTTGTGCTCTCTCTCTCTGACAAATAAATAAATATAATCTTAAAAAGAAAGAAAGAAAGAAGAAAGAAAGAAAGAAAGAAAGAAAGAAAGAAAGAAAGAAAGAAAGAAAAGAAAGTGAATGGAAAGGGGGTGGGACACCAGGGCAAATTTGACATATCTTTACAAATTTGCCTATAACAATAATAATAAGGCACTTTTTATGTGTTCCCTAGGTGCTAGATATTTAATAAACACTAAATGAGGTAATGCAGATAAATAAAACATACTATTATTATTATTATTATCTCATTTAATGGTTGCAATAACACCACAGGGGGTTATTAGCCCATTTTACATACAAGGAAGCTGAGGCCCAAAGAGGTTAAGTAACTTGCTTGAGGTACCTTGTACAGGGTGACCTGAGTCCAGAGTCCATGGCTGTTTGTCCCCATTGACCTGAGCACATGCTGTCTCCACCCCCCCCTTTCCATGGCCTCCTCTGGCTCCCCCTGAAGCCTCCTGGTTTCCTTCTGTACTGTGCGTCTTCGCCCTGCTGGCCTAGGCCCTCCCCAGCTCACTGTGGGAGTGACTGGGTGCGCCTGGCAGCCTGTGGGGCTACCTCTCTTGTCTCTCTGTCCTGCGGTGAGCAACCTCCTATGTAGCCTGCAGGATTTCTTTTGGACATTGTGGGCTGTCCCTGCTGGTCTCTTACAGCCTGCTCCCTTTGCTGGTCACCCTGAACACAGAGAAGGGCTTTGGAAAGAAGAAGTTGTCAGTGGAGTCAACTGTTCTCTGCAGGTAGAGATGAGACTCCCATACTGACCTTGCCAGTGTCTTTGGGCAACTGTTCATAATGTCTCATATTCATGCATTTATTTATTCATTCATCCATTCTTCCATGCTTTTTTTAAAGATTTTATTTATTTATTTGAGAGAGAGAAGGAGCACAAGCAGGGGGAGTGGCAGGCAGAGGGAGAAGCAGGCTCCCCACTGATCAGGGAGCCCGATGTGGGACTCGATCCCAGGACCCTGGGATCATGACCTGAGCCGAAGGCAGACGCTTAACGGACTGAGACACCCAGGTGTCCCTCTTCCATGTTTTTTTGAGCAAATACTATGTGCCAGGCTCCAGCATAATGTGGCCCCATCTTTGTCCCAAAGGGCCTTTGAATGACCAGGAGACAAAAGGGCAGTAAAAGTCCACCTAGGGTTGGGAAGCCAGGGATTACAGAAGTGGGGCTGGGAATCAGTTCCATCTGGATAGAGTCAAGAGTGACTTCAAAGAGGAGCTGATCTTGATAGTCATTTTAGAAGCTAGGTAAGAGTTCACCAGGCGGACTGGGTGGGGGGAGCAGCGAGAAATGTCATGAAGGCAGAAAGCAAGGAGGGGGGCTGAGCAGCCACAGGAGACTCAGTAAGACTAGCGCTCAGGGGAGGGGCAGCCAGAGACCAAGTCCCAGAGCTACAAAGATGGTGTGTGTGTGTGTGTGTGTTTGTATGTACACGCATGTGCACATACACTCAGGAGCATGGGGAGGGGGCGGGGTGTCATGGCAAGGGGTTCTAACCTGTAGTAAAGAGGTCCACGAATAAAATTCAGAGGCTCCGTAAACTTGGATGTAGAGACATTTTACATCTTTATTTGCACTAATCCCCATTTGGATTTTTTTTTAAAGATTTATTCATTTGAGAGAGAGAGAGAATGAGCAGGGGAGGGGCAGAGAGAGAGGGAGAGAGAGAATCCTCAAGCAGAGCCCCCACTGAGTGGGATGCCCATGGCAGGGCTCGATCCCAGGACCCAGAGATCATGACCTGAGCTGAAATCAAAAACCAGCCGCTTAACCGACTGAGCCACGCAGGCACTCCTCTCCATCTGAAACTGAACGTCACCTTCAGTAATACCTGCAGGTGACAAACACAGTAGCATTAGCAGCACCAGAGACTTTGTCACCAACAGATAGTCACCAACAGATACCGCATTTTCAGACCCCATGCAGTAGATACCTCAAAACATTGTTTCAAAATTATGTCATTAGCCCCATTGCTGTAACTTATAATGTGTTAATGAAAAAGCACATATATTCCTATACACAATTTTTATCTTTAAGGAATATTTTGATAATTGTGTTTTGATATCGGCTATGTCCTTGAGAAAGTGGGGGCAGCAACAGTGCCGGGGGCGGGGGTGGGGGGAGAGTGGAGACCAGAAGGAAGGTAGAAACAGTGGCAGTGAGAGGCAGGAGGACTCAGGAGGTGTGAAGGGGTTGGGAGCTTTGTGATTTGGGGGCCTGTCACAATTTTTGGAACTCCCCTACTTCCTGCCTGTTGTTTGTGGGACCTGCTCCATTCTGGAGTTGGGCACCCATGATAATCGGCCTCCCCTCCCACATTGCCTGAACACGGGGCTCCCACAAGAGCCTTTCCCCCAGCCTGCCTCCCCTGGCCTCCCTCAGCCCCTGGCTGCTCTAAGCAACCCCAGAAGGCCTCATTTAGACCCACTGTTCAATGCCTACGACAGCCCCATCTGGCCCCAGTGTGGCCGATACCAAGGGATGTAAAGATCCCAGAGACAATTGGCTACTTGTCCAGCAGATGAAAGAGGGGCCCGAGGATTGGATGGGGGGGGAGGGGAGGAGGAGGAGGAGAATGCCAAGGGACAGGAGGCACTGGGATTCCTGGAATTTCTGCCTTCTGAGCCAATCTCAGGAGTGAGCTGGGCAATAAACAGAACTTGAGCACACGTAGGACTTTGGCCTTGGAGTCCTGAGACGTGTGTTTCTGAGCGGTGGCTCACCAGGTGCTGGGGCTCCAGGGGCTTAGAGCCCCATACCTTGTGACAGGACTTGTCACATGGAAGTTACTATTCACTGACTCTCCTGAGGGACTGGAATCCCGGTTCCCGGTCACAAAGCACCCCCTCCCCAAACCTTACTGCGAGTGAACATATTGGGGTGAATGGTCTAGCCCCTTCCCTTGTACCGTCGGACTGTCAGGGCAAGGAGGGGACCTGTCAGAAGCTAGGCCATGATAGGAGTCACCCCTCCTGTGTATTTCCCACGTGCCTGGTGCTGCTCTCAGCACTCGAGACACATGGCAGCGTGTACTGCACAATGGTGTGACCCTCTAAGGTAAGCCTGGCCAGTCTCCCCATTTTACCTGGGAAGGAACTGAGGCTCAAGGAGGAAAGTGACTTGGTCGATCTGGTGTGTGGAGAAACCAGGATCAGAACCCGGGCAAAGGCCTTGCAGCACTTAGACAGGGCAGGGTCTGAGAGAGCTTCCCTCCTCCAGAACCTGTCCCCTGTCTCCCCTGTCCCTCCGGTGCCAGGCTTTTACCTTTGGGGGCGGGCAATGTTAATTTGTCTATCCTCCTCCATCCCATTGGCTATCTGCTGCCTCTATTTTTCTCATTATGGTCAAATAGACATAATATAAAATTGACTGCTTTAACCATTTTTATTTATTTTTTATTTTTTTAAGGACTTATTTACTTGAGAGAGAGAGAGAGAGAGAGAGTGGGGGAGAGGGGCAGAGGGAGAGGGAGAGAGAAAATCTCAAGCAGGCTCCCCGCTGAGCACAGAGTCCGTGCACGTGGGGCTCGGGGCTCGATCTCACAATGCTAAGAGCATAACCTGAGTTGAAATCAAGAGTTGGACGCTTGACCGACTGAGCCATCCAGGTGCCCCTAACCTGATTTTAAACGTACAATTCAGTGGCATTAAATACATTCACAATGTCGTACAACCATCACTGCTATTTGTTACCAGATGTTAGCATTTTTAATATGATGTTGTGGCTTAAAAATAAGAAACATTTTCTTTTTAGGGATTAAACAAAATGCTGAAAGAATCTTGTCACTTCTCTGTTTTCCCGAGGCTTGAGATAAAGTCCTGTGTTCTTACCGTGGCCTCTATAAATCCAGTCTTCGCCTGCCTCTCTGGTCACATCTCCCACCATCTTCCGAGCCCATCCACGAGGGACCGAGCCACCACTGTTCATGGCAAGACCATGTTGTGACTTTCGTGGGAGGTTTAGCCTTTGCAGGTCCTTTCCTCTATAAACGATATCTTACAAATGTATTAGTATAA
Organism: Mirounga angustirostris; assembly: GCF_029215605.1. Taxonomy (NCBI): domain Eukaryota; kingdom Metazoa; phylum Chordata; class Mammalia; order Carnivora; family Phocidae; genus Mirounga; species Mirounga angustirostris. The sequence goes on from NW_026991716.1 coordinate 35,576,214, forward strand.
AGACCAATACATGAATATCATATTTAAAAAATTTTCTTCAACTGAAAATTTCTTTTTTTCTTCTGATTTTAAAATAAAAATATTTTCGGGGTGGGGGGCGCCTGGGTGGCTCAGTTGGTTAAGCATCTACCTTCAGCTCAGTTCGTGATCCTGGAGTCCTGGGATTGAGCCCCACATTGGGCTCCCTGCTCAGTGGGGAGTCTACTTCTCGCTCTGATCCTCCCCCTCTCGTGCTCTCTCTCTCATTCTCTCTCTCTCAAATAAATAAGTAAAATCTTAAAATATATATATATATATTTTCATGGGCTCCTTGTAGTGTGGTGGGCCCAGGACACTGTTCCCAGCCACAGCTAATGGAAAAGTTAGCCCTGTTCCAGAATCATACTGTCTCTACCTCCCCAAACAGTCTCTTCTCTATCCCTCCATCCTGGCAAGCCCTACTCTTCCTTGGAGAAGGCTTCCCTGACTGCCCTGAGTCCCCAAGAGAGCTGGTGGCCTCCATCATAGGCATTCACGCCTCCTGAACCCTGGCTTCATAAGAAGCAGCACAGTTGAGAATCATATATTAATCTGTGTGATTCCTTGCTTGATGTCTGTCTCCTCCACTAAATTGTGCATCTCTGCATCCGCAGCACCTAGCCCAGTGCCTGGCATTTGGGGGTATATCATGATAAATATTTTCTGAATAAAGAAATGCATTGGAAGTATAAAGAGACACCAGTTGTGTTTAAAAACATCTGAATAGGAAAGAGAAAAATGCCTAGAAAGAAATATACCCAAAGGGTAACAATGTATTTGGGGGAGGTAGTTAGCAGGAGGTAGAGAGTGGTAGGTTTAAGAGTGGTTTTTATAAAATGGCTAAGAGACTAGCTCTTGAAGTTCTCACTTCAAAAAAGAAACAATAATTTTGTGATGTGATAGAGGTGTTCACTACCCTACAGTGGTAATCATGTTGCAATATATAAATGTATCAAGTTGATAGGTAGTACACCTTAAACTTATTCACTGCTATATGTCAATTATATCTCAATAAAAAAGAGTGATTTTTTTTCCCGTGGATATGCTTGAGTGCATTTTCTAGTTCTTTCTCTATGAACATCTGTTGCTTGTGTATTAAAAATATTAAATGAAACAGCAGAGAAGCATTCTTTCCAGACAAGTCCTGAAAGAAAGACCCCATTGACTGCAAGCTCCTTGAGATATGGCTGTAACTATCTTGTTCTCAGTGGCGTCTCTTGTGATGGCCACATTATAGGTGCTCAATAAATATTTGTTGACTGACGGAATGCTGATCCATGAGGTCTGCATTGGAGATGGTGACAACAGGCAGGAGGCTTCTGCCTTGCCCTGTTAAGGATGAGATGGGGATGCCATGCAGTCAGCAGAAGGGGGAGAGAGAGGGAACTTCTGGAGGCAGGATTATCAGTCTCAGAGAGAAAGGATTCATTTTACCTGCACAACTGGATGCATGGCAAAGTAGGGAGTAAGGTGGAGAGAGTACAGCAGAGGGGGTAGATAATGAGCTCACCCTGGGGCTTTTTACATGGAAGGTGCTCTCAGCATACCTGGCAGAATCAGCCCAGAGTGCAGCGAGACCAAAAGACCAGAAATTCAGGAATCGGAAGAGACAGATTTGGGGGTCATAGCACCCGGATGGCAGTTGTCTTCTTCCAAGTGGCTCAACGGCCTGCTCCTACTCCCAGGCTGGAAACAAAGACGTTAGCTTTGTTTGGCTGGCTTCCGAGCTCTTGGAGAGGAAGAGGGAGCTTCGCTGGGACAAGGATGCAAACCAGTTCCAGGGGCCAGACAGAAGCTGGGGATGAGCCTCTGAATAGAACACTGGAACTGAAACAACTATCAATTACCCCCACTGAGTCAGAGTCCAGGCTGACATTTAAGAGCACAAACACATAGGAACACGTAGAGGAGGCAGAACTTTCTGTTCAATAAAAATCACGGCTGTGACCCAGCTGAACCATCCTTCAGCTCATGCCTAGACTGGAACCACTTCTCATTCCAGGTGCGTCCTTGCTCTGAAATGGGCATATGAGTCACTTGGAAAAGAAGATTTGATTAGCAAAGATTCAATCAGACTACAGCTGTGGCCAAAAAGTGGGGCGCACCTGCAGGGTGAGACTTCCCCGCAAGCAGCCGGATTGCCAGGCACCCCATTCATGCCTGCTGCCTGCCACTGTGCCCCAGATCTCACCTTTGGGGGCACGCCACTGGGTGAAGGCATGGCAGCCTCCGTGGTTCTTACTGCAAAATGTGAATGTCCCTTCATGGTAGCACATCCCAGTGGTTAAGAACTTGCAGCACATCTGTTTCTGATTCTCCTTGAGGGTTCACTAGGATCAGGACCCTGAGAGAAAGGAGTTTTAATGAGGGAATGGAAGGACAGAGACAGTTGTGTAATTTGGTAGGATGCGGAGGGTGGGGTGCAGGGGGCAGGACTCCAGGCACGGCCCGTCCCTGGTACATGATGCCCACATGCTCCCGTGTGTCCTTCAGGGCCTGCAAAGCATGGGAACGATGCTGAAGCATTTGCTCAACTGAAGGCTCCTGGCAGGAGGAGGAGAGCTCAGGACACACTCACACCTGCCACAGGCTGGAGAGGAAGACGGCTGTTGAGAGGAGAGGAAAGGAATAGTCCCAGGGGAATGCTGAAGCCACTGCACAGGGGATGGGGTACAGCACAGGAGGGGTCTGCATGAAGTGTAGCTATGCTGTTCCAGGTGTATGTGGAAACCAATCGGGCTGATCCTGGAACAGCTCACAGCCATCCAACCCTGTGCCCCTGTTGTGGATTGTTCTCCCGTCCATGTATGCTCCGTGATTATTACCCAAATGTATGGAAAACCACCTCTTCTTCCAGGGACCTTTCTTCAAAATTCTGTATCCTTTGAATCTCTTGGCATCACACTGGGCACATAGTTTGTGTGTTAATAAGACATGTCCATTGTTAGCTCAGAGAGAAAGCTTCGCCAGAAGCCAAGCATCCAGCAGACATACTGATCACCTTCAACAAGTTCTTCAAGTACTTACAGATCTGCAAATAACAAAGAGCTCCACAAAGATCTGCAGTCTCTTCAAACAGCAGTGGGCTCTGTAAACACCTTCGAGCTCTTCAAACAGCTGTGTATTGTAAAGCAATTATAATTTTAAACTGTGATTTAAAATTTTTTAAACATTTACAAATGACAGGCTCTGCAAACAGGGATGGGCTCTGCAAACATCTGTGGGATCCGTGAACAGCTAGAGGCTTTGCAAAAAGTGACAAGCTCTGTAAACACCTGCAGTCCACCAGCACCTGCATGTTCTGCCCTGCAGGCCGCTATAGGTCCTGCAACAGTTGGACTCGAGGCTGTAAGAGCATTGACTGTAGCCCAAACCTGAGAACACTATTACAGTTTTTGAAACTGATTATAACTGACCCTTTCCAGAAGGAATAAATATTAGGAAACAGATGGGAAGGGATGGGAGAAGGATAAGTAAATTTGATAAAAAAATGTTATGGGCTCTGGGTGGGTTCAACAAAACATCAACGGAATCATTTTTGTTGTTGTTTAAGATTTTATTTATTTATCAGACAGAGAGAAAGAGAGAGAACACAAGCAATGGGGGAGCTGGAGAGGGAGAAGCAGACTACCCTCCCAGCAGGGAGCCTGATGTGGGACTTGATCCCATGACCCTGGGATCATGACCTGAGCTGAAGGCAGCTGCTTAACTGACTGAGCCACCCAGGTGCCCGCCCCCCATGGAATCATTTTTATGTGCTGAGAATGGTGTTAGGCACAATGGGAAGCAACGGGAAGTGTGAAGAACCCTATGCACTCACTGCTCATGGAAATTCAAACACCCTGCACCATTTCTGATAGTCATCGAGAATACCTGTACACAGCTCAGATCGATTTCCTTCTGAGTCATGATTACAGTATACCTGGCTAATACCCCTGGTTATCAACTGAAGCAATAAAAACCCATCATAATCCACCTGCAGACTGTATCCAAAGGTGATTGACACCTCCGCTGATGGTTGCTGGCATCAGGGCTGGGCCAGTCTTGTCGGCGGGGACACAGGCACTTGAAGGGCAAAGAGCAGGCCAGGACAGGGGGCAGGACTCCAGGCACGGCACGTCCCTGGTACATGATGCCCACATGCTCCCGTGTGTCCTTCAGGGCCTGCAAAGCATGGGAACGATGCTGAAGCATTTGCTCAACTGAAGGCTCCTGGCAGGAGGAGGAGAGCTCAGGACACACTCACACCTGCCACAGGCTGGCGAGGAAGATGGCTGTTGAGAGGAGAGGAAAGGAATAGTCCCAGGGGAATGCTGAAGCCACTGCACAGACACTTTCCGGCTGTGTGGCCTTGGGAGGATGATTTGACCTTTCCGAGCTTTATTTTCATATTCTGTGGAAACTGGGGATAGTAGTACCTGCCTTAGAGTGTTGTTGTGAGAGTCAGATGGGTTTGTGTCAACCAAGTGCTCAGAATAGCGATGGCAGATGCCATGTGCTTAGCTTCAACTTAGTGAGATGACACTGATGAGGAGGATGGCGGTGATGGTGAAGATGAGGGTAGTCGTGGGGGTGATGCTGTTGCTGATGGCGATGGACACTGTATCCATTTCCTGGGGCTTCTGTCACAAAGTACCACACACTGGTGGCTTAACCAACAGAAATTCATGGTCTCACGGTCTGCGGAAGCCTCAGCTCAAGGCGTTGGTAAAGCTGGGCCCCTCTGGAAGTAGGAGAAAAATCGCTTGTGTGTCTCTCTCCAAGCTTCCACTGGTTTGCTGGCAATCTTTGGTGTTCTTTGGCTTGTTGACCCATTCCCTGATCTCTGCTTACACATTCACATGGCATTCTCCCAGTGTGTGTGTGTCTCCCTTTGTGTCCAGATTTCCCGAGGACACCAGTTACATTGAATTAGGGCCCCACCCTAATGACCTCATCGTGACATCTGCAAAGACCTTATTTCCAGATAAAGTCACATTTCTGAGTACTGGGAGTTAGGACTACAACATTTTGGGGAGGACACAACTCAACCCCTAACGATGATGATGATGATGGCAGTGGTGGTAGAATGATGGTGCCCTTCCTTTTTCTCACCTCTCTCTGCCTGAGAGCAGGCTTCCTGCACTGTATCGCTTAAAGAAATGCCTGTTCATTGGCCAGTGTCAGATCTTGCCCATAGGGGGCCCATGAGAAATACCCATAGCATTGACTTGCCGTCAATCCCACCCCACCATGACCTTACTGTCTGTTTGGGGTCTCCCATCCAATCCAAGATAGAGGGGGTGGAAATACTCTGCCGAGGAAGCAGGAAACAAGCTGTTCTAGCCGGCATCACCGTATCGATATTCCCAAGACTCTGAGCAAGCAAGACATGAGGCTGTATTGTTTTATTAGTGTTTGTATAAACAGATGGCAGGAGAGCACTCAGTTGGGACAGGAAGGGGTGATAAGGCACGAAGAGTCATAAACACTTGGGTGCAGGCTTCATCCTAGCTGAGCCTAAGGCTGAGTGTTTGCCCAGGTGTGGCCCTTGCCTCCTCCCAGTGCAGATTGCATCACTTTTTGCCCTAGGGGGTAAGGGGTTAATCTGGGGGATGGAAAATAAATAAGCACACTCTTCATGGCAACACCCCCACCCCCACAGACAGCACACCCTTTTGGAATAATCCCACATTCTAAAAAAAAAAAAAAAAGTATAACAACAGTCCCCTTCTTACCTTCTCTGCATTTTCCAAAGCATTTGGGTACACTCTTTTTAAAAAATAATTTATTTTGAAATCATTTCAAATTTACAGGAATGTTGCAAGAACAATAATACTAAGAACTCCCTTATCCCTTCACCCAGATTCTTTAACATTTCACCACATTTGCTTTGTCACCCTCTTCCTTTAGATACACCCATTAATCTTTTTCTGAATTTAAGAGCAAGCTGCAGACATAATGCCCATCACTCCTAAATACAAAAAAAAAAAAAAATTAAAAAAAAAAATCTCTTGTATGAATCATCCTAAGGCTCTCCAGGTAAGGGAATTGACATCAGTAAAGACTACCATTCAGTCCACAGATCCTGTTCAAATGTTGCCCATGTCTTTTTCCTTTCATGGCCCAGGATAGAATCTAGGACCATGCATTGCATTTAGTTGTCATGTCTCATCCATCTTCAATCTAGAAGTTTCTCCATCTTCTTTGCCCTTTGTATCCTTAGCAGACCTAAAGAGTTTAGGCCTTCTATTCTGTAGGATGACCTTCAATTTGGGTTCATCTGATGTTTTCTCTTGAGCAGCCCCAGGCCACTTCTTCATTCTTGACAGGAACACCACAGATAGAATTCTGTGCCTTCAGCCCGTGGTCCATTTGGTGTCTGTCAGCCTTCCACACCACACAGTCACCATCTCTGCTTAGTAATTAATACAGATGTTGTGAGGAGATACTATGAAATTATGCCAATATCCTGATCCTCATCGAACCTCTGCCCACCTGCTTTAACATCTGTTGACAACTCCTGAATCAAACACTACTACTGTGGTTGCCAAATGGGAATGTTTCCATTTTCAGCATTCCTTCTACCATTTGTTGGTTGGCATTTAATTACAAGGAAAACCTTCCTCTCTCCCCCATTTGTTTGTTTGTTTGTTTATGTCAGAATGGGCTCATGGATTCCTATTTTATTTAATTTGTTGAAATGCATTAAAATCATTATTTATTTTAGTGTTCAGATTATTCCAAGTTGGGCCAGACAGACCCCCTTCAGGTTGGCTCCTTGTGTCCTTTGCCATGTCCCTATTGTGCTTTGAGCATTTCCTTAATGTCTGGGGCAATAAAGCGTTCCAGGCTCATTTGGACTCTCCGTGCTCCAGCCTTGGAATCAGCCACTTCTACAAGGAATCCTGGTTCCTTTTAGTAGAGGGTGGTATTTAGAAACCAAGATCTGGGTGCTCAGTGAGTTGTTACGGGAGCATCATTACTTCTAGGCCCTCTGAAAACATAGAGCTAAGACAAAATATAGATACAGCCACTCTCATTCACAGTGGTTGTGTTTTATAAAGTCCACCAACACTGCATTAGTGAGCACTGAACCATTGCTCTTAGAGGAAATATAAGGTTAGGTTCCTGTGAGCCTTTGGTCACATTTCCACCAACCAATCAATACATAACCTTGTTTTATGTGTGTTTCTGTTTAAAGACATCTTATTTAATAGATATTGTTGACTCATGGACAGTGAAGGCACTGCCATCTGCTCTGTAACTCATGTCTGAACAAAGCTTGTCTAACATGTATTTCCTCCATGAGGCACATCACGGCTTTCCTGCACGTGCAACACTAGACACTTCAGCACTATGTTTGGGCTCCATTTTAAACAGCAAAATCACCAACAGGAAGCGCCAGCATGAGAACAAAGTGGCACTAAATAGACCGTGACAAGGATACTTGTTGACAGTATGAGAGTCGAAACAAGGAGACAAAGCAGTCCTTGTTGACCTCAGCTGAGAACACTCACATTGGCAGACTAAACTTTTTTACCTCTCTGTGCGTGTCCGTAACCTCAAAAGTGCTGCAAGTGTTTACTTTGGGGTTACAAATACATTTTGGTGAGTAGGTGAATTTGCAAATATGAAGTAATAAGGATCAAAACTCATACAACTCAATAGCCAAAAACCAATCTGATTAAAAATGGACAGAGGATCTGAACAGACATGTTTGCAAAGAAGACATACAGGTGGCCAGTGGGTACATGAAAAGGTGTTCAACATCACTCATCATCAGATAAATGGGAAATGGAAATCAAAACCCCAGTGAGATATCATCTCACACCTGTTAGAATGGCCCTTATCAAAAAAACAAGAAACAACAAGGGTTGGCAAAGTTGTGGAGAAAAGGGAAACCTTTGTGCACTGTTGGAGGGAATGTAAATGAGTGCAGCTATTATGGAAAACAGTATGGAGGGTCCTCAGAAGAGTACAAATAGAACAACCATGTGATACAGCAATCCCACCTCTGGATATTTATCCAAAGAAAACGAAAACACTAACACGAAAAGATATCTGCAGCCCCATGTTTATTGCAGCATTATTTACAATAGCTGAGATATGGAAGCAGCCCAAGTGTCCATAGATGATGGATGAGTGGATGAAAAGTTGTTTTACATACATGTAAAATATTGGAATGTTATCAGCTATAAAAAGGGATGGAAATCTTGCCATTTATGACAACATGGATGGATCTACAGGGTGTTATGCTAAGTGAAATAAGTCAAACAGAGAAAGACAAATCCCATATGATCTCATTTATGTATGGCATCACAAAAAACAAAAAAGCAAAGTCCTCAAGTTCATGGATGGAGAAAACAGATTGGTCATTGCCAGAGGTGGGACTTAGGGGGTGGGCAAAATGGATGAACAGTCTTAGAAAGTACAAGCTTCCGGCTATAAAATAAATAAGTCCCGGGGATGTAATATACTGCATGGTGACTAGAGTTAATTACACTGTATCGCATATTTGAAAGTGACGATTGGGATGCCTTGGGTGGCTCAGTCCATTAAGCGTCCAACTCTTGATTTCGGCTCAGGTCATGATCTCAGGGTTGTGAGACAGAGCTGCGATTGGGCTCCGTGCTGGGTGTGGAGCCTGCCTGAATTCTCTCTCTCCCCCTGCCTCTCCCTCTGCCCCTCCCCTGTTCATTCTCTCTCTCTCTCTCTCTCAAAAACAAACAAACAAACAAACAAACAAACAAACAAAAACCAGGAAAAGTTGATGGGAGTAGATCTTAAAAGCTTTTGTCACAAGAAAAAAAAATTGTAACTCTGTGTGGTGATGGATGTTAACTTGACTTATTGTGGTGATTACTTCACAATATGTACAAATATCAAGTCATTATATGTTGCACCTGAAACTAATACAATGTTGTATGTATTTATTTATATCTAAATAAATAATGAGTTTTGACTGTATATACATACAATACACACATACACACATAATACCTAATACACCACATAGAGACATCCACAACTCTTTCAGTATCGATCTGCATAAATGTATTTTAAAACCATGAGTTTGTACCGATACTTCCTATCCCAGTCCCGAAGCTCCAGATCCTTCTAGCTTTTCCTCTCTTCATGTGCTTGTAAAGCATCTCCCTGACAAAGAGAAACTTAGCTCCCGTTATCCCCAAGGTATTTACTTCCTGTGCCCGCACCTTCTGAGCTGAGTTCTCTCCAGTCATACACATGCTTCTGTGCAAACCCTTACCCCCTCATGGGCCTCACTCCTTTGGCTGACCCGTGCACCCACCGTTCTGTGAAGAGAAGAGACCCAGGGGAAGGGAGGGAGAGGGAAGCTCGGGTAACCATTAGTATCATACTGGCCTGGTGAGGCAGACAAAGTATTTTTTTACCCACTTTACAGATGAGGCTCAAAGAAATTGACCATCTGGCCTCGAGGTCAACAGGGAGTAACTCTAATTGCTGAAGAAGTGGCTCTCAGTCCTGCATCCCCAGCGAACTTTCCCAAAAGACTAAGCCTCAAACTCCACCCCAGGCAATGGGAGAGGCAACTGGGAATGGGAGGCCGGCAGGGTTTTTTTCAAAGCTTTCCAGGGCATCCGGCTGTAGCCAGGGCGAAGAACCACGGCCTGAGGGCCACGTGAGTCCAGATCAACTCCCCGTTGTGCCGCCTGAGCACAGCTCAAGCAGGCTGCTGAGATGTTGGGGAAGGTCCTGGGGCAGGAAGCGGCCACCTGGAGGAGGCGTGAGCCTGAGCTTACATGGGATTGTCCAACATAGCTGTGGCTGAAAGCAGACCCGCTCCCAGGAAATGTGAGGCAGGCAATCATGAGCATCTTCCAACAGATACCAGATACCTGGGAGGGTTGCCGGCTCTTCGCTGGTCAGCCCAGAAGGCTTCTGGAAGGGTGAGCAAGCAGGGAGTTGCTGATCCTTATAGATCCAAGATTGGAAGTCAACCTTGACTCTGAGGGCTTTTGTTTTGTTTCTGATAACACAGGGACGAGGACTCCCCCCATCTGTTGAGGATGATGCCATGATGGCAGATGGTGTCTCAGGCTTGAGAATGGGGAGCACATTCTGCACTGCTCCCACCCCCAGTCCATCCCTCCTGCTGCCCAAAGACAACAATGCGTGATGTCATCCCCTCTTGGCTGAGGTCTTTGGAGAATGGGACCCCGTGTCCATTTGGAGGGAATTTTAGGGAACCTCAATGTTTTAGTTAGGAATTGCATTTGGTTGCCAGTAAGAGAGATTCAAAATGATAGTGGCTTATAAAGATAGAGTTTTGTTTTCTCTCAAGTAAAAGAACTCCACAGATAAACTAGTCTTTAGTGTTTCAGTGTCAGCTCCGTGGTGTTGTGCTGTCCCAGGCTCCTTCCAGCTTTGTGTCTCTCCATCCTTTGCATGGATTGTTATCTTTTGGGTCACCTCATAGTCCAAGATGGCAGCTGGAGCTCCAGCCAGCACATCTAAGTTTGAGAAAGGAAGGAGTATGGGAGATAGGGCAAAAGGCACCTGTCAGCTCAATTAGGATCCTTACTGCATTTCCCCTGAAACCTTCCCCCTCCCTCACCATCAATGTATTATCAGCCTTCCTGCTGTGAAAGGGAGTCTGGGAAATGTTTATTTGTCTGTTTGTTTTAAGCTGGGTACGTCATCACCTCCCACAGTACAATAGTATAAGGAAGAAAGTGAGAGTGGATATGCTATGGCAACCAGCAATCTCCACAAAGGGCTAAGAACTCTCCTGGCCCTCAAAGAAACTGGTTCAAATCCAGGATGGACAGAAAACCTGGAATGAAATCCCACTTGTGCAATATCCTGCCCAGCCTTCAGATTTCACTTGTGCAATACCCTGCCCAGCCTTCAAATGGTGGCGATGAAGCTGATGGTGGCCAAGGGTCCGGGTGGCTTAAGACCAGTGCTCCCAGCTGACAGCAACCCCATTTGGGAAGCCCAGTGTCCTCCACCAAGGGGAGGGCAGGCCTGGGACCTTGGTCCTGCTTGGATGCCTTCTCCCGTGACTCAGCCACACTCACTCTTGTTTTCCACTTGCCTGGGCCAGCGGACATTAGCACCTTCAGGGATCTGTGGTTCCATGCCCAGGAGGGATCTGAAGTGGACTGGGGAAGCAGAGGCCCATGGAGTGGCCCTGTTAGGAGGTGGTGAAGGGATGGGGAGGAATAAAGTCAGACAGCTGCATACTCAGAAGAGTTTGACCCCCAGAAAGGAACCGCATAAGCTCCAATTCAATGCCTAGTACCGACTGAACTGACCTTGATTAAAAGAGAGAGGGGAGAGGGGCTCCTGGACTCAAGGGTCTCTCACCCCTGCCCCTTGCTCCTGGATGGGACCCAGACTGACCCAGGCAGCCCTTTTCTGGCCTTTGAGGCACATGATGGAAGTGGGGGGGGGGGAACTACTCACTCCTGGGGTTAAAGTCTCCCTTTCCATGCTTCTTGCACCTGAACACCCCCACCCCAAGACTTACTCCTTACCACCGCCTCAGTGCTTAAACATTTACCTGGGCCCAGTCAAGTGGCTTTCCAGGGGCTTTGACCCTGTCAGGCACTGATGGCCACTGAGCGTCACCCATTTGTTCATGGAGCAGAATTGCAGATGCTGACTTTGATGCCCTCTGCCCAGGCTCTCTGCCCCGGGCCCCCCACTAAGGCAGCTACAGGCCAACCACCCTTCAACCTCAGACTGCCTCCCAGACCCCACCCGCCATTGCTCTGAGCTCCTTTTATCACAAAAGCACCAGGTTTGTCCTCAGAATGCAAAGGGGGTGGGGAGTGTGTGTGGTGGGTGTATGTGGTGGGGGGGAGGGAGCTGGGACTGTTACAGTCACCTCTAAGTGACAGGTCAAGGAGAGTTGTAAACCTGGCTTTGACACCTGTGTGACCTCAGGCAAGTGATGTAAACTTCCCTTGGCCTCAGTATTTTCATCTGTAAAGTGGGAAAAGCTAGATAGGTAGATAGACAAACATAGATAGATAGATAGATAGATAGATAGAGATAATAGATAGATGATAGATAACAGAAGATAGGTAGATAGGTAGATAATAGATAAATATAGATAATAGAAGTTTCACAGGGCTCCAGCGAGATCAAGAGTACTTATAAATTGATGAAGATAGGAAGTATCTACCCCCTTTAGGTGCTTCCCAGGGGTCAGCATTTGGGCAGCCCAGACGCTGAGGGATGACACATCTGGCTGTTAAGTCTCAGAAGCCAAGAAAAGCATAGCTAATGTCCGCTGTCTCAATTATTCAAAAGTCTCTGACAACCTCAACACTAATATATAATGTTGGGAATTGCCTGAAATATTTTAAAATGGTCACTGCAGCACTTTTTTCAAATCACAGTGTTTTCAGTTAAAAAATTACATCTTTGAAATGTGTTATTACAGTTATATTATAGAGTTCATTTAAATTAAATACTTGTAATGTATAGAGACTAATTTTGAGGTTTTCCAAGGTAAGTGCATTTACTGCTTGAGGAAAAGCATGCTTTGTTGGACAAATTCAAAATGACAAGTTATATTGTGTGTCGATTAGGGATTGAATGTATCTAAAAGTGGGTTTGATACTACTTTCCATGTTACAGAGTCAACAATTGCTAAAAACTGTTTCAGGACATGATGTGTGAAATTCTTGCATTTCGCATCATGAAAAATCATCTGGTTCCTTGTCACACGTTTCAAGTCTGGTTTGCACAAGATGGGAGAGAAGGTTTCAGACCACTTTTCCTTTTTTTTTTTAAGATTTCACCTATTTATTTCACAGAGAGAGAGAGAGAGCTCACAAGCACGGGGAGCAGCAGAGGGAGAAGCAGGCTCCCCACTGATCAGAGAGTCCAATGCGGGCTCGATCCCAGGACACAAGGATCATGACCTGAGCTGAAGGCAGACGTTCAACCGACTGAGCCACCCAGGCACCCCTCAGACCACTTTTCCTAAGCATGTCTGCACACATAACACAGGGTGGTATACGTAGCCTCCATTTCTAATAAAAGCACAGCCAAATTGGAAAGAATCAGCCCTCTCTTGTTTTGTTTTAATATTGTTCAATAATAAGAGCTCAGGACATCTTGTTGTGCTTTAAAAATAATTTTGATCAGATGAATGCAAATTATGGATCTGCTGATGAGCACTGGGAGGCAAATTGCCAAAGTCCATATTGGGTGGTTATGCTTTAGAATCAGTATTTTTTTCTCCTTCCCCTTCCTAACCAACCAGCCATCGTAGATAGACATAAAACAATAAATGACAGTATCTAAAAACTATTTAAGGTTGTTCAATGGTCAAAAAAACATGTGGCTGAGTAAGAACCTTCATCCCCACTGAGCCACAAAGAGGGCAGGCTCCCCTAGTAAGCTCTCACATCTCCCTAGGGAGAAGCTTTTATTACTTTTGAACAGCTAATATGGTCAGGTGATTTCAAATGCAAAAACTACAAAAGCAAAATGGAATGGCTGGGTCAAATGAATATGCATTTATAATTTCAATAGCTGTAGCCAAATTGTTCTCCAGAGGATTTCTTCCAATTTACATGCTCAGCAGAAAGATCTGAGTGTTGTTTCTACATATCTTTGCCAACTCAGTATACGGACAAATGTTTGATGTTTGTAGGTGGAATCCTACGTTGGGGCTTGTTTATATATGCAATTCCCTTACTACAGGTGAAATTGGGCATCTTTTCAAATGTTTGAGCCATTCAAATTTTCCCTCCCTGTGGATTGTCTGTTGATGTCCTTCACTCACTTTTTTCTACTGAAGATTGTTGGGTTTTTTCCTTATTGATTTGTAGGAGCTCTTTATATATATTAGGGAAATTAACTATCTGTTTATGGTGTTAATCACAAATACTTTTCCAAGTTTGTTGCTTGTCCTTTGGCTTTGTTTATGATAGCATCTACCATGCAGAAATTTGAAAAAAAAATTTTTTTGGAGTTAAATTTATCAAGCTTCTATTTTATGACTTCTAGGTTGTGTGTCATGATTAGAAAGACCTCAGGATGAAAAAAGCAATTATTTAATTTATTGAAGTTATAAGGCACTGACATGGAAATAGACACCATCATCTCCTTTAACTAAAAGTCCCTGGTTAGGAAGACCTTGAGAGACCCTGGGCTTTCATAAGCCTTTCGTTGGTGTAAGTTGGTTTACTCCAACCACTGCAATGAATCAGAGTGAAGACTGAAACCTGGAGCGGAAAAATCCACACAGAGTTGGTGTAGAGTCTGCTCACTTTCCCTTCCGGGGACCTTGCTGTCTCTTTGTAAGCCATCCCCAAGTGAGGGAAACTCACACTGGGCTGATTTCTGCATGCACCCTATTCCTGACTCTGCTGGGAAATGGGGGAGAGAGGCTGTTGGTTCCAAAGAAAGAGGTAGATTCTCTGTGAGCAAGGGGGTCTGTGCTCTGAAGGAAGGGTGGGGTGCCCGCCAGGTGGGGGAGGAGCCTTGGCTACCTCCCCTTCCCACCATCTTCCCTGGCCCTCCCCCTCCTGGAACTCCCCCCCTTTCCTGTCAGAATGCCCGCCCTCAGTGCCTGGCACCCTTCCCTTGAGCCATATCCCGAGGACTAGTTCCTCTCATTAATATCTGCAGTTCTAAGAAGCAGGGGCTTAGTTTACAGTGAGTTGGGTTTACTGAGAGGAGAAGCTCATGGAGCTCAAGCTGCAGGGTCTGTCCCGCACTTTCCAGGCCCCCGGGATGGGCCCCAGCAATGAGTTCTCATGGTCACAGGTTTTTGTAAAATTTGTCATTTTGAATGATTTCACTAAGGGTGCCCCCTCCCAAATTGTGGGCGCTTCGAGCCCCACAACCCGTGGATGATCTATACTTAAGTAACTGTAATGGTGGGATCTCGGGCAAGCTAGAGGGAAAGTGTTATTTGGGAGGGGAGGATCCTCCTGCCCTCTCTAAAATCACGTGGAGCCAGTGAAGCCCTCTCAGCCCGAAGCTCACAGAGCACTGTGTCTTTTTCACCCCTGTGTCCCCAGTCCCTTGTGCAGAGCCTGGGCCATAGCACAAAATGAGCCAGTGAGTGAGCCAGTGAAGAATGTGCCCCGGGCGAGCACTGGTCACCTCCCTTCCACAGCAGCCCTTCTCAGAGAAGCAGAAGCAGCCCCAAGGCACTGACTCCCTCTCCTAGGCCCAGCTCAGCAGCCACTTCCTTTTG
This sequence comes from Mirounga angustirostris, assembly GCF_029215605.1. Lineage (NCBI taxonomy): Eukaryota > Metazoa > Chordata > Mammalia > Carnivora > Phocidae > Mirounga > Mirounga angustirostris. Next base: position 35,591,425 of record NW_026991716.1, read on the forward strand.
GCTGTAGTTAGAGGTGCAGGTGGGCCCTTGATTGCAGGGTGGGGAGGAAGGTGGTGTCCTTGGATGAGAAGTGTTCAGTGTTCTCCGGGTTGGGGTGGAGTGTGTGTTCAAGTGTGAGTGGAAGATTCTGAGTGGGAAGGAGGAGGGCAGCAATGCCCCACAGTCCACATATACGCACCTCCAACCTTCTCCCACACTTTTGGGTGGTGTTCCCCTTCTTCCCTTTCCCTCAGTCACCCCCGCCTTTCAGACCCTTCCTAACTGGCAAGTCTTTCCAGATTATCTCCAATCCAGACCACACCTGCCTTCAGTGTCCCCTTGGGAATTTTGGATGTGATTAGCTCTGTTTGTTCATCCACTCCTATTGTTGGGTCTCCTCTGCCCTCTCCAAGGCTCTGTAATTTCTGCTCCTTACATCCTGCTGAATTTTCCTTCCTGGTGGGCACAGCCTCCCTCCTCAGACTAGGAGCTCTGTTCCCCAGTAACTGTTGGCATTTCTGTAAAAGGTAAGAATGGAGGGGTGGGGCAGGGAGGGTCACTCTCAGACAGGGTTCTGGGGGTGAGTGGAGACCCAGGGGTCTATTAAAAGACCCCAAGAAAGTTTATGAAAAGCACATGGGCTTTTCTCCCCTTTCTTCTTTTTTAGTAATAAAAAAAAAATTGGCACTAGGTTTGACTTTAGCTTCAAAATTCCAAATATATAAGGAGTGCCAAGTGAAATTCAAGTATCCCCTAGCCCTAGCCTCTAAACACCCCATTCCCCTTCTTGCCCTCAAATACTATTACCAGGCACCACTGTGTATGAAATATGTTTATGTAGGCTTAGATTTTCTCTTTAATTAAAAAAAAAATGGTGTGCCACCACTTTGGACAACTGGCAGTATCTTTAAAGCTGACCACTTGCATGCCCTGTGACCCGGCAATGTCTTTCCTAGGTTTCTCCCCAAAGAAATGCACGTGTCTGCTCACCATGAGACTTCAAAATGTCCATAACAGCTTCATGTATAAATCAAACAGTGGAGGGGCGCCTGGGTGGCTCAGTCATTAAGCGTCTGCCTTCGGCTCGGGTCATGATCCCAGGGTCCTGGGATTGAGCCCCATGTCGGGCTCCCTGCTCGGCAGGAGGCCTGCTTCTCCCTCTCCCACTTCCCCTGCTTGTGTTCCCTCTCTCTCTCTCTCTCTGTGTCAAATAAATAAATAAATAATCTTAAAAAAAAAAATCAAACAGTGGAAACATCCAAAATGCCCATCAAAGATAGAATGGATAAATAAATTATGGACTATTCTCATAATGGGACATTACGAAGCAATGAACATGAAGACGTGGTCGCTATGCATGACAATGCAAATGTATCCCATAAACATGATGTTGAGTGAAAGAAACAAGAGTCAGAAAGGGGTGTATTGTGTGATTCTGTTTAGAGAAACACAGCAACAAAGAATCCATAGTGTTAGGTGTCAGGCTAGTGGTTACCTTTGAGGGAAGTGAGGGTGGCTGACACGGCCATGGGGAGAGAGGTATCTGGAGCATTCCAGGTCCCTGCATGGGTCCAAGATCCTGAAGACCTTGTTCCTGTCCAGGGCCCACAGTGCACTGGAGTTGAGGACCCACAAGAAAATAAGAATGGGGGTGACATCATGACAGAAGAAAGACATCCCAGCTTGGGAAATGTGGTGAGCCCCACAAGGGCTGAGCAGACCTGATGACCAGCCCTCTACTTGGTCTTGGCAGCACGTTAGCCTGAGCAGGGCTGGGAGACAAATGAGGTGGTGAACAAGGCACAGGATTTGAGTCAAAAACCTTCCCATTCAGTTCAACAGACGCCAAAGTGCCTGCTCTGGGCCGGACCCAAGTCTAGGCTCTCTAGGGACCCGAGATAACAAAGGCTTGGTGTCTGCTCTTGGGGAGCTCACAGTCTGGTGGGAGAAAGACGTGGCAGATAGATGAATAGTTAGCATGCCACGTGACACATGCCAGAGAGGTATGTGCTATGTCACAGGGGCCCAGAGAAGGAAGTATGTGACTTGAGACGGGAGATGACACACGAGAGCTGAGTCGTGAAGGGCAACCAGGAACCGCAAGGCCAGCAAAGGCGCTCCTGGCGGGGGGGGGGGGGGGGGGGGGGGCACAGCATGTGCAAAAGCTCGGAGCTAGGGAAGATCATGGTGCGTTGGGGAGCTGCATTTTGTCTGGAGCATAAAATCTGTGCAGCAAAATGAAAAGAGGTGAGGAAGCTACTGGCACTGGGCAGGGCCCAGAACTGTGAAGAGCTTGGCTTACCTCACTCGGGACTTTGGACAGGAACCCACATGTCATCCATCTTGCCCTTCCTCCCTCCCTTCCTTTCTCTCCCTCTGTCTCCACCCTTCCTCGCTCCGTCCCTCTTTTGCTTCACTTTCCTTTCACGATACAACTAATACGTGCTGCCTGCAATAACTTTGGAATATGCAAAAACCAAGAGTGGGAGCTCAGGGAAGAGAAGACCTTTGCTAATTCCCCATCATTTCCTCAGGGTCTATTTGTGGCACCTGACACTAGGTAGATGCTCAAAAAAATATTTGCTGGTGACATGGGTGCTGGGTAGCACCCTGGAGCCACAGTCTGGGCAAGACAGATGGGGGACTGTCCTCGCCAGGGTCACTGTAATTCACCAGCAACAGTCACCTGGCAAGTGCCATGGCGGGGAACTGGGGCGGAAACCCCTAACCCTGGGGTGTGGTGGGGAATCCAGGGAAGGCTTCCCAGAGTGAGCAGTGCAGAAGCTGAGAGCTGAAGGCCTGGGCAGGAATTCTTCAGAGGGAGAGTGTTCCTGGCAGAGGGAACAGCATTTGAGAAGGCCCAGAGGCCAGAGAGCCCTAGTGGGGGTGTGGGGGAGGGGGTGTTGACTTTAAGGATGAAACAGCTATAGTGTAGAGCTGCAGGAGGGGAGCAGAGGTGAGTACAAAGCTGAGTAGGGGTCATATCTTGAAGGCCAAAGTAAGAATATGGGGCTTTGTCTTCATGACAGTGGGGTTTAGGCAGAAGAGTGCTGTGGTATATTTTGAAGCAAAGAGAAGGATCAGAAGGGGCAAGGAGGTAGGAGGCCGGCAGACAAGAGACTGTTAACACCAGCGGACAGAGGGGAGGGTGGTCCAGGTGAGGCCAGAGGCCCTGGCCACAATAGGCCAAAGAGCGGATTCTGGAAGTCCTTAAAAGATAGACTGGTCTCAGGGTGCCTGGCTGGCTCAACCGGTGGAGCCGGTGGGGATCTTGACCTCGGCGCTTGTGAGTTCAAGCCCCACATTGGGTGTAGAGATTACTTGAAAATAAAAATCTTAAAAAAAAAAAAAAATGGTAGACTGGCGTTGGGGACTGAAGAACAGAGGGGGCAAAGGAGAGAGGAGTCTAGCATGACTCCAGGTTTCCAGCCGGGGCACTGGACTCATCTCAGGGAAGAGGAGTTCTGACATTATGCAAACGCTATACAAAGTTTCTGCCACTTCTTCTTCTTATTCAAATGCAGTTGGCTTGTGGTTCCATGGAGGATGACTGACAAAAGCAACAGATGGGCTGTCCTGGAGCTCTGCTGGCTCTCATCCTCCTGCCCTCTCCTTGCCAGCCTGCTCCTTCCTGTCTGAAGGGCTCACCCCAGCTCTGGTTCTTGACCTTTGGACTCTCTTCAAGGTCCCTTCCCCTCCCTCCACTCCCTAGTTCTTAAGAAAGCAGAAATTTTTCCTCCTTGGCCCTGCGCCCAGCTGCCAGCCCAGGAATGCATGATCCCTCCCCGCTGTCACCTGTTCCTTGCTCATTCCTGCATGGAAATGCCCCACCAGAGACCAGCTCGGCCACCCCGGCTCGCTTTCCTTCTTCCGCCTGAGGTTTTCGGCTAGCCCATCAGGCTGACCCTTCCTGCATCTTTGGTGCTCTCACTTTTCCAATGAAGCCACAGCTTCTCTGAAAATCTTCACCCTTCGAGGACCCCCTTGATTGTGTGCGAGTGTGTGTTCCTCACGCGTGTGCGCACACGGGCAGACACCACCAGCGCCTTAGGTCTGCTCCAGCACAGGCGTGTGCTCAGCCTGACCCTGACACACAGATTTTGAGGCCCGAACCCAGGTATGTGCAGGGAGACGGGCCAGACTAGAAGCTCCCCAGGACAGAGACCGGTCTGATTTGTCCGTTTCACATCCCCGAAGCCTGGCACCCAGCAGGTGCTCGGTCAACGTGTGTCGAATAGAAGAATGCGGTGGATTTGGACATGGGCTGTTGCAGACTTCCCTTCAACTGCCTGCCCAGTTGCAAGGAGTGTGGTGAGCTAAGGGTTCTAGGTCTTAGCCTCTTCCAGAAGCCTGGGGCTGGGGCCAAGGTGCAGAGAGGGGCACCCGGGACACAAAATGTGAGGACATGCTGGCCATCAAGGTCATGTGAGCACCTCCTATGGGCCTGTGCTGTAGGCACTGCCTCACCTCTCCAGCCTTGAGCTCGAGGGCCACTGGCTGAGCACAGCAGCGATTCTAGGGTCTGGTCATTTCTGCCCAGCGCTGTCAGGGCCCCTCTGCTGGGCAATCTTTGCTCTGCAGTTCTCCGGATGGGCTGGGAGGCAAAGGTCAGATCTGCCCATCCTGCCTCTGCCTGTTTCCTTTCTCACAAGTCACCCCGGGGACCCTTCCCCATGCCCACCTCCATCTCAGCAGCTGCTTCCTAGAGAACCCGGCCTGCTGAACAGGTACATGCAGGTGACAAAGAAATAGACACACACACATGCCCATGTGAGTACCTCTCGCTCAGTCCTGAACCCAGTGCCTGGCATACACTAGGTGTTCCATAAATCACCAGACAATGGCTGAATGATGGGAGGCTAGTGACCAGTTATGTTAACCCAGCTAGATGTCCCTAACCTGGTGCTCCCAAGGCACCCTTGAAGGCAACAATGGAGGTGGAAGAGTTCTTTCCCTGGAATCCCAGTCTCGTGGAATATGTGCTTTTAGATGAGATAAGGCCATTCGGGTTAACTAAAAGGCCCAGCCTTTTGTCTTGACAAGAATGATATCAGGGTAGTGTGGTAACACGGGGTTATCTTGGGGTGAGCAATGGTTCCCAGTGGCAACTCCATACAAACATGTTTTTTACTGGGCGCAGTGGAGGCGGAAGTGAGGAGTGGGAAGGTCGATGGCTCTGGACAGTCAGATGAGGTATCCTCGGGCAAATAAATCATCCCACGTCTCCGAGGCTCTGCATTCTCACCTGTGGAAGCATAACAGGCCCCAGAGTCTGGGGTTTTGGATAATCAGGTCCCCCCAAGATACTTTCCCCACCATTATCTCATTTGATTTTCACACTAATCCCAGTGGCTCCCTGGGCAGGAAGCCCTATTATTCTGATTTGCCTTTCAAAGCCAGCCCAGATAAGCCCTTCTGCAGTAAATGCTTCTCCCTCTGCCCATCCCCCGCCCCCCCCCCCCCCACCGCCCCACCTCCAGGTTAATCATTGCATCCTGGGGGCTGGGTGGCCTCTGAATCTGGCATGGGCTCCTGCTTTTCCACTCAACCCCCCACCTTGCATCAAGGGCACTGACCCCTCATTGTCCCTTTGGTTCCCCAGGGCCTGGCACACAGTAGGGCCCAGTGGCTGTTGTAGGAACACCAAACTCATTGTTCATAAGGCAGACCACCATCCGGATTCTGTCTTCCACAGTGTTCCTGAGTCCATTCTGCACCTGCCCTTTCTAGAAGCTCGATAGGTGGGCATTTGTGTCTTCATCCCAGTCACTAGTGACAGTTCTGGCCAGGAAGGATCCAACAGCAGAGCCCTGGGCCCCCTCTGCAGAGGGCGTCACCCTCAGGAAACCAGTCCTACAAATAGCTGGTTCCAACACCAAAGAGCTTGGAAATTACCTGCCCTGCCCTGGGCCCAATATCATCTTACAAGCGCCCAGCCCAGGAATGGAACCCAATGGGCGCTTCCCTAATGTCAAATGCTAGTTCCTGCACCCTCCCTTCCCTAAGCAGGTGAAGGTAGGCAAAGGGGAGACTCCAAATGGGTTTCCAGTTTACGCCTTTATTATGGCCGAGTGCAGGGGTCTCCCCCCCCTCCCCCCGCCCCGGCCACCCACTCCCTCTAGCGCCCGCAGCTACTTTGTAATTTATCCAAGTCTGTTTCCTGCTCTCAGGGTTCTGGGTGGCCTTCTCCTTGGGAGGAATTTGAGGGGTGAGGCAGCCGCTGGGGTTATAAACAGTCGTGTTATGATAAGCAGCAAGGATTTGGAGCTGGGCCGTCCCAGCTGAGCCACCCGGGCAAGTCACTGCCCCTCTCTGGGCCCCAGGGTCCTCATTCTGTGAAATGGGGGTTATAACAGTACCTCCTCATTGGGTTGGTAAGGGTCTTGGATGAGGAAATATTTGTGAAGGGACGGGCAGAGTAAGAATAGTGATTTTTAGGATCTGTTGCCATTGAGGGGTAGTGGAAAAACTGGGCAGGACCCCTCCAGAGCTGCCCCCCAGCCTCGAGTGAGCCCAGGAGCTGCCCTGGCAGGTGAAGGGTACCCAGGCAGCCCTGCACTCCCTGCCACCAGGGCTGGAAGGTCCTGGGTGCTTGCATAAAATTTGGGATGGGGGATCCAAGCGGTTCCTTGTTGGCAAAGCCCCGCTCTCCCTGGGCGCAGAGGCTGCAAGCCTCAGCCAGACTTTCCCGGTGATGAAATGTACCCACTCTGGGCAGGGCCTGTCAACTGCTGCCATGGCCACGCTGCCCCACCCCGCTGGAGCGAGAACGGAACAGCGTGTCTCCCTCTGGGTGTCAGCCTGGCCCAGAGCCCCGGGTCCCAGGTACAAGGGTGGAGAATCAGGCAGAGAGAGCGAGGCAGTGGACCCTGGTTCAAGTCCTGGCTCTGTTTCTGGTAAACTGATGTGACTTGGGGGCAGACCCCTCACCCTTGCTAAGTCTCAGTTTCAAGACTTTCAAACTCTCAGTTTCCTTTTCAGCTCAAGGAGGTGTCTCCCTCCCACTCTTCCAGGAAAAAGCAGCCTCTTTCCTAGATGTTTCCTGCCCTCTTGCTTCTGTCAAGAAGCCTGGGTTTGGATTCTAGTTTCATTCATTCATTCATTCATTCATTCATTCATTCATTCATTCATTCATGTTTTCCTAAGGACCGGCCCGTTCTGCTCAACACCTCTTCTTGAGGCTTAAGGGTTGAGAGGAGAAGAAAGGTCACAAGCCCACGCGCACCGCAAATCAGCCAGGTGACAGCAGTGCCCAGAGGGGCTCAGAGGGTGTGAGGGCAGCTCTGAGGGGTCAGATGGGACTGAAGGAGAGCTGGATGCGGCACCCCCGAGGGAAGGGAGTGCATTCTGGCCGAGGGGCAGGGCATGTGCCCGAAAGGGCAGGAATCAAAAGCCCGGGACGGTGAGCGACCACCCTCAGACCATTCAGGCCTTCACTTCTGTGCACTGGCCCCTGCCCAGACCTAGGCCCAGCCCTGCTGTGGGGGATCCCTGGGGCTGGGAGCAGCGTGTTGTGTGTCCCACGCCCCCTCCCCGCCCCCCCCCCCTATGATTCTGTCAGCAGCTTCAGTGGCTGCTCTCAGCTGGTCATCAGCAGCCACTGTAGGGACTAGATGGGCCAGCTGTGGACGCTGTGTCACTAGCCGCATCTCTTCACTCTCCCTTTTGGTTTTCGTTCTCAGTTCTCGTCTGTCTCGGGAGCTGTGATTTTCCTACTGCTGAGTCACCCAGGGAAGGGCAATAAAGGGGGGTGATTAAAAGTGTTTCAGTCCCCGGGATTTCCCATTTCTGTTTACAGGAATTCAAAGCAAAGCCACAGCAGTACCTGTGGTGAGCTAGACAGAAGCCTCTGTGGGGCCCTAATGAAGTACCCCCACCAGGCCTGGGCTCTCTTAGGGCACAGCCAGGGTCTCCCTGACAAACCTAGGGCTCCCCAAGGGCAGGGGCACTACTTCCCCTCAGACTGGGGCTCCTTGAGGCAGGGCTGTGTCTCCCCTCAGATTGGGGCTCCCTGAGGGCAGGGCTGTGTCTCCCCTCAGACTGGGGTTCCTTGAGGGTAGGGCTGTGTCTCCCCTCAGACTGGGGCTCCCTGAGGGCAGGGCTGTCTCCCCCCTCAGGCTGGGGTTCCTGAGGCAGGGCTGTGTCTCTCCTCAGACTGGGGCTCCCTGAGGGCAGGGCTGCTACTTCCCCCTCAGACTGGGGCTCCCTGGGGCAGGGCTGTGTCTCCCCCTCAGACTGGGGCTCCCTGAGGGCAGGGCTGTGTCTCCCCTCAGACTGGGGCTCCCTGAGGCAGGGCTGTGTGTCCCCCTCCATCAGGTGTTTCCCTGGGGTATATTCAACTCTCATTCTTCGGTACCAAGCCCCCTGTAGCCAAGGGTCACTGGGTGTCAGGAACAGAATAGGTGGCCTCCTGGGGCTCCTCTTATGTCAGAGGAAGTAGCCAGGACATTGCTCTCCTGTGTTCCTTTTTCCTCTTGCCTTTACCCTCTCCCAGTCAGACCACAAAAGCTTGCAACCCTTTCTTCATCTTCTCCCACCGATCCCACATTGAATCCATTCCTACCCAGCCCTTTGGTCCCCTGTTCTAGCCTCGAACCACTCTGGTACTCATTGACCAGGGAGCAAAGGTGGCCGAATTGGATACTGTGGGTGAAACCAGTGACCAAACAGACGGTGGAAGCCCTGGCCATCTTCCCTCTTGTCTCCTCTCACTGATGGCTAACCGAAGGCCAGCAGGGCTCGTTCTGGCTGTCTTCAGTGGGAGCTGAGGGCCAGAGGACCGGCTCTGTACTCAGAGGGAGAGAACAGGAATGCCTTGCTGATAACTGGCTGGGACCAGGAGAAGTGAACATAGCTACTTGTGAGAGATTCTGCCAACATCTGCCATCCCTTACATCATCAGTGACTCTGGGGTCACTGCCCTAGGGCAGCCCAGGGTGACTCCACACACAACTGTCCCTAGCGGCAGCAGCTACTCTTTGCAGAGCCTGTCCTTCGGACCGTGGCTGTTAAAGAACGCTGATTTTTCTCAAACTTTTCCACCAAAATGGTGCCCAAAGGGGCCAGACCACATTCCCCCAAGGGCCTTGGCTCAAAACAGCCAACTCAAAGCCCTAGTAGAATCTCAAGGCTTCTGTTTATCTAAAACCCATACATAAGTTTTGCATTCTATCCCATCATAACTGTGTTTAATACAAAAAATAATATTTTCCTCACATTCTTTGAGTCAAATGGATGTTGCAGGAAGATGGGGCACATTTGTGGCCAAAGCAAAATGGTGGCACAATGGTGCCTGTGGTGGGAGCCTAGAGCAAGTGGCACAGGGCCCACGTGGCCTCAGATTTAGTCCTGGTGCAAACCTGCCCCCCAACCTCAGCTGTGCAAGAAGGTTCTCTGTCGGGGTGCCTGGGTGGCTCAGTGGGTTAAGCATCTGTCTTTGGCTCAGGTCATGATCTCAGGGTCTTGGGATTGAGCCCCTCATTGGGCTCCCTGCTCAGCAGGGAGTCTGTTTCTCCCTCTCCCTCTGCCCCTCCCCACCGCTTGTGCTCTCTCTGTCTCAAATAAATAAATGAAATCTTAAAAAAAAAAAAAAAAAAAAAAAAGTCTCTCTGTCCTTCCTGACCTCCCTTACCCAGGTATTCCAGTTGAAAGTCAGTGGTCACTTGGCTCCCTGAGGGTGTGAACAGGGGTGGGTGAAGGGTTAGGGATGTGCTACCCTGTGTGTAAGGCTCTATGGCTCTTCTTCCAGAGAGGACTTGGCTCTGTTCCCCTGGAGAGAACTGAGAGGAATCCCATTATTGGATTCAGGCAGTTAATGAATCTAGGGACAGTTGGGGATGTCTGCCATATCCGGTTCCAGAAGGCCTTGTCATGCCCACAAGCCTGGTCACTTGACAGGCGGGTGTGAGGGACCCAGCAGCTCCTGGCAGGGGCTGTGAGGGTGCATGCCCTGAGGAGGAGCTTCTTTGAGCTCAGGGAGCTGCCCCTTTCTGCTCCCGTAGGTCCAAACCAGTCCCAAGACCCAATATTTCCGTCCTCCAAATGCTTCTCAAATCTATTTCACTTAATTTTTTTCCCAGTTTCATTGAGACATCGTGGACATACACAGCATGGTGTAAGTTTTAGGTGGACGGTATAACAACTGGACTTCCATACATTGTGAAATGATTTCTACAGTAAGTTCAGTTAACATCCATCGTGTCAAATGGATATATAAAAAAAGAAAAAGTTTTTTCCTTGTGATGAGAATTCTTGGGATCTACTCTTTTAGGAACTTTCAAACATACCATACGACAGTATTAACTATAGTCACCGTGCTGCACGTTACACCCCAGGGCTTACTTCCCCCATAACCGAAAGTTTATACCTTTCAACCACCTTCATCCAATTCCCCCTCCTCAAGCCCCTGCCTCTGGTAACCACAAATCTGTTCTCTTTTTCTGAGTTCTTTTCTTTCCTTCCCCCTTCCCTCCCTCCCTTCCTCCCTGCCTTCCTTCCCTCCTTCCTTCCTCCTTCCCTCCCTTCTTTCCTTCTTCCTCCCTCTCCTTTGTTCTTTCAAGATTTCCACACGTGAGATCACAGTACTTTTCTTTCTGTCCGACTTATCTGACTTAGCATAACGCCCTCCAGTTTCATCTATGTTGTCACAAATGGCAGAATTTCTTTTTTTATGGCTGAATAATATTCCATTGTTCCATACACCACATTTCCTTTACCCATTCATCTGTCAGTGGACTCTCAGGTTATTTTCCATATCTTGGCTACTGTAAATAATGCTGCAGTGAACATGGGGGTGCAAATATCTCGTATATTCAGATATATTTCCGGAAGCGGACTTGCTGGATCATATGGTATTTCTATTTTTAGTTTTTTGAGGAACTGTTCTACTGTGAAAACAGTATGGAGACATAGCAACTGCACAGTTTGGAATCCTACCAGCAGTGCATAAGGGGTCCCGGCATTTATCTCTTGCCTTTTCAGTGACAGCCCTTCCAACAGGTGTGAGGTGATATCTCATCGTGGTTTTGATTTGCAGGTACCTGGTGATGAGTGATGTTGAATACTTTTTTATGGACCTGTTGGCCATTTATTTGTCTTCTTGGGAAAAATGTCTATTCAGGTCCTTTGCCCATTTTAATTAAAAAAATTATTTGTGGGGTTTTTTTTGTTTTTGTTTTTGTTTTTTTGCTATCGAAGTGTATGAGTTCTTTATACCTTTTGGATATTAGCCCCCTATCGGATATATGGTTTGCAGATATTCTTTCCTATTTCCATAGGTTGTATTTTCATTTTGTTGACATTTTCTTCAAAATAATCTTTGAATCTTATCTCAAAATCTTATCTCATTTTTTGGTTTAAAACCCTTTAAAGGCCTCTCTCCCTAGATTCCAGACAATGTCCAACTGGTCTGGCTATCTCTATCCTCATCTCTTTCCTCTCTCTCGACTCTGACATCTTTTTTCTTTCTTCCGTCAGAGGCTTTGCACATGCTGTTCCCTCTCAATATAGAACACTTATCCCCTCATCCCAACCTTGTGCCCCATTCTTCTCCCCCAACCAGTCTGACTCTTAATAATTCTTACTCTTATTCACCCTGCACATTTGTGTCTCCCATGTTCCAGGCCTGGGGGAAAGTTCTTCCTCAGGCTCCCAGAGCACCTCTCCTCACAGCAGCTGGATGATGCTTATGTGGTGTTATGTGGTGTCCTATTCCCGCAAGGGTGGCTCATGACAAAGTAAGAAGCAGAAAAGTGTCTGGCCTTTGTGTCTCAACCCCAATCCCTTAGGGGAACTACAAGGAAATTATGCAGTATACTATAACATGGATGAATCTTGAGGATGCTAAGTAAAATAAACCACTCACAAAAAAATAAATATGGTATGATGCCAGTTATATGAGGAGCTTAGAGTAGTCAAATCATAGAGACAGAAAGTAGAATGATGACTGTCAGGGGCCGGGGTGAGGAGAGCATGGGGAATTACTGTCTAATGGGTACAGAGTTTCAGATTTACAAGACGAAAAGAATTAAGGTGATGGATGGTGGGGATGGTTGCACTATGATGTGAATGTATTTAACACCACTGAGTTGTACGCTTAAGAATGGTTAAGATGGTAAATTTTATGTTATGTGTGTTTTACCACAATAAAATAAACAAAACAGTGGGAAAAAAGGTAAAGAGATCCCCTCTCCACTTGCATGGTAGATTGTATTTTCCAAAAATGGTCACAGCCCTATTGCTTCCCCACATCCTCTTCCAGAAGAGGTGGTTACTTCCTCATCCCATGGAAACTGGGTGGGAGCTTGGGACTGCCTGGATGGACAGAAGGCAGTGTGAATGTCCCCTATGGCTTCCCAGGCTAGGTCGTATGGGGCAGTACAGCTTCTGTCCACTCTCAGGGTTTACCCTTGCCCAGCAGCCAATATGTCATGAGCAAGCCTAGGTCACATGGAGGTGAGCTAGGTCTCAGCCAACAGCCCATTCCAGACATGAGTGAGCCAGCGACTCTGTAGATGACCCACCCAGCCTTCAAGCCGCCCTCGCTGATGCAGGCTAGAGCAGAGTTGTCCCCCCAGCACCTGCCTGACTTGCAGCTTTGTGAGTGAAATAACTGTGACCATTTTAAGCTGCCAAATTTTGGGGGTATTTTGTTACACAATCATAGTAACTAGACTGCCCTGGCCCCCATCCTGTCCTTGACTTGAAAAATACTTCTCCTGGGCTAGAAGAAAGGAGGAGAGAATGAAAGGAGTTGATGGAAGAAGAGAAGGCAGAAGCAATAGAGAATGAATACATTCTCCTTTTACCCTGTTTGAGGAGGCATTTAAAACAGAGATTAAGTTATAAAGAAAGAAAGAACATTGTAGTTCTTGCCAATACAAGATTGTAGCTCTCTCTTTCCACACAGAACTAGGATTGCCTGTTGACCTGTTTGCGTCCTTGACCACATTCCTGTCGCTGTCTGGGTCCCCTGTGACTTCTCAGCTCCAGAATTATTCCTGTTACAGACGAGACACTCAATAAACATGTGTCAACGAGTCTATGAACGAATGGCGAATGAATGAAACCCAAAGCCCATCATGGATTTTTTAGAAAGGTCTTGGTCATTTCTTCAGAGAACATTCATCCAAAGTCAGGTTGGGAGACTTACTCCTTTTATAAATTAGGACACTGAAGTCCAAAGAGGGGCAGTGCCTGGCCCAAGGTCTCATGTCCCATGGGTGGCAGAGCTGACCAGGACTCAGTCTCCAGGAGCCTAGCCCATGCTCCCCCCCACCCCTCCCTGTCTCCTGGCCCTGACTGCCACCAGGCTGCTCAGACCCTGGGAAGGATGGGCTGGGAGACAGTCTTCACTGTCTCAAATCATGATTTGCCTAAGTCTACTTGCTGGTCTGGTCCCAGTCCCTCAAGGGCAAATAGCAGATACAGAGAAATTATCCGAAAGGGAGCCCTTGAAGGCTAGTGACTGGGACTAGGAGGAGGTGTTGCAGAAGGGTATGTGATATATAATAGGAACTCCATAAATATCTGGTGAGTTGAATTGAACTGAATTGAATTGAATTGACATAAACACCAAAATAAATATGTAATTACAAACTTGTAAGTGCTATGGAAGAAGGTTTCAGGGAGATGTGAGGGCTTTCAAGTGGGGTCATGCTTCCTTCTGGTAAGGCCTCTGAGGAGACGACACTGATAGGTAAGGAGTTGACTGTGTGGGATGGAGTGGGGGAGAGCCTACACGCTGTTCTAGGCAGAGGAAACAGTTTATGCAAAAGCTTCCAGGTGGCAGAGAATCAAGCTTGTCTGAGGAAACCAAGAGAAGGTCAATGTGACCATTGCCGAAGGATAAAGGCTGTGTATAACAGCGACACAGAAAATGAGGCTGATGAGATAGGCAGAGACCAGACCAGTGGTGCTCTGGGCTCTTTGTCGTTTAGCTAAAAGACTATATCTCCCAGCTTCCCTTGGAGTGAGATGTGATCTTGTGACTAACTTCTAGCCCATGAAATAGAAGCCCATGTGTTCTTGGCTCTTTAAGAAATCTCCTTGAAAGTGGTGGGGAGTGTGGAGCATCTCTCCTCCCCTTCTTCCTTCCTGAGTGAACGTGGACATTATGGCTGGAGCTCACATGGCCATCCTGAACCAGGAGATGATTGGAAGGCGATGATCTCGACGCTTAGTTTCAGGAGCTCAAAGGAGAAATCTGGTTTAGAGATGAAAATTTGAGAGAGGTCAAGCTGTGGTTGGTTGTTGAAATCTTGGCAGGCACTTGAGGGCCTAGGGGGAAAATATGGAGTGAGAAAAAAGATGGCCAAAGGATGAACCTTGGGAAAAACCAACATTTACAGAAAATAGAGCTGGCCATGGGGCTGGGATGGCAGATAGGACTCCAGTTAAAGTTTCCAGGCTCCATGGGCCCTACTGCAGGAGCTCCAACATGTCCCTCTGGAACTCTGTTATCTGCAGCTGACAACACTCTCAGGGGGCTTCTCAGTCCCAAGGGGCTAAGGCCTGAGATTAAGCATGGGGTGAGAGAAGACTGGAGCCCTGTAGTCTCATCTCCCCACAAATCTCATGGCCATAAGTCACTATTGTACCTGGTCCAGCACATTCCTCTCTCTGAATATCTCTAAGGATCTCACAAATTGTCCACCCGCTCCCCCAAGCTCAGAACAATGGATGCCTGGTTGCCCTGCATTTGAGTAGCTAAGTGTTCCCCAGAAGCGACGCTTTACCTGACAAAGAAGTTCAGTTGTCCTCCATTTCAGAAAGGAAGGAAAGAGGGGAGGAAGGAAGGAGCGAAGGAAGGAAGAAGGGAAGGAGGGAAGGAAGGTAGGAAGGAAGAGAAAGGAGGGAGGAAGGAAGGAAAAGAGGAAAGTATAAAAGAAGGGCAGAAGTAAAGAGAGACAGACTATCCTGCTATACTTGAGAAGTGTGGCCAGGAGAGCAGGAGGAAATCCAGTAGAGCGCAGCCATGCATATGCCAATGTGCTATGAGGGACAAGTAAGATGAAACTGTAAAGTGTAGCTGATGCGAAGGGCTGACTGTTTCCCCTCAAAATTCGTATGTTGAAACCCTACCCCCAACCTGATGGTGTCAGGAGGTCAGGGCTTTGGGAAATGCTTCAGCCATGAGGGTAGATGGTGTGTGAATGGGATTAGTGCCCTCCTAAGGGACTTTTAAAGGAGGCCCGAGAAAGCTCCCTGTCCCCACTACCGTGTGAGGACACAGTGAGAACACGGCATCAGTGAACCAGGAGCGGGCACTCACCACACACCAGCACCTTGATCTCAGACTCCCCAGCCTCCAGAACTGTGAGAAATAAATTTCGGTTGTTTGTAAGTCACCTAGTCTATGGTATTTTGTTCTAGCTGTCTGAGTTGACTAATACACTTGACTTAACAACCTGGAGGTCGTCCTCACAGAGAAACACTTCAGGTCAAATTCTACATTGGAACAGGTTAGGGGAAGCAGGGTCAGGGGCTGTCTTTGGGGGCACTATTGGGCAGTGTGGAGACCCAGGGCTTTAATGCCAGGTGGGCTGGACACAAGTCTGGCTGGACGGAACCCCTGGCATTACCACCTCACTGAAATGAATTGATGAGTCCAGGCACATAGCAGGTGTTGAGGACGTTGGCATTCCCTTCCTTCCCCCATTTAATACTAGAGATGCCCGTGGGCAGGTCATGTTCTCTGAGCCTTGGTTCTTGCTTCTGAAATAAAATGCCCAGCTCCACTGCCTCTCTTCCTCCAGCAGGTTAGTCTAGAAATGTTCTCATGGCTATGGTAGACAGAGCCAGAGCCAGACAGAGAGAGAGAGAGAAGGAAGCTCAAACTCATAAGTACTGTTTGAGCCTTTGAGGGCATTTCATTTGCTAACACCCCATTGGCCAAAGCAAGTCATATGACCAGGCCCACACAGAGCGTGGGAAAGCATTGCAGTCAGCCTGCAAAGGGGAGGGATCCAGGGAAAGATGAAGACTTGGGGCTGCTTTTCAGTCTACAACACAGGGCCAGGGGTGAGTAAAATATTAGAATGTCCCATGAGTCCCCCCTTCCCTCCCATTTCCCAGAACATGCGACAACTCTCAATTTGGAGTGTTAGGAGAGGAGTAGCTCTGTGCTGGAAAGAAAACTATCAGTTAAGATTAAGTTTAGCTGCCAGGGACAGAAAATCCCAAGTAGCAGTGGGCTAAATGAGCTAAAGGCATATTTCTCTCTCCTGTAAACCAAGCCCAGAGGGAAGCAGCTCAGGGCTGGTATCGCTGCACCACTATGGTTAGGGCTGTAGCCCTCCTATGTAGTCAGTCTACTTCATGAACACAGCTTTCACCTCATGGTCTAAAGGGGCCATTCAAGCTTCTACAATCACGTCTAGAATATTTCAACAACAGGAAGAAGTAAGGGCTGAAAAAGGGAATTCTCCTTTCCTTTAAGGACAATTCCTGGAGGCTGTGCACACAAACTGACTCTAGCCTGTTGCCAACACCGTGGCCATTCACCCCTTCTGACATAGTAATGGCATTTTTAACTGGTTGTATACCTGGTTGGCTGACCAGCCTTCTGTAGTTAGATGTGGTCATGTGACTGACTTCCAAACAATACAGTGTGAGTAGAAATGATATTTACAGCTACTAGTTGTGACCTGAAAGGGAACAAGTATGACCTTTCTTTCTCCTTTCTCTCCTTCCCACTAGCTGAGATGTGGATGTGATGGCAGGGGCTGGAGCAGTCATGTTATATGATGAAACGAAGGTCTTACACTGAGAATGATAGAACAACAAGAGAGAAGGATCATAGACAACCTCCTAGGCCTTTATATGAAAAATAAATACATTTCTCCATTAGTTAGGTCACTACTATTTTGCATCTCTGTTTCAGTAGCAAAACAATATCTCATCTAGTATACAAGCCTTAGTTCTTATCATAAGGCCACACTGCCTCAAGGGAGCTTGGGACAGGAGGTCTTTATTCTGGGCAGCCATGTGCCCATCTAATAATTAGGGGTGCATTACTGGGAAAGAGCAGATGCTAGAGGAAAACTACCAGTTCTAGATGCTGGAGGGATAATGACAATAGTCATAGCATCTATCTACTGGGAGCCAGGCTCTGTGCTGACCACTTTGCCTCCATGTCCTTCTGGAATCTTCACAGCCATCCTGAGGACAGGTATTAGAGTCCTGGCTTTAGAAGTGGAAAGACTGAGACCCAAAAAGTGATGTGACCTGACCAAGGTCACACAGCTCCTGGGAGTAGAACCTAAAGCCGTGGTTCTTAAAGTGTACTTCCTGGTCCAGTAGCTTCCACATAAGAACTTGTACGAAAAGTAGATTGTCCTAGAAATCACATACTCCGGGGATCGGGCCAGCAATCTGTGTTCGAACAAGCCCTCTTGGGGATGCGGATGCACAATTGGGGCTGAGGGCTAATGCTCCAAGCTGAACCTGGAAACAGTGTCCACTTGCCCTCACCTCCTCTCTCCCCAGACAAACCCCACCACCAAGAGAGATTTAACCCTGACCAGATCCAAGCTTTAGTTCTTCTGCCATCCCTACCCCTGGAACTTAGCTTAGTTGGTACAGGCAGAGTCTCCGCCAGACGGGAAATGGCCCTGCCTTCTCTAAGAGATTCCTGAAGCGGGTGGGTGGAGAGGGGTGTAGTTGTGATGTCAGGCCCTGGATGTAGCTATGTAGTTTTGGGGTGGAAGGGGGAGGTTTGCACTATCTTGGAATCAAGGCTTCTGAGGCACCTGACATTTCCTGTTGAATGCATGCGATCACACATTCTCTCTCTTTCCCTCCTAGTCTCGGGTCACTGTTGGCCAGGGGATGGTTGGTTTTCAGTGGGAATCTGGGGGGGAGGAGGGCTGGGAGGCTTCAGGGAGTTTGCACATTTCATGGACAGGAGGTGACGGTGATGAAGATGACAATGGCTATCATATCTGTAATATTTACTCTGAGCCAGGCCATTTGCTATGCTTATTATATGTATTGACGAATTTACTCTCAGAACCCTTTGAGTGAGGTAGTAGTATTATCCCCATGTTAGATGAAGAAACTGAGAGGTTAAGCAACATGTCCACTGTCACACAGCTGGTAAGGAGTGGAGCTGGGCTCCAAACTCAGATGACGTGGCTGCGTGTCCAAGCTCTTAGCCACTGGGCTGTTCAGCCTCCAAATAATAGTAAAGATGTTTGTGGGACTTTTAATATTCCAGGTACTGTTGCAAGTGCTTTGCATATAAAAAAGTGGGACATTCTTACCATGGTGACAACTGAGATATTTCCAGCAGACACTTGGCGTTGGAGGATTAAACCTTTGTGGTTTGGGCTTTTTTATAACTCTGCGTGTGCGTGTGCGTGCGCCCGTGTGCTTGCATGCATGTGTGCTTCTCGCCAGAAGTGGGAAAGGCGAGGCCAAATATTGTTGCTCTTCCCGTGGTGTCATGTTCTAAAATGAACCTGTGCATCACACTTGTGGTTCCTGGGGAAAAATAAACCAATCCCCACTACCAGTCGAAACAACAATATTTGCGCAGCTCCGGTAATAACCACTGGAACCCGCCCTCCTCCTGGCTTGCTGGCGGCACCTTGCTCTCTGCTCCCTCTCGCTCTCAGGGCCTCCGCAGCCTTCTTTCCATGCAGCTCCTGTTCTTGGGCTCACAGCAGCTGCTGGCTCAGGGCTCGCCTCTTCTGGGAAGCCTTCCCGGATGGCTCATGCCTCCACTCTGGGCAGGACTCAGCTCCTGAGAACTTGATATTGCCTTGTTTTCACTCTCTTCCTTGGACCTCGGTGAAGCAGGACTCTGGCTCTCTCTCTACCGCTGTGATTGAGCTTTTTACGTCTCTCTGCCCCTTTTTCTCCTCCCCCCAAGTTCAGTTCTTCCCTTCTCTTTCTCCCTTCCTTTCCCTAATTTTTCCTTCCCTTCCTTCCCCTTCCTTCCCTTTCTTTGGCATCCCTTTCTAGCCCTGCCCATTCCTGCTTCTCCTCCTTTGCTCTTGAGGTTCATCCACGTGGTCTGCCTCTCCCCCCCCCTCACCTGTCAACCGGGGCCCAGCTCAGGGCCTCGTGCCTTGATCCAGCCTTTCCTGATGTCTACGGGCATCTGACCTCATAACCTCCTCCTCTGACTGGCCATGCCTCTCCACCATCTAATCAGCTCCACTAACTCAAGCATTTGAATCCCTCTGGACTTATTTGGCATTCATTGATATATTTATTGTGAACCCATCCCGTGCAAGGCCTGCTTCCTCCTTTGCCTGGAAAGCTTGTATTCATGATTCAGAGCTCACCCAGGAAATATCTCCTCCTGCCTTGACTCCCCTTTCCCACAGCTGGGCAGGTGTCTCCTCTGCTCCCATGTCTCCTGCCCAGTTTGAGTGTAATTAACACGTTCAGTGTTACGAGACAGCGCCCTGTCCTCTCTGCACTGACCCATTCCCACGTACTCCGCAGACTTCTGCCCCGCATGTGCTGGGGAGGAGGCACCTCCCTCTTCAGGCAGAAGCCCTCACGTGCTGAGAAATGGGAGTGGGGGGCCATATGCCTCTCTTCCTTGCCCCTCGGAACAGGCAGCTCTGAGGCACGCTCCACCCAGAGTTCTGCAGCAGGCTGGAGCCCGATTACCCAGCAGCCCTCCCCTGCCCGTCAACTCTCTGGGTCACTCTCCTTTTCCTCCTGGTGCTCTTCGGAGCCACTTCTCAAATCAACTACTTGACAGCCAAATCCTGCCCCATGATCTGCTCCTGGGAAACTCAAAGAAGGTAAATCATAGAGAACTGACTTTGTGCCAGGTGCATGAACTCATTCCACCTACACCACAGCCTTCCTCCTGAGGCCGATTGCTGTTGGCACATGGGGGAAACTGAGGCACCGGGAGATTAAGTAGAGTGAACAACTGTCCCACTCTTCTTGGGACTAAGGGGTGTCCTTGGAGGCCGCACTTTCCTAGGACAGTCTCCAGAGAACTGGGACCAGTTGGCCACCCCAAGGTGAAGTGACTTGCCCAAGGGTATACAGGTGTGAGTTGGCAAGTGCCCCAGGGACCAGCTCTGGACCACCCGCGGAGAAGGAGCTGTATTCCAGATGGTGGGGGCGGGGTGGTCACACTTTGCACTTTTCTGTGTCTCTAAGGTTTGCACTGAGAAGTTGTTTGTTGTTTGAGCTAGATGCTGGGGATAATAAGAAAACAAATGAGTGAGGCCAGCCCCTGCACTCAGGGCACAGCTAGTCAGATGGGGGAGACATGGCGCTCCAGGTCTGACAAGGACTTTTCTGTGGGGAACACGGTCTGTTCCTTCTTCCCTGACTTCTCTGCGCGGCCCAGAACATGGTTGAGGGGAGCCTTTTCCCCCTTCCTTCATGTTGCTGTCCCCAGCCAGGCAGAAGCAGGTAAGGGTGATGGGGTGTGCCTGGCACCTGGGCCTGGGTCTCCACTCTTGTTACCCTGAGCCGAAGCTGGAGCCTCTCCTGGATCAGGGAGGCTGAGTGGATTCCTCCATGATTTTAATTCAGTGTTTTGAGCTTCCAACTCCCAGCTGGGCTGCAGTCTGGCTCAGGGAGGGAGCGGGGGTTGATGAATTGGGTGCTGGGATCAGTTGGGTCTTTGTGGGAAGTAGATGGCACTTCCCGAGGGTTCATTGCTGAGGGTGTAATGAAGGGAGCATGGAGAGTATGGGCAGGTCTAGGTGATGGTGCAGCTCAGGGACCAGCGACAGTGGGGAGTCATTACGGCCCCTGGTCCTAAAGGGGTGGGGAGGGGGGCTTCACTAGAACCCAGTCAGTGTTGCTACCTTGGGAAAGGCGCCAGCCGGAGAGGCGCTGTGCCCTCAGGGAAGGAGTACAGCACTGCCAAAAGCAGGGCCTGCTGGGAGAGGGGGCAAATACCCTGACTCCTCTCCCCCCCTCCCCTCCCACCACTTGCCCTCTTAGGCTTCTGCAAGTCAGAAGCCAAAGACCAAAGGAGCCCGGGTGACTCAGCTCATGGAGGTCAGACCCTGCCCCCACCGGGGAGGTTCAGGGGTTCAGAGAAAGTCCGAGAGTGGATGGGGAGAAGGAGCCAAGACACAGTATCAAGGAGTGCTGCTGCAGGCTCACACCCAGCCCCCAGGGAAGCGACCTGACCCAGAGGTGGCCAGTGGGCCACTCCTCCAATACACACACGAACCCTCTCACTTTACAGGTGGTCTCCTGCTGCCTCCCAGAGCTTTGGCAAATGTATTCCCTCCATCCCTGCCTCACTTCCTGCCCCTCCCAAGTCCACTGGAGGCCAAAGGCTGGGAGGGTCTAGGAGGTCTTCTCAAAGGAAGTCAGGGAAGAAGGGACAGACCGTGTTCCCCACAGGAAAGTCCTTGTCAGACCTGGAGCGCCATGTCTCCCCCATCTGACTAGCTGTGCCCTGAGTGCAGGGGCTGGCCCCACTCATTTGTTTTCTTATTATCCCCAGCATCTAGCTCAAACAACAAACAACTTCTCAGTGCAAACCTTAGAGACACAGAAAAGGGGTGCAGAAGGGCTCCATGAGCTGCCTGATGAAAGAGGGTGGGGTCAGGGAGAGCTTCTGGCCAGGAAGAAGAGAAAGGGAGGGGAACAAATATTTCTGAGCCTTACGATGTAGCAGATCCAACTCGGGTGCTTTCTCATTCATTACTCACTCCCCCACATTCATCCAAACATTCCTGAGGATGGTATCAGCATTTCCATTTTAGGCTCAGAGATATTATGTGACTTCTCAAATGTTGCACAGCAAGCAAGTAATTGATAGAGTCGGGATATAGATTCACGTCTGCCTGACTCCAGGGAAGAGTAAGTGAGATAAAAGTTGGTCTGAAAAGATATGGAAAGGATGGACTGCAGGCAAAGGCTGAGCTGGATCCTAACCCCAGAACCAGGCAGGGGCAGGGGGCTCAGTGGCTGATGGGAGTGAGTCTGATTGGCTTTGCTTTCACACTTCTGGAGACTACGCTGGTGTGGCAGGGGGAGTGTCCCTGGCTCCCCACAAAAGCCCTAACTGGGGCGGGGGGTGTCCAGCTCTGGTTGCCCCTCCTGCCTCCAGGCCTTGCCAGGGCTGCCATGGGGATTGGGAAGGGTGTTGTGACCGGAGTGGGGGGTGGGCTGGGAATCTTGGGCAAAGACCCTAAGGATGGGCTGAGGAGGCCTTGCGGGGGAGGGGGATTGCTGCCCCCTGAACCCCAAGGAACAATTTTAACTGGAGATGAGTTTTGGTTAGCAAAGGGCAAGAGGGTTAGGACATAACAGGGCACAGCACAGTATAGAGGGGAGAAGGAGAGAGGGTCAGTGGGGCCAGGGCCCAGCACTGAGAGTGTCTGGGGTGTGGGGGTGGGAGGGACAATAGAATGAGAGACCCAGCGACCAGTGGCGTGGGTGGTTTAGGGAGAGCAGAGGGGGGCTGTCAGAGGGTCAACTTCAGGCCATTGCTCTCCGGGCCTGGAGCCCAGGGGTGGGGAGCCGGTGAGGTAAGGGTAGAGGGAACTGGGGACGGGGAGAGTCTCAGATAGCTGTTGCCCAGACTATGGGGGTCCTCTGGCTGCTACTGAGTCAAGCCTTCTCTGGCCCAGTTCCTAAAATGAACGGACATCCCTCCCACAGCCAGGCTGCCAGGGCTGGAGGGGCCATGAGGGAAGGACCTGGGGAACTTTGTGTGTGTGTGTGTGTGTGAGGGAGGGAGAGAGAGAGGGAGAGAGACAGATAGATAGACAAAGACAGAGTGAGACTTCCTTGGACCTTTAGGTCCCAGCATTTATGCTTAAGACAGCCCAGGAGAGGGCACCGGGGTGGCTCAGTCGTTAAGCTTCTGCCTTTGGCTCAGGTCATGATCCCAGGGTCCTGGGATTGAGCCCCACATCGGGCTCCCTGCTCAGCGGGGAGCCTGCTTCTCCCTCTCCCACACCCCCTGCTTGTGCTCCCTCTCTCTTGCTGTGTCTTTCTGTCAAATAAATAAAAATTTAAAAATCTTTAAAAAAAAAAAAAAAAGACAGCTCAGGAGATGGTTGGGGCCAGGAACTGCCCTCCCTGAAACATGGTCAACTAGAACAATCCAGACAAAATTCCAGAGGGAATAGAGCCAGTAAGACGCAGAATCCCTGAAGTCAGCCTCATCTTTTACAGATGAGTAAACTGAGGCACAGAAAGGGGAATGGCTTGTGAAGATTACAGAGGGCTTAAAGGGAGAGTCTCCCTGCCCCCATGCCAGGCCCTTACCTCTCTCCTGCTCACCCACAGGACGGGCGGCTGTCCTTGCTTGGCATCCAGTGAAAATGTCATTTTCCCCGTCTTAAAACTGCATTAAAAAGAACAGCCCCTTTCTCAGAGTTGATGGGAGAATAACTCAGTACAAGCAAAGTGCTTACAACGAACAGTGCCTGGCACATAATAAGCACCCCATAAATGTTAGGAAATCATGATGATGACCAGGATGATGACGTGGTGATGACGAATGTCGCTGGTTTAAAGGGAACCACCATGTGACAGTGAGTCTGATCTTGCCCTGGCTGTGCGGAGGCCACAGAACTGGACAGCCTGTCCGGTGTGTGTGGGGGGGGTTGGGGCGGAGGCATAGCAGCCACTGGGGTGAGGGGTCCACCTGTCCCTCTGCGTTGTGGGAGCAGCAGTGGCCGGTCCCCCAGCCCTGTGTTTGCACGCTCAGCATGAACTTCCCCTTCTCTGCCAGGAGGATCCTCTATGACTCACGCGTGTCCAGACCCCCTCATCCTGGCTAGCAGCGTGATGGTGTCAGCCTGGAAGCCCCCCAGGGCAGGGCTGAGTCCCGCGTCATCGCTTGCTCCCTGGAGCCTGCCTGGCCAGCCCCGAGCCCTGAGAGGGGTCAGCACGTAGCCACCAGCCCTGCCTCCTGCCTGGTCCCGGGGCCCACTGTGGGACGCCAGAAGCTGAGATGCACATCACGCCTCCTCGGGGATGACGCACACCCTGCTGCTACTTTACACACGCATCGAATCCCGGGACACAGCCCGGCTCTTATCTCCCTTCCTAGAAGAAGAAGCCGATGCAAGATGTGAAGTGATTTGCACGGGCTCTACGGCTCAGAGAGGCCCGCGTTCCCTCCGCTTCAAGGTGGTGCGAGGGAACGAGTGACCTGGTTGCTTGTCTGCACGGGGCGGGACAGCTTTCTCAGGCTGCCATACGACGCCAGCAGCACGCCTCCTTCCCCTCCCTCTCATCTGCGACGGCAAGACCTCACTGCGCCTTCTAGTCTGTGGTTTCTGTGCCGAGGTCTGACTGTTCTTGCGCCTTTCCCAGACCCAGACCTTTCCCCGTGGCTCCCCACATGGTTTCTTGAGGCTTCTCCTCACACCCCACACCGCTCACTCTTCATCTTCGTTCCCACCCCACCACCCCTCTCACTTTCTGGGTGGATTTGTGCCTCAGGGCTCCAGCGACTCCTCTCATTGGCTGTGGGGCAGACATCTGCAGGCAACTGGCCAATCAGAAGCCTGCCTCTGCCCCACCGGGGGTACCACGGGCTTGTTCTCCCCTGGGCAAGGGCGGCCATTGTGAGCATGGGTCTGGGTGTGCGTGGGGTGAAGAGATCGATGGGGGGTGAGAGGGACTCTGTCTAAGAGGCCAGGCATGGGGAGAGAGGGGCTCAAGGTGAGGCAGAGTTGGGACCATGGAAATAAACCCAGCACTAGCCTCTGTCTCTCCCAGTTTTGAGTTAGGGGTCTTCTCTGCGGAGTGTGTTAAGTACAAGGATGCCAGTTCCAGACCCCCGGTGATCTCAGCCTCACCTCCATTTTCCTCTGCCCAGTCTGTGGGCCTTAGGAAGAGGGCATGGACCCTGTTGTTTACTCGCTGGTGTTTGCTCCTGGGGCTGGCCTTGGTCCA
Source organism: Mirounga angustirostris (assembly GCF_029215605.1). Taxonomy (NCBI): domain Eukaryota; kingdom Metazoa; phylum Chordata; class Mammalia; order Carnivora; family Phocidae; genus Mirounga; species Mirounga angustirostris. The sequence continues at coordinate 35,616,265 of NW_026991716.1, forward strand.
CTTAGGGCCAGGCCAGATGGCGTAAGCTGGATGGTGTAACAACCCTTCCTTCTTTTTTGGCCAAAAGGCTGCCCCTGACCCAATTTCAGGAGGGCCCTGAGGCCGAGGTGTTTGTCCACAGGGAGGGGCCACATGGAGCCTCTCAGGTCCCTGTGTCACCACAGGTATACAGTGGAGGGGAGCCGAGTCGTAGATATCCACCAAGGCCAAGAACCCAGCTGCCCCCGGTGACCCTCAGGTGTGGCTGGTACTGCCAGGGGCTCCCCGCTGGCCTGGGGACCTCAGTGTGATAAGGAGTGTGCTACCTTAGTAGCAAGCCTAGGCAAGAGACAGAAAGGCTCAGGGGGAGACACTCTATCTACAGACTGCAGTGACGTCTGCAAAGCCTACCTGGCCTTGCAAACTGTGCAATCACAGTCTTCAAATGAAGTGGGGTGGGGTGAGGCAGGAGGAGCCCACTGGCCTGCCCCTGGCTTTGCCCTGGTGTGAGGAAGCCCTAGGGCAAGGATTCAGCAGTCAAACGGGGACCAGCTGCCTGCTGGCTGTATCAGCCCTGACAATGATCTGCAAATCTTCAGTGAGTTTACCTAGAAGGTCTCTGGAGGTGGAGGAGGAGTTGTACTTCAGCCTTCAACCCATCCCTTTCACCAGGGAGTCCTGGGCAAACTCACCTGGGAAGGGAGTAGATTCTCACTGTGTGTGTTTCGGTCTCAGATGCTGCCTTTGTCTCTGGGTGTGTATGTCAATTAGAATTAGCTGTGGTTGTGAGTGACAGAAAAGCCCAAACAATACTGTAGTCAATAAGACCGACATTTATTTCTCTCTCACATAAATGAAGTCTGGAGGTATTCAGTCCAGGTTTGTTATGGTAGCTCTGCCACCATCAGGAACCCGGGTTCTTTCTATCTTACTGTGTCACCAATCTCAAACACGGCCTCTACCTCACAGTGCCATGTGGTTGCCAGAGCTCCAGCCACGATATCAGCATTGCAGCCAGCTAGAAAAAGGAAATAGTGAAGAGGAACACCTCCCGCCCCGCTGCGAAAAGTCACATTCATAAGTCACACAGGATACTTCTCTGTGGATTCTATTGGGCAGAATTTAATCATATAGCTCCAAATAGCCTCAAGAGGAGATTAATAAAAAACGTAGTCTTTAGTCTGAGTGGTCATGGGCTAAGCTTAAAACCAGGGGTCTTGTTGCTGAGGAAGAAGATGGAACACATACTGGAGTAGAACTAATTGTCCTTTCCACAGCATGAGACGTGAGTAGAAGGTTCTGGATGCTGCATGATTCCCATAGGCTCCTCCGGATGGCAGCCTGGCTGTGGTGAATGGGGTTCTGCCTCCCCATCTGGGTTCTGTCTCCAGCTTTGGGACTTGAAGTTCTCTTTGGAGCTGTGGTGGTAGCAGGAACACGATCTCCCTGGCGTCTCCAGCAGGGAGAGGATGAGTTTGATGATCAGGGCCAGCCACGCCATCCCAAAGAGGATCCATAGGGACACTGTATTCTTGTACCATAGCGGGTACCTCCGGGAGGGGTCCATCCCTGGGGGGAGAGGCAAAGTAAGAGGATGGAGGCCTGGGAAGGTCAAGGCCACATTCCCAAACAGAAACAGACACACATGACTTGATGCATATGAGCAGAATATGGGAAGTTCAAATTGATTGGAGATTGCTGGCCTTGTGGCCACCTCTGTAGGACTCTAGGAAGCCTCCTTGGGTTGATGCCTTGGGTTTGGAAGCTAAATTTCCTCTTTGGCTTTCTGACAGATTCTGCGCTCTATCCCAGTGGTTCTCAAAGTGGGGTCCCTGGACCAGCAGCAGCAGCATCACCTGAGAGTTTGCTAGAAATGTAAATGGTCGGACGCCACTCCAGACCTACCGAATGCAAACTCTGGGGGTAGGCTCAGCAATCTGTGTTTTAATAAGCCTTCCAAGAGATTCTAATGCCTTCTCTGTTGTTTGCCTGTCTCTGTGTTTGGTTTCCTCATATCTAAACAGAGGCAACTTGCCAGGAGCTTTAGGAAGCACAGAGGGAACTGCAGGAGTTTGTATCCGCCTCGGTTCTTCCTAGCTGTGTGACCGTCATCTGTCTGAATGCCCCTCCCCTGTGAAATGGGGAAGATGATTATTTTCCAAGGCCCTGGTTTTTGGGATGAAATCATAAACTCTTCTCCCAAGGTCCTTATCTACTCCTCCAGCCTCGATTTGCACACCTCTTCCCACTGAGGGCTGTGCTTGTCACTCTGGGCTTTCCCCACTTCCTCCGTCTATCATCAGTCCTGCCTTTGCATTTGCTGTCCTCCCAGCTCAGAATGCTCTTCATTTCCAACTCCTCTTGGCTTAGTTAACTTCCCCTCATCCTGCAGATAGATCTCAGCTAGTCTTCACTCCCAGAGATGAGGCTGAGCCCCTCTGTTACACTCTCTCCCAGCCCATGTACTCTGCCGGCTAAGCTACTTATTCTCTCTGGGCCTTGACTTCCTCATCTATAAAACAGAGACAACAAGAGGTCCACCTTCCAGGACCAGCTTCAAATATCTAAGGTTTTCAGAATGGTGCTTGGCACATAACAGGTACCCAAGACCTGGAGTTGGGCGATTGTTTTACTCACCATTAGACCCCCACAAGGGTGCTCCCAACATTGTCAGGACTGGATAAGCAATGGCAGAGGGAAGGGACAGATGGAGGTCATTGGAGGCTTAGCCTGCTCCATAACTTAATTTTTCCCTCTTTCCTAGGGGTCTATCTTGCCTCCCTCATCAGATCGGGTTTGTTCAAAGGGCGAGATCTGTCTTCTTATTTCCTCAGCATCCTTATCTGTCTTCTGTCTTCAGAAAGAGATCTGTCCCACCCACCCCTCTGTCCACTCCCATCCTGCCCTGCTGGTCCCAAGACAACCTCTCTTCCCAGTCACTGAAGCCTGGGCCCCTCTCCTGGGCCCCAGCTCGGGAATGAGCCTGCAGCCCTTGACCCCACCTCGCCACCTGGCAGGAGCCAGGATTGGATTAAGCTGATTGGGTTATGGGGCCAAGATTCCGCCGGCGGTCCCAAATGAGATCAGCAGTGAGCCAGCTCTCTGCCCCTGCCACCCACCAGTTCGGCTTGCTCCTGGCAACTGAGGGGGAGGAGGTGTCCTTCTCCGGTTTGATTTCATTGTTTTAGCCAAAATCGTAAGTGGCGGGAGATCTGGCAGCTGGCAAGGCGCTTCAATGAGTTGCAAATGCAATTGGGGGATGTGGGGGTATGAGGCCGGGGGGGCACAGATGGCTGGGACTGGGGTGCCGCTCTTGGCCACGGCCTTCGGGGAAAGAAGAGCGGCCGTGAAGACAGCACCCCTGTGGTTGCTGATACAGGGACAACGGGCACCCCGAGTCCAGACTGTGGACCTCAGCATTCCCATCCAAGGAAAGGGTTTGACCTTATCCTTGGAGGACAGAGAAGGTCAAGAGACATGAGGAAGAGGCGGGAGTGGGGTTTGTCCCCGCTCAGCTTTGGAAGATTCTGCAACATAGGTATCCTGGCTTGGGAGTCTGTCTTCGACCTGCTCTTGGCTTGCCTGCTCTAGGACCTTAGTCAACCTCTTTCCCCTCTCTGGGCCTCAGTTTCTGCTTGCAGATGAGGCCTTCAAGTGTTCTGTGTGTGGTGCAGGAGGCTGTGGCAGGACCCATCACATCTCGCAGGCCTGGGTTGAGGCTCTTCCGGCTGAGCTCCTGGTGGCCCAGTTGCAGGGTGGAAGAGGGAGAGCTCAGAGTAGAGAGGGAGGCAGGGCTCAGCCATACAGAGGCCCTTGCCAAAATCATGGATTTGGGACTCGATCCTAAGACTGTGGGAAAACACTGAATGTTTTCAGAGGAGCTGGGCAGGTGACATGATAACACCTGTCACTTTTAAAGGTCCTAAGAGCCAAGGGTAGACAAAAATACAGGCTGCACAAATCCATGGGTGCCATTCCATTGTGCTCTGTGTGAATAGCAACTCCCCTTAGGGTTGTGCAGTGCTAATCTGTGTAGCCAGCCATATGCAACTGCTCTGCCTGGACTAAAGAGATGACAGTGGGAACAGAGAGGAGAGGACAGATCCCAGAATCACTCTCTGAGCTGTGAGGGGGCTAGATGGGGCCCTTGGAACCATTGGGCTCAGCTCTCCTTAGACGCATCTCTCCATTTTGAGGGTAGGAGTGAGAGCATACTCAGCTGGAGGAAACTTCCAAGATGTCCTTCCAGAGCAACAGGCTTCCTCCCAGGATGGAGGATATCGGGAAGGGCCAGCATGAGGCCCCTGACACAGGACCCTTCTTCCCAAGGAAGGAGAGGTTCAGGGAAGGGGGCTCTGCACACAGGTGAGAAGGCCATCACCTAGCCCAGGCCCCCCACTTTATAGACAGGAACACTGAGGCCCAGAGAGGGGGTGTGTGAGGTGGTCTGGAAAGAGTATGAGCTTGGGAGTCAGCGGATCAGAATTCGAGCTAGCTGTGCAATCTCAGGCAAATGGCTTGGCCTCTTTGAGCCTCAGCTTCCTCCTTAGTAAAACGGGCAAAAAATTGTCACTCTAGGTTGCTTGATGAGCTAACTGCTTGTTACTTTGGTAAGACCTCATTTCAATATTCCAGGCAGGGTTCTGTCTCTAGAGATGTGAAGAAGGGCAGGGCTCCTCCCTAATTGAGGGCCAGGGATCTGAGGGAGGGTGTAGAGCCCCTTGAGACCACTGTGTTGGTGGTACCCGTGGCCACTGCTCTTGTGGTGAACCTTCAGGGGAGGACAGCAAAGGGGGATGATGAGGCGGAGCGAAGGGCCCAGCCACCCCTGAAGGCCCACAGAATGTTCCTTTACCGCCACCTGCTGGGCACCTGCCTCATCTTTATTACGCAAGGCTAGAGGTTTCTGGGCCCCTCGCCTTGCCCACACTGGGTGGTGACCGCTGATCTAACCTCACCTTGGGCCTTCTGGACCACACAGCCCTTCCTTGCTGGTGCTCAAAGCTTGTCTGCCCGTTGTTTTCCAATGCAGACTCTCCTGCCTAGTCCCTGTGGCCACGTGGAACAAATGGACCGCGGCCCAGGGAGAGTGGGAAGCTTGGCATTTCATGGGGCAGGGTGAAGTGGGGAGGAGAGACCCCGGGACAAGGAAGGATCAGGGAGGGAGGTCAGGGACTCCCCTAACTTGGTGAGCGCTCATAACAATAGTTGAGCCTCAGACATTTCCAGTGCTTGTCAAGAGGGCCAGGAGTGTGACTTACAGCCAGCCCCAAGCCCTGGGGTCAAACTCCAGGTGTCACTTTTTAGCCGGATCTTGGCCCCATCACACAACAAAGCAGGTTGAACTTGCCAAGGACCGTATCCTTTGGACTTTGGGCCTGCAAACCTCCACGGGGCCTGGCACATAGCAGGTGCCAGCAGACGGAGCGGGCATTAGTCCTCACTAATGCACCTGGGCTCCCCCCCAAACCCCTTGGAAGGCCGGCAGCTGAGTGTCCAGGCCACTCTCCCACTGCCTGCAGGGCTCTCTCACCAATCACGTAGTCGCCGAAGCCCACGGTGCTGAGGGTGATGAAGGCGAAGTAGAAGCTCTCCACGTAGCTCCAGCCCTCCATGTGGCAGAAGAGCAGTGGGGGAAGCAGCAGGAAAAGCAGGAGGCCCGAGAGGAGGGCACCAGCACCTGCCAGCCACCGAGCTTTGGTCGGGTCCTGTGGGTGCACATAGAGCCCTGTGTGGCCACTACCCAGTGCTGGGGGACAAGACAGCCGGGGGGGGGGGCGGTCCAGAGTTGGAGGCAAGGCGAATGCTCCCTGCCAGGAGGAAGGGGCTGCCCTTGCGACCCCTCTACGTAGTCTGCGTTCTCCAGGTTCTTGGGCAAGACCTTGGCTGGCTCATTCCCTTCCTGTCCCCCAGGTACCACGGCGTCTCCCCCACTGATGTCCCTTTATTACTAAAGACCCGCATTCTGGGCAGTGGCCTCCAATCCCACCACATCCCCACCAGGAACCCTGCTTTCCAGAAGTAACCCCTGCTCTTCTGGGCCCCTGATTCCCACTACCTGGCTCATCGTAGCATAACCCGCCCCTCCCCTTACTCCCACAGCCCCTTCACCTGCCAGGCGCCCCCCAGCCTGCGGGCACAGCGGTGCATCCCCCTCTGCATGAGATGCCCCAGTCGGTTGAGCACCACGAGGTTGAGCGGGATCCCCACAAGAGCAAAGAAAATGCAGAAGAGGCGGGCGGCCATCGTTCGGGGGCTCAGGTTGCCGTAGCCTGAGGCGAGATGGAGGCACATCAGGGGCCCTTTCCATCCCCAGGGGCCACTGCTCCTCACCCCCTCCAGACTCGGCAGCTGGTATTTACCGAGACCTTTTGTTCCCGCTCCAGGACTGCGCCTTCATTCCCTCAGTCCCACCTCACAACCGGCTGTCCAAGTGGGGATTACGCCCCATGTTTTACGGACTGGAAAACAGAAGCTCCAGGAGGCTCAGCAGTGTGTGTGAGCGCAAACCCACCAAGTGTAAGACTCCATCCTCTCCCTTTGTTTCCCCCTCTGGGGACCAACAGAAGGACGTGGAGAGGGACACGGAAGGGTGTGGAGCCTCCAGATGCTGCACCTCTGGGACAGACACCATTCCAGCCAGGGCCCTGTTGCCTCTAGGCTCCTGTCTCTGGGCTCCCCCCCCAAGCCCCTTGGAAGTGAGGGGCGGTGGATGGACAATCAGGTGCCCTGGGGGAGGGGGAAGGCTAGGGGGACGAGGCATTCCTCGAAAGAGTCCATCAGCCTGGGCATTCTTTTCTCCCTCATTCCTCTCCATCTCTGTCCCCCCACTTCTTGGTCAGCACCGCTGTCTTGCCTTGAGTCAGATGCAAGCCTGATTATATTGTTTCCCAGGATTCCTCGAGTCTGCTGAGGAAAGCCCAAAGTCTCACCCAGCCAAGCTCATCTGGTCCCCCACTTTCCCAGTTCCGGCCACATTCCTGCCCTGCTGAGTCCCCAGCCCCTTCCTGCCTCTGTGTTTTGAGCATGACTCTCCCTCTACCAAGAGCATAGAAATGGCAGCCCCAGTGCCATGGCTCCCCCAGCCCTCTGCCGGCTTTGAGGGGAACCCACTGTATGGGAATGATTTGTTTCCAAGTCTGCTATTCTCAAGGGCCCCTCAAGAGCATGGGCTGAGTCATAATCAGCTTTTTATTCTCAGCAACTGGCACAGGATCTGACACCTCATAGGTGCTCACCAAATGTGTGTTGAATGAGTTTTAAGAATGAATGAATGAATGAATGAATGAATGAGAAATACAGGAATGAATGAGTCAATAGATGAACAGATGCCCTGCACCCTGCACCCCCTGGGGAGGCAGACTGGGTCAGCACTCCTACATACCCCATGCTCACTTGTATTGGTGGTTTACCTCACTCTCACCTTACTGGGGGGTCTCAGAGGGCATAGTCCCAAGAGTGGCCAAAGCATGCACTCATCTAGAGCATGGGCTTTGGAATCAGAGGTGCTTCCTGTGTTTGAATCCCAGCTCGGCCCCTTGAAGGCTGTGGGACCTTGGGTGAATGGTTTGACCTTTCTGAGCTTCTGTGTCCTTGTCTGTAAGGTGGGTATACATCTACCTCACAGTGTGCCATGGGACAAAAGGAGGCAATGGAGATGTGTCATGGATGGGAATGTGTCCCCTCAAGCATCTAGTATACTGAAGCTGCTAGAGGAATGTTTGCTTCGTGAATGAATGGATGAATGACCCAACTCCACTGCACCAGCTTCTGGTCTGAGGACATCAGCAGCCCCCTTGCTTTAGAACCCCATGCTCCATCTAAGCCACCTCTTACTTCAGCAGGTCTCCCACCTGTCACCTCTTTTCCATTGCTAGTCCAGCCCCAGGACATCCTGAGAGAGCCCTACCAGGAAGGCCTTGTGTGGCTGCCCTGCACCTTCTCCAAAGTCAGGCCTCATTTCCAACCTTTCCAGTCACCTCGTCCTCCTTCCTGTTGCCCAAGCCCAGCAGTCACACTCCTACCTCAGGGCCTTTGCACTTGCTTCCCCAGATATTTACATGGTTTTCTCCCTCATTCTGTTCATGTCTCTGCTTCAAGTTTACCGTATCAACAAGGCCTTCGATATACAATAGCCCCCTTCACTATCAGAGCCCCTTACCTGGCATTATTTTTCTCAAAGCACCTCCCACCCCCTGAATATTGTCTATGTATCTATTTGTTGGGTGTCCTCTTGCACTAGAATGTCAGCACCCCCCAAAGGTAGGGACTTGTCATTTTCCGCTCACCATTGTTTCCCCAGAACTGTCAGGCTCCCACAGCTACTAAGTCTATTTGTTGAATGAATGCATGACTGGATAAGTGAACGAATGAGCAAGCCAGAGATGGAGTTCATAGGTGATGGACAAAGTGGGGGCTCAGGCCTGTCTGGATGGTCTAGAAGTGTTCAAGGACCTGTCAGACCCTATTTCATCTTGGGTCTTGGAAAGTATAGCCTTTACTGGGTGCTGGACCCAGGGCCCCAGGGATGCCAAGGAGGCAGTCCTCTGCTGTGTCTCTCAAATTATTCCTTCCTTTCCTTGTGGAGTGTTCCATAGGTACCCTGTTTCCTGTCTCTGCCCTCCTCCTCCTCTCTCTGCATCCCCTCTGCATGCTCGTGCATGCGTGTGTGGTCAGAATCACAGGGACATGAACTTCCTTACTGTCCACCCCAGAATGGCCCTCTCTTTCTTCCTGTTGTTTAGAATTCCCACTCTATCTTGTAAACCTCCTAAAGGTTTATGCTTAAGAGCAATACTATCCCCTAGCTAGGTTTCAAATTCCAACTCTGCTGCTTATGTGACCTTGGGGAAATTGTGTAACTTCTATGTGCCTCAGTTTCCCCCTCTGTGACATGAAAATAATAAGCCCTATCCTTGGAGATAAGGCCATATGGACAAATCTCAATTGTAAAAGAGCCCCTCAATTGAAATCTCAATTGTAAAAGAGTCCCTCACAGTGCCTAGTACAAGTAGATCATGTGTGCAGGGTGGGGTGGGCTCCCCCTTCCTCTGCCCTTCTTCCCTTCAGAGAGAGCTGCGTCAGGACGAGTAAAGAGGAAGGGACAGGCTACCAAAGTCAGAATTCAGAGGGCCAAAGTCCAGGGTCTGGGGCAAAGGGTGTAGGAGGTGCAGGGTTTAGAGACTAAAGGCCCCCACACAACAGGGAGGCCTCCCTGCAGTGACTGCGCCTCAACATCCCCTCCCACCCTGGGACTCAGTGAGTGCAGGTGGAATGGGTATTTTTGGAATTCATTAACGTGTCAGGGTTTGTTGAGTGTCCACTGTATTGGGGCTTTGTACTAGGCTCAGTGGGTGTAAAGAGGAATAAATACCATCCTGGCTAGTCCTTCCAGGGTCACAGGGTCCGTGGAGTCTGAGGGGCCTCCCCCAAGCATGCTTGCCTCAAGGAGGAGGGCTGCCCAAGCTCCTGCGTAGCCCTCAGACCCGTTACCAAGAAGTATTTGCTGCTTTAAAACTAGATGGAGAGTCCTCTGGGTGCTCCTGCCTGGCTCCACTCTGGGGAGGACGGAGGCTGGGACCCTGGTTCCTGGGGAGAGGATCCTGGCACGCCCAGAGCTGGTGGAGGTGGCCCTGGCCAGCAGTGGTGTCAGCCTGCCACCTGGTGGTAAATCCAGTGTCATGCAGGGAGGGGCAACCCCAAGGGCAGGGGGATGGGGTTCTGCATTTGAGTCATTTCTTGGGTTTCAGAGCTGGAGGGACCTAGGCTGCTCTTCTCCTTCCCTTTCCAGCAGCCCCCAGGCACCTTCCCAAGATAACTTCTACCTTTGCTCTCTTGAAGGCAGGGCTAGGGAGACGGGATTGAGATCTGGCTCCAGGGGTCCCTGTGTGTGAGGGAGGAAGTGGGCTTGGAGAAGATGGTGAGGAGGGTGAAGGGTGCCACAGTGAGCTGGGGAGAGGCTTCCAGGAACGGCCACCTTTCCCCAATGCTGAGAAGAGGGGCCGGAAAGGCTCTTTTTAGATTTCGGCCCCTCCCTCCTTCCTAATTTTCCCTTGCCCCTCGTCTCCACCCCTGGGCTCAGTGTTGGGTGGGCTTGGCTCTGGACACTTATAAAGTTGAGAAGCATCTTTACTGCTGCACAGGGGAGACCCCCTGCTTCCTGAAAGGTTGTGTGAGGCAGAGATCCTCCAGAGCAGTGCTTCTCAAATGTGAGTGTTGCACACAAACCTCCTGGAGACCTTGGTGAAATGCAGAAACTGATTCAGCAGATCCCAGGGGAGACCGAGATCCTGCCCACAGGCAGTGGCCACACTGCAGGGCCTGACTACGCTTGGAGTCACGGGGCCCTAGTGACCCCTCTAAAAGGCACTGGTCCCCTGCCCCCCATCCTCTAGGGGGAGACCAGCTTCCCCAGTCCCACCCACTCTTACCAATGGTGGTGACGGTCGACACGGAAAAGAAGAAGGAGCCCATGAACTCCCAGCGTCCCATGCTGGTGGTGTTGCCAAGGACAATGTCCCCACTTTGGTATGCTTGGATGATGCCCTGGGGGAGAGGCTGCAGTGACCACCAGGCTCTGTGGGGCAACTGGGCCCCTGCACCCAAACACATACACATGTGTGCATGAATACATGCGCATGCGTGTGTGTACAAACACACACACACTCACACACACACACACACATTCATGGACATTCAACCACTCTGCAATCTCAGCCCTTGCAGGGCAAGTAGGTTCTTCCCCTCCACCCAGGGCCTCGCCAGGGGCAGGGACCATGGGGACAGCTCCTTCCCTTCTTTACCCTAGACCCCAGGTCAGCTCAGGGTGTCTCACCAGCTGGAAGAACACCATTCCATCCCCCCTCCCCTGCTCACTCCCATCCTTGCAACGAGCACTGCCAGGCAGGACACGTGGTGTTCTAGGGGACCCGGAGATGTAAGAGACAGGACCTCAGTCCTCAGCGGGACAGGGACAGACTTAACTCATACAGTGCAGCCAGTGCAGCTTTGGGCATTAAGGCGGTAGAGCTGCATGACCCTGGACAAGATACCCAACTTCTCTGTGCCTCAGTTTCCTTATCTGTAAAACGGGAATACTAATAGCACCTACTTCATAGAGTTGTTGTGTGGGTTAAATAGGCTATTCGGTGTAGACTTAGAACAGTACCTGAGACGTGGTAAGTGCCAGTGGTTGCCATCATCCTCATGGTTACAAATATAATAATAGGAATGCAAAGAGGAAAGGTGTTCATTCTGCCGGGGGTAGGGGCAGAAGTCTTCATGGAGGGGGTGAGGTTTTAGCTGGGCCTTCTCTGAGAGTTGAAAGGGACTGCTCCTGGTGGAAGGACATTTAGGGAGATTTAGGGATTCCTGCGGGGCAGGACTGTGCCTGGGATTTAGTACAGGGAGACTGAAAGACAGGTGGGAGCCAGGTCATGCTTGGCTCTGCCATGCCAGGGATGGAGCAGCAGGCCTCTCCCAAGGTCACCGAACAAAGAGGAGGCAAGATCCGGTTTGTGTGTTCCCTGGCAGCTGGCAACAGAGGTGTGAGCAGACCAGAAGGGGAGAGAGCCTTGTAGGGGCGAGTAGCCTGCATCCTGGCGGAGTGGTCCAGGAGGAACCGAGAGGAGATACTCAAAAGCCTAGGCCGTTGGCCCTATTTGGTGTGGGTAGTGAGGGAAGCCTTTAAGACCACTGTGGGAGTGTGTGGATGTGGGGCCGATGACAGAGATTTGGAATAGGTGGAGGTGCAGGGCTGGGAGGAGGAGGGCTGCTTGCTCTTGACCTTGGGGGAATCTGAGGAAGTTGCATGTACCTGTCTGTCTGTACTCAGTGGGAGATCTGGGCTTCGGACACACCAGATCCTTATCTCGGGGATGGTGGAAGCCACGGGATGGTTGAGGAAGGGGCGAAGTCGAAGTGCGTGTGGAGCAGAGGGGGTTGGAGGGGAAGCTAAGGAGATGAAAGCCCTGCAGGAACTTTGGGGAACACCCCCCACAGATCCGCACCAAGCCCCATCTTGGTGGTTAACAGGCCCAGCTCCCTGGCTATGCAGCCATGTACTTGTATTTAACCTCTTTGAGCCTCAGTTTCTTCATCTCGGAAATGGGATGTAGGTGAGGATGAAATGAGTAAATGCGAGTTAACCCCCCGGAACAATGCCTGACACACAGCGAGGGCTCTGCAGAAGCACTCTCTGCTATCATGGCCATCACGGTCATCCTCCCTGGGCCAGTGCTGCAGGTAAGGAGGTTCAGCACTTCTGCAAAAGGGGTACGGCCCAGCCTCCAGGACGAGGCAGTTCCGCTGCATTTGTGAAAGTGTAGAGGTGGGGGGTGGGTGGAGGTGCGACCTGAGGTCTTTAGCAGAGACAGTCTTCCTGCTGCCCAGTCAGCCCAGTCCAAGTGCTCAGGACCCTACCACTGTTCCAGTGCAGGGTCACTTCCCACCCAGAAACGTTTCCCTGCCACCTTCTGGGGACTGGCTTCGGAATGGCCGCTCTGGGACTCAGGCCCTGCCCTCCTCGATGGAGGCGGCGCCAGGACTGCGGGTCCGGCATTTGGGGCTAGGGACACAGCTGTCTGGGTCCCCGGACCAAGGGAGGTCCCGGGACGTTAAAACATCCGCCAGTTCTGGGCGGGTCCCGGTCGGCTGTGTCCTGCCCGGAGTGAAAGGAGACCTCCATCCATCTGCGATCCCCCCCTTCCCCAAGAACCCTCCCCTGCCTCTCCCCTCCCCCACGCCCCGCTGCGTCCCCCACTCCCTGAGCAGTCTCTGTGCTCCGGGACCTCTGGATCTCCCGGACGCGTCCAGCCCGAGTCCGAAGACCCCGAGTAGAGCGGGATCAGCCAAAGAGCGCCCCTGTGAGTGCCCCCCGCTTCTCTCAGAGCGGGTCTGTGCACTTCGAGCTCCCGGCCCCATACCACTCACCCGCTGGGACAAGAGCGCCCTGTACCCTTTCCTACCCCAAGACTCCCACTCAGCGCATCCCCAGACACTGCCCGTCGCCCCCTGTTCTCCTCGCCCCCCCAGGTCGCATGTTTGCACTCTCTGTGCAAGGCCTCAGGCGCGCCCTTCCGTCCTTGGCCCGCGGTGCGACCCCGACACAGCGGCGCGCGGGCCCGGTGGGACCCTCGCCCCGCCACCTCCCCGGCCGTGCGAGCGCCCCGCCCCGCCAGCCCCGGACCCGGGTCGGCGCGCCCCCCGTCCTCCCCATGCTCACATTCCGGTGTTGGCGCCTGGCAACCCTCTCCACGGGGCGGGTCGTGCCCTCTCCGCCCTACCCGGGCACTGAGCGCCGCGCCCGCTTCCCTCCCGCCGCGCTCCAGCCCGCCCCTCCAGCCCCCGCCCCCCCAGGAGGTCCGCGTCGAACCCCTCCGCCTCTCTGTGCCCTGAGTGCTGCCGGCGGGGCCCGGGCCGCAGCCAGGGCGTGCCCCCTCGCCCCCGCGTGCCCCCCGCTCGCCCGCCCCGCTCGCCCCTGACCCGGATCAGAGAGTCCAGCGCCGGGCCGTCCAGGCACGTGAAGTTCTGCAGCAGCGCCCACTTGTCGCGCTGGAACCTCGCGCTGGAATCGCGCGCCGCGGGGCTCTCCAGCACCCAGAACACGCCGGTGCCCAGCGCCAGGTAAACCAGGTAGGCGAGCAGCAGGAGCAGGGTGCCCGGCACCGCGCACTCGGGAGCCCTGTGGTCGGGCGTCGCCCGGGCTGCGGGTCTGCACAGAGCCAGAGAGGCAGGGAGGCCTGGGCCTGGAGCCATGGGCCAGGTCTGAGTCGGAAAGAAAGGGCTGGGAGCTCGGCTGGTCCCCTCCTCAGCCAACGCCTGTCTGTGGCCAGTTTTCTCAGCAGAGGAGGCTTGCTGGGGAATGGGACAGCCCAGCCCCACCCCGCACCGGGATCCAATCCCAGGGACAAAATGAGGCCGGAGCTGTGGGCATCTGGCCCCGCCTTGAGTGTGTGTGGTGTGCTCATCCCCCAGGCCTAGCTCAGGGAGAAGGGGAGGGCTGTGGGGTGACCACAGGCCTCAGAAGGAAGGGGCCAGAGCCCCCCAGGGTGTCCTACTGTAGGGAGCAGAGGGAGGGACTCCTGGAAACGCCACGCAAGAGGAAGAGAAAGTAGAAGACATGTTCATTGCCTTAGGGCCCCAGCCTAAGTTCTTGGATCCTGGGACTATCACCAAGGACTTGCCACCTGTCAAGTCCTCCCTGGATCTCTTCCAACAACCCCCTTTCCATTGTGTACCCAAAGGTGAGGGACCCCAGCTGATCACCTCTTGTCTATGAACTTGGGAGGCAAGAGGATCCTTGACCAGTGGGTTTGTTCATTCCCTGCTTCTGAAGAGGCCCCCTAACTCCCTTCCTGGGGGAAAGGTCCAGGGTATATAAGGAGTCCCCTGGGAGTCTTCCGTTTCCCAGGCCTCTTCTTCATACCAGGAAGTCCTGTGGTGTAACCTGGGTCACTCTTGTTGCTGTAGATTTCCCTGTGTGTCCCGTCTGGAGCATCCTCTTCCTCACAGCCTTGCCTCAGTCCTGTCCAGAGCCCCCGGCCACTATTGGGCCTGCCTTGATGGCAGACGTAGGGGCAGAGGTTTGGAGTCCTTCCTGAGGCTGGCCTTTGGATGGACTGGCCTCAAACTCTCCTCTCCTTCTGGCCCGAGATGTCAGAGTCCGGCAGGAGAAAGGCCAGGGCTGCAGAGCGCATTCCCAAAGGAGGCCGGGCCTCCATGGAGCTCATTTCCTGGGGGATCTCCTGGGATCTGCTGGCTCCCCGTTTTCCCAGGGTGTGTTTAGAAAGGCTCTTAAGACAGACGCTCAGAGGGGGTGATGAGGTCAAGGGGTGCCCTGAGGAGTCAGGGGGAGGCCACATTCCGGAAGGTAGGTGGGACACCCAAGAGCCCCGCCTTGTTGACGGACAGCTCCAGGCCTTAGGCAAGGGTAGCTGGTGGGCTCTGAGCAGTAGCTGCCACCTTCCTGAGGGCAGCTCTCCTGTTTGCACGAAGATGCTCCGAAGTCTCTGCCCAGCCTCCCTCCTTGACGCTCCCTGCTAGCCCCTCCTATGGGCTCTTGTCATACCTGCTCTACCCCACTGGGGGTACTGGCTCAGGGCCTCGCGGCTTGTCTAGTCCTTCCATTGGATGAAATGCACAGGGAGAGCAGGATCTTTCACTATTTGCCCCCAGAGCCTGGAACTCTGCCAGACACACAGTGGGGGCCTGACAAATGCACATTGTGCATATATCAAGTGAGGTGAAAATAAACTCACCCTTCGTCTGCTGTACTGAATAAAGTCTCCTGGGTGGGGGGGACGGGATGCAGTAGGACATCATGGGGATTTGACCAGAGTGATCCATGTCTGGATTCAACTTTGCCAGGCCACATTTGGGGGAGGGGCTTTGGGACAACGATGCACATCTCACTCCACACACATCTGTCTTTCATCCTGCCCTACATCTTGCAGTGAGCTGCTTGGGCATTCCAACTCATTTGCTCTCCGGAGAGCTCCCGAGAGCAGCCCTGGCTAGGAAGGGAGTGGGAAAGGACACGGAACAGGAAGTCCGGAGGGCATACAGGGGTAGGGGCAGCCGGAGGGGCTCCTGCGGCCACTGGTGACCTCACGCAGAGATGGGGATCTTCTGAGGTCTGGGGAGCCCATCCATCTCGGGGGCTCCCCGGTCCTTGAGGCTGAGTCCCCTGCTGAGCAGCCAGAGCTGGGAGCACCTGTGCAGAAGCAGAGGGCCTAGGGGGAGGATCAGCGCCAGCCACGCCAGGCCCAGGAGGATCCAGATGGCAGCCAGGCTTCGGTACACCGAGATGTAATGCTTGCTGGGGTCTGTGCCTGGCAGGGAAGGAGACATGATACATGCCAGGGATCTGAGGGCACAGCCCCCGCTGCCCCAGGTTCCACAGGGGTCCCCGCCGGCCTCCCCATAACGAGAATCTGCAGGGGAGGTCCCCGGGGGAAAGGGCCATGGGTCCCAGGCCACAGATATCTAAGGATGTTAGAATCCTCAGCAGCCTCACAAACTGTTGGTCTCCCCTGGATAACCAAAGACTATCTGATCCTCAAAAGGTGCCTCCTGCTGATATCTCCCCATCCCCTGAATCCCCGTGGCCCCCACCCTGAGCTATGTGACTGCCTTGTTCTCACCAACAACATAGTCCCCGAAGCCGATGGTGCTGAGAGTGATGAAGGCGAAGTAGAAGCCTTCCCCAAAGCTCCAGCCCTCCACATGGCTGAAGACCATGGGTGGGAAGATGAGAATGACCAGCGTCCCCAGGGTCAGGAACAGAGCCAGGCCCAGGATCTGCAGCAGCTGGGAGCGAGAGAGTCTGTCTCTGAGTCTACTTGGAAGGCCCCAGGATTGGGGAGGGACAAATCTGGGAGTAGAGCTGGGCCATAGCTATGTCTCTTCCTGGCCCTGCAGACCTTTGGGGTGGGGATTGTATTCTGTGTGTGCGCTCTTGCCCAGGCCAGGGAATATTTGGTCAGAAGGATGTCATTAGTGGGTCAGGCTAGAATCTGGAGACTCTTCTGGGCCTGGGGATCACACTTGGATAGGCCCTCGGGGGACTCAGATCGGGGATGGAGGACAGCCACTGAACTGTCCCGGATTGCTCTGCACCTCGGCCCTCCTTCACGTGCCTGGCTTTGCAAGGTGCTGGCCAAGCGGGTGGGCACTGGGGGGTGTGCCGGGTGGCCTGGAGTTTATTTTTAACCACAAGAGGAGGTGCTAGAGCTCTGTGATGACCACAGGGATGTGCCGCCCAGATCCCCCTTCAAAGAAGACCTTGTTGACTAGCCGTCAGCCAGTGGCCTCCAGCTCTCAGCTCCTTGGAGGTGACCCTTGGCTACAGAGGACTGCCTGGCCCAAGGGCACACCCTTCCCAGGAAGGCCACCCTGTGCCTGATGGACACGAATAAAGCCCTGGCCAATTTAGCCCCCTGTGGGGCCAACTTCACTGGCCACACACAATGCAGAACTCCGTGAGGGGCTGTCCAAGTCTTTGTTTCAGCCTGATCACAATTCAACCTCTTCCTCGGCACAGCCCTTTCTTCCACAAGCATCTACCCCTAAGACCCTGCCTGCCAAACTGCATCTTGGTGTCAACTTCCATTTTCACCCTGCAGCAGATCCCATCAGGGCAGGGAAGGGGCTGGAAGGGGCTGGAAGGGGGGAGGGGTCCTACCTGGGAGCGCCTGGGCTGTTCCTCCCACCTCTCCAGGGTAGCCAGGTGGCCATGCAGCCCTGCGCCCAGGTGGTTGAGGAAGACCACGTTGAGCGGGATGCCCACCAGGGCGTAGAAGACACAGAAGACCTGGCCTGCCTCCGTACTGGGCGCCAGGTTGCCGTATCCTGCAGGGGGGAGGAGTGTGCAAACATGGAGAAGAGAGCGTTCAGAGCTGCCTCCCGCACAGACTCTAGCAGAAGGTGGTCTTCCACTACCTCTGGGGATGGAGGGGAAGCTCCTCTCTTCCCAAGAACATTCTCCCCCCCACCCACCCCCACTAGAAAGATCTCTATTTGTAAGACTCCTGCTTGTCTTTGAAAGGCCCATCTCCAGGGACACTGCCTCTAGGAAGCCCTCTTGACTGCCACCCTCTTCTTCCTTGCTAGGAGTGATTCTCCATAGTGCTTTGTGCCATTCTTGTCTAATTATCTACTTTGCCTTGTACTATTGTTTTTTGCGTGCTTATCTCATTCCGCTTCACTGGATCAGAAGCTCCTTGAGGGCTGAGCCTGGGTCTGATCCAAGTTTGTACCCTCCTAACTCCCCACTCCCTCTGCTTTAGTTGTCCCCTGAGCTCAAGGAAGGTATGTGGAATCGAATTTAATTGAATGGTTGGGTAGACCTTGGAAATGGGGGGTCTGGGGTTTCCTTGGGAGAGGTGGTGTGGGTTTTCTAGGTGAGGGGGTGTAGCAGATGCTGTTGGGTGTCCTGTCCCCTCAGAACACCTGGGGCACCACCTGCAGCTCGGGGGACAGTTCCTGCACACACAGGTGGCTCTCCACCCCAAGTCCCTGCATCTCTAGAGAGTGTGCTTGGTCTGTGGGCAAGTTTCAAATACTGGAGAGTTAACACATCCGGGATCAGCTCTCAACCAGCAAGGGCAGGAATTGGTAGATAAATAGCCCGCTTCCTCGCCCCTCACAGGCACTGTTCTGAGGCTGGGCTCTGCCTGGCCTCTCAGGGGGCCCCGGTGGGAGCGAGGCCAGTGACCCTCACTGGGACCCTGCTCGTCAATGCAAACTTTGCTGTCTTTTCTCCCCTCCTGCTCTATCTCCCCACCTCTCTACTTGTGCTTCCTGGCATCATCTCCGAGACAAACCGCATCCTGGTCTCAGCATCTGCTCTGGGGAACCCAAACCAAGACAGGGGCTTTGGGGAAGCCCTTCCCCACCCCGACCCTTTACCTATGGTGGTGACAACCGTGCCTGCAAAGAAGAAACTGCTGCCGAAGTCCCAGTTGCTGGGGTTGGTGGAGTTGCCTTTGGGGTTCACGCCCTTCACCCAGGCTTCCATGATGACCTGTGTGGGGGCGGGGGGTGGCATGGGGTGGCAAGAAGAGGCAGTTGAGGCACCAGCTGGTGGCCAAGCTCTCTGCAGGGTGCTTTCCTGTTATCTCATTTAATGATATCCTTAGGGGCTCTTGTTTCCATTTTTTTTTAAAGATTTTATTTATTTATTTAAGAGAGAGAATGAGATAGAGAGAGAGAGCATGAGAGGGGGGAGGGTCAGAGAGAGAGGCAGACTCCCTGATGAGCAGGGAGCCCGATGCGGGACTCGATCCCGGGACTCCAGGATCATGACCTGAGCCGAAGGCAGTCGCTTAACCAACTGAGCCACCCAGGCACCCTCTTGTTTCCATTTCGTAGAAAAAGAAACCACGGCTCCATCTGAGTAGCTAACTGACTTGCCCAAGGTCATTGGATTCCAAATCCACAGCTTGTTCCACGGGCCAGGGCTGACTGAGGTGTGGGCTGTAAACATGGGCTGGGGGAGGGGAAACAGGTTTGAGGAGGCAGAGGGTGCTTACGGGTGAGCCAGGTGGGAGATGCTGCCTATGGCCAAGAGGGTGAGGCGTAGGTGTGTTGTGAGGACAATGGGAAGATTTCAGGTCGGATGCTCCCAGAAGGGCTTACTAGGGAACGTGGGGTTTGGGGACCACAGGGAAGCCATGGGGCTGCCCTCCCACAAGGTGGATGGGGGAGACCAAGAGAACCCTGTGTTCTCTGAACTTCCAGGTGAGCAGGTGGCTTTGCTCTTTGCTGTCCCCTAGTGACGCCCAGCCCAGGCTTACCTATAAGAGAAATTCCATCAGAGGCCAGGGCAAAGGTCGGGTGTATAGCAGTGTTTCTGCGTGGTGTGTTGTATACCCGCGACGTGCATGGATTCTCTATGTTGCATGTATGTGCATGTGTGTTGAGTGTGTGTTTACCCAAGTTGAACACTTGTGGGCTCAAGCCGAAGCCCCTCTGTCCCTAAGACCAGCCCTCTTGGAGCTGGTTAAGGATCCCTCTCCCGTCTGCCCCCCAGCCCCCTCCCCTGTCACCGTGCATTGTCCCAGGCAGCAGCCCAGCCTTGCCACGTGATAGAGCCCCAAAACAGGAGGAGGCAGTGGGGGAAAGGGCCACCCTGGCCTCTAGTTCCCGTGGGAACCATTTCCCTACTGGCAGCTCGAGTGTGCTCCCTGCCGGGGTGGGGTGGCCCTGGTAGGCTGGGCCAGTCTGGGAGTCGTGACACAGGCTGTCTGCTTTTCTTCACTTTGGCAGAACTGGTCTCGTCACATGTGGACTTTGGTCTCCCTCCCTTTCCCACACACCCAGGGAGGCCAGGACGGAACATTCTGGAACACGCTCGCTCCCTGGAGACCCTCACCCTTGGGAGCAGCGCCTGCCCTAGGCCCAGCTGTCTCCCGCAGCCAACCCGAAGCTCTCCAATCTGCTGAGGAAGGGGCCTTGATTCAGCAAGTGTCCTGAGTTGGGGGCGCCCAATGCGACCTTCCAGTTTTCTCTAAGAATCCACACGTGGTAGAGAAGGTCAGACATGAGTCTTCTGAAACTGGGCAAGGTCCTTTTCTCACGGAGGGGTCTCTCATACTGCTTCTGGTGCTGCTAATGGCTTTTTCCTCTTGCAATTGTACCAGTAACGTGTGTTCTGGAATCCTAGACCAGCGTTCTCACTGTCAGCCAGGCATCCCCTGGCAACTGAGGCTCCCTCCCAAGGAGGCTGAGGATGGGGGTGTCCTAATCAACAACAGGGGTGCCGTTAATCAGTGGCTGAGGCGCAGTCAAGCCTGTTGTCTCCCACCTCTGTTTACAGAGCTAGTCAGATCCAGCTTCCAATCCTTCCCGCACCCTCCGGCTCCTGGGTTTCCCCTCTAACCCTAGGCTGGGGGATGAGGAGGTGTCACGGCCTTATCCCCCGAGGTCTTGGGAGGCTCCAGAGCCCTTCTCAGCCCCATAGGGCTGCTGGAGAACAAGGAAGCCTCATTTCCTGGGAGAAAGGGTCTGGACAGGGCTCTCACATCTCCAGAAATTTCCCTCTGACCACTCAGCCCACCCATCGTCTTCTACGTCAGCTCGTCTCCGTCTTGAGGGTACAGGCATGGTCTGGAGGGCTTGTTAACGACAGGCTGCCGGTCCCGCCCCCAGAGCTGCTGATTCCCAGCGTCGGGGGTGGGGTGCCATCATTGACATTTCTAAAGGACTCCCAGGTGACGCTCTTGCATCTGGTTCACACGTGGAGAACCTCATCCTGCCTGCCCTCCAACCCCGCACTTACGCTAATTTGTATGGTGAAGAGCTGCTGGCCTAGGGGTGAGTTCCGTCTCTATCACTCACCGTGCAGTCTTGCCAACACTCCACCCCTCTGTGCCTCAGTTTCCATCTGCCAACTGGAGACAGTGATGGTAATAGGTTGTTATGAGGAAACACACACAAAATGCTTGGCTCCAGAGGATGGATCATGACTGGTCTGACCCATCACGATGACCCTGCTCCCCACTGTTTTAGGCATATTGTAAATGCTCACTATGGGCCATTTATCTCTGTGATGACTCTGCACTTGGCTTGTTCCTTTGTGGTGGGTGTTGTCATTCACCAGGCCCCCTGGTCTCGAAGGCATTCACAACACCGTGGTTTTGCCTTGCTTCTTGGAGAGAGGGTGCTGGGGCCCCAGAGTTTGTGCAGGGGAGCAGAAGGGGCCCAGGTGGTGGCGGTGGGGGAACCCACTCTGCCACCAGAGAGATCCCCCTACGGACATCTTACTGGTGGAGCTGTCGCCCTGGCCACCGCTCACCCGGCCGGGGAAGGCCAGCATGGCAGCTGCTCCTGATCTTTCTCTGTGTCTCCCGCCCCCCCAGCCCTCAAGTGTGGTCAGCACAGGGGTGTGAGCGGGGAGAGGGCAGAAGGGTTAGCAGCCCTGGAGTTGGCGTTAGGGGAAGGGCAGAGTGTGGGAGAAGGAAATTTGCACGGTGTTGATAACACTGACACACAGCTCACGTTTATGCACCAAGTGGCACCTTAAAAAGGGGCTCTTAATGTGCTGTAAATGCCTGTAGCACATAGGAGAGTATTCTCCTCACCTTTTAGAACGGGACATTCGGGAGCAGGGAGTTGAAGCGACTTGCTCCCTGTCGCACAGCATACAGCTCTAGGGCTCAGCCGGCTCCCTGTTGCGCCTCGCGCCGCGTCAGCCCCTGGGTGGTAGCCGCGGACCTGCCGTGAGAACCCACATTCGGCCCACCATCCCCCGCGGGCCTCTCCCCTCACCTGCACGAACTGCTCCAGGGCCCGCTGGTCCAGGCAGGTGTAGTTCTCCAGGAAGCGCAGCTTCTCAAACTGAACCTGGTCTCTGGACTGAGCTTCTGCCTGTTTCTCCAGCAGCTGGAAGACCGCAGCTCCAAGCAGCAGGTAGCAGACGTAGGCCAGCAGCAGGGGCAGCACCCGGCCGCCCCGGCAGCCGCAGAGCCTGGCTTGGGGCATGGCGTGGCAGGGCTCTGCCGGGGCCGTCGGGCTGCTTATGGGAGGAGAGGTGGGAAGCGCCCGGGGCCCGCGCCCAGCCTCCTGCCCGCCTCGCCCTCCTCGTCCTCCTCAGCACAGGTGTCTGGAGGCCGGAGAGTCTGTTTGAACAGTGCAGCTCAGCTTGGCTGCACTAAGTGCCTCCAGTGCAAACAGGCCTGCCACCCCCAACCAGCCTTTTTTTTTTCCACCATGGAGAGCGCAGGTCAGTGGCACAGACCCCTCAAAGAGACCTATGGGGTCCTCCGGAGGTCATTTTGTCCTGCCCTCTGCCTCTAGGTTGGATGGGTGTTTCTAGACCAAACCAGATGCTTCCCCCTCGTTTTGCCCAGGCCTGAAGGGCTGCCCTCCACAGCCCCCAGTTTTTCACCTATGATGCTTCAGACCCCCAAGCTGGGAAGAAAGCAGGATGGGGGTGGTGCAGTCGGTTGAGCATCTGACTCTTGGTTTCAGCTCAGGTCATGATCTCAGGGTCCTGGGATGGAGCTCCCTGTCGGGCTCCCCACTCAGCCTAGAGTCTGCTTGGGATTCTGTCCTTCTCTCCCCCTCTGCCCCTCCCCACTCATGTTGTCTCTCTCTCTCTAAAATAAATAAATAAATAAATAAATAAATAAAATCTTACAAAAAAATAAATCAGGATGGGTGTGAATATGCCTTGTGCCCAGTTGCTCTGGCTACAGAATGGGGCTGGGAGGATTGACCTGCCTCCTGGGGGACCCTGAGGATAAGTAAACTGGGTGACAAATCAGGGCAAAGCAAATAGACACATAGTAGTCTCGATCGGGAGCGGTACTGGGGTTGATGCTCCTAATCGGACACATTTGTTTCATAGCTTTTGCTGATAGTTTTCTGTGCTTGAAATCCTTTAGCAGGTTCCCTTCAGAGGATACTATATTGGCGAGACGTATGTGTGAATAAAAAAGAAACTAAAAGTATATCCTGGCCTGAGATGTTCACAGTGGCTCACTCAGCGGAGTGGAATCTAGGGTGTTTTCTTCTCTTTCTCTTCTTGGCTTGTGTGTGTATTTGCAATAGCTTTATTGAGATATAATTCACATACCATACCATTCCCACTTTTATTTATTTATTTTTTAGAAGATTTTATTATTTATTCCAGAGAGAGAGAGCACAAGCAGAGGAGAAGGGCAGACGGAGAGGAAGAAGCAGGCTCCCCACTGAGCAGGGAGCCCGATGTGGGACTCAATCCCGGGACCCAAGGATCACGACGCGAGCCAAAGGCAGACGCTCAACCGACTGAGCCACCCAGGTGCCCTTCTTTCACACTTTTAAAGTATACAATTGAATGGTTTTTAGTATGTTGAGAATCATGCAACTATCTCCACAGTCCCCTACCCCCATTTAGCTATCATCCCCCTCTCCACCCAACCTGCCCCCTCAGCCTCTGGCAACCATCAGTCTGCTTTCTGTCTCTGGACATTTCGTAGAAATGCAGTCAGACTCTATGTGGACTTTTGCATCTGGCCTCTTGGTGTAATGTTTTCAAGGTTCACCCATACTATGGCATGTGTCATCCATACTATGGCATGTGTCTCAGTACTCCATCCTTCTTTAAAGCTGTGTCCTATTTCATTGTATGGATACAGCAGTGTTTTATTTATCCATTTATCAGTTGATAGATATTTGGGTTATTTCTACTTCTCGGCTATTATGAATAATGCTGCCAGGAATACTCATGGACAAGTTTTTGTGAGGATGTATGTTTTCGTGTCTCTAGGAGTGGAGTGCTGGTCATGCGGTCACCCTAGCTTTTTGAAAAGTGCCAGACTTTTTCCCAAAGCGGCCGCATCGTTGTACATTTGCACCGACAGTGTGTGAGGATCCAAGTTTTCTGTGATGAGCTGGGGCAGTGGACAACATGGGCCTCCTGCCCACATCCTTTCCCTCCTTCCTGGCTAAGAGAGCCCTACTAGTGTACATGGCAGCTCCAGGCAGTGGAGCTTGATTGTTCTAACCCGTCATGATTATCCTGCTCCCCAGGCTCTTAGCCGGGGTCCTCGGGAGCAGCCCCAAGAGGACGATTTTTATATGAGCAGCGGACTAGGGGAAGACTGGTGAGAATGTGGGGCAGGCGGGGCCACGCACGGGACCATAGTCCCAGCTCCGCCTGGTTCCTGGAGAGCCCCGGTGGGGAATGCACACCCTGCGAGTCCCAGGTAGAGGCAGGGAGCCGGGCTTTCATAATCCCACACCGGCTGGATGTTGAGGTGTCTCTTGCTCTGCACACCAGCAGGCAGAACGGCTCCAGTGGCCTGTTCAGTCTGCTGGAGTCCCAGGTCATTGGCAGGCCAGGCATTGGAAGCAAAAAACACCTTAAAGAGGAGAAGAGGGGCACAGAAATGGGGGGGATCAGAGGGTCCCTTGCACCCACTTCTTTGGCTCCCTTGCAGCTGGGGCGGCCATGTGACCCAGTTCTAGCCAGTTAGATGCGTGCAGAGCCCACCGTGGAGGTGTGGGGTAAAGCTGCTCTGTTCCCACAAAGGGCTCAGCTGCAGCCAGCCCCACCGCTCCCCACACAGAGGACCGGCCCTGCCGAGCCACCTCGTGCCCTTGAGGGAGCGGTCCAGAGTGTTGCAAAGGCGCTCAGCCAGTTCCTGCACACGCCCATCTCTAGATTTCAAAAATGTTAGAAACATAAACCCTGTTCTTTCAAGCCACTGTTAGGCATCCTGTTACTCCCCAACGGCTACACAAGTTTTTGCCATTGCTGTTGTTGTTTTCATTGTTCAAGGCTTATTTGAGTTGGGAGGAATAGGAACACACTCCAATCATCTTAAGTAATTGAAACAATTTGTGGTCAGAACCCAGGAGCCGCCAGCCTTCTGGAGCAACCGAGCCTGTGTCTTCACTCCTGACCGTTAACAGGCTCCGTCCCCTCTCCACACGGGCAGCCCCTCCACTCATCTCTCTGCTCGGAATTTGGCTCCAGGCCGCCCCCCTCATCTCATCAGCGTCAGCTGCTGGGTCCTCTTCTTCTTTCTCTTGGTACTTCTTGCCTCGGGTCCTCTGTGGTGAGGCCAAGTGTCCCAGGGCCCCTTTTCACGCAGGCCACCTCACAGGTATCTGGCCGTCCTTGCGTCGGGCACCACCTTCAGCTTCTCTGCCCCTGCACACGGACAGGTGTCACTTGGAAAGGGCTATGGGGAGGCAGAGATGGTGGCCTGCATGTCCAGCACGAGGGAGGGGAAGAGAAAGAGATTGTAGAAAGCAAAAGCCAAGGGGGAGAATTTTACCATTTCAAGTACGAGGGTGATCAGGAGAGTGGGAGCATCATAGGTTCTTAATCTGCTCTGAGGCCCAAACCAGGATAAGAAGTCACAGGGACCCGAGGTGCAGGCAGGATGTGGAGGCTGCACATGGGGACATCCCAGTGCTGTAACCAGGGCCAAGGGCAGGCTGTGGTGTCCTCTGTGTCCTCCAAAGCACCTCATCCTTCCCGGGGTTTGGGTGGGGCCTGGCCTGGGCGTGGCAGCTGCCTTCTCTGTGATCCTGCTGGTTCGGGGTTCCCCGAAGCCACCTGGGGATCTCAAGCTGTCCTGTACGAGGCTCTTCTACACCCAGAGGTTTCCCGGACAGCACCGGGCTGGGCTGTGGAGGAGGAAGGAAGCGTCAAGACTCACAAGACTCACCCTCGACTGGTTCTTCTTTATGGTCTGGAGAGATGGGATGACGGGGCCTCCATCTTATCATTACAGACTTGCTAATAATGCCTGGCTTTAAGCTAGGCTTGTAGCTACACTTCAAGACCATGTAATAATCAAATCCTATTTTATTGCCCTAGAGAAGCTCAACATGTGAAGAGTTCTCTTATGTGTCATTTAGAAAGCTCATCCATGGATGTCTGGGGGATCTCAGGCATGTCTTAGCAATCTCTGTAGCCCGAGTGTCCTCAACGGGTCTGGACACCATCCACAGGTAATGGTAGTGGTTCTAAGGTGGAAGGAAATGAAGGGGAAGAGCGTGGACTACCTGTGTGGGAGAAAGGGGTGGGTGCAGGGAGCCAGAGGTAGGTCTCTGATGTGTTGGGCTGGAGGGAGGGCTGAATCAGCCCTCACTGGAGGCCCCTCTCCCCTCCTCCTGCAGCCTCATGTCCTGGGCAGGTTCACCGGGGACAAGACACTCCATTCGCTTGCAGCCTACCTACTGAGAACCTCCTGTGTGCCAGCAACCTTGTCCCCCCCTTGCCCGGTTGCTCGCTCTCCCCTTCTCATGCTCCTTCCTCTGCTTGCACCCCCTGCCCCGTGTCCTGTTCTCATGCTCACTTTTCACAGACACCCAGAGACCTGACTGGAATTTAGATAGAGTCCTTCTTGGGAGCACTTCCAGTTTAATGGGGGGTCCTTATGAAAACCTCAAGGCCACAGGGCCAAAGGGTGGTTAATGTAATGGCAGAACTGGTGGATGGGGGTCAAGTAAAGAGGCCCTCAAGACCCCGTGCACCACACAGGCAGTCCTCTTTCTCTCTCCCTGCACTGATTCAGCACACGCTCGTTGAGCCCTCTGTGCTGGGACCTGTTTCAGCCACTCCTTCTGTCAGCTGAGGCCCCCTTAGGTCCAGTTTAGGGGAGAACTTACATGACTGTGGGCACCTCCCCTGGCCCTCAAGCACTCCCTCTCCCTGCCCGACACGTCCCCATGTGGGCACACGCCACTGTGAGGGATGGATGGACACAGGGCATGATTTCTAATTCCTTTCAGGGAATTATTGCTGCTAATGGGCAGAGCCAATTCGTGCTCCCCAAGTGGGGAGGGCAAAATCAATTAATGGAGAGTCAAACCTGGCCAGGCCTGGTGGCAGAGTGTGGCCTGACATCCGGCAGTGATAAGGGACTTTCTGAGGCTGAACTAATAAGGAGACCGGAGGAAAAAGAAGAAAAACAAAACCCCTCTCAGATCAATTTCATGTACAATGGGCAGAGAATGCAGGGTAAACAGAGCAGCTGGGCCAGGGGCCCCTTTCCATCTGAATGAGCCCCGAGATAAGGAAAAGGACAGGCCGCCACCCCGCCAACCAACATCGGCATTCGCTCAGGGAGTCACTCGATAGGCAGATATCCGCACGAGTGAAAAAGGGCACGTTCCAAACCGGAACTGGAGGGAGAAGATAAGGCCCACCTGCCCCAGGGACGTCCCCTGTGGGGAAAAGGGCGAACAGAGGGAAAGAGCCCTGGTTTCAGACGCCGCCTCCCTGCGCCCACCGGATTGGCGGCAACACGGGGCCAGAGTGGCAGGACAGGTCCTGTGTGTGGTCATCCAGGCTCCTGGATGTCCCCCACGGTGAGGGGTGTGGGAGAGCGTCCTCTGGGGGGGCAGGGGAGGTGGAGGTTCGTGTGGGGCTTTGCCCTCATGGCCAGAGAGTGTGATCGCTGGGAAGGTCCAGCCCAACGGCATGGCCCGCAGAGAGGAGGGAGAAAGCTGAGGGGTGATTTGAGGGAAAGGCTTAAAACAAACAAACACACCTGGTATTGACCTTGTTCAGATTTTCCATTGTGTTTTTTTGTAGCAGCAGGATTCCTTTCTCACACGAAATCTTTCCCTGTGCCTCTCAGTATGTGGCACTGTGGAGAGCAGGGCTCTGGTTGAAGTTGGGGATGGGGCTCCCACTTTTACCGCCTCGAGGGCTTGATTGCAAGAGCCCCCCAACTCGTGACTTTGAAATAGATGCCCTTGTTCACATTGGGCTCACTTCAGAGCAGACCCTGAGGCAAAATCTGGATGTGCGAGCGGTTCATGGGGGAAGTGATCCTAGGAGATGATCCCAGGAGCATGGGGAGGAGAGACGGGGGGGGGGGGGGGGCAGTCAATACAAGGTGAGTTATCGAACAGGTGACCGCTGTGGGCAGCTGGGGCTCAGCCCCGCGGGGGAGCTCTGGGACACTGTGTGGGACACACTTCAGAGTTGACCCACAGGGAGGAGAGGCAGCTGAGAGTGTTTATCCACCAGCCCCTCCCCCTCAGTAGTTGGATTGTTCCAGGAGAGGCTAACTCCCGCACTGCTGGGCTGCCCTGCATATGTGCCGAGAGTGCCCTCGTGACCAAAGAGAACCTTTGGGTAGAGACAGACAGGTACTTGAGATGAAGCTATTGGTGGGAATGGGGACTGTTCACGTGACCTCCAAGTGGGCCGGGGGACACTGCCAGTGTCTGTCAGACTCTTAATTCTCTACCCCTTTTTCTGAGTCATTATAGTTGTACATCCTGCAGGACAATAGCTCATCTGTGGAACAGAATGAAGGAGTCATTCAGCTTGTCAGACAAATGCCCTTGGGAGACGACGGAAGTGGGAAGATCATGCCTCTCTCTCTCTCGAAGGCCACTAAATTTGAATAAGCCTCCATCAGATACCCCATATGAAAGAAGCCCTCCCACCCCCCGCAAAAGAAGCCCCTATGTCTCCTTCTGTCTGTCTACTATGGAAAAACCCAGAGCTGTAAGATGCAATGAAGCAAAAGCAGAAATGAGCCTGGGAAGACATGGACCAGGGTGTGGATGTGGGGTGTTGACCAAGGTATGGTCCATCTTGGCTGCAGGGATGAGTGGAGCCTCCCCAGGGCCTGAGAGACGTAGCGAATGGAGGAACTGAGAGTACGGAAAAGGCCAGGCCTGCTCCTCTCTATAGAAGCAATTCGATAAAAATTATGTCAAATTCATGAGTCCATGTGAGGTATAATAATTTATTGGTGAAGATTTAGAATGTAGCAGAGAACAGGTACTCATGGATTTGTTTGTTGTCCATTCAGTGCATGTGAAGATTCTTTGTTCTACGTGAGAGTCACTCAAGTGAGCAGGTCAGCACCATTCGAGTGGCCCAGTCTTGAGCAATGTCATGAGTGGAATGCTCAGGTCAGTGGAATGATCTGCTCACCAGGCTGTTCTCCTGGAACCAAGGATTGACCAAGGGGCCCCAGCACAACTCCATAGGCATGAATCCTGGAGTACTCTTGGGGCATCTGGTCAACCACCCCATGCAAGAATAACCTGAAGAGGGGCACCTCGGTGGCTCAATCGGTTAAGCATCTGCCTTCAGCTCAGGTCATGATCCCAGGGTCCTGGGATCAAGCCCCTCATTGGGTTCCCTGCTCTGAGGGGAGCTTGCTTCTCCCTCTCCCTCTGCAGCTCCCCCTGCTTGTGTTCTCTCTGTAAAATAAATAAATCTTAAAAAAAAAAAAAAAAAAAAAAAAAGAATAACCTGAAGGGAGGAAAGGGAATGAGACCCACATGGGCCCAGTTGATGACACTGTTGGCCATGGCAGGTCCCAGCGCTGGAGGGAGGTTTAGAAACTTTCCAGCAAGGCATTTTAAAGTGTCTGAGGCATGGCTGAGGGCATCTCCTTGCCTGGCTCTAAGGAGAGTCATGGAAAAGGCCAACCCAAAAGATACTTCAGAGGAGAGATGACATTAGTATCTCACACATGGGACAGGGAGTGCAGGGGGCATGGGGCTGGTCTGGGGAAGTGCTGCCTTCTCAAGACAAGGAGTTGAGCAAAGTGAGAGGGAGACATCCCTCACCAGCTTTCTGCTTGCTGGTTGCTCTGAGTTCCCCCTCAATGTGCATAACATGGGCTCAGCCCTGCTCGCTGGCACTTGGCCATGGAAACTCAAATAGAGCAGTTAACCCTAATAAAGTTTGCCACCTCTTCCCTAGCCCTGACAGAAGCATCCAGGGCCATAGCCAGGGGCCACCTGCCATACCGGAGATGGAACCTGTGTTAAAGGAAATGCTATTTCTCCTTCCACATTTTACATGGACATTTTCACCTTCTAACATTCACAGCCAACTTTTCCACACCTCCTCTGCCTGGTTGCCCTGGCAAACCCCTGGACACATATCATGAGATACTCTCTCCCTCCATATTCTTCAATGACTCAGATCCCCCAAGTCCCCCTATTTGCCATGCTCCACCTTCCTAATTGTTGGCTCAGCCCCAGGCTTCTTCACATCATCGAACCCCTGACCTGGCATTCTAGTCCTGAGCTGCATCTCCCACCTTTCTCTCGGTACTCTGCCCCAGCTCTCACACTCTGACCCATCTTGATGGTGAGTCCAGGCCCATCCTATCCCACCCCAACTCCATCTTAGCTCAGATTCCCTTGTTTAATTGCTGTCTGTCTCCCTAATTAGAATGTAAGTTCTAAGAGGGCTGGCACTTTCTCTGTCCTGGTCACCTCTGAGCCATTGGAACTTAGCACAGTGGATGGCACATCCTTGTTAAAAGAATGACCAGATGATTGAGTCATGTTTACATTTAAGGAATGACAAGGGGCATCTTTCTCCCTATATTTTAAACATACACCCATTGCATTAAAAAAAAAAAAGTCCTTGTCTATTAATTCAATCATCTGTGTCATTCCTGGGTCTGTTTCTAATTCTTTCGATTGGTTTTTCTCCTACGGGCCATATTTTCCTGCCTCTTTGAATGCTTGGTCATTTTTTTACTGGGTGCCACTTCTACATTGTTAGGTGTTAGGGTTTTTTTTTTTAATTCCTTTAAATATTTTTTAAAAAAAGATTTATTTATTTGAGAGAGAGAGAGAGCAAGAGAGAGAGTGCATGATTGGGGGGCAGGCAGAGGGACAGGGAGAGAGAAACTTTAGCAGACTCCTTCTTTGCTGAGCTTGGAGCCCGACGTGGGGCTTGACCTCACAACTCTGAGATCATGACCTGAGCTGAATCCAAGAGTCAGAGACTTAACCAACTGTGCCACCCAGGGATCCTTTACATATTTTTGAGCTTTGTTTGGAAACTCACTGAAAACAGTTTGCCTCTCTTGAGGCCTACTTTTTAGATTGTGTTAGGCAGGACCAGAAGAGCTTTGATCTATGGCTAATTTGGCCCCACTTCCGTGGCAGTACCTTTACTTGATTTCTGTTCAAGGACTCTTTTGTGAGAAGGCTTCTCCACTGTGGCTGTTGGGAGCATGAACTATTCCCAACCCTGTGTTATTTCTGGAAATGGTTCCACCTGCTCCTTTCTGGTGGTTCTTTCCCCAGCCCTGACTGATTTCCTCCCCACCGTGCACTGCCCAGCTGTGAGCTGAAGACTTGAGAGTCTCCACAGTACCCTCTGGAGATCTTTGGAGTCTGTCCACTCTCTCTGTCTGCAGCTTGCTCATCCCTTGTACTTCACCTTGCCAGTGGAAGCCACCTTGGCCTCCCTGGACCCCTGGTACCAGTTCCTCGACTCAGGAAACCACTAGGTGCCCCATGGTGGCCTTCTCCTGGACTGAGGCCCAAGCCCTGCATGAAGTTAAGTTCCGCAATCTTGGGCTCACTTCACTTGTTTCACTTCTCTTGGCGGTTGGTGTCCTGTACTGCCTTCTTCCATTGTTTTATACATTTTGTCTAGTTTTCAGTTATTTCAAGCAGGAGGGTAAATCAGGTCCCTATTGCTCTATCATGGTCATAAGTGGTGTCCTACTTTTTCATACACAGCTTACTCTCAAGTGCATTTCACTGGGAGCATGGGAGAAAAGAGTGAACTTTGAGAAATTCTGCATCTAGCCATCTACCCTTTCTGGGTTTCAATATCTGTATCTGTTAGCCATTTCTACAATTAATGCTCCCTAACAGATCACCCCAAGTCTCAGTGCCTTATATGGGGTCTTTGGGTCAGCCAGGGTTCAGCTGATCTGAGCTGAGCTTGACAGGGAAGCTCTGCTCCAAGCTACAGGTCCTGGGCTTGGCTCCAGGCTATAGGCTGGGCTTAGATATGCTCTCTGTATGTTCTGGGATGGAGGCTGAAGGGGCAGCACCTATCCCAGGCATGTTCTTCTCAAGGCAGATCCCTGGAGTGCAAAGAGGCAAGCCCGAGCATGCAAGGCTTGCATCATGTCTGCTAACATCCCATGGAGTAGGGCAAGTCACAGGACCAAGCCCAAATTTAAGGGGTAGGAAAGTATACCCTGCCACCATGAGGCCATGGCAAAGCTTTGGATGTATAATTTTATTACAGAGGGTAAAGTCTTAAGACTGGCTATTTGATCTACCATAGTTTCTTTATCTGCTTCCTAAATCCCTTTTAGCAAGATCTGAGCAAGCCCTCCTCCTAACATCTAGACCACCCTCCTTCTCCTCACATCCCTGTCAAGTGAATAGCAGAGCAAATTGAATTCTAGTAGGGATTGGGCTGGAGTCACCGGCCAGGCTACTTTCCAGAAGACGTCTTGGAAAGCTCCAGTTTGGCCTGGAGTGAACTCAGATGCTCCACTGAGCTCAGGGTTGCTGGACAGTCTTTCCAGAGCCTTGCATCCATTTCTCCCTTTTAGAGGCCAGTGAACTTTGGAGAAGATGCACTGTGCTCAAGCATGTGTCCATGTCCAAAGCCCAGCTTCCATTGAGAGGGGACCTTTGGAGAGGCGGCTCCCTCTCCAGTGGCTGCATACACTTTGTATATGACTCCCTGCGGGACACCATGACCCAGCTGTCTGTTTTTCTCTCTTCTTTTCTCTCTGCTCTAGGAGGTGGGTTCACACCCTGCATGGGGCCATACCACACATCTCTGTCAATAAGGCCTTTGGATCCTGGAGATAAGTTCTCAGCAGGAGATCTAAAGTCAATAGACTCTAACCAGCTCTAGAGGGCTGAAGGCACTCAGGTGTGCTAGGTACACTGAGGCTGTCTCTGAGGAGCTCTGGTCAACTCCATGCTGCCTTCAGCGCTCTTGAGAGCGTGTGTCTGTTTGCTACGTGTCAGCCCTGTGGACTTGGGGAGGCTTCTAGGATCAGGCTGGAAGGGCTCTGTTTGATCTTCCTGGGTTCTATAGACTTTATGGAGGACTTACTATGTGCCACAGAACCATGAGGGACCGGGTCGACCAGAGAGACTGGACTCTGCCTTGATGGGCCTCAGTCACAGAGCCAGAGTAAAGGCGTGGGACAGATGTGAGCCCGAGAGTAGGAGATCTGGGTTCTGACTCTGCCACTCATTAATTGTAGGATTATTTATTCAGTACGAACTTGTGCTGGGAACACGGCGGTGAGCAAGACCTATAGGTCTTTGTTGTCATGGAGCTTTTAGTCTCAGGGAGGGGTGGCAGGCCATAAAAAAATAAGCAAATAAAGAAAGATAATATGTCATGTAGTGATGGGGAAAATGAAACAGAGAAATGGGGGTGGCTCTAGTTGGGGGGTTAGGGAAAACCCCCCAAAGCTCTTAGAAGCCAGTCCCTCCTCTCTGTTTCAGGTTTCTAATATTATCAATAGGGGTGTGGATTAGAGGGGCTCTATGGGCAGACTGGCTCTAAAATGTGATCATCTACCTTCTCTCACATGATCCTTTTACCCAGTCCTGGCAAGGGGAGAAATTAAGCCAATTATATGTATTTTCTCTCTGCTCTTTCTGTGGTGGCAGGTCCTGTATTTACAGGACAGAGATAGTGGGAGTGGTAGACGGACACTTTTATTCACTTAGCTTCATCGCAGTGCCAATCCTCTCCCCACTCCACACCCCTCCCCTCCTACAGCTGGTTTGGGACCTTGCTGATGCTGCCCTTACGCAGGCCAGGTGGCAGTTCTCCAAGGGCCTCCTGAGGGCTGGCCCACCCTCCTCTGGGTCTCTATCCTGCAGCCAGGCCCTGGAGTGCTGAAAAGGCTCACGGAGGCAAGCCCCCAGCAGCTCTGTTTCCTTGGTAGGAGTGGAAGGTTTTAGCCTCAATCCTTGCCCAAGTGGCTCGGTGAGGGTGGGAGGCCCCAGCTGCCTATACTGCCCCCTCTCAAGCTCTCTGCAGGGCTCCCGGGAGCCATCTCCTGCTCTCGGGTGCAGCGATGTCCTTGGACCCTGATGGAAATATAGCTGATTCGGGTGCTGTCTATGGGTCATCCGGGCTGTAAGGGTGATAGTGGAAGGTTTGGTTTGGGAGATCAGGACTGGCCATCAAGATGCTTTGTATTCAGCTGCTTTATCTTGGGCTCTGACACCCTGTCCTGCCTGGCTTGCCCCAGCTATTCCTGGGCTCCTACACCTGGCTGGTAGTTAGCTAAAAATAATGGGTTATCATTTCTCCCATATTCTACCAGCACGAGCTTCCCCTGCCACTACATTCTGATGGTACTGTTTCATAATGTCCCGGGTTTGTAATCGACCATGGGAAGCAGCACCATAAGAGTGAGCAGAAGCCCCTGTCCCACCCCTGGCACCCTGGCATTGTCTCCAGCACCCACAGCAAGGATGGCACCCTAAGCCCTAGCCCCAGCCTCGCCGGCAGCCTTCAGGACACCATCCTTAGGGAAACACAGCCCCTTCTATTGGAGCCAAAATCACTAGTTGCTCTCAGCAGACCGCAGATCACGTCTGAAGCCAGGATGAGTGAGAAAAGGTGCCTTCCTTCATCCGTACTCTGTTCCTGCAGCCACGATGGACACCTACTGGAAACCTGAAAGGAGACGGGATGTTCTTGGTTAGGCTGTGCACGGGGGCACCGATTTCTCCCCAGATGGAAGGGCGCGGGGCATGGGGAGGAGGCTGCAAGCCACTCTCCTCAGCTCTGAAGTGGTGCGCCTCTCAGTGCCCCAACTCCCAGGTGCTGCCTTTATTCCCCCAGCTCTGCAGGATGATGCCTCCTTTGCCCTCTGCAAAAGCTTGATCTCCCTGAGCCAGGAACCGTACTCATGGTCCAACCGCACGGTTTTCACAGACACCCCTGCTAAATTCTCCAAGAGATTCTCTTTTTGCTTTTTGCTCCTGATATTCATTATATTCCAGGGTGGCTCTTTTTTTTTTTTTTAAGATTTTATTTATTTATTTGACAAGAGAGAGACACAGCGAGAGAGGGAACACAAGCAGGGGGAGTGGGAGAAGGAGAAGCAGGCTTCCCGCTGAACAGGGAACCCAATGTGGGGCTCGATCCCAGGACCCTGGGACCATGACCTGAGCTGAAGGCGGACGCTTAACTACTGAGCCACCCAGGTGACATCCCAGGATGGCTCTTTCTGACCACATGGCTGGACACGGAGAAAGGTTCTCTGGACTAAGAACCAGGGCCCCTGAATTCTAGCCAGGACAGTCCCCAACCCGTGGTGTGGCTGGGCAAATCATGTTTGTTCTCTGGGCCTCCTCCTGAACATCCAGATCCATGGAGCAGATGAGGTTCCCAGAAGAAGAAAGGTAACTAGCATGGCTCCTTGCTTCTCAAAGTGCGAGTCAGCAGCCCTTGCAT
Source organism: Mirounga angustirostris (assembly GCF_029215605.1). Lineage (NCBI taxonomy): Eukaryota > Metazoa > Chordata > Mammalia > Carnivora > Phocidae > Mirounga > Mirounga angustirostris. The sequence continues at coordinate 35,651,432 of NW_026991716.1, forward strand.
CCCCAGGAAACTTGTTAAGAAGTGCAGAATCTTGGCCCCCAACCCAGACTTCCTGGACCAGAATCTACGTTTTAACAAAACCCCTACATTTACTGGCACATTAGCACGTGAGGAGTGGTGTGAGTGACAAGCAGTTAATTTGCTTGAAGTCTGGCTATCATAATAGGAGCCAGAGGGCCCCACAGACACAGGCTTCAACCCCAGATAAAAGGGGCCATTTCTGGACCCGCTGAGCCCCCGTGATGTGGTGGTGGAGCCGTCAGTCTGTAGGGCATTTTGTGACTGTAGGTTCCCAGACTGGGGGGTATTGCTGCAGAGCAATCCTGGAGAGGAAATCACTCCTCACTGTGTTGGGCAAGCTCTCACCACTGAGGCCAGTTCCCCCAATAACGGCTCCCTGGTGCTTGGCTGCTTAGAGGGGACTTCTATGGATGTTATCTCAGGAGGGGTTGGCCACCCCGAGGGGGGTGAAATCTGAACTTGAGAGATGTGTGAGGTGAGCTGCCCAAGATCATATAGGGCCGAGGGCAAGGGAGCCCTGGGTTTGGGCTGCCTCCCTCCCAGTTCTGGGTTCTTTCCATTTCACTGGGACAGATCCTGCACAAAGGAGAGCTGGAGGGTTTCTCGGGGTGCGGATGGAGGAGTTGGGGTGGCAGGGGGCTCTGAGGCACTTGGCAGAGCCTCTTCCTGGCACCAACCAGAGAAGAGGGCGTGGTGGTCATGGGGGTCACACCGAGGTTCCTGTCCGCAGGCAAAAAGTTCCAAACTCAGGGATTAGGAAGATTTTTTTTTTTTTTTTAAAGCACTCTAGAAAGGGGTTAACCTCATTTTCTCAGATTTTAAAGCCATCCTCGGCAGTTAGAACCAGCAGATTTGACACCATGGATGACAAACACCCTGTATGGGGGATATATACCTGTCCACACGTGCCCCTGGCAGGGATTTAAACATTCCACAGCTTTTCCATGATCCTAAATCAACTAGGTTCATCCTGGCCCTTGGTGAACTGCAAGAGCTGGCGGGCGAGGCGTCTGTTCAATCACCCTCTCTGGGTTCCTGCTCCCAGGCTGATAGTCACAAATTCCCCATAATGAGCCCTCCTGAAGAAGCCCGGACAGACAGCGCCACTAAATTAAGAGCGGAGGGAGCCCAGGGCAGGGGAGAGAAGTGTTTGCTTTGGCTGGGGAAGGTGCCTGGGGCCCGGCCTGCATGTTTGCCTGATGCGGAGGCCTGATAAGGGGGCTGCGTAGAAAGTGCTGCGTGGTGGGGCCTGGCCATCTGCCGCCCGTGTCGGAGAGGCTGCACCTGCTGGCCCTTCGGCCCTGACCTGGAGGAACAGGACCCCCTGTCACCCTTCTTCAGCTTCCTTTGCAGCCTCATGGTCACTAAGAACCCAAGATTACTTTTTTTTCCCCCTTAAGAATAAAAATTGAACCCTTGAACTTTTGTTTTGATGAATTACTTCCAGGCTGCTATTTGTTTGGAGAACAAAGTTCCCCAGCTGCAGGGAGGGTGGAGGCCAAGAGACAAACACCCGACCGACCACAGAGCGGCTTTTCAAGACAGTGTGGCCACGCAGAAAGAGTGCAGAAAAGCTGGGTTATCCTGGCTCTGCCATTCAACTGTTGCGTGCCTCAGTTTCCCCACCTGTCAAAAGGGGGATCAGACTCTAGGCTCTGTACACTAAGAGCGCCCGCCTTTCAGCACAGCTTTCTGTACCATCTGGGCACTGGGTTAGCAGGAAGACACCATCCTGACATAGACCTTGGGTTTATGCCTCTTCTTCTCTGAGAGGGTTGGAAATAGTGTCTTTATTATGCGGGCAAAAGCTCAGTAAACATAACTTAAAAATGTTGCTTATGTGGACTTCTTGAGGGGATGAATGATGTTTGATTTCTGTGCATTTGTTCCAGGGGAGGGGAATCTCCCAGCTCCAAATGCCAACCGCTCACTCCACTTAAGTCTGTGAGAACACGTCTGTGTAACCCCTGCTTCTCCTTAGCCTCAGCCTCCTCCCAGCTCAGCCCCTGGGACAGCTGGCCCCACTCCCCATCTCTGCTCTCCTTCTTTTCTTTCCTCAACCACTGCAATGGGCCTTTCGTCCTCCCGCCCCCCCCACCCCCCGCCTACAGGGCACTTGTCCAGCCCACCGTGACGGGTGAGTGGCCAGTGGGCAGCGTCCCGTTCGTGCTTCCTCAGCCTCCAGCAGCCCTGGGCTCTAGTGGCCCGTCTCCGCTGGACCACGTTCTCCTGCAGGCCTGCCTGAGGCCACGCTCACTCCCCTGCTGGCCCTTCTCTCGCCCTGGCCAAACCTTCTCTGTAGCTTTGGTTGGATCTTCCCGCTCACCTCCAAACGTCAGAGTGCCCCAGCGGTCTGTGTCAGCGATTAGAATAACCCTATTTGCTCTCTTCGACAGGGATTTCACACAGGGCATGGTGCTATAGTCCACCCAGACTCGTGTTCAAGGGCCTGCTTATCTCCTCTGGGGTCTCAGGGGGCTTCTGAAACTTCGGATGGGCCAACTGGAACTCTGAATTCCCCCAGTAACTTCTGTCTGGGGTCCACGCCTCCCTGCCTTTCTGCCGATGGCATCCCCACCCGGTTAGCTGCTAGAGCGGGTGCCCACCAGCCCTCCTGGCTCTCCTCTCCTTCACGACTCACGTCCAACCTGCTGCTGGGGCCAGGCTACCCTCACCCCTTGCCTGGACCTCCCCAGGAGCCGCATAACTGCTATTCCTGGGCCCCTGCAGCCTCGGCTGTGTACAGGGGTCGGAGTAAGCTTGCCAAAGCCCCAGTCAGACCACATCACGCCATGGCTTAAATTCTTCAGGGAGCCTTCACTTCTTGGCTAGAAGCCAAGCCCCTTACCCTCGCCCACAAGGCCTGTTGAGCTGGCTCCTGCTCTCTAGCTCAGCACCTCAAGTGATCTTCCCTATTTGTTGGTGTCCTCTCTTTTTTCAACAAGGAAATGGAGGAGAGAAGGCGAGCTATGTGTCACCTCAGGCTGGTGGCAGAGCCTATCTCAGGTCTCAGAGAGACCTCGCAGTGGTGCTGCTCCCCGAGAGCGAACAGTGGGCTGGCTGGCATCTCGGCAAGCGCGCCTGCCCGCTGTCGGTGCGCATGACGTGCCAAGGCCGGCCTTTGCCTGCGACGCTCCACCCATGTGCGAACCTCCTAGTGTCTGAACTGCAGAGAGCTGGCCATGAAAATGAATGTGGGCCTCTCGGGGCAGGTGTCACTCCTGATAGGATCCAAGTCTGCCATTTTATCCATCACGGGGAAGCAGTGCCCGGTCCTCTGCTAGCCTTTGGCTTACTGGAATGAGGTTAAAAGTACGGATGGGCTCAGGGGTCCTGGGTCTCATCCCTGGGGGTCTCTGGGGAGAGGGAGGCAGGAGAAGAGAAGGCCTGTCCACAGCCAGGCAGCAGCTGCCAAGAGGAAGATGGGGGGAAGCGGGTGACAAAGGCCAGGAAGGGCCTTTTCGTTCTCTTCCTGTTGTCTGACACACCACAAGTATTTCTTCTTCAACTGTTAATGGTGTCCTCAGGCCTGAGCCTGTAGATGGTGATTATGTCTACAACTCATTGGTAAGAACCAGGCTCCAACAGGAGAATGATAATTCTAGCCAGGGACTCACGCCACCAAATCATCACTCAGCCCCTTCCTGTATGGAAAAGGCTGAACAGAGGTGAGCTGGCTTTGGGGACAGAGAACACAAGGAGCCGAAGATCTGGAAGAGGGAAGGAAGCTTTGCCAAGCAGGGTGGGAACACCTGGGCCCGCACCCCTTTGAGCCTGTCTTGGTGTTTGTGATGCTGCCTCTTGGAGCTTTTTCCTGGAGGAAGCAGATGCTAGGCATGTGTGAGGTGACCACAGGGTCAGTCCTGTGGTTTCAGGAATATGCAGGACGCTTCCGACTTCCTTCTCAGCTCACTCTGGGCTTTCCCCTCCCTCACCCAAGGGTTGGTGAGCAGAGCCCTGGAGGAAGGTGCACTTACATTTCTTCTGCAGAATGCTCTGTCTGGCCTTAATGAATGCCAGTATGTCCGAGTCCGTCTGGCTGTCCCCGGTGAGAGGGACAGATGATGCTGGCCTCTCAGGGATGCTGAGGACAACCACAAGTCACACATCACTGCACCTTACATTTGGACTCCATGCTTACCTTTCCAAAGTGCTTTCTGTGTTCAGAGAACGGATCTCACCCAGGAGGCTGTGGGACCACAGTCTGCCTCCTCACCCCTGCACCGTATCTGGGCAGAAGCCACAGAAATCCTTTCACCTGCAAACGTGTCATGTCCTCTCTTAACCCTAACCCTAACCCTACCTTAACCCCTAACCCTAACCCTAAACCTTAAGCCCATTAGTGGCTTCTCGCATCACTCTTGGAATGAAACTCAAACTCTCGTCTTGTGTGATCTGGCCCCTGGTGTACCATGCTCCAGCCACCCTGCCCTTCTTTCTGTTATTCTGTTACTCAATGACATGAGTTCCTTCTGGCCTCAGGACCTTTGCTTTAGCTGTCTCCTTTTCCTGGACTGCTCTTCTCCAAGACCTTTGCATAGTTGATTATGCCTTGTCTCAGCACCTTTCCCATCCCTCCCAACTCCTGCCCGCACCAAGGCTATTCCACCTGGGGCCTGACTGTCTCCTTCAGCACCCAACTTAGATGGCATATCCTGAAGGACATCTCCCCTGTGCGTCCCCATACCCTACCATGGCTTAGTTGCTCCTGGGGCAGATAACTGTTCTCTCCTCTCTTTATAAAAACATGATATTTAGCTGAATATGTTACCAAGGCTGGAAAAAAAAAATACTACATTTCCAAGCCTCCTTTGCAGCTACGTGCAATCAGGTGACCAGGTTCCAGCCAATGAGATTGGTAAGAAGTGTGGAATTTCCAAGAAATCCCCTTAAAAAAGGAAGAATGCACATGTGCCTTTCTCCCTCCTCTTTTTCCATCCAATAAATCACCCCTAAAGAAAATTCAAAGCAGTGCCCTCCTGGCTTGCCAAGTGCACCCCTCATCCTGTCACTCCACACAGAAGGTGACAGTGTCCACTGTCTCAGAAGGCAGTGAGGACAGGACATAATAAAGGGCTGCTCATGATCACAAGTAATGGTTTGTGTTGGCATCCAGCTGCAATCGAGGAGAAGTGCTCCCATGGGGCAGCACGGAGCTGTTCCTTCTGTTTGGGCTCTGGGAGGGGAATGGCTGGACCTCACCTTCGACAGCTTGGGAGGTGTGTAGGTGAAGAAGGGTGCTCAAGAGTTCTAGTCGGGGGCATAAAGAGCACTGCTGGGGAGAGGCCTTGTCAGCTTTGTTCAGTCTGCAGTGAATGGTGCCCAGGGCCTGAGGCTAGGCTTGTTAACTCTCTATCCTTCTCTGCCTTGGGACCCTGTGGTGGGACTAGTGGGCCATGTTGGAACGGTCCATGGGCCAGCTCTTCTTTCCTTTAATGGCCCTGGGTACATCTATTTACAAGGAGACTTGAAGCAAGTCTGCCTGCATGGGGCCCTGGGAGAAAACCTCCCAGCTTTGGGACTCAGCATCTGTGAGAGACTCCAGGGTATTCCTAGGGTACCGGGGCGGGGGGTGGAGGCTAGCCCTGAGCTCTGTGCAGCTACCAGACAAGGGGCTCGCAGGATGTGGGACAAGAGAACTGGCAATTTTGACCTATTCCACCATGGCAGGGGCTGCCACAGGCATCAGAGGGAGGAGAAGACAGACCTGCCTTCCAGGGGGGCTCTGGTGCTGTCATGCTCCCGGCTCTGTGGGGTGGGGTAAGGCGAGGGCAAGATTTTCCTGGCGTTCACTTCGCTGCAAAAGAACAAAGAAAAAAGGAAAAGGAGTGGGAGGAGATTTACAGAAAAGAAATTTAGGTTTATATTTAGGAGCTGTACAGATTGAATGTGTGTGTCCCCCCAAATTCATATGTGGAAGCCCTGCCCCACAGTGTGATGTATTTGGAGGGGAAGCCATTGGGAGGTAATCAGGTTTTGATGAGGTCATTGGGGTGGGGCCCCCATGAGGGGATTGGTGCCCTTACAAGAAGAGGAAGAGAGATCAGAGCTCGCCACCATGTGAGGACACAGGGAGAAACTCATCTGCAAGCCGAGAAGAGGGTCCTTGCCAGCAACTGATTTTGTTGGACCTCGACTGGGAATTCCAGCCTCAGAACTGTGAGAAATAAACTCCTAATGTTTAAGCCAGCTCGTCTATGGTATTTTGTTATGGCAGCCTGAGCTGACTACGAGAGGAGCCAGGAATCCTGTGTCGTGGTTGGTGTTGTGGTCAGCTCAGGCTGCTATCACAGAACGCCCTAGACCGGTGGCTCACAACAGGAATTTGTTTCTCACAGTTCTAGAGGCTGGGAGTTGGAGACCAGGGTATAGCGTGGTCATGTTCTCACACCAGTCCTCTTCCAGCTGACTGCCAAATTCTTCCTGTGTTCTCACAGGCTGGAAAGAAGGTGAGCTAGCTCTCTGCCTCTTCTTACGAAGGTGCTAATCCCCTTCATGAGGGCTCCATCCTCGTGACTTAAAGACCTACCTCCAAATGCCATCACATTTGGCATTAGGTTTCAACAAATGAATTTTTAGAGGACACATTAAGTCCATCACATTCTACCCTGCCCCCTCCCACACCATCGTCAAATTCATGTCCTTCTCACGTGCAAAATACATTCCTTCCATCTCACCAGCCCCCAAAGCCTTAACTTGTCCCAGCATCAACTCTAAAGTCCAAAGTCCTGTCTAAATCAGATATAGGTGAGACTAGAAGTCGAATCACCCTGAGATGGAATTCCTCACCAGCTGTGAGCCTGGGAAACCAGACAAGTTATGTGCTTCCAAAATACCATGGTGGACAGTGTAGGTTAGACATTCCCATTCCACAAGGGAAAAAGAGGAAAGAAGGAAGGGGTGATGAGTCCCAAGCAGGTCCGAAACCTAGCAGTGCAAACTCCATGAGATCTTAAGGCTTGAAAATAATCCTCTCTGGTCCAATGTTCTTGCCCTCTGGACTCACTGGGGTGATGGTCCCATCTTCTGGATCCACTGAGTAAAGGGCCTGCTGGGATCTGCAGGGCAGGGGTTGTGCCCTCATGGTTTTGCAGGGAGGCCCTGCCCCACAGCTTTGGGTAGAGGCTGTTTGGTCTGTTGAAAGCAAGACAATGCCCCCCCACTTTTGAAATGGAGGAGGCAGCCGGGATGACCTCTCAATTGCCTTTGGGGTCATTCTTCCTTTAACTTGGAAGAACAGTGCACGCTCGCAGCAGAATAGCTGACATTTATAGACACCGTCTACTCACCAGGTCCTAGAAAGTGCTCTGCAAACATCATGCCATTTCCTCCTGTCAATAGCCTCATTATCCTCATTACACAGGTGAGACAATGGAGGCTTAGGGAGGTTAAAGAAATTCTAAACATTACCAGCTGGCTAAGGGCAGAATCTGAATCTGATCCATGACTCTGTGAGGGGTCAGAATCCGTGCTCTCAGCCATGATACTTTAAAGATTTTATTTATTTATTTACTTGAGAGAGAGAGAGAGAGAGAGAAACAGCATGAGAGCGGAGAGGGTCAGAGGGAGAAGCAGGCTCCCTGCTGAGCTGGGAGCCCGATGTGGGACTCGATCCCAGGACTCCGGGATCATGACCTGAGCTGAAGGCAGTCGCTTAACCAACTGAGCCACCCAGGTGCCCTCTCAGCCATGATACTTTATCAACCAGACTCGGCTGGAGATGCATGGCTCACCTCTGGCCACACCGACTGACGAGCCCCTGATCCCAAGTGACAAGTCAGACCCAACAGCTCAGGCAGGTGCATTTTTGCCCATTTAACTAGGCTGCCTGATGTGTGCGCCTTGCCTTGGATTCCTGGTTGCAAACAGCAGAACCCAACAGTGCCCCTTGGGAGATGAAGAGGCCAACACTGTCCCAGGATGCCAGTGACAGGCTGGGGTTCTCTCCCTTGCTTTGGAATGGTCCTGCCTAGGCACCATATCAGGCTGGAAGAGACCTAAAAGGTCACCTGGTCGGAACCTTCCTTTACAGATGGGGACACTCAGGCTGAGAGGTGGGCTAGGGTTAGGCAGGCGCGCCGGCTTTGCCTAGCCTGCACCATCCATCTGAGGCACTCCATAGGCCCAACAACCTGCTGCCCTACCCATGAATACAGCCCCTTCCCCCGTTCCAGCCTTCTGCCCTCTCCCATCTCAGCCAGCTGCAGGGCCTCTTTCCCTGGGCCTGCCTCCACAGGTTTGAGACTGTGGGTCAAACAAACAGGTAAGGAAATCAGAGCCTGGGAATCCCCCCATCCTCATGCCTATTTCCCTGCATCCCAGAGACTGCACTGGCTAGTTGGTGGGTGGGTGGCGGGGGGAGCATCTGTGCTGTCTGGTTAGGGATGCTGTAGAACCAGAGGCAGCCACAAGGTGGCAGGCTCTGCATGCTTTTCTTTGGAGAACGGTGGTCAATGATCAGGGCTCCTTCTGAATGGTTCCTGGTGCAGGCCTCCAGAAGGGAAGGAGAAAGGGCCTTCCATTCTGTAGGAGCTTTGATTACACCAGGTTCAAGTCAGTTTTGAAACTGTAGCAAGTCTTGCAAGATCAGGTCACTGGCACTCGAATGGCTCATTAACTCAGTGGATTTCCAGTGGATTCCCAGTGGCTCCTTGACTAAGATTCCAGGGAGCATCCACAGGTACAAACAGTTGAGGGTTGGCAGTGGGTGGCAGAGGGGCAGAGATGGACATGGACAGGGCAGAAAGGTGTCGTGATCAGCACCGTGGAAAGATGGGGGTATCCAGCATATTGCTGCAACCGTGCAGGAGGATGGCACAATGTGAAAGCTTGGGGCTCCTGAGGAAGATGATTCCCCCAGTTTCAAAGCTGCTAGAGTGCCCGTGGATGCCACAGCTCAGTTTCTGAACTGTTAGGATCACAACACAAATTACTTTTGTCTGCTTTCCTGACCAATCAGCCTTGCACATTGCATTCATTTCTCATGTTGACGTGCCTTCTGGAGAAAGAACACACCAGCCATCAGAACTATCTTTTTCTTAATAAGGGTTAATGAGTAGTATTAATAAAAGGCCTCCTGGGTTGCCAATCAGAGTGTTGTGAATTTAGTGTGATCAGCCCGCAGGCCATCCCTGAGGAAGTGATTCGATCAGGTTTCTTCCAGAACCTGAGGAGCAGAGGACTAGCCCCAGGCCTGCAGTGAGTCCATCCAGAGCAGCCACTCTGGAGCTCGGGGGAAAAAGCCAGTGGACTCTGGCTTTCTCACCCCTGCAGTTCCTTCCATGGCACTGGCACATTTATCTGCTCATGGAATGATAGTGTCAGAGGGACCTAGATGTATCTTGAAGATGAGATGAGGAAATCCACAAGGAGGGAGCTGCCTTGCCCAAGAGTCTGCTGCTTGAAAGAACTAAAATGAGGATTTGTTTCAGACATCCTTTGTGAAAGTCTAAACTGAGGGGACTCCTTGCAGGTAACCCATGGTGATGTGATGCATACCTCTGAAATCCACTGCTCAGAGCTTCAGGGTTAAGGGTCTCTTTCAATTGAAATACCTAAGGAATGTTCAGGAATGCCATGGTGCCACTTCTCACACCAGTGGGTGCTGGGAGGGGAGCATGATTCTTATAGTGGTTCCCCAAGAAGATTCTAAGAGGCCCTGTGCAGTGGCTGGTTCTTAGCCTTTTCCATGCTGGGCACCCTTTTGCAAAAGCTGACAGGTAAAGTCTGGTGGCAGAGGGGACAAATGGACAAGCAATATGGAGAGGCAGGCTTGGCTGATGGAGAGCATGGGAGAGGGGCATGATGCCTAGGGAGGGAGACAAATAAAAAAGAAGGAGAAAGGGAATGGAGGGTGGGGATAAAGATGAGCAGAGCAAGAGAGTGGGAGAAAGGGATGGGGAAGAATGGAGTGCAGGAGTGAAGCAAGAGAGGAGAGGAAGCAGGGAGAGGGCAGGGGGGAGGGAAGTAGGAAGAAAGAAAGCACCACCACTCAGCCTGGAGCCTGAAGTTCAGGATTATCAACTACAGCGATAAAAACATCCCTTTTCCTTTCTGGGCCTCAGTTAGTTAAATGAGGGGATGGAATTCAGGGCTTCTCAGCAGAAGTGGTGGGGGCAAATAGCAGGGAGTTCTGGTTTTCCAGTCAGATGTTGGCTTTGTAGGCAAGTGTAGATTTGCTTTTTGAGAATCCTGGCCCCTTGGAAAAATCAGGCTGTGGACACATTGAAAGAGGGGAGGTCCCAAGCAGGAGGACCTGGCATTTGGTAGAATATAAAGAAAGCAAAGTTGTATAAAATAGCACAGAATATGGGCTGGAAAATGACCACCTCCTACTAAGCAAGAGAATATACATGTGCTCCTCAAGGGCAGTCACTGATGTGAGGAGTGAGCAGAGTAGCTGGGCACTGACAGGTTCCAAGCCTGCCTTACCACTGATTAGCTGGGAGACCCTGAGCAAGTTAATTGACCTCTCAGAGTCCGAGTGTTCTCATCTGTAAAGCAGGGACAATGATTGTATGCTGCACATTTGCTCAGTGCTTGGCCTACAAGGCCCAGGAGAAGAAAAGAGAAGAAAGAAAGAGAAGAAGTAAAAAGAAGTAAGAGAAGAAAGCTAAAGCTGTCTCCTTGGGGAATTTAAAGACACCAACAACTCATACTCCACTGCTGGATATTGGCAGAGAATGTCTGAGAAGCCATGATGACGTGGGACAGTGTGCCTTTCCCACCTCGTCCCTGCTAGAGTCCTGTAAGCTCTTTTCTGCCAGCATTATAAAGCACGTGGCAGGTGATTTCTCGGTCAGAGGTAGAGCCCTACGCCTCTCCCTTTCCAGTCTCCAGCAGGGAACTTTTCCTCTCACCTATTGGAAACCTTCTGACTATAATTTTGGGAATCCAAACTGCTGCATGGAGGGAATTTAGGGGTGCCAAACACTCACAGTTGAGGTGTCTTAGCAAATACCATTCAGGATGCTTGGTTATCTCTGCCGAGGGTTAGAAGTCCCTCCAGAGCACCGGTTGCCACAGGAGATGAACAGCACTCCAAGGCCTATCTGGGCCATCTCTCCAAAGAGCCTCCTGCCAGCAGTCATTGAAGGGGCCTGGGGTAGTGCTCTGGGAGCAAGATTTTGAGAAAAGCTCCCATGGGTGATCTGATACACACTTTTGAAATTCAGGATTCTGAACTTTACTTGGCAGGCGTAGTCTATTTCTACCTTATAGCCCTGGAGTGTGCATACTGGGCCTTTACACACACACACACACACACACACACACATGCACACAATGCATTGTCTTTGAAACAAAAGAAAACTTAGAGATGGAGCTACCTATTTGCTGGGCAGGATATTTCTACCAGTAAGAAGCTATGCAAGAGATCTAGAAAAGAGGCTGGGGAAATAACCAGGGGTTCTGAGCCTCATCATTGGGAGGAGACCTTATTAATGTGTGGGACACATGAGAAGCTTGGGACCAAGCCAGAGCAATGACCAGGGAAAGCCCTGTCCTTTTGGCTGGGCCAAACATGTTTCAAACATGTTCTGTGCAGTCCAGGAGTTTCAGGGGAAGGAGGCCGCTATATAGGGGTTGCAAACTCAAGTGTCCCAGAGGTCGGCAGGTACCTGAGGGATGCACAGAGGACCGGTGTAGGACGATAAGGCTAGACTATCTGCATTGCTGTAGAGCAAGTCTACTTACACTACCATTTTAAAGAATTTAAATTGATGAACTAATTTTTTTGAGAAGTTTTAGATTTACAGAGAACTGAGCAGATGGTACAGAAGAGTTCCCTTATCTCCCCTCTCCCGCCTTGTGGATTCCCCTATTATTAACATCTTGCGTTAGCGCTGTACATTTGTTACAACTGATGAACCAATATAGATACATTATTATTAACTGAAGTCCATAGTTTACCTGGGGGTTCACTCTTTCTGTTGTACAGTTCTGTGGATTTTAACAAATGCATAATATCATATGCCCACCACTACATAGCATACAGAATAGTTTCACTACCTTAAAAATCCCCGGTGTTCCCCCATTCATCCTTTCCACCCCTCCCCTCTTGCCCTGGCAATCACTAGTCTTTCTACTGCCTCCATAGTTTTGTTTGCCCTTTCCAGAATGTCATGTCGGAATCACACAGTATGTAGCCTTTTCAGTTTGGCTTCTTACACTCAGTTGTATGAATTTAAGCTTCCTCCATGTCTTTTCATGGCTCAATAGCTCATTTCTTTTTAGCGCTGCATAATAGTCCATAATCTGGATATACCACAGTTCATTTGTCCATTCATCGTTTGAAGGGCATCTTGGTTGCTTCCAGTTTAGGGCAGTTATGAACAAAGCTGCTGTAAACACCCAGGCATAGGTTCTTGTATGGATCTAAGTTTTCAACTCACTTGGGTAAATACTAAGGAGCATGACTGCTGAATCGTATGGTAAGAATATGTTTAGTTTAGTAAGAAACCACCGAACTGTTTTCCCAAGGGACCATGCCATTTTGCATTCCCACCAGCAAAGATGGAGAGTTCCTGTACCTCTACATCCTCACCAGCATTTGCGGATGTCATTGTTTTTGGATTTTAGCCATTCCAATAGGTGTGTAGCAGTATTTCATTGTTGCTTTAGTTTGCAATTCCCTAATGATATATGACTTTGAGCATTTTGTCATACACATACATCTGTAAAACTTCTTGGGTGAGGTGACTGTTCAGATCCTTTGCCCATTTTTAAATTGGTTTGTTTTCCTTATTTGTCGAATTTTAAGTTTTTGTGTATTTTGGATCCAAGTCCTTTATCAGATACATGTTTTGAAAATATTTTCTCCTAGTCTGTGGTTCATCTTTTCCTTTTCTTATCAGTGTCTTTTGCAGAGCAGTGTTTTAAGTTTTAATAAAGTCCAACTTATCAATTTTTTCATTTCCGGATCTACACTGCCTTTTAAAACACCAGGCTAACCAAACAGAACACACTTTGCTAATTGTTGACCCTGGACTTAGGGGCTCAGATAGGAGGTGTTTCCTAAAACTGGAAAGTAAGCGGAAGTACTGGCACCTAGGGTCAGCTTGGGGGGGTATGCGGAAGTCCAGGGAAAATGTCAATCAGGTGGTGGAGGGCTCACTGGCTGGCCTTTTTTTTTTTTAAAGAATAGTTTCAGATGATAGCATAACGTATAGACTTGTGGAATTACTGCGTTGTAAACCTGAACTAATGTAACAGTATGTATCAACCATACTTAAACACGACAACAAAAGAAGAGTTTTAGGTTTACAGAAAAGTTGCCAAGATAGTACAAAGGGTTACCATGTCCCTCATACCCAGTTTCCCTTATTATACTTTCTTACCTTGGTATGGTACATTTGTCCCAACTAATGAAACAATGCTGATACATGATTATTAATTAAAGTCCATGCTTTAGTTGAAGTTTCTTAGTTTTTCCCTAATGTGTTGCTCTGACCTAGGACCCCTTTGAGGCTCGCACATTACCTTTTGTTGTCCTGTCTCCGTAGGCACCTCCTGTCTGTGACAGTTTCTTACACCTTCCTTGTTTTTGATGACCTTGACAGTTTTGAGGAGGATTGGCTAGGTATTTTGTAGAATGTCCCCAGGTTTTTTCCTCATGATTGGACTGGGGTTATAGGATTTTGAGAAGAAGACCATAGAGGTTGGGAACCTGGATGGCTCAGTCGTTAAGCATCTGCCTTTGGCTCAGGTCATGATCCCAGGGTCCTGGGATTGAGACCAATGTCGGGCTCCCTGCTCAGAGACTGCTTCTCCCTCTCCCTCTGTCCCTCTCTCCGCTCATTCTTTCTCTCAAATAAATAATAAAATCTTAAAAGAAAAAAAAGAAGACCATAGGGGTCATGTGACATTCTCATCACGTTAAAGGTACTATCCGGTACAACCCCCACCTCCCACTACTACCTTTATTTATTTATTTATTTATTTATTTATTTATTTATTTATTTATTTTTAAGAGAGAGAGTGAAAACGAGAGGGAGAGAGAACGAGCAGGGGAGTGAGGCAGAGGCAGAGGGAGAAGCAGGCTCCCCACTGAGCAGGGAGCCCGATGTGGGGCTTGATTCCAGGACCCTGGGATTATGACCTGAGCCAAAGACAGACGCTTAAAAACTGAGCCACCCAGGCGCCCCAAGTTCTATTTCACATTTCCCAACTTGAGAGCTCAGCTCCTATTCAAACCCAGTCAAAGGATTGCTCCTTGGTGGCAGAGGCCAATGCCCCACTCATGCCACCCTGGCCTCTGTCCTGACAGTAGGGGATCTGTCTGGGGGATGGAGGGTGGCCAAGGCATGCATCCTAGGCCTTACCACCTGAGTTGTGTGGTTGGAAAGATAATAACATGGATGGCATGAGAAGGAACCTGCCTTCAGAAGGTGGTGTGGGGTAGGGGGGAGTGGAGTCCCTTCTGGATCATGCCAGCATTCAAGGAAACTGGCTCTGGGCTGTCCTCAGGTGGAGGCCGTCCTCATGGAAGGCTGCCCACATCTGTCCTGAATCTGTGCTAGGACAGAGTCTTTTACCAGAGCTCCTCCATATCCTGGCAGGTCTGCTACCCTCTGACCTACCACCAACATCCCCCTTCTTTCCCATTCCCCTTGTGTCCCCCATGCTACTCTCCCTTCCACCTACTGCCAACCCCTTCTTCCTACCGGGGCTTTGTACAGTTAAACCACTTGTCTCTTGTTGCCATGGCAGCAAATCCACTGGCTGTCAGAGCCAGGGAGAAGGACCGAGAAGGTGTGCTCAACAACCCTTGCTCAAACCCACCCGAAAGCCACTGGCTTGAGTATCTACAGCCAATATAACAGTACACGTGATTCATTTTCCCGGATCAGGCGGCCTATACAGACACATTTAGAGCAGCAAGAACAGGTGGAGGAGAGGTAGGGAAACTTTTCTGCACCCTCCCTCTGTTGGAAGAGTTCTCCCCTTACCTTTTGTTAGAGACAAGCTGAGGCCTCTCCTGCTGGGACTCAGGCGTCTGGGGAAAGGGCTTCATGTGAGTGAGTGAATTCATTGCTGGCGAGTTTACCTGTTGGGCCAAGAAGGAATTTCACAGTATTACCTTGAAGCTACTGGCATGGGAAAATGTCCTTGATGTATTTTTTTAAGGCAAAAATGTTAGCTCTAAAAGTTGTTAGGTACAACATGTGTGGGAGAAAAAAAATTGATCTAGACATTGCGATGACTGTCATGATAGGCACCAAAATATTATCTCTGGGTGGCAGGATTATGGATAATGGTTGGTGTATTCTTTGTCCTTTTCTGTGCTAAGTCTTCCAAATTGAGCATGTGTTGCTTACTTGTAGATAGGAAAAAGGGTTTAAAATGCGATCTGACAATTCTCCAGAAGTCCTTTCACTTTTGCCTCCCCTTGTCCCCCAAAGAGATGCTACCAGAGGCAGGAGAAATCCATTGAGCACTTCATGTCGAGGAACAGCTCCCCCACGGTGCCCCAGCAGCCTTACATGGCTCCACACAGGGCTTGTGGGCAAGGCCTCAGCAGCAGCTTCTCTGAGTCTTGGCAGAATGCCCTGTGATTCTCCCAGAACGTGAGTAGCTGCTCCGAGACTGTTCCCCACTTGCCTTCCTATCTCCCCAGGAGGCGGTCATGGGACAGTTTCTCAGCACCTCCCATGTTCTGATGAGGTTTAAGGCTTTCTGCCTCACTCCCCTCAGGGTACATTTGCAGGCTATAAAACTGCCTAGCGGCAGCATAGACTTCACTCCTCAGCAACAGGGTGCCCCATCATCCCTCCTGCAGCCACCGGGCCCGTTTTGTTTTAGGGACTTCCTGTGGGGCAGAGCTGACATCTTTGGCCACACCAGTTTTCACTGTCTCTATGAGCAATACACCGCCTGAATCCGTCCGCCTTGCCTTGACTCTTCCTGCGTCACACAGGATGACCCTCATCATCTACTGTTCAGTGGCTGAAGTCCTTTGGGCACCAGCAGTGGCTGATGGCCTCTCCCCGAAGGGTTCTTAATGGGAGAACAGACAGAATGTGGGGGTGCTGGCAATATGGGTGGGAATCAATGACAGTTTTAATTTTCCTAACTTCTCCCTGAAATTTAGCATTTCTTTCAACAGTACAATGTGGACAACAAACCGTAGTAGTATATGTCGCATCAGTGACTTGTCATCAGTGGGAAATCACAGATATTTTCATATCATATGACACTGTTGCAGAAATCTTGAAATACTGTGTTCACCATTACTTCGAAATTATGTTAGATGTTAGGCCCACCCCCTAGATCTTATTAATACATTTGTAAAGTGGTTTACATCTTATTATACCATAACTTTGCTTTAATATTTTGATAACTTTATTTCCATCTTATTGGTTTTCTTTGTCATCTCGTGTATTAAATTTTATCCAACTATTCTTCTCTAGTGTCTAATAACATGGCTATTTGGTAACATATGGTCACTGCTTGGCTGTGTGTCATTGGCCAAATAACTTCTTGGGCTCTCAGCTTCCTTGTCCTTAAAATAAAAGGATCAGCTGTTAATCTTTGAGGGTTCTGCCAGCCACACCAGTGATGTGACAATATGTATCTCGTCACTTCCATTATACCACAACTGATGAGTTACGGGAGGACAATTGGAACTGGGGGTTTGTATTACACTTCTTAATATGTCATTTTAGCCTTCATAGTATTGTAGAGAACTTCCAGGAACCTGTCTAGCAAATGTGTAAACATTTATCTACAAATATGTTTCCAGTGCAAAACTAGAAACAAACATTAAACAATAGAAGATTAAGCAGACAAAAATAAATTCATAGGATGGAACAGTGACGGCCATTAGAATGATGTAGAAAAGTATCATGGAAGAGTAGCCATGTGATGCAGTGAGCACCACGAGCAAAAGCCATTTGTGATACTTGAAGACCAATATGACTGTTTTTATAAAAACATACAGAAATATATGCATCAGAAAAAAAGATAAAATAATATAATCCAACATGATAATATTGGTTATCCTTAAAGGTGGGATTATGGTGATTTCTACTTCTTTGTGTTTTTCTCTATTTTCCAAAATTTCTGTAACTTATATATAAATTATAGAAGTATATACTTACATATACATACATGAAGTATACACACACACATATATGACTGTAGTAAAAAACAGTCAATATTGTCAATATGGTATCACAGAAGAACATTACACAAAGCATCAGTGGCAAATCCACTGGTCTGGGCACACCTTCCATCCCCCACCTTTCTATGTGTCAGGCCTCAGAGCACGGAGACAGCGAGCCCCCGGCCGGTGGCATCCTCGTTACTAGGATGAGCACTTGCCTCACTAGCTAAGGCTGAGAGCATGTGGGCCTGTGGGTCGAAGCCCCCACTCTTCTGCCTCTGACAGCCCCGCTCCAGGTCCCAGGAGGAGGGTGGGCTCTGGGGCAGTGAAGGGGACAGCGGCTAATACCTGCAGGCTGGCGGCTTCCTCTGTCCACCAGGCTTCAAACTCTTTCTGCAGCTTCACCTTGGCCTTGTCCATGAGCAGCTGCAAGTGCTCGATCTCCACCTTCAGGGCCTTCAGGCGGGTGAACATTATCTTATACCTACAGTGAAATCAGGGAAGAGTCGTGAAAGTCACTGGCAGGGGGAAAGGCTGGGAGTGGAGTGTCACTGCAGGGCCCGTGTCTCAGAAGTCTGGCAGTGCTTCACTGGAACGAGGGACTGGGACCCCAGGGGAGCCCACAGAGGCCGGAGGCCAGGGCCTGGGCTTGAGCCCCTTACAGGGAAGCAGAACCACGTGTTTTTGCCCAGCAGGCCCATGGGCTCCATGTATGAGATGAATACCCCCTTCTTCCAGAAGGATGGCTAGTGTTACTGAGCATTTATACAGGGCAGGCATTGCCCTAGGCACTCGGCATATCCACGGATTCAGTCCTGTACACAGTCCTATGAAGGAGGCGCTCCACTTTACAGATGTGGAACCTGAGGCATGGAGGGGTTATATAACTTGCTCTGTGGGCTAATAAACCGAGGGGCCAGTATGTGAGCGCCGGCCATCCGGCTCTAGAAACCACAGCCACCTCTCTATTCCATTGGTTCACTTCATACCGAGGACAAAAGTTGCACCGCATCTGTTACTGTGCACTCAGGTTTGGGGCATGTGGCCACGGGGCAGAAGTTGTCCAACAGGAACCAGTTAGGCAGCCGAACTGCAGACACCGCGTGGCTCCTGAAGGGACGCTGGGGTTGGGAATGTGGACCAAAGGGACAACACAGGGTGGAGTAAAGACACACAAAAATGGGTTGCAAAGAAATTGGGAAAAATAAACAGAGTGAGGGAGGAAGAGGATAACTCCAGGGCAACTCAGGGGGTGGAGAGCAACAGCAGCATGTCTGGGAGGGCAGCGCAAGGCTTTCTGGGAGGAGGATGCGGGCGGGACAGGCCCCAGTGCAGCTATGGGGAGGAATCTGGGGACCTGCTGCGTGGGGCCTTATTCTGCTCCAGTCTCGGGGCAGCAGGGGTGTGTGAGCGGCGAGGGCGGGCACACCTCGCCAGCCCAGGGATGGCACATGTAACACTGACACCATCAGCATCCTGAGGGCCAGGAAGGTGACTTGTTTGCTCTCCCCAGAGCCTCTCCATGGCCTGCAGGGCATAGCAAACATCGGTGGAATGCATCGACCAAGGAATGAAGGACGAAGCCGTACTGCTGTGTTAAGTGAGATTCTGCGACCATGCTGAGTATCAGTTACAGCCACATGTCTGCTGATGCTGGAGGTTCCTCGCTCTGTTCGTGACGTCATCTGGGGGCCCTGACTGGCTGCAAGAGGCTGTGAGGTTCTCAGGACGCCCTGCAGGTGAGGAGACTCAGGAGGGAAGTGGGGGCAGATCTGCAGGCAGGCGGGAGACCTCCGTGGTCATACTCCTGGACTCCCCTAGATGGCAGCAGTAGATAAGCCTAGTTGCTCCTGAGCCACAGCCGGGGACCTTGGGCGGGGGAGGGTGCCAACAAGCAAACCTCTCTATGGGCTCCAGGGCCTGGCGAGGCCTTCTGCTCCGGATTCCAGCCCCACGCTGCTTATGGTCCCTGCATTCCACATCTGTCTGCTCAAAGGCAGCACGCCCTCCAGCTATTTGAGGACCCAACCACTGGACCCACTTCCCAGAGGAGCTCCAGACCTGGGCTGGGGAGTGGCCACTCCGCCTGGCCTGGGCAGCTCCCGGTCATCCCCGAGGGCCCTCAGTGGATGGGGTCAGGGTGTGTGAGGTTAAAAAAAAAAAGGGTACCTTCTCTTTTCTTCCTCCAGTTGGGATCGAAGCTTCTCTTCCAGCAAGTCTGGCATCGAAGGCATGGCTGTGTTTTCTGAGATGCCTGTGGATAAGAGATGGGTTACTCCAACAAGGAAGAATGGTAAAAGGAGAAGTATGGGATTTAGGGCAGAGGACAGGGTAAAGGACCTGTGAGGACCTTCTGGGGCCTTTGGGTGGGAGTCTGCTTCAGCCCCCTCCTCTGGGATGGCAATCTCTGCTTGGGGGAAAGCCTCCAAGGAGAGGCTTTCATGATTATTTCGGCTGTCCCTGCCACAGTCCATCTGTCACTGGAAGAGAATTCGTCCTTACATTGCTACTAATCCTTTTACTGTTGAGTTCACTTATTTCCTCTTGAATCCCCAGGGAAGATGCAAAATAGCATTTTCCCATCCTCTGCTCCAGAGCCCCTCACAGATAGGAAGACATCACTAACCCGTCTCACATCCGTCACATCTGTCTTTGCACCATTTGAGGTGCCGAGGGTCTCTGGCCTCCAATCATGTCTCCAGTTTTTGACTTCCCTCCAAAGCAGAGGTTGCCAAGCGTGATGAACCCAAGCAATGCTAATACGCAGCCAGAGCTGAGAACACGCTCAGACACCCTGCCCATGAGACAGGGCGACAGGACCGTGCCACGGTCCTGGTGAGGGCTGTGCTCCCAGGCAGGCCGACCCCTGCTACTGGTTACATAGTTGTCCGCTCTGGTTGGTTGCCTGTCCGGGGCCTGGCCCATCCTAGCCTGCTGGGTGGGGTCTATTTATCCTCCTAGGAGTCCCTGTGGTTGCTCTGCATTTCCTAGCCCCACAGAGGGTATCTCGGAAGTCACACAGCTCTGCTTTTTTACTCCAAGTAGGGGAGAATCTACTTTGGGCCAGGTGCTTTCTGGACATGATCGGACTTCATCCTTCTAGTACTCATTTGAAGCATTATTGTTCTCATTTTGCAGAGGTTAACCGAGGGTCAAAGAGGTTAACTTGCCCAGGACCACCCGGCTAACTTCAGGAACCTGGATCGAAATCCAGCTGTGTTTGGTTGCACGGGCCTTGGATCCAGAAATTCCTTCTATTAACATTTCTGACAGATGGTCATCTACTTTCTGCCCAAATACTTCCGGGGTGGGGAGCTCACTCCTTGGCACGGTAGCCCATTTCATGGTGGGTAGGTCTGTTTCCTCTTCCTTTGAGCTGAGACCCATCCCACTCACTTCTTTCCACCTCTACTTTGGTTCTTCAGGGCAGCATAGCATGTCTTCCTTCCTTTGATGGTTCTTTAGAGATTTCCACAATGACGACAACAAAATAATGTACTAACCATGTATCTGGAGCTTTATTCTCAGGCTGATTCTGCCCAACTCCTTCCTGAAGGGCTCAGTGACATGGTTGCTTTCTAACAACTTCCCACTCACCTTATTGCTAATTCTCAAAATAACCCAGCAGGGAGGGTCTTACCATCTCATTTCAGTTAGATTCTGAGGCTTTGAAAGGGCTATGAATAACTCAAAGTCACACAGCTAATGAGCACAGCTGGGATTTGAACTAAATTTTTTCTGGTTTCAAAGAACTCAGTGTGTAGACCAGGCACCCTCAGCCCAATGCTGTTTTTGTTTTTCAAAGCTTTATAATTGTCATGGCCTGTCAGTTTGTCACTGGCCTCTATTAAGCTTGTGATTAGTTTAAACACTTTCATATTTTTATGAGTGGTTGTCAAAACACATCCTATTCCAGTGTGATTGTCCTTTTGATCCTAAATGCCACCCTTCCCATCTATTGGGGGTTAAGCCTTCTGAGAGGTCCTTATTCTGCCGTACCTTTATTCTGTCCATGTTAACTGTCTTTTGTACCATTATCTAGCTCATTGATAAATATGAGAAGTCTGTCCTTTATCTTCCAGGCTCTGATACTCTCTCTCCATGTGCCAAGTGACAACTGTCTCTTGGAAAAATGACTGGACAAGTGTCTTACTCCATCTAAACACGGGACATGCAGATACCATTCGACTCTCCAACTGAGGATAACATGTCACCTGGGCTAGTGTGATTTTTGGACCTGATGAGTTGGCTGCCTGTCCACGTTGCCCACGCTCCCCCAGGCACAGGCACCAGAAGCCCCTGGAGGGCAGGGACTGGTCCTGCTGCTCGTTGTATCTCCCCTGTGCTTCCTTCAGACTCCACGTGCAGGGGGCACTCATTGCTATTCGCGTGCACAGCCCTTGCCCTCTCTGAAAAAGGTCAGATGCGATAAACCGAAGACAGGATCTTCACATCAAACTGACAATGGTAGGACTTGAAATGGACAGAATGTTTCGCTGTCTCTTAACAGTTTCAGAAATGAGCAAATCTATCTACCAGCTTGTGGAAAAAGAAAAGCTGTGAATCTCCTTCCTTCTTTTAACACTTTTTGGCTCCACGCCCAGGGAACCCCTGAGAAATTCAACGAAGACCCTGCTCCGTAGTGCAGCCCCCAGCCGCACTCTGTATGAGAGGTCACGGGAGGCGGGTGAAGGCAGGGCCGCTGGATCCGCACGGGGGCGTCTCACCCAGCCTGGCAGAGGCTATCTCTAAGGGCCTCATGCACGGAGACCGAGATGACCTAACTAACGGCTGTGGCTGACCCAGCATGAGTGCGGAGCCCATCTGCAAGAGAGGGCTCTCGCCACGCCCCATCGCTGGCTGTCTTTTCCTCGGGCATCTTGCACGTTCCCCTGGCAGATCACAGTGGCAGGTGCCTTGGAGGTGTGTGGGTGTCCAGGAGCCTGAGGCAGGGACAGCATTACTCTGAATGCAGCTGACCGGAATAAGAGATGATGTCAGCTCCCGTTTGTGGGGCATGCTCTTGGTTCTATCCTCTGTGCTGCCTCATTTATTCCTGTCATTCTAGCTAGCAGATATTATCACCTGTTTTTCAGACAAGGAGACCAAGGCTTGGGTGACCAGGTGGCTTACACCATGTCATAAAGCTGCCAAATAGAAAAGCCAGCTTCAAATCCATGGCTGGTCATTCATTCTCTCATGTAACAAATGGGCTGCCCCTATTACAGGGGCAGTCTGCTGGGGAAGGTGGACATTGAACCCACAAAAAATTGGGTTGACATAATGCCAGGGGCCGAAGGGCACCAGGAGGAGAGAAAGCTGGATAAAGGGTGGAGGGCTGCGATGTTAGGTAGAATGGTAGGGGAGGCGTCTCTGAGGAGGGGGCAAAGACCTGAGTGAAGGGACGGAACAAGCATGCAGAAATCAGGACAGAGAGTATAGCAGCGGGTGCAAAGGGCCTGAGGTACGTCTGCTTGGTGCTCTGAGAAACTGCGAGAAGGCCAATGTGTCTGGCAAAGTTGGTAGGGGAGAGAGGTGGGAGCTGAGGCCAGATCACATAGGACCTTGTAGGCCCTGGTAAGGATCTTAGCTTTGAGAGAGACGGAGGCTAGAGCATTTTGAGGACAGAAATGGCTCGATCTATTCCTTTGATTGCTAAGCCAAGCAGTTTTTTGCTGATCAAGACAAAGCTGCTCCGAACTAAAGAATGGTCCTTGTGAGTTGGCGCCGGGATGCTGTAAGCCTATTGAAAGGATGTGGGAAAGAAAGCTGGGGCGAGGGACCTTGGGCAGCCAGAATGAGGGCACAACATATCCCCAAGACACAAGCTGTCCACGTTGTCATGGCAACCAATGGGTTATTGCCAAAGGTGATGTCTGCTTAGTGAAATGCATTGTAACCCCAGCAGGAGACAGCCCCTGGCTGCTTCTGATGCTTCCTGAGGTCGGGTTTATCAGTCTTCTCTGAAGAGAAAGAGGGGCTGGGAACTGAAAGGGAAGTGAACAAAAGGGGCTGAGCAAGAACAGAGGAAGAGGGAGTAACTGAAGGGCATTCGGGCTTTGTAGGTCTCCGTGCCCACTGGGACCATGGCCAGGGACAGAGCCTCCAGTCACCTGACAGGAGACACAGGGGGCTGTCCTTTCAATCAAAGGATTCTGGCTGGGACAGGAGCACAGGGGGTCGTAGCCCTGAGTGGCCTATGAGGTGACACTGTGACTCTGCTCGGGCAGCCGGCTCCAAAGCAATACAAAAGCAAGAAAGAAGGGTTTCATTCCAGCAGCCACAGATCCGAATGTCACACAAGGAGGGAGCCCTGAGGGGTCAAATAGTATATGAAACTTCCAACAGGCACCCCCAGTCCCAGGCTGACCCTACGTCTGGTGTGTCGGGTATTCGGGAACCAGCAGCACCAGGACGAGAGAGGCCCCTGCTGGGAAGGCCGGCTTCCCGTGCACCCCCTCCTACCTGGCGGGGTTTGGGGACACTGAAAAGATCATTATAACTCCTCTTCCTGCTTCCCCATACCCTCCTCTAAACATATGGCACATGCGTGCATGTGCATGCACCGCCCCCCCAAACTCTCCTACAGTTATTTCAGTGTCTGAAATGTGCAGAATATCATTTCTTTGGTTCAGTGGCTCTCTATTGGGTGTGCACATGAGAGGCTGGTAAAAGCACCGAGACAGCCGGGCCCTTGGAGACTCAGATGCTCAGTCCTCGTTAAGAAACACTGCTCAAGGCTTTGAGCCCAGGTTCAATGCAAGTGCTCCACGCAAGCGTTACAAGGAATGCAGAATCTGCAGAGGTTTAGATGGGACAGTATATGGGGCTAGCATGTTCCTTTGCCCCTGTCCACTTTCTAGACTTTTGGGAGCCCCAGTGGGGAAGAGGGGCCCAGGGGTTTCCAGCAAGAAAGACACACTCTTTGTAGGGCTGGAGCTGCCTGCCCTTGACCCTTGTGGAGGGTGGACAAAATGTGAACCATGATATCCACCACTGGGCTTCTCCATGGGTCAGATACTTCCTGCGTCTTATCTCATATAATCTTCACGACGCCCACTACAGATGGGGAAACTGAGCTCTGATAGGGGAAATAATCTGCCCAGGATCACACTGTTAGTAAGCAGAGCTGGGGTCAGGACCCAGCTCTGTCTCACTTCAAAGCTAGTACTTTTTCCTCTGGAAGTGATTCTGATAATGAAGGAAGCCATGGGGCAGATTACTGACGTTGGTATCGACTTGTCCTTGGTATTTGAAGGCAATGCCCTTTTTCCATGAATGCCTTTCAGATCTGGGGCTGGGGCTGACAGAAAGCCTCAGCCTCTCCTCGAGTGCTGGCCTGTGGAAGACTGCCCTTTACTAACCAACACCATGGCCTGCAGCCTGATCCCACTTGGTATTTGCAGCTCCCCTGCTGGGTGTGAAGAGTTGTTCTTACTGGAGTCTGAGCCTTTCCCAAGTTCAGTGGCCGGAATACCCAGAGCCAGCCTGCTCTTCTCCTAGACTGTGTGCTAGGAGTCCTGAGGAAGGCAATATTGAAATTTCCAACCAGGCGCCAGAGCCAAAAGGGCCCCTGTGGGCTTCTGGAGGCTTCCGTAGAGCAAAGGCTATAGGGCCCAACATGGCAGTTGCTGGTCCAGTGCCCTGTGTGGGAGGAAGCCATGAGTTATGTGGCTCTACCATGGCCGACAAGACCTCAGGGCCCAGGGAGGCATTCTGGCCGGTCTCCTCAGCTATCCAATAATGATACATTTACTGAACACCCACTCTGGGCCTTTTGGGGCTAAACTATCTCATAGAGCCATAGATTACTCAGCCCCACCTGTTTGAGAGGTCAACGTGTCTATTCTTACAGAGACTGATGGTGTCACCAGCTCAATTACTACAATGGTCAGCAGCTCAGAGGCAAAGATTCTGGCTTTCCAATCAGACCATTTCCTGTTTAATGGCTCAGATTTATTGTCAGCTGGAGTGATCACATGCTGACAGGCACTCAGAGCCTCCATCCATCTTGGTGTTGATTTTGTAACACCTTAGCTGCCTGTGGCATGCTCAGGCTTAGGGTGTGATGAATACCCTGTGGACACATGGCTGGCTCCGATAATCTCTTGGGCACACTCACACCCACAGCCACAAATCCAGTCACTCAGCCGCCATCCCCCCAGGGAGCGGCCATGCTTTAGTACAACCAGAATGGTCAGGGAAGCCTTTTTAGAGCAAAACGGAGACCTAGACACACCCTGTAGAAGGCTGTCTGCCATCCCCTGCTGCCCGAGTAACCTCCCCTGTTCTACTCTGGGCTTCTCTGCCCAAGATCACAGTGCTGGGAGGGCGGCCCTCTCCTTCTGCATTTGCTTCTTCTCTCCCTCCATGTTCCTTGTGGAGGAGGCGAACTGTGCAGAGGCTCAGCGTGCACCAGGGTCCGTGTGGACTTGCAGGCACTCCCGGGAGCACACTGCAGACACAGGAAAGACATTTCTAGTGCCATTACTTGCTTCAGCTTGGCACAGGGTCCCTTCCATGGTCACCTCTGTTCAAATAGGAACTCTTCTCTCTCTCTCCACAGTCCTTTCTGCTGGAGCCCCAGATCCATCTTTGGTTTGCTGTCAGTGGTCTCTGGTTGCAACCACTCAGAGCCTGGCATGGCGACTCTCCTTCAGAGGGTCCAGATGCTGCTCCTGCCTGCTTTCTGGCCCACTTAGGCTCCCCCGCTCCTCAGACGTGAGCTCACATTTCCAAACACAGGGCTTCTCTCCAAACCCGAGTCCCTTGGTAAGTCTACTGTTTGTCACTGCAGCCTCCCTGACCAGTGGTGACCACAGGCCTCAGTCCGAGTGGCTTTTCAGACAGAAGTTAGCAAGAACCTTGGCATCCCTAAAGCCCAGTTTCATCTTTGTCACACTGGAACAAGCCAGTCTGGAATGTTCTCAGGGCACATGTGACCTTGTGGGACGGCGGTTTTTCTCATGCCTTGAGAGTGAGCATGGGCCTTCCTCCTATAAAAACCTCTAATGATGATGGTTGGTGCGATTTAGTCAATTCTTTTGACTGGCTTATAAGAGACATTTTAGGACTTTTAGGAATTGAGTTAAGGATCCTTAATAAAACTGTCTCCTGCCACTTTGAGAAAACTTATCTGCTACTAGCCAATTTGTAAACCAATCTGTTCATTTCCAAAAAATTTTTACACATTAGAGTCAGAAGTGAGTTCTGAGACGGACCACACAGTCAGGCTGGCACATTTTCAAAGTATGATGGCAAGAGCTTGCAAGACAACCAAAATACCCCATATCAAGACAAGGGCCAAAAGAATTTTTTGAAGAGAATTTCCTTAAAGAAAGCTGGCAGTTTGCGTTAAGTCCGCCTTATCCTCTTCACTGGATGCAATGTGTGTGTGGAGGTCCTTCTCCCTCCCTTAAAGATCTTGAGGGGGTTTGAAGACCACTCAGAAAGATTGGTTAGAATCCTCGGGAATCCGTGCATGTGTGTGGGGTGTATGTCGTGTGTGTGTGTGTGTGCTCAGTGGACAGAAATCTGATTCCCATTCAAGAACTCTCTAGCAGGGCATGGGCTGAAGTGCTGGGAGCAAGACCAGAGTGTTCGCCGCCGTGCTCCTGTGGAAACAATGTGGGGTGTACCTACTCCCATCATGGCTGATTTCAAGCTGCCAACATGATGTTCCTGAATTCGGAGCTGGGAAGAGATGCACATGGTCAGCTCTCACGAGCCAGTATGAGCTGGCTCTGCATGCCACTTACTCCCTCTAGAACACACTTAAAACTCAGATCCTTTTTTTCAGTGCAAAAAACTCAGATCCTTTTTTAATAGGGCCAGCCAGAAGGGCAATGGGACCTAAGTAGAAAGAAACTTGGCAGTGGACCACAGGATGCCTGTGGGCTGAGCCCTGCACCTATCTATTTTTCTCCCCTAAGTCCCCCCTCCACCACCTTCTACTCTTCTGCTACTTGCCCTGGGAGGCTGGCTGGTGGAACAGTGGGCTTCCTTACCCCTCGCCTTCTGTCTGGGCTCAGCCAACGGTGAGCATGGGCAAGTGACTGGAGGCGCAGGAGGGGTGAGGGGCTGAGGTGCCATGAGCTGGATGCACTGCTTGACTGAAGGTCATAGCTCCTATCAGATGGCCTGAGTCTTTCTGCACAGCCCTTTCTGTCTTCAGGTTCAGGTAACTGCTCACTCTTCTTGCCCCCTCAGGTCTAGGGGCAGCAATGCTTCCTACCCTGCTGTTGTTACAACCTCTGCATTTCCCTGAATTCTGCTAACACCTTTATAAATAGGCTTGTATTCAACTCTCTTTACAATACTTAATTTGAATTTTTTTTTTTTTTTTTTTTTTTTAGAGAGAGCGCAAGTAGGGGAAAGGGACAGAAGAAGAGAATATTAAGCCGGCTCCGCTTCAGCACAGAGCCCTATGTGGGCTTGATCTCATGACTCTGAGCTAAAATCAAGGGTCAGATGCCTAACGGACTGAGCCACCCAGGCGCCTCACCTAATTTGATTATTGATTTCAGTAATCTGCTTTGTGTTTGGAACCCAGAAAGGCTCAAAGTGGGTAAGCAATTGTCCAATAAGATACATTCCATCAGATCAAGGGACCTCCAGGAACCCATGAAAGTACCCCAAGTGAGGAAGAGTCACTTGAAACATCTGCGGGGCCCAAAGAGTACAAAGCTATGTTACAAAGTACCAGTCAAAGTAACATCTTTACCAACTGCCTTTCCTCCTTCTCTCCAACTCCTTCTTGGAGTCAGGGGAAATTGAGCTCAGCAGACTGAGGGAGGAAGTGTCTTAGAAAGAGAAGGAGCTGATTGTATTCCTTTCCTCCAGGTGGTTAGCCTTAGCTGGGGAAAAGGAGAGAAGTCTTAGCTTTGAGTGAAATTTGAATTGTTGAGACTGTAGTTACAATATAAAATGACCAATGTTTTTTGGTTCTTGTTTGTTTTGTTTGTAATTAACAATGAGGGAGCAACTGAGTTACTGAGCTGTCCAATTTCCATCCAGTGCAGAGGTCGAACTATCCCTACTGCAAGGACTTAGAGATGGTGGAAGAACAAAAGGGGGGCTTACAAGCACCTCCCCTGCATTGCTCAGTATGTCCAGCAACCCTCTTTAGCTACTAAGTCCCTCCTAGAGGACACAAGGCACCCAGGAAAGGAAATGAGAAGTGGTAAATTTTTTGTTCCCATCTTTAAGTGAAATGTTCCTGACACAAACAGTAGTGAGGAAATGAAAGTTAATCAGAATTGAATTGGGATTTGGTTTTTACGACCACTGCTATCATGGGGATTCCACTTAACAGTAATTTTTGTTTGATCTCTGAACCCTTGGAGTGTAATCCTTCATCGAGTTCTGGAAATTATTATAAACCATTTCAAACATAAAAAAGTTTAGAGAGTGATATAAATAACACCCACATACCGCCTCCGTATTTTGAAAAATTCCATAGTACGCCATAGGTGCTTCGAGTGTGTGCATGTGTGTTTGAATGAGAATATTGCAGAGCTGGGGGAGGCCTGCTTAGTACCCACCCCCAACCACTATCCCTGCCCCCCAAAGATAACACTGTCCTGATGGTGCTGTAGACCTTCCCTTCTTGCTGGCACACTCTGACCCTGTATCTCTAATATCCCTTAAAATTACTTCATTACTTAGCTATTTCTTGACCTAAGAGGAGGTGGCAGAGGGGTTCTGTTTGTAAGTATTTGTTGGACTGTACATCTGTACATATGTTGTATGCATTTTTCTGTACTTATGTTATCTTGCACCATAACACAAAGCTCCCACTCCCCTCCCCCGATACACAATATCAGCAGTTTTACAATTTACATAAATGGCATCACTCCACATATATCCTTCAGCAATTTTCTTTCTTGCAACCATCATTGTGTTTCTGAGATTTATTCATATTGCTACATGTAGTTCTAGTTTATTCATCTTTAATTCTCTATGGTGTTCCACTATATGAATATGAATTATATGAATATATCAGATGATATGAATATATCATAGCTGTAGCTCATTTATCTACCTGCCTACTGAGGGGAACTTTGGGTTATCTTCTGTTCTTGTTTTTGTTTGTTTTTTGGCTGTTCGCCATGATAAAAACAATGCTGGTTTCCTGTTGGTAGGTCTTCCCCAAACTCATGATCAACTTCTTTGGGGAAATGAGCTTTTGGGGAAATGAGTCTTACCCAGCTCCATTACTATGCAACAGAATTGTTCCTAGGGAACACTAATACCTTTCCTGGGCTGGGACTTGCCAAGCACAAATGGTGATTTTGTCACTTGTGCCAGCTAGAGGGGCCGGCCACCATACATTTTACCTTACCAGATGACATCAAGAGGTTAGAATTTTGTCTTCTATATATGTGACTGGTTATATGTTTATTATACGTTATATATGTTGTATATGTTTGTTATATATTCTATATTTGGATATGATTGTATGTTTGCTTGCGTAACCCCAAAATTCATATGTTGAAATTGAGTCCCCCGTGGGATGGTATTTAGAGATGAGGCCTTTGGAAGGTAATTAGGTCATGGGGGTGGAGCCCTCATGAAGGGGATTAGTGCCCTTATAAAAAGAGGTCAAAGAGCTTGCTCACCCCTGTTCTGCTGTGTGAGGACACAATGAGAAGCTGGCAGTCTGTGACCCAGAGGAAGGTCTTTACTAGAACCACCATGCCGTCACCCTAATTTCCGGCTACCACCCTCTGGAACTGTGAAAAAATAAATTCCTGTTGTTTATCACGCACCTAGTCTATGGTACTTTGTTATAGCAGCCCCAACTGACTAGGACATTGGTCAAATGCTTAATTCATTCAAAGTAGCATACATGGTTCCCGCACATTTGCATGATGAATAAAATGGCCCTGGCAACTGGTAAAAGGACCATCTTGAACCAGTGCTCAGTGGAAGAGATAGTGACTGGATTTTTGCAAGGTAGAGTGATCAGTGGTGCCTATGAGCACATGTGGGTAGAGGGATGTGGTGAATGCAGAAATGTGGCGACCTCCACCAGTTAAGCCAACTGCTGCTGTTGGCCCAGAGCTGTGGTAGGCTCTGCAGCAGGGGGCTGTGTCTGTGGCCTGGGCATCTGGTTGTCTGGTTCCTGGCACTCAGAGATAGGTTCCATGTTGATTTGCTGAGCATATACTCTGTCCTTGACTCCATCACACACACACTTCACCCAGTACTCAGACCAGCCCTGGGAGCAGATATTCTTCTCTTAGGGACAAGGAAATGGAAATTCAGGAAGGTTGGTGGACAAAGGTCACATGACTAGCAAAGGGTAGAGGCATGATTCAAGCAGGGCCCTCCTGATTCCAAGGCAAGTGTCTTTTTACTAAACCACAGCTGCTGTTCAAGGCTGGCACCAGGGCTGATGCCCAGAGCCTCCTTCTGTTCTCCAGAATGGCTAGTGAGGAAGTCTGGAACTACCCAAAGGGACTGGAGCCTTGGCAATTAGGAACTCGGCAAGGAAATTGGGTGGGGACTCCTCACCCACAGACTCCATCTTGAGCCTGGGAATTTGGCCCAATTTGGCCTCATGTCACAGAAGCTGGCCCTATAGTCACAAGCAACTGTGGATTAGAATTGACTCAGGTGGAGAGAATTTATTACTGGTCTTACAGAGCCACCTGCGTCCTTCTGGAACCAACTGAGACGACATCTTAGCCTTTGGGGTGGCTGCTTCCTTTACATCCTGCCTTACTCCAGGGGTTCGCATTTTGATCATTCCTTTCTGAGAGGATGAAGGCACCTCTAATTCAAGCCCTCACACGTCTCCCCACCAAGGCTATGTTTCTTGCATGTCTTAAGGAGGTCTGCATTCACAAAGAGGTAAAATCATGACACCTGAGGGTGAGAAGTGTTAGATTCATTTGTTCATTCAATAGGCAACCAGCAAACGCCAGCCTCAGTTTCAGGATGTGCTGGGTACAGGATATCACTTGGTCCGACCACCTCATTTTACAAATGTTGGAGCCTAGGCACAGAACAAACCTTTATGGAGGACCTACTGCGTGCCAATCCCTGTGCTCAGTGTTGGGGAAATAAAGATCTCTGTACAGTGGGGGAAATGGATAAAAGACTGAATAATTATCACACAATGTGATAAGTCCTATCACAGAGGTACAAGCGGAATTCTGTGTGAGTCCAGAAGAAACTCAGATAGTTCTGGGGAGGGGACCTGGGAATCTGCCTCTGGAAATGTCTTAGAGCCGCAAAGTCTGAAGGAAGATGTGTTAAAAGCTGCAGAACCTTTTCTTCAAACAAAGGCTTCACGGCAAAAAGAGAAATAGAAGTTGCTTTGGTTGAATCAGGGTGGGCAAAAATCCTGGGGCCCTGCCGCTTGCACCCTGGCTCTCCTCCCCCTCGCCTCATGCTCCCTAAGAACACTTAGGTCCCAGAGAACCCATTCTGAAAACTACTGAGCTAGAGAATGCAGGAAGGTCCCCTCCAGTTCCATCCCAATCAGTGGTTCCTCCCCATAGCCTGGACTTCATGGTTTCACGTTCTGACTGGATCATATGAGGTGCTCAGTGAAGTCTGATAAATAAATGGATGACATCTGACCTTTTGCTTTCTCTCAAGTTTGTTATCCCCAGGAGCAGAATTCCAAAAAAGCAGTTCCAGATTCAGTCTTAAACAACAGTTTGGAGAGGCAGAGGGATGGCAGAGGCCTCGGTCTAGAGAGCAGCAGGGATGGCTCAAGAGGCCACTGAAGGAATTCTGTTCTGGAGAAGAGAGCCCCTTGGCAGACTCTAAGCTGGGACAACGCAGTAGAATAGGCAGCCTCTGGCCTCAGTGGCTCTCCCAACTCTCCTCAGGGCACCTGCTGGGGACGTGGAGCTGTCACTGCCCTATTTTCAGGGTCAGGGAGCACACACCACCCAGGGGCAATCCAAGGGTCCACGAGGCACTGCAACCACAATAGACTGTTCTTGGGGGCTTCTTTTGTTCAAAGGATTTCTGCTCCTGGGGTGGTGAGAGGGGTGGGGGAGGGGAGAGGAAGACTAGTATTCAAGAGGCTAGTATTGGGGGTGGGGGGAATCTCAGGATACCATTTGGAACCTGCCAATGTCATGCTCACGGATTTTTATTTATTAATCATTATTATTTTTATCTTCTGTAACAGTATATTAAAAAACATGCCTACACATAGAAGCAATGGAACGTTCCAGGAGGTTATGTTTTCACAGAAGTTGGGTCAAGGGATAAATGCAGAGAAAGGTGTGGTATTATCCAACATGGACAGCTTGTGTGGGGCACATCTGTGAGCTTCTCAAGGGCTGTGATCTCCCCACTTCCATCTACCATAGAACAAAAGAATGGACTGACCACCTACCCACAAGGGGCCAGGCCAGTCTTCAGGGCAAGTGATCAGTGTGCAGCAACCTGGGGCAGCATCATATCTCAGCGGGTGATGTCAGCAGCAGATTTACTCAGACAGCCAGACGTCCCAGAGGCCCTCCCTGAGTTTGGGCTGGAAGCATGTGTGCCCAGAGGAACAGTCCAGAGCAGGGCAAGTGGGCAAGGGGCTGGGGGTGGGGTGGTACAGATTATTTACTCATCAGTCAGAAATGCTGAAG
Source organism: Mirounga angustirostris (assembly GCF_029215605.1). NCBI lineage: Eukaryota > Metazoa > Chordata > Mammalia > Carnivora > Phocidae > Mirounga > Mirounga angustirostris. Next base: position 35,684,165 of record NW_026991716.1, read on the forward strand.
AATTGGAATGACTGCTTGGGGGCTTTCTTTTCTTAAAAGGCCTCTTTGACCAAAGCTTCCTTGCTCAAAAATGTTCAGTGGCTCAACTGCCCATAAGATAAATGCTCAGATTCAAGGCTTTCAGTGAAACTGGCCCAACTCACCATTTTAGATTTTCCCTCCACTACTTCAAATAACTCCCCAAGAAAGTCCTCTCCCTCTACCCTCCACATACAAAAACACACACCCCACACAAAACATACACACACCCCACACAACCACACATACATATACACCCCACACATACCACACACATACACACACACACACACCACACCCTCCACATGACAACTATCTCCCCACTCTGTTCCGAACCTCATGGTTCGGTGTAGGCCTGTGGCCTTGGTGACAACTGCCAGGGGCCACTCCCTCTGGTAAGTTCCCAAAGCTCTCATGGCCTGTCCCTCTCACCTGACACATTTCACATACGGCTAGTGCCACGTGTCTCAAATCTGAATCACAGGCATTTGGTAGAGTTTTGACTGTGGGCAGAAAAAGAGCTTGTCCCTGATCAAATATTGCTCAAAAGAGACACTTAAGAGAGAGGCCATAGACCACATTCCTGCGGCTAGCTTCTCCTGGTTTTATTCCTGCTCTGTTGCAACCATCAGAAAGCAGAATACCTGCAGCAGATTACCTCGGCCGCTCCTATAAATGTTTTCAATGAGTTATGCTTTAATGTCAGGCCTCTTGCTTTTGTTGAGGGTCGATATAAGAATCATCTGGTGGAACAACATTTCGGTATCTTTTGTAAGACTGCTGTTGAAGACCTCGTTCACTGTGTCACTCAATGTCTTTTAATAAGAATCTGCACAATAAATTCTGGGTTGTGTTTCATTCCAGGAAGAAATTCTATTTCTGCAGATAAATTAGTTAGAATGCTTCCTGTTGTCAGAAAATGAAAACTACATAACTCTGGGTGCTTTGCGTTTTGCTTAGTGGCTAGATAAGCGAGAGTAAAATTTATTGCCACTGTGTTGTGATCGGCTCAGCTGTGGGGTCCAAAAGCACTTACTCCTTCTACTTCTTTTAAATGGACTTATTTTATGTTCAAATGTCCCATTATACTTTTGCAAGATGTGTGAGTCTGGAAGTCATCTGGGGAAGCATTGATTTGGCCTATTTATTGCCCATGCTGGGTGCGAGGGGTACAAAGATTATTCGACGCACCCAGCTTTCCAGGAGCTCACATTTCAGCGTGGAGAATACAGCTCTGAAAAATACACATTACAAAATAAGGTTGGTGCCTTCCAGAGGTGTGTGAGGCTGGAGGACAAAGCAGGCTTGGGGAGAAGGGGCCAGGCAAGGCTTCATGACAGAGGCCAAGGCTGAATCCGTTTGGGGCTACGGTGGGAAGAGGGTAGTGAATAGGATAGTATATGTAACTAAATCCAAAATTAGATAAAGAGTTACCTTTTTATGTGTATTTCCCCTTACGATGGCTAGAGTAGAAACCCTTTGAGGGCAGGCATCAGATCTCTGTCCCTCTGTGAACTCCACGATGCCCTGCACAGGGCTGAGGGTGACATGGTGTGGTGGTTACCACATGGGCTCTGGACATGCGTGTCTGTTCACATCCCTGAGCTGAGCAAAGTTAGGCAGGTTCACTTAACCCCTTTGGGATTTAACTGTAAAGTGAGGGTAACAGTAGAGAGAGCCTGAGCTCTCTCTAATAATAATATATAAGAATATATAATTATATATATAATTATATATATAATGACTATATAATAATAATATATAATAATGCCAGGCACACGCCAAGTTCTCAAGGAACATTTGCTGATCAGCCTCATCTGCATTACGGACAATGTTATACCATTCAGGGCAGCTTAGTACAATAAAGTGGGAAAACCACACGCAACTAAATGCAGCAAAGCAATTTCAACCCAACCAGCTGAATCTAGTTCAATTAATATCAGTTCCAAATGATGCCTGATTAAAAATAGCATTGTTTTCTTGTTTCCTGAAATGATATGTGGGAGTAGGCTCTCCTCTAAGACAAGAGGAACATTTGTTTGTTGATGATATTCATAGAACTGATCATTGATGTTTCTCTTAAAGGACCCAAGACTCTGGCTGTTATATTGAGGGCACACCCCGGGCCCTATGCTTCTCCTGCCCCACGTCTGTCTACCCTGGTTTCCCTGTCCACTCACTTTCTAAAGGGCCAGGTTTCCCTGGGTAGGCAGTAAATGAAGGAAGAAGCATCATCTAGATATTCAGACAGGAAGAGAAGTCTTTCTAAGAACACATACATGCACAAAACTGGTGCTTATCTGGATGGCCATGCGGTGGTGACAAATGTTGAACCACCAGCTCTCTGGGGGAAAAAAGCGCCCCAATTTATAATAAAATTTGTCAATTTCCGTGCCGTAACTAGTCCCACGAGGCTGGTTTGAAGCTGCCGGGGTGACGTCCCTGCATGTGGAGTTGGGAAGAGATGCACAGTAGTGCAACCTAAGACAGCATTTCCATGATAAAGACACAGTAGTAGCAGATAATCCCAAGAGCAGAGATAATAGTAAAACGTAGTAAATTACAGATGGTCCCCAACTTACGATGGTTCAACTGAGGATTTTTTGGCTTTCGGATGGTGCAAAAGTGATGCCCACTTAAGGGAACTCTACTTTGAATTTTGAGTTTTTATTTTTTCTCAGGCTAGCGAAAGGAAGCATGCCAGGCTTTTGTGACGCTGGGCAGTGGCAGGGGCACAGCTCCCGGGCTGCGATGTGAACAACTGATACACTCAACCGCCCTGTACCCATACAGCCACTCTGTTTTTCACTTTCAGGACAGAATTCAATCCATTACAGGAGCTACTCAACACTCTATTAAGAATGGGCTTTGGGTTAGGTGATTTTGCCCACTGTAGGCTACTGTAAGTGTTGTGAGCATGTTTAAAGTAGGCTAGGCTAAGCTAGATGTATTGTAGGTTAAGTGTATTAAATGCATTTTTGACGATATTTTCAACTGATGATGGGGTTATCAGGATGTAACCCCACTGTAAGTCAAGGAAGATCTGTAATTAGAAAGTGATAACTATTGAGTATTTGTTGCCTTTGTATTTTAATATAATTTAATAGTGAGTTTCTATAATTTTTTAAAATTTATTTGAGAGAGAGAGAAAGTGCGTGTGCAGGTGCAGGTGCAGGATGGGGGGAGGGGCAGAAGGAGAGGGAGAGAGAGAATCTTAAGCACACTCCTCGCTGAGCGCAGGGCCCTACACAGGGCTTGATCCCACGACCTTGAGATCATGACCTGAGCTGAAATCAAGAGTTGGATGCTTAACTGACTGAGCCACCCAGGCGCCTCTCTTTAATTTTTTTTTTAAGATTTTATTTATTTATTTGACAGAGAGACACAGTGAGAGAGGGAACACAAGCAGGGGGAGTGGGAGAGGGAGAAGCAGGCTTCCCGCAGAGCAGGGAACCCGATGCGGGGCTCGATCCCAGGACCCTGGGATCATGACCTGAGCTGAAGGCAGATGCTTGATGACTGAGCCAACCAGGTGCCCCTCTAATTTACTTTTTAACAACAGCTGTGTCTTACCATGGCTCTCCAAATTTCTGAAATGGTAATGGTCGCTCTTGCGATGGGTACAGAGCTGGCTCCAGCCCATCACCGGATCTACAGTGTCTTCCACATGGCATCCCTCATGTTGCCATTAAATCTTTGCTCCGCTGAGATACAAGATTGCTTTTACACACATTTTCTTAGGCATACACCCACTCATACATACACAGACATATTCTTACGCAAAATAAGTGAGAAAACCTCTCCTGCTCAGCCTTGCTCATTACCCCCTCCCCTCTTCCCCCCAGAACAACCAACCAACCTGACCTACACTTTCATGGAAACCTCAGAACATGGAGGCAAAAGAAAGAAACAATACCAGAAGGGAATACTTAAAATGGAGGGAGAGTAGACAGGAGACAAAGGAAGGAGAAAAGAGAGTGAGGAGGGCAAGAGCAGAAGTCGTCACCCCCTATTCCTCCCCTGGAAGCCCCAAGTACAGGGCATCAGGGTATACTGAGCACTAAATACACCAAGCTGCTTTGGGTCTCCCCGGAACCCTGGGTCCTAGCCCTCGGCCCCAACTCTGGCCTGAGTGGCGAGGGTGAAGGCAGGAAACGGCTCTATAAACAATGTGTTGCAATAAGGGGTTTCTCCCCATGAGAAGAACTCTGAAATGTGGTCCCCAGGGGACTTGTGAGCACTGGCTGTTCCAAAGCTCTGTCAGACAAGCTCCTGAGAAGTCTGGACTAAAAACATGGCATTTAAGCTCAAAATGGCAGCTGGGAGATGTTAACACTTCTTTTCTAATTGGGATAGTGCGCTTTTAAAATAAATAGGTATTTCAAATGCTCTTGATTAGACTTCCATCCAGAGTGTTTTCCATTTGAAGCCTGCTGATTACTTCAGGCAAAGCTGGGCCCTGTTGAACCTGACACCTGCTGTAATTCAGGAGAAGGCTCCCAGAGAGATGAGCAAGAGGAATTATGGAGAAGACATGCAGCTCTTTCCCACAGGCCCAGGACTGTCTGGGATGGGGGTGTCGGAGAGGATGGAGCATCTCTTGCCCTGAAAACCTCAGGAATTGACCAGTGTTTTCCAGTCATTTTTTCTAGTCACTCAGCCTCGTGAAGACTGGAGAATAGACCAGATGGCAGCCCTCAGCTGCAGGGCCCAGTGGCAGTCCTTAGGGATGACTCCCCACCCAGTGACCTATTTGCGAGTCCGAGGCTCACCTTGGCACAGCTGCCCCACAGAGGCCCTTGAGACCCTTCCTAGCCCAGCCCTATGGATCGGGGCCCCGGGGGGAGTCCTGGCTGCTTCTTGGAGAAGCACTCAGGAGCATCTCAGCCCTGACTCCCTGCCTGCATCTCTGGTGATGGGAGGGCAGGCCCAGCACGTTGACCTGACCTCTCAGTGCCAGGGTCCATGGAGGGAAGCTCAAGTTCTGGTCAGGGTGCCTCAGGCTTCCTCCTTCCTTGTTTCGGATGCAACCAGTGGCTATGTGATATGATCATTACTCTAACTGAAACTAAACAACCCGCCTTCCTAATAATCCAAATTATTGGGGTTCATGGGTCATCCCTATGACACTGGGGGTCTCCTCCATCTCCTCTCTAGATGTCCTGGGTGCTGGACTTCTCTGATTTCAGGTGGTTCCAGGGGCCAGGGCATCTCAAGTGGAACCCTTCATTTGAATACATGAATTGCTTATTTCATCGCCTTAAGTGCTTGGCCAGCTGGAGAGGAAACAAGGGGGTCGTGCCCCAGATACCGGCTCCACCAGGCTTTCTGGGAGCTGAACTCTCCTCCCAGGTGACTTCCTTGGGTCCCATATGAAAAGGGGGCATTTTCTGCAGCTGTCCACTGCTTAAAAGGTGCCAAGTTTCCCTTAGCATATCACTGTGTCGGTTAGTGTTTGCATTATTAATGTGTTAAGTGAGCCCATCATTGTTGGCAGTGAATGGCATGGGGGCTAAGAGCACCACGTGTGGACTCAGAGACCTGGCTTCACATCCTAGTTTCAATGATTCCTAGCCATGTAACCCTGGGCAAGTCATTAAATTGCCCTCATCCCAAAAAATGCACTTACTTCTGAGGACAGTCACAAGGCAGAAAGGAGACCAAGCACACACAGCAGTGCACAGGGGTGGTTCAGAAAACAGTCGCTGTCTTCATCACTCATGGTTGTTGTTAGGATTCATTAGTAGTAGCTCTGGAAAGCTCAGAGTAGAGCTCTGAGAAGCTGGGAACTAGGGGTGAACTTGGGTTGGGGTGTGGGGTGGAAAGGTCAGGAGATGAGGCAGCAGCTAGGAAGGTGGGGTGCCAGTCTGGACAACTGGGAGCAAGCATGCAGGATGGGGGTAACTTGTCCCAGAGAGCAGAGAGGAGGAGCATCCAGAGGAAGCTGCACTGACAGCAAACCTTGCCTTCCTTAACCTTCTTGAGGGTTCTAGATGGATTATCTGTTAGCTGGGTCTAGGTTTCCAAGACCACACAGCTTGTATTACCTTCACCTTCCTGCATCTTCACTTCGTACCCACCTAGAGCTACCTGCTGCATATGCCGCTGGGTGATTTCTTCCTTCAGGCGACCTGTCAAAGACACAAAGGAAAACCACTAGTGAGTTTCCTGCAGGCTGGAGGAAGACTTTACCTCAGAAGCAGGTTGCAAGCAAAAAAAACCCCAAAACAAAACAAAAACAAGGTAGAGGAAGGAAGATAAAAGTGGGCATAGCTTCCAAGAAGAGCCCTCCAGGCACTGGGTGGTGTTGGAAGAACAGGCTGGCTGGCATGCTGGCATCTTGGCACATCAATGTAAATACACATTTCACCTTTGGGTTTAGTTACCTTAGTCTGTCACTTGTAACCTTTGTTAGGGCCCTAGTCTCTTCAATCTATCTGTCTATTATTAATGGAAGGAGAGGCAGTATTGGATCTTATAATAATTTACAGGGCCACTTTTAAATCTACTTTTATTCTTTTAAGCTGTATGAAACTGTGTCAAGGAAAAAAATGGTTTTAGTTAAGGATAACCTTAATATGAACACAGCAGTTGATCATTTACTATGAAACATATATTATTTATTCTAGGTTGCATTAATAAAGGTATAGTGTGTAGTTGAAGGAAGGTGATGGTGGTGAACTCTGCATATGTACGCTGTAGTGGTCAGACCACAGTTGGCATTTGTTCTGGGAGTTACTCTTCATAAGGAATGTTAGTAAAATAGAAAATATTTATAGAAAATGGTGAGGGATCTAAAACCATGCCATATGAGAAATATTTGAGGTGATCTGAGATGTTTAGATGGAGAAGGAAAGACTTGGAGGGAGAAGAGGCTCAGAGATAATCACTGTCTTTAAAAATCTGAACGTTGTCGGTGTGCCTGGGTTGCTCAGTTGGTTAAGCATCTGCCTTTGACTCAGGTCATGATCCTGGGGTGCTGGGATCAAGCCCTCATCAGGCTCCCTGCTTAGCGGGGAGTTTGCTTCCCCTCTCCCTCTGCCCCCCCACCCCACTCATGCTTTCTTTCTCTCTCTCAAATAAATAAATAAAATCTTTTAAAAAAATTAAAAAAAAATCCAAACGTTGTCATTTGGATGAGAGAACAGATTTATCTTGGTCCTCTCCCTGAGGGCAGAAGTCATGTTGAATAAAGACAGACTAGGGGCTCAATAAGAGGGAAGAAACAGTTCACAATGAAGACTGTCTCAACATGGATTAAGTTGTCTCAACCTGGACTACATTTCCCGGCAGAGCAGTGAGTCCTTTCCTGACAGTGTTTGAGAAGAGGCTGGGTGATAGTCTTCGGGGTGTGAGAGCGAGAACTCCTGCCCTGGGGAGGACTTGGGGTGAAGTGACCTCCAGTGTTCCTCTATCTCTACTATACTTCCATGATTTCATGCTGGAAGGAGGGGTGAAGCACCCCACCCCCTGGCTTTGTTCATATCCAAGGGCTCAGCACACTTGTTAAAATGTCATTGCTGTCTGCATCACGTGTCCCATTCACGAGATGTGACCGGGCCCCTGGGGAGCCCGAGAGAGCCTGGGAACTTCACCGCTCCCTTGTCTAATGTATTCCTTTCTTTACATAAAGTACATTTGACACCTCAAAGGCGATAGCTGAACTGAGTTTTTGAAAGATGAGTAGACAATGAAGCAGTCACAGGAGACCCCGTCACTCACAGAAAGTTCTAGGGCATCTCTATAGAATGCTATGACTGGGAGGGATGGCAGAGGTCATTCACTTTAACGTCCCGCCCCATTCAGGAGTCCCTGCTACTTGTATGACTTGCATGTATCCAGGCTGTTCCACTGATTAAGTTGTATAAACAGTAACTCCTGATGTGATGTTGACACTTGCTTCCCTTAACTTCCAGGTTTGGACCTGGTCGGTTCTCTGGAACAGCATAGGAGAAGGATCCTCTCTCATTGGCAGTGAGGATCTGAGTATGCCATGTCTCCACCTGGACTTGTCCTCTCTGGGTTAAATGTCACCAGTTCCTTCAGCTCCTGCCAGAGCGCCAGTCTGCGCCTTGCCTTCCATGTGTCTCCACGGGAGAGGACTACGCGCAGAGAGGAAGCCAGGGATTGGGCATAAGCAGTGGGAAACCCTAATTTCAAGTGGGGAAGGGTAAGAATTTAGGGAATGTGTTGGGCGGGGGGAGAGGTGGAGAAGTGGAAATCTTGCCCAAGGGTGAGAATTGGACCAGCCTGGCACCTGTGCCTCCTTCCGGTTGAGACAGGGTGGGGACTTGCTCCTTTGGAGGACACACTGGGCTTTGCATTCCTCCTTGGGAAACCGTCTCCCAACGAGACTCCCGACAGCTTGTCTCCCTGACCATGGGCCTCCCCAACGAGAGGTCTCCTCACCTACATGCCTCCCACCCTCATGCCTCACCCCCATAGGTGTTCAGTCTCGCATGGCATGATTTCCCCTGCTCCCAGCAGAATGACAGACCGGGGTCCCTTCTCCAAACCCCGGGGAAGCAGGGTTAGATTCTCCACGGCCCCCAGCCTGGGAAGAGCTGCTCATGTAAATAAAGAGGGGAATTTGCCCCCAGGACTGCCAGTTCTATAGACTCCACAAGCAGAAATACCTACTCCCAGAACAATGAGCCATCCTGAGGGGACCGCAGGTGGGTCTTTATAATGCTCATATTGAAAGAGGTAGGTTTAATGTGTGTATGGATGTTCAGTTTGGGTGACTTGGCTAACGTTGACTACCACATGGCGATTTTTGTTTCTGAGATGTTCCCAAACAAGCATCTAAAAATAGCCTTATAGCTGATACCTAATTGCATTTTCTAACAGAGTCATTCTTCATGTGAAGATAACGGTCTCTGCAATCGGCTGGATCTTGCAGTTCCACAGGTTTTGGCAAAAGAAGTTGAGGGGGAAAGCAGAATTCACTCAGCATGCGACTTGCTGTCATTAGCATGGTGATAAATTTGCTGGTTTTGGCCTGGGTTCCTGGACACATCCCCATCCTGAGGTATGGAAAAGAGATGAAACGGAAACAGAGAACTCCGAGCCTGAGGCAGGAGATGGTCAGGGAGGGCAGCTGGGGCGTGGAGGGATGGGGGAGGCTCCACTTGTAGGTGAATGGTGGTAATTAGTAATTCTGTCTCCAGTAACTTACAATAGTGCATGCCAGAAACACCCTCTCTCCCTTTCTGATTCATTGATAGCCAGAATGGGGGTGTTAGTAGGGGGCGGAGGGTACTTGGAACCTGCAACCACCCCTGGGGAGCTCCAGTGGAGACGCATGACCTTCCTAATCGCCACATGTGGGGTGGTGTGGCATAGAGTTTTTCTGTACCAAGTAGTTCATATGACAAATATTATCATCATGCAGAAGCAACACTTATTTTTTTACAATGATAGTCTTTTGGATAAAACAATTTTCCTCAAGCTTCACATTTTATTTTGCATGCCTGGCAGTTTGGAGTTGTTCACCAAGGGAAAGCTGCTTAGCTGATCCAGAGCAGAGTGCTTCACTTTTGACCCCCGCCCCCCGGCAGAATATGGCCATCTGCAGCCTGCTTGCGCAACTTCTGTGATGCGGTGCCTTACTGAGGATGCTGACATCACGACCAGGGAGTAAATATTTCTCGCTCATGCACTGTATGTTGAGCACCATGTTAAGTGCTAGGCTAGAATATACAGACTATTTAAGAAGTCTCTTCTAGTTCAAGAAAGCTAGCCTGATACAGGGGACCGCAAACAGGGTGCTGGCATATTCTTCCTTTTAAGAGCTGGACCCATGACAGACCTTGCTCTTCCCTCATGGATGGTTTGTGTTCCTGTTGAGCCTGGGTTGGGCTCTTCAACACAGCACTTTGGGCAGCTATAACCATTCACTGGGAGTTGACCTTGAGATGAAGCAAACCTCTTTGCCATTTTGGTTAAACTAGAAGATAATTACAGACTTGTAGGTCTACAGATTTTAAGTTCAAATCCCAACTCTGCTACTTCTAGTAGGGCAGGTTACTTAACATTTCTGAGCCTCCATTTTATCCTTTGAAAAATGGGTCATAGTAAAATAACTGGGATAATATCCATTTTACCATCTCTCAAGACGTTTGGGAGGATAAGAGATAACATGTCAACGTATGTGACACACCAGACTAGTTTAAGGCATGAAGGCACTTTCAGACATATGGAAAGGATACTATATTCAGAAGATGACAGGTCTGAAGGACGAGTGGTTAAATGTCAAATCAATGGTAGACTTAAGCTTAGAGGAGGAAAGGTGGGTTATCGGCATTAGGAAAGGCATCATCACTAATGGTGAGCCTTGGGTGGATTCTGAAGGGAGCAGAGGTGTTAAGGTGAGGGTGGGGAAGACACTGCAGTCAACGATGATGGTGGGGGCAACAATGGTGGACAAGGCCAGGGTGGGGATTGGAAGGGAGGGCTTGAATGGAGCAGTAGGGCTGGGAAAGACTAGAGTCTAGGGTCCAGGGTCATTACTAAGGGCTCTGGACCCCAGTGAAAATCTGTTCTTCTATTTGACTATTACTATAGCATTTCAGTAAAATCAAATTAAAGTAAACTTCAGTAGCAGGATTGAGGTGTGGGGAGAGGCGATACACAGAATTGTATCGCCTGCTTGAGGGGCCTCTTTGAAGGGAGAGCCTAGTTAGTGGGTCTGAATTCAGAGTGTGGATTTCAGCTGTGACGTGGGATGCCAGTTTCTTTGTACTCTAACACAGAGGACTGTGATTACCGAAAGGTTAGACTCCTCAAAGACGGTTTGTAAGGCTATTTGTAAAATTAATGGGCCCAGCATTTCCAACAAACAGGAGTATGTAAATCCTTTGAAGTCTTAAGATCAGGCATATTCATCTCCTCCTTGCTAATATCTCTTTCATCAGGTTGTATCTAAACTTGTTTGGGTAATTTGAAAATCGATTGAGGCAGGACCTACCTCTTCCCACCATAGCAATGGTGAATAAAATAAAACAAGAGAATATTAAGGAGACTTTGCTAAATTAGCTTTCAAGACAGATTTCTGAAGACCTGAAGTGGGACAGAAATGAAGACTGGTCAGGGGAGCCCAAGTTTTCAGCTGGCAGGGCTCTAGGTCAGGAAGCAGGAAGGTGACTAAAAGTGCACCATGCAAGCAAGACACGGTCTGAAGCTGCAGGGTGGGGTGAGAGGCCCCTGCCACCCCACCTGTGACTGAAGGGGGACTGAGGAAAAAAAGTGCTGATAGATGTTGCCAAGGGCTATGGTTCATGTCCTACTATAAGCCCAAGGAGGAAGAAGGTTTCACACGCAGCTACTCTCAGTTGCCACACCAAGCTGCCCCCTGAGGCTCTGCCCAGATGGGCCACATCCCAATATGGCCATGGAGCAGTCACTCCATTGTCTTTCAGATGGGGGGCCTGGAGGGTCTGCCAGATAGAGAGGGATGAGCAGAAACGGACAGAGGGAAAGAGAAAGGAATAAAATGTGTTTCATTAAAAATGGACCTGGCCACAAAAATGCCAAAATGTATGACTAAACCTAATGCTAAAAAAAGATAGTAAAATTAATAGCTAGAACATGAATTCATTAGAGACGAAAGTAATTTTTTTGATAGACAGAGACATTTATTGATGCAGACTCACAAAGGGTTGAATTAGTCTTATTCTTTAGTTAACAGCACATTATTCTTGTCAGTATGGATAAAGCCCTGCATGTATGTGTGAGTGTGTGTGTGTGTGTGTGTGTTTATCCCCATGCCTTATGCCCCATCTCTACTTCCCCTTCCCTTATGCCTATACTAGGTGGCCCTTCTGATTGGTTTGATATATACTCTTTTATCACATATATTCTTACATTTCATGTTAAAGTTTTCTGTGCAATTTTTAAGCGATGAAAGAAATACTGTGCTACAGATTGCATTGTTTCCTATTTCCTTGCTAGCACTGTGTTTTTGACATCTATCCATTTTGCTGCATGTGCATCTAGTCCTCAGTTTCTAACTATTGCATACATTGCATAGTGTGTACCCCAACCTTTTACTCCCCTTCCCGGAGGGTAGGACAACTGGATAGCTTCCCACTCCCATTAACACTAGTAGCGCTGTGACGGCCATGCTGGAACATGAAGTCTTACAGGTCTGTGAGAGAAGCCCCTGCTGGGTCTCAGCAGATCTGTATTAATTTGAGGTGCTGCCTCCATAATGACTGTACCACTCTAGGCTCCCGAGACAGACTTAAAGTAAGTATGATGAGAATACTCAGAGAGATTAATGACGGCTTACATTTTCTTTAAAAGGAATAAGAAATCATAGAGCAACTAGGTATGAATAAGAATGAAACAAGAATAATAGGTGGATAGGAAAGATGCTTTGAAATGAAAAATAGAGTCATTGACACAAATAACCAAGAACAATAGAGGGAATAAGGGAATAAACCCCAGACTGGACGTATTTTTTAAAAAGATATTTATTTATTTATTTACTTAGAGCTCTAGTGGGGGGAGGGGCAGAGGGAAAGAGGGGAGAGAATCTCAAGCAGGCTCCATGCTGAGCACGGAGCCCTATGCAGGGCTCCATCTCACGACCCTGAGATCATGATCTGAGCTGAAATGAAGAGTTGGATGCTTAACAGACTGAGCCACCCAGACGCCCCTAGACTGGACATATTTTAAAGGTGAATTAGTGATTGGAAAGATAGTATGGAAAAAGTCACCCCACACCCACCTCAAACGTGGAACAGAGAGCAAGACAGAAAATGGGAAAAGGCAGTTAGAAGTCCCAGAAGGGAGACTGACAGGCTTCATTACATGTCTGACAAGAGTTCTAGAAGAAAGGGGGGGGCACCTGGGTGGCTCAGTCGGTTATGCATCTGCCTTTGGCTTAGGTCATGATCTCAGGGTCCTGGGATCTAGCCTGGAGTTGGGCTTCCCTGCTCAGTGGGGAGTCTGCTTCTCCCTCTCCCTCTGACCTCCACTTGTTCTTGCTCTCTCTCATTCAAATAAATAAATAAATGAATAAATATTAGGAAAAAAAAGATTTCTAGAAGAAAGGAAGTAGGCATGCTGAAGAAGCAGTATTGGAGAAGATGGCAGGCATGCTTTTCCAGAAAGATGTAAGCCATTGGGTTGCAAGTGCACTCTGAGCACGCAGCAGTACAAAGAAAGACAAATCCACACCTGGACATGTTGCAGTGGACAACTGCAGATCTTCAGGGAAGAAGAGCCCCTGTCCCTAGCTGCCAGGCGACCTGTAACAGAACTCCTTAGACAGCAGCCCACATCTCAGCCATAGCAATGGGTGCTGGGACAATGTAGGAAAGTAACTGTCAACCTGAATTTTATACCTAGTCCAACTTTCATTCATAAATGAGGGCACAATAAAGACATTTTCTGTCATAAGAGGACTAAGAGCATTTACCACCCACAGATTACCACTCCCCAGAAAGGGGTCAATTGAGATGTTCAGTATATGGATGTTCAGTATATGGACTCTGGAGCCAGGTGCCCTAATTTGCCGACCAGCTGGGCTACCTACTGTGCACCATTGTGCAAGCTAGTGAATGGCCCTGCACCTCAGTTTCTCATCTACGAAACAGGGTTAGTACTGGTATCTGCTGTGAGGACTGAATTAGGTCACCTATGTAACATGCTTAGAAGAATGCCTGGGATATAAGAACCATATAAGTGTAAAAAGTTATTATCATGATCAGCAAGAAGAAAAATTAACACAGAGAAATATGTAGGAAAAGGAACAGTGATGAGCATAAAAAGGAGTAAGAATACTTAACTACTGACCATAAAAACTCTGTGTGTGTGTGTGTGTGTGTATGAAAACTAAAACTTGAAGCCATAATAACAAGATAGAGATAAGATGAGGGGATGTTCAGGCTACAGCCCTGGAGGTGGGTGAGTAGAGGGTATATTTGCAATAACTACAGACATTGTTATAGTTACCTTTAAACTCTAGAAGAATAAATACATACTATAACAACCAAATCAATAGAGGATCAGAAAAAAGGCAGCGGGGAGGACTGCAGGGAAATAATGTCAAAATTTTAATAATTCAGTAGAGCAGGAAAGGAGAAAAAGGAAGCAAAGAAGACAGTGGGGAAAAAGGGGCGTAAATGATCCTGTGTTTGATCAAACAATGACAAGAGCCTTATATACGTGTGTATAAAACTATGTGTGTGCATGGCACACACACACATCTATACGGCCATATGAACATGGAGGTAATTTTATTTTTAATTAATTAATTCATTAATTAATTTTTAAGAGAGAGTGCACAAGGTGGGGGTTGAGGCAGAGGGAGAGAGTGAATCTTAAGCAGGCTCCACACTCAGCGTGGAGCCTGCTCGGGGCTCGATCTCACGATCCTGAGATCATGACCTGAGCCGAAATCAAGAGTCAGGTGCTCAGTGGGACACTTAGCCTACCGAGGCACCCAGGCCCCCCTGAGCATGGAGTATTGTGACTGGATCCCCATAAAGCTATTACGATGAGTTAACTGAGGGTGGAGGATGAATTGGGTCGGAGAGATAGAAACCAAGCGAGATAAAAAAAAAATGGTACAAATGATTTATGATTTATGTAGAAGTCTATTTATGTATATTTATAGAAAGAAGTTAAAATTTAAAAACCACTGCAATTTGCTTCTTTGAGAGGGAATGGGATGTTCCTACAGCATGCTGACAATTGTGCTTGGGTACCGGCCACACAGTGACAATCATCTGTCCTGTGTGTCGACTGAAAATGGCCACGGTCTGAGTCCCATTGCCAGGGCTGGGGGCGATGAGGAGTTCCAGCTTATTGTAAGAACTCTGTTAGTGCTCAGGACCATGTGCAAGGAAGGAGAGGGTGAGAGGTGGAGGGTCAGAGGAAGCCCAGAATAGTGGCAGCAACCCAAGGGATTTCCACCAGCTTGGGCTGGGGGAGGCCCCTGAGAAAACTTCAGCCCTCTCTGGGAGAGGGAGGATGGGTCCTTTCATGGATTCCCCAAAGAGAAAGGTTCAGTGACAGGACACTGAGTGGGAGACCAAGAATGGTCTAAATGTCGGGCAAATGTTTTTAAGCCTTCTCATTCCAACATGACATTTCAATTCTCCAGATTTCAAGACTTTTCTTCCACTTGGTAACATTATTAAGTCACAGAGGGAAAAAAAAAAAGCAGCTCATTCTTAATATCAATAATTTCAAGAAAAACACATTGTAACTTGCCTTGATTTTCCCCCACCGGGATTTTCTCAAGAGCACCCATCACCTTGGCCCTATCTTGCAGAGGAGGATGTGCCCCATAATTGATGAGGATTTCAGCTCAGGATGAAAACACCAGACAGCAGTCTGGGCTTCAAGACAGCGCCTTTCTTATCATCAGGACAGTACATGATGATCACATTTTGGGAGAATGCTCTCATTTATAAAAAATGACCAAATTATACCATGTCTGGGAGACCTGATTCTTTTCCTGTGGGATATTCATTCTGGTTACCCAGGTAATCATAATAATCATATGAGATTAGCACATTCTATCTGAAGCTTAGGCATTTGGCTATTGTATCCACTTAATTAAGCTAAGGAGCTTATTGATATCACTATTCCAGTATGTGATAATATTCCATAAACATACTCAGAGAATTAAGTAAATAAGCACATTTGTTAAAAGCTCAAATAAATGTGCAAGTAGGTAAGCAGAAGGAAAATTTTTCAGCTCAGCAACCAGCATGAATTGTTAAGTACTAAACATCTCAGGGAGCTGAGGGCTCATGATTGTGTTGGCTTCCATTCAAAAGATATTACTTTAGATGCTTGGAAGTTTTTATCTCAGCAAGGGAAGGATCTAACCAGCTCTCAAGACCTGCCCTGGAGGCGTAGCTATAGATCACAATCCTTCTTTCCATTTGAAGATGTGGCTCTGGTTGCCAAGGCTGCTGCTATCTGGGGCAAGGGGAGGGTCCATGTAGCATGGCCTCTGACTTCCATCCCGAAGCTACAGAGGTAGCCCACGGGACATGCCCAGGGGGTACCTGGGCACATTCAAGCCTCCTCTGCTCCACTGTGGGTGGGGCAGGTATTTCCTACTTCTTCCCAGTGCCCCCAGCTCACACGGGAGGCTAGTTTGTATAAGCTCCTCATTAACTGTGGATGTAGGGAGCAGGGCTCGTTTAGGGATATAAAGTAAACCCCAGGCACTAAGGTGTTTGATTTGGCAAGCATATTTAGTTTTTAGATAAATTAAAACATGAAAACTTTTTTTTTTTTTTACAAATGTGGGACCCCACATACTAAACCTATGCCTTCTGATCATTACTCACCCTCAAATTCACTATTACTTTCATTAGTAACCAGGTTTTTCATATTCCTTTATATAGTCAAAGATGACTGATTTCTGTAATTGGAAGTAAACGACTTTTTTTTTTAAGATTTTTATTTATTTATTTGCAAGAGAGAGAATGAGAGACAGAGAGCATGAGAGGGAGGAGGGTCAGAGGGAGAAGCAGACTCCCTGCTGAGCAGGGAGCCCGATGCGGGACTCGATCCCGGGACTCCAGGATCATGACCTGAGCCGAAGGCAGTCGCTTAATCAACTGAGCCACCCAGGCGCCCCAGTAAATGACTTTTTAATAAGCTTGCTTGAAATGCTGGTGGTAATAGTCATGGTTTCAGAGCCTGGGATGATTCCTACCCTCATCCTTTTGTTTTTCTTCCAGAAAATAGCACCAGAGCTCTTCCTCTTTTTGTTTCTGTTATGGCTAAATATTCTCAAAGAAGTGAGGGGAAGAAAGAGAGAGGCAGAGACTCGCCCACCATTTTGCAGAGGATGCCTTACAGAAAGGACATGGTTCAGGGAGAATATATTTTCCCCTCCTTGAACTTGAGCTCTGCCTACATGAGATGCCAGTGTGCATGGCCCTATTTCTGTAGGGATTTCTATCCCAGCTGCACATTTGGGGGATAAGTGGAGAAGAAGGAAACCGAGGGAGTTAGGACCAGAGAAAGGAAGAAAGCAGACAGCAAAACTGGAAGGGAGGTTTTTGCAGTGAAGCTTTGGGAGAGATGAAGGAAGTTGAAGGGGGAAGTCCACCCAACCTGAGAATTGCCTTCTTCACTCATCAGAAGGGGCGAGGAGGGGGGGCTAGGGAGTTGGAATGTGTGTAAGCAGGATCAGTAGCACAGGTTTTGGTGCTGTGTCTCTGGGGAGTCACTGCTCCAAGTGATAAAGGCAGGCAGGGAACACTCGGAAGAAAAACAGACACGGAGAAGGAATTGCCATAATACGCAAAGATAAAAATAACTTACAAGCTTCATGTTGAAACTTCTGGGGATAGAGATCCTGAAAAAATGTCAGCGTATTAAGGAATGATAAGTGGAAGTTAAATATACACAACCCATAATGACAAGTTGAAGATAAATTAGATGCTATTATATGTTCTTTAGTGTCTTGGCTTTAGTGTTTTGTTTTGGTGAATATACTAATATTTGTAGGGTCTTTCATAAGTTTGCTTGCAAACTCCATCTTGTTTTTCATATAAAGGCTTACTCCTTAATTATGGCTTTTCTTATCACAGGGATGTTCCGAACCCTCATGGCTAGGGATGGATGGACACTGCACTCTAAAAATCAGAGGACAGGACAGTGTATATCCCAGGGTCCAACAATTGTTGAGAACTTTCATTTCAGCAGAAGCTGTTTTCTGTTCAGCTCATGGAGTGTATTGGTCATTAGCTGCCCCAGGGGACTAAGAGGGGCCAGGACAGCAGACCTTCACATTCTTTGAACTTGGGGAGGTTAAAATTTTCAGAATTAGGAGCAGCTTCTGCCTCCTATGGGAGAGTCTAGATATCATCTTCAAAGCAAACAGTGCTGTTTGAGATAATCTAATCATTTAATGCACCATTCGAGGTCCCTATATATAAGGCTAAGCTCCACTATTCTTGGGGAAGCTCTAAAAAATGAGATAACCCAAATGCAGGTGTTTCAGGGTAAGAGTTAGGTGCTCTATGTTCAGAAATACACTGGATGTGTGTTTCTTTAGCAGAATTATGTGTCCACACAGCTAGAGAATTTTTTCCCCCCTAAATCTCAATGTAGATTGTCATATGCCTTAAAAGTACTGTTTGTGCTTAGACTGTGTGATGGCTAATTTTATGGGTCAACTTGGCTGAGGTATGGTGTCCAGATGTTTGGTCAAACACCAGTGTAGATGTTGCTTTTAGATGTGATTAACATTTATATCAGCAGAGTTTGAGTAAAGCCGACTACTCTCCATAATGTGGATGGGCCTCATCCAAGCTTTAAGAGAAAAAAGACCGAGGTTCTCTGAGGAAGAAGTAATTCCAGAATGCCTTGGGACTTCACTTGCAAATGAATGACATCTCTCATTTAGGTGCCGAATAGTGATCATAAGAACAGGGAAAAGACATGACTGGTATTTAGTGAGCAGAATCTGGTCCTGTGCAGTAAAGACCTGCCCTTCTCAACAGGCCAATGGCACTCCCATTGAGAAATGTATGGTGAGGAGCTGGTCACTGGGTGCAGCCCAGTGGGACTAGCCCCTTGTTTTGTCCTTTAAGACTGAATAGCCCAGAAGTGGGGAAAACAAAGTGCCATGAACTATTTGTCAGGACTCTGAGTCCAGACAATGACCTAGAGAAAGTGATAAAGAGGCAGTTGGGCCTGGAGGCCAAAGCAGGCTGCTCCTTGGAATGCCTGATGGAGGCCCAGAGCCACTGGGTGATGGCCCTCCAAGAGCCCCACTTCCAGAAGGAGCTGTTAGCGCCCAAGCCTCTGGTAAGGTCTTATAAAAGTCTGCCTGGCCTAGTCAAATGTGGTGGCCAGGGAAGCAGTGTCCCTGGGGCTGGAGCAGTGGCCTGCAGCAATGCCACCATCAGAGGACAGCAAGCCCAGCATATGGCAGCCCCTGCAGCATGTGGAAAGATGAGGAAGCCAGGGAAGATGAAGGATCCTGGGCATGTACTGCAGAGCATTAGAGAGGCTGTCCTTGGAGACCCTTTCAGGATCAGTCTGGGGACTTGTTTTCAGAGGAGTGCACTAATTTTTAGCAGGAAAGCCAGTAGAGACTTCAGCCAATATAATTTGGGAATAAAAAGGAGACATAGCCCTGTTGGGCTGTCACCAGCTGGTGAGGCCAGGGGTACACGAGACTCACTGGGAGGGGCATCCTCTGATGCTGTCCCCTCCAGGAATGAGAATGGAAGGCGTATAAGGGCAGGCGAGAGGTAAGAAGGCTATGCGGAAAGGACAGCATCTTTCAAATATGGCCTGGATGATTCCATTCCTAACCGGTGCCAAACCGAACTCCCAAACTGCTGAAGAAATGAGATCTGGTTAAATTTGTTCTTTTTTGCCCTCCTTAAAAATATCAGAAGCTAATATTTTGCAGACGGCTTTATGCGGGCCATGCTGGCCGGCCAGGCCTCGTGGGGTCCAAAACAAACACACCTGATCTGCATTTGGTCAGCATCGGGAGGCCCAAGGAGGCCAAGGAATTAACAGAGGAATCCAAGGATTGTTCTTATCCCGGAAGGCCTCAACTTGAAATAGCTCTTGCTCTGGAGGACTTGTATGAGTGTATGGCAAGGAACGGGGGCAGGACTGTGGGGGAGAAGCTTGTGAATCCATTCAGGTTCATGCAAAATGATTTTGATGCTGATCTGTCATTGGAAACAGATCTGACTCCTTCTTCATGGGGATAAATATTTATGATCTTTTCATTGTCCAGGGTGTCAATGAAGGGTGAATATGGGTGACAAATGCAATTTTTGGTGAGAACTTCGTTCTGGGCCTGAGGACACTGTCTGTTACAGACAATATGTTTGAGGTAATAATTTTTTATTTCCTAGAATCACAGAAATCTGTTTTCCGTGGGATTACATGTTAGCAGACTAATGTGAATGATTCTCTGTGGGTTGTTATTTTAACAATGAAGGGGGGGGGTTTAGTGGAATTGGTGATTTTTACCTGGATCTCAGGAACTTGCCAACTCTGCCAATACAACAGATGAATGATGGGTGAGTTAAGATCTTGCATGTATAGCAAGAAAGAGTGAAGCATCTGGCTGGCAAACAGGCACCCTGATTTCCTAATAGTGTGACAATATGAAGCTCTCAAGGAGGGCCTGAGGCCTTCCTGCAGTTTCCCAATCCACTTCAGTGCTCCTCGATCCAGCCTGCATAACCCTTCTCACAGTTTTCTCTGTCTTTCTTTGACCACTGGAGTCATGGAGAGCCCCTATCTTAATGTGGTATCTTCCAGGAGCAGACCCCAGGACAAGTAGCTTATTTGGGAAGTGAGCCCTGGACAAATGGATAAGAAAGAGGGGAAGTGAGATGGGGAGGGAGAGAGGTCAGTGAAGGGAGCAATAGGAGCCTAGCTGCCGACTGTGGGCCATGCAGCTCAATCGCACTGGGCGCCTCTGGGGGACAGTATAGGACCCACATCTCCAAGTTGTCCCTCCTGGGGGTGAGGGAGGTGGGGTGTATATGTACCAACTTCCACCAGACATTGGTTGAGGCCTCCTGAGGGGGGCAGGGTGGGGGAGGTGTTAATTCCCTGGCAGTAGCCTGCTCTAGATGGCCAGGGAATGCTCTCAGGAAGACTGGAAGGTGCTAGCAGATGAGGCCATGCCAGCGTATACACATGGCACGCAAGGGGATAAGGGTGAGGCTCTGATCGCATCTGCTCTAGCCTTTATGTCTTGGTCTTCATCCTCCTTGTCTGAGAAAGACCAGTACCTCCTACCGTCCATGCAGTCTCTTACTAACAGAGCTAATTCTCTGGCAACCAAGCCAACCAACCAAGAGAGTGAGAGAGAGAAGAAATGAAATATTCCAGCCAGTCCATTGCCTGATTTCTTATAGGCCTGGCTAGTATTTTGGGGGCCAGGTTTATTTTCTGACCTAGCAGATAGGAATGCCTCTAACTAGTTTTCTAATAGATTGTCCAGCCCCTTGGCTCCCATTCTGCACACTGGGGGAGACTACTATCTCTCTTGCTGTCTCTGTTTCCCTTTTGGGGTTACACCTTGGAAATGAAGCTCTGACAACAGAAGCTCCTTCATGCTTTTGCTGGGAGACCAGCTTTCGCTTGGTGCAGGGGAAGGAAGGCAGTGATGTGCCACTATGATGGTAGATGCCACTTTGACCAACCCTGGCAGAGGTGGACACCATCTGGGGGCATGAAGGACTCAAGCCATTTCAAGGACTCATCTTAGAACGATGCAAACAATGCATCCTCCTCGGCCTGGATCCCTGGGCCTGTTTTGCTCACTCCATGCTATGCCTGGTAGAAGCTGGCAGCTATTTAGGAAGTCAGGGAAAGGCATCCCTGGCCGCGGGGTGGGGGTTGGTGGGGGGG
Organism: Mirounga angustirostris; assembly: GCF_029215605.1. NCBI lineage: Eukaryota > Metazoa > Chordata > Mammalia > Carnivora > Phocidae > Mirounga > Mirounga angustirostris. The sequence continues at coordinate 35,705,564 of NW_026991716.1, forward strand.
CCGACTTGATGAAATACTGCTCTGTGGGGAGAGACTAAGAAATAAGGGCTGTCGTTAAGTGGGACTGAGATAAAAAAAAAAAAAAATCTCCTGAGGTTTGTTTAAGAAACACACAGAATTTGCTGGGTTGAGTATAGTAGGGGAAATTGTATTATCGATGATTATCCCTGATAAAATATCTCCAAATCTTTTACAGGACACTGATTTGTGGTGACCTGTTATTCCGCCAGCAACAGGTGGAGAAGCCCTCAGTGTGTGGTGTATTAGGGGGCTCTACACAATGTCCACAGGGCTCAACCCTAGGAGTCTTCTTTGTCCTACTTCTCAACCAGCTTATAAGTCCCCAGAGGCTGGGGCTCTTGGGATTTGTGTGCCCCCCCCCCAACATGGCCTTGAACTTAAGAGATGCACAATAATTGTCAAGTAAATCAGTCACAGGACCTAGAGTTTCCACGATATTCCTGATCATAGAAGCCCTCAATTGCCTACTCTTTTGTTTCTAATGCCAAACTGCCTAGCCTCAGGAAAAACTGTGGTAAAGGATCTTACTGTGTTCAGCCTGAATGATTCACCACACATATATCCTCAACCCACACACAGTCGCCTGAGCACCCTTTCTCTAGAAATTAAAAAAAATTCTGTTCTCTACATAAGATTCATTTCAAGATTATAGCTGAGGTGCGTTGTTTGATATGGCCTCCTGTCTTCTTTCTTTGGTGGACTGATAAGTTTTATTTTTATATTAAATTAACATACAGTAAATTTGACTCGGGTGTGTGTGTGTATGTGTGTGCGCGTGCGTGTGTGTGTGCGTGTGCATACTCCTGGGCAGTTCTGAGATTTAACACGTATATAGATTTGTATAACCACTATCTCCCAAATTCTATTATGCTCCAAAGCCCCGTCTTCCTGCCCTGTTGGGAGTCACGCCCTCCCCCCACCCCTGCTCACCATCACTATAGTGTTGTCTTTCTCAGAATGTCCTATAAATGGAATCAGAGATTGTACAGCTTTATGAGGCTGGCTTCTTTTACCTGGCCTGATGTCTCTGAGGTCAACAAATGATAACATAAATTATTATTTCTCTAGGCTAAATATTGGGTTTATGATATGTCTATGTTTAACTTTATAAGAAACTGCCAATTATTTTCCGAAGCGTCTGTACCATTTTGCATCCTCACCAGCAATATATGGGTTCTGGTTGCTCCGCATCTTTGCTAGCATTTGGTATTGTCAGTTTAGAAAAATAATTTTTTTAAAGCTATTTTAATAGGGGGTGTAGAGATAACTCAGCATTGTTTAAATTACATTTCTCTAATGACCAATGATGTGGAACATCTTTGCATGTGCTCATTCACCATCCATCCATCCTTTTGAGCGAAGCATCTGTTTACCAGACACTTGGACCCCCCATGACCCCTTCTTTTTTTTAGTGAGCTGTGGGGCACCTGTGTGGCTCAGTTGGTTAAGTGTCAGCCTCTTGACTTCAGCTCAGGTCATGATCTCAGGGTGGTGAGATCGAGCCCAGCATCAGGCTCTGCACTCAGCGGGGAGCCTGCTCCTCTCTCTCTCTCCCTCTGCCCCTGCCCCCATTCTTTCTTTCTCAAACAAATAAATAAATCTCTAAAAATTTACTTGTTTCTCAAATTCCTCCTATCAGTGAGATCATATGATACTTGTCTTTCTCTGATTGACTTATGTCGCTTAGCATAAAAAAGGGTACTTTTTTTATTACTTCTAGGAAGTTCCATCCACGTCTTTGCAAATGGCAAGATTTCATTTTTTTGATGGCGGCATAATATTCCATTGTATGTATATATCACATCTTTATCCATTCATGCTGGAGTGGAGGGGATTGGGAAGGATGGGGTGGCTGGGTGATGGACACTGGGGAGGGTATGTGCTATGGTGAGCGCTGTGAATTGTGTAAGACTAATGAATCACAGACCTGTACCTCTGAAACAAATAATACATTATATGTTAATAAAAAAATTTACTTGTTTTCCAAGTATGAAATTTGGAGAGTAGAATTTACTTCTACCCATACTCCTTTATTACTTCCAATCTTGTAGGTTCTTGGAATTATCTAAATAGACAAATATGTCACGTGTGAATAGGGACAAGAAACTGTGACTACAGTTTCATTATTTCTTTTCAAATTTTATGCCTTTTTAATATTTTTCTTGTTTAATTGCACTGGCTAGAACTTTTGGTATTGTGTTAAATAGAAGTAATAAGAGTTAACGATCTCAATTGTTGCCAAATTTATATATTATATTCTGAATATAGGTCCTTTGTCAGATATGGTATTTGAAAATATTTTCTTCCAGTCTGTCACTTGTCTTTTCATTCTCTCAACAGCATCTTTCATGGAGCAAAAGTTTTAATGATGATAAATGCAATTTATCACTTTTTTTCCTTTTGTGGACTGTGCTTTTGGTATGATATCAAGAACCCTAGTCATGAAGAGCTTCTCTAATATTTTCTTCCAAAATTTTATTGTTTTACATTTTACATTTGCATCTCTAATCTATTTTGGCTTAATTTTTGTATGTGGTATAAGAATAGGTTTTTGTTTTGCATATGGATGTCCAATTGTCAAAAAGGTGATTCTTCCCTCTTGCACTGGCACCTTTATTGAAAATCAATGGACCTTCAACATATGGGTCAGTTTTTATACTTTCTAACCTGTTCCATTGATCTGCATGTCAATTTTTTTGACAATGTCAAAATTGTCTTGATTACAGCAGCTTCTAGTAAGTCTCAAAGTTGGGTGGTGCCAGTCTTCCAGCATTATTCCTTTATAAGATTGTTCTGACTATTCTAATTCCATTGCCTTTTCACATAAATATTAGAATCACCTTCTCTGTAACTACAAACAGTTTGCTCAGATTTGATCAGAATTGTATTAAATCTAAAGATCAGTTAAGGAGAACTGACATCTTTTCTATATTGACTTTTCTAATTTATGAACACAGCATGTCTCCATTTACTTAGGTCTTTTTGATTCCTTTCATTAGAGTTTGGCAGCTTTCCTTCCATATGTTTTGCTAGTTTTATACCTATTTCTTTAATTTTTAACCTCTCTAATTATGTATTAATTAATATGTATGTTATATAACTATATATTTTAAGGTATGAAGTGATAAATATTTAGTTTTGGTTGTCAATTATTCATGATTAGTGTATAGAGTATGATTAACTTTTGTGCATAGATTTTGTATCCTGCAACCTTGCTAAACTCCTTTATTACTTCTACCCATACTCCTTTATTACTTCCAGTCTTGTAGGTTCTTGGAATTATCTAATTATCCAAACATGTCACGTGTGAATAGGGACAGGAAACTGTGACTACAGTTTTGTTATTTCTTTTCAAATTTTATGCCTTTTTAATATTTTTCTTGTTTAATTGCACTGGCTAGAACTTTTGGTATTGTGTTAAATAGAAGTAATAAGAGTTAACGATCTCAATTGTTGCCAATTTTAGAGAGGAAAGTGTTAAGTCATCCACCAGTGAATATGATGTTAGCCATAAGTTTTTAAGAGTTGCCCTTCATCAGGTTGAGGAAGCCCCCTTCTATTTCTAGTTTCCTAGAGTTTTTGTTGTGAATGAATGTTAAATTTTACCAAATATTTTTCTGCTTCACTTGGAATGATCATGTGTTTTTCCCTAGCCTGTTAGTATGGTGGCTTATACTGATTGATTTTTGAATACATCAAAATTGTTTTCCTGAGGTAAACCTCATTTAGCTGTGGGGCATTACTCTTTTTATATATTGCTGGATTCAATATGCTGGTATTTTTAATTATGTTTATAGGGGATAGTAGTCTATAGTTTTCTGGTGATGTCTTTGTCTGATTTGGTATGAAGATAATACTGTCCTCATAAAATGTGTTGGGAAATGTTCCTTCTTGTATTTTCTGGAAAAGATTGTGTGGAATTGCTATTATTTATTTTTTTAATGTTTGGCAGAATTCTATAGTGAAACAGTCTGGGCTAGGAAATTTCTTTTTGGAAGACTTTTAACTATGAATTCAATTTTTAAAATAGATATAGAAGCATTTAGGTTATCTAATTCTCCTTGTGTGAGTTTTGGTAGTTTGTGGCTTTCAAGGAATTTGTCCATTTTACCTAAATTGTGAAATTTGTATAGATCGTTTGCAATATTCCCTTATCCTTTCAATAATGTAATGATATCCCTTTTTCATTCTTGTTATTGGCTATTTGTGTCTTTTTATTTCTTTGTCAATCTAGGTAGATATTTATCAATGTTACTGATGTTTTCAAAGAACCAGTTTTGGTTTCATTGATTTTCTTAATTGTTTTTCTCTTATCTTATTTCCTTCCTTCTGTTTGCTTTTGAATTATTTTGTTCTAGTTTCTTAAGGTGGTAGCTAAGGTTGTTGATTTAGAACTTTTTTTTTTTTGCCAATATATGTTTAATGCTATAAATTTCTTCCTAAGTACTGCTTTAACTACAACCCAGAAATTTCTATGTGCTTTATTTTTATTTTCCATCAGCTGAAAATATTTCTAATTTCTCTTAAGAATTTCTTTTTGATTCATAGGGGCTTTGGGGGAAGTGTATTGTTTAATTTCCAAGTTTTCAGAAATTTTCCATTATCTTCTGTTATTGATTTCTAGTTTAATTCCATTATTGTAAGAGAAGATCTATTGTATTATTTCAATTCTTTTAAATTTGTTAATGTTTATTTTATAACCTATACTGTGGGCTGTCTTGGTGAATACCTCATGCACACCTGAAAACAATGTATATTGTACTTTTTTGGGGTAGAGTGTTCCATAAATGTCACTTAGATCTGGTTGGTTGATCAAGCTGTTCAGTTCTTCTATATCCTTGTTAATTTGAAGTCTATTTGTTCTATTGATTACAGAGAGAAGAGTATTGACATCTCCAACTATAACTGTGAATTTGTCCAACTCTCCTTTTCAGTTGTAACAGCTTTTGCTTCATGTATTTTGAAATTCTGTTTTAACATATACATGTTTAGGATTGCTAGGACTTCTCAGTGAATTGCCCCTTTTATCCTATGTCATGTTCCTCTTTATCTTTGTAATTAATTCTAAGTAATTTTCTTGCTTTGTATTTGATCTGAATTTAATATAGTCATGCACGATTTCTTTTGATTAGTGTTTGCATTCCATATACTTTTCCATCCTTTAACTTATCTGTATTATTATATTTAAAGTAGGATTTTTGTAAATAGCATATGGTTGGATCTTTTTTTTTTTTAAATCAATTTTGCCAATTTCTCCCTTTCAGATTGGTATTGTTAGACTGTTTATATTTAATGTAACTATTGGTGTGTTTAGATTTAGGTATACCATTTTCTTGTGTTCTGTTTGTTCTGTTTTTCATTCTCTTGCCTTTCCCACCTTCTTTTAATTTGAGTATTTTTAGAATTCCATCTTAATTTATTGATTCAGTGTTTGATTATATTTCCTTGAGTAGTTTTTTAAGTGATTGCTTGGGGGTTACAATATATATACTTCACTTTTCAAAGTATATGTAGAATTAATGCTTTACCACTTTGAGTGGGATATAGAAACCTTAGCAACTGCAAGAAGCAGTGAATCTCTGGTATGTTAAAGGTTTTATGCATATAAAAGCGGTGGGGCAGTGCAGTGACCAAACAAGCCTGAAAAATGATGGATTAAACAAAACAGTTGCATGGGGAGGTTTCCCAGAGAGACCTTGAGTAAATTAATGCACATTATGACTCTTTAAAGGGGAGGGTAGACTATTTAGCATCTCTTAAGCTTTCTGATCTAGAGAACTCCTTGTTCATGGATTTTTCCCAGGACTATACTTTATGGAAGTCTGCCTTCTATGTGGTAGGTGCTCCACATTTTTTGAACCGAATTGACATAGGGTAAGTCTTACCCTTTTCATTTGACATTTGAGGACGGCATATTTCTCCTTGGTTTTTCTTTTCCATATTAACTACTCTCTTTAGATTTTCTTCCCCTGTAATTATCACCATCCTTTCTTATCATTGCTTTATTAAGTCCTTCTGCCTTCCACCCATAAGAATGGGAAGGCAAGTTCACCACTTATCCCCATGAGCTCTCTCTTTTGGGCATGTTCATGAACAACCTTTAAGAATGGGGTGTCCAGAATGAACCTGCCATGTCAGAGGAGATCCAACCAAGGCAATCCAATGGGTGAAATTGTCACTCGTGTTTTGGACACTGCCTCTCTCCATCTGCCCAGGATCACATTGGCTTTGCTGGCAGCCATCACATGATCCTGCTGACTCACCCAAAGCTAAGCAGCCAATTGAGATCCCTGGCCCTTCTACACAGGGAGCTGTTTCTCCTGATACTCTTGATACTTCTCTCCACTTTTGCCATTTTCTTTTTGTTTGTGTGTGTGTTTAAAACAGCTTTATTGGGATGTAATTCACATGGCCTAAAATTCACCCACTTGAAGTGTATAATCCAATGGGTTTTGGTATATTTACAGTTGGGCAACTATTGCCACAACTAATTTTAGAATTTCCATCATGCTAAAATTAAACACTGTCCCCTTTAGTTATTACCTCCCAGTCCCCCCAACCCTTCTGGACCTAGGCCACCACTAATCTAATTTCTGTCTTTATAGCTTTGCCTATTTTGGGCATGTCATATAAATAGAATTATATGTGGTCTTCTGCGACTGGCATCTTTCACTGAGCATAATGTTTTCCAGGCTCATCCATGTTGTAGCATGTATCAGTAACTCATGCCTTTTTGAATAATAGTCCCTTGTATGGCTAGAGCAGAATTTGTTTATATATTCATCAACTGATGGATATTTGGGTTGTTTCCACTTTCAGTTATTGTGGAGAATGGTGCTATGAAATTTGTGTACAAGTTTTTATGTGAACATATGTTTTCAATTCCTTTGGGTATATACCTGGGAATGCAATTTCTGGGTTGTGTGGTCATGTGGTCACTCTATGTTTACCTTTTTGAGGAACTGCCAGACTGTTTTCCAAAGTGACTGTTCCATTTTGCCTTCCCTTCCAGCAGCGTACCAGACTTCCAATTTCTCTACATCCTCTCCAACACTTGATGTTTTGAGGAAAGCTGTCATAAGGGTGTAGTATTTTTGATTTTCTTTTCCCTGATGACTAATGATGTTGAGTATCTTTTCATCTACCTATTGGTCATTTGTATATTTTCTTTGGAGAAATGTTTATTCAAATCCATTGCCCATTTATTAACTGAGTTATTTGACTTTTTATTGTTGCGTTAAAGTATTCCTTTTACATTCTGGATACCAGGCTCTTCTCAGATATATCATTTGCAAATATTTTCTCTTGTTTTTTTACATTGTCTTTTCACTTTCTTGGTGGTATCCTTTCAAGCACAAAAGTTTTGAACGCTGGTGAAGTCCAATTTATCTATTTTCTCTTTTTCTGCTGATGTTTTTCATGTCATATCCCAAAAACCATTGCCAAATCCAAGGTCATGGAGATTTATCCCTATATTTTCTTTTCAGCATTTTGTAATTTTAGCACTTTGATCCATTATGAGCTAATTTTTCCATATGGTGTGAAGTAGGGTTCTAACTTCATTCTTTGTAATGTGACTATCCACTTGTCCCAGTGCCATTTGTTGAAAAGACTATTTTCCCCCCATTTAATGGTCTCAGTATCCTTGTTGAGTATCAGTTCTCCATAGATACATGAGTATATTTCTGGGCTTTCAATTCTATTCCATTGGTCTATATGTCTATCTTTACAGCAGTACCACACTGTCTTGCTTACTGTTGCATTGTAGTAAGTTTGAAATTGGGAAATGTGAGTCCTCCACCTTTGTTTTTCCTTTTTAATATTTTTTTGGCTAACTTCATCCCTTGCATTTCCATATGAATTTTAGGATGAGCTTGTCATCTCTACAATGAAGCCTGCTGTGATTCTGATAGAGATTGCATTGCTTCTGAAGATCAATCTGGTGAGATTACCATCTTAACAATATTAAGTCTTCTGATTCATAAACACAGGCTATTTATTTAGATTTTTCTATTTATTTAGATCTTTAATTTCTTTCTTTACAATGTTTTGTAGTCTTGAGAGTATAAGCTTTGTACTTTTTTTGTTAAATTTTTTTCTAATATTTTATTCTGATTGATGAATTAGGTTCTTAATTTTTCTCTGTTCATTGCAACGTGTATAGAAATACAATTTGAATTTTGTATGTAATCTTGTACCCTGAAGCCTTGATGAACTCTATTAGTTCTAATCGTTTTTGTTTTTTAGTGAATGCCTTAGAATTTTCTATATATAAGATAATTTCATCTATGAATAAAGATAGCTTTACTTCTTCCTTTTGAATCTGGGTACATATTATGACTCTGACTTCTTAATACTAAGAGCAGAACTTTACATTTACTCCTACCGCATTTAATTTTGTTTGTTTTAACCATAGTTCAGTTCTTTTAATTTGGATAGTCTTCTAATGCATTTTATTTGCAATTCATCTTTTTACCCCAGCAATTCATGTTTTTACACTGTTGGCACAGTGTCTTGTGTTTTGCATTCAATAAATGTTTGCAAGATTAAAATTATAGTATGAATCTGTGGTTTTGGCAAGGATGTCTTCTTTGTGTTTTTTACTGTGTTTATTTATTCACAAATGTTAAGCAACAGGGGTGCCATTAAAATTTCTGGGGCCCCAGGATATCAGTGTGGTGGGAGTGGTACCAGAAGTTACCCTTTCTGAGTACCAAGAGGCCACAAGAGAAGTAGGAGATAGCAGTTTCAAGAAGCAATGGAGACATTTGTACTGGCCTTGTAGACACTAACTCCAGAGGAGAGAGGTGAGGTATTCTCACTTGACTCAGGCAGCAGATGCACCAAAGAGGTCAGGGCAGGAGAGGAGGATAACAGCTACCACGATGTAGGGGGAAAGACCTTGGTCATGTGCAAATGCTTTCTATGGATCCTTAAAATTAATGGAGGGCAATACTCTCAGTGGTCTGGGGACCCCAGAATAAGAAGTTGGGGTGAGAGCCAAATGTGAGTCATTTCATCTCAGGCTGCTGTGGTGTGGCAAAACTTGAGCTACACATGCAAAAGTCTCTCTGTCACAAATGGTTTCTTTGATTCTTCCTTCCCTTCAAAATGCTACATCAAAAACTAACGTAACATGAGGGGGCGGAGCAAGATAGCGGAGGCATAGGAGACCTGGATTTCCTCTGGTCTCAGGAATTCAGCTGGATAGGAATCAAACCATTCTGAACACCTACGAACTTGACAGGAGATCAAAGAAAAGAATAGCAACAACTCTCTGAACAGAAAAGCAACCACTTTCTGGAAGGTAGGACATGCGGAGAAGTGAATCCGAGGCGATATTCAGGAGGATAGGCGGCGGGGGAGGGGGCCTCCGTCGGCCGCTTCTGGCAAGTGAAAGAGCCCCAGAGCACAAAACTGAAAATTTTAGAAGTTGGCTCTGCTGAGGGATTTCACTCCAGTGGCTAAGCAGGGGGTGGAACCTCGCTGGGACAGTGTGGTCTCAGGACACTCAGGGTCACAGAAAGAACGGGGGTGCCTGAGTGCGGCAGAGCTCCCACGTAGCGGAGCAGGGAAGCCAGTTGCAGAGATGGAGCCGAGGCATGGGCTCTCAGCTCCGGGTTGCCATAAACCGTGATCCACAGCACAGTCGGGCCACTGCTCCTCCAGCAGAGACCCAACAAGTGGCAGATCCGGGGAGACTCATCTTCCTGCCCCAGGAGGAACAGCGCAGGAGCTCACCACAGGGATCTGCAGGGTTTGGAGACTCCACACGGGGTCAGGTGCCAGAGATAGAAACGCTTGGTCACAGGCTGGGTGAGCACAGAGTGTGGCCGGAGACCGGGGAGACAGGAGTGATTGACTGCTTTTCCCTGGGGGCTCACTGAGGAATGGGGCCCTGAGTTCTCGGCTCCTCCAGGGCAGAGGTTGGGAGGCTGCCATTTTCACTCTGGCCCTCCAAAGCTGTACGGAAAGCTTACAGGGAACAAAAGCTCCCGAGAGCAAACCCGAGCAGATTACTTAGCCCGGACCCAGCAAGGGCGGGGCAATTCTCCCTCTGGCAAAGTTATTTGGGAACCATGACAACAGGCCCCTCCCCCAGAAGATCATCAAGAACAGCCAGCCAAGACCAAGTTACCGATCAATGAGAACGGCAGAACTCCAGAGCTGGGGGAATACTGCACATAGAATTCATGGCTTTTCCCCCATGATTCTTTAGTCTTTCAAAGTTAATTTTTTTTAAACTTTCTTTTTCCCTTTTTCAACCAACATCTTATCAATTCCTTTTTTAAAAAACATTTTTATTTTTCATTTTTAGAGTCATATTCTATCCCTTCATAGTAGTTACCCTTATTTTTGGCATATATATATAAGTTGTTCTCTCTTTAAAATTTTGAGATACAGTTTCTTCTAACAGATCAAAATATACCCTAAATCTCTAGTGTATGGCTTTGTTCTAGTCTCCTGCCTGATCACACTCTCTCCCTTTTTTTTTCTTTTTTTTTAAATCCTCTTCTTTCTTTTTTCAAACAACTTCTTATCAATTCCTTTTATAAAATTTTTTATAATTTTCATCTTTACAGTCATATTCCATCCCTTCATCATATCAACCCTTATTTTTGTACATATATAAGTTTTTTTTTCTTTAAAATTTTGGGAGGCACTTTCTTCTAACAGACCAAAATACATCCAAAATCTAGTGTGTGGCACTGATCTATGCACCAGCCTGATCATATTTGATCATATTCTGTTTTTTTGTTTTGTTTTATTTTTGTTTGTTTTTATCTTTTTCTTTTTCTTCCTTTTTTTTTTTTCTTTCTTTCCCTTTCTTTTCCCTGGCTTCAAGTCTTTTTGTTTTGCTTAGGATATTTTCTGGGGATGTGGTTACCCTGTTAGCATTTTGTTCTCTCATTCATCTATTCTCCTCTGGACAAAATGACAAGGTGAAAAAAATCAACTCAACAAAAAGAACAAGAGGTAGTACCAACTGCCAGGGACCTACTCAATACAGACATTAGTACGATGTTGGATGTACAGTTCAGAATCATCACTTTAAAGATACTAGCTGGGCTTAAAAAAGGCATGGAAGTTATTAGAGAAACCCTTTCTGGAGAAATAAAAGAACTAAAATCTAACCAAGTTGAAATCAAAAAGGCTATTAATAAGGTGCAATAAAAAATGGGGGCACTAACTGCTAGGATAAATGAGGAAGAAGAGAGAATCAGCGATATAGAAGACCAAATGATGGAAGATAAAGAAGCTGAGAAAAAGAGAGATAAACAACCACTCGATCATGAGGGCAGAATTCAAGAGAAAAGCGATACCATAAGACGTAACAACATTAGAATAGTTGGGATCCCAGAAGAAGAAGAGAGAGAGAGTGGCAGAAGGTATATTAGAGCAAATTATAGCAGAGAACTTCCCTAATTTGGGGAAGGAAACAGGCATCAAAATCCAGGAGGCACAGAGAACCCCTCTCAAAATCAATAAAAATAGGTCAACACCCCGACATCTAATCGTAAAACTTACGAGTCTCAGAGACAAAGAGAAAATCCTGAAAGCAGCTCAGGATGAGATCTGTAACCTAGAGTGGTAGAAACATTAGATTGGCAACAGACCTATCCACAGAGACCTGGCAGGCCAGAAAGGACTGGCATGATATATTCAGAGCACTAAACGAGAAAAATATGCAGTCAAGAATACTATATCCAGCTAGGCTGTCATTGAAAATAGAAGGGAGATAAAAAGCTTCCAGGACAAACAAAAACTAAAGGAATTTGCAAACACGAAACCAGCCCTACAAGAAATATTGAAAGGGGTCCTCTAAGCAAAGAGAGAGCCTAAAAGCAACGTAGACCAAAAGGAACACAGACAATATACGGTAACAGTCACCTTACAGGCAATCCAGTTGCACTAAATTCCTATCTTTCAATAGTTACCCTGAATGTGAATGGGCTAAATGCCCCAATCAAAAGACACAGGCTCTCAGATTGGATTAAAAAACAAGACCCATCGATATGCTGTCTGCAAGAGACTCATTTTAGAACCAAAGACACCCCCAGATTGAAAGCGAGGGGGTGGAAAACCATTTACCATGCTAATGGACACCAAAAGAAAGCTGGGGTGGCAATTCTTGTATCAGACAAATTAGATTTTAAACCAAAGACTGTAATAAGAGATGAGGAAGGACACTATATCCTACTTAAAGGGTCTATCCAACAAGAAGATCTAACAATTGTAAATATCTATGCCCCTAACGTGGGAGCAGCTAATCATCTAAGACAATTAATACCAAAAGGAAAGAAACACATTCACAACAATACAGTAATAGTGGGGGACTTTAACACCCCCCTCACTGAAATGGACAGATCATCTAAGCAAAAGATCAACAAGGAAATAAAGACTTTAAATGACACACTGGACCAAATGGACTTCACAGACATATTCAGAACTTTTCATCCCAAAGCAATGGAATACACATTCTTCTCTAGTGCCCATGGAACATTCTCCAGAATCTATCACATCCTAGGTCACAAATCAGGTCTCAACCAGTACCAAAAGATTGGGATTATTCCCTGCATATTTTCAGACCACAATGCTTTGAAACTAGAACTCAATCACAAGAGGAAAGTTGGAAAGAACTCAAATACCTGGAGGCTAAAGAGCATCCTACTAAAGAATGAATGGGTCAACCAGGAAATTAAAGAAGAATTAAAAAAATTCATGGAAACCAATGAAAATGAAAACATAACTGTTCAAAATCTTTGGGATGCAGCAAAGGCAGTCCTAAGAGGAAAGGATATAGCAATACAAGCCTTTCTCAAGAAAAAAGAAAGGTCTCAAATACATAACCTAACCCTACACCTAAAGGAGTTAGAGAAAAAACAGCAAATAAAGCCTAAACCCAACAGGAGAAGAGAAATAATAAAGACCAGAGCAGAAATCAATGAAATAGAAACCAAAAGAACAGTAGAATGATCAACGAAACTACGAGCTGGTTCTTTGAAAGAATTAACAAGATTGATAAACCCCTGGCCAGACTTATCCAAAAGAAAAGAGAAATGACCCAAATCAACAAAATCATGACTGAAAGAGGAGAGATCACAACCAACACCAAAGAAATACAAACAATTATAAGAACATATTACGACCAACTATATGCCAGCAAATTAGATAACCTGGAAGAAATGGAGGCATTCCTAGAGATGTATCAACTACCAAAACTGAACCAGGAAGAAATAGAAAACCTGAACAGACCTATAACCACTAAGGAAATTGAAGCAGTCATCAAAAATCTCCCAACAAACAAAAACCCAGGGCCAGATGGCTTCCCAGGGGAATTCTACCAAACATTTCAAGAAGAATTAATACTTATTCTTCTGAAACTGTTCCAAAAAATAGAAATGGAAGGAAAACTTCCAAACTCATTTTATGAGGCCACCATTACCTTGATCCCCAAACCAGACAAAGACCCCATCAAAAAGGAGAATTACAGACCAATATCCTTGATGAACATGGATGCAGAAATTCTCACCAAAATACTAGCCAGTAGGATTCAAGAGTACATTAAAAGGATTATTCACCACAACTAAGTGGGATTTATCCCTGGGCTACAAGTTGGTTCAACATCCGCAAATCAATCAATGTGATACAATACATTAACAAAAGAAAGAACAAGAATCATATGATCCTCTCAATAGATGCAGAAAAAGCTTTTGACAAAGTACAGCATCCTTTCTTGATCAAAACTCTTCAGAGTATAGGGATAGAGGGTACATACCTCAATATCATAAAAGCCATCTATGAAAAACGTACAGCGAATATCATTCTCAATGGGGAAAAACTGAGAGCTTTCCCCCTAAGGTCAGGAACACAGCAGGGATGTCCATTATCACCACTGCTATTCCACATAGTATTAGAAGTCTTAGCCACAGCAATCAGACAACAAAAAGAAATAAAAGGCATCCAAATCAGCAAAGAAGAAGTCAAACTTTCACTGTTTGCAGATGATATGACCCTTTGTGGAAAACCCAAAAGACTCCACCCCAAAACTGCTAGAACTCATACAGGAATTCAGTAAAGTGGCAGGATATAAAATCAGTGCACAGAAATCAGTGGCATTCCTATACACCAACAACAAGACAGAAGAAAGAGAAATTAAGGAGTCGATCCCATTTACAACTGCACCCAAAACCATAAGATACCTAGGAATAAATCTAACCAAACAGGAAAAGAATCTGTACTCAGAAAACTAGGAAATACTCATGAAAGAAATTGAGGAAGACACAAAGAAATGGAAAAACGTTCCATGCTCATGGATTGGAAGACCAAATATTGTGAAGATGTCAATGCTACCTAGAGCAATCTACACATTCAATGCAATCCCCATCAAAATACCATCCACTTTTTTTTAAAGAAATGAAGCAAATAATCCTAAAATTTGTATGGAACCAGAAAAGACCCCGAATAGCCAGAGGAATGTTGAAAAAGAAAAGCAAAGCTGGCGTCATCACAATTCCGGGCTTCCAGCTCTATTACAAAGCTGTCATCATCAAGACAGTATGGTACTGGCACAAAAACAGACACATAGATCAAGGGAACAGAATAGAGAGCCCAGAAATGGACCCTCAACCCTATGGTCAACTAATCTTTGACAAAGCAGGAAAGAATGTCCAATGGAAAAAAGTCTCTTCAACAAATGGTGTTGGGAAAATTGGACAGCCACATGCAGAAGAATGAAACTGGACCATTTCCTTCCACCACACACAAAAATAGACTCCAAATGGTTGAAAGACCTCAATGTGAGGCAGGAGTCCATCAAAATCCTAAAGGAGAACACAGGCAGCAACCTCTTTGACCTCAGCCGAAGCAACTTCTTCCTAGAAACATCGCCAAAGGCAAGGGAAGCAAGGGCAAAAATGAACTATTGGGACTTCATCAAGATAAAAAGCTTTTGCGCTGCAAAAGAAACAGTCAACAAAACCAAAAGACAACTGACAGAATGGGAGAAGATATTTGCAAATGACATATCACATAAAGGGCTAGTATCCAAAATCTATAAAGAACTTATCAAACTGAACACCCAAAGAACAAAGAATCCAATCAAGAAATGGGCAGGGACGCCTGGGTGGCTCAGTTGGTTAGGCTACTGCCTTTGGCTCAGGTCATGATCCTGGAGTCCCGAATCGGGCTCCCTGCTCAGTGGGGAGTCTGCTTCTCCCTCTGACCCTCCTCCCTCTCATGCTCTCTGTGTCTCATTCTCTCTCTCACAAAAAAAAAAAAAAAGAAATGGGCAGAAGACATGAACAGACATTTTTCCAAAGAAGACCTCCAAATGGCCAACAGACACATGAAAAAGTGCTCAACATCACTTGGCATCAGGGAAATCCAAATCAAAACCTCAATGAGATACCACCTCACACCAGTCAGAATGGCTAAAATTAACAAGTCAGGAAATGACAGATGTTGGCAGGGATGAGGAAAAAGGGGAACCCTCCTACACTCTTGGTGGGAATGCAAGCTGGTGCAACCACTCCGGAAAACAGTATGGAGGTTTCTCAAAAAGTTGAAAATAGAGCTACCCTACAATCCAGCAATTGCACTACTGGGTATTTACCCCAAAGATACAAATGTAGGGATCCAAAGGGGTGCGTGTACCTCGATGTTTATAGCAGCAATGTCCACAATAGCCAAACTGTGGAAAGAGCCAAGATGTCCATAGACAGATGAATGGATAAGGAAGATGTTATATATATATATATATATATATATACAATGGAATATTATGCAGCCATCAAAAGGAATGGGATCTTGCCATTTGCAACGATGTGGATAGAACTGGAGGGTGTTATGCTGAGCAAAATAAGTCAATCAGAGAAAGACATGTATCATATGACCTCACTGATATGAGGAATTCTTAATCTCAGGAAACAAACTGAGGGTTGCTGGAGTGGGGTGGGGTGCGAGGGATGGGGTGGCTGGGTGATAGATATTGGGGAGGGTATGTGCTATGGTGAGTGCTGTGAATTGTGCAAGACTGTTGAATCACATATCCGTACCTCTGAAACAAATGCAATATATGTTAAGAAAAAAAAAAGAAGAAAAGAAGAATCACATATCCGTACCTCTGAAACAAATAATGCAATATATGTTAAGAAAAAAAAAAAGAAGAAGAAGAAGCAATATATGTTAAGAAAAAAAAAAGAAGAAGAAGAAAAAAGAAAGGAGGGGAAGAATGAAGGGGGAGACATCAGAGGGGGAGATGAACCATGACAGATGATGGACTCTGAAAAACAAAATGAGGGTTCTAGAGAAGAGGGGGATGGGAGGATGGGTTAGCCTGGTGATGGGTATTAAAGAGGGCACGTTCTGCATGGAGCACTGGGTGTTATGCACAAACAATGAATCATGGAACACTACATCAAAAACTAATGATGTAATGTGTGGTGAATAACATAACAATAAAAAATAAAAAAAAAAAAAGAATAAAAACATGGTGCCAGAAGTTTTCAGGAATAGGTCCTTGTATTTAGGAGCATGAATTAACAATAAAGCAAAAGAATCTATTTTCAAAAATTGGATAAAATATAATCAGGGTGTGGTTTGGACAATTCCTAGTCTTTTGGTTCACCTGTTCTTTGTGTAGTACTGTCTTGCATGATGTGTCAGACTGAAACAGATTTCAATGCCTCTTCATTTTCCACGGGATTGATTTTATGAGAGTTTACTAAGAGGCCAGATGACAAATGGACTGTTACCAAAGTTTTTTGTTTTTGTTTTTGTTTTTTTACCACCATAATGATTTCTTAAATAAAGTATAAAACGTATGGGCTTCACAAAAACAAAACAAAACAAAACAAACTAACATAACGTATTGAATGGAGCACTGGGTGTTATACGCAAACAATGAATCATGGAACACTACATCAAAAACTAATGATGTAATGTATGGGGATTAACATAACATAATAAAATAAAATTTAAAAAAACTAATGATATAGTGGCTAACAGAACATAATAAAAAATGCTGAACAATTTTTCTTTTCTCCCTTAATATTAAACCCCTAAACCCCTGCTCTGCTTCTTCAATCCCACACTGTCCACAACACATTGCTGTTGGCTTCAGTGCCCACCATCTACCAGATCTGCCTGTAGCCTCTCAGATTCTACTCTGCCATGACAGTCAATTGATGTGTTCATGTTTTTGAAAATATTTTTTCTGGCTGTTGTTTGGATTAGATAATTTCTATTGTTCTCCCTTTAAGTTTGCTAACTCTTCCCTCTGTCTTCTCCATTCTTTCCTTGAGTCCACTGGCTATTTTATTTTTCATTTATAAAATTTCCTTTTGGTTCTTTTTATGTTTTCTATTTTTTTATTGAGACTTTCTATCTTTCAGTTTGTTTCCAGGGGGTCTTCCTTAATTCCTGAAGCATGGTTTTAGGAGCTGCTTTAATTCTTTGCCTTTTAATTCCAACACTGTCCAATTGGGGCTGGTCTCCAATGATTGATTGTCTTTTTTCTTTTGAGTTAAAATTTGTTGGTTCTTATGCCAGGTAATTTTCAATCACATCATGAACATTTTCAGGGTCTTGTTTAAATTCTAAGAAGACCACTGGTCTTTTGTTGTTGTTTCTTTGTTGTAGCAGACAGTCAGCCTGGTTAAGGTCAGGTCACAAATTCCAATAGTCTTTTCTGGGCTGTGTTTCCAGTGTCAGCTCTGTTTTTGCAGGCTTTGCAGTGCTATTCAGATTTGGCCCATGTATGTGCCACTCAGTGGCCAGTATAGGACCTGGGTGTTGGTTTACCTTATAGCAGGATTGTCAAAGCCTTTGGTATGCTCTTTGGATTCACGCATGCTCAGCTTGAAAGTAAGGGGCATATGTAAACAATTTTATGGAACCATTGTCTTGATCTCCTTCCTCTCTGGGATCTACCTGCCTGACACATTATGACTCCTTGAGGCCCTCGTGGACTCCTCAATTCTGCCACACAATTCTCATGACTATGTCTACATTTGGGACCAAGCAGTGGAAGGATGGAGAGAAGACAAAGCCATGAGGAGTCTTCTCATTTTTGGTACCACAGCTCCTGTGGTTAAAGCAAATGAGTCTCTCTGCATCAGAGTTTTAGGCTTCTGTTTGTCTGCTTCTGCCATCACTGCCACCAGAGGATTTTCTGGGGGTGATGACTTGATGGTACTTTGAATTCTGGTCTCCTTCCCTAAGTTGCCTGCTACCACTTATTTTTCCGAGTTCTTAGCTAGCTGCTCCATTCATTCTGTCCATGGTTTAGAGTTGCTTCCAGTGGGAAAGACAAGATAGAGTGTGATTACTCTACCTTCCCCAGAACTGGAACCTTACACTATTGTTTATTATAGGCAAATGTCCATCTCACTGGCCAGTTGCACAGTTCAGTCTGAAAAGTCTCATCTATAACATTTGCTTCATTTCTCTTTCTCATCATATGGGCAGACACAATTTCCCTCCTTCACCAAGTTCATTAGCCAATTCTATTTATATTGTACTTAATTCTTTATCACTCCTCAGATATTTATGTTTACATGATCCTTGGACCTACCCACCAGTCCAATTCTCAAACACAGAATCTCTCCATTACCTCTCCTACCCCTGGAGTACTATAGATCTGTCTCACCTCAAATTCACATTACAGAAATTTTAACAGCCCAAATAGGGTGATGTACACAATCCTTACTGTATTGATATGATGTTCTTTGTCATTCTAAATCATGTAATCTTAAGCCGTTTTCATTATGCTCAGGAACATGATCAGAGATGCTGTTACTGTTATGAGCTAATAGTAATTCAGAGGCTCTAATGAATATAATAAGACAAGAAAATAAAATACCAAGTGTAAATATCAGAAAACAAATTTTCTTTTGTGATGCATATGACTGCATTTCTAGAAATCTAAAGAAACTATAGCAAGAAAAAGCCCATTAAATTTAAAAAGAGAATTTGGTAAGATGACTGGGTATAGGAAAATATTTTTTAAAAATAGATTTTTCTACCCCAGGAAATAGAAAAATATTCCATTCACAAAAGCAGCAAAAAATATAATATACTTAGGAAGAAATCCTACTCCCTGGACTCATTCCAAGGACTGGCAAACTGGGGCTGGCAGGTCAATCTGTTCTGTGGTCTGTTTTTCTATGGCTTTGGACCGAGAGCTAAGAATGGTTTTTAAATTTTTATAGGACTGTGAAAAAGAAGAAGAAGAATATGCAACAAAGACCATATGAAGCCCACAAAGCCTAAAATATTTACTACCTGGTTCCTTACAGGAAAAGTTTCCATAGAAGTAGAAGCACCAGTATAGAAGGATATATGTGCATATTGCAGCATATTTTATGTGTCAGAAAAATGGAAATAAAGCAAATACCTGTCAGCTGGAAAATGATGGAATATGTTACACTACAATCTTTCTGTAGAATATTATGCAGCCATTAAAAGGAATACAATACAGCCATATATGAAATTTATATATATGAAATTCAGGATGCAGTGAAAAGCAGGATACAGAAAAATTGTACATGATTATTTTTATCTTTTTTTTTTTTTTTTTTGGTAAGATGAGCAACCCAATCCCCCATATAAGTAAGTGAATGTTAATATAATTATATCAACATGGAGAAAGAATCTGAATGTTAGATTAAGGGGCATGAACATTTTTGTAGGCCTCAGAGGTTTATGAGTGGGAGTGAGGAGGAGAGAGATCGGCTGGAGCTGTGGTTTAGGGATATGAATCTTTATAATGTAATCTTTATTACTTATTACTTGGAATTCTAATATAAAGGTGGCCAACTTCCTATTGGCAGACTACTGCCAAATCTGCTATTTCCCTCACCACCCAACCTTCCCCCAGTGGATTTCTTATTTAGAATCGGCATCCGTGGATTATTCTTTAGTATTTGAACAGCTTTGTGGCTTTGGCAGCAGTTTGACTCAACCCTGACTCTGAAATCCTTCCTTTGCTGCAATCCATCTTCTCCCCCTAAGTGACAACAGCAGAAAGGTATTGTCATTATTGTCCTGTTGAGGACTGCTTGCCTAGAGAGTCCCCATCACACACGGATTAGTGGCTTTTAGGCCAAAGCCTCTCCAATTCAGCTCTGCCCCGTAGGTATGGTATATGGCCTCCCTAGTGTTGGACCCCTTTTTGCATATGGCATTGCCTCTGTCATGGGAGCTAATAAAGGTTTTGTTCTAGTTATCTCACTGTGGGTAAAGTAAAGCTAAACCCTTCATGACTCCTCTCTATGACATATTTTGTCCTTTTTACAAGACTGGGGTATTTACCTCTGTAGGAGTATATTGTTTCATAACTTTCAAACATAGACCTGCCCTTGCTTTAGGTTATTGGTACAGGTGATTAATAAACTTTATGTCTTTGATGTCCCTTGCTTATTAAGTTTACTTGGTACATTACCCATTTCTGTAGTCATTCCTTAACTATGTGCTTTTGTCTTCCAACAGAAGGGAGTACCCAAGGACCCTGCTATTTGCTAATGAGGTGCTAGGTACTGCTACAGTCCAATTATTTATTAGGAGGTTTTCTAGACTTCAGCATCATCTCAACATGTGTTAATAAGCTGTTTTGCAAAATACAATTAAATTTTAAAAATATTCAGGCATCATTAAAGATAACTTCAATAAAGATTAAATTAATAAATTCAGTCTTTGCCTCATTACACAGATTATGTCTTCAGCAATAAAATCACCAGACTAGTGGTCTGGTAAAAGGTTCAACATTCTGTACGCAGGGCTCATGTACTCATGTAGTGGCCAGTGGCTACAAGACAAATGATCTGAAATGGTCATATCCAGTTTGGGCCCATATATGTTTTGGTGAGTGCTGTGCAGCGTGACTACATTACCCTGGATATCTTCTTTGGGGCAGTGCTGTGAGGCAGGGTGATGGAGAGATAGATGAGAGCCTATCTCTGGTGAGGTAGGGTGGATAACTCCCAGTTACAGACAACTTCCAATAAAGAAGAACAGACAAACCAGTCTTATCCAAGGCAATTTTTTTTTTTTTTAATTAGGGAAAAGCAACTGTCCTAGAGTTCTTCCAAAAATCTTAAGAGAAAATTAAAACAAGTGGCAGACTGGAAGAAAAACATCTGCTACATACTCCATAGACAAAGGCCCAATATCCAGAGGATACAAAGAGCTCCTACAAATCGAAAAGAGCAATTCAACCAACCAATGAGCAAAAGATATGAGATACATGAAAAAGCATTCAATTCCACCAGCTGTCAGGGAAATGCAAATTAAGACAATAATGAAATACAATTTTTTGCTCTCCAACTGGCAAAACCTAAAATGACTGATATTATCATGTACAAGCAAGGGGGGGTACTGTCATATATTGATGGGAATGCAAACTAATGAAACCCTCTTGGGAAGGCAACGGG
Organism: Mirounga angustirostris; assembly: GCF_029215605.1. Lineage (NCBI taxonomy): Eukaryota > Metazoa > Chordata > Mammalia > Carnivora > Phocidae > Mirounga > Mirounga angustirostris. The sequence goes on from NW_026991716.1 coordinate 35,727,019, forward strand.
GGAGTACTCATTAAAATTAAAAATACAGGGCGCCTGGGTGGCTCAGATGGTTAAGCATCTGCCTTCGGCTCAGGTCATGATTCCAGGGTCCTGGGATCGAGGCCCACATCGGGCTCCTGGCTCAGCAGGGAGCCTGCTTCTCCTTCTCCCTCTGCCTCTCTCCCTGCTCATGCTCTCTCTGTCTGTATCTCTGTGTCTCAAATGAATAAATAAAATCTTAAAAAAAAAAATTAAATTAAATTAAAAATACACATCCACCATTGTTTTCCCCAATTCTACTTCTAGGCATCTAACTCAAAGAAACACTCACATTTGTAGACAAAAATGCATTCAGTGTTTGTGACAGAAAAAAAATGGGAAAAAAAAAATGAAATGGCTGTTACAAGGGAGTAGTTAAATAGATCATGGTTTATTCATACTTATAAGTAGCCCCATCAAAAATGGTAAGCAGTAGACCCACACTCACTGGTACATGAGAAAAGCAAGGTGCAGAGTAACAAGTACATTGTGGTCTCATTTATGCAACAAAACAGGGTATCTTCACATGTGTCTGCTGGCTGGCTGTGTGTGTGTCTATGTATGTATGTATGTAGTATCTATCCTGAATCTATCTATTATCTATCTATCTCTATCTATCTATCTATCTATCTATCTATCTATCTATCTATCTATCTATCTATCTATCTATCATCTATCTATCTATCTATCATCTATCTATCTATCTATCTATCATCTATCTATCTATCTATCATCTATCTATCTATCTATCTATCATCTATCTAAAAATGCACAGAAGGGGATGGAAAACATGCATCAAATTGTTGAAAGTGGATACTCCTCTCTGGGGAAGGGGCGTAGTTGGTACTGGGGAGAGAAAATTAAGAGGGCTGTCACATTTTGATTTGTATATTAATGTAGTTTTTAAACATTCTACAGTGAAACTGCATCCAAGAGTCACGTGTACAATTAAAAAGAGACAGAAACTAAACCTCCAAGGGATTTATAACTTTCTAAACTCCAGATCAGGGGAGAGAGCCTAGGAAGATAGGCCTGCCCTCCCTTGGCTGACTTAGCCCTTCTCCACCTCCTGCCAACCTCTCTGCCTCCTTCCCCTATTATATTGTTGAAAGTAAAGAGGGGATAAAGGCTTTCTTCGCTGGCTCCTTTTCCTTCTTTTTATCATCAGCTTGAACTCAGAGAGAATACGTGACCTTCCTGGGCACTTACACAACAGGAACCTAACACCTTCTTAGTTGAGTTGTGAATTCTCCTGCCATCCAAGGGCATTGACCTTGGAGGCCAACAGTAACTAGTTCCAGCTCTGGCTCTGTCCCTCACTAAGCAGTGTATTACTGAGCAGGTTTATTAACCTCCTTCGGCCTCAGCTTCTTCATCTATAATAACAGACTAATACTAGTATCTCTACTGAAGTTAGTTATTATTACTATGATGGTGGGAAATCCACCTCTTTGACTCTTGTCGGCCCAAAGTCTGTGGGCCACACAATGCCTGGCCTCGAGCTTCTCTGTTTACTCCCAGTCCTTTCAGGCAACCCCAATCTGTGCAAATATTCATCCCAAACTTCAGGGAGTCCCAGTGGCACTCCCGCTGGTCCTGCCTGTGGCTGCCCTCTCAGCTTTCCTCAGGCAGGTGCCCAGAGTCCTGTTGTTACTATTTTCTCCATACAAACTGCCAGGGCTGGGCTTTTGTTCAGGAGATGCCTGATTAGTGATGCAGCCTGAATGTGTTTGGGAAGATCTCAGTTTGGTTGTTCTTTTTTGTTTTGTTTTTAAAGATTTTATTTATTTATTTGAGAGAGAGAGAATGAGAGACAGAGCATGAGATGGGGGAGGGTCAGAAGGAGAAGCAGACTCCCCACTGAGCAGGGAGCCCAATGCGGGACTCGATCCCAGAACTCCAGGATCATGACCTGAGCCAAAGGCAGTCGCCTAATCAACTGAGTCACCCAGGTGCCCGGATCTCAGTTTTTTAAATGTTGTCCAACAGCTGACATCTACCTTTTGGAAGGAGAGCGCTGAGTCCCTGCGGACAGATGAATGTCTCTGCACGGTATCTGGTGCCCCCACTGCAGGTCTAAGCTTTAACTAGCACATCTTGGGGTGGAGCTGCACATGTGTATTTTTAGTCTTGCTTTGTTAAGTTGTGGTGCAGACTGTGTGTTAGGGGGTGGGGCTGGGTCCGCAGGGTCGGGTTACTACATGAAGCCAACGGCAAACCCAGGCTGTCTCCACCCTGAACAGAATGACCACTGTGGGGGAAGGATATTCTCCCCCTTGTGTGTCCTCTGCTTTTGAAAGCTCTTGCTGGTTTCAGCAGGGAACTCATCAGTGTTTTCTGGGTGGTTGGGGAGACAGAGCAAACCCTCTGTTAGTTTCAGCTCTTCCCTGCACAGTGTCATTGACAAAGCCCCTACCCACTTCTAAGCCAGCTACAATTACTCCTCCTTTTTAATCAGTGTAAGATAAGGCAATTCACTTTTTCTCCTTAGAGGTGAAACAACATGGTATCATTTATCTTCTCCTGGCAAATCAGTAAGGTGAACCAGCTCGTGCTGCCAGGCTTAAAGATAGCTTCCTTCAAAGAGCCCAGATGTCCATCGACAGATGAATGGATCAAGAAGATGTAGTAGATATATACAATGGAACACTACTCAGCTTAAAAAGAATGAAATCTTGCCATTTGCAACGACGTAGATGGAGCTAGAGGGTATTATGTTAAGCAAAATAAGTCAGTCAGAGAAAGACAATTATCATATGATATCAGTCATATGTGGAATTTAAGAAACAAAACAGATGAACATAGAGGAAGGGAAGGAAAAATAAAATACAATGAAAACAGAAAGGGAGGCAAACCATAAGAAACGCTGGAATCTAGGAAACAAACTGAGGGTTGCTGGAGGGGTGTGGGGTGGGGAATGGGATAATTGAGTGGTGGGCATTAAGGAGGGTTCTTGAAGTAATGAGCACTGGGTGTTATATGCAACTGATGAATCACTAAATTCTACCCCTGAAACTAAAAATATACTATATGTTAACTAAATTGAATTTAAATAAAAAAATTAAAAAAAAAAAAAAAGACAGCCTCCTTCCCTTCACAGAGTGTGGAGAGGGCTCTCAGCCTGCAGGGACCACCCACTTAACAGATACACGCCCGTCACTACCCCTCCGTGAGCTTCCTGGTTTACATAAAAGGTGGCACTCCTCTGCAGGGTTATTCTGATATCCAGGTAATAGTATTGGCTGGCAAAATTATTTTTGTAATACTTGTAAGAAAATGATCATGTCAAGGATGTACATCACTGCTATGATGACATTAGATGCATCATCTGCCTTCTGAAAATCTGAAATGACTCTCCTGTGAGGGGAAGAAATTTTATTTGAAGGCATTTCATTAAACCAAATAGGTGTTGGGAAAATTGGTTCTTTGCAAAAGATTCCACTTCGAGCCTCAGCTGATGCCCTATTCCACAATAAAGCCTAAATGAGTTGAGTGTGAAAAATAGACAATAAAAAAAATGATAAGAAAATTTAGAAAGCTTTAAACAAATACTCGGCAATGAACAACCCATCGTTATTATTGTTCCAATGACCTTTCTAAGTACAAAAGCAATGAAGGAAGTCATAAAAGAAAAGATCAATGGATTTGACTATATAAAAATAACAAAATAAAACCCTCTATATTATAATGCACTTTACAAAGATTAGTCACTAGTACTGATGGTAAACCACATGCAAAATGATGTTCTGCTTCCTTTAGAACCTGCAAATGAAGGAACTGATATAACCTTATAAGAGCTGAACTAGCGAAAATCTTTACACAGCTCTCTGTAAGACAAAGCCCAGAGGATACAGGATATCAATCACTGTGCCCGCTCTACCCATCCTCCTTTTAAAAGAGAAACCTCCCCTGCTGCCTAGGTGGCCTTTTTCTGAGACCTCTTTTCCTCCCTGGCTGCCTGGACCAGGGGTGGGTTTCTGACCTCAAGACAGCACATTCTCAAGCTGGCCAGCAGCTGCTGTCCTGGAGGTCTAGAAAGGATAGAGTGGGCCACTCAGGTTCTCTTTCTCATGACTTTGAGCTAAGAAATAAGCAAAGAATGAGCACATTCACCTTGGGAAAGGATGTTAAAGGATGCTTTCAGGTCCAGCTGGGGCCAGAGCAAGCCAAAGGCTAGCAAGCAAGACCTATCCGTCAGCAGGACCAGCAGGCTGCAAGAGCAGGCATACACAGAGGTGGCAAGAGGCCCGGAGGAAGGCCTGGGGAGGGTACACTGGGCTCTGACGCCCCCCTGGGACACCCCCAACTGCTCTGGCTCCCATTTCAGCTTGTATGGGTCTCAGATCTTATAACTGCACACTGAGGAGATTCTTGCCTCCTAAACCTGAGCTAGCTCGACTGGGTTTCTATTTCTGAAAATCAAAAGAACCAAACTAAAAGTGATTGTTCCTGTGACCCAGAGCACAATTCAAAGTGATGTGGGCTTCATCCTTGAGAGGCAGGAATGGGAAATAATTACAGTAAGTAGAACCCTAATGAATGGTATTTTATCTTTTCTGGAGAAAAGGTTCTTATACACAGGAGGCCGTTCAGCCCAGAGATGGGCCGTAATTGCTGTAGGGATATTTGCTCCTGTGGGCAATGGATGCCCTGGGAAGCTTTACCACGACTGTGAGAATCTGTCTCTCAAAGCTCTTTTCTTTGTTTTGATTTTCTTTGGGCCTAGGGCTGCCTATTTGCCAGCCTTCCAATAACTAATCTACTCTGTTTCTTAAGAGAAAATGCCCCAGATGGAGGCAGTTTAAGAGCTCCTGTCTATAAAGGAACATCCTCCATGGTCAATTTAACACTTGCTTCTCCAGTTTATAGTGAGTTTGACTGGCATGGCTTTCCTGAATCCATCCAAACAAGGCCAGATCCCGGGCCCTGGTTCCTTCATTAAGGTAGGACCACCCTGTCAGGACTCCAGGAGAGCAGTCATCCATCTTTTTTGGCTGTCATTCGAACCAAAACAGGGCTTCCTTCCTTATACATGACAATTATTAGTGTTACCTCTTGTCAGTTAATATACTTTACAGCCCTCCGGCTAGCTCAGATCATTTTTGTTTGTTTGTTTGTTTGTTTTTTTAAAGATTTTATCTATTTATTTGACAGAGAGAGAGATAGCGAGAGCAGAAACACAAGCAGGGGGAGTGGGAGAGCGAGAAGCAGGCTTCCTGCCGAGCAGGGAGCCCGATGTGGGGCTCGATCCCAGGACCCTGGGATCATGACCTGAGCTGAAGGCAGACGCTTAACGACTGAGCCACCCAGGCGACCCCATTTTTGTTTGTTTGATCTCCAAACTATGACTGCAGACACTCAGTCCATTCCGTGAAGACGTCAGTCAGGCTGGTTATGGGCTGTCACTCAGATAACTGCCTGTCTGGGAGTTTCAGCGTTCCAGATTGTTGCAGGAGGGACCCTGAGAAATCAGCTTCACCCTTTTTGCTTCTAGCTGCCCTGAGCCATCTCAGAAAGAGGCCCATCTCTCCTGCTTTTAAGTAAGATTCCTAGAGTCTCTATCCATTTAAATTACCTTTTGGACACGATGTCTTTTCCCACAATGAACTGTGAAAACTATCTTTTTCCTTTTTCAGACTCTTTAAAGATGAATTACAATTTGTTGGTCCCTCTGCATGACATCACGTCATTTACAGTCCGCGCGCTTACGACTAAGTTCCTTTGGCAGAAATCCGCGTCATGCAGCAGGCTCATCTGCTCACAAGGGATTTTTTCTCTAGTAAGTTAACGTTTTTGCACCACCAGGAGAAAGTCACCAAATAGCTTGCAGAACTGAGCCCCATGGGCTGTAGAGAAGCACAGGACTATACACAGCCCCCTTCCCCCCGCATTTCTTCTCTTGGTCCAGGGTGGTCAGTGCGCTTTCGGCGAAGAAATGGCTTCTTTCTTGCTGTGCGGCTCTTCCCGTCTTGTGCGTATTGGTCACGTTTCTGTAACTCAGCACCTCAACCCTTCCCGACGCCCCCTCTTCTAACATGAAGCCTCAAACTGGAAAACAAATCTGATGTTTTAGACAGTGTTTCCCTATGCATTACGAATTTAACACTTCTTTCTGTTTATATCATTATTTTTATTAGGATTGTAATTGGTTTTGTTAGAGCTCTAGTTATAAAGTTGCATGGGTTTTGAGAGGTCGCCCCAATCTCAATTTTCTTACAAGGCCGATTATTTTTTAGCATGTAATTCTGCATTGCTTCCATTATAACAGAAGCACTGATACTTAAAACTAGCTTTTTGAATTCCCCGTGCACAGCTTTCTTTTTTATAGGATACATCACTTTAACTGTTACCTTTTCTCATAGGACCTACAATTTGTTCCTGTACAGATATCTGTTTGAAACCACAGACACACTTCTGAAGGGTCTGTAGTGAACTTGGTTGTTGTGTGCCCAGCGTTTCTTCCTTTGGAGAAAGTTAACTCTTCAGTTCCTTACAAATCTTGTTCAGTTTATGTGGTGCAGGCGGGTTAAGCCCTCGCCTGAGGAATGGGCGGAGCCATCCAGGTCCAGCCAATCAAAGTGTTTCATTCCCCTTGGATGGAGGGATTGCTTTAGAGATGGGCACATGACTTAAGCCAGGCTAAGCGTCCTCCCTCCAGGGACTTTTTGCCAACATTGTTGGGAGAGATCGCATTTACTGGGATTATGAATTCCACAGACCATGTAAACTGAGAGCTTTCAGAGCTACCTTGTCACTAAATGGGGTGAGGCCGTCAGGGAACTTAGTCAAGTAGCACTGAGAGATGGAAGGGGGAGGGGGAGGAGGAGGAAGAAAAGGAAGAAGAGGAGGAGGGAAAGAAGGGTACATGTGAAGCCAACTGTACTCCTGGGGCTTGCAGGTTACACGAGACAGTAAATGTCCTTTTATCCTTATAGCCAAACATCCTGGCCAATACAAGTTGACCACAAATTAATTGAATTTTTTGATAAGTGTAGTTTAAAGAAAAATCACACAAATACTCTAAAGCACAGACAGAGCTTGTTATTTAAAATAAACACGTGGCAAATTGTTTCATAAAGCCAAAGATCTACTCATCCCCTCAGCTGCTCTTCTCTGAACCATCTCTCTTCCCATAGAGCAAAAGCAATGTGCACATGGAAATGTTGGGCAGAGTGAAAGTCTTGGTTTCTGCTTTTCTTAGTTTTGAGAATAGAATAATTTTCCACTTGGTGGTAACACATTTTTATTTTGTGGTCACTGATGTTTTCTACGCCTGCCCTTAATCGGTTTTCTCTGGTGCTTATTGGTGACTGTTTGCATGAAGCAAAAGTACTTCATGACACCCATTCCTACTAAACCTCATCTAAGTTAATGCTTTGAATTCTCTCATGTTTCCTGAAGCATCACTAAACCCACTCAGCTGGAATTATATGGAGTCTGAAAATACAACCCTGCTATTCTATTTTCCAAACCACTGAAGAGGATGGTTGAAACCCATGTGGGACACTGACTCCTATCAGGGCTGTTGCAAGTCCATAGCATATCTTTCTGCAAACCAGAAAAAGTCATCCCTTCCTAAGGGCAGACACAAGCCAGGAATGGTGTATGTGGAAATGAGAGCAATGGCAGGCTGTGTTTCAGGCGCCACCCGCCCCTGCAACAGAGCCCCAAAAGGCACAAGACGACCTATCGTTAATCATGTTACAAAGACCCTTTTCATCTTCTTGAGCTGTGTGTACAGGAGCTAGGGTGTAGTTTGAGTCTTTTGTTGGGTATGCTGGATAAAGGCCAAAGATTCAGGAGACCTAAGTAACAGCAGAGTGAAATTTTAAACTCAGAAGAAAATGTCAAAGTCAGATAAATCTGAATTTATGGAGATCATAAACTGTATTTAAAAGTTCTGCAGTTGGACAGAAATGGAATTTGATTCCAACTTAGTCACACAGCAGGCAACTTCACTGAAACTCCATTTTTTTAAATCTGCAAAATAAAGATAATTCTCTATTTCATAGAACCTAGATTATGTCAATGGTAAGACTCATCTTCATTCCAGAAGTTTGTAAAAGGTGAAAAAATGTCCAAATGTATCTTGATTTCAGAAGTGTTAAGACTAAAAATTGTAATCTAGAATATACAACATAAGGTGATACTCCTGCCCCCCCATAGGTCATGGCTCTTCTTTGCGAGGATTAAATGAGATAGTGTATATCAAGGTTTGGCACGGTGCAGTCAGTGCTTAATACATGGTGGAAACTGTTGTTGGGGTGGTTGTTAATTGGGACTAGTGACAAAGAGTAACAAAAGATATACTTAATTCAGGTCTTCATGATCCAGCAAAATGACCTGGATATCATCTTTCCCCTACTCCCGGATAAGCTACTAGAAGCCATCATGCACCAACAGGTCCAGAAGCAAACCTCAAGGGAAGATCCAAGTACAGAAAGGCATACAACTGAAAATCGTCCTATTTACCCTGCTGATGGAGACCTGGATCTGAGAAATGATTTTCCCAATGCCCAAATATGTAAGAGAAACATTTTATTAAAGAGTGTTGTTCAAATGGGGGGAGGGGTGGCTGGGGTCCTTTGAATGCAGAGTAGGAGAAAGAAACTTCCAGAGTGTTTTGTTAGCTTTCTAGCGTTTGGTGTTTCCCTTCACCTCCCACTAACACTACTGCTATTACATTTCCTGTGACTTGTGAATTGATTACTGATTGGCCCACTAGTGAAAACACTTCTATGTGGCATCCTGTGATGTTTGTTTTCATTTAGGCCTGGAGGGGTCAGTGGAGGATGAAGAGGTGCCAGTCAAGCTCTTTCCCCTGCCTCCAAAGCAGCTGGCTCCTGCACTGGTCTAGGGGTGGGCCTTATGCCAAAGGACAGCCCTTCATTGTTCCTTGTTGCCAAAGACAATGCTGCCAGGGGTAGAACATCGATGTAGAAGAAGGAATGCCAGAATTCTAGCAAGTGAAAAGTGGTCTGGTTGATGCAGTCTACTTCTTTCCCCCCAGTTTGGGCTAAATGGCATTTTTAGAGATATGATGAATGGAAGCAGGGCATATGTGAACGTGTCAAATACACAGCCCACGTGATGAAAAGCAGTCTAATGCTCTTGTGTATGGGACATGTAAGTACAACGAAATACCTCTCCTACAGAAACAAAGACTCTACTTTTTTCGGGGAGATTCTAAATTGGCTATTTCTTCCATTTCTGATTTCAACTGATTCGACATCAGAATTGATGTAAATGATGTACAGAGAAGGACAGAAAGGGACTTGGTGGCAAGAGTTTATCTCCCTAGTTTGGGTTGGCTTATTACAAGAAACGGAAATAACATGGACGTTTTGGTTGACGTATTATGCCATGTAAAATGAGATATTATGTGGTTATAACTGAATTGTTAGCCTTTAGGAACTTTTGAGGACAAAACTCAAGTGATAGTTCTAGATCACAATGTCAGAGAAAAACAAATTACCCAGGAAGGAACCTGAACTTGAAACACATGGGCTGGTTGATCTGTAGTTCACAAATACAGTTTTCATTTCCTCTCTGCAGGCCAATTCCATGTGCACGCCACAGCATCCCATTCCTGCCTCAGGGTCCAGAGGCAGGATGTGGCACAGTTTGGGAGTGGAGCTGAGTCACCATCCACACATGTGATGGTACATCTGTGCCAAGCTCCCACCTCCTGACTCTTAGATTCACTAAGTCTAAGATTTCAGTCCCTGGGGACTGAAAATTCCACTTGATTTAATTTCTCCCTAGGAAAAATTGCACTTAGAAAGGTCACAAATCTCCTGAAGCCAGTTTCCTTCAAGATTGCCTTGGAGATTTTAAATTTAAATGTGTGTACAAGTTCCACCTTATACTTCCTTAATCTTAGCCTTGTCTCTGACATGCAGTGATGGTGGGCAACTTCCTGGCGTCAAGCACCATGAAAGCTTGTTCAGTAATGAAGCTGAGTCTCAGTGACCCACCTTACCTGGGCCCCCTTGGATCAAAAGCACGTTAGGAAGACGGTGGCCCGGGGATGGGTCTTAGTCTGCTCTTCCATAGGGTGAAGGAAGAGGGACATTGGCACAATTAGCACCACTAAACTAGCTACTTTCTTGGTAGCAGTGAATGCTTGAATCTCAACACTGCTATGAGCTCTGCTTGTTATGATCCAGAAAAAACAAAGGGCCACTTGCCCAGGGTTTCTGCTAGCATTTCTGGACCCTTTGTGTGTCTAGATCATCCTCTCTGAGAGCTAAATTAGAACCCTCACACCCTCGGACTCTGGCTCTTGGGCAGGGCACAACCGCAGAGCTGTAGGGCAGCCTCTAACTTGCCTTCTCTTGAGAATGTGGCAGACCGGATCCATACACATATGATATTGCACCCAAACTATGAAGAATTCAGAATTATTTGTGACAACCACCTGTACTCCAAGTGAAAAACTATATTAGTATATAGGCCATTGGTGTCTTTCATCATGAGTCTATTTCACTAGTGCTGGAATGAACACTTTGGTTTTATTTTGGTTGAGAGAGTTAGATATTTTTCAAGAGCAAAACTTTGTTACTTTCTGGGGAGAAGCAGTTCATAAAAGGTCTTTCCCTCTTATCCCTCCAGGGATAAAAACAGACCACTGGGTCCTTTGAGTCTCACAAGGCTGACAAGTCTTGGCCCTGGATGCACTGAGGCCTGCTTCCCCTACCCTCCCTCCCTTCCTTACAAGCCACCCAGCCAGGTGGGCCAGCACGGTCCTGCTGCTGGGCCTAGGCTGCTCCTCAGTCCTGAAGTCCTGGCACTGACGATGGGGCACTGACCTAGAACCAATTTCCTTATTAGTTTGGGTCACTGACCCCTCTGAGAATCAGACAAACTATGGATATTATCTCCAGAAAAATGTACACATCCTTAACACCCAGGTTTTTGCTTTTTTTTTTTTTTTTTCATGTAGTTTTAGGGGTTTGGGAATCCAGGTCAAGAAAGGAGTTTGTAATTTGTTTTTTTGCCAGGGTTCCTTCTGGCAGCCTGATGAAACCGTGGACCCTCTCGCAGAATGATGATTTTTTTGGGTGCATAGAATGAAAAAAAACATTGGATTTTAAGAGAAATCAGTTATCCTGAAATAGTTATCTAAAATTTAAAACTTTTTGTGATCTAGAAATATCTATAAGCTTTTATATAAATGCATTAAATAATAAGATCTAATGGTGAGTCTGATAACTACCATTAATTTTGAAGTCCTAATGAATATAAAAGATATTTTATGATATCTGCCACACTGGGCTGTGAAATGAAAATGTCTGTAATTTCCATGGGTGACAGGTGTTGCTAGTCCTACTGGGGTCAGCTGCCTCCATTCATCACTGAAAATATGCTATATTGCAGTTAGAGGTTGGTGAAAATAAGGGCTCATTCCCCCACCCCATCTGAGTTCCTAGATCTTAGGTTAAGAACCCCTGAGATTATAGAGATTCTCTGCACGGTGCTGGGCATGGCTCAGGGCCCAGTTGCCTCAGGCGGCAGGGGAGAACGTGAGACTCCTCTTTAGAGATTGAGTGCCTGAAGCTGTTGTAATTTTCCATATTCTGTAGGAAAAGCCAAAGGGGACACTCACAGTGGCTTTTGTCTTGTCCTCACTTATGAGAGGAGGAAGACAGGAACAAGGGAGATAGATGCAGAAAGTCAGCTTCTCTGGCAAGAGGCAAAGGCACAAGGGGCCCCTCTGCAGAGCCGCCTCAGCCTGGGAGACACCCTGGGTGTCTTCTAGCTTGGGATGAAGGCAACATTTTCCTCTCACTTTGACAAAAATATGAGGCATATTTTTACCGAGTTTGCCTCCTGCCTTAACCTCATTTTTCCAGGGATGCTCACCTAAGTGGAGGAGCCCCACTGGGCACCTACGTCCTGGGAAGGCACAGAGGCTCATTTTCCTTCTCCTCCTCCCACTGGCTTATTGAGTGGTGCTGAAAAATGCAAAATGCACTCCTGTGCCCCAAATGCTAAGTATAAGCTTTGGGAGTGTGTGTAGAAGTGTTCCATAGCACTTGAAAATACAAAATGTCACTGTAGTCTTGCCTTTGTGTCTAGTTGAGCTATTGTTGAGGAACACCAGGGGCAAAGCAAAACTTTCTCATTGGGATGCTAGAGCTCAGGCCTGCATGAGGATGAAAAGTTCAAGTTCTAGACAAAAGAAAACACTTTTCCTGATGGATGGTAGGGGAGATGACAAACTTCCAAGGAAAGGCGCTCTCAAAGCAGCTTCCTTGGCAGGGATGTCTTGAAACTCAGCTTCATGGTTATTTGGAGGGACATCATGACCTGATTTTTACCAAGAAAATGGTCTGTGAAAAAGGCTCACAGAATATCATCTGCTTACCAATTTTACTTCTTGTTTCATTTATACTTTCTCCCAGGGCCTTCGCTTCAGAAAATCTGCAGGGGGGAAAAAAAGAATTTGTCGTTTTCAGTTTATCCCAAATTATGCTTTAAAAATAATAGATTCCTGAGAACTCTCTAAAATAATTTAAAACTTTATGGAAAGATATAAAAGAAGATCTAAATAAATGACATATAGTGGGCTTAAAAATAGAGCTAAAACTTAAATTAATTACTGGTATCGTGAATTTTTACTTCTCTATCCAGCACAGAATATTCATCCTCATATTCTGTAATTTATGATTTGCAATTTTGAGTGTTTTATGATGCAAGGGTACTGGAATAAAGCATGGCTGTAAGACTTTTGTACCCTGCCCTTCTTTATTAATCACAGTACCAAGATCCTATAGTTATAGTTGAGAATACATGCTTACTATAACTTAAATAACATTTTTTCTTCCTGATTATAAAGTAACAGGTCAGAGGCTGGCCAACTGTGGCTGGTCGTGAGACACATCCAGGCCACCACCTACTGCTGTAAATAAAGTCATAATGGACCACAGTCACTGCGATTCATGTAGACATTGTCTATGGCTTCTTTCAGGTCGTGTAGGCAGAGCTGAGTAGTTGTGACAAAGATTGTGCAGCCTGCGAAGCTGAAAGTATTTACTGTCTGATCCTTGACAGAAGAAGGTTACTGACTCCTGTTGTATATGATGTTAAATCACATTTTGAAAGTATGAAAATAGAAAAAAATCCCTAGTAACCCCTCCCCAGAAATCAGCACATTTTGAGCTTCATTCAGTCTTTTTTCTACTCCATTTTTATAGAATTAAGATCGTACCATCCATATGATTTTGTGCTTTGGTTATTTTTCACTTAACGGTACGAATCCCTCCACACGTCATTAGAAACTTTTTTCACTTAACGGTACGAATCCCTCCACACGTCATTAGAAACTTGTCCATTGTCTTTGATGGCTGTCTACTAGTCCGCCAGATGGTTGTGCTGATGTTTACTTAATGACTCCTATATATTTTCCAACAAATATGTATGAGATGCCCGCTGAGAGCCCAACTTTGTGCTGGCAAAGCGGTGTAGGATCTGGCCTATGTGAGAAACACGCAGTCTGGTCCCCTATAAATGGGGAGCCCTTAAGAAATGTCAGTCTTTCCCTTCTCCTCTCTGCCATGGAATTTAAAGGGCAACCGAAAGGCTATGAAACAAATCCATAATAAGTGGCTACAGTAAATCATTGTGCTACCGTGGATGACTGTGGCTAAGTCACTGGAGTATGACTAGGGAGGGGCCTGTCCACGAGTGGAGAGTAGGCAGGAAAGCTTCATATACAAGGTAGGATTGACCTGGCTTTTATGGATGCATAGGACATGTTAGAAAACTCTACCTACCATCATGCTTCATTAACTATCAACACCGGGCCAATTTGATTTTAACGATTGCCTCTCTCCGCGTTCCCTCCCCACCCCCCCAAATCTTTCTGAATCCCAGTAAATCCCAGGTATCATGTTGTTTCGTCTCTAAGCTCTTTAGTGGTGTACGATTTTGTTAGAGGAGGTGGGAAGAGGAGGGCATTCCAGGCAGGGGAACAACGTGGACAGAGGCCAGAATGCTGTGATGGCCGGCCCTGTGCTTGATGGAGGAGAAGTGTGAATTATGTCACTGCTATTTTCCTAGTCTGGCTGCTTGGCCTGTGACTGTAGATGGGAAGTTTCCCAAGAAGGGGACTAAATTTCCTCTCACTGTTAGGTTTCTTGGGACTCCACCCCAGCTCCCTTATTAGGGTGTTCAGGCTTGTGACAGATTTATGGATGCGTTCTCTTCAGCTAGGGCCTGTCACCTTCGGGAGAGAAATGCAGTCCCATTTGATGCCATTCAGACTGAATTCAGTTCAGCAGACATTCAGGTAAGTCCCTTTGCTGGGCTCTGTGGGCTCACACTGGCCTTTGCCTATGGGGCAGGCGGCATCTGAGGTGTGGTCCAGGCCGCTCAGAAGATGAGGGCTATTTTCATCCTGTAAGTTCTACAAAGCCAGGGGACTATAACTGTCTGATTGTTGGCTGTGTCCATCCCCAGCACCTAGGACTCCACAGGGCTTGACAATCCTTCATTGCTCAGTGAATGACTCCTCTTAGTCCCTGTTCTTGCAGAATTCACTCACCCATTTGGATTCTTGAGAATAAAGAAGATATGAGAGCAAGGCTGCAGAACTGCTGAATGGAGGAAACCAGAGTAGAGAAAGAAAAGGGGAAGATAGCGAGGTAGAACAGGCAGTCTTCACAGCAGCTGTTCAGAGAAGCCCCAATGGGGGGCCTGGGCTGGGGCTGGAGCCCCCCCAGCCTTGGCAGTGCCCACACGTGTCCTGGAGGGCACAGCAGAGGGAGCTGCTTCGTGCTGTGAAGAACCCGCTCCAAAGAGCCGCCCTGCCAGGGCTGGCAGACCCAGTGGGGGAAGCCATGAGCTGTTCCAGTCTCTCTGCAGCCCAGCGCCGAGCTAAAACAGACTTTCCCACTGAAGGGGTATGGGCTGAGGGCTGTCCTGTCCGCATGAGACCATTTTCCCTTCACTCTGCAGTTGTCCCTGCTCTAGGCCACCCCACCCACATGTGTTCCTGATCTCCAGTTGTCAAGACAAACTCTGGACTAAGAAAGCTCAGCCCCCAGGAAAAGAGGGGGAGAGTGCAGGGGAGGCGGGAGAGATGAGAAAGAAGGTGACCCCCATTTCTGCCATGTTCATCTTCACCCACCTGCATCTTCTTACCTGTCCAGCCCACGTCTCCCTCAGCCCCTCTGCTACCCCTTGCTCCAGCCCCAGACTAAGTTCTGATCATCAGGAAGGGGAGACTCGTGATGACTCCTTCCCGAACTGAAAGAGGCACATTCCCATTAATGATGTGGCTCAGGGAAGCAGCCTGGGTCCAAGGCGGTTGAACCTGTGCTGACTTTCGCCAGGGCACGCTGCTCATCTGGACAACATCCTCAGCTGCTGCTCACTGAGGGGGAGGCCTGGCCTATGTCAGGGAGGCTGCACCTTGGGCAGGGCCAGGGAGAAGGCTCTGTGACTTAACCTGTACGCCCCCGAGGCTCTCCTCCTGGCGCCAAGGCATTCCTCTCTGGGAGTCGTTGGCTGCATGGCTCATTTCAGGAATCGCAGTGTTGCTGGGGGTATTTCCAATGTAGGGGCTGGCAGGCAGCTCTGTGCGCTGCATAGAAAAATCTCTACCTCGGGGCAAGGCCTGGGCTTGGAAGGGAGAAGAAATGCGGTCCTCTGGCTGCTCTTTCACAAGCCTGGCTTCCCGTGACACCCAGCCTTCCCTGATCCCAGAGCCGCCACGGTGCGCCCGGGGCCGCGCTGCACACTATCCACGGGGTGCAAACCCTTCTCCTTCTTGGCTTCCGCGTCACCTCAGCCATCTCTCATCCTGACTGCTCCTTCTCAGTCTCCTCTTCTGCAGCTGTTCCTTAGATGCTGCGAATCGCCAGGGTTTTGTCGTGACCCTCTCCCCGGGCACCCCATCACGCCAGTGCCTGCACTTGTCATCCCCATAGATAGCTCCCAGATCTCCCTCCCGGTCCCGCTTTATTTCCTGACAAACACATTTGAGGAACTGATCGCCCCCCACTCTTCCGAAAACCCCTCCCCTTCCTTTTTCCTTTCCTTGTCTCATTGCCCAGGACAGACACTCACCTATGTGCTCCCGCCCCTCCCTCCATTAGCATCTTCACTCACCGCATCCATTCCCTGTCCTGGTCCTCCCTATCTCTCACAGCATTCCACCTGGCTTCGTTCCTTCGTTCCTCAGAGAAGGAGCAGTCCCATCACCCCATCACCTCAAAGTGACAATGGCTTGCGTGGCTCCCCGAATTCTTGCTACCTGCCTTCAGGCCATTTCCCATGAAGCCAGCAAGCCTTCTTAAATGCAAACCTGATCTTATTATTCTCCTGCTTAAAACTCTTCAAGGGCTCCCCAGGGACCACAGGACAAAATCCAAATTCCTTAACAGGGCTAACTAAACTCTTCATGCTCTGGCTGGTGTGGATTTCTCCAGAATCTTCTCTCACAGCCCCCCTGCCTTTCTAGGCTGGCCCGAATGGCCTCAGTTCCATCAAGTGTCACACTGGCTCACCTCGGGGCTGTTCCCTTTGCTTGGAAAATCTTTTTTCATCTGGCTAATTTCTACCTAACCCTGCAGTTGCAGCAGAGAGATCTCTTCCTCTGTAGGGCTGGGCAGGTCTGCAACCCCACGTGTTCCATAGAACTCTGAACTTCTGTCATCATGGGTACACCATGTGGGAACTGCCTGCTGACTTGTTTTGTCCCCTTTCTCAACATCATAAGTGCCCTGACGAGAGCGACCACATCTATTTAATTCACACGTCTATCCCTGGAGCTTAGACCAGGGCACGCACTTGGTGAGCATTCTATACCTACCTATAGTGTACAAGCAGCAGAGCATGAGGGAGCATGTGGACAGCACTCCCTGGGGTGCAGAGACTTGGACTTGAATGCCCCGCTGGATCTCAGAGTCCTCGTTTGTAAGATTAGGATGAGATGCCTCTCAGGGTTGGGTTGATGTGGGAAGTATGTGCATACAAACGTCCTTTGTACCTAAATCATGACCACTGCCTGGCAGTGTAGGGACCCCCTTGCGTGATGGACTGTGACGTGGGATTGCATGTTGGAAGCAGCAACTACAGACAGGAATGATGGCTATCATCCTCTCAGCAAACCAAGGGGTCAGAGGAGGGATCCTTGCAAGTCCGTGGTCAAGGACACCTAAGATAGTTGCTGAATTTCTCAATCTTCAGGGGCAATGAAAGGGATGGGAGTTGAGGTAGAATCTCATGTAACTTTCAGGACCTGTAGCTCCTGGGAGAATCCCATCCTGCCCTTGGTGTGGGTCAGGCAGAGATATGTCACCACTGGGGAGCAGCTGAGGAAGCGTGACACCTGGCTCTGCCCCAGGACAGTTAGAACCACAGGCAATTTGCTGGGGACCAGGGGCAGCAGCTGCTTTAACCTATGGGCTAAGGGGAGGAGCTGATGTTCATAAGCCACTCAATCTCCAAGAGCCTCTGTGGTCTATTCCCTGTCACGTCAGCTGGAATGGTTTCCTCAGGCCAGTGGGGCAAATATGTCCTTGGAGGGCAAGGGGTTCCTCTTGACACCTTTCCTAGTCTTCTTGTCTACAGCAGTTAACTTCATATGTTGATTATTTACAGAGTGAACATGCGATCCTCTTCCCTATCAGAGAGGAAGAGTAGGTCTGCATCTGTGCCATTTCCTTCTGTTGGAGACCTATCCCTGACATGGCACCTTAGCTGTCTCTATTATATTGCCATGAAGATCCACCTTTCATTTCCCTTAGCCTTTTCTTTAATACCAATACTTCTTTTCTATTCCATCTTGTTTCCCATCAAGATGGCTGCCCCCCTCCCATGTCCTGTTGAGCTGTTCCTTCCCTGTCTCGAGAAGCCTGCGGTTGCATTCTCCTGCTTCTAGGAAGTAGGTCTTGAGCAGTTTGCTTGGCTGCTAAGACTTCTCGAAGTCAATTTCAAAGTGTCATTCTCAAGCCAAAGAAATATTTTTGAGTACTATTTTTGTGGCCAGCACTGTGTTAAAAACTGTGGGGAGGCTGGGAAGATACTAATCTAATCTCAGCTCTCAGAGTTCATAATTCTAGTTCAGGGAATAAGGTGTAAATATAGAACACAAATGGAAAAATAATAAAGGTTAAAATTGGAGTCTAATAGGAACCAGGGAACTCCTATTTGTCATTGATGTTATTTCCAGATGGTGCCACAGGATTGTTCTCCAGCCTCGGTCCAGTTTTCCTGTTGGTTTTAGATTGCTGTTCTAGTCTGTGTCTGAAGGATCCAACCTAGTGAAGGGGCGCTTTTCTTGATTGAGTTCTCACTATCATTGCCTTTTTTCCAACTGCAGTTAATCTCTCTATTTATTTCTTCTTTTGTTATTTTTTTTAAAGATTTTATTTATTTATTTATTTGAGAGAGAGAGAGAGAGAAACAGCATGAGAGGGGAGAGGGTCAGAGGGAGAAGCAGGCTCCCCGCTGAGCCGGGAGCCCGATGTGGGACTCGATCCCAGGACTCCGGGACCATGACCTGAGCCGAAGGCAGTCGCTTAACCAACTGAGCCACCCAGGCGCCCCTTCTTTTGTTATTTAATGGAACTCTGTGACAGAGGGACTCCCTTTGTATCAAAGACCTGTCACAGAAGAAAGTTAGCTGTGTGGTGCCTGGGCACTGGTCTTTGCCAAACATGGGGTCTCCAGCCTCTCTTCATATTATTATATACTACAAGGCTGAGTCGTCCCTGATTTGAATGTAGATTTTGAATTGTAGTTGTCTTCCACTATAAAAATCCAGCTTAAGAACTGGCTTACATGCTCTAGTTCAGCAAAGGGTAAACACCCTATTAATGTGCCAATGTCTTGTTTTTCTTGTCACAGACAGGTAGCAGATCTCCTCCAGACTGGGGACTAGGGCTGAGAGATGCTAGAGTTGCCTGGGAGGACAGCAAAGGGTCCAGGTAAGATGGGGAAGAAAATCTTTTTTTCGGATGTGTACGTGTGAGCCACTGATGGACCCCTCTGTCCTGTGGCTCCAGGTCAACTCTTGTACTCTGGGGGAACTGAGGGATCAGAAGGGATCCGGGGCCATCGATGGTTCCTTCATTCGGACTTAGAACCTCCTTGCCATGGGCTAGAGAGGCTGAGCTGCCCCCAGGCTCCTGTGAGTCCCAAGCCCCTCTTTTGTGAACTTTGCCAACATGATGTCCCAACATTGGAAACACGGATGGTAGAGTGGATGGTAGATGTGAAAAGTCGGGAATGAATGGCAGGCCAGGACGCTGGGGCCTCGTTGCTGGAGGCTTTCAGAGGGTGAGACTTTCTCAGAGGAAGTAGTCTCCTGGGAGCTGAGTGAGGAAACAGGCGTTTAGTGCCATCCTGACTAAAATGCTGAGATGCATGTCTGCATTCCTAGGACCGGCCAGCCCTCCTGCAGATGGGCCACATGGTGCTTCCAGTCACCAGGGGGACAGGCAGCAAATGCTTGGAGGGGATCGGGGTTACTGCAGACTGCTTCTTGAGGTAAGGACAGTGTGGAAGTCGCCCCCACTGGCACCTGTGGGGCCCTATTTTGATGTCTGCTGTAGGAGCAGTGCTTTAGTTATTTGTTTTCACAGAAAAACATTTTCTCTTAGTTTTCTGCCTCCAGCAGTTATGAGCATGTAATACCTAGTAATTGAATACTCTCCATGAATGCAAACAAAAGCTCCAATCCCGAGAAAAGTGTAGATCCCGGGTTACACTCCCCAGTACCAAATATTCCTTTAATGATTGTTATTACAGTAACATTAAACAGATGTAGACATTTTTTAAAAAATGTGGGCTGGTCTCTTGACTTTTCATTTGATTTAAAAAGATTGATTTACTGCTGGGAAAAACCCCTTTTCAGAGGAAAGCTTTGTGTGAGTTTCATTAATTCCCTCGCTTTATGGCCACAAGCAAGATGGGACCACCGGTATTACCAGCCCATCCTATGTGATTGGATGTGTTTCAGCCCAAAAGCACATTTGTCATGGGGTTGTCAGAACCCTACTGTACTAGAGTTAAGTGAGCTTTGTATTAAGAGGCTTTGAAAGACCACATCTTCAGCCCTGCCATCCCAACCCACCCTCCCACTGGAAACAGACCTAAACTCGAGTATAAACCAGAACCAGGAACCATACCAATTCCAGGGTAATTCTTGGGGCGCCTGGGTGGCTCAGTCGGTTAAGTGTCTGCCTTTGGCTCAGGTCATGATCCTGGGATCCCAGAATCGAGCCCCGAGTCAGGTTCCCTGCTCAGCGGGGAGTCTGCTTCTCCCTCTCCCTCTGTCCCCCTCCCCCACTCATGTTCTCTCTCTCTCTCAAATTAAATAAATAAACTCTTAAAAAAATAGAATTCTTCCTAAGCTAGTGGTTCTTAAACTCATGTGCACAAAAGAATCCCTTGGTAATTGGTTTAGCCTGTAGAGTTTGGGGATCCTACCTCAGAGCTTCTAGATCTCAAGGATTCTGGACACTGTTTAGCCAGTGGTTTTCAAACCTGGTTTCATGTTGGAATCTTTAAACAAATGGATGCTTAGCTCCTACCTAATTAAATTAGAGTATCTGAGGGGTCAGGCCCAGTGTTGGAAGGTTTCACAAGCTCCATGGGTCATTTTAATATGAAGCCAGAGTTGTCAGGCCCTGGTGGAAGCTCTGAAGCCTTGGGTGAGAAGGCTGAGGGCCCCTTAGAAGTTCGTATTGGATGAGGCAGCAAGTGTGACATGCTTATCTTCAGACAGACAGGTGTTCTGCTCCAACACATCCAGCTGACTATCCCAGAAACTCATGGCTTACTGTGAATATGCATTAGAAGGTTTGAGAAACCCCAGGATTCATTTGCTAAAATTTGTGTGGATGCGCTATGTCCATTTTTCCAGGGGGAGGGTCCTCAGCTTTCAGTAGAGGCACTTTATTTTCTCCCCCAGCCCTTGTTTTATTCATTTATTCATTCACACCCCCCTGTCCTGCCCTCATTCTGCTCCCTCACACAGGTAACCATTCTTATGGTTAAAGTATGTGATAATCTATCTTTACGTTTGGCTCTTTTTGTTTGTTTTGTGCGCATCTTTTTATAATTTCCATGAATTGTGTTCTTAGTGCTGTCCGTGCTGGTGTGTGTACATTCATCCATTGCTCCTGACTTCATGGTTAGCTTCCCCAAGATTTTACCTCTCTGCTTCCTTGGTGATGGACACCCAGGCTTCCAGCTCTCCTCAGCCACAAACTGAGTTGCTGCGAACATCCTCACATACGTCCCCTTCAGAGCCCACTCGAGAGATTCCTGGGAGACAGACCCGGAAGCAGAACCACTGGGCTGCGGGGGCCACATGTACTTCTTCCGACTAAGGGGGGCAGCATGGCGCCCGAATGACTGCTCCCAGCTACACCCCTACCACCATCGTAGGATTCCTAAAGTGACCTGAGACCCCCACTCACATGCTACCACAGCGAGAAAGCCAGTCAAGCTGGGCCCTCAGCGCTGCTTGCCTTTCCTTTTCTTTTTCCAGCTCTGCCTTCTTTCCAGTTCTCTGTGACATCTGTATGAAACCTCTGCCACCATGTCTGCTACCTCCCAACTCTCATTCCACTTCAACTTCCACAGACAAAATAGAGGCCGTCTTACCTTCCTCCCTTCACTTCCAAGGGCATCAGAGGCAGTGTCTTGTCTCATTTTTCTCTCCAGGCTCACCTCACCGGGATCTTTGATGCCCTCCCTCCCCCGACCTTCTCCCTGAGGCCTTGCTGCATCAGTTCTTCCCCTGGTCTATCTGTCTCCCTCTCTCTCCACGGGCTTGCTTCCATGGCCTGCAATGTTGGCCACTTCTCTCCCGTTCTGAAACAAACCTCCCTTCTCCTTAGGCCTCCATTTTCCCTCCTTCGAATGTTTGTCGTCTATCACAAACTTTTTGAATACATGTTCACGTGTGCTCTCTTTGCTCAGCTCCTTCTCATGTGCTCCCTCACTCCCAGCCCTCCAACCCGTGGTCCGCAGTTGCCCACTCGCTCGGTGTGTTCGGTCCAGTCTCCCCTGCTTCTTTCTTTCTAGTGTCAGACAGCACTCACAACATGCTTCTTGGGGCCACCTCCCCTCTTGGTTTTCAAGGTAATATGTTCTCCTGGGTCTCCCCTGCTTCTCTCTCTGCTTTTTCTCAGCCTCCCTCACAGCCTCCTCTCCCTCCCTGCCCTTCAGAACTTTCCCCCGGTTCTACCGTCTAGACCCTTGCGTCTCCACCTGTTTTCCTGAGCTCAGCCACTCCTTAAGCTTCCTTGAAGCATTTATAAGCATATGACTCTCAAACCTGGATCTCATTTTAATTCAGCGAATTGGTTTTGAAAATTTCCAAATGTTTGTTTGTGTGTGTGCTAAGATCCAGAGTCACGGGTGACTCAGTAGAAGAGTTCACAGACTAGAAGTCTCTCTTCTGAACTCTGGACCCATGCACCTGGCAGTCTTTCTGTTTGCCACAGTTTGCGGCTGTGCATCTAAACTGCAGATGAGCTGAAATGAAGTTTTTTTCCTAAAGGGTTCAGAGGCCAGCTTGATGATATGTCAGCAGACGCTGCTGCCCGCTCCGCTTCCGGCTGGAGAACACACCAGAGGCCTCTGGGTCACAGGCTGTGTGCACATATACTCTCTTTGAGTGGGAAGCGTGGGCTGCAGCAGCTAGAGTTCTAAGATGACAATTTGGTCTACAGACTTTTTCCCCTGGCCCCTGGAATAGTGTGATATGGACAGAGTCACAGGCAGACGGGAATTAGTGTAACAGGTGAGAACTGTAGACAAAGTCGGTGCTGTCAGTGACAGACCCCGCCCTGACATTGTGGACCCCAGCAGTGCTGGCATGAGGAGTTTCCCACGTAGGAAAGTCCTACCGGGCTGGACATAATTCACCGTGAAACTAAATACACATCGGGCCTTTCTTTTAGAAGTTAGGGCAAGCAGATTAGGGACAACGGAGTAGCGAGTTTCCCTGAGACTGGCCTGGCTAAGCGTCGGGGGACCAGCGGCCCTGTGAACCAGCCTTACCTCTGCTTCAAAATCTGTTTGTTGTCTTCGATGGTGACGCTGTCAGCGTGGTCCCTCTTGAAGATTTCAAAAGCCTCTTGTCGTCCTAATGACATTTCTTCTCTCATCCCTGTTTGGAGACATGGGGAAATGGCCTCAGTCACGGCATCAGGATCCCATTAATTTCACTGTCACTTTAGGCGGACCACAAAGCTAGCCCTGACTCCAAGAGGCTCACAGCCGAGAAGCTCCTGACCAGACAAGGTGGCCCCGGGCTCTTCCAGCTGGCCACTGACCCAGCGAGGAGGCCCTTCCAGCGACACCCTGCACCCTGCAGGGCTGGGCCTATGCAGGCATGTGACTTGTGGGGGGCTGGACTTTGGAATGTCTGGTCGGAGGAAATGAGAACCAGAGCCCCAGGCCCTGGATTGCCGAGGACATCTGCAAATGCACTTTCTGCCATCATTCAGTGCTACAGCTCTCCCCGTTTTCCTGTTATGCCCCGTTTTGGTTTTCTGTTAAATTTCATGCTGGATTTCCAGGCATTTAGTTAAAAGAGGTACAAACCAGGCTGAAAGATACAGAACCTAGAAAATTCTACTCTTAGTCTCCCTATAACGACTCATCCTTGTTTCCTGTGTCTAGGGAGGGGCCTCGGTGCTTACTCCGACGTTAGGTTCTCCATCGCAAGATCCATGAGCAGGTTGTGATGGCGGCTCCTAGTTCACATCTAAATCCAACATCCTGGGTCGCTATCGTCACTATGTGCCAACCCTTGCTGCTGGGCCCTGCTCGGGGGCCAAATTCTGGAACCCAGAGTCAGGACGTCCAGGGATGGCGGAGTGAGCGGATGGTATTCCTGTACCACAGCCCACTTCCCCCTGGCCTCCCAGAGCGAGTCTCAATGCAAGTGTGTGCCTGGGACTCCCTAGGCAACAGCTGAATTCACAGCTGGATTTTGGGTGAATCTACGGAGTTGTTTTTTTATGCCTCTTTTAAAAGCATTGGTTCCTTTTCCCCATGTTTTCATCCAGTTAATTCTACTTATCTTTGAAGCCCTGGCTGAGTGTCACCAACCCCGAGAAGCTTTCCCTGAGGCCCAGGCAGCACGAATCCTCCCTCCGCAGTCAATGATCCTCTATCAATGCATCTGTAACACACACAGCCCAGTAGACACTGTCACTTCACATGACAATCCTTTCTGGTGACAGGCATGTTTCTAGGAGGTAGAGATTACATTTTTGTGAATCCCTAGTGTCTTGTTCAATGTCTGGCATTTAGAAGGTGCTCAACAGATGTGTGTTAAATGAATCAGGTCAGGAACGAACCAGGAGTGACAATGAGCCTTGCTCTAACTGCCACATGAACATGATCCGGGGCAAGAGTGATTTGCCTGTGAGGCCCCAGGTTCCGGAGATGCATTCATATGGGCCACATACCACATCTCCTCTTGCCTGGAAAAAACCTGCTGAGTCTCATCACCAGGCCTCGGGGTGAGGAACTGGACCAGCCCATCTGACACCAATTTAATGATTACCGTTGATAAAAATAGCACCATGAAGAATGTCTGAATGGTGAGGCACACAAGACACCCCACCCTTTTCCAATCAGAAGCAAATGGGCACGTCTCGGTTTTGTCTCCACATCTGCCCTGCACACTCCAGAACCGGGTCGGCCTGGGAATGGGTTTGTGCGAGACTCGGAAAGATGAGTTCTGCTGCATGAGACACGTTAACCGGGGGGCACTTTTCATCCAGCAGAGCCCACCAGGAGCCAAGGGATTCACGCCATACCTCATACCCCACCCCTGGTCTGTGCCCAATTCTGACAATGTGTGCTTTTCACTGCCAATGAAATAGCAACAGAGGGTAGAGGGAGCGAATCTCCATGGAATGGAGTGGGGGATGAGGAGAGCTCCATGGAGACGACCTGGGAACCTGCCTGGGGGATCCCCCAAATTGCCTCCCACAGAGGAGGTGATGAGAAGGCAGCGGCAGGGATGAGGGGCTGGAAGAGGGTTATTCAAAAAGTTGCAGTGAAGGAGTTGGGTTCACGGCCTTTTCTCTCCCAGGCTCTGCTTTCTTTTAGAGCTGACAGTCCGAATTGACAGCTGGGTGGAACGGCTGTGCTGAGGCTTCTCAGCGCCCACGGCACTGTTACAGCAGTTGGTCCTGGAAGAACTTAGAACCAACTGAAAACCCTGCTGCATCTTCCCTGAGGTGCGGAGGGGCCTAGGTAGTGGGAACAGAATGGACATGGGGTGCACAGAGGAGACAAGCCCAGGAAGGTAGTTTGCTGTCACTTTCCAGAGGATCTTGACATGTGGGGCCAGTGCTGTATCACAAGTATAAAGGAGTCGCCAATTTTCCAAGACTTAAAATTCAGTGAAGTGCATGTTATGAGACAGAAAGTTACGCTGGAAGGACTTAATACTTTCGGTGACTTAAGACGTGCTTGGGGTCTTGCAGTGCCATGGGCGTATCATCGGGAACACAGGACGATGGAGAAGGCATTCTGGAATTGGAGTTCTATGATGGTGGGGAACTCAGGTGAGCGGACATTGGTATGTGAGGGCTGTAATTCTGGCAGCTAGCGTCCCCCATGTCTGCTCAGGGAGGCCAAGGTGCGGTGGCTGATGATGCCCATCGTCTGAAGGCAGAGAGGCAAAGTAGGGCCTGGAAGCCTACTGAAGAGCTGTCTTCGCCTCTCAGGATTTAGAAAACAGCTCTCTCATGGGGCAAGCCCTGGCTGCCATTAGAAGGACTTAGAGCAGCTGGAGCACGGGAGTGACTGAAAGCTAATGAGATGATCATCTATTTATTTATTCTCTCCACCAGTATTTATTTCTCTTAGGCACTGTGGTTGGCATGTGACCGAGCTATAAACTTGAACAAGAAGATTAAAGCTTTGATCCTTGCCCTTAAAGAATTGAAAGTCCAGTGAAGGAGAAAAAACGTGAACAGTAACAATGAAAGCTGCTATTTGCCGTGAGGCAGGCATGTGTCCAGCACCGGGAAACAGGGAGGAGGAGGGTCAGCTCTGTCGGGATGACTGGGAAGGATTCTGAGGGACGAGTGGCATTTGCTATGTAGAGCAGAAGTGGAAGAAGATCCCAGAAGGAAGGGACAGAGGAGGAGAGTGGATCAAAAGGGCAACCTGATTCATATGCGAGGTTCTGCCACCCAATAGGAATGGCCTTTGGGGAGAATAAAATGAATTTCTTATATACTTTACACTAATCACTGTATCAAGTGCTTCCTTACCTATTATGTCAGTTAAACTTCTCCATGATCCCTGGTCAAATAGCATTTTACAGAGGAAGAAACTGAGGCTCAGTTAAAGAAATGTTATAAAGGGGTAAAAACGGTCTGGCTTTTTAGAGGAAGTCAGTTCTGCTCTTAGATCCGTTTTGCTAAGGAAAGCATAATGACTCTCATCACTGTCTATCTTGTCCCAAACCTTGCATTTTCCTTACGGTATCACAGAAAAAAAGAATCACAAATTTTGTTTTACTATTTCTATTATTATTTCTAGAATGTGTGCAGTCCATGGGGCAGGGATTTTTGTGAGTTTTGTTTGCTGCAGTAATTCTAGCACCTGGATGGTACCTGGCACATAGGAGGAACTCAAATTCTTTTGAATGAATAAATGAATGTCCTACATGCTTACTGTCCTTCCTTCTGGCATAGCATATTGTGGCATGATGGGGTAAGTACACTGATGGCTCTTCCTTCCTCCGCCACCACGCTCCTCAGTGGGTGCATCCTCTGTATAAAATTCACACACACACACACACACACACACACAATTCAACACCATCTTCTCCTACTACATGTCACTATGCTTCATAGCCTTAGAGATTCCAACTCCAAGAAGCTTTTATAAAAATGCAAATACTCTTGAAGGCATCACCGTCCTGGAGCTAGCAAAGACAAACTCCATGATCTGTTGACCATTAGCTAACAGATCCTGCGAAGACGAGACATAAGATGGTGTCTCAGGCTGGTGCCAAAATGGGGGAAAATCTGAGCTTAAAAGGGAAGGTGTGATGGCAAAGACAAATTGTGCCTTTTCCCCAACTTTGTTTAGTCTGTCAGATTCAGCTGTTCAACAAAGCAGAGGACCTTAGGAGTTCCACTTGCCGTGACTATTTCTAGCTCGTGGTTGTTTCCTTTTAGTGAATTTCAATCATAGGTCACAGTGTCGAATCCCAGAAAACATGTATGACTCAGAGCAGCCTGCTGGCTTGCTGAGGCACAGGACTGTTTAAGACCTGGAGGAGAGCACATAAAATATTACAGGCCAGTATAAAATTTCAAACAAAACAAAGCAAAAACCAAAAGACGAACAAACAAACAAACAAACAAAAAACCCTAAAGAAGAAGAGGAGTTTCTCAGTCTTGGCCTCCAAAACAGGACATTGCAATTCCAGGTTGTGAGCTAGATGGAAAACACTTCCAAATCCTAAAGGTATGGCCTCTTCTGGATTTTGATACTTATTATGAATGGCACTTAGGTAGAAATGGCAGACAACAAGGCACTTGCAAAATCAGCCTTGGAGTGAGGCTTCTGTAAATGTTAGGCATATAAAATTCTTTGGTGCTGGTCCCTCACCTGTTTCTATAATGTTCTCTTTTTTTTGGCCATCCTGAAATTTGGCTCCTTATTTTGCTGAAGAATATGCATCGGTACTTTTGGAAGCCCTCCTCGCCCCCAACACAGGGTCCCATGGAAACCAAGTGGAAAGGAAACACATCGGAAGTGGAGAGTTTATGCTCCTGCCTTTGGGCCTGCTGTCTGATTGCCTTTAGTCTGGAGCACAAGGGCCAGAGCTCATTTTCCTGGCTGCCCCAAACAACCTACTGCTGCTCAAGCTATTGCTTAAAAATTGACAAAGGTAAAATGATGGAGAGTTGTGTTATTCACCCTGAAAAATGGATTTCCTGGTCAGAGCCAAAAATCTATTTTCCTTGGGAAAGGCATCTATTCATGTGGTGCCTCAGTTCCCTCTGACTGAAGAAGGAAGGGCAGAAAAAAAGACCCACAGAGAATGAGGAAAAGTGAGCGATGGTGTGGGATTCTGACAGGAAGGGGGGCGTGGATCACACTGGTTGGGACCAAAAGCAAGAGAAGGCTCAGAGCTGGGTGGGGGACATTCAAGGCTGAGAGAGGGAGGAAGCTGGATGTGGGGGAAGATCATATGGTTTGTGGCTTGGTAGTGGAAGTTTTCGAAACCAAAGGTGAGGGAGTGGCTTTGATATAGTGACATGATGAATCCCTACAATATGTAGGACATGGAAGTGCAAACAGTAATGAGAAGCAACAGGCAGGGATAGAGTGTGGCTTTGTACGATATCTGATACAAGGTTCTCTAGGCACTGGAATTTCTCAGTAAATGTTGACTTAGGTGAAATATACAAAAGTATCCTCCTATAAATAATTAGAAGAGAATTCCATGCTTTGGTGTATAGAAAAGTTAGAATGAATGGACCAGTGGGAGGGAGAGAAAGGAGGAATTTAGATGAGAGGAAGGGATAAATCTATCAAGGCAGCATGAAACATAAAAGGTCAGGAGGGAAATGAAGGAAAGGTCAGTGGTCCAACACTCTTGGGAATGGTGCCTGGGACAAGGATGTCCCGAGGACCATCAAAAGGAAATGATGGCTACAGCCAGAAACTGCAGTGAAGAACAAGTCAGCAGCTTCTAGCATGGAAAGCAAAGGGTCCACTGATGCTGGACTGAAAACATGCATGAAATGGGGGAGGCGCTAAAAGATCTTATAAAGAGAAATGGTCCATCTCCCAGAAAGATTAGGAGGGACATTTGAGACACTTGACCTTCCTCTCCTCACTGCAGAGAGGATGCTGTCATTTAGGAAGGAGGAGGTTTCTGGAAGTTACGTGAAAGACCTGCATGGCACGGAGGTAGTCCCCACGTTCCCACATTCCTTCCTCACACTCATGGAAGACATTGTCAGGCAGCCTACATCATTCATCCCCTTTCCCAGATTACCACCTAATCAAATTACGACTGCTGTTACTTTCATCATTCCTATGTTTCCGGGGGAAAATAACTGCCTAGTTTTACCACCTTAAGGGCTGACATGTAGGTGATTTTCCCCAGGGAGCAGCGTCATGCCTTCAAGTGCCCGAATCACTGAGAGTGGCCACCTGGGGGCAGATGCCAAGGAGCCCTCCATCCATGCTTCCCCACCCCCAGGGTGATAGAGGCCACCATAGGAAGCGGTGCCATGTGCCATGGCTCTGTTTACTTTAAGGGCCAGCTCAGCTACAATTTGAGGGGTGGCTGGGTGGGTGCAGCGGGGTATGGAATCTGAAGACAAGGGGAAGACAAAACCACTTAGCCACAGCCAAAGTGACTGCAGATGTGAAGACCAAGAGTCGATCTTTTGGGGTGACCAAGGACACTTGCCCAACACTCTTCCTGCTTTTGAGTGACACTTCTGGAATGAGTTGGTGCCCTAGGCCTTGGAGTTAAAGGCTTATGTTCAAACCAGAAGATACCACCTGGGCTGAAGTCCTCAGATTAGGACTGGCCTTGGAGTTTCCTAAGCTGCCACATGAAAGCCGTCAAATGAGAACCTTTAATTTGTAGATTCTTAGGGCTGGCTTGGACCAGGCTGAAGCATGGTAGGCTTGGCAGGGGTTTGAGGGAGTGGAGTAAAGGGAAAATCTGAAGTGGAAAGCCACGGAAACCTTAGGAGACCCACCCAGTAGTGGCACCACATCTAAATAAATCAAATGGGTTCCTGACTCCTGGTGCCAGAGATCACACGTCCCACCAGCAAGCCTCGCAGGCCCAGCAGCACAGACCATGTGGGCTGGGTGGAATTAGGGGTCAGTGTTCGAAGCTGGTTGTGTTTCTCTTTCGTCTTGGTAACCATGTCTGAGTCACCTTCCTGCTGCAGCTGCGTGCTGGATGTTAGCCTGAGCGGGTGCCGAAAGGCCCTGTGTGCCAACCAAGTGGACAGACTTGGAGCGCCCGGAAGAATGGCAGCTGCTTGAGGGCAGTGGCCCATTTCCAACAGTCACATTAAGCCTTTAAACCATGGTCCTGAGGATCGTCTGCCGAAGACCTTCCTTTTCCTAACCCGGCCTCTCTGGGGTTTTTCTTTTGTGAGTGTTCTTATTCAGAACAAAGTGCCCATGTGGGTTGCTTAGAAAAATCCATGGACATACACAGGCATGGAGCTTGGAGGAC
This sequence comes from Mirounga angustirostris, assembly GCF_029215605.1. Classification (NCBI taxonomy): domain Eukaryota; kingdom Metazoa; phylum Chordata; class Mammalia; order Carnivora; family Phocidae; genus Mirounga; species Mirounga angustirostris. The sequence continues at coordinate 35,757,266 of NW_026991716.1, forward strand.
AGCCTGGGTCATGTTGGCATTTCTGCGTTTTGGAGTTAATTCAGGAATCTGGAGGCCAGCAACATTTCCATTAAATAAGACAGCATGCTGTGGCTCCTGATGCCAGGCGAAACTGAATCTACAGAGTCTTTTCCATTGATTTCAGTCCATAGATGTGGCAGCCTTGGTGACCAATTCCATGACCAATATTTGAACCAGCCCTGGAAATCTGGGTGGAAGGACATGTGAGCTCTAGCCCTTTGTGGGTTAAAGGGCAGTTGATTGAGAGGCCCACTGAATAGAAAGGTAGCATTCCTCTTCAGCTTAATAAGAGGCTCCAAATGCTGCAGAATCTGAAAAACACAGATTCCCTGAGTCTGAGAGGTCCTGACCATTTCTAAAGGCTATGGTCAACCGGGTTCTGTTGACTGGTGTCCACCCCGATGAGCTCAGTTCTCACGTCAGCCTGTGCTTTGGGGGCAGCAGCTAGAGCATTGTTCACATGCCCTATTGTCTGACAAATGAGGGAAGTTTTCTATCTATGCCTGAATTAGGAATGAATTCCACTGTGGTCTCAAATTTATTTTGCTACATTCTTAAAAGAGAATTAAAAAAAATACATTCTAGCCTAGTAGCGTCTTCCCTGAAATGCATGTAGATTTAAATAAAGTTCTGTTTCTCTTGCTTGGAAGTAAGCAAAAGGTAAAATGGAGTTTGGGTATACTGGTATTCATTCCTTGGGGGCAAAAAAAGGAAGGGAAAAATTATTTGTTGTGTGTCTTCTATGTGATAGGCATTGTTTCATGCTTCACAAATATGAACTCACAGATATTAACTAATCTCACAACAAGTCTATTGGTGGTGATGGGGGGTAGCTAATGCTTATTGAGAACTTTGCATGTGCTAGAGGGATTTCATATGTTGTCTCATTTAATTCTCACAGTGACCCTGTCAACTAGGTAGTATTGGGCCCATTTTATAGGTAAGGTAATTGAGGTTGAAAGAAGTTAAAAGTGACCCCAAGACAACAGTTAGTAAAATGGTAAAGCCATAACTTGATCCCAGGTTTGTCTCACTCTGGAACCCATCTTCTGCATACTGTGTTGCTAAGTGAAAATCATTTGTCAAGTAGAAATGATCTCACGAATACCAACAAAACACTGAGGTCAGACCTATGAGGTCAGGAGGTCATGAGAAAAAGGCAGTGTTGGGAGGGTTGTGAGTTGGGATGTGCACTGAAAACCATGAATGCACATGGCAGCTTGTCAGAGCTGGAGATGAACATGAATGGGAATCTGGGGCAGGCACCAGATGGCCAGGAAGAGCTGCTCCACCTGGAGTCCCAGGGCCTGGGTAAGGATCAGAGGGAAAGGGAGGGTTGTAGGGGAGGCTTGGCTTTCTACCATGAGGACTTCATTAGTTAACCAACTAGGTCAGGTCCAGCTGAGTAATTATCTTTCCCTAATCTACCTGGAACTTCAGTTTTGAAGAGTCTCCACAGTCAAAGAGTTTATGCACTTCAAATAGTGGTGTTGGACCAAAGCAGGGGGATACTACAGAGAGAAGGGGTACAGTCCAGGTTCCAAGAGTGTGGACTTTGGCAGAGAATAATTTCCCATCCTCAAATGAGCAATAGCCATGAGAAAGAGGTGAAAAGGATCCAAGGGGCCATCATTTTCCCTTTGACCCCTCTGTATCCCAACTGTTTTTTCTCTGGAAAGAATTTCATTATTTAAATGTAACATTTGTTTATTCACTGAGACTGTGAGTCAACTGGTGAAGTAGACCATCTGTCAACAAGTACTGAGTATCTGCTCTTTCAACAACCCTCTTCTATGTTTAATGTTACAGATAAATAAAAGAAATATTGTCCTTGACCTTGTGATAGAAAGCACTGGGGGTATGGGAAATTCAAGCTTACGTTAGAAAGTAGGCGAACACTCATAGACAATGCATTGGTGGTAGTATGGTGCAGGTGGTGTAGACAATTGTAAGAAAGTAAAAGAAGGGGAGTGGTCAGATTGCAGAGGGCTTTTCAAGAAACAAAGCAAGGTCATAGGGGTGGGAAGGAGCCCACCGTGGTCAGGGACTGGCACAGAGATTGAATAAAAGGACCTTGGGGTTTCCTTTGACTGTGGGGGGAATTGGGGCCCAGTGACCTCTAGGTCCAGACACCATACCCTTAACGAGTCCCCTGCATCCCCAGGACATTCCCAGGCAGAGGTGCACTGGAGTTTTCCACAGGCTTGTCAGGCTACTCTCCGTCCCTCAGACGATGGAAGAAAATCTGCTTTAGAGTGTAACTTTGGGCTACTCTTCTACTACTCTTGTGCAGTGGTTGGGGAAAGGCGATAGAATTTAAAGTAGGAAAACATGGGTTTGAGCACGGGTTTCACCCACTAGCTGTATGATCTAGGATCTGCCATTTATATTGCTGGAAGTCTCAAGCCCCTCATCTATCAAATGAAGCTAATAAAAACTGTCTCTTAAAGTTACTGTGAAGTGGGGCGCCTGGGTGGCTCAGTTGGTTAAGCGACTGCCTTCGGCTCAGGTCATGATCCTGGAGTCCCAGGATCGAGTCCCACATCGGGCTCCCTGCTCGGCAGGGAGCCTGCTTCTCCCTCTGACCCTCCCCCCTCTCATGTGCTCTCTGTCTCTCTCATTCTGTCTCAAATAAATAAATAAAATCTTTAAAAAAAAAAAAGTTACTGTGAAGTGTTAATAAGAGATGGTGGCACTTTGTGCATCTCTCCATTTTGGAACTGCTGAATACATTTGTAATAAACTATTTGCATGACTATCTTATCTGCCCACCTTCTCCACCCCTCAGGCAATGAGTTCCAAAGACATGTGACTTTGCCTTATGAATCTGTAGCCCCAGCTCCAAGCTCAGTGCTTGGAAGATACTCCAAACAAGGTTTGTCAACTGAATGAATAAACAAGGATGAGATACCTCTAGTTAACTTTTTTTTCTTAAAAGCATTATTTGTTAAACTGTACATGCATCTCTAGGCAGTTTTCTATGTATATATTTTGCAGTAATAAAACTGAATATGGCAGCTATGAATCATTCATTTGAAAGTCTGACAGAATGAATGAATAAATATGGAATACACTATAAAAAGTGAAAGTGTAAAAATGAGTTATTATTGTCATCATAAGTAATAATGAGTCATCTAAAAGCCTACCCACAGCAAGCTGTTCAGAGCGCAAGAACGACTTGAACACAGTAGGAGAATTCTGAAGGTAGTTGGTAGTTATGAGTTAGCAATGGAGGAAGAGAGAATGGTTTAAACTGTCAGGCAGGCTCCATTGCTTCTGTGTTCTCTGCTCCCTGACTACCCCAGGAGGCTCATCCCACAGTAGCAACCTCTTCTCATTGGGGAGATAAATGCACAGGACAGGGGCTACCTCATCAGTCCTGACTGGTGGACTCAATGTAATCCAGGCTTTCCTTCTGGTGAGAATGGATCAAGCATCCATCATCTTAACAAAGGCCAATCCCTCTACCTGGGCTGTGGTTCCCAAACTCCCCTGGCCTTCTTCTCTTGTCCCTTCTCTCTTGCCTGAGCAACTTTCCCCCTCTTCTTTGGATTATGTCCATCACCACAAAACCATATATATATTTTTAAAGATTTTATTTATTTATTTGAGACAGAGAGAATGAGAGAGACAGAGAGCACATGAGAGGGGGGAGGGTCAGAGGGAGAAGCAGGCTCCCTGCCGAGCAGGGAGCCCGATGCGGGACTCGATCCTGGGACTCCAGGATCATGACCTGAGCCAAAGGCAGTCGCTTAACCAACTGAGCCACCCAGGCGCCCCTCCACAAAACCATATTTTAAAATCCATGTTGAATTAGATATAATTAGATGTAGATATATCTGAATTTGTAGGTACAAAATGGAAGGTTAAAACATTCAGTGTTCACTGGCCTTGGTTTCATTAGTGAAATAGGAGACAAGTTTATCTATTTATAGAGGGATTGCAGAGTAAGAGATTCAAGGACATTTAGATACGCAGAGGAAGGAAAAAAGTACTGTTTAACAATATTACCCCTCCCCTCCCCATTAACCTTCTAGTTATCTTTCTATTTCTCTGGTCCCTTTTCATAAAAAAAAAAAAAAAAAAAAAAAAAAAAAGCTTCATCAGGGTGGTTGATATTCACCGTCTCTATTCCCTCACCTCCCATTCTCTCCTCAATCCAGTCCAATGGAGTTTCATTCTTTCCACTCTATTGAAAGTATCTTTTTAGCATCTTTAGTGACCTAAGCATAGCCAAAGCCAGTGATCAGTTTTCTGTTCTCATTTTAGTTGACCTCTCAGCAAATGGTAGAGCAGTAAAGTCACCAACTATTTCATATGCCAGCACCCAGTCCCTAAGTCCCCTGCAGGTTGGGAAGGTGCACGTGACTGTGATATGTGTTACCCCCTGGCTGAAGCACTGAAGACTCACTGTGCCATTTTCCGTGCTCTTTCTTCTCTCACTCTGGTGATCGGTGTCATCACAGATATGTGTCATCTATGTCAGCCTGGGTCCCTGGTGCTTGTGGAGCAGAACTTCCACCCTTCTGACCCACAGTGTTCATACAATGTGAATGAGAAATAAATGTTGTTGTGATAAGCTATGCACAATTAGTGCTAATTTATCACCAGAGCATAACCTAGTAAATCCTGACCAATACACACCACCGTTAGACAGAGTTGACTCCTCCCTTCTGCCCGCAGCACTTCCTTCCTTGGCCGTCTGTGACATCACTCCCTCCTGATTTTTCTCTCACCTTCCTGGCTTCTTCCAACCTCCAGATGTTGGAGCGCAGTAGGGTTCAGTCCTGGGCACTCTTCTTTTTCAACAGGTGATTTCATTTAGTATCGTGGCTTTAACATGTATTATACACCAATGGCTCCAAAATTTATATCTTTAGCTCTGACCTCTTCATTGAGGGCCAAATTGGGACATTTAACAGCCCACTTGAAATCTCTACTTTAATGTCTAATTGGCATCTCAAACTTAACATGTTCCAAACAGAACCCTTAATTTCATGCCCCATTCCAAAATCTACCCCAAGATGTTTCCTCTAATTGTTTCCATATCAATAAATGTTACCACTTGCTCAAGCAAAAAATCCTAGGGCTCGTCCATGATTCCTCAAATCCCACAACAGTTCTACCAGCAGATTCTGTATGAAATCTTTTAAAAGTATGCGTTAGACCTCGTTGCTTCTCTTTGTTTCCTTGTTTATCCCAACTGAAGTCGCCACCATTTCTCACCTGGACTGTCTCCTGTTTGCCAGCATCCATCTTGCCCTCCTACAGCATATTCTCCACATAGAACCTGAGTGATTTTTTAAAGAACATAATCATGTCATTCCTCTGCTTTAAACTCTCCAGTAGTTTCCCATGGCTCCTGAACAAACTCCAAACTCCTCAGTCCAGCAGACCTCACATCATGGTCTCTGCCTACATCTCTCCCTCCTCATGCCCCTCTTAGATATCTTTTGCTCATGCCTTCTCAGGTCACTGGTCTTCTTTCAGCTCCTCAGATATGTCCACTATGTTCCTACCTCTGGGCCTTTACACTTGCTGTTTGTTCCTTCTGTTTGGAATGTTCTTTCCCTGAATCTTTATGACTATCAATTCATTATTCAGTTCTCAGCTCACATATCACCTCTTCTGGTCTCCAACACACCCGGACTGTTTCTTATCCTATTATTTTGTTTTATATCCTTCCTAGCACTTGTCGTCATCAGAAACTACATGTATATATGTATTGTATAAAATGAAAACTCCACAAAGGTGATCTGTCTTGTTTATTGCTCCTTTTCTAATGCTAGGAAGGAAGGAAGAGAAGAAGGAAGGAAGCATGGAAGGAAGGAAAGAAGGAGGGAGAGTAGGAAGATAGAAAGGAAGGGAGGAATAAAGGGAGGGAGGGAGGAAGGTCAGCAGTTGTATCGGAAATAGGTGCCTCTAATATGTACTAAATTTGCACCCTGCTTCCTGCCCTCCTGCTCAAGCCCAAACTGCTCTCCTATGAGAACCCTGATGCCTGAGTTTGAGCTCTCTCCCCTCCACACCCACAGTCAGAACTTCTCTTTAAAGATTTTATTTATTTATTTTAGAGAGAGAACAGAGGGAGAGTGAGAGAGAGAAGCAGACTCCCAGCTGAGCAGAGAGCCCGATGTGGGGCTTGATCCCAGGACCCTGAGATGATGACCTGAGCTGTAGGCAGCCGCTTAACGGACTGAGCCACCCAGGCGCCCCCCACAGTCAGAATTTTTAAAGTGTCCCCTCTTTCTCAGGAACCTAGCTTGGGTCAACTTCCACAGCTCCCTGCTAACCCATTCTCTGATTAGCTTTACCACCTCACTCCTTGATCTCTCTCTCCTTTGGTTTTCACTTTTGTGGTTGTTTGTTTTGTCTCTGTTTTATGCATACTAAACCTATAAATAATTATTTCTAAAGGGAGCCAAACTAAACACCACACCTAAATGGTGAGTGGGCTTGTGAGAACAGCTCCCCTTCCTTTTCCTGGCAAGTGTTTCCATTTCTGAGACAGAGAAATGAGAATCTTTGGGGACATCTAGCATTATTTCAGAACACTATAGGGTCAGCCAGTTAATATCTGTGCCTAGCATTTGTACATTCTCAACAGAAAGAGGTAATTTACCATTATGAACCATTTATAATAAGCCTTTCAGGAAGGCTTCTGAGGAATTTTTCTTTCACAGATGCATTATCTTATAGGAATTCAGAAAGGGATACAATTCATGCATAAAGCAAGTCCTAAAGATTTAACCCCCTATATCTTTGCCTGATGAGGTAAGAACATCTGAAAGTTATTATTTTACTTTTCCTAATTATCAAGGTATAGCTTGTCCCTTGCAAAAAACTGGGAAATAAAGAATGGTATAAAGAAGCAGGAAAAAAAAAAATAACTCACAATCCATCTACCTTCCTTCCAGTTTTTTCTATGCTTTATCACATAGTTAAGATGATAATGTAGATACAATTTTGTAGCTTGCTTATTTCACTTAACATATCTCATAATCCTTTTTCCTAACTCATCAAATTCTTCATAAATATTACCTTTTGTGGCTATGTAATATTTCCTCATTATAATCTATTCTCTAGAATTAGAATTTTACATTATATATATACATATATATGTATATATATATACATACATGTGTGTGTGTGTATATATATATATGTAAGTAATGCTGCAGTGAGCATCTTGGTGTGTAAATGCTATTCCACATTTAAGTACTTAATTAGTTAACTAACATAAATATTTACTGAGTGCCCACTATATCCCAGTTACTATTCTTGGAGCTGGTCAACAAAGGCTATTTCCTCGGAGTGCTGACATTCTACTGAGGGTGACAGACAGGAGAAACAGATAAATACATACTATCAATTAGCTCTGTGAAGAGAGGTAATGCAAAGTAAGGGGATGGAGAGATCCCAATGATGCAGGAGGCTGTTTTCCTGAGGGGGTTAGAGGAAGATCTCTCTGAGGGAGTGGTCTTTGCACAAAGGCACTTTGGATTATTTCTGTAGGCTAGATTCTTCAAGGGAATTTCTGAATTAAAGTTCTTGCTTTCTAGGAAGCCAGTTTATTCCAACAGCAGTTCTCAGCAGTGCCTGGAAGAAACAACAGTTATAAAAATGTACCCTACTAGGGTGTGATCTTGAGCAAGTTACTTAATTCCTGTATTCCTTAGTTTTCCTGTGTGAAGTGGAAATAATTATGCCTGTATGTGTACGTGTGCGTGCATGAGTGTATGTGTGCATGTGTGTGTGGGTGCATGTGTGGCGGAGGCAGGAGGGTTGGGGATGGCCATGGGGAGGGAATGTTAAGGTTCCTGTATCCTGGAAGGACTGGGTTAGGGAGCAAACACATGATCAAGCTGTGAAATGTGTGCAGGGCATTCCAGTGATGGAAACTTAATTGAAAGAGGGTTCTGGAAGGTGTGGCATGAACACTTACTGTGCCTGGCACATAGTAAGTGGTCAGTAATGCAGACTGAGTAAAAGAAAGAACCCACCCTCTTGGGAAGAGCTTACTGATTGATACTGGGGAGCTGAAGGAGGAAGGTCTTAGATGATTGGTCACCACATAGCAGTGCAGTGTGGCTCATGATGTGTCAATCAGACAAGCTCCTTTTCATCCATAAGATTGCAAACAGATGGTATCCTCAGTTTACTCAATCAGAAAATGGGGCTAGTAATATTAACCTCATAGGGCTATTTTGAGGATTAAAAGGGACTGAAATATGGAAAGAACACAATACTGTGTCTTGGTCATAGTAGGCCCTCAACAAACGCGTGTTTCTCTCCTTCATTTTGTAGATGGATTAGGTAGAAAAGGATGTGGGATAGTAAAGAGGTAGGACAGTGGGATTTAAGTAAAGTATTCTCTCTCCAAACCCCAGAACTGGATAGTGTATTTGCTTATGCACCTGCATTTGTGCTGTATTCTTTTGAATTCTCAGATCTATGGTAATAAAAACATTTTGTTGCATCTAAGATAATTAATGTGTGCTGCTGTTGACAAAAAACTCCAAGGAAGGAGTTTCAAGGCCCTAGTTTATGGCTGATCGTAAGCAAAGTTATCAAAGGAATCTATTTTAGCATCAGACTTAAATGCTCTCCTCATTTAAAATGATTAACTTGATTTGGAAAACAGCCAGAATCACATCCTCTTATTTCCTCTTGGTCCTTCTAGCAGTGTCTCCCTTCTATTAAGGTCCCTCCACCTCCACCCTCCACCCCTCGTCTTTGGCTCACTCCCCTCCATCATATCTTTCTGATCCTGGAAGAGGCTCTTTGTAAGGTCTGCCAGACTGGGCACCAGTCACACCCTGTATGGGTAGTGCCTATCTATATGGTAGTGCATATCAAAAGGACACACACATTTAACACGACCACCAGTATCATCCTTCCTTTTCCCAAATTCAGTGATGTCCAGGGTTCCTTAGTCTTGAGGCTGCCAAGTTGTAGCCACAGATCTGTTCCATCTACTGCTGGGCTCCTGGCTTCCACTTGTGTCTGTCTTCTACTCTTTGTCACCTCTCTTCACGTGGTAGCAGCACATGAGCAGCTCTTCACTCAGTACTTGCAGTAATAGCTTTGTCTGACTTCTTTCCCTACTGTTTAGGTTTTTTATTTTTATTTTTTAATCCTGTCTTTTCTTTAAGCCAGAAGCAGAACTGGATTGTGGAAAACAATGCCAAGGGCATGGGGCCCTGACTATTGCCATCTGCTACAATGGCAGGAAGAGGAGGAAGAAGGAGAGGGTGCTAAAAGTTAAGTAGATGAAGTAGTTAGTTGATGAAGAGGAATCTAAATTTAATTTGCTTAAAGCTTCTCAGACTGGCATTCATCTGTGGTGGAAAATGCTCACTGGCAGATGCTCTAGGAGCTGGTTAACTGTTTGTGGTTCACATGGCAGGGTAGAAAGACTCCTTTCTGTCCAAGCCCAAGAAGCTGCCTGTCTTCACTGGGTTCACTAATGAGCTTTGGGTTGCCTTGGGCAGTAATTTGCTCTCTGGATAAAAAGAATCCAAAGAGTGCGCAGGCTGAAAGCCCCTCTGGCTGGGTTTCCTCTTCTTACAAACAGCCAGGCTTTGAACTTGTAATTATGAGTCATGGGGCTCCCAGTCTGGCACAAAATTGACTCATTTTAAGCAAATTATCAGTTTTTGCCCTGTTACCAAATCCTGTGATCAGCCATTCTGTATTAAAAAAAAAAAAAAAAGGAACAGTTTTATTAAAAGAGCAGAATGTGTATGGAAGGAGAATGAACTACACTATGCTTTCCAGACGTATGGACCAAAGTCAAGCTCAGGCCCAGTGTAAGCCAAGCAACAAAATAAATAGTAAAAATGGCACAAAAGCAAACGATCAGGAAAATTCATTTCAGAACAGATGCAAACCCAACTTTTGCAGCCAACAGCATACGATTCCTATAATGCTATGATTCCAGGACATTCTCCCCTACCCAGCTTCCAACTCACTTGGATGTAATGGAACTGAGGTCAAGGAAGAAATGTCCTTCTTTGGGTTGATTTAACCCACAATTTTGTTAAAGAGTCAGTGATGATAGATGCTTCTGAGTTGCCCAAAGTTAGTTACTTAGACAGATGGACTGATAGAGCAATCATAGTAAATAAATGTGATCTAGTGATGAGTCTGTGGTGGAAGGAGAATTCCAAGGCCTTCTGTTATAAGAGCCCTCTCCTGAGGACACCTGCTACATTAATGGACTTTGGCTGAGGAAACATTTGAAATGATCATTACTTCTTTGTTAGTTCCAAGAATAGTAACTGATCTGGAAGACAATTTTTTTTTTAAAGATTTTATTTATTTATTTGACAGAGAGAGAGACAGCGAGAGCAGGAACACAAGCAGAGGGAGTGGGAGAGGGAGAAGCAGGCTTTCCGCCAAGCAGGGAGCCCCATGTGCGGCTCGATCCCAGGACCCTGGGATCATGACCTGAGCCAAAGGCAGACGCTTAACAGCTGAGCCACCCAGGTGCCTCTCAGTCCATTTCTCCTTATCATTGTTTTAGGAAAGTGTTAATCATACCCAAGGCATTAGAGAAGAAAAATTGTCTTTTCAGGGGTGGCTGGGTGGCTCAGTCAGTTAAATGTCTGCCTTCGGCTCGGGTCATGATCCCAGGGTCCTGGAATCAAGCCCCCAAGGGGCTCCCTGCACAGAGGGGAACCTGCTTCTCCCTCTCCCACTCCCCCTGCTTGCGTTCCTGCTCTCGCTGTCTCTCTGTCAAATAAATAAATAAAATCTTTAAAAAAAAAAAAAGGAGAAATGGACTGAGAGTAAACTGGGAGGCTATGTGGTCCAAGTGTGTATTTTTTTGAAGAGTGGTTTGAAATTTTTTTTTATTATGTTATGTTAGTGACCATACAGTACATCATTAGTTTTTTTTTTATTATGTTATGTTAATTACCATACATTACATCATTAGTTTTTGATGTAGTGTTCCATGATTCACTGTTTGTATATAACACCCAGTGCTCCACGCATTATGTTCCCTCCTTAATACCCATCACCGGGATTTCTAATTAGTCCCTTTAAATAGCTGCCCATTCATCTATACCACTGTAGAAGATACTTGGCTCTGGGTTAAATTGTCTGACTTCCTATGATAAAAACTCTTAACAAAATGGGTATAGATGGAACATACCTCAGCATAATACATGCCTTATATGGCGAGCCCACAGCTAACATCATACTCCATAGTGAAAAGCTAAAATCTTTTCCCTTAAGATCAGGGACAAGACAAGGATATCTACTCTCACCACTTTTATTCAACACAGTATTGGAAATCTTAGCCAGAGCAATTAGGCAGGAAAAAGAAATAAAAAGCATCCTAATTAGAAAGGAAGAAGTAAAACTGCCACTATTTATGGAATACATGATTTTATATTTAGAAAACACTAAGACTTCACCAAAAAAATGTTAGAACTAATAAATTCAGTAAAGTTGCAGAATACGAAATCAATATGCAAAAATCTGTTGTTTTTATACACTAGCAATGAACTGTCAAAAAGAGAAATTAAAAAAAAAAATCCCCTCTAAATTGCATCAAAAGAATAAAATACCTAGAATAAATTTAACTAAGGAGGTGAAAGAGCTGTACACTGAAAATTATAAGACATTGATGAAAGAAATGAAAGAAGACACAAATAAAGACACAAAGATATTCTGTGCTCATGGATTGGAAGAATTAATGTTGTTTAAATGTCCATATTACCCAAAGGAATCTAAGATTCAATGTAATCCTTATCAAAATTCCAATGGCATTATTCACAGAAATAGAAGAAATAATCCTAAAATTTGTGTGGAACCAGAAAAGATCCTGAATAAAAAGAAATCCTGAGAAAGAACAAAGCTGAAGGCATAATGCTTCCTGATTTCAAATTGTACTACAAAGATATAGTAATCAACAGTATGGAATTGGCATAAAAACACATAGGTCAATGGAACAGAACAGAGAGCCCAGAAGCAAACCCACACTAAAATGGTTGATTAATTTATGACACAGGAGGCAAGAATATACAATGGCAAAAGGGCAGTCCCTTCAATGAATGGTGCTGGGAAGCCACATGCAATAGAATGAAACTGGACCACTATCTTAAATTGTACACAAAAATGAACTCAAAATGGATTAAAGATTTGAATGTAAGACCAGAAACCATAAAACTTCTAGAAGAAAACATAGATAGTAAGCTCCCTGACATTGGTCTTGTCAACTTTTTGGATCTGACTCCAGAAACACTGGCAACCAAAGCAAAAATAAACAAAGGAAACTATATCAGACTAAAAAGCTTCTGCACAGGAAGAATGAAGGGGGCAAAATTGGAGAGACGAACCATGAGAGACTATGGACTCTGAGAAACAAACTGGGGGTTCTGGAGGGGAGGGAGGTGGGGGGATGGGTTAGCCTGGTGATGGGTATTAAAGAGGGCACGTTCTGCATGGAGCACTGGGTGTTATACGCAAACAATGAAGCATGGAACACTACATCAAAAACTAATGATGTAATGTATGGTAATTAACATAACATTAAAAAAAAAGCTTCTGCACAACAAAGGAAATCATCTGCAAAATTTAAAAAGCAGCCTATTAAATGGAAGAAGATATCTGCAAGTCATATATGCAATAAGAGGTTAATATCCAAAATGTATAAAGAACTCATACAAGTAATTAGCCAAAAAAATCTGATTAGCTAGTGGGCAGAGGATCTAAATAGACTTTTTTTCTAAAGAAGACATACAGATGGCTAATAGACACATGAAAAGATGCTCAACATCACTAATCATCAGGGAAATGCAAATCAAAACCACAGTGAGATATCACCTCACATCTGTCAGACTGGCTAAAATAAAAACGACAAGAAATAACAAGTATTGGTGAGGATTTGAAGAAAAGGAAACCCTCATGGGGTGGGAATGGAAATTTGTGCAGGCACTATGGAAAACAGCATGGTGGTTTCTCAAAATATTAAAAATAGCCCTATCATATGATCCTGCAATTCCACTTCTGTGTATTTATCTGAAGAAAATGAAAACACTAATTCAAAAAGTGATATGCATCCCTATGTTCACTGCAGCATTATTTACAATAGACAAAATATGGAAACAGCCTAAATGTTCACTGATGCATGAATGGATAAAGATGTGGTATATACATACAGTGGACTACTACCCAGTTCTAAAAAATAAAATCTTGTTATTTGCAATGTGGATGGACCTTGAGAGTATTATGCTAAGTGAAATAAGTGAGACAGAGAAAGACAAATATCATACAATTCCACTTGTAGCTGGAATCTAAAAAACAAAACAAATGAACAAACAAAACAAAATTCACAGATACAGAGAACAGATTGGTGGTTGCCAGAGGGGAGGGGGGCTGGGGGGTGGGTAAAAGGGTTAAGGAGTTCAAGAGGTACTAACTTCCAGTTATAAAATAAGTCATGGGGATATAATGTACAGCATGGGACCTACAGTCAATAATATTGTAGTGCAAATTTGAAATTAGCTAAGAAAGTAAATCTTAAAAGTTCTCAACACAAGAAAAAAAATGAATTGTACCTCACTGACCCAGACTATATAGGCACTCACTACCACTAACCCCTCCCAAACCTGGAGTGAAGTGACCCCACCAAGGAGAAAGAATCTAAGACATGCTAGGAAATGAATATAAATTATTTATTGTAAAATGCAAAAAAAAAATTGATTTACAAATTTTATATCCTTTCCAAATTACTTTCAATTTAAAAATGCCTTTCTTGTTTTCTGAGTCTATTATCTCTTGACCCTTACATAGAAACCATGGTGATTAAATGGCTATCTTTGTATGTTCCCAAATCCCCAAATAAAGTCCATTAATCAATCACTTAATGTTTTTTGAATATCCATCATATATGCTTTCTGCTCATTACTGTAGTTAATGAGAATTCAATGAAATCCATGAAAAGTAAAGGCAGAATATAAGAGTCAGCAATCATCTCTTCATTGGCAATTCCAGGGCTCATTTTTCAATTCTCATACTTTTTGGCCTCTCTGCAGTATTCCTTCACTATTAAACTGAATATTCCTTAACTATTCAGTTTAATATTTAGTTTATTCAATATTCTGTAACTATTCAATATTTATTCAATATTCCTTAATTATTCAGTTTAATATTCCTTAACTATTCAGTTTAATATTCCTTAACTATTCAGTTTAATATTCAGTTAAATATTTAATATTCACTTAAGCTGAATATTAAACTGAATATTCCTTAACTATTAAAATTTCATTCTCTGGCATCTTGGCACAGTTCCCTCATTATTCTCCTTCTATGCCTCTGACTGTTTATTCTGAGCCTTCTTGACTGGCGGCTATACTGTCTGCCTACCTGAGCAGCATAACTGACAAGGAGGAGGTCAGTGGGGACAGAAAGGAAGTGTTGAATTCAGTACACACTTCTGATGGAACATGATGACTAGCTGGCTGTGTGAGTATATATTAGAATTTCTGTGTTGCAAATAATGGAAACTAAATTTTAAGCTGGCTTTGAAAAAAATGGATTGTATCAGGTAATTAGAAAATGCAAAGGCAGTGCTGGTTTCAGGCACTCTTTGAGACAAAGATTAAAAAAGCAAAAGAAAAAGACTAATCTAAGGAAATCAACCAAAATGTAGCACAGACATCTAAAGAGATAGTAAATATGAATTAGAGACTGAGATGTGAGATATAGAATAATAAGGTCCAACATAGGTCTAATAGGAATTTCCAAAGATGAGGCCACAGAGAATGGAGTAGACTCAATATTTAAAAAGATAATGGCTTTGTATTTTCCTGAAATAATAAATATGTAAATCCTAGTACTTGGGAAGCATAATAAATTCTGGGCAAGAAATATAAAAACAAAAATTCTCTAGGCATAACATTGATACCAAGAGCACCAAAGACAAGAGAATCTTAAAAGTAGCCAGGGGATTAAAAGGCATATTGTTTACTAAGGAATGATGGTTAGATTGAGAACATACTTCCCAATTATAACAATGAAAACAAAAAGACAATAGGATAGTGTCTTTAAAACATTGAGAGAAAATATATATCAACCTAGAATTCTATACTCAGCTAAATATACCCTCTCGATAATTGAAAGATCAACTAGAAAAAAATGAGTAAAAATATTGAGAACATGAAATAATATGGTAAACCAGCTTCATCCAAATAACACATAAAAATCCTATACCCACAAATAAGAAAGAAAATATATATTCTTTTAAAGCATACATGGAAAATTGACAAAACCAAACATGTACTAGGTCCCAAATCAGGTTTTAACAAGTATAAAGGTTTAGTCATAGAAAACCATGTTCACTGACCACAGTGCAATAATACTAGAAATTAATAACAAAAAGACAGCTTTTAAAAAGTTCATATGTTTGAACATTTATAGAAATCTCAAAATTACTTGTGGGTCAAAGAAAAACTGAAAAGGAAAGTAGACGCTGTCTATAATAATGTTAATGTTTCTTATCAACTCTTGTGGAATAGAGTGAAATCAGTAATTAGTGGCAATTCTATAGCTTAAGAGTTATATTAGAAAATAAATAAGACTGTAAGTTAATGAAATAAGCATATACTTTGAGAAGGTAGAGAAATAAAATTAGAATAAATCCCTTACAAAGAAAAAGGATATAATCTGTTCACATCATTTGCCTGCTTCGAGAAATATTCTGCTTATTCCTCACTTCACCCTTACAGAAAGTCCAAGTTCTAGCTTCAATTCCAAGAAGCCTCCTGTAGCTACACAAAATTTTCACCAGTATCCACATGCACTATGTCTTTTCATGCTTTTGTAATATTACCTCCTCATTTTGGAATGCCCATTCCCATGCGGTAGGCTCCAGCTTATTCTTCTAACTTCAGTTAAAGTGCTACCTCTTCTGGGAAACCTTTCATGACTCCTCCTGGCAGAATTATTAACTTTATTACTGCATTCTTTCCCATTTATTTCAATGTACAATAAATTTTTGTTATATGAAAGTGAGCATGCACACAGAGTAAGAGTGCTGAACTAGGTGATCAAAGAAAAATGTTTAGAAGAGGTCAACTTGAAGCTAGAATTTACTTAACGCCCAGCTTGACCTTGTTTAGGCCCAGCCTAAATGCAGTAGGAATAACAATAAATCATAGTTAAGATTTATTGAACACTTTTCTATACCAATTAATAGGTGAGATGAGAGGTATTCTTCATGTGCTGGTGATGCAAGCAGTATGAGTGAGGCCAACCCTATTGGTTGGCTAACCTAAAAACCATCCCCAATCCTCTTAACTTTTGTATTCCCCTCGTTCTAGACAAGCACTGTTCAATAAAAATATAATGCAGGTCATATATATAATTTTAAGTTTTCTAATAGACACATTAAAAATGTGAAAAGAAACCAGTGAAATTATTTTTAATAATGTATTTTTAAACCAATAGATTTAAAATATTATAATTTCAATATGTAATCAATATTTATAAAATTATTAAGATACTTTACATTTGCTTTTTATATGAAATCTTTGGACTCCTTTGCAAATTTTATACTTATACACAGATGCTGAGTTCACATTGGAAACATCATTTATATTTAAGTTTCATAAAATTTCCAATTGTTCTAAACAACCTTAAAATTTTTCCAATAACCAAAGTGAGAGCTAAAAAAAGTATTGTCCTTTAATATTTGCATCCATAATGACAAAACTGGTCAATAAAATCTTTATTTGTATTATTAGAAACAATTTATGTGCCTGTTGACATGCAATGATTAAAGTGAAATAATAATTCTACCAAAACAATAAAGTTGTATCTAATGGAAAAGTGTTTTTTACTGTTTCCATTTGATATTTAAATTAAATTAATTAAAATTATATAAAATTAGTAATTCAGAGCCTCACCTGCACTCACCACATATCAAGTACTCCATAGTCATATGTAGTTAATGGCTATATTGGACAGTGAAGCTCTACAGGCTGGAAAAGCCATATACCATGTTCCCAGACTTCCTTGCACATTAGGCTGGTTGTGTGATGTATTTTTGACCTAAGAAAATGTGTGAGAAAGTTTGGAATGGTCTTCTGATCCTGATTTTCTGACAAAGGGATAATCACAAGAAGAGAATTTGCTAGCACTATTCCTCCTCCTCCTTCTTGCTTTCAAGAACATTATATGATCCCTGGGCTATAGCAGCCATCTTGTCACCATGAGACAACCCACAAGGATAAAAAATCAATACATTAAGAGTGATGAAGCAATAACTTGAGATCTGGATGATAATCAATGAACTGTTGGACCAACTCTGAGATTCCCTGCCATTTAATTTCTTCATAAGAAAACCACATCTGTCCTTATAACTTAAGTCATTAAAATAGTCATATAAAACTTGCAACTGAAAAGATTCCTACAATGTGTATGGCACACTAGGAAAAGAAACAATAGGCAACATGAGCAGATAGAGGTGTATGTTGAAGAATAATGGTATATGTTGAAGAATAATAGTAAGTTAGCAGAGATGGGGCGGAGCCAGATAATGGAGGGCTCACAGGTGTCTCAACTGAGAAGTCCAGACACATATGCTCTGTCATATGGACCTTATCATACCCTGTGTTTTCTATGGTAGTTTGTACATAAGTCATTTTTTTGGTTACTAAATTTTAAGGGCTGGGCATTTTTATAGAGAAAGTTCAGTAAATAGTCATTAGCTGAATGATTAGATAGAGAGCTAAAGGGATCGAGACTGGGTCTGTAGCATGTATCAAATGTTTAACATTAAAGAAACCCCAACAAAAGAAAGCCCTCAGTGAGGGAACCTATTAAGAGTTCCTGTATTAGTATGTCAAATAGAAAGTCTTTGGCCTGGGGCGCCTGGGTGGCTCAGTCGGTTAAGCGTCTGCCTTCGGCTCAGGTCATGATCCCAGGGTCCTGGGATCGAGCCCCACATCAGCTTCCTGCTCAGCGGAGAGCCTGCTTCTCCCTCTCCCTCTGCCTGCCTCTCTGCCTTCCTGTACTCTCTCTCTATCTCTCTGTCAAATAAATAAATAAAATATTAAAAAAAGAAAGTCTTTGGCCTAACTTTTATATCCCATAAACACCTAAAACAAAAAAGACCACATTAAATTGAATTTTGCCTAACCCTTTCTACTTTCAACTTAATTACTAGGTAGCACCTTTATCCTTCCTCTGACATTTGGCTTCTATTTTCATCTCTTTGAACATGTAATGCTTATTAGCCTCATGGTGTCCTTTGTTATTCCTCCTAACTGAGCTCCTCTATTTTCTCATCTTTATCTCACTCCCACAGTGTGAAACTAGGCCTCCAACTCACTGCTTGAATACTGTGCAAACCTCTACCAGCTGATCTACCACCAGCCTCACCAACCCCAACCTATAGTCTAATCAAATTCTTCTGATACTATTTTTCAAAGAACACATATTTTTTTTTTCAGATTTTAAAACAATATATTCTTTGGAGACTATTCAGAATAAACTTTTAAAAGGAAAAGAAAAAAATAAGATAGTAAGATAACATAGTAATAAGATAGAGATAGTAACTATATTTTAGTGTATCTTCCCGAATTTTTTCTATGCAGGTTTAGATCTAGGTAACATAATTGAAATATCATAAACAAAACTTTGCATTCATCCTCTTTATTTCTCCTCATATCATAAAACATTCCCTGTGTCATTAAAAATTCTTCAAAACAATACAAAAATAACCATATGAGCTCATCAGATGGCCATTCTTGAACTTATTTAACCATATTTTTATATCATCACTTCTCTTTTCTGAGTCCCCACAGGGACTGACAACTGTCTTTTGTAGTAAATAAAAATTCCCACTCTTGGATCCTGTCAGGTGCTATCATTCTACATCTGGCTCTACCCTCCAGCTGGTGTTTCATGTTCTAGCCAAATAAATTGGCTCCCTCCTTCCCATATACAACTTGCCTCTCTCCTGAACCATCATTCATTTTCTTCCTCTTCTATCCCAGGCAAATCATTGCTCTTCTTAAAATTTACCTCAGGTGTCATTCTAAAATCTCTCACTATCTCCTTCTTTATATCTCACATACCCTGGTTTATCTAGTGCACATGTTTATGACTTCAGCCGTGTGCTGGTTGTACTTATGTTTCTACCACATGTGTTGGTCTGATAGGGTGCCAGGGACCTGCATGGTGGGCCAAACACAGGAGGATCAAGGCTAGCAGGTCAGGGGCCACTTCTTCTTGACCCCCCATTGCACTTTATGAGGTTCTGGTCGCTTTGGAAGGGAAGTGTGAGGTAGGGCTATTCTCATGCTCAGAGTTGAGCAGCAGGGAGTGGTAAATGTTGGCCCGGCTATGATTAACAAGATAGACTATCAGGCATTTGGAGGCCATCTGCATTTCCAGGCTAAATGAAAACATATTTATTTTGGCTGCTGAGTATCTGGAGGATGAGGGAGCCTCTGAGCATATGGGAGGCTTACCCTCCTTTGGAAAAAATGATCTCAATTAAATCCAATATCTGCTTTAGATTAGCCAGTGTGTTATGCATAAACTTGTGCACTAACTTAAGGGGCCCAGTGAAGTTTCCCTACTTTTGTATCCAATGTTTCTTTATCTTACATGGCTATTCTTTTATAATTGAAAATTGTGAGCATCTGGTTATAGGTTGAATCTGAAATACAAAACAGTCACTGGCCTCCTCCTCAGCCTTGTCAGGCCATCACTTGGCAGCTTGCCTCACACAGCCTGGATGCCAGCAGGCTGAGGTGGCCAGGCCAGGTCAGGCCAGGCCAGGTGGAATGTTTATGAGCACCACTCAGTGGAACAGAACTTGTGCTAACAAGACCCCAAAGGAACCCACTGGTCTGATTGTGGGTGATCATTATGACTTGTTGAATTCAGTGCACTGATACACCTACAATGGATTAAAGGCCTTTAAAAAACTGCACTTTAATATTGGTCATTCTTTATCCCTATTAATGTACCACAAACTTTTGGCTACTAAAAGCATGACTATCCCAGTTTATGGCAAAAGAAAGTTACACACAAACTGGGCTTTGTGCTTGTTAGCCACTTGAGCAAAAAGTTGGATCGGAGTTAGCAGCTTTAAGATGTATCTGTAAATTTTAATTGGTCAAGACTTCTCTCTTAGTAGCCCACCTCTCTAAATATTTCTGGCATCACCAGATGGCAGTGCATTTCTCATTTCCAGAATAGGTTATGGATTACTCTGCTGCTTCTGTAGGTAGACAGGGATGTTATACTCTAGGTATGCATAAACCTTGAGGGAGGCACCCCTATTCTCTGGTTGCTAGCACTCCACTGGCCATGAGGTTATGAAGGGGAGGGCAAGGAAGGGCTAGATGTTACAAATAGCATGATACAGACACATCTTTGGCAAGTGAAGAATTTGGACTAGTAATTCTCATCTTTCTAAAAACCAAAGCAATGATTTTGTCATCAAGAGGCAATAAATAGTAGGTAACTGAGAAACAGGTGCCAAATGTGAAATTTCTGAATCATCCTTGATCTCTTCTCCCCTTATCATTGGCATTTAATTGGTTACACAAACCTTTTGATTTCCTCTCATATGGATCTCTCCCACGCATCTCTTCTTCATCCCCAGTACCACTGTCCTGGTTCAAACCTTCATGATCTCATGGCCTAAATGACTGCAGCTCACACCTTCCCCATTTTCTTTCTGACTCCATTCTCACCCTCTCCTCGTGCTTGTCAGGAATATCCTTCTAAAATAAACCTGATAGTTTCTCTCTGACGCTTAAACACTTTCAGAGGCTCCTCAGTGTTTATGTTTATACCACTGTTTCTAAGCCTTATGGATTTAGCAACTGGGCCCCAACCTAAGTCTCTTCTTCTGCCACTCCCCCCATATAGTACATCTCATATTCTGACTTGTGTTCCACAGTCAAGTGCTTCAAGTCCTCTCAATGTTTCACATATCATGCTTTCTCATGCCTCTCTTCTTTTTTGCCCACACTATTCCCTATTCCTCAAGTGTTCTTCTCCATCACTTCTGTGGGATTTATTTCAAGAGGCAGGTGAGATGCTGTTGCCCATGAAGTCCACCCTAATACCTCCAGGCAGAATGTCACTCCCTCTCCTCCATAGCACAGCACTTTCCACACGCCTCCCTCATTCCTGCTACATTACATGGTAAGGGCTCCTTTACTTTTATCCACCTCTTTGACTTCTCTGTGAGCTCTTTGACCTCAGGACTTTGTACTCCAGGAACTAGCACATGTGCACAGTGCCCATTCATGTTTGCTGAATACATAAATATGATAGTGGAGGAAGTTATTATGATAAGCAGTTTTGTGTGACAGTAAGACCAGCTTGCTTGTTTCTTTCCTTCTTACCAACAAACACTGGTACCAGAACTCTTTTGGACTTTCTGGAAGAACATAGAGCAATGGTTCCTCAGTTAAAAATCAAAAATAAGAGAGTTGGTATATCCAAAATGGTGGTGTGAGGAACTCAGAGGGTCCTCTCACCAGCAAAACAATCACAGCTAGTGAAAATTATTTAAAAAACACCAACCATTTTAAGTCCCTGAAAATTATCCTAAGGGCACATAGCAGATGGAGAGTATTTATTTAAAAGTATCTACTAAATCTTGGTAAGAACAGCAAGAGTTTGTGGCATTTGAGCCATGACTCTCTTCTTCCCCATCATTTACCTCAGGGTGATGGAAGTTGTACACTGGGTGAGTGCAAATTAGAATACAAGACTCCCTCTCCCCATATCTCCCAGTCTAGTTTTATGGTATCTCCCTAGGGGGAACAGGCTACCATAATTTCTCATGATCCCCAGCTCTGTGTTGTAGAAGCTTTATTCTAGGTAAGAGCAGATGAGATGTCTGGGGCTCCCTTCCTCTACCTATCCCCCACTTGTAAGGCAGAAACTCTACCCCAAGAGTAGTGGGCCAAGAATACTGGGTTCTGATTGTCTCTCCCTCAGTTGTTCATAAAATGATGGTTCTGTACTGGAAGAGGCAAGGTGATGAGGGAAAAGGCCATGGCTCCTGGCCAGCACCTCTCTCATAAAGCAGGAATGATGTTGCTTCAAGAGAAACAGACCACTGTCCCCACCCTCAGCTCCAGAGCAGTGGCTCAGAGACTTGGCTCTTGGGAAGAGGCAGGTATAACAACAGAGAGCTTCACAGCTTTCCCAGGGGAAGTGCCTTATTTAGAACAGAAAGCATGGAGATGTTCAAATCTAAGGGTGCTATGGAAACAATGGAGATTTTGGTGGCAAGTTATTAAAAGGAAACTGGTAGCTCCATGAAGGCAACAAACTAAACAAGCTTAAGTTTAACAGAGATGAGACCGAAGTTTAACATAGAGAACCAGGGAAAGAGACTGTTAATAAGAGCCCTCCTGGGGTTAGAACAAGCCTTGAAGACTGGCCTCAAAGACTACTACAAAGGGGCTGGATTTAACTGCATCAAAATCTGGAGCAATTTATGCCTAGGTATCACTGAAAACAATGGAGAAATCAGCTGTCAATTAGTGGAGGCTAAAGCTGGGTGTGATATCAACAGAGGCAGACAGCTTAACAGAAAAATCAGCGAAAGAGGCCATTAAAGAAAGGCCTGCTAAAACCACTCTCATCCCAGGTGACTATGCACCTGCCTAAGATTGTGCCCTCTGAGGAGCATCACTAGAACTTGCACACTGCACAGGAATAGACTTCACTGAGATAGTCCAGCCAAATCACTAAACAAATAAATAACAACATGCCCTGGGGGAGGGGGAGGGATCACTATCCAGAGTTGCTACAATATATTACCTAAAATGTCCAATTTTCAACAAAAAATTATGAGAAATGCAAAGAAATAGGAAAGTGTGACCTATACACAGGAAAAAAGTAGGCAACAGAAATTGCCTATTAGAGGTTTCATATGTCAGCTTAGCAGATGAAGACTTCAAACCAGCTATTATAAATATAAAGAACCGAAGGAAACCATGCTTTAAGAATTAAAAGAAGGTATGAAGCATGCCTTATGAAATACAGATTATCAATAAAGAAATAGATGTTATTAAAAAAAAAAAAGAACCAAATGGAAAGTCTGAGGTTGAAAAGCACACTAATCAAAATGAAAATTTTAATAGAGGGTCTCAATAATAGATTTGAACTGACAGAAGAAAGAATTAATGGATTTCAAGAAAGATCGTTAGAGATTATGCAATCTGAAGAACAGAGAGAAAAAAGAATTAATTAAAAAATAATAAAGACCCAGAGAAATGTGGACACGGTTAGCACATCAACATACAAGTAATGGAAATACTAGGAGAGAAGAGTGAGAAGAGCAGAAAAAAATATTTAAAGAAATAATGCTGAAAACTTCCTGAATTTGATTTAAAAAAAGATTAACCTATACATCCAGGAAGCTCAATGAATTCTAAGTGGGATAAACACAGAATTCCACACCCAGCTACATCATAGTTAAAACATTGAAAGTTAAAGACAGAGAAAATTTTGAAAGCAGTTAGAGAAAAATGACTTGTCATGGACAAGGGAACCTCAGGAAGATTAAGAACTGACTTCTTAGAAATGATGGAGGCCAGAAGGCAATGGGATGATATATTCAAAGTCCTGAAAGGGGGAAAAAACCCAACCTCCTGTCAACAAGAACTTATATCCAGCAGAACTATTTTTCAAAAATTAAGGTGAAATAAAGACATTCTTAGATAAAAATGGAGAGAATTCATTGCTAGCAGGTCTGCTTTACAAGAAATACTAAAGGAATTTCTTCAGACTGAACACAAGTGGCTCCAGACATTAATTTAAATCCACAAGAGAAAACAAAAAGCATTAGTAAAGGTAATTATGTAGGTATTTATAAAAAAGATATAGCATATTTCTCCTTTTAACTGATTTCAAGAGTAATAGCATAAAACAATATGAATGTAATTGTATTTTTGTGGCATATAATATACAGAAATTTAATAAGGTTGACAATAACAGCACAAAAGAGGTAGGTAGGGGCAAAGCTGTATTGGAGTAAGGAAATTACCAGGTTACACCAGATGGTAACTTGAATTCACTGGGATGAATTAAGAGACCCAGAAATGGTAAATCAGAAATATAACAAATTCTATAAATATGTAATTGCTCTTCTCCTCTCAGCTTCTTTAAAATACAAAATGATATAAAGGAATAATTATAACAATGTATTATTGGTTTGTACACATAAAGATGTAATATGTGTATTAACAGTAGTGAAAAAAAAGGAAAGATGGAGTAGAACTATATAGGATTAACATTTTTTATATCTCACTGGAATTAATTAGTATTAATCTGAACTAGATTCTGATAAAGCTAAAATGTATATATAGAAATGTGCATATATACATATATAACAAGATATATCTATCTTGTTGAAGTATAGTTGACATACATCAGTATCAGGTGTACAACATAGAAATTCAACAATTCTATACCTTATGCTATACTCACCAGAAGTGTAGCTACCATCTGTCACCATACAACACTATTGCAATATTATTGTCTATATTGCCTATATTGTGTCTTTCATCCTGGTGACTCATTCATTCCATAACTGGAAACCTGCATCTCCCACTCCCCTTCAGCCATTTTGTCCTTCCCCCATCACCTGTCAATAAGAACTTCTATCCAGCAGAACTGTTTTTCAAAAATTAAGGTGACAACCTTAATTATCTATCTGATAATCTTGGCTTTTTCATTGGATCATTTGCATATGGCAACCACCAGTCTGTTCTCTGTATTTAAGGGTCTGCTTCTGCTTTTTGTTTGGTTTGTTTGTTGGTTCATTTGTTTTGTTTTTTGATTCCACATATAAGTGAAATCATATGGCATTTGTCTTCCTCTGTCTGACTTATTTCACTTAGCATAATACTGGGCCTTCAGGCCCAGCCATATTGTTGTGAATAGCAAGATCTCATTCTTTTGAAAAAATGGCTGAGTAATATTCCATTATATATATCTTTATCCATTCATCTATAAATGGACACTTAGGTGGCTTCCATAACTTGGCTACTATAAATAATGCTGCAATAAACAGGGGTGCACACATCTTTTTGAATTACTGTTTTTGTTTTCTGTGAGTAAATATCTAGTAGTGGAATTATTGGATCATATGGTATTTCTATTTTTAAATTTTTGAGGAACCTCTACTCTATTTTCCACAGTGGCTGCACCAATTTACATTCCACCAAAAACGTGCAAGTGCTCCTTTTGCTCCACATCCTCACCAACACTTGTTATTTCTTGTCTTCTTTACTCTAGCCACCCTGACAGGTGTAAGGTGATAGCTCATTGTGGTTTTGATTTGCATTTCCCTGATGATTAGTGATATTGAACATCTTTCTATGTTGGCCATCCGTATGTCTTCTTTAGAAAATTATCTATTCAGGTCTTCTATTGATTTTAATCAGATTATTATTATTATTTTGGTATTGAGTTGCTTAAATTCTTTATATATTTTGGATATTAACCCCTTATCAGATATCATTTACAAATATTTTCTCCCATTCAGCAGGTTGCCTTTTCAATTTTGTTGATAATTTCCTTCACTGTGTAAAGCTTTTAATTTTGGCATAGTCTCAAGAGTTTACTTTTGCTTCTGTTTCCCTTGCCTGAGAAAACATATTTAGAAGAATGTTGCTAAGGCTGATGTCAAAGAGTTTACTGCCCATGTTTTCTTCTAGGAATTTTTATAATTTCAGGTATCACATTTAAGTCCTTAATCCATTTTGAGTTTATTTTTATGTAAGATGTGGATCTATCCACCTTTTTTTTTATTATGTTATTAGTCACCATACAGGATCTATCATCTATCTATCTATCATCTATCTATCTATCTATCTATCTATCTATCTATCTATCTATCTATCTATCTATATCTATCTATCTATCATCTATCTATTATTATTATTATTATTATCTATTTATCTATCTATCTATCTATCATCTATCTATCTATCTATCTATCTATTTTTAGTAAGCTCTAGGCCCAAAATGGGGCTCGAACCATGACTCTGAGATCAAGAGTCACAAGCTCTTCTGACTGAGCCAGCCAGATGTATATTTTAAACCCAAGCAACCACTGAGAAAATAACTAAAAAATAAATAATAAAAAATTATTAAAGGAATTAAAATGTTACACTAGAAAATACTCAATGCAAAATAAAGCAGTTAAGGGGGAAGAGAGGAATAATAATGATAGAAAACAAAAAGTGCATGGAAGATACAGATTCAACTATAATAATAATGGCATTAAATGTGAATGAATGAAATGATCCAATGAAAAAACCAAGATTATCAGATAGATAAAAAAACATGACCCAACTATATTCTATAGGAGACAGACTTCATATGCAAAGATACAAATATGTTGAAAGTAAAAGGATGGAAAAGATATATCACACAAACAGCAATCATAAGAAAGCTAAAGGAGTTATACTAATATTAGATAAAATAGACTTTAAAAACCAAAAATGTTAATAGAGATAAAGAGGAACACTCTATAATGATAATAGCATTAATCGAGTGGAAGATATAACAATTATGTGTATACAGCTAACACAGAGCCCCGAGAAAGATGAAGCAAACTGACAGAATTGAAGGGAGAAAAAATTTAACAATAAAAATAAAATAAGATAAAAACAGAGAGGAGACAAACCATAACAGACTCTTAACTATAGGGAACAAACTGAGGGCTGCTGGAGGGGAAGTGAGTTGGGGAATGGGGTAACTGGGTGATAGGCATTAAGGAGGGCACTTGACATAACGAGAACTGGTACTATATGCAACCGATGAATCACTAAATTCTACCCCTGAAACTAAAAATACACTATATGTTGACTAAATTGAATTTAAATAAAAAATTTTAACAATAATATTTGAAGATTTCAATACCCCACATTCAATAATGGATGAACAAGTAAGGAAAAGATCAAAAAAATATAGAAGACCTGAACTACACTATAAACCAACTAGACTTAACAGACATCTATAGAATACTCTATCCAACAAAAGCAAAATAAACATTCTTCTCAAGTGCACATGCAATATTCTCCATGACAGACCATAAAACAAGCCTCAATAAACTTAAAAGTATGTTCTTCAACCACAGACCAGTGGCAGGGAAGGACAAAGGGGATCACAGAACAAAGTGTAGGGAAGGACCAGGAGTTGGCATAGCAGGGCCAATGGAGGAGGAGGTGAGGAGACAGAGGAGGGAACTTCAGAGTTTGAGGTTCAAAATTCAGAGGTCTAAGAGCAATTTTATATGGATGAAAGATCAATGCAGTAACAACAGCTTGCAGTCTGACAAGTGGCTGAGCTGTACAACGTGGTTAAATACAACCCAAACACCTGCCTGGTAGCTCCTGCCAATAACACAGGAGGTCACAGACTTCTCTGTAGGAGCATCTGGATTGGTCACAGCAGAACATCCAATGATGTGCCCTAATGAACTTGTCTCTAAGCACTGCAAACTGGAATCCACTAGATGACTGTTCTGAAGATTATCTAAGGATGATACCAAGAGTATGATTAGGAGAGATCTCCTTTCTTGCTCCCCAGATGATGTGGAAGATGTTGTACATTCAACAGGGTTAGGTTTAGAAAACAATATATTTTGGGGAAGGAAAGAGGAGCAATATGTCACTTTTTTCACCTATAGCGGTAACCATCTACTGACAGATGTTCCCACTATTCCTGTAAGTGAAACACTTGGAGAGAAGCATTAACTCTGTCCATAAGTACCTTCCCAGCATGCATATGTGTTTCCAAGGGATCAACAGGCACTTACTGCCCATATTCCTCTATACACTGCCCTTTTTAACATAGGTTCCTTTAAGATCATATTGCTTTAAGATGATCAGATTTTTCCTTTAATGGAATACCACAGAGCTCTTTTTCCCCTTGACCTTTTAATTCATGTTGAATAATAAAACTTAACATTGAGCTGTGATTTGATATTACAACACCGGGGATGCCAAAGCTAAGGCCTTGAGTTTGCCAGAAGATTGCAATTCTTGGTCCAGCAAGATTTCAGGATGCAATCTGGAAGTGTTTTAAATGCCAAAAGAAATGTGACACCCCTCTCTTCTGTTTTCATTTCCTTTTCTCCTGTTCTTCTTTTCCCTTGGTATCTTTTATAGTCTCCATGTTTCCTCCTTGAGGCAGTGTCTCCAGCACGTGGACCAACCTCTTCCTAAGGAAGGCTCTGCTATGTGTATTTGCCACCCATCTATTTTTGCTTCCTCCTCTCTGACTCCCTGACCTTTCTTTCCATTATGTCTCTGTGGCCCACACCCCACCATCTTATTGCCTTCTTGTCTAGTGATGAGATTGGGTACTCCATGTCTTAGGTTTTACTTAACTGTGGTCATTTTTAGGTCATCTATTTATGAAGCCACATGTGTTCAGCAAATGTGTACCTGTGATGGTGGCAGGCTATCTAGAGGCCCTCAGGTGTCCTGATCCTGAATATCTTCGGGAGAGGGTGAGAGTAATAAATATCCTCTCCCAGCACATCTGGAGACCAGCCCAAGGCAGAAAAGGTGTAAGTAATTCAAGTCATTGTATTTCTCCCAATGGAATACTTTATCTCTAGGAAAACTAGGTTCTCCAAAAATGTACCTTGGTCTTGATAGGGTTATTTCCTGAGCACCTAAATTGAGGGGATATACATATGGCCTTTCCAAGGAATGAACAAACACCAAGAAACTCATAGAAAGTGGAGTAAATTGTAAATACATTGCCCTGTACTTATTCCACTTTTCAATGAAGCCATTGATATTGCTGACACACCAAGGAATTTCAACTGTATCCTAAAGCCAAAGAATCCTAGCATATATGGCACTTAGAATTTATGTGTGACAGCACTGTATCCTAATACAAGCAACAATAAGTCCCTCCCTGGACCCCATTTTTTGAATCTTCTACTAACTTGAGTCTTCCCCTTCACAAGCAGACTCCTGGAAGAGCTGTCAGTGTTCCCTGGCTCCATGTCTTCAACTATTCTTCACACCTCATTTCACTGCAGTCTGGTTTCTATATTCAGCACCTCATTGAAACTGCTCTTTTGAGGTCACCCACCACCTCCTCATTGCCACACCCAATAGTCTTTCTTTTAAAATAGACTTTGTTTTTTAGAGCATTTTTAGTTTCACAGCAAAACTGAGCAGAAGGTATAGTATAGATATTTTTCAAAGACCCCTACCCCCACACATGCACAGCCTCCCGTATTATCAGCATCCCCCACTATATGGTACACTTGTTATAACTGATGACCCTATATGGACATATCATGATCACCCAAAATCCATTAGTTTACCTTGGGGTTTGCTCTTGGTGTTATACATTCTATGCGTTTGGACAAATGTATAGTGGCATATATACACCATTATAGTATCATACATACAGTAGTTTCATTATCCCCCAAATCATCTGTGTTCTCCTTATTTATAGCTCTCTCCACCCAACCTCTGGAAACCACTGATCTTTTGCTGTCTCCAAAGTTTTGCCTTTTCCAGAATATCACATAGTTAGAATTATACAGCATGTAACATTTTCAGATTGGCTTCTTTCACTTAGTAATAGGCATTTAAGGTTTCTCCATGTATTTTCATAGCTTGATAGTTCATTTCATTTTAGCACTACAGAATATTTCATTGTCTGGATGTGCCACAGTTTATTTATCCATTCACCTACTGAAGGACATCTTGGTTGCTTCCAAGTTTTGGCAAATTATAAATAAAGCTGCCATAAACATTCATGTGTAGGTTTTCGTGTGGACATGTTTTCAACTCTTTTGGGTAAATACTAAGGAGCACAATTGCTGGGTTGTATGATAAGACAATATTTAATTTTGTAAGAAACTGCCAAACTGTCTTCCAAAGTAGCTGTACTATTTTGCATTCCCACCAGCAATGAATAAGAGTTCCTGTTGCTCCATATCATCCCCAGCATTTAGTGTTGTTTGTGTTCTGGATTTTGGTCATTCCAATAAGTATATAGTGAAGTTTCATTGTTTTAATTTGCATTTCCCTGATGACATATGATGTGGGGCATCTTTCATATGCTTATTTGCCATCTGTATATCTTCTTTGGTGAAGTGTCTATTTTTTTTTTTAAATTTTACTTTATTATGTTTTGTTAGTCACCATACATTACATCATTAGTTTTTGATGTAGTGTTCCATGATTCATTGTTTGTGGATAACACCCAGTGCTCCATGCAATACATGCCCTCCTTAATACCCATCACCAGGCTAACCCATCCCCCACCCCCTCCCCTCTAAAACCCCCAGTTTGTTTCTCAGAGTCCATAGTCTGTCATGGTTTGTCTCCCTCTCTGATTTCCCCCCCTTCATTTTTCCCTTCCTACTATCTTTTTTTTTTTTTTTTTAACATATAATGTATTATTTGTTTCAGAGATACAGGTCTGTGATTCATCAATCTTACACAATTCATAGCCTTCACCATAGCACATACCCTCCCCAATGTCTATCACCTAGCCACCCCATCCCTCCCACCTCCCACCACTCCAGCAACCCTCAGTTTGTTTCCTGAGATTAAGAGTTTTGCTGAGGTATCTATTAAAGTCTTTGGCTCATTTTTTTAATAGGGTTGTTTGTTTTCTTATTGTTAAGTTTTAAATGTTCTTTGTGTATTTTGGCTAACAGTCTTATATCAAATGTGTCTTTTACAAATATTTTCTCCCAGTTTGTGGCTTTTTTAATTTTTTAATTTTTTTCTTTTTCAATTCATAGACTATTTTTTTATTATGTTAGTCACCATACAGTACTTCATTAGTTTTTGATGTAGTGTTCCATGATTCATTATTTGCATATAACACCCAGTGCTCATTGCAATATGTGCCCTCCTTACTCCCCATCACTGGGCTAGACTATTTTTAAGAACAGTGTTAGAATTACAGAAAAATTGAGCAGATATTTCATAAAATTCCTATATACCTCTGGTTCCCCACATGACTGTGGTGTATAATATAAATATGCATTGTTGGGTTTGACTTGCTGATATTTTGTTAAGGACACATTGTTGCTATTAAATTACTTTGAACAGTTATCTATTTGATCAGTTAAAAATAAGAAAAAATTGAAATTTTATTTTACCTTAATTTTGTTCTCGGATTCTCTTTTTTTCTTAATTCAGATCGAAGCTTCTGACCCATATCATTTTCTTTTTCTCTGAAAACTTTTAGTATTTCTTGCAAGGCAGTCTACTGACCACAAATTCTCTCCATTTTTGTTTGAGAAAGTTTTTATTTCTCCTTTACTTTTGAAGGATAATTCCCTGGATACAGATTCTAGGTTGGTGGTTTGTCTTTTTTGAAAACTTTGAATATTTCACTCCATTCTTTTCTCGCTTGTATGGTTTCTGAAGAGAAATCCGATGTAATTCTTATCTTTGTTTTTCTATAGGTAAGGTGTTTTTCCCCCGCTCTGTCTTCTTTAAAGATCTTCTCTTTCTCTTTGACTTTCTGCAGTTTGAATATGATATACCTAGGTGAAGATTTTTTTGGTATTTATGATGCTTAATGTTCTCTGAGCTTCCTGTATCTGTGGTTTGGGGTCTGTCATTAATTTAGTAAAATTCTCAGTCATTATGACTTCATGTATTTCTTTTGTTCCTTTTTCTCTTTCTTCTTCTGTTATTCCTGTTATACCTTTTGTAATTGTTCCACAGTTCTTGGATATTCTATTATGATTTTTTCATTTTTTTCTCCTTACCATTTTAGTTTGGGAAGTTTTTATTGACATATCTTCGAACCCACTGATCCTTTACTCAGCCATGCTCAATCTACTAAATCCATCAAATGAATTCATTTTTGTTAGAGTTTTTAATTTCTAGCACTTCTTTTTTTAGTCTTTAAGTTTCCATCTCTCTCTTTACATTTCCATCTTATTACATTATCTTCAGGCTGTCTGCTTCAAAAGATTTTATTTATTTATTTTAGAGAGAGAGTGAGTGCAAGCAGGGGGAGGGGCAAGGTGGAGGGAAAGGGAAAATCTTAAGCAGAGTCCATGCTGAGCATGGAGCCCAAAGCGGGGCTCAATCCTATGACCTTGAGATCATGACCAGAGCTGATATCAAGAGTTGGCCGCTTAACTGACTGAGCCACCCAGGTGCCCCACCAGTTTGTGGCTTTTAAAAATTCTCTTGACAGTGTCTTTCTGAAAGCAGAAGTTTTTAATTTTAAAATTTCAGTTTATTAATTCTTTCTTTCATAGATTATTCCTTTGATGTTGTATCTAAAAATCATCACCAAAATCTAGTCATCCAGATTTCCTCCATGTTATCTTCTAGGAGTTTATAGTTTTTTGTTTGTTTTACATTTAAATCTGTGATCCATCTTGAGTTATTTCATATGAAAGGTGTACGATTTGTGTCTAGATTCACTTTTTCACATCTGTATGTCCAGTTGTTCCAGCACCATGGCAGCAGCATGTTGAAAAGACTATCTTTTCCCCAATGTATTATCTTTGTTCCTTTGTCAAACATCAGTTGACTATATTTAAGTGGGTTTATTTCTGGGTTCTCTGTTCTTTTCCATTTATCTATTATTTTGCTAATACCACACTGTCTTGATTACTATAGCTTTATAGTATGTCTTGATGTTGGGTAGTGTGAGTCTTCCAACTTTGTTCTTCTCCTTCAATATTATGTTGGCTATTTTGGGTCTTTTACCTCTCCATATAAACTTTAGAATTAGTTTATCCATATCCACAAAATACAATTTTGGGATTTTGATTGGGATTGCGTTGAATCTATAGATCAAGTTTGGAATAACTGACAACTGGACAATATTGGGTGTTCCTACCCATGAACATAGAATATCTCTCCATTTATTTAGTTCATTGATTTCTTTCATTGGAATTTTATAGTTTTCTTCATATAGATCTTGTGCATATTTTATTAGATTTATAACTAAGTATTCTCTTTTGTTTGGATGCTAATTTAGGTATTGTGTTTTTAATGCCAAATTTCACTTGTTCATTGCTGATATATAGGAAAGTGACTTTTGAATGTTAATTTTGTATCCTGCAACATTGTTATAATCTATTATTAGTTCCAGGAGTTATTTTGTTGATTCTTTTTAAATTTTCTATGTAGACAATCATGTCACCTGTAAACAAAGAGTTTTATGTCTTCCTTCCCAGTTTGTATACCTTTTACTTTCTTATCTTATTGCATCAACTAGGACTTTCTGTACAATGTTGAAACACAGTGGTGAGAAGGGACATCCTTGCCTTGTATCTGATCTTAGTGGGGAAACATTGAGTTTATCACCATTAAATATGATGTTAGCTAAAGGGTTCTTTTTCCAGATATTCTTTATTTAGTTGAGGAAGTTTCCCTCTATTCCTTGTTTGCTGAGAGTTTTTATCATGAATGGGTGTTGGATTTTGTCAAATGCTTTTTCTGAATTTGTTGATATGATCATAAAACGGGGGGGCCTGTTGATGGATTACTTTAGATGGTTTTTGAATGTTGAAACTGCCTTGCATACTTGGAAACAATCTTAGTTGGTTGTGGTGTATTATTCATTTTATACATTGTTGGATTCAATTTGCTAACATTCGGGTAATGATTTTTTTGAAAAAATTTTCAGCTTATTAAGGTGTACTTACTATACAAAATACTGCACATATTTAATGTATGTATTTTGATGAGTTTGGACATATGCACACACCTGTGATACCATTACAACAATTGAGGTAATAAACATACCCATCACTTCCAAAAGATTTCTTATATCCTCTTGCTTGTGTGTTGGGGGGGGAGAACCCTTAGCATGAAATCTGCTCTCTAAAGTTTTTAAGTGTACAACACTCTGTTGTCAGGTATAGGCACTATGTTATATAGTAGATCTCTAGAAATTATTCATCTTGTATAAATGTAACTTAAACCCATTGAACACAACCACCCATTTCTCCCTCCCCATATGCCCTGGAAACCACCATTCCAGTCTCTGCTTCTAGTCTCTGAGTTTGACTATTTTAATATTTCATATGAATGAAATCATGGTGTGTTTGTCCTTCTGTGACTGACTTATTTCACTTAGTATAATGTTTTCCAAGTCTATTCATATTCTTGAAAATAGGATTTCTTCCTTTTATAGGCTTAATAATATTCCATTGTATGTATATGCCACATTTTTTTAATCCATTTTCTGTTCATAGACATTTGATTTGTTTCCATATCTTGGCTATTATGAATAATGCTACAATAAACATGGGAGTGTGGATATATCTCTGAGATGCTGATTTCAATTCTTTTGGATATATACTCAGGAGTGACATTGATGAATGATACGATAATTCTATTTTTAATTTTTTGAGAAATATCCATACTGTTTTCCATAGTGGCTGTACCATTTCACTTTCTTGCCAACAGTGCACAAGGGTTCCAATTTCTCACATCCTTGCTAACATCTGTCACCTTTTGTTTTTTCTGATAATAGCCATTTTAACAGATGTGAGGTAATATTGTGGTTTAGATTTGCATTTCTATGATGATTAGTGATATTGAGCACATTTTCATATACCTGTTGTCCATTTGTATGTCTTCCTTGGAGAAATGCCTATCCAAGTCTTCAGCCCATTTTAAAATCAGGTTATTTATTTATTGCTATTGAGTTGCAGAAGTTCCTTATATATTGCAGAAATTGACCTCTCTCCCCAATCAAATATATAGTTTGCAAATATTTTCTCCCATTCTACTGGTTGCTTTTCCATTCATTTTGATTGTTTTCTTTACTGGACAGATGTTTGATAAAAGGGAACACTTCCAAACTCATTTTATGAAGCCAACAGTACTCTGATATGAAAACCAGTCAAAGATCGTACAAGAAAAGAAAATCACAGGCCAGTATTTGTGATGAACACAGATGCAAAAATCCTGAACAAAATTCTAGCAAATCAAATTCAACAGTACATTAAAATGAACATATATTATGAACAAGTGATACTTACTCATGGGATGCAAGGATGGTTCAAAATGTGCAAATATATAAATGTGATATACCACATTAACAGAATAAAGGATAGAAATCATATGATTACTTCAAAAGAGAAAAAGCATTTAACAAAATTCAACATCCTTTTATGGTAAAAATGCTCAGTAGCTCCATATAGAAGGAATGTACCTCAGCATACTAAAGGTCATATATGACAAGCCCACAGTTAACATTTAATGGTGAAAAACTGAAATCCTTTCCTCTAATATCAGGAACAAAACAAGGATGTCCACTCTTGCCACTTCCATTCAACATAGACTGGAAATCCTAGCCAGAGCAATTAGGCAATAAAGAGAAATAAATAAAATCCAAATCAGAAAAAAAGAAGTAAAATTTTCTCTGTTTGCCGATCATATGATGTAGAAAAACTTAAAGACTCTACAAAAAAATCTGTTAAAACTAATGAATGAGAGGGGGGTGGAGCAAGATGGTGGAGGAGTAGGAGACCTGGATTTCGTCTCCTCTCAGGAATTCAGCTGGATAGGGATCAAACCATTCTGAACACCTACAAACCCAACAGGAGATCGAAGAAAGTAATAGTAACAACTCTCTGAACAGAAAAGCGACCACTTCTGGAAGGTAGGACGTGCGGAGAAGTGAATCCAAGGCAATATTTGGGAGGACAGACGGTGGGAGAGGGGCCTCCGTGGGCCGCTTCTGGCAAGTGATAGAGCCGCGGAGCACAAAATCGGAACTTTTAAAGTCTGCTCCGCTGAGGGACGTCACTCTGGTGGCTAAGCGGGGGGTGGAACCCTCCGGGACAGTGTGGTCTCAGGACCCTCGGGGTCACAGAAAGACCGGGGGTGCCTGAGTGTGGCAGAGCTCCCAGGTATCGGAGCAGGGCAGCCGGCTGCAGAGACAGAGCCGAGGAGTGGGCTCTCAGCTCGGGGTCGCCATAAACCGTGATCTGCGGCAGTCAGGCCCCTGCTCCTCCAGCAGGGACCCAACAAGCGGCAGATCCGGGGAGACTCACCTTCCTCCCCCGGGAGGAGCCGCGCGGGAGTGCACCGCAGGGATCTGCTGGGTTTGGAGACTCCACCCGGGGTCGGGTGCCAGAGATAGAGGCACGCGGTCACGGGCCGGGCGAGCACGGAGTGCGGCCGGAGAACGGGGAGACGGGAGTGACTGACGGCTTTTCTCTGGGGGCTTACTGAGAAGCGGAGCCCCGAGTTCTCAGCTCCTCCGGGGCGGAGATTGGGAGGCTGCCATTTTCACTCTCCGCCTCCAAAGCTGTACGGAAAGCTCGCAGGGAACAAAAGCCCCGGAGAGCAAACCCGAGCAGATTACTTAGCTGGGAGGGGGCAAGGGCGGGGCAATTCCGCCTCCGGCAGAGACATTTGGAAACCACGGCAACAGGCCCCTCCCCGGAAGATCAGCGAGAACAGCCAGCCAAGACCAAGTTTACCGATCAATGAGAACGGCAGAACTCCAGCACTAGGGGAATAATGCACATAGAATCCGTGGCTTCTTTACCATGATTCTTTAGTCTTTCAAAGTTAATTTTTTTTTAACTGTCTTTTTTTTTTCTTTTTGAATTTTTCTTTTTCCCTTTTTCAACCAACATCTTATCAATCCCTTTTTTTTTAAAAGAAACATTTTTTATTTTTCATTTTTAGAGTCATATTCTATCCCTTCATAGTAGTTACGCGTATTTTTGGCTTATATATATAAGTTGTTCTCTCTTTAAAATTTTGAGATAGTTTCTTCTAACAGATTAAAATATAC
Organism: Mirounga angustirostris; assembly: GCF_029215605.1. Lineage (NCBI taxonomy): Eukaryota > Metazoa > Chordata > Mammalia > Carnivora > Phocidae > Mirounga > Mirounga angustirostris. The sequence goes on from NW_026991716.1 coordinate 35,794,079, forward strand.
CCTAAATCTCTAATATATGGTGTTTTCTATTCCCCTGCCTGATCACATCCTCTCCCTTTTTTTTTTTAAGATCCTCTTCTTTCTTTTTTCAAACAACTTCTTATCAATTCCTTTTATAAAATTTTTTATAATTTCCATCTTTACAGTCATATTCCATCCCTTCATCATATCAACCCTTATTTTTGTACATATATAAGTTTTTCTTTCTTTAAAATTTTGGGAGGCACTTTCTTGTAAAAGACCAAAATACACTCCAAATCTAGTGTGTGACACTGATCTATATACCAGCCTGATCATATTTGATCACATTCTGTTTTTTGTTGTTGTTGTTGTTTTGTTTTATTTGTTTTTGTTTTTGTTTTTATCTTTTTCGTTTTTTTCTTTTTCTTTTTTCTCTCTTTCCCTTTCTTTTCCCCCTGCTTCAGGTCTTTTCTGATTTGTTTAGAGTATATTTTCTGGGGACGTTGTTACTCTGCTAGCATTTTGTTCTCTCATTAATCTATTCTCCTCTGCACAAAATGACAAGACGGAAAAAATCACCTCAACAAAAAGAACAAGAGGTAGTACCGACTGCCAGGGACCTACTCAATAAGGACATTAGTACGATGTCAGATCTAGAGTTCAGAATCATCATTTTAAAGATACTAGCTGGGCTTGAAAAAATATGGAAGTTATTAGAGAAACCCTTTCTGGAGAAGTAAAAGAACTAAAATCCAACCAAGTCAAAATCAAAAAGGCTATTAATGAGGTGCAATAAAAAATGGGGGCGCTAACTGCTAGAATAAATGAGGCAGAAGAGAGAATCAGTAATATAGAAGATGAAATGATGGAAAATAAAGAAGCTGAGAAAAAGAGAGATAAACAACTACTGGATCACTGGGGCAGAATTCAAGAGATAAGCGATACCATAAGACGAAACAACATTAGAATAATTGGGATCCCAGAAGAAGAAGAAAGAGAGAGAGGGGCAGAAGGTATAATGGAGCAAATCATAGCAGAGAACTTCCCTAATTTGGGGAAGGAAACAGGCATGAAAATCCAGGAACCACAGAGAACCCCTCTCAAAATCAATAAAAATAGGTCAACACCCCAACATCTAATAGTAAAACTTACGAGTCTCATAGACAAAGAGAAAATCCTGAAAGCAGCTCGGGAGAAGAGATATGTAACCTACAATGGCAGAAACATTAGATTGGCAACAGACCTATCCACAGAGACCTGGCAGGCCAGAAAGGACTGGCAGGATATATTCAGAGCACTAAATGAGAAAAATATGCAGCCAAGAATACTATATCCAGCTAGGCTGTCATTGAAAATTGAAGGAGAGATAAAAAGCTTCCAGGACAAACAAAAACTAAAGGAATTTGCAAGCACGAAACCAGCCCTACAGGAAATCATGAAAGGGGTCCTCTAAGCAAAGAGAGAGCCTAAAAGCAACATAGATCAGAAAGGAACACAGACAATATATGGTAACAGTCACCTTACAGGCAATACAATGGCACTAAATTCCTATCTTTCAATAGTTACCCTGCATGTAAATGGGCTAAATGCCCCAATCAAAAGACACAGGCTATCAGACTGGATTAAAAAACAAGACCCATCGATATGCTGTCTGCAAGAGACTCATCTTAGAACCAAAGACACCCCCAGATTGAAAGTGAGGGGGTGGAAAACCATTTACCATGCTAATGGACACCAAAAGAAAGCTGGGGTGGCAATCCTTATATCAGACAAATTAGATTTTAAACCAAAGACTGTAATAAGAGATGAGGAAGGACATTATATCCTACTTAAAGGGTCTATCCAACAAGAAGCTCTAACAATTGTAAATATCTATGCCCCTAACATGGGAGCAGCCAATTATATAAGGCAATTAATAACAAAAGCAAAGAAACACATTGACAACAATACAATAATAGTGGGGGACTTTACCACCCCCCTCACTGAAATGGACAGATCATCTAAGCAAAAGATCAACAAGGAAATAAAGACTTTAAATGACACACTGGACCAAATGGACTTCACAGACATATTCAGAACATTCCACCCCAAAGTAATGGAATACACATTCTTCTCTAGTGCCCATGGAACATTCTCCAGAATAGATCACATCCTAGGTCATAAATCAGGTCTCAATCGGTACCAAAAGATTGGGATCATTCCCTGCCTATTTTCAGACCACAATGCTTTGAAACTAGAACTCAATCACAAGAGGAAAGTCGGAAAGAACTCAAATACCTGGAGGCTAAAGAGCATCCTACTGAAGAATGAATGGGTCAACCAGGAAATTAAAGAAGAATTTAAAAAATACATGGAAACCAATGAAAATGAAAACACAACTGTTCAAAATCTTTGGGATGCAGCAAAGGCAGTCCTAAGAGGAAAGTATAGAGCAATACAAGCCTTTCTCAAGAAACAAGAAAGGTCTCAAGTACACAACCTAACCCTCCACCTAAAGGAGCTGGAGAAAGAACAGCAAATAAAGCCTAAACCCAGCAGGAGAAGAGAAATCATAAAGATCAGAGCAGAAATCAATGAAATAGAAACTAAAAGAACAGTAGAACAGATCAATGAAACTAGGAGCTGGTTCTTTGAAAGAATTAACAAGATTGATAAACCCCTGGCCAGACTTATCCAAAAGAAAAGAGAAATGACCCAAATCAACAAAATCATGACTGAAAGAGGAGAGATCACAACCAACACCAAAGAAATACAAACAATTAGAAGAACATATTATGAGCAACTCTATGCCAGCAAATTAGATAACCTGGAAGAAATGGAGGCATTCCTAGAGATGTATCAACTACCAAAACTGAACCAGGATGAAATAGAAAACCTGAACAGACCTATAACCACTAAGGAAATTGAAGCAGTCATCAAAAATCTCCCAACAAACAAAAGCCCAGGGCCAGATGGCTTCCCAGGGGAATTCTACCAAACATTTCAAGAAGAATTAATACCTATTCTTCTGAAACTGTTCCAAAAAATAGAAATGGAAGGAAAACTTCCAAACTCATTTTATGAGGCCAGCATTACCTTGATCCCAAAACCAGACAAAGACCCCATCAAAAAGGAGAATTACAGACCAATATCCCTGATGAACATGGATGCAAAAATTCTCACCAAAATACTAGCCAATAGGATCCAACAGTACATTAAAAGGATTATTCACCACAACCAAGTGGGATTTATCTCTGGGCTGCAAGGTTGGTTCAACATCCGCAAATCAATCAATGTGATACAATACATTAACAAAAGAAAGAACAAGAATCATATGATCCTCTCAATAGATGCAGAAAAAGCTTTTGACAAAGTACAGCATCCCTTCTTTATCAAAACTCTTCAGAGTATAGGGATAGAGGGTATATACCTCAATATTATAAAAGCCATCTGTGAAAAACCTACAGTGAATATCATTCTCAATGGGGAAAAACTGAGAGCTTTCCCCCTAAGGTCAGGAACGCGGCAGGGATGTCCACTATCACCACTGCTATTCAATATAGAATTAGAAGTCCTAGCCACAGCAATCAGACAACAAAAAGAAATCAAAGGCATCCAAATTGGCAAAGAAGAAGTCAAACTCTCACTCTTTGCAGATGATATGATACTTTATGTGGAAAACCCAAAAGACTCCATCCCCAAACTGCTAGAACTCATACAGGAATTCCGTAAAGTGGTAGGATATAAAATCAATGCACAGAAGTCAGTGGCATTCCTATACGCCAACAACAAGACAGAAGAAAGAGCAATTAAGGAGTCGATCCCATTTACAATTGCACCCAAAACCATAAGATACCTAGGAATAAATCTAACCAAAGAGACAAAGGATCTGTACTCAGAAAACTATAAAATACTTATGAAAGAAATTGAGGAAGACACAAAGAAATGGAAAAACGTTCCATGCTCATGGATTGGAAGAACAAATATTGTGAAGATGTCAATGCTACCTAGAGCAATCTACACATTCAATGCAATCCCCATCAAAATACCAGCCACTTTTTTCAAAGAAATGGAACAAATAATCCTAAAATTTGTATGGAACCAGAAAAGACCCCGCATAGCCAGAGGAATGTTGAAAAAGAAAAGCAAAGCGGGCGGCATCACAATTCCGGACTTCCAGCTCTATTAGAAAGCTGTCATCATCAAGACAGCATGGTACTGGCACAAAAACAGACACATAGATCAATGGAACAGAATAGAGAGCCCAGAAATGGACCCTCAACTCTATGGTCAACTCATCTTTGACAAAGCAGGAAAGAATGTCCAATGGAACAAAGACAGTCTCTTCAACAAATGGTGTGGGGAAAATTGGATAGCCACATGCAGAAGAATGAAACTGGACCATTTCCTTACACCACACACAAAAATATACTCCAAATGGTTGAAAGACCTCAATGTGAGACAGGAGTCCATCAAAATCCTAAAGGAGAACACAGGCAGCAACCTCTTTGACCTCAGCCGAAGCAACATCTTCCTAGAAACATCGCCAAAGGCAAGGGAAGCAAGGGCAAAAATGAACTATTGGGACTTCATCAAGATAAAAAGCTTTTGCACAGCAAAGGAAACAGTCAACAAAACCAAAAGACAACCGACAGAATGGGAGAAGATATTTGCAAATGACATATCAGATAAAGGGCTAGTATCCAAAATCTATAAAGAACTCATCAAACTCAACACCCAAAGCACAAAGAATCCAATCAAGAAATGGGCAGAAGACATGAACAGACATTTTTCCAAAGAAGACATCCAAATGGCCAACAGACAGATGAAAAAGTGCTCAATATCGCTCGGCATCAGGGAAATCCAAATCAAAACCTCAATGAGATACCACCTCACACCAGTCAGAATGGCTAAAATTAACAAGTCAGGAAACGACAGATGTTGGCGGGGATGCGGAGAAAGGGGAACCCTCCTACACTATTGGTGGTAATGCAAGCTGGTGCAGCCACTCTGGAAAACTGTATGGAGGTTCCTCAAAAAGTTAAAAATAGAGCTACCGTATGATCCAGCAATTGCACTACTAGGTATTTACCCCAAAGATACAAAAGTAGGGATCTGAAAGGGTACATGCACCCCGATGTTTATAGCAGCAATGTCCACAATAGCCAAACTGTGGAAAGAGCCAAGATGTCCATCGACAGATGAATGGATAAAGAAGATGTGGTATATATATACAATGGAATATTATGCAGCCATCAAAAGGAATGGGATCTTGCCATTTGCAACGACGTGGATGGAACTGGAGGGGATTATGTTGAGTGAAATAAGTCAAACAGAGAAAGACATGTATCATATGATCTCACTGATATTAGGAATTATTAATTGCAGGAAACAAACTGAGGGTTGCTGGAGTGGGGGGTGGGGTGGGAGGGATGGGCTGACTGGGTGATAGACACTGGGGAGGGTATGTGCTCTGGTAAGCGCTGTGAATTGTGCCAGACTGTTGAATCTCAGATCTGTACGTCTGAAACAAATAATGCAATATATGTTAAGAAAGAAAAAAGAAGAAGAAGGTAGTGGGAGGGGAAGAATGAAGCAGGGGAAATCGGAGGGGTAGACGAACCATGATAGACGATGGACTCTGAAAAACAAACAGGGTTCTAGAGGGGAGGGGGGTGGGACGATGGGTTAGCCTGGTGGTGGGTATTGAGGAGGGCACATTCTGCATGGAGCACTGGGTGTTATGCACAAACAATGAATCATGGAACACTTTATCTAAAACTATTGATGTAATGTATGGGGATTAACATAAGAATAAAAAAAACAAACTAATGAATGAATTCAGTAAAGTTGTAGGGTAGAAAATCAAAAGAATCAAAGAATAGAAATCACACAGTATCTGCTCTCAGATCACAATTGAATTAAGGTAGATAGATTCTTTTAAATTTTTTAAGGTGTGCTTTATAACCCAGAATGTTATCTATCTTGGTGAATGCTCCATGTGAGCTCAAGAAGAGTATGTATTCTGTCTTGGGATGAAGTAGTCTATAGATGACCATTATATCCAGTTGAATGATGGTATTTTTTTTTATTAAAGATTTTATTTATTTATCTGACAGATAGAGAGACAGCGAGAGAGGGAACATAAGCAGGAGGAGTGGGAGAGGGAGAAGCAGGCTTCCCGCGGAGCAGGGAGCCCGATGTGGGGCTCGATCCCAGGACCCTGGGATCATGACCTGAGCCGAAGGCAGATGCTTAACGACTGAGCCACCCAGGTGCCCCTGAATGATGGTATTTTTGAGTTCAACTATGTCCTTACTGATTTTCTGTCTGCTAGATTTGTCCATTTCTGAGAAATGTTGAAGTCTCTAACTACAACAGTGGATTCATCTATTTTTCCTTGCAGTTCTATCAGATTTTGCCTTAAATACTTTGACACTGTTGTTATATGCACACACTTTAAGGATTAAGGGTGTCTTCATGGAGAATTGACCCCTTTATCATTATGTGATGTGCTTCTTTATTTCTGATAACTACCCTTGCTGTGACGTCGGCTCCATTTGAAATTAATATAACTATTCCCACTCTCTTTTGATTAGTGTTAGCATGATATACCTTTCTCCATTCTCTTACTTTTAAACCTATATGTGTCTTTATACTTAATGTGGGTTTCTTACAGACAACATATAGTTGGGTCTTGTTTTTTGATCCTTTCTGACAATCTCTTTCTTTAATTGATGCATTTAAACCATTGACATTCAAACTGATTACTGATATAGTTGGATTAATATCTACCATATTTGTTACTGTTTTCTATTTGTTGCCTTTGTTTTTGTTCCTATTTTTGTCTTCCACTTTTTCTGCCTTTTGTCGTTTTAATTGAGCATTTTATATGATTCCATTTTCTCTCCTTTCTTAGTATATCAATTGTACTTCTTTTTTCACTTTTTTGAGCAGTTGGTCTAGATTTTCAATATACATTTACAACTAACCAAATCCACTTTCAAATAACACTATACCATTTCATCTTGGTAGTATAGTTTACAATAACAAAATAATTCTAATTCCTCCCTCCCTTGTATCATTGCTGTCATTCTTTTCATTTATACATAGGCATGTAAATATATATATACACACATATAAGCATATATACATACACATATATGAATATATATACATAAGCATACATCAGTTGCTATTATTTTGAACAAACTGTTATCCATTACATCAATTAAGAATAAAAGAAATAAAAGTTTTTCTTTTACCTTCACTAATTCCTTCTTCAACACTTTTCCTTTATTTATGTACATCCAAGTTTCTGACCCATATCACTTTCGTTTTTTCTAAAGAACTTCTTTTAACATTTCTTGCAAGGCACATCTATTGTCAACAAATTCCCTCAATTTTTGTTTGTCTAAGTAAGTCTTTATTTCTCCTCCAGTTTTGAAGGGTAATTTTGCAGGGACCAAAATTCTAAGTTGGTGGCTTTTGTTCTCTCAAAACTTTAAATGTGTCACTCCACTCTATTCTTGCTTGCATGGTTTCTGAAGAGAAATTGGATGTAATTCTTACTCTGCTCCTGTGTTGGTAAAAAGTTTTCCCCCCTCTGTCTTCTTTCAGGATTTTGTTCTCTATCTTTGATTATCTATAGTTTGAAAATGATATGTCTAGATGCAGTTTTTCAGTCATTTTCCTACTTGGTATTCTCTAGGCTTCCTAGATCTGTGGTTTGGTGTTTGAAATTAATTTTGGAGAAATTTTCAGTCATTATTATTTCAAATATTTCTTCTCTTCCTTTCTCTCTTCTGCTTCTGGTATACTCATTACACATATGTGGCCGCCTTTGTAGTTGTCCCACAGTTTTTGAATATTCTGTTCTATTTTTTTTCGGTCTTTTTTCTTTTCAGTTTGAGAGGTTTCTGTTGAGATATCTCCAAGCTCAGTGATTCTTCAGCCATTTGTAGTCTCCTAATAAGTCCATCAAGGACGTTTTTCATTTCTGTTGTAGTTTTTGATCTCTAGCATTTTTTTATTCTTAGAATTTCCTTCAATCTGTGTACATTGCCCATCTTCTCTTGCATGCTGTCTACTTTATCCATTACAGCCCTTAAGAAATGCATCGTTGTTTTAAACTCCTGGTTTGATAATTCCAACACCCTTGCCATATCAGTGTCTAGTTTTAATGTTTGTTCTCTTTGAACTGTTTTATGGTGTGTTTTTGTTTGTTTGACTGATTTTTGGATTAGGGGGCGTCTGTGTCGGCTTTTTTTTTTTTTTTTTTTTGCCTTTTAGTATGTGTTGTAACTTTTTCTTGATAGCCAGACATGATGCACCGAATAAAAAAAACTGCTATAAATAGGCCTTTAGTAATGTGGTGGTAAGGTTCTGGAAGAGGGGAAGCATTCTATACTACTATGATTAAGTCTCAGTGTTTTAATGAGCCTATGCCTCTGGTTCATGAGCTTCACTCATGCTTCTCAGTTTCTGCCACCTCCACTCCTACTTTGGTGGGACATGATTGCAAGAGTGGGCTGGAGTTAGGTTATTTCCTTTTTCCTATATAGAAAGCGGGGGGGGGGGGGCAGGTACAGTTGGGCATTTACCTTCCTCCAGGTCAGTTAGGGTCTGATAAAACCCCAGCAGGTTAAGCTCATGTTAAAGAGTTTCTCCTGAGGGCAGACCTTGTTAAGAAGAACAGAGTGCTCTGGCATATTTCAAAGTGTTCCTTTCCCCCTGCCCCTGCCAGAAGCATTAGATTTTTCTCCAATATTCACTTTGAGGATATAGTAGAGCTCTTGGAGGTAAAACAAAATACAAAAGTATGGGGACCTCCAACAATTTGTCAATTATGGTTCAGGTTCCCCAATAACTTGCCACTAGTTCCTGTAAAGATTTGTGCATATGGGCCTCTGATCCAGTAAATTATGGTTCTCTGTATTCACCTGTCTCTCCAATTTTGAAGTCAGGGCCCTGTGACCTCACTTATTTTATGGATCTAAAAAGAACTGTTGATTTTTCAGTTTGTCCAGCTTTTTACTTGCCATGAGGAGAAAGTGATCACTTCCAAGCTTCTTTCATGCTGGACCAGAAATCCCCAATAGTGTCTTTGCAGTCCTCATCTGATTTGATACCATGAACCAATCCCAATTCTGTTCTCTTGTTCCCAGGACTCCACATTGCTGGTTGTCCTCCCATCGCTCTGTTGATCCTTGCTCAGTTTTCATAGCAGGCTCTTTCTCTACTTAACACTGGTGTTGTATTATTTCTTACCCTCTAGCTAGAAACATTCATGTCTGAGTGAAACTATAATTCAAAAATTGTTAGTCTTAAAATGACTAATAATGAATGACCCCAAAAGATTGATTGTTGGTGTTTTTGCCTGTACATTATTGGGGAAGTAAACATAGCCCCATATTGTAAAGAAATGGTTGGTCCCAGTTGCAATAAGAAATCAAACAGATTTCTAGGACTTTCCCCATAATGTGAAGTAAAAAACAAAACAACTAATAACAACAATACCCCCCCCCCCGCCCAACACACACATATTCTAATGTGACACTCTAGTTTTAAAAAAATGTAGCTGCCTAGGCTTTCTTGGTCTTGCTGAAAAATCAAACATTCCAGATTTTCTGCTCCTACAGATGAGCCCTGGCCAAGCAGGCCAATGCAATTCACACTGCCTCTGATAAATCCATCACACTCTTTTTGTTTTAATGTAACTGCAATGCCAATACCACAAGATTCTCCAATAATAAAAATGTTGCATATTTTCCAGTCACTTACTGAGCATAAAAATTTCTACTTTCTAGGCATTTGCCTAAAAAGAAAAAGGATCAAAATTGATTTACATAGAAAAGATTTTGTTAATGTTTCTGTATGTGTGACATGACAAAACCTTTTTTTTAAAAAACCATTTTCTTTTTTTTTTTTTTTTTAAGATTTTATTCATTTATTTGTGTGTGTGTGAGAGAGAGAGAGCACAAGCAGTGGGAGTGGCAGGCAGAGGGAGAAGCAGACTGCCCACTGAGCAGGGAGCCCAATGAAGTACTCAATCCCAGGACCGTGGGATCATGACCTGAGCTGAAGGCAGATGCTTAACCAACTGAGCCACCCAGGTGTCCCATGACAAAACCTTTTAAGAGGACTGAAGTTCACATATTTCTCCTACACATTCTCCAGTATAATAGATGTACAAGAAGACTTGTTAATTTAGTGGCTTTGAATCCTCTAGACCCACTGCTGCTTACCTGTAGATATTGAGTTTAAGAAGCAGGGCCCTATGCATCAGGAAGAGACTAAATGTTGTATCATATACTTTCCTTACTCTGACAGAGCAATGCAATAGATTTTTAGGATGTTTATCAAAACATAAGATTGGTTAAAATGAAAAAGAAAGAGATAAACTTCAGTTTTTTGCAAATTTCCCTTATCTGAAAAACTTCATTTACTACTAGTGTAGGATAAATGACTCTACTTGATCTGAAGCCAAAAAATGAACAGAAATCAGGGTTAAAACACTGGATATATTTATCTCTAACTTTGACTTTTAGCTTTATTTTCCCTTCTGCTGAAGAGCTTCACTGATTAATTTGGTAACTTGAATATGGTAGAAAACTCAGGACACATCCTTTTTCAATGAATAATTTTCTTTGTGGAAAATTCATTTGAGTTTTGATACAGGACCATGATTCTGACTATGACAATATCAACCACTTCTGTTCTTTATTTGGGCTTTGGAAAATCCAATCCTTGGAAATAATAGATGTGTACTTCCAAAGAGGTTTCATATTATTTCTGTGTGACTCTGCAGAAAAGCTTTTATCTGAAAACAGGTAAAGACTGGGGGAAGGAGTCTTTGATAAGGGAATGTTTAAAGAAGCAGTTATTTTTAAGAGTTTGAGATATTTATAAATCTTCAGTTACATGTAAGCCATGATGTGTGACTAAATACTATGTAAAATCATTGCTAAAAATATTACCTATTTTGCAGATAGCCTATTTATTCTCGAAGCAAATTTCTTTCTCTTTAATTGCAGGGATCTGGTAACTAAAGTAAATGGCACATAGTACGTGCTTAATAAATTTTACTTTACTTGCATGAATGAAGTACATCTTACCAACCTTATATTTCATCACAGAAAGCTAGAGTCTTCAATATTTCCATATTTCCACAGGAATAATCACTGATCACAAAAACATGATAATAAATGGGCTGGAACTGATAAGTGAAGGTTCTATGATCATGTGAGAGAACAAAATAAATCCTTAATGGAACTGTGTGTTGTCATGTTGTGGTTTATGAATTGTGACCTAGCAAGTTTATCTCTAGGTAAGTGGCAAATCTTCAAGAGTGGTTCCAGTTCTAACTTGTAGATGAACTGCCTTGTAGTAGACCCATTGCCCTGTGGCATAATCATCAGGTTGATCATCCAGAGGTATGGACTACTCACTTAACCCCGTTTGGATCCAGCACAGTTGCTGTGGCTTCAGATCATCACAAAACAATTTTAGAGTGGTTCTATTGCTGAAAGTGAAGATAATGCTTCTTTTTTGGCACTTCTCAGTGCCAGAATTTCTTCCCTGAGACCAATTTTACAAAAAGCTAAGAAACAAATCCTGGAAAGAGCTCCAGTTTGGGGTTCAGAAGACCTGAGTCAAAGTCTGGGCTCTTTATGAAGTATGTGACCTTGAGCAAGTCATTCAACCTCTTCTGGCTCCTCTTTGTCTATAAAATGGGTGAGTAGTAGAGATGGAAATAACACACGGGGTGTTCAGAGGAGGAAGTGACACAACAGACACAGATGTATTAAACAGACTATAAAATGTTGAACATATGTTAAAGTTGTTTCTTCTTGACCTGCCATTTTAACACATACACACACACACGCCCCAAAAGTAACAACAGAAAGGAAAAGAACCAACAATGGGAAGGTTGCAAGTATCTTAATTTTCCAAGTATCCTTATTTTAAACAGCTAATCTCCAGCAACAGAACCATTTAAAATACTGAGTCCCCGCTCACATTATTTTTTAGGTCCCTGACAATATTCCTTAGTTATTTTTAGTTATAGAGGGTCTGGAACCAGGATTCTAACCTGAATTTCAGACTTACCTTCTCTTTCTTCTTTTCCTGTCCCCTCTCTGCCTCCCTGCTCTTTAGGTGGCTGTCACAGCTGACCAAGCCCCTGGCTTGATGTGATCTTATATTCTGGGCTGTGACTGTGGGGGCAGCTCTCATTGTCTAAGGAGGAAAGGGGAGGCTCATAAACAGGTGAAGGGCATCATGGGTCTTTTCGGGTAGGCTTTCCTTTAGGGACCATGGTTCAGTTCAAGCACAGCTGTTAGATAAGTCACTTCAGGTAAGAGTACACCATGGAAGTTCTGCTTTGTTCTTGCTGACAACTGTTCTCACCCTCTGCCTGTCTAGCAGGGGCTTCTCTTTGACTGGAGATAGCATAAAGCAAACAGTTGGCAAATGTGCTGCTGGAGAATGGAATTCCATACAATTCATAACACTAGCAAATGATCAAATATGCTTTGCTGTGGCTCACAGTATTTTGATGTGAGAACACAGAGAAATCACAAAGAAACAAAGAAACTCAGGCTTCAAACCCTAGCTAATGACAGTTTACTCTGCCATAGGATCTGAGTTCTGGGTGGATTCTGAGGAGAAATGAAGGTGGAAGGAGCCTGAGGAACTCACATGCTGGGGTCTTATTTTGTCCTTCTGATTTGCTTCTAGTTCTATGGAAACCACTTAATCATACCAGCTCCAGACCACTCTTTAAATGAACAAGAAACTATGGAAAAGAGCTATGGGATTCCTTCTTCCCTTTCTGGGGACGAACACGGCATTTCATGTAAATTTCTTCACTTTTCAGCCTAAGGCAAGTAATCATTCACTCTTAGAATATGGCATGTAATCTTTGAACATACATATATGTTACTTTTATATCTGCCCTGTAAGCTTATCCTATCTTATGCTGCTTGAGGGAAGAATCATATCTAATTGAAGATTTATAACTCCAACAGCATGACCATGTATTCAATGACTTATCCACTCATTCATGCAAAGATTTCTTGGGTTTACAAATCTTGACTGAAAACCTGCTCTGTAGCGAGGCCTTTGGGGAGGATCCAGTGGGGGGGTACAGAAATGATGAAGTCATCCCCCTAAGAAGGAGCTTAAAATCCACTGGGCCCATAAACATATGAAAAGATGCTCAACTTCACTCATAATAAGAGAAAAGCAAATTGGAGCTGCATGAAGATTTCACCAACAGAGCAGAAAAATCCCCAAAATGATAACCCACTAGCTAGTGTTAGGAATGGCCAACAGCCTTCATCCTGAGTGCTGACTGCCTCCCATCAACTGATAGTGGCTCCTTGGAGTCCTGTTGAGAAGGATTTTGAAGGCCAGTCTGGCTTGCCGGGAGAGAGTACCATAATCCATTAGAGATGTCTGCCATGCACTCAGAGTGGGAGGTTGCTTTTTTTTTTTTTTTTTTGTGGATTTGTCATCCTTTGATCCTATCTATATTACAGACAGGGAAACTGAGTCCTAGAGAAGGGGAGTGTCTTGCTCAAGTTCTCCTTATCAAGCTAGAAACAGAACCCAGGTCCCTTCTTTTCTATCTTGGCTTCTCCATTACCTTGTAAGGTTTTGTTGTTGTTGTTGTTTTATTTTGGTCCTTTCTTTCTTCCCTCCTTCTCTCCCTCTCTCCCTCCCCCCCTCCTTCCCCACTCCCCTTTTCTCCCTCCCTCCATCCCTCTCTTCCTTCCTTTTGATAAATGGAAAAGTAAGGATAACCAAAATAACAAATTATGTAAAACCTTGATTTTTGTTAATTTAATTAACAGTTTTATTCTTCTATTCCTTCCCTCTGCCCCTCTACAAAAAAAAATTTTAAGTGTTTCATAAAATAGTCAACAGATGTGAGATATTTTTCTCCTTTCTCTCTGGCTCTCTGCCTACCCTTTGAGGGGGAAAACTAGATGGAACTGAAAAGGCAAAATATAGGCAGTCTGAAGGAGAATGAAGTAGAAAAATATTCAGCTAGTCCACAACTGAGTGAATAATCTAGAGTCGATCGAGCCCACAAGCTTTTCTTGCGTGCACCAAGGTCCTTTCCCTCCACAACTGCTGTTTTCCTGAAGCTCCTTCCTCCAGCTCTGCCACATACAACCCCCACCGCATTCCACAACTGATTTCTGCAGCTGAGTTTACAAGGAAATAGTGATTTTTTTAAGATTTCCCACCTGCCACATCACATTATGAGTCATCACACTGGGGTGTACCTTTGGCCAACATGCCAAGTTTTCTCTGCTAGCATTTTAAAAGGCAGTCTTTCACTCACAATAACAATTTAAAATCCACTGATATAGAGAAGGTTTAAACTCGTGCATTTCAAGCATCTGAAAGAGATCTAAGGTTTGACATTAGAGGCCCCAACATTAGGGGCACGGGCACTTAAATGTTTCACTGCTCTTCCAGGCCTTTATCCAGGACTCATAGGAAAAACTCAAGCACTGGTGCTGTAAGACCCAGGATATTAGCCCTAAGAGAAAAAGGAAATGGAAAAAAGCCTACCAGCATTTCAGGATCAATACATGAAATGAGATAGGCTCTGACGGAAGACAAGGTATTTAAAAGTGACATTTCTTGGTGACTAGCTGCTCTGTTCATTCCAAAAACATTTATTGAATTCTGACCAAGGGCCAGGAACCAGGGATAAAAACATCAATCCGTCATATCCCATGCTCTTCAATTCACTGTGTGGGGGAGGCCCACATGCGTGTCACCAGGTGATTTCAGGACGGTATGACAAATGATAATGAAGATGAGGGCGTGGAGTGATGGGGATGCTTTCAAGAGGGACTCAAAAGGACTTCCTGCTGCTAACATTTATTTTGTGCTTATTATACACCACTCTACGCGTGCACCTGTGCATTTCTACTTTATCTTCCTACTACGTTGTAGGGACCACACTTTCAACTTACTCATTTTGTTTACAGGGTCTGCTCTACAGCAGATGCATAATAATTATTTAATTAGATCCACAGTTATTTATTGAGCAGCCGGTAGCTGGTACAAGACAAGAAGTCGAGGAGGCTTACTATGGTGAATACGCTCATTCCCACCTGCAGTAAAAATGGAAGACATGGTATGATAAAGGGTCATAAAAGCAACACAAACCAAAGTGTTGTAG
Organism: Mirounga angustirostris; assembly: GCF_029215605.1. NCBI lineage: Eukaryota > Metazoa > Chordata > Mammalia > Carnivora > Phocidae > Mirounga > Mirounga angustirostris. The sequence continues at coordinate 35,809,227 of NW_026991716.1, forward strand.
GAATGCAGGGCCAGTGGCGATCTGTCTGCTTAGAGGAACAGGAAATTCTGAGGTCTGGGAAAGAGCAAGGAGCAGTATGGACAAGAACCACTGGAAAGGAAGTGGTGGGAGATGGAGTGGCAGATGCTAGAAGTGCAGACAGGCCGATGACGTGTGGAAGACCTTGAACTTTATTTTCCAGGCAACAAAAAGTCTATGGTTGATGGATTGATGGAGTGATGAATTTCAGGAGTCGCAGATGTGGGCAAACCTGACAGTATTACCGGAGTTAAGCAAATACTGAAAGTCACCTGGACTGTGAACCTTGGTGGGATTGTTCCATGCATTAAGCAACATCCCCTATGCTATGGACTGGGCCTTTCTATATAAAGGTAACACCATTCCCTCACTCATAGGCCAGGCTACAGGGCAGTGGAGTGGCTCAGGTGGTCAGCCTGCCATTGTGACTGCCATCATTTCCATCCCTCCTCAGTCTGGTGTCTGCCTCCCCCAGGGAAGCTCCTCTAACCAAGTCCACACCATGTGTCCCCGGGTCCCCTTTCTCTGGCCTCTTCTCTCCACTCTGAACCCTCCCTTTATCAGCTTTCCTCTTCCCAGCAATTCACTGTCACTCCTCACCCACAGGGCTTTACCCTTGGCCTAAAGATTCCTTCATTTTGCAGATGAGGAAATGAAACCTTTGTGAGGTTAAGCAACTTGTCCACTGTCACACTGCTAGGAAGTATAGTTAGTAGAAAGGGACCTGCAGCAATACCCCCAGGGCTGGGACACTGAGTCATTTTCTAGCAGTGACACTAATACAGTCTCCACAGAGTGGGTGAGATTAACCACATGCAGAGCTACTTCACAGATAGGATGTCCCAAAAAATTAAGGAAGAAAGGAAAGGTCTCGAAACTAAAATGTGATGAAATGTGAAAATGCTCACAGGTCTCCTGATCAAAGAGATCATCCCTGATACTTTATCTAAAACCATTGCCCCCATTTTCTGCAACTCTCAGGGCTCTTACTGTGTTTGATTTTCTTCAGAGCACCAATGACATCTTTGCTTACTTGGTCACTAACTGTCCCACTTAGTTGAATATGAGTCCCTTGAAAACTGGAACCTTGTATCTTAACCAAACTCAAATCTCTGGCACTCAGAACAGGGCTTGGCACACAGTAAGCAATGGATTAATACAACCCATAGTTTCAGGATTCTCAAGGAAGAACTTGGAAAAGCACCACCCACACTCCCCCCTCTCAGTGGGAGATTCTGATCTCATCTGTCCCACTGATCATCAGTGTGTGGAGAGCAACTGTCACGAAAGCAGTGTGTTGGCCTCTCAGGTATGTTGGACCATAACAAAGGGGCAAGCCACTGATGTCTAGCTTGAACAAGGGTATGGACACATTTTTAGAAAAAATGTCCCAACACAAGAACAGTAAAAGAAAGAAAGTAAAACAAACAAACAAAAAACAGTAACAGAAAAAAAAAAAAAAACTTATATAGCACTCTGCTCCTTTCACCCTGCCCCACCAGCTGATGAACAACTGCTATTCACATTTCAGGACTCCTCAACAGAGATGCTCCCTCCTCCTGGAAGCCTCCCTTGCCTCTCTGGGGCTGGGTTAGATCTCCTTCCTGTTTCCCTGAAGCTGACTACTACCCTTGCTGTTTAGCAGGTGGTGGACTCCAAGAGCTTAGGGACTACATCCAGCCCCTATATTTTATATCTTACTTAGCTATGACTCCCTAAAACCTGACATAGTGCTTGGCACTGCTTGGCATTTTGTAAATATCTGTTGAATAAGCAAATACCTGTTTAGCCATGTACACAGTCCTACTAGAAAGAGATTGTTCCCGACTGGCTATTCCCTAACCAAACACTAGAATCCTGTCTTGCTTGGTAAACATAAACAATTGTGAATTCTTGTCAATTGACATTTTGTGATTTATAGCTCTATGTTTACATGAATCAGTCCCCATTAATTTCATAAACTCTAACGTCTTGATTACAGCCATCTGATGTCTGACCCTGATAGTCCTACCTTGTTCCCTGACATCAATTTTAAGTGTCAGGCCAGTATCTGAAATCTGAGGTTCTTGGCTTTTAATTATTTGAATTTCTATTGTAGGATTTTTTTTTTTTTCCTTTTTGAGGGTTAGGGTTTTTTTTTCCTAAGGAAGGCTATTAACAATTTTCCAAATTGTTTTTGTTTAAAATTACATGAACTGGTCCGCATTGAATAATCTGTTAGTTTAAAAATCAGGGGTAGTCATGGCAATAGACTTGAGAGAAATCTCAGCTGGAACCAAGGTCTACATGGACCTATGCAATTACTGTTATCATTAAAAATAACCTTTAATTATTTTTTCCTTGTTGCCAGGATAGAAAATGAACAATACCAGCACAAAATCTCCAACAGGAAAAGTGGAGAACAGAGAGGGATGACAACTGCAACAAGGGCAGTAGTATTTCAGTGCCTTCAAAGGGGACACACTGTTCCATGATGAAGTATTTCCCCCAGTGGCTGGCTTAATAGCACCAAGAAAAAAGCTTCCAGGGAGAGCCACCTGAGAAGGGGAAGGAAGGATAAAGGTCTTACAAATGAGCAAACCAAACCTTACTAAACTACTTAATACAAACCTAGAGGCACTACGACTTTATATCATTATCAGTCATTTCTAAAGGAAAAATTAAGGTCTTTAGAGCAGGGCACAGAGGCCAGGGAATGATGCAGAAGTAGAAGGTGGAAAATACATTCAGAAATGAACTACTGGTGGTGTACGTGACCCGTGACAGTTTTGTTCTTTTTATCCTCTGGCCAAATTTCACTCTTGGATATATATGTAACAGTTCTTACTAAGTTAAATGGAAGTTAAATGTGCATACTCAAAGGACAAATTTGGCCTGAAGTCTCTTTCCAAAGATATTAATAAAATAGGAGAAGTGGACGTGATTGTTGGGCCATCAGTTCTTGTTTCAGATGAGAAATGTTGGATAGACCGGAAGGATGGCATTACATTCTCCTCTGAAGAGGCTCCATCTCTGCATTCCCTAACATCAGTGTGTTCTAACACTTAAAGGTGCCCACAGAAGCATTGTGGATTCCAAGTAAACCTTCTGATCCCCTGCAGCAGCAGGCTTCCAGACAATGTGAAAGCAGAAAGGCTTGGGAAGACATCCAGTTAGGGAAAATAGGAGCTTTTATGCTAAAGGAGGAGAAGTGAGTCATCATACCTTTCTTGATGAGAGAAGTGGGAACGTTACATGGGAAAAAGTATGGGTCTGAGAATCTAAACCAGGGGTTTTAGGGTCTGGTGCCTGTGACCGATAACTTGCCTGACTCTGTGTGTGCAGCAAGTATCTTTGCTGTACGAAGCTTCGGGTTTGTCATCTCTAACATAAAATAGTTGCTTGAGAGAATAAATAAGGTATCTTTAGCCCTAATATTCTGTGATTTTATGAGATTTAAAATTATCTATAAAAGTTCTACTAGCAATTAAAGGCAATGATAAAAGTTATAAAGAGGGGCGCCTGGGTGGCTCAGTTGGTTAAGTGACTGCCTTCAGCTCAGGTCATGATCCTGGAGTCCCGGGATAGAGTCCCGCATCGGGCTCACTGCTCGGCGGGGAGTCTACTTCTCCCTCTGACCCTCCTCCCTCTCATGCTCTCTGTCTCTCATTCTCTCTCTCTCAAATAAAATAAATAAAATCTTAAAAAAAAAAGTTATAAAGAGGAGGGAGAAAGGAAGTTAAAACAATACTTTATCTGAGAAGATTCTGACAACACTCAGGAAAAAGACATACTGAGTGGTAAGAGTAATAACGATGTAAGTAATAATAAAATAATTTATTTAGCTGCTACCTGGCTATGTGCCAGGCACTTTGCATTTACCATCCCTAACCCTCACTGCAGTCTGCACCCTAGGTGTGGTGGATTATATTTTCCAAAGATGGCCACAATGCTATCTTCCATCCCACGTGGAATCTTGTCCCTTCATTATCAAGAGGTAGAATCTAATTTCCTTGTCTTTGAACCTGGATGGACTTGTGACTCATTTATAACCCACAGGATGAGCAGAGGTAATTCTGGATGCTCCTGGGTCTAGATCATACAAGGTAATGCAGCTTCTGACTTGTTAGCTTGAATTCTCGCTCTTGAATACTCTAGTTGCTAAACAAGCAATCTGGCTGCTTATACGAGGGGGCTTCCATGTTGTGAGAAAGCCCATCCGGAGACCACATGGAGAGGTCCTGAGACAATGTGAAGAGAGGCCTAGATGGCTCCCAACTTCTCCAGCATCCTTTTCCCTCACTGTTGTAGCTCTAGCTACCATCTGACTGCAACCATGTGAGAAGCCCTAAACCAGTACCACCCAGTCAAGCCCTTACCAAAGTCCTGATCTAGAGAAACCATTAGAGATAATAAAATGATTGTTGCTTTAAGCCACTAAGCTTGGAGTGGCAGCAATAGCCAGCAATAGCTAACCAGTAGATTTGGGTAACATTGCTACCTGAAGTGGGGACACTGCAGTAAACAAAAACCTGTAACATGTGGCATTGTCTTTGGGTCTAGACAGCAGTAGGAAGCCAGAAGGGACTTGAAGAGTCTGTTAGTGAAAGCCTAATGAGTTTTACAGTGTTAGCAGAAGACTTGAGGAAGCTATTGATGAGGGCTTCCTAGAAAGTGAGAGAGATATTATTTGAGCTGGAGGAAAACAGACTCATGTAGTGGGGGAAGTTTCACAAAATTGTCACCAGTGTAATGTGGTAAGTAGAGATTGTACCTAATGAATTCAATGACTTAGCTAGGGAGATTTCCAGGAAGAGCGATAAGGGTGCTGTCCAGTTTCTTCTAGCTGTGTCTATTTTTTAAAAAAAGATTTTTATTTATTCATGAGAGAGTGAGAGCACAAGCAGAGGGAGAGCAAAGGGAGAGGGAGAAGGAGGCTCCCCACTGGGCAGGGAGTCTGACAGGGGGCTGGATTCCAGGACCCTGGGATCATGACCTGAGCTAAACACTAAACTGACTGAGCCACCCAGGCGCCCCTAGCTGCCTATTTTAAAATGGGAGAGTAGAAAAATGAAATAAGGAATAAGATCCAGAAGAATCTTTTCAGCCAGCAAAGGGTTCTTAAGGAATACTTCCTGGAAATGATGCCATCAGAGCGGGATAGTAGGATCCTTTGTTAAGACCTCATAAAGATTAGGGTGCCTGGGTGGCTCAGTCATTCAGCACCTGCCTCTTGGTTTTGGCTCAGGTCACGATCTCAGGGTCGTGAGATGGAGCCCCAAGTCGGCCTCTGCGCTCATTGGGGAGTCTGCTTCTCTCCTTCTGTCCCTACTCACACCCCACACCTCCCCTCTCACACACACTCCCTCTCTCTCCCAAAAAAATAAATAAATCTAAAAAAAAAAAAAAAGATCTCATAAGGATCTTAGAGTGGTATTTCTTTGACCCTCTCAGACAGACAAAAATTCTCCTAAGGATTTTAAGGGCATGTCTCACAGATCCTTATAGTTAAATAATAGGACTTCTAATGATTTTAAGGGTATCATCCCACAGCAGCCTGCCTCATAGGGAGCCCAAAGTAGAGAAGGACTCATCTCTTATAGAGACTCATGGGTGCAGGCTTTGTCTAACAGAGTGGATTATAAACTGATATGCAGGCAGGCCATAAAGTTTTTAAGGAAATTGTATTAGTTTGGGCTGAAGTAGAGATAGTATGAAATATAAAGAAATCTTTGGATCCCCAAACTTTTGCAGATAGGAAGTAAGCTAAGGTGCTCAATGGAAAAAAAAAAAAAAGTTGCTCCATTGCAAATACAGCCCAATTCTTTGGGAAAAAAAGGATGACCCAGAGACTGGAACCAAGGGCAGAGACAAAAGCCATGGAACCCAACTCCCGGGAATTCAAATTAGGTTCTAATGAGGGTCCTGAAACTATGTGCCTGGATAGACTTTATAAAGTGGAGAGGACCCCTCCCCTTCTTTTAAAAGGGAGTATCTACTGCACTTATCTGAGTGTGGCACTAAGCTCAGCATATCCATTGGATATTATATGTGAGGAGGGTGGGTAACTTGTCTCTACTGGTCTTCAATTGGGTAAGTATGGCACTCCCAGTGAAGTATTCAAGGAAGTATACCAGATTTAGAGCCTAGACCTTGAGCCTAATGCTTGCTTCAGGCTCTTGATTTTTATAGGAAAAATTACAGCTCAAGGTACAGAAACTGTCATATTTAATGTCTAGATTTCCTTTTCTCCTTGACATATAAACTATTAACTTATCTAAACTATTAACTATGACTGCTTCATAACTGAAAATAAGCTCCTTTGGAGCAGGAATGAAGCTTCAATTCACCGAGCATGAAGCTCAGGATCTTACATTTATTAGGCATATATTAAATGCTTGATGATAATTAAATGGTGATGAAAGCCTTGTGCCCTTCCTTCTTCTGCAGAACCTCGGGGGGTATACTTCTCCTAGCTGCAGAATTCTTAGTTCAATCCTGGATGACCCAAACTATTTATGCAAGATAATTCTTGTATATTCTGGAATTTTAGAACTGGAAGGTACGAGAGAGATCCAACAGGTCAACCCCTTCATTTTACAGATGAGGACATTGAGGTTTTACTGGTCAGTGGGATGATTTACCATAATGTGGTTAAGTGACCTGCCCAAAGTCATATAATTAATGACAGAACCCAGACTAGAAATTTCTCCTGTCCTTCCATCCCTGCATTCAACAAACTTTTCTGAGAACTTGCTATTTGTAAGGCATGTGTTCGATTCTTTCCTTTTCTGTTTCCCTTTGATATTCACTAGATGATGTTAAACAGAATCAGGAATCAGGTAGTAGAGAGACATTCAAGCCAGTCTACTGAATCCCCTTTTAATAGTTCTAGAAAAAGTCTGATGGGTGGGGATGTTAAAACTTGCCTTTGTCTTCCCACCAACAGTGTAGGAGGGTTCCCTTTTCTCCGCATCCCCACCAACATCTGTCATTTCCTGACTTGTTAATTTTGGCCATTCTGACTGGTGTGAGGTGGTATCTCATTGAGGTTTTGATTTGGATTTCCCTGATGCCAAGCGATGTTGAGCACTTTTTCATGTGTCTGTTGGCCATTTGGATGTCTTCTTTGGAAAAATGTCTGTTCATGTCTTCTGCCCATTTCTTGATTGGATTCTTTGTGCTTTGGGTGTTGAGTTTGATAAGTTCTTTATAGATTTTGGATACTAGCCCTTTATCTGATATGTCACTTGCAAATCTCTTCTCCCATTCTGTCGGTTGTCTTTTGATTTTGTTGACTGTTTCTTTTGCTGTGCAAAAGCTTTTTATCTTGATGAAGTCCCAATAGTTCATTTTTGCCCTTGCTTCCCTTGCCTTTGGCGATGTTTCTAGGAAGATGTTGCTGCGGCTGAGGTCGAAGAGGTTGCTGCCTGTGTTCTCCTTTAGGATTTTGATGGATTCCTGTCTCACACTGAGGTCTTTCAACCATTTGGAGTCTATTTTTGTGTGTGGTGGAAGGAAATGGTCCAGTTTCATTCTTCTGCATGTGGCTGTCCAATTTTCCCCACACCATTTGTTGAAGAGACTGTCTTTTTTCCATTGGACATTCTTTCCTGCTTTGTCAAAGATTAGTTGACCATAGAGTTGAGGGTCCATTTCGTGCAGCCACTCTGGAAAACAGTATGGAGGTTCCTCAAAAAGTTGAAAATAGAGCTACCCTATGATCCAGCAATTGCACTCCTGTGTATTTACCCCAAAGATACAAAAGTAGGGATCTGAAAGGGTACGTGCACCCCAATGTTTATAGCAGCAATGTCCACAATAGCCAAACTGTGGAAAGAGCCAAGATGTCCATCGACAGATGAATGGATAAAGAAGATGTGGTATATATATACAATGGAATATTATGCAGCCATCAAAAGGAATGAGATCTTGCCATTTGCAACGACATGGATGGAACTGGAGGGTATTATGCTGAGCGAAATAAGTCAATCAGAGAAAGACATGTATCATATGACCTCACTGATTTGAGGAATTCTTAATCTCAGGAAACAAACTTAGGGTTGCTGGAGTGGGGGGTGGGGTGGGAGGGATGGGGTGACTGGGTGATAGACACTGGGGAGGGTATGTGCTCTGGTAAGCACTGTGAATTGTGCAAGACTGTTGAATCTCAGATCTGTACCTCTGAAACAAATAATGCAATATATGTTAAGAAAAAAAAAAGAAGAAGAAGATAGCAGGAGGGGAAGAATGAAGGGGGGAAATCGGAGGGGTAGACAAACCATGAGAGATGATGGGCTCTGAAAAACAAACTGACGGTTCTGAGGCGGGGGAGGATGGGTTAGCCTGGTGATGGGTATTGAGAAGGGCACGTTCTGCATGGAGCACTGGGTGTTATGCACAAACAAGGAATCATGGAACACTACATCTAAAACTAATGATGTAATGTATGGGGATTAACATAACAATAAAAAAATTAAAAAAAAACTTGCCTTTGTCAAGGTATTGCCTGTGATTTGGGATTATTTAAGGCAGATAGTTTGTGTACCATCTTACCACTGGTAACAAAAACTTAAATAAATTGGCTATTTTCCAAATAGAATATTTTTCTTTCTCAGATGGCTACCTTTAAGTTGTACAAACTCCATTTAATTCAAAGTTTTACAGCAATCCTTCTTACCAGTGCTTTGGCTTATTCCCTGCCTGGCCCTTCCCAAAACCCATCACTGCCTCTCAGCAAGATGAAGCTCAACTTGGAGCTCCTCCTGGCTTGCAGAACCTTCTTTTGATCTTTTTTTGCACACAGCTTGGTGAGGTCTTGGCAAGTTTCATCAAAATTTTCTCCACCCCTGGCACCAAACCTCTTATTGCACAACTTCCTACATAAGGAATATTCTCTGTTTCTAAGAACAGTAAGAACTTTCTTGATATTCTTAGGAAAATCTCACTAAAGAACCCACTGCCCTTTTAATCCTTTAGGATTTTAAGTGTGGAATGTGGATTCTCCCACCCTTGCCACTTTTTTTCTTGTCCAGAGCTTATTATTGACTTGATATGTAGCTTAGAAGGTAAGAGTGATATCTGGTGAGTGACTCTGGGTAGTCCCTGGTATATCACTAGGCACTCAACAGAATTTAATATTATTTTTAGTATAAGACTGCACACTCATTCAATTGACTAAGTTCTGGGAACAGTGCTCGGTTTTATCACTTGGATGTTTCTATATTAAGAAGTAAATAAAGCCTCTTCCTTAAGAAGTTTCTAAAATAAAAGGTTTATAGTGAAATGAGTGACAAACTAGCAAACTAATACTCAACACCAAATAAGAAAATACTGTTTTTTTTAAAGGTTAAATAATCACAGGCATTTTTGGGGTATTAGAGAAGGGGCAGACACTTGAAATAGTATTTTTGTAAAAGAAATATGGAAAACTGTATCATTCAAACAAAAGCATGTATTAAATTTGATAACAAATCAATGCTTTTATGATTCTGAATTTTTGAAAGAAAGTTTAATATTCAGATGTAAAATAAGGGGGTATTTTATTCACGGGCAGAAAAACTATGGTGATATTTTCTTGTCCTCAGTCCTTGTCCTTTTTGTAGGAAAAAAATCAAGATCAATAAATGATGAGGTACCTAATCGCAAAAAGTTAAAATCTGTAAGAAATGACTTTAATGACTTTGTAGACAAGAAAAAAGATAAGAAAAACTAATGAACATGATGAATCCACAAAAACTTTCTAAACAGGCAGGGCAGTTGCCAGGATCATCTTTAACCAGCTTCTAAACATACTTTTTGCATCAGGGGAATTTCTCAGGGGAAGTAGAGTGGGGACACCAGAGGCTTTGGAACTGCCAAATTTATTTAGGGAAAGGAAATAAAGGTGGAAAAATGTGTATCCGTAGCTCCTACACCCCATGTTGGTGGGCACTTCCAACTAACTGGTCACCAACAACATTTTCAGCAGATGAGATAGCTTCATTCTCAAGCAGCCACAAAATGGACAAATTACCATAATTAAAACAGTTTCCATAGAGTTCTAGCTCTTTTAAGGCACTAGTGAAGTGATAAGTGCGAGACTCAGTCTGGGCTATGCTCTCTATGTCTCTATACTTAAGTGAAGCCCGAACGGGGAAGACACACAAAATTTAGCAATTTGAAGCAGCAACACAGAGCAATAGTCCCTAGGTCAAGAGGAAGAGAAAGCGCTTGGTACAAACAGAGAAGAAATGGACTCACTGGGTGCTGAGCAGCATGCTGTATCCCCAGTCCTAACTTATACTGAGATGTAAGCTTCCTGAGGGCAGGAAAAGTGACCATCATCTCTATTCTTTGTATCTCTTTCTTCAGTGGCCACTTTGGTGCCTTATATCAGAATTCACTGCAATATGCTGCAAGGAGCAGTGAATCTCTGCTATGCTAAAGGTTCTATACATATAAAAGGGGTGGGGCAGTGCAGTGACCAAACAAACCTGAAAAATGATGGATTAAACAAAACAGTTGTATGGGGAGGTTTCCCAGAGAGACCTTGAGTAAATTAAGCACATTATGACTCTTTAAAGGGGAGGGTAGACTATTTAGCATCTCTTAAGCTTTCTGATCTAGAGAACTCCTTGTTCATGGATTTTTCCCAGGACTATACTTTATGGAAGGCTGCCTTCTATGTGGTAGGTGCTCCATATTTTTGAACTGATTTGACATAGGGTAAGTCTTACCCTTTTCATTTGATATTTGAGGACAGCACATTTCTCCTTGGTTTTTCTTTTTCATATTAACTACTCTCTTTAGGCTTTCTTCCCCTGTAATTATCACCATCCTTTCTTTGCTTTCATTGCTTTATTAAGTCTTTCTGCTTTCCACACCGTAAGAATTGGGAAGGCAGGTTCACCACTTATTCCCATGAGCTCTCTCTTCTGAGCATGTTCATTAACAACCTTCAAGAATGGGGTGTTCAAGCCAAGAAACAGACTCTTAATTATTGAGAACAAAATGGTGGTTGCCAAAGGAGAGATGGGAGGGGGATGGGTGAAATAGGTGATGGGGATTAAGGAGTACATCTGTCATGATGAGCTCCGGGTGATGTATGGAAGTGTTGAATCTCTATATTGTAGAGAAACTAATATAACACTCTATGTTAACTATACTGGAAAAAAAAAAAAAAAAAAGAATGGGGTGTCCAGAATGAATCTATCAGAGAAGATCCAACCAAGGCAACCCAACCAGTGAGACTGTCACTACTGCCTCTCTCCATTTGCACAGGATCACATTGGCTTTGCTGGCAGCCATCACATGATCCTGCTGACTCACCCAAAGCTAGCAGCCAATTGAGATCCCTGGCCCTTCTACACAGGGAGCTGCTTCTCCTGATACCCTATTTTTGCCATTTTCTTTTTGTGTGTTTGTTTAAAACAGTTTTTTTTTAATTTAAATTCAATTAACCAACATGGAGTACATCGTTATTTTCAGATGTAGAGTTCAGTTAATCATCAGTTGCATATTGCATAAAACAGCTTTACTGAGATGTAATTCACATAGCATAAAATTCACCACTTAAAATGTATAATCTAACAGGTTTTAGTATATTCACAGTTGTGCAACTATTGCCACAATTAATTTTAGAACATGTTCATCATGCCAAAAAGAAACACTGTTCCCTTTAGTTATTACCTCCCAGTCCCCCCGACCCCTCTGGACCTAGGCAACCACTAATCTACTTTCCGTCTCTATAGATTTGCCTATTTGGGGCATGTCATATAAATAGAATCATATGTGGTCTTCTGCGACTGGCATCTTTCTTTGATGTGAAAGGCTCATCTATATTTTAACATGTATCAGTAATTCATGCCTTTTTGAAACTGAAAAATATTCTATTGTATGGATAGAGCATAATTTGTTTATATATTCATCAATTGATGGACATTTGGGTTGTTTCCATCTTTTAGCTATTGTAAAGAATGGTGCTATGAACATTTGTGCACAAGTTTTTGTGTGAGCATATGTTTTCAATTCCTTTGGGTATAAACCTGGGAATGGAATTTCTGGGTCGTGTGGTCACTCTATGTTTACCTTTTTGAGGAACTGCCGGACTGTTTTTACAAAGTGACTGCTCCATTTTGCATTCCCAACAGCAGTGTACCAGAGTTCTAATTCCTCTACATCCACCCCAACACTTGACTTTTTGGAGAAAAGTGGTTGTAGGGGGTGTGATGTGGTATCTCATAGTTTTGATTTGCTTTTCCCTGATTACTCATGATGCTGAGTATTGTCTCATCTACCTATTGGTCATTTGTATATCTTTTTTGGGGAACTGTTTATTCATATCCATTGCCCAGTTCTTAATTTGGTTATTTGACTTTTTATTGTTGAGTTAAAGTATTCTTTGCATATTCTGGATGCCAGACCCTTCTCAGATATATCATTTGCAAATATTTTCTCCTATTTTGTATGTTGTCTTTTCACTTTCTTGGTGATATCCTTTGAAACACAAAAGCTGTGAATGCTGGTGAAGTCTGATGTATCTATTTTCTCCTTTGTTGCTTACACTTTTGATGTTGTATCCAGAAGCCATTGCCAAATCCAAGGTCACAGAGATTTATCTCTATGTTTTTTGGTAAGAATTTTGTAATTTTAGCTCTTTGATTCATTTTGAGCTAAGTTTTGCATATGGTGGTGAGACAGGGGTTCAATTTCATTCTTTTGAATGTGGATATCCACTTGTCCCAGTGCCATTTGTTGAAAAGACCATTCTTTCCCCCACTGAATGGCCTCGGCATCCTTGTTGAAAAATCAATTGACCCTAGATATATCAGTTAATTTCTGGACTGTGAATTCTATTCCATTGGTTTATATGTCTACCTTTATACTGTATCATTCTGTCTTGATAACTGTTACTTTGTAGTAAGTTTTGAAGTTGGGAAGTAGGGAGTCCTCCAACTTTTTCTTTTTCAAGAACATTTTGGCTATTCTGGGTCCTTCATTTCCATATGAATTTGAGGATGAGCTTGTCATTTCTACAAATAGCCAGCTGAGATTTTGACAGAAATCGCATCACCTCTGTAGATCAACTAGGAGAGCATTATAATCTTAACAATATGAAGTCTTCTGATCCATGAACATGGGCTACCTTTCCATTTATTTAAATCTTTAATTTTTTTCAACAATGTTTTATAATATTCAGAGCCAAGTCTTGTATTCCTTTATTAAATTTGTTCCTAAATATTTTATTGTCTTTGATACTGTTGTAAATGGAATTTTCTTAATTTTACTTTCAGATTGTTCATTGCAAAATGTGTAAAAATACAATAGTTTTTACATGTTAATCTTGTACCTTTCAGTCTTGCTGAACTCTTTTATTAGTTCTAATAGTTTTTTTTTATTGGATTCTTTAGAATTATCTATCATGTCATGTCTGAGTAGAGGTAGTTTTACTTCTTCCTTTCCAAACTAAATGCTTTTTCTAATGTTGGCATTTTAATACAAAGAGCAGAACTTTACATTTATTTCTATCCTGTTTAATTTTGTTTGTTTTAATTCATAGTTCTGTTCTTTTCATTTGGAGATAGACTTCTAGTGAATTCTGTTTGAAATTCATCTTTTTATCCCCAGCAATTGGCACAGTGTCTGGTGTTTTGCATCCAATAAATGTTTATAAATTACAATTGTGCTATGAATCTGTAATTTTGGTAAGCTAGCTATGTTCTCTGTCTTTCAGTAACAAAAATGTTAAGCAACGTGGGTGACAATAAAATTTCTACAGTCCCAGGATATCAGCGTGAGGGTAGTGGCACCCAGAACCTGCCCTTTCACAGTACCAAGAAGCTACACCAGAGGTAAGAGATGGCAGCCTCAAGAAGCAATGGAGGTGCAGCTATTATGAAAAACAAAAGTATGAAGGTTCTCAAAAAGTTAAAAATAGAACCATATAATATCCACAATCCTATTTTTGGGTATATATCCAAAGAAAATGAAATCAGTATTTCAAAGAGATATGTGTACCCACATTCATTACAGCATTATGCACAATAGCTAAGAAATGGAAATAACCCAAGTGTCCACCAGTGGATCAATGGATAAAGAAGATAAATACAAAGACACACACACATATATGCACACTGAAATATTATTCAGCCTTAAAAAAGAAGGAAATCCTGTCATTTACCACATTGAAACACCTGGGGGACATTATGCTAAGTGAAATAATGCATGCACAGAAAGACAATATATCATGATCTTACTTATATGAAGAATCTAAAAGAGTCAAACTCATAAAAGCAGAAAATAGAATAGTAGTTTCCAGGGGCTAGGGGATTGGAGGGACGTTAGTCAAAGGGTTCACAATTTCAATTATGCAGAATGAATAAGTTCTAGAGATCTAATATACAGCATGGTGACTATAGGTAATAATAGTCTATTGCATTCTCGACATTTGCTAAGAGAGTAGATCTTAAATGTTTTTACCACACCCATAATAAAGGTAAATGTGTGAAGTGATGGATATGTTAATTAGTTTTATTGTGGTAATCATTTTACAATATATGCATATATCAAAACATCATGTTATATACCTTATATATATATGTTTTTATTTGTCAATTATACCTTGATAAAGCTGGGAAAAATTTAAAAACTGAAAAAAGAGAAGCAGTGGTATCACCATTGGAGCAAACATTGGCACTGGCCTTGTGGACACTAACAACAGAGGATAAAAGTGAGACATCCTCACCTGGGTTGGGTAGAAGATGACACCAAAGAGGCTAGAGCAGGAGAAGGGGGAAATGGCTGCCATGATATGGGCAGGGTGCAAATGTGAAACACTCTCTATAGACTCTTACAATTAATGGAGGGGAATACTCTCAGGGGGCTGAGGACCCCAGAATAAGAAGTAGGGATGAGAGCCAAATGTGACTTATTTCATCTCAGGCTGCTGTGGTATGGGAAAACTTGAGCCACACATGCAAAGGTCTCTATCACAAATTATTTCTTGGATTCTACTTTCCCCTCAAGATGCCATTCTATTTTTCTTTTTTCTCTTCATTGTAAACGCCTAAGCTGCCTGCTCTGCTTCTTCAAATCCCATACTACCCGTAGCCCATTACATCCTGGCTTCAGTATGGACCATCTACTGAAGGAGATCTACCTAAAGTCCCTCAGATCTCACTGTCACATCACACTTCATTTTCTACATGACCAAAGGATGGACGGAAGTCATAAGGGGAGGAAGAGCCTTCCACATCTAGACTGTGTGCTCAAATGGCTTAGTTGCCTCCCATAATCACAGTGATAGTACTAGCGTTGCCAACATTCCTTAAGTGCTTATTCTGTTTAGACATGATTTTAAACACTGTATACATATGTATATATGTGTATGTGTGTGTGTGTGTGTGTATCTTTAAGACTCACAGTAACCCTCTGAGGGTTAAGAAACTTTCCCTTTCCTTGTAAATGGCAGAGTCCACACTCCTACACCAGTCTTCCTACTCACACTCAATTGAAAGAATAAAGTTTAGACAAAAATAAGCCCTCCATTTTCAATCCTGACATGTTAATAGGGTAACCATCTATTTCTATGTGAAAATCTTATTTATGGAGAAACTATGCTCACCATCTAACATCAACAGAAGTCACTTAACAATGGTAAATTATTAACATTTTCACATTGAGCTCAGAATGATGAGTATACATTTAGTTATTACAAGACTAAAATGAGCCAGAGCTTGAGTTAATATAAGTCTATGTTTTTTTGTTTTGTTTTGTTTTGTTATGTTCAGTTAGCCAACATATTTAGGAACTCTACTTTTTTGAGATCCGTCAGAAAGTTAGCAAATTTAGGAATTTGACTTTGACTTATAGTGCTTAATCAAATTGCTTAAAAAGTCTAAGTCTTGTACCATATTACAAAACCATCACTATGCTTAAATAATTGCTAGGGTCACAAAATGAAGATTGCAAACTGGAGTTCTAAGTGCCTCCTCTGCAGGGCAGCAGCTGGACTGCACTACACATGGAAAACTGCTCATTCTACATCAACTACTTTTTGCAATCTTGGTAAGTTCCTCAGTGACAGGAGCCAGGCTGCCAAAAATCAGCATCAGGATCTGGTCCAACATAAACACCCAGCACTGTGTGGCTAATGCACTGAATTAGAGTCATGCTGCCATCCCACCACTCCTTACTCAAAGACAACTTTCAGATCCAAGAAAAACAGATCTGTTGGCATGAAAATTGGTATAGTTGTCAAATAAAGCCAATGCCGTTCAAGTCCATTGTCATCAGCCAAGTCTGAAGAAGACCTGAAGAACTGCAGGCTTCTGACAGACCTGTTGCTTGGGCTCACCAGATTTTGTTTTTCATCTTCCAATATCTCAGGCAGGTGGCTCCATATGGAGAGGAAGGGATTATTTGATCCATTTACCATTCAATTCTAGCACAAAGCACAGTGTTCAAGGAGGCTGTCCACCAGCCTCAGGCAGGCTAGAACCAAACTTTGTTCTACCCATTAAAAGGTAAGAAATTTCAACCACAGTGACAGCTTCTGTGTGACCCTATGGGGCCAGACCTCCAGATAAGAGCCATATTGAAGTCACTTTTGACAACCCTTTACTCTCCTGTCATTCACCTTCCTGCTCCAAACTCTTGTTTCCTAACTTTTATTTAATGTTCTTACAGATTCTTTCTCCCTGTCCTCTTTACCAGGCAGCCCTCTCCTTGTTCTATTCTTCTCTAGATTTCTGTAAGTGAACACCTAGTAAATTATAAATGATTGTGGTCTAGAGAGTCAACTTAATTATTTTGCAAACTCATTCTTGTTCATCTTTAAAGGAAGCTTCTATCCTATAATTAGAAATCTAGGATGTCTTATAGAGAGGAGAATTCTGTGATTCTCAAACTTCAGGATGCATATCAGAGTCATATAAGGAACTTGGAAAAATGTGGTTTGCCTGTGGTGGGGCCCACATTCACCAAGTGCCCACATGGAGCTCAAGATTTGGGACTTTGACAAACCTGGCCTAGACAGAGACAAAGACCTTCCCTCCCTCTCAATTCCTGGGCCCTGCACAGTCTACATTTTCAAAAGCCCCTCAAATGATTTAGATGTAACTGAGCCACAGACCTCACTTAAAAAATACTGGCCCATACAGTTCCCTCATCTTCCTCCAAAATATCTCCCTAATCAGCTGTTGATAATTCCAGAGCCCATCAGAGCAGACAGCAGGTGAAGAGAGGGACAGAACGATGAGTGCTCAAGTTATTGAGTCTATAACAGAAAAGAGAAGATTGGATGACCAATGACAAATTTTGACTCCTTCACAATTTCTTTTTGGGCAAGGGTCAGCAAATTTCTTCTGGAAAGGGCCAGGTAGTAAATATTTTTTTCCTTTGTGGGCCATATGGTCTCTGTTGCATCTACTCAATCTGCTCTTATAGTATGAAAGGAGCCACAGACATGCAAACATATAAACATGACTGTGGTCCAGTAAAACTTTATTTATAAAAATGGGGAGCTGGCCATGGCTGTGGGCCATAGTTTGTTGATGCCAGGTTTAGAGTCAATATTATAATAAATAACTTTAAACAAAATTCTTGGAGAAGAGATGTTAGGGCACTGAGTTCTAACTGCGTTTTTGAAAATTATTTTAAAAACAACTGGAAAGAGAAAAACTGACTGGCACACTTGCTGAAAGTTGACTTCTCTGCAGATAAGGGATATTGGTATATTCAAGCCCTCTGGCCTCTGCTGTGAGCACACAGAAGAAGAAATAAACAGAAAGGGGGAAAAAAAGAAGTACTAATTAAAAAAGTTGATAAATACTCTGGAAATAATGAGTAACCACTTATCACTACAAAAACTGTGATATAGAGAAGCTATAGAAAGAACAAAGAATCTGGGGCCAAAAGACCTTAATTTAATTCTGCCAAGTGGTCTGGGCACTGAACATGGCTAAGACCCTGCCCTTGGAGAGACTGAATCCCATGGGGGACAGGTTCTTAGCCAGATGGTTGGAACTGCATGTTTAAGAGTAGTGGAGACCCAAGAGAGGATGATCTAGCTCAGTGTGGAGGTGCGGGAGGGCTTCCTAGAGGGGGTAACACAAACAGAACCTTGAAAGTTAAAGAGAAGCTGGCTTGATTTTTTTAAAATAAAGGGGAAAAAGAAAGGGCATTACAAGAAGAGGCAAAAACATGAGCAAAAGCATGCAGATGAGAAATGGCAAAATGGTGATCCCAAACTTGGGAAGAGAGCAGGTTCAGGTCACAGGGGGTTGTGTCCCACCACAGGAACCTGGCATATCTAGTTTACCACCTCCTGGGTCATAGTTCCCCAACAGCCCAACAGCCCCTTCCAGTCCTCTCCCCTGTACATCTCTATAAATAGTTCCTTCCTTTAAAAACCTCTGCAAATATCCCAGCTGGGCATGCCATCTCTGTCTGATTCTTGCTGGGACTGAAAATTTGGATGGAGAAGATGGGTAAACACCTCCCCCTCTCCTTGGGCCAGCAGTAGGAAAGTCAGTTTTTCTAGAAGAAATCCCCACTTCTAGCCCCTTCAGCGTCCCTTAGATAGCCTCAAAGTGGGTGGTAATAAGTTCCAGGTAGCAAAATCAGTTTCAGCTTTTCTGGGAAGTGCTTATGATTTAGTTCGGGAGCTAGACATGTGAATTAATTCTCACAAGCAAGGATGAAGAACTGCTTGTTAGAGGTACAGGCAGGGTGCTGTTGGTTTGTGAGGGAGAGTGTTGAACACTGGCTGGTGATGTCCTGCCCCCACCTAGGGAGAGGCAGCGTGATGTGTGGATGCATGTTTGGGATGGGGCATGGCATCTGGAGTGGCTTCAGCGGACACACATGGAAGATGAGGCTAGAAAGTGAAGTTGGGCCTGTGCTGTGTTCAAAGTATGGACTCTAATGAGTTAGGGATGGGAAGACCATGAAGGAAGCTGAGCAGGTGAGGGACATCCAGGCAGTCTTATGGGAGGTTCACCTGGTAGTGGCATGAAAGTGATTGCAGATGGTACGAATGGAGACAACGAAACCAGATGCAATAATGCAGGTGAGAGATAAAGGAATGGGAAAGAAGAGATAGTCTCCAGAGTTCAGGGGGAGAACTAGTTAGAATAAATAACCACGTTGGTAGTGGAGAACTAGGGGATGAAGGAATCTGAAATCAGATGAAGCTTTCCCACCATGACAACTGCTGATGTCATTAAGTGAGGTAGAAAAATACAGAAGGAAGAGCTAAGGAATTATAATTAGATAAACTGGGACAAATTTCCCTAAGGGGGTGCCTTGAGGCACCCTGGGGATTTTGGCTGGGTACTTACCAGCGTTAAGATTTGAGGCAAGTTACTTAACCTTTCTCCTCAATTCTACCATCTATAAAATGGGCAATGTTACTTACCTCATGGGGTTCTGGGAGGATTAAATGATAAGGCAAGCAATGAGTTAGCCAAGAGCCTGATACATAAAAGTGCTTGACAAATGTCACTGTTGTTGTGACAGGGTCATCTTTTTTCTTTTTCATTTTTTATTGTTATGTTAATCACCATACATTACATCATTAGTTTTTGATATAGTGTTCCATGATTCATTGTTTGTGCATAACACCCAGTGCTCCATGCAGAATGTGCCCTCTTTAATACCCATCACCAGGCTAACCCATCATCCCACCCCACTCCTCTCTAGAACCCTCAATTTGTTTTTCAGAGTACATCGTCTCTCATGGTTCCTCTCCCCCTCCGATTTCCCTCCTTGATTCTTCCCCTCCTGTTATCGCCTTATTTTTTTTCTTAACATATATTGCATTATTTGTTTCAGAGGTACAGATATGTAATTCAACAGTCTTGCACAATTCACAGTGCTCACAATAGCACATACCCTCACCAGTGTCTATCACCCAGCCACCCCATCCCTCCCACCCCACTCCCCACTCCAGCAACTCTCAGTTTGTTTCCTGAAATTAAGAATTCCTCATATCAGTGAGGTCATATGATACATGTCTTTCTCTGACTGACTTATTTCGCTCAGCATAATACCCTCCAGTTCCATCCATGTCATTGCAAATGGCAAGATCTCATTCCTTTTGATGGCTGCATAATATTCCATTGTATATATATAACATCTTCCTTATCCATTCATCTGTCAATGGACATCTTGGCTCTTTCCAGTTTGGCTATTGTGGACATTGCTGCTATAAATATCAGGGTGCACATACCCCTTTGGATCCCTACATTTGTATCTTTGGGGTAAATACACAGTAGTGCAATTGCTCGATTGTAGGGTAGCTCTATTTTCAACTTTTTGAGAAACCTCCATACTATTTTCCAGAGTGGTTGCACCAGCTTGCATTCCCACCAACAGTGTAGGAGGGTTCCCCTTTCTCCACATCCCCGCCAACATCTGTCATTTCCTGAGTTGTTAATTTTAGCCATTCTGACTGGTGTGAGGTGGTATCTCATTGAGGTTTTGATTTAGATTTCCCTGATGCCAAGCGATGTTGAGCACTTTTTCATGTGTCTGTTGGCCATCTGGATGTCTTCTTTGGAAAAATGTCTGTTCATGTCTTCTGCCCATTTCTTGATTGGATTCTTTGTGCTTTGGGTGTTGAGTTTGATAAGTTCTTTATAGATTTTGGATACTAGCCCTTTATCTGATATGTCATTTGCAAATCTCTTCTCCCATTCTGTCGGTTGTCTTTTGATTTTGTTGACTGTTTCTTTTGCTGTGCAAAAGCTTTTTATCTTGATGAAGTCCCAATAGTTCATTTTTGCCCTTGCTTCCCTTGCCTTTGGCGATGTTTCTAGGAAGACGTTGCTGCGGCTGAGGTCGAAGAGGTTGCTGCCTGTGTTCTCCTTTAGGATTTTGATGGATTCCTGTCTCACATTGAAGTCTTTCAACCATTTGGAGTCTATTTTTGTGTGTGGTGGAAGGAAATGGTCCAGTTTCATTCTTCTGCATGTGGCTGTCCAATTTTCCCCACACCATTTGTTGAAGAGACTGTCTTTTTTCCATTGGACATTCTTTCCTGCTTTGTCAAAGATGAGTTGACCATAGAGTTGAGGGTCCATTTCTGGGCTCTCTATTCTGTTCCATTGATCTATGTGTCTGTTTATGTGCCAGTACCATACTGTCTTGATGATGACAGCGTTGTAATAGAGCTGGAAGTCTGGAATTGTGATGCTGCCCGCTTTGCTTTTCTTTTTCAACACTCCTCTGGCTATGCGGGGTCTTTTCTGGTTCCATACAAATTTTAGGATTATTTGTTCCATTTCTTTGAAAAAAGTGGCTGGTATTTTGATGGGGATTGCATTGAATGTGTAGATTGCTCTAGGTAGCATTGACATCTTCACAATATTTGTTCTTCCAATCCATGAGCATGGAACGTTTTTCCATTTCTTTGTGTCTTCCTCAATTTGTTCCATGAGTATTTTATGGTTTTCTGAGTACAGATCCTTTGCCTCTTTGGTTAGATTTATTCCTAGGTATCTTATGGTTTTGGGTGCAATTGTAAATGGGACCAACTCCTTAATTTCTCTTTCTTCTGTCTTGTTGTTGGCGTATAGGAATGCCACTGATTTCTGTGCGTTGATTTTCTATCCTGCCACTTTACTGAATTCCTGTATGAGTTCTAGCAGTTTTGGGGTGGAGTCTTTTGGGTTTTCCACATAAAGTATCATATCATCTGGAAACAGTGAGAGTTTGACTTCTTTGCCGATTTGGATGCCTTTTATTTCCTTTTGTTGTCTAATTGCTGTGGCTAGGAATTCTAGTACCATATTGAATAGCAGTGGTGATAGTGGACATCCCTGCCGCGTTCCTGACCTTAGGGGGAAAGCTCTCAGTTTTTGCCCATCGAGAATGATATTCGCTGTAGGTTTTTCACAGATGGCTTTATGATATTGAGGTGTGTACCCTCGATCCCTACACTCTGAAGAGTTTTGATAAAGAAAGGATGCTGTACTTTGTGAAATGCTTTTTCTGCATCTATTGAGAGGATCCTATGAGTCTTGTTCTTTCTTTTGTTAATGTATTGTATCACATTGATTGATTTGCAGATGTTGAACCAACCTTGGAGCCCAAGGATAAATCCCACTTGGTTGTGGTGAATAATCCTTTTAATGTACTGTTGGATCTTATTGGCTAGTATTTTGGTGAGAATTTTTACATCCATGTTCATCAAGGATATTGGTCTGTAATTCTCCTTTTTGATGGGGTCTTTGTCTGGTTTGGGGATCAAGGTAATGGTGGCTTCATAAAACGAGTTTGGAAGTTTTCCTTCCATTTCTATTTTTTGGAACAGTTTCAGAAGAATAGGTATTAATTCTTCTTGAAATGTTTGGTAGAATTCTCCTGGGAAGCCATCTGGCCCTGGGCTTTTGTTTGTTGGGAGATTTTTGATGACTGCTTCAATTTCCTTAGTGGTTATAGGTCTGTTCAGGTTTTCTATTTCTTCCTGGTTCAGTTTTGGTAGTTGATACATCTCTAGGAATGCATCCATTTCTTCCAGATTGCCTAATTTGTTGGCATATAGTTGCTCGTAATATGCTCTTATAATTGTTTGTATTTCTTTGGTGTTGGTTGTGATCTCTCCTCTTTCAGTCATGATTTTGTTGATTTGGGTCATTTCTCTTTTCTTTTGGATAAGTCTGGCCAGGGGTTTATCAATCTTGTTAATTCTTTCAAAGAACCAGCTCCTAGTTTCGTTGATCTGTTCTACTGTTCTTTTGTTTTCTATTTCACTGATTTCTGCTCTCTTTATTATTTCTCTTCTCCTGCTGGGTTTAGGCTTTATTTGCTGTTTTTTCTCTAGCTCCTTTAGGGGTAGGGTTAGGTTGTGTATTTGAGACCTTTCTTGTTTCTTGAGAAAGGCTTGTATTGCTATATCCTTTCCTCTTAGGACTGCCTTTGCTGCATCCCAAAGATTTTGAACAGTTGTGTTTTCATTTTCATTGGTTTCCATGAATTTTTTTAATTCTTCTTTAATTTCCTGGTTGACCCATTCATTCTTCAGTAGGATGCTCTTTAGCGTCCACGTATTTGAGTTCTTTCTGACTTTCCTCTTGTGATTGAGTTCTAGTTTCAAAGCATTGTGGTCTGAAAATAGGCAGGGAATGATCCCAATCTTTTGGTACCGATTGAGACCTGATTTATGACCTAGGATGTGATCTATTCTGGAGAATGTTCCATGGGCACTAGAGAAGAATGTGTACTCTGTTGCTTTGGGATGGAATGTTCTGAATATGTCATGAAGTCTATTTGGTTCAGTGTGTCATTTAAAGTCTTATTTCCTTGTTGATCATTTGCTTAGA
This sequence comes from Mirounga angustirostris, assembly GCF_029215605.1. NCBI lineage: Eukaryota > Metazoa > Chordata > Mammalia > Carnivora > Phocidae > Mirounga > Mirounga angustirostris. The sequence continues at coordinate 35,832,530 of NW_026991716.1, forward strand.
TGATCTGTCCATTTCAGTGAGGGGGGTGTTAAAGTCCCCCACTATTATTGTATTGTTGTCAATGTGTTTCTTTGCTTTTGTTATTAATTGCCTTATATAATTGGCTGCTTCCACGTTAGGGGCATAGATATTTACAATTGTTAGATCTTGTTGGATAGACCCTTTAAGTAGGATATAGTGTCCTTCCTCATCTCTTATTACAGACTTTGGTTTAAAATCTAATTTGTCTGATACAAGGATTGCCACCCCAGCTTTCTTTTGGTGTCCATTAGCATGGTAAATGGTTTTTCACCCCCTCGCTTTCAATCTGGGGGTGTCTTTGGGTCTCAAATGAGTCTCTTGCAGACAGCATATCAGTGGGTCTTGTTTTTTAATCCAATCTGAGAGCCTGTGTCTTTTGATTGGGGCATTTAGCCCATTTACAATCAGGGTAACTATTGAAAGATAGGAATTTAGTGCCATTGTATTGCCTGTAAGGTGACTGTTACTGTATATTGTCTGTGTTCCTTTCTGATCGATGTTGCTTTTAGGCTTTCTCTTTGCTTAGAGGACCCCTTTCAATATTTCTTGTAGGGCTGGTTTCGTGCTTGCAAATTCCTTTAGTTTTTGTTTGTCCTGGAAGCTTTTTATCTCTCCTTCTATTTTCATTGACAGCCTAGCTGGATATAGTATTCTGGGCTTTATATTTTTCTCATTTAGTGCTCTGAATATATCCTGCCACTCCTTTCTGGCCTGCCAGGTCTCTGTGGATAGGTCTGTTGCCAATCTAATGTTTCTACCCTTGTAGGTTACATATCTCTTCTCCCGAGCTGCTTTCAGGATTTTCTCTTTGTCTCTAAGACTCGTAAGTTTTACTATTAGATGTCGGGGTATTGACCTATTTTTATTGATTTTGAGAGGGGTTCTCTGTGCCTCCTGGATTTTGATGCCTGTTTCCTTCCCCAAATTAGGGAAGTTCTCTGCTATAATTTGCTCTAATATACCTTCTGCCACTCTCTCTCTCTTCTTCTTCTGGGATCCCAACTATTCTAATGTTGTTACGTCTTATGGTATCGCTTTTCTCTTGAATTCTGCCCTCATGATCGAGTGGTTGTTTATCTCTCTTTTTCTCAGCTTCTTTATCTTCCATCATTTGGTCTTCTATATCGCTGATTCTCTCTTCTTCCTCATTTATCCTAGCAGTTAGTGCCCCCATTTTTTATTGCACCTTATTAATAGCCTTTTTGATTTCAACTTGGTTAGATTTTAGTTCTTTTATTTCTCCAGAAAGGGTTTCTCTAATAACTTCCATGCCTTTTTTAAGCCCAGCTAGTATCTTTAAAGTGATGATTCTGAACTGTACATCCAACATCGTACTAATGTCTGTATTGAGTAGGTCCCTGGCAGTTGGTACTACCTCTTGTTCTTTTTGTTGAGTTGATTTTTTTTACCTTGTCATTTTGTCCAGAGGAGAATAGATGAATGAGAGAACAAAATGCTAACAGGGTAACAACGCCCCCAGAAAATGTACTCTAAACAAAACAGAAAACACATGAAGTTCAGGGAAAAGAAAGGGAAAGAAAGAAAAAAGAATAAGAAAAAAAAAAAAGAAAAAGATAAAAACAATGAAAAACAGAACAAAACAAAACAAAAAAACAGAATATGATCAAATATGATCAGGCTGGTGCATAGATCAGTGCCACACACTAGATTTTGGGTGTATTTTGGTCTGTTAGAAGGAAGTGCCTTCCAAAATTTTAAAGAAAGAAAAACTTATATATGTACAAAAATAAGGGTTGATATGATGAAGGGATGGAATGTAAAGGTGAAAATTATAAAAAATTTTATAAAAGGAATTGATCAGAAGTTGTTTGAAAAAAGAAAGAAGAGGATTTAAAAAAAAAAGGAAAAAAAAGGGAGAAAATGTGATCAGGCAGGAGAGTAGAACAAAACCATACACTAGAGATTTAGGGTATATTTTGATTTGTTAGAAGAAACTATCTCAAAATTTTAAAGAGAGAACAACTTACATATATATGCCAAAAATAAGGTTAACTACTATGAAGGGATAGAATATGACTCTAAAAATGAAAAATAAAAATGTTTTTTAAAAAGGGATTGATAAGGGGCACCTGGGTGGCTCAGTTGGTTAACCGTCTGCCTTTGGCTTGGGTCATGATCTCGGGGTGTTGGGATCGAGTCTCACATCGGGCTCTCTGCTCTGCGGAGAGACTGTTTCTCCCTCTTCCACTCCTCCTGCTCTTCTCTCTCTCTGTCAAATAAATAAAATCTTAAGAAAAAAAGGGATTGATAAGATGTTGGTTGAATAAGGGAAAAAGAAAAATTAAAAAAAAAAAGACAGTTAAAAAAAATTTAACTTTGAAAGACTAAAGGATCATGTGAAAAAAGCCATGAATTCTATGTGCAGTATTCCCCTAGCGCTGGAGTTCTGCCATTCTCATTGATCGGTAAACTTGGTCTTGGCTGGCTGTTCTTGCTGATCTTCTGGGGGAGGGGGCCTGTTGCCATGGTTCCCAAATGTCTTTGCTGGAGGTGGAATTTCCCCGATCTTGCTGGTCTGGCCTAAGCAATCTGCTCAGGTTTGCTCTCAGGAGCTTTTGTTCCCTGCGAGCTTTCCGTACAGCTTTGGAGGCCGAGAGTGAAAATGGCGGCCTCCCAATCTCCGCCCCGGAGGAGCCAAGAACTCGGGGCCCCACTCCTCAGTGAGCCCACAGAGAAAAGCAGTCAATCACTCCCATATCCCTGGTCTCCGGCCACACTCTGTGCTCACCCGGCCTGTGACCGAACATTTCTATCTCTGGCACCTGACTCGGTGTGGAGTCTCCAAACCCAGCCGATCCCTGCGGTGCGCTTCTGCACCGCTTCTCCCAGGGGAGGAAGGGGAGTCTCCCCAGATCTGCTGCTTTTGGGCCCCTGCTGGAGGAGCAGTGGCCCAACTGTGCCACCGATCACAGTTTATGGCAACCCTGAGCTGAGAGCCCGCTCCTTGGGTCTGTCTCTGCAACTGGCTTTCCTGCTCTGATACCTGGGAGCTCTGCCGCACTCAGGCACCCCCACTCTTTCTGTGACCCCGAGGGTCCTGAGACCACACTGTCCCAACGAGGGTTCCACCCTCCGCTTAGCCACTGGAGCGACGTCCCTCGGTGGAGCAGACTTCTAAAAATTCTGATTTTGTGCTCCAAGGCTCTATCACTTGCCAGAAGCGGCTGACAGAGGCCCCATCCCCCACCATCTATCCTCTTGAATATGGCCTTGGATTCACTTCTCTGCACATCCTACCTTCCAGAAAGTGGTCGCTTTTCTGTTCAGAGAGTTGTTGCTATTCTTTTCTTTGGTCTCCTGTTGAGTTTGTAGGTGTTCAGAATGGTTTGATCCCTATCCAGCTGAATTCCTGAGACCAGATGAAATCGAGGTCTCCTACTCCTTTGCCATCTTGCTCCACCCCCATGACAGGGTCATCTTAAGAGAGATGGGATTGTGGAGTTGAAGACAGGGGTAGAGCCAGAGGTAGAGATTTGGAAGTTGTCTCCAGAGAGAACGTAGTTGGGCTCTGAGAGGGGCTGAAATCCATTAGGGAGAAGAGTAGAAGGAAATGGACAAAGATCTGGGAGCTAAGGATTTGTGAACTTGTTATAAGCAGATCCAGGAGGGATTTTTTTCCCCCAGTGATGCCACATCCTATCACTTGACTCTTCAATTTCTTTATAAATATTGTTCTGCTCTTTGGCTCTCCATCCAGGTGCCGTGAAAATCCTCATGTTTTTGACAAAGATATTTTCTCCAGATATGACATACTTTTATCTAATAATCTATTTCCTAGGAGCCTGGACTTGGGAGGTGATGAGAAACAAAACTGGGGTCAGGAGAGTTCTAGCACAGGTTGGAGCAGTCTTGCAAAGTGTGGGCCATGGGTTCGCAATGCAGGTTCCCAGGGACCAGCCACAAATATCCAACAGGTGGTTCCTTTGTGTGAGAAAGTTTGATAACCAATGGGCTAAAGGATGGGTTCCAGATGCTATAACTAGTAATGAAGAAGCTAGTATAAAGAATCAGAAATAAAGAAAAGGGCCTTTCTTCTCTGCAAAGAGATGAAAGGGGTGGTGGTGGTTAGAAACAATATTATCACCATTATCATTTTTATTATTATGTTCAGTTAGCCAACACACAGTAGATCATCAGTTTTTGATGTAGTGTTCAATGATCCATTAGTTGTGTATAACACCCAGTGCTCATCACAACACTCTCCTTTCATCCTGATTCTTTTATGTTGTGTAATACAGGATTTTGTGGATGTTTTAATTGCCATCCTTTGTTCATGTGCTTGTGATGCTGGGGGGCCATGAAGAAGGCAGGTATTTCCAGGTTTTCTGAAAGTTGCCTATCCACTCCTTTCTAGTCCTCTGGGGTGTGGGGTCTCCCACCTGCAGCCCATATCTATGTTGGCTGTGGCAGGTTGCACATTAGCAACCTTAGTTCTTGTGCTCTGGCATGAGTCTCACTACCCTCTGTCAGTGTTCTAATGTTTCTGGTGGTGAACCTGGGCACGCTTCCCCTTCCTCCCTCCATGTGGACACAGGTTATATGAAAGAAAACATTTTGCCTCAGCTTCTTTGCCTACCATTTCAGTTCCCCATTGGAATGCAGTTTCATCCAGAGCTTCATTCACCTTGGCTGGGACCCTGACATCCATTTTCACCCCCACAGATCCTTTCAACCTAAAGGACTGGCTTCTATTTCTTGTACCTCTAACCACAGGCTAAGATCTTATTACAAATTGATGGCTGATGAAGATCAACAGGAATGTTTCTGACCTGACTTTGAGTTTTGCCTGCCTCTAAGAAAGAAGTCCACAAAAATTTGGTATATGAGCCAGGCATATCTATGTTTTTGTTTTCATTTCCCAATTAGTTCTTTGACAACTCCCCCGCACACAACAAAGTAGGTTTTTATAGATAAGTGAAGTAGGGCTCAGAGAGGTTAAGTGACTTGCCTGAAGTGACACAGTTACTAAGTGCATATACATGAATATTCTAGTCCTGATCTTCATGACTCCAGAGCTCATGTCCTTTCTTCCATACTGCAATGGGAGGCCCCCTGACAGTGTTCCCATCTGAGTTTACCATGACACTTGAGCTCCCACAACAAGTGATCTGGCTGCCTTTTTTGGGGTCAGCCAACCTGCAGCTAGGTTTGCTTCCCCCAGTGCCTATGGCATCTGTATCAGGTTTCCTCCCCTTCCTCCCTACCAGACTCCTGGGTGCCTGAGCTCCCCCAAGTCCTGCAAGCAGCAGGTACTGGCAGGCTGACTGCTTTACCCTCTCAGTCCCTACTCACCATGATCCAAAATATGCTGCAGCATCATTGCCCTGAAGCTAAAGAAGCTCAAGCTTTAGGACCTTCCCTTGCACAGGCCCCTGAGAGGGTCTTGGTAGTATGGGCACATGGTCGGGAGGTGTTAGTGTTTTTCAAAAGTAGATATTTTAATTGCAATCAGTCAAGAAAGCTGGATCTTTCCACTTGGACTTCCCATCCATTACACTTCCCATTTAGTCTGGAAGTGTGGAGCAGTGGAGTGACCGTTGGCATTTGGGGGTCTGACGAAGGAGAACATTTAATCTGGTTTTAGAGTAATATAGCCCCATGGTTCTTAGTGCCTTCTGTTTGAGCTTAAGTTATTGCTAGTGGTCCTGGTGTAGGAACAGTTTCCAGCAATACGTTCTCCACTTATCATGCCAACCCACCTGCACTTTGGCATGAAGATATGGCTCTGGAGGTTATTCTATGATATGAACATGCTCTGTGGCACCCAGCATTGGAAGATTTGGGCATTGTGATAAAAACAAGCTTGAAATGTAGGAACACAGTGATGGGTCTGTGGAGGTAGACAATTTCTCCAAATGGGATAGCTTGCATATGAAAGAAACATGATGGGAGTTTTCCCAAATTTGAAAATTCTAACAATTTACATGACATTAACAATGAAAAGTTGCAAGATGAAAGCATCTTTTCTAAAGTGCCAATAATAGAATTAAGTTTCAGCCAACCATGTTTAGAAGAGAAATTGAGTAATCTTTCTTTTCTCTATAGAAAATAGTATGACAAAATGGTTATGTGAAGTAGCAAAGATTATGCAGCAAAAAATGTAGAGAAAAAGTATCATAGAGGTGTGTCAAGCAGTTAATTAAAATATATTTTTATGGATTTTATTGTTAGCTTTTTAAAATTTATAATGTGCTGTGATGCATTCTTTTCTCACTATTTCATAAATATTCAATTTCCTATCTACTTTTGAATAATTAATTTTGAATTTTTTTCTTAAAAAGGAACCCCCCCCCCCCCCCCCCAGTGCATAAGCTTCAGGTCCCAGGAAACCTGGATTCTTCTCTGGTAGTGGAATTTACAAAAGGGTTCTCTAGATCTAGGGGTACAACATGTAAAAAGTCATCAGGTTTTTTTCTTTTTAAAAATGTTGTTCTTGGGGCACCTGGGTAGCTCAGTCGTTGGGCGTCTGCCTTCCGCTCGGGTCACGGTCCGAGGGTCCTGAGATCAAGCCCCACATCGGGCTCCCTGCTCGGCAGGAAGCCTGCTTCTCCCTATCCCACTCGCCCTGCTTGTGTTCCCTCTTTCTCTGAGTCTCTCTCTGTCAAATAAATAAATTTAAAAATCTGAAAAAAAAATGTTGTTCTTGTTGTTTTTCTGTTTCCTTTGGGAGGTTAAATGGTTCAAATGAGGAGGAAATCCCTGTCCTTTCCCTTCCTGATACCAGCTGTGAACTGGCTTCTTCCCCCAGGCATTAGAATGTAGGCAGAGAATGACATGAGAGATTGAGAGAAAACTCTCTTTCATGTAGGGCACAGAGTTGGGAAAGAATGCAAATGTGTTCACGAAATGTCTCTTAATTACATGCAAACATAAATATAAAATGTGTAAGATTTAGGGGCACCTGGGTGGCTTAATCAGTTAAGTGTCTGACTCTTGATTTCATCTCAGGTCATGAGCTCAGGGTTGTGAGATCGAACTGCAAGTTGGGCTCTGCACTGAGTGTGGAGCCTGCTTGGGATTCTCTCTCTCCCTCTCCCCGGCTTGATGACTACGCTCTCTCTCTCTCTCAAAAAAAAAAAAAAATGTATAAGATTTAATTTTTGCATTCCTTAGAATGACTCTGGAATGCAAAAAAAATGAAATCATTCAAACTTCAATTAAGTCCACCAATATTTGCCTTGCTTATGTGCTTCTTTGCCTTGCTTATGTGCTTATTAGCACATAGAGAAGACATATATAATACTCACATAGAAGAAGATGTCATGAGACACATTTGATTATCTCATTTATGAAACTACTTGGATGAAGTTTCCAAAAATAATCATCCAAACTCAAGACTTTTTATCTGGAGATAATTCCCCCTACTACTTCATTTAACCATTTTCAGGTTAAATGAATGGATAGACAAATGGAAAGTAACAGCACTAATTTGAACATCAAAACTTAACTAATGATGGAAAAATCAGCATTGTTTTCACTGATGATTAAAGTGAAAAAACCAAAGAAAAGCTTAAATCATGTTTTTATGTTACATTGTGATAAAGCAGATCTATAATGAAATAAATGCTCTGAAGCCTCAACTGGAAAGAGAAAACTATGAAACCTACTAATTTTCTTTAACTATATGAAAATAAGTTTTCCTATATGATGCACATTAAACGCATGCAGATTGGAATGAGGTAAGGAAAATATTTCAATTATGAGGACTGGATTTCATTCTATACTTGAGGCTCTTCTTATAAGTCTCATTCTATTTGTTCAGACAGAAGGGCTTTTTCACATCTTTATCAAACCCGAATGTCTAGAAACAGGAACGCAGGCTTTCATAGTTCAGGGGGATTTAAGAAGGGAACTAGGTGATGTCACGAATAAGAACCATATTGGAAGATGAAAGATAGGAGTTTAGCACCAACATTGACCTTCCCCATGTTTGATGTGGACTCAGATAAAGCTGGTCCACTCCCCTTTCCCTGGGTGGATCACGGTCACTTGATGCTGTGGTCCAGGCCCTCCCCCCGGGGTTCTCCTGCTACCATCCTTCACACGTAGTTTCTGGCCACAACTCTTTCATTTCTACTCCCCTGGTCACCGCTCTCACTTTGATTCCTATCGTTAAAACTTTGATGCATTATCCCAAGAAGAAAAAGAAATTTTCCCTCACCAACCCTCTCAAATATTTCTCTTGCCTTGTACCTCTGGTCTGACAACCAGGATGCAACCGACAAAATCATCACAAAGTGATATAAGAGATGCAGTTACTTTATCTCTTCGACCACAAACAGGGAAGGAAAAGCCACAAAGGGGGCCCTCCCCACTGCCAGCCAACTATAAAGAAATATCTAGCAGATCCGATTGCTGGGTCAAAACTTCATGACAATAATTCCATCAATATCGGAATGTCTAAATCACCTGTGATGTAACCACATTTATGCATCATTTAAAATGACTGAGGTGCATCTATATGTATGAAAACGAATAAACCTCCAAGACATATTATGGAGTGAAAGAAGAAGTTTGAGAACGACAGCATTTACTACAATGTAAGTTTCATGAGGACATGGATCTTTGTTTTATTTAGGATTCAACTGCCAGCCCCACCTAGAACAGTTCCAGGATAGAGCAGACACTTCACATTTGCTGAATGTTGAATGATTATTTATGGAGTAACACACAAGTATATTCACATAAAATAATGTTAGATATTCTCTATGGATTTACTATATATAAATAAAAATAGGTATTCATATATAGTAAACATAAATATATTTATATTATTTATATATTTAAGTATATTTATATTTGAGTATATATATATATTACATTTAAATATATAAATAAATTATATAAGTAAAATTTTATATTATTTATATATTTCAAATTATGTATTATCTCTATAAATATAAATGTACATACATAAATATAAGTATATATGTGCACATATACATATATAGAAAAGGGGAAATTACACACATATATATAAAGAAAAAGTAAGAAAAATGATCTTGTACACACAAGTCTATCTTATACACACAAGGTAGGGACTGAGAGACTGGCATGGGTTGTCAAAGGGAAATTAGTGCTACTTGTAAGGTTTTAATTATTTTCAAGGAAAATACGTGCAAGTATTATTTGTAACATTAAAAGTTCTATGGCATCATTCTTGCTAAGCTACATGGATGTTACAGCAACATGTGACATAGAAGAAACTTACAAAATCCTTCTACAGGCTGTACACAGCAAATGTGGGGCCTGTCTTGATAATATACTTCCCAGATTTCAGCACTTGTTACCAGAGAGCCAGCTGGTTCCCCAACCCCTTTCCTGCTCTTTCCAGGTGCGGAGTGAGCCCTGGGAGAAGGGAAGGTAGGAGGAGCCACATTTCAGAGTGGTCCACTTCATTCTCCTCGCTCTCTTACTGTGCCCCTGTCCTTCTCCCACTGGCCAGCATGCTGCTTTCCAGGCTTCTGGAAAACAGGCCCTCACTGCTAAGTACCCTGCCCATGTGTGGAGTTTCCTCAGATTACCTCCGTTTATCTTAGCTAAGAAAGGAGGTGACTAAATGAAACACACTAAGGTAGAATGATAAATCTTTCTAGCATGACCTTCTTTTTTTTTTTTTTTTTCTTTTCAATGAGAGACAGAGAGCATGAGAGGGAGGAGGGTCAGAGGGAGAAGCAGACTCCCTGCTGAGCAGGGAGCCTGATGCGGGACTCGATCCCGGGACTCCAGGATCATGACCTGAGCCAAAGGCAGTCGCTTAACCAACTGAGCCACCCAGGCGCCCTCTAGCATAACCTTCTTAAGGCTGTTATCCCATTTACCCCTATGAAACTGAAACTAATAGGATTTCAAGCTTAGGAGAGTAGGAGGATATTGGGGCAAAGCATCCCTAGCCCCCACCAGAGGTCTCTACTGTTAGGGACATGGAAAGAAGAGAGAGTTCTATTGAGAATCCAGGCTGCAGCAGGGACTGGCTTAAACTTTGGCAGATTTGGGTTGTGACAGTGAATGACACAGACTGATGGGAGTTCCTCTCTGTGGATACGTAAGATACCATCCATAGCACTGTCACCTACTGCACCTGGTAAAAAATGGGGTTTTCAACCCTGGAGTCAATCTTCTGTCAAACAAAACTATCCCAGAAAAATGGTTAATTGAACATGGAAGCAATGAGTCTGGGATAATGAGGTCCTGTGGGCTCTGTTTGCTAATGGCAAAACTGATTATTTCACACAGCATATGTAATTAAAATGGAAGGGGTAATGAGCAATGAAGTTATGAAATGAATATGTTAACCAATTAGTTTTTACTTCTTTAAAAATTTTTTTAAAGAGCCTATCTATTATATCCAAGCTAACATAATCAGCTTAACAAGCCTTAATGAGTTTGGAGAGAGCAATAGACCACTAAATCCTGTCTATCTCCCTGTAGGGCATTATCAAAAACCATCTCGGGCCTTGGTGAGAAAAATTACACACACACACACACACACACACACACCACATTAGGCAGAGGATCACTTTTCCATGATCTCATACATATCAAATGCTGTTCTGCTCCTACTTGTGTTCACAGAATAAAGTGGGTCACAGGAATTCATTGAGATCATAAGGGCCAGATAAATGCTAGAGGACAGCAACCCAGTAGCTGCCAGACTTAATGGAGTGGAACAAAACTGAAATTTAACCTATGAGTCAGTAAATCAACCATTTAGATAGTTCTGGACCAGTAAGTATGGCAGGACATTTGCTTAATTTAGTATGGACTAAGAAGACTAGACCAGGACAGGAGATATTAGAAAAGCACAAAGGATGAAAGAGTTCGTGTGCATGCCATGTGTTTTGTGTGTGAGTGTGGTATGTATGTGTGTGCACAGTGTATTGTGTGAGTATCTACGGTGTGTGTGCATGAAAGTATATGTATGCACACATATATCCGCACAGCTGTGATTGACGGAATGATTTAGTCACCCCCTGTTATTTGAGTTAAGTGATGAGCATTGCAGACTAATAGTTTAAAAGGCTCAATTTCTCTCTCCCATATCAGTGGACTATAAAATTCTAAGGTGACATATCTCACTGTGAGTTTTACTGTAATATGGGAGAATGACTGAGCAACACAGGACTTGAAATATGAAGTACGATACTACAGTCTTGTAAAAAGAATATACCAGGCATTTGCTTGGGATTGTAAATATAAATTTCTAGTGAAAGAAAAAGAAAAAGATACCATGCCTACATGCAAAATCCAGATGGTGCTTAAACTCAATTAGATCATGTTAAGTAATGAGACCTGAAGGTTGAGCCCATTGCTACATGGCACTTCTTGGAATAACCATTGTCTGACTCCCTTTAAACTCTTGTTGGTGAAGTCATTCATATTCTGTAAAACCATCCACATGGTCAATGTTGAGCTCTAGAGAAATAAAGCTCCTAAAAAGGGATTTGTAAACACATCACAACAGCACAACTGGTGAGGGGAACCTAGCGATGAGTTGATTTTCATCAGGCATACTACAGCATTAAATGTTAATATCCCCTGTTCTGTTAACTTCACAAAGGCTATGACATCATGCACAGAACTGAGCTATAGAAGCTTCTAAGTCTGGCTGCCTTGAGAAGTTCAGAACATCCACAGGCTATCCTGATTGTATGGTTGGTCAAGTTAGAGTGGGAGTCCTTCACTGGAAGAAAGTACTGTATATGATTGTTCTATGTTGGCTTTTCAGCTTAAGGAAACTAGGTTCAGTTTCTTTCGGGGCATCTGAAAAACTTCCAACAGAAATAAGCTACATTATTAATGAAAGCATTGGTTATACACCTTATTTCCAAAAATAATCATATACAAATGACTGGGCTCTAGGAACCCACTCTCAACAAGATACGGAGTTTATCATGCCATGGTTTGAGCCAGTACTGGTCACTGACAATAAATCTGAAGAATATCACATTGGGTGAACTCTACATAGAGCAAAAAATGTTCATGGGGAATACTGCACAGCAGGTGTTCTAGAGAGCACAAGCATCCCGTGAGATCCTGACAGGCGTTCTGAGGCAAAAGTTTAAGAGATGCTATGCACTGTAACTCTCCTGTCCTCCTGCTAGGATCAGAAACTTGGAATTCCACCAGTATAGAAAGAGATAGCTATAGGACAAAGAATAAAAAACTGCAGTGTTTGGTGCTAGAAGATCAACTCCACCTCCCCCCATGCCCCCACACCCCACCAATACAAGAACCCTGCAGCAGTCCCGCAAGCCAATGGACCCACACAGACCCCCTATTCCTCTTCTGGAGCAGTTCCTTAAAGGCTGTCTGGGAACCCCCATACCAAGGAAACATCACAACGAAGAAAAGGGCCAGGGGTAGCATTGTCATGTAAAATACAAGATTGCCCAGTGACATCTGAATGTAAGATAAACACCAAACTTTATGTTTTAGTATAAGTGGGTCCCATTCACTATTTGAGATGCCATTTACACTAAAACGTCATGCATTATTTATCCTTAAATCTGGTAATCCCAGCCAGAAGCACACCTCTTCTATTAGTTTTGGGACAGTACTCAACACAAGTTTATAAGGTTCAAGATATTCAGAAAATGGATTGCTGTAGGAGTCCCAAGAAATCTCTTCATCAAAATGAAGTAGAATAATTGAAAGCAAAGAACTTACCAGAGCCACAGAAGCATCACTAGAAATTAGGGAACTGGAAGATCATCCTGAAATGCAGCTAGAGGGAGTGAAGTAGTTAGTATTTCTGTGCAAAGCTTTCTGGATGAGGGAGGTTAAGAGGTAGAGTAACAGGTGACAAAAAGCTTTTCAAACAATGACTTAGGGTCTAATCAAAAGACAAACTTCACATGTACAGTGGAGAAAGGCTCATTGTTTCCCAGGTGGTCTTTGTAGCCATACCTGCTCCACCCCTCAACATATATACTGATTGTAGTAAATATCAATGACACAACCATAAACATGAAAACCAGCTGAACTTAACTGTAGTAAGAGCAGAGCGGTAAATTCTGGCTTGGGTTGTCAGAGCAATTGATAGATGTTTTACAAAGATCATGTCTTATGCTACAAATAAAATCAGGGTTCATCTATCATGTTTCCAAAATACATTTCCTGCTGAACATAGTGACAGAAACTATTTTCGTCTTTGTTGGTATAAATCCCAGAAAATCATATTTGAAAAGGAAGCACTGATGAATTCTCAAACTCCATGGTCAAGGCAAATGCTGTAGCTCAGTGCAATTATTATCTCTCATCGCAGGAGGAAGTCTGATTATGTGATGGCCAGAGGGAAATGACAGAGTTAACTTTGTCAGATAGGAGGTTTAAACATTCTCAGCTCTGTGCCTGACCCAAATCAAGCAGACCAGAAAAAGAATCTCCTTGATTCAATTCTATTTCTCTTTCTTTAGTGTCTCTGTGTTACCTCCAGAGGGGGCTCTGAGGAGGCCTCTGAGCACAAGACCTACTTAGGAGCTTACAATTTAAGAAACGCAATACCAAAATTCTAAGTATCTGACTTAGGAATGACCCATATCTACAAAGCCACAAAACTACCACTAATGCGAGTGTCCCCATCAACTAGGAGAGGGGCTGCTACTGCTGGAATCAACCAGGACTCCATCAAGAGAAGAACATGTGGGAGACATACAAACTGCTCCCCATAATGTGAGGAAAACTCTACCAGAGAATATCCAGTACCTTTCCAAGCTTTCCCATGCTGTACCTTTGTCCTAAGCTCACAGGGTCCTGCGTATTTCACTGGAAGTGGAATGTTCCAGAAGCCAGCTGATCTTTCCCCTCACCCCCATTTCAAAACATCATCCACGAAGCGTTCATGTCAAAGGAAATCATCAGAAGCATATCATTTAAAAACCAGTAAGAGACTGAATCTGCCATACCTCCCAGGCCTGTAGCCTCAAGGATAATCAGTCCTACCATGACTTCTATCCCTATCATCTTTGGCCACCCACAAAATGCAAGCCCCTGCAGGCAACTGTCATCTCACTTATTCTTTACTTCCTTGCCCTACCCAATGTCATTCCACCCATTCCTCCTTCCACTGCTGGCCTCCCTGAGAACCTGTCCTACTCTGCTCTCTGGACCCCACATTCATTGTTAATTAAGCTCTCCCACATGCTCACCATTTTTATATGGAATACCCCCTTTAGCTCTTTCTCTTTAGTGAAATCTGACATTTCCTTCAAGGATACTGACTTATCTGGAGCCCTCTCAAGTGGAGGATGTTCATTCTCCTGTAGTGTAAATACTGGAAGGGCCAGAGACAGTGTGGCCTTTTTCTGAGTCAACAGTACCATTTCAAAATCACTATTTTTAACATCAAGGCCCAAATCTTTCCTCCTCTGAGATTTGTGCCATTTGGTGCTGCTACCCACTCTCTCTGATGCTGCAACTTAAGGTATATATTGGTCCAAAGAGTGAACAAACCACCCAGCTACCCTGAGCAGAACTTGGGCTCCTGGCTCAGTTTCCCTTTCCACCCCATTTCCTGCCAATATCCTAAATGACTTAACACCCACAAAGAAACTCCATTTAACAATGCTAGCCTCAAAATTCTTTCACTTCCAATGATCTCTGTGACTATTTCTGCCTCACTTCCTCTCCTCCCACTCTTCAATCTGGTACAGTGAGCTTTCTGCTCCCTCACTCTTTGAAATTGCTTTGGCAAAAGACACTGATCACTTCCCATCCAAATCCAATTGACGGTGCAGTTTTCATCTAACTTGACTACTCTGCAACATCCAACACTGTTAACCACATCCAGCTCCTTGGAATACAACCTCTGGTGGGGCTTCTGAGATCTCACTCTCTCTTGACCCTCTCTTGCCTTTCACAGTTCTGCTTTGCTGGTTCTTCTGCTTCAGCCCACCCCATTAATATTGGGAATCCTAAGTGTTCTGCGTCTGGTCCTTTTGTCCTCTTTTTCCTTTCTACCCATCTCACTGGACCACTTAATCTACTCTCACGGCTACAGGTCAGTGATCCATGTCTCTAACCCCTTGCCTTGAGCCCTGAAGCTGTGTATTTACTAGCTTAGACACTCCCATTTCATACTCCTTCTCAACATATCCATAATTAAATGAATAAACCCTCCTTCCAGACATGCTTCCCTTCATGGCTCATGGTCTCGGTAACCTGGGAGTCATCCCAGATTGTTCATCTCACCCCTATTCCAACCAGTCACAGTCAGTTCTCCTTCCTATGTACCCCTAACACTTTTCTCATCTTTTCAATCCCTAACGTGGCTGGTTTGATCCAGGCTCTTATCATTTCTGACCTTGGCTAGTACTACAACATTATCCATTCTACCTTCCCCTAGTTTCTAGTTACTCAGCACATTGCTATCAATGATCTTTCTTTAACAGAAATATGACCATGTTACTCTCCTATTAAAAAGCTATAATGGGGGCACCAGGGTGACTCAGTTGGTTAAGCTTCTGCCTTCGGCTCAGGTTGTGATCCCAGGTCCTGGGATCAAGCCCCACATCAGGTTCCCCACTTGGTGGGGAGCCTGCTTCTCCCTTTCCTTCTGCTCCTCCCCTCCACTCATGCTCTCTCCCTCTCTCAAATAAATAAATAAAAATTTATTTTTTTAAAGATATAATGGCTCCTAACTGCCAGGACAATTAAGTTCTAAATTTAGAAGCATGGCTTTTAAGCTTCTCATGAGCTCGCTTTCTTCACCTTTAGTTCTTGGTAAACACAATCCTATCCACACAAACCTTACAGTCTGGCCAAACCAAAGACTTGAACCATCACAAACATACCATATTCCACACCTCCTTGAAGATTTTGTTCAAGTACCACTTCTTCCATACAAGTTTTCCTAAACCTACCACACAAAAGTGGACCATTCCTCTTCCAAGTCCCATGGAAGAATTCGAGAGAGCATGCTTTTGTTCCTCTGCTGCCAGAGTGAAAGGGCATGTGTTCTTGACATCCCAAGTAGGAAGGCAGAATATATTTTATCATGAAAACAATGCTAAAAATAGTGATTGAATAACACAATTTTTATATTTATTCAGATTTATGAGTCATATTACTATAGAGTGACATTATGAGCTATAAGTAACATAATTCAGCTAAATTAAGCACTGCATTTGTATTTTGGATATCCTGGAAAACTTACTACCTGTGGTGGATACTGTGATGAGCTTTTCAGATACCCGTTCAAGAATGAAGGACTTCGGGGCACCTGGGTGGCTCAGTTGTTAAGCGTCTGCCTTCGGCTCAGGTCATGATCCCGGGGTCCTGGGATCGAGCCCCCCTCGGGCTCCCTGCTCCGTGGGGAGCCTGCTTCTCCCTCTCCCACTCCCCCTGCTTGTGTTCCCTCTCTCGCTGTGTCTCTCTCTCTGTCAACTAAAATAAAATCTTAAAAAAAAAAAAAAAGAATGAAGGACTTCAAGAATAAAACATCTAGAAATAAATTTAGCCAAGGAGGTGAAAGACCTATATATAGAAAGCTACAAGACATTAATGAAAGAAATTGAAGAACACACAAATAAATGGGAAGATATTCTGTGTTCAAGGACTAGAAGAATCAACATTGTTAAGATGTTTATGCTACTCAAAGCAATCTACAGATTCAATGCAATCCATATCAAAATTCCAATGGAATTGTTCAAAGAAATAAATAGACTTCATCAAGATAAAAAGCTTCTGCCCAGCAAAGGAAACAGTCAACAAAACTAAAAGGCAGCCTATGGAATGGGAGAAGATATTTACAAATGACATATCAGATAAAGGGCTCATCATATCCAAGATCTAAAAAGAACTTATCAAACTCAACACCCAGAAAATAAATAATCCAGTCAAGAAATGGGCAGAAGATATGAACAAACATTTCTCCAAAGAAAACATACAAATGGCCAACAGACACATGAAAAAATGCTCCACATAACTTGTCATCAGGGAAATACAAATCAAAACCACAATGATATGCTGAGCGAAATAAGTCAATCAGAGAAAGACATGTATCATATGGCCTCACTGATATGAGGAATTCTTAATCTCAGGAAACATACTGAGGGTTGCTGGAGTGGTGGGGGGTGGGGGGGATGGGGCAGCTGGGTGATAGACATTGGGGAGGGTATGTGCTATGGTGAGCACTGTGAATTGTGCAAGACTGTTGAATCACAGATCTGTACCTCTGAAACAAATAATACATTATATGTTAAAAAAAAAGAAGAAGAAGAAGAAGAAGAAGGAGGAGGAGGAGGAGGAGGAGGAGGAGGAGAAGGAGAAGGAGAAGGAGAAGGAGAAGGAGAAGAAGAAGAAGAAGAAGAAGAAGAAGAAGAAGAAGAAGAAGAAGAAGAAGAAGAAGAAGAAGAAGAAGAAGATAGCAGGAGGGGAAGAATGAAGGGGGGGGAAATCGGAGGGGGAGATGAACCATGAGAGACTATGGACTCTGAAAAACAAACTGAGCGTTCTAGAAGGGAGGGGGGGGATGGGTTAGTCTGGTGATGGGTATTAAAGAGGGCACGTTCTGCATGGAGCACTGGGTGTTATATGCAAATAATGAATCATGGAACACTACATCAAAAACTAATGATGTAATGTATGGTGATTAACATAACATAATAAAAAAAATTAAAAAAAAAAACCACAATGAGATACCACCTTACACCAGCCAGAATGGCTAAAATTAACAAGTCAGGAAACAACAAATGTTAGCAAGGATGTGGAGAAAGGGGAACTCTCTTATACCGTTGGTGGGAATGCAAGCTGGTATAGCCACTCTGGAAAATAGTATGGAGGTTCCTCAAGACATTAAAAATAGAGCTACCCTATGACCCAGAAATTGCACTACTAGGTGTTTACCCCAAAGATATAAATGTATTGATCCAAAGGGGCACCTGAACCCCAATGTTTATAGCAGCAATGTCTACAATAGCCAAACTGTGGAAAGAGGTGAGATGTCCATCGACAGATGAATGGATAAGGAAGATGTGGTATATATATATATACATATATACAATGGAATATTGCTCAGCTATCAGAAAGGATGAATACTTACCATTTACATCGACATGGATGGAACTAGAGGGTATTATGCTGAGAAAAATAAGTCATTCAGAGAAAGAAAATTATCATATGGTTAAACTTATATGTGGAATATAAGAAACAGTGCAGAGGATCATAGAGGAAGGGGGGGAAACTGAATGGGAAGTCATCAGAAAGGGAGAAAAACCATGAGAGACTCTTAACTATAGGAAATAAACTGAGAGCTGCTGGAGGGGATGTGGGTGGGGGTGTGGGGTAATTGCATGATGAGCATTAAGGACGGCATGTGATGTGATGACCACTGGGTGTTATATGTAACTAATGAATTATTGAACTCTATATATGAAACTAATGATGTACTATATGTTGCCTAATTGAATTTAAATAAAAAATAAAAAAATAAGCAGTCATAAAATTTATGGAATTGCACACACACACATGCACACATACACACACACACAGACAATAGCCAAAGCAATATTAAGAAAGGAAAACAAAGCTGGAGGCATTGTGCTCCCCAATTTCACACTGTATTACAAAGCTATAATAATTAAAACAATATGGTATCAGCATAAAAACAGACATACAGATCAATGGAACAGAATAAAGATCCCAGAAACAAACCCATACATACATGGCCAATTAATTAATGACAAAGGAGACAAGAATATGCAATGAGTAAAGGACAGTCTTTTTAACAAATGGTGCTGGGAAAACTGGATAGCTACATGCAGTAGAATGAAACTGGACCACTATCTTACAATGTACACAAAAATTAACTCAAAATGGATTAAAGATTTGAACATAAGACCTAAAACCATAAAACTCCTAGAAGGCAGTAAGAATTTATGAATCTGACATCAAAAGCAAAAATAAACAAGTAGGACTACATCATACTAAAAAGCTTCTGCACAGCAAAGGAAACAATCAACAAAATGAAAAAGCAACCTACTGAATGGGAGAAGATATTTACAAATCATATATGTGACAACGGGCTAATATCCAAAATATAAAGAACCCATACAACTCAAAAGCAAAACTCAACAAAACAACAAAAAAAACCCCCAACAATCCAATTAAGAATGGGCAGAAGATCTGAATAGATGTTTTTCCAAAGAAGACACACAGCGGGTCAACAGGCACATGAAAAGATGCTCAACATCTTTAATCATTAGGGAAATGCAAATCAAAAGCATAATGAGATATCACCTTACATTTGTGATATTGGCTATTATCAAAAAGACAAGAAATAACAAGTGTTGGCAAGAATGTAGAGAAAAGGGACCCCCTGTGCACTGTTGGTGGGAATGTAAATTGGTGCAGCTACTATGGGAGACAGTATAGAGGTTCCTCAAAAAAACTAAAAATAGAACTACCATATGGTCCAGCAATTCCACTTCTAGGTATTGAGCCAAAGAAAAGGAAAATACTAACTTAAAAAGATATATGCATCTCTGTGTTCATTGCAGCATTATTTACAATGCCAAGATATGGAAATGACCTAGTCATTTGATGAATGGATAAAGAAACTGTGAGATATATATGTATATTGTTCAATTACAAAAAAGAATTAAGTTTTGCCACTTGTGATAACATGGATGGACTGACTTCAAGGGCATTATGCTTAGTGAAATAATTCAGACCAGAGAAAGACAGATACTGTAGGATCTCTCTTATATGTGGAATCTAAAAACAAAACAAAACAAAACAACTCATAGATACAGAGAATAGATTGGTGATTACCAGAGGTGGGGGCTGGGGGGTGAGGAAAATAAAATTTAGGGTGAAAAACAAGAATGAAGGACTTATTCCTCCACCTCCTAAGAGTACATTAGCAGCAAGTCCTCAGTTGTCAATCCTCTTTGGAGATTTTCTCAGCTGAAGAAAACTGCCTCATTCAAAGGCTTGCCTCCTTCCAGAGGCAGGCCCACACCCAGTGACTGATCATTCTTAAGGTAGAAAGGCCCTGTCCCATTGCCTCAACTTGGGACAACTCCAAAGGACTTGCTCAGCACCAGAGCCCCTGAGGCCTTTGTCAGGACTGTATCACAGCTCAGCCTCTCTGTCTGCCAAGTCCTGCATCTTTCCTCTCCCTCCCACAGCTGTTGGTCCCAAGGGCCCTCTCTAATAAACATCTGGCTGAGACTTTGCTTCCCAGGAAACCCAACCTCCCTGTATATGAGAGAATGAAACCTGAGCTCTAAATAATCAGCTGAAAAATTAATTTTTGAATGCAATGTTTAATAAAATGAAAATGACCTGTGTTCTGACCCAATCTTCATATTTATGATCCTTTATCCTAGAGCCAAAAGATAGGGTTCCCATGCCCAGAACCATTGCTAACTTTCTGTTGCATACATCACTTTGGGCAACTGGTCTTCCACGACTGTTTTGTTTGGGTCCTCTACCAGACCTGAGTGCTGTCCCTTCTTGCAGCAAGTTTTGAAGGAGATTTGAGGGTATCCCTCCTATTAGAAGAATCAACTTGTTGAGGAGGCAATATTCTATCTACTCTATTAACATAATGGAATAGAAATAAAGCCTTTCACCCCATACTTCAGGGCAAGGTGAGAAAGATGGCATTATCTCAGAATAAGAATATTCCGGGGCACCTGGGTGGCTCAGTCGTTAAGCATCTGCCTTCGGCTCAGGTCATGATCCCAAGGTGCTGGGATCGACCCCTGCATTGAGCTCCCTGCTCCATGGGAAGCCTGCTTCTCCCTCTCCCACTCCCCCTGCTTGTGTTCCCTCTCTTGCTGTGTCTCTCTGTCAAATAAATAAATAAGATATTAAAAAAAAAGAATCTTCCTACAACCAAGTAGGGAAATGAGGATGTTGGCCTGCATTTTACCTGTTTTCTCTTGGTGATTCTAGAATAATACTCACTCATGCTAATGGAAATAAACACAAAGCAAACAATATAATGTAGGCAAACCTTTTCCCCATTCAGGCTCATTTCAACTGGCTACAGCTTCTTCTACCATCTCCTCCCTACTGCCATCAGCAGTCCTCTGCTTTAGTCATTTTACTGAGCACTTGGGTATCAGGCCATGGTCTTCCTCTACATACCTAACCCAGCAATTTTAATGTCCATAGGCAATAGGACACTGCTTCTTTGATACCTCTAGTTCTTTGATTCCTCCCCATATTCAGAATCTGTGTTCTCCTTCCTGACAAAACCATTTCCCCAAATAATATGGAACTGATGGTTGACTAGGCTACAATTTTGGAGGAATCCTCAAGTCTCCAGGCCCCTTTTTTGAACATTTTCATCGTACTAAAAGACAGCTCTATCTACCTACTTATCTCCCTGACTAGATTAAAATTCCTGAGATGCTCACAGATGATGACTTCCAAGATAGATAGATAGATAGATAGATAGATAGATAGATAGATAGATAGATAGATAGATAGATAGATAAAGGCACATGGGAGCTCATGGGTGTCTATTGAATCTAACTGAATGTCAGAACTTGAGTCCCATCTAGGGCCATGCTGCTTTCCTCTAGAAAACACATTGACTCTTACTTGTTTGTTCACTTTTTAGGTTTGGAGACCTTTTTGGAATCACAAAGATTATCAGATAAAATAAATGGAAATGGGAGTAAGCCTTGATTTTAAACCTAAAGCAGAGATCTGTCCTCAGTTTCTCTCTCTCCTCTTTCTCTTTTTTGGACATCATTTATTCATTTCATCCAATCTATGGACCCTTCAAATAGGAGGGATGCAAAGATGCATTTCTCAGAGGTAGTGCTCAGAGTAACCTCAATATTATGCCCGCAGAAGTGAGATTAGCCATGGAGCTAAAGAGAAGGCAATGATCCATTTACTGACTGTCTCTTTAATTGCATTCAAAGGGAAATGCAAGGACAAAAGTGTGGTCAGTTCCAAAAGAGAGGGTAAGATGGATCATGAGAGGTTTGAAAAGCAAGAGGTGAACCTTTGTGCCTGAGGCTTACAACAAAGCAAGTTGGAAAGGATCTTAAAAAACCTAATCTCTATTCTTTTTCTCTGGTTTTATGGGTGAGTTTTGCTCTATTGATTTCTCTTTGAGCTCTTCTTTTCAACTTAGTGGATAATGTAACAGTAGCTTTTGGTCCAGAGAGCAATCCTTTAAGCATGGGTAAAGCAAACTCAAAGAATGGACTCCAGGTTTGATGCAGCATGCCAGAGAAGCTCCAGGTTCCCTGTTCTCCTGGCCTTGTCGTAGCTGCATCCTCAGTGCCAGAAGAACTGGGAAAACCAGGAAGAGGGAGAAGAAAGAGTTGTTTATGCCATGGAGAACTGTTGTGGGCTCCCTCCATTATATCTCTTCATGCTCCTTGCCTCTTCTCTGTTTCCATCACTCCCACCTTGGACTATTTTATTTCCTAAACCATTTACTCACATCTCCAGGCATCTCATCTCCAAGATACTCTAAAGATTTCTTCCACAAATACCTTCCCAGAGCACAGCTATCACCATGCCCCCTCTGCTTGGTGGTTCCCTGCAACCCAATGAAGGCAATTCCCTGGCAAGGCATTCAAGGGTTTTCATAACACGGTAAGAAATTAAGTGCAAGAAATTAAAACAACATGAAAGCATATAAAGTTAAAAGGGGACATTCCCATCTATTCCTCTACTCCCTCTCCCTGAAGAAGCCATCCCCACAATTTCCCACTCATTTTTCTAGCCTTATGTCTTCAGACTTCTTGTACTTCTCTAAGACCCCAGCTAAACAAGTACCCTTGCCAACTCTACATATTTTCCCTTGCTTTCCTGTTCTCAAGCCTTTACTCATAATATTCTTTAAATCTGGAATATAATAGAATGTTCTTCCCTCCAGCTTTATCCAAATTCTACCAATCCTTTGAGACCTAACTTCCATGTCACTTGCTTTGTAATGCTTTCCCAATCCACTTATTAAAATCCCTGCCTTCTCCTTTGACTTCCCACAGCATTTCTTCTAGTTCCTGCGTTTATAGCACTTGTTACTTTATTCTCTACTCTTTAGGTACCAAGCCAGCCTCTGCTATTTAAATGTAAGCTCCCAGGGGCAAAGACCATTTCTCAGTTTCCGTTGGTGCCCCCTACCACCCGTACCCTTGGACCTTCCGTGCACATAGTGGGGATTCAATACATTCTTAGGAGTGAATAAGAGAAAAGACCCTGGAGCCTCCAGACTGTGGCTTTGGCTTTCAATTTACCTTTTAAAATGCCAGTGGCTCTTTCAACAGTTTGGCTATTGTGGACGTTGCTGCTATGAACATTGGGGTGTATGTGGCCCTTCTTTTCACTACATCTGTATCTTTGGGGTAAATGCCCAGTAGTGGAATTGCTGGGTCATAGGGTAGCTCTATTTTTAACTTTTTGAGGAAAGAGCTGAGATGCCCTTCAACAGACGAATGGATAAAGAAGATGTGGTCCATCTATACAATGGAATATTACTCAGCCATCAGAAAGGATGAATACCCAACTTTTGCATCAACATGGATGGGACTGGAGGAGATTATGCTAAGTGAAATAAGTCGAGCAGAGAAAGTCAATTATCATATGGTTTCACGTATGTGTGGAACATAAGGAATAGCACAGAGGACATTAGAAGAAGGAAGGGGAAAGTGAAGGGGGAGAAATCAGAGGGGGAGATGAACCATGAGAGACTCTGGACTCCAGGAAACAAACTGAGGGTTTTGGGGGGAGTTGGGGGATGGGTTAGCCTGGTGATGGGTATTAAGGAGCATGGAGCACTGGGTGTTATCTGCAAACAATGAATCATGGAACACTACATAACAACTAATGAGGTACTGTACTGTATGTGACTAACATAACAATAAATAAATAAATAAATAAATAAATAAATAAATAAATAAATAAATAAATAAATAAATAAATAAAATACCAGTGGCATCACCTGTGATGAGTGGGTTCTGTTAGCATCTCAGTTAAAGGATGTGGTGAATCATCAGGGGCTTTTGGAATACTGACTGGTTCCAGGTGACTATCTGGAACACACAGAGAACTAAACAAGTAAACAATGACAAACCTCCCCCCCAAAAAAAAACCAAACAAGAAAACCAAACTGTCAAAGTCCTGCTATTTTAAAGAGAACCATATGACTCTTTTCAAAATGTAGAGCTGAACAATCCCTCTCGTTGCTTCAGTGAAACCAAAACAGACATTTAACCTCCAAAAAAACCAAGAAGCCCCAAAGCCCCTAACCTTCCTTCCTCTGCCTTGGCAGGCTGCTTGCACAATGACTGTGTGGGGCTCTCTAGTGAACCATGAATTTAGTTTCATTTTCTTTTAGTACAAAAAATTTGAAAGAAGTCATTTTTTCAGCATGAAGTGAGGGTGAAGGGAAGGAGGAGGGTCATCAGAGCGGGGACAGCTTCCCAGCAGTCTCAGACTGGACAAGGTCAAATCTACTTGCTTTCTGCATTGAACGCAGCCCAGTGGATGGTTAATAGAAATTGACACCTACATAAGGCAGAAATCTTTCAAAACAACATCCTTATTAATTTTTTTTTTTGTATTTGGCTTGGTTTACACAAGCTTCTTGTATAAAATAATGCAATAATAAAAGCCTAATCAGCTCCCAGGATCTTTAAACATTGTAACAAACTATCCCATTACCTGTTGCTTTGCAGCACTGATTCATCCACAGCAATTTCATCCTATCTGTAGTTTTGCCAAGAAATAAAATCAGTCCTTCATCAGTCCCTCCTCCAAATGCTTAGATCATTATCAATCCATTTGTGAGCCTACTCCTACTTAAAGTTACTGCTAGAACTATATCCAACAACAGTTAAAACAACTCAAAAACCCTTTCAACTATAAGGCTCTTCTCCAAAACTCTTTTACCTCATTTGTACTTGTACTTTACAATTTCCATTATTTTTTTTTCAGCGACTTTCTACTCAAGTGAACTTAATTCATTTTCCAAACAAAACTAGTTTGTCTTGATAGTAGTATCAAGGGAGGAGAAGAGTTACTGAAAAATTTGACTATAATTATGACTTAGGAGAGAGATTATGAGATGCTGTGGGGAAGAAGAATTATGAGAAGGGAGATGGTGTGGGCAAGAGAAAATAGAAACAGAAAAGGTCTGGCACACAGCAAGGGGCAGGGCAGTGATATCAAGGCCATTTCTGCAGGGGCATAATGGTGTCTGTCTTTGGAGAAGGCCAGTGAACAGTTCCTTCCATCATGAGCACAGGGTTCTAACGTACGGGTACTGACTGCGACCTTTCCTATCAGTAGAGATGCCAGGCTCTGCTCTCTATAGCCAACCATGCCAACTGCTGCACTGTTCCTTACCTCCACAAAAAACCTCACCAGCCACCTAGACACCTGGGGCCCATCCTCACCCTTACCCCCCCACATCCATTAGTCACCAAGCCCTGCTCACTCTCCCTCCTAAATGCTTCTGATCCCCCCATCTCTCTCTCATCCCCATCCTTTGGCTTACCACTATGCTACAGTGGCCTTCTAATTAGTCATTCATACTCTGTGTCCTCTGCCCTTCTATTGTGCACACATTATTCAACCTGTCTTCCCAGACTCTCCCTGCCACATTCCACCACCCATCCTGGCCTTCCACCTCCTAAAATGCTCCTTTCCACCACAAAGACCCCGAAAGCTATTCAAATGATTCCTTCTGCTTACAATATTGCTTCCAGCCACACTCCCCTCCTCATGTCCCTTTTTGGATCTTTCTGATCTTAACTTGAGGTTGGGTTCCCTAGTATGTGCCCCATCAGTAATACAGAGGTGCACTTTTGTAATTAATTGTTCAAATCTCTCTTCTCTGTTAGTCTCTAAGTGCTCTGAGATCAGAGGTTGTGTTTGTCCTTGTATATTCTTGTATAATATGGGGGTAAAACAAGAACTTATAGAATAAGGATTAGATGAGTTAATCCAATCAGACAGCTTTGAATACTACCTGATATATATGCAAGGGTTATGTAAGCTGTAGCCATAATAGTAATAATTAGCACAGTACTGGAACAAAGCATGTACTCAATAAATACATGTTGAATGAATAAAGGAATAAATAAATTGATGGATGAACTAATGAATTCACCAATCCAGAGGGTCTCTTTTTTTAAAGAACCAGCTGTTACCCATAACTGAGTACAGGAATATTGTATGGAAAACAGTCACAGAGAGGAATAATTATTTTCCTGTCTACTGCCACCATGATAAATGGTAAAAATAGCAATTTTGGTTTCCTTTGATTTTGAATTTACTCTACTGTATTGCTAACTAAATATTCAAAGCAAGGAGATTTCGAATTAAGAGATAAAGGGATATAATATCACAAAGTATATTTCCAGGCTTCTTGACCTTGCCTTTATTAATTAAAAAGCGTCCTTCTTAAGGAGTACCATCCTCTAATTATTCCCAAGCTAAATCCTTTAGAAAACCATGCATATCAGGTCACCCATCCCAACAAACATTTATACAGAAAATTTCAACCTATGTTGCCAAAAAGGGAAGGTTTTCACCCCTCTGTTCTAGTACCTTCTATATTTCAGATCCCTCAATGTCTTCAAGAGAAATGCACCAATCACATGACTGTACATCATGCTCTGCTGGTCTAACAAAAAGAGAAAATAACACAAACTAACCCGGGCCTCTAGCCAGGGTTCTGTAGTTGCTGAGAGGACATACTGATCAAAAGCTACAAGTGGGGAAAGTGCCTCTGAGTTGATCCAACCCAGTCAAATCCTACTATCTGACAAAGTTTTGTTTGTTTATTATCCTTTAAGGCAGACTGTGATAATATTTTTAAATTATTTTGCTGCAGATAGCTTATTCGGATTTAGAAATAAATACTGTGTCATCACATTGGCAATGCAACATCTGTCCTTATTCTTTCCCTCCTCTATCAGAGGAAAGGTTTTGTTCCTTTCTCTAACTTTAACTTTTCTCCTGTTGCCCTGGACCCATCTATTTCTGTCTCTGAGCTCTGTGACAATTCATACTTTGTTTTCAGTTCAGTCATCAATTTTGGAAACTGGTATTTAAGAGATTTGATAGTTATAAAAAATAACTATAACAAATAAGTTGTCATTTCTTCATATTTAAAACCAAAAAATGCTATGCTGAATTCCATTATGGAGCATGAGGAATGCCAGACTTGTTTCTTTTTTTTCCTTTTGAGGATAAATTTTACTTGGGGATTTTTGTTATTGCTGCTGCAGCTGCTGCTGGTACAACTTTAAAACCTCAAGAAATACTAGTAATAATAACAACAAGAATTACAATGATGAAGAATAGAATGATATAATTATTTCCATGTTTATTATTTTTTCTATAGATGTATAATTTATGATAGCCTATGTTTTCTCATTTAAGCCTATGTTTTCCATACTTAAGATAATTTATATATATATAAGTAAATATAACTGACCTGTTTTTCTGTGGAGCAAACTGGATTGGTACCCAAAAGTGCTGACATCCTGGACTTGTGTGGTTGCTGAGGATGGCAACATCCTCAGACCTTCAGGGTTCCCAGGTGGGAAGGGCGAGCTCTGTGAGTGTCTACATTCACTTCTATCCATGCTGGATAAGTGGAGAGCATCTTGAGCTTTCTTTTTTTCCTTCTTTAGCATATTGACCAGAATATCTGAAACTCGATTTAAGGATTTAGTGACTCATGCTAAGTTGGAATGATCAAAACACTAATGTTTCAACTGAGGTTAATATTTCCAACAATATTTGCTATTTGTCATATGGTAAAGAGACCACTGAAGAAGACTTCAACTTCTTGAAGTCATTTATCTAGTTATAGACAGTTTAGGAAGCAACTGGTCTTTCAATATGGCACATTATATGAAAAATTAGCAAACCCAAAGGTCTTTAAAATGCTCTGAGTTTAAGGGCGCCTGGGTGGCTCAGTCGTTAAGCGTCTGCCTTTGGCTCAGGTCATGATCCCAGGGTCCTGGGATCGAGCCCCACATTCGGCTCCCTGCTCGGCGGGAAGCCTGCTTCTCCCTCTCCCACTCCCCCTGCTTGTGTTCCCTCTCTCGCTGTGTCTCTCTCTGTCAAATAAATAAATAAAATTAAAAAAAAAGTTTTAAAATGCTCTGAGTTTAAACTGGTAAAGACTCAAAATTCTTATGAAAGGGTTTACAAGAAATAAAATGAACACTTAGTAGGAGTGGGCAAAGGAGCTATGGTTGTATCTGTGAATAAGTAAGACTTGAATCCAGGATGCCGCTCAGGAGGCAGCAGGAGGAGTGGAGAGGGAGAACACCAGAATCCGCCCAACTGGCAGAGCAGCCAAATCAGTTTTGCTGGCCAGAGCACTCCTACATCCAACACATGTTTGCTTAGCATACATTTGAATGGGACTTACAGTCATTTTTTTTTTAAAGTCTCTAAATCTTTGTCCCAAATGGAACTGAAAAGAAGTGAATTGTTAGTACAGATACATTATTTTACAGTGCACCTTTTGATAGGCCATTTAAATATATTGGGAGCACTGATGAGGATCGATAACATCACTGCATACCACCCTCCTTTGCTGTTCTTTCTGGCTCCAGATGCTGAGAACTCTAAGGGATTTCTGCCATCACTGAGAGAAAGACTAAAATCCCTCTTGAGAATCTCAGAGCTCCAAGTGCCTATGCAGCAAGCTGAATTGCAGGCCTCCAGCGTCCCCAGAGATGGTGAGTGAGGAAATATGGAGGTGGTGGGGAGAGAAGATTGCAACTCAGATGTCTGTTCTTGGGCAAGTCTCATAGGGGTCATTTGATTTCCATTTTCCTCTTCAGCTTTGACTCTAACTTCTTGGAGATTTCCAGAAGCATAATCACTCTTTCTCTCAGAGTCCCTGATGTGGCTTCCAATCTTTGCCTCAAAAGATGTGTCCTGAACAAAGGGGGGTGTGGGCCTTGGCCTGGCAGAGAAGAGCAGTGCTCTGCCCACACCTTCCACTCCTTCTCGTGCAGAACTGATTATCCATAGCATCAGATGCTTCCACTGGCTCACACAATGCATGGCAATATCCATTCCCTCACCCATTCGACAGTGTGCTGTGGAGCTTGTACTATGTGCCAGGCATGATTGTAGGCAGAGGGATGGAATGATGAAAAGGCAGACTCGCAGGAAATGACAGATGTTGGCGGGGATGCGGAGAAAGGGGAACCGTCCTACACTGTTGGTGGGAATGCAAGCTGGTGCAGCCACTCTGGAAAACTGTATGGAGGTTCCTCAAAAAGTTGAAAATAGAGCTACCATATGATCCAGCAATTGCACTACTGGGTATTTACCCCAAAGATACAAAAGTAGGGATCCGAAGGGGTACGTGCACCCCGATGTTTATAGCAGCAATGTCCACAATAGCCAAACTGTGGAAAGAGCCAAGATGTCCATCGACAGATGAATGGATAAAGAAGATGTGGTATATATATACAATGGGATATTATGCAGCCATCAAAAGGAATAAGATCTTGCCATTTGCAACGACGTGGATGGAACTGGAGGGTATTATGTTGAGTGAAATAAGTCAAACAGAGAAAGACATGATCTCACTGATATGAGGAATTCTTAATCGCAGGAAACAAACTGAGTGTTGCTGGAGTGAGGGGTGGGGTGGGAGGGATGGGGTGACTGGGTGATAGACACTGGGGAGGGTATGTGCTCTGGTAAGCGCTGTGAATTGTGCAAGACTGTTGAATCTCAGATCTGTACCTCTGAAACAAATAATGCAATATATGTTAAAAAAAAAAAAGAAGAAGAAGGTAGCGGGAGGGGAAGAATGAAGCGGGGGAAATCGGAGGGGTAGACGAACCATGAGAGACGATGGACTCTGAAAAACAAACAGGGTTCTAGAGGGGAGGGGGGTGGGAGGATGGGTTAGCCTGGTGGTGGGTATTGAGGAGGGCACATTCTGCATGGAGCACTGGGTGTTATGCACAAACAATGAATCATGGAACACTTCATCTAAAACTAATGATGTAATGTATGGGGATTAACATAAGAATAATAAAAAAAAAAAGAACCACTGGGGGGGGGGGAAAGAAAAGGCAGACTCGTTTCTTGCTCTCATGAAGCAGATGTCCTCGGGAAAGTCAGATCTCAAGTACACGCACTGAATGTTAGAGGATGAAAGGATAGCTAATTTTTAAAAGGTCAGGAATGACTGAGCAGCTACTCTACACTGAGTGCTCACAAAAGACTTAGGAGATTGCCATTTAAGCTGAACATCAAGAGGCAGTGGCCAGAGGAAGAGTATGTCAGCAGAGTTCATGGCTAGCGCTAAAACCCTCAGGAGAAGGGCCTTGTCAGTGGCTCCCAACAGGGGCTATTTTACCACTCAAAGGATGTTTGGCCACATCTAGAAGCATTTCTGGTTATTGTACTGCAGCGGGGTGGGGGGGGGGGGGGCGTTGGTTACTTAAGTCTAGTGGGTAGAGGCCAGAGAGGCTGCAAAACATCCTACAATGCACAGGGGAGCCCCCACAACAGAGAATTATACAGCTCCAAATGTTGAAAGTGCCAAAGTTGAGAAACCTGGTGTTAGAACAACCACAGAAAGGACACTGTGACCAAAGCCTAACACATACAGGACAGAGACATAATAAATGAAATCAGGGGCTTGGCAGGGGCTCCATCATGTAGGGCCTTGTGATCTGGAGTAAGGAGCTAAGTCTCATTCTAACGGGCCCTGGCAGAATTTAACCAGAGACGTGCAGCATTCTGATGTACATTTCATGATGACCAGAGTACAGATTTATCTTCTTGGCTGCCTTCCTTCTTCCCACCTTTCCTTTGTCTTCTTCCTGTGCCCATTCCATTTAACTTGGGCCTTTGTTGTGCGGGGTCCTAAATGACACACTGTTACATGTTTGGCGAAGGGGTGTCTGAACTTTACTCACACTGATAATGTCACTGAAATGACACCATTTTCACTCCCTTTCCAAGAAGAGTGTTCAATGTCATTCGCTGTCATTTTGGTTGCTTTACTGTCTTTTGTTGAGCTCAAGTATTACCACCTGTTTTTCTCATATACCAGATCTTTCTCATTCCTCCTGTCAGTCTTCGCCTTGGTGGTTCTACAAATGAGATGTGAAAATATCCTCCAACCTGGCTGTGAGAAACCTTGAAATTTCAACAGCCTTTCTTGGTTATTAGCTCTTGATGAGCACAAGATTTGTGATGAGTAGATCTGAGCTGCTATTTTTCCTCCTTCTGAGTTTGCCCATTGTCTGCAAAGTCATATCTCCCACCATAGCACACCAAGCACTTTCCAGTACCTCACCTTACTGGCTTTGCTCAGCACTGTGAGGTTGGCAAGGCAGGCTGTACGGTCCTACTACTAAAGAGTAGGAAACCGTTCCATTGAATAGCTGTGGAGCTAATGCAGGAAGAGCGAGGATGTCAATCCAGGTGTGAACTTGAAGTTCAGCGATTTCTTCACCATGGCTCCTACATATCATCATTTTGAACATGAGTCTCAGAAGGAGGAGATGCTGCTCAGGTCATTCCCAGTCGGTGAAGAATCCAGCGCAGCCCCACATGAACAGTGGTACCTGGATCTGGTGGTCAATAAGGGAGATGATGTATGTCTCTCTCTCACTCTCCTGTTTAAATAAACATACATGCGTAAGCCCAGACTGGTTCCTCGCTGTCATATCTCATCTCATCCCTCCTATAGGCACACACATTCATAAGCCCAGGAGGGGATTAAGAAGTTGGTAGGAGTGTTTAGGGGAGAAGATCCTAAAATAGGATCAAGATTTGGAAAAGAAGCAGAGCTCAGACTGGGGCTGGGGCCTGGCCTGAGGTCTGGGCTGGGAGCGTCCCTGGAGCTGGATAGGGTAAGAGAGAGGAACAGGAATGCAGGGTGACCCTGTGGGCAGCACTCACAGACAAGGCCTCGTGTGGGAGTAGAATTCGCAGCTGAACCTACTGTTGCTGGCTGGATAAGAAAGCAGCTAAAACTCACTTGGATCAGGCATAGAGGGTCTGCTAATACTCAGCTAAAATTAGAGAGCGGGATTCATCAGGCAGTGTGCCTACCTTGTGTGTGGTTTGTTTTTACCTCTTTATTACTGGATGTCCTTCATATAGGTTATTTTTATGCATTTTTTTCACATTAGCCGCAGCTAAAAGGCCCTTTAGTAATTTTTAAAAATGAACACAAATACCTGTTGATAAGAACTGACTGAAATAACTTCTTGTGCACATTTAAAGTCAGCAAATGCAA
Source organism: Mirounga angustirostris (assembly GCF_029215605.1). NCBI lineage: Eukaryota > Metazoa > Chordata > Mammalia > Carnivora > Phocidae > Mirounga > Mirounga angustirostris. Next base: position 35,864,799 of record NW_026991716.1, read on the forward strand.
TGAAAATGTCAAATCTTTTTACAAGAAGCTTGACAGATAAATGAGAAACAAGACTGAAGAAATGCTGGGGAAAACTGAGGTCTGAGCCCCCAGCCTGTACCTGGAGGCAGCTCCCATGGGCTGCTGCTGGCTCTCGTGGCACCCCAAACACACTGCCTCCTAGAGCCAAAGAGGATTCTATCTTGAACACCCATAGACGCTCGCTTCCAAATTTGGGAACATCTGTTAAGTGGAACCTAAAGCAGTAGATCTGGGTTTTAAATTAAAAAAAAAAAGTTACATTTAAATCAATCTCTGCTCTCCATAAGCTAAATACCATTTGTCAGTTTTCAGCCACCATTTGAGTGCCACCCACACACCAGCCACAAATTCTGGGCCCTGGTGAGGCTGTGGTCAGCCCAGTGTCCGGTCAGTCAGCTAAAGATAAGCAGCTAACTTACTGGCTCAGAACTAAAACAGAAAGAGCACAGCAGAGTAGTCCAAAAAATATATTTAAAAAAAAGAATTTCATGTTAAGAGATGGTGTAAAAAAGACCACGCTTTTCAATAAACTGAAATAGTCCCCATAATAGTAACTGTATCTAGCTAAAAACAAAGTCAAAGTGTTCCTTTTATAGCAACTGTGTTTTTCACTGGTCACTACATTCTCTGTGTGGGAAGGACCTCTCCTAAATGGCAAGAAGCAGTGTGACCTGGAAGCAGGGTGGGGGGCTAGAATGATGTGGCTAGCAGAAGGCACCGAAGTGTTCCCCTCCCTCTTGCAAGCCAGGAGAGAGTCAGTTTCTAATCGCTTTGGAAAGGATACTGATTTCATTATCCCTCTGCTGTAGAATGTCTCGGAGCTTTTGGTATTCCTCCTCTTTTAATGGTTCTTGGCAGTCTTGATCTTTGATTTCAGAGGAGACTGTGCTTTTTCCATGAATCTTCTTGTCATTCAATAGTTTCTGTAAGATGAAATAAGAGCTTAGAGCCCATACCTCTCTTCCAAATCTCTTAGTTTCTTGGACTCTTTTGCCTTCGACAATTCTTGCACAAATCAGGCGTGCCTGTCCTTTCTTGCCTCCTTGTCACTGCAACGCAGCTGCCTTCCCCTTCTCCTTGTCCCCTCTCTCCTCTCCCCTCCCCTTCCTCATCCTGTTTTCTGCTATCATCTCTCTCAGAAATTCCTACTCAAACATGATCCGCTCTTGAACGTCTTTCTCTTTCTCCTTAACCCCATACCACTTGCTTCACATTTTTATTTATTTTTTTTGTAAGGTCTTTTTTTAAATTTAATTTATTATGTTATGTTAGTCACCATACAGTACATCATTAGTTTTTGATGTAGTGTTCCATGATTCATTGTTTGCGTATAACACCCAGTGCTCCATGCAATACATGCCCTCCTTAATACCCATCACTGGGCTAAACCATGCCCCCACCCCCTCCCCTCTAAAACCCCCTCACTTTTAAAAATATCACTTATCATGTGTTATAATTATTCTCTACCTATATGTCTTCTTCATGACTAACTTATTCAATTTTGCTTTCCCAATGTCTGGCCCATAGCAGACTCACAATAAATGTTTATTATCATAGTGAAGAATGCCAAATTATAAGTGAGGTAGAAATAAAAGTTAATGATATTCCCACTGTGTCATCATGAAAGGTAAAATGTAAGGCAAAGAAAATCTGAGGGTTTATATGGATAAATCTAAACAGCTGGGAAAAACGCAGGACACAATTTTCTTGATATATGTTGAAAATAAATGGTTTTTGAACACGGAATTATTCTGTGTACAAGTTAGAGATTCCTGGCAAAAGAATTACAAGTCTATGGTCTGAGCTTATTCACTGGCAGGTAAGATACAACCTTTGAAGAAATTCCAGAATAATCCCAGCCTGGTTGGAAGATCATAACATTCTGGACATGTGAAGCTGGATCCTAGCCTTTTAAGAGTTGGTCAACTAGACAAACTTCATTGCAGTTTCAACATGGCAGACAATGCCTTCTACTAGAGGAAATGCTGAACTTTACCTTTAAATGATGGAAACAGTGATGAATTTTACGCATATCAGTGCCAACCTCTAGTCTACTTTCTGGATCTTGGTCTTCCAAAAATGATGTTATTAGTTTTTCCAGCCTAAAAATACATAATGTATGAGAAGCAACGATGAGCTAGAAACTTTAGAAATTCTAATGGCATTATTTGATTGGTTAACATTCAAAGTACAGGATATTTTCCCACTTCTTTATGGAAATATAGTTAACTGATTTAACTAAAAATTAAAGGGAAAGAAACATATTGACAAAGTGAAATCTGAAATGATGCAATTATTTGACTACTTTCCGATAAATTTTCTTATCTTTTTATTATGTTATGTTAATCACAATACATTACATCATTAGTTTTTGATGTAGTGTTCCATGATTCATTATTTGCATATAACACCCAGTGCTCCATTCAGTACATGCCCTCTTTAATACCCATCAACAGGCTAACCAATCCCCCCACTCCCCTCCCCTCTAGAACCCTCAGTTTTTTCTCAGAGTCCATAGTCTCTCATGGTTTGTCTCCCCCTCTAGCTTCCCCCCCTTCATTTTTACCTTCCTACTATCTTCTTCTTCTTCTAACATATAATGTATTATTTGTTTAGGAGGTACAGGTCTGTGATTGAACAGTCTTACACAATACACAGCACTCACCAAAGCACATACCCACCACAATGTCTATCACCCAGCCACCCATGGCTCCCACCCCCCACCACTCCAGCAACCCTCAGTTTGTTTCCTGAGATTAAGAATTCCTCATATCAGTGAGATCATATGATACATGTTTTTCTCTGATTGACTTATTTCACTCAGCGTAATACCCTCCAGTTCCAACCACATCATCGCAAATGGCAAGATCTCAATCCTTTTGATGGCTGCATAATATTCCATTGTATATATATACCACCTCTTCTTTATCCATTCACCGGTAAATGGACATCTTGGCTCTTTCCACAGTTTGGCTATTGTGGACATTGCTGCTATAAACATCAGGGTGCACGTACCCCTTTGGATCCCTACATTTATATCTTTGGGGTAAATATCCAGTGGTGCAATTGCTGGATTATAGGATAGCTCTATTTTCAAATTTTTGAGGAACCTCCATACTGTTTTCAAGAGTGGTTGCACCAGCTTGCATTCACACCAACAGTGTAGGAGGGTTCCCCTTTCTCCACATCCCTGCCAACATCTGTCATTTCCTGACTTGTTAATTTTAGCCATTCTGACTGGTGTGAGGTGGTATCTCATTGAGGTTTTGATTTGGATTTCCCTGATGCCGAGTGATGTTGAGCACACTTTCATGTGTCTGTTGGCCATTTGGATGTCTTCTTTGGAAAAGTGTCTGTTCATGTCTTCTGCCCATTTCTTGATTAGATCATTTGTTCTTTGGGTGTTGAGTTTGATAAGTTCTTTATAGATTTTGGATACTAGCCCTTTATCTGATATGTCATTTGCAAATATCTTCTCCCATTCTGTCAGGTGTCTTTTGGTTTTGTTGACTGTTTCTTTTGCTGTGCAAAAGCTTTTTATCTTGATGAAGTCCCAATAGTTCATCTTTGCCCTTGCTTCCTTTGCCTTTGGCGATGTTTCTAGGAAGAAGTTGCTGCACCTGAGGTCGAAGAGGTTGCTGCCTGTGTTTTCCTTTAGGATTTTGATGGACTCCTGCCTCACATTGAGGTCTTTCAACCATTTGGAGTCTATTTTTGTGTGTGGTGGAAGGAAATGGTCCAGTTTCATTCTTCTGCCTGTGGCTGTCCAATTTTCCGCACACCATTTGTTGAAGAGACTGTCTTTGTTCCATTGGACATTCTTTCCTGCTTTGTCAAAGATGAGTTGACCATAGAGTTGAGGGTCCATTTCTGGGCTCTCTATTCTGTTCCATTGATCTATGTGTCTGTTTATGTGCCAGTACCATGCTGTCTTGATGATGACAGCTTTGTAATAGAGCTGGAAGTCTGGAATTGTGATGCCGCCAGCTTTGCTTTTCTTTTTCAACATTCCTCTGGCTATGTGGGGTCTTTTCTGGTTCCATACAAATTTTAGGATTATTTGTTCCATTTCTTTGAAAAAAGTGGCTGGTATTTTGATGGGGATTGCATTGAATGTGTAGATTGCTCTAGGTAGCATTGACATCTTCACAATATTTGTTCTTCCAATCCATGAGCATGGAATGTTTTTCCATTTCTTTGTGTCTTCCTCAATTTGTTTCATGAGTATTTTATGGTTTTCTGAGTACAGATCCTTTGCCCCTTTGGTTAGATTTATTCCTAGGTATCTTATGGTTTTTGGGTGCAATTATAAATGGGATTGACTCCTTAATTTCTCTTTCTTCTGTCTTGTTGTTGGCGTATAGGAATGCCACTGATTTCTGTGCATTGATTTTACATCCTGCCACTTTACTGAATTCCTGTATGAGATCTAGCAGTTTTGGGGTGGAGTCTTTTGGGTTTTCCACATAAAGTATCATATCATCTGCAAAGAGTGAGTTTCACTTCTTCTTTGCCGATTTAGATGACTTTGATTTCTTTTTGTTGTCTGATTGCTGTGGCTAGGACTTCTAATACTATGTTGAGTAGCAGTGGTGACAGTGGACATCCCTGCCGTGTTCCTGACCTTAGGGGGAAAGCTCTCAGTTTTTCCCCATTGAGTAGGATATTCGCTGTAGGTTTTTCACAGGTGGCTTTTATGATATTGAGGTATGTACCCTCGATCCCTATACTCTGATGAGTTTTAATCAAGAAAGATGTTGTACTTTGTCAAATGCTTTTTCTGCATCTATTGAGGATCATATGGTTCTTGTTCTTTCTTTTATTAATGTATTGTATCATGTTGATTGATTTGTAGATGTTGAACCAACCTTACAGCCCAGGGATAAATCTCACTTGGTTGTGGTGAATAATCCTTTTAATGTACTGTTGGATCCTATTGGCTAGTATTTTGGTGAGAATTTTTGCATCCATGTTCATCAAGGATATTGGTCTGTAATTCTCCTTTTTGATGGGGTCTTTGTCTGGTTTGGGGATCAAGGTAATGGTGGCCTCATAAAACGAGTTTGGAAGTTTTCCTTCCATTTCTATTTTTTGGAACAGTTTCAGAAGAATAGGTATTAATTCTTCTTGAAATGTTTGGTAGAATTCCCCTGGGAAGCCATCTGGCCCTGGGCTTTTTGTTGGAAGATTTTCAATCACTGCTTCAATTTCCCTAGTAGTTATAGGTTTGTTCAGCTCTTCTATTTCTTCCTTGGAAGTTGATACATCTCTAGGAATGCATCCATTTCTTCCAGGTTATCTAATTTGCTGGCATAGAGTTGCTCATAATATGTTCTTATAATTGTTTGTATTTCTTTGGTGTTGATTGTGATCTCCCCTCTTTCATTCATGATTTTGTTCATTTGGGTCATTTCTCTTTTCTTTTGGATAAGTCTGGCCAGCGGTTTATCAATCTTGTTAATTCTTTCAAAGAACCAGCTTCTAGTTTCGTTGATCGGTTCTACTGTTCTTTTAGTTTCTATTTCATTGATTTCTACTCTGATCTTTATTATTTCTCTTCTCCTGCTGGGTTTAGGCTTTATTTGCAGTGTAGGGTTAGGTTGTGTATTTGAGACCTTTCTCGTTTCTTGAGAAAGGCTTGCATTGCTATACACTTTCCTCTTAGGACTGCCTTTGCTGCATCCCAAAGATTTTGAACAGTTGTGTTTTCATTTTCATCGGTTTCCATGTATTTTTTTAATTCTTCTTTAATTTCCTGGTTGACCCATTCATTCTTCAGTAGGATGCTCTTTAGCCTCCATGTATTTGAGTTCTTTCCGACTTTCCTCTTGTGATTGAGTTCTAGTTTCAAAGCATTGTGGTCTGAAAATAGGCAGGGAATGATCCCAATCTTTTGGTACCGATTGAGACCTGATTTATGACCTAGGATGTGATCTATTCTGGAGAATGTTCCATGGGCACTAGAGAAAAATGTGTATTCTGTTGCTTTTAGAGGGAAAGTTGTGAATATGTCTGTGAAGTCCATTTGGTCCAGTGTGTCATTTAAAGTCTTTATTTCCTTGTTGATCTTTTGCTTAGATGATCTGTCCATTTCAGTGAGGGGGGTGTTAAAGTCCCCCACTATTATTGTATTGTTGTCAATGTGTTTCTTTGCTTTTATTATTAATTGGCTTATATAATTGGCTGCTTCCACGTTAGGGGCATAGATATTTACAATTGTTAGATCTTCTTGTTGGATAGACCCTTTAAGCAGGATATAGTGTCCTTCCTCATCTCTTATTACAGTCTTTGGTTTAAAATCTAATTTGTCTGATATGAGGATTGCCACCCCAGCTTCCTTTTGGTGTCCATTAGCATGGTAAATGGTATTCCACCCCCTCACTTTCAATCTGGAGGTGTCTTTGGTCTAAAATGAGTTTCTTGCCGACAGCATATCAATGGGTTTTGCTTTTTTATCCAATCTGATACCCTGTATCTTTTGATTGGGGCATTTAGCCCAATTACATTCAGGGTAACTATTGAAAGATATGAATTTAGTAGTGCCATTGTATTGCCTGTAAGGTGATTGTTACTGTATATTGTCTGTGTTCCTTTCTGATTGATGTTGCTTTTAGGCTCTCTCTTTGCTTAGAGGACTCCTTTCAATATTTCTTGTAGGGCTGGTTTCGTGTTTGCAAATTCCTTTAGTTTTTGTTTGTCCTGGAAGCTTTTTATCTCCTTCTATTTTCATTGACAGTCTAGCTGGATATAGTATTCTTGGCTGCATATTTTTCTCATTTAGTGCTCTGAATATATCCTGCCAGTCCTTTCTGGCCTGCCAGGTCTCTGTGGATAGGTCTGTTGCCAATGTAATGTTTCTACCACTCTAGGTTACAGATCTCATCCTGAGCTGCTTTCAGGAGTTTCTCTTTGTCCCTGAGACTCCTAAGTTTTACTATTAGATTCAGGGTGTTGACCTATTTTCATTGATTTTGAGGGGGGTTCTCTGTGCCTCCTGGATTTTGATTCCTGTTTCCTTCCCCAAATTAGGGAAGTTCTCTGCTATAATTTGCTCCAATATACCTTCTGCCCCCCTCTCTCTTTCTTCTTCTTCTGGGATCCCAATTATTCCAATATTGTTTCATCTTATGGTATTGCTTATCTCTCGAATTCTGCCCTCATGATCCAGTAGTTTTTTATCTTTTTCTCAGTTTCTTTATTTTCCATCATTTGGTCTTCTATATCACTAATTCTCTTTTCTGCCTTATTTATCCTAGCAGTTAGAGCCTCCATTTTTAAAAATATTTTTTATTGTTATGTTAATCATCATACATTACAACATTAGTATTTGATGTAGTGTTCCATTCTTCATTGTTTGCATATAACACCCAGTGTTCCATTCAGTTAAAGCCTCCATTTTTGATCTCACCTCATTAATAGCCTTTTTGATTTCAACTTGGTTAGATTTTAGTTCTTTTATTTCTCCAGAACGGGTTTCTCTAATAAATTCCATGCTTTTATCAAGCCCAGCTAGTATCTTTAAAGTAATGATTCTGAACTCTCGATCCGACATCGTACTAATGTCCATATTGAGTAGGTCCCTGGCAGTTGGTACTACCTCTTGTTCTTTTTGTTGAGGTGATTTTTTCCATCTTGTCATTTTGACCAGAGGAGAACAGATGAATAGGAGAACAAAATGCTAACAGGGTAAAAAAGACCCCAGAGAAATATACACTAAACAAATCAGAAGAGAACTGAAACCAGAGAACAAGAAAGGGAAAGAAATAAAAAAGAAAAAAGAAAAAGATTAAAAAAAAAAGAATATGATCAAATATGATAAGGCTGGTGCATAGATCAGTGCCACACACTAGATTTTGGGCATATTTTGGTCTGTTAGAAGAAACTGCCTCCCAAAATTTTAAAGAAAGAAAACTTATAAATCTATAAAAAGAAGGGTAAATACGATGAAGGGATGGAATATGACTATAATGATGAAAATTATAAAAGATTTTTATAAAAGGAATTGATAAGATAAGAAGTTGGTTGAAAAAAGAAAGAAGAGGAATTAAAAAAATAATGGGAGAGAATGTGATCAGGCAGGAGACTAGAACAAAGCCATACACTAGAGATTTAGGGTATATTTTAGTCTGTTAGAAGAAACTGTATCCCAAAATTTTATAGAGAGAACAACTTATATATATATATATATATATATATATACCAAAAATAAGGTTAACTACTATGAAGGGATAGAATATGACTCTAAAAATGAAAAATAAAAAAGATTTTTTAAAAAGGGATTGACAAGATGTTGGTTGAAACAGGGAAAAAGAAAAACTCAAAAAAAAGAAAATGAAAAAAAGAAAATAAAAAAAATTAACTTTGAAAGACTAAAGGATCATGTGAAAAAAGCCATGAATTCTATGTGCTGTATTCCCCTAGCGCTGGAGTTCTGCTGTTCTCATTGATTGGTAAACTTGGTCTTGGCTGGCTGTTCTTGCTGATCTTCTGGGGGAGGGGCCTGTTGCCATGGTTCCCAAATGTCTTTGCTGGAGGCAGAATTGCCCCGCCCTTGCCAGGTCCGGGCTAAGTAATCTGCTGGGGTTTTCTATCGGGAGCTTTTGTTCCCTGCAAGCTCTCCATACAGCTTTGGAGGATGAGAGTGAAAATGGCAGCCTCCCAATCTCCACCCCAAAGGAGCCGAGAACTCGGGGCCCCATTCCTCAGTGCGCCTCCAGAGAAAAGCAGTCAATCACTCCCGTCTCCCCGGTCTCCGGCCGCACTCCGTGCTCACCCGGCTGTGACTGAGCATTTCTATCTCTCGCACCTGACCCCGTGTGGAGTCTCCAAACCCTGCAGATCCCTGTGGTGCGCTCCCGCGCCAGTCCTCCCAGGGGAGGAAGGGGAGTCTCCCTGGATCTGCAGCTTGTTGGGTCCCTACTGGAGGAGCAGTAACCTGACTGTGCCACAGATCACAGTTTATGGCAACCCCCAGCTGAGAGCCCACTCCTTGGCTCCGTCTCTGCCGCCAGCTTCCCACTCCAATACCTGGGAGCTCTGCCGCACTCAGTCACCCCTGGTCTTCCTGTGACCCTGAGGGTCCTGAGACCACACTGTCCCAGCGAGGGTTCCACCCCCCGTTTAGCCACTGGAGTGACGTCCCTCAGTGGAGCAGACTTCTAAAAGTTCCGATTTTGTGCTCTGCTGCTCTATCCCTTGCTGATAGTGGCTGACAGAGGCTCCCTCCCCCGCTGTCTATCTTCCTGAATATCGCCTTGGATTCACTTCTCCGCACGTCCTACCTTCCCAAAAGTGGTCGCTTTTCTGTTCAGAGAGTTGCTGCCTCTCTTTTCTTCGATCTTCTGTTGAGTTCGTAGGTGTTCAGAATGGTTTGATTCCTATCTAGCTGAATTCCTGGGACCAGACAAAATTTAGGTCTCCCACTCCTCCGCCATCTTGCTTCTCACTTCCCGATAAATTTTCACACACAGCTTTCAACTGAGGAATCATTTGATTTCTACAAAACATGCATTCTCATGAAGCTGAATTTCCATGCCTCTATGCCTAGTTGCCACAATGCCAGAAAAATAATGCAAAAGTTTTCTTTTTATTAGTTTCATTAAAGATTCATGCCATGCCTCATCAGTTTGGACCTCAGTGATGCTCCACAATCCTGCTAATCATCCCTGGTTGACTTATTTTTTTTTTTTTATGTTTTTATTGAAATTCCAGTTAGTTAATACTAATTTCAGGTGGACAATATAGTGATTCCATACTTCACTACATCACCTGGTGCTCATCACTACAAGTGTCCTCCTTAATCTCCATGACCTGTTTCACCCATCCCTCCACCCACCTCTCCTCTGGTAACCATCGGTTTATTCTCTATAGTTGAGTCTGCTTCTTGGTTTGCCTGTTTTTCCCACTTTGCTCATTTGTTTTGTATCTTAAATTCCAATATAAGTGGAATCATATGGTATTTGTCTTTCTTTGACTTACTTCACTTAGCATTATACCCTTTAGCTCCAACCACCTCGTTGCAAATGGCCAGATTTCATTCTTTTTTAGGGCTGAAAAATATTCCATTGCATATATATATACTACATCTTCTTCATGCATTCATCAATTGATGGACACTTGGGCTGTTTCCATAATTTGACTACTGTAGATAGTGCTGCTATAAACATTGGGGTGAACAGCAACATGCAAAAGAATAAAACTGGACCACTTTCTTATACCATAGACAAAAATAAATTCAAAATGGATTAAAGACCTAACTGTGGGACCCGAAACCATAAAAGTCCTAGAGGACAACACAAGCAGTAACCTCTTTGACACTGGCTGTAGCAACTTCTTTCTAGATATGTCTCCTGTGGCAAGGGAAACAAAAGCAAAACCAAACTATTAGGACTATATCAAAATAAAAAGCTTCTGCACAGCAAAGGAAACAATCAACAAAACTAAAAGGCAACCTACTGGATGGGAGAAGATATTTGGAAATGACATTTCTGATAAAGGGTTAGTATCTAAAAAATATAAAGAAATTCTAAAACTCAACACCCAAAAATGAATAATCCAATTTAAAAATGGGCAGAAGACATGAGTAGAGATTTTTCCAAAGAAGACATCCAGATGGCCAACAGACACGTGAAAAGATGTTCAACATCACTGATCATCAGGGAAATACAAATCAAAACTACAATGAGATATCACTGCACGCCTTTCAAAATGGCTAAAATCAACAACACAAGAAACAACAGGTGTTGGTGAGGATGTGGAAAAAGGAGAACCCTCGTGCAATGTTAGTGGGAATGCAAAAACTGGTGCAGCCACTCTGGAAAGAGTATGGAGCTTCCTAAAAAAGTTAAAAATGGAAATACCCTACAATCTAGCAATTGCCCTACTAGGTATTAACCCAAGGAATACAAAAATACTAATCCCTGGTTGACTTATATACTTCACAGTGGCTGTTCCATGTCTTGCCAAGCCTACCACGACTCTCATTCTGTCAATATTGTAACTTACCACTAGACAGAGAAAGTCAAACTTGTTATAAATGGACTCTTCCGGTTTCCTCTTCCTTCACCTCCCAGAGCATCTCTGCCTCACCATTCAGGCCCCCTTCTTTCTTTTACATGTTTTGTGTAATATCCTTCCTCCTCCTCATGGCTGTCCTCTCTCCCTCGCTTCTATTGGGGCTACCTCCTATTCATCACCTCCTTTATTTTACCTCATTGTCACATCTCCATATGAGTCTTTCCCCTCTGCTTACAATGATGTTCAGGTTTTTTTCTATTCTAAAACAAAATCAAAACAAAACACCTCCCCTTGGAGGGGGCATCCATCCCCTCTATTCTGAAGTCCTAGTTTAGTTTTTGCATGTGTGTGCTTACTACAGACCCCATTGCACTTCAGAGCCAGTGCACCACCTTAGCTCTCCCATCAGATTACAAGCACCAGGAGGCAATGCTTGGCTCTTATTCATCTTTGTGCACCCTCCCCCGCCTAAAGCAGTGCACACATTAAGTTTTCAGTACAAATGTGTTCTTTAGTTAATGCATTCATTTACTGGAAATTATTCTCTATGTTGAGATGGAATTCTTGAAAAGGAAGGCGTAAGGATGGTGATAAGTATCTAAGATGCTAACTATCATAATACAGCAGCAGCATATCTTTCTCACATTATTATCTTTCTTAGAGTCTTTATTATTTATTTGAGAATGAGAGCGAGAACATGAGTGGAGGGGAGTGGCAGGCAGAGGGAGAGGGAGGAGCAGATTCCCTGCTGAGCAGGGATCCCAATGCAGTCTTGCTCCCAGGACTCTGGGATCATGACCTCAGCTGAAGGCAGATGCTTAACCGACTGAGCCACCCAGGCACCCCATCTTTCTTAAATTATGAAAATATTTGCGTACTTTCAGCATCTTTTTTACCTGTACACATTTCCCTTCCGCTGTTACTATTAGTCCACTCCAACTAGATGTAATGATTTCCATCTATAGCAGCTTTGGACTTCATTTTTATCTCTTTCTATAATCTGTGACATGTGACAGCTGATATTTACAAGTGTGAGACAATTTATATTGTTTATTTATTTTAATTTTATTATGTTGTTAGTCACCATACAATACATCATTAGTTTTTGATGTAGTGATCCACGATCCATTGTTTTCGTATAACACCCAGTGCTCCATGTAGTACATACCCTCCTTAATACCCATCACCGGGCTAACCAATCCCCCCTCCCCCCTCCCCTCTAAAACCCTGTTGGTTTCTCAGGTCCATAGTCTCTCATGGTTCATCTCTCCCTCCAATTCCCCCTGACCATTTTTCCCTTCCTTCTCTTAGTGTCCTCCATGTTATTCCTTATATTCCACAAATAAGTGAAACCATATGATAATTGACTTTCTCTGCTTGACTTATTTCACTTAGCATAATCTCCTCCAGTCACATTCATGTTGATGTAAAAGTTGGGTATTCATCTTTTCTGATGGCTGAGTAATATTCCATTGTATATATGGACCACATCTTCTTTATCCATTCATCTGTTGAAGGGCATCTCGGCTCTTTCCACAGTTTGGCTATTGCGGACATTGCTGCTATGAACATTGGGGTGCATATGGCCCTTCTTTTCACTACATCTGTGTCTTTGGGGTAAATATCCAGGAGTGCAATTGCTGGCTCATAGGGTAGCTCTATTTTTAAATTTTTGAGGAAGCTCCACAGTGTTTTCCAAAGTGGCTGTACCAACTTGCATTCCCACCAACAGTGTAAGAGGGTTCCCCTTTCTCCGCAACCTCTCCAACATTTGTTGTTTCTTTCCCTGTCCATTTTTGCCATTCTAACTGGTGTAAGGTGGTATCTCAGTGTGGTTTTGATTTGGATTTCCCTGATGGCTAATGATGATGAATATTTTTCATGTATCTGCTGGCCATTTGTATGTCTTCTTCAGAGAAGTGTCTGTTCATCTCTTCTGCCCACTTATTGACTTGATTATTTGTTTTTTGGGTGTTGAGTTTGAGAAGTTCTTTATAGATTTTGGATACCAGCCCTTTATCTGTAGTATCATTTGCAAACATCTCCCATTCTGTGGGTTGCCTCTTTGTTTTGTTGACTGTTTCCTTTGCTGTGCAGAAGCTTTTTATCTTGATGAAGTCCCAAAAGTTCATTTTTGCTTTTGTTTCACTAGCTTTTGGAGATGTATCTTGAAAGAAGTTGCTGTGGCCGATGTCAAAGAGGTTACTGCCTATGTTCTCCTCTAGGATTTTGATGGATTCCTGTCTCACATTGAGGTCTTTCATCCACTTTGAGTTTATCTTTGTGAATGGTGTTAGAGAATGGTCGAGTTTCATTCTTCTGCATGTGGCTGTCCAATTTTCCCAGCACCATTTATTGAAAAGACTGTCTTTTTTCCATTGCATATTTTTTCCTGCTTTGTCAAAGATTATTTGACCATAGAGTTGAGGGTCCATATCTGGGTTCTCTATTCTGTTCCTTTGGTCTGTATGTCTGTTTTTGTGCCAGTACCATGCTGTCTTGGTGGTCACTGTTTTGTAATATAGCTTGAAATCGGGCAACATGATGCCCCCAGCTTTGTTTTTCCTTTTCAACATTTCCTTGGCAATTCGGGGTCTTTTCTGATTCCATACAAATTTTAGGATTGTTTGTTCCAGCACTTTGAAAAATGTCATTGGAATTTTGATCAGGATGGCATTGAAGGTATAGATTGCTCTGGGTAGCATAGACATTTTAACAATGTTTATTCTTCCGATCCATGAACATGGAATATTTTTCCATCTTTTTGTGTCTTCTTCAATTTCTTTCATGAGTGTTTTGTAGTTCCTACAGTATAAATCCTTTACCTCTTTGGTTAGGTTTATTCCGAGGTATCTTATGATTTTTGGTGCTATTGTAAATGGAATCGTTTCTTTAATTTCTCTTTCTACAGTTGCATGGTTAGTGTATAAGAAAGCAACTGATTTCTGTGCATTGATTTTGTATCCTGCCACATTACTGAATTGCTGGATGAGTTCTAGTAACTTGGGGGTGGAGTCTTTTGGGTTTTCCACATAAAGTATCATGTCATCTGTGAAAAGACAGAGTTTGACTTCTTTGCCAATTTGAATACCTTTTATTTCTTTTTGTTGTCTGATTGTTGTTGCTAGGACTTCTAGTACTATGCTGAACAACAGTGGTGAGAGTGGGCACCCTTGATGTGTTCGTGATCTTAAGGGAAAGGCTCTCAGCTTTTCCCCATTGAGGATGATATTCACTGTGGGTTTTTCATAGATGGATTTTATGGGCTTGAGGAATGTTGCCTCTATCCCTATACTCTGGAGAGTTTTAATCAGAAAAGGATGTTGTATTTTGTCAAATGCTTTTTCTGCATCAATTGAGAGGACCATATGGTTCTTCTCCCTTCTCTTATTAATGTGTTCTATCACATTGATTGATTTGCGAATGTTGAACCACCCTTGCATCCCGGGGATAAATCCCACTTGGTCATGGTGCTGATCCTTTTAATGTATTGTTGGATCCTATTAGCTAGGATTTTGTGGAGGATTTTGGAATCCATATTCATCAGGGATATCGGTCTGAAATTCTCCTTTTTGATGGGGTCTTTGCCTGGCTTGGGGATTAAGGTAATGCTATCCTCATAGAATGAGTTTGGAAGTTTTCCTTCTGTTTCTATTTTTTGAAACAGCTTCAGTAGAATAGGTATTATTTCTCCTTTGAATGTTTGGTAGAATTCCCCAGGGAATCCATCAGGCCCTGGACTCTTGTTTTTTGGGAGGTTTTTGATCACTGCTTCAATCTCGTTACTGGTTATTGGCCTATTCAGGTTGTCCATTCCTTCCTGTTTCAGTCTTGGCAGCTTATAGGTTTCCAGGAAGGCCTCCATTTCATCCAGATTGCTCAGTTTATTGGCATATAGTTGTTGATAATAATTTCTAATAATTGTTTCTATTTCCTTGGTGTTGGTCGTGATCTCTCCCCTTTCATTCATAATTTTATTAATTTGGGTCCTTTCTCTCTTCTTTTGGATAAGTCTGGCCAGTGGTTTATCAATCTTATTAATTCTTTCAAAGAACCAACTTCTAGTTTCATTGATCTGATCTACTGTGTTTCTGGTTTCTAATTCATTGATTTCTGCTCTAATTTTAATTATTTCTCTTCTAGTGTGTGGCTTAGGCATCATTTGTTGCTTTTTCTCTAGTACTTTAAGGTGTACAGTTAGTTGGTGAATTCGGGATTTTTCTATTTTTTTGAGTGAGGCTTGGATGGCTATATATTTCCCCCTTAGGACCACCTTTGCAGTATCCCATAGATTTTGGACTGATGTGTTTTTGTTCTCATTGATTTCCATTAATTGTTTAAGTTCTTCTTTGATTTCCTGGTTGACCCAAACATTCTTGAGCAGAGTGGTCTTTAGCTTCCAAGTGTTTGAATTTCTGCCAAATTTTTTCTTGTGATTGAGTTCCAGTTTTAGAGCATTGTGGTCTGAGAATATGCAGGGAATAATCTCAATCTTGGTATCGGTTGAGACCTGATTTGTGACCCAGTATATGGTCCATTCTGGAGAAAGTTCCATGTGCGCTCGAGAAGAATGAGTATTCTGTTGTTTTAGGGTGGAATGTTCTGTAAATATCTATGAGGTCCATCTGGTCCAATGTATCATTCAAAGCTCTTGTTTCCTTGTTGATTTTCTGCTTAGATGATCTGTCCATTGCTGAGAGTGGAGTATTGAGGTCTCCTACAATTAACGTATTGTTATCAATATGACTCTTTATTTTGGTTAACAGTTGGCTTATGTAGATGGCTGTTCCCATGTTGGGGGCATAGATATTTACAATTATTAGATCTTCTTGTTGGATAGACCCTTTAAGAATGATATAGTGTCCTTCTGTATCTATTACAGACTTTAGTTTAAAATCTAATATTTCTGACATAAGAATTGCTACCTCAGCTTTCTTTTGAGGTCTGCTGGCCTGGAAGATAGATCTCCATCCCTTCACTTTCAGTCTGGATGTATCTTTAGGTTCCAAATGAGTCTCTTGTAGACAGCATATGGATGGGTCCTGTCTTTTTATCCAATCTGCAACCCTGTGCCGTTTTATGGGAGCATTTAGGCCATTCACGTTGAGAGTAATTATTCAAAGATATGAATTAATTGTCATCATGCTGCCTATGAAGACGTTCTTATTATAGATTGTCCCTGTAAATTTCTGTTGTAGATCACTCTTGGGGTCTTTCTCCTATTATAGAACCCCCCTTAATATTTCTTGCAGGGCCAGCTTAGTGGTCACATATTCTTTCAACTTCTGCCGGTCGTGGAAGCTCTGCATCTCTCCATCCATTCTAAATGAAAGCCTTGCCGGATAAAGTATTCTTGGCTGCATGTTCTTCTCATTTAGTACCCTGAATATGTTTTGCCAGGCCTTTCTGGCTTGCCAGGTCTCTGTGGATAGGTCTGATGTTATTCTGATGTCCCTCCCTCTGTACGTAAGGAATCTCTTCCCCCTAACTGCCCTTAAGATGGTTTCCTTGGTTCTAAAATTTGCAAGTTTTACTATTACATGCCGGGGTGTTGGCCTGTTTTCCTTGATCTGAGGAGGGGTCCTCTCTGCCTCTAGGACTCGAATGTTTGTTTCATTCCCCAGATTAGGGAAGTTCTCAGCTACGATTTGCTCAAATACATCTTCTAGCCCTCTCTCTCTCTCCACTCCCTCCGGGATTCCAATGATTCTGACATTGGAATGCCTCATGGTGTCACTTATTTCTCTGATTCTATTTTCATGGATTCTGAGTTGTTTTTCCCTGGCCTCCTCTTTTCCCTTTTTATCTATTATACTGACTTCCAGATCGCTTATTCTCTCTTGTCTCAGTTACCCTAGCTGTTAGATTATCTAGATTGGATTGGATCTCATTGATAGCATTTTTAAGTTCTGCCAATTCACCTTTTATTTCTGCCCTTAGAGACTTTATGTTGCCATTAATAGATTTCTCCATTCTAGCCATTGTCTTTACAATTGCTAGCCTGAATTCCATCTCCGACATCTTGGTTATATCTGCATCCATTTGTAAATCTGCAGCATAAGTCATAATCTCTGAGTCTTTTCTATTTTGGGGGTTCCTCCTCCTAGTCATTCTGTTGGTGGGTGTTTGAGGGAATGTATAGAGTCGAAATTATTGACCAGACCCCAAGCAAGATGCACCTGTTTTCTTGGGACCTTAGGGTTGCTGGCCTCTTGTTTTCCCAGCCTGTCTTCTGTGGGAGGAGCCTGCTGCTCTGTTACTCAGGCAACCCTGTTTGGGCAGAGTTGCCCTGCGCCCCTGTGGTGGGGGAGGGGCTCAGTGGGAATCAGTCTTTGGGGCTTTTGTTCTCCGGCGCCTTTCCATGTCTCTTCCGCGAGTCAGAGCAGAAGATACTGTTTCCAACCCTCTGCCTCAGAGCAGAGAGACCTCAGTCTGTTCTTCAGTGAGCTCTCCAGGCCACACGGTCTCTGTTTCTGTCTGTGCTGCTATAAACTGCAGCGTCCTGGGTTGTGCGCCCCTCCGCAGCGCTCCCAGTCCTGCCTCCAGGTCGGGGCATGTCTCTGCCTTTTGTGCTTCTAAAACCACCAGCCGCTCTCAGTTTGCATGTGCGTGCATGCACACGCGCGCAACTCCGCCACTTGGGGTCCTGTCCCAGGGACTGCAGTTCACATGTGCGCAACTCCGCTGCTCAGGGTTTCCACACCGGAGGTTGCAGTTCACTGGCAGGACCCCGGCGCACCCGGTTTCCGTCTCAGAGGCTGCAGTTCGCGTGCGTGTGACCGTCGCTCCGGGTTTCTGTCCGGGCGGCTACGGTTTGCGTGCGCGCGACCCTGCCAGTCTGGTCCTCCACCCCGGGGGGCTGCCCTAAAGTCCCTTCCCGATGCTACTGGTTTGGGAGTCTGTGCTATCCGCAGCGCGCGAGGCGGTCACTCACCAGCAGTGTAGGATCCCCACGTCCAGGCACCCTCCTGCCTCCGTTTATCCTCCGATATCTGCCCACAGAATCAGGGCTCTCCGCTTCGTACCTCAAAACCAATCGCCTGCGATATTCTGTTTGTAGAGATCAGATCTTCTTACATCTGAGGCTGGTTTCATGGGTGCTCAGAGTGGTCTGGTAGATATCCAGCTCAATTCCGGGGACCAGTTGAAATAGGGTCCCCTACTCCTCCGCCACCTTTCCCCCTCTTTCAATTTATATTGTTTAAGGAGTTTCTTCAGGTGGAGGAATGCTTGTTATTTGCACTATTTGCTGATTGATACCATGTTTCTTTGTAGAATAGAGCTTCAAACCACCAGACACACAGAGAGATTAATTTCTGATACAAAGATTTTTTATGGCTTTTCATATATTATAAAAATACATGTTATGAGAACAATTCCAAACAACACAGATATGAATAAATTCAAAAGTAAATGTGCCTTTCTGTCCCCCTCTCCCCTACACCATGCTACCACTCACATCTCCTCTGCTAACTCTCAATAGCTTGGGAGATCCACTGCTAACAGTTGAAATATGTTCATCTAGCTTTTAACCAAGCAGACACCTATATCCTTATGTTTATAGGTTTTGTGTTTGTCTTTAGAAAATTGAGAGATCACATTCTGAACAGTATTCTCACCATTATTTTTCTAAACAATTTATCAGAGATCTTCCATGTCATTTCATTTTTAATGCATTAATGTATTTCATTATTATGTATTTCATTTTAATAGCCATATAATATTCCAAGGCATGGGTGTACTGATCCTCTCATGAGGAACATTGAGGTGACATATTCATAGTTGCTACTTTCCTCGGTAAACTATGAGGAGGACTGGATCTACCGTTCCCATTTAATGAGGCTTCAAAAAATGGTATCCACTTGTATTTTCCTTGAATACTTTTCCCAGAAATTCTGGAACTCTTAAAATCCCTATTAGTTGTAGGATATACCCATTCTTTGGAGTAAAAACATTTTGTGGTTTTCAGTGTCCATAATATTTTCAACAGACACTATTAGGTTAGAAGCTATGTTAATCCATTTTTCCTTCTTGCTATTTCTTTAGAAGACAGTTTCTTCAGTATAGTTTGATCAGAAAGCATATATTCTAGGAAACATCCCATGAGGGAGGGCTAAAGTGGAATCCTAGTCCATAAGAAAGCATTGTAGGAAAGAAATATTGAAAGGGGTCCTCTAAGCAAAGAGAGAGCCTAAAAGCAACATAGACCAGAAAGGAACACAGACAATATACAGTAACAGTCACCTTACAGGCACTAAATTCCTATCTTTCAATAGTTACCCTCAATGTAAATGGGCTAAATGCCCCAATCAAAAGACATAGGCTCTCAGATTGGATTAAAAAACAACTCATTTGAGACTCAAAGACACCCCCAGATTGAAAGTGAGGGGGTGGAATACCACTTACCATGCTAATGGACACCAAAAGACAGTTGAGGTGGCAATCCTTATATCAGACAAATTAGATTGTAACCAAAGACTGTAATAAGAGATGAGGAAGGACACTATATCCTACTTAAAGGGTCTACTAACAAGAAGATCTAACAATTGTAAATATCTATGCCCCTAACATGGGAGCAGCCAATTATATAAGCCAATTAATAACAAAAGCAAAGAAACACATTGACAAGAATACAATAATAGTGGGGGACTTTAATATCCCCCTCACTGAAATGGACAGATCATCTAAGCAAAAGATCAACAAGGAAATAAAGACTTTAAATGACACACTGGACCAAATGGACTTCACAGACATATTCGCAACGTTCCATCCTAAAGCAATGGAATACACATTCTTCTCTAGTGCCCATGGAACATTCTCCAGAATAGATCATATCCTAGGTCATATATCAGGTCTCAACCAGTACCAAAAGATTGGGATCATTCCCTACCTATTTTCAGACCACAATGCTTTGAAACTAGAACTCAATCACAAGAGGAAAGTCGGAGGGAACTCAAATACATGGAGGCTAAAGAGCATCCTACTAAAGAATGAATGGGTAAACCAGGAAATTAAAGCAGAGTTAAAAAAAATACATGGAAACCGATGAAAATGAAAACACAACTGTTCAAAATCATTGGGATGCAGCTAAGGCAGTCCTAAGAGGAAAGTATAGAGCAATACAAGCCTTTCTCAAGAAACAAGAAAGGTCTCAAATACACAACCTAACCCTACCCCTAAAGGAGCTGGAGAAAGAACAGCAAATAAAGCCTAAACCCAGCAGGAGAAGATAAATCATAAAGATCAGAGTAGAAATCAATGAAATGGAAACTAAAAGAACAGTAGAACAGATCAACGAAACTAGGAGCTGGTTCTTTGAAAGAATTAACAAGATTGATAAACCACTGGCCAGACTTATCAAAAAGAGAAGAGAAAGGACCCAAATCAACAAAATCATGACTGAAAGAGGAGAGATCACAACCAACACCAAAGAAATACAAACAATTATAAGAACATATTATGAGCAACTCTATGCCAGCAAATTATATAACCTGGAAGAAATGGAGGCATTCCTAGAGATGTATCAACTACCAAAACTGAACCAGGAAGAAATAGAAAACCTGAACAGACCTATAACCACTAAGGAAATTGAAGCAGTCATCAAAAATCTCCCAACAAACAAAAGCCCAGGGCCAGATGGCTTCCCAGGGGAATTCTACCAAACATTTCAAGAAGAATTAATACCTATTCTTCGGAAACTGTTCCAAAAAATAGAAATGGAAGGAAAACTTCCAAACTCGTTTTATGAGGCCACCATTACCTTGATGCCCAAACCAGACAAAGACCCCATCTAAAAGGAGAATTACAGACCAATATCCCTGATGAACATGGATGCAAAAATTCTCACCAAAATACTAGCCAATAGGATCCAACAGTACATTAAAAGGATTATTCACCACAACCAAGTGGGATTTATCCCTGGGTTGCAAGGTTGGTTCAACATCTGCAAATCAATCAATGTGATACAATACATTAACAAAAGAAAGAACAAGAATCATATGATCCTCTCAATACATGCAGAAAAAGCATTTGACAAAGTACAGCATCCTTTCTTGATCAAAACTCTTCAGAGTATAGGGATCAAGGGTACATACCTCAATATCATAAAAGCCATATGTGCAAAACCTACAGCGAATATCATTCTCAATGGGCAAAAACTGAGAGCTTTCCCCCTAAGGTCAGGAACATGGCAGGGATGTCCACTATCACCACTGCTATTCAACATAGTATTAGAAGTCCTAGCCACAGCAATCAGACAACAAAAAGAAATCAAAGGCATCTAAATCGGCAAAGAAAAAGTCAAACTCTCACTCTTTGCAGATGATATGATACTTTATGTGGAAAACCCAAAAGACTCCACCCCAAAACTGCTAGAACTCATACAGGAATTCAGTAAAGTGGCAGGATAGAAAATCAATGCACAGAAATCAGTGGCATTCCTATACACCAACAACAAGACAGAAGAAAGAGAAATTAAGGAGTTGATCCCATTTACAATTGCACCCAAAACCATAAGATACCTAGGAATAAATCTAACCAAAGGGGCAAAGGATCTGTACTCAGAAAACCATAAAATACTCATGAAACAAATTGAGGAAGACACAAAGAAATGGAAAAACGTTCCATGCTCATGGATTGGAACAACAAATATTATGAAGATGTCAATGGTACCTAGAGTAATCTACACATTCAATGCAATCCCCATCAAAATGCCATCCACTTTTTTCAAAGAAATGGAACAAATAATCCTAAAATTTGTATGGAACCAGAAAAGACCCCGCATAGCCAGAGGAATGTTGAAAAAGAAAAGCAAAGCTGGCGGTATCACATTTCCGGACTTCCAGCTCTATTACAAAGTTGTCATCATCAAGACAGCATGGTACTGGCACATAAACAGACACATAGATCAATGGAACAGAATAGAGAGCCCAGAAATGGACCCTCAACTCTATGATCAACTCATCTTTGACAAAGCAGGAAAGAATGTCCAATGGAACAAAGACAGTCTCTTCAACAAATGGTGTGGGGAAAATTGGACAGCCACATGCAGAAGAATGAAACTGGACCATTTCCTTCCACCACACACAAAAATAGACTCCAAATGGTTGAAAGACCTCAATGTGAGACAGGAGTCCATCAAAATCCTAAAGGAGAACACAGGCAGCAACCTCTTCGACCTCAGGTGCAGCAACTTCTTCCTAGAAACATCGCCAAAGGCCAGGGAAGCCAGGGCAAAAATGAACTATTGGGACTTCATCAAGATAAAAAGCTTTTGCACAGCAAAAGAAACAGTCAACAAAACCAAAAGACAACCGACAGAATGGGAGAAGATATTTGCAGATGACATATCAGATAAAGGGCTAGTATCCAAAATCTATAAAGAACTTATCAAACTCAACACCCAAAGAACAAATGATCTAATCAAGAAATGGGCAGAAGACATCTACAGACACTTTTCCAAAGAAGACATCCAAGTGGCCAACAGACACATGAAAGTGTGCTCAACATCACTCGGCATCAGGGAAATCCAAATCAAAACCTCAATGAGATACCACCTCATACCAATCAGAATGGCTAAAATTAACAAGTCAGGAAATGACAGATGTTGGCAGGGATGCGGAGAAAGGGGAACCCTCCTACACTGTTGGTGGGAATGCAAGCTGGTGCAACCACTCTTGAGAACAGTATGGAGGTTCCTCAAAAAGTTGAAAATAGAGCTACCCTACGATCCTCGATTGCACTACTGCGTATTTACCATAAAGATACAAATGTAGGGATCCAAAGGGGTACGTGCACCCTGATGTTTATAGCAGCAATGTCCACAGTAGCCAAACTGTGGAAAGAGCCAAAATGTCCATCGACAGATGAATGGATAAAGAAGAAGTGGTATATATATATAATGGAATATTATGCAGCCATGAAAAGGCATGAGATCTTGCCATTTGCAACGATGTGGATGGAACTGGAGGGTGTTATGCTGAGCGAAATGTCAATCAGAGAAAGGCATGTATCATATGACCTCACTGATATGAGGAATTCTTTTTTTTTAATTAATTAATTTATTTATTTTTTATTCTTATGTTAATCCCCATACATTACATCATTAGTTTTAGATGAAGTGTTCCATGATTCATTGTTTGTGCATAACACCCAATGCTCCATGCAGAATGTGCCCTCCTCAATACCCACCACCAGGCTAACCCATCCTCCCACCCCCCTCCCCTCTAGAACCCTGTTTGTTTTTCAGAGTCCATCGTCTCTCATGGTTCATCTACCCCTCCGATTTCCCCCGTTTCATTCTTCCCCTCCCGCTACCTTCTTCTTCTTCTTTTTTTTTCTTTCTTAACATATATTGCATCATTTGTTTCGGAAGTACAGATCTGAGATTCAACAGTCTTGCACAATTCACAGCGCTTATCAAAGCACATACCCTCCCCAGTGTCTATCACCCAGTCACCCCATCTCACTGATATGAGGAATTCTTAATCTCAGGAAACAAACTGAGGGTTGCTGGAGTGGGGGGTGTGGTGGGAGGGATGGGGTGACTGGGTGATAGACACTGGGGAAGGTATGTGCTATGGTGAGCTCTGTGAATTGTGCAAGAGTGTTGAATCACATATCTGTATCTCTGAAACAAATAATGCAATATGTGTTAAGAAAAAAAAAAAAGAAGATAGTAGGAGGTGAAGAATGAAGGGGGGGAAATCGGAGGGGGAGACAAACCATGAGAGACGATGGAGTCTGACAAACAAACTGAGGGTTCTGGATGGGAGGCGGGTGGGGGGATGGGTTAGCCTGGTGATGGGTATTAAGGAGGGCATGTTCTGCATGAAGCACTGGGTGTTATGCACAAACAATGAATCATGGAACACTACATCAAAATCTAATGATGTAATGTATGGTGATTAACATAATAGTAAAAAAAAGTCCAAAAAAAAAAAAAAGACACACACATACACACACACACAAAAGAAAGCATTGTAAGATACAAGCTTGCTAATTAGCTGAGTGACAACACACACATCACTCAGTCCCACTGGGCTTTGGCTATTCCATCAAGACTGTTGTCCTGAAGAATAATAGCATAGGATTACAAGGAGGACCAGGAACTCCTGCCTAAATGAAAGAACCAGGTTGCTTTACCCTTTTTAGTACAAAACTAAATCTGGTACAAAACTAAGAATGAAGATCAGGGCTTTTGACGTGCAATATTTTCTCAGTGCTTGAGACCATAGAACCTCTTTAGATAAGAAAAATGCCTGGTCTTTCCTTCATACATTTGATTTATTGTAGAATTTATTTTCTTATCAACCGGGGACTTGATCTAACAATTAAAATGCAGAAAAATGCCTTATTCAAATGTTTCTATGTTTCTGTACTCTTCTAGTAGTTAAGAGTGAACGACTGACCCAATTCCCTGCATTTTTCTGTCTCCCAAAATAGTTCCCAAGTTCATACCTAGTCACTGCTCCCACTGAGGGGTCTCCCAGATGCCAGAACCCTGCTGGACAATGAAGAACTGTTTGCAGAAAAGGCTCTCTAAGGAGGTCAGATGAGTACAATAAAGTCTGTTCTTTAAGAAAAGCCCAAGTAAACAAACAACAACAACAAAAAACCTTTATTTTCTCTCTACTTTCACTAGGAGAGAAGAAGGAAGAGAAAAGAATCCTAGGGGAGGAGTAAAAATAAATGTATGTCATTCAGTTCTAGTTCATATGGACAGGAAAGATCACAGATAATCTACCTGTGTCTGAACACCTAACCTGGTTGACGATAGGTGACTGGTGGATGTCTGGTGACTATGCCTATGGCCACCACCTTGACTACTAGTGAGATGCCCCTGATGGCCTGGAGCCTAGTCCAGCAACTCTACCGTATTAAACGCTTGATATCTGAGCACATAATAAGAATCGACCATATTTCCTAACATGTGTTCTACCCCTTGAGACCACTTTAGTCCTCTCTTTCTGCTCCCAATATTTCTTGCCAAAAAATCAAGTTTTGTCTGCAGCCACATTTTGGTGGAAATTTAGGTTAAATGGTGTGAATAAAAAGGCAGAGCAAGTTAATTATCATTAACAGTAGCTAATATTACTTGAGCAAGTACTAAATGCTAGATACTATTCTGTACCGTTTGAATACATCATTTCCTTAATCCTCACAACAACTAGATGAGATAAGTACTATTATCATCCTCTTATTGTAGGTGAAGAAACTAAGGTATCTTAGTTAAGTATCTTGCCTAAGGTCACACAGCTAGCAAATGGCAGAGCTGACATTCAAACTCAGGCAGGCTGACTTCAGAATCCAAGTTTTTAAACACTATACTTACACACTACACTATACTTACCATACTATTGCAAATTTACTAAATTTATTTAAATACCATGCTGGGAAATGTATTTCTAAAGGAAAATGACATACCTATGAGAAATCTTTGAGGAGGTAAATAGGTGGAATAGATAAGCAAGAAATAACTGAGCAGCAGTTGCTTAGATCTTAATAAGGTCACTGGCCAGCATGGTATTTTATTAAAAGCAAAAGAAGTTGAGAAAGAATCAGAATACCCCACATTAGCAAATTAGTTAAATAAATTATAGTATAATTATATACATAGTAAGCAACTATTTAAAATAATGGTGAGGGGTGACTGAGTGGCTCAGTCAGTTAAGTGTCTGATTCTTGATTTAGGCTCAGGTCATGATCTCAGGGTCCTGGGATTGAGCCCTGTTTCTGGCTCCACACTCAGCACAGAGTCTGCTTGTGATTCTCTTTCTGTCCCTCTCTTTCTGCCCTCCCCCACTCTCTCTCTCTCTCAAATAAACAATTCTTTAAAAAAATAATGGTGAAATGTATATTTATTGACATTAAGAATATTTACACTATATTATGATAGGTAAATAATGAATTCCTTTACAGGGATTCAGCAAGTACCCTATAATACACCCAAAAGGCAGAAGATAAGAAATTAAAAAAGAGGGAAGGAAAGAAGGAAGGAAGGAAGAAAGGAAAGAAGCAAAGAAGGAAGGAAGGAAGGAAGGCAATCCTGAGATTTCTACCCAGTTGTTTTTGGCTCAAGAATATTTAATATATCCCTGTGAAGAGAGTCCAGTGATCCAAACTAAACTGGTTCTTCTGCAATATTCTTATGATTATGTTACATTTAACTGTTTATTAAATTAAAATCATTGTTTATACATTGAGTGTGATTATGATGTTCTCATTATTCTGCATTAGTCTTTGTTAAAAAAAAATTTATGAGCATGTTCCCATCAGCATTAGCTTCTAAAAATGGATTAGAAACCTTATGTCTATGGTGCTGCTTGTGGGAAAGCTGAGAGAAAAGAGGAATGGGACATTACTAAGAGCATACCTAACCTGGAGCATGGAGACCCTGCCTGGTTCTTAAGCACAGGGAGGTGTATCCTGGGGAGGGGGGTGGGGCCTTCATAAAGGAGGTACAAACATAACAGAAGTGTCCTACATCATAGTATTTATTCCAGGGAATTTCTAAAAATGAGGCTAGGGATTCCACAGTAATGGGACCTTGTCCTCTGATATTGAGCTGGAAAGAGTGAGGTGAATAAAATATATCTCCATTGGTGGGCCAGGGCTATTTTGTGGTTAGAACCATGGAAATGCCTAGTATCCCCAAGCTGACGGCTCTTAGTTCATCTGGCTTCTTACCGGTTCTAGGGGAGGAGTAGGCAGCTTATTCTAAAAAAATAGGAAGGAGTTCTGATATAAAAACCTAACTGATATTAATTATGCCAAAAAGCATTAAAATCTGCCTGACCTCTACCGATCTTTTGCCACTAAAGATGGCTCCATCAAGAATGGGTTGTCTCTTGACCGGGTTAAGCAACACAGATGCTGACAAACTATGGTTACATACTAACATGAGCAAAGATTTCAAATGAAGCTGGAAAATATGATAAAGAGAGAAGAAACTTGATTACTCTTAACTTTTAAAAACATAAAAACTAAATAGGAAGGATGGGAGAATAGTTACAGAATTTAAAAAAAAAATGATCTTGGTAGATAAGGAAATGTGGCTGAGCTATTGGGTTGAAGGATCTCAACTATTAACTGATTCATCAACCTCTGTTGTCACAAGTTGCTCATTTGTAAAATGTGCAAAATAATATCATCTCTAAACTCTTTGAGCCCTATGAAATAAGATATTGCTAGGAACAAGAGAGGATATTTATTGTCTGGCCCATTGATGCCAGGAGATTCAAAGTGTGAACAGTAAGCCAACTCAAGGCATCACCTGGGAGCCTCTTAGAAAAGTGGGGTCACAGGTCCCATCCCAGACCCACTGAACCAGAACTCAGGCCCCACACCAGACTGCTGAATCTCCACTTCAACAACATTCCTGGGTCATCTCTGTGCACATTAGTATTTAAGAAGCACTACAACGAGGCAATCTATTGTTGAATGCTGAGTCAAGAATATACACACATCGTGTCAGCCCTGGAAACCAAGCAAATAAATAACTTTAAATATTAAATGAAAGAGTAACTAATATCCCTTGATGGTCAACTATGTCCTGGCCACTGTGCTAGTTACTTCACATTTTTTTTCTTATTTAAGTGGAAAAAGAATTAAAGAGAATCTCATAGTTCGGTTCTCTTTATAACTGCCTTTTTCCAATTATTTTATTATTACCTTTATTGAACATCCATTACACATCAGGCACCTCATATGCCTTTTGCTATTCATCTGGACCATAAACCTATAAATATTTTCCCTCTTTCATAGATGAGGACAGGAAAGTTCAGAAGTTAAGTAATGTGCATATTGTTACAAACTTAGAAAACTGAAACACAGGGATTTAAAAACAGATCTTTTGAATCAGAAACCCCCACTCTTTCCACACATATAAGAAAGCCTCTCAATCAACTCAGAAAAATGCCTTGCACTTGCCATAATCTCTGGTATACTAAATTTGTATTTTCAATTCAAATCTTTCTGCAGATTTTTTTTTTTTTTTTAAGAAGTAAAGATGCAAACAAGGTCAAATTTGCGTCTGGCATCTCAAAGACAAGAATTTTTAACAGGATGCAACAGTGGGGGTTCTTGAGACCCAATGATGAGGGGCAAAGGAAGGCCTTATTTTGACCTTCCTAACATGACAGGCCGCTTTTATGGGGTGTCACCCTCTAAAACATACAGTGTTGGGACAGCATGTAATTTACAAAAGGGAAGTTCAGATAAGAACAATAAATTCACAATTTATGATTAACTATAATCCACAGGACAAAAAAACTGAAGACTGAAAGTGTGCCAGTAGGACCACGACCAAAGGAAACTATACAAATATTTTTCAGGGTCATTAGTTTCATGGTTTTTTTTAAAGATTTTATTTATTTATTTGACAGAGAGAGACATAGTGAGAGCAGGAACAAGCAGGGGGAGTGGGAGAGGGAGAAGCAGGCTTCCCGCGGAGCAGGGAGCCCGATGTGGGACTCGATCCCAGGACCCTGGGATCATGGCCTGAGCCGAAGGCAGACGCTTAACGACTGAGCCACCCAGGCGCCCTCATGTTTGTTTTTTGTTAGATTCTGCTGAAAGCAGCATTCCCAATTGGCTTAAAGGTGGTTACTTCAAGATTTTTTTCTTTTAGAATTTTCTGGCCTGTGACAAGTATTAGATACATTATATACTCCCCTACCTCTAATCAGTAAGTGAAAGACATGGACCTTCATGTGCAAGGAATTGAGTTCAGTGTCAGCCACTTTGTTGGAATGAGCTCTTTTTAATAACAGTAGGGGGCCAGAAAATTCATGTTTTCCCTGTTGCAGAGGAAATTCCTATGCAGAGTTTACCTTCAAGATTTGTCTGAGTAAGGAATATTTCCTTTACCTCCATAAAAGCACAGTTATCTGTCACCCCAAATGCAGAGTTGCACAACTGCTTGATCCTTTCTATGTTTTGAAATGACAGCTGTGAAAAACCCACATCAAAAACCAGACTGGCTTGCCTCTTTAATGGTGAAGGTATAGCTTATTTATAGGAAAATGCATTTGTGGCCATGTACTTCAGTTTATGGAATTTTCAAAAACTACTTTGAAATAATTTTTAAATAAACTAAAACAACTTTGAAGATACTAAAGACTTTTTGATTTTCTTGTTGTTGTTGTCGTCGCTTTTTTTTCCCCAGCACTTCAGTATTTTTTTTCAAAAGACATATTTTAACAGTTTTGTTTTGTTTTGTTTTAAATAGGCTCCATGCCCAGCGCGGGGCTTGAACTCATGACCCTGAGATCCAAGACCTGAGCTGAGATCAAGAGTCCAACACTAATTGACTGAGCCACCTAGGTGCCCCTCAAAGGACATATTGTAAAAGCTCTTTTATAATGCCATGATGAAGGCTTTTGAAAGTTATAGAAAACAATTCTGATTTTGTCAATCCAAATTTAATGGCATATATTTCTTGATATGATCAAACATTTTAACTTCAAGATGTAGAAAGGCTCAGTGGTTTAGAACAAATGTAAATAAGAAATGAAAATAATATAAATTAATCAATCCACGGATCTTAATAACTACCTCATTAAATTCTAATATATCTTTTGAACCCTTGGTTTGCTGTAGGCAAGCACTCTCTTACTTGTGTTTCATGTAAACAGGAATATTCATCTATATAAATCCGTCATAATTAAGAAATTGACTTACAGGAAAGAGAATGGTGGTATGGTAGGATGGGGGCAGAGAGGCTAGTTAGTGAGCAGCATAGCTGGAGGCAGGAAAATATAAAAGACAAGTCACATTCTGGAAGGCAGCAATGACAGTGAGCAGAAGCAAGCTAGAAAAGGTCTCCTGCCATTGTGGCAGAGGCTGGGGGAGCTGAGAGAGAAGTGAAACTGGGAGTAGAGAGACAGAAACCTAAGGCAAGGCGGAAAAGGCGAATTGGATTAGAATCTGCAGAAGCTACCAAGAGGGCCCCTCTGAGCAGAACACTGGGGACTGTGAGGAGATCAAGTGTCGGGACTGAGGCAAGAGAGAAGGAGAGAGAGGGGAGAGAGGCAGGAGGGGAGGCAGGGGCCAGGGATAGGAAGGTGGGGCAAGAAGAGGATGAGGAAGAGAGAAAGGGAGAAGAGACAGAGAGAAAGACCTCAGAAGGATAAAACCAGAGCCTACCCATGGAACAAAAGTTTACTGGGAGATTTGGAGGAATAGGGCCTTTGGAAATGGGCTGGGCTTTACCATCACCATATGGCTCCAGGGTTCAAGTTTCCCATCCACAGACTCTCCTGACCGTTCATTAATTTAAAGGCGTAGTGAAAGCTTTATCCACCCTTTGCTCCAAGTCTCTGAACTCCTTTTCTATAATTCTGTCTTGTATTAAATTATATTTGTAGATAACATGAAACTTTAGACATAAAAACATTTCTCATCTGGTTCCTTTAGTGAAAATTTTGAACGACAGCCTTGGTTTATATACAAAAATGTGGAACATATATATTTTTTTAATTAGAAAAGTTGTAAAAATTTTAAAAGATAGATTTTATTTGATAGCAAATAATTTGTTTTATTCTATCATATGGAAAATGGCACATAGCTGTTTATGACACATGTGTATGAAACGTATAAAACGTGTTTATGCAATGTAAATCTAGAGCAAATTTGTGTAAATTGAACCATACATTATCACTGAGTTCTATATTAACTTGAAGATGGGTTTACAAGGTAACAAAAGAGACTCTAAGATACAATAAAAATCATAAGAAATATCAAAACCTTAATAAATTCAATGCTTTTCTTAAAAAATGACCATTAAATTATTAAAACAGTGACGTGGGACCTGTATAGAAAAAAGTAAAAATTTAGAAAGGGAACAAAGAGGACAAGAACACACTGGGAGGCTTACTATGCTCCTGAGTGGGAAGATGCACGACTGTAACCTCTCCCTAAATTTATCAATAAAAGTTAAAGTAAATCCAATAAAAATCCCAATGCATCTTTTTCCTAGAAATACATACACACACACCTCACAAAATTTTGTATACGTTTTTGGGGGTGAAGGGTCCCCAAATCCTGCCAAATCTATACATGGATCCCATAGGTCAAAGATGGACATACATAGTGATATAAGAAGATGTCAAAATCGAATTAAAACACAAGTTAAAAAACAGTAAATAAAGTGTGACCTCATTTTGGGGGGGGGCTGGGCAGCAAAGCAAGGTTTATTAAGTGATAGCAAAGTGATAGTACAAAGCTCCCACAGAGGGAGGGGACCCCAGGGGGTTGCCATGAGCTCATTTGTATTAAAATATACATTTATATGTATTCACTGAAAATGTTGAAGGATTACAACCAAATAATAATAGTTGTTATCTCTGAGTAGCACAATTACCTGCGGTTTATATTTTCTCTTTGTTTATCTGTTCATTAGCACTTTTCCACAATGAATGTGAATAGCTGGCAAAATAACAAATTATAAAACTCCTACATTCTCAAAGCAAAATTAAAAAAAAAAACAGCAGATGAAATTCTAAACATTAATGTATAGCATTTCACGTTGCTTTCCCTGAAGATGATGCTATAGGAGCGAGATACACTTTATTTGCTATTGGGTCCTTGAAATGAATTAGGTCCTTTGGTTAAAACCCAAAGCCATTCCTCTGCTGCTTCCAGATGGGTTTGATTTGTTAATATGATCTAATTACTTATTTTATGGCCCTGATGACACTGGTTGGTAGCTATTTCTGCATTTGTTCATGCATCCTTTGAGCAAGCTATCAGGAACCAGGTGTTAGACATTGCTATAATTTATTTTTTCCATAAGTGCACATTTTCACACTGTGGGTTTTCTTTAAGTGGCATAAACTATATAAAACTGTAATTAGAACAAACATTTGTTTCAGGAAGTCTTTAAAAATATTCAGCGCCAGTACAGGCAAACTTTTCCCGTGAAAAGGTTATTGGGGAAAGCAAGAGAGAAATACAAATATTCCTGGCTGTGATGAGGGGTCTCATTCCTTCTTTTAAAAGAATTCCCCGGAGCTCACAAAACCCAACAAGCAAAACATAAACAGTGAGAAAGCAGTGAATTACTAGAAGGATGAAACGGCATGTTCATGCTTTCCCACTCAAGACTTTCTAATTTAGAATCAAGTACTTGGACTTCTGAGGCAAGAGCTGTCCAGTGTGTCAACCATAGTCCAACAAATAGCATTGCCATTCATGCCCCGTCCCCTTTTCATGATCTGCTTTCAATATTCATTCGTTTGGCCTATTAGAACCCAAAGCACTTAAACTTCAGGAGAATAAAATAATCATTAAAGTACAGAAACAGTCCTAACATGGAGATAGGCCTTTTTAATCATATTAGATAACAATGTCTTAAGAACTCAAATGCTTCCATAAACTACCCAAGGATAATTAACACAAGCTGTAGACCATGCTTTTAGTTTTTGTTTTAATATCTTCAAAATGTAGTGTCAGGACCAAAAACACTTTTGTACCGAAGTGGAGAAACCTCATCTGTAGTGAATTATATCTCATGAATGACTTCAGAGACCTGATTTCTTATAAAATAAGAGAGGGAGCATTATCCATTAATGAGCTCTGGGATATGTAATCTACAAAGCTTAGGTTATTGTTTTATAACCAGCCATATTAAAAGCTAGAGTAAGGATGCCTAGGATCCAAGAGTTGTGAACTCAGGACCATCTTAGCAGATAACCTGTCAATTAATTAATTAATTAATTAATTAATTAATTAATTAATGTAAACAATGCCTGATTGCTTGGGAGGTGTGAATTAAGCCGTCAGCAAACACTAACCATGATATGAGATGTTTCTCATTCTCTACCCAATGAGACATTTTAGAAAAGAACTACATTTGGGGTTTAAATTTGTCACTGCATAAAGGGAGACTCTCAGATAAGAGGGAATAAAAA
The DNA here is from genome assembly GCF_029215605.1 of Mirounga angustirostris. Lineage (NCBI taxonomy): Eukaryota > Metazoa > Chordata > Mammalia > Carnivora > Phocidae > Mirounga > Mirounga angustirostris. The sequence continues at coordinate 35,897,747 of NW_026991716.1, forward strand.
TCAAGAAGGGGCTAACTCCTTCATTCTTAGGTTTATTCAGACACCATTTACTGGCTGCCTACCATGAAGCAGGCATTGGGTATATAAAGATGAAAGACATTCAAGTCTATTCTCTTCACCTTAACTTCCCCTGGATCTTGATCTTTAAAAATCTTTGAGGCCATGTTCAATGGTACTTTAAAAAAAAAAAAGGAAAAACGCAAATGTCAATTAGTTGTTTTTAAGGCAAAACTCTCCGCAGGAATTAATAAAAATAAATTAATAAAAATAAAAACTATGATCATACAAGAAACTGAAATCAGGTTACAAAGATCGCACTGGACACACTTATACAAAAAAAAAAATAGTTGTTTATCTGAAATTCAAATTTAAGTGGATGTTCTGCATTTTTATTTGCTAGATCTGGCCCCCCTAAGCTGGAAGCCAGAAAGGCCGCAGGTAATCCAGCGCCATGCAGGCCTGTGGGGGCACATGGCTGGAGTGCCTGGACCTGGCAGGTGGGTGGGCACTGGCGACTGCTGTCAGATTCCTAACCCACTCACTGGTTATAAAGACAGGTGAGGCCCAATGCCACTGTTCTTCCCTCAGAGAATAAAACATACTGAAAGCACTGTCCACAGCGTCTAAACGTTTCCACACTAATAATAATAATACACTACACTTTCAATGGATTTTATTTTATTATTATTATTTTTAAACATTTTATTTATTTATTTGACAGAGAGAAAGAGAGCACAAGCAGCGGGGAGCAGAGGCAGAGGGAGAAGCAGACTCCCCCACTGAGCTAGGAGCCCGATGTGGGGCTTGATCCCAGGACCTGAGCTGAAGGAAGATGCTTCACCATCTGAGCCACCCAGGCACCCCTCAAGTGATTTTAAAAGCTAAAAATTCAGAGTGATAAAACTGTTTAGAGCCCTCGGGGAGCCAGAATTTGTGCAGGCTGATTTTCTCAGGAAAAAATCCAACTTGGTAGAAATCTTTTGTAAGCCATATTATTTCTCTGGATCTGTTTATGAATCTATAAAATAAGGAGACCAGACTATAGCTTTGCTCCTATTGATCCTCCTCTAACTGAAATGTTCTCCCTGTCCAACTTTCTTACTTAAATTTTGTCTTAATTCATAGGCCTGCTAAAAATCATCCCTGATCTTCCCACTCAAAAGTAATTTCTACCCCTCCAGCTATCCCAGCACTTTTGTATGAGGGATCACCTTTCACCTCATATTATAGATATTCATGTACTTGTCTCTCTTACAAGACTGAAGCTCCCTAAAGCCAGAATCTGTCACTAACTTCATCTTTGTTGTCCCTACCCTGCCATCCCCACATAAAGTACCTTCTTTTGTTTAATGTCCCTGCTGTGGGCTGAGGACACAGCCTTTTCTTTGTGACTTTTTAGGCAGAAGTTGTTGGCTGGGCATTTTCTGATTCAAGTCAGACTCTCTAAAATGTCCTGCCTTTGTACAGAGCTGAGCTGTAGCAAGCAGAAATAAAAATAGCTAAAGCAAGGAAACTTCTATTGCACACACTGCTGAGGTAGTGTAATTGTGGTAGAAAGTCTGCATCTTAAAAGGCTGATTGGGGGCACTTATGGACTGAGAAGATAAGTTGCCCTAACAACAAAAGCATGGACCAACATTCAAAGCAGAAAGCATGGTCAGTGTGGGTGCAGAGGGGCAGCTCACAGAATCAGAAGACAAGGCAGAACCAGACCCATGAGAGGGGCGCCTGGGTGGCTCAGTTGGTTGGGCATCTGACTTTTGATTTCAGCTCAGATCATGATCTCAGGGTCCTGGGATTGAGCCCTGTGTCCAGCTCCGCACTCAGCGCAGAGTCTGCTTGAGATTCTCTCCCTCTCTTTCTCCCTCTGCCCCCCACTCTCAAATAAATAAATAAATAAATAAAATCTTAAAAAAAAAAAAAAGGAACCAGAACCACGAGAGAAAGGTACCTAAGCTAGAATCAGAAGAAATCCTACCTTAGGAGAGGATCAACAGCTAAACCAGACCCACATAATAAGTTATTACAAACCTATATATTATCTGCAAAGAATATTTATGAAAGTCATAAAGTGTTTGTCAAGAAAACAACACCTAGAATGTTAAAACGTGAATATCAAACTCAAATCTTTTAGAAACAAATATGTGTAGCCTGTGCTTTCCTAACTCACGAGGAAACAACAATGCTCTGGTTCAAAGCCCAGCTCACCCAACGAAGAAGATTCCGCTTAGCACCTGGAGGGGCACCTGGAGAGGCACCTGGAGAAGCCACGGGCAGGACAGGGTCACCCAGGGAGTCCCCAAAGACTAAGTAACATCCTGTATTTATGAGGTCAGGCATGAGGAGATCCCACGGTTTCTCCCCAGCCATCTGAGCTTCTAGCTGTGTGACACAGTCAACATAAGCCCTCTGAAAACATGTTTCTGTGAAATCAGTGATATTGACTGAAACAAAAAATCCCATACATTTCCGCTAGTCCCCTTTGGCTGATAACAATGAAGGATGAAGGAATGAACTTTGGAAAAGTTAGTCATTTGACCCAAATGGTGGCTAATAAGAAGAATTAGAATCTGTCCCTGTGTTTCTTAGCAACTACTTCATAGGTTAGTGGCCCCATGATTACTTGAACTGTGAGGAATTTCATTATTGGCATGAACTCTTGAGTTTTATCAGCTGTGGTTACTTCTACATAAACTGTCTCATATTAAAACAAGCACTGGTTAATATACTTCTAACACACCAAAAATGAGCCAACAGGAGTGGGCGGATATTTACGTTATGGCCCTGTTCTCCATCTTAGTTCAGAAGCTAATCCCCTAGGATAGGAAGGGGGTAATTATTACTGCAAGTTTGCTGAGTGATTTGATTATAACTTACGGAAAATGTTATGAGTTAGAGAGTATTTCACTTTTGTATCTTTAACATAATTTAAATACTGTTATTTCATCTGATCATAAAATGATACATGCCCAATACAAAAAGTTGAAAAATTTTGAATGAAAAAGATGACTCCAATCCTAGAACCCAGAGATAACACAGTGAAATTCTGGGGTTTACACTTCCAGACTTGTTTGTAAGCATATGTGTGTGTGTGTGTGTGTGTAAGTGTAAGTGTATACATAAAAATGCACTTTTTTGGTTACCCCAGGCCCTGTCCTTTGGACAACCCATCTTTGGCCCTGTCCACTCTGCAGTGTAGGAGCTCACCCATACCCTCCCTGACATGGGATATCATACTGATAAGACTGGCAAAAAATTGCATCTCATTTTAATCTGCTTTTCTTTGATAATTAGCAATGTCTTGGTCTCCTGATGGTTGCTTTCTTCCTCCACACTTATAGGAAGAGTTATGGCTATTAAACAGAGCACATGAGAAAAAGTGAGATGCACAAAAAAGAGGAAACATGTGGCTGCAAATTTCAATTAGGGTTTCAGATTCCATAGCAAAGTAAATATACAGTACTGAACTCTGGACAGCACATGCTAGGTGACAGATCTGGAAAGCACATGGATGATGAAAGCAGTGGGAAAGCAGTGATAGTAAAAGGTGGGTTTATGAATGAGAAGGGGAAATCTGATTCCTCCAGGAAACTGAAGAAATGATACACCAGGCAGTAGCTATCTTGACATTAACAGTTACAATTTCTGGAGGTTGCAGTAATGGTCAGCCTTATGATCAGTTCATGATAAACACAGAGGGAACCCTAAGGAAATTAGGCTGGGAGGATGGGTGTGAGAATGAGGAATACAGGCACACCTTGGAGCTAGTGTGGGTTTGGTTCCAGACCACCACAATAAAGCAGATATCACAATAAAGCAAGTCAAATGAATATTTTGGTTTCCCAGTGGTATAAGTTATGTTCATGCTATATTGTAGTGTTTTAAGTGTGAAATACCATTATGTCTAAAAAAGCAATGTATATACCTTAATTTAAAAATACTTATGGCTTAAAAATGCTAGTCAACTGAGCTCTCAGTGAGTCAGAATTTTTTTGCTGGTGGAGTCTTCCCTCGAAGTTGATGGTGCTGACTGAGCAGGGTGGTGGGTGCTGAAGATTGGGGTGGCTGTGCCAACTTTTTAAAATAAAACAATAATGAAGTTTGCCACACTGATTGACTCTTACTTTCATGAACAATTTCTGTGTAGCATGAGATGCTCTTTGATAGCATTTTACCCACAGTAGAATGTCTTTCAAAATTGGAGTCAATCCTCTCAAACTTTGCCACTACTTTATCTAAACTATGTTTATGGAATATTCTAAATCCTTTTGGTGTCATTTTAACAATCTTCACAGCATCTTCACCAGGGGTAGATCTCAAGAAACCACTTTCTTTTCTCATCCCTAAGAAGCAACTCCTCATCCGCTCAAGTTTGATTGTGAGAGTGCAGCAACTTAGTCCCATCTTCAGGCTCCACTTCTTTTTTTTTAATTATAATTTTTTTATGTTATGTTAGTCACCATACAGTGCATCATTAGTTTTTGATGTAGTGTTCCATGATTCATTGTTTGCATATAACACCCAGTGCTCCATGCAATACATGCCCTCCTTAATACCCATCACCGGGCTCACCCATCCCCCAGCCCCCTCTAAAACCCTCAGTTTGATTCCCGGAGTCCATAGTCTCTCATGGTTCGTCTCCCCCTCTGATTTCCTCCCCCCTTCATTTTCCCTCCCTTATTCTAATGTCCTCCATGCTATTTCTTATGTTCCACAAATAAGTGAAACCATATGATAATTGTCTTTCTCTGTTTGACTTAGCCACTTCTGATTCTAGTTCTCTTGCTATTCCCACTCCACCTGCAGTTACTTCCTCCTCTGAAGTCTTGAACCCCTCAAAGTCCTCCACAAAGGCTGGAATCAACTTTTTCCAAACTCCTATTCATGTTGATATTTTGACCTCTTTCCATGAATCACAAATGTTTCTTAATGGCATCTAGAATGGCGAGAACTTTTCAGAAGGTTTTCAATGGACTTTTCCCAGATCCATCAGAGGAATCACTATCTATAGCAGCTATAGCCTTATGAAGTGTATTTCTTACATAATAAAACTTGAAAGTCAAAATGACTCTATGATCTGTGGGCTGCAGAATGGATGTTGTATTAGCTGGCATGAAAACATTAATCTCATTGAACATCTCCATCAGAGCTCCTGAGTGACCAGGTGCATTGTCAATGAGCAGTATTTTGAAAGGAATCTCTTCTTCTGAGCAGTAGGTGTTAGCAGTGTGCTTAAAATACTCAGTAAACCATGTTGGAAACAGATGTGCTGTCATCCAGACTTTGTTCCATTTATAGAGCACAGGCAGAGTAGATTTAGCATAATTCTTAAGGGCCCTAGGATTTTCAGAATGGTAAATGAGCATTGGCTTCAACTTAAAGTCACCAGCTGTATTAGCCCCTAACGAGAGAGTTGGACTATCCTTGGAAGCTTTGAAGCCAGGCACTGACTTCTCCTCCTTAGCTATGAAAGTTCTAGGTGGCATCTTCTTCCAATCTGTTGTTTAGTGTAGCCACTTTCAACAATTATCATAGTTAGATCTTCTGGAGAACTCACTGCAGCTTCTACACCAGCACCTGCTGCTTCCCCTTACACTTTTGTGTTATGGAGATGGCTTCTTTCCTTAACCCTCGTGAATGCACCTCACGCTTTCAAACCTTTCTCCTGTAGCTTCCCCACCTCTCTCAGCCTTCATAGAACTGGAGAGTTAAGGCCTTGCTCTGGATTAGGCTTTGTCTGAAAGGAATGTTATGGCTAGTTTAATCTTCCACCCAGACAACTAAAATCTTCTCCATAACAGCAATAAGGCTGTTTCACTTTCTTATCATTCATGTGTTCACTGGAGTAGCACTTTTAATTTCTTTCAAGAACTTTCCATTTGCATTCACAACTTGGCTAACTGGTGCAAGAGGCCTAGCTTTTGGCCTGTCTTGGATTTTGGCATGTCTTCCTCACTAAGCTTAGTCATTTCTAGCTTTTGATTTAAAGTGAGAGACGTGTGACTCTTCCTTTCACTTGAATACTTAGAGGCCACTGTTGGGTTATTAATTGGCCTAGTTTCAATATTGTTGTGTGTCTGGGAATAGGGAAGTCCAAGGAAAGGAAGAGAGATGGGGTGTTCCAGCTGGTTGGTAGAGCACCTAAAACACACACCACATTTGTTGATTAAGTTTGCTGTCTTACATGGGTGTGATTCATGGTGTCTCCAAAAAATTACAATAGAAATACCAAAGAGCACTAATCACAGAGCACCATAATAAATAAAATAATAAGGAAAACATTTGAAATATTGTGAGAATTACCAAAATGTGACACAGAGATACGAAATGAGCAAATGCTGTTGGAAAAATGGTGCCAGTAGACTTGCTTGATGTAGGGTTGTGACGAATCTTCATTTTGTAAAAAATGCAACATCTGCAAAGTTCCATAAAGCAAAGTACAATAAACAAGGTATGCTGTGCTCTGAGGAATACAGTACAAAAACACCCAGTCTTGAGTCATCACTGAGCTTAGCTCCTTAGAATTAGGTCATCTAGAACTTGGACAGGTTGTTTGCTAGGCCAGTCAGGGTAGGCTAAGAGCCTATCCTTGGATGGTCTTGGGGGATGTTTGTCTTTTGTCCATAATGACGTAAAGGCAGGTGATAAAGCAGGTTTCTTTTTCTTTTTTTTTTTTTTTTAAAGATTTTATTTATTTATTTGAGACAGAGAGAATAAGCGAGACAGAGAGCACACGAGAGGCGGGAGGGTCAGAGGGAGAAGCAGGCTCCCTGCCGAGCAGGAAGCCCGATGTGGACTCGATCCTGGGACTCCAGGATCATGACCTGAGCCGAAGGCAGTCGCTTAACCAACTGAGCCACCCAGGCGCCCAAAGCAGGTTTCTATAAGAAAGCCTAGGGTCAGTTGGAGGTGGAAACAGGATATGTTCATGAGGCATCTTACATTTTATTTTGGTGTGCCTCTGCTGGGAGTTGGAGGTATATCATGAACTCAGATTTACGTTATTTGGAGATAATTCTCCATGATGTTGTGCCAAAATAAAGGGTCTGTCAAACTACCACTATCAATAGGTGTAAAATTAAAAAGAAGTAGGATTTATACCAATGTTTAGCTGAATACAAAGATAGTCACCATCTCATAGTCCAGTGAATGACACAAATTACCCTTGTTCCATTTGGGGGCATTCTTAACTTTATTGGTGCTGGGATATCCTGCATTGGGGTTCCTTAGTATAAAAAAAAATCTCTGGAGTTTCTCACAAGTTCTCAGATCTTTACTTGAATGTCAGGGGGATGGCTATCCATCCTGGACACAGAGAAGAAGACTGGGTGTCCATACTGTACAGAGAAGCTGAAAAATAAAAGCCAGTTGTCCAATTCTAGATTCCACACAACTTGGTAGCAGTTCTGAGAGTCCTTAAGTGCTTTCCTTCATACTGAGTCTGGATAATTCTTCAAGCAGGTCACATTTAGATTTTTTAAAGAAAGCTTGATCTATACAGACAATTACTTGGGTAATTAATTAATCTTTCTTTCATTAGGTCCTTTACACTCCTGGTCTTTATTGCTTATTCTGTACATGATCATTTCCTTGTCTTAATCTTTAGTTTGTTTTTTTGTTTTTTTCAAAAGCATATGTCACATGTCCTCACATAGTTCCCTCTGGCCAGGCACCATGCTTTATGTTTCTACGTCTTTGCAGCTTTTAGCCTAGTGCTGTGATGTGCTTAATAATACTCAGGGACTGACAATCCAGTGGATAGAACCGAATCACCAATTTTCAGCTGCAGCAGGGCCAAGGATTGAAATAGAAGGAGAAATCTTTACATGTCCTCTCCCCAGTCTCAGGGGATGAAGCCAAGACAAACTGTTCTCTTGGAACTCTCTGGAGCCCACAGATTTGTAAACAAATGAGCTACATTACAAGATATACCCGAAGGTTAGGTTCCTAAGGTCATAAGACAAGTTAGCCTCCCCTCCCCACCAAGAAACAAGCAATCAAACAAAATCCTTCTCAGTAACGACAACCACAAAATCTCAACTCAATCCATCTTGCCCATTTATAAGATTTTAGGATGTTCACTAAGAATTCTATGTTTGCATATTTTTAGTAGAACTATTATACAGATGTTGAAATGCTAAATTCAGAAAACGGGAAACAGAAGGCTTTGTTGACACATCTGGCATTGGAAAGAAAGAACGGAGGGTTCAAGATAAAAACAACTGGGAAGTACCTGAAAAAAGTATGAAGTTATTAAAATAAACTATTCACGTTGAACTTCCAAAGAGAGCTGTGGGGAATTCCAGCTGGTGGGGATCCTGAAGAACAGGAGGGAAGAGAGAACAGGGACTTGGAGGATACACCTTAATATTGGATAAAACACCTACAAGTGTCTGGCAAAGTCACCTGGGGGAAAAGCCTTCATCAACATCATTCAAGAGAAAAGCATCTGCCTTTTCCTTCTGGCATGATTCTCATGCACTCAGACATGGGCACGTGCATATACATATTGTTTTCTTATTTGTCTCTGTTTTTCAGAATTTCTGTAAGTACACGTCCCTTATATACTTATACACACTATATAGTGTAAAATTACGTACATATATTTACAAAGATTTTATTCCAGTTTATAATGTTATTTTAAATACAAGTAGAAACTTTAGGCATCAATTCTCTTCATGATTCAGGCTGCTACTTTATCTTTAAATTTCCAAATTACCTGAAAAGTTTCAACAAATTGTTCTCACTTTGGGAGTATGTGGAGCACTGTTATGGTTAAGGAAGTGGACAGTAAGATGCAAAGCAAACAAGTCCAATTTGGAAGCATTTTATGAACATTCCATTCTAGCAATTTATAGGTTTTGTTTTATTTAGTTGTTTAGATATACAGTCTTATATCAACTGTATAAGAAAAGCACCACTCTGAAGTGACTGATTAATAATACACAATATTATAGCCCAAATATACAAAAAATACTACAAATATTAACTATAAAAATAAAGTTAAAATTCCAGAAGCAGATGTAATTTAGATCTCAGAACCAACTATGTGGGTTGTGCAATAATTTGCTATATGCCAAGAGAGAACATTTGCTTTTAATTCAGCTATGAAATTTAGCATAAAAGTAGAGTTAACAAAGAAGGGCATTTTTTTTCTGCTATTCATTAATTAGGTGAATGACTTTATTTTGCCACTTGGAGGTGTAAAATAGATAGGTGACATTCATTCTTTTAAAAGTAAATTTTAATTTTCCATAGAAATTTTAGGAAACAGAGCCAAGTAAAAAGAACTAGAAAACAAAAGCAAAAAATATAATTCCAGTAACATTTTTGTGGTTTTTCCTTTTGGTACTCCTTCTTTGTGTGTGAATGTGTGAATGTGTGTATATTCTAAAGAGAGATATTAAAATGTGGTTTGTTCCTTCATTTCTAAGAAGCCTGACAAAATATCTATATAAGTAAATAGATTCTTCAGTACCAGTAAAAATTATATCAAAGAATCATAGGTAAATAATAATAATAATAATAATTGTGTTTAGTGCGTAACATGGATTTCTTTATCAACCCTTATAACAGCACTGTGGTTAGATACCATTATTACTCGCACACAACAGATTAATACCTGGGACACACAGAGATGATATAATTTGTCCAAGGTCATATACCTAAGATTAGAAAATGGTGGAGTGATCATTTTAAGATAACACATCTCTGTAGGCTAGAAGACAGGTCACGATTAGAATTCAAGTCTGTTAACTCAGTTCGTTCCAATAAATTTTCTCTGCCAGATCTCGGTGACTCTGGACAAAGTTCAAAAATAGTTGTGGGCCAAATTCTGAATATTGCAAATAATTCCTCATCATTCACACTCATAAATCCTTCAAAGGCCTAGCACACAATGGATCCCAAACCAGTGATGTTGAATATGAATATCAGGAAGTGCTTTCTATCCATACCGACTAGTTCTGAGGGCCCCTGCTCACACCCAACACCCTAGGGCTGCTCTGAGTGGAGGCCCTGGAGACGCCTGGGTGGCTCAGTGGGTTTAGCGTGATTTCAGCTCAGGTTATGATCTCCGGGTCATAGCAACAAGCCCCGCATTGGGCTCTGTGCTCAGCACGGAGTCTCCAGAGATGGGCTCATTCTATAAATAAATAAATAAATAAATAAATAAATAAATAAATAAATAAATAAATAAATAAATAAATAAAATCTTTAAAAAAAAAGACAGCTATGGAACTCAGACCCTGATAGAGTGTTCACTAACACATTATAGTGTTCATTCAACACATTATATTCATGGGCCAGGTACTGTTTTAGGTGACAGGGACATAATGGCAAACAACACAGATAAAGCCCAAGTCCTCACAAAGTAGGCAGAAAGGCAGAGATAGACAATGGACAATGAAACATTAAAAATGCTGTTGCTGCTACGAAGAAAAATAACTCAGCATAAAGGGGATTAAGAGTAATGGGAAGGTGTAAGTTTTAGATAAGATGGCCTGAGAAGAAAGTCTTCCTGATAATGTGACACTTGAGTAATGAAGTGAGGGAGGAGCGTTTCAGGGGAGGAATGGTGAGGAGGCCAGGGGGAGAGAGAAGTGTGGGGGAGGGAGGCGGGCCCCAGCAGTTGCCAGGGGCCAGACCACAGGCAGCCCTGGAAGGTTCTGGGAAGAGATTCTGGAGAGTCAGAGATAGTCCATATCACTGTCATTGGGATAATTTCATCCATAATGACAAAAAATTAGGCATAACCCTTCCTGAGATTTTTCATTTTCTGAGGAGCAATCTGGTGTAGGAAAGAGTTCAGTCGTATGTCAAACAATTTTCAGGAGATTGTTCAGACTCCTGCCTGGGCTTCTCTCTCTCTCTCTCTCTCTTCTCTCTCTCTCTGTCTCTCTCTCTCTCTCTCCGCACAATCTCCTCTCTCTCTCTCCCATCCTTGAGGAGCATGGTTTCCTGAAATCCATTCCTCCCTGCCTCCACAGTGAAGACTCTTCCAGAGAACAATCAGGAGAGCTCATCATGTCATAGAACTTACACAGCATAAGTTATGATTTTGAAACATATTTTTAATAGCAGCTTGACAAATAAAACCACTCTGGAGGCCAGTGACAATAAACTGAATATAAAAAGGATAAAGTATCCAGAGTTAAGTACTGACAAGAGATTCTCCCAAAAAAGACTGGTTTGGTATCTAATTCTCAATAGAACTATATTAACTCCAATATTGTGGGGATTTATTTGTTTGCTTCATCTCATTTCTTGAATAGTCTGAAGGTACAGTACAAGACTTATAATCATGGTGATGGTATATCTCAAATTATATGGGATGGTCTTGATTTTAATTGTTCTGTCCCATACTTTGGGGAACAAGTTATCAAATTTTAGGTTCAGGAGAGCCACTATATCTGGAGTTGAAATCTATTTTATGGTTTTAATCCAGTTCAAACAAATTGAGGAACTGAACCCAATTAAACTTTTGTTAGACTAGCCGAATAAAAAAATTGAACTTCAAGTTAACTGTGGTAGAAATGACTTCTCCTGAAGTCACCTTGAAATGCTTATTGCAAGAGGATGAAAGCACTGATGGGTTTTCTGTGTGTCACTTCCTCCATAAAGCCTTTCCTCCCTGTTCCCCTGCCCTTTACAAAAACTCCCCTCCCCATCTTGGACCAGAGTGTTTCTGACAGCAGCTCAGCCTCACCAATGAGCATGTATGTCTGGTCATCCGCCCCTGGCTCCCAGGTCCTAACAGAGTACCTGACATGGTATCATCAGTACCCAACCAGTGTTTCTTCACTAGAAAGAACGAATAAAAGTATAAATTACTTCCAAAAGATTTACTTGTTGGGAAAATGAAGATTTAGAACTCTTCCTTCAGGTATATTCATTTATATGTCCAAGTAGAAGTTTGGACATCAAGGAAGCTTTTATTAGTACAAATCTGTTCTTTTGAAACAAATTCTGTGTTTGTGGGTCTGATAATACAATGTGCTTGATTTTAAACTATATTTAGTCTTAAGTTATTTAATTTGACAAAGAATAAGGAAAGAAATCCCATCAGATAACACTCTCCAAGTAAGCCCCAATATGGAGTGTAGACAGCCCCAAGGATGGAAAGCGAAGGTCTACCCTCTATTTGGCATTGGTTGAAGGGCCTGAGGGTCAACTCTAGCATAGCTGCCAGCTGTACCAACTGTTTCAGTCTGGAAGGATGGCACCATTTCCCACCAGAAGCAGGAAGCCCAGCAAGAGCACCCTGGGGACTCCTGAGGAGTAGGAATGACCCTGTCACTGCAGGAACCATTTCCCATTTGGTAAAATGTACACCAAACTAGGACCTCATCTGCTTAGGGTGATACCTGCTTGCATGGATGGAGTTCAGTAGCTCCATCTCTCAAATTGCTTGATTATGTGCTCATGAACCTGTCAAATACCTCTCAAGCTTTTCCTGCTGGGGCTTTAATGTAGCTTATGCATACTCTCTGCTGTATTAATATTCAGTGCATATTCTCTGATTATGTGCCACAAAATGATACAAATTGAGGTGCTGTGTACTTTCACCGCAAGCAGACATGGCCTTAAAGGCCTTTTGGTGTGGTGGAGGACAGATAACCACCAAACCATACCCCAGGTACATGATTCTAACCGGAGATAAGCATCTGACGGAAAAGTACAGAAAAGATGAAAACCTGTCATGATTTAGTTGGGGCTGCAGATGAACCGAGGAGGCAGAATTTAAACCGAGTTTTGGAGAAGGAGTAGAACAAACAAATTGAGATATATGTGTGTGTGTCCCCATGCACACACAGGTCATCCCAGTCAGAAGGCAGAGGCAATTGCATGTGCAAAGACCCCAGGGTGAGAGACAGAATGAAATATTTAAGGGACTGAAAGGCCAGTGCTGTTGAAGCCCAGGGGCAAGTGGGAGAGGAATGTGAAATGTGGCTGAAAACACAGAGAAGGGTTAGATGGGGCAGACAATTACAGGTCACAGAAAGGAATTTGGTCTCTTCCTGAGAACAACGGGAAGTCAGAAGTCACTGAAGAGTTTTAAGAAGAAGAGTGAAATGACAAGAACTGCACTTAAAAAAAAAAAAAAAGAATATTCTGGCTGCACAGAAAAAGAATTAAAGGGAGCAAAGTCAATTCAGGAAAACCATTATGACACCATTTTAGTAGTGAAAAGAAGGTGGCTGAGGTTTGGAGGGGGTGTGAAGTCATCCGACCTAGGACATGTTTTGAGGACAGAGCCAACAGGACTTCCCAATGGGTTGGATTTGGGGGCGGTAAGAAGAAAAATAGAGTCACAGGTAACTTCCAAATTTCTGGCTGGGGAAAATATAAAGTAAAGAGAGAAGGGGAGGTCCTGGGACAGTGCCTTGAGGAATGCCAACATGAAAGGAGGAGAATGTGCCAGGGAAGCCAAGGAGCATCAGGAGAGGGGAAGGTCCCAAGAGGACAGTGTGTCAGTAAGAGGGTCGTTTAATAATGGCGAACGCTGCTGACAGGTCAAGAGAGATGAGGACTGAAACTGACCCATTACATTTGTCCACATGTAGGTCATCAGAAACTGTAAGGGCACTTCAGCATGAGGGGGCACAAGCCAGATCAGAGGGTGCTGAGGATGACGGAAGGGAACAGACACCGTGAGTGAAAGCAACTTCTTGGAGTAGTTGAGCTTCAAGAAGGAAAGGACCAGTAGGTGGAGGGGGAGGTTGGGCCAAGGGGGAATATATATATTCTTAATATGGGAAAACTTGAAGATTAAAAAAAAAGAAGGATAATGGACATTCCTGAGATGGCAGAAGGGACTGGGACTGAGAGCATGGTTGGTGAGGGCAGCTCTGGGCAGGAGAGGGGACACATGACTGCAACAGGAAGGAAGGAGGGGGCAAGGACAGACGTGGTTTGGTCTGCGTGTAGGTTTTGTGGCAGAGCAGGAAACTGAGGAAATTCTTCTCAACTTGCGCATGAAGTAATTAATTGTAAAAAGATATGTCTATGTGCTCTGAGGGGCTTATAGTCAAAGATAAGTTTCTATTATTAAACTAACTACAGCAAAATTTTACCTAAAGGAAAATTCCTCACTGTATGGTTTTGTTTTACTTTGCTTTGCTGTATTTAGTGACTGGTTTTTAAATTTTATATTACCTTTTATCATACAGATTTTTCAAGTTGTTTTTAAAGGTCAGGTTAGTTGAGGTTAAATTTACAGATAGTAAAATTTTTAATTCACCTTTTCTAGATGTGTAGTACTATGCATTTTGACAAATGTGTATAGTTATGTAATTGCCACTAAAATCAAGATATAGAATATTTCCATCACCCTAAACAATTCCCTCTTGCTCCTCTGTAATCAATTCCTCTTCCCCCCCCACCCCCCCACCAGCAACCCTGGCAACCATTAATCTGACTTCTCTTACTGTACTTTTGCCTTTTACAGACTGTTACATAAATAGAATCATATAGTATGTAGCCTTCTGTATCTGGCTTCTGTTACTTAGCATAATGCTTTTGAGATTCATCCAAGCTGTTGAATGCATCAATAGTTCACTCCATTTTTACTGCTGGGTAGGATTCAACTATATGGTTGTACAACCATTTGCTTAGCCACTCGCTGGTTTAGGATGTTTCCAGTTCTGGGAGATTTTGAAGAAAGTTGCTGTAAATATTCATGGAGAAGCCTTTGTGTGGGCATATGCTTTCATTTCTCATAGAAAAAGTCCTAGCAATGGGACTGCTGAAGTTTATGGTAAGTATTACATTTAATGTTATCAGAAATTGAAAGACTGTTTTTCCAAAGTGGGAGCTCCATGTAACATCCCCACCAGCAACGTATGAGAGTTTCAGGGTCTCATCCTTACCAGCACTTACTATTACTAATTTTAAAAAGCTATTCTAAAAATTGTATAGTATCATTACACTAAGGTTTTAATTTAATTTCCCTAATGACTAATGATGTTGATCTTATGTCCTTATTTGCCATCTGTATATCTTCTGATACATGTCTGCTCAAATATTTTGTCCACATTATTGTTTGTTTTATTATTGAATCGTGATCATTTTTAAAGTATATTCTGGATACAGGTACCTTGTCAGACATGTGTTTTGAAAATGTCCGTGTTTTTAAAATTATCTTAAAGTGTCTTTCAAAGAGTAGGTTTTTTTAGATTTTGATGGAGTCCAATTTATCATTTTTTTTTCTTTTATGGTCTGTGCTTCCTATGTCCTATAAATTTTTTGCCTAACTCAAGGTCACAACAGTTTTCTATCTTTTCTTTTAGAGGTTTAATATTTTACATTGTATATTTAGGGCTATGATTCATTTCAAATAAATGTTTGTATATAGTGTAAAGTATGGATTGTTTTTCTTTTACAAAACCATTTTATCTATTCTAGGTCCTTTGCATTTCCGTGAATTTTAGAAGCAACTTGCCAATTTCCACACACACAAAAAAAGCCTGCTGGAATTTTGGTTGGGATTACATTAAATTTCCAGATCAATTTTGGAAGAACTGACATCAGAGCATTAAATAGCCCAATCCATGTACACAGTATATTTCTGCATTTACTTAAGGGTTTTTTAATTTTTTCATCAGTGTTTTATCATTTTCAGCATATGAATCTTGTACGTATTTTGTTAGATTTATCCCTATTTTGGGTTTTGATGATATTATAAACGATGCTGGCTTTTTATTTCAATTTCTAATTGTTCATTGCTAGTATACAGAAATACGATTGGGTTTGTATATTGACCTTGTATCTTAAAATCTTGCTAACCTCATTTATTAGTTCTAGTAGCCTTTTTTTTTTTTTCTGGAGTTTTTTGAGTTTTCTACATAGACAAACATATTGTCTGTGAATAAGGATACTTCTATTATTTCCTTTCCAATCCTTTATGTGTTTTATTTATCTTTCTTGCTGTATTTCACTGACTAGATCTCTTTGTATGATGTTGAGTAGAAGAGGTGAGAAAAGACATCCTTGCCTCGTTTCCCATTTTAGGGGGAAAGAATTCTTTCTTTTACTGTTAATTGTTAAATTAGCTCTACCATTTCTTTGTAGATATACTTATCAGGTTATGGAAGTTCCTTTCTATTCTTATTTTATTGAGAGTTTTCACCATGAGTAGATGTTGAAGTTTGTACACTGCTTGCCTGCATCTATTGAAATGATCAAATATTTGTTGTTCTTGTTGTTAGTTTGTTGATATGGTGAGTTGAATAGATTGATTTTTGAATGTTAAACCAGTCTTGCATTCCTGAAATAATTCCCACGTGGTCATGATTTATTAATTTTTTTGTTTGGTAGACTCAAGTTGCAAATATTTTATTAAACATTTTTATTCATAGGGGATGTTGGTTTCTGGTTTTCTTGTAAATATATTTGTCTACTTTAGATATTAGGGCAACACTGGCCTTGTAAAATGAGTTGGTAATTGTTCCCTCCTCTGTTTCCTGGAAAAAGTTTGTGTAGAATTGGTATTATTTATTCTTTAAATGTTTGGCGGGATTTAGAGTGATGCTATCTGGGCCTGGAGTTTTCTTTGTTGGAAGGTTTTTATTTTAAATTCATTTTCTTATGTAGATATAGGACTATTCAGTTTTTCTATTTCTCCTTAGTAGTCTGCGCCTTCAAAATTTGTCCGATTTATCTAAGTTAGTAAATACATTCTTATAAGTTGTTCATAATACTCCCTTGTTATCCTTTTAATGTCTCATCTTCCTACACTGTTTATTATTAACACTATGAGTCATAAAGGAAGGGAGATTTTTTTCCCATTGGAAAATAACCAATGAATGGAATATTTAATTATATATAAGTCGACATGGGGACTTATCCCACATGGGGATGATGTGGTCAAGTAAAAAGATAAATTCAGTTGGCAAGCTGCCTACAGTAAGTTTGAATGTAAGGAGACGTGGTCTTGTTGATCCTGATTACTGCCTATTTCAAATCAGATTGGAGAATTTCTGAGCTGGCTTATGGACTTGACTTCAGCATTAAGTCAACTCAATACCAGTCACTCCAAAATTTAAATTGTTAGCCTCAACCTTCTTTTAAAGTTCCAGAATGCAACCTGTATATTGTATATTCCTTCATCATGTCAAGAACTGAACATTTCTTATCCTCAACCAGCTTTTTTTTTTTTTTTTTAAGATTTTATTTATTTGACACACAGAGAGAGAGAATGAGGAGGGGGAGCAGCAGAGGGAGAGGGAGAAGCAGACTCTCTGCTGAGCAGGGAGCCTGATGTGGGGCTTGATCCCAGGACCCTGGGATCATGACCTGAGCCAAAGGCAGATGCTTAACCAACTGAGCCACCCAGATGCCCCTTCAACCAGCTTCTTTTCCTAACCTCTGATAATCCATCTTAAGTCTTGACCTTTTACCATTCTCCCTTTCTTATCTTTTATATTTGTAGCCATCACTTGTATTGATACTTCCTCAACCAAGTATCTCACATTTGTCTCCTCCTTCCTCATCATCACTCCAAACCTGATGGTAATTTCATCCTGATTTCTCATTGCTGCTCATTCTATTTGTTGCTATCAGCAGCCATGAAAAAAAAATCTTCATCCTATAAATTCTTTCATGATCATCCTATTAAAACTGCAACTCCTGTTTTATTTTTCTCTTTGCACTTTCTGCTCTCTGAAATGCTCTGTATTTTATTTATCTTGTGTATGATCTCTCTCCCCACCAGAATGTGAGCTCCATGAGGGCAAGGACTTTGTTTTGTTCATTTCTATATCTCTGGCACTTAGAACAGGTGCCTAGGAGAAAGGAAGAGCACAATAAACATTATTATATAAATGAATGAACTGCAATACTCTCAAAGCACAATATTTCCTAGTCCCCATTAAATAAAATAAAGTAGTAGCTCCTCTACACATGGTATTCATCTCATCACAAGGTTACTGTTTATGTGTCTAATCCTATTCTTTAATTCTTCCAGGAGAACCCCTGGCTCCTGCCAGGCCAGTTTCATCCAGATCCTCCCTAGGCAGTGCCTCTTACATGCAAGCCTCCATACTGGTTTCTTGCCACTGCCCCCTGCCCCCCAACACACATATACGCTCACACACGCACACACGTGCCCACACAGACACTGTGCTCTTTCCCTCTCAGCACCTTCCTTTATGTGGTCTCTCATCTTCATCTTAGTGTGGTACCTTCTTCCTCTTGACATCCTTTAAAGTTTATTTAGCTTGCTCAATGGTGATACCAGTAATGACTTCCCAATTGCTGAATTCCTACATGATTTGGGTTTTTCATTATCATAGATAACGAGTAAATAACATATTAAAATGTGTAATACACTGATACGAGATTTAAAAACATGGAGCTGAAAGAGGCCCAGATTGCATTTAGTCCATTTCTCTCACTTTATACATGAGGAAACCCAAATCTAGAGAGTCATTAAAAACCTAATATAGGTAGAATTAGAACTATAATTAAGGTTTTACAATTCTCAGTGTCCATTTATTCTTTTCACTAATATGCTATCTTATTCCGTTTTATATATGTGTGTGTGTAAATGTGTGCATTTTCGTATATGCATTATGTCCCCAATAAAACTGTCACCCTTAGAATTATTTTCCATGTCCCATATTCCTGAATAGCCAAAAGCACCCATTAAAATGATTAGCATCTAGTAGGTGCTCAATAAATTCAGGATGAAGGATTAACTGACTTGTAAAAAATAAGTAAGAGAAACAAGCCAGGGGAAGACAAATACTATATAAAGTCACTTATGTGTGAAAAATATAAAGTTGGACTCAGAGAAACGGAGAGTAGCTTGGTGTTTGCCAGGGGCTGGGGGGTGGGGGAAATGGGAGAGATGTTGGTCAAAAAGGCAAAAATTTGGGGTGCCTGGGTGGCTCAGTTGGTTAAGCGACTGCCTTCAGCTCAGGTCATGATCTCAGGGTCCTGGGATTGAGCCCCGCATTGGGCTCCTTGCTCCGCGGGAAGCCTGCTTCTCCCTCTGACCCTCCCCCTCCCTCTGATCCTCCCCCCTCTTGTGTTCCCTCTCTCACTGTCTCTCTCTCTCTGTCAAATAAATAAATAAAATCTTTAAAAAAAATTTAAAAAAAAGGCAAACACTTCCGGTTATAAGATGAATAAGTTCTGGGATCTAATATACAGCATGGTGACTATAGTTAATAATACTGTATTGTGTACTTGAAAGCTGCTAAGAGAGTAGATCTTAAAGTTCTTACCACACACACACACACACACACACACACACACGTGAGGTGATAGATGTGTTAACTAACCTTATTGTGGTAACCATTTCACAATATATACATATATTAATTCATCATATTGTACACCTTAAACTCACACAATGTTATATGTCAATTATGTCTCAATAAGGCTGATAGGAAAACAGAAAAAAGAAAAGGATACAGATGTCTGGAAGTTTACTTTGGGCAGACTTGAGCCCATGAGATCCAATTCAATTCCATCTCAGAAGTAAAATGTTGCCATGCAGAAAATATTCTGCTCATTTAGACTTAGGCCAGGATATAATTCTTCCAAATTTGCCAGAGATCTACAGGCTTTTTTTTTTTTTTTTACCAGAGAAAGAAAGAGGTATGTGTTTAGAGAACCAATCAGAATCAAATCTTCACCCAAGAAGCTCTGTATAAACATTAACTTGGCTATACAGCCTTCATCCAGCTGTCTCTTTTCAAATTTACACAGGCAAAAAAAAAAAAAAAAAGATGTAAACTAAAAATATCACAATAACTGGAGGCTGACATCTGCAATCCTCTTCAGTTGAAGCATCCAAGTCAATGCAACAAATATTTACATTAAGAACTGAAATGTTAGGAAATAGTTCAAAAAATTTGATAGGGCTAGATACTAACGGACATCTCCAAAGTGTCCAGTGCACATAACATAAAATATAGAATACGTTATCGATTAATTATCTGCTTTCTGACATCCTTCACAGAATCCCTAATAGGAATGCCCTTATGCCATGCCAGTCAGCATAAAGCCAGAAATCAGCAGGACAGAGAAAGTTGACCAAAGCCACTACATTTGTGCCTTTCTGTCCTGCCAAGCCATGGGATTCTTCCTCTCTCCAACAGCACTATCCCCCCCCACCCTCACCATCCAGGGAGTCCAGGCACAATGAGGGACTGGATCTGATTCATACTCCTGAATAAATGTCCAGGGGCCCCAGAAGACAAAGAAGCAAGGATAATGATATTAAAAAGCAATGCCACATGCCAGAAAATTTTAATTTCTCTTTTTTACTTTAAGATGATACAGAACTCTTAAATCTGATGAATTTTAAGTTGTGCCAATATTCAATCTAGCAAATTACGGCAAAACAGAACTATAACAACAATAGAATGAAAACCATAACAAAAACCCACATTATCTGAATAATCCTCACCGTCAGTATGAACAAGCACCCAAGATACTGGATGGTCATGAACCCCTATGCTTTGTTTTGGTAGAGTGCGTGTAACATTTTGCCACATTTGTTCTCTCTCGCTGCTGATCAGAAGTCATTAATAAGATGTAACGCTATATAGTATACGTATCTTGACAGCAGAGAAAGCATTTCAACTGGGAACTGCGGAAGTTTACTTACCAGCACACCAACTAATTTTACATGAGAATCCTGAGCTCAGAATTAATCATTACTATCTCTGCAATCTCGTCTTTTATTTATATCTTCTCATAACACTCACATTTTGCATCGTGATTACTTGTGCTTGTGTCTGTCAGTGCCACTAAATTGTGAACCCCTTGAGAGCTGAATCTAGGTTTTGTTCATCTTGTGTTCATCTCTCAAGGCCTAGGGCAGAGTTTTGTGAACACTAGATGAATAATAAATGTTGAATGAATGAATGAACCAAGTGCCCAGAAAAACTAATGACAACACTACATACTGTCTATAGAGAATCCGTTCCAATTGACGTGTGTGTATTTGTTATCTGTGGATCAAAGGAAACCAACTACATCTGAGAGTCTGTCAGTATTTTAAATCAGTTGTCACATTCTTATTTCTCTCCAGTCTACCCCCCAAACTTCTGTGAATGGCAAACTTGATTGTTGTCAATAACTTTTAAATAGAAACATCTGTGTATGTGGGAAGTGGCAAGTTAGTAAAAGATATAATGTAAATATAATACAATATTAAGTATCGTAAAGAAATAACATCTGTTCATTATTGTTTTTTATACATTGTAGCATTTTTCTTTTTGTGAAATGTAGTCTGTTGTAATCTCTTCTAGAGAGGGACTAGGGTGGTTAGCTTTCTGTCTCAAAGCTGGTATGTCTGAAAAATGCCTTGTTTCATGTTCGCATTTGAATGCTAATTTGGCTAGATACAGAAATCTCCATTCAAAGTCCTGTTTTGTTTTGTTCTGTTTTGTTTTTCAGCACCAGAGGTCCAGAGGTTCCTGTTTTCAGAGGTTGATGAGAAGTCTGCTCTAAATCAGATTCTTGATTGTTAATGATATTTTTCTTCTCTGATAACTTTTGGGATTCTTTTCTATATTTTGAGGTCCTAAAATTTTTCTACAGTATTATACAGCTTAGCACATGGTAACCGTTTCGTTCTGAAGTCTTTTTTTTTTTCCTTTTTTTTTTTTAGTTCTAAGAAATTCTTAGATATTATTTCTTTAATCATTGGCTCCTCTGTGTTATCTCTATTTCTCCTTTATAAACTTCTCTGTGTTAGATATTGGTAAAGCTAGAGCTATTTATGATTCTTTTCTTTTAAACTTTCTCTTTACCCTTTCATCTTATGTTCTGGAAGAATTCCTTAGCCTTGCTCTTCCTAGCTGACTAATTTGCCCCTCTGTTTTTTCATTCTGCCCTTGAGCCATCCATTAAGTTCTTAATGGCAACAATTATATTTCTTCATTTTTCAGATTTCCTCTTGAGTCTGTCTTTTATAAAAAATAAAGATCCTGTTGTTTCATGGATGTATTGCCATCTTTTACATCTCCAAAGATATTAATCACTCTTCCTATCATGTTTAGTTCTGAAGTCCTCTCCAAGCTGTAAAGACTCTTGTTCTGGTCTTTCTCCAAGTCCTATTTCTAGTTGTTCCTGACTGTGAGCTCATCTTTTCTAGACTCTCCATGATCTCAGCTTGGGCAGCCAGTCCTGGAGGAGGGGCTGAGCAGCGGTGGGTGCTTGTGCTCCTTGCTGTTTTCAGTGGGAACAGGGGACAGGCAAAGCTGAGGACAGCTGCTGGCTTCAGAGCTTGTCTGGTCCCCAATTTATCCTGGATGTCATCAACTACCTGTAGCCTTTCCCTATTTCTCCATCCTAAACTCTGACGTAAACACTGGATAGAGGAGGGAAGAAGGGGTGCACAGGGATTCACAGGACAAACTGCTCCCACTATCAGGGCTCTACCAAACCCTCGCGGGCAGTCTCCAGCCCTCTCCTGCTCCAGGGTGCCAGCATGCAGAGATGTGGCTTTTCCGGTCCGCGCCTGGTGGCTCTTGGTCAACCCCACCCTTCAATCTGCTAGGAATTCCTTGAAGCCTCTAGTCCCTTGAGAGGTTTATGTCTTATTCCTAGGTATGGCTAGAGATTCAGATGTTTCTTTGTATCAGTTCCATAATTCCTCAGATGTGGTGCAGTGGAGGGAACGGTCATCTTGAAACTACCCCATGCATAATCTTATCCTTACATGGAGCCTCCTAAGCAACAGATAGGATATACTGGAATTGGAGAAAACTCTGGTACTTATTTGATATGTTGGCCATTTCCCTTTATACTCTTGGATCCTATTTCTGTTTTTCCCCCTCTTTGACCCTGCATCACCGGAAACTACATTCCCTGACCCTCCTAACACCTGGTTTCTGGGCCAGTTCAGCCAATGGGGCCGCGGGTGGAAGACCGGAAGTGGTGTGAGAGAGAAGCTTGGGCTCCCTGCCAGGATGACACCTCTGATAACACCTGAGGCTCTTTGGTGGCCCCAGCACTCATCATGGGCTAGCTCCTCTGGTCAGCTCTAGTCTTAGACATTAGTTAACACAAGCTTCTACCATCCTCTCTCCACTCCCAGGGGTGTAGGCCCCCTGCTGTTCCTGATCTCTGGGGTGCTGTGTATTTCCTACAATACCACCTCCTTACAACTGATTTCCTATGTTAAACTCCTTTTGTTGGGAGGCCTAGGATGGTTTTGTTTTCCTGGCTGAACCCTGACTTGAAGATCAAAATTCTGAAGAGACATCTCAGATCATAGATGTCATAATTGGTATAATAGAAGACGATAATTGGTAATTCCTTTCTTTGAGGGGAAGGGGACATCAGAGGGAAGTAATACTTAACTTGGAGAAGTTTCTCTGAAGTTTCTCTGTATCTAAGCTATCCCAAGTTATTTCAAGGAGTGACAGGGAATTCTTCAAAATTCTTTTGGCAATATATTTCACTTTAATTGCATATATGCCACAAAGTGAATTTGCAAGGAAAGCCTTAGGAGCCTCTCCTATTATTAAACACAGTGTTCTAGAATTACGAAATGGTATCCTGGAGAAGTGAAAGCTTTGATTATAGCAGAAACCTTGCTTAAGGCTCCTCAAGCTTTAGGCCTACCTCTGGGCACAGCCATGAAGTAGTTTAAAGAAAATACTTTCATCATCTCTATTATTTACCATTTTCTCTGTTGGGAGAGGACTAGGTGAAATGATACTAAACCCTTAAAAAAATCTCGTGTAGCTCTATTTCTCATTTGGAAATTGAGAATATCACTGCCTTCTAAGCCCAGCCCATTATTATCACTCCACAAATGCTTTGTGAGCTGCACAGAAACAACAAGAAAGCCCACCACTGTGGCTCATGATCAGAGAGAGAACGAGAGCCACACCATGCCCCCGATATGCCACAAGGCTGCAGGTATAAAAGGCCCTGAAAGATGCTGCCCCTGGTAGAAAAGCCCTGAATTCCTGCTTTCATTCCCATTTCCAGTGTTTGAACAATAATATATGGGCCATCTATTTATTAAAGGAGAGAGCTACATTGGCATGGGATAAATTGGTGCTTGTAGCAAGATGCTTTTTAATACAAAAGATGTTTCTTGAATTCCTTTCAGATCTGAGATCCGCAGCTTATGAGTATTTGGTGTGTATGTTTTAAAATTGCATGACTATTATACAAGCCCTTCTCTTCAGCTGGCATGAGAAGGATATTCCCACCCTTTATAGGCTCTGTTCTCTACTCCCTCAAAGCTGAGGCGGCAAAAACCCTGCCAACCTTATCCAGCTTTTCGTGGAAAGCTGCCACTCTTAACTGGCGCCTAAATGCAATTTCAGACTGTCCCAGGAGACCTTCATGCTTTGAGGTGAATTCGTAACATTAGGGCCAACAAAGAAGTTAACACAAACTTCCACTGTTAAAGACACAGAAACAAGTCTGCAGGCTTACTGAAGCAGCTCTGCGTCTGTGAGCACCTCTGTCCTCCGCTCCCCAGTGACAAGGGCCAGTTCATCCTTCAGTTCCTGGATTTCTTTTTGTAGGCATATAATCATCTACAAACAGCAAGGCAGGAGAATAAATGTCAACTCCTCATTAAAGGGAACTTGGGGGACAGAGAACATACATCTTTGAAAATTACAAACAATTTTGAGGATACAAAAAACATCCAGAGAATGATATAAAAGCCACCCCTGTGTACCTACCACCAGCCTTTGTTAAATCTTAACGTTTTGTCAAAATCATTCTAGAATTCATTTTAGCAAATAAAACAGTGCTTGTGTAACTGGAGCGCCTAATTCCTATTCCCTTTCTGTCTTTCCTGGGGTGATCACGTACTGCATTTAATGGGGAGCATTTCCCTGCATGTTTTCATATGTTTACTCCATCTGTATGGATGTAACTATAAATAATAGATGGTATCATTTTGCATGCTTTAAATTTTATGTATATGTTACCACGCTGCATGGAATGGTAACTTGCTTTTTTTCTTCCTCGCATTATGTTTTTGAGATTCTTTATACTGCTTCACGTAGCTCTAGTTCATTAATTTTCACGGATATATACTGTTTCAGTAAAGGAATATATCACAATTTATCCATGTCTCCTGTCGATGGACATTTAGGATTTTTACCTTTGCTATCACAAACAGTGTTGCTGTGAACACTATAAATCTCTGGGCACGTATGTGAGTTTCGCTAAAGGGTGCACTTAGAAATAAAACCGTGTGGTTGTAGAGTATGTGCATCGTCCCTTTAGCATATATTGTTAAACTGCTCTTCAGAGTAGTCGTATAAAATATTCTGTATCAGCAAAAATGTAAGTTCCCGTTTCCCCACATTTACTTCACTACGTATGTAGTATTGACAGACGCTTTAATTTTGCCAGTCCAGAAGGTGTAAAATGGTACCTCATTTAGTCCTAATCTGCATTTTCTGATTATTAGGGAGGTTGATCATCTTTGCACATGGATATTGGCTGCTTGGGTTTCCTTTTCTATAAATTACTTATTCATATTCTTGCTCACGTTTCAATTGAGTTGTTTTTCTCTTCCTTATTGATCAGCAGGCTTCTTTATACATGAATCCTTTGTTAGTTTTATGCAAGGTACATGTTTTCTCCCAATCTATGCCATGTTTTTCACTTTTTTAAAGATTTTATTTATTTGTCAGAGAGAGAGAGAGAGAGCACAAGCAGGGGGAGCGGCAGGCAGAGGGTGAAGCAGACTCCCCGCTGAGCAAGAAGCTGGATACTGGGCTGGATCCCAGGACCCCAGGATCATGACCTAAGCCTAAGGCAGACGCTTAACCAACTGAGCCACCCAGGCGTCCTGCTTTTTGTCGTGTTCTTTCTGTTAAGTGAAGATTTTAAATTTCAATATAATTTTATTATCAACTTCTTCCATTATGAGTTGTTTTTGTGTCTTCTTAAAATCTGTTTTACCTAAAACCATAGGAATAGCTTCCTATATGTTCTTATAAAAGTTTTAAAGCTTTGCTTTTCACATTTAGGCTTTTGTTTTGTATAAAGTATGAGATATGTATCTAATTTTATTTTTTTATATGGCTAACCGTGTAAGATTTGCTATTATAATTCTGTTATATAACATGTTTCTACATATAAATGTGTCTTTTTCTGGGCTCTTAGTTAAAAACATTTATGTACTTGACTATATGTGCAGCAATACTATGCTATTTTAATTATTATATCTTATGAAATTTTGACATTTAGATAGAATAAGCCCCTTCCATTTTATTCTTTTCCAAAATAGATATGGCTGTTCTTGGTCATTTGTTCTCTTGTATAAGTTTGAGACACAGCTTGTAAAATTCCACCAAAGGTCCTCCTCAGTTTTTAACTGGAAATAAATTTGATTAAAAGGGTAATCTGGGGGGCACCCGGGTGGCTAAGTTGTTTAACTGTCTGCCTATGGCTCAGGTCATGATCCGGGGATCCTGGGATGGAGCCCCGCATCGGGCTTCCTGCTCAGCGGGGAGCCTGCTTCTCCCTTTTCCTCTGCCTGTCCCTCCCCCTGCTTTTGCTCTCTCCTTGTCAAATAAATACATAAAATCTTTTAAAAAAACGGGTCATTTGGTAAGACATATCAAATTAGTGATGTTGTATCATCTCATCCATGAACATAGTATGGCTTTCCACTGATTCCTTTCAATAAAGATTTATCATTTTCTCTATAAATATATGTTTAATTAGATTTTTTTCCTAGAATGTTAAAGTTTTTATTGCTATTATTAATGAAATTTTTGTAAAATTACATTTTCTAATTGTTAGCTTTTGATTTATAAGAAGGCAATTAATTTTTATGTATGGATTATGTACCAAATAATTTTCTGAACATTGTTTTGGTTCTGTTTATCATTAAATATTTTTAGATGTTCTATATAAGCAATCAAATTGTTTGCAAATAATGACAGATGTTTTCTTCTTTTCAAATCCTTATACCTTTTTTTTTTTTTAATTGTCTCTGTCCTAGCTAGGACTTCCAAGTATAATGCTTCAGATATTGATTCTTATCTTACTCCTTCTAACATTTCACCTTCAAAATGTTTGCTGTAGTTTTTGGTTGATACCCTTAATCACTTTAAGGCTGTTCACTGATATTCATAGTTTGATGAGTCTTTTCAAACTATGGGTGAATGTTTAATGTTAAAAATACTTTTTCTGCATCTAGTGATGTGATCATATAAGTTTTCTCTTTTCAACTGTGAATGTGACGAATCACCTTGATTCAAGTGATTTTTTTTAGCATGAACTACTTCAGATATACAAAAAGATATAAAGGATATCTTGTGAATCCACTACTTAGCTTAAGTGAATATCAATATACCTACTATGTAGCTTAAGAAATAAAACCTTACAGATGCTTTTGAAGCCTGAACCTCTGTATAGCCTTCTCTAAATGAATCCCCCATTACCATTACCTGAAATTTGGTGTTTTTCCCATGGCTCTTTTTCTTTTACTATATACACTAACATGTTTTCTAATGATACATTATCTTTCAATTCCCAAAGTAAACCCAACTAGCTCATGATACCACATATTGTATTAATAATCATAATGCAAAGTTCCTAAAACAAGAATTGGCAGACTGAATTCAATTTATATTCTTCCTTCAATATTTGGTAAACTTAAAAAAAACATGGAGTCTGCTCCATCCTTCCTTCCTTCCTTCTTTCTCTTCCTCCCTCTTCCCCTTCCTCCCCCCTTCCCCTGTTCCTTCTTTCCTCTTTCTCTTTTTCTTTCTCTCCTTTTGGTAGCTTTGTTATTATTGAGTCTATTAGTCATAGATATATTCATGTTTTTAAAAATTCTTCTTAAAATATAAAATAATAAAATAAATTGCATTAGCTTCAGTGTTATGTTTTTATAGGAAATTGTCCATTTTGTTTGTTTTTAAATTTACTGCCATAAAGTCTTTCAACATACTTTATTATTATTTTAAGCTATCTACTGTACCTATAGTTAAGGCCTCTTTTCATTCCAAATACTGTGTGGATTTCTGCCTTCTTTATTCTTTTCTTCATTAACTTTCCCAGAGATTTTTTCATTTTATTAATAGATTAAAAATCAACTTCAGGTTTGGTTACTCCTCTCCACTGTATCTTTGCTTTGGGTTTTGTTTTCGCTCATTTTTACACTTTTTAATTCCTGTCTTTCTACTCTTTTGGATTTATTTTATTGCTCCTTTATCTAACTTCTTGGCTTGGAGTCTACCAGACCAAGGGAGTTTGTAAATTTGAACTTGAAACCCACGGGAAGCAGAGCCTTAGGATTTCAAATTTCCAGAGAAACCACCTTTTGCTCCACCTGAAGTTCAGGGTAAGGCAGATAAGCTTCCCTAGCATCTTCCTGTGCCAGTGGGCAGATTTTTTCCTTTCTGGCTCACCCTTTCACTGGTTTTATGTTGGGAAGTAGAGAGGATGTCATGGGTTCATCATCCATCTTCCAAGATTCCAGGGCTCCAACTTTGATGCCTTTCTTACAATTCCCTTCATCCCTTTACTCCAGGACAACTGCAGCTTCAGCTTGGTTTCTGGGCCCTGGAGAATTACATTACCTTATTCAACCTCAGACATATATTTCAAAAGTGCTTGTTAAATTTTATATATAGGTGGAGTTCATATTATCTCTGCCACATTGACAGGACCAGAAGTTACAAAGAATAGGATACTGAGTATTTTGAACATGTCAGTCCTCCTAGAATTTCATTTAAATGCACAGGATTGAGTGGGTTTTCGTTGTTTGCTTCTTTTCAAAAACATGCTCAGAATCATCAAGCTCTGCAGAGTGAAAATCCTTAGACAGGAACTATGTGAGTCATTCATTTGTATCTCCCCCCCCCACTAAATTAATATTGATGCCACATTTTCTACTTCTGCTAAGGCTTTCAAAGTCAAATCTAACAACCAAATTAACTTCTGTCACTGAACAGAAATCTCAAAACTAAGCCAACTTTTCATGATTTTGAGATTATTACACTTAATATTTGTATAATTTGTATATTATACAAATATAATGTATATTTAATGTACATAAATATACATTATGTAAATAATGTATATTTACATTACATGCATGTAAATATAACTGGCCACGACTGTGTCGCACGCATCCCACTCACACCTCCCATCAAATTACTGTAGAAACTTTGTAAGGAGAGCCATCCTTAGAAGATTTTTTTTAAAGATTTTATTTATTTATTTGAGAGAGAGAGTGCACAAGAGCGGGTAGGGTTAGAGGGAGAAACAGACTCCCCACTGAGTAGGGAGCCCGATGTGGGACTCGATCCTGGGACTCCAGAATCATGACCTGAGCCAAAGGCAGTTACTTAACCAACTGAGCCACCCAGGCACCCCTGTCCTTAGATTTTGGCCCATACGAGTCACGAAAGACTCTGGCCTCTTTACAATCCTTTTATTACCTTGTCTTACTGAGGTATTAAAACTTGTAAAGAAAGCAAGTCAAAACCCTGGTGATCCTGATCTTAGAGGGCTGGTTCCATATGTGCCATTGGATTTTGAGAGCAAGATATTAGAAATCCCATCCAAGTTGTGTTTTGGGTGGTTTTGAGGGCAAATTTGCAATTGCCACCTGTGCTTCAGAAAAGCTCTGTCCATAAAGTCATGAACAGTAATGTCAGTTTTTAGAAGCCATTACAAAAGAGACCAGGAGATAATACTTGTCAATTACCAGATTGTTCTGCACCAGGAAGATCTCAATATATATATATATATATATTTACCTACAAATCTTATTTTATTTTATTTATTGTTTAGATTCAATTAGCCAACATATAGTACATCATTAGTTTCAGATATAGTGTTAAATAATTTATCAGTTACATATTACACCCAGTGCTCACCACCTCACAAATAAAACTGGACCATTTTCTTACACCATACACAAAGATAAACTCAAAATGGATTAAAGACCTCAATGTGAGACAGGAATCCATCAAAATCCTAGAGGAGGACATAAGCAGTAACCTCTTCAACATCAGCCACAGCAACTTCTTTCAAGACATGTCTCCAAAGGGAAGGGAAACAAAAGGAAAAATGAACTATTGGGACTTCACCAAGATAAAAAGCTTCTGCACAGCAAAGGAAATAGTCAACAAAACTAAGAGGCAACCCACGGAATGGGAGAAGATATTTGCAAATGACATATCAGATAAAGGGCTGGTATCCAAGATCTATAAAGAACTTAAAAATTCAACACCTAGAAAACAAATAATCCAGTCAAGAAATGGGCAGAAGACATGAACATTTGTATGTCTTTCCAAAGAAGACATACAAATGGCCAACAGACACATGAAAAAGTGCTCAGTGTCACTTGGCATCAGGGAAATATAAATGAAAACCACAATGAGATACCACCTCACACCTGTCAGAATGGCTAAAATTAACAAGGAAGACCTCAATATTTGTTCAATTAACAGCTGTCAGCTTTGATTCAGGTTTCCTTCTTCTTTACATTTCTTGCAGCCCTACATCAAACACATGACAACGTTCACCTTTTTTCACATTCCTCAAGTACCCTCAAAGTTTCTCTAACCAAATTTAAAGAAAAAAAACCCTCCAGCATTTAATATGTTCATTTTCCTTCAATTATGCACTAATTTTTGTTTTCAGGCTAACAACTCATGGCTGTCTTTCTCAGGCTGTGATGCTACAGGGCTGCTTGCTGGTGAGGCAGGGATGGCTTGCTGGTGAGGCAGGGATGGCAGAAGAAGTCATCCTATGAGTTCCCTTCCACTTGACTCATGCCTTAGAATTCTGACTCCTTCTTCCAGCAGGGGCACTGTGTGACCAGGGCCTGTGCTGCAAAGAGGCCCTGCCTCACCCACTTGGTTTCTCCAGAAGAGATTTCCATCTGGGCTGCTCAAGCTCCTGAGGCAAGCGGGGTAAAACAAGTAACCACATTATTCTTTTAACCTTGTCTCTATACTTCAGCGCAATGATTTCAGGGAGACAGGGCAAACAATCAGAAGGAAATAATTAATATGGGTAACAGTGAATTTGAGAAGGTTATTATTATTATTATTATTATTATTATTTTGGAATTTGAGGAATTTATAAATGAAGCAGTGTTGGTGAGATTTCACACCCTTTTTTATAATGTGTACTGCTAAGCCTACACTAGCTTATGTTCTAGAGAAAATTTTAAAAGCTGAGTGATTTGAAAAGTAATATAATCTTAATTTGGGAATGTACAAAATTGAAATATTTTATTTCTACATTTTCAGTGTTGGCATAAGTTGATTCCATGTTGTATTTCATTTAGAGAAGACTAACAAAATAGAGAGAAAACATCTGCATTTAAAATGAGGATCTGAGTCATGGAACTTGCAAATATTTTTGCTTTAAAAAAGCACTCTGATAAAGCAGGATTCATTGTTATAAAACTAGAAGTTTGGCTATTTTTCCATGGACCCAACCAATGATTAATTTTTTTTAAAGATTTATTTATTTATTTTGAGAGAGCAAGAGAAAGCAAGGGAACAGGAGAAGGGGCAGAGAGAGAGAGAGACAGAGAATCTTAAGCAGACTCCTCACTGAGCACGGAGCCCAACACGGGGCTCAATCCCACGACCCTGAGATCATGACCTGAGCTGAAATCAAGAGTTGGATGCTTAACTGACTGAGCCACCCAGGCACCCCAATGATTAATTTTTTTGTCTCTAAAGTAAGTAAGAGGACAGTTGTGCAAAATACGGTTCTACTTAATAACCATTAAAACTTCTTTTTCTCTGTTAGCTTTTATAGAAGATGGTCTATTATTATTATCTCTAGAAACTTAAACTGATGTTTTCTGAAAGGCTACTACCTGCATGTAAATATAACTGGCCACGACTGTGTCGCACGCATCCTCAGGACTCATTTCATTACCTAGGAGCAGACTGATGGGACTGCAGGCGGCAGGTCCTTGCATCAGACTGTCTGCACCTGAATCCTGGCTCTGCCACTTGTGGAGGCTGTGACTCTCAACAAGTTAGTTAACATTTCTGTGCCTCAGTTTTGTCATCTGTCAAGCGGGAATGGAGATGACATCTACTCATAAGCTTCTTGTGAGAATTTAATAAATTGATATGTTTCCAATACTTAGAACACTGCCTGGTATGGAGGACGTGCCCCTCAAGTTTTACTAATCTTTGATCCACTTTGATTTTTCTTCCAGACTCGTAAGTTCAAAGCTGCTTACCAATTTAGGATCGATTTCTTCATTAAGAACAGCTTCATTCTTTATGAGCGCCACTCGTTGTGCAAATCTGCAGGTAGATATCGACTCCTATAAAGCAAAATAACTCCTTAAACTGTTATGGCTTAGAGAGATAAACCTTAATTTTTGTTCACAGAAGAAAGAAGCACATCTAAAGACTGATGTGTATAAAACACAATGAGGGAACATACCTCCAAATTAGGAAGCTTTGCTCTAGAATATCAGTTTTATTAAAATTTTATTTTGGCCTAATAAAATGATCCATGCCAAACATGTGGGAGATCATGAGGTCCTACGTGGTGACTGTATGTAGTTTTCAACTACTAATCTATGAAACCAGAGCCACATATATGTCATAATCATAGCAGATACTATTATAATCCACAAACCTGAATGACTACAAAATAAACATTTGTAACAGGCCAGAAAGAGGCTTTGTGAGACAACTTAGAATGCACTGGATTAGCCTCGTTTTGGAAGACACCCTGCCACTTCTTGTTTTCCTTTCTGGAGAAAGTCTGGATCCCAAGCATTAGACTGTGGTGCATAAAACATGAAGCTGAGTCTAAAGCAACCCAAGAAAGCCAGTCAGTAGCCAGCCCTTGAGCTGCACTCAGTGACACGTCTAGGGACACATCCTAGAGATGCCTCCAAGGTATCTTAGTAATCAGGAGCTAAACAGAACAGAAGCTAATGGGTCTCCTCTCTCATGTCCTCTGGCCAAGATAACTAACCCAGCAGCAGGCTTTCCAAAATTTGTGTCTGAGCCTTCTTCCCACCATCCTGGGCTGTGTGAAGTCCATTCTTAAATGGGGGTAATTATACTGCTGGCAAACCAGCCAAAGCTGTGAACTCTGTAGGGTGTTTACATCTCAGAGCATACCCCAACCCAGCTGAAAAGATGGAAACCCACCCAGGACCCTCAACGCCATCTCATAAACTAGCAACAGAAACTCAGACTGAGATCTCCAGAAAGAACCAACATACGTCGATATTCCTTTTCTCTAAAGAGAGTGTTGCGATCATGGTCGTCATGCAGTTCCCTCCCAAACTGTCTCTTAGGACACTGGTCATCATGGAGTTCCTGTAGGGAATGTGTGCACGGTGTTTTTCAGAAAGAGCAATGATCACCTGTGGCATGGTAGAAAAATAATGGCATTAGGTTAGCAGACAATGCATATCTGGAGCTCAGCTAAGCTGCAACTGCAGTGAAAATTCAAACAGAAATCATAACTGAATGCAGGGTAACATCTAAAACTTGGGCTCAAAATAAATATCTTAACATGATTTGGTACAATAATGGTAGAGATGGAGGGAAGTAAACTTAGCAAAAACATACCACTGTGAATGCTGTAATTTTTGGACAGATGATATAACTTGGCATAGAATAGGATACATTATTATCTTGTCTTCAGCCATTGGAAAATTCATGTAAAATTCTAAAGGAAATCATGCCAGAGTTTTAAAATCTTACCAAAACTGATCTCTATGACCCATCTTTAAGGCAGAAGAGGCAGAGCAGTAAATAAGAACTATGAGAGACAGCAGGGGTTAGTGTGGAGATCCAAGAATCTGGTACCACATTGTCCAGGTCCAAATTCTAGCCTTACTAGGACATGTCACTCAACATCTCTGCCTCAGTGTCCTCAACTGTAAAACAGAGAAAAGATAACATCTACCTCGTAGGGAGTTGGGATGACTGAGAGTTAAAATGTACAAATTACTTTGAGAAGTACCTAGCTCAGTGCTGTATACATGTTTGCTACCATTCTAAGTGATGGAGGAAGTTTATGTTGGTTCAACTAAGGCTTGCTCATCTTACTTTTCACTTAATAGGAAGGTACTAGCTGGATGAAAGGTTGCTGTGGAATTGTCCCCAAAGGGAGCCACCAGGGGTTCACAGTTTTCCTAGGAAGATGAACCCAGTGCTAGGATGTCCATCCCAAGTATGAGGAATAAGACACCCACAGATGTGACTTCAGAGGCATCACAAGGACCCGGCTCTTGAAAATACCTCTAATAACACCTACCATTGTTCTAACCTTCCCTCCCTTCCCATCAGAACTTCTTCTACTCCCTTGGTTTATAAAACAAGGTTGTTTTCAAAGGCTGTTTAGGGCAAAAAACACACAATACCACTGGTCCTGCTTTAAATTCATGACCACAGATTTTATTATAAACCAGATATCCTGTGATAATTTCTCTCAAAAATTACTTCTCCACTCTCAGGCATGAGGCTTTCACATCTTATCCTTTTGTTTCAGACCTCCACCCAGCCTCCTCTTCCTGCCTTTAGTCTTAGCTGATGGCCACACACCCTTCCATTAGATGTGAACAGCCAGACCAGAACCATCTGCTGTCCCATCACTAAATGCCCCCCACACTCTGCCCTTCCTGTGTCACCAAACTGCTCCTTCTAAGGCCAGCCCCTTATTCTCTCCTTCTCCTCTCACTTACCTTACTCCTAAAATTATCCCTTTTCTTCTCCATCAATTTCTCTCTCTCACTTGGATCATTCCCACCCTGCATGCCCACTAGTCTAAAGACTAAGATGGCTCTTGCCAAGGCTCAGCAACCCCTGTTGTACCCAAAGCATTTATTGCCATCTTATTAGACTTTTGAGTTGAGTAAGCATTCAACCCAGGTACTCACTGCCTCCTTTTGGAAAAACACTTTATTCATTGGTAACCAGGACACCGCATTTCCCTGGTTTTCATCTTCCCTCAAACACTAGTTAATGAATGCTTCCTTTCCTTCTTCCTAAATTATAAACATTGGAGTGCTCCAGGGCTCAGTCCTTGATCCTCTTCTCTTTCTTATCTACATTCTCTCTGTGGAATCTCATCCAATCCCCTGGCATTAAATACATATATATCCTGACATCTCCTCAACTGATATCATCAGCTTCCACCTGTTCCCTGAGCTGCTGTCTCTGTGGCAACCCTAAATCTCCACTTGGATGTCTATTCTTGACCTTCTCACCCCTCTCCCCACAAATCTGATTCTTTTCCAGTCTTTACCCATCATTATTGATGGCACCACCATCTACCTAGTGGCTCAGGACAAAACCCTGGGCATCATCCTTATTTCCCCTCATTTCCAACATCTAATCCATCAGTGATTTCTATTAGTTTTACCTAAAAGACATGCCCAGAATTGGACCAATTTTTCCACTTCTTCTGTCACCATTCCAGGCCAAGCCTCCATCATCCCTTCCTTGGACTACACAAGGCTTTGACTCAGTCCTTGTTTCTCTTTTTGCCCACCTCCCCGCCTCCCCACCCCCCCGGTCTACTCTCCACAGAGAAATCTTTATAAAATATAAGTTACATCAAGTCACTTCCTTGCTTACAACCTTCCCATAGCTTCCTGAAACACCACAATGACCCAACTCCTGCATGATCTGGTTCCTACCTATCTGTCCTCATCTTCTGTTGTGCTTTCATAGCCCACATTTGCCTTACTGCTGCTCCACCATCCCAAGATTGTCTCCACTCCTTTGAATTTGTTGTTCTTTTTATCTAGAATGTTGCCCAGATTTTCATATAGCTTCCTGTTTCACATCATTCAAATTTTTGCTCACATCTTGTCTCCTCACAAGGGCTTTCACTGAACACCTTGTCAAATGTAACATACCTATCTCCAGGCTTTTAATCTATTTCATTTTTCTTCCTGTTCTTATCACTATTTGAAATTCTATTCATTTATTTACTTTTTTAAATTTGCTTCCTTACTTGGCTTTCAGCTTCATTAGGCCAGGGACTTTGTTTCTCTCATTCACAGTTCTACCCCACTGCCTAGAGCAGTGTCTGGTCCCCAGTCCATGGGGCAGAAACTACATTGTCTTATTACTCAGTTCTCAGGATAACCCCCATTCTAGTTTCACTTACTATGAAGCAACACTTCCTGTCTCTCTTACAACTCAACGCTCTACATGAGACCTAGCTCCATCAAAAGGACACTCTTGTGGGAGTGGGGCTGGGAGGTGAGTGATGAGAGGTGGTGGCCACAAAGAGGAAGATCAGATTTATAGGAGAGTGTGGTGGCGAAGGCATCTGGTTCCTTTGAGGCAGCTGCAGGAACTTTCTGGAAGCCAGGACTTAGTGTCCTGGGTGCCAAGGGGGGATAATGGTAATATTTCACAGAGCAGTTCAGTGGTGTGGTTAGATGTGTCTCTTATTTGCTGTGCTTTGGGCTGGGTAGTATCCAAGCCCAGTTTTCTAACTTTTCTTGAGGTTCTTTATGTTTAATAAATTCTGTGTTGCTTAAATTAGCTACAGTAGGTTTTCCAGTTTATGATTAAGAAATCTGACTAATACAACATGTGTTCAACAACTTTATGTGAAATAAATGAATAAATAAATAAGTAGATTAATTAGCTTCACCTAGGAAGACAGCACGAGGATCAATAGTATGGAATGAGATTTGGTGGAACTGAGTTTCGATGTAATTGGAAAGGAAGTGGGGAACGTGGCAGACCCAAATCTGAGTGGCAAGGTGGTAGGAGGGGATGCTGAGTAGAACTCCAGACCCTCAGAACCAAGAGGACAAATGAAATATCTCTAACAATCAAGGCAGGCCCAAATGCCAAACACCAGACCAAACAGGGGTTGGTCTGACAGATGTGTGAGAGGGTGGCATTATTGTTTATGAATCATAATTAAGTATCTGACAATGTTCTAAGTACTTTGAAATTCTTTTATAAAACAAATGTCACTATTTTTTTTTCCTGCTCCAGGAAACAATCTCTTCTATTCAACAGCTTTATGACAACTTAGATGACATAAAGGAGAATATGCTTATTAAACTTCATGCTGGTATTAAATTCAATGGGGTTAGTTAATTTGGTATTGGCTGCAGTAACAGAAAATGTAGCCCAAACTGGATTTATTCATAAGGTAAATTTATTGGCCTATGTAACTATAATAGGAAAGGTTTTAGGTTACACATAACCCAAAAGGTCAGTGCTGCCACCAAGGATTTGGTTTTCGCCAATATCTCTGCTCTACCTTCTATGTTGTAGAAGTCTGCCTCTCTTCATGGCCACGGG
Organism: Mirounga angustirostris; assembly: GCF_029215605.1. Lineage (NCBI taxonomy): Eukaryota > Metazoa > Chordata > Mammalia > Carnivora > Phocidae > Mirounga > Mirounga angustirostris. Next base: position 35,935,000 of record NW_026991716.1, read on the forward strand.
ATGGCTGCCAAATATCCTTATTTATAACTGATGTCAGAAAGTTCTCTAATCATTAAACATATATCCCGAGCTTCCCTAGGGACCAACTTGGGTCATGGGCCCATGTCTGAACCAATCACTACAGCCGAGGCTCCAACTGGCTTAGACTAGTCAAGGTCTACTCCTAGATCTGGGATGGGCTCATGGCTGCTACTCTTGCAGTGAATGTTGTAAAGGCAATTCCAACGCCCTTTCCAGAAAGGGTTCTAAAATGGTTCAAGAGAATAATTAAAATTCCAAATGTGACTATGGACTGGAAAGCATGGTCTTTAAAAATGGGGAAAATGAAAGCAGTGCATAATAAAAGAAAGAACCCCGGACTTAGAGGCAGAATCTAGCTGCCTCACTTGTGCAATTTTAGGCAGATCTCTTAAATTTATTAGTCTCTGTTTCCTCACCTGTAGAAGTGGGATTAAAATACCTGCCTATCTCACAGAAATGTTTTAAAGATGAATAGAGATTGTTTCTGGGATAGTAAAACAAAAAGCACTCCGTTTGCAGAGGTATCCAGGCTATGTTCTTTAGAATCCCTCTGGACACTTGTTACAGCTATATAAAGCCAGTCCTGGGCCATTTCTCTACCAGAGAGCTCTGAACAGGCAACTTCTCAGCTCTAAAGGAGCCTGGGTACATCAGAATAAGTCCAGACCCCTTGGAGAAGATACAGATCTTCAGAGTGACCCAGAAATGGCCGGTATTCGGGAAAGAGGCAAAGATGGATTATTCTTTTTTTTAAAATTTTTTAAAGATTTTTATTTATTTGACAGAGAGAGAGATAGTGAGAGCAGAAACACAAGCAGGGGGAGTGGGAGAGGGAGAAGCAGGCTTCCCGCCGAGCAGGGAGCCCGATGTGGGACTCGATCCCAGGACCCTGGGATCATGACCTGGGAGCCAAAAGCAGACGCTTAACGACTAAGCCACCCAGGCGCCCAAGATGGATTATTCTTTACGGGGTTGCTTTGGGCTCTCTAAATTGGCCCGGAACCAAATGATCTGAACAGCACAGGCTAAGGAGATGGTTATACAACCTGGATTTTTTTTTTTTAAATGTTTACTCCCACTTGGAATTCCATGTGTAAATACAAAAAAAAAAAAAAATGTTCCTGAAGGCATTCTTTAAGCAACAAAGAGTAGACACTCACATTATACTTAATAATATCTTCAAGTACCTAGAAACTATTCTTAAAATCAATCAATCAGATTACTATTCAATGAATTAAAGAGATTTTCTTTTAAAGAGCTCAGCACATGGAAAATTATCCTCTGAAAACTGACAGTGATTTGGAGTGGTTACAACTGGCACTGGCAACATTAGTTTTTCTCCTGAACACACACATTCAGTGGAAGCCAAGTGGAAACTGAAACTCTGAAGAAGTCCCACTTATGGTGGATAACTGGCTGAAGGAAAACCAGATTCTGATTTCTGTAGAGGCAGAGAGCAAACACTCTGTTCCCAGTGGTTTCTCACTTGATGTTTGGGCTGACAGAGACTGAGGGTCACACCAGGAGCACTCGGTGAGGCTTATGGTAAGAACAAGTATGCATGCTCTCCTCCTTTTCTTCCATGGATTTAATTTCTAGGGCTGAGATGTACCCTCTTATTGTGGCTTAAAATGTTTTCGAGGAGACTTTTTGGAAAGAGTACTGCATACACAAGGAAAATTCCAAAACCAACAATACTCTGACAAACAGAAATTTATTTACTTATAAGCACAATAAGGTGCATTCAACTCAGAAAGGCTGTACCCTGGGAGCAGGTGTAAGGTCCACAATGATGGCCAGAAAGGCAGTGACAGTTCTGCATGGGATTTCTATAACCAACATGGGCTAATAAGTGTAAGAGAGGTTACCAAATTTTCTATTCCCTAGGACATCTCCATCTATATATTGAAACTGAGATGGAGAGGATGTAATTGATTACATGAATTAACGAATTGCTAATACAGCATTTATCTGACCATATGTAAGGATTTGTTTATATGCTTTGCTCCTTCACTGGATAACTTGATAGCACCATTTCTCAATTGTGTATTTACTCCCATTGTCTAACATAACTCATAGCACTTCAAAGACACTTAGTCACAGTTTGTTGAATGAATGAGTGAAATGAATGAATGAATGAATGAATGGAGTTAAACTAAAATGTGTTACACTTCCAGTCTCGTTAACCCCATAATCAAGTCCTGCATAAAGAAAACCTGGGTATAAAAGTCCTTGAATTCCGTTATTTCATTAATAGTATCTGCTCCTCTTTTTATTATTCTCCTTCCCCTGTACTCCTTGGTTCTCTCTCGCTTATCTCTTTCTATGTGAAATACCAAAATTTCTCTACTACCCACCTACTTCCTCTCTCACCACAACTCCTAGATTTACTCAACCCCACGTATCTATGTCCATATCCTGCACTTTTCCATATTTCTGTCCCTCTTCCCTCTCATGCTAATCTTCCCCTCCTTCTCTCTCTGTTACCTTATGCCATAACCTCCAGGAAGACATCTGTAGATCAGTGTAAGTAGTTAACAGCTGGAGTGATGCGTTGGATGCACATGAAACAGATAAGTGACATTCAGAAAGCCAAAGGTCAATGACATGTGAGTATTGCTGTGGCCCTGGCTGAATTGAACCCCCTGGACTGGAGCTAAGGGCTAATGGACTCCCAGTTCCCACTGCCTGACATGCTCTAACCCCAGCCCTGCCTGGTTCCCTCCTACTTGTTTTTTGAGTCTCTGTTTAATATCAGCCCTGAGAGAACTTTCATTCCCTTTGCCCTCCTCAGCCGAAGTCTGGTCCCCCATTACAAGCTCTCCTTACCCCTTAGCCTTTCTCTGAACAACTCACCTGGAAGACAGCCAAGTATTTAATGACTATTTATTCCATGCGCATCTCCCTGCACTGGCCCCTGAGACCTTTGGTGCAAGGGCCGTTTCTACTTTGTTCAGCACTATGCTCCAGTGCCTAGCGCAGTCCTCAGCACACTACTGCTCCTTGTAAATAAATAAATTCATTATATAGAAAATCAAATGCATAGAGCCACCAAGACTACTCACATGAGGCTGATGTTATAAGAATTTTGAAGAGAAGAGATGTGGGGAAAGGAAGAGCTTTAATGAGAAGTAGCAGCTTGCAAAGGTTGTGTAGAATGAAGAGAGAGGATTAGGGGCAGAAGGTTTTCCTTGAGTGATAACAATTGGTGGAAATTCTGATTTAACTAATGAATATAATTTTGTATGAACAGATGGGCACAATGGGGATTAAAGCAGACAGTGCTACCATCAGAAACAACTGGGTATATTTCTTTGAAATAAAGCACTTTGAATATAGTCCATTATGTTTTCATGTCAGTGTTTTATAAGTGTTCTATTAAGTAAAAAGCTGTTAAGCAAAAATACTATGTAATATTTGAGCAAGGAAGAGGTAGGGAAGGCTGAGTCTTGTCAGAAACACTAAAATCATCTGAACACCATGCAGGCCATTAATCTCTGGGTGCTGCCTTACTGGGGTTCATTTAGTCAGAGCCTAACTGCATGCACCTTGTTCAGATACAGCTCCCTTAGGTTTCTCTCAATCTGCTTTCTCAGCCAACTTGACCATTAGGAAGCATTTAACATCAGGACAATATCAGTCTCAAAAGGGTTTATTAGGCAGTAAAAGAAAAGGGGGGGAGTTCTGTTTGTTTTTTCAAATCTTTTAGCCTCCAACACTCATTAGCAAGTCCTTCTGCCTTGCCAATATACTCTGTACTTCTCTTCTCCAGTTTTTGATCATGCTTTTTTTTTTTTTTTTTTCTTAGAATTTGGAAGCAGTTGCCATCTTTAACATTCAAATCACAGCACTTTACTCATGGAGCTGGAAGAACTTGAGAAATCATCTAATTCAATATGCTCATTTTAGGGATGAGGATTTTTTTTTTTTCTGGAAAATTTATTTAGCTAAATTCAGACAAGCTTTCTTTGCACTTGGAGTCAGATTCAGAAATCAAAAATAGAGCATAAACTGGGATAGATTGTAGTAAACTTGGGGTAGGGGTTGGCAGGGGAAGAAGCTAAAGCAAAGAGAACTTTCATAGGATCACAATCACCAGCTAGATGAAGTCACCAGAAGCTGAAAAGATATCAGTCATCTCTAAATTATGTTCCCACAACTAATCTACTAGCCTGAAAAGATAGGCCATGGGAGGCCATTTATAACCTATACTCACACCCACTACAAATTTTATAATAAAAACAATTAGTTTTAACAGCCTCTATAATAAATTATTATTAATGCTGCCAAAAAGCAGTACTGAGAAAAAACAAAAACAAAAACAAAAACAATAAGGTATAGTGAGAGAAAACATGGTCTTTGGAGCCAAGCAATTCAAGATTCGAATCCTCATCTCACCATTAGCTGGTAACCTTGGGAAGGCCTCAGGAAGACCTGAGCTTTAAAATCTTTAAGATGGGAATAATTAATACCAACAGTATAGGGCTGTTGGAAGGTTTAAATGCAATGGTATATACAAAATGCTAGTAGCTACACCACTGTTCACAGCAGCATTATTCACAATAGCCAAAAGGAGTAAGAACCCAAGCATCCATTGATGGATGAATGGATAAACAGGGCATGGCACATGCATATAATAAAACATTACTCAGCTTTACAGAGGAATGAAATTCAAATACATGCTACAACATGGATGGACTTTGAAGACATTATGCTAAGTGACATACACCAGACTGAAAAGGACAAATATTGTATGATTCCAAGTATTTGAGTATCTAGAACAGGCAAGTTCATAGAGACAGAAAGTAGAATAGAGGTCACCAGGTACTGGGAGCATAAGGAAATGGAAAATTATTGTTTAATGAGTACAGAGCTTCTGTTTGGGGTCACGAAAAAGTTCTGGAAATAGATGGCAGTGATGGTTACACAACACTGTGAACTAAATGACACAGAATTGTACACTTAAAAATGATTAAAATGATGAAGTTTATGTTATGTATATTTTACCAAAATAAAGGAAGAAAACAACAAAACAACAATGCTAGCAGAGTGCCTGATGCAAAGTCTATCAGCAAATGGTGGATACAGTTACACCCCGTTGTGCCCATTTTTACCTGTTCTAAGTAATGTAGGGACAAGTTGATATACTTGGCCTCTGTTAGAAGTTGGCCCCCTACTCCAGTCTTCGCAACTCGCTCTGAACCAGCCAGGTCAACCAAATGAAGTTTAGCATGCCGGACAGTTGCAGATCCTGGTTCCTTGCTTGATAAATGAATAGTGAAAATGCAGTGGGAACGAGTTGAAGCCTGGTTCATTGGAGTCTGTAAAATGAAAGTGCAAAACAAAATTAATGTGAACAATGAGAATTTTGGCAGACTATCAAAAAGTTTAGATTTATGTTTGTAATGGTATGACATTTCCAATGAAGCTAATGCTGTCAAATTCAACAAAAAGCTTGTAGCTGAGATCTCTCAAAGTGAGTTATTTTTAATATACTGTCTCTTGAATGACTGACAACAGATATGGATGGGTTAATTCAGAAAGTGAGGAAAGAGTTCAAATGAAGTAAAGCGTGGGTCCTCTTACTAATATAACTTAATTTCATTACATGGCCACACTCCCTACCTTAACCTTGGCTAGCCATACTGCAAATGCTTAATGGGAATGTCATGGGAAAAAAGGTGAAAATGGATGCAGTGGGGGAATTCATTATACACTTATATATATACATATATAGTGTATATATATATACACTAATAAACACAACCCACAGATGAGGATGCCCAGTATCACTGCTACTACCCAACAGTGAACAGGGGTCCCAGCCAATGTAATAAATAAGAAAAAGAAATACAAGTCATAGTGACAGGAAAAGAAGAGATTAAAACATCATTATGTACAGAAAATATGGTGGTCCATATAGAAAATGCAGGAGCATCTATAAACTGTTAAAAACTAAGAAGTTTAGCAAGGTTGCTGGATCCAAGATCAACATGCCAGATCAAGAAAGTTCTAATAACCCAGCAATAATTAATCAGGAAATACAATACTTCTAATGGCCACAAAGACAATGAGATAACAGACGACTAATCTTATAAAAATGCGTGATTTGTAGGGAAAATTATATTAAAAGATACAAAAAGGAAACCTGAGTAAAAGGTGTCCAGATATTAATATACCATGTCAGGGATGGGAAAACTAAAAATTCATTTCTATATTAATTTCTCTGTATTAACCTATATATTCCATGCAATTGAAATAAAAATACCACACATTAGGTTTGTGGAACAGAACAAACAAATTGATTCTAAAACACAGATGGAAGAGCAAATATTAAAAAATAACAAAAATAATTCTGTGAAAGAAGAACAAGAGAGGGGAACTTGTCCTGCTATACATCAGGGTATATCATAATGCCACGGTAATTAAAACAGTGTGGTGTTGCTGCAGGAACAGATAAACAGTGAAACATGTTGGGCTCATTTCAGCACTCTGTATAAGATAGAGGAGACATCACACTGCCGTGGAGAAAGGATGGACTAATTAACAAATAGTGCTACAATAACCGGCTCTCCATCTTAAACAAAATAAATTTAGGTTGCTTTCTCACACCAGACACAAATAAATTCCAGAATGTATTAAAGACTTATGCATAAAATAACACAATTTTAACACTAATATAAGAAAATACAGAAGGATATCATAGTCAACCCAAGGTAGTAATGGATCTTTTTTTTTTAATAAAGATTTATTTGAGATTTATTTGAGAGAGAGAGAAAGTGAGCGAGCGAGTGGGGAGAGAGGCAGAGGAAGAGATCTCAAGCAGACTCCCCACTGACTGTGGAGCCTGACACGGGACTCAATCTCATAACCCATGAGATCATGACCTGAGCCAAAATCACAAGTCAGCCACTTAACCGACTGAGCCACCCAGGCGTCCCTAGTAATGGATCTTTTATGATAAGACATTAAACACAAAAATGAATTGATTGAAAGTATTTGACCAAATTATCCAAAATTGAAGAACTTCTGAGTGATAAAATCTGCCACAAATTTAGAAGACCGGGAGATGATATTTGCAATCCATACAGCTGACAAAAGATTAATATTTGAAATAAGGAACTCCCACATGTCAATAAGAAAAAGACAACTCAGAAAAAGATGAGCAAAGGATATGAACAGGCAACCCATAAAGAGGAAACCTGAACATGGTCAATAAGTATTTGAAAAAAAGTGCTCAAACTCACAAATAATCAGGACAAGTAATTTGAGCCATAATGATAAACTATTTCATTCACATCTGTCAGACTGACAAAATTAAAAAAAAACCAAAGTCTAATGAGTTAAGGTTTGTAAAGATACAAAGAAATGGGAACTTTTATATACTGCTGGTGAGAATAAACATTAAGAATCCATTTTTTTTTTTTTTTATCCACAGAGGCTAGAAAATTTTACTATTGATTTTCCATTTATATATATATATATATTTTTTTTATTCTTATGTTAATCCCCATACATTACATCATTAGTTTTAGATGAAGTGTTCCATGATTCATTGTTTGTGCATAACACCCAGTGCTCCATGCAGAATGTGCCCTCCTCAATACCCACCACCAGGCTAACCCATCCTCCCACCCCCCCCCCCTCTAGAACCCTGTTTGTTTTTCAGAGTCCATCGTCTATCATGATTCGTCTACCCCTCCGATTTCCCCTGCTTCATTCTTCCCCTCCCACTACCTTCTTCTTCTTTTTTTTTTTCTTAACATATATTGCATTATTTGTTTCAGGGGTACAGATCTGAGATTCAACAGTCTTGCACAATTCACAGCGCTTACCAGAGCACATACCCTCCCCAGTGTCTATTACCCAGTCACCCCATCCCTCCCACCCAACCCCCCACTCCAGCAACCCTCAGTTTGTTTCCTACAATTAAGATTTCCTCATATCAGTGAGATCATATGATACGTCTTTCTCTGTTTGACTTATTTCACTCAACATAATCCCCTCCAGTTCCATCCATGTCGTTGCAAATGGCAAGATCTCATTCCTTTTGATGGCTGCATAATATTCCATTGTATATATATACCACCTCTTCTTTATCCATTCATCTGTCGATGGACATCTTGCCTCTTTCCACAGTTTGGAAATTGTGGACATTGCTGCTATAAACATCAGGGTGCACGTACCCTTTGGATCCCTACTTTTGTATCTTTGGGGTAAATACGCAGTAGTGCAATTGCTGGGTCATATGGTAGCTCTATTTTCAACTTTTTGAGAAACCTCCATACTGTTTTCCAGAGTGGCTGCACCAGCTTGCATTCCCACCAACAGTGTAGGAGGGTTCCCCTTTCTCCGCATCCCCGCCAACATCTGTCCTTTCCTGACTTGTTAATTTTAGCCATTCTGACTGGTGTGAGGTGGTATCTCATTGAGGTTTTGATTTGGATTTCCCTGATGCCGAGCGATATTGAGCACTTTTTCATGTCTGTTGGCCATTTGGATGTCTTCTTTGGAAAAATGTCTGTTCATGTCTTCTGCCCATTACTTGATTGGATTCTTTGTAATTTGGGTGTTGAGTTTGAGAAGTTCTTTATAGATTTTGGATACTAGCCCTTTATCTGATATGTCATTTGCAAAAATCTTCTCCCATTCTGTTGGTTGTCTTTTGGTTTTGTTGACTGTTTCCTTTGCTTTGCAAAAGCTTTTTATCTTGATGAAGTCCCAATAGATCATTTTTGCCCTGGCTTCCCTTGCCTTTGGCGATGTTTCTAGGAAGAAGTTGCTGCACCTGAGGTCAAAGAGGTTGCTGCCTGTGTTCTCCTTTAGGATTTTGATGGACTCCTGTCTCACATTGAGGTCTTTCAACCATTTGGAGTCTATTTTTGTGTGTGGTGTAAGGAAATGGTCCAGTTTCATTCTTCTGCATGTGGCTATCCAATTTTCCCAACACCATTTGTTGAAGAGACTGTCTTTGTTCCATTGGACATTCTTTCCTGCTTTGTCAAAGATGAGTTGACCATAGAGTTGAGGGTCCATTTCTGGGCTCTCTATTCTGTTCCATTGATCTATGTGTCTGTTTTTGTGGAGTACCATACTGTCTTGATGATGACAGCTTTGTAATAGAGCTGGAAGTCCGGAATTGTGATGCCATTGGCTTTGCTTTTCTTTTTCAACATTCCTCTGGCTATTTGGGGTCTTTTCTGGTTCCATACAAATTTTAGGATTATTTGTTCCATTTCTTTGAAAAAAGTGGATGGTATTTTGATGGGGATTGCATTGAATGTGTAGATTGCTCTAGGCAGCATTGACATCTTCACAATATTTGTTCTTCCAATCCATGAGCATGGAACGTTTTTCCATTTCTTTGTGTCTTCCTCAATTTGTTTCATGAGTATTTTATAGTTTTCTGAGTACAGATCCTTTGTCTCTTTGGTTAGATTTATTCCTAGGTATCTTATGGTTTTGGGTGCAATTGTAAATGGGATCGACTCCTTAATTTCTCTTTCTTCTGTCTTCTTGTTGGTGTATAGGAATGCCACTGACTTCTGTGCATTGATTTTATATCCTGCCACTTTACTGAATTCCTGTATGAGTTCTAGCAGTTTTGGGGTGGAGTGTCTTGGGTTATCCACATAAAGTATCATATCATCTGCAAAGAGTGAGAGTTTGACTTCTTCTTTGCCGATTTAGATGCCTTTGATTTCTTTTTGTTGTCTGATTGCTGTAGCTAGGACTTCCAATACTATGTTGAATAGCAGTGGTGATAGTGAACATCCCTGCCGCGTTCCTGACCTTAGGGGGAAAGCTCTCAGTTTTTCCCCATTGAGAATGATATTCGCTGTAGGTTTTTCATAGATGGCTTTTATGATATTGAGGTATGTACCCTTGATCCCTATACTCTGAAGAGTTTTGATCAAGAAAGGATGCTGTACTTTGTCAAATGCTTTTTCTGCATGTATTGAGAGGATCATATGATTCTTGTTCTTTCTTTTGTTAATGTATTGTATCACATTGATTGATTTGCGGATGTTGAACCAACCTTGCAGCCCAGGGATAAATCCCACTTGGTCATGGTGAATAATCCTTTTAATGTACTGTTGGATCCTATTGGCTAGTATTTTGGTGAGAATTTTTGCATCCATGTTCATCAGGGATATTGGTCTGTAATTCTCCTTTTTGATGGGGTCTTTGTCTGGCTTGGGGATCAAGGTAATGCTGGCCTCATAAAATGAGTTTGGAAGTTTTCCTTCCATTTCTATTTTTTGGAACAGTTTCAGAAGAATAGGTATTAATTCTTCTTGAAATGTTTGGTAGAATTCCCCTGGGAAGCCATCTGGCCCTGGGCTTTTGTTTGTTGGGAGATTTTTGATGACTGCTTCAATTTCCCTAGTGGTTATAGGTCTGTTCAGGTTTTCTATTTCTTCCTGGTTCAGTTTTGGTAGTTGATACATCTCTAGGAATGCCTCCATTTCTTCCAGGTTATCTAATTTGCTGGCATAGAGTTGCTCATAATATGTTCTTATAATTGTTTGTATTTCTTTGGTGTTGGTTGTGATCTCTCCTCTTTCAGTCATGATTTTGTTGATTTGGGTCCTTTCTCTTCTCTTTTTGATAAGTCTGGCCAGGGGTTTATCAATCTTGTTAATTCTTTCAAAGAACCAGCTCCTAGTTTCGTTGATCTGTTCTACTGTTCTTTTAGTTTCTATTTCATTGATTTCTGCTCTGATCTTTATGATTTCTCTTCTCCTGCTGGGTTTAGGCTTTATTTGCTGTTCTTTCTCCAGCTCCTTCAGGTGTAGGGTTAGGTTGTGTACTTGAGACCTTTCTTGTTTCTTGAGAAAGGCTTGTATTGCTATATACTTTCCTCTTAGGACTGCCTTTGTTGCATCCCAAAGATTTTGAATAGTTGTGTTTTCATTTTCATTGGTTTCCATGTATTTTTTTAATTCTTCTTTAATTTCCTGGTTGACCCATTCATTCTTCAGTAGGATGCTCTTTAGCCTCCATGTATTTGAGTTCTTTCCGACTTTCCTCTTGTGATTGAGTTCTAGTTTCAAAGCATTGTGGTTTGAAAATAGGTAAGGAATGATCCCAATCTTTTGGTACCGTTTGAGACCTGATTTTTGACCTAGGATGTGATCTATTCTGGAGAATGTTCCATGGACACTAGAGAAGAAGGTGTATTCCGTTGCTTTGGGGTGGAATGTTCTGAATATGTCTGTGAAATCCATTTGGTCCAGTGTGTCATTTAAAGTCTTTATTTCCTTGTTGATCTTTTTCTGAGACGATCTGTCCATTTCAGTGAGGGGGATGTTAAAGTCCCCCACTATTATTGTATTGTTGTTGATGTGTTTCTTTGCTTTTGCTATTAATTGCCTCATATAATTGGCTGCTCCCATGTTAGGGGCATAGATATTTACAATTGTTAGATCTTCTTGTTGGATAGATCCTTTAAGTAGGATATAATGTCCTTCCTCATCTCTTATTACAGTCTTTGGTTTAAAATCTAATTTGTCTGATATAAGGATGGCCACCCCAGCATTCTTTTGGTGTCCATGAGCATGGTAAATGGTTTTCCACCCCCTCACTTTCAATCTGGGGGTGTCTTTGGTTCTAAAATGAGTCTCTTGCAGACAGCATATCGATGGGTCTTGTTTTTTAATCCAGTCTGATAGCCTGTGTCTTTTGATTGGGGCATTTAGCCCATTTACATGCAGGGTAACTACTGAAAGATAGGAATTTAGTGCCATTGTATTGCCTGTAAGGTGACTGTTACCGTATATTGTCTGTGTTCCTTTCTGGTCTATGTTGCTTTTAGGCTCTCTCTTTGCTTAGAGGACCCCTTTCAAGATTTCCTGTAGGGCTGGTTTTGTGTTTGCAAATTCCTTTAGTTTTTGTTTGTCCTGGAAGCTTTTTATCTCTCCTTCAATTTTCAATGACAGCCTAGCTGGATAGAGTATTCTTGGCTGCATATTTTTCTCATTTAGTGCTCTGAATATATCCTGCCACTCCTTTCTGGCCTGCCAGGTCTCTGTGGATAGGTCTGTTGCCAATCTAATGTTTCTACCCTTGTAGGTTACATATCTCTTCTCCCGAGCTGCTTTCAGGATTTTCTCTTTGTCTATGAGACTCCTAAGTTTTACTATTAGATGTCGGGGTGTTGACCTATTTTTATTGATTTTGAGAGGGGTTCTCTGTGCTTCCTGGATTTTCATGCCTGTTTCCTTCCCCAAATTAGGGAAGTTCTCTGCTATAATTTGCTCCATTATACCTTCTGCCCCTCTCTCTCTTTCTTCTTCTTCTGGGATCCCAATTATTCTAATGTTGTTTCGTCTTATGGTATCGCTTATCTCTTGAATTCTGCCTTCGTGATCCAGTAGTTGTTTATCTCTCTTTTTCTCAGCTTCTTTATTTTCCATCATTTGGTCTTCTATATTACTGATTCTCTCTTCTGCCTCATTTATTCTAGCAGTTAGTGCCCCCATTTTTGATTGCACCTCATTAATAGCCTTTTTGATTTCGACTTGGTTGGATTTTAGTTCTTTTACTTCTCCAGAAAGGGTTTCTCTAATAACTTCCATGCTTTTTTCAAGCCCAGCTAGTATCTTTAAAGTGATGATTCTGAACTCTAGATCTGACATCGTACTAATGTCCGTATTGAGTAGGTCCCTGGCAGTCGGTACTACCTCTTGTTCTTTTTGTTGAGGTGATTTTTTCCGTCTTGTCATTTTGTGCAGAGGAAAATAGATTAATGAGAGAACAAAATGCTAGCAGAGTAACAACGTCCCCAGAAAATATACTCTAAACAAATCAGAAAAGACCTGAAGCAGTGGAAAAGAAAGGGAAAAAAAGAAAGAAAAAAAAGAAAAAGAAAAAGATAAAGATAAAAACAAAAACAAAAACAAACAAAACAAAACAACAACAACAAAAAACAATGTGATCAAATATGATCAGGCTGGTATATAGCTCAGTGCCACACACTAGATTTGGGGTGTATTTTGGTCTTTTAGAAGAAAGTGCCTCCCAAAATTTTAAAGAAAGAAAAACTTATATATGTACAAAAATAAGGGTTGATATGATGAAGGGATGGAATATGACTGTAAAGATGGAAATTATAAAAAATTTTATAAAAGGAATTGATAAGAAGTTGTTTGAAAAAAGAAAGAAGAGGATTTAAAAAAAGAAAAAAGAAAAAAAAAGGGAGAGGATGTGATTAGGCAGGGGAATAGAAAACACCATATACTAGAGATTTAGGGTATATTTTAGTCTGTTAGAAGAAACTATCTCAAAATTTTAAAGAGAGAACAACTTATATATATAAGCCAAAAATATGGGTAACTACTATGAAGGGATAGAATATGACTCTAAAAATGAAAAATAAACATTTTTTTTTTAAAAAAAGGGATTGATAAGATGTTGGTTGAAAAAGGGAAAAAGAAAAATTCAAAAAGAAAAAAAAAAGAAAAAAAGACAGTTAAAAAAAAATTAACTTTGAAAGACTAAAGAATCATGGTAAAAAAGCCATGAATTGTATGTGCAGTAGTCCCCTAGCGCTGGAGTTCTGCTGTTCTCATTGATCGGTAAACTTGGTCTTGGCTGGCTCTTCTCGCTGATCTTCTGGGTAGGGGCCTGTTGCCGTGGTTTCCAAATGTCTCTGCCGGAGGCGGAATTGCCCCGCCCTTGCACCCTCCCGGCTAAGTAATCTGCTCGGGTTTGCTCTCCGGGGATTTGTTCCCTGCAAGCTTTCCGTACTGCTTTGGAGGCGGAGAGTGAAAATGGTGGCCTCCCAATCTCTGCCCCGGAGGAGCCGAGAACTCGGGGCCCCGCTTCTCAGCGGGGCCCCGCTTCTCAGCGAGCCCCCAGAGAAAAGCCGTCAGTCATTCCTGTCTCCCCGGTCTCCTGCTGCAGTCCGTGCTCACCCGGCCTGTGACCGCGCGTTTCTATCTCTGGCACCCGACCCCGGGTGGAGTCTCCAAACCCAGCAGATCCCTGCGGTGCACTCCCGTGCGGCTCCTCCCGGGGGAGGAAGGTGAGTCTCCCCGGATCTGCCGCTTGTTGGGTCCCTGCTTCCAGAAAGTGGTCGCTTTTCTGTTCAGAGAGTTGTTGCTATTCTTTTCTTCAATCTCCTGTTGAGTTTGTAGGTATTCAGAATGGTTTGATCCCTATCCAGCTGAATTCCTGAGAGGAGATGAAATCCAGGTCTCCTACTCCTCCACCATCTTGCTCTGCCCCCAAGAATCCATTTTTGATAGAGCTACCACACGATCCAGCAATTGCACTACTGGATATTTACCCCAAAGATACAAATGTAGGGATCCAAAGGGATACGTGCACCCCGATGTTTATAGTAGCAATGTCCACAATAGCGAAACTGTGGAAAGAGCCAAGATGTTCATCGACAGATGAATGGATAAAGAAGAGGTGATATATATATACAATGGAATATTATGCAGCCATCAAAAGGAATGAGATCTTGCCATTTGCAACAACGTGCATGGAACTGGAGGGTATTATGCTGAGTGAAATAAGTCAATCAGAGAAAGACATGTATCATATGACCTCACTGATATGAGGAATTCTTAATCTCAGGAAACAAACTGAGGGTTGCTGGAGTTGGGGGTGGGGTGGGAGGGATGGGGTGACTGGGTGATAGACACTGGGGAGGGTATGTGCTCTGGTAAGTGCTGTGAATTGTGCAAGACTGTTGAATCTCAGATCTGTACCTCTGAAACAAATAATGCAATATATGTTAAGAAAACAAAAAAAGAAGATAGCAGGAGGGGAAGAATGAAGCGGGGGAAATTGGAGGGGGAGACGAACCATGAGATGATGGACTCTGAAAAACAAACTGAGGGTTCTAGAGGGGAGGGGGGTGGGAGGATGGGTTAGCCTGGTGATGGGTATTAAAGAGGGCACATTCTGCATGGAGCACTGGGTGTTATGCACAAACAATGAATCATGGAACACTACATCTAAAATTAATGTAATGTATGGTGATTAACATAACAATAAAAAAATTTTTAAAAAAGAATCCATTTTTGAGAGCAATTTGACAATATGTGATGAGGATGCAGATGCATATAACCTACAACCCAGTCTCAGACTACAAGGTATTTCCTGGAGAGAAATCTGAAACAGGGAACACCAGGAGAGAGAAAAATTGTGGATAATATACACACATGTGAATATTTACTGCAACACTGTTTGGGGATAGTAAAAAATTGGTGCAAGATGTATCACCTAAATGAACATCTGTGGTGGAAAAGATGAATAAACTGGGTAATTCAAACTATAGAGAAGTTAAAACGAAGCATCTTTTGGATAGACTGACAGATGGGATTTCTGAAATGCTGAAGAAAAAAAGCATAGTAAAGAATGATATAAACTTAGATAATCAAAATGATACCTGTGATAGAACTTAGGTAATCAAAAAAGCAATGTTACCTAAAAAATTTGTTCATGGCTCTATAACTTAGGTCATTAAAGTACAAAAATATGGTTTGGAAGGACACAGCAAATTAATGATAAGAGTTGCCTTTCTGAGGGATACGAAGCAAAAGGCCAACAAGAGGACTTCAATTGTATCTGTAATATTCTATGTATTTAAAATGATCAGAAGCAAATTCTGATACCTAAAAATAAAAAATCATCTAAAAATATTCCAAATGAGTGCTCACATAAGTAAATGGGTGCAGCTCTCCACCTCTGCAAAATGGGATTTAATGAAACAATTTCCATATGGATGCTCACGTATTCAGATAGAGTAACACACTTGGATGCTATTTTAACCAGAAATTTCTTTCTGTAAATAGGAGTTCTTGATATACACCATTGTTGATTTATACCAAGTAGCAAAATACACTGATGTCAAAATACTGGCATTATTTTGGTGATGATGTAGCCAGTGAGTTAAATGGGCTGAAAATGTGACCCCATTACCCGTTGCCGCAATTACTATACCCAGATCTGGCCAGTGTGTGATTTTGCATGCTGAAGTGGATCGGCAAATAACTGTGCCTGCAAAACCGCAACTCAAATTTAGAACCTAAGTTGAGGTGTCTTGAAAGTGACTGGAAGTTATTTGCAGAACTTAAACATGGGTTTCATTTCACTGTTATATTCACACAACAATAAATTCTACAGTACTGTCACAAAAGTCAAATTGGTGATTGATATAAATGAATAACACAGAGACTATCCCCAACAGCTGTCTTCAGCATCTACATGGATACACTGAAATCACAGCAAAATGTGGCCATTAGCAAATAATGGAAGAGTGGGCCCATTTCAAAGGAATGTGAAATTTACATCAAATTAAATTGTATTTCTGGAGTCTGTAATTAAAATGCAGTAATATGCTGTCAGAGTCCATGCCTACAATTTTGTAACTTCTCATAAATATTTCCTGCATGAAGTAGTAGTTGCTGTCCTCTTAGCTAAAATTTTCTTAAACCTCAGAAAACATTCTTTACATGTAGCTGTTTTAAGTGTGATTGAATGTGCTGGTGTCTGCTCTGTGTTATTTAAGGGTGTCTTTATGTCTCATAAGCATGCCCCTACATTTGTCCTTTTAAAGGTAAAATTGTATTAAAACATTTCTGAAACTGCCTAAGAACAGATGGCAGCATTTAGGCAGATTCATTCAAATTTAAGCGCACATTTTAAACAAATGTGCTCTTGGCACTAGAGCCTGTGTCTTTGGAAAAATTTTAGTGATGATTAATCATCTGCATGCAGAGAGCTTTCACATTTCATATCAGCCTATGGCTACAGCTCTGCATCAGGCAGCACAAAGACTAGAAGGAAAGTAAGACATAGACCTTGCCCTCAAGGAATTTATAATCTAGTTCAAGAGCTAAAGACAAAACAAGTGAAATGAGAGTGAATGATGAGAAAAAGGCAAATGTGCAATAAAGAAAGTGGTCTGTTCTCAGAATTGAGTATCCTGATCCTCTAGGCAATACCTGAGAATGATAGCCATCCCCTCATTCTGGAAGTTCTCCACCTACCCTGCCCCTCTTTGGTTTCTATAATCAAACATTTTTCTGGCACTTTTTTTTTTTCTTTTCTTTTTTAGAGAGAGAGAGCGAGAACTCACATGAGCAGGGAACAGTGGGGGGTGGGTGGGCAGGGAGGAAGGGCAAGGGGAGAGAGAGAATCTTAAGCAGGCTCCACACCCAGTGTGGAGCCCAATACAGGGCTCAATCTCACAACTCTGAGATTATGACCTGAGCCAAAATCAAGAGTCAGAAGCTTAACCAACTGAGCCACCCAGGCTCCTCGTGTTCTGGCACTTTCTAACTGCTGTCTCCTTTTCCTTTATTGGATCCTTTTCTCTCTAGTCCCTAAAACAGGCATGTCTCAAGCTGTGGTCATCATATTTCTTCCCCTTGGAAAGCTCTTCTTCTATAGCTCTGATTACCACTGGATAGACACTATAGTGGGATTAAAAGTCACATACCAATGATTTTAGAATTTGGTATTGGGACACCTGGTTTTAAGTCCTGTTTCGTCACTTACTAGTGTTGAAATCTTAGGCAAATTTACATAATTTTGGTTTTCATGTCTTTGTAATGCCATAATAAGACTTGCTTTGCTGGGGCACCTGGGTGGCTCAGTCAGTTAAGCATCAGACTCTTGATTTTGGCTCAGGGTCATGATCTCAGGGTCATGAGATCGAGCCCAGCATCTGGCTCCATGCTCAGCAGGGAGTCTGCTTGAGATTCTCTCGCTCCCTCTCCCTCTGCCCCTCCCTCCACTTGCAAACACACACACTCTCTCTCTCTCTCTCTAAAATAAATAAATAAATAAATAAATATCTTAAAAAAATAAAAAAGACTTGCTTTGTTGCAAAGAGCTATACTGAGTGTTGAAGTGGCCCATGAACCATAAAAGATCATATAAACGTCCATCTCTGTTGATACTCTATTCAGATGCCTCCCATATCCTTATTTCCAACCACAAATTCTCTGTACACTAGATTAGAATGTGTACGAGCCCATCTGATAATTGTCTCTTAAATGACTTGCCAGCATCTTGGACCTAATGTTCCCCCAAAACCACCTCATCACTTTCCTTCATTCTGTGTCCTACACATGGGTATCCAATCCATTTTATTCCTGTTCAATTTACCCCTATTTGTCTCCAAATATCCTTTATCCCCCACCTAGGTCATGACATTCTCTCCTCATTAGTCTCCCCATATTTACTCGTCTCCTCTAATTGTTCTCCACCTTCAGATAGAGTAATATTTTTAAAAGACATATTTGATTGTGTCAGTCCTACCTATATCCCTGAATTAGACTATCATGCTCCCTAAGACTAAATATCTCTAGTTCCTTCAAGTGTGTCTTAAGCAGCTGTTTCTCAAAATCTTTTTTTTAAATATAGCAGGCACTGTGATACCCTGAATTGCATATAGTGTTTCTAATGTAGCCTCACCACAGCAGAGGACATTGGAATCTGGGCAATCTAAATCTTGTGTTGCCAGTAAATAGCACTTGAAGAATTCTACCATATTTGCTCCACTTTTTACCCATGCTATGAAATTTACCATGCTATGAAACCCACCCCCCCACACACATTTATTTGATGACTGATTTAATTAGAATGTTACAATCTCTTGAGATATTTCTGGAACTGATTTTGGGGGTGTTTTGTTTTGTTTTGCAATTTTGTGCTATTTATAAATGAAAATATCCTCATCCAAATAATTTGTAAGACACCTAACAGAGCAAAACAACAACACTCCATGAACACTCCTATCCTCTTATCCTGTTAGGCAACAGTTTTGGACATTTTCCAATTGGCTTCAATCCAAGTACTTTCATATACCTTCAATTTCTCTTTATATCCCCAAGGATGTTTTGAGTGACTTTATTAAATAAATTGGATTCATTTGATCTATGAATTTTTATAACCTTATCAAAAAAGTGAATGGAATTAGTTTAGGGTGAATCAATGTTGACTCTTTCCTAATTGCTTACTGACATTATTTAAGAATCCTTGATCAGATTCTTGTCTTAGGGCATAGTGTCAAAAATACTAACTTGTCATTTTCCGAATATGTTTTCCTTTTTGTAAAAGTTGAAAATAGATGACTTTCTTTTAGGGGGCAAATGTCTAAAAACCCACGCTCACTGGGTCCCTTATAGATTCATCAAAATAAAGTCCGTCTGAAGGGTTACCTCCTCTAACAAAGTCTCTCTACTTCCTTCCTCCTCCCACCCAGATTCTGAGCTCCTTCAGGCTGGGACTGTATCTTATTCATCACTGTAACCCTAGCATAACATAACATGTGTTCAAAAATAATTGTTTAATTGTTGACCTTATTCATTTCTAGCTTTGTGGAATCTCTATGGCATGCTCCATAATTTCTAAAAATCTCCATATAATTCGGACACCACATCTGAAAACTCTTCCCCCCCCCAAAAAAAAACCTCTTTAAGTCCATGGAATATAACTCATTTAAATCTAAAAATTAGAATTATTTGAAAAATAAGACCAGCTCAAATCTGTCTATCTTGGGCTTCTATTAATTTCTGTGCCTGATTCCAGAGCTCTCCCACTACCCTCTATATCTTCAACTGCCTTTTCTCTTACTTAGAATGCCCTCTTGCTAGTTAAGTATTGCCTAGCATTTGTTACTGGAAAAGTATGCCCTTTTTCTCCTTCCCAAATAAGCCTACTCAAAATTCGTTTATCTTCATGAATTCCCTTGGACTATTCCAAATGGATTTTTAAATGTTTACCATTTTAAAAATTATGACAATATATGAATAATTTGCCACAGTGGGCAGTAAGAGGTGATGGTGTGCTCTATGAGTGTTGGGTGGCCAGGCCACTTTGCATGGTATAAAGAGCAGTGCACATTATGAAAGGTGACTCAAAAATGACCCTGACAGACAATGGTGATTCAAACTGTCTATACAGAAGGGCTTAGAGCAGCAATGTGGCTGAGGAGTGGTACTTGAAACTGCTTTTGCAGGAGCACCTGAGTGGCTCAGTTGGTTAAGCATCTGCCTTCAGCTCAGGTCATGATCCCAGAGTCCTGGGATCGAGCCCCACATGGGCTCCCTGCTCAGTGGGAAACCTGCTTCTCCCTCTCCCTCTGCTGCTCCCAACTGCTTGTGTGCACTCTCTCTCTCTCTCTCTCAAATAAATAAATAAAATCTGTAAAAAAAAAAAAAAAAGAAACTGCTTTTGCAGAGCATTTTACATAATATAGCATTAAATCAAGAAAACATCACATGCCCACAGTGAAGACTAAAATTCCTTCTCCTGACCTCCAAGCCATTTACCGGCTCTGGCTGGGCTACCACTCTCACAAACTATTTCATAAGTATAAAAATCTCAAATTTCATTGAACAAGAATCATTTTCTATAAAGCAGAAGACACTGGTAGGTTGAAAGAAATTTTTGAAAAGAAATGGTATAGTGACAAGAATCAGGCAACACTGATGAACATTTTCAAAAGGCTGTTCATTCACCTTCCCTTTAAAAAAAAAAAAGATTTATTTATTTTAGAGAGAGAGAGTGCGAGAAGCGGTAGAGGCAGAGGGAGAGGGAGAGAGAGAATCCTGAAGCAGACTCCCACTGAGTGCTGAGCCCTATGCAGGGCTTGATCCCAGGATCCTGAGATCATGACCTAAGCCAAAATCAAGAGTCGGATGCTTAACTGACTGAGCCACCCAGCTGCCCCTCATCTTCCCTTTTGGATTCTGAAGACGTACAACAACCAATCCTGGTGCTCTATGATTTCATTATATATATTCTTTTGCAGTTGTTGTTACACATATTCTTTTTGGCAGATCAACAAGGATTCCCTGTGAATTAAAATTTTCACCTTTTTTTATAATAAAATTTTTTTCACCTTTTTTTTTCATTATTTCACAATAGGGTTTATGGGTGTGTGTGTGTGTGGTTGTATGTGTGTGGCCATTTTCAAGGTTGGACATTTTGATTTTAGGGGCAAGAACTGGTAAGTAAAATACTGTTTTGTGTTTACATAATATACTATTATGCTTTCGGTAAAATTTATTTTAGTTAATATCGTATCTTCAATCAAAATGATTATAGATAATATAGTCTACAATGATTCAAATAATCTCTTTAAATTACATATAACATTATTTCGAGGATCCTTTGAATGCTTCTTTATTTCTTATAAGCTTATATTCTATTCCTATGTACCAAATTCTTTTTCTTCAATCACTCCTCTATTTTGGAGTAAAATATCTCAACAAGAATTTCCACTACACTAGAATAGGTCAGGTGAAGAAAATCTCTTCACCTGAACAGAGTATATAATGTATACACTTGAGATTCTTTAAAGCAAACCAACTAAGGACAAAAGCTCATGCAGAATCCAGAATTGAGATTTCCACTCCAATTCTCCTTGTTTGATAACATTTTCTAGCCAGATAGACTAACTGATCTGTTCCTCTGCTCATTTATTCTATCTGAATTGAAGACTGAAAATACTAACTTCTATGTGTTTTCTGGGCTTCCCCAGCCCTTCAGGTTAAAATGCTCCCTTAACTAAGGATTCCCTAGCCCCCCACTCCCGCCACCATTGGTTAAATGATTCCTTATCTAATTCTTCCCATAGCAAATGGGTTGGATTAGGAGGCCCACTACACCCTTGATGTACACTAACTCAGAATGAATGAGGCCTGACCAAACCTAGTGGTATAGCATGTGATGCTATAAACACCTGCCTTGATCCCTCCTGAGGCTGGTTTAGAACGTAGTGCCTAGCAGCAAAATATCTCCAATTAGAGAAACTTGTTGGAATTAATGATCCTAAACTGCTTGTTTTTCTGAGTTTTCTCTTTATGAGATCCCTGGCTTTTAGAAAAGTAGTCAATATCATTTTCCCTTACTGCGGGATTTGTAGGCCAGGCATATTGTCAAAATAGTTTTGTAAAAGACAAAGACAGTTTAGGCACACCAATTGTGTTTGAAATTTAAAAGCAAGCTTTGGAGCAACCTGGAACATATAATAAGAATATTCTAGCAAGTATGATTTACATTTCTGATAAGAATAGACTATTATATTTTATTATATATCCCTCCTAACAAGTCTGGGATCAATTTGATGGATTTTTTTTTTAACTTTCATATCCTCCAAGGTCTATTAGGTGATTTAATTTTAAGAAAACTAAATGTCAGGATTAGGGATAGTTCTTCTTTTGTTGGATGTCAGAATTCAGAAGATGGCCTCCCTATGGGTCATTTCCTCAGGATTTGACAAATGAAAGTCAAGCACTTTTATATAAAAAGCTAAGTATGCTAAAATTGGCACATATGCAAACTGAGAAGGAATTTTACCCATATCTTGAATCAGAGTTCTGTCCAACTCTCTTCTCTTTTTATCATCCTTGAATGAGATATCGTTTCATCATCACCAGAGTACAGGTTTGCTTTCTGAACAATGGAAATTATGACCCCAAATGTTCCTCTGCCCGCCCCCTTTTTTTAACTTGACTGTAAGAAGAATCATAGCTAAATTTATTCTTTGATGGCAATAAGTAACACATCCCTGTTATCTAGCACGTTTTGCACCTTTTAAATAGAATTTAACGTTTTTTCTCTTTTCCTTTTAAAATTCAGTCTGGCTTAACAATTTCCAAGTGTGGCCATACATATAACTGGAACAACAATATTATGGGACCAAAAAGTCTAATGATCTCAGGAATTGACAGAAGTTCAGTAGATTTGTCTTTAGGGAAAACCTATTTTATACACACTGCACAGCTTGAAATTATAGGTAAGCTGAAAATACCCTTTGCTATCCTGTGTACCGACAATGAGATCAGTATGGATAACGCGCCAAGCAGAACTCACATATACATTTGTATTATTTTGTTCTTATAAAAGAAGTTTATCCCATCCAATTGATTGTGATAACTCTTAATGCAACGTTCGAGGTCAGACATCAAGATCAGTAACAGACATGTCACTCAGCCTATGGAAGAACTCTAGGAGCACAGAAGGCTACTATTAGATACATTATTTCACTCTGTTTTATAGTCCAATCTTTTTTCCACATTGTGGAGATTCCACAGTTCTCTCTATGGCCACGAAGACCTCTTGCTTTACAGCTGGTAAGACTCCAAATGGCCTACCCGAAACATGATCATATTACTTGCTGAAGGTTTTTGGTGGTTGATAAGACCCCTGTCTCCTCCCTCCAAGCTTGAACCAATATAAGGAATACATACAAAAGTTAGCCTGCCAAAAAAAATAAAAAAAATTATCAGCAAGAAATGCTAAAAGAATAGCTTCTGTGCTTAAAACTACAGCCAAAGTGGACTTCCTGCCAGTTCCCCTCTGTGTATTCCTGAATTGTAAGATAAGCCAAAAGCAATCTATCTGAGCTATTATCTCAGTTTCTTATAGAAATACTTTTACTCAGGGGCTAATCCTAGGCCCCTTTGCCCTCTGATCCATCCCTTCCCTTTCCTCTCTCTCTCTCTCTCTCTCTCTCTCTCTCTCTCTATATATATATATATATTTTTTTTTTTTTTTCCTGTACCACGGAGACGCTGAGCCCTAAAAGCAGTATCTTCCCAAGACCCTCTTTGCTGGCATCCAACTGGTGAAGTCAGGGACGGGGAGAAATCCTCTGGCTTCTCCCTTGCTCACGCCCTCCCATCTCCTGCCAGTGCCTCGGCTGGCTGAGATCTGCCTCCGGGGGGCAGCACTCCCAGGGCTTGTGGACTTCTCTTTCTAGGTGGCACCTTCTCTCCTTATTTTTTGTATCCTTATTTCTTCACCACATTTCTTCCTCTTCTTTTCTCCTCCCCATCCTCAGCTTCCCCCTCCTCTTCTTCCTCCTCCTTTTTTGCTTCTAATGGCACTTTCATCTTTACAATGGCTTTCTTTTTCTCTCTCATTTCTTCTCCGAGTTCTCCAAGTTTGCTTTTCATCTTCTTTTCTTGTAATCCCTTCTATATTTTAGAGCTATTTTTTTTTTAAACACAGATTACCCGGAGGTAACATATTTAAGACTTTGAAGTACACTTCCTCTGCTCCCTGATGTAATAAGCCTTCAAATAGATGTTCCTTAGCCATCCCCCTCCCTATTCCATATACATGGATAAGTCTTCGGCTGTTTTCTTTCTTTTTTTTTTTAAGATTTTATTTATTTATTTGACAGAGAGAGCGAGAGAGCACAAGCAGGGGGAGCAGCAGAGGGAGAGGGAGAAGCAGGCTGCCCGCTGATCAGGGAGCCAGATGCGGGGCTCGATAGAATCCCAGGACCCTGAGATCATGACCTGAGCTGAAGGCAGATGCTTAACTGACTGAACCACCCAGGTGCCCCTCTTCACTTGTTTTCTTTCTGATAATTTTCCCTCTGAACACATCCATCTTTTTTTTCTAAAGAACAGTCTAGGGGATGGATGAGGGAACATTCAAATTAAGCTTGTGCCCTGAGTACTTTTTCTTTATATCTGTTATGTTCTGAGTCTGAAGAACATATACTTTCCTCAATTTTTTGCCCAAAAAGGCCTGGGATGGTACAACCCCTTAAGTTACAAACTCTCTGAACCCCATTTACCAAACACCATCTTTCTGGCCATGAGCCAAGACCACTGACCATAAAAATGACCTGTCTTTCAGGTTTCTTCTTTGGATCCACCTTTTATAGTGTAGAATGAATATCTAATCTAATACTGCTCCCCCTCCCCTGTACTTGCCTGTATTCTTAGATCTCATCACTGTAACCAAAAGATCATTGGATTTGTGTTTGAGAATTGTGACCATTTCTTTAAGGGGAAACTGTATCCTGACTGAGGTTGGAGGATAAATGTGTTGGCTTTCAGCACCCTCCCTCACCATAATTCAAATTTCATAATATTTGGCAGCTTTTCTCATGGTTTGAGGTTATGGCTATTTTCTTGTTTCACTGAAGATGGCTTTTTGTCCCCTGTGTTTTTTATATTTTGTTGCTGCTGTTGGGGAATTTCAGTAACAGGGAGTAGGATAAAAATTACTTTCTTCTCTATGTTTAATCATAAATGAGAATTTGAAAGATCAGTAGAAACTCTGGAGCTAAACTTTACAGTCAAAAAAATTATGTTTCTCTCATCATGTATATGGAATATGTGCATTTTAACTTTCTAGTAATGACTGTACCAGACTACTTCATTTATTTTAATAAATAAATGTTTTAGATCTCAAAACTTACAGTTCATGTAATACTACTAATCAGGTTAGATGAGAGCAGAATGCAAACTATGTTATAACACAGAATCACTATTTTTAAGAAATTATCTATCTCATATATCAAATAGGAGAAAGAAATGCCTGACATATAGTAAGTGCTCAAAATTGAAGTTTCCTTCCTTCAGTGGATAAGAGAAGAGATTAGAATTGTCAACACATCTGCTGAGGCTTCTCCCTGCCTATGGAGACCTACTAATAAGAGATGCTATTCTTGTAATAAGAGCAGGGCCAAAATATAGTTTGCATGCTGTGCTTCTTGCTCTTCCCAGGCTCACAAATCTTGGAATAAATTTGCTAATTATACACAATTAATATATCTTTCAAACAAAAATCTGTGGGGAATGTATTAGTCAGTGTTCTTCTAATGGTCTTGCAGAATAGCATCCCGGAACGCTAACTGCACCCCAAATCCTCTTGTTTCCCACACACACCACACAAGATCAAGGCTTAGAGGGTTGTTAACAAACACATTCACACAGTAAAACAGCTCTTTCTTTCCTGTGCTGTCCTCATATTATTGGATCACATGTCCAACGCCAGTTATTCCTACCAACTCTGCTCACACCCTGCCCCCCAGCTGGCTTTGCACTTCCAGGGGATCCAACATTTGCTCCACAAGTTTGATAATGTGCAAAGTCTGAGAAATTACAAAACATTCCAGCGCAACTCAGATAAATCTAACTTTTTTATTTCAAGCAAAGAACTAGGTAGGAAGACCTCTAACAGCTCCTGGCAAAATAATTTATAAATCCCATAAACTTTGTTGATAGGCTGATTATTTGGAAAGTAATCTCTTCCAAAAGGTCTGGAGTATCACAAATTGTAAAAAGTCAAAGTTGTCTGGGATGTACTCTGTACTTGCCAACAGGCATGGTGTACCATAAAACCAGTTTCAATTCTGGGCCTGAGATTGTAGGTCCTCTCTCCTAAAATCACCAAATCTTCCTCTCCCCATCAATGCAACTGAATAATTAATTAATGACCGACCAATAGTTACCAGGTGCTGAGAGAATGGAGTTGAACAGGCTGCCAGACTTATCTTTAAATAATTGGTAGCTGAAAATTGTAAGGTCTTCCCAAATGTCACTTAATTCTTACTATAACCCTAGAAAGTAGGTCTCATTGTGCCCATTGTACAGGTTAGAAACTGGGGTTCACATCAGGTCAGTGACTTGCCCAAGGACATATACCTGTCCAGGTGGAGCCAGGAGTGGAATAGGAGGTCATCTCCAAAGCTCATGCACTTCGCCACTGCCTGACAGGAATGCACAGTGATGGCAAAGAAGCCAGAGAGTGGACATCAACACTGACTGGAAGAACGTACCTGATGGTTCACTCAGGAAAGGAAGAAAGCAAACTACCTACCAATGGGACCCTGGACTTTCCCAGTGTTGGCACAAAGTGTTCTTTTCTCACCAAAGGTCCCCTTCAGACAGTTTTGTAGCCAATGCTGTATACTAGATATGGCATATTATTCCTCCTAAATTCATCAAGGTCAAGAACTACACCAGGTATCAATCACTAAAGAAAATGTAGTCTAGGAAGGGCGGAGCAAGATGGCGAGGAGTAGGAGACCTGGATTTCGTCTGGTCCCAGGAATTCAGCTGGATAGGGATCAAACCATTCTGAACACCTACAAACTCAACAGGAGATCGAAGAAAAGAATAGCAACAACTCTCTGAACAGAAAAGCGACCACTTTCTGGAAGGTAGGACATGTGGAGAAATGAATCCGAGGCGATATTCGGGAGGATAGATGGCGGGGGAGGGGCCTCCGTCAGCAGCTTCTAGCAAGTGATAGAGCCGCAGACCACAAAATCGGAACTCTTAGAAGTCTGCTCCGCTGAGGGACGTCGCTCCAGTGGCTAAGCGGGGGGTGGAACCCTCGTGGAACAGTGTGGTCTCAGGACCCTCAGGGTCACAGAAAGACCGGGGGTGCCTGAGTGCGGCAGAGCTCCCAGGTATCAGAGCGGGGAAGCCGGCTGCAGAGACGGAGCTGAGGAGCGGGCTCTCAGCTCGGGGTTGCCATAAACTGTGATCCAGGGCACAGTTGGGCCACTGCTCCTCCAGTAGGGACCCAACAAGCGGCAAATCCAGGGAAACTCACCTTCCTCCCCTGGGAGGAGCGGTGTGGGAGCGCACCGCAGGGATCTGCTGGGTTTGGAGACTCCACCTGGGGTCAGGTGCCAGAGATTGTAACGCGCGGTCACAGGCCGGGTGAGCACGGAGTGTGGCCGGAGACCGGGGAGATGGGAGTGACTGACGGCTTTTCTCTGGGGGCTCACTGAGGAGCGGGGCCCGAGTTCTTGGCTCCTCTGGAGCGGAGATTGGGAAGCCGCCATTTTCACTCTCCGCCTCCAAAGCTGTACGGAAAGCTCGCAGGGAACAAAAGCTCCCGAGAGCAAACCCGAGCAGATTACTTAGCCTGACCGGCAAGGGCGGGGCAATTCCGCGGCAATTCCGCCTCCGGCAAAGACATTTGGAAACCATGGCAACAGGCCCCTCCCCCAGAAGATCAGCGAGAACAGTCAGCCAAGACCAAGTTTACTGATCAATGAGAACAGCAGAACTCCAGCGCTAAGGGAATACTGCACATAGAATCCATGGCTTTTTCAAACTGAGGGATCTAGAGGGGAGGGGTGTGGGGGGATGGGTTAGCCTGGTGACGGGTATTAAGGAGGGCACGTTCTGCATGGAGCAGTGGGTGTTATGCACAAACAATGAATCATGGAACACTAAATCTAAAACTAATGATGTAATCTATGGTGATTAACATAACAATAAAAAATTAAAAAAAAAAAGAATCCATGGCTTTTTTAACATGAATCTTTAGTCTTTCAAAGTTAATTTTTAATTTTTAACTGTCTTCTTTTTTTTGAAATTTCCTTTTTCCCTTTTTCAACCAACATCTTATCAATCTCTTTTTTAAAAAACATTTTTATTTTTCATTTTTAAATTCATATTCTCTCTCTTCATAGAGGTTACCCTTATTTTTGGCATATGTATATAAGTTGTTCTCTCTTTAAAATTTTGAGATACTTTCTTCTAACAGATCAAAATATACCCTAAATCTCTATTGTATGGCTTTGTTCCAGTCTCCTGCCTGATCACATTCTCTTCCTTTTTTTTTCCTTTTTTTTTTAAATTCTCTTATTTCTTTTTTCAAACAATTTCTTATCAATTCCCTTTATAAAATTTTTTATAATTTTCATCTTTAAAGTCATTTTCCATCCCTTCATCATATCAACCCTTAACTTTGTACATATATAAGTTTTTCTTTCTTTAAAATTTTGGGAGGCACTTTCTTTTAAAGACCAAAATACACCCAAAATCTAGTGTGTGGCACTGATCTATGCACCAGCCTGATCATATTTGATCATATTCTGTTTTTTTTGGATTTGTTCTGTTTTTGTTTGTTTTTATCTTTTTCTTTTTCTTTTTTTCTTTTCCTTTTTTCTTTCTTTCCCTTTCTTTTCCCCGGCTTCATGTCTTTTCTGAATTATTTAGAGTATATTTTCTGGGGGTGTTGTTAAGCTGTTAGCATTTTGTTCTCTCATTAATCTATTCTCCTCTGGACAAAATGACAAGGCGGAAAAAATCACCTCAACAAAAAGAACAAGAGGCAGTACTGACTGCCAGGGACCTACTTAATACGGACATTAGTACGATGTCAGATCTACAGTTCAGAATCATGACTTTGAAGATACTAGCTGGGCTTGAAAAAAGCATGGAAGTTATTAGAGAAACCCTTTCTGGAGAAATAAAGGAACTAAAATCTAACCAAGTCGAAATCAAAAAGGCTATTAATGAGGTGCAATCAAAAATGGAGGCACTAACTGCTAGGACAAATGAGGCAGAAGAGAGAATCAGTAATATAGAAGACCAAATGATGGAAAATAAAGAAGCTGAGAAAAAAGAGATCAACAACTACTGGATCACGAGGGCAGAATTCAAGAGCTAAGCGATACCATAAGACGAAACAACATTAGAATAATTGGGATCCCAGAAGAAGAAGAAAGAGAGAGAGGGGCAGAAGGTATATTGGAGCAAATTATAGCAGAGAACTTCCCTAATTTGGGGAAGGAAACAGGCATCAAAATCCAGGAGGCACAGAGAACCCCTCTCAAATTCAATAAAAATAGGTCAACACCCTGACATCTAATAGTAAAACTTTCTGGTCTCAGAGACAAAAAGAAGATCCTGAAAGCAGCTCGGAAGAAGAGATATGTAACCTACAAGGGTAGAAACATTAGATTGGCAACAGACCTATCCACAGAGACCTGGCAGGCCAGAAAGGACTGGCAGGATATATTCAGAGCACTAAATGAGTAAAATATGCAGCCTAGAATACTATATCCAGCTAGGCTGTCACTGAAAATTGAAGGAGAGATAAAAAGCTTCCAGAACAAACAAAAACTAAAGGAATTTACAAACATGAAACCAGCCCTACAAGAAATCTTGAAAGGGGTCCTCTAAGCAAAGAGAGAGCCTAAAAGCAACATAGACCAGAAAGGAACACAGACAATATACAGTAACAGTCACCTTACAGGCAATACAATGGCACTAAATTCCTATCTTTCAATAGTTACCCTGCATGTAAATGGGCTAAATGCCCCAATCAAAAGACACAGGCTATCAGACTGGATTAAAAAACAAGACCCATCGATATGCTGTCTGCAAGAGACTCATTTTAGACCCAAAGACACCCCCAGATTGAAAGTGAGGGAGTGGAAAACCATTTACCATGCTCATGGACACCAAAAGAAAGCTGGGGTGGCAATCCTCGTATCAGACAAATTAGATTTTAAACCAAAGACTGTAATAAAAAATGAGGAAGGACACTATCTATCCAACAAGAAGATCTAACAATTCTAAATATCTATGTCCCTAACATGGGAGCAGGCAATTATATAAGACAATTAATACAAAAGCAAAGAAACACATTGACAACAATACAATAATAGTGGGGGACTTTAACACCCCCCTCACTGAAATGAATAGATCGTCTAAGGAAAAGATCAAAAAGGAAATAAAGACTTTAAATGACACACTGGACCAAATGGACTTCACAGACATATTCAGAACATTCCCTCCCAAAGCAACGGAATACACATTCTTCTCTAGTGCCCATGGAATATTCTCCAGAATCGATCACATCCTAGGTCATAAATCAGGTATCTACCAGTACCAAAAGACTGGGATCATTCCCTGCCTATTTTCACACCACAATGCTTTGAAACTAGAACTCAATCACAAGAGGAAAGTCAGAAAGAACTCAAATACATGGAGGCTAAAGAGCATCCTACTGAAGAATGAATGGGTCAACCAGGAAATTAACGAAGAATTAAAAAAATACATGGAAACCAATGAAAATGAAAACACAACTGTTCAAAATCTTTGGGATGCAGCAAAGGCAGTCCTAAGAGGAAAGTATATAGCAATACAAGCCTTTCTCAAGAAACAAGAAAGGTCTCAAGTACACAACCTAACCCTCCACCTAAAGGAGCTGGAGAAAGAACAGCAAATAAAGCCTAAACCCCACAGGAGAAGAGAAATCATAAAGATCAGAGCAGAAATCAAAGAAATAGAAACTAAAAGAACAGTAGAACAGATCAACGAAACTAGGAGCTGGTTCTTTGAAAGAATTAACAAGATTGATAAACCCCTGGCCAGACTTATCAAAAAGAGAAGAGAAAGGACCCAAATCAACAAAATCATGACTGAAAGAGGAGAGATCACAACCAACACCAAAGAAATACAAACAATTATAAGAACATATTATGAGCAACTCTATGCCAGCAAATTAGATAACCTGGAAGAAATGGATGCATTCCTAGAGATGTATTAACTACCAAAACTGAACCAGGAAGAAATAGAAAACCTGAACAGACCTATAACCACTAAGGAAATTGAAGCAGTCATCAAAAATCTCCCAACAAACAAAAGCCCAGGGCCAGATGGCTTCCCAGGGGAATTCTACCAAACATTTCAAGAAGAATTAATACCTATTCTTCTGAAACTGTTCCAAAAAATAGAAATGGAAGGAAAACTTCCAAACTCGTTTTATGAGGCCACCATTACCTTGATCCCCAAGCCAGACAAAGACCCCATCAAAAAGGAGAATTACAGACCAATATCCTTAATGAACATGGATGCAAAAATTCTCACCAAAATACTAGCCAATAGGATCCAACAGTACATTAAAAGGATTATTCACCACAACCAAGTGGGATTTATCCCTGGGCTGCAAGTTGGTTCAACATCTGCAAATCAATCAACTTGATACGTTAACAAAAGGAAGAACAAGAATCACATGATCCTCTCAATAGATGCAGAAAAAGCTTTTGACAAAGTACAGCATCCTTTCTTGATCAAAACTCTTCGGAGTATAGGGATAGAGGATACATACCTCAATATCATAAAAGCCATCTATGAAAAACCAACAGCGAATATCATTCTCAATGGGGAAAAACTGAGAGCTTTCCCCCTAAGGTCAGGAATGCAGCAGGGATGTCCACTATCACCATTGTTATTCAACATAGTACTAGAAGTCCTAGCTACAGCAATCAGACAACAAAAAGAAATCAAAGGCATCTAAATCGGCAAAGAAGAAGTCAAACTCTCACTCTTTGCAGATGATATGATACTTTATGTGGATAACCCAAGACACTCCACCCCAAAACTGCTAGAACTCATACAGGAATTCAGTAAAGTGGCAGGATATAAAATCAATGCACAGAAATCAGTGGCATTCCTATACGCCAAAAACAACACAGAAGAAAGAGCAATTAAGGAGTCGATCCCATTTACAATTGCACCCAAAACCATAAGATACCTAGGAATAAATCTAACCAAAGAGACAAAGGATCTGTACTCAGAAAACTATAAAATACTCATGAAAGAAATTGAGGAAGACACAAAGAAATGGAAAAACGTGCCATGCTCATGGATTGGAAGGACAAATATTATGAAGATGTCAATGCTACCTAGAGCAATCTACACATTCAATGCAATCCCCATCAAAATACCATCCACTTTTTTCAAAGAAATGGAACAAATAATCCTAAAATTTGTATGGAACCAGAAAAGACCCCAAATAGCCAGAGGAATGTTGAAAAAGAAAAGCAAAGCCAATGGCATCACAATTCCGGACTTCCAGCTCTATTACAAAGCTGTCATCATCAAGACAGTATGGTACTGGCACAAAAACAGACACATAGATCAAGGGAACAGAATAGAGAGCCCAGAAATGGACCCTGAACTCTATGGTCAACTCATCTTTGACAAAGCAGGAAAGAATGTCCAATGGAACAAAGACAGTCTCTTCAACAAATGGTGTTGGGAAAATTGGACAGCCACATGTAGAAGAATGAAACTGGACCTTTTCCTTCCACCACACACAAATAGACTCCAAATGGTTGAAAGACCTCAATGTGAGACAGGAGTCCATCAAAATCCTAAAGGAGAACACAGGCAGCAACCTCTTTGACCTCAGGTGCAGCAACTTCTTCCTAGGAACATCGCCAAAGGCTAGGGAAGCAAGGGCAAAAATGATCTATTGGGACTTCATGAAGATAAAAAGTTTTTCACAGCAAAAGAAACAGTCAACAAACCAAAAGACAACCGACAGAATGGGAGAAGATATTTGCAAATGACATATCAGATAAAGGGCTGGTATCCAAAATCTATAAAGAACTTCTTAAACTCAACACCCAAAGAACAAATGATCCAATCAAGAAATGGGCAGAAGACATGAACAGACATTTTTCCAAAGAAGACATCCAAATGGCCAACAGACACATGAAAAAGTGCTCAACAGCACTTGGCATCAGGGAAATCCAAATCAAAACCTCAATGAGATACCACCTCACACCAGTCAGAATGGCTAAAATTAACAAGTCAGGAAATGAGAGATGTTGGCAGGGATGCGGTGAAAGGGGAACCCTCCTACACTGTTGGTGGGAATGCAAGCTGGTGCAGCCGCTCTGGAAAACAGTATGGAGGTTCCTCAAAAAGTTGAAAATAGAGCTAGCCTACGATCCAGCAATTGCACTACTGGGTATTTACCCCAAAGATACAAATGTAGGGATCTGAAGGGGTACGTGCACCCCGATGTTTATAGCAGCAATGTCCACAGTAGCCAAACTGTGGAAAGAGCCAAGATGTCCATCGCCAGATGAATGGATAAAGAAGAGGGGGTATATACATACAATGGAATATTATGCAGCCATCAAAAGGAATGAGCTCTTGCCACTTGCAACGACGTGGATGGAACTGGAGGGTGTTATGCTGAGCGAAATAAGTCAATCAGAGAAAGACATGTATCATATGACCTCACTGATATGAGGAATTCTTAATCGCAGGAAACAAACTGAGGGTTCCTGTAGTGGGGGTGGGGTGGGAGGGGTGGGGTGGCTGGGTGATAGACACTGGGGAGGGTATGTGCTATGGTGAGCTCTGTGAATTGTGCCAGACTGTTGAATCACATATCTGTACCTCTGAAACAAATAATGCAATATGTGTTAAGAAAAAAAAAAAAAGAAGATAGCAGGAGGGGAAGAATGAAGGGGGGAAATCGGAGGGGGAGACAAACCATGAGAGACGATGGACCCTGAGAAACAAACTGAGGGTTCTAGAGGGGAGGGGGGTGGGAGGATGGGTTAGCCTGGTGATGGGTATTAAGGAGGGCATGTTCTGCACAGAGCACTGGGTGTTATGCACAAACAATGAATCATGGAACACTACATCAAAAACCAATATGTAATGTATGGTGATTAACATAACAATAAAAAAATTAAAAACAAGAAAAAGAAAGAAAATACAGTCTAGGTTATCTGGACACTGGATTAGTTTTCCAGGGCTGTCATGACAAAGTACAACAAACTGGGGGCTTAAACAACAGATGTTTATCATCTAATGATTCTTAAGGTTAGAAGTCCAAAATGGAGGTTTTGGCAGGGTTGGTTCATCCCTCTGAGGACTGTGAGGGAAGGATCTGTTCCAGGCCCCTCTCCTTGCTTATAGATGAGTGTTTTTGTGTTCACACAGCATTCTCCCTGGATATGTATCTATCTCCAAATTTCCCCATTTTATAAGGCCACCAGTCATACAGGATTAGGGCTCACCCTAATGACCTCATTTTAAATTGATGACCTCTATAAAGACCCCACCTCTCAATAAGGTCACATTCTGAGGTACTGGGGGTTAGGACTTTAACATATGAATGAAGAGGAGGGGGAAGGACACAATTCAGCCCATACAGACACTACTATGAAGTTTTGGTAGAAGACAACCCAGATACTATTCTCTTGTCCAAACTGGCTTGTAAAAGAGGCTTGTATTAGTCTAATGATTCACTCTGAGCAACATTACAACTCCTCGAAATGGATATTTAATGGCACTTTTAACAATGGAAGCTACTTCTAGAAGGAGGATTCAAAATAAACCCTGATTTTATTAATTCAGGATAGCCTTTTTCAAGATTCAGGTAAAATCCCCATGCCCCAGAAATCTTTGATAAGATCCACTCCTTCCTGATGATGATGATCCTTTTCCATGTCCCAGGTCAAAATGTGAACAATGGGATGGTTGCTAATGGGCATCAAATTTCAATTCAAAAAAAACAAAATGCTTTCTAATAAGTGGAATTATTCATCAATGAGCTATTGTATGTCTAAGCATGGCATCCAAGGCAGAAACCATAAAATAAAAAGAACCACTTAACTATAGTTAAAAAAAAAAAGAAAAACCAAAAGAAAATTTATAAAATTTTAAAATATTTGCTAAATATATGACAAAGGCAAAAAGTTATTATCTTTAATGTTCATTCATTCAATGATTATTTACTGAGCACCTATTATATGTCAGGTTCTGTTTCTAGGTATGGTGGATATGAACAAGACCAAGTCTCAGCCCTCACAGAGCCAACAAATTAACAGACTTACCCTAAGACTCCAAGAGAAAAACAATTAGAAGACATAAAAACAGAAATGCAAATGGTGAATAAATGAAAACAAGATTTTTTTTTTGCCTGCCAAATTAGCAGAACTTTCAGATTTTGTGGTGTTGGCAAGGGTGTAGAATATGGACTTGCCCACATTCTTATCTGAGAGTGGGTTTCAACCAGCTTCTTAATGGTAAAACCCAAACTGCTGCCAGGTTTAGTCTGAGCACATTTATGCTAAGATGGCAAATGACATATCCAATAGAGGGTTAGTATCCAAAGTAGATAAAGAACTCATACAACTCAACACTCAAAAAACAAATAACCCAATTAAAAAATGGGCAGAGGATGTGAACAGACATTTCTCCAAAGAAGACCTACAGATGGCCAACAGACACATGAAAAGATGCTCAACACCCCCTTATCATCAGGGAAGTGCAAATCAAAACTACAAGGAGATATCACCTCACACCTGTCAGAATGGCTAAAATCAAAAACACAAAAACAACAAGTGTCAGTGAGGATGTAGAGAAAAGGAACCCTCATGTACTGTTGGTGGGAATGCAAACAGGTGCAGCAATGTGGAAAACAGGAAGGAGGTTCTTCAGAAAGTCAAAAATAGAATTACCATATAATCCAGTAATTGCAATATTGGGTATTTACCCCAAAAATACAAAAACACTAATTCAAAGGGATACATGCACCAGTATGTTTATAGCAGCATTATGTACAATAGTCAGATTAGGGAAGCAGCTCAAGTATCCATTGACTGATGAATGGATGAAGAAGAGGTGGTATATAAGTACAATGGAATATTACTCAGCCATAAAAAAGAATGGAATCTTGCCATTTGCAACAACATGGATGGAGCCAGAGAGTATAATGCTGAGCAAAATAAGTCAGTCAGGGAAAGACAAATACCATATGATTTCACTCATATGTGGAATTTAAGAAACAAAACAAATGAACAAGGAGGAAAAAGAGAGAGAGAGAGACAAACCAAGAAACAGACTCTTAAGTATAGAGAACAAACTTATGGTTACCAGAGTGGAGGGGGTCGGAGTTTGGGTGAAACAGGTGATGGGGACTGAGGAGTGCACTTGTCGTGATGAGCACTGGATGATGTATGAAAGTGTCTAATTACTATATTGTACACCTGAAATGAATATAACACTGTATGTTAACTACACTGGAATTAAAATTAAATTAAATTAAATTAAAAATTTTAGATCTGCAGGTTTTGCATTCATTAAGCATTTCAGTAAGCACTTACTGTATGTCAGGCAGTGCTCGAGATACTGGGGACCCAAAGATGAAGAAAATATAAAAAGATCCGGGCCCTGAAAGAGCTTACTCCAGTTGAGGGGACAAATTTAATTTTTTAAAATACAGTTTTGTACATGTTCTAGCAAAAAGAAATAAAATGCTAAAATGCATACTCCTGGGCTCCACCGCAGAGATTCTGAATCCACTGATCAGAAATGACATCCAAGAAAGGTCTCTTGACTACTACAGGGTATTCTAGTGCAAGTTACCTCAGGCCACACTTGGGCACAGAATGCTCTAGATCATGGGTGGGCTGAGCCAATGGTCCCAGCAAGAGGACTTTGCAGGGCTTAACAGCCAAATGCAGAATGTCTTGGTCAATTAGATTTGATTAATTGATGGAAACATTTCAGTGATAAGATAGAAAAGTATCAAGTCATACTTGCTACTGGTGGGCTTTGACACTGGGTCACACACAGTTCAGCTTTGACAATTTATCCTCTTTGGCACAGCAAGTCAACTGTTTTAAAAAACCTATCCTAAGGACACAATCAGGTTTTATTCTAAACATTAGTAGGATTACAGAAATTATTTAAGAGTTCTGAATAAATAAGAAGAGGATGAAGCTACTCTTAATTACTTTTCCTTAGAATGTTGGCTAGGGGTAGAGAACACTGAAGGAAAGAGAGCTCCACTCTGTGTCCCTCAGATTCAGGCTCTGTTTTGCAAATGTTTTCTGGTTACCATGGCAACTTCTGTATGTCTCTGTGTAAATGGGAAATTGGGAACCTCATTTAAAAAAAAATGATTAGTGTGTTCTTTTTATCCTGGTAAGCTCGTTCTGTGCTGACAAATTATATTCTGACAGCTAGGTTGTAATCTAAAACATACTTTTTTAGAGACTCTGAATAATAAGGTGTTTCCAGTGATTGATAGTCTTCCTTTATATTTTTATGTATTTGCTTTCAATGAATTCAAAAGATAAACTGAAGTGCTAAATACTTGCTATACTTTTTAAATAACTCAGAAATATGTCCTCCCTTGAAAAAGTTGACATATGTCAATTTGATTATTGTACTTATGAGATGTAATAAAAGGAAAAAGCACAAGCTTCTAAATCAGTCAGACTTGAAGCTGAACCGTGGCCCTGACATTTGCTAGTTAGTTGTGTGACCTTGGGCAAGTAGTCTAACTCTTTGAGCCTCAGTTTCCATCTATAAAATAAGAATCAAAAATAACATATACATGTAGAAAGTGTCCACAACAGTGCCAAGTCTATTGAGCAGGTTCTTGATGTAACAAGTAGCTATCACTACCAAAGAAAAAATAAAAAGCAAGCACAGAAACATCCAAAACCTATCAGACTTGGTTTAAAAGAAATCGGGCTTGGGGCGCCTGGGTGGCTCAGTTGTTAAGTGTCTGCCTTCCGCTCGGGTCGTGATCCCAGGATGCTGGGATCAAGCCCTGCATCGGGCTCCCCGCTCAGTGGGAGGCCTGCTTCTCCCTCTCCCACTACCCCCTGCTTGTGTTCCCTCTCTTGCTGTCAATCTCTCTGTCAAATAAATAAATAAAATCTCTAAAAAAAAAAAAAAAAAGAAATTGGGCTTTACATAGAAAAAAAATGAATAAATAAAAAAATAATGCACAACCAACATTGTTAGGATTGAACTTTGTCAGGTTTTAGCTATTTATGATACTATTATTAGATACTCAGCAGTAATAGGAGAAGACTGTTGGAATTCTGTAAGGTGGTAGAACATGACAGATACTCTGGCACAAAGAAGTTTAAAGTCCTCAAAACTTTAGAAAACAATAATCTGAAAATACACCGTCAGCTAAAGTTAATGCATAACTTTGAAATATCAAATAGCCAAACTTTTAAGCTAATAGAGGTCATGGTGAACCAGGGCAGGAGCCCTCCCTCTGCAACCCATTCAAGATGAGAGAATATAATTGTGAGGGGAAGGCCTAGGTTTCTGTAGGCATGAGTCACCTCTGGAGGAAGGTTAGCATCGTGGCAGGGACAGGTTTCTCTATTTGTTTTCCAATAGCATTTACAAATTTACTTTTTCTCTCTTTCATATTCTGTTGGTGGCCAGGACTCAGTTATATCCTGTATCTCTAGGTTTGCTCTTTATTAAACTGTGTATGGAGAATCAGGATTTTTAGTAGGGCATTCTAAATCTTTTGTCATTATCTCCCTAATTCTGAACCCGCTTTTATTTCTTAAGCTTCAATTATGACAAATAAGATCACGGTGGATGATCACATGAGCAATTAATGTTGAAGCAAAACAAAAATGCAAAACATTGGAAAGCAAAACAAGATATTTGGAAATTAAGAAACACATAAAACTTTCTTTAAATGAAAATAATAATTTCAAGGTTCTTAAATCCATGTTACATGTGGCACATAAACTCAACCTATATACGTTAGTCTATTGGAAAGCATTCATGCAGAACTGGTAAAAAACAGCAAAACTAAGGACTCAGAATAACAGATGACAGCACCATGCTTACACTATCTGAATTTGGTTTCCATTTATTCATCTTATATCTAAGGCAGTACATTCTGGAAAGTAGAAATGGACAGGAAGAAAAAATCATTTGATAGAGATTTTCTCAGACTTCTTATCCTCCCAGCTTACTAACCTCACCCACTGCTTGTTATCAGAGACAAGGTAAAACACAGAACTCAGGAAGCATGGTTTAAAAAGGAAAGTGCCAAGAATATACAATGGGGAAAAGACAATCTCTTCAATAAATGGTGCTGGGAAAAGTGGACGGCTACATGCAAAAGAATGAAACTGGACCATACACAAAAATAAACACAAAATGAATTACAGACCTAAACGTGAGACCTGAAACCATAAAACTCCTAAAAGAAAACACAGGCAGTAATCTCTTGGACATTGCCCTTAGCAATATATTTATGGATATGTCTCCTCAGGAAAGAGAAACAAAAGCAAAAATAAACTATTGTGACTACACCAAAATAAAAAGCACAGCAAAAGAAACCATCCACAAAACAGAAAGGCAACCTAGTGAATGGGAGAAGATATTTGCAAATGATAAATCTGATAAGAGGTTAATATCCAAAATACATAAAGAACTGACACAGCTCAACACCCAAAAAAACAAATAACCCAATTAAAAAATGGGCAGAAGACATGAACAGACATTTCTCCAAAGAAGACATAGAGATGGCCAACAGACACATGAAAAGATGTTCATCAGTTACCATCAGGGAAATCCAAATCAAAATTACAGTGAGACATCACCTCCCACCTGTCAGAATGGCTAGTATCAAAAAGACAAGAAATAACAAGTATTAGCAAGGATGTGAAGAAAAGGGAACCCTTGTGCACTGTTGGTGGGAATGCATACTGGTGCAGCCACTGTGGAAAACAATATGGAGGTTCCTTGAAAAATTAAAAATAGAACTACCACTACGATCCAGTAATTCTACTACTGAATATTTACCCAAAGAACACAAAAACACTAATTCAAAAATAATAGACATCCCTATGTTTATTGCAGCATTATTTATAATAGCCAAGATATGGAAGCAACTCAAATGTCCACCAGTAGATGAATGGATAAAGAAGATGTGGTATATAGAAGCAATGGAATATTATCAGCCATTAAAAAGAATGAGAGCCTGCCACTTGCAACAACATGGATAAACCTAGAAGGCATCATGCTAAGTGAAATACGTCAGACAGAGAAAGACAAATCCTATGTGATCTCGCCTATATGTGGAATCTAAAAAACAAAACGAACAAACAAAACCAAACAGACTCTTAAATACAAAGAACGAGCTGGTAGTTGCCAGAGGTGAGGTAGATGAGGATGGGTAAAATGGGTAAAGGGGATTAAGAGGTACAAACTTTCAGTTATAAAATAAATCAGTCACAGAGATGAAAAGTACAGCATAGGGAGTATAGTCAGTAATACTGTAGTAACATTGCATGGGGCCACGGTGACCACCTCATGGTGGCAAGCACTGAATAACGTATAGACTTGTCAAATCACTATGTTGTACGCCTGAAACTAATATAACATCGTATGTTAACTATACTTCAATTAAAAAAAAAAGGAAGTGCCAGTGTTAATGGTAAGCTGTTCATTTGGGGAACTGTTCCCACACCACCCCCACACCCATTCTTTTACTTCAGTGTTGCTGGGTGAGAGCTTTGTGATGCTCCATCTTCAATCAGTAACTGGTTAGGGTCAGGGCCTCTGACCACGCTTAGTCAGTCCTGACTCCGGTCTAGGGTTTCCAGGTGAAATACAGGCACCCAATGAGCTCCAATGTTAGATTAACAATAAGTAAGTTTTAGTATAAATACATTCCAAATATTGCACTGAGGCATTCTTACTACACCTCATGGCATAGACATGCAGATCTGCCAACAACAGCCGCACATACAGCACCTCTCATGTTCCATGTATTGTTCTAAATGCCATATAAATATTAATTTCCTAAATACATGAAAATATATGGATCTGTAAACATGCGCCAATATTTGGAGGATCTGAGGTTAGGAATAATGAACTGTGTATTTTTAAATTTCAAAAATTATGCGAAAATTCCTATGATTAAAACATTTAAGGAGTTTCCATTGGTTATCTGCAAACTAATTTGTAGAAAATTGAAAATATCAAAGGTACCAGTCTAGAGATCAGACCCTGCTTCTTAACTAAGCTGAATGACCCTGGGAAAGTCTCAATTCTCTGAATCTAGAATTTCTTACCTGTGACATGAAATCTGGATGAGATTGTCTTTGAGGTTGTTCTGTCCCTAAAATTCTATTAGATCTTATAATATGGAAAAGCAGCTTGCGGAGAAAAGTTTATTACCTCAGCAATCATTCTGTTGGTGTCTCCTAAGAAGAGCAGATTTAGAGCTTCTTCCTCTGTGGCTGCCTGATGGAGAGACAGGTTTTTCAGGTGAATGTTCTGATCAGGGTCCTCGAATATTGTCACTTTCCTAGGGAAATGGGAAGCAACAAAACAAGGGACTTTGAGAATGAAAAGAACTGAAGTCTTCTTAAGGTTTATTTTTAAAAAGCTGTAGAGTACTACATCTTGAACTTATAAAATCAAACAATACACAAGACGCTGTACAGTACTGGATACACATCAAAACACTGACGTTCCCTTGACAGTACTGTTAAATAGTCTGGGGGCTGAAAAGTATATCACAATCTCCTGATTCAAGGCCATCTGTCTTTGCAATCGTCAGATCACTAAATCAAACATATTCTTGCCGAATTAAAAATGCAAATAGATAACCTTCTACCTATATATCAGGGAAGTCGGCTACATTGTTTTTTCTCTAATTCAGCTTCTTACATAGGTAAGGCACTAATTCTTCTTCTTCTAATTTTTCCCTTTTGTTCAATTTCATATCACTTTCAATTTACATGACCTTTCAAACTGGTTAGCTCATCAATTTAAACATGCTAGAAATTGGGCGCCTGGGTGGCTCAGTTGGTTGGGCGACTGCCTTCGGCTCGGGTCATGATCCTGGAGTCCCGGGATTGGGTCCCGCATCGGGCTCCCTGCTTGGCGGGGAGTCTGCTTCTCCCTCTGACCCTCCTCCCTCTCATGCTCTCTGTCTCTCATTCTCTCTCTCTCAAATAAATAAATAAAATCTTTAAAAAAAAAATAAATAAACATGCTAGAAATTGAAGTATCTGTCATCCTTCCAGGAGTTATTACCTTGTCTAGTTTTCTTATCAAGATGAGTTTTAAAATTATAATAAAGTTTTAGTTTGTCATTATTATTTTTATGTCCATCAAATGTGTTTCTTAATCCTTTTTTTTTTTTTACATCATATCTTTTCCCTCCATTACATCCTTATGGTCAAAGCTTTAGGTCTGGAATTACATTCATCTATTACAACTGCCTTCATGGGATGCCAACATCATTTCCTCCCCAAGTGAATCTTAACTCTG
Source organism: Mirounga angustirostris (assembly GCF_029215605.1). Taxonomy (NCBI): domain Eukaryota; kingdom Metazoa; phylum Chordata; class Mammalia; order Carnivora; family Phocidae; genus Mirounga; species Mirounga angustirostris. The sequence continues at coordinate 35,977,425 of NW_026991716.1, forward strand.
TTTCCAGAGTTGGCTTGTCATTACTCTCCTTGGAGTCTTTTTAGGACTTTCTGCAACTGAATACAATGTGAACTCCTTATACTCTGCTTCAAAGGCCCACCAATTCAACCAATAAAATTACTAAAGAGAGTTCCCTTCTGACTCTTGAGTGTGCCTCCTTGATTTTCTTAAGAATTGTTAAGGAAAGAAAATCTTATAATTCACTAGTATTGCCAAAAATTACCTCGGCATATCAGCACTTGCTTAAGGCATTTGGGATCGATGATAAGGGCATCATCTAGCATTATTTCTCCTTTAAACGTACAAATAGCCAATGGACGTGTGTCACTTGTCTATTTATAAAAACACATTTAGAATACCTTAAAAATAGAGATTTTGCAAGTATCATTTTTTTTCATCCTTCCCTTTGGTAAAGAGGTTATCTGGGCTTTCATATGTAGTTTGTGGGTAAGATACTAATTGACGGAAGAAAATGTAGCTCTACCACAGCACATCTGTGACCAATATGTCACTAATAATGTAGTCCTTTGCCAAGTTTTGGACTCCTTTTTGTCTCCTTCAACAATACCAACTAAGATGGAAAAAGATCTCTTCCCTTAATGAAAACAAGTGTATTTTATTTATTTTTCAACAAGACTCATAAGTGAGCTTATTAAAAACGCTTAAGAGTTGAAAAATGCTTGGAAAACATGAAGGCATTTTTAACTGAAATGGATGAATTGTGTTCTATTTTTAGGAACCCTCTCTATTCCTTAAACTTTAGATCCACCCTGACTTTCTAAAGTGCTCGAGAAGGTTTAGCTAAATTCAATCACTAGGGACACAGAAGTCAGAATGCTTCCTAAATCCACAGATTCTGGGTGCAGGAAATTAAGTAATACTGGAAGGAAGATGAAAACAGGAAACAAGTGAGGAGATGGTACATTCAAAGTGAAAATAGAAGAGAGTTCTTTTTCAACACAGAGCTAACAATGAATTCTCCAACTCTGAGGCCAAGTCATCTGTGATACATGTTGAACCACCAAGCCAGAGACAGCATTATCTTGTGCAAGTTCAGAAAAGGGGGAGGCTGGGGGAGCAGGAAATGATTCAAAGAAGAGAATGCTCATGCTCTTTGGGCACCCAAAGGGTGCCAGGCACCAGCATTGTTTCCTTTAATCCAGTTGTTCTCACCTTGGCTGCACACCGGAACCATCTGTGGAACTAAAAGCAAACAATAAAAGGCTGATGCTGGGTCCCGTCCTAAGAGATTTTAATTTGATGGTTCTGGGGACCTGGTCTGGGTATCAGAATTCACAAAAACTCCAAGTGAGTCTAGCGTACAGTCAAGATTGAAAGCCACTGAATTCATCTTTAATAACCCTACAAGGTAGATACATGGGGTGGAGATTTCTGGTTTCTTTATCTTTACTTTCCACCCAGTTCCACCCCATGCCCAAAGGGGAAAATTGCTCATCTTATGGGTTGCAGGAAGTTACTCTTGAACTACACCTACTAATAGGCAAGGTCACTGTGGATTTTAAAAAGGCTAGTCTTTTCTCGGGAAGTTTCTTGTCTACTCCCTGACTTCCCATACAGCTGATGGGTCAACTAAGTCACCCATCAGCCACAGCAGTAACTAATGCTCAACTGGGGATTATGATCTACCTAAACATCCATATGGTTTTTAACATTACCAAATCAAAGAAACCTAAGTGCTGGTAGGGACTCAACATACATACATCTCTCACCATTACTTCACTGAAATAAGAAATGCAGAAAACAAGCAGGTTTGGAATTCTGAAAGTGTTCATTTGTTAGACAGCCTAAATGGGTCACTGATATGGGATTATATTTACATAGAATAGTTAGAAGCATAAGGTAGAAAGTGTGAAATGTCATCAGAGGCATTTGGCTAAGCTACTTCTTTCTTCTAAATCACTGAGAACCTTTGATCTCCAGTGTGGCTACTTCAGAACTACTACACTTCTATATTTACTTCCAGGTCCTTGCCCAGCTTTGTCACTTTGATCAAAATACAATTTGAACATGCCCCCAGTTTTTCTGTCTAGAACTCTCAGCTGTCTTTTGTGACCCATTCCTATGCATCTCTCTGATGCTTTTCTGATATTATGTTTCCCTCACAATTGTCTGATTTCTTGCCCATGGAGGTTTTGAAAAGTAAATAAAACAGCAGGTTGGCGTCCAATTTAGTTTGGCTTCTTTCATGGTTCTCTACTTAGGGCTCATCTGTGGCCACCCTGTAAAAGGCTCTACCTCTGGCATCCTTCTGGAATCTTCTGTGGTGCAACTTTCTCTCTCTAGTCAGGATCTCCCTTACCAGTTCTTCTCAGATTCTTCCCTGGTTTCTGCCCAATCCCTTGGGCATGAGGCTTTGTACTTCCTTCATAGCCCTGCCTGCCTTCACTGAAAATCCCTTTTGCACTAAGCCTGACAGCCAATATGTCAGCCCCACTCACTCTCATGCCTTTCCTCACAGAAGCCCAGCCTGAGCCATGCCCTGAGTACTAACTCTTGCCTAGGTGGGCTAATCTGAGAGTGAGAATGTTTTAAACTTTGCTGCTGGTGGAATGCGTTTTCAAAGGTGGGGGAAATAAGAACCATTAGCAAAAGTTTCTCATCAAGTTGCTTCATTCCTTGGCCTTTTCTTTTTTTCTCTCTCTCTCACAAATCAATAGTTATTTCCTGAATCCTTAGTCTGCCACTCAATTCTGACTATAATTTTCATGGGCTTGAAAGAGGGCTTTATTAGAGTTTCTTAAATAAACATCCTAATTCCAAGATGGAAACCCCCCAAACTATTTATTTGATTCTTTTTGAAAGGGCTTGTGAATAGTTTTCCCTACAAAATGTTTCTAAAATGTTTAGATTTCAAGCAAAAAGTCACTGATAGCCTTAACTTGGACACCTAAGTGGAAAAGTTCTGCTAAGCATACTCGGCCTGCTTAATGATGGGGAAGAAGCGGGCTTTGTGTTTTCTCTGTAAACAGAGAATCTTTTCCATTTGGCTAAGTAGTTGGAATTTGTAGACTCTTTCTAACTGGCTGGAAGACAGAGAAAGAGCAATAGCCAAGCTCTTGTTCTCAATAAGGGAAGCCATCAATGAAAGAACCCTCCCCTCCCCACACCCTACCTCCACAACATTCCAATACCACCAACTTGCTGAACAGGAACTTTCCAGGAGTTACTGCAATGAATCTGGCTTCTCATTTACATGTTGTAAACACGTGTTGCCATGGTGCTGGGGTTTTTTTCCCCTACTTGCAAATGCCCCCTGTGATTATGCAGGCACCCTGCACAATGGCACCATGTCCAAGGGGGTGCAATTCGCATCATAAGTTTGTATATTTATTATGAAAAAATGTCTGTCAGAGGGCAGTAAAGCATCTTCTAACAAAACTAGCATATCACAACAGTTTTCCAACAGATGGCAGGGGCGCCTTTTAATAATTCACAAGAAGGTGCTATCCAGAATAGAAGTAACCCTGTCTAGTTAGTTACCTTGACTCAGAAATATCAATAGCAGGCCGGCCTCATGAAAATGGAAGGGGATCCAGTCAGGATCTTCTAAATAAATGGATATGTTTCACATGTTGTAAACACAGTCACACTATTCATTTTAATGAAGAAAATACTCTTTCATTCAGTGGTTTCAACCTCCTTTTTTTTTCCCTACCCCAACACACATTCTCAGAAGCTCTTCATGGTAAAGATTTGAGAAAAGGGAAGCGGCAAATTTTTAGGAGACATGTAAGGGGAACCATCCTTCCTGCATTTAAATAGTCTTAAAGTTAGATTTTCTTCAGATTAACTAAAAATCTAAGAGATGTCCTCTGTTATATAAAAAATTAGAACATCCCTTGAGGAGGTTTTACAAATCTGTAATCCATTTTTATATTGGTCTTAATCTAGACAGAATGGACTAAAAGTAATGGATATTTTTTCTATTTATTGAAAATTTTTTCTAGTAGATTGAAAAACATATCTTTTCTTTATAGTTTTATCTAATATTGTATCTTTTTACTGATAATGAAGAATCTAATCAATCACATGACATTTTAAAAACTAAGTTATTTAATTTCACCTACTAAAAATACCAGTTTCTCTAGTAAATATTTAAGGAATCAATTATATCAATTCTCAATAATCTCTTTCAGAGGAAAGAAGCAGAAGAACTAATTCATTTTATGAGGTCAGCATTACTTAATGCCAAAAATATACAAAGACATTGCAAGAAAACTAAAGACTAATATCTCCCATGAACAAGATGCAAAAATCCTCAACAAAATATTAGCAAGTCAAATCCAACAAAGTAAGAAAAGAATTTATGCCACACCAAGTGCGATTTATCCCATGTATACATGGTTGGTTCAATATTCAAAACTTAATTAATGTAATGCATCATACCAGGGCTAAAAAAGAAAAACCACATGACCATATCAATAGGTGCAGAAAAAGTAACAATGTCCACCACCCATTCATGATAAAAACTCTCAGTAAACAAGGAATTATATTCCACTGTCTGGATGTACCAAAATTAATTTATTCCTTTACCTACTGAAGGACATCTTGGTTGCTTCCAAGTTTTGACAATTATGAATAAAGCTGCTATAAACATCCATGTTTATGAGAAGAGTGTTGTTTCTTCAACACATTAATTATACCTAGTATGATTCTGTCTTTGACTATCATGGGTAATTCTCATTTTGGTCTTCCATTTCCATAGCAGTGGCCAACTGCTTCCAGTTCTCTGTCTTGAGTTCTTGCTAATTTCCAATTATATTCAGCCATAAATATCATGTTCCTTCTGGTGTTCCAGACTCACAAATAATCCATGATTTAATGAAATGCCTTATTTGACTTAATTCCATATAGTGATTATAGAGCCATACACTAAAAAATTTATCTTCTTCAGAGCTACCAACTTATTTTTCTAAAGAAAATATTTTTCCTCTCATTTTTCACTAATACTTGCTTTCTCATTCAGACTTCATGGTTGCACCATCAAAATTATGTGGTCAAGTTTTCCACATTAGGGGGAATTATAGCAGTAAACAGATCTAGAGGCCATGGATTTCTAATTTTGGAAAACCATAGCATTTCCTATCAGGGAAATAGCTTTATACACCTCTAAGATTATGCTATTGCATTTGACAAGTTCTGCACCTATTTACTTTTATTTATTTTCATTTTAACATAAGGTTTATTTTTTTCCAACTATAAAAGTCATACATGCTTCTTGTGAAAAAGTTTGAAAATTTAAAAAAGTAGAAAGAATTAAAAAAAATAAAAACAGAACCCCACCACAAGAACAATGATAATGCATTGATATACTTCCTTAAAACAATTTTCTTATGCTAAATATTTAGCAGATTTGTGGTAAAAATTTAAGTGCAGGCATGTTATTATATCCTTTAGTATTAATAATACATTTTCTTCTATTTTTTAGGATGCAGGTGCAGGGAAGAAAATAAAGTATCCACATGGATTTTTTTCCCCCCAGATAACTAATTGTGACTCACAGTGCAGGCTGCCTTTATGGAATCTGTCCCCCCTTCTGTGTAACTGTTAAGTTCTGATTTTTGTTCAGGGAATTATTTAAAAATACTAGAGCTTCCCAGACTCCCTTGCGACTACAACTGGCCATGTAACATAATTCTGGTCAGTGACAAGTACATGAAAGTCAAAGGATAGAGCTTCTGGGGAAGACTGTTAAAGGACAGGCTCAGCTAGCACATGCCTGCCTCATTTTTTCTTCCAGGAATGTGGATATGCTGCTGAAGGTAGGGTAGTCATTCTGCATGAGGACTAAAGCCATCTGCTAAGACTGGTTCCAGCAGAATGATAAAAGGAAGCCCCAGTGGCATCCTGAAGCTTCTATAGCAGCCCTGGCTCCCATCTCTAGAATCCTTACTGTTGTGTGCAGGTTTGGGGCAGGGCGAGGGCAGAAGTCAGGTGTAGGGGTGGACAGACTATTTAGTCAAGGCACTATAAATTGGGCTGCTATTATAAGCAGTTGTTAGTTAATTCACTAACAAAAATGTTCAATCCAGTGACTGAATAACTCTTCCCTTTATCCACATTAAATAGTAATATGCTATAGGATCTAATTCTGGTTTATCTGTTCTCTCTTTCTCATCTGTCCAATTCTGAAGTGGTACAACACAATTTCATTATTAGAGTTTTACCTAACTTGAATATATGGCATCACTGGGTCCTCTCTCATTTCTCTCTGTTTCAGATATTTCTTTGCTCATCTTGGTTGTTTTTCCTTTCAGATAAACTCTGGACTCCTACCTGTTTTTTAAAGTCTTTAAGATATTGCTTGGAATTTCACTGAACCCCTACATAATGGGAAGAGCTGACCTCTTCAAGGTATTCACATTTCTCATTCAGAACCAGATTAACAGCTCTCCATTTACCTTCAAAGTCTTCTTTTATTTTTCACCAAAAAATGCACTACCTGTATTGTCTTCACAAAGACCTGAACATTTTACCTTCTTTTGCTATTGTAAAAGGGATCTATTTTTACCATTATTTCTTCTAACTGGGTTATTCCCAGGGTTTCCTTCTTGGATTGAGTCACATATGTACTAAAAGATAAGAGGTGGCCAGCCAGCCTGAGTAGCATTGGTCTGATGTGTGGCTCACAATAACTTTCACTTGGTATCTTATAGTCTTCAACTATCCTAGAACTCAGTCTGAAAACACAAGGTCAATTATAGTCAGCTAAACAATACATAGGCTAACCTGCATGGAAGTTTCAGAGCAGGGAGATTAATGAGTTACCTGTGACACTTATCACTTGGTCCAGATGAGCCCTCTAGCTGTCTGAGAGATCCTCTTCCCCTCACTCTAGATTTCATTGGAAAGGCTTTTCCCCATGCATCCTCTCTCCAGGCTGGCTCAGCACTGCCCCCACCTTGGCAGCACTGCCAGCTCTTAGCTCAGTCAGAACTTTGGTCTTGGCATATGCCAGTGAAATTAGGAGATCACTGAGAGAGTAGGCTATGACAGGAGATTATTGGTTGACATGGCTCCATTCATGAGACTATTGCAGCTCTAAATCATTTTTATGTCTTTTTTGCATGTACACACATTATTAGCTGGACAGTTGAGAGCAGTTGTGTTTTGCAGAAGTTTCTTATGGTGTTTCATGTGGATGCTGCATATTCCAACTAAATGGTACATTCATTGAGGATAAACATACAGTATGACTTCTTTGTAATGCCCCAAAAGAGCTGAGATTCCTGCAATATAGTAAGTGCTTGGTATATATGATGATGACACTCTCAAACAGTTGCAATCATTTTTTCTGTATTGTTGAGCTGTAATAGTCAGATGGGCTTCCAAACCCTGTGTATTCTTCTAAATGACAGAATAAAGTGACCAAGGAAGCCTAAACCAGTCAATACTTTTTTAGGTAATCTTACGGTTTTGCTTTTATACTCAAAATTTAAACCAGGTTGAAAAATTACATTGTATCAAACCAAACCAAATGATTCATAGAGCAATTATGAAGACTAAGTGGACAGAAAGTCAAAGAAAAACAAATCCATACTAACACGTAATTTTAAAAGTGCATTTCAACTCTTAATCTTAGAAAAAGAAACTGTATGCATTTGTTTATATGTAACATATGAGAAAAATGGAATAGATTTAGGTGACAGGGTTTTCCCTGTCCTTAATTAATCTCAAGTGACTAACAACCCTAAATATCACAGATATATTTTTACATGCCAGATGTATGGGTGAAAATGCTGTATCTGTTTCTTCCCATCCTTCTACACATCACATATGAGGCAACAGTTGGTGAAACCTAACACCTCTGTTATGGACTGAACGGTTGTGCCCCCACAAAAACTTGTATGTTGAAGCCCTAATCTCTAATGTGATGGTATTTAGAGGTGGGACCTTTGGTAGGTAATGAGGTTTTAGATAAGGTCACAGGGTGGGATCAACGCCCTTATAAAAAGAGGAAGAGAGACCAGAGTGCTCTCTCTCTCCACCATGTAAGGTCACAGCAAGAAGGCCAGAAGAGAGCTCTCACCAGGAGCCAAACCTGCCAGTTCCTTGATATTGGACTTCCCAGTCTCCAGAACTATAAGAAATAAGTGTCTGTTGTTTAAGCCACCCAGTTTATGGTATGTTGTTCTGGTAGCCGAGCTGACAAAAACAGCCTCCTATATAAGACATTTCAGATGCTGAGAATGATCTCTTCCAATTGGCCATTCAGAGTACAGGTTATTACACTAGTGGGACAGGCTTTGGGTAGAAGTGTCATTCTGGGGCTGGAAAGGTTCTCTATTCCCTCTGTTAGGTAATTGACAATGTTCTATTTCTTTAAGAACGCAGACCCTGGCCAATCCATGAAGTTCATAGAGTGTAACTGACCATCACTAGTCACTGGTCACTTGCTCAGACCATCCTGTAAGACAGCAGCCCCACTTCTCAAGAGGTTGCCTTCCAGCTATATCAGTAGTTGACTCGGTTGAAGATTGGAGTTAGTTTTAACTTTGAGATCTATGCTTATAGGCCCAGGAATCTCCAAAAATGCTCAATGCGACCAGAAAAATAACACAAATAAAAAATATAATGCAATAGGTAGGAATAAGAACTGAAGGACCTGGGGCGCCTGGGTGGCTCAGATGGTTAAGCGTCTGTCTTTGGCTCAGGTCATGATCCCAGGGTCCTGGGATCAAGCCCCATGTCCGGCTTCTGGCTCAGCGGAGAGCCTGCTTCTCCTTCTCCCTCCGCCTCTCCCCTGCTCATGCTCTCTCTCTCTCTCTCTCTCTATCTCTGTGTCTTGAATGACTAAAAAAAAAAAAAAAAGAACTGAAGGACCCATGCTTCAGCTAAAGGCACTAAATTAAAAAATTTTAAACATAAAATGTGTAGGCCAAATAAAGTAGATTTGGCCTACACATCCAAGAGGAGAACTGAGCATAAGTGGAAATATTGACTTGGAAAAGGACAGAGTTTCCTGAGGCTAGAGAAAAGTAGGTGAGTGGGTAGCAGGTGGGAGGCAGCAAGTTGGGGGAATTCATATTTGGCAGCTTCTGTCTAAGGTAAGGATACAAGTGGCTTGGAAGAAAAATGGAGTAGGCAGTACATGACAACAGAGACAGACATTTGATATAATTATTGTGAGTAATGGGAGAAAAAGCACTGGGTACATGAAGATATTGCTTAGCAGACTGAGGGCCTAGCTGAGCTTGGAGACCATAATGTGGCAGAGTTTTTCCTCCAGCCTTCTCTGAACCCCCAGGTGGAAATTAGTATCCTCCCATGTACTGTGAAAGAACCCAGGGCATCTTATCACTTAGTATGTATGAAATGATCTGAAATGTCTGATCTGATCATGTCTGAAATGATCAATTTATGAGTCTGTTCTACTAGACTAAGTTCCCTTTGAGGTAAAGAACAGGTACTCTCCAAGTCTTGCAGAGTGTTAGACAAACGACAGAGCTGAACAGGACTCAAAGCTTTGGCTCACACAAGAGGCTCCAGAGGCCTGAAGAAGCCCAGAAACCACAGTCTGCTCAGAACTCAGATGGAATGCCAGGATACAACACGGATGTCCAGGGCAAGAGCATCAGCACCCCCTGCTTTGATGCTTGATGGATGGAGCTTGATATCATGATTCATTCTTGGCAGACATGGAATCTCAGGGAAATATCACATTATCTATGTGAACCACAATTTAGTCATCCATAAAACATAGATTAGGATACCTACTTCCTCAAATGAGATACTGCATTTAAAGTCCCAATGACAGGGACCAGCACACAATAGGTGCCCATCTCCTCCTTTGGAGAGATTTTTCTGGTATCTCTAAAAAGAACCTTTCCTAGGTGGATGAGGGAAGGGATTAATACAGACCACCTTCATTAGAATCACCTGGGATGTTTATTCAAACATTTGAATTTTCTGGAGGTGGGGGGGCCAGGAATCTGCATTTTTAACAACAATCCAGGTGATTCTCATACATAGTTATAGTCTCATTCATAGTTAAATGTCAAGCAACTGGATTATGTATTCCAGTTCTGTCCCTCCTTTTTACTGCCGTTGCCACCTAAATGGTCCTCATCACTTCCCACAATGCTCTGGAGTCTGACTCCCATCCATCTCATTCCAGCCCTACATGCTACTGACTGATTTTTCTTCTTAAAAGGTGGTTCCAATCTGCTATGCCCTTGAATAAAAAATCTCTGAGAGCTACACTTCCTGCCAAGTCCTTCCATTCCTGCCTTTCCAGTCTCAATGTTCTTACCTACTCCCTTACTGGGGTCCAGTCAAATAGGTCTATTACCTATGACAGAATAAGCTCTATGCTTTTCCCCACCTTTGCGTCCACATGAATGCCACATTCCACTGCCCCAAGTCCTACCCTTTCCCTTCCCTCAAGGACTATATCATGTACCACATTCTCTGTGAATCTCTGATCACTTGACCTAATGTGATTTCTTTCTCCTTTAAGCCCTAGTCATTCTTTGTGCCTCTCTTATGATGGTTTTCATATTCCACCTTATGCTATTTTGTACTAGGTTTACCTACTTGACTGTGAGTACCAGGAAAGGAAAGACTATGTTAGTAAACTCGGTGCCTAGCACAAAGTGTGGAATCAAGCTGGATTTCAATAAATGTTTGTTGAATAAATGAATGATTATACATGACTAGACTGTAAGCCATGAGGACAGACACTGTGCTTTAATCTTTTCTGTAACTCCTGCAACACTTAACAGTGTTTCATATCTGGTAGGTATTAGAAATGTGATGAATTAAACTTAACATCCATCAAATTTTATCTTTCCCTTTGATGACAAATTATTTTACAACACAGCCAAGATTTCAATACTGGATGCTGGAGTTTACTGACTTTTTTCTAACAGTAATAACCATGGCTGTCTTTGAAACCTTAAGTCTATTATGTATCCCTATTTAGGAATACTAAAATTACACTAAAGTAAGGTGACTATTTTCCTTATGGTTAAGACCAGTAGTTATACTATTTTACTTCATAAGACATACTTAGATTCTAACTATATTCCCTTTATAGCATATGACATAAGGACTTTCAAAAATAGATGTTTTATTTTTATTTAAATTACTAAATACAGAACACATTAAATACACATGTCTCTATACAAATATATAGACACTTTTTTAAATTAAGCTTTGTATTTTGTGATCATTGTAGATTTGCATGCAGCTGTAAGAAATAATGTACCCATTACCCAATTTTTCCCAATGTTAACATCTTGTAAAATTATATTAAAATATCACAACCAGGACATTGGCATTGATACAATCCACTGATCTTATTCAGATGTCCCAGTTTCACCAGTACTCGTGTGTGTGTGTGTGTGTGTGTGTGTTTAGTTCTATGGAATTTAATCACATGAGTAGTTTTGTGTATTCACAGCCACAGTTTAGATACAGAATAGTCTGTTACCAAAAGGATCTCTCACTGGCCTTGCATAACCATTCCCACTTCCCTCCCTAACTCCAGTCAACCACTCAGCTGTTACCTACTTCTATAATTTTGCCATTTAAAAATTATTCCATAAATAAAATCACACAGTGTATGACCTTTTGGGATTGGCTTTTTCACTCAGCATAATTCCCTGGAGAGTGAGTCACCCAAGCTGTTAAATGGATCAATAGTTCATTCCTTTTTGCTGTTGCTATTTTATTAACTAAAGGTCCATAGCTTCTGTTAGGGTTCACTCTTGGTGGCATATATTCTGTGAGTTTGGACGAGTGCATAATATCATGCATCCACCATCATACTATCATATACACTAGCCTGTCTGCCCAAAAAGCCCCCCGTGCTTCACCTATTCATCCCTCTACCTCTCCTCTCCCCAGCTACTAGTGATCTTTTTACTGTACCTATACTTCTGCCTTTTTCACGTCTTATAGTTGGAATAATATAGTATGTAGACTTTTCATGTCTTTTTGTGGCTTAGTAGCTCATTGCTTTTTATTGCCAGATAATATTCCACTGCATGGATGTCCCACAGTTTGCTTTTCTATTTGCCTATGGTGGGGCATCTTGGATGCTTCCAGTCCTTGGCAATTATGAATAAGGCTGCTATATCCACTTGTGGGCAGCTTTTTGTACTGATACAAGTTTTCAATTCATTTGGTTAAATACCCAGGAGCCTGACTGCTGAATCATATCCTAAGAACTATGTTTTATTTTTTAAGAAACTGGAAATTGACTTTCAAAGTGGCTGTGCTATACCGCATGAATGAGAGTTCCAGTTGCTCTACATTCTTGCCAGCATTTGGTATTGCTAGTTTTTTAGGTTTTTGCCATTCTAGTAGGTGCCTAGTAGCTTTAATTAGTGATTCCCTAATGACAGATGATGTTGAGCATCTCCTCACATGCTTATCTACCATCCATACATCTTCTTTGGTGAGGTGTCTGTTCAGGTCTTTTTCTCATTTCTTCATTGGATTGTTAGTTTTCTTATTGTTGAGTTTGAAGAGTTCTTTGTATATTTTAGATACAAATCTTTTATCAGACATGTGTCTGGTAAATACTTTCTCTGTCTCTGGCGTATCTTTTTATTCTCTTGACAGTGTCTTTCAGAGAGCAGAAGTTTTTAATTTTAATGAAGCTTAACTCATCTATTTTTTTCTTTCACGGATCATGCTTTTGGTGTTGTATCTAAAAACTCCTTGCCAAACAGCTACAGCAACATTTGCAAAAAGCAATTAACTTTAGTCCGGTACCCTGACATCATACATACAAATTCTGCAGGCAGTCTATAGGCAAATGCTTCAGTAACAGCTGAGAGTTGGAGCTCATTAGGATGTAAAAGAACAAGAAGCAGAAAAGGCAGAGTGCTCATAAGAAGAGCATCCAGCTGGTGATTTGGGGGAAGTGGTGTTGCTGCTCAGTGGTGAGAAACCTGCTACTGATAGCTATTATTATGCAACATTAAAATGACCTTGGATTTGATTACACATGGCTATGCCAAGTACACGAATGTGGAAGCGATCAAATGTGTATATTGTCATTGTCCCTCAAATGGATGACTGCAAGAGAGAACCAAAGTCAACAGACATTTTACCTCCTATTTTTTTGGATCGTGTTCAGAGTGTTTGGGACATTCCAGCTCGCAACAATGAAACCAGTCAACCAAACGGATAGGATTGCAGAGTTAGGGCTTGTCCCAGTTTAAGAGTGTGTGAAACCAGATTAACAGTACATACTCTTTTTTTTTTTTTTTTTTTTTTTTAGATTTTGTTTATTTGACAGAGAGAGACACAGCAAGAGAGGGAACACAAGCAGAGGGAGTGGGAGGGGGAGAAGCAGGCTTCCCGCGGACTGGGGAGCCCAATATGCAGCTCGATCCCAGGACCCTGGGATCACGACCTGAGCTGAAGGCAGACACTTAACGACTGAGCCACCCAGGCGCCCCTAACAGTACATACTCTTAATCCAACCCAGGTACAGCAAAAGTCACATTCCATTATGAAGAATTACTTGATAATCTTAGTAAAAGGCAAACCTAAAATCCCCAGAAAGCCAGCAGACTCAATACCAGCCAAATCTCATAATCCCCACACCAAAAGACTGCAATTCTTGAGTTGTTTTGGAATTTTATAGTACTGAATATATTTGGAGCAAATAGGCTATACTCCTGGGATATGGGAATCTTCTTTCATAATGAGAATCTTCTCATTTTCATTTTAATGAGGTTTGTTGTCATGTAATTATATCCCAAAATATAAGATAAGAACATCTTTTTGTCCACTTTTGTATAGCTGTGGGGGAGGGTGGTAGTTCTCTGAAAATATCTGTTTTGTAACTGAGGTCACTTCTGACTTGAGTCGGTGAACTGGTTCTCCAACAGGAGGACAAAGCTACCAAAGAAGGAGCCGTAGTTTAAGACAGAAAGCTAGTGACATCTACAGAGACAATCTGATCCACTTTGAGAGCCATTAGTAAATGTCAGGCATGCCAGGAAACATAGAGACATACAGTGAATTAAAGCATTGTCCTTGCTCTCAAGAGGCTGAAGGCCCTTTTCTAGGAGAAAAATATAAAATATCTACATCACTTCTTATTTTTTGTGAGGGGGAAAAGAGTCATCAAATAAATCCTACCCTGTGAGGTCAACAATCTTTGAACTCTAGACATTGGAAGTTGGAAGGTTGTTAAATATTATATAACCCAATGGCCACATTTTACAGACAATGAGAAACCCAGAGGGGTGCCTGGGTGGCTCAGTCGTTAAGCATCTGCCTTTGGCTCAGGTCGTGATCCCAGGGTCCTGGGATCGAGTTCCGCATCAGGCTCCCTGCTCCGCGGGAAGCCTGCTTCTCCCTCTCCCACTCCTCCTGCTTGTGTTCCCTCTCTTGCTGTCTCTCTCTGTCAAATAAATAAATAAATTAATTAAAAAAAAAAAAAAAGAAACCTAGAAAAGTGAAAAAAAAATGTCTAAGATTGCAGGGTTGGGACTAGAACCCAAATTTCCTGACTTGTAATCAAGTGTTCTTGACTCTATAGTACACTGCCTCTCTTAGAATTCAGTGACTTTGCTCACTCCTGCTTCTCATAGTCAGGCTGCGTCTTGTTATGACAATTAGACCCTGATTCATAGGGCTCATGCTGTTTTCCCTTTCATGCTCTTCTTCAAAAAGTCTACTTCACAGTTTCAATTTGACAGATAATTTTTTAAAATATTAAGAACTTACTTTGGCCTACACGGTAGAGAGACTACCAACTCAAGTAAGGCATGCTTCCTACCTGTGAGGAATTTTTTATAAACATCAGGTAGGGTACTCTCAGACACCAAAGTTATGTATGTATGTGAAACTTATTACCACCACCCAATCAAGTTTTCTAACAGAGATCATCTTTTTAGTCAATGCTTCCTTAATTCTCTGGGCCCCACAGTAAAATCTTGAAGCTATTTTTGCTACTCTGGCATGAAAGTGGGAGTATGTGGTTTTCAATCCCTGCTGTACCTTTAACAGATCAGTTCTGAAACCTGGGCAAGTCATACCTCTCTGGGTTTACTCTCCTCAATTAGTAAAATACAGAGAATGAACTTGCTATAATTCATCTTCTTTTCAAATCCAAGCAAATCCAAGGTGAGAGGAATAATCAACATATTTTATTTCTAGCTAGCTATCATCTATTTATTTATTTTTTAAAGATTTTATTTATTTGTCAGAGAGAGAGAGGGGGATAGAGAGCACAAACAGGGAGCTGCAGGCAGAGGGAGAAGCAAGCTCCCTGCTGAGCAAAGAGCCGAACACAGGGCTCGATCCCAGGACCCTGGTACCATGACCTGAGCCAAAGGCAGACGCTTAATTGACTGAGCCACCCAGGCGTCCTGTCATCTATTTTTTTTTATGCATATCTCTCAAATTTCTTTCTCCTCCGCTATGTTTGTCAGAACCAAGCCCTTCATTTCTGAATTATTGTTAAGCAGGCTTCAAGCTCTTCAGTGTAGATGTGACTTGTTAAAAGCAATTTTAAGCAAGATTTAGCCTAGAGGTCCAGGTTAGACTGGAGGCTAGAAAACTAATTTAAAAGGCTATTAGAATAAAGATCAATCTCACAGCAAAAGTCTGTCATTCAAGTACTTCAAAAGCGGTCCCTCAAAAAAAGGCCTATTGGCCTTTCTGATTTTATTTCACGTGACTCCTCAACACATGGCCTTTCTGACCACATCTTCAGGTTGTTTTTTTAAAATTTAAATTCATTTAATTAGCATATATTGTGGGGCGCCTGGGTGGCTCAGACATTAAGTGTCTGCCTTCGGCTCAGGTCATGATCTCAGGGTCCTGGGAACGAGCCCCTGCTCTGCGGGAAGCCTGCTCCTCCTTCTCCCACTCCCCTTGCTTGTGTTCCCTCTCTCGCTGTGTCTCTCTCTGTCAAATAAATAAATAAAATCTTTTTAAAAAATTAGCATATATTGTTGGTTTGTATTATTAGTTTCAGAGGTAGAGTTCAGAGATTCATCAGTTGCATATAATACCCAGTGCTCATTACATCACGTGCCCTCCTTAATGCTCTCACCCAATTACCCCATCCCTCCACCCACCTCCCCTCCAGCAGCCCTCAGTTTGTTTCCTAGAGTTGAGTCTCTTATGGTTTGTCTCCCTCTCTGATTTCATCTTACTCTATTTTTCCCTCCCTTCTCCTATGATCCTCTGTTTTGTTTCTTAAATTCCACATATAAGTGAAATCACATAATTGTCTTTCTCTGACTGACTTATTTCACTCAGCATAATACCTCTAGTTCCATCTTCATGTTTTAAATGTTGCTGTTTCTAACCTTCCTCTGAGGGACTTCTTACCTTTCTACAAACTTAATTCCAATAGCTTCCTTAAGACCAATTTCTTCCATGGAGTCAGATTTTTCCTTTCTCTTCTTATATTATTTAATTAACATAAATATTTAGAGTACCAATAATAATCCCCCTTCCTAACTCCCTCTAATGAATATAGTTGGCATAACAGAGATGATATGTAAAAACTCTAGTCAACAGTAAAAGGAAGAATACATATAAAGGTGATGTAAAGAGTATAACTTATTTTCTTTAGTATTTTCTCTTATTTCCTTTGCAAAGTAAAGCAAGCAACTGGTTGTTGGTCTTTGTGGTAGAGGATTAATATATGTTTTTAAATTGTTTTAGAATATTTAATAAGAAAATTAAAGTACATTTTCTTGGCTACCAACTCCTGATATATGATGTCTGGACAAAAGGATATGAAGTATTACCATTAATATGTAATTTAGGCAGATACTCAAACAAGCAGTGAGTAATCTTATACAAATGCTGTCAGGGTAACTTAGTAGGTAAGCTCTGAAGACTATATTTCAGTCATGATGCAATCAGTGCCAATCTGACCAACTGATTGTCAGTGTCAGTCTTAATAACAGTAGAGAAGCAATGAGGAAAACAAAGTTTTGTTTTTGTTTTTTTTTTTTATTTGAGACAGAGAGAATGAGAGAGAGAGCACATGAGAGGGGGGAGGGTCAGAGGGAGAAGCAGACTCCCTGCCGAGCAGGGAGCCCGATGCGGGACTCGATCCAGGGACTCCAGGATCATGACCTGAGCCGAAGGCAGTCGCTTAACCAACTGAGCCACCCAGGCGCCCCGGAAAACAAAGTTTTATTTTCTCTCTTTCGTATTTCTTATTGCTGCCTGAGCCCTAATTTGCATCCCCTCCTCAGAGAGAGGCCACAATTAGAGGAGTAAAGGGTTTGATTTGATAAGAGTAAAGCAGAACTGGCATATCCCACCAGTCGTCTCAGCACCCACTCGGAGGACATCCAGCGCACTCTCTTGCACCAACTCCAAAGGAGATTTTCCCAAGAAATGGGTTTCAAGCAATTTTAGTTCCCATCACCACTGTCTGCTTGTCATAACTGAAAAAATATCCATTATGTTACAAAAAGATTCTGTTATCCAGTATTTGTTAATTATGATTGAGACCAGAAACATACAAAGTTTCAAAGGAAACAATTGAAGGGAACATCTGAAAGTGATTTTTCCCCCCTTCTTTGTTGTTCTGCTACTCACGGCAAATCTTCCAGACTGGAGGCTTCGTGTCTTGGATCCAGTAGATCATAACCACATTCATTGTAGATTTCCAAATAGGAAATGTGCGTTGTATGTATTGTGCTGCTGTCCTGATTGGAAAAGGGGAAGACATTGTTTAATGGCTATAAATAACCATCCAGCTTAGAGGAGGATGAACACATTTATCACTACAGTTCCTCACAGCTTTCTCTCCTTTACTCTCTTCACTTTGTATGGTTTCCATTTTCAGTTCGTGACACTTTCAAGTTGCTAGTTACCATATGCATGAAGCATTGTTTTTTTTTTAATAGCCAACACCCATGATTACAAGCAACTTTAGTCTGTTGTTTTTTTATTGGTTCCACGTTATATATACATGAAGAGTCAATACACACTTAAAGTGAGCCAACTTGGTTGCAGAACTGTATAACACACCATTTTTTACTTTCCAGACCCCAAAAAAGGTTACTATGAAAAAATAAACTTACATTCTGTGAATAGCCTATTCATAAAAGAAAACAGAACTGTGACTTCAGTTTTAAAACTTCAGTAGCAAAAGAGTTTCCATCTTCAACCATAATTCTTTTCTCTAACTTTTCCAATATCCAAAATTTCTGATGACATAAATAGGTAAAGACAAGAGTTGATAATGGAGAATGAATCCCAGGGGACAGAAATACTTTAGACCAATCAGGTAACAGTAAGAGTAGATATTCACAGCTCACTGCCTGCATCTTATCCGTTGGGTGAATTTTCCTGGCCCATGTGGCAGATCAGGGATACTGAGCCATTGGTTTGAGAGGTATTTTCTGTGGGTCATTGCTGGTGAAGTGCATGACACAGGCATCGATGTCATTAGGATAAAAGTCAAGGCGACAGGTCCTGTCTCAGTTCTGTCAGCAGACAAAAAGGACCCACTCTCTCTGAGATGGAATAAATGGAATTTTTTTCAGGTCTCAAGAAAATTCCAGGCTCAGTTTTCAAGACCAAGTATCAATTAATAGCACCTTCTTCTTGCTTCTCCCAAAGTACAAATTCTTCCATTTTGGCAAATAGAGTCCAACTTCTTGTAAGGGGACAATATATTTGTGCCTTATGGCAAGAAGGTCAGCAGATTGTCAGAGAAGAGAATTCCTGTTGATTCTCACCCATATCCAAGACAATCCATTTGACAGATACTATTCAAAGGGAGAGATGACCAAGTCACAGAGATGGGGGAGAGAACAGGGGCCTGCAAATCCAGAGTTGGAATCCTAGTCCTACTTGCTATGAGCCCCTGTGATATCAGGCTTCAGTTTCCACACCCATTAGTGAGGCAGTTGAATAATGAATCCCTATGTGTTCTTCAGATAAAAATTAATATGATTCTCTGGTCCTAACGTGACTCAAACTACCCAAAGAAAAACACCAACATTTCATAAAAACAAAACAACACCTAGAAAATTAAGGCAACTCTCAGGCAGCACATGACTGGAGTAAAATACTCAAGCTGCAGCTGAAATTCCATGTTCTGGTGGTTTGGGAGGGTGACAGCATGGACTGAGTCTCTACTAAGCAAATTTCTCCCAAGCAAATGCTGGAAATCCTCCTGATGTGGGCGACTCTGGCTGCTTATCCTACCTAACACACGGCCTGTCAATCAGATTAGGTTAGTAAAGGCATCATTTCAACATCATTCTGTGGGTTATAACTTGGCTTAGCACAGGTATCAGAGACCATAAATACTAGGCAGACTCTGCATGGCCTTTAGTCTAATCCAGTTTTCCCTAAAATGTCCCATGAAATATCTTGTGGAGAAAGTGTTCCACGATCAACATATATGCTGTCCCTCTCTAGAAGATTCTCAGAGCACGTGAAAGGCCACGGGGGATCATTTACCAACTTCCTGAGATCCCGTTAAAAGCAATATATTTCTTTTTTTGGGTGGCGGAGATTTCTTTTTATTATGTTGTTAGTTACCATACAGTACATCATTAGTTTTTGATGTAGTGTTCCATGATTCATTGTTTGTGGATAACACCCAGTGCTCCATGCAATACGTGCCCTCTTCAATACCCATCACTGGGCTAACCCATGCCCCCACCCCCCTCCCCTCTAAAACCCTCAGTTTGTATTTCTAAAACTTACCTGACCATATCTGAAATATCCCATCTCTTATAGTTTGAGATTTTAGCAGACAGTTCTGGGCTCATCTTAGCATCAGAAAAAGCTGGGTTTGAACCCTGGATCTGGCATTTATAACTGAGTGATCCTGCATTACCCACAGTTGTTTAATTGCAGAATTGGGGAGAATAACCCTTATCTTGCAGAACTGTTGTGACAGAGAAATGGGGTTCTGTACTTAAAATCCTGCCAAGAATGTGTGGCCCTGTAATAATCCCCAATAAATCCTTGCTGCTGCTACTGCTATTATTATTGCTATTGTTATTGTTTTTATTGTTTCTAAAGGCCTCCAAATGGAGAACTCAGTACATGAATATAAAAGAGAAGGCAAAGAAAGGCAAAAACAACAGCCAACTTGTATGTTCATCTGCAGTGGAGAAACTCTCTTTCTTCCAGAAAGTAGAAGAAATCATCATAAGTCAGGAAAATGGCAAGTCCACTCCCCTGAGATAATGGGGATAATGCCTTTGGCTCCTCCAGTTTCTGCATTTTCTGGACTTTTATTGGAATACACACTTAAAAGTCACTGAGCAATGTGGCAAGCTACCTTTCCTTATTACTCCTTTTAGTGTTTAGGATTGCCAGACTGTAATGTAACACACATGTTTCCTGCAGACAGCCTTTTCTCCTGCCCCAAAACAAGTCTGAACCTCACAATATTCAAAAGTAATAAGCAGTGATTTCTAAAATAAATGGAATCAATTGTCTTCTTTTAAAATCACTACAAATGTGCTCCTATCACACTCACAGGCACTTTAGGAGCCAGTATGCAATTGCTCTTAGTTTATCTTGAAATAAATATTTTGCATAAGTCAAATATTTCCTTTAAGAATTCTGGAGAGCTGGGGCACCTGGGTGGCTCAGTTGGTTAAGCGACTGCCTTCGGCTCAGGTCATGATCCTAGAGTCCCGGGATCGAGTCCCACATCAGGCTCCCTGCTCAGCAGGGAGTCTGCTTCTCCCTCTTCCCTACCCCCCTCTCATGTGCTCTCTCTCTCTCTTTCTCTCTCTCATTTTCTCTCTCTCAAATAAATAAAATCTTAAAAAAAGAAAAAAAAAAAGAATTCTGGAGAGCTCCATGTGGCCCTCTAAAGCAATCGATGGGGCATCTGAATACCTATCTGCATTTTTCAGCTACACAGTATGGACAAACTTAATGATCAACCTCAAGTTGCCTCTGACTAATTTTGTAGCAGTTCGGTTTGATTATAATGAATGTGTTGTGCCCCATCATGGAAATCTGTCCTTTTACAGAGTTGTCCTGGCTATAAATTGGTCCAAGGGGCTCTCTCCAGTCCAGGAAGTGATTTAGGATCATTCAAAATGAAATGAGGTTTAGAATAATGTCATGACCAAACAGACATACAACAATGGACCCAAGAGATGTATTCAGGAGACATTTCGACTTTTACTGTATTTGGTACCCATAGACAAAATTTTAGAAGGGACAAATGTATTTTCCGTTAGGAAAGGATTTGTTTATTCTGTTTAACTTAATCAGGGAAATTGGTTTCATTTGTTCTAATTTCAAAGGATTCTTTGAAATTAATCAGGATCGTTTGGCCACGTACGTGTGTGTGTGTGTGTGTGTGTGAATATAGGTATCAATGGTTGTAGTAATTGAGCTCATTTCTTGAGCATATATTATGTGCCAGGAACTGAACAATATCTTTAGATACACAGCCCTCACAGCAACTCCACAAGGCTGAGACGTTAAGTAACCGCCTCAAGACCACATGCTGTAAGTAGAACATTTTCTCAGAACCAGGTTGGCCTGCAGTGATCTTTCCAAGACAAAAGGCTTCCACGTTGGGCCACAGAAGCAAAAACCATTAGAAATTATATTCCCAGTTTGTGAAATCTGGGAACAAAACAAAACAGCTAACGTCAGAAATAAATGAGTAAATGAAAAGACAGGATCTGAATCCAACATATACACTGTACTCAACCCTTTCTCTTCCACATTTTCTGGCATGCAGAGTTGGCATGTTTGAGCTAGTGAGAGATGAGCTGAACTAATGGGTAATTGCTACTTTATGGATGGAAATTAGAATTATGCAGATCTCAGCAATTTCTTCTCATCTTTGCAACTCAAAATGCAAAAAGCATACAAGTCAAGAAATTTTGGAATAACTGTTACACTGACCTAGTTAGGACATTTGTTACACAGAATTAATACAACCAAGTAAGTGTGGGAACTAGTAGAGCCAGTGGAGATCCTCTAGTACAATTCATTCCCTACTTTCACAGAGGGGAAAACGGAAACCCAGAGAAGTTATAGGACTCATTATTAGTTAAATACAATCAACAAAATAAAGCCAGTCTGAGACATAGAGGCAGTGTATATAGTGGTAAAAAGCAGAGTTTGGCATCACACAGACCTGGGATGGACCTCCAAGTCAGCTACTTATAAAGACCCAGAGAAAGATATCTAGACTCAGTTTTCCCAACTATGAAAATGGGATAAGGATACTTACCTTGCTAGTTGTATTGTATGTTGTATTAAATACTAATAAAGCAATAGGCACTTAAAGACACACAGTCAATGATGCATATAATATAGAGAACTTCTCTTCCTAATAATATTAATTGCAATAGGATTTTTACTCTGGTAAACTCTTTTGGGCTTCTATTACAATTGTGAAAAAGGTACAATTACATCATCTTATTCAGTGCTTTAGTAGCCGAAATAAAGATGTCTTGGCAAAAGGACATCCAGTTTCTTAATGGGAAATATAAGGTGTTAGTTAGTAAAATGTGTTATCTGTTCTTTTAACCCCCATGGATGTATCAGAAGGAACTCCCTTTGAGCCTTTGCTGAAACAGCATCCCTTTAATGAGAAGCACCTTAATTTCTACTTCTTCAGCAAAATCCTAAGCTTTCCTTAAATGTAAAGGCCAGAGTTATAACACAATAATACTTCCTCATTTAGATATAATATAATAAAATGTCACAATAAATTTTTTACCCACCATAAATTTCTGCTGAATATATCAAACAGAAAATGAACGTAAAGCTCCATACCTTTTGTAATTGTTCAAAAATGTACGACAATGTCCTTGGGATAATGCCTCGGTCACTGTAGCGTTCTGCCCCACCAGTGATGGTGAATGTCTTCCCACTGCCTGTTTGCCCATAAGCAAGGATGGTACCATTGTAACCTGCCAAGACACTACATAAAGAAATGGCACACTTCTAACATCAACATGGCTAATTGCATGAGTATTAAATGGTTTGTATTCTAATAGCAACCTCATTCAACACTAGTGAAAAGACATTTATAGAAGTATCTATATATTTGAGTATCTAGCTAAAATAATTTACTTTTTTTAAAAATCCAGGAGTATCAGCACACCAATCCTTTTCTCCAAGAAAGTTACCTGTAACTCAAATGGAGTCTGGTCATCTTAAGTATTTTTTTTTTAATTTAATTTTTCTTTAGAAAGATTTTATATTTACATAAAAGTTGCAAAGATAGTACAGAGTTAACACATACCCTACGCCTACTTGCCTCACTGTTGATAACATTAGTATTGTGCACTTGCTATAACTAAAGAACCAATATTGATGTATTATACATCTTATAAAAATGTCCTTGGTTTTCATATACTGTCTTTTAATTTTTTTCCAGCTTTACTGAGATAGAGCTGACACATAACAAATGTAACTTTAAGGTGTACAAATGTGATGATGTGATACATAAATATACTGTGAAATGAGTCCCACAATAAGGTTAGTTAACACATCCATCACCTCACATAATTATCACTTTCGGAGGTGGTGATAACATTTAAGATCGATACTCTTAACAACTTTCAAATATATAACATATAGTTACTGTGCTGTACATTTGATCTGTAGAACTTATTCATCTAATAACTGGAAGTTCTTACCCTTTGATCAACATCTCCACATTTCCCCCACCCACCAGCCCCTGGCAACCACCATTTTTTCTTGATATCTATGAGTTCAGTTTTTTAGATTACACACGTAAATGAGAATATAGAGAATTTGTCTTTCTCTGTCTTATTTCACTTAGCATAATGCTCTCAAGGTCCAACTACATTATTGCAAAATGGCAGAATTTTCTTCTTTTTATGGCTGATTAATATCCCATTTTGTTTGTGTGTGTGTTTAACAGATCTTCTTTATTCACTTATCCACCTCAATAGACATTTAAGTTTTTCCATACCTTGGCTATTGGGAATAATGCTGCAATGAACATGGGGATGCAGATACCTCTGTAAGATTTCATTTCCTGTGATATACTGGCAGAAGTGGCATTGCCGGATCATATGGCAGTTCTATTTATAATTTTTAAAGGAAACTCCATGCTGTTTTCCATAGTAGCTGCACCAATTTACATCTCTACCAACAGTGCACAAGAATTCCCTTTTCTTTACATCCTTGACAGCATTTGCTGTCTCCTGACAGTTTGATAATAGCTTTCCTAACAGGTATGAGGACATATCTCATGTTTTTGGTTTGCATTTCCCAGATGATTAGAAATATTGAACACCCTTTTATGTATTTGTTGACCATCTGTATTTTTTCTTTGGAGAAATTTCTATTCAAGTCCTCTGACAATTTCTTAACTGGATTTGTGCTTAACATGTGATCTATCCAGGAGAATGTTTCATGTATGCTTGAGTAGAATCTGTATTCTGCTGCTGTTGGGTGAAATGTTGCATATATGTCTGGAATCCATTTGGATTAAGGTATAGTTCACATCCAATGTTTCCTTATTTATTTTATTTTCTTTTTTTAAAGATTTATCTATTTATTTTTTGAGAGAGAAAGAGAGAGAGAGAGGAAAAGTGGGGGGGTGGGGGAGAGGGAGAGAGAGGATCTCAAGCAGACTCCCCACTGAGCACAGAGCCCAATGTGGGGCTTGATCCCATGACCCTGTAATCATGACCTGAGTCAAAATCAAGAGTCAGATGCTTAACCAACAAAGCCACCCAGGCGCCCCTCCTTACTGATTTTCTATCTGGATGCTCTATCCATTGTTGAAAGTGGGGTGTCAGATTCCACTACCATTATTGTATTGTTGTCTATTTCTCCCTTCAGATCTGTTAATATTTGCTTAATATGTTTAGGTGTTCTGATGTAGGATGCATATATATGGTTATATCCTTATGATGCACCGACTCTTTTATCACTATAAAATGGCCTTTGACTCATAGTTTTTTGTTTTGTTTTGTTTTTAAGAGTCTACTTATTTATTTATTTATCTGAGAGAAAGAAAGAGGGAACACAAGTTGGGGGGAGAGCAAAGGGAGAGGGACAAGCAGACTCCATGCTGAGTGCGGAGCCTGACAGGGGGCTCAATCTCACGACCGCAAGATCATGACCTGAGCAGAAATCAAGAGTCGGACACTTAACCGACTGAGCTACCCAGGCACCCCAGTCTCATCACAGTTTTGGCTTAAAATCTATTTTGTCTGATATAAGTATGGCTACTTTAGCTTTCTTTTGGTTTCCATTTGCATGGAGTATCTTTTTCTATCCCTTCACCTTCAGTCTATGTATGTTCTTAAAGCTGAAGTGAGTCTTTTGTAGGTAGCATATAGTTGGGTCTTGTTTTTAGTCCATTAGCCACTTTATGCCTTTTGATTGGAGAATCTAATCCATTTACATTAAAAGTAAATAAGGCCAAGTATGGGCTTACTAATACCAACTTATTCATTGTTTTCTAGTTTTGTATTTCCTTTTTTTCCTTCTTCTTCTTTTACTGTTTTTGTGAAGTGATTTTCCCTATGGTATACTTTGATTCCCTTTTCTTTAACTTCTGTGTATCTACTATTGGTTTTTACCATTCATCCCATTTTTAATGTTTTGATGTCACAATTAACTTCTTTTTATAGTGTGTCTTCATTATCAAATTATTGTAGTTGTAGTTGTTTTTAATAGTTTTGTCCTTTAACCTTATACTAAAATAAGTAACACATCACCATATTATAGTATTAGAGTGTCATAAATTTGCTTATACTTGCCTTTACCAGTATGCTTTATATTTTCATATGTTTTCATGTTTCAGCATTTCTTATAAGGTAGGTCTAGTGGTGATGAACTCCTTCAGCTTTTGTTTGTTTAGGAAAATCTTTGTTTCTCCGTAATTTCTGAAAGATAACTATGCTGGGTAAAGTATCCTTGGCTGTTTCTTTCTTTGAGAAATTTGAATACATTGTCCCATTCTCTCAGGGCCTATAAGGTTTCTGCTGAGAAATCTGCTGATAGCCTTATGAAGGTTCCCTTATTGTGTGGGTATTTTTTTCTCTTGCTGCTTTTAAAATTATCTTTGTCTTTGATTTTAGATAGTTTTATTTTAATGTGTCTTGTAACACATCATTTTGGTTTGAAATTATAGGGTCACCTATTAGCTGTATGAACATGGATGTCCAAAAATCTCTCCCCAGATTTGAGAATTCCAAGCCATTATTTCTTTAAATGTTCTTTCTGCCCCTTTCTCCCTCTCTTCTCCTGAGACTTTAAATAATGTAAGATTGTTTCCTTTAATGGTATCCCATAATTCACAAAGATTTTCTTCACTCTTTCTCTTCTCTTTTTGCTTCTCTGACCAGATGATATCAAATGACATGTTTTCCAGTTAACTAATTCTTTATTCTGCTTGATTGTCTGCTATTGAAGCTTTCTACTGAATTATCAATTCGATCACTGTGTTTTTAACTCTAGGATTTCCTTGGGTTTTTTTATGGTTTCTATTCCTTTGTTAAACTTCTCATTTTGTTCATGTATTATGAACAATTTCATTTAGTTGTCTTTGTTTTCTTGTAATTCACTGAATTTAAGAGTATTATGCTGAATTATTTGTCAGACAGTTCCTAGACCTCCATTTCTTTAGGGACAGTCACTGGAGCTTTATTAGTTTCCTTTGGTGATCTCATGCCTGTGTGGGTGGGCCTGGATACTGGGTCCACAGTGGCTAACCAGGCACTGGGGATCACTAGGATGGGCCCAGTATCTGGACCCACAGGGACCAGTCCAGTGCTGGGACAGTCTGAGAGCCTGGTTTCACATAAGCCAGCCAGGAGGCTGGGGCTACAGAGGCCAACCTGGCATTAGGACCAGCCTAGAGTCTTGGGCCACGGGAGTCAGCTTACAACACAGGGCCTCATGGGCTAGGTTGGGTCTACAGTGGCCAATGTGGTGCTGTGCAGGCCAGGAG
This sequence comes from Mirounga angustirostris, assembly GCF_029215605.1. NCBI lineage: Eukaryota > Metazoa > Chordata > Mammalia > Carnivora > Phocidae > Mirounga > Mirounga angustirostris. The sequence goes on from NW_026991716.1 coordinate 36,004,336, forward strand.
CCTGAATCTGTGGAGCCAGCCTTAAAGCTCAGGCTGCAAAGGCTGGCCTGGCTTTGGGGAGGGCTTGCAGTGTGGGTCTGGTGACAACCCACTGGGATACTGGAGTTACAGGAGTCACCCAAGGCCATGCTGGCTGGCCAAACAGGGATGGGCTGGGATCCTGGTTCCTAGAGTCTGCTGGGAGCCTGGTATCATGGGAGCTGCCTGGGGCCATGGGAGCCTGGTTTTATGAGAGCCTGCTGGTAGCCTACTGCTGCAGGATCTGCTTGGGGCTACAGGAGCAGGCAAGTGGTAGGGTAGGCCAGGGGACTGGATTCTCAGTAGCTTGCCAAGAGCCTGGTACCATGAAGTCACCTGGGGCCATGGAAGCTGCCTGGGGCCACTGGAGTCAGCTGATGCTGGGATGGGCCAGCACTGATGTCTGTGGTAAATTCAGGTGCTCACTCAGTCTCCTCCCATGGGGATGGTGTCTCTCTCAGTGCTAGGATGCCCAGGCTTCAGGGAGGGGTAATGGTGTAATGTCTATCTACCTTTTCTACCCTCCTCAAAGTGTCTTTTCTTTTTTTTCTGTGCCCCACCCCAATGCTGTAATTCCTCACCTGGAATCCTTAGCTTTTGTGAAGGTATTTTCATGCTTGGTAGTTATTCAAATTGATGTTTCTGGGGGTACAGGTGCTAGAAATTCCTATACTACCATTCTGCTGAAATTGCTCTCTAATTAAATATTTTCTTCATCTTTAGTATACTTCAGTATATGTTGAAGGCAAAAGTTCTGAGGAAACCATACCTATAATTTGGCAAATTACAAACCCAACACCTGGCACTTCATGGGGCAAACACTCACAAGATGTAGTCACATCCTAGAACACCAGGTACAGAATACAGAATGTTTATCACTGTGTACCTTGTAATGTAATTCCCTAATTTAACATTCAGCACCAACTATAAATCCTCTAAGAATTCCCCTTCAGTTTTCTTGGAATGACTTTTTGGTAAGATAGTAATCCAGATGTGCTCTTCAGTCGTACAGAGCAGCCTTTGATTTGATGGTGATTTTACGTAACAACCCTGGGTTTTCTAGACTTCAGGTTATACTACAAAGCTGTAGTAATCAAAGCAGTATGGTACTAGCACAAAAACAGATACATAGATCAGTGGAACAGAAGAGAAAACTCAGAAATAAACCCACACTTATATGGTCAATTAATCTACAGCAGGAGGGCAGGAATATACAATGGGGAAAAGACAGTCTCTTCAATAAATGGTGTTGGGAAAACTGGACAGCAACATGCAAAAGAATGAAACTGGACCACTATGCTATACACAAAAATAAACTCAAAATGGATCAAGGACCTAATGTGAGACCTGAAACCATAAAAATCCTAGAAAAGAACACAGGCAACAATTTCTCCAACATCGGCCATAGCAACATTTTTCTAGATATGTCTCCTGAGGCAAGGGAAATAAAAGCAAAAATAAACTACTGGCACTACATCAAAATAAAAAGCATCTGCACAGTGAAGGAAACAATCAACAAAACTAAAAGGCAATCTATGGAATGAGAGAAGATGTTTGCAAATGACATATTTAATAAAGGTTTAATATCCAAAATATATAAAGGACTAAGCCTCAATACCAAAAAACAATCTAATTTAAAAATGGGCAGAAGACATGAACAGACATTTCTCCAAAGAAGACATACAAAAGGCCAACAGACACATGAAAAGATACTCAACATCAGTCATCATCAGGGAAATGGAAATCAAAACTATCATGAGATATCACTTCACACCTGTCAGAATGGCTAAAATCAACAGTACGAGAAACAAGAGGTATTGGCAAGGATGTGAAGAAAGGGGAACCCTCATGCACTGTTAGTGGGAATGCAAATTGGTGCAGCCACTGTGGAAAACAGTATGGAGGTTCCTCAAAAAATTAAAAATAGAACTACTCTATGATCCAGTAATATCACTACTGGGTATTTACCCCCCAAATACAAAAACATTAATTCAAAGGGATACATGCACCCTTATGTATATAGCAGCATTATTTACAATAGTCAAATTATGGAAGCAGCCCAAGTGTCCAACAATAGACAAATGGATAAAGAAGTTGTGGCACATACATACAATGGAATATTATTCAGCCATAAAAAAGAATGAAATCTTGCCATTTGCAACCGCCAGAGAGTATAATGCTGAGCAAAATAAGTCAGTCAGAGGAAGAGAATATGATTTCACTCATATGTGGAATTTAAGAAACAAAACAAATGAGCAAAGGAAAAAAAAAAGACAAACCAAGAAACAGACTCTTAACTATAGAGAATAAACTGATGGTTACCAGAGGGGAAGTAGGACGGGGGGATGGGGAAAATAGGTGATGGGGATTAAAAAACATACTTATCATGATGAAAAAATAAAATTTTAAATTTTAAAAAGAAAAAGAACACTAGATCTACTCAGCCACCATCTCTTCTCTCTTCTCCTCTCCCCTTCACTTCTCTCCCTTCCCATTCTCTTCTCTCTCTCTCTTTTTCTCCCTCTCTCTGTCTCCTCGCCATATGGGCTTTCCTAATACACCTTGCATGATTCAGACTTTCACAAGTGGATCTTTCCTCTACACCGTATAGAAAAGAAAACTATTATAGCATTATGCTCTTTTTTCTTACAAGTAGCTCCTTCATCTCTGAGACGTTTTCATCCAAACAATTATGAAGATGTCAGCTAATGGTGCCTTCATTGTGAATTGATGTTTGATAGATTGCTCCTCTGAGAATCACCCCTCACTGTTCACACTGGGATTCTTGCTCTAACACTTCTACTAAGATAATGACGACAGTTCTATGTTTTACTATGCTTTCATGCTTGTATGTTAAGTGATTTATCATTATCATGCCCCCTCAAAACACATAGATTTTGTTTAGAGCTTATTGTGAAGTAATCAGTTAAGTCCTGGACAACTTAAACAACTATTAAACTAAGAATAATATCTATAGTAACAATTCATGCATCCTTTGCTATGTAGGTAGAAGGTGTTATTAGTGCTTACAAACTCAAAGGACTTAGCAGGTTAACAAAAAGGGATTACTACTGTGTGCTTCAGCTTTCCATTTCTGAGAGGTTTAATAATTTTTCTCCATGTGTCTTCACATGGAGTTGGAACTATAATGATTAATTTAGCTGGATGAATACAGAATCTTTCTGCTCAACAGCATTTGTCACCAATGATATAGCTATGTTCCATTAGCAATTATCATTTGAATATATGATATCTCTTGGCCATAAATGCTTTAGGTAAATGAAGTTAATAACTTTAAGAATCAAGCTTTAAACAGTTTAATTTTTGACAGAAAATTTTCTAAAATATATTAGGCTTTCCCTGTCTTGAAAAGCAAAAAATGCACAGATCAGCATTTTCATTTTGACTTAGCAACAGCCTAAGAAAAGTGAGTACTGTAGCATGCTACATTGACATCTGCTGATTATTGTGTTTATTTTTTATACTTAAATCTTTTTCACTGCCAGTTGTCCTTCTTCTAAAGTGTGCTTTCTCTCCCCCCATCTGCCATGGAAAACTAGATGGCAAAGCTTCATAGAATGCTATTTAAAATAGAAAGGATGTAGGTTCCACCAATATATACTCTATGGCTATTTATTACATTGCTACAATAAAAAAATAAATGAAAAAATGTGAATGGGTAACATTTATCTCCAATTCCTTTCTGTAGAGCATTCTCAACCTAATCTTGTGCCTTCTCACCATTGAACACTGGACAATTTCATATGTTTGTAGTCTCAACCATCCTAAGAGAAGGTACTAGTTAAAAATAAAGAGAAGTGGTGGAGTAAGAACCTATGAAAATCCACTCCTCCACAAGAATAATGAGAACAGTGGCAAAAATTGTCAAAATCAACTTTTTCAGAATCCTGGAAGTTATCCAAAGGCTCACAACAATCCAAGGAGTGTTTACTCAAGTAAAATGGCTGAATCTCAGTAAGAACAGTGAGCTTTGTGACATTTTAACTTGACCATTCCCACGCCCCTCCCCAGCTCCATGATAGCCTTGAAAAATAACAGATGCAACCACATAACTGTGAAAAACATAAGTACAGAAACCACTGGAAGGGGTAGTACAGGTTTGGAGCTCTCCAAAAAGTCCACAGAATTGTACCTCTCTGATCTGTCTTGCAGCTCCCTGGAAAAGCCCCACTCATAGTACTTGTCTTTGTTTGACCTGACTCAGTTTACTCAGTGAAAAAAAGTCATATCCCCATGGTGTTTGTTGAAAACAAATCAGTGGCAAGTGTTCAACATCAAAGTTGCCCTAGGCTGCAATACCAGTGAAGCAAACAAGAGGGTGAACAAAACCTTAAAATAAAAATCTGTGGAATACCATGTCTATAAGGGGCTTTGAAAAATTATGACATATTTTTGGGACTCTAGAGGACCACACACATGTATGGGGCTGTGTGCATGCCCAGGAGAGACCAGAGAAGGTCCTATTTCTTACGTCTGGCTGACCTTGAGGCCCTGAACAAGCATGAAGTGAGAGCTAAGACAAAATTATAAACTTCCAAAATTATAATCTTCCAGTACTGATTGGGTACCCCAACACATACAGAGAGCACCTTATCAAAGACTTAGAGTGAGATTCAAGGCATTTTTTAAAAATCTCTCTCCAATCACTAACTGACCACCAAGCTTACTGAACAGAAATTTCAGGGGCTACATACAACAAACAATGCAGGCTTTATAGAACTAGGCCATAAAATTTACTAAATAAATAAGCAGCTGCAGCAACAATAACCTTGGGGAGGGTTGACATCTGATTTCCAGAGTTGTCATATCGTATTACTTAAAATGCCCAGTTTTCAACAAAAAAGATATGAGATGCACAAACAGCAAAGTATTTCCTGTGCACAGGAAATAAAATGTTTAACAGAAACGGCTCTTGAGGAAGCCCAGATTTTGACTTCTAGATAAAGAGTTTAAGTTAGGTACTATACATAAGCTCAAAGAACAAAAGTAAAGCATGTTTAAAGGATTAAAGGGAAGTATGAAAATGATGTTTCACAGAAAAGAGAATATGAATAAAAAGATAAAAATTATAAAAAAGAATAAAACAAATTCTGGAGTTGAAAAGTATGGTAAGTGAAATAAAAAATTCACTACAACAGCAAATTTGAGTTGGTAGAAGAAAGTAAATTTCAAGATAGGTCAATTGAGATTATTCAGTCTGCACAACAGAAATTATAAAGAATGAAGAAAAATGAACAGAGAAATCAGAGATCAACATTTGCATAAAGTCCCAGATGGTGAGGGGAGAAAATGTTTAAAAAAAAAAAATGACCAAAAACTTCCCTAATTCGATGAAGAACATTAATCTATGTATCCAAGAAGCTCAATAAACTCAAAGGTATCCAAACCTAAGCACATCATAATCAAACTTTCTAAAGACAAAGAAAATCCTGAAAATAGCAAGAGAGAGGTGACTAATCACATACAAGGAATCCTTTTTAAGATTAACAATGGATTTCTCATCAGGAATCACGGAGGCCAGAAGGTAATGGAATAACATATTCAAATGCTGAAAGACTAGTTGGGATATCTTCCTTTGCAAAAATTAATAAGTCTCCCAAAATTTATATTTTATTTTTCTTTTCAGATTACTTATTGTTACTGTATAGAACTATAATAGATTTTTCTATATTGATCTTGAACCCTGAAACTTTGCTGAACTTGTTTACTACTTCTTATCCTCTAAGAGTGGATTACCTAGGATTTCTATATACAAAATCATATCATCTGCAAATAAACGTACTTTTACTTCTTCCTTTCTAGTCTAGATGGCTTTTATTTATTTTTCTTGCCTAAATGCACTAAATTCTCTCAGCTTCTGCTTATCTGGGAATACCAATTTCTCCTTCACTTTTGAAGAATGACTTTTTGCAGATATAGAATTCTCTATTTGCAGATGGCATGATCTTGTACATATACAGAAAATTCCAAGGAATCTACCATAGAACTATTAAAAGCAATAAACAAGTTCAGCAAATTTGTAGGGTACAAGACTTAATGAAAAATGGCATCCCCCATCTGATCTATAGGTTAAACTCCATCAAAATTCAAACTGTTTTCTTTGCAAAAAATGACCAACTTCTTCTGAAATTTATATGGAAACTCAAGGGTTCAAGAATAGCCAAAACATCTTGAAAAAGAACAAAGGTAGAGGACTCACATTTCTTTTTTTAAATTTTTTACTTTATTTTCCTTATTTTTCAAGTAATCTCTACTGAGGGGCTCGACTCACAACCCTGAGGGCAAGAATTGCATGCTCTACCAACTGAGTCAGCCAGGTGTCCCTTAATTCAATACCTACTATAGTAACAGTAATCAAAACAGTGGGATACTGGCATAAGGATAAACATATGCATGAATGGAATAGAATTGTGAGTCTAGAAATAGACCCTTATGTTTACAATCAATTGATTTTTGACAAGGGTGCCAAGAACATTCCATGGAGGAAAGAACAGTATTTTCAAAAAGGATGCTGGGACAACTGGATATTCATATGCAAAGGAATGAAGCAGGACTTCTACCTCATACCACACACAAAACCTAATTCAAAATGGATCATAGACCTAATATAGGAGCTAAAAGTAAAAAAACTCTTGGAAGAAAACATAGTGGTAAATCTTCATGACTTTGGATTAGGCAATGGTTTCTTAGAAATGACCTCAAAAGCACAGCAGCCAAAGGAAAAGATAAACTGGATTTCATAAAGAGTAAAAACTTTTGTGTTTCAAAGGACACCATTAAGAAAATGAAAAGATAACCCTTTGAGTAGAAGAAAATGTTGGAAAAATCATACATCTGACAAGTCACTTATCATAATCCATAATCCATAAAATACAAGGAATCCTTACAATTTAAATAATAAAACGACAGATAATTAAAAAGCAAAAGCAGAAATAAACTATTGGGACTATACCAAAATATAAAGCTTTTGCATAGCAAAGAAAACCATCAACAAAACAAAAAACATTCTCTAGTGCATGAGAGAGGATATTTGCAAATGATATAATGGTAAGGGGTTAATATCCAAAATATATAAAGAACTTGTACAACTCAACACCAATCTGATTCAAAAATGGGTAGAAGATCTGACTAGACATACTCCCAAAGACAGATGATCGACACATGAAAAGGTGTTCAACATCACTAATCATCAAGGAAACGTAAACCAAAACTACAATGAGCTATCACCTCAGAATGGCTAGTATAAAAAAGACAAGAAATAACAAGTGTTGGCGATGATGTGGAAAAAAGGAACTCTCAGGCACTGTTGGTGAGAATGTAAACTGGTATAAGCTCTGTGGAAAACAGTATGTAGGTTCCTTCAAAAATTAAATTCTACTACTGGGTATTTACCCCAAAACAAATAAGCAAACAAACAAAAAACAAAAACACTAATTCAAAAAGACATATGTATCCCTGTGTTCATTAGAGCATTATTTACAATAGCCAAGATCTGGAAGCAACCCAAATGTCCATTGATATATGGTGGATAAAGATGTGGTACACACACACACACACACACACACAATGGAATATTACTCAGACATAAAAAAGAATGAGATCTTGCAATATGGATGGACCTAGAGGGTAATACACTAAGTGAAATAAGTCAGACAGAGAAAGACAAATACCGTATGATTTCACTTATCAGTGGAATCTAAGAACAAAACAAAGGAGCAAACAAGAAAACAAAGAGACTCCTAAATACAGAGAACAAACTGATGGTTCCTAGAGGAGAGATGGTGTGGGATGGGCAAAAGAGATGAGGGGGATTAAGAGGTACAAACCCCCAGTCACAAAATAAATCAGTCACAGAGATGAAAAGTACAGCATAGGGAACATAGTCAATAATACTGTAAGAACATTGTATGGTAACAGATGATGGCTACACTCATGGTGATACTGAGTAATGTATGGAATTGTCAAATCAATATGTTGTATACCTGAAACTAATATAACTTTGTATGTCAATTATACATCAATGATAAAATTTTAAATAAATAAATAAATAAATAAGAATACATTAGGGATTTTGAGAGAAAAAAAGTAGACAAAGGATCTGAATGGACATTTCTCTAAAGAAGATACATGGATGGCCAATAGCATATGAAAAGATGCTCAACATCATTAGTCACTAGGGAAATGTAAATCAAAACCACAGTGGGACACTCATTATTTCACACTTACTCTAGGATGGCTAAAAGAGAAAAGAAAAGAAAAGAAAAAAGACAATTGCAAGTCTCACTGAAGAATGGAAAAATTGGAAACCTCATACATTGTTGGTATGAATGTAAATGGTGCAGCTGCTTTAAAAAAGTTTTGTAGTTCCTCAAAATGTAAACACAGAGTTACCATAAATAAGACCCAGAATTCCTGGGTATATGCCCAGTGGAATGGAAAACATGTCCACACAAAAATCTGTAATGAATGTTCAAAGTAGCATTATTCGTTATGGCCAAGAAGTGAAAACAACACAAATGTCCATCAACTGTTGAGTGGATAAACAAAATGGGTCATATCCATACCATGGGATACTATTTGGCAATGAAAAAGAATAAACCACTGATATATGCTACAATAACTGATCAACCGTCACAACATGCTAAGTGAAAGAAGCCATCAACGAAAGGTCATATACTGTATGATCCCACTTACATGAAATGTCTAGTATGCAAATCCACAGAAAGAGAAAATCAATTAGTGGTTGCCAGAAGCTGGGATAAGAGGAAAGGAGAAATGACTGCTAATGGGTATGGTACGGGGCTTCTTTTATGAAAATGTTTCTAAATTTAGATTACAGTCAATGATAGTTGCACATTTGTACTAAAAGCTACTAAATGGTACATTTTGAAGTGAATTTTCTGATATGTGAATAATATCTCAACAAAGTGTTATAACAATAAAATAATAATTTATTCCACATTGGTACTAATTAGATGTGTTTCAACAGCTTAGCAGTAGCATTTTTAAAAGACAGAATAGTAATTAATGAAAGGATGACAAGCTAATGGTAAGTTTCAGCAGTGAACAATGAGATGGATATTTGTGGTGAGAAATATTTCTCAGCTTCCTAAAATCAACAATGCAGGCAACTGTCTAATATATCCCAGCTAGAGACAACCCTGATATGTAAATAAATCAATGTTTTATAACCCAGCGTTTGGTGATCAGAGGAAATCTCTAGAGTAGAAACCCTCTCCTTCCTTTTGCAAAATGCATTTTCCCTAGAAATTTAAATTACAAAGCTGAGATATTTTGTCATTTCTTACTTTTAATATTTGCATGACTAAAACAAAAATAAAGCTTCTACCCTCTTGGAAATTATAAAATGAAGTATTACTACATACATATCACATGTACATGTCAGAAAAAATACAAACCATTTAAGTTTAGTTTTTCACTTTTATTACTCTTTATTTAACTACACCCCAAGTAGAAGAAAGTTGTCTCAAAGTATACGCAATAAAGTGAGAGCTCATTTTGTTTACCCAAATGAGAAGGCTTTAAGTAAGAATCTCCTTATACGATGTCTAAATCAAAGTAACCAACAAAAAATTATTATTGTGATGATAATTCAGTTCACTGAGCCAAACAAATGATATTTTAGTCCCTCAAATCTGAAGACACAGAATAGATGAAAACAACAACAAGGTAATGGGATCATGGATTTTATAATTGGTATCATCAGAGGTCTTTTAACTATGTTTTGTCCAACAGAAGATTCCCTTCTAGGGCATTTCTGAAAACTGGGTATCTGAGCTATGCTTAAACAGCTGTTAGATTCAGTAGCAAGACAGAATCAGAGAATCCAGGTGGATTTATTTTGAGGGAAGAGAGAGAGGTGATGTGGTACTTTAAAAGATCATGCAGTTTAGCCTTAGAAATATTAAGAGTCCCAGAAAAAATAGATAATTTTATTTTATTTATTTATTTTGAGAGAGAGAGAGCGAGAAAGAGAGCAGGAGGAAGAGCATGGGGGAGGGAGAGAGAGAATCTCAAGCAGATCCCCCACTGAGCGCTGAGCCTGATGTGCGGCTAGATCTCAGGACCCTGAGATCATGACCTGAGCTGAAACCAAGAGTCAGAGGCTTAACCGACTGAGCCCCCCAGCACCCCTACATACTTATATTTTATTTTTTTCATTTTTTTATTATGCTATGTTAGTCACCATACAGTACATCATTAGTTTTTGATGTAGTGTTCTATGATTCATTGTTTGCGTATAACACCCAGTGCTCCATGCAATATGTGACCTCCAGAATAGCCATCACCGGGCTAACCCATCCCCCCACACCCTCCCCTCTAAAACCTTCAGTTTGTTTCCCGGAGTCCATAGTCTCTCATGGTTCATCTCTCCCTCTGATTTCTCCCCCTTCATTTTTCCCTTCCTTCTCCTAATGTCCTCCATGCTATTCCTTATGTTCCACAAATAAGTGAAACCATATGATAATTGACTTTCTCTGCTTGACTTATTTCACTTAGCATAATCTCCTCCAGTCCCATCCATGTTGATGCAAAAGTTGGGTATTCATCCTTTCTGATGGCTGAGTTATATTCCATTGTATATATGGACCACATCTTCTTTATCCATTTGTCTGTTGAAGGGCATCTCAGTTCTTCCCACACTTTGGCTATTCTAGACATTGCTGCTATGAACATAGGGGCGCATATGGCCCTTCATTCCACTACATCTGTGTCTTTGGGGTAAATACCCAGTAGTGCAATTGCTGGCTCATAGGGTAGCTCTATTTTTAACTTTTTGAGGAAGCTCCACAGTGTTTTCCAAAGTGGCTGTACCAACTTGCATTCCCACCAACAGTGTAAGAGGGTTCCCCTTTCTCCACATCCTCATCAACACTTGTTTCTTGTCTTGTTAATTTTTGCCATTCTAACTGGTGTAAGGTGGTATCTCAATGTGGTTTTGAATTGAATTTCCCTAAGGGTCAATGATGATGAACATTTTTGCATGTGTCAGTTAGCCATTTGTATGTCTTCTTCTGAGAAGTGTCTGTTCATGTCTTCTGTCCATTTTTTGACTTGTTTTTTGGGTGTTCAGTTTGAGAAGTTCTTTATAGATCTTGGATATTAGCCCTTTGTCTGTAGTGTCATTTGCAAATATCTTCTCCCATTCTGTGGGTGGCCTCTTTGTTTTGTTGACTGTTTCCTTTGCTGTGCAGAAGCTTTTTATCTTGATGAAGTCCCAGAAGTTCATTTTCGCTTTTGTTTCCCTTGCCTTTGGAGATGTGTCTTGAAAGAAGTTGCTGTGGCCAATGTTGAAGAGGTTACTGCCTATGTTCTCCTCTAGGATTTTGATGGATTCCTGTCTCACACTGAGGTCTTTCATCCATTTTGAGTTTATCTTTGTGTATGGTGTTAGAGAATGGTCGAGTTTCATTCTTCTGCATGTGGCTGTCCAATTTTCCCAGCACCATTTATTGAAGAGACTGTCTTTTTTCCAATGCATATTTTTTCCTGCTTTGTTGAAGATCAGCTGACCATCGAGTTGAGGGTCCATATCTGGGCTCTCTACTCTGTTACATTGGTCTATGTGTCTGTTTTTGTGCCAGTACCATGCTGTCTTGGTGATCACAGCTTTGTAATATAGCTTGAAATCAGGCAACGTGATGCCCCCAGCTTTGTTTTTCTTTTTCAACATTTCCTTGGCAATTCGGGGTCTTTTCTGATTCCATACAAATTTTAGGATTGTTTGTTCCAGCACTTTGAAAAATGCCATTGGTATTTTGATCGGGATGGCGTTGGAAGTATAGATTGCTCTGGGCAGCATAAACATTTTAACAATGTTTATTCTTCCGATCCATGAGCATGGAATGTTTTTCCATCTTTTTGTGTCTTCTTCAATTTCTTTCATGAGCGTTCTGTAGTTCCTAGAGTATAGATCCTTTACCTCTTTGATTAGGTTTATTATGGTTTTTGGTGCTATTGTAAATGGAATCAATTCTCTAATTTCTCTTTCTACAGTTACATTGTTAGTGTATAAGAAAGCAACGGATTCCTGTGCATTGATTTTGTATCCTGCCACATTACTAAATTGCTGTATGAGTTCTAGTAATTTTGGGGTGGAGTCTTTTGGGTTTTCCACATAAAGTATCATGTCATCTGCAAAGAGACAGAGTTTATGAAAAACCCACAGCAAATATCATTCTCAGTGGGAAAAGCTGAGAGCCTTTCCCTTAAGATCAGGAACACGACAAGGATGCCCACTCTCGCCACTATTGTTCAACATAGTACTAGAAGTCCTAGCAACAGCAATCAGACAACAAAAAGAAATAGAAGGTATTCAAATTAGCATACTTATATTTTTAAAAACTGTTTATTGGAACTAAACCAATTTCTTCATTCAGAAAATACAAATAAATCAAACAATACAAAGAACAGAATTTTTTCAGCTAATAGAAATTATACTATATTTACATTCAACGTGATTAAAAATATTTGCTCAAGGTTAACAAGACTAATCTGAAACAGAATTATCAAAATTAATTACTCTATTTTAAATATAACTACCCTATTGCTCCATCTTGCATCTCACACAGTTCTAAAAGCCCCAGTAGCTGAAATGTACTTATTCTGATTTGTTTTTGATTCTTAGAACAGTTCGTTGCTCTCCATTGCCACCCAGTTCCTAGAATAAAATCCCCCTTGTGTAGGCTCAGCAGCTCTTTGGTGTGGCCCATTGTCTTTCACAGAGAAAATGGGAAGGAGACTCTTAATTATTTCACTTTCATAATATTTCTCAGAGCATAATTCAGCAGCCTGAATTTTTAAGAGGAATTCAAACCAAAAACAATAGCAACTCATAATTAACACAATTAACACAACTCAATTTTACCATATATAAAAATAATCTTCCCATCTGCTAAGCCAAAGGAGCATACAACTTGTAAAATTTCCAGCAAAATTTGGTCATGGGGCATTCCCTCTGCTATAAGGAGAAGGGGAAAAGGCGTTGGGGAGCTACCCTTCTAGGGAGCTAGAGAGGGCAGCTGACTGGGAGAGCTCTAGTCTTCTGCCCAGCAAGCTTTCTTAGTCGGTCTTCTGGTAACAGCCCTGCCCCCAGTCCATTCTTCCACGCATGAGAAGCAGGTTGGGGGGGGGGGAGCACATGATCCAGGCCTGGCCAATCATGCTACCTCATTCCACCATGGTCCTCCCCTACCCCCAGCCCCGTCTGAACAGCTACTATTCCAAGATGATGTGCCTCAAGCAGAACAAATAAGAATCCCTCCTGTACAGATTTTGAGAGGAACAAAAGCTCTCTTTTTGCTGGGCTCTTTAAAGCACGGCTGCCAGAGGCCCTGTCTCCCGCCCTTCTGTACAAGGAAGCAGGGCCAAGCAAAGGTCATATGGGTGGAGAAAAAATCTTGGCTGTGTCAGGTACTTAGTTTAAGTAGCAACAACCCTGATTTTTATAGCCCTTCCTTCAATTCTCTGAGCTAACCCAGTTATGTGAGCCAAGAAATCCTCTCTTTTCTTTGAATTGGAATTGTTATAATTAACCAAAAAAGTCCTAACTCATGCAAAGTTTCTGGAAAAACATCTTTTATCCCTTGGTGTGGACCATCGGTCTCAAGCTGGCAGTGAATCTTACCTATAGGAACGTTTAAGCTTATCTCAATGTGAATGCTTTTATGTGGGACGTGTGTTCTCCAGCTTGCCACTGTCCCCCAAACTCCCTATTGTCTTAGACTCACTTGCTTCCCAAATGCATGATACCTGTCTAGACTTGAAGGCAGGGCTGCATCACTGCATGCTAACGAAGTGCCAATCTCGGTGTAGTCCACGTGAACACCACTGGGCCCCAGACCTGCATGGTGCTCGGTCATCCACATAGGCTACTGTGAATCATGCCCCCTTGAGGTATGTAATGTTGAGGTCCTGGTTAAAGGCATCTGAGTTTAGTTCCCCTGGTTTAGACCTCATCCCTTCTCAAAGTATGTTCTGGCAAGATCATCTGAAGGTCTTGAGAGCTTCGCTTGTATGTTATATTGATGGAATCCTGATACAGAAAGAAAGTAGATTACATAGCTACCCTTAGTTGACCTAAATCAGATCATTAGCTATCTGGGGGAAAGGAATATCTAAGGCAAGGATATCCAGATTGGAAACAATTAACTACATATCTAAAATATGTTTTTTTTTTTCAGAAAAATAAAACTGCAAATGTAGATTAAGTGGTAACTGACACACTTGGGATCATCATTTAAAGGTCTTCTGTAAGTGCCTGTAGGCAAACCGGCTATTGGACTAGGGGCACAGACACAAAGCCGCGTACTAAATTTAGCCAGCAGAGCATTTGTTTGTCCAGCACTGTCATTTTTTTAAAAAAACCCAAACGGAACATTCTTTGCCGCCAAGACTTGTGCTCCCCCATTCAGCACAGACACCACTACTTCTTACTGCCCTTGTTGGCTTACTACAGATTAGCTGCCTGACCTCCATGGAATTTTGAGTTTTGCAATCCCTGGTATAAAGCAACACAGATAAATGCGAAGAGAGGAGCACTATAATTGAGAGGGAAAAAAAAACCCGAAACTAACCTATAAGAATGATATGAACATAGATCTTCCAGATTTTGAAATGTCATAGGCAATCTCCTCCCAGTCAAGCACCTAAGAAACAGACTGGGTATCTCTCCCATCATTGCTCACATTTTGTAAGTTTTAAAATGGGATAGGAAGACAGGAATTTGGGGCACATTCTTCTCAAACTGTCACTTTGGCACAATCAGGACATCTAGTCCTGGATGTGTCACAAAAACAGGATCAGTCACCGCCTGTCTCGAATGATTCGCAAATTCTCCTCCCTGGATACGGGGGCTGAGAAAGAGGACCTTTTGAGGTTCTTTCCAGCTCTGTGATTCTCAGGGATTTGTTCGCAGTCTTGTCTCCACTACTTCAAACCAAACTTTGCAAGAGGCAAACATATCACGGGGTACATAATCCAAACAGTCTCCCTTGAAAGGATCCTCGAGATCTTAAACACACTAAACAGCTCCATATCCATAAGTTCATGGACCAAGTCCAGGCCAAAGTGCTCTCTAAATGAGGCTGTTTATTATTTCCCAAGTTCCTGAAGAAACCATTTTGCTTTAGTATTAATAATGAGCAGCTTAAAGCTGGAAACATAACAGAGATGCATGGAACTTTAATAGAAGAAAATGACCCCTTCTGAACACAATCCAGCTCTGAAATGTTTCAGTTGGAAGTCCAGTAGACTGGATTAGAAGGTGAAGCCTGCGTTTTTATCTTATTTACATTATGAAAAACGCATTTGCTGCAGCACTTCTGACAGATTTTTTTCCGTGACCCTCGAGAATAAACACTTAGATTCATTAAACACATAATCATTCTCAGATGACCATCTAAGGAGGCAACTCAAATGAACCAACAAAAGTTTTATACAGTAATGTGGAAAAACCCATTGTCTATAGAAATTTATTTGGGCAGAATCTTGCATAAAGTCTGAACTATTACTCTGTGTTTCTTTTGTAGGGACACAAAAGAAAATAGAAAACACTTTTCCCTAAAATTATAACACTGAGTTTTCTGTCAGTAAACTGATCAATCACATTTTTAAAGCAACGATTATATTACATTAGAAGCCTGGTACTACGTTCTATGTGAATTTATAGGAAAAAACAAACAAGGTAAGAGAAAGTAATTAGCAAGATAAGTATCTTTAAATATATGAACATGTGCATACATTATGCATACTACATAATCTTTTAATTTACACATTAATCTTTAACCAAAAAAAAAACCCCACAATAAACAAAAAACCCAAATGGCTTATTTATAAACGTTGTCTGTAGAGAGATGAAGAATTTATAGAAAGTCCTCTGTGAGGATTTCCTGGGGATTCCATTTTTCTTCACAAGGCCGAATGGAGCTTTAGGGTTCTCCAGCTGAGCAGGGAGCAACAGAAATGCAGGAACCCAAGAAGTAGGGCAGATAGGCACAGGAAAGAAGGGACACAGGAGTGTACCTCATGGGGAAGCAAAGTCAGAACAGTTCTGCAAGAGGTGGAGAGTGGGAAACAGAAGCACAGGGTGGTAGGGAGGGCAGTAGGGAGTGGCCCTGGGTGTGGGGGATGCTGACTGAAGCGGCAATGGGTAAGGGACACTGAACATGACTGCAATGCATTACAAATGCACTCCTCTACCCCGCACACTTCCTGGAGAGCCTGAATAGATCTGACTTTGTGTTTCTTCAAAAGGGACACAGTACACAGACTGGACCACATGGAGCTATAGTATAGTTTATATTTGAATTACAAGCCAAAATTTTTCTCTGTACTTGGAGTCTCAAGATTATTTGCTAAATAAGACCATCTAACTTGATTTCAATTTTATGTGAAGTAGAAGACAATTTTCACAATCTTGGGCAAATCCAAACACACTTTGATCTCAATGGAAAATAACCAAGGCAGGGAGGGGGGGATACTGCCATTTGGGACAGAAAGATAAATAAGGATACATCTCATGAAGTTGTCAATCACTCTTCACTGTGGTTTTAGTTATATCATGCAAACACAATTGTCTAATGAGATTTAAGAGTTGCAAGTCTGAAGCAGAAAGATGTGCCTTGACTGGGATCACTTGTAAATGAAGGGAATGAAGGGAAGGAGCCGAAAATGAGGAAGAATGTGTGGGCCAGATCATTATTCAGCTGACTGTTCAACTGAGTATGTCAAGCGCATCCTGCAGTCCATGGAGAGCCATTGAAGGGTTTATACAGGGGAGAGGTGGCCAGAGGTGACTAGTGGTGACTAGGGAGGCAGGAAAGAAGTGGGAGGCTAGGAAGACATCATACAAGGGGCCTTTTCGGAGCACAGTGTGAGACAAGACGTAAGGAGAACAGGAGGGAACAGTTCAAAAACTTTTGTGAGAAACATGTCCTACTATTAGTTTATGAATAGTATAGTTAAAATATCATCTTATCAAATACTATTAACAATATGGTCTGAATAAACTAAAAACTCTCTAGTCTTAAAGCAACCAAATTTACATATCTAAATGTTTTGTAGCACTTCAAACTCAGTTTCATCAAAATTGAACTCATTATTTTCCCTCTCAAACATATTCCTCCTCCTTCATTCTCTAGGGAATTTCTCCTGGGACTTCTCTCTATTATCCCCACTTTAAGACAGAAAAAAAAAAATGGAATCTGAGAGAAAGTTGAGTACACCAAGGTCACAGTAAGTGATAAGACTAAAATCAAGGTCCATCTGATTCCAAATATAATAGTCTTTCTACTTCCTAATTAAGTTATCCAATGAATCTGACTACCTTTTTTTTTTTTTAAACTTAATAATACAGTGTGTTCATTAAATCATATCCAGTGAAATACTCATCTCAAAGTTGCTTTCTTCAGAAGTTCATAGGGAAAAAAAACATAAAAGTCCTAGAGATTAAGTTTTCTGACTTCATTTAAAAAAAAGTGAGAGCTAATCAGAATAAAAAAGATTAATATAACAGATTAAATTATGTACAATTAAATTACCCATTCCAATACTTTCTATTTGTTCTCATCTTTTTTTAAAATTTTATTTTATTATGCTATGTTAATCACCATACATTAAATCATTAGTTTTTGATGTAGTGTTCCATGATTCATTGTTTGCGTATAACACCCAGTGCTCCATTCAATACGTGCCCTCTTTAATACCCATCACCAGGCTAACCCATCGCCCCACCCCCCTCCCCTCTAGAACATCTTAAAGCCACACCTTTTTTGCTCACACTGAATGAAGTAAGCATTTTATAGGTATGAATGTACTGCATATTTACAATCCTTTCATTGAAAGTACCTTGATTTGTATTAATTATATAGCAAAATCCTGCAAACACTTCTTGACACTTACCACTAACTAGGATGGTTAAAGGTAAGGACAGAAAATTAACAACAAAAAAATCTGTATCACCCACTGAGAGAGAAACAAAAGATGTACCTTTATGTTAGTAATAGGATTAATAGCATAGGAGACAGAACAGAATGGCTAATCTGTTTAGGGTTTTTCCTTCTGGAGGGAGCTATCAAGGGGAGAAAGTACCAGAGACTTGGGGGGGAAACCCTCTAGGAAAGTCAGAAGTTTCAGAGCAGAAGAAAGGACTCAGATATTTGCCTTAATGTCCTTTGATGCCTGATCTAAAAACTCTTTTCAATTCCCTATCTGGAACCCGAGGATCACAAAGGAATTGAAACTTGCAATGAGTGGCTAAATATATTTTACATAAAAGGTAAGGTCAGGCTGTTGGAAGGCTCTTAAAATCTAAAAGAGAGGGAAGGGCAGAACCACTTCTCCTCAACTTCACAGTTAGCTGACTGTTAAAGAGGAACAACAGAGGGCTTTGTGAGGCTGTAAAAGAAAAAAAAAAGAAATTCCAGAGAATGTAGTTTCATAGATTTCTCTGGGGAGAAAGCTGGGAATGTGGTCCTCTGAATGCACAGGAAACAGAAAAACTCTTGGGTACAAAATGGGATACACTAGGAATGAAAGCAAGATATTTGAAAGCAATTTCCCAGGTTCTTTCAGACAACAGGAATTGGTTCATTGATAGGGCCCATTATTATGACCTTGTGTTCAAGGTAGCATTGCAGGACTTGTGAGAGCATATGCAATGGCAGTAACAAGCTAGTCTTCACAAAGATGACAAGAGGACAGAGTGCAACAGCAATGAGATACTACTAAAGTTAAATGTGCTTGAGGTGAACAGGTGGAGGAGCCAGGCAGTCACATTTACTGATAGCCATAGTGAGGATAACAGGGCACGAGGGTGGTGGGGGATAAGCTGTTACTTCAAAGAGAAAACAGAGATCACCCTACAGGAAATTCCTCAGCTCCTCTCTCCACCCCCTACCTCCACCCGCACATATTTATCTCCATTAGCCCCATCCACTTCCTCATCTCTGGTCCTAGAGATTGGTCCTTCTCTCCGGTCCTAGAGATTGGTCCTTCTCTCCAAAGTGAATCTTTTCCAACTAAGTTCTAGATTGTTCTTTCTCCTAGCTCCCTAGGGACCTTTCTTCATCTATTAACTCGTCCCCTGTACTTTTGACTCCTTCCTTTCTATTGCTTGCTTCCTCCTTAGAAAATAGGAAGACTCAAGTTCTCTCATTGTGGAAAATATTTTCATTTATTTTTGATTATACAAGTAGTTCATAAATGCATGCATATACATGTCTATTAAAATTTTTTAAATTACCATAAATGTCCCACTTAAACATAATTCTCCTCTCCATCCTCAAACTTTCACCTTCATTAATCACTGTTATCCCTTTTGCATGCACACTTCTAGACTTTTTTTTTTAACATATAGCATTGTTTTATGTCCTTTTCCCTTTTTAAATAACTGGTTTCATACTATATGCACTTTGGGGCAATATTTTTTGTTCATTCGATAGGTCTTATCACATCAGTGGGTTCACCTCATCATTTTTTAACTTAAGTCAGTATCGCATGTCACAGTGTAAATATGTAACTTACTTAACCAGTCCTCTACAGATGAACAGTTGGATTCTTTCCAATTTCTTGCCATTGCAAGCAATGCTGGAAGGGACAACAGCCTTTACCATTTCTCTTCAGTAGATGCTCTGAAGTGAAATTTCTGGATCATGGAGCAGGTATCCTTGGCAGTTTTGATAGATACTCACAATGATGTCCTCTAAAGTGACCAGAGCAATGCTTATGTACAACTGCAATGAAAGAATTCCTATTTTCTTAGACTCTCACCTTGATATTACCAATTTTTATTTTGCCGACTTAGTGAGGGGATGAGGTCTCTCATATCTCTAATTTTAATTTATCTGATCTTAATGTGATTAAGTATATTTTCATATTTACATTAAGCATGCTTTCATATATTTATTAACTAATTATATTTCCTCTTTAGGGAACTGCCTGTTCATGTCATTTGATTGTTTTGTAATAAATTATTTGTCTCCTTATTAATTGGGAGGGGTTATTTCCATGTTATGGATATTAAGACATATATATTTTATATCTTCTTCTAGATAGCAGCTTACCTTTTAATATTGTTTATGGTGGCTTATATTGTCCAATATTTTTATCAAGTCAAATTTGGTTTTGGCTTTTTTTTTTTTTTTTTTGAGAGATAGTGTGCATGTTGGGGGGGGTGGTGGAGGAGGGAGAGGACGGGCAAAGGGAGAGAGAGAATCTTAAGCTGAGCATGGAGCCACCCAGGTGTTCTTCTTTGTTTTTTCTTTTTTTTTTTTAAGTAGGCTGCACACCCAAATTGAGGCTTTAACTCATGACCCCAACCCCGAGATCGGGAGTTGCATGTTTTACTGGCTGAGCCAGCTAAACACCATTATTTTTTGCATTTTATGTCATAAGGAGGGACTTCTATTTTCCAGCATCATAAACATGTTTCCTCCATTTCCCTCTATTTATTGCTTTTTTTAAATTATTTAATTTATCTTATGTTTATTTTTTGTTAAGGGCATGAATTAGCACTTAACTTTGTTTTTGCTGAGTCAATAGCTAGTTTCCCCAGCATCAGTTATTAAATGACCCATCGTTCCTCGACTCATTTAAAATGCTACTCTTATCATAAACTAAGTTGTCGGATGTACATGAGACTGTTTCTGAAATATCCATTCTAACCTATTAATTGATTTGTCCATTTCTGTACTGATAATCACACTATTTTCATTATCATAGATTTATAATATGGTTTAATATCTGGTAGGGCATCTCCTCATCCTTGTTCTTCTACAGAATTATCTTGGCTATTCTTGCACATTTTCTTTTCCTTGTGAATTTTAAAATCAGTTTTGTCAAGTTCCAATTGCTTCGAATTTATTTGACCACAGAACTCATTTTTCAAAGATCAATGTTCAAAAGAACACACTTCAGTGATACATTGGCTTAAGCTGTATCTGGCCCAAAGATTTATTTTGTTTGGTCAGTATAGTGTTGACCCGTTCATGTTTTTAAAAACGTTTGACACCCATCTGAGAGCCAAAAGTAAATAATGAATGTGCAACAGGGTGTGTGTATGTGTGTGGTGGGATGTCTTTGCTTTCCCAAATGGCAACAACTGGCTGGAGCCAAGTAGTGACTGCTTCTTTTATTTACTTAGGCCCTAAGTCCAAGTTCTCCAGTTTCTGAACTTGGCCTGTTCACTTATTTGTGCTATCTACCTAGACTTTAGACAGATTTTGCCTCTGAGAACCCTGTATTATAGTAACACCATCCTCAATAGTCTTGTGTCCCTCCAATTCATCCTTTCTCTACATTGCCACCAGAACGATTTTTCTATAACATATATAACTGGGCCACCACTCTGACTTAAATTTTTTGGCAACTTCTGACTAGTTTTAGGATAAGATCCAGTTTTCTCTGTAGGCCATATGAGGCTTGTCATCACCTGAAATATTTTTCATCTGTCATTTCCCATTATTTCTCCCTTTCTCTAGCCATTGGACCTGTCTACAGTTCCCAAAAGATTTCCCACATATTCATCCATACTTTAATTTAAGTTGTTCTGTGTGGAAGATCAAGTCAACCCACCACCCATAAACTTCACCCTCCAACCCTTTGCCCCAACCAAATTTCTTCTTTCCTCACATGTGTTTGCTTGTATAACACCTACATCTCCAAGTCTCAGATGCAATTCCATCACTAGCTGCTCTTTACAGTTCTTCCTGACTGCTTCTCCACAGTCACTTTCAACCTTCCCAATGCTATCCCAAGAAAAGAATGGAGGGTCTTCTTCTTTGTCCCTTCTCCACTCATTATACTTCCCACTGAATCAATACATGACTGATTTTCTTGTCTGTTTGACCCATAAGACTGTGTTCTCCTTGTGATCAAAAATCCTATCTTAATCAAGTCACTGTCTCCTAAGCCTAGGACAGGGTAAGTAGAAGCCTAGGCATTCAATGGAATGGAATGAAGGAAAAGACTGGAGAGAGGATGAAGGGAGGGAGAGTTTAATGAGTCAATCATTGTCTTTACTCTTGAGGAGCTTGAAGATATATATATAATCACTATTTAAATTAGTAGGATTGTCACATGACCAAACAACTAAATCCCCAAGGAGAGAGTGGAATTAACCTTGTCCTCTATTTTAACAAATACCATAGACAAAATCACGTAATTGTTTCTCTGGCAAACTCATAAGAGTTGTGCAATGCCACAGACAAATTCTCTCTAAATTTAAAGTTCTTAATGTTATTTTGTCTTTAGCCAATATATTTTGAAATTTTCATTTCTAAAATAATAAAGGAATTTGATGGTAATAAGTGATAAAATATACAAATATTTTCTTTGCCTGCAGTCCTTCAGTAGTCTGTAAAGTTAAGACAACCTGTACTCAAATAAGACTGAAGGATGCTCTTTGGCACATATAAACATTCTTCTCGCATATTAAAGGTCAATCAGCTATGCCAGCTTTGTCAGAAAACAAAAAAGTGATCTCAACAAGATGCCTAAACCCTATAATCACATTTATAGAACATTTTTAGTTGTATTCTTAGTTGTATTCATCCTGTTTGGGCATTTTTAGCAACTGTCTAGCAGATTTGTCCATGCACATATAAAACACAAAATTCCATTAATACGACATTAAGGTTTCAAGTTTAAACATACAGGAAACTGAGAAGTTATGGCCCTCATAACAACTTTAACTCACCCACCTTCCATATTCTACATGTGTTAAGTTTAGATACTAAAAGGTTAAGCATTGAGCTGGAACACAAGAAGGACACATATATAAACAGTCCAAACTCTCACATTGCTTAGGATGTCTACTTTTATTTTCAAAAAATTACACACTAATATGATCTATTTTCCATATACATAATGGATACATGCAGAGAGGAATTGGAACTGAGCCTATTTCATTAAAATATTCAGGAGGTTTAAAGTTGAATATTCACACTGCATTAAAAACATCTCTACAGTGCCTTAAAAAGTTGCTATGCATTTTTAGTATATTCTTAGTTTAGAAAATTAAAACAAAAATACAGAAAACACCTATTTCCCAAGTAAGAGAAGTACAAGATCTGATTAGGTATCTTGAAAATTCCATAATGGTTGAAAGAGCAAAAAAATTATACCTGACAGTCTTATGACATCTTTTTTATTCTATTTATTATTTTATTTTCTCCCTAAACTCTTTTTTATGGAGAAATTTTTAAAAAGAATTCTGTTGGCTTGGAAGTAAGCATTTACCTCTCTTGAAGAGCATCATTTGTTTCACAAATGAGGAAAAAAAACCTTATTTTGTTCTACTACTGCTTGACTCAGTATATTAAGTTCAGAGTTATACATTAAATAATTGCCCTATGAGCTGAGGCCAAGCACACATATTTCCACCCAAGGGGAAAAGTTTAGAGTGAATGAAAATAAAACTCAATAATGAAGGTCTTTGCGCAGAGGCAGTCGGCCAAGTTAGAGTGTAAAAATCCAACATGGTGTGTGGCTCTCACTTGAATACATGAAAAAGAACTACTAAATCATTTAAGTATCACGGGCTTCCTTTTGGGTTATAATGAACCACCAAACCTTGGGGCTAGCAGGACCGATCTGGTTTGTCCTTCTGCTCTCAGGTAGGCCTACCGAACCTATCCTGGACAGAGGAGAAATGGAGCTAGGTTTCAAGCCTGCCAAGAGAATCCGCAATTGCTCCTAATAACTCATTCTAGTATTAAATAGCTCTGTCAAGAAATCTTCCCAGTATCTCCAGTAAATCCTGTGTGCTGAAATTTAAACCGGAAAACCGGCCCCAATGTGACTTTAACATGTGGTCCCTTAACCTGGAGGTTATATTGTACCATAAAGACTCATACAATAGGACCAATTCTCTATGTATTTTACAGCAATTTCCCAACAGTTACTTAAGAGTATCTGGGCCAAGAAAGTGCTACATATAGAAAATATATGTCCTATTTTGTTTCAATATTTGGAATATCATCTCATTAATCTCGGTTTCTTTCTTTAAATGTGTCCACAAAGCAGCTAATCACAGAAAAAGACCAGTTCTATATATTACCACTGCACTGGTCAGTCAGCAAGCTGACTTTTTCACCATACTCATAGTTGTTGATCAGCTCAACTATGCAATGAGAGTCAGTAAAGTTGTATTTTGTATGACTTATCCTCAAAGAAATGGCTTAAATTTGGCCATGCTGAAAACTGGCCAACCTAGCCATATCATATCTACCCATAAGTTCATGGACATAGTCATCAAAATTGCCAAAAATCTGTGTAAGGCCTACTATCTAACCCCTCATCCATTTCTTCATGCCTTCATTCCAACAAACATTGATGATTTCCCTTCTTCCATAGCACTGTTCCATGTACAGTATAATATACATAAGTAAAATTCTAAAACAGCCCTTAAAGAGCCAAACTTTGTTAAGCTAGAAGCCCCAAGATTCAGTTTATTCTATTCAATGATATGAATATCATCAGTCTAAACATACACAGTACTGTGCCTCTCGTAAAAGAACTTTACAGCAACTTCAAAACACTAACAGCATGAGATAAATAACATTGTCTAAGTAGACTAATACAATCCAGAAGCTTCCATTTTCTTTTCAAATAAGTAAAAAGTTAAAATACAGTTATTCTGGTCAGCAAGGACATTATGCATGATTCCATAATTACATCAAGTTTTCTAACGCAAGTGATAATTTCCTTTTCATTCCCTGTAAATCCCGTGAAAACACCTTGTAATGCTTCGTACAAAAAGTTGGTGCTCACATATTTGTTTCTTGTACTGCTGCCCTCTCAGTGAGAGCAAGATCCAAATTGGTCTTACATTCACTGCAATTATTACACTATGGAAACAATCACTCCTCAAAAAGGCTGATAAATGCAGGAACTTAGGCATAGTGACTTTTGTTCACAATCTGTCTGAAAAGACACATCAAAATCTATTTCAAAAGCTATTCTTACCCTACAATTATATACTGATATAAGATTTAATAACAATAACATTGTTTTACATGGGTAGGCTCAATTTTTCATCCAGATTCACTTCCACCATCTTTGGAAGGCCTTTTGTGATTCTATTGCCACACTAATCCCCTTGATTTGCATCTCTTTTTATTTTTTTTTTTAAATTTCTCTGATTACAGGAACAGTATATGTTTCTTGTCAAGAACACAGAATAGAGTAGAAATTCAAAGTCCTTCATAACTTTGTCCTACAAAGATAATACAGGTTAACATATGCTGTGTATACCTTTAGATTTTTGTCTATGTGCCTGTGTCAAGAATGTTCTCTTTCTTATTTTATTTTTCCTCCACCAAGTCTAATCCCCAACCCACTTTCTTGTCAGGGCCTGATTTTCTTCCACTCCTAGAATCTGAAGCATCTCACCTCACCTCCAATAGTAGAACTGGAAGCAAATGAAAATCAAAGGATCAGAAAAGGAGTTAGAGAGGTACACAGCAGGGGAAAGAATAAAAGAGAAGGGTACAAGAGGCAAAGCAGAGATGTGGAAACTAATAAGAGCATCTTAAGAGAACCAAATAAAGTCCCTTCCCATGAAGAAGCTGATGAAGTTAGACAGACCCATGAGTCACTGCCAGATTGATATCCTCTGAACCACCCCCCCACACCCCCACCACCACCATTACCACCAATCCTTCACCACCCAGACCAGGAGCCATCTTTGAAAAACACAAATCAGGGCAATCTCTGAGCAATCATTCACCATAGGAATATTTCAATTGTTTAACCTAGTAACCTCAGCCATCCAAAGATAGTACAACTCCTTACCTTAATTGTCTTGCTACTTTGCCACCCCCGGAAAGATTAAATAAATAAGAATAGAGATAACAAAGTAAATCAAACCCACATTCTTTATACTTTTTATGGAATATGTTTAAAAGTAATTTTCACATCACTGGGCTATTCTATGTATGTTTATTTAAAGAGTTTGAAATACTTAGAGATTATGATTTCAATTTGACACATGCAATTGATTTCAAACTTGTGATATGAAATTGGAAGGTGTAAGAACATTTGATTTAATTTTGAAAACAGTGTGGAAATGTTTAACAGAGGTTGACTTACTACATGTATATGTTTGATCATTATTTTTTAAGTTGCTTATGTTCTTAGAATGATTTGCTTGTTAGGTTTGTAAGTCTGCCCCACCAGGCAGTTGAGGTGCTTGAAAAATCAGATATATTAAATGTGTAAAAGAGGGTTAAAATGCTTAAGGGAACTGAATTACCAAAACTGGGATCAGAACTAATTGTTTAGAGAAATTTCAACTTTTAAACTTCAATTAACCAAATGTTAATAAAATAAAATATGAAAGAGCCTGTTCTTATTATTATATAATAGTGACTTGATTTAAAAATAGACTCGTAAGATTTGTAGGTTGAAGTAGGTTTCTGAATGCACAGCTTTAATAGATTAAATATTCATTTAAAACCCAATTACATGTAAGAAGTCCCTTTTAAAAATTCCCCTTGGACAATAAAATGCTCAAACTGAAAGTAAGCTCCAAGAAAGGGATTTTCTCTACAGTGTTTACCCTGGTGACCTCAGAGCCTAAGACAAAGTCTGCAAATGGCAGGCAGTCAGAAATACTTGTCAAATGAATACCCGAATGTAGGACTTTGAGCTGGGAATCCGTCTGGAGCAGTTTCTTAAACTTCAACTTGGTATCACTCAGAAGATCAAATTAGAGCAACCAGTCACACCAACACTAATGGAAAAACCTGTGTTCTAGGATATGTGTAAATTTAAGGAAATGCAAATTTTGGAACAAGATTGCCAAGGGACGCTGCAGAAAGCCAGAAATTTAAGTATGGACTGTAATGATTTGTTCCCTGACTGGTGATTATAGACGGATTATAGGAAACAAAGAAGTAGGGAGTTGGGCAGTACATTGTAGAGTAAGAAATAAAGCTAATCAGCTTCAGGGTTCTCTCAGAAGGATGGCCCATATGCTACTGAAACCCAAGTAGAACCACAGCCAGTTGCATGGTATTGGACATGTAGAAAAGGTCAAAAAGAGCACAATGTAGTCAGTTTTAGTTGTGGCTACGAGAAGTTCTAGGAAGAAGTGTGTTGACGAGAGGAACTTATGAAATATAAATATAGCGCAAATCGAGCTGTAGAGGGTTTTGAAGGGAACATGGCCAATATGGCAGAGTAGACCATCTCTTCCAAGACCTGAGCTGGGAATGGAAGTGATGACAAGGAATAGTAAGTAAAAAGACAGAGACAAGTCTGAGGAAGTAGTTGCCTTTTATCCTCTTGTTTAAGCTGTGAGAGTTGGCTTCTCTTAAAGATGCAGACTGAGGAGAACATTTTATAATGACAGGAAAAAAGCGAGGATGGGGGGGAGGCAAGGAAATCACATCAGATGAGGAAGCACAATTTTACAAGAAAAATCTAAGTCAATTCCGTGAACGCTGCTAAAAACTTCAGCAGACAAATGCAGCAATAAAAATGTGGAAAGATTTATCCCCAGTACCCTGTATATACCAGGTACTAACTCTCTGAGCTGAAGATACAGCAGTGACCAAGACAGACAGGTCCCCTGCCTGCACGGGGCTTACAATCTAGTGGAAATAATTAGGATCAGAACTAATACCAATTTAAAAAGTAAAATAAATGCTGTCTATAATGTAATTTCATGTGGTGAAATCAAGAAACATAATAAAGCAGGGGAGGGAGACAGAGAATGAAAGGACTTCATAGGACTGTCAGGACAAGGAGGAACAGATCAGAGTCCAGCCAGCCTTTTGTGGGTGGGAGACAGAAGGCTGGAAAGGAGGGAGAAAGCTGGGGATCCTGGGAATCACAGTCTCTGGGAATCTCATTCAGCCTTAGACAATGGCATGACAATTACCTCTAATTTCCCCACTTGATGGCAGCCTTGATTCTGAGACTAAAAACTATAAGGCTTCTCTTTAACCCCCTTAGCATCTCACTGGCAGATGGTGGCATGTGGAAGGAGCTGTCGTTACAGGTCCTCTCCTGGCATTTCTAAATAAATCTGGGTCCTCTGGCCCCCAAATGCACCATGTTTTTCATGACAGTTGACTTCACATAAAAGTATGTGAAATATGTTTGGCAGTGAATTAGTTATGTACAGAAAAAACGTGAGCTGACTATGAGCAAGATCAATTACAAGCACAAGAAATCTAAAGGAAAAAAATAGCTAAAACATGTTTATTTTCCTCTTCTCTAGCTGGAGTTCAAGTTGTGAGGGTAACCAGTCAGGGAGACCTTTTCCATTGCCTTTCAAAACTTGAATAAATCCTTTGTCTCCTGTGTGATTTATTTTAAGCTTAGAAAATTAGAAAAGTTAAGCATTTAACTGCATCTTAAATAACCAAAAGCAATTTCCTTTAGGTTCTGTCTTCAAAATTAGAGTGATCATAGGATGAGTTCAAACACTGACTCATCCAACCAAAAGTATATGACTAAGACAAACTAAACTACTTCGAACTCTTGCCCTAGAATGCAAAGAGCCCTCAGAAGTCTCTCCCTATTGAACACCTTCCCACAGAATGCAGAGACCCAGTATAACTCTAGGATCCCCGACAGAGGGTCGTTCAGCCTTTGCTTGAATACTTCCTGTGATGAGAAGCTCATAACCTCACAGAATAGCCATTTCACTTTGGGTCAAGTTTCATCGTTACATTAGCTTTCTATGCCCAGAGCTACAGGGCACCTCCTGGTAACTCTCCCTAATCATTTCTGCATTGTTCATCAGGTTCTCCAAATTAAGTTAACTGTTCTTTAAATATCCCAAATAAGAAACACAAATGCAATCCAAACCCTCTTACATTGTAATTTTATGTAATATTTAATATTGATTTCAATGTAGTAAATCTATTCTGTAAATACACATTATTTAAGTCCCTTTTCAGTAATGAAAAACAGAATCTACTAAAAACCAAATTTATCTGGAAAAATACTTAAAATTAAAAAAAAAAAAACACACTGAAACATTTATTCCTAAGATTAAATATTTAGCACTTGGGACTATACCATAAAATCCTTATTTTAGTTAATGTCCACAAAGTAACTTGAATATTTGCTTTTCAAAATAATTTATTTATTTTTACTTAACACCTGTACATTTGATTTATGAAATCAAGGGGAAAATATATTCTCTTAAAGCATTCGGTTAGATGTTATGAGAAGTTGCAAAAACAGACCTGAGGAAAAAAAAATAAATGAGAAAATCTAACAAAACAAACCAAGTTAAATGTTTCAAAGGTCACTTTTTTAATTAATGTGACAAAGTATCCATTATGTAAATAAAGCTCTGCTCCACAAGTCATGCTATACCCCCTTCCACCATTCTGATTCTTAGAGGAAACGGCTAAAATCATTCAAAGGGGCTCCTTTCTTTCTGAGTTCTAATATTAAATAGTCTTCCATGAGCATGATGCAAAGCACACACATATGGATTTATCCAAGACATAGAGGTTCTCCACAGAAGTTAAAAACTGACCTGCATAATTCATCTAAGTGCCACGTCGCTGAGGTGCTGAATCATTTCCTTTGCTTTAAAATATTTTCCACATCTCACACAGGTCCATTCTCAGTTTGTTTTCTTTTGAAAATGTTACTGTTCATTCATAGACAGCTACTTCAAAAATGTTAATTGTAATAATAAACCCTCGTGGTTTTTTTTTTTTTTTTTTTCTGTAGCCTGACTTATCTCTGTCATGCGGGGTACTTGGGCTTTGTGCCTCGAACAAGATGTTAGGAGGTCTAGTTCCCAGGAATAGACTAGATGTGCTGAGAGGTGTGCTGGCAACTTTGGTGACACAGCTTGGAGCCTGCAGTCATAGCTGGTGGCCAGACCAGGGCAGAGATGGCAGGTGCTGGCTGAGCGGGCTCCTGGGTACCTGGGCCTGGGCTCCAGAACCACTCAGACCTGTAGAAATGTTGCCAGTGATGGCAAACTACATGTTGCTTGCTTCTCTACCCTTAAAACAGCCTTTCTGACTAGTCTGGGGAGGAGTGAGTGAAAAGCAGATGACCCACTCACCTGGAGACACTAAGAAAGGGTCCTTTAGTGGAAAAAGCTACCCCAGGTCTCGGCTCAGCCAGTAAGAAAGTCCCCACTCCATGGCGACACTCTGGGAAGTCCACAGGGTTCTGCCTCCCTTCTTCTGTGAAAGTGTGTGCTTGTCACCCTTCTCTGTACCCAAGTTTGTACCCAAGTCCGTATTTGTCAGCTCAAGCTGCCATTAACAAAATACCAAAACTGGGTGGCTTGAATAACAAAAATTAATTTCTCACAGTTCTACAGGCTGAAAGTCCAAGATCAAGGTCCAGCAGGGTTTAGTTTCAGGTGAGAGCTCTTTTCGCGCCTTGCAGATCTCTCCACCTTTGCCCCGTGTCGTCACATGGCAGAGAAAGAACAATCTCCCTCTCTTCCTCTTCTTATAAGGCCAGAGTCCTATCAGATTAGGGTTCCACTCTTATGACCTCATTTAACCTCACTTACTTCCTAAAGACCCTCTCTCCAGATACAGTCACATTGATGGGCTAAAGCTTCAACAGATGAAAGACAGGTGCACAATTCAGTCCATAGCCAAGTAGACAAGAAACTGATTGAATGGAAGGAAATGAAGTAGTTCATAAAATCTCCAGGAAATTTAGAGTACCAGACTGACAAAATAGGCAGGACAGAGGAAGCTACACATCCAGAAACATTCCCAAACTATTCCCAAAACCATTCTGATGAGGCTGCACTGCTACCATTGGATTCCACAGCCATGGCTGTTAGCTTATGTGGCCTAGAAAGCCAAACGCCAGTGTCATGGTCACTGCCACTACCATCAGCCTCGGTATTCACTTTCCCTGTCTCTGTCAGTCCCAATTCAGCATCCCAGACGTCTGGTAAGTAAGCCTTGGTCAGAAGCCAGCACCTTAGCTGCAAAGGATGCTGAAAAGGCAAGCCATGGCATTTTTTTCATCTGTAACACAAGCCAGGTCCTACCTCCTACCAAGACTCAGATGATTCACAGTTCTCTAGACATAGAGAAAAGGTTCAAATGCTAGGGAGACACTCCTCCAAATGACAAAACCCCATGAAATAATCTCTTTCCTATTATACATAATAAGTTAATGGATGGTGTATGTATATAATTAAAACAAAAATTTAATGAAAAAACATCCTGACTACAGCCATGGACTCTAATATTGTCTCTCTCTTTTATTTTACATCATTAGAAAATTCTGATCATAAACAAGTAAATTGACTTTATAACCTACTAGATCGGGAACTGCAATGTGAAAAACATAGGACTGCAATTAAAGTCAGGAGAAACGGAAAACATTTAGGAAGTGACCCAATTATGGGTGAGAAAGGATAAAGGTGTCAGCTAGGGCACTAAATGTGGGACTAAGACACCAGGAACAAATATGAAATGCTTCAGAGGGAAATACTGATAGGACTTCCTGCTTAATGAATATTGGTTGAGGTTACAGGGAAAAAAAAGAGTAACAATCAAATCTAAAATCTCTAGTTCCAATAAAAACTTATCCCTTAACTAAATTAAGCTCTTTCACTGAAAATGTGGTTTCATCATTAGTTTGCCTAACAAATTTTCAACGACTAACAATAAAACATTAGCTGAAGTCTTGGACCAAGTAGGAAACCCTGGATAAAAAAGTCAACACAAGGGACCAGGCCAAAAAAACATAAAATTGATATCAGACACGTATATTGCACTATCTTTCTGGGAAAGAGGAAATTTGGAGAAGAGAAAATTTGAGAAAAAATTTAACCAAGGGGATAAATAGTTAGAATAGGAATAAAAAGCAAATAAAATATGAAAGTAACCTAACATATGCCCAATATTTTTAGCAATCCTTTATTGATGTAAAAATATTCTGAAAATTTAGGAATATAAAATACCAAAATGAATTAATTCACAAAAGATTATAGAGAGAAGAAATGTGGATATTAGTCTTGTGAAACTTTTCCCACATTTCCCATCAGTTGAGCATAAACTCAACTGATACGTCCATGGTACAGCAAAAAAAGCGAAGAGGGTGCCATAAACTAGCAATCAGTGAGAAAGAACCTGATCCTGAGCAAAATTCAGGAAGAGATTAGCATATGGCTGACTTATTTGTTTACTTGAAGTTTTCCTCTACCAGGTATGAGCATCATGAAAGAAGGAGCTGTGGCTTATTCTTCTTTACGTCTCTGGTGCACACAGTACACACAACGGCCCGTAGGGTGTACTTAAGAGATATTGGTGGAAATAAATTAGATTGAGCTGTGCAAGTTCACTAAGAATAAGCCTTGTGAGCCAAGGTGAAATGTAAGCTGAGCTGAATAACAGAGTTGGGACATATCTGTAAGTAATTTCAAAGAGATGTGATCAATGTTTACTGACACAGAGATCTTGAGTGGCATATCCTGGACTATGTGCATGGATTGTTCCAGTTTAATATTTTTACTAAACACTTATGGAAAACCAAGATGGTATGTACTTGAAACATACAAATGACTCAGGTTGGGAGGTAAAGCTAACACACTAGATAACTCAGTTAGGATTTTTTTTTAAAAGCTAGAAGGAGGGAGCACACTTAATGACAACAACTATAAAAATGTAATAGAGATCAATAGAAAGTCCTGCAACTCAATAATAACAACAAACAAACTCACTGCATCAGCACAGGACAGGAAATGTAAAATGATTGAGATCTCCAATTCTCCCATTATGGTTGCCCAGAGTGCTTGAAACTGCTCTCTCTAAAACTTACTTAGAAATTCAGTGGGGCACCTGGGTGGTTCAGATGGTTAAGCATCTGACTTGATTTCAGCTCAGGTCATGACCTCAGGGTCCTGAGACTGAGCCCTGCATCAGGCTCTGCGCTCAGCAGGGAGTCTGCTTCCTCCTTTTCCCTCTCTCTCTGCCCCTCCCCCCTCAAATAAACAAATACATCTTAAAAAATAAAGAAATTTGGGATAAAATATAATATAGAACCTTTTAAATGCACAGCTAAATTTGCAAAAGAAAAAGTAAGGAAAATACCCAGGGCCCAAAAAAAAGTAAAAGTACATGAGCTAATGCTGGGCAACCCCAGGAGTATGGGAGTAGGAAAAGAATGCTGGTATCAGTAACCAGGGTTTAGGTCAATGGGAACTGGATATTTGGAAATGAGATTCCTTATAAACCTGGGCCCATCACTAAAATAACAAACAAGAAAAGAAATTCATATCCATCTAATAGCATAGGAAATGGTAAGGAAACTTATCTGTCTCTGCCTGAACTATGAGTAGGAAAAGAAAAGTCTTCTTTGAACATTTGTAATCACTGACCTATCCACATACATAATGGAGCTATAAATTTACACTACCCAACAGGTCTGCAAATCTCAATCCCTAAAATCAATACAAAAAGTGGTTTTAAAGTGATGATAGCCCTGAGGCAGCAGGCAGAGGCAAAAATAAATCTAGCCTGGAGTCACATGCCCTTAATGCTATAGTATAGGATTCTGACAGACAAAACTCCACTGCAGAAGAGCTCACAGTCCAAAGCAACAAAACCCATAAAAATACAGTCTGCCAGAAAAGAGTCAGCAGATGTACCAAACAGCAGGTCCCCACCTACAAGAACTTTTGATATAGAGACTATGCAATAAATGTGTGTAAAACTACTAAATACTTGAAATAAGTAATAAAAAATATTAAAATAGCAAGACACTATGAAAAGCAAGAACAGGTAGGAAAAGATAACTGGGTAGTACTTCTAAAAATGAAGATATAATCATTGAAATTTAAAAAACTCAGTTGAAAGGTTAAACAGAGTGGACATAGGTGAAGAAAGACTTAATGAACTAAAAGAGATATCTGAGGAAATTACCCAAAATGCAACAAAGAGCAAATACAAAGATAGAAAAAATATATTTTTTGAAGTTTAAGAAATCACACAAAATGCAATGGAATGTGTTTTTAATATGAGTTACAGAAGTATGGGTGCCTGGGTGGCTCAGTTGGTTAAGCGACTGCCTTCGGCTCAGGTCATGATCCTGGAGTCCCAGGATCGAGTCCCGCATCGGGCTCCCTGCTCAGCAGGGAGTCTGCTTCTCCCTCTGACCCTCCTCCCTCTCATGCTCTCTGTCTCTCATTCTCTCTGTCTCAAATAAATAAATAAAATCTTTAAAAAAATAAAAAATAAATAAAAAAAATATGAGTTACAGAAGTAGACACTAAAGAGAATGGAAGAGAGAAACTATTTAAAGAAAGAGTAGCTGAGAATTTCCCCAAATTGATGAAAGACATGAATTCTCAGATTTAAGAAGCACAAGTCCTGAGTAAGATAATTAAAAATAAATCCACATGGAGGCACACCATTATGACACCACAGAACATATATGCAAAGAAAAGCCCTTAAAAACAATGCAAGAAAAGACATTGCCTAAAAAAGACCAATTAGACTA
This sequence comes from Mirounga angustirostris, assembly GCF_029215605.1. Taxonomy (NCBI): domain Eukaryota; kingdom Metazoa; phylum Chordata; class Mammalia; order Carnivora; family Phocidae; genus Mirounga; species Mirounga angustirostris. The sequence goes on from NW_026991716.1 coordinate 36,038,857, forward strand.
AAACAGACTTCTCAAAAGCACAAGTTAAAAAGTGATGGAATGATTATCTTTAAAATATTGAGAAACAGCACTGTTGACCAAGAATTCCATATTCAGCTACTATGCAAATCCAATAAAATTAATATTGAGGGTGTGAACCATTCACAGACCCTCTCTGAAAGAACTACCAAAGGATGTGCTTCAGGAAAAAGGAAATTGAAGCCAGAAAGACATGAAAGGAGACAACATTGGGCAAAGAAAGTGGGAAAATATGGGGAAAACTGAAACATTCATTTTTTTAAATAAAATAACAATAATGAGGACTAATTTGAATCATATAAAAAAAGGTAGAATTAAAACATTTACCAATGGTAAGATAAAATGGGAGGAAATATGATTAAAGTCAATCATACAGATCAGGAGATGAGAAATATTAATTAATTTTAGACTTTATGAAGTCAAGTATGTTTAAAAGCTTTTAATGATAACTACTAAAAGAAAAGAGAGAGAATATAAAATTTCCATATAAGAAGTAGAGAAAAAGAATAAGGAAAAGCTGATTAGCAAAACAGAAGGTAGGAAAAAGAGGGGGACAAAGAAAGGGCATAGAAAGAAAGAAGATAAATAGAATGTAAATATGATAGAAACAATTGCAAATATCAGTAATCACTAACTAAAACTTAGGTGACAAAGTAAAGTCATCCATTTGTCATTTTTTTTTAAAGATTTTACTTACTTATTTGAGAAAGAAAGAGAACATGAGTGGGGAGAGGGGCAGAGGGACAAGGAGACTCTGTGCTGAGTGTGGAGCCTGACATGGGGCTCAATCCCATGACTTGAGATCATGACCTGAGCCAAAGTCAGATTCTTAACTGACTGAGCCACCTGGGAGCCTCTCCATATGTCATTTATAAAGGGACACAACTGAGACGTAAGAACATAGAAAAGTAAAAAGGTGAAAAATACATTTTTATTTATCCCACTTAGCTAAATATTCACACATTTTGTTGTGATTATATCAGTGTGCTTGATTACTGCATGCTGGCCCAGACCCTTCAGTGCTGTTATATAATACTCTGTACATGTACTGTGGCCTTTTGATATGGGTCTAGATGAGTTTTTTTTTTTTTAAATAGACTTTAGGATACAAAGAATTCTTAGAGATAAAATCAATCACTACATAGGATAAAAGGAAAGCTTCTCAGGAAAATGAAGCAATTTTAAACAAACAACATAACCTCCAAATATAAAAGGCATAAAGTGACAGAATTACAAGTAGAAATACACACATCTGGAAGTTTTTACACACCTCCTTTGGTTCTTGATAGATCAAAAAGAAAAAAAATCATACAGATATAGCAAACTTGGACCACAATGTCAACAAGCTTAAATCAAAGGACAAACATGGACTCCAGCATGGAAGTTAATTAGCTCTTAAAAGACTTTAAATAATCTGAAATTGATCATTGGGATCACGCATCAGGTAGAGAGTCTGGTCAAATGGCCTCTAAGATCCCAACTAACTCTGGGATTGTTTAGTCTAGTTTCAATAAATATTTCACTCAAAGATTTAAAATCCAGGCTTTTTTTTTTTTTTCTTTTTTTCAAAACTGGGTAAAGCTCTAGGATGAGTTATAGCTTGAGGTATAAACCTCAACATTCCCACTGTTTTCCACTTTGAGTTTGGTGTGGGGTGGGGATCACCAAGCTAAACCCAAAGAAAACTTCATGGGTGTAGTCCAAAGGGAACCAAATCAAACAAACCAACAATTTTGCACAAATTCCCATGAGCCAAACCACCAAATTTCACTCAGCAACAAAGACCCTCCTCACCAACTGGAGCCCAATTTTCTTAAACCTCAGACATGTCAAGGCGCTGTTCAGTTTGAAAGATGAGCAAAAAAACTACATTTCAAAATAACTAACTTGAAACTATATTAAGTTTCCGTAACATTTTGGAGTCTTTACAATACAACATTTTGGAGTTTTTACAATGGAATAAAATTAGAAGAAATAAATCATACAAGGCCCCAGTCCCCTCTGCCAGGCAGCAATATTTCCTCCCAGCCATTCATTATGGGGAAACAAAAAAAAAAAGAATTTGTGTATTGATGTTCAACAAACAAATGACAGCAGCATTCTAGAAGGAAAAATAAATAACAAAGCACATGTTGAAATAATATAATGGGCTAAATTTACAACTAACATCTTTGTAAAGACAGACTTGGCCCAAACATCAGTCTGTATATACAATTATAGTTCTACTGCTATAGAAACAGATAAGGACAAAAGGGAGCCATCATTTAATTGGTTCATACTGTATTTATTTGTGTGGAAAATAGTGCTGTGTGTACTGATGTATGAATTTACATTTACAAATTTATGATTTCTCAGTGTCCCTTTTTAGAGAGTCCAATTAATTTGCTTACCTTATATCATTTTTAAAGGAAGCATTAGGGAGGAATTAACTTCACTGATGTTTACCTTACCACCTAGAGTGGGATGCCTGGGAAGGGCAAGGAGGGTGGAAGAAAAAGTTGACAGAAGAATCATCTGTCCTATGAGCTTCTAGATCCTTTGGCTTTTTCTTAAATTCCTTTAGGCTTTTGTATACGCCATGCCATCTCTCTGGAATACCATCCAGGACGCCCATGCTTGCGAATTTGAGATTAGTTTTATAATCATTGTATAGCTATCACATGGCAGGGTTTCTTTTCTTACATGAAAGCTATTACTAAATAATGGTATATCTTACAAAGTTCTGGCATCTCATATACAGCAAACACAGTTAGTTTCAATCCCCCAAGCAAACTATCAGTTCCTTGAGAGCACATAGCATCTTAATATTTGTCAGTTTTCCCACTGTACCCGTTGCAATGCTTATAGTGAGTATGCCCTGACTGCTTTGGTAGACTGGCCTTCAAACAACTTAGAGTTTAGTTAGACAGATAACTGGAGATAAAAGATGAGTAAGACAACACAACAGAAAATCCACTGAAGCATATGTAAAACCATAGAAAGAAAAGGGGTCAGGTGTTTTTTAGGGGGCAGACTGTGCTTCCTGGTAGAGGAAGACAAGACAGGCTTATCAAAGAAGACCTTACTCTAAAAACTAAAAGACAGAGAAGGCAATAAAACAGGCTGGGGACAAGCTAATGTCCCACCATGCTTGACAGCTTGACAAAGACTAGAAATAATTCCCCTTTAAGCAAGCAGCTTTGTTACCAAGAGCAGGATAAGAAGTAGTGGACAATGTAAGGAATAGGCTAAGGTAAACTGTAGAAATAGACACTACCAATCCATAAACATGTATTTAAAACCGTTTCTTGCAGCACCGTTTTATCAGGTGAAACGGGGAATAGAAGGGAGAGTACAGGCGAGGAATGCACAAACTAGTAAAACACAGCCCTTGTCCTTAGTATGTTGGTTCACGATACAGGACCCAGGCAGATGAACGCGATTACAGTATGAGAAGTGCCATTTATCAAGTATCACAGGTGCAAGGGAAAGGGTAAAATACTGGTGTCTGAGTGAGCCAGAAAAAGTTCTTAATAACAAACGATTTTAAAAAGTAACTCAAGACATTTTTATATAACATAACATTTATATGGCTCATAACATTTGAGCTTTAAAACAGAAATCCGATGATCTGATTTGAACACAATTACCATTACAATGAAAGAAAGATCTTTATAATGTAACAAAGCTACTGCCACATTTCAGAAGACACTGCAATTAAAAATAAAAACAAAAAAAAAAACCTTCGCTGCTCTGTTTACAACAAACTGTCAGCACCAAATACTTCATAATAGGAACTGTGTTCTGTTTTGTCTTGTTTCATTTCCTGGCCCTTGTTCATGTATCTTCCCATGTGTAAAAACAGCACCTGATGCACCTTTTCATGCTATGAAAAGGAGAGGACGCTGTTTAGCTGAAACTTTAAAAAAGTGAACCCAAAATCTTTTTGTCACCAAACCGAAATTGCCTGTTCATCGTTCTCTCTTCAACTACCCCTCTTCTTCCTGTACTCAAATCACTCAGCAAGAAACACACAAAACACCCAAAGCCCACGTTCCACGTAGAATATCTGGGAGCCTGGACAAGGCAGGCAGGAGATTCGCTACAGCCCACTCACTCTGCCTTTCAAAGTCCAAGTTTTTCCCTTCCCATTCTGCAAACAAATAGAGAATCAGCTGTTTCACCCCCAGTTCTGTAGACTGGAAATGCAATTTCTGGCTCTGTGACAAATTCCACTGTAGCAAAGCCAATAGCATGCCCCATGGAATTCACTATAATGGGATTTTAACTGTATTGGCATTATGTATAAATTCAAGGAAAACTACATCTTGGGGAATGGTGAATATCATCATAGCTACAAGTTCAGAAGGGTGGAATTAAGATAATTCACTCCTCTTATCTTTCAGAGAAAAAAAAAAAGTTATGTTCGTGAAGGTGAACGAATGAAGTTCTGTCAATTCCCTCATTCCACAGGCATTTATGAATGCCTACTACATACTGGGCATTGGCTAAGGTGCTGGGAATGCAGCAATGAACAAAAGAGAAAAGGATCCTGTTCTCATTGAGCTTCTTCTGTTCCAGTCACGGTGAGACGGACCGTAAGTAAAACAGAAAAAGATAAGAAAGTGTTGGTGCTATGAAGAGAATGAAAATAGGGTGACATGCTAGAAAGCAACTAGATACAGAACTTTAGGTTGGGAGGTCAGAGGAGGCCTCTCAGAGGAGGTAATTTAAGCTGAGATCTGAATGACAAATAGGAAGAACACCTAGGCATGAGATAACAGGTCCAATGGCAAGAATGACTTTGATCTATGCTAGGGGCAGAAAGAAGGCCGCTGTGGTCGGGGCAAGGAGAAGGAAGAAGCAGATCTGAGGGGCCAGCACAGGCCAATTATGGAGGGTTTTTTGTAAACAATGTAAGGGAATCTGGGTTTTATTCAAAGTTCAATAACGAGCCTTTGTAGTACTGTAAACAGCAAAATGATTGGACCCGATCCACATTTTTAAAAGCCCATTTTGGCTACTGAGTGGTGAATGGACTATGAGTGGGCAAGACCTAGACTATGTTTCCACTGTGTTGGATCTAAGGGTATGGGAGCTGAAGGCTTCAGTCAGCTATCACCTGTAGGAGATTCTCATGAAGGGAGACCTAAAAGGCACACCTCCAGAGCCACCACTGTGTAATGTTATGTAAACCAAAAGTAAAAGAGTGTTTCAAAGAGAAGGGAAAAGTTAGCCGTGTCAAATGCTGCCTAACCATCAAGTAACACAAGAATGGGCATGTGGCCATTGTTTTTGACAACATGGAGGTCACAAATGACCTTAACAAGAGCAGCCTCAGGAGAGCTTAGAAGACAGAAGCCCAACTGGAGAGGGTCAAGGAATGAACAGAAAGTGAAGAAGTAGAAACAAGAGGACAGATAACTCTTTTCAGGTAGTTTTGCTGAGAACAGGGAGCACAGAAATGGGAAAAAGCTGGAAGCGATACGGGTAAGTGAGGGCACTTTTTAATTTTAAGATAGGAGATACTAGAAAATACTGATGAGAATGATCCCAGAGATGTGAAAAATCAATGATGCTGCACAAAGAAGAAAATTACAAGAGCAACATGCTTGAGAAGACAAGAGAGGAAGGCCTCAGGATACAAACGGAGGACTGGCTTCTGGCAGGGAGAGGGGAGTTCTGACAACCATAACAGGAAGGAAGCCATAGAGTTAGGTATACATGCAGGCTGGTAGACTTGGTGGCGGGAAGATAGGTAGTGCTTGTCTTATTGGGTCTATTTACTCAGTGAAGTATGAAGCAGCTGAGGGCAAGGAAAAGGGAAAGGAATATAGGGAACTTGAGAAGAATTAAATTGGGAAAGTCATCTCCAAGAGTGAGGAAGCAAGTACACCAGGAAAGTGTGTTAGGACTCTCATGTACCCTGAGTGCCTACTTTAGGTGTGTGGGCATGAGTTTATGGTAAGACCAATCAATGCGATGTTTTTCTGTAGCAATATCAGAGGCCTAAGTGTAGGCGTGGCATAGGTGGATGATCAGGTTTAATGAGACAAGGGGTTTTGCTGAGTATATGGTGGGGAAAGAGGTGGAAGGGTAAGTGGCATTTCTTGGATCACCATGGATCCAACCCCACGTGGGGCTCAAGAGTTGTAAATGGGTCAAACTGACAACAGTTGTACTGACTGAATGGCTTAAACTTTCCAGACCCCTAGAAAAACTTCCACTCCTTTTCTTCTCCATTTGGGCAATCTCTGTACTTACTCTTCCTCTGTTGCTAATTAAACTCACAGATATCAACATTTATAATGAATACAAGGCAAAACTCTGTGGCATAAGTTTGTTTTTGTTTTAATTGATTTTAATGACTAGTTTTTTGAAATTTTGTTATTTTAGAATGAGGGTTGGATTTTAAAACATCGCTGAATTTAAATATCCCTTATTTGGATGGCAGATGAAAGAGCCTTTTGATGAAAATAAACAAAATAGCTCAACATGAGACTTTCTTCTTAAGTCTTTGCCAGGACAATGGAGTAAATCATATTTGGTAAGGTGTTTAGCTTAGAAGATATGTCTAGAACTCAAATGTACATAAAACGGTATTTTTTTTTTAAGAAAAGATACCACCACATTGATCTTTTTTGCTGGAAATTTTCCCCAGAATTTCCCTATTTGAGCAAATCTTTGAAAATTCACTTAAGATATACCATAAGAGACTCCTGACTATAGGGAACAAACTGAGGGTTGCGGGAGGGGAGGTGGGTGGGAGGATGGGGTAACTGGATAATGGGCATTAAGGAGGGCACTTGATGTAATGAGTACTGGGCATTATATGCAACTGATGAATCACTAAATTCTACCCCTGAAACTAATAATACACTATATGTTAAATAAATTGAATTTAAATAAAAAATTTTAAAAAAAGATATACCTTCTTCATGCAAAAACATTTGACCACAAAGATGCTATCTATACCAATCCCATGATGAAATGGAAACTTTGCAATAATCAGCTTTCTCTTACAGCCTTAAAGCTACAGTTTGTTTCAGAATAAATCTTAAATACAACACCAAGGTAAGTAGCTTGAGAGAATATAAACGATTGCTTGTGCTCACAGATTTGAATTTCTGATCAAATTCCCGAGTTTGGCAGTTGAAGCCCATGGTAATAATGGGGTTCCAGGCAACAAGAAGAGAGAACTGCCAAAAAACTCTGGCCTTCTCCCATGACCCAACCGCCCACGTTAGAAAAAATGACTGGGAAGCAAATTTGTCAAGAACAGGACCTTCACCACGGAATAACCACCCAAAATCCAGACTATAAACAGCCACTCATTCAAATGCACTATTTTTAACAAGAACACCTGAATCACAAATGTATGTTTTTCTTCTTTGAGCTGCTAAACACCAACTGCATTTTCAAGTTTGCATATACCTGAGACTGCTGTAATTATAGGCGATCATCCTGTGAAGTTTTAATGATCCAAGGATCCCAAAGGGACTGCAAGAGAGCTGTTTCTTTATTCTCACTATTTTAGCATGAAGAAACGAAGCTACACTTTAGGAAGCTGCTGTGTTGGAAAAAATGTTAACTGCCAAATAAGTCAGTCCAGGAGCAGCATAGTGTAGCAACTGAGGGTACCTAGAGTCCAGAATCAACATAGCGCAGCTGCATTCAATAGCGGCACCACAACACAAGGCCAAGGGGACGGAAAATGTGACAGGTTCCACCACAGAAGAAGATGGAGGACAATGAACAATGAATAATGTGTGGGGACTGTGGGGGGCAGGGCAGAAGAAGACACATACCCAACACAAAGCAGACAACAGAATGATGGCTACGTCAGCTCTGGGAACAAACGGACAGGACCAAAATTATGTAAAAAAAACTAGGTCACTGTGAGAAATGAATACTAAACCCCTAATGTCAAGCTCTTAAGAAGAGAAAGAAGCTAAATTTGAGCCTTTGATGAGTTCATATTTTAAAAAGAATACTTAGTTGTGGGCAAATAATTTGTTTGAATAGGGCTGAGGATAATAAGTAAAATTTGAACTTCTTATTTCTTAACATCAAAGAATATCATTCTTTCAATCTTTCCTGGGTAACAGAAAAAAAAATCACTCTTTTGAAGTATTCAGATGAAAGTTCTAGGTGGGGAGAGAGCACTGGCAATAATTTGATCAATCCATACGTGTCATCAACATAAGTAGTGTTAATATATCTTGTTATTGTGAACATTCCCAAAACAATGATGAAATCACTGTTGTTCATATTATCATACCTGGGCATAGGGTAGTGGTTAAGATGGTGTAGCTTGGAGCCAGGCTTTAATCCTGGCTCTGTCACATATTAAGCCTGCGATCTTTGCAGGTCATTTAGTGTTTCTGTGCTTCACGCTCCCTTCCTCTATAACAAGGGTACTGTTTGTGCTTATTTCATAGTCCAGATAAAAGGATTAAATTACTTACACCATATAAGGCACTATATCAGTGAGATCCCAACAGGAAATCGATGGTACACTCCATTCACTGAGGGACTGTTTACAAAACTGTGGGACACAGGGAAGAGTGCTGAAATCCAGGGCTGGCAGTGGCGGATCTGACATCACCTCTAGGCCTTCAAGTACAAGGGGAAAGAAAACTGTCTCTCCTTCTGGGTTCCAGAAGGAGAGACAGTTATAGAGAGTAGGCTGCCTTGAGAAGTAATTGATTTTCGTCTGAAGAGAACAGCCAATCCAAGGTGAGCTTGCAGGGAACAAAGTAGGAAGGAAAAATGTTTGGCCTCACTGTCCCTTCCCCTCTGATGGCCTCCTGGGCCTTTCCATTGGCTGAAACCACTCAGAAGCTGGAGGGCAGGAAGGAGGTTGATGAGACCCCCACAGGCCCAACAGGGGGTGAGACCAGGTAGAAAAGGCAAGACAGGAGATCTGGAGGGGCAAAAGAAGAGATCCAGCTCAAGCACTTCTATGTACTGAAACTATCTGATGATTTTAAGCTTCTTCACTTCTACAAATACCCATTAACTGTAATTCAATACAGCATACGGATCAGTAGCAATCTTGAGATTAACTCAGCTAGACTGCAGTTCAAGATTAATACAACCTTATTTTCATTTTGATATAGACCAGGGACCAGAAACTCATTATTTACTCAACTTATTATGACTCAGGAGAAAGAATGAGGAAAGAAATGTCACGGGAACTAGTTGTAGACTTTCTCAGATCGCCTCACAAGAAGCTGTGACAGTGTCTTATAACCAAGCCAAACCCATGTCTGAGACATACTCTCCAGAGCCTGGGGCTCCTACAACTGGGCAAACGGAGTCATGAGGAGAAAGCAGATGACTATATAGTTGGGCTTTTTATTTACCATGAATAAAGACTATCTAATTCTGAAGTATATGCCCTCTAGAAAATGCTTGGAAATAGCAACCTGATACCTACTTTCTTACCTTATCACTGAGAAATATACTGTAAACAAGGTATGAAATTTTTGAAATTATGAAAAAGCTTATTTTTAAGAGCAAAATGTGAAGAATTAAATATCAGGTCATGAAATGCTGCTGTTACATAATTTAATAATACACATTTCCATATGTGTTTGGTCACAAAGCCAAACAGAATGCAAGGTGCCATTTTAAATGTTAGTAAATCACATTTTTCTTATCTAATTAATTCAAACCACAAGAAAGGATGTGTCATTTGGTAAATGAGGAAAAGTCAAAACATTTGTTTGTATTTACACAATTAGGATAGTATTAAATTTTTATTAGGAATAAACTTTATAAGGTAACATTCACTAATACAATGATATAAAAACTAAGATACTACTTCCTGTTAATCTATATGCCTGGGACACCTGGATGACTCAGTTGGTTAAGCATCTGCTGTTGGCTCAGGTCATGACCCTGGGGTCCTGGGGTCCTGGGGTCCTGGGGTCCTGCAATCAAGCCTGTGTCGGGCTCCCTGCTCAATGGGGAGCCTGCTTCTCCCTCTGCCTGCCATTCCCCCTGCTTATGTTCTCTCTCTCTCTGACAAATAAATAGATCTTTAAAAAAATTTTTTTTAAATAATTTATATGCCAAATGATTACATAATTTGAAACATCTCTAAGGGGGTTTCCAATATTATATTACAGTGAAAAAGCAAGTGAATCTAAATGTGGGATAAACACTGATCTAAGGTACTGATGCAACCAAGACTAGAGAAATCAGCAGAAGTCAATCCTGGAAAGTCTTACATGGGAGGCCTCAAATAAGGGGCTTAAGCTTCATTCTGTGGACCACAGCAAGTCACTGAAGGTTTTTAGCTGGGAAGGAATAAAATCAGTGCAATAGTTTAGAATGCGAACCCCAACTTCAGAGTGACCAGGGGTAGGGAGAGCCTAGAGCTGGAGGCCACCTAGAAAAGCAGGTGGACAGGGACCACTGCAGGCAAGGACCTAAACTGCAGGCAGTGTGGGGAACGGACAGACGAGGGCAATAGGAAAGAGAGAGAGAGAGAGGCAGAGGGAAAGACCAGGAAGAAGGGAGGGAAAAACGGACTGTGAAGGAAGAATGGACAGGACTGATTGACTAAATATGGAGGATGAGGGTATAGGTGACTCAAATAACCTGGAGGTGTTAAGCACAGACACTGCCATGCCATTTGGGAGAGGGATGAGGAGGAAGGGCGGATGGGTGAGTGACTGCCTTAAGCTGATAGAACAACAAAGGGAGAAGAGAATGCCATTCAGGTGGAAGTGGCCACAGGCAGAAGAAGATGTAGGGACAGAAGGTTGTCAGCATAGGTCAGGCCACTGAAGGAGATGTGAACTCCAACGAAGAAAATACATGACAATATCACAGCAATAAGGGCTGGAAGTAGGGTTTCCAGTTCGAATAGAGGACACCCTGTTAGATTTGAATTTCAGATAAACAATGAATTAATTTTTCAGTGTAGGTATGATCCATGCAACATTTGAGACATATCTTTTTTTTTTAAGGATTTTATTTTTTTTCTTTTTTTTTTTTTAAAGATTTTATTTTATTTATTTGACAGAGAGAGACACAGCAAGAGAGGGAACACAAGCAGCAGGGAGTGGGAGAGGGAGAAGCAGGCTTCCTGCCGAGCAGGGAGCCCGATGTGGGGCTCGATCCCAGGACCCCGGGATCATGACCTGAGCTGAAGGCGGATGCTTAACGACTAAGCCACCCAGGCACCTCCATCTGAGACATATCTATAATAAAACTGTTCGTTGTTTATCTGAAATTTAAGTTTAATAGGGCAGCCTGTATTTTCATTCGCTAAATCTGGCAACCCTAGCTGGATGTGAATTGGGAGACAAGCTTCCGAAAGAGGCTGACTGAACTGGAGAAAAGGCCTATGTGGTAAATTCAGTTAAGAGAAACTCAAACTTAAAACTAAGGAAAATGAGTCTTTCTAATGCTCGATTGTTTTTGAAACCACCTAATTGACCCAAAGTAACCGTTGTCATTCTTTTTATAACATGATGGCCATAAGAAGACAACGCTGCACTCTGGCTTAGTGTCAGGTCACTGGAATAGGTCACTCAGAATTATGCTCTACGAGAATTTTATAGAGGAAGTTTCACACTTGCTTTCTCATCTGTACTTCTAATCTTAGAGAGGTTGAAAACATCAGGTAAATTGCCACACAACTTTTTCAATATAAAATCGTGATATACGACTTAACCACATTTGAACATGTTTAAGGTTCAAATAAAATATGTTATGTGTTTTTATATGTCTAACAAAGAAGAATGATGGTTATACCACTGAGATATTTCTGAACCTCTGTTCATTATTTTGTCAAGTAATCTCCAAGGGGAAATATTTTTACCATATCCACACTTTAATAAATTTACTCGAGGCTACTTAATATGCAACCCTATTGTACTCTTACTGTTCCTTTAAGGATTTGCAATATGTGAGGTGAAACAGAAGAGTTATACTCAATAATTTCTTTTCATGAGAGAAGAGTATGCTGTACTTAATATATAGAAGCCTCACTTTTAAAAGTGACACAACAATGCACCAGCTAGATAGGACAGAAATGAGGTAGCCTCTCAGCAGCAAGAGGACTATCATAAACTCTCACCCACCGATTCATTTAGGGAAGAACGGTGGTAGTAACAGATGGCATCTGAGAAAGCAGTGGTCACATGCGGTCTTAGTGCAGAGCCACACTGCCCAAGTCCACATGCACAGAGGCCCCTGGAAAGTCAGTATGCACCAGGACTCTGTGAAGATCCACCAGAAGCCTCGTTATAGCATGTCTGGAGCCTTATGTAAGACAAGGAAGGGAGCTCTTAAGGGTACCAAACTAGCACAAATCCAGAGATAGTAAGACTTTTCCTAAGTTGGATCATGTGGTCTTCCATAACCAATGTCTGCTGTACATCTTAGGAGATAAAGTGTGAGGCAGAGACTCCTGGTTGCCTCCCAGTGGTCATCTGCCCCCCTTCTTCCTTAGTAGCCAAACTCCAGATTTTAGCTGAGCACATGGCCAACTCTAGGAATTACATTTCCCTCCTCACTTGCTGTGTGGTGTGGTCATGTGACTAAGTTAAGGCTAATGAGATCCAAGTGGAAATGTTGTGTGGGACTGCCAATAATTCTCTTTAAAAAGGATCAGCTGCAACCTTCTCCTCTCTCCTTCCTGCTGCCTACAAGGAACATCTTTGTGCTGGAGTTCAAGTAGCCATCTTGTGCCATGAGGTGGCATAAAACAAGGTTGGTGGGACATGAGAGAGGGTGCCTGGGTCCCTGGTGGTCATGACGCTGCCAATATAGCCTTGGACTGCCTACATCCAGGTTTCTTTTATGTGAAATTATAAACACTCGTATCTTTAAACCACTATTAAGTTTTTCTGTTACTCACAGATGAATCGATGTGCCTCACTGATTCAACTAGAATGTATGCCTATGTGTGTAAAATACTGCATAGTGTTTATAGCCTAACACCTAGTAGAAACCTAATATGCATGTCAGTTCTTCTTTATCTAGTATAACTACAATCAGCCCCAAACATACAGACATCTGTAAACCTCCCCTTATTAGACAAATGAGCTAATCGTTCGATACCACAGAAGGACACAAACAAAATGTGAATAAGCCCTGCTCTTGGTCTTCATTTTCTATGGTTACCCTTGAATGTCCTCAAGCCTTAAATATCTCATAGGTATCTTCACATTTATTTGTTTTTTTTTTTTTTACTTTGCCTATATATTCAAGGCAGAGACTGATCTGTCCAGCTTGTCTTCTTATGCCACTTTCTTCTGGCATCGCCAATATCCTGTCCTTTGGCAGAACCTCTTCCCACTTCCAAGTGGTATTGGGTAGGGCTAGCCATCAGGTTGGGGAGATCTAGGTCAAGACAGTACCCCATCCTCTAGTGATAGTGATTTGTTTGGGAATGGCCATGCAAATCTAGACCCTCACATGATCATTCTACTGAAGCTAGTAAGAAAGGCAAATGTCCTATTTTGAGGGTCGGGGTTCTACAAGCCTGTAAATTTGGAGCTGCTGACCACACGGAGGAAACAGTCTGGAGTCAACACACTTCTCAACTTCCCAGTAACATAAGCCAGTAAGTTCCTTTCTCTAGGATTTGAGGTAGGTTTCTATGTCTTGTCATTGATAAAGTTCTGGAGACTAAGATTACACTGATCATTTTTCCATGGATCAATGATATTAAAGATAAACATAGATCGGGAAACTATAGAATCAACAACTTTGTAGTATCCATCTTAGGATCTTCTTAATACCATAGAATTTTAATTCTTACTGCTCATATAATATTATATCACATGGAAATTGAGAAATCTTTGGAGCCATGCCTTCATCTAATACAGATATGAAACTACCATCATGATTTTCAACCTTGTAATTACATTTAAAGAAGCTAATTAAGTTTTTATGTCATATCAACATTTAGAAAATAGTTTTGATATGTTACTTAAGTGTTTCATTATTCTAGTGGCTTACTTGAAAATTCAAATTTTATTGTCCTAATATAAATACTCCCTCTCCTAGAAACATACAGATAGCACAGCAACTTTCAGTAATAATTTCTCCCATTAAAGAAGCAATTCCATTTTTTTAAAAGTAGAATGCAGCACAAGCTTGTTATTAAAAAAAAAAGGGAGGGGGGCGGAGCAAGATGGCAGAGGAGTAGGAGACCTGGATTTTGTCTCCTCTCAGGAATTCAGCTGGATAGGGATCAAACCATTCTGAACACCTACAAACTCAACAGGAGATCGAAGAAAAGAAGAGCAACAACTCTCTGAACAGAAGAGCGACCGCTTTCTGGAAGGGAGGACGTGCGGAGAAGTGAATCCGAGGCGATATTCGGGAGGATAGACGGTGGGGGAGGGGCCTCCGCCGGCCGCTTCTGGCAAGTGATAGAGCCGCGGAGCACAAAATCGGAACTTTTAAAAGTCGGCTCCGCTGAGGGACGTCACTCTGGTGGCTAAGCGGGGGGTGGAACCCTCCGGGACAGTGTGGTCTCAGGACCCTCGGGGTCACAGAAAGACCGGGGGTGCCTGAGGGCGGCAGAGCTCCCCGGTAACGGAGCAGGGAAGCCGGCTGCAGAGACGGAGCCGAGGAGTGGGCTCTCAGCTCGGGGTTGTCATAAACCGTGATCCGCGGCACAGTCGGGCCCCTGCTCCTCCAGCAGGGACCCAACAAGCCGCAGATCCGGGGAGACTCACCTTCCTCCCCGGGGAGGAGCCGCGCGGGAGTGCACCGCAGGGATCTGCTGGGTTTGGAGACTCCACACGAGGTCGGGTGCCAGAGATAGAAACGCGCAGTCACAGGCCGGGTGAGTACGGAGTGCGGCCGGAGACCGGGGAGACGGGAGTGACTGACGGCTTTTCTCTGGGGGCTCACTGAGGAGCGGGGCCCCGAGTTCTCGGCTCCTCCGGGGTGGAGATTGGGAGGCCGCCATCTTCACTCTCCGCCTCCAAAGCTGTACGGAAAGCTCGCAGGGAACAAAAGCCCCGGAGAGCAAACCCGAGCAGATTCCTTAGCCGGGAGGGGGCAAGGGCGGGGCAATTCTGCCTCCGGCAGAGACATTTGGAAACCACGGCAACAGGCCCCTCCCCAGAAGATCAGCGAGAACAGCCAGCCAAGACCAAGTTTACCGATCAATGAGAACGGCAGAACGCCAGCGCTAGGGGACTACTGCACATAGAATTCAAGGCCTTTTTCCCATGATTCTTTAGTCTTTCAAAGTTAATTTTTTTTTTAACTGTCTTTTTTTCTTTTTTTTCTTCTTGAATTTTTCTTTTCCCCTTTTTCAAACAACATCTTATCAATCCCTTATTTTAAAAAAAACATTTTTATTTTTCATTTTTAGAGTCATATTCTATCCCTTCATAGTAGTTACCTGTATTTTTGGCTTATATATATATAAGTTGTTCTCTCTTTAAAATTTTCAGATAGTTTCTTCTAACAGATCAAAATATACCCTAAATCTCTAGTATATGGTGTTTTCTATTCCCCTGCCTAATCACATCCTCTCCCTTTTTTTTTCTTTTTTCTTTTTTTAAATCCTCTTCTTTCTTTTTTCAAACAACTTCTCATCAATTCCTTTTATAAAATTTTTTATAATTTCCATCTTTACAGTCATATTCCATCCCTTCATCATATCAACCCTTATTTTTGTACATATATAAGTTTTTCTTTCTTTAAAATTTTGGGAGGCACTTTCTTCTAAAAGACCAAAATACACCCCAAATCTAGTGTGTGGCACTGAGCTATATACCAGCCTGATCATATTTGATCACATTCTGTTTTTTTGTTGTTGTTGTTGTTGTTTTGTTTTGTTTGTTTTTGTTTTTGTTTTTATTTTTATCTTTTTCTTTTTTTTCTTTCTCTTTTTTCTCTGTTTCCCTTTCTTTTCCCACTGCTTCAGGTCTTTTCTGATTTGTTTAGACTATATTTTCTGGGGACGTTGTTACTCTGCTAGCATTTTGTTCTCTCATTAATCTATTCTCCTCTGCACAAAATGACAAGACGGAAAAAATCACCTCAACAAAAAGAACAAGAGGTAGTACAGACTGCCAGGGACCTACTCAATACGGACATTAGTACGATGTCAGATCTAGAGTTCAGAATCATCACTTTAAAGATACTAGCTGGGCTTGAGAAAAGCATGGAAGTTATTAGAGAAACCCTTTCAGGAGAAGTAAAAGAACTAAAATCCAACCAAGTAGAAATCAAAAAGGCTATTAATGAGGTGCAATCAAAAATGGGGGCGCTAACTGCTAGAATAAATGAGGCAGAAGAGAGAATCAGTAACATAGAGGATGAAATGATGGAAAATAAAGAAGCTGAGAAAAAGAGAGATAAACAACTACTGGATCACGAAGGCAGAATTCGAGAGATAAGCGATACCATAAGACGAAACAACATTAGAATAATTGGGATCCCAGAAGAAGAAGAAAGAGAGAGAGGGGCAGAAGGTATAATGGAGCAAATTATAGCAGAGAACTTCCCTAATTTGGGGAAGGAAAAGGCATGAAAATGCAGGAAGCACAGAGAACCCCTCTCAAAATCAATAAAATAGGTCAACACCCTGACATCTAATAGTAAAACTTACGAGTCTCATAGACAAAGAGAAAATCCTGAAAGCAGCTTGGGAGAAGAGATATGTAACCTACAAGGGTAGAAACATTAGATTGGCAACAGACCTATCCACAGAGACCTGGAAGGCCAGAAAGGACTGGCAGGATATATTCAGAGCACTAAATGAGAAAACTATGCAGCCAAGAATACTCTATCCAGCTAGGCTGTCATTGAAAATTGAAGGAGAGATAAAAAGCTTCCAGGACAAACAAAAACTAAAGGAATTTGCAAACACAAAACCAGCCCTACAGGAAATCTTGAAAGGGGTCCTCTAAGCAAAGAGAGAGCCTAAAAGCAACATAGACCAGAAAGGAACACAGACAATATACGGTAACAGTCACCTTACAGGCAATACAATGGCACTAAATTCCTAACTTTCAATAGTTACCCTGCATGTAAATGGGCTAAATGCCCCAATCAAAAGATACAGGCTATCAGACTGCATTAAAAAACAAGACCCATCGATATGCTGTCTGCAAGAGACTCATTTTAGACCCAAAGACACTCCCAGATTGAAAGTGAGGGGGTGGAAAACCATTTACCATGCTAATGGACACCAAAAGAAAGCTGGGGTGGCTATCCTTATATCAGACAAATTAGATTTTAAACCAAAGACTGTAATAAGAGATGAGGAAGGACATTATATCCTACTTAAAGGATCTATCCAACAAGAAGATCTAACAATTGTAAATATCTATGCCCCTAACATGGGAGCAGCCAATTATATAAGGCAATTAATAACAAAAGCAAAGAAACACATCGACAACAATACAACAATAGTGGGGGACTTTAACACCCCCCTCACTGAAATGGACAGATCGTCTAAACAAAAGATCAACAAGGAAATAAAGACTTTAAATGACACACTGGACCAAATGGACTTCACAGACGTATTCAGAACATTCCACCCCAAAGTAATGGAATACACATTCTTCTCTAGTGCCCATGGAACATTCTCCAGAATCGATCACATCCTAGGTCATAAATCAGGTCTCAATCGGTACCAAAAGATTGGGATCATTCCCTGCCTATTTTCAGACCACAATGCTTTGAAACTAGAACTCAATCACAAGAGGAAAGTTGGAAAGAACTCAAATACCTGGAGGCTAAAGAGCATCCTACTGAAGAATGAATGGGTCAACCAGGAAATTAAAGAAGAATTTAAAAAATACATGGAAACCAATGAAAATGAAAACACAACTGTTCAAAATCTTTGGGATGCAGCAAAGGCAGTCCTAAGAGGAAAGTATAGAGCAATACAAGCCTTTCTCAAGAAACAAGAAAGGTCTCAAGTACACAACCTAACCCTCCACCTAAAGGAGCTGGAGAAAGAACAGCAAATAAAGCCTAAACCCAGCAGGAGAAGAGAAATCATAAAGATCAGGGCAGAAATCAAAGAAATAGAAACTAAAAGAACAGTAGAACAGATCAACGAAACTAGGAGCTGGTTCTTTGAAAGAATTAACAAGATTGATAAACCCCTGGCCAGACTTATCCAAAAGAAAAGAGAAATGACCCAAATCAACAAAATCATGACTGAAAGAGGAGAGATCACAACCAACACCAAAGAAATACAAACAATTAGAAGAACATATTATGAGCAACTCTATGCCAGCAAATTAGATAACCTGGAAGAAATGGAGGCATTCCTAGAGATGTATCAACTACCAAAACTGAACCAGGATGAAATAGAAAACCTGAACAGACCTATAACCACTAAGGAAATTGAAGCAGTCATCAAAAATCTCCCAACAAACAAAAGCCCAGGGCCAGATGGCTTCCCAGGGGAATTCTACCAAACATTTCAAGAAGAATTAATACCTATTCTTCTGAAACGGTTCCAAAAAATAGAAATGGAAGGAAAACTTCCAAACTCATTTTATGAGGCCAGCATTACCTTGATCCCCAAACCAGACAAAGACCCCATCAAAAAGGAGAATTACAGACCAATATCCCTGATGAACATGGATGCAAAAATTCTCACCAAAATACTAGCCAATAGGATCCAACAGTACATTAAAAGGATTATTCACCATGACCAAGTGGAATTTATCCCTGGGCTGCAAGGTTGGTTCAACATCCGCAAATCAATCAATGTGATACAATACATTAACAAAAGAAAGAACAAGAATCATATGATCTTCTCAATAGATGCAGAAAAAGCTTTTGACAAAGTACAGCATCCTTTCTTGATCAAAACTCTTCAGAGTATAGGGATAGAGGGTACATACCTCAATATCATAAAAGCCATCTATGAAAAACCTACAGCGAATATCATTCTCAATGGGGAAAAACTGAGAGCTTTCCCCCTAAGGTCAGGAACGCAGCAGGGATGTCCACTATCACCACTGCTATTCAACATAGTATTGGAAGTCCTAGCTACAGCAATCAGACAACAAAAAGAAATCAAAGGCATCTAAATCGGCAAAGAAGAAGTCAAACTCTCACTCTTTGCATATGATATGATACTTTATGTGGAAAACCCAAAAGACTCCACCCCAAAACTGCTAGAACTCATACAGGAATTCAGTAAAGTGGCAGGATATAAAGTCAATGCACAGAAGTTAGTGGCATTCCTATACACCAACAACAAGACAGAAGAAAGAGCAATTAAGGAGTCTATCCATTTACAATTGCACCCAAAACCATAAGATACCTAGGAATAAATCTAACCAAAGAGACAAAGGATCTGTACTCAGAAAACTATAAAATACTCATGAAAGAAATTGAGGAAGACACAAAGAAATGGAAAAACGTTCCATGCTCATGGATTGGAAGAACAAATATTGTGAAGATGTCAATGCTACCTAGAGCAATCTACACATTCAATGCAAACCCCATCAAAATACCATCCACTTTTTTCAAAGAAATGGAACAAATAATCCTAAAATTTGTATGGAACCAGAAAAGACCCCGCATAGCCAGAGGAATGTTGAAAAAGAAAAGCAAAGCCGGCGGCATCACAATTCCGGACTTCCAGCTCTATTACAAAGCTGTCATCATCAAGACAGCATGGTACTGGCACAAAAACAGACACATAGATCAATGGAACAGAATAGAGAGCCCAGAAATGGACCCTCAACTCTATGGTCAACTAATCTTCGACAAAGCAGGAAAGAATGTCCAATGGCAAAAAGACAGTCTCTTCAACAAACGGTGTTGGGAAAATTGGACAGCCACATGCAGAAGAATGAAACTGGACCATTTCCTTCCACCACACACAAAAATAGACTCCAAATGGTTGAAAGACCTCAATGTGAGACAGGAGTCCATCAAAATCCTAAAGGAGAACACAGGCAGCAACCTCTTTGACCTCAGCTGAAGCAACTTCTTCCTAGAAACATCGCCAAAGGCAAGGGAAGCAAGGGCAAAAATGAACTATTGGGACTTCATCAAGATAAAAAGCTTTTGTAAAGCAAAGGAAACAGTCAACAAAACCAAAAGACAACCGACAGAATGGGAGAAGATATTTGCAAATGACATATCAGATAAAGGGCTAGTATCCAAAATCTATAAAGAACTCATCAAACTCAACACCCAAAGAACAAAGAATCCAATCAAGAAATGGGCAGAAGACATGAACAGACAGTTTTCCAAAGAAGACATCCAAATGACCAGCAGACACATGAAAAAGGGCTCAATATCGCTCGGCATCAGGGAAATCCAAATCAAAACCTCAATGAGATACCACCTCACACCAGTCAGAATGGCTAAAATTAACAAGTCAGGAAACGACAGATGTTGGCGGGGATGCGGAGAAAGGGGAACCCTCCTACACTGTTGGTGGGAATGCAAGCTGGTGCAGCCACTCTGGAAAACTGTATGGAGGTTCCTCAAAAAGTTGAAAATAGAGCTACCATATGATCCAGCAATTGCACTACTGGGTATTTACCCCAAAGATACAAAAGTAGGGATCCAAAGGGGTACGTGCACCCTGATGTTTATGGCAGCAATGTCCACAATAGCCAAACTGTGGAAAGAGGCAAGATGTCCATCGACAGATGAATGGATAAAGAAGATGTGGTATATATATGCAATGGAATATTATGCAGCCATCAAAAGGAATGAGATCTTGCCATTTGCAACAACGTGGATGGAACTGGAGGGGATTATGTTGAGTGAAATAAGTCAAACAGAGAAAGACATGTATCATATGATCTCACTGATATGAGGAATTCTTAATTGTAGGAAACAAACTGAAGGTTGCTGGAGTAGGGGGTGGGGTGGGAGGGATGGGGTGACTGGGTGATAGACACTGGGGAGGGTATGTGCTCTGGTAAGTGCTGTGAATTTTGCAAGACTGTTGAATCTCAGATCTGTACCTCTGAAACAAATAATGCAATATATGTTAAGAAAAAAAAAAAGACGAAGAAGGTAGCGGGAGGGGAAGAATGAAGCAGGGGAAATCGGAGGGGTAGACGAACCATGATAGACGATGGACTCTGAAAAACAAACAGGGTTCTAGAGGGGAGGGGGGTGGGAGGATGGGTTAGCCTGGTGGTGGGTATTAAGGAGGGCACATTCTGCATGGAGCACTGGGTGTTATGCACAAACAATGAATCATGGAACACTTCATCTAAAACTAATGATGTAATGTATGGGGATTAACATAAGAATAAAAAAAAAAAGAAAAGACAAAAAAAAAAGGATGCTTCCTAGTTTAGTAAACAATCCTGATTTTGTCTCAGTGAGAAAAAAAAAAAGTGGTGTTCTCATGATAAACCAAAATTACATCAGAAGTAAAACGAATATTGATTTTCAAAGATCCTAGTGCTTGTGAGTGAACACAAGCTAGTAAATGAATTTCTGCAGAGCTGTGGATGAAGAATATTTTATCTCTGAATAAGAATAATTCCTGACACAATTGCCTATTCACCTAAATTAAGAATGAAAATACAGACACTCCTAAGTGAAAACATACTGTACTTCTATTATCATTTAGATTGAGGCTAAACAGGGTCTCATAGGAGATAAATATTCTTAACAAGCAAATAAAGAATTCAGCCACTGGGGTTTTCTTTTTATTTCAACTGTTTAAGCTTTTATAACAAAGTTTTTAGTGTTCTGAAATCCTTTTATAGCTACAATTATATGAACAGCACAACTTAATTAGCATGCATTGAATATATGGTCCTATAATGGGAATTTTCATTAATTAAAATAGATGGAAATATAAAAGCATTAGCTGTAAACAATTTGAGGAATCAAGAATCTAATTTGCCTACTGTACAACAAAGAAAAACACACTGCAGTTATGTGAATAATTTTGGCTTGCATAGCGACTGCACGTTTATCTAACAGTTTTAGACTTCATTCCACAAATATTCACTGGGTTTCTAGCATTACTGGTGCTTGGGAGTCATCAGCGAACAGAACAGAAATCCTACCTTCTAATTCTGACATTCTAGCAGAGCAGACAGATAATGTACAACAGACATAATACATAAGCAATTATATATGTCAAAAGGTGTAAGTTCTATAGAAAAAAATATTTCATTTTTTTTTGGAGTGGTGGGGGGTGGGAAGGATGGGGTAGCTGGGTGATAGACACTGGGGAGGGTATGTGCTATGGTGAGCGCTGTGAATTGTGTAAGACTGATGAGTCACAGACCTGTACCTCTGAAACAAATAATACATTATATGTTAAAAAAAAAAAAAATAGTAGGAAGGGAAAAATGAAGGGGGGGGGGGGAAACTGGAGGGGGAAACGAACCATGAGAGACTATGGACTCTGAGAAACAAACTGAGGGTTCTAGAGGGGAGGCGGTGGGGGGATGGGTTAGCCCGGTGATGGGTATTAAAGAGGGCACGTATTGAATGGAGCACTGGGTGTTATACACAAACAATGAATCATGGAACACTACATCAAAAACTAATGATGTAATGTATGGTGATTAACATAACCATAATAAAATTTAAAAAAAAGAAAAATGCAGAGTAAGATACGAGGGTCCGTGGTAGTTGGGGAGAGGGATAGGATGCAGTTTTAACTAGGGTCATCAGGGTGTGCCTCATTAAGAAGGGGACTTCATCAAGACAAAAAGCTTCTGCACAGCAAAGGAAACAGTCAACAAAACAAAGAGGCAACCCACAGAATGGGAGGAGATATTTGCAAATGACACTACAGATAAAGGGCTGGTATCCAAGATCTATAAAGAACTTCTCAAACTCAACACCCAAAAAACAAATAATCAAGTCAAAAAGTGGGCAGAAGAGATGAAAAGACACTTCTCTGAAGAAGACATACAAATGGCTAACAGACACATGAAAAAATGTTCATCATCATTAGCCATCAGAGAAATTCAAATCAAAACCACATTGAGGTACCAGCTTACACCAGTTAGAATGGCAAAAGTGGACAGGGCAAGAAACAACAAGTGTTGGAGAGGTTGTGGAGAAAGGGGAACCCTCTTACACTGTTGGTGGGAATGCAAGTTGGTACAGCCACTTTGGAAAACACTGTGGAGCTTCCTCAAAAATTTAAAAATAGAGCTACCCTATGAGCCAGCAATTGCACTACTGGGTATTTACCCCAAAGACACAGATGTAGTGAAAAGAAGGGTCATATGCACCCCAACATTCATAGCAGCAATGTCCGCAATAGCCAAACTGTGGAAACAGCCGAGATGCCCTTCAACAGATGAATGGATAAAGAAGATGTGGTCCATATATACAATGGAATATTACTCAGCCATCAGAAAGGATGAATACCCAACTTTTACATCAACATGGATGGGACTGGAGGAGATTATGCTAAGTGAAATAAGTCAAGCAGAGAAAGTCAATTATCATATGGTTTCACTTATTTGTGGAACATAAGGAATAACATGGAGGACATTAGTAGAAGGAAGGGGAAAATGAGGGGATGGAGGAATTGGAGGGAGAGATGAACCATGAGAGACTATGGACTCTGAGAAAGAAACAGGGTTTTAGAGGGGAGGGGGGAGGGGAGATTGGTTAGCCCTTTGATGGGTATTAAGGAGGGCACGTACTGCATGGAGCACTGGGTGTTATACGAAAACAATGGATCGTGGATAACCACATCAAAAACTAATGATGTATTGTATGGTGACTAAGATAATAAAATTTAAAAAATAAAAAATAAAAAAATAAAGTAAAATCATTACTTCTGTGCTTTTATGGTTAGTTACCCACTCAAAATCCTAAAGGATGTTACATAGCTAACCTCACAACCTCCCTAACCCCAGCTCCCTGAATAAAATAATTTATGGCTCAAAAAAAAAAAAAAAAAGGTGACATTTGAGCAAAAACTTTAAAGAGGTGACAGTGTGAGCTATGTGGGATCTGGGGGAAGAACATTACAGGCAGAAAAAAAACAGCCAGGGCAAAAGCCCTACCTAAGGCTGAAGATTTCTCGAAGGCTGAAGCATACTGAGTGAGCAAAGGGGAGAATATAAGAGAAAAAAAGAAAAAAGCTTTAAGGTAAGTGCCCCTTTGTTTACAAAGGGGAAGCAGATCTTGGATTGGAGGACCTTTTTGGTAGAGCTAATTGCATTATTTGCAAGGCCCAGTGCACAATGAAAATACATAGCCCCTTCGTTCAAAATGAGAAAAAGTGCTGTCAGAGGTATTAAAATATAAAGCTTTTTTCCTTAAAAATATTTTAGTATTTATAATATAGGGATTACTTCTACTTCAAGGCATATTGGTATTACATTGAGTAATGATAAACTTTCAAGTGGCAAATAAATTGGCATTATAATTTTATACATATAAAACTTTACTATTTAATGTTTACATAATTATCTATATAATTTATATAATAATATTAATATGTCTTGATTGATCATATAATTTTCCTGCCTTGCTTTTACTACATATTCACTTATTAGATCATCAAAATCTATATCTTTCATACCATTTTCAATTGATATAACTGAAAGCTGTCAGCAAATGCAAGATCATAAACAGTTTTTTTTTCAAAAATTGTTTTTCTTGTGATGAGAATTTTTTGGATCTATTCTCTTAGCAACTTTTAAGTATACAATACAGTATTGTTAACTATAGTCACCTTGGTGGGCAGAGGTGGTCAAAAGGTACAAATTTCCAGTTATAAAATAAGCAAGTCATGGGGATGTAACATAGAAATAATTTTTGATAATTTTTACTTTTGAGAAAGATCTTTCTGCTGATCCAACTGTTACTGGAGCTATTATGAGTATTTTATAGACTACAACAACACTGAAATAAATTTCTCATAAATTACTTCAAAATATAAATTTTAGTACATCTAAGCATCTCACAAAATAATTTCTCTAAAAAGATTGAACTCTTCATACAAATCAGTTTCATGTAAGTTTGAATGTAATTTTATTTTTATTTCATTTTTTTAAGATTTTATTTATTTGACAGAGAGAGAGAGACAATGAGAGAGTGAACACAAGCAGGAGGAGTGGGAGAGGGAGAAGCAGGCCTCCCATGGGAGCAGGGAGCCCGATGCGGGGCTCGATCCCAGGACCCTGGGATCATGACCTGAGCTGAAGGCAGACGCTTAACGACTGCCCCTGAATGTAATGTTAAATGCAGATATACCCAATGCATTTTAATATTTGCTCTGACATCTCCTGTCATTCGTGGAGGTAGAACAAGAAACTGGAAGTGGCTCCGTAATTTGTGCAGAATCCAAGACACCTATTTATGTGTTTTATTGCTAGGTCTATGATTATAAGGAAAACTTTAATTTTAAAATTATTTCCTCCATTCATTGGTTCATTTGAAGCTTCATATACAAATAGTGTCCTTTTCTGTTGAATGATCTTAAATTTAATTTCTGCTTCTAAGCTTGAGGACATGTGCTTTACCTGCAACATTTTCAAAATGGAAAATTCTAACCTCTTTGAGGAATTCTAACTCTCTGATATGCTTTATTGCAACGCTCATATGTCCGCTTTTATTTTGTCATAGCTTACTGATCAAGTCTGCACCCTGAGCGCTAGCAGCTCTGTTCCAGTGCCCAGGCCGGAGACTTAAATATCACACACCGTCGGGACTAGCTCTGGGGACGCACAGGGCAGCCAGCCTCCCGTGGCTCTCCTGCTGTTGCCCCCTTAGGAAACCCCTGCTTTTTTTTTTTTTTTTTTTTTTAATTTTTTTATGTTCACCATCTTTCGGGTCCTAAGCCCTCACTGTCTTGCATGGCTGCAATGCCCTTCCACTGATGTTACAGTGGTCACACTCCCCATCTAGGTCCATGTCCCAGCATGCCCACTCCCTCAGGGTCCCCCGGCACCCTGGACTGCTCCAAAGTGTGCAGCTGGACCAATGCTACTGGGTGGGCACTGCCTGCCGTGCCCCAGCCCATGTGCGTACCAGCTGCTAGCTGGACCACAAGCACATGTGCGGTCTGCTGCTCCAGGGCGTCTCCGTTCCTCGGGAAGATGCTCCTCTGTCCCACTGGACTCCACTTACAA
This sequence comes from Mirounga angustirostris, assembly GCF_029215605.1. NCBI lineage: Eukaryota > Metazoa > Chordata > Mammalia > Carnivora > Phocidae > Mirounga > Mirounga angustirostris. The sequence goes on from NW_026991716.1 coordinate 36,064,914, forward strand.
AATGCAAATTCCAATGTAAGCGTTTTAGGAATTTCAAGATGGCAACAGCAAAGGACTAAACCAAGCATGGGGCCCTTTTCAACGTAGGGCCCTGAGTGGCTGCAAAGCCAAGGTCCATGAAGTGGGAGCTGGTTCTAGGCCATCACAAAGAGACGGGCTTTTTCTTGGAATGAAACAGGGAGCCACTGAAGGGTTTTGAGCATAGAAATGACATGACACATTTCACATGCAGTTACTAGTGAAGAATATAGGTTTTGCATTTCACACCAGAGAACAGGCCTCCAAATGCTCAGATTTGAGCACTAAACATGACTTATACAGCCATCAGGTTGCTTTTGAACATTCAGTATTTTCAAAAAGTAATTTTTTTAAAAAACACTATGTTGTACAATCTAAATACATACACTTCTAATTTTGTCAGTCACATCTCAACAAAACTGGGGGGAAAAGTAATTTCTAAATCTTTATCGAGGCCAACATTAGGTATAAACAAAGTAGATCAAGTCTACTTATAAAACACAACCTTGATTTAATGAGATGCATTTGGTCAGAATGAACAAAAACCAAAGGAAGCAAGACAACTGCAAGAGTGTGAGGACACGCAGAAACAGGGATTTTCCTCAGGCTTCTTGCACTTAGGACCTTCCCCTTGTGTATCAGTTATGAACTAGCAGAGACTATGATTCCTAACTGTCACCACCTGTAGTCCACGGTGACCCCTCCAGACTCTCATTCTCTACCCGTACTCTCCCAGCTCGGGCTCCTGCTCCAGAGGTCTGCTTGGTCCAGATTTGCCCGGTTCATTCCGCCAAGAGTGACACTCAACCGGCCCCAGCCCATTTCTATTTGGGTAACACTTTCAGCCCAGGATCTGCCTCCTAAGTCATGGGCAGCCTTTGAATGGCTGCCCTTGACTCGGATTCCTTGTTCTGGTCCCATTGGCCATGGCTGCCAGGGACTATGTCACAGGGTCACAACCGCCCTGCTGGAAATTATGGGTAGGACAGTTTTCCCCTTATCAGAACCTGCGAGGATTGACATGTGACATAACTGAATGCTTGCTCAAAATGTCTTCCAACACACAGCTTAAGATCTCCCATTTCAGTGTATCATCATGCCTGAGATGCTATCAGTGCTGGCCTGACTTTGGTAAACAAGGATATTTTTGTATAACAAAAATTCCTCCAAGAAAGTTAAGACCTACTTGCAGTGCCTGATATGTAGCTAGCGCTCAATAAATGTTAGCAGAGTGAGTGATGAATAATGGTTAATTTATCCAATCTAATTGTTTTCCTCAGAGAACAGCCACACTGAATGAAGACATCTTATGGACAAAAGGAAGAAACATCATCTGGAGGACATGAACATTTGACAGAGTGTGGGAAAAGGGCACAGTGGTTACAGGACCGCAGAGATCATGGATTCTAGAGCACAGGAAGAACAAATCCAGGAGGTGGGAAGTAAAAGAGAAGTTGCATTTCACTTCCCATACCTGCCCAGCCCCCACCCCAAACACTGACCAAGACAAAGCCAACACCTCAGTTGTGCCTGTTTATAATGGCCAGGAGGAAAGAATTAACACTGTTGAATGCTCCTGAAAGTCAACCAGGATGAAGACTGAAAGCTGTCCACTGACTTGGTGACACCAAACTCATTGGTGAATTTAGCAAGGGTAATCTCAGCGAAATGCAATGAAATACATAAACACAGCTGTGAGATAGAGCAACCTGAGGATCAAAGGACTATGAAAGAAGGACCTATTCTAGTCTCAGCTCCATAACCTAACTACTGTGTGACCCCGCAGAAGTCAATTTAATGCTCAGAGCCCCAGTTTTGTCATCTAAAAGGGTAACAATAATACCTGTCTACCCATGGGGTTGTTGTAAAGACTAAGTGAGATAATACGTGTGCAAGTGCTATAAGGTTGGCAAAGCTCCGCATAAAATCAAATGTATTCTGGCTGTTATCAAATAACAATGAGTAAGTCTGTTCATGTTATTTAGCCAGAAATGCATTAAAAATCTGACCAAAGACACCTGGCCAGGCATAGTAATGGCCAAATTCACTGAGAATGACAGAAATTCTGCTTAAGTAAAACAACTTTCAAAAGAAGACATTTAGATCTCACACTAAATAAATTTACTGCTGTATTTACCCCAACAATTTAAACAACATATTTTAACTATGGTTGTGCTTTTTGCCAGTCAATTGTAAATTCAAATAACTATAGTAAAAACCTTGCCAGTTGTAATCAATCACTACACATTTGTGTAGGATTTTCCAGAAGGCTTTGCATTCCATTTGCTTTCTTTGTATATCATCCATTTGGAGGATAAGAAGGTGAATAATAACTGGAAATACCTCTGGATCATCTGGGACTGCATCCTCATGTCCTGAAGTAAAGATTTCTGATAAAATTGCAGATTTGTGCCTCAGGAGAAACCAAATCTAACAAGAATCAGGGAGTTGGGTGGGGGGAATCTATAAAGAAAAGCATTCATAACTTGGTAAAACCCTGAATTGGAATGAAAAATCTTAGTCTAGAAAAATACTGGTGAGGAGCCAAAAATGGGTGAGAGTTAACACTTCCTGAGCACACACTATGTACTGGGGCATATGTTTTTCGTGTCCAGTTCATCTGATCCTCAGGGCAAATGAAGTAGCTATAATGGTGCCATTTTTCCCACCTACAGATAAAAAACTGGGACATGCAATGAGTAATTTGCTCAAAGCCACAGAGCTATCAAGTATTAAAGGTGGGAGCTGAACCATACTTTTATGGCTCCAAAGTCCGCGGCCTTAACGTGTTACACAGTCTCCCTCCCTTATTTCTTTAGAGAAAGTGTTTAAATTCTTGAAAACTAATCATAACTGATGACCTTAGCCGAATAGTTTCTGATTTCTCTGTTACTTTTTAATTGTCCTATAAACATTAACAACAGAGTATTAAACCAAGACAGGTGCCCTTCTGCACAAGGGGCCCTGCACATGGGGCTCACATCCAGGAAGCCTTCCTTCCCTGGCATTAAGATGAGGTGTTTCCACTCATTTTAGAAAGAAGTGGCATGAAATTATAAACACACATCAAATTTTCAGAAGTGTAAAGTTGTTCAGAGTACATCTCAGATCCCTGGGAAAGATACCACTCAAGACAAATACCAGGAATACCCTCTGTAAAGCTGCCTGCCTAGATCACACAATTTCCAACTTTAAGTTTAGTGTATCAGCTAGTGAACTTGGAGGGAGCACGGCAGGCAGTCCACCTAACAAGCACAGATTGTATTAAGGATGCACATTTAAAATAATGAAATTTACTATTATAGGTAAACAAATGGCATGGCAATATGATCCTTACTAAGCATCTTTAGGTCATCATCTTACATAATTTCAGTGGGTTTTAAAAGCTGATACATGTTCTGGTTTTTAAGCACAAAGCCATGTTTTCAGTTGAAGATAAAATTTTAAAAGTGCTATATTTAAAAGTTTCCATTTAAGAAGAATAGTGAAATCACAAAAGCTAGAAACGTCATGTTATCAGGAAATTTAGCAGACTAGGAAGTGAAGCCAACAACAGGTACATGTTTATAAACAATCCATCTGGTGAAGTAAAATTGTGGCCAGAAGTTGAACAGATCTGTGGGAGCCAGTGGGTTTTTGTATAATTTGGTAGTGACCAATGTTTTCTGCTTAAAAGCCAACTTTAAGAAAAATAAAGTGTTTACTGGCAGGCATGTTGTGGTGAATGTCTAATGGAATGAGCTTTACTGAGTCCCATGGGGGAGAGTGCTAGTCTCATAATTTAGATTACCAAATTTGCTGAATAGAAGAACATCACAAAACAAATGACACTAAAGTTTTCAGATCTGGAAATATTAATGTTTTATTCTGAAATTGTTATAAATTTTCAGGAAGTGGCAAAGAGAGGACAGAGTGGCTCTGTGTATCCTTCACCCAGTTCCCCCCAATGCTTATTTCTTGCATAACTCAAGTATGTTGTCAAAACCAGGAGGCTGACATCAGTACAATATGTGTATCATTTTATGACATGTGGAAGTTCAAAGAACCATCACTGCAATTAGATACAGAACTCTTGGGGTGCCTGGGTGGCTCAGTCAGTTAAGCGTCTGCCTTCAACTCAGGTCATGGTCTCAGGGCCCTGGTTTCGAGCCCCATGTTGGGCTCCCTGCTCAGTGTGGAGCCTGCTTCTCCCTCTCCCTCTGCTCCCTCCCCGCTCATGCTCACTCTCTCTCTCAAATAAATGAATTAAATCTTTAAAAAAAAAAAAAAAGATACAGAACTCTTCCATCACCAGACATCTACTGATGTTGATATCTTACCAGTTTGAATGAAGTGTAGAAACCTTACTTCCTTGTAAGTTCCTTCACCCTCCCTTGTTTACAACATAACTGTCATCAAACAATGCTTTATTTTTTGATTCATCAAACACGGTTTTTTAAACTCAAGAGGAGAAACACTATTCCTTGCTAATGTTCCAAGATTCATTCTTTTTTCATCTCCTTTTTTTTTTTTTTCCAAGAACTTCCCTTATCCCTTCTTTTAGGGGAGGTACACTGGCAACTAATTCTCTTAGGTTTTCCTTTGTCTGAACATATCTTTATTTACCCTTTATTCCTGACAGATAATTACACTGGGTATACCATCCTGGGCTGACAGTTCTTTTCTTTCATCACTTGAGAATATTCTACTTCCTTCTAGATTTCATGATTTCTGATGAGAAATCCACTATAATTCAAATTATTCTTTTTTCCTATAGGTAAGGTATCATCTCTCTCACTGCTTTCAGATTTTTTCTTTGTCTTTAGTGTTCTGAAGTTTAACTATGATGTGTCTTAGAGGGGGTGTGAGTTTATCCTGTTTGGGGTTTGCTCAGTTTCTTAAAGCTCTAGATTTATGCCTTTGCCAAAACTGGGGAATTTTCAGCCATTACTTCTTTGAATACTTTTCAACCCCACTCTCTTTCTCCTCTCCTTGGGGACTCTGATGACATGAATGTTAGATCTTTTGCTATAGTTCTCAGGGGACTCTGAGGGTCTCTTCACTTTTTTCCAGCCTATTCTCTTTCTATTGTCCATATTGGATGATTTCTATTGTTACCCCCTTCAGATTCATTGATTCTTTACTCTGAGCTCTCCCATCTGCTGTTGAGCCATCTGTCAATTTTTTTTTTTTAATTTAAGTCACTGTACTTTTCAGTTCCAAATTCCCATTTGGTTCTTCTTTATATCTTCTATTTTTTTGCTGAGACTTTAAATATTTTCATTGGGCGCCTGGGTGGCTCAGTTGGTTAAGCGACTGCCTTCGGCTCAGGTCATGATCCTGGAGTCCCGGGATCGAGTCCCGCATCGGGCTCCCTGTTCAGCAGGGAGTCTGCTTCTCCCTCTGACCCTCCTCCCTCTCATGCTCTCTGTCTCTCATTCTCTCTCTCGCAAATAAATATAAAATTAAAAAAAAAAATCCTTATATTATTCCAGACCTGTGTCATCTATGTACTGGCATCTGTTGATTATTTCTTATGTGAGTTGATGTTTTCCTGATTCTTGATATTTCGTAGTTGATGCATGATTTTCAGTTGTACCCTGGATAGCTTAGGTATTATGTTATGAGATTTTAGATCATAGTTCAATCTGTTTTAGCATGCCTCCTCTGACACATGCTAGTGGGAGAAGCAGGGTGCCACCTCACCACTGCCAGGTGGGGGTGAAGGTCCAGGCTCCCCACCCTATTTGTCTTGACACTTGGGGGGAGCTCCTTCTGTGGGTTGGGGTGAGATTTCAGGCTCCCTTCTAGGCCTCCTCTGACACTCTCCCTGGATAGGAGAGGAAGGGGCACCTTGCTGCTGCCCACTGATACCACATCAGGGTGAGGGAGGCCTTGTTCCTGCTGGATGGTGGTGAACTCCAGGATTCCATGTGACTTCCAATGACAACTTGGGGGAGGGGAGAGGGAGAAGTTGTCATCTCCAAGTGGGAATGAAATTCTTCCCACTCCTCTGATTGCACCCTGGAAGTGGGGGATGTGGTACCCTGTGAAGCCAGGCCTTTGCTGTTGGGGTGCAGCTGGGGATTTTTCCATGGTATCTGGATGGAGTAAGGCAACTAATATCTAGAAGTTTCTGTCTCACGGGGTTACCCCTTTCCCAGTCCTCTGGCTGTAGAGAACAGACTTTCCTTGCCACTCTGTCTGAGACTATTGGTCTTTCTGGGTTGCCAGTTTTTTCAGCATCCAGCCTGGGACACATGAGGCAAAACAACAACAACAAAAAACAAACCCATGTCATTCCTCGGGTCCTGGGGTCCCCTGGCCAGTCTACCTTCTTCTCCCCATCCTACAGAATTTTCTTATGTTTCTTTTATATATAATGCCCAGAGTTTTTACTTGTACTTAGTGAGAGGAGTAGAGAGAAGTGTGTCTACTTCATCTTGGTCTGAAGCCATAGCTACTGGGCATATTTTTAAAGTGGAAAAAGAATACATATGTCTAATTTTTTTCAACCCTTAGAATGAAGAAAGCATTGAAGTTCACATGGCACATTTGAATGCACTCTTTCTTTTCATTCTCAAAACAATCTTGTAAAGTTGGTCTTGTTGGCATCTCCCTTTCTCTGAGGGGATAACGGATTAGGAAGTGGCAGGTCGGACCCAGAGTCTCACACGGACCCAGGGCTGAGGGCAGAATCAGATCATTCCACTGCCACACTGTTTGAGCCAGACAAGGTAGAAGCATGAGTACACAGAGGTGAAAAACTGGTCAGTGAGATCTGAATTTACTTTTTTAAATACTCTTATTGTGGCTTCTCTTGTACCCCATTCTGGTCTCCTTGTCTCTGCTTTTGCAGCAGGACTGGACAAGCTATGCAACCAACGGCATCAGCAGAGCCTGTTTCCTAGAGCCATAGGTAAGAGCACTGCAGAGCCTTGGCCCTGCCCCACTGGATGTGTGGGACCACCCCTCCCGTAAGAATATCTCCTCTACCAAGCCCTGGCCTCCTGCCCAGCCACAGCACAGTGCAAGTATTCCACTACATCTTTCTCCAAGTCTGCCATGGTAGCCCTGGAGCTTGCTTTTCCCCTTCATCCTCTTCTCGGCATAAACCGAAAGGTTGTACTTGGTATTGTTCAACTGGTAAAATCAGAGGTTAAAAAGAACTGGTTCAGGGGCACCTGGGTGGCTCCGTCAGTTGAGCATCTGCCTTCGGCTCAGGTCATGATCCCAGGGTCCTGGGATCAAGCCCCACATCGGGCTCCCTGCTCAGCGGGGTGCCTGCTTCTCACTCTGCCCCTTCCCCCCACTCATGCTTGTGTACGCTTGCGCTCTCTCTCTTTCTCTCTCCGAAATAAATAAATAAAATCTTTAAAAAAAAAAAAAAGAACTGGTTCATTGGGTGACTAATATTGTCATCACCTGGCTGGCCTTGTTGCACTACAGATGCGTTAGCTTGTCCAGTGTTGGCTGTGGGGACCTCTGTCTTTGGCACACCCAGTCCCCCTGATGGTGCGCACCCTACTCATTCTGGTCAAACCATGTTCCTCTAAAACACTAAATTTCTACATTTTTCCAAAAGCACTCACTGCACATAAAAGTAAATTTCCTACACCCCAAGCTTTTAGGCAAAACCTAAGATTGGCTGAAAAACTGGGATTCTGCAGACTTAAAAGTGCATGGGATAGGACCTCAGAAAACTCGAGACTTCAACCTTCTCTCCTTCAATTTTTCAGTAAAATTTGCACTCCAGGATGAGGTGCCATGTTTGGCTTGTGGCCTCAAGCATCCCTTGAGAGATCACTACATACTCCCAAGATAGATGCATGCCAGCTTGAGAAGCAGAACACTGGATGAAATGTCACATCAAACCACAAATTCCTTATACCTGAAACGAATATAACACTGTACGACAATTATACTTCAATAATAAGCTTAAAAAAAACCCCTACAAGCTCTTTCATATGATGCAATACCATGCACTATACACATTTGTGTGCATTTGTGTGCCTACTAAACTTTATAAAAAACGCACTTGGGTGGCTCAGTCATTAAGCGTCTGCCTTCGGCTCAGGTCATGATCCCAGAGTCCTGGGATCGAGCCCCGCATCAGGCTCCCTGCTCCGCGGGAAGCCTGCTTCTCCCTCTCCCACTCCCCCTCCTTGCGTTCCCTCTCCCACTGTGTCTCTCTGTCAAATAAATAAATAAAATCTTTAAAAATAAAGAAATAGGGCGCCTGGGTGGCTCAGTTGGTTAAGCGACTGCCTTCGGCTCAGGTCATGATCCCGGAGTCCCGGGATCGAGTCCCGCATCGGGCTCTCTGCTCGGCAGGGAGTCTGCTTCTCCCTCTGACCCTCCTCCCTCTCATGCTCTCTGTCTCAAATAAAATAAATAAAATCTTTAAAAAAAAAAAAATAAAAAAAAATAAAAAAATAAAAAAAAAAAAAAAATAAATAAAGAAATAAAAAATAAATAAATACAAAACGAGTCCAAAACCAATGAGCAAAACTAATATGATAAAAGGCTGTTTCTGCATGTTGCTAAACAACACAGGATATATTTCAGAAAAAGTTCAAAAAAGGTGGGATGACAAAGTACTTCCTAGTGGAGATGTACTCAATGATAAACAACTAACGACAAAGAGTCTTTTATTTAATCTCCAATGACACAAATGTAAAGCTTTATAAATTCTCACCACTGGTCATGCAGCTCTGTAGTCATGCAGTCTTAGCACTCTTTGACTTAGATAGGAAAAGATGAGTCTAAATTAGCAAGACTCCTGAATTACATACTTTTGGAAAGAAATAGAACTAATTTTATTTTGCTTTAACTGTATACAGCAACCAGAATTAAGCTACGATGTGTTAACCCAACAACACAGCTTGAAAGGGCCTGTGTAGAGTGGCTAGATTTCCACTGGACATGTATTCCTGAAGACTAATCTTCACAGGGAATACCAGGCATTTCTTAAAATCACCAGTTATCTGAGGAAAATCTGCACCAGGAAAGCAACAGTAGAGCATAAACATTAAAATAAATAAATAAATAAAAGCATACAGAAAAAAGAAAGCCAATTCAAAAGAAGATAATAATTGTCTTCAGAGTGAAAAGGGAGGATATCAAAACAATAAAGAAGAAGAGACTTTTTTCCCCATCTCCTAGAAGTGAAAAAATAAAACTGCTAAAATTAAAAATTTAAGCAGCAGGTGATAGAGAATGCACACAACTGAAAAGCAAATTACCAATGCTGGAAGATTGAGCTAACAAATTCTTTCAGAAGTTAGAACCAAAAGACAAAGAGATGGAAACTAGGAAACGACAGCTATAATATTTGAAGGCGAGAAGTGGTAGTTCTGGAAATACAAGTTCCAAAAAGAGAAAATAAACAGCTGGAGGGAAGGAAATGATTTTGTTCATTATTAAAGATATTATCAATGGGATGACTTGACCCTTGAGCTTGAATATAAGAGTTTTCAGATTGAAGTGGCTGAATGAGACAAGAATACATGAATACATGAAAAAACAGCTATACCTACACTATCAGTAGACTCACTGATATGAAACAAAGAACAAAATGAAAAAATCCTAAAAGCTTCCAGAAAGGAAAAAAAGGCATTTCCTATGAAGAAATAAGATCCAGATTGACACTGACATCTTTTCAGCAACACTGCAAGCAAGGGGGCAATGGGGCAGTATCTTCACAGTTATGAGAGAAAGGAAATGTTTAAGCTGGGATTATCCTATACCCAGTCAAATTCCATTTAACTGTGAAGAGGGATGAAAAGCTTCCAGAAGTTCCCCAGTCTTGAACTCTCAAAAAATTTATTAAAGGATGATGAGCAGCAAAACTCAAAAAGGAATCCAAGAAGTAGACAAGAGTATAAGGAACAGTGATGAGCAAAGTAATAAATATTAACTCAGAGATAAATTTAAATAAATGCTATTAATAAAAATGATTTACAACAATCCAGAATGCAGTTATCAGTTGGTCTCAACACTGGAAATGACAGGGGTAGGAAAGTCAAAGTAAAAGTGTGCAAGGTGAGAGACAGACAGAGGGAGAAACTTTAGGTAGTGAGAAAAAACACAAATGAGTTTAAATATCTGAACTTAAACTACATGGGGGCTGCTGAAGTACAAGGTACACCTTGAGGGAGAAAATGGAAAGCAGCGGCAGCAACAAGCATAGTCAAACTAACCAACAGCAACAAAGGAAAAAAACAAAGTATGGTGAATGGAAAAAATAAATTAAGAGAGGAAGAATAGCTCTAAACATCATTATCATAATCATAATAAATATAAACAAGTCAAAGTACCCAACTAAAGATCAGGGACTCTGAGTGTGGCTGAAAGGAAAAAGCCAGTTGTATTTTATTTGGGCCATGCTTAAAAACAAAATGTCACAGGGTGGTTGAATTAAGAGACGGAGAAAGATAAACCAGATAAAGCCTAACAGAAAAAAAAAATAGCAAAAATAGTTTCAGAAAAAATGGGATATAAGGAAAAAAGTCTTAAAAAGGACAAAGAGGGGCACCTGGATGGCTCAGTCAGTTAAGCGTCCAACTCTTAATTTCAGGTCAAGTCATGATCTCAGTGTCGTGAGATGGAGCCCCAAGTTGGGCTCATGCTGGGCATGGAACCTGCTTAAGATCATCTCTCTACCCCTCTCACTCCCTCCGCTCTCTCTCCCTCTCTTAAAAAAAAAAAAAAAAGGACAAAGAGGAATGTTTCCTACTGACAAAAGATACGATTCACTAAGAACACTTGAGCAGCCTGGATAAAAATGCCTGTCAGTCTTGAAATCTTGCCATCATCAGGTTGGGTGTCATTGTCAAGTCAGTGAACAAAACAAATCCCAGCCTTTGTGGAACTTTTGTCCTAGTGGAAGACAGACCAAAACCCTAATAAGCAACCAAACTATACAGTGTACCTGATGGGGATGAGTGCTAAAAAACTAAAATAAAACAGGGAAGGGTGAAAGGAAGTGCAATTTCAAGTGCAGTTAATAAAGGAAGACCTTACTGAGAAGGTAACATATGAGCAAAATCTCAAGGCTGAGGGGGCAACCATGAAGACTTCTGAAGGAAGACAATTCCAGGCCGAGGACCCTGCAAGAGCTGGAGGGGGAAGTGGGCTCAAGATGGAAGAGCTCAGTAGCAATGGGAGGAAAAAACAGACATCCAGGAAACAGAAACTAAGGCTCCCTCCCTGAATGATTTTAGGAAGTTTCAAAATAAAACACATGAGGCCAGCTAACTGAAAAATGACATAACCCAAAAGATTACTAAAAGGAAGAGAATTTTAGAGATGTATGACGTGAAGTCAAGGAGACCTGAATTTAATCCGAAGAGATTATTGGATTGTGACTATAACTAAAACAGCCGAAGCCTATTCAGTTGCATTTCACCCACTGTGAAGGAAGACTGTTTTTACAGAGAAAGGCTTAGTTGGAGTAGGATTCAGAAAACAGAGTTTGAGAGACAAAATGTGACTATGAGTTTCCAGCAATGTCTGTGGGAGAGGGTATACTGATGAGTGGAATTGAAAAATGGGTTTATTTAACAGATACAGGTCTTCCTCCACTTATAATAGGGCTCTGTCCAAGAAACCCACCATGAGTTGAAAATGCATTTAATACACCTAACTTACTGAACATCACAGCTTAGCCTAGTCCACCTTCAATGTGCTCTGAACCTCCCAGTAGCCTACAGGTGGGTAAAATCATCCACCATAAAGCCTGTTTTATAATAAAGTACTGAATACCTCATGTAACTTATTGCCTAGTGTACTGAAGGTTATATGGGTACAGTATGGCTTGTAAGTGCATTGGTTGCTGACCCTTGTGATCACGTGGCTGACTGGAAGCTGTGCTCACTGCCTCCCCTCCGCCCAGCATCACAAGAGAGTACTCTACTGCAAATCGCTATCCCAGGAAAAGATCAAAATTCAACGTTCGAAATAGGATTTCTACCGAATGCCTATCACTTTCACACCATCCTAAAGTCGAAAAATCCTAAGTTGGGGGCGCCTGGGTGGCTCAGTTGGTTAAGCGACTGCCTTCGGCTCAGGTCATGATCCTGGAGTCCCAGGATCGAGTCCCACATCGGGCTCCCCGCTCAGCAGGGAGTCCGCTTCTCCCTCTGACCCTCCCCCTCTCATGCTCTCTGTCTCTCATTCTCTCTCTCTCTCAAATAAATAAATAAAAAATCTTTAAAAAAAAAAAAAAGAAAAATCCTAAGTTGAACCATCCTAAGTTGGGGACTGTCTGAACATTTTTCATTTTAATCATAAAGATAGATGTATTTGGAAATTATGAGGTCATTAGAATCATCCAACTCATATCAGGATGAGAAAGCAACCTTAAGTAGTGGTAATTTCTCATACAGGTTTCCTATAAGAGGAGAGTGTACTTATCAAAAGGGCTTGAGAGTCTAGTCCCAAGGACACTTTTGCCAACATATACTAATAAAATGGCATTCTGATTGATTCGGTATTCTCACGTGAGTTTGGTTCTAATAGTCAGTAGCCTGGAACTATCTGAATACGTAGAAACACAAGGGACCTAGAAGCTAAGGGCCAAGCTTTGAAAAGTAGTTATTACACTGCAGTAAAGCTAGGTCAACCATTAGTAGCCCTCCCAGGTGTCACCCATACCTCAGCCTTCATCCCTCTAACCAGATGTTGGAAATGCTATATTGGAGAAAGAGCCCTGGACTTAACAGTACGGTGATGTACCCCACCCAGGGCTCCATTACCACTAGCCACACAATCCTGAGCGGTGTCACTTAATCTCTCAGATCCTCAGAGAGTTATACAGCCTTTAAAATGGGAGTAATAATGGCTCTTCTACCTCACTGGCTTGTTTTAAGGCTCAGAATCTAAATCTAAATCTAAAACAAACAGCTATGTGAATAGAAGATATTAATACTAGCATCGTTGCATGCCCTGCAGCAAAGAGTATATAATTGATATGCCAAAGCACATTACCACAATTATCTGAAAATTGAAGACAAGATGAAAAACCACCAACCCACCGAACAAAATATAGGAAATCCTACCTCTCGGCAACTGGTTTGGCAATGTTTTCAAAAATGGTCTCTTGGTTTGCACCCTGATCAAAAATCTTTTGAAATCTGCAAATATGAAAGTAGTAGTTATTTAAAGGCTGAGCTTCCAACAAAATTGGATTAATATTTTTTTTCCTAAAAGCTTTGTAAATTACCCCATATTTACATCACTGGGCTTACCTAACCTGACACAATGTCTGCCCTGTAGTCCTGACCACACTGCCCTGTTGTACCCCTGTATACAAATGGTGGGTAAACAGTATTGCTTTGACAAGATCTGCACAATAAATCCCTCTGAAAAACTGCAGCAGCTTTGAACCAAATAATAAACTGTGTGTTCTTTAGCCCTCAAGAGGGACAGTGTCTGCACCTGGCACCAAATTCGAATCCAGATAAGTACGTGAAATGGAAACCCAAGAACAGGATGTAAACAAGCCACTGAACTTCTGATGTCTGACCTGTAAGGACAGAATGCAGCTGTGCAATATACAATTATAGAACTTGGTTTTAAAATTGTGAATTCAGGTTGATTTTCCATCAATAGGTGCTGTATCTTGGTATCGGCCGCTTAAATTCTCAGGGCAGTTTTGCCCCATTGGGTTGATCATGAATCAAAAGTCAAAAAGTAAATCCAGATGGGCCTGCAAAGAGACATCTTTATCAGATTGGCAAGGCCAGGGCCGTGGGGCGGAGGAACGGTGTCGACGTTGCTTGTCTCCCAATGGCGCCGTGACTGAGCTCAGTACAGGATCACGGGCACAGTGGGAAACCCAAGGTAACTTTTATAGTGTGGTAAGTCACTTATCAGCAGGAATGGCCCTCATTAAAACATCATGAAGGAAGTAAGAGGGAGAGGAGACACATGGGAGGGAAAAGAGGAGGGGAGCGAAGGGGGAGAAAAAGAAAGAGAGAAGCGTAAGCATATAGGGCAAAATGTTAACAATTGGTGAATCTCCCACCAAGGGTCTAGGAGAGGCTATTGCATTATTCTTCCACCTCTTCTGTGTATTTAAAATTTTTCAAAATAAAAAATAGGGATGGTGTGGCTTTAAAGCAAAACCTTTAAAACAAACATGTTGAGGGCATCCTAAGCAGCTTTCGGAGTGGCTTAGGAACTTCTGGTCCATGTGTCTCACTTGTGATTCACAAGTGAGTCAGATGCATATTCTATTAAAGCAGAGACTACATGGGGACGCCTGGGTGGCTCAGTCGCTTAAGTGTGTGCCTTCAGCTCAGGTCATGATCCCAGGGTCCTGGGATCGAGCCCCACAGAGGGCTCCCTGCTCAGTGGGGAGCCTACTTCTCCCTCTCCCTCTGCCTGCCACGCCCCCTGCTTGTGCTCTCTCTCTCTCTCTCTGACAAATACATAAATAAATAAAATCTTAAAAAAAAAAAAAAGTAGAGACTACATGAAATGTGGTACTATTTTCATGACCAAGGAGTTCAGAAGGATGTCTGGAGCTGGATAGGAAATACAAAATAGAATAAAATTCATGGTCTTTAATCAACATTAACTTCAAAAGATCCTTAGAGCTTATCAACTTCCCTTTTGAAGAAGCAAATAATGAAACTATACAAAAAGAGAGATTGTCAGACACTCTGGTGACCAGGTCATTTAGCAGGCAAGATTATATCTTAGCAGTATTTACCAGTTTGCCCAGAATACTCCTCAAAACCCTGCAGGTGCATCACAGCTTCAGATATGAATGCTGACAACACAGGGGACGTGGCCGCTCAAGCGCTCTTGAGAGTACTACCTACTGTGATTTCTGAGCACAGACTCAGCGGTGCTTTTGAGGATGATGGTGATAAGGCTGATTTGCTTCTTTGACCAGGCTGGTGATGACGGAGTGAATCCATCAGCCATTCCCAACTCCACCTCCCTAAGTAATAGGAATTACATTGACCACCATGTAAACCCAAGAGACAGCAGGCGTTTCAGTAAATCATACAATGGTACTTAAAGACCAAATATCATCATCCCAAAATATTTTATTTTATGTAATTTAGTTACATAGTAATTTGAAAAGTCATTAATGATCAGCTAGCTTCCGAAAACCATGGAAGAACAAAACAGAATCAGAGAGTTTAAAGAGTTCAGTCAAATCTTTTCCAGAGAAGGAAGTTGAGGCCCAGGGAGATAAAGCAATTTACTCGCGGCCCTGGAGCTAATCAGTAATGCTCCCTGAGACATAACTTCAGTGTCCTGATTCTGAGGAGGTCCTTTCATTTATTAGGAAATTGTGTAGGCTTTTTCTAAAGTCCATTTCGAACTTGGCATATGCTGACCTCTTCCCACCCCAAACCTGTTCTTCCTGGTCCTCCACATCCTAGTACAGGAAAACTCCATCCTTCTAAACCCGCAGCCCAAAGCCCTTAGGGCATCCTGACTCCATTCTCTCTCTCTCTCTCTCCCCGTTACACTCTGTATCCCACCCATCCACTAACTCTGTCAGCTCTGACCTTCAGAATGCATCTAGAATCCAACTATTTCTCAACATTTCTACTTGCCACTACCCCGGCCCAAGCTACCATAATTTCTTGCCTGGTCTCCCTTGAAACAGACTGCTCTTACAGTCTATTTTTCCACGTGCCAGGACAAATGATCCTGCTAAAACATAGTGAAATTATTTCATTCTTCTGCTCAAAACCCTCCATTGCCTTCCCTTAACACACTGGGAAGAAAAAGCTTACAATGACTTTTTCCCCAAAACAATCCTTACGATGACTTCTAAGGCTCCCTATGATCTGGCCACTCTGCTGCTCCTTTAACCTTCTTCTTCTCCAGCCACACAGACCCCTTTATTCTTCCTCAGACATGCCAGCACTCTCCCATCTCTGGGACTTGCTCTTGGCTTTTCCTTGGCCTGGAATCCCCAATCCCTCACACATCTGAACGTCTGACTTCCTCACCTCCTTTAAGCCTTTGCTCAAATACCACCCTCCTGGGACGCCTTCCCTGATGGCCCTATGAAACACTCCATCCCTCCCCTTTGTGGCCCCTCTTCCTGGCACTCCTTATTCCCCTTGCCTGCCTTAGTTTTCTCTGTGGCACTTAACACTTTCTAATATACACTGTACTTAAGGATCTGCCTATCTACCCCCTCCCAGTAAAATGTATGCACCATAAGAGCTGGACCTTTGTTGCATCCCCTGCTGTGTTCCTAGCCCTTAAAACAGCACATAGCGGATGGTCAATAAATATGTATTGATTGAACGAATGAATTTTCTTGGCAGGAAACACCCTTAAGATGCTGAAATATTTATCTCTGAACATAGGTATAAGTTAAATACTTTATTAATTTCTTTATTTAAAATGCTAAAGCCAATATTTTTAATCCAGAGATTTAGAAGGAATGACTAAGAGATTTAAAAATAAGCAAATAACACATTTTCAATGAACATGTTTCAATGCACTGTTTCTATCTACATAATATAAAGAATACTTTGGAAAAGGCCAATAGATGGAGACATGGCCAATTGTTCCTAACAATCACATAGAATCATGCTGAATCAAATGTTTCAGCAAACTGTGGCTTTATAGAGACTAGCCTCGCCCAGCTGTCATGAAGTCATAGCTACTGAAGTATGTGGCATGCTTACATCAGTGGGAGAATGCCTGCTTCAGAAAAAGTAAGTCGTGTATTATAAAGCACTCCTTAAGGAACAAAATGGAAGGCAATAGGGAGCCAAAAAGACAGGGTAAGAACCACCTCACTATGCAGCCATGTGTTAGCAATCCCGCGTGCATACAGTAGAAGACACAAGGAGATGGGGTGGAGGTGGGACGAGGTAGATAAATGAGACACAGAGGACAAACTGTCAAGACCAAAGAGACTTCTTATGAGCCATACATACATACATACATAAATAAATTTGAGAGAGAAAAATAAAAAATATCTGGGCTGGTTTTATGCAAAGGGTGAGGGCAGAAACAGTATGAAAATAGGGCCCAAGCAAAACAGCCTAGAAAGAAATGCAAGACAGCAATTAGGATTCCTTCCACGGGACCTAGAAACCCACTACCTAAATTTAGGCAGAGATCAAATATGGCTTTGACTTGGACTCAAACTTCTTCAAAAGTCAAAAGTGTGGATGAAAGAAAACAGCACAGACTGAAACTAGAGAATAAAGGCAGCATCAAGGAGCCCAAATGCCCATTTCAAGGCCTGGCTACTAAAAGAGAGTTTGGACCAAAGGCACTGATGACAATCCAGGGGTGGCTGTTGGGTACGTTTCACCCGATCCCTACAGTTCAGCACTGTAGGGATGAGAAATATAATGCAATCCATACATGTGAGTATATATGTAATTTAACATTTTCCAGTAGCCACTTTTTTAAACAAAGAAACAGGTGAAATTAATTTTAAGAATCTACTTTTAATCCAATATAACCCCAAACTTTATCATTTTAATATGTAATCAGTATGAAAAAATTCTTGAGATGTTTTACATTCTTTTTTTTTTTTTCTTTTCCACACCAAGCCTTCAAAAATCCTCGATATATTTTACACTTAGAGCACATCCCAGTTCAGGCTGGCTACATTTTAAGTGCTTAAGAGCCACCTGTGGCTAGTGGCCGCTACATTAGACAGTAGAGATATGGAGGGTGCATATGAGGATATGAGATCCAGATATCATTTATGTTATAAAGAAGGCTCATCTATACAGCACACAGATTATACCTTAAGTTATTAACTTGAATAAAGTTTAGTCATATACTGAGCTTCCTCTAAGTGCTAAATCATAGTGGACCAAGTAGGAAAAGGACAACACCAGATAAACAGATGTAACAAAGAAAGACTGGGATCTTGGGACAGCATCTTGGACAGAGAAATACACCCTTGGGATGATGAGGTGGCTCAGTTGGTTGAGCTTCTGCCTTCAGCTCAGGTCATGATCCCACTTCTGGCAGACTCTCTGCTCAGCAGGGAGCCTACTTCTCTCCCTCTGCCTGCCACTCCCCCTGCTTGCATGCCCTTGCTCTCTCTCTCTCTGTCAAATAAATAAATAAAATCTTAAAAAAAAAAAAAAAGAAAAGAAAAGAAACACACCCTCTTTTCAACTCTGGGCCCAGCGATGAAAAGACAACTTGAAATCTACCTACTAGATGAGATAGAAAATTGCACTACATTCTCCCCAAGAAATGGCACTAATGATTTCACAGGGGATATTAATGTACTATAAGAAATAGTAAATAGTAATAGTAAAAGTAATAGTAAATAGTAATAGTAATAGTAAAACAGAAACAAAGGCAAAAGATAAACTTACTTAAATTTGTAGCTTTCTCGCTTATTATTCACAAATCCAGCTGCCAAATCACGAGGTAAGATAATTTCCAGGCTAGGGGTTAATTTTTCATCCTCATCTATGGAATAAATCTGCAAATACAAAGACAACAAATGAATATAGCATGGTAAAATTATGGCTTGAATTATGACCATGTTATTATGATAGGCATTATAACTGTATAAAAAATTGTACTCTCAAGATAAGTCATAACATAGTATAATTTGGGTAATTTTCCTCTTTGAACTGTACACAGACTCTAACAAATATATGGAACAGAAGAAGAGGTAAAATCTAAATCAATGCTCTACCAAAGCTCAGATCCTCTCTGAATGATCTAGTATTCAAATTCGAGCATTTGAGTGTCTCTGTTGTTGAGAAACTAATAGTTCTGAAGCAGGACATTAATCTAAGTACTGCTGTGGAATTATGTACCAGAAATTAACATCTTTCTATGACCAGTAAGCATTTCTAAGCATTTACAAAGTGGCCGAAGCAGATCAAAGGACTAGGTCTGAGACTTCTCAGAGAGCTCACAAGAATGCTCTAATTCAAGTTATATTCAAAGCAGCCCAAATTTCCATGAGACATATTCAGGCATTTGATAAAAGACATGTGGTTTCAAAAGACATATGTAATTCATGTCTTTGATGTCATCTTCAAGGTTCTCCTCCCAGCTCAGCCACTAATTAGCAAGGGACCTGGGAGAAATCACTTAACCTCTCTAAACTGATAGGGAAATGAAGGGTCTTAACCAACCCCCCTTCCAACTGCAAAGTCTCTGACTCTCTTCTTGGTCACCTACTCCTTTATTTACCAGCCAGGAAAATCAAGGATCAAGCCTATAAAGAGGTCACGTGGAATAAAGAATAGCCTAAGACTTGGTACCCAAAGACTTGTGTCCAACACTGAGCTCAATTTACCAGCTGTGTGACCAGCTACCACGTTAAGAATCTCAGTTCCTTCATACATAAAATGAGGAAAAGAGAATTGCCTCCCTTACAAGATTGCTGTGGGGATAAATGATGTCATGGAAATGGAAGCATTTTGTAATGCACCATAAAAAATGTTAGTCATTAGATTTAGAGTTTTTTTAAAAAGACTTCTTGTCTTTCAACAGGAAATAAAAGTCTCTCTAACAGGCAATACTTCCTGTTTAAGACTCATTTAGATGCTTGATTATGGGGGGGGGGGAGTCATATTCTTAAACAAGTAAAAGCTCACCTAAATCTCCCAAAAGTAAGTAATTTTCCTAAGCAGATTTTTACTGAACCCTCTCACTTCAAATGTGAAGAATTCATGCAGAAAAGTCATCCTGTAAAATAAAATTACTTGTAGAAAGTAATGGCATCAGGTCTGAGACTTTCCGTGGCTAGGTTTTCTCAAGAGACATTTAAAAATTATATCCTGTATGGCACTACACTAAAAAAAAAAAAGTTAATGGCTAGACAGGTGAGTGAAAGGGGTGTGTAAGACATGAAACATACAAGAGTGAGGTACTCCTTTTAATGTGAGTCACATGTTTTCAAAAATTCTGTAACACTCAGTGCTCAGAAGACAGAAAGGACCATCGACTACGGTAAGAACACTGACCCTTTACCTTGCTGATTAAGCCATTCTTTGAGGCATTAAGAAAAGTTCCTCTCAACCAGAAACTTATTTAGTCTAATAGACTGACTCTTTACCTTTAGTCATAACAGTACTTATTTGAGACACAGTGGGGGGGGGGGGGTTTAGACCCAGAAGACAATTATAAGAAATGCAAGGATGAATGTGAACATGTTTTGAAATGTACTGAACACTATACAAATGAAAAGCATGGCCGTTGCTAAAATTATAAGAGATTTGTCTTACGCATCTTCTAAGTTACCATTCTATAGATTATTATAACTTACTTTATAGTGCCTTAAGGAATAAGACTAATGAAATAATAGAACCACAAAATGAAGAGGGAAAAAAAGAAAAACACAGGGGCACCTGGGTGGCTCCGTCAGTTAAGCGTCTGCCTTTGGCTCGGGTCATGATCTCAGGGTCCTGGGATCAAGCCCCACATCGGGCTCCCTGCTCAGTGGGAGCCTGCTTCTCCCTCTCCCTCTGCGGCTCTCTCTCGCTCTCAAATAAATAAATAAAATCTTAATAAAAGAAAAATACCTTTGAATCACTCCTGGTTGAATGTTACAGGCAAAGAAACAACCATACATCTCAGGAGCAAAAAGATAGGGTACTAAAAGTGGGATTTCTAAGGGAGAGCAGGGATACACTAACTCAAAATGTGTTCAGCTGTGTTCTCTTATTTTTGTGTATGTGGCATAATGTTGCATCTTGGTAAGGTTCTGCCATTATAAAAATACAGTAGGACCTAAAATACTCCCTGCAGTATCAAACAATCCACCCTACAGAATCTCACCAAAGTATTGCGAAAGAAGGCACAGTAAAATATCCAAACACTGCAATTTAAGAAAAGAGAAAGTTCAAATTACGCCCAAGATTCTCCATCAACGCCCCCAACCTTCCCCCACCCCCTCGCCCAACCAATCCTCTAACATTACCAAATCCAAGCAGCCACTTCCCACTGCTGAGTCTATGTAGACACGCTCAATATTTTTGGCTAAAAATCTGAAGAGGTACAGAGGGACTTTACATATAAAACACTTGGTATATATGAAGCACTTTAAAAAATCTTCTCGTAAGTGAATATAAGAGGAGAGAAAATGGGAGGATATCCGTGGTTCCTTTCTACACTGTTTTATTCCTTTAAAAAAAAAAAAAGTATTTTCTTTGGAGTCTTCTCATGCATCTTATCCTCAAGTAGCCCATGAGTAAAAAATCTTTTGATGATGATGATGACAAAGATGCTGTATTCTTGTTTCAAATACATAAATAACATGAGGCAAATGCTACATTATGATATACTATGATGTTACATGTATACACATTGTAGATACGGAATAGATATAAAATATTATTAATAATATACCCATTCCAGACTGCCCTTACCTAAGTCCTCGCTTTGGGAGGCAAAAAAGTTTGGTCTGAAGAGCCAAGAACTTTGGAATAAAAAGTCCTTCATTAAAATCAGGGTTCTGCCACTCACTGGGTGGATGACTTGGCCACATTATCTAACCTATCTGAGACTCAGTTTCCTCATCTACAAAATGAGGAAGATGACAGAGTTCTCCTGAGAATCAGAGATAATGTAGACAAAATGCCTAAGTGGTAAGAATGACTACAGTCTTTCTAGGGAGAAAAAAGCATGTTTTGAAACATTTAAGAAGCACACCATGTATCTCTACTCACGGCAAGGGTAAGGTCTTAACCTTCTTGTACCTCTGAGTTTAGCACACTAGAGGAAGCACCTAGTAAATGCTCAATGTTTTCTGAATGAAAAGTATATGTGTATTCTTTGCTTTGGGATGCATAAATACGTATATCTGCAAAAAGTACTATGTCAAAGGTTCGTGTTTGTGTTGCACAAGCACGATGTAGTTAGGCAACAAATTCCTCAGGGCCCACTGTGCACAGAGCCACAGTGGAATGTTCTCAGTCTGTGTATCTACCTACATTATCTGTATCATCTCAGACGTGTATGGACACGCATCTCTTGCTGGCACGTTCTGCCCGAGTGAGAAACATACACTTGGGCTTATCTGTGTGCAGAGTGTGCAGAGCTGCGCGACCGCTTCCCAGAAAGGCGCGAGAAGGGTGCAAGTTGAGGCGTGGCCCCTGTGAGCGCGCACACAGGCACACACGCACGCGTCGGCCCCTGCGTGAACACGTGTGCCCGGGCGCCCGTGTGTGGTTCTGCGCACAGGGTTCGCGCCCACAGGGCGCTGCGGGGCGGGAGTGGCCCGGGTGTCTGCCCGCGTCCCGGACAGCGGGGCGCTGGTGGCTGCGAGGCCGCCGGGGCGCCTCAGCAGAGTGTGCGAGACTCAGGGAGACATCCGGCGCCCTACGCCAAACCCCCTCCCTAGCCTGGGGCCCCGCGTGCCGTCCCTCCCCTGCCTGGGAGGCCCGCCGCGCCGGCGCCCTCGCTGCCCGTACCCCTTGTTGCTGCTTCCGGACAGTGGGCTTCACCCTCGCGAAAATCTGTATGGTCTGCTTCACCATCTCCCCACGGCTCTGCACTGACCCTTGACCTCTCTCAGGATCTGGCTCCCAAAACTTGTGACTCCCACCACTTCCGGCCAGCCGCAGCCTTAGCAACAGTAACTAGGGACGCTACCCAAGGAGCACCGCGCCAACCAGGACCGCCTCCTCTCCCTAATTGGTTACTGACTGTAGAGGGGGCTGAAGGGAAGTACTGAGGGGCGGGGTTGGGGCGGGGCCGAACGGAGAGCGCTGCGAACGCGCGGGGTCAAGATCTGGGCACCAGGTTTAGCTACACAGCTGGCCTACTTAGAGGTTAATGGGGTGACAGCCACCATGCCCTGACCGGTTCCTTAATCCATTCTTTCTCTGTGCCAACACCTCTTTTTAGCACTGAAGTCATTCTGTTTTTTATTATTCATTCATTGAAGAACTGTCACTTGATCTGTGACAAGCAATATGCTGGCTGGGGATGATCCCGAGCTGAGAGCACCACCGCCTCTGCCCACTTAGAGACGAGGGTCTGATGAAGGAGGCAGCTTTTCCACAGGAAGTTACAAGTTACATCGGGACTGGGCATGGGATTCTGTGGAAGGCACCTCTTCTATCTCTGTTTTGAAAGAGGTCAAGACTGGAAGAGAGAGGGACCTTTTGCCATGCAATGGCCCTGTCAGGAATGGACCGGTTCCCTTGTGCACAGTTAGTAGGAAGGTAAATTTGTGCAGTCACTATGGAAAACAGGATGGAGGTTCCTCAAAAAATGAAAAATAGAAGTGCCTTTCTATTAGAAGTGCAATTCCACCTCTGGAAATACATCCAAAAGAATTGAAATCTGGTTGCCAAAGAGATCATTGCACCCCCATAGTCATTGCAGTGTTAACCAAGACATGGAAAACACTTAAGTGTTCATCAGTGGATAAATGGATAAATAAAATGTGATATGAGTATATATAAAGATTATTTGATATTTATCTTCTATAAGTAACAGGATATTTTTCTGCCACAAAAAAAAAAAAAAGAAAGAAAAGATAAAAGGAAATCCTGCCATTTGCAGCTACACAGATGAAACTGGAGGGCATTATGCTAAATGAAATAACTTAGATGGAGAAAGGCAAATAGTGTATGATCTCACTTATCTGTAGAATCTAAAAGAGCTGAACTTGTAGAAACAGAGTAGAATGGGTGGCCAGGGGCTGGGGGCAGGGTACAGAAAATGGACAGATATTGGTCAAAGGTACAAATTTCCAGTCATAAGACAAATAAGTTCTGAAAATCTAATGTATAGCATGGTGACTCTAGTTAGCAATATTGTGTTATATACTTGAAAGTTGCTAAGACAGTAAATCTTAAATATTCTCACCAGAAAAATAGATAGTAATTATGTGAAGTGATGGAGGTATTAACTTTATTATGATAACAATTTTGCAGTACAGATGATCCCTGACTTATGATGGTTTGACCAGTTATTTTTCAACTTTATGATGGTATGCATAGTGATATGCATTCAGTAAAAACTGTACTTAGAATTTTGAATTTTGATCTTTTCCCAGGCTGATGATATGCAGTATCATGCTGTCTCATGATGCTGGGCAGCACCAGGGAGCCATAGTCCCCAATCAGCCACATGATCACAAGGTTAAACAACTTCTACACTTCCAACCATTCTGTACCCATACAACCATTCAATGCATGGTTCAATACATTACATGAGATGTTCAATACTTTATTATAAAATAGGCTTTGTGTTAGGCGATTTTTCTCAACTGTAGGCTAATGTAGGTGTTCTAAGCACATTTAAGGTAGGCTAGGCTAAGCTATGGATGATTGGTAGGTTAAGTGTATTAAATGCATTTTTGTTGAATACTTTATTATAAAATAGGCTTTGTGTTAGGCGATTTTTCTCAACTGTAGGCTAATGTAGGTGTTCTGAGCACATTTAAGGTAGGCTAGGCTAAGCTATGGATGATTGGTAGGTTAAGTGTATTAAATGCATTTTTATTGAATACTTTATTATAAAATAGGATTTGTGTTAGGCGATTTTTCTCAACTGTAGGCTAATGTAGGTGTTCTGAGCACATTTAAGGTAGGCTAGGCTAAGCTATGGATGATTGGTAGGTTAAGTGTATTAAATGCATTTTTATTGAATACTTTATTATAAAATAGGATTTGTGTTAGGCGATTTTTCTCAACTGTAGGCTAATGTAGGTGTTCTGAGCACATTTAAGGTAGGCTAGGCTAAGCTACGGATGATTAGGTGTATTACATACATTTTCAATTTGTGATATTTTCAACTTAAGATAGGTTTATTGGGACATAACCCCATCACAAGTCGAGGAAGATCTATATATACATGGATCAAATTATCAAATTGTACACCTTAAACCTATATGTCAATTAAATCTCAATAAAGCTGGAAAATACATACATACACACATACATACAATACATATCTACATATATAAGGAAGGATGAGTACCTCAAAAGACACTGTTAGCACAGGAAAAGATGTTCAACATCATTATCCACCAGGAAAATACACATTAAAACCACAATGAGATGTCACTACACATCTCTCAGAATGGCTAAAATAAAAAATAGCAACAAAACCAGGTCCTGACTGGGATACAGAGCAACTGAATCACACATACATTACTGGTGGGGATATAAAATGTAAAATGTATCATGGATAATGGTACAGCCATTCTAGAAAACAGTTTGGCAGTTTCTTACAAAACTAACAATGCAACTACTGTTAAGATCCAGCAATTATGCTCATGAGTGTTTATCCCAGAGAAATGAAAACTTGTGCTCACACAAAAAACCTGTACTTAAATGCTCATAGCAGCTTTATTTGTAATAGCTCCAAAATGGAAACGACCAAGATGTCCTTCAACCAGTGAACGGATTAAAAAGCTGTGGAATACTATTCAGCAATAAAAATGAAGGGACTACTAGTACATATAACAACTTGGATGAATTTTCAGGGAATTATGCTGAGTGAAAGAAGCCAGACTTGACTCAAAGTCAAATACTGTATGATTCCATTTATATAACATTCTTGAAATGGCAAAATTATAGAGATGAAGAGGAGATTAGTGGTTGCCAGGGGTTAGGAAAGAAGGGAGGGGGTAAGGTGGCTATGGCTATAAAAGGATCCTGGTGATAGAGTGTTAGTATCTTGACTGTGGTGATGGTCAGAGAAATCTACATGTGTGCTAGAATTGCATAGAATGAAACACACACTAGCACACACACACACACACACACAAACACACAAGAGTGCATATAAAGCTGGTGAAAGTTGAATAAGATGGATTGATTGTATCAATGTCCATTCCTTGGTTGTGATGTTGTATTATAGTTATGCAAGATGTTACCATTGGGGGAAACTGGGAGAAGGGGGGAGCAAAAATCTCTCTGTATTATATCTTACAACTGCATGTGAATCTACAATTATCTCAAAATACAAAGTTTTTAAAAAGAAACTCTTAGAGAATAAAAAGACAAGCCACAAACTAGGAGAACATTTTTGCAAAACACATATCTGATAAAAAACTTGCACCTGGAATACCTAAAAACTCTCAAAACCCAATAAAAAAATAGGAAAACAAACCAATTTATTTATTTTTTTTGAAGGGGATCAAAGATTTCAAAAGACACTTCCCACTATATGGATGGCAAATAAGCATGTTTAACGTAAGATGTTAACATAATTAATCATTAACAAAATGGGACTTAAAACCACAATGAGGGATGCCTGGGTGGAGCAGATGGTTGAGCACCCAACTCTTGGTTTTGGTTCGGGTCTTTATCTCAGGGTTGTGAGTTCTAACCTGGCCTCAGTCTCCGAGTTCAGCACAGAGTCTACTTAACACTCTCTCTCTCCTCTGGCCCCCCACCCTGTGCTCTCTCTCTCTCAATCTCTCTCTCTCTAAAATAAATAAATAAATCTTTAGACACACACACACACACACAATGAGATACTACTACAAACCTCTTAGAATGGCTAAAATAAGAAAATAAAACTAGCAATACCAAAAGCTGACACAGGTAGAGAACATCTGGAACTCTCAAATGTGGCTGGAGAGAATGCAAGATGGACCAGTCACTTTGAAAAACAGCTTCATTGTTGCTTATTATATAAAGTTATATACACAGTTGCCATATCACCCAGCAATCCCACTCCTAAGTATTTACTCAGTGCAAGGAAAACTGACATTCCCACAGAAAAGTAAATGTGAATGATTATTTTCATTTTATTCACAATTGCCCTGAACTAGAAATGAAGTAAATGTTCTTCAACTGATGACTTGGATAAACAAACTAATACATATACATAATAAAAAGGAATAGACTGCTGATATCTGCAACAATATAGTTGAATATCAATTTTATTATGCTAAGTAAAAGATGCTAGATTCAAAGTTACACACAGTATAATTCCATTTATATGACATTCTAGAAAAGGCAGAACTATAGGGATAGAAAACAGATCAGTGTTTGCCAGGGCTAAGGATAGGGAAGGAACTGACTGCAAATAGGCATGGGAGAGTTTGGGCGGGGGGGAGTGGTGGGACTGTTTCATATCTTGATTGCAGTTGCAGTTACATGACTATATACATTTGTCAAAACTCATAGAACTTAAAAGTGTGAATTACATGGTATGCATGTTATACTAGTATAGGAAAAAACAAATAAACAAACAAACAAAAAGATGATGGGGTATGAACAGGTGTGGCAGTAGCAGGGATGGAGAAGAGGAGAGAACCAGGAGAGAACCAGGTATTTATGAAGTAGACTTTAAGGTCTTTTTCACCTGGTGGTGGGTGGTAAGGAAGAGATGATTTAAGATCAGGCAACATCTACATCTTAGCTGTTGTGAGTAATGCTGCAGAGAATGTGGGAGTGCAGATATCCCTTCAAGATACTGATCTTGTTTCCTTCAGTAGTGGGACAACCTATGTGTCTGTCTATGGATAAATGGATAAAGAAAATCTGGGAAATATATATTTATATCTATCTATACACACAACAGAATAGTACTCAGCCATAAAAAGAAAATCTTGCCATTTGTGACAACATAGACGTACTTTGAGGATATTATGCTAAGTGAAATAAGTGAGAAGAAAAATACTGTGGGATTTCACTTATATGTAGAATCAAAAAAAAAAAGTCAAACTTACAGAAACAGAGTGGAATGGTGGTTGCCAGGAACTGGGGAGCTGGGGGGGGGGGGCGATGGGAAAACATTGGTGAAAAGGTATAAACTTTCAGTTATAAGATAAATACATTCTGAGGACCTAATGTACAGCATGCTGACTATAGTTAATAATACTGTGTTGTATCCTTGACAGCGGCTAAGAGAGTCAATCTTAAGTGTTCTCACCATAGAAAAATTTACAAGGTAACTACGTGAGGTAATGCCTGTGTTAATTAGCCTGACTGCGGTAAATGTTTCACAATGCATATGTATATTAAGTCATCACATTGTACACTTTAAATATATACAATTTTATTGTTTCAATTATACCTCAATGAAGCCAAAAAAAATAGAAAAAGAAAAGAAAAAGAAAAAAAAAAGATTAGGCAATTGGGTGTATGGGGCAGATATGTACCCAGATAGGTAAAATAGGTTAGAATGGAGAGGTGGGAAATAAGGAGCTGCAGATATATTAGATGTCACGTGCCTATGGGTCTTCAGTGGGTAAACTTTGGATAAAAAGTTGGATAAACTTTAGGAGAAAGCTCTGGCTAAAAATATGGATTTGGGAGTCATCACAGAGTTTCTTTTCCAGAAAGTGATCAACTTTCTCATGAGGAACAAGGCTGCAATCCTGGTGCCGATGGTTGGAGGTGGAGGTGGGGCTACAAAAGGGACAGAGAGGAGCAGCAGGAGAGGAGAAGTTGGAGGGAGGAAGGGGAATGCCATTGTCATGGAAGCTGAGGGAAGAGGACCGTTTGAGAAGAAGAAAGTACTCAATAGTGTTGGATACTACAGAGGACGTGCTGAAAATGTACATCCACTTTGACATCTGGAAAGTCACTTATAATCTAGACAAGGCTCCAGTGGGGTCATGGGGGTCTAAGTCAGTTTGCAGGAGGCCCAGGAGTAAATGAGAGGTTGGGGAGTGGAGGAAGCCAAGAGAGGATACTTTTCCAGAAGCTTGGTGGTGTAGAGTTGTAAGGAAGGAAAGCATGGGGTAAAAGCTTGAGGAACCCAGGGTCAGGAAGGGTCTTTTGTTCCTATCTAAGGGGGCAAAGCCAATAAAGAAGGGGAGGTTGAAGGTACAGGAAAGAGAGGAGAAAATGTATGTTTCAGATAAAAAGTTGGCATTATACCAAGAATATGCAACAGAGGAGGCAAAAAAGCCAAAGGTATTGACAAAAGATCATTGTAAGTGTTGAATCATGAGGTCCAGGCTGCTTAAAGATGTTAATGGTCTTTGACATGGAGGAGTGGCATGAGGTTAGGAGGAAAACCTGTGGGTCCCAGAGGTGGGAACTTGATACTTCCTGTCTTCAACTCCAGGTCATATGATCAATGGCATCAATGGGGTGGATGTGTGGGTTCAAATCCTGCTTGTATCACTCCTGAAGGTGTGACCTTGGGCAAGTCATGGGATGGATAACTGACAGCAGCTACCTCATGAAGGTGGCATGCAGGTTGTCTGTGGACATGTGTATAAGAACGTTACTGTGCTGTCTGTACTGTATTCTAAACACCTCCTAAGGAGCAGAAGTTACCATGTGTGTACGTACGTAAGCCATACTGAGGATTACAAACTCAAATATCTCCCGGGCCCACACTGATGGTCGAAGTGTGCCAAACAGACAAGTCGGTGACAATAGGGAGTTGTCCCATTGTGAACTGGAGACTACGTGCCCTCAGCTAAAAACATTCACATTCGAAACCGTTAAAGCACAAGGCTGCCTAAATAAAGCACACTTGTGAGCCCCAGTTTACAACCCCTCTTTCTGTTTCTGGTATAGCCGACTTCAATACCTCCCAGGCCAAAGCCTCTGACTGATTTACCTAAATCTCAAACAGATGGCCCTAATGGGTATTAAATAAGTTCTGAGATTAAATCTCCAAGTTACAGTGTCTTTCCCACAACTGGATATATATTCAGTATTATTATTTGCACCTTATCTATGTGCTTAAATGTGGGAATTAAGATGCCTTTGTTGAAAAGATTCTTGAGCTCTGTAGTTGCCAAAATAACGTATAATTGTACCACACAAATTAGCCAGGGTTTATAGGCCTCAAATCTGAAAGAAATTAAGCTGTGCCTGAAGTGAATTAGTCCATAGGCCAGTGAGTTGGTTTTTGTTTGTATGTTTTTTAAGAAAAATTGAAACTGTGCCCCAGTACTGGTTTTCAATTACCTCTTTAGCTGTTGGTGCTACAACTGTAAAATGCATAATTTTTCTTTGTAAGTCTGACGGGACCAGTTAACATTTTATGGGCTGGTAATTTTGATATTATAGAATATGGACATAAAATTACCTAATTGCAGCATACTTTCCCTCCCTTATTTTATCCATGGCTTTGGGGGATTTATGATTGTTCTAAAATCTTTCATTGCTACAACATGACACTCCCCCTTACTATCAGACGAACAAGGGTGTTCAGACAGGAGTGGGTGACCCCTCGCTAATAAGACAAAGCATTTGATTGGGGTTTACTCCAAGAAGCAAGACCAGTAACCAGAATTGTGCTGCTTATTGGCAAATGGTGATATTAATAGAACAAAAATCAACTGATGTTAACTGTGCCTCTAGGCTCATGAAAGCTGCTCCGATACACAGTAAGAATGTGTTTGGGGATAATCAATAGGACATCGGGCATGACTACCAAGGGTCCCTGATTGAGGATTTTAAAAGATTGAGGAAGAAAGAGCATATCTCCTGTAGAGGATGCATTCCTTAGGAATCCCCTTCTCATCTGAGTCCCCGTCCATCTGCCTTATGTGTGGTCACTACCAGAGGCATCCCCTTATTCCCATCAGTTAAAAAAGACCCACTTATTCCATTGTTTCTGAATCAAGTAGAGAATACACAGAGCATTTTCTGGTACTCGTTAAATACTAAATAACAGCAACATGCTGTTAAATTGCAGAGCAAGGGTACCACAAAATCTGTAATGTGTAATTTCAGTAAAAAATTTTCTTTTGAAAATATGTTCAGCTAATTTAAAGCATAATTTCATTAACGTACCCCTCTTTGCACACATAGAGTGGAATTCTTATACTTAGCAGGGCTTGTATCAGAATCAGTGGGAATCGTCTGTTTCCATAAGCATGCACTACCTCCCTTTTCCTATCAGATGGTGGATGCAGATTTTTGACACCCTACTGGGTTCTCTCTCCTTTGGGTTCATCCCCTCTTTGGTGGAGAGGCAGAGGCTCCTTTCTTCCCACTTTGTCTGATCCTCTTCCTGCAGCCCTCCTGGGGCTCCTCCTGAAAGGAGGAGTCATTTATGGTTGGAAGCTGGTGGCCAGCCATATGGAATTATAGCCCAGGCTCTCACCGGATTACAGAGTGTAGCATATGAATCAAATGACAGTGCCATGGCATGGAGGGAAGGCTGGTAAGACCTCCAGTTTTGAATGGAAAATATGACTGCTTGTGTATTTATACTCAGGCTCCTCATAAACAACCTGAATGTTTCACCAACATCCCAACGAAGCAAGGGATGGGCTGAGTTAGAAATAGCTCCAGAATGCCTCTCTTCTAAGTAAATTACCCACCCTGTCCTATCTTCTCTGGGTGTTTAATGTGTTTCTCTGCATATTTCAGAATTACAGGAAATGCTTACCAACAAATAGCATAACTTAAGACATCAAAGAAAATGGTTCGCATAGCAGAGTTCCCTTATCTAGCTCATTATGATTGCCACAAAATCCAACCACATCGTACCCATCCTGAATCTAGCTTCTTAGCAATCCAATCTATCCAGACCTCTACTTCCTCATCTCCTGTTTCCCTTCTCAACCTCCTGTAGTCTGGCTTCTTCCACACTCCATGGTACCTGTTTAAGCTTTGCCATCTCCAGAGTAATACCTCCTGTTTGTATGCCCTGGAATAACATCGTGATAGACCCAGCTGCCCAGGCTTGACCTCAGAGCTGCCCCCTGCTGAGTCCTATCCCTTAGATAGCTATATTCTGTTTGCAAGTCCTGAGGATCCTGCATCCCAAAGATCTTTTGTCTCTTCCCCATCAACTCCATGCCCACTACTTATTGCCTGAGTGTGGCTTTTCGTGTCTGCCCGAACTAGCAAAAGTTCCCTGACTGCTTTTCTTGCCTCTAATCTGGTCCTCTCCTTTATCCTATCTTGTACACCTGTTACCAAGTTACTTTATACAAGGCAAATCAGTTCATGTCACTACTTGTTTGAAAACCTCCAAAGCATTCCCTTACAAATAGAATCCAGTCCAAAGAGCCTTCCTAAGCTCGTCCCAAACTGTCTTTACATCGATTTCATAGCCCTTCTCTTGTCCTTCACCCCTGCTTCCCTGAGCCTCTACTCCAGCCCCTGATTGCCTGCGGTTCCTAAACACGTCATGCTTTGGCATGTCTCCATGCCTTTGTCCATGCTATTCCTTCTGTGGCCAGTGCCATTTTCCACATTGTCCATTAGGAAAATTCAACCCCTCCTTTCAACATCTGACTCAAATGTCCCCTGCTCTGAAAAGACCATCAGCCCCATGTCCCTTAGTC
This sequence comes from Mirounga angustirostris, assembly GCF_029215605.1. NCBI lineage: Eukaryota > Metazoa > Chordata > Mammalia > Carnivora > Phocidae > Mirounga > Mirounga angustirostris. The sequence continues at coordinate 36,097,078 of NW_026991716.1, forward strand.
AAAGTTAGAGACCCTCCTCTGTGCAGCTACATCTTATATGTTCCTTTGGAATAGCACTTCTTGTCTTGTCAGTGTTGCCTGTATGTATCTGCCCTCCCCCCCGCATCACACCATAGATTATTTTAGGGCTATGGCTGCTTCCTGTTTATCTCTCTGTATTCCCAGTGACTAATAGGGTTTTAGGCGCATACCAGAGATTTCTACATGTCTGATGAATGAATGAGTGGACGCATAACTCATTGCAAGAAATCAATAAAATCAAACTCTTACAATTTAAAATTTTTATCTGAGGTTCATATTTCCATGGCAAAAATTGCTTTCTCCTCTCACCCAAGCGAACAAAGGTAATTTACAGACTGAGCAGACACTGAACAAGAGAAAGAGTTGGAAACAAGTACAGTATCATTGTTTCAATTTCAGAACCCTCTTTCTTCAGGCACAAAAAGATGGTTACAAATTTCCCAGGGTAATAGAGGGAACATGGTTAATATTTGTATCAGTGGAAGATAACAGAAACAGAATGATAAGTATAGAGGCAAAGTAACCCATTGTTAAATTAGTGAGTTTCATCCAGGATGTCTGGGACCCATTTAATGAATCTAGGAATGAACTCCTTTTTAATTTAAAAAGAATGCACCATTTACAAATAACCAATTAAATGATTACTCACCTTCTTTTGTTTCATATTATAAAAGGCTTGTTCTGAAGTTTGACACAGGCAATCTTTGGTACTTCAATCAACTGCTTTTCCTCCTCTCCATGATTTTTATTCCTTCAAACATTAAAGAAATGTTTCCTAAATTACACAGCCTGTTGTACTTTTCTCCCTCCTCTTTCTCAGCCCTTGCTTATTGTTCAGGCCCCAGGTAAAACACCTCTTTCTCTGAGAAACCTCTACTGATCTTCTCAGACCATATACAGAGCTCTAGCTACATGTGCCCTTAGTACCTGTACACAGCCCTATTGTGTACTTAACACCACTTTGTCATTATTTCCCGTAACACTCGACTCACTCACCATCAGATTCTCAGCCTATGTAGATAGCAAGTGCTTAATAAATACGCATTTAATGAAAATTGATATATTTGTTGACTTGATGAAAAGATGCCTTGGCGGGGGAAAGGAATCAACATTGTCTTAGACCTGCCATCCACCTCAAACAGACTTTAAGGTAAGGATTTGGGTGTAAGGAGTTTATTTGGGAAAGAAGGTAAGCCTATGGTGGGTGCATTTATGGGTGGATTGCCATGGTGGGAAACTAGGGCACAATCCCACCCAGGACCTTGTGAAAGATTGTACATAATACAGCTCAACCTTGTTCCCCTGAGGGGCGAGGAAGCTGGAGTATTTATGCAGCAGCTCTTCCTCCTCATTATTTTGGGGGCTGCTCCTGGGGGTGCAGCACTTCCCCAGCACTTCCAGCCCACCTGGTGTACCAACATCCTGACATTCCAAGAAAGCCCTTGGGTAGAGAAAGATCCAAGTGCCGGAGGTAGGAGGCTGTTGGCATGCATAGGTATGTCCATCAGAGTTGCAGTGAAGTATGAAGTGAACTAAAGAGATATCAATGGGTCGCTAACAATGTCTTCTACACTATGCACTACTAATGTTTTTCTTCTGAATTTCATTTAAAAAATGTATGTTAGAAAATTACCAAGTAGTTCTAAATCTTACATAATTACCTACCTCCAAGTAATAGTATCTACTTCTGAATAATAGTGTAATATCTTATACAGTCACAGGAAACCACATGAGATTTGTCTTATATAGGAACACATGACATCCAATCTCTGAATAGATGCTTATAGGCCACCTTTACCAACCAACCATACCTTTGGTATTACTTGCCTACTTGATGATCTCTGGTCTATGTCTGCACCGTGTTTTACAATGTCAACATATATTTATGGTAATATTCAATGCTTTTTATATGCTAAACATCTGTACTATGCATTTTTTCATATGGATCAGTTGCTAAATCAAATGTATTTTAACAAAAAGCTAGCAATAACTCTCCCAAGTAGATGGTATTCCATCTACACATTATACTTTTTAAGTGCCCCATGGTCAAATTATCTTGAGAAATTTTGTCCTAAAATCCCACCCTAAAGAAAGGTTTTGTTGGTTTTCCCCTGTCTATTGAATTAAGAACATCTTGCCACACTATTCAAGACACTCCATGAATTAGCTCCAACACTTGCCATTTTTTCTCCAAACTAAGTCACTCACTGTTCTCTCACACAGCCTGCTTATCTACCTGCACCCCATGCTATTCTGTTTCCTTCTGATCTGACCTCTCTTCTCTCCCATCTCTGATCCCTGTCTACTAAATGATGCTTCTATTTTATTTTTCATTTTTCTTTTTTTAAGATTTTTTAAAATTTATTTGTCAGAGAGAAAAAGAGAGCACAAGCAGGGGGAGTGGCAGGCAGAGGGAGAAATAGGCTCCCTGCTGAGCAAGGAGCCCGATGTGGGACTCATCCCAGGACCTGAACTGGAGGCAGATGCATAACTGACTGAGCCACCCAGGTGTCCCATGATGCTTCTATTTTAAAGTCCATCTTAAATTCCATAAGTTTTCATTTCTCATCATGTCTACAAAATGATCTCTCCACTTTCTTGCCTTTAAGCACCTTGCCCCTGTGTGTACTTCTCTTGAAGCTCTTTATATAGACTGCTCTCCAGCACAGTTTTTAGTGACAATGTGTCATTCTCCACCATAGCCTAAAGGCTTGTTATTTTATATTTAAGTTCTCTCAAGGACAGGAGCTCTGACCCTCATTTTTGTATCCTGTACTACCTTAGCAGAGTTCCTGGCACTCAAACATTAAATATTTGTTGAACTGGATTTTAAAAATTTATTTTTGAATTTATATACAGTAAAATTCACTTTTAAAAGTGTACATTTCTGTGAGTTTTGACACATGCGTAGAGTTATATAACCATCACCATAATTGGAATGTCAAACAATTCTATCATCCTCCAAAAATTCCCTCATGCTACCCATTTGTTCTCAAATACTCTCCTCTCTTTAGGCCCTTGACAACCACTGATTTGTTTTCCATCCATTTGGTTTTGCCTTTTCCAGAATGGCATGAACGGAATCAAATGTTAGGTAGCTTTGATCCTGGCATCTTTCACTCCTTGAGATGCATTTGGGATCCATCCATTTTGTTGCATGTAGCAGTTCATTCTTTTATATCGCTGAGTGGTAGTCCATGGATAGATGTGCTACAGTTTGTTTATTCATTCACTCATTGTAAAACCTAAATCTTCATTTATCCAGGTCAATGCTTAGTTAATCCTACTGGATTGCTGGGTCATATAGTTAGTATGAGATTAAATTTATAGTAACTGACCACAACTACTTCCCAAAGTATACAATTTTGCATTCCAACCAGCACTATTTGAGAATTTCAGCTGCTCTGTGCCTCATCAACCTTTAGTATTGACACTTAAAGAAAAAAAAACTTTCTAGAATTCTATTAAGTATTGGTATCGCATGTGGTTATAATTTTCATTCTCCTAGTGACAAATGATGTTGAGCCTCTCTTAATGGGCTCATTTGCCACCTGTATATCTTCTTTGGTGAAGTACAAACCTTTTGGTCGCTTTTTAATTGGGTTGTTTATTTCCTTTTTGTTGAGTTTATATTGCATGCATATATACATACATACATATGTACTACATACATATGATATACAAATACTTTCTCTAGTCTGTAGCTTATCTTTTCATTCTCTGAACAGTGTCTTTTATAGAGCAAAAGTTTTTAAGATGTTAATGAAGTCTAATTTATCTTTTTTTTTTTCTTTGATGGCCCATGCTTTTGGTGTTATACCCAAGAACTGTCTAATTCGTGGTCGTGAAGACTTCCCTACTGTTTTTTTTTTTCTACAAGTTTTATAGTTGTACACTGGTAGCCTCACATTTAAGCCTATCATGCATTCTAATACATTTTACATTTCCTTTTATATAAGGTGTGAGGTGCATTGACTTGAATTGAGTGCCTTTGGAGACATTTTGCCTTTACCTTAGAACACCCTGCTTCCAATTCGACCATTGCAAGTTTTAAGATGCTCTATTTTCTTACAACAAGGTTATAACTCTAGGAGGATCTTTGAGACTGTTTAAATATGAACTGAAGGAAGTTTAATTTTCATCAGACAAGATGACTACAATGAGGCTTAATAAAGAATAAAGAGCAGGGATACTGAAATATCTAGTCCTTTCTTTGACAAGTAAGTATTGGTTGGCAAAATCAACATATAGTATGTATGTTTATTTATATGTATGCGTCAATTCATTTATACATGCACACGCATCTACACAGTCTTAAATATTTCTGAGTTATTGCCTCTCCCTAGAGCTTTAAGTCATAATTTTACTTATTCAGTAATTCCAGCTACCCTTTTCCCAGGGGCAGGAGATTTTGGTTAGTGGCTTTAGAGTTTGTCACAAACTGTCACATTACTCAGTTTATAAAATGTCCTTGATTTGGGTAGACCAAAGATGGATTTTCCATGACATCACTTAGAAATGGATAGGGCTTTCCATAAACACACTTAGACATTTGATCCCAACTTTCCCTTGTTTTATATTTCCCTTTCATTTTTTAATGGCACTTTTACTGGCAACCAACACATCGCTCTTTGGAGCCAGCCATTGGCTGTGTCAGGAAATGGGTGCATCTGCCCTGCCCTGAACCAGCCAGAATGGCAGTGTAACTTCTCTGCTCAGGCCTGAGGCATCCTCATCACTTCTGTACACGAGGAGACCTTCACACAGAGCTGGGAGCATTTTAAATTTCTTGGATTTATGAAGAAAGACTTTCTCACTGTTGTCAATTCTTTCGTGCTTATGGGTTCACTTAATATAACACTGTCAGGCTTTTGCCTAAAATATTATCCTTGCATTAAAAAAAGCAGTTATCTAGGCCACCTTTCACAAAAAAAAAACCACACACACACACACGCACACACACACTACTTACTCCGGAGGATTGAACTATTTGTTCCAACTCTTTACTCCCCTGCAAAAGGATTATACATCTATACCCTTTCCCTTGCATCTTGGCACTGCCCCCCACCAGGGCAATGGGGCAGTAGAGGGACTTTTCTTCCCTCCAAACTCCACTTTATTGGCAATTGGCTTGACCAATGGAATGTAGTGAAAATGACACGAATAGGCTCTATGCATGCCTACATGGATTGGCTTGCATTCTTGTACTCCTGTGACCACCATGGGAAGAGCAGGGCCCAGCTAGCTTCTATTCCTTCAATTTGGGCCCAGAATGTAACACATTAAGCCTACCCAAACCTGATTTGCAACCTTGACCTAAACTAGCCAAACTGCAACACGAAGCAGAGCTGTCCTGACCAGTCCACACACCAGTGAATAAGAAAAATAAAATGCTTGTTGTTTATAAATCACTGAGTTTTGTTACACAGCATATTACAACAATAGCTGGCTGATAAACTTACCCATCTTCCAGTCATGTGTCCCACGGACAATAGAGTCAATATAAAACCCAGCACAAATTGTTAATTTGCCAGGATGAACACACAAGTGAATATTTGCAGCCATGGATTGGACAAAAATCCATCTTCTCATTGATTTTTTTTTCCAGCCATCCCATTCTTCATGAATCTGCTCTGAGCGGATTTTCTGAGTCTCCTTTAATAGGATCAGTCTGTATAGAATTATAGAATGTAAAGGCTGTCATTTTTTAGTTGTCCTCACCAGTGATAGGTCCCAACAACTGCAGCATCTAGCAAGTTGTTATGTTATGATTTATACATAAGTGATGGCACAGGTTTTGAGCTCTAAAAGCCAAGCTTCTTGACAATAGGAAAAGCCATTAAAATTCAGCCTCTGAATTTTAGGGAGCGAGCATGCACAAGTGAGGTTGGGGGGGGGGGGCGAGGCAGAGGGAGAGAAGAATCCTAAGCAGGTTCCAAGCCTAGTGTGAAGCCCACTGCAGAGCTCAATTTCACAACCCTGAGATTTTGACCTGAGCTGAAATCAAAAGTTGGATGTTTAACTGACTGAGCCACCCAGGTGCCTCAGAGTAGAGTAACAATCTCTGATCATTAGTTATTGTTCAAGTGTTCATTGCAATGTTCAGTGAGCATCAACATGAAATGACAGGCTGTCCCTTGTTTTACCAATAACCCCAAAGAGAGAAATGCATTTTCTGGAATTCCTTGCTCCACGGGTCCATTTTCCAGTTACATTACTGGGGTTGGCCAGACCTCACAAGTATACTTCCTTATACTGAGATCATTAGTTAGATAATTTTAATTGGATCTTTTATTATAATGTGCTGTTTCAAATTTAAGGCCATAGATTGATACTCCCTTTAGAAGTATATCTCAGAATAAGATGCCATTCATCTTATCAGGGGAAGTTCCTCAGTTACCTTGAGCCCCAGATTTGTATCTTTACAACATGGTCAAAACTAGTCTTCCTACTTTTAATAGGAGTCCTGAATTAAAAAAAAAAAAGTCACCAAGAACATAAAAGTTATATTTAACCTTATAAAACATGTGTTGGCTCTGTTCATTTCCTCAAAGCTCACCTCCCCTTCTCTGCCTTGACCTTCTCTACTTCTCATCCCACCATTTTCATCCTATTCCTTCCTTGAATCAGATTGTTTGTCTTCTGACTAGCCCAACATTGGCAGATTGGGCAAGGCTTAATTGAATGATAGATATTTAGCCTATAACAATAAACACTAAAAGGGACATTATAGTCACCTTTTAATATTTGGTGGTCTGTGATGTAGAAGAGGGAGTATGCTTGTCCTGTCTTGCCATAGAAAGAACAGGGCTACACCAATAACAAGTGATAGGAAGGAAAATTGGGCTTACTTACAAATCTTTCAGGCAATTGCTAATGTTCAGTGATAAAACAGAAAGCAATGAGCTCCTCATCGGTGGATGTGCTCAAGCTTCTCAGGCATAATAGAGATATAATACCTATGTTTCTGAGTAATTTCCAACTCTAAACTACCATGATTTGATCTATTTGATTCTCTGTAGTTTATTAATGTGAGTGTTTGTATAGTGTGGGATAATGGCCATAACATTTTTATGATTCTATGGTTAAATGGAAGTGACAAGCAAAATTTGTAGTCTTGAATCCAGTATGTCCTTCTGAAAAGTCCTGGCTTCTGTGGAATATAAATTAAAAGATAATATGTAAGATAGAAAGTATTCCATTTCTTTGCATTCTGCTGGCTAATTTTTCATTATACCTAGCCTGATCTCCACTGTCTAGAGACAAATATACATACATCTTTATGGCTGAGATAATGTTAATATACTACTTCCCATAGTGGTCCTGAAAGGAGCTTGTTACTTTCTTTTCTATTTTCTGACCACAACAACTTTTGGGTTAAATTTCATTTAATCTAGTTATATTAACATATGGAGTATACTAAGAGAAATACTTTCTATATAGGCTTCTTAAGTCAGGAATACAATCAAAAGGAACAAAAATGGTACATAGTGAAAATTATCTCTCCTTCCCTTCTTAAAAAATCTAAAAATCAGATTTAAAAAACATATTTAAAACTTAACCTGACCATTCAGATTATGTAGTTTGAGATTTGGGATTATTTTCTTCTACCTATGGAGAACCTTTAGAAAATCCTTCACTGTGGTCAGTTAGTGATGACCTATCTCAATGTTTGAAAGAAAGTATCTTTCCTGAGGCACCTGGGTGGCTCAGTCAGTTAAACATCCAACTTTTGATTTCAGCTCAGGTCGAAATCTCAGGGTTGTGAAATTGAGCTCTGCAGTGGTCTTCACACTAGGCTTGGAACCTGCTTAGGATTCTTCTCTCCCTCTGCCTCGCCCCCCCCCCCACCTCACTTGTGCATGCTCGCTCCCTAAAATAAAATAAAATAAAATAAAATAAAATAAAATAAAATAAAATAAAAATAAAATCTTAAAAAAATATCTTTCCTGAAGAATATTTTTCCTGGTGAAGAATTCTAGGGTTAACAGTTAAAATCAATGACATCAATCCATTGGCTTCTGGCTTCCATTGCTATGTTGATAAGTCAGCTGTCAGTCTAATTATAGCTTATTTTAAGGTAGTCTCTTTTTTTCCTTTGGCTACTTCAAAAATTTTTTTTTTATTTTGTCTTGGTTTCCTGTAGTTTCTCTTAATGTACCCAGGTGTGAATTTCCTTTATTTATCTTGTTCTGGATTCAGTAAGCTCCTTGAGTGGGAGCATGAAACCCCAGATGGATGGTTTACATCAGTGCTATCAAATTCTCATCCATCATTCTTCAAATATTGCTTCCTATCCTTTCTCGTTCACTTTTTCTTCTTGAATCTAACTAAACATGCTAAAATTCCTCATTATATACTCTAAGCCCCTTATTTTTGCTTCTGTATTTTCTAGGGGGGTTTTGTGTGTTTGTTTCTCCATGCTTCGTTTTTAATATTTTTGACCCCATTTTCCAATTCTCTAAGTCCTGCTCAGATGCTACTACATCTATCCACTGAGGTCTTAGTTTGGCAATTATAGTTTTCACTCCTAGAATTTTTATTCAATTGCTTTTCAAACATGTTGGGTCACTTTTTACGGGTTCCAGTTCCATGCTGTAATTTTCAGTCTATCTTCTTAGTTCATTGAATATATTGAATATATTAAACACAGATTTTTTAGTAGTCTGTCTCTAAGAATTCTAGTATCTGGAGTTCTATATCCTACTCTTTTCACTTCATATTACATTATACACATAGTGTTACTTAGTCTCCTTACTTATAATTTTGATATCTGTATAATAGTCTATTGATCAGAAGATAGTTTACTCATCAGTAAGATGGGATATTCCCATCTCTTGGGATAGCTTCCTGGCTCACAATGATAATCTTCTCACAGAAGGGACCCTAAGTAATTATATCTGTCCCCTGGATCTTTGCAATGATTATGGCTTTAAAAACAATGTTTGTGCAGGGGTGCCTGGGTGCCTCAGCCAGTAAAGCTTCTGACTCTTTTTTTTTTAATTTAATTTAATTTTATGTTAATCACCATACATTACATCATTAGGTTTTGATGTAGTGTTCCATGATTCATTGTTTGCGTATAATACCCAGTGCTCCATTCAATACATGCCCTCTTTAATACCCATCACCAGGCTAACCCCTCCCCCTACCCCCCTCCCCTCTAGAACCCTCAGTTTGTTTCTCAGAGTCCACAGTCTCTCATGGTCCATCTCCCCTCCGATTCCCCCCCCTTCATTTTTCCCTTCCTGCTATCCTCTTCTTCTTCTTCTTCTTCTTTTTTTAACATATAATGTATTATTTGTTTCAGAGGTGCAGGTCTGTGATTCATCAGTCTTACACAATTCACAGCATTTACCATAGAAGCTTCTGACTCTTGATATCAGCTTAGGTCATAATCTCAGGGTCATGAGATCGAGCCCCATGTCAGGTTCTGTGCTGGGCATGGAGCCTACTTAAGACTCTCTCTCTCCCTCTCCCTCTGCCCCTCCCCCCCAACTCATGCACACACACACTCATGCTCCCTCTCTCTAAAATAATAATAATAATAATATAATAATAATAGCAGTAATAATAATGTTTGTGTATAGATGGGGACCTAAAAAAAACATGGAAAAATGAAATCAATTGATAGGATGTTGGTATTGTGTGTGTTTAAATTTTCTATTTATATTAAAATATATTTGTGTATTAAACATAAATAATAAAAAATAAAATGAAGCTTTAAGGTAAAGGTAAAATGGTAATAACTAATATTTTAATGAGCTCTTACTATGTACCAGGTCCTATTCTAAGCCCTTTAGTGTATTAGCTTATTTAGTCATCTCATAACCCTCTTTGATAGGTACAATTATTATTACTACTTTACAGATGAGAAAAGTGTTAAATAACTGTTCCATGGTCACACAATTAGTGAGATGAATGACCAGGATTCTAACAAAGCTGTTTAGCTCTAGAATTCACTTTCTTAACTACTGCTTTATCAAAAAAAGGAAGCAGGAAAGAAAAATAAACAAAAATATCAAGAAGTATGCCTCTACCAGTCTTATTATCATATCTTCCTTGACATTCCCAGTGCCATTCTGTACTAACCTTAAAGGACTAAGAAAGGAAAAATGGGAAGAGAAAAAGGAGGTGTTCTATGTACTATGGATGTGTAAAAAAATCACCTAAGACTTAGTGGCATAAAACAATCATTTATTTTGCTCATGGATTCTATGGGTCAGGAATTCAGAAAGGGTAGAGTGAGAAAAGCTTTTCTTTGCTTCACAATGTCTGGAGTCTCCACTGGAAGACTCGAAGCAGGGGATAGGAATCATGTAATCATCTGAAGACTCCAACACTCTCTTCCATGCACATGTCTGGCTATTCATGATGACCATTAGCTAGGAGTCTCAGCAACTCTCCATGAGGACTCCTCCATGAGACTTTCTTCATGGAGTAGTTTGACCTTCCTCATAAAGTTGCTTCCTTCAGAATCAGCATTTTTAAAGAGAGAGGGAAAAAAAGAGATAGAGAGAAAGAAAGAATAAGTCTGAAACTACTACCATCTAGCTGGGAAGTCATATAGCATCTTTTCTGCCATTTTCGGTTCATTGAAGCAATCACAAGCCCTCGTGCAGCTCAAAGGGAGACAGTCACATTGTAAGAAAACAGTATGAGATGGAATATATATTGGAAAATATAATATGCTTCAGAAGGAATATATAAAAGTTCATTTCTGTGTTGCACTGAAGCCAATAGAAATAAATGTGGTGATTTAGGCATTCTATAAAACGTGAATGATACTCTTTTTTAACCTAAAAATATGGTTAACAAAAAAAAATGCATCTTTACATAGAGTAATAGCAAACAAACAGATATATTAATTTACATAAATGCAAATGACTTTAAAATTAACAATCCTTATAAATATGTTTTGAATAATTTATAAAATGCATTCCAATATTTTCCAGTAGGACACTCATTCTGAAGGAAGAAAAAAATTTATTTTAAATATAATGACTGATCTTTACACTCAAGCACCAAATTGAGAGTGCAACTGTAGGACAATGTTTTTCATTAAGCAGGCAGATTCTTTGATATAAAGGGCGTATCTGTGTTGGCAATTTGGTTCTTAAGTGTAATTTATGACACAAGACAGGAAGTTTGGAGAACATTAAATGGGTCCTTAGTGTCACTGAAAAACAATGACAACAAAAGATGAAACTTAAGAGACACAAATATGATCTTTCAACAAAAGTGGTCAATGAGACCAGATTAGGCATTTTATTTATGAGATGAAACTAACACCTATAACAAACCAACAGATTATGACATATTGTGCCTTTTTTTAATGGCATGTAAAAAGCCTGAAATACCTAAGGAATGTTCTGTGTTTTCTGGCTTTCCCTAGGATTCTGGTTTCAAGGTTAAATGTAAAGCCTGAATGGTGAAGAATAAGCTGGCTTGTGAGTCTCCACTGTGTTAGATCATCTGTCACATTATGCATCCAATGAGATGGGACAAATTTCAAACCAAACAGGCTCAATAAAATCCAACTCAGGAAGAAAATCAGTATGTATTAAAAATAAAATCCAAGTCCTCAGGGTGTGCAAAAGCACTTGTGAGCACTAGCAAAATTTTTCTTGAAGAAAATGATCATAATTACAGAATTCAGAGGTGTCAAAGCCAGACATAGACACAAGAATGTACAGTTCTATCCAGGGCAGGTGGATATGTGGGTGGGGCCAAATGCTTTATGGGATCCTCAGTAGATGGGCAGTTCCCTCCGTGGGACTCTTTCAGGTCCTCTTGCTGGATCCCTGCTCATGTCCACTCAAGCACTCAGGAATGTGTGAACTCCTTCACCTCACACCAAGTTTTTTTGCCCCGTGTATTCTGGTGGGAATACCCTTAAGAACAACAAGAACAATGACAATTCTGAAGCAAAATGTGGTGATTACAATAACTATGTAAGAATCTTTGTTATTTATCCTGATAATCACCAAGGTTATACAGAGATCATCTGCCTATTTTTTTTTAAGTCATGAAGGTCTTCTTTTATGGTGGTAGGAGTCCATTTAAGATTTGTAAGCAGTAAAGAAATACTGTGAACATAATTTAATAGAGCTTGTGTAAACCAGAAGTAAATCCAAATTTACACATGTGTAAAAAAAAAAAAAACTACAGAGGGTAACTATACAAAATTCTTCCTCTTGAAAGTGATTTTTAAATAATTTAAAAATATAGCTTAAGCTGAAGAACTTGGATTTGGAAAAAAAATCCATTTTGCTTGCAGAAGGAAAAAGAAATTTCCAAAGGATGGTAATACATTTTGCTTTTTTGCAGTGATATTCAATTGCCAGAGACAGATCTGAAAGTGTATCTTTGGAGACATATCTAACTTTGCGGTGGGGCATTGGGTCTGGGTCACACTGAAGCATAAACTGTGGATGCTGATGTGGTGGCATGCTCCTTCTTCCAGGTCATCCTTTGGAGCTCTTGGCTGACACTTAACTGGAGGACAGCAGGTACATGCCATTCTTTGGGGAGAAAACTTGACCACATTTTATTTCAAGCTTACCCAGAGTTGACATGGACCTAATAGTATGTGGGTTCCTTCTCTTGTCTGACAGTGGAAGCAATGGCCCACTCCAGCCCTCTCTCACCTGGAGCTATTGGGTCATTCAGAGCATGACTGTAGTTGTCCACATAATGCATTGCAGGGGGATGCTATCCAATATTGTCAGAACATGTTGTCTCTCTGTGTTCCCACTTCTTAATAGCTGCTTCTTTTTCTTCTTCTCAATGGCTTTCAGAGGCCTCATTACCCATTTGTCAATCTCAGCTAATAAGCTCTTTCCCTCTGGCTAGAGTTTTATAGATCTGCCTTTCTCTTTCACAACTCAACTCACTTGTCAGATCCAGCTCAAGCTCATGCATCTGTATTTCCATGTAGGAAGGTTGTTTATGAAAGGGCTAAGGGGCCTGCCTCATTTCTCCGTTGTCTGGAACACACCCATTTTGCACGGAATTGCACAACATATTAATGGCTTCTGAAAATAATGCTTACCATGCCTCTTGGAAAATCAGTATGAAATTCACTTCAAATAAAATGACCAATGCGAGCTTAAAAAAGAAACCCACAAGAAACTAACTTCTTTGAAACAAAACAGAAGCCCGTTTGGCCTGAGCAGCTTCCTCAAATTTACTTCCAGTCAAGGCTTATTTTAGAGACAAACAACCCAACAAATCTTTGTAGGCTTTTTCTTATCCTAGTAGGGCAATGAATTTTCTAGTCCCTTTTCCATCATTCCCTGGCCACCTCAGGATCCATATGCTGAAAAAGTATAGAATCTATAGGACTGGATTATATACTTCTTGTAATCAGATTCTGAGACTTAAATTCCCTTGCAATCCTAAGAGTGTTTTAGTCCATTGTCATGCAGATGGTAAATCCTCAGATATTGTTAATTTGCTATAGTTTGGCTTCCAGTTATGTGACATAAGATAAATATTTGACAACACAGGCTAGATTAAATTACCTCTGCATAATTGTTCTGACATTCAGAAGCGGAATTTCCAACTCCTTGAGCTACCAGAAAAATATATGAAATACAGGGAAATTCCTTCCTATCAGCACATAAATGGTGAAACACTCTCTAGGGAAACTAACCTTTATTGGGCAACTCATAATTAGTTGAAAATGTATTTCAATTGAACTAGGATCCCTCACATCAAACATTCTCTCTTTATGATCTCAGCCACTCGTATAGCTTTAGCTACCTCCTAAAAGTGTATGATTCTCAAATTACTATGCAACTCTTATCCCTTTCATGACCTCTAGACCACTCATTCCAACTCTTTATTGGAAACCTCCATTTGAGTGTTCAACAGCCAGCTCAAAATTACTATGTCCAAAGCTAAACTCCAAATCTGCTCTTCCTTATATTCCAAATATTATTTTATAACACTAGCCTACTGGACCCTGGCCAATGAGACCTTGTCATTGTTCATGACATTTCCTTCATTCTTACTCTCTAGTGATTCAGTTACCATAGCCCATCGTTTGCCTTCTTAGCTCTTTTTATTTTTAACAGTTATATGAGATTTAATTTACATTCCATAAAACTCACCCATGTTAAATATGTTCTTCAAGGTGTCTTAATAAATGTATATAATTGTGCAGCCATCATCACAATCCAGTTTTAAAATACTCTCATTACACCAAAAAGTTCCCTATACCTCTTTGCACTCCCACCCTGGCCTCAGATAACCACTTACCTGTTTCTACAGTTTTGCCTTTTCTAGAAATTTCATGTAAATCGATTCACACAATATAAAGTCCTTCATGTCTGGCTTCTTTCACTTTTTCATGTTTTTGAGATTCGTCCATCTTGTTGCATGTATTAATGATTAGTTCCTTTTTATAGTTGATAGTATTCCATCATATGGGTATACCACATTTTGCTTGTCTATGAATATTTGGGTTGCCTTTCCAGTTTCTGGCTACTATGGCTAGTATTGTTATGAATATCCTCAAACAAATCTTACTGTGGATATAGGTTTTCATTTCTCTTGGGTAGACGTCTAGGCCTGGAATTGCTGGTTTACATGGTAATTGGGTTTAACTTTTTAAGAAACTGCCAAACTGTTTTACAAGTGAGAGGTTGTCTTTTATAGACCCACCAACAGTGTATTTAGGTTCCAGTTTATCCACATTCTCATCAACACTTGGTATAGTCTAGCTTTTAATAGTAGTCATTTTAATAGGAGTAACGGGGCATTTCATTATTATTTAATTTGTATTTCTCTAATGACTAATGATGTTGATCAGCTTTTCAAGAAATTTGTCACCCATTTATCTTCTTTGATGTGGTATCTATTTGACATCTTTATCTCTTTTTTGTTGAGTTGTTTGTCTCTAATTATAGAGTTGTAAAAGTTGTTTAAATTTTCTGGATACAAATCCTTTATCAGTTGTATGTTTTGTCAACATTTTTGCACAGTCTGTGACTTGACTTTCCATCTTCTGAATATTGTCTTTTGAAGAGCCAACATTTTTAACTTCTTAACTTTTTTTTTATAGATTTTTTTATTTTATTTATTTGACAGAGAGAGACACAGTGAGAGAGGAAACACAAGCAGGGGGAGTGGGAGAGGGAGAAGCAGGCTTTCTGCCGAGCAGGGAGCCTGATGCGGGGCTCGATCCCAGGACCCTGGGATCATGACCTGAGCCGAAGGAGGATGCTTAACGACTGAGCCACCCAGGCGCCCCTTAACTTTTTCTTTTAATTTTTTAATTCTTATGTTAATCCCCATACATTACATCATTAGTTTTAGATGTAGTGTTCCATGATTCATTGTTTGTGCATAACACCCAGTGCTCCATGCAGAATGTGCCCTCCTCAATACCCATCACCAGGCTAACCCATCCTCCTAACCCCCTCCCCTCTAGAACCCTCAGTTTGTTTTTCAGAGTCCATCGCCTCTCATGGTTCGTCTCCCTCTCTGATTTCACCCCCTTCATTCTTCCCCTCCTGCTACCTTCTTCTTCAAATTTTTTTTTCTTAACATATAGTGCATTATTTGTTTCAGAGGTACAGATCTGAGAATCAAAAGTTTTGCACAATTCACAGCACTTACCAGAGCACATACCCTCCCCAGTGTCTCTCACCCAGTCACCCCATCCCTCCCACCCCACCCCCCACTCCAGCAACCCTCAGTTTGTTTCCTGAGATTAAGAATTCCTCATTTCAGTGAGGTCATATGATACATGTCTTTCTCTGTTTGACTTATTTCGCTCAACATAATACCCTCCAGTTCCATCCACGTCATTGCAAATGGCAAGATCTCATTCCTTTTGATGGCTGCATAATATTCCATTGTATATATATATACCACCTCTTCTTTATCCATTCATCTGTCAATGAACACCTTGGCTCTTTCCACAGTTTGGCTATTGTGGACATTGCTGCTATAAACATCGGGGTGCACGTACCCTTTCGGATCCCTACTTTTGTATCTTTGGGGTAAATACCCAGTAGTGTAATTGCTGGATCATATGGTAGCTCTATTTTCAACTTTTTGAGGAACCTCCATACAGTTTTCCAGAGTGGCTGCACCAGCTTGCATTCCCACCAACAGTGTAGGAGGGTTCCCCTTTCTCCGCATCCCCGCCAACATCTGTCGTTTCCTGACTTGTTAATTTTAGCCATTCTGACTGCTGTGAGGTGGTATCTCATTGAGGTTCTGATTTGGATTTCCCTGATGCCGAGCGATATTGAACACTTTTTCATGTGTCTGTTGGCCATTTGGATGTCTTCTTTGGAAAAATGTCTGTTCATGTCTTCTGCCCATTTCTTGATTGGATTCTTTGTTCTTTGGGTGTTGAGTTTGATGAGTTCTTTATAGATTTTGGATACTAGCCCTTTATCTGATATGTCATTTGCAAATATCTTCTCCCATTCTGTCGGTTGTCTTTTGGTTTTGTTGACTGTTTCCTTTGCTTTGCAAAAGCTTTTTATCTTGATGAAGTCCCAACAGTTCATTTTTGCCCTTGCTTCCCTTGTCTTTGGCGATGTTTCTAGGAAAAAGTTGCTTCAGCTGAGGTCGAAGAGATTGCTGCCTGTGTTCTCCTTTAGGATTTTGATGGACTCCTGTCTCATATTGAGGTCTTTCAACCATTTGGAGTCTATTTTTGTGTGTGGTGGAAGGAAATGGTCCAGTTTCATTCTTCTGCATGTGGCTGTCCAATTTTCCCCACACCATTTGTTGAAGAGACTGTCTTTTTTCCATTGGACATTCTTTCCTGCTTTGTCGAAGATGAGTTGACCATAGAGTTGAGGGTCCATTTCTGGGCTCTCTATTCTGTTCCATTGATCTATGTGTCTGTTTTTGTGCCAGTACCATGCTGTCTTGATGATGACAGCGTTGTAATAGAGCTGGAAGTCCGGAATTGTGATGCCGCCAGCTTTGCTTTTCTTTTTCAACATTCCTCTGGCTATGCGGGGTCTTTTCTGGTTCCATACAAATTTTAGGATTATTTGTTCCATTTCTTTGAAAAAAGTGGATGGTATTTTGATGGATATTGCATAGATTGCTCTAGGTAGCATTGACATCTTCACAATATTTGTTCTTCCAATCCATGAGCATGGAACGTTTTTCCATTTCTTTGTGTCTTCCTCAATTTCTTTCATGAGTATTTTATAGTTTTCTGAGTACAGATCCTTTGCCTCTGGTTAGATTTATTCCTAGGTATCTTATGGTTTTGGGTAGAATTGTAAATGGGATCGACTCCTTAATTTCTCTTTCTTCTGTCTTGTTGTTGGTGTATAGGAATGCCACTGACTTCTGTGCATTGATTTTATATCCTGCCACTTTACTGAATTCCTGTATGAGTTCTAGCAGTTTTGGGGTGGAGTCTTTGGGGTTTTCACATAAAGTATCATATCATCTGCAAAGAGTGAGAGTTTGACTTCTTCTTTGTCGATTTGGATGCCTTTTATTTCTTTTTGTTGTCTGACTGCTGTGGCTAGGACTTTCAATACTATGTTGAATAGCAGTGGTGATAGTGGACATCCCTGCCACATTCCTGACCTTAGGGGGAAAGCTCTCTGTTTTTCCCCATTGAGAATGATATTCTCTGTAGGTTTTTCATAGATGGCTTTTATGATACTGAGGTATGTACCCTCTATGCCTATACTCTGAAGAGTTTTGATCAAGAAAGGATGCTGTACTTTGTCAAATGCTTTTTCTGCATCTATTGAGAGGATCTTATGATTCTTGTTCTTTCTTCTGTTAATGTATTGTATCACGTTGATTGATTTGCAGATGTTGAACCAACCTTGCAGCCCAGGGATAAATCCCACTTGGTCGTGGTGAATAATCCTTTTAATGTACTGTTGGATCCTATTGGCTAGTATTTTGGTGAGAATTTTTGCATCCACGTTCATCAGGGATATTGGTCTGTAATTCTCTTTTTTGATGGGGTCTTTGTCTGGTTTTGGGATCAAGGTAATGCTGGCCTCATAAAACGAGTTTGGAAGTTTTCCTTCCATTTCTATTTTTTGGAGCAGTTTCAGAAGAATAGGTATTAATTCTTCTTGAAATGTTTGGTAGAATTCCCCTGGGAAGCCATCTGGCCCTGGGCTTTTGTTTGTTGGGAGATTTTTGATGACTGCTTCAATTTCCCTAGTGGTTATAGGTCTGTTCAGGTTTTCTATTTCTTCCTGGTTCAGTTTTGGTAGTTGATACATCTCTAGGAATGCCTCCATTTCTTCCAGGTTATCTAATTTGCTGGCATATAGTTGGTCGTAATATGTTCTTATAATTGTTTGTATTTCTTTGGTGTTGGTTGTGATCTCTCCTCTTTCAGTCATGATTTTGTTGATTTGGGTCATTTCTCTTTTCTTTTGGATAAGTCTGGCCTGGGGTTTATCAATCTTGTTAATTCTTTCAAAGAACCAGCTCCTAGTTTCGTTGATCTGTTCTACTGTTCTTTTAGTTTCTATTTCATTGATTTCTGCTCTGATCTTTATGATTTCTCTTCTCCTGCTGGGTTTAGGCTTTATTTGCTGTTCTTTCTCCATCTCCTTTAGGTGTAGGGTTAGGTTGTGTACTTGAGACCTTTCTTGTTTCTTGAGAAATGACTATATTGCTATACACTTGCCCCTTAGGACTGCCTTTGCTGCATCCCAAATATTTTGAATAGTTGTGTTTTCATTTTCATTGGTTTCCATGAATTATTTATTTATTTATTTATTTATTTATTTATTTATTTATTATTAAAGGTTTTTATTTATTTATTTGACAAAGAGAGACACAGTGAGAGAGGGAACACAAGCAGGGGGAGTGGGAGAGGGAGAAGCAGGAGAGAGAGAAGCAGGCTTCTCATAGAGCACTGGGAGCCCGACGCAGGGCTCGATCCCAGGACCCTGGGATCATGACCTGAGCCAAAGGCAGATGCTTAACGACTGAGCCACCCAGACGCCCCTGGTTTCCATGAATTTTTAAAATTCTTCTTTAATTTCCTGGTTGACCCATTCATTCTTCAGTAGGATGCTCTTTAGCCTCCATGTATTTGAGTTCTTTCCGACTTTCCTCTTGTGATTGAGTTCTAGTTTCAAAGCATTGTGGTCTGAAAATAGGCAGGGAATGATCCCAATCTTTTGGTACCGGTTGAGACCTGATTTATGACCTAGGATGTGATCTATTCTGGAGAATGTTCCATGGGCACTAGAGAAGAATGTGTATTCCGTTGCTTTGGGGTGGAATGTTCTGAATATGTCTGTGCAGTCCATTTGGTCCAGTGTGTCATTTAAAGTCCTTATTTCCATGTTGATCTTTTGCTTAGATGATCTGTCCATTTCAATGAGGGGGGTGTTAAGTTCCCCCACTATTATTGTATTGTTGTCGATGTGTTTCTTTGCTTTTGTTATTAATTGCCTTATATAATTGGCTGCTCCCATGTTAGGGGCATAGACATTTACAATTGTTAGATCTTCTTGTTGGATAGACCTTTTCAGTTGGATATAGTGTCCTTCCTCATCTCTTATTACAGTCTTTGGTTTAAAATCTAATTTGTCTGATATAAGGATTGCCACCCCAGCTTTCTTTTGGTGTCCATTAGCATGGTAAATGGTTTTCCACCCCCTCACTTTCAATCTGGGGGTGTCTTTGGGTCTAAAATGAGTCTCTTGCAGACAGCATATCAATGGGTCTTATTTTTTAATCCAATCTGATAGCCTGTGTCTTTTTGGGGCATTTAGCCCATTTACATTCAGGGTACCTATTGAAAGTTAGGAATATAGTGCCATTGTATTGCCTGTAAGGTGACTGTTACTGTATATTGTCTGTGTTCCTTTCTGGTCTATGTTGCTTTTAGGCTCTCTCTTTGCTTAGAGGACCCCTTTCAAGATTTCCTGTAGGGCTAGTTTCGTGTTTGCAAATTCCTTTAGTTTTTGTTTGTCCTGGAAGCTTTTTATCTCTCCTTCAATTTTCAATGACAGCCTAGCTGGATAGAGTATTCTTGGCTGCATATTTTTCTCATTTAGTGCTCTGAATATATCCTGCCACTCCTTTCTGGCCTGCCAGGTCTCTGTGGATAGGTCTGTTGCCAATCTAATGTTTCTACCCTTGTAGGTTACATATCTCTTCTCCCGAGCTGCTTTCAGGATTTTCTCTTTGTCTATGAGACTCCTAAGTTTTACTGTTAGATGTCGAGGTGTTGACCTATTTTTATTGATTTTGAGAGGGGTTCTCTGTGCTTCCTGCATTTTCATGCCTGTTTCCTTCCCCAAATTAGGGAAGTTCTCTGCTATAATTTGCTCCATTATACCTTCTGCCCCTCTCTCTCTTTCTTCTTCTTCTGGGATCCCAATTATTCTAATGTTGTTTCATCTTATGGTATTGCTTATCTCTCGAATTCTGCCCTTGTGATTCAGTAGTTGTTTATCTCTCTTTTTCTCAGCTTCTTTATTTACCATCATTTGGTCTTCTATATCACTGATTCTCTCTTCTGCCTCATTTATCCTAACAGTTAGTGCCCCCATATTTGATTGCACCTCATTAATAGCCTTTTTATTTCAACTTGGTTAGATTTTAGTTCTTTTACTTCTCCAGAAAGGGTTTCTCTAATAACTTCCATGCTTTTCTCAAGCCCACCTAGTATCTTTAAAGTGATGATTCTGAACTCTAGATCTGACATCGTACTAATGTCTGTATTGAGTAGGTCCCAGGCAGTCGGTACTACCTCTTGTTCTTTTTGTTGAGGTGATTTTTTCCATCTTGTCATTTTGTGCAGAGGAGAATAGATTAATGAGAGAACAAAATGCTAGCAGAGCAACAACGTCCCCAGAAAATATACTCTAAGCAAATCAGAAAAGACCTGAAGCAGTGGAAAAGAAAGGGAAAGAGAGAAAAAAGAAAAAGAAAAAGAGACAAAAACAAACAAAACCAGAACCAAACAAAACAACAACAACAACAACAAAACCAGAATGTGATCAAATATGATCAGGCTGGTATATAGATCAGTGCCACACACTAGATTTTGGGCATATTTTGGTCTGTTAGAAGAAAGTGCCTCCCAAAATTTTAAAGAAAGAAAAACTTATATATGTACAAAAATAAGGGTTGATATGATGAAGGGATGGAATATGACTGTAAAGATGGAAATTATAAAAAATTTTATAAAAGGAATTGATAAAAGTTGTGTGAAAAAAGAAAGAAGAGGATTTAAAAAAAGAAAAAAAAAGGGAGAGAATGTGATCAGGCAGGGGAGTAGAAAAAACCATATACTAGAGATTTAGGGTATATTTTGATCTGTTAGGAGAAACTATCTCAAAATTTTAAAGAGAGAACAACTTATATATATATGCCAAAAATACGGGTAACTACTATGAAGGGATAGAATATGACTCTAAAAATGAAAAATAAAAATGTTTTTTAAAAAAGGGATTGATAAGATGTTGGTTGAAAAAGGGAATAAGAAAAATTCCTTTCTCTTTATCCTTACAGGTGTCTTACTCAATAGATCTCTTGCATGTCTAATCCTAACTGTATATCTGCTTCTCAGAATATCCAAACTGACACAACATGTGAGGCCATTCTTAATCCAGATCTCACTACAATCTTGCTGAATACTTAGTCATCAGTGAGCTGTGTCTACACTTTCCAAATACCATGACCATGGAGGGAAAAGGTCTTCCTCTACTTTATCCAAGATTCCTCTCTTTTGCTCAAGCTCCTGAGGCAGCAGAAGAAAGATCAATGTGCAGTATTAGAAAGGCTACAATAACGTGCCAAGAAAGCCTTGTGTGAGTAGGAAGAGCAGGGACTCCAAGGAAAACTCAGCCCCTGCCCCATGGACCCCCAGCACCTTCTTTTGAGCTAAGAGTGTTGGAAGGAGAAAGAAAAAAATGAACTTTTTCCCCACGGAAGTTATTCTCCTTGTACCCTTAGATAAATTCACTCTTCCTTGCAAAAATGCTGCTTCTGACAGTGGCACAAATATGTTCTTGGACCGGTTTCTTTAGCAGTGAGAGACAGCAGAAGGAAGTGAAGTGTTTCTCATTGTCAGAATCTCACGGGATTCTGAAATTAACAGTGCTCTGGGTCACAACTCAAACCTTCTAGACAAGAGTCTCCAGAGAAAGGCACTGGGAAGAGTACTTTTAACCTAGTGCTTCAAGTAATTCTTAGAATGTTTGAGAAGCACTGTTAGAATGATTAAGAACATGTTTGGGTGCTAAAGCCAGCCTGATTCAGTTTGATTTTTTATTCTGACCTTCATTAGCTGTGTAGTTTTGGACAAGTTCCATAAAATTTCTGTGCATTAGTTTTCTTATCTGTAAAATGTGATAATGAATAGTACTTCCAGCATAGGTTACTATGAGCACCCAAAGAGTTAATGGTTACAAAGCATGTAGGACTGTGTCTGTCATGCACTAAATTGCTCTTTAAATTTTAACTATTATTGTTTTTGTTGCCACCATCATCATCATCATTCTCATTAGTTACGGATTAAACTCAACCAAGATCATGAACACCTGCCCATATTATGCGAAGGTCTAATGTAGAGACAGTGTGTTTGTGAGGGTAGGGCTAGGATATAGAAACAAGGAAAACCTACCATCTGCTCATAACTCGTGAGTTTTTTTCTTACCCATTCACTTTCTTCTATCTAATCTCGATTACCCAGGGCACGTATTTGGCAGATATCCACCAATATGAAAAGTGGAGTCTGTGTTGGTGCAGAGACTAACAGTCTTTGATCTTGGCTTTAGAGGGGCTCTGATGTGTACAGGAAAGAGTCTCTGAGTCATCAGATCAGAGTTCAAGTCCCTGGATATCTCATTAGAGTGGGGAATGACCTTGAGCAAATTATTTAAGCTCTCTGAGCTTTTGTTTCCTTAATTTCTGAATGTTTTCTACCTCTCTGGGCTATTGTGAAGCTTAACTGATATGATGTATGTAAACTCGAGGCACATGATAGAGGCTGGAGAAAGAGCTGTCCCATCTTATTTTATTCACTAAATTAACCCACCCTCAGAGCCTGAATGAGCCCCACCTGTATCCCTGTGAGAGCAGAGTTGCAAAACCCAAAAGGCTTCCCCAAACTGTCAGATCTATAATTCAAATAATCCATCTTCACTTTGGATGTCTCTGTGGTGCATGGGACTTCCTACTCCTTATTCTTGTATTGCCTTGTCATTTATTCCTATAGTCTGGGAGTGGCAGTTCCAGGGCCATTTAAAAATGCTGATAGAAATACATCTCAGCTCAACAAACCCAATTATTTCCTCAAGCTTTGGCTTTGGTTTCATCAACATGATTTTGAATTCTTGCCCTCTGCCTCTATGCTAAGCACATATGGCCTTTATAAACATGTCTTCAAAGTGTTTTCAGAGTTTCCAAAGTGAGCTTTGGAACAGGACAGTAAGTAATATCACCAAAGCAGCAGTCATTGGTAAAATAATCTTTTTAAGCAGGCTAATATGTGTCCAAATTTTAGAGGAATGTATAAACTAGTTGGTATAAATTTTATTTTTTAAAAAACTAAAACATTTCTTAAAATAGTTGCCAAAATGGTGCCTCATTTAAAATTGTTGTTTCCATCCTGGTTTGCAAGGGATTTGCTATGGGGTAAGGTTATATAACAGTGATTACAAATCAAAATTTACATCTTACAGATTTCTAAACTTAAAGAGAAAGTTGATCCCCAAAAATGGATTGGAAAGTACTTGAGAGGTTTGTGAGGTGAAGGGCAGGTTTATGCAGAGACAGTAACAGGCCATTCATAACCTTTTTGTTATTTTTCAAGTGTGATGGTGAACTCCTATAAGTTAAGAAAACACAGAAATAGAGATGTAACAAAAACTTTTGCGTAGAGAATGAAAATGCTAGAGTATTCTAAAAATTTGCTAGATAAGCAACTGTGTTCAAAGGTGAAATAAATCATACAAATTATATGATTGATTTACTTAAACATGAATCTATACTTCAAGGAAAAAAATGATTTCTGGAGGAATAGAATGGAATTCTCCATGTGGTTACCAAGACAACCTTTGAAGAAAAAATTGCACCTACTAGGTAAAACTAGGATGGAGTCACTACAAGAGTGGAACGCCAATTCCTAGGAAGCTTTGCTACATCTGATTCTTGTGTCCTTTATACGAAAAGAAGAGGTTGGGCTGATAGAAACTTCTTTCTTTGACAAAATGCAGCAACTGAGTGGGATCCCACTAAAACAAGTTTATGAGATGCCAGTGGCTGTGGGCTGTGGCACTAGCCCTCTCCTTTCCTGGTGTGAACTGGCAGCTGCTGAACAGAGTCCTGCCCAAATTAAGAGGTTTAAAACATAGCCCCCAGTGCAGCCTGGGACAGAGAGATTTTTTAACCACAGCCCGTGTTTTAGTTATTTACTGCTGTATAACAAATTATCCCAAAACTTAGTGGCTTAAAACAACAATTTATTTTTCATAATTTTGGACTCCATTGAGCAGTTTTCTTCTTCATGTGGTGTCAGCTGGGATACTTAGCAGTCAGCTGGTGCTTGGGCTGGCAGGTCTAGGAAAGCTGTGCTTATAGGTCGGCTGACTTAGTGCTCCTTCTGGTAGTCCAACTTCTGACATGGCAGCTGGTTTTGCAAGGTCTCAGAAGTTATTACTCATCATTTCTGTTGCATTTTATTGGTCAAAGCAAGACAAAAGGCCAGCCCAAATTCAAAGGGAAGAAAAATAGATCCCTCATCTTGATGGAGCAGCATGTACATACAAAGAGGAAAAGAATCGAGGGCAGCTCTCTTTGGAGAGTCTCTACATAGTCTGAGAAGATGGGGCTGGCAGTGGACAGCTTTGTGGGGGGTGGAGAATGAAATCAGGCGAAGCAGGGAGAGCTCTATCTGGAGGCAAAGGTGGTATAAAAAGCTTTTTAAGCCTTGGGCAGCTTGGCACCAAACTTTAGGTAGAAGTTCAGAGATAGAGGTAGTTAATCTGGAGGAATCCCAGGGGATAGGAGAAAAGGGAGCTGGGAAAACTATACTAACATGAATCAGATTTGCCATAAAACTTTTTAAAATATAATTTTAAAATATATTAAATTTTTTTTAATTTTTAAAAAAATAATTAAATGTCTATACAAATACAAGGCCTTTTTGTATCATCTTTATATCACTGATAACTCTTAATTTATGGCTTTAGGAAAAGAGCAGGTAGATGAGTGACCCAGAAAAGATGGGGTGAGAAAAACAATCAGTTGCCTGGCCCTGTCCTGGTTGCAGTTGGCTTCCTTGTTGCTGCTTTGGAGCCTTCACGTGAAGTAGCCAGTTGTTCTCATATGGGAGATAGAAGTACCTTCCTAGGGAGTGTTTGTAAATGTGGTGTAGGTCCTAAAGACTTTGGGCGGTGTAGGAGTGCTACTGGCATTTAGTGGAAAAGGGCCGGAGATGCTAAACATCCAAACACCCCACACACTTGGGGAGAATCATTCCAGCCAAAGTGCAAACAGCACCCCAGTTGAGAAACACTAAGGTAGACAATTGGGTTGATGTAGAATATTTGGGTGGAAAACATGGAATTTGGAAGTTGCAAGGACTGTGAGATCCCATGATAGACCATTATCTTCTGGTAAGACCAGAGTCAAGCATGATGCTAAATTGTAGGAAGTATGGTGCCTACAGAAGATACACTCTTTAGATCACATAACAAAAAATGCCACCATTGGAAATATGCATTTTCTCACTTATCTCAACCCTTCTGAAATGTTAAATGGAGAATCAAGAAAGGTATATATATTTTTTTTATAGAAATAAGACTCTACCATAATCTTTTGAACACATCCTTCTAGGGATTGGCTTATCTCCAACTGTGGAAATCATGGTGTCCTATTTTTGCTGTTCTTGTTTAAGACCAATATGTTCAGTTTTGCTGTGAAGAGATGTTTCTGCTTACTATGTTTGGGATCATATTTTATTCTTCCCTAATGCAATGGATTGTTCCCCCTGTGCCAATCAACTAGCCATACATTGTCTCATCCAGTCTTTGATGGCAGTTGAAATTAACTTATATAAAAAAACCTTACATGAGACATAATGAGTTGGTTCTCTTCCAGAATGAAAATCACCTCATGCTGTAGAAACATACTCTTGCAGTGCTTTATCTAAGAATCAAGCTTGAGTTTAGGAGTCCTGATTGGTCTGCTCAGAAAATCGCCCCATCCCAACTTCAATCTCTTTCTTCTTCTCCTTCCTTCTTTTTATGCTTTCATTCTTATGTGTGGCCATGACTAATACAGAGATTTTCTCAGAGGGAGGGGAGCATTCCATTTGAAGCTTGGTATTGTCCATCCCAAGGTCTGGAAATGGCTTGAGAGTTTGCTGCTGTGTGGTCAGCAGATGGGAATCATAAAATAGTAGTGCCCAAAGGGAGAGAGTATGTCTCACACACTCTTAAGCTCAGATAGTTTTCAATTTTAAAAGCTTTTTAACCTCTTCTAATTTGTCAATGGATATTACAGATTAGATACAAACAGCAGTGATTTAATGGGGTACATTGACATCTGCTTTTACAGATCGAAAATAGTACTTAGGTATTTTAGTTGAGTTTATGTTGACCATGAAGAAAGTCACTGAGAGAGGGAAGCTCTAACAGATGTAGTACAGATTTTTATTATCCACACATTGAATTACCTGTGACAAATTTGAAATCCCCACTTTATTTCTTCTTCTACCTAGCACTTATCTGGACTCCTGCCCTTTGTGGTTGGTTGATGTGTGCTCTGGGAATGCAAACTCATTTTAGTGCATTCTCTTTGATGGCTTGGAAGGCATTTGAGACCACGCAGAGCCCCAGGGTCATGATTATGAACAACAATTATTGTACTGGAGATTTACAGATGTGCTGGTTACTAGAGGGTTGTGGTTAATAGAATGTTGAACAACAAAGAGTTTATTGTATAACTGAGGAGGAAAAAACTCCCCAACAGCAAAATACATAATCTCAGAAAGTCAGGGGATCTGGAGGAAAACATATGAAGTTGGGTTTTTCCTTTATAAAAAATTTTTTTTTGTTCTCCCAAATTAAATGGTTAGAGATTTAAAAAGTTGCCCTGTAGGAAACATGCTGCTTCAAAGGAGAAAGAGATCAAATGTAGATGCAACAAGCCAGCATCTCCCATATGTAAACTCTTTTCCACAATATGGTTAAGAATTTGGTGAAATCTGATTAACTCAGGTCACTAGGGAACTGTTTAGTGGCTTTTTACTTCATGGCACTGATTCAATTCCCATGGACCTCCTACTACACACGGAACATCAGACCTAAACTTTCTGTGGCAAATTCAAAAGCAGTTCAGGAACTACCATGACCCTTTATTCTGAATGCATTGACCTGACACCACCTTTTAATACTATTATTTGCCATGGACTCTGGTAAACAGATATCTAAATTGGGTCATGCTAAGAATTTCACCAAAACATAGGAAAACTCCACGGTGGTAATGCTAATTACCTCAGAGTTGATGGGTTTTTTTCTGACCCATTTCTCAAGACCAGTGGCGTGAGCTGTGTGATAGACTGAACCCTACTGAGTTTATCTCATCCTGGCTACAGAGTGCCAGGCAGCTGGTGGTAGAATATATTTCTATCTAGTGACTTCTCTGGGTATCTTGAACTTTCCACTCTGGATCCATTCCCTATTCCCTCCTACAGTCCTCTATTCCCTGGGGAAATTGACCTTAGATTTGCCCCATGTGACGGTACCAGCACTGTGAGACAAAGAAAGGGAGATCAGTTTGACCCTCCCACCCCTGGTTTCTAACCTGTGGAAGCCACTTCCCTCTACTGAAGTCTGCAGCTCACTCTGTCTTCTGGCTTCTAGTAACTACTTTCTCCCTTCAATCTTTCAGGCCTAGGAATTGTAATAGCTCCCGGCTGTGGCTACCTAGCTCCCAGGGACCTAGCTCCCAGGACTACCTTTTGTGGATTCTTTCTCCCACCCACAACTTTGGAAGAAGCCTCTTCATTAAGCTGGCCTTAAATAACTTAGTTTGAGTGTGATAGCCTGTTTCCTGCTGGAACTCTGATGAACACAGACTTAGCCCCACCTGTCTTTATATGTAACTACACATTTCGCAGGCTATACTATAATAATAACAGACACAAAAGAATATCTCTGTTTCTCTTCTCCCATGCTCCTTGCCCTACAACTCTGTAGGGCAGAGAGAAATCTCTGTTTCTCTTCTCCCACGCTCCTTGCCCTCCTTGATGTAACCTGTTGGATGTACTACCTTCTTCCCTTCCTGCTTCAGCTCCATGTGGTGACAGTTCTAGCCATCTCAAAAGGCAGCAGTAACAGTTTTGCTCCTCGTGGCTTCCCTGGTTCAGCTGCTGCAGAGTGTTTGGGCCAAGGTCCCTGATGCAGACACTAAATGCACCTCCACAGGTTATACATAATGACTTACAAACTACAGCAGCCATCACCAATTCACGTGGCCATGCACTACTCCTCACGCTCTCGGTGTTCCATGGAAATGATATTCTTCATCTTTGCTTGCTCTTTATCAGACAGAGGCCTTTTGGCCAAAGACTCGGGCATGAGTCCAGTAGAATGGCTCTGAGTTTAATCTGAGTGACAAATAATACACCTATCTTAGAATCAGGCCTCCCTTTGGTTTATTAGCCCCTTGTCCTTAAGCCAACGTCCCTACCTCTACTCATCCTTCCCTGTATTCTTTCTCAGGAGTCAAGTTGCTTATGTAAACAGTGCCCTGTTTGGCTGTCCTATTATTTATTTTTCCAGACCTGCCTAGGAAAGTCTGGAAACCAAGGGGAATACAGCTTAGATTCACTTGATACCTTCAGATGCTGGCCATTCTACTTTCGCCCCTTGATACTCACTCTGCTCTTATCTGTCCCAAACTGAGCCTGGGGAAGCTAAACTCTATGGACTCTATCACCTGGGCTTCCTTGCCCTTCCAATGCCAGCTGGGCCTAGGAAATGGAAGGTAGTGACAAGACATCAGAAAGTGAGTAGAGAAAGATCTCAGAATGTTTATTCCCAGCCCCTCCCTGCCAGGGTGCTGTTTGCCAGTAGTTGTTCACTCAATGTATGGCCCTAGCTCTCTACCAGGGCTACAGTTTTTGCTGCATTCTGGTAAGAGTGCCCTCCTTCAGTATTTTCAGTCCTAGGGGTGGCATGGTAGGCAGAATAGTTCCCCCCAAACAACCACACCCTAATCCCTGGAACCTGTGAATATGTTACATGACATGGCAAAAGGAATTTGGAAATGTGATTAATGTCATGGCCCTTTTATTTTATTTTTGAGAGAGAGAGAGAGAGCAAGAGAGAGAGAGAGAGAGCTCTAGCAGGGGGGCAGGGCCAAATGGAGAAAGAGAATCCCAAGTGGGCTCCATGCTCAGTGCAAAGCCTGAAGCAGTGCTTGATCTCATGACCCTGAGATCATGACCAGAGCCAAAATCAAGAGTTGGATGCTTAGCCAACTGAGCTACCTAGGTACCCAAGGTCATGGCCCTTTAAACAGAATATCTAGGATTATCCAGGTGGGCCCAATCTAATCACATGAACCTATAAAAACAGAAAGCTTTCTCTAGCTGGAGTAAGATGCTGTAGTGGAATAAATCGGAGAGATTCCAAGTGTAAGAAGGATATAATACTGGTGCTGAGATGTAAGGGCCAGAGAGGAGGAGGCTCTAGGAGCTAAGGGCAGCCCCCAGCTGACAGACAGTAAGGAAACAGGTCTCTATCCTACACTCATAAGGAATTGCATTCTGCCAACAACCTGCATGAGCTTGGAAACAGACTCATTCCTAGAGCCTCCTGAAAGGAACATAGATTTGGCAGCACATTAATTTTAGCCTTGTGAGATGAAGTAGAGGACCCAGCTGAATCACACTGCAAGTAGACTTTTGACTCAATTGGTGTCATTCTAAGCCATTAAATTTGCAATAATTGTTATGGGAGCAGTAGAAAATAAATACAGGTGGTAATGGTTTTCCACTGTTGCTAGTCTTTGGGTACAGCACCACTTCTGGTTGTTCCCTTCACTCTGCCCACGTCACATCTTTACACTCTTGTCAGTTATCCCATTTAAACAGCTGCCTCTCTCCTTCTGGTACCCTGACGGATATACCCTGCTCTATTTAAAAGCCCTAAAGATACTCATCCAGATATTTACTAAGTGGTCAGGACATATTTTTTTGTTTATGCAGTTTCTCTTTTCTTTCTTTCTTTTTTTTTTTTAATTTGACTATAGTTGACTCACATGTTACGTTAGTCTCAGGAGTAACACAGTGATTTGACAAGTTTACACATTATGCTACATTCACCACAAGTGTAGCTACCATCTGTTCTGATCCATCACTATTACAATATCATTGACTATATTCCTTATGCTGTGCCTCTTATTCCTGTGACTTACTCATTGCATAACTGGAAGTCTGTATCTCCCACCCCCCTTCCCCCATTTTTCCCAACCTCCCCTGCTCCCTGGCAACCATCACTTTGTATTTATAGGTATGATTCTGCTTTTTGTTTGTTCATTCACTTTTTTTTTAAGATTCCACATATGAGTGAAATTATATGGTATTTGTCTTTCTCAGGTTGACTTATTTCACTTAGTATAGTACCCTCTAGGTGCATCCACATTGTGTTAACTGGAAAAATCTCATCATTTTTATGGCTGCATACTACTCGTGTGTGTGTGTGTGTGTGTGTGTGTACCAAATCTTCCTTATCCATTCATCTATCAGTGAATAGCAACACTTAGGTTGCTTCTGTATCTTGGCTATTGTAGATAATACTGCAATAAACATAGAGGTGCTTATATCTTTGAATTAGTGTTTCATTTTCTTTGGGTAAATACACAATAGTAGAATTATTGGTTCATATGGTATTTCTATTTTTATTTTTTGAGAACCCTCCATACTCTTTTCCACAGTGGCTGTACCAATTTACATTCCCACCAACAGTGTATAAGGGTTCCTTTTTTCTCCACATCCTCACCAACACTTGTTGTTTCTTATCTTCTTGATTTTAGCCATTCTGACAGGTGTTTGGTGATATTTCATTGTGGTTTGATTTGCATTTCTTTGATGATGTAGTGATGTTGAACATCTTTTCATGTGTCTTTTGGCCATCTTTATGTCTTCTTTGGAAAAATGTCTATTCAGGTCCTCTGACCATTTTTAAATCAGATTATTTGATTTTTTGGTGTTGAGTTATATAGGTTTTTATATATTTTGGATGTTACCCCTTGTTGGATATATCATTTGCAGACATCTTCTCCCATTCAGTAGATTGCCTTTGTTTTGTTGATGGTTTCTTTCACTGTGCAAGAGCTTTTTATTTTGGTGTTGTCCCAATAGTTTATTTCTGCCTTTGTTCCCCTGGTCAGAGGAAACATATCTAGAAAAATGTTGCTAAGGCCAATGTCAAAGATATTACTGCCTATGTTTTCTTTTAAGAGTTTTATGGTTTCAGGTCTCATTTTTAGGTTTTTAATCCATTTGGAGTTTACTTTTGTGTATGGTGTAAGAAAGTGGTTAACTTTCATTCTTTTGCACGTAGCTATCCAGTTTTCCCAGCACCATTTATTGAAGAGAGACTGTCTTTTCCCCATTGTACATTCTTGTGCCCCCTATTGTAGATTAATTGACCATTTAATGTAAATTTATTTCTGGGTTCTCTATTCTCTTCCATCAATCTATGTGTCTATTTTTGTGCCAGTACCATATTGTTTTTATTACTATAGCTTGTAGTGTATCTTGAAATCTGGAATTGTGATACCTTTGGCTTTGTTCTTCTTTCTCAAAATTGCTTTGGCTATTCCAGGTCTTTCATGGTTCCATACAAATTTTAGAATTATTTGTTCTAGTTTCGTAAAAAAAAAAAATGCTGTTGATATTTTGATAGTTATTGCATTGAATCTGTAGATTGCTCTAGGTAATATGGACGTTTTAGCAATATTAATGCTTCTAATCCAAGAGCATGGAATTGCATTCCGTTTGTGGGTCATTACATGTTCTTGATACACAAAGTATAATAGGTTTTGCCAGTATATATACAAACCATGTGTCTCATACAGCCCAACACATATTAACTGATAGGGAGATTTGAACACCAACTGGAGATTTTATGTGAGGGGTCTGTGATCTAAGACAATTTTTCTTCTTTTACCTCCAGGATTTCTGAGGTCCTTCTGGGACAGAATGAGAACAAAAATCAGAAAGACATGACATTTAGTGCCTCAGAATGTGCCCAAGAACTCAGCTACTCTGAGACCTATGTACCAATGTGGGCTAAGCAGGTTGCTGCACTAAGTATAAGACAAAGATCTGGGTCCAGCGTGTAGATGCTTGTTCATATCTGCTCATGAGCATGAAGGATACCTGGCCTTGCCAGCCATCTCACACATCGAGTTCCCATCACACTCCAGATGAGATGGTATAAATGAGATGGTATAAATCCACGCTGCTTGTTAAAGACCTGCAGGTGGTAGGTCTTTTTCATTTGCCAAATACACTTAATACTGAGATACTGTCTTGCTGTCCTTGCTCCCCTGAGTTCACAAATACAACACAACATCAATGCCTAGGCTTTTGAGTAGCTCCCAATGTAGTTTTTTAAAAATCTGCTTCTGGCCCAAGAGAGGGAATTGAGGCTGTGCTTTAGAGAAGCAATGTGGTAAGCATTGGAGACATGATGAAAAGACAAAGGATTGGCTTTCACTTTACTGTGAAGTGAAATTCCCCTTCATTTACATTCCCCAGGGGCCATTTGGATGTTGGGCATTTTCAGTGGGACCTGGACCATGCTTCCATTACAATAAGCCATGGATGTTGTGTCATAAAACTCTGCAGCCTAAATTGGAGCACAAACTAGACACTTCACAGGGCCTTTGTTTCCTTCACCAGTCACAACCAGTCCTAGATGTAATGGGTAATATGTCACTAATTATAAGCAAGCAGACAATGGAGTTTGTTTTTTGCCCTGAGAATCTGCACTCGCTCCCAGTCAGATGTGAATGCATTTTCAAATGTAATAGAAACCAGAGCTGAGTGCTTTGGGGTTTTATTATGTGTGCAAAAAAACAGGAGTAAATGGAAAACCCAATCCAAGTTTTAAAAAACTGAGTACCCACTATGTGTGGATTGCCTTACGTATATTTTCTCTAGCAACTAAAATAATCCTGCAAATTTACTATGAGCCCCATTATCCCTAGTTTATAGATGAGAAAACCAAGGTTCAGCCTGGTATTTTTCACTTGGGCAGGGCCACCCAGTTAACAAGTGTTGAAGTTGGGATGAAATATTATGTCCATCTGGCTCCAAAGCGCAGGCATCATGCATTTCACCACACTGCCACACCAACTAATTTTTCCCCAGAATTTAGGAATATTTAACTTTCTTCTTGGGTATGCATTACTGGGGCTGGAAGGTAGCTCTTACCCCAACCATTCTTTTGCCTTCCCATGAAACTACATCCACAGTACCTCAGATACATACTATTTCTAGAACTTTCTCCTAATGGTTCTCACTGCCTGGAAGTCCTTTTTCTTTTTTTTGCTTTTTTGACCCAAATAGTCCTTGCTTTACTTGGAAGCCTTCTTTCTTGCTACACTCTTACTATAGAGGGAGAATAGCTAAACATCAAATCACCTCTCAGACCTGTGGTTTGTGAAGTAGCTGCTTGCCTACCTCTCTCCTCTGTGGAGGGGAGAATTCGTCCTCTCAGACCAGACAACTGAGCCACCAGAGAAAATCCATCTTGTCTGTGGGAACTCAGTATAAGTTTTAACCTTTCCTGACCTCTCTAGTCTGAAAATTCAACCTAGAATAAATCTTCAGTATTCTTAGCAATCTTCTCCACACTCCTACTTGTCTCTCTACTCCCTGTCTTACCAGATTATTCCCCACCATCCTTGAATTAAAAGATAGGCAAATAGACAAAAATAGGAAATGAAATGAATTGGATTGGATAGAAACAGTAATTGTTGTATTAAACTTTTTTTTTAATTGAAAAATGTCCTTGTGAAGATCAAGCTGATAAGAGCATGGAAGGTCAGGAGAGCTAAGGAGGCCTCCTCTCTGCACTTCAGGTATCATTAGACACACCTGGCTGAGTATATGAGCACCTCGGTGGAGCCCCTGGTGTGGTTGGAGGATCAAAGCAGAGTCCCTCCACCAGCTGGTCTCCTTGGAAAGAGCCTTAGACTCATCTGGGAATGAGAACCCAGCTGAGGGAGGCTGCTCGCCATGGATGGACATCAGAGGGAAGGTTGGGCAGCGTGGTCAGTGGTTGGTAAGAGTATTCCAGTGCAGGACTAGCAAGTCTTTGAAAGTGAGCCAAGCACTAGATGGCAGACCCCAGGCTTGGTTCAGAGGAACCACAGAGGATACCAGGACACTGGAGATCTGGGAGCTGATTTGCTTCCCAAAGTTGGCATCTGATGCTTTGGATGTGCTAAGAAAATGACAGAACCCCACATAAGCTGGACTCTCACCATGCTATCTTCTGCTCTGTGAGACCTTCCTGAGCTATTCTATCCCTTCCCAGGGCTTTCGTCTCCACCTTGATCAAGATTGCCCTCCCTCTGTTTTGATTTCTATGTCCAGCCTGGAATGCTTTCCTATGCAACAGACTCCTCCTATTTTAACAACCACTGAACATGTCTCCTTGGGGGCCCTATGGATACCTCCAGTTTAATATCCCAAACTGAGCTTGCCATTTTCTCCTCTTCAAATATCCTTCTCCTTTGTTTCTCATATTGGTCATTGGCATGATTCTTTCCAATTCTCCCAAGTGCGAGAATTCAGAATCCTCTGATTGAGGGTCCTCTGAGGCCCAGACCCCACTGTAATGCACATTCTCTCTGTAGCTGTCTTAACTCAGGTCTCGTTCATCTCCATGGAGGATTAAAACAACTCGCCATTGGCTTTATCCACCACAGTCTTTACCCACCATTGAGCCCAGCCTCCACCTAGCTGCACTGCCCTTCCTAAACCCTCTAGATCACAGCCACACCCTGCTCTATAGCTGTAGAGGCTTCCTTGTTGTCTGCGGGACACAGACCAAACTTGGTCCTTCACACTTCAACCTACAACTTACCTCCCTAACCTCATAGTCCCTCAATTCTCCTCAAACCCTGCAATTTAGGCTCTGGGATCAGCTTGCCAAGCTTTGAATCCTGGCATCTTGCTCAAGGGTTTTGTTTGTTTTTATTTTTCCCTGAGGGTGAAAGACTCTTGGGAGGTATCTGTCAATCTCTGCCTCACCCATTGATAGACCCTCCAACATTGCTGGAGTGATATATATATGTATACATACAAACATAAATGCATGTAGAGGTGTATACGTATATGAAAGTATCTGCTGAGCATTTACTGCGAGGGTATGTATACTAAATGCCTTATGCCCATTATTTATTCCCCACTCAAGTCCTCTGAGGTAGCTATTATTATTAGCCCCAGTTTACAGATGAGGAAATAAAGGCACAGAGAAGTTAAGAACCAGCTCAAGGTTGCAGAGCTAGAGAGTAGCAGAGCCTGGGTATGAACCTCTGCTTTGGAACTTTGGAACCCACACTATTAACTATGATGCCATACTTCCTGCCACTGCCTTATTCCCTCACAGTGTACCTTCTGGGTCTTGCAGAGCCCCTCTGCCTGGCCAACCTAGGGATTTTTTTTTTCATCATTAACTCTTCTATATTTTGGAGCCCTGGAAAATCAAAATTGGGAGGGCTCTTGGCTCTGGTCCAGTTTCCCACTGTTCTGAGAAGGAAAGCGACTTATTCAGAAGCACACAGGAGATCAGACAAGGCCCAACATAGAACTTCCACATTGTTTTTGCTTCATGTTTCTGGATGTAAGCTCTCACTCATTAACCCCTTGTTATCTCACTTCTGATTTGGGATTTCTGCAAGATCTACTGTATTTCAGAACAGTAAAAATGAAAAATGTGTGTAGGTGTATACATATGCACACTCAGTTGTATAAGTGAAAATATATCCCCAGCTTCTCCATTGTGAGTTCTCTATCCCCAGTCAAATCCTACTTTCCTCTCCATGGGCTTCTAGCCACAGCATCCTTCCCTAGTTCTTGCTGATTTTATCTAGGCTAGAAATGTGGAAGCAACTACAGTGCCTCAAAGAGCTAAATACCTTACTATGACTGTGCTCATCTGTTACTAATGCCCAGCGAATGCAAACAAGGACTAACAAAGGCAGAGGGATAAACACATTTAAGCCAGACTGATTTCCAGAGAAATAATTTAAAGACCGTTCAAACAAGCTGTTCAAGCACACAAGAATAATGATTTCCCCATGGATACATTGTGTGCTTGCTGGCACTATAACTTTGGCCTTACATGCAGAGTCCCATAAAAAGTTAGGGGCAAGATAAAAAGAAACAAGTAGTGCACAGTGGAGGGAAGCCATTTGTGCTGCAGCCGAATATTCCTGAGTCTGCTGTCTGGGCCTTCCAGACACCTGGAATGCTGCAAATCCAATGTCTACGGAGGTGTCATGTATGGCTGTTGGGGCACATGAAGACAAGACCCCTACCTGTTGCTTCCCCGGGATATTTTTTGGAGTGAGCTTCTTAGCCTGCTCACAAGGTAGGTTTGCCCATGTTTATTTATCTCCTTTCTGCAGAAAAAAATTGCCAAAGCAGACATGCAGTTGGGCAGTGGGGAAGTGGCCCAGTGCCACTGGGTGAGACCAGAGTAACAGAGGAAACTGATATCAGTGATACCCCTTCAAACCACTGGAAACCACATGAGGTTTTAGCCACCTTAAAGGGATTGTCTGACCCTGATCCCCAAAGGCTCCCTTCAGGTATTCTTATCACCCTACAGTAGCTCCTATGTTGGCAGGGGAGATTCAGGGGAAATCAGTATGACAGACTGTATCCACTTGGATCTGTTCCTAAGCCCCCCACCGAGGACATCATCAATGATAACAACAACCTTGAAAATGTCTACCCC
The DNA here is from genome assembly GCF_029215605.1 of Mirounga angustirostris. NCBI lineage: Eukaryota > Metazoa > Chordata > Mammalia > Carnivora > Phocidae > Mirounga > Mirounga angustirostris. The sequence goes on from NW_026991716.1 coordinate 36,134,082, forward strand.
AGTGCTTCCTTGTCTCGGGTTTCCAGGCTGTGGGGGGTCTATCAAAAGTGATGGGTTGTTTTCAGTGTTTCAAGGAAGCTTAAAAAAAAAAAAAGCCTATTTCTTCAGTAATAAGACTGTACATGTTGGTTGAAGAATAGATTTCTTTGCTTATGGCTAGAATTATATTAACTCAGAATGTCACAATGCTATTACATCCTTCTCACAAGTGTTGATTGCTATTGATGGCACTTTGGGACTTGCTGGGATATTTTAGGGCATTAGATCTAGTTGTTAGAACTGTTTCCCTTTTTTCTCCCAATGTGCATCCTGTCCAATTCCTCACTGCTTGCTTAGGTTTCTGAGAGGCATGATACCAGCTCCACTCCTGAGTTCAGAGTTCCTGAATTCTGTTATCTTTCCCAAGCTTGGGTTCCCCATTTACCCCTACACAAGGATGAGACACCAGAGAGAGCACAGGATAAGCACTCTCCTGATCTTCTTTCAGATGTCTCATCAGCAAGGGAGTTGGTAGGGGACTCAAAAGGGCTTTATTCTCCAGGGACCTCAGTGTGGGTCCTGGAAACAGACTGAGTCTCTTTACTGAGATATTTAGGGCAAGCAGATAAGTTGTAGAGCCAATCAGGAACCCCAATACCCAAAGGATCTCATCCATTACTGGATCAGGCTAACATATGGATGCAGAAAGACACCTGAGTTTGAACTGCCCATCACAGAAAGAGGGCTATGGGGCACTTGCTGGTGAGGTTGGAAAGTGCTGTCTCACCTTGCAAAGGCTTCACCCCCTGTCCCAGAATAGGGAGGCTTGCCTGGCCCCTTCGGAGGGGCTCTCCCAGCCCCAAGACCCCATGTGTTGCTGTTACATGTTTGAAGATGGGTTTGAAGATGGGTTTGAAGATGCTAAAGAGTCAGAACCAGGGGTTAGAATGCTGCACACCCAAGAAAGAGTCTTGCTTCATCTGAAAGGGATCAAATCCCACAACACAAAGTAAAGACTGAAATGCAGATTTAGTATCTGGCTGAAGGAAGGGAATTCTAAGAGCGACATTACCAGCTTCCCTTGCTCTGGGCTCTTGCTTTGACCTATGGTTTATGTAGAATTCCCCAGGAGCATATCTGAGACAATGACTTGTATATGAGTAATTTTTAAAGAAATTGCTCCAAGGATACCCCTAGGGGAGCTAGGAGGCTGAATAGGGAAGGGGAGGTTGGGAAGCAAGGAGCTATCTCAGGCAAAAAGCTACAGGGAAAAGGGATCAGCCTGATTTGGCAGGAGACCTCTGGCCTGAAAGTTCTGTATCTGAGTGGCCAAAATCTGAGGCAAATGACCTGGGCATTTATACTCTCCATGCTGTAGTCATGGGTTAAGGACCTTAGGGGTGGGGAGAGGGTCATAAAGCAATCCTCCCAGTTCTCTGTAGGAGGGGACAAAATGGCTCTAATAGCCAGAAGACAGGCCGCCAAAGATGAATTGCAGGTGTAGGTGATTGAAATCACACATTAAAAAAAAAAGTAGACAGAGCCATGATACAAAGGGATCCTAGGGGACTGCCTTAGAGCATTGATGTTGTCTGCCACAACCCAGCTTCCTTTCATGGATTCTTCTCTGTGACCTGGCTTCTCTGGCTTGACCAGGCCCTGAGTCTCTGGTTTGGAACAGGCCCTTCAGACTCTGACTTGAAGAGCACATTCTTCTATCCCCTCTGTCACAGGTCCCAGGGCTGATGGTCTATTCTAGAAGGAGCATGATTGTCCTGCCATTTGGATCACACCCTTAATTCTATTGCAAATACCAGCAAGAAATGCCCTGGGTCTCTCTATGCAGCAGATCTTGCATATGTCAAACAATCAAGTACTGATGACCTGCCAGTTAGGATTGTTCACACCACTGCTCCTTTTCATTGTCCTGTTTATAGGGTTTTTCATCTATGTGCATGAGTTTATTTATTGCCTAGATTTATCAGATAAAAAGAAAATAATATATCAATATTTGTGTGTGTGATTTGTGTCAAGTGAAGACATCCATATTCTCTAAAGAGCATATATCAATGCTGTCCATTCTAGAGCTGTTCATCTTGATAATAATAATAAATAACATAATAATAATTATTATTACTCTAACAACAGTAGTTAGTGTTTTTTTGTGCCATGCACTATGCCCGCATGCATTAAGTTGTTACCATTTCAATCATTCCCATTTAGCGGAGGAGAAAATCAAAGAACAGAGAGGTTAGGTAACATGATCATAGCCATATAGCTACTAAGGCATAGTGAGCAGATTCAAACCCAGGTCTGGCAGCCCCCTGAATTCACCTTTTACTCACTCACATTGCTGCCTGATGTTGGTTGCTGTTGCAGGCATGCCAAATGCCGAGAAGTTTGATAAAACAAGGCTAGCAGAATTATGGACTCTCCACTTCAGACAGGAAGAAGGTGCCTGAGGACACTTAAGAATAACAATATAGTGGAGAGAGCCCTGGCCGTCCGAGTGACTACAACCTGGCCTCATTATAAGGCTGATGACAGTTGTGTGCCCAACCTTAATGTAAGCACAGACAACAACAGATGAAAACTCCACGAACAGATAAATATGGTACTAGCTTAGCTTCAACCTATATTCTTATTTATGCTTCCCCAATTTTATACAGTATGTATGCATTTTCCCTTAGCTTCAAAGGAAAGTTGGAAAAACAAAAATAAAGAGAACTGGAAATCTACTGACAATGGCTTTGCACCCTCTCTCACACATTCTGAGTGCACACTTACACAAGAATGGTAAGAATTCTCATGTTGACATCTCTACACATAGGGTCATGGTGTTCATAACATTTGGCCCTCAGGGTAATAAAAGGGCATGGCCTAGAAGTGAATGAGAATGGTACCCTGTAGAAAAAGGGAAGAACACTTTATGAAGTTCAGGTTTTATTTTTTAAATGGATGACACAGAAAGATAATCTGACTTGTTTGAAAGGGTTTATTTTTAATCTAAAAATGACTACTTTCTAGTAAAAAGGGAGACTTAGGGGAAATAGAAATAGCTTTCTGTGGGTGATTTATAATGGAAGCTATTTGTGGGGATTAAGACTGTCTACCTGGGTTTGAGTAATTTGATTACTTAAAAACTTGAATGGACGCAAGGCAGTTAATTTGTCGGCTTTCTGGCTGACCTCTGTGTCATCATTTTTTTCTCCAGAGGAGTTCTGGCAACATTTATCTGGGGTGGCCACTCAGTTGTGGTATAGAGCCTGCAACAGCACTTAGTTCTTCTTCCTCCCAACAGACCCTCCCTTGGGGTCTTTCACAATGGTTGCCTTTGAGCCTAAAGATCCTCAGTCTTGCAGGCCTCTGTCTAATGTCTCAGAGGAAAATGCTGGAATCCCTTGGAACAGAGCAGAACTGGAAGGGGAGAGGTCGTTATCCCAGAGCTGACTAAATTTTGCTGTTTAGTCTGTAAAGCAATTAGGTCTGCAGAGTGTAATGCGATGCTGTAGGCTGGCTGGCCTCTGTGGCCCTTGTGGATCTGTCAGTTCTCCATGGGCACCAGCATGGAGCTTTTTGGGCCAGTACCTTGCTCTCCCTAACCCAAACAGATGCTCCAAAATAGATCAGTTTCCTCTTAGGAGTTGGGTGGCTATGTGTACAAAGGGCCTGGACTTGGCTCCTAAGGACCTGAGTTCAAATTTCAGCTTTGCTTCTTTCTTGCTATTTAATCTGAAGTAGGGCCAGTCATTGCAGTTGCCCTGAGTGAGTCTCAGTGGCATTAAATGGGCTTCATCTTCTCTACCATCCAGGCTTAACCAAATTGTGCAGGGTTGGCATGGGCTTGGCATGTGGTTAGAGTCTTATGTGTTCTCCTAAATCATCTGAGTTTCTGTGCAGAGTAGCTGACTGCTACTTGGTTGGCAGCAACCATGCTCAGAAGATCTGCCATCATTTCTATCTGCTGCTTGAGAGTCCTGGCTGGCCTGCAGACCTCCATGGATATCTCTTCCCTACCATCTGTAGGTCTCTCATGCTATTCTATATCACAGCATCCTGGCTCTTTCCTACAAACCACTTAGCCACAATTTTCATTTTACTTGTTTACTACTTATCTGTCTTCCCCACTTGATTGTGAGCTTCATAAGAGTATGAACATAGTTGCCCTAGTCACACTGTGCCCTACCACCTAGCGTAGTACCTGGCATATAGGGACTGCTCAGTAAATATTTTGTAGGGTGGATGAATGAAAAATAATAAACATCTAATAGACAGACAATAGGTAGATTGAGGCAGATGCCCTCATCTTTGTTGGTCCGATAAAGGCTCAAGGTCAGAGTCACGTCCTTAGAAGTTTTGACAGGGCAGCCTCATTCCTGGGTACACCTGGTTACATCCTTTACATCCTCTATATCATGCACAGACTTGGACTCCCTACCTCTGGACTTCTTTGACATGAAGAAGAAATAATCTTCTATTTCATTTATGCTGCCGTTATTTTGGATTTTCTGCTTTATGCAGTCAAAATTTATTTAGCTGATACACCAGAGAATTTATGTTCAAGGGCAGCTCCACTGGGCCAGAGGCTGCTTTAGAACAGCAAATAAAATAATGAGGGGCCTTTGTGTACTTGTGGTTGGGGGAAGGTTTCAGCAGAACCCTGGCTGTGTTTTGTGCAGGGAGGAGTCTCTTCCCCAGTGAAAGATACAGCACTAGGAGGACTCTTGCTACACTGCACTTTAAGCCAAGCCTACTTTGCTCTGTGTAGACTCCAGCACACATTTGTTTTAAATTATTCTCTAATTGCTTAAGTGTTTGTGGTGTCTTTGCTTTTAACTTGGGGGCCTGGAGAATGGAAGGAGGGAATCTCACTGTCCCCATCCTGTTACCCCCAGAATGGAGACCTTCTCAGAAACTCCCCTTTCTAATCCTCGTGTGAGGACAGCTGGTCAGAAAGCCAAGACCCCTGGATGTGGAAAATGGAACCACCACTGGGCTTCCCTTCGAATCCTTCAAATTCCAAATCCTAACTTCGTGTTGTGTTGGGAAATCTGACTGTTTTGCTTTTGTGGCAATGCTAACATATACCTAATTAGTCTGTTTGTCTTAATATCCACCCACTCTTCAAAAGAAAAAAAAAATAGCTGGGACTTAAAATAGTTCAGTTGTATATGTGGGAGCCATTGCCAGAACTGTAATAAAAACCAAAACCTCTCTTTGGTCTTTGCTGGACCTGCTTCTGGGACAAAAAGTTGCAGGGACCTAGCTGATGCTCTCTCTGCTGGGATCATGGGTGGGCTCTTATGGCAGTAGGGAGGGAGGAACACCCATCTCACAGCAGTTAGGAGTACCCACACTGTCACAGACTGTCACAGATGGGAGAGACCAGGAAATAATGGAGATCAGCCCTACTGCTTTACACCCGAGATTACAGAGATGGGGAATGACTTGCCCAAGGTCTCACAGCTTAGAATGGCAGAGCAGTAACTTGAACATATCCGATGTTCACTCTTCTCTCTTTATACTTAAAGTCAGACATACAGAGTCCAACCTCCTTACTTAATTGGCATCCCTCCCATGAGCCTCACCCATGATCTCTTCTTACCCAAATTCAGTGACTTCTAAATTCTGTTTATCTGTAAGAACAGCTAATCATTTGTTGAACCCTCACTCTGTGCCTCTACTCTGTGCTTCACACATGTAGTTCCTCTGATCCTTGCAACAACCTTATAAGGTTATATTAGATAACTATTATAACTGTAAATAGTTATAATTTATAGATAACTATTATCCCTTCTGAGGCTTGGAGGGATTAAGTTATAAGTGGCTTGCCCAAAGTCACACAGCTTGAAAGTGATGGGGCTTAGATTTGGGTCTAGGTGTTCTTGCAGTCTGACTCCAGAGTCCCCAGTCTTAACCAGTGTACTACACAGCCTTCTAGACTTTTAATATCTTAGCTTTTCTGTTCAAGGAATCCAGTACTACTCACCAAACATCAACAGACCATGTCCCTGGAGTGATCTTTCTTGGGTGATGATAGAGTCACATGGATCTATTCATAATTTCTGGTCAGCTCCACTTTGTGTCCATACTTGTGGCCCATGCTTAATACATATAACTTACTTAATTTTTTAACTAATGCTTGCATAGTTTTGAATGGAGTCCAAAATAAGAAAGGGCATCTCAATGGATCCAGGCTGCTGTGCAAGCTGCTTTTCCACTTGGGCTGTATAACCCAGCATGTTTAAAGGTGCCTGAAGTATCTGTGGCAGATTGGGCTGCTTATGTGAAGCCTGTGGCAGGCCTTAATTAGTGAATCACAGCAAAGATCATCAGCATTTTGAGCAGATAGGCCATCTTATATGGATAACCATTTTCCTTTGAGAAAACAGCTTTGGCTTGCTCCTTGGCCCTAGTAAAAGCTAAGCATACTTAACTATGAACCAGCAAGTTACCATGTGACTTCAGCGGCTCATTATGAACTGGGTGTTAATTGTCTGATATGTTAAACCATAAAGTTGGGCATGCATGCATCATTCCATCATCAAATGGAAGTGGTATATGAAACTAGGTTCAGACAGGTCTTAAAGCACAAGTCAGGTGCATGTTGCATGAACAAATAGCCCAGATGCCATGGCCCATATTCCTGCCGAGGTTCAGCTTCATTGCCATATGACCTGCGCATTCTCACAGGGCCTATGTTCAGATGGGCCCCACATTTGGTTTAATGTTCTGCTGTCCCTGTCTTGAAATTCTTAATAATTTTTGAATAAGGGGTCCTTCACTTTCATGTTGTTCTGGGCTCCACAAATTGTGTAGCCAGTCCTGTTCCTGCCAAATTGCCTCCCCCCTCCTCCTTCTTAACATGCATCTGTGATTGCATGGGGAGTTTTCAATGACCAATTGACTGAAGAAGAAAAAGCTCAAGCTTGGTTTATATATGATTCTTGCAAGATGCTGACATTACCTGAAGATGGATGGCTACAAAACTGTAGCCCCTCTCGAGTGTCCTTGTAGGACAATGATGAAAAAATATCCTTTCAATCTACAGAATTATTCATCTTTCCTGGAAGAAGAGATTGCCAAAGTTTGGGATCTATACTGATTCATGCATAGTGGATAATGGTCTGGCTGGACAGTCAGGGACTTGACAAACTGGTGACAAGGAGGCCTGGGAAGAGGTGTATGGATTGCCTTCTCTGAATGGGCACACAATGTAAAGATATTTGTATCTTTGCCCACCAAAGTATAACTTCAGCAGAGGAGGAACCTAATAATCTGACAGACAAGATGACTCATTCTAGAGATCAGCTGGCCTCCTTCCCCAGCCACCTTTCCTTGACTAACTGGCTTATGAACAATGTGACCATGGTGGTAGGAATGGAGGCTATGCATGGGTTCAGCAAGATAGATTTCCCTTCACCAAGGCTAATCTGACTGTAGCCACTGCTGAGTGCCTGATACAGCAATAGCAGAAACTAACAATGAACACTTGATAGTATACCATTTCTTGTGGAGAATCAGCCAGCCACCTGACAACAGGTCAATTAAAACGAACTGCTTCCATCATGGAAGGAGGTAGCACTTTGTTCTTACTGGAGTGAATACTTTCCTTAGAAATAGATTTGCCTTTCCTGCTCATTATACTTCTGCCAAAACCACTCTACGTGGAACTACAGAGTGCCTTATTCACTGTCATGGTATTCAATACAGTATTGTTTCTGACCAAGGAAATCATTTCACAGCCAATGAAGTATAGTGATGAGCTCATGCTCATGGAGTTTTCCAATCTTACCCTGTTCTCCATCACCCTGAAGCAACTGACCTGACAGAATAATGAAATGTCCTTTTGAAGACATAGTAATGGCATTATCTGGGTGACAATACCTTGCAGAGATGGGGCTGTGTTCTACAGGATGAGGCATATGCTCTAAATCAGTGAGCAATATACAGTTGACCCTTGAACAACACAAGGATTCGTGGTGCCGAGGGGTGCCGACCCCCACATAGTTGAAAATCTGCATATGACTTTTGACTTCCCCTAGACTTGACTACTGACAGCCTACTGTTGACTGGAAGCCTTACTGACAACATAAATAGTTGATTAGCACATATTTCATATGTTATATGCATTATGTACTGTATTCTTACAATAAAGTAAGCTAGAGAAAAGAAAATATCATTAAGAAAATCATAAGGAAGAGAAAAATACATTTACTTACTATACTGTATTTACTGAAAAAAAATCCATGTATAAGTGAATCTGTGAAGTTCAAACCATGTTGTTCAAGGGTCAACTACATAGTGCTTTTTCTTCCATAGTCAGGATTCATGCGTTCTTGAAGCAAGAAGTGGAAGTGGGAGTGTGTTCTCTCACTATTACCACTAATGATATCACTAGTGAAACTTTTGCATTTGTCCCTGCATATCCGGACTCTTCTAGTCTGGAGGCCTTAGTTTCCAAAAGAAAAATGCATCTACCACAGCAATGATTCCATTAAACTAGAAGTTGGGACTGCCTCATGACCTCTTTAAGCTCTTCATGCTAGAGAATCAATAGGCAAAGAAGGACTTCTGTGCTAGTGTAAGTGATTTACCTTATCAAGGGGAAATTTGTTGCTAATATACAACAGGGGCAAGGAGGAATATACTCATATGCCTGGAATGCAGGAAATCCCCTGGGGCATCTCTTAGTTCTCCAATGTCCTATGACAAAAATCAATGGTAAACTACAGCAATCTAGTACAGGTTGTACTGCTAGTGGTCCAACCCTTTAAAGATAAAAGTTGGGTCACTCCCATCAGGTAAGAAATTTTGGCTACCTGGAAATGCTCATTGAGGGCAAAGGGAATATTGAATGGGTAGTAGAAGAAGGTAGTTATAAATACCAGCTACTGCCACATGACCCGTTGAAGAAATGGGGACTATAATAGAGTAGTTCCCCCTTATCTGTGATTTTTTCTGCAGTTTCAGTTACCCATGGTCAACTGCCATCTAGAAGCAGATGATCTTCCTGATGTATCATCAGAAGGCTAATGGTAGCCTAACACTGCATCACAATGCCTATGTCATTCACCTCACGTCATCTCATCATGTAGGCATTTTATTATCACACATTATCACAAGAAGAAGGGTAAGTGCAGTATAATAAGATATTTTGAGAGAGACCACATTCATACAATCTTTATTACAGTACATTATTGTAATTGCTCTATTTTATTAGTAGTTATTATTGTTAATCTTTCTGTGTCTAATTTATAAGTAACGTTATCATAGGGATGTATATATGTATAAGAGAGGACATGGCATATATGGAATTTGGTACCTTCTGGGGTTTCAGGCAACCACTGGTGGTCTTGGAACAGATCCCCTAATAGTTATGAGTATTTCTTCCTTATTTTTCTATGAATATATTAACCTATTTTTCTCCTTTTTTTCCCGTCTCCCATTTATTTACCTCTAACATAAAATGAGTTAATAGTAGTTAGCTTGATATCTTAGTATTTAAGTTACAAGACAGCCCCAGATGAACTTGACTCAGCTAGAGGAGGAATGAACATCACCTAAACACAAGTAAAAGAACTCTGTATCTTCTTTTACAGAGAAAGTTCCTGTATTTTTGGTGGTACATGAAATAGTTGCATTGTGAGGCAAAGTGTAATCTTGCTATTGTCTTTATTTGGACATTAAATGTGATTGAAAAAATATGTATGGATGCCAAGTTGTCATGGGTGGACTGTAGTGACATTGTATTATGTCAACTTAACTAAGTTGAAACTATATTTCCCGGAGTTCTCTTCTCTGCATGGTTCCAGGTTAAAGTTGGCCACAAGAGAAATTTGCACAAGGTTTGAAAGGTAGAAGTGAAACCGTAGTCATTTTGTTATGCTCTGAAAGTTGTTATAAGGCAGATGCTGTTGCAACTCAAGTGCCTTGTGACTGACATGCTGGCTCACCTTGTTGGTAAGGGGTAGAAGCTGGGCACACAGTTCTACCATCTCCCACTAGATACCCTCCTTCCTTCTCTTAATCCTGAGTTAGGTACATGTGAAGCTGTGTGGTAAAGGTGCCAACTTACACTGCAGGATGTTTGGGTCATTGAGAACAGACGTGGTGAAATACAGACATAGTTCTAGTCTGCTTTTCCAAGCTCCAGCTGAATCTTAGTTTCCCCAGTTCACATCCATCCTCCCTTTACAGCTTCTAGCTCTGCTGACTTTGGGTCCAATACAAGATATAGAAGTAACAGACTTAAATAGATAGCATTACCATCCTCCACACTAGGTCTCATTCCTATAATAAATTTCTTATTCTATATCATGCATAGTGGTTCATCTTCCCTGAGTGAACCTTGACTAATTACCCCTGTACTGATAAGTCCTCTCTCAAAATCCTTTTATATTCATTATCTACTTAACCTTATAGTATCCACTTGAGGTAGCTATTACTGTTATTATTTTGAAGATAAGAAATTTGAAATCAGAGAGGTTAAGTAATATTCCTGAAGTTATACAGCTATTAAATAGCCAAGCTAGGACTCCAAACCGGGACTAAGCCTAAGTTCAAAATTCTTCTGTTTCTCAGACACTTTGAATCTATAATTCATTATATAACTGAATTTGTGTTCTGTCGCTGTTTCTGATCCTTGTGGCACCAGAGCTGAAACTAAAAATTAGTTTTCATGAAGGTGATCATGAAATCAACTTTACCTTTGTATCCTTCTACCCTTTCATACCTGCAAAATGGGAGTATCTTTTCTTGGCTGTCAGGTAAAATCTCAGGCCCAGTGACTTTTCTCTTCATTAGTAGGCAATAGCACGTTCTACAAACATGTTAGGGGGGTATCCAATTCTGTATATTAATTGGCAATTTTCATTTATGGTTTAGAGTAAGACTCTCTTCTTTTCTGACCCCCTATACCCATCTCCTCCCACCCAACTGCCGTGTAACTGCCTACCTTTGGAGAAATGATGTGGTTAGCATACTTCTCTCTTTCTGGCCTGACTTTTCCCCTGCTTGTCCCTCCAGGATTGGAGCTGGGAGGAGAGAAGAGAGACAGGAAAATCATTTTGTTTGTTTGTTTTTAAACAGTTTTGCATACCATAGTTTATATACCATAAAATTCATCTGTTATAAGTGTATATAACTCAATGATTTTTAGTATATATGTAGAGATGTGCCACCACCATAATTTCAACTTTGTTAGAACATTTCCATTACCCCAAAAAGTGTTCTCGACCTTAACTTGCAGTTAAACCCCATTCCTTCTCCCAGGCGAAGGCAACCACTGATCTGCTTTCTGTCTTTTTAAATTTGCCTTTTCTGGGTATTTCCTATAAATGGAATCATATACTATGTACTATTTTGTATCTGGATTCTTTTACTTATTATTAATTTTTGATATTTTGATATAATTTTGGTATATCATGATTTGAATCAGAAATCTATCCTTTTTTATTGCTGAATAGTATTCTATTGTATGGCTATATCATGTTATTTATTCACTCACCAGTTGATGAATATTTGGATTGCTTTCAGTTTTTGGCTATTATGAACAATACTGTTAAGAACATCCACATATGTGTCTTTGTGGATATATCTTTTTATTCTCTTGGGTTTGTTCTAGAAAAGGAATTTTTGAGTCTAATGATAAGTTTATATTTAAGTTTCTAAGAAACATGCTGATTGTCTTCCAAAGAGTCTGTACCATTTTCCATTCCCATCATCAATGTCTGATGAGTACAGTCTCTTCACATCCTCACCAAGTTCTTTATTTTAATACCATTATAGTTAACATACAGTGTTATACTAGTTTTGGGTGTACAGTATAGTGTGTTGTCTGTCTTTTTAATACTAGTCACTCTAGTGGATGTACAGAGGTATCTCAGTGTGGTTTTATGTTTTATTTTTATTTTTATTTTTTTTTAAGATTTTATTTATTTATTTGAGACAGAGAGAATGAGAGAGAGAGAGCACATGAGAGGGGGGAGGGTCAGAGGGAGAAGCAGGCTCCCTGCCGAGCAGGGAGCCCGATATGGGACTCGATCCAGGGACTCCAGGATCATGACCTGAGCCGAAGGCAGTCGCTTAACCAACTGAGCCACCCAGGCGCCCCCCAGTGTGGTTTTAATTCTCATTTCCCTAATGACCAGTGATGTTGAATACCTCTTCATGTACTTATTAGCTATCTGTGTAACTCCTCTCCTAAAGGTCTATTCAAATCTTTTGTCTATTTTAAAATTGGGTTATTAGTCTTTTTCTGGTTGAGTTATAAAATTTACTTATATTTTTGGATATAAGTCCTTTATGAGATATATGATTTACAAGTATTTTCTCCATATATGGCTTGTCTTTTCATTCCTGTAGTGTCTTTTGAAATGCAAAAATTGAAACTTTTAATGAAGTCCAATTTGTCACTTTTTTTTCTCCTATGGATTATGCTTTTAGTGTCATATTTTTTTAAAGATTTTATTTATTTATTTGAGAGAGAGAATGAGAGAGAGAGAGCACATGAGAGGGGGGAAGGTCAGAGGGAGAAGCAGACCCCCTGCTGAGCAAGGAGCCCGATATGGGACTCTATCCCGGGACTCCAGGATCATGACCTGAGCCGAAGGCAGTCGCTTAACCAACTGAGCCACCCAGGCGCCCGCTTTTAGTGTCATATTTAAGGACTCTTTGCTAAACCCAAGGTCACAAAAGTCCTCTTATTTTTATTCTAAGAAGTTCTATAGTTTTAGTTCTTTCATTTAAGTCCATGATTTGAGTTAATTTTTTTCATGTATATCTCCAATTTTTCAGCACCATTTGTTGAAAAAAATATTCTTTCCCCATTGAATTGTTGGAAATCAATTGTACAGAAACGTAAAGTTTTATTTTTGGACCCTCATTTCTGTCCCATTGATCTATAATATAGATCGCATGTAGATTCTATATGCCCATTCATATTCCAACACCATTGCTGACTTGATATTGTAGATTTATAGTAGGGTTTGAAGTCTGGTAATTAAATCCTCCAACTTTGTTCTTCATTTTCAATTTTGTTTCGGTTATTCTAGTTCCTTTGCATTCTATATGAATTTTAAGAATTCATATAAAGCCTGCCAATTTGTTTTTCTTTGCCAAAAACAAACAAACATATAAACTTTGGTTAGATTTTGATAGGAGTGCACTGAATCTGTACATCAATCTGGAGAGAAATGTCATTTGAGTCTTTCAATCCATGAACACTTAGAAGTATAGGAGTCTGCCCTTATCTGTGGTTTCACTGTCATTGGTTTCAGTTACCCATGGTCAGTCGCAGTCCTGAAGCAGATGATCCTCCTTCTGACATATTGTCAGTAGTAGCCAAATCTACTATGTCATAATGCCTACATCATTCCCCTCACTTCATCTCATCATGTAGACATTTTATCATCTCACATTACCACAAGAAGAGTGAACAGAGTACAACTGATATTTTGAGAGAGAGACCACATTCATATAACTTTTATTACAGTATGTAGTTATAATTGTTCTATTTTATTATTAGTTGTTGCTAATCTCTTACTGTGTTTAATTTATAAATTTAACTTTATCCTAAGTATGCATGTTTAGGAAAACACATACTATATCTAGGGCTCAGTACTATTTGTGGTTTCAGGCATTCACTAAGGGTCTTGGAACATATCCCCTACAGATAAGGGAGGGTACTACTGTATGTTGTTTAATTTCCAAATATTTGGGGACTTCCCAGATTTCTTTTGTTGTTGTTTCATAATGTAATTCCTTTGTGGTCAGATATCATACTTTGCATGATTTCAATCCTTTCAAATTTATTGAAACTTATTTTGCCCAATATATGGTCTTTGTTAAAGAATGTTCCAGGTGTGCTAAACAGAAATAGTATTAGAGAGGAAGATACTTCCTAATGATAAAATGGCTGCAGATTATAAAGCACACTTGAAATATTCTTCAGGAAAGACCATACACTAGGCCATAAAACAAGTATCAGTACATTAAAAAGATTGAAATCACACAAAATATGGTGTTTGACCACAAAGGAATTAAATTATAGTATCAAAGTAGGCTTTAAGACACACACGCATGTACATACACATATATACCAGATGTTAATTATGGCAAGCTGGTTGATAGAGCTGTTCAAGTCTTCTATATCCTTGCTAATTTACTGTCTAGTGATTTGATTACTATTATTATTGAATTTTCTATTTCTTCTTTCAATTATGTTACTTTTTACTTGATGACTTTTGAGGTTCTGTAATTTTTGGGTATCTTTCTGAAATATTGACTGTTTTATCATGAAATATTCTTTGCCTATAATACTATTTCTGGTTTTGAAGTATGTGTTGCCCAACATTAATATTGCCACTCCAGATTTTTTGTGGATGCTGTTTGCACAGTATATTGTTTTCCCAAACTTTTACTTTCAACCTGTTGTGTCTTTGAATCTAAGATGCTTTTCTTGCAGATAGCGTGTAGTTGATTCTACATGTTCATTCACATTTTATGTACTTATTTTTATGGTTGGATTTACATTGACCATTTTGCTATTCTTTTCATTCTTTTCTGTTTGTTTCCTGTTCCTCCTTGGCAGCTTTGTGTGTGTGTTAAATAAGTTTTTAAGGAGTGTCATTTTCTTTTTATTTTAACTATGCTAGATTATTTTGCCTAAATTTTTGAAGAATATTTTTGCTGGATTTAGAATTTATTAGTTAAGAATATTTTTCTTTCAGCTGTTTGAATATGTAATTTTACTGTCTTCTGGTCTCCATTGTTTCAGATGAGATGCCAACCGTTATCCTATTGATACTCCTTGCATGTAATGAGTCTTTTTTCCCCACTTCTTTCAAGATTTTCTCTTTGTCTTGGCTTTGAAGAATTTGACTGTGATATGTCTAGTCTGAATTCCTTTGTGTTTATTCCACTTAGAGTTTTTGAGCTTTTTGGATCAGTAGCTTAAGTAGACCAGTAGATTTTCATTAAATTTTGGAACATTTATGCCACCATAAATTTGGGGGGATCTGTTTCTATCTTTTCTCTCTTGGGACTTCCATTATATGTATATTGGCACAGTTGATGTTCCACAGGTCTCTGAGGTTCCATTGGTTTTTCTTCTTTTTTTCCTCTCTGTTCATCAGATTGGTCATTTCTTTTTTTTCTTTTTAAAAAAAATTTATTTTACTTTTTTTTTTAAGAGAGAGAGAGTGAGGAGGGGCAGAAGGAGAGGGAGAGAGAGAATCTTAGGCAGGCTCCATACCCAGCATGGAGCCCAACTCAGGGCTCTATCTCACAACCCTGAGATCATGAACCGAAATCAAGAGTTGGACACTTAACTGACAGCCACCCAGGCACCCCCAGATTGGTAATTTCTATTCATCTATCCTCAAGTTCATTGATTCTTTCTTCTACCATCTTGAATCTCCTACTGAGCCTTACAATGGATTTTTCATTTTAGTTGTATTTTTTAAATCCAGAATTTTCATCTGGTTCTTTTTAAAACTATAATATCTACGTCCTGATTGAGAATCCCTATTTGTTCATTCATTGTTGTCACTCTTTCTTTTAATTTTTTTAAATTTTTTTTATTGTTATGATAATCCCCATACATTACATCATTAGTTTTAGATGTAGTGTTCCATGATTCATTGTTTGTGCATAACACCCAGTGCTCCATGCAGAACGTGTTTCTTTTAATTTTTTAAAGATGGCTTTCTTCAGTTCTTTAGTTTTAGTTTTTTTCTTTAAAAAAATTTTAAGTTTTTGCTAAATCCAGCATTTGAAGACACTCAAACAGTTTCTATGGACTGCTTTTTTTTTTTCTTGCATACGGGTTACACTTTACTGTTTCTTTGTGTGGCTTGTAAATTATTTTTGTTGAAAATTAGACATTTTAGATGGCCTTTTGTAGCAACTTTGGATTCTTATCCCCTCCCCCACACTAAAGTTTACTGTAGCTGTTATGTTTGTTTGTTTTGTAACTTGCCTTGGCTAAATCCATGAAACCTGCAGTATATGGACACTGAAGTCTCAGCTGTTTTGTTTTGAATATTCTTACTTCTATTTATAAAATTGGCTTCCCAAAGGTCACCCTTGTGTCTTCTTAGTGGTCAGTCAGTGATTTCACACAGCCTCAGGCCAGAACATCAAAGATTCTCATTATTCTTACCCAAAGTTCATCAGTTTTTGAAATAAACACCTCTCAGATTGTCATATGCATTTAGTTGATTTCCAGAGTGTTGAAATGGTTATTTTTGTCAATTTAATCCAGATTTATAGTTGCTTTGGGGACACAATGTATGCTAATCTCCTTATTCAGTCATGGTTGGAAGTCCCTCCTTTGACAGAGAAGTTTTTACTTGATTGGTGTAGTTGTGAAATGGCTTTGCATATATCAGATTCTTTTTCCTGTGAGCCCTTTGGTGGATTCTTCAGAGATTACTCATTTGGGGCCCTGCAACTCCAATGATATGGGCTGTGCATTTTCCTACTTCATCTGCTTTCCCCCCACTTAGTTTGGTTTTCCAATGGTCCACTCCATATCAACTCTTGATATTGTGGCCCCATAATTCTTCCAGGTAGTCCTCTTTGATAGGCTCTAAAAAGGGCTCCTGGCTCACTTTCTCTCCCATGTGGCCCACATATGGTCCTCAGGAAACATGTATTAATCCATGTCCTAGCAAGCTCAGAGAGTGCCAACCTTCCCAATAAAGGAACTGCTCTCCTTTGATCCACCATGAAATCAATTCATCATCTGTCTCTTGCCCTCTAGATTTCCAGGCTGGACTCCAACACCGTCCACAATTCCCGGCTTTGGGAAGCAGTCAGTGAGGTCCTTGACTCATCACCCTCAAGCTGTTCTTATTGTGGGGATAAAGGGATGGAATTCTAGTGCAGGTCTCTCAAAGAAATCTTCCTCATAACATTCTTTCTCAACTTCCACACTTCCAATTCTTTTTATAGGAGGGGGTTTTTGGAGGCATAAAACCAATACCCAGATATTTCCTTTTGAAAATCTGCTCTCACTCTGAAACATTATTTTAGAATTTATCTATTGTATCTTGCTGCCTCATTAAAAATTCCAATTCAGCATCCTGTTACACTTGTGTTTATTTTTAGAAATATCTTATGGTCCCCTTCAGACTAAACAGTGTTTCTTAAAGTTATGGAATGTTCATAGATGTTATGTGAAAAAATGGGTCCTATGAGGAAATAACTTTGGGGAATACTGTGCTAAGCAAAGATAGGCAGATCTCTTTTTCTGCAGGCCTTCTCAGAACCTTCAATATACTAATATGCATTGTATAATTCCAAGGGGGGGGTGGAGCTCATAGAATTTATAATTTTTATTTTTTTATTTATTTTTATTTTATTATTTATTTATTTATTTATTTATTTATTTATTTATTTATTTATTTTATTTATTTGACCATGAGGACCCTACCTTTCTGGCAAGCCATTTAAAGGGATTAGCATTTTGTAGAATACAGTTTGGAAATACTGGCCTGGAAGTTACCAGTAAAAGGGACAGTATTTTCTTCTTCATCCAGGGAACTCCCCTAAGGCAGGAAATATGTTACTGTCTTTTACCTCCTGCTAATCACAACAATTCTGAAAGTTTCATCCACTTCTATTTTTTTTTAACCTGAATGTAGATCTTGATTGCATGGTGTCTCCATTAGACTAAATTACTTATTGATAAGAACCCCATCTTGTTCATCTTTGCATCTCCAAGGCTTACCACAGTGCTTGGCACCTAATAGGAATGAATGAACAAATAGCATTAGAGGAGGATTTCTCCTCCTCCTTGTCCTCTTGCTCCTTGTCTTTCTTCTTCTCTTCCTCCACCTTCCCCTCCTCCTCCTCCTTCTTTTTCCTCTTCTTTAAAGAAAGTAAGAAAAATCTTCTCACCAGAGCCCCAAACCTCATATATACAGCATCAAATACACCTATTGGGTGTCTATGAAACTCCCCAGTATGTGAAAATCTGTGCTTGTGCATATTTACAGGAGAATTCATTAAGTGTGCCAATATCCTGTGCTCTTTCCAAGGGAAACGGGGGTGGGTTTTATCTTTCTTTCTATCTGTGTGTCTGATTGTGTACACACAGCTGAAAAGACAAGTTACTGAGAACTTTCCAAAAGAAATGAATGGGATAAACCAGATTGCCAAGTTACTGAGTGGTAATTAAGAACAGACTCCTAACATCATCACTTTGCCATTTTTAAGATATTTTCCTTTAAAAGACAAAACCACCAAATGATGAAACATGTCATGCTTCTCCTGAAGGCCCTTAGTCTTACACAAGTTCCTGCTCAGTTGTACACACATGTATATGCCAGCCCAGAGTCACACATGCTTGAAGATTGTAAGCAGCCTCAAATTATTTTTCAATGGTGAAAAGTGTGTGTGTGTGTGTGTGTGTGCATGTGTGTGGGTGTTACCCATCCTTACCCTCAGTAGAGATCAGTGGAAAGATTCCTTTCTCTCACGTTTCAAAATACAACTTTACCCTGAAGCTAATTGAAACACTTGGCCCTGAGCATTATTTTTCACAGGGTTTTGAGCTACTGAAAGTGGGACTAGAATGGGAGTTTGTATGCCATTGTGAGTGGGCAAGTATTCTGACTCCAGAAATAACATGAGCAGCTGTGGCTACTAGTGGGCATGGCCTTCCCCAGCCTGGGGACCTTAGGCTCTGATCACACATTGTCTGGGGTGGGGGTGGGGACGTTGAGAAGGAATGTCACCCCCTTCCTTGCCCACTCAAGCACTCTGCACACTGTGTGATATTCCATCCTACATCTTGCCAGGTGTGGTGCCTCACTGGCCCTGCTGGGGGGCCACATACCAGATTAGACACACGCGTGGCCTGCCTCACCGTGGGGGTGGAGGGCTGCCGCCACCATGTCCCAGGATTGTGTGTCTTGTGGTTAAACACTTAGGGTTTTGACGTAGGCAAGGCAGCAGAGCCGACCCTCAAAGCCATTGCAAACAACCTGAGAAGGCTTCTCAAAAAATGCAGTCCTGCGCCTCGGAAGGAGACAGCTTTTATGGGGCAATTTTCCAATCGCTGCCTATTTGGTGTGGTCATGTCTGATTCCGGGGAAGTTTCTGAACTCCGGACAAAGATGTTTGCAGAGAACTGGATACCATAAACCTGGTGAATTGTACATTAATGTTAAGTGCATTCTCGGTATTAACTAACACAGCAGCCATGTGTTTTCAGTGGGGGTGGGGTGGGCAGGAAATGGGAAAGGACAAAGAGAAGGACAAGCATATAAGAATAATGGCCATCTGTAAGGTACAAAGGTTCTGTAATTCAATTCTCACTTTGCACCATGGAGTTGATCCTCCTGTTAGTCTGTATTTTTCAGAGGAGCCAAATGATGTTCTTACTCAGCTTAAAAGCCAGAGCTGGGATTAGAAACCAGGTTTTCCTGATGCCATATTTGGAGGCTTTTCTACTATATACCACAATAAGGACCTGAGCCATCCTTGAGCAGTTCATGTCCTGCTGATCCTTTCCGGGAAGAAACTGTGGTAGATCTGGACTTTTTTTCTCTTTAGTTGTATCCTTGGATGTTACTGTCTGATAATAGAAGGCCAGGAGGCCTGTTCTAAACAATGGAGATTTCATCCCTTATTATAAGTGAGAGAAGCAGGATGGGGCCTATGATCAAAATGTCTGATGTGCGACATGTCCCTACTGAACTGGGTCCAGTTTAGAACAAGCTTCTTCTGCTTTCTAGGCATTAACAGTGCCCTTGATACAGAGTTTGGCGCTTTCCTGATCAGAGCCTGGGCATCAGTGGGGCGATTCTGACAGCATACATGGTGGGATCAGAGAAACCTCACAAATCGGTAATCCTTTCCTTCCCAGTTTCAGAAGCACTCATTGGGGTAGGGACTTTCAATATGCTTTGCCTCATTTCAACAATCCTTTGGGATGCAATGATCTTTGTCTCGTGTTATTGATGAGGAACATTGTACTAGGATTCTCCAGAGAAACAAAACCAACAGGATGTGTGTGTGTGCGCGTGTGTGCGCATGTGTGTATGTGCACACAGATGGACAGATGGATTTATTTTAAGAAATCGGCTCATGGGACGCCTGGGTGGCTCAGTCAGTTAAGTGTCTGCCTTCGGCTCAGGTCATGATCCCGGGGTCCTGGGATCGAGTTCCGCATCAGGCTCCCTGCTCAGTGGGGAGCCTGCTTCTCCCTCTGCAGCGCCCCCTGCTTGTGCTCTCTCTCTCTCCACTCCCCAACAAATAAATAAATAAATAAAATCTTTTAAAAAAAAAGAAAGAAATTGGTTCATGCGATTGTGGAGGGTTGAGAAGTACAAAATCTGATGGGGGAGGCTGACGGGCTGGAGACCGGGGAAGACTTGCAGTTCAAGTCTGAAGGCCATCTGCTGGCAGAGTCCTGGAGATCAATCTTTGTTCTATTAAGGCCTTCCACTGATTGGTTGAAGCCCACCCACATTATGGGGATTCCCCAATTTAATTGTTAATCTCATCCTAAAACATCCTTATAGGACATCTGGAATAATGGTTGACCAAATATCTGGGCATTGTGCCCGAGCCACGTTGACACATAAAATTAACCATCACAAACACTAAGCTTCAGAGAGTTACCTGCCATGATGAGACCACACAGCATTGAGAAGCAAGGCTGGGGATTTAACCAAGGTCTCTGATTCTAAGGACTTCTCTTCATGATCTTCTATAGCCCATGTCAGTAAATCAGGGAAAGGGACATGTTATACATAGAGAGGCTCATCTTGACTAGATGGCATAGTCACTGGCTTCTCATCCATTCTCCAAAAGCTCTTCACTAAGTGCTACCAAGGTCCATGTGGTATAGACCGGGAACTGTACCCCTGGGGGGTGAGCAAGGAGGGACCTTTGTGAAGCCTACTTCTCCCCATGAATAGGCTGAGTCTTGGAAGTACATGGTCGACTCTGGAAGCTGGGGCAAGCTTGGTGAACTGTTTGAGGAGCTCTCAGTGAAGAGGAAGACTTTTCCAGATGAGCAGTGTGCTGCATAGAATGTCACTGTGTGCTCAGGGAACATGCCTGGAACATGTTGATGACTGACAGGTGAAGGAAGGAGGGGCTCCTTCCCTGGCAATCTTGAGAACAGGAAATGTTTCCCTACCTTAGAACTCAGTGGTGGGGAGTGGGGTAGAGGGTGAAACACATGACCTCGGAAAGGCCCCTCCCACTTTATGGACTCCTCAGGGCTCACCAGCTTCAAAAACAGCTCCTCAGCACTGAAATCCACATGTTCTGTGAGCTTCTCCTGCTCCTTTTCCCAACAGAACCTGAGTAAGCTCACGTGGGCAGGGACAGACTCCCTTCTCCCACACCTGGAATATTCTGTTACCCAGCCTCACTTCCCCTGTTCCCACCCACCACTAAGTGTCTGACCCTGTCCCACCTCATCTTTAATTCCTTCCTTTCTCTCACTTTGCCTGGAATGAGTTAATGAGGATATTGTAAAAAGAGTTAATTCTAAAAGCAGTTAATGAGGATATTCTATTTCTCATTAGGTCTGTCACTTCATTTCTAATTGGAATGCCACTGCTCATTTCCATGAATCACACTACATCTTCTTATGACTGTGGACAATTCAATTGGCCTGTGGCATGATTTTCAAGGGAGAATGGTCACATCATAGTTCCTGATACTAGAAATGAGTCAGTCATAAAAGTCTCTTATGCCTTGGTAACTTTCCTACGTCTTTTTTAAAACGATAATAATTAAAAATACATACCCTTTATTTAATCATTGCCACATGCTGGGCAATATGACAATAAATACTTGGGGAAGTGGGATCAAAATTGAGAGGAAAATGGTGGTTGGTGTATACATTTGGTTGTAGAAACAATGGTTGACTTTCCCCAAGAGCTTGTGGTGGAATTCACAAGAAATGATCAAATCATAGGACAGTCTGTGACTCTCAGAAGGACAGCTGCTGACAGATTCCAGGACGGTGACATCTAGGTGAAGGAAGAACCAGGAAGAGAAACCACACAAGGAAGTCGAAGTGATGGGAAGATGTCCTTGAGAGAAAGGAACCTCAAGAAAGGGGTGGTATAAGCATTTTAAAGGATGTGGAAATGAAGAGGGACAAGACCAATTCACAGAAAAGGTCACTGATTTTAGAAAGAGCAGTTGTAAGGATTCAGGGCAGGATACCAGAGGGGAGCTGGAAGGTGAAGGGGAATCCAGGAACTTAATTCTCTAGTGGACTGTGTCACTTTCCAGTTCCAGAATTTACTTGCAAACTGCTTCATCTAGGTTGAAATAAATAAAATTCATGTCAGCTTAGTAGGAATATGGATTCTTCATTGGATGTTTTTGTTGTGTTATTATAAAGATGTTGTGGAAAATCCACAGAATTGGACTCGGAGGAACTAGGTTAGCATTCAAGGTACCTTGTTTGCTGACTGTGTGACCTTGGGCAGGACAGTTATCAGATCTGGCTTCTCTTATATATATAGAAAAAAAAATGGAGGTTATAGCGATAACTCCCCAAATTGTGAGGTTCAGAGGAGATATATGTGTATAGGCTTTGAAAACTATAAAGAATTATGCCAGTGCAAAGTTTCATGTTAAAAATAATCATCATACCTGGGGCACCTGGGTGGCTCAGTCAGTTAAGCATCTGCCTTTGCCTCAGGTCATGATCTCAGGGTCCTGGGATTGAGCCCCACATCAGGCTCCCTACTCTGCAGGAAGCTTGCTTCTCCCTCTCCCACTCCCCCTGCTTGTGTTCCCTCTCCCGCTGTGTCTCTCTCTGTCAAATAAATAAAATCTTAAAAAAAAAAAAATCATACCTATAAGTTAATGCTCAGGAATTGTCCCAATATTATGTTATATCTTGGTGAGTTGATTGAGACGTATCTGGTAAGATTATATTTGGTTGTAAACAACAGAAGACTCCATTATAATTTAAACATATACGAGTTTATTTTTCTCACCTAACAAGAAGTCAGAGGAAGCCACAGTCACTTACGATGTCATCTAGGGCCTCAACTCCTGCCTTCCTGTGCCACCATCCTCAAGTGAGTGGCTTTTGTTCTCAAGGTTACAGGATGTCTGCTGTGTCTCCAGGCATCATGTCCAAAAGAGAAAAATGGTGGAAGAAGGAATAGGGAGTGTCAAAAAGTTGAAGGGGCATGCCATCTGAATCTGACCTTTTCTTAAAAGAGTTTTTCTGGAAGCTGACTCTTGCCTTCTCCATGCCAACTCACTGGCCAGAACCGGGTTTCTTAGCTATCCCAAGCTACAAGGGAGTCCAGGGCAGTGAATATTGTAGAATTCCAGTTTCTTTAGTTGAGGAAGGCAAGGGAGAAGGGGGTCTGTCAATGGCTTTTGGAAGCCAGTTCTTAGCAGAGCTCATCTTGCCGGTGGAGCCTTGATGTGAGGAAGGGGATGGAGGGAGGTGGCAGTGGGATATCATGCTCAGGAGGGCAAACTGACAGTGACCAAACAGCAGGGCTGTGGGCCCTCTGCGGCTTGGACCAAAACATATTGGCTGTCCCCCACCAAGAGGCTCAGCCCCAAGACTTGGCTCCTTCTGGCAATCAGCCCTAACCAACTCCTGCCAAAGGGGTAAACACATTCCAACTCCTTGAATCCCTGCTGCACTGTAACTGTGGTTAGGGCATCCCCCCCCCCTCTTACCCCATCTGGGCTAATGGAAAGTTCACCAGAGTTGTGTTTTTTTAGTGATGTTTTGCGGTTATCCATGCTCCTTCCTATTAACGGGAGCATGGATATGTGAATACCTACACATTTCTGTTATGGAACTACAGAAGCAATTTGTCCAATCATGTGTATCACATTTATGTTTATTCTCCAGTCTGTGGGAATCATGAAGGATAAAGCATTATACCTTGTTTTCTCCACTCTTGAAAGATGGCTCTTAAGCCAAGCCATCTTTCTTTTCTTAAGCCTCTTTAGCTGGGTGGAGGGACAGATGACCACTGGAATCCAGTCCTAAACACCTAGAAAACTCTGCAAAGGTCATCACCTAGTGTGGGCACCCTTTGCTTGCACGCTACTGGGATGGGGCGGGGGGAGGGGGGCACAGAGATCAAATACTCACCCTGACGATGGTGCCAATCATGGAGGACAAGGCTGCTCTTGACTGAGGTGATTTCCAGTGGAGTCAAGGAGATGGATCACCATCATATTTAAGAAAAAAAAATTAAAAGTAATTTTTAAAAGTATGAATAAGAGCTATTGTAAACGGCTCAAACTCTGTATATAAGCAGTGAAGTAAGATGAATTGACTGGCACTGAGTTGAAAAAGCTATACAGAGGCAGGAAGTGTGGAAAGTAATTTAATAAAAATAAACTTTTTTTTTTTAATACATACACACTCCCAAAGAAGAAATGGAAAAGTTGTCAGGGTGTGGACCAGGGCTTCTAATTAGCTGTTCTGGTCTGCCTGATGTACCTCCGTCCTTGCCCCAGCACCTTCCTGGGACTTCTTGTCCCCCGGAGGAACACTTAGGGGAACGAGAGGCATCCCCCAGCACCTGACCCCCCACGGCCGGCTCAGACCAGGTCTTCTCGCCCCTTCCCCAGGGGAGCAGCCCGAAACCCGCTGCCCAGGTCGCCACTCTTGCCTCCTTGACCCTCGCTTGTTTCCCAAACAGAGGGACCCCTGAGAAGGCTCCCTGCCAAAGCTGGAAACAGCTACCCTCATTGTCTGCCTCGCCCTGCCGGCCGCGCTCGCCCTTCCTCCTTCCCCTCCTTTCTGCCTGAAAGTGTGAAAATTACAAATCCCAAGGAACTGCAATCAGAACTCTACCTAGGGAACGTTCAGAGGATCCTTGCCATAAATATCCCGCTCCAAGACGCCTGACGTCAGAGCGGGGCGGGCGGGGGCGCGGGCCGGCCGGGCAGGGAGCCGCGCCGCCCCGCTCTCGGAGCCCGGGGGCGCCCAGAGGAGCCAGGGCGAGCGGCGGCCGGCGGCAGCGGCTTCGGGGCTGCGGGGAGCGGCGGCCGCGCCATGGGGTCCTCGGAGTAAGTGCGCGGCCCTGCGTCTGCTCCGCTTCGCGCGGGCCGGGCCGGGCGGGGCGGCGGGTGCTTTCTGCCGGCACCTCCACACTTCTCCCTCCCCCCGCTTTCTTTGCAGCGCTGAAAGGGGACTGGAAAGGCGGCCGCTCCGCAGCAGGCTGCCTGTTTTGTTTCTGCAAAGTGTTTGCAGGAGCCACCGGCCTTTGAGTGGGCTCCCAGGGCCTGTGTGCGTGTCTGTGCGGGGCCGGGGGTGATTTGCGTGTGTGTCTCTGTCTGTCTGTATTGGCACATCTGGACACAGGAAATGTCTTTGGAAAACTTAGGGAAATTTTTTTTTTTTTTTTTTTTTTGTGGCTTTGAAATCTGATTCCTTGTTGTCACAAGTGGACGAACATAGCCGGTACCCTCCAAACTGACAACTTTTTGGTGGTGGCTTTTCCCGGCTCAGCTTGTGCCCAGCCCCAGCTCCCACTTGCAAGCCTGGCCTCTGGCCAGCAGGCAGGGCAGAGGGAGCGGGAGGTTCTTGCTCTCAGACGCAGTGGGACCTTGGGCGAGGGGAAGGAGCATCCCAGAAAGGGGCTCCTGACTCTGGGGACCTCAGCACCTGCCGCAGCTGCCCAGCCTCCTGCTGGGGCCCTGACATCGCCAGGCAATGGGACTTTGACTTAACTGAGGAAGGAAGGATCCGGTCTGGAGGCAGGTAATTGTAAGGAGGATGAGGAGGAGGAGGCTGCGGTGGCCAGGACACTGGGGTGCGGTGGCCAGTCCTGCCCCGGGAGTCGGAGGGATGCGTCTGCCGCATGGGCCCACGAGGAGGGATGTGCTGGGTTCTCGGGGAGCACTGCTGTGCCCCAAACAAGATGCAAGCTCCTAACATAAAGAGACATGTCTGAACTGTGGAGTAGAGGAAGGGGGGTGGTGGGGGAGAAGGAGAGAGATTTTTATCAAAATTGAACACAGATTGCTGAGGCCTGGGCTTGATTTAACTCTTCTCTCTCTGCCTTGGCCACTTTTTTACTGCTCTGTGGTGGATTTGCAAAGTTCCTGGGAAGGTAGGAAGGAAAATTACCCCTCTCCAGGAAAGAGTCCCTGGAGGTTTTCCTTAAAGTCTCCATGGGAATGAAAGCAACTTCCCATCTTTCAAGAGTTTAGTTTTGTGTTTCCCCTCTTCCGGGTTTGGTGTCAATTTCTTGGATTTCTCTGAAAAGTGGGCTGCTGGAGGGAGTGGATTTTCCCTAGGAAGCAGAGGGGGGATTGTGCTCTCAGAGTGGGCGGGAGGGGGTGCCGGCTGTAGGGCTCAGCTAGCCCTGGATTGCCCCATGCACGGTGCTGGATGTCCATAGTTGGACCCAAGAACCAGGGGCCACCACAAAGAGAGCCCTTTCCGCCTTGCCCTCACGGGGTCTCTCGTTTTATATTTTGCAATAGAGCCACCCTACAATGTTTGGGCGGGAGGAAGATTACCGGACTCTCCCTGTGTCCTAGAAAAATGAGGGAATGAAGGGACAGGGAGGACATCTGGATATAAGAACGGACGCACAGGAAGTTTGAGATTTGGGGTGGTTTTTAGAAATTATACAAATTGACCCCTGGGGAAGTGCTGTAAAAGACTGAGTAGACAGCACTGTCAGAAAGGCTCGTTTCACTTCGGAAGTTGTGTCTTCAACTTAAATGTTATGAAGAAGAGGGAAACCATCCCAAGGGCAGTGTAAACAAAAGTACGTGTAAACAGGGCTAGCTGGGTACCGCGAGATGCACGTGCAGGCACATGTTTATGCCTTCGTGGCTGTGTGGGGATGGTCCTGGCCTCGGGCATGAAAGCACAAACAGCCCGTGTCTCCTCTGCGCTGGGAGCTGCAGCCGACTCCTGTTTCTTCCTTTACAAAAGACAACTGTGCTATTCTTGTCTTGCTGCCTGCTCCTGTCGCATGTTCTGGCTCCTAACTCCCAGAGTTTTCAGAGCTTTTCTCCCAGATCCTGGGATGCTGAGTGAATACTTGTGCCCCCAACAGGACAGAAAGAGGAGAGAAACTTCTCCTGGGCCTTAGCACTCAGAAGAAAGTCAGGAGTTCAGGAAGCGGGAGGTGGAGAGGGCAGGACCAGTAGGAAGGCCTGTGAATGTGTTTTCTTTTGGTGAGTGTGGGGGAGGTGGAAAGCCTACTGCTTTCTGTGGGAACATGTTCTCTCCCCAGTCTGCTTTCCCAACTACCCGCCCTCAGAGTTTTCGAAACTAAACAGGTTAAACTCTGCCTCTCACCAAAGAGCGCTGGATGCAGGGGTAAAGAAGAGGGCGAGCCTAAGGGCAGGTGGTCGGGAGGCTACAAAGATAATCAATGAGGCAGACTCTTGTTTCTTTAATCTTAGTGGAGCCAATGGAAGTACCAATTTTAAATGTTCCCACTCATTCCCCCTACGTGCAAATAGAAGGCTGAAGACTCGGGGACACGGGGGACCCAGAGGAGGCGGACTCTGAGAAACACTCTTGTCCCAGGGAGAGCTGAGGGCAAGAACTGGGCTTGCAACTCTTTCATCATGTGGGGTTTCTCTGGAGCGTCCGTGGGGTTCTGACCTTTCTGGGTTTGCTCTGGGAGACGTGTCACCAACTTCAGACCCAGGTCGGGTTCCCAGGCCACTGACGCTTGGGCTGATCTCATTGCCTCTTCTGTCAGCTCCAGCATCTGGCCTGCTCTTGGGTCATCTCTGAGACCAGCATCCTCAGGCTCTCTCCCGAAGGTCCGAAGGGCAGATGCACCTGGCAGGAAGAACAAGTTGGCTTTGATAACAGAGGAGCTCCCACAGCCAGAGTCCTTCAGCTCTGGACTTCAGACACACCCCAGCACAGCGGAGAGAGTGTGGACCTCAGAGAAGACGGCCCTGGGAGAGAATTAGGAACCTGGGGTATATAGTACTTATTCCTTCTGAGCCTCAGCTTCCTTATCTGTAAAATGGGGATAATGACCTCACAAGGTTATTACACAAATGATATTTATGCAAAAGGACTAAGAACAGAGCTAGCGATGTCGTGGGTCCTTAAATGAAGGGAATAGTATCATTTTATTTCTTCATTTTTCAGCCATCAGGAGTCCATGTGTTTTGGAAAGGACCTCTCCCCAAATCTAGCTACAGGTTTTCCATTATTGTAGGCCAGTGGCTGGTAGTCCCAGGGCTCCAGTCACCCTTATTTCCTCCCTCTAGAGAAGGTGACCAGTGGGGATGATCCGTGAGCATGCCTGGTCTGTTACCTTGAGCAGTGCAAGGTGACAGGCATCCTGGGTATTTGGCCTGGAAACCACTTCTGTGTTGGAGATCTCTCAGGAGGGAGGATGGCAGTGGACCAGGTCATATGTGTCTGGTGGGGGTGAGACTGGAAGATCAAGAGCTAGGTGAGTCTCGAAGAACCAGCCTGAGGTCCGAGATTGGTTAGGCAGCCACTGCTCCTCAGGGTGCTCAAGTCAGAGTAAGGGGAGACTCTGATGGGTTGTAAAGTACGGAAGCTATCCATAAGTATCTCTGGTGTGTATGGGGTGGGGAGGCAGCCCCGATTGATACACTGTCTCAGGCAGTGGCTAGTCCGACAGACAGAAGGAGCATCGGATGCTGGAGAGAGCAGCTGCAGGTTCTCCTGGCCCATCTCAGAGGTTCTAAGTCATCCGTCAAGTTGACATTTAAGATGTTGAAGATCACATTTGTTTCTGTTTTGTTTAAGCTCTCTCTTTAACCATGGCCTGGGATGACTTTTCAGCTTTTAAGAGGCTCAGCCCATGGCCAACATCTCTTGAGATGGCCCAGATTGGGGGTCAGTGAATTCCTCACTCCTGGCAGTATCTAGTTCTCCAGCTCCTTTCTCACATTTTTTGGTTTGTTTGTTTGTTTGTTTTTGTCTTTCATTATGAGGTTATAAAACTGCACTGTCAAGATGCTATGCAGAGAGGGAATGACTTTTCTTTGGACTTGTGTGTGTCATTCTGTCAGTAATGTGCAAGGCTTATCAGACTAAGGGTCTTAGCAGGTGTTCTGGGGTTTTTTCTGGGGCTCCCATCCACAGAAAAAAAAAAAAAAGCAAAGCAAAGAACAAAAAGAACCCGGAAAATATCAACTTTAGGCAGTTTGGTATCTCTTTGCATCCTGGCCAGAGCAGAGCTGAGTTATCTGTAGGATGCCTCGCGGTTCTGTGGAAGGAGGCTCAGAATCAAGTAGATTCAGATTTGAGTTCGACATCAGCAGGTCACAAGCTATTCATCCTTTCTGATCCTTCTTCATCTGTCAAATGAAAACAATGACTCTTCTCACTCACCAGGCTTGTTCTGAAGATGAGACGAATAATATATGGGTAGGATCTAGCAAACTGCCCAGTGCTTCTCAAAATGTTAGTGACTTATCCCCCTCTGGTTCTAAGCTCAAGAAAGTACATGGGTTTGGACATTTGTCCACGAGTCAAAACAAATAAGCTACTTATTCAAGGCTTAACAGCGGTGCTCAAAGGTCAGCTAATCTCAGGCTAGAGATGGAGACCTTTAACACAAAAGTGGGGTGGCACAGGTCAGTGTTCCCCATGCCAAACAAACGGCAGCCCCATGTGATCCTCTACGGGAAGAAAGGAAAGGCCACCAACTCCCTGACCCACGAACCCGGGCTATTAGTGAACTCTCCATAGAGCATGTTTTAGAAATCCCAGATGCGGTCTTGGTTCAAAGAATCAAAGTCAACACTGGGGAGAGAAATCATTGAGGCAGTACCTAACATTGAGACCGAATAACAATGGCACGATGACAGCAGTACCTTACCTTTGCGTAACAGCCTACAGTTTGAAAAGCATGTGGCCTCATTTCATCCTTAGAACAATCCAATGAGATTGGCATTGACCATATTTTACAGCTCAAACTCTGAGGGCTTAAAAGACTTACCCTATTTCCCACAGTAAGTGAGTGGAAGAAATAAAGGAATAGCTCCCCAGGCAGTGGGGCACAACCCTGGCTGCTCTTTAGAATCACCTGGGAAGCTTGTAAAAGTCTCAAAACCTGGGCCCACCCCAGACCAATTAAATTAGAATCTCTGGGGAGTGGGGCCCCAGGCATGGATAGTTTTGCCTTAATAATTCCCCAAGTGATCCGAAGCGTAAGTGAGACCTCCTAAGGTCTAAGTGAAGAGTGGAGAGTACCAACGTTAAGACTTAGGGTGTCAGGCATGGGTTAAAAAAAAAAAAAACAGACACAAACCAGCCACCACTTTGCCTGGATTTTAGCTGCAAGAGGGTGGCCACTTGTGTGGTGTTCCCGGCAGCCCCATAACGTGGAGCTGTGCCAGGCACAAGGTAAGTCCCTCAGTGAACTTTGGCTATGTGAATGAATGAATGAATGAATGAACCAAACTACAATAGATTAGGAGCCAGCAATTTCAACAGCCAAAATCCAGCCTGTCACCTTGTTTTATAAGTAAAGTTTTATTGGAACACAGCCATGACAGTTGTTGATAGATTTTCTATGGCTGTTTTCGCACTAAAAGGGTAAGAGTTGAGTGTTGTGACACTCTCAGGCTCGCAGAGCTGAAAATATTTACTGTCTGGCCCTTTAACAGAAAAGGTTTGATGGCTCCTGCTCTGCATCTCAGACAGGGACAGAGGGTATATCTTGTGGAGGGACAGGACAGCATGGTGGTCAAGAATATGGGTTCTAGAATCAGGCAAACCTGTGCTTGCATCCTGGCTCCCCCACTTACCTGGTGTAAGACCTTGTATGTTATTTACCTCCCTGAGTCTCAGTTTTCTCACCTGAAAAAATGGGATAATAATAAATCACACGTCCCTCGCAGGATGGTTGAAAGGATTGTCAGCCTCTGGCCTAGAGGAAGAACTCAACCAATGTTAGCCGTTGCTCTCATGGTTGTAGTTACTGGCAATTAACCAAGTGAAAGCAAAAGGAAGTAGATTAAAGTAAAAATCCAAATCCAGTATTTTGGACAGAAATAAGGGATGTGGTAGGCAAAAAGAATCAGCTGGTGAGCTGGTGTGTTGAAGAAAAACAAGTTTCTGAGGTTTCTGAGACAAAGAGTGTCCTTTCAAGCCAACACAGGTCGGCTCCCGGATGTGTGAGTGAGGTGCTCCTGAATGTCTGTTGTGTTGACCAGCAATCCCCATCATTCCTCCCGGGTTCACTTAGGTTTTATTGCACTTAATCTGGTCATAAGCATCTCCCACCTCTGCACCCTTGCTCATAGTTCATAGACTGAAAGGCCCTTCCTCAGTCCTGTCTTCCTGCCAGGCTCACTCAGGTGTCTGCTTCTCTCTCAAATACCCTCTGCAAGGCTTCCCCCAATCACTGTTTCCTCTTGACTCCCACAAACATGGCACCCAGCTCTGTCACAACATCTAACCCATTGGATTAGCAGATAAGAACTGAGTCTCCTTCATGCCTTCTACATGTGTGGAGCTCATCAAAGTCAAATTGCAATGTTGACTCCACACCTGGTAGCCAAACAATGTCAATTAGACCCTTGATTCAACTCAGTGATATCTGAATTAACCCTTGAGGAGTGAGTAGGACTTACCCAGATGCTAATGGGATTGCAAGAGCAAACCCCCATAGCCAACCACATAGAGAAGAACCACTCAGTTTATAGACTATGGGGACGCTTTGTGTCCTCATCCCTGTGCTTTCTGCTGGTTCCTGCCCTCTGGAACACCTCCCCTAAGGGGTAGCCAGGGACAGGGAAAGAAGGAAGAAACATAAAACCAACCTTTTGGCTTCTTGTCAGCAGATGTGGTGAAAAGTTGGGTTTTGGCTTCTCTGGGCTTTGCATGTATATGCGCCAAGATAATTGGGAGTTGGCTTGGTATGGTCAGCTTTCATTAGCTCGGTCATAGAGAGAGAAGCATGGTCATGGATAATAGCAAACAGCAGATAATTCACAGCATTGCCATTTGACTACAGAATGTGTTGCATAATTTTTATAGATTTTAGTGGCAGATTTATTTTGACGGTGGATACATATTGTGCATGGGAGAATATTAAAGTAAAATTGTCTTCTAATGATTAAGAGGAGGGCACAGAAAAATCTTGGCCTTTTGATCAACCCCCAGTGAACTATTCAGAGCTACCTAATTGAAGTGAGGGTCAGGGAGGGGGGATGAAATACTTTTATATATGATCCCACTCTGCACCTGGCACTACGCTGATCATTTTAAAAGCATATTCTTGATTTTTCCAAATTCTGAATAATTCTTACTTGCTTAAACAAGTGAATCAATATCATGCAGAAAAACAAAAAGTGGAGAATGAATAACATTGCCCCCCTCCACACCCTCGTCATTAATGTTAAGAGCCCAGAATTAAGCCATCTTACCTTTTACTTTATTGATACAAATACCTACTGGTGCATATGCAGGTATAGTGGTAGCTGTAGTCTGAATGTTTGTTTTTCATGGAACTGAATGTAACTTTGCACGTTACTCTGCAGCATACTTTTCTTCCCCTTGATCATCTATCAGGTTACCCCGGCCATGCATCAAGCTCTTTTTTATTTTTTCTGATTTCTTTAGGCTGATACACATACACAGAGCTCTATATATTTGAGATCATGCCATTCTTGTAGGGATATTTATTTTTCCATCAGTCAGTTATTAAACATGGTTTCATCCTGGATGATCACCAGTTTGTGTCCCTGCTCCTGACATATCAAGCATCCATCACCCACGAAAGCTGCATTCTGGCACTCAGGCTGAGTGATTGATGTACCTAGCCTGGTGACCATCTGGGATAGGACTGCGTGTTTTGTGTGGTCCTCCTTGGTCCCCTGGGGAAGCTATCAAGCATTAGGCCCTGTGGCTGCCCCACCCCCTTCTCATCAGATTTAGCCTTTCCTGCTTGGTTCTCCTCCATCACTGACTGTGCAGGAATGCAGCAGGAAATATCAAAGACTGATGCATTAGATGGGAGACCTGTCCTGATGGAAACAGATGAGGCAGTAGTGTAATGGTCACCTGTGCAGACTCTGCACTCAGGTCACCTGACTGGGTCCAGATCCCCGAGTGGTGGACATATGCTGTGCTGCCCTGACCCTCGCTCGGGACTGACCCCAGCGGCCCGCCCACTTTGGACCTGCCTCAGCTGAAGAGAGTTGCCCTGTCCACCGTCACTCCTGCCCACGCTCCCCTTCTGGGTCACCTGCATCCAATGATTGGTGGGAGCAATGAAGGCCTGGCCCCTCTGTACCAATTTGGGGAGTTTCTAAAGGGCATCCCAGCTTCAGGGCTCCTCGTGGGGGCTGACCGAGGCCTTCACCGGGGGCCTGGCAACTGCACTTCTCCCTCTGCCCCATGCTCCCTCCTGTCCGTCCCTCGGTCTCACGGGGAATGGATTCCAAGAGCCCTTCTGAATAACTCCCACCTGCTCCAGAAATTTTGACTCTTTCATATGAAATCGTTTTGGAACAGCCCATTATTTTCTAGGTAATCATTGGCGGCTGTGTTGGATTATGGAAAAGTGTATTTTTTTCTTGTGCTCTATTTTGTCTGTTTTCTAGGTGAGACCCAACTGATTTCCCTACAAATAGCGCATTGTATCCTAACTGGACAGATTGAGCAAGCATTTTTATTTTTATTGCCCAACTTGCATTTGCCCCGCCACACTTCCCCCTATGCGAGGCTGAGGGGTGTAGGTATAGGTGGGGTAGAAGCATGACCAGAGGGAGAAGGGGGGCTGTACAAGTTGCCCTTTGGGAATTCCTTTCCATATTACCAGTGCTTCTGTAACACAAAGGGATGCAGTCTCAGAGAACCCAGGCCTGCATGGATCTCTGCCCGATCTGACCCACCCGTAGGGGTGTCCGTTTCACTCTGCTTTGTCCTAAGCACAGGCAGGCTTCGGTGCTGTGTTGAATCTTCTGCCTTTCGGGTCACATACACTGATGACCTGCCCGAGTGCCAAAGTAAAGCTTGCCTATGGGATGGATGCTTGATGTACTGGACTCTGGGACGTAGACCACATTCCTGGGGGTCTGCATCAACCTTCCCTCACTTCCTCCCAGACACCACAGTCCCCAGCCTCCAGGTCCCGGGACCAGGCAGCGAGGGAAGGGAGTGACTCTGGGTCAGCGGGAAGATCGGTCAGTATTGCCACACTGCCCAAGGCGGCTTTGAAGTCAGTTTGAAGCAAATTCAGAGTTTCTGTGGACTTGGGGCAGTGGAAAGGCCAAGCCATTTTAACCTTCCCTTTCTTTTTTAATCTCTGTCAATATATTTATCAGTGTGTCACCTGTCATGTGGCAGGGGGCTGGCCACTGCCCAGAGTTGGGAACTGCCTTTCCAAGACACAAAGTTGGTCGTTCTCCATCACTGCTGCCCTGAACAGGGGTCATGTTATCGATGTGTGCAGCTGTCTAAATGGGAGCTGGGGCTAACAGAGTCCAGAGACCAGATTTCTGAGGAGAAGGCTGTGAGTCAGAGCACCAGCCCTGGGCCCAGATTCAGGTTCCAGTTCTTACTAGCTGTGTGTCCATGCACGAGTTACTTCACCTCTCTGTGCCTTAGTTACCTTATCTGTAAAAATGGGTTGTGATGAGGGTGAAGTTCATGAATGATTTGGTAAAAAAAAGAAGAGAGAACTACTTGAAACCATGGCTGACATGAAGAGAACACTATGAAATGTTAACGATGTTGATGAAGGAGAACAGGGTCCCAGTCTCATTAGCTCTGTTTGCCCAGCATCCTGCACAGTGCCTGGCACAGCATGGGGAGCGGGGAGGGGGCAACACACACCTATTCAATGAAATATCCTACTGCCTTTTGCTAAGTGTCGACTGCCTACTTCGTCTGATCAACTCTCTACTGCAAAAGGAAATATATTTTGCATTTTCAAGTTTATAGAACTTTTTATTGAAGTTCAAGATGATTCCGAAAAATACACAGCTTATAAGTTATATAGCTCAAGCTCGGTGGATTTTCACCTAACCACACCTGTGTGTAGCCAGCATCCAGATAAAGAAACAGAATATTCTAAAGCCCCCTCCACTGTCTCTGCACTGAGAAGCCCGGCATGCATGCCCTCTTCTGGCTACTGCCCTTCCATAATCCTGACTTCTAACCCTGTGGATTAGGTTTGCCTATTCTTAAATGTCATATAAATGGATCATATGATGTGTACTCATTTTTGTCTGGCTCCTTTTCCTCAGCATAGTGTTGTTGCATGGGACATTAGTTCTCACTGTTGTGTAGTATTCCGTTATGTGACAGTAACACACTTTCTGCATCCACCCTTCCGTTGATGGGCATAGGATTGGTTTCCAAGTTTGGGGCTGTTGTGAACAGTGTTGCTAGGAGCATTTGTGCACTTGTCCTTGGGTGAACCTATGAATGCATTCCTGTTGGTATGTCCCAGGAGTGGAAATGCTGGATCCTAGGGAATGCGTGTGGTCAGCTTCAGGGGGACCATCAGTTTTAGGAAGTGGTCATGCCATGTTTTCCATTTTCTATAAAGATGAAAAAGCAGCTCCCACTTGGTAGGACAGGGGCTTGAGTCCCAGCAATACACTGGGGTTCCTGAGATGTTCATATCTTCCACACCCTTGACCTCTGAGAGCTCTTGTGTTCCAGGAAGCCTGCTGCAGGTAGGTGTGTCCTAGACCAGGCACTGTGCTGGGTGTTTTCACTTATACTACTTCCCACAGCAGTCCCATGAGATGAGTTGGGTGTTATTACCCCTCTTAGAGATGAGGTAACTGAGGCTCAGAGGGGTTGAGTGGCTTGTCAGCCAGCAAGAAACTTTCAGAGTCAGGCTGTAAGACAGATATGCTTGAATCTACAGCTTGTGCATTTGGGCATCTGATGGTGAATGGTTTTGGCTTCAGTGTTAACACTGAGCAGAAACACAGACACCAATGTGGGGGCTGTGCCCCTTGAGCCTGTGCTGGTTCTGGGACGGTGGCTGTGAGGAGAAGCTCTGTAACAAGGAGCAGAAAGAAGGCAACTCAATGACCTTGAGAAGCCAAATTGTTTTCCTGCCCAGGGGCTGTTGGAAAAGGTCATAAATTTCCTGGAAGGCAAGGATGACCATGTAATTTACTGTCTAAACCAGGACTCTTTCAAGAGTGAAAGGGTCACTGGATGGGACACTGGGGAAGCAGGGATCCTTTGGCTCTGTCCCGGCTCAACTGGGAGGCTGAGTGAACATTGCTCTCCTGGTCAGTGAGGCCTACAGGTGCTTTTTAACTCTTTCTGAACACTGTCTGTCTGGAGTTTTCCCCAACGCAATGTACTTCTAGTCTCCTGTTTATGCTAAAACAGGGTCTGGTTTTCTTCTTCCCCTCTGCACACCATTCCTTACTCAGAGGAGGCTCTGACAAGGTGAGCTTCCTTTGATAAATCTAGTTACCATTGAGAGGCATATGCTAACAGACTAGAAGCTCCTAGAAGGCTAGGGCTGTGCTTTAGCCCCTGTGGTATTTGTGGTCCCTAGCTGGGTGACAGGCACAGAGTTAGCATCCAGGGGATCTTTATTGACTGTATATATCATTTATCCATGTGCTCATTCATTCACCGTTCATAGAACAAGAGCTTAGTTTAGATTCCTTTCCTCTTTTTTTTTGATCTGACTCCTATTCCACTGGTCCAGAAAGAGAGGTCAGTTGTGCGGGTGTGTGTATGCACCAAGGACAAAAAATTAAGGGGACCAACTTAATGAGTAGCAAACGATGCTGTATCATGGGATTCGAAGTCAGGATCTAGGTTTGAATATCAGCATCTACTAATTAGCCGAGCTTCCTTAGATAAGGAATTTGGCAGCTCAGAATTTCTGAGCCTGGGATTTTTCTCATGTGTGAAATGAAAATGCTGGTCATACCTGTGGCAAAGGAGTGAAGTGAGTCTTTGATGTAGGGTCTATGAAAAGTACGAAGTGCTGTGTAGCTATCAGTGGTGGTGGCTCAAGGATTATCTGAGAAGCACTGGTACGGGGGGAGGGGGGGCACGCTGTGAGCCACATTTGCTCCACCTCCCTCTGGGGCCTCACTGGCCTCAGATGAGGCAGACCCAGTACGTATGTGGCCAGTCATGTGACTGGGAGCTTTCATTAATAAATAAGAAAGGGATCAGCAAATTCTTCAGTGCCTTGGGGATTTGATGTGGGTGTCAGAGATAAGGATCCAAGGATAATTAATTTCTCATTAAGCGCACAGCTGCATTTTCACTAGGACAACAGCGAGAAGCATCTGAAGTGCTTATGTACGTCTAGCTAGCAGTAGTTTTGGTGTAGCATAGTGGCTTCTGGTACAGGTCTTGGGTCAAACTTCTAGCATCCAACTGTAAATCCGACCATGTCTAGAATTGTATCCTCCCGGAGACTCAGTTTCTCAACTGTAAAATAGGGACGGTAATAGTACTTACCTCCAAAGGAGGACAAAATTAATACTTGTAACATACTTAAAATTGTGCCTGGAACATGGTATGTACTCTGTAAATCTTTATGATTGTTGTTTTCCAAATACTTTGCTTTCCATCGGAATACAGGGGACTCTGTGGTACCGATGTAATACATAGAGGAGGAATGATTGTTTTGAGACGGGAGAAGTCAAGGAAAGGTTCATGGAGAAGAAGATTTCCAAGATATTTTCTAGAGTTCTATGCCCTGAGCAAAAAGGTCTATTTCCATGATTACTGTAGTCTTCGGGCTTGGAAAAGAAGATTTAGTATGGAAGAAATGCCTTCCCCTAAGAAACATAAATCAAACGTCTCCTAGAATTTTGAAGCTGAATAAGATATGGTCCTGGCCCTTATGCATTTCCAAACTAGTGCATCCATCCTTGTGCCAGGTACAGGAGGCATTCAGATGAGTCCTCAAAGTACTAACTGTGTTGTCGAGGAAAGATCTAGAAGTGAAGAGTACTATTCCATGACATCAGTGCTATAAGAGGGAGGTGTTCAAAGTGGAGAAATTTAGATTCCCCTGAAGAGTATTTGGGAATGTGAGGAAATTGTGAAATCTCCTTTCAGGCTTGTGTTATTAGAGGAGCGATTTTATGTGTTGGATTGGTAAATACGTGGTGCTTCCTGCAGCAGGAAGATGGACAGATGGTTCCTATGGTTCCTTCAGTCCATTCATGGTGTCCACCTAGTGTGTGTCTTATAGAGGTGAAGGGCACAGCGAAAACATTCTGAACTTTTCCTGGACAATGTTGACAAGGTCTAAAACGATGTATTCACCACATTGCCCAGGGGTTGTTGGAATTCCTGCTTCATGTGCTTGATCTCTAAAGTTCAGGTTCATTTGAAAAATCCCTGTCTCAAAGCCAGTATGCAAAGGGAAGTCTTCCCTTTGCCTCTATCCACAGCTCTTCCTCCCTCTCCCAGTTTTCCAGTGAGGAAGTGATGAAATACCCAACTTGCTCAGACTTCGATACATTACAAGAATGAATCTTTTGGGTTTTCAGAGGATGCAAATGTAATTCTAACAGTGAAATGATGCTGTGGAATAATAAGCATAGGAAAAGATGTTCAACTTTGCTTGGAATTGGGGAAATGCCTTATTTAAACCACAGGGAGACATAATTTCACACTCATCAGATTGGCCCCCAAAATGATACTCCTCACATTGGTTGTAGAGCCAAAAATAACTCCCATTCACTAATGGTGGGGGTTAAATTGGTATGCACACTTTGGAGGGCAATTTGGTACTATCTAGTAAAACTGAAGATGCACTTACCCTATGACCCAGCAGTTTCATTCCTAGGTAAATCTAGAGGAAGTATGGCACCTACGGAAAGGAGCTGCATTCAGGAATATTCATTATAGCATGGCTTTTAAGAGTTAGAAAGCCAGCCCAATTTCTATTACCCAGAAGACTGGCTAAATAATTTGATATGTGCATACAATGGAATACCATGGATTGCAGAGGAAAAAATGAATAGACTGTTCTCGTGAGGTATAATAATATTAAGTGGAAATAATGTTAAGTGGAAAAGCAAATTGTAGAAGGATGTCATTAATATTGAATTTAAAATCATACCAAATAACATTCTTTTATTTATAAATATTTACATGTTTAAGTAAAGTATGAAAGCTTGGGATAACCAGTAAATTCAGAAAAGTGGCTCCCTCTTGGGAAGGCAGGCAGGAAAGGGTATGAAGGAGCTCCATTTAAACCTGTAAGATTGGGGTGCCTGGGTGGCTCAGACGGTTAAGCGTCTGCCTTCAGCTCAGGTCATGATCCCAGCGTCCTGGGATCCAGTCGCACATCGGGCTCCCTGCTAGGCGGGGAGCCTGCTTCTCCCTCTTCCTCTGACTCTCTCTCTCTGACTCTCATGAATAAAAAAAAAAAATAAAAACCATTAAAATAAATAAACCTGTAAGATTTTATATGTTATACTGAGTGATGGGTACACAAATGTTTATTTTATTACTACCTGTATCTTCAGATAGCTAAAATATTTTTTCATTTGAAAAAAGGTGTTTTTAAAAAATGGGCACAAACCCCTCCACCCATTGGCAAGTAGGCATGCTGAAAACTGAATAGGAAGGCACTTCCTGTTTGCTCTAGGTTCTTCTGGGAAATTTTAGGTAGATACGATCCTCTTCAAAGGAGCTGTTCTCCAGACATCTACACTGGGCCCTGTGGTAATCCCTGTTTTTGAGCGAAAAATCCTGACCTATTTTCTTCTGATATGTGGCTTTGTTGGGATCATATTTGACATATTAGTAAAATGCAAAATAGGGTCATATTAATAGAAACCAAACACCAACCCTCTGGCTCACTTTCCGTATAGCAGATTGCTGGAGCCTTCTCTTCTCCCATCCTTTCCTTGGGAGTTACTGGGATTTCTTGCATGTGCTGGCAAGTGGCCATGACCATCATCCTGACATCCTTTTGATAAGGACATGGGACCAACAGTCTCAAGTATTTCTCATTGCCCCAGGGTGAAACACTCTCCCTCTCTCCCCATAACTATCTGGTTTCCATGAAGTTTGCCATCCTTCTGACTTTCATTAATACAGCCACTTCTCTGTTCCTCTTGCAAACATCCTGCCCCAAAGTGGGAAAGTGTGCACCGCCAGGAATTCTTTCACTTTCTTTTACTTGACAATGAAGCCATGCTGGTTTCTTCTCTGGGTGCTTATTGAAATCCAGTTGATTCAGCCTTACTCTTTGTTACAGCCCCCTCTCCCTTGGAATCTAGTCCGAGCCCAATCTAAGTGACACAAACTATGTTGGCCTTGAGTGCCCTGTCCTCTATTATGCAGCCTCTGTCCTTGACCGAGCTCATGAACCTCAGTGCTCCATTCTGCAACAGTGAGCCCCTCATCTGGCTGGTATGGTGCTTGCACTGGGGCCTAAAGCTGGGGGTGGCTTTCCTCTGCACCTCCTGTTTATTTATACATCATATAATTCACCTTAATTAAAAGGAAGAAAATCACACAAAATTGGGACTCTTTAGAGCAAATCCTGGGTAGATGGTTGCTCTGAGGATGTACACTGCGGTCCTATATCAGTCTGGCTCTGGGCCGGAAACAGTTGGCACTCCCAAAAGGGTTTAATTGATAGGAATGTAATGAGAGGACTATTTGCAGAGAGATCAGATCCTAGAGGAGATGTGAGACACCCAGGGATGAGCAACAGCAGGGAGATGTTAACACCCCTGCACCTGAAGGGGCGAGGGGGAGAAATGTGTTATCAGAGCCCTGTGCCAGCTGAAGCTGAGGAGTTAGGGCCGCTTGGCCAGAGCTATGGCCCTAGAGGAGCACCACTACGACCAGACCCATGGCTTAGCAGAGTGGGAATGGGGGAAAAACCCCTGAGGTCTCGCTCCTTCTATCCTCCAGTCTCTTGCTGTCGCTGCCCACTGACCGGATCCCCTGAGCACAAGAAACCCAGGAATCTGGGTGATGCATTCGTGAGAGGTCTGCCCCCTGGGCAGGAGCATGGCAGAGAAGGGCAGGGAATGGAGGTAGAGGGGCAAGCCAAGAATATTTAGAGCCTCAGATATTTCTGTGTGTATTTGTTGTGTCACTAGAGAGACCAGGCATGATGGGAAGTCCCCTTTGATTCAAGCTAGAATTGCTTTTGGGCAATTTGGGCTGTTTTTGGACTGGTTGACTCCAGGAGGCTGACATGGATGGGTTAAGTCACGAGTGGGGTCTAGGAAGGAAGGAACAGATATTAATGGTTATGGGTCAGGTACTTTGTTCTGTGTTGTGAAAAGGAAGATGTTTGGAATGAGACTTGGGGATTGGCTATTTGTCATGTTCTAAATACTTTACAGTCCAGAGAATGGAGGATGTGTCTACCTTGAACTGAATGAGCCTGGTGGTCTCAGGTGGCAGGCTGAGGACTTGAGACCTGGTCCAAGCCCAATCCACGTGACACACGTGATGCTGGCCTTGAGCGCCCTGATGGATAAGCATGTGACGCTGAGGATGCGCTTAGTTGGAGCTCCAGCATTTGCCTTCTGGCTCCACCTCCATCCACACTACTCATTACCCTCATCTGAAGGCTCCCTTGAGCACACCTTAGCTCCTGTGAAGTCTGTAATAAATGTCAGAGAGGCAGCCTTGACTGAGTGACCCTGCATTGTGGAGACATGATCTCTAAATATTGTGGCAAAGTACAGAGAAAGGAGAAAATAACACATCTGAACTTGTGGGGGTACAGGGCCTGCCCTTGATAATTCCCAGTCTGGTCTATAAATCAGGGTGTACACACCCAATTCATAGGGACACCTGCAAAGCAATACACCAAGTGAAAGCTCACAATATACAAACATGATGGGTACTTGGCAAAGGAAGGTGGAGGAATGGTGCCATTGAAGTTGTGGGCTGTAGGGGCAGAGTCCCTGTTCTGTCAGGCGGTTGCTGAGTGACCCTATAACGGTTTGACATCTCTCGATAGGCCTTAGGTTTTTCATCTGCAAAGTAGGCAAACTAAAGGTCTTTTTCTTACTAGGCAATTGTGAGGATTGCATGGGAGCATCCATGTGAAGCACAGCGCCTCATGCATAATAAATGCTCAATAAATGTTGGCTGTGTCAACATCACTTATTATAATGATGATTCTTCCTGGAGACAAGTGCCAATCACTGCTTGGGAAGAAGAACAATTCCTCCGAAATTCCAAAGCCTTGGTCGCTCCTTGAGTCTTTTAATTCATCTAGTTTGTTGCCCATTTCCTACCACCTTCATAGGACTCAATTTTTTGATGCATACTTACGTCCATGGTGGGGTGGATGCTAAGGCCGCCATGGGTCTGGCCGTCTTCTTGGTCCCCTCTGGGTGGGGAATCATGAAATGTTCAGAAGAAAGGAAATCAGAAAATGTCATCTAGTCTAACATTTCCCAAATTGCATTTGATAAAACACCAGGTTCTCACAATGGCCCTAGGAAGAAAAGTTCTGGGATTAAATAATGCATGCAGCATTCTTTCTTCTCCCCTGCCCTCGCCAGCACAGAACCATGCACTTAGAGAAGTGTACTGGTAGTCTCTCAATTTATTTATCTGAAGAAGGCTTTTTCCATGGGATGCCTCCCAGAACTAGTGTTCTGAAGCATGTATCTGTTAGAATTTGTATTCAGCTACATGGTATGGAAAGCTGACTTGAGTGGCTCTGTCAACTAGGGTTCATTATTTTTCTTATACAAGTCCAGCAGACATAGTTCAGAGTTGGCAGAGTGACATCACAGTGCTGTCACGGACCCAGGCTCCTTCTGTTTTTCTACATCAGCCTTCTTTAGAAAGAGACTTCTGTCTTTGTGCTCATTGCCTCATGATTCCAAAATGGCTGCGTCACCTCTAGCTTCACATCGGCCTTCCAGGCAGAAAAGAAAGAGAAAGTACAAGAAGCACATGCCAGCTAATTCTGCTCTCTTTAACAAGCTTTTCTGAAAGCTCCCTCCAGAAACTGGCCAAAACTGTGTTAAGTAGTGATTTCAAACTGCAATGAAGTCTAGGGGGAAGCAGAACAATTTTTAATTGGGCATGTTGCTGCCTCACACAAAAGCGGGGACCAACTAGAAGAGATGGGGGCACAGTTTGCATTGTGTGCTGCATTGGTCACACATTTGCTTCTCTCTTCAGCACGATAATTCTAAAAGCATCCCATGCCAAAGAAAATCAAACAAACCAATACACCTTTGTAATCAATAGAAAATATGAATTCTAAGCAACAAGGCATTTGGGCTCATAGACCCTATATAGAAGATGCTGTTGATGTCCTGCACAGGTCCCTGGTTGCTGTGGGTGCTCCAGCTAATGGCTTGCACCTATGTGGGTTGTCCTTGGTTTCTTGAACCTTCTTGTGCTGCACAGGTACCTGGAGCTGCACCATGCTTGCCCTGT
Source organism: Mirounga angustirostris (assembly GCF_029215605.1). Taxonomy (NCBI): domain Eukaryota; kingdom Metazoa; phylum Chordata; class Mammalia; order Carnivora; family Phocidae; genus Mirounga; species Mirounga angustirostris. The sequence continues at coordinate 36,177,409 of NW_026991716.1, forward strand.
CCTTCCCCTGAATGCTGTGGCTAATGACTAACAGGGAGAAAGGTACATAAGCCCCACTCCCTTGCCCCAAGGGGGGGGGACAACGTGACAGTGCAGTTCCCCTCCAGAGCTCCCCACAGGACTGAGCTGAAGCTAGATCTCTCCAAAAACCACATCCTTGACAGATCATTCCTTTGCCCTCTTCTCTTTACCTCATTTCCTTCCTGGTTTCTCCCAAGAGCACAGCCTCCATATATGACATATATACAAATCTCTGTCTCAGACTCTGCTTCTAGGGAACCCAACACAAGGTGTCCAGGGTCAAGCGGGGTGCTCTTTACTTCCTTCTAAGGGGTTCCACCTAAAACCCTTTCTCTCAGTCCTGTTCGTGGCCACTGGTGAGCTCTGACTTGGCCTGGGTGTTGTGGGGACAGCTCCGTGTTCCACTCTGGTGATGGCTGTAGGATAACTTTCTTCTAAGTCCTGTCAGATATATTTGGGGAGTGCAAGATACAAGACAACCCTTAGTGCAAGACACTGAGCAAGGGGAGTCTAGGACTGCATCTTCTCAAGACAGTCTTAGAAACATTGATTTGCATGAACTGTTTGAAGGGATTTTGTGTGTGTGTGTGTGTGTGATTTTCCATCTTATGGCAATGGCAGCTGGGTATTTATAGCTGGATCTACGGGGCCATTCTCACATGGCTAAAGAAAATTAAAACCTCATGTGGATTTTGTTTTGTTTTCCCCCTCTGCCTTTGCCGTTGCAAACTCTCCAGTTCTTAAACTCTTGTTGTTGTAACTAGAGCCGCACTGAGCATCGCTATGATGGCGAGGTTATGTAAATTTACTATTTCAGGCAAAAGTGCCTTTTCTCCATCAGTCAGGCCACAGGGTCTAAGGGGCGGACTTTTGGGGAGAACTTGTGGTGACACTAAGTGGCAGCCCTACCCATCACCACTCTCTCTAGAAAGTCTCCCCAGATTAACCCCGTGGAATGTGGATTCCTTAGATCACCTCATGATCCCTCTGCATATATGAGCTCCTTTGAAAGAAAATTATTTTTTTCCCCTTGTTTTTCTGTATTCTTAAGTCTTTTATGTCTGTGTTTTGCCTTCTCAGTTAGACTGAGAACACCCTGGGGGCCTGGTCTGTTTGCCCAGGTTACCAGAGCTCTTGGCAGAGGGCGTGTGGGGAGGTGGGGGTGGGGGGTGGCAGGAACTTGGCTGCCGTGTTCTTCAGGATGCCTTAGGAACTCATGGAGTTCTCTAGACAGCAAGGTTGGGGTGGTTTGCCCGATCTTTACTGAGAGGTCAGTACGTTTCCTGCCCCAGGACCCCTGTGGACCGTCTACCATTTCATTCCAGTGATTGGGAGCCCACACATCCACACTTTGGATTTAAGCAGACCCTCTGCAAGTGGGGTGTGGGGTCAGGTGGCATGGCCCAAACTTGCCAGAACCTGTGAAGGCTCCTGAGGAGTGTGTGAAGGAAGAAACTTAAACTTACATGTTATTATCCTAGGGAGCTATGTCTTTTCATTGCCTGGTCATCCCCGGGGCTGTCAGACCTTCTGCAGCCGGCCCACTACACAGAGAGCTTTATGAACGTCTACTCTTCAAACTCACCAAACAATACCTACCATCTTGAAGGCCTACTATGTGCCAGGCATGGGGCTCAGCACTTGCACACTTTGGTACATCCCTGTCTCATGGTAGACCAGCCAATTGGCTGTTATCCCACTTTACAGAAGAGAAAAATCAAGGTTCTGAGCATGCAGGTGCCTTGCCTGAAGTCACATGGCTAGTTAGAGGCACAGAAGGCATTCCAAATAAGGTGTGCCTGACTCTAAGACCCACACTCTCTGTATTGCACCCCGATAGGTCACAACCACCTCCCTTTGTGATGAACCAAACACCCAACTACCTGACTTCTACTATGTTATAACTCTTGAGCCCCAACAAACTTTATTCAGTGTCCCCCACCCCCTACCCACCTGCATCAGACTTCTAGTCACAAAGTGGAAGGTAACTTCCGATTTGGGAGTTGGTGGGTAGTTTCTGGAGTTGCTGCAGCTTGGACGCTGTGACCCTGCTTCTCAGTCCTGCATCCTCCTCTCTGCTGTGAACACACCCACAGTCTCTCTCCCTGCCTCCCTTCTTCCCCCATGCCTGTGAGTTCTAGAGGGTTTCTAAATCTAGGGTAGAGCCAGCAATTCATTAGTCTTTGTCCAGATTCCAAGAATCCCAAATATACAAGAATTCCTCATTGAGAAGTCCAGCATTCTTGGGGAAAGTGTGTGTCACCAAGAGAGAGCAAGACTCCTCACATTGAGAAACGGGATCCTAGTCCAGTCCGGGAAAATAAGTTTGGATTTCAGAGCCAGATAGAAGTGGATTGGCTCTGACGCCCCCCTCCCAGCTACCCCCCGCCCTCGCGAACCACAACTGGGGGATTTGCCTTCCTGGTTCATCTGAGGGCACTAACCGGATGACATTTTCCTCCAGATATAGAAGGAACACAGAGGCAGTTTGGGGTGTATGAGTGTGCGTGTGCGCATGTGTGAGCACATGTGTGCATGTGTGCGCATATGCGCAGTTCTCACCTGCAGGTCTCCTTTGTTGCTCCTCTTGGCATGAACTATTTGCTTCATGAAGAAGCATCTAGTGAGCTCGTCAAGGCTGGGAGTGGATGCCCGCATAGGGAATGGCAGGCAGTGAGCCTGCCGCTCTTCCACGGGAGCAAACATCTCTGCCCACTTTGGGGACAGCTTCACCTACTCGAGGATCTCAGGCCAATGCATAGGAAATCTGCTCAAGAACATGGAGAAGGAACCCCCTCATGACTACAAGTGCAGACTCGGGCTAGAAACAGAGGATGAGAGCCAAGAGGCAGCGTGTGAGCAGAGTGGGCGGAGAGGCTGTGGAGTGGGTTATAATTAAGAAAAGCTTTGGAAGGATGTGAAGACAAAAAACAAACAAAATAACTTTCCCTCCTTGATTATAAAAGAAATGCAGGTTCATTACAGAAAACGTAGAAAATATATAGAAGCAGGAAAACAAAAATAAAATCAGCCTCTAAGTCCATCACTGGCGGACTGAAAGGCTCCTGGAGCTTTCTGCCCTTCTGTCCATGCCCCCCAACTTCCCACCTGCTCACAAACCACACTTGGAGAACTTGCCTTCCCAGTTGAGTTAACATTTGGTAATTCACACACCAGTCTTTTCTCTCTGAAGACATTTGAAAGCAAAATTGAGTACGTATTATACGTGCAGATGTTAGAAAGTTTTGTATTTTGATTTCGTCCTGTTTCCTTAGTGTTACTAACTTTGTTAATGAGAGAAGTGTTGAGCGAAGTGTGGAAAGGGGTCATTAGACATGGTTTGATAGTGAGCAAGCTCAGAAGGAGGGAAAGGCCCTAAAACACTGGAGGGTGTCCACTGGGATGGGAGAAATTTTAAACAATGGACAGTGAGGGGAATCCAAAGTTCAACCTTTCAGCTCCTGCAAGAGCAGTGAGCAGCCCCGAGCAAGTCTACCTTTGATTCTGGCTGATGCCCTGGCCACAGATAGAGCTCTAATGCCATTATTGGGGCTTGATGTAGAGGGGGCACTGTCAGGAACATGTCACATACAATCGGTTTTTGCAGCTCTGAATTTTAGTTATGAATTGCTCCATTTTACAGATTTGGAAACTGAGGCTTAGACTAGTTAAGAACTTTGAGGAGGGTCCATACCGCCCAGCAGTAGAGCTGGAATCTGAACTTGTTCATCTTTCTTCTAACTGCCGTCCTGCACAGCTTCCCGTTCTGTGAAAGAGGTTGCCTGCCTGTTACAATTTGCTGCTCAGACTTTCTGGATGGACTCACCAAAGAACAAGGGGCACCCTCTCAGCAGTTAGAGGGGGTGCAGCTAATTGGAATTAATTGAGTTTCCCCTAGAGAGGACCTTGAAAGCTTGAACCCTGCTATCTGGAGTGTGTATCAAATGGGTAATGCCAGTGTCACTTCTTGCCCCGTGGCTCTTCCTCCAGGAAGCCTTCCAGGTTGAATTCCACTTGACACTCTTCCTTTCCCTCCCTTCTCTTCAGTATTAGCCTTCTCTAATTCACTGCTACTCGGCAGTTGATATTGTGACCAGACATTGCCCCATCTTTGAGATTCAGCATGAATTAGTTGAATCCAGCCCCCACGAGCAGAGGAAGCCCCACATCCCTCTGAAGGAGCAGCGGTTCTCAAGGAGTCCTCAGACCAGCAGAATCAGCATCACCTGGAACTTGTTAGGAATGCAAATCCTTGGGCCCTGAACCCAGACCCGCTAAATCAAAAACTCTGGGGGGTGCAGCCCAGCTGTTGGTGTTGTATCAAGACTGGTCACACTCAAGTCTGGGAACCTCTGATCTAGAGTTTCCAAAGTAAGGGGTCGTGGCTCATACATTTCCTTTTACCTCCCGCTCTGAGTTCCTGTTTCTATCTTATTAGTTATGAGTATTAATTATTGCTGGTCACAAGCAGAGCAGCCCAGAAGTGAAGAACACGGACTCTGGAGCTAGACCACTTACATCTGAGTTCTGTCTCTACTGATCGCTCATTGTGTGTCCCTGAGTGAGTGGCTTAAATTTCCCTGCCTCAGACTTCTTATCCCCACAGGGCAGCTGTGAGCCTCCAGTGAGTCCGCATGTCACTTACTCCTCACACTGCCTGGCACATAGTAGGCCTGAAGGACATATTACCTAGACCAACGGTGTTCACATCACAACAACACAAACGATTTGAAATTGGATATTGGACAACCTTGTTCTAAAAGAGGTTGATTGCTTGGCCAGAGCTCCTGTTGTTTGGCCTTGCTTCTCTCCTCCCTCTTGGTGCTCACCGCAGCTCACCCCCTCTGTTTAGGACTTTATTCCCCAGCCCTGCTCTGAACCTTTGCTCCTAACCTCACTTTGCAGATCTCAGGACAATTTCTAAATAATGGACCTGCTACTCTGATTCTCCTGCTGGCTTCCTCCCTCATCAGAGGAGAGTGAGCAATGAAATTTATTTCCTGGCCAATGGGAACCATGCTACCTCTTAGAAAGCTTCAGTGGTATGGTCAGTTTGCTTGTATCTATATATGGATATGAATATTTATGTTGATATGAATATGTATATATATATATATATATATGAATATGTATACCCCCCACCACCACCCATTGGAGAATTTCACTCCAGAGCATTTATTCCTGCTCTTTGTTCTAAATCTTCTCACCCTATGGGGCACCTGGGTGGCTCAGTCGGTTAAGCATCTGCCTTCAGCTCAGGTCATGATCCCAGGGTACTGGGATCAAGCCCCAGGGGCTCCCTGCTCAGTGGGGAGTCTGCTTCTCCCTCTACCCACCCCCCACTTGTGCTTTCTCTCCCTATCTCTCTCTCTCAAATACATAAGTAAAATCTTTAAAAAAATAAGAAAATAAACCTTCACAACCGAATAACTAGGGACTTAGTCTCAGGCAGGGTTTCTCAACCTTCATACTAGCCTAAATAATTCTTTGTTGGGGGTGAGGGGCTGTCCTGTGTGTCATAAGATATTTAGCAGCATCGCTGGCCTCTACCCATTTGATGCCGGTAGTATTGCCTAGTCCTGACAACCAAAAAGGTCTCCCGACATTGCCAAATGTCATTGGGGACTGTCCCTATTGAGAACCACTAGCCTAAGCTAAATTCTTCCTGTAATAGTTTAGGTCTGTTATATCTTTTATTTTTTTAGGTTAATTTATTAATCTATTAATTAATTAATTAATTTGACAGAGAGAGAAAGAGCAGGGGGTGGGGCAGAGGGAGAGAGAGAGGGGAAGCAGACTACCCACTGAGCAGGGAGCCCAATGCAGGGCTTGATCCCAGGACCCTGAGATCATGACCTGAGCCAAAATCAAGTCAGAAGCTTAACCGACTGAGCCGCCCTGGCGCCCCAGGTCTATTGTATTTTACTGTGTCCCAGAGATCATCTCTGTAGCGTATTTAAGGTTAGGAGACTGGGTTTATCCATTGAGAGGGAAGATGCAGAGTCCCAGGAGCCTCTGGGTCACCCTAAAGAAAACCACCAGCACTCTGTGATAGCTTTCCTCAAAGGGCCCACAATTAACCCATCTGCATTAGAGCCGAGGACATCCCGCTCCCTTCTAATACCTTCTCTCATGCGCCTGACTCTTCCCATACAGCAGGAAACCTCACAGGAACCAGGGAATGGCCTTTGGGTTTTGGCTTATAAATACTCATGGTCTCATTTTTCTTACTGAGAAAAGATTTTTTTTATAAATCATGTTTAACATTCTTGTTGCCGTAGTGGAAAGTTTTGTTCTTTGGAGAATTTCCCATTCCAGGCCCAGGGTCAGATTCCTCAGCAGAACTCTGAACATTTTCTAGGGAAGTTTCTTTCACCACTGAGATTGTACCTTTGATGCATTTACACAACTGTGTTTGGATTGTGCATTAAGATGTCCCAGGATCCCAACATAGACTGTGAGGGAAGTTGTGTAGCTGGGGAGGGGCCGTATGTCTGGGACTCAGTAGCCCTCCAAGATCAAATGGAACCCTTTTATGGTTCCAGTACTTTTTTGGATGTCTTTCCTCCCACTCCAGCACCTCAAATCTAAGACAAACAGCCAGTGCTTATGTCAATATAAGTTAAATTATGCTGTGGTAACACATAGTCCCCAAATTTCAGTGACTTAAAACAAGAGGTTTATTTCTTACTCATGCTATTGTTTGTAGTGGGTCAACACAGACCTCCACGCATTATAGTCACTCAGGAACCCAGGTGGGCAGAACAGGCACCTCCTTAAATGTTGATGATTGTTGTGCCAACGAGAAAGGGGGTTGTGTCCTGCCGATTCAATGTTCTAGACCACGAATTAGTGACTTATCGTTCTCTAGAAAAGCAGAAGCAAAAAGATGTATATATCTCTACATTCATCAGTCTATCTATCTATCTGTCTGTCTATCTACCTATCTTACTTACCTATCTACTAGACTTATTTTAAGGAATTGGCTCACTTGATTGTGGGGGCTGGCATGTCCAAAATCTGCAGGTCAGCCTTGCAGGCTGGAGACCCAGAGAAGAGTAGATGTTGCAACTCTAGTTCAAAGTCAGTCTGGAGAGAGAATTTCCTCTTCCTTGGGGATGCCAGTCTTTTCTTTAGGACCTTCAAATGATTAGATGCTGCCCACCCACATTATGGATGGTAATCTGTTTTACCCACAGTCTATTGACTTCAGTGTTTCTCTTCATGGTGAAATCAACTTTGACCAAGTATCTGGTACTCTGGCCTAACCAAGTTGACACATACAATTAACCATCAGGGCACTCAGCTTCTACTCACAACTCATGGACCAGAATTACATACATGACTGCACTCAAACACAAGTGGCCAGGAAGTACAATCTATTTCATGCCTGGAGTGAGGGGTGGGGACCAGTGATATTTGACGAAGTACCAATAACTATCACAAATGTAAATAATGTAACTTGAGAATAAAAAGAAAGTTATCACTTCACTTTATCCTCACTCCAATGCATTCTGCTAAAGTCAACCCAGAAATAGTTTTAGACTTCGACCTTTGCTCATAGGAGAGGTTAAGGAGATGGGTGGGTTAAGACATGGCCTTGCCTCCAGGGGTACTAAATTTTAAGATTGTTACTGATCACTTTCCTCTGCTTTTCCTTCATTAAGTGTTTTCTGTGTGTGGTATTGCATTCAAATACCATTTGTATGTTGTGTACTTGAAGGGCGTCCTGCAAAATAATTTGGCCTCTGTGGCTTCCTTTTAGTACAAAGTTGGGTTTTCCTTGGTTGGATCAGAAAGGGCTCAAGTGCCAGCCCTCACTTTGCCACCATCTCTCTCTCTCTCTCTGCCTCTGACAAGTCCCTCCCCAGTCTGTGCCCGATTTTCCTGGTTGTTTGGAGCAGGGTCGGGCAATGGAATCTCTAAGTTGCCTTCTGGCTCTAACACTCTGTGCACCTTCGGTCCACACCCTCTCCCAGTGATTCCAAAGCCAGTTTGTGGACTGGCTGCCTGGTTGGGTATAGCCAGGGCTGCATGACAGTTTTCTTCCATAAAAGTGGCAAGATCATTCTGGGTTCTCACTAGAAGCTATGGCCTCATTAGTGCCCTGGTCATGCTATGTTCACTCATCCAGAGAGCGTGCGTGCTGCACACCAGCTGGGAAGCATCATCTCCAGGCCCACTGGCCCTCTGGTGTCCCCCTGCCTGGCTGATGGGGGAGATTGGGGCAAGGAGATGTTGGGATGGAGTACCAGTAAGCATGGGGAGAGAAAGGGCAGGAGATGGGAATGGTCTGGCTTAGCTGAAAGTGAGGTTGAAGAGCCAGGCCAGCCCTTCAAGGCCATCTGGGCAAACCTAACCTCCACAAGGCAGAGTTTCAAGGACCCCAGGCACTACTCGCTTCCTTCCTTCCCATCGCAACGAACTGTTTTGAAGGTCAAATGAGATAGTGTTGGAAGAAGTACCTGGAAAGCTATACGTGCTCTTCAGACAGTCTTGTTATTATTATTATCATGTATTGCCTTTATTCCATGAATATTTTGGTGCTAGGTGCTGGGGATAGAAAAGTGAGCAAGACACTAACTTAATTAGAATACAGTGTGGTACCAGCTCTAATAGCATGTTCCAGATGAGCAAAGCTTGTGGGAGCTCAGAGAAAGAAGCAATTAATTCTGCTTGGGGTGGGGGCGGCAGCCTCCATGGGAGCAGTGACAAGTAAGCTGGGTCTTGAAGGATGTCAAAAGATTTTATGGGAAGAAAAGGAAGTGCCAGGCAGAAGGCATTGCCTGAGCAGATGTCAGGGTGCTGGGTAGGCTTAGAGAAAGCCCTGGAAGACTGGCCTGGCTGCTGGGTGGGGGGGTCGGGGGGGGACAAAGTGAGGGGAAGCTGCTGAGGAGGGTGGTGATCAAATTAGGAAAGTTCTGGAATTACATATGAGGCATTGGCTCTTAACTGAGTTTTGGAAATTACCAAGTTTAAAACACTTTTTATTTCAGTTTTAGCTGAAAAAAGAAGCGGTCGCTTTTATCTGATCAAAAATCAGCCTATAGATTTATAATGGGCAAAACTGAACTTCTATAGATTTACTCACAGCATTGCTGCATGGCACCGACCTGTTACTTTCGCTGCTTCCCTTCCTCCTAGAATCTATGGGGAGCACTTAAATTGTCCTGCTCTAGTCTTGGTCATTTGAAATATTTGAGCAGGAGATACGAAGTGGGATCTTTATTATTTTTTTTCTCTTTATTAAAGGAAAGTGTGGAAAATAAAGAAATCTATAAAGATAAGGAAAAGCACAGTGATGCCGCCCTCCAGACAAGTCTGGTGTTACTATTTGGGTAATTCCTTCCAGCGAGCATTTAGGGGGCAGACACCTTATCTTGCATGTTGCCTTTTCTGTGGCATGAACCTGACTCTGGCAAGTGTCCCACCTGCGATTGATTGCTATCATGATGCTCCCATCATCCTTCTAGAGAAAGCTTGGTGGTTGAGTGCTAGTAGAACCAATTCTGTTCAGATCCTAATGTTTCCATTCATTACCTGTGAGATCTCAGCAATTTAGTCTCTCTACAGTTTCCTCATCTATAAAATGGGAAAAATCCTAACATTCTAAACAATAACAATACCTACATCCTCAAATTTGGGGACCAGAGTTTGTTTGGGCAAAGCACTTAGGAAACTGCCTTGCATATAGTAAGTGACTAATAGTTGTTATTGGTTATTGTCCTATCCTATGGGTCAGTTCAGCCCTGAGGAAGGAGCCACATGTGGGGAACCTTCCTCTGGAGAAGGGTCTTTCTATGTAAGTGTCACACACATCTGAGAGGGGACAACCCTGTCAAGTCCTCAGGATTAGGCAAGCACCGAGCCAGGATCCCAGTGCTTGTTCACAGCTTTTCCCTGGAGGAAGCTGGCTCATCCTTGCTCATTCCTTCCTGTCTAGCTTTTCCCCACGGGCTCTCTGGGCAGGCTGTCCCTTTAAGAAAGGCAGCCATACACTATGGGGCCCTGCCTCCCCTGCTGGGTGCCTTGCTGGGCTGCAGCTGGGACCCTCCTGGGCTGGAATTGAGTGCTGGACCCTCTGGAGAAGGGGGACTGCTTTGAATCAAGTGCACATCTCCCAGGAATCCATGCTGGAGGAAGGACTCCCTGTCATCAGCCCCCATTGTGGCCCCTGCCTCCCACCCCCAGCCCTGGCTCTGGGACATACAAGGATCATTCTTAAGGACTGAGCTCAGGATCCCTAAAAAGAAAGTTGGAAACTAGCTGGATAAACTTGATAAGTGAAAGAAACCCACGTTGCATCCTCCTCCTTTCTGCGGGTTACGGATTTGGGTTTGAGTTTGGCGATTCTCGCTGCATGGAATCTGATGGGAAAATGAGGGAAGGAGGAGACAGAAGTGGGGCTGGGAATCCCAGTGGGTAGTGAGTTTTGGATTGGGGATAGCCTCTGCCTCCTCCTCCCACTGCTTGTTACCCTTGAGTCAGGGAGCTGAGGGTTGACATCTAGAAGTATCTGGAGCCTGGTGGTTGGCAGGGGCGACGGGGGTTGGTGGGGCGAGAAATGGTGAAGATCAGGGAGGGGCTAATGTCAGATTTCTCTCTTATTTGGGGAAAACAAAGTGTGGCCAGTGAAGGCTGTTTGCAAAGATGCCCGAGGCCAAATGACACTTGGAGCCTGAGGGTGAAGTGAGTGACCCTGGGATTCTGTCTCAGCAGGGGACTCAAGCCAATTCTTCTTCCTCCTGGGGTTGAGGGGACACACCAGGCTCTGGGCTTGTTCTCCAGGCCCCAAAGAGGTCTGTGTTGGCCCCTTGGACTGGGGCAGCTGTCATGAGTAACAATAGGCAGTGCTGTAGTGGGAGAATGCAGGTCTGCCAAGGGCAGGGAAGAATGGAGGCCTGTTGTTCTGGAGCCTGGGAATGCCATCCTGGGGGGAGGCTCATGATGCCCTGTGCTCAATGTGAGAATCAATGGGAAGAGAGGTCTGTGCAGTGGGCAGAATGGGTCTGAGCTCGCACCCCACCTCTGCAGAGCCAAATGACCAGCCAGTCCCTGCCTGGGCACAGGTGAGCTCCCTGGCCTTGAATGCCAGGTACAGTTTGAAAGGCTGGGCTCTGGGCCCAAGGGTGGCTTCCCACGGAGGAGGTAGGATGTAGTAGAAAGCTTTGCTCCTGTGCTTACCCAAGACCATGAGTTCTGGATCAGAGAAGCTCTCTGCTGGATTCTGCTCCAACAGCTCTTTCCTGTGCCCCCACTTGCGCCAGGCTCTAGCTAGGGGTTTATTGGAGTCAGGAGGGTGTGAGGATCAGGAAAGAGGTTTTGAATGTGGGATTAAAGCTGTCTTTGAAAAGTAACAGTAACAGTTGCCATTTATTCTGGGTCTTGAGTGTGCCCGTCACTGTGCCAAGGGCTTTACGAGCACCATCTCATTTGACTCATGCAGTAATTTTTTGAGTCATGAATATAAGCCTACCTCATTGTATTGCACTTCACGGATTATTGTGGTTTGTGACAACCCTGTGCGGGGCAGATCGATTGGCGCCGTTTCTCCAACAGCATTTGCTCACTCCCTGTCTCTGTGTCACATTTAAAAAGAATTCACATTTAATTGGCACAATACTTCAAACTTTTATTACTATATTTGTTACAGTGACCTGTAAATAGTGATTATGACTCGCTGAAAGCTCAGAGGATGGGTGGTTGTTTTTAGCAATAAAATATTTTTTATTTAAGGTATGTACACTGTTCTTTTAGACATAACGTTATTGTACACTTAATGGACTACAACATAGTGCAAATATAGCTTTTGTAGGCACTGGGAAGCCACAGAACCTGCTTGACTCGCTGGATTGCAGTATTTGCTTTGTTGCAGTGGTCTGGGACCCAACCGGCAATATCTTTGAGGTGTGCCTGTAATTGGAGGGATTTTTACAAATGAAGAAACAGAGGCTCAGAGAGGTGCAAGGCCTTGCCTGAGGGCACAGGGCTGGTAGATTGTGGAACCAGGACGTGAACGTTTTCGTTCAATCATTCCTTCGTGCGTTTGTTCAGCAAAGTTGAGCTGTTGGCCTCTGTTTGCCAACTCTTCTGGTGGGCACCAAAGACATGGATGAGCATAAGACTGGGGAAGGCCCCGGCCGACCCAGCTGCACAGCCTGGGTCCTCCACCCCTGCAGAGTCTTTCAGCTGGGCCCAGAGACCCTTGAGGGGAATGTGTTGAGAACTCCACTTGAGAAACTTCTTTTGCTCAAGAAATGTTTCATTTTGTTTTCATTTTAAGGTAGTCTAAAAACTGAATGCATTCATTCTGCATCGTCTGAATGTCTATCACATAACCTACTACTGGCCTCTGTGATTTTAGTCCTGAGTTTATGTTTCTGTGCAAGTTGGCACCAAGCAGTTTCCTAAAATGATAGTGTTTAACTTTTACTGCTTTGTTTCTGAAGCTGGGCTCCGCATCATGAGCTTGGAAAGCCCAAAGTGCCAGAGATAAAGAAAGGCTCCATTGATCTAGTGCAAGAAGGGAGAGGTGCGGTCAGAGTGACCGGGGCGGGGGGGGGAGATGGGGTCAGACATCCCCCCGCCTCGGGGCAGAGCGAGCTGGGCTCAGCTGCAGCAGAGCGGAAGAGGGGTGCTAATCCATGCAGGATCGGGGTGGACCCAGGGCAGAGACTCAGAGAGGAGCACGCAAGTCAGGAAAGAGGAAAGACCCTGACTTAGGAACTGGGACCCCCACTTCTGACACAGTGTCTCTGACCTGCAGCACAAGGAAGCTCCTCTCTCAGCCTTGGCAGATGGGACAAGTTGTGCTAAGACTAGGAAGGGTGAGTGTGGGGTCTCCCGGGGACACCATGTGGTCTCCTCTCAGAGAGGGGTCTTCTCGGATCTTTCTAGAATTTTAGACCTTTCCCAGCGTCCAGCTGTTAGGTGAGAAGGCTGAAGCAGCATCCCTGTGACTTGCAGGCACACCGTGCTGGCTTGGTGCCTCGGCTCTTGGATAGGGCTGGGTAACGAGCCCCCTGTGAGGATCACACATCCAACCAGTGCTGGGGGCTGGAGACAAGAGACCCAGGACCCAGACCTCCTCTTCTTCTTCCATCTCCACTTCCTCCTGCTGCTGAGATTTGGGGTCTGGCCATGAGGTAGCTTGTGGTCACACCTACTTTTGAGTCATGCCCCTGTGTATCTTCACTCTCTGGTTATTGTCCCTCACTTGGATCCTGGGCAGTCATCTGGTCTTCTTCTCTCCAGACCTCTCTGCCCTGTCATCTTCTGCATTAGGAGCCATCAAATGTTTTCTGTGAGGGTCCCAAGAGTAGATATTTTGGCTTTGGGGGCCCCATGGTCTCTGTTGTCATTACTTCACTCTGGCACCAAAGCAGCCCCAGAAAATATGTAAATGAATGGGGGTTTGCCAGTGACACTGGGAGTGGGCCAGATTGGGCCATCCCTGACCCGGATAGAGGTAGCTTCTGCTGAAAAACATTTGCTAGTTCCCCATGGCCTGCTGGACCCCTTCACATGACGGGCCCACCGTGTTCTGCATCGCCAGGTGCATCTTCTGCACAGAGTCTTTTCAAAGCCCCCAGAAGCTGCACTTTCCAGCCACACTGCCCTGCCTACCCTTCCTCAAACATGCTCTGTCTTTATGCCTCCAGCCTTTGCCTCCACAGTCCCGTCCACCTGGAATGCCCTCCTCTTCCTCCTCCTCCCACTCATGCAGCCTATCTACTCCTGAGATGTCGAGTCCTTCTGCAGATCAGGTGTTTCTCTTTGTGTCCTACCATGACCCTCCACCCCTCAGCCCTCTCCAACACGCTGAGTTCCTCCTCTGTGACCCTGTCACTTTGTGCTTGCCTTGGGAGTGACCCTCCATGTGCCACACTTCAGTAATTTGTTCCTGCTTATCTCTTCAAGGGCAGGAATCAGTAGGATTTGGCCATCTCCCCCAGCCCCACCGCCAGGCCTGCCAGGCACTAGGCACTCAGGAAACCGCTTTGGCATAAACCCCATGACCTCTCCTTTTCCCCCCAGAGGGTCCCTGCAACAGCAGGTGGCTTTTTTGGGGTTTAGCTGAGCCATTTTGGGAAATCAAGATCTCCTCATGAGTAGGACAATGAAGCTGCCTGTAGCTAAATCCGTCACTGGCCATGAAACCTGAGCCTGCCCACTCCCTGTGCCCCACGATCGGGTGTCCCAGTTTGTTTTGACATCCTGTGCGGGGCATGAGGGGAGATGGGAGAGATCCAGATTTCAAAGCAAGAATTTTCTCTAGCAGCCGCTGAAGGCCAGGCCCCTGCCAGCGCCTGGGCTCCCATGTTAGCATTTTCAGTTAATTAAGAAAACAAGCCCCAAATCCCTGACAGAGATGGTTTTGCAGATTCAGGAGATAGGGTTCACATCAGCATGCAGGAGAGGCCTCCCAGCTCCTGCAGGCAGGATGAGCTAGAAGAGGGGAACTTGTGAGCCAGAGAGGACCCACTGGTGTCTTGTCCACGAGAGAAGGTGCCACGGAAGTTGTGTCATGGGGAGCCAGCTCCAGGCAGGGCCCAGACACAAATCTCTGCTCCTTCTTTCCCTTCCGGGGCATTGTCTGAATGGCTGGACTATGGACCAGGGCCAGCTGGGTGAGAATCAGAGAGGAAGATCCAAGAGAGTGAAGAAGTGGGTTCTCTAGAACCAAGTTATTCCAACTTCCTGGCTAGTGGGGGGACAGTGGCGAGAGGTGACCTGGGCATGGCTTCAGGTGGAGCCCAGGTGGCTGACCTGCCAAGGGGAAGTTCTGGTCAGGGATGCTGCTTACCCATGCAGAGCCTTGATGTGAAGTTAAAGAGTGGTGTTCCTCAGCAGAGAAAGTAGACCTATTGCTGTAGAAGCAGCTGGCTCACCTCTCCCCTGTCCACAACCTCTGTGTGGTGCCACGAGGTGCTGGGGCTCCACCAACGCCATTCCCTGACATGGGTCTCATTGGGCAGGTGGATTTGGCCTTGGGCCTCTGGGGATTGCAGGGGCACAGGTGTGCACAGTGTGGGTGCTGAGTGTCCAGCCTGCGCATTCTCTTACAGGTGCGCGCACCCTTCGCAGTCACAGCCTGAGCACCGCATGCAGCGGTCCCAGCCCCTCTCGCGCAGAATGCGGTAAGAGAGAGACCTAGTCCTGCTCGATTGCTACCAAATGGTCTGGCCTTTGTGAACCTCCAGTTTCTAATGGGAAATGGGGACGAGGCTCACACTGTATGTGTGTCCCAAAGGGTAGATATGTTGGGGCCCTATGAGATAAGGCGTATACTGGGCCTGACTCAATGAACCTGGTTTCCTTCCCCATCAGACATCTGTCGTGGCTGAGCTTCTGCTTGCTGGCCAGGTATCTGGTCAGCGGTGGGAAGAAAGGCCTGGGGAGGAAGTGGTTGTAGGGCCAGCTCTCGGGATGTGGTATAACTGGTCCAAAGAACCAACAGTTGGTACAGATGTTTTTTGGCTTTTGAGAGCCTTCCCCTTGTGCCCTTGGAAATTTCTGGGCTCCCTGCCTTCTGGAAGTCATTGTTTCATCACTCCCAAGACAGGACACATTCTGTGAGCAGTTAAGACCATGTTGGGAAAGCAAGTCTCTCAAAAGGTGAGCATCTCTGGCATTCACAAGCTGGAGAGAAGTCATTTGGGGTTTGGTGGGGGGGTCTCGAATCTCTCTCTGTGTGTCTTTTTGCATTTCCATCTGAATCCTCAAGTTGTATAGCTGGCATGACCGATAGCTCTTCTTTTCTGGAAAACCAAAATACCATCTGATCCTCCTAAAATTCCCAAATCCCAGGACACCAGGCAGGTTTGTTTGCTTTCTGCTGCTGCTGCTGATTTTTCTCACTGGGTCTCAGGAAAGAGCATACTGACCGCAGGCAGATAGTGATCTTCGCACACAGACTCACAGTTTCTAGAACTTTGACTTGGCAGATCAGAACATTTTTGACAGACTGTTGGGAGCACCTTCTCTTATTTAAACAGCGTTTCTAAGTATTCTCCAGGCTCCAGAGGGAAAATTTGAGGTAAAGACCAGAAGTTGTGAATTTGCTTCTGGAATATTAGGGAACACCATCCAAAGAGAGACCCTTGCAGGACTCACAATATTTAGGGAACTGTTCATCAATGCATCTTGGCTAAGAATTTTGGAGGTTTTGCTTTGTTTTTAACTATACTTTTGTAGTTGTTGTTTCTACTATGGACCTTCAGGAGAAAGCATTTAAGGGGAAGCCAAGAACCAAAGCAGGGTGCGTCTGCCATTGTCCTCTAGTGGGAAAGGAGAGTTCTGTGCTGGGAATTTGGGGTTGGGGTTCTAGACATGGTCTGTCATGAGTTTGTCCTGGGGCAAGTGGCCTTGTCTCTCGAGCCTCGGTTTTCTTCCCTGTAAGATGGTCTTGGTAAGGATAGCCACCCCCACTGTCAACATCCTGTGCCTCCCAACAGCTGTGTGGGAGACACCTGCGGGGCACGTCAGAAAAAAGCTGGGGCTGAGTTCATTCACACACAGGCGGTGGGAGTGTTGCCATTCAGGAGCAGAGCGGGGTGGTCTGCCCCAGAGTCAGATTTTTGCATCTGAGCTTGTGGAATGGTGCTTGGTTGCTCTGGAGGACAGTGGCCCTAGCATCTTGGATCTCTGAGTGGGGGTCTAACAAGGTAGCCCTGTGCCTGATGGGATGTGGCGCTTGTCCCAGGTCTGCTGAGCTGCTTCTGTCTCTGTGTATAGTGTGCTTCCCCTTGACCTCCTTGGTCTGGAAATGGATTCTCTTAATGGACCAAAGGGGAATTTGGAAAATCCCAAACTCAGTTTCAGAATACAAGGAGGGTAGTCCCCTTCATGACCAAGCGCTGGACCATGTCTGCATACCCCACCTCTCACAGCCTGTGTTTAAACGCTTGCCCTTCCCTCTGCCTGGAGGTTGGTACCTGGTGAATACCTAGCCATCCTTCAAGACATAGTTCAAGCACCACCACCTCTGTAGTTCCTCCAACCCCTCTCCCCGCCCTCCCCCGTTTCAGGGAGGTGAGGTTCTCCCTCATCTCTGGCCCTGAAGACCTGCCCCGGATGTAGCACTTAGCACAGAGTGTGAAAACTGCTATTCTCCCTGTCTCTCCCTGGACGATGAGCTTCCAGGACACAGGGATTCTGATAGGGCCAACTGTGCATTCCCAGTCCCAGTGTCAGGGTCTAGCACATAGTAAGTCCTCATTAAATATAGGCCAAGTGAAAAGTGAGGGGATTCTTTGCTCTTCGCCATCTCCCACTGAGAAAGAATCAAGAGGGGCTGGTGTTTGGGCAGTTGGCCCAGGGATCAGCCCCATGGTGGTATCTGAACCGAGCGCTCTAATTGGTGTCTCCTCGTTGTGTGCCTTCCACGGCAGTGCTGGGGGGCAGTGTGTGCATGGACCCGCAGCATGGCCACGGCTGGGTGAGGGTGGCAGCACCATGTGTTCTGTAGCGACCCAGTGCAGACACTGGCGCCAGCTGCCTGCCCTTTCTGGCTTTTGTCCACATCGGCATGTGATTCTTATAGCTGTGCCCAGGGCTTTTGGAGGGAGTGTGACCATGTGGGGAAGCTGGTGGCACTTTGGGACACAGACCCCACTGTCTGTGCCCAGGAGGGACACCTGTGTTGGAGGCTAAGAAGGTGCCTTGTTTGCACCAGTTAGAGAGTTGCAGCATGTGAGAGATTCCACAACAGGATTTTTGTGAATACCAGTGAGATAAGAAGGGAGCAAGGGCTCTTCTGGGTCAGTTGTGATCTTACCTTCAGGGAGTTTTTTACTCACTGGTCCGCTCAGGTACATTTGCCAAGTGCCTCCCATGTGCATGTCTGTCACTGTTCCAAGCTCTGAGGATGCAGACTGACCATGTCTCTGCCCTGGAGGGCTTACTTTCTTTCTTTCTTTTTAATTTAAATTCAATTTAGTTAACATATACTATATTATTAGTTTCAGAAGTAAAATTTAGTGACTCATCAGTTGCATAGAACACCCAGTGCCCATTATATCACGTGCCCTCTTTAATGTCCATCACCCAGTTACCCCATCCCCCCACCCACCTCCCCTCCAGCAACCCTCAGTTTGTTTCCTAGAGTTAAGAGTCTCTTTTTTTTTTTAGGTTTTTATTTTATTTTATTTTATTTTTTTATTCTTATGTTAATCCTCATACATTACATCATTAGTTTTAGATGTAGTGTTCCATGATTCATTGTTTGTGCATAACACCCAGTGCTCCATGCAGAATGTGCCCTCCTCAATACCCATCACCAGGCTAACCCATCCTCCCACCCCCCTCCCCTCTAGAACCCTCAGTTTGTTTTTCAGAGTCCATCGTCTCTCATGGTTCGTCTACCCCTCCGATTTCCCCCGCTTCATTCTTCCCCTCCTGCTACCTTCTTCTTTTTCTTCTTCTTTTTTTTTTCTTAACATATATTGCATTATTTGTTTCAGAGGTACAGATCTGAGAGTTAAGAGTCTCTTATGGTTTGCCTCCTTCTCTGTTTTTATCTTATTTTATTTTTCCTTCCCTTCCCCTATGTTCATCTGTTTTTTTTCTTAAATTCCATATATGAGTAAAATCATATGATATTTGCCTTTCTCTGACTGACTTATTTCACTTAGCGTAATACCCTCTAGTTTCATCCACATCATTGCAAATGGCAAGATTTCACTCTTTTTGATGGCTGAGTAATATTCCTGTGTGTGTGTGTGTGTGTGTGTGTATACCACATCTTCTTTATCCATTCATCTATTGATAGACATCCGGGCTCTCCCATAGTTTGGTTATTGTGGGCATTGCTGCCATAAACATTGGGATGCATGTGCCCCTTTCAATCACTATGTTTGTATCTTTGGGTAAATACCTAGTAATGCAATTGCTGGGTCATAGGGTAGTTCTATTTTTAACTTTTTAGGAGCCTCCATACTGTTTTCCAGAGTGGCAGCAAGATTTTATTTATTTATTTATTTATTTGAGAGCGTGAGAGATTGGGGGTAGGAGCAGAGGGAGAGGGACAAGCAGACTCTGCACTGAGCACAGAGCCTGAGGTGGGGCTCGATCCTACACCCTGAGATCATGACCTGAGACGAAATCAAGAGTCAAACACTTAACTAAATGAGCCGCCCAAGGGTCCCTTGGAGAGCTTATTTTCTAGTGAAAATCCCTGAAGACTGAGGGGATGGGAGTTAAGGCCACCATCACTCGGAGAGTGTCCCCTGCAGATTCCAAGCCAATGCCCTGGTGAAGGATGTTGTTTCTTCATTCATTAGCTCCTATATTCTCCCCCAAGATGCTGCCTGCCAGACCACTGTGGTATCACCCTTCCTAGATTCCTGGCTTTGCCTCCTTCGCCAGGCTGAGTTAGAGACCCCTCACCTATTCATACACCATGCCCTGTGTAGCTCTACCCTGCACACTACCCCTCCCTGACCTGCTCACCCCTTGTAACCCCTTCCCCGACTAAGAGCGCTTTTGATGAGCAGGTCTGTTTTATTCACCGCCATATCCCCCAGTGGGCCGCACTTGGCACAGGGTGGAATTTCTGTATGTGATTGTGGAATGAATGAATCCAGGGGACGGACGCTGGGTTCCACGTACTCATCTTCACCATCCATGCTAAGCTTGTGTGTCTGTTTTCATTTCTTCCTGGGTCAGTTGTCAGAAGGATGGACACTAGGGGAAGTTGCTGGAAAGCTGGGGAATTGTGAGAAATGGGAAAAGCAGGAAACCCCTGGTGGAAACCGTCTCTTCACAGTGTCCCCTCCGTGACTTTGCCTTTGAACACACTCCCTCCTGCAGGCTGGGCAGGCAGGTGGGCTGCAGGGCTCACAGAGCTGGGCTCTGAATGCCATGCCCTCCTTGTGCTAAGGCCTGTGTCTTCCTCTTCGTGTGTGTGTGGGGACCAGGCAGTGCTGAGGGACAGACTTGCCCCTATAGCCCTCGGGTTCAGTCAGCGCAGCTGGGCCAGCGGGAGAACAGGCCACCCGGGAGTGGCTGGGAAGCGAGTCCAGGCCTCGGGCCCACCTCCCCCAAGGCCAGGCTGTGGCGTGGGACCCAGGCGGGTGGAGGTTCCCACCGCTCAGCTCCTGCACTGGCTCCCAGAAGCTGCAGGCCCAGGCCGTACCTCTCAGCAGCAGGGGGTGGGGAGAGACTCTAGCTGCCTTGGTCAAGACCCCGTATCAGGACCAGGACAGCCCCTCAGACACCCACCTCTGACATTTATCCTTCACCTGGACGGCTGCCAGTGGTCCTGCCAGCCAGCCTTGCCTCGCATGGGGGGAAGTGAGTCTGGAATTCACCATTGCAGGCCCTGCCTGAGTCAGGCTGAGACTGTCCTCCCAGATCTGCCAGCACCCATCCGTCACGTACTCAGGGCTGGAGTGGGCATAGTCACAAATGGTACTTCATTTAATCCTCACATCAGTTTGGGGATATGTGCACCGACCCCATTTTCCAGTGAGTAAACTGAGGCATGTGGAGTTCCATGATCTGCCTAAGGTGATAAGTTAGTAAAGTTTCATAGGAATTCCTTCTTTATTACAAAGACCTACTATGTGCTAGGTGGTGATTCTAGGCCCTGTGGATATAGCAATGGATGATGAACAAAAATGTCTCAAGGACAGAGAGATAATAAAAGAGTAGCAGAATTTCACAAGGTAGTAACTCTATGCGGAAAATGGGAGGGAGAAGGGTTATTTTGAATGGTCATGGAAAACCTCCTTTTTTTTTTTTTTAAAGATTTTATTTATTTTTTTGACAGAGAGAGACACAGCGAGAGAGGGAACACAAGCAGGGGGAGTGGGAGAGGGAGAAGCAGGCTTCCCGCTGAGCAGGGAGCCCGATGAGGGACTCGATCCCGGGACTCCAGGATCATGACCTGAGCCGAAGGCAGTCGCCCAACCGACTGAGCCACCCAGGCGCCCAGTCATGGAAAACCTCCTTGAGAAAGTGTGCAGTTGTTGATGCTTACACAGTGCTCGCCAGGGGCCAGGCACTCCCTCATCAGCGTAGACAAGCCCGCTATTTAACCCCCACAGTAACCTTTTGAAGCATGGGGCTGTGATTCTCATTCTCAGAGGGGGACACTGAGGCACAGGGAACTTGTCAGAGATGACAGCAGATGAGAAGCAGTGCTGGGATCTATGCTCAGGCTGCCTGACTCCCCAGCTCTGGCTCCTGACCGTGGCCAGGGGCAGGTGGGGAGGGGAGGAGCCCTGTAGCCCCTACCTCACAGACCAGGGGTACAGAGGAAAGGACAGAGTAGAGGAGAGATTCGTTAGCGGTAAACCTGGGTGAAAGGGGAGGGTTTGAGTCATTTGCAGAGAATAAGAACAGGAGAGGGGAAATACTCTGGTGAGGGGTAAGGCCCAAAAGCTGCACCTTGCTCTTCTCCTCCCCTCCCTGCCCCTCACCTCCAGCCAGCCACCCTCAGCCCTGCTAGGACTTGGATCTGACACAAGTAGGGCTGTTTTTGCTCTTGCCCTCCTCTTCCCTCCCTCTGTGTCAATCTGAGAATAACTTATTTTGTTGATGATGATGATGATGATAGCTAATATTGGCCAAAGCCTTACTGAAATGGGAGGTGAAAATATATACAATGCCCACGTGCAGGGAAAACCAATTATTTCCTGTAATTGGTCACTTGCTATAAAAATCTTAGCTTGATTAATAAAGGTACTTTAGCCTGTTCTAATGTGACACCATGGCTCATGGTCCAGTGAGATCCCAATTCGGACTCCCTGGGAAGGTGTCTCCCTGTGGAGCCACAGGGCCCCTGCTGATCTCCCCTGATGTGTTCTGTGTCCCCTCTGCATGTAGAGCCCCTGTGCTGAAATCCACTGAAGGGGCCACGTCTGATCTTGTCCCCAGGGCTTTTGAAGGGGGACCTGGTGCCTGCTGCTGAAGCTTTGGCTTCCACAGGCCCCCTGGCTCTTCACCTGTCCCTGGAGGGCTTGAGTGTCCAGCTCTTTTCGGAATGTGGGGACTCTAGATAGGTGGGCCTGAGGGCAGCCCTTGGTCCATGCAATACTTCCCATGTTGCTCTGAGCCCCGCTGAAGGGGGGCTTGTCCAAGGGGCATACATTTCCCTGTTCTGGGATTCTCTGAGTCACTGGGTCATTTCTAATCATGTCCCTCTCCCCACCCCACTGGTGGGGAAGGGAGTAGTGAAATCTTGGCCATTGGCTTAACTTCCCTCCCAGTCCTAGAAAGGTTTCTTCTCAATTCCTGACTGGAGAAAACAGCACTACCTCTTGGCAGCCATTTCTAACTCTGTTGACGTTTGTGTTCTGGGGCTCTCTGTGTGTTCTTTGCCTGGGGGAAAGAAGGTTGTGGCTTAGCTCTGATATTAGAAGGGTACAAGAGAAAGGAAAGGGAAAAAAGATGAAACACCTGGATTTCCCAGGGGCAAAATATATTAGGAAATATTTTAAATATTTTCCTTGTAAAATACTGTGGATCAGACATGCAGTATTATTCCTGAATTGTCGGTTACTCCTCATGACTATGTTATGGGGTACGTCCTGTCATATTCTCTTTGTACAGATGAAAAAGGTGAGACTCAGAGAAGTTAACTTTCCCAAGGTCTTATAGCTAGTTAATGACAGAGCCAAGTTTGGAAGGTAAAATTCTAGATTCTCAACTCCATCTTATCCCTAAGGTCTTTGCTGCATCTCAGAAAGGAGTCTTGGGGCCAAGGTTTTTCAGCCAGCGCTCAGTGAAATAAAATATAGCCCCTTGAATAATTGGTAAAATCCCCAGAGAAAGGGGGATTGGCTTCAGTCAACTCAATCACGGGTAAATATCAGGGCAGACCCCTCGAATCAGAGGAAATCTCAATTCACGTTAGCAAGGGGGGTTCGGGCTTCTGATTATCTCCTGTTCCTATGCACATAAAAACCTACATCTTTCTGTTCTCCTTCAGTCTTGACACGAACAAGGATTTTCACTACCAGTTTGGATCCCTGTGCTTGACCAAAGTGTGGGGTGACAACCTCCTCCCCACTCTGCATCCTGAGTTAAAGAGGCCTTTGACTCATAGCCGAGCTCCTCCTTTGCAGAGCCTGGGACAGTTCTGACTCTCAGCCCTCCAGTCTGCTGAATCCTTTGCCCTTTTCGGGCTGCCAGGAGCTGGTTCCCAGCTAGCAAGGACAGTAGTGCCACATTTGAAAACTCCGCTCTGGCCTTTGTTTGCACTGGAGTTGAAAGACCAAGGCGGGTATCTGGGCATCACTTAAAAATAGCCAGGGAAAATAGTTTCTTGCTCTATAAATTTAGCTTTTATTACATAAGTAGTCCTTGGTATTATAACGTTAACTCTAAATAAAAGGAGGGAGAAAATCTACCCACGATCACACCATTTGCACATGGATTCGTTTTTCCAAAAGCCCCAGTGTCCTGGGCATTCAGAGATGGAGGGGCAAGGAAGGGATGGGAGCAATCAGTGGGAAGTGATTGAGATGGCCTGAAATGCAATTTAGCCAACGCACAGGCTCGATTTCAGACTTACTCTTCTCTTAATTGTCTCCTCCAGGAAGCCTCCCCTGGTACCCTCCTTGTCAACAACTGGGATGTATTAGATGCCTTTTTCTGCTCACATCACAATGTCTTGCTTGAGTGTCCCATATTGTGTTATGACTGTCTGTTTAAGTGTCTGGCTCTCCCACTAGACTTGGATCTCTAGGTGTTCAGGAATATATTTTATTCTTCTCTGTATCTCCAGTGCCTGGGACATCCAAGCAGGTCAATTAAGTTAAGTTGCCTGATAGAGGGGTCAGGGCAGTTACTGAAGAAGACCTGCACTGAGGCTCAGACAAATTTCTAAAATCTATAGGATGGAGAGCAACATGGAACCATGAAGTGTGTTATCCGTGTCTGATATGGGCGTGTTTTCTTTGGTGTGTTTTGTGTGTGTGAGAGAGAGAGGAGGAAGATTTTGCGCACCCCACAAGGGGCTGGGAGGCCTCTTATCACATTGGAAGAGGGGATTGAAGAGCATGAGCATGAACTTGAAGAGCATGACAAGGAGCCCCATTTTCTCCTTCTGACCACATGATCTCCAGATCTAGTGCTCTCTTCCTCAGCCCACAGCAGGGCAGGGACTGTGCCTTCACCTTGGAATCCCCACTGTCTGGCATGGTACCTGGTCATGGAGTAGGTGTGCGGTGAATCTTTGTGGAATGGATGGAAGGAATGGGTGTATATATGGAGGGAGAAGCTTACAATCCTGTGGGAAGTTCGGGGAGATGAGCACCAAGTCTGGTTATGAGAGAGGGAAGGGGCATGGGTTGGCAGAGATGGTGGAAGCAGCTTCATGGTTGGATGAAGGGAGGCAGGCCATTGGGGTTCCTGTTGGTTTGGATACTTTTTTTTTTTTTTTAGAAAGAGAGAGACCACGAGTGGTGGGGAGGGGCAGAGGGAGAAGCAGGCTTCCCCCCTGAGCAGGGAGCTGGATGTGGTAATTGATCCCAGGACCCTGTGATCATGACCTGAGCCAAAAGCAGACGCTTAACAGACTGAGCCACCCAGGTGCCCCAGTTTGGATACTTCTACCCAGATGCTGACTCGGGACGGCCATCTCCTGGGGGAGAGGAGGACTGGGGGGCTGTGGGAAGTCCTACAAAGACACAGGCCTAGAGAGAGAATTTCCCCCCTTTTATTTTGCTGCTTCTCCTCCAGCACAAGAATCGGACACATTGCTAAGATTCCTTGAGTCCCTAGGGCAGGGGTGGGGGTGCGGTGGGGTGGGGGCAGTTCTAACGAATGAGCCTGGACAGAAGCATGTGGAGTATGGCCCAGAGAGATGGGGGTGAGGGGTGGAGTAAATCGTGTTTGGAGAGAAGGAAGTTCTATTTTGGGTGCCTTTGAATCCCAGCCCCTCTCTCAGCCAGATCTGTAGCAGCCCCCCATCCTCTGGCACTTCTGTGCACTGGCTTAAGCTCTATTTCTGGCCCCCCTCCCTGCATCCTCTAAGCCTTGGCTCCCTCTCTCCTTGGTGTTCTGCCTCTTGGTATTCTCGCCTGCATCCAAAACCTCCTCCCAGTCTTTTCAAAGGAGCCATCCCTACATAACAATATCTACAAATAATAATTAACATCTACAGTTTATCCCCATTCCTACCATGGGCCATGCACCACCCGAATAGCTTTGTGTGTCCCCTGTAAGTCCCTAAGAAACACATGAGGTCATTACTTCTGGGATGTCTGTGTGACAAACAAAGAAACTGAGCCTCAGAGAGGTTTGGGTGAGTCAGGCAAGGTCATCCTGCTAGTTGGTGACAAAGCCATGGCTGGAGACCAAATCGGCCTATGTCTTCTCTTCCCACAGCCACACAGCCCTCCCTCTGAATCAGACTCGTGGGGGGTAGGGCTCAGTAAGCTGCATTTTAACAAGCCCCCCATGAGATTCTAGAACTGCTGCTTTAGCTGATCTGATCCAAACTGGCTGAAAGCCCTCAAGTCCACCAATATTTGGAGAAAGCAGATCCATTCACTGCCATTACTCATCCTATACTATATGCTCAGGGCATATGGGGCAAGATGTTCCTGAGCACTTGTTTCCCTGGTTGTGAGATAGGAACAATCCAACCCTTAGAGGGGATATCTCTAGCGTCTCGTTTCCAGGAGAGGATCTCCCCAGGGTGGTTACATAATCCTGATGGCACCTCAGCATCACCTGGGACACTTTTATAAGACATCAGTGCCTGGCTCCCTCCGCAGACCAGGCCAGCATCTCTGGGGTGGGGTGAGGGCATGAGTGGCTCTATTGTGCAGGGGGAGAAGGAAGGGGACAGCCCTGGCTGTTCACTCGCAGACCTCATCCTCTCCATCACTTCATCGAGGGAAGAGGCGAGGCATCTCTAACCAGTGACTCTAGAAGAAGTTATGAGCTGGGCCTGCCAATACTTCTGCCCCTTTCTGGGCTCTGCTGCCTGCAGGGTAGGTGCTTCTGACCAGTTCTGGGGGATGAGGTCAGGAGCCCACTCCTATGGGGGGTCCACGGTCAACCCTCTATGCCAGTGACTGCACCTAGGAGCTGGCCTCACTGCGTGGAATATTAGGCAGTCCATTTGATCAGAGATACAAAGCCACATACTTGGACAGCTTTATCCAAGCATGGCTGATACTGTGACCTCCATTTGTCAACTTCATGCATCAGTTTTTCAAATGGTCCTGAGCTCGAGCAAGACGAGGCAGGTTTTATCCAACACCATGTATTCGACAGAGTTAGTATTGAATTTAATGAGCTGGCATGAACAAGCCAGCTGGTTAGTTAGTGGTCAGTAAACATTTGTTGCATCTGAATCAAAGCCAAGCCCCCTCTGAGCACCACTACACGTCCCCAGGAACTGACCCCCCAGCCTCAAACCACCTCCACCACCAAGCCCTCTCATGCCTGACAGTTAACTCCTTAAACCCCACTTCACCGAATGAGTTAATGCCACTGACTCTCAGTAGGGACTCACTAAGGATCTACTGCAGCTGGGAGAAGAGCAAATGATTTAGAATTGGCTCCACCTTTTTATTAACAAGTTCCCAGGTAATGGGATGCCCCTGGGCTAGAGGCACATTTTGAGATCACCCAAGTTAAATGAAAACAAAAGGCAGGTGAACTCTGGGTTTAGGGAGTGCCCTGGGGCGGTTGGCTGAGTGAGAGAGACACCTCTTGACCCAGTTGTCCTCCAGTGTTTGGCAAATTAGAATCACCTAGGGAGACTTACAAATGCCAGAGCTGATAGGGTCCCTACTGTTCCAGTTTTCTCAGGACTGAGAGGCCCCCTGTGATGTGGGACTTCAATTATTAAAACCAGGATAATCTGGGGTAAAGCGGGATGAGCGTTCACCCTAGTGGCTCCCCAGCACCCACCCAGAGATTCTGTTTCAGTTGGTTCTGGCTGGGATCCAGGCGTTGATAGTTTCCAGTGGGCCCTGTGATTCTACTATACAGTGAGGTGTGAGGAGACCCTGGAGGATTTGATCACAGCTCGGGAGAGAAGGGGTGAATTGTGAAGAAGTTTGGTACAGATGCTGATGTAAGAGGAGGTAAGAGAACCTAGAGAGAATTAAACTACTTGCATCCCCGGTCACTCGGGAAGCTTGTTAGAATGCAGATTCCTGGGTCCTTGCTGACTCAAACTCTGAGAGCAGGGCCCTGGAATGTGCATTTTTGCTAAGCCCCTTACGGTGGGCTGTCACTGGAGATCTGCTCAGAGTGGGCAAACTAAGAGCGAAATCGAGGGAAGAGAGATGAGAACCCACGATGTGCTCCTCGCAGGGAGCCTGTTGGCGGTTTTGGCCCGAGGCCAAGAAGAGGGTGCGAGCAGGGCGCAGGTGGAGTCCTGAGGAAAGGGCTCAGGCTCAGGCTCAGCCTGGGCTGGGGACCAACCAAACCAGTAAGAAAGGGTGGTGCCTTGAAGAACCGGTTCCAAGCTTAGAGCAAGTACCAGTTTACTGAGTGAGCGTGAGGCGAGGTCAATGCTGCCGGCCAGACATGCAGGACTGAGATGCTCCCCCCGACTCTGTGACCACACGGCCGCACCCTGTGTGTCTGACCACTTCTGAGCGTCCCCATAGCAGAGCAAAGGGCTCATGCAGGAAGCATTTCTAGGTAGACTCGACTGGGCATTGTTGAGAGTGATTTAATTTATAAAGTAGAGGAGAGAACAGTGTGTGTGCACGTATGTTGTAGGGAAGAACAGAGGCTCTGGACAAATGGTCAAAACCTACCTCCCATCCTGGCTCAGTGGATTATGTGCTTGTGACCTTGGGCAGGTCCCCTGACTTCTCAGAGACCACCCCCCACCATCACCACCACCGCAATTGCCTCCTCTGTAAAATCAGGATGCAAATATCTACTTCCAGGGGTTTGTTGTGATAACTGAGATAATGCATATAAAATGCTGGCATGCAGCGGTGCTCAAGACAAAGGAAGAGTTAAGGATGATTCTGTAGTTTTGGACCTCAGGACTGTGGTGTCCTTCACAGCAAGAAGCCAGGGTGGCCTGAAGGGAGATGAAGTCCCTTTGAGAGGAAGTTGGTGGGATTGTGTGAGCACATCCAAACAGAGATGTGGGGAGCTGGACATATGGAGGCAGAGACTGGGGAGAGGTGGATTTGGGGGTGACCATCACCAAATTCGTCTGAAATAAGGACATGTAAGGTTTGTTTGGAGGGAGAAAGGCTAAGAGAGAAGGATGGAGATCTGAGATATGAGCCTGCTGTGTGTCAGGTTCTATGTGGGTTCCTGATAAACTGTGTGGCACTGTCCCCGACCCAAAGAAGGTCACAGCCCAGTGACAGTGACCGTAGCTCAGGAAGCAATAGCAGGTCTGTCCGATGCTTGATGGTGGGAGAGACGCAGGATGCCAGGGAGGGGTGCCTAAGCCACACCGTGGGGAAGGGAGCGAGGCTTGCCCTATGAGTGGCCAGGAGCCTGGGGAGGGCCAGAGAGAAACTGCTCCAGACAGGGGGAAGCAGCTGGTTGAAATCAGAGGCATGAGAGCAGCCTGGAGCGTGGGGCCAAGTGTCAGCATTTGTGTTCTGAAACACCAGGAGGAGGGAGAACGGGTTAAAGGGCCTCTGGAGGAGTGACAGGACAGAAGGAAGAGGTACCCAGAAGTGCAGTTCCAAGGGGAGGTGGGTCATGGGCCTCCATTACTGGGCACTAAGGGGGCAGATGAGGTGCGCTGCTGGGTCCATAAAGCCCCTTTGGTGGAGAGAATCAGGGCAGAGCTTGCAGGGATGTCAAGGTCAAAGAAAGGTGGTTTCGAAATGGGAGAGTCCACACAAAGACTGCTCCCAGGGCTTGTAGCTGTTGGGGGGGGTGGCTTGGTTTCTGGAACCTTAAGTCCTGGAGTCAGGGTCTCCATTTCCCTGGAGGAAATCTCCCATTCCTCAAAGCATAGAGGGGAAAAATATCTCTTATGCCTTTTATGCAAGATGCCTTTCGTTTGCAGGAAGGAGGGGGAAAACAGCCACAAACAGAAATGAAAATGTCTGGGAATGCCAAGATGTGATTTCACCATGCAGGTTTATAAAGGAGCATACCTTTGCCTCTGGCTGAGTGTCACTTGAGACACCTCTTGAGGGTGTCTGGCCAAGGTCTGGATGCCTTTGACCTTCACTGGACTCCAGAAGAGAAAGGATCGAAGTACCTGAGTTTATTGGGTTTGCCTTGAGGATTTGCTTCTGGGGAATTCATAACTTTCTCTTCTTTTTCTGCCCCACTTCCACCCACTGTCATTAGATGCCTTTCCATCGGGGAGAGGACCTACAACATACATGGCACTGTACCAAGAACCATTTCTGTGGGGCTCAGAGCCTAGATAAGGGGAAAAGTTCATTGGTGTAAAAAATTTATGGTAACACAGGAAATCAAATAACATGGGGTGCCTTGTAGTGGTATATGATGAAGTGTCCTATAAACAGAGAAAAGAGTGCTCAGAATGTGTTTTGGAGAATTCCAGTAGGTTAGGATGATCAGGAAGCCTGACCAAAGAAGGTAGGATCTGCAGGGGGGGAGGGGAGAGGAGGGAGGAAGCAGAGACGGGCATGGGGATGATGGGATGGGGGAAATATTGTGAGCCCAAATGGAGAATGAGCAGAGTCGGAACTAACACAGTCTCTTGCATGTAGTATTTATCCCATTGCAGAAGGACATACAATCTTTGTGTACGTGTAATATAATATCACACTGATATGTCTTATGATAGGGTCAGGAATTCAGGAAATACTGCCATTTATTTAAATCCATCCACTCTTATCAAGTTGCTGCTGTGCGTGCTGAAAGAGCCCCGTGGGGGGAGTTGGGGATATGAGCGGAAATGTCCATGCTCTCTGGGAATTTCAATCCCGTGAGCACTGGTGCATTTAAGGAGGAGAAGGACAGCATGGTTGGAAACCAGGGGATGTGGTGGAGTGGAGAGGTGAGGTGGGATACAGAGGAGAGATGGGGCGAGGAACAGTCTAGCGGTTACTGAGTTGCCCATCAAGGCCATTCGGGCAGGAAGCCACTCCAGATTAAAGTAACTCGTCTCTGTTCCATCCTGACCATTCAGGGACTGTGGGTAACATTTTTGGAAACACACAGGGAGTGGCTGGCTGGGCTGCTCTTCCTGGGAAAGGCTCCCTGAGCTGGCTGCCAGAGAAGATGGGCAGGGCCAGCTGCATGATTTGCAGGGCCCAGTGCAAAATGGAAATGCAAGGCTCCTTGTTCAAAAATTATCAAAGATTCAGGACAACAACAGGAGAGCCATAAGGCAAGCAGGGGGCCCTTCTGAGAGTGGCCAGCTCACGCACCCAAGAGGTTGACCTAGAGGAGGGACAGCCTGGACCCTTCTGTGACTCAGTGTGTGTGGTAAGATAATGGGCCGGGTTGCTGTCTGTGGCCGGGGGACAGGGTTTCTCTGTACAAGTAGTGCTGCGTTATCCCCTGAGAGTAGGCATGGGGTGATGGGGAAGGGACAGGGCACCGCAGGAGGCCACCATGGCTGTGGGGGCGCCGACTGTTTATACACCCTGCCATCTCTGTGCCGCAGGAGGGCTGTGTCTGAGTTTTGGAATCGACCAAACTGAGACTCATGTGCTTTACGAACTTTACGAACTTGGGCAAGTTGCTGACCTTCTCTAAGCCCTAATTTCCCTATATGTAAAAATGCAGATCACAATATCATCTTTGCAGGATAATTAAGTAAAAATAAATGTGGAAGTTTGAGCCCAACCTAGTTTTTAATGAATGTTAGTATCCCTCTTTCTAGAAATGTATTGAGTATCTATCTTGTAAGAGTGTGGCGCATGGAATAGTTTGGGGATACATTTCAAACAGCAGAGGCAGAGGGAGTGTATGCCCTATTGTAATATATCCCCAAAGGAAACCCAGTTACATCTGCTAGACACGCACATATGCACAAACACATATACACAGATAGACGTGTACACGTGTATGCACGTGCACACACACCTGGAGCAGAATCGAAACTGGGATGAGATGGTGTGTGACAGGAAAGAGCCCCACTCTGGAAGTCATCCCCTCTTAGCTTTGAACCTCAGTGTCCTCCTCCATCAAAAATCCTGAGCTCGCTGGGTTGTCTTGAGATGAAATGAGATGATGAATGTGAATGTTTGGTCTCTGGTCCCTGGCAGGTGCAAGCATCTTTTGGATGGGTCTCTCCTCCCAGGCCATAGTGCCGTGCGTGGGGAACTGAAGACAAGATACTGCATTCCCCACAGTAAGAATTCCTGCCTGTCAGGCTTGGGTAGCTTCTCATAAACTAAGGGGGCTGATTTTCAGTGGTATTGCTGTTTCCTCTGCTTATGTACTTTGGGAAGCTAACTGGGTCTTCTCTCTGCTCAGACTTGAAAGTCAGTAGAATCCAATGTATTTGTTTCCTGGAGATGAACACATATATACACACACACCAGAAATACACATACGCAGATAACGACATACACCACGCATATCACACGTAACCATCCCACACAGCCACCTCTGCATCACAGAGTCAAACCCTTTCGCACACTCACACACATCAATTTCTTCTCTCCCTTTCTCCTTTGGTCAGTTCTGGGCCTTTCCTATACCTGCTTGTGTAGGGTACCGGGGTCAGGTATCTCCTTCTTTCCACCCTACTCAATCCACATCCCTCCCGATCCCTTGTCCTGAAAACTCCATGTCATGGCCACTGTTCTCAAACCCCTCAGCGTCTCTTCTGCTTCTAACAAATTCCAGGACTGTAACCTAGGCTTCGAGTGTCCTATTTTTACCCACCCAGAGGCCCTAGGCTGCTGTCAACTCAGCCCTACCCCCAGAGACTTCAACATGGAATCAGGTTTGTGCTTGTTTGTGTTTCACTGGGTTTCTAACCCTTTCCTCACTTGGCTCCTGGGAGACCCTCAGTTCTCCTGCTTTCATGGTCTGAGCTCTGAACCTTAGCCACCACTATGAGCAGCCTGGGGCTGGGAGACGAAGAGGGAACAGAATTTGAGGGCCTGTGATGTACCCAGTGCTGTGTGGACACATGATCTGTGCCCTTCCGTTTGGTGCTCACAGTGGGCTTTGGCATCCATGTGCCCACAGGGAAATGAGGCTTTTAGGGACTAAGTAATGTAGCCACAGACTTAATGAAAGTATATACTCTTTACAGTACCACTACCCTGCCTCCTAAAAGATGAGACCGTATCAGCTGAGGTTTGGGCCTGGGGCTGGGGATTCCTTGTTCCCATCCCCCACCCCTTGGGTTTTTCCTAGAATCTTTACAGAAGCGTATAATATTAATACCTTTCCAGAGGCCAGAGCCCTTGGTGGTTTGGTGGTATGAGGCTGTAAATGGACATGTTTTGTTTGTTTTTCATAACTTTATTCAGGTAAATTGACATACAATAATCTTATGTAATTAAAGTACATAATTTGATATGTTTTAACCTATGTATATACCTCTGAATCCCCTACCACATCAAGATTGTGGACATGTTCATCATCCCCAAAAATTCCATTATGCCCTTTTAAAATCCATCCCCTCCCTGCCTACCTTCCACTGCCTCTGTGGGCAACCTGCTTTGAGTCACTATGGATTAGTTCACATTTTCTCAAGCTTTAGATAAACAGAATTATACAATATGAATACTTTTTGCCTCTGTTTTTTTTTTTTTACTTAGCATAATTATGTTGAGCTCTATCCACATGTAGCATGTATCAATAGTTTTTTTTTTTCCTTTTTAATGCCGAATAATAGTCTATTATATGGATAACTATACACTTTGTTTATGGATTCACCTGTTGATGGGCATTTGGGCGTCTCCAGCTTGGAGCTATTACAGATAAAGCTGCTATGAACATTCATGAATAAGACTTTATATGGGCATATGCTTTCATTTCTCTTGGGTGAATACCTAGGATTGGAACAACCAGGTCATATGGAGGCATATGTTTAACTTTTTTAAGACATGGCCAAACCGTTTGGTGCAAGAGTTCCAGTTCTTCCATGTCCTTGCTGGCCTGTAGGGTGTACAGATTTCAAGGCTTGGTTGGTATGGAATTTGTGAGTCCCACCAAATGGCCAAACCTAATATTTAAAGCGGGTGGCTTTCAGTTTAGACTGGGAACTCTGAGGGATGCTGAACCAAGGGATGCAGATTGAGGTGCTCCTGGAGACATTAGTCAAAAACTGTTTGTAGGATGCCGAGAAGGGGGAGACATGCAGGGTCAGCACTGGGCCCAGCATGAGACTACATGGGATTGGATCAAGTCTGGAGTGTGGTGTTTGGGAATGAAACACATGTACCCGAGACATTTTGGAAAAGTGGTGGCAAGAATCATTAACGGAATAGGGCATTAGGGATGGAAGAGAAGAGCAGTGGAAGGAGACCCTGAGCTTGGGAGACCGAACTTTGTGAGGGGAGGAGCTGTGTCTGTTTCATTAGCTGCCCCTGCACCCCCAGGACCAAGAGTAGTGCCGGGCATGGAGGGAGTGTCGACAACAGTGGTAGTTGAAAGAATGAGCAAATGAGTGAATGATGAACTAATGGGAGCTCAGGGGATAAGATCCAGTTGAACCGGCATCATTTAGCACTTCATGTAGTCTGTGGCACAGAGCCTAGTGTCAGGGGTGGAAGAAGCTCTGGAGAGCATGTGGTTTGCCCTGGTCATTTACCAACAAGGTTCAAAGAAATTATGCTCTCTTGTCCCAGGTAGCCTGCAAGGGCAGAGACCAGATTCAATCCTAAGCCTCCTCGTTTGTAGTCTATGGTTTATCTTCTTTTAAAAAGAACATCATTTTTTTTTCTGATGAAAAGGATAAATGCTCATTATAGGAAATTTGGAAAAATCTGGAAAAGTAAGAAAAATGACCCCAAGCCCCAGCAACTCAAGTATAATCACTTTAGGCTGGTGTGTGTGTGTGTGTGCGTGTGTGTGTGCGTGTGCGCGCGCGTGCATGCTTAGTATGTCTCTATGTCCATCTGTCTATCTAATCTATCTCCTATGTTTTAGTAGTTTGGGTGTTTTCAGTCTTTTATTATATTATAAACCCTGGGATGGACATCTGGTCCTGAATCTTGGATGGCACCCTGATTATTCCCAGCACTTATTCTCTTATTCACTAAACCATTAGGATGAGCAGAGTGCCCCGGGTGGAATAGAACGCCCATTGGGAAGGAGTTCCACCAACTTCCTCACACTCAAACATTTATACTTCTAACTATGTCCACACTTTAGTATGTTGATTTGCTTAATTCTCCCCCTTCCCCACCAAACTAAGCTCTCGTTTACCATGGTATTTTTCCAGCCCTTAGCGTGGTATTTAGGTGTGCAATGAATATTTATTAGAATGAATGAAGGAACAGATGAAATTGTATAAACAAGAGTGAAGGGAGGTGAGGGGTCACCTGGGTCTACATTTTCAATCACATTTGCCTTCTAGGGGTCAACTCAATTCCTCTTCTCCTCTCCCCCAGTCCCTGTCCCCCTCCCCCTGCCTCCTACCCTAGAGAGATGGAATGTGCCTGTTGTCCAGGATTTATGTCCAGCAGAGCCCTGAGGCACACGCAGGGCCTTTTCTGGTGTGAATGCAGGACTGTGAGAGGGCCTAGCAGGATGACAAGGGGGGCACCACGTCTGAGGAAGACTCGGCCCATGGTCCAGAGTGTGACTATGTGCCAGCCCAGCTGGGGTCCCAGGGTTGACTGGCCCTGGCAACACCTCAGGGTTCTGCCTTGATGAGGGACAGAATGCTTTTGTGCTGGGACCCCAGGAGAAGAGGACCAGGAGGAGCGGTCCATAGGGAGCTTTTCCCAGCCCTGGGATGCCTCGAATGATGTGGGTTCTCAGCATGTTAGAGTGCTCTGGTGCAGGGGTGCACAGGAAGAAGCTGTAGGCTGTTTTCCCCTGCACCCTTTCAGTAAGGACAGCACCATCTGTGTGAACTGGAGGAGGGGCTTGGCTTCCCGGAAGCGGGAGGTGGGGAGGCGACCCGTGTCACGTGTAGGGTGGTTTCCCTTTGGCTAGGAGCCCCAGACCTCTGGCTCTAATGGGTAGCAGAAACTTGGTGTTGAAATTCCTTCTTCTCTTTTACTTCACAGCTGTTGCCCAAAGAGCTCCCCACCACTCCCACTCAATCTCAGCCCAAGTCCTTGTTTTCTGTGCCCAGTTCATGTCTTGCCAAAGCCCCCTCATCAGCTCACACACATGCTAGTGTGCACACCCCTCCATGACATCTCCAGCATCCATCCCCTCCCCTCCATTCTCAGCAGTTCAGGGCCTCATTAACTCTCACTCAGACAGAGCTGCTGTCTAGATCTTCCCTCTGATGTCCCCATGTTCTGTAATGCCCTCCATCAGGGCCACCAGAAATTGCCTGTCTAAATCCCAGCTCTGATCTGAATCCCAGCCTATCAGCCAGCCACCCATCCTTCAGCGGCTACCCTCCTTTACCCAGCATTCAAGGCCTTCCTTTCTCTGGCCCTGATCTGGTTTCCCACTGCACCTCTTTAAGTCCTACATTTCAGCCTGGGAAAACAATAGTTAACCCTCAAACAAATACGCATGTGAGCTGCACAGGTCCACTTCTATGTGGATGTTTTTCAATAAATATATTGGAAAATTTTGGAGATTTAAAAAAGCTTACAGATGAACTACACAGCCTGGAAATCTCAAAAAAAAAAAAAAAAAGAAAAAGTTATGTCATGAATGCATAAAATTTTTGTAGATGCTAGTCTATTTTATCATATGCTACCATAAAATAGACAAAATTCTGTCATAAAAAGTTACAATTTATCAAAGCTTGCACAAACACAGACCATTCATGGCACCATTCACAGTTGAGAGAAATGTAAACAAACGTAAAATGCCGTATTAAATTGTAACTGCATAAAATTAACTGTAGTACATGCTATACTGCTGTAATCATTTCAAAGTGACCTCCTGTTGCTATTTCGGTGAGCTCAAGTGTTGTATCCACTGAAAACGCTGTGTGACACTAATCATCTCCGCGTGGACAGTTTGTCTCTTCAGTAAATGGTGAAGAGCAGTAAGAAGTGATCTCTTGAGGTTCTCACTATTAGGAATGACGTTTGGGGGAGTCAAAAGTTATATGTGGATTTTCTATGGGGGCAGGGGAGGAGTCTGTGTCCCTAACGCCCATGTGGTTCAGAGGTCAGCTGTGCTTCCCTTCACCTCTTGGGGTTTTTCTTGACACCAAGTCCTCACTCTGGCGCACCTTTCATTGTGAATGATTTCTTGGACCCCCCCATGAGATGCACCAACATCTTTCCTTCCTCTGAGACTCAACTTCAATGCCACGTCCACAGGTGAATGTTGCAGATTACCTTAGCCAGAAGTCCCTTTTCTTTCCCTGCTGTCCCAGGCCTGCACCTCCTCCCCTCCCTGGTATCCTGGGTGCTTAGGCCCATGCCTCCCCCTGCAAGACTGTAGACCCAGTGGGGCTATGATTTGATGTTGGGTTCATCCAAAACACCCAGAAAATTGCCTTGTACATGACAGTCACTCAGGGCATAGATGGATGAATGAATGCATGCATGCTTGACTGGGACACAGGAGAGCAATTTTCCCCTTGTTTTCTACCCTGGTGAGACAAAGAAACCTATGTTCTATCACTTCGCAAAATGAGAAAACTGATTGGAAAATCCACAACTGCCACACAACACCCCCAAGTCCAAGAAATGGCACGTTGAGGAATTTTCAGTTTTGCTTTCCCAGAAAGACCCTTCTTTCTCTTCATCCCCATCTCCCCTGTGTCTGTATCTCCCACCCCTCAGCCTGCATGGAGGGGACTCTGGGGCTGAGACAGTTTACTTTTGCTTTCTTTGCCTTTCCCAGAGCAGAGGGGGAAACCGTAATTTAGGCAGCTGCTAAAAATAGCTCCCCCAGTCCTGGAAAGAGAGCTTGCTTATTTTTGAAAGTGCTCCCTGCCCCCTCCCCAGTCCGGCCCAACGCTCGCACTACGAGTCAGATGCTTCTGAGCACTGTCCTGAGGCTGGCAGGGAAGTCACAGGATGGGGCCCCATCAACCATGGGGTCAGAGCACTGTCTGGGAGATGGACCAGCAGAGAAGTGGGGGAGATGAGGGGTCTTCGTGCTCTCCATGTCCTGTCCTACTCAGATAGGTCTCATTCCCCACAGCCTCTTGGGGAGCCCTATGTGGGGACAGCGTACCAGATGTGGGGTCTGGAGACCTGGGTCAAGTCCAAAGCTCACACATCGCCTCTTTCCGAGCCTCAGATTTCCTTGTCTATACAAGGGGTGGTGGTGGTCATATTTACCTTGCAGGGGTGTAGTGAAAGTCTGAGGTAAACCTTGACCATGGTAGGTGCTCAATGGATGATGACCATAACTTCGTTATTAGGATCACTGGATTTAGAGCACAGCCCTCTGTTTTAACAGGTAAGGCAGTAGGACACATGATAAGCCAGTATGATTTGCTAAGTTGAACCACATGAAATTGATGATTTTGTAGATTAAGCATAATTGAATATGGTCACTTACATATGATTCAAGCTAGTAACACGGAAATCAGCAAATTTTCTGTAAAGGGCCGGGTGCCGTAGACAATCCTTCCATGAATGGGCGTGGCTGTGTTCCAGTAAAATTGTACTTACAAAAATGGGCTGAATTTGACCCCTGTAATATTTGCCAAACCCTGTCATAATATGTCAGATTCATTCTTACATAAAGTGAACTTTCTGTGACACATATAAGTCAGTGTCCAGGTATCTTCCCAATTATAACAGTGGCTTATCTGTAGAGTTCTTGATGGTGTTTATTATCACCAGACACTCCTCCAAGTGCTTTACAAATAGGAACTAATTTCATTCTCACAACAGCCCTATGAGGTATGTGCTGTTATTATTGCCCCATTTTATGGATGAGGAAAATGAGGCTCAGAGAGGCTGAGTAACTTGTTTGGAGTCCCATAGTTAGAGTGGATAGCAGCTCAACAGAACTCAAACCGAGTTTGTAGAGTCAAGTTGGATGTCTGTAATTCAGGCTGATTCAGGTTGGAAGCAGGGGGCGGGGGGATAGGGTGATCAAGCCTGTTTGCTGCCCACAAAGCATGGTCTTTAGGGCCTTAAAGTGGCAGCAGGCATGGTAGAGGTGGACAGTGGGCCTGGGGTGGAAAAGCACAGACTCTTCTTTGGGGAGCTAAGCCCTGGGTCATGGCCCAGTGTCTGGGGCTGTTTCCTAGGTGACCTCCAGTGACACATGAAGGGTCAGTATATAGGGAGGAATCTCTGGCCTGTGGAACAGGAAATTGTTTACATTCCTTATGTTCCATGCAGTATCTCTGGGGAATTCTGGGCCCCATTCCCAGACCTGGGCCCCAGGGGACCTGGTAGGGAGAGGGGGGTAAAGGAACAGGCTCCCCAGGATGCCTGAGCTCTGCTGTCAAACCAAGGTACTTGTATACCTTGTTGATTCCTTTTGCCTATTAATTTAGCCACAAATGAATAAGCCACTGGTCAGGACTCCAGCCTTGTGCACACCATGCTTTTTTCCCTAATGCCATTCCCCTTGCCCAGAAAGAATTTCTTACCTCTGTACCTTTCCTTAGTTCTCTCACCTCTTTCAAGACTGGCTCAGTGCCACTTCCTGGAAGCCTTTTCTGACCTCCTCTTCACACCCCAGGCTACACCAGGTTCCCCTTCCTAGTGCTGCCAAAGCCCCTGTCTCCTTAACCCTTCTGGCTTCTCTACAAAAGGGGACCCCTCAAGGAAAGGGACCATACCTTATTTGCTCTTGTGTCCTCACCACCAGGGTGATCCCTGGTGTCCAGCATGGCCTCCACAGGCTAGAAGCTGGTTAAAAGCATGTTGTTTGAATGCAACATCATCATCCACAAAGGCCTGCCCCTTCCTCTATAAGACATGGCCCTTGGGCGAGTTGCCTGAGCTTTGGGAGTCTTAATGTCATCACCAGGAAGGGACAGTGATGTGATTTGAGAGTTGCGGGGAATAAATGAGATAAAGCAGAAAGTTGCCAGCACAGTGCCTGGCTCGTAGCAGGCACTTTGGAAGTGGCCATACATATCCTTGCCCCCATTACCCCCATTCATGGAGGTAGGGGAAGGATAGAGGAAAAGGCTGTTTGAATACCCCAAAGCCAC
Source organism: Mirounga angustirostris (assembly GCF_029215605.1). Lineage (NCBI taxonomy): Eukaryota > Metazoa > Chordata > Mammalia > Carnivora > Phocidae > Mirounga > Mirounga angustirostris. The sequence goes on from NW_026991716.1 coordinate 36,216,554, forward strand.
AGCATTGGCCTCAAGTGCTAAAGGCAGGGTTTATGAATCAGCTTTGGTTCTACAACAAGAGAACGGAGCTTGGAGTCAGAATATTTAGTTGTGAGTCCCAGCTCTGCCTCTGAGCAGCAATGGGCGCCATTGACAAGACATATAACTGCTGGTAATATCATTATAAACCTCAATATTATTATCTGTCAGAGGGGATAGTAATAATGACCTCACAAAGTCCTTGTGAGGTTGACATGAGATTGCAGAGCTGTGAAAACTCTTGGCCCAGCTCCGAGGGAAAGCTCGATCATGAATTATTGAGTCTGGATCTATAGAACTCTTGAGAAAGCTCTGAGCAGGGCTCAACTTAGGGTGTTTCTTGGGCACGTGCCATGTGGCTTAGTGGTTTACAGCTTTAGGGTCATGCAGTCATGGGCTTGAGTCCTAGCTATGCTACTAACTAGCTGTGTGTCCTTAGCAAGTTACTTAACCTTTCTGAACCATGGTTTGTCTTTTAATGACTTCTTTAAGATGATGCCACCTATCTCAGAGAGTTGTTATAGGGATTGAAATGTGGATAGAACCCAGTGTCTGGTACACACCAAATCTCAAGTATTAATATTATTCTGCTTTTACTTATGACTTAGGAATAAGCGTTGATGATATAGGGCTTTAGAAGTCCTAGTTAGTATAAAAACTGGTGTATAGAGGGCCATAGTTTGGGGGTAAGGGTTAGATTTTTCATCTTTACAAACCAAATGGGAGTACTGCACTCAAGTGATAGGAAGTACTTCCTGGCTTGGTGTGGAATGTGGGAGGGGTGCTCAGTGCAGATGAGGAGAACCCCTGGGGAAATCTTTGGGACTGGGATGGAGCCAAACAGTATGGCTGACCAGGCCCTGCCATCACACAGAGAGGAAACCGAGTCCCAGAGAGGCTAAAACTGTGGCCCCCTGACCCACGTCTGGATAGTGCCAGAGCTAGGACTAGCCCCCGTCTCCTGAGTTAGGTATGTGTTCTCCATTATGCAGAAGGATGTGAGTAAGGAGGTCAAGTCTGGCAGGAGCCGGAGAACTGGAGGAGATCCTTGAAGGGGGCCTTACAGTCCTCACAGGAGGGCTATTTCCTCATTGATGATTTGCTGTTTTAGGCCAGTTAGTCTGTGTTTAGGGACCCACAGGGAGAAGAGGAGGGGGCAAGGAGACAGGATGTGGAGCGCACGGAGGTGTTGGTGTTCAGTGAATTTTCATGGAGAGAAAGGTGGGTGGTGGTAGGGGTGGGTTGAATCCCTCTGCTGGGGTTTAAGTCCACTGGGTTTTGTTCTATTGTTGCTTCTCATTTTTCCATACTGCTCCTCAATTTTTCTTCAAGGTGAGCACCTCCATTTCTTCTCTTTGTGAAGTGAACTTGCAGAAAGGAACACTCCGGCCCCCTTCACCTTTCCACTCCCTGCCCAGCATCAGAGACGATGGTTTCCCCTTCCAAAAGAGCTAGCTCAGAGCCTGAGGAAAAGCCCAGCTTCTCAGGTCTAGACTCCCCAGTGGACAAAGGCAAAGCTGGATGGCTTCTTTTTTTATTGTTATATTAATCACCATACATTACATCATTAGTTTTTGATGTAGTGTTCCATGATTCATTGTTTGTGCATAACACCCAGTGCTCCATGCAGAACGTGCCCTCTTTAATACCCATCACCAGGCTAACCCATCCACCCACCCCCCTCCCCTCTAGAACCCTCAGTTTGTTTTTCAGAGTCCATCGTCTCTCATGGTTCATCTCCCACTCTGATTTCCCCCCCTTCATTCTTCCCCTCCTGCTATCTTCTTTTTTTTTTTCTTAACATATATTGCATTATTTGTTTCAGAGGTACAGATCTTTGATTCAACAGTCTTGCACAATTCACAGCGCTCACCATAGTACATACCCTCCCCAGTGTCTATCACCCAGCCACCCCACCCCTCCCACCCCACCCCCACTCCAGCAACCCTCAGTTTGTTTCCTGAGATTAAGAACTCCTCATATCAGTGAGGTCATATGATACATGTCTTTCTCTGATTGACTTATTTCGCTCAGCAAAACACCCTCCAGTTCTATCCACATCATTACAAATGGCAAGATCTCATTCCTTTTGATGGCTGCATAATATTCCATTGTATATATATATACCACCTCTTCTTTATCCATTCATCTGTCAATGAACACCTTGCCTCTTTCCACAGTTTGGCTATTGTGGACATTGCTGCTATAAACATTGGGGTGCACGTACCCCTTCGGATCCCTACATTTGTATCTTTGGGGTAAATACCCAGTAGTGCAGTTGCTGGATCATATGGTAGCTCTATTTTCAACTTTTTGAGGAACCTCCATACTGTTTTCCAGAGTGGCTGCACCAGCTTGCATTCCCACCAACAGTGTAGGAGGGTTCCCCTTTCTCTACATCCCCACCAACATCTGTCGTTTCCTGACTTGTTAATTTTAGCCATTCTGATTGGTGTGAGGTGGTATCTCATTGAGCTTTTCATTTGGATTTCCATGATGCCAAGCGATATTGAGCACTTTTTCATGTGTCTGTTGGCCATTTGGATGTCTTCTTTGGAAAAATGTCTGTTCATGTCTTCTGCCCATTTCTTGATTGGATTCTTTGTTCTTTGGGTGTTGAGTTTGATGCGTTCTTTATAGATTTTGGATACTAGCCCTTTATCTGATATGTCATTTGCAAATATCTTCTCCCATTCTGTCATTACAGACAGAATGTCTTTTGGTTTTGTTGACTGTTTCCTTTGCTTTGCAAAAGCTTTTTATCTTGATGAAGTCCCAATAGTTCATTTTTGCCCTTGCTTCCCTTGCCTTTGGCAATGTTTCTAGGAAGAAGTTGCTGCGGCTGAGGTCGAAGAGGTTGCTGCCTGTGTTCTCCTTTAGGATTTTGATGGATTACTGTCTCATATTGAGGTCTTTCAACCATTTTGAGTCTATTTTTGTGTGTGGTGTAAGGAAATGGTCCAGTTTCATTCTTCTGCATGTGGCTGTCCAATTTTCCCAGCACCATTTGTTGAAGAGACTGTCTTTTTTCCATTGGACATTCTTTCCTGCTTTGTCAAAGATGAGTTGACCATAGAGTTGAGGGTCCATTTCTGGGCTCTCTATTCTGTTCCCTTGATCTATGTGTCTGTTTTTGTGCCAGTACCATATTGTCTTGATGATGACAGCTTTGTAATAGAGCTGGATCCAGAATTGTGATGACGCCAGCTTTGCTTTTCTTTTTCAACATTCCTCTGGCTATGCGGGGTCTTTTCTGGTTCCATACAAATTTTAGGATTATTTGTTCCATTTCTTTGAAAAAAGTGGATAGTATTTTGATGGGGATTGCATTGAATGTGTAGATTGCCCTAGGTAGCATTGACATCTTCACAATATTTGTTCTTCCAATCCATGAGCATGGAACATTTTTCCATTTCTTTGTGTCTTCCTCAATTTCTTTCATGAGTATTTTATAGTTTTTGGAGTACAGATCCTTTGCCTCTTTGGTTAGCTTTATTCCTAGGTATCTTAAGGTTTTGGGTGCAATTGTAAATGGGATCGACTCCTTAATTTCTCTTTCTTCTGTCTTGTTGTTGGTGTATAGGAATGCCACTGACTTCTGTGCATTGATTTTCTATCCTGCCACTTTACTGAATTCCTGTGAGTTCTAGCAGTTTTGGGGTGGAGTCTTTTGGGTTTTCCACATAAAGTATCATATCATCTGCAAAGAGTGAGAGTTTGACTTCTTCTTTGCCGGTTTGGATGCCTTTGATTTCTTTTTGTTGTCTGATTGCTGTGGCTAGGACTTCCAATACTATGTTGAATAGCAGTGGTGATAGTGGACAGCCCTGCCATGTTCCTGACCTTAGGGGGAAAGCTCTCAGTTTTTCCCCATTGAGAATGATATTTGCTGTAGGTTTTTCATAGATGGCTTTTATGATATTGAGGTATGTACCCTCTATGCCTATACTCTGAAGAGTTTTGATCAAGAAAGGATGCTGTACTTTGTCAAATGCTTTTTCTGCATCTATTGAGAGGATCATATGATTCTTGTTCTTTCTTCTGTTAATGTATTGTATCATGTTAATTGATTTGTGGATGTTGAACCAACCTTGCAGCCCAGGGATAAATCCCACTTGGTCGTGGTGAATAATCCTTTTAACGTACTGTTGGATCATGTTGGTTAGAATTTTGGTGAGAATTTTTGCATCCATGTTCATCAGGGATATTGGTCTGTAATTCTCCTTTTTGATGGGGTCTTTGTCTGGTTTTGGGATCAAGGTAATGCTGGCCTCATAAAAAGAGTTTGGAAGTTTTCCTTCCATTTCTATTTTTTGGAGCAGTTTCAGAAGAATAGGTATTAATTCTTCTTGAAATGTTTGGTAGAATTCCCCTGGGAAGCCATCTGGCCCTGGGCTTTTGTTTGTTGGGAGATTTTTGATGACTGCTTCAATTTCCTTAGTGGTTATAGGTCTGTTCAGGTTTTCTATTTCATCCTGGTTCAGTTTTGGTAGTTGATACATCTCTAGGAATGCCTCCATTTCTTCCAGATTATCTAATTTGCTGGCATAGAGTTGCTCATAATATGTTCTTATAATTGTTTGTATTTCTTTGGTGTTGGTTGTGATCTCTCCTCTTTCAGTCATGATTTTGTTGATTTGGGTCATTTCTCTTTTCTTTTGGATAAGTCTGGCCAGGGGTTTATCAATCTTGTTAATTCTTTCAAAGAACCAGCTCCTAGTTTCGTTGATCTGTTCTACTGTTCTTTTAGTTTCTATTTCATTGATTTCTGCTTTGATCTTTATTATAATTTCTCTTCTCCTGCTGGGTTTAGGCTTTATTTGCTGTTCTTTCTCCAGCTCCTTTAGGTGGAGGGTTAGGTTGTGTACTTGAGACCTTTCTTGTTTCTTGAGAAAGGCTTGTATTGCTATATACTTGCCCCTAAGGACTGCCTTTGCTGCATCCCAAAGATTTTGAATAGTTGTGTTTTCATTTTCATTTGTTTCCATGTATTTTTTTAATTCTTCGTTAATTTCCTGGTTGACCCATTCATTCTTCAGTAGGATGCTCTTTAGCCTCCATGTATTTGAGTTCTTTCTGACTTTCCTCTTGTGATTGAGTTCTATTTTCAAAGCATTGTGGTCTGAAAATAGGCAGGGAATGATCCCAATCTTTTGGTACCGTTTGAGACCTGATTTATGACCTAGGATGTGATCGATTCTGGAGAATGTTCCATGGGCACTAGAGAAGAATGTGTATTCCGTTGCTTTGGGATGGAATGTTCTGAATATGTCTGTGAAGTCCCATTTGGTCCAGTGTGTCATTTAAAGTCTTTATTTCCTTCTTGATCTTTTTCTTAGATGATCTGTCCATTTCAGTGAGGGGGGTGTTAAAGTCCCCCACTATTATTGTATTGTTGTCAATGAGTTTCTTTGCTTTTGTTATTAATTGCCTTATATAATTGGCTGCTCCCATGTTAGGGGCATAGATATTTACAATTGTTAGATCTTCTTGTTGGATAGACACTTTAAGTAGGATATAGTGTCCTTCCTCATGTCTTATTACAGTCTTTGGTTTAAAATCTAATTTGTCTGATGCAAGGATTGCCACCCCAGCTTTCTTTTGGTGTCCATTAGCATGGTAAATGGTTTTCCACCCCCTCACTTTCAATCTGGGGGTGTCTTTGGGTCTAAAATGAGTCTCTTGCAGACAGCATATCAATGGGTCTTGTTTTTTTATCCAATCTGAGAGCCTGTGTCTTTTGATGGGGGCATTTAGCCCATTCACATTCAGGGTAACTATTGAAAGATAGGAATTTAGTGCCATTGTATTGCCTGTAAGGTGACTGTTACTGTATATTGTCTGTGTTCCTTTCTGGTCTATGTCGCTTTTAGGCTCTCTCTTTGCTTAGAGGACCCCTTTCAATATTTCTTGTAGGGCTGGTTTCGTGTTTGCAAATTCCTTTAGTTTTTGTTTGTCGTGGAAGCTTTTTATCTCTCCTTCAATTTTCAATGACAGCCTAGCTGGATATAGTATTCTTGGCTGCACATTTTTCTCATTTAGTGCTCTGAATATATCATGCCAGTCCTTTCTGGCCTGTCAGGTCTCTGTGGATAAGTCTGTTGCCAATCTAATGTTTCTACCCTTGTAGGTTACATATCTCTTCTCCCGAGCTGCTTTCAGGATTTTCTCTTTGTCTCTGAGGCTTGTAAGTTTTACTATTAGATGACGGGGTGTTGACCTATTTTTTTTTATTTTGAGAGGGGTTCTCTGTGCCTCCTGGATTTTGATGCCTGTTTCCTTCCCCAAATTAGGGAAGTTCTCTGCTATGATTTGCTCCAATATACCTTCTGCCCCTCTCTCTCTTTCTTCTTCTTCTGGGATCCCAATTTTTCTAATGTTGTTTCGTCTTATGGTATCGCTTATCTCTCAAATTCTGCCCTTGTGATCCAGTAGTTGTTTATCTCTCTTTTTCTCAGCTTCTTTATTTTCCATCATTTGGTCTTCGATATCACTGATTCTCTCTTCTGCCTTGTTTATCCTAGCAGTTAGTGCCCCCATTTTTGATTGCACCTCATTAATAGCCTTTTTGATTTTGACTTGGTTAGATTTTAGTTCTTTTATTTCTCCAGAAAGGGTTTCTCTAATAACTTCCATGCTTTTTCAAGCCCAGCTAGTATCTTTAAAGTAATGATTCTGAACTCTCGATCCAACATCATACTAATGTCCGTATTGAGTAGGTCCCTGGGAATTGGTACTACCTCTTGTTCTTTTTGTTGAGGTGATTTTTTTCCATCTTGTCATTTTGTCCAGAGGAGAGTAGATAAATGAGAGAACAAAATGCTAACAGGGTAACAACGTCCCCAGAAAATATACTCTAAACAAATCAGAAAAGACCTGAAGCCGGGGGAAAAGAAAGGGAAAGAAAGAAAAAAGAAGAAAAAAGAAAAAGAAAAAGAAAAAGATAAAAACAAAGAAAAACAGAACAAAACAAAACAAAAAACAGAATATGATCAAATATGATCAGGCTGGTGCATAAATCAGTGCCACACACTAGATTTTGGGTGTATTTTGGTCTGTCAGAAGAAAGTGCCTCCCAAAATTTTAAAGAAAGAAAAACTTATATATGTACAAAAATAAGGGTTGATATGATGAAGGGATGGAGTATGACCATAAAGATGAAAATTATAAAGAATTTTATAAAAGGTATTGATAAGAAGTTGTTTGAAAAAAGAAAGAAGAGGATTTAAAAAAAAAAAGGAAAAAAAGGGGAGAGAATGTGATCAGGGAGGAGATTAGAACAAAGCCATACACTAGAGATTTAGGGTTTATTTTGATCTGTTAGAAGAAACTGTATCTCAAAATTTTAAAGAGAGAACAACTTATATATATATGCCAAAAATAAGGTTAACTACTATGAAGGGATAGAATATGACTCTAAAAATTAAAAATAAAAGTGTTTTTTTAAATAGGGATTGATAAGATGTTGGTTGAAAAAGGGAAAAAGAAAAATTCAAAAAAAAAAAAAAGACAGTTAAAAAAAAATTAACTTTGAAAGACTAAAGAATCATGGTAAAAAAGCCATGGATTCTATGTGCAGTATTCCCCTAGCGCTGGAGTTCTGCTATTCTCATTGATGGGTAAACTTGGTCTTGGCTGGCTGTTCTCGCTGATCTTCTGGGGGAGGGGCCTGTTGCTGTGGTTCCCAAATGTCTTTGCTGGAGGCAGAATTGCCCTTCCCTTGCCGGGCCAGGCTAAGTAATCTGCTCGGGTTTGGTCTCAGGAGCTTTTGTTCCCTGCAAGCTTTCCGTACAGCTTTGGAGAACGGGAAGGAAAATGGTGGCCTCCCAATCTCCACCTGGAGGAGCCGAGAACTTGGAACCCCACTCCTCAGTACGCCCCCAGAGAAAAGCAGTCAATCACTCCCGTCTCTCTGGTCTCCGGCTGCACTCCGTGTTCACCCAGCCTGTGACTGAGTGTTTCTATCTCTGGCACCGGACCCCGTGTGGAGTCTCCAAACCCAGCAGATCCCTGCGGTGCACTCCTGCGCCATTCCTCCTGGGGGAGGAAGGGGAGTCTCCCCGGATCTGCCGCTTGTTGGGTCCCTGCTGGAGGAGCAGTGGTCAAACTGTGCCACAGATCACAGTTTATGGCAACCCTGAGCTGCGAGCCCACTCCTCGGCTCCGTCTCTGCAGCCAGCTTCCCCGCTCCAATACCTGGGAGCTCTGCCGCACTCAGGCATCCCTGGTCTTTCTGTGACCCCGAGGGTCCTGAGACCACACTGTCCCACGAGGGTTCCACCCCCCGCTTAGCTACTGAGCGACGTCCCTCAGCGGAGCAGACTTCTAAAAGTTCTGATTTTGTGCTCCAGGGCTCTATCACTTGCCAGAAGCAGCGGACGGAGGCCCCCTCCCCCGCCGTCTATCCTCCCGAATATCACCTCGGATTCACTTCTCCGCACGTCCTACCTTCCAGAAAGTGGTTGCTTTTCTGTTCAGAGAGTTGTTGCTATTCTTTTCTTTGATCTCCTGTTGAGTTTGTAGGTGTTCAGAATGGTTTGATCCCTATCCAGCTGAATTCCTGGGACCAGACGAAATCCAGGTCTCCTACTCCGCCATCTTGCTCTGCCCCCCAAGCTGGGTGGCTTCTTAAATCAGGCTGGGCAGAGTCCTACAATGCCAGGTCTCGGTGGTCCCAGCTGTGCCTGGAAAGGGCTTGTGGTTGCAGGCTCTGTCTGGGCAGGGTAAGTGTTGCCTGGCTAGGCAATAATGATAACGAAGTCACAACAGCAGTGCTGGCCTCCTTTAGAGAATGCCCAGTATGCTCTGACATCTTATCTACATTACTGCTCTGACTCTTCACTGAAGCCCACCGAGGAAGGTGCTGTGATTATCTTGGTGTCATAGAACCTGAGGCTCTGAGAAATGTGCTTCAGGTCACCCAGCTGGGAAGGCAAAGCCAGAAGTCAAATCCCAGTCATCTGACTTGGAAAATTGCTGGGGTGAAGGAGCCCTAAGAATAGGATGCGCGAGAAATGAGGGCAGAAGCCTTCCTCCTCACAGTGGAGAAGAAGGAAGTCTTCAGGATCTCTGTAACCCTCTTCCGGCCTGGACAGCATCTTCAGGACTGGAGATAGTTCTAAACTAAGCTGCAGAGATTGGTCTTCTCTGGTGGAGAGAAGTAATGGGGGTGGGGGGCGGGCTGGGGCAAGATGGGGAAAGGGGCCGCTGGCATGGGAAGACGAGCTCTAGACCTTAGCTTGAACACCGGCGTCTTGGGTTTCAATCCCAGCTCTGTCCCTAGCTGTGTGACCTCAGAAAAGACCTTTCCTCTTTTGACCTCAATTTTCTGATCTATGCTGTAAAGCTACATGGGTTCCAGCTGAGAGCCTGTGGTTTTAGTCTTCGATGTTCAAGTGGGGCCCTAACAGACTTAAGAAAGGGTCATTGGGAGTAGGGCACCCTCAGAAACATCAGCATAGTGGGGAGCTGTCAAACAGGCAACCCCTTAAAAGGGCAAATATGCAGCACTACCCCTGGTGCTCAGGCTCTTCTCTGTGGGGACGGTACTTCCTGTTTGGAAGGTCAGTATCTCCATCTCCCGTCCTCCTGAGGCCACACCACCTCACTTCCTGTACTCAGAGAAGATGTTAAAACATATATAATGGCAAGTATGGCATGGCACCGAGCAATCAGAGCAGTCATGGCTGTAAACAGCTGGTGTGAGACTATTACAGGGTATACCAACTGTATGCCTATCCTGCCCCCAACTCCTGATTGTTCCTAGGAAAGTCTGGCTCAAGAGCTGAAGAGCAAAGACAGACAAGGATGGAGACTAGGGAGCAAAAAGTTGAGGAGGTGAAGGCAGGAAGCAAGTTCACAGGTCCTCCCAGACATCAGCTCGTCCCTCCCCCAAACACCATCATACTGTCAACTCAGCCTCACTGTGGCCTCTGGGAGAGTCCTCATGCTTTGTGCCCTGAAAAAAACAGCCTCTCCCCCAGCTGCAGCTGCATATTGGAGGCTGAAGAAACAAAGGGGATTGGTCTGTACTCTGCAGCATTATGCCAAACTTGACAATGGGGAGGTGACCCCCAGGGTGGTTGACCCCAATCTGCCTGCAGAATTGGTGCTTTACTAAGCCTGATAGTCAGAGACCAGGGCTTTGTCTCACCCACTCTTGGCTACTAGCTATCAAGTCCCATAGAAAACCCCAAAAGCCTCCTTTCCTCTTTCATTTTCCTCAGCTCCCAGCCTATTTTAGGTCTTTGCCACCATGTACCAGGATTGCTGAGTTAGCCACTGGCTTCTTCCCCTATCCCCAGATTCAGGGCTGTTGCCTTATTCCCTATAAAGGTTCCTGATTGCTTATCAACTGCTAGGAGTCAGAGATTTCAATTAATATTTCTTGACTGATTGACAAGGGCCTGTCTTTTCCATGAGCACAGACCATTTCCTAATTGACCAAGAAATACTTATTGAGCACCACTAAGTGCAAGGTATTTTATTAGCCATAGAAATGGGAGGGGTATCAAAGAAGCAGGAAGCATGGCCCCTGCCCTCAGGAAGTCTTCACTATACCTGTGGAGAGCCAATATATAAACACAAAAAAGATAACCAATAATACAAGACCACTTCAGTGTATTAACTGAGGCTCTCCTGGGTCTATTAAAAAGCCTGTCACAAAGTTTATAAAGAAAGATAAAATGGAGCCAGTAAACAGCTCTAGAATGACAATTAAAATGAATCATGACTTATAGGAGAGGCCTGATCAGATTAGACTGTTACTAGCTAGATTGTTAGGGTTTAGGAAATAAAGCATTGTTCTCCAGAAGTTACCTAGGGTTCACTAGGAGCAAGTTATGACACATTTATCTTTTTCTGATAAGGCTCTAGAGCTCCATTCTGAGGTATGCCTTAGATTTGGTATATCTACCCCCAAATTCCACAAGGCTTCAGGAAAAATCTCCTATAGTGTCTTTATAGAAAAGAGGGCTAGATAAGAGCATGGGTTCATGGATTCCAAGATGGTTGAAGGACTGTTCCCTGAGAGTGTTGATTACTAGTTCTTTGGCATTCCCAGATGAGGTAGCTATGTCATCTGGGTCTGTCTATACCTTTGTTGTGGTCAACACATTTAGCAATGGTATGGGTAAAGACCATGGGTATATTCTGAACATTTCTGTTAATGACCAAATCTAGGAGAAATAGCTTAGAGTCAAGACTCAAAAGTATCTTGACCCCTTGTGGCTATGCATACCAAAGCATTGAAAGAAGAAACATAAAGAGATATTTGCACACCCATGCTCATAGTAGCATTATTCATAATAACCAAAAGGAGGAAGTAACCCAAGTGTCCATTTATAGGTGAATGGATAAACAAAATGTATATAAATACAGAAGACTATTATTCAGCCTTAAAAAGAAAGGAAATTCTGACACATGCTATAACATGTATTAACCTTAAAGACATTATTTTAAGTGAAATAAGCCAGTCACAAAAGGACAAATCCTATATGATTCTACTCCTATGATTCTAGTCATACTGCTATTTAGAGTAGTCAAAATCATAGAGACAGAAAGTAAAGTGGTAGTTGCCAGGGGCTTGGGGGAGAGGGAAATGAGAAATTATTGTTTAATGAGTACAGAGTTTCTATTTTGCAAGATGAAAAAATTTTGGAGATAGATGGTAAGGATGGTTGCACAGCAATGTGAATGCATGTAATGAACTATACACATAAAAATGGTTAAAATGATAAATTTTGTGTTATGTGTATTTTATAATTAAAAAAATCCTGACCCCAGACCTGTGATAATAATAGAGAAAAAGGCAGAATCCTTTTTATGTTAAAAAAAAAAAATTAAGATATGCAAATACTGAATGAGGAGAACATGGCTGGGCAGCAGTGTTGTGGGTAAGCTCTCCTGAACCCACCCAGGTTATCTGAAAGCACATTTAGGAACCAGTAGTGGTCAAGGGTGGTTTTAACCCTTTTGGGAGGCCTATGTGCAGGTAGTTAGGCTTTATCTAGAAGCTATGTGGCATCAATGACTAGGGCTGGCCAGTGTTTCTTCCCAAGCCGGGGCACCATTGAATGAGGCTCTCCCCGTGGCAAGCTAAAAACTTAACCCTTTCTGTTACAATGACCACTCAACTGTTGGGTGTTCATGAGTTTTGGTCTCTGGCCAAAGTGGTGTCTTCTGTTCTTGGTTGGTATGGAAAACAAATCTGACCAGATTTCCTTCAGTATTGGCTGAACACTGTTCCAATGATCAGCCCCATTTCCTCTCAGGGTTCACTCTGATGACTCCCCCAGGTTACCTCTCCTTCTAGATAGATGGGTGGTGAGCCCATGTCCTATTGATATTTCATATTCATTCAAACATGCTTGGCACAACAGACTGGACAGAAAACCCTGCGAGTCTCTGAAGATTTCTATCCTCTACTCCCTAGGAGTCATGCCATAAAATTAGCTTGCTACCTCTCCTGCCAGTCTACTTCAACCCTTCCCTCCCCACTGGATGAAACCTTTAAACCAGGCATCTGTACACCTTAAAATGAATCTAGTGACTGAGTTGGCCCTGCTGAAAATGGCTCTGCTAGAGTACAGGGAATAGGATACCCATCTGTACAATCATGGAGAAGGTGCAATTCACGTTCTGCGACTACCGCCTTCCTCTGTTCTCTGGGGGCATGGAAGGAGAATCTGAAAATGTCTGTGGCAGAAAACACTGGAGGGCATGATGGGGAGGGAATCCTCCAGGTGGAAGGAGCTGGAGGGAACAGAAAGAAGCTGTGAAAGAAGGGAGGGCAGGCCTGATTGTTGGGTTGAGGGCTCCTAACAGTTCGGCAAAGAAGTTATGGTAGCTCAGTGACCACTGTCCCTGCCTACCTGGCTGCCATTGCCTGACCACTCTGTGCTGTCTGTTCTCCTGTCCAGATCACGATGAGGACCTAGGGCATCTGCCAGCTGACTATCCCCCCTGGCCTGGAGTGACCATGGCCCCCCGCAAGAGGAGCCGCCATGGCCTGGGCTTCTTGTGCTGCTTTGGGGGCAGTGGCCTCCCTGAGATCAACCTCCGAGACAACCACCCTCTGCAGTATATGGAGTTTTCAAGTCCTATCCCGAACCAAGAGGAGCTCAATGTCCGCTTCGCAGAGCTGGTGGTCAGTAAAGGGACAAGGAAGGGAGAGTGTTGACAATGGGAAGAGGGATTCTGGAGCAGACAGAGCAGGACAGAGGGTGGGGACCTATGTGCTGGGATCTCTACCTATGAAACTCTGCTTGGGGTGAGGGTGGGCCCATCAGGACAATGCAGATGTGAGGGAGAAAAAAGTCATTTACTGGTGTGGATACCATGAAATATGTCCCCAGAAGAATGGACCTACCTCATATCTCCAAGGGATTCTAGACCTCATGGTACAGCAGTTAATCCATCATGAAAGAAGGAGGTCCAGGCTTTTGTGAAATAAGGCAGTGAAGCACTTCAAAGAATACCAGAACACTTGACACCTTTCTCTCTTCTGCTCTCTGGAACTTCCCTGGGATTCTTCCACCTCATACAGGAACAAGGGACAGAGTGGTGTTCTGTAGGCAGATACCAGGTCCTCATAGAAGGGGATGATTGACTAGAAATATGGAGGTAGAGATGTCCATATTGCACCTGGCTCAGGCCTGGTTCAGGGCTGGTGATTATATCCCATGTCTAGCTTATGGCAGGTGGATGCTCTGTCTTTTACACCGGTAGCAGCTCTTCCTGACTATGTGATGCCCATTCAGACTAGGGCAGCACTACACCTTTGTGAGAACCACTCACAAAGTGAGTATGTGAAGTTATACCCTGACCACAAAGAGAACAGGAAAGAAGCATGATTCCTCTTCTTGGAGGTCTGGTGGTGAGACAAAGCAAAGGAGACTCTCAGATCAAGGATGTAGGACCCATGCCCAGGACTCAGGGCTGGACCCTGTATAGAGCGATAAGCACAAATTCATCTACCTCTAGCTCTTGGTCATTCATTCTCGTGGTTGGCCAGTAGTCAAGCCAGCAGAGAAAAAATGCTATGTGATTTGAAATGGGATTTCATATTTGAATTGGATAATGAGTTATGATTAAGGCAATCTAGCTTTCCAAATAACTGGACCACTATAAGATAAGACCATGCAGGTTATGCAAAAAAGTTATCCACCTTCCTCGTCACATCAGGCTCAGGGAAACTCGTTGTTTCTGAACTCAGGTTCAGGAAACCCTCATCCTTTCCTCAGGATGGAGCATAGATGGGAGAGAACGAAGTGTTTACTAATATACAATGACATTTGGAACCTGATTGGTGTTAGTACTACTAGGATCTGTTTTGTTTTGTTTTGTTTTGTTTTGTTTTTAATTCAGAATACTGCTGACATCAAATGTGTTGGTTTTCCACCCCACACAATTCCCTAGTTCATTGCAGACATCAACTAGTATCCTACAACTTAACTCCATGCTGACATTAACTACCCAGAGTTAATATAGACCTTACAGAAGAAGGGCTCAGATCCACAAGACGGCCCTCCACCCAGACACCAGTCAGAAGCCGTAGGTCCCGTGTTACCCACACTTCAGAGAGATTTGGCTACAAGTCGGGAGTTCCCATGATCCTCTCTTCAGGTTGGATAATTTGCTAGAATGGCTCACAGAATATAAGGAAAGACTTCACTTACTACTACCAGTTCATTATAAAGGATATTACAAAGAATACAAATGAACAGCCAGATGAAGGGGTACATTGGGTAAGGTCCAGAAGGGTAAGGGTCCTGTCCCAAGCACAGGTGCTTCTGTCCTGTGGAATTTGTGTGCACCATCTCCCCAACATGTGAATGTGGTCACCAACCCCAAGGCCCTCTGAACCTTGTCCCTTAGAGGTTTTTATAGAGGTTTCATCATGTAGGTATGATAGGTTTTTAACTTCACCTTCAGTCTTTCTTCTCTCTCCAGAGTTTGAGAAGTGGGGCTGAAAATTCTAGGCTTCTAATCAAGGCTTAATCTTTCTGGTGACCAGCCCTGTGAAGGTATCCAGGGTCTCACCAAGAGTTGCTTCACTAGAAGAACAGAGGCTCCTGCCACCCAGAAAATTCCAAGGGATTTAGGAGCCCGGTGTCAGAAACAAAAGATGTTCCTGTCAATTTTATCACTTATAAAATTCCAAGGAATTTGGAAAGTTTATGCTATGAACTGGGAACAAAGATAAAAAATATATTTCTTATATTATCACAGCATGGACATTTTCTTGAACAGAGCACATGAGTTTTGAAAGAAGGACAGGATGAAGAATGTTCCTTTCCTTGGCCCTTTTATTCCGCAAGTATTTATTGAGCATCTTTAGTGGGCAGGACTCCTTACAAAGTACTTTGACAAAAGCAAGGATGAGGGGGCACTTGGGTGGCTCAGTGATTAAGTGTCTGCCTTCAGCTCAGGTTATGATCCCAGGGTCCTGGGATCGAGCACCGCATGGGGCTCCCTGCTCAGTGGGAAGTCTGCTTCTCCCTCTCCCACTCCCTCCACCCCCCCCCCGCTTGTGTTCCCTTTCTTGCTGTCTCTCTCTGTCAAATAAATAAATAAAATATTTTTTAAAAAAAAGATGAGTCACACAAGTCTTGTATGCAAGGAGACTAGCATCAGCAAACAAACGGAGCAAACTAACATTGAGCCAGTTTTGAGCAAACAAATGAAAAATATTCCTTGAGAACCTGCTATGTGCTGGGCCCTATGCGGGTCCCAGGGATTTGGTGATGAACCAAAAGGCACAGGCCCTGCCTCCAAGGACGTAAAATCTAATAGAGAAGACTGATCTTGAACAGTAATGACAAGTGTAGTTAGTGTTTGGAAAGGGGACATTCATGGGCCTGCAGCAATGTCTAGCAGGGAGTTTAATTTTCAACTGAGGGTCACAATGGTCCCCCTGAAGAGTGATATTTCCACTGAGATCCAAAGGCAGTGTGATGGCTGCAGAAGTGAATGGGGTTGCAGAGCAATGAGAGAGGGTTGTCCCCAATAGGAGAAGCAGCATATGTGAGAGTCTCCAGCCAGAAAAGAGCTGGGCCGTTAGGGTTTCACCATGGGTGAGAGAGTAACAGGATTTCATACGCAATCTTAAGGGTGATAGAAAGTCACCAAAGCAGGATGGTCTTCAAAAGACCATTCAGGGTACTCTATTGAAGAAGAGTTATGGGTAGAACATTAGGAGGGTTTTAATGCAATCCAAGCTAGGGAGAATGGTGGCTTGGATTAAATGTCATTAGTGAGGATGGAGAGGACAGATTGAAAAGCTATTTAGGAGGAAATATAGGACTTGTTGGGCTTGGAGAGTGAATAGGAATCAGGGAACACCCAGGTTTCTGATATGAGGATCTGAGTGGATGTTGGGGCCCTGTAAAAGACAGGAAATGCCAGAGGAAACTCAGGTTTAGAGAACTGGGGTGATGAACTTAGTTTGCATATTCTCTCTGTGCATCAATCTCCACATCTATAAAATGGGTTGTTGTAAGTTTATTGAGTAAACATTAAGCACTTAGAACAGTGCCTGGTGCATAGTGATACTACATAAATGTGTGAGGTACCTGAGGGACATCAAAATAGATAAGCACAGGGGGCAGTTTTGTCCCAGGGTCTGGAGCTCAGGAAACTGGTGGGCTAGAGGAACAGGTTTGAGAGAGTTTGGGGTAGTAACAGTCCTTGGGAATGGCTGAGAAGTCTTTACTAGGGAAGCATACAGGAAGGAGACACCAGGACCCCTGAGGGACTTCAACATTTGGTGGTAGAAGACAAGAAGACATCAAGGGAGCCTAAGATGAACATAGAGCAAAGCAAGAGGGATTGTCAGAGAGTGTGGTTGTTGCAGAAACCCAGGGAGATTCAATAAGGAGTGAATGGTCTGCAGTTAGTCATAGGCTACCTGGGCTGAGCCAAATCACCAAGAAATACCCATTAATTTAGTGACGGAGACCACTGGTGAGAAAAGATAAGTGCGTAAGTAACCAGAATCCAAGTTTGAATGTAACTGCTCTGGAGTTCAGGAGGGGAAAGATGGTCTTACCTGGGAATGGCTATGAAAGCCTTGCTAGAAGAGGCTGACCTTGAGCCTGGATAAATTAGACCAGGGCCCATGGGGTGGGTGGTCAGGGAGGGTAGTCCAGGTAGAACTAACTGTATAAGCAAAAGAAGAAGAGATGCAGTTTGCCCTGGGAAGCGTAAGGTACATATATATCTATTATTTCTTTGATTTCTGTTTCTGACCATGGAAAGGAAATACTCTAGAAACTTCAAGCGGGGCTCTGGGAATCTTAACTGAGGATGTTACTGGGATATGTAGAGAGTGATTCTAGGGAGGAACCTTTGTTTAGCATTAGATCTGTAGGAGTCTTTATTTCCAAAGGCAGATGAACTGATGGGTATTGCTTCAAATTATCTTTGTATGTGCTGTCCGAGATGGAAGCTATAGTCACTTGGGGCTACATATTTGAGATGTGGCTGGTCTGAACTGAGAGGAGCTATAAGGGTGAAATATACACCATATTTTGATGACTTACATTCTTTATATTCTTTTTTTTCAAACTCACAAATTTTTCTATTGATTACATGTTGAAATGATTATATTTTAGATATTTTGGGTTAAATGAAATATTAAATTTAACTTCACCAATTCCTTCTTAATTTTTACTATGACTAGAAATTTTTTAAAAATACATTTGGCTCACATTATATTCACATTATATTTCTATTGGACAGTTCTAATCTATGTAAAGGAAAGTCTTCAATGTTCTCCCTTAAAAGTATAGGGAAAAGAGATACTGACATTTAAGACCCTTATACTTTTTTAGATATTACTTTCACTGTTTATCATTTTTGAAAAGATAAAGATTATTAATAGTATGCTTTATTGTCTTAATGCGAGTATTGCTTTTGTTTAAAAAAAGAAAACTCTCACAATAATTGAGTCGAAAAGCAGGCTACATTTCTTGTGGCCCATCTATTTCTTTGATGAGCTTTGGCATAGCTCATGAATCACAGGAGGAAAGTCTTCAGTAAGAGAGGTTTTAGAGGCCATCTAATGCAGCCAAACCTTCAGTGACTCTCCTAGAACAACCCTAAATTTGATGACATCAGAACTACCCAATTATACTCCTTGGGAAGTGTGGATTAGTGTGGTGGAGCCCCCAGCCTTGTGTGGGTGGAGGAGCTACCTCTGACAGGCACACCTGCACGGGAAGCAGATCAGAACCTCCCTTTCTAATGGCATACTCTTCTTGCCAGGAGAGTTATACAGCTTGTTCTCACCAGCTCTTCTCACCCTGTGCCAAGAACAGGCCAAGGTTGGGGGGAGCCAGAGAATTTCTGGGGGAGAAACTCAAAGGGCAGGGAGACTTGCAGGATGAGGCAGAAACTAGATCTGTAGACTGAGTGCTTTGTCAGGCCTTGACTTATGATGTTGACAAGCTTAAGAAGGACAAGGGAAAGAAGAGCAGAAACCCAGGGCAAGATGGTTAGGAACTAGCAAAGCAATGCAGGAAGGAGATGTGCAGGGAACAGGGAGCCTGGAGGAGGAGAGCAGATTTGTAGAGACAAGTGGGAGTGGACAGGAAGTAAGGGAAGCATGGATAGAAGCAGCCCAGGCTTGGGTCAATATAAGGGAATGGGGGTGGGGGTGTAGGGCTGTATTTCTAGCAGAAGAATTGCCCTATCATACTTTGATACTCTCTGGAGGGAGACAGTAGGCTGAGGGATAGGTTTGGGGAAATTGCGATTTCCTGTAGCACTGAATATTCTAATGTCAACCATCTTTGGGTTTCAGACATATTTCTTGTCTTTGCAGGATGAATTGGATCTCACCGACAAAAACCGAGAGGCTGTGTTTGCACTGCCTCCGGAGAAGAAATGGCAGATCTACTGCAGCAAGAAGAAGGTGCCATGTCTGACCCCTTCCACTGCCACCTCAGGGTCCCCAGCCTGGCACAGCTCTTGCCTCTATGCTTTCTCGCTCATTCAACAGATATTTATTATATACCAGTGTCGTTCTAGGTGTCAGTGGCATGAATAAATCAGGACAAAAAATTCCCTGCTCTCATGGAGCTGACAGGGAAAGAGATTCTGGTTTTCAAAGATCCTTGATGCAGGTGCCCACTGGGCTCCAGGAGTGGGGCTGGGTCAAGGAGATACCAAGATGATAAGTCTATACTCCCTTCCCTTGCCTGCCTGGAGGGCATGTTGTCCTGTGCCATACCCAAGGGCAGCTTTGTGTTGTAAGGGCTGTTTGGGGCAGGGGTGGCCTCTTCTGGATCTTTGGCTCCCACGCGTCCCAGGCTCGGCCTCACAGGGCAGCAGGTATATCAAGGTCACACACCAGTACCCGTTCTCCCCACCCTCTCCTCCCTCTTTTCTCCTTCATTAAGAGATGTCGTCAGTCTCCCAGCTATGGTCTTCCTTAGGAAGGAAGGGGTGTGCCAGGCTCCAGCTGGGGCTTCATTAGTTCTTGTCTCTTCCCCTCTGCTTCCCTTGGTCTTCCTCCATATCTGTGTGTCTCTTACCCATCTTTCTGTCTGTATCTCTCTTGCCCCCCTTCTATTTTAGCCTTTCTCTTTCTTGGCCCATCTTCCTTGTTTCCCCTCCACCCTCCAATTTTTCAAACTAACAGCTTTTTCCTTTGACCTCAGAGTATAGGAGTTTGGGAGTTAGGACCCAGTTATTTCTGCATCAGAGGCTTGGACCTACTCCCCACTGGGAGAAGACAGGCAGGTCTGGGGTAGTTCTGAGCTGTTGCTCCTTCATGTTCCCTGAGCTTATTTGTTCATGGCTCTTTTCTTCTTCTTCTCACCCAGGGTATTTGTCTCAGCTGGGGTTTCACGACCTTATAAAATTGGAGGATTAGATTGTTATACCATTCTAGAGTTGGAAGGAGCTGAGAAGCAATTCAGTCTAGTCCTTTCTTCTGCATATGAAGCAAGGACAGCCTAGGGAGGCAGTGGACTCACCCAAAGGTCCCAGCCAATCATAGCCAGTGGCTGCACCATTGCTAAAACCCAGGCATGCTGAAGTCCAAGAGCCTGTGGTAAGATGCAGGGGCTGTGCACACTAGTCTAGTATACTTGATGCACATCTATTAGGCGCCTGCAGAATACTATGTGCTGTGTCCAGGACTCTCATTGTGAGAAAGATGATCTTGAAAAAGTTCAAGTCATAGGAGGGAGGGAGTACAAAATTAACTTCAGGAGTAGTTAATCATGTCTCATGCTTCTCCACTTTCCAAACTGATTTACTATGGAGTTCCTGTAAATTGATCTCTTACACAACTAAAATAAAAAAAAAAATACTGAAATGTAAGGATATCTTGTTCTACCTTCCAAACCAGATTACATGTAATCTCCCCCCACACTTTCACATACCCCTCTCTTGCCATGTGGTGCTTCCTCTGTAACATCTTCCCCACCTGTCTTAGCTTCAGTAATCTTTAATAACTCTGTCCTCTCCAAGCCCCCCTCATGAGCCTTCTGTAGATGCCCCCACCCTGGGCTTCCACAGCCCACTATAGACAGTTCGACCATAAAGCATTTGTCACCCTACTCTGACACTAGACTATTCTATGGAAGACAGAGACTGACTTTTTGCTCAGTACTTTCAGGGCTCAGTACAGTGATTGGCATGTAGTAGGTGCTCATTTAATGCATATGGAATGGAGAAATGATGAGCTGGCAAAGACAGGAAAATATATATTTGATGGTGCATTTGTTTTTGGTTCTGTGATCCCCTCCCCAAGGCCAGAAGATAGAATTGGGGAGTTTCAGTCACGAAGAGTTAACATATAGCCATGTGAAATCACAAAGACCAAATGCAGGCAGCTTTCCCACTGGTCTAAAATTTGGATTTTGTGAAACAAAATTGTGAAGCTAGTAGATATAGCTGAGGGAGGCAGGGCAAAGTCCAGGTCACCTGGCAGACAGGTAGTTTGTCAGCAAGATTCTGGAAGAGGAGTTAAGTTTTT
This sequence comes from Mirounga angustirostris, assembly GCF_029215605.1. Lineage (NCBI taxonomy): Eukaryota > Metazoa > Chordata > Mammalia > Carnivora > Phocidae > Mirounga > Mirounga angustirostris. The sequence goes on from NW_026991716.1 coordinate 36,237,561, forward strand.
GTGCAGATTTGAAAGCAGGAGATTAGCAGAAGGCAGGTGAAGGGGAACATCCAAATGGGACAGGGACAGGAAGGAGCAGGGTGTGTGTAATGCCCAGAAGTAGAGTCACTGGCTGAAGGAGAGGGCTAGATCTTCAATCAACATTAATATTTATTCATGTCATGAATAAATATTTCCAGCCCCACCCAGACAGGGATAACTTTGAGGAAGTTACAAAATCTCTCCAGGCTTCCATTGCTTCCTTGGTAAAAATGCAGATAGTGAACACTGACTCTCATTGTCTTTGCCCATCCCTGGGGAGGAATTGAGGCTTTCCCTTGGAACCTGAGGATTGGGCCAAAGGCCCTGTGCTTTGGGCTCTGCCTCCCAGCTACACCGAGTCCTCCTGAGTCTCTCCAATACCCAGGGCTTGGGAGTCTCTTTCTGTCTTTTAGTGAAGTTACTATTCACTGAGTGCCTACCATGTGCCAAAGAACTGCACCAAATGCTTTATATCAGTGCTTCTCAAACAATCTGAGAAAAAAACCAAGTTTTTAAAATTTCGAACTGTCAAAAACCAATACTTTTGTAAAATACAATGAGAATGGTATTAGAAAGTAAAATTTGAAAAACCAGATATATAAAATATATGCACAGATTTTTATTAGGTTCAACAGACATAAAATTATATTTTATTAAGAAGCAAACAAAGAGGGAACAGATATAACAGGAAAGAAAGAATTTATTTTTAATTATATATATTGTTCACTGAAAGTGCATATACCTGTGTGATTCCTGCCCATGTCATTGGCCGGTCACAAGAGTCAGTGTTCACTATCTGCATTTTTACCAAGGAAGAAATGGAAGCCTGGAGAGATTTTGTAACTTCCTCAAAGTAATCCCTGTCTGGGTGGGGCTGGAAAGTGAATGTGCTGACATGGAATGAAGCTCAGGACCTCAGGCCATGGGCCTATCTTGCCAGGTGGTCCATACAGTCTTTCTTCCTGTTCCAGGAGCAGGAGGACCCCAACAAGCTGGCGACCAGCTGGCCTGACTATTACATCGACCGCATCAACTCCATGGCTGCCGTGAGCAATGGCTTCTCCCCTGTCCTCACCCCACCTGGAAAAGCCATGGGGGAGATTGATCATCCCGCATCTTTCCCTGGACTTCACACCCCCTCGCTGGGGATCAGCAGCTTTCCAGTTATTCCTGAGATTTTTAAAACATAATCCCTCCCTTCTCTGTGTGACTCTAGAGGCCCCCAACCATATGAACATTTATTAGCCATTGTATCTCACACAGTCTTGGGAAACAGGCTGAGCCAATAATTCTCCCATTCCACAGATGAGGAAAGTGAAGTCTAGGACTGGAACCTGGGTCTTCTCAGAATCTGACCCTCTTAGTGAACCATTCCTTGAGGCCCCACCCTTCCTGAGTCGAGGGTGGCTCCTGGGTCCCACCTGGGCTGGGGGATGCAGGGAGCTGGGGCTCAGGCAGCCCAGCAGGACCTCCGCCCCTTTCCACCTACCTCAGATGCAGAGTCTGTATGCCTTTGATGAGGAAGAGACGGAGATGAGGAACCAAGTTGTGGAAGACCTGAAGACAGCTCTCCGGACACAGCCCATGAGGTGACTCATTGTGTTTCCCCTTCCCCCTTCCTTCCACACCCCTTCACTTGCTAGTCCCCCTCAACTTCCTGAAGCTTCACCCAATGCTCTGCTCCCATCCCAGTCCCCTTGCCAGCTCCATCCCCCCACCACCACATCCCCTAGAGTTCCCTGCACTCTGCTCCACTTCCTGCCTCCTACAACCCCTCTCTCTGAGGAGCTGGGAGGCTGCCAGAGGATGGGCATGTGGGGGACCAAGGCAGAGAGCAGAGGAATGTGACATAAACCTCAGGTCCTGAAGTGCTATCTGAGCAGAAATTGAGGGCAGGTACTTGTTTTTCTTGGGAGAACGGAATGGCAGGGCAGGTGGCCTTATGGACAAGGTGTGTAAGAAAGAGCTCTGAGAATTAATTCCCCCAGCCAGGGAGGAGGGCAGCGTGAAGAAGAGATACTCCAGCCACTAGGGGGAGATGTGGTGTCTGTGGATGAGATTCCACCACCTAGAGGAGGAGTGATGCAGGCCAGGAAAAGGGGATGATTTTGAGAAGAAGGACACTTCCCCCTTCCCAGGCCATACTGCGCAAAGGTCCAAAATGGGCCAAGAGCCACAGCTTCTCCTCGTGCCTGGGAGCTGGCTTGTAGCTCCTTGTGGGAGCCGACTGTTAAATTTTCAGCAGTTTTGTAAGCTGCTTGTTAAACATAGCTATGATTAGAATATAAGTTATATAAACTTAAAACTAAATAAATCATACTAAAAACAAAAGTAATAAATACTTGAAACTTTTCACTCCCTAATTACTTAATGTTCTTACTACATTTTAGTTTTATGTATGCTCTTGACTGTTACATATGCTCTTGAGTTTATATTCATTGTATATACATGGTGGAAATACAGCTGACCCTGAACAAGGTGGATGTTAGGGGTGCCAACCCCCATGCAGTCGAAAATCTGCATATAACTTTGGACTCTCCCAAAACTTAACTGCTAACAATCTACCGTTGACCAGCAGCCTTACCAATAACATAAACAGTTGGTTAACCCATATTTTATATGTTATATGTATAATATTCTGTATTCTTACAACAAGGTAAGCTAGAGAAAAGAAACTGTTAAGAAAATCATAAGGAAAATCTATTCATAGTATTGTACTTGTGTTTATTGAAAAACTTCCCATATAAGTGAACCTAAACAGTTCAAACTCGTGTTATTCAAGGATCATCTGTACTATAAATGTTACACCTCTTCCCAACTCCACGTTCAATGATGTCACATTGATAGCTTGAAATCAACTTTGCTGGGCGTATTTATACTGTGGAAATTGAAAAACACTATAATCAGGCCTTTTTTTCTTTCTTCAGAGAGCCAGTTGTTAAATGTTTACTAGCATACTGGTCTACCTGTGTGTGTGTGTGTGTGTGTGTGTGTGTGTGTGTGTGTGGTTTGGGCTGAGCTCTCTACTTTGGGAGCCTGGAACTAGAGCCTCAGGAGAATGAGAGCACCTTAATCCCGTGTGGTTCAGGGGGTGGGGGGGCTTGTAGGAAGGGGGTGCGGGAAGGATGAGGACATCGAGGAGAAGGGTTGAGGGAAGTTTGCCAGGTTTGTCTCCCACTTCAATTTACTTTTCTTTCCCTTAATAAAATTCTGATTATAAAAGTTACACATAGTCATGGTGGAAATTCTGCAGAATACAGAAAAGCATATAATAGAAACAAATAGTACCTATTTTAAAGACTTAATTTTAGAGTATATTTCATTTTGTAGACATATTTGTATAATAATATGGAAATACACAAATACACTTGGGGCCAAAAGTATTAACTACATGCGATGGTTCCCTCAGCTCCATTTATGACATTTCCTTAGGTCATTACTGTTTTACGAAATTCAGTGTTCTAAGCCTCTCTCTGTGTATGCATGTGTGAAGGTGCATGTGCCATGGATGACTTTGGCACCAGATGAAACCTATTGACTGCTTATCAGAATGATATTTTTAAATAATAAAATAGGTAAGATGAAGAATAAACCAATTAAATTGAAATGCAGTTACCAAATATGAAACATTTGTGAGATAACAATTAATGTGCTTTTTTAAGCCTTAAGCAGAAAGAACTAGCAACCACCATGATTTTGAAGTGCTGATGAGTGGAAGTGATAGTCTGCAACACCTGCAGCAACTATAATTTGATATGAAAACAGCTGATTTCTTTGGGTGACAAAGTCACAGGTTCTGCTATTACCACTGTAGTTTATTGCCCACATTCATCATCCGAATAAATGATACATTTCAGGTAGAGGTTACCAAAAATAAAAGTGTAACTTTTTTTCCCCATCCAAGTTCACAGACCCCTGCAAGTTATCCATGACCCCTTAGGGGAACACAGACTCCAGGTTAAGAACCCCTGAACTAAATGGTTTTTAATGCTTCCTGTTAATATTCAAGATAGCTATTTTCTTAAGGATCACTTGAAGAGCGCCTTCCCCAGCCTTGGTCCCATGACTCAGTGACCCCTGGTGACCCCCCTGTCTGGAAGTCCACTTTGTCTTCTGACATCTCTCTGGAGATGAATTTTCAGGTTTAACAGCCATTATAATTACAGTATAATTATAGTAATAATTACTGCAATCGTTCTCTTCATGCATACACCATCACAGCTATGCAACTGACAGTCAGTGGCCTGCAAATGCACGATATTTAAGGTGCAAATAAGGCACGAGTCTCCTGCGAGGGTGATAGGATTTCAGTGCCTTAGATAAACTCACTAAATGAACCAAGTGGCTGCTATAGATGGGACATGGTGTTATACGGGTCCCGGGGTAACTATTTGCAAAGTGTATACAGAATAATAGGCAAATTCAGGATACCTGTTGTGCTAATGGTGCTGGCCTGGACAGGTTTGTGACACGCTTCATTGAGCTGGAGGGTTTGACCTGTCTGCTGAATTTCCTCCGGAGCATGGACCACGCCACCTGTGAAAGTCGCATCCACACCTCCCTCATTGGTTGCATCAAGGCTCTGATGAATAACTCCCAGGGCCGAGCACATGTGCTGGCTCAGCCCGAGGCCATCAGCACCATTGCACAGAGTCTGCGCACAGAGAACAGCAAGACCAAGGTGGCCGTGCTGGAGATCCTGGGTGCCGTGTGCTTGGTGCCTGGCGGCCACAAGAAGGTGCTGCAGGCCATGCTCCACTACCAGGTGTATGCAGCTGAGCGGACACGCTTTCAGGTGAGGGGGCGCCTAGCTGAGGGCTTATATAAAAAGACATAAGGGACCTTAAGAGATACGGGTTTGGCTGGGGAAATGGACGCATCACTAGACCGTGGGTTCCTTGAGGCTGGATTATTAGTCTATGGCTCTACATCTCTGAGCCCAGTGCCTGATGAGTCACAGCGGCTCAGTCAGAAATTAAATGGAATGCGGTTGCTGGGGCCAAGATTTTAAGCCCTATGCCTGGGCCAGTGCTTACTATGGGGACCCCAAGAACAGTGCTGAAGACTGAAGCCATTCTCTTTTCTTCTCCCTGATCTGCCCCAGAAAAGTAATGAGATAGTAAGTATAAAGTGTCTTATGTAGAGTAAATACCAATAGATCTAAACTGTCACTGCAAGTGCTATGGTTTATCTACCAGTATAGGCTATTTGTATATTCTGTCATCCAACATTTTGAAGCACTTACTCTGTGCAGAAAGTGACCCCTGACCCTTTGAAGAAGAGGTAAAAGGCAGTGTCCATGCTGTCAGGGAGCTGGGCAGGAAGATTTATGAGCTATAAGCAGCTGGAGCTGTAAACAGCTCTAAAATGCTGAGGCAGCATTTCGGCATGGCCCTACAAAATATACTAAGCCCTGGAGGTGAGTGGCAGGACTGAGATTGAGGTATGGAGAGGCAAAGGACGCTTCTTGAAAAAGCTGAGCTTTTGGGAAGGACCAGGGTAAGCTAGATAGATTGGGTAGAGCAAGCACGTGGGGTTAGAATGGTGGTAACACAGGCACAGAGGCTGGACTTGTAGGATCCTGAGCCCACCTTCCTCTCCTGTCCTGCCTTTCCAACCAGACACTGTTGAATGAGCTAGACCGAAGTTTGGGCCAGTACCGGGATGAAGTGAATCTGAAAACAGCTATCATGTCCTTCATCAACGCTGTCCTCAATGCTGGAGCTGGAGAGGTGAGGCATTTTGTCCTTGCTCTTACTGTTCCTGGACTTTCTGGCCCCAGGGGAATGTGTGCAAGTGCCTCCTGGGGATGTAGTAGAGGGAAGGGGCCAAGACCTCTGGTTGGCATGGCTGCCACTACCATCATTGTCTTCAGATTACCTCTATCAATTCTTGCCTCCTTCACTTGGGGCTGAGAAAGAATAGATTGTCATGAACCTTGCAGTCATGAGGGGTTCTTGGAGAGTTTCTTGCATGGGTAGCATTGTGCATTATGTGTGTACTGGACAAACCCCACGTTGGCGGGCTGATGCTGGCTTAGGGTGGTGGGGGATCATTTATGGGAGGAGGGCAAGTGTAGGCCCTTCTTCCTAGAGTTTTCTAAAGACCTGATTCTGGACTGGTTTCTGAGTTGGCTGGTCATGCCCTCTAGCACCTTCTGTTAGGAGGTATGGCTTCTGATTTTCCTTACTGTGGGGTCAGAATGGGATTCTCAGACTGTAAAAATAGCAACAGCCGAAGATGAACTTGAAGAGCAGATGAACTCCCCAAATTCTAAGAGAATCAGATGCCCCAGTCAAGGTCAATTTGTTGAAGGTCAAAAGGGGCAATTTAATGATCTCTACTTTTCCCTCTTTTCTGCCAGCACACTTTTCTTGCAACCAGTCCTGATGAACTAAGTTAGGTGAGGTGGGTTGGGAGAACAATCTGTCCCTGAGATGCTGACATCACCCTTGTCAATACTAGCTACACTAATCTGTTCTGATTAGTTGGTAACCATACTTGATCAGGTAATTCTTAATGTAATATCACCCCTTTCAGTAATATCATTCCCATTTTACAGATGAGAAAACTAAGGCTTTCCCAAAATCACAAAACTAGTGAGTGTCAGAGCAGGGATTTGAATCACGATCTGTCTGAAATCAAAGCTTATGGTCTACATTACTTTACGGTGCCACTCTTTGATGCCAAAGGCTGAGAAAAACGGTAAGGGACTTGAAGGAAGTGAGGCAGGAAACCTAATGGGAATAAATAACAAGGTCTAGTATGTCTCTTCCTGCCCTTTCTTGGAACTCTGGACTTGAGGCAGTTCCAGATGGGTTGTTGCAGGTGATGTAGTGGGACAATGGAGTGGGTCTACTGGGGACTCTTGTGGAAAAGCCACAAGCCAATAAGTCTGGTCCTCCTTTGGTGACCCCCAGGATAATTTGGAGTTCCGCCTTCATCTACGGTATGAGTTCCTGATGCTGGGGATCCAACCTGTGATTGACAAACTCCGGCAGCACGAGAATGCCATCCTGGACAAGTAAGGCCCAAGCCACCTGTCCCCACTGCAGACATATGGAGACAGTGCCTCAGTTGGGGATGATCAGGACTTTCAAGGAGGCTGCCCTTCCCACTGGAGACCACCTGTCATACCCAGTATTAATTCAGAATCAGCTCTGTGTCGGGGAGGTGGACAGCTCTCACCCCCTTGTCCCACATCCTACCTATGTCCTTGCCTGCTCTCTTTGTTGACCTGCTTTCTCATCTCTGATGTTAAACACAGGTGGACCCAACCAGTAGTCCTCAACAATGTTAGTACTTCCCCAGGGTGGAGGTGGGGGGGCTTTGGAAACACATAGGGGTGTTCCTTTGGTTTTTAGACTGGCTGGTTGGGAGACACAAACTGGTATTGGTTGTTGGAAACCAGGAATACTAAACATCCTGCAGAGCACTGCTGCTTAACAAGGAAATTGCCCCACCCCAAATGGAAGCCATAAAAGCCTTTATTGATTAAAGGGCACAATTAAATTCCTATGTGTTCCTTAATTCCAATTAAGTTCCTATCTGTCCCCTCTGGTTCTGTCCCATTGGTACAGACTATTTTATTGCGCTGGGTCTTAAGGGAGACAGGATTGGCCCTTTTGAAGTGGAGTTGGGGAGTGGATGGGGTGAAAAATGAGAGAGACTGGCTTTGAAGGTTGACATGAGGACAGTATGAGAACGCTGGTGAAGGCAGAGCAGTAGTCCTTGACTGGGTGATTTTACCCCCAGGGGACATTTGGCTAAGCCTGGAGACATTTTTGTTGTCATGACTTGAAAGGTGGGGGCTGCTACTGGTGTCTAGTGGGTAGAGATGAGAAATGCTGTTGAACCTTCTACATCTCACAGATCAGCCTCCCACAACCAAGGAAAATCTAGCCTTGGATATCAATAGTGCCAAAATTGAGAAAGCCTGATCTAAGGTGACGGGACTCTAGGCTGGCCTCCCTGAGGAAGAAGGGGCATGGGATTCTATAAAGGAGGAGAGTTGGCCTACAGACCAGTGGCTTCTTTCTGGTTTTGCCTTGGCATCACCTGAATTAAGCTTTCAGATTTAGTTCACTGGGGAGTTGAAGGGGCTAACCCTCAAACAGGGACATCCTAGAAGTAATATCTACTCTCTCTATCCCCTCATCATATCTAGGCACTTAGACTTCTTTGAGATGGTCCGGAATGAGGATGACCTGGAGCTAGCCAGGAGGTTTGACATGGTGAGAAGCCTACAGGGATGGGGCAACTGCAGTGGGGTCCCAGGTGGCCCCACAGCCTCTTCTCCAGATCCCATGTTGTGGTAGGTCCAGTGTTGGCTGGCTTCCCTGGTGAGTGGTCCTATAGACAGGTCCTACTTCTGGAACCTGGCAGTGTGTTGGCTCTGCAGGGCCTCACCTGGCAGGCCTTACCTGGTAGGGCATCTCCTCTGCTGGGAGATTGCAACCCCCAAAGGAAAGAGGGCCGGTCCTTAAACATTATTAGTTTCAAATTCTCTCCTGGGCTACTCTACCCCTGCCTGCCAGCAATTTCCTGAGTCCCCTCTCCCTGCCACTAACTAGATCATGCTTCACAAAGCAGATTGCCTTTTCATTTCAGCCTCAATAACCCTAAAAATACACAATTCTGCTGCTTAAATATTGTATTATAAAATCTCTATTCAAATAGAAGCTTACTTCTGGTGGTGCTGCAGTCACCAAGCACCATCCCATTACATTGTCACATAAGCCCTGGATTTACAATAAGGAGACTGAGATTAGCTTGCCTGTGGTCACACAATGAGAGAGTAGATCTGGGATTTGAACCCAGCTTGTGTGGAACTACGCTACATGGTCCTTGAATCATCTATGCCACTGTCCCCTTTCCTTAGTTTGAATCAGTAGTTCTCAACCAGGAGTAACTTTGCTTCCTCCTCCCCCTGTGAACATTTGCAAAGCCTAGAGACAATTTTTGTTATCACAACCAGTGCAAGGAGGATGTCACTGGGATCTGATAGATATGGACCAAGGATGCTGTGGAACAGCCTACAATGAACAGGACAGCTCCCATGACGAAGAATGATCTGGTCCAAGATGCCAATATGCTGAGATTGAGAAATCCTGCTTCATATAATTAGGATATCTCCCTCCTCCTTTTCTCTGTGCCTCCCCTTTGAAGCCTGGGCCAGAAGCAGGAGAATGAATGTCATCCTGGGAAATGGGGCTCAGTGGATGGAAGTAGGGTTTTCTCCCCTCTTCTTCCACGGCTTGCCCCCTCCCCATTCACTGTGCCCTCTACTCCCTCAGGTCCACATCGACACCAAGAGTGCTTCCCAGATGTTTGAGCTGATCCACAAGAAGCTAAAGCACACTGAGGCCTACCCCTACTTGCTATCTGTTCTACACCACTGCCTGCAGATGCCCTGTGAGTAGCCCACATTTGCCACTTCCTCAGCTGGCCTGAGCCTTGGCCTGGGGCAGGTTGAGACAAGGTGTCAGGGCTTCCCTGGGTTGGTGAGTCTGACTGAGTCTGTCTCTGCACATGTCCCCAGGAGGCCTGGCCATAGGACTCAGGCCCTTGTTCTTGCCTCCCTCTTTGGGATCAGGACTTCCACTGTCACCCAGGGGAGAAGCTGTGGACTTGGCCCTGAAGAACGCTAATGTCCTGGTCTACCAAGCAGTAGCTTGATCACTGTAAAGTCAAACAGTTCTGGCTGTCAGCTTATGACAGAGGAGTGATCAGTCATCTTGGGGAGCTCCGAAAAGAAGCTTTGCATTTGGGGGCATAGTACAGATGTAGACTGAGCATGACTTTTTTCAAGGTTTTATCAACCCCCCCATCTAAGCCTTGTGAGCTCCACTTTAACACAGTTGCCCCTGCCTCTGTTTGCAAATATCAGATGTCAGCATCTAAGCTTAGCAGATGCTAAGCTCTTTAAGATCCAGGTGTGTGCAGTGACTGGATAAATTACATATAATCACTAATAGCCACCCCAGCATGCAATTTGAAATGAGCGGTAACTGTATCATTTGGTATTTAAGCTCTTCACAAAATTGAACACTTGGAAGACTACTATGGACAACCATGATGGTCAACCTAGGCAGACTGTCTACTGGTGGTGATGGTGGTGTTGGTTTTCATGGTGATGGTGGCAATAACCACAGTTTACTATGTGCCAGCTCTGGGCCATGCATGATGCAAGGCTCTTTGGCACAGTGTCTCTAAACCTGAAAATGACTTAAAGAGTGCGCATTATTATATCCGATTTATAGTGAATGAACTTGAGGCTGGGTGAGTCTGAACATATGAAGGAATTTTTGTTTCTTTGGGTTCACGGCCTTAGATGAAACATGTTCTACTTCTGTGAGCCAGTGGCCTGGCTTTACCCTGTTTTTCTGGGTGGAGGGTAAATGGAAAACTATGCCACATTGCAATGTCTATGTCAGTGAAGTGATGGAAAGGAAACAGGACACAGTGACCTAGACCAGGAAGCTATCAGTTCTCCAAAGCTCAGTACAGAGATGTTCACGGAAGACATAGGAAGTCCCTGAGAAACCTGACTTCTCTATCAGGTTCTTATGCGCCATGCTCCATGGGCAGTGTCAATGTGTCTCTTCTGCCTCAAAATGGGGCTTTGTTGACATGACCTTCCACCTTGTAAGCATTATGGTTTGACTTTGGAGGTCAGCATTGTCCTGGTTGACCTCCTTTGGTGGTCAGTTGAGACAAAGTACTTGGGATCAAGAACTGAGGAAGAGGAGCTTGTGGCTAGCACATGAAAAGAAAGTCCATGTCCCAACAAACCATGATTACAGAGGATGGGAGTGGGGCCTTGTGAGGTCAGGAACCATACACAAACTTTTGCCTTCACAGTTCAGGGTCACCTTCACTGAGAAGTCTGCCTGGATTCCATTAGCACTTCTCCAACCTATTCTGACTCTCTCTTAGTGCATACCTGTAATGAGTTTCCATTCATCTTTCACTGTAGAACAACAGCATAGATAATCCTAAAACATTTTCTTTTTTTAAATTTCCCTGGAGACTTCATTATTTAGCAGGTAATATTTTGGAGCAGATTTACTTTCTGAAAAGTGCTTTTTTTTAGATAATGGAAAAGGCAATTTGCATTCCCAAGGCATAGGCTACTCAGGGTACCTATAGGGAAGAAAAGCAGCCAGGAACACTTCAGGGAGTAGATAAATGTGTCTAGAGGATTGATACACTCATAGAAAGTCAGTTGCAGATCATTAGGAAATGACTGCATTTGTGAATCTCCATGATCAGCATCTGCATCAGTAGCATTATTGCCTCCCCCATCAGACTGGGAGCTTATGAAGGGAGGGAGAGGGCATGCTTCATCAGCCTGGGCCCAGGCAGTGACTCTAGGGCAGGGCCCCAGGGGATTCCAGGGCTCAGTAAAGTTATGATGCCTGTTGTCCTCACAGACAAGCGGAACGGTGGCTATTTCCAGCAGTGGCAGCTCCTGGACAGGATCCTTCAGCAGATTGTCCTCCAGGATGAGAGGGGTGTGGACCCTGACCTGGCTCCCTTGGAGAACTTCAATGTCAAGAACATCGTCAACATGTGAGCAGTGGCCAGCTCTCACCTGTCTTCCTCCTCCTTCCCTCTCGCTCTCCTGCATGGACTCTCACCAGTGAAACCTCTGCTCCCTCTTGTAAACCAGATGTCTCCAAATGCACCTGTCTAATAGAATCCTCTGATATAATGGAAATATTCCACATCTGCCCCATTTAGACATGGCTGCTGAGCACTTGACATGTGGATAGTGTGACTGAGGAACTGAATTTAAAATTTTATTTCATTTTAATTAAATTCAGATAGCGATATGACGTGTCTAGTGACTACCATATTCAACAGCACAGGTTTATAGGGGTGTACTCAGCTTTTTTTTTTTTTAAGATTTTATTCATTTGAGAGAGAGAGAGTGAGCTAAAGAGAGAGCACAAACTGGGGAGTGGGAGAGGCAGAGGGAGAAACAGACTCCCCACCGAGCAGGGAACCCTATGTGGGGCTCGATCCCAGGACCCTGGGATCATGACCTGAGCAGAAGATAGACGCTTAACCTACTGAGCCACCCAGGTGCCCCTGTACTCAGCTTTTAATGATCCATTGCGTGGAGTAGATAGAGGAAGAATTTAAACTTATTAACAATGGTCTGTGGGCTAAACAATCCTCCAGCTTGCTTTTGTATGACCCATGAGCTAAGAATAGTTTTTACATTTTAAAAGTTTTTAAAAACAAATGAGAATATGTGACAGAGACTGTACCTGGCATATAAAACCTGAAATAGTTATTCTAACCCTTTAGAGAAAGTTTGCTGCTCACTGAAATAGAGCATGGCAATTAACTAAGACTGTTAGACAAGGATGTCAGAGCCTAAGTCTGGCTTATCTTTGACCCTGTGTATTGAGAAATACAGAGAACCAAGTTTAAAGTCACATCAATTATCTGAAGTTATGTTAACACACTAATTTTTAATTTTAAACTTTTACTTAACTTTCTTTTTTAAGTTTTTAATTTCCAGTTAGTTAATATATAGTGTTACTTTAGTTTCAGGTGTGCAATGTAGTGATTCAACAATTCCATACATCACCCGGTGCTCATCATGACAAGTGCATTCCTTAATCCCCACCATCTATATCACCAATCCCTCTGCCCCCCTCCCCTCTGGTACCCATCAGTTCGTCCACTATAGTTAAGAGTCTGTTTCTTGATTTCTCTCTCTCTTTTGCTTTGCTCATTTGATTGGCTTCTTAAATTCCTTCTATGAGTGAAATCATATGGTATTTGTCTTTCTCTGACTGACTTATTTTGCTTAGCTCCATCCATGTCATTGCAAATGGCAAGATTTCATTCTTTTTAGGGCTGCATAATATTCCATTGTATAAATACACCACATCTTCTTTATCCATTCACCAATGGATGGACACTTGGGCTGCTTCCATATCTTGGCTTTTGTAAATAATGCTGCTATAAATGTCCAGTTGCCCTTTAAGGAGATAAATTGGCTCTCAAGTATTCATGGTGTCACATTCCAAAGCCAGGTAGAAAATGATTTTTGAACTATTCATGCTACTGTTTTCATTTGCACAAGTAGTTGGGTATTGATGTAGTTAATCCTACCTGGTATGCTGGACAAGTGCAACTAGCAAAGTAATCAAAATGCAGCTTTATTTCTGATTTTTATTTCTGTTTTCTATTAACTCTTTACACTATTTTTTTTTTTAAAGATTTTATTTATTTATTTGAGACAGAGAGAATGAGAGAGACAGAGAGCACTTGAGGGGGGAGGGTCAGAGGGAGAAGCAGGCTCCCTGCCAAGCAGGGAGCCCGATGCGGGACTCGATCCCAGGGCTCCAGAATCATGACCTGAGCGAAGGCAGTCGCTTAACCAACTGAGCCACCCAGGCGCCCCTCTTTACACTATTTAGTGGGGAAGCTTTTCCTTTGCCAGAGGATGAAAATGCCTCAGGTCCAATGAAGTTTTTGCTTCTTCTTGGGCAATGGAAGTCCTAAGATCATTTTAAGCCATCAACATAGTCTCAAATCTGCAACTAGAAGGACTAGTCTCAGATGTGAACCATGTGAATTCTAGATTTGATGTAGCCTTAAATCTCTCTCTTCCCCGGACTGGGGCTGGAAGGTGCAGTGGGAAGGGCATGTGTGATGACTGGCTTTCTTTCTCTGTTCTGTTTTTCTTCTAACCCATTCTACACACATATCCCCTTCTATTAGCTAACCAGTTTTTAACCCTATCAGAGGCAGTGCAGGGGCAGGAAGGAGAAGGGGAAAAGGTGTTACTTGATCAGATAACTTAGTAAACAGGCTTCCTATTCTCTGGCCTTGGCACAAGGGTAAAGACATGAATTATTTCTGGGAGCTTCTGAAGCTCTTTGTTGCATGCCTCTCACTATAAAACCCTGGTCACTGGCCATTCAAGGCCTTTTTATCCCCTAAGACTGGTTGGTACCATCCCTTCCATCAGCTCCTGATTCACTAGCAATCTAGAGCACGATGGCACAATGTCCAAGTGCCCAATTTTCTGCCAGGTGGACATCTTGGAAAGGACTTAAAATGGCATCAGCCCAATTTCTCCATGATGCTTACATCTGGTCCATGAGAAACTCTTGTGCAATCTCTGTACCAATAAACTCTAGGAGTGCTGGATGGTCCCAGCACAGCACCGCTCTCCCAGTTAATATTTCTTCAGTCTTTGGACCTGCCTGGCCCCAAGTTGGACCCTAGTCCACTATGCCTCCCTCCCAACATCAGAGATGTGGGTCAGAACTCTCTGAGTGGTCTAAAGAAGCTAGTGGATGATGATGAAGGAGGTAGCACCTCCAAGAAGGACAGCAATGGCTCTCTCCAAAGAACTTTCTTCACAAATTATGTCCCCTTCCGTACTCTGTCCCCTCTTTATATCCTTGATGTGATTGAGGAGACCAAGATTCATGGATCTAACTCCCACAATTTCAGAGTTACAAAAACAAACAAACAAAAAACAATTATTGGGATCTCACTTTGGGATTTCATCTCTATTACACTTTGGTGTCTAGGTAATAGCTTAATCCCCATTCCAAGAGTTTGACATGAGTGAGGACTTCCTGTGATTTAGATACATTTCCCTCTTCACCCTCAACATACTCATTCTGTGTTGTGAGATGGGTGATTTCTCTTGCTCTTACACATTGGTCTTTGGAAGCCTAGACCATGGTAGGGTCAATATTTTGATCTCTCTCAGTGCAAAAAACTTATTTTTACAAGGGAGTACAAGTCATCAGACGACTAAAGGAAGCCTGAGATTTAGTTCTAGTTCTACCATTAGTTAAGCTGTTGTCTTCATTTCTGGTCTCAGGAACTTCAACTATATCACAAGGGGTTGGATCATAAGTTATTTAAGGGTCTTTTCAATTTTCACAGTCCACAGAGAGATACATGAGAACTGGGCAGGGCTGGGAACCTGGAGAGACATCTGTAGAGTCAAAATCCTAGCCTCCTTGATGTGGCTGGACAGATTGGAGATCATAGAACGGATATGGGGAATAGGGGGATGATATGTCTTCTGGGAAGTTATGAGCCAACAGTCAACAGACCCTTCCT
The DNA here is from genome assembly GCF_029215605.1 of Mirounga angustirostris. Taxonomy (NCBI): domain Eukaryota; kingdom Metazoa; phylum Chordata; class Mammalia; order Carnivora; family Phocidae; genus Mirounga; species Mirounga angustirostris. Next base: position 36,252,693 of record NW_026991716.1, read on the forward strand.
GTACTCCCCACCAGGCTCATCAATGAGAATGAAGTGAAACAGTGGCGAGACCAGGCAGAGAAGTTCCGGAAAGGTAAGGGGCTCTGCCTAAAGCCACTGCATGCTCTGTACAACCCCTCCCCTTTCCAGCCCAGGACCTATTAGAGGTAGACCCACACAGATTCATATTGTCTCTTCCCATTTCCTCTCCTGTCCCACCTCCATCCCAGAACACATGGAGTTGGTGAGCAAGCTAGAGAGGAAGGAGAGAGAATGTGAGACAAAGACATTGGAGAAGGAAGAGATGATGCGGACACTGAACAAGATGAAGGATAAACTGGCCCGAGAGTCCCAGGAGCTGCGCCAGGCTCGAGGACAAGTGGCAGAGCTGGTAGCCCAACTCAGTGAAATCTCAGTATGTGGACACCTTCCTCTCTTTACATATTGAACTGAGACCTTCAGGATAAAGTGGGAAGAACAGGTGTGGGGAAAGGCTAAGGACCTCAGGATGAAGGAGAAGTTAGAGGAGGACCTCAGGCCAGGATAGAGGGGGACTGTGAGGCTGCAAAGGTGGCTACCTTTGTGTTAATTAGAAAAACCAGTGCCCTTTCCCCTGGGTGACACTGTCCCAGGAAGCACACCCGGGAAAGCAGAGTGCAAGTATGCTTTTGCACACTCCTCCCTGTGCAGCTGGATGCCCTTGTGCAGACAGTAGCCTATACAACCATATGTATTGTTCCTGCTGTTGCATTGTGATAACTATGACTTTGTCCAGTGTTATGCATGTGTGTTTTACCTATGTGTATGTGGCTGTGGTTGTGTCTATGTGTATGTTGGATGTTTGGGATACAGAGAGGAAATGGGGGGGCAAAATGCATGTGGGAGGTGAGAGCAGGATTGGGGTTCTAGTGTAGATGAAGAATAAGAATAAGGAAAGGAATAGTGTGGTGGGGACCTGAAAGGCATCATTGTTGATAGCTTTGTCTTTTCAATTTTTCTGTCTCCCCACAGACAGGACCTGTATCTTCCCCACCTCCCCCTGGGGGCCCACTTACCTTGTCTTCCTCAATGACAACCAATGACCTGCCTCCACCTCCGCCCCCTCTCCCATTTGCCTTCTGTCCTCCACCTCCACCACCACCTCTTCCACTTGGTGGGCCTCCCACTCCCCCCGGTGCCCCACCGTGCTTCGGCATGGGCCTGCCTCTCCCTCCAGACCCCTGCCCCAGCAATGACATCCCACTCAGGAAGAAGTGTGCTCCCCAGCCTTCCCATCCACTGAAGTCCTTCAACTGGGTCAAGCTGAATGAGGTAAGTAACAAAAGATCAGTAGGTCCATTCTCCTATAGTCAGTGCCAGTCAGCCCCATGGAGTGCCTGCCCATTGTTTGTAGATTGCCCCTTCTGGGTTCCTTCTTTGGTGGGGATAAGGGAAAGCATAGTAAATGCAGAAGATGGGATTGCTGATGTCAGACAGCTCACTGTTCACTGGGAAGAACATCTACACTGGCATGTGCTAAGGCTCACATTGGTAAAGCCACCTGCAGACAGAATTTGTATGTGCTGAGGGTTAATGGAGTGATATTGATACTAGAGCATGGACCAAGCAGGGTCACTTTCTAGACAATACAATGGCTGGGCTAGAATTTTAAGGATAGGGTCTATTTGAGGAAAAGGGTGGAAGATATAGGCAAAGAACTTGGACCAAGGTCTAGAGATGGTAAAGATCAGGGCAGTGTGTTCAAAGGACTGAAATGATGAGGCCATGGCAGGGGAGAGGACAGCACCCTTGCCATGAAGAGTTGGATGTCAAGTTGTAGTCATTTTGGCATCCTCCTGAGGGGAAGATAGACACACTGGGTACTTTTCTAGACTGCTCAGCAGTGAGAGGCCCTCATGAATATTATTTACAATAATCACCAATCCCAGGTCCACGTGTAAGATTCGTCTGTTGGACTCTCACGAGCATGGAGTAGAGATAACCTGGGTTGCTTTAGACTGCTAGTAATTTAAGGCCAATTCCAGCCTGGGTCAAGCCCTGCCTCTGGTTCTGTACTAAATCCTATTAGGACCTGTGGCTTTGTTCTTGAGGTTTAACACATACATGGTAACTGAGTTCAATTAGCCTGATCCATACACACACTTCAGTAGCAGCCATGCAGACATCATTTTGGAGCTGGGACTAATGGATGTCCTCTGACCTTGTTGTATGAACCTCTTGGTCTAACTCTTGGGGAATTCATAACTGTACCATTCTATGCTAGCTTAAATGAGCTCAGATGGAGACTCAAGTGGGAAGAGATGTGAGACTGTGAAATAGGTGGCCAGCTATGTGTTAGCTGGCTCTCATAATGGTAGACCAGCTAGCCAGTCAGTCTGAGGGCTGCTTTGTGTAAACTTTTTTGCTGGGGATTGTGATGGGTAATAATAAGAGGTGAAACAAAGCATTGCCCTGTAAGAGCTTTGAATCTGGCAAATTAGGAATTTTGTTCAAGGAAACATCTAGAGATCCTGGGAAGGGATTGAAGGGGAGGTTCTAACCTCTAACTAAACCAGGTTTGGCTCTAATAAACTGTGCAACCTGAATAAATCCCTCACTTTGTACCTCAGTTTGCTCATCTGCGAGATTTCTAAGATTCCTTCTATCTCTGGTTTTATAATCGAGGTGGAAAGACAAAGCATGAATATAGCTCACAGTCTCCTGGGCTTCTGATAACATCTCTAATCTAAGTTGGTAAAATTTTAGAGCCACCTGTTATCAGAATTTTGAACCCACATGGTTGACATTTGTGACAACTGCACTGCACAGCTGCGCCCTGTGTGTCCTTCCCACAGTCATGAGGCAAGCGGACCAACAGCTCTGCAGAACCAGAGGCCACAGGCTGTGTAGAAACGTTCACTGTTCATGATCAGAAATAATATATATACTTCTTTGTGGTAAAAAAAAATTTATCTCCTGTACTTAAAACTTAAAGGGTTTTTTTTTTTTGCTTTCTTTTAAAAAAAGTTTAATTTTTTTTTTATTATACTTGACACAATGTTACATTAGTTTCAGTTGTACAGCATAGTGGTTTTACAACTCTATATGTTATGCTATGGTATGGTATTTCTATTTTTATTTTTTATTTTTTATTTTTTCATTTTTTTATTTTTATTTTTTTAAAGATTTTATTTATTTATTCATGAGAGACAGAGAGAGAGAGAGAGAGAGAGAGGCAGAGGGAGAAGCAGGCTCCCAAGGAGCAGGGAGCCTGATGCGGGACTCGATCCCAGGACCCTGGGATCATGACCTGAGCCGAAGGCAGACGCTTAACCATCTGAGCCACCCAGGCGCCCTCTATTTTTTTTTTTTTTTGAGAAATCTCTATGCTGTCTTCCATAGTGGCTGCACCAGTTTGCATTCCTGCCAACAGCGCACAAGGATTCTCTTTTCTCCACATCCTTACCAACACTTGTTATTTCTTGTCTTTTTGATTTTAGCCATTCTAACAGGTGTAAGGTGATATCTCACTGTGGTTTTAATTTGTATTTTCCTGATGATGTTGAGCATCTTTTCATTTGTCTGTTGGCCATCTATATGTCTTTTTTGGAAAAAATGCATAGTTAGGTCCTCTGCTCATTTTTTAATTGGATTATTTAGGGTTTTTTTTTTTTTGGTGTTGAGTTGTGTAAATTCTTTATATATTTTAGATATTAAGCCTTTTACTGAATATATAATTTGCAGATATCTTCTCCCATTCAGTAGGTTGCCTTTTTGCATAACTGAAAAATTTTAAAAGGTAATGAAAAGTTGATTAGGCACCTCAACAATTAAGGAAAACAGACAAGGCAACTAATATTTTTGCAACATTCTCATCAAATAGAGCTTTGTACTTAGGATTTTTTCTGGGGTCTAGTAATAATAAAATCTATATAAATTCCTCAGGGACCCAAAGCAGGCCAGAGTTTCATTCCTGGACTGGAAAGTACAGGTCTGATGGAATGCGTAATGGGGAGGATTCACAGGAGTTGTAGACATTTCTCAGCAGGGGTGGGTGGGCGGGATTGAATTATATTTGTGGACCTATTAGCCCACTCCCAAGCTTTTAATCATGTGACCAGGAGTTATTTAATCATTTGGGCATCAGGTTCCTGTTCTATAAAATGGGGGTAATTATGGCATCTATATCGAATGATCATTGTGAGGATTAATTGACATATGAAGTGTTTGGAACAGTGACTAACACAGAAATTCGTAATAATATTAGGTGAGTTATTAGTGGCACAACCATGAATGCCTTAAGTGTGTTATCTCACCTAATCCTTCAACTCAGTAAGCAAGCATCACTGAGACCCTGCTTTCTTTTATGTGAAATGAGAAGAGAATAGCACCCCTCTATTTGCCAACAGTCCCACATAGTGATGAGGCTGGGAGTGCAAGCTAGCTTGCTCTGTTGGACTCCAAATGCTCAGTGAGAGAAACACAATAAAAAGTGTTTTGGAGAAAGATTTCTCTGTCATATAAAGGGTGTCTCTAGAGGGCAGAAGTCCCAGGGATCTAGACTGGTGGTGATGAGGTTTTGGCCAGAGTGATACAAAAATTAAAGTCAGGGATCATTCTGCACGGTGGGCACAACAGGGCAACTTGGTGAAGTGTAGGATGTGGAGAATACTAGGAAATGGATTATGGCTCCAGAGCACGCTCAGCTATACCTCCACAAAGGGCTTCGTATGGGGATGGGGTGGCATTTGGCAAGAACGGTGGGAGAGCTGGGCACTCAGTCCATTCTCTCAGGGGAAACTCTCCCTAGTGTTAACCATCCAGCTCTTGCATTCCAGCCCTTTCTTAGCCCAGCCTCACTGGGAGTAAAGAACAGTGGCAAGCTTTACCTGTGTGGGATTTCCCATGGAGCCCACCTCCACCCCAGGTCTAGACTCAGATGGGAACCACTGACAGTTTTCCTTCCCTGCTCTCCTGTTCAGTTCCCCCTCCCGTCTTCTCTCTGCCTCCCACACCCCATTCCAGGGGCCTGGCTTCTTTCCCCTGTCCCCTTCCCCTACTCCACGCGTGCTCCTGTGTATACACACACACACGCACACACACACACAGTGGTTGTTTCTGCCATGAAAAGAATGTGTCTGTGTTGGGTTTGGCCAGTTGCCTGTATCCCTTGCTGCTCTGAGCTTCCCAGCCCGGCATTCCACAAGAGGGTCCCTGGCCTTAGAAAGGCCACAGGAATGTCCCCGCCCCACCCCCCTGCTCTGGCCTAGCCTCCCCTTTCCAGAGTTTAAGAAAATAAAAGTGAGTGAAAGGTATGTTTCTCTCTCTAAGCCTTGCTGAGGGGGAGATGGAGGGAGGAGGGGGTGGTGGCCTTAGGAAGGTTCCCCAGGCTGCCCTCTAGGCAGAGGAGGGAGGGAGATTCCATTTTAAAGGACAGCAAAGCTCAGAATGAGGCAAGGACTCCTGGGAGGACAGAAGTGAGTACCCTGAAGAGGCTGTGCTCTCTGCCCTCTGAGCAATGGCTCAAGGTGCTGTAAGACCACTGGGGTGTTCTTGGCTTTGCTGAAGGAGCCTCTCCCTGGAGTGGGGGTTCAGTGTCAGGGTCCCACACAGAGGTGGGGGCAGTGCTTAGGTGGAGAAGCCTTGGAATGTAAACCCTTGGACTCATCCCAACCATGAGGGATAAGCCACTTTCCCTGGGTCTGACCAACAGGAAGTTGTGGCAGTCTTGTTGGCCTGAACAGTCACTCTAGGGGCCAGGAATGTTCCAGGCTTTGGCATTTGTCCACTTTCTGGGAATCTGGGAAAGTGGGAGGAAGACCCCGTGGGAGACAAAATGACAATCTCAGATACAGGAAATATAGTGCGCACTGAGGATTTGAGGATCTCAAATATGTGTGGGCACTATTCCTTGCAGTGACTCTAGCCAACCCTGACATTTAGGGAATGTGCCCTGAGAACACTGGTTTGGTTTTGTTTTTCAGGAAGGAGTTTCATACCCTCTTTCATACTTGCCTACCCATCACTCTTGCCCTCCATTTGATTTCTGGAGCACACATCTATGTGGCCCCATGAGAAAGGGAGGACAAGGAGCTTATCTCTGGCCTCTGCCCTGGAACAATGTATTGAAGGTTTGGGGGAGATGAATTGACCCCTTTCTGAAGGCCTGAAAGCCTGACTATTGTAGTTTGTGCAGCTGGGAACAGGTGGAGTTAGGGAGGCATTGGACCTGTCCATCATGAAGGAGTTGAGTCGAACAATGGGTCTTCTCCCTGTCCTGAATCTTAGGAACGTGTCCCTGGTACCGTATGGAATGAGATTGATGACATGCAGGTATTTCGGATTCTGGACCTAGAGGACTTTGAAAAAATGTTTTCAGCTTATCAGAGGCACCAGGTAAGACCTTTCCCTGCCCCCATCTTCTTGGGTCTTGACTTCCAGTTTTGACTTCACCTGTGCCCCTTGAACCCAACCCTCAACCTCTTCTTTCTCCCTCCCTTCCTCCCAGGTATACTGAATGATTTTATTCCTTATTAGGTACCATGCTTGGCCAGGTACATGGATCAGAATTATAGGTATGCAGTGCAGTAGGGGAAATATCCTGTTGTACTCCAGTTCTGGCACACAGTTGTGTGTATTTACACACTGAATGATGAATAGCATTTTGTCTATTTGTCCTTCATCTTGGAGCACTGGAGGTGGAGTCACAGCCCTGGCCACTGTTGACCTCTGTTCTCTCTTTGACCCCAGGATCTAGAGACTACACCTAGCAGGCATGATAAATTTCAAACTGCTTTCTCCACCATACTCTCCCAACACCCCCACAAGTCAGTTAGCCGACGATGTCAATGTTTCTAGGAAGATGGAGCTGCTCCAGGTCTTATTAGGGGGTTAAGGTTGGGTCTGGGCCTGGGCAGGGCTGGGAGAGCCCTGGGCTTTGCTCTGCAGACACTGCTTACAGATGGCTGGCCAGTCAGCCTGCTCTTCCAGCAGCAGTAGGAGGAGTGGGAGGGTGGCAGAACGCAGGGCATTCCCAAGGCAGTGCCAGTGGGGATTGCCAAACATGCTGATTCTCATACCTCATCCTCGCATGAATGTGAGTCGACAGATGAGTCGGGGCCGAGGAATCTGCACTGTAGCTAGCACATCTGGGGTCCCTGCCCCCACGTCCAGTTTGGACATTCCCAGCCTCGAGGCTCTAGAGTGCGTTCTCTCTGGTCTCCCTCTGAGGGTCGTTTCTTTTCCACACTGTGCCACTTTCTCCAGTCCCCTCTGCTGAGCCCAGGGTGCCAGCACTTGAGGATACCCCAGGTGCCAGTGAGTGGGATCTGCATCTTCCTGGGCCCTGGGTAGCAGCTGCATGTTGTGGCTGGGCTCCCCACTGCTTTCTGCCAAGTTCAGGCCTGTAGACAATCCTTCCTGAGGGCACATGAGACTCCTCTTAGGAGCTTAGCCAAAGGGGCAGAGTTGGGGCGGGGCTCTGATCCTGACTTGGGATTCTAGAAAAAACAGATGATTGTTACTTAATTTAAATGTAGGTGCTCAAGGTATCTGATTCTTTACCCTAATTCCAGGCAACATTTTTAGCCTCTGCCCATATCAGGCTGGCATGGCTGCCGGCAGCAGCTGTGGCCTAACAGGAGTGGGAAGGGGCTCTTCTGAGTCCTTGGTGCTCCTATGCACTGATGCTCCCAAGTGGGATGGAGGGAGCATGTGCAAGGGGTGTATCAGGCATGGTCAATCACACACCTCCCCCTAGTTGGAAAGTCTTTCTCTTGGCCAGGGTTCCAGGCCACCCCACCCAGTCTCTGTGCCCTGAGGTGGGGCTAGGATGGGATCCAGTGGGGAAAGAGGGGTTATGGGGTTTAGAACAGACTGGGTTTGGGGCCTCTCAGTTTGGTGACTGGAAAAGTGTTAAGGTGGAAAGTCCCCTTTGTCCCCTGACTCCTCTGTTAACCCCCTATTTCGGGGCTGGGCTCAACCAGACTATTGTCACTTGGTGAATCTCCCAGCCTCAGGCTGAATTCACAGCAGCAGAGCTTGAAAGATCCCAGAGGCTGTGTGGCCCTGGTCCCTGGTGACCTCCTCTTCCTATCTTAGGTCCCAGGGTGCATGTTTTGGTGGGGAGGGGGGTCCTATGAGCTGTGGTCTTTCCTCTATGTCCTATGCAGCTCCTGAGTTAGTGACTTCAACTCCATCAGGGTCCGAAAGGAAGAACTGGGTGTGGGCTCTGTCCCCTTAGCTCCCTTGGAAATCAAAAGACAAAGGGAAAGGGGTGAAATTCAGGGACACCTGCTTTCATTTGCCTCAATGAATGCAACTTCTGCATGTTTCTGGCCCCTTCTGGTTATATCTCCTCTTCTGTTTAGAAAGATGAAGTTATCCAGCAGAGAGAAATGCTCTCTGCCCTCTGGGCAGTTTCCCAACAGAGAAGAGGGAAGAATAGCAGCCAAGGCCTGGGGTTGGGAAGCTTGGGGGCCGGGCCTGCCCCAACTGGGGAGTGGTGGTCCCACTGGGCCCAGGGCAGGCAGGGGACCTGCCTACTCCCCACTTTGTGGCTTCTCCGTGAGTGCATGTCTGCTAGAAGCACCTCCTGTCCAGGGCTAATTGTTAGTCTCCATCTCCAACCATGTGGGTCTCATTGGGATGGGGTAGACAGAGTAAATGCTCAGGGGTCTCCATGTCTCTCCTACTGTCCCTGGGGTCCCTGAACCTCTTGGCTAACGTTGTGCATGTTTAATTCTCTGTTGGCTGTGGCTGCTACCTGCCTAGGAGCTGATAACTAATCCTTCTCAGCAGGTGAGTCACTCTTGGGGCTCTGGACACTCTAACTTCTAACCACTGTCCTGGGCTGCTACCTTGTACTGGTCAAAAGAGAGGGCTTTTTCATTCTGCCTTCTATCTTTATGACCCATCCCTATAAGCAACACAGGAAAGGGTTCCTAAAGAGAAAGCAGAAATGTAGAGGAGGGAAGTAATTCAAACAGACCCCTACCAGCAATGGAGGTGAATGTCTACTGGATTAAGGAGAAAGCTTCTAGGTCTTTTGTCTTATCTACCTGGCCCAAGGCAAGGCCATCCTGTAAGACTGCATAGGCTGGGCACTGCACAATCCCAAGGGTACAATTCACAAGGATAATGATGTGAATGGCAGCCTCTGGAATTGTGCAATATAGAGCATGTGCTTGGAGGGATGTCCCAGGGTAAAAACTAGTTTCCTGTCTACCTCACCAAGGACCCAAGAGAAGGGAAGGAATCTGATTTTGAGGGAATCTGCTGTTGGAACCCCAGTGAAGATAATTCTTCATGGAATTCTGCCTCAGTTTCCTCACCTCAGGAGTTGTAGATGCCCTCTACTCTGGGCACATGGGCTGTGCTTGAAGTCCCCAGGAGTCCAGGAACTGTAGCCTGATGGGGATTTCGGACCAGCTTCTCATCATAAGCTTGGGGAAGCTCTCTGGGTAGGGTGGTGGAGTGAGGGCTGATTCTCTGGGATGCTGGAGATCATAACAGCGCCCAAAGCCATAGGGATCAGTTCCCCCACTGGAACAGTTCCTTCTCTAGTTTGCCCAGAAAGGGCAGTCTTTAAAAAAGGGGGCTCTTTATTGCCCCCAACCCATTCTAGCCCATGGTAAAGTCCCAGATGCCTCCTAGTAGAGATGGTTATTAACCACCTTCCTCTCTCTCTCTCTCCTGTCTTTTTCTTTCTGTCTTTCTTCCCCTCACACCAGAAACATCCCCTGGTTGGTGTGTGATTGGCTCCTGGAGGGTGGGCAAGGAGTGGATTGGGGAACACACGCATACCTCAACCTTTTTATTTGGCTTGTTGGTTTCAGAAAGAGCTGGGCTCCACGGAGGACATCTACCTGGCCTCCCGCAAGGTCAAAGAGCTATCAGTCATTGACGGCCGAAGGGCACAGAACTGCATCATCCTTCTCTCTAAGTATGTGCTTGTCCTGCCTTGTTAGTCCCTGGTGGGAGGGATGAACGTCCCTCCCACAAGGAATAGAGCCCTGAGAGGGCTAGAGCAAAAACCTACAGTGGAACTGAATGTCTGGGGCACAGGGGTGGCAGAGGAATGGCTGACAGCAGTCTCTTCACTTCCCCTGCTGTGCCCTGGGAATGGTAGGAGACCACTGATCTAGAACCCTCTCTTGGGACCCCATGTTCAGCAGTAGTGTGGGGCTCTGCAGACAGGAAACTGCCCCTGTCACGACATCCCTGACCAGCCTGGTCATCATCTGGCAACAGAATTGCTCTAAGCCCATGGAGGGCCCCACTAGGCTTAGGCCACAGAGCAGCATGATCTCAGCCCCCAAGCATTTCCCACGGCTGCAGAACAAACAGGGCAGTATCTGTGCTAACAGCACCACTTCTGTGCAAGGCCTCCCGCCTGAGCCAGGGTCAGAGGGCACCACAACCCATACTATTCTTAGTGCTGCCCTAGCCATCTCTGGGACATCCATTCCCCTTTCTTCCCCCAGGCCCCAGGCCTCAGTTTCTCTCTCTTGAAGGTGAGGGAGAGTTCTGTATCTCCAGGGATCCAAGTGGTGTGCATCTGGAGGGGATAGGGAAGGGCTGTGTGTGTGTGTGGAGAGGGGTGGCTTGTCCCTCACCCAGACAGCAAGACGTATGGGAACAGCTGTGTGGGAGCTGAGGTGCTACCAGAAGACTGAGAGCTATTCTGTCTTCTGACAATGAAGGAAGCAGGAAACAGCCCCCTTCATGGCCTGCTGATATTCCCATCCTCCCATGGAGATGCAGTAGATATTTTAGGCATAAGGAGGAGAAGGATCAGAAACCTTTACCCTGTCTCTCTGTCTACACTTTTCAAATGTCCCTATCAGTTATGACAGAGACTCAAGCAAGACACCAGATTCAAGTCTATATTTAGAGACTAAAATATCTCATTATTTGGTTTATGGAGTGAACCATAGGAGTTTAGGGGAAGTAAGGGGGGAGCACTAAGGAATATATTCCCATGTTCACATGAGGGAGAGAACGCAGGGGAGGAGAAGGGCTGGGGTCTGTCCTGAGCAGAGGGGCCAGGCTCAAGGGGCAGTGTTTTGCCTTAGGTTGAAGCTTTCTAATGAGGAGATCCGGCAGGCCATCTTGAAGATGGATGAACAGGAGGACCTTGCTAAGGACATGCTGGAGCAGGTGAGGCCCCTGGTGGGGAGGGGATGGGAGCTGAAACTAGGGGGAAGCTGCATCCCTTCCTGCCCCCAGAGAGGCCAAGACTCTTAGGTCAAGGAGAAATCAGGCTGGAGGATGAGGAGTTGGGTAGAGGTTTATAGAATCTCCCTGGACCAGCCTTTCTGAGGGGAGGCTAGGAAAGGCTGCATATTTTCCAGGGGATTGAGGTCCTTGACAGGAGATATGAGCTATGATCCCCCCCTTGGGTCTCAAGGTAAAGTCAGAGTGACCCATAGTCATATATTCCCCCAATCTCTTCCACCTCAATTTATTGGATCCTTCAAGAGAAACCTAGAAGGCATGAAACAAAACCACCATCAGTTGGACCTCATTAGAATTAAGAACTCTGTTCATCAAAGGGTACCAATACTAGAGTGAAAAGATAAGCCAAACCTTAGAAGACATTTGCTTTATGTACATCTAGCAAAGATCTCCTATTCAGAATAGAGAGCTCTCAAATCCAAGAATGAAGATGACAAACAGCTCCACTTGAAAATGAGCAGAAGCCTTGAACGTGTATTTCATGAAAGAGAATTTCCAAGTGGCTCGACACTCTTAGTCATCAGAGAAATACAGTAAATCACACTGAGGCAGAACCACACACCCACTGGAATAGCTAAAATTGAAAAGACTGACAATGCCAAATGTTGGCAAGAACATGAAGCAACTGGAATTCTCATTGGGTACAATAATTTGGAAAACAATTTGGCAGTACGCACAAAGGCTAAACCTACCCTACTGCCCAGCAGTCCCACTGCTAGATACAGATAAATGAGTGCAAACATTGACTATAAAAGATATATGCAAGAATATTTATAACAGTTTTATTCATGGAACAACCCAACTGTCCATCAATAAGAAAGTGAATAAATATACCGTGGTATATTCTTACAATAGAATACTATTCAGCAATGCATAAAAAGCAAACTACCAATACTTAGATCATGGATGAGTCTCAGACATTATGTTATGCAAAAGAAACCAGACACCAAAGAAAACACACAGCATGAATCCATTTATATGAAGTTCAAGAATAGGCAAATCTAATCTAAGGTAATAGAATTCAGTTGAGAGGCTATAATGGGGAGAGGGATGGGTTGGCTTATTGAAGCAATAGAAGAGAACTTTCTAGGGGATGGAAATCTGTATCTTAATCTGGATGGGGTTTCAGTGGGTGGTTTTGTCAAAACTCTTTGAATTGCACACTTAAGATGGATGCCTTTTTGGGGCGCCTGGGTGGTTTAGTCGGTTAAGCATTTGACTCTTGATTTTGCCTCAGGTCATGATCTCAGGGTCCTGGGATTGAGACCCATGTGGGGCTCTGCACTCAGCACAGAGTCTGCTTGGATTCTTCCTCTCCCTCTGCCCCTCCCCCTGCTTGTGTGCATGCTCTCTTTCTCTCTCTCTCTCTCTCTCTCTCTCTCTCTCTCTCTCCCTCTCTCACTAAAATAAACACTTTAAAAAAAATAAATACATTTTATGTAAACTATACCTCAACAAACTTGGGTTTAAAAGAAAAAAATCATTGAGCTGTGCACTTAAGAATGGTATACTTTCAATATACATCTCCAAAGGTTAGTGAAGCAAAAGCAAAAATGAACTTTTGCGACTTCATCAAGATAAAGAGCTTTTGCACAGCAAGGGAAATAGTCAACAAAACAAAGAGGCAAGCCACAGAATGGGAGAAGATATTTGCAAATGACACTACAGACAAAGGTCTGATTTCCAAGATCTATAAAGAACTTCTCAAACTTAACACCCAAAAAACAAATAATCAAGTAAAAAAATGGGCAGAAGACATGAACAGACACTTCTCCAAAGAAGACATACAAATGGCTAACAGACACATGAAAAAATGTTCATCATCATTAGCCATCAGGAAATTCAAATCAAAACCACATTGAGGTACCAGCTTACACCAGTTAGAATGGCAAAAATTGACAAGGCAAGAAACAACAAATGTTGGAGAGATTGTGGACAAAGGGCAACCCTCTTACACAGTTGGTGGGAATGCAAGTTGGTACAGCCACTTTGGAAAACAGTGTGGAGGCGCCTCAAAAAATTAAAAATAGAGCTACCCTATGACCCAGCTTACACTACTGGGTATTTACCCCAAAGACACAGATGTAGTGAAAAGAAGGGCCATATGCACCCCAATGTTCATAGCAGCAATGTCCACAATAGCCAAACTGTGGAAAGAGCTGAGATGCCCTTCAACAGATGAATGGATAAAGAATATGAGGTCCATATATACAATGGAATACTACTCAGCCATCAGAAAGGAGGAATACCCAACTTTTACATCAACATGGATGGGGCTGGAGGAGATTATGCTAAGTGAAATAAGTCAAGCAGAGAAAGTCAATTATCATATGGTTTCACTTATCTGTGGAACATAAGGAATAGCATAGAGGACATTAGGAGAAAGAAGGGAAAAATGAAGGGGGGGCATCAGAGGAGGAGACGAACCATGAGAGACTATGGACTCTGAGAAACAAACTGAGGGTTCTAGAGGGGAGGGGGGTGGGGGGATGGGTTAGCCTGGTGATGGGTATTAAGGAAGGCATGTACGGCATGGAGCACTGGGTGTTATACAAAAACAATGAATCGTGGATCACTACATCAAAAACTAATGATGTATTGTATGGTGACTAACATAACAATAAAATAAATTTTAAAAAAATGAATGGTATACTATATATAAGGTGCATCCCAGTTTTAAAAAGCGAAAAAAGAAAAGTCTAGAGCTGGGTGCCCTGTGGCCCCTTTTAGGCAGATGAAGCATAAACCCACCACATGAGATTGCCTCTCTCTTTTAAAGACCCCTCCCCATCTTGAACATGATCAGTGTATGGGCATCCATGCATTGCATCCCCACATCAGCTTTTCACCAGTTTCCTGTCTGACCTTCAGCTGATGTTCTTTGCAGCTCCTCAAGTTCATCCCAGAGAAAAGTGACATCGACCTCCTCGAGGAGCACAAGCATGAAATAGAGCGGATGGCCCGCGCTGACCGCTTCCTCTATGAAATGAGCAGGTCAGGGCAACGGGCATGGAGGAGGGGCTGGAGCTAGCTCCTGGGGCTGGAGGGTGCCTCACGATGTAGCTTGCCCTGTCCACAGGATCGACCACTACCAGCAGCGACTGCAGGCCTTGTTCTTTAAGAAGAAGTTCCAGGAGCGGCTGGCTGAGGCCAAGCCCAAAGTGGAAGGTATGGTTGAGGGTATGGGGAAGCCTAGAGTTAAGAGGCATCTGGGAGGGCCCGGAGCTGGAAATCAATGGAGGAAAACTTTCTCATTCTCAATCCCTGCCCACCCCCTGAAAAAAAAAACAAAGCCAAGGACAAATTTAAAACTATGATTACTGTAGATATATACACTTGTTTATATTAGCACATGTGCCAAACATGTGACTGTTTCCTATGCCTCAGCCTGTATACTCTCCAGGGTGGGAGGTCTGTTGACTTTTGCCCCAGCATGGGACAGAAATGCTGAACAGATGATGATAATAGCAAATACCTAGAACAGGGCCTGGCATGTGTTGAGCTCATCAATCTTTACCCTGCCCAAGAGGGACTAAGTTCATAGAAGACCTCTGGACACATTATTTTAAGTGTGAGCTATTCAGAAAAGTAGGAAATTAGCAAAGTAATCTCTGGAGGTATCTGGTTTTCTGGGTTAGGGAACCCTTCCTACGCAGACCTTTCCCAGATGGGCACTTCATAATTCAGTGAGAACCATGTAGCAAGCACTGCATGAAACTTTCCACATGGATGGTCTCATTGGTTCTCACAGCATCCCTATGAGTGCATCTGTTCTCTCATGTCTAAAATGGGGACATGCTGCCTGAGGCCATGTTACCAGGGAGTGGTACAGCCAAGATTGGAACACAGATGTTGTTCTTCAGAATTCATCCCTCACTCTTGTCCTGTAGTACTTCATAGATGATGGTAGAAGACAGAGGGGCAGGGAGTTGGGGAAAAAGGCAGGCTGGTCCATGAAGACCCATGAGCAGAGAAGCAGGAGAGGCTGTGAGGCTCACTTGTGGGGAGGACAGGACAACAGAGTGGAACAGGAGAGCCTGAGTCCAGGATGCTGAGGGGGGCAGGCTGGGGGCAGAGCAGAGCATGGGCCCCCTCTGCTGGACACCAGGGCTGGCCAGCACTCCCTGGGATGCCCAGTCCAGAGAATGGCCCTTCTTGGAGCTGCTTCAGGGAGGTTTGGGGGTGGGGGTAGGTGGTGTGTGACAGCTGGAGGCAAGCATTTTCTGCAGTCTGGGTCCCCCCCCCACACACATATGCATTCACACACACAAGGGAACTGCAGGGTGGGTGTAATTGTAAATATTAATCGTTCTGAGGGAGAAGGATTGAGATCAGCATGACCCTGCAGGTCTGAGGTCTGGCAGTACCTTCTCCCCTGGTGATAGGTGAATCCCTACCTTCATACGATCTTCTTTATCCTCCTGCAGACTGTCTTTGGGGCATGAGGCACAGATAAAGGGATAGCCAAGACATTTGCTCAACCATTTGTGTGTCTTGGGTCAGTGAAGTAAATGTGAGCAACTGCCATTTGGAACCAGAGTAGCTTAGCCACTGGGTAGGGTTAATCTCAGATAATCTCAGACCCACTCTGAAACTCTCCCTAAGAGTTAGTCACTGAATGCTCAGGAGAGTCTCCCTTTAATATCAAGCTATGCAGAGCAAGTCATGTTTTGGATGGCAATGGCTGCTAACTATTCTAGAATGGTCTGGATGTCTCCTTCTCTGAGAGTCAGAAGGAGGTGGCTGAAGTTGTATCTTACAGTCAGGTGAGTGGCTTGACTAGGGGTAGAGACAAGACGATTGTGCAGGAGTTGGGATTCATATTTTTCCTTCCAGTTCTAAGAAATATTCCTGGTAAGCTAATATTTGGCCTATCCCAGCTGGTGATAAGCTATTGACACCCTCCCCTCCCCACTTTCCAGCAGGGCCTCTGGGTCAATTCGCCAAAAGCCAATTCACCAAATTTGACAGATTTGCCAATTCTATGAATATATTCATGAAACATATTTTTCTTGAATATATTCTTATGAATATGCTCATTGCTGGATATACCAAATTTACTGATTCTCATTTTGAATACATTTACTGAATATAGTCAAGATGAATATAGTTTCAAATGTAAACATTCTTATGAATATATTCACGAATATATTATTCTTATGACTTTATCTAAAATGTCTGCATTGCAATGGGAGTTTTCCCATTTATACTGATTTCCTTTGAACTCTTGTCTATTTCTGTTTTGCCAACATTTTAGCATTTTTAGGAGGATTCTTTTGCAAATTTCTCAAATAGCATATCAACTTTAGAAAAACTATCCTAACCAATATGAATTGCCAAAAACTTTTAAAAACTACATATAAAAGTAAACTTTTTATTCAAATATGCATATAGAAAGGTACATAAATCACAAGCGTCCTACTTGATGAATTATCATAAACTGAACTCACCTGTGAAATCAACACCCAAGTCAAGAACTGGAATGTTGCCAGCCCTAAACAGCCCTTCCTCATGTCCTCTCTCAAACATTACCCCCTGCAACCATTGCTCTGTCCACCTTCTTTAAAGGTTTTGTCTGTCTTGAACTTTATATAAACAGTATACTATAGTATGGATAATTTTATCTTGGTTCCTTTTGTTCAGCATTATGCTTGTAAGTTACCCTATTGTTACATGTAGCGGTGAGTTATTCATTTTCAGTGCTGCATTTTTTTCCATTGTATGAATACCATAATTTATTTAACCAATCTGTTCATAATTTAAGAAAAAAAATGACTAGAAACCACTCTAATACCCATCAAGAGTAATGCTGTTATTAGGTCATAGAATATGTACCGACAACACTTATCATTCATTTTTATGGCTTATTTTTTTTTTCAACTTAAACTTATACTTTTATTTTGTTGCTAATTTCATGATGTGTATATAAAGTATAGTTGACACACAATGTTATATCAGTTTCAGATGTACAGTATAGAGATTGGACAAGTCTGATATTATGCTATGTCCATCACAAGTATAGCTACACTATATAAGGCTATTATAATAGCATTGACCATATTCCCCATGCTGTACATTTTATCTCCATGATTTATTTATTCCATTACTGGAAGCCTGTATCTGTCACTTCCCTTCTTTCATTTTACCCATTCCCTCACCTCTCTCCCTTCTGGCAACCATCAGTTTGTTCTCTGTATCTATGAGTCTGTGTCTGGTTCTTGTTCATTCATTTTGTTTTTTATTTTTTATTTTTTAAGTCTTTTTTTTAATTTAAATTCAATGAGCTAACATATAGTACATCATCAGTTTTTGATATAATGTTCAATCATTCATTAGTTGCATATAACACCCAGTGCCCATCACATCATGTGCCCTCCTTAATGCCCATCACCCAGTTATCTCATCCCCCCACCTACCTCCCTTTCTGCAACCCCCAGTCATTTTGTTTTTTAGATTCCACATATAAGTAAAATCATATGGTGTTTGTCTTTCTCTGTCTGACTTATTTTACTTTAGCATTATACTCTCTAGATCCATCCATGTTGTCACAAATGGTTAAGATCGCATGCATTTTTATGGATGAATAATATTCCATTGTGTGTATCTTCTTTCTTTCTTGGTGTACTGAAAAATTTCCCCCAGCTTTATTGAGCTATGATTGACAAAAATTATATATATATATTTAAGGTGTACAAGTGTATATACTTAAGATTCACAATTATATATATTTAAGGCAGTGGCTTTTTATTTTTTTAATTCCAGTATAATTAACATACAGTGTTATATTCAGTTTTAGGTGTACACTATAGGGATTCAACAATTCTATACATTACTTGGTACTCATCACAATAAGTGTACTCTTAATCCCCTTCACCTGTTTCACCCATCCCCCCCCAACCTCCCCTCTGGAAACTACCAGTTTGTTCTTTATATTTATGAGTCTGTTTTCTAGTTTGTCTCTTTTTTTCTTTGTTAGTATGGTACTGGCACAGAAATAGATCCAGATCAATGGAACAGAATAGAGAGCCCACAATTATATGGTCAATTAATCTACAAGGGGGGCAAGAATATACAATGAGAAAAAAGTCTCTTCAACAAATGGTGCTGGAAAAACTAGACAGCTACATGCAAAAGAGTGAAACTGGACAACTTTCTTACATCATACACAAAAATAAACTCAAAATGGATTAAAGACCTAAATGTGAGACCTGAAACCATAAAAGTCCTAGAAGGAAACATAGACAGTAATGTCCTTTACATCAGCCTTAAGCAACATTTTTCTAGCTATGTCTCCTTTGGCAGGGGGAACAGCAAAAATAGACTATTGGGACTATACCAAAATAAAAAGCTTTTGCACAACTATATCTTCTTTATCCATTCATCTATTAGTAGACACTTAGGTTGCTTCTATATCTTATCTATTGTAAATAATGCTGCAGTACACATAGGGGTATAGATGTCTTTTTGAATTACTGTTTACATTTTCTTTGGGTAAATACTCAGTGGAATTACTGGATTATGTAGTATTTCTATTTTTAATTTTTGAGGAACCTCCATACTGTTTTCCACAGTGGCTATACCAATTTACATTCCCACCAACAGCGCACAAGAGTTCCTTTTTCTCCACATTCTCGACAACAGTTAATATTATCTTTTTGATTTTAGCCATTCTGACATGTGTAAGTGATATCTCATTGTGGTTTTGATTTGCATTTCCTTCATGATCAGTGATGTTGAGCAGATGTGTCTGTTGACCATCTATATGTCTTCTTTGGAGAAATGTCTATTCAGGTCTTCTGCCCATTTTTAAATTGGATTGTTTTTTGTTTTTTTAAAAGATTTTATTTATTTGACAGAGAGAGACACAGAGAGAGAGGGAACACAAGCAGGGGGAGCAGGAGAGGGAGAAGCAGGCTTCCTGCAGAGCAGGGAGCCCGATGCGGGGCTTGATCCCAGGACCCTGGAATCATGACCTGAGCCGAAGGCAGACGCTTAACGACTGAGCCACCCAGGTGCCCCGAAATTGGATTGTTTTTTGATGTTGAGTTATATAAGTTCTTTATATATTTTGGATATTAACCCCTTATCAGATATAATTTGCTAATTTCTCCCATTTAGTAGGTTGCCTTGTTCTGTCGATGGTTTCTTTTGCTGTGCAAAAGATTTTTATTTTGGTGTAGTCCCAATAGTTTATTTTTGCCTTTTTCCCCTGCCTAAGGAGACATATCTAAGAAAATGTTGCTAAGGTCAAAGTCAAAGAGATTACTGCCCATGTTTTCTTCTAGTTTTGTGGTTTCACAAAATGTGGTATCACATTTAGGTCTTCAATCCATTTTGAGTTTATTTTTGTGTATGGTTTAAGAAAGTGGTCCAGTTTTGCTAGCACCATTTGTAATCTTTTCCCCATTGTAAATTCTTGCCTCCTTTGTCATAGATTGACCATATAATTGTGGGTTTATTTCTGGGCTCTCTATACTATTCTATTGACCTATGTGTCTATTTTTGTGCCAGTATCATACTGTTTTGATTACTACAGCTTTGTAGGATATCTTGAAATCTGCAGTTGTGATCCTTCCATCTATGTTCTTCTTTCTCAAGATTGTTTTGGCTACTTGGAGTCTTTTGTGGTTCCATACAAATTTTAGGGTTTTTTGTTCTAGTTCAGTGAAAAATGCGATTGGTACTTTGATAGGGATTGCACTGAATCTGTAGATTGTTTTGGGTATTATGGACATTTTAATAATATTAATTCTTCCAATCCACAAGTGTGGAATATCTTTCCATTTGTTTTATTTTCTATTTCTTTCATCAGTGTTTTATAGTTTTCAGAGTACAGGTCTTTTACCTCATTAGTTTATTCCCAGGTCTTTTTGGTACAATTGTAAATGGAATTATTTTCTTAATTTCTCTTTGGCTTCACCATTAGTGTATAGAAATGCAACCAATTTCTATGTATTAATTTTGAATCCTGCTACTTTACTGAATTCATTTATTCTAATAGATTTTTAGTAGAGTCTTTAGGGTTTTCTCTGTATAGTATCATGTCATCTACAAGTAGTGATAGTTTAACTTCTTCCTTATCAATTTGGATACCTCTTATTTCTTGTCTGATTGCTGTGGCTAGGACTTCCACTACTATGTTAAATAAAAGTGGTGAGAGTAGACATCTTTGTCTTATTCCTGATATTAAAGGAAAAGCTTTGTTTTTTACCATAGAATATGATGATAGTTATAGGTTTTTCATATATGATCATTATCATGTTGAGGCATGTTCCCTCTAAAACTACTTTGTTGAAAGTTTTTCTCATGAACAGATGTTGAATTTTTTCAAATGCTTTTTCTGCATCTACTGAAATGAACATATGGTTTTTATCCTTTATCTTGTTGATGTGATGTATCATGTTGATTTATAAATATTGAACCATCCTTGCATCCCTGGAATGAAACCCACTTGCTCGTGAATGGGTTTTTTTTTTTAATGTATTGTTGAATGCAGTTTGCTAATATTTTGTTGAGGATTTTTACATCTATGTTCATCAGGGATATTGACCTGTAGGTTTTGTTTGTTTGTTTGTTTGTTTGTTTTGTAGTGTCTTGTCTCCTTTTCATATCAGGGTAGTGGTGTCTTCATAGAATGTATTTGAAAGATTTCCTCCCTCTACTATTTTTTGAAAGAGCTTGAGAATAGGTATTAACCCTTCTTTAAATGGTTAGTAGAATTTACCTGTGAATCAGTCTGCTTCTGGACTTTTGTTTATTGGGGAGTTTTTGGATTACTTATTCAATTTTGTTACTAGTAATTGGTCTGTTCAGATTTTCTATTTCCTTCTAATTCAATTTTGGAAGATTATATGTTCTTAGGGTTCTGTCCATTTCTTTTAGGTTCAATTTCATAGTACTCTCATAATCCTTGGTATTTCTGTGGTGTCAGTTGTCACTTCTTTCATTTCTGATTTTAGTCATTTGTATCCTTTTTTCTTGATGAATAGGACTAAAGGCTTATCACTTCCGCCTGTCTTTTCAAAAAACCAGCTCTTGGTTTCATTGATCTTTTCCATTTTTTTTAAAAGGCTCTATTTCATTTATTTCTGCTCTTTTATTTCCTTCCTTCTATTCACCTTGGACTTTTTTTTTTTCTAGTTCTTTTAGGTATAAGGTTAGATTGAGATCTCTTTTATTTCAAGTAGACCTGTACTGCTATAAATTTCCCTTTTTGAACTGCTTTTGCTGAGTCCCAAAGATTTTGGATAATTGTGGTTTCATTTTCATTGTCTCCATGTATTTTTTGATTTCCTGTCATTTCTTATTGACCCATTGGCTGTTTAGTACATGTTGTTAGCTTCCATGTGTTTGTGTTTTTCCAGTTTTTTCTTGTGATTGATTTCTAGTTTCATACTATTGTGTTCAGAAAAGATGCATGATATAATTTCTATCTTGAATTTATTAAGACTGTTTTGTGGCCTAACATGTGATCTATCCTGGAAAATGTTCTATGTGCACTTGTAAAGTGTATTTTGTCATTTGGGGATGGAATGTTCTGTGTATACCTAAGTCCATCTGGTCTGATGTGTCACTGAGCAACACTATTTCCTTATTGATTTTTCTGCCTGGATTATCTATCCATTGATGTAAATGGGATGTTAAAGTCCCTGCTATTATTGTATTATTGCCAGTTTCTCCCTTTATGTCTGTTAATATTTGCTTTATGTATTTAGGTGCTCCAATGTTGGGTGCATAGATATTTACAATTGTTATATCCTCTTGTTGGATTGACCCCTTTATCATTATGTAATGCCCTTCTTTGTCTCTTATTGCAATCTTTGGTTTAAAATCATTTTGTGTAAGTATTGCTACCCTGGCTTTTTTTTCCTTCCATTTCATGGAATATCTTTTTTCTATCCTTTTACTTTTAGTCTGTATGTCTTTATGTCTGAATTGAATCTCTTATAGGCAGCATGTAGAGGAATTTTTTTTAATCCATCATGCCACTCTAGAACATTTAGACCATTTGCATTTAAAGTAATTATCAAAAGTTATATACTATTGTCATTTTGTTATGTTTTCTGGTTGTTTTTGTAGTTCTTCTCTGTTCCTTTCTTCTTCTCTTGCTCTCTTTCCTTGTGATTAGTGACTTCCTTTAGTGTTAATCTTGGTTTTATTTTTTTGTGTATCTATTACAGATTTTGCATTTGTGGCTACCATGAGGTTCATATATAACATTCTAAGTATATAGTAGTCTATATTAAGTTGATGGTCACTTAAGTTTGAACACATTCTAAAATAACTTTTTTACTCCCCCCCCTCCACATTTTATGTATATGGTGTCATATTTTACATCTTTATATATATGCGTTTTTTTTTGTTGTTGTTTTGTTTTTTTACTTCTAGTTATGGCCTTTTCTTTTCCACTTAAAGAAGTCCCTTTAATATTTCTTGTAAGGATGGTTTACTGGTAGTGAACACCTTTAATTTTTGTTTGCCTGGGAAACTCTTTTCTCTCTCCTTCGATCCTGAATGATAATCTTGTTGGGTAAAGTATTCTTGGTTATAGATTTTTCCCTTTAAGCTCTTTGAATATATCCTGCCACTCCCTTCTGGCCTGCAAAGTTGCTGCTGAAAAATCAGCTGACAGTCTTATGGGGGTTTCCCTTGTATGTAACTTTCCTTCTGTCTTGCTGTTTTTAAAATTCTCTATCTTTAATCTTTGATATTTTAGTTATTGCATGTCATAGTATAGACCTCCTTGGGTTCATATTATTTGGAACTCTCTGTGCTTCCTGAACCTAGATGTCTGTTTCCTTCCCCAGGTTAAGAAAGTTTCAGCTATTATTTCTTCAAGTAAGTTTTCTGCCCCCTTTTCTCTTTTTCTGGGACCCCTATAATGTGAATGTTTATTCACTTGATGTTGTCCAAGAGATCACTTAACTTGTCCTCATTTAAAACCCTTTTCTTTTTGCTGTTCAGCTTGGTTGTTTTCTATTACCCTGTCTTCTAGATTGCTGATCTCTTCTTCTTCATCTGCTAATCTGTTGATTCCCTCTAGTATATTTTTCATTTATGTTCTTTAACTCAACTTTTTTTTTCATATCTTCTCTTTGTTAAACTCTTTATCAGGCATATTGCTTATCTCCATTTCATTTTGTTCTTTTTTTGAGGTTTTGTTTTGTTTGGAGCATATTCTTCTATCTCCCCATTTTGCTTGACTTTCAGTCTTTATTTCTATGAATAGGCAGAACAGCTACTTCTCTAAAATTTGAAGGAATGGTCTTGTGTATGGTCATCCCCTGTGTAGGCTATGTGTGTCTGTGTGTCTGGTGACTTTGGCTGGCTGGAGCTGTGGCTGGTGTGGGCTGGAGTCACCCTGGTGGGATGGCTGCAGGCCAGGGTGGTCATGGGGCTCTCTGCACAGAGAGTGTCCTGGAAGGACAGCTGAGGCTGAGGTGGGTACAAGCTGGGAGGTCCTGGGGATCTCCACATTACAGCTTTTTTTTTTTTTTTTTACAATTATTTACTTTTAACTGTTTTTGAAGATTTCTGCAAACTTTTGGTTAGATGGTTCTCATTTTAGACCCATAGCAACATCTTATGGAATGTTCAATTTGGCATAAGCTGAAAATCATGGGATGGTTTGGTATTCCTATCACCACTCTTAATAATCGAAAAGCATATTCCATAACTAGTAGCCAAAATTTCAGTGAAGGATTTGTATCCCAATTTTGTGCATCTGCCATAAGTGCATAATACCTGAAGATGGGCTAGAGCATCCAAACTGGAATGAAATACTGAAGTTTCAGTTACTGTTAACCTTAGTTTGTATTTCTAGCAAATGTATCATTTAAGGCATTGGGGAGAAATTGTTAAAATGCCTAAAAGTTGGGAAAAAAACTTAAATGACATTCAACAAGATTTCAAGTAAACTATTAAATCAAAGATACCATCAACTACAAGGCATACCATTATATTATAGAACAAAAATATGGGAATATTATATTGGTGACATGTTATAATTTGACAGGTATTTTCTTTCAAAAAAAAATAAGACAGCATTTCAAAAGAGGCAGAAACAGTCCCATAATATGTAAAATGCTGAAATTTAAAATTTTAATCACTAAGTTTAAAAAAGTAAAAGTATTATATTCTTGTGTATATCCATAGAAAGAATTATTAATAACCTTTGGATATATGCAAGAAAAGATATTCTTTAAATATATTAAGAAGAATTGGCACATTCTGAGAATGGGCTATTTGTTGAATTGGCTTTCGGCAAATTTACCTGCTTCCCTTGGAAGTGGGCAGGTACAGAGTAAATCAATCTGTTGAGGTGTGGGTATCGTCTCTGCCCCTCTGAGAGTTGAAGACTGGACTTCGTGGTGGCATCATCCTGGCATTCAAGGGGACCAGCTGCCCTGGCCCAGTCTCTGCAGGGCTCTGATCTGCCCCTCCTCTCCTAGCTATCCTGCTGGCCTCCCGGGAGCTGATCCGCAGCAAGCGTTTAAGGCAGATGCTTGAGGTCATCCTGGCCATTGGCAACTTCATGAACAAAGGGCAGCGTGGGGGTGCCTATGGGTTCCGGGTGGCCAGCCTCAACAAGATTGCAGATACCAAGTCCAGCATTGACAGGTGGGATCTTGTCTGCTTCCTTATCTTCCATCTCACCCCACCCTGGCCTCTCCCTTCCTCCTCCCATTTCCAACCCTAACTCCTTGCCTTTTCCCCCTGACCCCTCCCCCTAGTTTCTTCCTGGCCTTCATTCCTTTACCCCTGACCTTTCATCCACAGAAACATCTCTCTGCTCCATTACCTGATCATGATCCTGGAGAAGCACTTCCCTGACATCCTAAACATGCCCTCAGAGCTACAGCATCTTCCAGAAGCTGCCAAAGTCAAGTGAGGGGCCCTTCCAAGTCTTCTTTCTCCCTGTGATCACAGCACTCTTGTCTAAATTTCCTTTCATTGCTACTGTGGGATGACTAGGAATGGGCAGTGTCTCAGGGTCTGCTTTTAGGAGAACCAAATGAAGACTGGCTACTTGCTCTCAAATCCTTATTTCAGACATGCTCCTAGGAAACACAGTGGGGAAGTGAACCAGGGGTGGGAAGAATACTAATAACGGAAGTATTATTAAGCCAGCTACCCCTGGGACATCCCTCCAGGGAAGTCTGTGAGACCGCTTAGGACACTTATTCAACTTATCCCATCTGAGAGGTGAGGGAGCTAGGATATCATACCCCATCTCCTGTCAGTCATGGGCTGAGTGTCTCTGGGCAGGGCATGACTCTGGACATAGGTACAGGCAGAGGGAGCTCTGGGATCCAGAGAAAGTGCTCGCATCATTGGAAGTCAGGATTGTACACTACAATGGATGGTCCAAGGAGATATGGATGTGGCACAAATGATATCCGCTACAGGCAAGAAGTCAGACCCCAACAGCCATAGGCTGATAGAAGCATCTCCAACAGAAGCAGAAATGCAGTGGAAAATGGTTAATATGCAACAAGTGCTTAGTGCATGTTAGAGTTTTAAGTATTACCTGCTGGTATCAAAAAGAATTAAAAGAGTTTTAAGTATTACCTGCTGGTATCAAAAAGAATTCAAGTCAGAAGCCATGTGTTAGAAACCTAATATTCAACGTAACATTTCTAATCTGGAAGGATCTTCAGAATATAAGTTTTACCCCTGTTATTTTATAGAAGCACAGACAGAGCACAGAGGGGAGGTGATTTAGCAGGGCTGGAGCATGGGTCTACTGACTCCAAAGTCATTGCGCTTGGCACTGCCATCTGCCTGAACCACCCTCAGCAATTCTCCCTTCCTGTGTGTCTTCCCACAGCCTGGCAGAGCTGGAGAAGGAGGTGGGCAACCTCAGGAGGGGCCTCAGAGCAGTTGAGGTGGTGAGTACATCATCTATGCCTGCCTGGGTTTGAGGGGGTGCTGCCTGTGTCTGTGCTGAAGGCCATACCCTGTGCCAGTTATTCTAGCACCCCAGACAGGAACTTTGGGACACAGAAATGCATCAGACAGGGTCTGCCATCTGGAGGCCTACTATCTGGGGGTCTGTCATTTGACCAAGTGATAGGCAGCAACAGAGCTAGCCCATAGGAAAGGATGACTGGATTATTTAGGGCTTAAATTTAGACTCTCAATGAGCGGACATCTGAGACGAGCGAGGTTACTGTCCAGCATGTGTATTGGGCACTAGAGGAGAATGAACCATAAATTGGCCCCATGCTTAAGTCTAATTCAAGTGGATAGGAAAGAGTAGCTACATCTCTTGGAAGCCAATTAGGCACAGGTAGCACATAGTGTGTGACACTGGGCACAGCTATCCCCAGAAATTCCTGCCTTATGTCTCTTCTCCCTGGGTCAGTAGAGGATCTGGGGGCTGCACCCAGGTGTCTAGTCATCACCATTCCTGCTCTGATGGCTTCTCAGATGATATGGTCTCTGGCCCTAGGCTAGCCTAGTCCCATATGGCAATGGCCCCAATCCTTTGTCATCCACCTTTAGGAACTCGAGACCCTTCCCATCTTCACTGGGGGAAGGGGGTGGTAGGCAGGTAAGGGGAGAATGAGTTAGAGAATGAAGGTAAATATGAGGAAGAACTTTCCATTGCCACTGTGGTGGTGGAGGGGGCAATTTCCAATTTATAGCCCTTTAAAGTGCTACTCAAAGCATGGCCCATGACCAGCAGCATCCGTATCAGCTAGGAGATTTAGAAATGCATCTCACACTTGATTCTGCACATGCATCACCTATAGGTCTTGTTGAAATGCAGATTCCCTAGGTCTGCGCTAGAGCCTGAGTGTCTGTATTTCTTCAGATGTCCCAGGTGATGCTGTTGCTGGTCCCAGACCACACTGGGAGGCAAGCATCTGGAGAAAGAAAGATGGCAGTGGTGCATGAGGGATGTCTCACACAATTCTGAGGGTGGCAAAGATTGTGAGAGCTTAGGCAGGGAAGGGTGGGAGATGTGATGACCCTCAGAATTCCTGACTTTTATGCTGGCACCCATCTAACCAGCATATCACTCTCCCTCCTCAGGAGCTGGAATATCAGAAGCGCCAGGCACGTGAACCGAATGACAAGTTTGTCCCAGTCATGAGTGACTTCATCACTGTCTCCAGCTTTAGCTTCTCAGAGCTGGAAGACCAACTGAATGAGGCCAGGGACAAGGTAAGTGTGGCCCAAGCTCCCAGTCTGACCCCCATCCTAACCTCTCCCCCCTCAACTTTTTACGTAGACACAGCTCCTTCACCCATTCCTACCCCAGATGGCCCAGAGGGACAAACCCAGAGTCACAGAGCTTTGAGGAAAAATAATTTCCTCACTCCCTTAAGAAAAGCAATAGCAAATCTGTTGCAAAGATCATAAGCCATTCACCAGGTGTAGGTACCATGTGGTATTTTACATTATTTACCGCATGACCTACCTTAAATAACCTTAAAAGGTTATTACCCCATTGTACAAGTATGTACACTGAGATATAGAGAGGTTAAGAAACTTGCCCAAGGTTTCCCAGATGTGATGGACAGAGCTGGGTTAGAATCCTGACTCCAGAGCTCAGCTTTGGTCACAGTTGCTGTTGCCTCTTCCTGGCTTTCCAACATCCTCATGGACCCCATTGGTAGGGGTCCTCATTCAGGAGGTCTGGGGTAAGCCTGAGATGCCCACGCTGGTCCAGGCACACTCTGGGTTGAATTAGAGATGGTAGCTGTCAATAAATGTCAGAACAGTGCCTGACACACACAATTAGAGCTAATGTTTTACATCTATTAACTCACCTCACCCTCACAACACTATGAGGTAGAAGCTATTGTCCCCATTTTACAGCTGAGGAAACTGAGGCACAGAGGAGTTAAATTAGCCCAATAACTATATGATCGCTGGGTCCTCTTGAGTTTGTGACCTTAGGAAGTACTTCCCAAGGTCTGCAACTCCTGATCCCATACCTACACCATAACAGACCCAATGGTAGCTTTGGGCAGCCTCTGTCAGCCAGCTTGAATTCCCAACCTCCCCTTGGTGTCACCCTCAAGCTTTTCCTTCAGCCTTGTCCCTGCCCTGATGATAGCAGGTGTCTCCCCCTCTCCAGCCCTGCTCCCCTCTGTCAAAGGTCCCCGGCCTTGGACTGGGCTCTGTGCTGACTGGAACCCAACTCACCACATGGGCTGAGCCACCATGCTTTGGGGCGGGGGCAGACTCTCACCACCCCTTTCCCCCTAACAGTTCTCCAAGGCCCTGATGCACTTTGGGGAGCAGGACAGCAAGATGCAACCAGACGAATTCTTTGGAATCTTTGACACCTTCCTGCAGGCCTTCTTGGAGGCCCGGCAGGACCTGGAGGCCATGAGGAAGAGGAAAGAAGAGGAGGAACGGCGGGCACGCATGGAAACCATGGTGAGAGGGCTGGGCTGAGTGGGGTGCTACTGGGGGAGAGCAGGAGGCAGCAGGGAGATACAGGGTATCTCAGCAAGCAGGAAAGTGGGGCCAGCTGGTCAACACAGGCCTCAGGGTGCACAGGTTGGAGTTTGTGCCTGCTGGGAGGCCATTCGTTTGACAGCTGGACTGTGGGTGGCTGCTCTGGCCTCAGCCCACCTCTCACTCTTCCTCCTCCTGCAGCTGAAGGAGCAGAGGGAGCGGGAGCGGTGGCAGCGGCAGCGGAAGGCCCACGCGGGCAGCGCGCTGGAGGAAGGCGGCGAGTTCGACGACCTGGTGTCAGCGCTGCGCTCGGGTGAAGTGTTTGACAAGGACTTAAGCAAGCTGAAGCGCAGCCGCAAGCGGTCGGGGAGCCAGGCCTTGGAAGTCACCCGGGAGCGGGCAATAAGCAGGCTAAATTATTGACCTGGGGACTGGCCACAGCAGGAGGCAGGAGACGGGGGTGGGCTGAGGGGCTGAGCGGAGGTGGCCGTGATCCTTAGACAATTTGGTGCTCAGTTGCAACGGGCCCTGGGCTGGGCCCTGGGGTGGGGGCAGTGCGTGGCAGGACCAGGGGTCCCCGCACTTACCTGGAAGGGCTCCTCACATCTCCTGTTCCGTTATTCTTTCTGCATCCAAGGCGGACTTAGACATCCCTGGCAGGCCCTGCTGAAGGAGCCCTGCCCCCCGCCACCCCACCCCCACCCCAGCAAGGGCACGTACGTGTTGGCACACAACTGTTCCAGATCTGGATTGGACAGGTCCACGGGCCTTGTCTGGATTCATGTGCAGTAGGGAGTTCATGGTGGGGTGGGCCCCCTGAGAACCAGGGTGAGAGAATGCAGGCCCCCATCCCTCAAGAGGAGGCTTAATGGAACATGGATCTGGGGGCAAACTTTCCTCTTGGATGGAAAAGGAAGAGGCATTAGATAGTCTAGCTAGATAGGTTTCAAAAAAGTGCTGGGAAGACGATACAGGGACCAAGTCACCAGGACACAGAGTAGCAGTGCCTGTTTCCTACATCACAAGTCCTTTGGCCCCTCTTTCGCATGTCTTAAGTCTCTCCCTTCCTTCCCTACCGCCATCTCCCTCCTATCTACTAATCCTGAATCTCAGAACGCTCACCTTTGGGTTCCCACAACTATGGCTCATGAGCAGGTACTTGATGAATCTGGTAAGGGGTTCAAGAAAGACCCCGATCATCACCATACCTCGTGCCTTGGGCCTAGGGACCCTGGAACAAAGCTCTCCTCACACATCCTCTGTACAACCCAACCAGTCTTGAAGCGAGACAGTGACCACACCTGTTGGCTGGGAATTCTGATAGCCCCTCACTAGAGGGCAGCACTTGAATGCCTAGCTCCACTCTGGTGCTCCCTGATCTACCACTTCCTGTTCATCAGACCCCAAACTCTTTCTCTAAGGTCTGTCTCAGGGCAGAAGCCACGGGGACCTCCCCCTCTGTCCAGCCTGCGGAAGGCCGCTTCAAACCACGTGGACCTGGCTAAGGCTGGCCCTGGGGTGTCCTGAGATGGTCCGAAGGGCCAGAGCTGCCCTCTGCATTTACATGTGATCGCTGAGGCATTCAAACTGGGGGCCAGAGCAGGCAGGGGAAGCTAGGGAGATGGGATATGGAGGAGAGGCAGTTTCCCGGGGGGTGCACTGCCTGAAGGAACCAAGGGCAGAAGGCTGGGTACCAGAGATGGGATGGGGGCTGGGACCCACCTCTCAATTCAGTTCTTCAGTCGGACTTCCCAGGGGTCTATTCTGGTCCTCCCATCCACTCCCACCTTCCATTCTGTCCATCTTGAGCTGTCCTTGGTTGGGGGTGGGGTGGGGAACAATGGCTGTGTCTAAACAAAACTTCTATCTTCTGAAAGAAGGAAAGGTCAACTCCATCAAGGTTTGTCTTTTCAATCCATTTCTTTGCCCTAGAGTTGACCTATTATCCTTAGAGTCTGGCCTGCCTGACTCTCCATCAACCAGCTCCTTGCCATTCTATCTCCCCGGCCCTTCTGTTTCTCACCTTCCAACCTACTCCTCCAGCTCAGGGTTATTGCCAGTGGCCACACTGGTGGACTAGGCCCACTCCTCAGCTGCTTATCATCTTTTCCCTACATCAGACTCCTAGGGTAGGGCCAGAGTAGCTGCAGGGGCAGCAGGGCGGGGGGCATAGTGTTGGTGAGCCCAGCATGTGTTGGTTTGAGGCGGGGAGGGATGTGAGCAAATGCAAGCCTGGCCAGGCTAGAGGGGAAGAGGCCAGGCTAGAGGGGAAGAGGCCATCCTGGAGTCCAGGTGAATGCAAGATGAAGGCTTTGAGGAAGAACAGCTGCAGAGGGCTCTGTTATACCCATCTGTCTACCCAGCAGCGCGCCCCCCACCCCCCACCAGAAGCTGGCATTGGGATGATGGGAAGGTCATGGGTGGGGTCTCTGAAGGTCCTCTCCCAAACTGGCTGGGCTGAGGTCAACCTCCCCTGCAGGGGACAGGGGCGGGCTCTGCTTCTATCACCAGCATGTTCAAACTGTGGCATTCCCACTCGCCATGGAAGACTGGATACGTACC
Source organism: Mirounga angustirostris (assembly GCF_029215605.1). Lineage (NCBI taxonomy): Eukaryota > Metazoa > Chordata > Mammalia > Carnivora > Phocidae > Mirounga > Mirounga angustirostris. The sequence goes on from NW_026991716.1 coordinate 36,283,869, forward strand.
AGGAAAGACAAGGAATATAGAAGTCGTTCAAGACATTCTGGATCCACAGAAAAGCACACTTTGGTTTACCTGTTTACAGAGGACACATACCTTGTTCCAGGGCTCAGGCTTCTCACCCTGAAAGATTTTTTTCCTTCTCTATTTATTATTTTCTATCTCTGGCCAGTAGAATAGCCAGATCTACAACAGTGCCTTGGACCATGCACCATCACAGTTGCCTCAGCAAGGGGCTGGGGCCCCGTGGAGATGGTGGAGGAGTTGGTCCTGGATATGCTAAATGTTTACGCCTATTTGTTCCTTAGTCTTTCCTCAGTGTCCTTCTCACCCCTCCTGCTCCCTTCAGGTAAATTCCTCCAGCTGTCTAATTTTGTGTCCAATGTAAAATTCAGTTAACCTAATCCAACCTGTCCCCTTCTCAGCAGCAGCACCCACACCTCCTTCCCGGTGAGGGAAGACAGGTGTGTTTGGGGCAGCAGGAGGAAAAACAATTCTCCAGGTCGAGACGGAAGGGTCTGGTCCAGGCTCTCCCCACCCCCATCCCATCTTTACCAACTGGGGTGCCATTTTCCTCCAGCCTTTACCAGGGATGCCTCCATGCCCTGGCTGCTTTCACCAAGCTGTCTCAGACGACAAGTGAGGCTAATGTACAAAATCTGCAGCGTCCTTTTTACCTGCACCATTTTTATAAGAATATATTGTAATACTAAAAAAATATTAAATCCATACCATCCCCATCCAGCCTGCCTTGAAACCTGTGCTTTCTTCCCGTGTGGGGACGTGAGGTGTGCTCGGGAGCAGTCACGGGGGCAGGGGGGGAGGGTTAGAGCCAGCTCATGTCTACTCTGAGAACACCAGTCGTTTACATTTTCAAAAGTTTTGCCAGCCGGTTCACATTGTACGGGTAGTGTGAAATCGGCCACGGAATTTGGCCTTTTCTTTCCCCAAGAGCTGGTTGTCAAACATTCGCCAGCACCCGTGGGTGTAGGGCAGAGGGAAGCAGGCAGGCAGGGGGTGCCACTGAGGATAGACTCGAAGATGCCTACCCACAGAGGCGAACCCAGCCAACCAGTCCAGTGTCTGGGGATGTGCAGACCAGGAACCTCTAAGTAAGTGCACCCCCTTGAACTTTGGACACCCCCACTGGACACTTCCTGCAGGCGGTGCATCTCTAGGCCTCCCACTTCACTCCTACCTTCTCCCAAGGGAAGACGGGGGATCTACAGAGCATGTGCCCCTTTGGCTTTTATAGCACCCTTACTGCTCCTCTTTCCCGGGGGGGGGGGCGGGGGGGAGGGCAGGGGCATGACTTCATGGCAGCTCAGTGCCCTCCGCACAGAGAGTCCGCATTCTTGCATCTCCAAAGCTGACACCGTGGCTTTATTTTGTGCACCTTGAGGGTGAAGGCCATCTTCAGCTCTCTTCTTTCCCGGGTATGTCCCAGAATAAAGGGGTGTGGGCAGTGGGTGGAACAGCAGTGCGCAGGGCCAGGCGTGGGGTGTGTGCCTGGGGCAGGAGTCCTCAGGGCTGCTGCCTGTTGTATATCCCGTTCAAGCAGAAGGGGCTGGGAAAGGGAGCTGCTAGCCGGACGAGTGCAATGGTGAAGCCAAGACCCTGCAAGTTCAAGGGGGCCTAGATGCAGGCAAAATGAGGCAGGAACTGGCCCCTTCAGAGGGTTGGTAGGGGTGCAGCTCCCCAAACTCGGGAAGGCAAAACTGCTTTAGAGAAGTAGTAGAACATTCTTAATGCAAACCATGCCCTTCCCTCCTCAAAGTGGGTTCCCTCTGCTTCATGAGCCCTATGCTCCCCCCACGGAAGGAGAAGAGGAAACCCAAAATGAGGAGTGGAAGTTATAGATCGGGCTGTCTGAAACTGCATGGGTTCTCTGGGGGCTATTTCAGGCAATGTGATTTCTCGGCTCTCCAGCGCTGCTCGCGGCGACCCCCGCCCCGCCCCCACGACCGGAGTGTCCAGGAAGGCTGACAGGAGACCGTGCAGCTCACTAGAGATGGTGTAGCGGTAAAGGGGTGGGCTGATCTCGGGCTCCTGCTGGTGGAGGTAAACAGGGACAGGGTTACAGGAACTTGCCGGAACTGCATCCCACCTTGACCTGGCTGGGCCGGGGGATGAGGGGCAAGAACTCTAAGTCCGCTGGAAGTCCCCCCGCTGACCCCCGGTCTTGCTCAGGAGCTTGATCTCCCCCAACACGATGTCTCTGCTGACAGCCTTGCACATGTCGTACACAGTGAGGGCAGCCACGGCAGCAGCGGTCAGGGCTTCCATCTCCACCCCGGTGGGGCCCCGAGCCCGGCAGGACACCCGGATCCCCACCGCATGGCGTGTGCCGTCCAGCTCCAGCCCTACCTGCACGTGGCTCAGGGCCACGTGGTGGCACAGAGGAATCAGCTGGCTGGTCAGCTTGGCCGCCTGGACTCCGGCCAGCTGGGCCACCGCCAGGGCATCACCCTTCTTGAGCTGGTTCTCCTGGATGAGCTTGAAGGCCATGGGCCCCAGGAGGACCACGGCTGAGGCCACAGCCACCCGCTCCGTGTCTGGCTTCCCGCCCACATCTACCATAGCTGCCCGTCCTGCTGTGTCCACATGGGTTAGTTGGTCCGAGGTTGGCAGGGGTCCTGAGGGGGTGCCAGGAGCCCGGGACACTGCACTAAGGCACTTTGGGTTGGCATCTGAGTTGAGGTGGGAACTGCAGTGTCTTTGAGGGCAGACGGACCCCAGCAGCCGCTGGGCAAGGAGAGGGGCCTGGGGGACCCAGCCTCCTTTCCACAAAATCATCATCTGGTTGGAGAAACTCCCTCTGTGTCTTAAACCCTGAACACGAAAGGGGTCCTGGGAGGAAATGCTTGGAGTGGCTGGTGGGGAATCTTGGAGCATCAAAAGTAACTCTGGAAAGCAAGAAGGAAAGAGAAGAAAGGCTAAGCCCCAAAGGGAAGTGTTTTCCCCCACCTCTTCTCCCACCTTTTCCCTGCCCACCTCGAGTTCTTGCTTCCACCCTGGGGAGAGAGGGATGAAGAGCAAAGAGCACAGTGAGAAGAGAGAAAGCGGGAGGTATGCAGACAGAGGGTCCCAGAATACAGGTCTGCAGCCCCTCACGGCAGGCGCTGCGCAGGGCACAGCCCCACCAGTATCTCTGGGCCCGCGGGAGTGGAGGGGGGCACCCCTGCGCTCTCCTCCACACCAACTTCCTTGTCGCCGAAGTTCCCTTCAGAAACACCTAAGGTCCAAAGACTGCAGCCCAATCACATGACCTTTCCCTGTCCCTGCCTTTTTCTGGAAGCTACAGTGAGGTCTCAGCCTGAACTACCACCCACAGTTACTCTCTCCTCTTCACATTCTCTATGAAGAGTTAACAGTAATTATCGAATTTACAGAGAAGATAGTAAGGGAAATATTGTGTCTATTTCAACAATGTCTCTGAAGCCCCCTCAAGGACATCAGAAGTACCCACGAGTGACAGGCTGATCCAAATGGTGCCAAGGGCCTTGGGAGCCTTGCAGGCTCTTGTTACCCAAAGGGTGGTCTGTTGCAGAGCCCCAGTCCCAAACCCGACTCTGAAATGACAAGACCCCCAAGCGATTCATGTGCACATGAAAGTCGGAGACCCTGTTCTAGGCAACTCCTGGTTTTACAGAAACCAGACCAGCTTGTTACTCTGTGTCCTTGAGAGGAATAATATACCTTATGAAGCAGATAGGTCTCCCAATATCCAGCTTCCCAGCTCTGGGCCCCCCCCGGCCAATGTCAGAGGTACAACCTCACTCCCAGGGTGGCCACAAAGGCATGCCCCACTCCTTGCCGTCAAGGTGTGTCAGCATGGGTCGAGGCCCATCCGTAGGACTATGATGCTGGAAGTGAGGGAAGAAGAGAGATGGTCAAGTTTTCTTCCCAAGGGAGGGCTTCGGTGAGCTGCCTTACCCTCTTTGGGAAGCTGGTATGGGAGGTAGTCCTTGGGCTGTCTCTGGCCCACACCAGCCTGCCTTCCTCTGGGCCCCTGCACTCACTTGGTTCCAACCCCTGGAGAAGTGAATCCCTTCCCCTAGTTTTTCTCACTGCTTTCTCTTGCCTGCTGATACAATTCAGAAGCCCAGATCTGGCTGTGGCCAAGGCCTCCCCTGCTCTCGTCTGGGCATTTTGGCAGACGGGTAGCAGCATCTGTAAAGCTCCTGATGGGCCAGCCAGTTCCCCAGAGAACACATGGGACTTTATGCATATAAGGTCCCAGGAGTTAAGGAACTAGGCAGTTGAGATCCTGGCTGCCTCCTCCCTGAAAAGGTCAGGAATATTCTTAGCTGGCTGCCCCAAGCTCTGCCCAGCTCCTGTAATGGTATCTAGGCTGGGAGTTTCCAGAGCCCAGGACGGGGTCTCTGTCTTAACCAGGAGTTCCATGTTCGGGGCACAACCACCTTAGTGATCATAAACCTGGAGGGCACCCTGCCTCAATTTCTAGTAAGAGAAAAGGATGACTTCTGTGGTACGTAGACTGAGGGGGAGCAATCCCCAGGGAAGAGAAGACACAGGAAAGCTGGAGGGTTGAGAGAAGATGGAAGAGGAGCAGAAGAAACACAAGGATGTGAACATCAGGATGAAATGCAGGATCTGGGAGGTGCCTTAGGGCAGGAGCCCCACCCCCCGGGATCCCCCAGGGACAGGGGTGAGTGGTTACGTACTGATGGGTCACCCACCGATGAGGATCATGGGCCGGTTCTTCATCTGGGCAATACTGAACATGCCTGGGGTAAGGGAAAGATGGGGAGGGAGAGGAAAGCAGGAAAGGGGGACGGGAGGGGTGGGGAAAGGAGAGTTCACTGAAACCATGGTGGACACAGTGGTATGACAACCCGGGGACATGCACTCACCTAGGCGCACCCTGACAAAAAGCCCCCGCTGCACACTGCAAAGTCACCCATGACAGAGCCAGAATGGGTGCCCTTGGGGGACACAGTGGGTGCCCGGGACCCCACCCTCCTGACAGAAGGCAAGGTGTGGGATGAGACAGGTGCAGTGCCCCTCCCCCCACCTCCCCTTCCCCTCTACCCGATAAAACAGCCCAAGAGAATTCAGGGCTCCCTCTCCTGCACAGGTTCTGCTGTGCCCATGCCCCCGAGGGAGGAGAACCATCACCACACCCCTGGTCTATAAGTGCCACAGGACGGACTGGGCACCACGACGGGCACAGAGTCCCACTGGCTTCCTGCCCATCTTTGCTCTGTCCCCTCAGCCCCTCCGGCCCACTCGGCAGCCAGCCAGCCCGGCCTTCCCCATGCCCACCCCTTACCTGCATGCTGCCGCTTCTTCCTGCCCACAGCGGCCCCGATGATCCTCAGCAGCTCCTCCTCGGAGGCCCCTGCCCGCAGGTGATCCCGTAGAGACACCTCGGAGTTCCCGAAGAGGCAGACCTGTGGGCGGTCACCATGGGGGTGAGAACATGCCTCCCTTGGCCCGGAGCCTTGGGCCCCCTGCCTAGAGTCCCCCGTGGGCTGGGCGCCAGCATCCAGGCCTCCTGTGGCTGGGTCACACTCAAGGCAGGACTTCCTGCAGTGAGGGACAGAAGGTGCCGGATGGTGAAGTTAGAGAGGCCAGAGGGGCAGGAAGCAAAATCAGACATCCCACAGCCTACATCTGATTTACAGTCAGGTTACCTTCAGCTTATAGAGCATACCATAAAAAATTACACAGTTGCCAACAGAGACAGCACATAAAAATCCAGATCCATACCTTCTCCTGAGATGTTCCACAGAGTAGCCTACTGCCTTGAGAACGGACCCCAATCAGCTGAGTCCCAGCAGTCCCCCCAGATGCAGCACCCCCCAGAAACATCCCATTTCACCCGTCCCCTCCTGGCCCCTACACTCACAGACATTACCCGCCTGCCCCTGCACCCACTCCAGTTTGTGACCTGGACTGATGACTGACTGGCACAGGCCTGGTGGAGCTGGCATCTTGAGGCCATTCAAACTCGCCACGCCCCACCTTCTGAGGGAGGCTGGCTGCTCTGGGGGCTCCGTGCTGGAGGAGCCAGTCCCAGCAAGTGAGATACCGACCCTTCTCCCACAGAACTTTATAAAGCGCCTACTATGTGCCAGCTCTATAGAAGGCACTGTGGACACAGATGACAGAGGGACGAATGTGGCGCCTCTGAGGGCGGAGCGCACTAGAGAAGCTACAGACAGAATCTAAGTGGAAGGTACACCTGCTTCACCCTGCTGGCTAGTCCCCATCCCTCACTCCCCCACCAGGCCCCAGGGTCCACCCTCTGCACCCAGGGGCTCCACCTTCTGAGATCCCCTCCAGCGGGCTTCTGCCTCAGTTGGCTGCTGGGAGATTGGAGAGTGAGAGGAGAGAAAGATCGGGCATTGCTGCCCTGCTTCTTCCAGGCTCTGCCTTCTCAGGTGGTTACTGCTCCCCTCCACAGCTGCAGCTCCAACCAGGCGGCCACCCTGCCAGGCTACAGCTCTCCATGGGCCCTGGGGACGCCGCTTCCTCCCCTCCCCCTCCCTCTCCCCCAGGTGCCTCGACATCCCTTCCAAGTCCCCTCCATCCCACACTATAGATAGCCTCTCTTCAGAGCCCCACCTTCCATGTCCTGAAGGAGCCCTGACTAGACAGATGCCACCCATATTTTAGGGCAATTCCACATCTCCGGCCCAGAAAAAAAGCCCTGGCTTTTGAACAAGTGCTGGATGGTCCCTTCTGGATGTCCAACTCCATGCGTCTGATCTCTGATCTCCCTCCTCCCCCATGCTAAACAGCTCCCAAAGCCGACCGGCCCCCCCGGACGCCTTCTCAGTCCGCCCCCCGCCGCCCCCCCTCATGCCTTACCAGCTCCTTCATTCCTCCTTCCTGTCCTCGCCTCCCACTCTTGCCTACACAGAACACTGTTAAAGGGCCATCTGACTAGTCTTCCTGTTTCCAAATTCAACCAGTGGGTTATTCCTCCTCAGACACGAATGGGAGTCATGTCCTCCCTTGTCCAGAAACTGCACAGCACCCTACTGTCCACAGAACACACACTGTCCATTTCACCTGGGGATATCTGGCATTAATCTGCCCCAGCCACATTAGCACGAACTCCAGACAAGTGTCCTCCCTCGCCCTCCTTCTCCACTCTTCAAGGTCACCAGTGTCCAGGATGCACTCCCTCAAAGCTCACCACCCTCACAGCCTGTCTGGCCACTCATCTGACACCGAATTATGCACTGCCACACATCAGCTCTTTATTGGGTCTTATCAATGAGACTGCCTCTAAAGGGAACGAGTAGGTCTACGCCTCTTGGACATTCTCCACAGGGCTGAAGGCACGGTATGTGCTGACCAGGTATGAGTAATGGACGTTGGTTTCAGAGTGGAGCCCCTGGCCTGGAAAGGAGCCCATCGGGTGGGGGCTGCGGTCCAGGGCACATGGACCCTTCACCTCTTCCCTGCCCACCCTGGTAACATCGAGCCTGGCAAGTGGCTCCCAATCAACCGGAAGTTACTGTAGGGGCCCCGGGAAGGAAGGCCATGGGTTCACTTTCACCTTCTGTCCCCATGCTCCCCCCAAAACGGACCCTATTTCGCCAACCACACCATGTGCCCTGCTACCTGCTAGCCTCCCCTCCATCTGGGGGCACAGGTGGGGAAGAGAGATTGACAACACAGAAGTGGCAAGGGGGCCCTTGTGGGGAAAGGGACACTTACCTTGAGGTTCCCATCAGCCGTGATTCGCAGTCGGTTACAGGTTCCACAGAAATGCTCAGACATGGACGTGATGAAGCTGAGCTGGCCTCGGAAGCCAGGGATTTTAAAGGCCTGGGGTGAGCAGGGAAAGAAGGGCAGTGGAGGGGATGGTGCTGGATGGGCCACCAATGGCACCAGAGCCCCCACTCTTCAGCCCTCTCTGGAGGAGCCCCACGGAAGGGAGCACCCGCGGCCCCGAGCCAACAGAAGACTCTGACACAATGCATGACCTACGAGCTCTCTGCTTGCACCTGGCCTGCCGGACAGCAAACCTGCTACGGATTCGGAGGCCCACGGGCCACATGGCCAGAGCACCTGCCCACCGCTCACTGAAGTGTGGCCTAGGACAAGGTACTTACAGCCGCCCCATGCCCCATGCCCAGCCTGCTGCTCTGCCCACCAGGAGGCAGCTGTGAAGGCACGGTCATGCCTCCTGCTACACGGTACTGCCCTGCCTCGCTGCATTCCGACCTCAGTGCCCGCTCTTCCGCGCTCCTCCTCCCGACCCAGCCCCACTCTCCTGCCCGTAACCTTGGCTGTGCTGGATTCCTCCTCAGGCAGCTTCTCCAGCTCTGGCCACTGCTGCTGGAGGGTGTTCAGCATCTCCTTGTAGCTCACCATCTTCTTGAAGTTCCACCTGTTACCTGTCTCAGGATTGGAAGCCACTGAGTCACAGAGTTGCAAGGGCCTGGGGTCTTTAGGTCCATCCTCCCACAGAGCCCAGGAATCAGTTCTGCCCCTTGGACGGGAGGGCAGGAGGGCTGGCCTAACACAGGTGGGTCAAACCAGACCAATGCCTGACGTGGAGATGCCTCTGATGCCCCATCATAGCCCTAGCCCTGGCGCCTGCCCAGGCCTTTCCCCCATCATCCCTGGGGAAATTCCTACTTACACAGCAGGCCCCAGGGTCAGCAGCACCCACAGGGTCCATCAGACCTTGTCCACCCCACTCAACCCTCCCCAGGGTCCTCAGCATCCCCACACCACGCTCTCAGCCTGGCGCTGGACCAGTTCTGCCACCAGGCCCAACCTCCTCCTCCCTCCCCGCCCCAGGTCACTGACCGTTGAAGGGCATGTACTCTATGAAACGCACGTCCAGAGGGAGGCCCTCGGTCAAAGCGACGAAGTCCAGAAGCTCGTCCTCGTTCAGGCCTCGCATCACCACACAGTTCACCTGGCCGGGGACAAGGGGACCACAAGGGCTGTCCCCCCTGCACTCTTTTTCAGGAATGACCTTTGGGGGTCTGGCACCTGCCTAGGTTCTCCACTGGAGGGCCCATTCCGTGTCTCTCTCCCCCAGTTCTTAAGTTGGGGATTCCCAGGGGGTCACTGGTTTTCTCCCCTCCTTTGTAGGGTGTCAGGGGCACGCTGGATCCAGGGGGCAAGGAAGGGGGGGTACGGTATAGCTGGCTGCACCGGCCAGCACGGGGAGCTGCCATGGGCCCCGACGCCCGCAGCGGACGGCCTAGCCAGGCTAGAGGGGCAGAAGTCCGAGGTTCAAAGCAGCAGCAGGGGCTCACCTTCACAGGGCTGTAGCCCAGCTCGATGGCCTTGTGGATGCCCGCCATGACCTTGTGGAAGCCTGCGAGGAAGGAGGGAAGGGTCTGGAAACTTTCTCTTTCTCCCTCTCCCCTGCCCCCCTTACACCCAGAGGGAAGCACCAGAGCAGTAAGGAGCCTCAGAGACCCCCAAGTCCAGGGGCCAGATAGTAAATATTTTAGGTTTTGTAGGCTAAGAGGTGAAATTGAGGATATTATTAGGTATATCTTATAAAGACTGTATTGACTAATTACAGAATCGGATAATTGAGTACAATTTTTTATAACATAGCTCTACAAATGTAATGGAGGAATGGAATTCTTTTTGCTGGGATAATACTTTGCTTAACTGGGGGTTCATAGTTAATGTTCCCTATCATCAAGTTGATTATAAATATTATCTGTCAAATTCACTCTTGGCTCCCAGGCTATAAAATTAAAAAAAAAGCAGGGGGCTGGATTTAGCTGGCGGACTGTAATGTGCCAACCCTTATCTAGGTGACCCCTCTCATTGTCCAGATGGGGAAACTGAGGCCTGAGGAGAGGCAGTGCCCTGCTGGAGGCCTCACGCTGCGTGCCTCACCACGTCAAAAACTAATGATGTATTGTATGGTGACTAACATAACATAATAAAATAAAATTTAAAAAAAAACTATTAGTAGGTTAAAGTTTGTGGCAATTAATATTCTAACTGAAATGATAATCTAATGTACAAATTATATGAAAATCAGAAATTATTATTTCTACATTTTTAAAATACAAAAAAGATATGTTTCAAAACAAAAAAAAGAATGCAGGTTTCTAGACTCCTTTGTCAGTGCTTTTAAAGTCTGTCCATTCATGCACTCTGCCCGCTCGCACCGTGCACTTCCTAAGTGCAAGGTCTGTATCAGCACGAGTGAGCAGTTAGTATGCATGTGGTTCTCCCATCTCTGTGGTTAACCACAGTACCTGTGATCCCAGGTTGGCTTCTCCTCACCTCCACTCACTCTCGGCTCACTCGTGCGTCCAAACATTTGAGTGCCTCCTGCACACTGGCCCCTACCCCACCCTGCACAGCCTGATGATTGTGGTGATTCACAGCTGGGCCATCCCCCCGGGAGAGGGTGGCCAGATGATGGCCTCCATGGTTTCCCTGTAGCATTTTTAGATGGCCCGGTGAGGGAGGGAAAAGGGAGGAAAGTGTGGCTTTCACAGAAAATGTTGTTATGATAATCTAGAAGTTTCTTCCTTTGTAAAGCACTCTACCTCCAAAAGGAGGTGGTGGACACAGGAGTATAAACAGGAAGGCAGCAGATCTAACATCAGGATCTACTGTCTCCAATCCTCATTCTAGGAAACGAGACAAGGAGGCAGGGGAGATGTGGATGTCGGGTTGGGGGCTGAAACCCACAAATGCACTTTACACCTCAGAGCCCTTGCAGGTTTCCGACTGACGTTCCCCTTCAAAGTAAGCTCCCTTGATCCAACTCCTCTTCCCACTCCCCATTACTCAAGGCCCAAAGTAAATGCCTGCTCCATGGAGCCCTCCAGGTCTTCCGCGCTAGGAGTTCTCTCTCCTTCTCTGCAGCACTTTGATTGACATCACAAGACAAACAAAGGTGATCTAGTAGCATCACACATTTTGGCCTGTAAGGCAGAGCAATGTCCTGTGTGTCTCTGTCCCCTCCACAGCACCTGCAGCAGCTCTTTCCAGAGGGCAAGGACTCCATGAGCACGTCCTCAGCACGTGGGTGGTGTAAACAGGGAGTCACCGCATGGAGCAGGGGAAAGAGAAAGTGGGGCTGGGAGCTAGAAGCTGTTTCCAGAGAAGGGGAAGGATTGCTGAGAAGTCTCAGTTATGTACCACCCTCCCCAAATCAAAGGGCATCCAACCCCGGATACTTCCTACCCCAAACTGAAGCCCATGCCCCAAGAGACATCAGGTGCTGATCTAATGAGACCCAGGGCTCAGGGCTGCTCTACCTCCCCGACCTGTGCCCTCCGTGATGAAGCCTGGTGGGGGAGGCCGTGGCAGTGCTGGCCTTGACCCTGGCACCTCAAGGCAGCTGCTTCCACCCTGGGCTGCCCCACATTTCCTCAGAGCTCATTATAGGGTAATCAAGTTGTCCCATCTGCCAGGGACTGCCTTGGTTTTAAAATGGAAAGGCCTGCACACTAGCAACCCTCTCAGTCCCAGGCACACTGGGGGCAGGGCATAAGGAGACTGGTCATCACAGGTCTTAGCATCTGATCCCCCAGATTTCCCAAGCGTATGGGTATGGCTATAGAGACAGAAGACATCTGGTGAAGGTGAGGGGTGAGGAATAAATGCTCAGGTTTATCTGCAGCTCAGACACCAAAAGGGAGCAACCAGGCCCCTTGCCTTGGAGGGCCGCCCTCCACTGCAAACCACACTGGCTCACCTTTCCTGCGAACGATGAACTCAAATTTGGCTGGTACCAGTGTATCCAGGCTGATGTTGATGGCACTGAGACCAGCCTTCTGAAGCTGAGGGAGCAGCCGGGCTAGGTTGATGCCGTTGGTGGTGATGCCAATGGTCCTCAGTCCCTCCAGCTGGTGGAGCTGAGCTGTAGAGAGAGCAGAAGGGGGGAAGTCAGTCTGTTTATTCCCGGTGAGGCTGGGAGAAGGGCTGGAAGAAGAAACTCCAAGTCCAAATAAGATGGATGGAAAAGGGTTTCTCTGTGCTCTTCTATTAACTGGGTTTAGCTTAATAAAAACAGAAAAATAAAAACTCTGATAAAAATAACCAAAAGATTAAACACTGAGTGCCAAGGGCTTTGCGGGCCTTAGCTCACTGAAGCCTCACAACAAGGGTTATCCCCATTTACTAGATAAGGCAAGAGAGACTTGGAGAGATTAAGAAAATTGCTTAAAGTCACACAGCTAGTAAGAACGGCTGAGATTCAAATCCCTGTGTACTTGACTCCAAGACTATGCTCTCAGTTAATCAACTCATAGGTGCTCATACTCTGCATAGGAGAAACAAAGAAGTGTTTGGATTACTTGCTAAACCGCCTCCTCCATTATACCCCAAGTCCTTAGACATAACAGAAGGATGAAAAAAGAGTCCACAATAGCACTGGAAGGCAAGAAAGAATGCCTTCAATGGCCCAGACAAGTAGAGAAATCCTGAAAGACAGAAAGCAGATGGGCTCATGTGGATTGAGGAAACCACAGCCCAAAGCACATACAGAAGGTTCTGTACAAAGTAGGAGGGCGACTAGTGTACCCCAAACTTAACAGTCACCTACACAGGGAGTAGGAAGGACCCTGGGCATGTCAAGGAGATTACCAGTGTGGGGAACTGTGTTTGCCTGAGCTGGGTAAGTTGGTCTCCCTCCATCCTTATGTGCAGGGGGAAGGCTGCAGCTTTTACCCCAAGGCTAGAGTACTTAAGCTAGCTGAAAGGGGTGGGGGAAACCAGCATGAATAGAAACAGCACTGGCAGCCAGGCCAACAGAAGCCTTGAGCACTGAGATGAGTACATAGCCAAGAGTCAGCACCCATTTAAGGAGAATGTTGTAAAAGAAAGATAAATTCCACAAACAGAAGAATAAAAGAGGAAGGAAAAGTGAAAGAGATAACAGAAGAGGATTCTTTTAAAAAATCAGAGTTAGTGTCCATCATCCTAATTTATTGAACACTACACCTGAAATGAATGAGGTACTATTAGTTGGCTAATTGAATTAAAAAAAAAAAATCAAAGTTAGATGAACATAGATGCAAAATCCTCAACAAAATATTAGCAAACCATATTCATCAATATATTAAAAGGATCATACATCATGATCAAATGGAATTTACTCCAGGGATGCAAGAATGGTTCAACATTCACAAAATCAATGTGAATATGCCACATAAACAAAAGGAAGGATAAAAATCAGATGCCCAACTCATTAGATGCAGAAAAAACATCTGACAAAATCTGACACACTTTCATGACAAAAACTCTAAAAAAAAAAAAAAAAGTGGGTATAGAAGGAACATTCCTCAGCATAATAGAAGCCATATATGACAAGCCTACAAACTAATATCTTAGTCAATGGTGAAAAGCTGAAAGCTTTTCCTCTAAGATCAGGAACAAGACAAGGATATTTGCTCCTGCCACTTTTATTCAACATAGTATTGGAGGTCTTACCTAGACCTTAGGAGGAAAAAAAGAGATATAAGGCATCAAACTGGAAGGGAAAAAGTAAAGCTATCACTATTTGCAGATGACATATAGAGAAAACCCTAAAGAAGCCCACCAAAAAAACATTAAAACTAATAAATGAATTTAGTATAGTTACAGGATACAAAAATCAATATACAAAAATTTGTTGCATTTCTATATAGTAATAACAAATTATCATAAAGAGAAATAAAGAAAACAATCCCATTTATAACTGTATCCAAAGGAACAAAATACCTAGAAATTAATTTAACTAAGGAGGTGAAAGACCGCTACACTGAAAACTCTCAAGACATTAATGAAAGAAACTGAAGAAGACACAATAAGTGGAAAGATATTTTGTGCTCATGAACTGGAAGAATCAATATTATTAAAATGTTCATATTACCCAAAGCGATCTACAGATTCAATGCAACCTCCATCAAAATTCTGGCATTTTTCACAGAAATAGAACAATCCCAAAATATGTATAGAACCACAAAAGGCTCTAAATAGACAAAGGCATGTTGAGAAAAAAGAACAAAGTTGAAGACATCACACCCCCTGATTTCAAATTAAATTACAAAGCTATAGTAATCAAAACAGTATGGTATTGGATAAAAACAGACATACAGATTGATGGAACTGAATACAGAGCCCGTAAGTAAACCCATGCACACATAGCCAATTAATTTATGACAAAGGAGCCAAAAATATGCAATGGGGAAAGGAGAGTCTCTTCAACACATGGTGTTGGGAAAACTGGACAGCCACATGCAGAAGGAAACTGTTACCACTACCTTACACCATGTGCAAAAATTAACTCAAAATGGATTAAAGACTTGATCTGAAACTATAAAGCTCCTAGAAGAAAACAGGGGTGGTAAGCTCCTTGACATCAGTGTTGGTGATGATTTTTTGGAGGCAAGAAAGGCAAAAATAAACAAGTGGAAAAACATCAAACTAAAAAGCTTCTGTTTACAAAGGAAATCATCAACAAAATAAAAAGGCAACCTACTGAATGGGAGAAGATATTTGTAAATCATATATCTGATAAGGGGTTAATATGTAAAATACATAAAGAACCCATACAACTTGATAGCAAAAACCCAACAATCCAATTTAAAATGGGCAGAGGATCTGAACAGACATTTTTCCCAAAAAAGATATACAAGATGGCCAACAGATATATGAAAAGATGCTCAACATCACTCATCATCAGGGAAATGCAAATCAAAACCACAGTGAGATATTACCTCACACCTCTTAGGAACGGCTATGATCAAAAAGACAAGAATTAACAAGTGCTGGTAAGGATGTGGAGAAAAGAGAACCCTTGTACAATGTTGGTGGAAATGTAAACTGATGCAGCCACTATGGAAAACAGTATAGAGTTTCCTCAAAAACTTAAAATTAGAACTACCATATGATCCAACAATTCCACTTCTGGGTATTTATCTGGAAAAAAACCCCACAACAAAAACACTAACTCAAAAAGATAACATGCACCCCCATTGTTCACTGCATTATTTACAAAAACCAAGACATGGAAACAACCTAAATGTCCACTGATGATGAATGGATAAAAAATAATGTGGTGTATATGCATGAATCTTGGTGAACAATCAGCTCAGCTCTATGCGAGTACAGAAACGAGAAGTAAAATGCCCAAGACAAGCTGGATTGAGAAAAAGACAACAGCAGATCACAAAGTTAACACCCAGTTTAGGTAGGGGTGTATGGAAATGCACATGCTCATGATATAAGACCATAATTATGTAACTTTTCTGGAGATAAGCTCTGTATCTGGAGAGTAGTGTATGGAACCTTAAAATGCCTGTGACCTGAAATTTCACTTCTAAGAATTTAACCTAAGGAAATAATTAAGGACGTGAACAATATTTATCTACAAGAATGTTTATTAGAGAACAATACATAATAAAAGGAAGAGGGAAATCATCCAGATAGCCAACAACAGAAAACTGGCTAAATTATGCTTTGTCTGGATGATGGAATATTACACAACCAAAAAATGACTGTAAAATCATGTTAGAGAAGTTGGGAAATACACATGTTATATTAAAGTCCAGGTTGAAACCAGTAGTTAGAAACCAGATACAAAGCAAAATGACAGGCAAGTCACCAAACCAAAATGTTAACAGTTGTTGTATTGGGGTAGTAGTGATATTCTTTTTGCTTATTTGAAATAAACATGCCCTATTCTTGTAACCAGAAAATAAAAGTTTAAAAATGAAGTTGTTTTAAAAAGTGTGAAAATTAATCATGGGAAACCCCACTAAAATGAAGTTGGGAGGTTTCTGCAGGGGGAGCTCTCAAGCTCTACCACTCAGAGTCACTTGCGGACCCAACAGGAAGAGAGGGACTTGACCTTGCAAATGGATACTACTTTACTTTGCCAGCTTCAGGAAGAAACACTTTCCTTCTCCCTCTGGCAACAGCTCAGCCAATGAGAAGGCACTATACTTCCAACTCCCTGTTGATTCCAATGGGTTTTTCCTTTGTAGCAGCCTTCCTGACTTACCCCCTTTCTCCATAAAAAGCCTACCTCTCCTTTTGTTCTCCAGACTCACCCCTGGTTTTGCCACAGCTTGTCTGTCCCAGATTGCAATTCTCTTTCATCCCCGAATAAACTCGTTTCTGCTGGTAAAATAACTGGCAGTTTTTATTTTTAATGTTAAAAAAAGAAAGAGAAGAGCTTTACTGTGGGAAAGTAAAATATGGAAAATTAGCAGTAGTTGGCTCCCTTTAGCAAATCAACTCTGAAGAAACAGAGAATCTAGGAACTTTTACAAAATGAAAATCTCGAGGAACACCGGAAGAAGAGTGCTTCTGAACGGGTGTGCGGGAGGATGTTTGTAGCCTGGGGTTGAAGACAGCTGGCAGAGAAAGTAAGCAGTTCAAGGAAAATAAGACAGTTCAAGCGCGATTCTTGCCCTCACCCACTGATGCCTCAGAACAATCACTGTGTGTCCCTTCACTGAAGAAATTGGTGTCGACCACCCCAGAGTACCAGCTGGGGAATCCACTGGAGGTAAACTCAGGGAATCTGCCAGGACCTTTCTGGAAGAGGAGTTGAGGCCTTAGGCATTCATTCCTCCATCTACCCCCTCCAAAGCCCCAGAACTGGTGGATTAAAATCAAGGGTAATTGCCTCCTTCCAAATCTGCTTCTTGCTGAGGGTTTGAAGGTGAAGACCTGCAGGGTTGCCATATTACAGAATGGTAGGAGGTGCTATTCTCATCATCATCTAAATGAATACTCACTCCCGGAGTTGTGCAGTATACGACTCCATGCAGTCACACATAGCAAGGCCAGTTGTTCGGTGGGGAGAGTACAAACATGAGTGGGTAACTGTGATATTCTCAGTTCTTTAGCCCCACAGGCCTATCAGAGATGAAGATCTGGCCTTAAATCTCTTTCGATTAAGTAGTGCTATAAAGAATAGCGAATATTCTCAGGGGAACAAATTTACCAGCTAAACCAAGGAGACTCTTAAGAAGGACAACTAGTGCTCCCTGCCCCCTCAAAAAACCCTATAAAATAGATACCAATAGAAGGAAAATGATTAAAACAGACTGATGTAAGAGAAACATGATCAATACAGTAAAAGAAATAACGAAGGATATTAATAACATGAAAATTTTTTATCATAAAAAACAAGGGTAAAGACATAGTAGATATATAAATAAATATAAATAAATAAATAAATATATTTATTTATTATATATTTATTTATATTTGTATATTTATTTATTATTTAAATAATAAATATAAAAATAAATAAAGAACACAAGAAATAAGATATACAGTAATATGAGAAGATAAGATTTAGGGCTCTCCCAGGAAAAGAGGGGTGCCTGGGTAGCTCAGTGGGTTAAGCGTCTGACTCTTGGTTTTGGCTCAGGCCATGATCTCAGGGTGTGAGATCTAACCCTGAGTTGGGCTCTGCGTGCAATGCGGAGTTTGCTAGACATTCTCTCCCTCTCCCTCTGCCCCTAGCCCTGCTTGCTCTCTCTCTCTTTCCCTCCCTAAAATAAATAAAATCTTTGAAAAAAAAGAAAAAGAGGAAGAGAATAAGAAATCAGAATATAATTTAAATGCTGTGGAGGCTATAAGTAGAAGGGGCAACATACAGATAACAGAGGCCCCAGGAAAAAAATTAAGCTGGCAAGGAGGAACTATCTGAAGAAATAATGGAGAGAATTTCCCCAAATTTAAAACAAATGGCTTAGTACTGAAAGAGCAATTTCATTGTCAACAGGACAAATGAGGAAAAGCTTATTCTAGGGATATTATACCAAAATTTAAGAAAATCAGATACAAAGAAAGCACTCTAATAACTTCCAGAGAGAAAGAACATAGCATCTACCAAGAGCAAGAACCAGATCGACATCAGACTTTTCCCAACAGCAATACTGGCTGTCAGGGGACAATGTAGTTACAGTCTTAAGAGAACAAAGGAATGAAACTTGAACCTAAAATTTAATATGCATTCAAATAACATTATAAAACTACTACTCTACTACTTTAAAACATTATAAAAATTATCTGTCAGATTTAATTAGATACACCACCAAAATTAGATTCACCATTAGACACACATCAACTTTTAGAGAGAATACTCAAATAAAATGAGAAACCAATTCAGCAGAAGCTGCAGGAATTATGGGAATATGGGGTAATCAAATACCTTGGTAATTCCTTAAAAAACAAAAAGCAAGAAAAACACTTTTCTTTCTTTCTTTTCTTTTTTTTTTTTAAAGAAAAGCCAAAGGGAAGGGATCGTGCTCAGACCACCCACAGGAGAAATCTGCTCTTAATTAGGGTGGCCAGGCCTGAAGGAGAGTAGTAACTGCTGGGATAGACCAGTGTGAGACCTTGTGGGGGAACTAGGAAGCCTGGAGGATTAGGGGGGAGCCAGGACATTGGGGTTCCAGCTATGGCTGGCACAGGCCACACCCTCCCATTTCCTAGGGACTGTGCATTAGGGGAAAAAGAGAACAGGAAAACCACAACACAGAGTCAGGAAGCAGTGGGAGGATTTTATTAAGCTGCATTACATAACTTCCCCAAGCCCCTGTGAGTGTCAGCATCCACTTGGTTTGTTGTTATCTTAAAGGATACAGAATGCTTACAAGAGACACAGAGGGGGGCCCCTGGGTGGCTGAGTCAGTTAAGCATCCAACTCTTGATTTCAGCTCAGGTCATGATCTCAGGGTCATGGGATTGAGCCTCACGTCAGGCTCCATGCTCAGCATGGAGTCAGCTTGTCCCTCTCCCTCTATTCCTCTCACTTGCTCTAATAAATAAAATTGCTAAAAAAATTTTTAAAGAGGGAGTGCCTGGGTGGTTCAGTCGATTAAGTGTCTGCCTTCAGCTCAGGTCATGATCCCAGGGTCCTGGGATCGAGTCCCACATGGGGCTCCTTGCTCAGCAGGGAGTCTGCTTCTCCCTTTGCCCCTTCCCCCAACTTGTGCTTGTGCATGTGCTCTCTCTCAAAAATAAATAAACAAAATCTTTAAAAAAAATTTTTTTTAATTTTTAAAAAAAGAGAGACACGGATGAGTAGCTTAGTCCTAATAACCTAGAGATAAAATTCTAGAAAATATCAACAGTAAGGGTGGAGTGAAGGGTGACAAAATCAAGGACCTGAGAGTGTGTTAAAGTTCTTGTCTTATTAGGGAGAAGAAGGAGGGATCATTTATTTAAAAGCCAAAAGGGAGGAAAAAGAAACATAGAAAAAGTATGACAGATAAAAGATTATAGAAACAAGTCCAAATATTTCAATAGTTACAATAAAGTTACCTAGAATCAACTCACTAGTTAGGTCAGAGATTGTCAAATTTGATAAAAGAAACACAAGTAATAGCTATGGGCTGTCATAACAAACAAATCTAAAGCGTAAGAACATAAAAAAAGTTTAAAGTAAAAAGGTGAAGCCAGATACAATGGTCTTACTAGAGCCAAAAGCAAGCTGATATAACTTTAGTAAAATAAAACACATAGACCTTAAAGACCCAAAGTATCATTATAGAGAGAGCTACTACATAGTGATAAAAGATCCAATTCATGAAGAAGACATGACAATTCTAATCACATATGAACCTAATAAAATCACCTCTACTAAATATAAAGTAAAAACAAATGGGACCTCTGGGAGAAATTAACAAGTCTACCCACTTATTTATTATTGGCAGGCCAAACAGGTAGAAGCCAGCAAATGGAGACAACCAAAGGTTTGAACAATAAAATTAACAAGCTGGATCCAATGAACAAATACAGATGTCTCCATCCAGTAATTAAATAACCATTCTATGCAAGCACACACAGAACATTTATAAAAACTGCCAATATACTAGGTCAGAAAGAAAGCCTCAATAAATTTTAAAGAATAATTATCATATAGATAAGATCTCTAAATACTACATAATTATAATAAAATATAAATGAAAAATCCTTACATATTTAGAAATTAAAAACAGTATATAAATATGTCATAGGTCAAAGAACAAATCAGAATAAAAATTAAATACTTATAACTAAATGTTATGAAAGCAATAGGCTACACCAGGATGGAAGGCAGAAGTAATAAAACGGAATACAAATATACAATAAGACTTGACAAATCCAGAAGTTGGTTTGTTAAAGACTAGCACAATAGACAAACCTCTGGCAAGATTTATCAAGAAACAGAAAAGAGATAAGGTACAAATAAAACATAGTAAGATTTAAAAAACCAAAACTGCAAGTAAAACAGATTAAAAAATAAGAAAATACTATCAATTTCATACCAATAAATTTGAAATCAGAAATATCTAAAAAAAAAAGATAGCACTACCAAAACCGACTCTAAAAGAAGTCAAGAATTTTACTAGTGCGGGCGCCTGGGTGGCTCAGTTGGTTAAGCGACTGCCTTCGGCTCAGGTCATGATCCTGGAGTCCCTGGATCGAGTCCCACATCGGGCTCCCTGTTTGGCGGGGGGTCTGCTTCTCCCTCTGACCCTCCCCCCTCTCATGTGCTCTCTCTCTAATAAATAAATAAAATCTTAAAAAAAAAAAAAAGAATTTTACTAGTGCAATAACTATCAAAGGAATTGAAGCTCAGTTAGAAATCTCCCTGCAAAGAATATACCAGGCACAATTTTACAGGTGAGATCAAATTTTCAAAGTGATTATCACAGATTAACACAAACTCTTGCAGATGAAAGAATAAGAAGGAATACTATGTGCTGTGGTTATATGTTTGTCCCCTGCCCCCATCCCCAAATTCACATGTTGAATCCTAATGCTCAATGTGATGGTGTTAGAAGGTGGGGCCTTTGGGAGGTGATTAGGTCTTGAGGGTGGAAGGATTAGTGCTCTGATACGAGAGATCCCACACACCTCCTTCTGCCATGTGACCATACAATGGTAAGTCTGTGACCCAGAAGAGAGCTCTCACTTGACCATGCTGGCACCTTGATCTTGGATTTCCAGCCTCCAGAACTACAAGAAATAAATGTTTGCTGTTTATAAGTTACCTAATCTATATTTTGTTAGAGCAGCCTGAATGGACTAATACACTACCCAACTCATTCTTTGAAACCTAATATCACAATCAGTTAAGGCAGGAATGAGGAAGGCAAATTACATGCCCATTTCACTCATGGATATAGATGCAAAAACTTAACGTATCAATAAACTGAATCTAATAGTAGATAAATGCACAGTTTACCATGACTAGGTTTGATGTACTATAGGAGTAATATAAGAAAGCCATAATGTCATTCAGAGTAATAGCATACAGAAAAAAAAAAAAATCATAGATCATCCTAACATACATAAAAAAGTACATAACTTAAACTAGGAAGGGAACTTCATTATTTGATTAAAGTTACTTGTGAAAAAAAAATGAATATCATTCTAAATGGGGAAATGTTAGGAGCATTCTCCTGTTACTACTACTATTCAAAATTACACTTGAGATCTTAGATATTGCAATAGGACAAGAAAAGGAAATGAAAAGCAATAGATAAGGGGAAAAAATTCCCTTAGTTGCAGATGATGTGGTTGCTAGTATAGAAGACTCCAAAGAATCTAAACAGACATATTTTCCTAACTTTCCTATCAATGCTATAATATATCAAAAACAATTAGAAAATGTAATTTAAAAAAAAATGATACTATCCATGAGAATCCTATCATAAAACAGAATTAATCCCAGATAGTTAAAATGAAGACTTTAATGAAAGGACTACTTGCCATGGTATGGACAGAATTAAGGGCTCCAACAATGAATAGTACAGCACTCAGACTAGCAACATTGGGGATCCATTACCATGCCTAGGGCCAAAGGCACATGGAGAAGAAATTAAGTTAGGAGACCAACTAAGTCATCATGGAGGCAAGGATGCCCTGTGGGAGTCCTGGAGGGAATTCAGCTACTGTCAAAAAACCCAGTGCAGAAACCCAAATGCATCAGCAACCCAATAGGCAAGGACACTCTGGCTGATCCTAGGGGTCAGCCACATAGAGCCAAGAGAAGGGCAAAGGAATTAGACGGCTGTGGGAAGGTGGGGGTATGAACAAAAAAAGATGTCAGTTCTCACCAATTTGATATATAGGTGTAATGGCATTAATATCCCAACAGATACAAAAGCAATGAACCCTCTTAAAAGAAAATTACAAAAACAATTCAATTTACAATATCAAAAAGAATAAAAGACTTAGGAATTAACTTAACCAAGGAGGTGAAAGGTTTCTACAATGACAACTACAAAACATTGTCAAATGAAATGAAAGTTAAATAGACATGCATCACGGATCGGAAGACTTAATACTGTTAACATGACAATACTACCTAAAGAAATCTAAGGATTCAATGCAATCTCTATCAAAAGCCAATGACATTTCTTATGGAAATAGAGAAAAACACCCTAAAATTCATATGGAATCTCAAG
Source organism: Mirounga angustirostris (assembly GCF_029215605.1). Classification (NCBI taxonomy): domain Eukaryota; kingdom Metazoa; phylum Chordata; class Mammalia; order Carnivora; family Phocidae; genus Mirounga; species Mirounga angustirostris. Next base: position 36,306,251 of record NW_026991716.1, read on the forward strand.
AAAGTCCAAATAGCCAAAACAATCTTGAAAAAGAAGGACAAATGGGAGACTCACACTTCCCTGGTTTCAAAGCCTATCATGAAGCTACAGTAATCAAAACAGGGTGGTATTGGCATAGACATTTTCACCAATGGGGTACAGTCCAGAAATAAACCCCTGCATATACGGTCAGATGATTTTAAGGGCACCTAGACCATTCAGTGGGGGAAGGGCAGTGTTTTCAACGAATGGTGCTAGGAAAATTGGATAAGCACGTGCCAAAGAATGAAGTCGGACCCTTACCAAACATCATATTCAAAAATAACTTGAAATGCTTCAAAGACCGAAACATATGTCCTAGAACCATACAACTCTTGGAAGAAATCATAGTATAAAAGCTTCGTGACACTGGATTTGGCACTGGTTTCTTGAATGTGACACCAAAGGCCCAGGCAACAAAAAAAATAGACTAATTGGACTTCGGGAATATTTAAAAATTTTGTGCATCAAAAGACACTATCTACAGAGCAGCCACAGAATGGGAGAGAAATATTTCTGAATCATGTATCTGATAAAGGGTTAATACCCAGAATATTAGAGAATTCCTAAAATTCAGCAACAACAAAACAACCCAATTCAAAAATGGGTGAAGGATTTGAATAGACATTTCTCCAAAGAAGATATATGAATGGTCAATATGCACATGAAAAGATGCTCAACATCACTAACTATCAGGGAAATGCAAATTGAAATTAACAGTGAAATACCACCCCACACCCATTAGGATGGCTACTATCAAAAAACAAAACAAAACAAAAACAGAAAAAAACAAGTGTTAGTGAGGATGTGGAGAAAGTGGAAGCCTGTGCACTGTTGGTAGGAATGTAAAATGGTACAGCTGCTATGGAAGAGTATGGGTGTTCCCCCAAAAAATTAAAAATAGAATTACTGGGCGCCTGGGTGGCTCAGTTGGTTAAGCGACTGCCTTCGGCTCAGGTCATGATCCTGGAGTCCCGGGATCGATTCCCACATCGGGCTCCCTGCTCGGCAGGGAGTCTGCTTCTCCCTCTGACCCTCCCCCCTCTCATGTGCTCTCTCTCTCATTCTCTCTCTTTCAAATAAATAAATAAAATCTTTTAAAAAAATTTAAAAAAATAAAAAATAAATAAATAAAAATAAAAATAGAATTACCAGCTGACCCAGCAATTCTACTTCCACAATCTCTTTGAAAGCAGAATTTCAAAGAGATACTTCTACACCCATGTTCCTAGCAGCATTATGGTGGAAGCAACCCAAGCTGAGCAATGAATGGATTATCAAAACATGGTATATACATAAATATCATTCAGCTTTAAAAAGAAATGCTGTAACATGGATGAACCTTGAGGACATTATGCTAAATGAAATAAGCCAGAGACAAAAAGACAAATGCTGCATGATTCCACTTATATGAAATTCTTAGGGTAGCCCAAATCATAAAGACAAAGCATAACGGTGTTTGCCAGGGGCCGGGAAGAGTGGAGAATGGGGAGTTATTTTTTAATGGGTACAGAGTTTCAGATTTACAAGATGAAAAGCTATGGGTATGGATGGTGGGGATGGTGCACAACAGTGTGAATGTACTTAATACCACTGAACTGTTTCCTTAAAAATAGTTAAGATAGGGCACATGAGTGGCTCAGTCAGTTAAGCGCCCGACTCTTGATTTTGGCTCAGGTCAGAATCTCAGGGTCATGAGATCGAACCCCGCATCAGGCTCCACACTCGATGTGGAGCCTGCTTAAGATTCTCTCCCTCTCCCTCCGCCCCACCCTGCCTACTCACGTGTATATGTGCGCGTGCGTGAGCTTTTGCTCTCAAAAAAAAAAAAAAAAGTTAAGATGGTAAATTTTATGCTATGCGTATTTTAACACAATAAAAAGAAAAAAAGAAAAAAAGAATCCAAACAGAATTTTCCATGGAACTTGCTAAGCTGATTCTAAAATGTCCATGGACAAAGCATATAGCTAAAGCACTGCTAAAGAATAAAAAGAATTTGCTCGACCAGACAGTGGCCTTACTGTGAAGCTAGTGGTGAAGGCTGTATGACATTGGCATTGAGACAGACAAGCTAACCCAAGAACAGCACCCAATGCACAAATGCACACATGGCAGATTTATCGAGGAAGCAGAGGCTTCAATAAGAAGGAACTAGAGAAAATGACTATCACATGGAAAAAAAAAAAAATGAAACTGGATTCCCAAAAACCAGCCACAGATGAACTAAGGACTTAAATATGCAAAAAGCAAAATTTTAACTGTTTTAGTGGAAACAGGGAGCTGTTCTGACCTTGAGTGGAGTGTTTCTTTTAAAAGATGTAAAAAGCACTGACCATAAAGGACAAAACTGATCCACTGAAGAACTGCTATTGATCAAAAGAATTATTATACAAAATGTTGCTTATTTTTTCAAACTGGTAAGAGACATTTGCAACATAAGTAAAGAACTTTTACCAAACCAATATGAAAGAAAATTACAACAGAAAGAAGAGAAACAGGGGCAGAAGACAGGAGGTGGTATTACACAGGAAAAGAAAGATATTTGGGACTGATAAACACGATGAGAGATGCCGGACCTCATTCTTAAACAGGGAAATACAAATTAAGACCAAAGAGAATACCATTTCATCCTCGTTCAACTGGCAAAAATCCAGAATAAGAATACTGAGTGCTGAGGAGGACGTGGGTCAGAGGAAGCTGCAACAAACGCTTTGTAAGATAACGCCAAACTGTTTTCCAAAGTTAAACATTCACCCATTCTACCAGGCAACAATCCTACTCCTACATGAAGTGCACTCCAGGACACACGAACGAGAATAAAAAATGTTCTAAACAGTGCTACTTGACACGTCAAAACACTGGAAAGAGCCCAAATGCTCCCTAGCAGGATAAAGGGTGCTATCTTCACCAACGGAACGGCAGAGAAAAGGAACAAACTGCAACTCAGGACGACGCGTACGAAGTCCGGCTGCATCGAAAGAGGAAGCCCTGAAAGACACACAGCACGGTCCTCATCAAGCTCAAAAATGCTTCTCTCATTTTTAAAAATGAGATAAAGAATGATAAATACAAAAATCCCAAACTGTCACTGTCTGACATGACAGCCGTTGGCCATGTGTGGCAATTTCAATTAATTAAGATGTAATGAAGTTACATCGATTCAGTTACAATTCAGTTCCTCCGTCACACCGGCCAAGTGCCCAAGGCTGCGTGTGAGCCCTGGCGACCGTGTCATACAGCACGGATAGGAACAGTGCCACCAGCCAGAAGAGTTCTGGTGGGCAGTCCTGCTCCAGACAGCTCTGCTGAAAAAGAAGGGGTAGAGGAACTCGTCCACACACAAGCCGGGGTTGGGGGTGGGGGGTGGGAAGCGCTGGGGAGTCTGGGTTGGCCCAGGGGGGTCACAGTAATGGCAGATGGGGAGCCAAAGCGGGCTGAGCAGTCTTCCCCTGGGAAGGTCTGCAGCACCAGGCCCAAGATGGACAGTGCTTCGGGCAGGGATCCGAAGTGATTGGGGACAGCAGGCTCCGACAAACCTGCAACCCTTTCGCTCTACACCCCTGAGTGGGGTCCCTCGCTACTCCCACCTGGGAGGGTGGGGACAAGTGCTGGTGAGCATCCCAGCTCTGAGTGCTATTCCCTCCCCTCCCCTCAGCCCTGCTTCCCCAATAACACCCACCCGCCCTGCCCTTCAGGGCAGCTTTGCTCTGGGGAAGTGCCTCTGGGCAAGACCAAAGTTGCTAGGCTGAGAGATGTCAAAGTGTCAGTGAGCACAGCGCCCCAGCAATCCACAGCCTAGCAGCTGTCTTCTTTTGCAGCCCTGGGGGGGAGGGGGGGACTGTCTTTCCCAGTCAACCGGCACTCTTGGGAGTGGGAGGTAAATCCTCCTTAGCAGGTCACTGCGGTGGCGGCCTTGTCCTACCTAACATCTGTGTGCTGATCAACCCTTATTGGTCAGCCAGTTCCCATGACCAATGGGCCATCACAGCAGGAAAGGCCCTTGAAGTGGCCAGTGCACAGATGAGGACACCGAGGCTCAGAGTGGGGAAGGAATCTGCAGAAGTTCCCCTGGCTGGGCAGTGGCAGAGCGGGAACAGGGCTGCCAACTTTCCTGGTTTCCATTCCTGCCACTATGCAGGTCAGCGGCTCCCATGGAAAGGCCCGTGTCCTCGTGTCTGTACTCAGTCATCCCTCTGCTCTCCCACAGGCCCTGTCATGGAACACAGGGGTTTAAGATGCAGCCCATGGCAGAGGGCAGATGATGTGGCCTGAATGAGGGCGCTGTGCCTGGCAGTCAGCCGGGCTCAGCAGGTTCAACTGTTTCCTGGAAGCCGGGCTGCTTTCAGCTCTGAAGAGCCATCTGGAACAGGGGGTCAGCTCCTCCAGCACAGGAATGATGGTAGGATGCCAGGTCACGTGACCAGGGGCTGTCAGGGGCACCTCCTCTGGGCTTCCACGGCACCTGGGCTCCCCTTGGTCGGTCCTTACCAGACAGCTGGCTCCGGCGGCTGCCTCCAGCAATGGGCTGTGGATCCTCCCGGGCAGGGTCTGCAGCTCAGTCACCTTTGTGCTCCCAGCACAGTATCAGGCATATAAGAAGCCTCCAGAGAACATACACTGAACCAGCGAATGAAGCAGAGAACGGAGGCCTGGAAGATCCCCCCGCCAGAGCAGCAGGGGTGGGAGCTCAGAACCAAGAACACAGAGCCTTATTTTCCTGTGATTTCATCATCTGTAACTATAGAAGCTAAGGTCTCTCTCTGCCTGACCTTGGGGAGTAGAAGCAAGGCATGGCACGAGGCCCTCTGGGGTGACCCCTTACAGAATGCTTTGCCATGTGCTGGGCGTTTCCTGCTCACTTCCTGCCCAGGTCAACTTCATCTCTACTTGGAGGCTTAGAATGGATTTTAAAAGTTACGCAGGGACACCTGGGTGGCTGTCAGTTAAGCGTCTGCCTTTGGCTCAGGTCCTGATCTCAGGGTCCTGGGATTGAGCCCCCTGTAGGCTCCTGAGCAGGGAGCCTGCTTCTTCCTCTCCCTCTGCCACTCCCGCCTCCGCCCCCGCTTGTGCTCACGCTTTCTCTTTCTCTCAAATAAATAAATAAATAAATAAATAAATAAATAAATAAATATCTCAAAAAAAAAAAAAAAAGGTTGCCCAAAGCTATGCTGCTAGTAAGAGGCACAGCCGACATTCACACGCAGGAATGTCCTACTTCAGAGATCGCATTTCAAACCAGTAAGTACCAGTGAGCACCAGCTCCGTGTCAGGCATGTGCCCACATGCTGGGAACATGGCTGGGAACCAAAGCTGCCTCAGCAACGACAGCTTTCATGCCAGCTAATGGCAGGAAGAGACAGTATAAAGGAAACATAAACATACAACCAAGTAACATATCCGTGGATGAGACAAATGCTATGAAGAAAAAATAAGGTAGAAGAAGGGGATAGAGTAGGAGTTGCCACACTTTGTCTGAAAAGGCCAGATAGTAACTGTTTTTGGCTTTGCTGGCCACATGGTCTTTGTGGCCAGCACTATTCAGCTCTGGAAATGCAGCTCTGGGAAATACGTAAATGAGCAGGTGCAGCTATGTTCCAATAAAACTTTATTAACAAACAGTAAATTTCTGATTTCATATAATTTTCATGTGTCACAAAATGCTATTTTCTTTTGATTTTTTTTTTTTTTTAACCATTTAGCAATATAAAAACCATTCTGAGCCTGCAGGCCATACAAAAATAGTTGATGGCCCAGATTAGGCCTGTGGGCTCTAGCTTGCCAACTTCTGGGACAGAGAGTGGCTGGGGTGTGGACGTGGGGATGTAGTTTGGAGACAGTGGTCAAGGAGGACATGTGTGCAGAGACCCGAACGAGGCAGGCAGTGTGCCCTGTGTTCCCGGCTAAAAGAGCGAGTCCAATGGCCTGGTGGTGTGCATGGAGGGGCGGGACGGAGGCAGAGGGGCAGGCAAGAGGTCTCAGAGGTCAGCAAAAGCCAGACCACGTGGCCCTCAAGGCCCCGGTGAGGACTTTAGTCTAAATGTGACAGCAAGCCACTGGGCTCTGGCGCTTACCAGCTTTGCGACCTTGAACAAGTTACTGAACTGTGCCTCATTTCCTAATAAGACAGGGATGACAACGGTAGCCATCTCAGAAGGTGGTAGGGCCAAGTGAACACTAGGTTCTGAATGGATGTCAGCTGCCGATATGAATACCAAAGCGCAGCTGGATGCAGCAGGAGCTGGGAGAAGTGGCCGCAGCTTTCAAACTTACCCACAATGTCCACCACGTCCGGCCGGATGAGCGGCTCTCCCCCTGTAAGCCGGATCTTGTCTATACCTTCCTTCACAAAGAGCCGTGCAAGGGTCAGGATCTCCTCTGTGGTGAGCAGGTCGGCCTTGGGGGTCAGCGGGACACCCTCCTCGGGCATGCAGTACTGACCTGAGGAAGGGAGGGGATGCAGAGGAAGGCCGTGACTACAGCACAGCGGCCCATGGTGCCTTGAGACCCCCACTCCCCCACCAGGCCAGACGTCTCTCCTGATCCCCACCTGGATGGTGAGGAACGAGCCCGCCAAATCTGAGCTGGTACAAACACTACAGATTCTCTCCGGGCCTCGCCTTTCTCATCTATGGCATGTTAACACTGCCTCTTCCCTCAGAGGGGAGACTGAGGGAACAGGTTAAAGAGGATGAAGCAGGCCGAGAGCAGAGCCCAGCCCAACGTGAGGGATGCCAAGACTCTGATTCCCTCAGCATAGGGGCAGCTAGGCAGGGTCTGCCTGGCAGTCCTGGGCCCTGGGCCCACTCCTTCCGGCACTGGTCACCCCTTTCATTCCACTATTTGCTGTGGCAAATAGTGACCCTGTGTGCTTGGGTCATGAGGCCTGTGAAAAGTCACCCTCGTCTGTAGCGACAAGTGCTCTCATGTCCTGCCTATTTCAGGTTACCAGTCCCATTTCACAGGTTGGAAAACTGAGGTACTACTTGTTCAGGGGGAGGTAGCAGAATGGGGCAAATGCAGGGAGCCCTGGAGGGCGAGGGAGCACCGTCCCCTTGCATTAGCTCCTGTGGGAGTTTTATCAAGGACTGGGTCGAGACCTAGTATAGGGTCATTTAGTCAAATTAGTGAGGGGTCCAGAACTGGTCTTTTAAGATAGAATAGAATAGGTAAAGAACATCAGAACATCAGAACCGCATGCAGTGAGTATTGTTTGGTTAAACGTTTACTACATACACACATGTACTTATTGGGCCATGAAGTAAATACATTTCTTATTGGGAGAAACCATGGAAAGCAGGAGAGAGGGAGAGAGACAAATTTTGGAAGTCCCTCCAGCAGCAGCCACACCTCCGGAGCACTCCGTAAATGATTACGAGATGAATACTCTGTGTGTCAGCCTGGCCCCAAGCAACTTCTGTCACAGGCCTGGGGCGTCTTGTGGCCGGCAGTGCCGGCCACGGGCACTGCTGTGTACCTCACGTGCTTGCGGTGTCCAGCACCCCCACGCCCGCCCCTGGCCATGTCCTGAATGCTGGGAACCGTGCAAAATAGGAGGGAGGGAGGAAGAGCCCTGCAGACTGAGATTTAGGTCCAATCTCCATTGCAATTCTGTTCTCAAATCTAGTTCCAAGTAGAGCTCAGCTTCCAGGATCCTAAAACTCAACCTTGACCCTTATCTTGCCCCACAACCTCACCTGGCAAGCAGGGAAGAAGGGTGGGAGGAGATGCTGGGACGAGGAATGGGGAGGGTTGCAGAGGCTTCCTGGGCATGGGGAGATTTCAGAAGATGCCTCAGCAGGGGGGCAGGGGCCCAGGAAGGGGACTCACATCTGAGGTTGCACTTCTCGGTGAGCGAGATCCTCAGGTAGCTGTGTTGCCGGCCGAAGCTGTCGGTGAGGAAGGCGGAGAAGGGGGCCGCGTGCTCCCGCAGGAACTGTCTCCGCCTGGACAGCTCCTGAAATGCCGGGCAGAGGAGGCGTGGGCCTCTGGGCCCTGGCTGGGGGAGAGGGGCGTGGAGGGCCCACCGCCTCCGGGACATAAAGCCCCCTCCCATCGGGCATCCCCTCCCCCACTCTCATCCCTGCAGTCCTGGGGGAGCTGGGATTCTCCCTCTCACTCACAGACTGGGAAACAGGCCTGCAGGTTAGGACCTGTCCCCAAGGCCCCAACGCAACCCCAGGGAGCAGGACCTCTATAGGGACACAGCTGCCCCACCCCCAGCCTTTTCTCTCCGTCACCATCTTACCACCCACCCCCCTCCTTCAAAGGAAGCCTGTCTAGGAACAAACATCTCCAGTATTTCTGGGGTGGGTCAGTGGGAGAGAATGTGCCACTTGGCATCTGGCAACTACGCCAAATGGAAAGTTAGTGTGTCCAGAAAGGGGGAGAGAGGGAGCGGGTAACTGAGCGGGACGGTGGCTGCCTGGGACATGGTGAGCCATGTCTCTAACCCAGACCTCCCATTCCCTCCCTTCCCAATGGGAGACAGAAGGAGCTCAACGCTAGCTCACTAACTCTGGGGGGTGAGTGTCACACAAGTGCCTCCTCATAGCTACCCCCTGTCAGCTGGGCTCCCTGGGGCCTCAGCACTGCCCTGGAGGACCGAACAAGCCATCGGGAGTGGCTGAGGACGACACCCAGCTGGGAAGGGTAGAGTACACTCACAGAGAGGGCTCCCCTCAAGCAGAAGGCTTTTGGGGCAAGGACAGCACAACCAGGGAGGCCTGCAGAAGGAAGGAGGTCACCAGCCTCTAGGAAGGCAGAAGGGAGGGGCCAGGATGATCACCCACTAACCCCCTGCAGAGATGACTCTAGTCTTCATCCTTCACCCCACCCATTGCTGGAAGGAGTAAGCATCCACTGTCTGGGGCCTCAGAGGGAGGAGATTGCTGGAGCCTCCCTGCATGGCTCACCCAAACTCCTCCTGGGGAGAGAAAGGAGGCGGCCAACCTCAGTGTTTCCCCAAGTCTGATCTCCTGCCTTGAGCGCACAACCCTCAGTCACAACAGATGCTGATGAGAAAATTGCTCCATAGAAGCAACATTCACAAAACATCTTCAAGTTTCCGAAGAATGTTCTCTGTTCAATTCCCACACCTGTCCCATAAGGGATTACTGTAAGTGAAGCTTGCATGGGGTTCAAGAATACCACTGGCAGAACCAGGATGCAAATCCAGGTCTTCTGAGTCCAAAGTCTAAATTCTTACTGCAAAGGGAGAATCCAAGAAGGTACATGGGGTGGTGCACAGGGTGGGGGAGAAGTCCTTTCTTTAGAATCTTTATAACAAAGAAATCACGAGGTCGATCATGAGGTCTTTCATGAGGTCTCTGGACAGGGCTCTGGACTGATTTCTGGGCCAGGTGTGACCTGACATCCTGAGAAAGCTCTCTGACTTCTCCAGGCCCATTTACCCCATTGTAAAATAAGAACACAGCTAAGGGCTCGGGTAAGCCAAGGGAAGGGGGTCAGGAAACTGGCAAGTAAACATCTAGGATTATCATGATCTTGTAACCTACGACAGCAGAAGGCTTCAGGCCCCCCAGAGGCTCAGGGTAACTGTTTGCCTGCACCCAGCAGGAACATTTCCTTCAATGACTTCCTCAGCCCCAGCTGCACGTCAGAACCACCTGGCAGCTTAACAAAAACCTTCCACTGGAGAGCAACTGAATTTGGATATCTGAGCACTCACGTTTTTAGTCTGTCTAGGTGATTCTAAAGTACAGCCAGGGTCAAGGGCCGCTGACTCAGGAGATAGAAGGGATAGGAGCGAACGTATGTGGGGGTGCTTCCAGGATTTTCCTGGGTGCATAAAAGTGACCTCACTCTGCTCACCCCAACACCAGTGTCCCCCCCATCCTCCAAGAAACCCTGCTTACAGTCCCATGACAAGCAAACAGCGGTCACTTCTCTGAACTGCTGTCTGCTACAATCCTAACAGTGCTTCCTACCTCCCTACTCACCCCACTGCCTTTCCACCTGTAGCCCTGGGAGTGGGGCAGGGGACATGACAGAGTCAAGAGCCCCATTGGCCACCACGGTCCAAGAAATCAGATACCTGGAAGGCTGAATTTCCAGCAGAGTTGCACCCAATCCTTCGTCAACAGCTCTTTGCAACTTAGGAATCTGTTAGTCACCCCAGACCCCAGCCCCTCACCAGTCACCCTCACCCTATTCTTAACATATTGGGGGTTGTTGGCTGGGTGAGGGAGGAGTCAAAGTGCACCAATTGGGAGCAAGTGAGAGGACCAAGGAACATGACTCAGCAGAAACGAGGGAGCAAGCGGAGTAACCGGCCAAGAAGAGCATAATCAGACGCTCTGTTGTGGCCCTGGTTGGGGGGGGCGGGGTGGGACAGGCTGGATTTCACTTCTGAGACTTAGAGTGACTTTATCCAGATTCATCCAGACTCTGTACTGGCAGAACCACACACACGCACACACAGTCTCTCACCTGGCCAGCCTTGCAAGCTCATCACTGTGATGTTAACAAGCCTCATCCCTGCCTCTTCTCTCCTCCACCACTGCATGTCCTACTTTCATTCTTCCATCTCTCCCTTTCCTTTAAAAAACCCCCTGGAGGAAAAAATAGCAGCAGTCAGAGGAGCCCTGGACCCAGAGGGCATGACCGTGTAGGGTGGACAGTGATGCCTCTCACCCAAGAAGGCCTGGGACATGTCAGAAGCATCTCACAGCCTCAGAGCCCCGCCTGGACCAGGCTGGGCCCGCCCCCCACTTCCGTGTGGGAAGCCTTCTTGCCTGATTCGGAATCCCGGCGTCTACATGGTATGTCACTGTGTCAATGCATGTATGTCAATGAACTAAATAGACTGGTCCTTAATCGGAAGAGGAAGGTAGTGTGTGCAAAACCAGTCACACTGGGGTCATCATTCATTTCTGGGCTGGTCTCCACTGTCAAAATGGCTTCGCCTAGGACAGTGGCTCTCAACAATTTGCACATCAAAACTACCACCAGTGCTTCTAAGAAGTGCTGAGGCCTGAGAGCCCCACTCCAAAGATTCTGACTCCATTGCTCTGGGATTGGGCCCTGGCTTTTTGTTTGTTTGTTTGTTTTCAATGTCTCAGCTCTTTACTCTGCAGCTTGGCTGAGAACCACTGGCCCTGCGATACCAGGATCAGGAGCTATTTTAATCCAGGGCTAGTTGTTGTGGTTCAGAGCACAGACTCCGGGAGCTGGTAAACCTAATTGCAAGCCCGGCTTTACTACTAACTAGCTGTAGAGCAAATCACCCAAATTCTTAAGCCTTAGTTTCCTAATCCATAAAGGGTGGAAAATAATTCTCCATGACTCAGTTGGAGGAGTTCCTAGGACACAGCAGGTATTCAATAAGTGATCGCTGCCGTTTTCTTAGTAGAATTCCTACTTACATATATTGGTTTATTAAACACAGATTCATGGAGGAGTTCTAACTTGTGTGCTGTGACTAGTTTTCCCACTCTTGCCAGCTCCCCTAGTCAGTCCTGCAAGGCCCAACTGTACTTAATGGCAGATGGGCCAAGGCTGGGGTTTCGACCTGCTGTCACACCCCCCAAAGCAGGGAAAGTGGAGTTGGAGCTCCTCCAGGACCATGGATGACCAGGCCCAAGGCAGCCTACCATCTGCTACCGGGTGTATCTTGTCTACCTGCCCAGTGTGGACTGGGGCACGGGGTGCGGGTGGGGAAGAGTGGTGCAAAGGATGCAAAGGACTTAGTTAAGGGAGGGATGCTGCCCTCCAAGTAGTCACTAACTCTGGGCATTTGGTTTGAATGATAAAGGCCAGGCCCCAAATAGCTCTAGAATATAATAAATAGGGTTATTGAGAAAAAGAACACATTCCAAACTCAGATATCAGTGGCTCTGATTTGGGATCCTTGCTATTTGGGAGGACGTATACCAGGGGTGACTCAAAATTAATCTCTGTTAAACAAGAAGACCCAGCAAGGCGCCTAGGCCCCAGTCTGGATCCCCCCCCTCTCCCTCCATCCCTCCCTAAATGTGGGGTCTTTACACCTATGGCTCCTGGCATGAACAGTCACACTTCACCAAAGCAAAGATTCTGAAGGAAAGACTGGAACTCAAGATAACCCCGGAAAGTTGTTCTTTCCCTTTGTGTATCACTGTCCCAGGCCAGGCCTACCGTCCCCTACCTTCTCCTACATCCACTTCCTTCCTGCATAACACCCCCTCTCCAACATTTGTTCATTGTGACCCTCTGAATACTGGGTTCCTCTGCCCTGCAAAAAGTCACCCTCTCCCCTGCCCCAAGGCAGCAGGCCCAGGACCTGAGGCTAGCCCCCTGTGGTCCCAGCAAAGCCTGCATGGAGCCTGGGAAGAAGGAAGAGGGATGTCATGCTTCTGTGCTGGGGTAAGCCCTGCAGAGGTTATGTGGACCACCCCAATCAGGACAGCAGGTAGCTGTGTCTCCCCTACCCACCTCCCCACTTAACCCACACCCCACCACCTCCCCTTTCCACCTGTAGAAGCCACTCAACCTGTCCTCTGACCAAGCCCAAGGCCCACTTCCACTGTCCTCACAGCCAGCTCCCATTTCACACCTCATGTCTCCCCCATACCAACACCCTGACACACGAACATTTAACACTCAGTGGCTTTTCCCTCTGTCTCTGCAAGCACTTCCCAGGGTGGAGGGAAAGGTGCGGGAAGAGAGGCGGGGACAGGGATTCCCAATGCCCCACTCCTGCTCTTGCCAACTAGCAAGTTCGGTGAATAGGTTGACCATAGAGATCTCCAGGCTTGCCTCACCTCAGGAGATTTTCTTAAAGACATTCTGTGCCCTCCCCCATGGCGTAAAGATGGGCTGGGCCAACCCTCTGGCTGGAAAGAGGGAAAGTGACAGCCCTAGGAGCCAAGTGAAATTGGAGACAGAGTGAAGGTGAAAACCTGGGGCTCCCTGTCCAGTGCTCTACCATTCCACGTGGCCCCCTCACTCGCTTGAGTTTCAAACAGCCCAAACTATCTGCTAACTCCACTGCCTGCAGAGCACCATGTTCAGCACCGTGCAGAAATACCTAGAAAGGTGGGGAAGCACCCAACACTCGAGGAGCAACCTGCCTGCTGAGGGTAACCCTGGCAGGGAATGTCCAGCATAGGAGGTCTAGGACCAAAGAGTTGACAGAATGGCTATCCTGAGTGTCCAGTGGGAAGGGACTAGTGGGACACAGCATGTGTCAATTGTGGCGAGGCTGACAATAACTACAACAAATATGTACATAACACAGCACCTACGTGGGTTAAGTTTTGATCTAAGTATATATATCAACATATACTAACTCTTAATCTCTAGAACCACTCTATGAAGTAGACACTTACTCCCATTTTACAGATGAGAAGACTGAGGCCCTGGGAGGCGAAGGGACTTGCTGAAGTTCACATACCTACTCAGAGGTAGGCCTGGGCTTCCCATGACGGCATTCTGCTCCAGAGTCTGTGTTCTTACCTAGCTAGTTACATCTCCCCCTTACAGGGTAAAGGAAAGGGAGGGATAGCCTCTCATTCTACTCTCCCTGTAAGGAAGAAGCGGGAGCACAGGGGCTAGTTCCTCCTGCTCCCTTATTTTCAGCTCTGTGACGCCAGGAAAGTTAACTTTGGTGAGCCCCATTACCTGAAAATACAAACTCTCAACCTCACGTGATTTACTGTGAGACCAAGTATGGAAACACGTGGGTGGCTCAGTCGGTTAAGCAGCTGCCTTTAGCTCAGGTCATGATCCCAGGGTCCTCAGATCGAGTCCCGCATCAGGCTCCTTGCTCAGCAGGAGCAAGGAGCTCCTTGCTTCTCCTTCTGCCTGACGTTCCCCCTGCTTGTGCTCTCTGACAAATAAATAAAATCTTAAAAAAAGAGAGAAAGAGAGATCTGTCACTTGGCACAGATCCCTTCCTGAAGAGCACAAAGGAAATTAGGGGCAGGAGAAGAAAAAACTTCCCTTTTCCTGAATTCTTTAAGGCTCTCTCAGCAATTCTTGTGTTCCTGCTTTTCCCCTCAATGAAGTTCGCAGTTCAAGGAAACTGAAAACCTTTCCTTCCCAGCAATGAGGCCTGATTACTGAAGATCCAAAGGGGATCAGACTCAGGGAAAGCAAGTTAGGCCAAGGCCCTCCCCCTCATTGAGCAATAGTGGCAGTGTGTGGGGGGGGGGGGGGGGAAGAGATCTGATGATTTCCAGGGAGTGAAGTCTTGTGCTAAGAAATGGGAAAAGAATGACCGGGTGGGTCTGGAAAAGAGGTTTTACCAAATGAAAAAGAGATGCTTCTCCCAAAATTATTCCCTAACCACATGAGCAAAAGAACACTAAACTTAAAACTTGTTATGACATGAATCACTCTGTGGTGCGCTGTCAAGGACTGAAGGGGCCTATCCCAAACCTTAAGAAAAACTGGGATTCCTAATCTGGACAGGGATCCTGCTCCCTTCTGCTCAAGAATGAAGCTGAGCCCTCCTAAGGACACGAAGATGAAACCGAAAGAGTGAAGGACAAGTCACAGAGCCCTCTAACTACAGACGTGACCAGTGACTACTGGTGGCACAAAGGTGACTTTTTTTTTTTAAAGCTTTTATTTATTTATTTGACAGAGAGAGAGGCGAGGAGGGAACACAAGCAGGGGGAGTGGGAGAGGGAGAAGCAGGCTTCCCGATGAGCAGGGAGTCTGATGCGGGGCTCGATCCCAGGACCCTAGGATCATGACCTGAGCCGAAGGCAGACGCTTAACGACTGAGCCACCCAGGCGCCCCCCAAGGTGACATTTTTAACTGGTGTCACACTACGAAGCAGGGTGTCACAAGAACACCTGGTCACAGACAACCTTTCATGGGGCGGGGGGGGAGGGGAAGAAAATGTTCAAGAAACAGGGTGGGCGCTGCAGGGCTGAGAAGGGTACAATTAACAATTCACTGGACCCAGAGTCCTACCTACCTGCTTCCCCATGTCTGGCGGTCACTCAGACCTTGAAGGGGGTTGCATGGCTGGGTGGGCAGGGAGGTGATTAAGCATTACCCCAAGAAGCGCCCGTCCCTTGGGGTATCAGGTGAGACTGGGCAGCTTACAGAGCATCCCTCCACTCCTTTCCCCACCCGCAAGGAAGCCCTGAGGGATCCCTTCCAGAAGCGGCCCTCGCAGCCCGGCCTGGGTGCTTCTCGGAGTCAAGGACAGCTGGCCGGCCGCCCTTCCCGGGGAAGGTATGGATGTGGGCGGGCTCACCTCCGCAGCAGTTTGGGAGGGCTCCCCAGGGCGGTGCTGCGTCACTGGAGCCCCCGTGCTGCAGCTCCGGACGCTGGACCTCAGCACCCGCTGCAGCATCCGGGACACCGGCCTCACCGCCATGAAGCCTGCTGGCCGGGCGAGATTCCACTCGGTAGCCGGCTTCGGAAGCGCGCTGGCCCCGGGCTCGCCGCCCTGGGCCCTCGCGGTAGGGGCGGGGCGGGGGCGGGGGCGGGGGCGGGGCCCGCGCAGCCAATCTGGCGAGGGCGCCGCGCTGCGCGGCCTTCTGGAAGTTGTAGTCCACTCCTTCTGCTCCTTCGGATCCAGTATGCCCTCTAGGGCTTGGGGAGCACTAGTTCAAAGTCGGGTGAAAATCCTGGGTCTTTTCGACAGGCTTCTCTGCCTGCATTAGTCCAGGACCTAGATCGTGGTGTGACTAGCACAAAGTGCTGTAGGCAGGGCAGGATTAGAGCCCGGTGAACGAAGCATTGCCTTGGGCACAAAATTGAAAGGGGTGCCAAAAAAGTAGGTTATCAAGATAAATAATACTTAATGTAGTATTTTTAAAAGTCAGAATCAATGCCAAAAAAATCCATGATGAACAAAATAGCAATATTATATATAAAAACAAGATCTGGCCCTGCATATTTATGACTTCTCTCACTCCCTTGGAGGTAGTCTAGGCCCTGGTTGAAGGTGGGTCAGCTCCCTCTTTACAGATACACTTTTCCAAATGTGCCCCAAAAGGACATTAACACACTTACCCTCTCTGCTTAAAAAAAAAAAAAAAAAAAAGGACTATATGGGAAGAAGTCATAGAATAAGTGGATATCATTTTTGGAACACTTCCTACACGCCAAGCACCATGCCAGGCAATGTTCAATACTTGCAATTAATAGAATGTGAATTTTGCAACTGAGGAAATGGAGTCTTAGAGAGGTTAATTTTCTCAAAGGCATACAGTTGATAGGGGGCAAAACTGGGGTTTAAGTCTAGGACAATCTCATTCTTAAATTCAAGATTCAGTGTGTATCAGGAATGGAGAGGGGGTGGGGGGAATCTCTTTCTCCCCTTCAAAAAACAAAGAGTTACAGGCCTCTAAGATTTTGGGTGGTAACACACTTAACAATGAACTTATGGTACTAAGAATGATGATGTTCAAACTAGCCTATCTGGTGTATCCAAAACCCCAATGGCCATGGAATTACAAGAATTAAACATTGACTAAAACATTCTAGATGCCAAGTGTATATTAGAAAATGGGGGTCTTGGTCTCCTGGTCTGGAAGGATTGACAGTTTAATGGAGAGGAAAGCATAACTGTCACTGATTTGCACAAGTGCAGCAAGAGTGTCAAAAAAGCTGGGATAATTCTAGCTAGCCTCAGACTCAGAGTGAGTTTCTTATGTTATTCAGAGTTCAGACAATACATGCAGGGCTAAGGATATGTCTGCGTATGTTTGAAACTGGTGGGAGAGACCTGACAAAAGAGTATTTGCAAAGGGCCTAAGGCCCACTAAGGACTGTTCAAGCTCTGTCCACTGCTAAATTTGATGTGTGGATTTGTCAGGGGACCTGGGTGTGGGGGGTGAGGATGATGCCTGAAGAGCTTCCAGAGCAGATTCAACCTCAGGGAAGAGGCCATTGACATAATGAACTTGATCTAGGAGCAAGTCTTTGGAATTTGGAGGAAGCAGAGATTCTGAGTCTATGTGTTGGTTCTTTTTTATTTTATTTTATTTTAATTCAATTAATTTACATATAGTGTATTATTAGTTTCAGAGGTAGAGTTCTGTGATTCATCAGTTGCAGATAACACCCAGTGCTCATTCCATCACCTGCCCTCCTTAATGTCCATCACCCAGGTACCCCATCCCCCACCCCTCCCCTCCAGCAACCTGCAGTTTGTTACCTATAGTTAAGAGTCAGTTATGGCTTGTCTCCCTCTCTGATTTCATCTTATTTTATTTTTCCCTCCCTCCCCCTATGATCCTCTGTTTTGTTTCTTAAATTCCACATATGAGTGAAATCACATGATAATTGTCTTTCTCTGATTGACTTATTTCACTTAGCATAATACCTTCTAATCCCATCCAAATCATTGCAAATGTAAGATTTCATTGTTCTGTTGGCTGAGTAATATTCTAGTGTGTGTGTGTGTGTGTGTGTGTGTGTATAACACCATATCTTCTTTATCCATTCATCTGTCGATAAGCACCTGGACTCTTTCCATAGTTTGGTTATTGTGGACATTGCAGCTATAAACGTTGGGGTGCAGGTACCCCTTAGGATCACTATGTTTGTACCTTTTGGGTAAATACCTGGTAGTGCAAATGCTGGGTTGTGGGGTAGCTGTCTTTTTAACTTTTTGATGAATCACCATACTGTTTTCCAGAGTGGCTGTACCAGCTTGCATTCCCACCAGCAGTGTAAGAGTGTTCTCCTTTCTCTGCATCCTTGCCAATATTTGTTGTTTCCTGACTTGTTAATTTTAGCCATACAGAATGGGAGAAGATATTTGCAAATGTCTTATCAGATAAGGGGCTAGTACCCAAAATCTATAAAGAACATATCAAACTCAACACCCAAAAAAACAAATAACCCAGTCAAGAAATGGGCAGAAGACATAAACAGACATTTCTCCAAAGAAGACCTACAAATGGCCAACAGACCGATGAAAAAATGCTCAACATCACTTGGCATCAGAGAAATACATATCAAAACTACAATGAGATATGGGTTGGTTCTTAATCAGCTCTGTCCCCAGTTTTATTAATTTCTTATAACTGTTTAACAAATTGCCATATGCTTGGTGGCTTAAAGCAAAATTTATTCTCTTACAGTTCTAGATGTCAGACTCACTCCCTCTGGAAGCTCTAAGGGAGAATTTGCTTCCTTTGTCTTTTCCAGCACCTAGAGCTGCATTCCTTGGCTCATGGTCCCTTTCTTTATCTTCAAAACCAGCAGCATTGGGACGCCTGGGTGGCTCAGTCAGTTAAGCGTAGGCCTTCAGCTCAGGTCATGATCCCAGGGTCCTGGGATAGAGTCCCGATTTGGGCTCCTTGCTCAGCGGGGAGCCTGCTTCTCCCTCTGCCTGCCACTCCCCCTGCTTGTGCGTGCTCTAACAGATAAATAAATAAAACCTTAAAAGAAAAAAAAAAAAACCAGCAACATAGCATCCTCTCTGTGATTCTGCTTCCATCCCATGGCCTGTTTCTCTTCTATCTTAAATTTCTGTCTGCCTGTGCTCGCTTCGGCAGCACATATATTAAACCTCTGTCTGCCTCCTTCTTATAAGGATATTTGTCATTGCATGTAGAAACCACCTGGATAATCCAAACAAATGCTTCACTGTAGATTCTTCTTAGGGCAGGGGAGGGGGTCAGCAACAGAAAACAGGTGGATAAAGAAAGGTGGTAAGATAGGGAGAGAAGTATTTACCAGTTGGCCAGAAACCAGATCACTATAGGTAATTAAACTGAAGGGTATTAAATCTTTTAAGTGAGCCCCTAAAAATGATCTTGTGCCCTTACCCAGTATCCCTACTCTGAGCCCATCTGAAATGCCACCAGTTGTATGAAAACTTTCTAGATTCTGCTTTCTTCCTCCAAATTGTGGGTGACTGTTCCTGCACTTGGGCCTTGTCACTTTTTTTTTTTAAGATTTTATTTATTTATTTGACACACAGAGAGAGACCGCAAAAGAGGGAACACAAGCAGGGGGAGGGGCAGAGGGAGAAGCAGGCTTCCCGCGGAGCAGGGAGCCCAATGCGGGGCTCCATCCCAGGACACTGGGATCATGACCTGAGCCGAAGGCAGACGCTTAACAACTGAGCCACCCAGGTGCCCCAGGCCTTGTCACTTTTATTAGAAGCTTGGAACGCCAGCACTGTGCAAGACCTCACAGCTTATTCAGTTTAGCTTGTACACTGAAATCTTCTCTACATTATCAGCGGCAATCTACATGAATACTTCTAGTGTTGGAAACTTTCTGATTTCCTGACATTACCTATTTCCCTTAAAAGCCTCTTTGCTTATTAAAATTCTTACTTGTATTGAGCAGAAATGTGCCTCTTTCTGTTAATACACAGTGATGAATGTCATCCAGGCCACACACACTACTCATGACTATGGCTAAGGAAATACCTCCAGGAGCTCACAGCCTAGAATATGACTCTGATCTGGAGAGTCCATGGATGGATTTGGGAGGGAACTCTGAACTTCAGTGTATCATATTGTATATATGCATATTTTTCTGGGGAGAAGTGACTTTTATCACATGCTTAAAGAGATCCGTGATACTATAAAGATGGAAAACACATGTCTGGAAATCACCCTTCTGAGATCTCTTCCTAGTGGCCGAATTTTTAGCCCCTGGGACTAGCATCTACACTCTCTTTCATTTGAGAGACTTAACACAAGTTGTCTCCTCTTCGAGATAAACAGCAGCAGTTATTGCCAACCCTTGTGTAGAACACCATGTGAGTCATTGCGCCATTTTAGTCTGCCTTTCCTAATGCAATTTGGTTTGTCTCAGTGCTAGTGGCAGATTGTAGCTTTGAAAGATAGCTACAATATCTCCTGTCTCACTTGTTCTTCTAGAGCAGTGCTGTCCAATAGAACCTTCTGTAATGATGGAAACATTTTAAGTCCTCCTGTGGCTATTGAGCACTTGAATGTGGCTAGTGTGACTGAGGAACTGAATTTCTAATTTTAGTTTTAATTAATTTAATTGTGAATAGCCATGTGTGGCTAATGGCCACTGTGTTGTACAGTATTGTTCTAGAACCTTGCTTTCCCTGTTAGGAAGTGGAATTAATTCTCCACTTGCATCTGGGTGTTTGTAATGATCTTATAACCAATAGGATATGGCAGAAGTGATGCTGCATGACTTTTAAGGCTATGTTTGAAAAATAAGACACAACATCCACCTTACAACTTACCTCTAGTGATCCGTTCTCTGGCTGGAAGATACTTCTTTCCTATCTCCCCACCCATTCTCTTCTCACCCATCTTTCATCCCCTAGCCCCTGCAAAGAGATCCAGAACAAAACTTGGAAGCAACCAAGATGTCCTCAGGAGATGAAGGGATAAATAAACTGTGTACATCCAGAGAATGGAATATTATTCAGCACTAAAAAGAAATGAGTTATTGAGCCCTGAAAAGACAATGGAAGAAACTTGAATGGGTATTATCAAGTGAAGAAAGCCAATCTGAAAAGGCTACATACTATGTGATTCCAACTACATGACTTTCTGGAAAAGACAAAATTATGGAGACAGTAAAGAGATCAGTGTGCCAGGGGTTGGGAGAGGGAATGATGAAAAGGCAGAGTGTAGATGTTTAGGTCAGTGAAACTACTCTGTATGGTGTTATAATGATGGATACATGGCATTATACATTTGTCCAAACCCATAGGATGTACAACACCAAAAATGAACCCTGTTGTAAACTATAGACTTTGGGTGATTTTATGTCAGTGTAGGTTCATCAGTTGTAACAAATGTACCAATCTGCTGGGGATGTTGATAGTAGAGAAGGCTGTGCATGTATGGGAGAAGAAAGTCTATGTAAAATCTGTTACTTTCTGTTTATTCTTTTTTAAGAGCACTTTTAGGTTCACAGAAAATTTAAGTTTTTATTAAAAAAAAAATCCATGATGGGATTTCTGACCACATGTCCATTGTTTCTCTGTAGTAATAGGAGTATCAAGTATCCAGCCCTCTATTTTCGCTCAAATCTCTCCCTTATCCCATCAGTAGCTATAGACATCTTTGCAAATTTAGATACTTTATTTAATCAATGAAACAAAATGTTTGAGAAAATATTGTTTCAAGGATTCCTATAATTTCTTTTTGGGGGGCCTTGTCAGGATAGTCTCCATTTGCTTCTCTAGCCCCACTCCCTGACCTTCCCCACCCTGCTCTGACTACTAGGAGACTGTTCTCTACCCACTGCTTTGACAGTATCACCCAGGCACCCTTGTCTCTGCCTTCCAGATGGATCTGGCCAGTAGGAGGTACAACAGGAGATTGGAAGGCAGAAGGAGAGAGGTCAAGTGTTTATTTCTCCTGCTCCCTGTTTTGCTGTGTTTGTAGCTGGTGTTATACAGCCCCTCTGCCATGAGTCCAGCTCTCACCAGGCCTAGTAACACTATTTCTAACCCTTGTTCCTTCAGGCTTGATGGGGGGAGGGTTGACTTTCTTGTTGATGGCCATGGATGCTTAACATTCCTGTTGGCCACTTTAACCCTACCCACATCTAAAGAATGGTCTTTTTAGTAAAATGTCCCTTCAAAAATTCCAGCTAAGGGAGCACCTGGGAGGCTCAGTTTGTTAAGTGACCAACTCTTGATTTCAGCTCAAGGCCCCCCAAAAAGATCTCACAGTGTGGGACTGAGCTCTGTGTTGGGTTCTGTGCTCAGCATGGAGTCTGCTTCAGATTCTCTCTCTCTCTTATAAATTAAAAAAAAAAAAAAAACAGACACACAAATATTCCAGCTAAATATGCTGTGTGTTTCTTGCTGGTTCCATGATTGATACAGGATTCCAGGACTTGTCACTTCCACAGTACCCTAGATTCACCTTTGTTAACAGTAGTAATTACAACAGAGTGACATAGTTTACTTATATGCCTTCTGCACTATAAGCCCTTTGAGGGCTGGTGCCAAATTTAAATCATCTGTAATCATAGTACCTGGGATGGTGTTTAATGCACAGAAAATGCTCAATAAATGAGCATTAAGTGGTGTGTTCCACATCTTTGGCTTGCCTTTCAAGTGAAGTATCTTTTATCAGTCAGGATGGGTTAGATTGTGCAGTTATAACAAACAATCCCAACATCTCAATCTGAAAACCGCAAAAGTTTCTCATTTGTGCTACATGTCCAGCAAGGGTTAGCTGGAAATTGTATCTCATCAGTGTTGTCCTCATCCTTGGCTCTAAGCTGATGGGGCAGCTAATGTTCACATAGAATACTGGCGATTGCCAAGAGGGAAAGAGTGTGATAAAGAACATACTACTCTTAGAGCTTCTTCCTGGAAATGCCACACATCACACAGCTTCAAGCAAGTCATGTGACCACATCTAATTTCAAAGGGAAAAGAAGTTTAGCCCTCCCACAGAGAACTGTGTATTGGCAGAACAGTAAAAATCTTGCCAAGGAACAAAATCCCCTTCTCCTGTAATGTATCATCCAGGCTTCCATTCCCAAGACAACTTTTCCTTTTATTCATCCCTGTCACTTCCATTGCATACTGGAAACAGTTATGGTGGCCTTATGTGTCTACACATGTCAGCCAAGGTCCCAAAGCCATGAAGTGCTGACTCCAGCACTGTCTTGTTTAGAGTCTGCCATCAACAAAATTAGGAGGAGAATCTGTATTACCTCTTTAATTCAGTGGTTCTCAAAATATGGGTTACCGAGGTCAACTATTTTCATAATACTACTAAGAGATTATCTGCCTTTACCACTCATGTTCTAATGACTATACAGAGGAATTTTCTACTGCCTATCTGATTGTGATTTCATATCAGATTGAATGCAAAAGCAGATAGGTGAATCCAGCTGCCTTTTGCTAAGCCCAACATTAAAGAGATTTACAAAAATGTAACACAAGACCACTTTTTTCCCTATTTTTTTTCAAAATGGTTATTTCATTAAAAGTGTTATGCTAACATATAATATGATTTACTGACTTCATTATTTTTAAATGACAAATATTTAAGATTTTTCTGTTTGAATTTCTAATATGGTAAATATAAATTAAATTGATATACCAAATAGATATCAAATAAATATAACACACAAAAGCAAAAATTATTTGGCATCTTTGGTAGTTCCTGGCAAAAAGTTTGAGAATTGCTGCCTTAATATATATTCCCTAATCTTTTGCAGACCCAGAGGCATACTAGAGTGCTTTATAATTGCTCTGTGTCTACACAGATCCTTGGTCTTCCCCAAACCACTGAAAATAAAAGAAATTCATGCCAACTCCCTTATTTCCCTGGGCTCCTGGAGTGGGCTACCTATTTTGCTAAGGGGATAGTGGTGGGATGATGGCTTCAGGGGTCCTCCCTAACAGATCAGGTTCAATGAAGGAGCCCCAAGCTGGAATCAACCCCACACTTCATGTTTAACCTCTGCCATTTGATCACTTTCTCTCTACTGGTTTAGGTTCCTTGTCACTTAGTAGTCACAAACTTGTCTTCATTTTTGTTGGGACAATTAAGTCATATAATGTGTAAGCAAGTGCTCTGTTATAGTATTGTTTGGGAGCAAGGAGTGTCTTACTAGTGTCACTGAAATCATCCCTTCCCCACATGAAATAGATTATAGAGATTGATTCCTTTGGGTTTATTAAGCCTCCAGGGGAGAATTTATTAGAATTAGGTAACCCCTGTAAGGGATCTGTGGGTCCATTATAAGCTGTGAATACCTCAAATTAGTTTAACTATTCTCTAAGAATGGGTAGCCAAGAGCAATAAAGGGGAATGGGATAGGTATAACAATGAGTTGGGAAGATTGAGAAGGCAGAGGGATTGCCCAGAATGATGGATCCTGACAGGGCCCCAACTCCCAGGGAGCCCTGAGGCCCTGGTGTGTGGGGAAGAGGAGGGCTGGAAGGGCATCAAGAGCTTTCTGAGATCTTCCCAGATCTTTTGTGGACTGGTCCTTCAGCCCTATTCTGAAATCACCCCAAACGATTTCTCCTCCTAACCTCCTTCTGAGTGTATGTTGTTTTAAATAGGTCCATAAATTCTTGAGAGCTTGTTTGGAGGTTCTAGCAGCGGAGCGCAGCTCCTTGGATACCCTTGACCGAAGAATGGTCCTCTGCTATCGGGGAAGTTCGTCCTCTTCGACCGAGCGCTCAGCTTAAATACTCCGTACTTCAAAAGATGGACCTCGTTCCCCACTGCTTACCTGGGGGCTGAACTTAGAATTCTAACAAATGGAATGTGGCAAAGTGATGTGTGGAAATACCACACATCACACAGCTTCAAGCAAGTCATGTGACCAAGCTTCTGAGGGTAGTTAATCAAAGATAGTGTGGTTCCCTCCTTGCTTTCTCTCTTAACTAGCTCACTCTGTGAGAAGCCAGTTACCATGTTCTGAGCAGCTCTTTGGAGAGGCCAACATGACCAGGAACAGACGTGACCCTCTGTCAGGTGTGAGAAACTAAGGCCTCCAGCCAACAGCCTTGTGAGGGAGCCATCCTGAAGGCAGGTCCTCCAATTCCAGGGGAAGCTTCAAATGACTGCAATTTCATGTGATACCCGAGCCAGAGCCCATGTGATACCCAAGCCAGAGCCACCCAGATGGCCACTGTCAGATTCCTGACTCTCAAAACTGTGTGAGATAATAGATACATGTTATTTTAAGCTAGTTTCTAGTGGGGTAGACTTGTTACACAGCAATGGATAATTAATAAGTGTGAATTCCTCCTAGGACTATTTCTTTAAAGGTATTTCCTGTCCCCACTGCAGGAAAGGGATGCCCTTTGATATCTGGACTGGTGGAATTCTGGGCTGTTTGTTCTCTATTTGCCCCACTTTTACCTGGGGGATCCTTTTCTACCTCTCTCTGCCCTATGCTCTGCTTTAAAAGATTGGTTCCATGGCCTCCTTGCCCCCAGGTTCTGTTTGCTTTCCGTCTATGGAAAGCACAGTAGGGGAGCAGAGGGCGGGACAAGAGAGAGTGGTCTGGACATCTACCCCTCTGACTCTCCTTTCCTTCCCACCAGGCCTAGGGAGGCAAAGGATGATCATACACATGACTTTATTTTACTCACACCTGTGGAGTTGAAGTTAACTGTGTTAAGGCCCATGCATTTAGAAGAAAAGCAACTCACTCTTGATTCTTCCTTTAAACTAGAAACTAGCCTCTAATTCCCCTAAGACAATCAAATCCACTTATTCAGTCTTGATCCCTCTGCAAGCAAAATCAGGTTTCACTGTCTGGATTATGCAATTGCTGTTTGTTAAATCATCAGGGTGGAGATGTAACACAAAGACTATCAAAAGGCTAGTATTTCTGGAAACACCCCTGAAGTTCTTACTGCTTGCTTGAGAACTGGCTGGGCCAAGAAACTCCAAGTGACATGTTACTCTCCTGGAGCAGTCAGGGAGGGGCAAGTCTCTGTGAATTAGGCAGGTGGAGAATTGGAAAGTGCCCTAAAGTTACTCAACTTCTCTGGTTTCCTCATATGGGAAACTTGCCTGTCTTACCTACTTCACAGGATGGTGGTTGTGAAAAATCAATTAAATGGGATTATTTGTATTATTATTATTATTTGTATTATGGGAAATTTGTATTATTAAAATATAAGATAAAACACCAAGAGGTTAAGTAACAAGCCCAAGAGCACATAGCTAGTAAGTGGTGAACCCGGGATTTGAACTCTGGAAGTCTGGCTCTAGAATCTGTGCTCTTAAGCACTAACTTCATTAGTGACCTTGACTCTGACCATACCCCTCAGTCTGTTCAGAAAATTCTGAGCATCCCTTAGCTCACTCATCTCCATCCTCCTAGTATTCTGTGCCATAGTCTACTGTCTTTCACAATTGTATATAACATTCAAAAGGGGGCAGGGAGATAAACTAATTTTGAGTTAAAAGAACTTTATATCGTATCCAAGTCAAAGTCCAAGTAAAGAAAGTCTATTAATTATAAATGAAGAACATAAAATTCCCTTTCTCTTTTCTAAAGAATATTATGGAGTTAAAGTGAATGAGAACACAAGTCCAGAATCTTTTATCTGAAGGCCTAGGGGCCTGATAGATTTTGGAATATAGAAATGTTTCAGAGTTTTGAAAAGTCATAGACTCTAAGTTATATACACTGTATGTGTATATAAAAGTATATGAATATGTTACATAACACAGGATCTAGGGAAGTCTTCAATAATCAAATAATTGTTCTGCAAGAAAATAGGCATTCCTGCTAAGTAGAATAATAGTTATAAATAGTTTGTGTCAGTAGGTCATATTGTGCTGACAAAATATGAAAAAACTTTGTTTCCAGAAGTAGTTTGGATTTTGGAATTATGGATAAATAATTGTGGACATACAGAATTGGGACAGAAGTAACTTAATAATAATAATCTTTATAATGTTTCATCAGAGGGAAGAGTATACACTTCCCCTTCTAATTCTAGTTCCCTCCTTGGGGAAGAGGATAGAGTTCTACAGCTCTGTTTCCTCCCTTGGTTAAGATCAAAGACATTATCTTCCTCTTGAGGTTTGGAGGATTGGGGCAGTCCATATACTATGCAACACTGACCCTAAGAAGGAAATCAGAGTTTTTGCTTTGGGTAGGGGATATCTTCTCTTTGTACCTCCAGACCCCCTCTCTATCTTCTCCACCTTGCACTGGGCCTTAGAAGGCTGACCCGTGGAGGTGAAACTCACCCTCTGGCTTCTGGGTGGGTTTGTCCAATGGAAAACCCTGACAGGAGATCAGAGTGGGGAGAAAAGTGGAGTCTGGGTGCTAGTCCCTCAGTTCCTTCCCTGTGTGACTACCCCAGGAGAATAGATTGACCCCATGCATGGTCTGTTTTAAATCCTTTCTGGTACCTGGTGGGATATAGGCATGGTGTACCATGAGCCCTACAGTGGTCTAAGGGCTTGTTGGTAGCTCTTGGAGACATCTGGGAAACTAACCCTTGTTCTGCTTCAAAAGTTCTTACTGCAGGAAAGTAGTGCTTGGACAAGGCTGTCCTGTCATACAGAGCCTGAGGATGGTGCCCTATCTGTACAGTGTCCCCAACAATCATACATACTTTATATCACCCCAAGAGTGATAAGGCACATTTGGCCAGGGGAAGAGTTCTCCAGCACATGTACAGATTATAAGTGTGTAAGGGCTAACCTGGCCTGGTATGTATAAGGCAGCACTTGGAAGGGAACAATTTATTCTTCTAGACGATCTGAGAGGACCCTTACCCCTAGCAAGGCTTTGTAGGACAGGGAGCTTGCAACCCTTCCAAGGTAGAAATGCAGTGATTATGAGCATGGGCTCTGGAGCCAGGGTGCCTGGGTCAGATCTTGTTCCCACCACTTGCTAGCTGACTTTGAGTAAGGTAGTGGTCTATGCCTCCATTGTTTTATAATTAGAAGGAAACAAAAGGACTTCCTTGGGGTGTGCGAAGGTAGAATAGTCAGTACAGAGAGCTTGGGCTTACAGTCATGCCTGGCACTTTGGACACTCAGGATTGTTACCTACTTTATTGGAATTGGTTGCTGAACTCTTTGTGGTGTATCTTGGCTTTTAGCTACCTTCTCTATTCTCTAACTAAGTGTATCTGGGGGTGGCCTTTCAGCCACTCCAACCTACCTCTGACATCCATTGGTCTATCTGCCATCTATCTTCCGAGCCCTCATCCCATCCATGTCTGGCACCACCGGACCCTTCATGACGTCTGTGCAACAGGCAGTCAATGCCTAAGCAGGGCTACTCATCACTGTAGTTATAAAAATGGGCATTTCCCATGTGGGATGCACAAGAACATAAAAAAAAAAGTAACGCAGAGACCTCAAAAGAGCTCACAGGGAGGGTAGAAGCTGTTTTGCGGTTCTGGAGGACAGTGACTGGAGAGAAGTTACAATGGATTTGCTCTCTTGCAAACACACAGTTCCCACATTCCTGTCTCCTTTTGCTGGGTCATCAAGAAAAATTTCAGAGCTGCAGTTTGAGTTTCTTCATGCAGACTGGCAGAGAGCTTGGAAAACTAGAAGGAGCAGCCATTGTGAGCCTGGAAAAAGCTGCAAGGTCACACCTGAGCAAATGGGCAGGGCTGCTCCCTGGAGAAAGAAAGGCAAGCAGGAAGGGGGCTTCAGCTGGAAGTTTAAGGGAGTAGAGGAGTGTGCCCTTGAGCAGTGAGTGGTACCATCCCAGTCATGGGTGTGAGAGTGTGACAATAAGAAAACTGTTTGTCTCCAACTTGAACCACAGACCTCAGTCCTGGCATAATCTTCCACCCTGCCTTTAAAACAAGTCCACCATTAAGGCCTCCTAAATGCTCATGATTCCCCTTTCCTATTTCCCAGCATTTGTAACTTTATAAATATGTGTGCTTCTTCCCCGTGTGTTGTTATCTATAGGGCCTTTTTTTCAGACACAAAAAGGGCCCCAGAAATGTGTGAGGGGCTAGTGATTAGTCAAAGCTAACCAAGCTGAGGTCATCTAGGGAAGACCCAAGATCACAGGTGTCCAATTCTTCAGTTCACTTCCTATGGCCACCCACAGGGATCACTCTTCCTAAGAGTTTACCCCTGGGTCACCTGGCTTTTCATTCATTGGCTGTTTCCCCCTTCTCCAGGCCGTGTATCCAGGAGGCATGGATGTGCCCTCGCAATTCTGCCTCTACAATACAATAGAAGGGAGACGTAACGTGGTGTAGCTGGAGCTTGTTCGTGTCGCTCACAACTCCACCAAACTTCAGCTCAGCTTAAAGCACTGTCAGTCTCTTCCAGCCCTCTCAGTTTTATTCTTTCCCCAGCACACCTTGCTTTTCTTCCATCCTTGACCTTCAGAGAAAGTGCTGAGAGTGGAGAGGGAAGGAGGAGGAGTCATTGCCTACTGGGTCATCTTATGTCCATGCTTGCTTCAAGACTGCATGGTCACAGTCCTGTAGCCAGCCATTTCTTGGCTGGGTCTAGGGTTCATTGCTCACCTTTAGGGCAAATTATTTCCCCAGCTCCTAGCACACAGTACATGATCAGTAATTGTTGAGGAACAATGATGGTACAGGTACATGCAAGAAAAGAAAGGTCAAGTCATTGGGCCATTTTAATATAGAATATATAGAGTTCAGTCAAAAAGGGAAAATGTAGTAAGATGACCTAATAAGGGGTTGGCTACATCCCTCCCCACCCTTCTACAACAAAGGATCCAAGGGCAGAGTGTTGTGCTACCATCTGCACCTCTCCCTACTCCTGCCCCTAATTTTGGCCCCTATTTTAATAATAGAACATGGGGCTGGGAAACGTTTTCATCTACAACTCAATCAGACCTCTCCTACCTCTGCAAGGATTAATCTCCTGCTGGCATAGTGCATTTTTTATCTACTCTGTCATGCCTGCTTTGAGTTACATTCCAAAAGGCTCCCTCTTTTATTACCTTAGCTATGTGACTTGGTGAAGGGGTCATGGGTGGGGTTAATGGCAGACAATGGGCTGATGCCCTCCCTACCCCAGGCTCCCTGAAACTTCAACATTCATAGCAGCTGTGGTTTTCAGGTCAAGCACAGTGAATTCTTCCCACCTGGAATCTGAGGGTTTTCTCAAATGCTACAGGAGCTTGTTTGGCAAGTGTGAGGATGTGAGTGTTGGTGGAGAAGATGCCTCCAGAGGCATCTCTAACTAAAAGGGCATGGGAGTCAGTGGATACATGTCCAGGGAACCACTCTGAGGCCTGGTGCATAGCCTTGCCAATTAGTGCCACCTTTACTGTCTTTTCTCCCTTCCCTGTCTCCCCTTTGCCCTACTTCACTTGCATTTCCAGGGTTCATCTCCCAAATATACTAACTGTGCCTAAGTACTCATCCAGGGTCTGTTCTTGGAGAAATCTGAACTAAGACAGTTGGAAAGGGGGAAAAAATCATATAGTTGTTCTTTCCTCCTTTTATTTACCTCTCATTTATTCTCCTACCTGACTGAAAGCTGGCTTCTGTTCCAGCCACTTTGAAACTCTAGATACTGCCAAATCCCATGATTCTGTCCTATCATACTTGACTTCTTGGTAGCAGTTGCCTGACAATTTCCTCCTTGGAGCATGCTTTTCTCTTGGCTTCTGGAACAGCCTTCTTTCTTATTTTCCTCTTACTGCTGAACATTTGCCATCATTTCAAAGATGCCTTCTCCCACTCCCTCCCCCCAAAGCATCCATGTCCCCCAAAGCTCCACCTCAATTCTCTTCCTGTTCCTATTCTTCATACTCACTGGGAGGTCCCACCAACTTCAGTGGCTTCCATTATAACAAAGGCCAGTGAGGCTTCAATTTGTGTCTCCCGCATAGGCCTCTGTGTTGAGCCACCTCTCTCTCTCCTAGGCAAACCTGCATACTATGTGGAAACCCTATCCCTATTTGAACATGCCCCCAACTGAAGTTGCTACATTTTCCCCCAAGAAATTTGGCAAAGGAGGATGATAGAATAAAGACAGGGACATGAGGAGGTGGGGTTGAGAAAGGTTATGACTGTTTTTACATTGGGAAGCACTCTAAACTGGATGAAAGACAAGTGGAAGGAAGAAGTGGAAAGAAAGAAGGCAAAGATACAGGAGAAGCTGAGTTTCTGAGCAGGTGGAAAGACTAGAAGGAAGGAGTAAGATTGGTTCAGATTCAGAAACACTTGCAGGTGACAAGGAAAGAAGCTGATGGCATTCCTGCTAGTTGGTCTCTGTTTCCTCCTTGAAGCAGGAGAAAAGATTATTTGCTGGAGGTGGAGTGAAATGGGGGATTTGAAGGTAGAGGTAAAATTTTGGAACAAGGCTTAAGTTAAGTGGCAATAATAAAAAGCTCAACACAAACTGCTTTAAAAATAATGAATAAATTTACTGATAGAACTTGACAGTCTAAAGGCAGATCTAAATGCAGGCATAGTTTGACCCAGAGGCTCAGGATTCCACCTGGTTGCTGAGATTCATCTTGTCCACCCTGTCCCTGTGTTTCAGCAGTTAGAGACACCATACCCACACTACAACCCCCAGAGAGGGAAGGTCTCCTCTGGGGCTCCTACAGAAGAGACAGAACGCTTATTTCCCAGAAGACCCTACGACTGTCTCCTGGTGTCTCATTGGCCCAAACTGGGTGGTGTGCTCATCCATGATGAATCAATCACTCTGGCCAGAGAAACTACAGAGCTGATTAGCTTAGGCTCATCAGGGTCTATCCCTAGAAACAGAAATGAGGTCAAACCCACCCAAACAGTATCATTGGGAATGCGGACAGGGAATTTCCTCAAAGGAAAGGCTGGGTGATTTGGGGAGGAGAAGGAGGAGTGGATACTGAGAAATCAACCAACAAATGTGTACCATAGTTTGTTTCTGAGGAAAGGGGAGAAGCAGCAGTTGAAAGAAGGTATGCGTGTGCTGAGGTGGGGTTCTGATGAGTGTAGAGCAGAGAGATTTGTAGTGGCTTCATGCCTCATGGTTTTATGATTGTCCCCAGAAGCTCAGAGTAAGCTAGTGGTAGGAGGGGAGGAAGTGAACAATGGGATTGATTCAAAGTTGGAGGTTTGCCAGGTACATGTAAGGACACTGGGCAAGATCTGAGTTGAGGGTAATAGAGTAGTTGAAGTGATGGGTGGGGAAAGAAGGGAATCTGGAAGGGAGCTGATAGATTAGGATAAAATGGAGTGCTTCAGGGACTGAATGTTCAGATGAACTCAGAGGAGGGGGGATGGGAGAGGGAGTTGGGGGGCACACATAGGAGAGAGCGAGCAAGATATAGTGAGCTAGAGAAAAAAGCTAATGAGAAAGATGAGGGTGAAATATTTGCATTTAAAATTCAGAGGGAGACAGTGAGTACAAGGGGGTTCCTGGGTTCTATTTTCTAAATAAACACGTCAGGAATCACATGTGACAAGTTATAGTGGGCTTGATGGCAACACAGTAAATATATAAAAGCCCAAACTAGCCTCAGAAATCTGAGAAATGTCCCTGGGGTTTCATCTCCCTGGGTGTCATGTCTCCTAAATATCAGTCCAGCTGGGCTCTTTGTTCAGGAGGGCCCCTGAGGGCTACTGTCCCCATCCCCTTTGTCTTCAAAATTGAGTCCATGTAACTGAGACCACTTCACAGTTTTCCTTTAACAAAGGGCTCTGGGAAAGATGGGTTAAGCCATCTTGGCTCTTGGGAGAGTAAGAATGGAAAGGAAGGATGTTAGGAATCCAACACACTATTTTTTTTTTAATCAAACGCTCTGAGCTAAGGAGATCTGCACAGAATTTCTATAGAATGGACAAGTGGAAAAAGACTTAGATGGAATTTGAAGTCCTAGTTGACCAGCTGGCTCAACCACTGACATGTTCTAAATTAAATCCAGTTATTTAAATATATAGAACCTCAGTTTCTACATATGTGCAATGAATTTAATGAAGGCTTCACACCAGGGATCAGCAAACTTTTTCTGTGAAGGACCAGAGAGTAAATATTTTAGGTCTGGTGGGTCAGACAGTCTGATTTGATACTAACTCTGCTGCTGTAGCATGAAAGCAGCACAGAAAATAAGTCCATGAATAAGTGTGGTTGTGTTAAATACAGATTTACAAAAACAGGTGGTCACAGACTTAAGTATAAAATGTAAAACTAAACTCTAGAAGATAACATAGGACAAGGCCTAAGAGGCCTTGGGTAGGACTATGGTTGCCATAGATTACTTAGATACAACACCAAAGGTATGATCTATGAAAGAAATAATGATGAGCTAGACTTCATTAAAATTAAAAACTTCTACTCTACAAAAATCAATGTTAAAAGAATGAGAAGAAAAGCCACAGACTGGGAGAAAATATCTGTGAAAGAAATATCTTATAAAGAACAGTTATCCAAAATATATAAAGAACTCCTAAAACTCAGTAAGAAAATACATACCCCAATTTAAAAATGGGCCAAAAATCTTAATAGACATCTTCCCAAAGAAGATATACAGATGGCAAGTAAACACATGAAAAGATGTTTAAAATCATAGGTCATCAGAGAAGTGCAAATTAAAACCACAGTGAAATGCTATTGAACATCTATTACAATAGCCAAAATTTAAGACACTGACAACACCAAATGCTGGCAAGGATGTGGAGAAATAAACTCATTCATTGCTGGTAGGAATGTACAATGATACAGCCACTTTAGAAGACCATTTTGTGGTTCCTGCAAAACCAAACATACTCTTACAATACAATCCAGTGATCATGTTCCTTAGCTTACCCAAAGGGGTTGAAAACTTATGTCTACACAAAAACCTGCACATGGATGTTTATAGCAGCTTTATTCATAATTGTCAAAACTTGGAAGCAACCAAAATTTTTCAGTACATGAATGGATGAACAAACTGTGGTATATCCATGCAATGGATGATTATTAACTGCTAAAAATAAATGAGTTATCAAGCCATGAAAAGATATGGAGGAACCCTAAATATATACTACTAAGTGAAAGAAGTCCCTCTGAAAAGGCTAACAAATGGTATGATTCTAACCCTAAATGATATTCTGGAAAAAGCAAAACCATCAGTGGTTGCCAGGAATTGGGGGAGGAGCAGAGAAGGGGCCGGGGAAGTATGAATAGGCAGAGCACAGAAGAATTTTAGGGCAGTGAAAATACTCTGTAAGACACCAGAATGATGGATACATATCATTATACATTTGTTCAAATCCACAGAAAGTACAACACCAAGAGTGAATTATAATTTAAACTATGGACTTTGGGTAATTATGATATCAATGTAGGTTCATCACTTGTAACAGATGTACCACTCTGGTGTGAGATGGTGATAATAAGGGAAGTTGTAGGGGGCAGGAGGCATACAGGAAGTTTTTCTAGTTTCCCCTGCATTTGCTGTGAACCTAAAACTGCTCTTAAAAAAAAAAAAAAAGTCTTAAAACAGGTAGCAGGCAGGACTCTGAAGTATAAAAAGGGCTGTGGGGAAGAACATGTAGCCTATGTTCCTTGGGTCCCCTTGACCTAGCTTTGGTCACTAATGGGGACTTCTGGGAGGCCCAGTGGAGGTCTCAAAGCTGTTAATACATGCAGCACACACGATTTCCCCCCTGCTCATCTCCCCCACCTACATGATGTTAGTAACCAAGACCTGCTCTGTGATGTGAATGACCCTTTGCCTTTAGATGCCCCCAACCTTCCACCCCGTACCACTGGATGGTGGCACCATGTGCTGCCAAAAATTACACAAATTATACTATGTTCATAGCTAATAAGGTTGAAAGACTCTCTTATGTTAACATCTAATAGAGGGCTATTTAAAAAATAACAGGTAAACTAGTATCCCCTTGGGCCTGATGTAATAGGGAGGAGTTTAAGTTGGGGGTGGCATGAAGGTAAGGCTGATGTATTTAGCTAGAGTATATACTGCTAGGTTCTATAACTGATGAGTTTTTATTGTCAAGCTGCTAAGAAGTCACTGGTTTTTCATTTATGTTATAATTCGATACATATTGGGGCAGGAAGAGAAGAATCTCTGCTCTCCATAATTATTCAAAGACCCGATTGACTTCCATCATAGGACGTCACTGCCTTTCTCTGCATCCAACCAGCGTTGGAAAAGGCTGGCAAACGAGGGGGCATAGAGAATTGTGTGAGGAAGTTTTATGGGCCATGTCTAGAGATGGCAACATCATTTCCATCCATGCTTCATTGGTCCATTCATTCATATGGCCATACTTAACTGCAAAGGAAGTTGGGAAATGTAGTCAAACTGTGGGTCTAGACAAGGAAGAAAGGTTTGTTGAACATATAGGAAGACTATGACAGCTGGGGACAAACTCAGTGACATCATTACCCTCTACTCAAATACTTTTCCCAGGTGACAACTGAGACTGAATTACTGTTGGAACACAATTCTCTATGGTTCTCATCATCTGAGCAAAGGCACTGACAGTACACGGGACTATCTTCTAACTGGTGTCCTACCAACATCCTTGAAAGATGGGAATAGTGTCTCCCTCCATAATAGAGCACACATTTATTTGGTGTCCAGCATAATAAAGATAATGTCTCCCTTTGAGGCAAAGGTTCAACACATTTGCTTGCAGCCCCTTTAAAAACTAGAGTTTCCTAAGTTTGGGGTTTCTTGGGGGGGTGACATAAAATTGTTTTGGGCTCAGCAGTCACCTGGGCCCAGCCCTGCATTGTCCCATGGCACTCAGTGGGCAAGGGGAACCAATGCAAACATGGAGCTCATATTGCCTGCTATGCTAGTAGTAATAAAATCTCTTGTCCAAGCATTCTGTGCCTTCTGGAAGCAACCATCAAACTATGCCAGACTAATTGATTAGCTTGTAAGTAAGGTAAAATCTCAGACCCTTCACAGTTATTGAGAGTTACCTAATCAAATGTACCATGGTCAACACCCAGTAAATGTGTCTGGCTCATCAGCCATCTCTAGCCTTAGGGAACACCAAGTAGTAGACTGGGCTCAGGCTTAAGATGCACACCCTGTGCTCAATTAAATGAAATGATTTTAGAGGTAATGGTATAAACTATGAAGCCCCTAGGAATACATAACGTAGTATTAGGGCCTCAACATTATGTAACTCCAAGATACTATTCACATCATAGTCTGTGAATATGCAATGTGGCCACAATATTTCATTGTATCTAACACCATCGGTGGTAAAATACACCATTATATTAGGTGCCACTGCAAAAGCAAAAGCTGCCAGTGGTTTAACTGTAACAAAATGCTCTCATTATTTTGATTTTTTTTTTACTGTATTCATCAAAAGAGCTCTTTTATACTTAGATTTATCATCTATCAACCTTGTATATACAAAGGGAGGAAAATAACTACTCCTATTCAACACTACATTGGAAGGTCTAGCCAGTGCAACAAGGCAAGGAAGAAATAAAAG
Organism: Mirounga angustirostris; assembly: GCF_029215605.1. Taxonomy (NCBI): domain Eukaryota; kingdom Metazoa; phylum Chordata; class Mammalia; order Carnivora; family Phocidae; genus Mirounga; species Mirounga angustirostris. The sequence continues at coordinate 36,342,064 of NW_026991716.1, forward strand.
ACAATAATTAGAAAGAAATAACACCGTTTGCAGATGACATGATTATCTATATAGAAAACCCCAAAGAATCTAAAAATAAGTTCCTAGTGCATTTATCCTGGTTGGAAGATACAAGGTGAATATACAAAAATCAATTTTATTTCCATATACTGCCAATGAACTAGAAATTTAAAAAGATGCCATTTATAATAGCACCAAAAAAGCTCATGAAATATTTATAGATAAACCTTGCATATATTTGCTCTATGCTTAAAACTATAAGAGAGTGGTGAGAGAAATAAAAAAGATGACCTAGGGGCGCCTGGGTGGCTCAGTCGTTAAGCGTCTGCCTTCGGCTCAGGTCATGATCCCAGGGTCCTGGAATCGAGTCCCACATCGGGCTCCCTGCTCGGCAGGAAGCCTGTTTCTCCCTCTCTCACTCCCCCTGCTTGTGTTCCTGCTCTCGCTATCTCTCTCTCTGTCAAATAAAAAAATAAAAAAAGATGACCTAAATAAAATACAGAGAGATACTGTGTTCATGAATCAGAAGATTGTTAGAGATCCATTTAAGGAGAATTGGTATCTTAAATTCAACACAATCCCCCAATCCCAAAATTTTAGCAGGTTTATTTATTTATTTATTTATTTATTTATTTAGAAACAGAAAAGCTGATGCTAAAATTTATATGGAAGAGCAAAGTGACAATAGCCAAAATAATTTTGAAAAACAAGAACAAAGTTGGAGGACTTACACCATTTAATTTCAAGATTCACTATAAAACTATAGCCATCAACATAGTTTGGAATTGGCAAAAATTTAGACAAATAGATCAGTGGGACAAAACAGAAAAAAGACTCACATGATTGTGATTTTCGATAACAGTTGAAAAGCAATTAAGTGGAGAAAGTTTTTCAAGGAACGATAATGAAACAATTGGGCATTAACCCATACCTTGCACCATATATAAAAGTTAACTTGAAATAGACTATATAATAGTAAAAACATAAAGCCTACAAAACTTCTACAGGACAGATAAAATCTTTGTGCGCTTGAGTTTGGCAAAGATTTCCTAAGATACAAAAAGCATGAACCATAAAAGAAAAAAAAACTTGACAAATTGGACTTCATAAATATTAAATAGTCTGCTCTTTGAAAGACACTGTAAGAAAATGAAAATGCCACAGACTAAGATAATATTTGCAAACACATATATGATAAAAGATTCCTAGAATAAAAGAACTCTCATAACTCAATAAGAATATAATCCAATTAAAAGTGATTTGAACATGCATTTCATCAAAGGAGATATATAGATAGCAAATAGGCCCATGAACAGATGTCCAACACCATTAGGGAAATGCAAATTAAAACCACAGTGAGATACCGCTACAAATGTATGCCATGGCTACAGTTTTAAAAAGCTGATCATACCAAGAGCTGGTGTTGCAGAGTGACTAGCACTTTCATTCAATGCTGGTAGGAATGTATAATGGTGCAGACATTTTTGAAAACAATTCAGCAGCTTGTTATAAATATATACTTACTATATGACCAGCAACCCTACTCCCATGAGAAATGAAACTATATATCCATGCAAAAACCTATACCTGAACATTTATAACTTTTTCATAATTGCCAAACACTAAAAAAAATCCAGATGTTCTTCTGTGAATGAATAAACAAACTATGGAATCCTTACTACTCAGCAGTAAAAAGGAATGAACTACTGATAAATGCAAAAATATTAAGTGAAAGAAGCTACACTTAAAATGGTGCATGACATTATAGAAAAGGCAAAACAATAGAGGTAGAAAACAGATCAGTGTTTGCCAAGGGCTGGAGGTATGGGTGAGGGATTTACTATAAAGGGGCATGAAGAAACTTTCAAACTACTCTCTCTCTTGATTTTAGTGGACATATGACATACATTTTTATCAATCCATACAACTGTATACCTAAAAAGGGTAAATTTTACTATATGTAAATTATACCTCAATAAATCTGAACTTTTTAAGAATTGGTTAAAATATCACTGAACATTCCCCCCCTAGAATCCAAGTCCTTTCAATCACTTTCAATGGAGAGTTGATGTCAGAGTTTTCCACACTTTATCATCCTCTGGGTAATCTGGAGCTTTAGTAATATTTTTAAGAGTGTTCCAGCATTGTCTCTGGGATTTTTTTTCCAAGCTGCTGAGGCTCATTCTATGTTTTGATGCTGGCATTTTATTGATCTTACTTCTGAAACTGTCAAAAGTTTGCAGACAACAGCCAGGACTCATTTCTGGTGGCATTTTGGACAACTGCAACTCTTCTACATTTTAGCCAACAAACCATTTAAAGACAATGTGAATGAGGGCTGACATCTAAGTTTGTGCACGGGCAGACAAAACAACTATGTCATGGCTCCACCTGGATAACAGCAGTTATAAGAATCGGTCAACTTCAGAAATATTAAAATGTGAAATATGCTCATTTTCAAACTGGTAAGATACATTATTACTAGAAGAAGGCTACATGAAGAAGCTGAGCTCTATATGTCCTTTTGAAAATCCTGTGGAGGGCAGTGACATGATGGAATATTCTAAATTGATCTTTAATTTTTTCAGAGAACTACATTTTCAATTATTTTAGGTAATGTGTATATATGATACAAAATCCATATTGTAAAACATAATACAGTAAAAAGGCCCTCAGACACCAGGTTCCCTACCTGAGAGAGAACCATGGTTGGGGGCCCCTATGTCTGAACTCTTTAAGAAAATTCATCCTGGCAAGAAGACAGAGAATGAAGAAGGGGGAACAAAAAGCTATTGGTCAACTAAAAGCAAAGACAATAGTCCAGGGGAGGGACAAGAAAGGCATATATTGAGTATATACCTATGAAGGCATAGCATTGAGAATTGTATTTAGCTACAAATATAAGCAATCTGAAGAACAGTGACTTAAGACTTAAGGTTTATATTTTTCTAATATAAAACAAGATCTGGGGTGGAATTTCAGGACTGATTGTAGTTGCTCCCTGTTATTAATGCTCAGGCCTCTTCTGTATTTCCATTCTAGTATCCTTAGAAGATTGCTTCCCTCTTTAAGGTTGCCCAAAGGTTGCAAAATGGCCAGTGCTGCTCCAGCCATCACATCTGTATACCAAAGGAGAAGGAAAAAGGAAGGGGAAAAGTGCATTTGCTTGATTTTGCCCATATATTCTAATTCATATCAATTCTCTGCCCTTCTCCTGTTCCATCTATTCCATTTCAGCAGGTTGGCCTGTGTGGGCTACATCAGTGACCACCTTGCCCTTGGCTTTCTGATGGGTCCAGCCAATAGAGACCCATGACAGGAGATTAGAGTATGAGAAGAGAATGAACTTAGGATATTTTACCCCTGACTCCTTTCCTAGCAGTCACATCTGGCTGGCTGCTTCTCTCCACCTGAAGGTCACTGTTCTCAGGGTAATCTGCCTTACCTGACTCTCTCCTCACCAGTTCAGATATAGCAATGATAACAGCTCAGCTGATTCTAATCTCACGCTCCTATGCTGTTCTTCATGATTTCCATACATTCTGCCAACACCTTTAGCAATAGTCCCATTACATAGGAAACCTCCCCAAGTTATCCTAATTTCAATGTGCCATCTGTTTCTTTGCTGAGACCCTGAATGATAGAAGTCACAAGCCAGCTGAGTCAGCTCCTTTTAAGAAGATTTCCTGAAAGGTTCACCCAACAATCTTACTTACACTTAGAAGTTAGTCAGATGGTCATAGTGACATAGGGAGGTAGGGATAGATAGGTAGCTTAGTGTTGATATTTTGGGGACTAACAATTAGTAATGAAGAAGGAAAACTGGATACTGAGTAGGCACTTGGATGTGTCTGTCATGGGAGGGAATAGAGGGGAAAAATAAAGAAACAAAATTTGTAACTCACTCAATTGAGGAGAGAAATGCATCAATAATCATTGGATTTCTAGTAATAGTCATATCTTAGATGTCACTGTCAAACTCATAGGCCTTTGCCCTTGAGGGTCCCAACTGTTGAAGGTTTCTTTTAAGTGTGTTTTTGCCCCATCATAGAGCCCCTTGTAGAATCTGATTAAAAATAGAACTTTCACTATGAAAATATATGCATAAATTATATGTACATTTAATTTAATATTTTTTCTACATGTAGATCCAATGCAATAAAATTAATCTCCCATATGTGTGTATATACACATTTGCATGTGTACACATACACACACATAGGCACACATATATACATGCATACATACACACACATATATATACACTATGTAGATATACACATATATACACACACACACTACACACAGGTGAGCTCACACACACACACCCACACACCTATATGTGTGTATGTAGCTTAGATGTGTCCTGGAGCTAAACTATCTAAGTTTGAATCCTGGTTCCAATATGTGCCAGCTGTGTGTCCTTGTGCAAGTTAGCTGTTAGCTAGCCTCTTTGTGTTTGTTTCCTCCTCTCTAAAGTGGGTGTGGTGGCCATGAAAATACACCTAGCAGACCTTCTAGTCCCTGGAGCATGATTAGCTGAGGGCCCCAGCTGCTGCACTTTGGAATCCATCATGGCACCTGTGACAAGGCCATCTCGCTCATGGACTTCTCCCTAGCAATGACTGAATATGGCAGGGATAATAAGGTAGGTCCATTCCTGGGAGATATGGGACTTCTTTGTCAGCCAAGATTAGCTCAAAGACACCCCCAACAGCTCTGCTAAACCTTACTAAGACTGCTCTGGAGTCTAAGACATTTCAACCCATGTTCCCTCACTTTCTTTTTTACCCAAGTTTAGACTTTGACTATGGTTTAATGATTCCCCCAGTCTTTACCCCACATCCCCCATTTTCTTTTTCACAGGCATCTTCCTTAAAAAAAAAAAAAAAAATTCTTGCACATTTACTCTGGTCTTGGCATCTTCTTCCTGGAGGATACAAACTGGAAATAATAGTACCTATCTCACCTAGTTGTTGAGAGGATAAAGGAGTTAATTCATTTAATGTGTTTATAATAGTGCTTGACAAATAGAAATAGCTCAGGCCATTTTAGTTATTATATTAAAGACAGACCAGGGGCACCTGGTTGGCTCAGTTGGTTAAGCATCTGACTCTTGATTTTGGCTCAGGTCATGATGTTAGGGTCCTGATATGGAACCCCGTGTTGGGCTCCATACTGGTTGTAAAAACTGCTTAAGACACTCTCTCTCTCTCTCCCTCTGCCCCTGCCCCGCCCCTCATGTGGGCATGTGCTCTCTCTCTCGAAAAATACAGACCACATCTTACATTTCTAGCAGTAGAGCAGATTAGTTAACCCCCAAAAAACCTTCCATTATAAAATACCATGAGTATGATGAAATATAGAAAATAGTCTTCTGAATGCATAGCTGAGCTTAAAAGAAAATGATATAAACCCTATGGACAAAAATGAAGGAACCTAAAAACCAGAGAAGTGGTCTTGAGTTCACACTACATCTATCCCCAGAGAATTTGAAGCTTTTGCACATAAAGATGAGAACTGTCAAAGAGCTACTATACCTTCAGAAAATGGGTGGGAGCTAAAAGTCAAACCATCAGCAAAGAGGATATTATTGAGGAAACTTACCTGTCTTCACTTTTATCTGGATAAAGGGAAAACCTCTCCCAGGGGACCTGCCCTCCTGAATGGCAGAGTTTGGCATTTATACCACTTTCATGGCTGAGAACTCCCAAGCTGATAATATCTGTGAAAAAATGAATACAGGTCCTCTCTGGAGGGACAAACCCTCAGGTAAGTATTCTCAGGGTTTCCTTCAAAATAGTCCTGCTGAAGATAAACTCACAATCCAAAAAAAAATCACAGAACAAACAAGGAAATAATCCACTGTGAGTGAAAGTTGGCAATATGAAGAGCAGGATTAGATTCCCAACAATTTAAGACAGTTTTTTTAAACATATTTTATAGTCTCTGGCTGGTAGATATATTAAAAACAAAGAATAGACTTTTTAAAAGCATGAGGAAGGATTGGGATTCTCAAAAAGAATCAAAAGTTTTAAAGACCCTCTTATCTGAGGGTCTCTAGAAAGCAAAACCTGAGGCAAGGATTAGAGTGCTGATATTGTTCAGGAGATAAAGCCCATTGAGATAAAGGCAAGAAATAATAGAGGAGGTAGGGCAAGAAAAGATGTGAAGCAATGTGATGTGATGCATCACAGTGCTGGCCACTGTTTCTTGAGAAGCCATAAAGAGGCACTTGGTCACTTAGCAGACATTTTGTTTAGCACACAGGACTTTGCTAGAAAGTTTTCAAAAAGAAACACCACCTCTCATTGGAAGGAAGGAAGGTAGGAAGGAAGACTTTATCTGCCCAGCTACTTCCTGTGTTCCATTTCCCATTGCTCAAATTCCTTTCCATGGAGAGTTAATCCACAAGTGTTACATTACTCATTTTTTTAAAAGATTTTTAAGTAATCTCTACACCTAACATGGGACTCAAACTCACAACCCCAAGATCAAGAGTTACATGTTCCACCAACTGAGCAAGCCAGTTCCCCCAGCATTATTCATCCTTTGATGCCACTCAGGAAACCAGATCCTCTGTCTGGAAGTAGAAGGGCAACTTGGTGCAGACACCCCTGGCATGTGCAATGGGAAAGAAATAGAATCAATCCCAGGCCTCCGGCCAGCCCAGGGAGCTCCAGTAAAGTAACTGGGGGTTGGACAAACTTTGAGAACAAGGAAGGCAGTGTGACTCTGATGTGGAATGATAAATAAAGTCACTGAAATTAAGAAACCCTTCCTAGTGGATAAAGAGCACACTAGATCCAGATGAACTAAAATTGTAGACTGGAAGAGATAATTTAAAAAGTTACATGTTTGTGCTGTATTCTAGATAAAGAAGCCAGAGACAGGGCAAGGGAGTGGGAGGGAGAGAGTCAAAAGACAGAGTAAAAGTTCCAATGAATACCCAACAAGAATTTCGGAAGGTGTGATTAGAGAGAATGAGCAAGGATTACGTTGATTAAAAATGTGAAGCCTTACATTCAGTTTTAATGTGAGATTTTTGATGTCCAAGGACAGCTTCTATGCACAGAGAAGGTTATTTTCATTTGGGTTTAATTTTTTAAACTTATTAAAATTATAAATTTAAAAGCCTAGTTTGTCTAACCCTCTAAATGTCTTATAAATTTTAGTATAGTATTTTAATTCCAGTAAACTTTATATAAAATAGAAATAATTTTCATGGAACCTGTAACATAAATTGGGCTGAGTACTTAAGGGAATTTGATTTTGATTAATGTTAAATAAACTTGCGTTGAACAGACAAATTGCCTTTAAATACTTTATTTATAAATTTTATATGTTCAATTTTCTTTAAGAACTGAGAATATCTACATTCAACAAACCCAAGACCCAATAAGCTAATATTTCCCATATTATTAAACAACTCTTTAATGTAAGTTCTCTTAACCACTCCATACTCTTTATGAACTAAGTCACTTCCTCTTATACCATTCAACTACAATCAAGCATTTAATTTGGAATCACAGGCCAATTTGTTATATACTTTAATATGCCAGATTCAATTATAGTTTACAAGTATTTTAAATACCACAGAGATTATTTTGAATGTAACACAAAATAATGCCATGGGCATATACTATATACCATATAATTTCTATATCTCTGGGGTTAAGAGACACAATCCACTAAGCTTTACTGGAACTTTAGATTCATGATGAGAATGATTGTCCCCTGAGGCAAGTTGGGTTGCTTATTGGACAGACACATTTGTACAGTGATGCCAAGCCTGCAGCTGCCTATGCCCAGTATGATTCTTCTTACATCATAGATTGACATACTAAATCCAGTTTTAGTAATTTTGAAATTATAGGAGAGTCTATATCCTTCAGGTGGGATTGTTACCTCTTGTTTCAAATATACAATCACACTGTTTGTAACCTCTTTCAATTTTGATTACCTGATTTGATCATCTAAATTCCACAGCCTCCAACCAAACTGCAGATGATTTTATTCACTAATCTCATTACTACCTGACTGAACTCTGTCTTTTCATTTTTTCCTGTGTCTTTGGGGCATAAGGTTTTGGCAGAATCCAGGCACATTCTGCTTATTTTCTTTAACTGGCTCTATGAGCACAACAATCCTGAATGCCATAAATAAAATACATACACATTTAGACATATTGAAGTGCAGAAGAACAGCAAAGACAAAGAGAACATCTTAGAACAAGCAGAGCTTTCTGTGTCAATAGCAGTCCTGCAAACATGATGAGTGTACCTAAAACCCAGTGAACTTTGCATGAGAAGTGTGGCAAGCACCAACCCCAGAGTGATACAGTAAAAGAAGAGCAAGGATTCTCTGTATGCCTAAAGGAAGTGGCATTATGAAAGGAAGCAGAGTGGCTATGGTCGGCAGACTAAGTCAATTTTCCAGAAAAAAAGCTAAAGCCACAAAGATGATTATGCTGAGGTTTGAATACATTAAGCCCAAGAGCAGATGGAAGATAATTCTGCTGTTCAGAAGTGCAAGGATTTTGAAATGGGAATATTTAAGAAGAGAAGGGGCCAAGAGATCAGTTCTAAAGCTCCGTCTTTTGATTTATTATGATGAAAATAAAATCCTGAGATTATGTTAAAAACAATAGAAAAATGACATATTACTAAAGTGGAATGATAACAACTTTTGATAAATAGCAGGCTTCTAATCAACAGCACTTGAATATTATCTTTATAGTACTGAAAGTAATAATGAACCTATAATTTTATACCCAGTCAAGCTGTTTTTCAGAAATGGGGAAACAAAACTTATTTTCAGAAAAAAACAAACAAAACTAAACTCCATAACACTTACTGAAAAAACACTGCTGAGCTACTCTCTATGAACACTCTTGCTATTTGCAATCTGAAGTTCAGGAATAAAAAAGATTTGCATAACATGGTGTACTTTTCAATCTCAATATCAAAATTCATTATCCAAATCTAGGAACCAAACAATTCAGATGATGAAGAAAACTTACACTCAAGGAAGAAATTAACCCACAAAGAAGTGAGGTTCAAGAACAAAAGATGGTCAAGGAAATTGATAAATATATGGGTAAATCAAAGTAATCATTGGTTGTTTAAAATAATAATCACTACTTTTTTGGGGTATCTGGGTGGTGCAGTCAGTTGAGTGCCCGACTCTTGATTTTGGCTTGGATCATGATATCAGGATTCTGAAATCAAGTCCCAACTTGGGTTCCATGCACAGCATAAAGTTTGCTTGGGTTTCTCTTTCCCTCTGTGCGGCTGCCCCCCTGGCTCAGCACATGCGCATGCACTCTCTCTCTAAAATAAATCAATAAATCTTTTTAAAAAATCACTATTTGTAGAGGTATACATGTAACTAATGTAATGTAAATGCAACTAAAATATATACTGAGAACACCTAAAGTAGGCTAGAGGATGGGAATGAAAAGTTCAAGTTTGTGGCAAAGAGCAGAAAGAGTTTAGGAATACTGATTATAGTAGACACTGTTGATATTCCACCCATATCCTCTCTGCCTACCCAAGTTCATGGATAGCTGCAGGAGACTGTTTTCACACCAGTCCCTCTTCCATGCTTGTTATCTTTTTCCTGCACTATAGACCTTTCTCTGACTGGAAGTTCAGAGATAATTTTTCACCCACTGAGAGAGTCAGTAGATAAATGCCCAACCTCCTTATCTCTTGGCAGGACAGTTCTGAGTCAAATTTCACTTGGTTGTTCAGAGGGTTTGAGCTCTTGTTACCCACAAAAATAACCTAGTTGTGAGTATTTCCCTGTATTGTCTTTTCTCTTTTCCTGGATCACTTTCTTATTCCCTTGTTTGTCTTCCTGATGTCACTCTCCAAATGCCTGTGGCCCAAGGTCTGGTTTCAAGAACTACTTTTGGGAGATCCAACCTAAGACATTGATTAGTTTTAGAATTTATTTCAGGTGTGTTTGTTACAATTTTAGGAGAAATTACACAAATGATACAGATAGAATGTGTAACTCCTAAAAAAATAGGTGAAAAAAGGAAATTCAAAACCTTTAATAAGTTGATAAAGATAGAAGGGGGAGAGGAGAGAAACAGGAAATAAAAGAGTAAATATCATTTCATAGAATCTAAGATGACATAACTTGTAAGATACACCTAGGTTTTACATGCTAAGAAATAAAAGCTAATTACAACATCAATTAGAAATATTCTAATTTTTTTTTAAGATTTTTTTTTTATTTTTTATTTGCGAGAGAGACAATGAGAGACAGAGAGCATGAGCGGGAGGAGGGTCAGAGAGAGAAGCAGACTCCCTGCTGAGCAGGGAGCCCGATGTGGGACTCGATCCCGGGACTCCAGGATCATGATCTGAGCTAAAGGCAGTCGCTTAACCAACTGAGCCACCCAGGCGCCCCTAGAAATATTTTTTTTTTTAATTTTTTTATTCTTATGTTAATCCCCTTACATTACAACATTAGTTTTAGATGAAGTGTTCCATGATTCATTGTTTGTGCACAACACCCAGTGCTCCATGCAGAATGTGCCCTCCTAAATACCCACCACCAGGCTAACCCATCCTCCCACCCCCCCTCCCCTCTAGAACCCTGTTTGTTTTTCAGAGTCCATCGTCTCTCATGGTTCGTCTACCCCTCCGATTTCCCCCGCTTCATTCTTCCCCTCCCGCTACCTTCTTCTTCTTCTTCTTTTTTTTTTTTTTCTTAACATATCGCCCCTAGAAATATTCTAATTTCAAAGATGTTAAAACATGGGGAAAATGTATGTTTTATAACCTTTGAAATCTTGTAGCATAAAACACAAGATGAAGGGGCTAAAGCCATTTGAAAGATCAGATTGTCTAATTAGATTATATTTTTAAAAATTAGCTGTAGGCAAATTCATAAGAGACATATTTCAAGCACAAAGAAAACAAAGGTCACATGTATCATATGACCTCACTGATATGAGGAATTCTTAATCTCAGGAAACAAACTGAGGGTTGCTGGAGTGGGGGGTGGGGTGGGAGGGATGGGTGACTGGGTGATAGACACTGGGGAGGGTATGTGCTCTAGTAAGCGCTGTGAATTGTGCAAGACTGTTGAATCTCAGATCTGTACCTCTGAAACAAATAATGCAATATATGTTAAGAAAAAAAAAAAAAGAAAAAGAAGATAGCAGGAGGGGAAGAATGAAGGGGGGGAATCGGAGGGGTAGATGAACCATGAGAGACGATGGACTCTGAAAAACAAACTGAGGGTTCTAGAGGGGAGGAGGGTGGGAGGATGGGTTAGCCTGGTGATGGGTATTGAGGAGGGCACGTTCTGCATGGAGCACTGGGTGTTATGCACAAACAATGAATCATGGAACACTACATCTAAAACTAATGATGTAATGTATGGGGATTAACATAAGAATAAAAAAAAAAGAGAAAACAAAGGTCACACATTAAAGAACTGAAAAAGATACCAGGCAAATACTAACCAAAACAAAACTAGTATAGGTATCTCAAAATGAGATAAAGACTTTATCTCTAGAAACACTTTTTGCTTTAAGGAGGGTCACTTTATAATGATCAAATTTCAATTCATAAGGAAGATACGGTGTTTCCAAAATTATATACCTGAAACATAGCCTCAAAATATACAATGCAAAGAATTCAGAGAACTACAAGAAAAATGTCAAAATCTACAATAGGAGGGAATTTTTCACATAATTTAGTATTGACAGATCAAGCAAAGTGAAAACATGCTTAGGCGATGTTAATAGTGTAACAATTGTGATGTATTGAACATATATTGAACCCTATCTCCCAAATTAAGAAATATAAGTTTCGGGGCACCTGGGTGGCTCAGTCGTTAAGAGTCTGCCTTTGGCTAGGGTCATGATCCCGGGGTCCTGGGATCGAGCCCCGCATTGGGCTCCCTGCTCAGCGGGAAGCCTGCTTCTCCCTCTCCCACTCCCCCTGCTTGCATTCCCTCTCTCGCTCTCTCTCTCTCTGTCAAATAAATAAATAAAATCTTTAAAAAAAAAGAAATAAAAGTTTCACTCAAACATGAATGGAACATTTATGAAAATTAGTCACATATTAGGTCACAAAACAAGTCTCCAAATGCTAAAATAATCAACATTAGATTATATTACCTGACTACAATACAATTAAGGTAGAAAGCAATAGCAAAGAGATTATATAAAAATATTTAGAAATTTAAAAACCACACTGTGAAGTAGTCTGGGTCAAAGACAATAATGCAAGGGACATTAGGAAATATTTCAGCTGAATAATAATGAAAATCTACATATCAAAACTCATGGGGTACAGCTAAAGTAGTACCTTTAGAGAAACCTACAGCTTCATTCTCAAAGAAGTCAATTTATGAGTTAATCATCCAACTCAAATTAGAAAGAGAACAGAGTCCAAAGTAATTAAATGGGGGATAATAAAGATAAGTTCAGCAATTAATTGTGGTAGATTGAATTATTGGTCTCAGTTCTTCACTTTCCTGTAATAAGATTATACGTCCTCACCCTTTACGCACAATGGGAGAATACTACAAAGTTATCAGGCTGAATATACTTCCTTGCTCCAACTGAAAAGGGGCTTCACCATCAAAATTTATTTAGCCAATGGAATGTTAGAAAATTTGATAGGAACAGGAGACTTACATATGTTTGCCCAGTTTAGTTTGGTTTCTTGTATGCCTGGCTTTCATCATGAGAAGAACATTCCTAGGCAGCTGCTGGTCCAGTCCAAGGAGGATATGACCTGAACAGAACCTGCAACTTGGAGCATAGAGACTGGATTTCAGCCTAGTCCAGATTAGAGCAGCTGACTCATACATTCTCTAATAAGAAGTAAATGCTTGTTTAAATTCTGAGTTTTGGCTTGTTATGAAATATTATGGCAGCAATAACTAATTCACTCATAAAACAAAAAGTATAGCAGAGCATTACCAAACCTAAAATCTGATCTTCTGAAAAGACAACTATCACAAACTTTTGCCAAATATAATGAAAGGAGGTTGGCGGGGGGAGGACTGGGGGAAAGAGAGAGAGAGAGGAACAAACAACGAAAATGATTAACAGAAAAAGAAATGTAACCATAGATATATTAGAGAACTTTGAAAAGAAAGAATGCTCTGAACAATTCCATGCCAATGAGTTTGAAATCTTAGACAATGCCCTAGAAAAACAAGTCATTGAAATCAACTAAAAGAAAAAAATATATAACACCTGAAACTAATATAACATTATGTTAAATAACTGGGGGAAGGGAGAGAAAGAAAATAGAAAATCTGAATAGGTTTACAACTACTTTCTAAATGAACCAGTAATTTAGACTTCTGATAGAATAGATAGAGTGGATGATGGTTAAATATACTTTCTCCTATCCCTTGCTCTGAAAGGTGAAAGAAGGTAGGGGTGTGTGTGTGTGTGTGTGTGTGTGTGTGTGTGTGTGTGTGTGTAGTCAGTCTATCTCCCAGATTTGAAGCTGTATACTCCAGAAACCAAAAAGCCAATGGGTACAGATAAAAAATGTCCCAATATCATGTCTTCTCTAGCCACAGAACCAGGGAAGGGAAAGCCTAGCAAGAATAACAATTTTTAAGCAATAACCACTCTACCAAATTTCACAGAAAAAACTGTGGCCTCACCCCACCCATGCTAGCAAAGCCTGAGTGGGAAGTCTTGCTAGGCATCAAAAATCCCCACCCTACCATGTTGTTGTTGTTAGAGGAGGCCTAGTAGAGGGTTGGGGCTTTCACAACTGCTCAGTAGTAAGTAATGAGGCCACCCTCTACCCCTGTGGTGTCAGTGGAGGCCATTTGGGGAGCACTTGTGAAGCAATCAGGAAGACCTGGTAGGGAGCCAGAACTCCCATCCCTGCCTGTCAGTAACAAGGAACCCTCCCTCTTAAGTGTAAATGGAGGCCAAATGGGAAACCTGGATTTCTACCCCCACCTGGCAGTAAAAAGCTGGCACTCCCTTTCCCCTATCAGAGCAATTTCAGAGGGAAACCAGCTAGAATAGAAGGTTTGAATAAGACCCAGATTCTGACCCAATACCCAAAATGTCCAAGTTTCAATAAAAAAAAAAAAATCACTCATATCAAGAACCAAGATCTCAAACTGAATGAAAAGGACAATAGATGTGATACCAAAATGACAGATGTTAGTTATTGGACAGTTTTAAATAGTCATCATAAAAATGAATCAACAAAAAACAAACAACTCAGTTAAAAAATGCGCAAAAGGCGGGGTGCCTGGGTGGCTCAGTCTTTAAGCATCTGTCTTCGGCTCAGGTCATGATCCCAGGGTCCTGAGATCAAGCCCCGCATCAGGCTCCCTGCTCGGCAGGAAGCCTGCTTCTCCCTCTCCCACTCCCCCTGCTTGTGTTCCCTCTCTCGCTGTGTCTCTCTCTGTCAAATAAATAAATAAAACCTTTTAAAAAAATGGGCAAAAGGCTTGAATAGGTATTTCTCCAAAGAAAATATATGAACGGCCAAAAAGCAAACGACAAGATGCTAAACATGACTAATCATTAGGGAAATGCAAATCAAAAACACAATGAGATACCACTTCTAACCCATGGGAGGAAAAAAATAGTGGCGAGGTGCGGAAACACTATAATCCTTGTGCACTGTTGGCAGAAACACAAAATGGTACAGCTGCTATTAAAAACATTATGGTGGGGATGCCTGAGTAGCTCAGTTGGTTAAACATCTGCTTTCGGCTCAAGTCTTGATCCCAGGGTCCTGGGATGGTGTCCATGTCGGGCTCCTTGCTCAGTGGGGAGCCTGTTTCTCCCTCTGCCTGCCACTCCCCTGCTTGTGCTCTCTCTGCATCTCTCTGACAAATAATAAATAAATAAATAAATAAATAAATAAATAAATAAATAAATAAATAAAATCTTTAAAATAAATAAATAAATCTTTTAAAAAATGGTTAACATGGTGTATTTTATGCCTTACGTATTTTATAATAAAAAAGGGAAAAAGAAGAAGAATCAACGAGCAATTATGAACATGTCTGAAAAAAATGAAATAAATGAGTTTTGACAAAGAAATAGAAGATACAAAGAAGAATCAAATAGAAATTTTAGAACTAAAAAATAAAAAAGTTAAATAAAAAATTCAAGAAATGGGCCCAATAGCAAAATGGAGGGGATAGAGGAAAAAATAGTGAAGTTTAAGGTACAATAATAAAATTATGCAAACTAAACAGCAGGAAATAGATTGAAAATAATGAAAAATGCCTCAGACTTGTGGAAGTATGAAAAAAAAATCTAACATTTATATCATTTGTGTCCCAAAAGGAGAGAAAAAGGTGAGGCCAAAAATACATGTGAAAAAATATTGGCTAAAATCTCCCCAAATTTGGCAAAGGACAAAACTACAGATTCAAGAAGTTGAGCAAACTTTAAACAGATAAACCCAAATGGACAAAAATCTACACCAAGACATATATAGTCAAGCTTCTGAAAACTAAAGACCAAAAAAACACAAAACAAAACACCAAACCTTGAAAGCACTGAGAGAGAAAGGATACTAACTTACAGGGGAGGAACAATTTGAATGGTAAGTTCTCATCAACAACTATGGAGGCCAGAAGGAGGTGGCACAATATTTTCAAGTCTAGAAAAAAATAAAAATAAAAAAGAAACACCAAACTGTCCAAACTGTTATCTGAGAATTCTATATCCAGCAAAAATATTTTTCAGGAGTGGAGGGGAAATCAAGACATCCTTAGATGAAGGAAAACTAAGTTTTTTGTTAGATCAACAGATCTACCCAAAAGTTTTTTGTTAGATCAACAGATCTACCCAAAAGAATGGCTAAAGGAAGTTTTCTAAACAGAAAACAAATGATAAAAGAAGAAATCTTGGAACATCAGGAAGGAGGAAAAAAATATGAATAAATTTAGTACATTCTCTCTCTCTTGAGTTTTCTAAATTATTTGAAGTAAAAATTACAACATTGCCTGATAGGGTTCTCAAAATATGTAGAAAAAATATTTAAGACAATTTATATAAATGGGGAAGGTGAAGGGATATGAAAAGTGCTAAGGTTTTTATATTAATAAACACTCTACCCATCAAAAAGTAATGATGTATTATATGTTGGCTAACTGAACATAATAAAAATTTTTTTAATTAAAAAAATAAACACTCTCAGAAAAATAGGAAACAAAAGGAATTTCCTCAACCTGAAGAGCATCTATGAAAAAAAAAAAACTATAGATAAGATTATATTTAGTGGTGAAAGATAGAGTGCTTTTTCCTTAAAACCAAGGCAAGAATGTCCTTTCCCACTATTCTTATTTAGCATAGTGCTTATAGTTTCTAGTCCATGTAATAAAGAAAAGGAAATTGCATACAGATATGAAAAGAAATAAAATTGTTCCTACTTGTAGATGACATGATGGTCTATGTAGAAACTACTAAGGAATCTAAAACAAAAACTCCTTATTTTCCAAGGAGAACCACTTAAACTTCTGAGATTACCTCTGATAGTTATCTGTATATCATCTTAAGTACTAGAGTAGTGCTGACTGCTCACATATAGACATACCTATGTTATGAAAGGTGAGAAAATGAGTAAGCTTATACTTCTTTCTGCCTCCCTTCCCCCCCACCTCCTGACTTGCTATGCTATCCTTTTCACTTTGTCAAGGTTCACAACATTTTTGTTCTGTCCTTTAAAATTACTCTTTCTGTGTTCTTTCTACTGACTGAGTTTCAGTTTTCAGAAATTGATTTATTTATATGATTATGATCCTTTAGCTTTTATTTGTAGCAGAATCTGAAGTGGTATAATTAAACCTTAATAAAAGGGAAGTGCAATGCTTTATCATCTATGTCACTTAAAGGATCCTGGGCCAGGCACTGAGGTTACATGGGCTTCCTTTTCATAATTATTTAGCTTCTTTTGCCAGTTCTGGGATGTACTTATCTCCTACTATTTCTCATTTTTACTTCATCTTTTCTGGATTCCTTTCTGTAAAGTACATTCTTCATGTGAGTGGATCCCCAAACTTTCATAATCCTTGTACATCTGAACACATCTGTGGTTACTCCTTGGATTTCTGATTGCAAAGAGGGGTACTGAGTCCCTACCACTGCCTCTGAGATCCATCAGCAATTTTGTGGTGCATCTTCTCAGAGGCTGTGTCCAGCCTAAGATGAGCAGGGAGATCAGGGACTCCGCTTGGACTTCAGAACTTCCTGAAAGCTCTTGAAGTCTTCTAAAATTGCACTGCAGTCTAAGATACTCCATCTACCCTTTCTTCCTTCTCACTCTCCTATATCTGGAGTCAGATTAGTCTCAAGGTCTGTCAGCTCACCCACCCTCTCAGGCTCTCTGGTCTCTTACAGGTGTTTGTCCTAATAACATTTCTTATACCAACAATACCATTTTGGCATGTTTCTCACAGGGCCTGGACTTGCACTCTATTTTTCCTCACATGTGATTTGGTATTTTCACCTAGAAATCTATATCCAGCCATTTTCTTTCTCATTTTTGAGGGCATTGAGCTCCATTGTTCTTTAGCATCCAGAATTGCTGACGAGTCTTGTATCTTCTTTTATTCTTGTTCCTTTGTAATATATATATAAAATCCCTGAAAGGTTTTGAAACTCTCTTTATCCTTGAGATACAGAAATGTCACTAGCACATACCTAGGTGTATTTTTAGAATTTTTTCTTGCTTAATACTTGATTGGCTCTTTCAATTTAAAGACATATTCTTACAAAGATACAAAAGTAGGGATCCGAAGGGGTATGTGCACCCCGATGTTTATAGCAGCAATGTCCACAATAGCCAAACTGTGGAAAGAGCCAAGATGTCCATCGACAGATGAATGGATAAAGAAGATGTGGTATATATATACAATGGAATATTATGCAGCCATCAAAAGGAATGAGATCTTGCCATTTGCAACAACGTAGATGGAACTGGAGGGTATTATGTTGAGTGAAATAAGTCAAACAGAGAAAGACATGTATCATATGATCTCACTGATATGAGGAATTCTTAATCTCAGGAAACAAACTGAGGGTTGCTGGAGTGGGGGGTGGGGTGGGAGGGATGGGGTGACTGGGTGATAGACACTGGGGAGGGTATGTGCTCTGGTAAGCGCTGTGAATTGTGCAAGACTGTTGAATCTCAGATCTGTACCTCTGAAACAAATAATGCAATATATGTTAAGGAAAAAAAAAAAAAGAAGATGGCAGGAGGGGAAGAATGAAGCGGGGGAAATCGGAGGGGTAGACGAACCATGAGAGACGATGGACTCTGAAAAACAAACTGAGGGTTCTAGAGGGGAGGGGGGTGGGAGGATGGGTTAGCCTGGTGATGGGTATTGAGGAGGGCACGTTCTGCATGGAGCACTGGGTGTTATGCACAAACAATGAATCATGGAACACTACATCTAAAACTAATGATGTAATGTATGGGGATTAACATAACAATAAAAAAATAAAGACATATTCTTAAATATTTTATTTCCTTTCTCTTGTCCTATCCTCAGTCTCTCCATTCTGTTTTTCCTGAGACTTCTATTAAAACTCTTACCTCAGTTTTAAACTCCTGAGAACTGTGTGTTTTGGAGAAAGAGCTGGGTTATTATTTTTTTGTGTGTGGTAGTTGGTTGTAGGAATATGAGAAGCCCAGGCCAGGTTGTAGAAGCAGAACAGGATTTGCCTGGGTGAATGTACGCACTGACCGATGCGTCTCCTGAGAGAACAGGAAAACAGTTATCAGGCCAGGTGTGTGTGATTTTGGATTTTTGGATTCCTACCAGGGAAAGCTGTGAACTTAAAAGTGTGCTAAAGCCCTTTGTGGTTATGGATAATTCGTTTCAGTACAAACTGACTTTTCTAAATCTACAAAGATGAGAATATATAATTGTGCAATGGGGAGGGAAATTCACTGTATTTGAAAGCCACTATGCCCACCCCTTTTTAGGACCTAGTGAGGCTGAGATTTATTTTGGGAGCAGATCGGAAGTGATGATAATTGAGCTGACATCTTGAAGCCTTCATGGTAAAATCCAGGCATAGGGATTAACTTGGCCTGTGGTCAAGAAAGTACATGGTAGTTTCGGGGAGGGTTATGTTCCCCTTATATAATGGGGCATTCATGCACAGCAGGAGATAAGGCAGGGATGGAGAACTAGGGAGTCAGACTGCAGCAGGACCTTATCTGAACACCCTGTATTAAATGTGAACTTTCTTCTGAAGGAGCCTCTGAAGGTTTCTGAACAGGGAAACACTATGCTCTGAGTTTTAAAGATGCTACTGGTGGAAGGTAAATTTAGAGTGAGGGAGATAGACTGTCCTCATTAGGGGTAAACCAGTATTTGTTTCCAAGGCTGGGACTGGGCAACTGGTTGAAGGCAAGGTGGTACTCTGTCCAGGATTTTAGTAACTAAGAGTCTGAGAATCAAGGTGGCAAATGGGGGAAGACCAAGAGAAGAAAACTAGGAAAGTACCAATCTCTTCCTCTGACAGAAAAGGGAAAGAAGTGAAAAAAAGTGGGTCAGCTTCTTCCTTTCTACTGAAGGAACAGGTTATCTGAGGGATGTGAAGGGGCTGAGGATGGAGAAAGTGGAAGGAATATGTGGCCTGGTCAATAACGCTACCCAGTGAAGACTGAGGGGAGAACTCCCTAGTGTTATGGCTCACTTAGGGCAGGAAAACATCGATACATGGGATGAGGAAGCCCCCTGGCTCTGTGGGTTGATATATGATCTTAGTGGCTGCCAAGCCGGTATGGAGAAAATCAAAGTTTTCCTTTATCACAAGTTTCTTCTTTGCTTCCAGGACATTGGGTTCATCTGGTTTTCCTTCTACTTCTCTGGCTACTTGTCTCAGTCTCTTTAGTTGTTTCTTCCACCCTTCTAGACCTTTAGATGTCAGGGTATCTCCAGGGCTCGCTCCTTGGGCCTCTTCTCTATGTACACCCAACTCCTTAGATGATCTCACCCAGCATTTTGGCTTTAAACATTGGTAATCTGATGACTTTATATTGTCTGTCAAACTGCTTACTCAATATCTTTACTTGGCTATCCAATAGACATCTCAAACCTGTTAAAGGAACAACTTTTGATTCCCTCTTCACCCTCTGCCAACCTACTCTTTCTCCCATGATTCCTCTCATGACAACTCTTTTCACCTGGAGTCATTTCCAAGTCTGTCTTGTCACCATTCTCTAATGAGTCATATCCAACCCATCAGTGAGTCTTGTCAGTTCTGCCTATGAATCTATATCCGGCGCCTGAGTACTACTTTTCACTTCTAATGGCTGCCATCATCCTGGTATAAGCCACCAATACTTCTCCCCAGGATTCCTGCAATAGCACCTGGCTGGTTCCACTGATTCTGTCACTGTCCTACTCAAACATTCCCTCCTCAATGGCTTCCCATCACATTTAGAAGTCCAACATGGCCTTCATGGCCTTATCTGAGCTGGCCCCCAACTTCTACTTCCTACCACTCTGTCAATCATCTCTACCAGCCACACTCATCTTGCCATCTCTTGAACACACCAACCCTGTTTCCCACCTCAGGGCCTCTTCTTCCAAGATAATATCCTGCCTCACTCTTACTTCATTTAGGTCAAAGAGTCCTTCCCTGACCACCCTTATTACCATGTGTGTGTGGCCCTTATCACTACATGACATTATAGTCTACATTTACTATTTTTTTATATATTTACTTCTTATGTGAAAATAGAACTAAGTGCTAAGCGCCACAAGGAATTTTGTTCCTTACTGATATATCCTCAGAATCTAGAGCTCAAGGTAGGTGCTTAATGACCTTAATGAGTATTTCTTCAGAAGATGGAAGGAAGCATGAGTTGAATCAAAACTGGAACTGGCAGAGTAGACAGATCAAAAGTCAAGGGCACTAGGGATTTGAGGGGGTTGGTGAGAATGGATTCCAAGGCAGATAGAGGTAAAAGAGGTCAGGAAGCTGGGTAAACTGGGAGATGTGTGGTGGGTGTGGTCAGGGTGGATAAGTCAGTGCGTACATTGGGAGAACTGGAAGAAATGTGCTCTAGTCAAAAAAAGGAATGCTGGAGTTGGATATTCTGGAGAAAAGGAAGCATGACTACATTGGGTCATTATGAACTCTTTAAGAACAGGAGCTGCATCTCACTCATTTTTATCTTATGCACTCGGTATAGAATTTAGTATATACCAGACACTCAATCTATTGGTGAATGAGGAGAGCCAATTTCCAGGCTCTGCAAATGCACACTTTTTATTCTAGTTCCTTGTATTATCCAAATTGTACAATGAGAACATATTATTCTTATGCCATGTTTGTGTCTTATAAAAAATTATTCCTTCATGGCCACGTGGGCTCCTCCTTTCTTACAGGAACTTGGGGCAATGCAAATCAGGCCATCTGAGTTGGAGGTAGAAAAACTTGTCTGATGTTGCCCAGAAACTGGTGGCAGATTCGGCTCAGGTCATGATCCTGGAGTCCCGGGATCAAGTCCAGCATCGGGCTCCCTGTTCGGTGGGAAGCCTGCTTCTCCCTCTGACCATTCCCCCTCTCATGCTCTCTCTCTCTCCTTCTCTCTCTCAAATAAATAAAATCTTAAAAGAAAAGAAAAGAAACTGGTGGCAGAATCAAGACCCCACTACCTCCTTGGTACAGTGAGCTTCCCCAAACTTTATTTCCAACACTGTAGGATTTTAGACTCACATTAGTTTTAAATGCCTCTGTAGGACTTCCTCTTTTTAGAGTTTGTCCTTCCCCCTTCTGTTTAGTCCACCTCTCCTCTCAACTACTGAATAGCTTCCTCCTTTATTGTTCCTTTGGTCTTTTGTATTACATCTGGATTAGTCTTTGGGTATGTCCCCATGACCATGACATTGTCTGCTAACCTGTAGATTTCTTGCACCCAACACATGCCCTGACAACACAGTAGGGAGGCAATGAGAGTTTGCTAATGGAATTGAACAGTGTTCAATGCAGGGATGGCAATTCAAGAGCTAAAGCCAAGCTTTCTGCTCTCTATGTACCTGGGACATTTGCCTCCTCTCAGGGCAGTTAAGGTTCAGACTCTGGAAAGCCTTTCAACCCTCTCCTTCCTCTAGGTTCTTTTCCAAGTGATGGGTGGAGAAGACAGGCCCAGTTTCTCAGAGAAGGAGGGTAAAATCTTGAGCTGACATGAGAGAATAAACAATCCTTGGGATTTATGCTGACAACAGCAACCTTGCAAAATGCACTACCAAAAATAGACACAAAACAAAAACACCCCCTCCCTCTGTTTCACCCCTGGCAGAAATGAACAGACACCAAGCTGGTCAACAATTTTAATTCTACATTACATAAAAGAAACAGGACTCATGTTAAAAGATACCAAATGACCTGAAAATGTGGATACTTTCTACTTTTCATGGAATTTTGATTATATCCTCTATAACTTTTGTCCCTTCTGTCAACTCCTCTCTCCCCTCCTCCTTCAATTGGGGTCCAGGCTGAAGTAGATGTTGTTCAAGGAATTACCTAGTTTTAGAAATCCATGGAGAATAGTATCACGAGTCCAGATCAGTGAGGAACAGACCACTAAGGCATGACCCTCCACTTCTTCTCCTACCCAGTCTCATAGCTGACTTTGCTCTAATTGAAGTTTTGGGGGATGAAAGAATCACAAATTATTTTTGTGAAACTGTGCCCAGGGTTGCTAGCAGAGGTATTTGCTATTCTGGCCCCAGGGTTGAAAAGAAGTGAGTAGAAGTTGGGGTATAGGAACAAACAAGTAGAACTGGAAATAGACATAGTTTTCTCCATTAGGAATATTTTTCCAAAATTTTGGCTGTAGAGCAGGAATGTTGTCTCCTGATGTCTTCATAGGACATTGGATATGTAGAGTTTCATTGATGACAACAGCTGTGGTGAGGAGACATGCAGAGGGGTGTTGTCCTGGTAATATCCACTTTGGCAAATATCCTTGACAATGTCACCAGTAGCTCACTTATTAGGGGATATCGGATGGTGACCTTTTCAGCATAGATACCAGTGCCTCCAATATCTCATATGGCTTTGGTAGCTCGTTAAGCATAGGGCAGGATAAGATATTCATGAACTACAAAAGGACACATCAGCCCAGTGAGCTAAAATAGAGATTTTTTATCTCATTTGTTTTTAAAGCAAACATGGTAGACATTATAGTCACCAAGATGACTGGAGTTGTCAACTGGCATTGACAACAATTCCCAAAATCGTTGGGGAAGAATATGAGGGGTCTGAAAATCATTCAAAATAGACAGTGAGGGATCCAGAGTAATGCCATGTTTTGACCGTATTGCCATCCTATGTTCATGGGTGTTCAATGAGGTTCCACAGAGGCTGGTAAATGAGAATAGATTGCAGGTTATAGAACCCAATTCCCATGCAGGCAATTGTGTTCATGTGCATGGCAGTGGAAAGGCTAGGAGCAAAGAACCTCAATTTAAAAGACACAATCACTGAGGGACCAAGCAGAGAGAATGGGCGTCCCTGCCTCCCAGGTTGATGAGTTAGACTAGCTGCAGGGGATGATCTTGTGAAATGATTTCCCAAGGTTCCCACTAGATGGCGGTGTCAGGCAGCACATGAGTCTACAAAGGTCTCTCAGAAGGAGCCTGGTCTGAATGGGAAATGTCATTTCACAGATGAGAAGATAGAGGGTTGGGGAGGCAGGACAGCTTGGCCCAAGATCACCCATGGCTAGCATTGTTCCATTCTCCTTGCCTCAGGCTTCTAAGGGAAGTACAATCACCTCAGTTTCTGTTTCCAATACTCTTGAAGGTTTTTTGTTTTGTTTTGTTTTAAACCTCTAACCTCTTTTATTTACCACCTAACAAAAGAAGTGCTTTGACTAGAGAGGTTAGAAGTCTTAAGTGGCAGCTACACTGCAGCTCCTCATGGCCTGTGGAATAAAGTTCAAATGCTATCGCATGGCTTGTAAAATACTCCCCATGTTGCTGAATCTACTCACTTTTACTGTAGTGTCTATGTTACTTGAAGCTCTGTAAACTCCGTGTGGCGCTTTTTGTGTTCTGAAACCTAGGCCTTTAGCATCCCCTGAATTGCTTCTTTGCGAAGCATTGCCTGGCCTGTTTAGGAGATTTGATCACTGTAGACTTTGTGCTTTTACTTTACCTAGTCTATATCATTCAGCTTATAGGTTGAAGGCTGTGTAATAGCCAGGGACCCAGAAATGCCTACACATCTTCCCCCCAATAATCCCCTACTAAATTAGTCAAGACTTTCTTGGTTGTGACACAAATCCAATTAAGTCTACCCTGGACAAAAAAAAAAAAAAGAAATATTATTGACTTCACAAGGGTGTAGGTACAGCTAGGAGATTGAAAGCAAGATCTGCATTATCTCTCTGGAACACTTTGCTGTTTTCTCTATTGCTTTAAGTGTCAAATTCCTTCTTTCCTGTGGAAGGCTGACTTTCTCCCACTGGTAGAAGACAGGGATCTTAACTGCTTTATATTTCTTGCCAACTTCACTACCGGAGAGGAAAGACCTCTTCTCAACCAAGATTCAGTTAAACAACAAGGAATGACACTTGCAAAAAGATAAGCATGTGATCAAAGCAGGGCCAGTCATTACTGTCATCCTTCGATTAGGTGCCCTGATTGGTCTTTCCTGGGTCATGTGCCCACCCTTAATTTATGACTGACAGCCTTCTGTTCAATCTGCATGATTGGGGCAAGGCAGGAGAATTTCTGAAAAGGAAAGTGTTCTTACCAAGGGAAAATGATAGCTGGGAGGGGGAAAGGGTGCTGGGCAAGCAACAATGGATGCCCATTCCCCACCCACCCAAGTGCCCAAAGGACACATTTACAAAAAAATGAAAAGAAAATTAAACTGAAAGTTCTATTACTAGCCAGGTCAATGACCTGTAGCCCTCAACACAGAGCTCTAAATTATGCACAAGGCTTTATTTTGAGGTTAAAGTAGGGTTTGCTGCCTATCCCTTAAACTCAGAAGTCATCGATCAGTAACCACCATGCTTAGGAAAACAGAGCAGAGCTTCAAACCACAAGGAGGAAGGAAGTTGGTGAAGTCACCCACACAATAAAGACCATGAAGCTTGCTGGAGCACTTTCTCATTTTAACTGACAGAATCTGAAACCCCCCAGGAAGCCTAGTTGTGTCCCAAATAGTAAATGAGACCCAAACCACATCTCAGCAATCTGGATAGATAACAGAGCCTTGCTGGGTGGTTGGTAGGAGTTAGGGAGTGGTGGGTTTATTGGTGGAAGTGGTACAAGTATTCCCTCCTCTGCATTTATCCACTTTGTGTTCTGTTGGCCCAGTGAGCTCAGGGTTGTAGTCCTCACTCAAGTGTATGGTCATCTAGGAATGAGATAACTCCCCTGAGTGGAAGAGACCAACAGTCATCAAGGGAAACCCCTGAGGCTGCCCCCAACATTTACTACTAGTTCTTATATGGACCAGAGAAATGAACAGTTAGTTCTGCTGTTGACTCTAGAAATTTCTGAAGTGGATAGAGTAACACATTTAACCCAAGCTCATAGATTCACCAAACACTGACCCCCTGCTTTATTTCTCAACTCAAATAATTCCCAACCTCTTAGAAAAATCTGGTTCACTGGAACACTAAACACCTGAGTTAGCACAGTGCCCACAATATAAAAAATGCCCCCAATTGAAACTATATGAATCCCTTCCCTTTATTAAATTCCCTCAGGGATATTTAAGCTCTAGTAACAAACTCTCCCTTTCTTTGTTGCCATGGAGAAAATAAAATCTCTCTTCCTTTGGGGAAATTAAAGTCCCAGAGAAATTAGAGTCCAGAAGTCTCATAGTAATTTCCTTATTTTGTCCAATCCCAGCTAGAGACAGCCTCACTGTGTTGATTGTTTACTCCCTTGAATGCCCCCTGTTACCATCCCTCACCTTCCTCTGATCCCTTCCTTTCCTTCTCTCTGCCCAGAAGTCTGGTGCCTGGAAACTGCATCATTGGAGCACCTTGGTTGCTGGCTTTCCTTCAGGTTCAGCCAACAAGAGATATTGATAGGAGATTGGCAGGTGGGAAAGGAACAGTTGGAATAGTTCTTCCAGCTTCCTCCCCACTTTGGGACACATTTCTGGTAGTGGTTCTGTATTTGAACAACTATAGATTCTGTCCAGTAACACCATCTCCCCAGTTGTAGCTCTCACTGAGCTAAGAGACCAGTTTTTCCTGTTATTTCTTATTAAGGGTATTAAGAGGTTTCTGCTATGGCCAGCCTTGGGTTCCTCAACAACCCTGTTGATTCTCTGAATTTTGTCCACACCTCTGAGAGTCCTTTAATTAAGACCTATTCCTTTGAACCACTGGACTTGCATCCTGTTTCCTGCTGTGACCTTGACTTCACACTTAAATACCTGGCACCAGACAGCCTGGGTAGAACCGGCTCTTCTCCAACAACAGCATTCTGGGACGTCTTCCACCAGAGTGAATGGAATCATTTTAGCACCTGCATGATTGAAATAATTCCAACTTGAAGTCTCATCTGTTCCATTTTTCCAACGTTCCAAAGGATAAGAGGACATATGGATGTCATAGTACCAATTCTAGACCCATACTATTTAGTTACAACAAGAGCATTTCCTAAACAAGAGTGATGTTTCCAGAACACAGTACTTATTACAGTCTCTAGACCCACATTGCTCTTGCCAGCTGTCAACACTAACACAGGCAAAGCTCTACCTGGGGGAATTAAGGTAGACAAGCAAAAGAGAAGAGAAAATCTGGGTTTCAGCTTTACTGGGATGCCTGTTGTGGTCATCAATAATGCTGTTCTCCAAATACCCACCCATCTTCCCTATTCCAGGCACAGAAAAGGGCTATATTTCCTGGTCTCTTCTTGGCATTGAGTGGGGTCTTATAACTAATTAAGCCAATAAATTACGATTAGGGATGACTGGAAATGATGTGTGTCTATTTGTGGCTGAGCATTTAATACCTGGAGCAAGACTCATTAGAGCACTCATTCCTTCTGAGATTCTGACCTGCTGAGTTCAAAATGGTGGCTGCTTCACTAGCCTGAGACCCTGAGTGACTATGATAAGCAGAACACCCAAGTTAATCCATCATAGCATGAAGTAGGAGAGAAAGATCTTTGAGCTACCAAAATTTGGAGATTGTGTGTTACTATAGTATAATCTAGCTTATCTGACTGTTATGAAATATTTTAATATAGAAGCCCAGTGAACTCAATGACCTTTACCACTTGCTTTTTCCCTAAGCCTCGCAGAAGCCCAGCTTGTACAACTACAGAAACTGTCCCTAGCTTATGCTTCAGAAACCCAATGAAATACATTAGGGCCTTTGCCCCATACCCTCTAAAATCTTGTCTTCCTTTAGCCTTTGGATCACCAATACCTTGGCTGATGTATTACTCCAAAGGCAGCACCCAAATCCCTTTCCTCTACCAGTTTGCCTGCAGCATCAGTTCCCCTGGGGAAGAAAAAAAACTTTGAGCAGCATTTGAGTTTTGTTTTTTGTTTTTTTTTGTTTTTTAAAGATTTTTTATTTATTTATCTGAGAGAGAGAATGGGAGACAGAGAGCATGAGAGGGGGGAGGGTCAGAGGGAGAAGCAGACTCCCTGCCAAGCAGGGAGCCCGATGCGGGACTCGATCCCGGGACTCCAGGATCATGACCTGAGCTGAAGGCAGTTGCTTAACCAACTGAGCCACCCAGGTGCCCCAGCATTTGAGTTTTTGTTTTTTGTTTTTGTTTTTGTTTTTGTTTTTAAGATGAGGGAGGAGGAGTTGTGATAGCAAAAGCTATTCTACCCACCAAAGATTAAAGGGCTTGTTTTGAATTGCATTTGTTCTGGCCCAGGCAAGAGCCCTGCCTTCTCCACTTGGAGTGAGGTTAGCCAGCAGAGACTTATTACATGTACAGTTACTTCCACAATCTAATGGTCCCAAGTAAGTCTCCCTTGACCCTAGGAAAGACATTTTTAATGCAGGCCAAGAAAAGACCCAAACTTATTCAAGATCCTGAACCAGCTATAATACCAGAGACTTCAATCTTCTAATATAGTGCTTGGGTCCCAATTCTGTGAATGTACTCGATCTGTCATGATTACCCAAAGAAGGGGAGGAGTTTAATAGCATTAGATGGTATTGCAAGGGACTCCAGAATGTCAATCATCCCTCCAGTTCACAACATTCCTTAGAATAGCACAAGGAACAGGAGCTGAATTGAAAAGCAATGATTGCTTGTTAGCTGGACTAGGACCTTTCTTCTGATATTTATTCTTTGAAAAAGCTAGTAGCAGATCCAAGAGGTCATGGTAGCCAACTTCCAATATGGCCCACAAAGATCCCCACCTAGTTGTATCTACACTCTTGTGTAGTCCCCTCCCTCTTTAATCAGGGTTGTTCTGTGTAACTAACAGCATGCAGAAGTGATGGAATGCCACTTCCTAAATTAGATTTTATGATATTAGTGGGGTTTTTTTGGGAGGGAGGGGAGCAGTTCCCTCCCCATCTTAGATCACTTGAATCTCCCTTTTGGTTCTGAGGGAAGTCAGTTGCCCTGGGTTTTTTTTTTTTTTTTTAAGATTTTTATTTATTTACTGAGAGAGAGAGTGATAGAGAGCATGAGAGGGGGAGAGTCAGAGGGAGAAGCAGACTCCCCACTGAGCAGGGAGCCCGATGCGGGACTTGATCCCGGGACTCCAGGATCATGACCTGAGCCGAAGGCAGTCGCTTAAACAACTGAGCCACCCAGGTGCCCCAGTTGCCCTGGGTTTTGAACACTCAGGGAGTCCTGTGGAGAGGTCCATGAGGCCTTCATTCCAATAGCCTGCGAGGAATCGAGGCCTGCCAGTACCCATGTGAGTGAGCTTAGGAGTGGATCCTCCAGCCCCAGATGCCTGGTTCCCTAAGACAACAGCTTGACTACAAATTCTTGAGCCAGAACCATCAAGCTAAGTCACTCCTGAATTCCTGACCCTTCAATCTATGAAATAATATTTGTTCTTTTAATCTGATAAATTTTGGAGTATTTTGTTACATATCAATATACGACTAATAAAATGCCAATGGCTCTGAATCATGGGGCCTTCCCAAACTCCTGTAGGCCTACTTTGTACCAGAACTTGAAGCAACATTCAGCCTCTGGGTTATGCATTTTGGGGTCGAGGGCCATGGCCCTGGGCATGAGTAAACCTGGCCTACCTATTAATTTTTTATTCTTTTGGGAGGGGCAAAGGAATAGGAAGGGAATGGGTATACAAACAGCTGGAGAAAGGAGGTTGGAGATTTATTTTTTACACTTACCTACACTAATGATTTTCTTAATTATCTGTGTAATTTTTTTTCTTGTTGGCTGCTGACCTGGGCCTTGCTTATTGTACAGGCAACACCTCTACTCCCTCTTTGCCAAATGTACCTGACTATGTGCATAGATGCAGGATGAGAGGTTTTGCTTTGGAATTTGGGGAAGCAGTTTTGGTTGGAGAGGAAAGTCTAACAAAGTTAGTGGAGGTCTGAATTTAGCCCCAACAGAATGAGGCTCTGGGCCCACGGAGAAGCACTCAAAGTTGGAGAGGAAGCTTTTCTCCCTCTTCCTGCTATAATTCAGGAACTCAGGTACCTCCAGGATGGAAAGCCCAGGATGCATGCCTTGTACGCATGCCCCAGGAAGTGGTAAGCCTCCTGTCCCTCACAGAGATGGGATCAGACTGGATTAAAATCACTAGAAACAAAACAGCTGAGATTTATCTTAAGTTCCCCCTCCCCCCTGCCACACACACCTTTTGAAATACTTGGAATAGTTTCCATTGTCCCAACTGACATAGGTTCTATCAACTAGGAAATCAGAAGAGGAGAAAAATGGAAAGAATAAACATGGGAGTCTCACTTTTTCACACCAACTCTGACATCAATTAGGTATTCAACTCTGATGTTAAGAGCCAAATGGAACAGGGCGCCTGGGTGGCTCGGATGGTTGGGCGTCTGCCTTCGGCTCGGGTCATGATCCCAGGGTCCTGGGATCCCAGGGATCCCAGCTCCCTGCTGGGCGGGGAGCCTGCTTCTCCCTCTGCCTCTCTCTCTCTCTCTCTGACTCTCATGAATAAATAAATAAAACATTAAAAAAAAAAAAAGAGCCAAATGGAACAGATGCATAGGGCAGGGTACAGGGGTGGGGCGGCTCAGAGCTTCCATTTCCATGCCTTTTCCAGGTACACCACCTGCCCAGCACCTCAATATGTGTACCAACCAAGAAGTTCCTTCAACCTTACCATTTAGGGATTTTTTATGGTGCAGGCACGATTGATGAAATCATTAGCCATCAGTGATTGAGCTCAATATCCAGCCCCTCTCTTCTCCCTGGAGGTTGAAGGGCAGAACTAAAATCTTTAATCCTCTAAATATGTGGTTGTTTCTGTGGCAACGAGTCCCATCCAGAGGCTATCCAGTGACCCACCCCCAACTCATGAGTCATTTCATTAGCATACAAAAAGAAAAAACAGTGAATTCCAAGGGTTTTCGGAGTTCTGAGCTAGGAACCTGTGACAATCAAATGTTTATTATACCACACCTTGAGACTCTAGAATAGAGGGGCAAAGAGTTGGAGTGATTTCTGAACCTCACCAGGAATACATACAGAGGCTATAGTGCTGGGATTCCGACTGTCTCAAGTCTCTAAAATGGGCTGCTCCAGGTTAAAGGTGAATATCTTACCCATCAACTCTTATCGCATGGAAGAATGAGGGAGCTAGAAATGGGAAATATTTTTTTTTTAGAAAGGAGACACTTTAGGCAGAAACCAAACCCTTTCAAAAATGCTTTGTACTGCCTGCTTTGGGATTATTTCAAACAATGCCCCAGGTGACAGTTTCCTTTGTGCTAGTCTAAACCTAGGGTATGCCAAAAAACACAGACACAATTACCTAGAATATTTAATATTTTTCACTGAGAGTCTTGAAGCATAAAGAAAAAATGAGAATTTAACACAAGAAGCAAATGATTCTTGGCTCCAAGAAAAATCAGACTAGGCACACTTTGATTTCAGTGTATGTAATTGAATTACCTTTATAATTTAACAAGCACCCTATAGGAAGCCTATAATTTTCCTTTTAAAAGGTGGTTTTATTTTTTTCCCCCTTTATATGTATGTATATATTTAAAGCTTCAACTGAAAGCTCTATTACTGATACCAAAACCCATTTATGTTTCCTCGGCACGTTTGATTGGATGAGACTAAGTTCATTGGGGTTCTCATGTGGGCATATAGTACTTCTAGAGAACTAAAAGTTTGCATTGGTTGTAGGGAGGAGTTGGTCTCATCCTTCCCTGGGAGTGGGACTTTCTTCATTTTGAAAATAAGGTAGGGTGCACTAAAGTGAAGGGAAATAACTGACATTTCACTTACTTTAGTGATTTTCTACAAAACAAAATATCATGGAAACAAAACAGTTCTTGAAACTTGCCCTATGGTGTTCCACTGCACAGGAGCTGCTCAAAAATTAAATAAACCTATAAACTTTTTTATTTCCATATGGGGGGAAATGTGCAGAGCTATGGTAATATATATGCACACTCACAAATCCCAAAATGCATGTATTGCAGTTGGTAATGTTTTCATAGACTTGCAAATGTTGAGATAAAAGTCAAAAGTACTTCAATCTTGTACTATTTGTGTATATGCAAAATTTTGCATGTGATTCTTTTACTCATTAAAAGCCTGTGGCTTTTAATATGTAGTTTTAAGGACTTTTTAATTCTTGTTTGAAAATACACGTGCACATACATTTTTACCTCCAAATCTTGCCTTTATTATTTATAAAGAGGCTGGTCAAGACAGTGAAATATTGAAATGTTTTTAGAAATTAAAGAAAAAAGTATAGAGCAAGGTCATATAAAAAACATATGGCTCACACACATCTGATTTCTCATCAAATAGTGGTTTATTAAATGCTGACTGGGTATTGGCACTAAATATTCAAGAATGTTTATTTTATTGAAAAGAAAGAAATGTAAATTCAATCACTTGTTTGGCCACCAATTTTTTTTTTTACACCTTTTAGGACTCAGTTTCCTCATTTGTAAATTGAGTCTCAGAAGACTTCTAAGGCCATGAGGGCCCGTTTTTAAAAAACTCTTAGAAGATTAGAGCCTCTGGCTTCTCAGTTAACTGTTGAAAAGTTTCATCTCCATTAGCTATAGGTCATTCAGTATGTCATTCTCAAAGGTCGCTGCACACAACATGATGTGCTCAGATCTCATTCCTGGATCCTGATTTCACTGGTCTTGGGTGTGAACTGAGCACTGGGAATATGGGAAGCGGTTGGGGTATGGAGTGTGGTGGTGAAATGCTACATATTAGAATCACCTGGGGAGCAAAATTTAAGAACCATAGGTCCAGCTTAGATCAAAAAGCAACCTAGGTATTCCTAATAAGGTGCAGATATCCTGCACTCAGGCCCAGAGATTCAGATTCAGTGGGTGTAGGATAAAGCCCAGAAAGCTACCTTTTTTTTAAGCTTTCATTGGTATCAATATCTATAGATCTATATTTGAATATAGTTGACACGTGATGTTATATTAGTTTTAGGTATACAACAGGGACTCAACTCTGTATATGTTATGCTATGTTCACCACAAGTGTAGCTACCATCTGTCACCATGCAATACTATTACAATACCTTTTTAACAAGTTCCTCCTGTGCTTGATGCAGGGGTTCTTAGAGCCACACTTTGAGAAGTACTGCTTTAGATTATAATTCTTACGTTCTCTCTCATGGTTTAAATAAGTGGGACTAGCCTTAAAAGAACAGCTTCTCTAAACTGGATTCTAGCTTTGGGAAATTGGGGGAGGGTGAAGAGTACTGGGCAAAAGGTCATTCCTTGCAATTATTATACATTGAGATTTACTTCAGAAAAATTAGGGGTGTTGTTATGGCAACATGCTGAGAGTGGGAAAACCCCACCAACTACATGAAAAACTAAGACCCAGATCTGAACAGTTAAGACATGGCCATAGGAGACCTCACCATAGGCCAGAATGTCTGGGGCTCAAGCCATCTATTTCTTTTTCATAAAAAAGAAAGAACTTCTGGGTTCTCAAAATTTTGGATACAAGTGCTCAGGAACATCCTGCAGTAAACTATGACGCAATATCACAGTCCTTGCTTGGGTGGACTCATCATATCCAGATACTTAACAAGCTGTTCTTTCCTGCTGGTCTCATCCAGCATAATTACCAGTGCCCTCCTCTGTCATCCGGGGCACTCAATCCATCTGGGCTTTCCAAATAATGGTGGAAAGGACCAAAGGTGCCTGGTTGAGTGTAGCAGATGCTCTTGATGCCCTGTCAATTCCCTTCAGCCCCTTCCCTTTCAGTGCATGCTGGCCCAACTTCCATCTCCCAGCCCACTGTCTCTGCCTGACAACCAGCATTTGTTCTATCCTCAAACAGTAACATACACACACATAGACTTTAGCTAATGACTGAGGGGAGTTGGTGTTAGCTCCCTGGCCTTGTGAGGCATGTTTCTTGCAATAGGTCCCAGAATTCCTCACCTGGATTAAGATTCAGGGCAAGAAACACACCTTTTATTGACTGCTTCCCTTCCTTGTCTCACTTCTCCACTCCCCAGCTCGTGTTTCCTGGGATCACATCCAAAATAAACTACTTGCACTCAAATCTTCATTTGGGTTCCTCCACAAACAGATGCTGAGACAAAGACATTGGGATTGCCTGCTTCTTGTAACTAATCCCCCATGTTTATAGCTCAGCTACTTCTGCATACTTAAATGTGATGTTCTCGGATAGAAATAAGCATTATCTTCAGTTACAGAGAAGGTTTTGGTGCTCAAATATCTGAACTAAACACCGTTAATTGTCTATAATACTCAAAGGAGTTGTTGAACTTCAGCCTTTATATAAAGACAAGAGAATGGTTTTATAAATTGCAAATATTTTATGATATACATAGTCACTCAATCATTTTTAGAACAAGTAGGCATGAATAAATCTAGAGTGGCTGGCAGGCTAGATTATTAAGCTTAGTTTACAAACATTATTTCAAGCTGCATAAACGTAATATTGCTGATCCTTTGTGCTAGGAAGTTGATGAATCCCATCCAGGTCCTCCCCCTTCCTAGCCTGGTCTGCATTATTTGCTGATTCTTCTGTTTCCCATGCTGTTCCATACCCCATACAAGTCTGTGTTAGATGTTCTCTCTTGCAGTGAAGACAGGCGTAATCACTTTGCACATACAAGTGATTATTGATACACACCCATGTATATAAAATATGTAATTGCTCAGAGCTTTCTTCCACTATGCTTTTATACTTCTAGTTATCCATAATTTGCTACCACAGACCCCTGTGATTTAGAACACAATTTATTTCCCTTCAATATACTTTATAAAATGAGAGAGCCAGCAGTGATGGTGTTACTCTACTGTTGTTCTCTTTTTTTGGGTAAAATGACAACTTACTACTATCTAAAAGTTATCCCTGTTGTGCAGGACATTAGTGGACATTTGCTGGTTGAATGGTGAGCTTCTGGCTGGTTCAGTCAGAGGCCCATGAGATTGGCAGCATGTGTGGACAACCCATGGCAAACAGTGTAGACTCTGGGAGTATCACTCATTTTCTAAATTCTCAGAACGAACTAGAATGTAAACACCAGGGACAGCCCAATAGAGATCAGGATATAAGGTTTATTGCTGGCAGTGATGGATTGAAGAATGTGGCCTGGATCTAAACCTCAATTTCCTAAGATCCTCCCTCCTCCAACTGTGCAAGTCTATACTCTATACCCTTAGATGAGAGATTGAGCCTATAGAGCAGACACATGACCAAAATCACTGGGTGGAATATATGACCTGATCATAGGAGGGGCCCTGGCTCAGCTGACCAATTCTACCCATAGATGAGGTTGCTGTATATGAAAAAGTATGAGAAAAACATACCATATAAGAGTATTGACACAATGACCTTGCCCACTAGTGAAGTACAGACCTGTGAATGTCGGATTCTGAACTATTGCGTTGGCCATTCTTCTCCTAGAGAGGAGGGAGGTGGTGCTGAAGGACAGTAGACATTCTTGTGTTCTCATGATTCTACATGGGGGCGGGGGAAGGAAGTCCATTTCTCTGTGGCCCATGTCGGTAGTGCTTGTTTGCACTACCTGTTCTATTGATCACAAGTCTATTAGTTGGATGAGTTTACTAAATCTCTTTCCGGTTTTCCTATTTTTCTCTTTATCTCCTGGGCCATGGCCCCAGCTCAGGCCACCAAAAACACTGAGATCACCACTAGAGCCTTACATGCAAACTTTTCTTCATTTGCCCCTTCACATTCTTCTCTGTGCCCCAGGAGGCTGCCCTTCATAGACTGCATCACCCAAATTCCCATACCATCTATGTTCTGGTTAGGTTAGGCTACCAGGAAGCATGGACTGAGG
Source organism: Mirounga angustirostris (assembly GCF_029215605.1). NCBI lineage: Eukaryota > Metazoa > Chordata > Mammalia > Carnivora > Phocidae > Mirounga > Mirounga angustirostris. The sequence continues at coordinate 36,377,525 of NW_026991716.1, forward strand.
TCATAGGGGTTCAGGTCTCCCCTTTTCCCTACTTGCTGGGCATGGTTTTGGCAATGGCTGCAATCCTCTACAGACACAGCTTGTGTTCCATGGCCCCTCTTCCATGCCGCCAGTCCTTCCCCAGGACCCTATGGGATTGGTGTGGCAAAGTCTCTCACCCTTGCTAATCCTCAAATCTGTCCTCTTTGCTTGTCCTTTTGGTGCCCACACCTCTGTAAATAACTCTTCATTACACTTTCTTCAATAAAACTCTGAGTGTGCCATTTCCTGTGGGAACCCTGATACACCCTCTAAATGATCTCCCTACAGTAGACCCTATAATCCATTCAACATGCTTTGAAAATGCAAATCTGTCACTCCCCTGATTAACACACTCCAAATGACTAACTGCCCTCAGGCCAAAGTCCAAAGTCCTCCCAGGCACCCCTATGATCTGTTTATTCTCACATTTCCTCTTTTCATCCTCCCTGTTGCTCTTTTCAGTCCAGAACTGAACTTTATAGTTGCTCAAAACCTTCTTCCCTTGAACATTTACACATACTGCTTTCTGCCTGAAACATGCCCTCTTCCTCCTTTATCTTCCACCCTATTCCCATAGCTCCAACCTTTTACCTGGATAGATCCTACTTGTGCCTTAGGCCTCAGCTTCGATGTCACCTCTTCCCTTATTAGAGTAGGACTAGCACCCATTTATTTGCATACATGTCCCAAAAAACTATGACTTCCCTGTTTTCCACAGCACTCTTGTGTACCATTCTATCCTTGGTTCTGGGAACTATGACTGGCAAAGGAATAGGAATAAATGAGTAGGATGGCCAACAGGCCAGCAACCATCACACTTGTTCATCATTGTTTTTTGAAGAAATTATCTCCTAGTCAGTCTTTAATTGTGGTATAGAACTAAGAACCTTATAGGAAAAGAAATATGATACATGAACTCTCAGGCTGATTGGGATGCTATAAAAAAAAAAAAAAAGATCCTTTGGTCCCATATCACCCTACTTTCAGGGCTTAATGATGATGGGTGGTACACTCCTGGGTGACTGAAAATCCCTCCACATACATACTCCTCTTTTCACACAGGTAGTGACAGTGGGACCATTTCCATTATCATGGTCTTTTAAAATCTTAGGTATGTAGAATTGGATTATGGATTAGTAATAATCTTAGTTTATAAAGCATTATCAATCCACAAATAACCTGCCAATCATTTATTTAGCTATTCTTAATACTTACGTTCTCCACTCCCCATCCCCCCCAAATTAAGATCTTGACAATAACCTACATCTAACAATGCAGTTTCCTCCATCCCATGCCTTTGGCTCTTTCTGCTTCAGGTTACCATGATCCTGAATCTTGTGGTTTTCACTTTTCTGTTTTCCTTTTTAGAAGATTTTGTTATACAGAGAGGGGGAAGATGACAGAGGAGTAGGGGACCCTATTTCAACTGGTCCCGGAATAGAGCTAGATATCTACCAAACCACTCTGAGCACCCACAAAACCAGCCTGAGATGTAAGAAGCTCTGGATCTCTACAAACAGAATATTGTAGGCAGCTGGTTTTGAGGTACAAAGTGGGGAGCCGTGATTCCGCAGGCAGATATAAGAGGATAAATGGCAGCGGGAGGGTGCCTAACCATGGGATGCTACACCACCAGTGAATGACAGCCTCGCGCGCTGGGAACAGGCACAGACTCTCAGACCAGTAGCAGCAGGGAAAGGACTCTAGGGTAGCCCCTGGGGTGGAAACCCAGAGCGGCCGGGTAGTGCCTGCGAACTGCAGCCCCTGGATGGAACCCCAGAGCAGCGGGGCCACGCGTGCGAACTGGGAGCAGCTGGCGGTTTTAGAAGCACAAAGGGCAGAGATGTGCCCTGACCTGGAGGCAGAACTGGGAGTGCTGCGGAGGGGCACACAACCCAGGATGCTGCAGTTTATATCAGCACGGACAGAAACGGAGACAGTGTGGCCTGGAGACCTCACTGAAGAACAGACTGCGATCTCTCTTCTCTGAGGCAGAGGGTTGGAAATGGTCACTTCTGCTCTGACTTGCAGAAGAGACACAGAAAGCCGCTAGGAAAAGCCACCAGAGAACAAAAGCCCCCAAAACTGATTCCCGCTGAGCCCATCCCCCACCACAGGGGCACAGGGCAACTCCGCCAGAACAGGGTTGCCTGAGTAACAGTGCGGCAGGCCCCTCCTGCAGAAGACAGGCTGGGAAAACAAGAGGCCAGCAACCCTAAGGTCCCAAGAAAACAGGTGCATCTTGCTTGGGTTCTGGTCAATAATTTGGACTCTATACATTCCCTCAAACACCCATCAACAGAATGACTAGGAGGAGAGCCCCCAAAACAAAAGAGACTCAGAGATTATGACTTCTGCTGCAGATTTACAAATGGATGCAGATATAACCAAGATGTCGGAGATGGAATTCAGGCTAGCAATTGTGAAGACAATGGCTAGAATGGAGAAATCAATTAATGGCAACATAGAGTCTCTAAGGGCAGAAATAAAAGGGGAATTGGCAGAACTTAAAAATGCTATCAATGCGATCCAATCCAATCTAGATAATCTAATAGCTAGGGTAACTGAGACAGAAGAGAGAATAAATGACCTGGAAGATAATATAATAGATAAAAAGGGAAAAGAGGAGGCCAGGGAAAAACAACTCAGAATCCATGAAAATAGAATCAGAGAAATAAGTGACACCATGAGGTGTTCCAATGTCAGAATAATTGGAATCCCGGAGGGAGTGGAGAGAGAGAGGACTAGAAGATGTATTTGAGCAAATTGTAGCTGAGAACTTCCCTAATCTGGGGAATGAAACAAACATTCGAGTCCTAGAGGCAGAGAGGACCCCTCCCAAGATCAAGGAAAACAGGCCAACACCCTGGCATGTAATACTAAAACTTGCAAATCTTAGAACCAAGGAAACCATCTTAAGGGCAGTTAGGGGGAAGAGATTCCTTACATACAGAGGGAGGAACATCAGAATAACGTTAGACCTATCCACAGAGACCTGGCAAGCCAGAAACGCCTGGCAAGACATATTCAGGGTACTAAATGAGAAGAACATGCAGCCAAGAATACTTTATCTGGCAAGGCTTTCATTTAGAATGGATGGAGAGATGCAGAGCTTCCATGACTGGCAGAAACTGAAAGAATATGTGACCACTAAGCCGGCCCTGCAAGAAATATTAAGGGGGGGTTCTATAATAGGAGAAAGACCCCAAGAGTGATCTACAACAGAAATTTAGAGGGACAATCTATAAAAACAATGTCTTCACAGGCAACATGATGACAATTAATTCATATCTTTTAATAATCACTCTCAACGTGAATGGCCTAAACGCTCCCATAAAACGGCACAGGGTTGCAGATTGGATAAAAAGACAGGACCCATCCATATGCTGTCTACAAGAGACTCATTTGGAACCTAAAGATACATCCAGCCTGAAAGTGAAGGGATGGAGCTCTATCTTCCATGCCAGCAGACCTCAAAAGAAAGCTGGGGTAGCAATTCTTATATCAGACAAATTAGATTTTAAACTAAAGTCTGTAATAAGAGACACAGAAGGACACTATATCATTCTTAAAGGGTCTATCCAACAAGAAGATCTAACAATTGTAAATATCTATGCCCCCAACATGGGAGCAGCCATCTACATAAGCCAACTGTTAACCAAAATAAAGAGTCATATTGATAACAATACGTTAATTGTAGGAGACCTCAATACTCCACTCTCAGCAATGGACAGATCATCTAAGCAGAAAATCAACAAGGAAACAAGAGCTTTGAATGATACATTGGACCAGATGGACCTCATAGATATTTACAGAACATTCCACCCTAAAACAACAGAACACTCATTCTTCTCGAGCACACATGGAACTTTCTCCAGAATAGACCATATACTGGGTCACAAATCAGGTCTCAACTGATACCAAAAGACTGAGATTATTCCCTGCATATTCTCAGACCACAATGCTCTAAAACTGGAACTCAATCACAAGAAAAAATTTGGCAGAAATTCAAACACTTGGAAGCTAAAGACCACTCTGCTCAAGAATGTTTGGGTCAACCAGGAAATCAAAGAAGAACTTAAACAATTCATGGAAATGAATGAGAATGAAAACACATCAGTCCAAAACCTATGGGATACTGCAAAGGCAGTCCTAAGGAGGAAATATATAGGATCCAAGCCTCACTCAAAAAAATAGAAAAATCCCAAATTCACCAACGAACTCTACACCTTAAAGAACTAGAGAAAAAGCAAAAAACGACGCCTAAGCCACACACTAGAAGAGAAATAATTAAAATTAGAGCAGAAATCAATGAATTAGAAACCAGAAACACAGTAGATCAGATCAATGAAACTAGAAGTTGGTTCTTTGAAAGAATTAATAAGATCGATAAACCACCGGCCAGACTTAATCCAACAGAAGAGAGAAAGGACCCAAATTAATAAAATTATGAATGAAAGGGGAGAGATCATGACTAACACCAAGGAAATAGAAATAATTATTAGAAATTATTATCAACGACTATATGCCAATAAGCTGAGCAATCTGGATGAAATGGAGGCCTTCCTGGAAACCTATGAGCTGCCAAGACTCAAACAGGAAGAAATAGACAACCTGAATAGGCCAATAACCAGTAACAAGATTGAAGCAGTGATCAAAAACCTCCGAAAAAAAAAGAGTTCAGGGCCTGATGGATTCCCTGGGGAATTCTACCAAACATTCAAAGAAGAAATAATACCTATTCTACTGAAGTTGTTTCAAAAAATAGAAACAGAAGGAAAACTTCCAAACTCATTCTATGAGGCCAGCATTACCTTAATCCCCAAACCAGGCAAAGACCCCATCAAAAGGTGAATTTCAGACCAATATCCCTGATGAATATGGATTCCAAAATCCTCCACAAAATCCTAGCTAATAGGATCCAACAATACATTAAAAGGATCATCCACCACGACCAAGTGGGATTTAATCCCGGGCTGCAAGGGTATTTCAACATTCACAAATCAATCAATGTGATAGAACACATTAATAAGAGGAGGGAGAAGAACCATATGGTCCTCTCAATTGATGCAGAAAAAGCATTTGACAAAATACAACATCCTTTCCTGATTAAAACTCTACAGAGTATAGGGATAGAGGGAACATTCCTCAAGTTCATAAAATCCATCTATGAAAAACCCACAGCGAATATCATCCTCAATGGGGAAAAGCTGAGAGCCTTTCCCTTAAGATCAGGAACACGTTAAGGGTGCCCACTCCCACCACTGTTGTTCAACATAGTACTAGAAGTCCTAGCAACAGCAATCAGACAACAAAAAGAAATAAAATGTATTCAAATTGGCAAAGAAGTCAATCTCTCTCTTTTCGCAGACGACATGATACTTTATGTGGAAAACCCAAAAGACTCCACCCCCAAATTACTAGAACTCATCCAGTAATTCAGTAATGTGGCAGGATACAAAATCAATGCACAGAAATCAGTTGCTTTCTTATACACTAACAACACAACTGTAGAAAGAGAAATTAGAGAAACGATTCCATTTACAATAGCACCCAAAACCATAAGATACCTCAGAATAAACCTAACCAAAGCAGTAAAGGATCTTTACTCTAGGAACTACAAAACAGTCATGAAAGGAATTGAAGAAGACACAAAAAGATGGAAAAATATTCCATGCTCATGGATCAGAAGAATAAACATTGTTAAAATGTCCATGCTACCCAGAGCAATCTATACCTTCAATGCCATCCCGATCAAAATTCCAATGACATTTTTCAAAGTGCTGGAACAAACAATCCTAAAATTCGTATGGAATCAGAAAAGACCCCGAATCGCCAAGGAAATGTTGGAAAAGAAAAACAAAGCTGGGGGCATCACGTTGCCCGATTTCAAGCTATATTACAAAGCAGTGATCACCAAGACAGCATGGTACTGGCACAAAAACAGACATATAGACCAATGGAACAGAATAGAGAACCCAGGTATGGACCCTCAACTCTATGGTCAAATAATCTTTGACAAAGCAGGAAAAAACATGCAATGGAAAAAAGACAGTCTCTTCAATAAATGGTGCTGGGAAAATTGGACAGCCACATGCAGAAGAATGAAACTCAACCATTCTCTAACACCATTCACAAAGATAAACTCAAAGTGGATGAAAGACCTCAATGTGAGACAGGAATCCATCAAAATCCTAGAGGAGAACATAGGCAGTAACGTCTTTGACATCGGCCACAGCAACTTCTTTCAAGATACATCTCCAAAAGCTAGTGAAACAAAAGCAAAAATGAACTTTTGGGACTTCATCAAGATAAAAAGCTTCTGCACAGCAAAGAAAACAGTCAATCAAACAAAGAGGCAACCCACAGAATGGGAGAAGATATTTGCAAATGACACTACAGATAAAGGGCTGGTATCCAAGATATATAAAGAACTTCTCAAACTCAACACCCAAAAAACAAATAATCAAGTCAAAAAATGGGCAGAAGACATGAACAGACACTTCTCTGAAGAAGACATAGAAATGACTAACAGACACATGAAAAAATGTTCATCATCATTAGCCCCAGAGAAATCCAAATCAAAACCACATTGAGATACCACCTTACATCAGTTAGAATGGCAAAAATGGACAGGGAAAGAAACAACAAATGTTGGAGAGGTTGTGGAGAAAGGGGAACCCTCTTACACTGTTGGTGGGAATGCAAGTTGGTACAGCCACTTTGGAAAACAGTGTGGAGGTGCCTCAAAAATTTAAAAATAGAGCTACCCTATGAGCCAGCAATTGTACTCCTGGGTATTTATCCCAAAGACACAGATGTAGTGAAAAGAAGGGCCAATGCACCCCAATGTTCATAGCAGCAACGTCTGCAATAGCCAAACTGTTGAAAGAGCCGAGATGCCCTTCAACAGATGAATGGATAAAGAAGATGTGGTCCATATATACAATGGAATATTACTCAGCCATCAGAAAAGATGAATACCCAACTTTTACATCAACATGGATAGGTCTGGAGGAGATTATGCTAAGTGAAATAAGTCAAGCAGAGAAAGTCAATGATCATATGGTTTCAATTATTTGTGGAACATAAGGAATAACATGGAGGACATTAGGAGAAGGAAGGGAAAAATGAGGAGGGGGAATTGGAGGGAGCTATGAACCATGGGAGACTATGGACCTTGAGAAACAAACAGGGTTTTAGAGGGGAGGGGGAGAGGGGATTGGTTAGCCCAGAGATGGGTATTAAGGAGGGCACATACTGCATGGAGCACTGGGTGTTATATCGTGGATCACCACATCAAAAACCAATGATGTATTGTATGGTGACTAACGTAACATAATAAAGTTAAAAAAAAAAAAAAGATTTTGTTGTACCAATATTTTTAAAGAGGGTTTGCATTTTAGTTTTTAATTTTATAGGAAAGTCATCTTGATATATATAATTACATATATTATAATCTTTTCGATTTACTTTGTCACTTTACTTATATTACTAAAGCTCATGTATATTGTTATATGTCACTGTAGTTATTTTGCTTTCATTGAATAATCTCCCCCTTAGTAAATATTCCACAATTTACTCATTCTTCTTTAGGGGACAGGCATTCAAGATGGTTTCCAAAGCCATTGTGAATAGTGTGCTAGGAACAGCCTTTTAGATGTCTCCTGTTGTACATGTATCAGTCAGAATAAATTAAACTGTGCTACAGTAACAAACTCTCAAATTCTCAGCAGCTTGAAACGAGAAAGGTTTCTTATTCACACTGTATATCCTTTACAGTTAATGGAGAAAGCTCTGCTTATAGTCACTCAAGGACCAAAGCCAAGAAAATAGTCACTATCTCAAATGTCAACAGCTGTGCCAGAGTGTGAAAAAAAGAGCACTGAAAGATCAAATATCAGCATTTCAGTGCTCTGGCATGAAAGTGACATAAATAACTTCTACCCATAACTCTTTGGTGATAACTAAACCTATGGCCCCACCCAGCCACAAGAGGCGAAAATGCACATTTCCATAGATGAGGGGAAAACCAGATATATTTGGAACTTTGAATATTCAGTTTTAGGAGATACTTTACAGCCCAGCAATTCCTTCCCTGCACATACAGGCAAAGAATTCTGCATTGGGTGGAGCAAGATGGCAGAGGAATAGGAGACCTGGATTTTGTCTCCTCTCAGGAATTCAGCTGGATAGGGATCAAACCATTCTGAACACCTACGAACTCAACAGGAGATCAAAGAAAAGAATAGCAACAACTCTCTGAACGGAAAAGTGACCACTTTCTGGAAGGTAGGACATGCTGAGAAGTGAATCTGAGGTGATATTCAGGAGGCTAGACGGCGGGGGAGGGGGCCTCCATCGGCTGCTTCTGGCAAGTGATAGAGCCACGGAGCACAAAATCGGAACTTTTAGAAGTCTGCTCTGCTGAGGGACGTCGCTCCAGTGGCTAAGTGGGAGGTGGAACCCTCACGGGACAGTGTGGTCTCAGGACCCTCGGGGTCACAGAAAGACCTGGGGTGCCTGAATGTGGCAGAGCTCCTAGGTATCAGAGCAGGGAAGCCGGCTGCAGAGACAGAGCCGAGGCGCAGACTCTCAGCTTGGGGTTGCCATAAACCGTGATCTGCGGCACAGTCGGGCCACTGCGCTTCCAGCAGGGACCCAACAAGTGGCAGATCTGGGGAGACTCACCTTCCTCCCCCGGGGAGGAGCTGCATGGAAGCAGACTGCGGGGATCTGCTGGGTTTGGAGACTCCACACTGAGTTGGGTGCCAGAGATAGAAATGCTCGGTCACAGGCCGGGTGAGTACAGAGTGTGGCCGGAGACCAGGGAGATGGGAGTGACTGACTGCTTTTCTCTGGGGGCTCACTGAGGAGTGGGGCCCTGAGTTCTCGGCTCCTCTGGGGCAGAGAATGGGGGGCCGCCATTTTCACTCTTGTCCTCCAAAGCTATACGGAAAGCTTGCAGGGAACAAAACCTCCCGAGAGCAAACACGAGCAGATTACTTAGCCCGGACCCAGCAAGGGCGGGGCAATTCCGCCTCTAGCAAAGGCATTTGGGAACCACAGCAACAGGCCCCTCCCCCAGAAGATCAGCAAGAACAGCCAGCCAAGACCAAGTTTACCGATCAATGAGAATGGCAGAACTCCAGTACTAGGGGAATACTGCACATAGAATTCATGGCTTTTTTTTACCATGATTCTTTAGTCTTTCAAAGTTAATTTTTTAAAAATATCTTTTTTTTATTCTTCTTTTTCCCTTTTTCAACCAACATCTTATCAATTCCTTTTTTAAAAGAAACATTTTTATTTTTCATTTTTAGAGTCATATCCCATCCCTTCATAGTAGTTACCCTTATTTTTGGAATATATATATAAGTTGTTCTCTCTTTAAAATTTGGAGATACAGTTTCTTCTAAAAGATCAAAATATAGCCTAAATCTCTAGTGTATGGCTTTGTTCTAGTCTACTGCCTGATCACATTCTCTCCCTTTTTTTATTCTTTTTTTAAAATCTCTTCTTTCTTTTTTCAATCAACTTATCATCAATTCCTTTTATACAATTTTTAATAATTTTTATCTTTACAGTCATATTCCATCCCTTCATTGTATCAACCCTTATTTTTGTACATATATAAGTTTTACTTTCTTTAAAATTTTGGGAGGCACTTTCTTCCAACAGACCAAAATACACCAAAAATTTAGTGTGTGGCACTGATCTATGCACCAGCCTGATCATATTTGATCATATTCTGGTTTTTTTGTTTTGTTCTGTTGTTGTTTGTTTTTATCTTTTTCTTTTTTTTTTTCTTTTTCTTTTTCCTTTCTTTCCCTTTCTTTCACCCTGGTTTCAGATCTTTTCTGATTTGTTTAGAGTATATTTTCTGGGGATGTTGTTACCCTGTTAGCATTTTGTTCTCTCATTCATCTATTCTCCTCTGCACAAATGACAAGATGGAAAAAATCACCTCAACAAAAAGAACAAGAGGTAGTACCAACTGCCAGAGACCTACTCAATACAGACATTAGTATGATGTCGGACCTAGAGTTCAGAATCATGATTTTAAAGATACTAGCTGGGCTTCAAAAAAACATGGAAGTTATTAGAGAAACCCTTTCTGGAGAAATAAAAGAACTAAAATCTAACCAAGTTGAAATCAAAAAGGCTATTAATGAGGTGCAATCAAAAATGGGGGCACTAACTGTTAGGATTAATGAGTCAGAAGATAGAATCAGTGATATAGAAGACCAAATGATGGAAAATAAAGAAGCTGAGAAAAAAGAGAGAAAAATAACTACTGGATCACGAGGGCAGAATTCAAGAAATAAGCAATACCATAACATGAAACAACATTAGAATAATTGGGATCCCAGAAGAAGAAGAAAGAGAGAGAGGGGCAGAAGGTTTATCGGAGCAAATTATAGCAGAGAACTTCCCTAGTTTGGGGAAGGAAACAGGCATCAAAATCCAGGAGGCACAGAGAATCCCTCTCAAAATCAATAAAAATAGGTCAACACCCTGACATCTAATAGTAAAACTTACGAGTCTCAGAGACAAAGAGAAAATCCTGAAAGCAGCTCGGGAGAAGAGATATGTAACCTACAATGGTAGAAACATTAGATTGGCAACAGACCTATCCACAGAGACCTGGCAGGCCAGAAAGGACTGGCAAGATATCTTCAGAGCACTAAATGAGAAAAATATGCAGCCAAGAATACTATATCCAGCTAGGCTGTCATTGAAAATAGAAGGAGAGATAAAAAGCTTCAAGGACAAAAAAAAACTAAAGGAATTTGCAAACACAAAACCAGCCCTACAAGAAATACTGAAAGGGGTGCTCTAAGCAAAGAAAGAGCCTAAAAGCAACATAGACCAGAAACGAACACAGACAATATACAATAACAGTCACCTTATAGGCAATACAGTGGCACTAAATGCATATCTTTCAATAGTTACCCTGAATGTGAATGGGCTTAATGCCCCAATCAAAAGACACAGGCTATCAGACTGGATTAAAAAACAAGACCCACTGATATGCTGTCTGCAAGAGACTCATTTTAGAACCAAAGACACCCCAGATTGAAAGTGAGGGGGTGGAAAACCATTTACCATGCTAATGGACACCAAAAGAAATTTGGGGTGGCAATCCTTGCATCAGACAAATTAGATTTTAAACCAAAGACTGTAATAAGAGATGAGGAAGGACACTATATCCTACTTAAAGGGTCTATCCAACAAGAAGATCTAACAATTGTAAATATCTATGCCCCTAACATGGGAGCAGCCAATTATATAAGGCAATTAATAACAAAAGCAAAGAAACACATTGACAGCAATACAATAATAGTGGGGGACTTTAACACCGCCCTCACTGAAATGGACAGATCATCTAAGCAAAAGATCAACAAGGAAATAAAGACTTTAAATGACACACCGGACCAAATGGACTTCACAGACATATTCAGAATATTCCATCCCAAAGCAATGGAATACACATTCTTCTCTAGTGCCCGTGGAACATTCTCCAGAATAGATCACATCCTAGGTCATAAATCAGGTCTCAACCAGTACCAAAAAATTGGGATCATTCCCTGCCTATTTTTAGACCACAATGCTTTGAAACTAGAACTCAATCACAAGAGGAAAGTCAGAAAGAACTCAAATACATGGAGGCTAAAGAGCATCCTACTAAACAATGAATTGGTCAACCAGGAAATCAAAGAAGAATTAAAAAAATTCATTGAAACCAATGAAAATGAAAACACAACTATTCAAAATCTTTGGGATGTAGCAAAGGTGGTCCTATGAGGAAAGTATATAGCAATACAAGCCTTTCTCAAAAACAAGAAAGGTCTCAAATACACAACCTTACCCTATACCTAAAGGAGCTGGAGAAAGAACAGCAAATAAAGCCTAAACCCAGCAGGAGAAGAGAAATAATAAAGATCAGAGCAGAAATCAATGAAATAGAAACCAAAAGAACAGTAGCACAAATCAACAAAACTAGGAGCTGGTTCTTTGAAAGAATTAACAAGATTGATAAACCCCTGGCCAGACTTATCCAAAAGAAAAGAGAAATGACCCAAAACAACAAAATCATGACTGAAAGAGGAGAGATCACAACCAACACCAAAGAAATACAAATAATTATAAAAACATATCATGAGCAACTCTATGCCAGCAAATTAGATAACCTGGAAGAAATGGATGTATCCTAGAGATGTATGAACTACCAAAACTGAACGAGGAAGAAATAGAAAACCTGAACAGACCTATAACCACTAAGGAAATTGAAGCAGTCATCAAAAATCTCCCAACAAACAAAAACCCAGGGCCAGATGGCTTCCCAGGGGAATTCTACCAAACATTTCAAGAAGAATTAATACCTATTCTTCTGAAACTGTTCTAAAAAATAGAAATGGAAGGAAAACTTCCAAACTTATTTTATGAGGCCACCATTACCTTGATTCCAAAACCAGACAAAGACCCCATCAAAAAGGAGAATTACAGACCAATATCCCTGATGAACATGGATGCAAAAATTCTCACCAAAATACTAGCCAGTAGGATCCAACAGTACATTAAAAAGATTATTCACCACGACCAAGTGGGATTTATCCCTAGGCTGCAAGTTTGGTTCAACATCTGCAAATCAATCAATGTGATACAATACATTAATAAAAGAAAGAACAAGAATCATAGGATCCTCTCAATAGATGCAGAAAAAGCATTTGACAAAGTACAGCATCCTTTCTTGATCAAAACTCTTCAGAGTATAGGCATAGAGGGTACATACCTCAATATCATAAAAGCCATCTATGAAAAACCTACAGTGAATATCATTCTCAATGGGGAAAAACTGAGAGCTTTCCCCCTAAGGTCAGGAACGCGGCAGGGATGTCTACTATCGCCATTGCTATTCAACACAGTATTAGAAGTCCTAGCCACAGTAATCAGACAACAAAAAGAAATCAAAGGCATCCAAATCAGCAAAGAAGAAGTCAAACTCTCACTGTTTGCAGATGATATGACACTTTATGTGGAAAACCCAAAAGACTCCACCCCAAAACTGCTAGAACTCATACAGGAATTCAGTAAAGTGGCAGGATATAAAATCAATGCACAGAAATCAGTGGCATTCCTATACACCAACAACAAGACAGAAGAAAGAGAAATTAAGGAGTCGATCCCATTTACAATTGCACCCAAAACCATAAGATACCTAGGAATAAATCTAACCAAAGAGGCAAAGGATCTGTACTCAGAAAACTATAAAATACTCATGAAAGAAATTGAGGAAGACACAAAGAAATGGAAAAACGTTCCATGCTCATGGATTGGAAGAACAAATATTGTGAAGATGTCAATGCTACCTAGAGCGATCTACACATTCAATGCAATCCCCATCAAAATACCATCCACTTTTTTCAAAGAAATGGGACAGATAATCCTAAAATTTGTATGGAAACAGAAAAGACCCCGAATAGCCAGAGGAAGGTTGAAAAAGAAAAGCAAAGCCGGCGGCATCACAACTCCGGACTTCAAGCTCTATTACAAAGCTGTCATCATCAAGACAGTATGGTACTGGCACAAAAACAGACACATAGATCAAGGGAACAGAATAGAGAGCCCAGAAATGGACCCTCAACTCTATGGTCAACTAATCTTCAACAAAGCAGGAAAGAATGTCCAGTGGAAAAAAGACAGTCTCTTCAACAAATGGTGTTGGGAAAATTGGATAGCCACATGCAGAAGAATGAAACTGGACCATTTCCTTACACCACACACAAAATTAGACTCCAAATGGTTGAAAGACCTCAATGTGAGACAGGAATCCATCCAAATCCTAAAGGAGAACACAGGCAGTAACCTCTTCGACCTCAGCCGCAGCAACTTCTTCCTAGAAACATTGCCAAAGGCAAGGGAAGCAAGGTCAAATATGAACTATTAGGACTTCATCAAGATAAAAAGGTTTTGCAAAGCAAAGGAAACAGTCAACAAAACCAAAGGACAACCGACAGAATGGGAGAAGATATTTGCAAATGACATATCAGATAATGGGCTAGTATCCAAAATCTATAAAGAACTCATCAAACTCAACACCCAAAGAACAAAGAATCCAATCAAGAAATGGGCAGAAGACATGAACAGACATTTTTCCAAAGAAGACATCCAAATGGCCAATAGACACATGAAAAAGGGCTCAACATCACTCGGCAGCGGGGAAATCCAAATCAAAACCTCAATGAGATACCACCTCACACCAGTCAGAATGGCTAAAATTAACAAGTCAGGAAACGACAGATATTGGCGGGGATGCGGAGAAAGGGGAACCCTCCTACACTGTTGGTGGGAATGCAAGCTGGTGCAGCCACTCTGGAAAACTGTATGGAGTTTCCTCAAAAAGTTGAAAATAGAGCTACCCTATGATCCAGCAATTGCACTACTGAGTATGTACCCCAAAGATACAAATGTAGGGATCCGAAGGGGCATGTGCACCCCAATGTTTATAGCAGCAATGTCCACAATAGCCAAACTGTGGAAAGAGCCGAGATGTCCATCAACAGATGAATGGATAAAGAAGAGGTGGTATAGGGCGCCTGGGTGGCTCAGTTGGTTAAGCAACTGACTTCGGCTTGGGTCATGATCCTGGAGTCCTGGGATTGAGTCCCGCATCGGGCTCCCTGCTCGGCAGGGAGTCTGATTCTCCCTCTGACCCTCCTCCTTGTCATGCTCTCTGTCTCTCATTCTCTCTCTCTCAAATAAATAAATCTTTAAAAAAAAAAGAAAAGAAGAGGTGGTATATATATAATGGAATATTATGCAGCCATCAAAAGGAATGAGATCTTGCCATTTGCAACAACATGGATGGAACTGGAGGGTATTATGCTGAGCGAAATAAGTCAAACAGAGAAAAACATGTATCATATGACCTCACTGATATTAGGAATTCTTAATCTCAGGAAACAAACTGAGGGTTGCTGGAGTGAGGGTGGGGTGGGAGGAATGGGGTGACTGGGTGATAGACACTGGGGAGGGTATGTGCTCTGGTAAGTGCTGTGAATTTTGCAAGACTGTTGAATCTCAGATCTGTACCTCTGAAACAAATAATGCAATATATGTTAAGAAAAAAAAAAGAAGAAGATAGCAGGAGGGGAAGAATGGGGGGAGAATCGGAGGGGGAGATGAACCATGAGAGACGATGGACTCTGAAAAACCAGCTGAGGGTTCTAGAGGTGAGGGGGGTGGGAGGATGGGTTAGCCTGGTGATGGGTATTAAGGAGGGCACGTTCTGCATGGAGCACTGGGTGTTATGCACAAACAATGAATTATGGAACACTACATCTAAAACTAATGAGGTAGTGTATGGTGATTAACATAAGAAAAATTTTAAAAAATTTACAATTATCTTTTTAGTTCTATAAAAATCTGTCATTAAACTACCAACATGCTATAATTCGTTTAGATCTTTAAAAATATGTCTTAAGGTTTATTTTTCCTATAAAGATCTTGCATAATTTTTGGTAGACTTATTAGATCTTTAATATTCCGAGACTACCCTAAATGTTATCTTCTCTTCAATAACATTTTCTAGTTGTTTACTTCTGGTTTACAGAAATACAACAAATTTAAGTATACTGTTCTTATGCATAGGCATCCTAATACATATTAATTCTAATAACTTGTCTATATTCCTTTGGGTTTTTGTTCTACAATAACCATTTTATTTCTGCCTTTCTGATCCTTACGATTGTTTTTCCTTTTCTTGCACTGACTAGGACCTTCAATATCATATTGAATAAATTATGGTGAAAATTTTTGTTTCATTTGATTTTAAAATGAATGTTTCTAATGTTTCTCCATTTAAGAATTTTCATCATAAATGGTTGTAAAATAGTATCACCTGCTTTATTGTGACATTTTGAAATAATTGTGAAGAACTGTGAAGGGTTCCAGATTTTACCTTTCTTGCAAGCTAGTAAGTTAGCCTGCCATAGTTTTATAGATGCTGGTAGAAGACTTGAGACTGTTTGGTAAGAAATAAAGGACTATTACTCATGGTACACCAGGCAGTATGATCTTTATGTTCACATCAATTCTGCTTGACCCGCAAACCCCACGGGAGCTACACAGGGCAGCCCAACTGCTGTACATGCAGTTGATTTGCATTACAGCTGAGAAAAACAATTTTTTAAAATGGGCTGCAGGTGGAGTTGTCCAACATTTTCCCTGAAGTGAGATATTATTTTACTGGATGGTAAAGACCTTGCCATCTGCATTAGGAAGTGGTACAATATATTTCAGGGCTATTTTCTATACAATAATCTTTAAAAATATAGTCCAGAACAAAGGTCATGGGAGCTTCTCACAAGATGTGCAGAAACCTAAGAAACCAATGGAGAATGGTCTTTCAAAAATGTTTTCTTGTCAATTTGCTGATGTGGTAGAGTATATTTATGAGTTTTCTAACAGTAAACCATCTTTGTATATACCCAGCTTGAACATGGTATTTTTTTACACACTGGATTTAATTTACTAATATTTGGTATTTTTACATCTATATTTATAAAGGTAATGTGCTTGTAATCTTTTTCCATAATGTTTTCACTATGTTTGACAAAGCCTGGCCTCTTAGAATGAGTTTGGAAATACTACCTCATTTTCTATTGTGTTTAATATTAATTACATAAAAATGTCAAGGAACAGATCATTCTATCTGTAAACCATCCAGGTCTGGTCTTTTCTTTGGAGAGAGATTTTCAATTATTGTTCAATTTCTTGAATAGGACTATTTGAGCCTTTTATTTCTTCTTAAGTCAGTTTGGGTTAGATAAAATGAGAATTGTTAAAACAAACAACTAAGGTTTTTAAAATTGTTGGCATATGATTTTTTTTAAAGATTTTATTTATTTATTTGACAGAGAGGGACACAGCAACAGAGGGAACACAAGCAGGGGGAGTAGAAGAGGGAGAAGCAGGCTTCCTGTAGAGCAGGGAACCCGATGAGGGGCTCGATCCCAGCACCCTGGGATCACAACCTGAGCCGAAGGCAGATGCTTAACAACTGAGCCACCCAGGCACCCCTGTTGGCATATGATTAATAATATTTTCTTATTATCTTTTGAATGTCTACTTTATCTGTAGCTATGTCCCCCATTTTATGTATATAATTTGTGTCTTATCTTTATCAGTCATATCACAGATGAGTACTGTGTTATTTCAACAATTCCACTTTGGCTTTCTTGGCTTTTCTTATTGAAGGTTTTATATTTTACTCATTTATGTTTTTAAATAATATATTTTTTTGTTCCTTTGGGTATATTCTCTTGTTTATTTTCTAACTTCTTGATTCATTGCTTTTGAACATTCCCTTTCAAAAAGGTATTTATAGGAGTGCCTGGGTGGCTCAGTTGGTTAAGGATCAGACTCTTGGTTTCAGCTCAGGTAGTGATCTCAGGGTCATGAGATCCAGGCCCATGTAGGGTTCCATGATCAGCACAGAGTCTGCTGGAGATTCTCTCCCTTCTCCCTCCTCCTCTGCTCCTTCCCCCACTCACTCTCTAAAATAAAATCTTTTAAAAATTTAAAAAAGGTATTTATAAATATTAGCTTCAACCTTATAGGTTGTAATATATCATTTTATCACCATTCAGTTCTAGATATTAAAGTTTCTATTATTTAAGTTTTTAGTGTTTAACTTCAAATACGCTGGAATATTTTAAATTAGCCTCTAATTTATTATGATCAGACACCATCCTCTTCATGAAACCTGCTTTTTAAATGTTAAACTTTATGTCCTAGTACATACTCTTTCTTTTGAAAATTCCCTTGTATGTTGGAAGAAAACTTATCTACTTATTGGAAGTTTATCTAATTATTGACTACTAGGTCAACCTTGTTAACTGAGTTTTTCACTTTTATACTTATTGATATTTTTTCCTGTTTGACTTAACTTAGTTGACAGGTATAATGAAATTTTCCACAATGGTATTTCATTAATCAGCCTCTTTCTATAGGTCTATTAATTTTTGCTTCCATATTATAAAGCGTTTGTAATACATGTGTGAGAATTTAAAATTACAATATTTTTAAAAAATCTCAACCTAATTTTTTTATTAAAATGTAATTGCCATATCAAGTAATATTAGTTTCAAGTGCACAACATATTGATTCAATAGTTTTATATATTAATACTGTGATAAGTATAGTCACACCTGTCACCATACAATGTTATTGCAAAATATTAACTATATTCTGAGTATTTTTCATCTCCATGACTTATTTTATAACTGGAAGTTTGTACCTCTTAATCTCCTTTATTTTTCCCATACCCCCAATCCAATCACTAGTCCTCTGTATTTTATTTTAATTAACTTATTTATTTTGCTTTTTAAGATTCCATGCATAAGTGAAGTTGTATGGTATTTATCTTTCCCTGAGTTATTTCACTTAACATAATACCGTCTGGGTCCATCCATGTTGTGATGAATGGCAAGATCATTCTTTTCTATGGCTAATATTCCATTGTATGTATGTATACACACCCACACCCCATACATCTTTATCCACTCATCTACTGATGGACACTTGGGTTGCTTCCATATCTTGGCTATTATAAATAATGCTGCAATTTAATCCTTTAGGGCTATGTACTACTTTTTCTATCCCCAATTATATATTTTATTTTATTTGCTATCAATATGCTATAGTAGTTTTTTGCTTAACCTATTTCTTCATCCTTTTAAATCTTTATTTTTATGTATTAGATGTATCTCTGTAAATAGCTTATATCTGGATTTTGTTACTTTTTTTTTTAATACTGTCAGTATTTCTCTTAAGCTGGTGAATTTTGTACATTTATTGTAATTGAACTTATGCTGATTTCTACCATCTTATATTCTTTATTTCTCCCATTTAAAAAAAAAAAAGATTTTATAGGGGGCGCCTGGGTGGCTCAGTTGGTTAAGCAACTGCCTTTGGGTCAGGTCATGATCCTGGAGTCCTGGGATCAAGTCCCACATCAGGCTCCCTGCTCAGCAGGGAGTTTCCTTCTCCCTCTGACCCTCCTCCCTCTCATGCTCTCTGTCTCTCATTCTCTCTCTCTCAAATAAATAAAATCTTTAAAAAAAATTATTCATTTGAAAGAGACTGAGAAAGCACAAGCAAGGGGAGAAGCAGATTCTCCGCTGAGCTGGGCGCTGGGTGTGGGACTCCATCCCAGGACCTGGAGATCATGACCTGAGCCGAAGGTAGACGCTTAACCATCTGAGCCACCCAGGTGTCCTCACTTTTTTTTTTTCTGTATCTTTTATAACCTACTTTACTTTTATGTAGTTAATAATCTAGGTCTTCTTCATAGCATGACAGCTGTAATATGATCTTATATCCCTTGTTTCTCCCCCTTCTTCACACAATCTGTATTATTTTAATATCCTATAGACTCTTTTTTTTACGTTGTTAATCACCATACATTACATCATTAGTTTTTGATGTAGTGTTCCATGATTCATTCCTATAGACTCTTAATACTGGGTTAAAATATTTTCTCCCTTTCCTTTGTAAGGCTATTGTTTTCTTAAGAAAAATAGCTAAGACCAAAGGCATCTGATAATTTTTATTTCATTTCTCTCCAGCAACATTTCCTAGTTTCATCTCTTTTCTTATATAAGTGTTTTGTCTAAAGCTGTTTTCAATGGACTTTTTAATGACAAGCTTCTAAGACCTTGATTGCCTGGGAATGTTTGAATCATATGTTAGCTTGACTGGATATACATTTCTAGAATACAAATTATTTTCTTTTAATATTTTGACATCTAATATTTTGACAAATTTTTCAATGAACTGAATAGAAGATAATAAATCTCTGTAAGCTTTAGAATTTTCTATTGTCTTTTAAAGTCTTATATTTCATTATAATGTGTCCAGAGATGGATTTTTCCTCCTCTCTTCTCTTTGGCACTCTATAGGCCCTTTCAATCTGAGGTACCTCATTGAAAAGTTCATCTCCATCATTTCTTCAAATATTTTCTTCACTGTCCTTTTCATTGAACTCTCTTTTCTAGAATGTTAGCACTTCTATTTCTAATCTCCAAACACATTTTTAAAAATTTTTATTTAAATTCAATTTTGTTCTTACACCATACATAAAAATAAATTCAAAATGGATAAAAGACCTAAATGTGAGACAGGAATACATCAAAATCCTAGATGAGAACACAGGCAGGCAACCTCTTTGACTTCGGCCACAGCAACTACTTGCTAGACACATCTCCAGAGGCAGGGTAAATCAGAATATTCTCCAAAGAAATTTGAAAGTTGTAGTATTTCTCCTCATGTTTTCTTAATCTGTTCTTCCCATTTGCTAATTTCTCAATTGTACCTATAATGCTATTTTACCTATTGTGTTACATAATGAGTTTATTATTTCAGTTATATTTTCCAGAACTATGACTGCTTGTTCTTTTGGATATTTTCTTGTTTCAAATGGTGAAATCTCTATCTTTTTTATTATGTTTGTTAGGCTAGTTTTAAATCCTTGGGCTATCTTTAATATTTCTGCTCTTGAGAAAAATTGTAATCCAGTGTGTGTGTGTGTGTGTGTGTGTGTGTGTATGTGTTTCAATAGTCAGCTCCCCAAACTTCTTGACCTGTGAGCATTTTCTTCTGGAGTTTTCATCTCTCATGATGGTCATGCTTATGAGAAAGGCCAAAGTCCAATCCAGGTTGGCCCCACCTGCTCAGGGGTCATAGAGGGAACACCTCTCATGTGGAGTGCTCCAGGCACCAGAAAACCCCATTCAACTTTTGTCCTGAGCTCCTCAGAAAAGCAGAATGAGAAGGTACTCTTAACAATTACACAGTCCTTGTAGTTAGGAGAGTATTCTTTGTGAGTCCCTTGCACCTCACCCTCACTGTGTAAAGAGCCCCCATGCAAATAAACCATCCTCCAATCTCCTAATAGAAGTGAGCCATCTGTTTCAGTTGGAACTTTGATGTTTGTAGCCTCATAAGTTTATAAAATAAAGTTTATATAATTCCATAAATATACTTGTGTTTATAGTTCTATTTCTTATCTTATAAATATGGTTTATTGTTTTATTACTATGTTTATAAAATATTTCTTCTGAAAAATAACATTAGGGTACCCACTGTCAGGTATAGCATATTGGAGAGAAGATGAAAAAATCAACTGGCATATTAGGGGGTGCTAACCTCTACCACAGGGACAAATAGTCCTGTTTCTTGGGTGATGAGCAGCCATGTTAGCATCTTGCCCCAGAACCCACTAGGCACAGGGCTGAGTACAGGTAGTCTCTCTGGCTTGATGGAGAAGCTGGGCACCAGCTGGGGTATGGCCCCATCACCTGACCAGAAGAGGGCAGGCAGCCTCCTCTGTGGCAAGGTTGCTTGAGCAGCAGCCCCCACCCAGGTAACTGGTTCTGAGTGCCTGGTCACCTGGGGCATGTGAAAGAGAGGAACAGGTCTGTTCTGATTCATGGACTGTACAGGTCCCAGGCAGGTTCCTTCCCTCTAAGGTCTCATCTGTGGGGAACAAAGGCAACCCAAACAGTGCTGACATATTTGTTAAATATTTAAACGTCATTTGCAGGATCAGCAGGGAAGGTACAATTAGACAAGAGAAGATGCTTTTGAGTAGAGCTACTTCTTCCTGTATCTGGGGTACTACACACTCCCTTTCACAGTGCAGCATCTTCCTGAGCCTCTGGTTCTCCCTCAGGCTGGGCCTACACCTAGCTTGGGAAGAGAGACTAGCTGAAGGAGATGCTCTCAAGCCTGAGGGAGATGGAAAAGGGTTTGAGAAGGGGGAGGAAGAGAGGGAGGGGAGCCAAGAAAGGGCATTGCTTGAAGGTGGAAGATGGAGGAGGAGATGTGGAAAGACAGATTTTTGTGTTTGGGATGATTGTATACAATTGGGGATATACTAGCTGATATCTATTTTACTGGATCCTCGACAAGCCTATGAGGTCAGGTTTTTAATTATACATCAAGAGCATCTCCCACAAAGTCTCAGAGCTGGTATTCTAAGTCTGATGACACTTCTCTAGGCCATGACATGGGACCCTCCACCTCCTATCCTCCTGGCCCACCTCTGACTGCAGCTACTGCTCACTGTCATCATTCTGCCCAGGATTCTCCCACTCCTGCATGCACAGCTGGAAGCATGGACTCCAAACAGTTAATGTCCAAAGGGATATCTTTGACCAATGGAAGAAGAAGCCAAGAAACACCATGCTCTCCCCTTTTTCCCTATGGATGCACACTCCTCAGAGGCCCTGCTATATCTCCTCAGAGTCCCAGGGAGAACATGCCTGCAGTGCCCACAGTGATGATAGAAAACACAGGATTGTTTTTGTGTTTCCTTCTTTCCGGTTTCACTTAATCTGTTTTCTCACTCGATTTCTTGGATTCCCTTCTCAATTTTTTTAAAGATTTTATTTATTTGAGAAAGAGAGAGAGACACACACAGAGAGAGAAGCAGAGGGAGAGGGAGAGAATCCTAAGCGAGGCTTGATCTCACAACCCCAAAACCATGACCTGAACCAAAATCAAGAGTCAGATGCTCAACTGACTGAGCCACCCAGGTGCCCTGGATTCCCTTCTCAAACTGAATTGCCTACAATATAAGCCCTGGCTTTAGGCCTTGATTTGTGTCTTTCAGGCTAAGACCATCAGGATACCTCCTCCTTCCACCAGGCCAGATGGAAGGGTTGGGAGATGGACTAATACAGAGACTACATGTACTAATTACTACCTGTATTTGTTTCCTGGGGCTGTTGTAACAAATTACCACAAACTTGGTGGCTTAAAACACCAAATTTATCCTCACAGTTCTGGAGGCCAGAAGTCCAAAATCCAGGTGTAAGCAGGGCCATGCTCCTCTGAAGGCTTAAGGGAGAAAGAATCCTTTGTCTCTTCCAGCTTCTGGTGACTCCAGATGTTCCTGGGCTTGGGGAAGCATCATTCCAAGCTGTGCCTCCACCCTCACAGGTGGTCATATCTCCCTCTTATTTCACTTAATGATCCTAATCATTGGATTTAGGGTCCAGCCTAAATCCAGGATGATCACATCCACAGATCTTTAACTTAATTACACCTGCAAAGACTGTTTTCAAGTAAGGTCACATTCACAGGTTCTTGAGGACCACTACTCAACTATTATACAACCCCTTTGCACAAGATTTGGAGGTATACATGCAGGCATCTTGACCTGAGAATCTCAGGATCTGAAAAACTAGACTAGAACGTGGGCAAAGAGAAGTTGTGAGCCCAGAGAAAGTGCTGGAGGGAGAAGAGCAGGTGGTACAGTGTACAGACATGGCCAAAGTCAGAGGCTGGGGAGAAGCCAAATGTGACTGGTATCTGGGAACCTCTCATAGAATCTGAGGCAAGGTCCTGCAAGCAGGAGCAAGACCCCAAACAAGCTTGTGCCTAGAACAAAGTCTACAGGGTAAATAGATCCCATCCAAATCACCTTGCACCTTCATGGAAGACAGAATGCACAGGCCTGGGAGTGCAGCCTGGACAGCTGTGGGCAGGAGATGAGAACTGATAGGAAGCTCAAAATTCAAGCCCCAAGGAAAGTATGCAGTTATCCTCTTCTGGACTAAATGGTGAGATAGATATACAAGGCTCCTCCTGGGTTTGATCCAGACAGAAAGAGAGTATAAGATTGAGAGTCTGGGTGGAAGAAAAGAAATGAAGAACAGGCTATGAACATTGGCAGTCTAGGCATTAGGCATTGTGGTGGGTGCAGTCCCAACTCTAAAAATGCATAACAAAACAGCCAGGTATTTTTAAAGTAATAAACACTGATTATGGACCCATATACTCTATAGAACTCAGAAAAGCATAAATGTTGCCTGTAATAAAACCAAACCAAAAAGCCACTGTTACATTTAATGTTTGCACAAATGAGATTGCATTCTATTTTAATTCATCACATTTTGTATTTTACATGTCAAAGTACATTTTGACATTTTTCATGACTGTAGAACATTCTATTGTATTGAGCTACCATAATTTAATCATATTACTGAGTATTTAAATTACATTTCTAGTTTTTTTCTATTATATGCATTATAACTCTCCTTTTTTATACTTGTCTAATGATAAAAATTCTCCAAGTGAATGTTAAGTTAAAGAGGGTATATGTTTTCTTCCCCCTTCAAGCCTAATTTTCTTTCACTGGGGTGAAATTTACTTGTAGATCAAATGTACAACCCACTGAATTTTGACAAAGGTATACACCTATTTAACTACCATCTATTCAAGATACAAACCATTTCCATAACCTAAGAAAGTTTTCTCATGCCCCCCTTTTAGTTGTCAATTCCTACCCCAACCCTTCATAGGCAAATCCTTCTGATTTCCTTCACAATAGATTAGTTTTGCCTGTCCTTGAATTTCATGAATAGGGATCATAGTTTCTCTTTTGTGTGTAACTTTTCACTAAACCCCTAATGTTTTTCAGATTCATCCATATTGTTATATATATCTACAGTTCATTTTTTAATTGTTTTTATATTTTGTGTTAATTTGTACATCATTTCTGTTAATTTGTATATTTTTATCATGTATTTATTTGATTGAATGAAATATAATTTGTTCTTTTATTTATTTTATATTTTTATTATACTGTATGAATATACAATTTATATCACTGCCCCACAATTCCGACTTAAACATTTTCCTGTGCCCTAAGTCCTGGTCTAAAGGACTCCCACATCTTTGCCCCTAAAAATAAGCTGGAGATGATCTAACACCCAAGGGGATGGTGATTTGCTCATGATCACACAGATCTATAGGGTCTGAGAGTCTTTGGAAGCTTTGGGTCAGAGGTCACTCATTTACAACTTCCTTCAGAGAAAGGCAGGGAAGGATTGGAGGAGAGAACTGGGAATTTGTAAGGGTTGAGCTTCTGGATAATAGAATTTTCCCCCTGCCTGGTAATTTAAAAACTCCAATACACCAGGGGGCAGTAACTCTGGAGGAGGTTGATTAATTACTGCCAGGCTACAGAATGAAATTTCCCCAAGACCCCCGTATTCTGGGCTGCATTTCATACCAATTAAAAGTCTAATCCAGTGGGGCTCTTTCCTGGCAAATTAACATCATGGACTTTGATGAACTGATGCTTTTAATAGACTGTGGTATTTTGGTGGACTTAGTCACAGCTGTAACTCCTCTCTTCCTTCTCAATAAGGTCAGCAAGAATAATTTGATCCAGGGGATTCAAGCCATTGGCACAAGGTTGATGAGAACAGTGAGGGCAAAGAAAAGTGGGAAGTTCAGTTAGGAACAGCACCTTCAGTGGGCTCATTCATTTTTTCGACCAGCTCTATTTATGGTCAGAAGCAACTGACCATAAATAGAGGGCGCCTGGGTGGCTCAGTCCTTAAGCGTCTGCCTTCAGCTCAGCTCATGGTCCCAGGGTCCTGGGATTGAGCCCCACATCGGCTCCCTCCTCAGCGGGAAGCCTGCTCTCCCTCTCCTACTCCCGCTGCTTGTGTTCCCTCTCTCACTGTGTCTCTCTCTGTCAAATAAATAAATACAATCTTAAAAAAAAAAAAAGCAACTGACAGGGAATCAGTTACATTGTAAGTGGTTTGAGTTCATATATGCTAGACACTGGGGTAGAAAGATAAATAAGACTGTTCCAACATTCCATGAGCTAGGAGTCCATAGGGCAAAAGACTTCAATGCCCACCTGCCCTCCACATACATACATTCACATAGCAGATCATGCCCCATTTCCTGACTTTATAGTTGTTCCTATGAACTAAAGCTTTATATCCAGGATGTCCTGGTTAATAATTTATCCCTCAAGGAACATTTCTACTTTAAGTTATGATCTGGGCATAGAACCCCGATAGGAGTGCTGGAGCAGTGGAAACATAAAATGGGACAAATGAAGACAAGGACAACCATAAAATATTGGGAGTTATGTGGTATTTACAAAATGGCTGGGGTGAAGCCTTAATTAGTATAATTTGACTCCTACTCCAATAAAAGTAAGTCTATTTTGATAAAAGTGCTATAGTAGAAAAATCCAAGGGTACATCCCTGTCCTATGATTTCTAAATGGAATTTGAACATATATTTACGTTCTGTTTCCTCTACTAATACTGTAGGGTGGAAGAAAGAACACAGAAGAAAAGGAAACTGGTTAAAAGAATCACCATCTCTTTAGTCTGGAGAATGTTCTTATACAATCTAGAATATATGATCATCTTAATTTCAGATAGAGCCCCACCTACAAATTATTTCAGGGGTCCTCTAAGTAGTATGATCAGATAGCAAGAGATTGGGTGAGCTCATGGAATTCTAGTTGTCATACTTTAAATAATTTTAACAAGGGCCCCTATTTTCTGAACCCAAATCAGAGAGCTCAAGTCTAAAGTATTATGTTTCCTCCTCCTATAACTTCATCCCATTCCTTCTTGTTGTAAAACTGGTTCAGGCAAGAAAAAACAGGTATGGATACTACCTACCTCACTGGAGATAATGTCATGGTGAAGACCTTCTACCTAGCTGTCTCTCACTGAGGGGAGGTGTTGGGGAACTAAAACCTTAGAGGGGTCCAGTCAGTTCAGGGACCTAGTAAGTTATCTAGAGAGATCTTAAAGGTAGATACTGGGAAATCCTCATAGTTGCCAACAGAAAAATTGGGGGTTTGTGCACCCTGGACTTTCTCAGGTTAGGCTCTCCATTGTTACTATAGCAGGTACCAACATGGATACACATGACAGGTTGGACAAAAAAATAGTATGAACTATCCATAAGCGCTCTACATTGCCAAACCATTGGAAGAGAGTTTTACCTTAAATTGTCTCGCACAATTGTTCAAATGTGTGGCTAATATTCCTACTCTTAGACTTTTTTCCCCACCCACACTGAAAGGCTTATTCCTTAAATTCTTGCAGACCTTTACATGTTCATTTTTAGAGAGAACACTCTTCCATCTTCCTCCCGCCCTTCTTTCCTTGGCCAACTGCTACTTCTGTAGGTCTTAAGTTTTCTAGACTTCTGGGAAGTCTATACCTTCTGATGGAGCAGAAGGCATGCTGAGGACAAAACACAAGCTGACACCCTGCAACACCCTCTCCCACCACTCCTTGGTGGGATATGTGTGACATTCCTCAGGCACTCCTGGCTGCCTAAAACTAAGGGAAGGGAAAAACAAATGGTTAACTGACAGAGATTATAGTCCTGCAAGACATGAGTCTCCATCAGTTTACCAATGTCTTAGTGATTTATAAGGAAAAAGCACTCATCAATAGCCTAACTTTCAGAGACCCATACCTCAATTTCTTGGAGCCCTAACATCACCCTCCCTTCCATGAGTGATGTGGGGAACAGAGGCATAAGGAAATATAAACAAAGTTTAAGTTTCTTTATGACCTGCAGCCTATTGACAAGGACTTGTAATCGAAAGAGTATAACTTTCTTCCAGGAAGTTCCCAATTGTCTTAACGTTAATGCCTTCCTAGAAGGAAAAACAACCTTAGCTTGACAATAATAGCAAGACCTCCAGTATCCTGTAAATCCTAATCATATGAAAGTCCTTTAGGACACTTCCCTTTGTCCTTACCTCCTTCAACTCCCAAGTATATAATCAGCCATTCCTCACAACCCCAGTGCAGCAGCTCTTTCTGCTCATGGATCCTGTCCTCTGTGCTTTAATAAAGCATCAAAGACATCAAGAATTCTTTCTTGGCTGTCAGCTCCACACCTCACCAACATTCCAAAACTACATCACTTCCAAGATTTTGGAAGCTTCTGTAGCAGGGAATGTGTAGCAGATATTACCACTAGTCACGGATATCCATAAGGGCACATGTATTTTCCCCATCCCCTTGAAGTTGTGTGACCATGTGACATGATTTGGCCAATGAAATGTGTGTGTCACTTCTGGGTAGAAGCATTTAAGTGCCCATCACTGACTCACCACCTCACCAAACATCATTCTGTTCCTCTCTACTTCAGTTAATAGTGGAAGCAAGTATTGATGTGGAGCTACAATATCACATGGAAGAGAGATACTCTGGAGAGTCACTGGAGTCTTGAACTGGATTTTACATAAATTAAAAAAACAAAAACAAAAAACCTCACTTTTGTTGTTTAGAGACTGAGAATTGGGGGCCATTTGTTACTATAGCATAATCTAGCATATCCTGCTTAATACATGATATTCAACTCAAAATATTCTAAGTAGGTATCAATGATGCAACATCTTCCTCTACCCTGAATTGCCCATGCATATTTATTTTCCAAAGCATCACTACCAAGCCTACTGTATTAGTCACAAACCTTGAAATCTCAGCCACTTAATATATTAAAATTTTATTTTTCACTCATATAAAGTACAATGTAGATTGGTTCACCTCTCTAAATCTTGCAACTATGCTATCTGAAACTCTAGGCCTTCGTGATTACCCTGGCAAGAAAAGAGAATGATGGAGGGAAAACATCTTAACTACCTCACCCTAAAAGTTATACATGTTATGTTCACTCATTTTCCATTGGCCAGAAATAGTCCCAACCTAATTGCAAGGGAGTCTGGGAATGTTGGGAAACACATGGACTATTTGATGGAAACCAACTGTCTCTGATTCACCTATTGTCCATCTTCTACTGAAAAGTTGGGGATATAGGAGGAAGGATTATATCCCCGCAGAACTGGAAACAAAATGAATGTTACATCCTTCCTGAAATTCTCAGCCAGCCCCATCTCAAAGTTCTTCACTGGACATCTTTCTCTTGGAACCCTTCCGCTACCATTTCCTGCAAGCCTCCTCTTTCCTCTTCTAGATGAAGGTCAATTGTTCCTCATCCTTCAACCCACACCATGCTCTGGGGCACCTGTTTTGCCTTTATACTGATGCTCTTGCCTGCATGGAGCCATCTGCTACAGCCTCTACTCCTAACTAAAGACTCATGGACTAAAGATCCATTTTTCCAAACTTGGATTAGATAAAATTCTCCAGAATTCCCTCTCCTAGTGGTTTCTAAATAAGAGGAGATTGACAGATTATTCTTCCTTTATTTAGAGCAGAAGTTGAAAAACTATGGCCCTCAGTCTAAATGGAGTCACTACTGCTACCTGTTTTTTGTAAAAATTTATTAGAACATGGCCACAGTCATTCTTTTATGTGTTGTCTTTCACTGCATTTGAACTGCAGTGAATGTTTGCAACAGATCAATCGTCTGGCCCCTTAAGACTTGTTGATCTCTGGTTTAGAACTCAAAGGAGTGTATTTTCTTCTTTACGCACATAATTTTTTCTTAAGGCTCTCTAATCTGTCCCCCCCACCCCACCCCTGCAACCATGCACCTCCCTTGTAAGTGCCTTTTTCCCCATCTTTCACATTATATTGTGACTGCCTATTTGCTGTAGGGACCATTCCATCTACTTCATCAGTTAATCTCCAGTCCCTGTACAGTGCTTGGCTCATTAAAGACACCCGATAGATTTGCTAACTGAATGAACTTTGAAGTTATTTCATCCAGGTCTGGCCTGTGACAGTAATTGCCTTTTCTCTTTTTTCTCCATGGAAATGGAGTGTTGTAAACTATTAGAAGGAAGCTCCAATGGACACCTGGAACAGGTTACTGGGGAATGCAGTACAGATTCCCTCACTTCGTGGAACAGTTGGGAGGAACCTGAGCAGCTGGAGCCCCCAGGGCAGTGGCCTTCAGTGACTTCAGTACAATGAACATTCTCTGTATGTTCCCTGGTATAAAAAAGGATGGGAAGTACTGACTTAGAACTGAGCACAAGAGTCAGGGATATGCCAATAACTGGATATATCTAGCTAGGGCACCCTGACAACCCCAGAGTCAATCTGAGCTGAAAGCTCCTTTTGCAAATGAGGCAGGTCTGTGATGGGGAAAACAAAGACAGAAGGAAATATAGATAAAATTAAATGTCCTTCTAACCATTGACAAATACCTGAGATAGGCAGATTATAACATTCCTCCAGGATCCTGAGTCTTCTTTAATATATGAAAATCCTTTTGGAACTTCCCTTGTCTTTACTTCCCCCAGTCCCAAGGTATGTAGTCACTTGCTCTTCATAATACTGGGGCAGCAGGGAGCAGCAAGCAGCTGCAGCTCCTTCTGCCCACGGGTCCTGTCCCCCTGCTTTAATAAAACCACCATTTTGCACCAAAGATGTCTCAATAATTCTTTCTTGGCCATCGGCTCCAGACTCCACCAAACCTCACCCAAACATTCTCAACACTACATCAGTCTGGACTGATGAGAACCAAGAGTGTAGACACCTGTGGGTGGGAAGGCTGGGAGGGAAAGAAGCATAAACAGGAAGATGAAAGAGTCCTTCCCCTGCCCTGTGGAACTTGGCTGCCTACTCTACTTGGTAGCTTCCCAAATAGTTCATGGAACCAGGCACTTCCATAAGCTCTGTCTCATGTTCTAAATGTCAGGACTGTAATTAATTCTCCCTTCCAAGGACCCTGATGTTCATGGAGCCCAGCTCTCTGAGCTTGACTCCAATAGCCCAGACAGTCCCTGGGAGATATTTGATCAAACATGCATTTTCCAAGCACAAACTTGTATCACATTTGTCAAAAAGTCTTGCTTGTCACTAGGGAATAAAGATGGATAAGACAGTCTTGCCTTCCTTAAGGCAGCTTATAGTCCTACACTGAAGTTTGCAACCCAGCCCAGCTTCCTGATGCTCATTTGGTGACTTGGTCATCCCTGCCTGAGCTTCAGGGAGCTTCACCAGAGCCCCCTCCTTCAAATGGACCACATGATGGCATGGATGCTAAATATTAACCTTGTAACTTCAGTCACATATACCTGGTTCATATATCTTTCTGGGGATAAATGGTAAACTCCTTATTCTGTACAATTTGTTCCCAGGTCCTCAGAGGGATGCCTTCAGCAAAGTTCATCCTTCCTCTTCTTCCCTCCTACAACTCTTGCTATGAATTATTTTTAATTGTGGAGAAATTAAAAAAAAACAGGGAAATTAAAAGGAATTAAACATAAGATTCTGAGCTTATAGAATCCTATGCCATGTATCTCCATTTTGTTCCCTTCTCCACAGGGCCATCTGAAATGCCCCCTCCTATTAGAAACCCCAAGATATAAATCAAGGAAGGCAGAGGGCAGTTCCCAGTAACAGTGAAAATCCAAAACATAAAACCAATGGGAACTAATGGATATATCTGGTGCCATTGGATATAACTTTATACACTGGTAGCAAATTATAAATGATATTTACTTGAAAAAGGACTGGACACCATTTCAAATCAAAAGTTAATTTTCCCTTGTGAAGATCACTTGATTCTACTTTGCTCCTTCTTACCAGCTCAGTGTCACAAAACCATTGATCCCTACACCAGTAGTTACACATAGGGTGAGAAGAAGCCCACAAAACAGGCTCATTACACCGTCTAAGAGACCATTACTTTCTCCTCTTTGAAAATGTGAAATTCTAATTGCCCCAGGCAATCTGCAGCATATCCATGGATGGGAGTGTGAGGGGCAAGCGAAGTAAAGAGAATCTGTCCATACTATGTGAAACCTCAGCTAGGCCCAAGTCCTTGGACCTTCTGCCTGAACTTCGACCTCACCCCTATCTAGGAGAAACTAATTGCCCCTGACTGAATTTTGTTTGTTGAGATGGGAGCCAGCCAATATGCCTTTGGGGTTTGCCTCAGTTTTCCTCAATTCTCCCCAATAGGCTGTAACCTTCCTTGGGGGAAACATGCACTTAAAGCTATTCGTAACTTTGCCAATCCTCCAGTCAACAACAAAAGGGACCCTCCACTGCCCCCAATTCTGTGGCTATAGGGAAAGGCAGGACTGTCTGGAAACCATAAAATTCTCCCATAGGAGACAATGGTAGACATCCACACAGTAGTCTTTCTCAAATGAACTACAAAAGGCACAGACGTTAAAGACTCACCTTAGAAGAACAGAATGATCCTTATACCTTTCTGGGGTTGATTAATAGGTATTTTTCAGGGTAAGGGAACAAAGAATTAAGAACTTGTCCCCCTGTACCCATCTATGCCTTTGTTTTAAGAGATGAGCTTTCAGCAACTAGCCAAATGGACCCCCTATTACTTCTGGAGTGTAGCTCTCTCAACCCTCCAGCCTGATCCAGCTCTCATGACTCCACCATGTGCAGCTCAAGGGCTGGGGTATGAGAATGGCCAGGCTACACCTCTCCTTCTCATGAACCTTGAAGACAGAAAATGTGTGTGTTCATATGTGTGTACACACATACACACAGGCTTGATATTCAATAATCCAATGTATGGTGTGTAAGGAATTTACAAAGCTCAGGTCTTAGTTTATATTCCCCTGGAAACAGGCCCTAAGACAAGGATTTGGTTTGAGAGGTGCAGAGGAACTCAGAGTAGTGTGGGAAGTTATATTGGGAAAGGGGGGAATGTCAAAGCTACAGAAGGCAACTAGACCCTGGGTAATGGTGCAAAACAAAAGCCTCAGAATTATCCCACTCAGGTGTAGGTGTGTGTGTGTGAGTTGGGGTGTTTATACTCTTCTTAGTCACTGATTGAGGGCAGCTCTTAGGGAATGTTAATTGCCTAGTGTTTTGGGTCTGTTGTCAATTGTCCTATAAATCGAGAAAAAGCTGTCAGGCACAGAGATATGGATACTGGAAGTTATAAGCCCTGATACTCAAAGTCCAAGGGAAATAAAAGGCACAGATTTTGCCTTGGCTGGTAACAAGTCAGACATACATAACCAGATGACACCCAAAGGGAGGCTCATAAGGGCATGGCAAGACCTTCTATGGAAGAACCAGTATCTATAGGGCTTGATGTTTGTCTTTCTACTCCCTTTCCCACTCTCTTAGCCCACTTCTGGAAATCCCCCACAAGAACACAACTCTCATTTTATAATAAGTAATTGGAAAATGGTTTTCACTGTCACTTTAAATCTAATACACACAGATCCAGTCATCTTATTATGAATCCTTTTCCACGAGAAACTTCCTCCAATGGGAGTTAAATAGCAAGCTCTCGTGGTGCATTTAAAAATGATTTAATTTTCACAGGTTCAAGAACATGTCTAGGGTGGGCATGACTATATGCAGAATCTCAATTTATAATAAGTTTGCTGGAATGTAATTTCATTTTTTCTTAGATTTAAAAAAGGAGGTCAGAACACTTTTCATACCTATTATTTCCCTCCTTCTTCTAATAAAAATCCCTGATCAGGCTATAAGATACAACAAGGTTTTAAACAGGAAAGATTTAGAAACAAAATTGTTTTCAGAGTACTTTGTCAGAACAGGGTCCCCTCAAAGTCTAGCAGGCCTGAAAAACAAGATTAGTGCACATCACTCATAGATGTTTGAAGTGATCTCAATCTCTCATTTGACCACCCATCCAAGTCAGTCTCAAAAACTCCTTTAGCAGTCCAGGCAAGGAATGAGCCTGCAGCAGCTGCTACTCAAATACTTGTACTGGAGGAGGGTCCCCTGACTCCTGGGGGGATCCCACTCTATTATTCACATAGCTCTAAGAGCGAGGAAGTTTCTTCTAAAGCCAAACAAATATGTCTTCTTATAATTTCTACTGTCAAAGCCATGCAGAGCAACTGTTGCCCCTCTTCCACAGGTCAGCCTTCAAACATGGAATGATAATGGTAGTGACCACCACATGTTGATCATTTGCTGTGTGCCAGGCACCATGCTGGACCATTGACCCTTGTTGGCTGCTGTACTCCTAATGCCCCTGGGGGTAGTTACAAATTTATATATTTTAAAAGCTAATGATTACAGTGGAAATCAGGAAAATTGCCCAAGTTCTCTTAGTTTGTAAGTGGTTAAGTCAAATTCAAACCCAAGACTGATTTGAAAGCCACATGCCTGTGACCATCCAATCTCTTCCAAAATATTCCTCAAGTTCTTGAACTCTTCTTCATAATAGGAGCCTTTTGGTCATACTCCTATTACTGCCAATTTCTTCCTTAGTCCCACCCCTCTCTATCATAGCTTTGCTCAATATTCCTCACCTCCAGAAATCCTTCTGAGACATAGCCTACCTAGAATTCTCATCTGGTACTATCCTGCCTCCCTACTTAGTCTCACATAGTAGGAAATGTCAGAGCTTTTAGTCCACCACTCCCTTCTCTCCAGCCCTCACCCTAGTCCCTGAGATGAGAAGGCTTCTCAGTGCTGAGATTAACATTATGTAGTTCTACCTATTGGACTTCAAGTCATAGAGCAATGTTAGATCATCTATCATCTATCAGAATAAAATTAGTATGTATTGTGGATTGGTTGATGCAATGAAATTAAGATCTGATTAAATAATTCAGTCAAGGTACATTATATTCCAGACACATCAGATATTTTCTGTGCCACTAACCTATAGATATTTCTCTATTGTGTTTTAAAGTCCCCTGGAACACCACTTCTCCATTATTCCTCCTTACTAAAAGTAGTAGATTTAGCATCATCATACATCTAAAAGATGATAGATTTAGCAGATGGAGTTGTCCCCAGGCTTGGGTACTAAGAGAACCTCACTTCTGCCCATTGGTATCTTGAATCCAAAAACACCATGTGTACCATTGGTTCCAGCTACTTGCTCCAGTACAGGAGGTAAACCTAGGGCTCAGGCTTTTCAGAGAGGAGAAAACTCTCAGGGGCTATTTCTCATCATTGTCCTTTCTTGCATAATCTACTTAAGCAGCTGCAGGGTAGCACTCTTGACCATAGCACTGATAGAATGTAAAGAAGTGTTGGTTATTGTGCCCAGGACAGGGGTACATGTAGAAGATTCCATCTAGGAGTCCAGACTCAGGGATTCACATCAGAACTCTTGGGGATTTTTGATCATTTTCATTCATGTCAGGATTTGGCATTCCCATTTTATAAATAAAAACCGGACAAAATCATTCTGCTTTCAAACCAAAGACACAGCAACTAAGTGGCAAAATCAGCCATTGGAATCAGCCATCCAGGATAAGTCTAAAACTTTGTCAGGCCACCTCAAGTTGAAATTTCCAATGTCTTAGGTTGGGTTCTGACAGAAGGGGCCCCAAGATAAAGATTGGAGAACAAGCTATTTATTTGGGAGGTGAGGCCAGGAAAACACCCATAAGAGACAAGAGAAGTGAGACAAAGAAGGAAAGGCAGTCAATGAATGGTATGTTACCAAACTCATTATCACTGTGGATAACTGGAACATAGTTTCACTGGGGAATCTGGAGAGCCAGTAGAGCGATGCCCCTCAGGGTAGTGGGGTGTTCATACATCACCTCCTGTTAGTTATTAGTGGAGGACTGCTGCTAGTGGCATTAATTCCCTGATTCTTCAAGGCTGCCATATACCAGATTTCAACAGCCAGAGAAAGCCCTCAGGTGAAGAATCATAGGTGCATTTGGAAGTCAAGCTTGAGTGCACTGAAGTAGTTAAAGTCAGGAAGCATGGACAGGTCACCAACACCATTAGACTTAAATGGGTTTCTCACATAGAATGCCAAGTTTGGTAGTACCTATTTAAAGTGCACTATACCATGTATTTAAGATATCTAGGCTGCAGAATCTTGGAATCCACAGCCAGATGACATCCTTAAGACACTCAGAGACCCCAGCCCCAGTACCTGTAGGGATGGCCTAAGTGTAGTCCTGAGAGGTATTTGGAGGTGTTTAGTCACCCAGGCTCACTGCCTGCTACCAATGTGGAGGTTGAAAGGCTTTGTATCTCCTCTGGAGTTGATTTTCACCGTGGGCTTATGGTCAAGTATTGGTAAACTTTTCTATAAAGCAGCAGATCCTAAATATTTTAGGATTTGAGGGCCAACTGGTCTCTGTCTGAACTATCCAATGCTTCCATTGTAGAATGCCATGGCAGCCACAGACAATATATAAACAGTCCTGAGATACCACCCCACACCAGTTAGAATGGTAAAAATGGACAAGGCAAGAAACAAATATTGGAGAAGTTGTGGAGAAAGGGGAACCCTCTTATACTGTTGGTGGGAATGCAAGTTGGTACAGCCACTTTGGAAAACAGTGTGGAGGTCCCTCAAAAAGTTAAAAATAGAGCTACCCTATGACCCAGCAATTGCACTGCTCAGTATTTACCCCAAAGATACAGATATAGTGAAAAGAAGGGTCATATGCACCCCAATATTCATAGCAGCAATGTCCACAATAGCCAAACTGTGGAAGGAGCTGAGATGCCTTTCAACAGGTGAATGGATAAAGAAGATGTGGTCCATATATACAATGGAATATTACTCAGCCATCAGAAAGGATGAATACCCACCATTTGCATCAACATGGATGAAAATGGAGGAGACTATGCTAAGTGAAATAAGTCAAACAGAGAAAGTTAATTATCATATGGTTTCACTTATTTGTGGAACATAAGGAATAGCATGGTGGACATTAGGAGAAGGAAGGGAAAAATGAAGGGGGGGGCATCAGAGGGGGAGATGAGCCATGAGAGACTATGGACTCCGGGAAACAAACTGAGGGTTTCAGAGGGGAGGGAGGTGGGGGGATGGGTTAGCCCTGTGATGGGTATTAAGGAGGGCATGTATTGCATGGACCATTGGGTGTTATACACAAACAATGAATCATGGAACATTACATAAAGAACTAATGATGTACTGTATGGTGACTAACATAATATAATAAAAAAAATTATATATATATATATCACAAAACAGTCCTGGGTGAGCCAGGATGAATTGGTCACCATATCCAGGGGTGTGTGAGTCAGCCACCTTGGGAACAGACACTCTAGCACCAGTCAAGCTTTTAGATGATGCAGTCCCCTGAGATACCCTACACTAGAACCACCCAGCTTAGCTGCCTCAGATTCCTGATGGACAGAAGGTATGATAGAATATTAAGCTGCTAACTTTTACAGTAATTTGTTGCAGAGCAACAGATATCAAATACAAACACATAAAGAAACAGCCTTTCAGCTAACTCTTGATGGGGGCATATACTTACTAAATGAAAAGGAAATTAGGACAACTCTACCAGATGGGTTCCACTTGCTCCTTTCTACCATTCCCTATCCTTTCTGCCCTGGGAGGTTGAGCTGGATGGACAGGTTCTGCTAATGCCCTCTTGTCCCTGGTTGAGTTCAGTCCATGGGGAGGACAGGCAGGATACCAGCATAGGGGAGGGGAACAAAGGGAGGACAGGATTTATTCCTGCTAGGAGGTCACCTCCAGCTGGTTGTTACCTCTACCAAAGGGTACTGCTACTCTCAAGGTTATCTTCTCTTCAGGAGTTGTTCCCTGAGTTCTGGTAATCTCCCCTCCTTATCACCCCTGGGCCCCAAAATGAGGAGGACAAGTTTGCTGCTTCTAATAGACTACTTCTGTGGTTCCCCAATACTTCACTAACAGCTTTTGAGGAGTTCTTTTGGAAATAAGAACTTGAATGATCCAAATTTGAGTTAGCTGCCTGTTTCCTGTTGGGACCCCAGTGGCACAGATCCAGAGAGGTGAGACACTGCAGAACTCTATTAGCCTCAGAATCAGCAGCACCACCTGACAGGCAGCTCCCTTCTCTGATATAGGTTGCAGGAGGCAGGTTTTGGGAATTGGTTGCTTTTCTACTGACAGGTGCCTAGAGTGAAAGAGGTAAGCTTTAGTGTTTGCCAGCATCTGTTTCACCAACCCTATTCTGATAAGCAGTATTTTAGGTCATACAAAGAGCCCCTGACAGTGGGACATACCCTGAGAGGTAGCATATGGTACAGCCAGATTCGGGTCCTTGGAAAGAGTGGTTCTTGGGGCCAGAGGCTGGATATCCCCAGCCAAGTAGGATCATGAGAGTTGGTGAAGTTTGGCCCCAGTGCCTATGGGAATGGGCGTAGCTCAGTACTGAGGGGTGTCACACAGGCACTCCTCCAGTTGCCTTTCCAACTAGAACTGGGCAGAAGGCAAGGCAGGCCTCACTTGTCCAGACAGCATCTCAGGAAGACAAGTCACAGGCAGTCAAATGGCTACAATTGGGGTCAGGTAGGGAACAGAGGTAAATGGGCCCTGGGGTCTAGCCCTGCCGCAGCACAGCCTTCAATCAACTACCCAAAGGTGGAAAAAGAGTAGGTTTATGGGAATCCTCAGGGGACTACAACTGCTCTAGAGCCATTCCCCAGCTTTTGGACCAGACAGCTGGCCTAAAATGGTTCTTCTGCTCTTGACACTCAAAAGTAGGAATCCGTGGAGGGCTGGGAGATGGCTCGTGGATGAAGGTCAGACAAGGCACTTCAGTTACTCCAGCTCCAGAACAGTAGAACTATAATTCTAGATGATCACAAAGTGGAAAAAGTATCCAAGAGAGGAAAAGCATTCTCCCCTCAAGGAAATACTGCAGCTTTGCTAACTCTGAATTAATTACTGGTGTTTATCTAATTATTTAGTTCCTTAATACATTTACTTTTCTGTAATCACTAGCTCTGTCCAAGGAGGATTCCCATGGGCCTCTGTCCAGTTGTCTCAGTTTGAATCTGGCTGCTTAGGGAAGGAGATGGAGGTGCCAGAGGCGGCTGTGAGTCTAGTTCTAGCCCAGCCTTTCAAGACCAGCTCAAGTTGCATATAGACCCAGACCACATGAAACCCATATCTAATAGGAACTACCATGATCCCTTATGGGGCCCCACCTGCTTCCTTCTCAGGGACTCAGGAGTTGTTATCCTTCCCCTCCATTGCCTGGAGTCAACACAGAATTGGCAAGAAAGAGCCTCATCTAGGGAAATGTCAGACATGGAAATGCACCACTGGGATGTCCATCAAGAAGGAACCTGATGCCCTGTCTTTTGTTTGTGCCCAGTAACAGGAGTGTAGATATAAAGGCCTGGTCATTTTAGCCCAATACTGATGGGCTCCAGTGGTTGCAGAGCTCTCTGTAGGGTTGCTCCAGGCTTTCTCAGTTCTTTCTCTGCCCCATTCTGCTTCCTCTCTCTTCCGTTCATAGGTGTTGATCCCTAATCAATACCTGGTACCCCAAAGTCTGTCTCAGCATCTCCCTGCAACATGGAGAAAGTTGATGTAAAGGAGATATAGTCCCATCCTTAAAGGAGCTCTCCTGTGATGGAGACAGGATTCAGAGTAGAATCAAGAACAAAAACAAAAACAACTATTTAAATGCAAAAAAAAAAAAAAATCTGGATGAAATGAAGAATTACTCAAAGAAACCAGAGGGGCTGAGAACAAATGACATGGTGGTGAGAACAGACTCCGCCTTAAGCTTGCTTCAGTCTAACAGCTCTCCATCTCAGGGTCTCCTTACTGCCCCTCAGGTCTGAGCACAGCATGCGCCAATCCCAGGACAAGGGGCATTCACCACCTCTGTGAGCTATCAAGCTAACTACCTTCACTAGAACCCCATTCCAACGCACTCAGGCATGTCCCAAGAAGCCTCCTCCTCTCCTTGGGAGATGCTGTCACTGAACTGCTTAATCACCTCACTTAGAGCTGCATCATTTAGCATCATTGTGGGGCTCTCCTCGACAGCACACAGTGGAGAGTTGCACACAGGGCTGACATGCATGCATGCATGCCACTGGAGACATGGTGACAAAGTGTACAGATTTTCACACACACGGTGTATGTATATGATAGGGATGGGATGTAAGGGTATGTATGCCTTATTATACAGCTCCTTAGTTCCTGCACATGTCCTCAAACTGCCTAGGCTCCCTCAGATCAAAGGGCACTGGGTTCACTTTAACTCTACACTTTAAGGGAAGGGATAGAACAGTTGAAATCACAGGACTAGGAGTAAGTGGAAGTTTATTGTTTATTCGTTATTCTGTATTTACCTCTCTGGAGCTATTCTCTATCTTGCTCTGTACATAGGAGGCTGATTTATGGGGATTGCAGCACCCATCCTCCTTGCTTGTCATGGGTTGATTTCTCTAGGAGACACTGAAATGGAATTTGGGATGCAAGATATTTACTAGGTATCAACACCTGTGAGAGGGAGGGGAGGAAGAAGGACCAAGCAGAAAGAAACCAAACTGAAACACAGGCCCAACAGACTTTGATCAACCTGGCTGGGGACTTCTGAAGCCTTGTCCATTTTAGTGTCCTTTGAGTGGATGACATAGCTGGGCCTTTATAACTCACCTTGCTCCGTCACTGGATGTGGGCTGCTCCCAGTCAAGCATAATTTTGAATGACTGGCTTTCTGCAGCTGGGCAGCAAGCAGGTCCTTGGAAGGAATTACATATGTGCCTTCCACACTTGACTTCTGACTTGAATACTCAGCCAATGGAAGGCACCCACAGGAGTTCAGAGGGTGAGTGGAATGAAAGAATGGTTTATTCTGCATGCTTCCTCCCTTACTGGCCATGTTGCTTTATGAAAAGCCACAACTCCTGTGATTTCTCCCATGGCTACAGCTTGTACTGGGTTCCAGTAACAACTTCCTCCCCATACCCTTCCAGGCCTGGCAGTGGTAACAGCTCAATCTGTTGATGTTCTCTTGGTGCTTTATTATTCTTTGTTAGTTCCCTTAACTTTACTTCTGCCTTCTTAAATTGTCCCTTTATTAACTACTTTTTAGTTAAATCTATGAAATGTACCATATCTTTCCTGCTAGGATCTGATTGGATCAGTAATCAAGGGATTTTTCTCCCCCATGCTGGTTTCCCTGGTCCCAAATTCCTGTGCAATACCTAAGATCTTCTGCAAATTAGACAGGAGTTTAGGAAAAACCTACTTTCAA
Source organism: Mirounga angustirostris (assembly GCF_029215605.1). NCBI lineage: Eukaryota > Metazoa > Chordata > Mammalia > Carnivora > Phocidae > Mirounga > Mirounga angustirostris. The sequence goes on from NW_026991716.1 coordinate 36,418,278, forward strand.
AATATATAATGAGGTGTTTAATGTAGGGTGGCATGCAGTTTTTGTTTTGATTTTAATCTTAGTAACCTATAAGTTGCTATTTGGTGAGGGAGAAATGCAATAAATACTTTGTATCATCCCCAGAAGCAGACCCTGACATGAGGGTATGTACCTGTGATTAAGGAAAAGTTCCAAGGAGAATAGCAAGGTAGTCTGGGAAGCAGGACAAGGAAAGGGAAGAAATCAAAGTGGGTATAGGACTCAGGCAAGGTCCCACAGAGGGTAGGCTGCAGGCTGATTCTACAGGGGAACCCTAGGGTAAAAGATAGGTCTCCAAATTTTATGGGTACAGAGAGAGGAAAATCCAGCTCCCTTTGTCTCAGGTAGGGACAGTCATTGGCTAAGGACTGCCCCAGGGAGACAAATTCCCAGATTCTTCTGACTCCCTGTACCTGCAGATGAGGTGGTTCCAAATTTGAGGGCAATCCTCCAAGCAAGAGGTACAGATGTAGGCTATTGGAGGCAATACCTCAAAGCTGGGATGCACAGAAATGGTAAAAATGAATTGGGAGTACCACACTGAATAAACAATATATAGGCCAAAGTAGCTTTGTAAGAACTCTAGAACCCAGTTAAGAAGCTGCAGCAACCAAGGTAAGAACAAAAAGCTGCACTCCAAACAGTAGAAAACTGGCATTTTTGCTACCCTTGCCCCACCCTGTCTGTTGGCAGTTGAGAAAAAGCTGCTCAATTCCTGGTTCTTCCCTTGGGAGGGAAGGAAAATAATTAAACTTGCTTACAATATTCTGGTTTGTCTGGGGGCTGCCTAAAGGATTGCTTTTTGTCTCAGTTCAGAGCTCCGATGGGAAGGGCAGAATTTGGATATCTGGTTTGAGGTCCCTGAAAGCAGGGGCAGGCACCACAGTCCAAGAGCTGCAGGGGGGCTGCAGGCGCATGGGCTCCTGGGAACAAGAGATTATGGGCAAAGAAATACAACAGGATATCAAAGCCCCTGTTAAGAAGCAGGGGTAAGACTTTAGGGAAGTTAAGACATTTAAAAGCAACCTAAATATAGGGAATTGGAATAGGCACACATAGGCCCAGGGAAGATGTATCACCAAAAAAAGTTGGAGAGAACCCTACACCTTTATGCTGGACTGCTTAAAGTTCTTCCCCTGCATAGAAGTCTGCAAAGATAGAGAGGTGACTTTTTTCAAATTCCCAATTTTCAACAGGAGATCACAATGAATATGAAGAAACAGAGAAACATGGCCCACTTAAAGGAACAAAATAAAGCTCTAGAAACTTACTCTAAAGAAATATAGTCCTCTGACTTACTTGAGGAGCACTTTAAAACAACCATCTTAAGTATGTTCATGAGCTAAAGGAGAACACAGACAACCAAACTAAATCTGGAAAATGATAGATGAACAAAAGGAGAATACCAACAGATAGAAATTACAAAACAAATCCAGATATGTTCTAGAGCTGAAAATGCAATAACTGAGGTGAAAAATTCATTAAAGAGGTTCAACAGCCCATTAAACAGGCAGACAAGAAAAAAAAAGATCAGTGAACTTGAAGACAAGTGATTTAAAATTATTCTTTTTGTTTCTCAAATTAAGTAAAGTGAGTAGAATCTGAGGGACTTATGAAGCAATACCAAATGGGCAAGTATATGCATTATAGGAGTCCCAGGATAGAAAAAGAGCTCACTTGTAATAATGGCCTAAAACTTCTCAAATTTGAGGAAAGAAATGGGTCTACAAATGCAAGAAGCTCAATAAACTCTAAGTAGGATAAAATTAAATAGATTTGCATGGAGACCTAATCAAACTGCCAGAAGTGGAAGACAAAGAATCTTGAAAGAGAAAAATGACTCCCCACATATAAGAGCTTAAGATTATCAAATTTCTTATAGACCATGAATCAATAAGAGGATATATTCATAGTGCTGAAAGGAAAAAAAAAATCTAGACAATCTGTCCTTAAAAATGAGGAATTTCAGATTAAAAAATAAACAAAAAAACAAAACTGAAGGAGTTCATGACTTGCCCTATAGAAATGCTAAGGGAGTCTTTCAAGTTGAAAGGATGCTAGACAGTAACTCAAAGCCATATGGAAATACAAAGTTCCTTGGTAAAGGTAAATATATAGACAAATATAAAAGCCTGTGTCATTTTTAAGTTTGGTTTTTAACTCTTATAAAATTTGAGATAAAAGCATAAAAACTAAATCTATGTTAATTAGTATATAATATAGAAATATTATTATGATGTAAGATCAAGTGTGGGAGATGGAATTGTAAAGAAGTAATTTTTATATTCAATCGAAGTTATCATGTTAAAATAGATTGTTATAGTTTGTTTTATGTAATCCTGATAGTAGCCATGAATAATTTATAATATACACAAAAATGAGAAGGGAATCAGGACTGGGAATTATTTTAGATTCCCATTCTGATATTCCCAGTTCAACATCCCTGCCATGTTTGGCTCTAATTAATTATATTTCTACAAAATATTTCTATTTAATTATATTTCCTACAAAAATATCAAGGCACACAAACTCAGGAAGTAAAGGAGGAAATGGAAGGCAGAAAAACTAAGACATACAGAAAATAAAATCTGTAATTTAAATGTAGATGGATTAAACTGCTTGATCAAAAGACAGATTGGCAGAATGAATGAAAGCACAGGATCTGACTATATGCTGCCTACAAATGAATCACTTTATTTTACCTTCACTTATTCCTTCTTTACTGTTCTTCTTGTATATAAATCTGAGTTTGACCTTTATTTTTCTTCTCTCTAAAGAACTTAAAATCTCATGGTTTCGTATGTCAATTATACCTCAGTAAAGTTAGAAAAAAATACCTTAGGAACTCTATGTAGTCTTTTTAAAGTTAAAGAGAAATTAAAAAAAAAAAAATGACAACAGCACTTCAATCTCCCAGGGCATATTCCTCTCCCACAGAGGTCTTACAAGGGGTCTCTGGGAAAAATTCCTCTCTACTATTCCTGCCATTTCCATAGCTCAATGGCCCACAGAAAGCAGCTCAGCAACTCCCCTAGATGGCCTTGCCCAGGCCAGCCTCATACTCAGTGGTAGGGCCTCCAGTAGAGGTAATTCCACTTGCCATCAGGGTTCCATCCTCACCTCCACCCAGCCCATGCCAACCATATGGCTGGCCTTGCTTCTAGTACTTCAGGTTGGCCTCCTAGTCTCTCCCATCTACTTATTTCCAGACTCCTTCAGGATTGTTGAGGGCCATCCAGGTGTATGAAGAGCTTATATATTCCTGACAAAATTCTGGGATGACAGAAGGGCAATGGTGACTTTTCCCCATACCAGCCAACTCCTTGGACTAGGAGTCCTAAACTTTAGATCCCAAAGTTTCCTCAACTGACTTAGCAGCTAAAGAACTTTTTAACATTTCTTACAAAGTTGGTCTACTCACAATGAATTCCCTTAATTTGTCTGGGACTCTTTCCTCTTCACTTTTGAAGGATATTTGGCAGGGTACATAATTCTAGGTTGGTGGGTTATCTCAACACTTCAAATATTTCACTCCCCTTCTTCATGCTTGAATGGTTTAAGGAAAAGTCAGGTGTAATTCTTTGTTCCTCTAAGGTGTTTTTTCCCTTTGGCTTCTTTTAGGATTTTCTATATCTCTGACTTTCGGTAGTTTGTAAATATGCCTAGGCGTAGGTTGTATTTTTCTTTTGAGTTTTATCCTGTTTTGTGTTCTGAGGTTCTTGGATCTGTGGTTTGAGGGATGACATTTAATTTAGGGGAAATTCTCAATTATTTCAAATGTTTCTTCTGTTCCTTTTTCTTCTCTGATAGTCCCATTATACATATGTTGTACTTTTTGTAGTTGCCCCACAGTCTTTGGACTTTAATTTATGTTTGCTTTTTGATTTAAAGATCCTATTAATATGTTCTTTAGCTCAGAGATTACTTCCTCAACCATATCTAGTCTACAAGAAATCCCAAAGACATTTTTCACTTCTGTTTTTTTTTTTATCTCTATCATTTCTTTGTTTTCCTTAGGATTTCTATTTCTGCTTACATTGCCTATCTGTCCTTGTATGCTGTCTGCTTTATCCATTAGACCCTTAGCATGTTAATTATTTTAGATTCCCAGTCTGATATTCCCAGTTCAACATACCTGCCATGTTTGGCTCTAATGCTTGCTCTATCTCTTCAAATTGTGTCGCCCGCCCTTTTGGTATGCCTTTTAGTATTTTTTTTTTTTAATTGAGGTATAGTTGACATAACATTATATTAGTTTCAGGTGTACAATGATTCAATATTTGTATATATTGTGAAATAATCAATACAATTTTTTCTTGATAGCCAGACAGGATGTACTGGGTAAAAAGAACAGTAAATAGGCATTCAGTAATGTGATGACATGTGGAGGGAGAGGGAGGGGGAATATTCTGTAGTCCTATGATTAGGTCTCAGTCTTTTAATGAACCTCTGGACCAGATTTCAAATGTTTCCCAATTTTTCTCCACCATTTGGTGAGACAGGTTGGCTGGAGTGGGCTGGAGTTGGGAATTTCTCTTCCCCAGGTCAGTTAGGCTCTGATAGTACTCCAGCAGGCTAGGCTCTAGTTAACTAGTTTCCCCTGAGGGCAAGCCTTCCTAGGAAGTACAGAGTTCTCTGGCATATTTCAAAATGGTTCCTCTTCTCCCTCTTCCTGCAGAAAACCTGAGGCAATTTTTCTCTGGTATTTACTGTGAAACCTGGTTGAGCTCAGAGGTAAATTTCACAATACTGTGTGTCCTCTATAGTTTAACTTTCAGAGTCGTTCACACTAGACCTCCAGGAATTTGTGAATTACAGTTCAGATTTTCTTAGCCAGCACTTGTTCTTAACAGTTTTTGCTTGTATTGGCCCTGGTAAACCATGACTACCTATATTTTTCTGTTCTCTCTCTGGTCTGGGGGCAGCAATTTGCCTTATGTCTTCCCTGTCTCTTATACATCTAAGAGGAAGTGTCAGTTTTTCCAACCTGTTCAACTATTTCTTGTGAGGACAGTGTGGTGACTTCTAAACTCCTGACATTCAGAACCTGAGACTCACTTTAGATCTAAGTACATGCATGGGTTAAAAGTGAAAGGATAGAAAAAGATATTCCATGCAAATAGGAACAGAAGAGCAGGGATGCCTATAGTGATATCAGACAAGATAGACTAAGTCAACTGTTACGAGAAACAAAGAACTTTGTATAATTAATAATAAAAGGATCAATTCACTAATGATGATAAACACATGCACCAAACATCAGAACTCCTAAATACATGAAGTAAACATTGACAGAATTGAAGACAGAAATGGTTCTAAAATAGAAGGCTTCAATACCTCACTTTCAATAATGGACAGAATAAGGAAAGACCACCAATAGAGAGACTATTTGAACACTATAGACCAATTGCCCATAACAGACATATATAGAACACTTCACCCAAAGAACGAACACATTTTTCTAAAGTTCACATGGAATATAATCCATGATAGCCCAATGTTAGGCCACAAAACAAGACTTAATAAACTTGAAAGGATTTAAATCCTAACAAAGTAGCTTTTTAAAAATTTTTTTTATTTTTATTTAAATTCAATTAGCCAACATATAGTATATCATTAGTCTCAGATATCTTTTATCAGAATAGAATGAAACTAGAAAACAAAACTTCCACACATTTTTGGATTTTGAAGTTAGACAACACAATCTTAACAGATCAAGAAGAAATCATAAGAGATGTTAAAAAGAACCTTGAGACAAATGAAAAAAAAAATGCCTAAACTAATAAGATGTAGTGAAAGGAGTGCAAAGAGGGGAATTTTTATTTTTTTAAATATTTTATTTATTAATTTGACAGAGAAAAAGCACAAGCAGAGGGAGCAGCAGGCAGAGGGAGAGGGAGAAGCAGGCTCCCTGCTGAGCAAGGAGCCTGATGCGGGACTCGATCCCAGGACCCTGGGATCATGACCTGAGCCGAAGGCAATTGCCTAACCAACTGAGCCACCCAGGTGCCCCCAAAAGAGGGGAATTTATATCTGTAAACATATTTTAAAAAGATTAAAAAAAAGAATTTTCAAATCAGTAACTTAACCTTACACGTTAAGGAACTATAAAAGTAGTAAAATTTATTTCCTTCCTTGTCTACCTTTAAAGATTAAAGCAGAAGTAAATGAAAAATAGAAAAAAGGTAAATGGAACCAAAAGTTTGTTCTTTGAAATAATCAAAATTGATAATCCTTTAACTAGATTAATGAAGAAAAACTTTTTCTTTGGTTTTTGATGAATCCTAATACTTCATTTTTGCTTTTGCTTCCCTTGCCTTAAGGAGATGTATCTATCCAATGTCAAAGAAGTTACTGCCTGTGTTCTCTTCTAGGATTTTTATGGTTTCAGGTCTCACATTTAGTTCTTTAATCCATCTTGCATTTATTTTTGTGTATGGTGTAAGAAAGTGGTCCAGTTTCATTCTTTTGCATGTTATTGTCTAGTTTTCCCAACACTTTGTTGAAGAGACTGTCTTTTTCCCATTGAATATTCTTTCCTGCTTTGTCAAAGATTAATTGACAATATAGTTGTGGGTTCATTTGTGGGATTTATATGCTAAAAATTCTATGTGTATATTTTTGTGCCAGTACCATACCATTTTGATTACTACAGCTTTCTATTATAACTTGAAATCTGGAATTGTGATGCCTCCAGCTTTATATCTCTTTTTCAAGGTTCTTTGTTTACTTGGGGTCTTTTGTTCCATACAAATTTTAGGATTGTTTGTTCTAGCTCTGTGAAAAACGCTGTTGGTATTTTGATGGTGCATTAAATGTATAAATTGCTTTGGGTATAGACACTTTAACAATATTTTTGCTTCCAATCCATGATCATAGAATGTCTTTCCATTTCTTTGTGTTGTCTTCAGTTTCTTTCATCAGTGTTTTATAGTTTTCAGAGTAGAGGTCTTTCACCCCTTTGGTTAGGCTTATTCCTGGGTATCTTTTTTGTTTTGGTGCAAATGTAAATGAGATTGATTCCTTAATTTCTCTTTTTGCTACTTCATAATTGGTTCATAGAAATGCAACAGTTTTCTGTACCTTGATATTGTATCCTGCTAGTTCACTGAATTGGTTTATCAGTTCTAGCAGTTTGGTGGAATCTTTCTGTATAGTGAAGGAAACAATGAAACTAAAAGGAGACCTATGGAATGGAAGAAGGGGTTGGAAAAAGGCATATCTGATAAAGGATTACTATCTAAAATATATGAAGAACTTATAAAACTCACTCAAAAACTGAGTAATCCAATTAAAAAACAGGCAGAAGACATGAAAAGACATTTTTCCAAAGGAAACAGAGATGGGAAAGGAGGGCGGAAAGATGGCGGAGGAGTAGGGGACCCTATTTCAACTGGTCCCCGGAATTGAGCTGGATATCTACCAGACCACTCTGGGCACCCACGAAAACAGCCTGAGATGTAAGAAGATCTGGATCTCTACAAACAGAATATCGCAGGCAGTTGGTTTTGAGGTACGAAGCAGAGAGCCATGATCCTGCGGGCAGATATCAGAGGATAAACGGAGGCAGGAGGGTGCCTGGACGTGGGGATCCTACACTGCCAGTGAGTGACAGCCTTGCGCGCTGCGGACAGGGCACAGACTCGCAGACCAGTAGCATCGGGAAAGGACTTTAGGGCAGCCCCCTGTGTGGAAAACCAGACTGGCGGGGTTGCGTGCACGCGAACCGCAGCCTCTGAGATGGAAACCCGGTGTGCCGGAGTCCCACCGGTGAACTGCAACCCCCCGGGGTGGAAACCCCAAGCAGCAGAGTCGCGCCCACGAGCTGGGAGCGGCTGGCGGTTTTAGAAGCACAAAGGGCAGAGATGTGCCTGACCTGGAGGCAGGACTGGGAGCGCTGCGGAGGGGTGCACAACCCAGGATGCTGCAGTTTATAGCAGCGCGGACAGAAACAGAGACAGTGTGGCCTGGAGAGCTCACTGAAGAACAGAATGCGGTCTCTCTGCTCTGAGGCAGAGGGTTGGAAATGATCTCTTCTGCTCTGACTCACGGAAGAGACGCGAAAAGCTGCCAGGGAAAGGCGCCAGAGAACAAAAGCCCCAAAGACTGATTCCCGCTGAGCCCATCCCCCACCACAGGGGCCCAGGGCAGCTCTGCCAGAACAGGGTTGCCTGAGTAACAGCGCGGCAGGCCCCTCCCACAGAAGACAGACTGGGAAAACAAGAGGCCAGCAACCCTAAGGTCCCAAGAAAACAGGTGCATCTTGCTTGGGTTCTGGTCAATAATTTGGACTCTATACATTCCCTCAAACACCCATCAACAGAATGACTAGGAGGAGAGCCCCCAAAACAGAAAAGACTCAGAGATTATGACTTATGCTGCAGATTTACAAATGGATGCAGATATAACCAAGATGTCAGAGATGGAATTCAGGCTAGCAATTGTGAAGACAATGGCTAGAATGGAGAGATCAATTAATGGCAACATAGAGTCTCTAAGGGCAGAAATAAAAGGGGAATTGGCAGAACTTAAAAATGCTATCAATGCGATTGAATCCAATCTAGATAATCTAACAGCTAGGGTAACTGAGACAGAAGAGAGAATAAGTGACCTGGAAGACAATATAATAGATAAAAAGGGAAAAGAGGAGGTCAGGGAAGAACAACTCAGAATCCATGAAAATAGAATCAGAGAAATAAGTGACACCATGAGGCATTCCAATGTCAGAATCATTGGAATTCCGGAGGGAGTGGAGAGAGAGAGAGGGCTAGAAGATGTATTTGAGCAAATCATAGCTGAGAACTTCCCTAATCTGGGGAATGAAACAAACATTCAAGTCCTAGAGTCAGAGAGGACCCCTCCTAAGATCAAGGAAAACAGGCCAACACCCTGGCATGTAATAGTAAAACTTGCAAATCTTAGAACCAAGGAAACCATCTTCAGGGCAGTTAGGGGGAAGAGATTCCTTACGTACAGAGGGAGGAACATCAGAATAACGTCAGACCTATCCACAGAGACCTGGCAAGCCAGAAACGCCTGGCAAGACATATTCAGGGTACTAAATGAGAAGAACATGCAGCCAAGAATACTTTATCTGGCAAGGCTTTCATTTAGAATGGATGGAGAGATGCAGAGCTTCCACAACCGGCAGAAGTTGAAAGAATATGTGACCACTAAGCCGGCCCTGCAAGAAATATTAAGGGGGGGTTCTATAATAGGAGAAAGACCCCAAGAGTGATCTACAACAGAAATTTAGAGGGACAATCTATAAAAACAATGTCTTCACAGGCAACATGATGACAATTAATTCATATCTTTTAATAATCACTCTCAACGTGAATGGCCTAAACGCTCCCATAAAACGGCACAGGGTTGCAGATTGGATAAAAAGACAGGACCCATCCATATGCTGTCTACAAGAGACTCATTTGGAACCTAAAGATACATCCAGCCTGAAAGTGAAGGGATGGAGCTCTATCTTCCATGCCAGCAGACCTCAAAAGAAAGCTGGGGTAGCAATTCTTATATCAGACAAATTAGATTTTAAACTAAAGTCTGTAATAAGAGACACAGAAGGACACTATATCATTCTTAAAGGGTCTATCCAACAAGAAGATCTAACAATTGTAAATATCTATGCCCCCAACATGGGAGCAGCCATCTACATAAGCCAACTGTTAACCAAAATAAAGAGTCATATTGATAACAATACGTTAATTGTAGGAGACCTCAATACTCCACTCTCAGCAATGGACAGATCATCTAAGCAGAAAATCAACAAGGAAACAAGAGCTTTGAATGATACATTGGACCAGATGGGCCTCATAGATATTTACAGAACATTCCACCCTAAAACAACAGAATACTCATTCTTCTCGAGCACACATGGAACTTTCTCCAGAATAGACCACATACTGGGTCACAAATCAGGTCTCAACTGATACCAAAAGATTGAGATTATTCCCTGCATATTCTCAGACCACAATGCTCTAAAACTGGAACTCAATCACAAGAAAAAATTTGGCAGAAATTCAAACACTTGGAAGCTAAAGACCACTCTGCTCAAGAATGTTTGGGTCAACCAAGAAATCAAAGAAGAACTTAAACAATTCATGGAAATCAATGAGAACGAAAACACATCAGTCCAAAACCTATGGGATACTGCAAAGGCTTTTCTGAGGGGGAAATACATAGCCATCCAAGCCTCAATCCAAAAAAAAAAAAAAAAAAAAAAAGAAAGAAAGAAAAAGAAAAATCCCGAATTTACCAACTAACTCTACACCTTAAAGAACTAGAGAAAAAGCAACAAATGACACCTAAGCCACACATTAGAAGAGAAATAATTAAAATTAGAGCAGAAATCAATGAATTAGAAACCAGAAACACAGTAGATCAGATCAATGAAACTAGAAGTTGGTTCTTTGAAAGAATTAATAAGATTGATAAACCACTGGCCAGACTTATCCAACAGAAGAGAGAAAGGACCCAAATTGATAAAATTATGAATGAAAGGGGAGAGATCACGACTAACACCAAGGAAATAGAAACAATTATTAGAAATTATTATCAACAACTATATGCCAATAAACTGAGCAATCTGGATGAAATGGAGGCCTTCCTGGAAACCTATGAACTGCCAAGACTGAAACAGGAAGAAATGGACAACCTGAATAGGCCAATAACCAGTAACAAGATTGAAGCAGTGATCAAAAACCTCCCCAAAAACAAGAGTCCAGGGCCTGATGGATTCCCTGGGGAATTTGACCTAACATTCAAAGAAGAAATAATACCTATTCTACTGAAGCTGTTTCAGAAAATAGAAACAGAAGGAAAACTTCCAAACTCATTCTATGAGGCCAGCATTACCTTAAACCCCAAACCAGGCAAAGACCCCATCAAAAGGTGAATTTCAGACCGATATCCCTGATGAATATGGATTTCAAAATCCTCCACAAAATCCTAGCTAATAGGATCCAACAATACATTAAAAGGATCATCCACCACAACCAAGTGGGATTTATCCCCAGGATGCAAGGGTGGTTCAACATTTGCAAATCAATCAACGTGATAGACACATTAATAAGAGGAGGGAGAAGAACCATATGGTCCTCTCAACTGATGCAGAAAAAGCATTTGACAAAATACAACATCTTTCCCGATTAAAACTCTCCAGAGCTAGGGATAGAGGGAACATTCCTCAAGCTCATAAAATCCATCTATGAAAAACCCACAGCGAATATCATCCTCAATGGGGAAAAGCTGAGAGCCTTTCCCTTAAGATCAGGAACATGTCAAGGGTGCCCACTCTCACCACTGTTGTTCAACATACTACTAGAAGTCCTAGCAACAGCAATCAGACAACAAAAAGAAATAAAAGGTATTCAAATTGGCAAAGAAGAAGTCAAACTCTCTCTTTTCGCAGACGACATGATACTTTATGTGGAAAACCCAAAAGACTCCACCCCAAAATTACTAGAACTCATCCAGCAATTCAGTAATGTGGCAGGATACAAAGTCAATGCACAGAAATCAGTTGCTTTCTTATACACTAACAACACAACTATAGAAAGAGAAATTAGAGAAACGATTCCATTTACAATAGCACCAAAAACCATAAGATACCTCAGAATAAACCTAACCAAAGAGGTAAAGGATCTATACTCTAGGAACTACAAAACACTCATGGAAGAAATTGAAGAAGACACAAAAAGATGGAAAAATATTCCATGCTCATGGATCGGAAGAATAAACATTGTTAAAATGTCTATGTTACCCAGAGCAATCTATACCCTCAATGCCATCCCGATCAAAATTCCAATGACATTTTTCAAAGTGCTGGAACAAACAATCCTAAAATTTGTATGGAATCAGAAAAGACCCCAAATCGCCAAGGAGATGTTGAGAAAGAAAAACAAAGCTAGGGGCATCACGTTGCCTGATTTCAAGCTATATTACAAAGCAGTGATCACCAAGACAGCATGGTACTGGCACAAAAATAGACATACAGACCAATGGAACAGAATAGAGAACCCAGATACGGACCCTCAACTCTATGGCCAAATAATCTTTGACAAAGCAGGAAAAAACATGCAATGGAAAAAGACAGTCTCTTCAATAAATGGTGCTGGGAAAATTGGACAGCCACATGCAGAAGAATGAAACTCGAACATTCTCTAACACCATTCACAAAGATAAACTCAAAGTGGATGAAAGACCTCAATGTGAGACAGGAATCCATCAAAATCCTAGAGGAGAACATAGGCAGTAACCTCTTTGACATCGGCCACAGCAACTTCTTTCAAGATACATCTCCAAAAGCTAGTGAAACAAAAGCAAAAGTGAACTTTTGGGACTTCAGCAAGATAAAAAGCTTCTGCACAGCAAAGGAAACAGTCAACAAAACAAAGAGGCAACCCACAGAATGGGAGAAGATATTTGCAAATGACACTACAGATAAAGGGCTGGTATCCAAGATATATAAAGAACTTCTCAAACTCAACACCCAAAAACCAAATAATCAAGTCAAAAAGTGGGCAGAAGAGATGAACAGACACTTCTCTGAAGAAGACATACAAATGGCTAACAGACACATGAAAAAATGTTCATCATCATTAGCCATCAGGGAAATCCAAATCAAAACCACATTGAGATACCACCTTACACCAGTTAGAATGGCAAAAATGGACAGGGAAAGAAACAACAAATGTTGGAGAGGTTGTGGAGAAAGGAGAACCCTCTTACACTGTTGGTGGGAATGCAAGTTGGTACAGCCACTCTGGAAAACAGCATGGAGGAGCCTCAAAAAATTAAAAATAGAGCTACCCTATGACCCAGCAATTGCACTCCTGGGTATTTATCCCAAAGACACAGATGTAGTGAAAAGAAGGGCCATATGCACCCCAATGTTCATAGCAGCAATGTCCGCAATAGCCAAACTGTGGAAAGAGCCAAGATGCCCTTTAACAGATGAATGGATAAAGAGGATGTGGTCCATATATACAATGGAATATTACTCATCCATTAGAAAAGATGAATACCCAACTTTTACATTAACATGGATGGGACTGGAGGAGATTATGCTAAGTGAAATAAGTCAAGCAGAGAAAGTCAATGATCATATGGTTTCAATTATTTGTGGAACATAAGGAATAACATAGAGGACATTAGGAGAAGGAAGGGAAAAATGAAGGGGGGTAAATTAGAGGGAGAGATGAACCATGAGAGACTATGGACTCTGAGAAACAAACTGAGGGTTCTAGAGGGGAGGGAGGTGGGGGGATGTGTTAGCCCAGTGATGGGTATTAAGGAGGGCATGTACTGCATGGAGCACTGGGTATTATATGAAAACAATGAATTGTGGATCACCACATCAAAAACTAATGATGTACTGTATGGTGATTACATAACATAATAAAATAAAATTTAAAAAACTAAAAATAAAAATATAGCATTCTTAAAAAAAAAAAAACTACATTGGATAATCTAGACGAAATACATAAGCTACTAGAAACAACCACCAAAACTGAATCATGGACAAATAGAAAATCTGAACAGATTTATGAATTGTAAAGAGGTTGAATCTTTTCTTTTCCCAAAGAAAGCCCAGGGCCAAATGACTTCACTGGTGAATTCTACTAAACATGTAAAGAAGTATTAACACAAATACTTTTTAAACTCATCCAAAAAATTGAAGAGGAGGGAACATGCTCCAACTCATTCTACGAAACCAGCATTATCTTGATTACAAAACCATATAAAGACACAAGGAAACTACAGATCAATGTTATGATGAATGTTGATGTGGAAAACTTTAGCAGAACACTAGCAATTCATCACCACATTAGGATTATACACATGACTGAGCAGGATTTATTCTTGGAGTTCCAGGGTGGTTCAACATGTGAAAGATCAATATACTACATTAACAGGTGAAACAGGGAGGGGCGCCTGGGTGGCTCAGTGGGTTAAGCATCAGACTCTTGGTTTTGGCTCAGGTCATGATCTCAGGGTTGTGAGATCAAGCCCTGCATCAGGCTCTGTACTCAGCAAAGAGTCTGCTTGGGATTCCTCTCTCTCCTCTCCCTCTGCCCCTCCCTCCACTCACAGTCAGGTGCAAACTCTCAAAAAAAAAGAAGAAGAGAAAGAAGAAAAGAAGGAAGGAGGGAGGAAGGAGGGAGGAAGGAAGAAGGAAGAGGAGGAAGAGGAGGAAGAGGAAAGAAGAAGAGGAAAGAAGAAGAGGAAAGAAGAAGAAGAAAGAAGAAAGAAGAAGAAGAAAGAAGAAAAGTGGGGAAATTACACAATCATTGATGCAAACAAGTTGACACAATTCAATACCCTTTTATGATAAAAACAAGAAATAAAAGGAAATTATCTCAACATAATAAAGGTTATATATGTAAGTTTACAGCTAGCATCATACTGTCATACTCCATCATTAAAAACTGAAAGCTTTTCCTAGAGCAATCAAGAAAAAAGTAAAAGGCATCCAAATTGAAAGTAGTAAAATTATCTGTTAGCAATCTTCCATGTAGAAAATCCTAAGGATTCCACACAAAAACATGTTACAATAGTGAGTTCAGTAAAGTTGCAGGATATAAAAAATAGAATTCAGTTGTATTTCTATACATGAACAATAAACAACCTGAAAAAGAAAACAATTACATTTACAATAGCATCAAAAATAAAATACATAGAAATAAACTTAACCAATTAGACAAGAGTTTGGCATACTATAAATTCTGCTGAAAAAATTAAAGACACAAATAAGCAGAAAGACCTCGCATGTTCATAAGTTAGAATATTAAGATATTAATATGCCCGAATTGATGTACAGATTCTTGCAATCCCTATCAATCTTAATGGTGTTTTTGTAGAAATAAAAACAATCCATCATAAAATTCACGAATGTTAAAGGACCCTGAATAGCTAAATCTTGAAAAAGAACAAGTCAGAAAGACCAAATACCATATGATTTTACTCATACGTAAAATTTAACAAGACAAAATATTCTTTTTTTTAAGATTATTTATTTATTTATTTATTTATTTATTTATTTATTTATTTATTTGAGACAGAGAGAATGAGAGAGAGAGAGCACATGAGAGGGGGGAGGGTTTTTTTTTTTTAAGATTTTTTATTTAACAAGACAAAATATTCTTAAGTACAGAACTGGTGGTTGTGAAAGGGGAGGCGGGTAGGGAGATGGGTGAAATAAAGGGGATTAAGAGTACACTTATCAAGGGGCACCTGGGTGGCTCAGATGGTTGAGCATCTGCCTTTGGCTCGGGTCATGATCCTGGAGTCCTGGGATCGAGTCCCACATTGGGCTCCCTGCTTGGTGGGGAGCCTGCTTCTCCCTCTCCCTCTGCCTGCTGCTCCCCCTGCTTGTGCTCTTTCTGTCTCTCTAAGTGAATAAATAAAATCTTTAAAAAAAAAGAGTATACTTATCTGGAGCACTGAGAAATGTATAGAATGGTTGAATCACTACACACCTGTAACTAATACTGTATGTTAATTATACTTGCATAAAAAAAATTAAAAAAACAAATTTGGAGGTCTTATGCTTCCTAATTTCAAAACTTATTATAAAGCCACAATAAGATACTATCATAAAGACAAACCTATGGACAAATAGAGAGCCCAGAAATAAACCTTCACGTATATGGTCAAATGATTTTTGACAAGGGTGTCAAAAGCCATTCAGTGGGGGAAAGAACAGTCTCTTCAACAAATGGTACTGGAAAAACTGGATATCTGCATGCAAATGAGTGAAGTTGGAACATTTCCTTACAGCATAACTTAAAATGAACTTAAAATGAATCAAAGACCTAAACATCTTAAAAGCTAAAACTGTGAAACTTAGAAGAAAACATAAGGGGAAAGCTTTATAACACTGGATTGGTAAGGATTTCTTAGATACAATAAGAGCAAAAATAGATAAGTTGAACTACATCAAAATTTAGAACTTGTATGCAAAGGACACAATAAACTGAGTGAAGAGGTGACCCACTGGAAGGGAGAAAATATTTCCAAATCATTTATCTAGTAAGGGGCTACTTTCCAGAATACATAAATCACACCAACTCAACAAAACAGACAACCCAATTTAGAAATGGGCAAAGGACTTGAGTATTTCTCCAAAGATGATATACAAATGGCCAACAAGCCCATGAGGCTGCTTAACATCACCAATCATTAGGGAAATGTAAATAAAAATCACAATGAACTATCACCTCACACCCATTAGGATGGTTACTATCAAAAGAAAACACAGAAACCAGTTTTGGTAGTTTATAAGTTTCCAGGAATGCATCAGTTTCTTGCAGATTGCCTAATTTGTTGGCATGTAGTTGCTCATATGTTCTTTTTTTTTTTTTTTTAACTAATATGTGAATAAAGTCATTTAATTGTTTTCATGAATTTCTTAGAACAAATGTCATTATAATTTTCATTTCCACAAAAGAGTGATTAGAGCTGCCAATCAATGCCATCAGAGCAAAAAAGCAAAGGAACAAATAGGCAGTTGCCCCTGGAATGAAATTCTGATGCTCATATGTTCTTAAAATTTTCTGTATTCCCTTGGTGTTAGCCATTATCTCCCCCTTTCATTCATGATTAATTTGGGTCCTTTCTCTTTTCTTTTGGATGAATCTGGCCAGAGGTTTATCGATCTTATTAATTCTTTCAAAGAACCAGCCTCTAGTTTCGTTGATCTGTTCTGTTCTTCTGGTTTCTATTTCATTGATTTCTGCTCTCATCTTTATTATTTCTCTTCTCCTGCTTGGTTTAGGTTTTATTTGCTGTTCCTTCTCCAGCTCCTTTAGGTGTAAGGTTAGCTTGTGTATTTGAGATTTTTGTAATTTTTTGAGAGAGGCTTGTATTGCAATATGCTTCCTTCTTAGGACTGCCTTTGCTGTATCCCAAAGGTTTTGTACAAATGTGTTTTCATTCTCATTAGTTCCCATGAATTTTTAAATTCTTCTTTAATTTCCTGGTTGACCCATTCATTCTTTAGTAGGATGCTCTTTAACCTCCAAGTGTTTGAGTTCCTTCCAAATTTCCTCTTGTGATTGATATCAAGTTTCAAAGCATTGTGGTCTGAAAATATGCCTGGTATATTCTCAATATTTTCGTACAGGTTGAGGCCTGATTTGTGACCCAGTATGTGATCTATTCTGGAGAAAGTTCCATGTGCACTCGAGAAGAATTGAGCATTCTGATGTTTTAGGATGGAATGTTCTATATATATCTGTGAAGTCCTTCTGGTCCAGTGTGTTATTCAATGGCCTTGTTTCTTCGCTCATCTTCTGCCTAGATGATCTGTCTATTGCTGTGAGTGGGGTGTTGAAGTCCCCTACTATTGCATTATCTAACTCTTTCTTTAATTTGGTTATTAATTGGTTGATATAATTGGCTGCTCCCAAATTAGGAGCATAAATATTTATATTTGTTAGATCTTGTTGGGTAGATCCTTTAAGTATGGTACAGTGTCCCTCTTCATCTCTTACTACAGTCTTTGGTTTAAAATCTAATTTGTCTGATATGAGGATTGCTATCCCAGCTTTCTTTAGAGGTCCATTAGCATGGCAAATTGTTCTCCACCCCCTCAGTTTCAGTCTGGAGGTGTCTTTAGATCTAAAGTGAGTCTCTGTAGACAACATATGGATGGGTCTTGCTGTTTTATCCAATCTGATACCCTGTGTCTTTTGACTGGAGCATTTAGCCCATTTATATTCAGAGTAACTATTGAAATATATGAATTTAGTGCCATTATATTGCCTGTAAAGTCCCTGTTTCTGTAGATTGTCTGTTTCTTTCTAGTCTATGTTACTCCTGGGCTCTCTCTTCACTTACAGGATCCCACTTAATATTTCTTGCAGGGCTGGCTTAGTGGTCACATATTCTTTCAGTTTGTCTGTCCTGGAAGCTCTTTATCTCTCCTTCCATTCTGAATGACAGCCTTGTTGGATAAAGTATTCTTGGCTGCATGTTCTTCTCATTTGTACCCTGAATATATCATGCCAGCCCTTTCTGGCCTGTCAGATTTCTGTGGATAGGTCTGATGTTAATCTGATGTTCCTCTCTGTAGGTAAGGAACCCCCCATGTTGAGCTGCTCTCAGGATTCTTTTTCTCTAAAATTTGTAAGCTTCACTAATATATGTCAGGGTGTTGATCTATTTTTATTGATTTGGGGAGGGGTCCTCTCTGACTCTTGGACATGAATGCTTGTTTCCTTCCTCAGATTAGGGAAGTTCTCAGCTATGATTTGCTCAAGTATATACAATGGAATATTACTCAACCTTCAGAAAGGATGAATACCTACCATTTATATCAGTGTGGATGGAACTGGAGGGCATTATGCTAAGTGAAATAAGTCAGAGGAAGACAATTGTCATATGGTTTCACTCATATGTGGAATAGAAGAAATAGTGCAGAGGATTGTAGGGGAAGGGTGGGAAAACTGGGAAGAACAGAGAGGGAGACAAATATGAAAGACTCTTGACTCTGGGAAACAAACTGAGGGTTGTGGAAGGGGGGGTGGGTGGGAGGATGGAGTAACTGGGTGATGGGCATTAAGGAGGGCACGTGATGTGATGAGAACTGGGGATGTGCGATGTGATACGCAACTGATGAATCATTGAACACTACCTCAGAAAACTAATGATGTACTATATGTTGGCTAATTGAATTTAAATTAAAAAAAGAATTTTATTCATGTCTAATAAAAAGTAAATAATCTGGACAAAAAAAAAAAAAAAAAAAAAAAACACCAGAAAATAAATGGTGAGCTTGTGAAGAAATTGGAACACTTGTGTGTTGTTGGTGGAAATGTAAAATGGTGTAGTCACTACAGAAGACAGTATTAGTGGTTCTTCAAAAAAACTAAAGGAAGAATTACCATATGATCCAACAATTCACTTCTGGGCTTATACCCAAAAGAGTTTAAAGCAAGATCTTGAAGAGAGATTTGTACACCTATGTTCATAGTAGCATTATTCACAATAGTCAAAAGGTGGAAGCAACCCAGTATCCAACAGATAAATGAATCAGCATAATGCAGTATATACATACAATGGAATGTTGTTCAGCCTTAAAGGAAATTCTGAAAAACAAGTTCACAAGCTTCAACCTGGTTGAATCTTGAACCCATTATGTTAGGTGAAATAAGCCAATCACAAGAAGACAAATATGATTCTAGTTGAAGTACCTAGAATAGTCAAATTCATAGACAGAAAGAATGGTGGTTACTAGAAGGAAGGAGAAAAAAGGAATGGGGAGTTGTTTCATGGGTATAGAGTTTCAGTTTTGCAA
Organism: Mirounga angustirostris; assembly: GCF_029215605.1. Lineage (NCBI taxonomy): Eukaryota > Metazoa > Chordata > Mammalia > Carnivora > Phocidae > Mirounga > Mirounga angustirostris. Next base: position 36,437,608 of record NW_026991716.1, read on the forward strand.
AATGAAGAGTTCTGGAAATAAGTATATTAATTGTTGTGAAACCAAATACTGAAATGTAGACTTAAAAATGGTTAAGATGGTAAGTTTTATATATTTTTGCCATAGTTAACAAAAGGAATTGAGTCTGCATGGAGCACTGAATGTCCACCATACTTAATTTTTCCTGTAAATGTCTTGGAAAGGCATTTTGTAATTTTGTAATTAACAACTTAAGACAGTCACATTGCCCTGGGCTTTATTTGTAACATGAACTTATGCAAAGTGCAACTCTTATTTTGGTGTGCAGAATTGGGATACAAAGGGTGAAGAGATCTCTTTTGAAGCCCCTGGGCTCCTCACACAATGTCACTACTGCTTCTCCCCTAGATTAAAAGGGGGGGCGGTGGGTCTTGGCAAAGAACAATGAGGTCCCTGAAATAGGATTTCCTAGAGAAAGGGAATTTCAGGTTGATAGTCTGGAATCAAATTAATATTTGATTGATGCTGGATGCTCCCTTGACACATAAACATTGTATTTTGGAAACAATGGTTGAACACAGGAATAGGATTTTTTAAGAAGCTGTTAACTTTGGTATTAGAATCCCATTGTCACTTTGACTGGATTTGGATTAGTAGAGTAGAAAGCTATTCAGAATCACACTCAAGAGCTCCACCCTGTGGAAATAACTAGCAGGAATGAACAGGACTGACCTTCCTTCACAGGGCCACACTTATCTCTAGGGTTCTCAAATACTTTGGGGCCAGCCTCCAGAGGTAGATACTAGATTTCCCAAACAAAAATAAATATTAAAGAAAATTGATAAAACCAGTCTTACATGCATTTTTTTTTTTAGTGACATAAGCCTACAAAATACAGGATAAAGCTATTTTCAGTGATTAGTATTCTAATCTGTTATTTCATGTCCATGACAACATTTGTCACAACTCTGACACCAAGCTCCAGGATACTCTGTTCCCCTGGATTCTCTGCCCATCAACCTTTGACAAGATACTTAGTAGCTTCTTTCTCCTTCTATGTAACCTGAGTTCTAGCAGAGCCTCTATAGTTAAACCTCTAACATCTTGTACCTGGCCATGGCTCCAGCCCAGGAGAGCTTGGATATCTATTCCATCTTGCTCTAAAACAATTTTTAACTTCCGTCCCTTTTCCCTTCACAGTCTGACATTTACATTGAGTTATTTACCAGTATTTTCCTGAGATGGTGATACGCTAATTCGGTTCTTCATCTTGAGATAAAGAGGAAGAATTGAATAATGGTTAAAAGAGCATCCACTAGGGGTGCCTGGGTGGCTCAGTTGGTTAAGCGACTGCCTTCGGCTCAGGTCATGATCCTGGAGTCCCAGAATCGAGTCCCGCATTGGGCTCCCTGCTCGGCGAGGAGCCTGCTTCTCCATCTAACCCTCCCCCCTCTCATGTACTCTCTCTCTCTCTCTCATTCTTGCTCTCTTAAATAAATAAATAAATCTTTAAAAAAAAAAAAAAAAGAGCATCCACTAGCTTGATACAACTGAAGGATATCAGAATATGCCACCCCCAAAACATGCCATTTGGTATACTGATAGTTGAGCTGAAGGCACTTGAGAAAAAGCAGATGCAGGAAGGGGTCTCTGACCTCCTTTCTTATCACTGGAGACAGGGAGTCAACATTGAGAGGAATCTGTATAGACCAACCCACTAACATAACCTTTACCTTTTATTAGTTTCTGCCACATATTTCCCCAATCACTCCTACAGTTTACTGCCCCTAGCCCAAGCTGCACTTTCCTTTGCCTTGTCTCTCCAGTTTGTCATTCTTTGTTGAAATGGTATATAAGGCCTATCTGCTTCTTTGTTCCTCATTTCTTAATATTTTTAAACATACATGAAGGACACCGTATCAAAGTCTTTATGCTTTTCTCCTGTTAATCTGTCTTCAGGTCAGATCAATCTTAATCATCAAGCCTAGTCACAGAACCTAAAGGGTAGAGAAGTCTTTCCTCCTCTTCACAACCCTGGATGTGCCTCTTAGGAGCTGCTGCTTATAACCAGGATCTGAGGCAACTGCTGAACCTTGGATTTCTCATCTGAAGACCTGCCTCAGAATTGCAGAGGATTGAAATCATAGTCTAGCCTCAAAGACAACCTGGGTCCTAGACTCTCTCAAAGAAACAGTCTAACATAATTTTAAGAGAGCAAAGTCTGTGTTGTGACTGAGTAAAATCCCAAAGAGTAAACTGAAATCTTTTGTTCAGTGAGACATCTTAAACATTCTCCCCACTGATGCCCTTTGCCATCTGCACAGGAGGCAGTTATCCAAACTCTGCTCAGCCTCCAGAATCACTCCCACTCATCCCAGGACTTTTTCCCCTTTTTAACTTCAGCAATAATTTTCCTCTCCTGGTAGTAAAGTCACTCTTTCTATTACAAACACAACTTTCCCCACTCCTCATATTTTTCTCTAAATGATTACCTGAATCTGAATGAATCTCAGGAGCTTGAGGGATGGCAGAGATGTGGGAGGAAGGAGAGGAGGCAGCGAATACTCTTATATTCATCATTTGACCCTATTACACTAGCGACTGTTAAAAGTTAGCCGTGTGTCATGCAGTATGCTGCCAGGATGGTGGGTTATGAAGAACATATGGCATATGCCTGGATATCACAATTTTCCCTCAAGAACTCATCCCTCAGAAAAGATAGTCAGATTATGAGGCTTTACAGTGACTTTGAGCTTTACAATGACCAAGTTCACAATGACACATTTTGGCGCAATCTTGCAGTGGCTTTATTTTGAATAAAAAGCGTGGGGAATGCTTTAATCCCACAGGACTCCAACCAGTGCTGGTTCAGGACTGTGCTACAGGTCACCTGATAGAATTGGCAAAGGCAGTGAGCAGGTGTGTACATACACAGTGACGCCAGTTTGTTAATTGTTCCTCAGGGCATGTCTCCTATCCTCAACCAAGTTTTAGAGGTCACTATAAACAAGCCTTTTAGAGATCCCTTTTAAAAGCATCACACTAAGTTATACTGTAGGAAACAAATCTCCGATCATTGGAAAAATAAGGGGAAAGACTGATTACATTATGTAAGTGGGTCTTTGTGGCCTGGTATCAACTTTCCAGAAGCCGTGTCTGATTCAAGTATTATTGTCTGTTATATGACTGAGCACATGAGCTCTGGAAGACTGATGACTCGATATGTTGCTTGTGATCAGAACACTAATGTTGAGGCTACATATGAAAAGTGAATTGCTATGTAACAGGACTACAAAAAAACAATACTTTAAAAAATGTTTGGGGGCACCTGGGTGGCTCAGGCGTTAAGCGTCTGCCTTCGGCTCAGGTCATGATCCCAGGGTCCTGGGATCGAGCCCCGCATCGGGCTCCCTGCTCAGCGGGAAGCCTGCTTCTCCCTTTCCCACTCCCCCTGCTTGTATTCCCTCTCTCGCTGTGTCTCTCTCTGTCAAATAAATAAAATCTTAAAAAAAAAGTTTGATGATTTAAAATACACAGATCTAACATTTGATAGTTTTCTTTCAGCTCTAAATATTTGTCTATTCAAGGTGTCCAGAGAGCATTTGCATCCTTTCACAGGGGGATGGAAGTGCCTTACATTTATCATCATTCTGTATTTGGGCATTTAGGTCACTTGTTTGCCTATATGGAGCCCAGAGCCTTATTCTGCCACTTTGCAGGTTGTGAGATCCATTGGCTACCACAACTGTAGCTTTCATAAACCAGTTAGTTCTCAGAGGAAGAGCAAGGTGAATATCCTCAAGTTAACGTGTACCCTTCCTTAGCTCTCATTACATATAGTGACTATTGTAATATTTTTGTTTGTCTCCACAAACCTTCTAATGCCCCTTCCTTCCAGCACATATCCCTGCCTCCAGCTTCTGAACTCCTTTAGCTCTCCACCCCCAAAGTTACTTAGGATCTTCCACCCCATTTCAATTTCTTTATCAGGAAATGGCCTCTTCTGAGCTAGAAAGCTAATCCTTCTCCATGTTTCCTATATCTCAGGCATTCCCTTATTTCTCTGACTTACTCTATTATTTCTCTTCCTACACCTTCAGCTTTTCTTCCAGTGGTTCCTTCCCCTTAGCCTAATAATCCTGTCACCCTATCTAATTTAAAAAAAATATTTGATTTATTTTCTAACTGATTTCCTCACAGGTCAGCTCCTTAAAAATGTTCGTTCATTATACCAGGAGTCTCCAAATGGCGATGGATATACCTACAATCTATCCCAATAAAACCTATTGGGGCATACAGATTCTCAAATTCATGTTGGTAAATTCTGATAAGGACACTGGACACACAGGTTGATTTCTGCTCATCTGTGCATTGGATAGTCATAGGTTACCTGGGACACAAGATGTGGGCAGGGAGGGAGCTCCATAATCTGGAAATGCTGACCAAGACTCCCTCAAGCATGGCTCATCCATCAATCCACTTAGGGCAAAACATCACTGAGTGATGGCAATTATTTTGTTTAAATGAATCCTCACAACATGGGCAGCATGTGATTTTTTTTTTAATTTTTTTTTTTATTATTTATTTGACAGAGAGAGACATAGCGAGAGCAGGAACACAAGCAGGGGGAGTGGGAGAGGGAGAAGCAGGCTTCCCGCTGAGCAGGGAGCCCGATGTGGGACTTGATCCCAGGACCCTGGGATCATGACCTGAGCCGAAGGCAGACGCTTAACGACCGAGCCACGCAGGCTCCCAGGCAGCATGTGATTTAGATTGTTACAATGAAAATCAGATTGAAAATATTAATATAAGCACCTGAGAATAATTGAAAAGTTGATAGTTTCTACTTCCTAGTAGGATTCTTCAGTGGTCATGTTATAACTAATCAGGTCAAGAAATCTGCCAAAAGGATTAAAATTATCAAGACTGTTAGGGTAATGTGTCAGTGATAGCAGAAAAATCCCATTTATACAGTTACTTGATACGTTAATGTTATTTTTGAAGTCTTGCTAATCCGGATACATTTATACTAAGCATGTATAACTTCCACTGACAGCAGTGCTCTGTCGAGTTATGTAATTCTTATTCCAATACGTCACAAGATTTCACTAAATTTAGCAGTCAGTTTTTAGGAGTGAAAGATAAAAATCCATTTGTCACTGGGAAAACACTTGGCTCTTCCTACCATTATAGAAATTGCTGAAATACACCAAAACAATAGAATAAGCCAAATGTATTCTTCTATCACCAAATACTATTGGCAGATGCACAGAAAATACTGAAGATTTGAAGCGGCAAGGTTCAGAACAAATTATATAGTGTGGGAGGTTGCAATACAGCTGGATGAAAGTATAAACGTTTTGAACACGTCTCAGATTGTGGTACCTGCTGGTTCTATTTCAAAAATGATATATACCTAAAATTACTTTTGTAAGCCACACTCAAAATTAAATGACCCCTTCATGGAAAATATAACTACCACCCCAGAGTAAGCTTACAGATATCACACCACATGTGCAATTCATCTATCACATCATTTACAAACAGGGAGTTGCCAGGAAGAAGTTGAAAGCAATGTACATAGAGTACTAAGATGTCACTGATGGGACTAATTTCATGAAAACAAGACTTTTAAACCATAGTCCACTCTTTATGCTTTGTATTATGAACCAAATGTCTTTGTAGTATGAAAATAATTAATCACTCCCTCTCTCTAAAAGGGAAATGATATACTTAAAGATGAGTTATGCATTTGTCTTTTAAAAGTTTCTAATGTTCCACATTTGCTGACCTTGACAGTAAGTAAAGGTGAAGTTGTAGCAATGATACAGGGACAACCTCTTTTGAAAAAATTCATGCTATGCACAGAATATTTCAAAAGCTCATTTGACATGTTTCTACTGTTGAGATCTTATACTAGGAAAAAAGTATCTAAAGTCTCTTACGCCTGCATACCTCTTATGCCTGCCTACATCTGGAAGAGTTCAACAGATTAGAAGATTAGGTTTTCAAACAATTTCAGCAGGTTTGAGCTAACTGTTTAAATGTAGAGCTGCAACACCTTTCAATTAGTTTGCACCAATTAATTGACATCAAGAATGGGAATTTTCCAGAAGTCACACACACACAAAACCCAGTTTTGCATAATTGGTAGATGAAACTAAACACTGAATTTCACAATTTAATAAACCACCAATGGTGTAGAGTTCCTTCATCTAGAGCTACCAATCTTTGTAAAGTATCTTTCTCAGCTATGACAATCCTTAAAATCAACAATCAAAACAAAACTTAGATCCTAAAAATGCTGTATCAAAGGAGGTTAAAAAAAAAACTTTTGAAAATAGAGCACTTATATTCACATCACTGACAAATTAACATTTTCATTTTGTGAAGAGGTTTTGTATTAAAAAATGTTAGGTGTTTTATGGCATTTGTTTTTCGTGAATGTTTAAAAATATACATACTACAGTACAGTAGCGTATACATATGGTAGAAGTATACAGACATACTACTGTCACTGGTCTACCCAGATCACAATCTTTACTGCTTTGTATGTTGCAGCCTTTTATTGTTTTCATTCCAGAACTAGACTTTAGTTAATGACTCCCCAATGTATTAGTCACAACCTACCTTGCTTGATTTTTGCTATATTTGATACCATTTTTCTAATCCCTCCTTTTTGAACCTCCCTGCCCCCATGGATTTTGTGGCAACTTTCCCTCTTTCCTTTACTATTAATCCTTGAAGTCTTCTTCTAGGCACCTTGGTCTACCTGCCGCTTAAAGGTTGATGTTGCCTGGGGACCCAATTATATTTACTTCTCTGTGTGGTCCCTTGGAGTGGGTTGGAAATGTTTGTGAACCACTTCTCTCTGACCTCACCTCTCCTTTAAACCATTGCTACAGGGACGAGTTTCACCCAAGAGCAACCCAACATGTTGCTCACCTGGCATTCTGTTCTGGAGCTTCTATCACATAGATGCCATTGGAAATCTGCTCAGTGCTTATGCACACATGACACAGAAACCATGGAGTTACACTTGGCAATATTTGATCAATAGGGGCAACCCCCCCCCCCCCGAATAAATTCTTCTCTCTTCCCCTGGCAATCAGTGGATGAAACAATCAGTCACTTGTAGTGATGACCAGCTCAATGCATCTTTCTTGTCTCTAATTTCCCACTAACTCTTGGTCCTGCTATGTTCTCAATAAATTGCCTGCACATCAGTCTCAGCTTGGGTTTCCCCCCAAAAATGGTCTAAAAGACACGGGGTAAGCTCAATCACTAACCATCTTGTACTTGCTCACCTACAGGTCCCCTTGTCCACCCAGGGTTCTGTCTAGCCTCTAGTTACCAATGTCCATTTCTACCTGAATGACCTACAGGAATCAAGTTCCAACAGAATGAAACTTCTTCCTCTCACCTTGCCTCTCATTTTAGTAAGAGGCACCATCATCTAATGGAGCACCTCTGAGGACCTTGGAATCACTAAGATCTTAATTACCTCAAACCTTCAACAGGTCATAACTGAATAGTCTACCTCTCACCAATCCTGTACATTTCTTCCAGCTACTGAAGCCTTGGAATCCTCCTAACCCAAAACCCAACTGTTGTCCCATTTCCGATTGTGTTCCCCCTTCCCCAAATTTTTGACCTGCTCTGTTTCAGGAAGGGAAATATTTATGACCTATGTAGTTTTAAAGAGTTAGTAAACATCTATGTTTATAAACAATTCATCGCAAGAGATGAAGTTTCACCAATACCCTTGAAACCTCTTTTCAATCAAGATCCAAATCCACTCAGTTTTGAATGGTTTCTTAAAACTGGATCATCTGCTGTGAATAGTTCCAGAATCTAGATTTTGAAGATTTTATTCCCATGGTATCATTTGTGTTCTGTCTTCTATAAATTAAAAGTTAGATCTAGGCACTTCAGATTCAAATTTGTATTTTAGCAAGAACAGTAAAATAGGGGGTGGTTTTAGACCATGTATTCCAAGACAGAGCCTGAAGCAAAATTATTTTGCTGATAAGATTGTACTTCATTACAACAAAGAAAAACAGGAGGGAAAAGACAGGGGAGGGGGGATGGCAAATATGACAAAGTATATTTTTGGGTTCATCATAGCTTCCTAAAAAGGTGATTTCTTAGTTGGCCTGAAAGTCTTTGGAGGCCAAGGAAGTTATTTCCCCCAAAATCCCTCCAAGTGATGGAGAATATTCACCAGCTACTTTCGCCCACTCTCAAAGTTGCCCCAGAGACTATTAACTCCTCTGCAATCTGATGTGTATTCAGAGGGTCCCCAGTGGTCTCACAGTCCAAGTGAGGCACAATAAGGCAAGGCTGTGAACAACCTGAAGACTCATGATGCAGCACTTAAAAATCCCTTGTTTTGTGGCAATAATGGAGGTAGCAGCAACCTTTCTTCCCAGACTGCAGGAAAAGTACTAACCAGTGTTAGAGCTACTGGAACCAGATTCCTGGCAGGTGAAGTAGTCCAGAATGGTGCATGCCTGAATCCAGAAGTGCTGTGCTCTGAACTTTGATCAGAAGGCACTAGTGTCCGATTGTATCTTTCTGACAAAACATTGATGATACTTTTCTAGATTCATATTTTTGACATGAGATTTTGATAAATCCTTTAAGTTTTGTCCATGTTGACTTTGCTTATAGTTAATTTTCTCCATTATGTCAGCCTTCCCAGACATCACCCAGATGATAGTTGCTCAACTTTAGGTGTTCCCAGCTGAAAGCTGGGTACCCTAGTTCCTACTGTTAGAAACCATCTGGCCACCTACCAGCTCAGCTCACTCCAATGATGGGTATATCTCAATGTAGTCAGGCTAAAGAATTCTGGTAACACTGGGCCCTATAGGGAACTCATACTAGGGCAGGAATAGGACTACTACTAGGTAGTAGTAGTAGAAATCAATGATGGTATGATTGAAGAGGAGAAATCAACATTGGTATGATCCAAGGTCATACCAAAACACAGAACAAGCCGGGGAAATGAGAAAGGAACAAATAGACTTCAAAGAGAGGCAGATGGCTGCTTTATAATAACCAGGCCATGCAAAAAAAAGGACAGCAATAAGTTGACAGCCTTGGTAAAGTAGGGGAGAGCAGGCCCCACTTGTAAGCAGGAAGGTTGGCAATTGGGAAGTTCAAGCACATGGGCAAAGCTGATGTGATCTACATCTATTTCCCAGTTTTCACAGGACTTCAGCTCCCTTCTACCTGCCACTATGGCAATCTAGCCTGGCCAACATGCTGCCCAGCCTGGAATTGGAGTTTGCCAGTTCACCAGTTCCTTCAAGGTCTGTACCAGAACCTCCCTACTCAATGTAGAGTTCTTCCTGGGGCAACACACTGAGTGAAAAAGGAAAATAGGGTATGGCCATCTAGGGCACAATATGGGACACGGATGGGCAACTCTCACACCAGAGCCCCTCAAGTTGGTGAAGGTTTCTCTAGCATGCTTCAATTTGACTTCTTTATCTGCTTAATTGGCTTCCTCCCATTCTTTTCACAGCTGCTGGTCCCTAATATCTTATGCCCCAAATTGTATTGGCACCTGTTTTGGGAGAACTAATTTGCAACAGGTCATGATTGATATTCTTCTCCTACCACCCATTCTAGATTTTTCTTACCCTCAGACACTCCATCCATGGCCCCAGCTCGTTGTGGCTTTTGGCACCCATCTATCAGAATGGCAGAATGTCAAGTGCACCAAAGGTGATGTATCAACTCTAGATAAGAGACCATACTGAAGTATGTCAGGCCAGCAGCCTCTGAGCTATGCAATATACAATAGCAGTCTGTGTTCCTTTTTGTGCCTACTATTGGGCTTGGTCATGATCTGCCATGAGTCCATCTGATTATTGCATGTGCCATGCACAACACTGAATGGGGATATGATTGATGAGAACCATGACTCCCACATCCTTTAAGACTTCAAGGGAATGGTAATAACTTCCATTCCAGTATACATTACAATATACAGTATTCCAATTTTCAGTCTTGGACAGGGTATAGTTTCACAGGCTTCCCACTCAAAGGGTTAGGGTTGAAACATAGGTCTTTCCTGCCTGTATAGCCTTAGTCCGTATATCAGGAAGCAACTTGGTTTTACCAACTGCCAAGTGGGTCCAACCATTACAGGTCTTCAAGTGTAATGAGAAATGACCACAGAATGGATCAGAGATTCACTGGACTGAGCAAGATGAACTTGGCAGGGGATAACTACCCCCCCCATACCCTTTAATAGAAAAGTCATGAGGGTTTTGGGTCCCTCATATCAGTAACGTATCCAACAACTCTTGACAAATCTGAGTAGTTTCCTTTCCACAAGGTAGAGTTCCTCAAATTAGGTGACCATAGATGCTTTTAGGGAAGGACTTGGGGAGTCACTGCTCTGTGTAATTGTCATGTTAGCCAGTACTGGCTGAGGTGTGAGTACTGGGCAAATGATAGTGGACTTTCCACTGGGGCAACTGGTCTTAATTCTCTGCTCATCTACTCTTGATCCCTTTTGGTTGTATAAATCAAATGATACTTCTGTTGGCCACCCATCTTTCTTATTAGTCCCATAGATCCTGGTCTAGTAGCCCTGTGGATCAGGATCTCTCCTTGCCACTCTGGCTCCATGGTTCTTTATGGCAACTCTTAGAGGCAATGTGGATGTGACTAAGTGCTGGTGCCAGGCCTCTGCTTTTCTGAATCCTACCATCCCCACAGACACCAGGAAGCCTAGCTCTGTGTATACCCTGCCATCAAACTTGGCTTACAGGAGACCTCCAACACACCAGCTTTTCATGGAGACTGACGTCATCCTCACTAGTGCTCTCCTTTAGTTCTAGAGAAAGGAGTGACTGCTGGGGCACTCTAGGGAACAGATAGCACTTGATTTCTCTAGTCAAATATTCAAGCCATTCAGGCCACCTACCTCATATGCTTTAAAACATATTCCCCAGAATAGGAGAAATATATGAGAATTTTTCCAAGTATACCTTCACATTTAGTCATCAAGGACTAGGGAAATAACCATGGAGTGGTACCAGACACTTGGGAGAACCCTCCTTGTCTGATTTAACTGGCCCCCTACATCCTTAATCTATTGGAAGTTCATGAGCATTTTTCCCATCCTTCATATCACTAAGATGTGTAACCCTTTATCCAACACTTTCTGAAAGATCTTAGTATTTTCTTCAGTATATAGTTCCTCAGATCGATGATCATAGGATGAGGATGGACTTTGGGAAATCACTACTGTATGTACTGTATGTAGTTGCTATAATATCACAGGTGAGTTAGCTAGGATTTAGCTCAAGTGTGGGAACTGAGTAAGAGATAGTTGCTTCCTATTGGGGCAGCCAGTTTAAGTCTTTTCACCCGCTCTTGATTGCTTTTGTTATACAGGTCAAGCAATACCTTTGTGGCTGCCAATCTTTTGCACTAGCTGTGTCTTAGTCTAATTGCCTTGTGGATCAAGACTTCTATTTGCTACTCTGATTTTATGGCAATGTAGATGTGATTAGTGTTGTTGCCTGACCTCTGCTATTTCTGAATCCTACTATTTTTATGGACACCAGTGAGTCCAATTCAATATAAACCTATACTACCACTAACCTGGGCTGTAGATGACAGCAACTCCTGCTTCTCACTGAGGTTGGTGCCTCCTATCACTAGGGTGGAGCACTTGTTTTTAGGGAAAAGACTGACCCATGGGGCACCTTGGAACATCCTGGATTCTCTTGTTTAAAAAAAGGAAAAAAAAAAACTTTTAGCAGGCCCACCACTAAGCCCTTTCCCAAAACCTTACCAAGGTAACTGCCATCTCCTCATTTGCTATCAGTAGCTCTCAAACTTGGCTGAAGGCAAAGATCACCTGGGGAATTCTAAAAACCCTGATGCTTGTGTCTTATGTCTTGAGATTGATCTGTTTGTAAGATTATGGGAAGATTAAGGGTCCAGATTCAACAGAAATCTCCCTACATGATTTGAATGTATAGCAAAGTTGGAAGACTGCAGCTATAGGCCATTTTTCCACATCCCCACCCTATCCAGAACTTCTGATAGCTATACCAGCAGCATATTAAGACTGGTTCCATGTCTTTGCCAGGACATTAGTTAGTCCTGTGAGGGCACCTCACATCAATCAACTCTCCATGATCTGGCTTTCTATTCTACATTCTTTGCTCCAGCACCTTTAAAATCCATAAGTCTGTTCTGAGTTCCTATTGACACAGAGTAGCCAGGTCCTACAGATCCTTTGGTGAATAATCCTTTCTCTTTATGTCAAGGACAGACTGCCCTACTTAGGCCATGCTGGACTTGACACCAGTAATTGGGCTAGAAGCTGTGAGGGATATGGGGCATCTCTTATAAGGAGTAAATATTAACTTGTGAGGGACGTGTCTCAAGTGAGGCCTCTGCATTACCTTTAAGCAAAGGGAGAGGTCCAAAGAATTCTGGGAAGTAGTTCAAGGATCTGAAGAGCGTCTGCCTAGATGTCCCTAAACCAGTATTCTAACTCCTTTACCAGGGCCTGACTTTAGTATAGGAGACTTTAGTATACCAGAGGTAGAATTTAACACCCACTGTAATTCTGCTATTGTCCTGATCATATGCTGGGCCTGATTCTTAGCTACATGTGCACTTTGGCTATAGGAGATAGCAATTCCTTTAGATGATGCCATAGTTTGTAGTTAGTTGAACTGAGCTTCCTTTTCTTTCTCCAGTGCTACTCTGGCCATTAACAACCAACTTCTCAATCCTGGTAATCACTGTTGCCTCCTTTGCTCTCAAATGCTAAAGAAATTGTATAAGCCAGTATATCCTCTTTGATCTCTAGGTCATCTGCATTCACCACAGATGAGAAGTCTGAGAACCTTCTGTATTATATCATCATTGCTACTAAAACTCAGTATCAGAATTCCCTGAAATGCTAGTCGAACATAAAGGCCCAGGCTTATTGAGGCAGGAAAGGATCTTGCCTTTATGTTTTCCACCAAGTTTTGTAGGTGATTCTGATCCCCGCCAAAATGTGGGGGTCATGGGTATAATATGTTGAGAGTTATTGCCACTCCCCTAATACCTGCAGTGTGGTCTTGTTCCCCTAAGGTAGATGAGAACAATTCTGAAATACCAACTCTTGGCAGAGGCTTTCACTGGCCAAAGGTAGAATAAATATAACCTCAATAGATTAAACACCTCCAATGTGTAAAGTTGTCTAGGTTGAGAGCTAAGGTACTGATCATAGTTAATGCATTTTGTAATTTTTAGCATTGCCCCTAAAATCACAGAAAAAATAACCCCATTAGAAGAAGGAAATAATGGGACAAAGTGTAATCAGTTCAAAAGAAAGCAGGGAGAGAAAAAGAATCAGACCTTGTGTAATAAATCTTAAATCCAAGTATTAGTAACATAAAGGGCTAAATGCTTCAGTTAAGATGTCAGGCCTCAGAAAATCTAGCTATGCACACAATCCACAGCATAAGGATGTAGAAGAGTTGGAGGAAGATAGAAAAATAAAACCCAAAGTTATGTTTAACATGTCAGAAAAAAACATGGAGATCAAGTTATGTGTACTCAAACTGATCATTTTGAAGTAACTATCTCTAATGCTTTTCTGTTTCAAAATATGTCAACTAAGATTTGTAGTTCTTTTGACACAAAAAATTCATGAACATATTGGAATATTAATCTAGTTCTCTTAGTAACTGATAGAAAAGTAGACAAACCAGTAAGGAAATCAAAGATTTGACCACTGTAATAAACTGGAACACATACAGTGAACACTGTACCCAGTAAATGCAAAACACATTCAAGCACATGCAGAACTTCTGCAAAATAAAGCAAATTTCAAAGGTAATTTATACCGAATGCCAATTAAATGCAAGTAGACTAGAAATCAGTAACAAATGATGGAAAATCCTATATTTGGGAATTAAGAGTTTCACTTGTAAGGTAATCCATAGGTCAAGGAAAAACTCAGTGCAGATTAGAAATTAAGGGATAAAGTAGGCTTTTTGTTCAGAATGTAGAAAGCTTCAAGAGAATACTCTTCCCTTAAACAAGATGATCTACAGATTTTTAATGTGTCCTGAGCCCAGAGGCCTGAGGTTACAAAGCAACCAAGTGAACTAGATTCCAGAGTGTTAATCTTCTGTGAGGAGAGACATAACGGTCTTACATTGTCAGAACACAGAAGGGAGGGGTGGTAGCCCCCATAGAAGTGGGTAAGAAGAAATCAGAATGTTCAGGAATTCTTAAAAGCCAAGTGTGGGCCAAAGTTTGGAATACTTGGGTACCCAAAACATAAGAGCTGTTCGCACTCACAAGATCTTTGCCAAGGGCTGCCTTGGCTGTTCATGAGAAAGAGTAGAGCAGAGACCAGAGAGTTCTGCTTGGTGGCACAGGCATGCAGCATACGATTGGCTGCAATTGGAGGCAAGGTACAAATAACTCCCCCTTCCCTGGACCTTCTCTCAATAGGAAATAAAGCATTGTGACACTGGGAGAGGACTGAGAAATTCTCTCCTCCCAGAGCCTGGCAAAGACCCAAAGCTTATGGAGGAGAAGCAAAATTCATCCACCTTTGTAAGAGAGAAGGTGTTTTTCTCCCATTGCCAGGACTAAAGGCAAGTGCACAGCATCTGGGAGAAAAAGGGAGCAGGAAACCGCATAGCCTGCACCCATTCCTACACAAATAGAGGCATGATACTGCTGGGGGACAGGTAGGATATGCTTTCCTGCTCAGACCAGGGAGAGTGTTGCTGCCATTGGGACAGGGCAGAGTTGCTCAGAAACCACCACCCCAGGGGCCCAGACACATAGGACCAGCCTGAGACTAAGGCTGGTCAAGGAGAATAGAAGACAGCTCTGCCCTTGCCATAATCCTAGCACTTGTAACAAGTCCAGCAGTCTACTGCAAGGGCAGGGGAAGGCCATGGAGAGACCCTTTCTGTGGCATAGGCATTGAGAAATGGCTGAAATGGAGGATGGGCAGGAACACTGAGGAAAAATCAAAACAAAACTCTGGTACCATAAACATAAGGGAAAAGCAGATTCCAGTACAGAAACTGAAATCTATAAAGGTAAGAGCACTAATAAAACCCCCAAACCAAGGCCGACCCCATCCCTCCACACATACTAACCACCCACTTCTAGGTGGTAATTTTATTTATCTGTTCACAGTAGTTGGTGCTCAAACTGAGAATGGGAAGCACTGCCTATTATAAATGGATGAAATAGTCAACCAACAGGGATACCTCAGATGTTAGAATATCAGAAGGGCTTTAAGCTATCAGATAAAAGATTTAGCAGACAACATGCATGAATAGAGAATTTCAGCAGAGAAATAGAAACTACAAAAACTAATGATGTATGGTGAATAACATAACATAATAAAATAAATAAAAGAAAAAGGGGAAAAAAGAAACTATTAAAACATTAAATGGAAAAGTTAACAAAAGACGTGGTATCAGAAAAAGATTGTCTCCATATGTCTCATCAGAAGACTTGACCTAGGACTTCCAGTACTATGTTGAACAATAGTGGCATGTCTCGCCACTATTTTTCAACATAGTACTGGAAGTCCTAGCAACAGCAATCAGACAACAAAAAGAAATAAAAGGTATTCAAATTGGCAAAGAAGAAGTCAAACTCTCTCTTTTTACAGACGACATGATACTTTATGTGGAAAACTCAAAAGACTCCACCCCTAAATTGCTAGAACTCATACAGCAATTCAGTAATGTGGGAGGATACAAAATCAATGCACAGAAATCAGTTGTCTTCTTATACACTAACAATGTAACTGTAGAAAGAGAAATTAGAGAAAAGATTCCATTTACAATAGCACCAAAAACCATAAGACACCTCAGAATAAACCTAACCAAAGCAGTAAAGGATCTATACTCTAGGAACTACAGAACACTCATGAAAGAAATTGAAGACACAAAAAGATGGAAAAACATTCCATGCTCATGGATCAGAAGAATAAACATTGTTAAAATGTCTATGCTACCCAGAACAATCTATACCCTCAATGCCATTCCGATCAAAATTCCAATGACATTTTTCAAAGTGCTGAAGCAAACAACCCTAAAATTTATATGGAATCAGAAAAGACCCCAAAGCGCCAAGGAAATGTTGAAAAAGAAAAACAAAGCTGGTGCATCACGTTGCCCAATTTCAAGCTATATTACAAGGCAGTGATCACCAAGACAGCATGGTACTGGCACAAAAACAGACATACAGACCAAGGGAACAGAATAGAGAGCCTAGATATGGACCCTCAACTCTATGGTCAAATAATCAACAAAGCAGGAAAAAATATGCAATGGAAAAAAGACAGTCTCTTCAATAAATGGTGCTGGGATAATTGGACAGCTGTATACAGAAGAATGAAACTTGACCATTCTCTAACACCATATACAAGGATAAACTCAAAGTGGATGAAAGACCTCAATGTGAGACAGGAATCCATCAAAATCCTAGAGGAGAACATAGGCAGTAACCTCTTTGACATCGGCCACAGCAACTTCTTTCAAGATACATCTCCAAAAGCTAGTGAAACAAAAGCAAAAGTGAACTTTTGGGACTTCATCAAGATAAAAAGCTTCTGCACAGCAAAGGAAACAGTCAACAAAACAAAGAGGCAACCCACAGAATGGGAGAAGATATTTGCAAATGACACTACAGATAAAGGGCTGGTATCCAAGATATATAAAGAACTTCTCAAGTTCAACACCCAAAAAACAAATAATCAAGTCAAAAAATGGGCAGAAGAGATGAACAGACACTTCTCTGAAGAAGACACACAAATGGCTAACAGACACATGAAAAAATGTTCTTCATCATTAGCCATCAGGGAAATTCAAATCAAAACCACATTGAGATACCACCTTACACCAGTTAGAATGGCAAAAATGGAAAGAGAAAGAAACAACAAATGTTGGAGAGGTTGTGGAGAAAGGGGAACCCTCTTACACTGTTGGTGGGAATGCAAGTTGGTACAGCCACTCTGGAAAACAGCATGGAGGAGCCTCAAAAAATTAAAAATAGAGCTACCCTATGACCCAGCAATTGCACTACTGGGTATTTACCCCAAAGACACAGATGTAGTGAAAAGAAGGGCCATATGCACCCCAATGTTCATAGCAGCAATGTCCACAATAGCCAAACTGTGGAAAGAGCCGAGATGTCCTTCAACAGATGAATGGATAAAGAAGATGTGGTCCATATATACAGTGGAATATTACTCAGCCATCAGAAAGGATGAATACCCAACTTTTACATCAACATGGATGGGACTGGAGGAGATTATGCTAAGTGAAATAAGTCAAGCAGAGAAAGTCAATTATCATATGGTTTCACTTATTTGTGGAACATAAGGAATAGCATGGAGGACATTAGGAGAAGGAAGGGAAAAATGAGGGGGTGGGGAATTGGAGGGAGAGATGAACCATGGGAGACTATGGCTCTGAGAAACAAACTGAGGGTTTTAGAGGGAAGGGGGGTGGGGGAATGGGTTAGGCCGGTGATGGGTATTAAGGAGGGCACGTACTGCATGGAGCACTGGGTGTTATATGAAAACAATGAATCATGGATCACCACATCAAAAACATGATGGGGGCACCTGGGTGGCTCAGTCATTAGTGTCTGCCTTTGGCTCAGGTCATGATCCCAGGGTCTTGGGAGCAAGCCCCACATCAGGCTCTCTGCTCTGCGGGAAGCCTGTCTCTTCCTCTCCCACTCCCCCTGCTTGTGTTCCCTCTCTGTGTCTCTGTCAAATAAATAAATAAAAATCTTAAAAAAAAAACAAACTAATGATGTATTGTGTGGTGACTAATATAACATAATAAAATAAAATTAAAAAAAAAAATAAAAACTTAAAGAAAAAAAAAAAAAAGACTTGACCTAGCTGAGAAAAGAATCCATGAACTTGAGGACATTTGAATAGAAAAAATAAAAAAACTGAAACAAAACAAACCCCTCAGAAACCAAGACATACAGAACAGTATCTCATGGTTTAACATTATCAAATTCCCAGAGAGAGAAGAGTGTAAAGAAGGCAGAAGAAATATGTAGGAGATAGAATAGTGGGGCCAGGGAGTACCATTTGAACACTAACTTCTGCTCAATTTTGCTATAAACCTAAAATTGCTTTAAAATAGTCTATTTTAAAAAGTAGGGGAGAAAGATAGAAAGGCTGAAAACTTTTAAAAAGTAACAACCATATATCATAGAAGCTCTAAGAACACAAACAGAATGCCAAAATAAATACATCCATAATCAGATTTAACAGGATTATATTAAACTCCAAAAGTTTTGTTTTCTCTAGTAATTGACAAGTTAATTCTAAATTTATATGAAAAAGCAAAGGGACCAGAATAGCTAATGCACTGCTAAAGAAAAACAAAGCAGAGGCATGTTCTACTAGAAAAAGACTAAAAAGTGGTAATGAAGACCAACAGAACAGAATGAAGAACCCAGAATAGACTCAAGTATGCGGAAGTCTAAAATGACAGCTGCCTCAGAGCAGGGAGGGGGTGAGCCAGGAATGAATGCTTCCATAAATGAGTCTAAGACAGGAAGCTATTCATACAGAAAAGCATGAGTATGGACCCTACCTCTCACCATGTGCAGAAAGTATCAATTCCAGATATATTAAAGATGTAGATGTAAAAGGCAGCTTACTCTGTTGTCTTCTAAAGTTATTTTAGGACTTTGAAGTAAAGTAGAAGAAATTCTTTGGTATGTAAAAAAACACATTGCGTATTGGTTAATTTGCATTATATAAAAGAATTGAGAATTAAGGAGGCATCATAGAGAAAAAACACATTTTAAGTTTGGAGAAAATATTTGTACCATATAAACCCAAGAAGAGACTAATATTCAGATTATATAATGAACTTCTATAACTCAGAAAAACTCATGTAAGCAGAAATAGCCAGTGACATGAAGATGGTCAACAACATTAATGATTGGGATGGAAGTTAAACACAAGATTATAGAAGCCCAGACTGGCAACCATTCAAAAGATAAAGAATACCTGACTATCATTCTGAGACCCAATGGGAGCCAAATGGCTTGATCAGTTTAAAATAGGACAATTTACAAAGGGATTTTTCACAATGATGTTAGTAGTGTATAGAGAGAACACACTGGATAGTGTAGTAACCAAGGAGAGGAACCGTTATCTACCCACTGAAGGGCCAAGGGAAGATAGTTATCTTCCTTCAGATCTCTTGTCAGTGTACCCCTTTGGCAGGGCCAAACCAGAGATCAAAAGGCTGGGAGCCTTTTTTGGGTGATAAAGTGTTCAGGTCAGCCTCTGGAAGCTTAGAAGAGAATGGAGAAAGGCAGTCTGGAGAAGCAAACAAGATCCCTGAAACATATTGTTAGGGACAAGGAACAAGGAGAACTTTTTTTTTTTTAATTTTTTTTTATTCTTATGTTAATCCCCATACATTACATCATTAGTTTTAGATGTAGTGTTCCATGATTCATTATTTGTGCATAACACCCAGTGCTCCATGCAGAACGTGCCCTCCTCAATACCCATCACCAGGCTAACCCATCCTCCCACCCCCTCCCCTCTAGAACCCTCAGTTTGTTTTTCAGAGTCCATCGTCTCTCATGGTTCGTCTACCCCTCCGATTTCCCCCCCTTCATTCTTCCCCTCCTGCTACCTTCTTCTTCTTTTTTTTTTTTTCTTAACATATATTGCATTATGGAACAAGGAGAACTTTAATACACAGCTGGAGATAGAAAACATTACAAATGCACTGTAATACAGTTTGGTGGTTTCCAATAAACTATAAGGTCTACATGCCCAACAACTCCTGGATATACACCATAAAGAATCTATTAAATATGTACACCAGGAAACACATTCAAGAATGTTCATAGCATTGTTCAGATAGCAAGAACTTGGAATGAATCCAAAACTATTGACATTTGTTCTCAGTTTCAGTCTTTACCCTTCTGTTCTAGTCAGTGTACTACAGAGGGCTGACCTTGTACTTGCAGGCTGAATTTCCCAGTCTCCTCATTCTGTTGGCTCTTAGCTGTTTTTGCCCGGTGAGAAGGCTTGTGGGGGATTGGAAGGTGGCAGGAGTCCAGTGTATTCCTTCCCCTTCTTTGTCACAGGTAGCTCCTCTGAGACTCAGACCCACCTTGGCTTCTCAGCCTGGGCTTCCTGACATGGTTTTTGCCTCATTATCTTCCCAGCCTAGAGTGATACTGGTTCCCTGCAGCTTCTCATTTTTCAGTTTCCTCACTATCTCAATCCCCTGTTTGGCTTCTAGCACATTCATTTTCAGAAGAACTCATTATCTGGATTAGATTCCCTTTGTAGTAAATACTTAAAATGTTTTCTGTTTTCCTGGTTTAGACTCTGAGTGATAAAAGAGGATACATTGCACAAAGAAAGAAAATGCCAAAATAAAGATGAAAATTGCCTAGTTTTATAAAGCTAGCATAATTTGATACCATAGAGAATGGGAACAGCAAACTATAGGTCAACATCATTAACAAAGATTCAAAGAAGCTAAAAATACTGAAAATCAAACACAGCAGTATATTAAATTAATATATAGGGACCAAGTAGAATTTGTCTCAGAAATGCAAGGATAGATCAATATGGGAGGGATATCAATAACTCACTGCATTAACATGTTAAAGGAGATAAACCACATTATCTAAAGTTTCAAAAAAAAGCATTTGTAAACTTTGAGTACATTTTGTTAAGCTAGGAATAAAAGGAAATGTCTGTAACTTGATACAGGGAATCCTCCAAAGGCTTAGAGCAAACATCATTTAATGATGAACCATTAGAAGCATCCAATTTAGTTAGAAAAATGGCATTACTGCTATTGCAATTTTTTACCACTAATGTTGTCCTAGCAAGTTAAATAATGTTGATTTTGGAAAGGGAGAAAGTATTTTTAGCTGTCATATTTCAAGTTCAAGGTGGTAAACTGAGCACATGCTGAAGACATTTATTATTCCCTACCTTGTCAATATCATAGAAAGAAGTTCATAAACTACAACGTAGCCATGCTTGAAATGAGAGGTCAAAAGAAGTGCTAGACTTAAGACAGTCCTATTCCCCCATAACAACTAGAGTTCATGCCTCATGGGTCCTGCACAGAGCACTATCTTCTGCTTAAGACAACACTGCCCATGGACACCTATCTCTAACCTCCTGGGGAAGAGTACAAACAACTTCCTGTGGGTCCATGCTCAAAGGTGGAGTATAGGAGAGGGACCTCTACTGAACCAGGTAGACTCAGTTGCTCAGGCCTCTTGATGTTCATAAGCTCAGATATACCGGCTCATTAGTTTTGAAGTCAAAATTAGGGCTAGTATTTACTTAAATCATTTGTTGTCAAACTTCTCCCCCTCCTCCCTTTCTTCTCTCTGATCTCATCTTAGCTTAGAGATGGTAAGTTCAAACAGAAGAGAAACCATCTGTCCAAAGCTAAGTGACCAGTTAGTGGCCAGGTCCCATCATTTATCCAATATACGTCTACTTCATAATCCCCAAAAAGGCTAGCAGAATTCTATTCCCCACCCATCCCAGTTCCTTGAAGAGCCAACTCATGTATCAGCTGTGTGTCATTTTCTGCTTGTTTTCTTGTTCTTTAGTGATGTTAAACAAAAAAGTGTTTGTAGAATTTGGCTAAAGCTATGGTTAGGCTTGAATATTTTGTCATTAAAACAAACAAATGTGTTTATTTTTTATTTTTCATTATGTTCAGTTAGCCAACCTATAGTACATCATAAGTTTTTGTTGTAGTGTTCAATGATTCATTAGTTGCATATAACACTGAGGGCTCATCCCAACACATGCTCTCCTTAATACCCATCACCGGTCACCCCATCCCCCCATCCCCCCTCCCTTCTTTAAACCTCAGTTTGTTTCCTGGAGTCCAGAGTCTCTCATGGTTTATCTCCTTGTCTGATTTCTTCCCATTCAGTTTTCCCTCCCTTCCCCTGTGGTCCTCTACTCTATTCCTTATGGTCTACATATGAGTGACACCATATGGTAATTGTCTTTCTCTGCTTGGCTTATTTCACTTATCATAATCCGCTCCAGTTCCGTCCATGTCAATGCAAATGGTGGGTATTCATCCTTTCTGATGGCTGAGTAATATTCCATTGTATATATGTACCATTCCTCAAGATGTTAAAAATAGAGCTACCCTATGACCCAGAGATTGCACTATTAGGTATTTACCCCAAAGATACAGATGTAGTCAAAAGAAGGGGCACATGCACCCCAATGTTCATAGCAGCAATGTCCCCAATAGCCAAATTGTGGAAAGAACCGAGATACCCTTCAACAGATGAATGGATAAAGAAGATGTGGTACATATATACAATGGGAAAATGTGGTTTTTAAAAGTATTTAAGGCTATGGGTTTACCTCTGGGTGTTTATCCTTTGAGATGCAGTAGTTATGAAGCAAAGCACTTTAAATTGGAAGGCTATAAGGATTTTTTTTCCTCTAAGTTATATTCTCCTGTGACAATGTAATTTCTATGTTTTGAAATTTAGGATTCTCTGGCCTGTTATAATATTGATTTCTATTAGTTTTTGAGCGATGTCTGGAAAATGTATGCTCTGTTAATAGGGTACAGAGTTTAATGTATAATTATCAGTTTAGCATAGAGCTCCAGATTTTTTCTTCTACTTCAGTGAAGTCAGATAGGAGATCAAGAAATGTAACCTAACGAGTCACATTCCT
The DNA here is from genome assembly GCF_029215605.1 of Mirounga angustirostris. Classification (NCBI taxonomy): domain Eukaryota; kingdom Metazoa; phylum Chordata; class Mammalia; order Carnivora; family Phocidae; genus Mirounga; species Mirounga angustirostris. The sequence continues at coordinate 36,460,328 of NW_026991716.1, forward strand.
AGAATTATCCCACATGATTTCATAGATTCATAAAGGGAGTATTCAAGAACATTCATTATGGTATTAAGTTAGCAATGAATCTAGAGGTTTATTACAGAAAATGAAAAATATAATTACAGAAGCTAAGAATCAAGATGCATGTAATATAACAACCATCACCAATCTTGGAGTGTTTAATGAAAATGAGATCTATAGCACAATATCACTTATGTAAATTAAAAATACATATAACCTTTTATTACCCAAGGATAAATGCATGTTTGCAGACATTTAACACATATTAGAGTAACTGGCTATAGGAGAGGTTGGAATGGAGTGAAATCAATAAGCAGAAGAGGAAATAGATGTGGACAAAATAGTTCTGGTTTAAATCATTTGATATTTGGCACCTAAAAGATCAGGTTCACGCAAGTCCGTTGTTTTGTCTTTAGATACTTTGCCACCCTTCTCCCTGTAAGCTGCACTTTCCAGGTTCCCCCTCACCTCTAAGATAGCCCTCATGGTCCTTGCCTCTGGTATTCACATAGTTGTGAAGATCCTCAAGTATGGGCAGGACCTATTCCCTGTGTCTAATAAGATGACAAAGTGAAAACATGTCCTTTCCATGCTTAGTTTACATAAGATTGGGACATTCATCTTGTAGATACACTATTTCCCTTTTGGCTTTTATGAAGCAGTCATTGGTGTTTGGGGAACCCATGTGGCAAGGAAACCAGAGAAGTCTCTATAAACAGGATGGCTGCCAGCCAAAAGCCAACAAGAAATTAAATCTTAGTCCAAAACCACAAGAAATAGAATTTTACTAACAACCATCTGAGTTTGGAAGTAGATTCTTTCCCAGTCAAGCCTTCAGTTAAGAATGCAGCCCAACCAACACCTTGACAGTGGCTTTGTGAGATAATGAAGCAGAGGAGCCAGTTAAACTATGCCTGGACTCTTGATCCATAGGAATGGAGCTAAAAAATATGTGTTGATTTAGGCTACAACAGTCATAGTATTGTTATGTAGCAGTAGATAACTAAAACATCTGACAACAAGCTTCTGGCTTGTTTGGCAAATGGCACATACTAACAATACTAGACAATAGAGAAATAGAAGCTCAAGTACTTTGACTTTTCTCTCAGGTTTGAGCACCATCTCACAGTGACTACATACCCTCCATGCCACCTGCTCCTACCAGATAGCCTTCAAGTAGCCCTAGTTCCTGGGCTCTGGACCGCCATATCTTCCCTTTATCTCATTAGTGTAATGAGGTGCTAATGGTTGCCTGCTGTTACTAATCTGAGTTACTCCACTGATCCCTTTTTGCTTTTATTTTATGATACAAACAAAGCTAATTCTCTTAAAGTGTTTGTTGGACTAAAGTCCAATAAAAAGAACTGAGCCAATGATGACTGACAAAAGGCCTTATTTTCACTTGATTGTTTTTCGATTTCTGAAGTATAACATTTATCTAAAATGTTATTGAGAAAAAGATCTAAGTAGAATGATCTTTAATCCATGAATAAAACCTAACTTATGTTAAAATGACCGTATAGAGCTATGGGGAGAATAAGCAACAGAGTACTAAACAAGATATCAGCCCTTTCTGTAGTAATTGACACTAATTCATAAGGAAATAAAGATTGAATAGCTGAGGTAATTCTAATATAGAACAAAGTTAGAGGACCATTACTACCCAATTGAGACTAAAAGCTACAATAGTCAAGATCATGATATTGGCATAAGAGTAGTCATAGATCACTTGCCAGCTTAAGCTGTCTGGAAAGACTATGCCAAGTTTAGGGGTGCAAAAGATTTGAGAGAGTAATACTTGGAAGAGAGAGAAGAGGGTCCAAGAGATTGCAATGCAGACCTGGCAGTGTCTGCAATGGAGAAAATTTGCTCCAGAGGGGAGGAGCAAAATGGATAGAAATAGCTAGGTCTTTGACCAAAGTAGCAGTAGACAAGGGCAAGCTCTTCTCTGGACAGCCTCCAGCCAATGACTGACCAAGGTGGTGGTATAGTCATTGGTTGGGGGCCACCCTGAAGAGCAGGACCTCACATCAAAAGCTAAAGCAGACCCTGAAGAATTAACAGCTGGGAGATGTCCAATAGTCTTATTCCTTGTACCTGGGCATTGAGTGCTTTCCTGAGTATATCAATAGGAGTCCAGAAATAGGTCTCTATGCTCAATCTTTAACAAAGGCATGAACATAATTTGATAGGTTTTTTTTTTTATAGTAAACATGACTAAAACAATTAGGTATTCATATGGAAAAGAGTTCATCACAAATCCTACCTCATACCTTAATCCATACATAAAGGTTAATTTAAAATGGACTACAGACCTAATTTAAGAGTTAAAGCTATAACAATTTTTGAGTTTATATAGGATTGCTGTTGACCTGTTTTTCCTCCCCTTTGGAGTGGTCTATAGCTGCTTTTGCACTACAATGGTAGAGTTAATATTTGCAGACACCATAGGTCCTACAAAGCCTAAAGTATTTAGTACCTTGGCCCTTTTAAAAGGGATTGCTCAGTCATGCTAATAGGGTTTGCTAGATCATCTGGCTCAAGCAGTATAGGCTGCCTAGGCCTATTAAAGAGCTGGTTTCTTCTCTGGGCCCCACTTGGAGTTTGCAGCTTTCTTTGCCATTCAATATGTGGGTTAGAGCAGTCACCCTAGGTTGGAATATGTTGCCTTCAAACCTAAGAAGCCCCACCAGGTGTTATGCTTCCTTCATGGTGGAAGGTACAGTAATACATCTTCTACTTTGCATGAAACATCCCAACACACCCTTGAGTTGGAGCTATAAAAATTTTACTGATGGGTGGGCCCTTGAATCTGAATGGTCTTCTACACCATGAAGCATATTGCCTTACCAATACTTCCAATGTGTTAGCCCCTTTCTACTCATCTAGTCCAGTTAGCATGCCATCAGTAGGGTGAGTCAGTATGATGTCATTCAGACATTGATGGTTCTGATCTCTTCAAACTATTATGAGAGTATGGAAGAGTTTACACAGCTCTGGGACAAGACAGTTTAGAATGCTGTCTAGTCAATGGAAATCTGAACTACTTCTGATTTTCTGATAGAACATATTTATCATATTAATGATTACATACCATGTTATCTGAGGTCAAGGTAATCTTTCTTAGCAAAGATGTTTGATGTCCCTGCAGCTGCAAAAGAAGCTACTACCTGGTAGACCTAGCAAACTCACTCCAGATCCTTTGGTTTTTGCAGCCATCAGACTGGTGAATTAAATGGAGATATGATGAGCACCACTGTCCCTGTTTCTTTTAGATATTTGTAAATGTAATCTTCACCACTCCCTCCTGGGGTGTGATATTGTTTTTGATTCACCACATTTGCTGGTAAGTAGGGGGAGGGCAGCAGTTTTAGCTTTCACTTGCATTTTGGGTAAAATGCTATTATGGTTAGGTAAGGTCAAGGGCTCAACATGGAAGTGTGTCAACTATCAAATCAATCTGTTAGGATTATATAAGCTGTCAATTTTGTATAGGTGTTAAAGTATGGTATTGGGCTGGGATGGACAGGTAGACTAAAAGAACAGAATTTACACATGAACCCATGCATATGGCAACTTAATACTGACAGTTCTATTGCTGTCTGGGTGCGGGTGTGTGGGGGGGGGAGGTGGGGAGGGATGTACTCTTCAATAGGTTATAGATAGGAAAAAAGTAGAATTAGATTAATCTGTAATTGGTTTGTAACTAGTGTGTATACTTAAACCTGAGGCAGAAATTTATAATATAAAATATCTTTAGGACTTTAGTAAGAAAAGGTTTCCTAAATATACAAAGTATTATCCATGAACTGTTAAGAATTTATGTTCAAAAGTTATAGGGAATGAAAGGAGAAGGTACAACTGGGAGGAAAATTAGTACCTAGAATATGTGAAGAACTCCTAGAAATAAGAGCCTAAAAATAAGGTTAAAAATCTGCCATGAGACCTTGCCAAAAAATATTCAAGTTGAACATATTTTCATGTATATAATCAATTAAAGTTATCGTTCTTGCATTATGCCATTATGGTTTTGTCTGATTTAAATTTTTTTTTGCCTATACTAAGAGTTGGCAAGGATGTGGAACAAAAGGAAATCATTATATCCTACTGGTAAGGTTAAAAATATCCAGGCTCTAACACCCACTTCCAGGTATATACCCTTGAGAGATATACCCATAAGGAGATATTGTATACCTGTACAAGAGTTGTCCAGGAATGTACAAAGCAACACTGGTCATAAAAGCAAGCGTCTGGACCCAAAGTCCACAAACAGGAAAATGCATGAACCTTTACAACTTATCAGTTGGAATAAACTGGTGATGAATAATGAATAAATTATGGGAACATACATGGATAAATATCACAATGAGTGAATAGACCACAGAAGGATTATGGCTTATATAAAAGCCTGAAAAACCACAAATATATTGTTATGGTTCAAAAACATGAGAACAAGGAATTAATGAGCAATTCTGGAGAGGTAGCCAAGGAGTTGGGTATTGGTGTCACAATGAAATGGATTGGTGGGTCCACTGAAGTAAAAATTAGCAGCATTCTTCAACTAAAGATATGTTATTTTACTTAAAATTTGATATAAGGTACACATAATAAATGCATATATTCTAAGTGTACAATGAGTTTTGATATGTTTATCCCTACCTACTTCCCTGGGCAAGAAGAACATTTCTATAACCTGATAAAGCTTCCTTCTATCCCAGGAAACAATCTGTCAGATTATATGGAGTTCTAGAACAGTCAAAACTGAATTATAAAGTATGTACTCTTGTTAATCTCTGGGTTGCTTCAATAACCCTGTTAAGCTTTTCCAGTTTTCCATCACCCATATTAAAGTTAATTGTACTAGAAAACACTCTGGATATATCAAGCAAAGGGAATTTGTTTTTTTGTTTGGACTCCGATGGATATGCCAACTTTGAACCAAACTTTCATTCCTGAAAAGTCCATTTTATAGTGTTTTTATATATGTATATGTTGCTAGATTTTATTAGCTATAGTCTGTTGAGATTGTTCATGAGTACCAGCTCCAAATTTTCTTTCTGTGCTCTTAGTTTCATAAATAAGGTCATTCAGGCTTTGAAGTGAATTGAGAAAGGTCCCTTTCTCTTTTCTCTGGAAGACTTTGTAAGATTGGAGTTAACTGTTTGAGAGAGCTTAATTAAGAAACAGTCTGGGCCTGAGTTTATTTATGGAGCTATTCAGATAAGTTATTTCTTGATTGTGTTATGGTGAATACTGTTTTTCTAGAAATGTTCATGTTATCCAAGTTTTCAAAATTGGCATAAAGTGGCTCATAAAATTCTTATTCTGTATCTGTAATTGCATTCCATTTCAAAAATCCAAATGTTTACTTGGAGCATCTTTTTGACCAATTATTTTGAGTTTTCCCAAAAGTAGATCCTAAGAATTTGGGTGCAAGTAGATTTAGGAAACACCAGCAAGCAGAATGGGGAGGAGAGACCAGAGAAGGCAACCAATATGTGATGTGTTACTAAAGCTCTTACCACTGGGAATGATTGGAGCTACAAACACACTGGGACATTTTACAGACTAACTGCAAAGATGTGTTAATTCCCCAGCCTGTCAGGCCTGCCCTGTTCAAAGACAAAGGGGTCTTCTATGGCTTTGGGGAAAGCCCTCAGGCAGCAAGGTGACACTTGCAGTTGGAGATTAGCCTGTGTTCACTGATGTGTTAGGACATGAGGAATATGGCTGGGCACTAACAGAGCCCACCCACACCAGTTTCACCAGGTTTCTATTTTCTTGGTCTTTCCACAGAATCACTGCTTTTTAGTTCATTGGGTTCTCCTATTGTATACATGTGATTTTATATATGTGTGTGTGTGTGTGTATATATACACACACACACACACACACAGAAAATCCAAAAAGGCAGAAGTGACATTTGTTCACAGACATAGAAAGTGCTAAAAGTAGTTTAAGTTCTTTTTTTAAATTCTATTTTCTGTATCCCCTAAGTTTTGGTTTATGGCAGCACTTATCTTTCTAGTATCTTCTACCTTACATTAGGATTTGTTCTTAGACCAAGAATTTATCGTTGGTTCCTAGATTCCAAACAAGTGGATGTTAAGCTGAAATCAACAAAGATAAGAAAATTTGGGTCAGAGAAGGTGATCTGTGTGTAGCAGATAGTTTTGGCAGCCCAACTTCATCCCCTTCGCCCACCTGATTTCATGCTAATTATGTCCTGTCTCACTTCTTTCCAATTCCTCAGGGCTTTCTCTGAAACCCAGGAACTCATTCAATCTGGAGGAAGGGTAGCTCAGAGTGAGGGAGTTGATGCTCCTAAGGGCAACCTCAAGTCAATAGAGCTGAGAGGTAATGGATACATTCTCTGGCCTCCTATCCTTCAGAGGCACACCTGCAGCACATTCTCTAGTGTTCCTCAGAGGCCCCCAGTGGGGTCAAGTCTCCCTAGCTACATCATGCTCTTTACTGCCTTTTCTTGTCCCCCTCCCCGCTCCTGCTCCCAGTGATCACTTCCCAAATAAGTCACCCGCACCTAGGTTGTTTTCTCAGGCTCTTGTTTCTGGGATAACCAGACCAAGACAGGAGATGGCAGTGCCTTGAAATTTGTTGTAACTTTGTGGCCCAATGTCAGGTATTTTATAAGCATTTCATGTGTACTTGAAACTGCATATAGTCTGAATTATTGGGTTCTGATTGGTGAGATAGTGATTGTGTCTCCTTTAGGTCATATCTGTATATTTTTGTTCAATCTTCGACATTCTTACCTATCTGCCCAACTAATGTATCATATACACAGCATGTATACCTGTTGAATAGCACTTCAGAGCCCTTCAGTATCACCTGTTCCTTGTTCTAGCAAGTGGTTTCACAATGATATAACCTAACAGCATGTTGTATCACATTCATCCCGCCCCTGGGTTTCCCCGTTCAGATGTGGGACATAGTATGGCCCAGATCTTTGCCCAGGCATGTGTGAATGGGATGTAAGGGAAAGGCTACATGGAGCCAGCCTCTGACTCATGGGAGACAGGAGCTGGCAGATCAATTCTTCCTTTCTCTTTCGTGAGTGAATGGTCAGACACAAATTACGTATAGTCTCAGGAGGGTCTGACAATATTGAGAAGTCAGGTGAGTTGTTATTTCGCCCCTTTCCCTGACTGTAACAGGTACTTTTCTGAGTCACACTCCCCTGACTCACCTCTAATTTTGGCTGTAGATGCTTTGGACCCTTCTAAAATGAGTTTGAACTCATGCTGACAGCATCAGGCCACAAGTGAGCTACATGTCTTTGTGCTTTCTGTTCTCAGAAGCCCCTGAACTCAGCTCAGCACACATGTAAACACATTTTGGAAGTGAGGAATATTAACTTCAGGGCATATCTCCACCAGTGTGGAAAAGGAATTGTGGATAAACACCCCAGATGTCCATCCTTCATATAAATGATTTTTGGAAGATCTCCCTTGTCTAGGTTCTGCTGAGATCTCTGAGATCTATAGCATCACCATTTAAAACTCACCTTTCCCGAGTGGAGGTACAGGTAGAAAAGGAAGCACTGGATAATGTAGCGGCTCTGGTACCCAAACAGTATTGCAATAATGAAAATTAAGGATTATAGAAGAGCTTAGCTTTTTAAAAAACTAATTTAGAAATCTTGAAGATAGATCAACAGACTACTATCAACTCAGGTTGTAAAAGACAGACTACTTCAATGACTTCATTTAAGGAAATCTTCATTTCCTGTAGCTGGAGGACAGACCACATTGATAAATCAGGTTGAGGATTTGACTATGAAGGTGGCAGAGATACAAATGACATTGGATGTGAGGACTGGATAGGTATTTTCTAGATTCAAAGGCTTGGTAGGGAAAAAAGTGGGGCCCTGCAACTCAGGATGGGTACATTTGGGTGGATGCCCAGTAATCAAAATTTGATACCTCTAAATTCTCTAAACTTGGAGAAGTGGTCCTCCCCTCCCCTCTGCTGGAAAGCAGCAGCCTCTTCTTGCCTGGAGATCATGAAAAGATCACACAAGGCAGATACCTTGAAAGATGTTAACATGCCTAAAAATCCACCCCTTTCTTCTGCTTATTATCTCAAGGGAAATAAATAGGGTCAGGTCCCCCACACCAGGAATTCTGTTTTGGTCCTGAGAGGGAGAAACCTCTCACTGAAAGGGTTGCAAGCCTTGATAAATTCATACAGTAGTACCTGTAAGAACATGGAAGTTTGTCTTGAGGATACTGGAGGTATGGGGCTGAGAAGAACATAAGGCTGGATAAGGGAGTGTGTGACACGAGAAAACTCCATGACTCAGGACCTAATATCCTGGCTAGGATATCTGGAGATGATCCTAATCAGATGTTGCTTAGAAAGTTGACCTATAGCAAACAAGAAAATACTTGAACTGGTTCCACAGAGTATTGAGAAAGGGATCAAAAGGAGCAGGGAGGATTTTTACAATGGATTTTTCCCGAAGATCAGAGAACTTGCCACCTAAATAAGGTAGTAGTGTCTTCCAGGCTCTTCTAAGAGACACAGGCAATAAAGAATCCATTAGGGTGGCAACATCATTGGTAAACCGTCCTTTCTATTCAAGGTTTGACAGTAGGAGATGCTGCCATGGAATTAGGCTCCTAGCATCAGTGGGGATAGCAGGATTCTACACTGGTCAGGAGGTAGCATTCTACCTCCTGACCTCATATCTGATGGTAATTTCTATAAAAAGCAGCAAGGTCTGAGTGGCCTCAGGATATCTTAATCCACAGAGATCTGTGGCATTGGCTAATACATGGCATTCTAGAGGTGACATAGATGGGCAGTAAAGGTATTTCCCCATTTGTACAGCTAGAAAAACATTCAAGGGCCAAAAAACAATCTGATGTCAGTATTACAATGAAAAAAACTCTATGCAGTTTACAGGTCTGAACCATATGTTGTATTTAAGGAGAATGGTTTTTTTTGAGTAAAGGCCTACAATATCACAAAAATAAATATTTCTCCAATCCTTCTTCAAAAGGATAGAGAGCCATTTTAGAGTTGTACCCTAGGTAAGGAATACTCAGACTTGAGTGGCATCTATATCAGGGAACTTGGAACACCACAATGGACCTCATGTTAGCATTAGGTTTATGAAATCCAGGGAATAGAGTCCTGGTTCACATTCATGCCACAGTGGGGCCAATGGTTCAGCAAATCCATCCTGTGTTTTTCCAGTCCTTTGAGTGAAGGATTTTGGTAGAATACTTAGCAGCTTATTAACTCATTTTGGCTCATTGACCAGTAGAATAAAAGATATGAAGGCAGGGAAGGCCAGGCCAAGTAGAATTCCCTGAAACTATATCACCATCTTAACCCATCCCAACCTCCCAATGTTTATCCAAAACAACACAGCGTCCCTGGAGGAATTATAGGGATTAGCACCAAACACCTAAAGGGATATAGGGGCAATGGTTTGTTATCACCCCATCATTTTTCTGATCCTTACAAAAACCAGATAGGTGGGCCTGATGACAATGAATCATTTTGAATTTAAGTAGTAGATCTAATCACAGCTGCTGTGCCAGATGTTCCTTCATGGGATCATATCAACATAGATCTGATACTTGTATGTAGCTATTAATCAGTAAAATGCATTTTTCAGAATCCTGTCACTAAAAAACGACATTGCCTTGTAGCAATGTTTTGCTCTTTATTCTCTCTGTTACAATAGTCTGGAGAGACAGAAATCTTGACATTCTCCAGAACTCTGGTCTACTGTCTTGGTGACATCATGCTAACTGGACCTAGTGAACAGGAGTAATCAGTTTTCTGAATGTCCAAGACATGCATGCTAGAAGGTAGATGATAAGATATGAAAGATTACCACATCAGTAAGTCCTAAACAGTACAATACTCTGGAGGCATGCTGTGATATTCTAAGTATATCATTAGTATGATATGATATCATATCATATCAACTATTCTATTTGACTACCTACTGCTAAGAAGCACAGCATTTAGGTTTGGGAGACCGCATATACTATTCTTAGCTTTCCTCCCCATTTCCATGAATGCACATTGCATATGCCACACCCTTGGGAATATTGCTTTGATCCAGTTCTTGGGTCCTTGAAGGTGCTAGTTTTGAGTGGGGCCCAGAGAAATAGAGAGTACTACAGTAATAGTACTTGGGCCATGTTAACAAGCAATCCCAGGGGGCGGAGCAAGATGGCGGAGGAGTAGGAGACCTGGATTTCGTCTCCTCTCAGGAATTCAGCTGGATAGGGATCAAACCATTCTGAACACCTACAAACCCAACAGGAGATCGAAGAAAAGAAGAGCAACAACTCTCTGAACAGAAAAGCGACCACTTTCTGGAAGGTAGGACGTGAGAAGTGAATCCGAGGCATTCGGGAGGATAGACGGCGGGGGAGGGGCCTCCGTCGGCCGCTTCTGGCAAGTGATAGAACCACGGAGCACAAAACCGGAACTTTTAAAAGTCCGCTCCGCTGAGGGACGTCACTCTGGTGGCTAAGCGGGGGGTGGAACCCTCCGGGACAGTGTGGTCTCAGGACCCTCGGGGTCACAGAAAGACTGGGGGTGCCTGAGTGTGGCAGAGCTCCCAGGCAACGGAGCAGGGAAGCCGGCTGCAGAGGCGGAGCCCAGGTGCAGGCTCTCAGCTCGGGGTTGCCATAAACCGTGATCCGCGGCACAGTCGGGCCCCTGCTCCTCCAGCAGGGACCCAACAAGCGGCAGATCCGGGGAGGCTCACCTTCCTCCCCCGGGAGGAGCCGCGCGGGAGTGCACCGCAGGGATCTGCTGGGTTTGGAGACTCCACCCGGGGTCGGGTGCCAGAGATAGAAACGCGCGGTCACAGGCCGGGTGAGCACGGAGTGCAGCCGGAGACCGGGGAGACGGGAGTGACTGACGGCTTTTCTCTGGGGGCTCACTGAGGAGCGGGGCCCCGAGTTCTCGGCTCCTCCGGGGCAGAGATTGGGAGGCCGCCATTTTCACTCTCCGCCTCCAAAGCTGTACGGAAAGCTCGCAGGGAACAAAAGCCCCGGAGAGCAACCCGGAGCAGATTACTTAGCCGGGAGGGGGCAAGGGCGGGGCACTTCCGCCTCCAGCAGAGACATTTGGAAACCACGGCAACAGGCCCCTCCCCAGAAGATCAGCGAGAACAGCCAGCCAAGACCGAGTTTACCGATCAATGAGAACGGCAGAACTCCAGCGCTAGGGGACTACTGCACATAGAATCCATGGCTTTTTTTACCATGATTCTTTAGTCTTTTAAAGTTAATTTTTTTTAACTGTCTTTTTGTCTTTTTCTTTTTGAATTTTTTTTTCCTTTTTTCAACCAACATCTTATCAATCACTTTCTTTAAAAAAAACATTTTTATTTTTCATTTTTAGAGTCATATTCTATACCTTCATAGTAGTTACCCATATTTTTGGCTTATATATATAAGTTGTTCTCTCTTTAAAATTTTGAGATAGTTTCTTCTAACAGATTAAAATATACGCTAAATCTCTAGTATATGGTGTTTTCTATTCCCCTGCCTGATCACATCCTCTCCCTTTTTTTTTTCTTTTTCTTTTCTTCTTTTTTTAAATCCTCTTATTTCTTTTTTCAAACAACTTCTTATCAATTCCTTTTATAAAATTTTTTATAATTTCCATTTTTACAGTCATATTCCATCCCTTCATCATATCAACCCTTATTTTTGTACATATATAAGTTTTTCTTTCTTTAAAATTTTGGGAGGCACTTTCTTCTAAAAGACCAAAATACACCCCAAATCTAGTGTGTGGCACTGATCTATATACCATATAGATCATATTTGATCACATTCTGGTTTTTTATGCTGTTGTTGTTGTTTTGTTTTGTTTGTTTTAATCTTTTTCTTTTTCTTTTTTTTTCTTTTTCTTTTTTCTCTCTTTCCCTTTCTTATCCCACTGCTTCAGGTATTTTCTGATTTGTTTAGAGTATATTTTCTGGGGACGTGGTTACTCTGCTAGCATTTTGTTCTCTCATTAATCTATTCTCCTCTGCACAAAATGACAAGGCGGAAAAAATCACCTCAACAAAAAGAACAAGAGGTAGTACCGACTGCCAGGGACCTACTCAGTACGGACGTTAGTACGATGTCAGATCTAGAGTTCAGAATCATCACTTTAAAGATACTAGCTGGGCTTGAAAAAAATATGGAAGTTATTAGAGAAAACCTTTCTGGAGAAGTAAAAGAGCTAAAATCCAACCAAGTAGAAATCAAAAAGGCTATTAATGAGGTGCAATCAAAAATGGGGGTGCTAACTGCTAGAATAAATGAGGCAGAAGAGAGAATCAGTAATATAGAAGATGAAATGATGGAAAATAAAGAAGCTGAGAAAAAGAGAGATAAACAACTACTGGATCACGAGGGCAGAATTCGAGAGATAAGCGATACCATAAGAAAAAACAACATTAGAATAATTGGGATCCCAGAAGAAGAAGAAAGAGAGAGAGGGGCAGAAGGTATATTGGAGCAAATCATAGCAGAGAACTTCCCTAATTTGGGGAAAGAAACAGGCATGAAAATCCAGGAAGCACAGAGAACCCTCTCAAAATCAATAAAAATAGGTCAACACCCCGACATCTAATAGTAAAACTTACGAGTCTCATAGACAAAGAGAAAATCCTGAAAGCAGCTTGGGAGAAGAGATATGTAACCTACAAGGGTAGAAACATTAGATTGGCAACAGACCTATCCACAGAGACCTGGCAGGCCAGAAAGGACTGGCAGGATATATTCAGAGCACTAAATGAGAAAAATATGCAGCCAAGAATACTATATCCAGCTAGGCTGTCATTGAAAATTGAAGGAGAGATAAAAAGCTTCCAGGAAAAACAAAAACTAAAGGAATTTGCAAACACAAAACCAGCCCTACAGGAAATCTTGAAAGGGGTCCTCTAAGCAAAGAGAGAGCCTAAAAGCAACATAAACCAGAAAGGAACACAGACAATATACGGTAACAGTCACCTTACAGGCAATACAATGGCACTAAATTCCTATCTTTCAATAGTTACCCTGAATGTAAATGGGCTCAATGCCCCAATCAAAAGACACAGGCTAACAGACTGGATTAAAAAACAAGACCCATCGATATGCTGTCTGCAAGAGACTCATTTTAGAACCAAAGACACCCCCAGATTGAAAGTAAGGGGGTGGAAAACCATTTACCATGCTAATGGACACCAAAAGAAAGCTGGGGTGGCAATCCTTATATCAGACAAATTAGATTTTAAACCAAAGACTGTAATAAGAGATGAGGAAGGACACTATATCCTACTTAAAGGGTCTATCCAACAAGAAGATCTAACAATTGTAAATATCTATGCCCCTAACATGGGAGCAGCCAATTATATAAGGCAATTAATAACAAAAGCAAAGAAACACATCGAAAACAATACAATATTAGTGGGGGACTTTAACATCCCCCTCACTGAAATGGACAGATCCACTAAGCAAAAGATCAACAAGGAAATAAAGACTTTAAACGACACACTGGACCAAATGGACTTCACAGACCTATTCAGAACATTCCACCCCAAAGCAACAGAATACACATTCTTCTCTAGTGCCCATGGAACATTCTCCAGAATAGATCACATCCTAGGTCATAAATCAGGTCTCAACCGGTACCAAAAGATTGGAATCATTCCCTGCCTATTTTCAGACCATAATGCTTTGAAACTAGAACTCAATCACAAGAGGAAAGTCGGAAAAAACTCAAATACATGGAGGCTAAAGAGCATCCTACTGAAGAATGAATGGGTCAACCAGGAAATTAAAGAAGAATTAAAAAAATACATGGAAACAAATGAAAATGAAAACACAACTATTCAAAATCTTTGGGATGCAGCCAAGGCAGTCCTAAGAGGAAAGTATATAGCAATACAAGCCTTTCTCAAGAAACAAGAAAGGTCTCAAGTACACAACCTAACCCTCCACCTAAAGGAGCTGGAGAAAGAACAGCAAATAAAGCCTAAACCCAGCAGGAGAAGAGAAATCATAAAGATCAGAGCAGAAATCAATGAAATAGAAACTAAAAGAACAGTAGAACAGATCAATGAAACTAGGAGCTGGTTCCTTGAAAGAATTAACAAGATTGATAACCCCCTGGCCAGACTTATCAAAAAGAGAAGAGAAATGACCCAAATCAACAAAATCATGAATGAAAGAGGAGAGATCACCACCAACACCAAAGAAATACAAACAATTATAAGAACATATTATGAGCAACTCTATGCCAGCAAATTAGATAACCTGGAAGAGATGGATGCATTCCTAGAGATGTATCAACTACCAAAACTGAACCAGGATGAAATAGAAAACCTGAACAGACCTATAACCACTAAGGAAATTGAAGCAGTCATCAAAAATCTCCCAACAAACAAAAGCCCAGGGCCAGATGGCTTCCCAGGGGAATTCTACCAAACATTTCAAGAAGAATTAATACCTATTCTTCTGAAACTGTTCCAAAAAATAGAAACGGAAGGAAAACTTCCAAACTCATTTTATGAGGCCAGCATTACCTTGATCTCAAAACCAGACAAAGACCTCATTAAAAAGGAGAATTACAGACCAATATCCCTGATGAACATGGATGCAAAAATTCTCACCAAAATACTAGCCAATAGGATCCAACAGTACATTAAAAGGATTACTCACCATGACCAAGTGGAATTTATCCCTGGGCTGCAAGGTTGGTTCAACATCCGCAAATCAATCAATGTGATACAATACATTAACAAAAGAAAGAACAAGAATCATATGATCCTCTCAATAGATGCAGAAAAAGCTTTTGACAAAGTACGGCATCCTTTCTTGATCAAAACTCTTCAGAGTATAGGCATAGAGGGTACATACCTCAATATCATAAAAGCCATCTATGAAAAACCTACAGCGAATATCATTCTCAATGGGGAAAAACAGAGCTTTCCCCCTAAGGTCAGGAACATGGCAGGGATGTCCACTATCACCACTGCTATTCAACATAGTATTGGAAGTCCTAGCCACAGCAATCAGACAACAAAAAGAAGTCAAAGGCATCCAAATTGGCAAAGAAGAAGTCAAACTCTCACTCTTTGCAGATGATATGATACTTTATGTGGCAAACCCAAAAGACTCCACCCCAAAACTGCTAGAACTCATACAGGAGTTCAGTAAAGTGGCAGGATATAAAATCAATGCACAGAAGTCAGTGGCATTCCTATACACCACCACCAAGACAGAAGAAAGAGAAATTAGGGAGTCGATCCCATTTACAATTGCACCCAAAACCAGAAGATACCTAGGAATAAATCTAACCAAAGAGACAAAGGATCTGTACTCAGAAAACTATAAAATACTCATGAAAGAAATTGAGGAAGATACAAAGAAATGGAAAAACGTTCCATGCTCATGGATTGGAAGAATGAATATTGTGAAGATGTCAATGCTACCTAGAGCAATCTACACATTCAATGCAATCCCCATCAAAATACCATCCACTTTTTTCAAAGAAATGGAACAAATAATCCTAAAATTTGTATGGAACCAGAAAAAAACCCGCATAGCCAGAGGCATGTTGAAAAAGAAAAGCAAAGCTGGCGGCATCACAATTCCGGACTTCAAGCTCTATTACAAAGCTGTCATCATCAAGACAGCATGGTACTGGCACAAAAACAGACACATAGATCAATGGAGCAGAATAGAGAGCCCAGAAATGGACCCTCAACTCTATGGTCAACTAATCTTCGACAAAGCAGGAAAGAATGTCCAATGGAACAAAGACAGTCTCTTCAACAAATGGTGTTGGGAAAATTGGATAGCCACATGCAGAAGAATGAAACTGGACCATTTCCTTACACCACACACAAAAATAGACTCCAAATGGTTGAAAGACCTCAATGTGAGACAGGAGTCCATCAAAATCCTAAAGGAGAACACAGGCAGCAACCTCTTTGACCTCAGCCGAAGCAACTTCTTCCTAGAAACATCGCCAAAGGCAAGGGAAGCAAGGGCAAAAATGAACTATTGGGACTTCATCAAGATAAAAAGCTTTTGCAAAGCAAAGGAAACAGTCCACAAAACCAAAAGACAACCGACAGAATGGGAGAAGATATTTGGAAATGACATATCAGATAAAGGGCTAGTATCCAAAATCTATAAAGAACTCATCAAACTCAACACCCAAAGAACAGAGAATCCAATCAAGAAATGGACAGAAGACATGAACAGACGTTTTTCCAAAGAAGACATCCAAATGGCCAACAGACACATGAAAAAGTGCTCAATATCGCTCAGCATCAGGGAAATCCAAATCAAAACCTCAATGAGATACCACCTCACACCAGTCAGAATGGCTAAAATTAACAAGTCAGGAAACGACAGATGTTGGTGGGGATGCGGAGAAAGGGGAACCCTCCTACACTGTTGGTGGGAATGCAAGCTGGTGCAGCCACTCTGGAAAACTGTATGGAGGTTCCTCAAAAAGTTGAAAATAGAGCTACCATATGATCCAGCAACTGCACTACTGGGTATTTACCCCAAAGATACAAAAGTAGGGATCCGAAGGGGTACGTGCACCCCGATGTTTATAGCAGCAATGTCCACAATAGCCAAACTGTGGAAAGAGGCAAGATGTCCATCGACAGATGAATGGATAAAGAAGAGGTGGTATATATATACAATGGAATATTATGCAGCCATCAAAAGGAATGAGATCTTGCCATTTGCAACGACATGGAGGGTATTATGTTGAGTGAAATAAGTCAAACAGAGAAAGACATGTATCATATGATCTCACTGATATGAGGAATTCTTAATCGCAGGAAACAAACTGAGTGTTGTTGGAGTGGGGGGTGGGGTGGGAGGGATGGGGTGACTGGGTGATAGACACTGGGGAGGGTATGTGCTCTGGTAAGCGCTGTGAATTGTGCAAGACTGTTTTATCTCAGATCTGTACCTCTGAAACAAATAATGCAATATATGTTAAGAAGAAGAAGGTAGCGGGAGGGGAAGAATGAAGCGTGGGAAATCGGAGGGGTGGATGAACCATGAGAGACGATGGACTCTGAAAAACCAACTGAGGGTTCTAGAGGGGAGGGGGGTGGGAGGATGGGTTGGCCTGGTGGTGGGTATTGAGGAGGGCACGTTCTGCATGGAGCACTGTGTGTTATGCACAAACAATGAATCATGGAACACTTCATCTAGAACTAATGATGTAATGTATGGGGATTAACATAATTAAAAAGAATAATAAGTTAAAAATTTCCTTTAGAGCAAGGACAGACTTCAGTGGTACTGACCCAATGAACTTCCTTCCCTGAGTCTAGCAGGCTTCTAGCATCTACCAAAATTTAACAGGATTCTAGACTGCTATGCTCACTTCCCAAAATAGTATGAGGAAGTCCTCTTACCATCCTACAGAGAAAATAACCCTCCTAAACTAGAGAGTAGGGTTCTAGCAACCTAGGCCTGTTTCTGAGCTGCCACTTATCCCAATCCTAATCTTATTTCAGTAGCTTCCAAGAAATTGGACAGGGACAAAAACATCTGCCAGAATTCTAGGATTCCTCATCTATTTAACACCATTAGCCAGGGAAACTTGACCAGAATTTTGGTGTGAATGGGTTATTCTTCTAGGACTACTGAACCAATTCAGAAGTATTGAATTCTGAAATACCATCTGTATATCTCAACACCAAAAGAAAACTTCCTTGGAAGGAGCCGGACTGGCCATTATGGGCCCTGCCAACCAGAAGATAGTACTTGCAGTGGGACTGGCTAACCCAAGGCCCTAAATGAGAAAATTGTGCACACATGAATCAGGATAAAAACAATTAAGGTAAGCCTATTATGCTTTGGGACATTCACACCTATTTACCAATTCTTCTGCAACGTGAGCATGACAGACTCATAGGGGTTGGCAGGGCTGTCAGAAGGCTAACTACAGCATCTACTCATGCCTTGGGAATTCTGATGGGAGGTATTATTGAATACTATGGTTTGAAGTCACTGATTCCCTCTTCATGTTTCCCAGAATACTGGGATTGATGGGAAAAGCATAGCAAAAGCCCATATACCACATTTCTTTCATGTAACAAGTCTGTGTAGCTCAAACCAGCTTTCCATTTTTATTGACCATATTGACAGAAATCCATGAAGCATTTTGTTGGAGGCTAAGGAAACGGGACTGAAACAACCACCATCATACCTTCTCTAGCACCTGAACACAGATTCTAAACTTCTGAATCTCCATTGGCTCTTAAGGTTGGCATCCTTGCCTAGCAGATGTGACTAGGGAAAATATTTTGAACACAGAAATATTCTAAAGAACACACAAGCAAGGGGAGGGGCAGAGGGAGAAGCAGACCAGTGGTGTTATCATACTTTTGGCCTCAGAAAGGTTTTATAGAGGTAGTTCTCTATAAAGGTCAGCTCACCTAAGGCTGGTCTAGAATGGTCTCAGCTGGGATAACAGGATGCATCCTGGGATGACAGGATCGAGTCAGCTCACCATAGCCCATTCTCATGACTGTGGGCAGTGAAGGAGGGATGAAAATGCACAGCTCATTGAAGCCTAGGCATGAACTGGCAGTTTCTGCCACATTCTATTTTCCAAGGCAAATTAAAGTCAACTCAAGAGTCTAAGAGCAAGGAAACAAACTCTTGATTGGAAGAACAGCAAAGTCAAATTGTAAAGGATGTGGATAGAGAGGTATGCAGAATTTGGGTTTTTAGTTGTCAGTCAACCAGGAGCTCAAGTCCAGATGAGAAACTATCATTGACTTAGCACCACTCTAAATGAAACAGGCAGATATTGCACTTCCAAATGTGATGCAATAGGAAGTACAGGTCACCTATAGAGTCTTCTCACCAAAGATTCTGAAACTTTTAACATCGCTACTGGTTTACAGTAACTACAGAGAAGAGGGAGCGGGGGGGAAGACAGGTCTAGAATGTAGGGCATTCTAAAAGACAAGTGACAAAATTTCTCTAACTGATCAAGGACACTGGTGTTACGAGAGGCCTAAGCAGCCAAAACCCTAGCAGAAACATTGGATGTATCCCCTCAGATTCTCTTGGAGTCAGCTGTCTTCCAGACAGAGGCCAACACTATGCTGTTCTATACCTTACGCTGCTTACCTGCATACCTAGAGCTTCTGGTTCCAAGTGCTTCTGGGCTCAGATGAGGTGCCATATTGCATGACTGGGATTTGTATTTCCCTCCATCTGCCAAATCGATTAGCTAACCATCTGAAGAGTGGTAGAGTTTACTCAGAGGTAGATTTTCCTTCTTCCCCCTATACTGTCTATGACTCAGATGCAGAAACCAGCTGTGGTCTTTGTGAAGCAGTGGCAACACATATGCTTATATGTATTTTCTATTCTTTGTTCTTTACATCCCTTTTCCCTCATTACTGCTTGGGAGTTGCACCTCCCTAATTAGACATTACCAATCAATGTTTGCCTCAGTTCTGTTTTCTAGAGAACTTGGGTTAAGGCAACAACCAAAGGCAGTGCTGGACTTGGAGCCTGAATTGAATGAGCCAGCTGTAGAACATTTGATTATTAAGGGATTGTTGATTTTGTAGATGCAGAACAGTGATTACCAAAAGGGGAAAAACAAAACAAACAAAAAACTTCAGTTTGTGTTTGTGGGTAGAAGGATATGATGCCACATATTTGCTTTGAAAGAATATCAGCAAGGCATACTAAGGTAGAAACACCTTACAGGGAAAAATGAAATAACTGAAAAAAATGTAGTTGCTAAAGCTGAATAATGGGTACATGGTTCATCACACCATTTTCTACATATGTAGTTTTAAAGAGTTCTATAAAATCAAGTTCAATTATTTAAGTACTGTTTTCCAGCATCTACTTCATCCAGTGTTTGAGTCCTGTGAGGTTGATTCTCGTTCTGTAGATGATTTCTCTGGAAGCTTCTGGAATGGATTTTTAAGTGTTTTTGTTATTGCACCTAGTTGTAAAGTTTCTACATTCTACAAGCATTTTCAAAGTGAAATTATTGTGTCTGGCAAGTTTTTCTACTATTTCAGCTTTTTCTTTTGAAGCTATGTACTTGTTTACAGTTTTCCTATCCTCTAATATCTCCTTATTTTCTATGTGTCTGTCCCTTCTGAGAGTTCCTCAATCTGATCTTTGACTCACTAGTTTTCTCTTCAGCTATATCTATCCTCCCATTATGTCCTATTGACTTCTATTTTTTCTTACATCTGATTCTTTGATTTTTGATTTCTTTAATGAAAAGATCTTTATGTTGGGTATATTTGTTACAATTTATGTTTTCAGTCTGAATGTTCTAGTATTTCTGCTTCCAATGGTCCCTGTTGTTCCATTTTCCTTTTGATGTAGTTATACTCCAGGGTCTTGTTTTGGCCTGTGAAAATAACAATTCCCTCAGGGGAATAGATTTATCCAGTAATGCCATATTGAGTAGAGACCAAAAGGCAAGATTCTGGTTTCAGCACTGGTAAGTTCAGGGGATAAGAGCCCCAGGATGTTTTGTAGTTTCTAGGACAAAACTTTAGATTGGAGTCTCCCTCCTTGAGAGGGGCAGCATTGGGCAGAAGTAGGCTCCCCAGACTGGAATTCACCAGCTCCACAAAGGGACAGGATGAAGGACTGAATGGCCAAGACTGAAAAGAGGTGAGGGCTGATCATTGACCCCTCAGCTATCAGGGCTTCCATGCTAACCTGATTTTACTCAGTAAACAGCAATCAGCATGTGGGATTGCTGTTATCGATTTCTGCTAAGCAACAGTCAGTGATTATCTCAAAACAATCATGTGGAAGAGGCCAAGAGCAGAACTGAAGTCACGCTCTCTAACAGCTCTGCCAGCTTCCCTTTGTCTCAGGTCACAGCCATTATACTTATGGGCATGGTATATGTCAGCTTGCCCAGGCAGTTCCAGTTTATGCCCGTTGCCCTAGTGCAATTATGAGTAGTAACTTTTGTCCAAATATGACACTTGTAGTGTAAAAACAATTATACAGGCATTGTGGTAACCATGAAGATGCACCACTCAGATCTCCCTGAAAGAATCCACCCAATTTATGCAGTTAGTGGACAACCTTCAGCTGCAACCTCTTTGGGATCTGCTGTAGTATCAGAAATAAGGACCCCCTTCACCCAGGTAGCTCCTAGCCAATGACTGGGCAGGGCAGGGCACACTAGACCCTGGCTAGTTCTGCTCAACATAGGACCCCTCTATGGGCAATCTTGGTACCAAAATGTACCTGTTAGGCTGACTGAGACTTTCTTAGAGCTGTACTGAGTTCTGGGTATCTTCCTGCTGGCCATGAACTGACCTAGTCATCTTACTTATACCACCTCTCGTCACACCAAGAGCCCCCATCCCTTTTAGTCTGTCCAGAAGCACCCCATGGTAATTACTCCTGTATTCCAGGTTTGCTTCTATGTAGTTTCTCCAGTGTTCATGGCTGAGGAGGGAAGACCAGAGCCAGTGCTGATTTGTCAAGAAATCTCAGGCTGGGAGTGGAAGACAGGAAGCAATGGTGTTTCCAGCGCTCACAGTCCCAGCACCATTCAGGTGGGTGTTGTGCACCCCTCAAAATGTTAGATTTGTATTCCATCTTTTATCCCCCAGTAGTTGTTAGAACTACCCTTTAGGAGTATTGTCCCAATGCTATAGGTTACTAGATCACATTCATTTCTAGAGCTATGACTCTAAAGTCTCTCAATGTTACATCTAAAAACTGAGTTACTAGGCCTCCCCACAGACCACTAAAAACCAATTAGATCACAATATTAAGTTACTGGATCTGCTAATATAAAAATCAAGTAGCAAGAATCCTGAAATCCTGATTATCCTGTTACCCTTTTTAAAAACAGCTCCTTCCCATGAATATATCATGTACCTGGTGTTTCCAGTACCAACTTTATCCATCACACCATACTAGCTCATGATAAAATCTTAAATTGATATTAAACATGTGTCAGGAGATGCCTGGGTGGCTCAGTCGGTTAAGCGGCTGCCTTCAGCTCAGGTCATGATCTCTGGGTCCTAGGATTGAGTCCCGCATTGGGCTCCTTGCTCAATGGGGAGACTACTTCTCCCTCTCCCTCTGCTTGTGCTCTGTCAAATAAATAAAATCTTTTTTAAAAAATGTGTCAGGTACATTATTAACCAATGAGGGAACTGGGGGACCAGAAGTTAGACTATTCTCGTCTGATAAACATTGAAGAGCACATCCTAGATATAAATGGTTAGGACGTTGTGCTAACCCTTATCTTTGCTGTATAACATAGACCAAAGCAAGAAGAAAGTTTCCTAACCCCCAGAGAAAACTGTTCCCTAGGTTCCCTTGCCATCTGGCTTCTAGCTGGGCTTGGCTAACAGAAAGCTCTGCTGGGGAGTTGGAAGGCAGGTGGAAGGGAGACACCAGGGTATACCACAACTTCGGGAGAATCTCTCCAGCAGTGGCCATTGCACTTCCAGTCTTGTAGAGTCAGCCCTTGTCCAGTTTCCTCCAAACATCTCCTGCCATGGTTCTAACCCTCTCTTTGTAATCTCTACTACTATAGTATTACCCCTTCTCCTTGACCCTCCAAGCCCTAAGGGTAGAAGTGCCTTCTTGCTGGTAGTCTGGATTTCTTCATGA
Source organism: Mirounga angustirostris (assembly GCF_029215605.1). Lineage (NCBI taxonomy): Eukaryota > Metazoa > Chordata > Mammalia > Carnivora > Phocidae > Mirounga > Mirounga angustirostris. The sequence continues at coordinate 36,483,004 of NW_026991716.1, forward strand.
TTTCCTGTTTGGCTTCCAGCTCTTAAAATACCTTTGTAGCTTACTGCCCACATTAAATTCCTTCTATTTAACTACTTAGCTTTGGCTTTGGTTTCCTGAGTGGACCCAGACTATTAACAGATGATTTATTTGAAGAATAAGCCATTAAATTGCCATCTCTTTCAGTTGTCATGGGTTAATGTTTAGGGCATGGGATATTTAGAGGCATCTTAATACATGAGTCATTAATCATAAATAGCAAGTAATAGATCTAGAAGCAAACAATGACCAAATTGATCTATAACCATTAGATGTGCCAAGCAACAAGAGTTTATCCCTAATAAGGCACTACTTAGCACAGAGGTATCAAACAGGTCAAAATTGCCTTGCAGAAGCACAGGGTCCTTATTTTTTGAGCAGATAAGGTAAATTTCTCTAACAGTCTTTTAAAAATATTGCATGTCAGCTTAATTCCCATCTTGGGGACCATGATTTTAATGGTCAAACTCTGAATATACTAGATTGATCCTCAGCCCACCCTCCAGGAGCTCATGCTCTAATATAATCAACTATCAGTACTCCAGGGAAACCATACTCCAGAAGGCTAGGGCATAACTTTGTAAACATGTCTATTTCCAATTGCCCCTCCAAGAAACCAAATGAAGTATTTGTTGCTTATCAATACCATTAACTTATCCTTTACTTAAAGTCTCTAATTCATGTATTCCACTGACTTCTCTACTTGCTATCTGTACCTAGGTATACAGTAGTGGACATGGAGTCAATTCTGGCTCTGGGGATTTCCAGGGTGCTTTGGTGGTTGTCCTTGTTCTAGACCAGAAATGAAAGTGTTTGACACTGATGCTTAAAGGACATAGCCTCTTATCTTGATCTCAAGCTCCCAACTCACACATACCCTTTCAATTTGTTTAGCAGATAGTATGGCTATCACTGGGGAGGGGAGTCTTCAACAGCCATTTTCATAAGGAAGGAGGAGAGACACAAGAGGAAAACTGAATTATTCTGTCTTGTAATTCAAAACACCTTCCCCTAGTCTGGCTGTGGACCATTTCCTGAACCTCTGATTTTTTACCTGTCACTCTCAGGATAGTTCTTCCTTAAAGGAATATTCCTAGGCTATCCATGTTTGGGAACCTGCAACCTACTCTGTTCACTTAAACCAGCAAGAAACTTCACATTGCATTTGTTCAAGCCCTGAAGTCTAGCTCTGAAGCCATTATGAAGGAAACTGTTGATGAACAAGCTAGTTTTTACTTTACTGGAATCACTAGTCCTTTGATTCTGAAACCCCAAGAGAAACCCCAAGTTTAGAGAGTCCAGTGGGAACTAGGACACATCTTGATATGCATATCTTGGTACTAATGTTCTCAGGAGTTTGTGTGCACCGTTAGCCTTGAGCATTCCCCTCTTGCCTCTCTGGGAGGACTTTATGGCCATTACTTCAAGTTCATAAAGCAATCCCAGATCTTTGGCCAATGACTGACAGCAGTTTTGCTCTCTAAAGTAAAAGTTGATTATAAACCATGTAATTGCCACCTGTTATTCTCAAGAACTTCTACTGGGTCAAATTTCTGAGGATATGTAGTCAAATCTGCAACTCCAAGACCGTTCCCCTACATAGCCATAGAGAATATTAGATACAAGTTAGGATTTCTTGCTCTGAATACTTCTGAGCTCCTGATTCATCGAAGCATCTATGTGACATTTCTACATGGGTACCATAATAGGCATCTCAAGTTAGCATGCAAAAAACTTGGATTTGCTCCAAACTTTATTCTAGTCTTTCCCATCTTATTGGAGGCACTACAATCTACTCAGGGAGCCAGAAAGCTAGGAATCCTTTTCCTTTACCTTCATTCCCCATACTTAATCAGTAAGCACTGTTCACTTCATTTCTAAATATGTTTATAAATATATATTTCTAAAATATACTCGGATCTATCCAACTTTTCCATTTCTCCTGCCTTGCCTTAGTCCCAGCAACGTTTCATCTGTTCCCTATATGAGCAGATTATAGGGACCAAGAGTGGAGGGGAGTGATTGAAGATTTATAAAGGAATTCATGTTACTCCATGCTCCACTGCTTGAAACCTTCCTAGTGGCTTTCCATTCGCTATAGAATGAAACCTACATTCTTTACCATAGACTTTGGGATTCTTCATGATATAGCCCCTGCTTTTCACTGCCTCTCCCCTCTTCTCATTAAATACTAGCCACATGGCTTCCTTTTGGTCCTTCAAGCATGCCAAGCTACTTATCCTCCAGGACTCTTATTTGCCATGCCCTCCATCTCAAATGATTTTTGTTTAGGTCCTTACTTTCTAAAACAAAAAATTTAGAAGAGGAGCAAATGTTAATGTCCTTTCCAAAAGATTCCTGACCACTTTTATTGCCTTTACAATTCCTGCCAAATCCCATCTTTGATATTATAGAAGTTATCACTAACCAAAAATAGCTTGTTTGATTGTTATCCATCTCTCCCATGAAAACACAAGATCCTGTTCCTGTGGCCCTCATATGCCTAGATGAATGTTCAGGCATAGAGGTATGCTGCCAGATCTTCAGGAAAGAACTTCCTGTAGAGTTATAAGGAATACACTAGCCAACAGCCTCCATCTGTAGCACCTGCAGGATCCACCACATCTGAACTAAGGCCACACTCAAGTATAGAGTATAGCAAGGGTAACCAGGACATTTCTAAGGAACTCCTCAGTAGGCACTCTTTGCAGCAAAGCTTCCTTTTGGAATTAAGACTCTCAGGACTGCACTGCAGTCTGAGTTGCTACCTAGTCTTCCATCCTTCCCATCTATCACAGGTGTCTGATCAGCATTGTCATCTTAAGGCTTGCCTTCCTGATGCCTGCCCCTTCTCTCTCTCTCTCTCACTCTCTCTCTCTCTCTCTCTCTCTCTCATATTATCCCCTGTAAGTCTTATATTTCCAACTTTGCTTGGCATCTACTTTCTTGAGGACTCAGCATAGTTGGTAAGAAGTGGTTTGGGTACTGAATCACCTCTGTCCAGACAACCAAGGAGGACCCAATCCCAACAGATGTGTGGCATAAGCTCCTGACAGAGGGTAGTAAATTTTAGCAATTGATTTGCCAACAGTGATCAAGAGAATGTTCCTATTAAGGGAGGTGGTGGGGAATTCTCTTGACAGTGCAAAGATTCAGGTCTTTAAGTACAGGGGAAATGGAATTAGCTAATTAGTACATTGTAGTGCTGCCCTGCTAGAGGATGAGAGACTGAGGAGTTCATTAAGGCCAAGTGAGAGCCAGAGGGTGTCTCTGGTAGCTTATAAGAGGCCCTCACCTCCTGCAATAGAGTGGACACAGCTGAGAAACAAATTCAGGATTTCAAAGTCACTAAGCTTAAAAGACTGTTGAATGCTCTGTGAAGGCAGGTCAGCCACAATGTCAGAGCCCTAGTTCAAAAACCCTGGGGACTGTGAAACATGGGATAGGAACATCTACTCAGATGTCCATAAGGATTTAAATCCTTTAGTCAGCCCTGAACCAATGTCTTTATGGCCTACAGTGGGGACCTACCTCTTTATTAGGACCTAGCCTCCCCCCATTTAGGAAGACACTACAAAGGCTTCTACCACACAAGCTAACAGATTACCCCATAAGGAGACATCCTTTCTTGAATGCCAGGCTAATAACCAGGATTAAATCTCAGCATACTCAACATAGCTGAGCTTAGGATGTACTGGGACTAGATAAAGGAGGAGAGAAATTGTACCCCCAAGAAGCTATAAGAACTAGTTAGCAAGTATCAGAAACCCAAGGAATATTTCTAGGACTAGATTTTAAGGATGCTTGTTCAAAGGAGAAGAATGTAAAACTTAGGAGTACTTTCTCAGGACACTATATTTAAACTCTGGTAGGGACCCCCAGAGATAGGGCAATTTCAGTTTTAGGTAACTTAGGTATTTTAACTTTCCTTAGAATTGACCATATCTATCATTCTGAAATTGCAGAGCAAAGAAGAAAGCACTAGAAATCTCTGGGAGGTAGGTACTCTGGAATGAGTTGTGTAAGGCCAGAAAATCCAGATGTTCCATGAAAGGACACAGATATATCATTAATCAAGGCCATTAATGTACTGTGAAAGGGGTACCATATTACTAAGTTTAGTGGCACCTCTTCAGCAGGCTAAGGCTGTTGATAGAAGCAATCCTAATGCTGGGTTGTCTTGAAGATGGTACAACCTTAAGAGGCAGGGCAGGAGACAGGGTGCTCTGAGACACACCAGGCAGGAGTCCTGGCTGGACTATCACTGCTCCAGAAACTGAAGCAGGTGTGCAGGTCATAGGTCAGGAAGTGCCTACTTATTCCCACCTGGCAACACTTCTCCACCCTGGCTGTGATACCCAGTTTTGAACATAAACACCTGAGTAAATTATGGAGCTTGTCACAGAATATCAATGTTCAAAGAAAGCAGCAGATGCATTTGGCATGATGTAATATTCATGTCAGTGACTCACTTGCTAGAGACTTAACAAATCAAAGCACATCTACTTAAAGGTCCAAACACTCCCCACTGCCAGCAGGGAGGAACTCTGTGGAGGAAGGACCACTGGGAAAAAGCAGCCAAAACACAACAGCAGAATATACACAGCATACACTAGAAACACTTCCTGAAGTACTTATTGCTATTTTTGCTTTTTCTTTCCTCCTTTCCTTTCTGGACACAATGAATAGATGGAGAAATTCACCCCAAAAGGATGAACAGGAGGTAGTACTCACTGCCAGGGATTTAATCAATATGAATATAAGTAAAATGTCTAAACTAGAATTTAAAACAATGGTTATAGAAGATACTAGCTGGGCTTGAAAAAAGAAAGCCTAGAAGACACAAGAGAATCCTTTACTACAGAAATAAGAGAATGAAAATCTAATCTGGATGAAATTTAAAATGCTATTACTGAGATGCAGTCACAAATAAAGGCTCTAATAGTGAGCATAAATAAGGTAGAAGAGAGTCAGTGATATAGAAGACAAAATGATGGAAAATAAGGAAGCTGAGGGGAAAAAAAACTATTGGATTATGAAGGGAGACTGAGAAATCAGCGATACCATAAAATATCTAGATAATAGGGGTCCCAGAAGATGAAAAGAGGGACAGAAGGTTTATTTGAACAAATTATAGCTGAGACCTTCCCTAATCTGGGGAACGAAACAGGCATTCAAGTTCAGGAGGCACAGAGAACCACTGCCTCCCCCCCCAAAAAAATAGGTCAACACCTCAATATATAATAGTGAGGCTTGCAAATTTCAGAGAAAGAAAATCTTGAAAGCATTCAGGACAAGAGTTCCTTAACCTAAAAGGGTAGAAACATAAGGCTGGCAGAAGACCTGTCCACAGAGACCTGGCAGGCCAGGAAGGACTGGCATGATATATTCAATGTGCTAAATGGGAATATGCAGCCAGGATTACTTTACCCAGCAAGGCTCTCATTCAGACTAGAAGGAGAGATAAAGAGCTTTCAGGACAGACAAAAGCTAAAGGAATCTGAACACTAAACCAGCCCTGCAAGAATTAAAAGGGGATCCTTTGTTGCTTTTGGGCTCTCTCTTCAAAGACCAGAAAGGAAGAATATTCTCCAGAAGAGATCGAATACTGGGTCACAAATCAGGTCTCAACCAGTACAAAAAGACTGAGATTATTCCATGCATATTTTCAGACCATAATGCTTTAAAACTTGAAGTCAACAAAAAGAAAAAAAATGGGAAGGACCACAAATACATGGAGGTTAACAGCATCCTACTAAAAAATGAATGGGTCAACCAGGAAATTAAGGAATTAAAAAATACGTGGAAGCAAATGAAAATGAAAACACGACAGTTCAGAACCTTTGGGATGCAGCAAAGGCAGTCCTAAGAGGAAAGTATATTATGAGCAATTATATGCCAACAAATTAGGCAATCTGGAAGAAATGGATGCATTCCTAGAAACAAACTAACAAAACAGGAAGAAATAGAAAACCTGAACAGACCTATAACTAGCAAATAAATTGAAGCAGTAATCAAAAATCTCCCAATAAACTAGAGTCCAGGCTGGATGGCTTCCCAGGGGAATTCTACCAAACACTTAAAGAATTAGTACCTATTCTTCTGAAACTCTTCCAAAAAGAGATGGAAGGAAAACTTCCAAACTTGTTCTATGAGGCCAACATTACCTTGATCCCAACACCAGACAAAGACCCCATCAAAAAGGAGAATATCGCCAATATTCCTGATGAACATGGATGCAAAATTCTCGAAGATATTAGCCACTGGATCCAACAGTACATTAGAAGGATTACTCATCACAACCAAGTGGGATTTGCCCTGGGCCACAGGGGTGGTTCGACATTCCCAAAACAACGTGACACATTACATCAATAAAAGGACAAAAGCCAGATTATCTTCTCAGTAGATGCAGAAAAAGCATTTGACAAAGTACAGCATCCTTTCTTGATTAAAAGGCTCTGTAATGTAGGGATAGAGGGAAAATACCTCAATATCCTAAAAGCCATATATGAAAAACCCACAGCAAATCTCATCCTCAATGGGGAAAAACAGCTTTTCCCCAAAGGTCAGAAATATGACAGGAATGTCCACTCTCACCATTACTATTTAATATAGTACTAGAAGTCCTAGCCTCAGCAATCAGATAAGAATAAAAGGCATCCACTTTGGCAAAGAAGTCAAACTTTCATTCTTCACAGATGAAGGATGCTTTATGTAGAAAACCCAAAAGACTCTAGCAAGAAGTTGCTAGAATATAGGAATTCAGCAAAGTGGCAGGATATAAAAATCAATGAACAGGTGTCAGTTACATTTCTCTACACTAACAATGAAGCAGAAGAGAAGTCAAGGAATGATCCCATTTACAATTTTACCGAAACCAAAAAGGTACCTAGGAACAAACCTAACCAAAGAGGTAAAGGATCTGTACTCTGAAAACTATATAACACTTAAATTGAGGAAGACAAAACAAACAAAATGGAAAAACATTCCATGCTCATGGAAGACACCTACTGGGGAATTAGATAGAAATAGACATTAAGCTTTTCTTGGATACAGGGTCCAAGTTGTTATCAATACCTAGAGACCAGAAGCCTTGTCATGATGTGTTTATGGAAGCCTGGTGGGTCCAGATAAGTGGAGTTATAGTCAAAGTATGAGATTCATTGGGTCTGCTGGATCCATACTCCCACCTGGAGAACATTCCTTCCATCTCTGAATGTGTAGTTGGCATGGACATAACTGAAGTAACCCACATATTGACTTCTTGGACTGAATAACTCCTAGAATAGTGGGGACTGCCAAGTGAAAGCCTCTGAAACTACCCACCACCAAGCCAAGATAGTGAATCAAAATATATTTTGGAGTGGTGGTGGGAGTAACATATTAGCACCATCCTAAAGGATTTTAAGGTTTCTAGGCTGGTGCTTTTTATCACAACATCGTTTATTTCATCAGTCTGGCTTTTGTTGGACTTAGACGGATTAGTTGAATAACTAGGAATTCTTAGGCACTCAACCTAGTAGTCTCAGTTTCTGCTGTCATGCCAGATGAGCTACCTTTGCTAGAGCAGATTAAGATGACCTCATATACATGGTATGTGGTCAGTAAAGGGAAGGGGTTCTTTTCTATCCCAGTCATGAAAGGATCAGAGACAGTTTGAATTCATGTGGAATTGTTAAAAAATTAGATCTCCCCCCACAAGGCTATGTTCATTTTCAGGCTCTGACATACCCAGAAGACTTGGGTCATTTAGACATGTTAGAATGTATTGATCCTGTATAGCAGGAGTCATGCTGGTTGCACAGAGATGGCTACTACACTGGAAGCCTTGGTAAGATACATGTACTTTAGACGATAGAAGTTATGCTCTATGAAGTTTCAGGGAGCCGCCACTTCAGGAAATATTTTTAAAGGTCCAAGGTTAAAGAGAATAATGTCATAGCCCCTCTAGAATAAGACAACTTGTGGTAGAGGAATGTAGATGTGATTCCTTTCCTGTTCAACACTTGGAAGGCTTTAGGTTCTAGAACCAGGAAAATAGAAAAAGACTCTGTAGTAAATCTGGGCTGTGATACAATCACCCCTGCCCCTGGGCTATACAATCCAATGATGCAATGGATAGATCTATTGCCTCAATTGAATTGATAGTTTCATAGACATTTGCTTAAGTCCAAACTCAAGTCCTGTACAGACTTTGTAGTTAGAAAGTTAAAATGGATTATGAACTTTAGAAGAATTATCCATAGCAGGGAAAGGTAGGCTACAAAATTTCTGTCAAGCCTCTGTGGGAGAACCACAATGCAGACCTTTGAGTTGGGGAACCTAATCATACTAACTGTTTTGAGAAATAGTTAATGTGCTATCAAGGCCCTGGTAGAGAGGAAACTTCAATCATGTACCAAGTAAGCATATATCTGAACCTCCCATTATGCTCGGGGGTGAGGGTGAGGGGTCAGTGAGACCCATTAGATCACAGGTTTGGCCAGGCTCAGCAACAATTCAAAAGATGAAGATAGTATGCTCAGGATTGAACCCAATACCTGATGGCCCAGGTCTGTGTCACCCATATCAGTTATACAAGAATCCTTCCTTGAGTTCACATCTATAGATGTATAGGGGTCCATTATGACCAGCTAAAGGAAAATGGAACAATTTTTATCTGTGATAGGTTGGTCCAATGTGTATGCAAGATGAAGTTGGTGGCAACTCCTTTCCAGACACATTCAGGGTGGCTTTGAAATGAAGCAGGTACACAAGAGACCTGGAAAAGCCAAAGCAACCCTAAGCACAGCAGGAGGCACCACATTTCCTAAGTTCAAGCTATAAGCCTAATAAAAACACTGTGGCACTGGCATAAAACATGGTACAACATAATAGAATTGAGCCCGGAAATAAACCCGTGTGTATATGATCAACTAATATTTGACAAAGGAGCCAATACTCAATGGGGAAAAGACAGTCTCTTTGAAGATGGTGCTGGGAAAATTAGATATTCACATATAAAGTGAAACTAGACCCCTATCCCACACCATTAACAGAAGTTAACTTGAAATTTAAATGTAAGACCAGAAACCATAAAACTAAGAAAACATAAGAATAAAGCTCCTTGACATGGATCTTGGAAAGGATTTTTTGGATGACATCTAAGACATGGGCAACAAAAGAAGTGAGACTACAAACTAAAAACTTCTGCAGAGCCAAATGAATGATTGCCAAAATAAGAACCTATGGAATGGGGAAAAAAATTGTAAGTCGTATCTGATAAGGGTTTACTATCCAAAATATGTGAAGGACTCCTACAAAAGAAAAGTCTAGTTAAGGGGGGTGGCGCAAGATGGTGGAGGAGTAGGAGACCTGGATTTTGTCTGGTTCCAGGAATTCACCTGGATAGGGATCAAACCATTCTGAACACCTACAAACTCAACAGGAGATTGAAGAAAAGAATAGCAACAACACTCTGAACAGAAAAGCAACCACTTTCTGGAAGGTAGGACATGTGGAGAAGTGAATCGAGGCAATATTTGGGAGGATAGATGGCGGGGGAGGGGGCCTCCATTGGCCACTTCCGGCAAGTGATAGAGCCGCGGAGCACAAAATCAGAACTTCTAGAAGTCTGCTCCGCTGAGGGATGTCACTCCAGTGGCTAAGCAGGGAGTGGAACACTCGCTGGGACAGCGTGGTCTCAGGACCCTCGGGGTCACAGAAAGACTGAGGGTGCCTGAGTGCGGCAGAGCTCCCAGGTATTGGAGCAGGGAAGCTGGCTGCAGAGACAGAGCTGAGGAGCGGGCTCTCAGCTCGGGGTTGCCATAAACAGTGATCCGCAGCACAGTCGGTCCACTGCTCCTCCAGAAGGGACACAACAAGCGGCAGATCCGGGGAGATTCCCCTTCCTCCCCCATGAGGAGTGGCACAGGAGCACACTGCAGGGATCTGCTGCATTTGGAGACTCCACACGGGGTCAGGTGCCAGAGATAGAAACATTGGGACACAGGCCGGGTGAGCATGGAGTGTGGCCAGAGACCAGGAGAGAGGAGTGATTGACTGCTTTTCTCTGGGGGCACACTGAAGAACAGGGACCCAAGTTCTCAGCTCCTCTGAGGTGGAGATTGGGAGGCCACCATTTTCACTCTCGTCCTCCAAAGCTGTACCGAAAGCTTGCAGGAAACAAAAGCTTCCGAGAGCAAACCCCAGCAGATTACTTAGCCCGGACCCAGCAAGGGCAGGGCAATTCAACCTATGGCAAAGACATTTGGGAACCATGGCAACAGGCTCCTCCCTCAGAAGATCAGCAAGAACAGCCAGTCAAGACCAAGTTTACTGATCAATGAGAACAGCAGAACTCCAGCACTAGGGGAATACTGCACATAGAATTCGTGGCTTTTTTCCCCATGATTCTTTAGTCTTTCAAAGTTATTTTTTTTAACTCTTTTCTTTTTGTTGAATTTTTCTTTTTCCCTTTTCAACCAACATCTTATCAATCCTTTTTAAAAAATATTTTTTATTTTTCATTTTTAGAGTCATATTCTATCCCTTCATAGTAGTTACCCTTATTTTTGGTATATATATATATATATATGTTGTTCTCTTTAAAATTTTGAGATACAGTTTCTTCTAACAGATCAAAATATACCCTAAATCTCTAGTGTATGGCTTTGTTCTAGTCTCCTGCCTTATCACATTCTCTCCCTTTTTTTTTTATCCTCTTCTTTCTTCTTTCAACCAACTTCTTACCTTATCAATTCCTTTTATAAAATCTTTTATAATTTATCTTTACAGTCATATTCCATCCCTTCACCATATTAACCCTTATTTTTGTACATATATAAGTTTGTCTTTCTTTAAAATTTTGGGAGGCACTTTCTTCTAACAGACCAAAATACAACCAAAATCTAGCATGTGGCACTGATCTATGCACCAGCCTGATCACATCTGATCATATTCTGTTTTTTTGTTTTCTTTGTTTTTATATTTTTTTCTCCTTTTTCTTTTTTCTTTCTTTCCCTTTCTTTTCCCCTGGTTTCAGGTCTTTTCTGATTTGTTTAGAGTATATTTTCTGGGGACATTGTTACCCTGTTAGCATTTTGTTCTCTCATTCATCTATTCTCTTCTGGACAAAATGACAAGATGGAAAAAAATCACCTCAACAAAAAGAACAAGAGGCAGTACTGACTTCCAGGGACCTAATCAATACAGACATTAGTACGATGTCAGAACTAGATTTCAGAATGATGATTTTAAAGATACTAGCTGGGCTTGAAAAAAGCATGGAAGTTATTAGAGAAACCCTTTCTGGAGAAAGAAAAGAGCTAAAAATTTAACCAAGTCGAAATCAAAAAGGCTATTAATGAGGTGCAATCAAATATGGGGGCACTAACTGCTAGAATAAATGAGGCAGAAGAGAGAATCAGTGATATAGAAGACCAAATGATGGAAAATAAAGAAGCTGAGAAAAAGAGATAAACAACTACTGGATCACAAGGGCAGAATTTGAGAGATAAGTGATACCATGAGATGAAACAACATTAGAATAACTGGATTCCCAGAAGAAGAAGAAAGAGAGAGGGGGGCAGAAGGTATATTGGAACAAATTATAGCAGAGAACTTCCCTAATTTGGGGAAGGAAACAGGCATCAAAATCCAGGAGGCACAGAGAACCCCTCTCAAAATCAATAAAAATAGGTCAACACCCTGACATCTAATAGTAAATCTTATGAGTCTCAGAGACAAAGAGAAAATCTGGAAAGCAGCTCGGGAGAAGAGATATGTAACCTACAATGGTAGAAACATTAGATTGGCAACAGACCTATCCACAGAGACCTGGCAGGCCAGAAAGGACTGGCAGGATATATTCAGAGCACTAAATGAGAAAAATATGCAGCCAAGAATACTATATCCAGCTAGGCTGTCATTGAAAATAGAAGGAGAGATAAAAAGCTTCCAGGACAAACAAAAACTAAAGGAATTTGCAAACACGAAACCAGCCCTACAAGAAATACTGAAAGGGGTCCTCTAAGCAAAGAGAGAGCCTAAAAGCAACATAGACCAGAAAGGAACACAGACAATATACAGTAACAGTCACCTTACAGGTAATACAATGGCACTAAATTCCTATCTTTCAATAGTTACCCTGAATGTAAATGGTCTAAATGCCCCAATCAAAAGACACAGGCTATCAGATTGGATTAAAAAAACAAGACCCATCGATATGCTGTCTGCAAAATACTCATTTTAGACCCAAAGACACCCCCAGATTGAAAGTGAGGGGGTGGAAAACAATTTACCATGCTAATGGACACCAAAAGAAAGCTGGGGTGGCAATCCTTGCATCAGACAAATTAGATTTTAAACCAAAGACTGTAATAAGAGATGAGGAAGGACACTATATCCTACTTAAAGGGTCTATCCAACAAGAAGATCTAACAATTGTAAATATCTATGCCCTTAACATGGGAGCAGCCAATTATATAAGGCAATTAATAACAAAAGCAAAGAAACACACTAACAATACAATAATAGTGGGGGACTTTAACATCCCCCTCACTGAAATGGACAGATCATCTAAGCAAAAGATCAACAAGGAAATAGACTTTAAATGGCACACTGGGCCAAATGGACTTCACAGACATATTCAGAACATTCCATCCCAAAGCAACAGAATACACATTCTTCTCTAGTGCACATGGAACATTCTCTGGAATTGATCACATCCTAGGTCACAAATCAGGTCTTAACTGGTACCAAAAGATTGGGATCATTCCCTGCATATTTTCAGACCACAATGCTTTGAAACTAGAACTCAATCACAAGAGGAAAGTTGGAAGGAACTCAAATACATGGAGGCTAAAGAGCATCCTACTAAAGAATGAATGGGTCAACCAGGAAATCAAAGAAGAATTAAATTCATGGAAACAAATGAAAATGAAAACACAACTGTTCAAAATCTTTGGGATACAGCAAAGGCAGTCCTAAGAGGAAAGTATATAGCAATACAAGCCTTTCTCAAGAAACAAGAGGCAGTACCGCTTCCAGGGACCTAATCAATACAGACATTAGTACGATGTCAGAACTAGATTTCAGACCCTTTATTTCTCCAGAAAGGGTTTCTCTAATAACTTCCATGCTTTTTTCAAGCCCGGTACTGCCTTTCTCAAATATACGACCTAACCCTACACCTAAAGGAGCTGGAGAAAGAACAGCAAATAAAGCCTAAACCCAACAGGAGAAGAGAAAAAATAAAGATCAGAGCAGAAATCAATGAAATGGAAACCAAAAGAACAGTAGAACAGATCAACAAAACTAGGAGCTGGTTCTTTCAAAGAATTAACAAGATTGATAACCCCCTGGCCAGACTTATCAAAAAGAGAAATGACCCAAATAAACAAAATCATGAATGAAAAAGGAGAGATCACAACCAACACCAAAGAAATACAAACAATTATAAGAACATATTATGAGCAACTCTATGCCAGCAAATTAGATAATCTGGAAGAGATGGATGCATTCCTAGAGATGTATCAACTACCAAAACTGAACCAGGAAGAAATAGAAAACCTGAACAGACCTATAACCACTAAGGAAATTGAAGCAGTCATCAAAAATCTACCCCCCAAAAAAGCCCAGGGCCAGATGGCTTCCCAGGGGAATTCTACCAAACATTTCAAGAAGAATTAATACCTATTCTTTTGAAACTGTTCCCAAAAATAGAAATGGAAGGAAAACTTCCAAACTCATTTTATGAGACCACCATTACCTTGATCCCAAAACCAAAGACCCCATCAAAAAGGAGAATTACAGACCAATATCCCTGATGAACACAGATGCAAAAATTCTCACCAAAATTCTAGCCAATATGATCCAACAGTACATTAAAAGGATTATTCACCACGACCAAGTGGGATTTATCCCTGGGCTGCAAGGTTGGTTCAACATCCACAAATCAATGTGATACAATACATTAATAAAAGAAAGAACAAGAACCATATGATCTTCTCAATAGATGCAGGAAAAGCATTTGACAAAGTACAGCATTCTTTCTTGATCAAACTCTTCAGAGTATAGGGATAGAGGGTTCATACCTGAATATCATAAAAGCCATCTATGAGAAACCCACAGCGAATATCATTCTCAATGGGGAAAAACTGATAGCTTTCCCCCTAAGGTCAGGAACACAGCAGGGATGTCCACTATCACCACTGCTATTCAACATAGCATTAGAAGTCCTAGCCACAGCAATCAGACAACAAAAACAAATAAAAGGCATCCAAATTGGCAAAGAAGTCATCAAACTCTCACTCTGCAAGTGATATAATACTTTATGTGAAAACCCAAAAGACTCCACCCCAAAACTGCTAGAACTCATACAGGAATTCAGTAAAGTGGCAGGATATAAAATCAATGCACAGAAATCAGTGGCATTCCTATACACCAACAACAAGACAGAAGAAATTAAGGAGTCGATCCCATTTACAATTGCACCCAAAACCATAAGATACCTAGGAATAAATCTAACCAAAGAAGCAAAAAATCTGTACTCAGAAAACTATAAAATACTCATGAAACAAATTGAGGAAGACACAAAGCAATGGAAAAACGTTCCATGCTCATGGATCGGAAGAACAAATATTGTGAAGATGTTAACGCTACCTAGAGCAATCTACACATTCAATGCAATCCCCATCAAAATACCATCCACTTTTTCCATCCAAAGAAATGGAATAATTCTAAGATTTGTATGGAACCAGAAAAGACCCCGAATAGCCAGAGGAATGTTGAAAAAGAAAAGCAAAGCTGGCGGCATCACAATTCCAGACTTCAGTTCTATTACAAACCTATCATCATCAAGACAGTATGGTACTGGCACAAAAATGGCTAACAGACACATGAAAAAGTGCTCAACATCACTCGGCATCAGGGAAATCCAAATCAAAACCTCAATGAGATACCACCTCACACCAGTCAGAATGGCTAAAATTAACAGGTCAGGAAACGACAGATGTTGGAGGGGATGCGGAGAAAGGGGAACCCTCCTACACTGTTGGTGGGAATGCAAGCTGGTGCAGCCACTCTGGAAAACAGTATGGAGGTTCTTCAAAAAGTTGAAAATAGAGCTACCATATGATCCAGTAATTGCACTACTGGGTATTTACCCTAAAGATATAAATGTAGGGATCCGAAGGGGTACATGCTCCCCAATGTTTATAGCAGCAATGTCCACAATAGCCAAACTGTGGAAAGAGCCAAGATGTCCCTTGACAGATGAATGGATAAAGATGTGGTGTATATATACAATGGAATATTATGCAGCCATCAAAAGGAATGAAATCTTGCCATTTGCAATGATGTGGATGGAACTGGAGAGTGTTATGCTAAGCGAAATAAGTCAATCAGAGAAAGACATGTATCATTCCTCACTGATGTGAGGAATTCTTAATCTCAAGAAACAAACTGAGGGTTGCTGGAGTGGTGGGGAGTGGGAGGGATGGGGCAGCTGGGGGATAGACACTGGGGAGGGTACGTGCTATGGTGAGCGCTGTTTAATTGTACAAGACTGTTGAATCACAGATCTGTACCTCTGAAACAAATACATTATATGTTAAAAAAAAAAAAGAAGTAGATAGCAGGAGGGGAAGAATGAAGGGGGGGACATTGGAGGGGGAGATGAACCATGAGAGATGATGGATTCTGAAAAACCAACTGAGGGTTCTAGAGGGGAGGGGGGTGGGAGGATGGGCTAGCCTGGTGATGGGTATTAAAGAGGGCACGTTCTGCATGGAGCACTGGGTGTTATACACAAATAATGAATCATGGAACACTACACCAAAAACTAATTATGTAATGTATGATGATTAACATAACAATTAAAAAATCTAGTTAAAAAATGGGCAAAAATCTGAGTAGGCATTTTCCCAAAGACATACGGATAGCCAACAGGTGTGTGAATATTAATCATTAATCAGATAAATGCAAATAAAACCACAGTGAGATACCACCTCACACCCACTAGTGTGGTTATTACCAAAAGATAATATGTAATGTTGGTTAGGACATAGAGGAGAAAATTTGACTCTTGGTGGATTTGTAATTTGGTCAGCCACTATGAAAAATTGTATAAGTGGCTCCTCAGAAAATAGAAATGCAATGGTGAGGGAAAAAATCTTTCCAGTGAATATAACTGGGTATTACATTATAGAAGGAGAAGTAACCTGAAGAATATAGGTAGACTTCTGGGCAACAACAGGTAGTTTGGTCACCTGGTCAGGGGTCTGGAAGGAAGAGAACTGAAGGGTCAGAGGCAAGAAGATTTGGGGTAGATACATGTAGAACATTTGGAAGGAGGCACAAAGTGTAAGGACTTAAGGCACATGTGAATGCATTCACCATGGAATAGGTACTTAACCAAGTAAACAAAATAACTAGTTGAGGTTAGCCAGCTTCATCATTGGTAATCTAAGAACTGCCATGATGTTCAAATTGGATGGGACACAGCAGCAAAGAGGACAGCTATGGAAAAACCCAGAAGTATGGATTCCCACTTACCAAGGCCAGTCACCACCTACTAATGTCTAACCTGCCAGCATAGAGCAATAGGGAGCCTCTGATAGGTCTCCTTGAGGAATAGTGCTGTATCAGCCACTTGGTAGAAAGTTGACTCCATTAGATCCTCTCCATCCCAGAAGAGCTAGTGATTGATTATTGCATGGATAGACACCAATTTCAGATATGGGTTCACCTGTCTTGCTCAGAGTTTCAGCCCAGCATTCATCTCCTAGGGACTTACATAGAGCCTTATGTGGTGTTTGATCCACAGCCATGGAATCCCATACAACATGGCATCTGACCAGAGGATCTCCTATATAGTGAAGGTGTGGAAGAATTCCCATGACAATGTGATCCCCTGGTTGTATCACATACCCCAACATCTAAGTGCTGTCTTCCTTATGGAGTAATGGGATGATCTGCTGAAGGCACAGCCAATGAGTCAGAGGCATAACTTTGCAAAGATGGAAGGCATCACTAAGGATGCATTCTATTCATGTCTGAGAACTTGGTATAGCTTTGTGCTCCAGTAGGAAGATCTAATGGGCCTGGAAATCAAGGGTGCCAAGCAGAAATGGTTTCACTTAACTTTATTACCTGTGATCAAACTAAGGGACCTTATCTCTACAAGTCTGTTCTGCAGTATTAGAGGTCCTAGTCCCTAAAGGAGAAACACTTTTCCCAGGGGATATAATGAGGGACCCAAGGAAGTATAAGCTACAGGTGCTTCTAGGACACTTTGGACTTCCTGTGTCTATGGACAAGCAGGTAAAAAGAGGACATTCATATCAGGAAGTGATATGGCCTTGGTTACATAGTGGGGGCAGGGAAAAAAGTATGGAACTCATGATTCATTTGGGTACCTCTGGGTGCTATGTTGACCAATTGTGACTAAGGAAGTATAGTTACCCAGTAGGAGAAGTAGGTTATTGAGGGCTCAGGAAACTAGGTTTAGATCATACCACTAGGTAAACCATGAAGACCAGCAGAGGTATATCTGAGAGCAGATAGAATTATATATCAGGAAGTGAAGGAATGAGCACTAGTTGTGGCTCTGGGGACAACTAAAGCAATGGGATATAATTCATCCCATTAGTATTTACAAAAAGTTTTCGTTCAGTACAAGACACCGACCAGAATCCTGGAAGACCTGCTCTTTGAACATGTATGGGGAGCTAGATCCACATGGCATAGGGATTGGACTGTAACAGCCATAGAAGCATGCCCTCCAAGCTTCCTTTCAAGAAAGAACTGAACACCTGTGAGGAGTAATATCCGACAGCCTCCACCTATAACACCTTTGGGATTCAGGACAGCATTTGAACTGATGCTACCTTCTCCAAGCAATCCCCAGCAGAATGGTGGAGGTTCTAAAGTCTAGCTATCTGTACTCAATGGGGGGAAATTGTCAGTAGAAAATACTTGACCTGTTGCACCCCCATATACTGAGCTGTGGTCTGAGCCTATACACTTTTTTATAAATTCAAGTCTGACACTTGTTAGCCTGGAGGCTTTCCCTGCATATTTCTGGCTCCCTTACCCTCTGACTCAAACATGAGGCCAATAAAGCTCTGGTGCTTCCAATTCCATTTGGTGTACTCCCAACACATTTGGTGTATGCCCGGTACCTTGGAGAGTGCCCAGCACAAAGTAGATATTCAAGTATTTGATTAATTGGTACTTGGTGCTGACTTAGAAAGGCAGAGGACTTCTCCAGATCTGATTTTGTAAGAGGTTTTGGCAAGGGTGGGTAGAGGATGGATGCAAATACTGGAAGTAAGAGGTGTGTGTTTGTGCTGGATGTTATAGAGACCAGAAGAGTTGAACTTGCGTGAGTATTTTTGGTAACTGTCATCTTGCCTTGATAGGAGAGGGAAATAAGATTCTTGATGACTGACCACCAGACCATCTCCAATCCCTGAGATCTTACAGGGACATTGGCCAGAAGAACAATTCTAAAGTACACCTCTTCACACGATCATAATCTGAACCCAGGGAAACCCTAGCTATAAGAGCAAGGTATCTACTTGGTTATTGTCTTCTTATCCAGTCAGACTACTTATTCAATAGGCCCCTGTTGGGATATTGACATGAACTGAGCAGGCTAATACTGATATAAGAGTACCCTCAAGTTCCACGTCCAATGCCTCTGGATGCAGTTCCCAGTCAACTGCAGCAGTGGAACTGCTCCTTCACCCTACGGTCCCTACTTGTCTCCATGACTCTCAGATCTCTAATTTCCTCTGGGGGACCTCAGCCTCCACCCTGCTCTTGGCTTCCCCAGACCAAGTCACTGTCATTTAAAGAAGTACCTGGCCAAGTCAATTTTGGCCCCCAAGGAAAGGGAAGTAGAGATGTAAAAACGAGGAGACAAGAGTTGTTACATCACTTAACATACAGAAATGCTGTATAAATACAGGTTAAACAATGACTCATTCTCGTTTTAAGTTCTCTGGAACCAGCACATTTGCCTAGTCCCATTAGCTGAACTCCATAGCAAGTAGAGGATTTCAGCAAAACCAAGATGTACTTTTTCTGGGTGTTCCTGTCCTAAGATTTTTTTTTTTTTCCTCAGAATAGATCCAGAGCATTTCATCTTAGGATGGAACATCCTCATGATCCTGAAAAATTTTTTCCTGTAACTGGTTTCTACCATTGGTAGAGATGTTCAAATGGTTGTTTTGTAGGTGTCCACCCAGAATAGAGTGTAGTGCTAAGCAACAAATACAGATGTACCAGCCAAATTGGCTGCTTGGGAACTGGAAGCCACCCTCCAACTTGAGACTCATCAATATCATCCTAGTCATCCAGTCATCCTTAGACCAAATTCTTCTTCCTATTGCATCGTGGTTTCTGGTTATTTGGGATTTTGTCATGATAGTCTGTGTCAAAAACGTAGAAATGATAGACAAGTATGAAAATCTAGACAGTTTATGGAATACAAAAATGACTTTCAGCCCCCGATACATAATAGTATGTGAAGGTTTTATATGCTGTGTAGACACAAAGAAGTAGTCCAGAGTACTGAGCTAGTTGCTAAGCCCGCAGACCCTAACTCCAGGCTCACTTCATTCAGAAGCTTGCTAGGTTCCTGAAGTTCTGGATAGTCCTAGGTCAGGCTGACAATCTCTCCCATCATTCATAGCACCACAAACAACCAGAACTAAAGGTGCTAGGTCTTTCCCAAACCTGACAGAGGTCTTTAAGCTATGGGTCAAGCAGGGCTTTGCCATCAATCACAACTTTAAGACAAAGTTAGTCCACAAGCAGGAAGCTCATGGCAATAGTATGAGAGGCCCCAGAATTCAGTCCTTTCTTTTCAACCTTGACTTGCCTTGAGATACCACCAATAAAGCCATCCACTTTGGCTAGATACCAATGGGATCAGGTTTCAGCCATGATTACACTTCTCTGAACTGTCTGGCACAAGTTTTGCCTCTATCAACTGCTAAGTGCTGAGAGCCCAAGGGGCTCCAACCTGAGGGTCCACAAAACTGAGTTCTCAGTACAACTTCAAGGACAAACCTAGCCCCTGGGACTGGGACAACATCCTCTACACCAGCAAAGGTCACATTAAAAAGGAACTCTGCTCCTAATCTACCTTGAAGGTGACAGCCTTCCTCCAGGACATGAAGCAGGGCCTACTGTCCATTGGTCTCTTATTGCTAAGTTATTGTTATTATATTTTTTTTTTACAAGAGTCAAAATTTAGATTCAGAGACTTAGAGTACAGCTGCTTTGTTATTAAGATGCTGAACCACATCTTGTGCCTGGCAATACAAAAATAAGACACATTCTAAGTGCTTCTCAATTACATTCTACTATTTGGCCAAGGCAGACAAGTCAGGGCACAGATAATCCATCTGACACCAAGGATTAACTAGTTACACAAGGAAGTCCAAGAGATGCTTTGACACCTGGCACCATTCTCATTGGTATGTCCTCTTCTAGATCAGAGTGAACCAATGCCTAAAGTGGGATGAAGAATAAATTATTGGATCTGACTTGCAACTATTTTGGGGGATTCTACCTGTCTTGCAAGGTAGGAGACTACAAGCCAGGCCAATTCCTTGAGAGTTGTGTTAAACATTTAACTGTTTTAGTCTGACATCAGCAAGAAGAACCAACAATAAGCCTTGGGCACCCTATACCAGAATTACCACAGGGTCATGCCAGAGGAAGCCAGGAAACAAGAACAGCTCCTCATTCTCTAATACCCTGCAACCATAACTGAACCAGACCAGTCAGGATGGTAAGGGCTGCACAAAAAAGCATCTCTGGCTGCTTTTTTTTTTTAGATTTTTTTTTTTAAGGATTTTATTTGAAAGGGGGAGAGGGCAAGTGAGCACACATGAATTGGGGGGAGGGACGGGCAGAGAGGGAGGAAGAGGGACAAGCAGACTCCATGCTGAGCACAGAGCCAGATCTCATGACCCTGAGATCATGAGGTCATGACCTGAGCTGAAACAGAGCTAGATGCCCAACCAACTGTGCCATCCAGGCACCTCAAAGATTTATTTTAGGGTGCACACACATGTGAGCTGGGGGAGGGGCAGAGGGAGAGAATCCTCAGACTTCCCACTGAGTGCAGAGCCCAACATGGGGCTCGATCCCGGGACCCTGAGATCATGACCTGAGGGGAGAAAATTTGTGGGGCATCTTGAGCTTCATGAACCAGACCTACCATCTCAGATGATAGAAGCTGCCTATAGTTCATGTTCCTCAAGACCAGGAACATTATGAACAAGATGGTGTCAAGATCTAAAAGCCTGTTGCTGGAGGAGTTGTCAGATGACCAATGCCCAGTACATGTGGGCCCCACCGACTAGGCTTTCCACCAATGCCAACTTTGCCCAAGTCTACCTACCCAATATTGAGGCTCCAGCATTGTCCTAGATTGCTACTATCTTTGCTCTTTTTTCTCGCTCCTAATCAGGAAGACACCAGCCCTGATCGTGGCAACCACACTAACTACCAAGAATCTAGAAGATCTGGTATGCTTGGGCTGTGTTATCAACTGTAAGTTGATGCTAGATAACATGTTGTGCTCAAGTTCACCTCACTTCCAAGCATCTGGCTCTAGCTTCCATGGTGGGGGTCTGGGAAGAGATGATCTAGAGCAGTAGTATACTACTCAATTAGGTCTTCCCTTCAATTCCTAGGCCATGGCAGAGACAAATATGACAAGTAGACAAGTCTTCTGTGACAACCAAGGGAATGCATCTCAGATCTGACTGCAGGGAGCATGACTAACCATGGTCCCACACTACTATGCCCTAAAACCTATCACTCCATTGTACCAAGGCTACACTTTTCATGGCTACTCCCAGGCATTGATCAATAATGGCAGGTATAACTAATGGTCTGTTCCTGGGAGAGGTGGGACTCCTGACAAGCAGCTTTTGCTTGATTCAGTGTAGCCTAAGACCATTCTACCCAAACTTCATTCCTTCTCCATTCACTTGAGGCCAGACTTCTATTGCAGTCTGACAGTTCTCCAGCCTCTTTGACTCTTCCCATTTTCTTACACGTTTCCCCCAGTAAGTTTCTTCCATGGTTAATCCAGTCTTGGCATCTTTCTTGTAAAACCTGGACTATCACATTTCCTTAATTTATAGAATTCACCATGTATCAGACACAGAAGTGATTCTGCATAAACTCAGAAAGGAATACATCAACTGATTTTAAAGCCAGAATAACCTTGATATAATTGAAAAGAGTATTGCAAGAAAACTATAATCAAGATGCCTCAAAGTATTTCAAAGATCCTTAAACTTTTAACAAATTAAATCCAAATATAAAACTATCATAACTATGTAAAACTTATCCCAGGAATGCCAGGTTAGCTTAACATGAAAGAAAAAAAAAATCAATTCACCATACTAAAAGGAGAGAAATCATAGCTCAGTAGATGCAGGAAAAGCATGTCAAAATTTAATATCCATTCATTACAATTATTCAGCAAACTGGAAATAGGAGACAACTTTCCCAACTGGAAGAATGTTCATAAAACTACCTGTGGCTTGTGAAATCCTTGGTTATGAAATATTAAGTGTTTTCCTCAAGATTAGAAGGCAACAACTACTCCTATCCAACACCATGTTAGAGGTCATAGCCAGTGCAAGTTTATAATGTTTATGTCTATGCATAAAAGTGTTTATTTACCCTATGAAAGTGGGCAAGGAGGTAAGCAGGCAGTGGGGTAGATCTGAGTTCAGCACCCACAGCCTCTGCCCCAGTAGACTGAAGAAATGCAATTGGAGGTTTCCAAGACCTTTCACTGCACTTCTCATTTCAGAGCCTGGGGTACAGGGGTGCCTCAATTAGTGCCTTTCCATAAGCCCCCAGAAATACCTCAAGTTCCTGAAAGAGTAAGCACCAAGTGCTGAGGGAATAAGTATGGTCCAGATAAGCATGGACATTGGCCAGTTGAATGGGGATACTTATTCTAGGGCAGCCCTTCTACTGAGATCCTAGCCACCCTACTTGTGAGTAAGGCTCAGAAGAAGTGGGCAGAGCTTGGAGCAGAAAGTTGTGACTAGATTGATACCAGAGGACCTTTTGCCCCAGTTCTAACCTCTCCTCACCCTCCTGCCCCCCTACTTCCCTGCCTTGGGTCAGCCCCACTCACAGCCTGGGGGGACAGGGGGCAGGAAAGCAGAAAACTCCTGCCTTAGCTCTTGTCTCCAGGGCCCTCTTTACATCTAGCTCCCTCACCATCTTCCCAAGGCATGGAGCCAAGAGCTCTGTGAAGGGACACATTGAAACCCAGGAGACACTGGCTATTTCTCTTTCACCCCCTTAAGTTGGAAGCATCCTTCCTACTGCAACCCTAAACCAGACAAGTCACTTAGATGTGGTTAGAAAAGTAAAACTGGATAAACCTTGAGGCTCATAGCCTCTCCCCTCCTCTGGTAAGTCTCTGGAGCCCACAAACTCCCCTCATCTGTTAATAGATAATACATCCCCTCCCAGAAAGGGGTGTCCTCCACCTTAATGGCAATTCACAAAACTCTAGGGAGATTCCTAGGTATAATCTGAAACCTCCCCCATATGCAGAGGGCAGGAAGAGTAAAGAGGCAGGTCACTCCAGTTTGGTAGGAGGCAGTTTTAACATAGGGAACTCACATGAGGCTTGTTTTGGACAACAGCAAGACAAATAGATCCCCTCACTCCCCCAAATCTTAAAGTTTATAAAAGAAACCTTAACTGAGTTCAGTCATTTATACCATGCAGGTATTCAACACCATATTATCTAAAGGCTAGGTCCTTGGAGCAGCATCCGGAGGTAGAAAAGGCAAGTGAAACCCACATTCCAAGGCCATGGTGGTGAGGAGTCTGAGGACCCAGGTCCAGCTCATGAGGCAACTGGCAGTCATGTCTTTGATGACCTTCCCCAACACTTAGCCACTGGCCCACAGAGTCCTTCCATTCTCCAAGTTGTCTACTAGGTTCCTTCCTTTTCCTGGGAGAGACAGGATGAGCTGTCTAATTTTTATGTATTTAAGATAGAAAAAAAATCCTTGGCTTTAAATACTTTCCATTGTAATGTTTACTGCATTCTCATAGACTCATTGATTTTTTTCTGTGACTGGCTTACGTGTTACTCATGGCCAAGAGAACGTTCTTATTCAAGGCTATGCTAAGATGATACATAACAAGGGTAAGATTTGGAAGTAGTCCATAACTTTCAAATGTTTATTGAAATACTAGAAGCATATACAACTTAACATATCTGTTGTCATATAACCCTCTGCCCATTGCCGATTTTATCTGTAGTGCCATGGAAGTGGAGATTGATACACAGAGAACATGACTGAGGTGAACCTACTTCTTGCCCTAGATCTGCTTCCAGTGAGCCACCCAACAGTTCTCAGGCTAAATACTTGAGAGCAACTATCTACCAACAGAATGCAAAAGTCCATTAGGTAAAAGAGGTCCCTGCTTCCCAGGCTTCTGGCAGATGGTGCTGCAAGGCATCCTATACATTTCAGGAGATTTCAGAGGAATCAAGTTCCCATTGCCCATAGTAGAAACCACAATGCTTTCCTTTTCACACTTTGGTTTCTTCACTCCTGCTGTTTGGAATTCACTTTCAAA
The DNA here is from genome assembly GCF_029215605.1 of Mirounga angustirostris. NCBI lineage: Eukaryota > Metazoa > Chordata > Mammalia > Carnivora > Phocidae > Mirounga > Mirounga angustirostris. The sequence goes on from NW_026991716.1 coordinate 36,507,658, forward strand.
TAGACCACTTACATTGAAGTCTTTGTCTTGGGTTCTGCTTTCAAGGAAGCTGAGCTACAGAACAGAAGAGGCCCTAGAAAGAAATCTTTTAGGATAGCAATTTGTAACTAGAACATTGGGAATAAGTATTACAATGCTGTTGGTAGGTGGGTTGGTGACAGCATAATGCAGTATCACAGTTGAGACTCACCTATGATGTATTTGGAGAAGGCACAGAATAAAGGGGAAACATTTGGGGTTTGCAACAGTTCTAGCACTTCTACAGTATGGGAACAATAGTAATAAGTTCAAGAGTTGGCTGGTACTTGCTAACTGCTTTAGAAACCTGAAAGGAAAGAGGACAGACTCTTAGCTGTCTACTAAACTCAGGGCATGTGGTGACAGCCAGGGCCTATCTGGCAACCTTAGAGGCCCTTGTATCCTACACTAAAGGGCTGTAATAATTAGATTCTGGGCTTGAATAGCGGAGTTGCAAAAGATTAGATGTATATTACTAGCAGGTCCTCCGTACTACAGACAAAAACCCAATAAGGGAGGAGTAGGACTCTGAGGCCTGGGTCAGAGTTATTCTAAGTAGGTGAGCCCAAGAATATTGAATCAGATTTCTCTGAAACCTCCAGGATGGCAGAAGCAGACCCTTTCACCTGAAAGTGGAGATCCACTGCCCATTGTCCGGAGATCCTGCTAAGATCTCACTTGAAACAGCTACAAGATAATGCTTGTCAAAGTCATTTCTCCCCCTTTCTCATTTCATCAAGACAAATAACTAGGGCTGGCTGTTAGCATAGCCTGAAGAGGAAAATAAGCTTGCTTTAGGAAGAAGTAAACATTCAATGAAATATTTCTATTACCTAATCTGTATCAACAGGAATTGGAAAATAGATCTTGAGGGTGTTAGAAAGGAGGTGGGCTGATTAAAAAGCTGGATAGAATGCCATACCACCATTATATAGGATTTAACATCCTGAAAATGACACCCAAAGCTGGTCTTATGCTTCCTTGAAGCTTCAACATCTTAATGACTTTTAAGAAGTAAGGTAGAAGTTCCAGAACTATCTGAGTATAGTGGCAAGGCTTAGGTGCTCAGCAGGGTAAGACCAGTCTTAACATAATATACACAATATATGTAATATACCCACCTGCTGATTGCATTCCTTCTAGTAGGTTCAGAGGACATAGCCTTCACTAGGACAATACAGAATGCATTTAAGAGGACAAGTAATTGTTTATAAGCTTAGTGTGGGTTGTCTGTCCCCTGTAGGCCAGAAAGGAGATAGAATTTGCTCTGAAACAGGGATCCCTAGTATAGATGGGATATCAACCAGAATTGGCACTTAGCCTTTAGAGGCAAAGAAATTATTCTAATGAGCAGAAAGCCTGGTGTAGCCACCAGTGTATCCTGACTTGCAGGAAACTTTGATCATGGCTAGTATACAATGATATTCCTAACATTCAAGGAAGATGTGCAGATGACTGGAATATTTGACTTGTAGATTGGGGGCAGGGAGAATCCCAGGAGCTGGGAAGGATGGTATTAACCACAGAAGTGTGAAATCCTGATTCTTCACCTAGTTGCCAGATCTAAAGCAGTCTTCAAACCCAGACCCCACTGCTTGAAGATAATAAACGATCTCACTGAAGGATGTCTCTGGAATGCGGTAAGTATGCTGTAACTATTTTAAAGATTTTATTTGACAGAGAAAGCACAAGCAGACGGAGAGAGAGGGAGAAGCAGGTTCCCTGCTGAGCAAGGAGCCTGATGTGGGACTCGATCCCAGGACCCTGGGATCATGACCCGGGCCGAAGGCAGCTGCTTAACCGACTGAGCCACCCAGGCATCCCGCTGTAACTATTTTAAACCTTTGTCAAGACCATTTACCAAAGTTGTACACAAAAGGCTACTTAACATTGGAACTAAAACTCAGACAAAGAACCTTAAAATGTATAAGAAAGCAACTGATTTCTGTGTATTGATTTTGTATGCTGCCACATTACTGAATTGCTGTATGAGTTCTAGTAATTTGGGGGTGGAGTCTTTTGGGTTTTCCACATAAAGTATCATGTAATCTGTGAAAAGAGAGAGTTTGACTTCTTTGCCAATTTGAATACCTTTTATTTCTTTTTGTTGTCTGATTGCTGTTGCTAGGACTTCTAGTATTATGTTGAACAATAGTGGTGAGAGTGGGCATCCTTGACGTGTTCCTGATCTTAAGGGAAAGGTTCTCAGCTTTTCCCCATTGAGGATGATATTCGTTGTGGGTTTTTCATAGATGGATTTTATGAGCTTGAGGAATGTTCCCTCTATCCTATACTCTGGAGAGTTTTAATCAGGAAAGGATGTTGTATTTTGTCAAATGCTTTTTCTGCATCAGTTGAGAGGACCATATGGTTCTTCTCCCTCCTATTAATGTGTTCTATCACATTGATTGATTTGTGAATGTTGAACCACGCTTGCATCCTGGGGATAAATCCCACTTGGTCGTGGTGGATGATCCTTTTAATGTATTGTTGGGTCCTATTAGCTAGGATTTTGTGGAGGATTTTGGAATCCATATTCATCAGGGATATCAGTCTGAAATTCACCTTTTTGATGGGGTCTTTGCCTGGTTTGGGGGTTAAGGTAATGCTGGCCTCATAGGATGAGTTTGGAAGTTTTCCTTCTGTTTCTATTTTTTGAAACAGCTTCAGTAGAATAGGTATTATTTCTTTGAATGTTAGGTCAAATTCCCCAGGGAATCCATCAGGCCCTGGACTCTCCTTTTCTGGGAGGTTTTTGATCACTGCTTCAATCTCGTTACTGGTTAGTGGCCTATTCAGGTTGACAATTTCTTCCTGTTTCAGTCTTGGCAGCTTATAGAGAAATGATTCCATTTACAATAGCACCAAAAACCATAAGATACCTCAGAATAAACGTAACCAAGGAGGTAAAGGATCTGTACTCTAGGAACTACAGACCACTCATGAAAGAAATTGAAGATGACACAAAGATGGAAAAATATTCCATGCTCATGGATCGGAAGATAAACATTGTTAAAAGGTCTATGCTACCCAGAGCAATCTATACCTTCAATGCCATCCTGATCAAAATTCCAATGACATTTTTCAAAGTGCTGGAACAAACAATCCTAAAATTTGTATGGAATCAGAAGACCCCAAATCGCCAAGGAAATGTTGAAAAAGAAAAACTGGGGGCATCACGTTGCCTGATTTCAAGCTATGTTACAAAGCCATGATCACCAAGACAGCATGGTACTGGCACAAAAACAGACATACAGACCAATGGAACAGAATAGAGAACCCAGATATGGACCCTCAACTCTATGGTCAAATAATCTTTGACAAAGCAGGAAAAAACGTGCAATGGAAAAGAGTCTCTTCAATAAATGGGGCTGGGAAAATTGGACAGCCACATGCAGAAGAATGAAACTCGACCATTCTCTAACACCATACACAAAGATAAACTCAAAGTGGATGAAAGACCTCAATGTGAGACAGGAATCCATCAAAATCCTAGAGGAGAACATAGGCAGTAACCTCTTTGACATTGGCCACAGCAACTTCTTTTAAGATACATCTCCAAAAGCTAGTGAAAGAAAAGCAAAAATGAACTTTTGGGACTTCATCAAGATAAAAAGCTTCTGCACAGCAAAGGAAACAGTCAACAAAACAAAAATGCAACCCACAGAATGGGAGAAGATATTTGCAAATGACATTACAGACAAAGGGCTGGTATCCAAGATCTATAAAGAACTTCTCAAACTCAACATCCAAAAAACAAATAAGCAAGTCAAAAAGTGGGCAGAAGACATGAATAGACACTTCTCCAAAGAAGACATACAAATGGCTAACAGACACATGAAAAAATGTTCATCATCATTAGCCATCAGGGAAATCCAAATCAAAACCACATTGAGATACCACCTTACACCAGTTAGAATGGCAAAAATGGACAGGGAAAGAAACAACAAATGTTGGAGAGGTTGTAGAGAAAGGGGAACCTTCTTACACTGTTGGTGGGAATGCAAGTTGGTACAGCCACTCTGGAAAACAGCATGGAGGAGCCTCAAAAATTTAAAAATAGACGGGGCACCTGGGTGGCTCAGTCGGTTGGGCGACTGCCTTCAGCTCAGGTCATGATCCTGGAGTCCCGGGATCGAGTCCCGCATCGGGTTCCCTGCTCGGCAGGGAGTCTGCTTCTCCCTTTGACACTCCTCTCTCTCATGCTCTCTGTCTCTCATTCTCTCTCTTGCAAAAAAAAAAAAAAAAAAAAAAACTTAAAAAAAAAATTTAAAAATAGAGCTACCCTATGAGCCAGCAATTGCAATCCTGGGTATTTACCCCAAAGACACAGATGTAGTGAAAAGAAGAGCCACATGCACCCCAATGTTCATAGCAGCAATGTCCACAACAGCCAAACTGTGGAAAGAGCCGAGATGCCCTTCAACAGATGAATGAATAAAGAAGATGTGGTCTATATATACAAAGGAATATTCCTCAACCATCAGAAAAGATGAATACCCAACTTTTGCATCAACATGGATGGGACTGGAGGAGATTATGCTAAGTGAAATAAGTCAAGCAGAGAAAGTCAATTATCATATGGTTTCACTTATTTGTGGAACATAAGGAATAGCATGGAGGACTTTAGGGGAAGAAAGGAAAAAATGAAGGGGGCGGGAATCGGAGGGGGAGACAAACCATGAAAGACTATGGACTCTGAGAAACAAACTGAGGGTTTTAGAGGGGCGGGGGGTGGGATAGGTTAGCCCGGTGATGGGTATTAAGGAGGGCACATACTGCATGGAGCACTGGGTGTTATACAAAAACAATGAATCATGGATCACCACATCAAAAACTAATGATGTATTGTATAGTGACTAACAAAATTAAAAAAAAAATAGACATTCAACATAGAAAAACTATCTTCTATTAGAAGATGACATCTAGGACTTTCATAGCTAGAGAAGCAAAGCCAGGTATGGTTTCAGAGCTCCAGAAAGACAGATTGACTCTCTTGTTAGGGGCTACTGCAGCCGATGACTTGAATTTGAAGCCAATGGTCATTTACAATTCTGAAAATCCCAGGGCCCTTAAGAATTATGCTAACTCTTCTCTTCCTATGCTCTGTAAATGGAACAGAGCCTAGAACTGCACATCTGTTTATAACATGGTTTACTGAATTTTTAAACCCACTGAGAACTACGGCTCAAGGAAAAGATCCCTTTCAAAATATTACTGCTCATTGACAATGTGCCTGGTCTTCCAAGAGCTCTGATGGAGGTGTTCAAGGAGATTAGTGTTTTCTTGCCTGTTAACACTATCTATTCTGCAGCCCATGGATCAAAAAGTGATTCTGATTTTCAAGTCTTACTATTTAAGAAATACATTTCATAAGGGTATAGCTGCTGTGGATAGTGATTCCTCTCATGAAAAGCCTTCTGGAAAGAGGGCTATCTTAGATGGAACATTTGTGATTCATAGGAAGATGTCAAAACATTAATAGGAGTTTGGAAGAAGTGGATTTTGACCCTCATGGATAACAGAAGTTTAAGAGTTCAGTGAAGATAACTTCAGATGTGGTAGAAAGAGCAAGAGAACTAGAAGCAGAGTCTGAACAGGTGGCTGAATTGCTGCAGTCTCATGATCAAACTTTAACAGAAGTTTAAAAAATAAAAGTTTGAGATGGAATCTACTCCTGGGGAAGATGCTGTGAAGATTGTTGAAGTGACAAAAGATTTAGAATATTACATAAACTTAGTTGATAAAACAGTGGCAGATTTTGAGAGGAGGAGCTCCAATTATGAAAGAAGTTCTATTGTGAGTAAAATGCCAGCATAGGTTATTATGTGCTACAGAGAAATCACTCATGAGAGAGACAATTGATGTGCCAAGTTTCAGTCTTAATTCCCACAGCTGCCTCAACCTTCAACAACCACCACCCTGATCAGTCAGCAACCATCAAGGCAAAACCTTCCACCAGCAAAATTTTGACTCCTTGAAAGTACAGATGGTTAGCATTTAACGATAAATTAAGGTATGTACGCTTAGTAGACTGAGTATGTGTGAACAGTTTATATGCATTGGGAAACTGAAAAATTCTTTTGACTCACTTTATTGCAGTGGTGTGGAACCTTACCTGCAATATCTCCAAAGCATTCCTGCATATCTAACCCTGTATTGGAAGGAAAGTGGCCTGAGGCAAGGATATGCAGGGACTCCTAAGCAAATGGTTTTGTTATTTGGCCAGATGTCTGGAAGAAATGAGAATGGAAGAATGAATATAAAGTTCTGAGAAAGGGGCATGTCATTTGATCAGTAGAATGATCTGAAGGTCTCATGTCAATGTTCATAAGACATTGAAAGATACTGAACAAGATAAAATGATTAACTTGTCTATTTGAAGTCAACCAGCTCCTGTCCTTAGCTACTCTAGTGCTTCCTGAACCAATGAATGAAGTATTCCTGATGTCAAGAAAGGAGGTTATTGCATGGGCCCAACAGCATGAGTTTCCTCTCACCAAAACTTACCTAGTTATTGCCACTGCTGAATAACCTGTAAGCTGCATAGGCTTACATCTTGATGAGGCTATGTAGAGAAGGTCACTATCTCTCAATATTGACCAGTCACTTGGGGACAAGCTGAGTATTGAGTCCCTTTGGTCCTAGAAGGACTAGTGATTAATCCTTATTAGAAATCTGTATTCTTGGTATGGGCTTGCTTCTCCTGCTCAGTGTCTTGGCCAGCAAAACTACCCAAGGGCTCACTAAATGTTATTTAAATGACAGGTCTCAGACTAAGGAATCCATTCTATAAGTAGATATTCAATGGGAATATGACCAAGAATTATTGGTCCTACCAGATGACCTGGAAACTGCAAGCCCAATATGATGTTAGAATGGCCTTTTGAAGCTGTGACTAAGAAACCAAACTGGACATAGAATCTTTCAGTACTTGGGCACAGTCTTTAAGAATGAGATAGATATTTCAAACCAATAGCCATTATATGGTGTCTTCTTCCCCACTATCTAGAGAACATGGGTCTTGGAGGCAAGGGGTAGAAGGAGCCTCCCCCCTTTATCATCATAGATCCACATGAATTTGTGCTTTTCCATATACCTTTAAGTGCTGTTGGACTTGAGGTCTGATTATCTAGGAGGGAAAGTAGAATGCCTCTATCAGGACACAGTAAAGGGTCTACTGAATCTGAACTCAGATCAGCAGGCAAAGAAAGTAGTTTATTGGCAGGAACAGCTAGCTACTATTGTGTGGAGATAAGTCTGTTGCTACATAACAGGAATAAATGTGTCTGGAACACGGGAAGCTTCTTGGTGTTCCCATTTTATGTAACTGTTAATTGCAACAATAGTCCCTATCATTAGGGACTTATTAACTAGGGCCTCAATCCTATTGGAACAGTGGAGTCTAATGTTCTCAGTAGGCAAGTAACCCAGATCAGCAGAAATGCAGAATGGGTGGTAGGAGGAAGGTGAGTATCATCTGCATAAATTTCAGCAAGAGGAACTGGAGCATATCCTGTTGGCCATTCTGAAGTAATATTTTGTAGGTTTATTAAAAAACAGCTCTGCTTTTTTTGAAAGAAAAAATTTCAGTAATTTTAGTAATTAATAGACATTTGCTGCAGTTTTAGGTTTACCAAATAAACGAGCAGATAGGGTTCCATATATCACCCCACCACCAGCCCCATTTAATTATTTAATTAAATACATGAATACATCATTCACCTTGAAAACAAATAAAACAAAATTAACCTGTTTTTTTTCCTCCCCTCCCCAGTAATCACTGTTATCAGTTTGGTGTGTTTTCCTCTAGAACTTTTCCTGTGTATTAAGATAAATATGTAGATGTATTCTAGCAAATATAATTATTTATTATTATTATGAAGTAAATTGGTATACTGCATATTTTGGTCTGTAGCTTGTTTTCTATAATTAACATACTTTGAAGATCTTTCCACATTAGTTTATTTAATTGTTTACCAATGGATCGATATTCAGGTCATTTCTATTATTTTTTATTTATTATTTTATTATTTATTTTTTAATTATGTTGTTAGTCACCATACAGTACATCATTAGTTTTTGATGTGTTCCATGATTCATTGTGTATAACACCCAGTGCTCCATGCAATACATGCCCTCCTTAATACCCACCTCCCCTCTAAAACCCTCAGTTTGTTTCTCAGAGTCCATAGTGTCTCATGGTTGGTCTCCCCCTCTGATTTTTCCTCCCCTTCATTTTTCCCCTTCCTTCTCCTAAGGTCCTCCATGCTATTTCTTATTGTTCCACAAATAAGTGAAGCCATATGATAATTGACTTTCTCTGCTTGACTTATTTCACTTAGCATAATCTCCTCCAGTCCCATCCATGTTGATGCAAAAGTTGAGTATTCATCCTTTCTGATGGCTGAATAATATTCCATTGTATATGTAGACCACATCTTTATCCATTCATCTCTTGGAGGGCATCTTGTCCAGCTCTTTCCACAGTTTGGCTATTGTGGACATTGCTATGAACATTGGGGTGCATGTGGCCCTTCTTTTCACGACATCTGTATCTTTGGGGTAAATGCCCAGTAGTGCAATTGCTAGGTCATAGGGTAGCTCTATTTTTAACTTTTTGAGTAATCTCCATCTCTGCTTCTTTTAGTATGCCAAGACTCAGGGAAGTAACAGGGCCATTGGCCTACTCTCAGAAAAGGTGCCCTAGTAATGTCAGAAGCAAATTAAATCAAGTCCACAATTTTTAGTTTAATTTTATTATGTTATGTTAGTCACCATACATCATTAGTTTTTTTGGTTTTTTATTATGTTAATCACCATACATTACATCATTAGTTTTTGATGTAGTGTTCCATGATTCATTGTTTGCATATAACACCTAGTGCTCCATGCAGTACGTGCCCTCCTTAATACCCATCATGGGGCTAACCCATTCCCCCAATCCCCTCCCTCAGTTTGTTACTTGGAGTCCATATTCTCTCATGGTTCGTCTCCCCCTCCGATTTCCCCCCCTTCATTTTCCCTTCTTTTTCCTAAGTCCACAATTTTCATAGCATTTTTGAAAGGTAGTACAAGTGTCTAAGAAATAAGACACAACCACAGCATTTTAGCGGGTCTCTTTAGATTACTATAAATGAAGAATGAGGAAAGATTCAAAGCAGTTCTGTGACCAGATTGCCTTTTAAAAAAAATATGTTATGTTAGTCACCATACAATACATCATTAATTTTTGATGTGGTGATCCATGATCCATTGTTTTCGTATAACACCCAGTGCTCCTCCATGCAATACATGCCCTCCTTAATACCCATCACCAGGCTAACCCATCCCCCCACCTGCCTCTCCTCTAAACGCTGTTTCTCAGAGTCCATAGTCTCTCATGGTTCATCTCTCCCTCCAATCCTCCCCCCGCCTTCATTGTTCCCTTCCTTCTCCTAATGTCCTCCATGCTATTCCTTATGTTCCATAAATAAGTGAAACCATATGATCATTGACTTTCTCTGCTTGACTTATTTCACTTAGCATAATCTCCTCCAGTCCCATCCATGTTGATGTAAAAGTTGGGTATTCATCCTTTCTGACAGCTGAGTAATATTCCATGGTATATATGGACCACATCTTTATCCATTCATCTGTTGAAGGGCATCTCGGCTCTTTCCACAGTTTGGCTATTGTGGACATTGCTGCTATGAACATTGGGGTGCATATGGCCCTTCTTTTCACTACATCTGTCTTTGGGGTAAATACCCAGGAGTGCAATTGCTGGCTCATAGGGTAGCTCTATTTTTAATTTTTTGAGGCTCCTCCACACTGTTTTCCAAAGTGGCTGTACCAACTTGCATTCCCACCAACAGTGTAAGAGGGTTCCCCTTTCTCCACAACCTCTCCAACATTTGTTGTTTCTTTCCCTGTCAATTTTTGCCATTCTAACTGGTGTAAGGTGGTATCTCAATGTGGTTTTGATTTTAATTTCCCTGATGGCTAATGATGAACATTTTTTCATGTGTCTGTTAGCCATTTGTAGTTCTTCAGAGAAGTGTCTGTTCATATCTTCTGCCCATTTTTTGACTTATTTGTTTTTTTGGGTGTTCAGTTTGAGAAGTTCTTTATAGATCTTGGATACTAGCCCTTTATCTGTAGTGTCATTTGCAAATATCTTCTCCCATTCTGTGGGTTGCCTCGTTGTTTTGTTGACTGTTTCCTTTGCTGTGCAGAAGCTTTTTATCTTGATGAAGTCCCAAAAGTTCATTTTTGCTTTTGTTTCACTAGCTTTTGGAGATGTATCTTGAAAGAAGATGCTGTGGCCGATGTCAAAGAGGTTACTGCCTATGTTCTCCTCTAGGATTTTGATGGATTCCTGTCTCACATTGAGGTCTTTCATCCATTTTGAGTTTGAAAGCCTTTCCCTTAAGATCAGGAACACATCAAGGATGCCCACTCTCGCCACTATTGTTCAACATAGTACTAGAAGTCCTAGCAACAGCAATCAGACAACAAAAATAAAAGGTATTCAAATTGGCAAAGAAGAAATCAAACTCTTTTCACAGACGACATGATACTTTATGTGGAAAACCCAAAAGACTCCACCCCCAAATTACTAGAACTCATACAGCAATTCAGTAATGTGGCAGGATACAAAAATCAATGCACAGAAATCAGTTGCTTTCTTATACACTAACAACGCAACTGTAGAAAGAGAAATTAGAGAAACGATTCCATTTACAATAGCACCAAAAACCATAAGATACCTCGGAATAAACCTAACCAAATAGGTAAAGGATCTATACTCTAGGAACTACAGAACACTCATGAAAGAAATTGAAGACACAAAAAGATGGAATATTCCATGCTCATGGATCAGAAGAATAAACATTGTTAAAATGTCTATGCTACGCAGGGCAATCTATACCTTCAACGCCATCCCGATCAAAATTCCAATGACATTTTTCAAAGTGCTGGAACAAACAATCCTAAAATTTGTATGAAATCAGAAAAAACCCTGAATCACCAAGGAAATGTTGAAAAAGAAAAACAAAGCTGGGGGCATCACGTTGCCTGATTTCAAGCTATATTACAAAGCTGTGATCACCAAGACAGCATGGTACTGGCACAAAAACAGACATATAGACCAATGGAACAGAATAGAGAACCCAGATATGGACCCTCAACTCTATGGTCAAATAATCTTTGACAAAGCAGGAAAAAACATGCAATGGAAAAAAGGCAGTCTCTTCAATAAATGGTGCTTGGAAAATTGGACAGCCACATGCAGAAGAATGAAACTCGACCATTCTCTAACACCAGATTGCTTTTTTTTATTTAAATTCAATCAGGTTATGTTGAGAGCTGGGACATTCTTTCTAGAAAGACTACCATTTCTCTAAAAGGATTTAAACAAGTTTGTGATTAAGTTAGGTTTTTGCCTCGCAGAGGTGGGGTACTGCTGTTAGAGCTAGGCTTTCCTTATACAAGACTTTCCATCCTCAAGATGGTTTGTAGATGGCATCCTTTGAACAATTGCATGAGTGTCCTAGTTCTTGTCAGTGTGTCGAGATGTCGAGAGATATGGCCATCTTCTATCAAAAAGACAAGCTTTACTGTGCTCTCATCAGCATGAATCTGCTATTAAATAATGGCAGAACAGTTAGCAATATTGGACCTTGTCCCCCATGCTTGTGAAAGTCAAAACCTGGCAGATACTAAGAACTTACTAGACAAATAGGCCAAGTGTAGACCCAGATTTACAAATAGAGCCAGCAAGCAAGATACATCTTTGGCATCCTTATCAGACTGAAAAACATTTTAAGGAACGCAGATCAAAACTGGAGTCCTTGCTCTCAACTTCAGGTCAGTGACCACTTACTGGTATTTGCTTGAATTCTGCACTGGTCTTGAATTCATTCATTTTCATCCCATGCATCTCAGCCCAAGTCATACATTAGAGGTGTTTAAGCAGATTAATACACTGCCCCCTCAAAGGGCAAGACGTTCTTGAAGTTAGGGTCAAGCTGATGGAAACTGCTAGTTATCCCCTCAATGTTCCTCCCTTCTATGGTAACAGGTTTTCTCTAGGCACATGGACACACAACTAGAAACTGCTTTTCCAGGTCTTTCTTGCAGCTAGCTATAGATGCATGAACTAGACAATAGTTAAAAAGATTGAAGAGTTGGATACAATTTGGGGGTCATTCCCTTGAAGGTGTATCTCCCAACCCCTTTTTTGCTTCCTAGTTTATTTGACTAGAAGCATTTTGAATTCAGAGAAGCCTAATGTGGCATGCTGGCTCCATAATGACATTTGAGCCTGATAATTTAAGGACTAGGTGCCACTTAAGAGCAAGACACCTACAACCTTATCCCAGGACCATTTCACAAGTAAACTTTACCCCTTTACTCTCTTTCTCCCACTGGACTTAGAGTTGATCCCTGAAGATCTACCAAGAAGCTATTAAGGTAGATACAGGATTAGACAGGACCATGAAGAATGGAAAAGTAACCCCAGTAGAATAAGGAAGTAGAGGCATCAAATTAACAAGTAGGAGAAGACTGGCAAGCTACTATTTTTGTTACAGATTGAGGGAAACCAGAAAAAGCTTGTGTACCAATGGTTTACTTAGGGACATGATCATAGGAATGACTGAAGGATAAAGACAGAGGGAGGCCAAGAAAAGTTTGCATTATTAAGTTGGCCACCAATACCAGCAACTGTTTGCTCCTCCAACAGAATTACCTGAGAAGCCTTACGAAATCTCCATCCCAGGACTCAGGAGAAGATAAAGAGATGCATTTATCCATTGACTCCCAGCTTCCATCTGTCAAGGAGTGCCTCCAAATGCTAAGTACCCCATACTACCAGGTTTCTTGGCATGAATACCCAGTGGATTCTGAACATCTTATGCCTCCAAGTTAGAGAAAAGTTCTGAGGCAGAAATTAAAAAGTAGTTGGTATGAGACTGAATTAAGGTACTATATCAGGTTATACCAGCAACCATAGCAGGGTTAGAAGTGAGGCAGAAGGAATGCAAAATGGGACACAAGAGGAATAATACACCAACTGATGTGAGGAAGGATTAAGTATGAAAGATGTAAATCAAATCAGGTTTCAGGTACAGAATGACATTTCTTATGCCACAGGCTTTATCCATTTTATTTAGAAACATGACTTGCAGTGGTAGGGAATATGAAATAACAGATGTAGCCAAAACTAACATATGCCAAGTACTAATACAGTAGTAAGAAATTGAGTAACAAAATAAAACCAGAAGCATTAAAAGCTGTGACAAACAATGGTAATGATTTTAGATGTATTTTAGTGGATTATAAGTCTAACTATGCTGAGGTTTTGAAGTGAATTCCTAGAAACTTAACTTCCTTGAAAGATCAAGAAATCCAAGATATGGAAAGTTTGAAGAACTTTGAAAGTATGAAGAACTACTAGCTCAGTATGGTACATATATAGAACTTCACACCTTACCAGAGATACGTTCTTATCTCCGAATATTGATGCAGCTCTGAGTAGGAGCTTTTCAACATCCCTTTGCCAGCACAGTGTGGCCACTGGAATTAAGGTTGAATAACATTGTCTTATTCTGGTTTTTGATCTTTGCTTCTGCCTTTACAGGGCCTGAAACCCTTCCATTCTGAATCTCACAACCAACATTCATTTTTCCCTTCAGGGTCAGCCTTGCTTTGGACTGTGTTATTTTGATCAACTGACTCTTTAACTGACCCTGAGGACCTGCCCAGCTTTAATGGTACCCCTGGTTCCCAGCAGGGAGAGCCTGATAGAGCTTGGATGCCATTTGAGTTTTAGTTTACCTTGACATCTGACTTTCTAGTAACATGTTTAGCTAGCTGCAACAGGTACTTCCAACACTGGACTCATGAGACAGCTTCATACAAGTCATTACCTCATTCCCCAGGTACACTGTTGTAGAAGCAGTGTGCAGAATGTTACCCTAGGAGTACTGAGCTAAATTCTTATAAGGGATATAGGCTCCAAAAACCAAGTTCTCTATGCTCCACAATAGGGATTATGTTAGGCTATGCAAACAGGTGAAAACTCAGGGGAAGAACCTTGGGACGATCCCCTAGACCAATTCCAAGTGATCTTGGAAGGAGAGTTCTGCTTTGTTGAGTTTAATCTCACCCCCAAAATGAGACCTTTTTTATTTTATTTTTTTATTATGTTATGTTAATCACCATACATTACATCATCAGTTTTTGATGTAGTGTTCCATGATTCATTATTTGTGCATAACACCCAATGCTCCATGCAGTCTGTGCCCTCCTTAATACCTATCACTGGGCTAACACATCCCCCCACCCCCTCCCCTCTAAAACCCTCTGTTTCTCAGAGTCCATAGTCTTTCATGGTTTGTCTCCCCCTCCGATTCCCCCCCTTCATTTTTCCCTTCCTTCTAATGTCCTCCATGCTATTCCTTATGTTCCACAAATAAGTTAAACCATATGATAATTGACTTTCTCTGCTTTACTTATTTCATTTAGCTAACCTTCAGTCCCAACCTACTCTTGTGGTAATAGGAATCCTTTCACATAGAGGGCACATAAAATTACCGTTCAGATATTGAACATATTCCTTATTGCCTTTGGGCATAAGGCTTTATAGATAGAACTATATTATGCTTTGGGGTCTGTGACTCATTTTAAAGAGTTAAGAGTCCCTTATCTTCTTAGATTAGATGAACTTAATTTGAGCAGATGCTTACTGCCCCTCTATTCCATCCTACAATCTGAATTCTGCCAAACTAGACTGTTCCTCAAATATAGTACATTTCACTCTTGCCAAAACAAAGCCAACCAACCATGATTACTGTAGTGCCCACAGTTCTGCTTAGAATATTTGAAGTTAGACAACTATCATCTTTTGGTTCAAGTGCTCACATGAACAGTAACTATAGTGATGAGTTTCTATGGTTGAGACCAAGACAAACTGTCTTGCCACAAAGTCCACGAAGGATAAACTATCTTGTACCATTTCCATCACTCAAAATCTGACTGGCTTCAACTCTAAGTATTAAGCCCTTGATTTCTGATCACATATGCGTCCTTCCACAGTTCAAACTGACTACCATGTTGTACACAGGGTCTCCCTGCCGTGAGGGGAGTGGATGCAGGGAGTAGTGATCTATAATCTTCAGACTAGGAAAGTTTCATGGATTCTTGCCTACTCTGAAGGCTGTAGGTGAATCTGTGTTCTACTCATCCTCTGATAGCTCTTTTGCTATCCTTGTTGGGGGGAGCTAACTTTGGACTGCAAAAACTTGCTTATGTGCAAAGAGAGCCTGAAGTGCCTGGGGGAACTCCTATTCCCCTGTAACATTCAAGACTAGCATATGGAAATGCCTATTCCTACCATCTTGATCCCTCAATCCTACATTAAATCAGCTAGACAAATCCACTACAACCCTGCTAGCCCATGGAAACTTTACACCAGTTCCAGTGAGTCAATTCAATAGCCAACTACTTGATAACTTTATCATCCAAATCCTCAAAGTTGGGGTCAAAGATGACCCCAGTAAGTCATCTCTGGCCTTAGAATTTGGTTCCTTATCCTAGCATATAGACTTTGGTTCTTCTTTGGTCTTTTACTTTGGTTTTTCAGTTCTGTTTACTAAGGAACTCCTTAACCTGCCTTAGGCCTCTGAAATGGTCCTGGCCCTGGCCACCTGTGGACATACTTGCACATTCTATACTCCGTTACTCAATATACCTGAGCAGTGTTCATTCACAAGACCTCTCCCAGTCCATTGACAACACCAGCCCCAGGTACAAATAAACATCTGGAGGGGCTAAAACATCTAATACCAAGAATTAGTCCAAAGCACTTGCTAGTTGGCCAGGGATGCCAAGAAAGAATCTTAGCTGGCAGTGCCAACATTTGGAATTTGTACCATAGGTCTTTGATGAAGGCTAACAGCTTACTTGTATGGGTCAAATTGTGGAGACATTTAAGCAAATGTTTCTATCTTCAGGCAACATGCATCATCTTTAGCTGTGCTTTATCTAGGGTGCCAACTAGTTCTGGTTTACTAGAGATGCTCCTTTAGCAATGAAAGTGCCTTCTTCCCAGGAAAACTGGGACACTCGCTCACCATTTTTATGGCAAGCTCATGAAGTCACTCCCTCTGCCCCCACCCCGGCTTAACAATCCAAGACTAGTAACCAAAGTACATACTAGAAACAGGGGTATGACTGCTTACTCCTTTTCAGTGTGTTTTCTGCAGGGAGATCAGGAACTCCCAAATTTTGCCCCAAATACCCTACCAGGGTGATTTCAGTGGATTATAATGGAGTTATAATCTCAATTCTCCCAGAGAATACTGTGTGTGTGTGTGCGCGCGCGTGTGCGTGCGCGTGCACGCGCATGCGTGCACACACATGCATACACACACCCTTCTGGTCAAAAACCTAATAAGCCTGGACACAACCTGTGAATAGAGCATTAGAGCGCCTAAGAACTTGTTCAGGACTCTGGTACAGGGATTCTCAACACCTTAGCTGCCATGTAAAGATGAGTAAAAGCTACAACTCACAAGAGGTAATTTGGATCTACAAACCCAGGTACAGGTATGTCAAGAGTGAAGGTTAGACACTCAACCCAGTGCAAGAAGGGATGTGGCTGTTAGGTGCTCTCCCTTTTGGGGATAAGATGCTGGAGCTGACAAGGACCCCCAACTATAGACTAGTAACTATTTGTTGACAGTTTGGCTGCACAGTGGAATCCCTCTGCTAGCTCACAGCAAGCAGTCATTTTTCTGAACAAATCTCAGGCCTGTGTGAGAATGCCATTCACGCCCTGTGTCCTCAGGGATATTAGTGTCTATTTGATGGTAGTACTGTCAGCCAGCCTAAGTCAGTCCAAATCTTAGAACTAAATTCTCACAGGACTTTGAGAAATGGGTTCAGTAATTCCAATTCCAGTGTAATCATGCAGTATTTTGCTCATTTCTTTGGGTTCTCCCACCACTAATCAAAGCACACACATGTGTTATCACTACTGGAGTGTTTTATTCTGTGTTTTAGGTAAGTCTAGTTAATGCCATGGTTTAGTCTGACCAATCTTATTGCCACAATGCACACAGTTTTACTGCTTTTCCTCCAACCCCACCATTTCCATTTAGGAGATTGAAATGGGCCAGAAGACTGTTTCTGGTTACTATAACCTCTGAAAAGCAATTTGGTAACTTAGACCACCATTAACGCCTGAAAGGGCCAAATTGAATTGGGTGCAGAGATGACACTTCTACATCACCCATTCAGCATGAAGTTAATGGCACTGATCTTTATTTTGCTTAAACTATTTGTTTAAACTGTTGAGCTTGAGAATTTCCCTGAGAAAGTTTGTCCCTACTCTTGACTGCATGGTCACTGGATTATGCCTATCCCCATGTAGGATCTACATCTTGATAAGTTTTGCAGATACTGCCATTTAGCATACAGAAGTTTTGCTTTCAAAACAATGGAAAAAGGCCATGTGTCCAAGATTTTGGTAGATAATTTTAAAGTAAACTCTTGGACCAAAAGTAAGTCTTCAGAGAAGATATGACAAGAGGCAAGTAGCAAAGTGACTTTGCAGTTGCTAAACAATCTTGTCAGGCCATTCCTAATCCTTCACCAACTTGATAACAATGCTCCCTTCACAATAAGGAGTAGTGTACATATATTGTTCCTGGCTTCATGACTTAGATCAATATAACAGACCAAAATTTTGTTAGCTGAGAGTGCACAAGTAGACTAGCCACAAAAGTATCCATGGTCTGTCATCTTTACTACTCTAGTGGAAGTAATAGGTCAAGTTTATGTTTGTCAGTGGGCTGAGGTATCCTGTATAAGGGTTTATCCCCTAAGAGAAGTCTGGGCCAGTGAGCTGGTTCCCAAAGCTCCAGAGCCAGTAGGGTCTCAAATCAGGTCTTCAGAGTTTTTCCTCTACATGTCAGTTACCATTCTGGCTTCTTCCATTCTGACATCCAGTAGTTAATCTTGATTCATGGCTAACTGCATTTGATGATCCAGTTCTTATTTCTGAGATTGGTGCACCAGTTTGCTTTTGGTAGAGTCAGGGCACAGTGGTATTTCAGAGGACCAGAATCACCTTTGGGAAAGCTAGTCAAGGCTCTGGCTACTTCTCATACCCCATGGGGAAGCCTTTTCTGACATCCTTCGGTGTGCTACTTCATGGTTGAAACCACTTTTGGGGTACAGCCATCCCTATATCACGATGCTCAGCAGCTCCTAGGCTTATGTATATCCTAAAAGGCCCCCATGACCTCCAGGAATCCAGAGGAGTTGGTACCCACTTCCCGTGGAATGGAATGGGTGGGCATTATCAGGTACTGGAGTTGGAAGAGTGATTCTACAACAGGACATTCAGATTGTTTTGGAAGAAGGATCTGGGGGTTTTCAGGAAAACTGTACCAGCATATCATGCCCCACGTTCATCAAGAAAACCACAGTCTGAGTCACTATGCCCTACCAGTTAGATCAGAATTGACTTCAGTGCTTTTTGAGATAAATTGGCTTATATACCCATGACCAGCCTATAGCCTGGTAGATAGATTACCCTGAATCTGACATAAAAAGAGGTTGAGCCAAGATATGCTTCAAAACAGTGAGAAGTTCAGTTCAAGTTTGGTATCTAGCCTCTAGATATCTTGTTCCAGGACTCTAAGAGGAACAGATCAGATAAAGGATAGGCCATAAGTTAGGTCAAGCAGATTAAACTTGATGCAAAGGTTATATTTAAGTCCACTTGGGCCCATTAAGTTAGGTCAAGGTTTCATCTCCACCAATGTCACAAATAAGCAACTGGATTAAGAGCCCTTCAGTCATCCATAGTATTCAATACAGCAAGTAATTAGAAGTTATCAATAGGATGGATAAAGCATGACAAGTTAATGTCAGCACTGGATAGTAATTAAATCATGTTACATTAGTCCATGCAGGAGGATAAGACAGATGCTCTTTATCTTTACTGACAATACCTGTTTCAGGGCATGTTGTGCCCCCATATAGGGCTATGTATGCTTGTAGTATGTTTCCCTACTTTCACATGGAATATCTAGTCGTAAGCTTTTTCCTGCATACACATATAGAGAGAGCTGAAACAAGGATCAGAGACCCCTTGATTGAGAGCTTTGGCCTACTAACCAAGTTTACTGGATTTATAAGCCTGCCTCTCATTACAAGTTAAGGCAGACTTTATCTGAGGTCTGGGAGTTAGATTTCTAGATCCTTACCCTACCAAGCGCATGGAGCTGGTATCCTGGATCATTCAGGCAGAGTCCCAGTTGTTAAAGACATGGTAAGATATAGGCCTGGAATATCTAGGAATTTAACTTGTACCTAATACCTTGACCTCAATGTTTTCTGATCCTACTCTAACTTATGCTCTACCATGGCTGGGGTTGAAGGATGCTATAATGAAAGTGACCAAGGAGTTGGGTGACTTTTTCTTCACTCCTTTGCTGTTTCCAACCACCAAACCTTAGAATTCTTCCATTCTGATCCCATTAACCTGCCTTAGCATTTCCTCCTTCAAGCTAGACCAAAATTTCCATGGCTACCCCATGCCCCTGAGGATTGGGTTTTGTTTTAAGGAGTTCTTGCCCTGTCCTATAGTTGAACTATTCCAATTTAGTAAACAGGTTGGATGGTTCTCTGCTCCAATAGAGAAGAGTACATTGGATTAGATCTCTATCCCTTAACCTCCTTCAAATAAAGTCTAACTTTTAAGAGTTGGCTTTTAATAACTGCTCTGAGATTGTTCTCTAAGTAGATTGAGGTAAGAACTATTTTCATGGGGGCACCTGGGTGGCTCAGTTGGTTAAGCGACTGCCTTCGGCTCAGGTCATGATCCTGGAGTCACGGGATCGAGTCCTGCATCGGGCTCCCTGCTCGGCGGGGAGTCTGCTTCTCCCTCTGACCCTCCCCCTCTCATGCTCTATCTCGTTCTCTCTCTCAAATAAATAAATAAATAAAGAAAGAAAGAAAGAAAGAAAGAACTATTTTCATGGACCATGTGGAAATTTATATGATCATGTAAGGAATATAAGTCTCTGAGGGTTCAGTTCTAATGAGTGATGGAACTAGTCTCAAAACCAGGCCTTCATGAATATCTAGGACACTGCAAAAAGCCAGCACAGGCAGCTAAGCAAGATATATTTGAGCTATCTGAACACTCTGGATTATCTAAAGTCAGGTAGAGGCACCAGTTAACAGGGATAGGTTTATAATGTGGAATGGACAGTAGTGTCTCTAATGAGAGAAAGTGGTTTATTACCTGAAAAATGTAGGAACTAGCTAACATAAGGAGGACCTGGAATATTTTGGAGAAGAGCAGAATACAGGCTGTATGGAGGAGAGTATTAGGAATATCTTATGACTCAGCAGTTAACATCTCAGCAAGAGTGCCTGAAGCTAGTCCTAACATGCTGCTGGGATGGTTCCTTGATGCTTGAACACAGTGGCCTTTCAAAAGAAGGGATGAGTGGTAATTAGGGGCCAAAAGACTCAAAGATGGTCATGATAGCATAACAATTGGGGAAGCCACCACCTGACCATGTTCCTGGAAAAACCAGGCAGATACACACATAGCAACTGATGGAAACCACACACTAGTCCCCAACCCATAGAACAAAAGCAATCATGATGGGCAAGGCCAAGTAGAATCTCCTAAAACTGCTCTCCACACACAGCCAGAAGTAATTTAGGAGCTATAGCCTATCCCAATTTAAAGATAGGAAGCCCCTTCCCCAGAACTATCAACTGCTTGATTCACTAGGATGGCTCCTAGAAAAGTGAGCTGAATTATGGCATAAACTCAAGATGGTATCTCAATTATAGTATGCTGTGCTAGATGTGGCATTTCTACTGAAAAGTCCCTTTGGACACTTAATCAAAGCTATTGATCTAGTAAACTCATTCTCCTCAACTCCTTTGGGGAGATTGAAAGCCATGTTTACTTGGGATGAGCAGCAGTATACTATCTTAAATCAGGGTTCTATAAGCTTTTCCTGCTCTGCCACAGTAGTCTCAAGTGACTTCTATAGTCTTGAGATTCTGAAGACCACCACAGTCCACACTGGTCTATCATGTCAGTGACAAGTGTTCAACCTGATGAGCAGCAAGAAGCTATTGATGTCCTTACTAGGACACCTGCATGGCCAAAGAGTAGAAGATTAATCCTTTAGATATTCAGAGGCCAGCCATATTTGAGGGAGCCAGTAGTTTGGGGTATGCCAGAATATCTACCCCATAAGAGAATAGTTATTGTTATAGCACGCTTACACCTCCTACCCCTTGGTAGTCCTCTTTGGATTTGAAGAGCAGCACTATCCTATGCCTAGGAATAGCAGAGTAAGGCCTAAAATGAAAGCTCTACAACAGGTCCAGGATTCAGTATAATCTTCCCTATGGTTTGGGCACCATGATCCTACTGATTAGAGATGTCAAAGGTGTACGTGGTAGATAGGGACAGCACATAGGGTTCTGGAGCGACAGACAGGTTCTGCAGCACAGAACCACTCAGTGTTCATAAAAGTAGCTCCTGATCGGATTCTAGTTTCTAACAGGGGAAGAATGACTATAAAACATCAAGGAACTATAGAGCTGCCATTTTATGCATGGTATTTGACTCAAGTCTGAGCATAATCAGAAGCTTGAACAAAAATGTTAGAGGGTGCAATACATAGGGGTCCAGAGCTTCAGGTCACTTATAAGTCCCCAACTCACATCTAGACCTTACTGGGTAGGGTGGGGGTGGGGAAGCAGTCCTCATGACTGCTTAAGACAGTCTGGTTAAGATGGTCAGCTAGATATGTGAGCCAAAAAGATGCTGTACTGAAGTCTCATTCATAGTCCTGAGAGCAGTGCTGATAAAAGTCCTCCCAGTGGGCAAAGACTCAAGCATTGTATTTGGTCACCTGCTTGAGGAGGAAGGAGAAGTAGACAAGGGTAAAGATACACACTCCTGAGTAGTGAGTAATGGCTGGTTTTAGGTGGGGGGCCAGGGGCCTAGAAGTGACAAGATTGCAAAGTGAGAGACAAGGAGCCCTGGGAGAAAGGATGTAGTTAAGCCTACGGGAGATGGCAAAGTACGTGCCTTGATACTTCTGTAGCTCAGAATCCTATCAAAGGCTGTCAACCTTGTGCTTGGCCCCAAGGGTCTCTCTGGAGCAGTGAATAGACATTGGAGGATACTGAACCAGATATCTAGGTTGGGCAATTGGAGCTGAAGCATGACCCCAAGTCTTTCCAGGAGCAAATTTAGGGTATGCCCTTTCCAGAAATAAGACCCTCAGGCTACAGCTTCCAAGATTAACTTGATGTTCAGAGATAGACTTGCATCTGTGTATATGGATATTCAGATCCTGTGTCAGCTACACTTTGTGACCCCTGGTCCATCCCCTTCTTCACCTATCATGTCGCGGGTTGGGTTCTTCTGCTAAACTAGTTACTTAGAAACATTAGTTGGAGACTCTCCCACCTCCTTCCATTCAGAGGCTGTCAGGCATATCTCCCAAGAGGCCAAGAAGGAACTCTTTGCATATACCAGATAAAGGAAAAGGAACCCTACTTCTCCTAGTATGGAAGGGCAACAAGATAGTAGGGAGCCCCGCTTTTCTCTAAGCTGAGAAGATGGAAAGTTCTAGGTGTCAGGTAACTGAACTTAAATGGTTTAAACAAAAAATATTGGAAAGCCTTAGTGGGACATAAAGGATTAAGGGAACAAAGGATGAGGGAACCAGGGGCTAGAGGTGGTGGGAAGCTACTACCAACCAATAAAGCCAAAAGGCAGCAAGAGTTACCTGAATTCAGTGAAAGCCAGAACTATGGAAGAAGGTCCTGTACATAGCAGGTTTTGAGGGACATACTATGGTCTGAGATGCCCTATAAGGCCGAAGGAGTTGGGAATTAGGCCCCCATATCTTTTCTAGCCAATACCTCCCAGTAGCCAAACCCATCAAGATATCAGCTTTCAGAGGCTACTGGATGATGCATAAGGGTCTACCCCTACTGCAACACAAAACAGGGTGGAGAATGTAGCTGTTAAGAACGGTTGGAGAGATAGACATTGAGGAGGGTATGTGCTATGGTGAGCACTGTGAATTGTGTAAGACTGTTGAATCAGACCTGTACCTCTGAAACAAATACATTATATGTTAAAAAAAAAAAAAGATAGCAGGAAGGGAAAAATGAAGGGGAGGAAATTGGAGGGGGAGACGAACCATGAGAGACTACGGACTCAAACAAACAGAGTTCTAGAAGGGAGGGGGGTGGGGGGATAGGTTAGCCTGGTGATGGGTATTAAAGAGGGCACATACTGAATGGAGCACTGGGTGTTATATGCAAACAATGAATCATGGAACACCATCAAAAACTGATGATGTAATGTATGGTGATTAACATAACATAATAAAATTACTTTAAAAAAGTTGGAAAACTGACAGTTCACTTGTGGACTATTGAGGGAGGTGAGAATCAGAAAGTAATAGCTAGCCACCATTTCCCTAGCCAATGGATGTTCTCAGCACATGGCTTTCAGGCTCAGGGCAGTTCCCCTACTCCTTTGCTCCACAAACAGGGTTAAGCTCATTTTCTTAGTCCTATTACCAGGGAGGTCTGCTACCTTAGTAATGGAGTTAGATCCGATAAATCATTCCTGATTAAGAAGGCATTATCCTGTTAAAAAGGTGCCAGAATCTCAGCTTAGGAAAGCTTCTGTATTGGGGACAATGAGAAAGATTACCACTCTAGGGATTGTTCTCTACTTAAGCATTTAAAAATAGGCCTTCAATTTGCTTTTGGTTTAGCATAGCACAGTTTGCTATTTGAAAACATTGCCAATGCTATACAAATGTAGTTTTATTTTTTCCTCATTCTCCTAGAAATACCTTCTCTCCTCTGTCTGTACAAATCCTATCTTTCCTCTGAGTCTGTTTTGCAATCCTCTCCCACTCCCTTTCCAAATGCACCAATTGACCCCAATCTCTTTCTTCTTGGAAATCTGGTTGCACTTACAGCCCAACGATTAATGGCTAACTCTGCTTCTTCCCTAATGTGTAAGGCTTTCTGTCTCACTATTATTCCCACTAGATTCTAAGCTCACTAAAGCTGACCAAAGAGTGAACACTTTAGGGGCACCTTTAGATGGCTCAGTTGGTTGAGCATCCGGCACATGATTTCGGCTCAGGTCATGATCCTGGGGTCCTGAGATCGAGCTTCACATCAGGCTCTGTGCTCAGCGGGGAGTCTGCTTGGGATTCTCTCTTTCCCTCTGCCCCTCCCCCTGCTTGTGCACTCAAGCTCTCTGTGTCAAAGTCTTAAAAAAGTTCTAATTTTGTGTTTGGCTTAGGCAAAAAGGTCACTTCATTTCCACCTCAAGTTCATTTCCATCAACTAATGGTTGCCTGCCACTGCTTGGGCACCTGTCTCCTAGGAGATTTAACAAGTTTATAAAGGAGAAAGTTCTAGGAGGATAGGACTACATTTGAAGTTCAAGTGTCAGAACACAGACATGTGAATTAATTCCAGCATTCCACCCTCCCCTCCATTTAAGGGGAATGGTCTTTCCAATCCTCTCTAGCTTCTCCCTTGTTCTTGTTACTTGGTTATTGGCCAACTGAATAGCTTCCCCACATCTCAATCTTTCAGACCGGAGACCTTTACTTCAAGGACCACTTAGGAAACCTTGAATCTTAACAGCAAGAGCAAGACGGGTGGGAAGGATTCCAATCCCTTTCCAGGAAATAGGCATTTGACAAGTGCACACCCTACACAAAATTTAGGTCTTGAAGCAGATGGGGCTGGTGATGGGCAAGTACAAAAGACAAATCTAATTAGGCACTTCAAGGAGGAAGTCTCAGGAAAAAGGCATACATGCACACATTAAGGGATTCTTTAAGCAAGTCCACCTTGACATTAACCTGGTATAGTTACTAACTCGACTGCCATCACTATGGCATTTTCAGTAAGTTCAGCCCTCTGAACTCCAGGTCATATTCTGCCATTCCATTAGTACTTACACTTTAGAGTTTTACTGCCAGCCATAAGCATTCTGAGATCTTACATGACTAAGCAGCTGATGAATATACTGTTTGCTCACTTAAGTTTCCCTTTACATAATTCTGTACAGAGTTGCTTGTAAACATGGGTGGGTATTAATAGTCCCAATTTACTCAACTCCTATACAATTCAAGTCTTTGAATAGACAGTGGCAATATTCAATACTTCCCCTCAAACTTAATTTCACATAAAAGTTAAAGCTTCACCAGTTCCAAGACTTAGAGCATCTTAATCTAGATCTAAGTTACTACTTGTCTAAGTTGGGGGCTGGTGAGCATTCACTAGGCATGCATGTGTGCCCCTTTTGGTAGAACACCAAGAGTGCCGTCAGGGTGAGGTCAGTGTAGAAGTATCTAAAAGTGTTCTCAGGATTGTATTTCTTGGGGCTTTGACCATTTTAAGGAAGCATGCTAATGACTAAGCCCATGGTATATCCAGTTTGAGGAAGCTCATAGAAAAGATGGCCATCATATTGTATCTAGAGCTAGTTTCAAGGAATCTCAGAAAGGTTATAAACCATCTTCAAATGATGTTACTGTTAAGGTTAATTTTTAGTTCTGATAGTGAAAGTCTAAGACTAGAAAGGTAACTAAGTTTGAAACTAGTTTTCACTCTGTTAACCAGGAAATCTGAACAAAAATGGGGACATAAAGACCAGAAATGCTGGGCAGAGGCTAAAGTGCAAATGAAGGCTCAGGTTAGCAAGGACAGTACATAACTGGAGGGGGTGCTAAAAGCCTGGTTCATTCCCTGCCCAAACCCAACTTTCTCAATAGCCCCAGGCTGCTGGAGTAGACACAGAGAAAGCCCCCAGGTTTTTCTGGAGAGATGGTTAGGTCTGGCCCTCACCTCAAGGCATCTCTAATAAAATGCATTTTGTTGATCTAAGTGTTTCCCACTAGCACATTTTCTACATTTCTGTTTAGTAGAATCTTTTTAACCCATCCCACTGCACAGTCAGTACAGTGTTAGGGAGTGTCTGAGGCCCTTAGGTTATAGCCTCTGAAGTATTTATCCTATGGTTTATCAACCACATTCTGATCCATCTACGTTCTTGGCTTCTGATATTGGATTTCCTCTCCCACTTAGTTTTATCTTGCCTCTGCTGCCAGTGCCTGGTACTATTCCTTTAGGGAGGGCATTCCTTCAAGTTGGACAATTCACATTCTCTTTAATCCCCATGTGTGCCTGTAGAGCTATCTTCCCTGCTGCTTGTCCAACTCTGCAGGTGGTACTTAGTTACATGTATAGAGGTTAGAGATGTACAATTCCAGTACTGACCAATTCCAAGCATGGCCTCCCTTGAGTTTAGTGACCAAGATGGAAGACCCTTTAGTTTCTCTTCCTGTGCTTCTAGCTCTATCAATGACCATTTAAAAGAGAGCTAAGGCTCCAGTAACTGTCTTCTGCTTCTTTGATAAGTCAGGGAAGGTTCTACTCACATCTTGCCCCTCAAGGAGGATTCATTGACACTGCTCCCAAGTATCCTAGGAGTGCTCTTCTCACATGTAATACTGCTCATCTGCCCACTTAAGCAATTACCAACAGGTGGGTTTGTCATTTCTCCTAGTCAGCATGAATGTTTGCCTTAGATATGGATCTTCATTTCCAAGTGGTTATATAATGAATCATTGAACACTGCATCAAAAACCAATGATGTACTATATACTATGTTGGCTAACTGAATTAAAAAAAAAAAAGCTCATTTTTCCAAAAAAAAAAAAAAAGTGTAGATACCTAGTTAAGCCAGAAAAAGATTGCTATTTTTTTTTTTAAACCAGAGTTTAAGAACAGCTGAGAACATAATTCCCATCTCTACCTTGGGATGTCTCCCAAACTAGTTTTCTCAGAAGTATCTATGTCTAATTTCCATATAGTGCCTAATAAGGGTAAGTAGATCTTATCCTTCTAAAATGTGTTCACCTGAGGTCCTTAATGCTGCTCAGGAGGCTCAAGTTTAGAACAGAGCTGACTCAAGTACTGAGGAAAACCTAGGTACTTCCATGAAGCTACTGTAATTTCCTAGGAATGTCTCTCCATTCAAGTTCATTTAGCATTACCTGGGTCAGTAGGGAATCAACCTATGTGTCCAATACCAAGGGAGCACATAAGTAGGGAGATGTGGGGGGAAAAAAGCCAAAAAAGGTCTACTTTTATAATGTTAGATGCATGTTTAATTACCTATTTCAAATATACAAGGGAATATTTGCCTATGATGAGGAAGTGGGTAAGAAAATAACCATGCAGAGGGCTTGCATGCACTATGTATGCCATGAACTAATACAGCCACCACCTATTCTTGATCAATAAACTATAATCTGGAGTAAGGCAATTAAGTCCATGAATTCTATGAAAAGTTAAGAGGTTCACAAGACCTGTGTCAGATTCTGAGAAGTCAAATTCTCTACTATTCCCTGCCTCCACTTAGACTCCAAGCATAAGCCACCACAGAACCTTCAAGATGAACTTACCCATGAGGAAGGCCAAATTTCTTTCATTTTAAGTTTAAAAGTCTAATTATGGACCCTAGACAGGGTATTTCAACTCATACCATAGGATCATAAAACCATTTTATTGAAAGCTCAAGGACTGATTTGGCACCTAGACTGCTTTGCCTTCAGCATAGTGTCCTCAAATTTGAGTTTCATCATTAGGAAAGGAAGCAGTTGTAGCACCTTTGGAACATTTTGCTTTAGTTTGAAGTCTTCAATTCTTCCAGTGAGGAATGAGTCCTAAGGGATGTGTGGCACCATGGTTGGCTCACCTTTGAGGCAGCCACTAGACAAGCAGAGGAAGAATCCATTTTTGGATCCTTGGTTAGTTTATTAGCCAGCTGATTTATGAGCCTTGCCTAGCTGATGGTATGAGACATTCCTGGCCAGAGGAGGGAAGAAAAGGGGTCATCGGGTATCACATGGAGGCCTGGAGATCCTGTTGACATGGGGGAGGGGATACTGGACATGTCAGCTTAGGAACAGAAAATGGAGGTTCAAAAGTTAAACACAAACTCATAGAACTTGTCAACACTCCCATCCATGCCTGCTAATTAAACAAATTGGACTCAAAGAAATTCGACTCAGGAGAGTTGGGCAGGTTGGGAGTCTTGCCCTTAGCTGGAATCCTTCCCAATAAGACCTTTTGCAGTGGTCTGAATGAGCAGCTCAAATAGAATATTTAATAACCATTTATTCTTTTTAAAAATGCATAAATCAGAACAAGAGTTTACCTATGGTGAAGTATCAATGGGCTGGATTTAAGGAGACCATGTCCCCTCACTGTAAGACTCAAGTCCATATGGGTGACCAGGTCAGGCAATGCCCAACTTCCAATGGACTTAAAGTGCTTGTAAGTTGTGAGCCAGAAGGGAGAATTTAGTCCTGAGGAGTTTTGAGGGCTTTTTATAATCATTCTGAAGATTTATGCCCTATTTACCATCTATCCAAGTGCTAGCAACTAAGGAGTAGGCATCTGAGAGATTACTCTAGCAACACAAGACAACTGTACTTGTGAAGGTCTGAAGCTTCAGCTCTGCTTTTCACATGGAAGCAAGGCAGGATAGAGTATAGAAACCCTTGGGCTGGAGCCTAG
Source organism: Mirounga angustirostris (assembly GCF_029215605.1). Classification (NCBI taxonomy): domain Eukaryota; kingdom Metazoa; phylum Chordata; class Mammalia; order Carnivora; family Phocidae; genus Mirounga; species Mirounga angustirostris. The sequence continues at coordinate 36,536,353 of NW_026991716.1, forward strand.
AAACAGGACTGTCTGACAAAGCACCAGAAAGCCCTCCTGTTAAAAAAAAAAATGGAGTTCTAAAAGCTTGGATAGCAGATTCCCAAGTGCCCCTCACAGATATTTCCTGCCCCATTCCAGCCAAATTGCAATGCTGGCTTACCAGGCTGGGCAGAACCTATGGATCCTCAGGCTGACATGTTAGACTTTCTCACCCTTCCTTTCTGCTTGTGCCAATGCTTGGGTTTGTCTTCCCAGCTAGCCAAGGTAGATCTCCAGGAGATTATTCCATCAGGCTGGCTACTTTTCTTAAAGACCCAGGACCACTTTTTCCATGCCCAAACAGCCCACCTAGGATGTAAAACTCATGAAAATGTGGGGATCTCCTAAAACTGGGTCCCCAGAATTAACTCAAGCTAGTCCAGAGCCTCCAGCAGTTTGTCAATTATCCCTTAAATGTTCCTACTGATTGGTTGCTAGTTCCAGCTATGGCTTTTGTTCCTGGCAAACTAAGATTCTCTATCTTTCCCACCAGTTTCCAGGGCAGATGTTTACCCTGTGACCTCAATTCTGATCGATCTAAGAGCTGATTCAGTTAATTTAGCAGTCCTGTCCCTACAGCAAGAAAGCGGACTTCTAAGCCCTTTCATATTGGAACAGAAAGTGGAAGTCCACTTAGGTTAATTTAGAATAAAAGCATCTCAGGTCAATAAGTAAATGTTGACAACCCAATAAGGGTCATTGAAACATTTAATGGTTTAGAACAATTTAGACTCCCTTTGTATTTAAAAAGGGATGGAAGCCTAAAAGTTGTCCTATGTTTCATTCTGTTACTGAAGCAAGGAAGGCCTTTCAAAGCAAGAGAAACTCCAGCAGCCCTGAAGAAAGCCACTGGGCAGACTAGATAGGAAACAAGTCCTATAATGCCCAACCATGGGATCTTAAGGCTTGTGACTTCGCACAAGGCCCAGTGTAATCCAAGTGAAGTTAGCTCTGAGTAGCAGCCCAGGCTATAGCTCCTGGGCCCTGTCAGGCTCAGGCATGTGCTAGATCTGGGTTTAAGTCACTACCATGTACCTCCATCTCACCACCTGTCTGTCGGCCCCCCCCCCCCCAGGGACTTGCTGCTAAACTGCATGCTAGAGCTGATTGTGTAGGAGTTCTTGGATATCTTTATGGCCTTTAATCAAGGGTACGTTATAGCCATGGCTACAGAATGGAGATCAAGAATTCAGAGGTTGCATCAAGTGGCACCTGTAGCCTACAATAAGAACCTGTTTGCCAGTTTCTTCAACCTACAGGAACCAACCTATCCAGGCCCTGGTTTTAGTCCTTCATTAAGGAAGGTAGCTGCAGTCTTAAGTGAGTCCTCCATATTACTGGCCTAGCTCTTACCTTGTAAGATCTATGCTCACCAACCACACTTTGATTCCTAAGCAATTAACAAGCAACATTAAGATATTTGAAGCAATTTCTCAGGACAAGAACAGGTTTATGTAATCCCAGGTGCAGAGAGTCTACCTGGGAAGAGGAGGGAGGTAAGCAAAGCATGAGGTACAAAGCTGGGTTTAGAGAGACAGGCTACAGAGGTTATAAGGAACTAAGTTCAAGTGAAGTTCTATGATGCAGAGAAAGTGCACGTGCCAAGTCGGACACCCATAACAGAACCATAGGAGCTCACACTGGGCAGGATACTCTGCCACTTAGCTAGTATTTATTGAGCATATACTAGATGGGCCTTGGTCTGCATCTGGTCTCATTTAATCACAAAGCCTCAGTTTAAGCCAGTTTCCCTGAATCAGTAATTTGCCCAGGTTCTGAGCTAGTAAGTACCAGAATCTGAGACAGAACCCAGGTGAGTGCAAGCTCACCGTCCTACACCACACTGCTGTGAAGGAATTTTATTTTTTAATTTTTATTTATTTTACTTGTTTATTTTTACACAAAGGATCAGATTGAGGCTCTGGTCAACAGTGGTTTCCACCACAAGAGTACATCAGCTCCTGCCAGTCCTGAATCCAGACCCCACCACTCACACATTTGAAGAGAACAGCTCCTGAAGAACTTTAAGTTGCTCTCAGAGGAGCTGCCCTAGGAGTTCATATTTAAGCCTTTGTCAAGTTTGCCCCAGAACTGGCTCAGCTGGGGGGCGCCTGGGTGGCTCAGTTCGTTAAGTGACTGCCTTCGGCTCAGGTCATGATCCTGGAGTCCCTGGATCGAGTCCCACGTCGGGCTCCCTGCTCGGCAGGGAGTCTGCTTCTCCCTCTGACCCTACCCCCTCTCATGTGCGCGCTCTCATTCTCTCTCAAATAAATAAAATCTTTAAAAAAAAAAAACTGGCTCAGCTGGGCAAACCCTATGCCAACTGTCACTGCCTGATTCTCAGGTAAGATCAGCACTTCCCACTCAGCGTCCTAGTTTAGCAAGTTGACTACCTCCAGGCCTGAGGTTCTCCAGTTTCTCAGGCTACCACATCATGTAGTCAGTTGCCTGACAGCTCCCCAGGTTTCCCCTCATGTGTACTTAGACTTAAGTTGCTTCTCTCAGGCCTTCTTCAGCTTCTAAGTCTGCTTTAGTACTAGGCCCTCCAGGCAGGCCGGGCTCATCACCAGGATGCTGTAGGTGCAGCTGTAGTGAGGGCTCTACACACTACTTCCTCTCAAGGGAGTCAGAGAAGTGCGTGGTATTCTCAGACTAGGCTCGCAGGGAGCGGTTTGGCTAGAATTCTGTTAGAGAAACTCTGGTCAGTCCAGTTTCTACACTGGCACTCCCCTGGAATGGATCTCGGAGGATTGGAGTAGTACTATCCCTAGAAGAAAGCTATCCTTAAGGGCTGATGCCTTAACTACCATCTACTGTCCCAGTTCAACCCACATTGATATTTTCAGCTGGAGAAGAGAAACATGTGGGTCTCCAAACTTTTGGGTTTTGCCAGGTTTGAGTTTACATCTGTCCTGGCTTTTCCAACAACACTCCTATCATGTAGCAGCTTTTTCTCACAGAGGATAGCTTCAGGGAGCTTAAAGGCTCAGGAGAAAAGGTTCAGAAGCAAGCAAAGAGCCCCCAACTCCAAGACCCAAGACTCCAGGCTAAAATTTCCTTGGAACAGAGGAATTTTGGCTGATACAAGGAGGAAAGTCTCAAGTTTGTCACCCTGTCAGGGGAAAGCCTAAGGAGAAGCTGTTGCCCCCCAGGAACTTGAGATTTGGCTCTTGGGAGTGTGAGACAGCAAATCATCCCCTTAGGTCCATACACTCCAGTTCAGGCCCCCAGGTGTACCGAGGTGTACAAGCTTTTCACGTTACTTAAGTATACAGCTGGAGTTCAGCGGAGCTAACCTTCTCCACCCTCACCCCACCAACAAAGCCATTAGTTACTGGAACAACCCATTCACAGAGAAAGGTCATTCCTGGGAGAAAAGACAGCTTTCTCAAGAAAGAGATATAACTTTGCTTTAACTACCACGAGAGTTTTAAGGCTTCTTCATTGAGACAAGTAAACCCATGAAGAAAGGTTTTTCAGACTTAAGGAAGATAGGCAGAAAAAGTCCCCTAAGCAGAAAGGGGCAAGTGCCCCTATTCTTATTAGCCCAGGACCTCCGTGAAGAGAACAGAAGAAAAAACCCATACAGGAGAGTGCCAAGAGAGATTGGCTTTTGGAGAGAACTGCCAGAACCCCCTTCCCCAAATGCTTTCTCTTTTTAAAGCAAAAAAGCTCTTTATAACCCACCCTCCTAACTTTTTCTGCTTCACTCTACTCTAACTCAGGTGAGCTTCAGCAGATACAACTATCTTACCAACTTCTAGGAGCCACCACCACCTCTACCAATGCAACACTACTCCTCATGCTACAAAGTGTGGGTTTTATATGCTGTGGAGCCTTAGTCCCACCCCTGCCCCTAAAAAGCATCCTGGGTGGGCAGCGGCTCCTGTGTTTCTCATTGGTTCCCTTCCTTTCAATCAGAAGCTACCTCCCACACCCTCCACTTGCTTCCTATTCCATAAAACACCAATAGTGTGGAAAGGTAGGGGAGGTTTTAATCTCAGGCTGCGCCCAACCCCTGGGGGGGCAAAAAAAGTGGCTTCCCACCCTGGCTGCAGCCTTGATTGGAAAACAAAGGCCAGCCTGCTCAGAGGCAGAATACATAATTATCTTGTGTTCAACTTTCCTGTTAAGAATCACCTGAAGTGCTGATAAATCCCAGGTTATCAGGGCTCTGCCCTGGAAATTATGGTTCAGTAAATCTTGGGTGAAGGCCTGGGAGTCTATGGTTTACATAGCATCCCCAGGATTTGTGTCTTTAGGGAAAGTTGGTGTAATACTAAAAGGTAGTATTCAAAATTCCCTTGGAAGAAATTGTTTCTGTTAACCTACTATAGTTATCCCAATATTTCCTATTAGTTTGTTCTTTGGATTTGAATTTCCCCAGCAGCTGCCCCAAATAAGCATTGTTTCTGGAAAGAAAGAAAAACGCAGGATTTAAGAGGGGCTGCCTAGTCCTGATTTTCACAGCCCCTCTGCCCTCCCCTCCCTTCAAGGGATGAGTCACAGGAGGAGTCACATCCTTTATAAGCCAATTCACCTGACTCCGTTTATGAGCTTAGCTGCAGGTCTCCCTCTGGACCTGCTAAGTGATAAAGTAGGGCAGGAGCCTTTTAACCAGAGGAACTGTAGCAGGGAGTGAGAAGGTTTCAGGAACCTCAAGGTCAGACTTGTGCGGCCAGAAGAAGGTGGAGACACAGAACACTTTAGGCAAGAAGGTGGCTTTCTGTGCACCATGCCTGTGGAAAGTGAACATTATATAAGACACTCAACCTGGGATCAGAAAAACTCCAAGAAAGGAAAAACGTTAAACTCAGTGGTTCTTATTATTGTAGTACATTTGAAAATTAATTCTGTAAACACTTGTTTCCTAAATGAAATCACTGTCAATTCTCTCCTCTCAATAGGTCCTTCATTTTCCTGGCTTCTTGTATTTACTCCTGCTGTCCCACTAGCCAGGGATGTTCTTTTCCTCATTTTCTGCCACAAATCGAAATTCTACTATATTTGAGTCCCAGCTGAGATGCTAAATTTTTACAGCACCTTCTCTAATCTTCCAGTTTGATTCCACCTGCTCACCAAGTGCTTTGTCAAGCACTTTCTGAGTTCCAGTGGTTAGGGAAATTGAGATGGCCAAGGTCCAGTCTTCCTAGAGGACTTCACACCCTGATTAATAAGTTGTTCTTTCCTTTGCTCTGTTGTAGCATCACTTGCATCTCCATATAACACATATTCTATTTGCCTTGTAATCAATTGCAAGCATACTTGTTTATATCATTACATTGTAAGCACCCAGAAGGATGGTAGAATGACTTCCACTGAGTCAAGACTGTGGTAAAAGTGTGATGTATGTTTCCTGAGTGGATGGATGAACAAGGAAAAGGAGGAGATGGCTGCAAAGAAATCAAATAAATTCTGCCTCTTATGGGACATGAGAGAAAGTTCTGGACCTCCGTGGACTCTAGAAACAACTCCATCTACATAAAACTGGCCTGCAAGATCAGGAAGAGCAAATATCATTAGAGTGATAGAGGGAAGAGACTTCAGAGCAAGAACTCACCTCTTCTTCCTATCCATAGTTTATAAGTTCAAGTCCTACCTGAGCTATGAATAAACTGTGAGAACTCGGGAGGTGCTATAGTATAGTGGTTAAACATCAGGAATATAGGTTCATATCTTGGCTTTGTGGCTCACTAGCCATGTGCCTCTATGTGTCCTTGTACAAGTTATGTAATCTCTTGAGGCTTCAGTTTTTTTATAGGTAAAATGGGGATGATTATGTTAGTATTCACCTCACAGGGTTATTGGAAGTTTTAAATGAGCTAATACATAGAAAACACTTAGAATAGCGACTGGTACATTGTAAGTACTAAGCTATATTAGCTTAGCAATTAGCATCGTCTGCCATATAATATTCTTGGCTAAATAATATGTAACTCCATAAGATTTAGGTGTTATCATTCATAAGCTTTAACTGAAAAACTGCAAAGCCTAGGCAACAGAGGCATATTAAGAATCACTGGGGGGCACCTGGGTGGCTCAGTTGGTTAGGCGACTGCCTTCGGCTCAGGTCATGATCCTGGAGTCCCTGGATCGAGTCCCGCATCGGGCTCCCTGCTCAGCAGGGAGCCTGCTTCTGCCTCTGACCCTCCCCCCTCTCATGTGCTCTCTCTCTCTCATTCTCTCTGTCTCAAATAAATAAATAAATAAAATCTTAAAAAAAAAATCACTGGGAAGTTCAAGACATCTTGGTAAAGTTCCCTAACCCATTAAAGTGTGCCCATGCCTTTCCCCCACTTAATCTGCATGTTCCTGTTAGAGTCAGAGCCCTGAACACCAGAGGGTCTTGTGTAGCTCAAGGTAGAGAGGCTGGCTGATGTGTTCATGTTCTTGGTATTGGAGAAAATGACTTATCCCTTTAGAGAGAAATAACAGAGATTATAAAAATGATTAATTTTGTCTGTGATGCATAATGACCTTGCTTCATGAGAGCTGTCATGGTATAATGACAATAAGACAAAATTATCTTACTGGTCTCTAATTACTTTCTGGAAGAGTTTCTAGAAGCAAAAGGGGAATAATGGCTGCCTGCCTCCCTCTCCAAGGAGGAACAGACAAGCAACTATAGGACTGAGACAGCTGTGGCAGGTATCTTTAGGGGAACAGAGGTGCTAACAATAAGCTTAAAACCAGTGGGTAGAGTCTTCCCAGCAAAACTCCCTGGGAAAAACATCTGTCCCAGAGCTGAGGCCCTGGCAGAGATGAGCAATGAGATAATTCTCATTGGTGGTGACTGTAGAGGGTGTGAGTGTGTGTGAGAAGGGAGGGTTGGGGACTGTTCTGAAAAAACTGGTTTCCTGTCACATCCCTGGCAGGATGGGACAGTCATCCCTCTCAGCTTGCTGTCAACTCCTTGCTTACCTAGAACCTCAAGAGCTTTCCTCTAAACTAGTGCTCACATATTACTGCACACACAAATCACCTGGGGATCTTGTTAAATTGTGGATTCTAATTCAGCATATCTGTGCTGAGATCTGCAATTCTGCATTTCTAGCATGTGTCCAGGTAATGTTCATGCTGCTGGTTACTGAGAACATTGAATAACAAAGACCTTGTATCCCACAGCATCATCATCACAGGGAACTTTTAGAAGGGCCCTACCTAAGAATCAGAGATTTGTTTTAACAAGCCCTCCAGGAGATGTTGGTGCATGCTCAAGTTTGAGAACAACTGTTATAGACTATACATGAAGGATAGATGAGGCTTTAGAAAAATGGTATTTAACTAGTGGAGAACCCCAGGGTGGGGAGATGTGCCCAAGACATTACCCACCCAAGTCTTCCCCCAGGTTGGCTCTGAGAAAAGTTCTTTGCCCAGGGTGTGGCTGGCAGAGGGTCCTGGCATCCACACCTTTCTTGGAGCCTTCCATAAAATGAACAGTTGGGTCATTCATCCTGATGATGGGGGCATTCCTGCAATGCTGGTGCCTGGCATCCATGAAGGGAAGTCTTACAGTGGGCAATTTATGGAAAGGAGAGAAGGGAGAAGGATTTCTCGAGGTTGGTAGAGAGAAAGTAGATGCAGAGAAAGTGGGGGTCTCTGGCCTTGCTGCTGATACAGTGCAATATACACAAACATATATGGCCCTTTGTGGATGAACAGAACTGACCTCTACATTGGGTTGGAGATAAACCAAGTTTTCAAGGCCTGGGTGGGGTCCTCTAGCCCAGAGGAGAGAAAGTAAGGACAATGGAATCCTGTTCACAAAATTCACCAGCTATCTTTGCATCCAGTTAATTAACGAGGAAAACTAAATTAAGCCCTAAAGTCTTACCCATTTTAAAGGGTACCTTTGATGTTTCTGAGCACCAAGACTAGGGAAGTGGGCAGTGCTGGGCTGGGAACATTTCCCATGGATGGCCAAATAGCATTCTGTTAATTGTAGCTATTAAACTGCTTTCTTGGGAGTTGTTTTTGATTCATGTGGAATAGATTAAGAGTCTGTTTTGAATCCCCCAGGGGTTCCTGTGGAGCATAATTATAGATGCACAGGAATAGGAATTCAGGTCAACAATTACTCTAATGAGATGTCCGAAGAGCATGGCCCGTCAAGGGGGAGGGTAGAGGAAGGCAGGGGAGAGAAGGTGTGTTGGGGAGGGAGACAAGAGAAATTGGGAGGAGGTGAGGGCAGGATGAAGGGGGAAAAGAGATGAAAATGTTTGTGAGGAGCAAGCTAATGAGGGGAGCAGCATTCACTACGTCCCCTACCAGGTGCCTGACACATTTTTTTTAAAGATGAAGACAAAACAGTTCAATAAACAAGAGGATGATATTGGGTATCCACAGAGAGGTGCACAGTCTTAGATTCTGATGTTCCTTTCTTGACTCTGTCTGCAGACAGTGGGGAGATATGGAGGGGCTTTGGAGTCAAATAGGCTTGTTTGATTCCTGATCCCACCCTTTTTGAGCTGCAGGACTTTTGGCAAGTTCCTTAACTTCTCTGAGCCTGTTTCCTCATCTGTAAAATGAAGGTTAACTATATAAGGTATACGTCTTAGACCATTTGGGCTGCTATAACAATACACCATAGACTGGATAGCTTATAAACAACAGATATTTATTTCTCCTAATTCAAGGCAGATTCAGTGTCTGCCAAAAGCCTGCTTTCCGGTTCATGGACAGCTATCTTACATGGCCAAAAGAGTGAGGGATCCTTCTGGGACTTTGTTTAATAAGGGTACTAATCTCATTCATGAGGGCTCCACTCTCCTAATCACCTCCCAAAGACCCCACTTCCCCAACTTCATATTGGGAATTAAGTTTCAACATATGCATTTTGGTGGGACACAAATACTTAGTCCATAGCAGTGGAAAGGGGAGAAGGGAGAAGGATCCAAGAATGGCCTATTGTCTGACATCTAGTAGATGCTTAACAAATTGTTCTAATGAGGAATCTGAGTGTGAGAAGCTAGTTTTTTCCCAAAGGCTCATAGCTCAATAGCAGAATTGAAATCTAAATTCAGGTTTATCTGATCTCCACTGCTACTAAGGAAAATGTATGACTGTCTGGTGGGGGAAGACAATGTCTGCTCTCCAGGGGTGACTCTCAGCCCATGAGGACAGTCCTTATAAGCTGGTGCTGGGGCTCAGAGGAACACCAAACTGGCCTCAACCAGCTTCAATCCAGTCATGGCAGGATTTTAAAATTAAACACAGATTTAAAAGTACCACTTCCACAAGCTGTTTTTTTCTTTTTTCCAGATCATGTTCTTGCTTACCTCTCCCCATAGGTATGTAAAGGTGTACTCATTCCCAAGTTCATCCAGGGCTTACTGAGTCTCCATAATATGGCCCCCAACAGGCTCCTGGTCTCTATATGTGTTTTGTTAAGGGGCCCAGGTCTGCTTCCTGGAGCACAGAGCAGCACCAACAGTGAATCAAGAGGCAAAAAGGAAATATCTGGCACAACTGTGTCTTGCCCAAAGCTTTGCAAAATTTTGTTATACCCCGCTGAACCCTTTTAATCTTTCTCCTCATTGAAACCAGAGTGAAATTTTTAAGATAGTGCTAACCCTCCCAGCTACTTAAGTGCATTCAGTGGCTTCCCATACACTTAGGATCAAGGACCTGGCCTCCCTCATGTTCTCACTCCAGCGCCACCTTAGGTGGTCATAAAAGCCTGACCTCATTCTGCTCTCTGGAATGCTCTCCCCCTTCCCTCTCCACAGTCCTTCACCTAGTATCTCCAATTCATTCTTCAGGACTCAGCCTGCCCTTTTATACCAAACTAGGTCAGGTTCCTCTAGGTCCTCTCTCATGGTTCCTGAATTTGGCTTTCATAGAACTCATTAGTTTGCAAATATTTGTTTACATATGGGGCTATTTGATGAATGACACCTCCTAGGAGAACTAATTTCTGCAAGGTCAAGGATTTTGTCTGCCTGGCTCAAGGTTGCATTCCCTGAGCCTAGAACAGTGTAGCATCCCACAGATACTAGTTTTTTGTTTTGTTTTGTTTTTCTGTTTTGTTTTTTTTAAGTAGGCTCCATGCCCAGCATGGAGTATGCAGCCCAATGCAGGCTTGAACTCATGACTCTGAGATTGAGACCTGAACTGAGATCAAGAGTCGGATGCTTAACCAACTGAGCCACCCAGGCACCCCTCCACAGATACTTGTTTGATGAAATAAAATGCTATGGGTAAACCATAGTATTTGAGTCCAGAATGGTGCTGATTTCAAACATTTCTTCCTCTTACTCCCAAATATTGAGAAGTCCTGGAGTTCTCAGTATTTATATCCAAAGCCTATGTCCACAGGTCACACATTATGGGCTGGCCACTGTGAAAATGTTCTGTTGATTCACAAACTGTCTACGGCCATACCACCCTGAATGCGCCCGATCTTGTCTGTCCTTGTATACAGAAAGCAAGGAAAGATTGAAGTGGCAAGCCACTCCGGATTGGTAAGTGGCAGGTTTAATAAGCAAGGGAACTTACATATGGGGTTTGTCTTGGGTAGCTGCAAGATAAGTAGATCTCCACACCCACAAGCCAAATCTTAAAAGTTTATATAAAAGCCTTAACTGAGTTCAGTCCCATATACCTTCCAGATGGTCTTAACAACATCTCACTCTCTCAAGGCTATATCCTTGGAACAACTCCCACTGTGTCAATGGTAGGCAGAATGTACATTCCAAGGATGGGGAGGGAGTGAGGAGCCTCCGATTGCCTGAGTCCAGCTCTAGGGTCAACCAGTGGTCACATCCTTTTGATTACCTCCTCCAACAATTTTCTGTATAGGATCACTAATCTGAACAGCTAGTGCACCTATGTGTCTTTTGCACATTAGGAAATAGTCCCAGAAGTAAGAAACAAGTTTCCCATTGACTATCTAGCATCCTGATCCAGGACAATATCCAATTCTTTCCCTCTTCCAAGCTGCCCTCCCCTCAGGCACATCTTCTTCCAGATGTATCTTCCTATTGGGATTGCAATAAAGATTAAGTAAAGGAACTCATGTAAATGACTAAAACAGTGCTTGGACCACTGTAAATGTGCAATCACTGTCATCCCTTATTAATAGGTCATCTTCTTCCTGCTTCAACTCCAAGCTTTAGTATGGAATATTATTCCTGCCAAGTGGACCCTTCCCTACCACATAGCCCATCATGTTGATGTAATTTCATATAATGATCTCTTCAAGACTTATGGCTTCCTGGATGCTGTCCAAGGCTTACAGTTCCTAATTGTATTGGCTCCAGGAACTTCAGAGAATTTATATTAATAGTTCTGAGGAATGAGAGCATGGTCCAACCTCTCTTAAATGAGAAAGCTGAGTCCCAGAAAGGGACCTGACCTGTCCTTATGTCAGGAAACCCCACATATTTACCCACTTTCCAGTCCTTCTACTGGCTTTTAACTCCATCCCGGCCTCCTCTGCCCCCTTGGGCTCCACTGCGCTCTGAGCATGTGCTCAGAAGGGACACAGCCCCCAACATTTCTCCTTTCTCATCCCCACGTCAGACACTGCAGCCTCCTCATCAGAAGTATTTACTATAAGTCAGCACATCCCGTGTATATCCTCTCCCCCTTTCTCCTTTCCTCTTTTCCTGCTCCCACTATCTGTACATGCTGAATTACCCACCCATATGTATCTGTGGACACTTGAGATGCCCTTACTGCAGCAGAATGTCTCAAGCTTCTGGAATGGGACCTCTCTTGGGCACCACTTCCCATTCTGTTGGCCCCCCTTCTTCCCCTAGCCCCCCACAGGCTCAGAGCAGGTGTTCTGTGTTCTCTAACAGCACCTCACCTTAGCCTGCATTGCAGACCTTGGATTCCTGCCTTGGGACTTTTCTTATATCCGGGTAGCTTTGGACACCTACGGGGTTCCAGTGAACACTCCCACAGAAACACCTGGCAGTTTGAGAGGAGCTAACACTCTTGACTGCTGGAGGTGGGAGTTAAAGGTCTTCCATTTTGTCATCTGCACTGCATGAGGCACCCATGGGGAGGGCACTTAGCCGGGCAACCTTGCAGCCTGTTCTTAGCTGATGCTCCCTCCTTCCCGAATTCACTCCCCTCGTCCCTTTTGTTCTCTGAGTTCACTTCCCATGTAAACTACTTACACACAAAACCTTACTCAGTCTGCTTTTGGAGAATCCAAACTAAGACACCAGTGTCTCCTGAAGCTACAATATCCACCCCCCCACCCCCCCACCGCATTGCCCACCAGGCTCTTCCCTGGAATTCCTCATGAGCTTCTTTCCACCTTGCAAAATTCTACCCATCTTTCAAGAATCATCTAAAATTGCACCCCCTCTAATCACATCAACCCATAAGAATCTTCTTTCTCTGCATAGCTATATCCATTTCTAAGCACTTAAAACAGTTCCTTGTTCTCATTTTCTTCTCAACAATAACAATGAATAATAGCTAACCATTATTGATGGCTCACAATTGCCAGCTTCCATTCTAAACCCTAATAATTATAAACACCTTGAGGCCAGGGCTTGTGCCTATGTCCCTTTAGGGCATAGCATGGGGTATAGCCTGAATTCTGCGATTCTCCCAAACTCCTTCAGTAAGGGATAGCTTTGCCCTGGGGACCAGAGCCGGGTGGAGAGGCCCTCCTTTCCTCTCCCTGCTGTACCTGGTTTCTCAACTACCAGAAACATGAGCTCCTTGCAGCCTTTCTAAATGCTCTATCCAGAGAAGTGAAGTGTTGCTCACATCACTTTGAGTCTGGAAATTATACTTGACCTCTAAGGCCCAGCTCAAACATTACCTCCTCATGAAGTCACCACCATCCTTCCAGAAAGAACTCTCAATGCCCTGAATTTCTGAAGCCCTTTATCTGTGCTTTTTTTATGGAGCTTCTTAATTTTAAACAAATATTGCAATTAGTTATATCCATAACTTGTCTCTCCTTTTAGCAATGAGTTAATTATTTTACCAAGCCCCAGGGCTTACCACTTACTAGCTACTCAGTACATTTTGAATGAATGAAGAATTGAAGACAAGAAGAGAGGCCAAGAGGCTACAGACAGAAGATTATCAGGCCTCCTGGCATCCTGATAAGTCTGAGGAGCCCCACAGTTGCAGATTTATAGATTATGGCAGGGTTTACTACTTGTCTCCCCAAACCCATCCTTCCCATCTTACCTAAAATGTATAGGTGGGCATGCATGGCCACCAGAATACATTTCCCAGCCTCCCGTGCAGTTGATGATTAAGTGCTGATATGTGTGAACAGAAGTGATGTGAACAAATTACAAATAATGTCTTTAAATGGAATGGCCCTGCGCTCCCTGGGGGGATGGAGCTGGGACAGCCGTTGCGGCCATGAGACAGGTGCTGCAAACAGAGGCTGGCAGAGCAAGAAGATAAAAGGAGTCCTAATAATTACAGAGCCACCCTACCACTACTAGACCCGTCACTGAGACCTCTATGGGAGAGAAAAGTAACTTCTATGTTATTTAAGCTGTTATTATTTGGTCTCTCAGTTAAAGCAGCTGAATTTGTATTTTAGTTGGAATCAGAAACACTCTGTATGTCTGATCAGTCCTGAAGGAGTGAGAGGAAGGTATATGCCAGAGATATATTGGGCCCAGGATTCGAGGTAGGTGTAGGGTGAGAGTGAGGGCAGCTAGGTGGCTGGATAGGCACAAAGCACAATGTGTGTGTGTGTGTGTGTGTGTGTGTTTAGACATATGGTGGTGTGTTTCTAATTTCCTCTTCAAATTGGAAAGAGCTGGCTGTGCAAACTGGTAGATGGAGCTAAGGGGAGAGGGGCTGGACAAGGTGTGCTGCACAAGGAAGCCAAGAGCAGGAAGCTGGTGTAGAGAACCTTGCTGGGAGTCACTGAAGGTAACCATGAGTTCCCGGACTAGAGAGCCTGAAACAGCCACTGAGTCTACAGGGGCCAGAGTAAGTTGTTAAATCAATGCCAGACCCAAGAGTCAGGAACTGGGGTGGGGGCCCAGGCAAGCAGAATCTGCTATGATTTCCATGAACACTGTATGGTGTGGGGCAGTTTATGGGGTATTCACTGGATTAAAGTACAGAAGGGGAACAGGAGCTATTTCAGATCTCTTACTCATGATATATCCCATGTTTGGAATACTTGCCCTTGCCTGTTTCTTCATTTGTTAGCTTCATTTATCCTAAAAGACTCATCTTGGATGTCACCTTCTCCAGGAAGCCTTCCATGACACCATAGACTGAGTCAAGTGCCCTTCCTCTGAGCTTCCCCTAGACCATGTTTTCTCTCTATTGTCACTATTATTAATATGTTATTGCAACACTCAGTTTATGACTGAGTTTGATAGGGTTCTCCAAGAGCAACAATCTTTGCCTTCATCCCTTCAGTGTTTCCCATGATTCCTGACACACAGTGTTAGCCAATAAACCAGTATTGAACCAAGGAGCAAGGGGATGGATGACTGGATGGTGTGGACACATGAGTGTGTGGACCTCAGACAACCCAAGAACTGGGTGGCAAATGGATTCTCTAAAGTCCACTGAGCTTCTGGGAGGGAGTTGGAAGGTGGGAGTGGGCAGTGAGTAGAAGGGAATAATCAGGACTGAGCTGCTTTCAGTAAGGGCCTAGTGTGCTCTGAACTGCGTAACTCACACCACTCTCCATCCCCAAATCTGGTACTCAGAAGTGACAATTATCAAATAACCAAAGGAGCAGATAAACACCCAAGAGTGAACACTGCATATCCCTGATTACACAATGTTCATCTTATCCACTTTTCCACTCCATGCCTCTAGGAGAGAAGAGCCTGCAGAAAATTCAACATCTCCCCTTCACCCATCCTGAGATGTGTTTTCTTTGGGGGAGGAAGTTTAGAAGGCCACATTTAAATCTAGGGAGAGAACTCAGTGAGAGGAATCATGATCATGATGGCTTCTATTCCTATTTAATCATTTCATTACTAATTAATGGGGTCATTACTACATTTGGAAGGGAAAGAACTATGATTAAAGGTTAATGCTGTTGCTGCATGCATCACACCTCAAATTATGTTATAAAAATGTCCAGAGTATTTAATTGAACCTATAAGTAACAATGTAATTACACTTAATAATGTATGTGCATCTGTATTTATTTGTGCCTCTCTGAGGTGCAGAGAGCCCCACGTGGGTGGGTTAGAAAAGATCATGGTGACTCACTGCAACCACTTGTTCATCTCCCTAGTCCTATCAGCTCCCACCCTGGCCTCCCAAGGCAGGAATGATAGGTGACCTGCCCACAAGAAATCCACCCCCTGCCCCTCCCCATTTCTCAAGGGGACAAGGTCTAATGTCAATGTTTCCAACAAGGCGGTGAGGTGGGGAGAGAGAGGGGCAGAGAACACAATAGCTGTTTGAACCCTGGGCACTTTACAGTCTTGCCAATGGGTCATGATGCTTCAAACCTATGCATCTTAGTCCCTCAGGGCTGCTATAACAAAAATTCCACATCCTGGGTGGCTTATAAACAATAAACATTTATTTCTCGCAGTTGTGGAGGCCAGAAGTCCAAGATCAAGATGCCGACAGGATTCAGGGTCTGAGGAGAGTTTCCTGGTGCACAGATGACCATTTTCTTGCTGTGGCCTCCCATGGTGGAAGGGATGAGGGGGCTCTCTGGAGATTCTTTTATAAAAGCACCAATCCCGTTCATGAGGGCTCTGCACTCACAATCTAATCACCTCCCCAAAGTCCTACTTCCCGATACCATCACTTTGGGGGTTAGGGCTCCACATATGAACTTTGAGGGGACACAAACATCCAGTCTATAGCACTATATTACTCTTTCATAACCCCATCCTTTGAAATACATTTTTCTCCTCTTGGAAGTCCTCTTTTTTACAAAGTATGGTGCATACAGACCATTGGCCCTCAGCATTCATTCTCAACTTGTAGTGTTTTCCTTTACTGCAAGGGCTAGAAATCTTAGAACTACTTTTCCTAGACTCCCTTGCAGCTAGGATTCTGGATGCAAATTTGGTCCCCACATCCTGTGCCACACACACACATTAGATTCATTCTCGTAAGGTTTGGAATGTGGCAATGAGACAGAGGCATTTTATGGCTGCTTTGGCTGTTTCAAATGGCAAGCAACTTTATAGAGATGTGAGCATTGTTGTACCAGTATTCCTCACCCTAGGGATGGTGCAACAAAGACCCAAAGGAGTTTAAAAACTTTATGAAGTAGAGTCACCACATCAGTACTAGGATGCTCACCTCCATGCTTATGTGAAACACAATTAAGATTCCATCTTGTTTATGCCAGTTATTTAGGGTTGTTCTGTCACTTTCATCAGAGCCTTATCCTAATAGGTATACCCATACTAAAGTTTTCTATTCTTTTTCTAGCCAGTGCCCAAATCCTGCAGAATATTTAACTCTGTCTGCTTAGCATTTAACTCTCACCCATAGCTTAGTCATATACAAACTCAGAAATGATACTGGAATTTCCTTCAGTGGTTGATTGCAATAATAGCTCCAAGTCTTCATCCTTTGCCAGGGAGCATTGTGGGAATCTCTCTCCATGGGCAGGATAATCTGATCCACCCCTTGATTCTGGGATTGGCCATGTGGTATGGCTTGGCCTAGAGCATGAGGCATAAGGGATGGTGTGCCAGATCCAAGCCTAGGCCCTAAGAATCCTATGTATTTCCACATACGTTCTTGAGCCTTTGAGAACATGCCCAGGCAAGCCTGCTGGTTCTAGGAAGGAGGATGAGAAATACATGGAGCAGAGCTGAATCAGCTGAGTCTAAACTAACTGACCACCAGCTGACTCCCAGACACGTGAAAAGCAGCCCACCCACAGCTGACCCCATTTATTACATAAGCAATAGATGCTTATAGGTCTATGCCACTAAGTTTCTGAGGTTGTTTTTTATATAGCATTAAGCAATGGAAAGCTGGTACATTTGTTTCTTCATGATCAATAAGAATAATCTGTGGGTATTGAGCTCTAAAATATCTTGTTTAAAAGAAAACACATACTTGGGATTTTGTTTGTTTTATATTTATTTTTTGTTTTGTTTTGTTTGTTTTTTAATTTTATTTTATTATGTTATGTTTGTCACCATACAATACATCATTAATTTTTGATGTAGTGATCCATGGTTCATTGTTTTCATATAACATCCAGTGCTCCATGCAATACCTGCCCTCCTTAATACCCATCACTGGGCTAACCCATCCCCTCACATCCCTCCCCTCTAAAACCCTCGGTTTGCTTCCTGGAGTCCATAGTCTTTCATGGTTAGTCTCCACCTCCAATCCCCCCCCCTTCATTTCCCCCTTCCTTCTCCTAATGTCCTCCATGCTATTCCTTATGTTCCACAAATAAGTGAAATAATTGACTTTCTCTGCTTGACTTATTTCACTTAGCATAATCTCCTCCAGTCCCATCCATGTTGATGTACAAGTTTGGTATTCATCCTTTCTGATGGCTGAGGAAGACATACAAATGGCTAACAGACACATGAAAAAATGTTCATCATTAGCCATCAGGGAAAAATTCAAATCAAAACCACATTGAGATATCACCTTACACCTGTTAGAATGGCAAAAATTAGCAAGACAGGAAACAACAAGTGTTGATGAGGATGTGGAGAAAGGGGAACCCTCTTGCACTGTTGGTGGGAATGCAAATTGGTACAGCCACTTTGGAAAACAGTGTGGAGGTCTCTCAAAAAATTAAAACATACTTGGGATTTAAGTAACCTGCATTCTGGTTGTAATACCTTCTACCGATGTGTGACTCAGACAAGTCATTTATTTTCTGTGTCATTTCTCAAATGACAGCTAATAAAAAAATGTTCTACCAATTTCACAAGGTTGTTGTAAAGATCAACTTTTCAAGAGTATCTTTCAAAAGCTGAAAAACCTTTGAAATTATAAATCATTAGTAGTTCCATACAGTTTCCTATCTTAAATCAGATTTTCTTTTTTTTTTATTTTTTTATTATTATGTTATGTTAATCACCATACATTACATCATTAGTTTTTGATGTAGTGTTCCATGATTCATTGTTTGCATATAACACCCAGGGCTCCGTGCAGAACGTGCCCTCTTTAATACCTATCACCAGGCTAACCCATTCCCCCACCCCCCTCCCCTCTAGAACCCTGTTTGATTTTCACAGTCCATAGTCTCTCATGGTTCGTCTCCCCCTCTGATTCCCGCCCCTTCATTCTTCCCCTCCTGCTATCTTCTTTTTTTTTTTTCTTAACATACAATGTATTACTTGTTTCAGAGGTACAGGTCTGCGATTCAACAGTCTTACACAATTTACAGCACTCACCATAGCACATACCCTCCCTAATGTCTATCCCCCAGGCACCCCATCCCTCCCACCTCCCACCACTCCAGCAACTCTCAGTTTGTTTCCTGAGATTAAGAATTCCTCATATCAGTGAGGTCATATGATACATGTCTTTCTCTGATTGACTTATTTCGCTCAGCATAATACCCTCCAGTTCCATCATAAAAGCCATCTATGAAAAACCCACAGCAAATATCATTCTCAATGGGGAAAAACTGAGAGCTTTCCCCCTAAGGTCAGGAACAGGGCGGGGATGTCCACTATCACCACTGCTATTCAACATAGTATTAGAAGTCCTAGCCACAGAAGACATGAACAGACATTTTTCCAAAGAAGACATCCAAATGGCCAACAGACACATGAAAAAGTGCTCAACATCACTTGGCATCAGGGAAATCCAAATCAAAACCTCAATGAGATATCACCTCACACCAGTCAGAATGGCTAAAATTAACAGGTCAGGAAATGACAGATGTTGGCGGGGATGCGGAAAAAGGGGAACCCTCCTACACTGTTGGTGGGAGTGCAAGCTGGTGCAGCCACTCTGGAAAACAGTATGGAGGTTCTTCAAAAAGTTGAAAATAGAGCTACCACCATACGATCCAGCAATTGCACTACTGGGTATTTACCCCAAAGATACAAATGTAGGGATCCGAAGGGGTATGTGCACCCCGATGTTTATAGCAGCAATGTCCACAATAGCCAAACTGTGGAAAGAGGCAAGATGTCCATCCACAGATGAATGGATAAGGAAGAGGTGGTATATATATACAATGGAATATTATGCAGCCATCAAAAGGAATGAGATCTTGCCATTTGCAATGATGTGGATGGAACTGGAGGGTATTATGCTGAGCAAAATAAGTCAAACAGAGAAAGACATGTATCATATGATCTCACTGATATGAGGAATTCTTAATCTCAGGAAACAAACTGAGGGCTGCTGGAGTGGGGGGTGGGGTGGGAGGGATGGGGTGACTGGGTGATAGACACTGGGGAGGGTATGTGCTCTGGTAAGTGCTGTGAATTGTGCAAGACTGTTGAATCTCAGATCTGTACCTCTGAAACAAATAATGCAATATATGTTAAGAAGAAAAAAAAAAGAAGAAGAAGAAGGTAGCAGGAGGGGAAGAATGAAGGGGGGGAAATCGGAGGGGGAGATGAACCATGAGAGACAATGGACTCTGAAAAACAAACTGAGGGTTCTAGAGGGGAGGGGGGTGGGAGGATGGGTTAGCCTGGTGATGGGTATTGAGGAGGTCACGTTCTGCATGGAGCACTGGGTGTTATGCACAAACAATGAATCATGGAACACTACATCTAAAACTAATGATGTAATGTATGGGGATTAACATAACACTAAAAAAATTAAAAAAAAAAAAAACTAAAAAAAAAATATAGTAAGAGGGACACAGGGAGGAAAAATGGAGCTCAGAGTCAGTTCCCAAAGGGGACTGTAACAATTACAAGATGAAGAGAGAACTGGTGGCATTTTTGTAGCCTTAGTTATGCAGGCCCTGGGGGAATGGAGCCAGGAATTTGGGGGCAGGGAGGAGGCAGACAAGGAAGGAAGCCAGGGGAGAAGGACATTGAGATATCATGTAGAGAGATGCTATGAATTGTAAAGAAACATTTTCCTCTATTTTCTGGACTGCAGGTATTCATAATGGGATATTTCCCAAGCCCTTCCAGATAGCATTCTAGTAAGAAGAAATTTTATGCCCAGTAGCAGCACTTTGGGAGTCCAGTGGCAGAGCGATGAAGACTTAGCTCAAGGCAGAAAGCAAGGATGCCATGTGGAGGAAGTGCAGAATAGAAATCCCACTGTGTTGAACTCTGGGGTTGCTGTGTGACTTACTTCAGCCATAAAACGTGAGCTAGAGTCTCATGTGTTATAGTACTTCTGAGCAAAAGCTTTAAGAACAAGCTCTTGATCTGCTATTTTTCTTTTCCCTTTTTAAGTCCAATGACATTGAGCTCCTGTCAGCCTGGGTTCTAGAGTAAAGGTGCCCTAAAGCAGAGCCATAAATAGACAGTTGGAAGTCCAGAAAATGAGGCAAAACATTTGTTTACAATTCCCACACTGGACATGGAACATGAGTGAGAAATTAACCTCTGTGTAAGCCATTTAGATTTGGGGCTGTTACCATAGCATAATCTAGCCCATCCTAACTGATATGGGGTGGCTATGGGAGCTGGTGAGGCAGGATGTTACTGGAGTCACCCTAAATAAAGGGGTAAACTGAGTGAGGCAAGCCCACATTACCAGAAATGGAGTTTATTCAGGGATAGCAAGAGAATTGCAATTCAGGAAACAGGCACTCTAGCCAGCCACAAGAAAGTAAGGCTTTTTTTAATTTTTATTTTTTTAGAGAGAGACAGAGAGCAGAGAAGGGGGGCAGAGGAAGAGGAAGAGAGAGAATTTCAAGCAGATTCCCTGCTAAGCATGGAGTCTGACACAGGGCTTGATCCCACGACCCTGAGATCATGACCTGAGCCGAAACCAAGAGTTGGATGCTTAACCCACTTAGCCACCCATGTGCCCCAAACAAGTAAGTCTTTTGAGGATTTGGAGATGGCTATATTTATAGGCAAGGGGGAAGTCCAGCCAGAATCTAGCAGTTAGTTCATTGGCTTAGGGATGGAGAAAGACTCTTGATGTATGTTTGTTGGTTAAGAGATGAGTCTCCATCTTCTGTAAATCAGGCATTTACGGGAAATCAGACTCTTAAGTTCTTAAGTTCCATTCTTCTGAGGGTGCATGCCAAAGAATCTCCATTTCATAGCCTTTGGTTCCATTTTAAATTGAAATCCTTTCTCACTTTCTCACTGGTGTTGGTAACAAAAAGAAAAGATCAAAGCCAAGAGTTCAGCTATAGAGAGGGATTTTTCCTGGGAGGGAAAAATAATGACAATGAGGTGGAAGGACTAGGGTGCTGGGACACACAGGCACACAGGGGCCTTTGAGCCAAAGTAGAAGCTAGACATTGTAATGAGAGGTAGTAGGGCTTACCTGTTGGCAGGATGGGCTCTGGAGCCAAATCCCTCTTTCTCTGCCCCATGGACAAAGACCAACTATTCTGTGTTTCAGTTTCCTCTTCTGCAAAATGGAGGTGATGAAAATAGCATCTACTTATAGGGTTGTTTTGGGGACTAAATGAGTTGCCCACATATAATGAGCTGCCCATGTGTACTTAGAACAGTATCCAACTGTTCTAGTAGTAGTATTCTTAGTAGTGGGAGATGCTTAACGCACATTAATTGTTAGTACTAATCTTTGCAATGTTCCCATTTTGCAGATAATAAAATTGAGTTCCAAAGAGGGCCCAAGATTTCCTGAAGATCACAGAACCAGCCAACGGCAGAGAAGTCTTCACTACTAAGGCCAGTAAATGTGCTGGCTCTGCCCGAAATGGGTGTGGAAAGCCAATGACAAGCCTTTAATTTGCTCTTAAGCCAAAACAGCTGTTAGTAAATTAAACATTGATTGTAAAAGGGCCTCCAATTAAGATTCACTAATTATATCACCAGCTCAATTGTCATGCAATTTATATACAATTACCCTAGAACAAATATTTAATTACTTTCCTCTTAATACATTGAACTAATATTGTTCCTCAAGCTGTGGGATAGGAATATGGAAACATTTAATTGACATGGAGACATGAAATCAGAGAATTAATGAGACAACAGCCACATTGTCCTGTCTGTAGTGTGACAGAGGCCTGGAGTAAGGAGAAGAAAGGAGATCAGCAGAGGGAGGACCCTTGTATCTGTATCTTTTCTTCTTGTGATTGAGGAGGTGGAAGTAGAGATGGATGATATGGAAATATGGCAAGTTCCTGAAGAGAGTTGTCCAGAACCCTCCTGGGGATGTCTGAAGCTGTCATTGCTTGAACCTGCATTGCAGCTTAACTTCTCCCTCCACTCAATCTTCTCTCCCTGAAGTTGTCAATCCTGAAGGCACTCCCTAATACACATCCTGCACACTAAATCACCATGCCCAGTCTGTACCAGAAAACTCCAGCTGCAACAGGAAGCCACTGGATTTTTCTGAGCGGAAAGTGGCACGATGTGAATCTCCATTAATTGGCTGGGGCTGAAGAGGACCAAGAGGTAAAGCAGAAACCTCTATTAGGAGCCCACTACTGGGAGTTGTTCAGAGTCTGGGATCCTCTGCTCTAAAGGGTAAAGGGAAGGTCACAGCCAGGGGCCCTTGGAGGAGAAGGACTCAGATTCTGGCATGGGGAAGAATTCAGGGGCCGAGGTGCGGGCTGTGGTCATTGCAGGCCACTGTTCCTGCTCTGTCCTTTGTCTGGGATGGGTTCTGTTTGCAAAAGCAAACTGTTCCCCCACAGAGCTGTCCCTTGTGCATTCAGTGGGCCCTGAACCCAGTGGCCCCAGCATCCATGGAATGCTTGTGGGTTTGGTTCAGAGAGGGAAGTAGGAAACTTACATTATATAGACAGTTATTTCACAGGCTGATAAAATCATTGTAATAGATTAATAATCTGTAATATAAAACTTAATACTTGCTTAAGCCTGTCTGTTCAAGAAAAGCTGAGTTTGATTCACAGATTTCTAGCACCGAGATAAAGCAATAAACCCAGGCCTTGAGAAGAGGGGAGGGTCTTGGATGTAAATCTTTTCCCCAAAGTCTTCTGAAACATGGGACTCTGTTCAGCACTGGTTCTGCCTACCAGCCATGAACTTGAGCAAAACTATTTAATCCCTGAATCACTTTCTTCTTCCGTAAAATAAGAATGACTACAATACTGGATAGTCCACCTCACTGAGTTGTGAGTCACACATGAGATACGGAGTGGCCATAGTGTGTGTGCTATAAAATGAGAAAATCCAGGGCGCCTGGGTGGCTCAGATGGTTAAGCATCTGCCTTCGGCTCAGGTCATGATCCCAGGGTCCCGGGATCGAGTCCCGCATCGGGCTCCCTGCTCTGCAGGGAGCCTGCTTCTCCCTCTGCCTCTCTCTCTCTCTCTGTCTGTCATGAATAAATAAATAAAATCTTTAAAAAAAAAAAAGAGAAAATCCAGGATGGGTATTGTGGTTATCTTCCCTGGGGATAAGTGCTACCAGGGAAAGATCTGAGGTGACCCACATCTTCTCTCAGAAAGACTCTCAGCCAGAGGTGAGAAATTTCACCTCTAAATTCTGGAACCCTTGTTATACATTTCTCTAGCAGGATTTGCCTCTGAGGAATTCTCTCCTTATGATTTTATTAGACGGAAAGATAGGGAAGGAAATTTCCAGACACGGAGTGCCCCATGATGTGCCAAGAACTGTGCTGGGAGTTTTAAATCTATTGCCTCAGGTAACATCCCCATATTTCTGTTGGGAAAATCTCTGAAAGACAGAAATGGGGGGGAAAAATGCAACAACAATGAAAAGATGACTTTTGGATGTTCTTCGGAGTGCAATCTGCCAGCTTATCTGATTCTGTGGGGTCTGTACATTTCATTGTCTTTGAGCTATTTACAATCTGTATGTCCTAGAAAACTGATAGTAATGTAAATGATCTTGGCCTTACAAATGCAAATGAGTGTGTTTGGTGGAGATGCAGCTGATTATTACCCAAAGGTTATTGACCAGTTTTGTGGATCTTTGTAAATTTATTTCAGTGTTCCTGATTGCTCATAGGCAGGTGTTCCTTGACTTCTCCCTTCAACGAGTTGTCCTATCTTAGTGGTTCCCTCATTAAATAATGAGTTAAATAACAACTTCGACATGTAGTTATTTTATGTTTATATAAGAGTCATAATCTTAACTTTAAAAAAGTATCCTTTAATATTATATATCAGAAAATTGAGAGAAGCCTTGCCCAATGTCACTGGACTATAGATTCTCACAGCTGGGATTTGACCTTGGGTCAGTCTGGTTCCTTCCACTTTATGGAGCAGCTTCAACAGGTCATGTCCTACTGATGCACGTATGTGCCTTTTCTCTCCTGATTTTTGTTTGTCCTGGAGGACTGAAGATCCTGGACCTAACACTCAGGAGTAATTACTTTTTGAGGGAATGAAGGAGCAGGGTCAGACTGGGTTCTGGGCACTGCAGTTCACAGAATAGTCTGGCAGGTAAGGGACAGACTTGGATGTGAGGATCAACACACTCTGGAGAAGGGCTTGGGGTGGGGAAGAAAGGGAAGACATGGATAGGAGAAATGTCCAGAAACCCAAGCTTGGTCTCTTTCCTTCCCTCTCTTCCTTTACCACCTGCCACCACCTGCCATATCCAGAATTCTCCCTGTAACTACAGCATTAGGTGAGGGTTAGTGAAATCCCAGCTTCACTCTGAAGGACCTTGGATTTAGTCTTCAAATTTTCCCATGAAGTGCAATCTCACCGAGCCCCTCTCTCAGTGTCTAGATGAGCCTCCTAACTTTTGGTTTCTCCAAATTCAGCTTCTCCCTTGCTGATCTATCTTACACCACCACTACTGCCAGATTAATGCCCCTGAAAGAACACATGGATGGCCTTCCCTGGCTGGTGTTAGAAATGTCTGGAAAGTATTTGTTGAGGAACATTGAAGGACACTGCTTCCTCCTTCCCTCCTTCTTTCCTTTTTCATCCCACGAGTATTTTTATTAACTGCTTGCCCCCACTGGTTAATGTGATAAAACATTACTTGGGGGCCCCTAGGGGTTACAAGAAGGGACCTCTCTGATTCAGGGGGAAAGACCTTTTAAATAAACTACCATCTAAGACTATTATAATCTCTACCCTCTCTTGCTTGGTCAGTCTCCAAGACCCTCTCACCTTCTAAGTACTGTATTTGTCTTAATCTGTCTGCTCAATAAGAAAGCAAGCCCCATGAGGACAGGGATTTATGGGGGTCTTTGTTTGGGTTTTTTGTGGGGGTTTTTTTGTTGTTGTTAAGTTTTGTTTTGTTCTCTTGTTGTCTGTTTTCATCCCATCATTGACTGGTACATCATGCATGATCAATAAATATTTGTTGAATGAATGAATAAATGTGCATCTATCAGGGTCATCTTGGCAGCTGGTAAAGTACATCAATCACTGGCATTTTACTGATGAAGAAATTTGAGGTACAATTTGCCTAAGGGGAATCCACCTAAGAAAATGACAGAGCCCAGATTCTGGTGCAGGACTCCTCAGCCATGGCCCCTGTCCATACCAGTCAGGCAAGAGATGCCCATTAAAGCCACACAGCAGGACAGGATGTGAGGGTCACTGGCTGCCACACTGACCAGAGGTGAGCAGGACAGGAGTGTGGGCAGGAGTAGGCAGGGACTGCCTCTGGAGGAGAAGGGACTAGAGCCCAGAAGGGAGTGGACAGGACAAGATAAGCTTGGGGCTGGAATCCGTGAGGTGGGTTAAGGACTATGAGGCTAGACAAAGAGAGGAAGGAACAAGATGGGGGGTTAGGCGGTGGTTTTTCATTCATTCAGTCAGTCATTCAACATACATTGAGTATCTACTATATTTTAAGTATACCACTTGGCTTTGAGATACAAAAAAATGATTAAGACAATATTTGCTCTCCAGGAACTTGTGGTCTAAAGAGGGAGAAACACATATACGAGCAGAAGTTGTGGGAAATATACATCAGAGTTCAGTGGGACACAGAGACAGAAGCCCTAAATCCATGGGGAGGGAGGTACAGAGGGCGGGGTGTGCTGCAGAGATGGCATCACTGGATCGTTTTGCCTTGAGCTGAATTTTGGATGACTGGTGTTTGCCAGGAGCTTGGGCGTGTGGAAGAGAACTCCAGGCAGAGAGAATGCATGGAGAGCAATGGAGAGGCAAGATGTAGGCTGGTTAAGGGGCCCGCCCAGCTGAGGCAGATACCATATGGGGCTGTGGAGGACATGCACAGAGGCCAGGTGAAAAAGGCTGGTGGATGGAGGCCAGGTCATACAGACGCCCATGTGCCAGGCTCAGGGATACTGGCATTACCCCCTACACCAGGGGTCTGCAAACTTTGTCAAAGGCCAGATGGTAAATAATTGAGGCTTTGAACTCTGCCAAAAGCAGCCATAGATAGTGTGTAAATAAATGGGCATGGCTGTGTTTTCTAGTAAAACTTTACACACACACACACACACACACACAATGGGCAGCCATGAGCAGTGTTTTGGGAGAGGAAAGGATCCAAAGATTTAGGAGGCCAGAATGTGCCAGGTATATTAAAGCAGGCAACTTGTCGGGAGCCAGGTAAAACAGCCCAACTATGAATTTGCAAGTCTAAGTAGAATGGCAACAATAGGAAATGAAAAAAAGATGCGGAAACCACTTTGTACAACCAGTGAAGGGGTTTGGTAGCTAAAATAATACAGGACATGAAGAGCACAAAAGAGTTAACAGTGGATCCCAGATTTTGAGCATGGGTAGGAGGGAAGAAAGCAGTGACTTTGTGATTTAATTTTAGGCAGAGATGTAGATAAAGATATTCATCAGGAATTGCAAAACAAATCAGAAAAATCGCTTCCATGTTACTGCAAAGGCAGAGATTCTTTTTAGAAGCAAATATTACCTGCAGGTGGAGGGAAAGGGATTGGGGGTGGTGGGCAGGGGGAGAGGCGATGTCTTCCAAATAAGCTTTTTGCTAACTCGAAGGGAAATGGATACATCTGGAAAATTTAAAACTGTTTGCATAAGGGATGCCTGGCTGTTCAGGCCCTGTTTCTCAAACCCCAGGTGTTACATAAGATAATGTTGCTAAAATGTTTGGGACTTAGGGAGAGAGACTGTATAAACATGTGGTTTTACTATAGCTCATAAAAGATGATTGTGTGGAAACCTCAGAAAAATTGAAATTTTGTACAGTATAAATGAATGGCTTCCCTTCTTTTATGGCTGTGCCTCACTCAAGGATTGAAGATGTGATTAGAAATGGGTGTCTAGAGACCGGGCCAAGGTACTAGGATTTAGCAAGTCGCCTCCATTTGGCTATTGTGTTCTGGGAACTATGGCGTGTAGGTAAAAGAAAGATAGTGTGTAGATACGAGTGGGCATGTGTTTGTGGGTGCTCCGGCCCAGGCGTGGGAAGAAAAATGAGTGACTGCCAAGTAATCAATGGGACCATGGGAGTTGGCTGGTTCAGGTAGTAGCTGGGACTCCCTTTGCAAAACTCCCGGGGAACTTGACCTCCATGCATCTCCTCAGCAATTCCCATTTTCTCAAGCAAAATGAAACGTGAAATGGACTTGTTCTTTAATGGCAGCATTTTGTGTTTATTCACCCACGAGGGGACAGAACAGCCATGCCTTTGAAGAGCCAGCTTCATGTATGGTCCCGGGGCCTGCTCTCCAGGGCACGGGCTGTGAGAACTTGTGTGTGTCCAGAATACCAGAAAATCTGCCAGAAAGAAAGAGAAGGGGATGGGAAGGTAGCAAATACTTCAAGGAATACCTACAGAATTCTTTCCAGGTGTTCCCTCCTTGGTTCTTCACTGTGACGACTTCTCCAGTAAGACTCTGCCCACCAGAGTCTAGTGGGCAGAGGAACAACTGGGTGAGGTGGGATGGGGTGTGTGGGGTAGGTGGTAGGAGACAAGGAAGCATTATAATGTGTCACTTGGAAATCCTTCTTCATCTTTTTTTTTTTTTTTTTTAAGATTTTATTTATTTATTCATGAGAGACAGAGAGAGGCAGAGGGAGAAGCAGGCTTCCCAAGGAGCAGGGAGCCCTATGCGGGACTCGATCCCAGGACTCTGAGATCATGACCTGAGCCGAAGGCAGACGCTTAACCATCTGAGCCACCCAGGCGCCCAATCCTTCTTCATCTTAATGGAAGAATCCTCTACCACCAGGGGGAGGCCTGGTAGCATGGAAAGAGCCAAGGCCTGAGAAACAGGTCAGGGGTTCAAATCCTGAGTCTGCACGTGCCAGACGCCAGGCCTCAAGCTTAATCTCTTAGAACCTGCTTTCCTCAACTGTAAGATAAGCATGGAAAGATCTCTGAACTATTGCATGATTTTTGGTAACCACCATGCCCTTGGCCCGCCCACTCTATACATGCTAGCCTGTGTATGACCACTGCCAAGTCTTATGTCAACAAGAACCCGGGAGTCCCAATTTCCTGGGCCAAGTTCAGCTGAGGTTTTCACCGACTGGTCTCAGCAGAGCTGGGGGAGTATTTTGGGTCTCATTGCTGAAACCTTCAGTTCACACATACTGACAGACTCTATGCTGTGTTCTGGGTATGGTGGGGCACACCAAGGCAGCCACTCACGTGGCCCCAGAGGTTGAGAGGTAAAGCCTGATCCCAAATCATGATAGTGCATGGTAGAAAGTGAGGCAGGCTCCACAAATAGTGGATGGCAGGAGCGAGACAATGCAGAGGAGAGAGCGTTCTTTGGTTTTGGAGATTCTGCTGCTTATTAGCTCTGTGATTGTGAGCAAATCACATAACCTCTTTGAGCTGTGTCCTCTCTGTCTGCAGGATGATAGAAATGGTGAGTATGAAGTCATGGGGAAGAGTAAATGAAAAAACATATGGAAAAGCATATAGCAAAGTGCTGATCTGGGTTTGATGGTTATGATTAGCAGGTTCGAGTCCATAAGTTAATTTTCCCTTCTACTTCTCATTTAGCAAACCGTGCAGCTGGAGCCCTACGATGGGAGGAAAATAGCTCTGTGCTCCAGGAGAGCAGGACTAGAGTCTTATCTCTATGCACCGAGGTCTGCCACAGGCTTGGCAGATGGGGGAGGTTCTGCCACAGTCAGCATACAGAGAAGAATACATTTAATGACTGGCCCCAGAGAGCACACTGCATCCCAGAACTAGGAAAGAACTGGAAGAAAGAAACCTGCCCTCATCACTTCCTTTAGGTGTCCAGATCGCCCTACCCCTGGCTCTGCCCCT
The DNA here is from genome assembly GCF_029215605.1 of Mirounga angustirostris. Taxonomy (NCBI): domain Eukaryota; kingdom Metazoa; phylum Chordata; class Mammalia; order Carnivora; family Phocidae; genus Mirounga; species Mirounga angustirostris. The sequence goes on from NW_026991716.1 coordinate 36,565,555, forward strand.
GGAAAGGCAGACCAGTAGGGGCTGCATCCATGGGTGCCTCGCCCTCGGGCTTCCAATTGGGTTCAGTCAGTGGGGAGTACCAACAGGAGATCAAAGAACAGGTGGAAGGTGAGATGAGATCTCTATTACCTGAGATCCCTCCCTGCCAGGTTACTGCAGTCGGTAGCTCAGGAAAGGCCACAGATCCTGTCTGCAGCCCTTTCCCTACAGTCGCTGTCTGCCTTTCTGGAAGTAACTCCATCCCATCGCCCCTTTGGGCCCAGGGGAGGTAGCTGTATCCCGCTGTCGCCAGCACCAGGACATTGCGCAGACCTTAACGCTGCAGGTGGCTTTTCCTCCGTTTTTTCAGTGGAACTTACCGTTTGTTAACAGGGACCTTGACTTTTACAAAACTTGTAAGAGAAATTAGGAAATGATAAAAAATGATGTGATCCAGAAACGAAGGCTAACGAGAGCATAACCTACAGAGCTGGAGTAAGTGGGTGCCTGGGAAGGAGAAGATCTTGTGAGGACACTTCCAGGAGTGGACCGGAAGTGAGCATGCTCCATTCAGGGTGTCTGGAGTGAGGTCTCATGGGATGGAGGGTAAGACAGAGAGCCTGGCTTCGCCTGGGACAGTGAGATCTGGCTGGCACTAGGAGGTGAGCCAGTCCCCACAGCCTGAGTACAGCAGGAGAAGCCAGATTCAAGGGCTCATCTCCTGAAGTTTCGTCACAGAGAGCGTGTGCCCTGAGGGTTCCCCCTGACTGAAGACAGTTTCCGCACTGAAGACAGATGACCCACTGTAGAGAGGGCCCACACTAGGGAAATAAAGGGGAACAATCCCAATGTCTTTGGAAGAAATCTGCAGAGTTCCAGGTGAGAGATGTTGGAAGATGTCTGGAAAGGACAGCAGACATTTTCTGGGTGTTCCTGGGCCTCTGGCCTGCCAAGTGGATTATGGCCAACAGTTATGGACCCAGGTTCTCAAAATGGTAGGAAATGGGCTACCTGGGATTAGGGGGAAGTGTGCGTGTGGGTGGGGGTGAGGGAGAGTGTGAGACACAGAACTCAATGGCTGTTTTCAGCTAAGTAAACAGAAGGCTTCAATCTCTGTGGAGAAGCTTGGTTATTTTACTGGGGATAAAATGTTTACTTAACTGTCCCCACCCCAGTCATTGTCTTTGGGCCCCTTTGCCACACAACACATGGGACCTATATTCACCTTTCATAATATTAGCATGCTTGTATGTGTTCTGAGTCTATCTCCTCAGTTAAGACTGTGCCCTCCACAGGGATCTTCCTGTCTGGCTGGCTTCCCTACAGGAACCCCCACATCCAGCATCCTGCCATGCCTTAGGGATCCCCAGTCTGAGGGGGAGACACAACCCTGCCCTCAGGGAGCCCCAGTCTGAAGGGAGACACAGCCCTGTCCTCAGGTAGCCCCAGTCTGAGAGGGGAGACACAGCCCTGCCCTCAGGGAGCCCCAGTCTGAGGGGGAGACACAGCCTTGCTGTCAGGGAACCCAATCTGAGGGGGGAGACAGAGCATCCTGCCCTCAGGCAACCCCAGTTTGGAAGGGGAGATATACCCTTTTCCCCCAGCAAGCCCTTGTCTGATATGATTCTTCTGCCCTCTGAAGCACCCCTGTCTGATGAGAGAGATGGGACTTGCACCACAGGTCTCACAAAAGGAGTCAACTGCAATCCCACCAGAGGCCAAGAGCAGAAGTGCTGAGAAAGAGATCCAGCAGTGCCCCAAGTCTCAGCTGTGTATTGTAGAGTCACAGGCTGCAAGGAGCCACATGAGGCCTACAGAGAGGCCAGTCTCTGCTCTCAGGGAGTCCTGCCAAGTCCTGGTTCCTGTCATCCTGAGCCGCTCACAGATGTTCTGCTCGCAGGCTGATCATTTTGCATGGTCAGTTTGCAATATGGGCTTTTGGGGTATTGCCAACCATGTGTAATTCTCTAATCTGTTGGTCATGCTCAAGTTGTAAAAAACAAGCCAAGGGCTAAAGGTCAGGCGGCCAATGTCCAGCTGGCCCTGGAGGGAAGGGGGAGCAGGAGAGGGATCATGGGCCCTTAATGTGACAGGGAAGTAGGGACCTGCGTGGTAGGAGCACAGGTCAGGGACTGGACACCAAGAAGCAGATCAGTTCCATTTCTGCTGGCTGCTGGAAATATCTATGGGCTGGAGCAATTTGGTAGCTGGGTAAAGGGCACTGCATGGGGAGTGGGGAATAGATCTGGTGCCTAGCATATGGAGTCTCATTACCACATGGATCCATACCCAGGTCTAAATACATCCATACGTGATGCAGTGCAGCATCCTGCCTCCTCCTGGCACCCCGCACCTTCACCTTGTCAGATAGGGCAAAGGGTGACACCAGACTCGGGGGCAACTGAGGGGGGTGGGCTTTGACACAGTCCCCTTGGTGAGTGAAATGCCAAGCGGTGAAAGTTGCTGGAAGAACAAAGCTCTCCCAATCTGGTGAGGATCTCCTGTGACAGAAAGTGAAAAGGGGCTAGTGGCAAATGTTGGAGAATGATTTCCTTAGTTCTCAGCTTGGGTCCAGGAGGCAGTCTCTCTAGGAGTCTCAGGGACCATGCCCAGATCCCCGCTACAAAGTCAGGGACTGGTAGGCAGATCTGGGGGGAACATGGAAGTTGTGGGTTCCAATCAAAGTTCTCACATGAGTTCTTTTAAGTCAAATGATCTAAGAACTTGTCCAAACTCTTCCCCTGACACAGATGGGGAGACTGAGGCCCAGAGCCAAATGGCTTCTCCAAGGTCACATAGCCTGTTAGTGGCAAAAGGGAACACATAAGAGAGAACCCCTGACACTCCATGTGGACCTCCTTCTGTTACTTCAGATACCACCTCACTGCCCTCAGGGATGTGATGGGTGCTCCAGGGAAGTCTCTGAGCTGGAGGTTAATGGGCAGGAGGTTTCTCAGCGGGTGCTCTTGGGATCAGCACCTGGGGAAGGAAGGGGCAGAAGCAGGAGAGGGTGGAGGGAGAAGTTGATTTCTGTTGTACAGTCTACACAGAAGCCTCCCCGACCCTATGGGAGGGGATATGAGAAGGGACTTGGTCTACACTGGTCTGTCCCTGTGTCAATCTGTCCCTGGCAATGGGATACTCTAGGAGGGGTGCAACCTCGGGCAAGGAACTCACTTCAGCTGAGGCAATCCTCAGAAGGCTGGCAGGTGGGGAAATGAATCCTTCCTTCCTGAAAGGGACCCAGGGGGCTCGTCACTGAACCACTACGTTGGTAAAAAAGGGAAGCATACCACCTGCTTTGCATACCTTATGTAAGGGATGTGAGAATTAAATCCAGTATCCTCCACACATGCGCTTTGAAATATAAGGGAGAAGCATGAGGAGGTCTTCCTGTCTGCCGCTGGCCTACTGTGTGAAGCTCTGGGCTGGGTTTTGGTGGAACACAGCAACAGGAGGGCCCCATTTGCCCCTGCACGCAACTGTGAGGGCCTGGGAAGGAGGGTGTATAGCATGTGGGCTCCATGTTTCTCCCAGACCACATGTATGTTCCCCAGTGGAGCATCTCTCCCCCGATAATCTGGTCTCTAGGCCAGCAGGGTCCCACATGCTTGGAAAAGAAGAACCCATTTTGGGACTGGCTCTCCAGATGAGCTAGCAAGAGCGCCACCCCTTCTCCTCCGTGGTTTCCCAGACCCTGTAATCTGGCATCAGGAGACTCTAGGGTGAGTATTTAATATTTGCATAACAAACCTCCACTCACTTGATCATCGAGGTAAAGTGGAAAGACCAAAGACAGGCATGCACTGTCCTTAATCCTGTGCCAACACTAGCTGTGTGGCCCTGGGCCAGTTCAGTTTCCTCACTAGAAAAATGAGAATAATAATCGAGAAGATTAAATAACCTAACATTACATAAAATTGCTCTTACTGTGCCAGGCGTGTGGAAAGTTCTAGATCTCTTCCCTCCTTCTTTGCTTCTGTCTTTTGGTAAGATAGCCAGGATAACTGCCCAGGGAGTAGGACTGGGGGAGCCACCTCTCGTCCTTCCAGTACTTCTCAAGAGGAGAACAGCCACACCTTCCTATAACCTGTCACCTTCCTTCTGTGTCAGATTCTTGTAGGCAAAGCCTGTGGATTTGGAACTTTCTTTCTCTCAGACTTCCCAGCCCCAATGCCAGGCACTTAACAGAGGTAGAAAACTCTGAGTAGGGTGGTCCAGGGAGGGAGATGTGAGACAGAAAGGACTAGAAGACCATCCATGCCTTTGGGGAAGGCTCTGAGGTAGCAGCTGGGCTATGGGAAATAAATGATTCACTCAAGAGGAAATATGATTTTTCTATAGTCTGTGGAGCTCATCGGTAAGGGCTGGTTGATTGAAACCTTGAGAGATTAAGTAAACAGAGAGATGCTTCGAGATTGAATCTGTGTCTCCTTCCTTGAGAATTCATTTGCTCTCTTGGAACTCCCAGCCCCACCCCACCCCATCCCCAGCTCCTGGAGTGTTCACAGTCCCATCAAAAGGACTGGGGTAGGGAGGGGTCAGGAGTCCAACTTCAGCAGGAGACAATTAAAGAAAAGCTCCATTTCAGGGAAAGATGGCGGAGGAGTAGGGGACCCTATTTCAACTGGTCCCCGGAATTGAGCTGGATATCTACCAGACCACTCTGAGCACCCATGAAACCAGCCTGAGATGTAAGAAGATCTGGACCTCTACAAACAGAATATCGCAGGCAGTTGGTTTTGAGGTACGAAGCGGAGAGCCGGGATCCTGCGGGCAGATATTGGAGGATAAACAGCAGCAGGAGGGAGCCTGGCCGTGGGGATCCTACACCGCCAGTGAGTGACAGCCTCACGCGCTGTGGACAGGCACAGACTCGCAGACCGGTAGCATTGAGAAAGGACTTTAGAGCAGCCCCCGGGGTGGAAAACCAGACCGGTGGGGTCGCACGCATATGAACCGCAGGCCCCCCAACAGAAACCCAGAGCGACAGTTGCACGCACGCGAACTGCAGCCTCTGAGACAGAAGCCCGGTGCACCGGGGTCCTGTCGGTGAACTGCAACCCCCCAGGAGTGGAAACCCCAAGCGGCGGAGTTGCGCACAGGCGAACTGGGAGCGGCTGGCGGTTTTAGAAGCACAAAGGGCAGAGACGTGCCCCGACCTGGAGGCAGGACTGGGAGCACTACGGAGGGGCGCACAACCCAGGACGCTGCAGTTTATAGCAGCACGGACAGAAACGGATACAGTGTGGCCTGGAGAGCTCACTGAAGAACAGACTGAGGTCTCTCTGCTCTGAGGCAGAGGGTTGGAAAAGGTCTCTTCTGCTCTGACTCGCAGAAGAGATGAGGAAAGCCACCAGGGAAAGGCACCAGAGAACAAAAGCCCCAAAGACTGATTCCCACTGAGCCCATCCCCCACCACAGGGGCGCAGGGCAATTCCGCCCAAACAGGGTTGCCTGAGTAACAGCGCGGCAGGCCCCTCCCACAGAAGACAGGCTGGGAAAACAAGAGGCCAGCAACCCTAAGGTCCCAAGAAAACAGGTGCATCTTGCTTGGGTTCTGGTCAATAATTTGGACTCTATACATTCCCTCAAACACCCATCAACAGAATGACTAGGAGGAGGAGCCTCCAAAACTGAAAAGACTCAGAGATTATGACTTCTGCTGCAGATTTACAAATGGATGCAGATATAACCAAGATGTTGGAGATGGAATTCAGGCTAGCAATTGTGAAGACAATGAAGAAATAAAAGGGGAATTGGCAGAACTTAAAAATGCTATCAATGCGATCGAATCCAAACTAGATAATCTAACAGCTAGGGTAACTGAGACAGAAGAGAGAATAAGTGACCTGGAAGACAATATAATAGATAAAAAGGGAAAAGAGGAGGCCAGGAAAAACAACTCAGAATCCATGGAAATAGAATCAGAGAAATAAGTGACACCATGAGGCCTTCCAAAGTCAGAATAATTGGAATCCTGGAGGGAGTAGAGAGAGAGAGAGGGCTAGAAGATGTATTTGAGCAAATTGTAGCTGAGAACTTCCCTAATCTGGGGAATGAAACAAACATTTGAGTCCTAGAGGCAGAGAGGACCCCTCCTAAGATCAAGGAAAACAGGCCAACACCCCGGCATGTAATAGTAAAACTTGCAAATCTTAGAACCAAGGAAACCATCTTAAGGGCAGTTAGGGGGAAGCGATTCCTTACATACAGAGGGAGGAACATCAGAATAATGTCAGACCTATCCACAGAGACCTGGCAAGCCAGAAAGGCCTGGCAAGACATATTCAGGATACTAAATGACAAGAACATGCAGCCAAGAATACTTTATCCAGCAAGGCTTTCATTTAGAATGGATGGACAGATGCAGAGCTTCCACGACCGGCAGAAGTTGAAAGAATATATGACCACTAAGCCGGCCCTGCAAGAAATATTAAGGGGGGTTCTATAATAGGAGAAAGACCCCAAGAGTGATCTACAACAGAAATTTACAGGGACAATCTATAAAAACAACGTCTTCACAGGCAACATGATGACAATTAATTCATGTCTTTCAATAATCACTCTCAACGTGAATGGCCTAAACACTCCCATAAAATGGCACAGGGTTGCAGATTGGATAAAAAGACAGGACCCATCCATATACTGTCTACAAGAAACTCATTTGGAACCTAAAGATACATCCAGCCTGAAAGTGAAGGGATGGAGCTCTATCTTCCATGCCAGCAGACCTCAAAAGAAAGCTGGGGTAGCAATTCTTATATCAGACAAATTAGATTTTAAACTAAAGTCTGTAATAAGAGACACAGAAGGACACTATATCATTCTTAAAGGGTCTATCCAACAAGAAGATCTAACAATTGTAAATATCTATGCCCCCAACATGGGAGCAGCCATCTACATAAGCCAACTGTTAACCAAAATAAAGAGTCATATTGATAACAATACGTTAATTGTAGGAGACCTCAATATTCCACTCTCAGCAATGGACAGATCATCTAAGCAGAAAATCAACAAGGAAACAAGAGCTTTGAATGATACATTGGACCATATGGGCCTCATAGATATTTACAGAACATTCCACCCTAAAACAACAGAATACTCATTCTTCTCGAGCGCACATGGAATTTTCTCCAGAATAGACCATATACTGGGTCACAAATCAGGTCTCAACTGATACCAAAAGACTGAGATTATTCCCTGCATATTCTCAGACCACAATGCTCTAAAACTGGAACTCAATCACAAGAAAAAATTTGGCAGAAATTCAAACACTTGGAAGCTAAAGACCACTCTGCTCAAGAATGTTTGGGTCAACCAAGAAATCAAAGAAGAACTTAAACAATTCATGGAAATCAATGAGAACGAAAACACATCAGTCCAAAACCTATGGGATACTGCAAAGGCGGTCCTAAGGGGGAAATCCAAGCCTCACTCAAAAAAATAGAAAAATCCCAAATTCACCAACGAACTCTACACCTTAAAGAACTAGAGAAAAAGCAAAAAACGATGCCTAAGCCACACACTAGAAGAGAAATAATTAAAATTAGAGCAGAAATCAATGAATTAGAAACCAGAAACACAGTAGATCAGATCAATGAAACTAGGAGTTGGTTCTTTGAAAGAATTAATAAGATTGATAAACCATTGGCCAGACTTATCCAAAAGAAAAGAGAAAGGACCCAAATTAATAAAATTATGAATGAAAGGGGAGAGATCCCGACTAACACCAAGGAAATAGAAATAATTATTAGAAATTATTATCAACAACTGTATGCCAATAAACAGAGCAATCTGGATGAAATGGAGGCCTTCCTGGAAACCTATGAGCTGCCAAGGCTCAAACAGGAAGAAATGGACAACCTGAATAGGCCAATAACCAGTAACAAGATTGAAGCAGTGATCAAAAACCTCCCAAAAAAAAAGAGTCCAGGGCCTGATGGATTCCCTGGGAAATTCTACCAAACATTCAAAGAAGAAATAATACCTATTCTACTGAAGCTGTTTCAAAAAATAGAAACAGAAGGAAAACTTCCAAACTCATTCTATGAGGCCAGCATTACCTTAATTCCCAAACCAGGCAAAGACCCCATCAAAAAGGAGAATTTCAGACCGATATCCCTGATGAATATGGATTCCAAAATCCTCCACAAAATCCTAGCTAATAGGATCCAACAATACATTAAAAGGATCATCCACCACGACCAAGTGGGATTTATCCCCAGGATGCAAGGGTGGTTCAACATTTGCAAATCAATCAATGTGATAGAACACATTAATAAGAGGAGGGAGAAGAACCATATGGTCCTCTCAATTGATGCAGAAAAAGCATTTGACAAAATACAACATCCTTTCCTGATTAAAACTCTCCAGAGTATAGGGATAGAGGGAACATTCCTCAAGCTCAAAAAAACCCACAGCGAATATCATCCTCAATGGGGAAAAGCTGAGAGCCTTTCCCTTAAGGTCAGGAACATGTCAAGGGTGCCCACTCTCACCACTGTTGTTCAACATACTACTAGAAGTCCTAGCAACAGCAATCAGACAACAAAAAGAAATAAAAGGTATTCAAATTGGCAAAGAAGAAGTCAAACTCTCTCTTTTTGCAGACGACATGATACTTTATGTGGAATACCCAAAAGACTACACTCCCAAATTACTAGAACTCATACAGCAATTCAGTAATGTGGCAGGATACAAAATCAATGCACAGAAATCAGTTGCTTTCTTATACACTAACAACGCAACTGTAGAAAGAGAAATTAAAGAAATGATTCCATTTACAATAGCACCAAAAACCATAAGATACTCAGAATAAACCTAACCAAAGAGGTAAAGGATCTATACTCTAGGAATTACAGAACACTCATGAAAGAAATTGAAGAAGACACAAAAAGATGGAAAAATATTCCATGCTCATGGATCGGAAGAATAAACATTGTTAATGTCTATGCTACCCAGAGCAATCTATACCTTCAATGCCACCCCGATCAAAATTCCAATGACATTTTTCAAAGTGCTGGAACAAACAATCCTAAAATTTGTATGGAATGAGAAAAGACCCCGAATCTCCAAGGAGATGTTGAAAAAGAAAAACAAAGCTGGGGCATCACGTTGCCCAATTTCAAGCTATATTACAAAGCAGTGATCACCAAGACAGCATGGTACTGGCACAAAAACAGACATATAGACCAATGGAACAGAATAGAGAACCCAGATATGGACCCTCAACTCTATGGTCAAATAATCTTTGACAAAGCAGGAAAAAACATGCAATGGAAAAAAGACAGTCTCTTCAATAAATGGTGCTGGGAAAATTGGACAGCCACATGCAGAAGAATGAAACTCGACCATTCTCTAACACCATTCACAAAGATAAACTCAAAGTGAATGAAAGACCTCAATGTGAGACAGGAATCCATCAAAATCCTAGAGGAGAACATAGGCAGTAACCTCTTTGACATCGGCCACAGCATCTTCTTTCAAGATACATCTCCGAAAACTAGTGAAACAAAAGCAAAAGTGAACTTTTGGGACTTCATCAAGATAAAAAGCTTCTGCACAGCAAAGGAAACAGTCAACAAAACAACGAGGCAACCCACAGAATGGGAGAAGATATTTGCAAATGACACTACAGATAAAGGGCTGGTATCCAAAATCTATAAAGAACTTTTCAAACTCAACACCCAAAAAACAAAAAATCAAGTCAAAAAGTGGGCAGAAGAGATGAACAGACACTTCCCTGAAGAAGACATACAAATGGCTAACAGACACATGAAAAAATGTTCATCATCATTAGCCATCAGGGAAACCCAAATCAAAACCACATTGAGATACCACCTTACACCAGTTAGAATGGCAAAAATGGACAGGGAAAGAAACAACAAATGTTGGAGAGGTTGTGGAGAAAGGGGAACCCTCTTACACTGTTGGTGGGAATGCAAGTTGGTACAGCCACTTTGGAAAACAGTGTGGAGGAGCCTCAAAAATTTAAAAATAGAGCTACCATATGACCCAGCAATTGCACTCCTGGGTATTTACCCCAAAGACACAGATGTAGTGAAAAGAAGGGCCATATGCACCCCAATGTTCATAGCAGCAATGTCCGCAATAGCCAAACTGTGGAAAGAGCCAAGATGCCCTTCAACAGATGAATGGATAAACAAGATGTGGTCCATATATACCATGGAATATTACTCAGCCATCAGAAAGAATGAATACCCAACTTTCACATCAACATGGATGGGACTGGAGGAGATTATGCCAAGTGAAATAAGTCAAGCAGAGAAAATCAATTATCATATGGTTTCACTTATTTGTGGATCATAAGGAATAACATGGAGGACATTAGGAGAAGGAAGGGAAAAATGCGCAGGGGGAATTGGAGGGAGAGATGAACCATGAGAGACTATGGACCTGAGAAACAAACAGGGTTTTAGAGGGGAGGGGGGAGGGGGGATTGGTTAGCCCGGTGATGGGTATTAAGGAGGGCATGTACTGCATGGAGCACTGGGTGTTATACGAAAACAATGTATCGTGGATCACTACATCAAAAACTAATGATATATTGTATGGTGACTAACATAACATAATAAAATTTAAAAAAAGAAAAAGAAAAGCTCCATTTCTTTTAATACATTCCCAAACTGTTGGTAGCCCCTGCAACGCGGGCTTTAAGTAGGATCTAAAATGTGGACCTTAGTAAGGACTGGCTCAGGGTGGCACATGGCCAGACAGGAAAGTGGAATTGAACACTGATGGGGGAAAACCTATTATTTTGTTGCTTGGGGAGTGTACCATTTCAGACCACACAGGGCAGAGGCAAGGAGAAGGAAGCTGCTCATGGTTTCCCCCTCTTCACAGAGGAATGGAGGCCTAGGTCCCAACCAACTGACCACCCAGCCCTTGCCTTACTCCCAGGGGAGGATTCTTGGCCTGTGTTCTGGAGGCATAGAGGCTGCTAAGTACTGAGAGAGAGAGAGTTGAGCTCATCCAGTTATGTAGGAGACCCTAGGGGCAGGATGGCTAAGAAGAGAATATTGACAGCAACCTCATATAAGAATGACCTAATATTTTAAAGGAAAAAAAAATTAGACCAAATAAAAACCCACCACCCCAGTCAAATGCCTGTTTTTCCAACATAAGGAGCAGGAGTGGGGGGGGGGGGCATGTGGGGGGAAAGGTAGCACTCATTCCTGGTGATGGAAACTCCAATAGCCATCCCAGCCCCATAGAGTCTAAGGGATCTTTTAGTATCTGGAGGGTCCTTCAAGATGACATCGAAGTACCAGCTGGAATATTGCTTCCTTATCAAGCCTTATAGGGTTGTCATTCCCCAGATGGAAATTCTCCACCTCCTGGTTAAGCTCCCAAGCAGTTTGCTTTCACCTCTGAGCAGTGTGATTTTCTTGTTCCTTTGAAAACTGTTTTCCTGTCTAGTTCCTTCTCTAGACAGCAAGCTCCTTGAGCTCAGGAATCCGACTTTATCTAGCTCTTTCTCCCTTATACAACCTGGCAGAGTCCACTGGTATAAAAGTAAAGAGAACTGCAGGAACCAAGGTAACAAGCTTGTCATACTCTAGAATGCCTGTAGAGGGCAGTTGTGGTGTCCCTCTACATGCAGGTTTGCTGCAGGTGTTTGTCCATTCAGGAGAATTGCCCAAGGCCAAGGAGAGCCTCCACTGGGAGGTGACTATGAGGGAGGTCTTTGGCTCCAGGAAGCTGTATACCCTACCCACCTCCCCAGACCTCAGCCAGCACACCTACCGCACAGAGGACACAAAAGCCTGGCTTCCTGGTTTCAAGGTGGGATGAACTTTAACAGTGCAATTTGCATTCCAGAGCTCCCTGTGGGATCAGGCTGTGCAAGTGGCTACCTGATACCACATCCTTACTTAGCTTTTTATCCTCTCCCCTTCCTTTCCCACAATTCCTCTTCTCCTGGGAGCACTGCTCCCAATAAATCATGAACAAGGGGGTGCCTGGGTTGGTTCAGTTGGTTGAGCAGCTGACTCTTGATTTTGGCTCAGGTCAAGATCTCATGGGTCGTGGGATCAAGCCCCACATGGGGCTCCCCACTCAGCTGGGTGTCTGCTTCCTCCTCCCTCTCCTTCTGCCTCTCCTCCCCACCCCTACCCTCCTCTGTGCACACATGCTCTCTCTCTCTATAAATAAATAAATAAATCTAAAAATGAATGAATGAATGAATGAATGAATGAATGAATGAATGAATGAATGAATAAAATCATGAACAAGAATCCCCATCTCAGGCTCTGCTGCTCAGGAACCACCTTAGAAAGGACTAGCATATAGGGGTACTGTAAAAAGCTGATCTGTTGGGATGCTTGGGTGGCTCAATCGATAAAGCTTCTGCCTTCCACTCAGGTCATGATCTCAGAGTCCTGAGATCAAACCCACGTCAGGCTTCCTGCTCAGTGGGAAGTTTGCTTCTCCCTCTCCCTCTCCCTCTGCCCCTCTGCCTGCTTGTGCTCTCTCTCTCTCTCTCAAATAAATAAAATCTTTTTAAAAAGCCAACCTGTTGTGACAGCCTTCAGATAAGGATTTGCATGCAAGTGGGTAATTGTAAAATGACCCCAGGAAGCTCCATGCGGAGTGGGAAAGCCAATAAGGAGCTCAGTGATGTGTGGGTCACCACTGTGGGCAACTGGCACTCAATCCTGTTGGGGACCCACAGGATGCCTGAGACACTGTGAGGAACATACCTAAGAATTATCCACTTGGAGGGGCAGGAAGTTTGGCATTTATTCACCAGGTCTTGTCCATTATTGGTAGAGGGTCACTCCTGGAACATCATAATATTTCCAACCTACCTAGCTCCATCAGGAAGAAAACACTCTAGGGCAGGAAACCATGGGTGGCCAGGGCAACTGTTACCAATGACCTCCTTGGTAGGCCAAAAGGATATGGCAGGAGGCACCTAAAGCACATGAAGACCAAAACTAAACCATAAAAACCTGGTTATATTTTCAGGCATATCATACTTAGTGTGGCCCCAAAGTGAACTCACAATTTCCCTCACCATCACCCCTAAAAGCCACTTCTTCTCCTGCTTTGTTTCCTTTTGCATAACCGTCCAACCCATTTACCCAAGCCATTGGTTTAACTTGCTAACCAATCCCTCAGCCTTCTGGATTATGAGGCACCAAGTTCTTGGTTCAGTCTTCCACGTCTGCTTGGCTATGATTTGTGCTTCTCCAGAGCCTCCCTGCTATTTATTGTTATTGTTGGTTTTGTTTTGTCTCTAGAAAGGCATCCACCCTTCCTTGACAGGACAGATATTTGCAAGTCAGAGAGCTCAGCCTGGTAGCTGCCCACCAGGCCCCTCACTGAAGGGAAAGACAGTGAGCAATCCTCATCTTTCAGTCCAAATTCTTGACTCTCTACCAATAGGAACCATTTCCTAGAAAACAAGATCCCTTCACTCTGTTATATTTTCAGAATCAGTCCTCCCCAACTAGAGTGCTTTTACATTATGGACTCTGAATCAAGTAATGGACTGAGCCTCCCTTTTGACTGATTTCTAGAAAGTCAAACAAGTTCATGACCCATCTTGGGCAAACATAAGGACCTAAATGCCACAATGTGAACTTTTTTCATGGCCTTATCATATCTTCCTTATTTTGCTTTGCTGTTTGTCCTGCTTTCTTCTACATTTATTAAAGATTTTATTTTTGTTTCAGTTTTACGCATTAACTAAGCTGCCTTAAATACTTTCAAGACAAGGCAGATTACAAACACATGCATGCACATTAGCATGCAAGCATATCCATCCCTTATCATTGTCTTCTCTCCAGATCCCCGCTGTGATTACCCTGGACAGGTACTCATGCATTGCTTTTACTCAAATAATCTCCCTACTGGTAAATTCCTGCTTCTGGGCATGATCCCCAGTCCATTCTCCACACAGCTGCCAAGATAATCTTTCCAACATGGAAATCTCATAAGGTCACTCTTTTGCTCAAAATTCTTTTTTTTCTTTTTTTTTTTATTATGTTAACTTAATCACCATATAGTAATTCATTAGTTTTTGATGTAGTATTCATTAGTTCCCTCAGTGTCTCCAGGATAAATCTAACTCTTCCCTTGCATGGCATATGAGGCCCCCTCCACAATACCTGGTTCCTGCCTGCCTGTCTGTCAGCCTTATCCCTAGTGGATGTCTTTTCAAACTTAAGTAGCTTTAGAAGAGATGGTGAAACAAACCACATCTATGGCATTCATGCTTTTGGATTAGTAACACAAGGACAATCTGTGAATTTATTATTTCATGGGTTTTTATTGAAAATATGATATCTTAAGGAATCTAAGAAATTGGCACTAAAATTCCAATTTAATTTTTAAAAATTGTTTAGTATGCAGAATTTCAAACAAATACAAACATTTATGGCATAGTCCAATGAGTCCACATGAGCCTGTCACCTAGCCCAACCAACTCAAGGACAAACCTTCCCCTTCCACATCACCTCCCATATAATTGGAAAGCAAATCCCAGATGTCACAGCACGTTACATATATAGAAAAAGTAATAATACTCCCTTAATAACAACAAGTGTTCAGTCAGTGTTCAGATTTCTGTCATGTGAATGCCATAAATGTTTTGTTAAGGGTTTTTTGTTTTGTTTTGTTTTAAATCAAAGGCAAGTAAGGTCCACACATAATGATTGGTTCTCGAAGTTTTAATTCACAGGTCAGCACTTCATGTTTTAAAAAGTTCCCTTGCAATATATTTGTTAAAGAAACCAATTTAAAACTAATAACTGATTTTAGGCCAGTGATTTTAAGGTTGAAAGTTGTAAAATTACTTGAGTAAGCTTAGTGAAACTGTCAGTGTTAGCTTGATATTTATAAATTAAGTCAATTTACTACAGTTATTTAAATACTTCGGAAGGTTTTCTTGTTAGGGTCATAAATTTCCCATTAGGCATTTAAAGGCCTTAATGAGAAAACAAAATATATTAATATATGAATATAGCCTAAAATATTTAGTAAATTTAGCTAAGTGTGTAAGTTAGACTTTTCAGAGAAAATTAAATGTGTTCATCTTGAATTGATGGATTATTCAAAAGTCCCATGGAAAATGATCATTTCATTTTTATTTAAAATTTACTGGATTTGTAAATAGAACAAGAAGAGTTGTAGCTGAGTGCAGACTTAGGAAAAACAGACTTCAAAATACTTTGTTTTAAAAGTTAATTTAAAACCCATATAATTATAAATAATCCTTTCTACATACTTACAAACCCATGCTTACATTTTAAGCACACTTCAATTATAGTAATTGCCATATTATATGAAAATGGGTTGTGTCCATCCCTGTCTCTCCGTCACACTGTGAAGTCTGAGCTCTTTGTAAGCAGAGGCTTTTCAACCTGGTGATTTCAGGCCCTGGTGCAGGGCCTGTGGTAGGCACTGGGAAGTGCTGCCCACATCCCCTTTCAGTGTTGCCAGGCCGATGGTGCTGGCAGCAGGTGGCTCACAGCCCACAGCTGACAGATCCTTCTCTTTGGGATTGCTGCAGCTGCAGAGAGCCACTTGCCCAAGGTCATGCTCCCCACAGTGCAGCCCACACCCAGTGCCAGATGGATGGAGCGGGGATGAGGAAACAACTCGGAGATACCAGAGCTCCCAGGGGTCAGCCAGGCTGTCCTTGGCTAGCATCACAGCTCAATGTCTCCCTCCCAAACCTGCCTCCTGGGACACCAACATGCAACCCTAGCTGACCCGTAGATAGGAAAAGCAGAAGAGAATTATTTCCAGATAAAGAAGGAATCCCTGTTAAAAGTATAAGTTTCAGGGACACAACACAAACACAATTTGACTCCAGGAAGCTCTGGTTAGACCTTAGTCACCTGAGGTCATCGCTTCCGCACACAGGGTCGGGCACTGTGGTTCACAGCCAGCCTGGGGCCAGCACTGCAGGAGGAGGGAAGGCAAGTTCTGTGACTCTTGGCAGCTTTGTTTGTGTATGGACTTCTCTTCCTTTCCTGTTCATGTCTCTAGAGAAAGGTCTAATTTCCCCAGCCTGTTTATTATTTGATTTCAACACATGAAAAACCGGTTTCTAACATGCAACATTCATGTCTTTATTTTTTTTAGGATTTTATTTATTTATTTGAGAGAGAGAAAGAGAGTACAAGCAGAGGGAGCTGCAAACAGAAGGAGAAGCAGGCTCCCTGCTGAGCAAGGAGCCTGATTGATGCGAGACTTGATCTCAGGGTCCTGGGATCATGACCTGAGCCAAAGGCAGGCACTTAACTGACTGAGCCACCCAGGCATCCTAACATGCATGTCTTTAAACTCAGATTTAGTCTGAGCCTGGTGGATTCCAGCAACCCCCTCGTTAACTCAGGGCCTCAGAGGCCATTCTCCAAGCTCTTTGTGACATCAGTTTGCATAATTCTCCATGACCCACATGTACCCTTCCCTCAATTCCCCCATGCTTCATCTCCTCCCCTTTTCCCTTTAGACTACATCCTCCAGCAGCCAGACTTGGAAGTGTACAGTGTGCTAGATCAGACTCCTACAAGTCCCTATTGTGAGGGCTGGCTCTCCATGAGAAACCAGTACTACGGTATTATGTAGCCATACATTTTTGTTAAAAGGATAAATGAAGAGAAACTTACGAAGCTTGAAAACAGATCAAGAAAAATTTTCTGTGAATATATGAGTTGCCAGAAGAAGCAGAGAAAGCCCAACATATAAGACATTTTAAAAAATAACTCATTAAAAGTATTCTGAGAGGAAAAGCAAACTTAGCAGGTATATCGTGGGGGTGCATTTCTCCACCCCTCCAGAAATCAGACCAACTTGTTAATTGTCTTTAAAGACAAAGACAGGATCTTTAAAAGGGCCAAGGAGAAAAGAAAGATCATATTTAAAGTCAGAAGAATTCAAATGTAGGCCTCTTTCACAGACTGCAGGACAAGAGCATTGCTCAGAAAGAAATTGTACCAAGTATAGAGAACTGGAACCCTTGGCCCCTACCTGGCCAGGCACAGGCAGAATGAAATCTCCAAGTGGGGAGACCATTACAGGAAACAGTTGTGAGCCAAAAGCACATAACTAGCAAAGAGGAAAAGTACAGGGACTCTAGAAGAGGCAGGTAGATTTCAACTTTGGCAATATCTACACTTAATCCCATAAAGCAAACACCACCAAGAAATTAAACATGCACTGTGAGAGACCACAAGATTAAAGGTTAAATTTTTTTCTATTTTTTCTTTTTTTTTTTTTTGTTTAAATTCAATTAGCCAACACATAGTACATCACTAGTTTCAGATGTAGTGATCAACAATTCATTAGTTGCATACAACACCCAGTGCTCATCACATCTCATGCCCTCCTTAATGCCCATCACCCAGTTACCCCATCCCCCACCCACTTCCCCTTTGGCAACCCTCAGTTTGTTTCCCATCATTAAGAGTGTCTCATAGTTTGTCTCCCTCTCTGATTTCTTCCCATCCAGTTTTCCCTCCCTTCCCTTGTGGTCCTCTGCACTGTTTTGTAAGTTCCACATATGAGTGAAACCATATGAGAATTGTCTTTCCCTGATTGACTTATTGGCCTTAGCATAATACCCTCCAGTTCCATCCACATCCATATAAATGGTTAGTATTCATCCTTTCTAATGGCTGAGTAATACTCCATTGTATATATGAACCACATCTTCTTTATCCATTCATCTATTGAAGGACATCTCAGCTCCTTCCACAGTTTGGCTATTGTGGAAATTGCTGCTATGAACACTGGGGTGCAGGTGCCCCTTCATTTTACTACATCTGTATCTTTGGAGTAAATACCTAGTAGTGTAATTGCTGGGGCATAGAGTAGCTCTATTTTTAGAGTTCTATTTTTTAGAGCTCTAGTTTTAGAACCTCCATACTGTTTTCCAGAGTGGCTGTACCAGCTTGCATTCCTACCAACAGGGTAAGAGGGCTCCCCTTTCTCCTCATCCTCACCAACATTTCTTGTTTCCTGTCTTGTTAATTTTAGCCATTCTGCCTGGTGTAAGGCGATATCTCATTGTGGTTTTGATTTGTATTTCCCTGATAACAAGTGATATGGAGCATTTTCTCGTGTATCTGTGGGTCATTTGTATGTCTTCTTTGGAAAAATATCTGTTCAGGTCTTTTGCCATTTCTTGACTGGATTCTTTGTTTTTTGGATGTTGAGTTTGAGAAGTTCTTTATAGATCTTGGATACTAGCCCTTTATCAGATATGTCATTTGCAAATATCTTCTCCCATTTTGTAGGTTGCCTTTTACTTTTGTTGACTGTTTCCTTTGCTGTGCTGAAGTTTTTATCTTGATGAAGTCCCAATAGTTCATTATTGCTTTTGTTTCCTTTGCCTTTGGAGATGTGTTTAGCAAGAAGTTGCTGAAACCAAGGTTGAAGAGGTTGCTGCCTGTGTTCTCCTCTAGGATTTTGATGGATTCCTGTCTCACATTTAGGTATTTCATCCATTTTGAGTTTCTCTTCATGTATGATGTAAGAGAATGGTCCAGTCTCATTTTTCTGTATGTGAGTTTCCAATTTTGCCAGCACCATTTGTTGAAGAGACTGTTCTTTTTCCATTGGATATTCTTTCCTGATTTGTGGAAGATTAGTTGACCACAGAGTTGAGGGTCCATTTCTGGATTCTCTATTCTGTTCCACTGATCTATGTGTCTGTTTTGTGCCAGTACCACTCTGTCTTAATGATCACAGCTTTGTAATATAGCTTGAAATGAGGCACTGTGATGTCACCAGCATTGGATTTCTTTTTCAACATTCCTCTGGCTATCTGGGGTCTTTTCTGGTTCCATACAAATTTTAGGAATATTTTTTCCAGCTCTGTGAAAAATGTCCTGATGGTATTTTGATAGGGATTACACTGAATGCGTAGATTGCTCTGGGTAGCATAAACATTTTAGCAATATTTATTCTTCCAATCCATGAGCCGAATGTTTTTCCATCCCTTTTGACTTCCTCAATTTCTTTTATTTGTGTTCTGTAGTTTTTAGAGTACAGATCCTTTGCCTCTTTGGTCAGATTTATTCCTATGTATCTTATGGTTTTGGGTACAATTGTAAATGCGATTGATTCCTTAAATTCTCTTTCTTCAATCTCATTCTTAGTGTATAGAAATGCAACTGATTTCTGTTCACTGATTTTATATACTGCCACAAAGCTGAATTCCTGTATGAGTTCTAGCAATTTGGGTGTGGAGTCTTTTGGGTTTTCCACATAAAGTATTATGTCTTCTTTGCCAATTTGAATGCCTTTTATTTCTTTTTGTTGTCTGATTGCTGAGGCTAGGACTTCTAGTACTATGTTGAACAAAAGTGGTGAGAGTGACAACATTAGAATAATTGGGATCCCAGAAGAAGAAGAAAGAGAGAGAGGGGCAGAAGGTATACTGGAGCAAATCATAGCAGAGAACTTCCCTAATTTGGGGAAGGAAATAGGCATCAAAATCCAGGAAGCACAGAGAACCCCTCTCAAAATCAATAAAAACAGGTCAACACCCCAACATCTAATAGTAAAACTTTCCAGTCTCAGAGACAAAAAGAAAATCCTGAAAGCAGCTCAGGAGAAGAGATATGTAACCTACAATGGTAGAAACTTTAGATTGGCAACAGACCTATCCACAGAGACCTGGCAGGCCAGAAAGGACTGGCATGATATATTCAGAGCACTAAATGAGAAAAATATGCAGCCAAGAATACTATATCCAACTAGGCTGTCATTGAAAATAGAAGGAGAGATAAAAAGCTTCCAGGACAAACAAAAACTAAAGGAATTTCAAACACAAAACAAGCCCTACAAGAAATATTGAAAGGGGTCCTCTAAGCAAAGAGAGAGCCCCAAAGCAACATAGACCAGAAAGGAACACAGACAATATACAGTAACAGTCACCTTACAGGCAATACAATGGCACTAAATTCCTATCTTTCAATAGTTACCCTGAATGTAAATGGGCTAAATGCCCCAATCAAAAGACACAGGCTATCAGATTGGATTAAAAAAACAAGACCCATCAATATGCTGTCTGCAAGAGACTCATTTTAGACCCAAAGACACCCCCAGATTGAAAGTGAGGGGGTGGAAAACCATTTACCATGCTAACGGACACCAAAAGAAAGCTGGGGTGGCAATCCTTGCATCAGACAAATTAGATTTTAAACCAAAGACTGTAATAAGAGATGAGGAAGGACACTATATCCTACTTAAAGGGTCTATCCAACAAGAAGATCTAACTATTGTAAATATCTATGCCCTTAACATGGGAGCAGCCAATTATATAAGGCAATTAATAACAAAAGCAAAGAAACACATTGACAACAATACAATAATAGTGGGGGACTTTAACACCCCCCTCACTGAAATGGACAGATCGTCTAAGCAAAAGATCAACAAGGAAATAAAGACTTTAAATGACACACTGGACCAAATGGACTTCACAGACATATTCAGAACATTCCATCCCAAAGCAACAGAATACACATTCTTCTCTAGTGCCCATGGAACATTCTCTGGAATTGATAACATCCTAGGTTATAAGTCAGGTCTCAACCAGTACCAAAAGATTGGGATCATTCCCTGCCTATTTTCAGACCACAATGCTTTGAAGCTAGAACTCAATCACAAGAGGAAAGTCGGAAAGAACTCAAATACATGGAGGCTAAAGGGCATCCTACTGAAGAATGAATGGGTCAACCAGGAAATTAAAGAAGAATTAAACAAATTCATGGAAACAAATGAAAATGAAAACACAACTGTTCAAAATCTTTGGGATACAGCAAAGGCAGTCCTAAGAGGAAAGTATATAGCAATACAAGCCTTTCTCAAGAAACAAGAAAGGTCTCAAATATACAACCTAACCCTCCACCTAAAGGAGCTGGAGAAAGAACAGCAAATAAAGCCTAAACCCAACAGGAGAAGAGAAATAATAAAGATCAGAGCAGAAATCAATGAAATAGAAACAAAAAGAACAGTAGCACAGATCAACGAAACTAGGAGCTTGTTCTTTGAAAGAATTAACAAGATTGATAAACCCCTGGTCAGACTTATCAAAAAGAAAAGAGAAATGACCCAAATCAACAAAATCATGACTAAAAGAGGAGAGATCACAACCAACACCAAATAAATACAAACGATTATAAGAACATATTATGAGCAACTCTATGCCAGCAAATTAGATAACCTGGAAGAAATGGATGCATTCCTAGAGATGTATCAACTACCAAAACTGAACCAGGATGAAATAGAAAACCTGAACAGACCTATAATCACTAAGGAAATTGAAGCAGTCATCAAAAATCTCCCAACAAACAAAAACTCAGGGCCAGATGGCTTCCCAGGGGAATTCTACCAAACATTTCAAGAAGAATTAATACCTATTCTTCTGAAACTGTTCCAAAAAATAGAAATGGAAGGAAAACTTCCAAACTCATTTTATGAGGCCACCATTACCTTGATCCCAAAACCAGACAAAGACCCCATCAAAAAGGAGAATTACAGACCAATATCCCTGATGAACACAGATGCAAAAATTCTCACCAAAATTCTAGCCAATATGATCCAACAGTACATTAAAAGGATTATTCACCATGACCAAGTGGGATTTATCCCTGGGCTGCAAAGTTGGTTCAACATCCACAAATCAATCAACGTGATACAATACATTAATAAAAGAAAGAACAAGAATCATATGATCCTCTCAATAGATGCAGAAAAAGCATTTGACAAAGTACAGCATCCTTTCTTGATCAAAACTCTTCAGAGTATAGGCATAGAGGGTACATACCTCAATATCATAAAAGCCATCTATGAAAAACCTACAGCAAATATCATTCTCAATGGGGAAAAACTGAGAGCTTTCCCCCTAAGGTCAGGAACGCAGCAGGGATATCCACTATCACCACCGCTATTCCACATAGTATTAGAAGCCCTAGCCACAGCAATCAGACAACAAAAAGGAATAAAAGGCATCCAAATCAGCAAAGAAGAAGTCAAACTCTCACTCTTTGCAGATGATAGGATACTTTATGTGGAAAACCCCAAGACTCCACCCCAAAACTGCTAGAACTCATACAGGATTCAGTAAAGTGGCAGGATATAAAATCAATGCACAGAAATCAGTGGCATTCCTATACACCAACAACAAGACAGAAGAAAGAGAAATTAAGGAGTTGATCCCATTTACAATTGCACCCAAAACCATAAGATACCTAGGAATAAATCTAACCAAAGAGGCAAAGGATCTGTACTCAGAAAACTATAAAATACGCATGAAAGAAATTGAGGAAGACACAAAGAAATGGAAAAACGTTCCTGCTCATGGATTGGAAGAACAAATATTGTGAAGATGTCAATGCTACCTAGAGCAATCTACACATTCAATGCAATCCCCATCAAAATACCATCCACTTTTTTCAAAGAAATGGAACAAATAATCCTAAAATTTGTATGGAACCAGAAAAGACCCCAAATAGCCAGAGGAATGTTGAAAAAGAAAAGCAAAGCTGGCGGCATCACAATTCCGGACTTCCAGCTCTATTACAAAGCTGTCATCATCAAGACAGTATGGTACTGGCACAAAAACAGACACATAGATCAATGGAACAGAATGGAGAGCCCAGAAATGGACCCTCAACTCTATGGTCAACTAATCTTTGACAAAGCAGGAAAGAATGTCCAATGGAAAAAAGACAGTCTCTTCAACAATGGTGCTGTGAAAATTGGACAGCCACATGCAGAAGAATGAAACTGGATGATTTCCTTACACCACACACAAAAATAGACTCCAAGTGGTTGAAAGACCTCAATGTGAGACAGGAGTCCATCAAAATCCTAAAGGAGAACACAGGCAGCAAACTCTTCGACCTCAGCCTCTCAGCAACTTCTTCCTAGAAACATTGCCAAAGGAAAAGGAAGCAAGGGCAAAAATGAACTATTGGGACTTCATCAAGGTAAAAAGCTTTTGCACAGCAAAAGAAACAGTGAACAAAACCAAAACACAACCAACAGAATGGGAGAAGATATTTGCAAATGACATATCAGATAAAGGGCTAGTATCCAAAATCTATAAAGAACTTATCAAACTCAACACCCAAAGAACAAAGAATCCAATCAAGAAATGGGCAGAAGACATGAACAGACTTTTTTCCAAAGAAGACATCCAAATGGCCAACAGACACATGAAAAAGTTCTCAACATCGCTTGGCATCAGGGAAATCCAAATCAAAACCTCCATGAGATACCACCTCACACCAGTCAGAATGGCTAAAATTAACAAGTCAGGAAATGACAGATGTTGGCGGGGATTCGGAGAAAGGGGAACCGTCCTACACTGTTGGTGGGAATGCAAGCTGGTGCAGCCACTCTGGAAAACAGTATGGAGGTTCCTCAAAAAGTTGAAGATAGAGCTACCATATGATCCAGCAATTGCACTACTGGATATTTACCCCAAAAATACACAAATAGGGATCCGAAAGGGTACATGCACCCCGATGTTTATAGCAGCAATGTCCACAATAGCCAAACTGTGGAAAGAGGCAAGATGTCCATTGACAGATGAATGGATAAAGAAGAGGTGGTATATATATACAATGGAATATTATGCAGCCATCAAAAGGAATGAGATCTTGCCATTTGCAATGGTGTGGATGGAACTGGAGGGTATTATGCTGAGCGAAATAAGTCAATCAGAGAAAGACATATATCATATGACCTCACTGATGTGAGGAATTCTTAATCTCAGGAAACAAACTGAGGGTTGCTGAAGTGGGGGGTGGGTTGGGAGGGATGGGGTGACTGGGTGATAGACACTGGGGAGGGTATGTGCTCTGGTAAGCGCTGTGAATTGTGCAAGACTGTTGAATCTCAGATCTGTACCTCTGAAACAAATAATGCAATATATGTTAAGAAAAAAAAAAAGAAGAAGATAGCAGGAGGGGAAGAATGAGGGGGGGAATCAGAGGGGGAGACGAACCATGAGAGACGATGGACTCTGAAAAACAAACTGAGGGTTCTAGAGGGGAGGGGGGTGGGAGGATGGGTTAGCCTGGTGATGGGTATTAAAGAGGGCACGTTCTGCATGGAGCACTGGGTGTTATGCACAAACAATGAATCATGGGACACTACATCTAAAACTAATGATGTAATGTATGGTGATTAACATAACAATAAAAATTTTTTTAAAAAGTGGTGAGAGTGGGCATCCCTGTCATGTTCCTGACCTTAGGGGTAATGGGCTTTTTGTAGATGGCTTTTATGATATTAAGGTATGTTCCCTCTATCCTACTGTGTAGAGTTTTAATCAAGAAAGGGTTTTGTATTTTGTCAAATGCTTTTTCTGCATCAATTGAGAGGATCATATGATTCTTGCCCTTTCTTTTATTAATGTGATGTATCACATTGATTGATTTGCAAATTTTGAACCACCTTTGCAGTCCAGGAATAAATCCCACTTGATCATGGTGAATAATCCTTTTAATGTATTGTTGGATCCTATTGGCTAGTATCTTGGTGAGTATTTTGCTATCTATATCCATCAGAGATACTGGTCTGTAACTCTTCTGGGTTTGGGATCAGGGTAATGTTGGCCTCATAGAATGAGTTTGGAAGTTATCCTTACATTTCTATTTTTTGAAACAGTAGAATAGGTCTTAGTTCTTTTTTAAAAGTTTGGTAGAATTCCCCTGGGAAGCCATCTGGCCCTGGACTCTTGTTTTTTGGGAGGCTTTTGATTACTGCTTCAATTTCCTTGCAGGTTATGGGTCTGTTCAGATCTTCTATTTCTTCCTGTTTCAGTTTTGGTAGTTTATAAGTTTCCCGGGATGCATCCATTTCTTCCAGATTGCCTAATTTATTGGCATATAGTTGCTCATAATATGTTCTTAGAATTAATTTTATTTCCTTGGTGTTGATTGTGATCTCTCCTCTTTCATTCATGATTTTATTAATTTGTATCCTTTTGCTTTTCTTTTGGATAAGTCTGGCTAGGGGTTTATCAATCTTATTAATTCTTTCAAAGAACCAGCTTCTGGTTTTGTTGATTTGTTCTACTGTTCTTCTGGGTTATATTTCATTGATTTCTGCTCTAATATTTATTATTTCTTTTCTCCTGCTAGGGTTAGGCTTTATTTGCTGTTCTTTCTCCAGCTCCTTTAGGTGTAAGGCTAACTTGTGTATTTGAAATTTTTGTAATATTTTGAGAAGCTTCCATTGCAATGTACTTCCCTCTTAGGACTGCCTTTGCTGTATCCCAAGGGTTTTGAACAGTGGTTTCCATGAATTTTTTAAATTCTTCTTTAATTTCCTGGTTGACCCATTCATTCTTTAGTAGGATGCTCTTTAACCTCCAAGTGTTTGAGTGCCTTACAAATTTCCTCTTGTGACTGAGTTCAAGTTTCAAAGCATTGTGGTCTGAAAATATGCAGGGAATAATTCTGATCCTTTGGTATCTGTTGAGACCTGATTTGTGACCCAGTATGTGATCTATTCTGGAGAAAGTTCCATGTGCATTCAAGAAGAATGTGTATTCTGTATATATCTCTGAAGTCCATCTGGTCCAAAGTGTCATTCAAAGCCCTTGTTTCCTTGTTGATCTTCTGCTTAGATGATCTGTCCATTGCTGTGTGTGGGGTGTTGAAGTCCCTTACAATTATTGCATTATTATCTGTTTCTTTAATTTGGTTATTAATTGGTTGATATAATTGGCTGCTCCCAAATTAGGAGCATAAATATTTATAATTGTTAGGTCTTCTTGTTGGGTAGATCCTTTAAGTATGATATAGTGTCCCTCTTCATCTCTTACTACAGTCTTTGGTTTAAAATTAAATATTAAATTTTTACCATTGTTGCAAATATCTAACCCTTCTCAGTGCTTAACACGTCTATTTTCTTACACCTAACATTTTGTATTATCTTGAAAATTATTATATTTTTATGTCCTTTAATATTTCAATCCACTTTTCAGACTAGGCAAGGTATAAATAATTTAACAAATATATTATTTCATAAAGCACTTCAGACTCCCAAGATATAAATATGAAGTATGAATTGGGAATAAAATTGAGGAGGGACAACTTTGAAAACTAAACCTCCATCTCATGCAGAAAGGGGCTCCCCCTTTGTTTCACTCATTCTGTACACATTTACTTAATGCCTCCAGTGAGTTCCATATTACACTTGGCTCTGTAGAAAAATAGGTAAACCAAGCCAAGTCCCAGCCTCAAGGAGATTATTAATAAAGTCAGTAAATAAGAAAGGAAATACATTTTTCTTTTGTGTTTATTATAATTTAGTAGGAAATTATTCTCAGTTACATGGTAATAAAGTTGATATTTAACTGGAAGTACATAATCCTTCATACATGTTTTTATATTCCACAAGTTAATGTGAAGAGGAGAACATGACTAGACTAATAACAGAATAGGAAACAGTAAGTATTATTATTAAAGATTTATCCCATACAAGGAACATACTCCAGATGGAGTCCCTAGGTGGTTTTCTTAACTTTCAGAGAAATCAAGGTTACTTAAGTTTTATGTAGTCTATAATATTATAAAAGAAGATGAAATGTTAGCTAACATTCGTTGAGGCAAATATGGGCTCATTCACATTGGATAGATATCAATCATGAAAACAAACTAGAATAATTCACTTTAGAAAAACAAATGCAAAAATTCCTTAAGAATCTTAAGAGAATGAATCACTAAACCCAAACCAGTTTTAATCATAGAGATCAAACTGTCACACAGAAATTAAAAGCCTTAACATAATTGACCCTTATTAGTAGAAAAGTAAAATAGCAAGTGTTATTCTATTATCTTAATATGTGCCAGAAATAACTTTGGTAGGCTCAAAAATCCATTTTGTATACAAGATTAGGTGGATAGCTTCTTTCTTTAAATTGTTTGCATTAATTATTTAAAGTGGATTATTCATCTCATTTCGACCTACATATATTGTGGGTCTGTTACAGGCAAGGCATGATACATCTTGTAGAAATGCTAGTCATTTCCTTAAAAAAAAATAAAACCAAAACAGGAACAAAACAAAGATGTCTTCTTCCTTGTATCTATTGAATAGAGCACTAGAAGAGCCTGCAATCACTACTGGAGAGGTAAGACAATAAAAGACATAAATATATAAAGAAAAGGAATAAAAATGTTGCTTTTTACCAGTGACCTAGAAAATCAAAAGAAATCAACCAAAAAATTATTAGAGGTAATAAATGGACTCTGTAAGAGTTATGAGATACAAGATACAGCCTCAAAAATCAATTGCATTGTTACATACTAGTAGCACACTGAAGGAAAAATGGAAACAAAGAGCCCATTTATGGTAATAAAAATTTGAATATCAACCTACACCATGAGACATTTTTCAAATAACATTGTAAATATTTAATGGCAAAAAGAAGACATTAATACCTGGAGAGAGAGAACTACCTCATGCCAAGGAATAGCAAATGCAGTATGATAAGAGCATCCCTATGTTTCCCCAGTTCTTCTAAGTCCTGTTAGTGCTCTCTCCCTGCCTGTCAGGGTGGGCAAAATCATTGTAAAGGAGCACCTCATTGATACCCCATGTTATGGACACAGTTTTGACAGCTTCCTTTCTGCTTTGTTCATTTCTTTATTACCCTCTCTGTCTAACCTCCCAGTTCTGATTTGCAAACATTGAATTTTGGGTCCCAGTTTCTGGCTCATCTTTCTGCTTATTCGTTTTGAGACATCCTCTCTTGGTGAACTATCTCCATGGTCAGATCTACCAGTGGTAGTCATCTTGTCAGCCTCCAAACACCCCCTTTTTGGGGTATCACATAAGCCAGCAGTGCCCACAGTAAAAGTGAGATTTAATGCAATTCAAATTAAAACCTCCATGGGACACCTTAGAGTAGAATCCCCTCGGGAGAATGAAGGATGAAGAAGTAACGTAGAAATGATGACAAAGTATGCAGGTATGTTTTATGCACTTCTTGTGTGTTTTATTTCACTCTCAAAAGTATTTAAGGAAGAAAAGCTGGTGTAGCAAACTAATATGAGAAAATAGCTTCAGAGAAGGCAAATGTTTTTCCATGGTTAGTGGGAGGGAAGGAGCAAAGACAGAATTTGAACTCATACCTTTCTGATACCAAAGTCCAGACTCTTAAATACTACTCTCTACAGACTCCAGAGGAATCAGAGATAAGTATAAAAATCCAATCCATAACAAATTATCTAGAAGAAAATACAACAGAATATTTATCTCAGTTCTGGAGGGAAATAAATTTATGAATATTAAAAATGGAGGATATTGGGGCGCCTGGGTGGCTCAGTCGTTAAGCATCTGCCTTCGGCTCAGGTCATGATCCCAGGGTCCTGGGATCGAGCCCTACATCGGGCTCCCTGCTCTGCGGGAAGCCTGCTTCTCCCTCTCCCATTCCCTCTGCTTGTGTTCCCTCTCTAGCTGTCTCTCTCTCTCTCTCTCTGTCAAATAAATAAATAAAATCTTTAAAAAAAATGGAGGATATCATCAGAACAAGATGGATGTTGACATCCATAAAAGCAAGGACTTTTGTACATTTAAAAACAATGAAAGAAATACCAGAAGGAAAGCAACAGAAGAGGGAAATATATTTAAATATAATCAGAAAAATTTATTGCCCAAAATATATGAAGATTTGATAAAATATGTCAGGTCAATACCCAGATTTCACAAAATAAGAGATCAAAACACATGAGAAGAAAATGCTAACTCAAGGAAATTTAGATGGTAAATCATCTCAGGGAAAAAGGCATTCACACTATCAATTAAAGAAATGCAAATGAAAACAACTTTAAGGTATAATTATACACATTTAATGAGCAAAACCAAACAAACCATTTCTAGGGATGCGTGAATGGGCTATTTTTACATGAGGTCTCCAACTGCTATAGGATTTTCTTAACCATAATTCACATAGGGGTCTATTACTCACAGCCCCCCCGCCCCCCCCCCGCCCAAGCAGCTTGGCAGGGGCATGATTCATTCAAACTGGTCCAGACTTAGCACAGATAAAGAAGGAAATTTAAAAGCCATAGGTGCTAGACAGTTTACCATCAGCAGCAAGCAACAGTGTTATCCTTACTCCTTTGCAAGACTCATTTACCTGCTTTTGTCCCTCTCTTTGTTGGGGTTAGTGAACAACAGATCTGTTTAGGTGGAGTCCATGGGGTTGTAGCAACTGGGCATCTATAGGTCCTACAAGGAAGCCTGAGGTCAGCACAAGGACAGCAAAGCCAGAGGCAGAAGGTGGGCTCTGGAGCAGGTCAACAATCTGATGGGCCAGGGTCAGAGCCAGGGTATAGAGATAAGACCTGGGGCAGTGAAAACCAGCAAAGGGAGGGTCCAGAGAGAGTGGTGGATTAGGATAGAGCTGAGATTGTGTTAATCCTGTAACAGTTTTCCTGAGTCCCAGTGTGGATAGTCTGGGTTCATTTAAAGGGGAGATTTGGGACAAACATATATATCCACGACTGCCCAGACACCATGCTGTTTCTACTATCTGTCCATTTGCACATGTATTTCTTGCTGCCTGGCATACTGTGGTAGCTTTATAACCTGTGGACTTAGCACAGCTGAACTTCATTTCCCAGAATTCCCTTCCCCTTGTGTGTTTGGTTTAGAGCCATGGGGGAAATCTACAGGAGACTTGAAAGGTAGAAGTGAAGCAGTTGCCATGCTTACTCACTGAAAGATGAAATTCAGCTTGCGTTTTAGCTCACATGTGTTTTACAAATCTGCTAACTCCCCTTGCTGGCATGGGCAGTAGCAGGGCCTTCTGCAACTCCAGCTCTCATGAAATCTCTCCCAGCAGCCCTGTGTGGGGTGGACCTGCAGGGAGAGCACTGGTATCTCCTTCAGGTTATCCAGGGAGAGAGTTTGGAGACAGAGAGACAGTCACAGATTTCAGCTTGTTCCTCAGGGGGTCCAGATGTTTCTGCTCTCCCCCACTTCATGTCTTCCCTTCCCAACACCTGTGCTGGAAGTTCAAGGTCAGCACCAGACAGTGAAAAATAGCTGAACTAAAATCTTACCACCTCCAGATAATGTCAAATCCCTCAAGTAAATCCCAAGGTTTATGTAATGCCTACTGTATCTCTGGTACAGAATTGGGTATCAGAAGTGATTCCAGGGGCATCTGGGTGGCTCAGTCAGTTAAGTGTCTGCCTTCAGCTCAGGTCATGATCCCAGGGTCCTGGGATCAAGCCCCACATTGGGCTCCCTGCTCAGTGGAGAGTCTGCTTCTTCCTCTCACTCTCTCTCTCAAATGAATCAATAAAAATCTTTTTTTTTTTTAAGTGATTCCAAGAAACAGAATCCTAAGGATGAGTTCTCTGAGCTGGTTCTGGGTTAGTTGTGGTGGGTTGTGGTGGAGCATCTGATTTGATTAGATGCAAAGGCATTAATGACCATGTTCCCAGTGGTAAAGAGGACATTGGTAGCCCATGACAAACAGTGGTCAATAGCTATTTATATTCTCACCTGTAGACATTTGTAATCAAGTGTCTGTAGAAGGCAAGGCTTTGGGTGACCAGATGGGTTACTGCTGTAGAATGTTTTGGTGGCAACATAATATAATGGGGTTGGCTGGTTTCTCCTTACTGTGTTTGAGGACTTAGAGAAAGCAAATTACATGCTCAGGGCTTTAAATTCCCATTCAAGTTCTGCTCAGTGTTCCTGAAAACTTGTGACTGAAAAGAAATCTTTATCACCTGTAGCCACCAAGATTTCTGAAAGCCAAACCCAAAGTCTAATCTCACAGGTGGTTAAATTATAATGCAAATTGAATTTCAAACTCTTAGACTCTTGGGCTAACTTCAGGGCCTTTCTTGGGAAAGAGGGGAG
Organism: Mirounga angustirostris; assembly: GCF_029215605.1. NCBI lineage: Eukaryota > Metazoa > Chordata > Mammalia > Carnivora > Phocidae > Mirounga > Mirounga angustirostris. The sequence continues at coordinate 36,596,419 of NW_026991716.1, forward strand.
GGGAGGAATTCAATGGGGACATATGGAGAGATTCTGCTGAAGCTGGAAACCTTGAACCCCTAAGTCCTGCCAACTGTACTTTCCTAAAAGAAGCAGCCTCTTCTGCTCCTGCTGAGGAGATTGGTTTCCCCTTACATAAGGAGCCTGTGACAGTCTCCTCTAGGTAGTAGCCTTGCAAGGAACTATCTGACTCTCCTTGGGAGGGTACTACTGCCACCTCTTATTGCTTAGGCCAATAACCAGACAAAAATTCAGACTAGCTCCAGAGGGTGGTGTATGAATTGTTACCTGTGAAGAGGTGCCACATGTGCTGAAAAGAATTGCATGATTTTCTTCCAATTTATATAGATAAAAATCTGAAGAATATATGTACAAATGGTACTTAAATGTATTAGATCAGAATGCAAGAAATGTATTGTTGGATTAGACAGAATTACCTGAACCCCATGATGGCCTATACTAAATCAAGTTCAAATGCCAGCTTTTCTTTGTCTACTATAAAGGAAGCCATCCAGAGTCTTAGGGAAACTAGAATGTTAGAATGAATTTTTATTTAAGACCTGCTCCCCCATTCCCTAAGTATATGTCCACCTACCGGATACACATTTCATTAAGGGTGTAAGAAATATATTTACAAGGGGAAACCCAGAATTGTGGAAGAGCTCTATAGTAACTATACTCTAAAGCCCAGGAATAGACATGGGAAATACTGCCTTCAAACTGGGCTCCCTGAATCCAGTGGAGATAATGGATCCCTGGGTGATGGGGGTATAAGGGGTGATGTCACCTAATGACCAGTGACAAGATGGACATGATTATCTTGTGGGCAACAGAGCTGAAGCAGTAATCAGAATGGTCTGACCAGCAGAAATCTTTGGTGTTGATCATGGTGGTTCTAAAAGGAAGATAGAGGAGCAGCCTACCATATTTTTACTTGATTGATATAAGTGGGAATCTTTAAGTATGGTAACAGAAGTCTAACTTAATTACCAGGGTGGAGAGCTCCAGCCCTTCAACCAATTCTCAGACTTGAGTCAATTCACAGGCCCAGAACCTCCGGAAAGAAGGATAGGCCAGGTTTCCTTGAGGAAAGACCCTATTACAACACCAAAATTTTGTACTATAAATTTCCTCCCAGTATTCCCCAAAAGGGCCAAAGGCCATTTATCAGGGAGACTATGCAATGGGAAAGGGAAATAGTCAGACTTTTTAGGGATTAATGGACACTGACACTAGTTCATGAAGATTTCAAATGCCCCTGTGGTTCATGAATCAGAGTAGGGGCTTATGGAGATAGGTAAATCACAGTGGGTCCAGTGGGTCCCCAAGACCACCCTGTAGGTATTTTAAGAATATATAATTGGAATAAACATAGAAGCTGGAAGAACCTCCTCCATTGGTTCCTGATATAGAGAGTGAGGACTATCCTAGTAGGAAAAATAAACTGGAATAGTCATTTGAAGGTTTGGTCACCACTCTAGCTAGGTGACAACACCTTGCAGGACGGAGACAATGCTCTCCAGGATGTGTTATATGATTTAAATCACAAACTAACATATTTTCACCTATAGCAGGATTTATGGGGACAGGAATCAGAGGGTAGAAATGAGAATGGCTTTTCTCACTGTTACTCCTACTGAGTCACTAGCAAAATTTTTGCTCCCCAGCCCCATTACTTTGAGCTCTGTTGCCAAGGGAGGAATATTCTGCCAAGGGACACAACTATGGTTCCTTAAACTGGAAGTCAGGACTGCCACCTTGACACTCTGGGCTCTTCATGCCAGTGAATCAACAGACAAAGAAAGAGGGTCAACTGGGGTGATTCATCCTGACTAACAAGGGGGAATGGGGTATTACACAGGGGTATAAAGACAGGTTTATGGAATGCAGGCAATCTTCTGGATTGCCTGCTAATACACCCATATCCTGTATTAAACAGAAGAACTACAACAACCCAGTGACCCAGATTCTTGAGACATAAAGGGTTGGGTCACTCCACTGCGCAAAGAAGCATGAGTATTTGAGGTGCTTGCTAAGGAACAAAGGGAAAGTAAAATTAATAGTGGAAGAAGGTAAGTTATAAATACCAGCTGTAACTATATAACCACATTCAGAAATGAAGATGCAAGTATTTATGAGTGTTTTTCTTATATTGATATGTATTTCGTATATATTAACCCATCTTTATTCCCCATCCTCCTATCAACTAAGTTAAGATGTATTAATAGTAATTAACTTTATATCTTCAGATATTAAAGGGAAGATATGACACACTTAGAAGGGAATTCACATAACCTGAAGTTGGATAAAAAGAATGCTGGCTCCTCTTATGAGGAAAGGTTTGTGTGTTATTGGTAGTCAGAAGAACAGAGTTGCCTCCTGTTAGGTAGAAGCATGACTTTGCTATAATCTGTATTTGGAAGTTCAGTATAAAGACCTGTGTATCCGCCAAGCTCCAATTTCCTTATCTGAATCTGGTAGAAAACCATACATAGCTAATAGACTTGTTGTAAAGGTTAAAATGGCATGGCTTAAGGTATTTACAAGGCACCCCATTAATGGTATCTTATTTTTATTAGTATGTTGGGAGTAAGCACAGGGCCAAATGTAATTGTATATAGAAAACACTTTGTTAAAAGTTAGACATTATAAATAAAATGTGTTGATGTGCTTATGATTGAGAAAAAAGGAGAGAGATGTATGTGGATGTCAAATCCTTAAAGCGTGGACGGTGGTTTCATGCTGTGTTAAGTTGGCTATGTCAGAAGTGCATTTCCTAGAATGTAGGTTTTGGGCTAGAGTTGGCTGCAAGAAAAATCTGAGTGAGATTTGGAAGGCAGGAGTGAAACAGTAGTCCTGCTTACTCTCTAAAGGTCAGTGTAGCTGGATCTGCTTCTTTGGTTGAATCCTGACTGATACAGCTCCTCCTTTTTACACCTAGTGTGTTTTTCACTGTGGACAGGACAGGGAGCTGATTCTCCCTACTCATTTCCATAAAGGGGATTCACTGTATTCTCCAAGATGGCTGAATGTTGGAGTGACTGCTATTGTCCTTTCTTCCCTTTATCTTATTTAGTCCTTCCACTGTAGAAGAGCAGCTGATCTGACTGGTGCATGCCAGACATCCTTTGACCATAGTCCTACTGCTGGGTGAGATCATTGTCAAAGGCCACTGCTCCTTTGGGGCACAGTCTCTTACCCTCTCACACACACACTTAGATTGAGTATACACTTCTCCTCTTCCTGTTCCCTTTTTTTTTTTAAGTTTTTTTTTTTTTTAAGATTTTATTTATTTATTTGAGAGAGAGAATGAGAAACAGAGAGCATGAGAGGGAGGAGGGTCAGAGGGAGAAGCAGACTCCCTGCCGAGCAGAGAGCCTGATGCGGGACTCGATCCCGGGACTCCAGGATCATGACCTGAGCTGAAGGCAGTCGCTTAACCAACTGAGCCACCCAGGCGCCCCTCCTGTTCCCATTTTGTGTCAACTACAAAAAGGGAGGTCCCAGGTATCATTTCATGGTGAAGTCAGAAATCCTGTTACCTCCTCCAATATAACAATTATTAGGAAGTCCTGTAGAGAGAGAGAGTGTGTGTGTGTGTGTGCATGTGTGTGTGTGTGTGAATGGGCATTTGTTTTGCCTTTAATAATTATACAAGGTAATCAACAAAATTAAAAAGTGTTCCACTGTGTTTACATTTCAAATCAGTCAGGCATCCATTTATGTATTTATTTTTTATCTTTTATATCTCTTCTGCTGCAGCAGGAAGAGAACAGTGAAGCTGTTCATCTTAACCATTTGGAGTTTTCACCAAGCCTTCTATAGTATTGAAAATAATGTACCTTCAGAAAGAAGCTTAGTAAGCATGACTGCTGGTTTATTTATATCAAATGATACAGATTGTTTGAATTGTGAAATATACATACAGAAGAGTCTAAAAAAAGACATACCTATAGTTTAAAGAATCATTGTGATGTTATTTAAGAAATACCAGTACCTTAAAAGCCTGTGTGTGTTATGCCCCAATTATATAAACACTCGCCCACAGAGGTAACCATTCTATTGTTTTATGTTAATAATTCCTTGTTTTTACTTTTTGCCACCTATGCCTGTATCCCTAAACTGAGTGTCAGGCACAAACATAGCCCTGTAAGGACAGAGCAACATGGCCCCTGTTAGATGAAAACTCCCACAGGAAACTGAAATGAACTGTCTGTTGGCCATATTCTGGGAGCCGGGCACATAGTTATAACAAGCCTAGAGCAGATAGACACAGGGCCAAGCTCACTGGAACATTCCATCTGTAGGTTTAAAAAAAAAATGTAGGCAGCTGAGATCCTCATTTATAAATCTTCAAGAAATATCACGAGTCACACATATCTGGACCAATTGTCCTCTATGCCTGGTGTACAGCTGTCACCATGGGACCTCCATTTATCATATTGGCCTCTCTCCTATGATGCATCTCCTCTGCCTTGTATTTTATATTTTCCTCTTTCTTGGTATATTCTCTCATTTTAGTGAAACACATCCCCCAAGCATATTGTTGAGAAAGGGTACAAGGAAGTACATTTTTTCATACTCTGCCTATTTGAAAGTATCTTATTCTGCCCTTGCTCTTGGGTGATAGTTTGGCTGAGTATAGAATTCTAGGTTGAAGATAATTTTCCTTCAGAATTTTTAAGATCCTGCTTTATTGATTTCTAGCTTCCAAGTGCTGTTGAGAAGTCAAAAGTCATTCTGATTCATGATCATTTATAAATGACTTGGAATATTCTCCTTGTTCCTGGTGTTCTGAAATTTTGCCATAATATATGTCACCTTGGATCTATTTTGAAGTATTATGCTAGATATCTGGTTCAGGTTTTGTTTTGTTTGCTTGTTTTTGCAACCTGGGCACACAGACCCTTTAACTTATAATTTTGAACCACCAACTGAGAATATAAATGAAGCCTCTATACATCCAGACAAAGACTGATTTTATAGAACCAATTTTAAATCTGTTTGATCAATGACAACTTGCCTCAGTCTTTTATCAATGATAACTTGCTTCAGGATGCCTGGGTGGCTCAGTCGGTTAAGCGTCTGCCTTTGGCTCAGGTCATGATCCCAGGGTTCTGGGATCAAGTTCCACATCAGTCTCCTTGCTCAGCGAGGAGCCTGCTTCTCCCTCTGCCTTCTGCTCTCCCTACTTGTGCTCTCTCTCTCTGACAAATAAATAAATAAAATCTTAAAAAAAAATGATAACTTGCTTCGCTGAACACACTTCTGAAAACCAACCAATGATAGCTGTTGAAGGTGACTCAATCAGCAGCCAACTTACTCTAGTGCAGTCTTGCCTAAGTAAGCACACTTCTAAAGCTAATATTAGCCTACTTTCAGCTCTAAAACCATTACAATCCCCAAATTATCCCTGCCTCCAAAACTTTATATAAATCCAGCAGTCTGCTTTGCTTGGAGAGATTGTTCCTAACTATCATCTCTCTTCATTCCAAGCAGGCCCTGTATAACTCCCTGATTTCATACTCCCTCATTCCCAGATGTAACTGTTATACATTTTGTGTTTTAACCTTTTTTGTTAAACTTTTGCCACCTAAGCATGTATCCCTAAACCGAGGACCAGGTACAAGTTAAGCTGCATAAAGAAAAAGCAACATGACCCCTATTTTATGAACGTCCCAGGAGAAACTGAGTTGAGTGGAGTCTCTTGCCAGTTTTTGTCTCAAATATTGAGTGGTGGCCTTTTTCTTTTACATCAGTACACATTTGAAAAACAATGACCTGGTGCCTGCTGGCATAGTCATTCACACCAGAAACTGACATGATATGATGTGTTACAGTTATAATGTGTGTTTCACATTTAAAGTTCATTTATGGCCCTACTCCTTCAGAGTTCCAGGATTGCTTGCCCTAGTCTTTGTTTCCTTCAGCCTAAAATTCCCATCCCAACTCCATGCCAAATCTTGTAACTCCTACTGGAAGACTTCCAACTTTTCATTGGACAAGAGTAACCAATTATCCAAAGAGAAAGAGCACTGAATGAGTAATCAGGACACTTGGGTTTAATTAAGTCCCAGTTCAGCAAAGAATCAGGTAAGTGACCTTAAGCACACATCTTCATCTTCCTCACTGTACTTCAGTTTTCCTGTCCATGAAATAAATCTTGGATCAAATCAAGAGTCTGAATCTCTACTTACACAAGAATCACCTGGCAGTTATTTTAAAATACTGACTCCTGGACCCTACCTGACCAATTAAATCAGAATCTCTGCAAGTGGGGCCTGGACATTCAGTATTTAAATGTCTCATATGATTCTAATGTACAGCCAGGACTGAGAACCTGGACCAGGTGATCTCTCAGGCTCCATTCAGTGCTCACACTTGATATTCTAGGAAGTACTGTGCTATCTCATTGAATAAGTTGGACATTGTGTTGGTAGGACTCTCTGTTCATTGGGTTTCTAAGGGAACAAGACGCATGCAAAGATGTGACACAAAAACATCTGTGGTGCAATTTATCTATATGATAGATATTGATGAACAGTATGCATAATGGAAGCTTGTAGAAACCAATGAACACAAAGTGTAGACTGCAATCTTTTTCTCAACCATGCCTGTAACTGGTGACCATAGTTGCAAGTGATACACAGCAAGGTAAGATCCATTAATCATCCTCTAGCTTATTATGGCTGAATGTATTGGGAGAAAGGGGTAGCTTCAGCTTGTCAGAACCTCACTCAAAGAAACTGAAAGTCACATGGTCTACTCTGCAGGGTCCAAGGTCCCTTCAGTAACAAAGGTCAAGCCCAGACTTGGATATCATTAAAGACGTCATCCTTAGTGGACATTAATTGAGGTGGCAGTCTGGCCTCCAAGGACTTCCCAGTGTCTGGCTCCAATACTCAGGAGGGAGCAGGCTTCCAAGGGCCATGTCTGAACTCTGTGGTTTTGCTTTCCAGGAATCTTTGGACTTGACTTTCCCAAAAGTGGTTTCTTGGGAGAAAGCCCATTCCTCCCACTGCTTAGATCCTTGGAGTGATCCTATTATCTGTCCATCTTGCATCCTGGTTATTTGGCTATTTCTTTGATTTTTGTGAGCTATCCCAGCATCCTTCAGACAAAATTCCTTTTTGCTTAACTTAGCTGGTCGGTTTCTGTTGTTTGCAACCAAAAGTATCTTAACTATTATAGCCTTAGCACCAAATAATAATGGCCACCAGTTATTGAGCATCTGGTATTCACCAGGTACTTATATAGATTATTGCTAATCTTAAAAAACAACTCTATGTGCCAGGGTTATCCCAATTGCCCAAACCAAAAAAACAACAAAAAAAGTTTTGAGTAATTTGCTCAAGAAAATAAAGGTAATAAGCAGCAAAGCCAAGATTTGAACTTCTCTCTAACTGCAAATCTTTTTGTCCTTGCTATGCCATGCTACTTCTCATAAATATTTTATTATCTAATGATTAGTCCTTTCTACTACCAGCCTCTACTCATACCCAAACTCACACATAATAGGCTCTGACAAAATCCCACAAAGAGGATGGAAAAGGAAAGGGAAAATTAATCTGTGCCCCCACATGCACCTGTCTTTTCTCTTGATGACAGGAGTTTGTGGAGGTCAGAGCCAGGCTCTCAGCACAGAGTGCTTGTCGACACATAGTCAATACTAATCCATTGGAATGATAGGGACAAAAACCCATGCCTTCAAACTTCAGCAAAGGAAGATTCAGCCTCAGGAAACTTGTAACATGGATGGACATATCAAGATGGATGTAGATGAGGATCCTATGATTGAGGAAGAATGTCGCTCAAAAGGACCACAGGAGTTCTCCTTTTTAACCATGCTTTTTTCAGTCAGGAGAACTAAGATTCAGGAAGGGGAGAACTGAGAAGGGAAGTGTGCCCAGACTGCACAGCAACATGGTGGCTGAGGCAGTCTGACCTCTACTTGTATGTTTCTTTCCACTAGCCCATGCCCAGGAGATGGTTTACCCCATCATTTCTATCACCTTTGTCCATATTTGAGATGGCAGTGCTGCTTTCCAAAGGGAGTTAGATTTAGAACCTGGCCTGTCTTTGTTCCCCATGACCTGAGTGTTTCCACTTATACTGGGTTTTGTCCTAAAGGCGACCTGCCTCTGGAAGGCCCTGCCTTATCTTCCCACAGGTAGATCCTGTAATCATCTGTTTACTTTCCAGGAAGACATCTCTTTGGGGATCCTTATTTCCATCCTGGACTTCTGAGATGCAGGTGTTGAGAAGTGAGAGAAAACTGAATACAGTGATACCTAAAAGACAGGAACCCCGGGGGGCTGGATTTCAGATGAACACCCTCTGTGCTGTTACCCTGATGACTGCATGCTGGTGATGTTGCTTGCAGAACCCTGGGCAGGCTCCCCTGAGGACCCAGTCCCTCATTCTATCTGTCTTCAGATGTTGGCAGAGATGAAAGCCCTCAGTCATCGTCTTGAGATTTGAGAATGGACAAACTTAGTGCTGGTGCCAACATCCACCACTTACTTCCAAAGGACACTGCAGATTGAAGGGGGTTTCCAGACTTGGGGAGGATGAGACATGCAGCAGAAGTTTATTGTGCTTCACATCACTGATTTCAGCACCGTCTGTGACAGAGAGAGTCCCACCTCAGGGTACAGAGAAAGGTTCTGCTTTTTGCCTCTGAGCTTTCTCAGAGCTGAAGGACTTAGTCCACACTTGGGCACAACCTGGAAATGCTGAGAGGTAAACAATCCAAAGGGCAACTGTCAACTACTGGGGGACAGAAACTGTTGGACAAATACCCCAGCCTTCCATTCTTCAAAGAGACAGTTCTAAGGTATACTCTGTGTGTTTCCCTAGGGTGGCACTAACAGGGTTGAACCCCAGTTTCCCACAGTGGCCCCCAGCTCAAAAATAATGCACTTAAAAAAAAAAATTGTGGTAAAATGCATGTGTGGTAAAATGTATATATATAAATATTTAATATGAAATTATTTATCCATTTTGAGTAATGTCTGTATATAGTGTGAGGTAGGGGTCATATTTTATTCTTTTGCATTTGGAAATCCAGTTTTCCCAGCACCATTTGTTGAATTGACTATCCTTTCCACTTGGATGAACTTGGCACCCTTATTGAAAATCAGTTGGCTATAGATTTATGAATTTATTTATGGACTTTCAATTCTATTCCATTAACTGCTATGTCTTTCCTACACCTATACCACCCTGGTTTTTTGTTTGTTTGTTTGTTTTTTTAAAGATTTTTTTTATTTATTTATTCATGAGAGACAGAGAGAGAGAGAGAGAGGCAGAGGGAGAAGCAGGCTCCCAAGGAGCAGGGAGCCTGATGTGGGACTCGATCCCAGGACCCTGGGATCATGACCTGAGCCGAAGGCAGACGTTTAACCATCTGAGCCACCCAGGCGCCCCTATACCACCCTGTTTTAATTACTGTAACTTTGTATTAAATTTTGAAATTGGAAGGTATGTGTCTTCCAACTTTGTTCTTTTTCAGGATTGTTTTGGCTATTCTGGGCTCCTTGAAATTCAATATGAAATTGAGGATCAACTTTTCCATTTCTGGAAAAAAAAGGGGGGGCTTAGAATTTTGATAGGGAGTATGCTGAATCTTCAAGATTGCTTTGGATAGTATTGCCATCTTAACAATATTAAATCTTCCAACCTATGAATAAGAGATGCCTTTCCATTTATTTAGGTCTTCTTTAATTTCTGCAGGCAATATTTTGTAGTTTTGTACAAGGCTTTTACCTCCATGATTAAATTTATTCCTAGGCATTTCATTCTTTTAGATACTATTGTAAATGAAATTGCTTTCTTAATTTGTTTCAGATTGTTCATTGCTGAACTACAGGAACACACTTGATTGTTATGTGTTGATTTTATACCCTGTAACTTGGCTGAATTTGTTTATTGGTGCTAGTCGATTTCTTATGGTTTCTTTGAGATGATATATATAGATATAGATAGATATAGATATAGATAATTATATATGGATATATATATGGATTTATATTTGGATATATATGTATGGACAATTATTTATTTCTTCCTTACCAATTTGGATGCTTTTTATACCTTTTTCTTATCTAATTGCTCTGACTAGAACCTCCAGTAAAATGTTGAACAGTAGTGGTGAAAGCAGGCATTTCTGTCTTCTTCTTGAACTTAGAGAGCTGTCAGTCTCTCACCATTGAGTCTGTGGGTTCTTCATAAGTGCTCTTTATCATGTTGAAGAAGTTCCTTTTTATTCCTAATTTTCTGGGTTTTTTTTTTTATCATGAAAGGATATTGTATTTTGTCAAATGTATATTCATCATCAATTCAGATGATCATCTGGATTTTTCCCCTTCATTCTAATAATGTGGTATATTACACTGATTGCTTATCTTCTGTTGAACAACCTTAGCATTCCTGGGATAAATCATACTTGGTTATGGTGTCTAATCCTCTTACTATGCTGTTGGATTTGGGTTGCTAGTATTTTGCTGCATCTATATCCTAGGGGATATTGGAGGTGGGGAGAAGGGAAAGGGGTTTTCTGCCCAACACTGGTGAACTAGGTATTATTATGAGGGATTGGAGATTCAAGAGGGAATGCTGAGACTTTCAAGAAAACTGGATTCAACAAGATAAGAAATAGCCAGATGAAAGAGTGAGGGTAGAAGAGCTAGAGAAGTGGTAAGAACACAAGGAAAGGAAAGGAAAGAAACAAAGCCGTACCAGAGGAAGAAACTTGAAGGAAAGGAAAAACACATTCATCAGAATGGAAGACTCAGTCCTCAGCCACTGAACAAGGCAGGGAGTAAAGGCTAGTGGAGGAATATCTATGAGCAGAGAACAAGGTGAGCTGGTGGACACGGTAGGGAGCTGTGGCTCAAGGTACCCTGAGAAGGTACCTTGCAGACCTCTAACTACTGGAAGATTAGTTATTCAGGAGCCCCAGCTGTTGTGCTCTGAAATTTATTGCCACATTTGCACCAAGGCCACACTTTCAATAGGCTGTTCCTAATCATTGACTGAATGTAGCAAGGATACTAAGGTAAGCAGGTTCCTGAGAAACTCAGGCTCCTCTGCCAAGGGACTTTGGCTTGAGGACACCCCAACAGCCTTGCCAAACCTTCTTTAGAGTGCACAGGAGCCTACAATGTTTCCATCCAACCTTTTTTTTTTTTTTCTCTCTCTCTCTCTCCCCTCATTCAGGGTCAGTCTTACTTTGCATCCTGAATGGCTCTCCAGCCTCTCCTGGCATCTCCTGCATTTCCCCCCACAGGTGTTTCCCTTACTAATATTCTTGCACACTTAGTCCCCTCCTTGCATCTGCTTTTTGAAGGATCTAAACTAGATATTGTCGGCAACATGCCCCTTTGTGACCCAAGCTAGAGGAAGGGAAACCGGTGCCCAGATAAAAAGGAGCCATGCTTCATCAGGTGCCTTAGGGAGTAATAAGACTGCCTGACCTGGGATAGGAGGGATGTGATCCAGCAAGAGAGGCTCCAGTGGGAGGACAGTCCCAAGAACAGAGGGAGATAAAGAGCCAACAACTGAAAGGACCCTGAAAATAGACACCACATTGAGACAAGCCTACTTAACCTATAAACTGGTGTTAAGTTACCTGGATAAGCTACTTCATACTCCTTATCTCTATTTTGCATGGCTTGTGCCCTGAAATCTCCCACATTGTATTAAAAATAGCTGTGTATACTCCAGTGGCTAATAACATTCCTGCCCATCTTTTCCCTTCTTCAGGAGGTAGCTGCAGGCATTTACAAACAGAAGCAATGCCAGGCACCTGGCCTAAAGGACATCTCCAACACTCTTGGAGCAACAAAGTGTTGCTTTGTGTCTCAGACCACTTTCCACCCCCTCTCTAAAGTTACTTTTAAATTAGTCTGTCTCTACATGCTTCTTTAGGTTGGTAGGAATCACCCTTCCATGGAAACATATCCTTTCGATTCCCCCAAGAAATAAAGTTGGTGAAACGAGGCTTTTCAGATGAGCTTGAAGCCATTCCTTTCAATCTCTGAGGGTCATGGTAGGCTGAGCAGCCCATAGAAGGATCTCTCCACAGGGGAATTGGACTCCTAACCAGGCAGGGGAGGGCTAGTTCTCTGAAACCACCTCCCACACTCCCCTGCTGCAAATCCCCAGATAAACTGAAGAATTGATTCTCTCCCTGCCCTCAAGGCCAATGACTCTCTCTCTTGATAAAAATTGCCTTTTAGATCAAGTCCCCACACTGCTTGTGTCCAAGAAGCTCACTCCTGTGCACTATATCACTCGGTCCCCTTCTCGCCACTTTTGGTTGAGTTCAGCCAATGGAAGGCACTGGCAGGGAGTGGAAGAGCAGGAAGAGAGAGAGAAATCAGGGTATTTATCTTCTGGTTTCCTCTTGGTAGTGTTGCTTAGGTTGGACATTGGACATGTCCCTCAACCAAAGGTCCCAGTTCCTGTCACATGGGCTCCCCACACAACTCACTCTCTCTCTGTTTTCCACATACTATCCTTCCCCTTGGCCTTCCAGACCTAGGGTGGAAATGGAACCCCTCTCCCCCAGTACTGTATCATCCTTTATCATTTCCCCATTCCCTGTGCACAGCTTTGTAAACGTCCTTTTATCAAACTCTCCTCATATGACCCATCTGAGGTGTCATCTGTTTACTGTCAGGACCCTGCTGGATGCACCTCATCTCCTAAAAGGGGGACAGGGGACAATTCACCAGCTAACTCACATACCAGCTTTTCCACCATGATGGCTGTGTCCCCAGCCCCACCCTCTGGGAGAAATGACTATCTCATATGCCCTGTGGAGAAAGGGGAGGATGGTGTGCTGAGGTAGGAAGAGCCCTGAGCTGGGGCTCAAGAGTCCAGAGCTGCTACCTGTCTTCTCACTGACTCATGGTGTGACCTGGGACCAATCCTTTCCTCTCTTTGGGCTCCATTTTGTTCAGCTGTACAATGGTGTTGGTTGCCATGCCTGGTAGCTCTGCCTGTGATTCCATTCCAGTATTCCTGTTGTAGATGCCCCCTCCTCAACCAGGCAGTCACATCAATGCAGGACCACACGTGGATGAGGGGAATCCAACCACTCAGACCCTACTGCTTCTCCCTCTTTGGGGGACAAACAAGATCTTGCCCAGGTGACACACAAACACGCCCCTCCCCCTTACTCGTAGGAAGTCAGGGAATTGAAGATATGGTCTATAATTGGCTTCTGGGGGTTCAGCTGGGAGCAGTGACACCCTACCAATTTCCAGAGTTGGAAAGCAGGCTATGGGACTTCCCCTGGAAACTTCCTGCCTCCACAGAAAGCCTTGTGGATCTCAGAATACCAGAGGGAGAAGGATTACCTGATTAATTATCTGAGGCTTCCCTGAGACTGAACAGGGTTCTGACTAACAAAACTAGCCAATTCATCCATGAGACAGTACATTTTTATTTGTGAAAAATAGATGCAGATAACTTCATAGAAATCACTGAGCCAAAGTGATAAATTGAGCAAGGTCCTAAACCAAGCTTCAGCCCCTAGTGGTAGAATAGACATCCTTGCTTGGAAGGGAGAGTCTCCTCCCTGAGCATGTTTAGAAGGGGGTTGGATGCCCGGGGTAGGGAGGGCAAAGGAAAATGTATCAGCTAGGTTCTGTGCCAGAAATGGAAAATAACTAGGTATTTTAAATGGAAAGGGATTGAAAACATGGAATGGGGAGTGCCTAAAACCTCTGGGAAGGGTAAGAAGTGTGTGGGCTTCAGGCTGGGTCCAGGAATGCCTCTTAGAACACCATGGCTTTGACCCACCAGTGGAGCTGTTGGCCACCACGGTCGCTGTTGAGTTTGAGATCATACCCACAGCCATGAGGCAGAGGCCAGGAATCCTGACTCAGGAAACCAGCCTTGCAGCTGTGCCCCTGTGCCTGTCTGTCCTGAACTACTCTCAGTGCTGGGGATCAGGTCTAGATTATGGTTTTTGGTCATTGGGTCCACTCCAGCTGCTTCTCAACACCCAGAAGCTGGAGCATGAGCATTATTGGAATGCCATCACTGGGAGGAAACACTCTATCTCCACAACCTCCCTTTCCAGTGGAAAAATAGCCCAAAGAAGCAACAAGATGGCCTCCAAGTCATCTTTGTGTCCCAAGTCTTGTGCAAAGACATTTAATTGGAGAACTTAATTCACATGCAGAATAACAGCTACAAAGCAGTCTGAGGAATGTAGTTTTTTTTTTGCCTGCATTAGAATGAGCCTACTGGCATGCAGACAACTCCCCATGGAGGTTTCCAGTTCTCTCACACCATCCTCATTTTCCTCTCAGAAGAGGCACATGGGGACCTAAAATGGCTGGATCCTTTATGCCTTATACACGTGTCAAGACAAACTGGGCAATAAATTATATGCAGATTTGATTTAGTAATTACATGGTGTGTGTGTGAGAGAGAGACAGAGACAGGGAGAGGACACAAGACACTGGCAGTTTTGTTCTCTGAGGTAATGTTGATGTTCAACTGTTAAAATAATTTCATGTTCCCAAGATAATAGAGGTTTTGGATATACAGAGACCTGTATTTAAATCCCAGCTCTGCTACTGTGTGACCCTAGACTAGTTATTTGTCTTCTCTGTGCTTAGTTTTTCTTCATCTGTAAAATGGGACTAATGATATTGACCTTGTAGGGTTGTAGCAAAGAGTGAATGAAATAAAACCTAGAAAGTTCCTGGTGCGGTGCCTGGCACACATACACAGAGGACTCTAATAACTCTCCCCATTATCCTGGTTAATACGCTTTACAGGAATGGCCAACTCCCATGCCAGGAAATTGGCTGTCCCTCGGATAAATATCAATTGCATCATTATGTTTGAGGAGACGTGATGAGATTTTTTTTTTTTTCCCCTACTGCCTCAAGGAAGAAACCTCCACAGACCCTCACCTGGTCTTCTATGAGGCCCACCAGAGATCACATCTTCAAAACAGAAGGGGTCACATAGGCAGCATCGTTAAGAAGAAAGGGCAGAAAGAGGTTTTCATACAATTCATCAGATCAGTGTGTTTTAAACTGTAGGGCAAGACCCATTAGTGAGGAGTAAAATCAATTTAGTGGGTTGTGACCAGCATTTTTCCCAATGCAAGTGAATGGGAGGGAAGAAAAGAACAGAGACAAGACAAGAGGGGCTAAGAAGGGAGAACGGGAGAGTACATCTCAATAAGAGTACTGTTTTGAGAAACTGTTGTTTCAGTTCACGGATACGTGTGTGTGCGCGCATGTGCACGTGAGTGTGTGTTTGTACCAGGTCACAGCAAGAAATACACATTACTCATTACTTGGATCTGGAACATTGCTAAACATGTTTGCAAAATAGTAATCAAGATAACTAGCCCCCTCCTTTAGAGTGGGGGCAATATTGATAGCCCATCTACTATACAACTTGGAACAAAAAGGGATTTGATTGAGAACGTAATTGCTGGGGAGATGCACTTAAGCCTGGAAGTTTCCCAGCAGACCCACTGCTCACCTCCAAGCCCTGTGGGTCAGGGGCCAGCAGCCAGCTGGCCTGGCCTGGCCTGGCAGGTGACCCCGGCTCAGGCTGCAGGTGCCTCTCCCTGGGCAGTGGCTGCACACCGACCACCCCCCTCCCCCACCCTTTGCTGAGCTCACTTCTGCGGCGCCCTCTTCCTGCTCCTCCACTCCCTCCCTTCCTCTCTGCAGCTCCTCTCCTGCAGTCTCACCTGCTGCTTCCACTGCTGAATGGCTTCCTGCTCTCAGCCAGCAAATAACTCTGGTCACTCCACAGTCTGCACACAGCTACTCCTGTCTGCGGCGGCCGGCAGCTCCTCGGGCTGGGCCTTCCAGCTCTCCGTGACTCTGCCCCTTATCAACAAGCTCCATGAGGCACAACAGACAACTGCCACTTGGCGCCAGAGAAGGCTCATTTGGACAAGGCCCTTAACCTCTCTGAGCCTTAATATCCTCATCTGCACAATGGGCATGATAGGAATAGGCATCCTGGCTCTTCATCTATACGCTGCAAGCACCACATGAGGCAATCAAATGACTTTTAACACCTGTGAGGTCTTCAAAGGCACTATACCAGCTTCAGGGTTGTTTTTTGGTTTTTTGTTTTTTTTTTAATTTATTTGAGAGAGAGAGAGAGAGCACGAGCAGAAGGGAGGAGCAGAGGGAGAGGAGAAGCACTGAGCTCCCCACTGAGCTGGGAACCCGAACAGGACTCAATCCCTGGACCCTGAGATCCTGACCTGAGCTGAAGGCAGACGCTTAACCAAATGAGCCACCCAGGCGCCCCCAGCTTCAGGGGTTTTATGCTCATCTTGACCCTTCCTGTCTGATTCCTCTTTCCCCCACTCCCTCCTTCCCTGCCTCCCTCCATCCCTCTCTCCTTCCTTTCTTCCCTGTCCTTGGTGCTGCATAGAGCAGTTCATCTAAGAACTGTTGTTTGCTATGTGGTCCTGCACTTTGGGAAAGCCCTTCCTTTGAGAAGGAAAGGCCCAGCAGGGGACAACCCTAGCCCCCCAGAAGCCTACCACCACCTCATTTTTGTGCTCACTGGTTTTCTTACCTTGAAATCCCTCCTCTCCAAGCCAAAGGGGCTTGACTCCCACTTATAACTGGTTGATTATAAGACCAATGGAAGAGTTCTTACTAGAATATAAATGGCTTGACTCCTGGATGGATGAATTGGATCACCTCATCCCCTCTTCTGATTTTGGATAATGGGGTGCCACATAGCAAGCCCCACCACAGGTAGAGCCCTGAGCTGGACATTGCAGGTGGTTGTAGAGCCCAGAGACCAGGGAGATTTTCCTGGGAACCAAACCAGGCATCAGATGCTTAAGATACCAAAAAACAAACAAACAAACAAACAAAAATCACCTGAAAATGGCACCATCCAATAGTACTTTCCATGATGATGGAAATGCTCTATTCATGCTAATAAAATAACCATTAGCCACATGTGGCTGTTGAACATTAGTGTGAATGCCAGTATGACTGAGGAACTAATTTTTTTTTTATTTTACTAAATTTTAATTAGTATAAATGTAAATAGCCATGTTTGGCTAATGACTACCATTTTGGACAACACAGCCTTTGAGTCTCCTCCTAATCCCTCCTCCCTGACTCCCCCAGCTCTGGGCCCATTGGTCCTGCAAGCCCCTGTCCCCACAGCCTCCCCTCCTCCAGGTTTCAACAGCCCCAGAATCTGAGACACAGCCCCAGTGACAGCAAAAATGGCAGCCCAGAGAAGCAAATAGACAGGAGGGTAAATACACATTAAGGAAACCAACATGAAGATTAAGTGATTAAGAGAACAGGGCTCCTGCTGAGACAATCCTGCCTAATGAAGCATCCTAGGCATCAATCTTTGCACCAGAACACTATGCCTGGGCCCAGCTCCCTCCTAGCCAGAGAACCACCACTCCCTCTTCACTAGCTACGGGTCATGTGCAGCCAGGCACCCCTTCCCTCCAATAACCCATCTTCCAGGGTGAGTTGGGAAGATAACTTATTTCTCCATGAACTTTTTCAAAATACACAGAGAGATTCCAGGCTGGATACAACCACGTTGGTGGCTCCTAGCCTGAATACAAAGAGCTAGCGAGGAGCCCCGGAATCCAGACCCACCTCTGCTGTGAAATCTCTCCCCCCGGCAGATCATTGCTGGGACTCTGCTTTCCCATTAGTTATGTGAAGTTGATGATTAAATTAATAAATAGGACAAAAGCATGTCTCCAGTAGGTGGCCCAATGTGTGCCCCATTTTCATGGCTTTCAGAATTTTCAGGTGTCCAACTGGTAATGATCAAAAATGGTCAGTACTCTGGCCAAGCACTGGGTATGGCCCACTAGAGAATCCCATACACAGAGGACCTGCTTCTTAAACTAAAAGGGACACATTTTTAGAGTCTGGAGTAGAAAGAATCTCCTTTTATCCTGCTACTCACTTCAGGGAACACTCCTCTCTCGCGCCTTCCTGCTGGCATAGGGGCCCTCAGTATTCTGACTTGTAGGCATAGCCTTGCTCCCAGCTCACTTTGTATGTTAGGGCCTCAGTTCCTTTATCTGTAAAATGGGGGCGGATTCCCCTCCAGCTCTGCTGTCCAAAGATCCCACAGCCTCCCTGTAGAGGGAGACATGAGTACACTAGGGGATTCTGTTTGACAAAGATGATTTTTCATGTTTTTAAATTTCCCCTCCCCTGTCTCTCATATGAAGATTCTGATTAGACCAGGGAGGGGAGGGAGGAGGGACACTGCAGCCTTCTCTCCCCTCTTGCTCCTTCCCTGCTCACACCTCTCTTCCCTGCTGTCCCTAACTGGCCTCTTTCATTCCATTCCTCAGCTCTGAGGGAATTTGCATATTAATTTGAAAATGAGATCAGTTATTAGCCATAACCTGTCATGTATCACCCAATGCATCTGGACCTGGATTAGATTCAATATTGCCACTGAATAAAGATGGTTGGGGGGGAACTAAATAATTTAAACTCATTATTTTACTAATCCTCCTGCTTGGCTGGGCTCCCTGGAGGTAAGTTAGGAGGTAATTGAAAACAGGGAGATTCGCTGAGAAGACATTTGAGTCGAACATTGGCAAGCCGTGGAAAGCACGGGACTTGATGGGTTTTTTCCTCTCATTTACCCGCAAAGAAGGAAAGAGAATGGTGAGGTTGGAAGGGGAGTTGAGTGCGGAGACTCCAAGACCACTAGAGCAGGGGATGGCATTTTAGGACACAGGGCACAACCGCATCCAGCCAGGGAGGTACTATTTCAAGTACAGAACAGGGGAGCCTCTGCACTCCCTACCAGTTGGGAGGGAGGGAAGGGAGGGAGGCATCCTGAGTGACTCCTGCAGACCCCTACCCACCCTGCCCCTCCCTGCCATCTTTTCAGCCTTATGCCTAAGAAAGCGTTAAATCAGAGTTCTCCGATAGGCAGATAGGCATCCCAGACCTGTGTTCTGTGGATCTGATCGCAGTGTCTTTTTAAAAAGATGGATTTAATGCCAACACTGTCACATCAGGAAATTTCACGTCGAAATTCATGGGATTTCTGCCTCCCTTGACAAAGCAAAGGCCTGGCAGCACTGGGTCTGTAGTTACCTGAAACCAGCATGGATAGGAGCTGAGATGACCTGCCCACCTAGGCAGACCTGAGGTGTCCCTAGAGACCCAGGAGGTGGGCTTCTCTCCTTTGTGTTACCTGCTTCAACCACCCATGCATCTGCATTTGTAATCCCTTGTTTCAAGGACAAAGACCATTCCATTGCAACATCCAGGAAGTGGGTTGGCTGCAGGGTGGATAATCAGAGAATCCCAAAGTCATCTTTACCTGGATAGTATAAGGGTCAGCCATACAAGAGCAGGGAAAGGGAGCCCATGTTTCTGGAGCACATACCTAGCCAGGCGCTGTGCCAGACCCAGGGGCTAGCAGGAGGCAAAAGGCAGGGTCCTTAGTGCAGGGAGTCTTGGAGGGGAGATAGGCTATGTTTATATAAAGAGAACTAAGGGAGCTATAAGAAAGAGCTCTGTAGCAGAGGGACTCAAAGGTAGACTGTGTGGGGTCTCCCTTCACTGGCGGAGTTCACAGAAATGACTGGCCATGGGCCGGAGATGGCCACACACAGCCCCACTGTGGAAAGATGACAGCCCAGACCCATGTATTCCAGGAGCAGAGCCTCTGCCGGACTGGGGAGAGAGCCTGGGGTGGGCAGAAAATACAGTGGTTTGGGCTCCACGGCGGGATCTGCCAGCAAAGTGCTTAGCAAAATGTCCTTGGGCAAATCCCCGAACATTTCTGAATGCCAATCTCCTCAACCCTAAAATGGAGCTGATGGTGCTTCTTACCCTCTTGCCCTGAGCAAAGAGTGCCAATGTGAGCAAACAGAAGCCTCCGCTGCGGGGTGTTCAGAGACATAGCGAGGTAGGCACGGGGCTGCTGGGAGGAGACCCCAAGTGCCACCCGTTCCAAGGGCAGCCTCCTTTAAGCCACCCAGCCTCTCCTCCCTCAAGTCCCGGCCACATGGGACTCTATCTCCTGCCACAAACCAAGCACTGGGCTGTTAGTTCTATTTATTGCTGCCGTAGTGATTAGCTGCTGCTTAATTAATTTCTTAACAAAAAAAACCTTGTGCTCATCCCCATACAAGCAGAGAAGTGGAGGCAGACCCTGCCGTCCCCCACAGTCCTCCCCTCCCCTGCGGGCCTGCACCATTATTACTTACAGGTCCTCTTTCAAGGCTAGCACTCCGAACCACTCAGTTGTCCACTCTGGGCCTCAGTTTGTTCATCTGTAAAATGGGGAGTTAGATCATCGTTTGCATGCAAAATTTTTTCTCTCTGTTTCTTCCTTGAAAGACCCCGCTGTTCCCACCACCCAAATCTCAAAACAAAAAGAGAGTGGGCAGTAAAAAACCATACTCTGGCTTTACATTAATTAAGCCCTCTAATTATGTGGGAATCATTCCATTAATTGTTTCTACCCGACCAAGCCTCAGCTATACGAAGAGGGGGCGGGGTAGGGAGTCCCTTGATTGCTACCCAAGTGACCAAAGCAAATGAGGCTAAATAAATCCCCAGCTCATATCTCGCCACGGAGACTGGCAGGCTTGTTAGCGAACGCAGAAAATGACCTGTGGTTGACAAGATCTCTCCTGCGTTGAGAATGAATCTTTCATTTGGGTTCTGTCCCCGCAGATCAGATCTGATGAATCACTGCCGGAGCAGGCTCCCACGGTGCTTTGTACCATCCTTATCACGGGCATTAGGCTATGTTTGTTTATGAGCCTGTCTTGCCTGCCTGCAAGTGATCGGCACCACATTGGTCTTACCAATGTCTCCCCAGAGCCGGTCCGCAGAGAATGATGGCGAATAAATGAATGAATGATGTGTGGTGCCCTAGACCACTCATTCACTGAGGACCAGGGCTGGGAGGCTCTGTCTAGTTTATCTTCAGCACACTCACACTGAGCAGTGGCTGTAGGGGCTTCTGCAACACCAGGTATTCTGGGCCTTCTGGGTGAGCGTTAATTACTCCCTTGGCCATGCTCCTCACCCCCGGGCCTGCTGTTCTGCATCATAAAATCTTGTCAGGGCCAGGACTAGGGTGAGGCAAGTGAGATACTTGCTCTGGGGCAACGTTTCAGAGGGACACCAAATAGCTCGGGAACAAAATAATATTTAAATGCAGTATGTCTGAAAAATCAAAATTAATGCAAAAAAATTCACAGCGAAAAACAGTCCAAATTTTTTTTTTAAAGATTTTATTTATTTATTTGAGACAGAGAGAATGAGAGACAGAGAGTATGAGAGGGAGGAGGGTCAGAGGGAGAAGCAGACTCCCTGCCGAGCAGGGAGCCTGATGCGGGACTCGATCCCGGGACTCCAGGATCATGACCTGAGCCGAAGGCAGTCGCCCAACCAACTGAGCCACCCAGGCGCCCATCAGTCCAAATTTTTAAATAAAGACAGGATCTTCCCTTGCGCTTGCAAGAACCTGCCTTGCTCGCCTCACCCTGAAAGGGTCTTTCTGGAGATAATGCCTCAAAAATAGCTTGGACCGGGGATTTAGCTGGCTCTGACTTTGGGCCCTTGGTTTCCACAGAAAGCATGGCCTGGGACACTGGCTTATAAGTGAGACGGGGGATTCCGGTGTATGACAACAGGGCTCCCTCCCTCACCAGTCCAGTTAGGATTTGAAATCCCCAGACTAGGGGGTCATTGAAGATGTTACCAGCTTGTCTGGATGACAAGCATTTTGAAGAGATCAAATGGGAGCCATCCCGGCTTCATGGTGGCCCACGGTGCATGTGACACATATTTGGTGCCTCAGAGTAAAGCCCTGCTATATTTCTGTTGCCCCGAGTGCCATGGGAAGGTATTGGCTCTATTTGACCAAACCCTGGGTTATCACTAAGAAGGACCTCATAGATCCTCAGGGTCTCTCACAGTACGGGTAGCAGTCCCTACCGGAGGGGCATTTGGCAATGTCTGGAGACATTTCTTGTTGTCACAATTAGGGAAGAGGATGCTATTAACATCTAGGGGATGCTGCTAGACATCCTACAATGCACAAGACAGCCCCCTCCACAAATAATCTTTCAGTCCAAAATGTCAGTACTGACAAGGTTGAAAAACCCTGAGGTAAAGAAACTAGGAAAAATGGGTTCAGAGCCTGATGGCTGGTGAGTGAGAGACAACCCCTGCTTGTCTGACTCCTCACTGAAAAGCAGCCATCTCTCAATCTGTTCCCTGAATCCAGAAAGTCTTGTGGCCATTTCCTCTGCCCACATATAGGACCAACCCTTAACTCAAGCATTTATGAGAGAGGATTTCATAGTTTCTTTAGGTCCCTATCACTTTCCCTGGCTTCCAGAAAGTCCTTCCTGAGGCCTAGCCTTAATCTCTCCTGCTTCACTTCAAGGATGTTTGATTTCTCAGAGAGGGCAGCAGACATCTCTCTCCTGCCTTCTACATACTGAGATAAGCAATCACCAAGATATTTTCACTGCACGTAGGCAGCCCGTGTTGGGTTAATTATGATGACCCTGGGTGCTCTCAAGCTAGAGCTCACAGGCTGGAAGAGAAATGTGTCTTTGGCTCAAAGTAACAAATCCTCCATACAGAGACAAATCCTTATCGATAAAGAGCCTACTGAGAACCCATTTCTGTAGAATGGATAAAAAGGATCCACCCCACAGAAGTCATTCAGCAAACACTTACTGAGCACTTGCTATGTGCTAGGGCGGTGACTCATAACATCTATGCACCTCAGAATCCTCTGGAGGGCTTGTTAATACACAGATCCCTGGACTCACTCCCAGGTCAGGGGTAAAGCCCATGAGCTGACACTACTAACAAGCTCCCAGGTGATGCTGCTCTTCTCCAGGGACCACACTTTGAGAACCCTGCCTCAGCTGTTCTAGATTCTAGGGATACAGCAAGGGAACACTCTAAACAATAAACATAACATGTAAGTGAGCTGTGTAGGAGGTTGGAGGTGAGGATCCTATGAAAGAAAGGAAATATAAGAGCAGAGCGAGTGGGAATCAGGGATGTGAGGGGAAGGAACGGGTGACGTTGAAATAGGGTGGGCAAGCATCCCCGTGTGCCTGGGTCTGACCTAGTTTCAGCACCAACAATCTCATCTTCTGGGGAGCCTCTGAGTCCCAGGCAAACTGGGATGGTTGGCCGCCCTCCCTTGAGATACTATTAGAGGAAAGACTGGCAAGAATGATGGTGTTGGGACGCCTGGATGGCTCAGGGGGTAAGCGTCTGCCTTCAACTCAGGTCATGATCTCAGGGTCCTGGGATTGAGTCCCACATCAGGGAGTCTGCTTCTCCCTTTGCCTGCTGCTCCCCCAGCTGTCTCTGACAAAATTAAAAAAAAAAAAAAAAGAATGATGGTGTTGTCTTTGCGAACATCTGGAGTAGAGCACACTCCAGGCTGAGGGAAGAGCCTGTGTGAAACCCTGAGGTGGGAGCTTGGCTATGTGTCTGAGAGCAGCAAAGAGCCCAGAATGAGTGGAAGTGGGTAGGGGAGAGAAGGTGATGTGGCACGAGGTCAGAGTTGTCGTGGGGGGCTCAGATCACTCCAAGTCTCCTAGGAGAAGAGTAGCAATTCCAGTGGAGGTAAACTGGCCCTGTCTATCTTAAGAAGCTCTGGGTGGGGGTGGGGGGCTGCTACAAGGTGGGGGCTGGGAGGAGCACGTCTAGAACTTCAGGTTTTGAGCAGAGGATTCATGATCTAACCCACATAAGGATCACTCTAGCCTCTGTGTCGAGAATAAACAGTTGAGAGAGACTGCTTGTCCCCAAAGCAGAAACCAAAACAAAGAGTCGAGTGCAGGTGGTTTATTTGATATGTGATTCCACGGAGCAAGAGTGAAGGGCAAGGGAGTGAAGCTGGAGAAGAAGGAAAGCCAGAAGGAGAATGTCTTAATTGGCTGGCTACTAGCGTGGGCCACGGGGGTTTGATTTTGACAGGAACCTGGGAGAAATACATCTCAGAAGTCTCCACTTGGAGAATGAAAGGGAGAAGGCTCATTCTACCATCTTCCTTCCCCCATTGGTCAAGTGTGGCCTCACAAACTGTAAGTACCACACACTTCTGGGTCACTCATGTGTGCATGCTGAGTGGGCATGTCGGTGTCTGTGAAGCCCCAGCACAGGAAGCAAGAGGTATATGGCCTGGACTTAGGCAAGGTGCTCTGATACTATAACCTGCACGAAGCTGGTTGTAGCCTGCACAAGACTGATTGCCATGGCCGTAGCTGGAGTGAGAAGTGGGGACAAGAGGGTGTGAAGTAGTACAAGTGTGCGGTACCCTCCACCCCTCGAAACCCTGAAATCTTCTTGGGCCTTCCACTACGTCCAATCCACCCTAGAGTATCCTTCATGGTGGTGGCTGCCTACAATGTTGGCCCAAACTCAGTACAGGAAGGTAAGTGGGGCTAGCTATGGTCCCTGTGGTTGCGCCTGGTCCCGAGACCATGACTGATATTTATCCTCTCCCTCCTCCAACACACATCCTAGATGTCCCTCTCCTTGGCCAGCTGATCTGGGTTGCTTGCCTGGTGGGAGATTGTTGGACCTTATCTCAAGGGGTCAGAGCTCATAGTTGCTTGTCATTATCAGGCTGTGATTCCCACAGGTGTCTTTACCATTGCCGGGCATGGAAGCCCCAGCTCAGTGAATTCTTGACTTCTAGATATGTTTCTCCCTGCCCCCAGTGTGTAACAGCACCCCTAGCTCCCCTGGTGGTCAGGGCCGGTTACTTCCAGCTGAACAGTATGGTAACTCCTTTCTTGGCTTGCTGGTCTACTGACAGGAACCCCAGATGACCACATTGTAATCATGGCTTCGAGTGCAGCATCACCTGGCAGAAGTGAACTCCTTCCCTGGGAATCTGGCAGGGCCCAATTTTGTAAGAACGGGGAGCCAAAATTCTTTAAGTCGTTCCTGAGGCATGTTGGTGAGAGGGACACCATTTATCAGCCATTGGTTCATCTTGTACCCTAGTGGACGGTACCCCAAATCTGGAGAGTATTATCGACTTAGCCTGTCCTTCCTTTTCATTTTCACACATGCTCACATGTGTGTATGCAGGCACACACACATGCATGCACACACACACACACAGAAGACTGTAGACACAGGTCATTCCCTACTCTGACATTCCATGTCCTATAAGATGTCCCCACTCGCCCCCAATTCTTCCCATCCTCT
Organism: Mirounga angustirostris; assembly: GCF_029215605.1. Taxonomy (NCBI): domain Eukaryota; kingdom Metazoa; phylum Chordata; class Mammalia; order Carnivora; family Phocidae; genus Mirounga; species Mirounga angustirostris. Next base: position 36,621,666 of record NW_026991716.1, read on the forward strand.
GGCCCCCTCTCAAACCATCTATTCTCCAGCCTGTGGGCAAACTCCTAAGAGCACTGAGACATTCTTGGTGTCAGAATGACTACTGTCTTTGCCCTCCCTGAGGATAATGTTCCACCCAACCAGAGACTAGGGCTCAACTTCTAGTCCAAGGCTCTTTCTGCTTCATCATCCTTCCACTTTCTCAGACACCTCCATGTCTGTGCTCACACACACATACACACACACACACACACACGATAGCATTCTAGGGTATACCTAATGGACACAGAAGCTAGACCTCAGTGAAAGCACATTCATTTAAGCCATAGGTTGAATAATAATCTGGCAGCTCTTTGTTCCTAGATCCTGGGAGGTTCAGAACCTCTGAACTTTGCAATTTCCTGTGTTATTCATGGTGGGCCCTTGGACAACACCTGAGTTTCTGCTACCAAGAGGACTCAGGATAGGGGCCGGTCATGTCTCAAAGACCAAATATGTGATTAAATGGTTGGGATGTTGAGCCACATGTAATAGCTCTACCTCCTGGGAGGGTCAGGGGACTAGAGACTGAGATCCAGCTTGTGGCCAAGGTTTCAATCATGCCTACATAATGAAATCCCCCAAAATTCTGGACCATGGCTTGGGTGAGCTTCTCTGGTTGCTGATACACATTCATGTGCTGTGAGGGTGATGAGTCCTGAGGACACAGAAGCTTCGCACGTGGGATCATCCCAGACCTCATCTGTGTCTCCTCCTTTGGTGAGCCCTGATTATATCCTTTATAATAAGACAGTAATTTTAAGGAAAGTGCTTTCCTTAGCTCTAGGAGTCATTCCAGTGAATTATCAAACTTAAGAAGGTAAGAGCTACCCCTGAATTTGTAACCAGTTGGTCTGAAGTATGGGTGGCTCTAAGGAACCTCCAAAATTATGGCTAGTATCTAACGTGAGGGCAGATTTTTGGGGGACTCTGCCCTTAACCGATGAAACTTGACCTAACTCCAGAGACTTAACATCAGAATTGTATTGCACCATAGCCGTGTGAGCTGGGGTGATGATGAACAGATTGAGAACAGCCTAAGGATAAGGTCAGAGGGAGGAAAACAAAAATGACCCACAAAAGGCAGATTGGAACCTCTTTCCCACCCCTAGCTCTTCCTCGCACACAGAGGCAGACTTGCTATTCGGTCATCTATACTGTTGAAATTTTAAAATATTTGCATTCCCATTGGTAAAGAGCAGCTGTCCTGAGCCTCCAGTGCCCCACCCTGCTTCTCCTCCAGGATCCCCCTCTGCCCCTCACTGACCACCCTAACATCCCCAAACTAGAGAGTTAACACTGCACAGCGCCCCCCACACCCACCCTGCAGCAGGCCACATCCACTCTGACTGGGGTTCCATGCCCCCATTCTGTTAAATATTTTAAATTTCAGCTCGGAATGCAAGGAGTCTCAGTAGGGGGACCTGTCAGAACAAACCACGTTTTCCAGTCTTGAGCTCTGCAAAGGATTATTTCAAGAAAAGCTGGTCCAAATCAAGGTTTCAGGCCTAGAAGCCCTATACCTAGATAATAACAAAAGAAGTAACTGAAGAGTGAAACATTCAGGCAATTTGGTTATTTGGTTATTTGAGAAAGTGGAAGGATGATGAAGCAGAAAGAGCCTTGGACTAGAAGTTGAGCCCTAGTCTCTGGTTGGGTGGAACATTATCCTCAGGGAGGGCAAAGACAGTAGTCATTTGGTTATTTGGTTATTTGGTGTAACCTCACTGAGCCTCAGCTGACCCTCTGTAAAAGGGCACCAGCCCACCTCACAGGACAGCTGTGAGGGAAATCCGTGTAGTGCTCAATGTAGATTGAGAAGCAATCTATTCATCAGACTGAATTCAATTTTTTTTTCCCTTTTCCTACGTTCAGCCCAAATGAGAGTTAGCTAGCTTAGCCGGCACCTCAAAAATCTCTGTGTGTAAAGAAAGCACTCTAATTGCTCTGTTCCCTCACTCGGATATTTTGGCCAATTCTAAGACACATAAATAAGCCTGTTATTCAGGCACAGAGGAGAGTGGGATTTATTAATTTAAATGAGTTGATTTGGAGGTCTCTGGGGAAAGACGCCTGCATTATTCACTTGCTAGTCCCAGGATGGAATTTACAGTGGATTTTCCCTTTATGTTTTGGACCCAGTTGAAGTGAGGGCATAAATTTCCTCAAGTTATTATTATTATAATTCATTATTCACTGAATGTTGACTTTGTAACACAAGCCGTGGCAGAAAGACACGGTCCTCCCCAAGGGCAGGAAAGCCCCATCCCTGACAATTCTGGAGGGAAGCATAAAGAGCTGCTGGGATCAGAAGAGGACGCTGGAGACTCTGGAGCTTTTTGGTATCTGCTGAAGCCTCCCCAGGAGAAACGGGCTTTGGGCAGGGAGAGTGAAAATGCAGCCTTCGTGGTGAATTGGCCATACATTGGGCTCTTTGTTGACCTTAATCCAGACAAAGAATCCAGTATGGTGGGAAGGGGCCAAGGCAGAGGACAGGGACAGAAGCGAGGCTCTGGAGTAGGGGGTGGGGCTGGGAGAGGTTTCTGTTTGGGGGCCAATCACTCACTTTGACTTCCTGGTGCTGGGTTAAGAACTAAGGGTTTGGGCAGGTGGGAGGGAGTCAGGCCTAGGCATCCATTTCCCACTAACACCCCCACCTTCACGCACTTCCTCCCTCTCCCACCCCGACGTGCTCCCTCGGGAGCAGAAGTATATCTCTTTACTCCTCAATCACGCCAAACCATAGTGCAGCTCAGAAGTGCAGGCCCGAGTGACAGGACGTTTTAGAACTAGCAACAAAAAGCAATTAAGTGCCCTTTGGTGCTGCCTATAAGTGCGATAGAAATTAGACAGGAGACAAAAATGATTTCAAAATGCCAAGATGGGCTGACGGGTGACAATGCAATGACATTCCTTGCTTCCTCCGTACCTCGAGCATTAATTGAGCATCAGTTGTATGCCAGATTGTGCGCTCTATCCTCCAAGCATTCGCTACTAGGTATGGGGGTAGGGGTGGGTGGGAGCCTGTTCTGGCAGGGACGGGGGTGTGGGGAAGTGACGTAATCTGAGCCTCAGCTGCCCCTCTGTAAAAAGGCACCAGCCCACCTCACAGGACAGCTGTGAGGGAAATCTGTGTAGTGGTCAGCAGAGCACACAAGGCAGATTAGCTCTTTATTTCTGTCATTAACAATAGTATCACTTACACACTCAGGGTACTGAAAAGCCATGCTTTCACCCAGCGACTGCTCTGATTTGAAATTTTCAGGGAAAAATACATATACACAAACACCTCTTGTAACCGTATGGTATGATGAATTCTCACAAACTGAAAGCACCGATGTCATCCATACCCAGCTGGAGAAATGGGGCATTACCAGGACCCCCATCTACTGTCACTGCCCCACCCCCCAAGGAGAACAATGAACTTGACTTAACAGCATGGATTAGTTTCGCCTGGGCTTGTACTTACTATATAAATGGAACCACACAGCATGTACTCTTTTTGCGTGTGACTTCTTTCTTCAACCTTCTGTTTGGGGGACTGTTCAACCGTTTTGCAACTGACTTGCGTTCGTCAGTGAATTTTGCAACTGATCGTATTTTCATGGTGCTGGGAGCCCATTGATGACCCACCTCCAGAAGCCCCATAGGACCATGCGGGAGGCTTTCTGCACACTCTTCCCTTGCCCCTGCTTTCCCCCCTGCCAAATGTCCTCCCATTCTTCATTCTGGCTATTTTGGTGAAGTATAAGGATGTTTACGACTTGTCCCAAGTCCCATTGGGAGTAATATATTTGGAAAAATAACCATAATGATGGAGTTACTCTTAGTTCTTCTTCCTCGCCCCAGTCCAGGGCTCCTCTCACTGTAAAGGCGTCCTGGAAGGACGATGGTGATACATACAGCTGAAGCCGACGCGGTGGCTCAGTGCGTGGAGCATTAGATCACTGTGTGCCAGACTTATTCCAGCCTCCTACCCCATTCTGACTCGGGAAACCATCACAGCATACCAAGGTCACCATTTCAGTTAAAGAAACCAAGGCACAGAGGGGCGCCTGGGTGGCTCAGATGGTTAAGCGTCTGCCTTCGGCTCAGGTCGTGATCCCGGGGTCCTGGGATCGAGTCCCGCATCGGGCTCCCTGCTCCGTGGGGAGCCTGCTTCTCCCTCTGCCTCTGCCTCTCTCTCTCTCTCTGACTCTCATGAATAAATAAATAAAACATTAAAAAAAAAAAACAAAAGAAAGAAACCAAGGCACAGAGAGCCTGAGACTCTTGCCCAGGGCCCCCCGGCGGGAGCGCGCTAAGGCTTGGACTGGGGACCAGCCTGAGCAGGCAGGTTCTGGACCCCCACTCTCAGCCAGCAGCCCCAGTGCTGGAGCCACAGTACTGTCATCCCTTTCGATGCAGCGCTCCTGGCTGGCTCCCCTGATCCTCTTCCTCTGCTCCCGAAGCACCAAGGACCAGCCTGATCTGTAGCCTCCAGCAAACGTGTGTGCCTCTGCGTGTGTGTGTGTGCGCGCACGCGCGCGTGTAGCTGGAAAGTGAGTGAAGCCCCAGATTTTAATGCAAATGAGCACGAGGCTGAAGGCTCCAGCAGAGTCTTCTCCCCCCACCCCCCCCACCCCCCAGGCGTAATCATCAGTATTTTCAGCAGAGCCAGGGGCAGCCTGCAATGGCATCAACAGCTTTTAATCACCCAGGGAGGCTCCCAGTGAATCAAAGTGAGCTGCTTGCGGAGGAAGAAGCTTGCCTGCCCGGGGAGGATGACCAGAGCTGTTATCTGTGGAAGACACTTACCAGGATGGGCCAGACCAGAAGTTTCCATTTATTGACTTGGCCCGGATTTCAACACTTCGCAAACATCCCTTAAGGCAGGAGTTATCATTTCCATTTTCCAGATGAGAACACTGAGACTCCCGTCAGATACGGTCCATTAATAGAAGCCTGGGCAATCTGGCTTGATTGGTCATGAAAAGGGACCCTTGGTGTTTGTTAAGGAGAGAAATAAAGTGACTTTTTGCCACAAAATCAGAAGGCCAGGGTCTGCGGAGCAGGAGCCTGGGGGAATGTGGGTTCAACCCAAGCTGAGGCTGCAGGGGCAGAGGAAGCCCCCCGGGGCTGGAACAGGCCTCTTGCCTCCAGGAGGCGCAGGGTTCAGGGGACCTACTCGGAGAACACTCACGACCCTTGGCCCCCCAGAAAACCTCCTCCTGCTCCCACTCTGGTTCCTTCCTAGAGCTTTAATTCTTCTCACCACTTAATTTCTCAGTAAATTCTGTTGACAACTGGCCTGTGCTTTCTCCAAGAACAATACACACCTTGTAATTTATAAATCATTCCATCAATAATTGCCCACAGAACAATGTAACCAAAGGCTGGGTGGAAAGTACAGAGAGAAAGAAGGCCCACAGCATACAAGGGTGATGTTCAAAGAAATAGAGATGCGCCAGACTCCTCTCCAAATGCCAGTGCTGTGAAGGGGCTCCCTGTTGTCAGTGAATAATTTCTGCTGTCACGCTTAGAACACCGGATGGCCCCTGTCACTACTGAACACCCCATGTACGTGGCATTTCTCAATTAGTATCTGCAATGCACGTGACATGCCTACACAGTCGGCATCATTCCCTCCTCTCGCACGTATGGGAGCTAAGGCTCAGATGGGTTTGAGACAAGGAAACTGAAGGGACCCCAGGAGGAAAAAAAGCCATTTTTTTCCTTTGTTTCTTTTCCAGCTTCCGTTCTTGCTAGGACCTGCACCCTCACCTCACTCAACACATGCCTTGTAATGCAAATAGCATATGTCCTCCTTGTAAGGGATGAAGAGATGATGATATCTTTGGAGTCTTCCAGCACAGTAGATGATATCTAAGGAGTGACCAGGCGGGGTCGTCTTGAACGTTCTCCAAGACCACTTACTCTAAACACATTGATGCCAAGACTCCTGGCATCAGGGAATGAGTGACTTATGAAGGACACCTGGACCCTGTCCTCATTCTGCCCAGTTCCTGGATGCCTAGGAGGACACGTGCACCAGACCACAATCGCCAGTAAAAACCCCAGAGCCCAAGCAAAGATAAGACTCATGCTCCTTTCCTTTCTGAGTCTCCCAGACGGTCCATCTGTATCTGCTCTCTCTACATCGCCAATAAACTCTGCTCTCGCCTCCTGCTGGCTCACGTCTGATTTCCATCCTGGGTGAAGCCAAGGACCCTCTTGACTCGTCCTGTGGAACCCCCTCTCTGGGTCCAAGGACCTGGCCTGCCTGCATCAGGTTCAGTAGTCTGTCCAAGGTCAGGCAGTTTGCCAGGATTCCAGCCTTATTTGGACTGACTGTAACTCATGCAGGCTCCCGGTGCCACCTTGGTCTCTGGTGGGCAAGGAAGGACTCATAAGGGTATTTGACTGCAATCCATGGTAAGAAATAGATTTGACATCTCCCTGTGTGAGAAATTGTCCCTTTGTCCCTTGGGATCTACTGCCCTCTGTCCCAAGAGGCATAAAGTCCTGCACATGTGGCGGTTCTGGGGCCAGTGGGACATGGAAGGGAGAACAGTGAGGCTGGGGCATTTTCTCTCCCAGCTTCCTTCCTGCTCCATCACAGCTGGCTGGCTGTCCCTCCACTAACGGCCACGGCTCCTCTCAAGGTGGCCTTTTCCTCACAACTTTTCGGTGGGGTTCTGTAAAGCATTCCTTCCCCATTTTCCTTCTGCCCAAGGGGTGGTAACATCTCTGCTGCTGCTAGCCCCTGGGTCCTGCACATTGGTTTCCCTATTCCCCTGTTTTGTAAATAGTCTATTAAACCCTTCTCAGATTGTCCTCAATTAAGTGTGCCTTCTGTTTCCTCTTGGGACCCCAATTGGTACGGTGGCCCAGCATGTGCACACAGGGGGTCCCATAGGACCAGCCAAGAGGGTCCTTGGCTCTGCGCAGGGTGGAAATCAAATGCAAGCCAGCAGGAAGTGAGACGAAGATTTATTGAAGTTATATAGAGAGATACAGATAGAATGTTGGGGAGACTCAGAAAAGAAACGGAGCATGAGTCTTGTTTTTGCCTGGGACCTGGTTTTTATTGAGAATGGTGGTCTGGTGGGCATGTCCTCAGGTATCCAGGAACTGGACGAATAAGGACAAGTGCTCAGGTGTCCCCCATAAGTCACTTGTGCTCTGGAGCCAGGGGTCCTGACATCAAGGGGCCTTGAGTCAGTGGTCTTGAAAAACAATCATGATGACCTCACCTGGAAACTGTTTAGATGTTATCTGTTGTGCTGGAAGACGCCGAAGAAATCATTAGCTCCTTGACCTTCATTAAGGAGGACATACTACATTAAGGCATGTGTGAAGCAGGGGTGCAGGTCCTAGCAAGAATAGAAGCAGGAAAAGAAGCAAAGGGAAAAAAACAGCTTTTCTTCATGGGGTCCCTTCAGTTGCTCACACTCTCATTCTCTCTCTCTCTCTCTCTCTCATACACACACACACACACACACACATCCCTGAAACACACCTTTCAAGAAAACTTTCCATCCTGCATGCCCTACCTGCCTCACTAAATAATTAAAATTTATTTTCATGACTCATTTTGAAAAAACCCATTTTGGATGACACCCACGATGAGGTCCACGGTGATCATCCAAGCCAATCCTGTCTGGAAAAAGAAACTGAGGCTAAGAAGAAAAAAGCATTTGCTCAAGGGAACTTGCTCCATGCAGAGGGCTGCTCTAGAGCCCAGGTCCGTTGGCTGCTGATCCTGTGTGGTGCCATGCCCAGTGGTCCTACTGCCCTTGCTCGGGTGATCTTGACTTTCCCGTGTCCTTCTCTTCGTGAGAACTGGCTGGAAGATGGTTATCTCCTTACTAACCAGCATCCCCTGCTTCCCTGCTGTTTTCTGAGTATCCTCACTCACGAATGGCACCACCAGGGTTTACGGAGGCCTCCCTTGTCAGAGCTGGAAGGGACCTTAGCAACCCCTCAGGCCAGCCCTCTCATTTTACAGGTGAGGAAGCATGTCACCCAAAATATGACATACCACTAAATCAGCACAGGCCTGATTCATACCATGTTGGCTGAGGCAGAACATAGCAGAGAGACATGTCCAAACATTCTACAGTGAAAGGCAAAACCATGGGGTGTGGGTCTATAGCATTCACAGTCAAGGAGCATCCCAAAAGCCAAGAGGGGCCCCGCCATGACCCGCCATAGCTCCATTGCCCCCTCCGAAGGAAATGGAATCAGGAGGAATTCACAGCGGAAGGAAGGAAAGCCTGAGATTCCCCCCCTGATGGTCGGGAGCAGGATTCCAGCCTGGGAATCAGCATTGCTAATTGGGGTTAGGAAGGCCGAGGGTAGGACTGGATGAGAAGGGCCCCCCGGCATGCTGACTCACATTCTCAGTGGCTAAAGCTCCTCTCCCAGTCTCTGTGGCCTTGGCCTCCAAAATTGGGAGGACTTTAACTCTGAGAGTTAAAGGGCAGAACACGGGAGGGACATTGGCAAGAAGGAAATATTACAATTTCTATGTATGTTTTTATCTTTAACAATTTTTTCTTTCTATCACTTAATATCCTGGTTCTCAGTATTACATGTACAAAACTTACAGGTTAATATACTTATTTGGGGAGCTAAAATGGGTTCATTCTTGGGATACAAATCTGAAAAGGTTCCGGGTCCATGCTCTGGGGAACCAGGGACTCCCAAAGTGTGGTTTGCAGCTGAATCACCTGGGGAGATTGATTCTGGGGCCCCAGACCAAACCTGCTGCAGCAGATCCCCCCCCCGGGGTGGGGGGGGCAGGACCAGGAATCTCCACATTAAACAAGCTCTCCATTTAAGTCTATGCCCCAGAATCATTGAAAGCTGATGCTTTGCCTCCGTAGCAGTGGAAAGAACTCTCCTTAGCCCACAGAGGGCCCCTCTGTTCCCATCCCCAGAACTGCATCTTGCAGAGAGTAGGTCCTGGCATTCCTGTCTCCCATACCTTGTACACAGGGGTGCCTGGCCAAGGAGGAGCATGGGGCTGAAGACCTCTGGGATGTTCTCTCTGCCATGGAAACTGCATCTACCCTGATGAAGGGGCACTTCCTTCTAAGGTACACAGAGCTGCCCTGTGGGTTGGCAATAGCTCTGGGCAACTCTAGCTCTGCCTGCTGGGGAGGCTGACCATTCTAAGTTCCTCAGAAGGAACTTCCTGATGGGAGTGGTAGTGTTGCCCAGTGGACGGACCCGAACAGGGCTTGAGGCTTGCAAGGGAAGAGTTTATTAAAGAAAGCGTACACTTGAGATGTGGGAATGGGGAGCTCAAGGGAGCAGCTATGCCCAAGGTTTGGGTCTCTGTCTTTTACTGACAGTTGTTAACCAAAGGGTGGAATATTTATTATTGAGGAAGAGGATATATTTCAGAGCAAGATTTTGTGCTTTTCTCCCTTGCTTGGTTGGGGTCTCTGACCCTCTTGGTCTTGGGCCTGTCTGTTCTGACCAGGCTCCTTGTGGCCTTGCTTGTGGCATATGGCAGGGCAGGTTGCTAACTTTACAGATAAGGGGGCTTGACTCCCCCTTTGCTGGTTTCCAGGCATCTTAGTAAAGCCTAACCAGCTGCCTACTCTAACAGGAGGACACACAGGTTGAAGAGCAAAGTCATAGAGGACCGACCTCAGGAGAGGGAAAAGAGAGAAAGTGGGATAGAAAAAAGAGCAGAGAGAGAATCAACAGGCAGAAACTAAAAGAAAATTAGAGAAACAGACAATTACTCTTGAGTTGGGGGCACCGTGGGGAGTGGGCAGTAGGCAGTGCAGCACGCCTACACTAAAGGCAAAGTTGGGGAGAGGGTAGGTGATGTGGGAAACAAAGGCAAAAGAAAAAATTAAATTTCCTTACCGCCTACAGCCCACTGACAAGTCCATGAAACACAGAGAGTGATCTTCCTCAGGGAACTCGGCTCCCAGATGTTGACACTTCGCTGAGGGCAAAAGGCAATCTTAGCTTAACATTATCCTGACCCCCAGGATCCTGTAAGTCTTCTTTAACATATAAAAATTCCTTTGGAAACTTCCTTTATCTCTACCCCACCCCCCCCAAGATACATGTTAGCAATCATCCTCCAAGCCCATGTCCCACTGATTTACATCTGAAGAGGCTCATGATTGAGTTTTTACTAAACAGTAATAAATGACCATTTCCTAACAATAGCTAGCCTCCTCAAGGTCCTGGAAACCTTGTTTCCAAAATACCTAGGAGGCTTGTGCTGTCTCTAACCCCCTCCCAACTTGAAGGTATATAATCACCCTGGAAAATGAGCAAGGAACCCATTGCGGGGCTCGATCCCAGGACCCTGGGATCATGACCTGAGCCAAAGGCAGACACTTAACTGACTGGGCCACCCAGGCATCCCTGTCAATGCTTTTCCATTGGCCACTGGAACCCAGTCACATTCATGCTTTACATCTGAGCCATAAACCAGCAAATTACCTGTGGGGTTGTTTTAGCCAAGATGCTTGCTTGCTGATGACATTTTCCCTGGTGATAGGCACCAATTGGAATTCTCGGGGTAACTGCTATTATCGCATTATCAGGAGTTTATCTTGGGAGCATTTGGGTTTTGCTGTTTTAATAACCAAGCCCCGGAGCCTGTGCGTGGGGGAAAATGTTTCGTCTGATGAAGAGAAGCAGCGAGGCCAGCATCTTCTCGCACGGCTCAGGCAGGAGCTTATTTAAGAGAGCAAAAGTAAAAGGTACAAGAGGAGCATTTGCTTCTTTAATTGGCCATGGATTTTCCTGGCAATAATTTGCAGCAAGATAAGGGACCTCTTCAAGGTCATGTGTTTGGGCATGGCTGGCTGAGGAAAAGGACTAAGGAAATTCTGGGTGGTTGCCTTTTTAAATGAGTTTGCTGATTTCCCTAGGCCTCATCCATCAGCTGATGAATGTCTATTGTTTAACTGATAGTTCCTGCCCAGCTGGCCTGGCTCTCAGCCTGCACCAGCGGTATCTGCAGGAAGGCAAAGATGGAGGGCCTGCCCTGTGATCTGGAATACCAAGGGCATTGTATCCAGACCCCAAGGGCGTGAACCTGCCCCAAGGTTGGTGATTCACTATGCAACCTGGAGACAGAACAGGCCACTTCTGGGAAGCAGGGGTGGGCAGCTATGCGTGTCCCAGCTTATACGGGCCCAGGCTGCTTCCCCGGCCAGGCTTCCACCCCAGTCCCAGCCTTGTGATCTGCTGGAGCAGACTCCGTGATTCCCCACATTTGACCCACAGCTGATTTTATAGAGTGCACAGGAGTCTCAGAGATCCTTAAGTCCATCTCTTTTCCAAAGGATGAAGTCAGGGACCACGATAGCCTCCGTATCTCTGTACTCTGTTGTGCCCATCCCTACCTTATGATACTGTCCAGCACTGCTGTGAGCTCCTGAAGTCCTCCATTCCCACAAGAGAGCTCCATGAAACCCTGGCTTGCATTTGAATCGGGATTTAGCACAGGACCCAACATTCCACAAATGCTCAGGAAGTGTTGGACGGACTAGCTGAATGAATGAATGGAATGAATGAATGCAGTGACATGCCCCAGGACCCATCGTTGGTGGTGGCGAAGCCAGGACCCTCGGCTTTAGCTCCAGTTTAGCTCCTTATACTGCTCCACCCCGTCTAGCAGGATGGTAGAGCAGGGGGGTTCAGCACACAAGCATCTGGCCCAGATGGCTAGAGATTGGGTCCTGGTTTATTCTCTAGCTGCGAGGTGGCCGCAGAGGCATGCCTCTCAGATTCCCCTTCAAGAAGCAATTTGCTGCACAGCGGAAAGGAGGGCAGTTAGCAGACAGCTTCTGGCTACAGCACTTTCGGGGTCCACCTCAGCCCTGGAGACTGGGCCAGGTCCTCTCCATCAGCCACAGCAATGACCACAGCAGAGTGCTGGGGCTGGCCCCATCTGCCCAGAGCCAGACTCCTCGAGCAGGCAGTCTGTTCTGGAGCTCCGCATTGGGCTGGCTGAGACTCTGTCATGGTGCATGGTGGTGGGAGGCACTCCCACCCCCTTTCCTTTCCTGGCTTTCGGGGGTCTGCATTATGGCCTGAAGGTTCTCTCAGCTCAATTTCACTCCCTCCTCTTTTATATTTGTTACAGGCATTACTTCTAACAAACCTCAGTAAATCTTAATGTCTGCTTCCCAGAGGACCCAACTGACAAAAGCTACATGACCTGGGACAAGTTACCTCTCCAGCCTTCATTGTTCTCATCTGTAAGTTGGGACTCATGGCCAACCCGGCCTCACAGGTTGGTTGTGAGGAGTAACCGAATCCATACAGTGCCTGGCCCAGGTAAGCACCCGATACAAGGTAGCCAGAGATGTTACTCCGGAATCCTGCTTTGTCCATGGACTTCAGTTGCAAGGCTCCTGCATCTGGGTGAAGGAACCGTAGCAAGATGCAGCCCTGGGACTGTTTCCCACGTGCTTCTGGATGCATCTGAAGTAAGGTCATAGAAACGCCAACTCCAGTTCCTTTTCCTGGGCAGTTAACCAAGGGAGCTGACAGAGAGCAGGGGTTGCTGGGGGCCAAGGCTAAGAAGAGACTGTCTCTCTCCTGGGGAGTCAGCTTCCGAAGGTCAGGAATGTCCCACCACCTGCCCAGCCTTAGAGGCTGAGCCTGGACACCCACCATGTCCTGCTCAAGGCCCAGTTCCCTCTGGGAAAGTTTGTGAAGGAGGTGAGAGCTACCCTTGGTGGCTCCTTGAGCTCCATTCTCCTCTCCTGTACACCCTTGACCACTTCCCTGCCTCAACCTACATCCTCAACTGCTCCAGGGGACCCTTGCAGCTAAGATATTGGCTCATTTAGGAACCAGAGAGTTCTGACCCCCACCCTGCCTCAGCTGCAAGCCACACCCTCTGTCTGGGAGCAGTCTCTAGTTGCTAGGGTCAATTCTGCCCATGTCCGGAAAGGTGTAGAGATAGATAAGGTGTGATTCCCCTCTGGCTCTGCCAATCTATGTCAAGAGTCTGCAATATTTTTCTCTAAAGGTCTAGATAATAAATACTTTGTTTTGCAGGTCGTGAGGTCTCTGTCACAGCACTTTGCCTTTATAGCACAAAAGCACACAAAATGCAAAAAAAAAAAGAAAAGAAAGACGAAAGAAAGAAAGAAAGAAGAAAGAAAGAAAGAAAGAAAGAAAGAAAGAAAGAAAGAAAGAAAGAAAGAAAGAAAGAAAGAAAGAAAGAAAGAAAGAAAGAAAGAAAGAAAAAAGCATGGCTGTGACCATAGTGATACTGGGGGAGAGAAGTGGAGGGAACATCCAACAAATTTGGGTCAATGAGCTGTGAGGTGTTTGCGTGAGGCTTCTCCAAAGCTATTTTCTCTCTCTCTTTTTTTTTTTTTTGGCAGGGACTCTCAGGAAGAAGCTGTGTGTATGTCCAGATGGTAGCATAGCCACTATTGTGGTGGTGGTAGTGGGTGGCTGGGGAGGGGTGGTGGCCAGAAGAGAAAACTGACCCAGGAGTAGAGCAGAGCTAAGGGAACAGCAAAGAAATGGGTTCAGAGTTCTGATGTCAGTGGGGATCCCTGGAACAAGCTAGCAAGACTCTCTCTCTGAATTTGTCAATAACTCATTCATTCAATTATGTTATCTAAGGCCAAACTAAGTGGTCTGTAATTTCCAATAAAAAGAATTTTAACAGATGAAATCAGGGAACTCAGAAAAGGAGGGAATGCCCCCCTCCCCCTACTAGGTCACAAAGGGGCCAGTCTATCCCCACACCCACATACTCACAAGTGGAAGCAAGAAGGAGTGGCTGACTTGCAACCGGACCAGAATAAACCTTGGGCTGCTCAGTCTGGCATCCAGAGGGAGTCAAGGGTTAAATAGATCTATCCCAACGCTTCCTAATCTTTGCCCCTCTGCCCCCAGCTCAAAGGGCCCAGCTCCCCCACCCCTTTGCTCAGCTTTGCTCCCTAAATGTCATGCAAATTATCCTACAGCAGCCTTTGATAGGTCCTGCTGGCTGCCAAACCTCTTAGAAGGAGGATTGTCTCTGTTGAAGGGCATCTCGGCTCTTTCCACAGTTTGGCTATTGCAGACATTGCTGCTATGAACATTGGGGTGCATATGGCCCTTCTTTTCACTACATCTGTGTCTTTGGGGTAAATACCCAGTAGTGCAATTGCTGGGTCATAGGGTGGCTCTATTTTTAAATTTTTGAGGCACCTCCACACTGTTTTCCAAAGTGGCTGTACCAACTTGCATTCCCACCAACAGTGTAAGAGGGTTCCCCTTTCTCCACAACCTCTCCAACATTTGTTGTTTCTTTCCCTGTCCATTTTTGCCATTCTAACTGGTGTAAGGTGGTATCTCAGTGTGGTTTTGATTTGGATTTCCCTGATGGCTAATGATGATGAACATTTTTTCATATGTCTGTTAGCCATTTGTATGTCTTCTTCAGAGAAGTGTCTTTTCATCTCTTCTGCCCACTTTTTGACTTGATTTTTTGTTTTTTGGGTGTTGAGTTTGAGAAGTTCTTTATAGATTTTGGATACCAGCCCTTTATCTGTAGTGTCATTTGCAAATATCTTCTCCCATTCTGTGGGTTGCCTCTTTGTTTTGTTGACTGTTTCCTTCGCTGTGCAGAAGCTTTTTATCTTGATGAAGTCCCAAAAGTTCATTTTTGCTTTTGTTTCACTAGCTTTTGGAGATGTATCTTGAAAGAAGTTGCTGTGGCCGATGTCAAAGAGGTTACTGCCTATGTTCTCCTCTAGGATTTTGATGGATTCCTGTCTCACATTGAGGTCTTTCATCCACTTTGAGTTTATCTTTGTGAATGGTGTTAGAGAATGGTCGAGTTTCATTCTTCTGCATGTGGCTGTCCAATTTTCCCAGCACCATTTATTGAAGAGGCTGCCTTTTTTCCATTGCATGTTTTCCTCCTGCTTTGTCAAAGACTATTTGACCATAGAGTTGAGGGTCCATATCTGGGTTCTCTATTCTGTTCCATTGGTCTGTATGTCTGTTTTTGTGCCAGTACCATGCTGTCTTGGTGATCACTGCTTTGTAATATAGCTTGAAATCGGGCAACGTGATGCCCCCAGCTTTGTTTTTCTTTTTCAACATCTCCTTGGCGATTCGCGGTCTTTTCTGATTCCATACAAATTTTAGGATTGTTTGTTCCAGGACTTTGAAAAATGTCATTGGAATTTTGATCGGGATGGCAGATGAATGGGTAAAGAAGATGTGGTCCATATATACAATGGAATATTACTCAGCCATCAGAAAGGATGAATACCCAACTTTCACATCAACATGGATGGGACTGGAGGAGATTATGCTAAGTGAAATAAGTCAAGCAGAGAAAGTCAATTATCATATGGTTTCACTTATTTGTGGAATATAAGGAATAACATGGAGGACATTAGGAGAAGGAGGGGAAAAATGGGGGGGCGGAATTGGAGGGAGAGATGAACCATGAGAGACTATGGACTCTGAGAAACAAACAGGGTTTTAGAGGGGAGTGGGGAGGGGGGATTGGTTAGCCCGGTGATGGGTATTAAGGAGGACACGTACTGCATGGAGCACTGGGTGTTATACGAAAACAATGGATCGTGGATCACTACATCAAAAACTAATGATGTATTGTATGGTGACTAACATAACATAATAAAATTAAAAAATAAATTAAAAAGAAAAAAAAAAGAAGGAGGATTGTCTCAATCAAAAGGAGAAAGTCTCTGCGGCCAATTAGGCCCTGTGTTATTTGACGAAGTGTGCCAGATTAATCACAGTAATTAATTACAGGGCCTTCTACCGAGGGCAGAAATATAATGATCAACACCTTCTCTTTATGGGAGGTGGCCGTGGGCAGTGGCGATCTGAGACCCTGATTAAAGCTAACGGAGGTCCCCCTTCAACCTGTGGCTGCGTGAGAGGGTCATTGTGTAGGCTAGCAACTGGGGAAGTATGGGGCCGACTCAGCGCTACCAGCCTGCCTGACCCTGAAGGCAGGTCAGAGGAGTTCAAATTCAGGCCCGGGCTCTGCGTGGCGAAAGTGCTGGTCATCAAGGCAGAACATGGCTTGGGTCCTAGCTCTGCCCTGGTGCACCAGGTGAGCCTGGACTAGTCATCTGATCTCGACTTCAGTCTCTCCTCTGTTCATGAGAAGTTGTTCTGGAATGAGTGTTTCTCAAAACAGGGTGTTTTGGCACTTGGGGTTGGTCAGTTCTTCCTGTGTAGGACTATTATACACATTCTCGGGGTGGGGGCACATTGGTCAGGAATCCCCCCCTGCCCACCCCAGATGCTGTGACAACCCCAAACCACACACCCATATCTCCACATGTCCCCTAGGGAGAGTGTAGCACCCCTAGCTGAGAACACCCATCTGATCACCTTCCTGGAGAGCTGGGTGGCCTCCCTCTACCTCAGTGTCCTCATCTGAGAAATGGGGATCACAATGTGCCTTCTTCATGGGGCTATAGAGACTAAATGAGATGTCCCTGGTAAAAACGAAGAATAGTGCCTAGCACGTAGTCAATATGAGAGCTGTTACCTGGTATGATGTATGGAGCCCCCTCCCAAATATTTCCTCTCTAACTTCAACCCTACAAAGTCCATGCCATTACTCCCATTTTATAGGTGGGAGAATGGAGAACCTGAGAGGTTAAATAACTTGCCAGATTTCATCAATAGGTCAGTGAATTCCTAGCCTGGCCCTTTAATGGCCCGTTTGTGGGGACTTGACAAGGCCAGGCACTTACTGACCCCTATCATCGGTTGTCTGTGCTGTGGGGGTGGAGAAAAGGCATGACAGTGGGGGGGAGCTTTGGGTGATTACTATCAGCCTGGGGAGACAGACTGGAGGTGAGGGCCTTCCTGAGACGGTCCAGCTGCACACTTCTCAGACACCCTGTCTGTAAATCCAAACTTGGGGTCAAGGAGGTCTTCCGCTCACTGGCTTGATTGAGATGGTGCTAAAGAGCAGGAAATGAGGGCTGAACTCCAGGACCAGGTCTATAATAGCAAGGCTGGGGGAACAGCAAATTCATGGAGTGTTGTCCCTAGGGGCAGGGGGGTGGGGGTGGGCTGCTCCTGGGGCGCCTGCAGGAAGGAAATCACACTGGCAGGACGTTTTGTCCTTATTGCTGGGGGCAGCAGAGGGAGCTGAGGAGGGCCAAACAGGCCACAGATTTCTCACATGCAGACATTCAGAGCCCAGTCAGAGTATCACAGAGAAGCCACAGTAAGTTCAGGGACACCCTGGGGGATGGGAGTCAGTCACTTCCCTGCCAGCTTCCACTCCTCACTGTGGTCTACAAGGGCCAGTGACGTCTCCATAGTATCTACTCCAGCCTCTCTGACCTCATCTTTGTGCCACTACGTCTAGACACACTGACCTGTCTGTTCCTCTTTTCCTACCTCAGGGCCTTTGCACTTGTAGTCAGTGGTGCCTGGAATGATTTTCACCTGGACCTGCCTATGGCTGGCTGCTTCTTATAATTTGATCTCAGATCAGAAGCCCCTGTTCAGAAAGGCCTTCCCAAACCACAGCTGAAATAACCATACAACCCTGCCCTACATCAGTGACTTTTATTTTCTTCTTAGCACTTATCATTGCTTAACATCATTTGTTGTTTATCAACATATTCTGAGTTCCTAAACAGTGCCTGGCATTTAATAGGTCCTCGGTGAACATCAGATAAATGAAGAATGGAGACATGCTTCTGAGGTCAGCAAA
Source organism: Mirounga angustirostris (assembly GCF_029215605.1). Lineage (NCBI taxonomy): Eukaryota > Metazoa > Chordata > Mammalia > Carnivora > Phocidae > Mirounga > Mirounga angustirostris. The sequence continues at coordinate 36,639,388 of NW_026991716.1, forward strand.
CAGTCTAAGGGAGAAGACACAGGAGTGCCCTCAGGGACCCCAGTCTGAGGGGAGACACAGCCCTGCCCTCAGGGACCCCAGTCTGAGGGGGAGACACAGCCCTGCCCTCAGGGACCCCAGTCTGAGGGGAGACACACTCCTGCCCGCAGGGACCCCAGTCTGAGGGGAGACACAGCCCTGTCCTCAGGGAGCCCCAGTCTGAGGGGAGACACAGTCCTGCCTCAGGGAGCCCCAGTCTGAGGGGGCGACCCAGCCCTGCCCTCAGGGAGCCCAGTCTGGTTGGGGGAATAGTTGTTTCTCTAAGGCAATAGTTTATCAGCAAGTACAAACCATATACCTAAACCCTGAAGGAAGTGTGGCTGAGGGGCCGTGGGCTTATAGGACTCAGTCCATGGAGGACTTCCCATAGGAAGCTGCCTCTGAAAACCAATGACCCCACATCTCAGACACACCCAAGGAGTCTCTGCCTAGTACACCAACTCTATCGCTCTAAATCAGAGCCAAAGTGGTCATGATCAGATGTGGATAGTGAGTGTAATTAGTGACAAACCCCACAGATCCTCCTCCACAGAACCAGACCCACTGACCTGACCACTCCTTTATGCACAGTAAATACTTGTCTACCTCTAGATTGGAGAAAAGAGTAGTCACAGGCCGTTCCTTCTCTCTGCTTGGAACCCCTCCCCTCTTCACCCCCTTCTCATGTCCTTTCTTCCATCTGGCCTTTACAGAATCTAGGCCCACTGCAGTGTGCAACTCACATTGCAGTCTGTGAGTGGCACCTACCTGGAGTTGAACAGTGCACAACCAGTACAGTTGTATGCAGCAGACCTGAAAAATTTCCAGAGTCTCAGGACTCAAAGAGACCTCAGAAAGCCTAGAGCAGAGTCTCTCTACTTTAAAATGAAGAAATTGGGGCTCTTGGTGGAGACACAACTTGTCCAAGGTTATGGAATGGTGCCTTAATAAAATGGTTGGAATGAGGAACCCACAGCTCTCGGTTCCCCAAGCAAGAAAATGATCTGTCCACTGCATCTCTTCTACCCTTCTTCTAAAGCTCTATTAAAATGCCCCCCTTTTCTTCCCCTTCAGCACACCCCGTGCTCTCCATTCTGGTGTCAGATTGAGTACACGCCATGCTTTGGGGCTTCCTAAGTAAGCCATATAACCAAGCTGGGACACTAATCATTTGTCCACTCCAGAGTGGGGACCCTCTGAGGTCAGAGGTCCTTGTCTGTATAAGGGTTGGCAATGGGGTGAAGAGCAATGGAGGGGAGATGGGGAAGACCCCCCCCCCCACTTCCTGGTAGAGTAAACTTACAGGTGTCAGACACACTTGGATAGCAATTGTAGCTCTGCCCCATGGTGGGCATGACCTTGGGCAGTCTACTCAGCCTTTCTAGGCTCCAGGTTTGTCAGTTGTAAAAGGAGGTCAAAATAACCCTCATTCTTTCCCGCACCCCCGTCCTCCAGTGTAGTGAGGATTACATAAGGTAATCTATGTAAAGGGCCTAGCTTGGCCCAGGCACAAAGGCTCACACCATGGCTGTGCCTGTCCCTCTAAAAGCTCCCTCCTCCCTGAAGCCCTTCCAGTCTGTGTTCTGAGTGTGCATTATGGCTCTTCCCTGTGGAAGCCGTTTAAAGACAGGAACTGTTACTGGGAAGAGATAAAATCCTTGGCACAGTTCAGCCATTACCAGAGATGTTTAACCAGCCCGCGTTCACAGGCAGGGGGACACGCATGAAAGTGTTTTATCTTCCTCCCACAAGGGGAGAGCAGAGCCCTGTGCCAAGCCGAGATGAAGGCCTGATTTTTCTAAGTAGACATTTAGGATTCTACTGATGCTTTGCTAACTACCAGTCAAATCACAACATCAAGGAAAGAAAAACTTCATTTTCTGCTAAGATGTTGAAATGGCCCTTTCCAATTAGGCACTGGGCTCCAGGAGGGGGAGCCCAGGCAGGCAGCCCAGAGCTACATCGGCTCATCTGTGTGTTCTAGGGTCTGTGAGCCCCTCAGAGCTGAGCCTGCACGTCCTGAGTGAGGGGTTGGCCTCCCAGCGACATCCTGTCCTCCGTGTCTCCCACTATGTTAGGTCCCTGCTTGTCCCTAGTGGGGATGTGAGACTGTTAATTACTAGTCAGTTACATGTTTTACATACGTTTGTTGGTCTGATCATCTACTTTGAATTAGCAAAGACCAGGACTCTCATAAAATTGCCCACAAGATGCAAGTATGTGCAAACAACACCATCTATCTGGAACTCTCCAATCCCCGGCTCTCCACAGCTCCTTGTCTACCAAAAGAGCACAGATTGACCTTTTAAGACTCAGCTTAAGGGGGGATAATGATAGCATTAACAACAAACATTTGTATGGCCCTTATTCAGCCAGTTGTTGCTCTAATTACTTTCTAGGTACTAACTCATTTTATCTTTTTTGTATCCATAGTGGCTCAAACAATGGCCACAGATTCCTTCCAGCCTCGCACTGGAGAGGTGGGGTCTATGAACTCTCACCTGGAAACTGGACAGGTCCCAGGGTCTGCTTTGACAAATAGAACATGGTAGAAGTGATGCTGTGCCAGTTTCGATCAGACCTGATCAGCTTCCCCTTCCATCTGTTGGCACAGTCGCTTTGGGAGCCCTGGGCCACCATGTAAGGAGTCTGGCTAGTCCAAGATGGTCATGCTGGAGGGGGCACATCTGAACACTCTAGTCAACATCCCAGCTAGACCCAGCCTTCCAGTCATGTGAGTGAAGCCATCTGAGACCCTCCAGGCCAGCTGAATAAACGTTGAGTGACCTCAGCTGACACCATGCAGAGCAAAAGCATCAAACAGCCAAACCCTGCCTATGTACCTGACCCACCAGGCCATGAGATATAAGATGGCTGGAATACTTTGTTACAGAGCAGTAGGTAACCAGCACAACCACATTCTGAGGTCGGTACAGTGGGATACCATTCAACTGTTGAGAAGACAGACACAGAGAAGTCAAGTAATTTGCCCAAGGTCACATAACTATCAAATGCTGGGGCCAGGATCTGAAGCCCAGGCAGCCTGCCCCCAAAACCTATGCTCCCTCCTCTTCTCTGAACCCTGTATTTGCTGTTCTCCCAGCTGTCCTAACATCTCTTGAACTTACCTATGGGCAAATCTACTACCTTACTAGATGCAAAGTCGGCTAGAGCCAGGTACCGAGTCCTGGTATCCTTACAGGTCCATTTCTAGTACAGAGGAAAAATGCTCAATGTTTGCTGAAAGAGTAGAGGGAGGTGGATGAATGGTTGGCTGGCTGGCTGGATGGATGGATGGACTTGGTTGGGATGGAGCCAGACAGATGCGGAGCAGCTAGAACCATTTGGGATATAGGCTTATTAGAGGTACCATGTGAGCTTCAGTATGAGGGAAGCAGAGGGCCCTGAAGGTGAGGAGAGCCACACGGGACAGAAGGGGGAGCAAAGGCCCTGTTCGCTAATCATATGGTTCTTCCCCAGTGTCCTTTCTTCTGCAGGGTCTCACAAAGAGGCATTCTTATAAGTAAGGATTGATTTTGAAAAGCACTTCTTTTGGGGTGCCTGGGTGGCTCAGTCAGTTAAGTGGCAGACTTCGGCTCAGGTCATGATCCCAAGGTCCTGGGATCGAGCCCCGCATCAGGCTCCCCGCTCAGCAGGGGGCCTGCTTCTCCCTCTCCCACTCCCCCTACTTGTGTTCCCTCTCCCCTGTCTCTCTCTCTGTCAGATAAATAAATAAAATCTTTAAAAAAAAAAAAAAAGGAAAGGAAAGCACTTCTTTTTTTTAAAGATCGTATTTATTTATTTGAGAGAGAAAGAGCATGAGCTGTGGAGAGGGCAGACAGGGAGAAGCAGACTCCCTGCTGAGCAGGGAGCCCAATGCTGGGCTCAATCCCAGGACCCTGGGATCTTGACCTGAGCTGAAGGCAGATGCTTAACCGACTGAACCACCCAGGAGCCCCTGAAAAGTACTTCTATTTTAGTATTATATGCCTCTAATATATTTTTTTTAAATAGGCTCCATGCTTAGTGTGGAGCCCGAAGTGGGGCTTGAACTCAGGACCCTGAGATCAAGACCTGAGCTCAGTTCAAAGTTGGATGCTTAACCAACTGAGCCACCCAGGCATCCACCCCCTTTTTAAGCACAATCTTAACAGGACCAAAAACAGAGTCACCAAGAAATAGATATGTCAGGACCTGGAATGTCTAGTCGCTGTATGAACACTAATTCTACCGGAAAATACGTTGTAGTTAAGGTTTCTGATTTGGGGGAGGTTGGCTGATTTTTTTAGATCCAGAACCAGCAACCCTCAATAACTACATATACAAAAGGGTCACCTCTGACCCTCAGGCAGGAGCCCCTCCAGACACATGTAACCCACATTTTCACCATCAGCCCACCTTGGGTGCAATAGTGCTTATTCCATCATTTCCTCTGCTATTGTCAAATAGACATTAGCCTGAGATCATTCACCTCTCAGACATGAATCCTCAGTTCTGGAGGTCTTGTGCTTCTGGCTAGAGGAGTCCATGCCCCCAAGATCCTCCAAACCTCTGGAAACTTCTAGAGAAATGAGTCTCTGGGCTCCTTTCACCAGCACTCTTCTCTTTAAAATTACAGGCAAAAAAAAAAAACAAACAATTTTTCTTATCTTGTCCAAGAGCATTTTTTCAGAAAGAATGGTCACTCTGAACGCCGTTGGAAATTTCCATTGGGGCCTTTTTGTTTTCTGCAACCCATTACACAGAGCAGCATTAAACTTATAGGATACAATCCCTGAGATGCCCGTGGTGAGCTTATAGTTCAAAGAAGCAGGTATAAAGTGGCCAACAGGCTTATCTGGGGAGTTAGAACTTCTGCAAATGGTGTGGGCTCTGCTCAGGGTTCCGAAACAGCGATTTGTCATTCCAAGGGAGAATTTATTGCACAGATGCTCTTACAGAGGGTGTTGGTTACACAACAGTTGACCCAGAGATGTTCACTGTCTCATTAACCCCATGAGAGTGACCAGCAGATTCTGAGCCTCGAGAGAGGGTGATGGGGACATCCATGCACAGCCATCCCCCCTCCCTGCCCTGCCTCCCACCAGCTCTACCACCCAGCCTTGCTCAAGGCAGGTAATCAACTGACCTGAGGAAAATGCTAATCCCAAGCCAGATTCACTCTGCCAGGGCTCCTCCCCACCACCTCCCCCCCACTCCACACACTCTCTCTCTCTTTTGCTCAGTTTCCCCAGTCTCTGTTCAGGGAAGTAATTCACTTTACTACCACCTTGAGTAAAATGTGAATCACTAAGCAAAGAACTATCAGACACAGACAAACCCAAAGATAAATTATTTGGGGAAAGTTGTTGTTTCCAAGCACCCAAAGGCAGACTTCCCTAAGGTTAGTGAGGATGTGGAAAAAGACAGCCCCACAGGGCCATTGGCCATTCCCTGAACAGTTCCCTTTCTATCCCTCCCTCTGGGCCTTCACACTGGCTGTTCCCTACACCTGGAACACCCTCTTCTGACCACCATCTCTTTCTGGCAAATGTCATCTATCCTTGCAGGTGCAGACATTCCTGATCTCCCCATCCCTGCACCAGTCCCCCGAGGCCAGGGCCTCTACTGTGTCACTTTGTTGTTAACAGTGCAGGCTTCGGACCCATAGCCTGGGCTCAACGTACAACTGTTACTTACTAGCTGTGCAACTTTGCCCAAGTTACTAAATCTCTCTGGGCTTCAGAGTCCCTTCCACAAGATGAGGATGATAACCACGTCTACCCGAATGAATGTTAACTGTGGTCATCATCATCATCCCTTGGGGGCTGCAAGCATAGGGCCAGGCACACAAAGGAGCTCAGATGGACCCCTAAACTGAATTGTGCAAATAAGGGATCAGCTGCAGTCCTCTGGGAAAGTGGGGACATAGAGACAATAATGCAATAGAGACAGCTCCAAGAGAAATATGGGACCCAGGGAGGACGTTGGGGCTGGAGGTCCTGCCCAACACACCCTGATTGCCTCTACCAGGCTCTGAGATTTTTCTCAGTACCACCCCCCACCGCCTCCTTTGGACTCAGAGACCATCCCACTTGAAAGGAAGCTCCTACCTCAGATCTGTTCTGCAGGGTGCCGTGGGCAGTGGTGGGCTGGGAAATGTTAAAAATCAGCTCTCTGGAGATAGGGAGAAGCCATCATGATTAGTAGTGCTTGCCAATTTCCCTGGTGTAAATAAATACTCCCAACCATGGCTGATTGATAGCTACCAACATGCTGTCATTGAATGCAGAGTTCGGAAGACATGCCCGGTAGCCTCCATTTTAGGCTATTTCCACTAGACGCCTACAACAGATGTAAAGAATCTGAAGAGTACAGATCATAGTAAAATGTAGCTAAATAATTAGGAAATGATGGGTTTTGAATATTTATTGCTTTTCTTTTTGATATAATATTTGATATATTATTTAATAATTATTTAGTATTATTTAGCATTTTTGATATAATATTTAATTTATATAACATATAGTTTATATAATTTATATAGTATAATTTTTTTTAAGTTTTATTTATTTAAAGTAATCTCTACGCCCAACATGGGGCTTGAACTCATGACTCCAAGATCAAGAGTGGCAAGCTCTTCCGACTGAGCCAGCCAGGCACTCCTATATAGTATAATCTTAAATTACAGTTGTGTTTTAAAAGTGTCTGTGAAAATTTCCGAAACTTTAACAATTGGCTCCCCCCTCATTAGCAACTTTGATGCTCTTTGCAAAACATATTCATCTCAGGGCCTTTGCACTTAGAGTTTCCCCTGCCTTGTATGCTCTTTCCCCAGATAACCCTGTGATTCCCTCCCCACATCCTTCAGCTCCTGTTCAGGGATCACTTTGTCCCTTATTTAAAGACCTTTTCTGGCCATTCCTTTTTTGTTAAGTAGGCTCCAAGCCCAGTGTGGAGCCCAACGCAGAGCTTGAACTCAGGATCCTGAGATCAAGACTTGAGCTGAGATCAAGGATCGAGAGTCAGACACTTAATGGACTGAGCCACCCTGGCACCCCTAGCCATTCTATATAAAATAGCAGCACTCCCTTCCTTCAGTACTTCCTAACCCCCGCGTTCTGCTGTATTTTTCTCCAGAGCCCTTGACACCATGGTAGTCAAGATAACCAGATAGTGTTATCTGTTATCTGTTTAATCATCATCCATCTTCCCTCACTGGGAACTCCATGAGAACAAGGATTTCTGTCTATTGTGTTCACTGATCTCTAGTTAAATTGTGTCTGGCAGATAGTAGGTGCCAAATATATCTTTGTAGAATGACTCAGCACTTGCAGCTCTCCACAGCCTGCAAGGTGCAGCCGCCCTATCTCATCTGCTTGTAATAGCAGGGCGGTTATGAGGACCCCCATTTTGCAGAGAGCTCCCTCCCTCACTGTAGAAGTTAGGAGGCGTACAGATAAAGTGGCTCTTCCAAGACCACAGCTGGAGGAGGATCTGCCAGACTAGAATTCAGTCCTCTTGACTGCTAATCCAGGGCTCTGCCCCCAACACCACAGTGCCTCTTACACAACATAGGAGGAACTCCACTGGGTGATACACCCTGGAGGCCTGGAATTTGCAGATCATACTCTGTACTGCCTCTCCCGAGCCCCTAGTGTGTGAACTGCCCAGTAAGCATGTGTCTAGGGTGAATTAAAGGCAGACAAGTTTTTTTTTTTTCCAATGCCCTTTCTCACCCCCCACCCAAGTCCCATCCTTTCTACCTATAAGATCTCTTTATCAGGTATTGGGGAGCTCTAATGCAGCCACCAGGGTCAAGCTTTGTCTGCCAAGGCTTAAATATTTGTTCAGATCATATGCAATCACAAGCAACTTCAACTCCTATTGAGCCCAAGAATGTGCTCAATAAATAAATGCTGAAAGAATGAATAGTTGGATGGATGCATAAATAATGTGCGTGTGTGTGTGTATGTGTGTGTGTGTGTGTGTGTGTGTAGGTGAGAGCTTGCTGCACTGATGGTGGGATTTTAGGCACCCTAGGAGAAAGGGAAAGAAGGAAGGGTCTTCTGGAACCAGAGCGCTCTGAAGGACCAGGAACGGCCCTTCCCTGTCCCAGGCCTGAGATATAGGGTCTGCCCCAGAATTAAACAATGTGTTAAACGGGAGGAGAGGGAGTTGTTCATTTTTCTGATGACTAGTGGGCCCAGTACCTGCTCCAATCTCCTTGTTATTCTTTGAGGGATGCTCTTGCCTTGCAGGGAGGAAAGAGAGGGGGGTTGGTGGGGAAGGGGCAGGGGAGCCAGGCTCCACAGGTCACCTTCCAGAAAATGAGATGTCAGCTGGCAGGAATGAATTAATAAAAGAAAGTGGACTCTGCTGACCCAACTTCATTCTTGGTAAATCTTAGGTTCAGGACGTTTCTCCATGGCCTCCCCTTCCCAAAGGAGCCGCGCTGGAAGCCAGGTGTGGAGAAGTGGGTGTGTGTATACAAGGGGCGTGTGTGTACTGGGGCGGGGGGTGTAATTACCTGGTTCCCAGTTCTTCTGAATCTTACTTGCTTATAAAGGGGAAATACTGGCTGTTTCCTAGATACCTTTTCCCAGGGAGGTCCAGAGGCACGTTGGGGAGAATCTAGGCCTTCTAGAACCTTGGGAAGTAGGAGTGGGAAGTGCCTTTGGCAATTGCAAAGCTTCCCAACATTTTCCAATGCTAAGAATGACCTGCCATAATTGTTCAGTAATACAAACTCTAGACCAGTGGATGTCTTACTTTAGCAGACAACACACTCACCTGGAGAGCTGGTTCAAGCAACCGGGGGCCCTGCCCCCAGATTTCTGATTCAGCATCTCCAGTGTGGGGCCTGGTAGTTTGCATGGGTGGTATAACAAATCCCTAGATGCACCTGTTGTCGCTGCTCCTGGGACCACACTTTGAGAATCGCTGCCTTAGGCTGGTTCCCTGGACCGGAATCTCCAGGAGAAGGATCTGGAAGCTATTTTCACAACTTCCCAGGTAATTCTTGGCATTACGACACTTTAGGAAGCGACTAAAATGTGAGTTCCACCTGCAGCAGACGCACCTGGGACCCTTGTTGAAATGCAGGCCCTATCTTGGCTCTGAGGACTCAGAACCCCTTGCGGGTGGGGCCCAGGAATCAGCATTAAACCAGCTCTGCAGGTGATCCTAAGCTAATTACAGTTTGAGAATCATGTGGCCTTGCATAGCCCCTTGTATTCAGAGGAGGAAAGTCAAGCCCAGAGAGGTGAGCTTGCTGCCCAAAGCCCTCCACACTATTTAGTGACCAAACTGAACCCCAGACGGGGCTGTTTTCCAAGAAGGGAAGGACACGCCAAAGTTAGGGCAAGCTCGAGTTGCCCTGAGAATCCCAAACCTCCTGGGCAGTTTGGGGGGAGCTCTCTGAATCCTAGAGTTCTCTCTTCAGGTGTTAAGAGGTGCGGGGCCCGGTTCCCCAAACATGCCATCCTCCCTTCCATCGTGGTGCCTTTGATCCATCTGAGGACTCAGCCGGGAACAGCCGCTCCTCCTCCTGGCATCTTTCATGCCTCAGCTCGTCTCTCTGTGGAGCTCTGGTGCCCCCCAACAGGTGGCATGCTCTCCTCTGGACTTGCACTGACCTTGCACGTCTGTCACGGCTGCTCTCACGGCTGTGACAAGGACCAACCTATGTAGCCGTCCGAGCGCATTTGTCCTGCTTGGTGACACCTCAGCTGTACTGGCCGTGGGTGACAGGTAGGGGAGCATTGGAACAATGCCACCCGTGGAAGCACTGGGGACACAGAACACAGATGGGCTGGAGTTCTGGCAAAAGCAGATACATCTAGAGAACATTTTCCAGAAAGAAGAGGAGGGCAAGGAAGATTGTAAGGAGTTTGGGTCTCTGCTGTGAGATGTAATTCCTACCTGATTCCTCCTCTTCCTAAAGAAACTTCGGCAAAACTGCCCATTATTTTCAAAAGCTTTTGGATTCCATCGACAGATGAATGGCTAAAGAAGATGTGGCCTATAAATATATATACAATGGAATACTACTCAGCCATCAGAAAGGATGAAATCTTACCATTTACACTGGTGTGGATGGAACTGGAGGGTATTATGCTGAGCGAAATAAGTCAATCAGAGAAAGACAGTTATGACTTCACTTAGATGTGGAATTTAAGAAACAGAGGATCATAGGGGAAGGGAGGGAAAAGTAAAATAAGATGAAAACAGAGGGAGATAAACCATAAGAGACTCTTAACTATAGGAAACAAACTGAGGATTGCTGGAGGGGCGGGGGTGGGGCGATGGGGTAACTGGGTGATGGACATTAAGGAGGGCGCGTGATGTGATGGGCACTGGGGGTTATATGCAACTGATGAATCACAGACCTCTACCTCTGAAACTAATGATGTACTATATGTTGATTAATTGAATTAAAAATTTTAAAAACCTGTTGGATTCAGGTTTTTTGTATCTTTACTGTGATACTGTGCTGATACGTGCCTTAGGTGGAATCAAGAAGGCCTATTTTCAAGGGGTTCTGGATACTCTGTCTTGACATTGTGTTAATTATTGCTGCTTCTCCGGTCACCTTAAACTTAGTGGCTAAAACAACAATAACTATTCTTTCTCTCTTATGGTTTCTAGGTCCAAAATTTGGATATGGCTCAGCTGGGTGGTGCTGGCTTGGGGTTTCTCATTAAGCTACAGTCAAGATGTCGGTCACCTGAAGGCCTGACGGGGCCGGAGGAGCCCAGGAGGAGGAGCAATGGCTTCCAACTTGGCTCCCTCACAGGGCTGCCAAGTTGACCCTGGGTTGGTGGGAGACTCCTGTTCCTCCTCACCTCAGCCTCTTCCAAGGTTGGGCAAGTGTCTAACACTGTACTAGCTGGCTTCCCCCAGCGTAGGCCGTTGGAGAAGGAGAAGCGGACAGAAGTGGCAGTGTCTTTGGTGACCTAGCTTTGGAAGTCACACATCATCACTTCTACCACATTCTGCTGACTAGGAAAAAATCACCAAGTCCTGCCCATATACAGGGGAATTTGGCTCCACCTTTTGAAGGGAGGAGTGCCGATGATTCTTGAGGAGATTTTAAAATACTCCAAGTCAGAGTCTACGGGAGGCTGGGTATCCGTGTCCCGTACCGAGCAGATGCTCACTAAATGTCTGGTGAACTGGACCGACAGCCCTTCTTCCCCAAATGCCACTCTGAAGCTGAGCTGGGACTGAAGAGGCAGCCACGGCCCTGGGGCAGAACTGTGCTTGGGTCTCACTGACTGTACAGCGCCATTCTGGGCTCTGGCCTCTGGTTCATGCAGGGCAGCCTTCCCTGGCCTGGGCCTCTGGCCCGTAGTGTCCTTCCTGCCCTGTGCACCCCTTGGGCCCCAGCCTCCTGCGTGTTCCCTCTGCAGTGCCTCACCCGTGGCCCTTCAGGGCTCCTGTCTGCAGTAAGAGGCCTGGATGGGCAGCCACTTCCACTCGGGTGATGTTTCCGGGCCTGGGTTCCTTCTGGAGAGAGATTATTTTATTCCATGGTGACATGTAGGGGCAGGTCAAGGGGGTGGGAACCAGGGGCCCACAATGCCACCACAACATGGAAATGAATTAAACAAGGTCTTTTCCTGATGGTCTTTATAGGCCCATTTCAGCCACCAACACTTTGCTCTGACTGTTGCCCACCCCCCCCAGCGCCCTTCCTTCTCCTCTCTGCCTGCAGACCCCCTCCCTGGGAGACAGTGTGGCTAGAGGAAAGCACACAGGCCTTCAGAAGAAAAGCCGTAAAGTCAAGGTGCAGTTTTGCCGCAAGGCACTGGAATCGCCTTGGGCAAGCCAGCCCACGACCTTTCTCCCAGCCTCAATTTTCCTCATTTGTAAAATGGGGATATTATACCACTGCAGGACTTATTCCAATACTTAAATGAGAAAACACGCAGGAAAGTGCTTTTCATAAACGGTTATACGTAAGAAATCATTATTTTTCCTTTCCATCCTCCAGAGCCCAGCTCTGACTCACATTTATGAACCCTTCCAGCAATTAAGTCTCAACCATACGTCTCTGTCTTTAATCTGGACACCCTCCACTTTGTCCTTTCCTTTGAGTTAGCCCGGTTTCTGGCAGTGAGGGTAAGCTCCGCAGGATGCACGTATGTCTCCATGGCTGCACACAGCGCAGTGCTGTGTCCGCCCGGGGGCTTGGAGCATCTGTGCCCACAGACCACGCCGCAGGCGTGCCGACCTTTGGGGGCCCGAAACAGAATTGTTCTCCATTTTCCATTCTTCTGTCTATGATCCTGTTGAGGCCCCTTTAGTGGAGACTGTGCCATTCTGTATAGTCGCTTTCCAGCTTCCACTTTGTTTCTAATGGCCTCTGCCTGATGTTCTTTTCAAAGAACTGCCTTTGAGAACTGCTTAGTCCACACTTGTAGTCAGCAGGCAAGTAAGTGCCTGGGAGTTGGCGCCCCCTCCAAGCCCCAGCAGCCCTGAGTCCATGATCAGCTGGTGCAGGAGTCTGAGAGCTCTACTCCCTTGCCTTAGAGACCCAGCTGACATTTACACTACAGAGCTCCCCGCAGGATCAGGCTGAGTCTGGGACATTGCCTGAAATTGTACCTTGCTTCATCTTCCTTGTCCTGCTTCCCCAACTCCTTTCCAGCTTCCTAAATACGTCCTTTGCACACAAATCCTCAGCTCAGGCCTTGCTTTTGGGGAGCCTAAGACATCCTCAGCCAGGCTCCCTATCAGAAAGAGCAAGGCAGCTCTGATGAGACATATGGGCCATGGTTCTTCAGAAAGGAAAGGCAGGCAAGAAAACCAAATGCCTTTTCCTCTTTGGGGGGCTTTCTGATCACCACCAACACCACAACTGGGGGAGAAAAAAAAGGTGATTAATTTTCAGTTTACCTTTTCTTTAACATAACAAACTTCTGCTTTTTGAGGCTTAATTGGATCTATTCTTGGATGTGACAAAAAGTTAGTGGGAGATGAAAGGGGCATATCAAGGAAAAAAAACATTCCAAGTGAATAATTCAAGATCACATCCATAATTAATGGCATTTGGCATGCTTCCCCTGGAATCCTAATCATAGCTCGGAATGTGCTAATTAGAGCCGTTTGGTGCGAATCAGTCGGTGCAGGTGTGGAGAAGCCGGCTCGGGCTCCAGCTCTGTTCCTTTCAGCCCCGGTGGAGGCGCAGTGGCTCCAGAGCCCCGGGCTGCGCAGGGCTTGAATAAAGAAATGATGGCATTCCATTTAGAAATGCCTTATGATGTGAAATGAGTTTCTTTTCTCGTTGAAGAGGGGCCACTCTGTGTGTGTTTGATGGTGAGGCACAGCAGGTTGGCTGGGGAGGCTTTTTAAGTGAGTTTCCCCCTCTTTATGGAGGACAAGAGAATCCAACAGGGCCAGAGCAGGGAGGAGGGAAGCCAGGAGAGGGCTGGGGTCCCCCCCCCCCCAGCTCCTACACCCAACGCACAGGGGGATGGGCAAGATGACCCATCACAGACAGAGCCAGGTGCACCTCTGATCAGGGAAAGCACCAGGGCATCTTTGGTTTACTCTTCCAAGTCCAGTCTCCACTCCAGGAGGCTGAATCCATGCGTTCAAACCCTGGGCTCCCTGCTGTCTGACTTCTGGTTGGATTTGGAGCTTGGAGGGAGGGTGGGAAGAGAGAGAACTCAAGTTACTCACTTTCCATCTCCCTCCTCCTTGTTGTGGTCTGCCTGAGTCCTAGAGTGAACATTTCAGTTCTTTGTGGGCAGCCTTCTCTGTCTTCGGGGGCTTAGTGAGTTGGGCTTCAGGCCGAGGGGCATACATCTCCCTCCTCCCAGCCTGGCTATCCTGTGCTCCATCTCTCCATCTCGTGGTTTCCCATCTGCCCACACATTCGTCAACAACCCCTTTATTAAACTCTCTTCAAATGACCCTCATTCAAGAGTGACATTTCTTCACAGCCCCATCAGGACCCTGAAAAAGATTTATTTCATAAGAGTGATATTCTTTTTAGGGACACCTGGATGGCTCAGTCAGTTAAGCATCTGCCTTCGGCTCAGGTCATGATCCCAGGGTCCTAGGATTGAGTCCGCATCAAGCTCCCTGCTCAGCGGGAGCATGTTTCTCCCTCTGCCGCTCCCCCTACTTATGTTCTCTCTCTGACAAATAAATAAAATCTTTTAAAAAAAAAAAGGAGTGATACTCTTTTTAAATGGAGCTCTCTCCCTTAAAAGCCAATATTTTGGCAAACATTCTTTTCCTTTTGAAGGAAAATCTTTATAAAATGCAGCCTTATTTCCCCACCATCTTAAAGAGAAGTGACTACACATGACTTAAAAGCTGCTCTAGATAACCCCTCCTCAACATCAGCTATTGTACTGGGCGGGGCACTGCAGACTTTGGGGACCGTGACGGACTGAACTGAGTTGGAACCCTAACCCAACGATGGGACTGCATTTGCAGATGGGGCCTTCAAGGAGGTAATGAAGGTTAAATGAGATCATAATGGGAGGAGCCCTACGCCAGTAGGCCTGCTGTCCGTATGAGAACAAGAAGAGATGCCAGGGCTTTCTTTCTTCTCCCAGCACACAGAGGAAAGGTTCAGTGAGGACGCAGTAAGAACATGGCCATTTGCAAGCCAGGAAGGGAGTTCTCACCAGAAAACACCCCTACCAGCACCCTGATCTTGGACTTCTAGCCTCCAGAACTATGAGAAAATAAATGTCAGCTTAAGCCACCTGGTCTATGGGGTTTTGTTTGCTTGTTTGTTTTGGCAGCCTGAGCACAGACTAATACAGAGACTCAGGAGCGTGTGACTGTTTGCCTGTGTCTACTCCACTCAGATTTATAGCTACTCTGTCTTAGCTCTTTCCACCAGCTATTACCCTTGCTGCCAATAGTGCTCTTACCTTTAACAGAGCCACCCTTACCTGCTTAAATCTTCTTTGCTGCTTACTAGTATGAAAATGGCATGTGAAGCCGAAAAAATCAAGTGTATTAGAATTGTGCATAAAGTAAGAGTTAACAGGTTCTGAGTGAGGGCCTAAATTGCTATTCCTTGAATACAGCACATACTTTAATGCATAGGCTTTAACATGAGGGTTTTTTAAATGCCCAGAGCCCTGTTTTTCAGACTCTGGAATCCTTGTTACATTCTTGTACAGCTCAGGTTGCCGAATCGGTGGCATGAGGACAAATGGGGCATCACAGACACTTCCTACTTTTCTTTCGTGAGCCAACTGGTTAGAACACAAGGAAACTTGAAGTCTCATAAGAGCAGGTCTTACCTCACACCCAAGGATTGTTGGGCTTGAAAGGATGAGAAACGAGGCTTCTGTCCCCTTGTCATGCGCCCCCTGGTAAGGGGAGAGGACTGTGGCTTCATCCGTCCCAGTGGGTTCCCAGGGACTTTGATTAGCTCTCAGGCCGTGTATGAGCCATCCTTTGTCCCGGCCTGGACGCCACTGCCGCCAGTCGATACGGGCCAATTTTATGAGGTGCCGCCCATGTAACTGTGTGCACGACTCCCCTCCAACCTCCTTGGCTTGTAATGCTCATTGGCAGAGACAGCTAATCGATAGTTGCTCCTCACCAGCCCCATGGATATCGACTCAGGGCTCGGGAAGACTTTATAAGGAGTCATCGGGGGGATTCTTTCAGTTCAAATTGAATTGTGGGCCATTAAATCTCTTTAGTAAAAGACTGCTCCTCATATCATATGCCAATGCTCCCTCTGAATTTTTAACCAGCTCCAGAGAGCAACTGCCTTTGCTAGAACCATCTCAGCAGGTCCCAGGATTTTTTTTCCCCTCCAGCAGATCTGGTTAATTGTTATGGATTTCCAGCAGGTAAAAGCACTTGGAGTTTGGAAAGAGCAGGCTTTGTTTTCTTTTCAAAAGAAAACCAATTCGGGTGGTTCTGTCTAGAGACACAGGAAAGAGTGAGGGAAGAAAGGAAGGAGAGGGGACAGCGAGAGGAGAGAGAATGGGACATGGGGTGCCTGCCATTCAGGACATCTCAGAGGAAACCCGATGTTGATCAGATGCCACTCGCGTGCACCCACACACATGCAGACCTACATGCACACACATACGTGCACAGACCAACAGTCACACACATGTTCAAGTGTATGCATCCACAGACCCCCACACGCACATAAACGTGCATCCCACAGCCCAGCTCCATCACTTAACTCATGACAGTGGATGAGTTAGGGAACTTCTCCCAACCTTGGTGCCCACATTTTATAAACCAGGAAGCAGTCCTTATATAACAGGGTGATGTGCAGAATAAATTAGTCCATGGGTGAAAATCCTTGGGCACAACTAGGTGGTAAACATCTGGTCCCCTGCCTGCAATCCTTGGTGAGGTCTGCCTTGGAATCAAAGATGGGAAGCATCTTTACAAGCCTCATTTTATCAAAGAGCACACTGAGGTCCCCCCAAAAAATGTGGTTTGTTCAAGGTCATTGAGTGAGTTAGTAAGAGGCCAGGACTAGACCCCTCATCCCTTTTTCGTTTTCTGTTAAATTGCCCCCATCAAGGAGAAGGGAGAGGCCCTGCTGGCCCCAACAAGATTCATTGTTTTTATTAACAACTCACATTTGTGTAACATTTTAGTCTTTTCAAAGAGCAGAGGCTAATTAAAAATTGCAGTCCTAAGAGAGGCTGCCCTGGACTTCTTGTGGGCACCTCTGCCCAGCGTGAAGGGAAGGGAAGCCAGAGAACAGGCCTCATTTAATATGAAAATGTCACTTCCAGGTCTAACCTTCACAGGCTGGATGAGTGTCAGGGGGTCACTCAGGGACTGACTCAGGCTCCCCTGCCTGGCAACAGTTGTCGATTTCAGGAGAGGTGCCGTGCACTGTGGTGGCAGGTGCCAGGCCAGGCTGGGCACCAGAGTCTGGACTCAAAACAGTTAATTGCACATGCTGGGCGTGTGAGACCACAAATGCCTGTGATCTTGTGGGCCTCATGCTTTAATAACATTTGAACATGTGCCACGAGTCAGGTACTATTATAAAGCTTTCTGTGTAATCACTCTTGCAATCTTCAGACAATTCTATGAAGTAGGGTCTGTTATTATGGCCATTTTACCAGTGAAGAGGCAAAATGAGCTTAAGTCACTGGCCCAAGCTCTAAGTCCTAGAAATGGGATCTGAATCCACATCCATCATCCACCCAATGATGCCACTGTCTTCATTTGGGGTCCCCCTGTGTGGCTCTGAGTCAAGGACTAGAGTGCAAATAGTTTATTTCGGAGAGATCCCAGGAAACACAAGAAGAGGAGTAGGGAAAGGAAGGAAGCCAATGTCATGTGCACTGAAGGGCTGACCACCAGCCAGAGGAGCTCTAGGAGCGAGTGCAAGCCCCGCATCTTGAACTTCTGTGCCCTGGCAATGAGGAAGCTGGGGCGTGTATGCACCTACTCCCATCAAACATGGGTTGAGCTGTCCCTGAGATGTTCATTCCCCAGCTCTTCTTGCTCGCCACGAACAGGAGAAAAGGTTCCAGAGGCCAAGTATTTTATAAAAATTTTATTTTATAAAAAAAATTAAAGCACCCACAGGCATTTGCAAGGTGGCTGGTGTACACCAGCAGGGATGGGGGTGGGCGCTGACTGTGTTCCTTCTGCCTGCACCAACCTTCTGGATGGCAGAAGAGGACAGGGATCCTCACCTCCAGCTCAGAGATCAAAACAGGCAGAGCCAGGGAAATATGTTATTCAAGTTCTGAAGCACCTGCTACATGGGGCCATGTCCCCTCTTCCCCTGGTTCCCAGCTTGCAGATGAGCCTCCTTGGCATCATTCCATGCACTTCCCCAAGCCCTAACACAGAACACACATGGTCAGGCGTGACCAGGGTAAGTAAAGTTCAGGGATGAGACAGAGACCTCACCGGACTCAACAGCTTCACCTGTCCCACCCCTGCCCCCATCTTTGGCCTTGAAATGGCACCACAGATACCAGTGAGTTGAATCATGTGTATGTCTCCTTCCTCCCTCCCTCCCCCAGATTGGTGAGTTACTGCAAGGCAAGGAGTGCAAGTAGGAACAGGAAGGGACTGATGTCCCACCCCCAAAGTGACGCTGGCCCCCAAGGTTGAGGCCTGCTGGATTAAAGTAGTAGCAATGAATATGCACATCCTCGTTTGCTTGGACTTGCTGTAACTGGGCTGGTCCGTTAGCTAAGTATTGGAAAATGCCAATGGAACGTGGAGAAAAGTCAATACACATATGTAAAAGGCAATCATTACATTTAAAATGATTTCCCCCTCGAAGGCCTCGGGACACTGTCACCATCAAGGAAAGAAGTAGGCCTCTGCCAAGCCTGGAAACATTGGTCAGCAGGGGCAGCTGCACTGGCCTGCAGACCAGACTGGCCTTTTCCGTCCAGCCAGCAATGACTTGCCAGGTGGCCCCCAGAGGGACAGTGTGGCCGGGAAGACCAATCATGAGCCAGCAGGTTCACAGTGACTCCCATGAAAGGGTCGGCCTTCCTTTTGACCTGCCAGAATTCATATTGTCTTTATTGCAAGCACTCTGGGCAGCACGGAGACTCAAAAGAGTCTATGGCCTTGTGGAAACCTATAGGTGAGGAGGGACAATGCCTCCCAGCGTAAGGATCAAAGCCTAGAAAGTCTCGGAAAGACACAATGCCTGGTGCTGGGTATTACTCTAACAGTCACTGTCTGAACTGTCCATCATCTGTCTCCCGATCTGGAAAGTATGCTCCATGAGGGGAGAGGGTGGGGTGTTGTCATCTTCGTTCCCACCCAGGCCACAGGACTTGGCACATAGTGGGTGCTTTGTAAGTAGTGGATGAATGAATGAGTGGATGAATTGTGACAACTCCCGATACATAGTAACTTTGGGCTTTCCTATGTAACATTGTAAACCTGGATTAGGTAAGACACCCTATATTCTTGTCTTGTAAAATCATCACACCCCTATTCATTAATATTTTCTAGAATCATAATCATTTCTTTCTTTAAATTATTTATTTATTTATGTGTCAGAGAGAGAGAGCACAAGCAGGGGGAGCAGCAGAGGGACAAAGAGCAGGAGGCTCCCCGTTGAGCAGGGAGCCTGAAACAGGGCCCATTCCCAGGACCCCGGGACCATGACCCAAGCTGAAGGCTGACGCTCAACCAGCTGAGCCACCCAGGTGTCCCTAGAATCATAATCATTTCTTTTCTGGTGTATCTTCTATTAGAACGAAAGCTCCCTGGGGAGGCCCTGTCTCCCCTGTTGATGGTGTATCCCCAGGGCTAAGCCCTGTCCCAAAATTTGTGTCCAATGATGGACATAAGGGAGGAGGGGAGGAAGGGAGGGTGCAGGGGGAGAAGGGGAAAAATGAATATAAAAAGTGGAGCTGCATCTTGGAAAATTGCAGGGACTTCATTGAGTCCAGACACTAGCTTTCCTTGCAGGGGGAGGGAGGGAGTCCTTGGCGTGGACTGGGGCAGGGGTGCAGCAGATCTGCAGGGATGAGTCCCTGAGCAGGTAGGCTGCCTCCTGCCCTGGCTGAGACTCTGTGAACCTCCCCGCTGCCCCAGCCCCCAGCCTAGCCTGCTGTCCCTGCAGCAACCTCTGATCTTTCCCAGGGAAGAGGGTCGTGCTTCTGGGTCACCAGTGCTGTTAATGGGGAGGGATTTCATTCCCTCTGTGCAAAGGTCAGTCTCCTTGGGGCAAACCAGAGGGGACCAGGCAGCTTCTCAGGGGAGCTCTACCACCCAGCTCCCCAGGAACCTGCTCCAGCTTTGCACATCTCCCGCTCTGCTTGGAAAAGGCACAGAACGTCCCTGTTTGTCGCTTAGTAAAAAGCAGTGGTTTCCACTTTGTAATTAGGATTACTCTGCTTGCAGCATGATGTTCCTTTTAATCACCAAAGGGTAAACTCAGCCAGCATCATGCAACCTGTTCATCCTCATACACACAGCGGCAGGAGGGAAGAGGACAGCAGGAAACAGCGATGAGCAGGGGACCAATTCAGCCAAAAGAGGTGAGACAGAGACTGGGAGAGAGCATGCTTCCTGGAAGAGAACAGACATTTCTGGAGCAGGAAGGAGACTGCAACAGTGCCATGAAGGGGTGGAGGGCCTGAGGGGCGGCAGCTGCTGAGCTGGAGCAAGAAAAAGAGAAGCTACTACTAACTGCACTTAAGGAGCCCCAATCTGAGGGGGAGACACAGCCCTGCCCTCAGGGAGCCCCAGTCTGAGGTGGAGACATAGTCCTGCCCTCAGGGAGCCCCAGTCTAAGAGGGAGACACGGCCCTGCCCCAGGGAGCCCCAGTCTGAGGGGGAGACACGGCCCTGCCCTCAGGGACCCCAGTCTGAGGGGAGACACAGCCCTGCTTCAGGGAGCCCCAGTCTGAGGGAAGACACAGCCTTGCCCTCAGGGAGCCCCAGTCTGAGGGGGGAGACACGGCCCTGCCCTCAGGGACCCCAGTCTGAGGGAAGACACAGCCTTGCCCTCAGGGAGCCCCAGTCTGAGGGGGAAACACAGCCCTGCCCTCAGGGAGCCCCACTGTGAGGGGGAGACAAAGTCCTGCCCTCAGGGAGCCCCAGTCTGAGGGGGAGACACAGCCCTGCCCTCAGGGAGCCCCAGTCTGAGGGGAGACACAGCCCTGCCTCAGGGAGCCCTAGTCTGAGGGGGGAGACACGGCCCTGTCTTCAGGGACCCCAGTCTGAGGGGAGACACAGCCCTGCCTCAGGGAGCCCTAGTCTGAGGGGGGAGACACGGCCCTGCCTCAGGGACCCCAGTCTGAGGGGAGACACAGCCCTGCCCTCAGGGACCCCAGTCTGAGGGGAGACACAGCCCTGCCTCAGGGAGCCCCAGTCTGAGGGGAGACACAGCCCTGTCTTCAGGGAGCCAGTCTGAGGGGGAAACACAGCCCTGCCCTCAGGGAGCCCCACTGTGAGGGGGAGACAAAGTCCTGCCCTCAGGGAGCCCAGTCTGAGGGGAGACACAGGCCTATCTTCAGGGAGCCCCAGTCTGAGGGGGAAACACAGCCCTGCCTCAGGGAGCCCCAGTCTGAGGGGAGACACAGCCCTGCCCTCAGGGAGCCCCAGTCTGAGGGGAGACATAGTCCTGCCCTCAGGGAGCCCCAGTCTGAGGGGAGATACAGCCCTGCTTCAGGGAGCCCCAGTCTGAGGGAAGACACAACCCTGCCCTCAGGGAGCCCCAGTCTGAGGGGGAGACATAGTCCTGCCCTCAGGGAGCCCCAGTCTGAGGGGGAAACACAGCCCTGCCTCAGGGAGCCCCAGTCTGAGGGGAGACACAGCCCTGTCTTTAGGGACCCCAGTCTGAGGGGAGACACAGCCCTGCCTCAGGGAGCCCTAGTCTGAGGGGGGAGACACGGCCCTGCCTCAGGGACCCCAGTCTGAGGGGAGACACAGTCCTGTCTTCAGGGAGCCCAGTCTGAGGGGAGACACAGCCCTGCCTCAGGGAGCCCTAGTCTGAGGGGGGAGACACGGCCCTGCCTCAGGGACCCCAGTCTGAGGGGAGACACAGCCCTGCCCTCAGGGACCCCAGTCTGAGGGGAGACACAGCCTTGCCTCAGGGAGCCCCAGTCTGAGGGGAGACACAGCCCTGTCTTCAGGGAGCCAGTCTGAGGGGGAGACACAGCCCTGCCCTCAGGGAGCCCCACTGTGAGGGGGAGACAAAGTCCTGCCCTCAGGGAGCCCAGTCTGAGGGGAGACACAGCCCTGCCCTCAGGGAGCCCCAGTCTGAGGGGAGACACAGGCCTATCTTCAGGGAGCCCCAGTCTGAGGGGGAAACACAGCCCTGCCTCAGGGAGCCCCAGTCTGAGGGGAGACACAGCCCTGCCCTCAGGGAGCCCCAGTCTGAGGGGAGACATAGTCCTGCCCTCAGGGAGCCCCAGTCTGAGGGAAGACACAATCCTGCCCTCAGGGAGCCCCAGTCTGAGGGGGAGACATAGTCCTGCCCTCAGGGAGCCCCAGTCTGAGGGGGAAACACAGCCCTGCCTCAGGGAGCCCCAGTCTGAGGGGAGACATAGTCCTGCCCTCAGGGAGCCTCAGTCTGAGGGAGACACAGCCGTGCCCTCAGGGAGCCCCAGTCTGAGGGAGGAGACACAGCCCTGCCTCAAAGGAGACATTGTATTAATGCTCTCAGAAAGTTAGAAGAGTAGTGGAGGAGCTGCTAGATGTTGGGGTAAGGCAGAAAGCTCTCTATCCCATAATGGAGACACAGTCTTAGCTCTCAGCAATTCTCAGTCCGGTGTGAAAGACAGATCCTTTGACCTCAGGAGATCCCCAGACTAATGACAGGAATTATACTCCAGGAACCTGCTACCGTGTGTCAAGCAACACGTTAGAAGCATCCACTACTCAGTGTACCGTGTGGTGTATCAGGGCCTCATGCTGCAAAACTCCAGGGGTGTCACCCATCCGAACACAATGAGGGTGTGTCCTGATGGTGTACAACACACGGCCAGTATGTAAGCACAGCTAGCGCCGAATTACAGATCAGACAGTGGGAACACGGGGAGGCTAAGCCCAGGGGCTCACCGCTGAAAAGTGGCAGAACCAGGATTTGAACGTGGGTTTCTGAATTTGGGTCAAGGGCTCTTGTGCGGCTCCTGGTCTGGGGGCGGGGGGGTGGCGGGGCGGAAAAGAGAGAGAGAGAGAGAGCAAGTTTCCATGTATATCCTGTGTCTTGGCCCAGGCGCTGGACAGCAGTCTGAGACGATGGCTTATCTGTGGGCAGCTGAGTGGTCCCTGTAAGCAGAAGGAATGGAGAAGGGGAAATGAACTTGGAACAGGGAGAGCCGCTCCAAGTTTGTGTTGTGGGACTGGCCAGCCCTGGGAGTAGCAGGCACTGATCCCAGCGGGACGTCTCAGGAACTTCGTGGAACAAAGTGTCTTAGTGCTCTACAGCCAGGATTACGAAAGGCCAAAAAATTCTCTACTGCTGACACGGCTCTCGGCCAAGGGCGACCCACACTTTTTGGTTGGAGGCACCTGAGCACCCACCAAGTGCCCACAGGAGACCCATGCTGTCACCCGTTAGCCCCTAAGACCTGACTTTTACTGTCTACCTGCTTCTACTCACTGACCTGTGTCCCACATTTTTTCCTTAAACTCGGCTTTCCAGTTTATCTCTTCACTCAGTGAAAAGACCCAATGGGCATAACATCCCCTGATGGAAACCGAAAGGATCCCTCCAGCAAGAACCACTGCCTGGAGGAAGAGCTCCGGTGGCCCAGACCCCCCAGACCAGTGTGAACTCAAACCCCAACTCATGCCTGCACAGATGGACCACAGAGTGACCATGGAGTATCCGACAGTTACCTTGACTTCATTATAATACTAAATGTAATACTAAAGTCTCCGCCCAAGATAGAGCACAAGCCTCAGTTACATCACATACAATGTGTGATTAGGCATGTTTCCTTGAGGCACCTGTGAAACCTTCTGCCCGCCTCCATATACGATGACAAGGCTCCCCCATCTAAAAACTCACCCTAACCCTAAACAGAAGGAACCCATCCCACCCTTGCTCCAGGAGTCTTTGGACTTCGGAAGTTATTCCCCGTGGTGTCCTTATTTGCTGCAAATAAAGTTTCCTTTGTGGGACAACTCACCTGATAGAGTTTCTATCTGTGACTCACCAAGGAGCGAACTCCTTGCAGCATCAGATGAAGCCCTGGGCAGGAAGTAAGAGACAAGAAGTGCCCGAAGCTGGTCCAAGCCTGCCTGGAACCCCGAGCAGCAGCTGGAGGCAGGGGTGGCACCCAGCAGAGGCAAGTGATGCAGGAACAGCGTCTGGGGCACCTCCTGGCTGGCGGGCCTCCGGGAAGCAGAGGCTGGGGAGTTGGGAATGCAAAAGCCTTATTGGGAAGTAGCCTTCGAGAAGGAAAAATTGGGCTTGAGGAGGCCAACTGGGCACGGGGAGTCTGCTGTTGGAGCTAGAGCCCACAAGGATCTAGTCTCCTAGTCCCTAACAACCATCTGAGATTCTGTGATGGACACATAGCAGAGTCCCCTAGGCCCAAATCAGATGCAGGGGTGGAAATTTCCAGCTCAACTCTGCCATCCTTGGTTAGGAAGGATTCTGATGTGTAGTAAATACTGCTAGATGTCCTCAGTATCTCTATCCTCTATCTTCCTTCCTTCCCTAATTTTTTGCTAGGCACATGGACTCCTGGAATAAAATCTATATCCCCATCCTATCCTGCAAGTAGGTGTGGCCATTTGACTAAATTCTAGCCAATAGGACATAAGCTAAAGCAGTGTAGACAACTCTTTGGAAGTGTCCTTAAAAGGAGGAGTGCCCTGCTCTTTCTCATTTCCTCTACTTTGCTGGCTGGAATGTGGAAGAGATGGCTGGAGCTCTAGCAGCCACTGTGTGTGTGAATCACACAGTGAACACTATGTGCTGAAGAGGGTGAAGGAACAAGAAAAAAGGATGTGTCTCAGATGCATACAGTGCTGCCATACCAGCCCCGGGCTGTCTACCTCTGCCTATTGATTGTGAGGCAGAAACGAACTTCTATCTTGCTTATGTGACCGTTTTCTGTAATTATTTGCATATGTATCTATCTCCCTAGTGCTGGGGGTTCAGGGAGGGCCAGGACCTGACAAGACTTATTTATCTTTGTGGTTTTGCACGCAGCAGGGAGGCTGTCAAAGAGTAGGCATTTAGTGGTTATTGAATGAATAAATGAGTGACCGACCTTCATTTCCACCTGACCCCTGGAACAATCACCTAACAGTTTCCCTTCTGGTTCCATCTTGAGAGGGCAGAATGGAGTCCTAAGCTGGAGGCCCAGGGTCCAGCCAACCAACTTGGGCCACACCCTGAGCCACTCAGTTCTACTACTCTGAAGGCCCAGGGGAAAAGTTGGAAGCCACAACCACAGGTGGGGAGCCCTCCAGAGGTACATGTCCCAGTGAGCAGTGGCTTGCCACAACTGGCCAAGGGAGTGTTATCTAGAAGGACCTGTGGCTCTTGACCTTGCCATGGTCTCTTCCCTTCCGGCCTTTGTACACACAGTTCCCTCTGCCAGGCATGCTTTCCCCCTTCCCAGCCACCCTGTTTTGCTTACCTGGATCACTCCTTTTCTCCCAGATTTCAACAAAGAAGACACTTCTTCTTGGAAACCTTTCCTGAAGCTTCACCCCCTGGTGAGTGCTCCCTAGGCTGTGCTTGCCCCACCTAGAAGCTCTTTCTACACTGGATCCAGACCTCTGTGAGGTCCAGGACTACATCCCCTCTACCCCGAGCCTGGTAGAGGCAGGTGCTCAGTGAAGGCTTGTTGAATTGCCTCTGACCAGCCCACAGGAGCAGAGCTTGAGATGTGGGGTAGTTTTCAAAGGATCTGACAAGTCAGTGCCAGCCATGGATCCCAGCCCTGTGCCTCCCACCTGCTCATCGGCATCTCGCCCATTTTCTGGCTCCCCTTCTCTCTCTCCCAGCTCCTTCAGCAATGACCGGGCAGGACTGAGTGTTTTCTGTTCTCAGTGACCTGTGACCAAAGCCACTGCAGCTAATTAGCACTGGGCTGTGTGCTTGACCCCTGCCCCCGGCTGGCGCACACCACCCCTGCTCATTCGCATTAATGGGCTCTGCGCCCACCTGGCAACCTCCAACCTCTCTCCCTTCACATGATTTAGCTTTGAGCCTGAGGGTTTCTTTCTGGTTTGCTTCACTTTGTAATTAACACTTCCTTCTGGCTGTTCTCCTCCCCCTCCACGGACTGTGTATGATGCCAGACTGGGTCCCCCACAGACAAGCTGAGGCAGTCATGGGCCCCACTTCAGGGGAAACTTCAGTCAGGGCTGACACATTGGCATGGGGGCGGGGGGCAAGGACAGGGCACAGGGATGCCCAAAGGGGGAGGAACCCCAGAGACCATCTGGCCCCATATCTACCCCCTGTGCAGGGCAAAGACTGAGCTGAGAGAGGGTGAGCAGGCTGTCCGGATCACCCAGTGATCTAAAATGTCTTAGCCTGGGTTCCTCCCCAAATAAACAAAGTCTGAAACAGGATTTTGGATATGGGTAGTGTATTTGGGGAAGGAACAGGAACAGGGGGGAGGGAAGAATGAAAGAAGGAGAGCACACGGATACAAGTGTGACTTACCAACACCAGGCACCTTCTGACTGCTTTGGAAATGTCTACCCAACATGGTGGCGGAAGGAGGGACTATGGATCCTTCCGCTCCTGGTCGCTGCTGGGCAATGGCCACTTCCCGCCGTGTGGGTGTTGACATCCTTACACTTCTGGGTTGTGCCTGTGTCTGTGGCTGAACAGGCTCCTGCAGGCGGCCACTACCAAGCTGTGGGGAGAAACAGAGCAGCCCAGGCAAGGTGTTGTCAGAGGACGGCATGGGTAGCCAGTGCCCACAGCAATGGTCTCAGGCAAAGTTGGGCCAAGGGGCCAGGCACACACGGGCTCTGATGTAACCGAGTAGTGAAATGGCAAGAAAGCATGTCCAGTTGTGTCCGTTAGGCATGTACTGGGCAGCAATGATCAGAAAACCCACTGCAGTCTACGGCCTTACCACCCTGAACGCGCCCGATCTCGTCTGATCTCGGAAGCTAAGCAGCGTCAGGCCTGGTTAGTACTTGGATGGGAGCAAACCCACTGCAGAAAGAGAAAGAGAGGTTTTTTTCCTCTCATGATAAGAATCCAGAGGTACATAGCTGCCAGTACAGATTCAAGGATGTCAGCATGAAAGCCAGATTTTCTTAAGTCTTTTCCTTTGGAGCACAAGACGGCTGCTGCAGTTCCAGCCATCATATTTGCATGTCGAGCAGGAAGAAGGTGGAAGCATGGTGGAGGGGAGAGGGGCAGCATCTTTACCAGGTCAGCAAACGCTGTCCCCGCAAGGCCTCCAGCACGTATCTACTGCAACTCACGGGCTAGAACGGTTGTTGCTTAGGCGACAATGTCGGGAAGGAGCAAAGGGGTTGGAATGAGAGCTGGGGAAGCCAACCCGTGCTGTCTACCTCGCAGACACGGCCTCATGTTCTTCTTCTTTATGGAGCAGCTTGCTTTCTTCCCCTCCCCCACCACACACTTCCTTCCTCACTCATGGCCACCTGGGTGGCCCAGGTCTTCGGGACCATTTAGGCTGAATGTTGGGCTTTTCACGGAGACCAGACAGATGAGGAGGGATGGAGAGTAATCACGAGCTTCACCCTTTGAAAGAAGCAGCCCCGTGGTGCAGAGGAGGAGAGCATCATCTGCTTTTATCTGTAACTGAGTACTGGCCACAACGGGGAAGGGTGTATTTTGAGGCTGCTTGCTCCACAACCCTTTTCTGGCCAGGGGGTGGTTGTATCCCATGATCGGCCTAGAGACAGGTGCCAATGAGAGAACTGGAATCCGGGTCATCCCCTGAGCAGACATAGGGACGCCGGGTAGCATGGGGTCCCTGCCATCTGTGCGCCCTGACCCAGCCACCATCCTTCCCCGGGCTTTGGTTAAGTTCCAAGTCCCTAGTGGTTCTCCAGGTATTGGTGAGCGTTGCTCCCCAGGCCTGCTATTTCCCCAGCATTCGGGCCACCACGTGGGCGAGCGGCGCAGAATCCAGCTGCCAGAGAACCTCCTCGGGCATACAAATGCAGGGGTTGCCAGTTGGGAGTTAATCCAGAAGTGGGTCAAAGGTCAAGGTCACGGACATGGGGTGGAGCACCAGCAGTGGCTGCTATAGGCAAGTGGGATGCCCCAGCTGGAGGGGCCAGAAGCCATCCTGCCAGTAGGCTGCTACCAGCATTGTGATGGAATGATTTTTCTTGTTTGGAACAATCACTCTTTGCAGGATGTTGGCATCCCTGTCCCCCCCACTCAGGCCCATCACACCTCCTAGTCGCTGTGACAACCCACAGCGCCCTCCACAGGTTTCTCAACACCCTCCCTCCATTCAATGAAGAATGACAGATCCAGTCCAACCTCTTCATTGTCCAGGTGAAGACAGGTGACTTATCCCACAACACACAGCTGGCACTGAGAGGCGGAGCCAGGCCTGGAGGTCAAGTTTCCTGAGTCCTTACACTTGCTTCTTCCCAACAAGATTGGGAGGGTTCAGTACTTACTCAACCCTGTATGAGTCAGAAATGATTTAAATGTTCTCGCTGAGCTCCAGGCCCAGGGTCCCCTTACCACCTTCTAACCCCTGGTGTCCTTCTGCGGGGGCCCAGGTCTCTCCTGCTTATTCCAGCCCCCCCCCCCCAGGGCAGGCATTGGCACCCTGTTGACAACCGCCTCTGTGGGAGGGGAGGGCTGGCGGCAGCCACGTGGCCGGGCACAGACTATCGCTGGATGGGACTCCACGCTCCAGCACCCTTTGCCCAGTGCCCTTCCCCGCAGCTGACAAGGGCCCACAGCTGCAGAGATGATAACAAGGCCCTTGAGTATAGAACATAACACTCCAGGGGCCCTGCCCGGTAGTCCTGTCCTTGTTGCTGCCTCTGGGCCATCCATCTGCTGCCCACCCCAGACACCTGCAGCCAGCCTCCCGGCTGCTCTCCACCCTCCAAGCCCCTGGCTCCTCGGTGATTGGCGCCCCCCCCCCCCAGGCCTGGCACAGACTCCTGGCACCAGGTGTCATGTGAGTACCACGCCAGCCTCAGAAATGATGGAGTGCCTGGTTCCCCGACTTGCCTCCAGCCAGAATCCTCCTGGCCGGGCTCCCTCTGCTCTCTTCTAAGGGCCGGGACCAGATGGCGAATTATCGGGGCTGATTTACAGCGACAGCTAAGTTGGCCGAGGATAAGGCCTGGATGCCAATGGGCACTGCCTGAGGAGGGGTCTGTGGAGCCTGGGCAGGGCATGGATGGGAACCCTAGCAGGGAGAGGGAAGACGTGTCCCAAGGAGAGAAAGTGGGACAAAGAGGGCAGGAAAAGCACAGGGCCGTGAGGGCAGAGGGAGGCCAGGGGGCGGGGGACCAGAGGGAAGAACCAAGTAGAGCCCACATTTACCAATTGCTCTCCATACGCCAGGCTCCCCATCTTCTTGTGGGGCTTTGCTGTCCAATATGGGAGCCACTAGCCACACATGGTATTTTAAGTTAGGATAGAAATTAGTTATAATTAACTATAATTAAAAAGTCAATCCCTTAGTCACACGAGCCACATTTCAAATGCTCAATAGCCACACATGGCTGGTGGCCACTGCACGGGACGGTGCAGATACATTTCTGTCATTGGAGGAAGTTCTACTGGACAGGCTGACAGTGGGAAGGCAGAGAGGATAGCTGACCCCTTCCATGTTGCTGACATCCATCTATTTCGTTACGTGCATCTATCAGGCACTGTGCTAAGAATTCTACATATATTAATTCATGTATATCAACCCTGGATGGCAGATATTTATGTCGGAGGTCAGCAAACATTTCCTGTAGAGAACCAGATAGTAAATATTTTAAGCTTTCATGGTTCAGACTTTGCAGGCCATACAGTCGGTCACAACCGCTCAACTCTGCCATAGTAGTAAGGAAGCATCCGTAGACGATACGTAAGTGAATGGGCAAGGCTGTATTTCAATAAAACTCTATTTGTGAACACTGAAACTTTCTACTTCATATAATTTTCACACATCACAAAATATCCTTCTTTTGATTTTTTTTCCCCAACCATTTAAAAGCATAAAGCCAGTCTTAACTTGCTGGCTGATCAAAAACAGGCAGTGGGGCGGATTTGGCTCATGGCCCTGATTTATATCAGCTCCATTGCACAGATGTGGAAACGGAGGCAGAGGGAGACCAGAGGCTGTCAGACGTCTCACAGCTAGAAATGGCAGAACTGAGATCTGCTCCTGGGGAGTCAGGCTCCGGAACCTAGGGCTAACCTCTTGACTCATCAGTAAACAATGTAATTTCAGGTGGTGATAACTGCTCTGAAGAAACTATTAGGGTGATACGGTGGAGGGTGGTGGTCATCCGCAGCTGATGAACAGAGAATATTTTACTGAGGAGATGCCTTTTGACCTGGGCCAGGAATGACAAGAAGGATCCAGCCATGGGGCCAGCCAAGAGATGCACATTCTAGGAGCAGAGGGGACAGCAAGTGCAGTGTGAAAGCAAACACGTCAAAGGATGTGGGAAGATTTGGTAAAATGAGGATAGGTGACTAACCAATGGGATGCAGACATGTGGAGGTCAATGATGGCCTTGAAAAAAGCAGCTTCCGTAGATCATGGAACTAGAAGTTTCTAAGGCATTACCTTGTTGGTTACCTTGGGACAAGAGCAGGGCAAGGGTAAAGGGGGGGATGACGGAGAGTGGCAAGAATTAGGTACAGTCCAACCTTGTGATATTTTGACCCCTAGAGGGGCAAGGCTCCCTGGAAGAGTGGCATCCAGGAGCTCCTGAACTCAGTTCCCAGTGTTCCCTGAGATGCTACCCAGCTTCCTGAAACCTCCACTGACCTTCATCTCTCCCTCCACACCCACCCCCCGCCTGAGGGCAAGGCCGGCATGGCTGGGCTGCCCATGACTGCTGATACATGAGCCCTCTGTATTCTGGCAGATACAGTTCCAGAAGGAACCTTGTTTGTCTGCCCTCCCCCACCACTCCACCCTCACCAGTGCTGCCTCCAGGGGAACTTTCTCACCTACAGTGGTTGGGGTGGGGTCATACCTGTGTCCGGCTGTCTGGCTGGCTGTGTTTGTTACAGGCTGTGTTCCTGGTTGTGTGTAGTCATCCAGCTGTGGGGCCAGATCCCTGCCCAGAGGCCAGGTCATGGTGGATCATGTGCAAGGCTTTGGGTCATCCCAATCACCAGGGAGAAGGGTCAAGGGTCACCTCCTTCATTCTTCAGGAGAAGCAATTGACCAAATCACAAGATCAAGGGCAGGAAGTCACAAAGGTCTCTCCCCCTTTCAAACACGGGAGAGCAGAATACCTAGAGCAGGAGTCAGCAAACCATCTGTGAAGGGTCACACAGGAAATAATTTAGGTCTTGCGATCCAAGTGATCTCTGTCTCAACTACTTAACTCTGCTGTTTTGGCTTGAAAGCTGCCCTAGACATGACATAAAACTTTATTTGCCATGTCAGGCAGTGGGCTGCAGGCTGCCAACAGTCAAGGAGCTGGGGCAGGTGGAATCCCAGGAGAAGGGGATGGGCACTGGGCTTGAGCAGAGAGGACCAGAGGGTCTGGGAAGGACCCCACACTGAGCACTAGTGACAGGGAAATCATAATGCCAGCCAGGCTCTGGCCACAGCCCTCTGAAGGAAGCGACAGTGTGGACAGGCTTTTTAGCAGGTATTGGAGAGCCTGAGAACAGGCAGGGTGGGTGGGAGCGTGTGTGTGTGTGTGTGCGTGCGTGTGCGTGTGTGTGTGTGTGAGGGGCCAGCAGGAGGGGCTGGGGGACAAGAACAGAGGACACATGGGGCTATCCTGCCGAGCCACCTCCTCCATGAGCTGCAACAATCCTGTATTTGGTGTGGTCTGAGTCACTGTAGGCTTCCTACATAGGACTAAGCATATCTATTACCCCTTCCACTTGCCCAAACTCCATTGAAGTGACAGTTAAGAAGTTCCAAAGGGAGTACACCTATTAACTGCTGAGAACAGGAGAGAGCCATCAGAGGACCTGAGGTCTGGGTGGAAAATAGGGAGCAAACGACTTGGATAAGGAGAGACTCCAACACAGGGGACCACCACCCCAAACTCACCATGACTTGGGGGGGTGGCAGGGGTGGGAGAGACCCCCTCCTTTGTAGTCTACAAATGTGGGGCAGAGGTAGAAGGCAGGCCAAAGTCAAGGTGATTAATTAGGAGACTGTCCATAGAACAGCTGTGCCAGTCAGCTGCTCCCTGGACCATGCATGGAATGACCACAGGAGTGGTGTTCAGCACTGGGCTGAAACCAGGAAGGCACAATCTGCAGAAACTGAATGATCCCCTGATGATGGCTGGAGCTGTAGGTGAGTGACCACTCCACAATCACAATCACGCCTTCCTTCACTTGTCAGTATGCACCCCTAGTTCATCCTGTGCACATCCACAGAGCTTACAGGGGAAGCCTCTCATTCAGGATATTTGGTTCTCATTTTATCATTCTGTGTTGCTGGAATTTTTTTTTAAGATTTTATTTATTTAATTGAGAGAGAGAGAGTGAGCATGAGCAGGGGAGGGGGAGGGGCAGAGGGAGAGGGAGAAGCAGGCTCCCCGCTGAACAGGGAGCCCTGACTCAGGGCTTGATCCCAGGACCCTGGGATCATGACCTGAGCAAAAAGGCAGATACTTAACTGACTGAGCCACCCAGGCACCCCTGGAATTTTTTTTTACTACAAGCATGTATTACATTAAAAAAATTTAAGATAAACTAAGACTAAAATATGTCATATTTATAAAATATTATTCATATTTTATAAAAAGTATTTATAAATCATAAAAGCAATGCTATAGAAAATGGGCAAAGAATCTGAACAGGCAATTGGTAGAAAACAAAAGGCCAGTGTGTCAGACAGGGTCCAGGCAGAACACAGAGGTCACCCCCTGATGGTCCAAATGATGACAATGATGTAAAGGATCAGCAGGGTTAGGAGATGGCGAAGCCCCTTAGAAGCCGGCCACAGCAGGAGGCTTGTCACCACTCAAGGGCTAAAGAGGCCAGGGGAGGAGGAAAATGTTCCTTGGGTCCTGTGAGAGTCAGAGCCTATGGAGGGGCTACCCTGTGGAACCATAGCTTTAGAACAATGTCAACACTATAGATGGGGGCTGACACTGGGAAGAAATACCACAACCTCTCTCTCCAAACTCCTCACCCAGCATTCCAGAAATCTATTCCACAGGCAAACTCACATATGCACAGAAAATATGAGGAGTAATGTCTTCATTATAGCATTCTTTATAACAAAAAAACCTGGAAATAATATTAATGTCCATCAATACCAGCAATGACGATGTTGGTAAAGATTATGATAGCTAATAGTTGTGGGTGTGTGGTTATCTTGTGCCATGACTGATTTTCAGTCATTTACATGTATTATCTCATTTAATCTCACAATAATCCTATGTAGCAAGTACAACTATAATCTCCATTTTACAGATGAGTAAATTGACCATCAATAGCGAATAGTGAAATTATGACATAGTCGTACTATGGAACACTGTCTAGCCATTTAAAAAAAGGAAATAGGTCCAAATATATGAATCTGGAAAGACACACATTGCTAAGAAAAGAAAGATCATAGAAATATTTTCACAGTGCAATCTCTTTTATATTTTTATAATAGCAACTGTGTGTGTGTGTGTGTGTTGTGTGAAAAGGTCCAGAAGGACACACTTGACAAATAAGGACGGTCAGCTCTGGGGAGGGAAGAGACTACTGGGGATTGAAAAGTGTTTCATTTTTATATTACATATAATCAGAATGGACTTACATATTATGTACAGAAAATATGAAAGAATAAACGAGAAGTAAAAGAATATAGAAGAATGAGTCCCCCTGTTGAAACTGGGATTTCAACCAAGCAGGCTCTGGGCCCAGTGCTGCCTCTTCCTAGCTGTGTGTTCTTGGATGTGTTGCTTCTCGAAGCTCAGTCTTTTCATCTGCAAAAAGGGGAATACTGACCGTCATACGCAGCTCCTGAAGCTGGCTTGTGGAGTGGGTGGAAGAATGCACCCTGATCATGTGGCTGGTGAAGAACGCCCCGCAGACACTCAGCAGGTGCCCGCTCAGTGACTGCTGAGCTTCCAAGCCCTGGGCAGGGTATGCGATGTGGTGGGCAGGTGGGGACTGGATGGGCCACTTCCGGCCCTCAGGCTTCCCTAGAGTCCATGGGACCCTGTCCTCCCTGCCCTAACAGAGCTCAAAACCCAGAATTCTGTTTGACCCAACCTTTGTGGATCCAGACACATCCTCTGTGTTTGGCTACTCATTTTGAAAGAAGGTGGCCTGAAGAATCATGTCCCTTGGATCTGTAGCCATTTTCCCTGATCAGAGCTTGGGACAGAGGCTGTGGCCATTTGGTGGAAACATGAGTCAGAGAATCCGCATATACACCTCTATGGCTTTCTAGACCTTAACAGGAGTTATTTACAGAGTGTTGCCAAACCACTTTCTGAATGCCTATTTTCAAAAGCTCATTTGCAATTAGCACATTGAGTGTTGATATGGAACTAAACACTGCCGGAGAGAAGCCGGAACTCTCCAGTTTATTCAAAGGGTAATCTTCATCTAATGCTATCTGACATGAAACTGAATTTTACAGCTCCAAGGACTGTATTGGCCAAAAAAAAAAAAAGTATATATATTTAAAATCTGGAAAGATAAACACCAAACTTGCACCAGTAGTTACCTCTGGGGAGTCTGTTGTGTGTGGGAGGGTGGGTAGGGCATATACAGGGGCGGGGGCCGGGTAAGGGGCGACATTTATATTTTACTCCAAATGTTGATGCAGTGCTCAATTCTGTTATGATGAAGATGTTCTCAGATATTTCTTGTGGAAAAAAAAATTGTGCCTTATCCTTTCTAGACATAAAAGTAATTACTGTTTGCTGAGTCCTGATGAGGTGCCAGGTCTGATTAGACATATTATCTTACTAAGTTGACCAGATGACCATACCAGGTAAGTATTATTTGCCCCCTTTCCAGAAGATGAGAGCCAGGGTACAGGTGGAAATACATCCTAAGTCTTCAGCCCATGCTTTGAAAGGTTAGTGAAATCACAGAGCAGTACAAAATGGATTTTTCCTCCCAGAGAAAAGAAGAACCTCTCTGGGGAGGATCTGCCCTCCCTACTTGGGGATCCTCAAAGAGAACCTTGCATCATCTGTTCACATGTTACTGGGGAGCAGAATGCCAGGAAAATTGGAAACCCTGTGATTCTGTCTCACTGGAATGAGTCTGGGAGGGTAATCCAGCCTCTCAATGGAAGGGAACCGAGGTAGGTCCCTGGTGCCGAGGGGAGCAAGCCACCTTATCCCTTCTCAGTGGACCCTCAGGGAAGACCCCAAACAGGGGTGTTGGCAGTTTTGCCACCAAGAACTGTCCTGCAGCTACTGCCCAAAGGAAAACAGGGGCGGGGAGGTCTGAGCAGGTCCCCATCACCCCAGAATCGTGGCAGGCAACCAGCGAGCTCATAGCTGCCTCTCCCGATGCTAAAATGAATTTATAGGCACAGCTAGCCAGCCATAAACCACACACAGAGAGGTTGTTACCCCTCATTGCCCGGCTGTACCGAATCAGGACTCAGCTTTTATAGCCAATTCTCTCCACTTGCTGCTTCCTCACCTGCCTTCCCCTCAGCTAGAAGTAGATGGATGTCTTAAACCTCCAAAGCCATCGCCCATCACAAGGAGAACAAGTCCTGGCTGGAACTCCTCTCCGGGTGGTGCCAATCTCAGCCTTGGGACCCCTTGGACCTTGTGCTGGGGGTCTGTGTGCCCCTGCCTCACTCAGCTTCCCTTTAAAGCTCTGTGGGGCTCTCTCTCTCTCTCCCTCCCTCCCCAGCCCCAAGCCTCCCAGTCACTGGGTGGCAGATGGCCAAAGACCCTCACCACACCATAGGTCCTGGTTACAACCCAGTTCTACGGGGTTCCTGGGGCTGCAGACAGCCAGAGATGATTCTCAACCTTGATAGGATTCTAGGGACAGGAGCCTTGGATTCAAGTCTTTTGGATTCCTCTGCAAAATCTCGTCCCCTGAACCCGGTTAGAGTCACTCCTCCACCTTGTGGCCATTTCTGGAAATGCACCCAGGGAAGGCCCATTTCTGAAAGGTGCTTAGCTCAGCAGATGAGGAGGCTGGTAGGGGCTGAGAGATGAGGATGTTATTGATGTCGGTGAGGATGACAATGGGTGACAATGAAATCACCAGCCTCGCTCCACCTTCTGCTCGCATCACCTCCTCAGAGAGGCTTCCCTGACCATCCTATGAAAAATAACACCCTCCCATTACTCTCTACTCCTTTTTATTGTGCTTAATTTTTCTGCAGCCCTTATCCCCACTTAATTTATTATTAATTTTTAAAAACTGGTTGACAGTGTAAGCTCCATGAGGGCAGGACCTTTGTTTGGTTCACCGATGTATCCCCTGTGGCTAAGAGTGCCTGGCATGCTGTAGGTGCCCAATAAATAGAATTAATAATGACTCCTTTACCTGTGCCTGCGCCCAGTGGTCCTCCAAGCCCTGACCAAGGCCACACACCCCTCCCCTGCAGGCACAACTTTAGCCTGGTGCTGGGAACCATCCCCATGGTGGTCCAGGAGATTGAAGGAGCCCTAGGCTCAGCCCCAGCCAGCCCAGGCTGAGCTCGACCTTTGTGGTCAAGCCCCTGTCTCAGCTCTCACCTGTGGTATGTGCATCCTTCAGTATCATTTCCTGTGTCTGTGTGCCTTGTGGTCATGGTGGCTGCAACTTCCTGCCCGCCTGCCCACTGTGTGCCAGGCCCTGGGGTGGGCGTCTTGTGTACACCAGAGCCACCTGCAAGGTGGATGTTAATTTTGTCAGATGACAAATGAGTTCAGAGAGATGAGGTCATGCCGCACGTGTGATTTCTGCCACCTCAGTGTTTCCTCTGACTGCCCCCCCATGGTGCTAACGGGTGAAACACATAAAGAAAATTCATGTGAAAGAAGGAAAAAAGTGTTTCCAAAATGAGAGATTTTAGAAAACACTGGGGTAAACAAAGCAGGAGTCTCCATGCCAGGACTTCTCAGGACCTTTAAAATACTCACGTGCTTTGTACCCTGCAAGTGGGGAGTCATGCATGGAGAGCCCAGCGTTCCTGGACTTACTTGGCCTTTGGGAGCCCGTTGTCCAGGAGCCTCTTACAACATATGGCTTGGAACAGCACCTGCAGCCCTTAGGGCCCCCATTGTTCTGAGCAGGAATGTCCAGGGTTGGAAGGGAAGGAGCACAGGGCCCCTCCAGGATGTATCTCCTGTGATCCAACAACAACCCTATCAAGGAGGTCTCCTTACCTCCATTTTCCACATGGGGAAACTGAAGCTCAGAGAGGCAAAGCAAGCTGCCCTAGGCGGCCCCACAGAGATGTGAGGCCAGTGGAGGGTGACTCTTCACCATGATGAGGAGGGTGGAAACCCTCGTGAGGCTTCCCGGGAACCTGGAACGCAGATGTGCGGCGGGTGGGAAAGGAGTGGGGTGGGGGGGTGCCCCAGGCCCCTGAGGGGCACCCCGAGCCCTGACAAGCCAGCGCCTGGGACTCGGGCCCTCCACATTCCCTCGGTCCACGTTCTCCGGAAGTGCAGACAGTTTTAATTAAATGCTTCGTATGGCAGCTCATTAAGGAGAAAACAGTTGTTCTATTTCTAAGTAGCCTCAGGACTCCTCACTATTTTTACTGCTTGAACAACCTTGCAGAGTATTTTATAGTTTGAACTTGGTATTGCCTCTGAGCCAGGCGAGACCTCCAGGCCCCGGGCTGAGAGACCATTCTATCTGCTCCAAGGACCCCTTCCTCGGTTCCCCGAGGCCTCACCTCCCCCACCCCCCCCACCCCCCCCACCCCCAGCATCCTTTTCTTTTTTTTTTCTAAAGATTTTATTTATTTATTTGACAGAGAGAGAGTTAGCGAGAGCAGGAACACAAGCAGGAGGAGTGGGAGAGGGAGAAGCAGGCTTCCCGCCGAGCAGGGAGCCCGATGTGGGGCTCGATCCCAGTGCCCTGGGATCATGACCTGAGCTGAAGGCAGACGCTTAACGACTGAGCCACCCAGGTGCCCCCCCTCCCCAGCATCCTTTTCATTACTGAAGTTCTCATTGCTGGAAGTTTGCCTCAGTTCGGAACTCTGATACACACCATTTGGTGGTTTTGTTCCCTGTTTGGTTCCTGGTGCTTTTCTGTGAAACAGGATATTAGCTTATCCTTACACAGCATTAGCCATGGGCCAGACTGTTCTAAGCTCTTAGTTACACTAACTGGCTGAATCTTCACAACAAATCTGTGAAGTAAGTACTATCGTTATCCCAATTGATGGGGAAACCAAGGCAAAGAGGGGTCAGGTTCCTTGCCCCAGATCCTAAACTGCTAATTGGGAAAGCCAGGATTCAAAAGCAGGGAATCTGGCTGGAGAATCTGCTGTTAATCACTCCATTATGCCATCTGCTAATAAACTCCTGGGCTTGTCCCTGCCCTTGTCAACTGTCCCCACTCAGGGGCTGTAGTTCTGCCACCAAACCAAGCCCAGTGATGATGCCTTGGTTGGCTGCTTGCCTCGGTCTCCAGCCATCACCTGACCCTGGGTTGCCATCACCTGTGGCATTTTCCGAAGATGGTGCAACAACATCTCTCATCCCATATGCTCTTCTAGAACCTTCTCACTCCCCTTCCTCCTTGAACCAGGGCAGATCTCTGTGACTATCTCAGCCAACAAAGGATAACTGAAGTGGCACCATGTGGCTTCAGAGGCTAGGTAGTAAAAAAGTCATGCACTTCTGCCTTCTGTCTGGGGACTCGGCCACCATGCTGTGAGGGAGTCTGAGCGACCGGTGGAGAGACCCATATGGGGAGGAACTGAGGCCTCAGCAAGCTCCTGGCTGACAGCCAGCACCAATTCACCAGCCAGGTGGGCCACTTTGAAAGTGATCCTCCAGCTTCTGGTTGTTGAGCAGCCCAGCTGATGTGATGGGGAGCAGAGACCAGCTGTCCCCACCAAGGCCTGCCCAAACAGCAGCATCCTGAGCAAAATAAAGGCTCATTTTTAAGCCCCCAAGTTTTGGGGTGGCTTGTTATACAGCCGATAACCAGAACACCTACTGTGACTGTCTTATAAAGCATTTTGTGACTCTGGGTGATCCTCCCTGATGCAGCATATTATAATACTGGCATCTGTCTGGCAGACCAGACCTCCCCCTGCTTCTCTGTCCCCACGATTCCACAAAGTCTCCCCTAAAAGTGAAAGTAGAATGGCCAATGCTTTTCTAGCCACCCTTCTCACTACAGGGAACGGGCCAATGCTGGGCTGGGTCCAGCTGCCACCTGTTCTCCCAACAACTGAGATCAAGTCTCTTCATGCCATGGACCTGGGTTCTTAGGCAGTGAGGTCAACTCCGTCTATTTTCTAGTTCACAGATTCTCACTTCAGCAATACTCTTCTGCTATTTGTCTCTTCTACTGAGTTTTTTATTTCATTTATTTGTTTCATTTACGGAAGTCATATCTAGTTCTTTCGCAAATTGGTCAATTTGGGTAGTTCTTCTCTGCTTCGCCATACTTTCAGTGCCCATTCAATCCTTTAAACCCATCAAACATACAACTTTTGTCCTGGGTATCTGATGATTACAATAGTTCTTATTTTTGGTAATCTGATTTCCAGTTTGTTGTTTCTGATTACTCTTGCTCATGGCGGCTTGCTTCCTTGTGTGTTTGGTGATTTTAAACTGTGAACTCATGTTCTTTGCAATTTTATCTGAGAATTCCTTTAAATCTGTATTTAATGTGTGTTCTTCAGAAAAGACTTGTGTTTGTTTTTGCAAGTCTCCTGAGGGAACCATTAATCCAGAATCGCTGGCAAATTTCACATAGGCTTATTAGATTAAATATGAATCTTCAAGGACATGCCACCCCATGGCCACATGTAGCTCTTTTCAGGTCCCCCGAGATCTCCTTTTCCTCTCTTCTAATAGTAGAAGTATTTTGGCAGAAAAGTGTGCTTCGAAGTCCCACTCCCATTCCAGTGCCCAAGTGTGTGAAGATTCACTGCATTTTAACCAAAGGCAGCCTTAGGGCACTGGGTACCTGTGGAGGAGAAGGGGCTACCAGCAATGGAGGAGTAAGAGTTAAAACAACCAAAGGAAACAAAAGTTGAAATTGTTGTGATAAAGAAAATTGTGGGTTTGTTCCCATTGCAAGAAAAATATTTTATGTGACTACCAGCTAAAGTTGTTTTCTAAACGATTTAACAGCTCTCACTGCCATATCAGTAAGTTGATTATAATTGAGACAAAAATTGGTTAACTTTATATATATACATTATATATGTACATATATATACTTTAGTTACTGTAGACCCTAAAAAGCAATTCTCAAAAAACTCTTGGCTTCAAATACCTTAACTAACTCAGATCTTTCAGTGGTTCAGCGTTCTTACCCACCTAGTTCATCTGCACATGTGACAATCTCTGTATTATGGCAGGCGTATTAGTTATGGGTTGCCACAGTTAATGCTACCTAACAAACTACCCCAAAACTCAGTGCACTTTAAACCGTGAACATCTAAATAGTGGGTCTTTGTTTAACAAGACTGGGCTCAGCTGTCTGGGTCTTTTGGCCTCAGCTGGATGTACTCAAATGTCAGGAGGTGCACTGGCTATTGGCTGATACGGGCTGGCCTTTGCTAGGACTGGGCTGACTTGGTTCAGCCCCACATGTCTCTCATCCTCCAGCAGGCTGGCCTGGGCCTGTGCTCATCACAAGGGTAGAGGTGCAAGAGGCACTTTTTCCAGCCTCCTGCATGTCTCCCCACAAATATCTCATTGGACAAAGCCAGTCACATAACAAGCTGAAAGCAAGTCAAGGGACAGATATTTCTCCACCCAGGTCAGTACACACAACAAAGTTAGATGACAAAGGGTGTGAATCGAGAGAGACACAAAAAATTGCAGCTAAATGATTCAGTCTATCACAGCCCGTGTCCAGGCATCCCTCTCAAAGGGGCCATGTCAGGCAGCTGGTTTAATGGGCCATCAGCGTCCTGTAGGCCCCGGGACAGGGATACACAGAACTCTCCTTTTTCTTCCCTCAATTTTATTTGGTCTTTGGCTTCAGAGTCCAGGTGTCTCACTCTCTCACTACACACTTGCCCCAGGTGAGAACTGCTGGTACAGGATTTTAGATCCCTTTAGATTTTAGAATTTTCTGAGACCACCGAGGAAGATAGCAGTCAAGCAGGATCAATCTTCCTGGGGCCAATGGGTCCACTCCCAACTCAGGCCGGGGCAGCTGCTCAGGACTCTGGGCATGTTGCCAAAAATAACATGTGGCTAGAGTTCAATCACTTAAAAACCGAACATCATTTCTTTCCTGCATTACCTGAGGATACCTTAAATAGATGACCTGGAGAGAATCTATCAAATCTTCCATTTGTCAATACCATGCCAAGGAAAGGAGCATAAATCAGAGAGCAATTATAAGAAAT
This sequence comes from Mirounga angustirostris, assembly GCF_029215605.1. NCBI lineage: Eukaryota > Metazoa > Chordata > Mammalia > Carnivora > Phocidae > Mirounga > Mirounga angustirostris. The sequence continues at coordinate 36,680,457 of NW_026991716.1, forward strand.
TGTGTAGGGATGGTATAAAGCTCAAGGTCAGGGGGTCAGACCTTCCACTTGCCTTCCATGCAGCTGAACCCATGCCAGAGCTGGGCAAGCCACATGTGCACTTAATAAGGACCACTGGCCATGGCTTCAAAAGCAAGGAGCTTGCTTGTGATGGTTTGGTGCAAAGAGAAGGGCCAGGTGGATGGAGCTTGAGAAAGGTTAGAGGGGGGCCCTCAAGGGCTTTTGGTGTGAACCCTTCACGTAGAGTATATTTGTCAGAACTATCTTGGGAGCTAGTGACAGAAACTTCACTCAAGGCAGCTTAAAAAGAATGAGGGATTTATTGTCTCCTGTGTCCAAATAACTTAGAAGGCCAGCAAAGAAGCTGGCCTGGAACCAAAGACATGGCTGTCAGCAGCTCTGTCTCTTTCCCTCTCTCTCCCTTCTGCTCCCCAGCTCTTCTCGGGGTGAACTCAATTCTCACTGACCTTTATACTTTGTGTTGTAGATGGAGGGTAGGGAGTTGTTGAGAAACTGATCAGTGACCAGCTCTGAAGTGGCCTTTGTCTGGAAACCTTGTGACCAGAGAGGAAGGGGCTCCCTTTTCTGAGATCCTGTTTGAAAAGCTCCTAGGGAAGGCTTCTGACTGGCCAGGCCTGTGTAATGTGATCAACCCTACACTGATCTTGGACTTGGGGGTGTGGGGGCAGGAGTGGGATCTGTGATTAGCAGTCCTCACCAGAACCACATGGTTCACAGGAGCCTTTCCAGAAGATGAGGAACAAACCATACATGTCCACCATAGAGGGCACATCATTCTAGCACAAGGGACCGGTACAAGCTTTGAAGGCAGGCACATACCTACATGTCTCACCTGGCTTAGGGGTGAAGAGCACAGAGACTCTCTTCCTGAGAGGAGGCTGGGCTGAGGTGAGTGAAATATGAGTGGTGGAGTGAAGTAGACAAGAACTATTATTTTCTTAAGTGTCCTAACAAAGTGTGCTTTTCAAGGAGCTTGACAGGTATTTTAGGTCTCACACTGACTACCTGAGGGATGTCTTCTTAGCCCTCATTTACAGATGAAGAATGCTGAGGCCCAAAAAAGGGCAAGTAGGCAACCCAAGGTCAAACAATGGTGAGGTGGGCCCTTGAAACAAGTGTCTCTGACCCACCCCTCCCAAATAATCTAATCATACTGTGAAAGCAATCCCACTACTAGGAATTTACCCTGGAGAAATGAGGGCTTGTGTCCATAAAACAGCATGCATAAGAATGTCCCCAGCAACTGTATTCATAATGGCCCCAAGCTGGAAACCAGCGATACCTATCAACAGTAGAACGGATACATACTTTGTGGCACATGCACACATGGAATACCCAGCACAGAAAATGAACACACTGTTGTTATACACAACAACATAGATGAAGCTTACAGATATTTTGTAGAGTGAAAGAAGCCAGACACGGAAGAAGACCTACTGTATGAGTCCATATATATTAAGTTCAAGAGCAAGCAAAGGCAGTCTTGGTGACAGAGATCAGAATGGTGGTTACCTCTGGGGTGGGCTAGAGACTGGGGAAGCAGGGGACCAGGAATCCAGGGCAGGAGGGTGCTGGAAAACTGTATGGTTACACAGGCGTATCCATAGATAAGAATCCAATAAGCTGTACATTTAAGATCTGTGTACTTTATTGTATCTATACCATATCTCAATTTAAAAAGAAATAACTCTTCATTCACAAGTTTGATTGACTGAAGTTCCAAGCCCTTCAAACCTGCATTGTTCTTCATTTTATTATTAATTAATCAATTATTTCAAACAAGAATCTGAGGATTCCCCTTCCAGTGCAAAGTAAAAACCCCTATTCATTTCTCAGTGTATCTCCCTGTAGGTGCTTTAGAGAGACCTCATTTGAGAGACACTCTGGAGTTCCACTTTCTCCTCACTTCAGCTCCCAAATTCCAGCAAAGAAAGCCTTGAGGTCCAAAGGGTCCTCCTCCTTTCCTGGGCTTGACCATCAGGGAGAGTTGGGCCTGGGGATGCCAGCTCTCAGCACACCATCCTCCTGAGCCAGGTAGCTCTTGTGTGGTCAGGAGGAGCTGAAGCTCCCTGGGGGGGGGGGGGGGGGGCTGCCTGGCTGGGGCAGGAATGTGGAGAGATCATTCCTTCCACAGCTTCTCTTTAAGGAGGACCATCAATAGAAACATCTTCATAGAAGGTGGTGGAGCCAGACACAGGACCATGTCTACAATGGCCAGAATGCAGTGAGAAAGAGGCTCTGTCTTGGGCTTGCATCACAGCCTGGTTAGTTCCTTACTTACCCACTGGATGACTTTGATCCTGCCCATTTCAACTTCCTCACCAATCAAATGGACCCAAAATACCAACTCATAGCATTATCTTGAGTTAGAAAGCAAAAGAAGACTTTACAGAAGGGCTAATCTATTCTATATACTATGTTTTGTGTGGATGACAAAAAACAAACCCTTCCTCAAGACATTTTTGTGCTATAAACTAGAAACTTATCTTGATATACTGATTTTCTTAGAACAAAATACATCCTTGCTATCTTTCATAAAATGGTCATATTAAGCTTTCAAATCTACAAGGTCTCTTAAAGTGACTGGTAACTACTAAGATTGTGCAGTGTACAACCTGAACAACTATATGCTTGCAGGATATGAAGCTCTATGCATATATAGGAGGTTTGCCCTATTTTTTCTGGCCAGGAGACTTCGGTTAGCTCCTTTATTCTTGCAGGGAATTATTCTTGCTATGGACCAAATTGTGTCATCCCACCCACTTAATTCCTATGTCGAAGTCCTGTTTAGAGATGAGGTCTTTGGGAGATAATTAGATTTAGATGAGGTCATTAGGATGAGGCCCTCATACAGGGATTAGGGCCCTTACAAGAAGAGGAGGAGACACCAGAGCTCAATCTCGGCCATATGGGGACATTACAAGAAGGTGGCTATCAGCAACCCAGAAAGAAGGCTCTCTCACTAGGAACTAACAGTGCTAGCACCCCGATCTTGGACTTCCAGGTCCTCTAAGAAAAAATTCCTGCTGTTTCAGCAACCTGGTCTATGGTATTTTGTTATGGCAGCCCATGGTGAGTAAGACAGGTTTTGGTACCAAGAAGCAGGATGCTGCCATAACCAATAACCTAAAAATGTGGAGAGGACTTTGGGTAATGGGAGAGACTGGAAGAGTTTTGAGATGCATTTCAGAATTATGGGTGATTCTGGTGAGAACTCAGACAGAAGTGAGGAACATGTCAGGGGAAACTAGAACAAAGGTGGTCCTTATTAGAGAGTGGCAAAAGACTGGGCTGAACTGTCCCCTTGGACCATGTGGAAGGTAGAGATTTTGAGTGATAAAACTGGATACTTAGCTGAAGAGATCTCTAAGCAAAGCATTAGAGGAGTGGTTTGGTCCTTCCTGAATGCTTATCGTAAAATGCAAAAGAAGAGAGACATACTGAAGTAATTGATCAGCAAAAGGGAAGCAGAACTTGAAGATTTGAAAATTTCTCAGCCTATCCATATTGCAAAAACTGAGACATCTTGTTCTAAAAAGAACACAGATGTGGCTGAGCAGCCATTTGATGAAGAGATCACAATGGACTCATGGGCTTAACAGGCTTTGCAGGAGAAGCCAGGAGCAGAGGTGGGATTACACCACAATGACACGGACAGCTTGAACTAAAGGTGACAGAGAAAACAAGATGAAATGAAGGGAAGCTGTTGGACTTCTGAGATGATCCTACAGGACCACATCATTGAGCTGCTTGGCTGTGAGCATGCGTTATTCATCAAGAAGAGGGAAGATGGACCTGGAGGCAATCCAGAGACCACCGGGGCCACCGCCTCAGTTTCAATAAGCTAGACAGTCCCTGGCCGGAGGCCTAGGGCCCAGGACTGCCCCACAGATATGTGGGGCCAGGAACAACCTGTGGAAACTTGGGGGCAGGGCTGCCCAGAGTCTTGGGGACATGACTCCCACTCGGCAGAGCTGCAGAGGTGGGACCCCACCCCAGTGGGTCCAGAAGGTAGAGCAATGAACTGAAGAGGATTATTCCCAAGATTTAAGATCTCGTGGAGTTTTCCTTCCTTGACTTGTTTGGGACCCTTTACTCCTTCCTTCTCTCCTGTTTCTCCATTGTGGAATGGGAGCGTCTCCTCCTGTGCCGGGAGGCACATAATTTGTCTGGATTCACAGGTGCACAGGAGAAGGGTTTGCCTCATGGTGAATCATACCTGAGTCTTGCCCATGTCTGGTGTAGATACTCAGATGAGACTTTAGATTTTAAAGTTTAGAGTTGATGCAAATGAGTTAAGGCTTTGGGATGGAATGGATATATTTTGCATGTGAGAGAGATATGAATTTGGGGGGCAAGGGGCAGAATTCTATGGATTGACTATTGTGTTCCCTCCAAATTCACATGTCGAAGCCCTGATGTGATGGTATTTATAGGTGGGGCCTTTGGGAGGTGGTGAGGTCATGAGGGTAGAGGACCACAATGAGATTAGTGCCCTTATAAGAAGAGGAAGAGACAGCAGAGCACTCTCTCTCCTGGGTGAGGACACAGCCAGAAGGACACTGGCTACAAGCCAGGAAGAAGGCTCTCACTAGAACCCAGCCATGCTGGTACCCTGATCTCAGACATCCAGCCTTCAGAACTATGAGAAATAAATTCCTATTGTTTAAGCCACCCAGTATATGGTATTTTGTTACGGCAGCCTGAGCAGACTAAGACAGTTCTAATTATCTGTTAAAGTAACTATTCCTGAAGAATATACTGATAACTGCTCAAGTTATTATCCCTCTCAGGGACATTTGAATTCTAGAGTCTAAACCCACATCCCCAAGAATGAAGTGCCCATGCTGGGCCTTAGAGCAGTGTTATAGTCAGTGGGCAGAGGTATTTGAGGGAGATGGGGAGCTGCCACTCCCCGAGACAGCTTCCCTTCCTCATCATTCTGTGCAGCAAGCACTCTCTTTGCCCATGTCTGAAGATGGTCTTGGCTCTGGGTTCTGAGGGTCTGCTCTCTGGGAAGGAGCCTGGTCCCGTGGGAGGGAGGGTACTAAAGTCCCTGAAGCAGTTTTCCATCTTTGCTGCCTCCCTCTGGCTGTAAAATTAGACCTGCCTATTACAAAGAAGCCATCTGGCAGGTGGGAGGAGTGGAGAGTGGGCTCTGACCCCTCCCAGGACACCTGGCATAGAGACAATAAGGAGTCATCTGGTGGGTTTCTACATATTTCCTTCCCCTGCAGTTCCTGCTTTAACATTTTGGGAGGAAAAAAAAAAGAAGGCATTCTGGGAATGTGAGTGGGTCCTGCTAGGAGAAAAGCATGGCCCTTGTAGGGGCTGGGTCCCTGGGGAATCCATGTTCTCCTGAGCTCTGGTTCTGAGGGGTTCTCTAGCCAGGGCTCAGACCAAGCCTCTTCATTTCCTGTTCATTTGGTATCTCCCATGTGTCCCCCAGTGTGTGGGCTGCAAAGAGACAAAAACATACAAGAAAACAGCCCCCCCACCCCTGCCGGGGGTTCACAGCCTGCTGTGATTTGTAGACAAGTCATTACCAAAGGATGTAAGGAGCCCTGTGGGAGACATGACAGAAACATGGGTGCTAGGGGAATGTAGAAGAGCTCAAGGAACTCCTTCTTGATGTTCAAGGAGGGCTCCCAGAGGAGGTCACATTTGTACAGGATAGGTCAGAGTTCACAAGGCAGAGGGTGGCGTGGGTACAGACAAGAGGCATGGGGTTGGGTTTGGCACCTAGGCAGGGGCAAGGGCAAGGGCGTGGAGGGCCTGTGGACGGTTCTGAGCTATTTGGATTTTACCCAAAGTAGGTGTTGGGAGCCAAAAGAAGGTTTTCAGCAAAGGCAGGGGGTGACTTCCCCCATGAGGAATGGCATGTGCTCATCTGAAACCTCGGCTCTCCCAGGAAGGAGCAGCAGGGGTCTGAGCCCTCAGACCCTCCTCCTTGGGGCCTGGCTCCCTGGGATGTGGCTGATAGCTGGGGACTTGCAAGTCCCCACTAACCCTGGGCCATGTTCTGTGTGGGTTTAGGTCCATATTTGCTATAGATTCTGAGATACCTTCAAGTCATTCTGGAAACCTTTACTGCAGCTTCTCCAGTCACGGCTCAGGAACTGAGAGGTCACCTCAGTTGGAGAAGGAGACTGGGAGCCCTAGAGTGGGGAACAAACCCTGTCCACCGTAAGAGGAGGGTGAAGGGGAAAGATGCAGGTGGGCAGCACCAGGTGCATCTCTTGGCATAAGGCCAGTGTCAGAAGGGTACAGCAGCATGGGAAAGGCCAGTGTTGACCATCTAGGGACCAAGCAGGGATATGGGCATGTCTCTAAAGTAATGGTCCTTGATTCTCTGTTTATTTATCTTTGGAATTGATTTAGGCTTACTGTGTTGGTACCTAAACCCAGCATTAGTGCCTGCTGCGGAGGGGGGATAGTATCCCTTTGTGGAGAAGGGATAGTAGCTCCCCTAAAGAGAATGTTCTTACACTCCTTTTCAGTCTTACCTAGAAGTGTAGAGTCCTCAGTCAGACACCCAGAACTCTGAAGGCAGTTCTTAGACAACCAGAAGGGAACATCCTTCTCTCTTTGGACCTCATTTTCCTAAATCTCAACCACAAGGGGGCTGTTGTCCAGGCAGGAGCTCTCGGCATGGGAACCAAGATGGCACCCAGCACAATGACGCTGGCATGGGGTGGTGGGGGAAGGAGGCCAGGCCACTTGAAGGGGGAGTGTCCCTGTGAGCCAGATTGGCCAGTTACCTATAATGCTTTGCATTTTCTTTTTCTTATCATATCCTTGATTTTCCAGTAAAGCCTTGATAACTGTCCCGGCCTAGGCAAGGAGGAAAGGAAATGTGGCATGTTTGGAAGATAGCCTTAAAGGAGGCATGGTGCTCCCAAGGCCAGCCAAGTGGTGGTAAAGTAATCATGGGGAGAACCCAAGGACGGGTGACTCTGGGGGCAAGAAGGAAGTCTCAGGTCTCACTGCCTTTCCTCCCCTGGTAATTTGCTCTCTCAGACCTGTTCCCTTGGAGGAACCAAGTTGGTTTAATGGGAAATCAATGGTTCTTTTGTAATCATGAGACTCCAGGAACAGGTAAACCTTGAAAGAAGAAATCATTAGTTCACATTGAGGAAGTAGCAGAGCTCCCCCACCTACCCACCCACTAGGCTGGAGGTCAGGGCCAGAACTGGGTCCTAGGTGGGGCAGGGGTGAAAAGCAAGAGGCCAAAGGGCTTCAGCCATGACTATACCAAGTCAGGGTCTCAGACTGTGGAACATGGCTTTCATATTCCTCTCTCTCTCCTAAAAATGTCTACAGAAAATTATACACACACACATAAAGGAGCCCAGGCACACACATGCAACACACATTCTCAAGGGAACATGTCTTCTTCTCTGCTCCATTCCCAACAAACGGAGCTGCACCAAGGGACTTGGACTTCCCAATAGTCTTGCAAACAAATGAGCTTGACTTTAACTCCATTACCAGGGCTAATCTGTCCCAAATCCCACCTGATTTGCACAGGAAGTCGGTTCATTCATTATGGATGCTGTGTGCACTTTGCAGACCCCTCCAGAAGAATCCACTAAGCAGTGTGCAGCGACACTTCCCTTAAGCAAAGGGAAGGGGCTGAGACTTGTCTCCCAGGAAAAGGTCTGGCCTGAAGGAGAAATGGCTAATATGATTCCTCTCCACCCCTAACCCCCATTGCCCAATGGGCAGCTCTGCGCCTTTCCTTGCTCTGCTCACGACCCCTGCAGGTGAGCTCATGCCCGTGGCATCACCATCCCTGGGGCAGCCCTGAAGCTATTTTGTCCAAAGCCCTCCTTGGTTTACCAGCTAGGGAGGCGCAAGTCTCAGGGAATGCCTCTGGAGGGATTAGTTCTAGGGCAGTGGTTCTCAACCTTCAGGGTACATCAGAATCTTCTTGAGGGCTTGTCAAAATTCAGACTGCAGCAACCTACCCTGAGCTGCTGACTCACAGTTCCAGTTGGGCCTGAGAATTTCAATTCTAACAAGCCTTCCTGTGATGTTGATGCTGAGGCTGCTGGTCCAAGAACCACACTTTGAGAACCACTGGTCTGGCTCCTTACCTGGCACCAGAACCACTTTGCAAACTTCCTCACCGGTAATGCTAGAAAAATACACGAGCTTCTTCCTCTTAGATCCCTTTTTCCGCTCACCACCCTTGGCCGTGCTTTATTTACTTGTATGTCTGCCCTGCCAGACTGTCAGTCCCTAGAGAACAGGACAGGTGTCTTAGTTACCTAGGGATTCCCAAGCGAAGACTTGGTAGTGCTCACACAGCTGAATAGCGGTGGATATCTCTCCGGGAAGAAGTGGCCTTGGGATGGAGAGGTTCTTGAAGAGGGGCTAGTATTTTGTAATTCTGTATATACTGCTATCTTGTTGGGGGTTTTAGAAAGAGAATGACTCATAGATTACTGCATGATTAAAAAATTATGTCAAGAGAATGAGAAGACAAGCAACAGACTGGGAGAAAATACTTGGAAAAGATGCACCTGATAAAAGATTGTTATCGGGGGCGGAGCAAGATGGTGGAGGAGTAGGAGACCTGGATTTCGTCTCCTCTCAGGAATTCAGCTGGATAGGGATCAAACCATTCTGAACACCTACAAACCCAACAGGAGATCGAAGAAAAGAAGAGCAACAACTCTCTCATCAGAAAAGCGACCACTTTCTGGAAGGTAGGACGTGCGGAGAAGTGAATCCGAGGCGATATTCGGGAGGATAGATGGCGGGCGAGGGGCCTCTGTCAGCCGCTCTGGCAAGTGATAGAGCCGCGGAGCACAAAAGCGGAACTTCTAAAAGTCTGCTCCGCCGAGGGACGTCACCCTGGTGGCTAAGTGGGGGGTGGAACCCTCCGGGACAGTGTGGTCTCAGGACCCTCGGGGTCACAGAAAGACCGGGGGTGCCTGAGTGTGGCAGGGCTCCCAGGGATCGGAGCAGGGAAGCCGGCTGCAGAGGCGGAGCCCAGGCGCGGGCTCTCAGCTCGGGGTCGCCATAAACCGTGATCTGCGGCACAGTCGGGCCCCTGCTCCTCCAGCGGGGACCCAACAAGCGGCAGATCCGGGGAGACTCCCCTTCCTCCCCCGGGAGGAGACGCGCGGGAGGGCACCGCAGGGATCTGCTGGGTTTGGAGACTCCACCCGGGGTCGGGTGCCAGAGATAGAAACGCGCAGTCACAGGCCGGGTGAGCACGGAGTGCAGCCGGAGACCGGGGAGACGGGAGTGACTGTCGGCTTTTCTCTGGGGGCTCACTGAGAAGTGGGCCCCGAGTTCTCGGCTCCTCCAGGGCAGAGATTGGGAGGCCGCCGTTTTCACTCTCCACCTCCAAAGCTGTACGGAAAGCTCGCAGGGAACAAAAGCTCCGGAGAGCAAACCCGAGCAGATGACTTAGCCGGGAGGGGGCAAGGGCGGGGCACTTCCGCCTCCGGCAGAGACATTTGGAAACCACGGCAACAGGCCCCTCCCCAGAAGATCAGCGAGAACAGCCAGCCAAGACCAAGTTTACCGATCAATGAGAACGGCAGAACTCCAGCGCTAGGGGACTACTGCACATAGAATTCATGGCTTTTCTACCATGATTCTTTAGTCTTTCAAAGTTAATTTTTTTTAACTGTTTTTTTTTCTTTGTATTTTTCTTTTTCCCGTTTTCAACCAACATCTTATCAATCCCTTCTTTTAAAAAACATTTTTATTTTTCATTTTTAGAGTCATATTCTATCACTTCATAGTAGTTACCCGTATTTTTGGCATATATATATATAAGTTGTTCTCTCTTTAAAATTTTGAGATAGTTTCTTCTAACAGATTAAAATATACCCTAAATCTCTAGTATATGGTTTTTTCTACTCCCCTGCCTGATCACATTCTCTCCCTTTTTTTTTCTTTTTTCTTGTTTAAATCCTTTCTTTTTTCAAACAACTTCTTATCAATTCCTTTTATAAAATTTTTTATAATTTCCATCCCTTCATCATATCAACCCTTATTTTTGTTCATATATAAGTTTTTCTTTCTTTAAAATTTTGGGAGGCACTTTCTACTAACAGACCAAAATACACCCCAAATCTAGTGTGTGGCACTGATCTATATACCAGCCTGATCATATTTGATTCACATTCTGGTTTTTTTATTGTTGTTGTTTTGTTTGGTTTGTTTTTGTGTGTTTTTATCTTTATCTGTTTCTTTTTTCTTTTTTTCTTTTTTCTCTCTTTCCGTTTCTTTTTCCACTGCTTCAGGTCTTTTCTGATTAGTTTAGAGTATATTTTCTGGGGATGTGGTTACTCTGCTAGCATTTTGTTCTCTCATTAATCTATTCTCCTCTGCACAAAATGATAAGATGGAAAAAATCACCTCAACAAAAAGAACAAGAGGTAGTACCGACTGCCAGGGACCTACTCAATACGGACATTAGTACGATGTCAGATCTAGAGTTCAGAATCATCACTTTAAAGATACTAGCTGGGCTTGAAAAAAATATGGAAGTTATTAGAGAAACCCTTTCTGGAGAAGTAAAAGAGCTAAAATCTAACCAAGTAGAAATCAAAAAGGCTATTAATGAGGTGCAATCAAAAATGGGGGTGCTAACTGCTAGGATAAATGAGGCAGAAGAGAGAATCAGTAATATAGAAGACCAAATGATGGAAAATAAAAAAGCTGAGAAAAAGAGAGATAAACAACTACTGGATCACAAGGGCAGAATTCGAGAGATAAGCGATACCATAAGACGAAACAACATTAGAATAATTGGGATCCCAGAAGAAGAAGAAAGAGAGAGAGGGGCAGAAGGTATAATGGAGCAAATTATAGCAGAGAACTTCCCTAATTTGGGAAAGGAAACAGGCATGAAAATCCAGGAAGCACAGAGAACCCCCCTCAAAATCAATAAAAATAGGTCAACATCCTGACATCTAATAGTAAAACTTACGAGTCTCAAAGACAAAGAGAAAATCCTGAGAGCAGCTCAGGAGAAGAGATATGTAACCTACAATGGTAGAAACATTAGATTGGCAACAGACCTATCCACAGAGACCTGGCAGGCCAGAAAGGACTGGTAGGATATATTCAGAGCACTAAATGAGAAAAATATGCAGCCAAGAACACTCTATCCAGCTAGGCTGTCATTGAAAATTGAAGGAGAGATAAAAAGCTTCCAGGACAAACAAAAACTAAAGGAATTTGCAAACACAAAACCAGCCCTACAAGAAATCTTGAAAGGGGTCCTCTAAGCAAAGAGAGAGCCTAAAAGCAACATAGACCAGAAAGGAACACAGACAATATACGGTAACAGTCACCTTACAGGCAATACAATGGCACTAAATTCCTATCTTTCAATAGTTACCCTGAATGTAAATGGGCTAAATGCCCCAATCAAAAGACACAGGCTATCAGACTGGATTAAAAAACAAGACCCATCGATATGCTCTCTGCAAGAGACTCATTTTAGAACCAAAGACACTCCCAGATTGAAAGTGAGGGGGTGGAAAACCATTTACCATGCTAATGGACACCAAAAGAAAGCTGGGGTGGCCATCCTTATATCAGACAAATTAGATTTTAAACCAAAGACTGTAATAAGAGATGAGGAAGGACACTATATCATACTTAAAGCATCTATCCAACAAGAAGATCTAACAATTGTAAATATCTATGCCCCTAACATGGGACAGCCAATTATATAAGGCAATTAATAACAAAAGCAAAGAAACACATTGACAACAATACAATAATAGTGGGGGACTTTAACACCCCCCTCACTGAAATGGACAGCTCATCTAAGCAAAAGATCAACAAGGGAATAGAGACTTTAAATGACACACTGGACCAACTGGACTTCACAGACATATTCAGAACATTCCACCCCAAAGCAATGGAATACACATTCTTCTCTAGTGCCCATGGAACATTCTCCAGAATAGATCACATCCTAGGTCATAAATCAGGTCTCAACCGGTACCAAAAGATTGGGATCATTCCCTGCCTATTTTCAGACCACAATGCTTTGAAACTAGAACTCAATCACAAGAGGAAAGTTGGAAAGAACTCAAATATATGGAGGCTAAAGAGCATCCTACTGAAGAATGAATGGGTCAACCAGGAAATTAAAGAAGAATTAAAAAAATACATGGAAACCAGTGAAAATGAAAACACAACTGTTCAAAATCTTTGGGATGCAGCAAAGGCAGTCCTAAGAGGAAAGTATATAGCAATACAAGCCTTTCTCAAGAAACAAGAAAGGTCTCAAGTACACAACCTAACTCTACACCTAAAGGAGCTGGAGAAAGAACAGCAAATAAAGCCTAAACCCAGCAGGAGAAGAGAAATAATAAAGATCAGAGCAGAAATCAATGAAATAGAAACTAAAAGAACAGTAGAACAGATCAACGAAACTAGGAGCTGGTTCTTTGAAAGAATTAACAAGATTGATAAACCCCTGGCCATACTTATCAAAAAGAGAAGAGAAATGACCCAAATCAACAAAATCATGACTGAAAGAGGAGAGATCACAACCAACACCAAAGAAATACAAACAATTATAAGAACATATTATGAGCAACTCTATGCCAGCAAATTAGATAACCTGGAAGAAATGGAGGCATTCCTAGAGATGTATCAACTACCAAAACTGAACCAGGATGAAATAGAAAACCTGAACAGACCTATAACCACTAAGGAAATTGAAGCAGTCATCAAAAATCTCCCAAAAAACAAAAGCCCAGGGCCAGATGGCCTCCCAGGGGAATTCTACCAAACATTTCAAGAAGAATTAATACCTATTCTTCTGAAACTGTTCCAAAAAATAGAAACGGAAGGAAAACTTCCAAACTCATTTTATGAGGCCAGCATTACCTTGATCCCAAAACCAGATAAAGACCCCATCAAAAAGGAGAATTACAGACCAATATCCCTGATGAACATGGATGCAAAAATTCTCACCAAAATACTAGCCAATAGGATCCAACAGTACATTAAAAGGATTATTCACCATGACCAAGTGTGATTTATCCCTGGGCTGCAAGGTTGGTTCAACATCCGCAAATCAATCAATGTGATACAATACATTAACAAAAGAAAGAACAAGAACCATATGATCCTCTCAATAGATGCAGAAAAAGCTTTTGACAAAGTACAGCATCCTTTCTTGATCAAAACTCTTCAGAGTATAGGCATAGAGGGTACATACCTCAATATCATAAAAGCCATCTATGAAAAACCTACAGCGAATATTATTCTCAATGGGGAAAAACTGAGAGCTTTCCCCCTAAGGTCAGGAAGGCGGCAGGGATGTCCACTATCACCACTGCTATTCAACATAGTATTGGAAGTCCTAGCCACAGCAATCAGACAACAAAAAGAAATCAAAGGGGCGCCTGGGTGGCTCAGATGGTTAAGCGTCTGCCTTCGGCTCGGGTCATGATCCCAGGGTCCTGGGATCGAGTCCCACATCGGGCTCCCTGCTCTGCGGGAGGCCTGCTTCTCCCTCTGCCTCACTCTCTCTCTGTCTCTCATGAATAAATAAATAAATAAAATCTTTAAAAAAAAAAAAATCAAAGGCATCCAAATTGGCAAAGAAGAAGTCAAACTCTCACTCTTTGCAGATGATATGATACTTTATGTGGAAAACCCCAAAGAGTCCACCCCAAAACTGCTAGAACTCATACAGGAATTCAGTAAAGTGGCAGGATATAAAATCAATGCACAGAAGTCAGTGGCATTCCTATACACCAACAAGACAGAAGAAAGAGAAATTAAGGAGTCGATCCCATTTACAATTGCACCCAAAACCATAAGATACCTAGGAATAAATCTAACCAAAGAGACAAAGGATCTGTACTCAGAAAACTATAAAATACTCATGAAAGAAATTGAGGAAGACACAAAGAAATGGAAAAACGTTCCATGCTCATGGATTGGAAGAACAAATATTGTGAAGATGTCAATGCTACCTAGAGCAATCTACACATTCAATGCAATCCCCATCAAAATACCATCCACTTTTTTCAAAGAAATGGAACAAATAATCCTAAAATTTGTATGGAACCAGAAAAGACCCCGCATAGCCAGAGGAATGTTGAAAAAGAAAAGCAAAGCTGGCGGCATCACAATTCCGGACTTCAAGCTCTATTACAAAGCTGTCATCATCAAGACAGCATGGTACTGGCACAAAAACAGACACATAGATCAATGGAACAGAATAGAGAGCCCAGAAATGGACCCTCAACTCTATGGTCAACTAATCTTCGACAAAGCAGGAAAGAATATCCAATGGAACAAAGATAGTCTCTTCAACAAATGGTGTTGGGAAAATTGGATAGCCACATGCAGAAGAATGAAACTGGACCATTTCCTTACACCACACACAAAAATAGACTCCAAATGGTTGAAAGACCTCAATGTGAGACAGGAGTCCATCAAAATCCTAAAGGAGAACACAGGCAGCAACCTCTTTGACCTCAGCCGAAGCAACTTCTTCCTAGAAACATCGCCAAAGGCAAGGGAAGCAAGGGCAAAAATGAACTATTGGGACTTCATCAAGATAAAAAGCTTTTGCAAAGCAAAGGAAACAGTCCACAAAACCAAAAGACAACCGACAGAATGGGAGAAGATATTTGCAAATGACATATCAGATAAAGGGCTAGTATCCAAAATCTATAAAGAACTCATCAAACTCAACACCCAAAGAACAAAGAATCCAATCAAGAAATGGGCAGAAGACATGAACAGACTTTTTTCCAAAGAAGACATCCAAATGGCCAACAGACACATGAAAAAGTGCTCAATATTGCTCAGCACCAGGGAAATCCAAATCAAAACCTCCATGAGATACCACCTCACACCAGTCAGAATGGCTAAAATTAACAAGTCAGGAAATGACAGATGTTGGCGGGGATGTAGAGAAAGGGGAACCCTCCTACACTGTTGGTGGGAATGCAAGCTGGTGCAGCCACTCTGGAAAACAGTATGGAGGTTCCTCAAAAAGTTGAAAATAGAGCTACCATATGATCCAGCAATTGCACTACTGGGTATTTACCCCAAAGATACAAAAGTAGGGATCCGAAAGGGTACGTGCACCCCGATGTTTATAGCAGCAATGTCCACAATAGCCAAACTGTGGAAAAAGCCAAGATGTCCATTGACAGATGAATGGATAAAGAAGATGTGGTATATATACACAATGGAATATTATGCAGCCATCAAAAGGAATGAGATCTTGCTATTTGCAACAACGTGGATGGAACTGGAGGGTATTATGTTGAGCAAAATAAGTCAAATAGAGAAAGACATGTATCATATGACCTCATTGATATGAGGAATTCTTAATTGCAGGAAACAAACTGAGGGTTGCTGGAGTGGGGGGTGGGGTGGGAGGGATGGGGTGACTGGGTGTAGACACTGGGGAGGGTATGTGCTCTGGTAAGCACTGTGAATTGTGCAAGACTATTGAATCTCAGATCTGTACCTCTGAAACAAATAATGCAATATATGTTAAGAAAAAAAAAAGAAGGTAGCAGGAGGGGAAGAATGAAGCGGGGGAAATCGGAGGGGTAGACGAACCATGAGAGACGATGGACTCTGAAAAACAAACAGGGTTCTAGAGGGGAGGGGGGTGGGAAGATGGGTTGGTCTGGTGGTGGGTATTGAGGAGGGCACGTTCTGCATGGAGCACTGGGTGTTATGCACAAACAATGAATCATGGAACACTACATCTAAAACTAATGATGTAATGTATGGGGATTAACATAAGAATTAAAAAAAAAGATTGTTATCTAAAATATACAAAAAACTCTTAAAACTCAACAACAAGCAAACAATCCAATTTAAAAAATGGGCCAAAGACCTTAACAGACAGCCCACCGAAGAAGATCTACAGATGGCAAGGGAGAAATGAAAAGATGTTCCACCTCATACGTCATTAGGGAAATGCAAATGAAAACAATGAGCTATCACCATGAACCTATTAGAATGACTAAAATCCAGAACACTGACAACACCAAATGCCCATGATGGTGTGGAGCAACAGGAACTTTCATCCATTGCTGGTAGGAATGCAAAATGGTAGTCTCTTTGGGAGACAATTTAGTAGTTTCTTCCAGAACTAAACATAGTCTGACCATCCAATCCAGCAATTGCTCTCCTTGGTATTTTCCCAATGGATTTGAAAATGTATGTCCACATACATCTGCATGTGGATGTTTACAGCAGCGTTATTCATATTCAGCAAAATATGAATAAGCCACCAAGATGTCCTTCAGTAGGGGAATGGATAAACAAACTGTGGTACATCCAGACAATGGAATATTATGCAGTGTGAAAAAGAAATGAGCCATCAAGCCACAAAAAGACATGAGGGAAACATAAATGCATATTACTAAGGAAAAGAAGCCAATCTGAAAAACCTACCTACTGTATGTTTCCAACTCTATGACATTCTGGAAAAGGTAAAACTCTGGAGACACTAAAAAGATCACGGGTTGCCAGGGATGAGTAGGCAGAGCACAGAGAATTTTTTTCAGGGCAATGAAAATGGCCTGTAGGATACCGTGGTGGTGGATACATGTCATTACACATTTGTCCAAACCCATAGAATGTACACCACTGGGAGTGAACCCTAATGTGAGCTGTGGACTTTGGGAGATACTGATGAATCCGTGTAAGTTCATCAGTTGTAACAAATGTACCCCTCTGGTAGGGGAATGTTGATAATGGGGAGGCTGGGCATATGTGGGGGCTGGTGTATATGGGAAATCTCTGTACCTTGACTTCAATTTTGCCATGAACCTAAAACTGTTCTAAAAAATTAAATTAAAAAAAAAAAAAACGAATGGGAAAAAGACTATTCCTTTGACTAAAGCATCGTCTTTAAAGATACTAACTCTGCTGTCCCACACCCCCACTGAATCCTCAAATGGGTTTGGCTAATAGCATCACTAAGTGCCCAGTGCTACTAGAAGACCTTTAGATACACAGATTTATTTCATCCTCAGAACAGCCACGTGGTGTGGATACTATTTATTATCCCTGTTCCCAGATGGAGAAACTACGGCACGGGGAGGTTATCTTTTTCAAGGTCACATGCCTAATTAGCAGTGGGGTTGACAGTCACCCCTGGCGGACTAGTTCTGGGATTTGTGGTCTTGACCTCTAGGAAGGCTGTACCACCTGTTATGGACACCTTGAGGATGTTCAAAAGATGGCGTCTTATTTATTTACACTTAACCCACTTCGCTCTAAAGAAGATTTGAGGGAACCACTACCTGATTTTCTTATCCAGAGCTTAAATTGCCTGGAAATGTTACCTTTAATTAAATTTGTGCTAGAAACACAATACAAAAACATGAGCTGAAGCACATGGGCTTACCAAAAACAACAACAAAAAAAGTCGCCAAAGTAGACGTGATCAATGGCTTCTGGGATTTTCTGTTCATATTGGTTTCTCACTGATTACTGGCAGGCATGCAGCAGCAGGTGCCAAAAGGAGAGGAAAAATTTATGGGGGAAAACTTTAAATACAGAACACTCTATTCATTACTTTGATTTCTTCTGTGCATTGGGAAAAGAGCTGCATGATTCGATTTCAGTGGAGGAACCCCTTGGCCCTGCTCTGAGAACCTCCGAATTCCTTATCAGTGGAGCTTAAAGCTTCTGGACCGGAGCCCATTTCAGAAACATCAGAGGAGCTCGGCCCCCACCGAGCCTCACTGAGTCAGCATCTTCAGGGGCTGGGGAGGGGCCGAGTCTGGTCTTTCTAGTTTATATAAAAAGGCACCGCAGGTGATCCCAAGGTGCAGCCAGGGTTGAGAGCCACCACCGGGAAGGTCCCTCAAAATTTTAAAGTTCTGAATCTCAGTCTGAAATCCCTCGGTTTTCTACTGTTTTGTGATCGTCTCCCTCTGCTGCAACCCCACCGCCCCGGTGGTGCTGGGTTGGTTTGGAATTTAATCACCAAGCAGAGCCCAGCTCCCCAGGGGGCTGCTTGTTCACCACGTGCAAGGCTGGCGGTTTTATTTATGGTTTCTGATTTTATTTATTTGCCCGCCTAAAAGCTGTTCTTCTGCATACAGAGAACTCGGGCCGTCCGCTGCCTGCTGGCTGCACGGCCGGGGCTGCCGGGAGCTGGGCCAGGATGGATGACGGACATAGCCCATAGCATTGGCTGAGAAGCCGGTCCCCTTCCTGAGGGTGATTTACACGATGCAGCAAGGCCCTGCATGCACCCAGGCTTCTCCCTACCAGCTCTCCCGGCACAAGGCTTTGGGATGGATGGGGCAACACAGGCCTTGATGGCATGGGGCTCCTAGAAAGTTCTGTTCTAACTTGAAGGACTCAGCTGTGCCTATTTTCCCCTTTGCCTCGGGACCAACTTAGCCAGGGTTTATTCTAACCCATGTTTATCCCACTCTCCCCAGCTTTTATTGCCAAGGACGACTTTGGAGGACACAGCCCTTGGGAGGGTGAATGTCCGTGTTGGAGACCACAAAGAAGGGGTAGGAAGGAGACTATGGTTTGCACCCAATCTCTATTTGTCATATTTTCTACCTCACTTAATATCTACTTCCCTCTCCCCTCCCCCACCAAGGTCCTGCCAAGTCGATGGTGTATCAGTCTGGATCTAAATGGGAAAACAGAAATCAATTCAAGTACACAATGGAGGGAATGTATTGCAGGGCCCTGCTTACACAGATGTTGGAGGAGCCAAGAGCCAAATGGAGCGGTGAAGTAATTTAGAAATTAGCAACATCCGGAAGCCAGTGCCAGCTCTCGAGCTGGACAGAGAGAGGGCAGAGGAGCTGTTGACAGATCCTGGGAGCTGGGGTCACCAGCGACAGGGGAAGGCCCCGAGAACAGGAGCTGGGCCCTAGCTGCTCCAGGCAGGGAGAGAGGGGCCATCCCCTGCTGCTGCTTTCCTGACCTGCACTCCCCTCCAGGGAGACAGAACCCGGCTGACCCGGCCAGCCCCCGGGATGCCCGGGAAGGGCAGGGCAGGGATCTGAGAACAACAGGCCCCAGATCAACACAGTGGGATCCCCAGACCACCCTGTGCTGAGACTCTGAGGCCCCTTAGCCAAGATCCCATCGCTGGTTCAGGTTGGAGCCAAGGTCTACACTGACTGCCCCAAGGATGGGACCCTGTCGAGGGCTTTCCCTGGGTAGGAAATATCAGGCTTCTGGCCCTGGCCCTCTTCTTCAACATCAAGAGCTGCTTTGAAGACGGGTGGCTGAAGAGAGAGTGTTGACTGGGGTGATGGTGACTCACTGACCTTTTCTCTCTGAGCTCCAGCCGTGTGTGTCAAGGTGAGAGAGACAATGTGATGTGTTCACCAATCCATCTCCTCCATCTGAGCATGTGGCCAGGTGGTACCTCCCAGCCTCCCTTGCACTGACGCTGGGGCCATGTGACCAGTCCTGGCCCGCGGCGTGTGGGCAGCAGTGATGTGGGTGTCTTGTGGTCCAAGACACTTATAAGCAAGTGGGGAGGGGTCCCCAAGTTCTCCTTTCCCTGCCACACTAACCTGGATGTTGACATGTGTTGACATGATGCCATAAGATAGAAGGAGCCAGAATCTCTAGAGAGGATGGCTGCCCCGGAGAGTCAAAACCACCTGGGTGGTTCAGTCAGTTAAGCGTCTGCCTTCAGCTCAGGTCATGATCCCAGGGTTCTGGAATCGAGCCCCACATCGGGCTCCCTGCTCAGCAGGGAGTCTGCTTCTCCCTCTCCCTCTGCCTCTCCCCCTGCTTGTGCTTTTTCTGACAAATAAATGAAGAAAACCTTAAAAAAAAAAAAAAAAACCTACACTGGAATGCATGCATGAGATAAAAAAACAAAAAACTTTATTGTGTTAAGATACTGAGACTTGGAGGTTTGTTTGGTTTGGTTTGGTGGGTTGGTGTTTTTTGTTTGTTTTGTTTATTTACCACAGCATCCCTGGCATTACAGACATATAGTTGCTATATGCCATAATGAGTTCTCCCAGAGAGACCGCTAGCCCCCACATAGGCCCCCACAGGCCCCCGGACAGCCCTTGTCCCATATCAATGTTGCTCGCTAAGACTGAGCTCTCCATGCCAGCAGGCACTGCCTTAGGCCTGGCATTACCCCCGAGCCAGCAGAGTGGCTGGCACCAGGGAGGAACTCACTAAGTAGCTGTTGACTAAATGGATGGGTGAGTGAACTAATGAACAAACCAAAGCCAGTTAGGTGCATCTTAGAACTAGATCCTGGCTTATCCTGGGGCACCAGAAGGCAGACACAGTCCAAGAATGCCAGGATATAATTCAGGAGAAGCTTGGCAGATTAGAAAAACGATCCATTCAGGATGGGTGAAATAGAAGGCAAGGCTTTTAGAAGTTAAACACTAGCCTTGCCAATCCAGGAAGAGGCAAGGAGAAAATCCAAGGGGACCCAGGATCACAGAGGACACAAGCCTGGGAACATCCTCAGTGCGGGCCAGCCTACACCTCTGGGACAGGACCCAGGAAGGAGGAAGCAGCACATGCAAGACAGGGTGCGATCATCCCACTGCACTTGGCCTTCTCCCGGATCTTATTTTAGCTGTCACATTTAAGAAGGATTTGGAGGTTCTGAGGAAGAGCCAGAGCCAATAGGAGAAATGATGAAGAGTTGGGGCAAAAAAATAGAACCTGTAGGGAAAGCCTAGGGGAAGTGGGAGTTAAATGGCACTGAGGGAGCAGGTGGATGCTAATGAGCACCTCTCTAGTTCGGGGGAGGGGACAGAGCTCCAGGACATGGTTCATAGAGCAGCAAAGAGACTTACGTTCCACCCCAGGCATTGAAGCTTGGTTGAAAGGGAGAGGTACACTGGGGAGGTAGGCTGGCTGCTCAGGAGGTCTCAGTGGGCCCCTCCTTGGCCCTACTGGCCAGGCACAAAGGGTGACTGGGGGCGTGATGTCCTAGAGGTGTGGAAAGGGAGAGATATCTAATAATGTCCCTAGTGCCATATGACAAGAAGGGAGGGGAGCCTGGCCAGCGTCTGCTGACTCTGGTTGATGGGTCCAAGGCAGGGGGGCTTTAGGGAAGGTCATGGAGCTGTAAGGGAGCCTCATGGATCCCAGGATGTCCAAACTGGAAGGATACCGGGTGGAGCAAGAGGCTTTCAAATATGATTTCCCTGCAAGAGAAAACTGGTCAGGTCCCCCTCGCTGAAGGGCCTCTCTGTCCTCAGGCCTTCGCAAGCGTCTGAGCAGGAGACATGTCCTTCTTCCAGATCATACACCTCCAGGGTCTCGGCGTCCCTCCCAATCTCAGCATTGCCCTGGTGCACCTCCACGTGGCTGCCTCCTTCTCTCCACCAGGGGGCAGTCTCTGGGATTCCTCTTGCTTTTCAATCACTTTTAAGCCAAGCCACAGCCCTTACTTGGGTCCATAGAGGAGGACTGCTCCTGGCTGCTCTGGAGAAAGGGCTAACACAGCGGTCCCCCACTCATCTGCCTGCTCGTGGGAACATTCATTGGTCTTACGGAGGGCCCCAGTCCCGCCTGACCTCTCCCTTCTTTCTCCAGTAGAGATGCTGCAGCCGCCCCTGCACCTGGCCACTAGAGGGCACCATGCCCTCACCACCCCCAGCAATCCTGCCCTTTTCTAGTTCCCTCTTTTGGTAGACAAGTTGATTGGCCTTGGCCCAAAGGAACCATTGAGGATATTCCAGGACAAATTGAAGGAGCTTAAATCAAAAGGTGTACGAAAGCTGAAAGAGAGATAAAAATATGTGCCTGGCACTGTGCCAGGTGCCAGGGATTCAGAGACAAGTAAGACCCATACCTGCCCACTTCAATGGGAAACAGGGAAGCGGGCAATGACTATGCAGTGGGGTGAGCCCAGGGAGTTCGAGCAATGTAGCTTGCTGAGGGAACACCCAGAAGGTGCCCTTACGTCCTGACCGGCAAGGGGCTCAGGGAAGATTCCTGCAGGAGCCAAGTCTTGAAGGGTGAGCAAGAAGTAGCCAGGTGAACGAAGGAGGGGCCTCCCAGGGAGTGGGAACAGCAGGGGTGGAAGGTCAGAGGCGTGAAAGTGTCCAGACTGGAAGGTAGGGTAATGAGAGCTATGTCATAGTCTGGGCAACAGGACCTGTTCCTCTCCTTGCTGGTTGGAGGAAACCCCAGCTATGCCACTCCAAGAAGCCTAGCAGGATTCCCCAGCCTTCCCATGTCCTGCTTTCCAGCTGGGGGGAGGGGGATGTCCAAATTTGGGACATGCTGACCTCTGGTTCAGATATGACTACTATTCCCGTTTTGCTGATGTGAAACCCAGGGCTCAGAGAAATTAAGGGAGCTGCCCAGGTTACAAAGTGAGTGAATGCAAAGTGAGACTCTCATGGAGGCCTTCTGGCCCCAGATCCTATGGTCTGTGCTGGGTAGGGGCAGGGATCTTGCCAAATGCTCTCTCTCCAATAAGACTGGCACTATTTTTAAGCAGATTTTTCTTTTATACAAAATTTACAAAAGTAAGGCACGTTCATCATTTTTAAAAAATCAAACAGTATCGAAATTCACAACATGGATAGTAAAAGTCCCTCATAATCCCAATTGTCCCTTTCCAGATAACTGCTACTAACAGTTTGGTATATATACTTTTAGAGGCTCCCGTGGGTTTGCAAATATATGTTATTGTACATGTTCTAAAATGGCATTAGGCTTTTCTGCAATTTGGTTTCTTCCCTTAGTCATCCTTGGACAACTTTCCATACCAGTACATATTGCACTATAAGGTGGGATCTCTTGTGATCCCCACTGATCTAGGAGGAAGCTCAGGGAAGGTAAATTGCCCCAGGCACGCAGTCCACAAGGGACAGGCTTGTCAGCCCGGCAGGATCTGGGGCGTCCAGCGGGGAGCTGCCCACAGCTACGCCCGCCCACTCAACACTTTTCTCCCAGCAGCCTTGGCACCATCGTCAGATGCTGGGAATTTTTAGGAATGGATTTTTGTGTTATTTGTAATAGATCAGAAATATCCCAGCAAGACAGATTGCCTGAACCTTTTGGGTGGTTTTCTGTGAGCTGATAAAGTCCTGTCAGTTGAAAATCAAGGCTCATCCCTCTTGTATGTCAGTGATTTTTTTTTACCCCCCAGGAAGGCAGCTTTGAGTAGCAGCTCCTTTTGGGTGGGAGGTGGGGGCGGAGGGTCAGCAGCATAGACCTGCTGACCCAACCGCCTCCTGAAATAGCCAAACTTCTAACTGGAGAGGGCAGGCACCATCGGGATTCGACCAGGAGCATCCCTTCAATTCCTGCTTCTCAACGTGTGGTCCTGGCATCACCCGGGAGCTGGTTAGAAACGCAGGATCCCGGACTCCAATCCAGACCTGCCGAATCAGAATCTGCATTTTAACAAAACCTCCGCCGGGATTCCTGTGCAGAGCAAAGTATGAGTAGCAAGTCTTTGGCAGCATTCAGGAGCCTCTAAAGCCAGTCCGTGGCTCCTTTTCTAGATGTGTAGCGGATGGGCTCAGGCTGAGAAACTTAATAAGAGCTAGCAGTTACAGGGCAGTTTCTATGTGCCAGGCAACACTGCAAGCATTTTTGCTTGGATCACCTTATGTAACTCTCTGAGATGGGGTACCGTTACTATGCTGAGATGCAGAAGCGTTCCCTAACTTGCCTGAGGTCCCATGCTCACAGGCAGGTGAGCGGGGACTCCAAGCCAGACCCCCAGAATCATAACCGCTACCTCAGGCTGCCTGCAGGAAGGGGGGAGACGGCTGACACAGAGCTGTTCTGACAGGCATCTCTAGAGCGGCATTTCTAAGCGCTTGCCAATACATCTTGTTTTATTCTCTCCCCTCCCTGCCTTCTGCCTCCCTGAAGACAGATCACCTGAGAGAAGCAGAGAGAGCTCAGCATTAGTATGAGCACTGCCCTCACAGAGATGCCGAGACCAGGAAACAAGAGCAGCACATTACATTTGCAAAACCCTTTCTCAGCCATTATCTCCTTTATCCTCCCAAGAACCAAGCGAGATGAGGCAGGTGTTATTATCCCCATCAGACAGATGGGAAAAGGAAGACAGACTGGCCGAGTGACTTAGCCAAGGTCACACAACGAAGCTAAGCTGAGCAGCTGGACCTCCTAGTGGCATTTCCTCTCCCCAGGCTGCCCCCTTTTTCTAGAAGATTCCATCCCAGTCTCCCCATCCTGAAGGCAGCCCATATCTCCTCTCAGTGCTTCCACAGCTCTGTGGGGAAACCCCATCCCTGATGGGGCCTCAGCCTCTCTCCCAGGCTGCCTCCTGCCTGAAGCAATTATAAATCACGGCACTTTCCCTTCATTCAGACCTGATGTTTAATTCATTGCTATGCTGGCTGCTTTAATGTAGACCATTTATTCAGTGGAATAGCTTTGTTTTGCCTCCTAAGCTTTATTCTGTTTAGAATACCATTTCCATTGCAGAGGGAGCTCGCGGTTAGCCAGCTCCCAGGACTCTCCCTCTCCCGTTCCCTAGGAGTGGCCCATCTCTGTTTCCGTGCGGACCCACCCTGGGTCAGGTCCAGCTCCTGACAAGGAGTCCAGACTTTCCTGTCCTCGCTTCAAACACCTGATGTTTTCCATTTGCTCCCCCTCCGTTTCTCCCAGGCCACATGCCCAGTGTCATGAGCTGCCCAGCTCCCTGTCCCCTGGCTCCCAAATCCCACAGCTGGGAAGCTTAGCCTCCCTCCTGGCTTACTCCAGGTGGGCCTGCTCCTGCCCAGGACACAGGAAGTTAGAGCTTCGGCCTCATGCCATTAACACTTCTTCAGCTACCCCCAGTCTAGACAAATCTAGAACCTTGGACTCCTGTCCTTGAATGCCATGCCAGGACCTTACCTTTGGTGATAGATCCCCTGGCTGAAAATTTCCATTGTCCTGGATATATCAGCATATTTCAAGTCAAGGGAAAAGGGCAAAGACTACTAAGTGTCTATATAATATCCATTCTCCCCCTCTTTTGTAGTAACGAAACCCCTAGCTGAGCACCAGGCTTGAAAGCCAGCTACCAGATAACACTGTATTACCTAGCGTCCCTTGCAGCTAGGTGTATCCACGTGACTGGGTTCTGGCCAATGAGATCTAAGTGGAAGTGTTGTATGGGACTTATGTGAAGCCTTCCTAAAAAAGGAGCAGTCGCAACTTTCTTAGTCTCTTCTCTCTAAATTGCTAGCTGAAACGTGGCTGCAAAGGCTGGATCTCTAGCAGGCATTTTAGGACCAGGAGGTGGAAGCCACATGCAGAGTATAGGGAAGACACAGGTGGAAGGAGCTCAGGTCCCTGACACTCAAGATCCACCCTGTTGATGTGGTTGGCTAGTCTCTGAATTTCTCTTACCATAGCAATAAGCTTCTGAGTGGTTTTAGCTACTTTAGGTTGTATCTTTCAGCACAGATAGTCAAATTGATTCTTAAGTACAAAGACAAAGCCATTTCTTTTCCTGTTTCTTCACCTACCTGATGGGCTCGGCTCACCTGCCAAGCCTACTGCCTGAACCAGTTCCTGATACAACATTTATGGATGCGACACCTGATAAGAATGAAGGACAGGAGAGATACAGTGGAGGGTAAGGGGGCCTCAGACACAGAATTAAGAGTGCATGGGTATCATTCAACCGCTCACCGCACAGATGGGAAGACTGAGTTTCAGAGAGAATTAATCATTAGTCTTCACGGTCAAAGACTCAAACCACCCTCCCACTACCACTTAGAGTGAGTTTAGAAAGCCAACCTGGCCAGGGGCTGGTCCTGACTGTTCCTTTCTTCTCTTTTGAGGTGCATTTCTTTATGAAGCACGAGGCTTCTTGTCATCATAACAAAGCAGAGGCAGGGGAAGGAATCAGTCCTCCTTGGGATGAAGCTGCCTGCTAGGAGATGAGCTGCTTCTACCCTGCCTGAGGCTGGGGGAGGGCAGGGTCCATTTCTCCATACCCAGCTCCCCAGTCTGTCCATACAGGGTGATGGTTAAGCACAGGCTCTGAGACCAGGCTGCTGGATTTGAATCCCGGCCTTACCACTGACTGACTGGGTGACCTTAGCAAAACTGCTTAACCTCCCAAGCCTCAGATTCCCCACCTCTCCAAGAGATGATACTCTGTACCCACCTCATAAGGTTACTGTAAAGATTAGGTTAGTTAGTAAGAAATTAGTGTTAGCTATCACTTTTGTTTTCCATGGATTTGAGATTAAGGTCCCCATAGAAAATGTTGACATTGTGTTATCTTGCCCCTTTTCCACATTATCATGTAGTTCCTCCAAGGCAGTGAGGGGCTGGCTTATCGGCCTTTGTTCCTGAGAATTTAGAACAGAAGTGGGCACGTGGTAGGGACGCCAACAAGAACTTGTTGAATGGAGCTGGGTCGAACGGGATTTTCTCCTCGTTCTTCAGATGACCACCCTCTCCCCACCCCTACCCTCCCTTCTTCCCTCCCTCCCTCTGGCTCTCTCTTGTTCCCTCCACCATCTCTCTCCTTCTGTCACACTCTTGCTCTGTCTTTCTTTCAAACACTTGCCTGGCCACCCATGCCCAGCACACACTGCGCTCTGTGCCCAGCTCAGCCCCCAGCTTAGCCCCGAGGACAGACACTCCAACATTAGGGCTTCATGGGACCTTTGCTGTCCCCACTCCCTTCCAGCCTCTTCACCCTTCAGATGAGGAGACCGAGGCCTGGAGAACCTGAGGAGGCTGTCTTGGCATGGCACCACCAGTCTGTCCCAGAGTTAGGAGTTAGGATTACGACCCAGGCTTCTCAACTCTTGGCCGATTGGTCATGTCGCTTCGACGTCCTCTGAGGCCGACTGGTGGAAACATAGCAGGAGACCGTGGAATGTCTGGTGAATGAATGAATGAATGAATGAATGAATTGTATCGGGATGGAGAGTTGCTCCAACAACACCCTTCTTTCCTGGAGCCCCCGGTGACCTGCTGGTTCTGGACAGCACGTGGCCAGCTGGAACAAAGCGACTCCTATTGCAACCCTATAGCCTGTTGCTAGCTCTGCACCCCCCCTTTTTTTTACTACAGAAGTGGCCCACCACCCAGATTAAGGGGAGATGTCTTGACCTGATATCCCCTCCCCCAGTGCCCAGCCGGGGGCTCTCCTGGAGGGGCCCAGCCCCTCCTTCTCTGTCCTCCTCCCCAGCTCATCTGGGAGTTCCCAAATGCTACCTGGTACAGCAGTTTCTCCTTTAACTGGTCTTGTCTTAATTCCATCCCCCGCAATTGGAGCCTGAATAATGAGTTTTCACAAGAAGATTGATCTGGGTATTAGGGCATCATTTAGTTTGCCAATTTTGGTTACATGCTCAGCTGTGAAGGGGAGAGGGACAAGCTGCTGGAGCTTTCTGAAACATGGAGCGGGTGGGTGGGATGAGGGGGTGCCCGGCCGAGGGGCAGAGGCTGTGGGAGGACCGGGAGAGGGGTCTGGCTGGCTTTAGCCATCTCTATTCTTGGAATATGATGCTGGGAAAGAAATCATAAGGACTGAAGAGGATGTGATCTTTTTTCAAAGGGAGAGGAAGATCGGGGTTTTGAAGCTAGAGATGCCAGGAGTGGGAAGGCCTTTGTCAAATAAATGGAGTGAACGATCCCCGAGTTAAAGAACATTTCAGACTCGCCAGTATTTCAAGATGGCAGAATGTCTGAGCATCCCTACCTGCCATGCCCCACCCTAGACCCCCGTGGTCAGGGGATTTCATGGTTCTCTCCCTTCCCGGTCTCCAAGTCTGATGGGGAAGACACAGCATCCGTCCTCAGAGAGCTCCCAGTCTGACGGAAGAGGGAGACTCTCTTTCAGGTCCCTGTCACAGGGCAACCTTCCCCACCTGTCATCCTAGTTTTCCTGGGTCATCATCCTATTTATTTCCCTCATGCCTCTTCGCACACTCTACCATTTCCCTTTTCATTTATTGTAACTCACTTGCCTGTCTCCTCCTCAACTAGAACAAAAGCTACTTGAGGGCAAGGACCTTGTGCACCCTGATCATCTGTTCCCCCAGTTCCCCCAGTGGCGCTCAAGGCACAAGTGCCAGTGGGTGCAGGAGACCGCCAAAGCCCTGGCTTCGTGAGGCTGGCCGTGGGGTTCGCGGCATGGTCCTGACATCCCCTTCCCGTTGGGCGCATCTCGTGAAAGCACCAGACCCTCGCCCCAGAAGGAGCTGTACACACACCCACTGCGTAGTATTTTGCAAATAACTTCAGGGCGTTCACAGCAACTCCCGAGGGAGCTGAGGTTCTCTTTTAACTCTGTCCCGTGGTTGAGAACCTTGGTACAGAGGGGCAACTTGAATGTGGCATCAGCTGCGTGGAGGTCTACCCTTTAGAGAAGTCCCACGTGTCTCCTAAGTTCATTTCCCTCATCCGTTTCAGGAACAACTCATGCAGGAATGTATGTGAGACCCTGTGTTACCTGCTCAGTGTTATACGAACGCTAAGTGTTATTAGGAGTATCATTCATCACTCTAGCAGTGATTTCAAAACCCATCTGTGACAAAATGAGTCTGAGGACACGGAGGGGAAACTAAGGGAAGGCCATCCCATCGGGAGGCTCGGCACGGGACAGAAGCAATCGCTTTCTGCTCTGGTCACAGAGGGACCGTCCCCTGCTCCTTGAGGACCCCATACCCCAATGACCTGTGCCCCTCCAGCCTGAACTGTTACAGAGATAACCAGAAGGCTGGGGATGATTTGCTTGGAGCATTTGGGTACCAGTAACAAGGGAAGCTGCACAGGCTTTAGCTACGTTACCAAAGCCATTAAAGTTAAAAACTGCTAAACAACCACAGCTTGCTTCCCATCATCCACCCCACAGGCATCCAAAACAAAACCAACAAGAATGTGTTAGAATAAAGCGGACACTGAGATTTATTAATAGCTTGTGTTTGCCCAGAGCTTTAAAAGCAAGCCCCGAGGCATTGAGATCCTCACCTACCAGGCACTATTGAGTAGCACGGGGGGGCCCTTCTAGAGCAGTCTCAACCCCCCACCCCAGAAACCTCAAGATCTGAGACAAATTTTTAGGCCTGATAACCCCTGTTATCACAGACTATTTTTGAGCACAGCAGCTGCATGGGGGATAGTGGGTGGGGATATCTTTGATAGATATCAACTTGATAGAGTTGAAGACCCTGGGCCAGAAGAGCAGCCAGAAGGAGGGGGAATGCACGTGGGAACTGGGATTTGGGGATGAGTAAAGGCACTGACTGTGAATTCAGGGACAGAAGCAGCCAACAGCATCCAAGTCTGCAAACAGCCCTCATTTTGCAATTGTTGGTGGGCTCTACAAACAGGGAGGTTCTGCAAACAGCCCAAGTGTGTTAAATAGCTTCAGATTCTCTAAGCGGCAGCTTGCTTTATACACAGAGGATGGTGCAGTCTTCAGGGATCCGGTAAGCAGACGGCCGCAGGATTCAGACCCCAGGATTAAAGCTACAGACCAAGAGACGATCTGCTGGCGCACATAGGCGAGTGTGGGTCAGTTTCGGTGTCTTTGTGACATCGTGGGCAGGATGGTTTGCCCAGAAGACCTGCACCACCAACGCCTCTCTGTAGGACAGTCACTGCCCTTGCACTGAAAGGATCAGAGGGCAGGCAAGTTCCCAGTTCTTCCCTGCAGCTTCGCTCTGGTCCACAGCCACAGTAGGGCTTCTCATCAGGAACCTCTGGGCGTCTGGCTGTGGCGGGCTTGGACCATACATTATTAAGAGGGAAGCTGGGCTCCTCACAGAAGGCTGAAGCTAGTGGCAATTGCAATGGGCAGCATTGTTCAGTCCTTCTGGTTTATAGTCCATTTGGACATCCATTATTTATGGCAGCTGAGTGGCTGTGAACAAGCTGAGACTCAATTAAGATAACGTTGCCCCACACAGGAGCAGTGGTTAATGCTGAGAAGTTATTCCAACTCACCCTTTACACTGCACGGAGCTGGAGATACAAAGAGACCAAGGGGCCAAGTGAGAGAAACCCAGAGACAGAGAGACAGAGCAGAGAACAGGGAGATGGAAGGGGAAAGAGGGAGGCAGACACATCCTGAGCCCAGAGCGAGAGGCGCCCCCTCACCGTCCCACAACAGGCCACCTCTGCTCTCGTCCCCACCTCTGTGCTGGAATCCCTGCTCCCTCTTGGAAGGGAGGAAGCATGTCTCCTGGATCTCAGAGGTCCTTGAGTTGAGTCTCCCCATCTCCAGGGCTGCCCTCCCCTCCTTGCCTTGTCCTGTTCCCTGCTCGTCCTGCATCATCGGTCTGTGCCCTAAGCAGGGGAGGTCTGTCCCATCCAAGCACTGGGGATGGTGCCTGCTGGGGGCCGGGGGCCATGGACCCTGCCACAGGCTGCCGTGCTGCCCTACTCCGCCCCCCACGGCACAAGAGGGGTGAGAGGTGGGCGGGCAGGGGGTCCCGAGAGAGAGGGGCTGGGACAGGTTTGGGGGTGAAGGTGGAGGAAAAGTAGGTGGCAAAGAAGTGGCTCAGAGAGTCGGGCAGGGTGGGCAGTGAAGTCAGGGGGCTAGAAGGGAGACAGTGGAGGCAGGGCAGGGCGGAGGGAAGAGGAGAGGGCACACAGACAGGTAGGGAGAGCAGAGCCGGGAGACCTCAGTACAACCATGATGGTGCTTAAGCAAGAGGCCACCAAGGGGCCTCTGTCCTGCAGCAGGCAGCACGGCCCTTACTGAGGGCACCCGGGAGGGACAGGGCCCCCTTGCCTTGCACCTGCTGGTCGGCCATTTCTCCCACCCCCATGACTCCACACTAGGCCCTTCACTACATGTCACCAGGCAACTTCCCAGCGAGAATTGCCCCCAATTTCCATTTATCTTTGAGACTTTTAGCTAAAGGGATTCGCGAGCAGCCAGCAGGTTCACAGGCCTAATCAGGCCTGATGCCTCTCTAACCAGACAGGGAGTGTGTGTGTGGATTTGTCGCCCAACAGGTACAGATGTTGAAGGCTCTCATCCATGAGATGGAATCACTCTCGGGGATTGAGAGGCTGAGCGGGCATCAGTCAGAAGCAGGCTGCACATCTCTAACAGGGGACGGAGGCTGCTGGTAAAGCCGCTTCTGGCAGCCCCGGATCAGCAGGCCCCGCACTTCATGAACTGAATTATGGAGGCCTTCCACCTCAGAGCTGAGAGTGTCTGAGGGTGCTCCCTTTCTGTAGCACTCACGTCGCTTCCTCTCTGTCAGCTAATAAGTCCTGCCCAGCCAGTGCTCTGGGGCTCCAGGGTGGCTCAGTCGTTAAGCATCTGCCTTCGGCTCAGGTCATGATCCCAGGGTCCTGGGATTGAGCCCCACATCGGGCTCCCTGCTGAGCAGGGAGCCTGCTTCTCCCTCTGCCCCTTACCCTGCTTGTATGCGCGCTCTCTCTCTCTCTCTCTCTGACAAATAAATGAATAAAATCTTTAAAAAGAAAAGAAAGAAAGAAAAGAAAACCCAGTTCCACTAGTTACGAGCTGAAGATCTTGGGCAGGCAGTTTGCTTACCTCCTCCGTGTGTATCACCGAGTCTTACATGGGGGCCTGCTATAAGCAGCTAGTGAGATTGTCCGGTGTTTGTTCCACCCTCTGTGGTCCTGTTGGCCAACTGTTAAGAGACCCTGGCCCTGCACTTGTTAGTTGTGTGGCTTCGGGCACATTACTTAACCTCTCTGTGATGCAGTTGCCTCCTGCCTAAAATGGAGATGGTGACAGAACCCACTCGTTCAGGCTGTTGACAGAGTTAATACCCGTGAAGCCCGGGGACAGCCTGGTGCACAGCGAGCCCTCAGGAAACGTTGCTGGTTGTTTGGTTGGTGGCACTGGTGGGAATATTCCGGCACCACCTCTATGAGATAGAAGGTTCTTGCTTGCTCATCTTGCCTCTCCCCACCAGCCCAAGAAGTAGTCAGGGGCTTGGACTATAGCCATCCAGCCTGGATCCTGGCAAGGAGACGTTCCATGAATCCACTTTGCCGACTTGATAAAAGAGATGCTGCAGGGGCACCCTGGGTGGCTCAATCGGTTAAGCGTCTGCCTTCGGCTCAGGTCATGATCCCAGGGTCCTGGGATCGAGCCCCGCATCGGGCTCCTTGCTTAGTAGGGAGTCTGCTTCTCTCTCTCCCTCTGCCCCTCCTCTTGCTCATGCTCTCTCTCTCTCTCTCAAATGAATAAATAAAACAGTTAAAAAAAAAAGAGAGAGAGATGCGGCCATGTAAAGAGAATGGGCCACCACGATGTCATGCAGACGCACAAGCTCCGGACGTCGGCAGGACCCCCGTGGCCTCTTGTCTGAAGTGAGGACCTGGACAAGTGGCTCCTCCTGTCTGAGCCTCAGATGTCCCATCCGTGATGTGGATAATACCCTTACCTCAGAGAACTGACTTAGATCATGTCTCTGTAGCACAGCCCCGGGCCCATGGTGAGTCCTTAAAAAAATAGTGGCTGGGACCCTCCCCTGGAGGCCCACCCTGGAAAAATGGTGAAGATGGGCAAGAATCTCCCACCCTCACCTGACCAGGGCACTCGTCTCTTCTGGTGCTTTGCACAACTCCAAGGCGGTGCCCCAGGCTCCAAAGTGACCCACACTGCCCCCGAGCTCCCAGGGCCCTAGCCAACTGGAGTTATCGGAGGCTGGCTGAGAGCAAATCGCTCCCACAAGGTCTAATTCATGGTGATGAAGAGTTTACAGCTTTCCCGGGGCCACCGGCATTCACCGGAAGTGTGGGGTTGGCGGTATTCACAAGGTGCAAGAAGGCAGATGTTACTAGAAATAAGTAGGACAACAGGGAGCGATGGGGACCAGGAAGAATAAGGGGGCACAACACTCAAATTCAAAATTGTGAAACACTGTGTTGGCCAAACAAAGCATTTGGTTGTGGGTCCCCAGTCTGCTGCCCCTGAGAATGACGGGATTGCAGGCTAAGGGCTGAGCGCCCAACCACGCTTTGGGTCATTCCAGAGTGGCTCTGAGTCTCCTACACTGGCAAAGGGAGCTGGCTGCCCCCTGCCCCTCTCAAAGGGGGCCTGAGTGCCCCTCATTCTGCCAGGAAGGCCTGCAGCCCAGCAGCCATCTCCCCTCGCCCCCGGCTGAGGCCAGTCCTCTCCTTTCCTCATATAGAAGGAGTTGGGGCCCCAGTGGACAACACTGAAGCAGCATGGTGGCTACGAGCTTAAACTGAAAGAAAGAAAAGAAGGGAAAAACCACCCAGCAGCCATCCAGTCAAGCTGGGAGGGCGGAGCAAAGCCCTGAGCCTCCGCATTCAACCCTTAGCCCCCCTGCCAAGGTCCGAAGGCTCTGGGCTGGAGGAGGAGGTGAGGCTGGAGCAGAAAGTGGAAGAGGCCAGGAACTGCCCCCACTTGACAACCCATCCCCCACCTGACCACCCATGCCTCACCTGGCAACCCATCCCTTTACCTGAAAACCCACTTCCCACCTGACAACCCATCCCCCACCTGACAACCCACCCCCACCTGACAACCCATCCCCCCACCTGACAAACCGTCCCCCACCTGACAACCCACCCCTGCACCTGAAAACCTATTCCCCCCTCACAACCCATCCCCCGCACCTGACAATCCACCTCCCCCACCAGCCATGCCCCCACCTGACAACTGATCTCCTCACTTGACAACCCATCCCCCCACCTGACAACCCATTCCCCCACCTGACAACCCATCTGCTCACATGATAACCCATCCCCCATCTGACAACCTATTCCCCCACCTGACAAGCCATCTCCTCACCTGATAACCCACCCCCATCCAACAATCCATTTCCCCACCTGACAACCCATTCTGCCACCTGACAACCCATCCCCCCACCTAACAACACATTCTCCCCAACCTGACAATCCATCCCCCCACCTAACAACCTATCTCCTACCTGGCAACCCATCCCCCCACCAAGGCCTTGTGTCCTAAGGGCCTTAGGGTCCAGACTGGGCCAAGAAAAATTGCACAGGGCAGGCTCCAGGGAAGGCAGAAGAGGCTGGGGGGAGGGAGAGGTTAGAGAGAAACTGAGCAGGTAAGAGCTGGAGTGAAGAACTTGGACCACACGGGAGGACAGTCTGAGATGGGCTGGCCCCAGGGACTCAGGCCCCTGCCCCCCTGCTCTGGCCTCCGTGGCACCCCCCTCACCTAGACCCTCCGAGAGCAGTGGAAGCCACAGCCATGCCAGTGACCTTGAGGCTGCACATCCGGCTTAATCCGCAAAAGCGTCAGTGAAGGCCTTGCCGTCACTCGGGGATATTTATAACCTGTCTGCCTGGGCCCAGTACCTGGCAGTCGCCTGGAAACTAGGCCACAGGAGCCACAGAGGAGGCAGGCCCTGCCCCCTGCCCCAGCCTTTGAAGTCTGCCTGAGTGAAGGACAGAAGAGAAAGCCTCTCTGCCACAGCTGGGAAGCTTGCCCCGCCCCTGGGTGAGTGGGGTTTCCAGAAAGGGCTTCACGTGCCCATCAACTCGCCTCCGGGCGGCATCTCCTGCCCAGTCGTGAGTGGCCCTGTGGCACACGCCCCAGCTGTGCACGTCTTGCCCACATCCCTCCTCCCTCTCGGTGATCAACCCGCACAAAAAATCCCAGGGCCTGGGAGCAAGTCCACGCATCCCAGTTCCATGTCCAGGGCCTCACCCACACCATCTCCCCGCCCACTCCATGTGGAGTCACTAAGGACCCCCGGCTGCCTGGGGCCAGCACGGGCTCCCCTGCTCTCTGGGTGACCTTGAGTAATTCTGTGTGAAACTTGCTGTGTCTCAGTTTTCTCATCTGCAAAATGGGCTTAACAATGAGGGCTCCATGAATCAAAGGCTCAGAATGGTGTCTGGCCCATATAATAGGCACTCAGTATGTGCTGGCTTGTCCAGAAAGGTTTATTGATTAGGGATAGAGGTCCCAGAGCCAGGCTGTCTGGGTTCAAATTCTGATTTCTTCTGCTACTCACTGGCTGCATGACCTTGTGCCAATTACTTAACCTCTCTGGGACTCAGTTTCTTCCTCCCTAAAATGGGAACAGTAGTACCTATCACATGGGGTCTTTGTGAGGATTAAGGAAGTTAACATGTGAAGCATGGCGCCCGGCACACAGGAGGTGTTCAGTTAGTATTAACATCATTAATATCCGATGATACTTATTATTCCTGCAAGATTCTCTTCCAGCCAGGCCCCCCTTTCTGCTTCCCGCCTCCACGCTTGGCTGGCAGATGCACTCCCTCTTTCCTCCTCTTCCCTCCCAATTGAAATGCTGCACTTCTGTCCTGCCCCACCTCTCCCATGTAGCCTCTCCTGGCCATTTTGGTGGCCTCTACACTACCTCCCTTTTCTAGTCCCCTAGGCCTGACCCCATTGGGATTCCCCCTAGTAAATCCAAGTACCTGGATTGAAGCAGGGCCTCACTCACCTCTCCTGCCCACCTCAGGGACGCAGAGCCCAACCTCACGCTGCATGCGGCCAAAGCTTTCCTTAGTCAGGCCTGTCCTTGCTGAGTCTTGACCTCCCTCCTTCAAGCAGGGGTCTGTATTCCTGGGGTGGGGGACAGCATGACCTGGCCCCCGACAGACAGACAGGCACACACACACATATACAGACGCTCTGTTTCCCCCCAAGAAATAATTTCATGTTCCCACTAATGACAACTAAAATGCATGTTTCCCATTTTCTGGATTTTTTGGTCCAACAGAGGAATAGGCCAGCCTGGGCCCACACCTGCCCCCCGGAGGCGGGAGGCACCCAGGAGGCCAGGCGTCGGGACGGGGGCAGGGTGTCCTAGGAGTAGAATCCCTCCTCCCCCAGGAAAGGGCAGGCCAGCAACGTCCTGAGGGGGCACCGAGGTGCCTCATGGGGGAAAGGGAAGGGATGATCTTGCTAAAGCGCTGTTTCTTGAGGTAGAAAGCACCAGAGTGTCATTTATTGTTTCTCTCCCAGAAAGATCTGATAGCCAGCAGGTCAACCTTTCTGACCTTGGCACGATTAACACTTGCTGTTGTCCAGGCCACACGGAGTCCCAGGCTCAGCAGAGGGCTCTTCTGACCCCGTCCCCCTCTGCCCCTCTACCCCACAGGCCTGCCAGGCTCCCAGGTTGCCTGTCTCCCCAGTAGTCACAAGGGAGAGAGGACTTTTTTCTCGCCTCCTGCACCGCCTCCCCAGTAATTGCCTCTCCTCCTGGCTTATGGCACAGAAGGGGGGGGCCCTTTTCCTGTGAGCCAGGGAGAGGGGTAGGGGAGGAGGGGGCTTCCTTCGCACTCACCGTCCTCCCTGCTTTCACCAGCCTGAGTGCTCAGCCCTTCCTAGCCTCCCAGTCAGCCCGCCCTGCAGTCCCCTCAGTGGCCATCTGCTGGGCCCTCATCCCTCTTCCTGACTCTA
Organism: Mirounga angustirostris; assembly: GCF_029215605.1. Classification (NCBI taxonomy): domain Eukaryota; kingdom Metazoa; phylum Chordata; class Mammalia; order Carnivora; family Phocidae; genus Mirounga; species Mirounga angustirostris. Next base: position 36,716,806 of record NW_026991716.1, read on the forward strand.
GTCTAAGATGGCCTGGGCAGGATCCTCACTCACACTGGCGTTCATGACTGAGAACCACAAATTAGCCCTTCTCGGCTTTCTGTGTAAATTATCCCCAAGGATAATGTCTTCCCAAAGGAATGTTTGTCTGATGGAGGGCGCCCAGGCCAGGCCAGAGGGTGCTGAAGGAAGCCTTGTAAATCCAGCCAAGCACCAGTCCGTGCCTCCAGCCGTATGCGGAGCTGGATCCGGTTACTTCTTCCCCGAGCTCAGGGGTTTGTGCAGCAGAACCCGCAGGTACTTATATGGCACATGACAGCAGCAAGATGGCCACCGCACCACCGTCTGCACGGCAAGAAGCCCTGGAAGGCTGTGGATCCTCTCTGTGGATGCTCAGAGAGACTGGGTGTCTGTTGTCTCTAGCCTGGAAGGCTGTATCAGAGGCCCCACCAGATCTCCATCACCAAGCTGCTGGGGTGTTGGTTCCTAATGGCTCATAACCATGTCTTCTCCAATGAGTGGTCCTTACTTGGCAGGATAGAAGCCACTTCCTTGGGAGACACCCAGGAGGTGAGGCCCTCTGTCACATGCACCCACACCACCCCCCATAGCCCTTGACTAGTAACTCTGGTGTCCGAATATCAAAGCTCTGTTTCCCCCCAAGAAATAATTTCATGTTCCCACTAATGACAACTAAAATGCATGTTTCCCATGGACTTCAAGGGGCCATTCAGGTTCCAGAATTCCCTGAGGGATCAGACTCAGGCAAGACCTTGCCTAAAGTGGCATCTTGGCCTAGATTCTTCTTTTCCAGTTTTCTCTTGTTCCCTCAACAAATCACACACATACACAGGAATCCCCAGCTCAGACTCTGCTTCAGGGAACGGAGGGCTAGAACACAGGGCTTCTGATCCCAGATCTGCATGCTCTTGAGGCAGCTCCTGGGACATCCTGTGGGTGTCTGTTGTGGTGAGAACCCAGCTTTCTGCCAGGATCTTGTCTCCCGCGCTCCTGCTCCCAGAGGAGAAGCCTGGTTCTTAACACTTTCCCTGTGAACTGTGAGTCCGGCACTTCCCACATCCCAGCGCCTGCTCCCTCCCGCCTCTCCCTCGCCCTGAGGCTGTGGCAGCCAATACCGTGACTCACCTCCCATCCTCTGGTGGGCCTCCAGATTATTACCCAGTGCCCTCACTTGTGAAGCAGTAGAGATGGCACTTAAAATATCCCAACCCTAATTATTTCAGGGGAGAGACCAGAGACCATTAATAAATGATGGAGGAGAGCCTTTCCAGAGGCTCCCAGGCCTGTCCCCACACCCGCCTACAGAAGGCTGGGGAGGGCAGGGGACCCTTCCCCGTGCAGAGGTCAGAGGCGTGGGGTGGAGAGAGAAGACCTAAAGCCCAGGGAGGTACCATGAATTTAACAGGGGAAGTCAAGCCACTCTTCGGAGTGGTGAAAGACACAATGGTTAGGACCACCACCCTGGTCCTGTAGACAAGCAGAAAACACATAATGGTGGTTCCCTGGATGTTTCCTGATGAATAATTGATGGTAGCATGCAATCTTACGAATGAATTCCAGGAGAATTCCCCGTTACCCCTTCTACGCTCCCATATCTGCCTCCCCTGCCCCACCCCATTCCAGGTAGCAGACAGATTTTCCATTTTCCCCAAGTTATGAAGTTCCCTCCCACGGGGTCTACTTGGGGAGAAGCAATCAGACACAGGAGGAATGGGAAGCACACTCAGACAGAGATCTGAGCTGCTCAGGGTCTGCCTTTTGCTTGAACAGTGAGTCTTTTTTTTTCCAGCAACATATCACAGCAAAGCCTGAGAGAGAAAGAACATTTTTATTCATGGATCCTTTTATGTGCCAGAATGAATGCAAATGCACACACACAAACACACACACGTGCACAGGCACGCATGCGCGCACACACACACCTGAACAGACAGGGGCTTCCACACTTCGAAAGCCTAAATATGAACATTGATATTTACGGGAGGAGAGATATTTGCTTCACAAAAGGACTTGCAACTGGGCTTCTTTAAACAGGAAGCAGCCAAAGTGCACTGAACATAAAATTCGATTTACAAAAATTTGATTTACCTGTAAATTTTCAGAAGCCTGTCCGTGGTAGAGGTGTGGATCTGTGTTTGTAAATGTGCAGAACTTGTCAGTGCCTGTTTTTATCTGGCAAGGGAGAGGGGCCAGCATTTCTAATGGGAGCTCTCCCCAGAGCTGGCTGGCTACACACGTAAGAGGTCTGATCACAGAGTGGGACCCTAGCCAGGACTATAAACCTTAGTTCTTTCTCCACCTCCGGCTAGCAAAAAGGAAACCAAACACTGTATCCCAAGACTACCACAGACCCAGGGCTCGTTATTCTCAAAGAATGTTCTCCTTAGACCTCGCTAGCCCCCAGCCATTTAGCCTCCCATTATGTTTTGAGAGGAGTGCCTTAAAAGAGCTTATTAACCATCTCAACCAACTCCCTCATCTGAAAGATGAAAAGCCCAGTGCCTCCCTGACCTTGGGCCTTCATCTCAGCCATCCCCATAGTGCACAGTGAGGCCCAGACCAATCAAGATGGCTTCTGGGAAGCCAGCCTTGCTTTCCAATCCCCTCCAGCCCTGTGCTTGCCCCCTCTCATTTCTTTGCTTGCCTCCCTTCCCTGCTTCAGGTGACAGGTGTGTCCTTTGTGCTTTAGCTTGCCTATGACACTCTCTTGATGAGATTTGAACTCCCTTTCTGGCAACAATCTTACCTTCTTATTAAAACCTGAGAGGTTACTACTGTGTCATCTGCTTAGCTGGGGTCCCACAGAACTGCCCTGAAACCCACTTAGAGGAACTGGACACCCAGGGACTTGAAGACAGAGCAACAAGTAAGGCTCAGGTCTCCCTAATTTCCGACCAGAACTTGTCCCAGCAGACAAAGGTCCATCTCTTGAAACCTTAGCTCCTTTTTTGTAATAACAATAAGGCTGCTCATAATAACAAATACTTATTAAAAAGAACAGCTATGCACTCTGAGGCAGGAGGTGTTCTAAGCCCTTTACTTCTGTTAACTCATTGGATCATCACAACTCTCTAAGGGGGGTTCTGTCATTACCTCTATCACCACCCCCTTCCAGAGATCCAGAGAGGTTAAGTAACTTGTTCAAGGTCACACAGCTAATGAGTGGCACCATAGGAAACTGCGCCCGGGAAATGTGGCCGCAGAGTCCAAGGTCTGACTCCTAGAAGCCTTCAGGACCTGGCCCCTGCTCACAGTCCTGACCTCAGATCCCACCAGCCGCTGCCCCACTCCCCCAGCCCTGTGGCTGCTCTCCAGCTGCAAACACCACACGCATCCCTTTGTAGGGCTTCTGTCTTTGCTGTTCCCTCTGCCTGTTCCAGGCTTGGCCTCCAGACCTCCATGTCTCCCCAGAGAGGCTAGCGTGATGACCCTAACCAAAGTAGCAACCCCTAGCTGGCCCACTGCACCTTTCATTCGTTAGCATTGATCTGCTTATTTCCTTCAGCATTGCTCAATGCTGAAGGAAACAACCTGACTTCGGGGTTTACTATTTCGGCCACTAAAATGTAAACCCCGGGCACAGCCGTCTGTCCCCTCCCTGTCACGGTGCTGCGCCCTGCACCTAGAGCACCCTGGCCTGGCACATAGTGGGCACTGGACAAATACCGATTGATCAATGAGCACTCCGGCCACGTACCAATACACGCATGCACAGACACGACGCACATGCTAGAGTGTGCATGCGAATGTACTACACTGCACACTTGTCTGTGATATAGTACTCTGCAGTGTAACACCAGACAGAAGTGGCGAGACCAGCTTAACATAGACGGGCTCTCTAACAGCCCATGCTAAGAAACAGAACGTCTCTGCGGACAGATCCATAATTACCCAGCCTGGAAGAATGCAGAACAGAAAATAGAACCTCTGTGCAGGAGCCAGAGCATCTCCACCACCTGGTCCAGGCCTTTTGTGTTGGTTGCCTGGAGAAATGGAAGACTTGATTAAAAGGTGTGAGAAGCTGGCCCCTGCAGAGTCCTCGGAAGGGGAGGTGGGGCTGGGGTGACCCAGTCGCTCTAGTTTACAGAGTTGAGCTTGCTAAATATAGCTGGGCCAGATGTGGGGCACCGACGAGGCAGGTCTGAGATCAGACAAGATGGAGGGGGCTCCCCTGGCCCCCACTTTATCCCTTGCAGGCCAGGACCCATCCAGGGGAAGGGGATGCCATCTCTGCCCTGACAAGGAGATGGAGGGAGAGGGGGAACAGTCACTTAAGCTTGTGGATGTTCTCACCTAGTGCCTCACCCGAGCTCATCCCATTCTGACAGGAGGTATTTGGGAAATGCAGGATCATGCACCATGCATGGTCTATGGTGGTCGAGGTACAAGCAAACTCTAATGGATATGACCCTTGTTCTCTGGCTCTGAGGCCTTACTAATTTCAAGGCTGTTCCAAGTCCTTGTGTGTGTGTGTGTGTGTGTGTGTGTGTGTGTGTGTGTGTGTGTGTGTGGTGATTCATACAGTCGGAGGAGCAGAATACCCAACCCCCTTCATGGTTAAAGACCAAGAAGTTCAACATGATGTCTTCACAGAGCAGAGCGTGGAGACATAGGTGGGAGCATACCCTAGAGCTGGCCCTGGTGGCACAGGACAGGATTGGTCCTCACTGGCCTGGCAGGTCCCCAAAGCCCCTACTTCCATGTGAAGGCCCCCAGAGCAGCACTGGAATGGAAAGGCCTGGGCAAAGCTCTCCAGAGCAGAAGACAGAAGGAGCCCACCCCGAGACATTTAGGAAGACCAGGGTGCATGACTCTGAAATCCTTCCTGTCACAATTGCCAACATGCCCCACGTCCTTATCCTTTGTCAGTCCTGGCCCCTGGACTTCCAGGTAACCCCCACCATGCAATGTTGCCCCTGGACCCTCAGGAAGCCATGAAGCCTTGGCCAGAGGTAGGAAGCTGGACAAAAGGACAGCCTGGAGGGTGCCTACTCTTGTGGCTAGAGAGTCTCCTTATCAGAGGACCATCAGTAACCATCCTGCCCCTGTCCTTTCCAGCACTGGGACGCTATCTGTAAAATGGGACAATAATGCCCTCTTCAGAGAATTGTGAGGGGAAAGCGAGAAACCACAGCAGAGCACCCAGCACAGGGCATCAACCAAAACAACAAAAGTGTGTGAGCATTGATTACCACCCTTCCTTTCCCTCTTCTTAACTCTCTTTGGAAAATTGGCATTACCAATTTTCCACATTACCTATAAGAAGATGTGGCCAAAATTTTTTGTGATTGTTTCCTACCTGCTTGAACCACCCAAGGCAGCTGTCTTCTCCCTGCCCGCCTCCAGTGGAACCCCTGTCACACTGCTGGGCCACCGCGGGTCACGCCGGCTCCAGCTGCCCTCAAGGCTGGGGCTCAGAGGATCCAGGGCCATTGGAACTGGGGTGCCCTTCCCCTTATCTCGGTGGCTCACCCAGGATGCAGGGAGCTGGCAAGCAGGCCTCCCCCAGGGATCACCTTTCCTGGCCTTCTGCTACCTGTGGGCCTGACCTTGGGTGTCCCCATCCAGGCAGGCTTGAGCAGTTGGCAGGACTCCCCCAGAGCCTTCCTTAAGCCCCTTCCCCTTGTCCCAGGCTCACCCTCGCATTTTCACCCTCTTTTCTCCCCTTACCTGTGTATTTTTTTACTTTTAAATTTTATTTTATTTTATTTTATTATTTAAATTCAATTAATTAACATATAGTGTATTATTAGTTTCAGAGGTAGAGATTAGTTATATAAGATTCATCAGTCTTATATTACACCCAGTGCTCATTACATCACATGCCCTCCTTAATGCCCATCACCCCGTTACCTGTGTATTGTATCTCCCATGGAAGGTTGCCATTCTCCCTTCCAGAGGGGCCGCGCCTGTGGGCAGTGGGAGAGCGCAGGACTCCCACCACAAGCCTGGTGGAGCTGCAATGCTGGCCCCCAGCCTGAGCTTGAGGCTGACTTCCCCCGGGGTTTGTGGGATGTTTCTCAGTGGCTTCCTTCTCAGTTCCATTTCTCACCTCCCTTCCCACTGTGATGGGTGGGGGCTTGGGTTGGACAGAACTGCAAACCTAGGGACAGGAGATCTCCTCTGCAAAGCCAGGGGCTCTCTTCTACGCTCCGTGGGGAACCTGGACCAAACACCCAGACCTCTCTGATCGGCCATTTCCTCTCCTTTAAGATGATCAAAAGAGAGCCCCCCCCCACTCCCCTTGTTTCAGGGTAGAGACCTAATATGGGTGACCGCCTGGCTGGGGGACAGGGAGATGGGCGGGCCCTGACATGGAGACTGCATCCGGGTCTCTCCCTGCTGCCACCTGCCTTCCAGGTGTCTCCCAATCATCATTTTCTTTCACGGGAATCAGAGCCCACAGTAGCCGTCAAGCAGAACACAGAGCAGGAGACCACCCCCCTCATACAAAGAGATGAATGTGGAAAAGCACTGTTCCCAGTTGTGGAGAGCCCCCACCCAACCCTTCCCAGGCTCCTTCCCTCCCTGTGCTGCTGAACTCCTGTTTCCTTGGAAGGGACCTGCTCATAGGACCTGGGGCCCCTCCACGTCCCACTTGAGCGAGGAGGGAGAGCAGGGACAGCCAGAGAAGAGCCCCTAGCTCCTCTTCCTCCTCATTTCTTGGGTGAAGGTCTTCAGGGCTGCTCAGAAGGGAGGGCTGCAGTGTGAGCTGGGGTCCTGGTACAAGAAGAAAGTGGGCCCCTTCCCACCATCCCTGCTCCCCCTCTTCCGTTCCCAGTCCTGCAGCTCAGCTCTGCCCCTCCACTTACAACCACCTGACGTCAAGCTCTCCGAGTGGACAAGCTCCTGCACTCTGGCCAAGTGTCCTGGTGCACCTGTGGCCTGCCTTGAAGCTGAGCCCAGAACATCAGCTTCCCCCATGTCTGGGGGGCCTGGGGGTCACCTAGGCTCCCACAGAGCCCCTCTTGAAGCAGGCTGGGGTGGACAGGTTTCTTTAAGGGAGTTTTTCTATCTTATTCCTTACTACTTCAGCTGTGACAGGAGTCTGTTTACCTTCCACCGCACCCAGACAAACTGGGCTTGAGAGAGAGGAGAGGTGACAATCAAAGGGAAGGGGGCCTAGTCCATGGCTGCCTGGGGCACTCTCACGTCCCCTTCCGGCAGTGACCGACTGCCTGCTGTGGCCTCAATGCCCCCATAGCAGAGTGGCAGCCCCTCGAAGGAGTGGGCTCACCTTCCTGGGCATCCTCACATTTTGTGGAGGGGATTCTTTTAACACAAGGGGATGGGACCTTCTACTAGTGTTAGGTACCGGGCAAGGCTGGGGGCCGGTGGGGCAGCATTCCTCCTAGCAATTACAACTTCCTAGCGATTACAACTGTGTGGCTTCCTAGCGATTACAACTGTGGGAAAGCGTGATTCCTTGGGAACAGATGCAAGTGGCAGGGATGTGGTCCTCATCGCGGGGGGCGAGGGGCTGGGATTCACAGGGAATTGCACCCCCCCAAGTTTGTCACATGTAGCTCTGGGGTGATATCAGCAGCTTTTCTGGGCCTTTTAGTTGATCACTGGAACAGCGGGGCTCCTTTCCTTTGGGGCCTTCTGGGCCTTCTGGGAATCGGGCCGCCTCCACACCCTCACCCCCCTGGGCCTGCCTGCCCTTCCTTCTTCCCCCAGCACTGCGCTGAGAAGACAGCAGATGCCACAGAAAGTTTCCCAGTCCACGTCTTCCTCCAGAGCTGCTTTTCATATTCCGAGGGTGACCACAGACCAGGAAGGATGCTGGATCTGCCTGTGCTCAGGGATCCAAGAGAGCAAGAATGGATCCGATGGCTCGGGCTGCCTGGAAGACGATGGGCATGAGAACCCCTCCTCCAGGCCCCAGATGAATTCTGCTCATTACTGAGTGCTCATTACTACTCAGTATAATATCAATGTTCCTTGGCATGAATAGTCGCCAGAGAATTCGAAAATCAGATAAGGGAGACTAAGCTGGAAGGCCTCCGAGGCTCTGACTGTACCAGTCTCATGATTCTAGAACACATCATGCTGACTATTATCATGAATATGAAGTAATTGATGACAATGTGCTCAGTGGCACCCATAATTAATATAAGGGAAGCTGTTAGCACTTCCGTTTCCCCAGTTCTATGTGTTATGTATTTAATTACTCTGTACTTCTCTGCTTATAAAGACACAGCCCCCTGAGCTAGATCTCTCTTCATTGTCATTTACCAATTAAAGAACCGAGGCCCAAGCTAAAGCCCCTCACTCAGGAAGAGACAAGCAGCCCCCTTGATTTGGGCCTCCGAAAGAAACTCCGCTTGCCCCTAGCCCACTGCCCTGAGGCATGCTCTCCCTGGCAAGCCCACAGGACCACATCGCCCCTCAACCCGAAAGCTGGGCTTCGTTCCTCAGGCTTCCTGTCCCTCAGAAACACAGTCTGTCTTGACGGATTCCTAGTCGGACTCAGAAAAAATCTCTTCCCCTTAGTCACTTTCTGGGATAAGTGAGGCCTGCAGGTCTGGGAACCTCAGAGAGCGCCATGAATTCTCTCAGCTGATAGGACCACTATGGCCCACGTGGAACTCTGGTCAGTCCATCCTTGTCTGACAGTGCATTCCTCAGAGACACGGAGACCAGGGGGAGACATGTATAAAACACACCAGTCCTTGTCAACCAGAGATCAGTTCCTCTGGGAGACCTGTGAAGGCCCATTTCTCACAACAGGGGGCAGAGTGTCTTGTATTCAGCAAACCACTAAATGTGAACTGTTGTGATTTCTACATCTCCCTCGCACTGCTGCTGGCTTCTGCCTTCTAAAGTTCATGGCACATGGGTTGGGATTCAAAAGTTTAGGAATTAAGGAATTTTCTGGGTTTTCATTCATAGCAATTCCAATGCAGGCAAATGTGCTTATTGAAGGTTTACTCAGCCCTGTCACTTGCCAGGGCTGTGACCTTGGGCACAGAGCTTTAACCGCTCTGTGCTTCAGCTTACCCCACTGGATAATAGGTGCCTTACCCCATGTCACAGGCTTAGTGAGGATTAACTGGCATAGTGCATATGAAGTGCTTAGGAGGAGCTGTGTAAGAAGCACAAGCTCCTCCCTGCCCCTCTCCCCACTTGTACACTGCTAAGAGCCTTCCTCTTCCTCTTCATGTAGCCTCTGAGCAATTGAGTGAAGTTATTTCTCATCTTTCATCACAGATGCCATGGCTTGGCCCTTACATTCTGTAAGGTCAGGTCTCAGAGCTCCTCCTCTGTCCCCTCCCCCTGGGCTCCAGGTTTACCTGCTCCCTGTATTAAGGCTGTCATGGCTGACCCATAGACTATGGCAGTTTTTAGAAGGCTGGTGGCTCTGCACTCTGGTCCAGTGGGCCAGCCCAGCTCCTCACCTAAGGAGGCCAGGGCCTAGGTGGGGTGATGGGCAAGTCCTGGACATGGGATATCTATGGGGGGTGGGGGGTCTGGGGCCAGGCTTTTTGACTGGTCCCTAATGTGACAGCTGCTGTGTCCTCAAGAGCATGTTGTATCCCCAACCCCACTGATCTGGGTTAAAAAGTGACAGGTAAGAGTGACAGGTATCAGGAGTCCTGAGGTGCTTGTGGGATACAGTCCTGAAAGCAGGAGGAAAAAGCACCCTGAGTCCAGATTATAGGCTTCCCTTCCTCAGAGTCCTAGCCCTTGCCTTTTTACGTTGACAGCCATGTTTGCCACCATGTTGGCCACCATGTTGGCCACACCTTCTGCTCCTGCCAGACTCCCTGATGGCTGGGACACTAGAGTGGAGAAAAGCAAAAGGAAAAAACCAGGGATCCCCACCCCTACACCCATGTTCTGCATTGTAGGAGTTCCTGATGTCACTGTCTGACCAAAACCAGAGGTTTGCTTCTGTATCTCTCTCTGCACCAAGTGCTGACTTCAGGTGTCAGGCTACACTAAGTTCTGTTCAGCAGAGACCCAAGTACAAAATATGTCCCACTCATGACCAGTTTGGTGGTCCTTGGACTCCTGGTTCCCCCAGCCCCCAGTCCACTTGCTGGTACTTACCCTTCAGAGACTTCAGACAGCTGCACCATGTACTCTGTCCAGGTTTTATACCCAGTGAGGGAGAGAGGCGGCCATGTGTTTACTTCATACTACCTGGAACTGGAACATAATAAGATTTTAAAGGCTTATTGAGTTATAAAAGCCTTGGTCCTTCTCCTGCCTCCAAGAGGAAGGAGACAAGTCCTGGCTGATTGTTACATTGTCCTCTATCCTCACGAAAACACAATCATACTTACTTACTCATTCTCTTAACAAATATTTCTTGAGCACCGGTTCTGTCTGTGGTAGGCCCCTTCTAGACACTGAGAATTTAGCAATGAAAACCAGACAAAGCCACTGCCAGACAAAGCAGTCAGAATATAAACAAATAATTAAATATATAATATGTAGGTGATAAATACTATTGTGCAAAATAAAGGAACACAAAAGGATGGGAGTGCTTCTTTATAAAGGTGGACAGGCAGAACCTCTTTGAATAGTTAATGGAACTTAAGGAGAAAGTAGGAAAATAAGTGAGCTCTCTATATATCTGAGGCAGAAGTATTCCAGGAAGAAGAAATTGTCAAGACCCTCTGAGGGCGGACAGAGCATGTCTGGCATATCTGAGGAATAGCGAGAGGCCTACATAAGTGAGCATGTTGCACAGGGCAAGGAGGCATACAGTTGGCTGGGGCAGGGGGCTGTGGGAGAGATCACATGTGACCATGAAGGCCATTGTTAGGACTTTGGGTAATATGGAATTTGACAGAGGAGTGACATTATCTGACTTATAATTTAACTGGATCAGTCTGACTGCTCTTTTGAGAATAGATTGGGGTAGGGGAGTGGGGGCCAAGAAGGAAGCAGAGAAATCATCTAGAAGACTATTGAAATAATTCAGGAGAGAGAAAACCATGTATTTATTGGTCCAGGGGGAATTAAATGGAGGAAGTTAGAAATGGTTGCATTGTGAATATATGTTGAAGGTAGAGTGGACAAGAGCTGTTGACAGGAGGCTTTGGATAGAAAGTGGATAGTCAACTTTGAGTTGCTATGGAGACTATTTGGCAATCACCTGCTGACCCAGGAATCTCCAAGCCAACATCCCCGACATCATGATGTTTGGCCACTTAAGGAATACTCCCTGGGAGAGAGGATTCACTGCCTCACATAAGAGCCTTCCCCAGCCCCTTATAGTTCTTTCTTACACTCACTCAAAGCCATGGCTTTGTGTCTTTCTCTCACTGCTCCTGAAGCAATACAAGGCAGGTCTTCACACCTCCCACAGACAATCCTCCAGCTTCCTGGCAGAGATGTGCCTGGCCTCTCCCTCCATTCATATCCCCCATTCGTGCTGTTTTCAGTCCCTCTGGATATGAACAAATCCCAGGAGGAAGTAGCTCTGGGTGTTCAGGTAGAGCTCCTTCTGGGAACATAGTTCACAAATTTTGGTAAATGATTCACATTCAGGCTACAAATCTAAATATGGTAAATGGACTCATCTCCATCCTTTTTTCCAGGTGGGGAGAATTAGAGAGTTAGCTTCAATCTTGCTTCCTTATCACTGAGAAAACCAAAGTAACTAGAAGTGTGCTTCCTTAGACCACCTGTCAGCATCCGTGTCCACAGTCTCCTTTCTTGACCATTGTAGTAAATGAACTAACTGTGCTCCTACCTCAAACCAGTTCCACCCCTTTTCTCATGTTCAAGAACATTGGAGTCCCTGAAAATTGGAGGGAACAATGGAGAAGAACTAATATTTTAAAAGCAGAATTCAAGAACCCTTATAGAAATAGGAGAAAACCTAAATTTATGTAAAGGTCAACAATGTGCCTGGGAAAATTGAGAATGATCAACTCACAGACAAAGCCTAAACAATTATCAGACTTTAAAGACAAAGAAGCAATACTCAAGGCCTCCAGACACAATAGTCATAATACCTACAAGGTATGCAAATTCTATTGGCATCAGGATATTCAAGAGCAACCTGCAAAGCAAGACAAGAATGGAGCATTATTTTCAGATAACCAAAAGAAAGGAAGTAAGTTGTGAGCCAAGGACTTTATATGCAGCATAACTATCATTCAATTATCAAGGCTATTGAAAAATTATATATACAAAGAGTGAGAGAATTCTGTACACATGAGCCCTTCTTAGATAACCTGCTAGAGGATGAATTCTATCTGCTCAAGAGATGACTGGTGGAGGAACTTTTGGCAAAAGACTGATGATGAGTGTGTATGTAGTGTATTTAAAGTATATTTAGAGCATGTAGATATAAAAGTTAAACAAGGATATGGGACAGAGGTGGAAAATAATTTGTAAATGCTTTATGTTCTGACCAAGTAGAAAGAATGTAACTTAAAATTTGAGCCAAGAAGGAAGACAGAAAGACCAAAGTAGAATAAGGTCATTGTTGCATAGGGAACAGATAGGAATCAAATGATACCATTTAGAATCGACAATCTAGACAGTGCAGATAGTTCATAGTTAAGTGAGAAAAAAGGTAAATCAGGATATTTTAAACGATATCAGTACAAAGGTAACTATTAGAGCAAAAATGTACACTTTTGTAAATATCAAAGCAATTTTTATAAAAAAAAAAGCAAAGGAGACATGGAGAGAAAGAAACAAAGTAAACATCACATAAAATTGACACCAATATATTAGGCATATCAATAAATGTGAAGGAGATTAACTTGCCCAGTAAAAGAAATAGATTTTCAAAATATCTTACAAAGCAAAACTCCAGTCTCTTCTATATATAGAAGAAACATTTAAAACAAAGTGAATCAAAGGCTAAAAAATAAAAGAGGAGAGGAAAAGTTATGCTAGCTAAATAGAACAACTCTAAAGAAGGGTAGCAAGCTTAATATTAGACAGTGCAGAATTTAGGCCAAAAAGCATCAAACAAGACAAATAAAAATGTATTATAATGCAAAAAGCCACAATCTACAATAAACTATACCAGTTATTAATATCTATGTACCAAATTACACAGAAACCACTTCTCTATGATAGAAATGACAGCAATATGAGGAGAAATAGATAGAAATAATAATGATAAGACAGTTTTACACACCACTCTCAGGCCAAGAAGGGCATGTGAACAAAAATAAGTATGAAGAGAGAAGACTTAACCAACATTTAAGTTAAATTAGATTTCATAAATATGTATTAAATGCTGTACCTTTTAATAAAGAATATGCTTTCTTCTCAAGCAGCCATGAAATATTCATCAAAGTTGATCATATATTATATATTATATAATATATATATCATATGTTATATCACAAGGGAAACATAAGTAGGTTCCCTATTCATAGTAGGAATATTACAAACTAAATTCTCTGATCACAATGCAGTGAAAGTAGAAATAAACAGCAAACATTTAAAAAGCCATTCCAAAAATGGAGAAAAAGGGACTGACTTCATTCTCCCTCCTAAAACAATAACAAAAAGTCTGAACAAAATATATGAAACAATACCAGGATCAAACCATGAAGGACAGTGATCCTGAAGACTTGGGAACAAATGAGATGAGTTCTACAATTTTGTCAGGTTAGTGCCTAGAGAGATTTCCAAGCCCAGTGCAAGGAGCCCAGTGGACTACCTGCCTGACTTGAGAAGCTGAGGGGATCAAGGGAACTGCAGTTCACAGGACAGAGTACAAGAGAGAGGAGAGCTGCAGAGGGTGCTTCTCAAGCATTCAACAGAATTCTGGTCAGCATATATGTGTGAGGAAACCACCTGTTCAGTCCATTGAGGCTGCTATAACAAAATACCATTACCTGGCAGCTTATAAACTACAGAAATCTATTTCTCAGAGTTCCGGAGGCTGGAAGTCTGGGATCGGGTGCTGGCATGGTTGGGTGAGGGCCCTCTTCTGGTGGCAGACTTCTCACTGTAGTCCTCACATGGTGGAAAGGGCCAGGGACCTCTCTGGAACCTCTTTTATAAGGCTAATTCCACACATGAGAATTCCATGCTCATGACTTAAGCACTCCCCAAAGGCCCCACCTACTAATCCATCATCTTTGGGGGCCACAATTTCAACATTTGAATTTTGGGAATGAAATACACATTCAGACCATAGCACTACCCAAAACCACAGAAAGAACCTCCTGAAAGGATCAGAAGAAACACTCACAGGGCCAAGAATAGTGTCTGCTCCAAGCAGCTGAACTAGAAAACCTCACAATTCATGTAGAATGGTGTGGAGTACTCAGAAGGATCTTGCCTTAGAGTTGGGGGATAATTAGCCCTAGACTAAACACTGCTTTGGCTCTATCTGACAAATATTTAATGTAAAACCGGAAAGGACTGAACTCTTTCCAAGTAACTTAACTGTATCTCAGAACAAAGCTCAGGAACAAAAATAAGTTAAAATTCATAATGTCTGGCATCCAATAAAAAATTACCTGGCATGTAAAAAAGCAGGAAAATGTAACCTATAATAAGGAGGAAGTCAATTAATTAAAACAACCAGAACTAGACACAAATGTTAGATTTAGCAGAGACATTAAGACAGTATTATAACTATAACCCATATGTTCAAAAAGTTAGTATATTGACATAGAAGATGCAAAAGAGACCCAAACTGAATAACTAGAAAGGAAAACTACAATGCTTGATGTGAAAGACACATTGGATAAGCCTAAGAACTAAGATTAGCATTGAGAAGAAAAGATTGGTGAATTTAAAACATAGCAATAGAAACTACCCAAAATGAAATACACAGAAAAAAAATAAGAAGAAAATGAAAAGAGCATCAATATTCAAAAGCTAAAAGAATTCATGCCTGCAGAGCCACATTATAAGGTTTGTTAAAGAAGTCTTTCAGGCAGAGGAAAATGATACCAGATGGAAATATAAAATTTCACAAAGGAATAAAGAGCACTGAAAATGATAGCTATATGGATAAATATGTAAGATTTTATTCTTATTATTTAAATTTCTTTAAAAATAGTTACGTTTAAGAGAAAAACATTGTAGTGTAGAGTTTATAATATATGTGAAAGTGAAATGTATGGCAGAGATAACATAAAGGCTACTAGGAGATAAGTGAAATATACTATGGAGAGGTTGCTTCCTATAATATATATGATGTAGTATAAAATCACTTGAAAGTAAATTGTGGTAAGTTAGTGATGTATACTATAAATCCTAAAACAACCACTAAAATGGCAAAACAACAATTATAGTTCATAAGCCAACAAAAGAGAAAAAATGGAGAAAAATGTTCAATTAATTTAAAAGAAAGCAAGATAAAGAGGAAAATAAAAATCAAGAACATATGGGATGAATAGAAATCAAACTGCAAGGTGGTATACTTACATCTAACAACATCAATAATCTCATTAATGTAAATGGTCTAAACACCCCAATAAAAAGGCAGAGATTGTTAAAATGGATAAAAAAGCAATCCCCACTATTACTGCCTACACAAAACTCACTTTAAATACAGACACAAATAAATTAAGGCAAAGAAATGGGAAAAGATAAACTGTGTTATGACTAATCAAAAGAAAGCTGGAGTGGCTATACCAATATGAAACTAAGTAGATTTCAGAACAAAGACTATTACCAGGGATAGAGAATGTGTTTCATATGATAAACAATCAATTGAGAGGACGTGACATAATTTAGAATCAGAATATAAGCTGTTGATTAGATAATAGTATTGCATAGATGTTAACTTTCCTAATTGATAACTATTCCATGCTTATATAAGAGAATGTCCTTATTCTTTGAAAATAGTTAACTGTGAAGAAGTAAACAGGCACAATTTTATACAACTTACTATCAAATGAGAGAGAGATAAAGCAAATATAGCAAAATGTTAACCATGAATAGATCTGCTTAAGCATATTTAGGAAATCAAGTGCTATTATTGAAACTTTTCTATAAAATTTGCAACCAACACAAAATAAATGTTAAAAAATTATATTCACATCATTCCCATAGTAGTCCCTATTCAAAATAAGTATCCCAATTCTTTATTTCAAAGCACTTAAGTTATAATATCAAATATTTATTAAATGTTTATTATGAATCTGCCTCCATAAAAATACAAGATCTCAGGGACAGGAATCTGCTCTTTTGTACAGTGAGGTAATCCTGAATTTCTAGAACTATACCTAGCACTTAGTAGATGTTAGAATTAATATTCTTGAATGAGCGAATAAGTGTTAAAATTGGATAAAACAGGCTCTAGAGTCAGATGATCTGTGTCCAAATCTTAGTGTTACTGGATAAAACATGTGCAAGTAACTAAGCTTCTCAGGAACTTAGCTCCTAATGAATAGTTACCTATAAAAGAAATAGGGAGTGCGATATCAGCAAAAATGGTGGAGTATGGAACTCCAAAAGTCTGTTCCTCCATAAAAGCAATGAATAAACTGACAAAAACTGTGAGAATCAACATTTTCAGGACTCTGGAATCTAATCAATATCATACAGCAAGCACGGGAATGATTAATTGAGAAAAACACATACGAGTCTCAATGAAATGTGACATTTTAACCTACCTGGTACTATATCCCACTCCCCAGCTTGGCAGTGGCCTGAGGACAGCAGTATGTACCTGGCACCAGAGGGAACAGAACAGACCCTATTCCAAACAATTGTAGTTTTTGTTTTGACCTGTTTGGTGGCTTCTTGAATTGTCTCAAAAAGCTTGTTCTATTTCACCTAACTCAAGAACTATCCCAGGGTTGAAGCAGCTACCCAGGGAGAATTTGTCAAAAATACTTAAAATCAAGTGTGTTAGCTGCTGCTTCCTCAGGCAAGGACTAACAGTTGGGGAAAATAATAGTCTAACCTAAAAGCCTGGAAAGGAAAGGCTGAAGAATGAGATTCTTTGAAGAATAAGGATTTTGGAATGCTGCCACATAGTTCTGGGAATCTAGAAGGCTATGCACATATCCAGGTCTGGGAACATGATCAGAAAACACCTGAGAAGGCCCTAAGCTCTTGTCCCTGGCTGATCTTTGGGCTCTGCACAAGCAGGAAGTGAAGGCTAAGGTAAAATTGTAAAATGTGTGGCTGAGTGTTGAATGCATGTCCCAACACACACACACACACACACACACACACACACCACCCACTAAAACTAGGAGGTTTTTTGTTTTGTTTGTTTTTGTTTTTGTTTTTAGTCCCAAGTATTTAAGGACATTTCTGTGAAATCATCAGCTGACCATAAATCTAACAGAATAGACTTTAATGATCACACATTACCAAGGACACACACTATACAAAACCAGTTGAAAAAAGTCATGAAACAAACACACAACAACAAGGGAAATGCAAATCAAAACCACAATGAGATACTTCACACCTACTAGGATGCCTATATCCTTTTTTAAAAATGAAAATAACAAGTATTGATGAGGAGAAACCAGAACCTTCATATATTGCTGGTAGGAATGTAAAATGATATAGCCACTGTGGAAAGCATTTTGGCAGTTCCTTAAAAAGTTAAACATAGAATTGCCACATGACCCAACAATTCCACTCCTAGGTATATATAAAAAAAAAAAAATGAAAAACAAAAACTCAAACAAAAATGTGTACACAAATGTTTATAGCAGAGTTATTCATGATAACCGAAAAGTAGAAAAAACCCAAATGTCCATCAATGTGAATGGATAAACAAAATAAGGTATATTCATGTAGTGGAATATTATTCGGCCTTAAAAAGAATGAAGCACTGATACATGCTCCAGCGTGGAGAAACCTTGAAAACACTATGCTAGGTAAAAGAAGCCAGACACAAAAGATCACATATTCTGTGATCCCATTTACACAGCGTGTCCAGAATAGACAAATCCATCAAAACACAAAACAGATTAGTGGGTTGCTCTAGGCTAAAGAAAAGAATGGATAGTGACCACTTTGCGTGTATGGGACTTCTTTTGGGGGGGGGGGTGACAAAATGTTCTGGAATCCAATAGTTGTAATGGTTGCACAACATCGTGAATGTAGTAAAAGCCATTGAATTGTACACTTTAAAATGGTTAAGATGGTGAACTTTACGTTATGTGCATTTTTGAAAAAGGAATATAGGATGCTCAAATATGATGATGCATTCTGAATTTTCCAGGAGGGAGTCTTTCAAAATAAGTGCCCAGGAAATATTAACAAGTGAGCCTCCTCCCAGCTGGCCTCTAAGGCATTATTCTCTTCTCATTGGTCAGGGGCATTCTCATCAGCTCAGCATCCCTCTCCCATTGGCTGGATCCTTGATGCTAAGGGTCTGAGCGAGAACCCGGTTCCCCAGGCCCTGCAGCAGGGGAGAGAGGAAGCCGGGGACAACGGCCAAGCTTTCTTTAGGGGTCTGGGGCCCCACGAGCTGGATGAAGCTGGTCAAGCATTTCTCTCCAGTGAGAGGTCTTTGGTTGGTTGGAAAATGCCAGAAATTGACGTTAGGAGGGTCTGAACTGCCCCTAACTCTTGTGAGACGTCAGGCCAAGTGCCTTCTGGATGGTGCTTTCCTCTGAGGTAGGATAAAAAGGAAGTGAGGACTCTGGGAGAACATACAGCCTGTGATTCCACGGCCTGCTAAATATAAAGCAAGGGGCACTGCCCTCGGAGGCCAGACCGGGGCGGACCCCCGTTCCGGCGTCCTGGGGCTCCGTCCCCCCTCCCCCCTTTCCTTTCCTGCCAGCCTATAAGCTTCCTGGGAACCACCCCCCGCCACCACCTTCCCGGAGAGCAGCGTCCCTCTGCAGCCCACGCACCCCGCGGACTCGGGGCCGCCCCTCCCCCACTCCTGTCCGCGAACGTGCCCCACGATGGTCGGCGGGGAGGTCCGGGGGAGGAGCTCGGCCTCTGATTGGAAGAGGGGCGTGGGGGCGGGGCGACGGGCGTGGCCAACGGCAGGAGCCCGAGCCATTGGCCTTTAATTTCGGGCAGCGCCTTGCTGAGTTGACTTTGTAGCTGACAAACCGGTTTAGGGGCATCCCCCTCTCCAAGGAAGATCAGAACTGCTTTAAGGATGCAGGAAAATCCCCGAGGCCCAAGCTGTGGGGAACTGGACACCCCCTCGCTTACCCCAGGTGGGTTGCAGAAGTGGCGGCCTTCGTCCCCGGGACCACCGCTCTGTCCTCCTCCTCTGGACGCTGCCCCGCGCTGCAGGGCTGGGGGCTGGGGGCCGCTCGAAGCCCCTGCTGAGCCCCCTCCCCTTGCCGCGGGCTCACCCTCGGATTTCCACCCTCTTTTCTCCCTTTACCTGTGTATTGTATCTCTCGTGGAAGGATGCCATTCCCCTTCCCGAGGGGTCGCCGCCTGCAGGCAGTGGGAGAGCGCCGGACTCAAGGAGCGGGATGAGCCTGGCGGAGCTGCCCAGCCGGCCGGCCCCCCTCCCGAGGCGCTGGGGTGAGGGGGTTTGCGGGATGTTCCTCCTCCTCCTTTCCTTCTCACCTCCCTTCCCACCGCGAGGGGAGGGGGCTTGGGTTGGACGGAACTGCAGACCTGGGTGGGGGCAGGAGATCTCTGCAAGGCCGGGGGGGGGGGGGGCATGGGAAACACACTAACCCCTTGTGAACGTGTCCTCTCACCTGAAACATGACAGGACGGTAACACCGCCGAGGTCAAGAGTCTCGGTGAGAATGGGAGTGAAGTGAATGTCTTTTGAAAACAAGTGTACTACAGATTGCTTGTAGTTTTAACTTGTGGTTTTAACGGTGTCAGCTTTGCCCCCACTGCCGCCTTTCCGTGTATCAAGTTTCTCCTGATTTCCTTTTGCTTTCACAGGACTGGTCACTGCCCATGATCATCAGTCAAGCCATAACCAAGAGCATGGAGGCTGTCTATATGTGCACATGGTCATCTTCTAGGAATTAGGAAGCCACCCTTCAGGAGTCCCCATCACAGTGGGACTATGCCCGGCTCCTCCTTTTGCAGCCTTTACTGAAGTATTAGCTATCTGGAAAAGGATCTGCTAGTAGGACCTGGGGCTTTTGTTCCCTGTGCCACACACTCCTCTCCCCCTCAAGATATTCAGTACTGTCCCTTCAGGGAGGAGATTTGAGCTTTGCTCAGGCAGCAGGAGAAGACCTAGCCCTCACCGGTCTCGGTTCCTTCAAAGGTCAGGGCTCATAGGATTCCTCAGTAAAGTGGGCTGGGCATGAGCAGGAACCCCACTCTAGGCTTTCATATCAGTTCATCTTTTACCCCTTTGTCCCAGAGCTCAGCTCAGACCCAAAGGCTCTTCCATTTACCATCAACATGGAAACTTGTCTCTTTACATGGGTGTATTCTCCCTCTTTTGTGCATTATCTTGTTCCTCAAAACTGCCCTTCCACAAAGGAGGCCTGTGGAGTCAAGGGGCCTGGCCAGACACCCAGAGGTGACTGAGGCCCTCAGACCTCAGATTGGGTAGACCAATTTAATAAAGGCTTTATGTCCTTGACTGCCGGGACTTGTGAGTGGTGTGCTGAATCAGAAGACTGGATAGTCCTTCTTTCTTTCCATCCAAAACCAGTGCATGGTGTTTGTGCCACAGAGAAGGGGACAATGAGGGGAAGAGGAGGGAGGGCTGTTATAAGGGGTATCCCTGGCTCTGCCCACCTCCCTCTTTGAAGAATGCTTGTCACTGTCTCAGGGAGGGATCAGACACCAGTTGGTTAGCTAGACACCTGGCAGGGTTTTCTTTGAACATCTACATTGTGATAGGGCAAGAACCAAAGGAACAAATTTCTCCATTTGAATGTCATTAGGAAGGATGTAAAAGGGGGTAAATAGTGATTCATATTGAGGTCCTGGAATTTTATTAGTTACTATTTTTGTAACTTTGTTCTCCTAGTCCTTGATTAAGGATAAAGGGAGAATTAATAAGGAACAAATTCCTGGTGGGAGGGGGTTGTTGATCACAGAGTAGAGGTATCCTGTCAATGGGCCTGTGCTGTGCACCTGGCAGGTGGTGGGCAACTTTCCCGGGTCTCACAGTTGGTAGTGAAAGTCCTTGCAGAAAACAAAGCATTCACGCACTGGGGCTTCAGAGGTTGCCCAGTGCCCTGCCCCCTCTTCCTTTCTTGTTTTGCCCATGTGCCATGGAGACCAGAGCTGATTTGGCAAGAGAACAGACTTCCCTAAGACTCCCCACCTTGGGGCCCTTGCTCTGTGTTATTCTACTCCAATGATGACCACAGAATATTCTAGAAGTTTTCTGTAATGACTCTGGTGTCTCCTAAGGAGCAGGAATGGTAGAGTCTGTACAAAGCTGGAGCCACAATCATCAAGCATGGAGCTCATCGGAGCACAGGGAATGAGTTTGTGTGTTCTCTTCCTTGGGGGACTTATAAATTAAAAGTATGGAATCAGTTGTAATCAGAATACCACCTGGCAGGGATATTGATGAGCAGAGGAGGGCTTATTTGGAGACCTCTGATCTTTCCAGCCCTAAGACTCTGGACCTAATACCCATATAATAATCATTAGTGTTCTGTAATTTATACCAGTGTTATCATTGATCCGGGTCATTAATCATCATGAATTGGTGACTTCTCAAGTGCTATGGGTTATTTACGTAGCTACATAGAGCTCTGTGATTTACAAACAAGGTAATTCTTGGAGGTAGAGAAATACCCTGGCCATTTTACAGATGAGGATACTGAAAACAGGAAAAAGATTCAACTCCCTTGAAGGAGAGGGTCTGCAGTGCATTAGCCCTGTTGGGCCTACTGGCTTACTCCTCTCTCCAACCCCCACATTTTAGAAAACAAGAAAAAGCAAATAGGGACTTGGGTCTTGTTTAATCCTCAGTTTGTCAGGACGTTTAAGACCTTCAGGGCAGTTTTCTATTTCTCATAGGCACTAAGACAGGCACAGGAAAGTCATTAAATATTTGTTCAATAGATTTCTCCATGTCTTCCACTTTCTAATGTTATATTTTCGCTTTTAACTCTCATCGCTCACACGTTATGATTCCTTCCGGGTAATTCACTGAGACTCTAATGTTCTTCACTGTTCTTAGGTAAACTTGGGGCAACTCCAATTATCAAGTGACTGATTACCCAGCTCTTCCCCTGACTAGTTATATGACCTACAGCAAGTTGTTTATCCTTTCCGTGTCTCAGTTTTCTCAGTGGTAAATGAATGATCTAACCTTTGTGTCATAATCCTTGTGAGGATTATGAGGAATAGCACATGAAATATACAAGATGCTTACTGCACTGTTCAGAAAATCACATGAGTTCCCTCTTCCCTGCTTGGACAGTCCTTTGTGTAAAGGACTCTTCAGCAAAGAGCTTTACTATTCATGGTGCCTCACAACCAGGAGGGGAGAGTCCTGAGTCTTCCCTTCTCTAGATGTTTCATGGCCAACCCAGATTCCATAAAACTTTCTGAAAGACTTCTACTCTTCTGTGCAACAGCTCTCCCCTCTATAAATTTACCCTGGAATAATCTGGAAGGCCAGGGGCTCATCAGCCTCAGTCATTCTCCACTCTTGTAGTGTCCAGTCATGCCTTCATGGAGACCTAGAAGAGACAAGTGGATTTGATGGTGGGGCCATGCCCTAGAGCTTCTGGTATTCATGGAAAAGCCAGCCCTTTCTTCTTTACTAAATCTTGATGTGCAAGTATAGACACAGCCATGATTTCCCGATGAGCTTCTCTTCTTATATGGGGTCAGGAGTCTTTGCCTTCCCACAGGGAAGAGCAAGAGCCTCAAGACATATACAGCACAAACACTCAAATCCTGAGTTTCTCGGTGGACACTGCTTGCCTGCTGGCTTCACTATGTAGAAGGCCCACAAGGACGCTCCAGATGGAGCACCATCCCAGGCCTCTGCTCTCTTGCCCTCTTCTGGATGTGGATGGCAGATGGGCTAGACCTATACCCTGGACCGGCACAGCTGTGTCCTCCCAATTGTTCCTCTGATTCTGCCCTTCACCTCTTCCCTACTCATGCTTGCCTGATCCCTCTCACCTCCCCCCTTCTTAGCCAACAGTGGACCAAGGTCTCTGACCCCGTTCCAGCTGGCCTGGCACTGGAGGGCTGAGAGAGCCTGATGCCCATGAGGAATTCCTGGCAGAGTCACCCTTTTCAGCCCTATCCTGCAACTCTCCAGGGTCCTATATCCCTTTTCACCTCTCCCAGGCTTGGTTGTCCTCCTGCCATGTGGATATTTTTTTTCCTTCCTCTTATTGCCTTCTGGGCCTCACTTCTATTTTGCTGTAGCAGGCAGCCATCACTGTAATGGCTGAGTGTGTGTGGGGGTGGGGGTGGGAGTGATGGGAACACATGTTCTGGGGTCTGAAGGTTTCATTTGAGACCCTCTTCTGCTCCATAAACTCTGTAAGAACTTGGAAAAAACAAACAACTTGCATTCTCAGGTTGGAAAATCTGTAAAATGGGGAAAGCCCTGGTATGTAAATCCAAGTTGTTAGGTAAGGAATGGAAGGAATGATAATCCATGTGAAAGGATTTACCTGGAACAGGGGATGCTGTACAAGCTCTCCAGCCCTGCTTTTGACTAAACGTCCCCACTTAGCTTTCTCACCACCCCCCTCTAACTCTGCAGACAAGGCTGGGCGTAGGGAAGAAAGCCCAGTTAACCACCCCTAGAATCCGATACTCTTGCCTCAGCCTGCTCCATCTTGTTTTCTACCCCAAACAGAGGCAGAGGGGCTCAGGCAAGAGTATCTTGTTTTCTTATGCCTGACACAAACCCCCATTCCCTGTTTTCCATACCTCAGGGGAGATGGAAGGCCCTAGGGCTCAAGAGAAAAAATCCCAGAGAAGTCCCAACCTCTGCTTCCTTAATAATATTGGTCAAGGCTGAACTAACCTAAAACTGTTCGCAAGATTCCTCAGAAGAGAGAGTCTCGTCAGAACTGCACAAAAACTTTGATGATCAAGGAAGAATTGGGCCCCTTTACTTGATGACTGTGGAGGCCCACTCCACCTCTTCCCAGACCTCTGGGGTGACCCACACTCATCTCCATTTACCTTCATCATGGAAGCCAGGCTCTTTGTGTGTGGGTCACCCTATCCCCTGCCATATGTTCTGCTGCACCTTACTTTTCCCTTAAGCAGCTGTGAAGTGTCAGCTCTACCCTAGGGGCCTGCCCAGCTGTGTAGCACCAGATGGGGTGGGCCATTTCTCTAATATTCCTTCTTCATTCCAGTTGGGGACTTATGTGATGATTCAGAAGTAAAGACTAAATGGAGTCACTTTGAATCTCCCCACCTCAAGCAGGTGGATGGTGTTTGTGCTAACAGGGATCAGGATATTAAGGAGAGGTGGAGACGGCTGCTCAATAGACTGCCCCAGGTCCTCCTACCACACCTTGGGAAGTGCTCACTCCTAACTCAAGTAAGCCAGCCTGTCACTGGGTGATTTACCTGGCATCTGGCAGAGTCTTCCCATGAGCATTTACAGCCTAGAAGGGAAAACGTCTGTTAACCTAGAGAAATGGAGGAAACCAGTAGGGGGCTTGGTGGAAGCATTTGGGTCATTCCAGAGCCCCGTTGTTAGATTTTGGCTATTATGCCATACCTGGAACGAGACTAAAGGGTGAGCAAGGATTGGAAAAGTGATAAGCGAGGGAGCCCAGGGGATTTTCCAGGTCCTCCTTGCTGCTACTGGGACTGTAGATTTCGGAACATGAAGGAGCATCAGGGGCTGCAGAGGCTGCCATGTGCTTTCTGCCCTTTTCCAGCCTCCTTCCTTTTCTCAATGTCATGGAGACCAACACTGATTTGGCAAAGGGAACAGCATCCTCCCCCTCGGAGATATTCTCAGCCGAGGTCCTGGCTCTGTACCTGGTTTCCTACCATGATTCTGGCCACAGCACTCTGAGAGCTGCTTTCTGTCTGGCCTCTGGATTTCTTGTGAAGGCAGGAATGATGGCTCCACATGAGCCCCCAGGAATATGGAGTCATAACCATCAGGCCTTGATCTGATTGGAGTATGGGGAGCCACTTCCTGCCTGGGGTGAACTCTGAAATTCATCATGCACAGTCTTGCTTGTAATAAGATTAACAACAGTTTTCATGGATATTGAACAGAAGATTCTAATACCCATTGAGGGAGGCTAGAGTGGATGGCTCCTAATAGCTCTGGCAGCCCTGAGATTCTCTGAGTCTGAGATACCTAATATTATCACTAATTCCCTGTAATTTATATTAATGGTTTCAGCGATGCGTATCATTAATAATAATGACTGTTATACTCTGCCTTTTCCAATCTGATGTGTAATCTATAAAACTACATGTACTTCCCAGGTGTACTTACCAAGGTCGATACTTAACAATTGATACTTCATCAGAAAGGAAACCAGGGCCGAGAAATGGCTCTGTATCCAGCTCTCCTCCCCCTGAAGGGCCCCTCACCCACAGGAAGGATTGCACTTGCCTTGGGCTACTCAGGACCGCGCCCCCACCCCCAGTTCTCTGCAACTGCCCCTCTTCCAGACCTCCTTTGTTCTCTCCATCCTACTTCCCACCCACCCTGCCTTAAAGCCCCCCAGGACAGCTGGTTGCCTCCATTCACCCCTGCTTGCCCAGGCACAGGATTTCAGTCCTGATCTGGCTCCTATTTGGCACAAAGCCCATCACTCCCCATGCTGAGTTTCTTTGAAGCTTAAAATCTAGTAAATTCTTCCAGCCAAAGGTGCCACCTGGGGCTTGTGGCCCTGGCCAATCCATCCACCCATCCATCTCCTCCGGGATAGTAGCTTCCCCAAAGCTATACATTATCTTGAAATAAATGAAAATGGACCCATCTTTGCAAAATCAGAGATCTAGAAACTAGCTCATGCCCCTGCCCCTCCGGGAAACATGTAAGGCCCTCAAGGGCATGCACAGTGTCCTTCACTTTTATTTTGATTTCTTTTTAAAACCAGGCACAGTGTGGGGCACACAGCAGGTCAGCAAATGCATGTTGAATCCTCCGGCGCTGATTTCTCCACCTCTCTCACTTTTTCTACTGGGCTTGGCCTTCTCAAATTCAAGGTTCACACACCAGGATTCAGGCCTTTGACATGAAACCCAGAAAACTGCGTTTCTACTCGCCTCTGCAGCTCTGCGGGTAACTTCAGTGCAAATCCATTTATTGAATGTTTATCCAACTCTGCCACTCACTAACTATGTGATGTTGGGCAAGTTATTTAACTCCTCTCTACCTTAGCTTCCCCAATGGGAATGTTAATAATAATACCTACTTCATTGTGTTGTTTTGATGATAAAGTGAGATTACACAAAGCTCTTAGAACAGTGCATGGCACATAGGAAAATCTCAATGTCAGCTATTATTAGCAATTTAATTTTGCGTTCAATATCCACTTGGAAAATGCTAATCTTGTGTCAACCTAATGAAGGGATAAAACTTTCCCTGTGATTAGTCTGTGTAAGTAAGGCAACTAGCCCATCCTGGGTAGACAGGCAGAATCGTATCCTCAAGAGATCCCCGGAGGAATGGGTAGAATGTGACAGGGAACCAGGAGGAAAACATTCAGGATTACTAGGTATAACTGAGGACTTCACTCTCTTCTTCTTCATAACATTCCTTCTCAGACAGTGAACGAGATACCTGCCTCTTGTCAGGGTGTGCCGAGTCGGTGATGGAGGCATGAGGCTCTGAGGTTTTTGTTCATGAGAAAGTTGGAACAGTATCAGGAAGTTCAGCTAACAGAGGTAACTACGATTTGGGGAACAGGAGACATCTCGAATACAGCACAGGGGGTGTCAAGGGAAAGCGAACTCACCCCTGCTCGAGGGAGCACCAATGAACACTTGGTACAGAGGAGGTGGCGAAAGAAGAGGAGGTATGCTCATCATCACTTAACCAGACGGGCAGCTGGACGGAGCGACCTGGGGCCATGGGAGGCTGGTCGGTGGGCTGATTGGCTGTGGGCCAGAGGGATTTGGGGGTCCCATGGAGATGGGTGAAATTCCAGTTTCACCTCCTCATCACTAAGAAACCAAACGGGTGCCCGCAGGATGCACTGACGTCTCAGAAAGGGATTAGATAATGAGGTCTTCCTTGCCCCAGCCACACAGACACCAGCGCAAGATGCTGGTGGAGAATAGTGGCTCTCATTCACCAGGAGCACATTCGACTGTTGGCTAAAGGAGCCAGAAGCTCAAGGATACCAACAAGAAGAGGAAAATAACCAGGCAAGAGCCTGCAATCTTGGCCCATTTGCTTAAAGTCAGTGAAGAAAGATGCCAAGCATCCAAAACGAGGACACAGGGCAAGACGGCTGGGTCTGTCAGAAGACATTACATGGCTATGATGGGCATCACAGGAAAGCTTGAGATGCAAAGGCCAGCTCCCCTCTTCGGTCTTTTGGGAAGCATAGCAATTCCTTCTGCTAGAGGCTGTGGGGAAGGGGATTTCCTGAGCCTTGTAGTAAACACTGGCTGGCTGTGACATGGGAAACCTTAAATGGGATCACGAAAGATCAGAAACTAAGATCTCCAGTTTAAAGTCTGAAAGCAAAAAAATGAAATGAAATGAAATGAAATGAAATAAATAAAATAAAATAAAATAAAATAAAATAAAATAAAATAAAATAAAATAAATAGGTATCTTTAAACTGTGAAGGCAGCAGTGTTCCGTGTAGATGTTGGGAGAGCAACGTGGGTGGGTCCGATTCTATTCTGCAAAGCTAGAAACCTCAGGTATTTACCTGGGAGAAGCCTTGTCACAACAAACTTCCTGCTGCCAACTGCATCATGGGGAGCAGCTGGGTTTGAGAATCGAGGTGTGCTATTTAAAACCGCGTGGTGGGGATTTGACTGCTGTCTGCCAAGTCTCGTCTTTTGAGTAAGTGTGTCGATTTTACCGGCAGCAGTTTGCAGAGGCCACAGTGGCTGTTAAGAACAGAGGAAGCCCGGCCTCGCTGGCTCAAGCCCTGAGACCCTCATTGCAGACACACAGAGAACAGAGAACAGAAGACACTGAAATACCCAGGCTGTGCTTCGGGAAAATCAGTACCTAGAGAACTGGGGAGAAAAGTTACTAGTCTTGGAAGGGGGAAACCTGAGACAATGACCTTCCTTTTACCCAGCTGAAAATTTTTTCCCTTTTTTTTTTTTAAAACTTAAAATTTTTTTTAAAAGATTTTATTTATTTATTTGAGAGGGAGAATGAGAGAGAGAGAGAGCACATGAGAGGGGGGAGGGTCAGAGGGAGAAGCAGACCCCCTGCTGAGCAAGGAGCCCCATATGGGACTCGATCCCGGGACTCCAGGATCATGACCTGAGCCGAAGGCAGTCACTTAACCAACTGAGCCACCCAGGCGCCCAAATTTTTTCCCTTTAAAAAAAAAATGTGCATAAGTTCTTTTGGAATTTCAACAGTGTTATGATGGCAAAATGAAAAGCATCTCCTCTGAGGGGAAACTGAGGAATGTTGTTATCAAGAATTTGGGGAAAGGGGGTTGGACTATTTGTCAGAAAGCTTAATAATTCGGTTGGGCTCAGCGTGTATCAGCTACCTCTTCTCTGCCAAAGAGCAGAGAACTGAAGCTTCTTTCAATCAAGAAAGAGGATCTGGGTGGGCGAGCGCTTCTCCTGATAGGGACAAGAGTTTAGGAATAGGAAATGGTGGGAAGATGGGTTTGGTCATTGGAGTGAGCTGGTATGAGGCTTTCTATCTTATGGGGATGAAGTCACAGGCTTTCAGGGCACAGGGGACTAGATGAGGCTGGGTGTGGAAGCAAGGGATCTCCTAGAAGTCTCCAGGCCAGGAGAAGGGCTGATCATAAGGGTGGTCTGAGCAGGACCTTCTGAAGCCTGAGGGAATCTTCCCGGTCAGGGGAGGGAGTGTGTTACAGGCCTCTAAGAAGGGCCAGAAAGGCCAGTGTGAGGTCAGAGGAAACCACTTAACCAAGGGGCCCTTACCTGGAGTTAACACTCTGAGAATTTTACCAGACCTTGAGGCCAAACCAAGAGCTTCCAGATTAGGTTGTAAATCTGAGTACTTCCATCAGTCTAAAATACAATCCATAACGGGTTGAAGGGAGGAAGAAAGAATAGGGGCTGATATTATGGAAAGAGCTAAGACTTTGCGACCAGACATATTGTGTGACCTTGGGCAAGTTACTTAACCCCTCTTGGGCCTCAGGCCCTTCATCTGTAAAATCAGCATAATAATATCTACTTTGAGATAGTAGGGTAGCTCCTTGTGTGTTCTGGGTGGGGTTGGGGGCTGCCAGCTCAGCTCCAGGTCCAGATAGCTGTTGTGAGAAATGCCTGTTAAGTAGCAGCACAGGACCTGGAAACTGTAGGTGCTCAATAACTGTTAGCTCCTTCCCCTTCCAAAAGGTGCGCTGGCAAGTCAATCACTCTCCGTCTAGAGTTGCACTGTCCCATATGGTGACCAGCACTAGCCACATGTGGCTCTCAAGCACTTTAAACGTGGCTAGTCTGGATTGAGATGTGCCCTGAGTGTAAAGCACACGCTCAATTTCCAAAACTTTGCGGGGGGGGGGAGCTCCCCCCACCAACCCCAAACTAAAATGTCTTATTAATAATTTTATGGTGATTACACATTAAAATAATAATCTTTCGGCTATATTGGATTAGATAAAATATATTATTAAAATTAATTCCACCTGTTTCTTTTTACTTGATTCAATGCAGCTACTGGAAAATTTTAAATGACCGTGTAGGTCACCCTTTATTCCAATTGGACAGTGCTAATCTAGCCACTAGATGTAGCTAGGGTTGGAAGCTGTTTCCAGAGAAGTTTATTCATTTCTATACCTTGGGCTTATGCTTTGGTTCATTGTCCCAGTTCTCCCAGTAAAAGAGCCTTTTGAAAAAGTGTCGTCCAAGGCTCAACCAGGATGGGTGGGAGATGTCCGTGCGCCCCTAGTGGCTAAGTGTGGTGGTGGCCACAGTACTGGAAAAAGGAGGCAGGGCAGGTCTATGAGGTATCAGGTGGGACAGTCAGGGCAGCTGAGGATGGACCATTCCTTCTTCGCCTGGAGCTTCACTCCAGATCCCTCTACTGTCCTTTATTCCAGAAGGACGACCCCATTCTCTCTTATTTCAGAAGGCTCCCATCTTATACATGAACTTGGCAGGAAGCAGGCTCCCACTGGGCAGTAACAAACACAAGTGCAAGAGAAAATGCCACTTCAAAGCCACCTTCGGAAAACCGTAGTTTCCAGAGAAATGAACAGCAGACATTCACAGATATGAGAATGTTCTTTTTTTCTCTCTCCCAAGAAGTGTGGTTGGTTCTGTTTTTTAAACTGTACATTTTACTGTACATTTCTTTTTTAGCAAAAAAAGTTGGCATTTATATTCTGACCACACAGATGTAGCTTTCCAAAACTCCCAGTCAGAAACATGACAAACACAAGTGCAAGTACATATCATGTCATGACAGACCTCGGGGCCACTGACCGGAATATACAGTTCAGTCCTCCCCTTCGTGTCCACCATTTCCTTCTGGGTGTCCTAACCCAAAGGCAAAAAGAAAGGTGGTATTTGGGGTCACTTCCTCAATGGCTACATTTAGAAAGACTAAAGGAGAAAGGTGAAGGGAGGAAAAGGAGAGAAGAGAAACTCGGGCAGGGCAAGAGGGAGGGAGAGAGGGAGGGAGAGATTTCCGTTCAAGTCACCCAATTCCATGGCTGCCACCATGACTGGGGAAGGCCTGTGCTATGGCCCTGGGACTCGCCTAGAAAATTAACATGTCTTAGGAAGAGAACAGCCTGGGCTGCTAATGACTGTCAGGACCAGAAAGGGATGGGGCAAGGCAGAGGGTCAACAGGAAGAACAAGAATGAAGACAAGAGAGTGGAGGGAAGGTGAGAGGAGGCAGGAGGGGTGGGAGGGAGAAGGGCAAAGAAGAGGGATTTGGAGGCTCCGGGGCTAGAGCCAGAAGGCAATCCTGCATAGACAGTTCCCTACCAGCTCCTTGTGTGTTCTGGGTGGGGTTGCGGGCCGCCAGCTCAGCTCCAGGTCTGAGCCCATCAGAACCCTTCAGCAGAAGTGGACTCACCTGGACATTGTGTGTGGTGTGGTTGGCAAGTGGAAGGAGGGAAAAGAACAGGAGAGAAGCTAGAGATCAATGGCAGAGACTCAGAAGAGCAATGAATGGGTTGGGGAGACCGAGGGAGAGGTAGTATGTTGGCAGTGAGGAGATCTAGAAGAGACGGAGACCAGGAGAGACAGAGAGATGCAGGGGAAAGTCCTCCAGATGCTTCTAAAACAGTTTCTTCCTGGCCACATGTCCTCTGCCCCCTCTTGACATGGTCTGGAATATGGGGGTTCATCCCCTGGTAGAAAGGAACCCATGTGCACCCCTCCCATTGCCCTCTGTCATTTCCATGGATGGATCCTCCTCAAAGCTGGCATCTAGGAAAGGCATCCCCCATGTCCCACCCTGAGCCACCTTCCTCAGGAACAAACAAGGGATGGACTTTGGACACAGAAATGCCTGAGCCAGGGTGAAGACAGCATAGTGAATCCCAAACACCATCCCAGGAGATGACCTTGGCACCTGCCCTGACTTGGTCACTAACTCACTGTGCGACCTTGAGCAAGTCCTTTATACTCTGGGGCAGGTGGGGGAGGGAGAGAGGGTTAAGGATGAGATGATTGCAAACACCTCTTCAAACTTCAAAACTCTACCATTCTAAAAAGATTCCAATTTCCCCCTCCCAAACCTCTAGAATTCTCCCTCTGTGTCCAGTAGGAAGAAAAGGGACGCTCTACCTGCTTGTGCTGCTGGTACTGCTGATCTGGAGACCATAATATCTAGAGGCATGGAAGAGTTCGTTAGTCCTTAGAACTTGAAGGAAATCAAAGACTGGGTACAATCCAGTAGTGTGAGAATTAAAAGACTGAGATCCAAAGAGAAAAAGGGTCTTGCCCAACGTGTTCAGCTGGTTATTCAGTGGTGGCTCTGGAACCCAAACTGAGAGCTTTGGACTCCAAGTCCAGTGCTCCTTTAGCCACCCCGCTCTGCTTCGTCAAGAGAAGCCCTCTTGGCCAGCCACATGCTTATGCGGACTTTCAGTCCCAGGTTCCTCCCCCAAAGAGGTAAAAATCCTACAGCAACTCCAAAAGTTAACACCCTTTATGCCCTTGTGCCTCATAAAGCCCTTCTGCCTTTCCCACACATAAGAAGTTCTGGAAGTTACTCTTCTGGTTTAGGCTACTGTGATGGGTGTGGGGCATGATGTCTGAGCAGAGGAAGCTGGGTCAGGTATGCTGGTGGCTGCCCATCCCTCCCAAGCACGGGGACAGTTGGGAATAAGGAGGAGTCTGGACAGGGGATGCCTCAGTCTTCCCTCCAAACAAGTGTGGAACCAGAATCTTTCCCTTCTCTTGTCAACGGACCATAATCTCCCACTATCAGGACTGCTGGGAACCCACTCTCACATGAAGAGTAAATTCTCCATCATCTGTGTGAATGAAGAGGAGGAGTCTGGGAAGTGGGAAACATAAATTAAGAAATAAAAACAACGCTGGAACCATAAGCAATCCAAAGCCACTTGCTTACACGCTACATTCGTGATCAGAAAGGAGGGAGTCCGCCTTTCCAAACACTCAGGGCTCAGTCCGACATTTTAGCGATCGAATCCGCTTTCCCTGAGCACACCCCGGCTGGGTGGTGGGGGACAGGCTTGGAAGGTGGTGTGGCTTGGGAGGGGCGTTGACAGGGAGACGAAACTGTCCCTAGATGTAAACATCACCATGGAAACTCCACAAAGACTTGCCAGTACAGATTCTTTCCCCTTCATCTACCCTGCAAGGGTGAGCGGCAGGAGGGCCCCCCCGGCCTACACCGTGCTCTCCATCACCCACTCGGAACTGCCAAAAGTTCCCCGGGCCACCACCAGGTCACTCTCCTCAAAGGGCAAGAGCATGCCGTTGACAGAGAGGCTGCGCTTTGTCCAGATGTTCGAGACCCTCCGCGGGGGGCTGTAGCCACCAGGGGCGACCCCTCCGGCTGCCGCAGCTGCAGCAGCAAAGTCCCCCATGTCGAAGGAATGGCTGCGCTTGGCCTTGCCCTCCAGGGGCAAGGGGAGCAGGCTCCTGGCCCGGGCGGCAGGAGGCCCCAGCAGTGGCTCTCGGTCCGAGTGGTGGCCCCTGGCCGATGTCCCAGACCCTTTCCCGCCTGGAGTCCTGGAGTCCAGCAGCTCCTCCTTTCTCTGACTCTTGAGGTCCAGGGAGGCAAAGGCCCCCATCAGGCGGTCAAGGTTAGGCTTGGGGCGGGGGGCAGGGGGTGGGAGCCGCCAGGGGCCCCGTCCCAGCCCTGCGGCTTCCCCGCTGCCCAGGGAGCTGGAGGAAGAGGAGTCGCTGCCCCGAGCCAGGTTGGCACTGAACTGCACAAGTTCACTGCGCACCACCACCTTGGGTGGCCCCTGCATGGGGGCTGCGCTGGGTGCACTGGCCAGAGTGGGTGGCGGGGCCCCGTTGGTCTGCGAGTGCACGTTGCTGACCGCAGTGGCCGCCAGCTTGCCCGGGGCCTCCTGGTTGCAGACCTTGTAGCGCACCATGAGGATGACGATGAAGACCAGCAGCGTGGCCACGATGATGCCGCCGATGACCAGGATCATGGTGCCGCCCAGGATCTGGCTGTGCATTGACTGGCACTGGGGATAGTCAGCCTTGGTGAAGAACTGGGCACAGCCCACAATGTTGGTGGCCGTGAGCGTCGTGGCCGTGTCGTCCCACATGGCCAGCACACACAGGTCGTAGCCGGTTCCTGACACCAGGTTGTTGACCACGAAGGCCTTGTTGGAGGCTGGGATCATCCTGGGGTGGGGGGATGCAGAGGGGGAAGATGGTGAGGGTCAGCAGAGACAGAAAGACAGAGAGTGACAGAGACAGGAGAGGTTGGCAGTAGGGAGACAGACACATGGACACAGAGGGAATGAGGTGGAGCAGGAGAGAGAGGGGCAGGCGAAGAGATGGGAAAAGGAACCAAGGAGACAGGAGGGGTGGCGAGAGAGGAGGAGGAAGCGAAGGGACGAAGGGACGGCAGGGGACACGAACAGGGCGTGGGAGGTGGTGAAGGAGTCCCAGAGGTGGGAGGAGAGGGGCCCAGGTAAGAAGCCAGAGAAGGACAGGTGGGGGTGAAAAGGGCAGCGAGAGAGATTCAGGGGTGGGAGGGTCAGTGAGAGATGCACATGCAGACCAGGTGCCCAAGGGCCCCAAAGAGGCAAAAACAGACATCAGGAATGTGATGATGAAGGGAACAAGGGGGGGAGAGTGGAGAGCAGGTAGGGAGAAGGAGGTACACAGAAGAAGGGGAGCGCCTCGGGCAGAGATGGGAGAAGGACGACAGGAGGGGCAGAGGGAGAGACACGGAGAGGCAGAGAGGTTAAAGCCTGCAGAAGCCCAGTCTAGACAAACGGACCCCCAGCCTGATTCCCGCCCTGTCTCCCTCAGACTCTGGGAGGTGGTGGGAGCCGGGCCTGCCAGGGCCCCCGCTTCAGACACCCCAGACTCCATCCACCCCTGCTGTGTCCTGGAGATTCATGGACATTGCCTGAGCCCCTGCCAGGAGCCTGCACTGTGGGGAGTCACAGTCAAGGCTCTGCCCTCGGAGCCCACGCCATCCTTCTCTGCAAATGGCTTTCTCAGGCCTGGCAGGAGAATGTTTGCTGCGGCAAACTGGGCTGGAGGGGTCTAAGCAGAAGACAGCTAGAGGCGGGGAGGGGAGGCGGACAGTGCAATGTTGAAGACTGGAGGGCGATTCTGCTTCCCAGAGAGAAAGGATGATTCCTCCCTCGCGGGCATAGCAGGCCAGCCTCACCCAGAGAGGCCTGGGGAAAGAGAGTCTCTGCTCGGGGAGGCCTTGACTGGTCCCTCCACCTTAGGGCAGGGTCTAGTGGGGCTGCAGTCTCCCACGCTGGGGCCCATCTACTGTCCAGGGCCTTTCTCGCTGGGACCCTCAGGAAGCCTGGGCACACACCCTGATCTCTAAAGCCCCGTCCAGGTATGGTGCCTTGTGGTATCTCCAGAGACAATGCCCGTGTCACCCCATAAACACTCCTGCAAAGATAGTCACCTCGTCCTGGAGGGGCCATGTCCCTCTGAGCCTTTCCCACCGCCCCTCCTCCCGAAGGGCCCTCCGTTCTGCAGTCCCCTACTACTCAAGGGCTCCATTAGCACCCCTCAACCCCGCAAACCCAGAGCCAGGCAGCTTAATTGAGATCTCAAATATGAAGTACCGGAGCCTGCAAACTTCCACCCGGGAACTCCCTCACACAGGATTGGAGCTGACAAGCATTTATTGACGTCCCGTCAGTGGGCAGCGCAAGAGGCCATTGCCTCCCTCCTCACGTTCCCAGCCTGCTCTGTGGAGGGGGAAGCCACAGTGGAGGAAACTTTGGTCCCTGGCCCCACCCCCAGCCCACAGCTAAGAGAGGTGGGGAGGTGGGGCCAGGGCCGGGTGGGGGGCGTTGTGGGGGGTCCGCAAGGGCCTGTAGGCCAGCCCCTTAGGTCTATCTGTTTCACCTGGGCATCGTGGCAATCCTGAGAGCGTAGGGACTAGTGCTCTCATGGCACAGAAGAGGAATGGCCAAGATTCAGAGAGGTTAAGTGATTTCCTGAAGTCACACAGCTGGGACTGCTAAGATGGGCCACTGGACTTTAACACTGGTTTCTAGATCCGTAGTCTGGGTTTGCTCCTTACCATGTAACAAACACGGGGCATTTTCCTCATCTCACTGAAAAGCTTGTCCCAGCCTGTGGCCTGTCAGCCACCCCTTCCCTAGAGCAGTGCTCTGAGCCCACCATGGCTCACACGCCGCCACCAGCAGGACCTCTGGCCTGCTGGGCCACCCACTGGGCAGAGCCCACTTCATTCCCCCTCAGAGCTGACGAGAGAAGTTGGAGAGGCAGGAGCAATCCACAGCCAGAACAGTGACGACAGTAGGAGCAAACCCCAAGGGTCACCTGTGTGCCAGGCCCCATTTTCAGGGCCCTATGGCTATCAGTTCACTTGGTCCTGTAGCAACTCTCTGAGGCAGCCCCTACCATGATCCTTAGTTGCAGCTGGGGAGGCAGAGCTAAGAAGCAAAGATACACAGCTGGGCTTTGACCCCAGACCACTGCCCCCCAGTACCCCGCTGGGGCGTGTGCAATGTCAGAGCACATCCATTGGAGGAGGGGATGGGCCAGCTTGCCTACTGAACACCTGTTCTGGGATGGGGTTTTCACATCCGGTGTTGCGCTTAACCTTTGCAGCAATCCTAGGACGCAGGGGATGGACCACGAGCCCAGAACTTTTATCCATGTTTAGCTGTCGTCTGGAAAGCAGACACTGCCGCTACTGCTAATTAAGAATAAAGAAGAAGTGGGCGCCTGGGTGGCTCAGTTGGTTAAGCGACTGCCTTCGGCTCAGGTCATGATCCTGGAGTCCCGGAATCGAGTCCCGCATCAGGCTCCTTCCTTGGCAGGGAGTCTGCTTCTCCCTCTAACCCTCCTCCCTCTCATGCTCTCTGTCTCTCATTCTCTCTCTCGCAAATAAATAAAATCTTAAAAAAGAAAAAAAATAAATAAAGAAGAAGAGGGGCTAAGGTCGAGTGAGGGCTTCCTGTGTGCCAGGCACTGTTCGGAGATCTTCAACGGGATGAACACTCATAATAGTAATCATCATCTCCATTTTACAGATAAGAACCAGAGGCACAGAAAGGTTAAGCTGGCTGCCCAGGGACTCCCAGCTAGTTAGTAATTGACAGAGCTGGGATCTGAACTGGGCAGTCTGGCCTCAGGCGACCGTTGTGCCACCCCGGCTCTCAGACACTATCTTGTTTTCCTGAGGCCTCGGGGTGACTCTGTGCAAGACCCTGCCTGGCCTCTCTCCCCTTTGCTTCCCAAGTCCGGGCAGCTCAGAATATGATGAAGCCACAGTGGGCCGCACTGCTGATGCAGGTATAACAGGGCGGGCTGGTCCTTGGCAGCAGGGGTGAGAGAGGGCGGGCTGGGAGAAGCTTCCCGCTATAACTGGCGCGTCAGAAACATGGCCAGAGGAAAGGGCCTTCTTCCCAGGATTAAGAGCAGGGAAGTAGCTCCGGGTTCCTGGGCGTGTGTGTGTGTGTGTGTGTGTGTGTGTGTGTGTACTCATGGGCGAGCCAGAGCCAGCTGGCTACAAACAGCCTTGACAATCAAGTCCACCTTGAGCAAAAACAATAATAACCAGCGTGAGTACTAATCTTGTGCCTGGAAGTTTTGCACATTATCTCACTTTACCCCCTGACAACCCCTGGAGGAAGTCATTATCATCATTCCCATTTAGGGAAGGAGGAAGCTAAGCAGTTGTCACTTTCCCTCGGGGGAGTGGGGGAGCTGAGACCAGATCTGGATCCGCAGGGATTCAGAGCCCACACTTCTAGGCATAAGCAAGGCTGCTTCCCACCCCGGGCAACCAAAAGGACAAACTGCACGAGAAAGTCATGTGAAATGGGCTCTATTCAAACTCTAGTGACAGAACCAAACTCATCCCTGCCCGCATGGCCCTGTCTACCTGCTCATGCTCCCCAGCACAACCAGCTGCTGATCCTCCAGGCTAGATCTGGAGAGCCCGGGGCCCCACTTTACTCCTATCCACGTTCCACGTTCCACCTTCTGGACTTCTCGCTGCCTTCCATCTCCACACTCATACTTTTGCTTAGGCCTTGCCATCTTTGGTGTGGAGGAGCGCAGAAGCCTCCAAATAGGCCTCCCTGCCTCTGCCTGGGCTCCCTTCATATCCATGCTCAGCACCACCAACCCCAGAGCGCACCATCTGAAACAACTCTGGCCACGCCCCTCGCCCAATGAAACATTGCTCAGGGGCTCTCCGTGACCTACAAGAGTCAGTCCAAGCTCCCGAGCGGGGCTCCCAAACCAGGCTGCCCATCACCTTCTTGTCCCTCCACCCACGCACTTTGCCCACAATCTTTAGGAAAACACCTCGGAATCAGCTGGGCCCAATAGGGGCGGAAGGCATACTCACAGAGGGGTGATTAAAGCCTTTGCTTACAAAGGACTTTGTTCTAAAGGGGTAGATTCGGGGATGGGGGACCGTAGGGAACATGCCATAACCCAGGGCTGGTAGCAGCCACGCTGTTCCCCAATCTAGCCCTGAGCATACCAGGGGAGGTCACCAGACCCTGACCTCACTCTCTTCCCTCCTCTCAATCTTCTGCTGTTGCTCCCCGTGGCTGAACCCCACCGAAAGCCGGGGTTCCGGGTGGCACACTGGTCAGCCTTCCAGGGCACACAGCAGCACAGAGGAGGGGATCTGGGGAGGCAATGGGCAACATCTGGCACAACCACTGGGTCACAGCCCTCCTTGTGAAAGACACATCCCTGAAATCCTGATAGGTTTTTCTATCACATACACAGGCGACATCTCTGCAGAAAACATGAATTGCTATTTTAAGTTCAGTTGCTCCAACATGTTAAATTTAATTAAGCTCACGTGCTCTAAAGCACAATTTAAAGCTTGCAACCCCAAGCACTTACCCAGGAAAAACAAAACAAACGTAAGTGGCTGCTTCTGAGTTGTTTTTCTTTTTCCCCTATTAATATTCATTTGGCATTCGTTCATTCAGCTTAATACTATCAGACAAATCTACAGCGGATGTCTACAGCTGATGCCAGAGGTTTAGGGAGGAATCACAGGAGCATACTTGTTACCCGACTATTTGCTCACACGTCTGTCTTCCCTTTCACCTGTCCCCACGCTGGGTGCCGAGGAACTACATTTCCCAGGCTCCCTTGCCTGTTCCCAGGCTCCTTGGCCTCGGGCCTCAGGGAAGAGTTGGCCCATGAGGGCCCTGGAAGAAGGCTGGAGGGCCCGAGGTGGGGGAGAAGCCAGCTATTTCTTCCTCTTTTTCTGCTTCATGTGGTGGCTTCCCATCAGGTTCTGGGCCCCCCTCTGTGATCCCAGCTCCTGGGGTTCTGGTTCCTGCAAGATGGATTTGGATCTTTGGCTCTGGTCATGTCATCTCCTGTGCTCCCCACCCAGGGAGAGGTGGGAGGGGGCTACGGCTTCCTGCTGTCGCTCACCTCTGATGCCTCCCTGCCCCCTGGTTGAAGCCCCAGCGATTCCATCCCCTGTGTGGCCCAACCCCTGTACCGAATTCCCTCTTAGATCTAGAGCGTGTTTTTATTTTTCCTGTCTGATTCCTGAGTGGCGTGGGAGGTAACCTTCCCGTGATGAGAATGTTCTACCTTATCATTTTCCCCTTGCATTTCGGGAAAAGACTGTCCTGGCTTCACATCGGCCTCAGCACATCTTGGCCTTAGCCTGATGGAACTCCAGCTTCAGGAAGCACTAGGCCACCTTCTCTGACTCTCTCCCCACTCCCCACATAAGACACCACGACGCCTTGGCACCTAGCAGCCCCTCTTCCTGGAAGCCTCCTATCTCTTTCTCCACCGGGTGACTGTGTCCTTTGGGGCCTTACCCAGACATCACGTTGGACCCCACTGAGCCACTGAGAGCTGCCCCCGCCCTCGCACACCCTTGCCTTAGAGCCCTCCTCTGTTTATGCGCGGCCGAGACCCCCTTGAGGACAGGGGCCTCGTCTTACTCACCTTGTAGCTCCACTGCCAGTCATGGTATCTGGCCCAGAGTCACTGCTGAGTAAATATGTACCTTACAGTTGAGTGAATGAAAGAGTACTTTGTTAAATGTTAAGGCCTATACAAATGGGAGAGAATCTTCTTTAAATATGATGGCTGGCTAATGGTGACTCGCAGACACTGGCTGGTCCCCAGGATGTCTTTCTGGAGAGGAGTTCTTCTATATGCTTGAGGCTCACCGTGTGCCCTCCTGACCACCTTCATGGATGTGCACATAGATACGTGTGTGGAGAGTGTGAGTGCGGACATGGAGGTGCATCTGTGTGTGTGGGTGGGGGGTGTCAGTGCTCACATACAGATGGTGTGCAAAGGTGCTGGTTCCCCCCAATGTTAGTCACTGCTCTGCTCCCCTT
This sequence comes from Mirounga angustirostris, assembly GCF_029215605.1. Classification (NCBI taxonomy): domain Eukaryota; kingdom Metazoa; phylum Chordata; class Mammalia; order Carnivora; family Phocidae; genus Mirounga; species Mirounga angustirostris. Next base: position 36,756,755 of record NW_026991716.1, read on the forward strand.
CTGCCCAGTCTCAACCGTCCCAGGCACTCTTGTGTGTCCCCTGACACTTCTGAGGAGACTCCTGTGCGCCCTTGCAGGCCAGGCCCAATCCTTCCTAATAGCTACCATTAAAGGTATCAGGGCATCCAAGAACAGGAATGGGAGAGATCCTGAGTCTCTGCCAGGGCCTCAGGGCAAAGCCTGGTAGCTGACTACCAGAGTCCACTACCCACCTCCCTGGACTCACTCCGGACTACATTCCCCTGTCTCCCTTGTAGTTAAGGGAATCCAAGTGATACATTCTGGCAAATGGAATGTGGGCCCCTGGGCCAGGCCTTAAAAGAGAACTGCTTGTCCCATATTCTCCCTCCCTTCTGCGGCCAAACACGGGGTGCGGCGGCCTGTCTTGACCACGCAGGTGACAGTGAGGCCTGAGGGATGGTAGAAGTCAGAGGTGACTGTGTCTCCAGGTGAAGAAGACATCATGCCCGCCCCCCCATCCATGATGCACCACGGCTGCCGGCTGGGCCCCTGCACTCATCTGCAGAAGCCACGTCAAGCTGCCCCACTCCACTTCCCCGGCTCTGCACCCTTATTACCGGCTCTTCTCAGAACCACCAGCCTGCCAACCTCTCTGGCAGGCTGCGAGATCTCGGGGCACATGAAAGAGCCTCATTAAACAGAGGTGAGCGGCCCTGGCTCCCCAGCCTCTCCCTCCTCCCGCAAGCCCTCAGAGGGGCCTGTTTGCTTCCCCCCACAAACTGCCAGGTAGAGGGGAGACTCGGCTGCTTCTCTCTGACATACAACTTACCTAGCACTTCCCATGTGCTGGGCATTTGACCGTCACGCTCTCTTTGATTCTGTGCCCTGCCCGTGTAAGTGGTAATAATTAGCCCCACATTACAGATGAAGAGACTGAGGCTCAGGCAGATGGGTCACTCCCTCAAGTGCACGGGGCTGGACAGTGGCTGAGCCAGTGCTGTAAGCCAGGCCTGCCAGTCCCCTGAGCATGATCTGCCTTCTACTGAATTGCCTAGAACTGAATTGAGCAGAGTCAGATTTTAACAGCAAGCCAGTCTTAGAGTCATGCAAACTGACAGCAATACAAAAAAAAAAAAAAAAAAAATCATGTATTACTACAATGACAGCTGATATTTACTGAACACTTACCATATGTCAAACACTCTTCTGAGTATGCTACATGTATTAAACTAATTTAATCCTAATGGCAACTCTATGAGGGAGGTATACTATTATGATCCTCATTTTACAGATAAATAAACTGAAACTCAGAGAAGTTTTTTGCCCAACGTCTCTTAGAATGTTTGCGCCTGGATAAGATTTGAACCCAGCACTCTCACATTACCTCCATCAATGCTTACGATAACCCCGAAAAGTACCTTTCATAATTATACTCCCAGTTTAGAGAGAGTAACTGACTTGCCCCAAGGTTGCATAGCTAATTAGGGGTAGAGATGGGATTTCGGTGAGCCATGAGGGTTGTCTGCCTGCTTCCTGAGGTTCATGTGAGGTCTAAAGATACTGAGGGAGCCACATGGATATCTGTAGGCAGTTCCCTCACAGAGGGAGCTGCCAGGGCAAAGGCCCTGAGGCAGGAACAGTGAGGAAGCTGGTATGGCTGGAATAGAGTGATGGAAAGGAAGAGTGGTAGGAGATGAGGTCACCAAAGTAGTAGCCAGGAGCCAGGTTCTGGAAGGCTTGTAAATATGTTCAGTGTTGTGTTCCAACTCAGAGTATTTGCTGGGCGGCAGGTTGAGGAGGATTCTGAGGCTGTGTTCAAATTCAGTGGGACAGAGTGGTATGGGTCTGGAAGAACCTGTGTCCTGTATTTGTTGTTTCTGGTCTAGGGATCAGAGAATAGTTAGAATTACTGGAATCACTAATATAAGCTGTCGAATCCCCTCTTCTGGTGTCTCATGCCAGATGCTGGCCTTCCCTAAGTGCATGGCCCTGAGTGATAACAGGGAATGAGATTATCATGGAGCTGGGGTGACTGAGCGAGGCTCCAAGATTCAGAAGTTTCTTATCAACCTCTGACCAGGGCCAGGGGCCAGGGACCAGTCTCTGTCGCTCCCTTTCTGCCTTTGCCCCTCCTGAGAACACAGGGTCCCCCGGGTGTCCCAAGGCCCTCTGTCTTCTTGACAGTTACTTCACTCTGTCAACAAGTAAAGAAGTCCCATTCAAGATTATTGAGATTCTGAGACAAAGCCCCTACTATCCATTCCCATAGCCCTCAGGAGAGCAGGCCGGGTGGGGGATCAGAGCCCTTGTTGAACTGGTCTCTGGGTAAATTCTCTTGCTCTTCTTCCCTCTGCCTCTTCTGCACCAGCAGCCAGAGGATCTTGTAAAAGCCAGTCAGATCAAGTCTTTCCTCTGCCCAACACCCCCAGTGAGGCTTGTCTCATGTGTCAAAGTCCTTGTGTGGCCTACAGACCCCATGTGATCTGCACCTCACCTCTCTTATTTCCTCTCTTTCTCCTTACCCAGATTGCTCTGCACCAGCACCTGGCCTCCCTGCTAGTCCTCAAACCTGCCGACGGTGCTCCTGCCTCAGGGCCTTTGCGCTGGCAGTTGCCCTTACCTTAGTGCTTTCCCTCCAGAGTCCCTATGCTCACTACTTCACCTCCTTTAATTCTGCTCCAATGTTGCCTTCTCTGACCTCCTATTTAACATGGTGTGCTTCCTCTCATCTCTATCTTGGCTGCCCCATACCCCTTACTCTGCTCCATTCCCTCCCCCTCCATTCCACTGTTATTGCCTGAAAGATGTTATCATTTGCTTATTTACTATGCTTACTATTAATTATCTTTCTCTCCTTGCAATAGAATCAATCTCAGCTCTCCTTCTGGGGATCAGGGTTTTTTGCCTGTTTTGTTGGCTGATATTTCTCCAGCCTTGAGAACAACACTTGGCACAAAGGAGGCCCTTAAAAACATTTGTTGGGCAGGTGAACGAAATGCATGTTCTATATTTGCACCACTGAACACAGTAGCTATATGTGGCTATTTAAATTTAACTTCAAATTAATTAAAATTGAATCAAATTAAACATTCAGTTCCCCAGTCACTCTAGTCACATGTGGCTAGAGGCTACCACATGGGACAGGGCAGCTGCTGAGCATCCCCCGCCCCGTCCCAGAGTTCCATCGGATGGTGCTCTTCTAGAGCATGCTGAGCACTCCAGCAGGAGGTAGACCCTTTCCTGTATGAGCCCCAGCACCCCAAACTGATGGGGCCAGGCCAGGGAACACTTTCCAGCTCAGGGACCACTCCTAGAGGTTTCCAGAGGGCTTCTGAGTTCTCTTTCTCCCCACAAAGTCTCACAGTGACTTTGGACAGCTTCATCCCTTCATTTTGGTTCTTCCAGCTTCTCTTGGCTCCTCGGACCTCAGGTTCAGTGGGGTCTTTTGGGGGTTCCCCTGGGCCTGGCTCAAGCTCACATGCCCCCGGACTGCTCTGAATCTCTGCTTTGCCAAACGGAGGCTCTGCGTCCCCCTCTGGTTCTCTGTTTCTAAATCCTCATGCTTGCTTTTCCACTTTCCCTCTATTAGTTACACTTCTGTTGCATAAGTCTCTATTAAAAAAAATCTCCGATAAATATAAAAAAAATCCCCAATGATAAATATCACCCCTCCCAGGAATACCTACCACCAGAAAGAAAGAAAAGGTGCAGAGGCAGCAGAGTGCTGTGGTGATGAGCAGACCCTGGAGCCAGCCTGCTGGGTTCCAATGCTTGCTCCACCACTTACCAGCTATGAGAGCTTACCACGGGCAATCTCTTAACCTGTCTGTGCCTTAGTGGCCTAAAAATACCCAATTTCTGTAAAATGGCACACTTATAAGCTCTGCCTTAGAGGGTCATTATAAGGTTTACATGAGTCATGATTCACAAAGAACCTAGGTCAGTGTCTGGCACAGAGTAAGATCCTCTTGAGGATCTATTATATAAAGGAGCTGGCGATGCTGAACCAAAAGAAATGGATCTCTTACGCTGGAAATGCAGGCCTCGGGGATTTGTGGCTGGCAAACCTCACACCAGCTAAAAAGGGGGAGACCTGCGCTGTGCCTGGGTCCTGGCTGGGCCGGCAGGGAAGCATGGTGCCTGGGACACTCACCACAGAGACGTGTGTCCCCCACCCTCCCTGTGACTCCAAGAGTCTTTTTCTTTCGGAAGACACGTGGTGACAGCGTTAGTTAAACCCTGGCTGAGTGATTGCAGAGATGTCTGGAAATCAGGCCAAAGTGAGGCAAGCCCCAGCAGGCTGCTTCTGCGCTCACCTTCCCAGAGTAAGGGCTTACCTGGTGACAGGTGAGGGTCTGACCTGGGGAGACCTTTCCTTTGCTCCCTGACTCGGGAAGCATGGCACATCCAGCCATCCAGCTGCCTGGCAAGGGCGGGGGAAATCGCCAGGCCCCGTGTTTGGCCGGGACTACAGTGCCAGTGAGAGAGTTTCCCCCGCTCCACGGTGCTCCTTCACGGAGAGGATGGAGCCAGAAGGTCAGGGCCAGACCACTGGTCCTGGGTCATCAAGGTTCAAAGCCTGGCACCATCACTTACTGGCTGTGTGACCCGGGCAAAGCCACTCAACCTCTCTGTAAAGGGGGACAGATGGCAGGGCCTCCCTCACAGGGTCGTTATGAGGACTAAATGAGTCAGCTCCTGACGTGTGAATGGTGCCAGGTCCCTCGTGAGCACTCAGCATATGCTAGCTGGTGACTGAGGGTGTCATCTGGTCCCAAGGCGGGTGGGCCGATGAACCCAGCCGGCGTGAGATTAGATTCAGTTCCGAATAGGGAGGCAGGCACGCAGCCCAGCGCAGGGGCAGCCATCTGAGACCCGGGGGTCTGTCTTGGTGCCCTCGCTGGCCCAGCCTGCCCTCCGGCCCAGGTGCTTGTCTGGCTGACTCCCTGATGTCTGCTGGTCTGTCCCGCCTCCCCTGCCATCTCCACACACAGACCTCAGGAACGCCACTTGAGAGGGGTACAAATCCCTCTGCAACGGGCTCCTTTGGCTGTCAGCACCGTGCTCCCACAGGTCAGGGACAGGCCAGGTAGCCTGTCCAGCTCTGCACAACCTCGAGTGGAGGGGAATCCCGGCTCACGTCTGTGTCCTGATAACTGCCGCTTCTCCCACGGGCTCCGAGCCAACCCCAAGGGACATGCAGAACAAAGTGCTGTTTTGTTTGTTTGCTTGTTTTTGGCCATGTCGGGGCTTCTCTCAAATTGTGCAGTGGCTCTCCCATCCCACCTTGAGTTTCCACTCTTCCAGAATTAACATTCCCATTCCTTCTGACATTTCCTCAGGCCCCAGTTTCCTCTTGCCTCCCAGCTGCTCGCCTCCGGTCACATGCCAGTCTGTGACTCTCTGGGCCGTTCTGAGCACCGAGAACGGGGTCAGACGCCACCTTCCCTGATCAGACGTCAGCCTTCCCCTGAGCCTCCCCCACTCCCGCCCAAGACTGCATTGGACTTTCTGGAAGCAGCATCCCATCCGTGGCTCCCACTGAGCCTGCGGTCAGTGGAAATGCCCTGTGATTAGCCCAGGGTTGCTATGAAGCCCCGTTGTTACCATTCCGTTCCCCTAGAGCAGCGTCTCTACCATCGCTGGCTCGTTTCTTGCCATTGCAACCACCCAGGCGGGCTCCCCAGCCCACAGCAGGCCTCTCTTTCTGTGTGTCTTTAGCTTTCTTTCTGTCTCCCTTCATCCAAGTCTCAACAGATGTGAAACTTCTCTCTCTATTCACTTGTCCTTAGCTCCCAGCCCCCAAGGACTGGGTTGGCATGTCTCAGAGGAGAAAGTGTGGGTTTTGGAATCAGACAGAAATCTCTCTTTGAAGGTCGGTTCTGCCCCCAACCGTGTGACTCTGGATCATTTTCTGCCTCTGAACCTCTTAGCTCACGTGTGAGATGGGGATAGCTGTACCAGCCTCCTGTGTGAGTGTGAAAAATTAAAGGCAGTGGGGAGAAGCAGGTCTGCCCCTTCCGCTCCCTTCCCAGGGCCACTTGGTACCCCAGCAAAGAGGAGGATGATGATGATAGTTGGCTTTTTTCTCCTTGAGGAGTTGAGAAAAGCTTGCTCACTAACAATTCATCACTTACAGAGAAAAACACAGAAGGTGTCAGACCAATTATACCTTGTTGTAAACACAGGAGTGTTCAAAATAAAGATTCCCCACCAGCTGCGTTCAAAATGCACCCGAACAGGGGCGCCTGGGTGGCTCAGTCATTAAGCGTCTGCCTTCGACTCGGGTCATGATCCCGGGGTCCTGGGATCGGGCCCCACATCGGGCTCCTTGCTCAGCGGGAAGCCTGCTTCTCCCTCTCCCGCTCCCCCTGCTTGTGTTCCCTCTCTCGCCGTGTCTCTCTCTATCAGGTAAATAAATAAAATCTTTAAAAAAACAAAACAAAACACAAAACAAAATACACCCGAACAACTGTCAGACCCCAGGTCAGTGCCGCCCAATGATGTACCTGATCCAAGTCCCCCGGTTGGCAGATCCATCATTTCATGGGGGCACCACCCAGGGGTAAAGTCACCTGTGACACCAACCTCCTTAAAAATGTTATCACAGTGCACGCTTCAGCTGCACGTGTATGAAAATTAGAATGATACAAAGATGAGTACAGCCCTTGCACATAGATGACATGATAATTCATGAAGCATTGCATATTTTTATGAAATTCTGACACAGGCTACAACATGGATGAACCTCGAGGACATTCCTCTAAGTACAATCAGCCAGCTACAGAAGGACAGCTACGGCACGATTCCACTCACACGAAGTCCTGAGAGTGGTCAAGTTCAGAGAGACAGCAAGTAGAAAGAAGGGTGGCTGCCAGGGGCTGGGGGGCGGGGAAAGGGGGGCTGATGTGCGAGTGGTGCGGAGTCCGAGTGTGGGACGAGGGAAAGTCAGGGGATGGGTGGCGCACCTGCACAACAGTGTGGAAGTACTTCGTGACACTGAACTGCACACTCAAAAATGCCTAAAATCGTCAATTTCATGTTCCATATATATATATATATATATATATTTTTTTTTTAAGATTTTATTTATTTATTTGAGAGAGAGAATGAGATAGAGAGAGCATGAGAGGGGGAGGGTCAGAGGGAGAAGCAGACTCCCCGCCGATGTGGGACTCGATCCCGGGACTCCAGGATCATGACCTGACCGAAGGCAGTCGCTTAACCGAGCCACCCACGTGCCCCATGTTCCGTATATTTTAACACACACACACACACACGATGCCCCCCTGCAAAATGCCATCACAAAGCAAATTCTGCCAGGAGGGTAGGACAAAGAGAGGTTGCTGGAAACAAATTTGCCGCGTCCGCATGGCTGATGCACACTCGGCGGGCAGTCACCATCGGCAGGGCCTTCCTGGCTCTGTTGTCCGCGGGCTCGGTTGGCCCTGTCAGGTCAGGGATGGGCAGCATGTAGGGAGGGGCCTGGGTGGAATAGGGTGGCCCCTGGCCTTGTGTTTGCACTTCTCCATCTGTCCTGATGGTTGAAGAACAAGGCAGCTCCAGAGCAGAACTTGGCGTGAATCGAATGGGTGCAAAGAGGTTGCAGAAGAAAATCACGCGGTGGTCACGGTGTCCACCGTGGTGTTGGCTGGGCCTGGGTTCAACTCCCCCCCTGCCAGTGATTAGCTTTGGGACTCTAGGCAGATTATGTCACCCTCTCTGCATGAGTTAAATAGCAATGCTGGTACCTGCTTTGTAGGAACACCGTCAGGATGAAATGAGGTAAAGTGTGTGAAACGCTTGGCAGGACGCCTGAACAGGAAGCACGACGTTCTGTTTTGACGACGGGGGGGACGTCAACGCTGACCCTTGATAGAAGAAATCAAGATGAAATGAAGTCCTCAGTCATCTCATGGCTGAGTTTTGGGGTCCTGCCTTTCCCCCCTATTACAATCCCCTCTCTCTGTCAGACGAGAAGCTCCTCGAAGACGGGAATTTTCTCAACCCCGAGGTGGAATTTGTGCCGTGTGGGAAAAATTCACTGACTGTGCAGCGTAGGTAAGTCCCTTCACATCACAGCTCCGAGCCTTACTCAGTTTTCTTGCCTGCAAAATGGGTTCATAATATTGATCACATGGTATCTCTGTGAACATTAAACGGTACTGGTTCAGTACCGGGTACCGTGCTTAGAATGTGTGTGTGTGCAGTCAGAAGCAGCCATGCTGATGCTGGGGTTCGGTGTCTGGAGATCAGGTTCCATTCCTGGCCCCCCCATTGGCTAGCTGAGCAATCGCGAACAAGGAGATCTCGCTTGTCCGAATCTCAGCTTTGTCGTCTGTCCCATGGAACGCTAATCCTGCTACCCCCAGAGGACTCTTGGGCAAACCTAGGAAGATGGGAGTCTCCTGGGACGCAGCTCGTAAGTGGTGAAGTGGTCACAAATGTGAGGGGTCGTTCAGCACCCGTGCACGAACCAGTGATGGAGAAACTTCCTGGAGGGTTGCTCCAAGCTGCGTGGCTGGAGGCGGGCCCCCATGACCAAGTGGCCTGCTGGACACCTGGCTGGCCAGGCGGCAGCATCACTCTGCTCCTGCCTCCCCCAGCGGAGAGATAGCCTTTCCAGCCGGTGGACTGGAGGAGCCTGCTCAGCACTTCTCTGGGCTGCACTTCTGCTGATCCTCCCCAGGACACCGCTGCCCCTCACAAGCAGGCTGGCTGGGAAGGAATTAAGGGAGGGAGAGAATGACCTCTGGAGGGAGACCTCCCCACGGTGGGGAGGCTACTCCACTCAGCCAAGTGGGAGGGAGGATGGGGGGACAGAGCTGTCCCCACTCATCAAATGCCCTCCGGTCCAGGCTGGATGGACAAGGCTCTAACCCTGGCTTTGTCACGGACTGGCTGTGTGGCTCTCCAGCTACTTTTCTTCTCTGTGCTTCAGTGCCCAATTCTGACATTCTAGGATTCTATAAGAATATCACCAGAAGAGAGGTGACAGGAGCCAGGGGGAGGCAGGAGGAGGGCAGGTGGGGTACAGCCAGCAAAGGGCTGTGGGAGCTCGAGCACCAGGTTCCCAACCCTGAGAGCACATAGGATTTGGCATCCGAGTGACCTGGGCTGTGAGCTCAAATCCTGACTCACAACTTACGGGCTGCCTCATCGTTACCCTGCTGCTTAACTTCCCGGAACTTCATTCTTCTTGTTTGTAAAAGCTGTGTGCAAATCTAAATTGCAAGGTCATATGAGTATTAGAAATAATGTATGCAAAACACTGGCATACAATATATACTCAGTAGATCAGGTATGAGTATGGTGAATGCTTAACCTATTTTATCTCTATCTATCTATCTATCTATCTATCTATCTATCTATCTATCTATCTATCATCTATGTATCTATCTTTCTATCTCTCCATCTATCTCTATGTATCTGTCTGTCTACCGATCTTTATCATCACTATCATCTTTTTCATAAAGAACACTAGCACCATCCAACCCGTCCATCTCCCAGGAGGAGCTCTTGCAGAGGCAGATGAGCTGTCTGGGGGCACTGGTAGGTCGCCTGGGGGTTCAGGGGCTCAGTGCTGAGAAGATGAACCTTACTGTGGGATTTACTCATTAGCTGGGAGCTCTCAGGTGAGGCCGGCCTGGTCTAGAGGTACCCTGTCCTGGTTCTACCTGGGAATACCTAAAAGTAGCAGGATTACTATCCTCTCCCTCCCGAGCCCCCCGCAGGCCTGGGTAGCAGTTCCTATGGGGACAATGAGCACAGAATAGAGCCACTAAACGAACTTCAGTGTCCCTGGAGGATGACCATGTGGGTCTGTGATCTTCTTATATGGAAGTAATCATGTGAGTAAATCACGGTTGAGTACATCACAGACTTAGGTCTATGGTTTTCTGGGCGTCTCTCCAGCACTGTTATTGGGGTGTATGTGTCTGAAGCCCCAGGAATTGGCATGCTTTCCTCATTTTCCTGGTCCGGCTGTGGAGAGGCCATGCTGGGCTGCAGATGGAGCAAGGCTCATGAGGACCCCCTCCTGTCCCTCTTCCCTACACACAAGGTAGGATGGAGGATGAAGCTTCTGGCAGGGTGGCTACGTAAGTGAGTGTCCGTTGACCAGCATGTGCCTGAGTGTGTGCATTCATTGGCCAGTGTGAGCATGTGAGTGTGTGTCCATTGGCTGGTGTGTGCTTGAGTGTGGGTCTATTGGCTGGTATGGAAGCACCCTTGCTGTGTGAGCAGAGAGGAGGGTGTTGGCTTGAGGCCATGAACCTATGTGAGCATTTGAATGAGTGAGCGCTGTTCAGGGTCCTCCATCGCTGAGCACACCAATCCCCAGCTTGCACTGTGGGTGATGGGGCCAGAAGACACATCAGCCAAGTTCCCGAGAGTGATGAGTGATTTACCACTGTCTTTATCCACACTCCGGTATTTTATAGTTCCTGTGGCTCTGATGGAATAAATGTGACCTTTTATTCTTCACTTTGCTCAAGACTCAAGGTCAACAGCCCAGCTGTGATCCATCGGCAGCTCCCTCCGCCGGCCGTTCATGAGCCAGGGAGTCCTGTGGCTGTCAGAAATTCATTTAAGAAGATGTCCTTGAGGGGGGCTGCAAGGCTCCCAGGACCTGGCCCCACTCCCTCCCTGCCCCATCTCCTAGACTCTGCCCCTCGCTCTCCCGCTGTAGCCAACTAGGCCCCTCACTGCTCCTCACACCTGCTCTAGCCTTGGGGCCTGACCTCTGCTGTTCCCTCTGCCAGGAACGCCCTTCCTGCAGACCTCGGCTTGGCTCACCTCCTTCGAGCCTCTACCAGGCCTCACCTTCTCGGGGAGGCCCACACCAGCCACCCTGTGTAAGCTTGCACCTTGCCCACTGCCTCAAGCCCCTTACCCTGCTCCTCTCTCCCCTGCAAAGCACCCACTGCCTCCCCACATCTAGATAATTTACTCATTTGTTGTGCTTGTTGCTTGCTTCCCCCATGAGGACAAGGATCCTCAGTTGTTTTGTTCACCGATGCATCCCAAGCACCCAGAATGGAAGCATTTATATTCTGGCATATTTGCCTCCGGTTTCTCATTGGTAACATGGGGACGATAATAGAAGCTCTCCACTTCATAGAGTTGTCGGGCAGATTAAATGAATGAATACCTAAAAGCACTGAGAACAGTGCTTGGCACATAGTTCAGTAAATGTTGGCTATTATTATTATACTCCATCACAGCTGGGAGTCAGAAGGAGGTGAGTGATCTGTGTGAAGGGCCCGGCAGAGGGGAAGGGGCTCATAGGCCTTCCACCTACCTTGTAAAATTTCCCTGACATCCCACAGTCCCAGAGCCCGTATTAGTGGACCCCCTTTGGCTTAGGGAGTTAGTTATCAGTAGATTCGTTCCTTTTTTTAAAAATCAAGAGAGGAAGCCAGGCAGCCCCCGCCTGCCCACCCCAGGCTGCCGGCTCCTGATCCTATAGGTAGTTAGCAGAACGTGACCAGCAAGCACATCCTCTGATGGCTGTGGTTTCTGTTCAGACCACACAGGACCCCAGCTCTGACCCAGGAGTTGGGTGCCTGGATTCTTCTCCCAGCCCGGGGACCCCTAACAGGCTATAGGACCCAGGACATGTCCCGTGTCCCCTGTCTGGGTCTCTGCTCTCCCTGGGCAGAGAAGGGGCTGGGATTAGACCATTTCTGAGGTCTTTCCAGGCTGGTCCGTTCATCCAAGAAATGTTCCCAGAGCACCTGTTATACGCCCGTACTGCTCCAGGCACTGGGGATACAGTGGTGGCCACTAGACACAAGTCCCTGCCTTGTGGAGTTGACATTCCGGGCGTTGGCAGGGAGGGGGGAGTAAATAATAAACATAATTGGTAAATGAGTGAATGTGTCATAAGATGGAGCATGCTATGGAAAAAAGGGAAAAGCGTAGCAGGTTAAAAGAAGGTAAAAGTGTGATGGGGCGCCTGGGTGGCTCAGTCGTTAAGCGTCTGCCTTTGGCTCAGGTCATGATCCCAGGGTCCTGGGATCGAGCCTCGCATCGGGCTCCCTGCTCGGCGGGAAGCCTGCTTCTCCCTCTCCCTCTCCCCCTGCTTGTGTTCCCTCTCTCGCTGTGTCTCTCTCTCTGTCAAATAAATAAATAAAATCTTTAAAAAAAGAAAAAAAAGAAGGTAAAAGTGTTGGTGGAGGGAAGGCAGGCTCAGCTCTAAGTGGGGATGACCAGAGAAACCTCCTTGAGAAGGTTACCTTTGCAGTGAGGGACATCTTACTTTCCAGGAACCTATGAATCTCAGCGATTCTTGGCACCCCTGTGTTCCAAGAGAGCACTGTTCAGGGTCCCCCATCGCTGAGCACACCAATCCCCAGCTTGCACTGTGGGTGATGGGGCCAGAAGACAGATCAGCCAAGTTCCCGAGAGTGATGAGTGATTTACCACTGTCTTTATCCACACTCCAGTATTTTATAGTTCCTGTGGCTCTGATGGAATAAATGTGACCTTTTATTCTTTACTTTGCTTAAGACTCAAGGTCAACAGCCCAGCTGTGATCCATCGGCAGCTCCCTCCGCCGGCCGTCCATGAGCCAGGGAGTCCTGTGGCTGTCAGAAATTCATGGCACCATCTTCTGGCCCTAAAGGGGAGAGGCAAGAAGGGAAGAAGGCAGGCACACCGCCTGCCCCTTGGCGCTGGTTCTGGGCCTCACCCAGCCGGGAAGGACATGGTCACAGTGGCTCTAGGGGATGACGGCTCATTAAGGGCAGAGACCAAGCCATAAATCTCCTCCCGCTCTCCTGAGGACACCCCATCACTAGGGTTGAACCCGTGACCTGCGTTTCATTTCGGTCCTGGGAGGAGGCAGCGATGGGGAGGCCAAACAGCCGCGGTTCAAATGGCAAGTTATAAATGAGAATGCCCCAGGGCTGGCCATCACCTTCCTCAGCATGCAGAAGGGGCAAGAGGCGTGCATCAGCTTGCTGGCCTCCCGCAGAATCCTCCAGGCCCTTTACACAGCCAGGCCCTCCTTCTGCTTTCAAAGAAGCAATGGTTTTGTTTGTTAGACATCACCAGCACTGCTGGGACGTCCTTCCACTTGTCTGGCTGAGATCCCTCCCTATAGACCCCACCTGTGTCTCCTTGTTTCGTTCCTTACGTGGGGATAGGTGGGATGTGTTCATGTTTCCCCTTGCTCCTCATGGTGGTTCTGAGTGACAGTGGGTTGATAGTTCTGGGTTTGTGAAAAGATTAGGTGGCTGGGAGGCAGATGATCTAGAAAGGAAATAGGGTCACTGGTCTCTATTTTTTTTTCTTGTTTGTTTGTTTGTTTATTTATTTAAAGTAAGCTCCACGCCCAACGTGGGGCTTGGACTCACGACCCCGAGATCAAGAATCACATGCTCCACTCACTGCGCCAGCCACAGTTTGAATACAATACCTGTGACCCCAAGACATCCATCTCACTCCTCTCTACCCTAACTCACGTCCTGGGAGGAAGAAGAGTGGTCGGGAGCTATCTGGAGCATGGCAGGCCTGGGTTTGAATGCTGGCTCTGCTGTGTCCAAGCTGGGAGACCCGGGGCAGCTTACCTACCCTCTCTGATCCTGGAGATTCCTACCCTGTAAAGTTGTTGTTGTAGTTGTATGCATGCCCAGTGCAGCGGGATGCACACAGCAAGCGCTCAGATGCTAGCTGCATATTGTTAAGACAGCGAGGCACAGATCCTGGAGCCAGCCTGCCTGGGTTCAAATCCCAGGCAGAACACCTCAGGAAAGCTACTTAACATCTTTGTGCCTTGGTTTTCTCATTTGTACAAGCAAGAGAATAACAGGACCTTCGTCATCGAGATGTTGAAAGAACTAAATAAGCTAATAAATGGAAACCACTGGAATAGTACCTGGCACGTCATCATTTCTCCAAAAGGTTGGCTCTTATTATCATCATCATTACTGGAGGAAAAAAACCAAAAAAACAAAAAAAACACCTGCATTTACTTGGCACTTTTGACCTAATTTCCATCAATTGGTTTTGTGATTTATAATCCACTTACTTCTAACCAAAGATATAAGATGACTTGCTACATAAAAACATAGGAGACAAGTAAATTTTTAAAAAACTCTTTTATGGCAGATCCAGAGATCAGTAAGGAGGTTTGAGCTAGAGGCCTTGCCCCCAGGATGGTTGGTTGTGGCATGTAACTAAGGCATGCCCACAGAGCCACCAGGCAGCCCTGGGTCATTCTATCTTGGGAAGAGCGTAGGGAGGAGGGTGGGGTGGGTGGGGGATGTGATGGCCTCAGAACAATGTGAAAGGAGCAGCTTTGTTAGGGGCATCCAGTCTGTGTGGGACTGGGACAATAGGAGCAGAAAGGGCTGATCATACTTCAGATGAGGGGCACCCCCAGCCCAGGAGGGGCTACCCCCATCCCAGGCCACATCCAGCATACCACCCACTAGACCCCACACATGCAGAAGGATGGCACAACCTGGCACGCTTCCAAGGCAAGGAAGCAGGAGAGGCACCAGAGAATGTACCCCCCCGCCCCCTTCCTGCTCCAGAGACAAGCACCACCACCCTGTACCTGATATGCCTCCTGTGTCTCTTCCCTGACTGGGCTCCTATTTGACCTTCTGGGTCACCTCCTCCAGAAAGCCCTCCCTGACCTTCCCAGGACCTGCCATGATGCTTGCACGGCACTTATCCCAGCCACAGTAACTGAGTCAGGTACTCCTCAAGCACCTCATAAAGGTACTCCTTTATGTCCACTTCCCTGGGAAATGTGAACTGCAGGAGGGCAGGCGTGTCCTGTGAGTGGCCGTTTTCCCTGTGAGTGGCCCAGGCCTGACATTAGCCACATGAAATAAAGACCTCTTCAATGACTAAAGGGGAGAGGCAAGAAGGGAAGAAGGCAGGGAAGGAGGATATTGAATCTGAAAAAAACAAAACAAAACAGGATTCAGCGAGCCATGAGAAATATCTGCAAACATTAAATGGACCTATTTTGAAACCAGAATTCATTTTATTCCTGATGAGGATGAAGGCAGAATGGAAGGGCAAGAAGTAGAGGCAGAAGGAGTTGGGGGCCTGTAATAAGGGAAATCTTCTCAGCGAGAGCATCTAACGGTAGCTGGGGCTCTTGGGAAAGAAAAGGAGGGGGTAGTTTCTTGTGTATGCAAGCTATTCCCATATGGGGCCAGTTAGGATCCTAATGGTGTGGGGGGAGGTGAGGTGGGGGTGATAGATAGGGGAAGGGGTGGGCATCATAAGTATTCACAAAGAAAGGAGAGAGCTAGCCTGGCTGACGTTGAACTGTCCCTTTCTAACTCTGGACTTACTTCAGTCTATGAGAGTAGCAAGAACAAGGCTCATTTAAAGACAGAACAGAATCCAAGAGAGTTGCGGCCAATAAATAGCTGGACTGGTCCCAAGACCTTGGCTTTCCCTCCCTCTCCCTGAGCTCTCTCAAGTCCTTGGCAATATTGTCCACACAGGGGAACTGGGCTTTGAGGTCACCTTATGACCCGTCCCTGCGCCCCTCCCTCCTCCTGCTGCTGGGACCTCCACTGTGCCCCCGCTCAGGTCCACATCCTCTGTTGACCAGTCCTGGAGGAAACCACATCAGTATCACCTAGGTTTTTGCCTATGATAAGTGCAAAGAAGTGCATCTCTAACGGTGGAATTTCAGGCCCTCTGATCTTCTACGAAAGAAATGTTTTTGGGTGGGGTCCATTCGTAGGCCCGCTCTAGACGGAATGGGGGGTGTGTGTGAGGTTTGGGTCTAAATCTTGGCACCTGTGCTTTCCTGGTAGCTCCCACCCACTCACTTTTGCTGTAGTAGACCAGCTTTCTTCCAGCCCCTGCCAGAGGGAGAGGACTGCTGGGCACCAGCCTAGCCGGCCGGGAATTTTCCAAGTCTCACTGTTTCGCTCAGACCTTCTTTGGAGTGACAATCAAAGGCTGGGGGAGGAGAGCAAAGCAGCCTCAGTGGCATTTTGACGGGTGGTAAAAATATCTCTCTGGCGTTCAGTGCCGGCTGCTGCCACCGTCTCAGCTTCCAAGATCCTGTCTCCTTGCCCAGGGCCTTGGCAGCCTCCTCACCTGTCCACACGCCCGCCTCCCAGGAGTCAGAACCCAGGTCACCGAGCCCCAAGCCCCAGCTAGCCTCACACCTGCAACTGCCGCCTCTATCCCCGTGGCCCGGCGCCAGCAAAAACGCACCGAAGAGCCACTAGAGGAGAAGATTTATTATCAGAAATCCTGCAGCACATGCCTAATGAGCTAATTAAACAAGAACATAAATAATTACTCCCTATCAGAGTGAGAGGGCTGGGGGCGGAGAGGGTGGGGGACACTGACTGCGGAGCTGGGACAGTGATGCGCAAGACGTCTGCTCTGCAGGGGAAGATGGGAACTCCTCGTCACTCCAGGCGGCTGCTGGGCCTCAGCAGGGCTCCCCAGCCGGGCAGACGCAGGCCCACGAATTCTGCCAGAAAAACCACGACCAAGTGCTGCTTTGTTCCCCACCTGAGTATTTCCTGCTCACTCGCTGCCCGCACCCTGATCTCCTTCCCCGCTCTAAGGACACTGAGGGGAAAAGATGGAAGAGATCCTTCCCCCATTTTATGGATGTGAACCTTAAGGGGGGGGGGGGTGTCTCAAGACATAGCTAAGACTCCTGCAACCATCTTATAACTGATCTCCCTGCTTCCACCCTTGCCCCCTTGATGTCTATTCTTCACCTAACAGCCAGAATCTTCTCTCTTAATCACATCATGCCACTCTCCTGCATTCAACACCTCCCACTCCACACGCCAGTGGCTCCCACCTCTTTCAGCATAAAATCCAAGGCCTCACCATGGCCTATGGGGCCTTACATGATCCAGCCCAGTCCAGTCTTCTAATCTTATTTACTGTCACTCTGCCTCCAGATGCACTGGAGTCCTTGCTGTTTCTCTAACAAGACAAGTTTGTTCCTACCCCAGGGCCTGGTAGCTCCCACCCACGACTGAGCTCTTTTTCTCACTCTATTCAGGTCTCTCTTCCAATGTCACTCTTTAAAGGGGCCACCCATGACCACCCTTATAAAGCAGTAGCCCCTCATTCTATGTCCCCTTATATTAATTATTTTTCTTCCAAAGGCACATGTTAAATTTTTTGTCCATCTCTCTCATAAGAATATAAGGACTTTGCCTATCTTGTTCTAACCCTAGGGTCTTGACAGTCTACCCCCAAACAGATCTAGCTACCCCAAAATCTAGCTACTGCAAGTCAAAGTGTGGTTTGTGCCTAGACCATCCAGTTCCAAGTCCAGAGTTTTCTCCACCACAGGTCACTCCTTTCCTTAGAACTGACCTGGCTCCCCACCGTCAACAGGAGGAAGGCTGACTTTCAGGGCAGGACAGAGCACTGGCTACAAGCTCCAGCTCTGCGACCTCCAAGCTGGGGGCCTCAGAAGTCACATCACCCGCTGTGGCTCAGAGTCCTTGTCTGTCAAATGGCAACGCCACACATACAGGGTTCACATACCAACGAAGAGAACACACAGAATGCTTTCCGAACAGTTCCTGGAAGGTAGTAAGAACTCAGTAAATATAGCTATTTTGTGTGACATTCAAGGACACTGACAAGCTGACCTCTCCCATCTTTAAACAAAGCTATTATTTTCCTAGACGGGAGCTTTTTGAAGTGTGGTCCCAAAGTGAGAGTATCGGCATCCCTGGGAGAATGTATTAGAAGAGCAGACTGTCAGACTCTGCTCCAGACCAACTGAGTCAGAAACTCAGTAGGGTCCTGCGTCTGTGTGCTAACAAGTATGCCAGATGACTCAGATGCGTGCTCAAGTGTGAGAACCTGCCCTAGAGACAACTCCTCTGGTAGGTAGGCCATGTGTGCTAGATGGAGTTGTTGGTCCTGTTTCCTCACTTTTCTATAAGAAAATGATACCTCCCCAGCCTTACCATGGCCCGATGGTGGGTGAAGTGCATGCCTTGCCCCCTGACTTTGGGCTTGGCCATGTAACTTGCTTTGGCCAATGGGATTTAGTACATGTGATGCCCCAAGATTAGCATTTGGTTCTTCTGTTGGGCTTGACCTCCTGCATTTCTGTTCTTACCCTGAGAAGAACATACTCCGAACAGCCATTGTCCCTAGCTGGGCTGCAGAATGAGATACGGAGGGAGGACTTACACCACAACCCAGTCCTGCCCAGCCCAGCCCCACCCAGCCCAGGCTAGCCAAGACTGGGTGAACTCCAACAAACCTGCAGACCCATGAATAAGAAAATGAAATGTTAGTAGTTGTAAGCCACCTAGATGTTGAGGTTGTTTGTCACGCAGCATTACTGTGGCAGCAGCTGACTAATACACCAGCAGCCCTTATAAGTCCTTGACCAGGACCAATCACTCTTGCCTCTGTCTCTGTCTTTACTGGTTCCATCTAGAGCAGCTACGCCTTTCCCTCTTCCCCCCAAATCCCACCTATTCCCCAGGATACACCTTACACTCCACCCCACCTGTTCCCAGAAGCCCTACCCTCTAGAATACACCCCACTACTCCCCCTTCCACCCAGTCATTTGAATTCACTTCAGTTAGCTTATGAAAAAGCTCAAGTGGATAAAGTTCACCATTCATTTAGAGTTTCACCTTTTAGGTGGCTAATTACTACACTGAAAGACCCCTTAACTTAGTACCATCACTAACTAATTACCATGTGACAAGGTTAAGTGTTTAATAGTTCCCCGCGATGTTTAATTTCCAAACAATTACCTCCTTTACGACAGGATAGAAGTCAGTTCCCACATCTGGATCAGTACATCCCCCCCTACCCAACCCCGGCCACAGCATCAGCCCTGCAGCCACAGAACAAGTCAGAGCCCATCTCTGGAGCCCACCCCAGCTAGAAATAGCTCCCCTTCATAAATTGTTAATGAGCTGTTCATCCGTATTGCACATCCGTGGCCCTGCCTTCACCCTGGGTTGACACATTGTAGTTTGTGGTTTGTGTGATTCTGCCCACTCCTCCCCTGCCCCCCCCACCACCTCAGCGACTTTGAAGATGATGGGCATTAATTTGACTTCATGTCCTCAACCCTTCTGTCCCCCACAGGGTGCCCACTCCCATCACATGCGCACATGGCAGACCATAGCCCTAATTGACAAGAACTAAGACATCCCTCTTCGCTTCTCTCTGTCTCACTGTCTCCAGAGATGAGAAAAGAGCACTCAGAGAGAGGCAGAAAAACAGCCTGGATCATCTTCTTTCCCAGGCTGGCCTCAGCTCTATGTTGGCTACTGGTTTCTGGGATTGTGTGGGCAGGTGCCAAGAAGCGTTAATGACACCAAAGCTTTCACCCATACAGCTCTGCAGTGGCTGCATGCCTCCCCATCAGCCTCTCCCCCTCCCAGATTCCCAGCAGAGCCCTGATTTTATTTGGGGCAGCGATGTGCCTAACACACAACTACCTTTCTCAGCCTCTGGCAGTCATCGGATGGGACTTCTGGGGGCTAACCCAACCAGGAGGTGGTGCCTGTGACGTTCCCCAGAAGCAGACCCGGAGACAAGGATTCAAGTACCAGTAGTTAATCTGGGAGGTGGACCCAGGACAGTCCGGCCAGGAGATGGGGAAGGAAGTCCTTACAGGAGGGTCCACTAAGCATGGTCCCACTGTGGGCAACTGGGGCTCAATCCTACTCGGACCCTCTTGGAGGAGGCACAGAACACGCCTCGGTTGTCCTCCTTCCCTGTCCTCCAAGGAAGAGGAAGCTGGGGTATGAATTCTCCAACTCCCAGTGTCAGAGGCTCGGGGGGCTCCTGGGGATGGTCCCCTGCACTACCACCTGTGCTCCCGGAGAGTCCCCAGGCGGATTTGTCAGTGAGCACAGGAGACATGAGCCACGTGGTAAGGACAATGCCATTGACCTTCAGAAGGAGCCTCAGTCCTTGAAAGCCATGGAACTCCCATACCAGCCTTGAACTTCCTCTGGCTGGGATTCTGTTACATGACAGGAAAAACAAAAACCCTCCAAATTTGATTCATGCACTGTAGTCCAATCTCTGCCACTAGAAGCACTTGGCGCTCTATGGAGATGTTCTTCATTCACGCCGGACATCTTGCATTTCGCTGCTACCTAATAAGGTAGGCAGGACCCCTATTATTCCCATTCTGCAGATGGGAAGCCTGAAGTTCAGAGCAGGAAAGATAAGAGCCCACATCTGGGGCCCCCAAGTCCATCCTTGTATTCATCCCTCAGGCTCAAACGAGGGGCAAGAACAAAGGACCCCAGCAACTGAAGTGTGCAAGGTGCTTTACTTGCCCGTGCGTACTTTATCTTTTGGGAGATAACCCCATTCTAAGGGATTTTTATTTCAATGTTAAGGAGGAAGCAAAGTCTCCGAGAGGTGAGATGAGCAGGCCGGAAGTTCAGAGAGCAGCCCCCCCCCCCCCCCCGTGGGATGCACAGCGGCTCTGCCCACCAGTGCTGCCCACACATCTGATTTCACCGGCATGTGGCATGATGCTGAATACACGTCAGAGTCGCTGGGAGAGCTTTAGAAACACTGATGCTTGGGCGCCACCCCAAGCTGACTCAGAATCTCTTGGAGGGAAGATACAACTCCCCAAAAGATTCCAGCGTGCAGCCAGGATCAGGGAACACTGGGGAGGTGGGAACCTGGGGCTTGGGGTTAGGATGCCTGAGTTTCACACCTTGCCCAGCCCTGGTTCCTCCTAAAAGGAGCTGGCTGCTGTGAACCCACCTGGGCAAGTTGTCAGATGAGGGTTTGGTGGCCTTATGATGAGTGTCACCAGCCATACTGACCCCCCGCACCACACATTCCTCCCAGCCAAGCCCCTCCCTCTAGGAACCTTCTTTGGTGTTTTCCTGGTGTGAAATAAATGATATCCCCCACTTCCACTCATGGACTAACCAAAGGTATATAAAATTAACAAGAGGCTGGTTCTCTGGTTCTTCCTTACCAATAGGGGGAAGAGCCACATTTCAGAAGCAAGGCAGACTGGATATACACTATAATCCCTTTACTCCTGCTAATTATTTCTATCTTCGGAGATGTCTCCAGCAAGAGCTTTTTGAGAGTGAAGAGGGAATGACAAGTAGAGAAATTAGTCACCTCTGAGCAGATGCCCTGAAGGTTTTTGAATCTGAGTGGTGTCATCTTCTTGTGCAGAGCAGGAAAGGAAGGATGAGAAGGTAGTGATATGATTTGAAATGCTCTTGGAAGGCACCCCTGAAAAATGTCTTCCCTATGCACAAGTGTGCTGTGGGTTTTTAAATTCCACCATTAGAGATTCATTCCTTTGGGTCTTCCCAATTGAACTGTAAACACTTCTGAGAGGATTTACATCTTATACCTTGATCTCTTAAAACCCTGTTAGATTATTTTCCAAATTTACAGCTCTCTTGGAATACAGCTTTGAAGACTGGAGCCATAAGAGGGAGCTTGAAGAAGAGGCCCAAGAAGAGGGGCAAGAAGGAAAAGCAGGCAGTCTCCTAATAACAGTAAGTACTTACATGTGTTCAGCACCGCACACTTGACTATGAAAGACGTGTTTTCAAATACACAATCTCATTCAGTCTTCACCACAATCCCAGGAACTATGCGGAGGGGAATCTTTGTTCCCATTTACAGAGGAGAACATGGAGACTGAGAGCAATGAAATGATTTGCTCATGGTCCCAGGACTAGTACATGGTGGAGGTGGGGCGCAAACTGAGGTTCTAGAAGTGCTAGTTTCTTCCCTATCTTTTCTATATTAATGGGTGTACATTGTACCTAGCTTTAAAAAAAACTACATTTCCCAGCCTCCCTTGCAGAAAGGTGTGGTCATTGAGATGTGAGCAGATTTTATTGGCTGGGACTACTGAGAACTTCCCTTTTGCCTTCTTGCTCTCTACTTTTCATCTTTCCTATTGTGTATAGAAGAGAGATATGACAACTAGAGCTCTAGCAGCCATTTTGCACCATGAGGTGACCTTGAGGACAGAAACTGTGCTGAAGCTGGCAGGGCAGAAAGCTGGAAGGAGCTAGGCCCCTGGTGGCCATTCTGCCCAGAAAACCAGACCTAAATTCTTTTTCACTGGACTTCTTTTACATGAAAGACATATAAACGCTAATGAGTTTAAGTCATTGAATTTTTTGTTCATCCTAATTGCCACTCTGGACTTACGACTCCAGGCTTGTTTTCCTCTGGGATGCCTCTAGCAACTAAGTTACTTCACAGTGGCTCACCTGGTACCACATAGAAATCCTCATCCTGCCTTGATTTGCTACTATTTCTGAGTGGGACCCAAGGTTCTCCCTGGCCCTCCTGTTCCTTTTCCCTCAACACTTCTAGGCCTTAGAAATGTGGGAAGAGGGGCGCCTGGGTGGCTCAGTTGGTTAGGCGACTGCCTTCGGCTCAGGTCATGATCCTGGAGTCCCGGGATCGAGTCCCACATCGGGCTCCCTGCTTGGCAGGGAGTCTGCTTCTCCCTCTGACCCTCCTCCCTCTCATTCTCTCTGTCTCAAATAAATAAATAAAATTAAAAAAAAAAAAAAAAAGAAAGAAATGTGGGAAGAAACTAAAGCTGCGAGAGACAACCTGGCAGACTCCCAGTGATTTACCCCATCCTTCTCAGGAGAAGTTACAGTTGGTGCTCCTTGGCCCAAGTCTGTAGTCCAAGTCTGTAGCCTTAACAAAAACCCGTGTGCTGCTAGTGAGATGTGCCCCACAGCGTGGTACCTGGCACCGAACATAGGAGACCACATCTGTATTTTTTGGAATCCTGGGAAATCTATTTAATGCATTGGACAATTAGTTTCACTATCTATAAAATGAGCCTAATATTTGTCCTGTCCATCCCTCCCTTGTGGATGTCAGGTTTCAGTAATTTAATAGTGTGAACAAAATTTAGAAAAATATAAAATCCAAGGCAGGCTGATTTTGATTTTGGCTCTGACCAGCAAGCTGCTGGGGAGCTTCTCCCGACCCATCCACCCGGTTTCCTCCTTTACATCTTTTTCTTCCTTCGCCTGTGGGAGCTCAATCAACCCCTTCAACAGAAGCTGGGCTGTCTGGGGAAGCCTCCCCCTGCATAGACAGCAGGTCCCCCTCCCTCTAGGGTACAATTGTCCCTACCAGTTTCTCCCCATATCCATAAAATCTCAAGTTCATTAGTTAATTCCCTTCCATCCCATGGTGGAGACGGCTGTCTCTTCATGGGGAGGAGACAGATCTCCACTTAAGTGTTGACTGGTAAGATCCTGATGGGGTGGGACCTGACCGAATTGGCCCTCTTATCCTTTCCCTAGATGGAAGGCAGACCAACAGTAGAAGATGCCCCCTCCCCAGCACTGCAAAACTCAGTGGGGTGGTCCAGGCTCCCCAGGATGGGGGGATGGTGTAATGTCTGACATTCACTGAAGAAGACGACATGGAAAGGGGGGCCTGCAGACAGAGTGGGGTGGGGCATGGAGTGGCTGTTATCTCCCCACAACTTCAGTGTCTCTCTTCTCACAATCCATCACTTGCCCTACTTACGGATGACCACAGCATAATAAGCAAGAGAAAGGCAAGACTGCATCCTGGCTAATTACACACTGTGCTTTAAAAGCATGCTTGCTGTTCCCCTGGCCCTCCTGAGGACAGTTCTGACATCACGCCTGGTGACAGATGTTCTTGATGACTCTTGGAGACAAGTGTCTGTGAATGTCACTTGGGCTGATAATGACATGCAGGGCACTTAACTTTCCATGTCACATCAGGGATGAGGCTGAGCCAGGACAGGCTGCTGCCTTCTCCAGCGAGGAGGGAGGCTCCCTTTTTTCTGACTCCTCTCCTGCCACCCTCCCTCTTCCCCTTGTGACCCCTCCTTGCTCTGACACTGTCCTCATTAATTCTGGCCACTTCCTGAAAGGGCAGGTTCTGGGGCAGAGAGATGGGAGAGTCAGCACTCCCCAGTCACATGGGAAACATGCCAGGCCGCTGGGGAGCTCAGCCGTGTGTATGCAGGGAAGACAAATGCCTTGGAGGTCTGCAAGAACCATTAGATAATTAGGGAGCTAATTATCTGATAAAAAAGCAAGACCCTATTTCATAGTCAAATTCAAATCTTCAGTTATCCATGATTTGGGATTACCTATGGTTGCTTCCCTCTTCTTGGTATGTGGAATAGAACCTGATGTTTTCAGAAACTGCTCACGGCTCCCCAGGGCTCCCCTATCGATGACTCGCATCCTGTTCTGGTTGGACAATCTGAGCCTCTGCCCAAGTCCCTGTCTGTGACCTCAGGGCCCTGGGGCTCAAACCCCTATGAGAGAGGGCACTCTAACCTGGGAAGTAAGATGTCAGAGTGGCCCCAGCTGGTAAAAGCAGGTGGATTTAGCAAGAGTAATAATATATTGCCTTAATCATGGGATTGTAAAGGTCTTGCACAGAATCAGAGACCATCAGGGCTGGGATCATGTAAGTCAAATGTTTCCGTGCCTGCCTAAAGTCGGGCTGCCCACTCAGTGCCCCTGGCACGAAGTCAACCAGGTTCTGCTTGAACCCTTCTGGCACGGGCAGCTCACTACTTTGTGGCAGCTCTTAATTATTCTGCTCTTGGGCAGCTCTGATGCTCATTTCCATTCTGTTCAGTTCACTGAATGTCGACCCAGTAGCTGTCATGGGCCAGGACTTACTAGGAGCTGGGGGTACAGAGATGAGTACACATGAAAAGTACATGCTGGAGAGAAAGAAAGATACAAAAGCAAATTTCACGGCCAGATGGAGAGTAATGAGAGAGGTACATAAGGCTGTTGCTGTTGGACTTTTCTCTTGTAATGGGCTGATGCCTACTTTCATATGTGCATGCGTGTGCACAAGTGCATGTGTTTTCCACTCTTCTGCTCCTAAATTCTTTGAATAAGTTAAGGGAGGTAGGTCTTCTTTTCTGAGTCGCCTCATCTCCAAGGTAACCTTCCTCCATCTCCCATGAGCTTCCAGAACCCCATTCTCATCAGTTGATCTCTGGACACATGGCAATGACTCTTAAGACCGTGCCATCCTGTATCGAACATTCCACAGCACTGCCCTGACCAGCTTGAATGATTCAGTGGTTAGAATCGTAATCTCTCACTAGCTGAGCCTTTTATTTCTGTTAACAAAACCAAACACCATAGGAGTCTTAGCAGCTCCATCACTTCGTGGCCGTAATGTCCTTGACATCAACTAAAACTCAGAGCCTAGGCCACACAAAATTCCAGTCAAGCCAGGTTTTCTCCACCTTGTGCTTGTCCAGTTGAGTCCTTGAACCAAAGGGAAGGGAATACACATTTTCTGTGTTATTATCTGTGACAATAGGAAAATGGATCAAGCAGTACAGAAATGGGGGCAGAAGCTGAGGAAGCAAGAGGCGGAGGCTTTCTTTCATGTTCACATCAATGTATCAGTCTGGTTACTTGACCAGTTTCAAGTGCATTTCACCAGGAGGCATTTCTCCATTTTGTCCCAACACAGGGTGAGATTTTGTCAAATGTCCTGTAAAATTGTGATAAGCTCTGTTTATGGTAGTAAGTCATAGCCAATGGAAACTCCTAGGACATTTTCCAAGGGTACTTAGCACCCCCGAGATTCGGATCCACTTCCCTGTGGGGACACATGGGGGTGGGATCTAATGGAGAATCGCTGTACAAGGACGATGCTGACCGAGAGGTGCTGCCCTCGTGAATGACGGGGAGGCACGCCCGTCTGAGCTGCTGTCCACAGTGTCTCCTGAACACAGATCAGCAATTGGGCAGGATTTTCTCCTCGTGAACCCACGTTGGGGCCTGGCAATCAGCATTCTTTTCTGAGGGCTTACTGCCATCTGTTGCAAAATCCTTTCTAGAATCTGGCAGGGACTCCATGCCCAGCCTTGCATCCTATGCTTTACGCGGTCTATTCTTGGAAAAACAGAATATCCGCCCTTTTCCCATCTGAGGCACTTGTCTTTCTGTCCGTGCTGCCTCAGGACCACGCCCACAGCTTGGGAACCTCATCTATGGTTCCTTTAGCCTTGGATGTGACCCTGGGGACCTGTGGACAGGACCCACATTCTTCCATTCCTTCTCCGCAGTATAGGGCTTGCCCTTCCTGGATTGCTAAGATCCTAATTCTGTCTCTGCTTCTTACCCCTGTATCATACACACTCTGGACAAGTTTCTTATACGGAAAGTGGAATAATCATAGTTCTCACCTCCTGGGGATAGTAAACACTAAATGAGTTGGTCCGCATAAAGCCCTAGTCAGCTCTCAGCTCAGATTTGTGCCCTCCCTTCTGCCGCTGTGCTCCTTGCCGGGAGGGTGGGTGCCAGTCAGAAATGGCCAGGCTGGCTTGCTGGCTCCTGTCCAGTCTCATTGCAACCTCCTTCTCAACCAGCAGGCTGTTGTCATTTTTCCTTTTTGCTACGAACACGGATTAAAAAGCCCCGTTGGGCTGTGTTTTGCTCTCTCTGCACAGCGCATGCTCCTCCTCATCTTCCCATACGGGCCTTTCTTCCCCTCTTTTGTACACTTTCCTGCTAAAGTCTGTGCATGTCAGAAGCCACTGTGCAGCCACTGGTGTTTTTTCTTTCTTTCTTTTTTTTTAAAGATTTTTTATTTATTTATTTGAGAGAGAGAGAATGAGAGACAGAGAGCATGAGAGGGAGGAGGGTCAGAGGGAGAAGCAGACTCCCTGCCGAGCAGGGAGCCCGATGCGGGACTCGATCCTGGGACTCCAGGATCATGACCTGAGCCGAAGGCAGTCGCTTAACCAACTGAGCCACCCAGGCGCCCTGTTTTTTCTTTCTTATGGGGACAATTCATTTTCTAAAAATTCAGTTTCCTTCCTGGAGTGCCCTATTTCTCCCGAGCCAGAGTCGCTGTTGGGGCGCCGGGAGGCATGGCCACAGGGCCGAGGCTAGGCGCGGACTCCAGAAGGGCCTGGATTCAAATCACTCCTGCTTCTTTCTAGCTGCCTGAGCCAGGGAGAGCTTTCTAATTCTCTCGGCCCTTTCTACTTCGGACACTGCCCGTAGAGCTACGGGTCCGACACAGAGTAAGCAGGCAACCATGGTGACCCACGATGGCTGTTCCTATCATCTGGATACAGTCTCACTCTGACATTGTTCTCTAAGATTTCGGAACCCTGTCTTGTTACAGACCGAATTGTGTATTCAGCCCTCCTCTTCCGTTTCCTCCCCCAAGCTTGGCAGACAAGATAATGGTCTTCGGTCACCATTACTATTACTTTTACTAACAATAATGATAATGATGCGCGTACCTTGAACACGAGCTGTGTGCTCACGCTATTTGGAGAGGCTTCTGAGCTCTGTCTCCTCCGGTCCCCACGACCACCCTCAGAGGAAGTCAGCGGGGGTTTTTTTATTTATTATTTTTTTAATTCCAAGGTTTCTGATGCTTTCATTTCAATTATTTTTATGAACTTAGTGTCTCCAGGTTCTGAGCCACCGAATGCAAGCCGTTTGAATCCCCATCTTGAGTGACGTCAGGAGCCCAGCCCCAACCCCTTCTGTGCCCCTGCCTGTGCTTCTGGGGTCCCCAAGGAGGGGCGCCCTATGGGCGTGCTGCCACCTGGACACCAACAGCCCCCCCCATCACCCACTGCACTGCCTTCCCTCTGCCCTGTGCCTGTGCGAGCCTCAGAGCAGGTAGCATTCACCTTTACACTTTTTATCAAAGTCAGGACCATATAATAAATTCACAAGTGAAGAAATAAACTTATTTTCCAAAGGCCAACCTCACAAGTTATCAAAGAAATGCAAATTAAAACAAGTTCCATTTCTCACCTGTAAAATTTGCAAAGATGAAAATAATTATATATTCTGTCATTGGTGAAGGTGGTGGAAATGGGCACTGTCGCCTTCCACTGTTGAGGGGTCAATAAATATTTACATGCAATATATAAAGATTATAATTTACGCATTAAACCAGTAATTCAGCCCCTAGAAAAATAAGCTAAGGAAATCACTGAACTAGCACAGATATATTTAAGTACAACAATCCATCGAGGCGCTACTTTCAATGTTGAAAATGAGAAACAATCTAAATGTTCAACAATAGAAGACTGGTTACAGAAATTGTGGTACAGAGAAGTGAAAAATATTTTACTACCATGGGAACTAAGCAAGCTGTAATGTGGAGTGCAAAGAATACAAACTAGATTGACCATAAATATTGTTTTGAATTGAAATAAAACTGAGAGGCCAAAAAAAAAAAAAAAAACTGAGAGGCCAAATGCCTCTGGTTAACTTTGGTGGGATTACAGGTAATTCTTATTTCTCTCTTTGTCATTTTCTTTTCTTTCTTTTTTTTTTTTAATTTACTTATTTATTGGGGAGGGGGGCAGAGGGAGAAGGAGAGAGAGTCCCAAGCAGACTCCGCCCCGAGCACAGAGCCGGACACACAGCTCGATCTTATGACCCTGAGATCATGACCTGAGCCGATACCAAGAGTGGGACACTTAACAAACTGAGCCACCGAGGCGCCCCTCTCTTTGTCATTTTCTTTAGTTTCCAAATTTTCTACAAAGACTATTACTTTTATAATTAGAAAAATACATACATGTATATTTAGGCTTAATGATATATCTATAGATCTCTTTATATTTGTATATATGCATACATTTAAGTTAGGTTCTAATGCTGCTTTCTGCACATCTTGAGACGCGAAGCTGCTCTCCAGACAAACCAAGCACATGCCCGGCCAGGGAAATACCCTGGTTTCTGCTGGTTTCCATGATGCACCCCTTCAGTCTCAGGGACTCCATTTGGTGAATGAATACCTTCCTTACGAGCTCTTCTCCCTCACACATTCCCATACAGAGACTCATCAGCTGAGATCGGAGCCGGAAGAACTCTCAATACTCCTGACCACTCCTGCACCATGGACCCTTTGGGTGTCTATGAAGCATATGGGATTGCTTCTCAGAATAACCATTTTAAATGCATAAAAGAGAGGCACCTGGGTGCTCAGTTGGTTAAGCGTCTGACTGGATTTCAGCTCAGGTCATGATCTCAGGATCATGAGATCGAGCCCTGCATTGGGCCCGGCGTGGAACCTGCCTAAGATTCTGTCTTTCCCTCTCCCTCCGCCACCACCCAACTTAGTCTCCAGTACTCACTTTCTCTCTGAAAAAATAAAATAAGATAAATGCATAAAAGAAAACATAGAGGATTTCCGGAAGAAACCAGGCATTCCTTGAGCAGTGAGATTCTAGGCCATGTGCTTCACGTTTACTGCAAACCGAGGCTGGCTGAGACAGGAACTCATCTGCCGTCAGAGCCTGGACCCTGAGGCCTGGATCTATCACTCTGTGAGCTCTTCCCTCTGAATGATGGAGGCGATTCTAGCGCAGCTTTTTAGTCTTAACCTCCCTCTCTACCAGGCCCAGGAAATGATCCCTTGACCCTCACATAAATTTACAATGTCAACATCATTGTCTGTTTCCAGATAAAGGAGACTGGTGTCCAGAGATGTCAGCACGGGGGGGGGGGGGGGGGGAGGGATGACCCCACCTCTAATATCCGGGTTCCCGTAACCTGCTCTTGCCAATCGGAGCTCATCCAGGGCTCCTGTGGGACCAGCTGGGAATGGGTCCTCTAGGGCTGTTCGGAGAGAAGAGACTGCATGGGGGTGTGCCCAACCAGAAGAAAGTGGAACTTAGTGAAGGTAAGAAACTCTGAGAACACAGGATGTCGGTGGGGGGACCTTTGATCTCGTTGAACCTGAAGCAGCTTCCTGACTTCTATATTACATGAGCTGACACCCTACCTCTCCTTTTTCCTTTTTTCTTTCTTCAGCCAGTTTGAATTGGGTTCCATTACTTGCAATCAAGTGTCTCGCCTAAGTCAGGTATGGATTCTCCCCATTTTACAGATCGGGACAAGCAGGCAGGCCGGGAGAATTAAATCACTAGCAAGTGGCGGGGGCCGTGATCCGAATTCTACTCTTCCTGACCTTAAAGCCTTAAGCATGATTGAATGTGCGTTCAGGTGAAGGCCAGATTGACTCCTCAGAGGCTCACAGCCATGCGCCCACCTGCCAGAGCTGCACCCTGGGAGGCCTGATCCTCTTACACACACGTCTCTTGGGCTGCCCACAGGGTTCCTTTCTTCCTACACTTTAGTCGATGTGATTTCTATGGCCTCTTACCTGCACAGAGGGCACAGTTCGCCCCACGACTCCCCCAGGCACCTCTGGGGTGGGAACGGTTCACAACCCTCCCAGCCCCTCCTCCTTCCCCAGCCAGACACCTCGCGGCAGCCCCGGCTCACCTGTAGATCAGCACCTCATCGTCGGAGCAGTTGTACTGCAGCTGGTACATCTTCACGCGGGGCGCTGACTTGCTGACCGACCACTTGACCAGGGCCGAGGTGGTCGTCACATCGGACACAAGCACAGCGCGTTCCGGGGGGCCTTTGGGCGGCTCCCCGCCCCCACTGCCTCCACCTCCCCGGCCGGTCTTGCTGGAGCCCGTGATGTCCGAGAGGCGGGACTTGGGGGGAGCAGTGCGGCTGGTGCTGTTGCTGAGGTGTGGCAGCTGGACGATGGAGACCTCCACCATGGCCGTGGCCTCCCCGGCGGCGTTGGCCGCGATGCAGGTGAAGGCGCCGCTGTCCTGAGACGTGGTGATGAGGATGTCCAGGGTGCCGTTGTCGTACACGGCGGTCCTTGAGGAGTTGCCCACCAGGCGGTCATCGGGGGCCACCCAGTGGATGAGGGGGCTGGGGTCCCCAATGGCCTTGCACTTGAGCGTGGCTGCCTGGCCCTCCAGAACCAGCAGCTTGTGTGTGTGCTGGGTGATGAGAGGCGGCTCGCACACAAACTCCTCCTCGCGCACGTGCCAGAAGTAGTGGCCCTTGAGGCCCCCCGGGGAGCCGCAGGTCTCCAGGTCATCGTCCCGCTCCAGCCGCCGCAGCCAGAGCAGCTCGCAGTTGCAGTGCAGCGGGTTCCCCCCAAAACTAAAGGACAAAGGTGGAGCAAAGGGCGTGGCCGTCAGGGCCGAGGCCTGGGAGCGGGCGAAGATGGGGTCGGGGGGCAGCTTCCGCAGCCGGTTGGACGTGAGGTCGAGGCGAGCCAGTTTCTGCAGGTCGGCAAAGGTGCCCTCGGCGATGTGGTCCAGCAGGTTGTGGTCCAGGCTCAGCTGGTGGAGGTTGACCATGCGCCGCACGGAGCCCCAGGGCAGGCTGTGGAGGTTGTTGTAGGAGAGGTCCAGGTCCTCCAGCGTGAGCAGGAAGTCCTCGAAGGCCTCATCAGCAATGCCGCCCAGCTGGTTGTTGTTCACGATGAGGTGCTGCAGGTTGACCAGGCCCCGCAGGGTGTCCTCCCCAAGGCTGGGCAGCCGGTTGCTGTCGAGGTGCAGGGAACGGAGGCTCTCGAGGTCCAGGAAGGAGAAGGGCTGGATGTGGCTGATGGTGTTCCTCGACAGGGTCAGGTCCACCAGCCCCGTCATGTTGGCGAAGTCCTGGCGGCCAATGTGGATGATGAAGTTGCCCCCCAGACGTAGCTCCACCGTCCGCCGGTCGATGTCAGGGGGCACGAAGAGCAGCCCCTTGGAAGGGCAGAGGGTCCCCAGTGACTCAGACAGGTTCTGGCAGACGCAGTACTTGGGGCAGGCGTCGACCACGGCAAACGCCATGCCAAATGCCAGCAGGCCACCAAGCAGGGTCTCCATGGTCTGGTCACTCAGGCCGCGGTGCCTGGAAGGGAGGGACACAAGGTCAGGGTCAAGAGACAACTTCCTAATGCCCCACCAGGGCTTCATCTGTCGCCCTAACCCCTGCCTTATGGAGCAGCAGAGAATGGCTTGTGCTCTTGTGAAGTCTAACCTCTTCCCCCAATCGATCCCTCTAATATATATATATATTTTTTGCCTTAGCTCTTATCATTTTCTAACAGACTATTTAATTTGCTTATTAACTATGTTTATGTAATATTTCCTATCTCCCCCACTAGAATGCCAGCTCCACAACAGAAGGCTCTTTTGTCTGTTTTGTTAATTGCTATATACCACACATCTAGCATGGTGCTCGGAACACGGTAGGTGCTCCATCAATGTGTTGAACGAATGGAAGGATGATTCTATACCAGTGGTTCATCTAATAATCATATTTGAAAAGTGCGTTCTGGATGTACGTTAAAGTACTTTTATCTCCTTAATTGGTTTGGACTTGGCATGAAATCAAATTGGACCAGCATTCCTTAGGAACAAGGACATGGACAAGGAGAGAACTGGCCCCCGGAGATGCCAAGGTTATTGGGGAACTGGTTGTAGATAAGTTTCCCCATGGAGAATCTACATAGTGGGTGAACCTTTGGGAGCTCAGGGAAGTGAAGAAGGGGGTGAGGCTGGAAGCAAAGGCATTAACTTCTTCTGAGCACCCTATATGTGCTGTGTCCTCTGCCCAGACCTTCATGTACCTCATCTCATTTGGGCTTTGGGAACACCCTTCACAAGGCTGGGCTTATTTTTGTATTTAGATGAGGACTTGTCCACCTCTGAATCACCTCCTTCAGGTGTTCACTCAAAAGTCACCCTCTCCCCGAGGCCCCACCCCAGCTGTGCATAACCCTCCTTCCTGCCTTGTGTTTTCTCCTTGGGAATTCGTCATGATCTGCCTTACTGTGTATTTATTTCACCTGCTTGTCTTGTTTTTTTTTTTTTTTTTAAGATTTTATTTATTTATTCATGAGAGACAGAGAGAGAGAGAGAGAAGCAGAGGGAGAAGCAGGCTCCCAAAGAGCAGGGAGCTCGATGCGGGACTCGATCCCAGGACCTTGGGATCGTGACCTGAGCCGAAGGTAGACGCTTAACCATCTGAGCCACCCAGGCGCCCCCTGCTTGTCTTGTTTATTGCTTGTCTTCTGTACTGGCAACAAAGCCCCAAGATGTAGGGACTTGTTTTTATTCACCACTGTATACTCAGGGCACTGCCTGGTACACAGTCGGTGCTTTTGCATGAATGAATATCTAGGGAAGGAAGGAATGGACTCTGGATCAGGTCTCTGTGCCTCCAAATCTCACAGTTTCCTCACTATTCCATGTTACACTAACCGCAGTTCTATTTATGTGGTGCTAAAAACATCAGTGGAGCTGGACTTTTGAAAACCCTGCACACCGGTTGTGTAGCGTCACCCAGAGCAGCGTGCTGCAAGGGGGCCTCCTAAGGCCACTGAGTTGGGGACGCACTGACTGGTCTTTCTTGCTCTTGCAAAAGCTCCGTATGCATTAGCAAGTGCAGAAGGGTTGAGGAATTCTGCTGCAGTAAAGAAAATGGATTAGTGTTTAATTCTGCATTGCTTCCCCCATTTTGAGCTAAAGATATTCCTTTTTTTTTTAAGATTTTATTTATTTATCTGACACACAGAGAGAGCGCGCACAAACAGGCAGAGCAGGCAGAGGGAGAAGCAGGCTTTCCGCGGAGCAGGGAGCCCGATGCGGGACTCGATCCCAGGACCCTGGGATCACGACCCGAGCCGAAGGCAGACGCTTAACCATCTGAGCCACTCAGGTGCCCCCAAGATATTCCTTTTTGGAAGCAACAACCATTAATATCTGGAGGAAGTAGGGCTCCAGAGCTCCCAGTTTGAGAAGCACAGGTGCAGAAAAAAACAACTGGCTGATTTAAAAGGATACAACATAAATTTAAAAACCTATTCCAATCAGATATTACTTTATTGTGAAGATATGAATTTCATTATTGCATCTCTTTCAGGGTAAATCTCCCACCTAAGACCCTTCAGGGTCAGAGACTTAATCTGTATTTCATCTGGAGAGAGTGCTGTTTCTCATCAGCCCTGTTCAATAGAAAGATGATTACTAGCTATTCATGTAATTTAAAATTTTCTCATGGCCATTATAAAAAGGGAAAGAAGTGAAATAAATTTTGATAATATATTTTACTTAAACCACTATATCCAAAATATTACTTCACATGTACTCACTACATACAACTATCAATGAGATATTTAACATTCTCTTATTCGTAGTAAGTCTTCAAAATCGGGTGTGTATTTAATACTGAGAGCACATTTCAAGGGCTCATTGGTCATATGTGGCTGTTGGCTACCATATTGGACAATGTTGTTGGAGCAGGTGTTGGCTAACTATAGCTGAGGGCCAAATCTAGCCTGCCACCTGTTTTTGGAAATAAAGTTTTATTAGAACATGGCCATGCTCATTCATTTGCATACTGTCTATGGATATGTCGTGTGTGCGTGTGTGTGTGTGCGTGAGCGTGCGTGCACACGCACACGCCACAAGGACGAAAGTGAGTAGTTGCAGCAAATATAACGTGGCCAGCAAAGCCAAAAATATTTACTGTCTTGCCCTTTACAGAAAAAGTTTGCCAACCTCTGTTGCGGAGGATTTTTTTCCCTCTTCATCTTCATCACGGTCACCCTCATTGAAAGCCCTTGCCAATGTGCCTAATTCCACACAGTTCTGCTCTGGGCTCCCATGAGCCACCACCCACCCTGCCAGTCCCCACTGGCTCTCACAGACCTGAGGGGTATTGGCCCACCCTGACTCAGGTCCTATCAGGAGCATCCAACCCAGAGGTGTCTGTCTACGTGTGGAAGCTTCCCACCTGCCACTGTCTCTGTGCTCAAAGGTGCCCGGGCCTTTTAAGTCCATACTTAGCTGGGGCCCTGATAAAACAAATAAGAATCTTCTCTTTTTTCAAGGGCTAGTCCTGGCCACTCCCCTGGTTTATCTCTTACCACTCTCCGTTCCATTGCTCTTCGTGTCCCAGCCAGGCTCAACATCTCTCACTTATAAATGCAATGCTTGATCTTCCTCCGAGACTGCCAACATGCTCTGGTCTCTTCCTGGCCTCTCTCCCTACCTCCATTCCTGCCTGGCCAAGTTCCTATTCTCTCTTCAGGTCTCGGCTCCAACATCACCTACCCCAGGAAACCTTCCCACGACCTGGACCAAATTTGGCTCTGCTGCTATGTGCCCCTTAGTCTATACTTGTCCCACAGATTGCTCACTGCACTTTTCATTATAATGCCTTCCTTCCTTACCTATCTGCCTTCCTAGACTGTAAACGCCAAAAGGCAGGGAACTTAGCTATCTTGTCTACCCCTCACGGTACCCCCAGGACCTAGCACCACACCCGACTCATAGCAAGTGCCCAGTAAATACCAATTAAATGAATGAATGAAGTATGAGTTGAGCAAAGGGAGTTTCTGGCATCGTCGCTGAGGTTCTGAGGTCTGTATTAACCCAGGGTTCATTCGGTTGATCAGCTGAGAAAACTATCTTTATGGAGAGAAACTTCAGAAGCATCTTCTGTCAAGCATCAGCTGCACTTCCCAGCATGACACCATGGTCGTAGAGTCAGGGAGTCCTTATTTCTCTGGCTACCATGTCTCCTCAAGTAGAGGTGAACAATACTCCCTCTACCCACTGGGGATCCAGGGACAACCATGCCCAAGATGTCCCTCCCTAGTTAAGCTGGAGGCAGCTGTGTGTGTGCATGTGTGCACGTGTAGAGAGGGGGGTAGTGTGCTGAAAGCCTAGGGCCTTGAGAGAAAGCCATCCTCCTTACCAGCTCTCATCGGTAAACACTGAAGTGACCTAAGGCTAAGAAGCACGTCCAGCATTTTCACATCACAGTGCACACAGGAAATGGTAGTGCTCAGCAGGGTCCTGTGAGTCCAGGGCCAAGCTTGCAGGTGGCCCATGCTAGATCTCTGCAGTTAGTCCCTCCAGATTCTTCCCTCCGCCCTCCCCGACCCTGCCCTCTGCCCTGGAAGGCTGGCCGTCTGGGCTGCATCCGTGCACTGTGGACAGACTGCCCCATCCTGCAGCATCCTCTGGGGCTGGCTGTCCTCGGTCCTGTTGCCCGCCTGCCCTCTGCTAGATTGCGGTGGCAGCAAGCAGAGAAGACTCAGACACTCCAGGCTGCACACCCTGTACATGGCCCATTGCTTCAAACAGTTCTGTCCTTGGGAATTATTTTTTAAAAGTTTGTTAAGGATTAACAAACGTCTAATGAATTCAAGGCTGTGACATAATAGAGCTGGGTAAACATATTTTAAGTAATCAGCATGGAAGATTACGGACAGAGAAGTGACTATTGAATCGTAATTAAAATCGTATTCTGAGAACTGCCACTTAATATATTACTCTCACAGCCAAACAAAAAGCAGCCTAAACCCTGGGTTGGGAGGGAGGCGATGGGGAGCATGTGGGTGTGCGTAATTAGTGCACGCCCAGACTGGGGGCTCCCTCTCCTGAGCAGAGATCTGGGCTGGAAGGAGCAACAAGGTCCCTCTAAACATGTCCGAATGGGAGAGGTGGCAGAGGGGAGCAAGGAGAGCTGGAGATTAGGAGTAGGGGTCTGGTCTCAGGAAAAAAGGAGCAGATGAAAGCTGGTGGGAGGGGCTCCGGGATTATTTGTGAGCAAAGCTGAGAGAGGTGCACGGGGGATCAGAAGCGAGGCTGTGAAATGGATGCTGATATCAAATGTCAGCATCAGCCTTCATGCAAAGGAATCCATCTGCAGAGGACAAGAGTTCGTCTGCTCGGAATGTCTATGAGCCTGGGCTAAGGGAGCGGAGGGGAGGGGGCTGCCTGGGGAGGCAGACAGAGGACCCCGGAGAGGAGGAGAAACACTCTTCCCTGGATCTGCTGTGCTCACAAGAATCCACGCGTCTCTGGGTGGGAACAGTGTCTCTTCCCTCCCTGGGTTTCTTCAGGCAGTTTTCCCCGGCATCTGTGCAACGTGAGCGCTGCAACTGGTTCATAGGGTACTCTTGTGCAATCAGGTGTCCCTTCAGGGCATTTGTAGGGCCCCTTTTGCTGGACAACCTTGCACAGTAAACAACCTACCTTCCCATACCTTGTGGCCTTGAGTATTGCTATCCTCATTTCAACCACTAGGAAATGAGGTTCAAAGAGGTTTGCGCTGGCCCAAACTCTCCCAGCTACTCCGAGAAGAACTGATGACTCTCTCTGGCTCCAGGCTGTCCTTGGAGTAGAGCAGCCCCCCCCCCCCGCCCCGCCCCCCCGCAGAGGCTTGCATGTGCCCGGTCTACAGGGAAAAAGTGGCTGCCACCACTATGGGATTCTTA
This sequence comes from Mirounga angustirostris, assembly GCF_029215605.1. Lineage (NCBI taxonomy): Eukaryota > Metazoa > Chordata > Mammalia > Carnivora > Phocidae > Mirounga > Mirounga angustirostris. The sequence goes on from NW_026991716.1 coordinate 36,793,803, forward strand.
GTGACCTGTGACTGCCCAGCTGTTTGACTAAATTTGGGCACTTGAGTTTGCTGCTTAGGGATGGTGTTCTCAGAAGCAGGGGCCTAACTGGCTCAGAAAAACCCACCTGTCAGGCCTCATGGTGGTGATTCTCTCTCTCTCTCTCACACACACACACACAAACACACACGAGCACACGTGCACACACACGCATGCATGCACACACTTAAATGTACTGGCAACAAATATAACGTGTAGAACTAGGCTGATGGTTTGTAATCAGAGTCTCCAGATGGGATTTTATATTTAAAACAAAAGGGACAAAGAAAGGCGAGGACAGAAAGCAGAAAACTAATGGACATGGCGGCAGAAAAGGGAAGTTCCTGTTCCTTCCCTCGATGGTGAGACCACAGACTTTCCTCCCCACTCCCTCCAGCCCCTGGGCCCTGCCTCCCTGTCAGAACCACCTCGAGCTGTTCCAGACAGAAGAGGCAACACTTAGCAGATGGCTGGCACGATATATGGGATATCTCTCCACCCTGATTTCCATTTAAAAGATACCTTAGCAACCAGCCAAGGAGCCACCCGCCCCTGGAGCCTGTAAATCAAGTAAGATGCCAGTCTCTGCTTCAGGTAAAGAGAAATGGCCCCTCCAGGGTGCTCCCAGACAGGAAAGTGTGAATTAATAAAAGTGGGAGGGGTTCAGATCTGTCAGGAGAGGTAGTCCCTGCGCCTTCTTTCCAGACTTGCCCTCCCAGAGCACTTACTGCTCCCCATAAATCATACCACTCAAGGCGAGCCCTGGGGGGACCAGCTCTGGAGCCAGGGGATAGGGAAAAGGAAACTTGACTTCAAGACAAGAGCTGATGGGGCTGCTCTTCTGGTCTAGGAGTTGGCAGGTGGTGGCCCTGCCCCCAGCCCCATGTTTGGCCCTCTCAGCCCCATCTCCATCACCTCTGTCTCCCAGACCCTCAGGAAATAACAGACCAGAGCTCCTTCTAAGGATAAGAAAAATGAATTAGCATTAGAGAGCTGATTTCCTCAACCCCCTCTCAGATGCTGCCCTGCACAGAGATCCTTCCAGAACCCTCAAAAAGAGGGCAGGGAGCAAGCTTCCTGAGTCTGTGCTAGAGAGAGAGAGAGCCCAAGACCTCAGAGTTCCCAGTTTGATGGGAGAGGCACAGCCTTTTGACTGCAGGCAGCTCCTATTTTGATGTTGGAGTCACAGCTTCTGGTTTAAAGGGGGTGGGGGGGGGGAGAGATAGACAGAGGCAAGAGAGAAAGAGAGATAGGAAGCTAAATCCCCAAGGGAGCCCCTTCCCCTCTAAAAGATCCTAGTTTCTTGGCTACAGAAGACCCTCAAACAAGACGGGCAAAAACAGTCCCTGTGCTGTCCCCAAACAAAACCGTGGGGGCAGAGACCACATCCTGAATCCCCAAACTTCGGCATAAACTAGTTTAAAACAGGGTCTGAGACAGCATGGGCAACAGGAAAGAAAAGGGGAAATAATGTCTAAAACATCAAAAGGGCAGAATGAGCCCATTTACGCTCTGTTTAAACTTCTATTGTGCAAGATAAGCAGTTGTTATCGTAAGCAAGTTATTAAGCTCAGAGCTGCTTCCTCTCTGTTCTCAATGACAGCATTAGGCCTCCGTGTTAATGCATCCATGGTAGCTTTTATTGTGTTGCAATGTAATTATGTGTTTTGCTGTCTCCTACCCCATTCACCTGGGAACCCCTTCTTGTCAGGGACTGTGTTTTGTTCAGCTCTGAATCCTCAGGAGCAAGCTCAGTACCTGGCACAGAGGAGGCGTCGGTGATATGTCAGGATAGAATGAATGAGTGACTGACTGAAAATGAGTGCATGACCACTTGTACCCCTTGGCACCTTCACCACCCCGCACACGCTGACTTTTTGCAGGAACACGCTCACCCCTGTCTGGGGCAGGCCGGGCATGCTGGAGAAGCAATGCCCCAGACAGCAGGCTCCAACCAATGCTTCCCCAAAAGAGGGGCGGAGGATAAATACCTCAACTCCCTCCCCTCACTGGTGAGAGGACTCTGAGGCACGTTCTTCAGTCTCCTGGAGGTCCCCGGTGACAGTGAGCCGCAATGCCCTTTGGAGTCACCTGCTCCTCACACCCCATATTGGCTTGGCTGTCTTCCCTTCCCCACCCCCACTTCTCTTCCTGCAATCACCAGCCAAGTAAGCCACTTCCATTCAGATCCTTGTTTCAGGTCCACTTCTGGGGAATCCAGCTCAAGGTCCACTTCTTAATTATAACTCTCATGATGTAAGGTACCAACCGAGTTTGGGCCACTGTGGAAATGTCACATACATGGAAATAAAAAATGATGTGAAAATCACACACGTTCTCGTCAATGACAAAAACAAAACAAAAAAACCAGCAACTCTGGGGAAGGAGACCTGAGTTCCCACACAAAGGACTGGTCCTAAGGGTTGAATGGCAATTGTTTTCCACCCAGCGTATTCACGACCATGGCCATGTGGAGCACTCACCCTCCTGTCTCAAGACAGCTGGGAGCCAGTGTGTGAGTGAGTGTGATTGAGAGAGGCCCATGTGCACACGCATGTGGAGTGTCGTTATCAGGGCTGGAAAGTGAATGGAGAGGTGTGTGTGTGAGGAAGCGGGCACGTCTGACTGATCACGTGCCTGGAGGTGCCTCATGTGTGAGTGAGGGGGTGTTGCATGAATGGAGGTGAGTGAGTGAGTGAACGGGGTGTGTTTGCCTGAATGGAGGGCTGTGTGAGTGAAGGAGGGCCTGGTTTTACGAATGGGGGCCTGGATGTGAATGAGGCTGCCTGTGGGCCGATAGTGTGTGAGGAAGGGAGAGGGAGCAAGCTTGTTTGTTCGGCTTTGATGGAAACAAATGCTGTTTTGCTGCCGTGTTGTCAACTACAAATGCATTAATCTCCATGGTTGCCTGTGATCTGTCCCTGCTTAGGGGACACAGACAGCCCACGGGGCTGGCAGCTTTCAGCATCAGTTTAGGCCTTGCTTGACCTTCCTCCCTGTCCCTGCCTGTCAGTCTCTATTCCAGCCCTTAGGTGAGTGTGTGGGAGCTCTGGTTTCACGCAGAGAGATTTTTGCTTTGATTCAGTCATGACTTTCAAGATTCCTTCTCTAAAATGCCCCCTGCCCCCCATTTTGAGCACTTTCTGGATTCTATCACCTGAAGACTCAAGCAAGGATCCTGCTCTGGAAGCCGGGATGACCGCTCCTTCTGTACCTCAGAGGGAGAGTGTGGAGGGTATGGATACACAGGGATGCATTTCCAGTCACCAGGGCCTCTCTGGTCCCTTCTCCCTTGCCCAAAGTGTTCCCCTTCACCCTCCGCAGATTCATGTCCAAGAACCCAGTCCTTGCCTTAACCTTTCCCTGCTTGAAATCACAGAGCACCCCTGGGTTCACTGACTCACCAGCACCCCATCCCAAGCACCCTGACCTTTCCTTGGGCACCATGCTCAGGGTGGCAACCTCAGTGTGTGGTCCTCTCTAGGCCTGGGCTAATGAAAGGAGCAGTGGGGTGGATAATTCAAAACGGCAGATAATCCAAAACTCATTTCCATTTGGCTAGAGAAGGTTCACACTCTGATTTACTCTCCTCATTATGTTTGGCTCAGGCTAAAATTAAAATTGGCTTTTCTTCTTCAAGCCATCCAGGCTACAGGGTAGGCAATGACTGGATAGCATTAGAGTTCACTCCAGCTGGAGAACATAATTTAGGGTCGATATCTCACTAGGATATCAGACTTGAAGGTCACTGGAGAAAGGAGTTAAATCTCCCTCCTCAGACTGGGGTCCCTGAGGCAGGGCTGTGTCTCCCCCTCAGACTGGGGCTCCCTGAGGCAGGGCTGTGTCTCCCCCTCAGACTGGGGTCCCTGAGGCAGGGCTGTGTCTCATCCCTCAGACTGGGGCTCCCTGAGGGCAGGGCTGTGTCTCCCCCTCAGACTGGGGCTCCCTGAGGCAGGGCTGTGTCTCCCCTCAGACTGGGGCTCGCTGAGGGCAGGGCTGTGTCTCCTCCCTCAGACTGGGGTCCTTGAGGCAGGGCTGTGTCTCCTCCCTCAGACTGGGGCTCCCTGAGGGCAGGGCTGTGTCTCCCCTCAGACTGGGGCTCCCTGAGGGCAGGGCTGTGTCTCCCCCTCAGACTGGGGCTCCCTGAGGGCAGGGCTGTGTCTCCCCTCAGACTGGGGCTCCCTGAGGCAGGGCTGTGTCTTCCCCCCTCAGACTGGGGCTCCCTGAGGCAGGGCTGTGTCTTCCCCCGCTCAGACTGGGGTCCCTGAGGCAGGGCTGTGTCTTCCCCCCTCAGACTGGGGTCCTTGAGGCAGGGCTGTGTCTCCTCCCTCAGACTGGGGCTCCCTGAGGGCAGGGCTGTGTCTCCCCCCTCAGACTGGGGCTCCCTGAGGGCAGGGCTGTGTCTCCCCCTCAGACTGGGGCTCCCTGAGGGCAGGGCTGTGTCTCCCCCCTCAGACTGGGGCTCCCTGAGGGCAGGGCTGTGTCTTCCCCCCTCAGACTGGGGTCCTTGAGGCAGGGCTGTGTCTCCTCCCTCAGACTGGGGCTCCCTGAGGGCAGGGCTGTCTCCCCCCTCAGACTGGGGCTCCCTGAGGCAGGGCTGTGTCTTCCCCCCTCAGACTGGGGCTCCCTGAGGCAGGGCTGTGTCTCCCCCTCAGACTGGGGCTCCCTGAGGGCAGGGCTGTCTCCCCCCTCAGACTGGGGCTCCCTGAGGCAGGGCTGTGTCTTCCCCCCTCAGACTGGGGCTCCCTGAGGCAGGGCTGTGTCTTCCCCCGCTCAGACTGGGGTCCCTGAGGCAGGGCTGTGTCTTCCCCCCTCAGACTGGGGTCCTTGAGGCAGGGCTGTGTCTCCTCCCTCAGACTGGGGCTCCCTGAGGGCAGGGCTGTCTCCCCCCTCAGACTGGGGCTCCCTGAGGCAGGGCTGTGTCTTCCCCCCTCAGACTGGGGCTCCCTGAGGCAGGGCTGTGTCTCCCCCTCAGACTGGGGCTCCTAGAGGGCAGGGCTGTGTCTCCCCCTCAGACTGGGGCTCCCTGAGGGCAGGGCTGTTTCTCCCCTCAGACTGGGGCTCCCTAAAGGCAGGGCTGTGTCTCCCCCTCAGACTGGGGCTCCCTGAGGGCAGGGCTGTGTCTCCCCCCCTCAGAATGGGGTCCCTGAGGGCAGGGCTGTGTCTCCCCCCTCAGACTGGGGCTCCCTGAGGGCAGGGCTGTGTCTCCCCCTCAGACTGGGGTCCCTGAGGGCAGGGCTGTCTCCCCCCTCAGACTGGGGTCCCTGAGGCAGGGCTGTGTCTCCCCGCTCAGGCCAGGGCTGCAGGTGGATAGGGCTGTGTCTGATCCCTATATCCCCAGCATCTGCCCACAGCACTGGCCCTGGAACTTGACGCAAGCATTACCAGAGTTCTTCTGCTCCCTCTGCCCAGCCCACTCTGACGGGCCCCAGTGAGGGCCCGGCCTCCCAGACCAGCCTTGTCCAGCAGGGAGGCAGAGGGCTTCAGCTGGGCAGCCCCAGGCAGGATCTCATTAAAGTTCACCGGCGGCTCTGGGAAGGAGGAGGTCTCATTACGAAGACCTGCAGTTATTACCCGGCCCTGGTATTATGTGTTTGCTAGGATATCAAGCGTGGCATATTTAATCTCGGGCTCCTAATAACACCTCTGATTATTAAAACAGAAAGAATTTAGACAATCAAATTGGCTTCTTGATGGGAGGTTTTTTTGCCCGTTTCATCTCGCCTGCTTGTGGTGGCGGGGCAGGGCCGGGGCCGCTTGCCACGAGGAGGAACGTGGGCATAAAGAATCCCACGTTGCACCTCCAAGGTCTGTCTGGCCTTTCGTTGGCCTTGGAACAGAATCCTCAGCTAATGGCCAACCCAGACTTATAGGATGACACACACTTATCAGTCGGGGCTACCTTTGCTGTTTTATAACCCCCACAAATTCCCTAGCAGACATAAGGCATAAGAAAAAGCCATAAAAGAAAAAAAAGGCTTCCTCCCACTTTGTAATAAGCAAATGGAACAAGGTCCTCCTGCCTGTTCCTTCGGTATGTTGCTCTCCCATGTCCTCCCAGTTCTGGGGACCAGGGGCGGAGATGCATTATCACTCGGGGTCCTCGGAGGAAAGAGTTGACTGTGCAAGGGTTGCCTGAAGGAAGTTTAGTGAAGGGACAATGTACGGCGGGTGTGGGAAGGGGTAGGGGAGCTCTAGCACCCAGGGACTGGCAACAGAGGGGAGGTTTTTACCCTTTTGCCCCCAGGCCTGAAGGGGCGAAGGCAGAGCGCAGTTTCAGGAACCCGGGCCTGTCTCAGCCACGGGAGAACAGTGGCCCAACAGGAGTCGTGGCCCTGAGTAGAGGCCACATCCACTGATGAACTGCCCTCTGGGAGGAAGCCGGCCAAGGAAGTAAGCGCCTCTCACTCACGCTGCCCTCTCTCCTCCCGCTGGGACCTTCCAGCAGCCAAACCCAGGAAGCCAGAGGGCAAGGGGGCCTGCATGAGGCTGTCCACACAGGTCTGCCTCCAGGGCCACACGGCAGGACTGTGGAGAGTTTACTTGGAGGTGCCAATGGAAAATAATCTGCACCCAGAAAGAGCACCCCTCACTGCTGTCAACTTTCCCAAGGAGTTGGCAGATAATAAGGCCACTTGGAAGTGCAAGAAAAACAAGGAGGAAGAGGGAGGGAGTAGCAAAAAGGAGGAAGAGGAGAAAGAGAAAGGAGAGATTAATCCTTTGGAAGCAATAAACCCCACAGACTCAAGGGCAGTAAATATGAATTCAATTTGGTTTTGCCATTTACAGAGCCGGCCTTCTTAAGCACTGACAGGCTGATCAGATAAAAGTCACTGTCGCCACCAGGACGGCACATTTAAATTTTTATTGCAAACACCAGGCTCCATTACCCTGGGATTTGCTCTCTGCATCCCTAATATTGTCTTTCTTCATGTTGGAATATGGGCATCCTGACTCGCATGCATGGACTAGCGGAGCAGGAAGAGCGTGGTGTAGGCCTTCTGTGCCCTGGGTCCCCATCCTGGCCCTGCCCTGGACCTCAGCAAGCCACTTCTCTTTCTTTGTGCCTCAGTTTCCACATCTGGGCAATTAGGTTCTGTGTGTGTGTGGTGGGGGGGGTCCATTTCCAGCCCATTGAATGAGATTGGGGGGCAATGAAGACTCAGGCCCCATGAGCACCCTAGTCCACTCCCACCCCAGCCCCTTAAGTGTGGGGAATGGGAGAGAGTCTCCTCTCTGTCTTCAAGTCTGAAAACCTCACAGGGTTTCTCTTTTTCCTTTTTTTTTTTTTTCAGTTTATAAACTCATCTCTCCCTTCCCTTTTTCTCCTTTTTCCTCCTGTCCTCCTTTCTCCCCATGATCTTCCACCCTTCCCCATTTCCCTCTGCCTCTGCCTGTCTTCTTTGTCCTTTCCTTCTTTTCTCCTTTGTTCTCTGCTCTGGAGACTGTCTGGAGTGGAGATCTGGAACTCTGCAGCCAATTCCTCCCTCCTACGACCCTCCATACCCCCCCAACCCCCATCACCCCCAGACACAGGACCTGCTGGACTCAGCAGCAGGGACTCAGTCAGGCTTCTGCTGAGCACCCACTGCTCATGGACATGCAGGACATGGGGATGGACAGAACTGGACAGGACATCCCCCCTCTTCTCAGGAGGAGCTTACAAACACCTGGATAACTGTAATCCAGCTGGGGGGTAGCAGTGTCTACAGTGTGTCTGGCTCCCTCTGCATGTTATCTCACTTACATCATTTGATAGTGTAATACTACTTGCCCATTTTACAGGTGGAGAAACTGAGGGTAGAGAGAAGAGTGGTAAAATGCTATCGGGATTCTTCAGAAGACATTCCTCCTAACTAGAGCAATGGAACGCTTCTTGAAGGGGGTAGCACTAATTGTGGCCTTAAATGGTAGGTGGTAGGATTTCAGCATCTATGCATGGTGGTCTTAATGAGAACATTCTAGAAGGACAAAGATTCAAGGTGTTGTGGGAGTCAGAGGAGGATTTAACAAAGCTGAGTAATTATAGAAACCTTTCAAAGGAAGACCCTTTCGGAGGTCCCAGTTGGAGAAGTGCTGTCCTAAGAAGCCTGACTTCGAGGGAAGGCATCTATTGGGAAGGACACAGACTCTGGAGTCTAGCCACCTCACGCGCTCGAATCCTGGTTCTTACTAGTGTGTGACTGTGGGCAAGTTGCTTGATCTCTCAGTGCCTGGGTTTCCTTGCCTGTGAAACTGGATAATTTCATAGAGTTGTGAAGATTAACTAGGTCACTCCATGTAAAACTCTTAAGCAGAGCTGAGCACATAGTGAAATTGCAAAACAGGGTCACCCATTATAATTCTTACTCTGTGACTGTCTTTAAGTCACAACTGGCTGTTCTCAAAAGAATTTTTGGTAAAGAATGGATCTGAGATTGCCACTGAAATAAAATGCAAAAACGTAAAACATATTCCAGAATTCAGCACCTCCTGGGAACCTCTGCCACTAGCTGAAGAAATTCTGTTGTGCTAGGTCACGTGGGTAGAGGGTATTGCAAGTAAAGCTGGGGTCAGGAAGCAACACTTGAATCTTCCTCCAGTCTGGCTGCTCCCATTCCAGGGTTAGGCTCAGGGGTAGTTTGGAGATAGGATGCCTCCATGCCCAGGAAAAACGCAGGGACTTTTTTTTTTTTCTTTCGTGAAGGAGCCTTCAAAGGCAAAAGTGCCTAAGACCCATGAAAATCATAATGAAGCCCTGCTCGGGGTACTGGGGATACTTTCTGCTCACCTACCACCGTGGGGACCACAAAATAAAGGGTCCTCCATGCCTCCTCTCTGATCACTTCCAGTTTGTTAATAACTTGTTCTCTACCCTGCTCCTTCCACCGATGGCCACCAGCACAGCTGCTATGTGCCATGCTCATTACACTTCTGTCACTTAGGTTATGTGTATTTATTGTGCTAAATCCTTAGCAGCTATAAATATTTATTGAGCACCTGCTGTGCTGGGCTCCATACACAGTCTGAGTAAATAGTTCCTCTCTGTTCTCTAGGAGACTAAAATCTATTAAAGGCCAGACAGAGAAACCCAGCACTCAGGGAAGAGGGAGAGGGGTGGGGGGCAGCAGTCTGATGATAGAAGCAAGATCTGCCCTGCCTCCCTCCTCTAACCCACAAAGAAGCAGACTTGTGTCTCCTTGTTTAGGGGCTCCCTGAGGGCAGGGCTGTGTCACCCCTCAGACTGTGTCTCCCCTTCAGACTCTGTCTCCCCCTCAGACTGGGGCTCCCTGAGAGCAGGGCTGTTTGTCCCCCTCAGACTGGGGCTCCCTGAGAGCAGGGCTGTTTGTCCCCCTCAGACTGGGGCTCCTTGGTATCCAAGTCTTCTATTTCTTCACCGTGAGAGTAGTTCTTCAGGAACACTCTATACTTCCTCTTTGCAAGGTGTAAATACCCCCACTGAACTTCTCATTAACCTCAGGCTAAACACATTCCCACCTGTGCCTCAATTTCCCTAGGAAACTAATAAGGGGCACTAATTAGCTTCAACGTTGCTGTGATGTTGGGGCACCTGGGTGGTTCAGTCGGTTGAGCACTGACTTTTGGTATCAGCTCAGGTCATGATCTCAGGGTCCTGAGATCCCGCCCCACTTTGGGCTTCACGCTCATCAGAGAGTCTGCTTAAATTTTCTGCCCCTCTCCTCATGTGCACATGCTTGCTCTCTCTCTCTCTCTCAAATAAATAAATAAATCTTTTAAAAAATTAAAAAATAAATAAAGTCGCTGTGATGTTAGGATGTGGAGTGAGATTCAAGAGTGAGCCTCACCCCAGTCTCTCTTCTTCCCCCAAACATAGCTACCTTTTGCACCACCATAGATAAACAGTGTCACTACCTGATGATGTCTTCTACCTGCACTAACTGGGGACCTGGGATTAGAGAATATTTTATTTTATTTTATTTTATATTTTAAAGATGTTATTTATTTATTTGTTTATTTGAAAGAGAGAGCTCACCCCAGAGTTTCAGAGTGGGGACGCCCTACCTGACATGTCAAAGGTCAGGGTGCTCCCAGTATTAGAGCACAAGCAGGTGAGGGATCGGGGGGTGGGGGGTGCTGGGTGCCCCTGAGCATCATCCTTCCCACAGGTCCCAGTGCGGGAGGGAGTGTGAATGCCTCTTCTTATTCACAATATCATGGGGCCTCAGGATTCAGGGGGCTTGCTGATTTGGGGTAGGGTCTCACGCTTTTATCAATGGGAGAAAGAGGATCAGGGATTGGTTGAGGCAGTGAGGTTTGTATTTCTCCAGCAACCCCTGGGCTTTGGTGAACTCAACAAGCAAGTGCTCCCCTCCAGACCCCACCTCACCAGTCCTTGGGTAGGATGAAAAAATTATTATGATGATAATCAGGAGAACAGAAGGAATTTGAAGCCAAAAGGGAGCTGCCCCTGAGAGGGTGTGACTACAGCTGTCCACAGTCTCCTACTTTCAACACAAAGTAAAGGGTATTTGGGCACAATGAGATCTCTGAATTCTCTTCCAGTGCTAACCTTTAGGGATCTTTATTTTGCTGCAACACTCAAAAAGATCAAATAAATCAGTGGTTAAAATATTAATGCCTGATGATGTGAAATGAGAATTCTGTACTGCCTTAACCAAGGAACCCTAATGAAATTTTAGGCACTATCCTCTGACTCATGGGGGTGGTATTTGGAGTACTGTGAGGCTGGGAGAGTCTAATCATTTCTCCTATTCACATTACCTAAGTGCCTCCTGGTGTTCAACAGACAGCAGAGCCAAGGAAGATGAATGCCTCTGGCTTAAGTTCCCAAGAATTGCTGAAGAGATGGGGTGGTGACTCAGTAAGCCAAGGAAGGGAAACTGAGTATTTTGCTAAAGGGAAGAAACAAGGGCAACTTCTTGGTGTAAATGGGAGAGGTAATGGGGAAGTCAGGTTGGACAGTTGGGAAGGCAATCAAATCAACCGTGTCTTCCTCAACGCCCAGTGCTGTGCTCTTCCTCCAAGTACAGACTCCTGGTTGTCCTCTAATATCCATTCTCTTCTTTCCCAGTAAGAATCCCCAGGTGTTATTTGCCCTAAAGGCCATGCAGAATAAAGACTACATTTCCCAGCCCCCTTTGTACCTAGGTGTGATCATATGACCAAGTTCTAGCCAAGGGCTGTAAGTAAACCAGAGGTAGGTAATACCCTGGAGATTTCCTTAAAGAAAAGTCACACTCTTCTTTGTCCTTCTCTTTCCTAAGGACTGGAACGTAGATGCACAGATAGAGCTTGAGCAGCTATCTTGGTCCACCAGTCGGTAGTCATGTGTTGAGGATACAAAACAACAAAATAGAAGGAACCTGGGTACCATGGCACCACCACATAGTCCTGGACTCCCTGCAGGTTTTTTTAAATTACATTTTTTGAAATAGTTTAAGATACACAAGAAGTTTTAAAAATGGTAAGAGTTCCCATAGACTGCTCACCTCACTTTCCCCATCTTGCCTACCCATAGTACATGATCAAAGAAACAGGAAATCGACACTGATGCAATGCTATTCACTCAAATATAGAACTTCCTCTGCATTTTTACACAAGAGAAAAATACAAGTCGCTTCCATTTAGGCCACTCTTATTTGTTCTGTCCTGTTTTGTTTCATCACTTGCAATGAAATCTATTTCTAAGTGATATGATTTCCAAAAAGTATAATAAGGTAGCATCCCAGCTCCATCCTGAGGAAGATAGGTGGTAGGCAGAAGTCGAGCTGGCCTGGATGCAATGAACAATCAGACAACCTTCTGGGCCCTGGGGAAAAGTCCTTTCGGACAGAGAGAGGCACTGGACTATCAAGCCATGTTTCCCTTTGATGGTGCTAGTAGAAGGACTGTCCTCCCCCACCTCCTTGTTCCACCACCCACCTCTGCAGGCATCCTCACCTCCATCCATAACTCTGTGCTCACCCTTCCCCTGCAGGAACCATCTCCACACCCACGTCTTCCCTACCCAGAGCTCTGCATCTTCCTGCTAGTTCATGGAGACCCAAGATGCTCATTAGTGTTGCAAGTTCCTGGCCCATCAAAGTCACATGTCAGGAGAGAGGAGCGAAGGCGGGTGACATTTGTTGGTATTTTCAACTCGGGTGAAAACAAATTGCGCTGGAGTTAAATGTCAAAGGCCCCTGAGCATATTGCAAGGGAGGGAGGAGCATTTCCTTGTGGGGACAGACTCGTCTGTGTCCCCGAGTAGGTGTGTTTGGGAGATGCAACTATGCTGAGGCCTGCAAGGAAGGCCAAGTAGGTGGTGTTTGTCAATGTCCAGCTGCATCCCACTGCGGGCAGACTGGGCAGTCCCCAAGCAAGGACACTCATTCATCATCTATCCGTTCATCCAGAGAGCATTTACTGAACACTCACTATGTATAAAAGATTGTAATGGGTGCTATGGGACAACCAGCAAAGAAACAAATATGGCTGGTCCCCACTTCCTGGGAATGGTCTTTAGAGAACATAGAAGGTGGATAAACATCTAACGTAAGAAGAAAATGACCATTATCATTAGGGGTGCAGTGTTCTTTGGGTTCCCAGATAATGGAGAGGAAAGGAGGACCAGGGATGAATTTTAGGGGCTTTTCTATGAGGCCTGAAGGATGCACAATATTTAGATGAACATAGATGTGAGTTGAAGGTGCTATTCAGCTCAAAGAGAGCATTGGGGCATGTCCACCCATGTTATTCTTAGCTTTACTATCATTGCTCCCCACAAACAGGAGGGAAGTGCCCCCAAGGGAGCAAGATATATGGGACATAATCTAGCATGAGAAGGGTTTCTGGACCTATGAACTTACTGAAAGTGTGTGCTAAATTTTGTGTGACCATGCATTTTTTTCTGGAAAGAATGTCCACAGCTTTCATCAGATTCTCCAAGGTGAAGGTGATTTCCCCCAAAGTTGAACACCTATTCTGAAGCTAGTGAGAAGTAAGGCCTCACTGGATCTCAGACCATTACTTGTCTGACCATATCTACTTCATGAAGGGAGGTTGGAGATCTCTAGATATGACTCTTCCTACACAAGTTCCAATTCCTGAGACCTGCATTATGTGCCTTATCTGGGGAGAGTAACCATTCTGGGGGGGAAGAGCAAGGCACGCTATTCTCCAGGGAAGAAGCATCCTCTGCTTATGTCTGGCCCTGTGGTGAATGAATTATCAGCCTTTTCACTTAATGAGTATCTCTATGGACTGGCCACGAGGCCTGTGTTGGGGAGAGCAGACATTTCATTACAGAATTCAGTGGTCCTATGTTGATCCTGGTTTCCTGACAGTTACGAGAAGGAGCCACAGTGCCAAGCAGCATGCTTGTGTGAGTTTCCCCTTGTTCAAAGCATACAGGCTCTTTTCCATTCCCCGGTCACACGTGTAGCTCTTATGTGACCAGGGGAGGCAAGAGGTCCTTTGTAGGAGATCCCAAAGTACAAGAGGAAGGCCTTGTTGGGATGTGCCCTCGGGACTGGGCCAGACATCACTGCTCCTTTCCATATTAAAAATGAGTAATGGGACACCTGGGTGGTCGGTTAAGTGTCTGCCTTTGGCTCAGGTCATGATCCCAGAGTCCTGGGATCAAGTCCCGCATTGGGCTCCTTGCTGAGTGGGGAGCCTGCTTCTCCCTCTCCCTCTGCCCCTCCCCCTGCTTGTGCGCTCGCTCTCTCTGACAAATAAGTAAATTAAAAAAATCTTAAAATAAATAAATAAATAAATAAAAATAAATAAAAATGAGTAACTCCACAGGCTGCCAGTGGACAATCTTTCAGGAACAACCACTCCTTCATTCTGTCACTTCCAAGGGTACCTCTCCCAGTGAAAACAATATTATGGACACCCCACATCACCGTTATTTTCCCTCTTACATAAGGAGAAACAGAGGCACAGGAAAAAGGCTGAACACATTAGTACAAACTCTTGAGAGGACTTCCAAAGTGTCTAATCTCCAGTGAAAGTCCTCCGGGAATAGGAGGTGGACCAGAATGGCAGTGCCATGTGTCTCTATGTCAGCCTGCTTAACATTTATGGTGGCAGCTATTCTCAAAGCCAGAGTCACAGCTGGTCAACATCAGAGGTTCAAGGCAGACCACCTCCTGGGTCAGCCATGCCATTGATTTGCTCCCATGATCCTATTGATATCCCAAGCTAACAAGGATCTAGAATTAGCCACATCCACTATCAAGGCCATAATAGCCAATGGTATCACCAGTCAAGATTATAATATCACTCCCCAAGGGGTGAACTCTGGAATATTAGCAGACAATGTGTGTCATTGTCAGACAGGATTATCCAGTCTCTCTCTTGCCTGGCCATGAGTCCCAAGGAGGCTGTGTGTATCAGATGGTGAAACTACAAGAAGACAGAGCCATTAGAGGCCTGGATCTTTGAGGACCAAATGGAGGATGGTTGCCCTGAAGAGTCACTCGGGCCCCCTACGGATTTTGTGAGGATGAGAAGTAAACTTTTGTGGTGTTGAGGTACTGAGATGGGGGCCACTTGTTATGAAAGCGTAACTGGCTTGTTCTAACTAATACATCCCTTAACTTCTCTGAGCCTGTCTTCTCTTCTTTAACATGTGGGGGGAAACTGTCCAGCCTTCCTCCTAGGGTACATGTGAGGAAGGGATAAACCAACAGACAGCTTAGATCAGAGAATGGGCAGGCGCTTCACCAGCATGGAGGCTCGGTTGCTACTTGAGGCTATTTCTACAGGCAAGCGGGGATGGCCTGCAAGGGAGGGCTGGGCAGTGGACATTCTCATGAAACCAGGTACTGTTGAGGAGCAGCAAAGGCCCCCAAAGGCTCAGAAACACATGCTCTCTTTAGTGTTCAGCCCAGAGATGTCCACTGCAATCTACATCTTGGCTTATAAGTACTGGCTCCGTTGATAAGAGATGGTCCAGAGCAACATGAAATAACTCCCAGCTTTTTCTATTCCACCAACAGTCAGAACAGAAACACAAGGCACCCTGCTTCCTTGTGTTAACAGACCCTTCTTTCCCATAAGGCTTCACTGGGCACAAAGCACCAGCCAGAGACTAGGCGTTCCAGCCCTTCATAGGGTTAGGTGTGCCAACATGACCTTGCATTCTCCAAAGGAGAGTGTGCAGAAATGACGGGTGTCACTTCTACATCCCTGGCGTTAAAGAAAAAGGAATCATGCTCCTCTTTCCAATCCTCATGTATTGGAAAGCAAATGGGCCAGCAACACAGCTGCAGCCACGCAGAGGAGCACCGTGCCCAAGGGGAGACTGAGCCACAAGACAGAAGGAACCCGGGTCTGAATGACTTTGTCAATCACGGCTGCCCTGCCAGCCTGAACCAGCTAACACTGTGTGAAAGTAAGATACACTTCCGTCTTATTTAAGCCACTCTCTTTTGGGACTCTTTGTTACAGCAACTTCACCTTTATCCTCCCATCCCACCTTTATCCTAACAAATACACTGTTGCCAGTGTTTTAGTTTATTTCACACATGCCTTCCAAGAACCCAGGGGACCAAAAACAATGAAACCAATCTTTCTTGCTTAAGAGCCTGGCTGGAATGAGCCTAGGCAAGCAGGTCAGGGGGCCTGAAAGATCTAGCAATCTGTGGGCCCCACCATCTAACTATCCTCATTTTCCCCAGGAACCCCAGGAAATTGTCTCTCCACCTTGGCCACCACATTCTCAATGAAGCAGACAAAGTCTATGATGGGGCTGTCACAGGAGTGAAGTCTTGGACCAGAGGAGCTGCCACTCTAGGGGGGTGACAGGCTCCCCTGGCCTCCCTGCTCGGGGTGAGATGAGATAGAGTAAGAGACTTGGGGAGGTTGTGTGTGATGTAGAGCTCGCTTGTAAGTTGCAGTTACATTGTAAACACGGCCTTTTTTATGTAAATAGAGAGATTTCAGGTACAGGTACAGATACAAACCTGTGCCCTTTGCTATGAACTTTTCTTCATGCATACCCCACCTTTTCCTGCTTCCTAATGGCCTCCACCTCTTCTCTGCAGGTTCCATCTGATCAGTTTTTCAGGGCCCAGAATAAATGTCACCTCTTCCCTTCAAAAAACCTGCATGTCCCCCTTGACCAGATCAATCGCTCCCTTTTCCAAATTCCCTAAGCACTTTTATCTGGGCTTCTCTGGGGACACTTGGAGCTTTGTAATGTGTAGATGGGCTGGTGAAGGTGCAGAACCAGGCTTGCTGGAGTGGCTGGAGAGAGGACCTTCGAATGAGATCATCAGACATTTGTCTCGGGCGCTCTGCAAGGGGACTCACATACATGATCTCACCTGCTTCTCATATCAGCCTTCTGAGTCAGGTACGAGTCATCTCCACTTTGATGATGAGAAACCACAGCACAGAGAGGTTAAGAAACTCGCTTATGGTCACCCAGCTAACTGCTGGAGAAGAGATTCCAATGTTGGAAGTTGCAGTTATAATCACGGCACAACACTGTCCTCGTTCATGAGAGGAACAAGCAGGGGCCCATGAAGCTGGGCATAAGGGAAGAGTCCAAGATGGGCGCAAGAGAAGGTGGCCGCAGACGGGAGCAAGAGCCAGTTCAGAAACCCCGGTGTGGGCTCCTGTGTGGACTTGTTTCACCACAGGGGCTCCCTTGCTGAGGCTCCTGCCGACAGCAGACAGGAGGTTTGAGTCACTCAGCTGAGACAGTGAAACAATTCTGTCAATTAAGTCAAACATCTGGTCAATGTAGCGAAAAATCAGTCACCAGGGGGCTGGCCTCAGACCCGGTGCTCCTTCCAGGCGGTACACTTCCCCAGGTGAGAGAAGGAGGCGGCCCTCAGTGCCAGACCCTCATTTGCATGCTCCCCTCTGATTGGCTGGTGAGAATCACACCAAATGCAGGCCTAAGGACCTCCTGTGAGCAAAGAAGGGGATAAATCCTGTGGGTTCTAAAATGCGCTTTAGAATGGAGGGCTGAATTCAGCCCCGATCCAAAAAGCACATTCCCAAGCCCGGGGGGTAAGTTCTGTGCTGCTTGCTGCAGAAATGCAAATTGCCATAATAAATGCCGATTATCCCAATTACCTCTAATTGTCTGGCTTGTGTAGCAGGAACATTACCATAGGAGAGGCAGATAAGGGAGATGGTGTATTTAGCAGAATACCCTATCCAGGGAGTTGGGTTACAAATAAAGCAGGTGAGCTGGGCCAGGAAGCAGCCCCCTCCGTGGTCCCCTGGAGGGATCGCTACAGGAAAACAAGGGGGCTTCACAGTCAGAAGACTGCTGATGGGCCAGTGCTGATGCAGTGATGTCTTTATGAGATGGTCATTAAATGCTATTTTAAAAATTGGCCGTATGTTGGAGAGAGAGGGCAGAGAATATATGCTTGAACACAGAATTTTAGAGCCAAGAACTGGCGTTAGAAATTACACATACTGTGTGTACCACAACTGTACCAGGTGACTGCATTCCTTCCAATAGCAAATAACTTATTATTTTTTATTACTATAGCAAAATAATTTATTGGGCTTCTGACAAGTGCCGGGTACTGTTCGAGGTTCTGGGAATGCAGCAGTGAACCAACAGGACAAAACAACAACGAAATAATCCCTGCCTTCACGGAGCTGACATTCTAGTTTGGAGAGGCAGAGAAAAATGAGATACACAATAAAACACAGAATATAATAGAAGGTAGTAAGTGCTGAGGAGAAAAATAAAGCAGGAGAGCAGATGGAGATTGCTGATTATCAGGCTTGAGATCGAAACTTAATGTAATTGGGTGACTTGGCAGAGATGACATGAAATCTTAAAACTGTAGTAGTGATGAAAGAGTGCCCCTGCCTCTACAGAACACTCTTTTAGTCAATACCTGAATAAACTAGAGAAAATTTGATACAAGCCGGAAAAATGTGATCACCAGCTATCTACAAGTACATTAGCTAAAGTCTTGTCTGTAGTTATATAGGCTCATTTTTTATTAGCTTAGGCAAGATCACAAGACTTGCTGGGGCCTCTTAATCCTGTTCCCATATTGATTAAGGCTAAGTGAATGCAAAACATACAGTTTGCACATACCCTTGTGAAATTAAAACCTTTCCATTTACTGATCGAGCAATAATTACTATAAAGAACGGAGGGCGCCTTTGCTAAAACCAAGAAAAGGTTCCATTTGCCAGTGAAGAGAAAAACAAGGCCTAAGCCATGAGTCTTAACCCTGGCTCGGCCCCAGAACAGAAGCGGAGGCGGCTTCTTGTGGGTGCCCGTGCCCTTGCCTCGCCCTGCAGAGGGATCCCCATACTTCCCCCCCTGCCCCCCAGTGTCTTAAGCCAGGCTACTCAGGCCACTCCACGCTCCCTGCGTGCATCACACCATTTCTTGCTCAGGTGTTTGTTTGCTCACACCATCGCCTCCATCCACAACAAGGGCCTGCCCCTGTCGTCTGGCCAACTCCTAAACGTCCTTCAATGTTAACTCAGGCTTTACACGGCAGGACTCCTTCTCGGATCCTCCCCTTACCCCCACCCCAGACTGTGTAGACTCCCAGCTCAAGTACCCAGTGCTGCACTTAAAGCACTGCATTATAATTATCCCGTACTCGCCTGTCCCTTCCGCCTGACAGCGAAAACCTTCAGAGCAAGGACTAGTGTCAGATTCATCATTCTCTCACCAGGACCCGGTAAGGACCCGGCCTAACCAGACATTCAATTTCTGATGAATAAATAGATTAATTAATTGTCGCAGATCCTGATGACAGCCTGCCCATGTGCCTCAGTGATCAGCAGCCCCATGTGTACTGATGGCTTCCTGCTCCACGAGTCTGCCACTCTGCCTAACGGCTTGCTCTGGGCACAGGAACTCACAGGGCTCCAGTGGACAGAGCAGAAACACTGAGAAGTTACCTCCCCCTGCAATGAATCTTGGATGGGAGCTGGTGGATAAAGATCCCAGCTTATCCACATCCTAACCCTCTGTGAATATCTTAGGTGACATGGCAAAGGGGGGATTCAGAGTGCAGGTGGAATTAAGGTTACTGGTCAACTGACCTTGAAATAGGGATTATCCTGGATTAGCGTGGTGGACCCAATGTCATCAAGAGGGTCCTTAGATGTGGAAGCGGGAAGCCGAAGAGGAGCTCGGGGTGCAGCACAGAGAACAGGACCTGCTGGGCCCGCTCTCAAGGAGGGGGCCACAAGCCAAGGAGAGTGGCAACCTCTAGAAGCTGGAGAGCGTAAGGATGGGGATTCTGCCCTAGAGCCTCCAGAAAGGCTGATTTCAGCCAGGTGAGACCCATTTTGGACTTCTGCCCTACAAAACTGTAAGACCATAAACAAGTTGTTTGTAAGCCAGGAAGTTTGTGGTCATTCGTTACACTGTAGCAGGAGGAAACTAACACGCCCTCCTGGAGGTCCAGGGGGATGATTCCCAGTTGTTCAGAAGAGTAATCTGCTCATTAACCTGCCCTGTATGGGCTTCCTGCACTTCTCACTTCCCTGCCTTCTCTATCCGTGCTTCCTAAGGTCACCCCCAAATAAACTACCTGCCTCAAATCCTCGCTTTGGTTTGTTCTGGAGGAACCCAACATAAGACGTTAATTAGTTGGAGGGACTAGAGAGATATCTGACTGAAAAGACCTGGGCCATCCTGACCCACCTATGATTTGACCCAGATCTGACACCTGACAGCTCCAGCATCTTCGGGGCAATTAAGTTCCCAAGATGATCACATTAATAGGAATCTGGAGGCTCAAGGGATAGGCTCCCATTCCCAGAGCTGAGGGGAAGCCCAGAAGTGGTCCTAAGGGAGAGGCTGGGCTGGATGGGATGGAACAGAGGGGAGGGAGGGCAGGTTTGGATTTGGGCATCAGAGGTATGGGATGGGGTGGGATGGAACTCAGATGTAGGTGACAGTCAAGCTGTTTTTTGGGTGGTGAGTTTGTGCATGTTTATTCCATTACATCTAAGGAAATGCAATGTCTTCCCTCCCCATCTCCCTTGCAATAGAAACCAAAAATGAAATGGTGCCAAGTGTTTTCCATTTAATAACAAGAGGCTGTTTCCTATCTGTGCTTAGAGGAATCCCCTGGGGGGGGGGAGGGAAGGAGAAAGAGAGAAAGAGAGAGAAATTCAGAAGACCACGCAGCCAGCAGCTCTGGGCCTGTGACTCCCCCACCCCATTCCAGCTCCTCACGTCTCAGCACCTGCGGCCTCCTTTGCCTTGGCTCCTGCGCCATGTGCTATCGCTCTCTCTGTTCAGCTCTGATAGGCCTTGTGGCCCACCTCCAGGAGGGGAGGGCACCAGGGTGGAAGTGGAGCATTAGAGACAAGGGACAGGACAGAGAGGGTGGCGCTGCGCCCCGGATACCACCCAGAATGTTGAGCCTCCTGAGCCAGCCCCTCGCCCTACTGATGAGGCCAAAGGCCAGGAGGGGAAGGGTCACACCACGATGTCTCCAGGCCTAAGCACAGCAGGCTGAGAAGGATGTTGGCAAACAAGAGCGTGTCCAGCAGGTCTGGGCCTGACAGGCGAGGGCTGTGGGAGCTTATGGCAAAGAAGGAGGGAGGACTGAGGGGCTAGGGGACCCCAAGCTTGTGCGATCCAAGTCTGCAGTCACGGGTATGGGGCTGGCCAGCAAATATGTGAAGGGTATCAGGCCGAAGGAATGGACTTCTCTTCATTGGCTCCAGGAATGGAGCCAGGGCCGCAGGGCACCGGGAGGCAAGTTTGGGGCTCAGCATCCAAATGACTTTTACAAAAATTCAAACTGTTGAAAAATGGATCTGGTCCCCTGGCAAAGTAATGAGACACTCGTCATTGGGTATATTCAAGTGAAGGCTGGACCATGGAGATTCAGGAATGCTGTCATGGAATGCTGTGTAAAGGATGCATTACTCTGATGGCGAAAACGTCTCCCTAATACCCCCGAGCTGCCCTCTGAGAGGTGCTGTGGTGTAGAGTCGAGAGCACAGACTGGAGCCCGCTGGCCCTGCTTCAAATCCCTGCTCTGTTATTGATGAGCAGTGGGGCCAGGGACAGCTCGCTAAAACCTCCCCCGCCATCCTGTAAAATGGGGGGGAGGGGAAAGAACAGTACCCCCCTTCCCAAGGCTGCTGCAGAGATGGGATGAGTTAATACTACAGGTAGTAGGTTAAGTGCTTGCTATCATCATTACTATTCAGACTTGCTCTTTCTGGGAGCTCAACCAGAACTGCCACCCAGGCCAGGGAGAGCCAACCTCCCGTCCAACCAGAGAGGGTTTCATTACTGATGACACTAACAGAGACGTGCTCTGCGACAGGACTTGTCCCACACCTGCAGCCGGAATACACTTGCCTGAAGAAAGAAGGTGAATGGAGGGACCACATCCCTGCAAGGCAAGCCCCTTAGGAGGGTGACTGAGTGCCCAGAAACAGTGAGGCCTGTGTATTCACGCTTAGTGACAGTGGTGCCCCCAGGTATCCCGCATGCTGCTGGCTGTGGTCACAGGGACTCAGTAACTCAGACAAACAGATGCCCCCACCCCACATGTGGGGGCTTGAAGATAAGCTTCCTTGTGTGTGTGTGCCCAGAGGAGAAAGAAATGCAGGTTGTCCCTGTCTGCTCTGCATCTTCCCTCTGCCCTCCCTCCAGCCCCTCCCTCTTTCCTCCCCAGGGCTGGATGGGTGTTTTTAGGTCAAAATAACTGGTCAATTCCACCAACTCAGGAATCTAGCAGGCGGGTCTTAGTGAAAGCCAGGAATCTGGGGATTTCTTCTCGCCATGTGAGAACCACTCATTGTCTGTCTGAACTTTTCACTTCTTTGCTGGCTGAGTTGGCAACTGAAGACCCCCGATGTTGGCCATAGCCCTGACTCAACAGGAGGGGGAGGATTGTGGGGAGCAGAGGGGCCAGTGTGGTCATTTTGGCCTACTAAAGATTCCCAGAGGGCCTGCCAAATGACCTTTAGGAATGGTCTGCAAAGTACCCCCGCTCTCCGCATACAGCTTCCAGATTTCTCTGCTATGAACCCACAGCCTCGATCCTCCAAAAGCCTCGCCAGCACATACGCACTTCCTTCCAGGCGTGCAGACGCTTCCCTCCTCCCACACTGGTGCCGTTACAAATCACAGAGGAAACTGCATCCTGTGGCGCCAGGGAGACCCAATGGGGAGCCCTAGGTGTGTCATGACTCTGTGCATCGTTTGACACAACGGTATTGGGCTTTCCCCTCCGCCTCCCTCCCGCCTGTGGCTGCGGCCCCCACCTTCAGGCACCTTGGCAGGTTGACAGGCAAGAACCATGTCATTCCCCAAACCTCATTTTTACTGGCTTCTAACTTTCCATGACTGCGATTCTCCCTGGCCTGCAATCTCCAGTCTCTTTCCACCCTGGCGATCACATCCTCACTCCCTCCGGGCTGCACCTTCATTCCCTCCGGGCTGCACCCTTCTGCAGCTACTTACATACCTGGTTCTCAGGCTGCTACAGACCTGGGTCTCGCTGGGTGAGATGTTGGGATAGAGGACACACAGCACACACCACGCCGTCCCTACCCCTCGGTGTCTAGCTCCCTCCTTGTTTCCCCAGGCCAACTCACATCTCATTTTCCCAGTCCCGTGCCTCCAGGTCGTGTCCTCTGCCTTCCTTCTCCTTAAGAAAATGACCTCCGGGGGCCCCAGCCCAGCTCCCGGGCTCTGCTCCCTGGCAGCTGGTGGCCAGGAGTGGTGGCTGCAACTTACAAGCAGCCCCCAGCTGCCACCCCTGGGCGAGAAGCCCTGTCTAAGCATCTCGGGTAACATGCCTCCTCTCAGCTTAAATGTCAAGTCTCTGGGAAGCTCCTGGAAAGGAGACAGTGTGTGTCAGACTAGAACGCGCTTCTGCTTTAAAGTCAGAAAAACTTGGGATGAAACTCCAGCCCAGCCATCTGCTAGCGGGAAAGTGACACATTCCACCTGGGCTTCCTAACCTCACCTGAGCCATGGGGAAAGGACAGTGGCCAACACCGGAGGGCGTCATGAATGTTAATCCACGGAATCCACGACGAGCCGGCAGGTGGGTGTTGCTGTGATCATCCCCCTTTGACTGATGAGGACGCGGAGGCCCCGAGCGGTGGAATCACGGTCCAGGGATACAGAACTAGAAAGTGGCCACCTAGACCTGCCTGGCCCTGAATCACTATCACATGCTGCCTCTCACACTTGCCCTGCGTGCCCACTGGGCTGCAAATACCCAGTCCCTGGTGTGCAGCAAGCACTCAATAAATGCAGGATGGTATTCCTGTTGTTCGTAATTTAGACATGGGGTCTTTGGGCAGATCGATGGATGGAATGGATGCAATGAGGCTGCTCTAACAAATTGCCACGAACCCAGTGGCCCGAAACAACAGAAATTGATCCTTGCACAGTGTGGGGGCCAGAAGTCTGAAATCCAGGTGTCGGTAGGGCCGGGCTCCCACAGAAGTCTTTAGGGAAGAATCCTCCCTTGCCTCATCTGGCTTCTGGTGGCTCCTTGCAACCCTTGGCATCCCTTAACTTGCAGCAACATCACTCCAATCTCTGCCTCAGTCTTCACACGCTGTCTTTGTGCTTCTTGGTATCTTTTCCCTTTTTGTCTCTTAGGAGGACACCCATCTTGGGGTCAGGGCCCACCTTAAACAGAACAGGATAATTTTATCTCGAGATCCATTGCACCAAGGCGTGTGGTAGAGACAGCCTCACTGGAGCTGCCCTTGCTCTCACGGTTGCTGGGGACTGGAGCTTCGTGAGGGAACAGCCCAGTGGAAGAGGAGCAAAAAGAGGACGGCGTGGCCACCAGAGCGTGTGGGAAGCCAGCGTGTGGCCCGAGCTAGGCTGGGGACCCCAGTACCAGCGCCGAGACTGTTTGACCCAAGCACAACGGGGGCCGGCGACTGTCGCAGTTCTGCTGAGAGAAAACAGCTGGACTGAGAGCATCCTAGGGAACGGAGACCCAGAGGTGAGCCCAGTGGGGTCCCCGGAGGCAGGTGGAGAAGGAAGGACTTGGGTGTCGGGTTCAGGACCACAGGCAAGCATGGCCTGCACTCTGATGGTGCCGGCTCCTGCAGGAAGCTTGGGCCAGCGGGTGGCAATGGACAAATTGGGGTCCCGGGCCTCAGGGGATGGGGGTGTCTCGGAGGAGCCAGCCGTGCAGTGTGCACAGGTGGGGCGCACAGAGAGCCCTGCGGACTGTGCCCACAAAGGGCAGCCCAGAGATTCTTTGATGGGAGGTACAGGGAATGGGATAGGAAGGCTGAATGAGGAGCCCCGATCCCTTCCCGAGTGCTAAGACCAGTGGTCTCCTTGGAGCTGTTTCTGAAAATGTGGTTCCGTGGCTCTTATTTGGTGGACTCCTCACTCTCGTGGGCCCTTTGGGCCTGTTGCATGGTCCATGGGCATGGTTCTCCATGTATCCCAGGTGGACGGCGCCCCCTAGAGTGTGCTGCCTCTGAGATGGGCTAATTGCTCCTGGGTTATAGAAAGGGAAACTGAGGTGCCAGGAGGCTTGGTGATTTGCCCCCCAAATACCCAGCTAATTGAAGGTGGGCTCAAAAGAGCATCCAAGGATTTAGAATCCCAGCCAACTGGGCTGACTCAAGGCGACATGATTTTCCTTGGCCCTAGGCATGTTTGCCTTCATGGACTCCTTCCCCCATAAGAAGATAGTAAAAATTATATTTTACGGGGCTCCTGGGTGGCTCAGTCGGTTGAGCGGCTGCCTTCAGCTCAGGTCATGATCCCAGGGTCCTGGGATCAAGCCCCGCATCGGGCTCCTTGCTCAGCGGGGAACCTGCTTCTCCCTCTCCCACTCCCCCTGCTTGTGTTCCCTCTCTTGCTGTGTCTCTGTCAAATAAATAAAATCTTTTTAAAAAATATTATATTTTACGATTGCATTGGTAAAAAAAAGATGAATATAATCCAGACTGTTTTCTTCAACCCCCCAAATTCAGAATGGGTCCAACCAGCCCAACATGGCCTTGGAGGCCCCTTACTGCTCTGCCCCAGCTGGGCCTGGAGCTGCTCTGCTCAGGCTGTCTCCCTCCCTGTACCTCTGTCACCTGGGGCTCCCTGCCCTGCCCACACCGCAGGCCATGGCAGAGGCTGGATCATCAGAAAGCAGAGCTTTTCCCTCCCCGTACTTATACGGTCCCGAGACGTCACCACCTCCTATCTGCGTATCCATTTCTCCAGACTCACCTCCTCCAAGCAACCTTCCTTATGATGCAGGCCAACTAGCAGTCCTCACTAGGAATTCCCTTTCTACGAACCATCTTGAAATTCCCTTTGAACCTTGTGTCTCCCGGCCTCACCGTAAGTCTGAAGGGAGGGGCCCAAGAGTCAGGAGCAGTGTCCTTTATCCAGCCTGTCTGGGCAGGAGCCCGAGAAACATCTCAGGTCAGGCTGTCAAAAGGCCTAGACGTCTGGTTCCCCAGAATCTCTTCCCATCTTCCTCATTAATTAAAATCACCTTCAATTTTTAATTAACGGGGAATGGGTTATTTAGGTCAGTGGTTCTCCACCCTGGCTGCACGTTAGGCTTATGGGAAGCTTTTATAAAATTCCAAAGCCTGAACTTCCAGCTGAACAATTGCATCAGAAATGCTGGGGATGGTACCAGGATCGGTATTTTGGGTAATTTTAAAAAGGCTTTTTGGGTGATTTCTAACTCTCCGTGGGGTTTTCTTATCAAAGATATCTCCCTTATGTTCTCATGATGTCTTTGTTGGTTCATTTTCTGAGTCCAGGGATCTCCTTGGAGGCTGGCTGGGAAGAGGCTGGTGGCTCTTACAGCTGCTGGGACAGCTCAAGGGACAGTGTGATCCAGCTGTCTGCCTTTGGCAAGGTTGTCTTCATGGTCTGGGGGCCCAGGAGAAAAACAAGACCCAGAGAGGTTGAGAGTCTGTCAGTGGGTCATACAGCTCTCTCTCCACCTTCAGAGCTGAGCTGATAAGTCAGGTTCTTTGAACAAATGACTGGGTGGTGGGCTGGGCCAGAGGGGCTGGTTCTAGAGGATGAAGAGTCTTGGGGGTGGTGTGGTGTGGAGAGCACATTTTCCCAGACCCCGAGGTTGCAGAGGTGTTCGTCCTCATTAACAACTCCCAGCCTGCTCTAGGTGCTTCAGTGCGGGCTTTGGGCACATCCCATTGCCCCCTCCTAGTAAATAGGCCATGCGCTGGGGCCGGCACTCTCCACTCCGTGTCCCTTCCTGAGCTTTTAGCTCTAGGAGCTCCAAGCAAACTCTACAGTGGTTGAGACACTGAGTCACCCGTGCCCCTCTTTGGGGGCCCTATGCTCCTCTCCAAGCCCAGTCAGGAGAGATGTTTAATTTATTAGACAATGCCACAAGATGTTGTTTACATGCATGTAGGCTGTAACACAACGCAGCAAACCGTGAATATTGTAAACCTGTTTGCGGCTTCTCTTCCTCTGTGTGAAAATTAAAGAGAAAGTTTGGGTCACACGTGCAAAGTGGCAGCTTTGGGGTGGCAAGTCACAGGGATAAGCTGATGCAAGGGAAAGAAATGTCCTATCTGCTCCCGTGACAGACTCCAGGCCAGGGCGCACCCTGCCACCCTCCTCTTCCTCATGGATCAAGTGACAAGGTGTTGCAGTATTCTGCACCCCCTTCCTTCTTCTGTCCCTGACCTGTGGTATGAGTTGGAAGCTGAGCCCATACTCTGCGCTATTGTCTTATTTGGTCCTCGGAATAACCCTAGGAGCTAAGTGCTAGTACTGGCCTATTTTACAGTAATCAGATTATCACTGTCATCACCACCGTCATGGTTAACATTGGTGCATATTTACTCTGTGCAGAGCTCCAAGTCCTCTATACATGTCAATTCATTTAATCCTGCAACAGCCTTGGGGAGTAGGTCAAATTATTATCTTTATTTTATAAATGGAAGAAACTGAGGAACAGAGAGGTTGAGTAACTTGCCCAAAGTCACACAGCTAGAAAGCAGAGGGGAGGAAATAATCCATTCATTTGCTGAGTGGAACACCTGGAAATTTGGGGGCAAATGGTGTAGATGTGGCCCCATCCCTCACAGAGCAGGCAAATTAACTCACCAAGCAGCCTCCGGCTGGACGGCAGCAAGCAGGACTGGAGTTAGGTGCTCTGGTTCTCTGAATTCATTCTACTCTCTGCTTGACCATGCTCTTGGCGTTCTCTCTCTCTCCCTTCTTTGTGCGTGTATGTGTGTGTGTTTGTGTGCACACACACACATTTGTGTGAGAGGTCAATCCAGAAACCTATTTATATCGATACATTTAATCTGGAACCAGCCACTGTTTTTGGCTATCCAGCTGATCATATAGTAGGTCTTGACAATTACACTAACGGAGTTAAACTGAATTGAAGCCCGCACAATTCCCTTCCTTGGGTTTCCCCAGACTGGAAATGCAGAACAATTACGCTCCAAGGAGTCCGTGTAGACACACAGTTGAAGGGCAGGCTTTAGAATTTTGTCTGGCTCAAGACCAAGTTCCTGCACTTAGCAGCTGGGAACCCTTGGGCCCGTTGCTTAACTTCTCTGTGCCTCAGTTTTCTCACTGTGACAGGAAATGAGCACGGTCCCCGCCTCCCCGGAGTGAATGAATATAAAGCACTTAGAATAATGTCTGACACACAGCACTTAATAAACTAGAGTTGTTGTCAGCAGCAGTAACACTACAGGGAATAAGACGTGTGTCTCTCAATCTTTGTGCCGAAGCGCGCTGGGGCTGATTCACTTTGCTCAAGCTGACAAGTGGTAAAAACCCGGAGGAGGGGTGTCGGACTTCACACTCCCGAGCTGATACAGTGTCAAGGGCACTGGGACTACAAGGCAGAACACAGGGCTTCTAGTCCCAGCTCTGACGTTGGATGGGGACTCCCCGACCCACGACTGTGGTCTCAGCTTTCCCATCTGTAAAATGGGGAGTGCACCATGTAACCTCCTAGGACCTCCTCTAGCTCTCACTTTCTAGAATTGCTAGGAGTCTCTCTCCTCTCTCCTTCCCTCCTTGCACATCTGGTGCTGCCACCCAGGACTCTGAGGGGCACTCTGGGTTGGGGCCACTTTGGGGTGGGGGTGGGGTTATAAACCTGAGCTTGGGTTGCTAGCACCGTGTGGAACAAGTTCCTCGATGTATAGGTAAGGTAAGCTGAGACCCGGAGCAAGAGCTCAGCGTGTTTGTGGTAAGACAGGCCTGGGAGTGGGGGCTGCCGGCTCTGCCCTCATCCCAGAGCCGAGCCGGGGATCCAGGCAGGGTGAAGAGTGTGCCAGGGTCATGCTTGTGTGAAGGGTGGAGCCCTAGTTCTACTGAGGGTCCATCTGGCTATACAATTCTTTCTTCTCTCTCCCGTGCAAATCTGTGCTACTGAGAAATAAGTTTGGGAAAACAGTTTTGGCTTAAAACCCATGACTTTGGGTTTTTTTTAAGGCCTACTTCTAGGAAAATTTCAAGGACTCTTGAGAATCGATGTTTGGGGAGAGACATGTATCTACTCCCCTTCTCCAGAGCCATGGCCTAGTAGGAAGGATGAAATCACACCCTGATTCAGCGCTTGCTGTATACCAGGCTTTGTTCTAAGAACTCTGCATATACTCACTCATTTGCTTTTTTTTTTTTTTTTAAGTTTCCATCCATTTATGAGAGAGAGAGATTAAGAGAGAGATAGCGAGTGAAGGGAGGGGGCAGAGGGAGAAGCAGACTCCCCGCTGAGCAAGAAGCCCAAGGCAGGACTCAATCCCATGACCCTAGGATCACGACCCGAGCCGAAGGCAGACACTTAACTGACTGAGCCACCCAGGCACCCTTCATTTGCTTTTTTTTACCAACACCAGGTTAGAAGTTTTATCCCTGATTTTCAGATGAAGAAATGAAGGCCCAGAAGGTGGTTTCCTATAGCTAGATGCTGGTCATGCTGGGATTTGGTCCTACTTGACTGGTCAGGAGTGCAGGCTCTTTTTTTTTTTTTTTTTAAGATTTTATTTATTTATTTGACAGAGAGAGACATAGCGAGAGAGGGAACACAAGCAGGGGGAGTGGGAGAGGGAGAAGCAGGCTTCCCGCTGAGCAGGGAGCCCGATGTGGGGCTCGATCCCAGGACCCTGGGACCACGACCCGAGCCGAAGGCAGATGCTTAACGACTGAGCCACCCAGGCGCCCCAGGAGTGCAGGCTCTTAATCACCACATAGACTGCCCTGTGTGTCAGGGTTCACGTCAAGAGCTGGGTGGCCTTAGATTTGCAGCCTGACTCCTTGGTTGGCTCTCTGTGTGATCTTGAATGAGTCCATGACCCCTGGGCCCCACATTCCTTCCCTGGAAATAAGGATAAGACAGTCTATCCTGCAAAGCTGTGACCGGAAATTATGGATAACCAGACGGGGCCTGATGGGACACAGAAGCACTTGCCAAGTGCAGTTCTTATTTGGATTTAGAGGAATAACATACTGCTGAGTGGGCATTGACTGCAAAACCTAATTACTCTGAAATTTATAGAAATTAGGATGGCACCTAAAACAATATCACCTATACATGGAGAGGGAAGGTTAAAACAATCCTGGGGCAAACATCCATAGAGAACCTTTCTAGAGCACTCACATGTTATTTGCAAGTGCCATGCTAATTTGAGTGAGTCTCCCGTAGCCGATGGTCCCTGACACGTGTCTGGGTCTGTTCAGGAAGACAGGTCTTCTGAGGGCTTGGGTCTGGAAGGAAGGAAACCACTTATGGAAAAGCAGTCTCTGGCTCACATGCTCATCAATGCAGACAGGTCCTCCCCTGAGGATTGAAATCAGTGTTCTGTGTTTTGCTTATTTTTCTTGCTCAGAATCTTTGAAATGCCAGGGATGGAAAGCACCTTGAAGCAGTTGAGGCTCGGCAGCTCTAGGCATGTGTACAGGCCCAGGGTAGTCTGGGAAGGCCGACGTAAGGAGAGGGCACTCTCCTTCTCTCCCTTCCAGATACCCGGTGAGTGTGCTGGAGGCTCTTCGGGCCAGAGAGATCAAGATGGCGGTGCCCAGGCATGAGAGGTCCCCACGCCTGGGGCGGGAAGGGAGGGGTGGCCGGGAACTCTGGCCCACACGGCAGCCATCCAAAGACTCAGCCCCACAGCCCCGAAGTTGTGACTACAGAAGCCGTGCAGCACCAGGTCAGACCAAGCCGGGACACTGGCTGAAGTGTTTTACTTACACTGACTCATTCGCTCCTTCCAACAACCCAGAGAAGTAGATATTATTATTATCATTGACCCGGTTTCCCAGTGGAGAAACTGAGGCACAGTGGCTAACTAGCTTCCCCACATAGCTAGAAGGGACAATGGGGCTGTGGAGCCAGGCAGTGTGACTCTGGAGTCTGAACTTTTGTTCCCTGTGCCTCCTGGATATGTGTCAAAGGCCGTGTAGACGAAGGGGGTACTTTTAGGCAGGGGTAGGGAGGATGGGACATGGAAACTCTTCTTGATTTCTGAAATCCCCCCTCCTGGTGGGCTTAAGTCTGAAGCCGGTTTCTCTGTGGGTTACTTGGCGTACAACCAGACCCGGCTGACAAGTCCCGGGGAGTTCCCAGTTCTCAACATAGGAGGTGGAAGACGTGCGAGTGTAGACGGCCCAGGCTCAGGAGAGGATGCCATGGCCTGGGGTCCTGAAGCTTACGCAGAGAAGCCGTCACTACCCTCCTCAGGGGGTGAACCACATCCTCCCCTCAGGGGGAGCCTGCGTCTGGTACCCCCACCCCACCTGTCTACCCGGCCTTCTCCTCCCGGCCAAGTACAACAGCAGCAAATAAAATCTTCCAACTTGTTGTCCTTTTTCGTTTTCAAAGATGTCACTGGTCTGTGGTTGCCATGGCGACCACCCACTAGCTTCTCCGAAGTCAGCGCTCAGCTCCCTCCAGCGGCCTTGGCAGCCTCCCCGGCCCTGCCCAGCCCTCGCCCTGCCCATCTCAGCGCCCCACCCCTGCCTGCCCTCACGGGCGCAGAGGGGCCCAGCCTCCCGTTCCTCCTGTCCCTCCAGGTGGGGCGGCTCCGTGGAGAACCACTTCAGAGCCCCCGGCACCGGCAGGTAAGTGACCGTAATGAGCTCCCGTGTGGCATGGGCCTGCCAGGGGCTCCCAGACAGGCCTCAGCTGCCCCAGAGACCTCGCCCTCTCCGCCCCCACCACCTCCCTGCTGGCTCCCTGTCCCTGCTGCAGCCTCCTCTGTCCTCTGGAGCTCTCTCTCCGTCCCCCAAAGCCCAGGAGGCTCCAGGGTGGTTGAAAAGAAAGAATCTGTGAAACCTGGTTAGCCTGACCCCGGGCAAGTTATGTCAGACCTCTCAGAGCCTCACGTCCCCATCCACAAAATGGGCGACTAAGACTTACCTTAAGGGTTGCCGCAGGGTGTCCCTGAGGAGTGGCGTGGAAAAACCTGCTACACGATAAGTTCCTTCCTTCCTCTCTGCTTCCCATTGTTCCCACCCCCTTCCCCTGCCATCTTCCATCTCCATGAAACCACCTGGCTTCCCTCTCTTCTTATCCGCTGCCCTCCCGGCCCTGTCTCTTCTCTGTTCCTGCCTCCCCAGGCTTTACTGCTAACACAGCCCCTCGAGCCAGCAGCACCTGCAGCCTCCACTCTTCCTGTGGCCACGGGGCTTCTTGGGGAAGGGGGGTGGGAGATGTCCCATCTCCAGAAGGGACAGCCTTGTCCTCTGCTGGGGAGCCAGGGGGAGCACAAGAACAAGAGTGATGGCAGGGGAGAGCATTTATCGAGTACTTACGGTGTGCCAAACTCTATTTGAGGAGCTTTCCGCAAATCAGCTCATTTAATCGTCACGTCACCCCTATGGGACACTTAGATTTTGTAGCTACAAACACCAAGGAGTGGCAGGAAAGGAGGGGCAGCGATTCTAGGATGTGCGAGTGACTGGAGAAGGGGGACAGGGGAGAGGAGGCCTGGCAGCCCAGAGGCGTGAAGTGCCCCTTCCTTTCTCGGGTCTGTTAGCTTTGAGACGGGTTCTGCCTTTATATCCCAAATACTCATGGAGAGCATCTGAATCCCTGCAAAGCATTCTCCGTCCAAGTGCAAGGTCACCCACGGAGTCTCACCCATCACCCTCCTGCCGAGTCTATCGGGGTGCCTGCCTCAGGGAGGATGGCCGTCTCAGGCCACTCTCCCTGCCGGGTGTGGGGCTGTCTCTGTGCGCGGCAGGCACAACTCCGTCTCCTTTGGCACAAACTGCACCAGGGGGTTCCGTGACAGGCGTCCTGCTGCCCGTGCCAGGTCCGGGAGGCCTCTCTCCTCCCCTTCTCAAGCAGAGAGTCTGCGCCAACGGCCTCCCCCCTGCCAAGGACAGGACCGCATTCCAGGAGCAAGGATTTACTCTCAGGGAGACAGCAGGCCCTGACAGGGACGGAGTGTGGTGACAGGTGGAGGGACAGAGCCAGCTGAGAGCTCTCATCTCCAGAGGCCTCTGCCCAATTACGGCTCCTCAACGTTTCCTCATCCCTGGCGGTGGGCCACTCTGATGCTCAGCGGCTCCACCACAGGCACCTAACTAAGGAGGGAGGGCCCTTGGCTGGCTCCGCCCCCACCTTCGGAGTTCAGAGCAGCCTCTCTAGATGGCTGGGCCCCGAGCAGCTGATGGTTAGGTACCCACACAAACCACCTGGGACTCCAGAACACAGGTCCTGCTCTAGGAGGTCTGGGGGAGGCTGCAGATGCTGCATTCTTAGGTGTCTGGACACTACTTGCAGATAGTGAGAGCCTAGATGACCCAGGAATGCGTCCAGCACCCCTACTTTGAGAGTCTAGGGCCTAGGGCTCTCCGGAACCACACGTGCCACCCTGCCCCCCAGGCCTTCTTCTCCTTCAGGAACCAGACACTGGACAATTGTTCTCAGTTGCTGCTTATCAGTCACTCAGACCCACCCGCGTCCACCCGTGAGCACGTCTGAACTAAGACCACGAGCTTCCAGCTGCAGAATCCCAACATCTGGCCCTTCCTTGGGGGACGCAGTCCTCGCAGACCCCTCTGGCCTCACTCACTGACAAACGTGCCCAGGTGAGACCCGCACAGATGGGCTCTGCCATCCACACTCACTCCTCAGCCTGACCACACAGAAGCTGACAGAGGTCAGGAGAGATGGGGAAACTCGGGGAAGACGCCTTGAGTGTCCAAATGTAGTCTTGGCTACTCTAACAACCCTCAGATGAGGATCTGAGGGTCACGGTGAATCCCTAACAGAAGAGGCCAAGAATAGGCAAGAACCCTGCATTTGCTTTCTGCACTGCATTCCAACCTTATGTAGGAAATGTCATCAACTTACTTCCTCTTGGGTTTCCCCTCCTAACTACAAAAGGGTATTTCTCAGCTGGATCCTGTCTAGAAAAGGTTTCAACCATCAGGCTGAGGAAGTCTGTGTGCACACAGACATAGGAGGATGGACCAGATGACATCTCAAGGTCACTCACAAGTCAGAGGAATCTATGAATTCCCTACTATCTCCTGGGCATCACGGAAAGAAAAAGGCCCGTCCCTGCTGCAGTTTGTGGTCTTGGCTTTGATTAAATCTCGAGATTAATTTTTCCCAGTGACAGAGTGGCCAGCCTGGAAGCCATAATCCCTTCAGTAGTTCAACATGTTTATGAGGGTGAGAGGGTGCTTAATGCCGCAGTTAAAATGCTAAGCTGAGTAATCAGTTCATTAGGAATTTACTCAATATGTTTGCTGTCTGCAGCTGGGCCCCACTCCCCTGGATAGAGATAAATCAGCAGACAATGCAGCCAGTGACAAGATAAACTCTTCCAACATCGACAGCAATGCTCAGAAATGCCCTGACCTAGAGGAGAAGTCTGGTCCAGCCCCCCACACAAGGGCAGGCTGTGGACCAGAACTGGGGAGAACTCTTGGTATGGAGTATGCCCAGGGGCTGGACTTTAAGCCCTGGAAAGAACAGGGGGTGAATCAGGCCAGCTGCAGCTCAAGGACCCTTGGTTATCACAGGCCAATGAGCCAGCATGTCTTGGGTTAAGTTCTCCCAGAAGAAGACCCTAAGACAAGGATTCGAGGGTGCATAGTTTATTGGGGAGGTGGTCCCTGAAAACACAGGAGGGGTGTAGGGGAAGTGAGGTGGGGCAGGGAAGGCAGCTAATAAAAGTGTTCTCAAGCATGTTACAATGGTGAGCAAAGGGAGCTCAGTCCCAATGGGACCTCGTCAGGAGCTCTCCCTGCTGAGGGGTGAGGGCGCTGGGATCATAGGGGCCAACAGTCAGTGCTGGAGACCTGCTCTCGAAATCCCTCAGCACTTCTGGCCTGCATCCCTGCCTGGGCCATGTGTGTGCCTGTGGCCAGAGAAGGCCTTCAAGCCAAGGATGCAGGGAGAGGTGGCAGGAGCAGGTATGAACTGAAATGGCGGGGTCGAGGGGGTAATAAGCAGGACCCAGTAAGACTACAATCCCCACAAGAGTAATCTTAGAGGAGACTTGAGACCCATGGGCTAATGAGTTTCAGTTTCTGACCCTAACAAGAAGAACGGATGGGTCTCTGGAAAGGGTAGGACCCCTGAGCCCTGAAGCACAAGGACTTTCTGGGGAACTGAGCAGGTAGCAAGACCTCCTGGGGAGATTCATTCAGGCTTTCGGAGGGCCTCTGGGATGGTGGGCATCTCAGGGGAACTGTTCCTGGGTTAGAAATGAGCAGGATGTTGGAGACATGCCAGGCACTTCTCTGGGTGGAGAATGGCCAACAGAGGTGCCCCATGGTTAGGACGGAGCATCTCGACTGAAATTTTAATAAATCATCTGGAAGATGGAGTACGCAGTGAGAGCTGGAAATCTGCAAATGGCACTAAGTTTTGGGGGGGGAAGTGAAATGTCAAGCCAATGGGGATACACACTACAGAATCCCACAAGGGTGTGTGAGTGGGCAGAAAAGTGACAGATGAGATTCGGTGTGGGCAAGTGTAAGATAGTGTATTTAAAGACAAATATCTCAAACTCTACAGGACTTCCTTCTGAGATGATGCATACCACGGTGGTTTATTTTAGGAAGAGTAAGGAGGGGAAGGAGAACTGACATTTATGGAGGGGCTACTAGGTGCCAGGTGTTTCATGGGTTTGGTTGAATTTTCTGCATGCGCAATGAGGAAATGTGGCTCAGAGGGGCAAAGCAAGTTGCTCGAGGCCACATAGCTAGAGCGGGGGCTGAGATTCTGCTTCAGGCTGTGCTCTGTCTAGTCTGTTCCTTGAGGATATGAGCCCGATACATGAAGTGACCTGAAGACCACCAGGAAATAACCACACTGGGAAGACAATGGAAACAGAGAGCACAGGGTCCTCATTGTCCCTTCCTCTCTGGCCTGCCCTGCTCAGTCTCTTTTGTTGGTTCTTTCAACAAAACATTTTAGTGTTCCAGGCCCTCCTGGGCCCTCTCTTTTCTTTATCTATTCCCTTTCCCTTGGGGAAACACCATCATATGCTGATGAGTGCCGAGTCCATGTCCCCAGCCCCAGCCTCACCCTGAGCTCCAGACGCACACCTGGACTCTCAGGACATCCTCAGGGGGTGTCTAACAGGCACCCCCAGACCTAACAGGGCCATAAACAAGCCCTCACTGTCCCCCAGGAGCCTCTGCTTCTGCAGTCATCCGCACCCCGAGAAATGACAGCCCCACATGGAGTCTGTCCTTCAACCTCTGCAAAGTGAATGTGTCCTGAGAAGGTCAATAGAAGGGAGGGGAGGTGGGCAGAGAGGTGTGAAGTGTGGGACCGCTTACTTTTGGAAAGATGAGGTGAGAAGGGGTGGTCAGAAGCCCAAGGAACCTTGACATCAGCGGAGGGCAATCAGTGGCTTCCATCAGCAAATCCAAGGGTGGTGGGATCAGGGGATGGTGAGGATTAGGGGGTTGCCCTTAGAAGGAGGGAAAGAGAGATGGTAGGAGCAAAGCAGAGGGGGCCTCAGGCCCACCAGCCATTGCCATACTGGGGGTCACACCCCCCTCCCCGGGTCCCAGCTCCTCTCTACCTCAGGTCCTCTCCCCCATCTCATCCAAACCCCACTTCTTCTCCATGGCCCTGGGGCTGCAGGGCAGTGAGAGGGTAAGCGCCTCTGGCTGGAGCTAAAATCCCAGCCTTGTATGGCCCGGGTTGGAGAATGGGGGCCCCGGGCCCACCTGACTGGTGCACAGCAGGCCCCGGGCCTCCCCGCCAGAGCAGTGGCCCTAGTCCTTCGTCAGCCGGGGCTTGAAAAGGAGAGGGAATCTTTCCTCTTGTTGGGAAGATGAAGCCAAATGAAAAAAAGCTGTAAAGTCACTGGATTGGAAAATGAGAAAGCAGAATAAATAGGCTCTCGGGAGGGAAATAGGTCTTCCCCGCTCTTTGAACAGGAATAAACAGGGAGAGCGCCTGTCAGGAGGGGACCCACGCCAGGAAATAGGTGACGGCCCCATCAGGAGCCACAGGGAGAGGGTGCCAGGGAGGCTGAATCTTCTCTCCAGCCCACCCCTTCCTTCTCCAGGACCAGCAGGCAGCAGGGGCCGT
The DNA here is from genome assembly GCF_029215605.1 of Mirounga angustirostris. Taxonomy (NCBI): domain Eukaryota; kingdom Metazoa; phylum Chordata; class Mammalia; order Carnivora; family Phocidae; genus Mirounga; species Mirounga angustirostris. Next base: position 36,830,288 of record NW_026991716.1, read on the forward strand.
GCCTGCCAGCCACCTGCCTGTCCCCTCCCCATCCATGCCCGGTCTGCCATTGCCTCTGCCCTGCTCCTTCCCGACACCACCCCTCTGCCTCTGTTCCACCAAAACAAAGCCACCTCTCTTCTCAGCCTCACTTCCTGTGAGAAGCCTTTCTACGCCTCTCTCTTCTCATATCTGGCCGAGGCACAGTCCTACGATAGATCAACTCTCTACCTATCCCCCCAACCCCTGGGCACCTGCCTGCCACTCTGTCCCTCAACTGAGCCATTTGTCCAGCCTCCTGTGGCTCATAGCGTGTAATCAATCTGTGTTTCTGTGTCTCCTCCTCCAGGAAGCCCCCCCGCCCCTGATCCCTCCAGCCCTCCGGTGGACTGACTGCTCCCTCCTTGTACCATTGCAGATTAGGGGTAATTCCAGTTACGGCACAAGCCCCCCTGGTCCGGTCTGAAGGTGAAACACTCCCAGTATGGAGTCTCACCTCCTCCGTCTCCTTGAGAGCAGGTCCATTTCTGTATCCCCCCAGTGCTTCAGGGTGGTGGGCTACGTCATGACTGGGAGGCGGGCTCACCCTTGGGAGTGTGAAATGCTAGGAGCAAACCCAAGAAGAGGACGGAGTCAGCCACACAAGAAGCACCTGCCGGCACATCCCGTGCCCCCCGCACCCCACAACACACAGAGGCACACACACCTCACAGCACATCAGAGACAGACAGATGGACACCCAGGTGCAGCCTGCCTCCATCTCGCTGCCCTCTCTGTGTCCCTGCTGGTCCACTTTATTGCACTTGAAAACCAGTGATGATCTCCCACCAAAATAAAATCCTCACACAGCTAAACACCAGAGCACCCCTTTCCTCTAAGCACCCAACACTCTCCACAAGTCAGCACCATAAGGAACCTCGAACAAGCTCGTCCAACCTCTTTGCTTTACAGATGAGGAAACTGAGGCTCAGAGTAGGGCAGTGCCTGCCTGAGGCGGCCCAGCCACGAGTGGCAGCTGGGGACACAGGGCAGAACTGCCGACACCACCCCAGCTTCTCCTGGTGGAGGGAGGCCGGGCATCCACGAGAGTGAGGAAGGGGAGGGGAGGAGAGCTGGGCAGCCCAAGGGGGGTGGTGTGCTGGGGACACGAGGAGGACACAGGGGAGGGCCACCTTGGGAAGGAGAGGAGAAGTGGGACAGGACACAGGTCACCTCTGAGCTCCAAGGAAACACTCCTTTCCCATTCTCCTCACTTCCTGTTGAGGTAAATGCCTTCCCTCAGGGGCTGTCTTCCCCCGACTTCCTCTGCCTGATTTTGGGAAAAATAAGAATGAAAAGGTGGAAGGTAGAGACCAGGAAGAAGGTCTACCCACTGGCTCCTGGCTCCTCCCTCACATCTGTCTGTCCATCTGTCTTCATTCCCTTCCCCTCTCTGACTCACCCATCCTGCCCACTCCGTGCGTGTGCCTGGGAGCCCCCAGCTTCAGGCTCCCCCACTTGGACCACCTCACCCACATCTGCTCCTCCCGCATGCTGCCCTCCATGGCCACTTCCCGAAATCTCTCTGGGGGCCTCCCTCTCCCGTCCTTTCCGTCTGTCTCTCTGTCTGCCAGGACTTCCCAGGCAAGCTGCAAAGCCACCCGTGGGACTCTGCCCACTGCCTGGGTCAGGACAGCATGGGCAGCACGGGGAGGGCCCCAGCTGGCCCCGAGCCTGACGGGGAGGGAGGTCAGCCAGCTCCAGGAGGGGTGGAGAGCCCAGGCCGGCTGCTTCCCGCAAGCCTGCGGGGACAAGACAGATCTCGGTGGAAGCAAACATCTTGTCCGTGTCCCACGGAGGCCGGGGAGGAAATGGGACCAATTAATCCACATTTGCCTCTCCAGATTGGAGTCCAAGTGGGGAGATGGAAGAATTAACCTTTTCAAAAATGTAATTTCATAAAATCATCTCACTTGGCACGGACTCTCTCTTTATTACTATTATTTATGGCTGTGGCCGTGCCTCAAGCCAGCACAGGTGTAGAGAGACAGAGGAGGGGCAGAGCGGCGGGGACAGTGGCCCCTGGGAGAAAGGGGCCACCTGACTGCAGCCCTGGCCTCAGGGCTCCCAGCCCCCAGGTCACCTGCAGCTCTTCTGTAGACGTGCTCCTCCCTGGGACTGAGTCTCAAGGCACTCCCACCTGTCACATGAAGGAATAGCTTTTGTGGCCATCCTCAGCCCTGTGCTTCTCCATTGTTTGCCTACTCCCTGACCTCTTTCTGGAGCGCAGCAGGGCTGGTATTGTGGGGTCCCTGAGCAGCCACCCACTGTGCCTAGACCTGGCAGGACAAGAGCATCCGAGGACCCACCGCCAGAGACTTGCTCCCAGGCTCAGACGATGGGCATCAGGCTCCCTCCACTGCCCATTGGGCTGGAGTGAGACAGTCTCTTGCCTTCCCCGGCCTCCATTACCTGCCTGTCCTGCCATCTTGCCTGACCTCCCAGCTTCCCTGGCTGCCACCTCACTGAGTCTCCAGTGACGCATCACATCCTTGACTCCTTCAGAGTCTGTGGTGCTCACCTGTAAAATCCAGGAGCCTGCATGGCATGCAGGAGGGACAGGGAGGGCACCGATGTGGCTGCAGGGTGATGAGAAGGGAGAGGAGTAGCAATGAGGGCAGGCCATCATTAGGACTTTGGCTTTTATTCTGAGCAAACTGGGAGCCAGTGCAGGGTCTGGAGCAGAGAAGGGGCATGACCTGCCTTGTATTTTCAAAACTTGCAGCTCCCGTGTTCTCTGGGGCCTGATCTGCCCAAGCTGCTCCATTCCCTGCCCACCAGATCTCCTTCCCCTCCTCAGGACCCCATGGACCCCTCCCTGCATTCATTTAGCAACATTCACTGGGTGCCCATCTCAGAGCATGCCTGGAAAGCAGGGAAGGAGAAAGATGTGCTTGTGCCCTTGTCGAGGCCTTCACCTTGTGGAAGAGGTAAGATTTCCTCCCCGGCAGCTCCTGGAAAGAGTACCAGGTGGACCTCTAGGATCCCAGGCCCCAGCTCCACCCTGTCACCATGTTGCTGTGTGACTTTGGGTAAGCAGCTTACCCTCTCTGAGTCTCTGTTTTCCTCCCTGGAACATCAAGGGTTTGGACCCTGCCGTCCAAGGTCCTTTCCAGCCAGGCCACTAATTCTCTTGGGTCAATGAAGGAGGAGGAGGAGCATGAGGAGGAGGAAGAGGATTAGGGCAGGATTTCCCCACAAGGGAGGGGAGCCCTCATCTGAGTCCCAAAGATGGGTACAGTTAGAAGGTGAGGTTCCCACCTCCTTGTCAGCTCCAGATCCGCCCCTCCTTCCTGCTCAGCTGCCCCTCCCGCCCCGCAGCTCCCCCTGCCTCATTCCCTCCCAGCCCCCTCTCTGGCACTGAGCCTGAAGCACATTAAACCTGCCTGGTCAAATCAGATCAGCATGTGCAACAATTTAACGAAAGATGGATCTGGCATATGTGTGCGGTTTTTAAATAGAGGTTCCTTGGAGCCGGTTGTTTCGCTCAGAATCAAAACAATTGATTATCTTTAGAGCCACTTACTGAAGCTTATCTGCCTTGATACGACGGGCCTGGGGTTTCCAGGGGCCCAGCCCTGCTCACCAGCCCTGGGGCCTGCAGCAGCGCAGTTGTCAGGGAGGGGGTGAGCATTGCAGCAGGCAGCACGGCAGCCGGGACCCCCCCTCTGCTGGCGGCCTAACCCGGCAGACCTGAAAGCACAGGAAAACCAAACCCCTTGCCTGGGGGAAGCTTCCAGTCCAGAGCTAGTGTGGACCATGGGCAGTAACGAGTCGATGCATACATTCTAAGACGTCAGGTAGTAAGTAACACATGCTGCCAGGAAACAGAAAGCAGGCTGAAGACTTGGAGGGGAATGAAGGATGGGACATGGGAGCTCTTGAAACGGGCAGGTCAGGGAAGGGCTCTCCGAGGAGGGGACGGAGGGGACATATGAGTGCTGAACTTCGCTGACATGGGGCACGGAGGGGGTGGGAGGAAGGGCTTCGGGGCAGAAGGGACATCCTGGAGTCCTCTGTGCACTGGGGCCAGAACTGAGGCGGGGGTCAGGGATGGGAAGTGAGCCCCCTGCCCCTATCCGCCCATCCTGGCTTTCTGCCTCAGTTTCCCTGCCTGGCACTGCAGTTCCCTGCCAGTATGTTGCTCTATTGAGAGTCCTGACTTGTACTCCGACTCATTTGGCTGAGACAAGGAGATCTGTTTAATGCTTACCAGCCTCTTCCCAGGGGTACAGATACGATTTCCCACATACCAGGTTGGGTGGGGTTCCACTGTCCATGGGCAGATGGCTCAGAATCAGGAAGGAACGCCCAGCTGGCTTTGAGTACTGCCCTCTGCCTCCATGTCCCCCATTACGAGGCTTGACCTGCAAGTCTGGCTATGCTCCCCCATACAGAGTCCTGTCTAGCACCTTCCTTACCATGGGTGAGACCCAGTGGGACCTATAAAAAGCCCCCATGCTCTACAGTACCTCTGGAAACCCTCCAGCTCTGTCTCCCCTCCCCCTCCTGACCCTCCCCTCTCCTGCAGTCTTGTTTCTGTCCCACCGCCTTGCAGAGGGGCTTCTGTCTCTTGGCCACACTGATGTCTTGCTTGGGCAGTCCACTTAGCTGGGTGCTGGCCTCGCCCCTGGACACTGACCTCCAGCCTGTGGGGCCATCCTGCCTCACCCATGTTCAGCCCAGGCTCTAGGAGCCCAGTCATAGCCAAATCTCTGGTTGCTGTTCATCTGCGGCCCAAAATCTGGCCCCCAAGGGCAGACCCTGTAGCTGGGTGTCCCTCAGCCATCTCTGCACAGCTTTCACCTGAGCCTAGCCCCCTGTGATGATGGGACAGTGTTATCCTGTAGTTCCGGGAAAGGCCAGCCAGAATGAAATGGGCCAGCCTGGGGATGGGCTGGAGCGGAGCAGCTTCTTGCTAATGCTGTGGTCAGTCCCGTGTTTACAAGCAGTGTTAGAAAGCTGAGGGAAAAGCAGCCCAGAATGGGAAAGCAGGTTTGCAGAGGTGATGGAGCCCAGGTCCAGTGGGAGGCAGGATACCTGGCTCTGTTCTTGGCTCTGTTCTTGGCTCTGCTCCGAATGACCTGGGTGACCTTGGATAAATAGCACTCTTGTTCCTCATATGTAAAATAAGGGCCACTGGATCCAATCAGTGGTTTTCTAACTGTGTGCTGTGGAAGGTTCCATGGAGCCTTTTCAAAGCCGCCCTGCCCTGGACACACAGACACACACCCCCACCCAGGGTGGAGGTGAGAGTAAGGGGTTCAATTTCCCCCACCCTATTTCCAAACACAAGTATACTTGTGCTCCTGCTGTTTGTCCAAGCTGCCTCAGAATGCTTCCTACAAACAAGAGGTGAAGGTCTTCCAAATCCTTTTAAAACCACTTTACTAGATGACTTCAGAAATTCCAAGAATTAAAAGATTGTCACCAATTGATGACCTCAGCCCTTGGTATGTGCACTCTCTCCCCCTCTCTCCCCCACCACTATTCTGGCCATTATTCTCAACATCTTTAGTGTCCCTGCAGATGATCTGTTCCAACCGTGGCCCCCTCAGTTCATTGACCACCCCCCTTGCACCGAAGATCTTTTCCTTTCCTTAACCTTCCCCGCACATGGCCACACCCTAGACCTTGTCATCACCAATAACTACCTGTCCTCTCAATAACTACCTGTCCTCTAAGCAGCCGGTGGGACCTATCTAAACCGCAATCAGATCAGGTCAGCATATTGTTTTCTTTCTTTTTTTTTTTTAACTCATGATTCTTTTTATTAAAAAAATAACAATTTTATTGAGATATAATTTATATACAATAAAATTCAGCCTTTTAAATTGTACAGTTCAGTGGTTTTTAATATAGTCACGGAGTTGTGCAACTAAGTCAGGCTTGTCATGGTATCTGTGTTCTTACGTAATTTATCTCACTTGTCAATGCTTCAGTTCTTGTTTTTGTTTTTTTGTGGGCCTGGTTAGTACTTGGATGGGAGCATACTGTTTTCAAACCCTTCCGAGGCTCCTGCGGCACTGAGGATCAAAGCCTGCAGGCTCTGAGTGATTCAGCCCCTGGCCACCCCCCAGCCTCATCTTCCCCCAGCTCTGCCCTCAGTCGGGAAGCTCCGGACACCCTGGCCGGAGCTCCTTCCAGCCCTGGGGTCTTCTCACTCATCATTCCTTCTGCCCGGACCCTTCTTCCCCCCTGCCCCTTCTTCACATGCCACCCTCATCATTCAGATCTCACTTTATGGGTCATCTCCCCGGAGAGGCACCCCCGCCCCATCTGCCACCACTTTCCATAATCTCTTTTATCTTCTCCATAGGTACTGAAAAGTGTCTTACTGATGCATTTGTGTGTCATTCTCTGCCTCCTCCTGCAAGAGTATAAGATCTTTGAGGGCAGGGTTCTGACTCTAATCCCAGCACCTAAAAAGCGCCTGGCACACAGTAGGTGCTTATTAAGTAGGACTAATTGTCCCAGTCCGCCAGTTCCTTGCTGACGGACCTTGAAAAGCCAGTTAATCCCTCTGTGCCCTCCCGATCTATAACGTAAGGGCTCTAATACATATGTGCCTCCAGGGCTGGTACAAGGTTATTGGATGTGATTAGAGCTTTGCAATGTGCAAATCAGCATGCAAAGGCACTGCTGGCCCTACCCGACTGCAGAAAAGGAGAGGAGTTTCTAGCACCCCAAAGGGACTCTTCTGGTCCCATTTCCACCTGCCTGTCCAACTCAGAAGTTTCTATTTCCTTTCCTTTACACCCTTGCCTCTATTCCCTGTCCCAATCTCAGAGAACCCCTCTGCATTCCTCCGGGTGTTCCTAACCCTGACCCTGACCAGCAGACCCCTCCCCGGCTCTCACCCTCGAGCACCCCAGCACCCCTCTCTTCCAGGGTCTCCTCCAAGCCTGAGAGGCCCAGCCCATTGTCCTGTCAATCTCTGCTTGTCCCAAGGACGCTTCTTATCTTTTCTGCCCTACCCTTAGTCTAGCTGCCCCCCCAACCTTGCCCCCACCCGGGCACCTGCCTCCAAACCTGTCCTGTGGCTTTGTTTTCCGGTGGAAGCCAGCTAAGCACTCTTTTCTCATTTTCTGGGAGGCCCCCCTTATCACGTTAGTATCTAATAAGTCCCTGTGCCACATAGAACGCATGGTGATATCATGTCTCCGGGAGACAGGAAAGCATGCACTTACAACAGAACAAGGATTAGGTGAAGAGAAGATGTTGAGTGCCAGACAATGCCTCAGTTTCCATAGCTGCATGGAGGAGGCTCTGCAGTGCAGATGCCCTAGATTTTCCATAACACCTCCCGCCACCCCGCCTTCCTGTCTTCCCCAGGATTGATGCATGGCCTTTGCAGAGAGGGCCCTGGGCTCCCCAGGAAGCGAGGATGATCAAAAAACCCAGATCAGGACAACAACAGTGGGCACACAGGGGATTCTTGGAAGGCTAGAGAAATGTCACCTCCCCAGTCTCGGACCACAACAGCCATTTATCATCCTTACTGTTGGGGAGCAGGCCTGAGACAGAGCTGACCTTGAGGAAGGAGAGAATCACTTACGGGGGTGGTTGCTGGGGTGCGGAGGAACCAGGGCCATGGGGGGCGGGGTAGAGACTGAGGGAGCAAGGTAAGGGGGATGAGATCCAGACCATCCGGAGGGGATGCAGACTGGATGACGGTGTGCCTACAGCCCTGTATCCACACTGAATGCTCCATCCCCGGCAGAGAAGCCTGGAGAGACCAAACGGGAGGGAAAATGGCATTGCACGTGGAAACGGGAGATGGGAGGCAGCCGAAGGTTCTTCCAGAGCTACAAGTGAGTAATGAGGGTGTGTGCCAAAAAGTCCAGTCTCTGCCCTCGGGCCCTTCGTCATAATTGAATCTAAGCTGCATTCGTGGTTGAAGGGTCTACAATTAAGACCCAAATCCAAACACGCCAGGGCCATGGGCAGAGAGGCCAGAGCCTGCAGGAGAGACTCCTGACATATTTATGAAGATATTTCCAGATAGTTCTCTGTTGTTTCTGCTTCTAGTCACCGACCCTGTTGCTGTTTACACACATGTCTTTCCCCATTTCCTAACAAACAAGCATGTACGCTTGCTCCCAAATGCAGATACACCCAACCCCGATATTCCCAGGCACCATGCTATCCAAAGGCACTGGTTCTCACACATGATCTCTCACACACAGCGGAAGCTCATGCTCACACCCAGGCCGGCTCTGAGAGCCTCTCCCCACCCCCCGCCGCCACGGGCATGCAGCCGCACCCCAGCACTGCACTCGGCACCTGGCGTACACCAGTGGAGGGAGCCGACCAAGATCTCTGCCCTCGGGAGATGGCATTCTGGTGCTGCGTCCACAGAAATGCACAGACAGGGGCGCCTGGGTGGCTCAGTTGGTTAAGCGACTGCCTTCGGCTCAGGTCATGATCCTGGAGTCCCGGGATCGAGTCCCGCATCGGGCTCCCTGCTCGGCGGGGAGTCTGCTTCTCCCTCTGACCCTCCTCCCTCTTATGCTCTCTATCTCATTCTCTCTCTCCAAGAAATAAATAAAATCTTAAAAAAAAAAAAAAAAGAAATGCACAGACAAGGCCCCTCCGACGCCCGCACACAGACTCATTCACACACGTGCACATGCTCAAAGAAACTCTGAACAAACATTTATTGAGCACCTGCTTCATTTCGGGAAGCACGCTTGGTGCTGAAGGTATACAAGTAAGCGAGACCACCATGGGTCCTGCCTGCCCTTAGGATGACCCATAAAGGCACATTCACAAACAGGCCAAGCAACTTCACACCACATATTCACATGCGCGCACACACACAGAGCTCTTGATGCTTTTAAAAACAAATCCCAAGTCAAAGCATTTTTATGATCCCCTAGGAAGCAGCTCACTTGGGAATGAGGAGTGGGGCCCCTCCAAGTTCGAAGTCAGATTTGTGAATTGTCCATTCCTTTCCCTGACTGTGTGTTCGTCTCCTTTCAATACCACATCATCTCTACTCCTCGCTACCATGTCCTTGCAATAATTAAAGTGCCAAGGGCTGCCTGCGGCCTTGCACTCGCCCCATGCTGCCTAAGACGCCTCCCAGCCTCCTGTGGTCAGGACAGGAGCCAAGCGTGCACCCAGCGGCCAGGGATTTCTGCTGAGACATTACATTACAACAGAGCCTGCTCCTTCCAGACATTTTTTTTTTTTTGCTTTTGCTTTTAAAGAATCTGAAATAACCTGGCTGTAAAAATGTGCTTTGGGCAGAAAGCTGACTCCCAGGGTCAGAGCCCAGGAGAAGATTTCTGCTACACAGTTTCGGGGAAAATAGCCGGCGCTCAGCAATTTTTATTTTCCAAGGGATAGAGAGAAAATACAATTGGAGTGGATTTAGGGGCTTTGTGGGGCTCCTCTCCAGGTTGCCTGTGGTTTCTCTTTTTTCCTCCTGCTGGAGAGAGTGACAGCAGAGAGTGGACAGAGGGGAAATCGGAATGCAGGGCTGGGAGCCCATCCCTGTGTGAGCCCAGTGACCTGCTGACCCCATGGCGGGGTGGGGGTGGGGGGCCCAGGGAGGTCCCAGGTTTGGATACCAGCTCTGCCTTCTACTAGCTGTGGGAGCAACAGTCTTTAAAAGCTCTCTGTGCCTCAGTTTCTTCATCTGTAAAATGGGGGAAAACAGCACATCCCTCAGGCTGTTGTAAGGATTAAGTATGTCTATATATTCTATATTAGACTAGTGTACAGATTCCCCTCAGAGGGGGTCCTGGCAAATCCTCAGAGCATGTTGGCTCTTGTCAGCCTCCCATCCTTATCTGTATCCCTTATCGCCAGACAGGTGGCTACCAGCTCCCCGCTTATGAGGTGAAGGGAGGGTGAGTGCTCCTCACCCTGCAGGTCTCCCCCCTCTGCACCCCAGGGTACTAGCGAATGCGGCTGACTCTTCCGCTTGCCCCTCCAGCTCCTCATGCCACTCGTGCTCCAGGAGGCTGGCCTCTGCAGACTGCGCCCCCCAGGTCCCCTTGCTCTCCCACTCCCAGTGGGGTTTGGCCATCGGGATGTACCAGCAGAAGGTCAGAAGGCAGGAGGAGAGAGAAGTCGGATACTCCCTCTGGCTTTGGTGCCTCCCTTCTGCGTCCTCACCTGATCACTTCAGGCCAGAGCGAGGTAGCTCACGGCTCCCCAGCATTGCCTGTCTTTGGGGGCTTCAGCATCCTTGCTGATTCTGTCAACTGTGCCCACACCTTTGCAAACAGCCCCTCCCTTAAATATTCTGGAGGGGATTGAAAGCGGCAGGGGCCAAGGAAGTAATCACGGCTGTACATAAAGGTTTTCATGCAAAGATGGTCACCACAGTGTTATTTATAATGACAAAAAGTGAAAGAAACCTACAGGTCCAACCAACAGGCATCGGGTGAGTCATCCAGATGGGGCACTGGGCTGCAGCTATTAAGAACGATGACAGGCGCGCCTGGGTGGCTCAGTTGGTTAAGCGTCTGCCTTCGGCTCAGGTCATGATCCCAGGGTCCTGGGATCGAGTCCCCCATCGGGCTCCCTGCACAGCAGGGAGTCTGCTTCTCCCTCTCCCTCTGCTCCTCCCCCCCGCTTGTGCGCTCACTCTCTCTCTCAAATAAATATATCTAAAAAAAAAAAAAAAAAAAAAGAACAATGACAAGTGCAAGAATATGCACCAACACTGGAGAATATTCACTACACACCTCCAAGAAAAATAGCAGGCCTCAAAGACTATGGACAACCTAAAACCATCAAAAATAATACATACAGGTTTAGAAAGAGAATGTACAGGAAAGATATACCCCAAAATGTCAACTGTGTTATCCTTGAACATGTGAGCTATGGATAGTAGTTATCTTATCCCTTTGTACATATGTGTGTTGCTTCTTTTTTCTGCAGTCTCAGCTCTAAGCAAAAATTACTCTTTTGATTAGAAGTTTTGGTAGTACAGGTACAACTATTAAAAATGATTTTTTTAAAAGTTAATGTCATAGAAAAACAAATACCATAAAAGGTTGAGTGAAAAAAGCAAAATCCCTCTCTCTCCATATATAATGTTAAACATATATATACACACACACATAAATGTCTAACATAGCCTAAATATGATTTACTATTATATCTAAAATCTCATTTAAAAAGACTGAAAGGAAGCACAAAATGTTAACAGAGGTTATCTGGGATGATGGGACGCTGGACAATTATTTACATTTAACAGCATTTTCTAAATTTTTTATAACATTGATTTTCAAATGATCAAATTATATTTTTTAATTAGGAGTCTAGGACACTTTAGGCCAAACCATTCCAGGGTGTGGACTCAGCCCTAAGCCAATGTGCCTCCTTCTGCCCCAATACTCTGGCTTGGGGGTCCCCTCCACTGGGACCATGGAAAGATGAGGCCAGGTATCCAAGGGGTTTGGAGCTAGAGAAATAGGGAGGCCCCGAATAGTCTGAACCTTCTGCCTCATTTATGCACGTTTTACCCTTAGTCCTTCACCCAGCACATCTGACTATACGCCTTGTCCTTTGCTGAGCCCTGTGGAGATCCAGAGTGGGTGTGACCTGCTCAGGACACAGGACGTACCCCCTGCAAAGGGAAACGGCCTTACAGTGTTAAGCAACAAAACAGTTAAAATAACAACACTTCCATCTGTCTAGGGCCTTATGGGCTCAGAACACCCTCACCCACATGACTTCAGTTAATCCCCACAGCAACCTCTAGGTGAGCATCATCAGCCCCATCTTCCTGCAGAGGAAGCTGCAGCCCAGAGAGTTCCAGGGGTCTCGGTGAGATCCCTAACATGAGCAAGTAGTCTCCCGGTGGGTCTAATCACCACTTTCCACCAGCCTACAATAGGAGACACCCCAGAGCATCAGCATGGAGAGCCACGGGGTGTGGGTCATGCCCGAGGGTTCAGAGGGGACTAGAGGGAGGGGAGGAATTTCAGAGGCCAACTGGAAGCCCACTGGACTGTCGGGACGAGGCAGAGAAGAAGGGCTACAGTTACAAGCCCTTGGAAAATAATGGACCCATGTCCACAGGAAGAAGCAGACACTTGTCCTTCCTGTCCCTCTCTCTGGAGGCTCTGGACTTCTGTCCTTCCTAGAAGGGAGCAGGGAGGGACCTGGGAGGTGAGGCACAAAAGGGAGACATTCACTCACATTTGTCAAGTGCACCCTCGTGTTCCCCAGAACCCAGAACAGTGGCTAGAACATGACAGTCCTCGGGAAGTACAGGCGGACTGAGGGAGGGACTGAATGCGGGGTGCCTGGTACCAGGATGGGGCAGGAACACCAGACGTGGTACTAGATCCTGTGGAACTGAGAGGCCAGCAAAGATGACAGAAATCGTCAACATACACACTAACGGGCAAGGCTTACAGACTGAGGAAGTGCCCTGAAGACAGGTCCACAATTCTATCAGAGAAAAGAACAAAAGAGCCAAGACTGGGGGCGGGGGGGTGGGGCACACAAGCAGTGAGAGAATGTTCCACACAGAGAAAGCATGGTGTTCATGTCATCTAAGACCACACAGGGAGGGAGCATTGTGAGCTCCAGGGACTGAGAGGCCACGGACCGTGTGGCTGGAGCCCAGACAGCAAGAGGGCAAAGAGGACAGGCCACAAAGCTGGAGGGTGGACATTGCCAGCCATGCAGGCCTTAAGGGCCATGTCACGGTTTGAGGAAATGATGTCAAAAGCAACAGAAAAACAAGGGTGTTGTTTTCGGTGGGGTGAGGGTGGGTGTGGGTGATAGGATTCGAGTTGTGATGTGGGACATGGATTGACCAGTCCGGGGATCCAGCGGAGGAGCAGGACAGAAGTGCCCCCTTGCTCTCCCACCCCCAGTGGGGTTTGGCCATCGGGATGTACCAGCACAGAGTCTGAAACTAGGGTCTCAAACCTTACCCAAGACTGAAGCTCCTGTCCCTATAAACTGCCCTCCCTACCTGGGTGGGAGAGCCCCTCACTTCCTGCTAAAGCGATTTCCTATTGAACTGTTTCCAGGATATGTGATGTGATGGGGGCCTGGGTTGGGGGAGGCGCGGGGTGCAGAAAATGCACCAAGATCTTTAGAAAGGACAGTCCCAGATCCCTCTGGTGGCTGCAGTAAAGCGGCCAGCAGGCTCCCTCTGCGAGGGGGCAGGTGTGGCGGGTCTCCTCCTCTGCCTCCTTCAGGTCCGTGTCTGTGATTGCTTACAAGCCAGCAGCAGGGCCTCGGGGGCTCTGTGGGGGCAAGGGGCGGGAGGGGGGCAAGGGAGGGAGGATCTCGGTGAGATCCCTAACATGAGCAAGTAGTCTCTCGGTGGGTCTAATCACCACTTTCCACAAGGAATTTCACTGTGCGTGCTCGTTTGCTTTTTAATCATCCTCTAAATATGCATTTCCACGTTATACCCTAATGGCACCCAGAGAATCATTAGGATCTGTTGGGACCGCAATCCATGGCTTCGGAAGTCTCTAAGTTTATAATTTCGCTCTGTGATGCAGGTTTCTAGAAGTCCACAAATAACCATTTGCATGATAAAGTCACAACTCCAAAGTCAATTATAGCTATGGCTGGAGAGAATTTATTTCCTTTTTGAAAATGAAAATGTGAAATCAGGAAGTTGCCACACAAAAGCCTCCCCTTGCCTGGGTGGGAAGAGGGAAGGGAAGCTCGCACCTCCGGGGGCCCTGATTGACAGAGTGCTATTTGGGGACCACTGGACAAGTCTGTGCTGGTGGCCTTCAGGGCGCTCAGTGGAGGTGGCTTTGGGACTTCACCCCGCATAGGGATGACCTATCTCTTCCCAACTCCCATCTTAATTTCATGCCTCCTAACCGGGATTGGGGGTTGCAGCTGTGAGTCTCCAGGATAGGCCTCGTCAGCATAGCCATCTCTGCCAGCTGGTCAGGGGGGCCCCAAGATGCATAGATGCTCAGGAGGGTCTGGGGCCAAGTGACCACTGGAGCAAAGGGCCCCAAGCTGTTTCCCATCTCAATATCCAGGATCCTGAAGGCTGGGCCTGAAAGGCCCCAATGAGGGCCCAAATCTTTCCAGGGGCCTGGGCACTGCTTGCAACTGTATCCATTTCTACAAAACCAGGGCCAAAGGACAATTTAAGGTCCAGCACCCTCACTGAGCAGATGCGGGGTGAAGGCAAGATGCCTGTTTCAAGGCCATTCCAGTAATGGACGGCAGAATGGGTGTGGACACCCAGCCTCCTCTCTGAGAGGATGTCTTCCACTCAATCTGGTGGTCCAGCATCGTTTTATCCAGACATGTGCCCGCTAGAATAAAAATCATCCAGGGGTGTTTTTGTTCTCTGATCATGCAGAGATGTGCACAGGAACTTGAACTGAAGGCAGAGTTCTGACCAGAATGAATCTGCTAGCTCTCTGAAGCATGAATGGAACTATTAAAAAAAAAAAAAAAATACCCCCAGAAACAGTTTGTGCATTAGAGCCAAACCTGCATCCTGCATATTCTAAAATTACGTAGCTAGGGCAGGAGTACAGCCCAGAACTATTCTCCAAGCTTAACGGGTATTTCGTTCAGTTGGTGTTTGGGATTTCGAGTAAGACTGTGTCTTGTCTCTGGGCAGGTGCCAGCATGCTGGAGGCTCACCATGCACGTTCCTAGATGCCTTGCAAATTGGGGAGCTTGCCCCCAGCTGTTGAGCCACGCTGTCCCAGCTCATCTGCCAAGATGTCACTGTCCCCAAAGCCGGGGTCAGCCATGCCTCCCTCTGAGAAGGATCCCGGGATGGGGTGGAGAGAATTCTTTGATCAGGAGGATCAGAGCTCCAGCCCCCATACTCCCAGCAACCAGTCTGGAGAATTCGGGCGTCTCGCTTCCACTCTCTGAGACTGAGCTTTGTCACAGATGCCAGATGGGACTATCTGTCCCTAATTTGCCTGGAAGGGATGTAAAGCTGAAAGGAAAAGACCAGGGAATGTTAAAGGGGAAGCCTGTTCGCAAATTATAATGCGAACGGACCAAGGACCCTATTAATTTAGAAAGCATCACACTGATAAGCCATGTGAGGATGCCTAACTAGCACTGATTTTATGGGGGCTTCCGTGTGGAGGAGACCCGAGGTCTGGGTTTGGAGTCACTGGCCGGGGTTCGATGCCTACACAGCTCCACTCAGCGTCTCGGCTGGACCGAAAGAGTCTGCACTCATCCTGCACACGGTAGGCTCTTCATAAACGCTCACTGATGTGTTTCCTATTCCCGGAGCCAGACTAATATTGCCCTGGTCGAGTTCATGATGTAAAGAGGGATTTCTTCCCCTTGTCCTCTATACCCTAACAAAACACAGATGGGATTTCAATGACTACTGTTTATTGAGTGCTCAGCCTGTGTCAGAAACACACTAAATCCCAAACACACAGTATCTCATTTAATCCTGAGGGCTTGCTGAGACAGGCTCCAGCTTCAGGAACTGAGGCTCAGAAGGGTAAACCCCATGGCTGACTGAGGGCGGGGTCCTCGGAGAGTCCATGCTCTAGGCCTCAATGTCAAACGGCCTCTCCTAAGGCTGAGCAGTTTCTTGAGATGCTCTGAACCTTGGTTTTTTTCATCTGAAAACTGGGCAGAGTGATGTTTCCTCCCTTACTGTTTTTTTTTTTTAAGATTCTATTTATTCATTTGAGGGAGAGAGAGAACAAGCAGGGGGAGGGGCAGAGGCAGAGGGAGAAGCAGGCGAGGGAGAGGGAGAAGCAGGCTCCCCACTGAGCAAGAAGCCTGATGCAGGACTCAATCCCAGGACCCCCAAGATCATGACCTGCGCCGAAGGCAGACACTTAACCAACGGAGCCCCCCAGGCGCCCCTCCCTTGCTGCTTTGACGGGAAATGAGGACATAAAGGAGAAAATGCCCAGCCCCGTGCCTGGCACATTGCAAATGCCAAGAGACGCTGGTGACATCTTGTTTTGTTTTGAGTTGTCTTTCTGTCATGCCTTTAGTGGATCCTGAATGAGCTACTCACAAAATGCTCAGGCCCTTGGCCCTGAAAAGTTTCAGACTCTATCTGCATCTGATTAAACCTCAAGCCACAACTCCAAGTCAGGTGTTCTGATTCTGATGCCCTGAGGACAGGGAGGTGAATACCAGCTAACAAACACGCATGCCTTTTAGGAGCCAGACACCTGACAGCTATCGTAACAGTCGAGGTGGGAGCCTCTCTTTCCCCTGGAAAGGTCGGGGCACGGAGCAGGCCATTTAGCTTGCACCCCAGCGCAGGGGTGAGAGCAGAGGCTCGGGAGCTGGGGGGGCGGGTGGCACCCATACCTGGCTCTGGTCCTCAGCTGTCCCCTTGGGCTCATCACCTCCTCTCTGGGCCCCCACTCCCTCCTAGGCTTAGATCTGAAAATTCATGCAGTGCTGGCACCCATCCCAATTCTATAATTTTTTTTTAAGATTTTATTTATTTATTTGGCAGACAGAGACAGAGAGAGAGAGCACAAGCAGGGGGGGTGGGAGAGGGAGAAGCAGGCTCCCCCCTGAGCAGGGAGCCCGATGCGGGGCTCCATCCCAGGATCTCGGGATCGTGACCTAAGCCGAAGGCAGACGCCTAACGACTGAGCCACCCAGGCACCCCCCCAATTCTCTAACTTTCAACAGCAATTGTTTCTCCCGCCCGAGGACATGCCACAGGGACGGGGCAGAGCCACCTCCAGCCTCCTGCCTGGCCATCCCATCCTGCCTACTTGAGGGCCCCCTCTGCCTGTCCCCACTCCACAGCCCCCCTCCTGCCAATTGTGCCATCAGCCATGCCAGAGGTATAGGGGCTTCCCCATGGGCCCGATCTGCTATGGGGGAGGGCCATCCAGCTGAGAAGACCTGGCTATTTTTCCTGTGCCCAGAGAGGTTCTGTCTCCCCCCGACCAAGCCTCCAGCAGCACAGCTCCAGAGCCCGTTGAGATTCAAATCCCTGTCTCTACCACAAACCTATGGGCCAGCTTAAGCAAGCTGCTTTACTCCTCTGTGCCTCAGGCTCCTCTCCAGAAAGACAGGGGTTCATAAGGGCACCTACTTTACAGGGTTTGCATTAGGAATCAATGACTTCAGACACGTAAGGCACTTAAAACCCCGCTTATCATGAACTTAGTGCTCCATAAACGCTCAAAGATGCTGCTCTAACCACTAGTAATACTCATGGTGGGAGCACTGTGTTCTGGACCCCAAAGCCTGGACTCTGTATTCATCATACCATCTCAGCACTGGCCTGGGAGCCAGCACGTGGGAGCTCCCAGCTGGCTCCCCTAGTGACCACAGCGTGATCTCGGATATGCCGTGTCTCCTCTCTGGACCTCAGTGCCCACATCTGTGCAATAAACAGGGTGGACAAGATGATCTCCCGGGCTCCTTCCATGCCGGGACTCTGACATCCCTTTCTTCTCAGGACCACGACAACTGGTGTGGCATATTCTCCCTCTACCTTCAGGGTCGGTGCCAGAGGTGTGTAGGGAAGGGGGTTATTCATTCAGTCACTCACCTGCTCACTCATTTCGTCAACGAACCTTCTGGAGTGAGCCCACCTTGCCTCTCTCTTCATGAATGACCCAGCCAGGGATGATACCCCCACAGAACCTCCTTCCTGAACTCTGATAGAACCTCCCACTTATTTTCCCAGAATAATCCTGTTCTCTTAATACACATGAGTTTCTGTACCTATTTTCCCGGGCAGGATTGCTCATCGGAAACAGCACGGGCTTTGCATCCAGCAGCTTGAGGTGATGCTCAGCAGCTCTGGGACGCCCATTTGTGGGTTATGAACTCAACACAGTGGGTCATGTCTGGCATTAAAACATAATGAAAGAGCAGAGTGGAATAAAAGAACACAGAAAATAAAAGCGTCCTCCTCAGGGTAAGGGGTGAGTGCTCACGTGTGTGTCTATGGTGTGAACGGCATGCATCACTGTGGAACGTGGTCAAAGAAGCTTGAGCCACACACTTAGAGCACCTAATTTGACTTCCTGGACCCAAGTTTCATGTAGCATGAAGGGATTCTGTGAGGATACGAGGAGAATAGCATCAAGCCAGGCAAAGCTGGAGATCCCAGGTGGTGCCTCCCCTGGTTGTCTGGAGCCCAGTCTCTCTCCTGATCATTGAGCCTCAGTCCGTGAAAAGCTGAGCCACCCCTCCACCCCCACCCAAACCCTCTGCCCTCCATTGGTCAACAAGCCAGTTGGTGAATAAGAACGTGCATATTAATTCCATGAACATTAATTGAGCACCTACATCATGCCAGTCTTCGGCTCGGGCTCATTGCTGGGGCACAGGGATGAGGAAGACGACCAGGCTGCTGCCCCAGGGAGCTTACATTCCAGCATGCGAAACCAACAATAAACCAGCAGATACACGCCCAGAACGTCAGGCTGGATAACATGCTGAAGGCAAGGAAAGCGGGGTCGGGGCAGATAGGGATGCGCTTTCAGACTGGGCGGCCACTTTAACGGTCTTTTCCTAGCAAGCCTGGTGGCTGGCAGAGTACAGAGAGTAAGCATGTGACAACGACAGGGCTCTCGGTTCCCAGGAGCAGCGGGAAGGTGAGACTTGCACAGCAGAAGTAGAGGAAGGCTGTACAAACGGAAAAGGTCAATGCGGGAGGAGGTGAGCGAACTACAGATCAGAAAGGGCAAGCCGGAGTGTGGCCAGGCATCCCTTCTGGCAAGAGGGAAGGGTAGAGCGCCATGGGGGTCAGACGGCCGTCGGGTGGAGGGGGAGGGGCGGGACCAGAGGGAAGAAGGCCAAAGGGAGCCTGGTGCAGGGGACGCAGAGAGCAGTCATCGTGCTCACTAGTGGGGACCACGAGGGGAGACTCTGAGACATGAGGGGCAGACGGAGTTTACTCTTGTGCCAACAGTTAGGAGCCAGCTGCGGTGCACCAGCGACCGTGCTAAGACTTTGTCATGTTAGCTGATGTGATCCTTGCAACCCTTGAAGCCGACACTCCAACATTTCATCAAATCTCAGACTCTTTAGATTAGAAGATAGATTGTTTTGATATCCTCAAGAAAGACATGTCGCTGCTAATTAAACTTTGACATGTCATAGACTGTAGGAGGCGGTTGGGTTTCAGAGACGTTAAAGAGCTTAGAATGGATGGGACCCAAATCCTTGTTATCAGGGAGTTGGGGCAGCAGGAGGGTTTGTAACTCGCCCCAAGTCACACAGCTGGGAGTCGGTGGGGGGATTCGCACCCAGGCCGTGTGCCGCTGGGGAGAGTGTTGTGTCCCGCACCAGCCTGTCTGTGAGGTGCCAGGGCAGAGACAGGTGCAGCGGGTTTCTGAGAGGAGGCGTGGCAGGTGTTTCAGGGAGCACATGGGACAAACTGGAGAGGGAGAAGCCACTGGGAGGGTGACTGTGAGCCAGGCGTGGGGTGGTGATGTGGCAGCCAGTCCAGGCCAAGGACAAGGGGGACAAGGGAGAAGAAAGGATTTACGATACCATGATCCAAGGTTTTAACACAATGGTCCTTTGCAGCAATAGGCAGGGTCTTTTTCTTCTTCTTTTTTTTTTTTTTAGAGAGGGAGAGAGGGGTGGGAGCAGAGGGGGAGAGAGAGAGAATCTTAAGGAGGCTCCCTGCCCAGTGCAGAGCCCAACTCGGAGCTCGATCTCATGACCCTGAGATCATGACCTGAGCTGAAATCAAGAGTCAGACGCTTAACCGACTGAGCCACCCAGGCGCCCCTAGGCAGGGTCTTCTTAAAGGAGAAATGCCAGGGGTGTAGGTTTCAATAATTTTAATTGTCATTGACAAGAAGGGAGGACAGGTGGAGACAAAGAGGAAGAATGACAGGAAAGGAGGAGGAGAGGGGGACAAAGAAGGAAGCTATGCAAAGAGGTGGGCAAAGTGGGTGGGTCAGCAGCCACAAGAGGCATTTGGGAACTCCTAAGTCAATAGAGCTCCCAAGGGACGAGGACTCTGGCTAAAGTCAGACTTGCGGATCTTAGGACCCAGATCATTAAGGCAGAGGATTCCCGGCCAGATTCCCTGTGCTCCCTGTGCGTGCTGACCAGAGTCTCCAAGCCCCCTCCGGGAGACCTTTCTTCTGCTTTGTGTCATTTGCCCAGGGGGTACTTAACTTCCCGCTGCCCCCACTTCCTGCGGATCACACGGCCCAAGTTCCGTTAATCCTAAGATTTTATATAACATCTCTGAAATTGAAATGTCATGTCAAAGTTGAATCAGCAGCAATGTTTCTTTCTTAAAGTAATAGTCCATCTTTTAATTAAAGGAGGCTTAAATGCACCGAAATACTGTAGTATCCCCTTCAGCATCTCAGACACACCCTGGGAGCAGAGACCATCTGTCTGCGCCCCAGGCCAGGGCCCCCTGACTCTGGGTTTGTCGGACTCCTGCCTGAGAGCACTCTGGGCCCCATTCAGCTCTGTTGGATTCTCCCCCTCCATGGATACGGATTCAGCCACACTGAAAATGAACACAGCAGAACCCGGATTCCTCCTGAGACCCCACCACGGCCCCACAGCTCTCTGGACCCACTTTCTGAGCCACCTTAGGACAAGACAGACCCACCGGGAGGAGGCCAGGGCTCTGCTCTTAGCGCCGAGAGAAAATGGGGAGAGAAAATCCTCGTCACTTTTCTGCATAGGAAGAAATCAACTCCAGCCAACATCCCCATGTGGTTGGACATCTGTCAGCTGGGAGATGAGAGAGAAATCAAAAGAGAGGACTCTGGGCTGGATGGGGTCGGGGTCTGCAAGATGCAGCTCCCTGTCCCCCACCTTAGCCGGGAGGAGACCTGGCTTCTCTGTTTATAAACATGGTGACTGGTGCTTGTAAAAGGCCATTTGTTTAGCGTGTCCTTAGTGGCAGGGACTTGTTAACTGCTGGGACACAGAGGTGGGGCCCGGAGCAGGTGCCCTGGAGAAGCCAGTGTGCCTGGGAGGCAGGACACTGCAGCGAGTACTTACTTGCAGGCCCAGGTGTCCGATAACAATGTGCATTTAAGATATTGAGGGAGAACAGCTGAGGAAGTGCTTACCATAGCCTCTCATTTAACAAGTATTTTTAGCACCTATTGTGTGCTGGGCCCTGCAAACAGAGAACAGCATGGACAATGACCCCTGCCCCATTCCAGAGGCAGGAGACAGATCACAACCGATAAACGAAACAAATAGGGTAATGACATAATCCATGCAAAGCTGCTAAGTGTCAAGGGAGAAATAAAGCAGGAAAGGGAAGAGGGAGCTCTGGGGATTTTAAGAGTGGTCAGGAAGGGTCATTAGATGGCAGCAAGATCAAGGAAAATTTCCCCCAGAGTGATGTCTGAGCTGAGGTTTTGAAACACGAACAGGAGCTCGCCAAGCAGAAGGGGTTAGAGGGAGAACCTTCCCAAGAGCGAGCAGGTGTGCAAAAGTCATTAGGTCTAGAAGCTCAGGGCTCCCAGGGGAGCCGCCAGGAGAAGGGGGCCTGGCGAGGTTATGGGGGGCTGGCACACCTGGCTTAAGGAGTCAGAGCATCGTCCGACAGGCCTGGGGAATCTTGAGGATCAGAAGCTGAGAAGAGATGAACTTCTGTTTTCTGCGTTTAATAGGATCCGAGGCGAACTGGATATGACAAAGCTCTGGAAAAGTGCCAAATGGCATTCCCATAGAACGTTCCACAGGGCATTCATACAAGTCCTAAGAACTGTACGTGAAGGGAAGGGTTCCATGATCCAAACAAACAGTTTTGGCAAAAACAAAAAATACACACACACACACACATGCACGCGCGCATCTATATGCACGCATACCTGCAGACTCCTATTTCTCGTTTGGAAAATCACAATGCTGATTTGCATGGTAAGGGACTTGAGAAGTCCTGCAGTAAATACACTTCCCGCTTTGCCAGTTCCAGCTTTTTTCAGCCTAACCTGACCACAGGACTCTTTCATTTCTCTCTCTCCCCACACCCTCATAAAACCCATGAACTTCCTGCAGAAGCAGCAGATTGAGGGAAGTGCTGCCAATCAGTCCCCATTTCCCAAGCCCCCATATGCAGCCCCGCCCCCATCCTGTCCCTGGCTCAAGGGCCCATCTCTAGAACTCCCCGGCAGCAGCCCGCTCTGCCTAGCCACCTGGCAGCCGCGGCATGCAGCAGGTGAACACAGCAGTCCCGGTCACTCTCCGCGCAGATGGCATGATCCGAAGCAGCAGATAATCGGAAAGCCATTTATTTGGGGCATGCTTAAGTGAGCTTATTTTTACTTCAGCCTTACCTTCCTAATTTGGCCTCACTCACCACATGCCAAAAAGAGCTTGCTTTTTCGAAACATGCTGAGTGAAGACGGGGAAGCGGACCCAGGGAGATGCCTGGGGAAGCCGGCTGGGGAATTTCGTATGCACTGTGGCTAGTATCTCCTTCCTCAACTGCATGTTGGAAAGCCCTCCAGATTGGAAACTGTGCACTGATCTGGTCCCTGAAATCAGGAGTCCCAGAAGAAAAATGAGCAGAACGTGTGATTCGGTGAGATCCCATGCAAAAATCATGAGCTTGAGGATCACACTTGCTGAGGTGCGAAGCCTCGTGTGGCAGGTGTTGGTGCTGCTCTGCCCATAACCCTTGGCATGTCCATGATGTGCCTGACTCCCGGCCACCAGCACCTGCGACTTTCCAGCTGATGGTTTCTCTGTACCAAAGCCCCAGGGTCCCCAGGAATTAGCACTCTCTGGCACAAGAGGTCTTCATCAATGCCCGCCAAAGTAGGGTATAAATACCCTGGCCCACTCACCCCTCAGGTGGCACAATTTGGAGACTTGTCTCTACACTAAATCCCAGGGGCCCCCCGTGGGATTAAGCTCCAGTTGCCACCAAGGGTAAGTGACTTGAAAACCCAGCCTTTACTGGCTATATTCCCTGCCCTGCCTTACCTCCTTTCCTCCCTCACCACCCATTAGGGTGCCCTGAGCCAACCTCCCAAATAAACGGCTTCCACTCAAATCCTTGTCTCCAGGTCTGCTTCTGCAGGGACCCAAACTAAGAAACCCAGCGGGAGCACCTCCTGGCGGGGTGAGCTGGGAACGACTTAGCAAGGTCTGAGGCTCTGTCTCCCAGGCATGAGAGAAGGTGCATGAGCCTGCTCCGTCCGGTTCTTCTATGGGTTATGGAGGGTTATGGAGGTCCCCACAGTGCAGAGTTAATCTCTGGTCAGTGTCTGCACCAAACTCAGGTATTCCAAGTCAGGCCTGGAAGGGTCACCTAGCTGACTTCACAGTGACCCAAATAGCCACAAAGAAACAGGACCCAAGATGATGGCTAAGAGAAAGAATGCACATTTCAGCCCCAGGAGGCAGCCATGGAAGCTCTGTGTGCACACGTGCGTGCACACACACACACACACACAGCCGTGGGAGGCCCAGAAGGGGGTCACCTGATTTAATTGGTAGGAACCATAGGAATCATGCCACCTCGTTTCCTTATTAGGGCAATAACCCACCAAAGGGTTTCTCCCCCTACCATGTGCTGGGGGGCTTGCTGACCTCTCTCACCTAGAGTTGTCACTCACACACCCTACACACTGGCCCTGGCCTGTTGCCACTCAAGTCTCTAGGTTCCTGCAAGATTATGGGGTGGCCAAGAGAGGCACCGTCTCCACGGAGTGGCCAGGGATGAGCCTCGTGTGCCGGGTCATCTGGGGAAGACCCCTCCAGCTCTCTGGAGCTCCTCATCTAAGAAAAGGCCAGGGAGAGGACCCTGGGGCTGGGCATACTGTCTTCTGTGATGGGGTCTTCACTTCTGCCCCAACTGCTGTCATCGTGTGGAGGCTTTGTACCAGCCCACTTCGGGGTGCTTGGGATACACTGGGGTATAAACCAGAAAAGAGTCCCTGCTCTCACAATGCTTCCATTCTAGACCTAGAAATCAGCACTTGCCGGAAAGGACAGCGCTGCCTGTGACAAAAGGACTCATCACCTAGGTATTCCTATGAGAGAACCAGCCCGCTCCTCTCATTCCCAGCTGTGATACTGCCCATTCCCTCCCCACTGCCAGATTACAGGTGCCCCAAATCCTCATCTAAATCCATTCCATTGAGTTGACACCTGGTCTCCAAAAGACCTCGGGTCAAGTAAAAGATGTGTTATCAGGGAGTGAGAGCCATGTCGGCGCTGCCCTGTGATGCAGAAGGGAATGGAGATGTGGTTCAAGGGGAGGATCCAGATCTACAAGACGGAGAAAGCTCAGGCTGGGCTCCTAAAATGCACATCTCCCCACGAATCCAATCTCAGGTGCTTAAGACAAAAATCGTGCTGCTTCATTTGTGGGTCACTCTGGGCAGGGCATCGGGCCCGGCTCTCAGACCCAGACCCCAGACAAGGGAAGAGGAGCTTTTTGAACTCCCTTCCACCTGCGGAGGCAACTGTGCGTGTGGATTTCTCTGCTCATCTCCAGGCACCTTCATCCCAACCAGAACCTCCTGCCCAGGATGCCTCCCTACCAGCTGAGCAGGTGCACTCGCAGGAAGCAGATTCATTTCAATATCAGTTTGTGCAAAGCCTAAGTAGGGGGTCAACTCGCCAGCTCCCCTCACACACACACACCGGCCAGCAGCATGCACGTGATGGCATGGCGTACATGCGGCAGTCGGGAAGAACAGGTTATGGGATTAGCTGCACTTTGGGATTATCTCTGCTCCTTTAGTGCAGACAATTGGGGGATGACAACAGAAACTGAATCACTCAATCAAGGTCCACAAGCGCTGTGAGGGAGCAAGGGTGATTGGGCCAGTCTTCCTCCTGCCTCCCAGCCCCTTTTTGCTAACTGTTCATCTCCCAGCAGTCCCCTTTCCAAGGAAAGGCCAGCAGTAAAATACAAAGAGCCCTGCTCGGGCATCACGCAACTCGGTTTCTAGTACCAGTCCCATCCCTAATTTGCTGTGTGAACTTGATTCAGTGACTCACCCTGTCTGGGCCTCAGTTTCTTCATCTGTCAAATGACAGGATTGGACCAGATGGTGGAGGAACAGTGGTAAACACTGGCTGAGTGTGCACTATGAACTTAGCCTGGTGCTAGGATTCTATTTTTTCCCCTGCTCTCTCTTCAGTGCCTGGCACAGAGTTGGTGGCCAATAAATTTTTCATTCAGTGAATTCTTCCAACACCCCTATGAAGCAAGTGTTGTTATAATTCCACTTTCCAGAGGGAGACGCTGACACACAGCAAGTAAGTTGAATCTGAATCTGGGCGGGCTGATTCTCCATCGGCATCCTCACTCACCCTCCCTGGATGATCTACTGAGCACGCATGTCCCACAGGAGCAGCGTCCTGGTCCAGCACACTCCTGAGCACAGTGCAGGGCGAACACTCAGTAAATGCTCAAGGAAAGGCAGGGGGCCTCCTTCTCTAATGCCTTTCCCTGATGGCTCCACAAGACACCCTCCACCAGCCTGTACAGATAAGGCAATTCAGGATACACCCATCCACCCATTTAGTCTCTCCCTCCCCCAGGACTGGCACTGAGCGCCTACTGTATTCTAGGCTCTGGGGACCTGATGATGAACAGGGCTGCCCTGGATGGTCTACTGTATGACAGCACAATGTGGTGAGCATTACCCAACAGGAGCTGTGCCTGAGCTGGGGCCAGGGAGAGGGTGGGACCAGGTGAAGAGGGCTGAGGGTATTGCGGGCAGAGGGAATGGAAGTGGAGAGCGCGGGAGGAGTAGAGTGCGGCACCTTCGGGGTGGCTGCCCTAAGCAGTACCAGGGGAACAGCGGCGGGATGCAGGTGGAGATGTGGACGAGGCCTGACCCCAGGGAACCAATCAAGGTGCCAATCAGGGGGTTGCTGCCGCCTCTGCAGAGCAGGGGAGGGGGCAGGGGGCTTGCTACGTGGGCCAGACTCAGCATTCTACATAGATTATTCAGTACTTAGAACAGTGCCCAACACATAGTAGGTGCTCAATACATATGCACCGAGTGAATGAATGAATTACTCTAATGCTCATAATACTCTTGAAAAATAAGGAAACGGCCACTCTGAGAGGTGACGTGACTCTCTATACAGATAAGCAGGTAGATGAGGATTCAAGCACTGGTGTGGGCCCAAATCTGCCCACCCAGTCCCTGTATTCATGTTCTTTGCTATAAAACTTTCAAGTGCCTCCCATAAAGGGGCAAGTCTATTGCCCCATCCGTGGCTTTGGATCTGGCCGTAAGACTTGCTTTGGCCAACAGAATAAGGTAGAATGATATTGCATCAGCCCCAAGGCTGGGCGTTAAGAGGCCTTACAGTTCCTCCCGCCTTCTTACGACTCTGCCACTGTCAGAAGGGGTGTGTGCCTGGGCTAGCCCCCGGGTCCCAGGCACAGAAAGAGAGACAGGGAGCGGAGATACCCCAGCCGAGCCTCTCTATCCAACCCAGCTCCACATCGCTGCTCTCTGCCACTGGCTATATTTGTTACTTGGCAATAGCCGACAAATACAACAGGTCTGTTTGTATTGCAGGTAGGAAAAGAGACACATCAAAGGTGTCCAAATAGTACGTGGGGGATACAGGTAAACCAAGGGCAGGTAGAAAGGCTCCCCAGAGGAGGAGACTTTTGAACTGGGGCTAGATGATGGGGAAAGTCTATCATTCATTCAGAAAACACTAACTGAGCACATACTGTGTGCCAAGCACTGTTCTGGGCACTGGGATTTCTCAGAGAAGGGACAGAGAAGGGCATTCTAGGCAGAGGGAACAGTGTCCACGGAGGCATGGTGGTCCTGGGGACAGGAGAGGAGATGAAGCCGCAAGGGCAGGTGGGCCAGGTGGAGGAGTCTGGGCCTTATGCTGAGGTGACAGAGACCCCCTGAAGGATTTTGAGTAGTGGGGCAATGAGACCTGGTTTTGGTTTTAGCCAGAACCCTCTGGCTGCCATGAGGACTGGTTAGCAAGAGGCAGGAAGGCCAGCCAAGAGGAGATGCTGCTGCATTTCTTACCGACAGCCAAGGTGAACGGAGTGGAGAAGGGAGTGTGGAGAGAGATGGGCAGTTTTGGGTATGGACTAATGAGGAGGGGCAGGGGTCATGTCCTAGTCTCCAGCCTGGGCAACCGGGTGGGTGGTTGTGGGAAAATGGGAGGAGGGTCAGTTCTGCCAGTGGGTGTGGGGAAGAAGAGAGAATCTGGGGTCATGCTCACACTGCAGGAGGGGCCTCCTCCCTCACAGCCTTGGGGCCCACCCCACCGCCCAGCCATCTGTGTGACCCAACCAGAGGCACCTTGGTCTTCCTGTCCTTTTACCCCATACCCCCATAAGAAGGTACCTCTATTGGTCACGGCTGTCCCTATGCTGCTAGGACAAGCACTGGCATCATGTGACACAGTGGTGCCAGCAAGGACAGGGGCCTCTGGAGGCTGAAGCAGGGTGGTAGCAGGAGGGGGAGGGGCAGGCAGCAGCCACAGCTGAGTCTGCCCCCTCTGCCCAACCCTGGCCTGCCCAACCAGGTCTTCATGGCGGGTGCTTGGCCGTGTGTGTGGGTAGGGGGGCTGCCAGCCTGAGACCCCACTCCCTCCGAGCACGGAGCATCCTCAGTGTGCAGCACTCAGCCACCAGGGGCTGGAGGAGCATCCTCCCAAGTTCTGGCCAAGGCAGGGGGGGCCTGTCACATGCATGGAAGCAAAAAGAGACGAGAAGGGAAAAGCAATTAGAGAGGCAGTGAGGAGAGGAGGGAGGCAGGTAGGGGACCCACACCGAGGCCTTCAAAGACATGGAAGGTCCCTGAAGAGAGACAGAACTTGATCAGAGGGGACCTTGGAGGCAGCAGGAGAGGAGAGAGAAGAGGTGGGGATGGAAGTGCAAGTGCTCATGGAGGAGAGGGGAAGGGGAAGAATCCCCCAGACGAGACTTGAGACTCTCACTCCAACCTGCAACAGCTGGGCCTGGTGCGCCCCTACTCGGGGTGGAGCTTAGATGGGCCAGGGCCCAGGACACCACCAAGACGCCCTTCCCAGAGGGCGCCAGGCCCCCAACCAGGATCTCAGAGCCCAAGGCACCAGGGGCGGCCAGAGAGAGGGGGCTGCTTTGACAATTTGAAATAAAATGGGCACAGTGTTCTAATACTAACAGCCTGTTATTAAAATCAAGTGCTATTTTGCAAAATGCATTTGCCAGGGAATCGCTAATTACAGGCAAGGCGCATTTCTGTGTGTTGGTGCCGATTAATCCTGAACGTTTAAGCAGTCGAATTTTATACATATAATTATCATTCGAGATTCACAAAACAGCAACAAGATGCTCTGGGGCTCTGCCCTTGAGGGACTTGGAGGCTGGGGTGTCATGGCAGAGGGGGTGGAATGTAGAGAGGTGTCCAGACAGGAAGATTGAGCTGTGTGCTGATTCAAGGGCCCTTTCACTTTGACCCGCCTCCTCTCAATCCTTTACATCAGAGATGGAACAGAATAAAGACACTGATGGAGAGGGCCAGAGGCCCTGGGCTGGGGGAAGCTGGGACACAGCTCACGGGAGGACCTCTAGTAAAGCTCCACGGCTTTCCAGACAGGGCCCCACTGGGAGACAAAGGGTGTGTTCCTTTCTCCCTTAAGCCTAGGCTTTTCATCTGTGAAATGGGCTGGCTGAGGAGTATCTTGAGTATCTTGGGGATGAAGGCCACAGCCCAAGACCAGAAGGAAAGGAAGGAATCTTTATGGGGTGCTGCTCAGTCAATGGAGGTGCAGGAAAATCAAGGAGCCTCCAGAGGAGATGGGTCTGGAGCCGTGGTGGGGGAAGGAGGGGCGGCGGTCGCCAGCCACAATGCATGCTGGAGAGCCTGTTGGGGAGGAAGCTCAGGCAAGCCCACTGGTACAGAAAGAAACACGGAAAAACTAAATGCTGACCGAGGGCCAGCTGCCCAGTCTGAGAGGAGGGTACGAATCAGACTGGGCCTAGAGGGGGCCCAGGAAGGTGAGTCATGGGGCCATGTGGGCAACGACCAAGGGACTCTGGTGCTCGGAGAGGGAGCAGACAGAGCCAGAAGGCTGAATCTGGCCAATTGTTCTGGAAGAGAAGGCCAAGGGCCCCGGCCCCAGCCCACCACCTGAAGCTTGGGCTTGCCCAGAGGCCAGAGCAGAGCTGTGTGAGCGTGCGCCCCCATGCGGAGCGGAGGTGACACAGGAAGGGTCCCGGCTGCATGTCTCCCTAAGAAGACAACTGCCCTCCCCGCCTGCCGTCCCCTCCAGCTGAAGCTGCAGGTGACCCATCTCACTGCTGGGAGCTGGGGTGGAAGGCGAGCAAGTGGGCCGGCAAGGGGACTGTGTGAAGGTCCCCATCTACCTGCATCAGAATTCCCACTCCCGCCCCACCCCCCCCACACCCACCTTCACCACTTCAGAGCTCTTGTGGGGGAGGGCCCAGGAATCTTAGGAGCACTAGTTTGGAAACCACTGGCTTAGCAAGGTAGCAGCATCTACGTGGGAACCCACAGGGTTTAAAGGGAACAGAATCAGGGATGAGAGCCTACGATGCTTTCCCTGAGTCCTGCCTCAGTATCTGCTTCTCTCAGCTTTGTGCAACGGGCTGGAAGTGTCAGGTGTGGGGTGTGGGGCCCCACTGAATGTGTGCAGGATGGTCTGGAAATGGCATGTGCCAGGGGCGAGCAGGCACAGGCCTGGGCTGCCCTCTGAGCGACATCAGTGAAACCAAGCCTATCAAAGGGCACGAGGACCCAGTGAGTCTCCGAAGGTATAAACTGTTTACACACCTTCGACCACTTCAGAGTCTCGAGGGGCCTTTTGAAGGCCAGGGTGAACAAATGCGGTAACACGTGACTGTAGCCTAGCACACAGCAGGTACTCAATAAATGCTCAGTGAACCCTTCCTTGCCCTCCTTCTGAAGGGTCACTGAGAACTCTGACCTCTAGTTCTGCCCCTTCCGACAGCCCCTTGATGCATCGCCCACTGAACTCACCAAGACTGGGTTGCACAAATGCTCAGGCAGCACCCTAACCCTGGGCCTCGGCCCTACTGCTCCAGGTGGGGAAGGATCATCACACTGAGTCATTGAACCACCCTCCCCCCACCCTCCCTGTTTTTACTGCTTTATGTAAGATACTGAAGCATCTTTGGGTGCTTTCCTACCAAGAGCCCTCAGGAGTCAGCATAACAAGATTCCCTTTTAACAGAGACACTAAATAATCGGTCCACGAAGCACCTACTGGCAGTGCATGCCAGAGACATTAAATTAAGTAAGACCCCCAAGGCCACAGACAATCTCATGACTGGGCCAAGCCCCTCCCACGACAGGGCAGGAATGCAAATCCCTTGAATAAGTTCTAGTACTTTCTGTCTCTACAGAGAGCATGGAAAGGTGAGTTGCCTGGCCCCAGGTCACAGAGCAGGTTAGATACAAACCGGAGCTCCAGGCTGGTCCTTCCCACTCTTTAAACCATCTTTTCTTATCTAATGAAACACCCTCTCTGTCAGTGAAAGAGTTTGGGGAGTCAGAGCATGGTGGGGGAGATCCTGTCAGGGGCAAGGGGCTTCCAGGCACCCTGAAATTAGGCCTCAGCAGAGACTTGTGAACAAGTACATCCTGAAAGCAGCGGCTCATCCTTACCCCGAACCCCCCCCCCCCCCCACTGCTGAGTGCTCCTCCAGAAAATGGAATCAGGAGCCGATAGTTCTAGAAGCTGCAGGCTCTGTTCCTCTCTGTCCTGTTAGGAAGAATCATAATGGCATCACAGATAGAGCACTGCCCTTGGGGTCAGGAGAACTAGGTTCT
Source organism: Mirounga angustirostris (assembly GCF_029215605.1). NCBI lineage: Eukaryota > Metazoa > Chordata > Mammalia > Carnivora > Phocidae > Mirounga > Mirounga angustirostris. The sequence goes on from NW_026991716.1 coordinate 36,861,001, forward strand.
AGTCCTGACATGGCGCCCACATTGCTGTGTGACCTTAGGCAAGTCACTTCCCCTCTCTGGCCCTCAGTTCATCATGTGTAAAATACAGGACTGGTATAGATGGACTTCAAGATTTCTTCTAATTTGGGCCACCTGGACTCTGATTCTGCTCTAGGGCCCTCCTCTGGGACCACGCTGGTGACTGGGGAGGGGGAGCTGAAGACAGACCACCTCTCTCCAGTCTCAGAAAGCACCCAGAGCACAGCGGTGGCCGTGCTGCAGGCTGGCTCCACAAGGCAAATTACAGCCTCTCAAGGGTGCCTATGACAAATGATGACTGAATGGTGTGCGTTCCATATGCAAATGAGGCTGCCAATTTACATTCATTTGCACCTGATGGGTGTCTAAAATGGATGCATTTGATTTGTGCCTGATCTGTAAGTGTCTAATTTATTAATCAATAAAACGTCATGTACAGGCACGAGGATCCCCAGTTCCAGCCGGCCTCCATATATATGTAAATAATGCAATCTCTCAATCTACTTGTTATGTAAATGTTAATATAAAACTGACAGAAAAATGCGTCTGCAGAACTTGAGCAGAGGGAACTGAGATTTATACACACTCTGTCCCCACCCTTTGCCCCTCGGCTCTTTTTGTGCCACATCTTGCTCTCACTTTTCTCTCACGCCAGTGGACCCATGTCACCTCCTCCAGGAAGCCCACCTGCTCTCCCAAGGCTTCCTACATGGCCAGACCTCCACACAGGCACTCTCGCTGTTACCTCCTACAATCTTGCCTGTCCCTGTCCCTGGAACTTTGCCCCCAAGACCGCCCCTGACACAGTCTCCACCCGCCCTGCCTGCCATCTGTCCCCTCTCCATGTCTGTGTGTTGAAATTTACCCCTCCAGGGAATAGTTAAAAGTCACCATCTTTAACCCACAAGGACACAGCCTGCAGGCACAGGATCCCTGCTGGGAAGAGGGAGAGATCAAAGGTCCCCAGTCCTCAGGATGTTCCTGGTTTAACAAGAGCACTGTTTCCATCACTGTAGGCGGGCGCTGTTCTGAGCACTGTGTGTGGGACAGCCTCTGCAGGGAGGGTGGTACAGAGGAGGGTAGCAAGCCTCCTTCAGGGAGCTTATCTAGCGCACGGGTGCAAAGTGGCAGAACGGGGGCTTGAACCCAGGCAGCGCGGTCCAGAGTTAGTCTCAAAACCACAGTAAGGCCTTTTCCCAGAGAGCAGAAAAGGTCATTCCAAGGCATGGAAGCCAAACTAAAACCCTTTTATAGCACTCAAAGTGGCCAGAAAACAAAGGGGCCACAAGACAACCCTTAGCAAAGACCAAATACGACAGCCTTCTCCGGCCCACCCTCCCAGGAAGACATCTTGAGTGGATCTCATAGCCAACGTGTCTTTAGCACACCTGTTCTTCACACTGGTTGGGGCTCTCCCCCTTGCTCCTGAGCTCCCAGGGTCCCCCCACCACAGCATTTACTTTTCTCTATTCTGACCTCCGCTGTCCACTGTGAGGTCAAGACAAGGTCAGTTCTTCTCGTGGCATCAGCAGCCCCCAGAGCAGCCAGCACTCTGAGGACGTGTCGAACGACTGGACCAGAAGACCCCCTACCCACTCAAGGCCCTGCCACTCCTGTCCTCACTGCACACCCACTGTGTCCTCAACCCCAAGCTTCAGGAACCACTCTTAGCCCACGCTTTACAGGTGAAATCTACAAGATTTGACAGATGGGGACAAGAATGGGACTAGCATTCTGCACTAGGGGTTTGGAAGACTGACACGCAGGAGGTGAAACAGGGTTCACAACATCACATGCCCAGGAGAGGGTACGGCCAGGTTCAAATCCAGGTCTGGCCGGCACCAGGTCCACCTTTAGACAGGATCAGTCGAGGCCTAGGCTGGATAACCTTTAAAGGGCTGAGAATGACACTCCCCCATACCTTCCCTATCCATCATCCTCACTGCCTTATAGCCCACCATTAAAGATTTGGGATTCCTCTCCCATAGGAATAATCTCATCCCAAAGCAGTCACCAAAGGCAAGAACATAGTCCAGATCCCTGTTCTGTCAACATCAGCATTGAGTTATGTGTTGCTGGCAAGGAGGGGCTGCAGGAAGGGAAGGTGAGCCGAATTTTGATGAAGGCCATATATCTCTATCAAGAGAAAAACCTCAAACTTTCATTCAACATTTTGTATTAAAAGGTTCCACTGAGGGCCCAGACGTGGAGCTATCAGCAGGAGCTCGGTGAGACAAGGCTGTAACACCAGAGCTGGCTAAGGGAACTAACTACCTCTCGATGTGGGCCTAGCTACACCTAGTCTGGGGCACTTCCTTCAGAAGATGGGTATTTCACTCGCCCTTAAAGGTAAAACGAAAGTTGGCCTCTTCTGCACTGGAGAGCAGTTCTCCAGAAGCTGCCTGAAGGAAGGGTCTGGAACTGCAGTCAGGATAAGGCTTCTTTTCCAGTCCCTTGTCCAACAATACAATATTCCAGAACAGCCAAAATTATGAAGACGGGAGAAAAATGAAAAGAAAGACACTTGCCTCCACTGGTGTTTATTCTAAACCAGAGATCTGCAGATTTCATCTTATTTGATTGGCCGCCTCATCTATGAGGTAATAGACTATTATACACAGGGAGAGAGAAAGGCTCAGAGAGGTTAACAGATTTATCTAAAGCCACACAGCAGGCAAATAGCAGAGTCAGAATTTGAAATCAGATCTTTCTAACCACAAAGCTGGACACTTTCCAGCATCCAAGCCTCCAGTTACAGAAGGAAAAGGTCTGAGCCACTACAGATGATGGATGATGTGCCAATCTGAAATAAGAATAGGAAGCTAGATTCCAGATCCTTTAGAAAGAGAAGGAATATACACCTGGCTGAAGATGCACTGAATATATAAATGGTTAAAGAGAAAGGTACCATATTGTACTTGAGAAGAGATTGAAAATCTTATGATATAAATTATTCTACCCATTAATGATTGCTTAATGATGCTATTTTTTTTTTTAAAGATTTTATTTATCCATTTGACAGAGAGAGAGAGAGGGAACACAAGCAGGGGGAACAGCAGAGGGAGAGGGAGAAGCAGGCTTCCCGCAGAGCAAGGAGCCTGACGCGGGGCTCGATCCCAGGACCCCGGGATCATGACCTGAGCCGAAGGCAGACGCTCAACCGACTGAGCCACCCAGGCGCCCCAATGATGCTATTTTTAAAATAATTAAAACGAAAACACCTTAAGGCATTTGAAACTACGTAGTTAGAGTCTAGATTTTGGGCCAAGTCCAGTTTGTAGTTTGGGTCATATAAAGGAAATCGAGGAACCCCCTGCCACCAGGCAGAATGATCATCATAACTATACTAGCTACCATTTGCGGTTACTAACTCTAAGTGCTTTAAACACTCAAGCTCGTGATCCTATGAAGTGACTACTATTCCCATCCATAGAGGAGAAAATCGAGTCTCAAAGAGGTACCTGCCCAGCCCAAGGTCACACAACTGGTTAGGGCACAAGCTGGGACGTAAATCCAGGTTGCTCTGGTGCCAGATCTCAAGTAACCCCTACATTGTATCCTAGCTTATTTAAAGAAATAAGGGGTAGCTTAAAGGAAACCTTTTATTTCCTATTGCCAACCCCCGAACTCTAACGTGACGAATATTCTTGGTCCCGGTTCCAGCCCCATCTTGCCGAGGTGGAGCCGTGCAACTGTGCTAGGCAGAGCAGGTGAGTCAGGCAGGAAGGCCTGGACTCAGGCACTCTAGATGCCCTATAGTCACGCACGTCCAGCCAAGCCACCTGACAGGAAGGCGCCCCTTTCCCAGCCCTTCAGGACAGGCATGAGGAGGAAGCTGGACTAGCTGACTCTAAAGCCCTCTAGCGCTCAGATCCTGGAAGCCCATGTTTCTGCCTTCCTTACTTTGTCTGGGAACTCGTCTGTACGCCAAGAGATGCCTCCAGTCTGCCCTGCTGCTGCTATACTGGGGAGCCAGGTGGAACCCCCTCAAAGTCAGGAGGCACGGCTCACTCCGGAGGCTGAGGGCCCTGGGCTCAGGCTAATACGTCTTCCTTCCCCCAAGGAAGGCAGAGTCTTGCAAGAGACAGGCAGAGTCTTCTGGGCTATCTGATCCTCTCTCCAGGAATTCTTGACTGTGGACTCTCCAGGAAGCCTCCTAGAGGAGTCACCCCAACAAGTTGCACCCCTACCCCCAGGACATATTCTAGGCTCAGTTCATTTGCGTGTCTGGGGAAGGCAGTGCATGGACGACTCCGGCTCCTCCAGTAAGCGGGAGCTCCCCGTGGGCATACACGTACTAATTTGTCTTGATTCCCCCTCTCCCCTTTGTCTTTTTTCCAGGCCTCAGGGATGTTCTCAGGATGAAAAAAAAAAAGATGCCGGGGTCATTGCCTTTTTTGTCTTTTTTAGGAAAAAAAAAAAGTGGGGACTTAGTGATGAAATTATTTGCAGTGTCCTGAAGGGAGGAAGGCAGAGCAGAGCAGCTCTGAAGGCACTGAAAAGAGGTGCAAAGTCAGCTGGCACTTCAAAGGACCCCAGGACTTTTGCATAACTCGGAGCAGAATAGGAATGGAAAGTCCCAATCATACAGAAACAGAAATTCCCACCACATCAGTGTGAGGTGGGGGCTCAGGGTCAGACTTATGGCAGTGGAAATAAAATAAAATGTGATATTTATTGCCCGCCTAAATTTGTGGGCCCAGCTGCCTTCCACGCTCTCCACATTTTTTCCCCACCATTGGTCAATGTGGGCTTAAGGGAAGTGTAACTCATTTTAATATTTGCTTAAACCAAATGGAATATAGAAAGGAAATAAATCAGCTGCCAAGCCATCAAGCTGTGCATTTTAAACCCCAAATAAAGTGCCTGAGGATCGTCTATGGATTTAGGTTATGTATAGTTTCTGCCACGGCTCCCCGCGTTCACCTCACTAATGACACCATGAAAGGTGGCGGAGAGTTTGAGCTCTCTGGGCTCAAATCCCAGCTCTGCCACTTACTAGCTTAGTGACCGTGGGCAAAGTAGTGAACCTCTCTGTGCCTCAGTTTCCCCAGCCATAAAGTGGGAGTAATAGTGGCATGCAGCCCACAGGGTAGATGTGATTATTCAATCATACCACCTGAGTGCATGCTTGGCCCAGTGCCTGGTACACAGTTACGTTATAATAAAGGGTAGCTCTTATTATTACTCGAATTTGAAGGATTCTTACTGTTTTGAACTCCCTAATTTCATATCACAGATAGCCAAATAGAAGCACAGATTTTCATTTGCTTGCAAATCTTCCCTTATTTTCCTGGTTAGAAGTTCTGTGTGGTCCCTACGGGTGAATGTGACAGGTGACACTCACGTTTTAACATGAGGAGCTGGCCAGCCCAGGGTAGTCGGTACAGAAGGAACTGAAGCAGAGATGGTCTCTCTGTTTGGGGTGCCAGCTGCCTGCTCCACCCGGACCCTGGACTCGGGGCCACCTGCACATAAACACACAAGCCTGTGCAGGGCAGCCTCCCCTGTCTCCACCTGCCCCTGGGGCTTACACAGACAGGCGGAGTCTAACAGGGATGGATGTGAACTTCTACATTGGGAGTGGAACAATCAATTGGGCAGGAAGAGGACAGGGGAGACCTGGCTGGGGAGCAGTTCCAGAAATGACAAAGGGCCCCGGCTTAACATGGGGGTGGGGGAGGGCAGTGAGGTTTGGAACAGGGAGGGTCACTGGACGGTAGCTCGGTATGAGAGCAAAGTTCTGGAAGAAGGCAATGAGGATGGAAGAAACCGGGACAGTGGTGTGATGGGGACAGTCACAGCAAGGATGCTCAGCCTCTCCAAAACATGGTACCCTGGCCACGTTCTCCATGAAACTTCCTCCTCTGAGGTTTTATCCTCTCCTTCTGACCACCCCCCGACCCACCGCTCACCCCAGAACCCTGGGGCTCCCCAGGACCCCATCCTCTGCCTGCTGTTCTCCTTACTGTCTGTACTTGGCCCGGTGACTCAGGGCTACTTCCCCACACCAGCCAGACTGACAGCCCTGCCATCTGCTCGCCCAGCTGACCCCCGTGCACACTCCGGCACCCTCTTCACATCTGCTCCTGACTGCCCACAGCACTCCGAACCCAAGCAAACCCACACCAAATTCCCTTCTGCTTCCTCCCCTGCTGCTACCTTCACCTTCCCAGCCTGGGTTACTGTCATCACTGTTTGTCAGATTGTTCCAAATCTCATTCCTTTCTCGGGGGGCGGGGGTTGGGGGGGCACACAAAGAAGGGAAATGTTCCTTAAAAGTTGTTTGTTAAGGGGCACCTGGGTGGCTCAGTCTGTTAAGGGTCCAACTCTTGGTTTCGGCTCAGGTCATGATCTCAGGGTCGTGGGATCAAGCCGTGTTGGGCTCTGCGCTCAGCTGGGAGTCTGCTTTAGATTCTCTCTCCCTCTCCCTCAGGCTCACTCTCTCTCTCTCTCTCTCAAATAAATAAATAATTTTTTAAAAAAAAGTTGTTTGTTGAAATGCAAGACACATAGAGGAAAATCCACCTATTACAAGTTCAAAGAATTTGTCCAAAATAAACACACAGGGAACCAGCACTCAGATCAAGAAACAGAACAAACCCCGCCCCCCAGAAGCCCCTCCTGTCCCTGCCCAACCCCTCCCACAAGGGTCACTGCGACTTGGCCCTCCATCACCACTGATCCCGCATCTGTTTTTGTAATTTACGTAAGTGGAATCCCGCAGTCTCTATTCTTTCCTTGCCTGGCTTTTTCCCTATGTCAGGAGGTTACATTGGTGAGATTCCCGCACAGGGTGCGATGTAACCTCGGGCTGCCCCTGCTTTGCTGTGTGGTGCCCCTTGAGTCCTCTCTCCTCCCCGTTGCTGGCCAGCGTTTGGGGAGCATCCCCTTGGGGCCATATTGTAAATACTGGGTGCTGCCAGTGAGCACCCGAGGACACACCCTTCGGGCACCTTTCTGCTGCAGGTACATCGAGGTGGGAGCTCCCGGGACACCGAGGAGGCAGATAGACTGCTGTGGTCAATTCTCCCAAGAGTTTTCGGAGTGTCTGTCCCAGCAAATCCTTCCTCCAACCACGAGGGAGAACTGGGAGAACTGCAGTCCGCGGAGCCCTCAGAGCTGTGTTTGGCTCCTCCTCCTGCCTCCTCTCCGAGGAGCACTCACAGTGGTCTTATCTGTGTTTTTTTGTTCAGAAAGCTGTTTCCCTTGCGTTTCTGGTCCTTCTGGTTCTACCCGTGCAGTAGTTCTGTAATCCCTCCTCCCCTTTCAGCCCCACTGCCTTGGCCTCACTCCTGTGCTCCTCTTGTCCTGTCGGGGCCATCACCTATTACAGGCTTCCTCTGTAGCAGGTCCTGGCCACCACCTCCCCCCGCACCCTGCACTGATGCCTCACACACACCCATCAGGGCCATGTCCTGCTCCAGACCCCCCCAGGCCCCAGGGCCTAAAGCAAAGTCACCAATCCCAGATCTGTGAACCACCCTGTGGGCAGGAGCCTATCTCCCTGAATAGCACCCGCAAGGCTCCTGACACGGATCCAGTGCTTATACACCCGAGATGATCCTGTTCTCATTCTGGCCCCACCTACCTTTCTAATTGCATCCCCTGAAGCTCCCCTTGGGAACTCAGGCCAGTGGACAGCTGCCCAGGGTGCATCCATGGAGTTGCTCAAGCATTACTGTGCGCCAGGCATTTGGGAGGTGCCTTCCCCTCTGCCTGAAATTCTTTCCCCACTGCGGGACAGTTTTAGGCAGGGGGTGGGTCTAGTCCTATGCGGGGTCCCCAGATCCCAGAGATAGCTGGAAGGGATCCCCAGTTCCCGGCAGCTCACCACATTCACTCAAGAATGGAATAAGACGGCCTTGTATTCACTCCCAAGTGGCTGGGAGGGATGGACAGGGCCACTGCCGGGGAAAGCACATTCACCCTAATAAGACTGACATCTAGTTTGTGCCCAGATGCTGCAGGAAGGAAGCTGACCCACACCTCCCAAAACATCCAAGTAGCCACGGGTACATTAAGATCCCCGCCTACCACCGAAGAGCCAGTGTTGGTTTTTCCAAGGGCCAGAGAGGATCCTCACTCAGTTCAGATGGTCTCAGAGGCTCCTGTCCACTTGAGGCCCAGGAAACCTGGCCCTCAGCTTTGCTGCCAAGCCTTCAGCTCCGGGGAGCCGTCAGGCTTGTATTCTGACATTATGGCAATGGATCCTGTGGTCAGAGTCCCCTTATGGAAGCCATGGTCTTCCAATGCTCTCTTTACATCTGTTTGCAGTTTATATCTTACATGCCAGCAACACAGTCTTTAGGGTTTAATGTGATAACCCTACGAGAGAGGGACAGGTCTTCTCATTTCATAGGTGAAGAAAAGACGGAGAGAGGGTAAGTCACCTGCCCAAAGGCACACAGCTGGGAAGTGGCACAGAGATGAAATCCAAGTTGTCTGAGGCAAAATCTATCCTACCCCCACTGCGTCCACCCGCTCTGCCTAAGGAAACCCTGTACCTCCTCCAAGATGCCTCATTATTGCCTACAAAGCAGTTTCGGATTTCCCAGTCAGAATTAATTAATCCCTCCTCCGTGCACTTCATCTGAACTTTTATTGTAGTAATTGTAGCAGCCTGACTTTTATTATAATCGTTATTTACATGTCTGCCTCTCCAACTGGGCTGGGAGCTCATTAAGGGCGGAACCCTGTCAATTCTGTACCTTGAGCCCCAGGCAGGTGGGTGTTGAGCACAACACAGTAATAATAACAGCAAGACAGTGATGAAGGCCTCCCATCTGTAGGCTTCATCTAGACCTTGGCTTACTTCACCTGGCCTGCAGGTCAGGGACCACAAGATGCCTGCAGTTGTAAAAAGGCAACAGAAGGTTTAAAGGTCTTCAGGGCCAGAGTCCTAAACCTCCTCTGGCTGAGGACGGTCCTGGGGCTTCTGGAGATGTCCTAGAGACCATTCGCTAGGCTCATCCCGTGAGTCTCTGTTTAGTTTTGTTCTGTCTCCTTCTCTCCACCCCTCCCAACCCTCCCCTCCTTCTCTTTCTTGCCTTTTCTCCATCGCCTTGTCCTTTCTTTCTCGTTCCTTTAACTGGACAAAATACAAAATCCAGAACCAAAATACATTTTCTATTACTTGTTGTACCAACTGAATTTTTTTTATCTGTTCCCTGCTCTAAAAAGTATATGAGTGGGATGTTTTCTACTTTACTGCTCTCTTGCTTGACACACACACACACACACACACACACGCACACACACAAGGAGGGGGATCAGATTTCCTTTTCCTTAAAGGATCCTCAAATAATTTTTCTGTCACTCACCCTTTTGGCTCCCAACCCTCACCCCCACCAAAGCCAGGCACAACTTCCTGGCTTCTGGCACGTCAGCCAGCCCACACCAAAGGCCCAGGAGCAGATCACAGAACATCCCTTCTTTGGACAAAAAATCAAGGGCAGATGCGGCCCCTAGATGCAGGGACCTGCTATCCTGACAGAGCAGACTTGGTGAACAAACTTACTGCACCTGCAAAAAAAGTGGGTTGCTGAATCCTAAGGAGGAAAGGGGTTATTGGAAGCTGGGGTGTGGCCCTCAGCATGGCCTGGACTAGGAAGGAAAGAGGAAGGGAGAGAGAAGGCAAGGGAGATGCAGGAACTGCAGGGCATAATTATACTAAGATTACTCCAAGAATACGATGGACACCCACATTCACCAGGCACTTAGAATTTGTCAGGCGCTGCCTTATGTTCTTCATATGGACTAGCTCATTGGATCCTCATGTCAGAAGTATTCTTACAACTATTATCCCCATTTTCCAGATGAGAAAATGGAGGCACAGAGGGACTAAGGAGCTTGCCCATGGTGACACAGCTGGTAAATGGCCAGGGAGTCTGAACTGCAGAGCCTGTGCTCAGACTACTACCCGAAACTTTGAAGGCGCTGGGAGCCCTGAGGCCCAGTGTTAGCTCTGTCACCTTGTTCCTATGGACCTTGGGTAAGTCATGGTGAGACGGGCAGGCTCTGAAGCCAACCGTGTAACTTCCCTGTGCCTCAGTTTCCCTTCCTGGAAAGCAAGCGTCATAATTACAAGATACTTCATAAAGATTTTATGAGAATTTACTGCAAGGGTATACGTAAAGAGCTTAGGAAAGTGCCTGGGCTGAGTAAGAGCCTAATAATACACATTGGGAATTACTGTTGTCTGGACCCCCCTCTGTGGTGACTCCCCTTAGGGCCGTTGGGCACAGGCTAGGGGCCACCTTACTGGATCAGTCTGAGGAGGAGAAAAAGGAAGGGGCAATTCTACTCTTAGGCAAGAACAAGACAGATGATACCCACTGAGTATTGACCAAAAGTCAGGTGTCCTGCACACATCTTCTAAAATCCCTGGGTTAGAGGTACCATAGTCCCATTTCCCGGATGAGGAGTCTGAGGCTCCGAGCAATGAAGCAACTTGCCCAAGGCACACGACAGAGCACAGCCAGACTGGGGTTTGGACCAAGGTCTGTCTGACTCCAAAACCAGGTTTCTAGTTACCACTCTAGTCCCTTGGGGAGGTACGGGTCAGGCCTTGGGGCTCAGAGTCTCCCCAGAAAGCAGGAGGGGGACGGAGGAAGGGAGGCCTCGGTGTTACTGCCTTGCTCTGCAGTCATAAACAAACCTCTCGATGTCTCTGAGTCTCGGCCACCCTGCCTGCCTGTCAATGTGATGATGGGAGGGAATGCCTTTTGGGAAACCTTCGGAGCATTTACAACCAGGCTGCGGGATCAGCATCATTATCATTGTCATGACTATTGTGATTGTCCACCCGGAGTAACAGGTGGGCAGCTGTGTCCTGACTGCTCAGGACCAGCTGAGGGCAGCCTGAAAGCCAGGCTGCGACCTGGACCTGAAGTTCCCAAGAGGAGAGAGGAGCAGGGACCAGGCCGTCCCCGCCACTACCCTGGAGCCCCCGAATGGACAGGAACCTCCTAAGGTCAGGAAACTTCCCACCGTGGCCCATCAGACATGGGCTCTGACGGGCATGGTTCCATTAATCACCTGGACCTGTCCTCTCCCATCCGCTCACCCCCTTAGCCGGCGTCAGAAGTGTGAGCGTGGTGCCCTCCTCTCTCCTACAGACCCACTCTGAGCACTGCTCCTGAAGGCCCGGCCCCGCAGCCCGCATGGCGAGAGGCGCAGGCCAGCAGGAGGTGGCGAGGAGGGGAGGGTGCTGATTCGGCAGCGGGACTCTTATTATGCCCTGTCATCGCTGGACTCAGTGTTCCCAGCGAGGGCAGAAAACCCACGTCTGTCGAAGCTTCGTGCACAATGCAGAGGAAAAATAATTCGATTAGGGAAAGAGGACAAGAAAGACAAGGAGAAGGAGGGTGACCTGGTTTTGCAGCTGGCTCAGCGATGTGGAAGCAGATGGGTCTGGCCCGAGTAGGGATGTTAGCAATACACTGTGTGGGCCCAGGATGGAGGAGTCAGGTGAGGAGATGGAAATAAGGGAGTCTGAGGTCAGGAGCCAGCTGCATGTGACCAGTCACGGGAGGCTTCTCTTCCAGCAGAGGCAAAGTAGGCAGGAGACCTGGGAAGGCTCACCGGGAGGAGGGGAGAAGCCTGGGCAAAAGCCTACAGAGTCAGGTCCTTGAAGAACTCCCAGTCTGAGGGCAGAGACATAGCCATGCCTTCAGGGAGCCCCAGTCTGAGGGGGAAGTAGCAGCCCTGCCCTCAGGGAGCCCCAGTCTGAGGAGAGACACAGCTCTGCCCTCAGGGACCCCAGTCTGAGGGGGGAGACACAGCCCTGCCCTCAAGGAGCCCCAGTCTGAGGGGGAGACACAGCCCTGCCCTCAGGGAGCCCAGTTGGAGAAGGGAGAAATAATCTCCACTTTCATGGAGCCTGTAGTCAGAGAGAAGAGTCAAAGTCACTGCCTTCCCCGAAGAGAAACCCAGGACTCATATTACATATACAGGCTAACTGTTCCCCAAGGTCAGTGTGTGACCTTCTATGTATGTGTTCAGAACTAAACAGAATGAGGACTAAGGAGTGGATGGAATTTTCCCCAGCTCCCCTGAGTTATGTAAATGACAGGACAGGCCCTGAGTGAGGAGACAGGCCTGGGTCTGCAGTGGAAACAGGGAGGAAGGGGGAGGATGAGGAGGGCCTGTTCTTGGCTGGGAACCCCTGGGACGTAGGTAATAGCTGGGAAACTCAAGCCCAGTCCCAGGGGACAGGAAAGTTGGCCTGGCGGGGCTCTGTCCAGGCTGCAGCTCCCACTGAGGAGCCAGAAGCCGAGGGAGGCATCCCAGGAGAAGCCCTGCCAGACAGAGAGCGGCTAAGGGGCCAGTGACTCAGACGGGGTGGAGCCCCTGAGCCTGTGAATCTCACCTCAGCCCTAGGCCAAGGTATTATTACTATTCCTATTAGCCAGAGGAGGAATCTGACACACAGAGCGTTTAAAAAATTGTCAAAGATTCGGAAGCTAGTACACAGCAAGCTGGAATTTAGACCCGTGAGATCTGATGTGTGGTGATCCAATCTCTGTTTAATTGCTTCCAAGGTCTGGGAGCTCAATACCTTAAAATACTGCTTTTGCTAGAGCACCTTCTCGCATCATCTGAAGCATGTAGTAGGGGCACATCACCCTAGATAATCAAGGTCCGGGAAGGTAGTGACCAGAACATGGAGAACACAGAGAACAGTGTCCGGCACATAGAAGGTCTTTAGGAATATCTGTGGAATGAATATTCACCTGGTAGAATCCTTTCCTGGGCACACATCCCCTCACTCGTGGGCCAGAGCCAGAGCACAGCCACAGGCTCTAGGCACCTGTCTCAACTAAATGTGGTTTGAAAGAGCCTCAAGAATAGAAAATCGAACAAGGCGATTCCTAATTCCCAAGGAGCAAGTGCCATGGGAACTAAGGGGGCTGCCTGAATCAGAGCTGAGAGCCCCTTCTTCCAGGAAGCATCCCTGACCACTCCAGTCCCCACTAGATTCCCACTGTCTTGACCTCTCCTCTGGTCCTGAGCCACACCTGATGGGGATGGTTCCCGTCTCTGGGGGTGGTCCACCTCTCCACTTGACCACAAGCCCCACTGGGGGGCAGAGACCCAGCACCATGCTGTTGTTCAGCCCTCAAAGCCTTGGCATAGAATTAGGAACAAGGGAGACTTCCTCAGTGTTGAAGACAGATGGACAGCAGAAGTCGTGGGAGGGGGGAGGCCGGGGCACACTACCCACCCCAACTCCTTCCACCCTCCAGCTACAAATATGAGACCCTAGGACCCCCAGAGATTGACAGGGGCATGCAGGCCCATGGAGCCCCTTCTCTTGTGCTCTATCATCTTCCCTGGGGCTCTAGCACCACCCTGCTCAGGCTATGGATGGAAGAAACCCCCAGGTGCCCCAACCCCCTCCACACACCCTCTCTATCTGAGCCTTGGGTGCCAAGGGGAGGGGCTGCCTCTTCCAGTTCTTTCTTAGCTATTCTGAGAAAGTGAAACTGGAGAAACAATTATTCGAGCCTGGGCATTCAATGCTCTGGGGAGGGGCAGGAAGTGAGGCGCTACCATTCTGGGGCAGGGGGAGGAAATGGGGTTGGTGTTCGTGGCAGTGACGGGAAGCCCCTGGGAACAGGCTCCCTTACTCCCAGGCCCCGTGCCCTGCCCTCCACTGGAGTTCCCCATGGCCCCCAGCCACCCAGGGCCTTCCCTGGCACTGCTCTGTCCAGAGGAAAGAGCGCCCCCTCCCGGGCTCAGGATTCCTGCACCCGGTATGAATGACCATAGACACAGTGGGTCCAATTAGGTGGAGAGACAGCCTGGCTCAGGAAGAGAAGCCCTCACCTCCACAGCCCTCTTTCTCTCCAGGCCTCTATATTCTCCCACTACTCACGCCTCCCAATCTCACACCCCACTCACCACAAACCCCAGTCCTCTCCTCCCCCAATCACAGCTCCCACTCATCCCCAACCACACCCATCTCAAACGCAGAGGTCTCCTCTTGACAACCCTGCCCCCACTGCGGCCCCCCATTCTCTGACTCCCTTCTGTGTCAGACCCAGGACTAGGCTAGCAGGAGGGCACGAGGTAAGCGGTGCAAGCTTCAATATTAGATCCTGTCATTTCTTGTTCAGCACAAATTTTTTCATTAAAGTATTTTTTAGAAATATTGCATTCAAAGATTATTTATTTCAATTACCTGTAGCACCCCTTAAATTTTGCACCCAAGGCATGCACCTCATCCAGCTCTTGCCCTGTGCACACTCCCTGCGATTGGGAGTCTGGGGCTCCCTCCCTAAGGACACAAGACAGCTGAGAGCCAGATCCTCATTCCAACCCTACCAGTCCCAGCCCCAAACCCCCGATTCCTCCTGCAGAGTGAGCCTCTCCTCTCTCCCCCACCCCACCTGCCCACGTGCCCCACCTTCCCAGGCCAGGCTTCCGGGGAACGAGGCTGATGAACAGCTGTTAGCCACAGATATCTCAAGCCTTCCTAAACAGAGCTCCAAGGTTGTCTTCTCTTTTCAGGGGTCACTCACCCCCATCCTGTCAACACTGCCCCAGAGGTACTATTTTCCCAACTTTAATCATCTCGATGTTTCTGCCCTGACAGCCTCTGACAGGGGTTCAGTGTGAGCCAATACTAACTGTTTGGAGAACAGAGGAATAAATAGAGACAGAGAGTTCTCGGTGGTAGAGGAAACAGCCTTGGGAAGCTTCCAGTTTCATTTCACAAATTTATTCAATAAAGACCTCTTGAGCACCCACTGTAAGCCAGGTGTTGCTCTAGGAGCTGGGGACACAGCGGGGACCCTGCCCTCAGGGTTCAGATGGGGGGGGCACAGTCCCATAGCACAGATTTCCTTCTCCCCAGGCCCCACCCCTCTCATTAGCTCCTTAGCACACGATTCAGGGCCCTTGGCACTGGGGAGCCCAGGATGATTGCCTGGCATGTTTCTGTGTCTGGAGCAAAGAATAAGTGGAGGGTAGAGAGGTTTTAGATGGGTGTGGGAAGCCGGGGTCTTAGTTTGACTGTGGCCCTTGCCCTGTTCACTGTGGGTGTAGCGATTTCTGACTCAGTTTCCCCACTGTGACCAGGAGAGGATAATCCTCACTCCTCCCTCCCTTCTCCATCACCTCTCTGGGATGCTGTGAGCTACCAGGAAAGGACAGAGGCTGGGATGCTTGAATTCTGGCAAGTCTCCCTCAATGCAAAAAGAGCACCAGGCCAAGAGCCAGGGTCATGTTCTTGGCATGGTCACCGAGTGTGGAACAGAGCAGTGGAGAGAACAGATGCTGACTTGGACTTTGGTCACAATACCAGCTCTACCACTGCCTAGCTTAAATACTCTGTGCCTTGGTTTCCTCGTTGTGCGTGCAGGGAAAATGCTACCCCATACTTGATAGTGTTACTATAAGTAAAACTTTCAGAACAGCCCATGGAACTTCATAAATTGATGATTATGAGCTTGCCACGTGACCCTGGGTGAGCCGATCCCTCCTTTAGGGTTCTGGGGTTCCATCTGTATAATGAGCAGGTTGAACCTAAGTTCCCTTTTGGATCCTGAGCTTTTGTAAAGCTCTGGGGTCTCTTCCCTTTGGGCCCCCAGCACCAGACCCTCGGGATCTGCCTAATCCCTCCCCCTCAGCACAGAGGTCTGGAGCATCTCTCTATTCCAGGAGCCCTGGCTGGGGAGGAGGAGACAATCAGAGAAGTTTGAGACTATGTGGTTTTCTTTGTGGCTCTGCTGTGATTGGCAGTGTGGGAAAGGTGGATATCGCCTGAAGGGGCTACTAGCTGCCTCTGCTCTGGTATTATTGAGAGCAGAAAACATAATGGCATTTTCATTATGCAAAGGGAAATGCTGAGCGAGGCTGTGCCTTCTGCAGAGCATTATGCTCCTTTCCCTCCTAGCTTGGAGGACAGTCACCCCAGTGGTGGAGGGAGCATGCTGTGCTGGGGACACACCTACCACTGCCCCAGGGGCCCCAGGAGCACAGCGGGGTTCTGCAGAGCCCAGGGAGGCAAACCTCTCAGTGATGGAACAGGGCACTGCAAATTAAAGTCCTTCCTCAGCTCCCTCTTCAGGCCAAAAGGGGCCGTCTATGGTGGCAGGAAGCCACTGGGTTCAGGAGGGAATGAGATCTCTCCCCAGCAAAGGAGGAGGGGTGCTGTGAGCCCTGGGCCTGTGCTGTGCCCTGGTTGCGGGCTCCCTCCCCTGGTTCTACAGCAGCTAGACTGTGTGTACGCCCAGGACTAGCACTGACACGGGGTGCGCTCTAACTCTGCCATCAGTGTCCTTCATCGCTTGTAGAACCATCACATCCGGGCCCTCTTTCCGAGCCAGCCAGCAGTTGGCTCCCTACAGTGAGCACCCACTTCAGCCCAGGATGGTTCTGCCCAGCCTGAATGCTCCCAAGTAATGCTGCCGCACAGACTGGCCCCCCAAATATGTCCCCCCCACCTCCTGTACTGGGTGACACCTCCCTGAGCACCCACGTGGCTGTGGGCCACACCCATCCATTCATTCGCTTGCCTCGAGTTCCCCAACAGGAATTATCTGTGCCAGGCCCTGCCCCCAATGAGCCAATAGCTGAGCCCAGCAAAGTGTGTCCCCTGAGGGACAGCTGAGACCTCTTTGGGGTCTTTGTTCACCATCTGCCCCAGTTCCACTGAGGTGTCAAGAATTGATAGGGCCCCTTGGGGGATTTCCTGAGACCCCAGACAGATTGTGGTGGGGTTGGGGGGAATGACAGGCAGACACAGGGGAACTGACGGCACGGGGGAACCTCGGGAGCCTCCTCTACCCACCTGGAGAGTGAAGATGGTGGAGAGAAGGCTCAGGGTGTGGGGCAGAGCCCAGGGAGACACAGAGCTCACTGGCAAGGTCCCAGACATGCCAACCACAGGTGTAGGTGACAAGTCTGGGCTGCCATGAGTGGGGAGGGTCTCACTTGCAGAGGATGCTGGGAAACATGGCTCTGCTGAAACACGGGCCCCAGCCAGGTGCAGCGACCACCCCCTGCCCTGGGTCCTGCCGCCCCCGCCCCCATAGAAACATGCCCAACAGTCGGCTGCCGGCCCCCAGGGGTTCTTATTGTGTCACTCAAACGCATGCACTCTCCAGACACGCGGCAGGTTGCAGTGTCAGACGGGCACCCAGAGGCTCACTGCAGAGAGGTGTACGAAACCCTAAAGACACACAAACATGCAGCTGAGAATGCGCCCTCCACCCCTTGGGAACACACAGGAACGTGCCACGTGCAAGTACACGCCGCCACACCCAGTGGGCGTCTCCACCCAGGCAGCCCCTGGCAGGGACTCCATCACACAGACCTGCACTCATGGGGACCCAAGACTGGTCACTGAAACACAAACACGCACATGGGCATGCACACGCGCACGCACACACACACTCTCACTCCATTTCCAGGCAGGCTGCTGCTTTGGCCCGGATGCTTGCTGCGGGCACACTCCTGTCCATTCTAACATGTGAAGAAAGAGGACCGTGTCAGGAGGAAGGCCCGCACTGTGCAGGGAGCCTCCTAGGCCCCCAGTCGCCTTTCCAAGAGATGCACGCTATGAGTTTTCCAATTAGGAACCCGCAGCCGTGAGAAGTGCGGTGGCGGCAGAGGTTCATTAAGCATGCAGCCCGGGCGGTGAGGGCGAGGAGGAGGAGGGGGAGGAGGAATGGACTGAGGGCAGCACACGGATGGGTGGGCAGGAGGCACTGCAGAGAAACACAGCAGCCACGGAAAGACTTTCAGATGGCTCTGTAACATCTGCAGAGCCCGGATCCCGGCCTCAGCCAGCAGCCCCGCGACCGCAGTGGCTTCCTTGCTCACTCGCTCGCTCTCCTCCCAGGAGGCTGACTTACCACCCAGGCCACGGCAGATACCCTGCACGACGTAGCCTCTGAGCCGGGCTGGATGGACAGAAGATGCTAAAAAGACCTATTCACCCTCTCTGTCTCCAGCCCTATCCCCAGCTCTGAACATGCCTTGCCTCTCTCAACAGGTGAAGCTGTCCCTGACACCCCTGGCCCTCACAGTTCCACCCAGAAGGCAGGTCCCTCTACCTTGAGCTCATCCCCAGAGGGCCAGGCTCCCCCAGCTGCTCTCTCTGCCTGGGGAGAGTCCCCTAGGGTCTCTGTGGATACAGCAGGCGCTGTATGCCCCCAAACCAGCATATCCACATCTTCCCAAAGGGCATCCAATGCCAAAGCACCCTCTAGATGAAGGCAGGGTTGCAAAGTGAATGAGTTCTAGGGATCAGGGTGCTAATCTCCATTCCCCCCATCCTGCCACTTAGATGACCCATCTGCAAAATGGGCAACAAAACCTTTGCAAATAAGTTATTGGGTCTAATGACTTCTAGAGCCCCTAGCAGCTTTAAAGGCTGGGATATCCTGGATTAATTTTGAATGGAGCATCTTCAGATGTTATCAGGCACATGGGAAAGACCACACATCTGTTCCCTCTCCAATGTATGGACATCTCCCTGGCTTATTCAGTCCCTGCCCATCAGCACAGAGTCCAGAGGGACTGTCCTCCCTCTTGTTCTGGTTTCCCTGCTTACACCAATCCCATAAATCCTTTCTGGATGAAGCCTGGGGCACCTGCTTATTATGCATACATATCCATGTATGTGTATATACCTCTCTCATTGCCGCCAGAAACAATTAGCTAGGTTTTTGGCAGCTGAGTCATATTCTTGGTTTCCATTCAGCTTCTGGTCCATGCACAACCAGGTGTCTTGCACATCTGTATCCTCCACACCCTTATTCCTGACTACCCCCATCCTAACTCTGCTGTCCTCTCTCTCCTCCTCCCTCTACTCACCTAGGGAAACAAGCTGTGGGAAAACAAGACTGATTTTTCATCGTGTTTATAAATCTCTTAAGCTCTGCACAGTGCTTTTTTCCAGCTCGAAGCTAGCAGGAATGTTGCTGTTTTCACAGAGAAAAATCAAAGGAAAGGGATTATAATTATAGGTCAAGCCCTGAGCGGAAAGCAGCTGCAGGCGTTGGGGGCTTCCCTTGCTTGGACGTCTTTTGTATCAGCAAGGAGTGAGGTATCCAGGAGGCATGCTGAAAAGGGACTCAACGTGGGTTTTTGTCTCTTTTGGTGCTCTCCATCTTGCCCTCCTGAAATGCCAGGCTCCACTGGGTGTCTCCTGTCCTTGTCCTTGGTGTAGCAAATGCCTGCAGCCAGGTTGTAAACGCTCAGCTCACGAGCCAGAGACTTGGGCCGGGCAGGCTCATCCTGGAGAAGCACCCAGCTGGCCTCCAACTTCCTTCCAGGGGCTGGCAAGGACAACCCCCACCCACCACCACCTGCACCCTGAACTGCGGGGCCATCCACTGTCTCTTGCCAGAGGGTGCAACTAGCCAGTTCTACCCAAGCCTGGAAGTACCTATCCAATCGAGTAAGCTGGGAGAAAGAAGAGAAAAAGGGGAGGGGAGAGAAACTAGAACCGTCGTCAGTCAGAGCTCATGCCCTCCTTCCCTACAAGTACAGTGACCTGCCTGACCCATGGAAGTCTACAGAGTGTCTCATCCATCCTCACTAACTACCAGACCTGAAAGTCCCACCCGAGGCTAACTTGTTAAGACCTGTTCTTGTTTTATTATTTAAAACAAGAGTCCAAGTCAACTTGAGGTGGAAATGAAAGCCCCAGGCCTGGCATTCCTATGGCTGGAGCATTTCAGGGTGGATTTGAGTAAACAGCCATGTATAATCCCATGTCTCCCCAGAGGGCCACTCACTCTTGCCCCCAAAGCTCTGTGGGCCCAGATCTCCCCCCATCCAAGCCCCAGATTCAGACCTCAGAGCGAGAGAGAGCTAGGAAGTCATCTGCTCCAGTGGTTTCCCCTGACAAATGAGGAGGAAGAAAACTGGTCTGAGCTCATGCCTGCCCCCTGCCCTCCTCTTCAAAAAAGCTTAAAGGGATGGCTCATCTCCCCCATTCCAGCAGAACTGAGGATAAGCTACCTTTTCATGGTGCAGAGAAAGTGGTACTGGCCCAAGACAAGTCCCAGCTCCGTGCTGGCTCCATGGTGACCTCAAGCAAATCACCTCCCTTCTTTGGACCCCAAACCTGAATCTTTATGAGGGGATAGAGCAAAGGGCCGTGACAGGGTCTTTGCAGCTGTGAGGAGTTCGGATGTGTTAACTGGACAAGAACTGTCACCAGGGGCAGGGGATGGCGGCGGGGGGGGGGGTAGTGTGAGAAGCACAGGGTCCTGAATTCAGATCCTGCTCCCCCATTTACTAGCAGATGGTCCAGGGAAAGTCACTATTCATCGCTGAGCCAGAGTTTCTGTACTGTAAACTGGGGG
The DNA here is from genome assembly GCF_029215605.1 of Mirounga angustirostris. Classification (NCBI taxonomy): domain Eukaryota; kingdom Metazoa; phylum Chordata; class Mammalia; order Carnivora; family Phocidae; genus Mirounga; species Mirounga angustirostris. The sequence goes on from NW_026991716.1 coordinate 36,881,349, forward strand.
TAAGAAGAGCACCCACCTCATGGGATAGTTGTCGCATCAAATGAACTAATTCATGCACAGTGCTTGGCTCAGGGCCAGGCACAGAGTAAGTGCTGAATAAATGGTATTATTTTTTTATTCTATTGGAAATTGACCATATAGCAAGGAACCTCAGCCTTTAATTCTGAGAACTGAGCAGTGGGGAGCTTGGGGAGCTTGGGGAGCACCACAAAGGTGGGGCCCCTGGACAGGGCAGGGTACTCAAGGGCTGTAGCCCCTGCAAGACAGCTGGCTCATGTGTAATGCAGAGCCCAGCAGCCCCAGCCTCATTGCACTGCAACAACGTGTCCTGGGCAAAGAAGGGGAGAGCACTTTCATTGAAAACAAATTGATTGAATGATTTGTATTCCCCCATCTTCCATACCCCAGCACTGGGGCAACCCCCAGAGCATGCTAAGTGGGTTACTGTCTGCTGTGACATGGAGGCTGTGGGGACAGAAGGGAAAGGAGAGAGAGAGACACACGTATAGGAGGGGACCCAGGAAGAGGAAGGGGGGAGGTGGAAGAAAGGAAGGTGGGAGGGAGGAGAGAGAAGGTAAGGGGGAGAATAAGGTAAAACAGGAGAAAGGAAGAGGATGGACAGGGAGGGGCAAGGGGCGGGTGGGGAGGAAGTGTGGCCCAGGACCTGGGTTCTTGAGTCGAAACTCTGGCACTATTCAAAAGTTCTGCAAACATCCTCCCGCCTGCAAGGGAGAGCTATTTTAAAATGTAAGCTCTGAGAGGGCAGGGACTCTGTGTTACTGTTTCTTTTTCTTCTTCCTTTTCTTTCAGCTTTGTATCTTCAGGTTCTAGAATTGCACCTGCCCAGGAGCCCATTCAGTAACTATTTGTTGAATGAAAATATTTCAGTGCAGAGAATCAGCTAGCAGGTTGTAGCCCAGCGGCTCCCGGGGATTCTGCCCTGCACTTCGGGGTGATGCAGGGAGACTCCAGGGAATCTTAATGGCTGATTTTGAGGATCACAGCTTGGCTGCAGAAGGAGAAAAGGGCTGAGAGAAGGGAGGTAGAGAGATTTCAACAGGACAGACCACAGTCCTTAGCGGATGGGTGGTTGTGCTGGTGGGCAGCAGGAGAGGGCAGCACAGAGGCAGGGCCTTGACCTTAGCTGAGGATGTGGCTCTTGATGTGTCTACTGGGTCCTAAAGGTATGGCACGTTCCAAAGGGTTTGTGCCAAACCAGGCACATCATAACTCATTCTTCCTGGGAAAGACGGCAGAGCTATTAACCCAATGACCTGCTGATACTGACCCCAAGCCTCCCTGCAGCGTCTGCACACCTCTCTACCCCTGACAGCTAGACTCCGGTTCCTTAAGGGCCCAGGTGAGTAGCCAGGCCCAAGTCATAAGCCACCTCCTGGCCAACACTAGTGGGAGCTCAGCAGAGCCCCTGAAGACATGCCTTCATTGGCTTGGCCAATTCTTGTCCTACAGACCAGATGATAAGGTGACACTCCCCAGCTTTGGAGCTGGATTCAAACCCCACCTCTGCAGCTTCCAAGCCAGGCCACCCAAGCCACTCAGTGCATAGTAAGAACTGATGTCAGTTACTGAGTGTTTGCTCTGTTCCAGGCACTGTTCCAAGTGTTTTGCATCTATGTTCACTACGCTATGTGGCAGGTACTACTGCTATCCCATTTTTCAAAGAAGGAAACTGAGGCACCAAACGGTGACGTAACAGGCAAAGAGAGTCAAGAGTAAGTGGTAGCAGCAGGATTTGAACTCAGGCACTCGGCCTGCACATCCCTGGCTCTTAACTTCTACATCACTTACTTACATACCTTTTCTTTTTTTTTTTTTTTAAGATTTTGTTTATTTATTTGACAGAGAGACACACAGCGAGAGAGGGAGCACAAGCAGGGGGAGGGGGAGAGGGAGAAGCAGGCTCCCCGCCGAGCAGGGAGCCCGATGCGGGGCTCCATCCCAGGACCCTGGGATCAGGACCTGAGCCGAAGGCAGACGCTTAACGACTGAGCCACCCAGGTGCCCCTTACATACCTTTTTTAAAGTAATCGCTACATCCAACGGGGGGCTTGAACTCACGACCCCGATATCAAAAGTCGCAGACTCTACTGACTGAGCTAGCCAGGCGCCCCTCTCCATCACTTATTTAATGGACCTCCGTGAGTCCTGGGTTCCCCCTTTCTTAAATGAGGCTCATAATAGTATCTTCTTCCACAAGTTACTGAGTATTTGAGATAACATATCTTAAGTACTTGTAGAGTAGGAATTTCGTAAACTGCAGCTACTCTGTTAGAGACTGAAGAGTGTATTTCCATGGTAAAAATGGCAATAAAGCAAATCGTGATTAATGTCAGTAAGTGGCCCCAAACCACGGTGACGTTCCTGCCTCATAATACTTTATCTATTACACTATTCAGCTTATTATGTCTTTGTCACCTTCGTTTCCCCTCCAGATCCACCACCCAGGAGACTGGTCCTTGTGTCCCCCATCAGTGGCCACCATGCTGACGGCTCTCGGCGTCCCTTACTGGCAGGTCAGCAGGAAAGGCCAGAAAAGGATGAGAGCGAGGGGGGAGAGTGGGTTCAGGTTACTTATCACCCTTCCCCGCCCCCAACACACACAACTCGTTCCCTGTGAGTCCGGTTGTGACCTTCAAGCAGAGGTGACAATTCCTATTGGGCAACCTTCTGGAGCTCACACGCTCTCTGGGTTATAGGAATTACCCCTTCTCTTCACTCCTTCAAGTTTAAGGATAGCAATAGCTCCCCACTGTCACTAGTCCCATAGTACCACTGCATGATGCCTATAGCTTCCCCATGTCGTGTCCCCAGCTTTGCCAATAGTTCCTTTTAAAATAACCCATTCGAGGTGCCTTCTGTTTCCTGATGGCATCCTGACCAATACGCAGCTTCAACTAGAAAGCCAGAAAGCATCATTTTCACTGAGGTCTGGCAGACTTTGGGTCAAATCTCATTCTAATATTTACCAGTCATGTGACTTAGGTAAGAACTTCCATTTTCTCATCTGTTTTTACATGGGAGTAAAATTAGGGGTAAAAATAGTACCTACCTTATAGGTTATTTTGATCCAATGTACATACTAGGATCCCATAAATGACAGCCATCAGCATTACTAACATTATATTTATATCAGGAGCATGTATGGCTATCTTCCCAAAAGCCTCTGATTTTAGTTTGGCGGAAGCTATGTATTTCTAGAAAGTTGACTCCACCCTCCTCACCCCAGCCCACACCATTCCAATGGGTGCATTTAATTCCAGAGGCCCCAGGGATTGGTTACAAGAGAAGCATAAGACCCAAGCAGGTCTAATCAAGAGTGTGACTCAGAACTCCTTCCAAGACTTTTGGGCGAATGTGTTCTCTCTCCTTCTAGATGGCCTGGTCTATGGACACACAGCCATCTTGCTACCATGAGGAAGGCCAGCCTAAAGGCAAAGCCAGCTCAAAGAGAGCAGGTAAATGAAGTCAAACTCTGGTGATTCCATGCCTGGAGTCCACACCACTTTCTTGTGACTCAAGCCAATAACATTCATTTTTAGAAGTCAGATCAAATTAGGTTTTTGTCTACTTGTAATCAGTTGCATTCAAGGCATTGAGACTTTGTACCTGGAGTGGGATGTTGATGTAACTTACCTGACAATGTCAGGCAAGGCGTATGCATCAAGCCAAAGAGACAGGCTGGCAAACAATCAAGTGTGGCCATCCAGGGAGGGCCACCATGGTCTGTGGCTTGCACACCCCTGGGGGCACCACTGACATTCACAGCCATTATACATTTGTATCTTTACAAGTCAACTTTCTAGCAAATAGAAGTAAAGTGACTCAAGAAAGGGAAGGCTCATTCTAACTGGCGGGGCTGTCACTCCCCCTGTGGCAGACAGGGAACACGGCATATGCAACAGCAAGGGTAGAGTGAAACGGTGCCCCTCTCCTCAGGCTGCAGCCCCAGGGCCTGATGAGGTTCTGGCAGGTAAAATGAATTTAGGATGTTGGAATACACTGACTACTTCTTGTGCCTTCAATAAAATATAAGGTCCTATAATGCAAAGATGACCTTTGGTTCGAGGTGGCCCACTGAGAACAGAGGGAAAAAAAAATACATATGGCTTTGCTAAGAGAGGCTGCCACCTTTGGTCTGGAATCCAGATTTCCTGAGATTATGGTAATCTGGAGCCTGGTAGAGGGAAAAATGATGCTGTGGGCGGGGGGGGGGGGGGGGGGCGGTAAGCAAAGGTAAATAATAGGGAAGCATAATGGAACATAAAATTGGTATCAGTAGGAAGTCTGAACCCCCTGACCACACACAAATAAACTCCCTTCCTGGCATGAGGCCAATCCTTTTTTATTGTAAGCGTGCTGCGGAGGTGCAGCCAGTGAGCAAAGGGCAGATCGGTGGTGTGTCCCTGTCCTGAGCAGGAGGCCCCTGGGAGGCACAGCATGGAGGCAGAAGCTAGGACGTTAAGGGCCAGGGAATGGGCAGAGCAAGGAGGTCACTAGGAGACGATTCTCAGTCTTAAGACTGACTCAGCAATATCTCTTAGCTGCTGTTATTGGCACATGGTATTGACTATGAAGTAAAGAGGCTGGAAATCTAAGGTCTTCAGAGAGAGAGTTACACTGGTAAGTCTGGCTGGTAATGGCCTTTGATGGCTCAAACCTTAAGGCAGTGCCCAAATTCCCAGCCTTATCTAAGAGGAAGCAATTGCTAAAGCAGGCACAGAAGAGAAGGTTCCACGGTGCCCATCTCACAGGGGTCCGGAGAGGAGAATGGACAAGGAAGCCCCCCACCCCCTCACTGGCCAACAAAGGAAGGCACGCACTGCCAGAAGTGTATGCTCTAGACCACAGACCAGTGACCACAACGTGGCTTTCCAATTTCACTCTTTCCAACTGGAAGGGGTCTGTTTTTGTTTGCAATTTTTTTCTTTTAATTTTTGCAATTCTCATATTCTCTCTCCACTGATGCATATTAGGTGTGTTGAGGCATAGAGAGCTTCCCATTGAATAGATCAGAGCCTGAAACATCAGGAATCTTATCTGGATAGGATGAAGAAGGCACGCAGCACTGAGAGATGCTGAATGGGGAGCTGTAAGGTGCAGCTGGGTGTGAAATGAGCACACTGTAGTGTGGGGTTGTTTTTGAAACTACGCATGTAATACAAGAGTGGGTATTGCAGCCAAAGAGGCAGGACTGTGGTGGACATTAACACTGCCTTCCAGAGTCCATGATAAAAGCTCCCAATTTCCGTGTAGGATCTCCTGTGGGGCTGAGGAAGCTGATTTAATCTCCAGCTCCAGGGTGGAGCCTGTGTGTGACACCAGGCAAGTTAGTGATGGTTCATGACCCAAGTGACAAAGACCAGTTCTCAAGGAACTTGCGATCCAAGTCAGTCCATTAAAAGTGACTCTTGGGGACAAAGACCCCAGTAAGAGGTAATTACAGAGGCCAACTGTGTGCCAGGCACTGTTCTAGGCAATTGTGGATATTGTAAAGACAGAGACATGGTTCTTGCCCTCCAAAAACCCACACTCTTCAAGAAAGCACAGCATGCAGAGGTGAGTCCAGGGAGGAAGTCAGCAGAGGAGGACAATTCTAGCACACAGAGGACAGGACGCCAAGAACCCATGAGAAATGGAGCCTGAAGCTTGTTTGAGCTGCTCCTGAAGTTCACGTTACTGCCCAGGTTTCCAAACACATGAACCAATAAACATCCTCCATTGTCTTACCTAGTTTTCCATTCTTTGTATTTAAAAGATATGTTGTGCATGAATCTCTTGAGTTCAGTCCACTTCTTTGGATCCCATCATAGCACCTAACCCACTGGCAGGAGCATAGACCATGACTGGTAATGTGTGTTGGATGAATAAACAAATCTAGACAACCACAAAACATGTGAGCAGAGTGGCTGCTGAGGACTGAGTCCAGCACAGAGCTGGAGAGACCACCATGCAAGACTGTACCCGTGCTTTGAGGCTAGCAATGGAGGGTGACGGGTGAAATAATAGAGCGTTCTCAGCAAGAACTGTGGAATGTTCTATAAACATTTCTCTGATCAGCTCTGACATGCAAATGTGACTGAATCAATTAAGAAAAGATCAGAGGTGGAAGGAGGAGGATTCTAGTTCATCAAGTCCAAGCCACGCACTTGACTGATGGGAAACTGAAGACAAAAGACAAGATCCCCAAGTCCATTCAGACAGGTGAGACGCACATCATTCTCACGCTGTTCCCACAGGGATTTTACTCCCGGCTCTTTGTTCCATCCTTGAGTACAATGCTTCCCAAAGTGTGGTCTCTAACCTGCTGGTTAGAGACCATCACCTGGAAACCTGTTAGAAATGCAAATTCTCTTGGGTCTCACCTCAGACTTTCTGAATCAGAAACCGAAGTGGGCCTAGAGATCCCAGTTTGACTTAGCCCTTGAGGTGATCCTGATGAATTCTCAAGCTGGAGAACCACTCTTCTAGAACGGTGGTGCTCAAACCTTAATGTGCACGCAAGGTCCCGGGGGCTCTTGTTAAACTGCCAATTCAGATTTCGTAGGTCTGGGGTAGGGCCCAAGAATCTTCATTTCTAACTAGTTCCCAGGCGATGCCAATGCTGCTGGCCATGGCCCATGGTTCAAAGAGCAATGTTCTATACATTAAAACGTCATCATGCATCTGTTTCCCCTCACCTGTGGACACTGCAACCTCTCATACAGGTAGCTGAGCAGACACAATCTTGTGGGACTTGAAAAAGTAAAATCCCACCACACCATGAAAAGGGAGATATATTTATAGCTAAATCATTAGATCATGCAGAAATAAAACCTAGGTCTCAAACCTTACTTTTCTTTCTTGCTGAAAAAAAACTTTTTTCGTTATAAAAGTAATATCATTAAAAGATTTTTAGAAAAGGAACAGAAGAAAAACACTCATACTCCAATCACCCTGTCTCAGCAACTATTTTTTATATTTGCATAATCCTCCCAATCTTGATTCATAAGTATCCTTAAAAAAAAAAAAAACTAAAAGCAGGTCCTATCATGTACTCGAGGGTTTTCTTGACTAGAACAATTCTGTACGGGAATGCTCTAATTCTAGCCCCATTTAATCTTAATCAGTAAAAACCCACACTTAATCACTTCATTAACATTGCCGGTCAACAGTTAGCTAGAGCTATACTGTCTTGAATTTGCACTGATATCTTCCTGGTTCTCAGGGCAGGTGTGTGCCCTCGGCTCTGTCTTTTCTTCCAGCCGCCGTCCACCTCCCTTCTCATTCACTTTCCTCTGCCTCTTAGGTTCCTCCATCACTTCTAGTTCCTGACTCACCCCCACCCCTAGGAGAAGGAAGCCCATCTCTGCCCATCTCTGCCACCTGACTCTGTAGATATACGTAGCTAAGGCTAAGGTTTTTGAAGGTAAGTATCAACCAATGTAGGTCGAATAAACAAAGCAATTAGGAGTCCAAGACTACTTATTATTACTTTTTTTTTATAATCAGCAAACCCTACACAGAGGGGGAAAAACCCCATATATGATTACATAGTTGAGGGGTTTCAAGTCGCACTGGAAACAGAATCACATCGAAGGAAAGCCTGTTGTGGTCCAAGTCAGGGAGGCACCACACACACACACACACAGGACATCCGCGAGAGCGGAGCAACGGGTAAGTTCAGGACCTGGGGACACTCCTTCCCTACCCAGGAGAGCACTTTCCCAACGGTGTCCTGGACCAGAAGCCTGCGAGAGTGGAGAGGCCAGCACATCGTAAATGCTCACAGCACAGAATACATGAGTGGACATCGGGGTGGCCAGGAGAGAACTGTATACCATCGAGTAATGAAGACGGGCTGCTTACATGTAGGTGAGCTTCGTAAGTGGCCTCAGGTGGGGAGTGGGGTGCCAGGTCAACCGCAGGACGAGACCCAGCCGTGCGGCTTTCTGTCAGACAGTGGTGGGCAGAGGCGGGCGAGGACCCTGGCTGTGCTTCTCCCTCTCAGGTCATCTGGGCAGATCCCACTCTGGGCCACAGACGTCCCTCTGCCCTGGATACTGTTGCTCGGGGACCCAGAGAGGCCTCTGCCTCTCCCATGCCTTCAGGCAGCCCTCTCCTGTCTTGGCTGACTTTTCATAATCTTCAAAACAGCAGTTCCCCTCCACCGCCCTCTCTCCCCAACCTACCTAAGCACTGGGGGCCCTCCATTCCCACCCCCTGGGAATCAGGGATTTCTTGCTGGGCACAAGCCTCTGCCCCTTCTCCCTGCTCCCCTCCCAAGAGGACTGTGGGATATACAAAAGCAAAAGGGAGTTTGTCAAAGAACAGGATGCCCAGAGGTCTGGGTAGGAGGGTGTAAGTGGACCCAGGATACCAGAGATGAGATCATCTCAGTTCTGGAGGCCTCTGTCCAATGGACCAACCTCACGCCCTCCCAACGCTCTTCTCTTCTTGGGCCTTTCAGACCCATGTGTTCCCTACCTTGGGGCCACCCAGGAATAAGCTGGAATCCAAGGTGCATGGAGGGATGAGTACACGGACAGACGGATGCATGGGATAGATGGATGGGCGGGCAGATGAATGGGGCGGGGGACGGTGTGAATGGATAGAGAGATACATAAATGGACAGGCAGGCAGACAAAATGATAGGAGGCAGCTTGGTTGGACACACTGACAGGAAGCAGAAAGGTCCCAAGGAAACTGATGATTATTTTTACTCTTTTCTTTGCCTGTTTCCCAAGAGCAACCACTAATTCAAGGTAAAGTGGACCCAACAATCACTCAGCCCTCCAGACCAACCCTTTGTAATCAGGTTGTCAAATCGTAATCACAGCTTCATAAACCACTGGCTGTTTAAGCTAAAATGAGGCCCCCTTTTACAGATGAGCAAACTGAGGCCCAAGGAGGTCAGCCGATAGGCCCCAAGTCTCAAACACTGTTTTTTTATGCTTTTGTTTTTTAATTCTGTTTCTCTGTCTCTGCCTCCCTCCCTCCACCCCCCTTCTTCTCCCTGAAAAATCCCTCTTGTCCTGACTTTCACCTACATATCTTTCAACTATTTTTTATCTCTGTCCCAGCCAGCTTCTTGGTTAAAAGTCACCCCACAGTAAATCAACCTACGAGCTCAGTGCTTTCCACAGCAAAAGCAGGAGATAAGGCCAACATTCTGTTTCTAACAAAGCCACTTTCAATTATGTATAATTAATTATAATGTATAAAAAAGGCCTTTCCCTTGCATGCTGGTGGAAAGTTCTTCCTGACATCTAACATAACTCCATCCTTCTTTACAGTTGATTAAATAATTTGCCCCATTCTCTTCTCCCTGGGAATGTAAGGCATCGTCTTTGCCAACTTTAGAAAGGCCAGTACCGTTAAATGCATTCTGCAGTCAGGGGAGGGGAGGGAGTTGCTCTCCTGCTAGCTCCTCCTCAATGGGGGTCGGAGGGGAGGCTGCCGGAGATGAGCTCAACCCACTGGTAAGGAGGTCTGGAGCTCCTACTCCTTCTCTCCTCCACACACATGAAACTGAGCCGGCAGGATGCAGGAAACCTTTCTCAGAGTATTGATCACAGAGGGGTGGGTGCGGCCACTGATGGGCTGTCTGGGCCCCATCCGGGAGGTAAGAGCCAGATGCAGTCACCACTCAGAGCCCCCTCCTCACAGGCCACCGCTCCAAGGGGGCAAGGTAGGGGAGCATCTGGGGCAACTGGCATTGTGAGAGCAATCCTGTATTCTCGGTCCCATATCCACATTCCCCAGCCTGCTTCCCTCCCGTCCTCCCGAGGCCCTCAGAAACCTCCCCCCCTGGCAGGAAGCCTCCTTGCCCTGAATAGATGGGGGTCAGGGGTGATTCTGCTCCAGCCCTCTCTACCGTGACTTGAATCCCTGCCACGGAGCACCCACCCCACCTACACATATCGCTGACATGCATCCTGTCCACATAGCTTCTCAACAGGCCTGGACTTCTTTCCTGTGCTATGTCTGTACGCCTTTCTTCCCTGCTGACCTCCATGTCATCTGGCCCGGGAGCTCCCTAAGGGCAAGAGGCATAATCAAAATCAGGATAACCCTAACAATAATAATACACTGAGAATGGACTCTGTTCCAGGCTCTATGGCACACATGATCTGGGCACCTTGACCCTCACTGTCAGCAGACCTTCTGTCCTCGAGCTCTACCCACCCTGCCCACCTGAGCCACCTGGAAAGGGTCCCACCAGCTGGAGGGTCTAGTATAGGCCCACCTTGAGGCCAGAGAGCCTGGGAGGAGCCATGGGCACTGGAGGGAGGGCCCTCCTAGATGTGCGCCCCGGCTGCATGGCCAGCTTTCCTGTCTAGCAGTTCCATGACAGATGGGACCCAGTCCTGTATGAACTCAGGCCCACGTTGGGCCCTGACACCCTGACAGGCCCCTCTGAAACTGTGCCAAAGGCACAGAGCAGCGAGGAGAAGATAGGGAGCCCACACGCTCTTCTGAAAGGGCAGGAGCAGGGGGACGGCGTGACCGTTCTCACAGGACGCTGTCACCCATGCCCCGATTCTGCAGGACTTTCCACCATGTCAGTCATTCAGAGGCCACACTCTCGTTCTTGGGATGGCAGGTTTTTCCAGAAGAGAGAACAGGTGGGGGGCACAAGGTCACACAGCTGGTTAGCAGTGGCAAGCGAACTAGAACCAGTCTCTCTCTTACGCACACACCCCTACTCATGCCCAGGGACCTCTTCTGAATGGGCGATTTCTGGGGACTCATGTCCTCCTATCTGAGTGACTCCAAATTTGGCCCATGCCCAGAATTCCTGAGGCCACGGCCATCAAGGCTTAAATCTCTGAAGATACAATTCCAGTCCAGGTCTTGCTCCAGGTATGCTTCCATGTGCCTAACCTATGTCAGCCCAGACTGAGAGCTCCTTACACAAAAGACATAATAATCAGCAGGATCCCGGTCAGCGCTCGGCTGTCAGGTGCCTCCCTGGGCACGCCGCCCTCCATCCGTGTGTCTCACAGCCCATCTGCCATCCTGCAACCACTGCCTTCCATGCTGGGGCCCAGCCAGCACGCCGGTACAGTCTGGGACAGGGCAGCTGTGAGCTCGTGACTGAGGGCGTCACACCATTCATCAGACCCTCCTTCCCTCTGGGGCGAGGCTCCCATGGGCCCAGCACACGTCTGATCTTTTCAGGGCTCCGAGGAAGCAGAGGACACGAGTCTGCCCTCAAAGAAGAAATGATGTCCTGCCTCTCGCGAAGCAACGACACAGACAAAGCAGAAAAGGGAAAGAAGCAGAGGAGTGGGGGTTCAGAGAAGGGGTAAAGATGATGGCTGCCACTGCTGACCTTCACCCTGGGAGAGCCACAGGGAGACAAGATCCACAGGCAAGGCTCCAAGGAGGCCTTGGGTTCAGGGACAGGCCTTGGCCTTGAGGGCCCAGTCAGGCCTCTATAAATAAAGATGAGAGTGTAGTGTGCCCAGGGAAACAAACTGGGGCAGCAGAGGTGCCATGGCTGGGACCCAAGCCATCACATCAGGCATGCTCTTACACACCATGATGAAGTCTGCAGATCCTGGCTCTGCTATGTGACCCTGGGCAAGTTACTTAGTCTTCCTGTGCCTTATCTATAAAATGAGAATGAAAACAGCACCTACTTCATAAGATCCTTGCGAGGTTTAGGTGAGTTAATATTTGCAAAGTGTTTACAAGAGCGCTTGGCACACAGTAAGGGCAATGTGAGAGATGATTATCATTGATATTGATGATGACGTTATTTCATTGCACAGAAGCCTCTTCTATATTTTGGGCAAAGATTCACTTGAAATTTACCATTTACCTGAAAGAAGTAACAGGTTCCAGCGGTGAGCAGTGGAGACCCCTGATGGGGTGCCACAGGCCTCGTGACACCCCACATGAAGAGGTGGAGGAGAGGAGGTACCTTCCAGCAGATGGGTGGTTTCTGGGCTTCCCGGGCCTGAGTAAGCTGAAGTCCCCAGGGTGCCTTGGTGGCTCAGTCGGTTAAGCATCTGCCTTCAGCTCAGGTCATGATCCCAGGGTCCTGGGATCGAGCCCCGCATTGGGCTCCCTGCTCCCCGGGGATCCTGCTTCTCCCTCTGCCTCTCTCTCACTCTCCCTCTGTCTCTCATGAATAAATAAATAAAATCTTTAAAAAGAAAAAGCTGAGGTCCCCAGGAAAGCTGTTCTGATCACCCAGAGGGACCCTCCAATACCACACCTCCTTCAGCCCCTGTGGATCTGGACAGGAGGGGCTGGCCCAGAGCCTAGGAACTGGAGAAAATCAGCTCACACCCTCAGCCCTCCCAAAGGGACAGTGCACTGATTCTCTTCTGGTCTGGCCAGTTCATGGCCAGTGAAGGAACAGCCAGGACTTCCTTCCACTGGGCTGTTGAAGGCCTGGGCCACTGCCCTCTGCTAAGGGTCTGCCCCTCCCTTCTCCAGTCCCACCCTGGCCAAGGGCTGCAAGGAGGGGTCTGCACCGGGGCGGGCAGTGGGTCTGGCTGCTTGGCTCGTGTGGGGTTTAGGCGGTCAGTGAGCTGAGCTTAGGAGGCAAGCAGGTCCCAGGAGGGTGAGGAGGGGAGTCTGATGGGGAAGAGGGTCCCTGACTTTGTGGAGTTTGGGGTCTAGCAGAGGAAGGCAAGAGCTATGCTGACACTAGAATCATTAAATTTATTAGTATTATTAATAATGGCTCCTACTCCATTACTACAGAGCTCCTGTTCTGTTATTCTAAGCACTTGCATCCTGTTGTTCAATCCCCATAAAACCCACTATGAGGTGGGGAACGTCATTAGCACCTCGATTTTGCAGATGAGGACCAGGCATGGAGAAGTTATGCAACCTGCCCAAGGTCTGCAGCAGTCAGAGGCAGCTCAGGGGCCACCAGCCAGCTGCACGGTGACCCGGCACTGTGCACCATGACCCCACACTGTGCAGGGAAATAGAGCATGCCAGCAACACAACGCCCCTGCCCCCACCCGCCCCGCCAGGGGTGCCAGCATCAGGGTGAAGGATGGCGGGAGGCTGGCTGGGAAGGCGGCCCGCAGGAGTGACTTTGGAAGACAATAAGGATTAATGGGGACATGGAAAGGAGCATATGTTGGGGTACAGATCCAAGCAGGAAAGTGTGTCAAGATGGTGAGAGATGAAGCCGCTGATGATGTTGGGGGTGGGGTGGATGGCAGGTGGGTGGGTGAGGGAGTGCTGATGTTGGGGGTGGGGTGGATGGCAGGTGGGTGGGGTGAGGGAGTGCTGATGCTGGGGGTGGGGTGGATGGCAGGTGGGTGGGTGAGGGAGTGCTGATGCTGGGGGTGGGGTGGATGGCAGGTGGGTGGGTGAGGGAGTGCTGATGTTGGGGGTGGGGTGGATGGCAGGTGGGTGGGTGAGGGAGTGCTGATGCTGGGGGTGGGGTGGATGGCAGGTGGGTGGGTGAGGGAGTACTGATGCTGGGGGTGGGGTGGATGGCAGGTGGGTGGGTGAGGGAGTGCTGATGCTGGGGGTGGGTGGATGGCAGGTGGGTGGGGGTGAGGGAGGGCTGCTCTGTGTCTCCTGCATTTGTCAAGTATAGAATGGGAGCTGGCAGCCGGGGAGGTATCAGCTTCTAACTGCTCCTCCTGCGGAGGGCAGGGCTGGGAGGCTTCCTGATGACGCTGTAAATCAGGGCTCCTAAGTAAACCCATTACCGTGCCTCCAGCGCTCACTCTATTGCCCGATGCCACTGTTTGAGCTGTTACTGGAATTTAGTTTATGACTCCCGTCACTGTAAATCCTGACTAGAGCAGACAGGGGCTGTCCATGCAACAGCCCCTCACCCTGGGAATTCTTGGCCAGGCTGGAACCATCCCAGGCTAGAGCTCGGAGAGCCTGTCCCGGCCTGGGCCAGGCCTGGGGTGGAGTGGAGGGAGTGGGGAGGAAAGAGGTGGTGGGGGGCAGAGGTGGTACTTGGCCCCTTCTGCAATACCCAGACTTTGGACCCTGAGAAGTACCAGCCTCTGAGATCCAGGGGGGTGGGCAGAGACCCAGAGGGGCCAGGTGGGCTGGGATTCAAGCCTGCCCCTCCCCCAGGTTTGTTCTGCCCTTGCAGGCAACTCCATCCCTGCCCCCAGCACCTCCCCAAACTGAGCAGCATTGACTCTGACCCCGCAGACCCCCACCTCCCCATCCTGGGCAGTCTCCCTGCATCCTGTTCACAGATCCTCGTTTCTCCCTCTCTGCCATCCTTCCAAGTCCCACCCACGTGGGAGCAGCTGGTGCACAAAAGTCAGCTTCCTTCCCCCTTCCATTTCCCGGGCACAGTCCTGACTTGGCCCTCCCCATGCCAAGGACAGTTTTCACCATCTGTGTGCACACACCTCCCCCCACCCCCGGATCACCAGCTCTCAGAGAGCAGGGTGCTGTCTCCATCTCTGCCTTGTCCCGGTTAGCCCCGGGCCTAGCGCTCAGAGGAAGCTCAGTCCACATTTGATGAAGGGAACTATTCCTTCTTGCGGCCTGCATGTACTGTAGTGTGGGAAACACGGAAGGTGCTAAATAAGTGTTTGTGGGCTGAAAGAAGCCCAGTCTGGGAGGCCCTCTCCGACCAAGACAACACTCCAGCTGGCAGCAAGGGCCACTCCCCACCCAGACCCTTTCAAAGGTCATATGCTTCAGGCCTATGGACTCTTCCTGGGACCAGGCCAAGATGCTGCGAGGCGTGAGACACACCATCCCTGGTGGGGCAGCCCCTATAAGGCCAGGGACCCTCACCAATGCAGAGATACCTGGGGAGCACCAAGAAGTCCCAGGGGGCAGAGAGGACAGGAGGAGGGGTGCCTGACTCCTGTGGGCAAAGGGTCTGTGGTAGGGGCACACTGCCAAGTGCAACAGGCTCTGTCTGGATCAGCCAGCCTAAAGATGCTCCAGGAGGCAAGCTGCTCCCACTAACGTGCATTGGAACAGACAGAAGCTCCCTACACCCATCACGCCAGATCTGCCCGATCACTCTAGATCAGTGTTTATCAAACTGCAGTCCATGGGCCATTGGTGGGTCACGCGATCAATGCAGTAGAGCATAACCAGCATGCCTAACAGATGAGAGGATAGAAGAGGAGAGGAGGGAATAGAATAGGGCATGTACTTAGTAAGAATGCTGTTTTATACTTTGTTTCCATTATACACGTGTTGGGTATTTGAATGCCTCAAATGTACATATGAGGTTGTGATATAAAATCCATTTCTTACTGTGCATTCCAGTTGATAAAGTTTGAAAGCCACTAGCATAGAGGACCCGGAGCACCCCCAAATCTACCCGACCCTAAAGGATGTGTGCTCCCTCCCTTTCTGTAATGTGATTCAGCAACTGTGTGGAGCGACCGTCTGAGCTAAGGGATGTTCGGAGCGGACTGATGCCTCCGTGAGGAGCTGCCCCCCCACCCCCAACCCGGTGTCATCAGCAGAGTGTGTTCAGCAGGGAGGCACATTCAACGGGGCCTCAGGACATACCGCCCCCCGGGGCCCAAGTGGTGCCAGGAGCTCAGGCCCCAGGCAGAGGGCAGCTGGGAGGAGCCCCGAGCCCCTCTGATGCCCTCTGCAGTCAGCAACGGGAACGCCTCCTCTGCCTTCCAGGGAACAGGAAGCAAAGGAGGGCGTCCTGTGGGCTGCAGGAGAGCTGGCCTGAATCCAGGCCTTCCCTCGCGGACTCGGGGCTGGAAGGGACCCTGGGCTGGAAGGGACCTTGGGGAGCTTCTGCAGCAACCCGCATTTTGTAGATGGGGCACTGAAGCCCCACAGAGGGCGGCCCAATGGCTGGCTGGGGACTGACCTGGGAGAAGCAGCCATGTCTCCTAACACCTTCCCAGGAGTGGGAGCAGTGCTTCTGCTCCCACTGCTGCCCAGGCCTGAGGGGCTGGCGCCCTGGGCGGCAGGCAGGCTACAGGGCAGCGCCCTCTCCCTGCTGGGGCTGGCTACCGAAGGCCTTGCCAGCTCAGGGGGTCTACAAGAAAACAAGAGCCCCGGCTTTCCCCACATTGAACCCTAGCAGGAGTCAGGATGGAGAAGG
This sequence comes from Mirounga angustirostris, assembly GCF_029215605.1. Lineage (NCBI taxonomy): Eukaryota > Metazoa > Chordata > Mammalia > Carnivora > Phocidae > Mirounga > Mirounga angustirostris. The sequence continues at coordinate 36,897,394 of NW_026991716.1, forward strand.
AATGCCAGTGAGGACAAGCGGGGCTGGGCCGAGGGGCTGGAGGAAGGGGGGATGCAGCAGGCCTGGGGGGCCCACCCCAGCTGCTCACTCTTCCCAGGTTCTGGGTGAACACTTCTCCCCGAGTAGGCCTCCCCTCCCCACCTCCTTCTCTAACTTCAGGTTGCAGGGAGTCCAGGGCATCTTCCCTCCACTTGCTGACCTGGAGTCAAGGAGCCCCTAGGCAGGAAACCTTAGTCTTGCTCACCTCCATAGCCCCAGGGCTCAGCCCAGTGTCTGGCTACTCTCAGACAAGAAGTTCAAGAAGTATTGGAAGAGTGAGTGAGCAAATGAATGAATGAATGAACAGAACGGAGACTAAGGAGCACAGAACCTGCCCTCTGGAAGATGACAGTCCAGCTTGGGCGTGATGACAGAGAAGTAGAGGAAGATCATTTAAAAGTGAACATATGACGACAGACAGCTAAGGGACACAGATGAGGAATGAGGTGGGAACTGGGGGCAAGGCTGGGCTGGAGCAATCACAGAAGACTTCCTGGAGGTGGAGGTTAGGGGAAGGTAGGATTAGGGTGGGCAGAAGGAGGCGCCACAGTGCAGTGCTCGGATTGGGGAAGTACACAGACCTGAAGGGTGCTGGGAGAGTGGTAACTAGGAACTGGGCCAGGCCAACAGGGAGGGTATGGTGTGAAGGAAGAGGAGAAGACGCAGGACTTTCAATTTCACAGCCCTCTGGGGAAACAGGGTCCATGTGGAGGATGTTGTGATTCCAGCCAGAGGGAGCGCTCATTGGAGTCTCCCTCTACTGCCCCTGAGGCTCGAAGGGTCTCAGCCACTGGATGAGCAGAGGGGAGGGACTTCCCAGTCCTGCTGACACACATGTATTAACCAGCCAGAGAAAGCTGTGAAATAAAGCCCAGTCTGTTTCTGTCACCTCTTGGAGGTGAAGACTTTTCTAGAAATTAACTATTAAGCTGCTATTGTACATGCAAAGGCACCTGCAAGCATGCAATACACACACACATACACATACACACCCCATTAGGCCCAACGTGGGGCTTGCCCCTGGCTACATCCATCAAAGGGCTGCAGGCAAGTCTTGGAGGGGCTGGCCACGGAGGGTGTGAGGGTGGGTACGCGGGTCTCTGTGTGTGTAGGAGTGTGTATCATATTGGGTGTCTCCTTACAGCCTAAGTCTAGATTTTGACCAAGCGCTGCTGACTCATCAGCTGGCTCTTGGCCCCACCTGTCTCTTCCTGAGGGTTGACTCTGTAGAGACCTCTCCCTGCACACCTGCATGGTACCCACAGGAGACCCAGGTGCGGATAGGGCCTCTCTCCGTCCTGCTCTCAGAATATCTGCCTCTCTGCATCCTTCAATTGCTCAGTGTCTGTGATTCTATCTCCCACTCCCTCCAGCCCAGACACACAAGGAAGACCGCAGCAGGACCAGCCACCAGGCCAGTGAACTCCTACCGCCTCCTCATCCAGGGGGGCCCTCGAGGGTCCTCAGGCTTGCTGAGTCCTGGCTTTCTCATCAGAGGGAGCGAGGGAGCAAGAGTGCAGGGAACAGCAGCTGCCAGGGGCTTCCAGTCATTTATCATGGCGCAAAGACCATTAGGGAGCAGTGGTTTTTAGGGGTTCCATCTGGATGAACAGCACCTGTTGCTATTTTTAAAACACATTTCTTTGTGACTAAGCTGGGATTAAGCCGAGGCAGAGGTAGATATGGAAGCAGCTGAGTCCCCAGACGGTCTGCCTTCCCTGTCGGCACGGAGGGCCTGCCATGAGCCCCAGAGGCCGTGTCACAAACAGTCTCACCTCCTGGACTGCCAAGAAACAAGAATAGAAATCAGGGTGGAAGCAAGAGGCTGGCTGCAGAAGGAGCACCAGTCTCCCTTGGTACGTCCAGCCCTGTCCCCGAAGTGTTCCACGGCTCCCCCCGCCCTCACTCACTTCCTCCCCGTTACCCCACGCTGTGTGCCCAGCAAGGTGCTGGATGAGATACAGGTGAGTAATTTTCTTAAACGACCACCATCACACTTAGCAACCACAGTCCAGGAGCTGGGCTAGGCGCTGCACAACATTATCTTATTATATGACCTCATTTCATCAGCGTAACTCTGTGAGGTAAGACCTCTTTGTATCCCCATTTGTTAGGTGAATGTATTGAGGCTCAGGGAAGTTAAGTAACTTTCCCCAAATCACACAGCCAGTAAAGGAAGGTCTTAGGATTGAAAATCGGGTTTTTCTGTTTCTGAGGTCCAGCCCCATGGCCGTTAACCATCTGTGGGCCAGCTCCGAAAGTGTCTGGTGTCCAGTGGAGGACACGGGAACCAAAATAACAATATACACTTTCCATCATGGTCATGACCAAGGGTCAACAGCAATAGGCACCCAACCGACATTTACTGAGGCCCTACCTTGGGTGAGCTGCTGCCTGAGGACCTGGGGATACAGGTGGACAAGACAAATCCATGGATCCTGGATCCATGGAGCTTATTAATCTATGATCTATCCAGTTGTCCAAGCCACAAATCTAAGGTGCATCTCTGACGCATCCTTCCCATGCACAGCGCCCCCAATCTGATCAAGGTATCGTGTAACCGTCACCACGCCCTGTTGATTTCACCACTTAAGCAGCTCCAATCTGCCCACTTCTCTGCATCTCATGTCTACCATCCCAGTCCAAGCCACCATTCTGCCTCTCCTGGACTATTCCAATGGCCTCCTCACTGGTCTGCATGCACCCACCCCCACCACCCTCCGAGCGGCTTTCCACCATGCAATTACAGTGAGCTTTTGAAAACATAACTCTGGTCCCCCTTCCCTTAAATTACAAGCCTCCAATGCCTTTTTCCATTGCTCCTAGCAAAAATACTTCCTAACTGCCTCTGATGCCCTACCTACCTCCCCAGCCTTTCCCTATGCCTTATTCACAACAACCATCTCCACCATCCTTGCAATCATAACGTCCATCCCATGATCATCCCAACCTCCTCCACTACCTTCCCCCCATCCCTGCAGCCCTCGCCATCACAAAAGTGTGAGTCATCGTCAATGTGTGTGCCCACGCCATGTGCTGTGTGCAATGATGGAAACAGGCAGCCCCACCATCAAAGTTCTAACCATTTGAGACATGGACTCAGAAACACATCATCATGGCGCCCCTCTGTTCAAGTAAAAGCCTTAAGAAGGATCTGGAGTTTCTAGCCTTCCCACATCTCTAAGAAAAGCTCCCAACCCTTAAAGTCAAAGGGAGCACTGTTCTTCCTGCCCCAAGTCAGATGTGTAATGGCCAGGGCCAACTGAAAGGGGATCTGGACCCCAAGACAAATCACTATGGGACCTACTAACACTTATATTCCAGCCAAACCTTGGGATAATGACCTTTGAGAGTGGCCTTAAAGAGAAACACGAAGAGTATGCTTAGAGTAGAAAGAGGCAGGCCCATTTCCTTAAAATTCTTAGGATAGAATATGTGTAGCTCTTCCATCTCCCAGCTTTAAGGATGAGGAAACAGAAGAGGGCCACAGAGGAGACCCTCTTGATCTAGGTCATACTGCAAGTCCCCAGGACAGCCAGGCTCCATGGTCAGCCTCTGAGATCCCGTCCCTTAGCCCACCTGGCTTCCTAGAGGAAAAAGAAGTACAGAGGGAAGACCTTCAAGAAGAGAACAGCCTCCTGCTACCAGGGTCTTCATCCCCATGTCCCACCGAGAAGAGAACAGGACACTCTTTCTCTGGTTCTGGGCTTCTAGTTATCCTCCATGCTGAGAGGGAAAAAAATGGTGCCATTATGTTCTTTGACGCTCCTAGACAGCCTGCTGAGGAACAGAAATGCCCGGACAAACCAATTTGCCAGGCGCCAGCTGATCAGTTTACCCCCACAATGTGAAAATGAGATTCACTGTTCCCAGGTGGTCTGCAGTTTCTCCCCTCTCTTGTCTCTCTCTTGCCTTTACGGTTCACAGTAGTCTCCTGACTGTCCCGTCCTAGGAGAAACGGTAGGTACAGATAGACTAGAGGCTTGCCGGTGGCCTGTCCTGGACTAGGCCTCCCTGGGAAAACGACCTGGGCTGTCTTTCCACAATACAGGGAAGGAGCACCCGGGTTGCGGTGTTTGTCCGAGTACTGTGAAACCCCCGATCCGCGGGCCCCGGGAACTGTGAGATGGCAGGCGGGCCTTGGATCTCTAAGATGGTATAGAGATGGAGAGAAACTGAGGCTGCAGCTTCTCTGCAGCAAGGATACTCCCATGCATCTCAGCGGTTAGTCACAGCAACTGGCAGGCCCAGCTGGGTGTGGGGTAAAAAAAAAGTTGTTCATGTGGGCAGCGGCGGGGCCTCCCACAAGGTGAAAATGAAGATGCTTTCTAGCCTGTCCTATCCCAAATCCTTCCCTAACGTTAAGAAACATGGTGGTAAGTACAGCCTATGGTGTCCTCTGAACTGGATGGCTAGTCAAACCCATGACCATGGCTGGTGGCCCTAGACTAACTCAATGTTTGTGAGTTCTCACCCCATTTTGTAGACAAGGAAACTGAGGCACAGGGAGATCAAATGACTTGCCCAAGATCACACAGCAAGTAAGTGGCAGAGCCAGGTTGGAGCACCCATCGACATGGGGTGATATGCAGCGTGGTACCGTAGGAGGGACGTGGGTCACTTTATCGAGAGCCCTACCACCCAAAGGCAGCTCTGGGACCCACATTCACTCCTGGTAATCCATCCTCCACACATCCACCCAGGCCAATAACCTTACAGGCAAATCAGACCATGCCATTCCCAGCTTTTAAAAGCCTTCCAGGCTCCCTACCGGCTTCCCCACAAGCCGAACCTGAGCTCCTGAGTATGGCACATGGGGCCCCGCCTTCCTGGGCCACATTCAACTCCCTGCCCCTGGTCTCTCTCTATAACCCTCTTCAAGGTCTTCTCCCTGTAAGGCCCTCCCGGCGGCAGGATGTTCTTGCTGTCCTGAATGCCTACCTCTCCCCGTCTCCCATGTTCACAACCCTGGGATCAGAGTCCCAGGAGAGCTTGAAACCTCCAATGGCCTGGCCACACCCAGAACAGTGAAATCAGACTCTCTTGGGAGTGGGGCGGAGGTACCACTGGTTTTAAAGCCCCCAGGTGACTTCAGTGCACAGCCAAGACTGACATCCACTGTCCTCTCTTTAACCAACCCCAACCTACTCTCTTGAAGATTCAGCCCAGGTGTCTCATCGAATCATTACATATTCATTGAGTTGGGCACTATTCTAAGCACTGGATATAAAAATACTGATGATAGCTAATATTTATTGAGCACTCGCCACGTGCCAGACACTGCTCTAAGTGCTTTACATATATTAACTCATTAAACCAGCATAACGCCTCTGTGGGGCAGGTCCTATTATTTTCCCCATCTACACACAGGGAAACTGGGACACAGAGAGGGGAAGTGACTTCCCCAGGGTCACACAGCTGGTGAGCACTGCCATAGGACCAGTCTAAGCACCAGGCTATGGCCCTCACGTTGTTCACAGGCTGCAAGAGAGAAGCAATAAACAAACAAGCAAATACCAAGTAGGGGAAAGGATATGGAAAAAAAACAAAAGCTGCCCTGAATGAAAGCAGCAAGGGGCCAAATTCAGCCTGGGGGGCAGCGGGGAGGTGTTTCAGGCCATCCCCCAGGAGCAACATTTCAGCAGACACCTGAAGGAGAAGGATCCAGCCAAGCCGGATGTGGGGAAATGGTGTTCCAGGCAGGGGGACCCAGTGAACCCAAAGGCTCAGAGGTGGGAAAGAGCATGACGTGCTCTGGGAACTGTGGAGGTCCAGTAGGAGTGTGGGGTGGGCACAGCCCAGGGAAAGAAGCTGAGGGGACCAGCACCTTGCGGGCCACCTAACGAATTAGGATTTTATCCTGAGGGCAATAAGTCTTCAGCAAGGCATGCACACTGTCTGAGGGTGGGCTAGGGGAGCCTGGGGAGGCAGGGCCCTCAGGAGGCTATTGCGGCCATTTAGCAAAAGCCAGAGAGAATCACTTCCTCCTAGAAGCTCTCCTGGTTCCCCACTTCCCATCGAGCTCTGTTAGAGCCTGTTTACCTCTCAGCCTCCCCTGCCAGACAGGCAGCACCTTGAGGGCAGGGACCAGGTCTAGCTGACCTGTGTAGCCCAGCAGCTGACCAATACTAGGAGCTCAAGAAACACCTGTCATCTGCAAGTGAGGTGAACGGAGGCACCAGGCCGGCAGCGTGCCAAAGAATGCCAAGGAAGGGAAGGAACCAGAAGAGGTCCCTCTGCTCACTTTCTCCTCCATAGATCTGGGGTTTCACAGACCTTGGCCAGAATAAGAGGATGCTGCACCCCCACTGCCCCCAGCAAAGCCCCTCACCCCACCCTCATGGATGAGCACTTGATAGGGAAGCCATGTTAGCGCCACAGGTAATGGGCAGTGACCAAGCCCGTCCCTTCCCCCAACCTCCAGCAAACTCCATTAGGCAGGGCAATGGGGAGGGAGGTGGCCTCAGGCCAGACCCCCCTTAAAACAGCAGAACCTCCAAGTTCCAGGTAGTGCCAGACTACTGTAAATAGCCCAGGTATTTAGCTGCAATTTGGGCAGCTGCTCTGGGCTTCCACAGTGAGGGTAGGGCCTGGTCTGGCCTTGGAGCTTCTGTGTTCCTCCTTCTGCTGCCATCACCACCGCCAGGCCCCCCCCACCCCAAAAACCATGTGATGCCCCACCTCTGTCCAGATCAGAGCAGGGCAGAGGCAAAGGGGTGGGAGGCTCAGAGGGGTCACCCAGGTCCCACAGCCAGCAGGTGGCAGAGCTGAGGCCAGCCTTCCAGACTCCCAACCCAGGGCTTTGTCCATGGCACTTTGCCACCTGCCTGCCCTCACTGTTCCTTCAGGAATGTCCTTATCTGGCAGTGCTGAAGCTGGCCAGAGCACAAAGCACCATCTCCCAGGCAGGGGCAGCCAGCCAGGTCCTCCAGGGACAGCAGGGGCCCCTCCGCACCCCTACAGGCCATTCTGCCTCTTTGCTAATGGCACGATGGTTGAGGGTGTGGATCCAAATCCTGGCTCTGCAATGTCCCAGCTGTGTAGTCCTGGGCCAGTCATTTAAACTCTCTCTGCCTCAGTTTCCTCACTATAAAATAGAAACCCCAGTGACAACAGTCCTATGTCCTAGGGTGGTTGGGGGGTGGGGAGTTAAATGAGTTAATAAGCATAGAGTGCTTAGAACATTCTCGGCAGGTAGTAAAGGCTAATCAGTATAAATGTTAGTAAGAACTTCCTAGGACAGAGTCAAGGGCTATTCGCCAAGTGCCTAGGCTATTCGCCAATCCTTCCATGCCTCAGTTTCCCCATCTGTTAAATGGGGGAGTAATTCATCCCTGTGAGTGGCTCGAGGACAACCACACAATGCCAACAACTATGAAAAGAGCTTGGAAGTTAAAAAGAAAAGTACCTCACAAGTGGGAAGCTTGATGAGCAGGTGACCCCAAGGCAGATGAAGGGCTCCATAAATCACCCCCAACTCAGCAGGCTGCCTGGGTTTTATGGGCGCTAAGGTCCAGGCCACTTTCCTGAACATCATTCAGAATTTATAGACTCTTGTCACTGTCTTTCCCAATTCTTTTATTTAGTTGCTTCAGAAACAAGCCTGGGGTTAATAGAGTTTTTGCTGCCCTTCCAGGAAAACACAGCCCATGCTGCAGTCAGTCCCCAGAGGGTGGGCGAGGGGGTGGGGGTGCAGTAGGACTGGCAGCGTGCCCACTCTGGGGCAGGCTGCCTCCTCTACCTGCCAGGGGGGTCAGATGACATCCCGGAGCCCGAGCATGGGAACCAGCCCTCTGCACGTGGGACCCAGTGATGACCGAGACCTCCTGCCTTCTAGGAATTTGAGCAGCACTGGGCTCAGCTGGGGGCCTCCTCCCACTTATCGAACAAGGAAACCACAGCAAGAAGTGCCGGCCGAGAGCCTCTGATGAACCTCATCCTGCTTCTGTCACTTACAAGCTATGTGACATTAGTTAAGTTACTTGACCTCTCTGAATGTCTGTGTTCTGACCTGTAACCAGGGATAAAAGTACCTACCCTGTCTACTCCTCAGGCCACTGGGATGAAGAAAGGAGACCACGTGCCCTGGAGGGAACTGGGAAGAGATACAAGGGAAGGTGTAGCCCGAGAGACTGGGAGTGTAGGACACAGGCTCCCGAGAGCCCGGGCTCAAATCCCGCCTCAGCCACTTCCTGGCCGAGTGACCCTGAGCAAGTTACTTGACCTCTCTGTGTGTCTCAGTTCTCTTTGGTACGCTTTGGATAAGACTATCTAATTCACAAGGTTTTGTGAGGATGAAATAGGAGACTGCCTGCCAGGGCTCAGCAAATGTGGGCAGCTAAGAGAGGCACTGGCCCCAGGGGAGGCTAGTGTGGTAGTTAAGGGCTGTAAGAATCAGACATGATTGGGTTTAAATCCTGGCTCGGCCATGACAGTTTCTGTGGGACCTGGGACTCATCCCAGTTGGCCTGGAACTTCCCTGGTTTTAACACTGAAAGTCCTGCATCCCAGGAATCCCCTCAGTCCCAAGCAAACAAACCCTTTGCTCTTCTGAGCCTCAGTTTCCACATCTGCACAGAGAGTGGTAATACCCACTTAGCAAAGATAGTAAGGGAACTACTGGAGAGAAAGCATGTCGATCACAGCACCAGCAGGCACTTAATCCACACCCAGACCAGGCACTGGAGTGCTTTGTAGACATTCACTCATTTCATACTCTAGCCATAAGCCTGGGGATTCAGTGCTGGTGTGAGCCCCATTTTACAGAGGAGGAAATTGGGCTCAGTGGGGAGTGGCCTGCCTGAGGTCACATAGCTTATAGGTGCAATTGCTGAGATTTGAACCCAGGCTGTTGGGTTCCTGGGCCTCAATCACTGGGCTAGACTTCCCCTCATATAACAAGTGCTCAATAAATAGTACCAATTAATAAAAACAAAAAAATATCACCCCTCTGAATGATGTTGCCAGTTTGTGTTCTGCATGGGGTGTGAGCTGCTGATTCTGAGCCCATGGGAGGGAAGGGAAGGGTCCCTTTACCTTATACTTGACATTTTCCTAGTTTGAGGGTCCTTAGCAGGGGCAGATGGTACAGAGCCTGGCAAGGGAGCACGGGCACCCAAAGTGCCACTTTGCAGTGGGTCCATGGACACGCAGATATGCAGCCTGCACACCCCCTCCCCCGGGATAGCTTATTTCCAGGAAGCCAGGCCACAGTAACGTCCTCAGGCTCAGGCCCCATTGCTCACTCTCCTCCCCGCCCCTAATAGGGGCGGTGCAGAGGCAGATGGCGCAGGGCATTCCTGCTTGTCTCAGAACACCTGCCTCCTCTCCCCCATGAGAAAGAGAGTGGGGACAGTGAGATGAGCTTCCCAGCCACAGCGAGCTGCGTTATGTGACCCAGACTCAAGCCATGGCAATATCTGATCAGGATGGAGGCAGAAGGCAGGGACTGTGAGGAGTCTGGAGTTGGAAAGGAAGGGCCCATGGCTGTAGTCCCGAGTGAAGCCAGGACACCTTCTAAACTTCTGCTCAGGCAGGAGTCTCAGGCCGCAGAGGGCAATGCTCTGCAGCCCCCCAACACCGCCCCATCAGGGATGGGGCTGGATGCAGCCGAACATGCAGGGCCCCCAGACACCGCCAGCAACTCTTCTGATGCCCGCTGGCCTACTGGGCCCCTGGGAGCCAAGTCCGGCTTGGAGATGGGCCTGGCCCCCAAGCAGCTTTGCCTGTGATTGGAGATGAAACCCAAAGGGCAAGGGTAAGTGCACGAAGGCAGTCCATCGGGACCCCATGGAGGTCAAGACAGCAGCCTGCTTCCAGGGACATGGGAAAGAAGGAGGCAGGCAGCCTGCGAGCTGCCCGGCCCGGGCGTCCACCACCCCTCCCCTGTGCCCCCCCTCCTGCCCTGGCCTGGCAGCCCAAATTACAGATACTAGGGGCCCAGTCAGGTACACGGCCCCTACTCTGGGGGCATTTCCAGCTAGTGCAAGGGTCCCTGTCTTTCCCTTGGGTGCAGCAAAGCGATTACAGACCTTGAAGGTGTGTAAGGCCAAGAATGCCTCTAGTAACACAGGGAAGCCACCTCGCCCCTCGCCCCAATCCTCTAACCCCGCTCCAGTTCAGGGGTCACAGCATGTGACAGCCTGAATCGCAGACAAGAGTGTGGGCTCAGGAGCCATGCCGTTGGGCCTCGAATCCAAGCTCTGCCTTCTTCTGATCTGCGTGACCTTGGCCAAGCTACTTGACTTCTCTGGGCCTCCATTTCCTTACCTATAAAATGAACTCATAACAGTGCCCACCCCACAGAATTAATGTGGGGATAAAATGAGTCCATAAAGCTTCCATTAGGACAATTCTGGGCCCAGCGTAAGCATTCAGTACTCAGAAGCCATTATCCTGATGGTACAATATCATACCATTCAATCCAAGCATGACCAGGTCATTCCATTAGCCTCTCTGAACCCAGTCTCCCCACCTTTAGGTGGAGACAGTTCCTGCTTGCCCTACTTCTTCACTGTCCTGGGGTCCAAAGTAGATAAACATGGCTGCAAGCCGAGCTTGACAAACTGTCAAGGGCTGTCGCCTATGTGGAAGGGATGAACAGAATATGTACTCTCATAAATATCAGGTAATATAAACATAATACTCGCGGGTTACGATACGATGTAAGATAATACTCCGCATTAAAAACCGAGTGGAGAGAGAGACAAGACAGATGGAGGAAGAGGAGGAGAGGCAGAGAGAGGTGGAGTGAGACAGGAATGGTGAGTGAGGCCTGAACTTGAAGAGCAGGGAATCAATATTGTACTGTAATTTAAAAACCAATATGCAGTAAACAGCAGCCCGGCACCACAGAGCAGCAGTGTGGGGGGTGGCCCGGCCTGAGATTACTCACACCCCAAGCTCGGCCAGCCTGGAGCTCAGGATCTGCCGCTCTCTCCCTGCTCAGATTTTATCCTGGAGCTATCAGCACCTGCCTCCCAATTATGTGCTATAGTTACACGGCACATGATTTTGGTCCCGGCAGATCCCATGGCTGGGAAATGAGGCTGGGGCCTGGGTTTGTTCCCTAGAGAGAGGGGGTCTGGTGTTGTGCTTTGGTTCCAGGCAGCCAGGTTTTGCGGCAGGAGAAGCCGGGAGGCCCGGGCCCCAGTTGGCTCCCAACCCCTGCTCTCCTCCCGGGGTTCTTAGCCTCTACTGGCCTTCACTGCCTCCCTGACTCCTGTCCCCTCCTCATGGCCATACACCTACTCCCCATCGCCATCCCATGTCCCACCCTAGACACTGACCCCATCATCTATTCCTGTACCCCAACTCACCCAGAGCTCCCGAAACCCTACCTCATAAGCATCCCTCTGGGCCTGGCTTTTCCCTGCTGGAAGTCTTCATTCCCTCTTTTGTGTCCCGGCTCAAGGCTCATTTTCCTGCCCCAGATGCTTTCCCGGCTCCTTCAAACCAACGGATCCAGGTGGTCCCTCTTCCCACTACCAGGATGGGCCCTGGGGCATGGGTGTTGGAGGCTAGGGGCAGCAATCATGGCCCAGGGGGATGTCTCTCTCTGGCCTTTTCTTCACATACAGACCAGGTTGAATGAATGGTCTCCTTCCTGATAGACGTTCCCCCAGTCCCGGTTCCCCAGCCCTCTTAGGACCCCCAGCACATCCCACTTCCACCCCCACCCCAGGGCATTCAGAACAGTTTCAAAAAAATCCAACTAAGTACGTCCTACAGCCCTACCACTAACTCCCATCCCCTGATGTACTGTGTTACACAGACGCAACGTGCTTTCCCCTGTGCCTTGCTGTGTAGATCCAGTCTGGGCATGCAGACCCGGAACATGACATGAACTCCCCCCACATTGTGCCTCGTTCCCCAGCGATCGGATCCCAACACCAATAAGGGCCAGGTGGGAGGGCCAGATGGCAGGGCCAGTCCTGAGCCCATCCACCATCTTCACCCAAACCCTCCCCACCAAATTCCCCTAACCCCTCAGCTGAACACAGTGTGGCCTTGAAGTAGACAGGAAACCCCATCTGGACCAGCAACCACTTTGGTAACCTCTGTGCCTCAGTTTCCCCTCATGTAAAATGGGTATCTTCATAATGCCCATCCTGCCTGCCTGGTAGGATTGTCTGGAGGGTCCAATGGGATCATGTGAGAGTACTATGAAATTCCCCAAGTTGCTATAGAATTAAAGGGGTGCTTATTTGAAAAGAGTATCAGTTAAGTTGGTCTACAGTGTTCTTCTCCGTGCCCTAGGGAAATGCCATTATTATACCCACTATGAATAACCACATCTCATACTTACACAGCGTTCACTGTGTGCTGGGCACCGCTCCAAGCACTCTACATATAGTAACCCATTACCTTTTCCTAACAACCCCATGTGACAGGTACTATTATTATCCCCATTTTGCAGATGAGGAAACCGAGGGACAGAGAGAGGAACCAGCTTGAGTTCACACGACCAAGAAAACAGGACACAGCGTAAACCCTAGGAATGGGGGGCCCAAGTGCACACACGGTCCCTACATAAGAAGGATGCTGCATCCCCGTGGCTTAGCGTCTAAGTGTTCCCACATAATGCGCCATGTTTATCTGCTGCATCCTCTCTTTGACGTAAGCTGCCCCAGGACAAGGAGCAGGGCTTTCCCCATTACAGAAGGCTTCTCAAGTGTCAGGAACCTGCCCGCTCTACTCGCAACCCCCCTGTTGTCCTCCCTGCCAGCAGTCAACACCCAGATTCTTGCCCTTCGAAGGCTGGGCCACCATCCTCCCCCCAGTGTGATGGCCTGCACCTGTCATGGACTTAGAAGCCGTGACTGGACAGAGGGTCCGGGATTTATGTCTATTCTAAGGCCTCTCCTCACTTCCCCTTCTCACCAGCTCAGCCCCTGTGACGCTGGTAACCAGGCCAGGAGGAAGATTACATGGTTCCTTTAGGGTCAGCTGCCCCTAAATGGGGACCACAACCCCCAAATCTCTTCATCCAGTCAGTTTGCATTTGGGTGAGACGGTGAGATGTCAGTTTAGTAATGGGGCAAAAGAGGGGTCTGGGAAAGCGGTGTGAGAGAACATTGTTTTTTCTTTTCTTTTTTTTCAGCGTGAGAGAACATTTCTTAAGTGGTCTTCATCCCCACCACCACCACCATAGTCTGCAGTTGTGTAGATCACGTGTGACCTTCAGCTGAGTCCTGCGCAGACACACACGCACACACAGGTGAGGGAAGGCATGAGAAAGAAGCCAGCTTGGGACCCCCCCCCCACTCCCCAACTCCACCATGTCCTGGAGGTCAGAGGCAGGACTAGGAAAAGTACAGGAGGATCACTCAGATGGTGGACGCGAGGGGGCTGCGTGCGCATGCGGGCTGGAAAAATGATTCATCTTTGTGGCACCCAGCCTGCTGGGCGACACACAGTAGGCGTTCAGTAGCTGCTTGTGGAACTGCACTGAAATCTGTGAGGACTGCCGCCCAGCCAGCCATGAGAGAGGCTGAGACGGAGCACGGCCTGGGTCACCAGATGCTAAACTACCAGGCTCTCCTGACCTGAGGGCTCGCGGGGGCTGGAGGGGGCACGCTGGAACAGGTGAAAGGAAGCCTCACTCCCAGGGCAGGCAGCAAATTCCAGAACCTACCGCCTCAGGAGCACAAAAGTGCAAGCAAGTTGAGGCCCTGGTGATGACCAGTCCCAGCCCTCTCCTGCATCCTACCCAGCTCCGTGGAAAGGAGGCGGACTGGGGTTGGGACACCCCTGGGGCTGATTGAGGGCAGTGCTGTCCATTGCTGAACCAAAGCTTCTAAGAGCAGACCGACAGGCAGGAAGGAAGGATCACCCAACAGCCACGCGAGTGCACATGCGTCCCAGCAGAGGACAGGGTGCCCCAGTGCCAGCTCCAGCACCCCATGCATGCATCGCCTGGGAACCAGTTTCCAGTGATTCACTCATGGACAGAGAGAGCCTTCTGTTTCCCAGGGATGTCCTGCGCAGGCACAGTGGCCGGTGTGAGCACACTGGCAGTTTTGCTGGGACTGTGAACCTTTGCATGGCACCTGAAGTCTGGCTTCTCATCTTGGTTCTGCTACCCCTGTGGTCTTCCCCATCTGAGCCTAGCTCCTCGTCTAAATGGGGAGGAGGACAAAATAGGCGCTGCCCAGCTCAGAGACCCGTAGGGACTACAGGAGACCATGCACAGAAGTGTTCTTTGGCAGGTGGCCAGTGCCCTGCAAGGGCTGGATGGCATGTGTCTGTGTCTTTGAAGGAGAAGTGGCGGCAGCAGACAAAGGGAGTGTGAGCTAGTGTGTGTGTGTGTCTATATGTGTGTCTATACGTGGGTATGAGTGTGTGAATGTGTGTATGTGCAGGTGTGTGCGTATGTGCTCATGTGTATGAAGCTGTAAGTATAGGAGTCTGTATGTGTGCATGCACGTGTTTACGCATGTGTGTGCGGGAGTGTGTATATGTGCGTGAATGTGTGGGTGTGCAGATGTGTGAGTATGTGAGAGTGTGTGTATATGCAGGTCTGCTTGTGGGTGTGTGTGCACGTGCATAAGTGCACGCGTGAGTATGTAGGAGTGTGTGTGAGTGTGCGTGTGTGTGTGCGCGTGCATGCATGTGCTGGAGTGAGGGAGGAAGGAGACACTGGCATTCACATTGCAGCCCTGGAATCCTGGTTATTCAAAACTGAACTCAGTAACCTAGTAACGGGATTTGGGGCAGGTTTGCAGCAGTCAGAGGGCATCAAGCGGAAGGAAACATCAGGTCAGCACGGTCTGGGAGAACAGGAAGAGAAGGAAGCTGGAGGACAAGTCACTTCCAGAGCCTGGGTGGCTCAGCAGAAGTATCTTTACTCAGGCAGATTCAGGGACTTATAAATCAAAAGATCCAATACCTGAACCGAAGGGACTTGAGGAGCCTTGGGCCCACTGCACAAGCGAGGACAGAAAGGGAAATGGGCTGCCCAAGTCACTGGGCGAGATCCTGGCAGAGCTGAACGGATAAAACTCATTCCAGGATCCCCTGCACAGCAGGGAGTCTGCCACCACGAGCCCTGGTGCCTTGTGCTGTGTGCCTTGTGCTGTAAGAGGACCTCTAACCTTTAATCCCATGACCCCAGGTCACCATCTACCTCCTGCCTTTCTGCCCCAGCAGGACCTATGTGGGTGTAACAATGGCTTCATTGGGGGGGGCACTGAATCAAGGCAGCAACTTTGCCCACCCCAAAATCTTCAATACCTTTTTAGAATGGCAGGGCCTCATCTTATGGCCCTTGTTAGAAATTTCCAGGGGTTTCCAGGAGCTCAAGCATGCCTTTACCCTCATTGCCATCATCCCGGAGGCTCCCACATCTCTCTCATTAGACTCTGAGACCCAAGCTGAAGCCTGAGCCGAGCTCACTCCCCCATTGCCTCCAAGTCTTACAGGCTGAGTGACCATATATCACTCATTTGGGGGACCAGGAAGAATAATCTAACTGCAAGACCTAGTTTACAGCTACAGTTGACCCTTGAACAACATGGGGACTAAGGGCCCTGACTCTCCACACAGTTGGAAATCTATGTATAGCTTTTGACTGCCTCAAAAACTCAATTACAAATTGCCTATGTTGACCAGAAGCCTTACTGATATCATGACTGATGAACATGTTGTATGTTTTTTGCATTATGTACTGTATCCTTGCAGTCAAGCTAGAGAAAGGAAAGTGTTACTAAGAAAATCGTAAGAGAAAATATGTTTTCAGTACTAAACCGTATTTGGAAAAAATCCACGTATTTCAGTACTATACTGTATTTTGAAAAAAATCCATGTACAAGTGGACCCATACAGTTCAAGTCCATGTTGTTCAAGGGTCAATTGTCCCCTGAAGTAAGAGCCTCCACAGTCTCAGCTGGGGACCAAAGTGAATCCCCTCCCCCAGTTTTATTCGACTAAAGCTGCCTTAACAGGGCACCAGATCAGAAAGGGTAGGTAAGAAGTGCACTAGCTTTGGGGAAAGGAACAGGCAGTGAGTCTTAGGGAAGGGGAGATGGGAGGACCAAAGTGATATTAGGGGCCTGAGTTCAGACAAGAAGGAAGACCACTGAGTGCTGGCCTAGGTCAAAATGGGGTAGAGGAAGGGACGGGTTGGGGGAGATGACCCAGAGGAAGGGGGCTTGAGAGAAACTCGGTGTCCTGCTTCTCAGGTTGACTGGCGCTCAGCTCCTGCCGGCAGGGGGACTAACACTGGACATGCCCATAGTAAATGCACTGAACTCTAAAGAGCCCAACTTGGGGATTTTGCAGTCTCTCACGTTACATTACAGGGCTGCCCTGTTAATACAGGATTGTTGCCAAGGATTCCCAGGGTCTATGGCGGACAATCCCACGCAGGCTGATAAACTACAAGAGCTCAGTTTGGTTACTTAATCCAGCATGACACAGTTTAAAACCTAAGTCTTGTCTCTTCAGGCTTGGTCCGTCCCTCAGGCTGGTCTGGTCCCCATTAGCCTTGGCCCATAGGGGTATTCAAGAAAGAGGGCCCAGATCTGTTCAAACCCAAGGCGGCCTGGCCTTCTGTTTGCTCGGAAGCCAGGCCACACACAGCCTCATATCTCCTTTCCAGGACCCCCACCCCCTCTACACATCCTGCAGCTACAATGCAAGGAAATCACCTGGAAAAAAGTAAAGACTGATAGATCAGGACAAGTAGAGACAATGACACTCCTTAAACTTGCTTGCTGCATTTGGACTCAGTGGTTTAAGAAGCCAGTGACCCAGCACATGGCTGTCTCTTCTCTTTGCCTTCTTACCTCTTGTCCTTTGGCCCTCTGTTCAAAACTAGCCTTGGGTTTGGGGGTGGTGCATCCAACCCCGCCCCCACTTCCCCTCTGGACAAAATGAAGATGCCTATTCAGGAGGTCCGGAATGGGATGGGGTTTGCATTGCTAGCCTGCTCTCTAGAGATGCTAATGCTGCTGGTCCATGGACCACCCCTGAGGAAGTGACGTGTCACAGTGAATCTGTCCTCCTCATCATCTCCTGGATTCTCCCAGCCTCAGTATAATCCGCTTTTTTCTAATCCTGGTCTGTTAGTCCTAAAGCATGCATTCTCAACGGGGACAACAGCGCCCCCAAGGGGGCAAAAATTTGTTCTTGGGCGGGGTGAAAAAAAATCTTACTTTTGGTATATGAGGCACGGAGACACCTGCAGTACATAAACAGATATACATTATACCTGTGGTATTAAAATCCATGCAGGGGTGCAATCAGGAAAAAAAAGTGTCTAAGAAGGCTCCTTGGAGAGGTTCACAGTGAAAAGAACGTCTAGAAACATCGGCCTAAGGAAAATTCCTTCTGCCTACTCCAGGGCCAACCTTCACTGATGCTTGCCAGATTCCAAAAGTAAATGATGTCTATGTCAATGTGTCCCTTGCTAGCTGCCTGCCACTGAAGCCACCCAACTGTCTGGCCCACATGCCCTTCTTCTGCAGGTTCTGTACCCTCCCTTTTCCCAAAAGGCACAGCACCCATGTGCTGGCCTGTGACTTTATTGGTTAACCCTTGTCCCACATGAAGCTGATACATTAGAGCCCACCTTCCAGGCCCTCAACCCTAAGAAGCACTACATTTAACATTTTAGTCACTTGGTATCAATAAGGAAGGGGTCACAAATATAACCCTGAGCGCTAACGGTATTATTCACTGTATGAAGTGCACTCACACATGCCGTAAGCATTAGCATTCTGATTCGTCAGTAAGGAAATGAGGCCCCAGGGGAGTAAAGAGATTTGCTCCTCACTCAAGTCACATACACAGCAGAGCTGGGTTCCCAGACTCTCTGTCTGGTGCTCACTCCACTGTCCCATCTTCTGTCCTACCCCTGAGGACGGTACTGCCTATTTGCGGGGAGCTTATAAACCGGTGGGAGTGAGTGGGCAGGGCGGACAGAGATGCCCACAGGCAAGGCTGGGCTCGTGGGGTCTGCAATGGAGGCTCTGAAGTCAGCCTCCCCACGAGGCCAGCAGAACTTGGAAGAGGCATGGGCCCATGGTGGCCACTGTTCCTCACCAGCAGGGCAAAGCGGCCCAGAGGAGTGAAGTGGGTGGGCTTTGAATTCAGACAGACATGAGAGTCGAGTGACCGCTCTGTCCCATATTAGTGACCTGGTAGGTCCCTACTTCTCTGAACCCCAGTGTTCTCATCTGGAAGGTAGAGGTAGCAATAGTGACAAATTCATGGAATTGGGAGAATTCAATGAGATAATAATGTGAAGCACTTAGCATTGTGCCTGGCACATAATAAGCAACCAAGAAATTATTTCAAGAGCTGGGCCTGACAGCCTCAGAAATTTCTCAGAATATCCATTCTGCTTGTTCAGTACCCCACCCCTGAAATCTTTCAAATCCCCAGTAACCTCTAAGAATTTAAGAGAAAACAAATCTGCCTTCTGTGGACTTCTATGGGCTTTTGCTCTTCCTAAAATCCTCACCTCCTCCAAGGAGCCCTCCTGATTGCCCTCACTCTGAGCAGGCTGGATATGGCTACTCTCCCTGGTCCCCATCTTCATATCTGACCGCTTGCTCCCTGAAAATACCTTTTCTTAGGCATGCCCATTATGGTGGGAGCTCCTTCTCCACTCCTATTCCAGTTGGTTCATTAGTCAGACCCTACTAAATACATACTGGGCCTGAGCCTCTCTCCCCAGCTGGGTGTGCCTCTCAGCTCTACAGAGGGGACCCAGGTCCAGTCATAGGCCCCACACAGACCCCAGCAGGAGCTGTGCCCCTTTAGTGGGTCTGGACCCGACACCATCCTGGTAAGGCCACTCTTGGGACAGCAAGAGGCAGAGGCAGAGAAGAGAAGGCAGGGGCCAGGTTCAGGGAGAAATTTCACACTCAAGCCTCAGATAGGGAAGGGTGACAGATGACACTTGAAAACCACAGAGCCTGGGCTTCCTGAGCAAATGGGCATGGCTGTAAAAATCTGAAGCAAACAAGAAAGAGAGGGAAGCAGGTGCCATAGCCTTGGAGGTGAAATTTGTTCTCTGAATATCAATTCCCAAAGTTTTCTGGAGGGCTTCCTGGAGTCTTCCAACGATCAATTTACAGGTGATGGCATCAAACCCTCCTGACAGCTAGGTGGGTGGGGAAAGCTAGGGGTATCACCCTCCTGTCTCTGAGGGGCCCTTCCCCCTCCAATCAAACACTCCCCAGATCTGAACAGGGGGTTTGGGGAGCACCAGGACAAACATAAAGTTATAACACAT
The DNA here is from genome assembly GCF_029215605.1 of Mirounga angustirostris. NCBI lineage: Eukaryota > Metazoa > Chordata > Mammalia > Carnivora > Phocidae > Mirounga > Mirounga angustirostris. Next base: position 36,916,676 of record NW_026991716.1, read on the forward strand.
CTGTGAGTCACGTGTTATTATTTTCTTTCACCAAAGGAGAACATAGAAGCTCCAGAGGTTAACCAACAAAGATGTGGCAGAGCCAGAATTTGAATCCAAACCCTCCAAGTGTAGGTCCCATTCCATGATATGCTGACTCTATCCCTTCAAATAAGTTGGACCCTAAAACACCAATGGTGTCCCAAGAAAAATCACAACACACCCAAATTGTTGCTTTTGTTGGTGGGGGGGTCCGATTCCACTTGGCTATCCCTGGTGGGTATTTTGCGGTCATCTCTGCTTTCAGTCTGGCGGCCTCCCCCATCAGAATGGGAAGGCACCAGATGCCAATAACGGTGTTCATCTCCACCCTGGCCAGGGGACTTTCTGAAAGGAGGAGAGGCCCTCCTCCACCCTGCTGGCTGGAGAGACTTGACAAGCCTGACACTCGGGGGCCAAATACTCTGGATCCTCGGTTCCACCTCAGAGGTGCAGCTGAGACAAGAAAGCGGATTCCCACTCTAGCCAAACCAGAGCTTGGGTGGCCAAAAGGCTGCCAAGTTTCCCCAGTGGCACCACCTACCTCATCTGCATTTCCCACCCCATCCGTCCCCTCCTCAGTCTAGCCTCCGGAAGCTCCCTGCTCACCCGCTCTGAGACCACACTCCCCAGCTTCTCAGATGGCTGGGCCTGGGCAAGGAAGTGGCACCGCAGAGAAGCAGCGAGCCTGAGCCCCAGCAGCCGCCGGTGGGCACCCCATCCAGCCGGCCAGGAGCTGCAGCTGGGAGTCGACCTCCTGGAGAAGCCGCGCCAGAGGCTGAGACCGAAATGCCACGTTGGCTGTTTGTATTCCCCTGGGCGAGGGCAGGAAGTTAAGTAACGATATTCCTGAGCAGGAATTAGACCAGAAACTCTAAATTGAGGGCTGGACAGGGGGCCTGAGCAGACGCATGTGAGGAGCTGGAGGAGAGAGATGGACGGAACTCTGCATCCCAGCCAGAGTCAGAAGGGAAAGATGACATCCCAGCATCAGCAGAAGGGCCCAGGCAGCTGGTGGGGTCCACGGAGGCTGACAGCTCCAAGACCAGGCCCTCAGGAGCTTCCTCCCGAGTCCTCCCTGCGCGACCCTGATCCCCTTCAGCCTCCAAAGTACCCCACACCAAGTCCCAAGCTGGGCTCCCCTGTGTGTGGCTGTATGAAGCCAAGGGTGGCAGCCAGCCCAGGACACAACCCCAGGACCCGGGATCCACACTCCCTGTCTCCCCACAGTCCCCTACCTCGGCCTCCCCACCATTAGTTCCAAATTGCCCCGCCCGTGCACCCCCCCCCGCCCCCGCCCCACCACACGGACAAAAGCCCACCCAGAACCTCCCTCCCTGGTCCCTGCAACTTTAGAGCTCAGAGCCTGGCAGTTTCCTCCCCAGCCTTGCTCCTCCCCTGCCATGGGGGTCAGTTTCCTGAAGCAGCCAGTGCCCTCCCCCAGTCCCACAAGGCCAATCAGCCCATTGCAGCCACAGTGCCCACCCCCCCACCACCACACACACACACCACCGTGGCAAGGCAGGGGGTCAGCATCTACAGCCATGCCTCGGACTCCAGCTCCCTCTTCCCACCAAGTGTCTGTCTGTCTGTGGTGTCTGTGATTCTCGGCGTGCACTTGGTGTCGGCCTGGCTCAGTCCCTCTGCAGTCTCTGCTCAGGCTCACTCCTCATTCTTTCTCAGGCTCTGGCTTTCAGGGGCTCAGTCTCCCTGGGACTTGCTGCCTATGTTCTTTGTACTGGGGTGATGGGAAGGGGAGCAGGACACCTCCCTGTCGTTGCCTCAGGGTCTGTAGGGAGCACAGCACGCCGGCCTCAGAGCAGTCCATCCCTCTCCCTCCTCCCTGCTCAGGCCAACCTTAGAACCAGAACAGGGCTAGGTGAGAGATAGACCTACCAACCAGGCATGGCTAATGCCAGTTTCCATACTGCTTCATCATGCCATTCTGATGCCCCAAGCTGCACACACACAATCCCCCTGATCTCCCTGCCTTCTGCCTGAGGCCAGGACAGGGCCCTGAGCCTGCCCTACCTGCCTCCCCAAACTGCAGTGATGCCTGCCTTCCCTCCATCAGCGCTGAATCAGGCCCTCTGCACCCAGCTCTACCCCACCCCACCCAGCCCACGGAGCGCAGGGAGCCCTGGTGTCCGACCCAGCCCCCAGCAATAGCTCCAGCCAGGCCTTGCATGTGGGGAGATGCAACAAGAGTGGTCTGGAGGCAAAGTTCTCCTGCTGCTTTCAACGTTGCCATACAACTGAGGCTCCCGTCTCTCCCTCCTGCTCGCTGGCCTCACTCGGACCCACTCTCCTCGGTGCTCGCCAGAGTTTCACCCCCACTCCCGGGGAAAAAAGAAAGGAAAGGAAACCTCCCGCGATAAGGATGGGCGAAAAGAGAAGGTGTCCGCACGAGTGCCCGGGTGACGAGTGCTCAAGTGAAAAAGAAAGGGATGCAAAGTTCCCGGTCCCCCGCGCCCCCCGCGCGTTCAGCCCTGCGCCGAGCTCCCGCAAACACCCCGATCGCGGAGACGCGGCGGCGGCGACCACTCACCTGGGCGAGGCAGCATCTATCCCCGGCTGGGAGGCTCCGAGGCCGGCTCCGCGGGGCGCCCGGGCTCCCCGGCTCGGCCACGCATCCTTCCCCGCCCGAGACAGGCTCGAGCTAAGCCCTCCGGCTCCGGCGAACGCAGGCAGATGGTGGCCTCGGACGTCCACGCGGGGAGAGCCCTGAGCGGCTTATTCTGTTATATCCATGGCATTTAGCGAAAAGAAGGGAGGAAAAAGCACAACTTGTTCTCTTCTCTTCCAGATTAAAAAACAAAAAACAAAACAAAAAAAGATAATTCCCCCCCGCCGCCTAGGAAGACGCCGGTAGGATTCTCCAGCTCGAAGAACCCTGGGCATTCCCAGGGACTTCCGGCATCTTGGAATGTGGGGTGTCTTCAAGTTCAGAGGAGCCAGCCGGGTTGTGCGTGTGTGAGTGTGTGTGTGTCTCAGCGAGAGCGAGCCAGGCACTCACACCCACACGCACACACACAAACACACTCCCCCGCACTCCCCGCGTGCACACCGCCCCCCACGCGCGCGCGCGCTCGCGCGCGCACCCGGACACACACACGCACAGCGATCACACGCACAGATCCGGGAGGGAGCTGGGCTGGCTGCGGAGGCAGCGCGGGGCCGGCGGCGGAGAAAAGCCCAGCGGCCGGAGGCGCCCGGGAACGCCGGGCCGTGCGCACCGTCCCCGCCGAGCTCGCCGGCGCGGCAGCCCCCAGTGGCGGCCGGCGGAGCTGCAGGAGCCGGGCCCGCCGCCCGGCGCACCTCCTTCAGTGCCGACCCACACCGCCGCCGACACCGGAGGGATTCGCGGTCCCCGCGGGGGTGGCGCGGCGACGGCCAGCGCCGAACAGCGGGCCTCGCACGGAAGGCCGGCAGGGCGGCGGGCGGGCCGCGAGCCCCGGAAGCCGGGAGGGCGGGCTCGGCGACCCAGCGGCGCGGGCAGCCCCTGCGCAAGGCGAGCCGGGCGGCCGGGGCTGCGCCGCCGCAGCCGGCGCGGGTGCTGCCGCCTCACGTGCGGAGCGCGCCGTGCAGCCTTCAGCCCGCCGCCTGCAGGACGAAAACCCGCCGCGCCGGCCCCGGGCTGGGGTTGGGGGCTGGGAGGGTCGCGCCCACGCAGCCCCGGGCCCCGCTCCGAGGCCCGCGTCCTGGCGAGGGACAGGTGAAAAATGAGCGCCCGGAATACGCACCCACAGACTTAGACCTTCCGTGAGTATCACGGGGATCCGTGAGGTGTGCAGTGGCGCCGGCAGTTCGCACAGCACCTTTGCAACTCTTTCCTGGTCTGAGCCTCCCAACAACGCTCATCTGCCATAGGAGGGAACTGAGGGCCAGACGAGTAGAGCGACTTGTCCACGGCACGTGGCAGGTAGTCCCTACTCCAAGCCGACTGTGGGCTTAGCATCAGAAGGTCTGGGCCTGGCCAGGGTGTTATCTTCCTTTGGTTGTCCTCTTTGCCCACTAGGATCAGCAACCAGTTCCTGGGAAGGCTGGACTGGGCTCTCCTTTACTGGGTTTCCCAAGAGGAACTGAAGGAAATGACAATTTGAGACTCCTGCCGGTACTCTGGCTGGTAAATCCAGGGGCAGGGAAAATGTCTCAGTCCATCTCTTCTCTCCTAGTGGCTAGCACCTCCCGAGCACCTGTCCCAGATACCCACGGGGAGGCACATGTGGCCTGCGGATGTGTCTCTGCAGCCCAGGATTGACTCAGCTGGATAAATCTGTAATATAAGACCCTGCCTCCTACCTGTCTATGCACACAGGTGGGTGCATACTGGCAGAAGCCCAGGCACCTAGGCCCTATGTTCTGGGCACCCTCTCCATGGGCATCCAGGGAAAACTGCCAGGTCAGCCTACTGCAGACCCTGAAAAACAGGCCCTTCCCCGCAGGGATTCTGGAAAGCTTGGGGGGAGGGAGGGTGCATGACCAGGATGAAAGTCAAGGTTTATCAGAGTGTGCTGGCTTTAAAAAAGAGAGTCAGAATCAGGGGGTGGAGATAGAGGAGGAGAGAAGAAATGAGAAGAAGAGGAAGGAGGAAGGAGGAGGTACTTAGAAGGAGGTAGGGGATAGAAAGGAGAAAGTGAGGGGAGGAGGATGGGGAAGGGAGAAAGGAGGGGGAGATCAGCCTGGCCAGTGTTTGTTTCCTTGCTTACCTGTGGTTTTGCATACCATAGGTGGGGGTTTCCTGGGAGGGGGGTTAGGAGTGGAAGGAGGAACTGTACCCCAGGCTCAAGTCTCTGAATTCCCCCAAGAGAAGGGGGCAGAAGGCTAGGTTATCTCCTTACCCTAGAGTCACCCATGAGAGAACCAAAAATCTAGTGGCAGGGATAGGACCAGGCTGGCACCAGAACAAGATGGAGCTGCTCTGGGAAACCAAAAAAGCATTAGGATGGTGTGGAGGAGGGGCCAGGGGCCCCCAGGGATGCCGACGGATGCCCCAGTCCCTGCTCCAAAGGGAACCCAATGCCTCATCAAAAAGTTTTCCCAACTCAGAGAAGGAAATGGATATTCTAGGAAAAGCCAGGACCTGGATCATTTATTTTCTTTTTTTTTAATGCATATTCATGAGATTTATTTAAATGAATGGTTCATTTCTAGCACTTTGGGTAATTCTGAGGACAACTGGTTTATTTTTCGAATTATGTCTGCCTCACCTAGCCACTGAGCACAGGGCTAGGAGTCAGGTGGCCTGGATGCTCACGATGGCTTTGTACTAACAAGCAATGTGACAATCCCATCCCCTCAGAGGGGTTGGACTGTGTGCTTTCTAAGGGCCCGCCCAGCTCTAGGAACCCCCAAGTGACCTCAGCAGTTGGAGCAGGGTGGGGACCCAGATGTACCTTGGGAGGCCAAGAGAAAGCCAATCTACCGTCACCATTCACAGTGGAAAACCCCCAGAAGATAATCTGCACTTCAGTAATGGAAAGCTGAATGATGGTGGATTTTTTGATTGTTTGAACAAACCCAGCAGGGCTGAGGAGGGGTACTGCTCTGCTAACTACCGGCTATTTTTACTGACTGCTGACCACAGAGGAGAGCTGGGGCTTCCCAAAGGGGTGCATATGGCCGGGGTAGGGGTGAAAGAACAAGGAGGAGAGAAAGCTGCTACACAAGCCGTTCTAATGATGGGCATTTGGATTCTTCTACATCTCACATTTTCACCCTTCAAAATAACCCTGTAATGGACATCTTTGTGCCTAACTCTCCACCCACGTTCTTGTTGTGTCTCTGCTTGCACTAGATTCCTGGAAGCAGAATTACTGGGCCAAAGGACATCAGGCTCTTGTTCCATAATCCTTTGTTCCAGTTTGAGAGTCTAGGCACTGAAGGGCAGGGCAGACAAATGATTTCCCAGAGAGCTCCCAGCAGGTGCTTAAGGATGTCTTCACATACCCTTTCTCTATGTCTCTATGTGACAGAGGGTGATTGTGCCTTGGGCCTCACGCTGTATATCAGGGCCATGCTGCACCCTTGGATATATCTCTAATACTCCAACCTGAATTTAGCCCAAGGTCCCCCTGCCCCTGGCCATGACTCATCTTCCCCTGCTCTCCTGGGCACTTGTGACCAGCCTCACCCTATTGTCTGCATCACTTGGCTTTCTGGCTGGACTCTAGGCACCGACCCCCCACCCCCAGCACCCTTCTGGGCACACGGCTGGCTCCCAATACCCACTTGCTGGGTAAGATCACAGCTCCCTATCAGAAGAGGTCTCAGGAGGGTCTGGAGTGGGGAGACCTCCAGCATGAGGAAGAGAAAGCCGAGTTGGCCTGGGCCTTCCTAACCAATAGAAGGACCCCTATGTAAAGAACCATGGGGAGCCTCTCTTTTCTCTATCCACTAAGTGTGAAAAAGAGAAGAAACTGATGTAAGTAGCAGTGAGAGATTCAGACTAGATGGTAGGACAGAGCCAGGTGCCTGAGCCTATGGAGTCACAGAGTGGGGACTGTGGAGTTTGCTCTATAAAAGTGGTGCAGTCTGTAATCCCAAGAATGCACTAGATGCTTCTCAGAGTCTCCCGTGGCATGTCGTGGCCTAAAGAGTGACTTTGTGGCCCAGGGGAGTAAGACAGATACTGGGGCACAGACTGATAAAGCCATGGGATCTCCCTCCACTGAGTCTACCATAGGGGCTGGAAGCGGGGAGCCACTCCTAAATTCTTAGCACCCCATTCACTCTGCTTCCCCCAGGACCAACAGCCAGCCTGACCCCAGCTTATCCCACAGGCCTTGTGGAACTCGGGCAAATGCATCCTCAGAAGCTGAAGCCCAACCCCAACCCAGGAGTGTACTTTCTGGAGATGAAGGGCCAGTGTCTTTTAATCCTGCAGTACCCTCTACCCCTCCACCCTTCCCAAGTGCTGGAGTAAGAAGCAGCCCAAATAAATCCCTATTAGTATGCATATGTATTCCCAAATTCCTTAACAGCATGACTAACACCACCTACAGCCATTAGCTAGAGTATGTTTTCTAAAGCCAGTTTACTTTTCATCAGCAAGCCCTCTGTTTACTCTTCCCCTTCCCCAGGCCCCACGAGCTCCCTTCACAGCCTCACCCTCTTGCCCCAACACCAGATCTGGGGCTGGGGTGCCTGATGCATCAACAGGTCAGAGGATCCTGGGAGATCATATTCAATCAACAGAGACAGAAACATCTCTCTAAGTATCTCTATGCACCACCCAGCCCTCCGCTAAATACTGTATGTAGGGAGAAGGGAGGGAAGGAGAAGGCAGTCTCTTCCCAGAGAGAAAGGACACAAACCAACTCTGGCACGGTGCCTTGCAGTCTATAAAGAGCATTCCCAAATGCTACCTCACTTGCTCCTCACAACAATCGCACGAAATAGATCATCATCCCCATTTTACCAACAAAGACACTCTAAGTCCTATACAGATAACATGATGGCTCAAAGAGTTTGAAGCTCTGACTGGATGGCCCTGGATTTCAGACCAAATCATCTGCCTCCACATCCCAGGCCCCTTCCTCTGTACAGAGCAGCCGTTCTGACACTGGCCTGGATACCACTCCGTGGCAAATTATCTTGTACAGCCCAAGGTGTAGTAGGCATCCAGCGAAGGGAAGGCCAAGGCAACCAGGACCAGCTCGGTGCAGATTCTGCAGCCAAGGAGAACCACCCTGGCAAATACAGAGTTAAGAGACCCTCAGCTTGTGGGATAGTGTGGGAGAAAGAGCAACAGAGGGGAAGAGAGTGGATCTGGATTCTGGTTCTTTAGTGTGACCTTGCCCAGCTCTTCCTTTCTCTGGGTCTCAGCTTCATCTCTAAAATCGGAGAGTCGGGGCTAAATGATCTCCAGGATCAGATGAAGAGCAGGAAATTGAATAGTCACTCGGAGTGGGACTTGAGGTGCCTTGACTCAATGGACAGTGGACAATGGACTGATGCCACTCACTTTCCTGCCTTTTGCCTCCTGCCAGGGAACCCCCAAACCCTAAGGGTGTATTGAAGCAGAAACTCTGTGGGCTGTGGCAAGTGCCCAAGGGAACCTGGGAAGGATCAGGGCTCTTCTCCATCCAGGCACTTGCCCCAGCCCTCCTCAGACCACCTTGCACCCCCAACCCCATCTCCTCTCTTGCCATCAGGCATATGACAGCAGACTTGCTAGGCAACACTATGTGCCAGGCAATCCTCTTTGCCCTGGACAGTGGTTATTTTATTTAATTCTCACAAAAACCCTATGAGGCAGGTACTGTTATTATCCCCATTGTATAGATACGGAAACCATGGCACAGAGAGGCTGAGTAATTTGCTAGGTCAGAGAGTTGGTGGGTGGCAGAGCCATCATCCTAACCCTGACGCTCGAACTCCAGAGCTTATGCTAGAAGTGGCTGGTAGTAAAATAAAAACTTGTTTCAGGGGCGCCTGGGTGGCTCAGTTGGTTGAGCGACTGCCTTCGGCTCAGGTCATGATCCTGGAGTCCCTGGATCGAGTCCCGCATCAGGCTCCCTGCTCGTCAGGGAGGCTGCTTCTCCCGCTGACCCTCCCCCCTCTCATGTGCTCTCTCTCTCTCTCTCTCATTCTCTCTGTCTCAAATAAATAAATAAATAAATCTTAAAAAAAAAAAAACTTGTTTCAGGAGAATCAGGGTAAGGAAAAATCGCCATCCCAAGCTCCCCAATGGACAGGGCAAATCTCCTGCTTTCACAGCAGTTCTTAGTCCCTCTCCCTGCTTTCTTTTATGTATTGTTTGGAGCATATAGTCATAAGTATGTGGTTTGTTTTATAATCCAGTCAACTGTGGAAGCATAGCTATTGTCATTTATGTCCCTGACTTAGCATCAGTCACCCAAGAGATTTATCACAGCAGGAATTGACCGGCTACAAAATTCTTTCCATTCCTTAATCAAGCAGTTGGCTCTTCTTTCAAAGGGACTTGGAGAGTGGAGCAGAAACCGACCCATTCCTGGTCCCGAGCAGGACAACAATTCAACTTCCTCTAATAAAACTGTCTTTGTAGGGCGCCTGGGTGGCTCAGTTGGTTAAGCGACTGCCTTCGGCTCAGGTCATGATCCTGGAGTCCCTGGATCGAGTCCCGCATCGGGCTCCCTGCTCAGCAGGGAGTCTGCTTCTCCCTCTGACCCTCCCGACCCTCCCCCCCTCTCATGCTCTCTCTCTGTCTCTCTCTCTCTCAAATAAATAAATAAAATCTTTAAAAAAAAAAACTGTCTTTGTAGGTTTCATGTGAAAAGTACAGAAAAGGATGAAGGGAAAGAGCAGCTGTGGCCCCATCCTACACTCTGATAGAGCTGACCAGCTCTGTCTTCAAATGGCTATAGTATGAGAGAATAAGGTAAAAGTGAAAAGTTTGGGAAAATTATCAATTTCCAGAATAGAGAGATCACTTGGAAGCAAGGAAATCATACAAGACTTCAAGGAGGCATTGACATTTGAATGACACTTAAAGGATGGATGGCATTTTTTGGTGGGTTAAAGAGATGAGAGAAACTGGCAGTCTGGGTGGGAGTACAGTAGAGGTGAAGTCAGGGAGGCAGGGCAGTAAAGTGAGCATGGGGAATTTTCTGGCGTGACCAAAGCAACAGCAGAAAAAGGCAGGGTGAACGCGCCCGATCTCGTCTGATCTCGGAAGCTAAGCAGGGTCGGGCCTAGTTAGTACTTGGATGGGAGAAGAAGGCAGGGTGATAGAAATGCGGGCTCTGGATATAGACTCTTGATTTAGATTCAAATCCCCTACCTATAGGGGAAGTTACTTTAGGTTAGTTGCTGAGCCTCTCCGTGGTTCCACTTCTTCAACAGTAAAGTGAGATTAATAACAATGAAATGTCACAAGCTGGATGAGAGGATTAAATGACATAAATGACTTCGGAATACTAGAGCAGCACATACTCAATTTTTAAGAAGTGTTGGTTGTTCTTATTACTGTTATTATTTTATAAAAGCATAGCAGGAGGAGGAGGAGGCTGGGCTACCAGTGCCTTGAACATGAAGGTAATGGGTCTGGGTTCCTTTATGCAGACAACTGGACACTGTTGTGTTTTGAACAGATCCATGTAAGGTTTTGGTGGTTGAACTGATGGGGGAAGGACCTGAACCACAGAAAAGCATTTATACATGTACTGAAATAGTCCAGGAAGGGGGAAAAGGGGTTAGATCAAAGGCTATCTTAATGACAATAAAAGAGGGTGAATGTGAGAAGTAGAATGGACCAGACCCCAGAGGGAACAAGATTGTGGGGTTTGAGGGGAAGGAGATTGGTGGTCAAAGCCCACTTCATGTTATGAAACCTACTCAGCTGGGAGAGTGGTTGGTGTCCTTGAGAGATACTGGAAAGATGGAAGAAAGTGGGAGGTGGGGAATGATGAGTTCCACACTGGATATTTGGAGTTTGGGAGCTTGGGGACAGAGTTTGGGACCTTGGGGTCCCTAGGGCCTCTTGCCCAGGATATAATTCAATAAGTGGGTTTGGAAGAAAGAGTCAGAGGTAGAATGGAGGTGGAAGGTCATGGGAGTGGAACAAATTCCCAGGGAAGAAAGTGTAGAGTGAGAGGGAGGTGGGGGTTAGGAACCTACACTTACTCAGCTTTACTCCACATGAGGTCCTACACTACCCATTTTACACATATTACCTATGATCCTCTTTGCAAAGCAGAAATCTGTTAGCCCCATTTTATGGATGAGAAGCCTGAGGCTCAACTAGATTAAGTAGCTTGTCCAAGGTCACCCTGTTAGTGAAGCCAGGCAAAGAAATAGAAAAGCAGCCCGCAAAGGGGTAGAGAAACATATTCCTATCATGGGAATCAAGGAGGGGGAGGGGCTGAGAGCTTTGCTTCTGAATGCTTCCATGCCAAGGCTCACATAGAAAATTATATTTGTATGGCACATGGAGAGTAAACAGAGAGGCTATTCTTCGGGAGGGAGGCAGTGATTTGCCCTCAGCACCGCACTGCCCCCCACCCCCACCCCCTGCCTGTATGTGGCTATTCCCAGTACGGTAGTAATCAATATCTCAGTACAGCAGTAAGAGTGGTGATATTGAAAATATCTAACAACTGGTACATACAGCTACCAACCAATAAGAGCAGAAGCCCCCTGCCACACCAGATATAGTTCTGTCTCATTGTTACATAATGATGAGGTCTGTCTTGGGGTCCTAGACCAGGGGCTTTGGCAGCCAGGTGGGGGAAAGGGGACTCTGGCAGTGGCTCGGAAATATTTCCATATTTTAATCACCCATCTGGCTGAATGGCGCCTCCCAGGCCTGCCTGTGACCAATATCCAGCACACCCATATGCTGTGACACACCAGCTAGGACCACTGGCTCAGAATTTGGTTACGTGGTGTATTGGATCTGGCAAAGGTTCAGGTCTATGAGGATGGTAACTAGTAAGGCAAAGCTCAGGTTTGGTGATTCAGGGGTCATTGGTGGCCTTTAAGAGAGCAATTTCTGCAGTGTTATGGGTATGGAAACCAGATTGCTAGTGGTTGGGACTGAGTGGGAGGTGAGGAAGTAGAGGCGGTGAGCATATAATACTTTTTAGAGAAGTTTAGCTGTGAAAGGAGGGTGGAAGGTGGGATGGAAGCTCAGGAGAAATCAGAATGGAGGAAAGACTTTCTTGGGGGTGGGAAACACTTGGGTGTAAGCCAGAGTGAAGCAGCTGGTGTAGAGAGAAAGCAAGAAGAGATCTTCCTGGGGGAAGGGAGGGGTAGGAAGGTTCAGGAATGAACCCTAGAAAGAGAAATGGGTCCTTCTTCTACAGAGACCAGAGGAAATAAACAAAGGAAAAGGAGATGATTTTGAGGTAGAGGGAAGTGATTTGTGGTCTGGATCTTGTTAAGTTGCATGGTACAGAGAGAGGAAGTGGGATTTGAGGGGAGAGGGAGGTTGGAGCAGCCCCTTGGGGATGAAACTGGCAGTCTGCCAGAGGATGAATATGGGTATTTCAGGCAGAAGTGAAGCCCATTGTTTTTATTTTGCTATGGTGAGAAACTCAAGGAGGTCATGGGACTTTGTTCTGCAATTTATCAGCCTGGAAACAACAGAGAGAACCAGCATGTATGTGCTCTAGGATTTGGGGTAGTCAGGAGGGAGTGGGGATGTATTGACTATGCAGGAAATTTGGAGTCCTTATGAAAGATGGATTGTGGGGCCCTGGGTAAGTAGGCTAGTGAGGATAGGATGGGGAGGGGGGTGGGCTTGCTTTGAAGGGGAACTGGGGTTCAACAGACTCGGAGGGACAGATGAAAGGATAAACACTTGTGGCCAGAGCAAAGGAGAATACGGGCTTCCAGGTTTTTAAGATTGTGCTGAATGTTGCCTGTTGGCGCAAGACCCATACCCGCTCTTTCCTACTCCCCCCTGTACCACAGGGGTCTGGACACACAAAACTCATTCCCAAGACTCCCTTTCTAGCTGGATTCCGCATAGGGTCTACTGATGGGAAGCACTCAAGTGAGCTTAGAAGGCATGAAGAAGGTGGAAGCTATTTCTGCTTCTGGTGGCAGCATTGGCAGGGATGTGGGCTCAGGGATTCTGCCCAGTGTTAACGGTGGTTCTGCTATGTCACCACCATGTCAGAGAATGCAGGACCCTGGGATCTTGGAGTGTGACACTTTCCCCTTTTTACTCTTTCAGCTCTGGGAGCAGTAATGGCTTCTTGAAGCTATCAATCTTTTTTTTTTTTTCCTTTTTAAAATCCAACCAACACCTTCGATACACATGCCCTGTATTAAATTCCCCTCTGTTCGAAATACCTAGGGTGATTTCTGTTTTCCAGATGACACAGCTTTACCTGCTGGAAAGCCCAAGATGTAATGTGGCATGTGGATGGGTGAAGTGAAGAGATGAAGGAGATGAAGGCCTTGGGATGGGGAGTACTGAGGTCAAATAACTGAGATATCAGGGAAGTAAAGGCTCAGGATAAGAATTTGTAATTGAGGCTAGAGAGGAACTCTCACACCTTCCTCTAGGCTCTGGATTCTATTGAGATATCAGGAGAGTCCTCCAACATGCCTTCCCAGCTTTCACTCAACCAGAGAGCATTCTCCTTCCACCCAGCTCTCCAAGTTACTTTCCTCCTCTGTACCCCCATGGGGTCCACCAATGGATCAAACTGTGATATGTTTGTCATCCACTCTCCCTCCTGAACTAGCTTCCCTTCCTAGTTTCCCCACGTACCCAAATCCTCAGGAATGTATTTTGCCCCCATGTTTTTGAAAGTTTTTTTCCTTCTTAAGAGTTTCTTAATCTGGAGCCCATGGGTAATTCTAAGGGGGACTATGACCAACCTGAAATTGTATTGCCAATTTCACATGTAGATGTGCATGGTATTTTTCCCCTCGAGAGAGAGGCTATTATATCTATCACACTTTCAACGGTATCCTTTTTCCCTTCACCTTGGGTGTGGTTCTAGGGAGAGGGAAAGAATGGTTACCCATGAGTCTTAGGAGCTTCATTGGCTCAAGGTCTCTAACATTTTCTGTGACCTTGAAAAAGTCACTTTCACTCTCTGGGCCTCAGTGTTTCATCTGTAAAATGGAAAAATAATGTCTACCTTTCAGAATTATTGTAAGGATTAGAAACACTATGAAAGCCAGCACAGCGCCTGCCATGGTTGACTTTTCATGCAAGGTAGCTGTTGGTATTGTACTAGTTTGGATTCCTCCAGAAACAGACGTTTAGATAGGGGTTTGAGTACAAGTATTTGATTTGGGAGGTGACCCAGAAAATGTCAGTAGAGTCAGGAGTGAAGAAAGGGAAAGAACCCAATAAAGAGTGCATCATCAAGCAAGTAGTTTCAGTTGGCTCTCATTCCCCTGGGAACCTGTGGGCTACAGTATGAAGCACACTCTGAATTGCCCCCTTCAGGGGTGAGGGAGTAGAGTATTTAGACACCTACTTAACCATTGATCATTGGCTGAGGGCTTTCAAGGACATTAAGTCTCCAGCACAACTGACTCCGTTGGCCAGGAAAAAACCCTCAGACATAAAGTCTCAGGTGTTCATAGTAGCAACTTAGTTGTGTAAAGGTGAATGCTCAGGAGATAAGAGCAGGGCAATGACGGTGACTCACAAAGTGAGTAATAAGAAACTTTCCCCTATCCCTACAATCAGCATTGACAGACTCCCTACTCCCTGTCTCATTAGCCCTTAGCTTGTCCTCTTTGCTCTGTGCTGGACTAGCATTACAGTGTCCTGTGCATACACACCTGTCTCTCCAAGAGGACTGGGAGCTTTTTGAAGGCAGGGATTGTATCTCATGCTAATTCCCTGATAACCAGATTTGACATAACAGCTGATACAAAATGAAAATATCTGGTACATGTTTATAATGAATTAACTGCCCTTGGAATGGCAGTTTGGAGGTTTCTGATGACCCCACTCTGCCTAATGGGTGGCACCATTAGGCATTCCACACACACGGGAGGAGATTTATGTCCCCTCCTGTTCCCGTGGCAGGTGTCTTTATCACAGTGTGTATGGTTCCTGAATCATTTGACAAGGGATTCATGTCTCAATATTATAATCTCCAAAGCGATGATATTAGAAATTCAATTTTAAAAAGGAACTGTTTAGGGTGTCAGCACGTTATGATAATTATCTGGGAGGATTCCCCCCACCCCGGCTTGTTCTTGAACTGCACTGGTAAGCTCTTTTTCACCTCAATATAAAGATTGGGGAGAATATGGACTATTTATGTGTGTGTCCCCCACCCCCACCCTCATCCTCATCTCTCATCCCCATATTGCCAACACATGGGGAGCAGTACTCTGTTCCCTGGAGCACATGCCTGAATAAGCCTGATTGCTTTCCTGTATTTCTTTATAAAACTTTAAATATTCATCGCGCCACCAAATTAAATGGGATTCTTTGGCTGTCATTCTTTTCGACAGACTGAGTTCTTTTCTCAGGTACTTGTCCTACCACCATTTGAAGCCTCTGGAGACTTGGCATTTATCTAACATTATCCCCTATAAGCTGGGCTCCCAATCAAGTGAGAAGGATGCTAATGAAAATAGAAGGGTGAGGCTTGTTGCTGAGGCCAAGAAACCAGTGGAGGGTGGGGAGGGGGTTGGAGGACAGCAAAGAAAGTCCAGCTGGTTTCTCCTAGCTCAAAGGAGGAGGTTTGAGGATGAAAGGCCAGACAGAAGGAGACACAATTGAGTGAGTCAAAGGTGAAATGGAAACCACCCAAAGGGTCCATTTCAGCCTTCCTTCTTCCCTCTTCACCAAGTTTAAGGGCAGAGTTCAGGGTTTCAATATTCCTGAGCCAGACACAGAGAACTGGATAGATGACATTTTGAAGGCCCTTCTAGCCCCTCAAGTCATTAAATTTCTTTGTCCAGCAGTGACAGAAGCTTAAGAAGGGCCCATGGGACTCTCCAGGAGAAATTGAGGGGGCGGGGGGGGGGGGAACGTGAATACGCAAATCCGGATGAATATTATGTATAGCATTGTGTTAAATTTCAATGCAATACATTATATTTTAATCTACTTCCTCTGCTTGTGCGGTCCCTTAACAGGGGAATTGATCAACCAGCCGCAAGCTAATGTGCCGGGGCCCGGGTTGCCATCTCCATGCTGTAGCCATTTACAACCGCCCTGAATTTGGATAACGCTCAGCGAGAGGAGCCCCACGCTGCGACTGTGGCGGGCTCCGCGTGCCGCGGGGTGCAGGGGGCGGGGCGGGGGGCACTGCGGGCGGGCACTGCTGCAGTCGGCACTGCGGGGCCTCCCACCTGTGGTGTAACTCACTGCAGTGCCAGACGCGGGAGTTCGCCCCGCGGCAGGCCGGCGTGCTTCAGGAGCACGCGGTGCTGGACAGAGCACTGCGCGCTCCGGCTCGTGTTCGGATGTCTCTGAGGAATCGCATCATCCGGACCACGGAGATGACGGGGGCGATGGCGGGAATCTGTGTGACATCTCCCCAGCAGAAGTACCAGGTGGCAGCGTGGAGTTGGGTAAGGCCAATCTCCTCACCGGGCCTCGACTTTTTTCATTTGTAAAATATGGATTTGTTCCGGATGCTGTCAAAGGACCCTCAGTGTTCTAGTCACCTAGGAATCAGTTGCTCATAAATGCAATAGATGCTTGTAGAACAGCGGTTCTTAGACCTGGCTGGCCATCAGTATCACCTGTGGAGGGAGAGACAATGCATATTCTCAGGCCCAGCTGTGGAGTTCTGATTCAGGGACAGCACTAGGAGAGTGTGTATTTTTAGTATGCATCCTGGTTGACTCTCCCCAACTAGTCAAAGGAGTTTCAGAAATATTGTAGTGGAACACCTCTCTGATTTTTTTTTATTTGCCCTCACATGCCCTGCCCTCACATCTGTGCAACACACACACACACACACACACACCCCAACCACTAGCATCCCTGTGCACAAATGACTTATTTATTCCCCAAACTTTCAAAGGACTCATTATGTTCCAGGGAGACCTTAGTTTTCTCCAAGATAAACAGTCTATAAGAGAAGGTAGTTGCTCTCAGAGAGGTCTTACTCTCACAGACAGGCAGACAGCTAACTGTAATACAGAGCGATAAGGGCCCCAGTAAGTGTGTGTGGCTGAGTGCTGCTGAAGCACAGATGTGTAGGCTCATGCTGTGTGCTCATACAATGGGGCAGATGGCTGTCACCCTTGGGCAGGGTGTCACTCTCGTGGGCCTGCTGCACGAGGGTTTTTCATGCACAGTTACCTCAGTATCATGGACAGCTCTCCATCTGTGTGGTACATAGCATGCCGCCAAGTAGAGCGATAATTGCTCTGCTCATTCATCATGGAATCTCTGGGGACCCCTAACTTGCTGAAAGAGCTCCCTCCACCTAGTCCTCTGCACTGCAACGATTCTCTGTTTATCCTCTTCTTCTCTTTGCCTTCCTCTTTTTCCAAGTTCTTCCTCTCTCCCTCCCTAGCCACCTGTCTCCACTTTGGTAGCCTCTCCCTCCCCCACAACAGAGAGTCTCTTTCCCCCCTAACTCCATTTCTTGTCCCTAGTTGCCAGATGCCATTTAGGCTGAGGGTGGTTTGTAGTTGCAGTGAGTGAGGAAGCTCCTTGATCACAACACAAGGTGAGGGTGGGATGACATATGACTTCAGCACAGCGACACTTGGGCTAGCTTGGTGCTGAGGTGGTAGGATTGGCTTTTGAGAGGTGGTGTAGGATACGTGTTCCAGAGTTGTCCCTCATGAGAGGTGACAAAGTAATTAATCACCAAATTCCCACTTGTTATTCATTGGGGGCTTTTCTCAGGGTGCTAAGTCTCTAGCATTTACAGCCTTTTCTGGGGTGGGGGAAAAGGGAAACATGATCTCACTGCTAGAGAAATGACATATGACTTCAGCACAGCGACACTAGGGACAATCGAAGTCCCTAGCAGCAACTGCAACCAAACTGGTTCAGCATTGGTCACGGTTCCCTCTTGCCCAGAGGTCTGCACACAAGACTCCTTCATTCCTTGATGAATACTGACTCTTTCCATCCTCTACCCTTGTTTGTCTTACTTTTTCTCCTTTGTCCATCCATCAGTTGGTATCCTATTATTGCTCTTTTTTTTTTCTGTTCTCATGGACCTGATGCTTTAGACATCCATTCTCATTTTGTGCACTCTACAGATATATCCATTTCACAGAGGTTGACTAATTTCCCATAGTAACTAGTAGGCTTGAGACTATAACATAGGCTATCAGCCTTCTTAATGTAGGAAAGATTCTCAGAATATATGAGCTTTAAGCTTTAGAGGAAGGGAGGGTCAGACATTCAAAGCAAAAAGAACTCTTTGCCTACTAGTCCTTTCAAGATGGATGGTTCTTCTCACTCTTGGTTTGGTCAAAGGAAGTCATAGAATTTTGAGGACATTAAATATTCATGGCAAATGCTGTCAGTATCCTACTCATATCCCCTTAGCACTCACTGGTTCTGTGCCTGCTGAGAGTCTTTTATTGCAAGCACCTGCATCTCCCTGCCTGAGGGCTTTCTCTAGCAGTGAGATCATGTTTCCCTTTTCCCCCACCCCAGAAAAGGCTGTAAATGCTAGAGACTTAGCACCCTGAGAAAAGCCCCCAATGAATAACAAGTGGGAATTTGGTGATTAATTACTTTGTCACCTCTCATGAGGGACAACTCTGGAACACGTATCCTACACCACCTCTCAAAAGTTCCCATTGAGATTGAATCCCAGTTGTCCACAGTGGTAAACTGCTCATTTACAGACTAGTGTTGGCTTGTTTCCCTGTCTCGCTTCCTGATTCTGCTACTGGTGCTTCCTGGGCTCATGTCCCAAATAAGCTGCTTGCACTTGAATCCTAGACTCAGTGTCTGCTTCTGAGGAAAGCCAGACTAAGACAATCTGCTTGGAATCTTAGAGGACATCTGGCTCAACCATCTCATGACTAAACTAAGTCCCAGAGAGGGAGGTGACCTGCTCAGGGTCACACCTGGCAGAGCTGAGCTGGAGCCACAGATGTCTCCAACTCTTAGTCCAGTTCCCATTCCATCTTGGGATCCCCTCCTGTGACACTGGCAGCCACATATCACTTGGAATGCACCACCAGGAATTGATGGAACTGGTTGGGGAGTGGAGTAAGGAGGGAAAGTGAATGAGTGAAAAAAAAAAAAACTTAAAACCCATAAATCTCCTTATGATTCACCCCTATAACTTGTCTGTCAACGGTTTCACATTGCTCTGCATATCTGGCCAGTTATGGGCAGCAGGGATCTGCAGCCCTGACCCAGGTTAATTACACAGTTCTCCTGAGACTTTAGGACCAGAGAGGCTAATAGAAGCTTTGCATCTATGTCCTGGCTGCTGTATGCCATTTTCAAGCAGCCACTGGTGCTACTGAGCACTGGCCCTCGTGCTGGAACTCAGGTTGGTCTAGCTAAGTGGGCTGGACTGGCTTGAGCTAGTAGAGGTTGCTAGGGGTTAGAGGCTCATAATATCATCAGAGATGGACAAGAGATTTGGAGCCATTTATTTCACTTATAGTGCAGGTGGGGAGATGTGAGCCCCAGATGTGAGCCCCAGATGGGAATGCTCCATTGGCATGATTATCCTGCTATTTAAGAAGATCAAATATAACTTGACTTTGATTACCTGTATCAATGGAAGGAAAGAGGAAGCTCATAGAATTCCAAATAGTACGTAATACAAAATAATTTCTATTTTGAGTGCAGATTGAATTAGAAGGCATTTTAGAGGAAGGGAAGGGATTGCAGGTGTACCTTTGTAATCATGTTGAGCCCTGCTTGAATTAGACAAGAGAGAGAAAGGTGGAGAAGGTATGGAAAAAAGGCAGAAGGTAGCTGGCCTAGGATTAGGGATGCCCTGTAGAAAGTCTACATGGGGGTAAACTACACTACTCCATTAATACAAATGTATTTTTTTTACCAGTCTTCACAATATTGCCCTACATATACATACGTGTGTGTGTGCATGCACACACACACACACACAGAGCAAGGTTACAATATCTAGCTCCAAAAAAGCATCATATTCGCCCCTTTTTCCAGAATCTCCAACATCCTCATCTCCTTATCAGTCTGACACATGCATTCTGAAATCCTTCAAATTTGGTCCATTCAACTATCTTCCCCTGTATCTCTGCTGCTGAGCTCTGGGGAGAAAAGGTGCATGCTGAACTGGGACCAGAGTTTGGATCTCATGCCTCAATCTGGCCCCTTATCCCCTCTTGAGACTTGGGCTTGTGTAATCTCCTTTTCTCATTCTCTGCAGCAGCTGTGCTAACCTTCCTCAACTTTTCTGAAAACCTTTAAACTTCCCCAACTTCCTCTCAGTAAGTGATAGGGCATTCCTGTTAAAAATGAAGAATCAGGTCATCAGGCATGGATTCCCTCAAACCCATTAAAAATCCATCTGCTCTCACAATTATACATTCCTTCTTTCCTTCTCTCATGAAGGAGCAAGTGTTCCTTCTTCTGCCCAAGGGAAACCCTTCCATCCATGATGTAGAGCCATTCTCCTTCTATCTCTGTGAAGACCCTGTCCCATGAATAATGCACCCTCTCCCCATCAAACTCTCCCTCCTACTAACTTTCTTTTCGATGTAGAAGCAGGTTAAAGTTTCTGCCATTTTATAAAGGCTCCTTCTAGCTTATCATCTCCTTTCTCACCTTCTTTTAAAAGCTACATTTTCTTAAAGAGTAACCTACATTCCCTATTCACATCTCCACTCACCCCATTCATCCCTCAGCCCACTGCTTGTGGGTTATAACCAAATCATTCCACCAAAACCACCTTTGTTTAGGACATCAATGACCTCATAATTGCAATGTCCAGTGTGCCCCATTCCCCACAATCCTTTTCTTACTTAGTACCTCTTCACGGCTTCACATTTTTGAGTACTTTAAAAATTATTCTTCTTCCTTGATTATTTGTGACCACAGTGGTTTTTCTCCTACCTCTTGGCTCACACTTTCTTAGCCTCTTGAGCACTCCTTAAAATTTTTGGTGTTCCCCCGTATCCTTCCTGCCTTTGATCACCTTCTCTCTCACTCTATGAATTCTCCCTGGGTAAATCTATCCGTGCTCTGGGATTCCCTCCTGAGTTAATTGCTCCCAAACACATGATTCAGAGCAGCCCTCTCCTCTAAACCAGACAAGAATATACAAAGGCCTATATACACCCCCACTGGATGCCCATAAGCACCTCAAATTCACCCTATCCTCCACAGAAATCATCACCTTTCCCCCCACAAGTGGCTTTCTTCTCTTATTTTCTATAACAGAGAACTTGAGTCACTGTTGCCTCTATCCCCTACCTTTCTCATGCCTACCTATACTAATATTCCATAGATTATGGGTCTGTAGTTACCCAATATATACTATCATGGCCACTCAACACACCCTTATTTATTCGCTGTTTAATTTATTTGCTGTTAATTTGATTCTGAGGTGCTGGCATGTGTGTTTGACTGTCTGTCCATGTTTTATTCTTAGTAAAACGCAATTTTAGTCAGGGAAAAGGCAATTTATCTTCAGTCATTTACACTTTAGTGTGAATAAGTTTACTGACAGGAGAATATGATAAAAGACACAGGGAAAAAGCCTGAGTGCTTTAGACGGTAGCTAAATGGAGAACAAAGAGGCAGTCCTAGGTACAGAATCAGGCAGCTGGCACACTTGAGCCAAACTCTGCCAACTTCTCAATTTTCTCTCAGCCTTGGCATTGTAATTTCACTAGCTTCAAATTACAAGAAGCTTGTTATTGCTTCACATCTATCTCTGGGCTGACCCATCTGTGTCTGGCTCACATTGATTGTTGCACTTTGGGAAGATTTGAAGATTTAGGATAGAGTTGTCTGGTCTATAAACATAAGCTATACCCCCCACACACACACTTCTCTCTCTCTCTCTTGCTTGCTTACTTGCTTTTACTTAGCTAGAATGTAATTAAATTTGAACTGCGGCCAAAGCCGATTTGTGAGACAAGCTTTTGGTTAGTGATATCGAGCCAACCAGGTGAAAAAAAACTCAGAAAAACTTCAAAAAGGCCAATAATCACATTGTGATTAAAATTCAGTCCCTCTCTTCTCATCCCCTCTCCTATTAACTTGGACAAGAGCTAGAATACCTCTTGGGGCCCTTGGTTCATTGCATTTCACAGATGGGTTTAGGTGTGTATGTGCACATAGCAGAGAGGGGAGGGCAACTGCATCCCCGCCAACCATAGCTGAAGAGCTCTAGTTTGACTAATATATTTCAAGAGATTAGAAGGGGACTAGAGTTAGCAGAATTAGGGGGTTAGGGGATTGGGATAGACAATAATGGATGGAAGATGGAGGAGCAGGGATGAAGGGTAAGAGGATTGGAACATCAAATTTTGGAACCTGAGGATAAAACATAAAAAGAAAAATCAGATTAAGAGTCAAAGGGGAAGGTCTTTAAGGGTTATTCATTCATGAAACAGCAGGTTCTTAACGTTGGGAATGACCTCAAGTGGCATCTGTTCTAACACCCCTTCTCCATTTTCCTGACATAGAACTTGAGGCCCAAGAAGGAAATAGGTTTCCCCAAGGTCACCTAATAGTATTCAGTAAATCATTGACACATAGTTATGTGTCCCATACCTGATGTTCTTAGAGCTTTGGAGGAGTGTTGAGGTACTGCCTGCCTGGGAAGTGACACCTGAATGACAATGAACACACCCCTCCCAGCAGCCTGCAGCCTCAATTTTCTGTGACCAGCAGCACACCTGCTCTAGGTTAGCTGTAACTCTGGCCCTTCCTTTCCTAATTCTTCCCAGGTTCATTTCTGGGGAGTTCAATGAGGGCAGCTATGGACAAGGAGGAGTGTGTGTATGTGTGTGTGTGTGTGTGTGTGTGTTCACACGAGCACACTGGGCAAGCAGGGGTCCACTGGCCATCTCTCATTACCTTTCAATACCAGAGAGAAATGGTCTGTAGGATGTTTATTACTTTGGGTTCTCCATGCCTCTTTTGCCCTTCCTTAATGGGGCCAGCTCTTCATTGCTCTCCTTTGTGAACATGTCAGGTAGTTCTCTACCACCTACTGGTGGACTATATGTAGGTTTGGAAGGCAGGGATCATGCTAGTACTTCCCTTGGATCTCAAACATCTCTAGTTGAGCTTATAGGTTTTCTATGCACACTTGTTGGACGGATGGATGGATGGGTGGATAAACAATGGGCAGTGAATAAGAAAACAGAAGCCCTGAGAAGTTCAATAACCTACCCAAGGTCACACAATTAGTTCTGGGCAGATTTGAGACAAAAATGTAAGTCTTTTGACTCCCTGCTCAGTGTTCCATGTGGTCTTTATAGCACTGAGAGAAAGTCTTTAAAGGCAAAGACAGACAGGGATGCACCAGAGAATGACTAACTTCTTCGTCAAAGCCAGCTCAATGCCTTTGCATGAAATGCCTTAAAACTTAAGAACAAAGACCATTGAATTGAGTCCAAATATCTGGACTTTAGTCTATTCTGAACTCTGATGTTGGGTGTACAAATCATATGATCTCTTTCAGTCTCAGCTTCCTTATTTGTAGAGCACACTATATTTGATTATATGGAATTCGAGGTCGCCCGACACTTGGTATTTTAAAACCCCATTATTCTAGTGGGGTTGGCTCAGTCAGGGGAGCATGCAACTCTTGATCTTGGGGTTGTGAGTTCAAGCCCCATGTTGGGTGTAGAGATTAATAAAAAAACAAATAAACTTAAAAGAATAAAAATAAAAAATAAAACCCATTATTCTTGACGCCAGTGGATATCCAAGTCCCATTAATTCATTTAGTCAATAAATAATGACAATAATAAAAATAATCATTATGATTATTGTATTTTCCAGCTGGATGGGATGTTTGGATGGGAGGCTCTTCCTCCATGTTGCTATTTGGGGAGTTCAAAGCTAAATATAGCCCAGTTCCAGGCATTCCAAACACCACCATCTCAAATTAGGAAATACATTTGCACCTCCTATCAACAGTCCTGTGGCAGACACACTGTCAACGCTGGCAAAGATGCAGGAAGACTATTTCCTCCCATGAAAAAAAATCCATGTCTGCCTCCTGGAAAAAAATCATCCAGAGATTCTATGGAAGGATCCTAGCTGATGGTAGGATAAGGGGGGTGTAGAGATGCATCTAAGGATGGACTCTAGCACTTGAGAGGACTGACATACAATCTCTACTATTTACTGAGCACCTACTATATGCCAGGCTGTGTCCTAAGAATTTATATGTGTTACTTCTAGTCTTCATGGCAACCTTGAAAAATCATCTTTCAAGGCCACATAGCTTATAAGTTACAGAGGAAAAATATTCATCTACGGCTGTCTCAACCCAAAGTTTATGTATCACCATGACATTGTAGCCTTCCTGCAGCTCCTGTTTTCCCTCTTTCCTTGAACACGAATGGATGCTTACCATGTTTCTGACCCTGTGCTAAGCATACAAAGGTAAATAAGACTCAGTTCTTGCTCTCAAAGACCTCCCAGGTAATGCTTAACTGAAAACATTAACTGATAATCAAAATACATACAGCATGACACAATGATAAAGATAAACAGAGGGTAAGGTAGGAACATATCCCTGGGGTGGCATGAAAAACTCCAGAAAGGAAACAAAGTTTGAGTCAAAACATAAAGGGTGACCAGCAGGTGACAGGTCATCGAGACATGAGATGGCAATCGGCAAGAGGAGAAGTGTGGGAAAGTCAGGGAGAACTGAGAGAGCACACTGGGTTTGTGAAGCAGCAATGGGTGCAGGGGGAGTCTCGCCCCCACTTCACCCCTGCAGCACACCATCTCCACTCCATCATGTGGCACTATTAGTGCACCAAGGGAGAAGAGCCAGTTTAAGCTGCCCCAAATTAGGAAACTCTCCTTCCTGCTTCACAAAATGAGAGAAGCATCAAGCCCTATCTCTGGGAGACCTCAAATCCCAGTTCAGAGCTTAAAAACAGAAACTAACACAAACAAACAAGCAAAACCCTATGGGTGTGCCTGAGCTGGACAGTGTCTCCAGGGAGTTGAAGCTTTTTCAACTGAAACTGACTGTGCTGTCTTTGGCTCTTAGCGTCTTCCCACTGGGAAGGGAGATGGATGCATGTCCTACAGAGCAGCATTCCTTCTTCCTCTCTCCTCCTTCTTCTTTGCTGCAGGTCACACCCCTGCAAAGTTCTCTTGCCCTCTACCCCATCATTTCCTCCTTTTCTTCCTGGCCCCTACCCACCTCCCCCTGGTTTCCTTCCCACTTCTCGCCCTCAACTCTCCTCATTCTTCCCTAGCACCTCTCTCTCCAGCCTGAGCTTCATGATGTCAGAAAAGAAAAACAAGCCACTTTCTATGCTTTGTTTCTAAACCCAAGCCAATAAAATGCTTCTTTCATTTGAGGAGAAGGGAAAGCAATAACTCAGGCATTAGCAGGGAGTACAACACACTTATTTGTAGTCTTCTTGGAGCTCTGTGGGGCCAGCTCCTCCCACACGTAGGGCCTGCTCCCAGAGCACTGAGTGTGAGTATAAGACTCAGAAAATAGCCCCGAAGGACATGGAAGCAGCACGTTGTGACAGAGCTGTGGCCTGATACTGTGTTCCCCTCCTCTTGGGATATGACTGAGTCCCACCACTTGGCCAGGACCTAGGACAGTCTCCATCATCCCTGCACAAAGAAGGTTCAAATATCCAGAGCCCAGCTCGGGTGGCTTTCATGGCCAGGCCAGACCAGCCCTGCCTTCTACCCACTCCTGTAACAAGCTGCCATGAGCCCAGAATTCCCAGGGTGAGAGGAAGATTCACTTTGTGGCCTTAGGGATTCCCCAGTTTGATGGAGCCAGTCTATACAGTTCATAGTCTCAAAGAGCTTCTGGTCTGATGGAATCAACACAACCCCTCCCCTCAAGGTATTCCCGGGTTAGCAGCTCCCTCGTCCAATACTTGAAGAACACTACAGGGTGATGCAATAGAGAGGTAAGGCAAATGGTCTTTGGAGATAAGGGTCCTGCCCATAAATCCCAGCTCCAGTCTGAAATGGCATATTCATCTATGAACTGGGGCTTCCTTTCCTACCTTTTCCTAGCAACCTTCATCCCAGAGAGGCATCATGGAAGGCTTTAACTGTCACTCCCTCGAGCATGCCCTTGGCAGGACCCTGAAATGTCTGCCTCTCATGGCCATTTCCCCATTTCCTTTTTCTTCCCACCCTCCATGACTCTCCTGTCAATCTCTGCCTCTCAGGCTCTCTCTAGAGTAACAATAATGGTGCCTTTTTACAGAGGGCACTCTTCATGCCATATACTGCACCAGTTCCTTAAGAAAATCTCAATCTCCACTTCTTAGTTTTAGATCCACTCACCTTTCTGGGAATTGTTGGTTGCTAAAGACAAATTCTACTTCTCTGCGATTCTCATGCCTGGCTCAGATTGGCTGCACATTTTGGGTGCCCCATTACTGGGATGTCAATTGAATGAGACCTATACCAAATGTTGTGATTTGTAAACCTGCCCATAACAATCAGCTAGCACAGTGGCTCTGGGCCTCTTACACAGCTTAACATCTCAACTCCTACAGCCCAAAGTTCCCATCAGTGAGCTCATTTCTTGAGCCCGCTATTATTAGGTTGTAAATCCATTTTCCAGATGGTGTTGCTGGCACAGGGAAATCCTGGGACACTGGCTCAAAGTCACCCACTGCCCCACACCAGGAAAGATGATAAGTGTCTGGAGGTGGGTGGAAGAGGTGATGGAGGCCATGATATAAAGGGCAGGGGGCCCCACCCAGCCAGTGTGTCTCAGCGAGTGTCATGCCCCTCTCCTGCATACAGGCTGCCAGGTCCATGGTGCCTTGCAGCACTAATCCAGACTGCTGCAGTGGGCAGAGTAGAAGCCAGAGAGGCAGGCCTGACACGAAGCTAACATGACTGTCGCACTCCTGCCAGGGACCCTGAGGAGCTGTGAGGCTGGCTGCCAAGCAGTTAGGGCTGATCTTTGAGAATGGCCAGAATGGAAGGCCCCCTTCTCTGAACAACTGCCCAGAATGCAGAGTGACCCAAACAGGTGGAACTGTGACTTCTCAGATCCCTCCACTGCAGGGATAGCTGAGAGAAGACAGTGCCTATCACCATCCCTTCCTCAGTCTCCAGAACAGACTTGGGGTGGAGAGGGAAGGGGAAGGAGCAGCTCTAAGCTAGAGACTTCTGGATCCTTAATACAGGGTTCTGGCACTACTGGGTAAGAGAACTTCAGCTCTATCACCCCTGCTTCCTCTCGCATCCCCCAGGTTGGTTGGAGATCAGTTATGTCCTACCTAGCCTCTGGAGGGCACAGGAGAGCTATGGGTGACCAACTATCCCAGTTTGCCCACGACTAAAGTTGGGGAGGCAGGTTCCCCGGATGTGTGACTTCCAGTGCTAAAACTGGCAAAGCCCCAGGCAAAATAGGATGAATTAGTTACCAGGAGAATGGCCTTGTCTCACCTGTTATGGGCCCCTGGCTCCTGGTTCCCATCCTCCTTCTTGTTCTTTAAGCATCTCTCTGGAGGAAAAGTTTCCTGTTTAGCATCTGTCCTAGCACAGAGGTTAAAGGGGGCATGCTAGAGAAATCGATGAGTAGATAACATCCCCATGGTCACAGCCTATAAATGCTGAAACCAAGCACTAATGGCTTGTAGAGCACCCATGAGAGGTGTGTTGGAAAGAAGAGGAAGTTGACTATCTTCTAGGGAAGGAGGTGCTCAGACCAGGAGGCTGGGGCCTGTGACAATGACCTTACAGCTTTATGAAGGTTGCCCACTGTTCATCCCAGAGGAGCTCAAAGTGAAGACCCAGCTGTGAAGAGGGATGTCATGAGATTGGGAGCTTTCAGTGAGCTGGTGTGTGGGAAGGTAAGGCATCTCCCCCATGTGCATGGCAGCCAGCGTCTATATGTCCTTTCCTTGCACTCTTGTTTACGCATGCCCTCCTGGAGCAACCTCTTCCACCCTTTGTTGGTTCTTATGTTTTCTTCTCATTCTCAGCTGATCTTCCACGAAGTCTACTAAAAGGAGGAATTTCAATGAGCTTCCATTAGCCTTTATTTCACTTCCAGGTGAAACGCATGTACATATTTGATTAAGGGGTCCCATTACAGTTTCCAAGTTGGTGAAGGATATGTATCTTCTAACCTGGGCCTTTCACATAGAGGGATAGAACTCCTGAGGACAGGGCCCGTACACAGCAGAATGGATGCGTCAATCCTCAAATGTGATTGGGTGTCCTTTTCACCACCTGGCGTGGCTCTAGCACGCATATTGTGATTTTTATTATAGTGTGCTTTTAAAGGCTTTACAATATGATTTAAACTGTAATATTTATACTAAAATGAAATTCCTCCGCCTCTTCCATTATCATGTATGTGTGTGTATGCACATGTGTGTAAAATAACCATTGCATAATTCTTTTAATTGGGCATTTACAAACCACGTGGGGAGTAGAAAAAACTCCCCAGACTAATCCTCCAGGAAGGAAAAAAAATAATAGCTTCAAGGTTCTATATGTTTGGGGAGAGAAGCAGAATAACTGGCTAATGTTCATAAGAACTAATAATTAGCAAATTAGGACTCAAGGTATTTCTTTCTCACAGAGTAATCATTTGTTTGTCTTAAATGAACAAATGGGTTGATTACAATTATTAGCACGTGAGAGTGTTGACTGAGCCTCACTAGCAGCTGTGAAATGCAAACAGACGTGTGGAGACATAATCACATTCTCATTCCCACTAATGACTTTGATGAAGGCAGAATATCATACTAAAAACTGAAAAGATTAGCCTTGAGGCTATACGTTTATATGAAAGTTCTTTAATTAATGCATGTCATCTCTGTTCTTTGGGGCAGCCTTTTACTGCAAATCTGTTGCTTAAAAGCTAAGTATCCTAATGAGATCTTGCCATTTGCAACGACGTGGATGGAACTGGAGGGTATTATGTTGAGTGAAATAAGTCAAACAGAGAAAGACATGTATCATATGATCTCACTGATATGAGGAATTCTTAATCGCAGGAATCAAACTGAGGGTTGCTGGAGTGGGGGGTGGGGTGGGAGGGATGGGGTGACTGGGTGATAGACACTGGGGAGGGTATGTGCTCTGGTAAGCGTTGTGAATTGTGCAAGACTGTTGAATCTCAGATCTGTACCTCTGAAACAAGTGGTGCAATATATGTTAAGAAAAAAAGAAGAAGAAGAAGAAGAAGAAGAAGAAGGTAGCCGGAGGGGAAGAATGAAGTGGGGGAAATCGGAGGGGTAGATGAACCATGAGAGACGATGGACTCTGAAAAACAAACAGGGTTCTAGAGGGGAGGGGGATGGGAGGATGGGTTAGCCTGGTGGTGGGTATTGAGGAGGGCACATTCTGCATGGAGCACTGGGTGTTGTGCACAAACAATGAATCATGGAACACTTCATCTAAAACTAATGATGTATGGGGATTAACATAAGAATAAAAAAAAAGCTAAGTATCCTAGCATATATCATTATAAGAAAAAATTTTATCCCCCATAAATTTAGGGGTGTATGCAAATACTTTTTCAAAAACATTTTCTTCATATTATCCCCACATTTTTTAAATTTATTTCAGAGAGTGCGCGCGCAAGCGCGCGTGCACAGGCAGGGGGGAGGGGCAATGGGAGAAGCAGACTCCCCACTGAGCAGGGAGCCCAATGCTGGTGTGGGGCTCAATCCCAGGACCTGGGGATCATGACCTGAGCCAAAGGCAGATGCTTAACCAACTGAGTCACTCAGGCGCCGCCTCCCCACATTTTTTAAATGAAAAATTTCAAATATACTGAGAAGGGAAAAGAATTTATCAATAAACACCATATACTTATCGCCTATATTCTACAATCAACGTTTTCGAATGTTTGCTTTGTCGTGTATCTATTCTCTATCCATCCATTAATAAATCTTATTTTTGATGCATCTGAAAGCATATTACAGACATCGGTGCAATTCATCTTTAAATACTTCAGTATACATGTCACTAACTAGAGTTTGATACTTGTTTACAGTTCCTTTTTTAGGTGAAACTTACATACAGTGAATGCATCAACCTTAAATACACCATTTGATGAGTTTGGAAAAATAAAAGTGCTTGTGTGACCCAAAGTCCTAGAACATTGCCGTAGCTCCAGAAAGTTCACTCCCACCTCTTCCAGTCAATTCTGCAACACAGGCACTGTTCTGATTTTTTTCACCATGGCATCGTTTGCCAGATTTTATGTAAATGGAAGCATAAGCATACAGTACATATTCTTCTGCATAAGGGCTCTTTCACTTAGTTTCTGAGCGTCCTCCATACTGGGTGAATTGGTAAATCATTCCTTTTGATGGCTGAGTAGTAGCTCATTGAATGAATATATCAGTTTGATTACCCATTCTCCGGCTGATGGACACCTAGGCTGCTTTCAGTTCTGAGCAATTATGAATGAAGCTGATATGAACAACACTTCTGTGGATATATGCTCCCATCTCTTAAGGGTAAATATCCAGGAATGAACTTACTGGGTCATAGGTTAGATGTATGTTTAGTTTTATTAAAACAAAACAAGACAAAACAAAACACCTGCCAAAATGTTCCACAATAATTGGACCATTTTACACTCCCATCAGCAATACATGAGAACTCCAGTTCCAGTTCCACATCCTTATCAACAGTGATGCTGTCAGTCATTTTAACTTAGGGCATTCAAATGGGTATGCAGCAGTATATCAGTGTAGTTTTAATTTACATTTTCCTGATGACTAACGATATTGAACATCTTTTTTTATGTGATTATTGGTTGCTCATTTATCTTTCTTTGTGAAGTGTCTTTTCAAATCTTTGCCTATTTTTATTAGGTTGTTAGTCTTTTTATTATTGAGTTGCAGGGATGATGTATATATTCCAGACACTAGTCCTTTGTCAGATATATGTTTTGCAAATATTTCCCCCAATCTGTGGCTTGCCTGGTTCTTCCTCAGTAGTGTTTTTTTGATGAGCAGAAGTTTTTAATTTTTATGAAGTCTGATTTAGCAACGTTTTCTTTTATGGTTATTGTCTTCCTTAATCCTGTCTAGGAAACCCTTGCTATCTATCCCTAAGTCACAAAGATATTTTCCCAGTTTCTTCTGGTAGCTTTATAGTTTATGATCCATATCAAATTAATTTTTGTGTGTGTGTAAAGCAAGAGCTGAGATTAATTTTTTCCATGTTAATATCTGGTTCTTTCAATATTAGAAAAGACTTTCCTTTTCTCCATTACATCGATTTGGTGCCTTTAGTGAAAATCAAATGTTTATAGATATATGAGTCTATTTTGAGGCTCTCTATGCTATCCCATTGACCTATTTGCTGATCTTCATGTCAACCCATACTGTTTGGATTAATACAGCTTTTATAACAAGTCTTGGAGACAAATAGCATAAGCCCTCTCCAACTTTGTTCTTTTTAAAAGGATTGCTTTATATATTCTAAATCCTTTGCATTTCAATATAAAATTTAAAATTAGCATGTCAGTACCCTTTTTAAAAAATCTGTTGGGATTATGACTGGGATTGTATTGAACCTAAGGGGAAAATCTAATTCAAGGAGACTTGACATCATACCAATTTTGAGTCTTCCAATTCATGAATATGGGATATCATTCCAGTTATTTAGATCTTCTTTACTTTTTCTCAATGTGTTTTATATCTTTCAGTTTTGCATTTACCTTCTTAAATTTATTCCTAAGTGTTTTATGACTTGTTACTATTAAACGTAGAATTTTAAGAATTTTTTATTGGTGTGTAGAAATCTAGTTGCCTTTAGTATTTAACCTTATATCTTGTGATCTTTCTAAAGTCACTTGTTAACTCTAGTAGTTTTGTAGTACAAATCCTAATTCCTGAGCATTTTCTATATAAACAGCCAGATCATCTACAAATACAGTTTTATTTCTTTCTTTCCAATCTCTATGCCTTTCTTGGATTCCCCACTGGCCGTCATGTCTAGTTTGTCGTTGAATTAAATTGGCGAGATGGGTATCCTTCCCGTGTTCTCTATCTTAGGATTGTTGGAAAATAATTCTCCATGGATCTCATGCATTTGTGCAAGAGATTTCTCTTCTGTAAGAGAAATGTGTACAGGCAGAGACACGAGCTTCTGGATTATCTTTTATTCTGGACTATCTTTTCAAGACTATTTGTACAGTGAACAGCCTAGGAAAACAGAGATAGTGTCTCCTTCTGCTAAAGAGGAACAATTTCTTTGCTGTCTAAGATAGTCCTTCCA
This sequence comes from Mirounga angustirostris, assembly GCF_029215605.1. Lineage (NCBI taxonomy): Eukaryota > Metazoa > Chordata > Mammalia > Carnivora > Phocidae > Mirounga > Mirounga angustirostris. The sequence continues at coordinate 36,948,483 of NW_026991716.1, forward strand.
AGGCAAAGGCTGGGCAGGTTTGTATGCAAACCCTTATAAAAGATAGAGTTCCCTAAGCTTAGCATTCCTCATCTGTGACACAAAGCTAGTTTGTGCAGAGTATCCATTTAGGCCCAATAGGACCTGGGGGGACAATGATAAGAACATGAAGCTCATGCTACCTGCTGTGCAGTGAGCAATTAAGCTCTTTGTTTCTGACACAGAGGTCTCATGTCACCCGTTAGCATCAGCTATGGATTGAATTGTGTCCCCCCCAATTCATATGTTGTAGCATTAAACCTCAATGTGACTAACCCCAATGCATTTAGAAATAGGGCCTATAAGGAGATGACTAGGGTTAAGTGAGATTATAAGGATGGGGCCTTGACTCTATAGGATTAGTGTCTTTATAAGAAGAGACACCAGAGAGCTTGTTTCTCTCTCTCTCTCTCTCTCTCTCTCCCCCCACACACACGCTCTCATTCTCTCTCTCACTCTTCCTCCCTCTCTCCCTCCTTCCATCTTGTTCTCTCTCTCATTCTTTCTCTCCCTCTGCCACACTCAGAGCAAAGACGATGTGAGGACCAAGTACTGACAATAAGACAGCAAGGGAGCTCTCACCTGAAACTAAACCCTGCTCGAAACCTGACCTTGGACTTTCTAGCCTCCAGAACTGGGAAAAATAAAATTTCTATTGTTTAAGCCACATTTGGTGGTATTTAGTTAAGGCAGCCCCAACCAACTGAAAACAATATCCATAAGACTGTGGTCGTCTAACTTGTTAGCTTGCAAGTAGAGTAAAATTCAGATTCTTCATGTTTCTTGACAAGAGGGAAAGCATTAAATCTTTAACTATTAAGTATAATGTTTGCTATAAGATTTTTGTGGACATTTTTAATCAAATTGAGGAAGTTCTCCTCTATTTTCAATTTGCTAAGAGTTTTTAATATAATTGGGTGTTGCATTTTTGTCAAGTGCTTTGTCTACAACTGCTGATGTGGTCATTTTTTCTCCTTTATTCTGCTAATATAGAGAATTACATTGATTGATTTTTGAATGTTAAATCAATCTGGCATTACTGGAATAAACCTTACTTAGTCATGATGTCACATAAATACGTATGCATTGCTATACTCATTTTGGTAATATTTTGTTAAAGAATCTTGTTTGTTGTTGTTGTTGTTGTTGTTGTTAAGGAATTTAGGTTCATGAGGGATATTGGTCCATTACATTTTTTTTTTAAATACTGTCTTTTTCTGGTTTTGGTATTAGGGTAATGCTGATCTTATAAAATAGGTTAGAAAGTTTTCTCACCTTCTTTGTTTTATGGAAAAGTTTAAATTAGTTAGCTCAGGCTACCATAACAAAACATCATAGACTGGGTGTCTTAAATAACAGAAATTAATGTTCTCACACTTCTGGAGACTGAAAGTCCAAAATCAAGGTGCCAGCATGGTCAAGTTCTGATGAAAACTCTCTTCCTGGCTTGTAGATGGCTACCTCTCCCCTGTGTCTCCCATGGCAGAGAGAGAGAGAGAGGATCTATGGTGTCTCTTGTTATAAGGACACTAATCCCACCATGGGGCCCCACCCTCATGACCTCATCTAAACCTAATTACCTCCCAAGGGTCCCATCCCCAAATACCAAATTCCAAATTAGGGCATAGGTTTTCAACATATGGATCGAGGCGTGGGGGTACAATTCAGTCCTTTGAAGAGTTTGAGTAGAATTGGTATTATTTCATTCTTAAATGCTTGATAGAATTTACCAGTGAAATCACCTGAGTTTTCTTTGTGCAAATGTTTTAATTACAAATTCAATTTCTTTACTAGCTATAGAACTATTAATATTTTTCTATTTATTCTTGAATCGGTGTGCAATTTGATTCTTTCAAGAAATTGTTCCATTTAATCTAAATTATTAAGTTTATTGGGACAAAGTTACTCATATTTCCTTATTATCTTTTTAATATCTTTAAGATCTATAGTGATGTTCTCACTTTATTCCTGAGATTAGTCATTTGTATTTTTCTTTTATTTTCCTTAATGAATCTCGCCAGAAGTTTTGTTGTAGCTTTTGATGGGTGATTTTTTCCTGTCATCTGTTTTTGACTTCACTGATTTCTGCTTTTATCTTTATTCTTTTTTCCCTTCTACTTACTCTGTGTTTGCTTTACTCTGTTTTCCAGCTTCTTTTTAAAATGATTTTATTTATTTGAGAGAGAGAGAGGAGAGAAGGGGCAGAGAGAAAGGGAGAGGGGGAGAGAAACCCAAGCAGATTCCACCCTGAACTTGGAGAACAATGCCGGGCTCAATCTTAGGACCCTGAGGTCAGACCTGAGCTGAAACCAAGAGTTGGATGCTCAACCAACTGTGCCACCCAAGCGCCCCTGTTTTCCAGCTTCTTAGGTGGAACCTTAAATAATTGATTTCAGACATTTCTTTCTTTCTAATATAAACATTTAAAGCCATAAATTGCCCTCTAAGCACTGCTTTAGCTATCTCCCACAGATTCTGATGTGGTGTATTTTTTATTATCACTCATTTAGAAGTATTTGTAATTCCTCTATGATTTTTCTTTAATTTATGATCCTTTGGAAAAATGCTCAATTTCTAAATCTTTGTAGTTTTGTGGGTATTTCATTGTTATTGATTTCTAATTTGGTTTTATAGTGGTCAGAAAGCATATCCTGTATACCTCCCATCCTTTTAAATTTACTGAGACTCCTTTTATTGACCAGAACATTTCCACCTCACGCAACAGACCAGGTGCATTTGAAAAGAATGTGCATTCTACAGTTGTTGGAGGTAGTATTCTATAAATATCAATTAGGCCAAGGTAGTTGCTATTTCAAACTTGACTCTGATTTTTGCTTCTGGTTTCCTTGCCTAGACCAGGGGATTGAAAACAAAAACAAAATTTGAGCTGCTGTGAGCATTATATCAGTATGTAAAAATATATAAAGCACTTGCTTGGTACATGCAATTTTTTTAAAATGCCAGTTATCTTTCTCTTGTGTGGCCCCATTCCCTATGCCAGCTCATCTTGAGGTGCCAGCTCATCCTGAGGTCTGATGATCAGCCAAGGTGAATTTAATGAATAGACAGACAGAGCTCCCAAACTGGAGCTACACTCTTCCTGGCCCCTGCTTCCTCACCACAGTCATCAGAATCTGACAGTATTAGGCTGTGATCCTCTCTTATCTCCTGGCTGCCTCAGAAAATACCATGAGTAGACTATCAGAGGACTTGTCAGGAACCTGGGGCCAGAGAGCCTCAACATTGGGACTTGCAGGTGCCGTAAGCACCTTAGTCCCACATCCTTTTTCCATGGCAGACATCACTGGGACATGGTCCCAGCACATCCTTCCTCCCAGAATCTGCGGATAAGACTGCTGGTGGTCCCCAGTAGCCACTCTCTCCTCCTCCTTTTACTGATCTATTATAAAAATACCCCCCCCCTTTAGCTGGACAGGTGGCCTCTCAAACAAGGACTACATCGCTTCTTAGCCTCTTCTGCGGGAAGGTGTGGCCGTGTAACTAACGGCTGCCCAATGGAAGTGAAGAAAAGGGATGTGTACAACTTCCTTGTTATGCTCTTACGGTGAAGAGGCATGTGCCTCCCTTGCCCTCCTCTGGCTAGAATGCAGGCAGGGTATTGGTGAGATGTCATCTCGGAGCCGCAACATAGAAGAAGTTTGACTCCTTGGCAACCTTGGGATCGAGGGACACAAAGCCGTCTCACCTGCCCCAGATGACCCACCATAAAGTGCACTTCAGTCTTATTCAAGCCACCGTATTTTGAGGTCTCTTTGTTACAGTGGTCTAACCTGAATTCTGATTGATAGTGAAGCCTTCCCACCCCAGAAGTCCAGTCAGCCTCTACTAACAGATCAGTATTTCAGTTGAGACCCAGTTGCCATCCTGATTTAGGCTTTAGATCCCAGGTGTGTAGACTGTCATCTCTGTGAGGTGAGGAGCAATATTTGCCTTGTTCACCACCAAATACCTGGCATCTAGCTCAGTGCTGGATCTCAGCAGGGGCTTAATAAATATATGCTGGACGAATATGTGAATAAATAAACCTTGTCCTTCACAAGATGTAACATTAGCCAGACCACCACCCCTTGGAGTAAGAATAACTGTCCACTACATCACCTTTTTCCCACTATGACAAAGCACAAGGAGAAATTTCTTGAAGTTTCATGACTGAAAAAATCTGCATTTCTCCTAAGCAAAATTTTCTGAGATTTAGAAAATGTTAGGCCGCTGCTAAAGTTAAAATATATTGTTCTTTGGCTTCCAGGAAATTGAGACTTGACCTTGGACTCCATGATTGCAAATGTATAGCACCCGCAGTAGATGCAATGTTGTGCTGAGTAGATCCCTCCTTCAGGGCTCAGGTACCCATTCCCCCAGCTGCTCAGTGTTGCTGACTGGCTGCTCACATATGAATCCTAGGATTTCCAGATAAAATACAGGACACTCTGTTAAATTGAATTTCAGATGAACAACATACCCTTTCAAAAAAAATTTAAGTATATTCCATGTGCTATTTGGGACATACTTATACTAAAAAGGATTTATTGGTAATCTGAAATTTGAATTTCACTGGGCATCTCCTATATTTATTTGCTCAACCTTGACAATTCTACCCTTGGCTGAAGAGATCTACCTTACCTGAGGTCACACCACTCCCCCTAGCAGCCCACATCCAAAGACTGATCCAGGTGGGAGTGGAATGGTTTGGCTTGGCCCCAATTCCATTTTCATTCCACTTCCTGTTACAGTGATCGAATCATGGCCCAGCTTCTACTCCTGCCCAGTCCTGCCGCTTGCCCTTCCCTTCCATAAGTGTAGGTCCCGAGAACAACGCTAATAAACTTCTTAATGCTAACGTCCTCAGACTGTTTCACGGGGAGCCGGGCCTGAGAGGATACCTTTCAGCCACAACCTTCCTCCCTGGTTTTGCCTCCTTTACCCCTTTTTCCTTTTATTTGTGCTTCCTAATTTATTTTATTCTCTTGTAGTAAATGTGTTTTTGTAAGGCCTTCCAGATTCTCTTATAGAACTAGGTGGCATATATAAATGTAGGTATAAGTTATCTGCCATATGTATGTATGTATATATACATGTACGTATTTTTTTTAACCTGACATTTTGCATGAGAGATAACCAGAAAGAACACTGGAGAAGGAATCCCAGGTCTTGCCCTATGTCCACAAATACCACCTGTGATGAAGGTAAGTCACATAACATCTTTAAAGCATCTATCTAAAGAGCAAGGTTTGCAAGATTTGCTTTATAGATCTTCCGCACAAAGGGCTGGGTATTGGAGGGCTCTGCACAGGTAAAGCTCTTTACAACTCTAGTTTGTGCTGTGGTTCAGGCTGGGCCTGGACCCCAAACTCACGGACTCCTTAGTGACAGTCTTCCAGAGGGGGAGCAACTCCCTGCATTCCAGTGAGACAGAAGTCACCATTCTGCCAGCGATGGGCATCCACTGGTTGATGTGATGCTGCCTACGGTGCATCTTTGCTACATGACTGTCTCTCTACACTAATCCTGTGCTTCTGTGCTGATATCCCAGTAAGTCTTAAGAGGTCATTGAAATGAGTAAGGAAGAGATGCCTCAGCTCCCTGGAAAGCAGGAAAGGTGCTGAGCTTCCGTTTAAACCACAGAGCCAAACACCCACCTGGAAAACAAAAGGCGCTTAAGGATGGTAGACATGAGCTAAAGGTGTCCCCAGGGAGCTGGCTAATGGAAGAATTATGCAGAAAGACACTCAGGGGAGGGCAGTGGTGGTGGAGCCACCAGGCTGCCATCCGGGCAGCTCTGACACCCTCCAACCTAAGACACAGGCAACACCAGTGTGGCAGGCTGCCCAGGTTTGAACTCTGATGGCCTCAACCTTGGCCACACATAGACTCACCTGGGGACCAATAAATCTCTTCAAGTGGAGCAGGGAGCAGTGCTTTTGAAAACTCCCCAGGTGAGCCCCATGTGCAGCCTTGGGTGTGGGTGTAGGCATCTCCCCTGACCAGCTCTGCTGCCTGGGCCCAGTCACTTCATTCTCAGTCTTCCTTTCCTCATTGGTAACAGAGGAGAATGCCCTCCTGCTATGGTTGCATGGAGGTGCTCCAGAAAGATGTTGAAGTCCTAGCCCCTGGTGCTGTGAATGTGGCCATATTTAGAACTGAAGTCTTTACAGATGCAATCAAGTTAACATGAGATCATTAGGGTGGATCCCTAATCCAATATGACCAGTGTCCTTATAAAAGGGAGAATTTGAACACAGCTATTCGCAGGAAGAAAGCCATATGAAGACTGGTATTTTGCTGAGCCCAGGAGCTACCAGAAGCTAGGAGAAGGGCCCAGACCAGACCCTTCCCTAGTGCCTTCAGAGGGAATGAGGCACTGCTGACACCTCGATCTTGGACATCTGGCCTCCAAGAACCATGAGACAATACATTTCTATTGTTCAAGCTACCCAGGTTGTGGTACTTTATTGTGACAGCCCTAGCAAACTAATACACCACCCTAAAGGGGATTTATAAGACTTAAGAATAAAATATATAAGGCCTCTGACATTAACGTATGCACTCAGTAAATTATGATGACAATATTATTGTACTTTTCTAAGTCTTTTTCTCTTTATATACTGCAGCTGTGTGGCCATGGATAAATTACATCACCTCTCTGTGCCTCAGTTTTTTTAATCTGTAGAAGGGCCACAGCAAGAATACCCATGTCATAGGATTGTTATGAGATAAAATACACTCAAGTGTGGAACGCACTTAGAACAGTGCCTGGCACATAGCAAGTTCTCCATAAAAAGGACCAGCATGATGATGATATACAGTGAGAGGGAGGGACTAGATAATCCTTCTAGAAGCATTTCCAGCTAGAAAAGCAATCAACCACTGCTTTCAACATGGTCAAACAAATGTCAAAACTTCTCTGCAGGTTGGTTAAAGAGTAAAACTTGTGGGGAAGATCATTTAGGAAGTCCAAGGAGAGACGTCCTGGGCCAGGGAGACCTCAGGTGCCTCTGACACTGGGTCCTGGGATTCATCTCTGAACCGACAACTGCTGCCTGGTCTGGAGTTTGTCCCTTGGGTCCTCACTGTGTGGAATGTGGTTGTTACAGCCCATGGAATAATCAAGCCCAAGTAGGTCCAAGTGTGAGGGGCCATGGGGGAGCCCGGGGCATAGACAGATGGCCCCGAGGAGCTGTCACCTGGGGTGGGACCATCTAGCTCCCAGGGGAGCCAAGGAGGGCAGGGGTCTGTGTGATATCACCCTACCCACTGTGTTGAACAACCCGAGGGGGCACTGGGGACGGTGAAGGTGACAGTGACAATGTCTGAGTCTTGCTGTGATTGGACGACAGGCCCAGCCCATACATACTAAGCTTGGGAGGCTGGGAGGATAAATCTGCCCTTTTTTATTGATGCTTTCGCCTTGTCCTCCCAGAGAAATCTGATTATCTGCTATGCTGGAGGACGTCAAAATGAAATGTTTGCCTCCAGGTCCCTACTTGTGGGGGAGGCTGGGGCCAGCTCCTGCCTTCCTGTCAACAAACCATCATTAATCCCCCTCTCTTACAGTCGATATCTGATGTCACTTCTTCTGGTTTATGTGGCTCGGTGACCTTCCTTTATTTTGTTCCTTATAAAGACGGCTCCAATGGGGCTGATCCTCCCGCAAGCCCTTTAATTCAGAGGGTGTTAAATCAGAGGGAGCCATCTGGGAGAGCCAGCAACTCCTGGGGTCAGCTTCGTGGGGTTCTGGCCACCTGCTGCCCCAGCCACTGTTGTAGCGTGTTTCTGTGCGTGTGACATGGTCCTTGCTTCTCCCTTGGATGGGAATTTCTTACCTTCTCTCAGTAAATATGCCTTCCAGAAGGCTCCAGCTCAGCTGCTCCCAAAGGGCATCCTGGACTCTGAAGTTATGGCTCCTTATAGGCGCCTTTGCTACACCTACACACACACACACACACACACACAGTCTGCCCTAGCTTCGCCAATTCTGTCTCCCAAAGCCAAAAGCTTCCTACCCTAACGGCTAAGACACAAAAGATCTCAACCCTGGTTATGTATTTGTATCACCAGGGGAGCTTTAAAAAAACACAGATGTCTGGAGAAAAACTTTTACCAAGCACTTTACAAAGAGGCTACCTAAGTGGACACTAAACATGTCCAGGTGCTCAGCTTCACTAGCCATCATAGAAATGCAGAATAAACCACAGCGGGATTCCCCTGCACACCCCCTAGGCTGCCAAAAGTGAAAAGTACAGACGATACCAAGTCCTAGCTGGGTGTAAAGACACCAGAGTTCTCATACACTGCTGGTGGGAGTACAAACAGCACAGTCACACCAGAAAACTACTTGGCAGTGTGGCAACTAAATGTACATGTGCCTCCTGACCCAGCACTTCCCTAGGTGTGTACCCACAGGAAGGCATGCCCATACCCACCAAAAACACACGCTGAAGTGTTCATAGCAGCATTCGCCTCAGTGAGCCAACACAGAAATGATTCATATGCTCATCAATCAGAGAACCGACAGAGGTGGCAGGTTCACAAAATGAGATTCTAGAGCACAATGAGATGAACAAATGTAATGACAGGCAACCGCGTGGATGCCTCCCACCAACATAATGCTCATGAATGAGGCCACACATCCAAGAATGTCGGCACGCTTTTATTCCATTCGTATGACGTTTGCAAATGGGCAAAACCAATCTCAGACGTCAGAAGTGGGGATACTGGCTGACCTTTGGGGGACACCGCGAGCGGGCACAAGGAGGATTCCTAGTGGCTGGTGATGCTCTATTTCTTGAGTTGGGTGCTAGTTACATGAGTGTATTCAGTTTGTGAACGTTCATCCAGTGTGTACATTTAGGATTTGAAGACTTTTCTAGAAGGATGTTATTCAACAAATAGACTTAAAAAAAAAAAAATACCAGGGGTGCCCGGGTGGCTCAATCAGTTAAGGGTCTGATTTTGGCTCAGGTCATGATCTCAGGGTCCTGGGATTGGCCTCTTGTTGGGCTCCATGCTTAGTGGGGAGCCTGCTTCTCCCTCTGCCCCTTCCCCCACTCGTGCTCACTCTCTCTCCCTCTCTGGAAATCTCTGTGCTCCATGGAGTCAAATGGTGCCTCTGCTAGAGCTCAAGTAAGAAAGGGAGCACACACCAATTTTATAAGCCAGGCTTCTCCACCTGTCTTTTTCCAGACCTACCACCTGGGAGAAGGGGTAGGGTAAAGAACACATGGGGTTTCCCAACTTTCCCCTATGCTCAGGGATCTTTTTCAGCATTCCTAACTTCTTAGCACCCCAAGCCAAACCCCAAAGACCTTCAGTTCTGGATTTGCTCTGCCAGCCAGGGGGACACAGGCATTCTTCAGTTCCCCACCCATGTCCAGGTGTCAGGGACTGTACCCAGGTAGAGAGAGAGCCGGGAACCCCACAGGCTTAACTGGAACATTCTAACTCCATTAAGCAAGCAGAAAAGTTGCCAAGGGAAGCCAGTATGCAGATGTTGCAGAGTTATTCTGTCTGGAGAAAATGCCACCCCGCCTCCCCGAGCAGGGAATGGGGCAGGGGGCCAAGCTCAAAAGTTTCCTGCCCCCTCTGAGTTTGCTGAGGATTTTGTTCCAACATTAGTCATCGAGATGTTTAAGAATATGACAGCTCGGCTCCCAGATAGGGGAGTGGGGGCAAATGGTTGTGGGGGACGACTGCCAATCAGCCGATAGAGCAGATGTCTGACGAGGTGAGCCCTTCCTCATTTACCTTCTCCGGAGGAAGTGTGGGTGGTGGCCAGAGACCTTAACACTGCCCCAGGCCTGGCCCCTGGGGCTGGGGAGGGCCCGGGGTGAAAGCAGGGTCGTTCCCTTTGGCGACCCGCAATGCATAATTTTCCTCAAGTCCTCATGCAGCCCACAAGCAAATTTATTCCATTTGTTGAAGTTAAGGAAAATGGCATTGCACAATTTCAGCTGAAAAGCATGGCTCTGAGAGAGAAGGGAACCTGTATCCCACCACGGACAAAAGAACAGAAGTACTTATCAGCTGTGAGAAGAAAATGTCATCTGCTTTTCAAATGTCACGCGCAGCTATGGATCACCCTGGACCCAAGGGGTTTCCATGTTTAAAAACTGAAGGCCTTTATGAAGACCTGTAGAGACAAACATGGACTCCCAGGATGTCAGCAAATACTTGGCTGGAAAAGAGACTAATAGGGACCAGGTACGGAGAGAACGACACACAAGGTGACAATGACACACACACACACATGCCCAGTAAGAAGTGGGGACAAAGAAAGACAGGCACCCTGAAGCAGAGAGGGCGCACCAGCACCCTCTGCCCACAGAGCAAGTTATAAATACATGGGGAAGGATAGCAGAGTCATTAACCCCGCAGGGAAACAGATGACACCTCTCTGGTCATCTCTTCTCCAGCACTTGGATCCCCTGGCTGCATCCCCTGCAGAGTCCACTGGTCCAGAGCCTTGTATTTCCCTTCCCCCTTGCTCCAGACCCCTGTCCTGGAAGCTGTGCTGGGATGTGATGAGTAATTCCCCCAATCCCTGTGAATTTTGCATGCAAACCCACTTGGCTGGGGTTGAAGCTTCTAACTGTAAGAGCTGAGGCACACGGCTCCAAGCCCACGTGGGGGAGGGAGATCAGAACAGCAGAACCAACTGGTCGGTGGTTGGTTTCCTGAGGGATGGAGGGCAGAACCACGATCTTCCCTAAATCCCTGTATCGGACAACCCTGCTGGGTTTGGGGGAGGGGACATTAATGGAACTGCAGGTCCTAAATATGGGGCTAGATAGACATGCAAGCCATGGTGAGAGAGAACATGAGACTCTTCTAGGTGGTCGGAGATGGAGATGGAGCAGATGGAGCAGGGCAGAGCCACTTAAGGACTGGTAGTAAGAGAGAAGAGCTATTTCTCCTGGAGCCACGGCTTGGCCAATGGAGGTTTGTCTCTGGGGCCCTGGGGGAGAGCCCCCCAGGCTAGAATTCTCTCCCTGGTTTTGGATATGACTGGAAATACCTTGGCATCTGTTAGGGCGCTTTCAGCTGTCAGTAGCAGAATATCTAATTAAGCCAACATTTATGATTTGCATAACAAAAATTAGAGATAGGCCATTTCCCAGGTGATTACGGGCAGTCCATGAGCTGAGCTCAGATTCGAGGGGAGAGGACACGGACCCTACATCTTGGGGGGGTAGTGTGAACAAATTTGAGAAAAAAAAATGGGAAAATAAATACATATTGTTTTAGGCAAGTGCATTTCGGTGTGGTCTTTTTATACAGCATCATTGTGACAATGACCCACCGATAGGCCTTTCAAACCATATCATGCGGGGAATCAGCCAGCCACTGTTGCAAGATTGGCCTGGTGTGGAGGAAAGGGACCTACAGAGAGGCCATTGGAGGTGGCCTCCACACCTCCCGTGGTCTTTCCCCTCTCAATCACCCTCACCGAAGGAGCCCACAGAAGCCCCTCTGCCCTTCAGGTTCCACCCGCCTTCCTGATCTGCTATTTTCAGACTCCTTATTACTGCCAAAGCTGCACACTCTTTGGTTGGGCCCCCTCATTTGTTGCTCACAAAGCCTCCTCTGCAGACCTTCCTTTCTTAAAAATTCCTATTTATTCTCTCTTTGTACTACATGGGCTCCACAGTTGCTTTCTCAAGCAAGAGGCCAGCTCCGTTGGAGTCCCACAGGCCAGCCAATTTGGTGAGGCAAGGGCACCTTATCTCCTGCCTTTTCTCCAGGTGGCTCTGACCCTTGTAATCTTTCATCCATCAGCCTTCTCTGGATGGTTCTCCACGGTTTGCCTGCCCCTCACTCCAGCCTTGGTGCTCCTTAAGTGGTCAGGACTCGGGTTTCTACTCCTCACCCAAGATGGAGCTCTATAATGCCCTGGATTTCAGGAACCCCCTGCATTCAGTCAACACCTGAGTCTTACCTACTGTCCATGTACCTGCCACTGTGCTAGGTTCAAGGGCACACAGTCCCGGGCCTGCCCTAGAGGGGTGTGCACGTCGCATTGAGAGGCATGGGCAGAAGTGAAGATGTGCCATACAATGTTATCACGGGGGTCTTCATATTCCAAAAGATGTTTCTTGAGAGCCTGGTTTGAGCAGAGCAGTGTGCTGGGCACTGGGCACCACCGTGCTGTGTCCTACACAGTGGCCGAGAGGTCCTCAGTGGGAGGGAGAACCACTTCTCCAACATGGTAGCTGCTCACTGACACCCAAAATTGGCTCCCTTCCCACCCCTGCCCCTGCTTCCCCACACCTCTGCTGGCACTACATGAGCTCACTTCCTGAATAAACTAACGGCATCCAAATCCTTGTCCCAGAGTCTGCTTTGGGGAGAGCCCTGGATAAACATAATAACAAGCAGCAATAGACACAACACTGTGAGAGTTAACCATGTACCAGTCCCCTCTTGAATTGCTTGACTTTCATTAGGCATCAGTCTCTACAATGCCTAAGGATTGCAACGACCTCCATTTTGAGAAGGAGATATAGTCACTAGAGGGGAAACTGGCACAGAAGACCTTTGGCCAAAATCCAGGATTCCAGGCCCAGCTCTGGACCAAGTTGTTCAGGATATTGGGCTAGAACCTCAGTTTCCCCTCCCTTCACCATGGGATGATGCCCTCTGTCTGCCCTCCTCAAAGGCCTTGTAGAGCTATCGTAAAGGGGTTGTAAAGCTCCAGCAACAGAGAGGGCATGAAGAGCCTGAAGATGAAGAACATGCTGATTTCTCCAGGCAGCTTCTCCCAGCCCTCATTATGGGGATTCCATCTAGGAGGCCTGAGATCCCTGTTCCTGCCTCTCCCCATTCCCAAAGCACCTTTGGAGCTCACAGCCCTGGGAAGCTCTTCTCCAGAAGTGCTCAGTCTCTTCTCTAATGTCCTAGTCTTCTGTTTGTTTATTTGTTTGTTTAAAATCTCCCCTGCATGGTGCACCTGGGTGGCTTAGTCGGTTTAGTGTCCCACCCTTGACTTCAGGTCACGCCATGATCTCAGGGTCTTGGGATCCAGCCCCATGTCATCGGGCTCTGCACTCAGCGGGGAGTCTGCTTCAGAATCTCTCCCCCCCCGCCCCCCCCATCGTGCAAGTGCATGCTCTCTCAAATAAATAAATAAATGAAATCTTTTAAAAAATTAATAAAACAAAATCTCCCCTACAGACTGGGCTCCTTGATGGTAGGGCTGTGTCTCGCCTCGGACTGTGTCTCCCCCCTCAGACTGGGGCTCCCTGAGGGCAGGGCTGTGTCTCCCCCCTCAGACTGGGGCTCCCTGAGGGCAGGACTGTGTCTCCCCCTCAGACTGGGGCTCCCTGAGGGCAGGGCTGTGTCTCCCCTCAGACTGGGGCTCCCTGAGGGCAGGGCTGTGTCTCCCCCCTCAGACTGGGGCTCCCTGAGGGCAGGACTGTGTCTCCCCCTCAGACTGGGGCTCCCTGAGGGCAGGCCTGTGTCTCCCCCTCAGACTGGGGCTCCCTGAGGGCAGGGCTGTGTCTCCCCCTCAGACTGGGGCTCCCTGAGGGCAGGGCTGTGTCTCCCCCTCAGACTGGGGCTCCCTGAGGGCAGGCCTGTGTCTCCCCCTCAGACTGGGGCTCCCTGAGGGCAGGCCTGTGTCTCCCCCTCAGACTGGGGCTCCCTGAGGGCAGGGCTGTGTCTCCCCCTCAGACTGGGGCTCCCTGAGGGCAGGGCTGTGTCTCCCCCTCAGACTGGGGCTCCCTGAGGGCAGGCCTGTGTCTCCCCCTCAGACTGGAGTCCCTGAGGGCAGGGCTGTGTCTCCCCCTCAGACTGGGGCTCCCTGAGGACAGGGCTGTGTCTTCCCCCCTCAGACTGGGGCTCCCTGAGGACAGGGCTGTGTCTTCCCCCCTCAGACTGGGGCTCCCTGAGGACAGGGCTGTGTCTTCCCCCCTCAGACTGGGGTTCCTGAGGCAGGGCTGTGTCTCCCCCTCAGACTGGAGTTCCCTGAGGGCAGGGCTGTGTCTTCCCCTCAGACTGGGGCTCCCTGAGGGCAGGGCTGTGTCTCCCCCTCAGACTGGGGCCCCCTGAGGGCAGGACTGTGTCTTCCCCTCAGACTGGGGATCCCTGAGGGCAGGGCTGTGTCTCCCCCTCAGACTGGGGCTCCCTGAGGGCAGGGCTGTGTCTTCCCCCTCAGACTGGGGTCCCTGAGGGCAGGGCTGTGTCTCCCCCTCAGACTGGGGCTCCCTGAGGACAGGGCTGTGTCTTCCCCCCTCAGACTGGGGTTCCTGAGGTAGGGCTGTGTCTCCCCCTCAGACTGGGGCTCCCTGAGGACAGGGCTGTGTCTCCCCCTCAGACTGGGGCTCCCTGAGGGCAGGGCTGTGTCTTCCCCTCAGACTGGGGCTCCCTGAGGACAGGGCTGTGTCTTCCCCCCTCAGACTGGGGCTCCCTGAGGGCAGGGCTGTGTCTCCCCCTCAGACTGGGGCTCCCTGAGGGCAGGGCTGTGTCTTCCCCTCAGACTGGGGCTCCCTGAGGACAGGGCTGTGTCTTCCCCCCTCAGACTGGGGCTCCCTGAGGGCAGGGCTGTGTCTCCCCCTCAGACTGGGGCTCCCTGAGGGCAGGGCTGTGTCTCCCCCTCAGACTGGGGCTCCCTGAGGGCAGGGCTGTGTCTTCCCTTCAGACTGGGGCTCCCTGAGGACAGGGCTGTGTCTTCCCCCCTCAGACTGGGGTTCCTGAGGCAGGGCTGTGTCTCCCACTCAGACTGGGGTCTCTGAGGGCAGGGCTGTGTCTCCCCTCAGACTGGGGCTCCCTGAGGACAGGGCTGTGTCTTCCCCCCTCAGACTGGGGTTCCTGAGGCAGGGCTGTGTCTCCCCCTCAAACTGGGGCTCCCTGAGGGCAGGGCTGTGTCTCCCCCTCAGACTGGGGCTCCCTGAGGACAGGGCTGTGTCTTCCCCCCTCAGACTGGGGTCCCTGAGGCAGGGCTGTGTCTCCCCCTCAGACTGGGGCCCCCTGAGGGCAGGACTGTGTTTCCCCCTCTGGGCAGTCCCAATATCAGTCCTCAGCATGGGCAGCTGAAGCACAAACCTTTACGTTGGGCAATCCCATGTCTGATCCAGGAACTCTGAGCAGCTCTGGGACCTGGGGAGTGGGGAGGCTGGGATCTTGACCCAGACTGATGGGGAGGAGAGAGTCCAAGTATTAACTGAGGATGTCCTAATTCTGTTTGTGTAACTTTCCACTTGACTTATTTATAGGTGTCCACACCGAGTGAGTTACTGGCAGTGGTTCTGCCACATCTAGGGATCTCTGTGGGGGTGGGGACGGGGGGGGGGAGAAAGAGGGGAGGGGCAGAGAAGAAAGGGGGGGTCTCTAGGACAGAGGCTAAGGGAAATGTGCCCTGGACCCCCCAGTTCCCAGGCTCCCACAAGAGCTATATGGGCCAAGCTGTACCATTTCACGTGATGTTTTTATAAAGAAGGTTTTGGTACAGGATATATTTCTGGTGGATGAAATTCAATTCTGCCTGAAGGCCTAGCCTGGCCCAAATCAGAAGTGGGTAAGACATCTTTTTGGCTACAGACCTTACCTCTCTAGGCCTTCCACTGCAGAGTCTGGCCTGCTTCTTCTCCATGCCCTTTGTCCCCCAACCTCAGTGCCCTGTTCTGTCAGTCTGTGCCATCTCACAGTAATACTGGGCGAATGCTGAGTCCTCCAGAAGACCACCTGCCGGCAAGCACAATTTCTTCATTGGATCAGTCCTAGGAAAGCTCTCGCTGAGCACTGACCCTACACCAGGCCCTATCCAGAGCAGTTCACACACACTAACTTGTTACCACCTTATCGCGGTTATAACCCCATTCTATAGATGATGAAACTGAGGAAGAGGGAAGTGAAGTGACTGGCCCAAAGTCACACGGCTATCAGTGACTTGCTCCCAGACTGTCTGCTCCTGGTGATAACGGGGCATTTAGAGTCCCCCTACCACCTGCCAACCCCCATCCCTCCCCTGACTGCCCTCACCTTTCCTTCCTCCAAGCCCTGAGCTTCTTGGCCATGCTACAACCTCCATGTGTTTCTTAAGTTTACTGGTGGTTGTCCATGTTCCCTGCTAGCCTGCAGGCTCCCTGAGGGCAAGCACTTCCCAGCTCCCGGAGAAGGACCTGTCACATAGAAGCCACTCCATGCATACTTGTCGGGTAATGAAGAAATGATTTCGTGGTGGGCTGTCACCTGAGTGGTAGGCTTCTCTGTTTAAATAGGTTTCCCTAGTCACAAAGCGAGGCCCCCAGATCCAGAGCATGCATGAGTGTGTGTACATATGTGTGCACGCATGTCTGTGTGTGTGCAAGTGCATGTATATGTGCACGAAAATGTGTGCAGGTGTGCGGGTGTGCGGGCGCCTGGGCGGGCAGTGCCAGAAGCTCTCAGCCTGCTGGGCGGGCTACACTGAGTGGTCCGAGTCTCACAGCGGCCTAATCATGCCTGACAGATTGATTAGGGGAGAAAGTTGCTGCGTCTCTATCGCAACAGACAGGGTGAGCGTGTCTCCACTTAACCTTTCCCTTCACATGGGAAGGGAGGGGTGCAGGCTGGGGCGGAGGAGGAGGGGCTGGGCAGGGAGGGTGAGGAGGTCTTGGGGCAGGCAGAGGGAGTGGAACAAGCACAGCGGGCGGGCATGGAGGGAGCCTGGAGAGCAGGATTTGCAGAGCAGGGGCACACATTTGCAAGACAAGGGAGCTGGCGTGACCACGATGTGATCCAAGGACTAGCAGGCCACCGATGATCTCCTTGGGGCTCAGAATGGCCCTCTGT
This sequence comes from Mirounga angustirostris, assembly GCF_029215605.1. Classification (NCBI taxonomy): domain Eukaryota; kingdom Metazoa; phylum Chordata; class Mammalia; order Carnivora; family Phocidae; genus Mirounga; species Mirounga angustirostris. Next base: position 36,965,286 of record NW_026991716.1, read on the forward strand.
CTCCCAGAGGGCTGGGCAGGGGGTGCTTAGACAATCTGCAGTCCAAGAGCCCATCTGGAGGCCCTCAAGCCTGGCTCTGCTGTGCTAAAGAGGGGCCTTCAGAGCCAGCCATCAACAGGGATGGTGCCGAGGGTCACTCTGCCTTCAGCTGGGAGCAGAGAGGAGGAGAGCAAGCTTGATAGAGCTGCAGAGGATCTAGGAAACGAAAGAGGGGGTCTGTCCCTCCATCCTTCTCCACGGGAAGAGATGGCCTAGTGCCAGGAAGGTGCCCTCCCAGGTCAGTCACCCACCCAGCACCAGCGGCATCTACCCCTGCTAGGGGCTCAAGCAGGTGGGCATCCAAAGAGACACGGTGAGAGTGTGCTCTCTGAGGGCATGGTGGATGCCCCCCCACCCCCGGATCTGTCACTTCTTTCCAGGAGGCCTCCTGGGAGGGGACCAGAAGAGCCTATAACAACAGTCAGAGTAGACCCCAGAGACGGAAGCACCTGCCTCCACCTGGGCCTGGGGCTCTCCCCACAATCCCATGGGGGGCATAGGATGCCAAGCAGACCGCAGTCTTCTCGTCCAGCCCACGCTGCCTGGAAAAAGAGACTCCATCGCTTCTGGCAACTTGAGCACTAATGTTCAAATCATTATACTTTTTAAACTGAGACTCTAGTGGCAGATCTTTCATGTCACCAAGCCCCTCTTTATACTATCTTTTTGTAGAACTTCTAGATGTACTGGTTAACCAGAGTAAAAAAAAAAAAATCTATGTATATAGTAGTATAATCTCAAATATTTTATTTTAGAATGCGTAGGGAGGAAAAATAAGACTAGAACAGATCCAGCAGAGTAACAGTGGTTGTCACTGGGGAATTAAGCCTGGCTAATTGTGATTTACATTTCTCAGCATCCCTTCAATGTTATCATTAGAACCATAGGCACCGCTCTCCTAAAAGTAGTAGGTCTGATTTTCGAAACAAGCAAGATCCCAATTTTTGGTTAGCAAGACACACATGGCGAAACTTCTAATAAATAAAATAAAATAAAATAAAATAAAAAAGTAATAGTGGCTGTGTTCCGAAGTTATGTGTGACTTTTTTCTTTTCTTCTATTCCCCCTCCGAGCCCCCTCCCCCACCAAAATCAGCCACATTACTAACACTGAGGGTACAGGGTGGGTGTGGACATGGTGGGGGAAGGGAGAGAGGTATTTCAAACAAATAAGAAAATCATTCCTGCCCTTCTCCCTCACCCTTATCAAGAGGAAGAGAGGAAGATAATTGTTGCTTTACCCGATGCTCTGGGTCTGGGTCAGAGGCCTTTGGAAGGACACACCATGAAATCAGTGCAACAGTCAGCAGGCCTTGTTAAATGGCCTTCCCGGATCTATTTCCCTCTTTGTGTCTCTGGCAGAACTTTTGTTTCCATTTTTGTCCTACTCCCAGGGGCCCTGTGCACGGGGCAGGTGCCCCATGCCCTGGATTAGTCCCCAGTGTAGCTCAGTGGAGCACTATTAGCATCCAATTACAGGATGGGTAGCATTTATGCCCCCAGGGAATGTGTGCTCAGAGGGGCCCCAGATGTTAGGACTTCTCAAAACTCTCCCACATGTCCAACCCCCCCAAGGGAAGCTGTTACGTCTTGGTTGAGGGTCGCTGGAAGCCAACGGCAATGACTTCATTCTCCTTGCCAGTGATCTAAGAGAAGGAAGGTGTTCGGGGTGGAATTGTGCCTCCCCCAAAAGATATGTTGAAATCCTAACACCCTGTACTCGTGAAGGTGACCTTGTCTGGAAATAGGGTCTTTGCAAATTATGAAGTTGAGGTCATTAGGGTGGGTCCTAGTTCAATGCGATGTGTCCTTGTAAAAAGGGGGAAATTTGGACACAGAGCATGCAGAGAGGGAAGACGATGTGTGTGACAGGAAGAAGGCCTTGTGAAGATCGGAGGGATGCTACACAAGCCCAGGAAGGGCTGGGGCCACAGGAGCTGGAAAAGCAAGGAAGGATCCTTCCCTTACAGGCTTCAGAGGGAGTGTGGCTCTGCTGCAACCTTGACGTTGGACTTCTGGCCTCCAGAACTGTGAGACAATACATTTCTAAGCCCCATAGGCTGTGGTAGTTTGTTACAGCAACCCTAGGAAACTGACACAGCATCTGACCCCATTTGGGCCAATAACATCAGAAGGAAAGTTGCCTGGGGGAAATGTTTCCCACTAATACAAAGAAACGCAAGGGAATGAGTGATTTTTCTTTTTCTTTTTTTTTTAATAAGATTTTATTTATTTATATGACAGACAGAGAAAGAGAGAAAGAGTTATCACAAACAGGGAGAGCAGCAAAGGGAGTGGGAGAAGCAGACACCCTGCTGAGCATGGAGCCTGATGTGTGGCTCAATCCCAGGACCCTGGGATCATGACCTGAACTGAAGGCAGAGGCTTAACCAAGCCACCCAGGTGCCCCATGAATGATTTTTCTGATAATGATCTTGTTGTATCTGCCTGTGATGGTGGGGGATGCTGCAGCCATCTTGTGAACATGAGATACAATCAACCTACAGTGAAAGAAGATGGAAAGGACCCTGGGCATTGATGATTATGATTGAGCCTCCGAAACAAGCAGCTCTACAACTTCCTAACCTTGGGACTTCTCGCTATGTGAGATAATCAATTCACTTATGGTTGCAGTCATTTTGAGCTTGGTTTTCTGTTTCTTACATTGAAGTGCATCGTCCAAGACACAGCATATCGTATCGTATCAATCAATCAACACCCTCAGTCTGAGGCCAATGGTGGATGCCATCAGAGAAGCTGGTAACAATTGATGGCTCAGCTTAGAAGTCACCAAGCCTTAGTTATCAATATTAGGCCCATGAGCATGTGTCGCCGGAGAGAAATCTGAGGAAGCGACTGTTTGCTTTTGTCTTAGTCAATCTTAATTCTTCAGGGATAGTCAAAGAAATGTAGAGAAGCATAGCCTGTCTGAGCAGGGAGGGAGCTCAACGTTCAGCTCATACAGGGGTTCTCAAAGCATGGTCTGGGACCTCTGGGGGAACCGTGAGGTCCAAATTATTTTTATAATCAAACTAAGGTGTGATTTGCCTTTTCCACTCTCATTCTCTCATGAATGTGCAGCAGTGTGTCCCAGAGGCTGCCTGACATGTGATCTCACAACACACTGCATGCAGAAATAGGAGGATCCAGCTGTCTTCAAAATAAGGCAGACATTAAAGAGATTTCCAAAAATGTAAAAGTCGGTCACTCTTTTTACAAATTTATTTTGTAGGATACAGTTATTTTTCATAAACTATGATTTATAGTAACTAGTGATGGACTTGTTATTGCTATTTTAAAATAATAGATATTTGTTAAATTTCTCAGTCAATAAAAGTAGAAGTAAATCACATAAATCGAAGCTCTTTGGAGTCCTCAATAGCATGCAACAGGGCAGAGGGGTCTTGTGACGGAAGGGTTTTGGGACTGTTGATAAGGGGGCTCTCATACAGCTGGGATTGCAGACGGGGGATGGAAACTGGATCTATTGATAACAATAAAAGCAAACAGGTACAGGTGTGTGCAACAGGCCAGGCATGATGGGGAGCATTTACACCTGTCACCTTGCAACCATTCATCCTTCACAACTGTCTATGACATAAGCAGGTTGATGCTACAATCCTCATTTGGCAGATGAGAAAATTGTGGATCAGGCAAGATGGTTCCCTCCCCTGTGTCCTGCAGGATTCAAATCTAACCCCACTGCTAATGTTTCTGAATCTGGTGTCCCACAGAGTCAGGAACTCAAGTTCTGACACTTAGCAGTGTTTGGACTTCAGTCTATGCTCTGAGCTCTCTGAGCCCCAGGATACTCATCTGTAAAATGGGCATGAAAATATCTAGATTGAATCAACAGAGACGGTGAATATGAGAGCAAATGGTAAAGTCACCTGTGATGAGTACGACCAGTCATTCCAGCTGTGTTCTCCTTTGCGGGGACCATTTTGGGGACTACCAGCTGGTTGTGAAACATGGACAAAAACATGGACAAAATTATGTATATGCATGCATATGTATATGCACATATACACATGCCAGTGAGTGACTTTGGCATATACACTTTTATATTTATACTCAGAGATTTGCTTTAATCATGAATGTTTAGGTTCTTCTCTGTGTGTGTCTCTCTCTCTGTCTGTCTGTCTCTCTCTCTCACATTATCTCAGCAGCTTTTGTGCAGGGCAAGGTAGGCTGAATCCGGTTAATAAAAGCACCAATATCCTCATGAGCATCAGTCCCAGGTGCTGGTCTGAGGGCCACCCCTCCTCTCCGGACCATAAATAGGCAACTGCACTTGAGATGAGACAGGAGTTTTGCAGGCTTTTTCTGAGTCTTTCTCTCTCAGCACAAAATTAAATAAGCACCATTTCCAGGCACTATTTTGTGAGGCAAGTAATAGATTCCGAAACGATTATTAGATATCTACTGTGGCAAAAGCGCTGAACTGAGATGTGCTTTATAAACATTAAACAGTAAACAAGGGAAGGAGTGGCTGCGACCAACTCTGGGAGATGCAGGCAGTGCTTCAGGCTGTGGTCCTGCTGGTCGCGCCTCAGTGGTGCCAGGGCCGTCCCTAGGCCCTGCCTTTGCAGCGGGTAAGAGTCTGGCCTGGCTCAGGAGACCAGTGTGCCAGTATCTCCCCTCCCCACCCACCCCCTTCGCCAGTATGTGTCCTCGGGCAAGCCTCATCCCCTTTCTCATTCTGTTTCTTCTGCTGTGTCTTGAGGGTTGACCAGATGACCCCTGTCATTCCGTGGTCCTTGAAGATGAGGTTCCCTGTAGTCATACCATAGGAGGCTGGTGTCCAGGGTGGAGAGGAGGGTAGAGGAGCAGAAGTGAGTGATAGGAGAGCCTGGGCTCTGGGCCAGAGTCTTGGACTAGGTGTTTTCAGACCTCCTGTGATCTTCCCAGCACCCCAGAAAGCCTCTAAAGTATGTGCATAGGGTGTGGGAGGTGCCAAGGACCAGCTCTGTAAGGGACAAATGCCAAGAAAAGGAGGCAGGGACAGAAGGAGAGAGGCCCTTAGAGGGAGCAGATGGAAGCATCTCTCTTCCCCCCTCATCCCTCCAGGATGCTCCACCCCTTGGGCCTGCACAGTTCTGTCCCTAAAGCCCCTACGCTCCTCATGCTTGCTCCCCACAACCACCCCTGCCCCTCTACCCTCAGAAACTGTCCTGCCCTCTCCCTCTCTTCTCTAGCCAGTGGCCTGGGCTCTCAGCTTATTGCTGGTTCACTCAGAGAGGCTCTCTTGTCCTGGATATTTGGGCACACCTAGTCCTCTGCTGTTGCCAACGCTTTGTGTGGCAGAAAGAGCTCCTACTTGGCAGTCACAAGAAGTGGCCTCCAGGTCCACCTCTGTCACTCACAAGTGGTGAATCTTCAGGCAAGTGGCCTATCTTATCTGAGCCTCAGTTTCCTCATTTGTAATTCAGAGGATGTTCTGGTGATTAAACACAAAAACATTGTGTAAGCTGATATGGCATTGGCATGCTGTAATGTAGCTGGATTGTGCTCCATTTAATTTAATTTCATTATCCCCCTCAAAGCCCTTGTGGAAATGGTAAGGTTTGCACATACAGGCATGTCTTGGGGAGAAAGCCCATCTATCTTCCAGGGGAGCCCTCTGCTTTTATACACACACACACACACACACACACACACATTTGAGGCTCCAAAGTGGGACTTGGACGAAGACAGGTGATGGGGAAAGGGTGGTGTACCCCACAGGGAGGAAGGAAGGGTGGGTGGAAGAGAAAGGGGAAGGAAAGGCTGGGAGGTTCTCTGATGCTGTCCCTGGGTTTTCTCACCTGAGTATCCATTATTAGTTGGAAGATACTCATTATTGTCTGGTTGCATGAAAAGCCTCCTGGGAAGTGCCTTCCCCGCTTCCCTCCTCTTGGTGCTCTTTTCACTTCTGCATTCCACCTCTATGGAATCCTATAACTCTGATCAGAATAAAAAATGAGCAAGAATGAATGTCTGGATCTAAGCTGTGTGAATCCCAGTTCCTCCAGCTTCTCTACCCAAGCTCACCTTTGGTGGAAGAGGGCTTAGTATTCACAAAGATGGAGAAAAAATGCTGCCATCTAGCCATCCCTTTGCCACTCCTTGTGACAAATGCTCACGTTCTTGCTGCCCGAGTCACACACGCCAGTAAATAGTAAAACCATCGATCCACATATCTCATGTTTATGACCTCTACTCTATCAGCATCCTTAAGCAGTTCTTTGACTCCCTTTCTTGTCAACAGGTGGAGTGTTCAGGGGAAAGGTCAGCACCATGAGGCCACCCTGGGGCTATGCTCTGGAGCATGAGGGATGTGCTGGAGACCCCTCCGTTAGCTAATTTCAGCGGGATCTCAACACCTTGACACAATATACCAAACTGTAGGGAGTGGGGCTGGTGGCAATTGTCTATGTGGGGTCTAAGTTCCAAGGAGAAAGGATGAAAACTTTTGCTCTGTTCTGTACAATATTCAGCTTTGGGCAGGAGAGAGGCATCAAGAAAATCAGATGACACTTGGCAAGGACCTAGACCAGAAGGAGCTGGAACAGAAGAACATGGATAAAAGGAGGATGAGGGTAAGACAGGAAATGGGAAGGATGAAGAGGAAAGAAGGAAAGAGGACAGCATGTCCAGGCTGACCTCCCTCTCTCTTCCCTCCTGAGCTCAGGTAGAAAAGGACAGCCCTCAGTGAGAGCCACCCCAGTTAGTGAACATGTCTCCTACAAATGACCTTGGGGAACTAGTTCGGGTTCTAGCAGGCAAGTCAACTCCTGGAGTGCCATTGAAAAATGAGTCTCCTTTTTTTTGGAAAGGTCACCCTGTCAAATGAGCAGCATGGGACAGAGAGGACATTTAGGGTAGAAAAAGTCTTTGTTGTGGGGGCTGATCCTGCATCATGGCTTGTTTAGCAGCTTTACCTGCCCCTCTCTACCAGATACCAATAGAACCCCCCAGTGTGACAACCAGAAATGTCTCCAAGCATCGCCAAAATTGCCCATGGTTGAGAACTGCTGCTGTAGGAGCCATTCGCTTCTTGAAATGAGTTTACAGAAATAACCACTCCACCTTCCTGGGTCTCCAGAGGACCTGCCCCACAAGATGACCTCGATGTATATCTTCCACCCTTTCCCCAGGTCTAATGATACACTTCCAAAAGCACCAAGAAAGAGACAATTTCTATAAACATCAAAGATGGATGCTTTTCTTCATCTGTCTCTGGGGTCCACTCCTCTCAGACACCCTGCAGGGTCTGGTAGGGGCTAGAAATAAAAAGCTCTAGCACTGGTTCAGTGAGAGGCAGCATAGAGAGGAGGATGCTGAATTGACAAAGTCTTGTCGTGAGGACACTCTGCCTCTGCCCTTGAAAGGACATGGACAGTTCCATCTCTCACCTGTGCAGGTAGAAGCAGAGGGCACCTGTGGCTCTCTGGGCCTCTGTCTTTCCATCTATGCCATGGAAGGGGCTGAACTGGAAGACATCTCGGGTTCCTGCCAAACTCTGATGAACCACATTCTGAGATTCTCCAGCTCTAAGATTATAATTAGAAAAAGCCTGATCTTGTCGTGCATCAAGGATAGGCAGAACATGCTATGAATTCCCCCACAGTTACCTCTTAATTACCTGAACAGTTTGGGCAAGCATTGCTAATTCCAAAGGAAAAGATGAATCAAACTGAATCTGGCTGGTCCTCACATGTGACATGAACCTCTTTCTCTATCTCTGCCTCTCTCCCACCCACACAAACATCTGTAATAGAAGGGAGACCCCCATGGACCCTTGGAGAAGCTACACACTGGAGCAATTCACTGGTAATTGAGAGCTGACCAGGTATTTTAATTAATCATTAGCAATGAACACAAGCCTAATATGACCTGAATGCCTGGTTAATGACTGAGACTCTCCCAGCCTCCAACACACTCCCTCCCACCACCAAAAATCTAAGAAAACACCTCTGCCCTCCATTCTGAATCTCCTCATGGCTGTTGCATTTTCTCTGTGTTTCTATCTCTCCTTCTCTCCCTGTCTCAGCATCACTGCCTCAAAGTCTCTGGATCTGCATACATCTCTGGGAGTCCGCCACCCTGTCACTGTCCAGCTCTCTGGAGCTCCCTCTCCTCCTCCCCTGCTGCTTCCCACCAATCACAACAAATTGACACAGAGTGGAGGCCCTGTCAGGAACATTATCTGCCTGTTCAGACCAAAGGGGTTTTCTTTGTGCATCTCGCTGTGATTCATCTTCAGAAGGGATCGATTCCTGGGCATCCATCTCTGCATCTGCAGAAAAACTCTGAAGTGGCTGCTTCCCCACTCCGCCTGGACCTCTGGCTCTCATTGGGCAGCAAGAGCTCTGCTGTTCGTTGGCTTCCACCCCTCCAGGAGGAAAATCAGCCAGGGATGGGAGGAGGCGCTGACACCCCCCAGTGTGCTAAAGGCATCTCCTTGGAGGAAACGGTGCCAGGACGATGGACCCTGGGATGAGAACCCCAGCCAGTGCCCAGCCCCCTCCGCCCACTCTGAGGGTGCGACTCCCATCCTGTGTGCTCAACATCCTGATTATTTATGAAGTTGTAAAGTGTCCTTCAAGCGGCTCATTCTTCTCAACAAGCTGAAAGGCCAGTGAGGGAACACGCCAGCCCAAACCTGGCTGCTCACGGAGAAGTTGGAAGGGGAGGGATGCTGGGAGAGACCCGTCATCCTCCTCTGGCTCAACTCGCCTTTCAGGCTGACCTTGAAAAGTGGACACTGGCTCGGATTTCCTGTGTGTGTCCAGCTCTTAGAGCAGGGAGCAAGGGAAAGCGCGCTCCAGGAGAGGTGATCTGGAGCAGGTCCAGGGTCTAAGCAAAGACAGAGCGAGATGTTAGCTGACCTCACCACTGTCTCCCCTCCCTGGAGGTCCTCTGCAAATGTCCCAACCTCTCCAATTTGGGGAAGCACAGTTGTATCTCAGAGCGCCATCTGAACAGGGTGGCAACAACATGTCAAAGACATCCATCCCCGCTGTGACCAGATCTTCTTTAAGGTCTCTGTCACCTCCTCCTCCCTTAGGTGGGGTGGCAGGGTTCTCCCTGCCCTGCTAGGCAGACTGGGAACAGCCCCAACACACCCCATTCCTAGGCCTGGGTAAGCAGAAGAGATCACTGGTCAAGCCATTGGGACAGGGCTGAAGCTCTGGAGGCTCCTGTGGCTGAGGTCAAAGGTGAGGCCATGAGGTTCCCCCTGGGCCACGTCAAGGATGGTAGGGAGCTCTTAAGTGTTTATGACGATGAGGATGCTCTGAGATTCTCTGATCTGAGTTGGGGTAATGCTGGACTTCAGGAATAGGTTTCTCAGTAGCATGGCATACTGACATCTGGGTCAGATCAATTATATTCTTGACCATGTCTTTTGTACAAGAATATATCACTGAATTCATCAAAGATTCAAATGGAAATATAAGTCCCGAGAGGCCTGGAATGTGAGCAGACCGGTGAATAACTCACAACATGCAGCAGACTAGGGGAGGGATAACTTTGTTCCTGGCATTAGTGATTAAAAGGTGGGTAATAGGGAAACAGAGCCCCCCGAATGCTGCAATGGTGGGTACACCAGGCTTGGAGTGTAGCATGGCTGTTCTGCCCATGATTTTTGGCATCAGACGGCTTGGGTTTGAATCCTGGCTCCAGAACCAACAAGCTGTGATAACCTAGGGAGCTCACTTAACCTCTCTGTGCCTCAGTTTCTTAACTGTAAAATGGGACTAGTAATAGCAACCTACCTCCTAGGTTAGCTGTGAACATGTAATGAGATAATAGAGCAGTGCTTGGCATATAGTGAATAGTACGTAAGTACGATTTACTATTTTTACAGGGCTTGACTTTGATTTCCACCTGATTCCAAGTCCACCCCTTGAACCAGGAACTCAGTTTCTTCAGGTTTTGGTTTCTTGTATAAACACATTCCTATGTCATAGAGTTGTAGTGGGGATTCAATGTAATAATACACGTGGACACATTTACTTAAACCATACACAACTATGCAAACATGACCTTCTCTTGGGGATCACCAAGAGAGGGATAGCACTCATAGATGAAAAAGAAAGGGAAGAGAGCTGCACCATGTCTAGATCATGAGGAGGTATCAGGCCCACCACCTGAGGCAGTCCAGGAAGGCTTCATGCAAGAGGAGAGTTGCATGAACTTGTCGCACAGCACTCTGAGAAGAGGTGACTCACTCTAGAAATCTGTTTGCCAAGGGATTCTGCAAAGTGACACCAAATGCCATGGGCTCTGCAATGAGAAGCAGAAATTTTAAACCAGGGTGCTGTCCCCCTGGGTCTGGTCTTGTTCCCACTTCTAGATGAGAAAAACTGAAGCACTGAGAAATTAAGTCCCCTGCCCAGGATTACACAGCCCTTTCAAACTATAGTTTGTGCCCTTCACCACAATAGCACACCACAAACATGACATTGTACCTGCCTGGAATCTGGCTTCTCTGCGAGGGTACCCATGTCTCCTATCTTGGGGAGACTCAGGAGTAGGGTTGGAGTTCAGAGCATCATTTGGACAAGGTGGCTATAACACGTCAAAGGCATCAGACCCCTTTCCACCCCCACCTTCAGCTGCCTGTCTGTCATTTTAAGACCAGCTCTGCTGGCTACCTCAGAAGAAGATGCTGACTTCTTGAGGCTCCTGTGGCTGAGGTCAAAGGTGAGGCCATGGGGTTCCCCCTGGGCCACGTCAAGGATTGTAGGGAGCTCCTACACCCTGCTGTTCACAGCTACCCAGCAGCTGTTGCCTTCTCCTCCCTTCTATTTTGGATGGGACTGTGCCAAGCCCCAGGGGATGAAATCTGTTTGGTCTAACTCAGTTAGGATAATCCCATTCTGTCTTGCCAGTGATTGGTCTAGGAATGGGCATGTAACCCTGCTCTGGCCAATGAGACCATGAGGAAGCCTGCCAGGGGTGGGGCACTGGGAAATATATTTCTGCTGAGGAGGCATGCCCCTCCCCATCTGGCTGCTTGGGAGCTGGGCAGCCATCTTGCCATATTAATGGCCAGCATGGCTGCCCGGTAGGTGGATGGATAGTAAAACCCTGGGCTTTGATAATATCATTGAGCTGCCCCCAAATCTCATGTGGACTTCTGGTTATGCGACTTAAATAAACCCTTATAAGTGAAACCACTTTGATCAGATATTTTATTCCTTGCTGTCTAAAAAAATTCACCAAAATCAGTTCTCACTGCTTTATTTCTTCCTAAGACCCAGTAAGGCAGGGGATCCAATCGGCACTGAAGTAACCATGTTCCCACGCTTAGGAAGGCCAACTTGGTAATACCCAAGGAATGAAAGCATTCTTTGGGCCAGGTCTCAATGACCAACACACTATTAACTATGACTCATTTCAAATCAAAGTGTATTCACTATCTAACCCTAAATGCAATCACATGACTTCTCCTTTTCCAGGGAGACAAAATTCTAATAATATCTTATAGAAAACTCCCCCACAGACAGGTTGACACTTGCTTTCTTGTCTCTAGTTCCAAGTGGGGATGATAACAGATGGAACTTTAAGAAACTTGGTCTGCAGGGCCCTGGGAGGTGTTGGGATGTATGGAAGGGATAGAACTTTATACCCAGGAGGCTGCATAGAATAAGAGCCAATTCCTCCCTGGGAAGGGGGCAGGCTCCAACAGCCTGACAGTCGGGACAGGGTGGAGTGCTGTTCAAGGGTTCCCAGACTGACAGGTATGGGTTTTGAATTCCTAATCCACGTTAGCTGTATGGCCCCCAGCACTGTGCTTCTCTGTGCTTCAGCACACTCAGGGTAAAATGGGAACAGTGATACCACCTGGTTTTGCTGTGACAACGGAAGCTTGGAGGAGGAGTTAAGGAAGTCACAGCTATGGCTGGTGCTTGGCATGGTCCAGGCTTCCGGGAAGGTGATCTCCAGCAGCAGAACTCTGCAAATACCCCAGCAGGGAGACAGCGGCTGCCCAGGACACCTTGAAGGGTGGGGGCGGAGGGGTGGGCTCTGTCCACGGAGGCATCCAGGCTGAGCACTGGCAGTTCTAAATGGCACTTGCCACTGGGAGAACCACTCTGTTCTTTTGGGGGACAGACGCTGGAGTGGAGCTGAGTCCACCCCTGTCTTGTTCAGATGGCAAGAGGAAGCTCCACGTTCTGTGGGCTTGGGACTCTAGAAGATCAGGACGGAAATGTCTCAAGGCAACATGGCGTGGCAGGTTGTGCCAGGGAGCCAAAGATATTAAGATTTTTATGTCGGCTCTGCCCTTGACCAGCTGTGCTGCCTTGGGCAATGTGCTTAATGGGCACATGCCACAGTTTCCCCACTGAAAATGGAACTCACATAAAATAAAATAATAATAAAAAAAGAAAGTTGGGACCCACAGCCCGTCCATCACAGGAGTGTGTGGGACTGGGTGCAGTTGCCAGGGCTTCTCTCACTGCCTGCTGTTTGCATCCCAGGCCTGGGCCACCCTGTGCAAGTGCGCAGCATATGCGGGAAGGAAGAGAATGGTCTGAGTAGAGGAGTGAGCAAAGCGGCTCATTTTCAAGTCCAATTCCCACTTAATTGAGTTTTGCCAAAAAGCCCTATGCAAGCACTTTTCCTGCCATTTCGCCAGATTTGATTCTCCCTGATAACAAAAATTCAAGGGGCTGCAGAAGATGGATTACTGCTATTGGTAGCAGGGCGAGAAGGGGTGGGTGAACAGCGGGCCTGGGGGCAGCAGAAGGGGCTCCCTAGGAACTAGGGCCCCTCTCAACCAGCCTCTCCCCACCACCCCCCTGCTCACACGCAACCTGCCTGGCACCCCAGCTGACAGGGTAAATGTAACCCTCAACCTCGGGGCCCACCCTGGCAGAGGAGGCAAGACGAGGCCCACATCACACATCTGTCTGTTAGCTTCCTTTAAGGCCACACCCTCGGATGCTGTCCTCACAAGGATCCTTAAGTAGGGTCCGTTTACCAGGTAACCTGGTAGATAGCAGGACACTGATGGGCTGGGACCCTGGACCGGGGAGCTCCGATGAGGGAGGGACACAGAATGGTGCCACCTGGGGCACGGGTCAGGTCGCCAGGCGTTTGCACCAGGCTTGATGGAGTGAGGCTCCCAGACATGGAAGAACTTTATAGGTTCAGTTTTGAAGAGGATTGGCCCCACCTTCCTTACCAGCCAAGAAGCCACAGGGAAAGATCTCTCCCGCACCACACGTCCCCTACGCCTCGCATCCCTCACTCTTCAGCCGGGCAGGGAAATTCGGGCTGTTGTAGTGTTAGCGCCGGTGAGCAACAAAGCAAACTGAAAACCAAACAGGAGTGAAAGGATCCAGACGCCTCACAGACAATCATGGCCCTTTTTGCAAGAAACCCCAGTCATTTTCTCTAAACGGAAGATTCTTTTCTGAAAAAAAAAAAAAAAAACTTACCTGCAACTTGAAGACAAATCAAGTGAAGAAATAAAGCCTCCAATAGGATTCTAACTCTGCAGAGAAATCCTGGATAAATACACACCTTAGGTTCTCTTTTGAGCTCATATCTTTTAAAATAAAATAGTTTGGACATAAAATATATAACTAATAACACAGTGAACATCAGGTAACCAGTAACTGGTTTATGAAGTTAAATATTATAGTTTCAGCTGAAGCGCTTACGAACGCGACCCGGTCCTGATCCCTGCCCCTGGCCTGGGGCCGCCACACTCCTGAACCTGGCGTGTGTCATGCCCACTCCCATGTGTGGGATTCTGTGCCCTTCAGTCACGTATCCATAAATAACACACAGTGCTGGCTTACATGGTCTCATGATTTATACAAATGGCATAATAATGGAATCCTTCTAAAACTTGCTTTTCTTTATGAAATGTTACATGCTTGAGATTTATCCATGCCGATCCATGCAGTTCTGGTTCAGTCATTTTTTTCTGCTATGTAGCTGGACATTTTGGTTTTCTCCAATTGTTGCCATTGCAGGCAGAGCTGCAATGAGCCTCTGAGCTCATATCTCCTTGTGCACACATGAGAGAGAGCTCAGGGACATAGCCCGGAGAGGACTGGTTGGGTAAGTATGCACCCAGTCACTTCTGCAAGGCAGAGTCGAGAACCTCCAAGGTCTACATGGCTGGGGGGACACTTTGCCCAGGGGCAGTGGTATCCACACCAACAAAGTCAGACTGTGGTCAAGGTATCCAAAAGCTTTATCCCAGGGAAAGGGTAGACAAAAAAGGGTGGTGTGGGGCGGGGGGGAGAGTAAGAGTATACATGGCTGTGCGTGTGCATGTATGTGTGTGTGTGTAATATTCATAGGAACAATGTTCTTGTCTGTCTTTCTGGCCAGTGCACCCCAGCACCTAGAATAGTGCCTGACCTCAGTGTTCAATCAGTAAATATTTACTGGTGAAAATATACCATGCACAAATATATCTATGTGCCGTCGAGCATGTGAGCTGTGCACAGTGTGCATCCCCGGTCAAGGAGGGCGTGACAGTTGGCACTTGTGGCTGGGAGAAGGGACACGGCCCGCACCCCCAGCCCCTCAGTGCAAATGGCACAGCAGACCACTGAGTCACGAAGAAAAGCTAAAAGGTCTGAAACATGAAACAGAGCGTGCACACCGTCTGCACTTCTAGGAAAGGATCTAAGATGATAATTGGTAATTAGGCAAGAGGACAAAGGCAAAAGAAAATTCAGAGGATGGCATTTGGTCATCTTCCCCATAATAGCAAATTTCCTCCTCAGCAAGTTTAAAGAACCAGCAAACTTGAAGCCAAAGAATGAACAAATGGAAACGAAAGGAAATTAAACAATGTATCAGACAAGACAGAGAAACACAGACAGTGACAAATGATCCACAGCAGTCAAGCCTTGAGTAACCACTGCCTGACTGGAAGGATTCTCAGACACCTGGCAGTTTGTTGCCCTCGACCTTAGCCCTTAGTGCTTGCCTTCTCAGGCCACAGCAGTTTGGGGGGCACCCAAAGTAGAGGTAATAATCTCAGTGGTTTCTGGGTTTGTGTCACCATGCTAAGAATAAGGCAGGCAGGGAGGGATTCCTTCGGGAAGGATGACAAGGTCTGTAGGCAGGAAGGGAGTGGTGATGGGGGCGGGGGGGCAAGGGTACATATATGACTCGGGAATCTAGGTGAGCAGGCAAGCTGACGGTCGGTATCAGCGGGTTTGAATGGCAGCCGGGCAAGGATAAGGCTCAGTCTACCAGCAGAAGTGAAAAAGTAGACTTCTGGTCGCTGGCCAGTTCCTAGCAAGAGCAAGGCAAGTGCTAATAGAAGGAAGGATGCAGGACCTGGAGCCAGAGGTCCAGGGCCAGATTCTGGGGCTGGTCTATACTGCCCCATGTGCCCTTGGGCAACTTGCTGGTTCTCTCCATACCTTGATTTGGTCATCTGTAAAACAGGAATGATGGTCACAGTGCCCATAGTGCCCACAATGGGCCATGCATTGCTCTAAGAGCTGTCTACACATCATGCAGGCTCCCTAGCTCGGCCTATTTTCCAGACAGATGCTCCTGGAACTGTTGTGAGGAGCTCAAGTGTATAACCAGCTGTGGTTGGATTGTGGCTACCATAGTGGGACTGAAGTGCTGGGTGTGTTGGCCAGACGGGGCCTTAGCACAAGTAGGGGTCTGGGCATCTCTCATATCCAG
The DNA here is from genome assembly GCF_029215605.1 of Mirounga angustirostris. Classification (NCBI taxonomy): domain Eukaryota; kingdom Metazoa; phylum Chordata; class Mammalia; order Carnivora; family Phocidae; genus Mirounga; species Mirounga angustirostris. Next base: position 36,980,990 of record NW_026991716.1, read on the forward strand.
GGCTTGGGAAGGACCAGTCCCTGGTCTCGGACCCAAGGCAGAAGCTGCTTTTGAGACCTGGAGCTCATCTATTTATCAATCCAGCACCATCTCCCTGAGGTCCTCCCGTGGGCCAGCCACTGTCCTGAGCACTAGATGTGTGTCTTCTCCTGCGCTGTTCCAGGCACCCGAAAGCAGCTATGACTCACCCACTCTAGGACAGATGCCACCTGCCCACATGGCTCAGTGGCAGAGCTGGGACTCCAACCACAACCATGCCTTCCTCTCAATCCTCGGTCTCTCTCCCTGGTCCCACCCACTCCTCTTCCATTTTATCTGCCTGCGCTTATTGATACTTCAACCTCAGGCCCTGTCTGCCTCCAGCCCCGCCCCTGTCCCACTGCCCGAAGTCCCCACCATGCTGCAACAAACCTGCAACCCTCACAAGCAGTTAGACCCCAGCGCCACCCGCCCCCCGGCCCTGTGCTTCACACTGCCTTAAATGTTTAGAGGATCTGAAAGAGTTGAGGTGTTTTAAAGAAGAGTTAATTTGCTCTCATAAAAACCAACCCTCTCTCCTAAGGTAATAGGGCAGCCCGTGCTTGGCATGCCAATTGCCCCGCTTGGCATTTTACCACGGTCAGATTGGCATAACAACCAAGAGAAGGAGCTGCACAGATAGACACACAGCCACACGACACCTGTAAGAAAATGCACACCAACACATGCATGCACCAGGAGACACAGCACACGCCCCACACATGGATAACAAACACACACCTAGCACCCAGAAGGCGGGCTCACAGCACGTCCTTGGCCCCTCTGCACCCACTAATTCCACATGCAGAGACCGGGAGAGGTGCCCTTCTGTCATCTCTGCCCGTTGGATGAAGGATGTGGACTGCAGCTGTGGGGCAGTGGCCATCCCTCTGGTCGAGAAGGCTCTGTCACCCCCTGACCTGTGCTGGCCCTGGCGCCAGAGGTGGGGTGGAAACGTGAGAGAGGGAGGAATCTAAAACACAGATGCCTGAACTCCCAGCTGCAGCCCAGAGCTTCAGTTAATCTCTGACCCTGGTGACCAGATCTATTTATTTCCAGCAGAATAAATAATCGATCATTATTGATTTTCTAAAGAAAACACTCCTTTGTGCATTCTGACACAAGAAGCAAGTGCTAGGAGCTGGAGTCCTGGAAAAGGAGATGCGTGAGTCCCCGCCTCTGAGCTGGCACCTGCATGGTCCCCTCTTCCCTCCCCAGACACCATTGCGGGACCAGGGAATCAGAACCATGGGACCTTCGCCCCCACGCTGGGAGCCCCCAGCCCCTGCCACCCTTACCCAAGAAAGAACCAATGGCATCTGGACCTTGTGGGGTGAGGGATCTAGATCACTGTTTTGCAACCTTTTTCTTCATTATCGTCTTGGAGCAATATGGCAGAAAAACCATAATCAACACCGCAGATTTACCCTGTATCTGTGGGGGCCACATACCATTGTAACAGCTCAGATGAGCCCTCCCCCTGCCCCTGAAGAGCCAGTTTGTGCACCCCCTGAGGACAATATTGCTCTGATTGAAGCACTCCTGATCTGATCCATGGATCCCAGGAGAGAAAGCCCCTAGCCCAGGCCAGGGGAGGCCAGAGAGCCCTGCTCTTCCATCAGAGGAGCTGGGGCATGGGGAGCTGAGTGCAAGTGGAGAGCAGCATTGAACATAGCAAGAATTATTAGGTCCCCGGAGGTTTATTAAAGGGAGGAATCCAAGCCCACATTCCCGGTCTCCAACAAACTAAGAAAATTTCAGCAGTACAGATGGATGCGAGACACCGGGAAGCACTTCCTGGCACCACAGTGCTGATAAGCACCTTGGGGGCCAAGGTGATTACTAGTTTATTGATTGGCTGAGAGTAAGAGGAAAGCATCCATCGAGGAGGTGGATGGAAGGGGAGGGGTGGCGGGAGAGGGCCCAGGCAGCCGGCACACCATCTGGCGCCTACGCTGATGAGCTCCGGGATCCCGGACCAGACCCCAAAGCACATCTCCCAGCCTTGATTTTCTCACCTGCAGGATGGGGTGAAGCTCATCTTAGAGCCTGGCTGTGAGGAGCGTTCTGTAGAATGCTTAGCACCACGCCTGTGCATTGCCAACCAAAACTAGCTCCTGTGTGGGTTTTCTTTGATTCTCCCCCCAGGTTCATTCTGCAGCCTTCTCTATTCTGCTCCATCTTCTCCCACAGCATCTTCAAGACACCAGATGTCAGTCAGGTGTTCCCACGAGGCTGTGCACCCCAGCCCGCTGGGCACAGCCCTGACCCCAGGGCACAAGATAAAGCACCAGGATAGCTATGCTTTATGGCAAACTGACTATGTGCCAGGCATTGTGTGAGACATCAGGTATAAGGCTGCTTCATTTAACATTGTTCCCATATCTACAAACCACCCTGAAACAGTGGCCTGAAACTATTACAGTTATTTGCCTTTCTTGTGAATCTGGGGTTTGATGGGGATCAACTGGGTAGCTCTTACTCAGGGTTTTGTCCACAGCGAGTGATAAAGTCAGATGGAGTCATCTTAGAAGCTCCTCACTCACACCTCTGGAGGTCAATGTTGGCTGTCATCAGACCTCAGCTGAGGCTGACGGAGGGGACGCCCACACGTGGTCTCTTCATGTGCCTTGGCTTCCCCACAGCATTCATGGTGTCTGGGTTCCACAAGCAAGTGATGGGAAAGCAGAGAGAGTCAGGTGGAAGGTGCTTTACTTTTTATGACCTCGCCTGGGAAGTCAGCACCACTTCTGCCACATCCATGTCATTTCACTAGAAGCAGGTCATGGAGGTCAGTCCACAGTCAAGGGGAGAAAGTGAGACTTGAACAGAGGAGTGCCACAGAGTTTACAGATGTGCTTTCAGGTCACACTTGTCCTAACAATCCTGCAAGCTAAGCATTCATATGTTCAGTATGCAGAAGAGGAAATCAAGGTGTCCTGGAGGAAGTGCCCAGGGATGGATCCAGGAGGCACTGACAAGAGGAACTACAAAAAATCGGCTCACTGACCTGAGGAAGTATCAGGTGCTCCCCTATATCCACTAAGACCAAGGACATGACCAGCTCCTCCTCTGTGGGGATTGAGGGGGATGCTGGGCTGGGAAACCTGTGGAGCTGGACTCCTCATTACACGGAAGAGGCTGCCCTTTGGTCCTCCATGCAGAGTCTGGGCCCTGAGAATGAGTCAGAACAGCAAAGCTCTCCAAGTCACCGCAGAGCAGTTAGTGAAGATGAGTCCTCACTCCCTTGCCTCCCACCTGCCCAATCAGGAAACTGAGTAGTGTGCTCACCAGAGACCTCCTGTGGTCTCAGCATTGACTTCTATGTTTTCCCTATGTTCATTTGTTCCATGCTGTTCTCTCTGAGCCTCAGTTTCCTCATTTGTAAAAATGAAGATAACAACAGTAGCTACATTATGGATTGCTCAAGGGTTAAAGGAGCTAATTAGATGGGTGGTTAGAATGGTTCCTGGCATATGGTAAATTCTCAACAAATGTTACATGTTATCACCTAATAATTATATGATTATATTACATGACAAATTATCCCATTTCCATAGGTAGAGGTTGGTTACTCTGTTTAAACCCTTTCAAAAGTATGTGTGCAATTTGGGGGGATAATAGTGATGACAATGGTCATGATGTAAGGAGTGGCTTCAGCAGGGAGGATGGTTAGTTTCCATAGCAATGCTGCTGCTGCTGGTGATGATGGTGTTGATAATGATGCTGATGATGATGCTGATGATGCTGATGATGCTGCTGCTGCTGCTGATGGTGAGGATGATGGTAATAATGGTGATGGTGATGATGGCGATGATGGTGATGACGATGGTAATAATGGTGATAATAATGATGATGGTGATGATAGTGATGGTGATGACGTTGGTGATGGTGATGAGAGTGATGATAATGGTGATGATGGTGATGATAGTGATGGTGATGATGTTGGTAATGGTGATGGTGATGACGGTGATGATAATGATGATGGTGATGATGATGGTAATAATGGTGATGATGATGGCGATGGTGATGAGAGTGATGATAATGGTGAGATGGTGATGATGATGATGATGATGGTGATGATGGTGATGATGGTGATGATAGTGATGTGATGACGTTGGTAATAATGGTGATGGTGATGGTGATGAGAGTGATGATAATGATGATGATAGTGATGACAGTGATGATAATGGTAAAGATGATGGTGATGATGATGGTAATAATGGTGATGATGATGGCGATGGTGATGGGAGTGATGATAATGGTGAGATGGTGATGATGGTGATGATAGTGATGGTGATGACGTTGGTAATGGTGATGGTGAAGACAGTGATGATGATGGTGATGATGGTGATGATGGTGATGATGATGGTGATGATAGTGATGTGATGACATTGGTAATAGTGGTGATGGGGATGAGAGTGATGATAATGGTGATGATAGGGATAGTAATGATGATGATAGTGATGACAGTGATGATAATGGTAAAGATGATGGTGATGGTGATGATAATGGTGGTGATGATGTAAGGAATGATGAAGACTCTTTGTGGTGATGATTGATACCCAGCCAGGTAGCTTTGAGAGTCTTGTGCTTCCATTCCAGTTCCAGTTATCTTGGTGAGACCCCGAGGACACCCTCCATATCTCTTTCCTCTCGGTATTTCCTCCACACCCCATGTCCTGTGCTGAGACTGATAACCAGCACATGGTCAGTGCACAATGCATGTTTGCTGGATGCATGCCAGACTTAATTCCAGATGGGTCACTCTCAGAGCCACATCACCACAAGAAAAGAAATGCCACCCTTTCTTCTAGTAGCTGCTTCTATACTTCTCATGACTCAGTTAAGAGATCCTGATTTTTTTACCTGAATCACTCTCACTGCAATTAAGGGTCCTTCCCCACTCCTGTTCCATGGTGAGAACACATTAGTGACACCCCACCTTTTTCTGGAGCCCCATGCTGGTGTAGGAGCTGATTTAAGGCATCACTCCTGCCCTGCCAAGCTGGGGCAGAGAGTGCTGGAGGCACTGCCTAAATATTGACTGTTGGTGACTGACAGATGCTTGCGGAGAAAAGAGAAGTCCTGCTCCTGCAAGAGATCAAGAAAGAAATAACCCCAAAAAGTCTGTTGGAGCCACACTTCCAGGGCAACCAAATCACTCTGGTAGAGACTATCCTACCTGAAAGCAAACCCTTCTCCAAAGCAGCCATGTCCTTTCACTGGGCAGTCTCCAAGTGACCAGATCCCATACCCCCCTCCCAGTCCCACCACAAACAGCAGACTGGGTCAACCAGTTCTCAAAATGAAGGCAAACTGGAGCCAAGATGCTAGCTGTCACTTAAAATCCACTCTCTTGTTTCCTCATTCTACTAGTACTTTTTAAAATCAGGCACATGATTATCTTAAGTCTAGAATAATAATTTTTCCTGACTTTCATTACAACTAAGTTGGACTATATGACTGAGTTTTGGCCAATGGGATATGAGAAGAAATAAAGTGTGCAACTTCTGGTAACTGCCATCAAAGGAAGGAAATGGGGATGCCTGGGTGGCTCAGTCAGTTAAGCGTCTGCCTTCAGCTCAGGTCATGATCCCAGGGTCCTGGGATCGAGTCCCCCATCAGGCTCCTTACTCTGCAGGGAGCCTGCTTCTCCCTCTGCCTGCTGCTCCCCCTGCTTGTGCTCTCTCTCTCTCTTTCTGTCAAATAAATAAATAAAATCTTTAAAAAAAAAAAAAAAAGGAAGGAAACGATCTTCTGCCCTTCCTTTGCCCTGCTGGCTGGAATGCAAACATAATGGATGGGGATCCAGGAGCCATCTTGGACCATGAGATAGTGTTGGAATAGAGGCCACGAATGGTAGAGGAGCAGGATAGAAGGAGCCTGGATGCCATGTAACACTTTAGTAATCTAGGATTGACTGACTACTTCTGAATTTCTTAGAAGTGAGAGAGAAATAAACTGTTATTTAAGCCACTATTATTTGTTTGTTTGTTTTCTGTTACTACTGGATAAATTTAATTCTAAATGACACATCCAAGGACTGAATCTGGTCCCCAGGCATATTTTGTTTGTCCACACAGTAATGTTCAAATATTTTAAATTCAAGTCCAGCATTTTTAAATCAAGAGGTTTTTTTTTTTTTCCACATAAAAATTTGAATTGACTTGAATTGATCTGAAAATATGGAAGATCTGACACTCCCAGGCCTGCAATCCAGCTTGGCAAAATTGGAAGAGGCCGAATAATGGCTATCCCTTTCAGCTGGGACATGGGTCCTTCTGTTCAACAATCTCTACCAGGCCCTCTTCACTCCGCATTCTGGCGCCTATTGGCTCTGAGTTCGAGTTCCGGGTGGGTGTTCCTATTGTCCACACTCAGTTCCCTGAGAACCTCCCTTGCCCTGCCTTCTCCATATGAGCCACAGGGAGCCTGGGACCCTTACACATCTTCTGGGACCAGTCCGAGTCTCATTCACTGGCACAGCCATGTGGAGGAAGATTTCTTAGGGTAGGAGTTATATCTGGAGGCAAAAGCAAGGTGGGGAACAGGTGTCTGGGTGTCTGGGACTAGGGCAAGAACTCACCCTGGACCACTAGCAAGTCTGTGGTCGAGCAGACTACGAGTCTGGTGTCCAAAGCCCCAGTGCCAGCGGGCCAAGCTCCAGAGTCTCTGGAAGTTTTTGGCTGGAAAGAAACAGTTTTTCTGTTCTACAAACAAACAAAAATAAACAAAAAAATCCCAAACCATTTCCACTGTGTCTAAATCCAGGCAGTGGTGGGAGCAGGTGGACAAAACTGCATGTGTGGTGTCTGGGTGAATATGGCCCACTTCCCTCCCCACTCTGGACCCTCACCTCCAAAATGCCTGTGACAGGGACAGACACCACCACACAGCAGGAACAGCTCTATCCTAGTTCCAGGTGAGGAATTCCTCCTCACAGAGGTCGTCAGTTGTCATTCTTTCATTTTGGCATCCCTGGAGCTAGCGAAAAGCCTAGTATGTGGAAGAGGTTAAACAAACAAACAACAACAAGGCAACCCCCCCACAGTTGAATGACTGAATGAATGAAATGGTGAGACCCCAGGGCATTGTGTGATAAGCCCCAGATGAATGGCACAGTCCCAAAAGCTCACCTTCCCCTCCCAGTCTCCCGTTCTTAAGAATCACCAAACACTCCTGAATGGAGCACTGGAGGCCTGTTGGTCCCAATCCTTCCCTCTGTGTTCCCCTCCTGGGTTGAGGAAAGAGCCCAGAAGTAAAGAAAAATTCCCGCGTGGCCACAGTGACCCCCTGGATGGAGCCCCACTGCTTGGGGTCCCTGTGGGCCCGAGAGAACTAAGGCCTGATGCCCCATGCTGGTGCCCAGTGACCAATGGGAAATTGCTCCACCGTTAGGGCTCATGATTTGTCTCTACAAGAAGCAAAATTAACTAGAAAGGCTAATTAATCAGAGAAATGTGCAGCATCTCTGTTATTTGTAATTCCTCACCCACATTAATGCATTATTGGTTTACTTTAGAACTAATTCACAGCCCAGTCTTGATAGCCTTATCTCAGGGTTGCCAGCTCTAGGCTGGACACAGAGCAAGCTCCAAGGCTGATTTCCCCACACTTCAAATCATCTCTAAGCACATTACAGTCACATAAACAGGACATGTAATGAGACAGCCCTACTTTGCTTTAATACTTTTAATTACCAACCTGAGAAAGGCAGGGAAGAGGAGGGGAGGCCCAGGAGAGAGGCCTGGGGCCTAGTGATGCACGTATGTTCTCTGCTGCACAAATAAAGTCAAAACCAGCAGGCTCTTCCCTGAGCGCGTTACCTGCGTCACTGGGCACTAGCAACAGAGAGACATGGGGAACATGTAGGGGAGGCATGTGACCCACACCGATTCATGTACACAGAACGAGGTTCCTTTTTCAGCACCGGGGCTCCTTCTCCTCACACAATGCTGGCAACTTGGCAAAGAAATTTCCTGGGCAGGAGATAACTACCCAGGGACTGTTTCCTTCCTCGTGCAATCATTTATTCATTTAACCAACACACTTTGAGCACCTATTAGGTACCATGCACTTTTCTACATACTGATAACACATCAGGAAACAAAAGAAACCTCAATCCTGGTCCTCATGGAGCATCCACTGCAGCAGGAAAAGATAAATATAATAATAATTATAATAAATAAGTGCATTCCATAGTTGTTCATATCCAAAGAGAGTTATTCCTGGGTCTTGCCTTTCTGCACATCTTGCAAGTGTGCAAATGATTGCTTCTTGCTCTGGATTGCCTTTCCAAGGGTATTTGTGTAGCAAACAGTCTTGGAGGCTAGAGATAGTATCTCCTGCTGTGGCAGAGGCAAACATACTTACTATCCAGTATGATACAATTACGGTCTCTTCTGGAGCAAAGGACAAGCATGGTTACTGTCCATGATAAAAGCCTCAGGTTCCCTATAGCACAGGCTTCTCTCCTGTAACATAACCCACTGTGTGTGTGGATATCGCCTAGTCCTCTTCCCATCGCCCTAGGGGAAATAGGGTTCAGGAAACTGGTGTGAAAATTACATAAGACATGAGATGAACTCTGTCCCTGACATTTCTGAGAATGACCAATAATGCCACTTCCACACTCAGCGACATTTAAGTCAGCTTCAACCCACTGCCCAGGTTCGTTTCTGAGGACAGAACTGCCTTGGCCTTTCTCCTGGCAGGTTGAGGTGGAGTCTGTGACTGATACCATATGCTGTTACACCAGGAGGGCCCCCAAAAGGGGGGGAGGCACACTGCGGCAGGAGGCAGGTGGACAGGGCCACTGTCGGAGTGCCCCTGGAGCTCCCCCTGATTGGTCTACCCTTGATGACCACTGAGCACGCCCCCCCACCCCACCCCCAGCATGTGATCATCCCGTGCATGGTGCTGGCAATCTTTCTCATTTTCCCTTGGATATTGCTCTTGCCTCCCTAACTAGGTTGTAAACTCAGGGCAGGTACCACGTATCTATGGCTCCAACCTGTCACACACCTGGCAGAGTGCTCTGCTCTTCATAAACCATCAATACATTTTTGGTGACAATAACAATAAGCCTCCTACTCCACGCCAAGCATGGCACCTGTCCTCACCTCACGTAACCTGTGCCTGGGTCAGGGAGGGAAGAGGAAGCCACACTGGAGCGGGGCTGCTGCACCCACAGTGTCCAAGCTGCTCTTCCCACCCAGCCTGCTCTGCCCACCCGCCCACCTCCCAGAGGCACAACCATCCCCACTCCCACCCTTCTCAACTGAGGGACAGGCCACTCCCCACCCCCCCAAGCGTCCCAGGGGAGAAGGAGGTGGGGAAGCCTAGTTAAGTACTTTTCCTGTCTGCATCCTGCTCCCCCAGCCTCTGCAACTATTATTGGTAAGTGAACCAATTTTCTCCCCTGACATCTGTAGCTCTTAGCAGTGAATATATTTGAAAAACCCTTTAGGATTACTTGAAATCTTCCCTGCAATTTGATTCCTGATATTTCTCTTTACTCACTGAATGATTCTTTTAACTCATTATTTCTTACACTGTAGGCCTGTCTGTCTCCCCACCCCCACACGCTACCTTGGATATTTATCCCTGTTCTCGTACAACCAGGTGGAGGGCGTTTTCACCTTCCCCAGCTGCCTCCCCCACTGCTTCCCCAGGCTGAAGACATTCCTTTCTGGAAGCTTTATACCCAGCCCAGGATTTCATGAAGAGAAGGATTTCTCGGGGCGCGGGGGGGGGGGGGGGAGGGGGATCAAAGGGGTCTCCTTCTTCCTCACCTACTGTGAGCCTCGTACAACACCCCCGCCTGTTGTCATGATTATTTCCAATTCCTTCTAGAACACTTGGCGTTCCAGCCACAGCATGTGAAGTGACTTTTCCTCCAAGGGAAAAATACAGTTAGGGATTAGTAATAATACTAGTGATCATAATAACAATACAAAGCAGAATGGGTCTCAGAATATTCGCTGCTGAAGGTGGGGGATGTGGTGGGGACTGGGTGGTGCATGCGCCTCATTTGGCACCAGAGACACTGCTACAATGTACTTTCCCATGGTACATTCGTAGTAAAGGTTGTTAAGACACAAAAATTGTAGTTGGATACCAGGTTAATGCTAAGTCTCGTGACTCCAATGAGCATGTGTGCAAGCAGGGTTAAGAGAGTGAGCACAGCCCCGACAAGGCATATCCTACTGGAGACCTCTGCTGTCTTTGCACTGCCAGGCCTTCGGGATCCCCCTTGATCTAGACTCCAAAAATCTTTTCATTGGCCGGCCACCATGCCATTTATTCATTTATTTACATAACAGGTGGTTCCTAGGCACCTGGTATGTGCCAGGAGTTACGCCTGGAGCGAGAGGGGATCAAAGAGGAATAAGCCAGTTTCCTGTTCCATGAACTCACAGTCCAGCGTGAGAGATGGACACAGAAGTAGCTAGAGGAGAGCCAGTAGTGCAAGAGATAGAATAGCTGGAGGTTAAGAGTGCAGATTCAAGAGTCAGGCTGTTTAGGGTTTGAACACCAGCTACTACTTGGTAATTGTGGGACCTTGGGCAAGTCTCTTAATTTTTCTGGGCCTTAATTTCCCCATCTATAAAATGGGAGATATTAATAGGACCTACCTCATAGGACTGATATGAGTAATATATGAAAAACCATTAGGACAGAACCTGGTAGATGGTGAATGCTGCATAAATGTTAGCTCTCCCTGCTAAAAGGAGAAATGGATTCAGTTTCTTAGTACCTTTGCTTGAAAGAGGTCTTATTAGATTGATCATCATTTTACCTTCAAGCTTTCTGTTCTCAGGACAAAGGGAGACCAGAAGACTCTCCTCCATTTCTCAAAAGGGAAAGCTGAGACTTAAAGTGATTGGGAAGACCATTCAGGGGGGAAAATGTACCCTAAAGAAATCAGCTGAGTCAGAGAGGCAGGGTGTGCCTTTTGCTGACTGCACAAGTGCATCCCTTGATCCCCATCTTCTCATATCCAGAGAGCATGTCTCTGCTTATGTCCATGGCTCAGGAAGTGGGTGTGGAGCTGATTCCCTCCAGAAGGACCCATGGGGTGAGGGCACAGACCTTCCCAGACACCCTTCCCCTGGCAACTGCCCCACCCCAAGGGACCATTTGACCCCAACCACCTGGCAGGTGTCTCTAGCTGCTTTTGCTCTGGATTGATATGAGGGTCTCCTGCACCTGGAGCCTTTCCACCTGGACCAGGAGGTTCAGAGAGTGGGCCACATCCCCCAACCAAAGTGGAAGGGCCCACAGCAAGAGCAGGATCTCCAGGTACATGTGGATCTTCTCTCAGTCCTTGGTGAGCTCTGCCCACAGGGCTCAGGTCTGATTGTGGGGGTGTGGCTGAGGGTCAGATGCTGTGAATCATGGAAACTTCTTTGAGGCTGGAGCATCCTGTCCTCCCCAACCTGCTGCTTATACAGATTGGGTTCTCATGATGGGACCAGGCAGCCCTGCCTCCCAGACCTCCACTGCCCCATGCACAGGAACCCCCACCCTAGGCTCATCCATCAAGATAATGTGGGCACAGCTGGGGTGATGTATTGCTCAGAAAGGTCCACAGGGAGGAGCCAGAGGGCACCTCGTCTCCATCGATTGTGCAGGGAGGGGCCTTTCATGAAGTGCAAGGAAACCTCCAGGCATTTATTGTTTGGCATGGCATCTAAAACAATTCACATTTATTAAGTAATACACCTCAGTCCTATGTGCTAGCCAGGATGGGCCTACTGCCCCCATTTCACAGATAAAGAAACCGAGGCTTAGAAAGATGAAGAGGCTTACCCTGGGCACACAGTGCATAAGGGCAGCATAGACTCTACAGTCACGATCTCCTAGCTCTGAATGCAGTGCTCTTCCTCAGTCCTCACTGCAGTGTGCATGCGATTCCTGCTTGCAGCTGGGTTCTTAGCAGGGGAAGAGCTCTGAAACACAGAGCCATAGGAGGAAGACCGAATGGGTTGCAGCCACATCTCTGGAAGCCAGAGGAATTCAGTTGTCCCTTTCCAGGTCTGGTTTTTTTTTAGTCAGGCAGCCTGGGGTAGAGGTCGTAGGGTGAGTGTGCGGGGGCAGCTGCAGGACGACACCCATGTACTGCAGGGCTGCTGTTGTTGGGGCCACTACTGCAGTGATTAATCAGGAGCCTGCCATGCAGAGCCTCTGGGTTCCTGGGGCTGCCTGTCAAAACTGCAGGGTTCAGCAAACTGCGGGGCACCAACCCGGAACCACCATTGGGACCCACTGGGCTGGGGAGGGAGGCAGGGAGGAGGCTCTGACATACTGAAGTTCTGTGCCCTGGCGCTGGCCCCCTCTGCCTGGGGGTGGTGGCTTTGGGAGTGGGTCTTTTATGGTTTGTCCTGAAAGGTTTAAGGATCTCACCAGCTTTGACTACCATTTACTGCAGATCTCAGCTACTTTCATGAGTTACCATGCGTCAGCCCCACAGCAAGCCCATTTTCCAGATGAAGAAACTGAGGCACAGAGGAGCGAAGAAGCTGCCACGGTCGTGCAGCATAAACGAGAGGGCCGAGTAGGGTTCTGTCCTACTCACAGTAGTACTAGGCCCCTCCAGCTGCTTTATCAAGACTAGGAAAGAGGAGGGGTTCCCATAGCCCCCAGCCTGGCGACCAGGTCCCTGGTATCCCTAGAAATCTGTCTCTTTTAGGGAAATCTTTCACGAGTCCCCACATAATCACACTCCTCCCTACGTTCTTCATCCGAGAGGCACATGTTCCTCCGGTCTGGGAGGGAGGTGGGGTGGAATAAGCGGGAAAGGCAGCAGCGGCACCTTGCCCCCGAGCACAGGCAAATGGAAACACCCCCCTGCTAGTGTCCGCGGGCCTCTTTTCCAGGCTGGAAATACTTGAGTAACAGACTACGACCATCTTAGTTTCGGGGCTATTTCAACTCCCCATTTCCTAGCTTAATAAACTGAGGTTGCTCAGTGGTGTTAGAATCAGGAGTTAAGAGTCAGGCTGAAACCAAAGGCCAAGAACGTGCAAAGCCGAATCCCGCGGCACCGCCTGGCCCTTCCCCCGGGGTCTCGGCGTACTTCAGCATCTCCCAGGCAAACCGGAGCATGCGCGTTGAATACCCGTTGCGAGGGGCTGGGTGTGGAGCAGGCGCGAGGAGGGAGGAGCTTGCCTCTGTCCTCAGGCGCTCTCCCTGGTGGAGGAGACGGGAAGTGCGTGGCAGCAGCTGCTCTGTGATTGGTGCACACTTGTTGGCCCCGCCCCGGTGTTGGGCCGGACACACAGCACCCAGTAGGTAACGCTGGGGGTGGGGAGGGAGGCCGAGTAGCTTCCAGAAGCCAGGGTACAGGAATGGAGATAAAGCTCTCACCTGACGTGTGTGCGGCGAGGACAATGATAGGAGAAAGGCAGCCGAGAAAGCTCCCAGGACATGGCGTAGAGCACAGTGCTGCCCTGGGCTGTGTCAGGGAAACGTGGCGAGAGGCAAGAGCGGAGCCCTCATCCCTGAGAAGGTAATGTTCACTGTGCCAGCGGCCGGGCTCGGTGCTTTGCTGGCGTTAGCTCATTTAATCCTCACAGCAACCCTTTGGGGATGGATAGAGATGGTAGTATTCTCTTCTGGCCCATGTGGAAACTGAGGCTCAGAGAGTCTGCTAACTCGCGCAGGCTTGCAGAACTGGAAGGGCCAGGGCTCACACAGGACCTCCGACTCTGCGGGTCCGAGTCACCGTGGGGCCCGCTGGAGGAGGGAGGAGCGGAAAGGCAGTGACTGCGGCAGGTGTGACTGGACTCAGCTAGACCGAGGGACACTCTGACTACTTGGACAAGGCTTGCCTAGAGGACGTTGCCCACCGAGGCTTCACATCTGTGCTGGAGTAGCTGGGAAAGCCACTACCAGCTGCCGGCCTGTCAAAACCCCCGCCCCATCGGCTGAGGATGCATAAAGGCGGAGAGTGGTCAAAAAGGGGACACGGTTCACCCTCTCTGGTGTTTCTTTGTGTGGCCTAATCTCCTTGTCATAGAAGGACACCAGGCACATTAGATTAGGATCCACCCTAATTCACTGACCTCATTATACGACTTGGAAGGGACCATAATAGTCCACCCTCCGGATCCCTCAAGTTCATGTCCTGCTCAAATGCAAAATACATTTCCCCTATCCCAACAGCCCCAGAGTCTTAACCCACTCCAGTATCAGCAGAGATGCAAGGCTATGACCTGGGGCCCAAATTGCTGGAGATGAGTCAGCGTAGAGAGGAGAGGTAAAGAGGAAGGTGGTGTTGCTGGGCCTGCAGGTCCATAAAGCAGAGTCTAAGCTTTGGGTGGGGCAGCCACCGACATGCCCAAAGCAAATGGTCTGACCCTAAGATCTCACCAGGCCAGGGTCATCCTCATAGAAGACGGTGGGCCAGTGAGGACAGCGTGGGATGAGAGGACAGGACAGTACAGAGGCTGTGCAAGACTTTGACCCTAAGAGAGCTGTCTGCCTGTTCAGCCTCTGTGTGGGACAACTGTGTGTGTGTGTGTGTGCATGTGCATATGCATGCATGTGTGCATGGGTATGCATAAGTGTGTGTGTGTGTTTAAACACCATCATTGGTTTGTGTTCCCTGCATCTGCAGCTCAGAGACACAGGGGCCAAGATGATGGATCTATTGATTAACATTTTCATTCACTTCAAGATATGAAATGTGAGTTCCTTTTGAGACACATTTTGCTGGAGGCAGATGCCTTTACCTTGAATGTTACTGAGCAGCGTCATGCCCTGACCTCTAGAAGAAGATGGGGGCCCGCTTAGGGAGGCAGGGAAGGACCTGATACTGTGTGGCCTTTCTGGAGTGGGATAGAAACACCACGGGGGCCTGAGCCCAGGAAATAGATGGCTTCCAGGGTGGGGGATGTTTTTTAGTTCTCTCTGGGAAACCTGCAGAGCCCAGCCCTGACAGCCCCAATCTTGAGTCTTTGGTGACCTTGAAGGCCCTCCAAATGACAGGTTCTCAGGCTTTGCTGCACATGTTCTACCGGAGGAGCTTGTTAAAATAATGGACTTCAGGTCTTTTGTTTGGAGATCTCTCTCAGAGTAAGGTCCAGGACCCTGCATTTCACCAAGCGGCTCAGGGGAAGGTGATGGCACTTCCTTGTTCCTTTAACAGGGTGATGAGCTGGAGAAGCTGGGGCCCAGAAATGGTGCTCAGGCTTCCTGACTGCACCACATGCTGGTCACCGCATCTCTCTTTCCAGGAGAAGGGAAGACCTCTATGAGAGGGAAGGGCGTTATTAACCCTTTCAGACGCACTAGAAGTAATGCCCTCCCACACCTCTGTCAATGCCCTTTAGCCAAAGACCCCAGGAACACAGCCGTAGGGGACCAGTGGGTTTATTACTTGTTGCAATGAGGGATAACATGCACCATGGGGACTGCGGGGTATCTCAGGAAGAAGACAGAGCTAGAGAGAAGCATTTGTAGGACTTGGGCTTCAGTTAGGGGATTTGGGGGATGATCCGAGGAGGCTAGGGTTTACTCAGGGTTGAGTGCTGTCGGAAAACAGGGACAATTCTATGATTGGGTATCGATGAGCTTGATCTAAAGGCAGGGCAACCTGGAACCAGGCTAGAGCTGTAACTGGTGAAAAGGCAGCAGTCGCTCACATTGGCTGGGGGAGGAGGGATTTGGCATTTTATGGTTCAGACAATGTTCAGGCTTTGTCTACATTCAGACATGATTGCAGAATACACTTGCCTTTGTCTTGATCTATCATGGTCCCGGGTGGCCTTGTCTGATGTTGATGTCCTGTGAAATTGTTTATGTTCCCAACAGGAGGGCACCAAGGGCAGCTCCCAGACTCCAGGGGCTGCCTTCCTCTTTCTCATCACCCTACCCTGCACCTGCCCAGGGCCAGTGGGCACTTAGTGAGCTATCTGGAGGAAGGAGTGCAACAGCCAGCACAACCCACCTTCATCTCCCACCCTCCAGCCGCTCCGACTGATCCCCCATGTAGTTCCCAGGGTCCCTTCACCAATTCCAGACAGGGGGTCTGCTACCTCCTCTGGCTGCTCCCTCCCCAGTGGTGGATTTCCCTTGCCATCCCTTTAGCCTCTGCTCTTCCCACTACAGAAATGCCCTGTGCAGAAATAACCCCTCTCTGTTCCTTTGTATCTTGACTTCACGTTGCCGCTCTGCACAGGGTTTCTGTAGAGCCCCCAAGTCACTCTTGCCCTACAGTACTGGGTCCAGCCAAACCCTCCTAGAAGAGGAATGAGGGGGTGGATGGTGTGGGAGACGTGGAGGCTGATGCTGCTCTAGGGTGGATTAGGGTAACGGTGCTCATAGTGATAGTGATCATCATAACAGTGACAAGAAGAATGATGGGAGGGAGTGATAAGTATGGAGGTGGGGATGTTTGATGGAGGTGACAGTGGTGACAGCAATGATGGTGATGTTACTGTTGTGGTGGTGGTGACGATAGAGTTCATGGCCGTCCCAGAGATGGGGATGGCAATAGCGATGATTATGATGGAGAGGAGTTTGTAGACTGAAACCCTTAGGGCCTATCATGGTGTTCATGGAATAATCTCAGAGTTTATTAAGTCATCCACTTCTTTCTTCAGGCAAGAAATCTCTAAATCAACTTTCTAAGATTGCTTGTGGGCAGATGATGATGCCGAATGAAGCTGGTACGACAGATCTCCCGTGGCCCCTACCTCACATCTGCAGCCCCAGGCTTGCTCCGTTTCCAGGCCCATGGAAAGGAGATGCAGATGCCTGATACATTTCTGGCAGTGTCCTCGGATGGAGTGGGGCTCACTGATGGGTGCCGAAGCTGCAAGGCACCTGGGGGGACTCAAGAGACCTGTCTCTAACAAGGCCTGTTGTATGTAGGTGTGGTCAAGGATGGGTACAGGATAAAGGTCCTGGAGCCCCAGAGCCAGGGCTGTCCCACAGGGCAGGGGCACATGGATCAGATGGTCTGGATCAGACCACTCACAAGCCAAGATGCAGGAACTTTTGGTGAGCTGAATCTAAGTGAGCAGGCAGGAGTGGAGAAGGGAGAGCTGACAATCTAGAATGGAACAGACTGGGGTGAGTTTGGGGGAGGATCTGAGTGTTCTTCACTTTGGGGATCTTCCTGCTGACAGAAAGCATATATTTTCTGCCCCTCCACCTTGTGGGGAAGTTAATCAGGTCAAGATTGCCTCCAACAATGCACTGTTTTACCCCTCCCCCCAGCTACAGGAGCACTCAGTGACTGACTTCTCAGGGCAAGGAAAGCCCACCCTATAGGCTGTTACACTCCACCCTCATCCTGACTATACCCTGCGGGTCTCCATGACTTCATC
This sequence comes from Mirounga angustirostris, assembly GCF_029215605.1. NCBI lineage: Eukaryota > Metazoa > Chordata > Mammalia > Carnivora > Phocidae > Mirounga > Mirounga angustirostris. The sequence goes on from NW_026991716.1 coordinate 36,998,350, forward strand.
CCTCTTTTGGACACCCAGGACTTGGGGGCATAGAGGTCAGGGGCCTGAGGTTTGGATGGATCCCCAGGGAATTGTGAATCACATGGGGACCTTCAAGAAGCTTGCCATCCAGAGACTCAGCCACATAAATTCCCCAAGTAGAGGCTATGTTCTGTATCATTCAGGATCTGTTCATGAAAATATAAATGACTTTAGATATTCCCATCAGAGGTCAGGAATACAAGAAATTGGTTACTTGAGTGTTGGAAGAACTGAGAAACCAAAATAGGGAGGGGAAACAACCAGAGGTCAGCAACAGCTGGAAGCCACTATGACCCTTAGGGTTGGAGGGACAATAGGAGGTGCTGATACCAGAAACCACAGCAATATTGTTTGGCAGAGGCTGGAACCATGTTGGAGACTCAACCACCCTGAGGACATCCACTAAAGCAGGATGAAAGAGGGAGAATACCGTGGCCTCTCACTTTTTCATTCCTGTGGTCTCTTTCTGTTGCCTCAATTGGCTGAGCCTGGCCAGAGGCTAGGAAATGTCATGTGCAGATGGGCAGGTAGTAGATCTGGAAGCAAATAGCCATTGACCACTCTGTGTTCCAACCTTAGGAAGTTGAACTACATTAGGGTCTTGGGTGTTCTAATACCCTTTCTTCCACACTCAGTTCAGAGTTTTCTAAGAAATAGATACAGGAACCAAGCAGCTTGAGACCAAGATATTATCTTTAATACCACGGCAACAGTGGATACTGTGCTATTAGGTAAGGGTCACTTAGCTAGGTGGGCTTGCTCACACCTCATGCCTGAATTTGACAAGACTCAGTGAGTCTCAGGCAAAGCCCGGCACCTTCGGTACCAACCCCCGCTCCATCCTGTGGTGGGGAGGAGCAGAAAATATGTGTCTTCTGTGAGCAGGAAGATCCTCAAAGTGGAGAACAATCAGATTCTCCCCCAAATTTGCCAGCAGAGAAATTGCCTCCTCCCAAGGACAATGAGAGACTCAATAGACAGAGGAGAGGATTATTTCTCTAATAAAGGTCCCTCCCAAGGGACTGGAGACTAGCTGGCAGGAAATCGTAGGGTTTCCAGTTTGAGTGCTGAGTCACCTCTTATGACATCCCTGCCAAGTGGTTGTTCTCCTGCTCTTGAAGATGGTCAGTGGTGGGGACTCAGTACCATCTAAAGAAGTCCATTCCATCGTCACACACTTCTGATGGTTCAAATATTGCTTATATTAACCTAAAAATTTCCTGTAATTTCTATTTATCCCTTGGAGGCATCACATAACACTTTTGATCCTTCTTCAACAAGAAGATGCCATGGTTTTCTTGGGTTTATTTGAATATGTTTTAGGCAAACAGCTTAGTAGAAACAGTCATCTCTGACTATAGCTGAATAAAGCCCTCAGCTGTTCCCAGTGCCTGAGACAGAAAGGAAATCACATGTTAATAATTCATCAGAGGGATGTGTGTGTGTGTGTGTGTGTGTGTGTAAGGCTACCTGAGAACAAGTCTCATATTTCTCATTTATAGCCTGTGATACCATCCGACAGAAATCCGCTCTTAAGTGAAATATTGATAGGTTTACTCTGCAATCTTAAGCGTGCCTCCTAAATTGCTGTAATTAAGGCTAGCAAAGAGGGGTGGCAGCAGAGAGGGGAGACCAGAGATGCTGGGTCTGAGAACACACACACACACACACACACACACACCCAGGCTCCCCTGAGGAGATGGTTGAATTCCCAGAAAGAGTTTTAAAAGACAGCTCATAGCGGTCAAATGGCCATCCCTGTGACCACATCTGCTTGTCACTTGTGGCTCAGCTGGCCCAACACATGGAGGACACTGGTGATAACCAGAGGACAAGAAGATGCCCCCCTCAGGGGGGAGAGCCAAAGCCCCTCACTCAGGAGGGACCCCCACGTGGGCTGCCTATGTGACCCCGGCTTCCCCGGTGGATGGGGAGGTGGTGATGTGGGCAGGGCAGGAAGAAGAATTAGCAACACAGGATGATTGGAGTGAAAGGTTGTCTTGTCTTCAGAATGAAGTTTACAGCTCCCCAGATCAAAGTGAGGAACAGGCCTAGGGAGTGTACAAGGATCATCAGGGCAGGGCTTTGCTGGCATGGAGGGGGGGTGATTTCTGACTGGTTTCTTGCTTGTTGTCCTTCTATTGGTCTTTTTCTTATTGTGTGCCCCTCCGTTTCTCTTCCCTCTGCTTCCTTCTCCTCCTCTTCCTCCTCTCCCCACTTCCTTCTCCTTGCTCTCATCCTCCTTCCTTCCTCCTTTCTGTCTGTCTCCCAGGCAGCATCAGAAGCAATGGTAAACATTTATCAGAGAGACTTTAATTAAAACGTTAAACACTCAGCTGCAGCCCAGCTACTTCCCGGCACTATTTGTCCTCCTAACACTTCATTATTTAAGGAAAAAAGAGGTCTTCCTTCTGGAAAGGAGAGATTAACATATTAATGGGAGGTAATTATGCTCTAGGGGGGCTCTCTGTGGTGGAGTCCTGGAGTGGAAGCCTCAGGCGGCCAGCCCCCAGAGGACAGGTTTTACACCTGCTCCCATGTCCCTTCTCCCTCCAGACCCCTGAGTGGAAGCAGGAGGCCGGGCTCCCTTCTAGAGACTCTCTCTGTCTAAGAACACTCCATCCTGATGGGGGAAATGCAAGAGCTAAAGGAGGAGGGGCGAGGAAGCAGCAAAGCCTGGTGATGAGGAGAAGTGGGGAGGAGTGGGCGTGACCAGTGGCAGGGCAATGGGGACACACACGGTAATTGTCAGTGAAAGGATTTCAGCCACTGATAACAAAAGGACACGGCAGAAGGGAGTCTGTTTTCTTCCAGATTAGGGGGTTGGAGTGGAGAATGGGGGCAGAGTGGGAGGAGAAATCAGACCTGGAGGGGGAATCTTCTGGAGGGGTTGTGAGTCTTACTCCTGTGTGTTTATTCATTTTCATTCATCCATTCACTTATTCATTCCTCAGTTGTTATTATATATGAGCAACAAGCTAGATACTGTATCGTGCACTGGGCACCAGAGCTGAAATTCAGTCCTTGGCCTCAAGGAACAGCCTGACATCCTGGTCATTCGTCTGTCTCCCTGAGACAGAGACGCACGTTCTCAGCATTGCATTTCCAGGCTGCAAAGGTCATCAGAAGGATGAAAGGCGTGAGAGGCATAGACCTGAGCAGGAAGAGATGGCCCATCCCCACCACACCCACCACTCACCCTAAGACAGAGAGGAGCACAGATCCCAGCATGTCACACCTGGAGGCCTTCAGTGCCACTGGATTAGTCACATTGTCTCCTTGTATAGTTGGGAGACTGAGCCCAGAGAGGGTGTGACACTACCCAAAAGCCATACAGCTAGTCTTAACTGAAGGGGTACCAAAGCCAGGACAAGCCTCACAGATACTTCTTAAGTGGTGACAGCTGACAGGGGGTATTGTCCACAAGAATGCACCCATGTCAGACCAGGTTCCCGTATTTGCCCATGATGCTGATCATCTACCAGGTGCTTACTCAGAGTTACAGGCCAAAGGAGAGCATCCCAGCCAGGCCACCTCCCCACCAGCCTGGCTACGTACCTGGAAGCCAGACCTGGGGCTAGAAACTGTGGCTCAGAGACTTTGCAGGAAAATGTATGTACCTAGTTCTCAATCCTCTGTCCTAACTAAGGAGATCAAGTCCTGTGTGTGTATGTGCGTGTATGTGTGTGTGTGTTCTCGTGCTTGCACATGTGTGTAAAAGAATGTGATCATATTTTGGGTGCTAAAGTGGGGACAGGCTGACTTTCCTAATGGTGTTTGGAAGCGTGGGAGATGAGTTCAACAGATCTGGACCCAAATCCCATCTCAAAAGCTTAGTTGCCATAAAGTCCTTCATAAGTTAGTAAAGTTTCTGGACTTTTGTTTGTGTCATTTGTAAAATGGGCACAGTAAAGCCTATCATGCCCAGAATGTATAAGGATCCACTAATGAAATCACTCAATGTAGGTAATTGGGAATTAACTCAAATTCACACCATGAGGCATTATGGGCAAAAAAAAAACAAACGGAAAACTTGATGTCCTTCATATTACCATACACAAGACTTAACCTCAGTTACTTCATGTCTATACTCCAGCCTTCTCTATCTGGTTCTTCTCTATGAACCCCTGATGGATATGTTGTGTATCTGTTTATTTTTCAGAGAAAAGAGATTGCAGTTTTCCTCAAGACCCCTTCCCTCAGAAAATCCTAGGGGAGATTTATATGCTGTCCTCAATCTGAGGTGTAAACACAGCCCTGCCTTCAGGGAGCCCCAGTCTGAGGGGAGACATAGCCCTGTCCTCAGGGAGCCCCAGTCTGAGGGGAGACACAGTCCTGCCCTCAGGGAGCCCCAGTCTGGGGGGAGACACAGGCCTGTCTTCAGGGAGCCCCAGTCTGAGGGGGGGACACAGTCCTGCCCTCAGGGAGCCCCAGTCTGAGGGGGGGACACAGCCCTGTCCTCAGGGAGCCCAGTCTGGCGGGGGAGACACAGCCCTGCCCTCAGGGAGCCCCAGTCTGAGGGGGAGACACAGCCCTGCCCTCAGGGAGCCCCAGTCTCAGAGGAGAGACACAGTCCTGCCCTCAGGGAGCCCCAGTCTGAGGGGAGACACAGCCCTGCCCTCAGAGAACTCACATCTGATGGAGGGGACACAGCTGCTGTTCCTAGGCATACCTCAGTCTGAGGGAAACAGAAAATATGGAAAACAATTTAAGAGCTCTCACACGTGCCAAGAATTGTTTTACCAACTGTGCCCTGAGCCCTGCAGAGAGACACAGCAAAGGCAGGGTCCAAGCAGAAGATTCTGGGCAGGGCTACAGCTAAACCCCACCCCTGCAGCCCCTCCAAACTTCAAGGCTCAGGCTAAATTCAGGCAGCACATGGTTACAGACCCTTTGGCAAGCAATTAGTATTCTAAACATGAAATTAATTTGTCCTACACATATGAGAACTTAGTAATTTGTTTCACTTTTATTTTATTGTCAGATAGGATTCATTTTCTACATGATTTTATGGTTGGATAGGATTCATTAGAAATTTCCCCCCCCACCTACTTCTCTCTTTAAAAAAAAAATCATTCTGCATCTGCAGAACCAGTGGTTGAGCTGGCCTTAGCTTTTTCTTTAATACTCCTCCTAAGTACCCATTCCCACACCATAGCCCCAGGTTCTGCTCTCCAGTCTCACTGTAATTTCCAACTTGGAAGAGCCAGCTCCTGAAATGGAGATAAATCTCTCTGGAAGTTCCTGCAGTGGGACCTTTGATAATTGAGTGGTGGGAACAGTTCATGCCTCCAAGGCTCCTCCGTGTTATTTACCGACACTGCCATCCTCAGTCTCTCAGAGTAACAACTCCAATTTATTTAGCACCCACCCCAGTCCCTTCACTTTGTTACCGGCTCTTGCTTCCACCTCTGCCCCGACCCTCATCATGCAGCCACTGAGAACAAACGCACCAAGAGTGCGCACGGCCTGTCTGGACAGGCCTCCTAACTGCCAACCCTAGCTTATCGAACGGGACTTCTTCAGCCCTGACCACAGGCTCCCCGTTACCTTGTGTCCTGCTCACCAAATCTCAGTTGTACCCTCAGAACTGGGTCCCTGAATTTCTCCCCTTTCGTCATATAAGCAGGCACTTGGGCTTCATCTCCTCCCTCAGACTGGGGCTCCCTGAGGGTAGGGCTGTGTCTCCCCCTCAGCCTGGGGCTCCCTGAGGCAGGGCTGTGTCTCCTCTCAGACTGGGGCTCCCTGAGGCAGGGCTGTGTCTCCCCCTCAGACTGGGGCTCCCTGAGGCAGGGCTGTGTCTCCCCTCAGACTGGGGGCCCTGAGGGCAGGGCTGTGTCTCCCCTCAGACTGGGGATCTCTGAGGGCAGGGCTGTTTTCCCCCTCAGACTGGGGCTCCCTGAGGACAGGACTGTGTCTCCCCTCAGACTGGGGCTCCCTGAGGGCAGGGCTCTGTCTTCCCTCAGACTGGGGCTCCCTGAGGGCAGGGCTGTGTCTCCCCCTCAGACTGGGGCTCCCTGAGGGCAGGGCTGTGTCTCCCCCTCAGACTGGGGCTCCCGAGGGCAGGGCTGTGTCTCGCCCTCAGACTGGGGCTCCCTGAGGCAGGGCTGTGTCTCCCCCTCAGACTGGGGCTCCCTGAGGCAGGACCGTGTCTCCCCCTCAGACTGGGGTCCCTGAGGGCAGGGCTGTGTCTCCCCCCTCAGACTGGGGCTCCCTGAGGCAGGACTGTGTCTCCCCCTCAGACTGGGGTCCCTGAGGGCAGGGCTGTGTCTCCCCCCTCAGACTGGGGCTCCCTGAGGGCAGGGCTGTTTTCCCCCCTCAGACTGGGGCTCCCTGAGTGCAGGACTGTGTCTCCCCTCAGACTGGGGCTCCCTGAGGACAGGGCTGTGTCCCCCCTCAGACTGGGGTCCCTGAGGACAGGGCTGTGTCCCCCCTCAGACTGGGGTCCCTGAGGCATGGCTATATCTCCTTTGCTGAGACTAGGGAGACCTGGATTCCCTGTCATGAGGCACCACCAGCCTATCAGCCCTGGAGCTGGCATGGCCACACTAGGTGATCTGCTTTCGGCCATAGGTCACCTCACAAGGGCCTTGCTGGAGAAACCAGTGTTGCCTGAGGGACTGGCCAGGGGCTTCTTCCTCAAGAGATGACATCTTCTAAGTCTCGTTTTCCTATTTTTATATCTCCTTTGGGATTCTTTTTCATCAGGTCTGCAGTGGCACAACCCCAAGCAACTTACATTATGGGGAAAGATCAGGGGTCACCATCAGGTGCCAGGAACTCATCAGCCTTCAGTCAGCTCCCACCTCCACCAGCCCATCCTCCCTCCACAACGGGTTCCAGCATCTTCTCTCTGGTCACTGTGAGGCTTACATGAGAAAAGTCAGCCTAAAACAACCAGCCTGGAGCCTGGCTCCCCACAGACCCTCCTGCAAAGTGGCCTTCCTCCCTGCTTCTCTCACTCTCTGATCTTGCCCCTCCTCAGCTGACATGCTGCCTCTGATGTCCCCGTAATTTGCTGGTTACATAACATGCGTCCTCACTGGGTGGCGAGTCTCATTCACTGGAGAGCTTCCAAATTAATAATCTATTATTTATGCCATCCACAGCATCTCTTCACAGACGTCAATAAGAAAGAAAAGATATATGCAAAGGAAAAGAGAGGGAAGGGAGGGGATCCCTGGGAGCAAGCAGGGCCTGAGGACTGATGCCATTGAAAGACTCAGAGCAGGACAGAGCCTCGGTGGGGGCCACTGACCTGACAGAGCCCTTCAGGGTATCTCTGAAGAGCTTGTTTTCTGTGTTTCTTAAAGGGACAAGGTCAACAGCACAAGAAAGGACAGGGAGGAAGCAGCTCCTGGAGGTTCGCCAGGCAGTCTCCAGCCCAAATGTAGAGTTCCTTCTTAGACATTGAGGTGGGATAAAGAGGAAAAGATGGAGAGAAGGAAGGAGACACAGCCCTGCCTCAGGGCACCCCCGTCTGAGGGGAGACACAGCCCTGCCCTCAGGGAGCCCCAGTCTGAGGAGGAGACACAGCCCTGTCCTCAGGGAGCCCCAGTCTGAGGGGGAGACATAGTCCTGCCCTCAGGGAGCCCCAGTCTGAGGGGAGACACAGCCCTGCCCTCAGGGAGCCCCAGTCTGAGGGGGGACACAGCCCTGCCCTGGGGAGCCCCAGTCTGAGGGGGAGACACAGCCCTGCCCTCAGGGAGCCCCAGTCTGAGGGGGAGACACAGCCCTGCCCTCAGGGAGCCCCAGTCTGAGGGGGAAAACAGCCCTGCCCTCAGGGATCCCCAGTCTGAGGGGGAGACATAGCCCTGCCCTCAGAGACCCCAGTCTGAGGGGGAGACACAGCCCTGCCCTCAGGGAGCAGAGAAAATGCTCTGCCCTCAGGGAGCCCCAGTCTCATGAAGATACATGACCCTGCCTTAGGGAGTTCAATAAAAGTATAAACTATATATAAAATATAACCTCTCTCCCCTCACGGAGCATCTGAATAAAGAAAAAAAAACATAGATCCTGCTACCCCAGACTCTGAAGACATACATTTTCCTGTGGGCAACTGAGAGGAGCTATTAATCTTAGATAGAAACTAGAAGACAAAGGTAAACAGGTGTAACAAACATCTAGATTGTTCCTCTTTAAGTTTGGCGGGAGGAGGAAGATTTTTAAGGACTCATTTGTAAATTTTACGCTTTCACACAGTGAAAAATCTGCCATAGTTTTCAGCTGAACGTGGCAGAGAGAACACAGTCATTTAGCTCTGATCCCTCCCCAACGTCTAAAATGTGAGTAAAGGAATAAACAAAATAGAGGCAATTATTAGCTCTAAGAAAATTAAAAATAGCTTAATAAAGACACTGTTACCATACACAGTTCTTTTCTAAGCAGTATTTATGTAATCATAGATGTTAATGTAAACATCCAATACTTACTTTTAACCAAACATTGGGATAAAACTCCATTGGGAGACTGGTGGGGAATGTGATTAAGCTGCTGGGGGTGGGGAGTTAGGAGAAAGAATAACAGAACGCTAAATGCTCAAACTCCATGGTAGGAAGTCAATAGCTAATGTCTCAGAGGGAAAAATCAAGGGAGAGCCAATAACAGGGAAATAAATACCAAAGAAAAGAGCTAAAGAGTTGAAAGGTTGCCTCTGAGGAGAGGGATTCTGGATGAGCAGTTTGCAGTGGGCACTGTCCCTTCACATTATAAACCGATTTGATTTATATATACAAAACTCTGATAAAACTAAAAATGAATATTTTTGTAATGATGGAGGATGCTGTCCAGTCTTTGCTATCAGGAGGACAACAGGTGCCAGTTTGTTAACCAATCAGTGGATAAAAATGTCAAAACGCACCAGAAGGAGAGGAGCCTGGAGTTGTTAGCACAGGCCAGGTTAGAGGTACCCAGCATCATGGCACCCATCAGACTCCGCCCAGTTGAATTAGAATTTTTGTGGTGGTTTAAAGTGTCCCCAAGTAATTCTGATGCACCGTACCAGGCCACCTTTGGTCCCCCTTAACTAATTGAACCCCATGCCCCCCTACTTATTATATACTCTTCTGTGGACATCAGGGAAGGCTAGGTAATCACAAGAACAAGCACCACCAAGATTTCAGTGGCTCTTTATGACAATCATTAATTTATCACTCACTCAAAACCCACAGTGGGTCTAGGCAACTCTGTGGGGCAGCTGCCCTCCCTATGATGGCTCAGTGTCCTCGGTTCCTTGGTTCCCCCAGTGTGGCCGCTCTTCCATCTCACCACAGGCTCCTGTGGTTGCGATGGCAGGAGCAAAAAGCACGAAAGACTTGCAGCCCACATTACATGCTTGAGTGTGTAAGTGACACACATCACTTCCACTTGCAACCCACTGGCCAAGTTGAGTCTGGTGCCCCCCCGCCCCCCCCGACACACACACACACACATAACAGCAAGTGTGTCAGGGTGGAGGTGTGATCCTCTCATGTGCTCTGCAGAGAGGAAAACCCAATCTGGGTAAGTACTAACAACATCTGCTACACATTTCATGGCACCCTGGTGGTGCTGGCTGCCTCTGGCATGGCCGTCTCCTATCTCCTCCATCCTCCCTTCTCTTACCGCTCTTTAAGGCCTGGCTGGAATCCCATCTCCTCTTCAAAGCATCCCTTGCCATTGCTTTCTGCACACATCCCCTCAGCCTGGCCAGCAACAGTTCTATTTTTTTGTGGATGCATTTTGGCACTTACAGTTTATGAGGCATTTTCAGGGTCTTTACATTTCCCCTGTTGGAAATGATTTAATCTTCTGGACTTTGGGCAAAGTATCAAGAAGGATTGCTGTTCTGGCTAATAGAAAAAAGTTTATCAGAAAAAGGGGAAGGATGAGAGCCTGGGGAGTGTGCCCCATGACTTCTGAGCCTTTGTGCATTGCAGGGAGGGGAGCCAGAGATACAAGTGAACCCTGGGACTTGGAAAGATTGTTTTCAAAATCCCTCATCCTGAGAAGCTTAGGCTGAAAAGTGAACACCAGTCAAGAGTTGGGCATCTTGGCAGGAGTAGACTGGCCTTAGAACCATTAATTATCTTAATGAGGGGAGAAGAAGTATTGAAAAAAATCACAGCCTGCATGGGAAGCCCACCAATGAACCCCGGGCTTAAAAGGACATGTACAAAGATGACAGGTGAAGGACATTGCCCTCTCTGCGCTCCCACTGCACCCTGAGCAGACGGAGTCCCTCCAGTTTCCACACACTCTTATCACTTTCTGCTGACATGGCTATTTATTTATTTATATTTTTTTAAGATTTATTTATTTATTTGAGAGAGAGAGAGAGAATGAGAGCATGGAGGGGAAGGGGCAGAGGGAGAGGAAGAGTGAGTCTTAAGCAGACTGCGCACTGAGCATGGAGCCCTACACAAGACTCGATCTCATAACCCTGAGACCATGACCTGAGCTGAAACCAAGAGTCAGATGCTTAACTGAGTGCACCACCCAGGTGTCCCTATTTATCTATTTATTTTTATTTAACAAACATAACAATTACTATGTGGCAGGAACTATTACATGTGCTTTATATTTTCTAGCTCATTTATTCTTATTTCAACCCCATGTGAGTTGTTGTTCTCCTTATCCCCTTAACAGATGAGAATACCAAATTTAGGTAACTTGCTCAAAGTCATCACTAATGAGGGGCAGAACCACTGGCTCCTTCATGACACAGACATATCTTTATATACCCAATAACAATAGCAAGCACAGAGGAGGCATCTGAGTGCCTTCTAGATGAACGAATGCCGTCTTGTTTCCCTCTGAGGCCAGACTGTCTGGGTTCACATTCCAGTTCCATCACTTACTAGCTGTGTGACCCTGGACAAGTTAGTCATTTCTCTGTACCTCTGTTTTCTCATCTGTAAAATGGGGCTAATAATAGGCCTCACAGGGTTGTTGTGAGGATTAAGAAAATTAAAGAAATTAATGCATGGAAATGGTAGCACAATACTTGGCATGGAAGAAACCTCAGTTAAATGTTGGGTACTATTTTTTCATGTACTATATATCAGCTCATCAAACTGTAAGTTCCTGTAAATCCACATTAACCATTGCTTTTCATTCCTAACACTGCCTAGAAGATGATAGGCATGTAATCCTAAATATTATTCTAGAATAGGGATTGTCTTTGTTATCTATTGATATATATATATATATATAACTCAGCAACTTAAAACCATGCACAGTTATTTCCCAACAATTTGTGGGTCAGGAATCCAGGCATAGCTTAGCCAGGTCTTCTGTTTCATGATCTCTCACAAGTTTATAATCTTGATGGCAGTCAAGGCGTGGTCTCATCTGAAGGCTCAACTGGGAAAGGACTTGCTTCCAAGTTCCCTCTGTGGTTACTGACAGGATTCAGTTCTTCCATGGTTGTTGGACTGAGGGCCTCTGTTCCTTGCTGGCCATTGGCAGGTGGTGGCCGTCAGCTTCTTTCTGTGTGAACCTCCCCATCTTGCTTTATCAGAGCAAATTCATGAGAAGAGAAGCCAGGAAGAGAGAGAGAGAGAGATCTAGTAAGATGGAAGTCACAGTCCTTTGTAACTTCACCAGAGAGGTGACATTGGTCACCTTTGCCATATTTTGTTGGTTAGAAGCAATTACTAAGTCCAGCCCACACTCAAGGGGATGGGATTTCACAAGAGCATGATCAACAGGAGGCAAGGATCAGGGGACCCATTCAGAAACTACCAACCCCAAGGCTCAAATGTATTTGTTGACTGAACTCTAGAGCCAGCTCTGCTTCAGACAAAAGTGGGCAAGGTAGAGAGGCTGACATTTAGGATTCTGACTGGCTCTGCCTATAAGGCAAGCCTCTTTAAACCCTCTTGGGCCTTGGTGTCCACTCCTATGAAATGAGCAGCATAGACTGGGAGGTGCCTTTCATCCAGCACTCTGGAGTTCTAGGTTCTTTGAATTTAACAGATCTTGATTCAACTGAGCTAACGAAGTTAGATTTCTCTGCACTCTTGGAAAGCAGCCAAGTACACAATCATGTAAGTCCCTCCCAGGCTCCTAGACTGACCAGGTGATGACGGATCACTGCCTCCCTCCCACCAACCATGCTGCTTCATCCCACCAGCTTCAGTGGAAGGAAGCAAGCAGGCAGGAAAGGAAATGTCCCAGGTGTTTCCACTTGCCTTCTCCATCTCCTTGCTCTGAATTGCTCTGGAGGCTAAATTGTAGCCCGGCACAAGCGGCCAGGTAGGCCAGCATCAAACCCTTGGCGAGATGAAAGGCCCTTCCGAGGTGCATAATTCAGAGCAGCAAGCCCTGTACAGAGAGTGTGATTAGAATAAATGTGTGTCCTGAGGCTGAACAGGCTCTGCAGTGTGGTGAACTCCTTCGTGCCCCCCTCGGAATCCTTCTTATCTCTTGTCCCATCATGTGGTTCCTTCCTCTGACAGCTCAGCAGCCTACCCAGCAGGTCCTCCCTTTCAAACAACACCCTCCTTCCCTACAGAGAGAGTGATGAGTATGGGGAGCCAGAGAAACCCAGTGGGAGATTGGGAATTTGGAGAACCAAGTGTGAATCCTGGTGGTGTCCCTAACCTGTGGCAGCCCTGAGTGAGTTCCTTTTGCCACCGAGCCTTAGCTTCCTCATTCGTTCCATGAAGGGGTTGGGCTAGGTGACTTCCAAATTCTCTTCCAGCTCTGAAATCCCAGGATTCTTACATTTCCCTGAACTGAGCAGGGAAATTAGGGATCACTAGGTGAGCTAGGATGTGTTTGGCTACAAGTAACAGAATCCCCAATAAAATGTGGCTTCTGCACATTTGTCCCACTTAATCAGAAGTAGAGAAATAGGAGGCGTCAGGGTTGGGATAGTGGTTCAGCAATCTCACTTCACTTTCCCATTTCCTTTGCTGCCAACCTTAGTGAGAGATAATCTCCCTTGAGGACCCAAGGTGGCCACAGCTCTAGGCAGGTTTCCCAGGATGGGATCCAGCACAGGAGGGAGGCAGGATGGTGGTTCTCTTTGAAGCTACTGCCTTATTTGGGAGTAAAACCTTCCCAAAGACTCCCTCGGTCTTATTATGGGTGAAATTGTGTACCCCCAAAGATATGCGGAAGTACCTCTGAACATGGCCTTATTTGGAAATAGGGTTACCCAGATATAATGAGTTAAGATGAGGTCATACTGGAGTAGGGTGGCCTCTAATCTGTATGACTAGTGTCCTTATAAGAACAAAAGAAAGACAGTGGAGAGATGGCCATGAGAAGACAAGAAAACAAGAAGAGTTACAAGACACAAGGACCTGCACAAAGCCAGGTGGTGGGATTCTAGCTGGGGGCCGTGGCTGTGGTTCCTACAGGGAGCTTCCTCCTGGCATCACGGGGTATGGAGCTAGAGAGCTTTGTGAAGGGGGGCCCTTGAGCTCTTTCCCCGTCCCAGTGGGCTGAGCCCCTGGATGCTGCCCTGCAGCCCAGCTTTGCCAGAGTGAGGTGGGAGGAGGGCACAGAGAGAGCAAGATGCCTGGCTTTGGTCCCAGATGTGGCCGGGTGGAAGGGTCATGCCAGTGTGGCAGCCCAGCCTGGGAGGGGATGGCATGCCAGGTGGGGGGAGGGCAGCGTAGGCACTGACCCAGGATGGCTGTGGTTGAGCTGCTGTATTCCCTTCCTCCTTCCCAAGCCCACGCAGCACATTTCAATCAGCTCTGAGGATCTGTTCAGCAGCGAGAGAGCCAGGCTGCAGAGATGTGGAACATCCGGCCACGCCTTCCTCAGGCCCATACACTGATTGGAAATAAATATGAGGCCAATACACGGCAGCCTCTTTCTCACTGTATGCAGTGGAAACTCTTCCTAGAGCTAGGCCCAGAGCCAGTGGGCAAGAGGGTAAGCAGTAAGACACTTAAGGAAAGACTCAGTGTTGGGAGTCTTGGGGTCAATTTGTTCGTCCTTCTGCCTCGAAGGAGAACTTCAAGGATTCCCACCCAGACAGGGGCTCTTGACTCCACCCAGGTAATGAGACAGTCCAAAGAGCAAAGTGCAGGTCACCACATGTCTCAGACAGGGGCCAGGGTTAAACATAAGAGAAATCTGGGCTGGCGCAGGGGAGGGCAGAAAGCTTTCCCCATGTCAGTTAGAAACCCACCTTGGAATACTGGTTCATCACATGGTGTGGTAAGGAAGGGTCGGGCAGAGGGAGTGTTGAACATTGGGGAGGGAGGGGCTGGAGGGAGGGGATTGCAAGGTCACTGCTGCCAGGGATATGACCACAGTGAACACCTACCATGTATTGAGCATGTGCTGGTGCCAGGTGCAGTGCTAGGCATTTTTAGCATTATGCATTTAATACTGAAAATAACCCTCCAAGGTAGCTACTCTTGTCCTCATTTTACAGGAGAGGGAAACTAAGGCTCAGAGAGGTAAAGGGACTCGCTAGGGTCACACAGCTAGGTGTGAGTGGCCCGGCCAGACCTGGACACCAGGTCTGCTGGCCTTCACAATCCATCACCTTTGCAGGTCCAGAGCCATGGCCAGGGTGCTGTACCAGGGCCAGGCATAGGCCACAGCTGCAGAAGGCCTGCACGGGGGTGGCTCTAAAGCTGGGGATGCTGGGTAGAGGGATCCCAAGGGCCCTGGTCCACCTGCCTAGAGGCCTCATTGTCTCACCTTGCACTTCTAATGTCTTTCCTGGTTGCTAAGCAGGACTGTGGGGCGGGGTCCAGCTTACCCTCTAATCCTCCCACCTCACATAACCAAGTGCTTGGCACAGTCCCCTAGACATTTTTCCCCACTGTTCCCTATACTGCTTTAGCTCAAACCCTTGCCATCTCTCTCTTGGCCCAGCTGGTCAGCCCCCTGCCTCTGACCCATCTTCCACCCAACTGCCATCACAATCATCAAGGCAATTCTGGTCATGTCCTCTCTCTTGAAACAAACTCCTCCAGGACCACTTTTGCCTGTGGGATAAAGCCCAAATTCTTTAATGTGGCATTCCAGCCTTTCCCAAGCTGTCCCTAAGCTACCCCCCCAGGAGCTTCCTTCTCTACATTCACATTCCATGGAGCCTGGAGGCCTGGACATTTTCCCAAGCTGCCTTGCATCTGCACACTTCTTTGCCTTTGCTCCCTCTGCCTGGGTCAGCTTCCCTGGGCCTGATTTTTTCCCTTAGCAAAATGTCACCTTTCTTGCCTAACCAAAATGTCATATGCTCTATGAAGCTTTTCCCAGCAGCTTCTCCTCTATACAAACTCCTCCCTGCAGACTCTTTCCGAGTTTGTGATGAAAATGATGGTAATCAAAGGAATGACAGCTAACACTGTGGAGGGTGGAGGTCTCGCTCTGTGCCAGGCACTTCTCAAAGCTCTTTTCCTGCAATAACTTGTTGAATCCTCACAACAACCCCAGGAGATGGGTGAGGTATTATCCCCATTTTGTAGATGGAAAATGAAAGCCCAGAGAAGTTAAGCAACTTGCCCTAGGTCACACAGTATGAGAGAAGAGGAACCAGGATCCAATCACAGCTATGTGTTCCAGAGCCTATGCTCTTAGGCACTCCTTGAGGCCCCTGCCCCAAGAACATCCCTGAAATGACTATCTGAAGGTACCCCTACAGGAGCAGTGCTCACCTTATCACAGAGGCCATTGCTCACTTGTTTCCCCTGATGGTCTGTGAGCTCCTTGAGGGCAGGCCTGTCTTATGAGTCTGTATGTTGTGTGTCTTGCGCAGCACTGAAGACAAGGATAACAAGGCATTCATTGGCAAGAACAAATGAATGGCAAGTAGTGATAATTATTTAGAGTATTATTCTATCTCAGTCACCATAGGAGAGAGGTAAAGCCCCCAAAATGATGACCCAGTTGTGAAGTGGCCCGCTTCACCACCTCCCAGGCAGGTGAGAAATAAGGCCAAGAAAAGTCTTCTCCATAAGGGCCCTCTGTCCACATAGTGGGGGGGGGGGGTGTATGGGTGTGGGGTGGTGTCTCATGCCCCTTCACTGTCCCTCAGGGCAGGGGCCAGGTGCACCTTTTTCTTTTATCCCAGATACCCAGGTCCTTGGTAATACCACTTGGGATCTACTCTTTGTGGGTTCACCGAGTTCCAGGGGCACACGTTTCTGCCCCTACTCTGACTCACGTGGTTGGCTGTGGAGTGGAAAGCAGAGCTGGGACTTGCAGAAGATGGTGGGGAGATGGTAGGTTCTATAAGTCTCTCAGATTCATTGTGTCCCACCCTGAGCCCACCATCCATACCTTTCCACCTGGATCTCCTACAGAAGTTCTCCCATCCCAGCCCTACCAACCACCTAGTTATCCAGATGAGAAACCTAGTCCCTCACTAAAACCTTCCTTCCCTTCCTCCCCACACCCACCTGGTCTCCATGTCCTGTGGCCCCATTTCCTAGATATCTCCAAACTTGCCTCCCCAGGGCCCAGCTCAGAGCCCATCGTGGCTTGTCTAAAATGGGAAAACCCCTGTCTGATATATCTTTGTCCCCAGAGCACCCCCCACCACCCCTTCCTTCTAATCCCTCCTCTGCTGCCTCAAAGCACCTTATCACTTTTGAATGAGATCAAGCCACATCCCTGTTTAAAAACACTTCATGGCTCCCCACTGCCCAAAGGATGACATTCAAGCCTGTAACCATCATCTCTCCCTCTCTTCCCCTGCCCCTGCACATTGTGCTGCTACCACACCCCAGGGGCTTTGCCATGCAATCCTTCTGCCCAGAGTCACTCCCCCACCCCACCTGCACCCCCCCCCATCTGTCTCAAGGCTTACCCCGTGGAAGATGGAGCTCAGCTATCAGCTCTTCCAGGAAACCTTCCAAGGGCCACTCCCTCACCACTTCCCCTCCCCTGAAATCTGGCCTCATGCCCAGTGAGCTCCCACATACCCCTTTTGTATAAATCTCTCATGGGACTCAGCAAATTTTACTGAAATAACCCTCTTGCCTATATTGCCCCATTGAGCTCTTTAAGGGCAGGATCCCTGTCTTATTAATGCTGCATTTCCTGTCCCTAGTTCAGCACCTGGATGGAACCTAGAGGACACTCTGCGAATGTGTCTTGATTTGAACTGAAATAGCTTTGAATCATCCACCTGTAAGTATGTGCGTTCCTAAGCCTACCTCTCAGGGCTGCCATGAGAACAAAGGGAGAAAACACTCATGAAGTGCTTAGTGTGTGCTCATGGCTGTTCACTGCTCTCATGATCACTATTACCATAATCCAGGTGGTGTACTTGAAAAAGCGCCAGACTAGGCATTAGGAGATGTAGATTCTAGTCCCAGACCCAACATTAACTATCAGGGTGACCTTGGGCAAGTCAATTATCCTTTCTGAATGAGTCCTTAACAAATGTTATTTTCCTTCCTTGCTTCAATTCCATTATTGAATGATTCCCTCTGTTATCCCCACCTCTCCCTTTCTTTAGCACAGATTATTAAGAATTTACAGATAATTAGTAGCATATCTTGACTTTTGAACACTGTACTTATGAATATCCCAAATACATAAGCAATCACTTCGAGATCCATCACAAGGGAGACCTCTTCCCTGCATCCCGACTCACTGAGCCCCCCACCCCTGTCCCCACATATCCCCACACATTTTTACATCAAAAAGGAGGGGGGGGGATGAAACCAAAGGACAATCCTTTAAATGCCTTTAATTTTACGACAAACAAGTTACATATTTTTATTTTCTCATTTCTTTGTGGATTGGTAGACTTCACTGTAAACAAGTAAGTAAAGACTGGACCAACATGCAGGGACTAAGCCCTGCAGTGCATCACTGCAGTGATGTTTCCAGGGAAACATCCAGAAAGCCCCATCCAGTAGGGAGCTGCAACTTCCACCAGCAGAGAGGGGGCAGAATCTTATTAGAAACAGCGTTGCAGATCTGTACCAAAACAACGTGCTCTTTCAGGAAATCACTAAACTGTGCTAGATTATAAAGAAAATTGTTATTACTCCAAAGATACCACTACTCCCATCAGTTCTGAAGAAAGGAGAAGAGTTCCCCCCACAGAAGTTACTTTGAGATTTGAAGCAATTTTCTTCCATGAAGGCAGGGAGGAGGCAAGGAACTACATTACCCAGAATCCCTGCGGGAGAACCTGGGCCGGTCCCTGGCTTCCATTCTGACTGGCAGTAGCCTCAACTAATAAGACAATCAGAGCATGGAACTGAGGCTGGTGTTCGCATCTGCCCCGGAGAGAAATTGAGGGTGGAAGTGAGGAAGGGTAGATAATGTTGAGTTTTTCCAAGATTGTTTTTCGGAAAGAAAACTTGAGCAAAAACACAGTGTGTGGGCAGCAGGTCCCCTAAATCATAGCGTGGTGGAGGAAGTGCAGAGCCCAGAATGACAAGGCTGCCCCCCCGCCCACCACCACAGAGGGTACTATTTGTCCTTCTTCACATCTAAGGCTGGAAGAAAAAAGATCTCTGTGCTCTGAGAACCCCTGACCTGATAGGAGAGACACAGCCCTGCCCCCAGAGAACTCTTAGGCTGATTAGGGAGACACATTCTCTGCCCCCAGGGAACTCCCAGTCTGATGGGGGAAACACAGCTTCTGCTCCCAGGGAGCTCTCAGTCTGATGGGGAAGACAGTGCTCCCAACTGATGAGGGAACTCAGAGTCTAGCTCCAATCCCTGCCTCTGACCCAGCTCTCTGCACTTCCTCCAAGGTGTCCTTCCATAGCTAGCTGGAGCTGGCCATGCAGCTGTGATGGACACAGGTGGCTTGGCACTTGTCCTTGTCCTCGCTCCACTGAGCCTGAGGTTGGGCTGGCTCTGGAGATGAATGGACAGCTCTCATGCCAGGGAGATGAGCTATGAGTAAGCAGACAGACCCAAATGTAGCAGAACTTTGCAGCCTGAGCAGGTGGCCTGCCAGGGACAAACTTCTCCAGAATTCTTCCTGAGCAGAAATCTTTATTCTTAACCCTCCCCACCCCCCAATACTGTTCTCTATTTCCTCTCCTCTTTCAAAAACTGGCCTGGCTCACCTCGATTAGGAAGCAGTCAGGATGACTGTCTCACCTCTGCCTATGCATTATGCTTAGGGCTGCCATAGACACAGCCTTTCCCCATGAGACACCCTTTCCTCTCTTGGGGACTTTCTGGTCCTCTTGGTCTTTTCAGAAGTCTCTGGACGCTCTCAGAGTAGGACTTGTGTGTCCCCTTTTCAGATTGTCCCTCTCCCATCAGGCCAAGTGTTCCCCAGTTCCAGGATTTCTAGTTCCACCATAGCCTAGGGTCTCCACAAGGAGGAGCCATCACCTCCAGGGGACTTGGAATAGAAACCCTGTTATTTGAACCCTATCCTTGTCGCTTGAAAGCTGTTACTTTTGCTAAGACACCTCACTTCTCTGAACCTCAGTTTCCTGGAAAATGGGCAGAAGAATATTACCCCAACTCAAATGGTGGTGGAATTGCTTTTAACACAGTTAAGAGCCCTGCAAGCGTTAGCTACCATTATTGGTTAGTTGAGCATTCCATGGGTGCAGCCAACATCCAGAAACCTCATTCCTAATGTATAAAAGCAGATAAATGAAAAGCTAATCAGTTTACAGCCAGGATAGGGTTCCTGGAAGCCCCTCCTTCACAGCCTTCCCCACTTCCCTCCCAGCTAAAGACCCCAGAGTCATCAGTGAGCTTGGTTACAGGTTAGAACATCACCCAACAACATAGCCCAGCTCCAAAGCTCTGTTCAGCTCCCACAATTTGCCAGCTTGGATCTGGGTAAGGTCTTCACCCACAAAATGGGATTAAAAACCCCCCTTCAGAGATTGGCTGGGAAGATATAAACAGGTTGCTGGAAAATGTGAGAAATTGTTATTATGGGTCATGCTCCAATATTCCTCTCTCCTGAGGTTCTTGGTGATTTTATTCTGGGTTTTTCCTTGCACCCTATATGGTAGACTGACTATGTGTTTAATATCTCCAAGGATGACCTGGAAAGAGGGCTGCTGAGGAAAGATGGAAGAGGTTGCAGAGACACAAGGTTGAATCCATGGGAGTGATCTTTCCCATTTCTTTTCCATCTAGGGAAAAGATCTCTCTTTGGGCAAGTATTGGACAAGATGGGGTTAAGATGGCAAGAATCTGAGAATACTCAGTGTGCTGAGAGCCAAGGCCACCTCTCACCCTACAGAGAGGAAAGGATGAGAAGTCCTATAGGTGATGAAGACCTTCTCAAACACCATGTCTGTGAAGCCACTTCCATTTACTCCGGTTAACAACCAGGTAGGGGATCCCTAAAGATCCAGTGGCTCTTCCGGGCAGATCTTTACAGACAGCTTGTTTTTGACTCACGACATGTATCACTAGAAATGCATTCAGCTGCAATTAACAGGCAACCCAACCACATTAAATTAAAAGGTTTTCTTCCCTAAATAGCAAGTAACCAGGGGCAGGTGTTACTGGTATTGATTTAGCTACTCAGTCTTATCATCAGACTCACTTCACTCTCCCATCCCCAACAAACTGGCTCTCATCCCCATGGTCAGGCTAATGGACACAAGATGGCTTATGTGGTTCCAGGCATTACAGTCCCATTCAAGAAAGGAGGGAAGGGGCTATGAAGGGTGGAACCATCTGGTGTCAGGGAAAATGCTGTAGGGACTTGACACACCTACCAGGTTGGGCCCATCCATCCAGGAGAAGCAGGCAGGACTGCGGAAGTGTATCAGCCTTTCTGACGAGCAACCTCTTTCTCTCTCTCTTTTTTAAGATTTTATTTATTTTTTTGACAGGGGGAGAGAGAGAGAGCACAAGCAGGGGGAGTGGGAGAGGGAGAAGCAGGTTCCCCACTGAGCAGGGAGCCCAATGCGGGGCTCGAGCCCAGGACCCTGGGATCATGACCTGAGCCAAAGGCAGACGCTTAACCACTGAGCCACCCAGGCGCCCCCAGCCTCACTCTCTTGCAGCTTGATGCTCACCCAGCTCCAGTTTCCAAAGGGTCACCTGTGCAGGTATGTGCTTATCAAGTGTAGAATCTTTATCCCTCGCCAGATGGAAAGGGTAGCGGGCAGCAGGACGGACCCTGTTGCTGAAGTGTCCTCTACCTCCTGGTGGCATTCAGGCTTCTCTCAGACACTGGACATGGGATCCCTGGGAACAGAACTGGGCCTGTTGGAAGTTGTCAGCTTAGTGGCTGTGCTGATTATTTACCTCACCTTCCTCCCACTGCTCCCTCCACAGCAAACCAGCTGGAGGTACACAGTGTGCTAGGCAGAGCAACTAACCTTATTAGAGATGCAAGAGCATAAAGACCCCTTCCTTGCCAGCGGTCTCCTCCACCAGGGTTCTTGTGCACAAGTTTAAAATGGCAGTGCCGGCTTCATTAATTAATGCTTCCTATTGATTTGCTGCCTTTTATCGCAAGGACAGGGGGTGACTGGGTGCTGGAATGAGCCCTGTGCCGGGAGTCCAGTCCTGGTCCTATCACTGAACTCACTGACAGGGCCCCAGTCCATCCCCCATCTTCTGTGAAATGGGAATGATAATCATATGCATCATGAGGAGTAGTAAACCACTTAAAACCCATGTTGGGAACTTACTTTAAAATTGTTTATGGTAGGGGTGGCTCAGTCGGTTAAGCATCCAACTCTTAATTTCGGCTCAAGTCATGATCTCAGGGTAGTGAGATCAAGCCCCGCCTGGGGCTCCATGCTCAGTGGGGAGTCCGCTTGTCCCTCTCCCTCTGCTCCTCCCCTAGCTGGCTCTCTCTCTCTCTCTCTCAAATAAATAAATAAATAAAATCTTAAAAAAATAAATAAAATTATTCAAGAAATTCATGTAGATTGAAAGGGCAATAGGGAAATGGGCTGAATTGTGTCAACACCCCCCCCAAAAATATCTTTTGTTGAAATCCTAATCCCCAGTATTTGAGACTGTGACAGGGTTTTATACAAGGTCATGAAATTAAAATGAGGTCATCGGGTTAGACCCTAATTCAGTCTGACTTGGTGACCTTATGAGGAGAGGAGATCAGGACACAGACACATGCAGATAGAAGACCGTGTGAAGACATAGCCAGAGGACAAGCCAAGGACAGAGGCCTGGGAAGATGCTTAACCAACTGAGCCACCCAGTGGCTCACATCTTCATCTCAGATGTCTAGCTTCCAGAATTGTGAGAAAATACATTTCTGTTGATTAAGCCACTCAGTCTATGCTACTTTACAAATGAATGCGGTGAATATGATATATTTTTAAAATCCTGAGGTACCTTTGGAAGGCCAAATGCCCCTTATCCACCAGCACAACACAGAGTATCTTAGTGGGGGATCCTGTGGTTACCATGTCCTGATCAGGGTCACGTTGGCCATGTGGTGAGAATTCACACTGAACGGGAACAGTGCCCTTTGAGGCACTCCCTGCAAATCTGACTGAGCATTTGCGTGGCCCAGGCGAGCTGTGTTGATGCCACATGAGTGCTCAACAGCAACCAGCTCAACCCAGTCACTGAGGAGGGATGAGTATATCGTTCATAACTCATAAATAATACATTGGAAATGACAAAGCTCATGACTAATATGCTTATTTAAAAAATCAGACAAGCTTCAACCCTAGGCCTGAGGTACTGTCATTCTACTCATCCATTCATCCACTCATGTCACTCATTCCTCTTGTATTATTTTGTGAGCCTACAGAGTGCCAGGTACTATTTTAGGCTTTGGGACTACAGAAGAAGACAATCAACTTCCCTGACTTTACAGAACTTACATTCTCCTGGAGGGAAAAGGCTTTGTAAACCAGTACACACACATGAAAAACAAAGCTGAATAAGGGAATAACACATGCAGGAGATGTTACTTTACAAAGACTTATCAGAGAAGAACAGAAGAACTCTCAGTTTGCCATTTGAGATAGACTTGAATGGAGCAAGTGAGAAAACCATGCAGATTTAGGGGGAAGAGCATTCCAAGCAGGGAGAACAACAAGTGCAAAAGCCCTGTGGTGGGAGCAGGTTTGGGGTGCTCAAAGAACAGTGAGGAGACCTATGTCTAAAACAGAGGAGGGGGAGGAGAGAGTGGTAGGAGATGAGGTCAGGGAGGTAGTCAGGGAAAGCTAGCTCATGCAAACATGATAAAGACTCAGGGTTTTATTTGGGGTGTGGTATGAAGTCCCTGGAAGATTTTGCACAGATGAAGGACATGCTTTAAAAGGATGTCTCTGGCTGCTGTGTGGTTACTAGACCAGAAAGAGCAGGAGTGGAAGCAGGAGACTCTTGGGAGGCTCTTGCCCAAAAAAGAGACAATGGTAGGTCAAACTAGGATGGTAGCAGTGGATAGTGGGATGGGGACACATTGAGACAGATTTTGAAAGTAGAGATGGCAAGATTTGCTGATGGCCTGGTTGTGAAATGTGAGTAAAGGGGAGTTAAGAATATGCTAACATTTTTGCTTGAGCTTTGGGTGAATGGGGGGGCACCTACCCACTCTGACATGCTCTCTGCAAGAAAGGACAGATTTGTAGCTACTTAGTCTTCCAAGCACTCCACAGTGCTTCCTATCTTGGCCACAGTCTAGGAGCGGTGGAGCACAGGATGTTTTCCATCTCCAGTAGCTAAGCAAAAACCACTGCCCTCCCTGCAGCCCCCAGAGAGATGACCCTATTGCTCTGATGAATCATGGGCTGGAAGACTCCCAGATTGAGAGCAGAAGGAACCTTAAGCATGAATATAGAATGTACACACCAGAATCACCTGAGATGCCTGGTACAGCTGGAAGGCCCAAGCCCATCCTATCCCTCCTGAATTAGAACGTCAGTGACTGGGGGCTGAAGCACTCCCCAGAACAAGTTCTTTGGGTGAACCCCATGCTCTGCAAAGTGTCTAAACCACCACTCTGCCTTCAGTGTGTAGGTGAGGAGATAGGT
Organism: Mirounga angustirostris; assembly: GCF_029215605.1. Lineage (NCBI taxonomy): Eukaryota > Metazoa > Chordata > Mammalia > Carnivora > Phocidae > Mirounga > Mirounga angustirostris. The sequence continues at coordinate 37,022,244 of NW_026991716.1, forward strand.
GAGGATATAGGTCCTCACCCCCAGCCCCCACCCCCAGGTCATGCGCCTTCCACACTGCCAAGCTACCAGCAGCATGGCCAGAGTCCACAGTGGCACAGTTGACATTACTCTTCATGGCTTCTCCAGTGCTCTACTTCCCCTCAAAAATAGGACATGGGTCACAAGGGAGCCCAAAGAGGACATGTGGAGGGCAGGTCCTCGGTGTCTTTTCCAGGTATAGAGGACAGGACTGCTGGACTGATGGGAGGAGCCATGGAGGAATTGCTGCAAGGGGGTGGGTGTTAAGCAAGGTGCAGAAGTGCACATGGGGACGGGGTCCCCACTCTCCTGACGCCGTCTCTGCTGGGTGAGTTGCAGGGACTAGAAGATAATGTCATCATTTCCTTCCATGAAGCTACTTGCAGTACACTCAGCCTCAACCTTGAGGGAGAAAGCCCGGGACCAGGGATCTGACTGCGCCATCTCATTGATCTAGGACTGTTTCCTGATCTACAAAATGTAGCCTGAATCCTTTCATGGGGATGGCTAGCCAAGTTGCTCTTAAGTCAAACATGGCGGTCGTGGGCAGGCAGCACATGGGAATCCCAGCAGCCTTATACATGACTGACTCCCCATCTCTGAAGCCCCCAGCCTCCAAGGAGCAGGGATGGCACAGAGCCCCGGTGGGGGCCAGTGGTGCGATGAACTAGCCAACCTACCCAATGTGCTAGTGTGTAAGAATTGGAGTAAAATCAGCCAGAGTTATCCCTGGCTCCTTGGCTCTCCATGAAACCACATAAGTTTAATTATACTAATAGGTGAAATTTTGATTCTCTGACTCTGACCTTGGGATCATCCAGTTGCCTGGCAAAGGAGGGGAGCATGTTTGTAGCCCCCTTGGTGGAGGTGGACCCTTTAGCTGGAAGGCATGGGTGCCACAGTCTGCCTGGGAAGGGGTGAGTTCCCCACTGCCAGCAAGTTCCTTGTCTTTAATTACACTGAATTTACACACACCCCTGCACATGGATGCCCTCATGCACATACACTGTACACAGATGCAGATGAACATACACACACACATGCCCATCCCAAATCGGAGTTCCCAAAGATAAACACCCAAAACACGTGAAATAAAAGTAGCTTTCATCGTAAGTGCTTACACCATGTAGGGCAATGTTCAAAGTGTCACTTCATTGAATCCTTACAAGAACCTTTTAAGATAGGTGACATTATTATTGTCATCTTGATTTTACAGATAAGAAAACCCACGCCAGGTTCTCAGCTGTAAGTGGTGGAGCCAATATTCTAGCACGTCTCTGGGGCCTGTAGTCTCAACCATAGCCCTCCGGCTGCCCACCATTACACACACCACCCCCGGCACAGGACCCCCACACCCAGTGCCCCATACCTGTTCTAGGTAACCACGGGCATAGACACGCGGGTGACTGAATGCACGGCCTTTAGGGGTGAGGCCAAGGCTGGGTATTCACTGTTTCTTCTAGTCCCTCCCTGGCGGGGGAATGGCAGCACTTTTGGATGCCGCTCAGGGACCACTGGTCCCTCTCCTGTCCTCAGACCCTGGAGCCCCAGCAATTGTTCATTTGTTTCATTTAAATGCAGGCAAATTGCTGAGGTGGGTTAAGTCTTTGTTTGGGCTTCTCAGAGATAGGCAGATCAGGAACTGAAGCATGTGGACCTAAGTCCACAACATTTAATAAATTTATGGTCAAGAGATTTTTCTCTTGCTGCTGGCAGTTGAAGAAAAGGGCAGTTTCACAGCTAAGCTCTAATACCCCAGCTCAGAAAGAAATCACTCCTTGTTCAGACTTACCAAACTCCATTATCATTTCCTTAAGCAGAAACGCACTGTTTTGTTCCGGCACTAACACTATTAGCTTAATGTGCACTAGAAATATTAAAAGGATGAAGGGACTTCCCATCTCTAAGCAAGTTCCTGGGGTGCATGTCCTTCCAGGCGGGGTGGGAGCCATACAGAAAGAAATGGGCACTGAAGGGGAATGGCAGCTACTGGGGTCCTGCCAATGCTTCTCTGTAGGGAAGACATTAGCTGCCCCCCTATCAGGCTGCAGAGAGGACACATGGGCTCAAGGCTGGACAGAAGCAAGGGACTGGGCTATCCACTTCTCTGGAGCTGAGCCTGGCTCCTGGAGGTATCAGAAACATAGGCTCTGACTTGAAATCTGACTCAGCATATGCTGGGGCAAGTCAATTTCTCCAGGTCTTGTGTCCCAATCTATGGAATGGGATTGATGAAAATAGTGCCTGTCACACTTAAAAGAATTAAATAAAAATGAGTTTACTCAGGATTCTTTTTCTAGAAAATATCTCATCCTGGAGCAGGAGCACTTTGTCTCTCTCTCTATTTTTTTTTTTTTTTGAGAGAGAGAGAGTGAGCAGGAGAGAGAATCTGAAGCAGACTTCACACTGAGTGCACAGCCTGATGCAGGGCTTGATCCCACGACTGCAAGATCATGACCTGACCTGAAACCAAGAGTTGGACACTCAACCAACTAAGCCACCCAGGCACCCCAAAGCAGGAGTACTTTGGGAAACCTTAAGAGGATTTGGTCTCACCTACACTTTCCTTGAAGGGAGAGGTGTCTCTGGAGAGGGGGAATGACTGTCCTGGATTGTAGGCAAAGAATGTCAGAATCTAGAAGTGGGGTCTAGGAAGCAAGCCTCCAAGATGGTCCTCAATGATTTCTCCTCCTGGTGTTCACCCTCTTGTGTAGTCCCCTTCTACAACGAATCAGGGTGGGCCTGTGTGACCCAGAGAATGTCATGAGTGTTGATGTATGACTTCCAAAGCCAGGTGGTAAAGGCATGTAGCTTCCATTTGCTGGCTAGGATCAGTTGTTCTGGGGGAAGCCAGCCACACACCATGGGGATGCTCAAGCAGGCCTGTGAAGATGCTCATGTGGAGAGGGACTGAGATATCCTAACAACAGCCAGTGCCAACTTGCCAGCCATGTCACTGAGCCGCCATGGAAGTGGATCCTCAGCCCCAACCAAACCTTCAAATAGCTGTAAATAAGACAGTCTGAGGCAAAACCACCCAGCCAAGCCACTCTTATATTCCTTACCCATGGAAACCATGAGAAATAATAATTAAAAAAATTATTGTTTTAGGTTTGGGGTGACTTGTTGCATAGCCATAGTGACTAGAACAGGGTCAAAACTCTTATTTTATAGATTAGGTATGCTCATGAAAAATGGCTTGCCCGAGGTTGATAGGAACACAGCAACTAGAACTCAGATTTCTGGGTCCTGAGCTGGCTCTTTCTGTTTGCTACTTTGAATCTAGGGCCTGACCTGGCCTGGGCTTCTGGGAGCTGGATTCAATAGAGTCAGGGAAGTTTCACTCACTACCTCTCCTGGCACCCAGCCTCCATTTAACACATTTCAGGCTCTCAGTCAGAGACAAGGTTATTTTAAAAGTTGTTATTAAATTGTGTCAGGGACAGTTAGTACTCACCAAACATCCATATGCTCTCCCGTATCTCCCAGCTTCCCTAGAAGTTAACTTGGGATGTGTGACTAGTTTTAGACACTGGACTATAATGAGAAGTGATATCACTTCCATGCTGAAATATTTAAGGGTTGATGCCTGACTCTCAGCTCTCTCTTTTCTAGTTTCAGCAACCTGGAATTCACCTATTCCAGAGACTGTATCTATAAAATTAAGCCTGGATCCCTGAGTCACTGCTTGGAAGAGAACTTCTTTGGAGCACCATTGGACCCAGAACAGACTTTGCAGGAATCAAAAATAAACCTTTGTGTATTAAACCACTGAAATGTCAGAGATTGTTTGTTACTGTAGGCTAACCTCGCTTAACCTGACTAATACACCATGTGTCCCAGATCTTTTACTGGTTAGGATGGAGTTACCTAACGCACATTGGACTATGATTGTGTGAGGAATAAGCTACCATTGGCTTAAGTCACTGAGACCTCAGGGATTTGTCATTTTTTGCATCAGAGCCTCCTATCTCACTAATAAATCAATCACAAATTCACCTTATAACAGAACATAGAATAATGAAAGAGAAAAACAGACACAAATATATCCAGTAAGTGTGAAGGCAAGTAAGAGCAAATCAAACTAATGGTAACTAAGATCATGAAGGCACTTATTTTTGGTTTTGACAAGAAGTCAGAGGTAGGTAGTTTGAATATTAGTTCAGCAATTCAGTGATGTCATCAAGGAGCCAGGTTCTTTCCCTCCCACTTCTATGTCTTCTCAGTTTATTGGTTTTCATGCTTGTTGTCTTATGGTCAAAAGATGACTGCCACAGCTCCAACCCTCACATCCTCACCTAACCACTTTTTTTTTTTTAAGTAGGCTCCATGCCTAATGCAGGACTTGAACTCACAACCCTGAGATCAAGACCTGAGATCAAGAGTTAGATGCTCTACTGACTGAGCCACCTAACCATTTTTTAATCAGGAAGGGAGGGGATGAAAAAAGAGAGTTTATTCTTGAGTGGTTCTATCTCATCAGAGAAGAAAGTCCTTCCCAGAAGCTCCCAGAAAACTTCCTTTAGTATCTCATTGGCCAGAACGGATTCATAAGGCTACTCCTAGACAAAAAAAAAATAAAGAGTAGCATTCACCCTCTCACTGAGCTCAATGTTACATGGGAAAAATCAGATTTCTTTTAGGAAGAAAGGAGGGTAACAGCTACTAGGCAAGGGATCAATAGCCTCTGCTTCACATATAAATAATGAAGTCACATTGCCTAACACCATGGCATTAAATGAAAAAAAAAATGAGGTAAGACGATGGCTAGAACACCATTCCCCCTCTCTGGCATATCCATATTCTTGCTTTTCCTCAAGTCCCTTTCTTCTTGTTAACTGGGGCTCAGAGAAAAGAAGGCCTTGTCCAAAGTGTCCTGCTGGTTGATAACCGGGCTGGATCGGCAGGCCAGGTTCCCTGACTCTTGGACCAAGATTGGGTCTATGTAAGATTTTTCACTGTGGGTTCCAGGAAATACTTTTCGTAAGGCACTTGACAAATTAAAAGGATCCAATAATCAAATAAGAGAAATACTACCTACTTGATCCTATCTTGGTAATTCGTTATACTCACTAGCATATTGAAGTTTCTGAGAAGTCCTGTAGCAAAGAACACATAATATTTAAACTAGTAGTTCCCAAAATACATTTGAGCATGGAATTGTCACCTCATGGCACTGGTTAACATCTCACGGGACTAGCATTCTGAAGAACAGCCTTTGGAAATGCTGCCTTAAACAGGATAGCTCCCAGTTACCTCACCCCATAACACAACCACTGCTGAACACAACCATCTGTGGAGACAGGGCTAATTAGTCCAGCATATGCTGCTTTGCTTCTGTTGCATTCTGGTGCACATTCCACTCAGGTGGTACATTTTTTTCCCTGGTTAATGAAGAGGTTTATTTTTGTGTGCTCATTTAGGAATTGTAATCACTTTCAAGAAAGAACGAGAGCGTGTCATTGGCTAGAATGAGCATGAAGCTGGGCGGCAATGGAGAAACCCACAGATGTATCTCTGGCTCAGGGAATGCTGGTGATAGCAGTCCACACAGCTCTACCATGCCACCAGGTACAGGGTACCTCTGCAGATGTCATCCAATTGATTCTATAAGCAGATGGCCTCAGCTACCTCCTTACATGTGGCCAAGGTAAGATCTCTGCCAGCCACTGCATATCAACCTTGGGTGATTTCCTCTCTTCTTGGGTCTGGATTTCCTTGTTGTCTACTGATAAAGACACTGAGATGTTGAATGCTAAAGAGGTTGGAGCTCAGGGTCCAGGTCTGGAATTCTGGACTCTTTCCCTGCACAGGGCTGCTCCTTCAAGAACAGTAAGAGACACGAACCACTTGATATTCCATGATCACTTACCTTGCTTAAATTTTTGTTAAAATGATCATGCATTGGTAGTGTACATCTCAATGAATTTTCACAAACTGAACACATCAATGTCACTAGGATTCAGATCAACACACCTTACCAGCACCTCAGAAGCCCCCTTGTGCTGCCTTCTAGTTATTATGCTCCCCAGGGTAACCACTACATTTGTTTTAGTCTGTTACTGAACTTCATATAAATGGAATCAAACAGTATACACAAATTCTCTCATGTCTGGCTTCTTTCTTTTTAGGGTATGTTCATCAGGTCCTGCCACATCATTGAGTGTAATAGTAGGTCATTAATTCTCATTACTGTGTAATATTCTCCTGCGTGAATATACTACACTTGATTTATCCATTCTTCTCTTGGCAGACATGTTTTGTTTGTGTAGTTTCCAGTTTGGGTCTATTAAAAATAGTGCTTTAGAACATTCTAGAATATGTCTTTGAAAAGAGCATATGGCTGCATTTCTGTTGGATATGTAATACACATAAGTGGAAATACTGGATCACAGGGTATGCATTGGTAGATATTTCCAAACAGTTGTCCAAAATGGTATAATCATTTTATTCTCACACTAGCCATGGTTGAGAGTTCAGTTGCTCCATATCTTCCTCAGCACCCAGGATTTTCCATCTTTTCACTTTGGTCAATTTTGTAGGTATGTAGTTATACCACGCTGTGGTTTTAATACGCATTTCCCTACAGACCAATGATGTTGAGCACCTTTTCTTATTTCTTAGCCATTCAGCTATACTTTTTTGAGAAGTGTGCAGGTTTTTATCCATTTTTCTCTTGAACTGTCCTTTTCTTATTGATAGATTGTAATATAAACAGAAAGCCTGATAGCACCACCCCTACCCCTGGATTCACCACACTCTAATTGGATAACAAAAACAAGGGGGTATGGAAACTAAGCCCAGCGTCGGCAGAGAATGCTCCCTTTAGGCAAGGAGTTTCCAGTGGGGCCTGAAGTCCACTCCTTAGCCCTCAGTATCCCCTCCTCATCTCAAGGCCAGACTAAGAGATGAGACGGAGTGAGAAGAGATGCACCACATTTATCCAGGAAATAACTGCCAGGTCCATGCTATGTCTGGAGCACTGCTCTTAGGGCTGGAAATTCTGCAATGGACAGAACAAGATAGACTAGTCCACAGGGACCTGGGACACTTAACTGAGCATGAAAAAGGTCCTTAGTCTTTCTCCTCCAGAGCTGGGCTAACCTTCTCCACCCAAGACCCTAGGGGTAATGAATAACACCTCTGGCTATTGACAATGATAGTAATAAGCCACTCACATTTATTGAGAACTTACTGTGTCTCAGGTTTCATTCCAAGTGCATCACACGTGTTAAGCAATGGTTCTCAAGCTTCAGTGTGCATGGGCATTGTCTAGATGGCATGTTCAGCACAGACTGCTGCTGAGTCCTGACTGTTTCTGACTCAGGGGGTCTGGTCTGGGAGGGGCCTGAGAATTTTCATTTCTCGAAAACCCCCAGGTGATGCTAATCCTGCAGCCTTCTTAAGCCATTACCTGGGAGGAAGCCTATGGGGTGAGTATTGTTATTATCACTGTTGCTCAGTGAGGACACTGAGGCATGGGCAGGTTAAGCAGTATCCATGCCTGTGGCCACACAGCTCATAAGTGGTGGAACTGGTATTGGAACTGAAGCTATGTGACTCCAGAGTCTGCACTCTTGATGATTAACTACACCCCACTATGCCCCAAGTAGCTTGCTTTTAAAGGCTCCATAAAAAGTCCAGTTTAACTGCAGAGATTATAGCCAGGTGTAGCATGCAGCCTCGGATTCCCATTAAATAAATCTGTCCTTCCTGGCGGGTTCTTGGATGGGCTGAATATCTGCTCTCATCCTGCAGAGAGGTGCCAGCAACTGTAATGGGTGGATAAGCATGGAGGATGGAGACACATATTTGGGTTTTGCCACTTAAAGATCTGTACTTGAATCCCAACCCCAGGCACAATGACCCTTGAAACCTTGGGCAGGTCTGTAAAGTATCTGAGCTTCAGTTTCTTCATTATTGTTAAAACATAAAGAGAAATATAAATTTATTTAAAACCCCCAAGTGACTAGAGCTGCTTTGTCCTAGCAGCTGGGAGAGCATAATTCCCCTGCAGGCAAATGGCTCTTTGTTGAGGAGATTGTCCTGATTGGGACTGAAAGGAGAGACCCCAAAGTAGGGGCAGTACCCAGTCTTAAGTCTAAGCTTCTTCTTGGGGGCTGGGGGAGAGGCACAGCCGGGAACAGGAGGCACGGGCCAGCGGCAGGGGATCAGGAGAGGCAAAGAAATGCCATTACAAAAACTGTTGGTTGTTTGGGGCTTTCCATGGGGATGGCAGACGGTGAGACCTGGCAGAGGGATGTTAAGAAAATGGATGTCTAAAATCTAATTGTAATTAATTTGCTTTTCGATGGCACAGTGTCATCACCACCCCTTCTTTCCTGTTCTCTTCGAATTCTCTTACTTAGGTGGTTGCGTGTTCCTGGTATTTAGCAATGGGATTAGGTGTAAAGACAGTTCCCTCATCCCAGGAATTCAGACAGACCCCCATGTGGGTGAACCTCCACCATGATGGGAAAGCACACTACTGCTTTTCAAACCTGCTTTTAAAATCAGTATTGATATCTCAGACTAGAGGCCCCTGAGAGCAAGATCAGAGGCTAAGAGCCCTTCTTGCTCAGGTCCAATCAGATAGATTGGTGCAGAGGAGAATGGCAGACAGGTTAGGTGGCCTCCAGTCTTTTCCTGCCCTGAGTTCTTTCTTAACTCAGCACCTGGGCTAGAAAGCTGAGTGTGCTGGCTAGGGGAAGTCTGTGAGGGTTTCCTACATACATTGGTCCACTGAGGCCAGAAGGTAGATCTGGGAAAGTTTCTCTCTATAGGTGTAGTCCAGCTAAGAAATAAAGAACCCAGCTAATAAATGAAGAAAGAATAATAAAATTAAGATTGCACCATTTTGCAATCCCTATGAATTAATGGATCCAGGCATTGCTTATTAGGCCACTAATACCACAAAAACAAGGGTGCCTGGGTGGCTCAATCGGCTGAGCGTCCGACTCTTGATTTTTGGCTCAGGTCAAGATTTTAGGGTAGTGGGATTGAGCCCCACGTTGAGCTGGCCCCTCAATGCAGAGTCTGCTTGAGATTCTCTCTTTCCCTCTCTCTCTGCCCCCCCCCCACTTGTGTGCTCTATCTCTCTAAAATAAATAAATAATACCTTTAGGAAAAAAACCCACAAAAACAAAGATTTTTTTTTGCCTTCTGATGGATGAATACACATTACTCATGAGGTAGATTTGGAAGGAAGGAAGGAAGGAAGGAAGGAAGGAAGGAAGGAAGGAAGGAAGGAAGGAAGAAGAAAGAAAGGAAGGAAGGAAGGAAGGAAGGAAGGAAGAAAGAAAGAAAGAAAGAAAGAAAGAAAGAAAGAAAGAAAGAAAGAAAGAAAGAAAGAAAGAAAGAAAGAAGAAAGAAAGAGAAAGAAAGAAAGAAAGAGAAAGAAGAAAGAAGAAGGGAAGGAAGAAAGCAAGAGGGAGAGAAATAGAGAGACTTACTTCAAGCCTGTGGATCTATGTTTCAATGGGCAGGAGTTACAGAAGACAAAGGAACACATTAAAGGATACCATAGAGATGCAAGCAACAAAAGTTGGACAGTGGAAGTCTCTATAAAACAGAAAGTCAAGGGGTGCTTGGGTGGCTCAGTCGGTGAAGCGTCAGACTTTTGAACTCAGTTCAGGTCTTGCTCTCAGGGTCATGGTTTCAGATCCCGTGTTGGGCTCTGTGCTGAGCATGGAACCCTCTTAAAAACAAACAAACAAAACCCAGAAACACAATTCGTCAGGAAGTTGCAAGAAAAATCACAAAGGATGTGGGGACTTTCGGATTGTAAAAGACATACCTCCTTCACTCACTGAACCAGAGACTATCCTCCATGCTCTGAACCTGCATGGCCAAGTCAGGGGAGAGGGGGGTCAGCCTGACAGGGGGAGCTGAGCCTGGGGATGGGGGAGCCTCTTCCTTCTGGGAAAAGGGAGAAAGTTCTCCAGGGAGGATGGAGAAATGGCCTCAGGGCTTGAAGGAGGAGGTCACCTCAAGGAAGAGGAGAGGAGGCTGAGAGAGGCGTCACCACGTGGAGCCACCTTCTTCGAAAGATATAATTCACCAAGAGCTTTTGTCTTGTGGATAGAAAGAACAGCTACTATGTTGAAAGAAGGAACAGCATTTTTTCTTCCCACTCTCACAGCTCTGACCCTTTAGGAAAAGACTTGTGTCAATGGGAACACAGTCAGGTTCTACCATTGGGTCCCATAGGCCCTGGGTCTGCCCAGGTCCCACTTGGGAGAAGGTACTCAAGGGCACGGCTGGGCTCCTGCCAAGTCCTGCCTTCATGTCCATGGTGCTACAGAGTCCAGTGGCAAGGGGCCTGAAGAGCAGAAGAGTGCTCAGGACAGGGACATGGACCCCTCCCCATGTGTTGCCAAGCAGAGACAGGATCAAAGGGGCATGGAAGTCCCTATGGCTGAACAAATGGAGTCACCAGACTAACAGCAGCCATAGAAGGACCTATGATAGAGAGAATAGGAGTTAAAATACATGCTTGGGCTCGCAACATAGGAAAACTAGTTCATGACTCTCCCCCAGAGGTTGTTAAGGAACACTTCTGAGACACAGACAATGAGAGGATTCTTCTTGACTTTAGTCAAGCTAGTAAAATTCTCAACGCCTCCTTAGCCCATTTCTATGGCTTTTCTGTGATCAGAATGTGGGCCCTCTCTGGGCTTGGCAGTGGGCAGTCCCTGGTGAGGAAGGAATAGGTGCTCCTTCCTCCAGCTGGACCAGTCCAGATCCAGCAGAGCCCCGTAGGTACCCTCCACTGGTGCCTCTGGGCCATCCCTGAACCAAACAGCCATATGCGACACTCCTGGTAAAGGGGCTATGTATCTCCCATGGGAGGAGGGCAGGGTTGGAGAGAGGGCCCAGTCACCCCGGGGGACAGGAAGCAGGGAAGAGGGCAGGCTGATCCCACAGGCTCTGGGAAACAGCCTTCCCCCGAGTCCTCTGTCTTCACAGGCCTCCTCATACCCCCGCATTGCTTTTTGAAGCCCAGTGATCTGGGATGTGTTTGGGCAGAGATCAAGATGGTGAAGCCAAGCAGCAAATATAGATAGGCTTGTTTACCTGGGGGTAGGGTGGTGGGTAAAGGGAATAAGCTGGTGTCTGGGATCCCGCAGGAAACTGACTCCCACTTAGAGCCACTTAACAGAATTCATCCCCACCTCTCCTGCTGCACCTTCTTCCCCTCATTCCTTGGCATCTGGGCTGCACAAATAAACCAACCCTTCCTGGGCTGGAAGCAGGCAAGTGGCAGGGAATCAAGGGGAGGAGAAAGGCAGCCTGGTGCCCCATTGGTGGAAAGATGGGGTGGGAGCCCTGCCCTGAGCGCAGCCGCAGCCCTCACAGCCCCTCCCTCTGCACCTGCCCCCTCCAATTGCATGCCTGTCATCTCCAATGGCTGACATTTATTGAGCACCTGCTATGTGTGTTCCAGGCACCTAGCCAAACACTTCACACACTATGAGGCTGGGCTCCGAGATGCAAGCAACGGAAACCAACTCTGGCTGATTTAAACAGGAAAGGAATTTACGAAAACATCTTTGGTTACTCATAGACTCTCTAAAGGGCCTAGAAACCAGGTTTGGGGCTACACACTCAAGAATAACACCCAAAGTGGGCTGCTAAAGTGATCCAATTTTGGACACCACGGCTGCTGGGCTGGCCCGAGACTTGGAGCTTGCACCTCAGATCCAACTGGCCACCGGCCACCAAAGCAGTGGCCTGGTCACCACCATCTCTTAAAGCCATTACAGCAGCCCGAGATAAAGCTCCAGGGTCCCTTGGGTCTGGGAAGGTGCATCCAACTGGCAAAGCCAAGTTTTCTGCAGTGGCAGATGGGCTCTGCCGCCTCCTGAGACCCTAACACACACAGGGAGAGAGTGAGGTGTCAGCCCCAAAGAAAGGCAAGTGTCCACTGCACAAGTATGCCGCCATTTATCTCACTGAAATCTTGCAAGAACACTGCGAAGTAAATGGATATGTCACCCTCATCTATCAGAACAGGTACCCAAGGATATATTAGCCAAGGATACAGAGCTGTTTGGCAGCAGGAGGTCCAGGAGCCCCTGTCTCCTAACCATATTGCCCCTAAGCCTCCAGTCTGTAGCACTGCCAGACAGAAAGGAGCCTGTTTAAGATAGCCTTCTTCAGGAGAGAGAGAGAGAAAGAATGAGAGAGAATGTGTGTGTCTCTGTGTGTATAAGTGTGAATGTGTGGGTATGTGTATGTCTCTATGTGTGAATGTGTGTTTGTGTGTGTGAATGTGTACATCTGTGTCGATGTGTAAATGTGTGTGTCCATGTGGGTAAATGTATGTGGGTGAACGTGTGTCTCTGTGTGTGTGAATGTGTGTGTCTGTGTGAATGTTTCTGTGTGTGTGAATGCGAATATCTGTGTGAATGTGAATGTCTGTGTCTGTGTGCATGTGTGAATGTGTATATCTCTGTGGGTGAATGTGTGTGTCTCTATGTGTGAATGTGTGTTTGTGTGTGTGAATGTGTGTGTCTGTGTAAATGTGTCTATGTGTGTGAATGTCTGTGTTTGTGTGTGAATGTGTGTCCCAGTGTGTGATGTGTGTGCAAATGTGTATATCTCTGTGGGTGAATAGGTATGTCCCTGTGTGTGAATATATATGTCTCTATGGGTGAATGTGTGTGTCTGTGGGCAAGGGTGGGTTGAGGATCTTTTCCTGACTTGGTCATTTTGGATGTCAGAGTCCTAGCCATGACAGCCTGATAGTCATACCCATCTGCTCATTCCAGGTGTATATGTACAACAGGAGCTAAAGGCTCTCTAACTCAAGACTTAGTGAAGTGACCAAAGGCTCTGTAAAGGGAACAGCATGCAGGGTGTGTAATTGGCACTGGCCACTTGCACGTGCTGAACTGATGCCCATGCACACCCTGACAGTGTGCAGTTTTGAGTGGATATCTGCAAAGCACATAGATTTGGAGGGAAACACAGGGTCTTCTGAAATCAGTCTCGCTAAATTGTGAGCCTCACATCTGTCTTGCTCACCCCACAAACCTTGCTGCCAGTTCTCAGCATACAACAGGTGCTCGGTAGCTATTTATTGAATGAAGGAATGAATGGGCGAGTGAGTGAATGAATGAATTGGCCTCCTCATGGATGATGTCATAATGCCCTTAACCAGTGTGACCAGTGACCATGTGGGTTTCTCCCTGCAGTGCTCATCTGCTTAGCCCCTCATTCTTCTAATCCCCCCATGGTCCGACTGAAGCTTTGATGTTCATCTCCTGCTTCTTCTCGCTTGTTCCCACATCTTGGTCTTTGCTTATTCATTTGCTTAAAATGCTCTTTCAGAGTCTGAAATCTGTCCCCATTAGTTTCTGCAGGAAGACTTTGATTCCTTCCATCAAGCTCCGGGAATTCTGAGTACGTGGACGCAGCACCTCTCATGCCTAGAGAGGGTGCCTGGTGTTTGCGGGCTGGGGAACAGGGACCAAAGACAGGAAGAGGCTGGATCTGCAAATGCGGTGGAGCAGCCCCCTACCAAACTGGACCCGAGGAACCTCTGAAAATAACAGAGCTGGGTGGTACAGCACGCTCTGATTTTCACACAGCCATCAAGGTGCCTCAAAGGCTAAGGTGTGTGACGCGCTGGTGACCCACTACAGACCCAGGATCTCAGCTCCAGGCCTGAAGGAGAGCCCACTCCTTCAACGACGAGTGTGCCCAAAGAAGGTTACCTGCTTACAGCACCCAAGGGGTTGGCAGCATGCTCGCTCTCTTTGGCCCAGACGTCTCCACTAAGGGCCTTTGAGACAGGTTTCTGCACATCTGAAGCCCTGGGAGCTGGGGAGGAGCCTGCAGTCCCCTGCGCTGGAGGGAGCTTGCGGGAAGGGCAGCAGTCAGTTTCCAGCCTCAGAGCACAAGCATGTTCCATCTCTCCTCTGCTTGTTTTTTCTTGTTACTCTCCCTCCTCCACGACAGCCCAAGCCTCTCTGGCAGGCAGCAGGGAGAACTGTGTCACAGGCAGACAGGTGAGCTGAAAGGTGACAATCTGACCACGCTCTATTGGTGCTCACAGCAACAGTTCTGTGGCTTTCTCCTGGACACTTTTGGTTTTGCATCTTTCAGCCCCCATGTCTGTTCACCTCCAGGGGTGAGGTTCCCATGCACCCGTCCTGTTTAAATTTGCAACCCACCCCTGAGCCCCGTGCCCCCTGGAGCTTACATAATGGTGGGGAGTGGGCAGTGATGAATGCCAGAGAAGAATAAAGCCAGATATGGGAGAATGGGTGTTGGGGAGGGTCTGATTTTAATGCGGGTGGTCAGGGAAGGTATGAGCAGAGACCTGAGGGGGTGAGCCAGGTGGACATGGGCAAGCCCACTCCAGACAGAGGGGACAGTGTGTTTCAGGGCCCTGAAGAGAGGGAGGTGTGCTGGCACATTTGACCAAGAGCAAGGGTGCAGTGTGGCGTTAAGTCAAGGGACCAGGGGGAGGTAGAGGACATGAGAGCAGATCAGGGCTGAGGGGTTATGTGTTTCTAGAATAACTCCTCTGGACATGCTATGTGTATTAACTCATGTCATTCTCCCCCACCAAAACACTCTGGAGTAAGGATGATGAGGATCCTCACTTTTCAGATGAGGAAACCAAGGAACAGAGAAGTTACATAATTTCCCACAGGCCACAAAGCCAGGATTCCAGCAGGTTTTGCCCAGAGTCTGCACACCTACCAGCTTTCCTATGTTGTCCATTATAGAGACTCCCCAGTGGGACAGACACAAATTCCAATGTGGGGCCACGGTATAGGAACTTTCACCCTGGCAAGCGCGGGGGCCCTCTGTGCGCTTCTGGGTCCTTATGTCCCACTCCTTATGGGGTTACAATGAAGCAGAGAATATGCACCCATGCTCACCATGCTCTGTGGGTCATTGCTCCCCTCCCTGTCCTGCTTCCAAGCGCTAGTGGCAGATCCCACAAGTCAGGTGTCCCGGGCAAGGACAGTCTGAGGAGCAGTGGACAGGCAGCTTGGCCACAAAAACCCAGGAGGGGAGAGCATCAGGGCCTGAGTGGGGGGCGTGACTTGAGAGCAGGCTCCTGTGAAGGATTTTTAAACTGAAGGAGCCTTGAACCTGTGGAGACAGTGAGAGCAGACGGGGAATGCTGGAGGAGGTGATGGGGGATGGTGGCTCTCAGAAACTGTGTCTGAAACAACCAGCTGTGACCGCCGCCCCCCCCCCCCCCCCAGTTTGTTGACCACACCCTGGCTGCCGGGCTCCACTGGCTGTTTGCAGAGCTTGGCACCGCGTGTCATTATTTACAGAGCTTGGAGCTGTTTGCAAAGCTTGTCGCTGCCTGTGCCACCATTTGGAGAGCACGACACTGTTTGTCATTTGTGGAGTTCGGTTTTATTTGCAGGGCTCAGTGTTGTTGGGAGAAGCCGGCACTGTTTGTGTCGATGTCTGCAAGGACCTGTCACTGTCTCTGTTAGTGGCCTGGTGTAGACAGAGCCCATTCCTCCTGGTCCCTGCTTGTTGAGCTCGTTAGTGTTGATGTCAGATCACTGTGGATGTCCAGAACCTGTCACTGTCATAGGTATTGTGTGCAGCGCCCCTCACTGCCTGGGTCCCTGTTTGCAGAGTCTGCATGGGGACAGCTACAGGGTTGAACACTTGAACACTGGCTTCTGGGCCCTCCTAACCAAAACACCCCACCTCTGCTCCCAGGCCTACGCACTGGGCCCCACAACCTGCTTCCTGGGGCTTGACTTCACTGCAGGGTCCAGGCCCCATGACATGGCTTTGGACCAGAAACACAAGCAGACCTGCAGAGCAGCCGGGCTTGGCAGGAAGTGGGGAAGTGATACAGAAAGAGAGGAGCCATCAGGCAAGATTAAAGCGTTTTGCTTCTTCATCTGACAGGGCTTGAAGGCTGTCATTGGGAGGGAGATGGCTTCTTGTGGCACAGGGTATTAGTATACTAATTAAGGGCAAGGGGAGGCTAATGCAGGCAGCTGGTGTGAATGATAAAGTGGCATCGCGGAACAAGTCCCCAGTGGTGATAGAGATTAGGGGGGCCCAACACATGCACACACTGGGCTTGCTGCGTTCAATGTCGGGAGGGGGCAGGGCTCTTTTGGATGGAAGGGCAAGGACTGGGCAGAAAGCATTTGTGGGTGAAGCTCTGCCTCCTTCAGACCCCAGCACCTTGAAGTTCAGCCCCCTGGTGAGAGAGCTGAAAATACCCATTATGCTACTGCTCATTTCTTGTAGAAAGGAATCAGGAAAATGAGAGCGCGTGTTAAAGGGGAAAAATCGAAAGGAATGGTTAAAAGAAAGTTAAAAAAAATTTAAAGCATAAGAAAACCATAGACTATTGAAAAAAAAAATAAAGAATATCCTCGTTGAAAGACAGGAAAAATGTGTGCCGAGGATCAAAAAGACTAGTTTCTGGAAAGGAATAAAAAAACCTCAGCATGGCTAACTAGTCGAGACAAAAGAGGCCAAGCAAAGGAGGAGGCCCTTACGTGTATAGAATCTACTCATATATTTACATTTTATTATTAATTATTTATCGCAGGGAAAGGTCAGAGGCAAACTTGAAGCCCAATGTCTAAGAAAAGAATGTGACAAGGCCCCGGTTAAGGAATTCCAAAGCTGCTTTAAATACTTCAAAGTCAGGAAAGCAGGTGACGAGCATGTGGGATCACAGTGCAGAAGGTACACACGGGATGAAAGGGGGCCAGCCGACAGGCTCAGCAAACCCTGTGCCAGGGAAGACGAACCAGAGTCCTCCACTCCTAAACAGACTTTTGATGCTGAGGTTGCTCAGAAAGATAAAATACTAATGACGACGGGAGCTCCTTATGTTGCTTTCTGGTTTACTTTTTTCCCCCTTACATCAACTCATTTTATCTTCACATCAGCTGCTAGGTGGGTAGAAAAGGAATTTTTAGTAGCCCCATTTCTTAGATGGGAACTTGAAAATCAAAATTGGTTGAGAGGCAAGAACCCTCAGCTAAGTGACATCAATATTGGAAAGAGAGCCCAGGGCTCCTGACCCTGAGACCTAAAATCTTAGCGCGGTACCTTCCATCTTGGTTTGGTTTCCTGTACAAGCAAGGGTGTGGCACAAGTGTGACATAAAGGGACAGAAGGACAGAGGAGAGACAGACCTCATGTAACATGGTGGCACCAAGCCTCCGAGATTTCCTCCCTAGGGGTGAGGGAGCTGAGGTATGTATCCACCAGCTTTGGCAGCCATGGAGGGCTGCCCCCAGGGGCCGCAATTCCCAGCACCTCTGTCCCGCTGCAGCAGACTGCACAGAGGGCCCCAGGCATTTGGACCAGCGCAGGGAGATGTGAAGGGCTGAGGGCATGCAGGTGGGCACCGACAGCACCTGCTACATACGCTGGCTGCCCCAAGTCTGCCTTTCATTCAGAAATGGATGGATGTAGGGGCGCCTGGGTGGCTCAGCCGTTAAGCATCTGCCTTCGGCTCAGGTCATGGTCCCAGGATCCTGGGATCGAGCCCCGCATCAAGCCCCGCATCGAGCCCCGCATCAGGCTCCCTACTCGGCGGGAAGCCTGCTTCTCCCTCTGCCACTCCCCCTGCTTGTGTTCCCTCTCTCGCTGTGTCTCTCTCTGTCAAATAAATAAATAAAAATTAAAAAAAAAAAAAATGGATGGATGTAAATAGGCCACCAGAACCTGCTGAAAGCCACTTGCACGTCCCAGAGGGACTCAGGTGTGACACTGCCAAACTGCTGTGCAAGTTACATTACTTGTTGCTCAAAATGGTCACTGTGTGTGCGGTCTGGCGGATCTCCAACCGCACCTGTTCCTAACAAGTGGCCCCTGGAGATGGGCGTTACCTCTCGCATAGACACTATTATGATTACCTTGTAAGATGGATCCAATTAAGCCCGCATTTCACACCCGAAGATACTGAGATTCTGCGAGATGACAGAACCTGCCCAAGGTCACAAGGGAGAGCCAGACCTCTCACTCTAGAATCCATGCCAGCTTCTCTTATACCTCACAGGGATGATCTTGTAAACATGAAAAGGTGAGGTCTTCCTTTTGGAAAACTCCTTCCCGCCATCCCCTCCCCACGAGATGAAAAAGCAGGAAGGAATAGAAATGAGTAAAGTCCTGTTTAGGTTTGCTCCTGGGACACAGATCCTCACCGAGATAAGAAGGGAATTTGGAGTCTCTGGGGTGACTTCCCCGACAGGCATCCATGACAAAGTGTGGCCTGGGGGCTGTGGGGCTGCAGTGCTGTGGGGAGTCTGATGGTCTACGTGCGTGTGGGGGTCCTGATGTGCATGGAGGGGTCCCGGTGGGCATGAGCACCAACATGCACTAGAGACCCAGATGGGGAGAAGTCCTGGGCTCTGGATTTGGAGTCAGGTGAGTAAAGAGGTGAAAATGACACACACACACACCCCCCTTCGAAAGTCCTGGGGCTGAGAAAATGTTCAGGGCTCTTTCACACTCACTTCTGCCTGCCTGATCTTCAGCGCCAGAGCCTCACCAAAGCCTCCCTACCTCTCCTGCCTGGAATTCCTCTTTTTTTAGAGCAGTCAACCCAGCACTGAGAGGCAGTAATTGGGAACCTTTTGTTCCACACAGTCTCTTCCATGCTCCTGGGGTTGCAAAGTTACTTTCTACTGCCAGGCGCATGGGGTTTGGCCTTTCTCATGTATTTGAACGTTTACAGTCAGAAAGGGAGGGGTGGGGTGTGAGGAGAGATGGAGGCAGGTTGACAGAGGGAGACCTGAAGGGAGACAGGGAGAGGAACCGAAAGCAAGATCAGAACACTTGGAGAGAAAGAGGCAGGCAGACACCAGGGTGAGAAAGAGGAAGCAGAAAAAACGCTAACAACGAGAGCTTGAGAGGCAGTAGGAGTCCAGAAGAGCAGGACCGGGAAGGAGGGAGGTAACAGGGAGGAAAACAGACAGATGCAGAAAAGGAGCATGCACACCAGGGTGGAGTGGGGAAGAGAGAGAGAAAGAAGGGGAACGCGAGCAAGGTGATCCCCTGCCTCCGGTTCCCAGAGTCCTGTGCTACCTGCACACCAACCAGCCCAGAATGTTAATTGCACACTGTTCTTGAACAATCCTGAAAGCTTGCAGGTTCCCTGAGAGGGGGAGCCGGCAGGCAGGGAGGGAAACTCGGGCAGCGTGCAGGGCCTCCCTGCCCTTCCTGGGGAACCTTTGGGTGCCATCACAGAGAGGAGCTAGGCATACAGTGGCCCGTCACGAGCCGGGGAGAGGCTGACCAACTGGGCTTAGGAGAGTCTGGATAGAGACACCAGGGAGACAGAGGACCCTGGGAAGAGGAAGCTCAGGAGGGGAGGGAGGAGAGGAGCATCAGGAGAGGGAGACCCCCTCCCCACCCCACCTTTTGCAGAAAATAATCCCCTTCTGCCCCTTCTGTGCTGAGATGGGGTGGCCCCTCCCCAGCTCCACCCAAATTCATTAAGCACCTTCCCTAAAGCCTTCAACAAGCCCTGGCTTCCCAGCCAGCTCCAAGTAGAAAAACCTGCCTCTTCTTTTTAAGGGTCCTATAAAAATTGACAATGCAACTCCCTTCTGGGTGATGAGACGTCCCTTTATGGCCAGTCCTTCAGCCTACATCGTCTCCATGTTCCACATCCCCAGTCCCTCTAGACAAGATCTGTCTTCAGATCAGGCCTCCCAGGAGGGTAGAGGATGCCCAGGCTTGGGGATGTAATCCAGGGGCTCCACCCACTACTGGTTACACCCCTCTTGGGAAAGGTAATGTGCAGGCCCCTATTTTGCTCAGTCTCTCCTCTGTCCAGCTGCCCAAGAAGCCCCCCATATCCCTACCCTTTTCCTCCCTCCCCAGCCAGGTCCCAGCCCCTGCTCCAATGGGGCAAGAAGGCTGGAACGGGCCTACAGGGTTCATGATAAGGTATAAGGGGCTACAGTGGAAAATCCTTTGCCCAGATCGAGGGCGGAGAGAGGCACTGGTCTCCTGAAGTCACTCAAGAGTGGTAAGTTTGGATCTCAATAGACCTGGGCCTTTCCCACCCTCCAGGCCCTGGACCCCCAGCCTTCAAGAGCTTCTTAGAGATCCTGGTGTATCTGGGCACTTGGCACGAGCTTTCTGTCTGCCCTGCCCTGACATCCCATTAGCATCTTCACAGAGGCCCCCACCAGCCAGAATCACCCAGCCAGGCCCACACAAGATGTGTGAGCACAGACACTGGAGGCCATTGGCGTGCGGGCATATGCATATACACACGTATGCATGCCTGCCTGCAGAAGAAATGCCCGCAAAAGGGGACAGTCAAACGCATAGGCCCCACATAGACAGACAGCCCAGAGCTCCATAAATATAAATTAAATTAAATATGCACAAGCACACCCATGGCAAGTCATCAGGCGCCTGCTCTGCCCAAGGCAAAGATGTTTGGGCTCAGCTGCCTCTGCACGGCTAAGGAGCCTTTGATTTGACAAATAAATTACATTTCTTTCACATTAAAGAAAAGGCTTTGAAGAAGATTCAAAGCCTCAGGCCAAGAAGGAGTGACCACCCTGGGGGACAGGGGCAGTGGTCAAGCTCTCCTGTCCCTGCTCCTGTCACCGCAGAAGTGTCCCCTTCCCCAAGGCCTTGAAGGGCATTGAAAGTCATGATTATGGGAGGCTGAGACGGGGTCAGTGGGTTCCACAAGTGGGAGGGGCTGCCCAGAAGTCTCTGTGCAAGCTCTGAACATTCCTGCAGCCCCAGAGAAGGAACGCCCCCCGCCCCACCGCCCCGGCTTACCCTGAGCAATAGCAGGCCATCAGCCTGTCTTGGGGTCCTTCTCATCTCCCTCTGGGCACCTCCTTGATCTTTCCTTTACAGTGGTCTTCCAAGAGTCTATCAGGCTCACCCCCTCCTGTGTTATCTTTTGGGACATTCCTGCAGTCCTTTCTCATTTCTCATCTTTTCTCATCTTTTGGGACATTCCTGCAGTCAAGAGAAAGAATGCATTGCTGAGACAGGAAAGATGCCCATACAGCACCCTGCTCTGCTGATAAAGAAGCTGGACTGTACAGGAGGGGCGGAAGACCCAGGAGCTTCAGGACAAGCCCTTCCTCCAGCCAGCTGAGCATCTTCCTCCTCTGAGTGTTAATAATGCTCCTTCCAGGCCAGTGCTTTAGAGAAACAAAAGATTACGACTCTCCCAGCTCAGGGCATTCTCAGGCAGAGGTGGCCTCAGAACTACCTGTTGGTCTCCAGGACACTTCCCAGCCTGTCCTTCCACTCCAGGACACCTGCCAGTCCCTGCTGAAAAGCCTGCCACATGGATTTCAAATGTAGTCAAATCTTTCGAATGGGCAATTTTCTGCAAAGGCCACTGCACCTCTCAGAGTGGTCTACATTGCCTGGTGACCCCAGAAAGGCATTGGGGGGGAAGGTCAAGATGTGAGGAGGAAGGCCTTCTAGCTTGCAGACCCAGCTCTCCAGCCACTGCTCACACCCACCTGAGCCTCCTTCTCTCCCCTTCATCAGATGAACACTAGGCACATAAAACCTCAGAAATCACCCAAGCCCCTTGTTTTACAGATGAAAAAACTGAAGCCCAGAGAAGTGGCATGAATTTTCTGAGGATGCACAGCCAATCAGGGTCAGAGCTGAAGACTGAACCTCCTTGTTCCCATCCCACGTTCTTTAAACGTTAACTTCCAAAACATAGCAAGACTCTCCCCAGAATCCTGAAAGAGGATTATTTATAAATACCCAGCCCTTGTGTTCAGACTATTACCTCTGCTTGGTATGCCCTCTCTCCCACACTCTCCCAAACATTTCTCTCTGGCACAGTTCTATTCATATGTCAAAGCCCAGCTGAAAGGTCACTTGCTCCTTGGTTTCCCTCTCTACCCCCACCCAACCTCGACAGATTGAGTCACTTCTTTCTTGGGTCTCTATAGCCTTTCATGTGACTCCACTGGGCACATAACAACTGGACCTGATTATTGACATGTCCGCTACTCCCCCTGGGCCATATGCTCCTTCTGGGGGTGGGGAAGATCACGGCAGAGTCTAGCACAGTGTCTGGCCCAATTGGCATTACTAATTGAGTATCAGTTTTCCGTAGCAGTGGATGTGTGAGGGGAGGGATAGTTTGAGAACAGTCCTCAGGATTCAAGGTCAAATTTCTATAAATGGGGCTCAGGCTGGGGATGGTGACCCTGTGTATTGGGCTTTCTCTCCAGGTATATTTATATCTGTGAGGACCCCAGCATTACTCACTACAACCAGGGAAGGATGGATCCAAGGAAGGGGCATGTCCCAGTGGAGGGAATACCAGGTGACCAAAGAGGGCCCCCCTTCATCCTTCTCTGTTGGGATGAGGTTGAGGCAGAAGCAGCTTTGGATCTGAGCCCCCGGACACTGGTCTTGCTTAGTTGGCTCTGGGAGATGAGCAAGGTGGTTCTGCTCTCTCTCCTTCCCCCAAGTGGGTCATCGATGACTTACACAACCCAAGTGAGTGTTGAGATGGCCCCTTCCCTTTGACAACAGGTGCAGCCCACAGTCCTGAAGCAAGAAATGTGAGTCAAAAGTCAGGTTTGAGGGTGAGGTCTGGGATAGAGTTTGAGTGTGGTTTGAGAGATCAGGTTTGGGGTAGATTTGAGAGACCGGCTACCACCATTCATAGAGAGCTCCCAGCCTTGTGGAGCAGAAATGGTTCCTGTCCTTGGGGAGCTCCCAGTCTGAGCAGGAGATAGAAGGAACATACACAAACATGAACATCAGGGCCCAGGGCATAAATAGTGCTGAGACATGGATGGAGAGGATGGGCAAGGGCAGGAAGCATCTGGAGGAGAGGCAGAGACAGGTAGAGAGAGCAGGTGGCTGGGGACTCTCTGATCTGCCTGCTCCAGCTGGTGGTGAACCCAGCAATGCAAATTCTCTAGAAGTTCCTGGTGACACTCAGATATATTGCTATGTGTACGCACATGTGTGTGTCTGTATGTCTCTGTGCCTGCCCGTGTGTGTGCTTCTGTTTGGCAAAATGGGGAGAAGTGGAATGGAAATGGGACAGGACATTTGGAGATGAGAGACTAATTTCCTGTTAATGGCTGGTTGCTTGGCAACCCAGCTTCTTTCTGCCTATTGCCCTTAAACTAGATTGTGGAATTTTTAGTCTTAAAGCGTCTCCCATGGAAACTCAATTCTGTGAGAGGCTAGCCCCCCGAGTGACAGAGCAGAGCACAGGGCACAAGGAACCAAAGCCACAGGTACACACAGCCTGCCAGGGTCTCTCATTCCATCTGTCCTGCCATCTCCACCATGAGCAGTCGTATGCACACACACGTGTTCATATAGCACATGTGTACATGCACAAAAATGCACTTGTCTGTGGCTCACATGTACATCGTCATCATAACAAGCCATTACCATATTAGAGTATCTACCATGTGCCAAGCATTTTGCTATGAGTTTTATATTATTAATTTCTTCTGTTATTCTTCCCTGCGACCTTATAAGTCATATTAGCATCTACATTTTATAAAAGAGGAAAACTTGTTCCGGGACCAGAGCACTCATATGGAATCTGAGAGGGAAGGGGGCCACCCTAAAATGACACCAAGGTGACCTCCATCCACGTCCTTCATTCCTACCCTCTGAGGATAACTCCATCTGGAAAGTAAGAAAACTAAGCACAAGGGTCCCTTTCTTCTACCCAAACAGCCAGAACCTCAAGGGATACCCTGTCATCTGCCATCCTCCACCCGAGTCAGTGGACCTGGGACAGGTGCCTGAGTTATTCTGTGCCTTTGCTTAAGTGACAGAGATTTAATAACAATTACCCAGTGTCCCCTCTATCAGAATCACAAGTTATTTAGAGTGAAAATATGCCATTTAAACAAACATAACAAACTGACATTTCTCAGCCTTCCTTGCAGATAGGGATGGCCAATGAACTATAAGGGAAAGTCATTGGATGGGGCTTTTGGAAAAGCTGTTTAAAGGGGGATTCCCCCATGTGGAGAAAAGGAATTCCTTATGCACTATTGGTGGGAATGTAAACTGGCACAGTCATTCTAGAAAATGGCATAGAGTTTCCTCAAAAAATTAAAAAAATAACCCAAACATATGATCCAGCAATCCCACTTCAGGGTATTTATCCAAAGGAAATAAAATCACTATCTCTAACAGATATCTGTGCTCTTCATGTTCACTGCAGACACCTAAGTGTGGTCTGACTGCTCCACCAGCCAGGGTTCTCCTGTCTCTCTCTCTCTCCTCAGGCCTCCCTATTCCCTGAGACACAACGATATTGAAATTAGCCAACTAATTACCCCAGAGTGGCCTCTAAGTATTCAAGTGAAAGGAAGAGTCTCAGGTCTCTCACTTTAAATCAAAAGCTAGAAGCATTAAGCTTAGTGAGGAAGACATGTCGAAAGCCGAGACAGGCCAAAAGCTAGGCCTCTTGTACCAAACAGTTAGCCGTGTTGTGAATGCAAAGGCAAAGTTCTTGGAAGATATTAAATGCTTCTCCAGTGAACACACACACGGTAAGAAAGTAAAAAGGCCTTATTGCTGATATGGAGAAGATATCAGTGGTGTAGATAGAAGACCAAACCAACCACAACATTCCCTTAAGCCAAAGCCTGATCCAGAGCAAGGCTCCAACTCTCTTCAATTCTGGGAAGGCTGAGAGGTGGGGAAGCTGCAGGAGAGAAGTCTGAAGCTAGCAGAGTTGGGTTCATGAAGGTTAAGGAGAGAAGCCATCTCCATAACACAAAAGTGCAAGGGGGAGCAGCAGGTGCTGGGGTAGAAGCTGCAGTGAATTCTCCAGAAGATCTAGCTCAGATCATCCATGACGGGGGCTACACGAAACAACAGATTTTCGGTGTAGACAAAACAGCCTTCTAATGGAAGAGGTTGCCATCTAGGACTTTCACAGAGAGGAGAAGTCAGTGCCTGCTTCAAAGCTTCCAAGGACAGTCTGACTCTTGTCAGAGAGGCCCTAATGCAGCTGCTGACTTTAAGTTGAAGCCAATGCTCATTTACCATTCTGAAAATCCTGGGGCCCTTAAGAATTATGCTAAATCCCCTCTGCCTGAGCTCTATAAATGGGACAATAAAGGCTGGGTGACAGCTTATCTATTTACACCGTGGTTTACTGAATATTTTAAGCCCACTGTTGAGACTTGTTGCTCAGAAAAAAGAGATTTCAAATATTGCTGCTCATTGACAGCTTTCCTGGTGAATCAAGAGCTGTGATGGTGATGGACAATGACATTAATGTTGTTTTCATGCCTATTCGCACAACATCCATTCTGCATCCATTTCATGGATCAAGGAGTTATTTCAACTAAATGTATTTAAGAAATACATTTCTTAAGGCTATAGCTGCCATAGCAATTCCTCTGATGGATCTGGACAAAGTAAATTGAAAACCTCCTGAAAAGGACTCACCATTGTAGATGCCGTTAAGAAACATTCGTGATTCATGGGATCAGGTCAAAATACCAAATGAACTGGGGTTCGGAAGAAGTTGATTCCAACCCTCATGGAGGACTTTGAAGGGGTTCAAGACTTGAGTGGAGGAAGTACCAGCAGATGTGGTGGAAATAGCAAGAGAACTAGAATCAGAAGTGGAGCCTAAAGATGGGACTGAGTTGCTGCAACCTCATGATCAAACTTGAACTGATGAGGAGTTGCTTCTTACGAATGAGCAGAGACAGTGGTTTCTTGAGATGGAATCTACTTCTGGTGAAGTTGGTGTGCAGATTGTCGAAATGACAACAAAGGATTTAGAATATTCCATAAACATAATTGATAAAGAAGCAGTGGGGTTTGAGAGGATTGACTCCAATTTTGAAAGAAGTTCTACTGTGGATAGAAAGCTATCAAATAGCATTGTATGCTATAGAGAAATTTTTCATGAAAGGAAGAGTTCATTGATGTGGCAAACTTCACTGTTGTCTTATTTTAAGAAACTGCCGTAGCCACCCCAACCCACAGCCACCACCACCCTGATCTGTCAGCAGCCAACAACATGGAGGGAGGACACTCCCCTAGCAAAAAGATTATGACTTGCTGAAAGCTCAGATGATAGTACTTTTAAGTAATAATATATTTTAAATGAAGGTATGTACATTGTTCTTTTAGACATAATGCTATTGCATACTCAAGAGACTATAGTATAGTGTAAACATAACTTTTACAGACAGTGGGCAACCAAAAAATTCATTTGACTTGCCTTATTGTATTTGCTTTAATTGCAGTGGTCTGGAACCAAACCCATAATATCTCCAAGGTGTGCCTGTCTTAGCTTTTTGTGTGAGGGGAAGCTCCGAAACACTGTTCCAGAATCTCTCAGAATCACACACACTGAAAAGGCAATTCCAGAATCTCATTCTTAGTAGACGTCAGTCTGCATGACAAAACACACGGCAATGAAATTTAATGATCAGAATGCAGAATAAAATATTTTTATTTACATGCCTTTTATACTCCCTATGCAATAAAAATAACAGTATTTTCCTAAACGCTTTTCATATTCGGTGCGTAGCTATCTCCCCATCCCCCGTTTTGCTGGTTCTGTGTGAGGCTCCACTAGCAACATTTCGAGGGGGCAGGGGGAACACCTGGAGAGAGAGAGGAATGGACGATTTACTTTTGACCAGTGTATGGAGCCATGTAGCCAGTGGCAACCCTCCTGGACTATTCCTTGTCTCCCCCTAGTTGTGGGGAACAGGAGGGAGCCTGGGGGAGACACAAAATGGGCTCACAGCACACAAGCAATCTCCGTTTCCCCCTCTCTTTCTTCTTTATGCAACATAATAATTAATTGCTTCATATTTGCTAACAGAAAAGAGAACCAGGTCAAAAGAGTAGTGTTTCTTATACAGACAACTTTTCTGTTTCATGGGCAAATATTGGTATTGTGTTACAGAATGAAATAATTTATCTATTTTGAATGCTCATTAACAGCTGTTAAACTTTATCATTTATTAATAGACTAATAATTCATTCAATTAAAAAGTTAAATATAGAACCACTAATGGACTCAATTTAAATAATTAAGTCTAACATAAGTGGAGAGAGACTACAGTGGAGACCTGTGTTCTGCAGTGTTTTGCATGTGAAAAAAGAAGACTGTGCAGACTCCCAAGTCACGCATGACACACACACATATGTACTCATGCACAAGAATCAGGGCAGCACCAGACACGACAAGCAGAGGTAAGGCCCAGCTCTGATTCCCCCAAAAGTGACTTCAGACCCTGTGGATTCACCCTTGCATGCCTGGCTACTCCAAACAGGGGAAGGCCCAGAGCACAGGTCAGAGGGAAAGAAGGATGCAACCTTCACCGTGGGATCATCGGTGATATTGCTTGGGGCTCCAACTTTCCCACCCTTGGGATTTAGCACACTTCTCAGAGATGACCTTCTTGAACTTGACCCTTGTGTGTTGTGCCTGTGGAGTCAGCGGACTCCATGAAGAGTTTCAGAGCAGACTCAACAGTTCCTGGTGCCTTCCCACATTTTCATGCACACACCAAAAATTGCTTGGGGATGTTGTTAAAATGTAGATTCCAACCAGCAAGACTGGGTGAAACTGGGAGCCTGCATTTTTCTTTTTTTTAAGATTTTATTTATTTATTTGAGAGAGGGAGCAGGGGAGGGGCAGAGGGAGAGGGAGAAGCAGAGAATCTCAAGTAGACTTTGTGTTGAGCACGGAGCCCAATGCAGGGTTCAATCTCACGACCCTGAGATCCTGACCTGAGCTGAAACGAAGAGTCAGATGTTTAACCGACTGAGCCACCCAGGCACCCTCGGGAGTCTGCATTTCTAAAAGACAGTGCTGTTAGGAATGATCCAGGGCCTCATTTTGAGCAGAGAGTCCTTTCTTTTCCCTGGAAGCTCCACTTGCTGGTGACATGTCATCCAATCCCGGGATCTCTTGGCAGCTCCAGCCTTTGGGTCTGGAGCTCATCTGGCTGGTTAAGGGCACAGTGGGTTAGAGCCTTGCAATCTCTCAGTTGGTGCTGAGTGTCCAACCCTCTCCTGAGGCTGAGTATGGAGCAGGACAAGCCGGGTGTCCTCCTGCCCCAGGGAGCACCTAGGCCCTCAGGTAAGAAGCCATGGGCAATTCTGAGCAGTATCAGGTATAGAATATGTGTGGGGCCTGGGAGCTTATGGAATGAGTAATTATCCTGACCCAAGCGTTCAATCAAGGCCTCCCCAAGGAAGAAACCCTTCAAAGGAGACTTCAGGGGAAGTGGAGTGGGGAGAGAAGAGAATAACAGCGAGGACATGCACAAAGGCCCAGAGGAGAGAGATGACCATTTTCCCTCTGGCAGTACCTGCTTCTGAAGCTGTTTCTGAGAAACACCCTTACCTCCAACCAAATGAATGGTCACTCCTTCCTTTGAACCCCTAGCGTTCTGCTTTTTCCTTTCTTATGACATTCACCTTCCTCCCCTCTCATGTAATACCAGGTGTGAACTTGTTGAGTTATCACCAGGAGCAGCCATTATGGTCCTGAAGGCAAGAGAGAGCTAACTTGAGGCGTGATCTTCAGCAAATCCAGGGAAGCCCCACATCATAGGACCATGAACACACATCAGTGGAGTTCCTGCTTCCGAGGCACCCAGCATCGTGCATCTCCCATCGGGGTTAAGTCACAAGCTACAGAACACAGAATGGGATTAAAATGCATATTCTGGAGCCAGATTATCTGGATTCCAGCCCCCCGGTTCCCAGTCATGTGACCTCGGGCCACTTAACATCTCTGGGTGGCCACATGCCTGTTTATAAAACAGGGGAAATACTTAACTCCTAGGCTCATACGCTTTGAATGTTATCTATATGCATGTGTGTATCTGAGAACTGCTTAGCACAGGAGCTCAGTGGAAGCTATTACTACTCACTATTATCTGGCTGTCTGGTGACTAGCATCAGATAGTCTTCATGTCCAAAATGTCTTCTGTGAGCTTCAGCCATCTTTGACTCTGAAACCCAATCACCATTTTCATAGGAAGAGAAGCCGGGACCGTGCAGGAAACCTTCCATTACGCTCTTCTCCTTCCCAAAACCATGGCTGAGCACCAGCTTGCCCACCTTCTGTGCAATCAGCACAACAGTGACAGTCCTAAATTGCCGAATACTTCTTGAATCTCCAAAACACACTACATTGCACCCAGAAGAGTCTTTTATGTTCTCTAGGTTTTGCAGCATCTTACTTATTTGAAAACTCAGTTGTGTGAGGCTTACGGGGAGTCTATCCCAAGCAGGAGCAGGGATGAAGAGTCTCACAAGTCCAGGGCCAAATCCTGGTCTCGTCACCCCCACAGGGCCACACCCACAGCAGAGGATGACACCCTGCTTTCAGGCATCAGCTTTGGGTTGATTCCTTACATTTTCTGAACTTTAGCTTCCTGATCTGGGAAGCTAGGCTGCTAGAGGCATCTCCTCCAAGGGTTCTTGAGAATAAAAGGAGACGATGAAGGTGAAGCACGTGGTTAGCCAACGGGCTGACATGCAACATGCAGTTCTCACTTACCTCGGCCTCTGCTTCCCTGGCTCCCTCCAGCTCAGGACAGGCCAGGCTGGGAGAAGGCAGGGCCTGGAGGAAGAAGGGAAGGGCAATGCTATGTGCTTCTCTTCCCCAGGCTGGCCTTTAGTCTGTCCCTTTTGTTTGGGAGCATTTGCAGCAGGTATAAAAAAGCTTAAAGAGGTAGAAAGTGCCAGCCCTTGCAAGGTGTTGATAGAAGATGGCCAAGGCCCAGTTAAATGAGCTCCCTGGGGAACAGTGTTGGCGAGACCCTTTGGAATAAGAAATCACTGCCCCTAGGCCTAGCACCTGCTAATGGGGGGGGGGGGGGGGCTGGCAAGAGCAAGATTTATTCTGGTAAAAAATTGCATCTCTCTCCTTGGTGGTATTTCTTCCACATCCCCTGTAATGTAAAAAACCAGATTCTATAAACTCTGTGGCCTCATGAACTCAGAAATCCAATTTACATATACATGGAGACCAAGAACTTCAGAAGGAAAAGGATGCTGGGGAAATTGTCCCTTGAGGATAAAGCTTCAGGGAAAATCCAGAGAAGCATCCCAAGGGAGGAGGCCTGAGAGAAGGATCCTGAGTTTGGCTCTTATGTTGCTCAAGAGGACCCTTGCTTCCAAGTGGTTGGAAGCTAGGGGGCCTCCCTGTGCCTGTGGTTCCCAAGACAGTTTCCCAAGAGCTGGGGTGTGAGTGATAATCCTAACAGTTAACATGGACACAGAGCCTATGATATGCAGGACACAGTTCACACTGCCACATTTCATTCTCAAACACTCTGGTGGTTTGGCATCATCACCAGCACCACTTAACAGATGAGAAAGCTGAGGTCCAGAGAAGCTAAGCAATGAGCCCAAGGTCTCCCTGCTAGGAGGGGACACAGGCAACTCTGATGCACCATGCAGTGCTGCCTCCTGGGACCAACCCAAGAAACTGGAGACCGAAGCCCCTCCCAGCACCGCCAGCCTGGCTCCTGGTGCCCCCGTATGTCTGCTGCCTGTTCAAACACAGTTTGCACAAACCCCTCCCATGAAGCTTTGGATTTACCGAATTAATAAACTAGAGAAGAGATCTGGCTTTCATCTCACCAATATAGAAGCTGAAAAAAAAACCTTGCAAAACCCTTACAGGGAAGAGGTGTCAATCAACAGAGACATGTTTTCTAATCAGGCAGAAATAAAAGGGGA
The DNA here is from genome assembly GCF_029215605.1 of Mirounga angustirostris. Taxonomy (NCBI): domain Eukaryota; kingdom Metazoa; phylum Chordata; class Mammalia; order Carnivora; family Phocidae; genus Mirounga; species Mirounga angustirostris. The sequence goes on from NW_026991716.1 coordinate 37,052,970, forward strand.
GGTAAGACTGTCCCAATTTTAGCAGTTGGGGGAATCAAGAGAATCATTAATTCTTAATCGTTAAGAAGTTGGTTTGAAGGGAAACTGAGAGCAGAGGCATTCGGGTAACTAGGCATGTGGTTGTTTTGCTTTTATTTATTTAAATTTTTTCTTTTGTTTTTTTTTAAGGACATTAAAGGTTTTTTCCCCCGTTTATTCTTTTTGTTTGTTTGTTTTAAATCTTAGTCTGACTGGGACTCTTTGCATGGTGATGTAACATCTAATAGTTCCCTGTGCTTCCATCCCCTCCCTCCCCATAGCACTCCTCAAAACATGAGAATATGTAAAAATGCTTAATAAATGCTTGCTGACCGATTCTGTTTGACACTGTGTCTCCAGCTCTGGTCCAGTATCCATCAAGGACATGAGAAACTCACAGGCGCAGAATATTTGGGCTGGAGGACACCCGACCTTAGAGCCCTCTTTGTCCCATTTCACAGCAGAAGGGGTACAGGAGAGGGGAGGAGAAAGTGCCCCAAGCACACAGCAGGTTAGGGATGGGGCCACATGGGAGTGGGGTCTTCTCACTCCCAGGCCAGTAACTCCTCAGGCCTTGGCTGATGGAGAGAAATCAGGAAGCCCATTAGAAACACACTCCATTAGCAAACCCAGAAAACCTCATCAGTGCTGGAAAGCAGGGGCCATTGAGCACAGCCCTGGAGAGAATAAGAACTCCCCACTCAGCACCATCATAACATCTCATTTTTAAACTAAATCATTTTTCCCTGTGAGAGCCCTGCAAGGATAGAACAAGCCTTGCTGAAGTCAACTTAGGGTTAGGACAGACTCTTGTCCCCAAAAGAGGGAAAGAAGGAAACAGATGTTGGCTGAGGTCTTACTGTATGCCTGGTGTTTTTGCCCCCTTTGCTCTTCATAGGAAATGCAGGAGGTAGAGTTTTTTATTGTTTTGATAGATGAGTAAACTGAGACTCTGGGAAGTTAGGTGACTTGCCCCCTATCACACAGCAAGTAAGTAGCTGAGCTGGATTTCAAAAACAGGTCATCTGATGCCCAGTTTGAGGCCCTTCATGCTCACTCAAGGATTCTGGGGACAGACAGAATCCAGAGCCATCCATCTGAAGGAAAAGGTGAATGTAGTAGGAAGAGTCCTGGACTTGGTAGTCAGAAGACCCCTTGTAGCTTTCCACAAGGCAGACCTCACAGTGTGTGGTGTTTAACACAAAGCCTGGCAGGTAGTAATGGTTCAATAAACACTTGTTGAATAAATAATTACTGTTGTATCTGACAAAGGACTTAGATGCAGGATGCATGTAAAGAACTCCTGAAAGTCAATAATTAGAAGATAAACAATCCACTTTTAAAAAACATAGGCAAAGATTTTAACAGACAATTCACCAAAAGGCAATACAAATGGCCCATAAGCACATGGAAAAAGTGAACAGCATCACTAACCATCAAAAAAATATGAATTAAAGCCATAATGAGCTATTATTACACAGCTACCAATTAAAAAATTTAAAAAGCTAACAACCCAAAGTGGGGACAAGGATGTGGAGCAATTGGAATTCTCTTACACTGTTGGTGGGAATGCACAATGGTACAGCTGCTTTGGAAAAAGTCTGCAAGTTTCTTACAAAATGAAACATACGTCAGCCCTCTGACCCAACAATTCCACTCCCAGGTCTTTACCCAAGACAAGCGAAAACACATATTCTCAAAAATACATACAAAAATGCTCATAGCAGTGTTATTCACAATCACTCAAAATTGGAAACGACCCAAATGCTTATTAACAACAAAATGAACAACCAGCATGTGATATAGATACTCTGTGAATTCTATTGAACAATAAAAAGAAATGAACTCTTGATATGTGCAACAACATGGATGAATTGCAAAAACAGGCTGAGTGAAAGAAGCATTGCTCAAAAAGGGATATGTACTGAGTGATTCCATTTATATGTAGTCCTAGAGCAGGCAAAATTAATGTATGATGCAAAATATCAGAATAGTGGTTGCCTGGGAGTTTGAGCAGGGATTAACTAAGAAGGGGAACAAAGGAACTTTCTGGTGTGATGGCATGTTCTGTGTCTCGATAAGGATTTGGGCTACACATCTGTCAGTGATACGATGTGCATGCTGAAGTGTTTAGGGCCGAAGTGCACAAAGATCTACAACTACCTTTGAAGTGCATAAAGAATTAGATGGATTAAGAGATGGATAAGGGATGGATAGATGAGACGATATGTGAACAAACAGAGCAAGATGCTAGTTGTAGAATCTGGGTGTCCATTGTGCAAGTTTTCTGTATGTTTAAATTTTTCATAATATAATTATTGGATATCATGAAAAAAATGAATAAAATTTGGATTTCACTCTTGGACTGAATGCACATGGTCTCCAAGACACTCAGAGTCTCCCCCTGCCTCCTTTGCAACCTCATTTCTCTCTACTTCATACCTCACTCTCCACATTGTGGTCACAAGGAACCTCTTTCACTTCCTTAAACCTACCAGGTACCACCTCGGGCCACAGGACCTTTGCTTATTTTGTCTCCTCTAAAAGGTTCTCCTTCCTTTTTTTCTCCCAGATAATGTCACAGACTTCAGCTCAAGCAATCTTCCCCTGGGCACTTTCTCTCTCCATCACGCACCTTCACTAGATCCACTGCCTTAGTTCTCGGAGAAAGACTTTTTTTTTTTTTTTCTGTGAGACCATTTATGATTCAGCTCATAGTGCAGCTACTCTGTTCATTCTTTGCCCCATGAGACTGACAACTCCATGACAGCAGGGCCATGTCTCTTTGGGCTCACCAAGGCCCAGCCACAGCCAGCACAGGCCTGGGTAGCCCCCATGCCCATTTACAGAATGAATGAATTCTTCTAAGCAGGCCCTGTGGCCCTGGGAAAATCCAGCTGTCCTTGGTCCATTTCTTGGCCATCAAATGAGAAGATTAGTGAGGAGCAGCCTTTCTGTTTGCACAGGACCATTTCAGAATAAATATTCCCAAACTGCATGTTTTTAAATTCAAAATGAAAACAACTTTAATGAATCCTATAGAAAATATAATGCATATTCCTTCCACTAAGATTATTTACTTTGTTGAATAAAAGAATTTCAATGAGAAAATTGATGCTGTTTTTCAGCCACTAAATGTTCCTACTTGGGCATTTTGAAAAGCTGCCACAAGGATAAGTAAGAGGCAGGTTTCCAATCTTTCACCTCTTACAATTTGGAGGGTGTTAGAATCACAAAGCTCATTCACAGTTTTTATCTCATTTCTTCTTCTAAGTAGTGTTATTATTTCCTCTTTGTAGATGGTGAACATGTGGCTCAGAGAGGGGAAGTGACTTGCCCAAGGTCATGCCGCAAGTTGATGACAGAGTGCACTTCATTCATTCAGTGGACAGAATACTTTGTGAGCACCCAACCTGCATCCTGTGTGTGGTACTACACCAGGTGCTGGGAATGTGGTGACAATAAGATGTGACTTCCTGTCTTTCCTGGTTTGCACCTTGCCCCTCTTTTGGTTGTAGGCTCTTCTCTCTGCTTGGACAGAGCAGGGAGGGCCGATCACCTTGGGTGACTGGATTGAGCTCCCCAGAAGCAGACTCTGAGACAGTTGATGTCAGGACAAGTAGTTCAAGTGGGAGGTGACAACAGGAACTTGGGTGATACCAAGAGAGGAGAGGAAATAAGAAAGGAAAGGAAGCCAACATAGAGAGCACGTTACTGCTGTGGGCACCTGGGGGCTGATCCCCCTGGGTAGCTCTGGGATACCGTGTAGGACATGCTTCAGACTTGGGTATTTATGCACCAACGGCCACTCATGATCTGTTAGGGGTTATTCCTTAGGGTAACTCCTTGGCACCACGGGCTTGTGGGAGGGCCCAAGTGCGCTCTGGTGGTGCAAGCCCTCAGGCACATGCTTGCAGAAAGGAGCCATTATTCTGTATGGAAATGGTGTAGAAAAGTGCATGCTAAGAGGTAGGGCCCCTGCTATGCCAGGGCAGTGCCAATGGGCCAGAATCCTGGAAGGACCGGCTGCGAGCACTTTGGCTGCTCTGAGCCACACTGTGGCATGGTGCTCATCTCCTGCCACTGTGGTCCAGGCTGCAGGCACCAGCCCTTGCAGAATGAGGGCCTCAGCCCTGCCTGCTGAACGGACCCACCCCATTCCTAGGCAGCATCAAAGCAACTCAAAATCTCTCTGCCTCTGAGCTGCTAGCTCTGAGCAATTTTCCCTCTAATCTTGCTGCTCAGGGGAACAAAAAGGCAGCTGAAATGTGTGGGGAAAATAAAACTTCCTGCCATGCTTCCTTTATCTGTGAGAGGAACTTCGAATTATGTCCCAGTGTCCATTTCCCTCTTCTTGGTTTTGGTATCACCCAAGTTTTAAGAGGAGCCGATAGCTGCCCGGCTACAGACTACATTTCCCAGACTCCCTTGCAGCTAGCAGTGGTCAGGTGACTAAGTTCAGGCCTTGGGATAGGAGTGGAAGTGTGAGCCTAAGCACTGTCCAGGGTATATCCTGCAAAAAAGAACAGGCCTGTTCTCTACTTCTTTCTAATCCATTCCACAGGCTGGATGTTGGCCCCTCACTGGAGCAGCGCTCTTAGACTCAGTGATGGAAGGCCTGTGTTGGAGGGTGCAGAGATGTACCCACAGCCTGGGACTCTGGATAGTCAGACTGCCTACGGTCCTTGGTCTATCTCATACACTCCCTTCAGCCACTCTGTCTTGAGGATCCATTATAGCAGCTTGGCTCATAGCTAACTCAGCTATGCCTGAAGTCCCTACCAGCTCTAAAGATGAGCAATATTTTCACATTCCAGGTCTCAGGAAGGTGACCATTTCACCCTAACCCCTTTAGGGCAGGCTTGTCAGGCCCTAAAGCCATGGCTCCAATCCCCACAGTGTTCACCGTCTGGTGACGTCTGGTTCACCGTCTCCCCGCACCCCTATCTCCCCAGCACCCAGTGCATGACACAGCTCTGACCAGTGAAATGAGTATCTCGCAGATCTTGATTCTGGATGCCTGGAAACCTATCTTCTGGTCATTGTTTTCAGGGCTTTTTAGCATGCAGAAACCAAAGAGATGCCCGGCCTGTGTACAGCACAGCAAAAGCCAAAAAGTCAGAGTAAGTAGGTTGGGGTGACCGCTCCTCCACAGCACCCCTAATTGAGAAGAGGATACTTTTGCAGGAGGAGGGTTGGAGGAAAGCTGATCAGATATAAGCAGAGATCTCTTAAGAGCAGGGAGGGGTCAGGTAAATGCAGTGGGTTTCAGATGGGTCTCCCCAGAAGGTCAGGGTCTCACCCAGGCACCTGTATAACAGGAGGTGGGGAAGGGGCCAGGTGACCTGCAGGGGAGTTTTGCTCTAACACTCTGGAAAATATCAAATGAGAATTGCTGAGAAGTCTAAAGCCCATGAGCTGCTTGAGAACAGGAATTATGCCTAGGCCCCTCTCGAGCTCCTAAATTTTATATAATACTGTAATCCAGATGGTTTTCAATGATATTTATTGAACAAATTCATAGATGAGTGAAAAATATCGGTACAGAGGTTCAGATACTCTACATTCCACACTGTTTTCTTCCTGTTTCTATAGTTTTTCAGGACTCTACAACAAAATAGAAACACGGGGAACATGAGTATAAAGGCATTCAAGCTCCTCCAAGGAAGGTTAGGCCGTCTTCCTCCCCAGCACTGTGGACTCACTTTGCTTTCAGCACTTATCATAGCTGATTGTAAAAGCATTCATGTATCTGCCTCCTAAATAAAATGGTGTTTGTGAGGGACAAGGACTGAGTCTTTTAGGTGAATTCCCCAGTGCTTATGGGTGCTTGGTGTAGAAGTACAACATGTGTTTGATAAATATTGTTAAATGGATGGATGAATGAGTATAGTTCTCCACTGAAAATGGAACCCTCAAGCACATTTCCCTATCAGAAAGTCACTGCGATTGAGAGCACTGTCTCCCAGATCAGAATGGAACCTCTGATCAGACAGGAAGACCTCTGAGAGCAGGGTTGTCTTCTCCCTCAGACTGGGGCACTGTGAGGGCAAGAGCTGTCTCTCTTCCCTCAGACTGAGGATTCTCTGAGTACAAGGCTATGTCTCCCCTCAGACTGGGGCTCCCTGAGGGCAGGGCTATGTCTCCCCTCAGACTGGGGCTCCCTGAGGGCAGGGCTATGTCTCCTCCTCAGACTGGGGATCCCTGAGGCAGGGCTGTGTCTCCCCCTCACACTGGGGTCCCTGAGGCAGGGCTGTGTCTCCCCCTAGACTGAGGCTCCATGAGAGCAGGGTTGTGTCTCCCCCCACAGACTGGGGCTCCCTGAGGGCAGGGCTGTGTTTCCTCCCCAGACTGGGGCTCCCTGAGGGCAGGGTTGTGTCTCCCCCCTCAGACTGGGGCTCCCTGAGGAAAGGGCTATTTCTCTCCCCTCAGACTGGGACTCCTTGAGGGCAGGGTTCTGTCTCTACCTCAGACTGGGGCTCCCTGAGGGCAGGGCTGTGTCTCCCCCTCAGACTGGGGCTCCCTGAGGGCAGGGCTCTTTCTCCTCTCAGACTGGGGCTCCCTGAGGGCAGAGCTGTGTCTCCCCTCAGATTGGGGTCCCTGAGGGCAGGGCTGTGTCTCCCCTCAGACTGGGGCTCCCTGAGGGCAGGGCTGTGTCTCCTCCTCAGACTGGGGTCCCTGAAGCAGGACTGTGTCTCCCCTCAGACTGGGGCTCCCTGAGGGCAGGGCTGTGTTTCCCTCTCAGACTGGGCTCCCTGAGGACATGGCTGTGTCTCCCCCACAACAGACTGGACACCCACAACCAGGCATGGGCACAGTCTGCAGGACAGCCCATCTGAAAGGTCCCTCTTCCCCATCAGTATGCTCCTTCTGTTGATAAGTTTTGAATGGCCCTGTCCATGTCCTGTTTGTGAGCATTTTTAATGTTTCAATCTGAATGTGTTGAGGAATCATAAACGCAGGGAGAAAAAAAAAAAAGAAAGGAAAAGGAAAACATGGAAAGAAAGGCCAAGTTGTGGCTAAGTTCATTCCAGCAGGCGGCCCTCAGCCTGGAGGGAAAAGTCTAATGCATGCACAAAAACCTCATGAATAATTATTTCTGAGTGGCTCAATATTTTAAATGCTGGGTTTTTTTTCTCCTCCTTAGAAGCCTACCACAACTATTTATTGCAATGCAGAAGCCGGATGGAAGGCGATTAAGTTTGATTCCTAGGTTGGGGGATGAATGGAGGAAGAGGGGCCGGAGGTGGAGAGTAGGGATGCATGGTGTGGGGACGGTTGAGCAGATGGGACCCCTTAGGCCAGCACCTGGTGGGGCAGAGAAGAAAGGTCACCACTCAACAAATAGGCCTGGAATGGATTACAATATCGTCTTCCCCTAAGGAGCTTCCAGCTTGGGGCTTCTGTGCTAACCTGCTGGGACATCCAGGGGCAGATAGCCGTGGAGCAGGAAAAATACAAATGTCAGCTATTTACCCCATGGTTAATGTCAAGGCTTTGGGGAAATTAAAACTGAACAATAAAGGGAGTCTCTAAGCCTGTGTGGTTATATGACCGCCCCCTCCCCAAAGCAGGGATAAACGTTCCCTAGCTCCTCCGTTAGAGGGTCACAGCTTTGAGTCCTTCTCCAGTGGCTCCGAGGACTCATACAAAGATCATAGCAACCTGCCTGGCCCTTCCTTCCTGGTTTATTTTACTCTGGCCATGGTCCTGTGAGGCTGGAAGGATAGATGCTATCATTCCCATCTTACGTTTAAAGAAAGAAGTTCAGATAGGCCAGTGAATTGCCCAAAGTCTGCTCTTCAGAAGATGAAGTCCAGAAAAAGACAGCAGGTATCTGGACTTCTAGGCAGCCGTTGTCCATTATGCCATCACTGGCCCAACTTTCAGGCACCTCCGGGGTGGCGCATGGTGACCAGACACTGGGTGTGTGAAAACTGGCACACCGGCCCATCCAGGCACCTGTAGGCACCATGTTTCCTCCCCAAGCCCCGCTCAGTCCCTCCAGCCTCCTTCTGCTGCCCCTCCAGTCCCTGTGGTTTCTGCTGGCTGCACTTCCCCTGGGCCTTTGGTTACATTAGTGTCACTCCTGCCCATCATGCAGGCCTGAGCATGGGTGTTTGGAGGATGCACATCTGGTCTCCTCAATGAGCTCCTCGAGGCCGGATGTCATGTCTTACGCAGCTCATATATCCCACACAGGACCTAGAGCAACACCGGGCAGGGGAGGGGTTGGAATGGCATCTATTGGTACGTCTTCATAAAAATAATGGCTGGCATTTCTGGAATACTTACTTTTTGCCAGGTGCCCTGCAAGAGTTTTACAGACATTAACTCATTCAATCTTCACAGGCACCCTATTCTGTGGTTATCATTATCCTCATCTTCAGATGCACATGAGAGAGAGGTCCTGTAACTTTTCCATAGATAGATAGCCAGTAAGTGACTAAGCCAGGATTCGAACCTGGGCCATTAGGCTTTATAGCCCTCACTCTTAATTGCTACATTATATTGCCTTCCAGCGTAGGATGCATGCATTTGTGTTAATCTCTGCAAATGGCCCATTCATTCATTCATTCATAAACATGGTACCTTTTATTGAGGAGTTACTACACCCAGGGCATGGTGCCGTGCTCTGCACACACCTCTAACTCCCACTTTCAACTGCGAAGTTCATGGATTGCTTCCCCAGGGTCACACGACTGGTAAGTAGTAGGGCTGGGATCTCAACCCAGGTCTGGTCTGGGTGGTTCCAGAGTCTGAGCTGTTTCCTTCAACTTACGCTGCATCGACCTTCAATTATTCATTCATCAAACTCAGCCCAGCTAAGAGCCCAGCAGAGAGGGAAATGCTAGCAAGAGGAGCCAGAGGCCACTGGTGATAATAAAGATGACTTTGGGCACACCACCATGGCCTCTGTCATCCCAGACTATATGGCCACTCTAAGCTGACAGTCATGGCCATTTTCCAGCACATATGGGAATCAGAAAAGATAATATATGTGTGGCAAAGTCACAGACATAGAGCACGCTCAGATGTGCGAGAGACCACTTTTCTTGATTTTCCATTAGCTGACTGGAGCCGCCTTCTGCTCTCCTATTCTGTGGGTAAACAGGGTGGGGCGGGGGGGAAGGCAATTAAGTGTTAGCCCAATTCAGGGATCTAGGTCTGATTCAATGATTTAAACAGTTTTTAAAGGAACTCTTCAGTTCTTTGCGGACAGAGTGTTAATCTCTGTTTTCTGCCTCCCTTCCCCTCCTGCTTTCCAGACAGGCACCTACATGGATGGGCAGTGTTTGTATGGCACTGGGAGGGAAGGGTGCATATGGCCTCAAGCCAGTCCTTGGGTGTATGTGGGTTGGTGTCCATCAAGATGGGGTGCTGTGGTCCACCCTAAGTATTCAGCAGGACTTCCACTGCTGATGGGCAAGGCAGATAACCTTCTAGTATGTTCTTTCTCTACTCCATCGAGGCTGGGCTATCCTCGCACTCTATATAGAACTGGTCCCAGTTTGCCTCTCAGTGATGGTGGGGACCCTCTGAGGTCCTGGCCTGCAACCTTCTCTGAACCTTCTGAAAAACTCCCCAACCAGACTCACGTAACTTCAGGTTCTCAGAGACCCAACTTCATGCCCTCCCTCCCCTATCCATACCACAGCCCTTGGTTGCCTTCAGGACAGCCACCGCACCTTGGGGCAGGAGCAGCCTGAGAGGTGAGGACCTTCTCAAGTCCTAAATGAGAAGGGAATCGGAATCTCCTCTGCTCTTGGCGTCTCCTCCATGAATCCAGCATGCCTTTCTCCTTGGGGGTTCACCCTGGAGAATGATCAGATGTGGGTCTTATTTCCTCCCTGCCCATCTGCAGGTCCCTCCTTCCCCTACAGCCCTCAGGATAGGAACCAATGGGCTCCCCACTCTGTCTGATGGGCATCCTTTATGTAAAGCCCTCTGAGCAAGTCCTCCAGGCTTGCTGCCAAGTATGAGACACTACTCAGCAGCAGAGTGTGTCTACCTCACACCTACTCTACCAAGGAGGCATTAGTATAGACCCCGGGTGCCAATGCAGGGCCACCAGCATAGAGAAGTTATCTTCCTAGGGTCACAGCCAGAGACCCCACTCATTCCACCAGAACCCTCTGGATCATGGAGTCTCTGCTCGAAGCAGGCCCACCCTCTCCTTTGCTGGCATGACAAACCCACGGCTCAGCCTTGGAGGAGGAAGGCTGTGTGAGAACGCGGTTTAGTGGGGGAAATTACAACACATTGATCTCATATTTGTAAAAGCCCCTCACAAATTAGGTAGGTGTGGTAAGCTGTAAGCCCTGGAAAAAAGTGAGGGATGATTGTCATCTGTGATGATGCCCTTCCTCCCCCAACCTGGAGGAAGTCATGCGCGCTGGAAGGAAAGGCAGGCTGGTCACTCTAAATTTTAATAAAAATTGGATTCCCTTTCCTCCCCCTGCCATCCAGCCCCGCCCCTCTGCTTCTCCCCATCCTCCTGCACCTGGGGCTGCTGGTGCCCTGAGTATGGACTGCACACCAGCTCTCCAGGGGATGCTCTGGGGTGAAGACCCGAATTAGTTCCTGTCTCCTTTCTGTTCCAGACAAGCAAGGGTTTCATCACAGCCTGGGACCAGGTTCCCTTACCTGCTTCTTTTTTCTCTCCCCACCCCCAGTTTGTTGCTTCGGAGACCTAGACGTGCTGACTTTTATCTCTACCTTGAGTATTCTGAGTTCTAATTAAGTTCATTTCAACCCTCTGATTTGAGAAGCCTTATCAGGAATACTTAACCTGTGCAAATAATATGTGGAGCCAGCCAGCACTAGTCCGGCATGCTAATTGTACTTCACACAGGAGCTCAGACAGAGGCGAGCGGCCAGGTCACCTGGGAACTCCTGGGAGGAGGTCAGAAAGGAAGTCACCCATCTAAGGACAGGAGAGGAACTGGACTGGGCCCTTTGGGACCCAAAGCCCTGGGTCACCTGGCAACTAGATTGCTCAGTAATTGGGGTTTAATAAGCTGGGGTAAGTCAGGAGATGCTCCTGAGGCTTGTTTGGACCCCCCGGATGTCGCACCCTGCCCATAGGTCGGGCCCAGCTTCATGGGGTACACTCTGCACCCACAGACCAGCTCCTTAGAGCATGTCTGGTAGGCAGTGGGGAGAGAATGTCCAATGGACACCAGCCTGACCCTGGGGTGTGTGGCTTGTGAGGACTGGCATGGGGAAAGGACACCTGCCTGGAGTGCTTGTCCCTCCTCTGCCAGGTAAGGGCTCAAGCAACTGGCCCCCTCTGCAGCTTCAGTGTTCACACTGGGGTTGGACAAGCTCAGGGCTTTGGCCTCGTGCCACATGGAACCTTTGGTTCTAAGGCCTCAGGACCATCAGCGGCTGAGTGAGGGGAGCTCCAATCCCCTCCCGCTTCAACCAAAACAGCTGCTGCTTTTTATCTATGGGAATCCATGAAAGATTACATTTGTGGGAAACAAAAGAATCTGTAGCCAAAACCTGGTGCAAACTATGACACCAGGTGATTTCTTTGCTTCTTTCCAAATCTAACAATTTCAACTTCCAAAATCCTAACAACAGGACCCTAGTTCAGCGGTATCTCTGTTCCCAGAGCCGTGGGATCCTGAATATATTACGTTTGACTTCTCAGCAATGTTTCTATGGGGTCTGGACAGATGCTTCTACAGAGCACCTTGCCTTACCCCAACCACACAGGTTTCTCAGAGACATTGACCGAGTTGGTGCAGTTATTGGAGGGAGAGCTAGGGGACCACCCCAAAAAGACTCTCCGTGGGGGTGATCAGAGTCCAGGAGGCCAGAACCCACCCTGCCAGAGCCATATACAGAACAACCCCAAACCTGTGAATGGGAGGGGCTGTGTCATAAAGGCAAATGACTCAGGAGGGGCCATCCCAGGAAGGCTTCCTGGAAGAAAGGAGTAGGAAGGACACGTACCTACTAACTATAGAAGAGTCAACAGCGAGGGGGTAACATGTCTCAATGATGCCTCACTCCAGCAGATTCTCAGATCCTGGAAAAGATGAGAGTCAAGACAAGGCAGGCCTGGCACCCTGACCCAAGTGGATTATCCTCTCCTCCCTCCTCTGGGGATCTGCGTCCAAACTCGTCTGAGGTTCAAAGCAGGTCTAGGAAGCTGAACATTGCTTCTTCTCTCTACGAATCATGAAGGAGACACACATATAAACCAGGTTCAATCTGTCAGCCTAGTTCCCTTCACCTAATCAGCCCTGAGGAAAGTATGGAGAAAAGAAGGACATGGAGATGTGGCTGGCCAGGCAGGGTGTGCAGGGAACAAGGAGCCAGGCTCAGAGAGCAGACTGGCAGAACCTTGGCCCTCTCCCCACCCACCCATTGCTCTTTCTCCATGGCCCACAGCCAAATGTAGAGCCAGAGAGGCCAAGAGGATGACGGGAGAGAACTGTGCTGAACAGCTTCTTCTTGCCCCTCTGTATCCGCTCCCCTGCTTCCTCCCCCCACCCCCGCTTGCACCCCAGGAGGCTGCTCTATGTGGGAGCCCTCAATAGGCTTTCCGCCTCCTGGCTTCCAGTTGGGTTTGGCCAATGAAGAACACCAGCAAGAGATCAGGGGAGAGAGAAGATGAGATTGGGGTGCTTGTTCCCCAGGTCCCACTCTATACGGTCACAGCTCCCGTCAGGAGGTCCTCCACATAGCGTGCTCTGCCTCTGGGTCCCCATGACCGTGACCTCCCTTCGGGTCTTCAGACCTACCAGTGGGAATGGCGTTGCTGTCGCTGACCCTGGACACTGCACCATCCCCACTGGTTTGTCTGCACCCCGGCCTCACCTGGAATGGACACAGTCTGAATGTGACATCCTTCTGCTGCCTTCACCCTGGCTGGGATGTGAGCAATCTCTGCTTCAGGCTGGGGCTCCCAGGCCTCCAGGCCCTTTACCAGCCCCACTCTCCTACTGGCTCTGTTCCGAAACCTGGGTCCTGCTCTATCCCTCCTCCATCTGCATTATTTCTAAGATTCAGACTCTGCCCTTTGAGTTCTGTACCTGGCAGATCACTTCTTTGTGAGCCTGTCCCTCTCATTACAGATACTGGCACAATTTGATCACATTAAAGAATAAACACAATGCTGGTGCTTAACTCCAAAACACAGCTTTGCTCCTGAATTGCCTAGGTGCAGGCCCTGTGGAGCTGAACCAGGTTGATCAAGGAATTAAATAAGGATTAAGAAGTTGGAAGGTACCTGCTAATCTAGCAATCAGACAAACGTGTGCAAAATCATCTTGCTTCCTTTCCTAAAATATGAGTTAAGAAAAATCATGCAATTGGATCTTTTGTTCATTAGAAGATCGGCAACCACATCTAGGGGGGAGGGGAAGAGAATGGAGGTAAACAGCCCACAGAGATCCACGTTAATGGGGAACCCACACACCTCGAGTCACCCAGGATGACCTCTCAACCTCCAAATCTGTCCTGAACCCCTCATCCTCTCTGGCAGCCTGGATTTCAAGTTGTCATCAAAGCTGTTCTCTTTGGTTGGCTTCCCCATGATTAGAAAGTTAGGGTCAATGGCCAACACTATTTTCTCCTCCCAAACTCACTTCCCAGGAGGACAACACATGGGTTACAAGAAAGTATAGGATTTGAGGTCAACCCCAAACTGCCAGGATCAACTCTTAGCCCTGCCACTGTATGCCTGTGTGATTTCAGGCAAGCAGCCCTAGCTCTCTTGAGCCTCAGCGTTCTCATCTGTGAAATGGGTCTTATATCGCGGAACTAGAGTGAAGATAAGAAAGTGACCCAGTGAACTACTTCGTACATTGTAACTTCATAAATGCTAGTGACTCCCTCCCCATCCTCCTTCAAAGATAAAACCACTCCTGGGGCTAGGTTTTTCCCCATCTAGATTATTGCAATAGTTTCTACATTCAACACTTATTTTCCCTTTGGTCTGAGCATTTTCTGGCAGCAGGATCCCCCAGTCTCACTCCTTCCTTTAGGGAGAGGCTTTTCTCAGACTCTGTCTGCTTCCTGTGGGTCTGTTAGAATTCCTGTCCCAGTGCATCTCCAAGTCACAAGGTATGCCACCCAGAGACTTTCCCCCCAATTTCCCCTTTTCTCTGTGTAGAATGTGAAGATATGACCCCAAAGCAGCTGTCAGCCATATCCCTAGCATGGAGAGAGCCCCAGGAACATGATGAGAAGGGCTTAAACCCAAAGCAGTCCCTGAGGCTTTAAAGGTTTAAGTCACTGAGGCTTAAACCCAGGCAGTCACTGGGGAGAGAGCCTCCTCTGTGAGTTCCCTGACTGGTTCCAATTGATCCTTTGGGCCTGAGATAATCAGGGATGGTTTCCAATGCTTCCTCTTCACTGGTCTCCTAGAGTTCTCTTTTGATCCACCCCTATCTGTCCTCCATATTCCATACAGAGTGGAACTTCTAAAATCACAAATCCAATCATGCCCCTCCCTGCCTAAAATGCTCCCACGCTTCCTACTGCTTTCATGATCAAGACCAACATCTTTACCAGTGCCTGCAAGGCCTCACCTGCGTTCCCAAGCCCTTCCCTCACCAAGACACGTCCTGCCCCTATGCTCTCCCTGTGTTCGAACTGACTCCCCGCCTTTGTGCTCACAACTGGGAAGGTCTTTCCACTTGCTCCTCTCCTAGAAAACCTCTTCTCAGACTACATCACAGGGAGAGCCTTACTTCCTCAGGGAAGTCTTCCCTAAAGCACATCCACCCTCTTCCCAATTTGGTCAAGCCTCTGTAGCAGATTCTTCTGCTTGTAATCTCTTATCAGTTTGTATTATTGTTGTATAAATGCCAGAATGCAAGCTCTAAGAGGGCAGAGACCACAGCCAGTCCATTGGCTCCGCATCACCTTTGCTGGGAACAGCGCTAAGCATAGCAGATGCTCAGAAACATTTAGTGAGTGAATGAACAGAGTGACCCATTCAGTGAGCACAACCTATGACCTAGTCCTGGTCACTCTTCATTCAGGAAATCTCTCTTTCTGGAAGCTTTTCCAGACCCCCTGGAATACACTGGCTTCTTTTTTTTTTTTTTTAAGATTTTATTTATTTATTTGACAGAGAGAGACAGTGAGAGCAGGAACACAAGCAAGGGGAGTGGGAGAGGGAGAAGCAGGCTTCCCGCTGAGCAGGGAGCCCGATGCGGGGCTTGATCCCAGGACCCTGGGATCATGACCCAAGCCGAAGGCAGACGCTTAACGACTGAGCCACCCAGGCACCCCATACACTGGCTTCTTAATTTGTCTCTCCCTACCCGCCTTTGACTAATCCATTAAGATGGCTTTTGTCTTTCTAAAAACACCTCCCAGGTAACTTCCAATGGCTCCTTTGTGGCCAGCACATACAAAAAAAAAAAAAAAAAATCCACTCACTGGCATTCCCCAGATTGATCCCTGCTAGTCAGCAGCCAAAGCAGCCCCCTGCAGCCCCTCCCACACCATCCTCCTCCCTCTCCCCGCGCATGGTTGCTCTTGCTCTCTCCTCTGCCTGGAGGGTCTTCCTTCTCTCTGTTGCCCTCCATATCCCACACCTGCAAATCTCTGCACAACCACTGCTTCCGTAGAGCTCCTTTAATTAAACTGCCCCTGTAATAAGTCCTCCTGTCTCAGTTCTTGCAGCAATCCATTGATTATATGTAAGCTTAGAAGTGCTTTCCAGATATTTCATAATTAGTGTAGTTCCTTCCAGGTCACCAGCCCTTTCACACTCATTATGTGATTTGATCCTAAAAACTTTGTGGGGAAGCAGGGGCCAGTATTTTAAGGAATACTTCAACTGGAAGCATCAGAAACCCACCGAGTTAGCTTAAGTGGAAGGGATTTATCATAAAGACACTGGTGAAGAGCAATGCATCCTCATTTCGGGTAGTGCAAGCTGGCCTCAAGGGGCCTAGAAAGACATCCAGAGACGTCTTTCTCTTTCTCATCTCTTGGTCTCTCTTCTCTCTGTCCATCTGTTCTCCCCTCCTCTCTGCAAACCAGCCTCCTCAAAAAAAATCCCCATAAATTCAGTGTCAATGTACCTTTGAGTTGCCATGTGCCGACTCTAGGGCCAATTCTGATCTTATTCTCCCAGGTCCCGACACCATCCAAATGGTCCCTCTCGATGCCTCAGTTCAAATTCTCAAGAGCAACTCTCTGAGTGGGTGTTGGCCAGCAGATCCATTGGCTAGTTGGAATTACCTGTCCAGGCCTGGTGCAAGCAGCTGGAGGCCAGGTCACACTGCCCACTGCCCATTCTGCAAGACCTGGGGGAGGATGGGGTGGGGGGCTGAACAAGCCAAGCGCCAGTGTAGTATAATGGACATGAAGGTGAGAGCTGAAGTCAGGTCCACTGCATACAAGTCCCAGCTATGGTAATCACTGGCTCGTGACCTTGCCAGGCCACTTCATCTCTCTCTGTTCCCTCATCTTCAAATAGCATCAGCAGTGCAGGATCACTATGATGATTTAATGAGTCACTGTAAGCACCCAGCACAGGCCCTGACACATGGTAAGCGCTCAGTAAAAATTAGCTGCTAACGTCTGCTACAGTAGGGATCATCATTCTCGCTGTGTCCTTGAAAGTGCCCTAGGATCCTCTAGCACCACGGGAGACCCACACAGAGCCTGCCCGAATCAGCAACCCCCAGGGTGGGGCCTCAGGAGTCCATGTTTTGAAAGAGTTGCCCAAGGTGATTCTCTGTGCACCACTGGTGAATCTAACCCAGCTCCCTCTCTTACAGATGGAAAACCGAGGCCCAGACAGGCAGAAAGTCTTTCTCAGGCCACAACATGAACTGGTGTCTGGACCAGGACCCTGACTCCCTGTGCACAAACTGAAGACGCAGTTGCCACAGATGGGGGTCTGTACACACTCCCATCGCTGGGGCTCAGGGGCCTCCAGGGAGTGCCCAGAGGGACTGGGCCCAACATGCCAGCCTCAGGCGGTGCCCTACTCCAAGGCAAGGGCTCTGGGATTAGCACAGTTAGGTTGGCACCCAGGCCAGCCTCTCACCAGCCGTGTAACTCCCCCGGAGTTAGGCTTTGTACCTCAGTTTCCTCAGTTGTAAAATAGGCTGAGAGTACTCATCTTATTGGACTGTTGTAAGGACTGAATGAGTTACCGTATGGGAAGTTTTTAGAATAGTACCTGACACAATGCTACGACTATCAGATTTTATCATTGGTAAACAGAGACCTCTGGGTCTCCTTTTGGCCATTAGCTGGTAGGGATAGATACAGAAAAAAGATACTCTTTGACACAGTGTTTATAGATCACAAACATAGAAGGCATCGCACAGGCATCTAATTAAAACCCTGAGACCCGACCTCTACACACAAAGATTCCAGTGGGACTGTGGGTAACCACAAATACTCACACTGGTGACTTCGCCCGCAAATAAACCAACTTCAGACAGATGCTTGTGAAGACACTCACCGCACACCCAGACATTTGATGAACTCCCTAAAGGCAGGGCTGTGTCTCCTGTCAGACTGGGGCTCCCGCCGTTTACAGATCCTCTCTCAACATCCAACTTGGAGGAGTGGGGGACTCTAGACACCCACAGCCTCTTCACTCCTGACCTTCAGTGTCAGGGGCAAGGCACTTACTGCCCAGGAAATTGGACTTTTCCTAATTTCAAATACTCACAGCTGATGAGGTTTCTCAATGCCACTTCCTGCCACTCTAATTGCTCCATGCCATGTTTTATGTATTCTAATTAGGGCTTTAAATTTTACACCTAAATCTCAAGGCACTCTAGTAAAAGGACCCTTTTTAGAAACTGGAATAAATAAATAAAATCTTCCCAGGCAGATGACAGCCAGGAACCTTGAGATAATTCACGTCAACCCATCAGTCTGTCATCTGGGGCAGCCCCAAGCGTGTGTGTCTGGGGTCCCCCCAGTAACCATTTCTGCCTTCCACTCCTGCCCCCTGAGGGGCACTACTAGTTCCCAAGGTGCAGTCTTGATGGTCACACCCCAAATTCTCTAGTTTAAGACACCTGTTCCAGGCTTGCTTTGTTCAAGTGCGGTGGTAGCTGCTGTCCAGAGGTGGCCCTAACCTGTGGTCAGCGGCAATCACCTGAAGGCTTATGAAACATGATGCCCAGACTCCACCCCACCAAGGTTTGTGTTGGGTCTGCAGTGGGACCATGGCATTGCAAGCGATCCTGCATGGCTGCAGGTGACCCTATCCTGTAGCCAGAGGGGAGAATAAGCACAGTAGGGACCTCATTTCTGAGCAAAACCCATGCCGGTTTCCCCAACTCCTCGTAGGAGGCACGTTCAGCCACCCCATTAAACTGTAGGCTCTGTGAGGACTGGGACCTCATCTGGCTTGTATCTGCAGTAGGGGTGCACTGCCCGGCACACACGAGGTGCCCCATAAATATTTACTGCATGAAGCCCAGGCCACCCCTTTCCACAGACACCCTCTACTCTTCATTTCCGATGTACGTCCCACCACTTGCTAGTTGGGTGGTCTTGAGCAACTCAACCTGTCTTTCTTTTTTTTTTTTTTAAAGATTTTATTTATTTATTTGACAGAGAGAGAATGACAGGGAGAGAGGGAACACAGCAGGGGTAGTGGGAGAGGGAGAAGCAGGCTTCCTGCAGAGCGGGGAGCCCGATGCGGGGCTCGATCCCAGGACCCTGGGATCATGACCTGAGCCAAAGGCAGACGCTAAACAACTGAGCCACCCAGAAGCCCCTCAACCTTTCTTTCTAAACCTCAATTTCTACATCTTTCAAATGGGGGATAATGCCAGTAATCTTCCTACCCAGAAAATTCACTTTTCTCCATGCCTGGCATCTGACTTAAGTCCTCAGCAAGCCTCATCGCTCAGCATTGCACATATTCACCTGTCACAGGTGAGTCCCTCTGCCTCTCTGTCCTGTTTGTGGGCTCTTTGGGCTGAAGTCACACCCAAAGAGGAAACCCATGGTGTTCAGCAGGACCAAGGGCTTGCGCTCAGAATCTAGAAATGCAGATTTGGGTTTCTCTTTCCTCTGATTTACTCTGTGACCTTGAGCTTGTCTCTTGGACTCTCTGAGCCTCTGACCTCCAGCAGCTGTCCTCCCTCCACCACCCCCCGCCCCCCCGCAGCATTCAGTGGCTTGTCAGGTTAGGAGGTCCCTCCCCCGAACGCGGCAGGTGCCCTTGAGACTCCCATGGAGTGTCTGAGCAGCTGCAGCGAGCCCTGTCTGCTCTCCGGATGAAAGTGAAGTACATAAATGCAGCTGTGGAGAGAAAAGTCCCTTGATTTGACAGCCCCTGGAGAATTCCTATTCTAACAGACACGGAAGCTCTGTCCCCTAGACATAGCCTGCAGTGCCAGTCAGACTCACCGGCCCTCTCCCTGTTCCATCAGCTCCGGGAGAAGCAGGGCATGGAAGGGAAGTCTTGGCTGCTCAAGCATGTCAGGACGGGACAGCCCTCTATGATGGGGCGCCCCACCTGGATACGAAAACGTGTGTCGGTCAGAGCCTCCTCCTCCAGGTCCTAGGAACTGGCTGTGGTGCCTTTGTCCATCACAGAAGAAATGTGGAATTCCTAGGATGAACTCATGGTGGAGAGGGTGAGGGGGAACCCGGAGGTGGGGAAACAAGGAAGCAAGCTCCCACATTTTTTTTTTATTTTTTTATTGTTATGTTAATCCCCATACATTACATCATTACTTTTAGATGTAGTGTTCCATGATTCATTGTTTGTGCATAACACCCAGTGCTCCATGCAGAACGTGCCCTCCTCAATTCCCATCACCAGGCTAACCCATCCTCTCATCCTCCTCCCCTCTAGAACCCTCAGTTTGTTTTTCAGAGTCCATCGTCTCTCATGGTTCGTCTACCCCTCCAATTTCCCCCCCTTCATTCTTTCCCTCCTGCTATCTTCTTCTTTTTTTTTTTTCTTAACATATATTGCATTATTTGTTTCAGAGGTACAGGTCTGTGATTCAACAGTCTTACACAATCTACAGCGCTCACCATAGCACATACCCTTCCCAATGTCTATCACCCAGTCACCCCATCCCTCCCACCCCACCCCCCACTCCAGCAACCCTCAGTTTGTTTCCTGAGATTAAGAATTCCTCATATCAGTGAGGTCATATGACACATGTCTTTGTCTTTTTGACTTATTTCACTCAGCATAATACCCTCCAGTTCCATCCACGTCGTTGGAAATGGCAAGATCTCATTCC
Source organism: Mirounga angustirostris (assembly GCF_029215605.1). NCBI lineage: Eukaryota > Metazoa > Chordata > Mammalia > Carnivora > Phocidae > Mirounga > Mirounga angustirostris. The sequence goes on from NW_026991716.1 coordinate 37,073,207, forward strand.
TTTTGATGGCTGCATAATATTCCATTGTATATATATACCACCTCTTCTTTATCCATTCATCTGTCGATGGACATCTTGGCTCTTTCCACAGTTTGGCTATTGTGAACATTGCTGCTATAAACATCTGGGTGCACATACCCGTTTAGATCCCTACTTTTGTATCTTTGGGGTAAATACCCAGTAGTGCAATTGCTGGATCATATGGTAGCTCTATTTTCAACTTTTTGAGGAACCTCCCTACTGTTTTCCAGAGTGGCTGCACCAGCTTGCATTCCCACCAACAGTGTAGGAGGGCTCCCCTTTCTCCGCATCCCTGCCAACATCTATCATTTCCTGACTTGTTAATTTTAGCCATTCTGACTGGTGTGAGGTGGTATCTCATTGAGGTTTTGATTTGGATTTCCCTGATGCCGATTGATGTTGAGCACTTTTTCATGTGTCTGTTGGCCATTTGGAGGTCTTCTTTGGAAAAATGTCTGTTCAAGTCTTCTGCCCATTTCTTGATTGGATTCTTTGTTCTTTGGGTGTTGAGTTTGATGAGTTCTTTATAGATTTTGGATACTAGCCCTTTATCTGATATGTCATTTGCAAATATCTTCTCCCATTCTGTCTGTTGTCTTTTGGTTTTGTTGACTGTTTCCTTTGCTTTGCAAAAGCTTTTTATCTTGATGAAGTCCCAATAGTTCATTTTTGCCCTTGCTTCCCTTGCCTTTGGCGATGTTTCTAGGAAGAAGTTGCTGCAGCTGAGGTCGAAGGTGTTCTCCTTTAGGATTTTGATGGACTCCTGTCTCACATTGAGGTCTTTCAACCATTTGGAGTCTATTTTTGTGTGTGGTGTAAGGAAACGGTCCAGTTTCATTCTTCTGCATGTGGCTATCCAATTTTCCCAACAGCATTTGTTGAAGAGACTGTCTTTGTTCCATTGGACATTCTTTCCTGCTTTGTCAAAGATGAGTTGACCATAGAGTTGAGGGTCCATTTCTGGGCTCTCTATTCTGTTCCATTGATCTATGTGTCTGTTTTTGTGCCAGTACCATACTGTCTTGATGATGACAGCTTTGTAATAGAGCTGGAAGTCCGGAATTGTGATGCCACCAGCTTTGCTTTTCTTTTTCAACATTCCTCTGGCTATGTGGGGTCTTTTCTGGTTCCATACAAATTTTAGGATTATTTGTTCCATTTCTTTGAAAAAAGTGGATGGTATTTTGATGGGGATTGCACTGAATGTGTAGATTGCTCTAGGTAGCATTGACATCTTCACAATATTTGTTCTTCCAATCCATGTAGCTCCCACGTTTTTTAAGAACCCACCTCAAAGCATGAAGCTGCCCTGCCCACCCAAGCCTGCTCAATCTTCCTACTTAGGACTTCCAAGCATCACCTGTTCTCTACTGGGCAGAATTATGCACTCCCTTACATGACTTGGGGCTGTTTACTTGCAACCCTGGGGCTATGTCTTTCTTAAAGAGCAGACAATAGAGTAAGGCAGCACAAAAGCACAGAGACAGAACAGGGATCAAAGCCCAGTTTTGCTCATGTCTAGCTGTACAACCATTGACAATTTACTTTTTCCTCTTTGAGCCTCTGTTTCCCCATCTGTACAATGGGGACAAGAATACCTACTCCATAGCATTGTGAACAAGATGAAATTAAAGAAACTATAAGATGCTTAGTACAGTGCCTTGCCCATAGGACACGGTCAGTAAACTAATACTACTAATAATTAATAAGTCCTAATTGTGCTCCAGCACCTTAAGGGTAGGAGCATGTCCTGTACCTCCGTAAATCCCCTCCACACCCAGCTGAGGGTCAAAGACTGGAGGGTTCGCGGAGGTGTGGTGGAGACGCCTGACTCACTCGCTGGCAAGAGGCCCGCACATGCCACACATTTATTTACAACTACCCCTGCAGATCGCTGCTCCCAAACGCAGGAATTAATCCGAATACTTCCCTCTTCCGCCCCAGTCCCGGCGCTGCGCTTAGGCAGGGAGGGCGCCTGCCCGCCCTTTGCCTAGGAAGGCACCGGAGAGAGGCCAAGGCCAAGGGGCGGCGGCCAGCGGACCAGCTGCTGGCGCAGGGCTGCGGGGGTGCGTGCCGTTACCTTGGCAAAAAGGGGCATAATTAATCCGCCGCGCTCTCCTTTCATTAAGGCTTCAGGTTTATACCTGAATTAACTTTTCACGTCCAGTTAAGGCGCATGGGAGGCTCTAGCCGCCACAGGCGTGACGAGCCCGTGCTGTGACTGTTGGTGGAAGCGGGGCTGAGATGACCCGCCAGCCAGGAGCGGGAGGAGCCCCAAGCTTCGGGGTGGACTTGGGGGAGGGTCGAGTTTCCAAGCTCCGCCCAGGCCAGATAAGGGGCGTCAGAAAGGACAGGAGGGCCCTGCCTCCAGGCGCGAGGGGGGTGGGGGGGGCAGGTTTGGCAGGAGCACAGAGTTGGCTTTGCCCTGCTGAAACGGACCCGCGCCTTCCTCTGGCCAGTGGTTTTGCCAGCACGGATGGGGGCGGGGGTGCACCTGTTCCAGCCAGGGAGCGACGTGCGCTAGGTCTTCTAAGTGTCTTCCTCCTTATGCGCGTTGGGACCTAGAAACACACAGGGGCGCCAGCCTGTGCACAGGTAGGTATTGGTGCAAGCATCCCCTGGCTCTGGCTTTCCTCAAAGGGGGCCTACCTAGCTTTAGTTCCGTGGCCCCCGAGCTCATTAAACCGGCAGCGTTTCCTTGGCGTCATTCCGGAATAAACAGTGGACTGCCGGTGCCCTTCACTCCGGTAACTGGGCCATGGCAGGGCATCTTTTTTGCAGATGCCAGGAGAAGTAAGCTGCTTGCTTATCTCCTGAGTAGCCTCCCTGTGCTTCATCTGAGTGACAGGCTTTCTAGGAACTACTTAGCCCCTCAGTGTTATGACAGAAAAGGGTCACTTATCCCCACAAATGGTCCCGACGAGGTGTCCTTCCTCCTCCTCTTCCCCTACCTCCTCCATCCTGTTTGAGACATCCAGGTCTGAACAAGAAACAACAGTGCACAGCCCAAGCTTTGTGCTGGATACTTGAAGGTGTTTGGTTGAAGGAGAGAAAAGAAGGTGCCCATCAAACTGCCTGCGATGTCTCGAATTATCTGCTTCATGATCTTTGTTCTCCAGTGGCTTAAAATCTAGTGGGGGAGCCAAGACAGGCACCAAAGACATGGCTAGCACGTGGGGGATGAGGAAGGCTCAGAAATGGGAGAGTGATTCAATGCCGGAAGGAGAATTTGGGACTCAGTCACACCCTTCAGAGGAGGGAAACTATTGTGGGCTGGCTCTGAGTCACCAGAGATTTCTCAGGGGAGCAGGATTTGAATTAAGCCTCTGAGCCAGGCTGTGAGCTAAGTGCCTGACGTCCATTATCTCATTTAATCCTTACAAAACCTCCATGATCTGGGTGTTATAATTATCACTCCCATCTTATAGATGAGGGAACAAGCTTAGGGGTTCAGGCAACTGCCAAGGTCACAAAGCTGGTAAGAAGATTTTGGATCTTCTGGATCTGGATCTGTATGACTCTTAAGCCCTTGCTCTGGATCTTAATGCTTTATGCCTCTTCCAACCTTGAAGACATGTAAAATTTCCAGTGAGGAGACCCCAAGGGGAGAGCATTGTTGGAGAGGCAGGGCACTAAGAAGATGGGAGGGTGTCAGTGGGGTCTAACTCTGGCTGGAGTGAATTCCCAGGCCAGGGGAAAGAACGAGCAGGTACGTGCTGCTCTCCCCAGCTCTAAGAGCTGTTCATTGGAGGGGAGGGGCTTTACTTTCTTTAATTTCCCAAGACCCTGTCTGGGAAAACCAAACTACTTTTGAGTAAGGGCAGGAGGGTCTTCTTGTAGATCTTGTCCCCAAGAACTTCAGAGTATCGGGACTTTTAGAGACTCTGCAACTCAGCTGATCCAATACCTTCTATTCAATTCAGATCAATAAACATTTATGTGCCATACACTAAGTGCTAGAAATCATTAAGGGACAATTCTTGCCATCAGGAAAATTATGGTCTAGCAGGGGTGATGGACACAAAGAAAAAAGGCACTGTAAATGATAAATGTGAAGATCGAATGCATGGTCCCCATACCTGGGACATCAGGAGGAAAGGACACAAGAGCTGAGCCTTGAAGGCAGAGCAGGTGATAGGGGAGGAAAAGGGGGAGAATGGTACCCTGGCTTAGAGGAAACCACATAAGCAAGGTCATGGAGGTGTGGAACAGCACGGTTTGTGTTTGAAATTATAAGCCGACCAGTTTATGAGAGCATGATCTTGGAGACAGGTAGTGGCATGAGACACTGTGGAGGTGGGCAGGAGTGAGGGCTCAAGAGGCTTTGTGGGGCTGGCTAAGGAGTGTGGACTCAATCCTCCAAAGGACTGAGGGGCTTTCAGCAGAATCTAACGTAGTCAGGTCACATTCTCAAATCCTAACTCTGGCTACAAGGAGGGCAGTAGCTTTCCTTAGGATACACTGCATCCTAGGAAGCTGTGAAGAGGACTGATACATTTTGCCCAAGTTGTGATGAGGTCCCCGATCAAGGCACCAGTAGTAGGGTTGGGAAAGAGAGGACTGGGTCAAAAAACACTTAAGAAAGGAACAAGACAGAAAGTCCCTGGAGGAAGAAGGAAGAGCCTCATGGTCTCCAGACTGCTGTCTTGGGAGACTGAATAGGTGCCTTTCACTAAGATTTGGAACATGGAGAGAAAAAGGTTAGGGAAAGAGGATGATGAATCAGTTTGGGTTTTGTTGAGTTGATGATACTCAAGTGATTTTCAGGTGGATGCTCCCAGTAGGTACCTGGACCCAAGCCCAGGGGATAGACTGGAGCCATAGAACGGGGAGGTATCAGCAAAGAGGTGGGGTTAAAACTAAGAGGGTGGGTGAGCTCAAATATAGAGATCATGTCAAGAGAGAAGGGAGAGGAATCCCAGGGAACAGCCACGCTCAGGAGCATACAGAAGAAAAGATGCCCTTGAAGGAGACTTAGGGGGAGTCAGAAGCCAAGGAAGCAGGGGATATTGAGGAAGAAGGAACTCTTATGTCAAATGCAGCCAAGAGGTGGTGGAAGACCAAGACTGAGAAGTGTCCACCAGCTTTGGCAAAGTGAAGGTCACGATGGCCCTTATCAGGGTCCTAGCAGGAGAGAAAGAATACTCTTAAGTTGGGCAATTTTAGGATATCTTAACAGAGGGTCTTGGTCACAGTGGGGCCTGGTGTAGGCAAAGCCTCGGGAAAGTGCTGTGGCCAGGGAGGGGTAGCAGGGAAGATCTTGAGCAATCAGCCCCTTAGGCCAAGGACCAAGAAGAGGGAGGAGTTCACAAACTTGGAGACAGGGAGGCCTGAGTGAAGAGGGCTATCTGCTGGGCTCAGAAATTTTGGGGCTCCGTGTCACAGCCAGCCTAGTGGGACATCACAGGTAGGAAGTTGACCAGATAAATTCCCGGATCTCACTCTCCCTCTTCCTTCCAGCCTCCAGTCAAGGCTCCCTATTGGCCACACTCAGCTGGAAGCCTGAAGACAGGTAAGGCAATAGGTAGATGCAGGTCCTCCAGCTCAGCCTCTGGGGGAGAGAGCAGGGTGGAGGAGGGTGGACAGACATGGAGGGACAAAGAAGATGCCCAACATGGTGGTCTCCCCAGTGCACGTTTGTGGAGCAATGGAAGACTTGGAGACCCGGGGGCAGCGAGTGAGCATGAGGCACATGCCTCTCATGCCTGCCAGCATGCCCTGAACACCCTTCCTATGCATGCTTTCTCACCCTGTGAGCCCCTCTTCCTGGAGGGAGACGCCCCTCTCCCAACCTCCCTTGTCACTGTGGGTCAGCCACATGACCTGGGCTCCATGTGGGCCACTAGATGTGGAAGAGAGTAAGGAGGAAACAGGCTTTCTGGTTGGGGTGGCAGGGAGGTGTCCACTTTGGGGTCACCCATTCCAGAGTCTCTTGGCATCCAGAGCCAACGGTCAGTGGTGCCGGCCACAGCTCGGGCCTCAGCAGCCAAGTTTAGCGGAGCTGCCTGTAAAGACCAGCAGTGGGCTGTACGCACTGCTCTTCATGTGCAGGCGCCATGTCTTCTCTGGCCTTCCCAGAGTTTATGGAAGGTCCCTGGGATCCCCTCTTTTGTTTCTCTTCTGCTTAAACTAGCCAGAGTAGGTTCTGTTACTTGTCACTAGAACACTGACTGAGGAAGAGTGAATGGGACGTGAAGACAGGCACATAGGAAGGCAGACAAATTTTCAGGGCAAAGAGGAGAGAAGGTAGAGCATTGGGTGGAAGGGTACTTTTAGGAGAGGAGGGCACTGGGCAGGCTCATGAGCTGAGGGAGAGAACAATGACAGGTGGAGAGCAGTAATTAGCCCATCTCAGAGTTAAAGAAATGGGTTCCGGGAGGTGAACCATCTTCCCAAGCCCATGCCGACAGTGAGCAGGGGTGCAGAAACCTCAGCCCGGGGCCAGCTGGCTTCAAAACCTCACACCGCAAGCATCTCGGCAGCAGCCAGACCAGGCAGCCCCATCGAGAGTAGTTTTCATTGGAAATTTTGAAGTCAGACTTGAAGCCCAATTTGAAAGGACAGAATGGACCATAGGGACAAGGTGAAGAATGAGCTGGTCAGCTCGTCAGAGTGAAAAAGAGACCAAGTTCTTGTCAAGTGAGTCAAGCTGCCTTAAGACAGGAGGCCCAGTGGCATACGGTGCTTAGTTCATCCCCCGAGACTGTGTCACCCTGGAGGAAAATTGTTTTCCCTCACATAGCTGACGAGGCTATATCAAGTGCCACCTCAAGAGAAATCTACCAGAGGGAAGTAGGACAGAAGGGGGCTGCCGAACACGCCCCCACCAATCCCTTGGGAATTGAGCATTCATTCCAGAACATGGGGGGAGTTCCTGAGAGCCTCTGGCCTGCTTCATCAGGACCGGACCTTGTTTACGTGGCATATCACCGTGCTCAAGGGGAGGAAATGTAGGAAGGCTTTGATGAATAAATATATAGAGAAATTCTGGATTTTCCCCAAAGAGCGTCTCCAGACCCAGCAGAGTTTGTATGGTATGTGTGTTCGGTTGTGTTCGTGCCCTCATGCATAAAGGGCTTGTTGATTCGTTTGCAGAGTTGGCGGTTTGGGGCTCCATACAGAGCCTGCCCACGTGTGTGTGCAGAGTTGGCCCACATGTGTGAAGCTTTTGTCTTATGAGGGTGGAGTCCATTCACCACAGGCCTCAGAGAGATCAGCCCTACAGGGAAAGTCTGTCATTGTCTCACAATTAAGGCGATACTTTCTCAGGTGCTTTTTCAATTGACCATATCGACAAAGTCTTGAAATTTGGTTATTTTAGTGACACATAAAGCTCTTTCTTTGGTTAACACATTTGAGTTTAATTTCAGTAATATTTCCATTAACAACCTGTAATTAAAGCATCTAATAAAGATCAGTAATTCACTTAGCTGGATTTGCATTAAAAAAAAGCAGAAAAGAGAAAAAAATGCATTTGTGGATCTCAGATTTCATTCTTCTGTTAAATGAACATTATGGTTTTTCTGGGTATCTTAATTGAACCGCATTTTTAACAGGAATATTAAACAAATTAAATTAAGCAAGTAATTTCCCTTTTTAGGATTAAAAAAAGCCTTCAAGTGGAAAAGCTCCCTCTGAAACACCCATTAGTGGGATGGGGCAGGGCCGCAATGTGGGTAAATGTGCTGGTTCTGCTTCAGCAGCAGCAAGCTGATGAGCTGCCATCCTGAGGGGGACCCTGCACCCCCAGAGACCTGAGGACACTCAGTCCCGAGGACCTGTTGGGCTGGGATCCCATAAGCTCTGGTGCAGGCAGCTGAGACTGGCAGCAGAAACCAGAAAGGTGGAAGGAGCCAGGATTAGACAGGTCACTAGCTATTAGATAGGTCACTAGCTAGGTCACTAGCATCGAGAGGAAAGCACCCAGGTCAGGGGCTGGAATCAGCTCAGACAAGGCAAGGTGCACGAGGCAAGCTTAGGGGTGAAAAGCCCCATGAGCGGGCCTATTTACACCCAATTGTTTAATTATCCCACCATCAGCTCATGGGGGTGGGGATTCCTTGCTTTAACTTCCAGATATAGATGCCACAGCTCTGGGAAGCCACAATACGAAACCATGTCTGCCTGTCTCCAAGCTCCAAGGCAGGAGTGTCAGTCTGGGTTGTCTCCGAGAGGGGTCAGTGTCTGTGAGGGAAAGCACACAGAGAAGCTAGGGGAGGCTGGGAGAGCTGCCTGACGGGGGCTGGGCGGGGTGGGTGATAGGGGGATTGGGGGTGCAGCCTGACCCTGGCAGGAAGTAGAGCAACTCAGCTGAGAAGGCTCAGCAAGGCTGTCAGAGTCCCCAAGCAAAGCGGCCCATCACAGGGGTTCCAAGTCTCCGGGGTGGGCCAATCTTAGCAGCTCTGCCACACTCAGACACGGCTGGGGGCACCATGACGTCAGTCACACTCCCCCCCAGCTGGAGGTCTGGAAGGTGCCTTGTCACAACTGCCCAGTCAGTGCTCTCCACCATGGTGCGTGGCCTCCGTGGGTTCAGACAGACTTGATACCAGGGGCTGGCGAGGACGAAGCAGGTGAGGGACATCCATTCCAGAATCAAGGGATTGTCAGGCAATGTTTGGGAACTGGCCCCAAGAGGCAAACACCCTTTAGGTGAACCGAGTGGAGGGAAGTAGGACCCAGGCAGGCTGGGGAGGAGGTGGGACAGGGTGGACAGGGTGGACAGGGGCTGGAGTCCCCAATCACTGACTGGGAGGGCAGATTTCCCAGAAAATGTGCGGGATGCTCCACAGGGCTCCATAAAAGCAGGGGAAAGAAACAAATCAGGGATTCTGGCTTTGGAACTGGCCCACCCAGAGGTCAAGAAAGGTCAGAGGGAAGGGGGCCCCAAGCCACACCCCTAATACATTAGCTCCACAGGCTGGTGGGAAGCATCAAGTCAACAAGGGGAGGCCCGCAGGAACCCAGCAGCTGTGCCTGGACCTCCACACCCCACGCCTGTGGGGAGCCTTTCTCCCTTCCTTCCACTCTCTGGCTGTGGTTTGTAAAGTCTTAGGTGGAGGGCAGGGCCAAGGGGCATAGTGTAATGAAATAAGGGGATCTTTAGTGGGGAATGCATTGTCTCTGCCTTAGGCGAACTTCCAATCTTATGGAGAAAACATAGTTCCAGCCCTCAAAGAGTCCCTGGTCTGATGGAAAAATACAGCCCTTTGTTTATTCATTCCATAAACATTAATGGAGCACCCACTGTATACTTGATATACATCAATGACAAAGCAAACATGATCCCTGCTTTCTAGATTACATTCTATTAGGGAGATAATATATATATATATATATATATATATATATATATATATATATATAATGTTTCCTAGTGTGTTAGAAGCTGAAAATTTCTATGGGGAAAGAGAAAGATAGAGCAGCACAAGGGAGGTTGGGGTGGAGTGGGGAGGGTGTTATGATTTTCAATCAGGTGCAGGTCAGCCTCATTGAGCATAGGAGGTGAGGAACAAGCTGCATGAAAATCTGGGGGAAGAGCTTTCCAGCAGGGGGTCCAGCCTGGGTGGAGGCTTAGAAGAGGTGGGGTGAGCTTGATGTGATTTGTTTGAACAGCAAGGAGGAGCACAGAGTCCACCGGAGGCTGGGGCAGTGAGGGAGGGGACAAATGCTGGGAAAGGCTGGGCTGGAACATGCTGGGGATCCCACCATGCAGAGCCCTGTAGGCCACTGAGAGGACTTCAGCTTTCACACGGATGGAAATGGGGAGCCATGGAATGGTTTGCAGCCGAAAAGAGACTGAACTTTAAGTCATTCTCGCCATTGTGCTGAGAATGGTCAGTGGGGTGGGGCAGCAGAGAGGCAGAGACCCCAATAGGAGGCTACTGCGGTGAATCATGCAAGGGATGAAGGGCGGTCTGAGCAGAGTGATGGCAGAGGGACTGGTGAGAAGGGCCCCACCAAGTCTGGGTATAGTTTGAAGGATTTGCCCACAGATTAGTTGTGGCCTCTGGGAGGAAAGCGGCATCCCATGAACGGAGGTGAATGGCTAACTCAACCCTGTGTCTCTGAGGCAGGCACACATACACACACACATAGACATGCACACACGCACACATGCACACGGCAACAACACAGTCTCTGAAGTTACAACTCAGAGGCAGGAGCCTGTCAACCCATTCCCCACCCCCACCTGGGTCCCCACCCCCACCCTGGTCCCCATCCCAGGGAAGGCATCCTGGCAAGATTCCACCCAGAGCCCCTCAGCCACTGATACGTCACTAGGTCAACACTGCCGTCGCATGAACAGCCCCGGGAAAGCACAGTAACCAATTCAATTGTGCAGCTCCATAATCTCATGCCAACCTCACAGCTGATGATTACTGTTTTATCACAGGCTCGTAAAGTCCTCACGTTGCTATGAATCACAGACACTCTGCCAGTGAGTGCCGGGGAAACCTGGCCAACTCCAGGGGATGCTGGCTTGACAAGCAGCTGCTGGGGTTCGTCTGAGGTCACTTTTCACTATTGCAAGGGTCTTCCACCTGCTCATTCCAGAAATCAGGGAGCAAGTCATTCTCTTCCCTGGTGGTGGAGACTTTAGCTCCCCTCAGCTGGAGGAATATTAAGTGCCTAGAGTCCTCTGGTATAACATCTGAAATGGGTTGCCAGCATGGTACAGAGGGAAATAACCTGGGATTTTGAGTTCAAGAATATTTAACCCTACATTTGCTATTTACCAATCATGTGACCTTGGGTGAGCCATTTAAGCCATCCTAGCCTCAACATCCTCATCTGTAAAATAGGTATTGTGGAGCTTAAATGAGAGAATGTTTGCAACATACTCGGAAACAGTAAAGTACTAGACACATTTAAATTGCAATTATTAAGTCAGACAACCAAGCCCCAACCAGGCAGCTACCTGGAACCAGGGAGGAAGCTGCATCCAAGGGTCAGAGGGTCACAAAGGGTCAGAGGAAGGATGGAGAAGCCAGACCTGAGGTACAGCAGTGAGGTAAAGCCAGGGCAGGACCCCTGGCATCACAAACAAGTGGACATAGGAAGAATCTTAAGCCCTTGTAGACTTGTAGTTTTTAAAGTTCTGTTTAGCAGGTGAATGGATTTCAGATGAAATCTTTATTGGTCAGGGTTCTCCAGAGAAACAGAACCAATAAGAGAAAATAAATGAATGAACAAATAAATAGAGAGGGGTATTTAAGAAATTGGTTCCAGTGATTATGGAGGCTGACAAACCCAAAATCTGCAGGGTCGGCCATCAGGCTGGAGACCCAGGGAAGAGCTAATGCTGAAGTTCAATTCTGAAGGTTATGTGCTGGCTAAATTCCTTCTTGCTCAGGGAGGTCAGTCTTTGTTCTATCAAGGCCTTTGACTGATTGGGTGAGGCCCACCCGTGTTATATAGTGCAATCTGTTTTATTCAAAGTCCACCAATTTCAGTGTTTATCTTATCCAAAAAAAAAAAAAAAATACCCTCACAGAACCATCCAAAATAATGTTTGGTCAAATATCTGGGCCCCACGGCCCAGCCAAGTTGACACACAAAATTAACCATCACAGGATCTTATGCAGAACTCCAGTACATAAAATAGATACAAGAGAAACTACCATGGTTGGAGAGAGAGGGGAGGACCAGACCCTGTTCCCTGGAAAGCCCCTTATCTTCCACAGAGGCTCCAAGGACCCAAGTTTGAAAAACCACCTGTCTAGTTTGCCCTGGGAGTGAGCTTTATCCAGAAGGTAAGGTAACAATATGCTGGACACACAGCTGGCTAGTGATGGTTTCCCCTGTCATAGTTCCTGGATGATCATAAACTACCTGCATATAGGGCCCATTTGTGTCTGCATGCTCAGCCCATAGCAATAGGCAAATGCATAGGAGGTAGACAGTATATATGTTGAATGAATGCACGCCTGGACAGAGATCATTCAAAAACTAGAAATCCAAACAGAAAAAGGAGCAACCCAAGAGGGCAGAAGGAGCAGCAACGCCTTAGCCCTAAAGCCTCAGTCCACTAGCCCGGGCAAACCAGCAGGACCCCTGACCGCATTCCAGACAAGGCTGCGGGGGCTGAGATGCTCCTGTTTTACTGCGCCTGACAGCAAATGCAAACCACACTCCTCCTTGGCTTTTGAAGGCGCTCTACAAAATTGTTCCTGTAGCAAATTCACCGTGGGCTGGTAGTAAAATGAGTCTGCATTCTGGAACATGTTCAGAGTGATGAGGGGAGGCAAATCGCCCAGAGAAGCTGCTGCTAAAGGAGAAAAGGGGGATGTTGTCCCAGGATGCCAGAGTCTAGCAAATTCGAGAACCATTAAGTATCTGTTGAGTGGCTAGGCCAACGCAGACAAGGCAGTGCCAGTCAATCTTACAGGGATGCCCCCTGCCACGGGCTGTTCTGGAGGCTCTGGGGTGCAAGGCAGGAAGTCCTGCATGGGAGCGGAGACTGTTTGTACACAGACAGAGGTCCAGGAGCCACCTCTGCGTGGGGTTGGGCCTCCTTATACCGTAATTAATCAGGAACAGAGGTTCTTAGCTTCCAGAGGCTAAGAAATTTCCTGCCAGCCGTCAGCCCAGCTGTTCCCAGACCCCACGGTGCTCCTGGTAAAGGGAGAATGAAGACCACCCAGGCGGAGGAGAACAATGAGCGAAGGAAAAAATTAATGACAAAGGAACATTTTGGCAACCCTTTTCTCACACACACCCCCAATCTGATCTTAAAAGACTTCCTTTTTGGGAGTCTGGAGAGCAGTGAGGGAGGAAAGAAAGGCCCGTCCAACAGGGCTACAGTTCAATTTCTGAGCAAGACAAACAAACCTGCCCCCCACCCACCTCTGGAACAGTGGCACTTGGCCCTGGCTGCCCATGAGAATCACATGGGGACTTTAAAGAGTACAGATGCCCACCCTCCAGCCCAGGGAGAATCTTATTTAATTGGTTTGTAGGGGGAGCCTGAGTTTTGGCTTTTTTTTTTTTTTAAGTTACCCAAGTGAGTCTAATATGCAGCCAGGACTGAGAAGATCCTCTGCCCCCACTGCTAAACCTGCCCCTCTACAGCCTCTCCCTATCCAGCTGCCCACAGAAGCACACTCTTGACGCCGCCCAGACTGGCCAGCTCTCTTCAGTTTGTTCCTTCAGGATTCTCAGGTTCTCCACTTCACCATCTTTCCCCAGTTAAGCCTTCTTCATCCTTCCAGACCCGGGCCACACGCCACCTCCTCTTTGAAGGCTTCCCTGATTTCTGCCGGCCAAGCTAGCCTGTGTGCCTCAGCCCTCTCACCCCAATGCCCACTGAACTGCTGCCTCTGTCTGCTACAGGGCAATCAGCTCATCTACTCGTCTGACTTCCAGCTAGGCGCTAAGCTTCTTAAGGACATGGACGATTCATGAATTAAAAAATACTAATATACACTGACTTGTACATATTTTAACGCGGCTTCATATGCTAAAGGAGTCAATGTATTTATTTTCTACTTTATTTACTGTCTCCTGCGCCCTGATGTTCTGAGCACTGGGGATGCCGTGGCCTATAAGATTGTCAGGTCTTCCTTCTAAATTCCCGATTGGAAGTGTGGCAGGGACAGTACCGCACGCGCCCCCTGGCGCACTTCCTCTCTCAGCGCCCCCCCCCCCCCCCCCCGCGCAGTTACTGGGGCGGAAGTGACGTCAGCCGCTTCCAGGTCCGGCCTTTTCCACCGCCCACTCAATCCCGCAGCCCCCTCTCCCTCAGCTCGAGGACCTTGGGGGCCCACTCTAACGACCGCAAGGTGGAGGAGGGCTGCTTGACTCTCTCTGGCCTTAAAGGGATTGAGAAATAAGCCTTTTGTGCGTCAGCTCCTTAGATTGTCAATCAGTGGGTGACAGCAAAAGAGTCTAGATGATCCTGATAGAGGATGCTCTTGGCCACAAGTAACAGTGCATGAGTAAGAATAGGAGCTTCTTTCCTTCATAATAAAGCCTGCAGAGGTAGGTGGTTTCTGGGGTGCGGCAGGAGCGCATCCACATTGAGAACGCCCCAGGCGCTGCTATCCGTCGGTTCTGCCGTCTCCGGCGCGTCAACCGCGTCTCCACTCATGCTCACAAAATGGTTTCCGCCCTTCCCAGCATCCCATCCTCATGCCACGTGAGTGTCCGGAACAGTAAAAATGTGGGGCCCGGGGGCGCCTGGGTGGCTCAGATGGTCGAGCGTCTGCTTTCGGCTCGGGTCGTGATCCCGAGGTCCTGGGATCGGGCCCCGCATCGGGCTCTTGGCTCAACGGGGAGCCTGCTTCTCCCTCTGCCTGCCGCTCCCCCTGCTCATGTGCTCTCTCTCCCTGTTTCTCTCTCAAATGAATGAATAAAATCTTAAAAATAAAATGTGGGGCAGGGAAAGCACCCGCTCATTGTCTCTCCCTTTACAGGAGAAGAGCAAAGATGGTCCCAAAAGCCCCTGCAGACCCTTCCTTATATCTCACTGGTCAGAACTGGGTCACCTGGCCAACAGTGGCCACAGGAAGGGCTGAGCGGAAAGAACGGAGCGTTTGTCTGTTTCATCTTGGGGCGTGGGCTGTGCCAGCCGGAAGGACTGGGAGCCTCGGCCTCCCCACCGAGCCAGGAGAGACAGGAACTGCTTGAAGTAGCCAAGCCAAAGGTGGAAGGGTTGCCTGCTTCACATTAATGACGGCACTTCCTGCACAAGAACCTAATTACTAACTGTAATTTATACCCGAGTCTGTGATTTGGGGAGAGCACCAAGGGACTCACTGCCGCCTCCGAAAGGCAAGATGCAAAGGCAGGATCGTTTGTTTTATTTCTTCTTTCAAAAGATTCTTATAAGGCATGTCTTTTATGGCTGCATACTCATTACATTTCAAATGCATTCAAGTATCCTTGATGTATTGCTAAGAGTCTGGATGATTTTTTTTCCTCCAAAGCACTTGTGCGAAAAATACTTACAGGTGAAATTAGGCAAGCCTAGGGCATGGTGGGCTTTGCTCTTTTACAGGAAGAGTGTGTTGAGGGGGACACTTTCAGAGACGGAGATTCCCTTGGTTGTGTTAGCGCTGGATATACCAGGCAGGCCAAGCCAATAGCAAAGCCCAGGGATACAGTCACTTGGATGTTGTGATTTGGGGACCTCCAGAGACACATGGCACCCTGGAAAACCTCTTCCCCACCCTCAGATTCCCTAGCTCCCACATGGAGTCACACTTTGGGTCAAAGTACTGCTCCTCCAATACTTATTTAAGAACTAAAGTATAACACTCACCTTTTACACTTTGACATTGGTTAATTACATTTTCATGTCGTAGGATGGATAGAGCATGGGACAGGCCACTTGAAGGGAATGGATAGGAAAAGGTTTAGATAAAGGTGGGCCCCTAAACCACAATGAGTCAGCATGAGGCTAAGGATATGAGAGGGACAATTCACCCATATCACAGATGTGAACAAGCAGCACTGTGATTGCTGAGCAGGGTCCTGGAGGCACAATTCCTGTTTCAAAACCTGGCTCTGCTACTGCATGACCTTGAGAAAGTTCTTAATTCTCTGTGATTCTGTTTTCTCATCTGTAAAACAGGGATAATAGTAGTGCCTACCTCACTGATTTGTCTGAGAGGACTAACGAAGTAATGCATGTAAAGCCTCAGAGCGGTGGCTAGTGGTCACTGGGTGTATGTTAGCTATTATAAGCCCTGAGGTCTGCCCAAATCCTAGTACAACATAGACAAGCCGGGTCTCCCACAGTTTCATCCTTTTTTTGCTTCATGACATACATCACCGTCACCCAGTCCCATTTCTTTCCACCTCCAGAGCAGTGCGTGTTTTGACTTTAGGATATTTTTAACGTTGTCAGGTTAAGCATGCTGGACTTATAGGTTCTAGAGGCCAAGTTTATCTGCTGACTGTATAGGATATTTTTGAGGTTAACAAAAAGTAGGCACATAAAAGAGAAAGTTGAATACATGTCCCAACGCCTCCCTCCTCCCAAATTTCTCTTCCCTGCCAGAAAATAGTCTTTTCACTTTTGTTACGGTATCCAACATTTTTGACAGTTAGAAATTAATTCAATTTAGTAAACTTTTTATGCAAAGGAAAGAAAGAAGGGAGCGAGGAAGAGAGAAAGAAAAAGAAAGAAGGAAAGAAAGAAAGAGAAAGAAAGAGGTAGCTCTAGCAAAAAGCCAGAAGTCATTCACAATTCAGTGTGAATTTGTCAAACCAGACTGCCTTTATGACACTTATCTGAGGCCAGTCTACTGGGAAAAGAGAGCTGTGGGTGAACTGGGATTTAAAATAGGAAAAGGCAATGTAAGAGCTGTTCAGGAAGGACAAGCTTGAGGGAATACCCAGAATCGAATGGTAGGGGTGGGAATGGGTGAGGGGTGGCATCCAAAAGGCAAGATCAGGAAACTGAGTCCAAGAGATAGGTCAGAGCAGGGAGACAAAAGAAAGAGAAGAAATTCTGCATAAATATTTTACATCTTAAAATTTAGCCTAGTGGTTGCTTTGGATATGAATGTAAAGCAGATGTTACAGCCCAAAGCAATCCTGTATTTCTAGCTGCACAGGGTTGGTGATTCTATTCCATCTCCAGGATACTTTAGCCCGAGCCACAGCAGCTGGCTCTCCAGTGCCCACACTCCCTTCTCCCACTTCTGCCCTGCAATGAAGGGAACAGTGTTCTTTCCGTGGTCCTCAGAGCCAACTTAGCACCTGAGCGTGGTAAGTAGCCACCTCACACTCCAGGATCTCCCTGTTGCCTCTCTCCCTGATCTTCGTGAAAATGGACAGTTCCAAATCCTTCTACTCCATTTCTGTAAAGAAAACATTCTTCTCAGCCTGTCATGATGACACAAAGGCAGTCCCTGGAATAAACTAGCCATCTACCGCCCCCAACTTTAGCCAACACTATCGCCTACTTAATTTTTTTTAGCAAAGCAGTTTAATGGTTTTAGACAGATGACAACTCATTAGGAATCAGAAAGCTGGAGGGGTCTTAAAAGAATGTTTAATCCAACCTGTTCATTTCACAGATAATAAATCTAGGACTCAGAGCAGGGGGATGACTTCCTCACAGCCACACAGCAGGTTCAGTGTGGAGCCACACCTGATCCCCAGAACTGCTGGGTCCCTGCGCCCCTCTGCCACAGAGCTGGATTGGAGTAGCTAGCTATAATTGGTGATTTGTAAGGATCCAGGAGGTTCCTCTCTCCTGGCTGCCACTGCGTGGGTGCAAGACACCACGGTAGACTCTGTGAGGAAAACTTTCCATGGCCTATCTCCATAAGCATCCCAGAATGTGTTGGGGAACAGGTCACAGAAACCTTCATATCAACTGGCTTTTACCAGGAAGATTAATGATCTCATGCCACAGGATGCCCTGGAGCAGAACTGCCCAGGTTGATACACTTTGTGGTTTGAAATAGGTTCTCTGCGTCTTTCCAATTCACCATCTTCAGTGTTTTGGTTTAGCTCCCCTCTTGCTTGTAAGATGACTGCTACAGTTCTAGACATGAAACATTACAGTATAGAAGATAGGTCATTTCCTCTTGGGTGTCTTCGCTCATTAGCAAAGAACCTTTCCCTGAAGTCCCCCCAGCAGGAGTCTCTTCTCTCATTGGTCAGGCTTAGGTTATAAACCACTTTCTGGACCAATGCCTGGCAAGGGCTATGGGATTACCATAATTGGTTTAAACTAGTTGAGGTTTACCCTAGAATCTTGTGGGGAGGAGTAGACAGCTGAACAAACTCAGGGTTCTGCCAGCAGAGAGGAGGGTAATGGCAGTGGGCAGACAGTCAACAGTATCTGCCACATTTTATCATCACCATCTGAGGAGTGTGGTGTTCAGAGCATGGAACTAGAATGGTTGAGTTCAAATCCCCACTCTGCTACTTACTGGCTGTATGACTTCAGGCAAGTTAATTTGCCTCTCTGTGCCTTAAACTCCTTGGGGAATATAATAAAATCTACCAACCTACCTCATGGGGCTACTATGAAGACTATAAGTTAATATATGTAAAATTTGCAAATATATATAATATGTAACAGACTGGCCCACAGTAAATGTTATGTAGTGGATGTTGTTAGTTTCTTCCCAACTCCCTCCCCACCTTACACACACACACACACACACACTCCCTATATCCCTACCATGGCTGCCATGGGAATCTCATCATTAGTCTAGAACTGACCCACATTTTTCAAACCTCAGGACTTCCCATATGCCAGTCCTTCCACTTATAAAGATAAACTTCCCACCATCTTTCCTGTTGACATTTAAGAGCCAGCTCAACACTACATCCTCCATAAACTTTCCCAGATCCCTCTTGGTTGGCATTAATCTCTTTCCCACCCCACCTCAGACTCCCCAAACCCTCAGTGTTTCCACTCAGGCTCCTGTGCATCCTTCCTTGCTCTGTGGTCCCCAGTGGGTGAGTTGATCTGCCCTGCTAGACTGGGAGCCCTTGTAGGGCAGGAACCTACCCTTGACCTAGTCTTTGACCTCTCCTGAGGAAAAAGCAGAGTGCCCTGCAAAGAGCATGTTCTTAGTAAATCCTTATTGAATTATCTGGAATTAAATAGAAATACACAATCTCTAACCTCAAAGACTTTCCAGGACAGACACATATAAAGACACTGACCATGTAAACATTGGAACATCAGTGCCCCAAGGACCCGATGCTCCGGCCACACCAACCTTCACACTCTTCCCTCAACATGTCATGTTGCCTCACCTTTGCACGTGCTCTTCCCACTGCCTGGAAGTCCTCTCCTTGCCCATAGAATCCTTTTGCTCTTGGCAAAGCCCTGTTCACCCTTCAAGTCTCTCCTGGGCATCACCTCTCCTGTGAAGCCCCTCCTGGTGACACTGCCACCTATTCGGGTACTTTGCTGCTGTGGTCCTCAGCACATGTATTACATCTCCTTCCCTCTCCAGCCTGGGGGTTCCTTCAGGGCTGGAACTGTGTTTTCCCATTGCATATCCCAGATCCCAGTGCAGAGCTTGGCGAGCAGCAAAGCTGCTACAGAGGGATTTATGTTAGCTGCCTTTGTCCCTTTTCTCAGAATAACACCTCAGAGGCTTGTAACAACTTAACAACAGGCTGGATGCCCATGAGGGGCAGCTGGTCTGGGAAGCTGAGAGTGAGAGCCACACTGGCTGAAGATGCCCATGCATCCTGGCTGAGGAGATAAAGGTATAATTAGTGTAATTCCTCGGAGGAGCGTGACAACACCTGTCTGGTGCCTGCCTCCAGGAAGGGAGCCTGCAGTGAGGAAAGACACAGTGGAACGGAGATTACATGCTCCTCTGTGCCAAGTGGTCAGCCAGGGATACCACCAAGGAAGGGTTCATTCTTCTAAGAGGGGTCCACTGATGGGCATAGCTGTGCAAGCATCGTGGTTCTTCCAGGAGTCTGGATGTTTGTTCCCATTAATGATGTCAGCAATGCATTGTTGTGATTGTCACAGGAGACTTTTCGCGTTCATACCATACTTGAGTTTCCTGAGCATTTTCCATGTGTAACCTCAAACAAGCCTTGTATTAGCTCTGCAGTGACTGTCTTGCCCATATTCCACACAAGGAAGCTGACTCTGAGGACAGAAGCATTGCCCAGTGCCACACAACTAGAGAGTGAGGGGCTCTGGATCCAAGCCTAGAGCTTGCATGATTCTGGCTTGGCTGGGAGTTTGACCACTGAAGATTTCTGTATTTCTGTCTTCAGGTGAGATATTGGTTGCCACTAGCATCTGTGACCTTGTGGACCACTAAATACCTATTCTTTTGTCTGTTGGGAGTGGGGGTAAAAAATGGGAATGAAAGATATAGGGATGTTGGGAGAGAAGTTGTGCTGTGTGCACGTGTGTATATGCACGTAAAAGTGTGTACGTGTGTGTGTGTGTGTTGGACCCAGGGGTGAACTGCAAGCATCCCTCATGCTTTAGACGTATTCAGTGGGGACAATGATTGTCCCTTCTGATTGCCTTTAGCATCACAAATTATTACAAGTACATGACTAGGGGCAAGGGAATTCTGAATATTGCCTGGCTCGCTCTGGAAGGGATGGAAGGAGTTGAAGCAGCAGTCCTGCTGTGACCTCTTTGTCATCCTGTCACCCAGGTCACCTTCTCCAAGGAGAAATAGAAGGCTCCCTCCCTCATCACCTGGGACCGCAGTGTCAGCAGACTCTCCCCAGACCGACCCCAGTCACTCTCCTGTTCTTTTCCTTGTTCAGTGAGAAGGCACCAACACACAGGGGCTCTCTGCATCCCCCCCAGCTTCTGAGCTGACTTAGGGGGCAATAATGTGGTTTCTGGGTGGTCCCATGGATCCATGACTCCTGCCATCAGGAGCAAGTCACCTAGCACCTATTCACCACTGTTTCTTCATCTGTAAAATTAGGATCATCATGTCTCATAAGCCCTAAACACCTGCTGTTGTTACCCTACAGCCCCTTCAGCCACTGTTAGCGCCTCCCAGATTCCAGAGGCCCCATAGCAGCCCCTTTGCCTCTAGTCTGCCTTCCTTCTGGTTTGGACTCTCCTCTGGCCCATCTGGATCTCCTTTGTTCTGCTCCACTTCATCCAATGTTCCAGCCCTTCCTGAGGCAAAAGGCTATCTTCTGCTTGGAAGCATTTGGTTCAAAAAGTGCTTCATACTCCACAGTGTGGTCTTGTGAGCCATCAAGCCTACTCATGTTGGGGGTTATGTGGGGGTGATAGGAGGTGTTAATATGTGTATTTTATGGTATACTGGGGTTCGGGAATGTTGTAGTATGTGTGTGTGTTTGGTATGTGGAGACGTTGGGGAGTGTTGTGTCTGTGAATGTGTGTGTTGTGTGTATGGTATGTGGGGGTATTAGAAGTGTTGTGTGTGTGGTATGTGGGGTGTTAGGGGCTGTTGAAGCACGTGTGTGTGGTTGGTATGCAGTGTGCAGTGGCCTCTGCCCTGATGAAATCAGGCTCCTGATTCTCCCTTGGCACAGGTTGAACAGTCTTGCTATCCAGGGTTTCTTAGCTAGCGATGACTTACAGAATTCCCTGAGACAATTATGTAAATTGGGGTCAAAAGACATTTCTGGGATGGGTGTTCTAGACCTTGAATACTCGAAATCTTGCCCTAGTATGGAAGCATGGACATTCCTTTGGGGTTTGTTAGACATGCAAAGTCTCAGATCCTACCCTGTACTGACTAAACCAGTCTCCATTTGAACAAGACTCCAGGTGTACATGGTGTGGGAAGGAATGAATAGGATAAAGAGAAGACAGAACAGCAATAGGAATGTTGACCCAGATGATGCCCGTTGCTGAGTGGGTGAGATATTGGGTTGGGGGACCAAGAGAAGCAGAGGGAGGTTGTAGGGGACATCCTGCAGTAAAGGCAGGGCCCTCGGTGGGGGAACTGAGGGACCCAGAGCTGATTGTCCCAGGTGTCCATCCAGCCCCACATCTCCATTTCATTTGTGTCGGGCCCACAGGTGTCCCAGCAGACTGTGGGTGTGAGCTCCCCCTACTGGGACAGTGGCTGACTTTGTCTGCCTTTGGTATTGGGGGAGTACCAGCCTCATAGGGTGAGTTAAGCTTCCTCCTTGATTCTTCTTTCTCTTCCTCTTTGATTTTTTTGGAAGAGTTTGAAAAGGACTGGTGTTAATATTTCTTTAAATGTTTGTAGAATTCACAAGTGAAGAATCTATCCCTGGACTTTTTTTTTATTGGAAATTGTTTGATTTGGTTTGTTTTTTTTTTTTAATTATTATTACGATTGAATCTCTTTGCCTGTTATAGGTCTGTTCAAATCTTCTATTTCTTCTTGAGTCAGTTTTGGTAATGTGTGTGTTTCTGGAAGTTTATCTAATGTAAGCATTATGATCTGGAAACCAAGTTCCACTTTCCCTAAGTGGGTGGTACTGTGCAGGTGAGTACCTAGGGTTTCTGCTGCCAGGTGGGTCTGTCCTCAAGTGTCCACCTTTGCCTGGCCCAGTCCTCAGACCCCGGACGCTGGTCTTTTCAGTTGGCCCAAGTGCAGTGGAGGTGCCTTGCTGATTGCCCTGCTCTGGTCACAGGTCTGCCAGGATCCTCACATCTGTTATCTTCTGATGGGCTTAAAGTCAGCTCAGGGAAGTAGAAACCTGAGCAAAGTCAGCTCTCATCCTTCAGCTCCTGTTTTGCACTCTGGCCTTGGGCATGGACTGGTCAACATCTCTGATTGTTCTATAAGTGAGCAAAATAAGAACCTTCTTAGAATGAAGGGGGGGAAATCGGAGGGGGAGACGAACCATGAGAGACGATGGACTCTGAAAAACAAACTGAGGGTTCTAGAGGGTAGGGGGGTGGGAGGATGGGTTAGCCTGGTGATGGGTATTAAAGAGGGCACGTTCTGCATGGAGCACTGGGTGTTATGCACAAACAATGAATCATGGAACACTACATCTAAAACTAATGATGTAATGTATGGTGACTAACATAACAATAAAAAATTAAAAAAAAAAAAAAAAGAACCTTCTTAGGCATTCCAAAATGGAGAGAGGATACTGGTGACCTGAGCTGTCTTAGTAAAAAACTTTTCTGGTCGAGAGTAAAAGAAACCCACTGTATTAGTCAGAAAACTCTGCTGGGGAGACAAATAAGCCCTGCCATCTCAGTGGCTTAACATAAAAAGCTTGATTTCTTGCTCACACGAAGCCCTCTAAGGTCCAGCAGCCCTCCTTGGCAGCTCTCTGACTGTGATCAGGATCGGGCAGTTCCCTCCTCAACACGGCCATCCCAGCATTGTTCACTTAGAGCTGCAGGGTTGGGGAGAGGGTGAGTTGAGCTCACATACTCAGGGTTAACTGCCTGGGACCAGAAATGACACATGCCATCTGCTCACCTCCTCCCTGAAGAGGATCCAGTCACATGGGGCCACTCTGATGACAAGGGAGTCTGAGTATGGTCTTTCCAGAAGTTAAACTTCCAGGCCAGTTTAAACAAAAAGGGATTGGGAGGTTAGGGGTGGCCCATGGGACTCAGGGCAAGAAACCCAGCCAGGCTTCTCCCAGGGCTGAGAGCATCAAGATTCAAGGAAGCTTCTCTGTCCCTGTCTGGGGCCACAGGTCTTTCTTCTTTACTGAGGATGACCAACTCATCCTGGTTTAGCAGAAACTTTCTGCTTTTAGCACTGACAATGCTGTGTCCTGGGAGCCCCCTTGGTCCCAGGAAAACCATGTGAATTGGTTACCCTATCATAACTTCTCTTCATGTGTTACCTTCAGTTTTTAGTTTTTCTCTCCTGATTGAATTCCTTCTTCTCTATGCAGGTGACATAAAGTTGCTGCCCCTGTCTGAGCTCCAAATCCTCCCATCTTTAGTACCTCCAATAACTAATGCATATCTTCAGTCCTCGTTCCAGATTTTCAGGAGGGAGACATTGATTGCTCTGTTTTGGTCTGTCACCCCATTTGTAGAATAATCATGGCTACCTGGACCCATCCCTTTAAGTGAAGGGACAAGGCAGAAAAAGGAAGGTGAGATCCAGCAGACACCCCACATGGTACTATTGCATGGTCCATCAGGAACATTCCACTGTAACCACATAAAAGACAAAAATAGAAGAAGACTAGAATTATCTTGCCAAAGAGCAGTCCACCTGGGATTGCAGCTCTCCCCAGGCCCTCCCCTGAGCCCAGTGCACACAGAATCCATTCACATGTTAGTTAAGGTGGTAGGCAGAAATCCAAGCTGCAAGACTCCCACCCCCTGCTCTGCACCCCTGCAAAATTCCCTCCCCTTGAGTGTGGGTGGGACCTGGAAATATGATGAGATACTCAGTCCTGTGATTACTGTTACTTCATATAAGACTCTGTCATGGCAGACCAGGGCAAGACCCTCCTGCTGGCTCTCAAGGAAGTTGCCATGTTGTGAGAGGCCCACATTCAAGGACCTGAGGGCAGCCTCTAGGAGCTGAGAACCATCTGGATCCAACAACCAGCAAGAAAACAGACACCTCAGTCATAAGACCACAAGTAATGGGACACCTGGGTGGCTCAGTCAGTTAAGCGTCTGCCTTCAGCTCAGGTCATGATCCCAGAGTCCTGGGATTGAGTCCCGCCTCAGGCTTCTTGCTCAGTAGGGAGCCTGCCTCTCCCTCTACCTGCAGCTCCACCTGTTTGTGCTCCCTCTCTCTCTGACAAATAAATAAATAAAATCTTAAAAAAAAAAAAAAAGACCACAAGTAACCAGCCCCAGCTTCAGATGTGTTTGCAGCCCCTACCACACCTTGCTTCCAGCCTGGTGAGATCCTAAACAAAGAACCCAGCTGTGGCACCATACCTGGACTTCTGACCTACAGAAACTGTGAGATAATAGATTCATGGTGTTTTAAGTTACTAATTTTCTGGTAATTTGTTATGCGGCAATAGAAAGCTAATACATCTAACTTAGGGGAAAAAATGTGGGGCATTAGGCATACCCAGGGGAGTAAATTTCAAATGTTCAACCTCAAACAAAGTGTCTACATGAACAAAACATTAAAATCAGTCCCTATTTGACTGCTTTCTTCCAGAGTTCAGCTTTCTTGGGCCACCCACATTCCCTACGACCCAATCCTCACAAGTTGGAGCTGGGGCTAGGAGAACTGTCCCCCAATGGGGACATTGAAGGGGCAGTGGGCAGCCATCCGGCTCTAGGATTGAGAAGCATAATGCTGGTTTTACTTTAAATATTTGGATTTGTGTAAAGGATTAATAACCAGTTGGCAAAGAGGGCATGAATCCAGCACTCCCATACAATGCTAATATGAGTATAAACTGGATGAGCTTTTCAGAGTACAATTTGGCAAGATCTATTAAATTGCAAAATGCACATATCCTTTAATGCAGAGATTCCTCTTTTAAGAGTTTGCCCTACAGAAATTTTAGCACAGGGCCCAATTCCATGTGTACCAGGATGTTCATCGTAGCATTGTTTGCCATAGAAAAAAATTGGCAACAACCCACATACTCATCAATATAAACAATTGGTTAAATAAATTGTACACTTACACTGGAATACTATTCAGCCATTAAATAAACTGTGGTACATTCACACTGGAATACTATTCAGCCATTGAAAAAATGAGGTTCATTTATATGTGGTGACATTTCCATGTCGTATCTATGATATAGTGTTAAGGAGAAAAGCGAGCTGCAGAACACTATATATAGTATATCATTTTTGTTAAAAGTGATTACATATTTATATGTTAAAATATGCATGAAAAAATGAAAAAATATAAACTAAATTTTTAGGAACAGTTATTTCTTGAATTATGGGGAACTGTTTTATATATGCTTCTGGATTATGTTGTATGATGGGGAACTTTCTATATTATACATTTCTGTATTGTTAGAAAAATTTAATATGTGCATTTGTTAATTTTATAATAAAACAAAACAATAACTATGTTCTTAAAAATTGGATTAAATATCCTTAGGTCCTTTGTCTACTATCTGAGAAACTGACACAAGCCTGCCAAGCTATGGGCTTACAGTCTAAACAAAATAGGTCTGGAGAGCTGTTGGCAGGTACACAGAGGTCTTTCACAAGGGCTAAGGTGCAGTGAAGAATTAGCTTTACCCAAGGAAAGGTCTGACCTTTGCCCTCAGCTACTAGGCCCTTGAAATGTCATGTCTGAAAACAATGTCTCTGTTTGCTGGGGGTTTGGTCACCAGACAGTGTAACAGTGTGAGGTTTACGATGGGGGCTCCGGGCCATGTGGTATCAGTTATACCTCCCAAGGGCTGAAAATAAGGACAGCTTCACAGGCAGTGCATGATGGAGCCCCAGTAAGAACTCTAGACCCCAAGGCTCCAGTGCGCTTCCTGGTTGGCAATACTCCAGATGTCTTGTCACACATGGATGGCAGAGAAGTAACACTGTCTATAGGTTCACAGGGGGAAGACAGTGGGAGCTCCACATTTGGTCCCTTCCCTAAACTCATGTCCTCTACTCCCTCGGTTGGTTTAAATCTTTATCCTTTCCTTTAATCATAACCATGAGTACAACAGCTGTCAGTAGGTTCTCTGACTTCTCCTAGTAAATCCTCAAAAAAGGAGTGTGGTTTGGGAACAACCCCCCAACTTGAAATTGATGCCAAAAGTGGGTGGTCCTATGTGTGTGGTCTCTTCCTTTTACCTTCACAAGTGACGAAACTCTTTGCAGCTGGTAAGGAAGGGCCAGGCTGGCAAGGCCCCCATCTGAGATGCACAGGAAAGGTAATTGCTTGGGATCTCAGGCCATTGCTGCTGATAGTACTTTTAGCCAGAATACTGGGCCATGTGTCAAGAGCTCTGGATTCTAGTACCAGCTCTGTTGCTTACAAGCTATAAGCAGGAAAGACAAATTGCCTACAAGTGCTCCTGGCCCCGGCCAAGGGGAACATGCCTGCTCAGGCTCAATGCCCTTCAGACAAGGTTACAGATGTCCTAGGAGAGTGAGCCCAGATCTACCCTACCAGCTAGGTGGAGAATCTTCCTCGCTTCTGTCTCTCCTGTGACTTCTGAACTTCAGCATTGATTCCCTTGCTTCAAACCTAGTTTTTTGGGGTTTTTTGTTTGTTTGCTTGTTTGTTTTCCTCTTGAATTTATCTCCACTTAAACTTGCCCCTCTGCTCAGGCTACCTTTTTTGGTTCTTGTCCTCATTTTCCTCCCAGGACTCTTCCTTTCCTGGTCTCATTTTCAGAATTCCCTATGTAAGACCAGGACTAGAGTGAAGCAAGTCAGGCACCTAGGGTACAAAATATAAGGAGACATCACTGTCAGGGCCGCCCCTCCACCTGCATGGCCGTGAGAGTGAACACTTCCCTCTATATTATGCCCTAGTGTCTCACTTCCATGCCCTCATCCCAGCCCTAAATCCCAGCTGGAGTCTATCTCCTCCCGCCTTCTTTGCCTTCCCCTTGACCCAGAGGGGCTTTCAGCCATGATCACATCTGGCCTTTTTAAAGGCCACTCATATCAGTAGTCCTTCCAGCTTCTTTCTAAAACAAAGTTTTTTCCAGCCTTCAGGGCTTCAAACATGTCATTCCTTCTGCCTGGAACACTGCCAACCCCACCCAACCTAAAATCCTTATAGCTATTCCTCCTCAGCCCCTTAAATATCACCCCTGCAGGGAAATCCTTTCTGATCGCCTAGAGGAAGTCAGATGCCTGATTACATACTCTCACACAACATTGCACCATCTTTTGTAGCACATATCACAATTGTAATTAATTGTGCAATTATTTGGTTAATGGCTACCAGCCTATAAGTTATATGAAGTTACATGTAACACTCAGAGTCCTGCAGGAAATGCATGGTGTTTTCTAGTGGGGTAATTGATTTTGAGAATTTGGGGTAATAAGAGGGTGAAACTCTTACTTCTCCTAGGCCTATAGGGACAAGAGGAGAGAGTGGTTGCTAGAATCTGAGAGAGCTGTGGTTATACTTAGGGGAAATGAGAGCTGGCCTCAGGCAGAGGAATGCAGACCCTGCCAGCCTACAGCCCATCAGGGGGAGAGCTGGGGGATGAGCACCTCAGCTTCTACCATCTCTCACCTCCAGTGTCCTGCCTCCCATTGGCTAAATCTAACCAGAAGGAGGAGGGCAGGTAGCCTGGGCAATACAGTCCCAGCATGTCAGCCTGCAGTAGGAGACCTGGAGGGAAAAATTCAGATGGCTAGTGCAGTAGGATCATGTCTACCTTGTTGACCCCTGAGTCTCTAATGGATAGCCCAGCTCCTAGCACTAGTAGGTACTTAAGGTGTACTGGTGTTGAATAAAGGAACGAATTCCTCCCTTCATTCCAGGGATATTATAAGACCAAATGAGACCAGGTACATGAAAGTATTCTGTGAACCTTGAGGTAGTAAATAAACAGGAAAAATTATCATTCTTACTCTGATTCTTTTTCCTATTGGGAGGTCAGTCTCTGAAAGAGAATCACAGCTTCTAGAAGGATTCTGGCTGCATTTACTTTCTTGGCTAGCCAGAGCACCAGCCCCCAAGGGCTCTGTTGGTCTGAACACTTGACCCAAAGGCACCCTTGGGGCATGAACTCACCCTCTATCCAGGGGTAGCTCTTGGTGAGAGCACATCTATTCCACAAGGGCATTTTATGTTTTCTCAACTAATTTAAAAATAAAATAATGACATTTTCTGGTAGCAAAATGCTCCCTGTCATACCTGGGAGACTGAAGGTTTATTGCAACTTTATTAAAATATATTAGATAAATTGAAGAGCTGTGCTCTCCAGCCAGCTGATGGAGCCCCTGCTTCCCTGTAGATGTTTTGGTATTGTATTAAGAAAGTTGTCACAAGCAATTTGGACTGGAGCGTGTAGTTATAGACTGCCAAATGTTGATTAATTAAGCCAATGTTTGGATTAGTTCTGCCTGATAGTTTCATTAGGGAAAATGACTGAAAATGTGGAATAAAATAGCAAGGGGGAAGAGAAAGCCTCATCCTGTAGGTGAGCCCTAAGACAGAGAAATCCACCTGTATTCATCAGTGTGTGCATATGTGCGTATTTTTTCAGGTATCCCAGCAGAGGATAGGTCATGGCAAATAAGGGTAACAAGTAGTTAATATGAATTCTACTGCAGGTATCAGTTCCTTTCCTGATTCCACCTTTGGCCTTGACCTCCCTGGGCAACCACTTCCCCAGGTCAAATTTCCTTTTTTTTTAAGATTTTATTTGCATATTTGAGAGAGACAGAGATAGCAAGAGTGAGCACAAGTGGGGAGGAGAGAGAGAAGCAGATTCCCCGCTGAGCAGGGAACCCAATGCGGGACTCGATCCCAGAACCCTGGGATCATGACCTGAGCCGAAGGCAGATGCTTAACCAACTGAGCCACCCAGGTGCCCCCCAGGTCAAATTTCTAAATGTTCATTGAGCCTTTAGCACTTGAACCAGAGGCCAACCAGACACCTGGGTTAACCGTCCATGGACCCTGAGGAATTGCCAGGCAAAACCCGACAGGGAAGGTGCATGTTCTCACCCAGAACCTATTGCAAATGCTGGGTAAAAGGGAAGAGTCTTGGAGAAGCAGGAAGATACTTGCCCCAACTTCAAGGTAGTCAACATTGATGAAAATGTGAGTCAACGTCAAGTGTCACATGCTTTCAGGAAATTGTATTTAGGCTAACACCTTCCATACCCTTCCCCCTAAGTTGTCTCCTTTGCAAGAGGAGCAAACAAACACCATTCAGTTCTTTTCTCTGTACTGTTTTACTTCCATTTCCTACTAGCTCAAGAAAGAGGCTTAACATGCCTGGAGGCAAGTAGGTGTGTCCTTCTGGGCCATCTACAATTGAGCAAGGCTGGGACTGGGGAGAAGCTTCCTTCTCTTGCCTGGAGCATGAGACTGGTTAGTTAGATGAGCAGAGAGACTCCGTGAAACTTGGTTAGCTGTGAGCAGGCTATAAACCAATACCTGAAAGCACCTGCAATACAAAAGGGAAATGAGAGTTTCTTGCAACTTTATTTATTTATTTATTTATTTATTTATTTATTTATTTATTTATTTATTTATTTTATTAAGTGCATTCAAAACCCTCAGAGAAAGAGTAGATTTGGTGTAATGCATGTCTGCCTTATAGAAAGTAAGGACATGAGTGGGTGTGGCTTTCCTGGTCACACAGATATGAGAGATAATGATGAGGTGTGTGGGCTTTGGAGTCAGACAGACCTGGGTTTGAGTTCTGGCTCCCTTCCTCCTCAGTGTGACTGTCCTGGGTTGAGTTTCCCCAGAAGTAAAACCTAATTCAAGGGCCTGCGGATTATATGGCATTGATCCCAGGAGAACCCGAAGTAGAGCGAGAATGGAGAAAGCCAGCACAAGGCACTCCAGAGAGCAGGTTATACTGGGGATACCGAGGCTTCCCCTCAGGGTGGACCTCTGGGAGATGTAGCTGATGCCTCAGGGCTGTCCTCCAGAGAGGTGAGAAAGCTGGGATATTTACCCACCAATCATCATCCTTTATTGGTTGAGGGCTGCTCCCAGAGGTCTTAGCTGCACCCAGGTCAAGCAGGCTTTCTTACAACAAGTGTGCATAGAAAGCCATCAGTGTGTGAGCAAAAGGCACAATAGCCTCTGATATACCTTTGCATGAATTGAAAACTCTGATAGCTCTGCATAAATTAAAGAAAGCAGATAAATTATCATGCATATTCTGATGAGAAAGTCTGAAGCTTAGTGCAGAGAGTTTCCTTTTGAGGGAACAGGCTTCAGGATCTGGTTTCTAAAACCCATAGCCTTGGGCAGACAACTGAAAGCCTGAGCACCATTGGGCCTCTCAAAGCCCCAGCCTCCAGCAAAGAGAATGAATTTATTTAGGGGATTTCACCTCAACAGGGCCGACATGCAAAGTTCGTGCCCCGGTACCAAGCTGTAGCATCTCCCTTCCCAGGAAACTGCCCGTGCTCTGAGTGGTGAAAGAGTAAGGCAGATCTGGAATTGAGTCTACCAGATGACCCAGTAGCTGTGTGGCTTCAGGAATGCTGTCTAACCTCTCTGGGCCTTATTAGCTTCATTCCAGTCCCACAGTAAGCCACACAGATTTCTCAGAGGTATGGCGAGGATTCAGGTAAGTAATTTAAGTAGATGTATAGATACAGGGCCTGGAGGAATGAAAAGTGCCTGTTTTCCCTCCCTGGATCTCGGGCTCCAGAGCCCAGAGCACTGCCAACCTCTTGGCCGACCTTCATTCTCCATGTTGATTTGTGACCTCCTCAAGGACAGGGGAATTCTAGCCCTGTCTAGGCCAGGGGCATCAGCATTGCCCAGAGCTGGCCCATGCTTGGTCCCCGTGATGCTAAGATGTGGCCCTAGGACAAGCAAAAGCCAGTCAGCGTGGGGAGCAGGGGCAGCAGGTGTATGGGGAGGCCCCATGCACTCGGGCAAGGTTTTGTTGCCTCATTCAGCTATCCTGGCCCCATCCTGTCAGGATTTATGCATCATGCTTCCCCAGGTGATGGAAATAGGCTCTGCTGCATTTGTGATTCTTCAGCAGGAAACCATAGTTCAATCAAGGAGGACAACTCCTAAAAGGAATGGTCTCTCTCTGTCCTTTCTCTCTCTCTTACACACACGTGCACGTGCACACACACACAGAACTCTGGGGAGGAGTAGAGAGAGGCAGGGGTCAACTGAATAGACAGAGGGGTACAAATGGAGATGAAAGGAGGCAGAGGGAAGCAATGAGAGGCGCCCAGGCTTTGGGGCAGAACTGGACAGGAAGGTAGAAAGGCGGGTGTGGAAGTGTGCCCCGCCCCCACCAGAGGGAGTGGGTGGAGGGGGCAGCCAGGGTGGGGGGGGTAAGGGTGGTGACAGAGGCAGCCCTGAGGGCACGTGTTCAGGCTGCAATTATTACCTCCTAGTGATAGCAGTGACACAGTGTGTGCGTGCGTGTGTATGTGTGTGTGGTGCGCACGCCTCTGGGTAAGTGTGCGTCCGTGAATGTTCCTGGCACGGAAACAGCAAGGACACCAAGACAGGAAGCAGACGGCCTGGGAACAAGGCAGGGGGATGTTGAGGGAGCTTATTGTCCCCAGCCAGCCAGGGCCTGCTTCCCCAGAGACCCTCAATCAGTAGTTGCTGAGTGGCCACTGAGTGCTAACACCCGGGCCCTTCCCAAGGGAGTGGGCCGAGGGTGGGGCAGTAAATGCAGACACCCCCCCCCCCCCCAGCTTCTTCTCACTTTACTACCATCACCGCAAAACCAATCAATAAAGACAAAGTGCCAAGTTGCTCGCCTGGAGCCCCAGAGGCTCAGATCCATGCTTCTATCTTGGGGGTGCTACTGTCTTCCTTTCTCCCTGAGTGAAAATTAGTTGTGTTCAGATCCACACTTGCCTGCTGGACTGAAGGCACCCTGAGGGTGTGCCCCATCTATTATTTATCTTTGTTTCACCCACAGCGCCCAGCACAGCACCAGGTGCTCAATGAAGTTCGGTTAAATAAATGAGCTTCAGGGTGGTATCCATCATGTGTCCCAGTGCACGCAAGTGGGCTGTAGGGTCTCCACACACTCCCACAGCACACTGTGCTCTTTTTCCTCCCTCCCTTCCTTCCTCCCTCCCTTCCTTCCTTCCTTCCTTCCTTCCTTCCCCTTTTCACCAGAATTTCTCAGAATGCTAGATGATGTCCATGGGGCTGAAAGAGACCTATTCCCTTGGTTCCTTCGACATTATGTGTCCAGTACTGGACTTCACCCCTCTGGAGGACTGGGAAGAATGTGGATGAATCCAGTGTGTCCAGAGACAGCTGAAGGGGTTCACATCCACTCACATGTGTAAGGTAAGTTTTGGGTCGTGAGCTTCAAGCTTCTTGGGGATCTTGCGGTGATAGTTGCTCACCAGCAGATTTAAATTATCCCTAAAAAAGAAAGACTGAAGGGAGGGAGGGTGGGAGGGAAGAAGGTTTATCAAGGTGGACCCAAAAGGATCACAGAGGTTCTTAAAGGAGGGAGGCCGGGAAGTAGGAGTGGGAGTAGGAGATGTGAGGATTATATGAGGAAGGGGCAGGAGACAGGGCTTCCCCTAGAAGCTCAAAAGGCAAGGAAGCACATCCTCCCCGAGCATCCAAGAGGAACACAGCCCCTCCAGCGCCTTGATTGCAAACTTCTCCAGAACCCTACAATGATAAATTTGTGTTATTTTCAGCCACCAGGTTTGTGGGAATTTGTTCCAGCACCAACAGGAAGCAAGAACAGTGCACATGATTCAGTTTCCACCCTCCATACCGGGACGGCTAGATTGTAGGAACCAGCTCTCAAAGTTGCCCAGACCCATCACAGTATTATTGAAGCCCCAGTTTCTTTATCGATAAATGGAGATGGTGATACATAACACACGAGTTATGAATATTAAACCTGCTGATGAAGAAGAGTCTCCAAAATGTATGGAATTATCATTCATTTTCTTTTTAATTTCGTAAGGTACCGACATGGTCAGTTGTGTCTCCCACCGTGCATTCACTTTTTCATAGTCACTTGTTAGGGGCCCTGACTCAGCACTAATATAAAAATCTGTTTCAGGGGCGCCTGGGTGGCTCAGTTGGTTAAGCGACTGCCTTCGGCTCAGGTCATGATCCTGGAGTCCCGGGATCGAGTCCCACATCGGGCTCCCGGCTCAGCGGGGAGCCTGCTTCTCCCTCTGACCCTCTCCTCTCTCATGCTGTTTCTCTCTCGCTCGCTCTCTAATAAATAAATAAATAAAATCTTTAAAAAAAAATCTGTTTCAGAAGAAACAGCCAACCCAGTTGGCTGTTGATGATAGCAGAGCTTCATTTGACAACCCAAAGCCCTATTTACAAAGCAAGGGGATGGATCTAAATGGCCCCTGAGGGCGCCACCATCCATTTGTTCATTCCTTCATGTGCTTAACACTTACTGAGAGCTCACTAAGCATCGAGGCCACAGAATAAACACCGAATAGCCCTTGCCTTCGAGGTGCTTCCTGTCTAGCTGGGGGGATGTAGGCAACAATCTCTATGGTGCTGTGGGATGTGTGATGTGACAGAGCACACTGGATTCAGGATGCACCTGAGCAGTGACTATTCCACCAAAGAATAAAAACATCAGGCACCTGGGGACAGAGGGCCATGGGGGAAGGGTTGTCTGGACCTCACCTCATGTGTTCCCTTGTATCCTAAGGAGCTGAAAAATTCTTCCTGTTCTGCAGACCTCCAGGGAAAAAGATCCATGGTGGCTCCATGAATGATTCTCTAATGATGGACCCCTGGAACGTTCCTTGGGTCTGACCAACATCTCTTGACATGGAAACCCTTTTCATGGCCCAGTTCTACTCAGAAGCCAACTTCCCCCCTCTTTTGGGTGGGGGTCAGATCAGAAAGCAGATGAGGGAAGGGGTCATGGGCAGTTCCAGACAAGGGAATGACATGGGTTTCAGGGAGTAAAGGGCATCAGGGGCTTTGCTGCTAGGACACCTCTGAGCATATCTAGGTGTGCCCCAACTGAGACATCACCACCAGAGCGGCTCCTTGGGTTGCCTCCCAGAAAGGACCTTCCTTTGAACCGGGGGCCTCTGTCCCTGCAGCTCCTGGCACTGGGCTCTGGAATCCACAGAGAGCACAGTGAAGGCTGCCTGGGCGAGGTGTCCTGGCAGGACCCAGCCCTCTCCTTCCCCCAGCTGAGGGGGAATCCCCCAGGGCAGAGCCAGAGACAGCCAGGAGCAAACTTCCTGATCATCTTCCAGTGTTCAAGCAGAGACAATCCCAGCCAGGAAAGGGCAGGCCCACTGGAGGGGCACGCATGCCCGTTCCCTCACAGGAGGGTGAGGCTCCTGGTTCCCATTTCAGATGGAGGACTGCACCACAAGGTCAAGCAAGTCTCATGAGGGAGAAGACACAACACCAGAGCTCTTGGTCAGCCAGAGGGTTAAACTATTCAGCAAACCCTGAGGCATGTCCCTCTGTGTGCCAGGCACTGGGCCAGGCACCGGGCTACACAGAAAAACAAGGTACAGTCCCTGCCCTCAGCGCGCTAGCAGCATAACACAATCATATGCTAATCTACCAGCCCTGCCAAGCATCAGGGGTATAAACACAAGGAAGATACGATCCCTGCCTTTGAAGGCTTATCACCTAGTTCACTCATTCAAAAACCTTATTTGGGTACCTCTACGTGAGGTGCTGGGTTAGGCCCTGGGAATCACAGCTGAGTTAGACAGTTACTGCCTTCAAGAGACTCACCTTCTCCTTCGCAGCCTGAATAGCCCTTGCTGGGTTCTGGGGTGGAACTTTGGTATCCTGAAACCTGAGAGGTCATCTGGTCTACCCTTCCATTCACTGTGGGACCAGGGTGGCCATGGGGGTCTTCCGGCCAATTCGATGTATTTGGAGGCTATTGGGCAGCTTCCCTGGGAAAGCTTCTGTGAAAGGGACAGACCCAGCAGACCTGGGTTTAGGCCCTGTCTGGCTTTAGGCCCTCTTCCTGCTTACTATGCAAATGTGACATCTGGATATGCAGCAGCTATCTTGTAACCCTGAGGATGAAAGCTGCAAACTATGGAGGGGGAGAGGAAAGACAGAAGGGGTCTGGGTCTCTGATGGCAATATTGAGACCCCACTGAGCCACTGCACAAGCCCTCGGTGGCCCCTGTATGAGTTATCTATTGCTGCACAATCAAGTATCCCCAAATTTAGTGGGTTAAAAAAACACACACAGTTTCTGTGATTCATAAATCTGGGCAGAGCTTCTCTGGGTGCCTCTGGGTCAGGGTCTCTCACGAGGCTGCAGTCAAGCTACAAGGGCTATAGTCATCTCAAGGCTTGACCGAGCTGAAGAATCAGCTTCCAAACTCACTCGTGTGGTTTCTTTCTGGCAGCTGGCTTCCCATGACGTGGACCTCTCCATGGGCTGCCTGAGTGTCCTCACAGCGTGGCAGCTGGTGATCTGAGGGCGGGCCAGAGAGCCCCCAAGATGGAAGGCACAGCCTTTTCTTAGCTTCACCCTGGAAGAGGCATCGTGGCAAGAATGAGGAGCAGGGTCACCCCAAGAATGAGGAGCAGGGTCATCGGGAGCAATCAGAGAAGCTGCTCACCAAGCCTCCTGCCCTCGGGGTCCCGTCGCAGAGCACAGATAACCCCCTCACTCTTCTACACCACTACTAGTTGGGTTTTCTGTATTTGTAGTTAAATGCGTTCCTGTAGTTTCAAGGTAGGCAGTATTCACTGAGTGCCAAGCACTCCACTCAATGCTAAACTCATATGGCCCTTGCAATAACCCTCTAAGGAAGGTACCACTATCATCTCCATTGCACAGATGAGAAAACAGAGGCACAGACAGATTAGATGATGCAAAGCCAGGAAGTGGGAACTCCATATGTCAATCCAGGCCTTCTGGTTCCAGAGCCCACACTTGGAAATTAACCCCATGATTCTCACATCAATAAGTGCCCCTGAAATCCTGACCTGTCATTTGGGTTTCAAAAATTGGCCCTTGGAGGTACATTCCCTGATCCTGCCAGCTTGATCCCAGATGCCCCCAACGGTAGGCACAGCCCTCTGCTCTCTACGGTGGCTTGCATGCTTCCACGAGCACTCCCTGCATCCAACTGTAAATGGCTGGGTCTTCTCTGGACAGAGAGCTGTGGCCTCCAGGTCAGGTGGGAAGGAAGGTGAGCGTGGGGCACAAGCCTCCCTGTATATGTGTGGGCATGAGTGTGAGCACTGAACAGCAGTGACCACGTGTCCATCATCGCTGCACCCCCAGCTGGCTCACGGGTGCTTGAAAGATGCCAAATGAATGAACATAACAGCAAATGAATATATGAATGAATACGCAGATGATAGACCCACCATCTTTTCAGGACCTTCCCTGAGGAGGTTGGGGACCAGAGCTTTATGGTCATACTCGTTCAACTGTCCAACAGTGGCTCTCCAACTTCCAGCAAGATCCCCTGGAGAAACTGTTAAACACACAGAAAAAACAACAGGTAACACTTGTCTACCCCTCCTTGTGTGCCAGGGACCTATGTGAGCACTTTGATTATCTTAGCACATTTTATCCTCACAACCTCCCTACTGGATGGCTCTTATCGCTATCCATACTTTCACAGGTACAGAAGCTGAGGCCCAGAGAAGCTAAGTAACTGGCCCAAGGTCACCCAGCCAGTAAGTGGAAGAACTGGGATTTGAACACAGGCAGTCTGGCTCCAGAACCCATGCTAATAACTATGCACAGTACTGTACCTGTACCACTTTTTCATTTCCTCCTAGAGATACTACAAAGCCCTTCCTGGGTACTTTGAGGGAAGCTTAGAGAAATTTGTGAGGCAACACTACCTAGTAGAAAAAGTGACCCCAGGCTGGGAGGAGGCTGCTAAGGCCCATCGCATTGGGACAGACTCAGGGAACACAGGAAAAAGCCTTGTCCTCTGCTTAGCCCCACCGTTGGTGTTCAGCCCGCCCCTGGAGCACAGGATGCGCGAGAGGACGCTGCCCCTCACATCTTTTGTCTGAGACACCAGGCAGGGCAGATGGGGAGGTGCAGCCCCCCTTGAGCCCCAGGACACACCAGCAGAGACCTTCTGGGGGAGGCGGGGGCAGGGGGGTGTGCACCGTGCGCCAGGGTGGCCCAGGGGCCTGATGAGTCACTGCGTGGCTCCCATGCAGGCTGTGGAGGAGATGATCTGTTGTCCTCTCGAGGGCCCCTGAGTGCAGAAATATTTAAAGGCCTTAAATAAATTCCCATCTAATTTCAACTTGCTCCCATCTCCTACTCGCGCCCTCAGCCAGAGCATGAAATGAGCAGGCGGGGTTTCTCCTGCCACCACATCTTCCCCGGGGGACCCACTCCACGAACTAGCAGGTCTTTTCCGTATCCAGTATCTGTGGTCCCAGCCTCTCTCCCTCCCTCTGCCTGGGGGACAGTGGTGGTGGGGTGCTGAGCTCTCTGTCCCAGCCTCCTACTCCATCTGCAAGTGTTGAAGAAGAAGAAAGCAGTTGTCAAAATTGTGCCATTTCCTAAGGCAGGTGACCTCCCAGAAATAAACTTTTCATCCTTCCCAGGCTCCACTCTTATCTGACTCATGGAGAGGCATCTCCCACCAGGCCCTCAGCTCTGCCCATCCCCTGAGGGAAGAGCCCTTCTGCATGGCTCTCTTTCTCCTTCAAGCCCCAGACTGGCCTCCGTACACACCAGCCTCCGTGGGGCTCCGTGCTCATCCTCACACTCCTCGCATGCCAGTTCCTGGGCCTTGGCACTCAGGATCCCTTCTACCTGCAAGGCTCCCTCCTGAAGCCCAGAGCCTCCCTGCCTCGCTTCACGCAGCTCTCTGCTCAGATATCACCTCCTCAGACAGGCCTTCCCCTGGCGACAACAGATACTTGTCATCTCCTCCAGCTGTCTTATCTCTTGTTTCATTTCTCCCATCTTGACATATTCTAGTGTTGATCGAATGCATCATATATACCACATATAACATATAGTATGTATAACATGTCTATTTTATTATTGTCTGTCCACCTTACTAAAATCTGGTCCCCTAGGGCATGAACTCTTGTACTCCCTCAGCACCCAGAGCCATGCCCTGTGCATTGGAGAGATGAGAGTACAACTTGGTAGGTGGTTGTGAGGAGTAAATGTAGGGATATTTGTCAAGTGCTTCCAGCAGTGCCCAGCATGTGGTCAGGATTCTAAAAGTGTTCAATACACACCATAACCCTGTCCAGGGGAAAGCGAGTTGCCCCAAGGTGGCGGGGGGGGGGGGGTGTCACAGTGTGGCTAAGTAGCAGACTGTAAGATTTCCCATGTAAGACGCAGTGGGAGGGAGGATGCTGGCCGTTGCAGGGTTGATGTTGGCCAAGGGGCACAGTGCCCGCCTGGGAAAAGCAGTGAAGTAGAAGCTTGTCTTGGGCCCCCTGTCCCCACCAGCCTCCAGCACATCTAGGCTGCATCCACGATGCCATCAGAACAAATGTTCCCACCCCCGGGGCCACACCCTTCACTTCATGCTTCTGCCATCTGTCCCCCCACCTCAAACTTCCCTATCCTATGCTTCAGTCTCCACCTTTCCTTCTCTCTGCAGGGTGACACGCTGTTGGTCTGGCAAAGGAAATCCCAGGGGCCTGTCTGTGGCTCTAAGGCAATGTATTTGCATTTTCAGAGGCAATGCAGGCTATGACAACCCCAAGCAGCTCACTGATGGCTTAACAATGCAGTCCATGAATGTGCTGCTGTGGGTGGGCTTCTACTCTAGGCATGGGGTGCAGTGGAGTGATAGATATTCAGGAGCCACTTAGGCTCTGGTGGAGTTGACAAGGAATGGCAGCACTCGCTTGCACTTGGCATCCAACCAGGCAGAAGGTTCCTACTCTCCGGGTGGGACTCAGAGGTAGCAACTTGCAGAGCAAGATTTGTGTCTACAGAGTAGAGGGCTTTCGGAAGCAGAGAAAGGAGGTTTGTGAAGCTTTGGATCCCCGAAAGGCAGAATTCTGGGGGCATGGGGTTGAGGGGCGGCATCTGGATGGGTCGCAGGTCGATAGCCATGCTTGGGAACGAGGAGTAGGGCTCTGACTGCGGGCTGTCCAGGCGGGACATACCTGCTCAAGAGATCAATATGTAATTCAAACCAGTGTCCCCTCTTTCCCCCCTCCCTCCTTCTTCCCTTTGGAGAATTTGAAGAGGGCAAAGCAAAAAATCTCTAATGTGAATGAGAGAAAGGTCAGGATTGTACTGATGTTTCCCTGAAGATGCTTCCCGCGCTGCTCCTGGGAAGAAGGCAATAGCAAGAAGGTGTGGAGGCAGCTGACCCCAGGACAGATGAGCCCAGGGACTGGGAGAAGAGGGAGAGGAACACCCTCCCCGGCCCTCGGTGCCCTGTGCGGAGACAGGTCAGGGACAGACACCGTTGTTACAGGTACTAGGAACCCACAGGAGTATCTTTCAGGGTCAATTATTGATGGGTTTGCAAGGCATTTATAAAGAAGTTCAGCTGTGGATGAACCCACATTTATCTGGGGTTAAAGTAGAGGAATAAAAACCTGGAGCTGGTTGAATTCTTTGCAAAGGTAGCAAGAGGCTTGCTGGGAAGTCAAGAGAGTGAGGAAGATGAGAAGTACCTGGGAAGCACCTAGATTCCTGTATGGGACATCCTCCATGTTGACTACAGTTACAGAGGGAAATAGGACATGGGCCCTGACCTCAGAAAGCCTCACACCAGTGGGGCACACAGACCCTAGAATGGATCTTTTTAATCCCACCAAGAGGGTGGATCCAAAGACAAAAAAAACAGGTGTGAGCAGCTAACTTGAGGGAGTTAGGGGATTTTCAAACAGAAGGTGACCATTGACCTTGGTCCTCAAGGATGGATGGATTGGAGTGGAAATGGTTTATCTGGGGAGTGGTCCCCCCAAAACGAGTAGGGAAAGGGGAAGTGAGACAGAGAAAGGAAGGCAGTCAATAAAAGGTGTGTTCTCCATAACTGTAGGTGAAATATGCTCAGTCCTACAGGGGAACGCAGACCTCAGAATTATCCCCCAAAGGGAAGATACTGGGGGTACTCACTCACCAGCTCCTGTCAATCACCAGAGAGAGCAGTTCCTTCCCCAGAGTGGCAATGCAGATGTCAACAGCCAGCGACAGCCCACAGGCCCGGAGGCTCAGGTGTCGCAGTACATGGGTGCACAGAAAGGCGAGGATCGGAGGCAGGTAGGCGGACACCAGCAGCCTCTGCCACGGAATCCTACAAAGCAAGGAAGGGGGGGGCATTTAGGACAAAGGGACCAGGAGGTACAAAAACACAGGGGACATCCAAGAGAGGAAGAGAAAGCCAGGAAAGGGGAACATCCCAGAAAAAGACACAGAGAGAGATGTTGCCTAAATTAGAAGAGACAATGGCAGAGACCCAGAATTATGGGAACCCCCCAAGTCTGGCTTATTTCCTAATCTGTTCAAATGTGGATTCTGTAGCCAGGTTGTGGACCCATCAAGTCTTAAACCATTAGGGCCCGAAGATCCCTGAGAAATGCAGAAACCAAGACCCAGGGAAGGAAATGATTTGTCCACAGCCACGGACAAACCATTAGAACCCAGAACTCTGGCTCATTAAGATATGAGTGGCCTGAGCCGAAACCATCCAGCGAGGTCTGTATCAGGAATTAGCCCTCCTATAGAGAGTATAGTTCCTGCAGGTGACCCTCACACCCCAGCAAAGGGGGTTGGCATTCTCAATGTCTGTGAAGCTTTTGTGACCGTAGAAGGAAAGGATTAGCCCAGGTCCCTGACCATCAGGGAAAGTGGGGGCTTCCTCCAATGGTTCTGGGCATTTCTCACAG
The DNA here is from genome assembly GCF_029215605.1 of Mirounga angustirostris. Lineage (NCBI taxonomy): Eukaryota > Metazoa > Chordata > Mammalia > Carnivora > Phocidae > Mirounga > Mirounga angustirostris. The sequence continues at coordinate 37,114,021 of NW_026991716.1, forward strand.
GGGTGGGATCTTTCTTAATGGGTATTAGACACTTGTGCCTGGCTTGGGAACACAATTGTGAAGCACAGTGTAGGGCTGAGTAAGGCACTGCCAGAGTCTAAACATCCATTGATGCCCCTCAGCTCCCCAAGGCTTCCTGCAACAGACAGGGAGCAGTGCAGGGGTACAGGGGTGAGCAGGAAGAAGAGCTTGCATCTGGCGGCCAGTATAGCTGAGGCCAGTGGAAGTATCTGACGCATATGGGTCACCTGTCATGCCATGCTGACCATGGAAGGGACCAGCTGCTTCCTCTCTGAGTGCTGGTGGACGTTTGGAGCAGGCTGCCTTGTGCGAATCTGACTTCCCAAGGTGACCGAGAGAGCATTCATTCATTCACTGAACAACACTTCATTGAGTGCCTTCGTGATGCTTCAGGATACAGTAATGAGCAAAACAGAGGCAGAGCCTACCCTGTGGAGCTTGTAGACAGCTAAAATGTCCATGGGTGTCAAGGTCTGCAACGTAAACAACGCAAGGGGAGGGAAGGCATGTTATGTAGGGTGGTCAGGGATGACCCCTCTGATGAAAGTGATATTTCGCCAGAGACCTGAAAGCAGTGAGGGGTAGACAAGCCCTAAGGGTATCCAGCATCATGGAGAGGGGAGAGGTGTGCCTGGTGTTAGAGGAACAGCAGGGAGGAGGCCAGCGTGGTTGGAGCGAGGGACAGAGTGGTGTGAGGACCCTGATCAACAGTGCAGGGACAGCTGGGGCAGGGCAGCACCTGGGAGAGCCCCTACTCCACGGCCTTCCAGAGGGTCTCACTCCCAGGAAGAGCAAAACACAGAGGGTTGAAAACTCCAGCGTCTGCTTCCAATGCCCCCAACGCCGGGACAGGACACACAGATCACAGTGAGGGGAAGTTAGCATGGTGCCAATGAAAACCCCCTCCAGTGTGGTTCTTCCTGCTCTGCCCACCCCACTGGCCCTGGGGGGCCCTGCCGGACTGCAGCCCCTCCTCTTCTTGGAAAGCAGGAGGAGACAAATGTTTAGAAACGAAATACACTTCCACAGTCTCTGAAGTCCCCAAGTGCGCATGGGGACTGAGGAAGATGAAAATGGAATCGCTGGAAGGTCAGAATCCAACAGAAAACCCAAGGAAGGGAAAGGGGGATGCCCTTTGGTGTGTTTTCTTCCAGTCTTTTCTAAGGTGGAGTGAGTCAGTCCAGGATCAGATGGCTCATTCAAACTGGGTGATTTGAGGAGCAGGGACTGTTTAAAAAGGTGCAGGCAGGGTTTAAGGACGGGAACCGAGCGGAGTCAGCCCCTGGGCTGGCCCCAGCAGGTGCTGCTAACCCCTAGACAGGAAGGAGTGGGCTGGGAGGGCAGTTAACAGGACCTGGAAAGCAAAGGTCTGTTGGGGGACTGCTCTGGGAGAGCACGAGCCCACCTCATTGTCCTGCTGCCTTCCTATCTCTTTCTGGGGCTTCTCGTTGGCTGGATCCCCCGGAAGCCAGAGGGCAGGGAGCTGGGTGATGCAGTCCAGACAGGGCAGCCCCCTCACAGGGTGGGAAGGGTGGAGTGGGGTCTGAAGAGTAAAGGGAAGGGGTCTGCACACAGATTATAGATCTTTTTTTTTTTTAAAGATTTTTATTTATTTATTTGACAGAGAGAGAGATAGCGAGAGCAGGAACACAAGCAGAGGGAGTGGGAGAGGGAGAAGCAGGCTTCCCGCAGAGCCCGCTGTGGGACTCGATCCCAGGACCCTGGAATCATAACCTGAGCCGAAGGCAGATGCTTAACGACTGAGCCACCCAGGCGCCCAGATTATAGATCTTTTTTAAGGGGAACATTGCAAATGCTGCTTCATGGCCTCATTTCTTTCGGGAATAAACACCAGACCAGATGAAAAGGGAACTTCTAACTCTAAGGAGGGCTCCCCATTAGCCAGCCCACCCTGTCTCACAAGGGAGGCTCTTCCAGGGAGCTGCTGTGGCTCAAGATGCTAACACGCTTCTTATTTATCAGAATTCCCAGCGCCTTTCCTTCTCCCGCCTCCCAACGAGTAAAGAGTTTGTCACTGCTGAGGGAATGCAGAGATGGGCGGAGGTAGAGCTGGGACTGCCAGTGGCATCCTTCCTGGGGACCCCTTCTTGGGGTGCATTCCAGCCCAGCCTTCCCCAGACCCTGGGTGCACGCAGTCATGGGGGATCCTGTGCCACCGCAGAGTCCGGTTCTGTGGCTCTGGGAGGGGCTGATATTCGGCATTTCTAACAAGCTTCTGGTTGGTGCTGATGCAGTGGCTTCTGACCACACTTTGAACAGCAAGGTTCTCGAGAAGTTTTGACACCTGCGCGCTCAGGCCCCGGGACGGGAGAAGCTGGAGTCATCATAGGCAACTGACTTCATACCTTTCTCCCCAAACCCAACCTGTCCATGGTCTGAAATTCTACCATTAGAGTTACTTCTGCGGGATTTTTGTGGTAAATAAATTCAAGTTCTTATTTTGGAAGGGTAAATCATAAGTTCTTTAAACTCCTTGGTTCCACTCTATCTACCTACTCAGATTAATCTCACAACACAAAGCAGGGACACAGGGTCAGTATGTTCTGATGAGGCGTGCAGGTGGGGTAGGACATGCTTCCAGGCTGGGCAGACGTGGCTGAGCTTCCCAGGGACCAGGCCCAAACAGCCATACCAGGGGGGCTGGGGGCTGAAACTCTGGTTCACCCAGCCCATTATTTTTCCTAGAGGCATCCTAGTCCCACAGGCCCCATCTTCCTATTATTAGACTTCTTTTTTAAGGGCTCCACACCTAGATAATTTTCTTCCTCTAGAACTTGGCCTTTCCCACCTTCAAGAATGAAGGAAGAAGACCCAGGATTTCTTACCTCTGCCCACTAAACTGTGAGAGCCCCGTGAGGCCAGTGTATGCTCAGCCTCGGTCTGCACTATACTTTCAGCAACGAGAGTCAAGCCTCACACACAGGAGGCCCCCAGGAATGTTTGTTGAATGAATTGGTGCTTGCCGAACAAGGTCCTTCTCTGTCAGCTCACTGGGGCTCCTTGAGGAGCAAGTAAAGCACGACTGGGGAGTGATTGAATTGATCAAATCCTGGGACTTGAGTACTGGGAGGGAAGGATCTTCTGTCTCTAAGGCTCTAAGACACTTGATCATGGAACCCAAAGACATCAATTTAAGGGTGAGCCAAGTGAAGCCCAGAGAGGGGAAGAAGTTTCCCCAAAATCACACAGCATGTTGGTGGGCGAGGTGGAGAGCCCTGGGTCTCGGACTCCCAGACCAGGTCTTTGTCTACATCACTGCTCACATTTTGCATTCATTCAGCAGCTTTTTACTGAGCAACCACTACATTCCGGGAACTGTTCTAAACACTAAGGACTCAGCATTAAGGTGTGAATGGAGTCCTTGCCCTCGTGAGCGCACGTTCTGGGCGCAGAGGCAGAAATAGGGGGCGGAGCAATAGTAGCTGTGAAGAAAATAAACAGGCTGATGAGCTATGAACGTGTAGGTGGTGGGTGGGGGTTCAGTGAGGGGGGAGGCACAAAGAAAAGGTGGTTTAGCTGAAGCTCTCAACTGAGAATTATGCCCAGGGAGATACCTCTAAGTGTCTGATTCTTTGCTCCCCACATTCTGTTGTGTATCTTCTACCATTCTCCTGTCCCCTCCTCAGCCTGCTCTGAAGCCATCGGTTAGATCACTGTTGTCCGGTCCCCCTCTGATCACCCGTGACCCTCTCCCCAGTCTCCAGCCTGTCCTGACCCACAGGAGAACTCAGCTTCCAAGGTCCTTCGGTGGTCCTGCCTCCTTCAGTGACAGAACTGGAAGAGTGTTAATACTGTGCTTTAAGTCCCAAACCGCCATTTATGGGGGAGGAGCCTGAGGCCCAGAGAGGTCAAGTAACTTGCCCATGGTCACACAGCAATTGGCAGAGTTTCTCATTGTCTCTTGCATTTCCTCCTCTATTCCCTGCCAACCCTTCAGGAGTCACCATGGCTCTCAAGGCATGTTAAGCAAACTTTCATCCTTGGTACCCTTCCCCCAGCCCCCAAGGAAACCAGAGAGGAGCTGTGTGCAGTCCCTCTGCCATCTGGTGGCTGCTCCTCAGAATGTCACCTGTCCCGCTGCTTTGGAAAAGCGGCCACAGAATTCTCACGGTGATCTTTGCTTGCCTCCCTGTCCCCATTTACCTTCCCACAGCAGAGCTTCATCCCTAAGAAAGAAGCTGGAGCTTAAGGTCAGGCCCACCCCTCAGCGGCTGGGGACGGGACCTGGCAAAGTCACCTCTCCTTCTGCGCGGTTTCCTCGTCTGTAGATGAGGGCAATAGGTTCCTCCCACTCCTCACCTCCCCAGCAGTTGCCAGGTGGGAGTAGAGATGCACAGGGAGTGCTCCGAGAGGTGAAGCTTGTGCAAATGGTCATCACCATCTGCCCAGCAGCCCCTCTGTCATTTACCGGAGACCCTAACCCACCTGGAAGTGACCCTGAACAAGCGGGTGCAGCAAGTGGATTCTCCTGACCCGATCGCCTGCATGTGCACCAGACGCGTGTGCAGGACGCAAGGCCCTCTTTGCTGCTTGAGGTGGATTCATCCTTCAGTCTTTCCCATGGCCACCGGTCTGGCCTCTGCCAGGATGTCCGTCTGTGGTATGGGGAAGACACGGTGTCTGGGTAATTCTCGCGGGGCCCAGTGCCAGGTTTTGTGGGGTGACAGGCGTCTCTGGGGTGCTGTCCGTGCTCTGGCCATGTCCCCTGACTTTACCCCCTCAGCATATCCTTTGCCCGAGGGCCTTCTCTGCCTGCTGGAGTCCACGTTGCCATCTGTTGGCAGGCCAGAAGTTCCTGGGAATAGATGCCACCTGAGAGCACCCGTGACTAAGGGGCTTTGGTGGATAAATACCCCAGCACCCAGAGCACCCCCATGGGACTAAGTGCCTCTCAGCTCCTGGGGAAGCTGACTTGATGACAGTCCCCTTATTGGTGTTTCCCTCCTCTGTCTCACCACCTACTCTCTTGGAGTGTCCCTCATCTCTAAATAAACTACTTACACGCAAATCTTCATCTCAGAGTTAGTTTTTGGGGGATCAAACCAAGACTCCAAGATAATCCCAAATATCAGGACCCACCGCTGTGGCCTGACTGCCGCTGGCCTTGTTGTCGACCAGCTCCTCCCTGCTACCACCAGAGGGAACAAGGGCAGAGAAAGTTCTTCCCCAAAGACTGCAAAGGCCTAGAATTCATGCCTTTCCACCTCTCTCTTCTTCGTACCTCACCCCCATCCCCAGGCACACTGTTTCTATTAAAGGAGTCTCACATTTTTATTGAGCATTTACTGCGTCCCAGCCCCTGGGCTAGAAGCTAAGTTGTGAGTAAGGTCTCTACTGCCCTTGTGGAACTGGCAAGCTGGTGGTAAAAGGAAATACTAAGTGTACACAAAAATGAAAGGGCCACAACGTAAAGGAGAGGTTGCTATGGGAAAGAGGTGTGGCGGTTGGGGGGCTCCATTCCAGTGGAGAGAGGCCAGGGCAGGTATCACTGAGGAAGAGCCACTCAGGTGGGGACCTGGAAGAAGAGTAGCCAGCCAAGCAAACACTGAGTGAGAATGTTCCAGGCAGAGAACCACAGCTCGCACGGAGGCCCTGATGTGGGACATAGATGTGCTCAAGGGACCAAGAAGCCAGAGTGATGGGCCAGAAGAAAGAAGAGAAGCGTTTAGAAGGAACCAGCACACCAGGTAGGGGCCAGGTCACACTGGGCCTCAGAGGCCTTCACGTTTGCATTGTACGTTACGTGCACAGAGAAACCCGGGCCAGTGTCATACATGGCTGTTTGGAAAAGGTCTGGCTGGCTGCTGGGAGATGCCTGGATGGCAGGGAACCTGCTAGATGCAAGGAGATCTGTGTGGAGACTCCTGCAATTGTTCAGAGGAGAAAAGCAAATGATGGAGACTAGGGTGATGGAAATGCACAGAGATGAAGAGAAACTAAAAGAATTTCACCAATAAATCAATAAACTCATAAACAACAACAAAATAAGTGGTAGGAGGAGGGAATTTAAGTATTTTCTAAGTGAAACCTGAGTGACCCATTATTTAAGGATTACAAGTAGAATAAAAATACAAACCTTCTTAGATTCCAAAAGAATAAAGATATATTTAATTCCTCACCCCCTGCAAAGGAGGGAGCAACTGAAATGGGGACATATAAGGATGTACTCTCTTTTCTCTGCACAGGCATGCACACATCCATACATGTACATACGTACATGCACACACATACACACATATGCCCACAGGTGCATGCACACATACATGCACACATAGATATGCATACACATACACACACATATACACACACACTGATTTAATAGGAACCTGTTAAATCACACCAGAAGGAGATAATCAACAAAATTCAGACTGTGTGAAGCTCTCCAGGACAACTGATTCAAATTGCTAATTTAAAAATTGGATGGAGATAAAAAGATGTAGGAGAACATATAAAGTAAAAGAGATTTCACAGACATGTCTGCCAATCACAGCATATGGATCTTATTTGAAACCCGATTCAAACAATCTATAAGAATATTTTTTTTGCCCCAGGTCAGTTATGGAAATGTAAATGCTGATTGGATTATTTGAAGGGATTATTGAAAAAATTAGGCAAGATACTGGTAAGATGGTCATGTTTTAAAAGGAGTCTTTATCTTTTACAGAAATATACTGATATATAGGTAAAATTATATGATGTCTGGGGTTTGTTTCAAAATACTCTGAAATGGGAGACTGGGTAAAGTCATAGATGAATTGTCACCATGTGCTGACAATTGTTGAGATTGGTGATGGCTTCACTGGCTTTCTCATATTTTTTTTTCCTCTATTCTTACAGACCTTTAAAAAAGTCCAGGGCGCCTGGGTGGCTCAGATGGTTGAGCGTCTGCCTTCGGCTCGGTTCTTGATCCCGGGGTCCTGGGATCGAGTCCCGCGTCGGGCTCTCTGCTCCTTGGGAGCCTGCTTCTACCTCTACCTCTCTCTCTGTGTCTGTCTCTCATGAATAAATAAATAAAATCTTTAAAAAAAAAAAGTCCACTAATAAAGGTGCTTCATAGAACCAAGGGAAATGAGATTTGGGAAATGTCTTAAAGGCAGAATTGATAAAATATGGTATTGGATGATGTCGGATTGGGAGGGAACTAGAAGTATCTAGAACGACACCCAGAGCTCTGGTTTGTGTAACTCTTCACATAGGGTTCTTTTAGTCGGCTTGGGTTGCCATAACAAAATACCGTTCATTGTGTTGCTTAAACAGCTGAGGTTTTGTGCTTATAGTTCTGGAGATTGGGAAGTCTCAGATCAAGGTCCAGCAGGGTAGGTTTCTGGTGAGAGTTTTCTTCCTGGTTGGAGATAGCCACCTCCTCACTACATCCTCACACGGCAGAGAGACTGAGTTCTAGTGTCTCTTTCTCTTCTTTAAAGGGCACCACTCCCATTGAGTGGGGGCCCCAATCTTAGAACCTCATTTGATCTGGGGCTCCTGGGGGGCTCAGTCGTTAAGCATCTGCTTTCAGCTCAGGTCATGATCTCAGGGTCCTGGGATTGAGTCCTGCTTTGGGCTCCCTGCTCAGCGGGCAGCCTGCTTCTCTCTCTCCCACTCCCCCTGCTTGTGTTCCCTCTCTCGCTGTGTCTCTCTCTGTCAAATAAATAAACAAGATCTTTAATCTTTTGATCTTAATTACTTCCTACAAACTCTATCTCCAAACACAACCACATTGGCAGGTAGGGCTTCAAGCTACGAATTTGGAGGGGACACAATTCAGTCCACAGCTGGGGTGCCATTTGCTGAGAGGGGAGGACTGGGGAAGTACACTGGGGAAAGAAACATCTTCCCTTGTCACTGGCGAGGACATTTAGATTTTCAAATAACACAACGTTGACCAAAGCTACAGATGGCCTGGGTCATAATGAAGGTTTAAGAACAAGAATTACAGCAGCATGGATTTATTCCATATTCCTTCACCAGGAACTATGCTCAGACTTCTTAAGTCTCATCTCATTTGATCTTATAATCTTCATTTTACAGATGGCAGAACGGAAGTACAGAGAAGTCACCTACACAAGGTCGCACGGCTGGCAGGCGGTGAATCAGGACCGGTCTGACGTAAGAACCCACGCTTTGTTCTCGTTCTACCGCGATGGAAAAGCTCTGATCCTGGGGACGTAGAGGTCTGCATTGGAACCCTGGTTTTGCCATACACTTGACAACCGCTCTGAACTTCAGTATCTTCATCTGTAAAATGGGGGTGATAATATCAACCTCTCAGGCTTTAGTGAGGGTCCAGTAAGGTAGTGCAAGGGCAGTGCTTGCCACGGAGGGAGCTGCTACAGTTTCTATTGTGATTTTTGTGGAATACCTTCATTTCTCTTAAATGCCTTCTTGAATGTTCCCCGAGCTGTTACTTTTCTGACATCAGTGACATCTCTCAACCCCCTTGTTTACATTTATCCTCCTTCCAGCAGACCAATGGTCCGGGCATCCTTTGGGTAGGGATGGGGACAGGATGGGTAGGGCAGGACAGCTGTGACTCATGATTCCCTTCTATCACCCCTGACCTCCTAGAGATGTCAACCAGGATAAGATGACCATGCAGCTACAACTTCTCAGACAGGCCTGGTTTCACATGTCTGTCCCTCGGTCAGACTCATATCCCCATTTGGGGGCTCATAAAATGTTCTGAGTATTTATAAATAATCCCAGTTTCCACCCCTGCTGTTGCAAAGCAGCTGAGTGGATGTCCTGCCCTATGCAAACCTTCCAATCTTTACTGACCATTATTTCAGGAAAGAGTGGGTGTTTCTCAGCCATGAGGCAGCAGAAAGAGCCCAAGGCAGTCAACAACCCAGGTTGGCATGGGCCAGCTATATGTCATTGAGCTGAATAGGTCCCACCTCTAGACCACAGCCTCATCATGGAGGCTGCATGGACAGAGCTCGGAGGGCCCCATCAGCCCTACACTCTGAGCCCCTGTTGGGGCTAAGCTTAGGTAGGTCCCCATCGTGATTTCTTAGTGAGATGAGGAAAGTGTATGGCTCAGTTACATGGTTTGTCCCCTTGCCCCACCCCCGCCCATCCTAAAAACATGCCTGCTTCTCTGTCAGAAAGAAAGCCTAGTGAGGTGAAAGGAGAAGTATAATTCCTTGTAATTCTCCTTACAGCACAGATTTTCTGTGCAATTACCTACAGGGAACACAGGAGATTAGAAATGCAGGAAGTTTTCTGGGTGTCGTGTCAAAGGCCTGATAGGTGAGCAATGAGATTTAGAAGGCTACATCCCCGAGGAAAAATGAGAGTTTATCATCCATGTGCCCAGAGCTTGTTAGGTGCTTAGCACAAGTGCCCCCAGATTGCTGAGGAATAAGATTTTAAATATGTGAGCGTTGCCCCTGCCTGTCTTAGTCAGTTTGGGCAGCAATGACAAGTTACCATAGATTGGGTGGTCTCACCAGCCCATATTTGTCTCTCCCCGTTCTGGGATGCTGTGAGCCTGAGATCAGGGTGCCAGCATTGTGGGGTTCTGGTGAAGACCCTCTGCAGTTTACCGATGTCCTCCTTCTTGCTGTGTCCTCAGAGGGTAGAGTGAAGGCTCTAGTCTCTTCCTCTTCTTATAAGGGCACTAACCCCACCACGGGTACCCACTCGTGACCACATCTAAACCTAAGTCTCTCCTAGGGCCCCACCACCTAATGCCATCACATTGGGGATCAGGGCTTTAACGTATGAATTTTGGAAGGACACCTTCAGTCCATAGCAGTGCCCTGAAGGCTGTGATTGAAAACTGGCCTGGTTCCCATGCCCCTGTTTTCTCGACTATATGGTGGCTTATTCACTCCAAGTGAAGAGTCCTTGTGGCTCGGGGGACCCACACTCCAGGAAGAGATGGGAGGGCATGACCAGAGGGTCACAGAGTCCCAGGTGCATCCATGGGAAGGTGGCCATCACCTGGTGTTTATGGGATATGTGGGGGTGGAATCTGGGGAATTAGGCAGGTATGGGACATGACTCCTCACTCAAGGCCACACAGTGGACTTGTCGGAGCAAGGCCCAAGGAAGTGTCCCCACCCAGGGCTCAGGCAAGCCCTTAGACCCTGACTGCCCTGCCATCTGCCAGCTCTGGGGGCCAGGGCTAGAAACTCAGCATTGAGAGCAGTTTTCTCAACTGTAAATGGCTCGGTGGGTTTCTGCCAGGGTTACAACAGTTCTGCTTTGTAAACTGTAGAACACTATATATGTGTGACCCATATATTTAGAAAAGATGAACTAAATCCTCATTATTGATATGCATCATTGATATTTTAAATTACACATATTAACAATAATAGTAGGATTAAGCTCATAGAATTCCAGAGCTAGCAGGGTTCTTCCATGCAGGCTTCCTTATCTGGTGTTGGCACCCTGTCCCTCTCCATGTCAAGTGGTATTAATTGCATCACAAATGACAAGCACATTTAATTTCAGAATTCTCCTAGTGAAAAGAGCTACTCGAGAAGGAATTCTCATGCCTATACACCAACCAGCCCGGTGCTGGTTGGCTCAAGTCCCAGGCCTGCGGGATCCATGGTAGGGTGTGACTGTCCATCATTCTGATCTTCTTAGAGGACACAGAACTCTAGAGATCAAGGACAGACCAGAGCTGCCATAGCTGGGACTGGGGTCCCGGCTGAAGTTTCCATGGTATCCACCATTTTCCCATAAAGCTGGTCTTGTTCTTCATGGCTCTGAAAAGCAAAGGAGGTGGGGAGGGCCAGGAATAGCTGGCATCCTCTGTTGTCCCCCCAGAGAATACTTTGTTCTGGTTTTTACCCACAGAGGATCTCAGAAAGTTTTAGAAAGTTCCAGACCTCCCTGCTATAGAGCCCAGGCGGGCCATAAGAAATCAACCACCAGCACCTATATCATCATGATGGCCCTTGTCGTTATCCCTTACCTAACTGTGCTTTCCCAGGACTGGTGCAAAAGCCCTACAACTCCATCCATGGCCCCTGATCTCCCACTGCACCAGGTGTGGGGCGCATGGGTTCATTCCTTTTAGGATTTAAAAAAAAAAACCCTTACTAGAACTCCGGTATTCATAGGGAGATTTTCTCACTAGACCACAGATACCAGGTCACTAGTGACAGAAGGAGGCTCTGTTCGGAAAGGCAGCCCTCTGTCAGCTCCTCAGAGAGTGGAGGCCAGGGGCCAGCACCCTCTTTCCGCATCTGTCCTTAAATCTAGTATCCCTCCACTGTAGGCACACGAAAGTTCCCGGGGGAAAGGTGACCCTAACCTGCTCTTTTGAACTCACACCACCAAGTCACAGTGAGAACACACAAAACACCACTGTTAAATGCTTTAAAGGAGCCTGGTCGACTGCCCAAACTCCTCGGGCCAAAACAAAACTTCCAGGGTCTGCTAACGGTTACAGCCAAGGCTGAGGGACTCCTGCCACTTTAAAGGGTTGGCTTCAATGTTGATGGTAAATGGAAAAATCTTTAGGTCATAGCTGAGATTTGAGACAAAGAGACTCAGGGTAAGTAGGGATAGAAGCAAAGTCACCGAGTTAGGTGGGGATCTGTGCCAAACATGAGAAAATCAGGCAAAGGGCACCACTCTGACTTCTATTCCAAAAGCAATTATAGACAGAGTTTAAAAATATGTCTTGAATTTGTGGGTGGTCTTCTCTCCCTCCTAGCACAGAAACATGCCTGTGGGGGCTGTCCTTGTTCCTACAACAGAACCAGAGAGCAAAAAGTGGATACCGAACCTTAAATATGTAAGGTAACATTCCGGACATCTCCCGAGAACTCAGACACCATTCTCATCCTCACAAAAGCACAAATGGACAACCCCTCTCATTTACAGGGAAGGAAACAGAGGCTGAAGGTTGAAGTGGCATTTCCACATTCACATAAGGCTTTCGTGGCTGAGCTATGACCACAGCAGGTGCTTTAACTTCCTGCATGAGGCTCAGTGCAGGACCCACCCTCCCAGTGCCCTCTCTCATTTAACATCAAGAAATCACATATTCAAAGGAGAAACTAGAAGTGAGACCGGAAAACACCCAGCAACAAAAACAATGAGCAAGGGTGGGCCATGAAAACCAAGAAGTAGCCCACGCAAAGGCTTGTGAGACTGACCAGCTTGGCCAGCTGGGCTGGGGCTTATCTGCCGAGCCCACGGTAGAGTCCACTGTCCACTGACAGAGAAGTGAGGAGTGGGAAGAAAGGAAGGGCTCAACCAGAAGCAAGTATGAGACCACTGGGATGGCCAGGGCCTGTGTGCAGCCCCTTCCCCAGGCTGGTCCCTCGTCCCCGCTCCTCACCCCTAAAAAAGGAAGTGAATAGGGGCGCCTGGGTGGCTCAGTTGGTTAAGCGACTGCCTTCGGCTCAGGTCATGATCCTGTAGTCCTGGGATCGAGTCCCGCATCGGGCTTCCTGCTCAGAGGGGAGTCTGCTTCTCCCTCTGACCCTCCTCCCTCTCATATACTCTCTCTCTCTCTCATTCTCGCTCTCTCAAATAAATAAATAAAATCTTAAAAAAAAAAAAAGGAAGTGAATATCCTGCATTTTTATTTGCTAAATCTAGCAACCTGAGGTCCAGCTGCCAACACACTCTAAGAACCAGAGCAATGCAGAGACTTCTCTCATCCCTGTGGGGCTGGCCCCAAAGGGCCACGTCCCTGGCCAAGGTGGACTCCCTAATGTGGCCATAGGGATATGCGCAAGGTATCCCAACAATATAGTAGCGCTCCTCGGCTGTAACCTTGCCTGAATGAGGTACATATAATTTTACACCGTCTAGTAGCTGCATCTTGAAAAAGGAAAAAAAAAACAGGTGAAATTAATTCTAATATATTTTATTTATCCCAATATATCCAGAATATCATCCTTTCAACATGTAATCAAGATAACAATATCAATGAGATATTTTACATCTCTTTTTAGGGCTTGGGCTTTGAAATCTGGTGCGTAAATTAACAGCCCTTTTCAATTTGAGCCCTTCAAGGATGCTCAATAGCATTTATACTGCAGGGAGGTTCTAATGGCTTCGGGGGCTGGTAGCGGCCATCCGGGCCCCTTGCCGAGAGTCCCAGGCACTGGTGTGGTTCTAGTGATGCTAGGGAGGTGGGGTGAGTGGGGGGCCAGGCAACCGACCACCTCTAAGAAGAACCAAGGCAATGTGGGGACCACTTTCTTACATCTGCTAGGATTTCACCAGCGGCCCAGCCCACTGCCAAGGTATAGAGCACTCAGTAGCCAATTCCCTCTGAAAAGAGCCAAAGCAAGACCGTGATTCCCCTCTCAGTGGTTTAGAGGCTGGCATGACAGGCCCAGGCCCCCTGCCAAGGGTCTAAAAGGGGGAAAGTAGGGAATAGGGGCTGGGCAGCCAAGTAATTCCCTATACAAAAGCCAGGTAACGCTGTAACTATTCTCTAATGACTTCGGTGGCTGGCCTCAGGGCCATGGAGCTGAGGCCCTGCTGTGTCACGGTGATGCGGGCGGGGACAAGTAGCCAGCAACCAGTCTGGGAAGAACCCCGGCAAGGTGGTGAGTTCTGGGGTTGGCACCAGAAGTACAGCTCCCCTGTCAAGGGTCTCACACACCGATTTTGCCCCTAGGACATGAGGACAAGGAGCAGGGGACAGTGAATTCCCCTCTAGTAAGTAAATCCAAGGTGATGTGGGCTGGCAGGTCTCCCTTTCACTCTCTGCCCAGGGACACCCAGAACCCTGCCCACCAGAACCACTAGCCCCTCCTGCTTGGGCCTGTGTCCCTCTCCCCGAGAATGTCTCCAGCTGACTCCAGCTGATGGCAACTGGGCATGAAGTGTGCCCACTCCCAGATGGCCCACCCCAGGCAGACAAGGCAGGATGAGGTAGCAATTCCCCCCATTATGTAAGTTCCTGCATAATTTCCTCAATTTTGCTTCTGCCCTCAGAAGCCTAAAACATTTGCCAAGCCCTGATCTCTCTAAAGACTTTCACGGGTTGTCCAAAGGTCAAGGTCCCTGCCAGGGGTCCGAGGCCCCAGAGTAGCTCCTGTGATACAGAGGAACTGGATCGGGCAGCCAACATGCTTAGACGAGCCAAGCCAGCATACACCTCCCCTTTAATGCTTTCTGGGACCGGCCCTGGAAGCTATGTTTCCTGCCAAGATTTGATGCACAGGAGGTCAGGGATGGGGCATGACCTCAGCCCCAGGTGACAGCGTAGCTCCTGCGGATCGGCCAATGAAGGGCGAGCAAGGACTTTTCATGAGACCAGCCTCCCCCTCCTGTTTGTCGCCAGAATGTTGAGTGGACCAGGGCAGGCAGAATACTTCAGCTCCTATTCAGGCGGTCTTTAGGTCAAAGGCCACTTGTAAAATATGGATCTATAACAGGCTTATGCCGATAGTAGTCACATAGGTGTGGGATTGTATTTTAATACATGCTGTGTTCATCTGCAAAGTCGGTGAGTGGAGGATGGCAAAACGGCCCCTACTTTTGTGACGTAGTTCCAACACGGAAGGAAGCTGCGGATGTGTGTTTTGAACCAAACTTGGCTGGAAGGGGGGGCTCTTTTTCATGGGGACAGAGGGAGATTGGAGAGGAGTACAGAGTCCTCCAAGTTGGAGAGCTGGGAAATCAAGGTTATTAACTGGGAAACTTAAAAGTCGTTACCTTGGAGAGGTCTGAGGTGATTGGATATTAGCTCTGTTTGCAGAGTTAGCTTGGGGTTGGAGGGCAGGGCACAGTGGGGATACTCTGAGCTTGAGGACAACTGAAGCAGTTGTGGAGAAAGAAGCGTGAGGAATACGCTAGTAGATCAGCTATAAGTACCGAAAGCAAATTTGTAACTCAATATAATGTCTGCAGCCTCATGCAGAGGGCTTAAGGAAATCAGACACTAGCAGCAAGATAGGGGTCCTCAGGCTGAAAGATGTATGGGGAATGCTTAGAAAATTTCGGGTGTTAGAATTTCCAGCTCAGAAGGTGTCCAGAGGTTGATGGCTCTCCTCGACCAGGAGTCAGGTTTAGCAAATCCAGGGCCTAACCCCTAAAAGGGGGAGAGAAAAACTACTAGGCTGGGCGCCTGGGTGGCTCAGTTGGTTAAGTGACTGCCTTCGGCTCAGGTCATGATCCTGGAGCCCCGGGATCGAGTCCCGCATCGGGCTCCCTGCTCGGCGGGGAGCCTGCTTCTCCCTCTGACCCTCCCCCCTCTCATGTGCTCTCTGTCTCTCTCATTCTCTCTGTCTCAAATAAATTAATAAAATCTTAAAAAAAAAAAGAAAAAAAAAAAGAAAAACTACTAGGCTGTGAAAAGTGAAATGGCCGGTGGAGGTGGGTCAAGGACGCAAGAGGGATAAGGGCTTCCTGAGGCTGGAAGAAACCTCTGGGGAGGGCCAAGTTGCAGTGAGGGTAGCTCAGTTTGGAGCTGAGATTGCATGGAAGGAGAGGGAGGTGGGTCAGAGGAGGAGCTTAGGGTTTGCCATTGCGGAGGTATGGGAGGCGTCTGTCAAGGGCCCGGTTATGGTCCGAGTTATGGCTTGGCCTATGGCAGCAGGGAGAACAACAGCAGGGGCATGGCTCCAGGAAGCCAGGATACTGGCTAGGTCATCCACAGGATATTGAAGTGTCTATGGATGGCCCCCAGAAGGATGGAGAGGCCACAGGACAGGTTCTAAATTTTTTTGCAAAGTGAAAGCATCTTTCAAGGAGTACAGGTGGTGGGTGACATATTATGCATGACAAGATTGGCAACAAGGGCTGTGAAGTGGGGTTTGGACTCATAGGATCCGATGGAGTAATTTTCTGTTCTCCCTGTGATGAAGGCAGAGGTGGAAATGGAAAGACCAGGGAAGTTTCAATTATGTGAGGTGGTGAAGGGTGTGATCCAGAAAAGCCTTAGGTGAGCAGGGGAGTTCGAAACAGAGTTTATGGGAATGCAGGAGGCCTTTTGCTTAGTGCTCGTTTTTCAAATTCACTCTCTTACCCCTGACCTTGATCAGAGAGAAGCCCTGGTTCCCAGGGTGGAAAAGAGAGCAGAAAGGTTATGGAGGTATCTATTGTTGCTGAGTAAAAATGACTGAGCCAGAAGTATAAGAGGAGGAATTAATTACACTATATAGATATAATTCTTTATAATTACTACAAATCTGGTCTGTCTATAAGTAAAATGCCCTGTGTTTCAGGTGGCTGAAGATAAATCTCTGTGCACTTGAGCTCTTTTGGAACCAAGAGGAACCAAACCTAAAGCTTCAAACAACCATGAAATGCTCACAACTGGTGACCACATGCACCTTTTTTTTTTTTTTTAACCATGACATTTTTTTAGTACAATACCTGCTTTCCGTATAAGACCTACGTAACATCTGGGTTCCCACTGCTTTTTTCTGGCTTGTTCATTCTTCAATGTCAAAGACTTGCGATCTCTAAGAATTTGTTTATGGTTGTCATATATGCTTGATCCAAGTTTATTTATGATTTATTGTTCACGTTTATAAGGTTTGTTTTTATTAAAGCTCCCAGAGATGGTATGAGTTCTCTCTGTAAGTAAAAACTTCCTACTCAAGTAGCTTACTGGCTATTTCACATGCATGTGTGTCAAGAAGTATCACTGCTAAATCTGCATCTTACAAGCCACTAGAATAGGCTCCTAAGATGTTCTTGGTTCAAAGCTTTTTATATTCTATCTGGTTTTCCTTCCTTGGTTAAATCACAGAGTAGTCTGACTATAGCTAAATGAGGAGTAAATCTCCCACAACATGATGTTTATTCAAGGACTGATCCACCCTGGTTATTGGTTAATAAAGTGCCTTTTCTTTTATCATGGCAGTTTTTCTCCAGTATAGATTGATGTGGCTGCTTCCTTAGCGTCTCAAATATTTAACTTCAGCTATGTCAAGATAATAATTCATTGAGTTTTGGAACGGATACCCAAGGAAAGGAAAATAGTCGGCGCACCTGGGTGGCACTGTCAGTTAAACATCCGACTCTTGATTTTGGCTCAGGTCATGATCTCAGAGTCGTGAGATCAAGCCCCATGTTGGGCTCTGTGCTCAGTGGGGAGTCTGCTTGAGATTCCTTCTCTCCCTCTCCCTCTGGACCCCCCTCTAAAACAAGTAAATAAATCTTTAAAAAAAAAAAAAAAAGATAGTCTAAGCATTCTTTGAAGCCATGATCTAAAAAGTTGCTGTAGCATCGATGCTGGTAATGTAATCACGTAATGATCGAGCTAATGACTGAATACCTACTACGAGGATTTTTTAGGTTAGGCAGCATATGAACACCCTAGAGCATTATCTCAGGTGAGAGATCTGAGGCACAGACTAAACAGCTTGGGTGATGATGCGTTTAAGCTCCAAGAAAATACATATGCATGCATCTATTTCTTACAGCTATACACACCGTAAATGACCTACAGACACATCGGGTATAAAAGTTCAGTAAACAGTATATAGAGAAATTGCATTAATATATAGACGCCTTTTAGTCAAGGTCTGGTCAGGGAAAGAGACTCAGCACCAGTTTGTCAGCAGAAAGAACTGAGTGTAAGGAACTTGCTGACCGATCCTGGAGGCAGGGTCCTGGTCCCTCTGCAGCTCTGAGCAGGGACTGCTGTCCAGCTGCTGCTGGTACTCGGTCACTTGACTGAGGGCAACACGGGGAGGACTCAGACATCTGAAGAAAGGGCACCAGCTGTCATGGCTGGTGACTCTGAGAGAGAGGCTAGTTTTGGGAGTCTGGAAAGAACTGGAACCAACTGCCGCTGGCTGGGGTGAACAAACAGTTGCTGGGATGACAGTCATAAGAACCAGACTCAAATTATGAAACAAGCTTCCTCACCGCAATAGCTTTCCAGTCTCCTTCTAGTGCCCCCTAGCGGCAGAACCTGGGAAGGAGCTAGCTGGCAAAGGAGAAAGGTGACTCCCAGGTACCAGCTGGGAATCACACAGCCAAATGAGAAGGCTGGTCAAGAGGTGAGAGACAAGAGCTTAGCAACCCAAACAAGATGCAGGGGAGGGAAGTGAAGTGGTAAATTAGGTTACTGTGTTCTGCTTATTACCATTACTTAAATTCACAATGATCCTGGGAGCTTTCTTAAATCAATGGACTGAATTTGTTCTGCCCACTAGTGTTCCAAAGTCAGATTTTTTTTTTAATTGTTCCTTCAACCATATATCAAAGGTGTTACTACAAACTGATGCCAGAAATTTTCTGAGCCCTAAATCAATATAGTAGAATAACCAGTCTGGGCAAAGAGAGAGAATTATCAGACTGAGTTCATTCTACACAAGCCTAGTCCTGCTTTTGTGGATTGGTAGTTATATATTTGGAAATGACAACTAGCAAGACCCAGGTGCAGACAGGAGGCTAAATTGCCCTTTAGAATTATCTTTTCTGCCACCTCCCAGTACTTTACCACTTACCTAAAAGAAGGCAAAATAATAGGTTCTTTTGTTTCCAGTACCTATAATGTGCATTTCCAAGTTTGTTTTGGAGTACAGCTGTGAAATCTTTCAGCATGACATAATTCCCTTCCTACCCAATTGTGAAGTGTTCTTTGAGCAATGTAATTGTTCCCCACCTCAGTTCTTACAGCAGTGTGTCAGCATGCCAATCACTTATTCTTCTTCCAGTTCTGATTGTTCCCTGCTGTGTTAACACCCAGAATGAGTACTTCCAGCTGTTGAAACATGTCAGCATATTTATATGAACTACTTCATGGCTCCTAGGGAAATTTCCTGAAGCAAAGACCAGTAGGTTCCTGATTCTGTGGCGATATGACTGGACTTGCATTTAATTTTCTTTGGGGTCAGCAACAGTATTAAGTGTTTCAAATGGCATATGTGAGTACGCAGTGTCATTTTATCTTAACTGGGCTTTGGTCACATCCATTCCAAACAGTATACATATTCAAAATCTTCCAGAAATGAGAAACTTTGTCTCATGGTAAGTTCCTCTAAGAGATCTAAAGAGATGATTTGGTGAAATGTTTCTGGCTATCACAAATTCACCAAATTTTTTCTGATAGTTCAAGTTTCTCTTTGTATTGAGTTTATATGCCTGTTTCCTGAGACTGCTAGAAGTTCCCATAATCTGAGTGTAACACATTTTTCCCTACATCGAATGGGTCTCTTCAAATACCTTGACTGGAGCAGTTAAACCCCCTGTTGTGGGTTAAATTTTGTCCCCCAAAAAGGTATGCTGCAGTTCTAACCCCTGGTACCTGTGAACATGACCTCTTTTGGATAAATGGTCTTTGTGGATATAATTAAGATGGATGGGGCGCCTGGGTGGCTCAGTTGGTTAAGCGACTGCCTTCGGCTCAGGTCATGATCCTGGAGTCCCAGGATCGAGTCCCGCATCGGGCTCCCTGCTCGGCAGGGAGTCTGCTTCTCCCTCTGACCCTCCTCCCTCTCATGCTCTCTGTCTCTCATTCTCTCTCTCTCAAATAAATAAATAAAAATCTTTAAAAAAAAAAATAAGATGGATGTTAAGATGAGGTTATACCGGAGTAGGTTGGGCCTTAATCCAATTTGACTGGTGTTCCTATAAAAAAAAAGAAAAGAGACACAGAGAGAAGAAAGCCATGTGAAATCAGAGGTAGTGATTGGCCATAAGTTAAGGAATGTTAGGGGCTTTCAGGAGCTGAAAGTGGCAAGGAGGACCCTCCTCCTCTAAAGGCTTCGCAGAAAACACAGCCCAGTCAATGTTTTGACGTTGGGCTTTTGACCCCCAGAACTGTGAGAGAGTACATTTCTTTCTTTCTTTTTTTTTTTTTTTATTTATTTACGACAGAGAGAGACACAGAGAGAGAGGGAACACAAGCAGGGGGAGAAGGAGAGGGAGAAGCAGGCTTCCCGCTGAGCAGGGAGCCCGATGCGGGGCTCGATCCCAGGACCCCGGGACCACGACCTGAGCCGAAGGCAGACGCTTAACGACTGAGCCACCCAGGCGCCCCGAGAGAGTACATTTCTGTTGCTTGAGGCCACCCAGCTTGTGGTCCTTTGTTCCAGCAACCCCAAGAAACGGATGCACCTCTCCAGTCTACTAAACGGAATTCTAGAGTATTAAGGTTCTTTGTCCTTGTTCCAACATCCCTGTCTCTATTTTCCTCTAAGTTAGTGCTTTCAGTGCAAGTGGGACCTTCACTGTCTTTGCTTCGGCTGGACACAGGGACAGAGGATTCTTAGATAAACTCAAAGAACACTCTGGGCTGATGGCTGGTGGCCCCCTTTTTGCATACACTAGCTAATAATCATGGGGCACCCTGGCAGCTGGTGCCACATCAGATTTTTCTTCACTGGAGAGGTGTACTGGGGACAGCATTCATACCCACTTAGTCAGTCACCACTGTTACTAAAGAGAAAAGCTCAGAAACAGATTATGGGAACCCCAGCACCTTTATCCCATCCAATGAACTTGTTTCCCATCCCCTTCGGATTTGCAGTCTTGTATCAGAATTCTGCACAAGGCTGCTACTCCGTATCAAGCAGCACAGCCATGTTGACATAGCATGTCTCTCTCTCCTGCAAATGCAAAGGCTTTTGGCCCTCAGAGCACAACCCCCAGGCCAGTTCCCTCTGATGTGTGTGCCCCTTAATTTTACCTAATTGGGACTGCTCTGGCCAACCATCCCACTTTCCCACCAGGTAATTACTTACTCTTGTACCTATATCATCTGTTCTACCTTAGAATGTCGAGATGCTGCATATATCTGTGATTTCAAAGTTGTTATACCAAAGGTAGTCATTGTAACATAATGTCCAAAACGGCACCCTTTCTTAGGGTAGAAGGAGATGTTAAAAATAGTTAAAATTCTATAACTTTTTGAAACATATATTGACCAATGCTGACTTTTATTAAATTGATGGATCTAAAATTGTTCTACTTTTTAAAATGACATCTTTTCTAAAAAATAAAACCCATTTACATGAAAGCAGAATAAAATTTTATACTGACAGTTAAACATTTAAAAATAATATAGAGAATTATTGTCTGCTATACATTCACAGCTGTTAACCAGTTTCTTAACCAATATCTGCCACTATTTTTCTGAAAAATGTATTTATTTCAACATGATATTATTTCCAATATTCAGCCTGCAATCAAAGTTGTATATTATGATAATGAACTTGGAATGGATAGCTCAATTGACTCCTCTGTTGATCATCATAGTTTTAATTGTGAAAATAAACTCTAGAGGTGCTGAAATATTGGGTAAGATCAGAGCACATCTGCTAAATGTAGGATATTCTAAATTTTATTTTTTGAAATGAAAATGCACAAGTGTCACTCACGGATATTTTCAGTATGTTTTATTATTTCTAGTGTTTACCTTTCTTCAACAAATATTTTTCCAGGATGAAACTGATTAAATAAATTTTCTCTGATGCTTTTGAATATTTCACTAAATTTAAATGCTTCAGAACAGTAGGCTTTCACAATTTCAATACTTTCTAATATGGGTGGTAAAGGCATCCATTTAAAAACAGGAGTTGCAGCCAGTGATTCTTCAAACAAGTCAACACATTCCCAAACACAATTATAGAACTTACAAATTAAATCTTGACAAAAAAATAAAAGACATATACATTGGAATGGAAACGATAAACCTATCCTTATTTGCAGGTGACGTAAGTGTCTACATAGGCAATCCAAAGGAATTTTTTTTTAATTCCTAGAATTGGTGGGTTCAGCAACATTGCAGATTATAATCAATAGCATTTCTATGTATACACAACAAGCATGTGAAAACCAAAATTAAAAACACAGTACCATTTCTAATCGCTCCAAAGAAAATGGAATACTTCGGTATAAATCCAACAGGTAAAAGATTTGTATGCTGAAAATTACAAAATGCTGATGATGGAAATCACAGAAGACCTATGTAAATGGAGAGAGATGCCATATTCGTGAATTGGAAGGCTCGACATAGTAAAGATGTCAGTTATCTCCAAATTGATCTATAGGTTTAATGCAGTTCCTATCAAATTCCCAGCAAGGTGTTTTGTAGATAAGCACAAGCTTATTCTGAAATGTATATGGAAAGGAAAAGACCTAGAATAGCTAAAACAATTTTGAAAAAGCAAAACGAAGTAGGAGGAATCACTCTACCTGATGTGAACAATAATCAAAAGGGTGTCCTATTAGTGGACAGTGAGACACAGACCAATGACACAGAATAGAGAACCCAGACATGGATCCACAAATATGTGCCTGAATGATTTTTGACAAAAGCGCAAAAGAGAAAAAATAGACTTTTCAACAAATGATGATGGAACAAGTGACATACAGAGGCAAAAATAGGGGCGCCTGGGTGGCTCAGTCGTTAAGCGTCTGCCTTCAGTTCAGGTCATGATCCCAGGGTCCTGGGATCGAGCCCCGCATCAGGCTCCCTGCTCTGTGGGAAGCCTGCTTCTCCCTCTCCCACTCCCCCGGCTTGTGTTCTCTCTGTCACTGTCTCTCTCTGTCAGATAAATAAATAAAATCTTTAAAAAAAAAAAAAGAGGCAAAAATAAACTTTGGCCTAACCTTCACACCTTATACAAAAATTCACTCAAATGTATTGTGGCTTTAAACGTAAAACATAAAATCGTAAAACTTTTAGAAAAGAAAAAAAGAAACAGAATGGTTTTGAGACCTGGAAGAGGCAAAGAGTTCTCAGACTCACCACCAAAGGCACAATCTATAAAGGGGAAAATTGATTAATTGGATGTTGACAATATTAAAAACCTCTTCTCTGCCAAAGACCCTCTTAAGAAAATGAAAATATAAGCTACAGGGTGGGGGAAAATATTTGCAAGCCACATATTCCACAAAGTTTCTACAGGAAGAATATATAAGTAACTCCCAGCACCCAACAGTAGAAGAAAAATATCAACCCAATTAGAAAATGGGCAAAATAGGGGTGCCTGGGTGGCTCAGTTGGTTAAGCGTCTGACTCTTGGTTTCTGCTCAGGTCATGATCTCAGGGTCATCAGATTGAGCTCCCCCATCAGTCTCTACACTCAGTGCAGAATCTGCTTAAGACTCCTCTCTGCCTCTCCCCCAGCCCTGCTCTCTCTAAAATAAATAAGTCCTTAAAAAAAAAAATTGGCAAAAAACATGAAGAGATATTTCCCTGAAGAAGATACACAGAGGGTAAATAAACACCATGAAAAAATATACAACTTATTGGCCATTAGATACATGCAAATTAAAACCACAATGGGTTATTACTAAACACGTGTCAGAATGATTAAAATTAAAAATAGTGATCACACCACCTGCTGGTCTGGATGAAGAGAAAATAGATTTTCATACATTGCTGGCGGGAATGTAAAACAGTACTCTGAAAATTTGTCTGGCAATTTCTTTTAAAAATGAAACATACATTTACCATATGACCCAGTCATTGTACTCTAGGGAATTTATCTGTTAGGAAAATAAAAATTATATTCACACAAAAGGGAGTTCACAAGTGTTCATAACAATTTTATTCAAATTCGCCAAACACGAGGAAGAACCCAGGTGACCTTCAATGGGTAAAATGTTAAACTGCAGTACATTCAGGACTACTACTCAGTAATGAAAAGGAGCTAACTATTGATAACACAAGAGGGGAATTACACTGAGTGAAAAAAGCCAACTTCAAAAGATTATACATTGTAAAAGGGTGACATAACATTCTAAAATATTCTTTTTCAAAAAGTTTTATTTATTTATTTGAGAGACTGAGCGAGCATGAGGGGGAGGGGGTGGGGAGGGGCAGAGGGAGGGAGACATCTGAAGAAAACTCCCTGCTGAGTGCAGAGCTGGACGCGAGGCTCGATCCCACCACCATGAGATCGTGGCCTGAGCCAAAGGCAGATGCTTAACCTTCTGAGCCACCCAGGCACCCCTACACTCTAGAATATTCTTGAAATCACAAAATTTAATGCTTGCCAGGGATTAGGAATGGCAGAGCAGGTGTGACTACAAAAGAAGTGGCACAAGGCGGACTTTTAGTGAGGAAATAATTTTGTATCTTGATTATGGTGGTGATTCCATGAAGCTACACATGTAATAAAGTTGCATAAAAGTATACAGACACACAAATGAACAGATGTTCAATCTAAGTGCTTTGTACCAATGATGATTTCTGGGCTTTGATATTATACTATAGGTATTTACCATGTTACCACTGAAGAACAATGGCTGAAGGATGCACAGAACATCCCTGAACACATTTATTGCAACTTCCTGTGAACCTATAATTATTTTACAATAAAACTGTTAAGGAAATTAAATCTTGTGCCCTCTACTGGGTATTTACCCCAAAGATACAAATGTAGGGATCCAAAGGAGTACGTGCACCCTGATATTTATAGCAGCAATGTCCACAATAGCCAAACTGTGGAAAGAGCCAAGATGTCTGTCTAATGACGGATGAATGGATAAAGAAGATGTGGTATATATATACAATGGAATATTATGCAGCCATCAAAAGGAATGAGAGCTTGCCATTGGCAATGACGTGGATGGAACTGGAGGGTGTTATGCTGAGCAAAATAAGTCAATCGGAGAAAGACATGTATCATATGACCTCACTGATATGAGGAATTTTTAATCTCAGGAAGCAAACTGAGGGTTGCTGGAGTGGGGGGTGGGGAGGGAGGGATGGGGTGGCTGGGTGATAGACACTGGGGAGGGTATGTGCTATGGTGAACGCTGTGAATTGTGCAAGACTGTTGACTCACAGATCTGTACCTCTGAAACAAATAATGCAATATATGTTAAGAAAAAGAAAGAAGATAGCAGGAGGGGAAGGATGAAGGTGGGGAATCAGAGGGGAAGAGGAACCATGAGAGACAATGGACTCTGAAAAACAAACTGAGGGTTCTAGAGGGGAAGGGGTGGGAGGATGGGTTAGCCTGGTGATGGGTATTAAAGAGGGCACATTCTGCATGGAGCACTGGGTGTTATGCACAAACAATGAATCTTGGAACACTACATCAAAAACAAATGATGTAATGTATGGTGATTAACATAACAATAAAAATAAATAAATAAAAAATAAATAAATCTTGTGCCCTGGTTGGGCTCTCATTCCCTCCAGCAGTAGAGGGAATTCAGTTTCCCCACATCTTCATCAATATTTCGTGTTGTCACTCTTTTTTATTGTAGGCATTCTAATATGTTTACTTCTCTTGCATTTATGGGGATAAATTTCTATTTTATCCTGTTTACAAGTTTTATTTGAAATCACTGCTTTTTCTTTGCTAAAATTGAAGTATTTTGGCACTATTTTGAAATATGATTAAACTTTCCCAACTGATATTAAAAATAACCAAAATGTAGAAAGCTTGATTGCAAATATTCAGTACCACTGATGTGGAGGACTCATAAGTTGATCTACAAAGTATTTGTTCAAAGGTTCAAACATTTTTAAAAGCCAGTTTACATGGTAGCAAAGGGAAAGGCATATAATGCCATGCTGAAATATTTTATTTTAGGCAACAAAAGCTTCATTACACATTTTAATCCAGTTGAGTCTGACTGAGTGACTACAAATTGGAAGATTCTGAAAATCACAATGTCCCTGTCAATTGGAAGGATGTCACATCTTCTTTTGGACCCCTGGTGTACACAAATCTTGAGGCCTGCTGGAGGAAGGTCAGGTTTTACTTCTAAAGCCACGTCAGATAACAAAGGCCACTTGGATGATCTCAGAATTTGTCATTAAAGAAACTAACATAAAATAATAAAATAAAAAAATAATAAACCTAGAAAAAAATAAAAATATCTCAATCAGGTTTCCGAAAAAAAAAAAAAAGAAACAGAAGTTTTATCAGATAAAACTTTCCCAAGAGGCCAGCCTTCAGAAAATGTCCATGCATTCAACTGAAGAACGGTGTTGACTGGTGAAAAATCCCGCATTTTTGTATGTTTACAACATAAATGGGTTGTGTCTGCAATGATTAAAGAGAAGGGAAATGACCTAGTGTCTCTCGTCATCTCTATATACTGTTGATAAAATTGGAGCATTTGAAAATTTGGAACATTGCCTGCCTAGTTAACGGAATATGGCAGCCTTGCTCACTTACCCCAATCTCATTAGTGAGGTTGGTGAGGGAACATAAGGTCTTCATGATAGACGTGCATCTGTCCAACTAGAAAGGTTAAATTTGCCATAGAAACTGCCCCAGCTCAGGTAGCAAAATATATGTAAAAGAACTCATTCTCCCTCCCCGCAGAACATGACAGGTTCAACATTCCATGTCACCAGCCTCCATATACATAACTGTGAAGGAGGTAAGGACTGTTCTGGGAGGGAATTGGAGGACCATTAATGTGTCTATCCACGGAAAACTCTTTGATGCAGTTGGTCTGTACTAATCTTGATATTAGTAAGATGGAGGTGGAAGAGCCATGCTTATCATTTTTTTATTATGTTAATCACCATACATTTCATCATTAGTTTTTGATGTAGTGTTCCACGATTCATTATTTGTGTATAACACCCAGGGCTCCATGCAGAACGTGCCCTCTTTAATACCCATCACCAGGCTAACCCATCTTCTTACACCCCTCCCCTCTAGAACCCTCATTTTGTTTTTCAGAGTCCATAGTCTCTCATGGGTCTTCTCCCCCTCTGATTCCCCCCTTCATTCTTCCCCTCCTGCTGTCTTCTTTTTTTTAACATATAATGTATTATTTGTTTCAGAGGTACAGACCTGTGATTCAAGTCTTGCACAATTCACAGAACTCACCATAGCACATACCCTCCCCAATGTTTATCACCCAGCCACCCCAACCCTCCCACCCCCCCCACTCCAGCAAACCTCAGTTTGTTTCCTGAGATTAAAAATTCCTCATATCAGTGAGGTCATATGATACATGTCTTTCTAGGATTGACTTAATTCGCTCAGCATAATACCCTCCACTTCCATCCATGTCTGTGCAAATGGCAAAATTTCATTCTTTTTGATGGCTGCATAATATTCCATATATACACCACATCTTCTTTATCCATTCATCTGTCATTAGACAGACATCTTGGCTCTTTCCACAGTTCGGCTATTGTGGACATTGCTGCTATAAACATCAGGGTGCACGTACCCCTTTGGATCCCTACATTTGTATTTTTGGGGTAAATACCCAGTAGTGCAATTGCTGGATCATATGGTAGCTCTATTTTCATCTTTTTGAAAAACATCCATACTGTTTTCCAGAGTGGTTGCACCAGCTTGCATTCCCACCAACTGTGTAGGAGGGTTCCCCTTTCTCCACATCCCCGCCAACATCTATCATTTCCTGACTTGTTAATTATTCTAATGTTTTTGTCTTATGGTATCGCTTATCTCTCGAATTCTGGCCTTGTGATCCAGTAGTTGTTTATCTCTCTTTTTCTCAGCTTCTTTATTTTTCATCTTTTGGTCTTCTATATCACTATATCTCCCTTCTGCCTCATTTAGCCTAGCATTTAGCGCCCCCATATTTATTTCACCTCACTAATAGCCTTTTTGATTTCAACTTGGTTAGATTTTAGTTCTTTTATTTCTCCAGAAAGGGTTTCACTAATAACTTCCATGCTTTTTTCAAGCCAAGCTAGTATCTTTAAAATCATCATTCCAAACTCTAGTTCCAACATCGTACTAACCTCCGTATTGACTAGATCCCTGGCAGCCAGTAGTGCCTCTTGTTCTTTTTGTTGAGGTGATTTTTTCCATCTTGTCATTCTTCCAGAAAGTGGTCGCTTTTCTGTTCAGAGTTGTTGCTATTCTTTTTGTCAATCTCCTGTTGAGTTCGTAGATGTTCAGAATGGTTTGATCCTTATCCAGCTGAATTCCTGGGACCAGACAAAATCCAGGTCTCCTAGTCCTCTGCCATCTTGCTCCGCCCCCCCATGCTTATTATTTTGAAGATGATAAGCATCAACTAGTACTACTGGAAACTCACGTAAAACCACCAAACCACCTGAGAATGGAACAGTATTTGGGACTGTTGGAGGATGTTTTTCCTATAGGAAAAAAGCAGGTAAAAGCTCTGGGTTGATTTAGCTATGATGCTGGGGAAGTCCCTGCTATAAAAATTCAAAACTGAAAAAGAGCAAGGCACCTAAACCCATGCAAAGAAGAATGGGTAAGTTATACAAATTCTCTCACTTAGTTCCCAAACACTTCAAGGTTGAAGAATTACCTCATGCAATATCGAAGCCAAGGTCATGGAATAGCTTTGGCCAGAAGTTTTTGCTGTGCTAACAAGGTCGTACTGTTTTATAATTAGTGTTTCTTCCATGAATAAATATTTGTCTGCCCTTTTCACTTTAGTCCAGAGTTAGTCAGTGCTTGTTAACACCAGTAAATAGTCCTGTTGGAGACATGCCATTGCTCTATGAATCAGCAGCAAGCTTTATAATGTCTCTTTTAAGCCTACACTTGAGTTACTCCCCTACCATTATAAGATGGTTTAGTAGACTCCAATGAGCAGTGATGCAGAATCTGACATAGTCTAAGACATCTCAGATTAACAAGTGTTTGATTCAAACTGTACATTTTCCATACCTGGAATAAACCTCCTTTGGTTTAAGATCTACAAAATTCAATGTAGAGTAATTAGTGAATATGCTATTTTTTAAGAAAGTTTTTCCCCAGACTACCTTTCTCTGACCTTCTTTGAGTCAGGGGCTCCCATTTCCCTCCACCTGGACATTTGCCTTGCTGGGCCTGGATCCCATGGTTGGGTTCCTGTTCCTAGTACCAGACCATTTCTGGCATCAAGATTTTCTTTTATAAATGCTGTCTTCAGTGCCAGCCAGCATCAATAATTTTTCTTTCTGGTGAGTAACCCTTTATATCCTCTCTTTTAGCTATGACCTAGAGTCTAGAAACTCTTTTCTTTCCCTTAAGGTGACTTCTTATGCTTTCGATGGCTAAGATTTACCCTATCCTAATATATTTCTTGAAAATTTTAGGCTCCTGATAGAACAAATTTCCATTCTGGTGCATACCTTCCCAGGAGTCAAAAAAGGGAGAAACTCTGCTGCACAAGTATCTTATTTGTGAAGTCTCACTAAGCCAGTGCAAACCTCTTCTAGTAAATATCCATGTGAGTGCTTAAGCACTGTATGTGTATGCTGGTTTCTAGTGCTATTGTTGTTAGCACTTCAGTTCAAGCTGGAAGGTTGGCCCCTGACCCATCCTACCCATGTTGGCATTTAGCCAAACATGTTATTTCTGTATTCCAGCCAGAGCTTTAAGCATCACTTCTTCCTACCCTGCCTCTAGTCTGCCTATAAGAGTCTACAAGATTCAAGTTTCTGTGTGTTTGTGTGTGTATGTGTGTAAATATCTAAGCTCTATTCTGCTTCTGTTTATTATTCCCTACCTCTTCTATTCCTAGTATCTCCATAGAAAGATTCCCAGGGACTCCTAAGAACCAATGTCTCTGATCAGTCGTCCATTAAAAAAAAAAAAATACCGAAAATCTCCTACGTGGCTATATTAGTTGGAAAGAGAAGAAGTATGATTGGTTAGGAGACGTGATATGACCAGCCTGTTTATTTTGGACAAATGGGCAAGAAGGGGACCCTTCTCCAAAATCTGTATGGGGTAAAAGATATCTCCTTTGAACCCTTTATGTGAGCTGGTTCTTGGTCCTCTGTACCATTTCATTTCTAATTCTTTTTTGGGGTTCCTTCTAGCTTTCTTTATTTTTTTCTTTCTTTCTTTTTTAAAGAGAGTCAGTGGAGGAGGAGAAAAGGGAGAGGAAGAAGGAGAATCTTGAGCAGGCTCCGTGCCCATCATGGAGCCCAACATGGGGCTTGATCTCACAACCCTGAGATCATCACCTGAGCTGAAATCAAGAGTAAGATGCCTGACTGAGCCACCCAGGCATCCCACCTTTTGATTTTCTATCTATAAAAAGCTCCACAGAGCTGTTGAACAACACAGGTTATGATAGTGACCACACTGAGAAGGGAAGATAGGTATTGTGGGAATGGCCACACGTAAGGTTCTATCTAGCCTTGAGGAAGATATTAGTAAATTATTCCCTCAGAAATGGGTATTCTTATTCATTTTAGAAAAATTCTTCCCAGGATGAATTAGGGTATGGGATTTGCTTTAAAATAATCCAGTAAGGGATAACAGAAACAAGATGGAATACAGGTTGATAATGACTGAAACTTTCTATATTTGTGTATGATTAAGAGTTTCATAATAAACGTGCTTTAATTCTCCCCAGGAGATATCAACAAGAAGAAGGGTTTTTTTGATAATACAGGGAAATGCCAAAATCCCAGGAAGGAGCAAAGGACTCTTTCTCAGAGAAAATTTTGAAAGACATGTTATAATCCTGTTGGCTATTGCCTGCCTGCTCCAGAGTATATGAATCACAGAAACTAGGGAAATTAATAAAGAATACTACAGTACTGTGGCATATGCTTTGGGTTAGGGATGTGCTTGCTTGTATATGCGTAGGATGTTTCTGGAAGGATTCACTAAGAAATTGGTAATATTTGCTTCCAGACAGGGGAGCCAGGCATCTTGGGGGAAGGGATGGACAGGCTACCTGAAAAACAAAATAAAACTTAAATGACTAAAAAATAAACAATATTTTCACTGGAGGATTTAGATTTATTACTACCTCTGACACTGTCCCACATGAAAAGGAGTTGGCCAGTCAGCCTAAGAGATTATTTCAAGATTGCGTGCCTAGCCCCATTGTTTAGCACTTGAGTGACAGATCATGACAAACTCCCCTGGAGGAATCAGTACATGGGGTCAGAGCTAAGGCAACACCATCTATACTGCTTGTCCCCAGCCTTGGGACATCTGAAGAGACAATAGACTTGCTCACATCCT
The DNA here is from genome assembly GCF_029215605.1 of Mirounga angustirostris. Classification (NCBI taxonomy): domain Eukaryota; kingdom Metazoa; phylum Chordata; class Mammalia; order Carnivora; family Phocidae; genus Mirounga; species Mirounga angustirostris. Next base: position 37,144,860 of record NW_026991716.1, read on the forward strand.
TGCAATGCAGCAGGTTTATGTCCATAGTGCATGAGGAAGTACAAGCTTATCAAAGTTTATACCCCACAATCAGTTTCTTAGAAAAAGACTGATGAATGATGTTGAAGATATATAAGCTATACCAAATGAGTTCAAAACAAAATTATCCCTGCAGTAAAGGCATACACAAACAGAAAACTTAGAAGATGTCACTCCTGCAATGAAAATGTTATTGCACTTGTTTGTGGATTCACTAGCAAGCTACTGTTACACCCAAAAATGTGAATGCCTCTGGATAAGATCTGGCATTTGTTATAGAGCTCCTGATCTTTTCAGTATAAAAAGAACAACATCTCTCTGAAAGGACAAGCTGACACAGTTATTGCTATAGTTGTTGCCGCAACATCCTTGTTTCAGATGAAAACAGATGAACTAAAAGTCAGGAATATCTGCTTAAGATTTTTGGCCTTAAGATAAGTGTGTTGAAGTTCATCATCCCAAATTTGAGAGGATTTTAAGAATACTGATATTAGGACTGTGCCTGGTGTTGGAGCAGCCATATACCAACTGAGTGTTTCAGTTAAACAAATCCATTACCTTTTGCAAACAAAATAACAGTGAAGCACATTTACCTTTTGAGAGGAGGGAGCTGGAATCCACTGCCTTTTGTGAATGAATTTTGAAAGCAGCCAGATTTGAAGTAAAATTAATGCAAATTTCGAGATATGTTTAAGACTCGTGCTTATGTCTCTATTGAAGCATTACTATAAGTATTTAGGTCATCAGGTTGAGAGTATAGTAAGTTTTAGTTAGACTATCACCTGCAGTGCTTCCAGGTCTCTGTCCAAAACTGGAGCTATCTCCCGTATTTATTCTTTTGATTTAGCCATTCTGCTCAGTCTCCTATGGACTACTCTTGAGTACACGAGGATTCTTAGATGAGTGACGAAATACGCCACGATGCGTTGGATTGTATGATAAAGTTTTTCACGGACTAACTCCAAACAAAAGCATTCTGGGATGCTAAGAATCAGCAAAGATGGAAAGCTGGATATCAACTCATACTTGGCAAGGGAAGAAACTTGGCAATGTCTATCACAATTTCAAACACACAAATGTAGTTCTACTTCTGAGAACTTACCTTTAAGATATATATGTTCCAAAATGAACCATGTAAGAGGGAACTACAGTATTATTTACAATAGCAAAAATTTAAAAACAATTCCATGTGTTGTGTACTGGTTAAACATGGTGCATCCATACAATGAAATACTACATAGTCATGAGAGATGGAGGAATTCCTTTAAATCCTTTGGAATCTTGAAGCTACATGAAGTAGAGAGTTAAAATATAAGAGTGGTGGTCACCATGTCATTTGTAAAATAACTTTCATTTAGTAAAAAAAAAATTTAAGAATGTTATATATTTGCTTCCACTCTTCCACACTATACAAAAGATACTGTTAATGCTAGGGTCTTCTGGGGCAGGAAACTGAGTGTCAAGAAGATATTTCCCTGTATGCTTTCAATTTTTCAACTGTGAGTTATCCATTCACAATTTTGAATTTTTAATTATGACCTATTAATTCCAAAGGAAATATTTTAGTGAGAATTTGAAATGGCTGCAGAATAACACCTAATATATAGTTGGCATGCTTTTTATTGAGTGATAACTTCCTAGGTGTGCAATTGAATAGGAACTTGGAATTTCTCTTTATAGCATTATGACTATTAAATATTTTTTCCTACTCAAAGGAATTGTAGGACTTTGGTTTTTAACCAACCACCCCGCCTCTGCCCCTGACTTTTGTGATTATTCAGAAGACTGCTGAGCAGTAAATGTTGGGTGTAGGACAAGCCCTGTGTCTTTGGACTCCCTAGAATTAAGTGGAGCTGCCTGGAGCACTCAGGAATCGCGTGGAACTATTTTACTTCTGCCCACCCAGCTCCAGGCTTTGTACTAAAGCATTTTTCCTCTCAACTTTCTCTGCTTTCTATTGACTCTAAAACTACAAAAACAAAAGAAAAAAAAGAAAGAAAGAAGAAAGAAAGCTAAGTATTTCTGAGGCACAAATCACTGGGCACAGTTTAATAAAAAAAATGCATGCAGGGGTCGATGTGGGGGGAAATCTTTGTTTTTGCTGTCCCAAATCCTCAGAAACAGCTTCCTTGTGTAATCAGCCCTGGCCTTGGCCACTTACCTAGGCTATAACTCTACACTGGTTACTTCGTGCAAAAAGGTTGGAAGACTCAAGTGCATTCTTAACTGTGCAATCACTCTGTTAACTCGTATCATGCTGGATACATATAAATGGTTCAGGGGTGGCTGTTAGGAATAAATTAGATCACCTTCCAGGAGCCTGCCATTTTCAGTATTTCGTCCTTAGAGCAATTAGGGCCCTGATAAGATTGATTACAGAAGTAATTCGGTTTTGCTTTGCACCTGGTGTTCCTTGTTCCCTGTCTGCCTTGAGTCCATATCCATTCTGCAGCTTTGGCACTTTGGGTTCCCAATACCTGCTGTACAGCCAGCAATGTGAGCTTTTCTTCACCTTTTAAACACAAAGCTGAGACACCAGACCCAGCCATGTGAAATCTGGCTTGAGATCTGGAAGACCTCTGGGAAAAATGCTACAGACGCCACCGCATCCAGGCCTGATACTACCAAGACCACCTTCTTCTCCATCGTCTTTCTGGTTTCAGCTTCCCAGATGATGAAGCAGAGACCAAAGAGAGAAAGGAAAAACGTGGACATTGTGAGCTACAGATAAAATTATGTCTTCACTGGTACCTTGGTGCAGAGTTCTAATTAATTAAGGGGAAGGAATAGCAGCTAATATTAAGACTTGAAAAGAAGTCTTTCTGAAAACGAAATCATATAGTACCTTTTGAGGTTAGCTTTTTATATATTGGTGAGTTCTATTTGCTGACAATTTTGTTAGGAAATTTTGTATCCATATTCATGAGGGATTCTGATTATTAGTTTTTTTAAAAGTACTGTCTTTGTCTGTTTAGTGTCAAGGTAATATTGGCTTCTTACAAGAATTGAGAAGTGTTTCCTCCTCTTTTATTTTCTGGAAGAGATTGTATAGAATTGATATTAATTCTTTAAATGTTTGTTAGAGTTTTCCAGTAAAACTGTGCCTGGAGAGTTCTTTTTCAGTTTTTACTTACAAAATCTACTTATTTTATGATGATAGGGCTATTCAAATTATATATTTTATATTGAATAAATTGTATTTGTTTATGATTTATAGGAATTGGTCTGTTTCAACTAACTTGCTAAGGTTTCGTGTGTGAGCTCTTCGTAGTATTTTCACAGCATCCCCTGATGCCTGCAGGTAGCTGCTCTTTAGTTCCTGATACTGGTAACTTGAGTACTCTTTTCCTTTGTTATTCTTGCTAGAGATCTGTCAATTCCAATAATCTTAAACAGCTTTTTAAGTCTTTTCCTCTGTTGTTTCTTCTTTCCGATTTCATAGATGTTTCTGCTCTTTTCTTTATTATTTCATTCCTCCTGCTTGTTTTGTGTTGAGTTTGTTCCTTTTGGGTTTTAAGTACTTATAGTGGGGGCTTAGATGATTCATTTAAGACTTTTCCTCTTTTATAATATAAAGTTTATGTTCTATAAGTTTCCTTTTTAGCACTGCTTGTGTGTGAGTGTGAGTGTGTTTGAGTGTGTGCTTGTGTATGTGTGTGTGTACTGTATATGTTTTTCTCTTTTTTTTTGCCTTGGGACTTCCTTTTTTAAATGTGGATTTTTTTTTTTTTTAGGCATGTTTGTTTAGTTTACAAGTGTTTAGAGACTTTCATTTTAGTTTCTTGTTTTGATTTTTAGTTTAATCCCATTGTGGTTGAAGAACACTGTTTGGATTATTTCAATTTTTAAAAATTTGTTGAGGTCAATTTTATGACTCAGAGTGTGGTCTATCTTGGTGTGTGTTCCATGGGCACTTAAAAATGTGTATTCTGTTGTTGTTGAGTGAACTATTCTATAATTGTCTATTCCCATTGATAGACTGTGCTACTGTGGTCTAGCTGGTATACTTTTCTGTCTGGTTGTTCTGTCAGCTGTTGAGAGCTGAGTGCTGAAATCTCCAACTGTATTTGTGCATTTCTCTATTTCTCCTTTCAGTTCTTTCCATTTTTTTCCACACATTTTTCAGCTCTCTTCTTTGGACCTACACACTTAGATTGCAATGTCTTCTTGATAAGCTGACCAATTTATCATCATGTAATGTCCCTGCTAAGTTTTTTTTGCCCTAAAGTCTACTTTTTCTGATATAAGAAGCTACTCTTGCTTTCATTTCATTAATGTTTGCATGGTATAGATTTTTCAATCCTTTTGCCATATTATTATTTTTGAAAAAAATTTCTTATAGAGAGCTCATAGTTGGGTCATGTCTTTTTATCTACTTGCCTAATCTGTCCTGTAATTGATACATTTAGAACATTTACTTTTAAGGGAATTATTGATATCTTCAGGTTTAAGTCCCCCACTTTATTTTTTGTATTCTGTTTGTTCCTTTTTTCATTTCTCTGTTTTCTTTTTCCTGCCTTCCTGTGAGTTACTTTGTTTTAAGAATTCATTTCGAGGGCCACCTGGGTGCCTCAGTCAGTTAAGCCTCCAACTCTCGATTTCAGCTCAGGTCACAATTTCAGGGTCATGAGATTGAGCCCCAAGTCTGGCCCCCAGTCAGGCCCCCAGTCCGGCCATGCTGGGTGTGGAGGCTGAAATGAATTTTTTTTTTAGAGAGGGTGGGAGGGGCAGAGAGTGAAGGAGACATTCTTAAGCAGGCTCCACACCTATCGTGGATCTCAACACCAAGCTAGATCTCACAACCTTAAGATCATGACCTGAGCCGAAATCAAGGTTTGGACACTTAACTGACTGATCTACCCTGGAGTTTCTATCTATAGTGTTTTTGAATGTATCTCTTTGTATAGTTTTTTATTGATTGCTCTAGATATTGCAGAATAAAACATGATATCAAAATCTACTGGGGTCATCATTTTACCAGTTGGAATGAAGTATAGAAACTCTACTTCTCCCCATCCTCTCCTGAATAGAATTTTCTTAAGTATTTCCTATACACATATAGAGAATCACGTCATGTAGCATTATATTTTTTGCTTCAACCATTAAATGTAATACACAAAACTCGAGAGTAGAAAGCAAATTTGTTGTATTTACCATAATTTTACTCTTTTCTTTATTCTTGTTTCTTCCAGATATTCCAACATTTCTTCTGTTAATTCCTTTTCCATTTCAGGAACTTCATTTAGCCACTCTTTTAGGGTAGGTCTGCTGGCAGTATATTTCCTTCATTTTCCTACTTTAAGAGTGTCTAGATTCCCCATTCATTCCTGGATATGTTGACTGGATGTGGACTTCTGGGTTGGGGGTTCTTTTTCAGCACTTGGCAAGTGATGTGCCACTTCCTTAGAGCCTCCCATGAGAAATCTGTTTTCATTCAAATTGTTTTTATTCAGTAAATAAGATGTCATTTATCTCTTGATGCTTTCAAGAGTTCTTTGAAGGTTTTTAGAAGATTGATTATGATGTGTCTAGGTAAGGATTCTTTAGGATTATCCTAATTGGGGCTACTCAGTTTCCTGAATCTGTATCCCCCAAATTGGGGAATTTTCAGGCATTGAATTATTTTTGTGGTGACTGATAAATGGCTTGTCAGATAATTTAATATCTGTGTCATCTTACTGTTGTTGTCTGTTGATTGTCTTTTCTCATTCAAGTTGATATTTTCCTGGTTCTTGATATGACAAGTAATTTTTTAATTAAATTTTGTATTTTTGGCTATTATATTATGAAACTCTGGATCTTATTTAAATCTCCTGGTTCTAACAAAACTCTTTGGCATCATGCTAGTGTGTAAGGAGGGGCACTTGCTCATCATTACCATTCTGCTTTCATTGACATGGAGAGGGAAGATGGAACGGGCCTCCTTCCTTGTTAGTGCTGGGTGGAGGTAGGAGTTCAGCCTCCCTCTTAGGCCTCCCAGTTGATGCCATCTTGGCTAGGCAGGGAAGGGATGCCTTGTTACTACTCCCCATGTGGCCACCACGGCCTCGGTGGTGCTCATTACTGCCTGGGTAGGAAAGCAAATCTTAGCTCCCCACTTGGCCTTCTCTGACACTATCCAGTGGGGATGTCAAAGCCCATTACTATTACTAGGAGAGAATAAAAACCTAAACTGCCCACTCAGCCTCTGACAAGAACTAGGGCTACAGTTTTTCTGTTGTGTTTAGCTAGAGTTGAGCACTTATTATCAAAACTTTACTGTCTTGCCAAGATTTCGCTTTCCTTGTCCTTTGATAAGGAGAGTAAGCTATTCGGGGGGGGGGGGTGTTTGTGGTCTGTGCTCATTGACATTTCCAGGTTGATGGCTTGTCCAAGTGTGGGATATAGAAAGCAAAAAGAAAATGCAGGGAATTCACTGCCGTTTTGTTTCTCCAGTCCTGAGTTTCCTAGTTGGCCACACATAGGCTCTCTTCCTTTTAGAAACTTCTTATATGGGTTTTATAAGTAAAGCCAGTGTACTTGCTTATATTACTGAGAGGAAGAGAGAAAACTGTGTACTCCATATTGCCCAGAAGTGGAAATGACTAAGTGGATTTTAACTGCTCTTTGCAATTATAATATGTAGCTTAAGAGTTTTCTCACATTTTCATGGGGTGCCTGGGTGGCTCAGTTGGTTAAGCGGCTGCCTTCAGCTCATCTATTCATTTGCTTAGAATAAAGGTTAAATTTATCTTTAAATAATATGAACATCTTATAGTAAGTTTAACCTTTGGGAGAGAGAGGAAATGGAGGTGATGCCATCAGAAAACTGTCAGGGAGAACAGCAAATGACAGCAAATAGACCAGATAGATGTAGACTTAATGTTGACACCTAACATTTCTTTCCACAGTGAGCTAAGTTAATCTTTCTGATCAGTGCCTGATCATTCTTACATATTCTGTACCCCATTGCCTTATGAAATAAGAAAGAGTGCTAGGTTCAGAGTCAGGAGACATAAGTTACAGTTGACACATAACCTTGAACAAGTGTTCTAACCTTCAGCTCTGTTTTATTCATCCTTAAATTGCTCTTGTTGGTGTATTAGTTCCTAAGTGTCTCCCACTTTTTTGCTCTGTAATTACTCTTCAAAGATAGCTTCCCCACCAGCACTGCACATGCACACAAATACTATTGAAAGCAACTACTCACCATCTACTTTGTCCTACAGAAGTCTTTAAGGAGGACTTGGCCACTTGCTTCTTTGAGACATTTAAAGCATCACTCATCAGTTTTTACAAATCTTGTTCATTTACATTGTCACAGCTCAGCTTGGGATTTAATTCTCAGAATAGGTAAGGCTTGTCAGCAGAATTTTTGTGTTAATTTGTAAAGAGATGAAGGATATTAAAAAAAACACTCTGCAGAAGGCAGTAGAGAGACAACAGACAAGGAGCCCAGAGGGGTAGGAGAGGGAAAGCCACAGAAAATGTCAAAAGTCTTGAGTTCCTGGCTTTTCTCCTGTCCTGCTAGTGTCTCCTGTCCTACTGGGATAAGAGGGACATGAATATGAGGGAGATAGAAAATCATAGCTAGGAGCGGCAAGCTTGGAAGCACCAGGCACAAGAACAGGATCTTGTGTCTGTAAACAGAGACAGTCATGATTTGTGAAATGTCAAAGAGTTATCTACTTTCAAGGTACAACTGCATTCCATAAAAGTTTTTCCTATATTTTTCATCTTTGTCCTTCATCACTTAAGCTATCAGAAGCAATACCATTGGTTAAAGTATTTCCAGGAAGTTCCTGTACAAATATAAATCTTTGTATGCACAGTGAATGTACAGATTGCTCAATTCTGTTAGAATGAGTTAGTTTTTCAAATTATGCTTCATCTCTCTCTATATATATATAAACAACCAACAGTTTTTTCTCCTCCCAAGGCAGTCTTTGAGAATCCCTGCATGTGATGAGAATTATGTTTGATGTGACTTTGCATATACAAGCCTGTTGGAGGCAGAAGAGACAGAGCCATTATAAGATGGGCCTCATGAAATACAAGATCTGTGACAGATGTTTGGGTAACTGAGATATTGCAACAATACCTCTGGAGGGTTCTTCTGGCTGGAAAAGAAGGACAGAATGGAACTCATGGGGAGGATATAGGGAAGGACTGGCTAGTCCCAGAACTTTTGTTTCTACCACTCCCCCTCAAAATGCGTTCCAGGAAATATTTTTATACTGTCCTGGGTCACACAGGGAGCTTTTTGCCTCAAGGGATTATAGTATCTGTAGAATGAACACTATTTTGAGAATTTTACTAAAATCTTTGCAAGTGCAAAGGAATATGTTTTGTTCTCCTGAACATCTTGAGAGAGAACTGAAGTTAGAGCAAGAGGGTCATTTACATGGATCATTCTCTTGTTCCATCTCATTTCCTTTCAGCTTTCCTTCTTTTCCCAACAGAAGGCCCACACTGCCAGGCTTGGTCAGGAATACAGGACAAGAGCAAGCCCACAAGCCTCATGGGAAATGGCAGGGAGAGACCCACACCATTTACATATTATAATATATGTTATGTATTTCTAAACCAACACCATTTATGACTGCACGATGCACAGTTATAACAGGCCTTGGAGTCCCTAAGGCCTAAGATTATGAAAGAAGAGACCACAAGGGAACAATAAATTGTATGATAACATGTGATTCTATGGTGTCAGTTTTCAGAAAAGAAGAGTGACCAACAGACCAAATAAAGCAGGGTAGACCATAGGGACTGGAGAATTTATTGAACTTTACCATTAGGAGATTATTTGTGACCTTAGCAAGAACGGTTTCCATGAAGTTATGAGGGATTGAGAGCTTGATTATACCAAGATACCACAGAACGAAGATGTGAGCAGAAGCTGAGAAGTGAAGACCAAGTTTGAGAAAAAAAAGTCAGTAACCTTAGGGAGAAGCCACCCAAGCGTGGTTTTGGTGGTGGTCATGAGAAAAACTGGCCAGATTCACAGGCTAAGGATGGGAACATTTAAAGGGTGTGGAAGCTATTGAGGAAGCGATGTCAACGCAGCAGGATTCCAGAGGGAGAAAAAGAGGTGAAGGACCAGCCTCAAGTATGGAAGGAATGAGGATGAAATGCCCTGGGGGTCATGATGGTGCGAGGAAAAAGTGGACTGCCCTGTTGCATTGTCATCTCTTTGAGAGCACAGACCACACTGGGCTTGGAGGGCACTGGAATGTTTGGGGACAGAGCTTCCAAGAAAGTGTAGAATGGAGGAGACTGACAATGGAGTGAGTGTTTGGGAAAGCATGTGGAGAATGGATGGGTTCATTGTAAGAGGAGACAATGCAGTAAGTATCTGTGAGAAACAAAAAGCATGTAATAAAGGGATGAACTACTACATTTTAGGTGGAAATTGATATTTATAAAAATAAAATCAGTGACTACTGACCTACATGATCTCAGGGTCTTGGGCTGGAGCCTAATGGTGTTCCATGCTCTGTGCAGAATCAGCTTGAGATTCCTTCCTCTTCCCTCTGCTCCTCCACCCCGCTTGTACTCTCTCTCCCTCTCTCTCTCAAATAAATTTAAAAAATTAAATCTTAAAAAAAAGAAAGGACTGACCTACAAAAGTAAATTGTCCTTCTGGTGGCAGAAATTGTAAGGTAGTAATTACAATGAACTTAATGAAGAGGTAGTGTGGCCCTTCATCTCGGGTATCTTAGGTGTACAAAGCAACAGAGATTGGTCTGATCCCTCAGTGAAGAGACATCTTGAGGTGTGTGAAGGGCTGAAGGCCCTGGTCTGGTCCCAGCAGTGAACAAAGACACCATATATTAAAATAGGACCTAAAAGGTGAGGTGAAGGACAGGAAAGTTTGGAGGCAGAAGAATCAAGGTAAGACTGTATAGTGAAGTGATGCAGTAGCCTGGGAGGGCAGGCTTTGGACATTAGTGTGGAGGCTGGGGAGGGGCACTAGAACAGCCTGTCCTTTCTCCAAGGTACTTATAGGAGAAAGGGTGCTGTAGTCCAAAGGACCCCATCATTCATAAATCCCCCATCTCCTGTGCTTCCTCATGATCAGCCATATCTACGTCCTGCTCAGCTCCAGACTTCCAAGCTTGCTGGCTTCTGTCTCCATGTCTCCGCATGGTCCCTGAAGTTCTCAAGTGGTCCCCTTGCCAAAAGCTCTTTCCTTGCAGTAATCACACCAATATAACCTGGACTCAGTAGAGAGTCTTACCATCTCCTAACCTTTGTCCCTTTGGGCACCATGGACACTTGGTGCACCTTCTCTTTCCCTCTCCAAACTTCCCAGAAGAACGTCGCTCCATGCTCCCCAAGTCACTGTATGATGGTTGACAGTTTGCACTGTGTTTTCTACAAAACAGGTCGGATTTGACTACTCAGCAACTGCGTCATCTAGCAAGTTACATAACTCACTGATCTTCTGGGAGAAAGGAGAGATGGTCCTCAGCACTGTATTGCCCACACTGGCCCCTGTCTCATGGAGACCATTTTCGTTCTGTTCTTCCAACCAAATGCCATTCTGTCAATTTTATGGAATGCAAAAGAAGTTTTCTGTTTTATTATTTTTTGGTAAACCTTTAAAAAAATCTACAACTAGCTTATGCTTGAGCTTTCATACTTAAAAAAAGGGGAGAGACAAGAAAAAAATCTAGACTGTAGTTTTTTAAAAGAAAGTTTATTTTGGAGTGACACTGATAAAAAGTGCTCAGTGGGCATTAGCTGCCCTATGACTGATGTGCTTTTGGACAGAGTCCAACTCCAACAGAGTCAGGAAAAACTGACAGTGAACTGGAGACCCAATTATCATTACCAAAATACCAAGTTAGCCAACTATGTCCTTATCAGATGGACCCCTTTTCTGTGTCTGCTGCTTGCACTTCAGACCTTTGCCAGAGTCCTCGGACTCAAATATTCTCTCTAGAGCTACAAGAAACTTGGACTTCACTGAGAACAGGGAAAGGAGCCCTACAGCCAGTGCCCACACAGATTATAGAAACCTTAGAGGATGAGAAAGACATTCCAAACATCCATTCTTCCAGAATCCTTGAATCTAGCTAGACTGCCAGAAAGCTACATTCTACAATGGCATTATTTAAGCTTCACATGAAGATTCCTTTTCAAAACTAGTTTATTAGGATGCCTGGGTGGCTCAGGCAGTTAAGCGTTTGCCTTCGGGTCAGGTCATGATCCCAGGGTCCTGGGATCGAGTCCCGTATCTGGCTCCTTGTTCAGCAGGGAGCCTTCTTCTCCCTCTGCCTGCCACTCCCTCTGCTTGTGCTCTCTCTCTCTGAAAAATAATAAAATCTTAAAAAAACTAGTTTATCATTACATCCTAATCCTTTAAAATTGAGGTTAGTAAAGGAAACATATTGACATATGTCTTGACATTAGTAAATTTGGCCCATGAGCAAAGAACCACAAGTGCTTTAGAGTAATTGCCATCGCTCTTGAGATAGCGTTGTGCTTCTAGCTATTAGATAATAAAAGGGAAGGAGAAAGAAAATAAAATTATGGAGCCGCTTCATAAAGTCACCTCTGAAAGCCAGCTTTTGACTTTGGCTTAACGTAGGCCCTCCTGAAATAAGAACTTCCTTGCTCTCATCTTCCTCCACCCCTACTTCCTCCTAGTGTATAAATCTTAAAGGGACCAATGTCATTTTTAAGACTATATTTATAGTGGGTGAATATTTGGTCAGAAAAAGGATTGGGAAGGAAAATAATTGATAAGTGTTTGAGTGAGCCAAGTGCTAAGGTCTTGTGGTCATCCCAGGTGTCTTACTTCTGACTGACACAAGAGCGACTCGAGCTCTGGGACTGAAGTGGTTTCTCTCCCACTTGATATTTCTTCTTTCCATCTGCACGTCACAGGGGCCCCTTCAGAAAGCTGCGGGTCAAAGTCATGTGATAAACAGTTTCCATGACTCTGTATGACTCAACTTGACAAACTCTTTTAGTGAATCATCAATTTTGTGTGAAGCAGTGGTTCTCAAACTTGAGCATGCATCAGAATCAGTTGCAGGTCTTTCTAGAGGACAGATTGCTGGTCACCACTCCCCATTCCCCTGCCGAATTACTGATTTAGTGGATTTGCGGTGAAGCCTGAAAAGTTTCATTTCCAACAGGTTCCCAGGTGCTATTGAGGTTCTTGGTCTGGGACCCCCCCACTGAGACCTACCTAGTCCCAGACCCTGAAGGTGTCTGAGCCCCAAGGTTGCTGGACTCAAGGTGAAAGGCAGGGTCCCAACCATACCAGTCCATGAAAGAAAAGCATGAGATGCACAAATTGGGGAACTTCACAGGTGCTCTCCCCTCACTGCACAGTGGGGTGATTTGAAGGTCTGTTCTTATTATCTCTTTCCATACCCATCTTACGTTCACCCTTCTTTTTTTAATTTTTTTTGTAGTTTTTAATTTTATTATGTTATGTTAGTCACCATACATCATTAGTTTTTGATGTAGTGATCCACGATCCATTGTTTTCGTATAACACCCAGTGCTCCATGCAGTACGTGCCCTCCTTAATACCCATCAACGGGCTAACCAATCCCCCCTCCCCTCTCCCCTCTAAAACCCTGTTTGTTTCTCAGGTCCATAGTCTCTCATGGTTCATCTCTCCCTTCAATTCCCCCTGCCCATTTTTCCCTTCCTTCTCCTAATGTCCTCCATGTTATTCCTTATGTTCCACAAATAAGTGAAACCATATGATAATTGACTTTCTCTGCTTGACTTATTTCACTTAGCATAATCTCCTCCAGTCCCATCCATGTTGATGTAAAAGTTGGGTATTCATCTTTTCTGATGGCTGAGTAATATTCCATTGTATATATGGACCACATCTTCTTTATCCATTCATCTGTTGAAGGGCATCTCGGCTCTTTCCACAGTTTGGCTATTGCGGACATTGCTGCTATGAACATTGGGGTGCATATGGCCCTTCTTTTCACTACATCTGTGTCTTTGGGGTAAATACCCAGTAGTGCAATTGCTGGGTCATAGGGTAGCTCTATTTTTAAATTTTTGAGGAACGTCCACACTGTTTTCCAAAGTGGCTGTACCAACTTGCATTCCCACCAACAGTGTAAGAGGGTTCCCCTTTCTCTACAATGTCTCCAACATTTGTTGTTTCTTTCCCTGTCCATTTTTGCCATTTTAACTGGTGTAAGGTGGTATCTCAGTGTGGTTTTGATTTGGATTTCCCTGATGGCTAATGATGATGAACATTTTTTCATGTGTCTGTTAGCCATTTGTATGTCTTCAGAGAAGTGTCTGTTCATCTCTTCTGCCCACTTTTTGACTTGATTATTTGTTTTTTGGGTGTTGAGTTTGAGAAGTTCTTTATAGATTTTGGATACCAGCCCTTTATCTATAGTGTCATTTGCAAATATCTTCTCCCATTCTGTGGGTTGCCTCTTTGTTTGGTTGACTGTTTCCTTTGCTGTGCAGAAGCTTTTTATCTTGATTAAGTCCCAAAAGTTCATTTTTGCTTTTGTTTCACTAGTTTTTGGAGATGTATCTTGAAAGAAGTTGCTGTGGCCGATGTCAAAGAGGTTACTGCCTATGTTCTCCTCTAGGATTTTGATGGATTCCTGTCTCACATTGAGGTCTTTCATCCACTTTGAGTTTATCTTTGTGAATGGTGTTAGAGAATGGTCGAGTTTCATTCTTCTGCATGTGGCTGTCCAATTTTCCCAGCACCATTTATTGAAGAGACTGTCTTTTTTCCATTGCATGTTTTTTCCTGCTTTGTCAAAGACTATTTGACCATATAGTTGAGGGTCCATATCTGAGCTCTCTATTCTGTTCCATTGGTCTGTATGTCTGTTTTTGTGCCAGTACCATGCTGTCTTGGTGATCACTGCTTTGTAATATAGCTTGAAATTGGGCAACGTGAGCCCCCAGCTTTATTTTTCTTTTTCAACATTTCCTTGGCGATTCGGGGTCTTTTCTGATTCCATACAAATCTTAGGATTGTTTGTTCCAGCACTTTGAAAAATGTCATTGGAATTTTGATAGGGATGGCATTGAAGGTATAGATTGCTCTGGGTAGCATAGACATTTTAACAATGTTTATTCTTCCGATCCATGAGCATGGAATATTTTTCCATCTTTTTGTGTCTTCTTCAATTTCTTTCATGAGTGTTTTGTAGTTCCTAGAGTATAGATCCTTTACCTCTTTGGTTAGGTTTATTCCGAGGTATCTTATGGTTTTTGGTGCTATTGTAAATGGAATCGTTTCTTTAATTTCTCTTTCTACGGTTGCATTGTTAGTGTATAAGAAAGCAACTGATTTCTGTGCATTGATTTTGTATCCTGCCACATTACTGAATTGCTGGATGAGTTCTAGTAATTTGGGGGTGGAGTCTTTTGGGTTTTCCACATAAAGTATCATGTCGTCTGTGAAAAGAGAGAGTGTGACTCCTTCTTTGCCAATTTGAATACCTTTTATTTCTTTTTGTTGTCTGATTGCTGTTGCTAGGACTTCTAGTACTATGTTGAACAACAGTGGTGAGAGTGGGCACCCTTGATGTGTTCCTGATCTTAAGGGAAAGGCTCTCAGCTTTTCCCCATTGAGGATGATATTCGCTGTGGGTTTTTCATAGATGGATTTTATGAGCTTGAGGAATGTTCCCTCTATCCCTATACTCTGGAGAGTTTTAATCAGGAAAGGATGTTGTATTTTGTCAAATGCTTTTTCTGCATCAATTGAGAGGACCATATCGTTCTTCTCCCTCCTCTTATTAATGTGTTCTATCACATTGATTGATTTGTGAATGTTGAACCACCCTTGCATCCCAGGGATAAATCCCACTTGGTCGTGGTGGATGATCCTTTTAATGTATTGTTGGATCCTATTAGCTAGGATTTTGTGGAGGATTTTGGAATCCATATTCATCAGGGATATCGGTCTAAAATTCTCCTTTTTGATGGGGTCTTTGCCTGGTTTGGGGATTAAGGTAATGCTGGCCTCATAGAATGAGTTTGGAAGTTTTCCTTCTGTTTCTATTTTTTGAAACAGCTTCAGTAGAATAGGTATTATTTCTTTGAATGTTTGGTCGAATTCCCCAGGGAATCCATCAGGCCCTGGACTCTTGTTTTTTGGGAGGTTTTTGATCACTGTTTCAATCTCTTTACTGGTTATTGGCCTATTCAGGTTGTCAATTTCTTCCTGTTTCAGTCTTGGCAGCTTATAGGTTTCCAGGAAGGCCTCCATTTCATCCAGATTGCTCAGTTTATTGGCATATAGTTGTTGATAATAATTTCTGATAATTGTTTCTATTTCCTTGGTGTTAGTCGTGATCTCTCCCCTTTCATTCATAATTTTATTAATTTGGGTCCTTTCTTCTGTTGGATAACTCTGGCCAGTGGTTTATCAATCTTATTAATTCTTTCAAAGAACCAACTTCTAGTTTCACTGATCTGATCTACTGTATTTCTGGTTTCTAATTCATTGATTTCTGCTCTAATTTTAACTATTTCTCTTCTAGTGCATGGCTTAGGCATCGTTTTTTGCTTTTTCTCTAGTTCTTTAAGGTATAGAGTTAGTTGGTGAATTCGGGATTTTTCTATTTTTTTGAGTGAGCCTTGGATGGTTATGTATTTCCCCCTTAGGACCGCCTTTGCAGTATCCCATAGGTTTTGGACCGATGTGTTTTCATTCTCATTGATTTCCATGAATTGTTTAAGTTCTTCTTTGATTTCTTGGTTGACCCAAACATTCTTGAGCAGAGTGGTCTTTAGCTTCCAAGTGTTTGAATTTCTGCCAAATTTTTTCTTGTGATTGAGTTCCAGTTTTAGAGCATTGTGGTCTGAGAATATGCAGGGAATAATCTCAATCTTTTGGTATCGGTTGAGACCTGATTTGTGACCCAGTATGTGGTCTATTCTGGAGAAAGTTCCTTGTGCGCTTGAGAAGAATGAGTATTCTGTTGTTTTAGGGTGGAATGTTCTGTAAATATCTATGAGGTCCATCTGGTCCAATGTATCATTCAAAGCTCTTGTTTCCTTGTTGATTTTCTGCTTAGATGATCTGTCCATTGCTGAGAGTGGAGTATTGAGGTCTCCTACAATTAACGTATTGTTATCAATATGCCTCTTTATTTTGGTTAACAGTTGGCTTATGTAGATGGCTGCTCCCATGTTGGGGGCATAGATATTTACAATTGTTAGATCTTCTTGTTGGATAGACCCTTTAAGAATGATATAGTGTCCTGGCAACTGGGTGGCTCAGTCGTTAAGTGTCTGCCTTTGGCTCAGGTCATGATCCCAGGGTCCTGGGATCGAGTCCCACATCAGGCTCCCTGCTCGGCAGGAAGCCTGCTTCTCCCTCTTCCACTCCCCCTGCTTGTGTTCCTGCTCTCGCTATATCTCTCTCTGTCAAATAAATAAATAAAATCTTAAAAAAAAAAGAATGATATCATGTCCTTCTGTGTCTCTTATTACAGACTTTAGTTTAAAATCTAATTTGTCTGATATAAGAATTGCTAGCCCAGCTTTCTTTTGAGGTCTGCTGGCATGGAAGATAGATCTCCATCCCTTCACTTTCAGTCTGGATGTATCTTTAGGTTCAAAATGAGTCTCTTGTAGACAGCATATGGATGGGTCCTGTCTTTTTATCCAATCTGCAACCCTGTGCCTTTTCATGGGAGTGTTTAGGCCATTCACGTTGAGAGTGATTATTGAAAGATATGAATTAATTGTCATCATGTTGCCTGTGAAGACGTTGTTTTTATAGATTGTCCCTATAAATTTCTGTTGTAGATCACTCTTGAGGTCTTTCTCCTTTTATAGAACCCCCCTCAATATTTCTTGCAGGGCCAGCTTAGTGGTCACATATTCTTTCAGTTTCTGCCGGTCGTGGAAGCTCTGCAGCTCTCCATCCATTCTAAATGAAAGCCTTGCCAGCTAAAGTATTCTTGGGTGTATGTTCTTCTCATTTAGTACCCTGAATATGTCTTGCCAGGCCTTTCTGGCTTGCCAGGTCTCTGTGGATAGGTCTGACGTTATTCTGATGTCCCTCCCTCTGCACGTAAGGAATCTCTTCCCCCTAACTGCCCTTAAGATGGTTTCCTTGGTTCTAAGATTTGCAAGTTTTACTATTACATGCCGGGGTGTTGGCCTGTTTTCCTTGATCTTAGGAGGGGTCCTCTCTGCCTCTAGGACTCGAATGTTTGTTTCATTCCCCAGATTAGGGAAGTTCTCAGCTACAATTTGCTCAAATACATCTTCTAGTCCTCTCTCTCTCCACTCCCCCCGGGGTTCTGATTATTCTGACATTGGAACACCTCATGGTGTCACTTATTTCTCTGATTCTATTTTCATGGATTCTGAGTTGTTTTTCCCTGGCCTCCTCTTTTCCCTTTTTATCTATTACACTGTCTTCCAGATCGCTTATTCTCTCTTCTGTCTCAGTTACCCTAGCTGTTAGATTATCTAGATTGGATTGGATCTCATTGATAGCATTTTTAAGTTCTGCCAATTCACCTTTTATTTCTGTCCTTAGAGACTCTTTGTTGCCATTAATTGATTTCTCCATTCTAGCCATTGTCTTCACAATTGCTAGCCTGAATTCCATCTCCGACATCTTGGTTATATCTGCATCCATTTGTAAATCTGCAGCAGAAGTCATAATCTCTGAGTCTTTCCTGTTTTGGGGGCTCTCCTCCTAGTCATTCTGTTGATGGGTGTTTGAGGGAATGTATAGAGTCCAAATTATTGACCAGAACCCAAGCAAGATGCACCTGTTTTCTTGGGACCTTAGGGTTGCTGGCCTCTTGTTTTCCCAGCCTGTCTTCTGTGGGAGGGCCCTGCCGCGCTGTTACTCAGGCAACCCTGTTTGGGCGGAGTTGCCCTGCGCCCCTGTGGCGGGGGATGGGCTCAGTGGGAATCAGTCTTTGGGGCTTTTGTTCTCTGGCGCCTTTCCCTGGCGGCTTTCCACATCTCTCCCGTGAGTCAGAGCAGAAGAGACCGTTTCCAACCCTCTGCCTCAGAGCAGAGAGACCTCAGTCTGTTCTTCAGTGAGCTCTCCAGGCCACACCATCTCCGTTTCTGTCCGTGCTGCTATAAACTGCAGCGTCCTGGGTTGTGCACCCCTCTGCAGCGCTCCCAGTCCTGCCTCCAGGTCGGGGCACGTCTCTGCCCTTTGTGCTTCTAAAACTGCCAGCCGCTCCCAGTTCACGCACCCGCGACTCCGCCGCTCAGGGTTTCCACCCCGGGGGTTGCAGTTCACTGACGGGACCCCAGCGCACCGGGTTTCCATCTTGGAGGCTGCAGTTCGCGTGCATGTGACCGTCGCTCCGGGTTTCTGTCCGGGTGGCTGCGGTTCACCTGCTTGCGACCCTGCCAGTCTGGTTTTCCACCCCGGGGGCTGCCCTAAAGTCCTTTCCCGACGCTACTGGTCTGCGAGTCTGTGCCCCGTCCGCAGCACAGGAGGCTGTCACTCACCGGCGGTGTAGGATCCCCACGTCCAGGCACCCTCCCGCCTCCGTTTATCCTCCGATATCTGCCCACAGAATCATGGCTCTCTGCTTCCTACCTCAAAACCAACTGCCTGCAATATTCTGTTTGTAGAGATCCAGATCTTCTTACATCTCAGGCTGATTTCATGGGTGCTCAGAGTGGTCTGGTAGATATCCAGCTCAATTCCGGGGACCAGTTGAAATAGGGTCCCCTACTCCTCTGCCATCTTTCTTAAGTTCACCCTTCTGACCCCACCTGAACTGAGATAGAGATTTTGTTCCTGCAGAGTCGGTGTTGCTTCCTCTGTATTTTTACACTTTTCCACTAAAAGGTCTCTCCACAATGCCCGAGATGCTACCATTTGAACTTTATTCCTTTCGTTTAAAGGTTGTCTTCCCAAGATTCTTTTAGGAAGAGAAGAATCCTCTTGGGAAGAATCTAGAAACCTAAACTGGATTTCTAAGTCTTTTCACTTCCAGTCTGGCCTTCCTTAAAAGTTCCAGAAGTCAACTCTCTTTACCCTTCCTTGTGACATGGAACACTTCCTACTGTGGTGACACACATGGGACACCTTCTTGAATATTTTCAAATGTACAAAGTAAAATGTATAGGATTACAAAAGAAACTAGTATGAATATATATAAAATCAAAAGTATAGCAAATATATATCAAATATATATTACATATAATATCAAAAATTTTAATTTAGAATATAGCAATATATGTGTTTAACTGATTAAATAAACTTCAGAAGCAGTTTTAATAATTTAGAATTTAGTGCTAAGTATAAACACTATTTTGAGGTATCTGTAAAAATTTTAGCATGATGAAAATAGTTGATTTCAATTGGCGAAAATATCTCTGTTCCCACTAACACTACTGTGGTTAATCTACTTTCACAATTGAAGCAAATGCTAGATAAGAGTTAGAATTCAGCCAAATGAGAGGTGACTTTTTTCCCCATCCAAGTTCACAGACCCCACTTTCAGAGTCCCTAGTCTAGAGGGCTGTCACCTCGTTAAGCATTTCCTTTCCTGCCTCATCCTTCCAGACTCTGAAGCTTCAGAACTTTACTGAGCCCAGTTCTGTGAATTTTGTGCATCCTGCATCCAAAACTTGCTGTGCCCCTCCACCCACCACTCTCACCTGATCTTGTGGTCAACCCAGTTGGAAGGCTTTGTGTCAGGGGACCTGTAATTATCTCAGGGTATTAATAATATGACAGAGAACCTGTCCCTATTTAAAGCAGAAAATTTTCTAGTATTTAACTCTGCATATGGATAATAGCTTGTGTCTCAGAACTTGGATCCAAAGATGGATCTTTATTCAGCAAGTGGGAGTCTACTAAGCTCAGTGTAGGAAAGGGTTCACAGGAAGGCCAAGACATACTGTCACTGACCAATGCGTAAGCAGTCCTTGTTTCAGAAGGTGCGGACAAGATTGCCTTTGCAGATCAAGGAGGTCATTTAGTGACATATCAGAGTGAAAAAAGACAGTGTGTCACAGTGAGACAAAAAAATTGTGCCTGTCAATTTCAAATGGTTTTGAAGTATATATTTTTGTGCTACAACTCTGAGCATCCAACACTAGCTCTGAAGCCTCTATGCAGGGTTCTCTCAAAAGGCGGCCAGCCACCCTGCTGCCTGAATAAGTCACTTGAAGGGCAAGGGTGATGGGTTTGTTTTGGTTCTGAGGAGTGGTTAGGAATTGAGTACATTGATATACTAATGGTCACAACAGTTTAAGATCCTGGTGAGAGAGTTTTAAAAAATTACTGAATTTTCAGCAAGGTATCTATGACAAAATACTTAATTTGAAGAGGGGGGAAGGGGGATAATGTCAATAGCCCAGAGAAATCCTGGAAATAACTTAAGGAAATTAGGGGTCCTGGGAAACTATCTCTAACATCTGGGGATAAAGTCCACGATTCTTATATCTTTGTACACCTCTTTTTTTTTTTTTTTTTTTTTTTTTTTGCCCCTGTGCAGAGATAAAATCTCAAGCTGGGGGACTTTGGAGGTTTCCCCAGAGAACAAGGTTTTTCTGTTCTTAAGATCCTAACTTCAGTTCTTTTGACACAAACCTCACGCTTACCTCTAGCTCTTACTCAGGAATGGGTCTGGAGGCCTCTGGGAGGATTGGTGGGTAAGGACGAGAGTTAACATGAAGGAGTGGCCCGGGGAATATCCAGGAAAAAGAGGAAAATCTGGCGATGTCTAGCAGGGAATGTCTCAAGGTGTGGATGGCATATAAAGGGCTAATGGGCATAAGAAACCACACTGAGCCATTCTGCTTTCTCCCATCAAACCCAAGTGGCTAAGGGACATTAAGTTGTCCAATCTGACTGAAACCCCACCTACTCCCCTCCTTCCCAAATCAAGCTGGCCCCAGGCATTTGGACAAGATGACAGGATGCAATCTGCATTCAGAAATGTGCAGCAAGCAGGCTGGATAGAGTTACTATAGCAACAGCAAGACGTGTTGGAATCAGTGGGGTTTGTGCAGACACAGACGGGAGAAGCCCTCCCAGCTGAGGGTGTTTCTGTTATATTGACAGCTGATGAGCAGGGGCAGCATAGGATAGGCCGGGGTTGGGATCACAGCCTCCTCACATGTATGTCCATGGAATGAGTAGGTGACCCTCTCTATTCATTTCATGAACGGGTGTACATTTTTTCTTGGAGGTGTGCCTTTTTCTTGGAAGGATTGATTGATGTTTCATCCGATTTAACCACAAAAGAATGGATTCAACTCATAATCGTTCACAAAAGTTTATGTTCTTACTTACAAACACGTAGAACACATGATTCTTCCTCGATAAGAGGCGGTGGCGAATGATGAACTTAGCAATTGGTGCATACAGAGAGTGACTTCCTGGTGACCAGAGAGAGCCTCCCACATCGTCGGCCGCTGTGGGCGCTTGAGCCCTGGGTTCTTAGCTTCTCAGGTTCAACAATTCAGTACAGTCACACTCTGACAGATGCATGGTAGTCACAGGCAGAGACCAAAAGACGATGTATTAAAATAATTTCCCAAGGCACAACATGAGATGATGGGAAGGTATATTTTGAACCCAGGCACCATGGGTATGAGGTATGAGAGGTATGAGAGTAGGAGGGTTAAGTGAGCTGACATGTGTAAGTACTTAGAAAAGCACAGGACACAGTAGCAGTCTTGTTTTATTGTGATTGAAGCCGTACAGTAGTACAGGCTGTGTACTGCACAACTCCAGAAGATGCCATTCATGTGTGAATGGTGTCCGCAGAGTTGTGCAATGCATTATCTGCAGGCCTGGACATGGTAGCCCTGAAACATTACTATCCACCTTGCACAGTTATTATAAAATTATCGTTAAATGCATGTGAAATACCTTTAAATCGGAAGCACCGTACCCCATTATCTGTACTGGGGCATATATCTGGCAGTTTAGCAGGAATATTCACTCAGGGTGCTTCTTCCTGTTGGGCATGCTTGCACAGAAGCTAAATTTGATTAAAAGGCTATTGATGAATTATGAATAAGTGAAAGAATTTGAATGTCATCTCAAGTTTATCCTCATTCCACCAGTATGGAGGGGTCTCAATTCCAAGGGCATCCCTTCTTGGACTACTCAGAATCATTTGGAAAGAGAACCTTCCACCCTGAACATGAACTAGGAAAGCACTGATTCTTTCCTCTCCAGTTGCCCTCTTTTGGGTCTCTATAAGCTGCCAGGAACCTCGCTCTCTACGTTATCTCACAAGCTCGCTGCAGTTAATTAGATAAACAGCATCTCTTACATTAGTTAATCTTTAAATTGATCTCTTCCTAATGAAATTTTAGGGAAGCCCCACAGGCTCCTTGATGAAATTTGAAAGGCCCCTTTGTCTCATCAGCCACAGTTTTTAGAAATTATTAACAACATTTCAGCCAAAAGAATCCGTTGAGTAAGAAACAAGCAGCTCATTTTTCCCCCAGTTCCAACCAATGCATGCATCCTCTTTTCCATTCTGCCTTCCTCATGCAGTCTTACCTCATAAATAAAACTTTGCTTTTAACCATATTTTAATAGCAAGTTATTCCACCAAAATTCCAACCCGACTGGTATGCAGAGATATGTCCCTCCAGCAGGGCGTTCAGAGCAGTTTAACATCCCAATGGGCAGAAAGGAAGTACATGAATCATGGAGGAAATGAGAAAACCGGGACGGACTTGAAAAAACACAGAAATGAAACCCTACCATATTCGAGTTGGGAGTATCTTAGGGGGCAGTCTGGTCCCATCCTTTCATTTTACAAATGTGAAAACTGAGGCCAGGGCAGAGATGTGTCATGAACGAGTCTGCCTAATCTATTCGCCTCCTCCATAGTGTAGAGACTGGCTGTGGCAAAGGAGGCATTTCCTCTGGCCCTTGGGGGCCAGGGAAGAATGGTTCACATAGCAGCGGTGTGGATTGCTGCTGTGCAGACATCCCCTAGCAGCTCACAAGGGGTCAGAATAGAGACATCGATCCCCAGGTCCTGTGCTGAAAGCATCCCATGGAAGGGAAAGAAGGTGTCTCATCAGAGCCAAACGTGTGGGATGTCCACTCCCACCCAGCACTTGAAGGTGTGAAAAAACATCCTGAACGGGAGAACCCAAAAGGGATAGGCAGAAAGGCACTCCTACACAGCTCTCTTGGCTGCAAAAGAGCCAATGGGGGGGGCGGTGACACCCAGAAAGGAGGAGCCTTGGAAAAGTCACCGGCAGCGTCTGTGACATGAGGATACACACCCTTGTGCATAGAGTCAGCAGACTGGTGTGCACAGAATGATGGGACCAGGATGGAGTTCTGGAGCCAGTTAGTCCCCTGCCTCCTTTGACAAATGTGGGAGTCCCAGGGTCAGGAAGGGGCTTGCCCAGCATCACCCACAGAGTGAAGGGCTGAGCTGGCTACAGAATTGAGCTGTCCAGCACTCTGCTCTGGGGTTCCTTTTTTGCTGGATCTAGGGAAGGTAAGTAGTAGCAACTAGCAAAGAGATAGAGGTATAAAAGTTGACTTCAACTAGGCACAACTGACTCCAGCAAACACATTGTCCTAGGAGTTAGCATCTGTTACTAGGGTAGCTCTATCTGGCTCTATCGGCTTAGGCAAGTTGCCCCGCAACCTTCCATTTCCTCATCTGTTAAATGGGGCTAGTAACAGGGCCTACAGCCCAGGTGGTTGTGTGGATTAAATGGGAAGCACTTAGCACACCTGCTATTACAGTAAATGGTAGTTATGTTACCATTATATCTCATCCAATAACCGCTTTTTCCAAACATTTAGGAAAGTTTCCGTCCTCTCATAAGAAAGTTTCCATTTCTCTGATGGGTCACATAATCTGCTGTCATCTGCATATGCTATCAATGTACTTGTACCTTCACCCACAAAGAATGGTCTCACCACAAGTTCCAGACCAATGTTTCCCCAAAGCAGCATTTCCGGGGAGTTATGAATTCTTGAAGATTTTTTTCCATCTTATTAATAATGGATATAGAGAAATCTACCTCGTCCCACGAGGAAAGAGATGTCCCCAAAGGGCCTGCTCCTCTCTCGCCTCTGTAGAAAGTACCTTTCTGATATTCATCTGGTTCTGTAACTTGGGAAGAGAGAGGCATCAGGGATTGAGAACCGGAAGGAAGGTGACCCAGAATGAATGAATGACAGGCTGTGAGAAAAGACAGCTTGCAGCTCTCTCCTGGTTTTCCGGGAACTAACTCTGCTCTGAAGGATCCAAGGGAAAGCTGAGGGCCGTTGCGGGGACAAGAAGCTGGGCGGATGGAACAGCGTCCTGCAGATGGGGATTTAAGTTTTCCCATTGCTCTCCAAGAATAGCAGGAAAGGATGTGTTTTCTAACCCTGTTTTCTTTGCCCCAGATCCTTCTGGGAGGTCAGCAGTGCCCCTGAAGGTCATCCTCACACCCGCACCTTCCGGTCCCAGGGACTCCTGATGCTAGCCCACTGCCATTACCAACATCACTGTGGGAGACGCCTCCCACTCAGCTTCTGCAGGGGGGACTGGCGACCGGGGGTGCTTCTGGGGGCCTCTGAGCGGGGAGGAGAGGGAAGGGGCGGTGACAGGGGTAGTGGTGACACACGGCCTCTTCCAGACTGCAGAGTAATTTCAGGGAGCTTTCAGACTGCCCAGAGGGGCAGATGGGAACACTCCTGTTTGCTTGGAAGTGGGTCACACAGCCCGCAGTTGGGGGAACTCGAAACACTTGTCCTAACTGTCCTTAACCCTAGTGTGCAAGAAAGAACTACAGTTAGTTCTGGAAGGAAAGAGAAAGTATCTCTTCTGGGAAAAGTATAGGCACCACCATTTTAAAGATAATACTCTTGAGGCCCAGGAAAATTATGGCCTTCTCCAGAGCAGTTTGTTAGCAGTAGGAAAAAGACTAGAAATGCGACCTCCAGCAGCCCCTCTTCCTCCACCTGCACCCGTGCCTGCATCCTGGGGAGTTTGGAGTCTTCTCTAAGCTACTTTGTGATTGAGGTCTGGCCGCCTCATGGAGTCTGGAGCACAACGCCTTTGCAAACACTTTCCTGTTCCTGCCTCTTTCTCAAGGGCCACCACCTGTTTCAGAAAATCTCCACAAAAGAACCAGGTTTTATCACTTTTACTCCACTATTCAGCACCAATATTTATCATTTATACTAAGGAAATGGGCCCGTTGGATATGTTTACATGTACATCTCATACTTTTTAATTTTTATTAGGAAATTTTCACTGTGTAAAAAAGATATATAAAGGGGGCGCCTGGGTGGCGCAGTCGTTAAGCGTCTGCCTTCGGCTCAGGTCATGATCCCAGGTCCTGGGATCGAGCCCCGCATCGGGCTCCCCGTTCGGTGGGAAGCCTGCTTCTCCCTCTCCTGCTCCCCCTGCTTGTGTTCCCTCGCTGTCTCTCTCTCTGTCAAATAAAAAAAAAAAAGATATATAAAGAAAAGTCAAAAAATATCATTGACACTACTGGTCCAACTTAAGAAATAAAATATTATAATACAGTCAAAGCCACCTGCATTTGCCTCCCCAGTCACACTGTCTCTCCCCCTGCCTACCCAACTGGAGACATGGAACTGTGTTTTCATCACTTCCATGCATCTTTTTATACTTGAGACATTATTTTTTATGTGAATAACATAGAGGTGGTCCTCCCTCTGCACAGTGGTTCAGGGCCATAAAAACAACCACACAGGCTAAGACCATGCAAACGATCTCAAAAATCAACGGGAATAAATGACAGTTGCTTTTTGTGCTTTAAAACTTCTTGTGAGAACCTTAAAAACTCTCCCTGTAGACTATACATTTTTGAGGGAATTCTCTTAAAAATAGTAAAAACAATGTTTAAAATATGAATGTTATCCCAATTATTCCATTTAAAACATGAGAAGCCTTGAGAATTGTAAAAAAGCTTCTCAAGACCAGTTTGAACAGTGCTTGACTTCTTTGTCCCATCATACAAATAGTGCATATCTTCCAGCTCTCGCATTTTCCTCACCTTACAATAAAAATCAAGGGTACTTTCTATCTTTTCTATGTTTGAACCAACTTTCAGCCTTTTTTATCCTTTGCACTTTTAATGGCATGACACATCTCCAAGAATTCCTTTAGTGGAAAGTTTTTGCCAGCTTCATTTACCCGGAGCCATCTTCATCCTTTCCATCACAACCATGTCCTCATTAATGTGGATTAACTGTGCTTCCCCACGTTCTTCTGGCCGCCCAGCCACGTTCTCACCAGACACAGCAGTGCCCCTTCCCTCAGGCAGCTAGCCCCTTCCACGGCTCCCTTTACATTCGATTGGACTAACCCCTGCCAAACTAGCAACTTTTTGTTTCTTTGCTGTGCTTCTTTCATTTTCGTCGGGCGATTTCCTCTTTCGATGATCCATTTTGGTGAAATGTCACATAGTTTCATCATCAGTAGACACCGAAGCAACACAGCTGCATGCCTTTCCTCTCTGTGCATGTACCGAATCCCAGATGCCGGGTGACTGGTCACCCTAACCTGCGAAAGAAGTGAAAAGACCGTTGAGGATCATGATAAACACCTGCTGTTATGGAGTGCTATGTGGAATGAAGACTTCTGATCTGAGTTTGTACCCTGTGCATTCACACATAGTCCACATAGCATGGTAATGAGTTCAAGCTGTGTTGTCAGGGCCCTGATTTAACTAAACAGTGATAATGGAAGTCCATGTATATGGGGATCATGCAAAACGAGGAAAGCCTGCATTTTATGTCTCTATCTCTCAAAGCAATGTATAGACTGCTTTTAAACTTAAAGCTCAATGCTAATCCTACTGCATGAATATTTCTTTTTCTTCCGACTCCTTTTCCTCTCTTGCTTGTTAACACCTGTGTGTGGCTCTCCCCTTATACTTGAAACCAGGAGCTCCGTTTCTCCCATTGGCTAAGGAGCTCCCCAGTGATGGCGGTGATCTGAACTCAGGCTGTTACCTGAGTTTACTTGAGACCCCCAAGAGCGTCCGCTGAGTGGTGGATGGATGTGACTAGCTGCGGGGAGCTTGGATTAGAGTCACACTCCAGGTGCTGAGAAGTCATGCAAGGACATCCTAAAAGAGTCTCTTGTTCGGGGGCCTATACCACATCCCCCATCAGGGCCCCCACTGCGGGCTTTCCCTGTCTCCACTATTTGTGCCCTTTAGAGTTAAATTGATTTTAATAGCACCCAATTTTCTCAAGTGCTGCAGAGACAGGTTTCAAAGGGAGGGTTATTCCCACCTCCTTTCGCTTCCTGAGTCCCAAATGGACATTTAAAAAGTCATTTCAGCTGATGCTTGGCCCCTGGCCCAAGGAGAGGTAATTAGGGAAAAAGTATTGGGCCTGGACCTGGCCGTTAAAACTAAGACCTTCCCGGGTTCCTGGGTGGCTCAGTTGGTTAAGCGACTGCCTTCGGCTCAGGTCATGATCCTGGAGTCCCGGGATGGAGTCCCACATCGGGCTACCTGCTCGGCGGGGCGTCTGCTTCTCCCTCTGACCCTCCCCCCTCTCATGTGCTCGCTCTCTCTCTCCTTCTCTCTCTTTCAAATAAATAAATAAAATAAAATCTTTAAAAAAAAAAACTAAGACCTTCCCCTTTTGCTATTCTCATGATGTTTAGAAAAGGAAGTGTTTGTGGGGGTGTTTGAATGGACGAGCAAATGTGCGTGTGAGTGTGTGTGTGCGCACGTGAAGGCATTTGTGGTGCAAGTAAGCACATATTTAAGTGTGCCGGGGGTGGGGTGCCCCAGAAAAGATGGTTATGGGGATGTGTGCTGTGTAGGCGTATGTGTGTCTTGTTCTTATCTATATCCTCAGTGTTGGGTATATTGTGGGTATACAGTAAATATATGCTGAACAAATGTACCGACCAATCAATACTCAGTGAGCCTGTGCACTGTGTGTATGCCCCTATCATTCCATTGGCATATCCCTTCCCTGTTTCTATTTTTGTGTCCAGGGAAACCCGCTGGAGCCCGTATTGTACCAGTGTGTGAGCAGGGTATGTTAGCAGACTGTACCCACTGCCTCTGGGGTGTGTTTGTGTGTTTGTGATGTGAATGCATGTCCATGAGTATGGGAGTGCGTATTTTCATCTGAAGTCAAAACCTACTGCCCAGCGTCTCAGGCTGGGATCCTTATACACCCCTTCTGACACCAACCCCCAGGCTCAGTGGTGTCCCCAGGTGCGACACCCTACAACTTTGGCCCTTTCCTCTCCTTCCCTGTGCACCCACCTCAGCCGTGTGGTGGCAGCTACATATCACACTCAGTCTGCCCCCGAGCATACAAGAACCTTCTTCACATCAAGCAAGCTTGGGCTTGGACACTTCTGAATTGGGAAGCAGCTCAGTGAAGTTTTAAGGGAGAGCAAATATTATCCCTTCCTTAATGTGTGTTGGCACATGCAAGTGTGCATATAATTTGTGCAATCGTGCCCAAAGACATTGCAAATGCTGTGACTGTGTCCCACGTCCCAAATCAGCATCTTATGGTCATGCTACAGTGTTATTAATCTAGGATTCTTTTCTGGTGGCTGATTTTGGGACCCACTCATCAGTCTGCCTATATCTGGGGTGTATCCACTGAACAAGTACAAAGATAACAAACAGTACCACGTAGGGCTTAGAACTTGGTGTTTCCAATCCAATACACATCTTAAACTCTGAGGAACTGACTGGAAGGCAGACGCCTGCCAGGTGAGGGAGTTACACGGACTAGGGGCAGCCACGAAAACCTGCACGAGGGAGATGAAATTCTGCCAAGGCCCGGGAAAGTGATGTAGGTGTTTACTCGAATATGGACAAAGGCTTTTCAAATGAGGAGCCAACCAGGATGCCAGGAGGAGGAGGTTTGATGTGACCAACATCTGCAAGCCAGTTGCAACTTTCCTGAGCACTCTAGTTCAGCAAGCAATGTTAATTCATGTGCATGTAGTGCTCTGGGGAAGCACACATTTATGCATCTTCTCAGCATCTGCAGGGCATCAAATGAGTGCGAGGCACTGCGCCTGGCTCAGAAGAGGACACGCAAGGAGAGAAACCTTGTACAGACGAGGAAGTTGAAGCTCTGAGAGGCTGTGTAGGGTCAGAGTCTAAGTAGACAAAACTGTAGCCCAGGTCTACCAGCAAAAAACTGATTATGGTGGAGGTTGAGGGATAGTGTGGGGGTGCTGTGTTGGTTGGGGGGTATCATGCTCAGGAGACTGAATGGGCCGGGGTGTCTGGGGTAAAGGGGACACAGACACCCCAGGTGAGGATCTATGGTTTCCCTGAAAGATATCTTAGAACTTCCAAGAGATACTGAGACTTCAGGGTCCACCCCAGAGCAGCGGGGGAACCAGGACTTGAGATGGCAGTGGAAGGAGGTGAGGCTGCGGGGCAGTGGTCCTACTGCTGACACCATCCCCAAGGCATCAGCAGTTGGCCTGAGAAACCTGTCCTGGGTCTGAATCCATGAATGCATTTATAGGTCGTCACTATAATCCGAGTGCCTGCTAATGATCCCATAAAACACATCCCCTTGTGGCCAGCAGGGCTTCCCAACGCTGAAACTCCTTTTTATTTCAAAAACAAATTCTTAAAATCATTTCTTGATGAGAAAATATTCATGCTGACATTTCAAAGAGGGGATAAAGGAGCTCCCTGGTGTTCCGCCAACTGGGCAGGGGCTCTCCTCCTCTGGGGCACAGGAGGTCTTTCCCTCTTGGTCCCTTAGTGGGAAAATTCATGTGCCCATCGTGTTTCCAAGGCTGATGAGGATCACTGGCTTATCTGAGTCCATATTTGTGCTCCTTCCCCACAAGGCATCTGCTCTTGTCTCTAAAGGTATTGTGACAAATCTGGAGCCCACAGACTGCTTAAAGTTCTGGGTGTCTCAGGGTTATAAACTTATATGTGGCTTTGCTTTCACCTGGATGCTGTTGGCTGCCAAGTTTACATCTCCACGTGGCTCCCCCGTCCCTTTGCATTTCCAGCAACCCTCTAGAGAGTTCCACGTGGTTGACTCAAAGCATCCTAACCTTAATTAACAATCCTCCAAACCTGCTGCTCCTCTCTTTGGTCTCCTCCCCACCAATGGCATCAAATTCATTCAACACACTTTTATTGACTACTACCTCACAGTCCTGTGGGTGCTCCCATTACTGTCCTTCCAGGTAATTCTGACAAGAAACCAAGGAATCATGCTAAAAGTCTTTCCCTGTGGCCCCATCCAGTTAACTCCATGATTGTCACACCGGTCTCTCCCGCTTCACCTCCCCATCTTGGCTCAGAACCCCCCACCCCCACCCCATCACTGGAGTGGATTGCTGAGCCCTTGCTGGCTTCCTCCAGCTTTGGAGGCCACTGTTATTATTCTAACTTCCACAGGGTCCACTGTATTCCAAATCAAGAACTGACATGAGAACTACTCACTCCAGTCTAGTCATTCCCATATTCTCACATCTCCTCACACACAGGACGCTGCCTATACCTGAGGCTACTCTGTTTGCTACACCTGTGAGGTCCTTTGCATCCACCTCTGGACAATATCCACCCCGGCCGAAGTCCTTTATCCTCCCCAACCAACAAATGTCATGGACATGTTCACACACATCATCACCCTTCCTCCACTGGTGAAATCTGCTCAAACTTCCAGGCTCTGCTCACAAGCTACCACTCTTCAAGAGCCTTCCCTGGTCCCTGGAGAGATAGTCCTCTCTCTGTCTTCTCAAAATGCTTCATTTCCATCTTTGGGCCAGCATCTGCCACACTTTATCCTGTATTACACCAAGTTCTGCCATGTCGTTCCCTGACACCAGTAATAATAGTCATGATAATAATTACCACTAACTGATTTCCCGTGCTCATCATTTGACATATATTAACTGGACGCTGTGAAGTAGACAAGGTTTGTCCTTGTTTTACAGGGGAGGAAGTGGGCTTGGTTGATTTAGTCCTATGCCCAAAGTCACACAGCCAGGTGCCCTGGAGTCCCACTCTTGGCAACTCCCCCAGGCACCTGCTGGAGCCCAGGTAGTGAAGGAGACTCCAGTCTGATGCTGCTGTGTTCTTCTCAGCCTCCAGCACAAAGCCAGGTGCACCAACACTTGTGGATTAATGATGATCCACTGACCAAAGAGCAAAAAGGAGAGAAAATGGAGGAGGGCATCCCAGGTAGCAGAGAAGAGATGCCAGGGTCCCCTTAAATAGAGCGCTTGTCTTCCTCCCTGCTGTCTCCACTTGAATATTACACCTCTTTCCTAGGCTGCTGTAACAAAGAACCACAAAGTGGTAGTAGAAACCAAAAATAATTTATTCTCTTGCAGTTCTGGAGGCCAGAAGTCTGAAATTAAGGTGTTGGCAGGGTCACAGTTCCTCTTAAACATCTAGGGAAGGATCTCTCCTTATGTCTTGCAGCTTCTGGCGGCTCCAGCTTCTCCTTGGCTTGTGGCTGCATCCAATCCCTGCCTCCGTCTTCACCTGGCCAACCTCCTCCTGTCTCTCCAGCTTCTCCTCTGTGACTCCAGTCACAATGGATGAGGACCCACCCTAACAACCTCTTCTTGGTTTGAGTGCAGAGATCCTATTTCCAATTACGTCGCATTCACAGGTCCCAAGGGGTTAGGATTCCAATATGACTTTTTGTGGATTCAGTTCAACCAAAAATACTCCCTACACATCAGATCATACCATAAGAGGCTATGGGTCCTTAATATCACCAAGGATCCTGTAGTCTTCCACTCTTAGGATAAAAAATCCCTGGGTTTGTGACAGTCTCCAAGATGCACTGCTTTCCAAGTTGATATTGCCACATGATGAATCCCTAATTCTTGAAGATGTTTAACTCATGTCATTTTGAGACACATGGATTGGCAGCTGGAGATGAAGACAGAGAGACTGAGCGAGAAGGAGTGAGTGAAGGTACGTCGGGCCTGGTTGATTGCAGCCCATACAGGCGTGGCTGTAGCAGCTGTTTATCAGACCCACACAACTATCCCATGCTGCTTGCCACGCCCCCCCTCCCCCCCCCCCCCGCCCCGGGATCCTGCTCCCGTGGACTCCTAACCCTTGCCGATTTGGGGTTGGCTGCTAGTGACCTTCTGCAAGCAGGGAAAGCGTAATTTCCGAAGGAAGATCTGCCCACCCTGCATTGTCTGTCACTTCCCCACTGACTGCTTCAGTTTACCCTCTTGTCCAGTTTGGAAACTAGGAAGACATGGATGTAAAATGAGAAAGGTCTGTGCATCTCTGTCAGGATCGTAGGTATCTCCGCTTCTACACTCTAGGGAGCTCTAGCTGCTGCAGAGCACTTCAAGGGCTCGCTTCTCTGTCTATGGTCTGACGCTGTGTCTGGGGTTGTGCAGGGTCTAGAAGCTTCATTGCCCTCTAATGCGGAGTGGCGAAGACTGGACAGGACGTTGACTGCATAACAGGAGCAGAGCGGGAATGTGTTGCTAAACAGCAAAAAGCCTGAAAGTTTATTAAACCCGCTTTACAGATGCAGAAACTGAGGTTGGGCTGGTAAAGTAGCTCCCTACCTGACACAGCTCACAGGTGGTAAGCTGGGTCCATCCTGGTCCACAGGGTACTTGTCTAGGCCCGCCGTGGCAGCCTTAATACCTCCCGGCCTCAGGCACACATTGTGTTGTTCAAAATCTGCGTGTTGGTGAAGGCCCAAAGGCAACATTCAAGTTCAAGGCTTCTCTGCTTCTACCATAATGGGTGAGCTGGTTTAGCCACTGTTCACTGTTCAGGGGGCTGGCGGAAAATAACTCTTTGTCCCAGTCCAGTCCTGATTTATGTATGCCCAGGGGTGTGAAGCCCAGAGGGAACAACATGCTTCCACTTAACTGTCTCTCCGTCACTCCTTTGCTGTCCTTTCCCCAGGACTCAAGCACAAGAGCAAACACTGGCTTCCCTGGGCTGCCGGGTTGGTCTCGAGCTTGGGGAGAGTGAGAGAGGGAGTTCTGCCTGCTCAAGCTGGCCAAGGCTCCAGTAACCAGACAGAGCTTAGGGTGCAGCATGGAAAAGGACCTGGAAAGAAAGGCCCCACTGGACTTGGTTCACACTGAGGGGCCAGGCTCTGTGGAAGGCCGAAGAGGGTTTCGAGGGAGGGTACTGCTCTGCCATGTCTACTGGGCACTCCCCACTCCTGCCTTGCTCTTGCTCATCTTCCTCCTCACCTCGTCCATCCTATGTCCCCTCTTCTCTCTTAACCATTTTATTGTCTGTCTGCCAAGAGGTCTTTGTCCCTATTTTTCCCTCTCTTTCTCCATCTCCCAAATTTTCTTTCCACTAAAAAAACCCCTAGCACTCTTGTGCTCCAGGACTGTGCTGTGAAGTGGAAACCCTTCACACCCACCCTCATGCAGGATGGGGCCACGGTCTGGTTCTAGTAGGAGCCCCATACTTGCACGCACGTGCACATGGTTGCGGGAGAGCGCACCTGTCTTCTCTGCCATCAACACATGCAGGTGCTTACCTAGAGAAGTGTCTCCCCTTCCTGCTTCCCATCTGTATGCCAGGGGGTTGGCTGGACAGATGGTCTTATACTGGGTCCCTGCACTCAAACTGTAATTCTACAGAAGGGACTCAAGGCAAGTCCACAAGCTCCTCTTCAGTCCTTCCACCACTGAAGATCAGGGCAGGCGTTCCAAGGACTCCAAGCACTGCCGTTTGGAGGAGGCTCTTTAGTGTCTCGCATGCGACACCCCAAATTTGTGCTGCCGTAGCCCACTTTCTTCAGGTGGACCTTCACACAAGCCCTGCAAGTGACAGCTTCAGCCCTGCCTGTGATCATGTAAATGAGAATATGCCTACAGCACATGGCAAAAGCATCTGTGCTACCCTCGATCCTCTGCCCCGGGACCCCCAGAAGAAAAAGGGGCCTGAGTGTGTACCTTGTTGAGGGATGGTGAGGTGGGGGTGGGGCAGGACTGAAAGAGGGGCACCGGGAGGGAGGACCACAAGATGGCAGGAGGTAGATCATTTACAAGCTATTTCTTTCACAGACTCCTGACTAGAGACCGGGGATAAAGTTGGACCCAGCTTTGGAATTTCTCTGGGGAACAGTGCCTAATCCACACGTTTAAAGGAATGAGCCCCAGAAAGGGAAATGAAGCACAGAGAGTCTTTTGGCTGGAACATAGTATAAATCTCAACAGGCTCCAAGGGAAGGAAGGGAGTTCTCATTCATAACCTTGATGAATTCCAAACTTAAGCCCAACCAGCCCTGTGAGGGCTCATTAGTGGGAGGAGCAGAGCACTGCTCACTCCTTTCTCTTTGGGCAGCTCAGCCTTCCCTGCCCCTAGAGAAGGCACTGGGATATGGTAACAGCTTGAACTTAACCACTACACCGGCTGCCTCCCTCTTTCCTTCTTCAGGAAGGGTATCCGTCCTTCCTAAATCGGCCATAGCACACTCAGCATCAGCCTTGCAGAGCCCCCCTCCCAGCCACATTCCCTGCCCCCACCCCCCAAGCCCAGAGGCGACCACTCTGTCCTTTGGGGTGTATCCTGGAGTTGCATCTGTGTGTTTCCATCCTTTTAATTTACACATGCGGTGTTGCACTGTAGAACCTGGCTCTTTTCCTTGTTCTTTTACCTTCAGCACCATTTCAAAGATCTATCGAGAAGCTATGTGTGAATCTAGTTCATTGTTTCTGATCACTGCCCAGAAATCACAGGACTTCCCACCACATGCTACCCGTCTCTGCCTCTGATGGACAGAGTCCTGCCTCCACCACCAGTTGCCACAGCATCACTGCACAGAACATCCACATCAGTCTTCCCAGGGATCATGAGATCAGCATCGTGGTTCATATCCAGAGTGGAGTGTCTGGGTCGGAGGAGATATGCACTCTTAATTTGCTAGCTGAGAGATACCCAGGATCCAGGGTGATTTATACCCCGCCTGCTGGTGCCCAGGCATAGATGACCAGGATCAGGAGGAGCTGTGTTCATAGCCTTACCCTACTGAAAATGTGTACAGCTAGCCACATATGTGGTAGACTCTCTGGAGCATTTAAAATGACAGACAATGGCACTTGTCTTATCAAGTGAATGGATTGGTAATGAGCAATCCCCTAGATTGTCCGGATGCTAATTTTTCTTAAGCATCCCTTAAGAGGTTCTCTACTGCAGTGTAGATCTCACTGAAGAGAACTGTACAATTACTATAGGTATTGGTTGAGCCTCTTCGTTGCAGACAAGAGAATCCTCTCTAGGTTTAAACAAAAAGCAGTTTATTAAGGATATCTCAGCATCACCCGAACTGCTCAAGAGACAGTCTTGTGCCAAGCTGCTGGAGACAAATGCATAGACAAATGTCAGAGCTGGCCTTTTAAGGGAATCTTTGCTTCTGTGACAGTCAGCAAGTGGCCACCACGCACCACAGAACCACGCCAGTAAAATGGGTTTCCCCCAACCCAGTCCAGTCAATCAAAACCTCAATGGCACCTAATTAGAACTGACATTGGAAGCTAGGGGTAGGGTAACCAACCATTCCAGGTTGCCCAGAACTGGGGGTTTCCCAAGAGGTAGGACTGACAGTGCTAAGACAAGAAAATTCTCAGGCAAACCAGTGAGTTGGCCACTCTAGCTAGAAAATGTGGTGTTTCAAGACTCTTATCTACGTCGGGAAGGTAGGAAACTGTCAGAATGCAAAGAGGTTAGTTGATTTGGGCAAGCCACGGTGACAAATAATCTCTAAAATGCATGAAAAAATAAGTCACAGTGACCATCTATTATTTACTGAGACATGTCCTTGCTAAGTGATTATTACTATTATTATTATATTATTACTTCGTTTAATCTTCCCCACAAAACTATGAAAGTATATTATTTGTCCAGGGCTCTTACACTGTTTTGGGGGGACATGGACAATAAAAAAAGTAAACAAATGGGAGAAGGTCAAAGAGTAAAGGTGAAAGGAACAAGGCAAGACCGCAGAAAGGGACAGCCAAAGAGGGGTGGCTACTCTAGCTAGGATGTGCAGGAAGGGCATTTCTGGGGAGGTGACATTTAAGCTGAGACCTGAGTGATGAGAAGGAGGTGGGGAACAAAAGACCATCTGGGGACAGGAGGCTCTAGCCAGAGGGAAAATCAAATGCTGAGGAATTGAAGTGGGAAAGGACCTTTGATCATGCAGGGGACAGAAAGGAGCTCAATGTGGCTGCGACAGAGCATAAGAGCGGCCAGTGATGTAAAATGAGATTTGGGTCTGGCTGACTACAGTAAGGACTATGGATTTTAAGATCAGTGGGAAGCAACTAGATGGTTTTAAGCAGGGTGTGGTATGATTTTATTTTCATTTTATATCTAAGGCCATAAAGTTGAATGAGAAATGAAATTTGAAGCAAGGTCTGTTTCACTACAGAGCCTTGCTTTCAACTGCCATGCAAGTGAACTTGCTCTGTGATTGATAAGCAAGTGTCTCTGTGTATTAGTGCTCACACATGTTCGTTCTGTGTGTCTACACATGCCGGTGTTGATTTGACAGTCTTCGTTCTCAATGAGGGGTGATTTTGCCCCCCAGGGGTATTTGTCCCTGTCTGGAGACTCTTTTTGGTTGTTACAGGTTGTGGGGGCCGGGTGCTGCTACATCCAGTGGGTAGAGACCAGGGATGCTGGTAAACACCCCACAATGCACAAGGTGGCTCCTAGGATAAAGAATTATCCAGTCCAAATATCAGTCCTGTCTTCTCACATGTGCAATTGTGGGTCAGCTCAAATGAAACGCGAGACTCCTTCCAATTCTCTCAGTATGTGTTCTTAGGAGACAGCCTTCAAAGCAGGCAGCATGCCAATTCCTAAGCAGCCAGGCAGGGGACGATGTACCAAGCAATTCCCGACAGCAAGCTGGTGGATGCAGATGGGCCTGGCTCTGACTGAGTGGAATGGGCTCTCCCTAGGCTTCTCAGCACTCAATCTGGGTGTTGGGGCTGGAAGCCTCAGAGGGTGACCAACCTGCAGTTACATTTTCCCACTGTGTCTACTCCCATAGTCCCCACTCTCCAGGGAGATCTGAACACATCACCCCTGTTTCACACCAGACTCCCCATTCATGGAGAAATTTGGTGCATGGTCACACATCTTCCACTTACCAATGCCCAGACAGACTGCACATCAGATTGCACATTATACCCACTAAAATGGAGTGTTTTCCATGAGGCACTCGCTGTGTTAAATGCTTTTATATGGCATCTTTTTATTTGGATTCCTTCCAAAGCAAACCTCGAAGCAAAAATTTGGGAGCAAGTAGTTTCATTGGAACTGATCCAGGAATTACTATGATGGAATAGGGAAGTAAGTGAAGGGAGAGCAGCCCATTTATGGCTTTTAATGAAGGAGTTACTACTCTGGGCAACTGGGGCTGGTGCCCCCTGAGATCCTCTAGAGACAACGTGTAAAACAGATGAAGGTAGGTTATCCTCCATCTTCTAGTCCCAAAAGAGCACTGTCAGGGACTCCAAAAAAAGGGAGGCAAGTAGAGGAACCATATGCAGGTAGCTTCCAGGTAGGCTGAGGGGATGTGGGCAGAAACCAACAGCATCTGCTACATCTCCCAATCCACTAAGAAAAGAATTAAGATAATTCCGTTTTAGATGGGACAATAGGCGTTGGAAGAGTTTACATCAGCCTGCCCAAGGCCACATAATTAATGAGGTGTGGAATCAGAATTCAAACTCAGGTCTGTCTGACTACAGAGCCCACATTCTTACTTGTATTCGCTTCCTGAGGTGGCCATAGCAAAGTACTAGAGAGTTGGTGGCTTAAACATAAATGTACTGTCTCACACTTCTGGAAGCTTGAAGTCTGGGATGAAGGTGTCAGCAGTGCTGATTCCTTCTGGAAGGCTCTGAAGGAAGGTTTTTCCATTACTCTCTCCTAGCTTATGGCATTCCTGGACTTGTGAGTACATCACCCCATCTCTTTTTTTATCTTTACATAGTGTTTTCCCCTGTGTGCATGTCTCTATGTCTAAATTTCCCCCTTTAACTAGGGCCTCAGTCATACTGGATGGGGGCCCACCCTAATGACCTTGTCTTAACTAATTACATTGCAACAACCCTATTTCCAACTAAGGTCACATACACAGGTAGTGGGGGTTAGGACTTAATATGAATTTTGAGGGGACACGATACAACTCATGACATCCACCATGCTTGCTGCAGCCCCTCGATGCTCCATGAACCCTGTACTGCATGCTATTTTTGATCCTTTGAGCTTCTCTACTGCACCCGGGACAAGGTGCCCTTTCACTTCTGCCCCCAGCTGCTTTTGGTGGCTGCACCCCTCAAGCAGTGGGTGTGACTGGGTCATGGCAAGAGAGCAGAGCATGGGATAGAAGAAGTCTAGGGAAAGGCCTCAGCGCGGGGGCTTGGGCCTGAGGTCCACTTCGCTCTCACCTTAATCACTGAGATTCAATCACCAATACAGTAAAGAAAAGTATTATGGAAATAAAACACTGCTAAAAATCTTTCTAAAATTGCGAGTGCATGCAATGAGCAGTCTGTGTTTATAAAGAACAAATTATGCCAGACACACTAGATTTTGCCTTTGAGGGAACTAAGAAATTAAGGGATGGGAATGACAGGAGAGATACAATACATCTTGATTTTAATACAGCAATTGATACATTGTCTTGTAGAATTGTGCCTGCAAAATTAATTCAAATTGACTTGGTGAGGAGAACTGTCCCTGGGGTTGAAAACCAGTGGAAAGTTAAACAGACAAATAATGATTAAGGAGAAAAGCAAAGCCCACAGCCCTGAGGTAGGGAAAGGAGGGAGGGTGATATAAAAGAGGGGAGGCCTTTCTTGTCTCTCAGATTCAGAAATGTGTGGAGGTGCGAAGGGGAGGCAGTGCTTGTTTGGGGAGGTGGGGGAAGGGCTGCGGAGAGAAATGCTGACCAGAAGCCTCCCAGATGGAGGGCTTCACCGCCCACCAAACAGACAGTCACAGTCTGCATGGAGTGAACTCACTAGAAATAAAGACAGTTGAACTCAGCGGCAGTGTCAGGTACTAAGTTTTGATTCTGGTTTTTGCTTTTCCAAATGCACATTTAAAGTGAAGTCACCCATTCTTCAGAACCATAGAAACTTGTCGTGGACTCAGAGTGTTGGAGCTGGTAGAGGACTTAGTGAAGGGGCCCTTCTCTGCACAGATGGGGAAATTCAAACACAGAGAGAAGACTGGAGACTCAACTCTCATGTTCATAGAGTTGATGGGATAAGGCCCAGGAAACACCATTTCTAACAGGTTTATCAAGGGTGATTCTGATCTGTGTATTACACAGAGAAATACAGGCTTGCACTCACATCTTATCCTTCCTTCCTCATAATTTCTCTTTTTTCCTTTCCCTCCCCTCCCACCTTGCTTCCTACCCCTCTTCCTTTCCTCCTTCCCACCTTCCTTTCCTCCTTTCCCTCTTCCTTCCTTCTTGCTTACCACAACATTTTTGTTCTGTGCCCACCTTAAGGATACTAGGGATGAAGAGGTAAAAGTGACTATAGTCTTTGAGAAGCAGACAGTTGGAATAGCCCATGGGAGAGTTTACAGGAAATACAGGGAATAGAGATCATGTTAAAGGCAGTGCAAACATCCACAAATTCCAGACAAGTTGGAAAGTATAGAACAAAGACTTGGTTTTCTTAATAAATATACTGCAAGGGGCAAGATTATGAGAGAATCTGTGACTAAAGGCGACTGAGGGAACAGATCAGTCAATTGCAATGTGAGACATTACTTGCATCCTGATTTAAGCAAACTGAATGTTTAAAAAAAGCATTCAAGAAATAATAGGAAAAATTTGAATTTTGTGGATAATTGATGATATAAGCAATTAAAAGCTATGTTGATGATCTCGTAGTTATTTTTTAAAGATTCCTTACCAGACAAAAATACTAAAATATTTATAAATAAAATGATATATAGAATTGGCTTCAAACTAACTCAGTGTATATGAGTGTGTGTGTTTGTGTTTGCGTGTTCATGTAAGATGGGGGGTGTCTACTGTCTAGATCAAAGTTTCCCATGAGTTGATAATTGTAACTGATGATGGGTATATGAGAGCTCATTGTACTATACTCTATACTCTGTATATGTTTGACATTGTCATAATAGAAGTGAAAGAACGAAAGGAGGATAAAAAGGCAGGGGAGGGTAGAGAAGGAAGCCCAAGTCAGTAGATAAACCCTAATACCTTAGAAAAATCCTGCATATAATCCCTGTCTCCGGACTGTTCTCTGCCAGTTCCCCTCCAAGAGCTTCTGCCTTGTGATTGTCCACTCACGTTTTGAGGTCTGCTGGATCAGTGTTGATTGTCGACGGTGGTTTTCTCCCAGTTCCCAAACTCACCCTTCCTGCCAGGTAACTCTTGCAGAGCCAAAGTCCGCTATCCTGGCCATAAGCTCAGCTATCCTCTCCTGTGTCTCATTCCTCTGCTTACTCCTTCCACATGCTCTGGGGCGTGTGGTCCTGGGTAATGTCCTGGCGTGGCCATCAAACATTTGTGTAAAGTTGGACATTTATTTGACATCTCTAAGCCCAATTCCTCATCTATAAAATGATGATAATCGTCCTGATTTTGTAAGTGCCGTACTACACGAATAGTGCTTAGCTACATACCTGCGAAAATGCCATTGGCATCAATCCCCTTGTTCTCACACGCCTGTCTCGTGCACTCAGGAACGGTCCCTGTTCTGCTCCAGTAGCACCTGCAGACAGCACCTGGTTCCTCTTTTCCCAGATGCTGAGCACCTGCCTGTCCCTCCGCGCTGATGTTGACACTCCCCCTGCTCTTGGTTCTTAGCTCCTCAGTGGCCTGGCTTCCCTGCCTAATTCGGAATCTTGGCCTCTCTACCTCCTTGCCCTGAACCATCAACCTTCTGAGAACACTGGTCCAGCAGGGCCTAAAGAGTCTCTAGTGATCTCAAGGCATTTCACATACTTGTTAGAAAGCAGAACACGGCTGTTTGTGATATTGATTTTCCCAAATTTTAACCGCAAACTTGGAGAAGTAAAGGAAAACTATCAGAGATATTGCCCCAACCCCA
Organism: Mirounga angustirostris; assembly: GCF_029215605.1. Taxonomy (NCBI): domain Eukaryota; kingdom Metazoa; phylum Chordata; class Mammalia; order Carnivora; family Phocidae; genus Mirounga; species Mirounga angustirostris. The sequence continues at coordinate 37,185,887 of NW_026991716.1, forward strand.
CATGAACAAAGCAGTGATTCCAGCTGGGGACTGGGGAGAGGACTGCTTGTCAAGGCCTGGCCGGAGCAAGAAAGATTGTACTTCCCATTCTCTTTGCACAAACAAGAAAACCCTTTTGTGGTGGTGAAAGCTGATTCCCTCCTCTATGATCTCCCTAGACATTATGGAGACAGGCAATTTCTAAAGCATTTATTCAACAGCCAGGAGCCCACCATGAGGCAGGCACTAAGTTCTAAAATTGAATTTATTTCCTTTATTACATCTCAGGAAAGATTGGGAAGCCTTGTCAGTGAAGACTCCAGGTAGACTTTCTATGCCTTTACAGAATAAAATGTGTGTTGCTTAGTGCGTTGCTATTGTTCCTGTGGCTTCCTTGGAGGAAAAAATAAGATTTTGGCCTCATGGGGTGTTGGCAAACAGAGGGGCTGCAATATTTCAGTGATGAGCTTGAAGGGGTAGGAGTTGCCCTTTTTTTCCTGAAGTCACTTTAATTCGCTAGAGTTGTTCATTTGGAGTTGTATTTTAGGGGAGAGAGGAGAAGGTTGTTGCTGTTTTCATTTATGTGTTTGTTTTTTTAGGTAGTATACACCCATTTTATTTTATTTTTATTTATTTTTTTTAGTATGCTCCACTCCCAACAGGCGGCTGGAACTCATGACCCTGAGATCATGAGTTGCATGCTCTACCAACTGAGCCAGCAAGTTTGTTGCTGATTTTAAAGATCAGCTTGGGGGCGCCTGGGTGGCTCAGTTGGTTAAGGGACTGCCTTCGGCTCAGGTCATGATCCTGGAATTCCTGGATCGAGTCCCGCATCGGGCTCCCTGCTCAGCAAGGAGCCTGCTTCTCCCTCTAACCCTACTCTCTCTCTCTCATTCTCACTCTCTCAAATAAATAAATAAATCTTTAAAAAAAAAATAAAGATCAGCTTGAAGTAAGGTGTTGATTGGATCATCTAGAAAAAAATTTTTTGACCGTAGAATCTGCTAATTTGTCACCAGTATCTAGTCTCCCTTTTTCCTCTCAGCAATTGAATCCCTCACGTCTCAGCTCTGGCTTCCCATCAGCACACGCTCGCCAGTCTCCCCTGTGGCTGACTATGCGGCCAAGCTTTGCCAACAAATTTAAGGAGGAATGCCCTTGAAATATTTAGGTGTCCATGCCATTTTGTCAGCCGGACATAGTGCTCATGAATCAGAGGTGACCATGTGGATGAGAGTGATATTCTAGAAGAGGAATGTGGGACCCTGGATGACCATATCAAGCTGAGGCATCTACCCACCATGGACCATCTTCCCACCTCTGGATGGTCACAGAAGAGAAAAGTATACCCACTGAATTTCTATGATCTTTTATCACAGCAGATTAGCCTATACCCTACCTAACATATTCTTTACTATAGAAAAATTATTAAAACCCTTCTTTGTGTATCTTTGATAAAAACCATCACAATCTCCTCCTACCTCACCCCAAAAGTCACAAATGCTTATGTCCCCCTGCTCTGGGCAACACTCCAAACAAAGAGTCTTCGTAAGTAGCTTGCTGGGTTTGGGCTCTTTTACATTCTGTTGGAAAAGCAATCATTTCCCCGCAAAACTTTAAAATGTATGCTGTAAGCCATGAACAGCTTACTTCTGAAAAACATAGTTCACCCTTGAGAAATGCGGGCTTTACGTGCATTGATCAGTCTGTGTTGGAGAATATGTCTGAGTTCTAGAAATGCAGGCTAGACCAGCGAGGTGGCTTCTGATTATACTGAATGTTCTCTAGAGTGCCGCGTCAAACCAGAGGGCCCTTGGAATTCATGCTTGCCCTGCCCAGGGGCTCTGTCTCTGGCCATTTGGTTAAGATTTTGGGGCCATGAGACAATTGTTCCTTGGCAAGGAACAGCCCAGCAAGGTGAGAGGTGGGGTGGGGATTATACAAAGTAAAGAAGTTGTATTTCCTTCCATGTCAGAAGAGAGAAGAATAAAAGAGCAGGGAAAATCACAGTAATAAATTTTAAAAATCCTGGCCAACCTACCTTTAGGCAGGAGAAAGTTGTTGGGAAATCGAGCAAACAATGACAGCATGCCACACACGACTCCTGGAAGGCTGGGTGTTACTTGTGTAAGAAGCCTGAGAAAAAGGACACAGTCCTGATGAAAATTAAACACCGGATCCTGGTGGGTGAGAAGAAATGATTCCACCTTTGATCTTGGTGTCTGTTAGGCTGAGGAGCTGACAAAATGCCCAAACCCCTTTACTGAAACAAAGATAATGGTGCCAATAACCCCTGCCACCTTAACCGGCCTGGCCCAGCAGCGGGGAGACCTTCAGGGGAGGGCCAAACCCAACCAGACCCTTCATCATTTCTGACTCCAGCAGCCAGGACAGCACTGGGCTCCACCCTGGCTCCTCAGCAAACCCAGTTTCACAGCCGTGAGGCTGTCTCTGCCTGTGGTGAGTCTCAGATATGCCAGAATCCACTAAGCAGCAGCCTCCCCTAAGCCCCTGAGCGACCTGGCAGATGGAAAACACCAGATTGCTGCCCTACAGACCCGGGTTCAAATCCTAGCTCTGCTACTTTGTAGTTGAATCATCTTGGACACAATACTTAATGGTTCTTTCTCCTTTTCCCCCTCTGTTAATTCAGTGTCGTTTAAAGATTTAGGAAGTGCGGCGATATGAAATGCCTGCCCTTCTGTGAAGATGAACACTTTTTCTTTCTTGGTCATCAGTCTCCTAAGGTCCCTGCCCTGCCTTGAAGCCTGGGTTCTTCAATCCTTGTCCACTTATTCTGTTCCAGATGGGACCGACTTTCAGACTCTGTGCTCACCCAGACCTTGGTGAAGGCTGCCTCTCCTTTATCTCCCCCCACACCTCTGTTGTGGGTCAGCCTTAGAGCCGCCAGCCCCATGCTGCCCTCCTGGGCCACCCTGTACCCCCAGAGGCTGAGATGCTGAGCTTGCCCCATGGAGGCCCAGAGGGAAGGGTTGGCTGGGAGGAGTGAGCTGAGAAAACCTCCCCGGGCTTTCCCACTGTGTGCCAGGGTCAAAAACCTGTTGGTGAACTTCAGATCTTGTCTCTACTACTTCACAGCCGTGTGACTTTGAAGCTGCCTTTCCTCTTGACTTCTAAGTACCTGTCCTCCTTTAAATCTGTTGGACTCAGGGCTGCTGTAATCTGCAACTGAAGAGATCCACCACTCACAGGAGGGCTGCATTCAAAGCCCTCGTCACCTCGGCAAGAAAAAATTTCCTCCCAACAGGTTCTAATGCATGACTCCTGAGTCTCCTTCCAGCGGGGTCCACTCCAGCCCCTCCAGCCCCATCCCTCCCTCTTGGTTTTCAGTGCCACTTGCGTCCGTCAGCCTCTGGGCGGCCCATTGCACTCCACCTCTTTCTCCATCAAGGCCAAGACCAGCGTAGGCTGGGCAATGATTGAAAAATGGGATCAGGGGATAAAAAATGCTTCTCTGGCTCTGGATGAGACCAAGGACTCACTGCTACTTGGATGAGCTGTCAGAGCACTGTGTACCGCTTAGCTGGGGAAGCAAGGTAGTGGGGAGGAGTCATTCAAGGACTTCTTGCTAATTGTTGCTGTCAGCTTCTCCCAGGAGGTACAGGAGGTGCCTTCACAGGTCAGGGAGTTGAGCTAATCGCTTGCCTGTCTATAGAACTGTCCCGGGTTCCTAGCATCCGGGTCACATCTTTCTGTGGACACGCTGTTTCAGGCTAAGACGTCTCTCTGGCTGTGGCTCTCCAGTAGGGTCAGTCAGTAATGAGTGAGCAAGTACTATGTGCCAGCCTTCTTCCTGAGGGTAAACCTGACTGCCCTGCATCAACCTTTATTCTTAAAGCACCTACTAGGGACACCACGCAGCAGAAGAAATTGTGAGCCTCCTTGCTCTTAAGGAAATAAAGACAGTAAGTGTCAAAACTGGAAGAGAATTTGGGGACAATTTCTTCTGGTGTTTCTCAAGTGTTAGTGGGAAAAGTTTTTTTTTCAAGTGAAATCTTAGTCATTACTCAATACCAAGTAAGAAGCCGAGGGGGTGCCGCCCTGGTAAAGTGGGGTAGGTACAATGACCCCTCTGCCCTTTGCCCTTTTCAGGAGCCCCACAGGTGTCCACACATCCCAGTGGAGACCTCTGGCCAGGCCATGGTCATGGTTTTGTTTCCCCGTCGGATTCCATGTAGAATCCAAATAATGTCATTTGCATTCCTAAAGGTATTCCAAACACAGTATAAAGAATATTGATCCTTCCAACTCTTAGTGGTTTATGGAAGAGAAAATTGAAACCTGGGAGAGGACATGACATCCCCAGGACCCCAGCCTAAGGCTACTCATTGGACATTTTCCCACAGCATGCTACCACCAGCTGAAAGGCTCTCCAAGCCTCTCCATTTTGTCCCGAGCACAGTGTCCCATCTGGTTCCTTTTTGACTGTTCACGATCCTGGCAAGTGAGTCACTTTACATGAGACAGAGTCTATCAGCAAGGGTGTTGGGTGAAAGGTCACGGTGCCGGGGCCGGCAGGGGAGGGCAGAATTTTGACTCTGAGCTCTAGCTATTTGGGACAATGAAGGCACAGACACCAGTCTAATTATGGGCCTGTCATTATTCGTTAACTCTGCACAAGGTGCAGATGCAAGAGGCATGAGGGGAAACTGGGAACACGAGAAAGAACTCAACAATGGGGGCTCTGGGGAGAGCAGGCGTGCTGATCATGAGGACCTGGGCACCCCACCCCCCTCATACCCTCATCCCCTCCCCTGACCCCAGCTGGCCCTTCAGTGCCCAGAGAATTGTTAGGCAAAGGCCAAGGGCCCCAGTCTTCCCTCCTGTACCAACCCTGTGCCCACCCCGGGCAATGAGGTCTGCTTCTCTACTCTCCGGCAGCTGGCACAAATCACTCATTCACGTGTTCATTCCTTCAAAAAATATGTATTAAATACCTACTATGTGGTGGCAATTTTCTAGGCACTGAGGATACAATGGTGACAGGGGTCTGAGTTTTGGTGGAATGGTCAGAGGCAGTCTGAAGAGGAGACATTGGAGGAGGGACATGAAGGAAGTGGAGGGAGGGAGAACCAGGGGCAAAAGGCCTGGGGCAGGGTTGCCCTGTGCCTGGGATACTGAGGGAGAGCCAGGGGTGGAGCAGAACGAGAGAGACTGGTGGGCGGTGAGGTCAAATTCATACTCAGGGGACAGGGATGAGGTACAGGGTCCAAGATGAGGTTGGTCCAGCAATCCAGATCTGTGATGTGGGAGCAAGATTAGGGTGGTACAGTGGGGTAGTGAGAAGAGGTCAGAGTCTTTTGTTTACAGAGTTTATGTCTTATACATTCCAACATCTCATCATCTACCCTGGGGATTGCTCCCTGTCACGATTTTGCCTGTCTCAGATCACAGAGTAATAAAGGGACTTAGAAATTCTCTCAGGGCCCTCCCCACATGGGAACGTCTCTCATCGCATTTGCTTTGCTTCTCCTAAGGGGGTCCTTGGCTAATGGGAGACACAGATCTCTTACCCAGAGTGGGCTCCCAGGAGCTGGAAGCAGGGTGGGCGTGAGTGGAGAGGGGTCATGTCATTGTCCAGGAGCACAGGTGGGTAAGCAATGGCCCCACTGATGACTCAAGATGCTCAAGACACAGAGGGACCGAAGAGAGGGCGGCAGGAAGTGGTAGGTGGGGGCAGCTGGCATGGCCAGCTTCTCATTTGGGCAGAGGCTTGGAATTTTATGATCCATGCCTCTGCACCCCCAGTGAGGCAATGCTGGACTCTCTCAGGCCAAAAACCATGCTCACCCACATGACCACATGCCAGATTCGAGGTTGCCAGAACATTTCCAGGACAGGACCCTGGGCTTGTACTGAGGCTGTCTGCCTGCTCCTCTCCTCTCCTTCCTTTGCATATTTAGCCAAAGTGGCAGTTCTAGAAAATGACAAGACTTTGTCAACATATGGGCTGCCATTTTGGAGGAAAGACATCATAGTTTACCCATGTCAGTGGGAGTAGGAGATAACTGATATGGTATTGAACTAGATAGTTGTATTAAACAGATCACAGGATTTTATTTACAATTTTAAATATAATATATAATTATATACATAAAAAGATGGATTTTGGCAAGTTTCCTGAGGTGCCAACAGGAGCTACTAATTCCAGCGTGACGATTCTTATCCTTTGTGTGTGTTTCTGTCCCCTCGACCAGACATAAAGTTCGCAAGCTCCCACCCTGTTCACGGCTCTTGTCAAAGCTGATGCGCTTTCAGTGCCTGCTAAATGAATGGACAAGAAAATAAAGAGAGGCTAGCTGCCTTCTACCCCAATGCACGGTGCCTGGGGCATGGAAGAAAGTGAGTTGAGGATTGTCAAGATGATTACTTTTGCCCATCTTAGGTCCCACTTCCCTCAAGGGTCTACTCACAGTTTCCTGAGGTGAGAACTTAACAACTAAAGGCTACAGGAAGGAAGCCCCACCTTCCTTGGGGGCTGAGAAGATTTTATTTATTAAACTTTCAGGGCAATACACTAACATGATTTAACGTGTGTCTTCTGGAGACGAGATTTGCTGGGGAAGTTGGTTGGGGACAGTTTGGGTATTTTTCAAATCTTGGGATAACGGCCCACTTGTCTTAGAATAAGCCTGGCCCCCTTACAGGAGGAAGGTCCTACCCAGACAATCAGAGCCACAGCCCTTGGGCAAGGGACAAGCGAGAAGCAGGCTGTGGAGGCTTCTTTGGTCCAGTCACAATGGTGACAGTAGTTATGAACGTCTTGATGGGGCTTTCCGGGGCACAATATAATATCTCACACCTTCTCTCTGACCCCACTGTACCTGGGCGGGAAAAGCCCAGTGTGTCTTGCCATTTCACCCTCAGAGATTCAGAAAGGGCCAAATGGCACCCACGGTGCTGCCGCCGGAAGTAAGAACCAAGACTGTGTTTGAGCCCCGATTACCCGATTCCAAATCCTCCGTCCCCGTCATCCCACCATGAAGCTCCCTCTACCAGCGTGAAGTTCAGAGCAGGAAGGGGCCTGAGCCCCTCATACAGCTGAGGCCCAGGCAGGAAGGAGTGAATGGGGTCCCCACGCCCGGTGTCCCACAACATATTCCATTCCCCTGGTATTCTCTGTCCCCTTGACATTTGTCCCACCACCTCCATTTTGCTCTCCAGACTGTTTCCTCTGCACCCACAAGACAGCTGTGGCAGTTTACAGATGTTTACCAGCAGGCAGATAGAGGAGGAAACTAATTGGAATATAAACTATTAAATTAAATTCCCCCTCTTCAAATGCCGCCCGGATTTGCACTACCTGAGAATTTCAATCAATGCTGGTAACTTGATCCTGCCGCTAATGGAAAGCAACAGAAAGTGTTTGGCCTGCCATCAGTGGCAGACGAACTTAGAGGGGAAGGGATTCCGTGTGGATGGGTATCACAGTAAGTCACCTGAAGGTGCAGCTCTCTGGAGCTCCAGGAAATGCCATTAAACAAGCAGGGAAAAGGTTTCATTTCCCAGAGCTTGTGTATTAGAAACACCCCCTGGCGGATTGGTGGAGGCTCTCAGGGAGATGGGGTCTGGGCTTCTGTCCATGACATTTTTTTTAGGAACTCAAGGAGACAGTGGATGTCAGAGAAGAATGGTAGGGGGGGAAAGAATATGGATTTCCTCCCTGCACCAAAACAGGGGTAAGGCTCGTACCCAAAGAATCTGTCCGAAAACCACCCACTGATAGGCCAAAGGGATGGAACTTGGGCCCTCAAAACTTTATAGCACAGAAGGGCCCTGGGCTGGGAGTTCCTCGGTTCTAGTCCCAGTGCCACCATTTATTAGCCATGCGATCTTAGGCAAGTCATTTCTTGGTGGTTCTATTTCCCTCCTCTGTAAAAGGGATGTGAAATCTTTTTGAGAACTGCCAAGTGATGTACAATTGTGAGTAATAATATGTGCTGGAAGGGGAGGGGGGAAGAGGAGCACCCTGAGAGATTTTCTTCTAGATCCCACAGACTTTAGGGTTGGTCTTTGGATCCAAGTGGGACAAGAGGGACCAAGGCCTCTTGTACTTGAAGGGTGGGCTTGGCCAGGGCGGCCATCCTGGAAGTGTCCTCTGGGAGGCAGCAAAGAAGGTGATATGGATCCCCGATACCCTGACTCCTCTCTGCTCTGGGATCCTTGGAGTGTAAAGGTGGAGGAAGGCCAAGGGTTGTGGATATATCAGCCAAAATGTAACAGATAGAAAGGTAAGGTGCTGGAGTTCCACCCGACCTGCTAGGGCCCTACTTGCTGGTGATCTTCACTGTCTTTGGTGGGGTCCCATTGCCTTTCTCTTCCCCCAGACACTGGGCCTCCTTCTTTGAAGACAATACCCCCTCCCCCCTCTGAAAATAAGATCCTTCCAGGTCCTCCTTCCCTCCAATCATTCATTGCTAGTCCCAAAGAACTCGTGATTCTTTCCCTCTCAGCATGGGCTCTCTTGACTGGTCAAGAGACAATTTTAAGCCCCTTTTCTTGAGGGCAATATAAACTACCTTACTTAAGTCACAAGAAAAAAACAAGTCAAAAACAACTGAGCACCTGTTAAAAGCCAAACACTGTCACCTAGTTTATATATACTAATCTCAGTTACTCCACATAATAACCAGTTAAAGTGGGTGCACCCATTTTTCAGATGAAGAAATTGAGGCACAGAGAGGTTAGATATCTTTTACAAGATCACACAGGTGATAAAGCGATAGAGCAGGGATTTGGGAGTTCTCTGACTCCAATACTCCTTTCCACCATGCCAGCCACCTAAAATCATGCGGATGCTCAGGGAGGCAGACTTCAGAAAGACTGGAAAATGCAAAGATATAGAGCCATTAAAGAAGCTAGACTGGGTTTCTTCCTCCGTTCTGGATCTCTCTGTAATAACAAGCCTCCTGGGGCCAGTCTGTTCTTTATTGAGTGTCCTTTTGCTGGATCCCTAAGATGGCTGTGTTTCTCCCTTACTTCCTCATCTTAATTCACTCCCTTGTTTCTCAGCAAGCCTATGCTGCTCTGGGTTGTTTTCCCCCCAGATAGCAAAGTTATTTTCCCATCCTCATTCAAAATATGGTGTTTGTGTATATACGGGTCCATATATATGGGTCCATAGATGCTAAATGGGAGCACAGAGTATTCCCTTTAACCTTCTACACATCCTTAAGGCAGGTCTTGGTGTCTCTGATTCTTAGACAAGGTAACTGAGGTCCAGAACCACCAAGTGAGCTGCCCAATGTCACACAGATAACCAAGCCTCAGCCTCAGCTTGGTGTAGTTCCAGAGGCCGGGACACTAACCCTACCCAAAGGGTACCATCAGGAAGACAAACTACTTCCCCATCCTTTCCACTCTGGATAGGACCCAATACTGTTAATTTAATATGGAGAAGTAAGTCTATAACAAACAGCTGTCCCTGACACTGTGCCAGGATAGAAGAAAAATATGTAATATGCCCTCAACATGAACATGACCTCCTTTTGGTCCTGCAACTTCCTTCGAGGGTGTCTCCTCCTACCCTCCATGTCCCTTTCCATCTCCCTCGAGCAGCTCTCTATTTACACTTTTCCATAAATGCCAGTGCTCTGCAGGGCTCCATCTCAGCCCATTCTCTCTGCAACCTCCACCGGACCAGCAGATCTGAGGAACCTGGGGCCGGGCCGGCCGCAATGCACACAGCAGACTGAGTGTCAAACGGGAGCTGCTGTTTGTCCGACAACCAGGTAAGACCGCTGCCTGGCTACAGGCCCTGAACTATCACCGGGTGCAATAAAGTGCCCAAACAAAACAAGACTGGGAACCCCCCACAAAGCCCAGAGCTGCAGGATTGTCCCTTGTTGGCGTTTCTGGTTTCCCAGGACAATTGCATCTTTCTGAAGCATTTCTCTCCTTCCTTTGGATTGATAACACCCGGATCTGTCATCTTCAGCCCGGGTCAGTCTCTGACCTTCAGGATTTGTGCACTGAAGTGTCTGCTGACCAGCTTACCCTGACCCAACATGGCCACAGTTGAAGCATTTCCTTACATCACCGCGTCCTCCTGCCTGCATTCTGCAATCCTTCTCTTTCAACCAGTCACCCCAGCTAAAATACTGAGTCCTACTGGGCTGTTCTGTCTCTCTGCACATCTAATGACCAAATCTTGCTGATGGTTCATTTTTCCCTCATCTCCAGCCTAACCTGCCTTACTTCAAGCTATTACCCCTCCCGTGGAACATTGTCCTAGCCTCCTATCTTGGTGCCTCTCCCCTCACATCCATCCCCCATTACAGCCCAAGTCATTGACCAAAACTACAAATATAGAGCTACTTCCAATTTATAAGCCATAGCCTGTAGGAAGACTCAAGCTCAGCTCAGCATTCAGGACCCTTCTGCAACCTGGCAGCACCCTCCTCCAGAGCCACCCCAGCCCCCACTTTGTTCTTTGGACACAGTACTCTTCGTACTTATCCTGCATATACCATGGACTATCATATTGCTGAGTTTCTTCTCCCTTTACTCCCTCTGCCTGGAAGACCCTTTCTCACCCTCCCACCCCTATCTTTGAGAAACTGCTACCTTTGCTGAAACCGTACATTAGTGCCACCTCTTCTGAGAAGCCCTCCCTGATTTCCCTCTAGTCTGAATCAGGCACCCTCCTTGCCACTATCCTGTGGCACCACTCACAGGATTTTTAACACTGCCTGTTTACTGTCTGTAACGCCGTGTTACAGACACTGGAGTTTTCTCCCCAACATCATCACCCTTTTTCCTGATTTTATTCAAGCAGGAAATGCTCAGCACAGGGGAGGTTGGCTGTAGGAGTAGTTAACACTTACTGTCAGCCAAATACTGTGCTAAGCACTTCCTTACAGCACCATTAAGGTCTAATTGTCACCATTTTACACAAAGGGAAACTGAGGAGGAGAGAGGTCAAGCACCCTGCCCAAGGTTATGTAACTAAGAATTGGTGGAGTCAGGTTTTGAACTTGGCCATGTGGCTCCAGAGGCTATACTCTTAATGGAGATGTGACACTGTCTTTCTCGTGAACGGTGCACCACCCCTGGCCCACAGCAGCAAGCTATAGCCACCACGTTCCAATCTGCCGTGATTTGTGCTGGAACAGGCATGTGACCTGGTATGACTGATGGCATATAAAAAGAAGTCAGCTGAAAACTTCTAGGAAGGAGAGTCTTCCCCAATAAAAAGAGAGAAGTGAAGGTCCCTGACCCACCTCCGTCTTTGGACACTGGGAGGCTACCTGGGAGCCAGGGACAATGATGTCACCATCTGAGGGGGAAACACCACTGACGCGCAAGCACAGTAGAGCAGGGGGATGGCAAGGCCTGTGTTCTTGGTAACATTTCAAAGCTGATGAGCCAGCAGGCTCTGCAGACCCCAGTCCTGGACTTCTTTCTTGTTTTATGAGATAATGGATATCTGTATTGCTTAAGCCATGACTAGATGAGCATTCTGTTACCTGCAACCCAACCGTACACTTCAGTGCCTGGAATCGTGTCCAGAACACAATGAGCCCTCCATAAAGGGCTGCTTAATGAAAAACAAAAGCGTGGGTGTATAGCTGGGCAAAGAGGTTGAACTCAGAGCACTGCATGAAGATGCAAGAAGATTAATTTCTCTGAGCCTGTTTTCTCATTGAGGGGCTGGGCTCAATGAGCTCAGTCGGTAGCCACTGGCTCCATTTCGAGTACAAGAAAAGATGAGCTTCCAGTTGTGTGGGATCCCCTCACAATCATTCATTGCTAGTCCTTGGCAAACTGGCAGAGCCTGTCCAAGGGCAACAAGCTCAGTGGGGAGTTTCAAAGAAGCATGTCACAGAAGAGGGAATGGTAGGGGGTCCTCCCTGGGGCCAGTCTCTGCAACAAAGAGAGCTACAAAGTCCCCTTCTTTCCTGATCTTTGAGACAGGTCTATAAAATTAGGAAGCATCAAGGGGCACCTGGGTGATGCAGTAGGTGATGTCCAACTCATGATTTCGGCTGAGGTCATGCATGGTCTCAGGGTTGTGAGATCGAGCCCAACATCAGGCTCAGCATTCAGCGCAGTCTGCTTGAGAGTCTCCTTAAGATTCCCTCTGCCCCCCTCCCCCGCTCTCGTTTTCTCTTTCTCTTATATAAATAAAATCTTATAAAATTAAAATAGTATCAGAAGCTTCGGGATGACTTGCTTGGTTCACTGTGGATTCCTGCGGGCCACCCAGGGGCCTTCTCTTCATCTACCACCAGCAGCTGGCCGGAACACCATAGACACAGTGCACAAGCCTCACTTTCTTTGTAGGATCAACCAATCAGATAACACCAATGGGGATCACTGAGCCACCAGTTAGTGTCGTTCATGGGAACCAAAGGAGTTGGGACGGCGTCTAACGCACCCTAATGTTGCAAGCCCACCCTTATCCAAGCCTCCGAGCTCCCCGTGTCTGCCACTTTGCCATCGCTGGGCACCCTTTGTGGATCCCTATGTGAAACTGGAGGCCAGCTCCATGTTCTCTCCCGTTTCCCCATCAAAAGTCTGCACTCTGAAAGGTCGAATATCGGTCAGCTCTGTGTTAGTGTGACATGAAGTCCTTCTCTGGGTGATTTGCTCACTGAATCTCCTTTCCCCTAGGGTCCCTTTGATTCGTCCTGCAAGCTTTGTGTCAGTTCCTCACCATTGTTTTGCACGGTTTAGCTCTTATTTATTTCACTTGTTTTCTGGTTCCCCAACCAGACTATAAGTCCCTCAAAGATAATGCCAACCTCTTCCACCGATACTTAGGATTCAGGTATTCGTTCATCCATTTATTCCACAAACATCTGCTGGGTGTATCTTAGGTACAAGGCTCTCTGCTACACCTGACCTTTCAAAAATGAAAAGTACAGCCCTACTTTCTAGATCTTACAGCCAATCTATATGGGGGAAACAAGCTGTAGACACAGATAGTTACATCCCCTTTTCTTGGATGTCCAAAGGTTCACCCCCTTATGCGTTGACTTTTATCTTTGCTACACCCATCCTCCACCAGCCTTTGTATCAGCTAGTCTGAGTAAGTCTGTTTCTTGTAATCAAGACAAACAAATTACAACATCCCCTCAGGCAAGACATGTTTGAACTGACTCTTAAAAGAATCATTATAAGGGAAATAAGGGCACGGGGAGGATATTCCTGGCAGAAGGGACAGCACGAGCAGCAGCAAGGAGGCCAAGAACAGTCTGTTGTGCACAATGCCAAACACATGTGCATTCATTTCTATTTTCAGGTCTTCATTGTGGAATGGAAGTCTGTCCACAGGAAAGCAATCCCAAACATCAAAAGGCTGATTAGAGAAGGTATTTTGGGACATGAGTAGGGAGAAAAGTACCTTCCAGGGAGCCTGCAAAATCACACGGGGTGTGTGACCAATGCTGAAGGTGAATCCTGCTGATTCACAGCAGCTAATTTGGTGGCCAAAGATGCACCAGTAAGAGGGAGCAGCGTAACCACAGCCGCCCAAGTCCTGGGAGGTTGAAAAAGTTCTCAAAGAGGGAATGACCAAGCTGAAAGCAACCATAGGAGATCGTTCCATCCAAATGAATCCTGGTGGCCTTACACCAAGGTCGGAGGAATGTGGGACCAGCACCCAGCCTTATATTCCCTGAGAACAATCATTTCCCCAGCAATTTGGTACTTACACATAAGAGGAAAACAGACTCCCAAAGATTGCAAGTGTAGGAGTTTAGGGAGTAGTAATATGATAAGAAGCTAGTTTTGATACTCTTTATCTTCCCAGAAAAGCCTGACTCTAGGATACAGAGCCAAGTGACACATGCTCTAAAACAATCCCAAGCATCTAAACAAGGCAAATTTATCCCCATCCCCCTGCCAGGGCTCTAATGGGTTGCCAGCTAGCCCTTCATCTTCCAAGCTCAGTTTCTGGGGGAGTTTACATCTGCTAAAAGCCTGGAAAAATCAAATTAATACTACAGAAATTAATTGAAGTCCTACCATGTAAAGCCCTGTAACTGGAGAAGTGTAAAGAGCTCAGATATTTTTACTTGGGACCCATCTCAGTCATCCAACAGGCCAGAGGATCAGATGTAGTTAAAAAGGACACTCTTGCCTCGTAAGGACATTCACACAAAGCTCTGGCTTCCATCCAGCCCAGCGGATTGTCTTTCCATGACCTAAAGTGGCATCCTGCTTGCCTCTCACATATCAGGAGCTACAGACCTAATTTTCTTCATAAAGTGGTGCCCCGTTGCTTATGTTCAGCCTTAAAGAAGGGCAGAACATGCCCACTCAAGTGTAAGGTCGAAGAAGGCAGACTCTCATCTCATTTATTGTTTAACTTCCAGAACCTAGGACAGTGCCTAGCATGTAGTTTTCAATAAATGTTTGTTGAATGAGTAAAATAACTTGGTGACTGCTTTCTGTCCTAGACTGTAGCTCAGGTGTCCATCATGTCTTTGGTTAAGGCAGTACTTGGAACACAGGAATCATTCAATAAACTTTCACTTTCATAAGTGAATCATTCAAATTCACTTTCATAAGTAAATAACCACAGAGATTACTGATTTTTTGACCAAAAAGTTTCCTTACAGCATCACCAGCATTGATTCAATTATTGAGACTCTTCCATATGCCAACCTGAAGCCAGCCTTGTAGATCCAAAGATGTCCAAGACAGAGGCCCCGACTCTAGATATCCAGCATCTAGTGGAGGAGGAGAATCTTTAAACACAAAGTAGAAGCCCTCCAATCTGGCAGGACTAGGACTCACAGTCTGTCAGAAAATTAAAAATGTCCAAGTAGAGATCATTAAGAAATGATACCATGCAGGGCATATTCCGTTTGCCCCCAGACCCACTTTTGTCCACTCTCCATCTGCTCTCTACCCTGGGGGATTCACCTGAGTAGATTAGATTAATGGGCTCCTATACTTTCTGCCTCTACTTTGGGTTTGACCAAGAGGAGACACTTCTAGGAGACTGGAGGGAGAGAGAAGTGAAAGGCCTTTTATTCTCCAGCTCCTGCTCTCAACCCCAAACCCAGCTGCTGTCAAAAAGCACACTGGGTTCCCCTAACTTGTGGCCTTCTCTCTTGTGACACCCCTCCCTTTTGTTCATATTTCTATAAACAGTCCTTTTCTTAAACTCTCTTTAAAGTTTATCATTTGAGAATGCCATTTTATTCCTGCTGAGACCAACTGGCACACACCCTTTACTATTTTTTTAACTCAAAACATAAAAATGTACTAATTCTCCTTTTATTTAATGTGGGGCCAGGCCCTTTTCTTTGACTGTGGAGCTGTTGGCTGAAGTTCCACATCATCTCTCATGCATACACATCCAACACCTAAGACAATGATTGCCCAATTTCTTTTTTCTTAAATTGGAGCAAGGATTTAAGGACATTAGCTACAGCACTCCAAGTGCAGAATCCAAGATGTTTAGAGGTCATCCTATGTTTAGAGGTCGTCCTAATCTTTTACTGTTTTCCCCCCATGCCTACTTTTCCTGCAGGTTGTTTCCATGACTAACCTGTCAGGGGGCCTTTTTTCTCTTTTTAAAACCTCAACATTTATATATTCATTCATCTTTTGATCAAGGTACTTCACTGACTCCTATTCTGTCTTAGGCCTTGGGCTCGAACACGAGGCACAAAAACAGGCCCACCGTGGTCTCTATGTCAGTCTTGAGGAGACACACACATATGACCAGATAAGAGCATCTCATTAATGTCAGCCTGCCCAAAGCTTTTCATGCATCAGCAACTTTGTGTGTCTTTTGTGTCCTTTTAGGTCATATGGAAACAACTCTCACTCTTTCACATTTGTATTACAATGGTCCACGTCACACGTAATTAAATCATGTAACTAGGGTAACAAGTGGCATGTGCCAAGGAAAGTCTGGGAACGAACATAACTAGTTCCTGTAAGTGTATAACTCAATAGGGGAAAGCAGAAATAAGAACCAGAATCCCTGTCCTCAGGGGTCAGGGGCCTCAGACACTGATTAGTATGTATTCCAGATAGGCAAATGTTAGTTAAGAGAGGCACCCCTATCATTAATGTACAGAGCAAGATGCATTTCAGTGGAGTCACAGAAAAAACAAGAGTGTCAAGACTTGGGCAGGAAGTTCCTCAAAGGAGATATCTAGTGAGTTGGTCTTAAGTTTGGCAGACAAGAGAAGGAGAGTGAGGTGGGACATTCTGAGCTTAGAGGCAAGCATCTATCATGACACCAAGTGTGGAAAGGCATATGGACGTTGTCACATCTATGACCCCTGTGCAGGTCCACATGCCCCAGAACACCTGACAAAATGCTCTTGGTGGCCCTGTTTGAGGAGGAAAAAAACAAACCTCAGAACAACAGCAGGAGTGTGTCCTTAAAAATACTGTATAATTATACAGTGGAGTACTATGCAGTAGTGAAAAGGAATGAACGTAACAACAATCATAATTCAGAATCCATAATTCAGAATGTAGCTCCCATGTCATGGGAGAATCTTAGGAATATAAAGTCGATCAAGGGAATAGCAGAAGAATTTTTACCCTGTGAATCACTTATAAAATGCTAAAAGATGTGTAAAACTGAGTATCTTTTTGTGGATACAACAAAAATAGTACACAGTGAGGAGGCCAGTGTGGCTGAAGTGGAGATAATGGCAGTGAGGGTCAGGGTAGGTGATATCAAGGACTGCTGGGGCAGGCATGAAGAGTTAGGGCCCATGGTCATCATAAGGCCTTGGGGTTTTCCTCAGAGGTGGGTGGAAAATTGTTGCAAGGATATGAGCAGAAGAGTGACCTGATCTGCCTTACATTTTTAAAGTCTTGATGTATTTCTGGGGGCACCTGGGTCACTCTGTTGTTTGAGGATCTAGCTCTTGATTTCAGCTCAGGTCATGATCTCAGTGTCCTGAGATAGAGCCTCGTGTTAGTCTTTGTGCTCGGTGGGGAACCTAATTGAGATTCCTTCTTTCCCTCTGCCTCTGCCCCTACCCTCTCTCTCTCTTTAAAATGAGCCTTTAAAATAAGTAAATAAATGAACAAAATCTCTATGTATTTCTGAATTATGTCCATGTACTTTGGAACAGATAAATTGCATATGTGATAAAACATATACCAAACACTATAACTATCACACATTGATATCTCACACCATAAATTACTCTTATGATGAAGTTTTTTGTTAATGACAGTGTACATAAATTAACATTTCAAGGAGCCTTCTTGGTAATTCTGAAATGTAAAGTCTGGCCCCATCACTAATGTTTTAATCTCATCACATAGCTGACTTGGGAGACGGAAAATATGAGCTAGCTCTTTCTTGGTGTCCACATGCAATTGCATTACAGGTGTTATCTTCAATCTGTGATATCTTTGTAGGGACATCTTTAAGATGTTTGCCCTTTTGTGTACGTTATTTTAGCTAAAATTTTATAAAGAAATCTACAAATGCTCATCATGACACACATTACAACAATGGGTGAGGCTGGAAGCAAATGCTTCAGATATCCCTGACATCCTCCCCAGCACATCCCCATCTGTGTCTCTAAGGACTCTGGAATAAATATAACATGAAATCCCCTGAACTGGCTGTCTTATAAGGTACATACGGGCCTGTGGACATTGGATAAGAAAGATATGTGCAGAGAGTGCTGTTCAGAGCAGGCGGTGCAAAATCCTTGACTTCAAATAGGGAGAGTCTAGGGCAGTGCCGTCCAATTAGGGGGCCACTAGCCACATGTGGCTGCTGAAGCCTTAATGTGACTAGTCCAAACAGATGAACTACAAGTGTAAAATACTAGATTTCAAAGACTTAGTGAAAAATATGTAAATAGACCTCATTAATAATTTTTATACAGAGTGCAGGTTGAAATGATATTTTTCACATACTGGTTTTTATAAATATTTGGTTAAATTAATTATATTATTAAAATAAATTTCACTTTTTTCTATTGTTTAATGTGGCTACTAGAAAATTTTAAATTGCATATGTGACTCGAATTTGTGGCTCGTTAGATTTCTATTAAACAGCACCAATCTAGAGGAAAAACCTGTACCCCAAGTTATGAAAACGTCCAAATTTATCAGCATCACCACCACATCATATTCCAATTCATCTTGCCTATGGTATTCTCAAGAATAGCCCTGATAGGTAAAGAAGTCTTTATGGCACATTGTGAAGGGCCCACAGGTGGTACCCTGTCATCCAGGTAGGCGATACGTGCTGGACTAAAGGTCAGAAGGTCGAGTTCAATCCCAACTCTGCCATCCACATGCCAAGCGACCTTGGAAACACTGCTGGAATGTGACTTCCCTCATATGTAAAAATATAAAGGGGATCAATTATATAGTCTCCCATCTTTCTGGTTCTAGGTACCTCTTTCCAGAAGTTTTCACATTTTTAAAAGGAAGTCTCCAGAGGACAATGTTTAGCCCAAATTTGGAATTTCTAATGCGAAATGGCAAAGTTTAGGCCCTAGTGGAAGAAAAGCTGGATCGCCTGCAAATCATAATTCAGAATCCATATGAACCCGATGAACATATGGGAAATCACAGGAAGTGGTGGGCTGTCTCAGGAATTCCAGGTGGGTCTGCAGTTCTTTTCATTTGTACCACCCAGTACATGCTGTTGGTCTAGGCTGCTTGCACAGGCCATTTCATGAGCATACTGTCTTCTGGCACACACACATACATCTCCCTAAGTACAAGCACACACATGCACACTCAGTGTGAATACCTTCACAGAATTCACACTTTCCTGCATTTTTCTCAGGTGTCATGGGCACCAGCCTCCCACTCCAAGGGGAAAGCAGCATTCACCTAGAGAGACACAGAAACAGGAAGAGATTCCCAGAGGTCCTCAGGAAGCAGGGAACATGCAACCAGGTCACGCACAAGGCTCTGGCGCAAGGCTAGCAAGACTGTGTAGCAGAAGCTGCAGGGAATCCAGAAACAAACCAATAATGAGCTAGCAGTCCTGGGAGAAGTGGCAAAACTAATTGCAAACCCCAGCCAGAAAATGTGAGGCAATTAGGGGAAAATGAAGAGTCCCAGGAGGAGAAAACCTACAGTTATCACAGAGGGCCAGAGCCACGGCCCTGGATCTGAAAAGTGAAGGAATAAAAGGTATTTATGAGGAAATAAAAGGTTATCTTCAGACTGGGGGGGTGGTGGTAGAGAGAAGCACAGTGGAGAGGGGAGGGATTGTCACTTTTGTGACTCCCCTCCATATGATACCATGTAGCCAACCAGACCATTTGAAGTCAGGGAAATAAACTAAAAGGAAGATCCTTGTGAACCATAATCCAAACTCTGTCTAATTCCAAATTTTCCTCCTCCACAAAGTTTTCCTTCTTCCAATGATCTTGCTGTGAATTTCCAATGTAAATTATAGCAGATATCCAAGAACAGAATCTAGGAGGAGAAATCAATTGAACACCTCTTGTGAAAAGCAAGTTGAGGGGCGCCTGGGTGGCTCAGATGGTTAAGCGACTGCTTTCAGCTTGGGTCGTGATTTCGGGGTCCTGGGATCGAGCCCCACATCGGGCTCCCTGCTCAGCAGGAAGTCTTCTTCTCCCTCTCCCACTCCCCCTGCTTATGTTCCCTCTCTCGCTGTCTCTCTCTGTCAAATGAATAAAATCTTTATAAAAAAAGAAAAGCAAGTTGATTTATGACTATTTTTTATTTAGAAAAAAGCCAACTCGCTTGCTTTTATTTTTTTTTTACGATTTATTAATTTATTTGGAGGGGAGGAGGGGCAGAGGAAGAGAAAGAGAACCCCAAGCAGACATCCCACTGAGCACAGAGCTTGATGCAGGGCTCTATCCCATGACCCTGAGACCAGACCCCGAGGCCACGACCTGAGCCCAAACAAGAGTCAGATGCCCAATGGACTGAGCAACCCAGGTGGCCCAACAAACTCACTTTTAAAGTAAAAAGAGGAAGCATGTAATTTTGGGAAATGCATTCTAGATAGAATATATGCCCATTAAAGAGTGGGAGAAGGAGAAAAAGGAAAGGGAGTGGAAGAAGAGAGTAAAAAAAGGAAAGAGAGGAGTAAGAGAAAAATAATTATATGAAGGAAGAGCTAGAGAAGAAGGGAAGGTCTAAGGACCGGTTGCACAAGAATAATGTCATTTTTGAAAAGAACTTGCATTCTGCTGTGAGATGTTCTGTAAATGTCTAGGAGGTCAGGTTAGTGGCTTGCATAGGTCTTTTGTACTCCTGTTGATTTGATGTCGGTGTCCACTTGTATCAGTCACTGAGAAAGGAGTATTGAAGTCTACAAATATAATTGTATGTTTTCAGTTTCTCCCTCCAGTTTTATCAATTGTTGTTTAATGTGTTTGGATGTTCCATTGTTAGGTACATTTAGAATTTAGATATGTTATGGCTTTCAGTGAATTGACCCCTTTTATCATTTTGTAAAGTTCCTCTTCTCCCTGTTATATTCCTTATTCTGAAATCTACTTTAATCTAGCCACTTCACTTATCCTTCTTTAATTGTGGTAAAATACACATAAAATGTACCATCCTAACCATTTTTAAGTCTTCAGTAGTGTTAAGAATACTCACACTGTTTGACAAAAAAATTTCTAGAACTATTTCATCTTGCAAAACTGAAAGTTTTTACACATTAAATAATATCTCTCCCATTTCCTCTTCCCTTCAGTCCCTGAAAACCACTCTTCTACTTTCTATCTCTATGATTTTGACTACTCTAGATATACTATGTAAGTGGAATCATACAGTATTTGTCTTTTGTGATTAGCTTATTACACTTAGCACAATATTTTCAAAATTTATCCATAATGTAGTGTTGTGTTAGAATATCTTTCCTTTTTAAAACTGAATTGCATTCCATTGGAACTGAATTCCATTGTATGTGTAGACCACATTGTGTTTACTTACTCATCTGTCAATGCAACTTTGGGTTACTTACACCTCTTGACTATTGTGATTGCTGCTATGAACATGAGTGTCCAAATATCTCTTCATGACCCTGATTTTAATTCCACAGAAGTGGAATTGCTTTTAATTTTTTGCAGAATTGCTATACTCTTTTCCATAGTGGCTGCACCGTTTTACATCACTTTAGTTATGCTCTCATTAATTTTTGAATGGTATAACTTTTCCATCATTAAATTTTTACCCACTTGTATTTTTATATTTAAAGTGTGAATCTTGTAAAAGCACATATTGGGATCTTATTCTGTTATCCGATTTATCTCTGTTAACTGTTAAGTTTAAGCCATTTACATTTAATATAATTTGGTATAATTTTCATTTAATATAACTCAACAAACGTTGAAATTAGGATTTCCGTTTTATTAGTGTTTTGTTCTCTGTTTTTTTTTACTTTGTTTCCTTTTTCCTGCTGTTGTTTGCATTATTTGATTTTTTATTATATTTTAATTTACTTATTGACTTTTAAAACTATTTCGTTTATATTATTTTTTAATCGTTGCTCTAGGAAATATAGTGCACACATCTAATTTTTCAGTCTACTTAGACTTAATAGCTTACCACTTCAAGCAAAATTAAAAAAAAAAAAGTCCTTTTTAAAGTTGTATACAAGTATTCACCTTGTAAAAGACAAGATTAAGGACAGCACCTAGTGTTTGCTTAATGTTTATGTGGCAAATATAGATGAGTTTATGTTTGAACATGCCTATAGTATTTCTGGAAGCTTATACAAGAAATCCTTAAAAGTAACTGCCTTGTGGAGGGCACAAATAGGGGAGATCGCAATGGGAGATTACTTCTCCCTGTAAATTTGTTTGTATCTTTTTTTATCAAGTGTACATGTTACCTTTTCAATAAATAACTCATAAAAAGATTTATTCTGTTATAAAAAAAATCTCCTTGATATATTAAATGGTGCCATAACAATTGTTCAAGACTTCATGACTGCTCAAATTTAAATGTTCCACTCTTAAAAAGATAATCCTTAACAGTGGAATCAGTGAGCAGAGAACCTCGAAGAGTAAGATGAAGTTAAGTTAAAAGTCCCAGATTCCCGTTGCAGGCTCACCTCCCGTCTGTCTCATTGTGGTTAATGTTTCAACATCCAACCTCCAGTGACTGATCTCAGCAAGTCAAGGCTGGCCATATCATTCCTTTTGCCAGTGAACAGTTCATGGGTGAGCATAGAGTGTAGGTCTGGCAAATAGCATCTGAGAGAATTTCCCTGGGAGACCTTCTAAGAAAGTTTCTTTGCTCTTGTCAAAGACCCAATAAAAGACTCATTTCTTCCTCTGGATTTCACTGTCAGGAAGTGAAGCCTGGAATTGCCACAGACACATGAAGGCAGAATCCCACTACCTGCTATCTGCTCATTATGTGACTAAGACATTCCCTCTCTGAGTTTTAAGATTATTCTGTCAATTGCAGCTGACAATTTTCTAACTGAGGTATCATTATTCCTTTATTATCCGTACAGGCCCTTATAATTCTAATGTATAATCAAGATTTCAAAACCACTACTCTAGGCCAGCACATCAAAATTTTTGCTGCGTATTAGACTCACCTAAATCCCCAGGCCCTACTCCTAGAGATTATGATTTCATCAATCAACGGTGTGCCTTCAGCTTCTGGAGTGTTCACTCCTCCCCAGGTGATTATAATTACTGTGTTAGCAGAGATCATCTATAGTCCAAGCCAGTACTTTTTAATTTGGAATGTGCATGAAAATCATCTGGGGAACTTTTAAAATACAGCTGATTCATCAGGGTTGGGCCAGCGCATGCTATTTGCTCCTGATCTGAGGAAAACAGTCTGGAAGAAAAGCACTAAGCTGAGCTTCCAGGATCTTCTCCCAAACTACACCACAGGACTGGGCCAGCTGAGGAGCCGCTGCCTCCCCTCAGTCAGACACCTGCCCCTGCAGCTGAGAGCAGCAGAACCTAGACTTTGCCATGATGCCCACTGACAAACACTGCCCATCTCTGCTCAGCATCTCTGTTCTGAATCAAAATCTCACCCAAGGGCTGCTGTTTGGTGGATCCTGAAATCACACCCTAAATCCATCTGCAAAGATTCCTGGG
The DNA here is from genome assembly GCF_029215605.1 of Mirounga angustirostris. NCBI lineage: Eukaryota > Metazoa > Chordata > Mammalia > Carnivora > Phocidae > Mirounga > Mirounga angustirostris. The sequence continues at coordinate 37,208,905 of NW_026991716.1, forward strand.
AAATATAGTTTTTAGCTTCTCAGAGTAAGCACACTAGCCAGAGGTTGAAACAAGTACTGAATGAGTCCTTTAGCAGGAACCACCACTAAAGAGGCAGGAAACGCACTTTGTCTACCATAGTTGAGCCCCAAATCCCACTATATGAAAGTAATTTTTCAAGATTAAGTATTGTCAATGAATGCACAAGCTTATCCACGGCAGTGTGGTTTGTAACAGGAAAGGGCCAGAAATACACTTAGAAGACAAGTTGAATAATCACAGTGCAAACTTGTAGTGGAACACGACACAGCTGATGAAAAAAAACAAGGCAGGTCTCAAGGGACTGATACTGAAGGATTTACAAGATATCTTAAAAATAAAATGTAAAAAAACAAGGTGCTATAATTTGTGCTAAAAGTGGGAAAAAGAATTCATGTACATTTATATTAGCAGAGCTTCTACAAACAAAACAGGAGTCAGCTAACAATTCATAGAGAGGAACTGGGTTGTTAGAAGATGGGGTGGGCGGGAGATTTTTCACCACACGCCGTGTTTGAAATTTTGGATTTTTTACCCACTATATAAATAAGTACAATCTGCTTTGTAAAAATAAAAATTAATCCACTTTATAAAAACATTTTACAAGGTGTAACGCAAGCATGCATGCATTCATTCACGTGCTCAACGAAGATTAGCTAAGCCCCACCCTAGTCCTTGTCCCAGTTCTATGGAAGGGCCATAGTGCAGTCCCTTGGGCTATGAAGGCCCAGCATCCCAGTGTGATGGGTGCAATCATAGAGGTGGGTATGTGGTACTCAGGGGCACTGAAGAGAGGTGATTGGTTCAGTCTGATGGGCCTCAGGAAAGTTTGATCCAGAAGACAACAATTGAGCTGAGACTTGAGGGAAGCATAGTCTCGTGCCTGTTGAAGAACATTCCAGTGAGGGAGAACACCCCGAGGAAGGACACAGTACAGAGTACGCTCGATGATCATAAACAGTACAGTCTGAACTAATGATGGATGTGCCGATAAGACAGGGTGTGTGTGTGTGTGTGTGTGTGCGCGCACATGCACACATATGTGTTGCATCTCCATGAGCCTCTCCACCTCTGTGTGTGACAGTGCAGAGAAATTCTCCATGGGATAGACACTGAGGTTGGCAAGCATTGCATCTGAGCTTCCCAACTGTGGAGCAGTGGTCTATCCTTCTGACCGAACCCAGCTGGACATTGCCAAACAGAATTAGTGTGCCCAGAGGGAGACCGAGATGTGGTTGACAGTGGTTCACCTAGAAACGTGGTTAACCGAGAAAAAAAGAAGGCAGACAGCCTCTGCTCCTAAAATACCGATGTGATATTTGGGCCTTTGTCTGAAGAAACCACTTCATGCTTTGAAGTTATGGTGTGTCCCCTACCAATGCCTCCAAGTCACCGCTGGGCTGAAGGAAGTCAGAAATAAACCCAGAGAAGTCTCTTTCTGCATTCCCTCACCTTCATCTTCTTGGGATCCCCCTCTCCTGCGGAAACTAAAGAGATTCAAGTGGTGACGTGGCGGTGGTCCAGATGAAAGAAGGACGCACTTTGGAAAGGGTCATGGATGATATGATAGAGGAGGGCCATCTGTGCTGGGCCTGGACAGGCAAGAAAGCCGTGGGTGAGGATAGGAGGAGGACATCTGGGGACAGGGAGATGGTATGACATGAATGTCAGGAAAGGAGAGGGAAAACATGGAGGCATTTAGTGGGAGAAAAAGCCAAATAGATAGAACTCTGGGACAGAATGAGGTGAGGCCCCAGTGTGTCATGTTATTTCCCTAAGGGTTGCCATAACAGAGTGTCAAAAAGTGGGTGGCTTAAAACAAGAAAAATATTTCCCTTCAAGTTCTGGAGGCCAGACGTCTGAAATCAAGGTGTCCACCAGGCTGTGCTCTCTCTGAAGCCTCTAGGGAAGCATCCTTCCCTGCCTCTTAGCTTCTGGCAGGTCTGAGAGTGTTCCTTAGTTCTTAGACACTCCAACTGCTGCCTTTATCATCACATGACCATCTCCTCTTGTTCAACATTCCCTCTTCTGTTTTTTTTCTTTTTTTTTATTATGTTATGTGAGTCACCATGCAGTACTTCATTAATTTTTGGTGTAGTGCTCCATGATTCATTGTTTGCGTAAAACACCTAGTGCTCACCGCAATACGTGCCCTCCTTTAATACCAATCACCGGGCTAACCTATCCTCCCCCCCGCCCCCCCCCGCCCCCCCCCCCCCGCGAAACCCTCAGTTTGTTTCCTGCAGTCGGTAGTCTCTCATAGTTTATTTCCTTCCTCTTATAAGGACGCCAGTCATTGCATTTAGGGCCCACCCTATTCCAGTTTGGTCTCATCTGAACTTGATTGCATTTGCCAAGATCTTATTTCCAAATGAAGTCACTTTCACAGGTACCGGAGGTTAGGACTCCTACATAGCTTTTGAGGGACAAAATTCAACTAAAAACGAGTGTAAATAAGATAAAGATAGTGGAGATTTTGTTCTGGAAGAGCCATGGGTCTACCTCCAAATTCAGAAAGAGAAAAAGACCTGGAAGTCCCTCTGAGGTCACTGCAGGGGAATTATGCCAAGTGTCTGACACACCTGGGTTAGAATAGGATCACAAGCAATGGGAAGAAATGAGATAGAATGTGAATTTCACCAAAGGGTAAATCTTACCCCTTGAGGACAATTCTTATGCTGTTACCAGCTCCAAAAATTCCTCATCCGTGTTCCTCAGGGCACCCCGCTCCTTTTCTTTTTCTCCCCACTTTCCCTCAGCCACCTTCCCTGTCTCATGTGTGGTTCCCTCAGGCTTCATTACTTGGCTAACAAACGAATTGTTGCCAATAATACAAATGGATTCAGGCCTCTCCTCTGCCAATTGGCAATTTGCTTCTTACTAGTAGCTTTCTGGAGACGTAACTCTGTGACATGGAGTAGAGATTGAGCCCAGTGGGACTTTGTCACTTTCCTTCCTTCAATCACTGAGCATCTGTGAGACATGGGACCTGGTCCTTGGATTAAGCCAGTTCCTTGGGGATTGGCTTCCAGATCCATGGTGACTGGCTGACCTGGACAGATCTTGTGGGTGACACAAGGCAGAAGGAAAGTTGCATAACCTCCTTATGAACAAGGGAAAAATTCGGTGGTCTCGGTATTAGCAGGCCTGAGCTCTAGCCTCCAGCTCTGCCTAGTTGCTGTGTGATGGAGGGTGGGCTTTCCCGTCTGCAAAACTCATTCTAATTACTGTATGTGTGAGCCACCTAGCTGTTTCTCCTCTCTGGGCCTCAGTCTCTCCCTCCTTTCAGTGGGGGAATAAATAGAACACAGCAAAGATCTTTTCTGAGTGTGACACGTGTTAGTGATTTTTACAAGATGGTTGGACTCAAATTATATTTTTGAAACCCAGTCTGTGTTTGAACACATCCAATATTTTATTACTAGGTCTACAGTACATAACAAAGTAATTGTGTAATTAAGAGTTAATGTCAATGCTGTAGAACGTTGACAAGATAATAGTGTTCTGAAACCACATAAATGCCAAAGCAAGTGAACCAATTTATAGGTGGAAAAACAAGTGGCAAATGGCCCAAAGACCCTTTGTGGTCCAGGTTGGTATATTTGCCTGAAAGCCCAGTTTCCACTGTGCTCTTCCAGTGTTGGCCCCAGCATGCTCCCTGGTCCTTGTTGTGTACCCCCAAGCATGAAGGTCAAACTGAAGAAAGCAAAGTTACCTACAGTAGCTAGTCTTTATCATTTCTCTTGAAGATTCTCAGAAACTTAGTCACATGGCCATTGGGCCTGGAGGGCCCTAAGGTCACTAGTTCAAATATTCCTAGTGTCTCCCCCCATTGCCAGATAAGAAGGCTGAGCTGCAGAGTCAGGAAGGATTTTTCTCTTGGCAACATCTGAGCAGGAAGGAGGATGGGGGCCCTGGAACTTTTTCCCAGTCTGCCACTTTTCCTTTCTCAAGGGAGCAACCTTGAGACCCTGAGACTGCTCCTGAGCAGAGAGAGGGGATGACACTCTGCTAACTGAATTGCCTAGGAAGATGGAAGTCGTGGGGGCAGAAGAGTGAAGGTCATGGGTGGGGAGGGATTGTACACAACTTCTTACAGTCTTGGGAAAGGCCACCCACTCCCGACATGAAGCAGAATGAATAGGGCAAACGAGGAAGTGCTGGTTCGTGGGAGGGAAAAGGTTAGACCTGTCTCACTGGTAAGGGAACATGCCGTGCTGCTCAAAGCACTGGCTTTGGAGACAGAGCTGGGTAGTTTGCTAGGTGACTAAATAAATCACTGACTTCCCCTCTCTGGGCTACAATCTCTCTACTTCTGAAATGAGGGTCTTGGACCTGACAATTAATGCCCAAACACCCTGAACGGAGGTGAACTTTTATTTCCTACTAGCTTCTTGGGATGATCGGGGGCTAGGTGCTCCATGAACTTCTCCCGATTGACTTCCACAGATCCTATGAAACTATCAGGTGGATTCACAATGATTTTGATGAATTCCTGAATGCCAGGGCTATGATGGAATGCTAGATATGTTGTAGGGTTGAGGCCCCCTGATCTGTGAGGGTAATAGGTGGACATGTAGTCCCTTCACTTCCCTATTGGACACAGAACCCAGGGATAAATGAACCATAAGTCCAAAGAGATGCGAGGCCCCTTCTCTCACATGTCCACACTTTTGCACATGTTGTTCCCTTCGCGTGGAACCCTCTTCCCCTCCAACTGAATGCCTTCTGATTCATCTACTGGGATACTATCAGGGAAGCTTTGCTGAGTCCCCTGATCAGAGTTAATTACTCTCCTCGTCACACTGAATAATTTATACTCTGACCTGTTGAGATTGTTTTCAGATTTGTCTCTGGTGCGATTTCTTGAGGGCAGAAACTGTCTTTTCACCTCTCCTAGTTGGATGATGAGCATGGTGTCTGCCCAGAGTAGGAGCTCAGTACCTCCTGGTAAGTGAGACGGAGGAAATTCAGGGAAGAAGGAGGGAAAGGGTGAGGAAGGGAGAAGAGCAATAAAGGGAAAGCAACACCATGGTTTTCCCAGGCTTGTTCATAGGTATGTAGTTTTGAGTAGTTACAATCATTGTGTAATCCAAATTTTATCCCGTTTTTCATTTCTTATTAATCTGTAAGCATTTTCCGTGTTGCTACGCAGTCCTCATAATTATCACTTTAATGGCTGATTAATATCCCATCAGGTTGGTGTGCCATAATTTACTTAAACATGTCCCTCTTTAGAACATAACCTTTTAAAACATTAACAGAGTTTTAAAATAGATGAGGAAGGTGGTTTCTTGGCAATGTGCGTAGGATTTTTGAGGTGTGTGTGCTCAGGAAATGAGGTGCCTTGGCCTGAGCTGAGGAGCAGGGGTGGGAGCTAGGGCCTGGGTCTGAGTGGACACTGAGGGCTGGGAAGGAGAAGGGGAGATGGGGTTTGCCTCCAGTCCCCACCTTCCCTCGAGCTGCCGGTCTGTGCCTCAAATCTGCCTTTGATGAAGGAGAAGCCATCACTGACCACGCACAGGAAACAATCATTATAACAGTCATGCCTAAGATAGGTTGAGCTCTGCACTGAAAATTTATAAAATGTATCTCACTTAATCCTAACAACCAACCAATAAAGGAGTTGCCATTTTTTATTTCCCATTTTACAGCTAAAGACACTGAGACCCAGAGGTCACACAGCTAGTGAGTGGTGGTCCTGACCCCTGGCAGTCTGGGTCCGGGGTCCCTACTCGTCCTTCTTCTCATCCTCTCATCTGTGGGTTCTGGCACTCCATGATTCCAATTCCCTAAGGCTCCCTCTGCACAGCTCGTTCAAGCCCGTCCTTTCTGGTTGTATCTGGAGGCCTGGGAACTTCAAAACTTTTAGCAGTGACCTGGACAAGGGTTTAGGAGGCTTGCTGAACCCACTGCTTATGGGTGACCTGAAGTTGGGGGACAGGGACATGAGTTGGTGGCAGGAACAGACTCTGGCACCCAAGATTCAGTAAATAGGGCAGAAACATCACATTCTGGGTTTATAACATAGGTTCTTTTTTTTTTTTTTAAAGATTTTATTTATTTATTCATGAGAGACAGAGAGAGAGAGAGAGAAGCAGAGGGAGAAGCAGGCTCCCAAGGAGAAGGGAGCCCGATGCAGGACTCGATCCCAGGACTCCGGGATCATGACCTGAGCCGAAGGCAGACGCTTAACCGTCTGAGCCACCCAGGCGCCCCTGTAACATAGGTTCTTGTACTTACCAGCTACGCAGCCTTGGGGCAATTTTAACTCTCAAAGACCCAAATGCCTCATATGTCAAAAGGAAAGTAATACTCACTTCCCAGGAAGTTGTAAAGGTGCAAGACGATTATTGGCAATGGTTCTCAAGGATGGCTAGCACTTCTATCATCTCAACAGACCAGATAGGAGCCAGCTTGAATAAGATCATTTCTTCAGGGTTAGAAGCAAACCCTCCAGTTCTATCCAATACAAGACAGGGAAGAAAAAATGTGAACGCCTAGGGAAAATGGAAGGGGTTCATTTCCCATCCGCTCCAAAGTCATGGCTAATAGGATCATGGTGGTGATGGTGATGGTGTTGGTAGCATTCACTGTGTGCCAGGCATTGTTCTGCATATTAACTCATTTCATCTTCAGGCATTCCTGTGAGGTAGAAACTATTATTTCTCCCATATCATAGATGAGGAAACAGCGGCAGCAAGTGTTTCTTGGTGGCCTCTAATGTGTCTACAGTCTGGCTCTGTATACAGGAGCAGAGTGTCTAGCATATGCTGGGCAGAGTTCCTTCTTATAAGCTCGCTTTCAGTCTGGGGACCCTGGGAGTGCAGAGAGGAAGGGGAAGCCTTTGCTGGGGTGGGTCTGGAAATGAATAACCACAATGAGTCCCTCTTTGAGAAGACTCTGAAAAAATCATCAGTTTTTCAGACTCTGGGAGGCTCTGAGTTGTCCCACCAGAGAAGAGTGGGTGTGGGGAGGGGCTGGCTGCCCTTCTCAAGAACTAGGGCTTCCTTTCTGTCACTGCTGCCATGCCTGAGTCATAATATTCTCTAAAAATCCCACTCCTTGCCCAGTACATAGGCCCTCAGTAAAAGATTGCCGAAGGAAGGATTTGAAGGAAAAGGGTCTGTGAAGTCCCAAGGGTCAGGGTCGTACAAAGTGTGGACACTATAGGGACAGAGACAGCAACCTCTACAAGGAGGACATGTCGATGTGAAGGTCCAAAGATGAGTTACTTCAGTTGATTGTTAGTGAATCTGCGGTCACCGGAATTATTCCCGGCGAGAATAGAACAACCGTCCAGCAAGGAGCCCGGCCACACACGACAGGCCGAACCACAGGACCTTCCAGGCCCCTCCCAGATCTGGGTTTCGGGAACTCTTGTCTCCAACAGTCTGCCTCTAAAATCTTCTCCTTCAGTTCCCATTCCTGAGCTGGAAAAGAACTGAGGAGCTGATAAGCCCCTTCCTGGGGCAGAGATAATAATAGAACATTAGCTGCAAGTTTAACAGGGAGCTCTTATGGACAGATAAAGCCTGAGCTGAATCCAGAGTGGAACATCTTTAAAGTTGTCGTGATCCCCAGAGGACACCTCATGTTGGAGTGGAGATAACTTGGAACCACAGATGGCCTTGAACATCTTTTTTTTTTTTTTAAGATTTTTTATTTATTTATTTGAGACAGCGAGAATGAGAGACAGAGAGCATGAGAGGGAGGAGGGTCAGAGGGAGAAGCAGACTCCCCGCCGAGCAGGGAGCCCGATGCGGGACTCAATCCCGGGACTCCAGGATCATGACCTGAGCCGAAGGCAGTTGCTTAACCAACTGAGCCACCCAGGCGCCCGCCTTGAACATCTTTTTAACACCTGGAGACCTCGCAGTAGGAAACAAGCCACCTGTGGACGCCAGGTCAGGGTTCAAATAGGAGGCTACCTCTGGCAAGGGAGCACCTGCGGGCCCCTCACAAATACCGTGTGGGCATCCTGGACTTCTCTCCATCACGAACCACTCAGGGCCCTCTGCTCCATGCACGTGGGGCTTGCAGCTCTGATCTCGGTACGGGTGAGCCATTCTGTGCTGACTTCTGGTTCGGTGGTGGTGTCTGACCTCACCAGGGAAGCAAGGGAGAAATCCAGAGGGTTTGCTGCTCTGGGCCCAAAGCTCACTATGCCAGACAGGGGAGCAGGAAGAGACAGGCTGGTCAAGGGGGAGAGGTGCTAATGAGAGGGGGTGCGGAGAGGAGGCAGAGAGTGTGCCGGTGGCCAGGGAGAGGCTTGTGGACCCAGGGCTGGAGGGGATGCAGGCCCCTGGGCAGGGGTCAGAAGAGGGCGAAGAGATTGTGGCCCGGACATCACGTCCAGGTAGACTCTGAGTGATGGGCCAGGACAGCGCAGCAAAAGAGAGGCTGGCAGTGGCCCCCACTCTCTCCAAAGGGAGGGAATATGGGAAAATGTGCTGCCCAAGCCTGAGCTGCTGGAAGGAGCAACAGCTTCTGAGGGACTATGGCTAAGAAAGGCTATTGAGCCAGTCCCAAGTGAGAAGGAGAGCGGAAACAGAAAAGATGAAATGAAAACCCAGACTGTCAACCTAGAGCCCCAGAAGGACCCTGAGTGAGCTGAAACTGGATGATGTCTGGGAGGAATGAATCTTTTTTTTTTTTTTAAGATTTTATTTATTTATTTGAGAGAGAGAATGAGAGAGAGAGAGCATGAGAGGGGGGAGGGTCAGAGGGAGAAGCAGGCTCCCCGCCAAGCAGGGAGCCCGATGCGGGACTCGATCCCGAGACTCCAGGATCATGACCTGAGCCGAAGGCAGTTGCTTAACCAACTGAGCCACCCAGGCGCCCCTCTCTCTCTCATTTATTTATCAGAGAGAGAAGCAGCATGAGAGGGGAGAGGGTCAGAGGGAGAAGCAGACTCCCCGCCGAGCAGGGAGCCCGATGCGGGACTCGATCCCGGGACTCCAGGATCATGACCCGAGCCGAAGGCAGTCGCTTAACCAACTGAGCCACCCAGGCGCCCCCATATTACTTTTTTAAAAAAGATTTTATTTATTTGAGAAAGAGTGAGAGAGAGAGCACGAGTGGGGAGGAGGGGCAGAGAGAGAAGCAGACTCCCCACTGAGCAGGGAGCCCAATGCGGGGAATCCCAGGACCCTGGGATCATGACCTGAGCCGGAGGCAGACACTCAAGGACTGAGCCACCCAGGCGTCCTGAAAATAAACCATGTTATGATGACAAAATAGTTGCGGTATTTTCTCTTTTTTTTTTTTTAAGATTTTATTTATTTTTTTGAGAGAGAGAATGAGATAGAGAACATGAGAGGGGGGAGGGTCAGAGGGAGAAGCAGACTCCCTGCCGAGCAGGGAGCCCGATGCGGGACTCGATCCCGGGACTCCAGGATCATGACCCGAGCCGAAGGCAGTCGCCTAACCGACTGAGCCACCCAGGCGCCCGAGGAATGAATCTTAAAAGGAGAGCTGGAGGGGGTGGAACGGGAGGAGGTCCGAAACCCTCCAGTCCCTCCTCCCCCATCAGGACGCTGAGACCCTGAGGGCTGGGGGCAGAGCATCGGGAAAGGGCCGGTTTCCTCTCCATCCCGCCTTCCCACTCCTTCTTCTTCTGGGCTGTGTAACAAATGACCACACACTCAGTGGCTTCAAACAACTTCCATTTACTCTCTCGAGGCTTCTACAGCTCAGGAGTCTGCGGGGCTTGGGAGCTCCTGGTCTCACAAGGCCAACGTGAAGGCGCTAGCAGGCTGGGCTCTTATATGAAGCTTTGGGGAGGAATCACCTTCCAGGGCCATTTAAGTTGTAGGCAGGACTTCGTTCCTTGCAGGGTAGGTCTGAGGAGCTCTTTTCCTCGCTGGTTGTCAGTAAGGCTGTTCTCAGCAGGCAGGGGCCCCTCTCAAGTTCTTTCCGTGTGGCCCCTCTAAACCCAAAGCCAGCCGTGGCTCAAGGGCTTCAAGTCTCCCCTCCCTTCCCGCAGCCAGCCGGAGGAAACACAGGATTTGAAAGAGACCGTGTGATTATGTTAGGCCCATCCAGATGCTCTCCATCCTGAGAGTCAGCCGACTAGGGGCTTAATGAAGTCTGCAAAATCCCTTTGCCATATAATGGGATGTGATCATGGGAACACCACCAGGAGGCAGACATCCTAGGGCCATCGAAGAGCTCTTCCTGCTACACCAGCTACATGGACGGATGATGGTGGGCAGGCAGCAGTGACGTGAGAAAGAGTCAGGGGGAAATGCAGCTGGGCGCCCTGGTGTGTCCGGCCTGGGGCTACCGGCAGACGTGGAGCCTGGGAAGACAAAGAGCCCTGGTCCTCCATCTGGAGAACCTGCATAGCTAGAGAGCCTGTGACTGGCTAGGTCCTCTTTCCCCTGCCTCTGTCACCCTGGATCCCCAAAACGGGATTCACAGATGCCCCTCAAAACTCATGTGAGATCCAGGCCCACCCCACATCCCCAAGCTCCGTCTGGCCAGCCTGGAATCTCAGCAGTATCTTCAGCCCACAGTGTCACCCTCCTCAGTCTAGGGGGCCTGAGGTCACCAAGTCCCCACGCACTGTGGCCCCCTGTGCCACGCAGGTCACCGGACACCAAGATTCCACCCAAGAGCACCCTCCAGAGTTCACCCAGCCCTCTATAGGCCAGGTCTTGGCCCAGAACCACAACCACTCACCATTTCCCAGGAGCAGGGTCCCCTTGTGATATCTCCAGCGCTGGCCGGGGGCCTGACAAAACAGACCCCAGAAGCAGTGTAGCCTGTATTCTGTTACCTCCCACCCTGAGCGCCCCTCACCTATGAAAGGATGCCTGTGTTCACCTAACAGCAAGTCCCACGTGACCAACTCAACAGTGCCCAGTGTGTCCTGCACTGACCTAGTGCCACAGCTTATCTGTGGTCTTCCTCTGTGGCAACTCTGATAAACTGCCAGGAGATCTTCCGCAAGGTGGGAAGGCACAACCTTCTCCACGTTTCCCATCCTAAACGCCAAGCTTCAGTGACCCCATGAGACTCCAGAGCAATCCGGTGTGTGAGCACCCTGGGGGCAGGGACAGAGCCATGCAGGGATTCTGATGGAGTACATCGGTGAGATTCAGTGACACTCGGGGTCACTCCTATTCCTCCATGTCCAAGAAAGAGAACAGCTGGAGCTGGTAATGATAAGGAAAAGTCATTAGTCTCATCTTTCATGTCCCAGCGCAAAGCCGTGGTGAATCTATGACACACTTCCCTCTTTTTTGCTGAGTCTCCACTTAGAACCCATGTCATGGACATCACTGAGAGTCCTGGCAGGGGAGTTTAGAAATGATTAAATTTGGAGGGAGAAGAACTCTGATCTGTGCACTGAGTTCTGTTGGGTTGGCTCAGCGGGGGAGGGCCGTGATGGAGCACGCCATACATGCGGGAAACTGATGTTCCCGGACAAAGATGGAGAAGCCATGTATTACCTTATGTGCCATCCTTTTCATGTTAAGGGGAAGAATACTTTTATTCCTCCCTTTGTTTCAATTTGTTTCAATTTTTAGGGTAAAGGCAGAGAAACCACCTACCTCAACTGAGTTCACTGCAGCCACAGTCTCTAGCAGGAGGGGGATTTGGCAGCTGATGGTGGGCTCATTGCTGCCATTCACAAATGCTTAAGTAGCATTTTGGTAAAAGGGGTGCTCTAGCTCGGTCTCTCTGGGTTCTTCACCAAATATCTCTTGAAATGCTCCAGGAATCCGGCTGGAATTTATCATTCATTCGGGACAAATAAGTCAAGCCAGTGAAAAGATTTGCTGCAACCACTGAGAATTTAATAACACTAGAAAAGGCTTTTCAGATACAGTGGTATAAAACATGAAGTTTTTAGAGAAAAAAACAGGTTGGCATGTTTGCTCAGACCACATATGCACGCTGGAAGGCATGCCTTAAACACCGAGTGGAATTCCCCTCACAAACTTGCTCCCAACTTCACTCTGTGTGGTTGTCTACTTCATGTTTATCCCCTGTAACTGCAAGTCCCACAAGGCAAGGATGGTTTCCACCCTTTCAACAAGGACCCCACCATGAACTTAGTCCCTGATACAGGAGGCATTTATGAACTAACTATCGAATAAATAAATGAATGGATAAATTTTCTCTTTAATGTACAATAGAAAACCATTTGTAATGGATTGCATTTGAAATGATGGGAAACTACCCATTGCACTTAGACATTTGTAATCTCAAGCTCTTCCTCAGAGCTATCTCACAAATATTAGAGAACGGTAGTATTTTTTAATCCAAGAGCTGATTTCTACAAAAAGGTGCAATAATCTTGTGTTACTAGATCTGAGATGCTGAAACCCTTCTGAGAACCCTAATCACTGGGCCAGGTGAGCTAAACCCAGTTCCACAGTCATGGCACCCAGGGAAGGGGCAAAAAAATGTCAAGCCAACACCATCTAGCTCTCCAGGGATGGAGAGACCCATTCAAGTTTTCAGTAGCAATGCCAACCTCAGAGGAAGCTAGCATTTGCTGAAATAAGAATGCACTCTCATGGGAGGGCCCTGGCAATGAGCCCTGTCACTGCTGACCCAAGCAAGAGCTGACCTACAACCTTAGCCTGGCTCGGGGACATTGCTGAAGGATCGCGGCATCGAGAAGAAAGTACTTTCCGTCCCATTCAAAGGACATCAAGGACATTTTCCCCTTTCCCTTTTCTAGCAAAGACCTTTCTTCAAAGTACTTGGAGGGAACAAGAATTTTCAGTAGAGGTGGGTAACAGAAGACTCCTGGACACATTAAAGACTGTAATGATACACATTAATCTCACTTCCTGACCCACTTGACAGGACAACTGTTACTTAATATTCTAATATCCTGAAACCCTTGCTTAGAGAATCTCATTTGTTTATATAAAGGGAAAATTAAAGCCATGTAGTAGGCTTCATGAGAAATTACTGGAGTTGAGTTAGATTTGAGGCTGGACACCTACGACGAATACTCTCGCCTCCAAAAAATTAAAAACCAACACAGCCCATGTAAATGAGCCTTACTGATTCTTCTCACCCAAAACAGAATGCCAAAAGTATGGTCCTTCACCCCCTCCTCCCCTATGTCCGTGATAAATTAAGCCCTCCTCAGCCTCGTCAGAAGCAGGTATCCTGTGTCGCCCACCCTATAATAAGAGGGTGTGGTATAAAAATTAAGTGTGTACTCTGGCTTCAGACTGCTAAGATGGGCTTCCCAGCACCAGTACTGACCCATGGTTTACCAATCATTTTACCTACTAAAACTTCAGTCTCCTCATCTGTAAAATGGGAATAAAAATAGGGACACCCTCAAAATGTGCTGTGGTGATGAAAAGACATGATCCTTAGTAAGCCTTCAGCCATCTTTAGCTATTATGGATTCCAAAATGCCCTGGCCCAAACCTTATACTTTGTTTCCATACATGCTCATTTTTCTTCTTCTTTGCTTCTGATCCTGCCATTTTTTTCCCTACCAGGACGTGCTTCTCCTTTCATCTACTTTACAGAGCAGCTGAATGCTTCCTTTGCCAGGAAACCCAAATTGGTTTCCCCGGATGGAGGTGTGTCCTCATCCTCAGAAATCCCTCAGCACTTTATTTCCTTTGCCTTAGTACAGAAGAGACTGGCTCAGGAGCCAGCCAGCCTGCTTGAGAATTCTGCCTGGCCATTCGGGGCTGGCACATATTCCCATCTGTGTCATTAAATAACAAAATTCAACTGAATACATTTGAAGATCAAATTTTCTTTATTAAATGATTCGTGAATCAGGCGGGGATCGTCCCATCCAACATCCCATTCCATCCATCCAAGTAGAAAAGAGCTCCACAGAGCTATAGGAAAGAGGATTTTAAAGGCAGGTAAGAGGGTAGAAAAAGGAAATTTTTAGCAAAGATTGTACAGTTTACCTTGAGCAATGCAAGTTTACTGGCACTGACCCCCACTCAGTGTAGTTACAAATCCACATATATTTCTTGACTCTCCTAAAATTATACCTACTAATAGCCTGCTATTGACCAAAAATAAACAGCCAATTAACAGATATTTTGTATATAATATGTATTATATGCTGTATTCTTACAATAAAGTAAGCTAGAGAAAAGAAAATATTATTCATACATTCATAAGGAAAAGAAAACACATTTTACAGTACTGTATGTATAAAAAAATCTGCACATAAGTGGACCTACTCAAGGGTCAATTGTGTTGTTTCAGGTAAGGTCACCCTCCTAAGGGTAACAGAAGGGCCTACAGGGAGGACTGCTTTGCTAGTGCTGACCAGAAAATTCCATTTTGACTGGCTAAATGTTACATTCCTATGGGGTTGAAACTGCGATGATGTTATAGGCATTAAGTCCTGGTTTCCTGACATCAGGTTTTGCACAAGTGACTCCATCTGGTGCCTGCTGTCTCCTTTTTCACAGTGTAATGGGAATAACATCAGCAAGGACAAGAAGGATTAAATGAGTCATAAAAAGCGTTTAGTACAGTGCCTGGCACGTTAAAAAAATGTTTTCTGCGTGTTTGCTATCTTTGTTACCACTGTGTCATTGTTCTGCCTCTCGTTTGCAGGTGTCTTGAGTACAGCGGGGTAACTATGTCTGTCCTGCATGAAGTCTTGCAGATTTTACTAAGGTGACCACACATCCTGGTTTGCCTGTTATCCCAGCATAGATATTAACAGTGACTCTTTTCACCCTAAAAAGTGCCATCTTTTACCTGATAAAAGAGCCACTCTATTAACCACTTGGCAAATGTGTATTGAAAAAGTGAAGGAAGGTATGAATGAGGCTTCTTGATCCCGATCCCATGGCTCAGTTACTCCCCTCACTCCAGGCTCAGGGCTGACAGTCAGAATGCTCCTTCGCATTCTCCCTGCTGTGACCTCCAAGCCCTCTGTGCCCTTGACCTGACCCTGGCACTTTGGATTTCTCCATTCCATCAATGTATCCTAATTAGTTCTCCCTTCCTTTGTAACCCTTCTCCCTCTTGTCATCTGCACGCCTGAAAGCCCATAAAACTCCCTCACACTGAGATAATAATACATGATAGTTTAATGTGATGGGTGAAAAGATTTTAGTTTAACATGAAACAATGCTTTAATCCCAAAAGATGAAAATCCTGGCATCGGAAATAAGCTGGTACAGGGAGGGCCATTTGCCAGGGGAAGCCACCATAAACCTCCATGGAACGCTTTTATAGATTTTTATTTATTTTCTGAGACAGGATGTGGATGCCTGCCCCCATCACCTCTGTGCCCCTCCGAAGCCCCTCCCAACCTTGGTGGGACTGGGGTCTTTTGGCCCACTGACATATGACCTATGAGCAGGAATCTTAGGAACTCCACTCTGAAGAGTGCGATAATGACCTAGAGAACATGGATTCACTGGAATATATTCATGGATAAGTGACAAATGAAAACGGGACCTGGGGGACAGTGTTTCAAGAGGGAGATACCAGGAGAGTTGGAATTTCCAGGTACCCACCTGGAGTTGGAAAGGTGACACAGGGGCAAGGTAAAGACCTATTTCATTATGATCCAGACTCCTGGTGTAATTCTTCTCAGCCAGGAGTAAGGTGAATTTCCAAGGTCCAGTGGTAGAATAAAATAAACACACCCATTTCTTCTGCAAACTTGACATTGAATGCGGATCCCTTTCCCTAAGGCCCTTACAGATTAGCTGAATAGGTGGAGCAGAGACAAGTAAAAGGAGGGTCTGCTAACGTCACGTATGAAACTAGTATGGACCTAGACAGCACCAGGATTCCAAGTCACCGGGGTGAAAGGCTGGGAAGGACTTTGGGTATTGCCCCAATGTTCTCAGTGCTAGTAAGGAGCAGTGGCCTCCTAGTTTGGGAGGCAAGAGAGCAGGCCTGGTGGAGGGGACCCTGGTCAACATCATTCTAAAAATAGGACCAGGCATGGAGTAAGGTCTAGTGTTCTCTCCAGCCCAGCTTTCCCTAGAAAGTAAGAGACACTATGAAGATTAAATCCACTGTCAGTTTTAGAGGAGGCAAGCCCTATTCCAAATTAACAAAGCAATTAACCTGTAGAGCCAGAGGATCTCACACAACCTGGCAAATTTCAAAGTCTGTAATATATCCAATTAAACATTTTTTTGCCACTCTTGGCCACATAGGGTTTGTGTATTAGTAATCTAAAAGGTCTCTAATTCCTAGGCCTTTAGGATTTTTCATCTTTCTGCCCAGGAACATCTGCCTGTGCAATTATCTCATCCAAAACACACTATATGATATAATTTTATGGAAGTTTATTTAACTATCTTTCTGTTCCGTGGTCCATACTACTCACAGTTTATATAAGGTGCTTAGAAATGGTGTCCAGCTTTTCTTTTGCAATTTTATTACTTTATTTGATAATCAGCAATTAGTTCTCATCCCCATTGTCTATAGATTTTTGAAAGTGGTGATAGGTACATAGGTAAGCAATGTATAGAGCTTGTTTGATGAATCTTCATCCCCCTTATGTTTTCTGGACAACTGCACATGAATACAGTATGGAATATTCCTTATTCCTTTGGCCCAGACAGCTTTGCTGAGCCGGATGTCAACGTGCACATTTGGAGTTTCCATCTCCTTAATGCAAATTTCCGGATCTCTTTGAGTGCCGAGGGGCAGGCTTCTCCAGAAACCCACTCCATGGATGCTCTTGTGAATATCGACGGTGTATTCTCTGGTCACTACCTTGCTGATGGCAGAATAGCCCTTGTTCTTGCCACCCTTCTTTGCGGGAGCCATTCTGCTAGGTCCTGGCTGGAAAGCATTGTCTCAGCTTTTCATAAAACCTCCTTCCTTTCTTCTACTCATATACTCTTTAAGAAGCTGTCCATGCATTCTTACTTGACCAATCCAATGCACAATTACTCCCCCCAAGATCTTACCCCCACATAACACATTTGACATTTGCCTCATATTTTGTCTTGCACCTGATAGAGCACAAACTGGTTGAGGAGAAGGATCAAGCTTTCTATTTCTGATTTGGCAGAATTCTTGGTACATGATGGAGCTTCAATCCATGATAGGTAAGTGCTGACCCACCAGAGCTTGGGTGGCAGCCATGTTAACAAGGGCACAAATTTTACAAACTAAACATACCTCTTCTGGCAGCCAAACCCAAACATGTTTGTGGACAAGGAATGGTGTTTAGGTTTTTATCACTTAGAAACTTTCATGTGGCAGAAAACCTAATTCAAATGGCTTAAATAAAAGATGAAATTAATTCATGCAGTTAATCACAAAACCCAGGGACAGTCTGGCTTTGGATGTATTTAGATTCAGAACACAAATTTTATGATTAAACAAGGTTTTCCCAATCTCTCAACCTCATGTTCTCATATTTTGGCTTTGCTTCTAGTCCCTTCCTGCTAACATGATGGCAATGGTGAAAGCTTCAAACCTAATGATGGAAGAGAGTATCACCATCTACCTTAATACTCATGGAATTTCATCAGCTCTGATTTGCTTACATGCCAAACCCCAGAACAATTACAAGAGACATGGGAATACAGTGTGCCGATGCCTTAAGCCTAGATCATACACTGTACTCCTACATCCCAGGAATCTATGCTTTTAACAAGCTATCCATATTTTTCTAGTATAAAATACAGTTTGGGAATTGTTGGTCTAGGGTCTGGCCACATGAGTAGGTACACAAAAGAGTGGAGAAGATCTCTGGAGGTGGGAAGTACAGATAGCTCATTGGCTCAGACATCTATATAGACATGGAGTTGCTTAAGATGGTGACGGGATTTGGGGTAGGGGGACAACAGAAGACTGTTAGCCAGAGTTCCTTACTATCAAAGAGTAGATTTCATTTAGCAAGACACAAAGATGCTTTGAGATTTTGGTCCTCCACTTGGATCTATCTGACTCAAAATCACGGACTTATGTAATTTCAGCTTTGGAAAGGCCTTTATGAGGGTCATGTAATCTAAAACCAATCAACATTTGATCCCCAAACCCCCTAGATATCATCCCTCAAGAACTGGTCACCCAATCACTGCATAAATACTTCCCCCTGATGGAGTAGTCCTCCCTGCTCGAAAGAGCCAAACCGTCTTCTCAAGTCTGTATGCTTAACATTTTTAAATCTATTTGGCAAAAGTTTACCTTTTCATAAATTCCTTCCATCAGCCCTTGTTGTCTCTCTTGGAAAGATACAAGACATTTCTATTCCTTCTTTCAAAAGAGAGCCCTTTGTGCATGGTGTGTGAAGACAGTTATACACCCTCTGGTGTCTCCAGCCTTTAGGATAAACAGCCTGGGCTCTGTCTGTCCTACGTCAGATGACATGGACTCTTATCCCCCCCTTACTCCCTCCCTGAAGGAACTCTACTTGGTCTGTCCCTCCCTCTTAAATTATGATGCTCAGAACCCAGCAACACTCCGACACTGATCTGAGGAAAGAATAGACTATTGTCTCATTCTAGACACAGCAATTTCATTGTTATGCCTTAGCATTGCTGTAACTATTATAGCAACCACCTCTCAGGGTTTACTCACAGGGTGTTTTCTCCTAATCCCCCCAACTCAGGCTTACACACTAAGCTACATCTCTCCATCATATATCCTGCAGAGTTTTTTGTGAACCCAAGTTTATGACCTCAGGGATAAGTGAATTTCAAGCAAGAAGAAGAAGCTAAACAATTCTATTACCACTGCCTACTCATTAATAATTGTAATCTTTTAAATAACACATAAGGATTTAAAAAATAAAATTCAACGAACACCAAGCACTTATCACATACCAGTATTGAGAACATGAAGATGAATAAAGGAGAAAAAATTGCTTGCTTTTGATAGGGCTCACATTCTGGCCAAGGATATAGAGCTCAACAACAAACCCTAGCAGTGGGAGCAGTTAGCATGGTGATGGTATGTACAAACTGTCCTCCCACTGCAAAGGGACTGTGGGGTCTTACCCAAGAGCTGACATCGGAGCTGGATTTGGAAAGGCATATCTCATTTCTTCAGGCAGCAAAGGAGAAGCCAGATATTCCAGGCAGCAAGATCAGCATGCGAAGGTCTAGTAGCATAAACGTGGTTCGTGCTCCTGGAGCTGGGGCTCAGCCTGGGTGGTTGGAATCTATAGGGAGAGTGGTTAGGGAGGTAGACTGGAAAGTCAGGTTCCAGCTCAATCGTGAGGGCCTGGAGTCTGCATCTTATCCTGTGGTCTCTGGGAAGAGTGTAAAGATCCTTGAAGAGGAATTGACAAGTGGAGACACTGGAAACAAGGAGACCAGAGAAAAGATCAGTAGAATTAACTAAGGAGTGGTATTGAGAATATTTACAAATTTCTTACAGATCAATAAAGATAGAATAGGAAATAGGCCAAGATATGAATAGGTGATTCATGGGATGGAAAACATGAATAGCCATTAAATAAATGTAAAAATATCAACCTCATGAACAATCAAGAAAATTAAAGTTATGCTAAATGAAATAAGTCAAGCAGAGAAAGTCAATGATCATACGGTTTCACTTATTTATAGAACATAAGGAATAGCATGGAGGACATTAGGAGAAGGAAGGGAAAAATGAAGGGGGGGAAGTCGGAAGGAGAGATGAACCATGAGAGACTATGGACTCTGAGAAACAGGGTTTTAGAGGGGAGGGGGAAGGGGGATTGGTGTATTAAGGAGGGCACGTACTGCATGGAGTACTGGGTGTTATAAAAAAAACAATGAATCGTGGATCACCACATCAAAAACTAATGATGTATTGTATGGTGACTAACATAACATAATAAAATTAAAAATAATAAAGTTAAAAAACCCAGAAAATTAAAATTAAGACCACAATGCGTGGGGCGCCTGGGTGGCTCAGTCGTTGAGGGTCTGCCTTTGGCTCAGGTCATGATCCCAGGGTCCTGGGATCGAGCTCACATTGGTATCCCTGCTCATCAGGAAGCCTGCTTCTCCCTCTCCCATTCCCCTGGCTTGTTTTCCCTCTCTCGCTTTGTCTCTTTCTGTCAAATACATAAATATAATCTTTAAAAAAAAATACCACAATGCGCTGCCATTTCACCGCCATCAGATTGGCAAAATTTGAAAGTCTGGCCATACCGAGCATTCAACACTCACTAGGACTGCTTTGGAAAGCAATTTGTCAACGTCTAATCAAGCTGCAACATACACACCATTGCATCCAGCGCTCCATTTCCCAGTACTGGTCCCAGGGAAATACCCCCATGTGTTCAAAGAGACATATACAAAGATGGTCACTAGGGCATTCCTTGTAACAGTGGAGAGAGAGGGAGAGACAGAGACAGAGACAGAGAAGGAGAGAGAAACCACCAACAAAATGGTTGTTACGGGCTGAACTGAGTTCCCCCAAAATTCATATGTTGAAATCTTAACCCTCCAGGACCTCAGTCTGTGACTATATTTGTAGATAGATCTTTAAAGAGGTGATTAAGTTACAGTGAGGCCATTACAAGCCAAGGAGAGAGGCCTCAGAAGAAACCAACCCTGCCGACACATTCTTCTTGCCCTCTAGCCTCCAGAACTGGGAGGAAATAAATTTCTGTTGTTTGGGTCACCCAGTCTGTGGCACTATGTCATGGCAGCCCGGGCAAACAAATACAGTGGACTCCAATGAAAGCTTGAAATTAAAATTAATTCAATTAAAAGTAGAAACTGGATCTACATGTATCAATATGGCTACAGCTTGAAAACATAATATTGAATGAAAACCTGTTACCCAGGGCACCTGGGTGGCTCAGTCTGTTAAGCGTCCAACTCCTGGTTTCGGCTCAGGTCATGATCTCAAGGTCATGAGATGAAGCCCCGCATTGGGCTGCCCCCTCGATGTGGAGCCTGCTTAAAAGTCTCTCTTTCCCTCTGCCCCTCCCTCTCTAAAATTAAAAATAAGTGTCAAAAAAAAACCCTAAGTTACAAAAAGTACATGCAGTCGGAGACCATTTCTGTACCACAGCTGGAAATGATAGAGAGGATAGCGGTAACTGGGGAGGGGAGGGTGGGAACGGGACAGCGGGGAGGTGGGAAGGGGCTTCAGCTGTAAGATTATATATGCACCCATGTATAGAATGTATGTGTTATATGTATGTTATGTATAAATGCATGGAATATATATAACATACACTAGTATGGAATGAGATGTAAGCATTTTTTTAAATTGTGGTGGTGGGCACATGGCATGCTTTTCTCTGCATCTTTTTGTATCTTAAAATCCTTTAATAATTTTTTTAAAACATTGTTTTCCAAGGGTAGGAGTCTGGGAGAGAAGTAATAAAGTCTTGAATGAGGATAGCAGCTCAGGAGAAATTCACCCATATCACACCATTAAGGGACTTTTTTATTATCTTCTGTTACATACTCTTTTTCTTCCAGGCGATGGTGTAGCTCTCTTGTTCAAAAATGGCTGTACAAGCCGTTTTCTTCCCAGCACAGGTCCCGGGAGCTGCAGCATCATTTGACTGGGTTCATGGACTCCTTTTAAGTTCAGAAAAACCTTCTCTAAGTGTACTTCTAGGAAGAGCCTTTGCCCAGGTGGCCCTGCCTTTAAGAAGGATGCCCAGAACATGCCCTCGGTGTGGAGTTTTTAGAAATCTAGACCCAGACAGGTTCACTTTGCCCAAAATGGCAGAGGAGCAAGGCCCAGGGACGTACCTGCAGGGCCCAGGGGTATTTCCAGTTCCACTGTGGCCTCTAATGATCTCTTTCCCTGGGCGATTTGCCGACCACTGAGGCTCAGTTTCCCCTTCAGGGAAGGCATGGGTTTGGCCTCAAGGGGCAACTGTCTCTCTCCTCTCGTGCTCTGGGGCGTGGAGGCCCAGGCCCTGCTGGGGCCCTGAAGCCACTGAGTCAGGCCAGGCCCTCCTTCCGCGGAGCTGCCTGGGAGGGTGTGCAGAGTTGTCTTGTCCTGGAGAGGCAGGTGCGATGCTCACTTCTGAATCTTAGCCTATCAATCAACACCACCAAGGGAGCATTCTGAGATTTCAGAGTCAGGAAATCGACCCAGCCTTTATTTATCTAAGCTTGTTTATGGCTCTGAAGGCTGTGTGATTTACTTGCAGGCAAAGTGCTCCATCTCAATGTGGGTCTATATTTGGTTCCAACTTGAAAATCATAACTGCTAAAATCCCACATTGAGCAGACAGTTGGCACGTTAGGCCCTGTTTCTGGGGCTAAAATGGTATATGTCAGATATAATCAACCAAGCAGTCAATCAATACTTGTTGATTCTTTGTCCTTTGCCACCAGCTAACTTGTGAACTAGGCAGTTTGTCTGGTACCTCTCCCCACCTGTTCCCACAGCCTCGGCACCTTCTGGGCCTCCTGCCTTGTTCCAGGACCTAGTACCATCCATCCCACTCCTTTGCCTGATCCAAACTCTGTCTCAGGGGAGAATCTCTCTCAGACATCGAGCCCTTGAACTCTCCCTGTACAAAGGACAGCTTTGTGCATTCCTGTGGGACTTTTGGGCATCAGGGAAGAAGCAGGTGGCAAATGTACATTCTCAAATCTTCCATCTTTCCTCTCCTCCCCCACCCTATGGCTCTCTGTCCATCCTGGAGCTCGAGTGAATTCTGGCACCACCGCTTGCTAGCTCATGATCAGTCTCAGGGCAGCTTGCTCAACTCTTTGAACCCTAGTGTCCTCGCCCCTAAATGGGTCAACAGTGCCTACCTTCCCAGGGAGCTTTTCCAGATTGAAATGTTAATGTACCTGAAGCCCCTAGCACATGGAGGCAGCCGGCGATCTTTGTAAACGCGGGCTTAGAGGAGGGCAGGAGGTCTTCCCAGGGCCTCCAGCTCCCACAACAGGAAGCACTGGGTTATGCCCCAGGAATTTCAAAGGAAGAAGCCGGGTGCATGATCTCAAAGGCTTTGAGATCTAGGGGAGGGAGCTCATGCCACATTAGAGAACATAAACAGTGACCAAATTGCAGTAGCCCTGAGAGTAAGCTGATCACTGAGGGTCACAGAACTAGAGGTTTGGCCCCCCAGTCTGTGATGATTAGCTGTGGGATGAACTCCCAAACTGGGGGTCTGAGCCTGGGAGGTTCCCATCCCAGCTCTTCACCTAACTGCTGGGAGTCTCTGGGCCTCCATTCCCTCATCTATAAAATGAGAACATACTAAATGGTTTTCATTCTCTCACTTCAAAAGCCTTCCTGCTTTTCTTCTTTCCATGAAACTTTCTTTTTTTTAAGATTTTATTTATTTATTTGAGAGAGAGAACGTGAAAGCATGAGGGGGAGAGACTCAAAGGGAGAAGCAGACTCTCCACTGAGCAGGGAGCCCAATGCAGGGTTCGATCCCAGGACTTTGGGACCATGACCTGAGCCGAAGGCAGGCAGACACTTAACGACTGAGCCATGCAGGCGACCTCCATGAACATTTCTTAATACGATAAACCAAAGACTCCTGCCCATAGGAGTGTACATGGGAGGGGAAGCAGATTAAAAAAAAGCAAAATGTACAGAACACCAGGTGGTTAAGAGAGCTACTGAGGAAAATAAACAGAGGAAAGCCATGAGGAGAGGCATGAGATTTTAGTTGGGGAAGGCCTCTCTGAGAGGCAACACCTGACCAAAGACTGGGAAGAAGAGAGGGAAACAGAGGGGGCAGAGTTGCAAGGGCTCTGGGGCATCTTCAAAGTACCGGCAGGTCATCTGCAGTAACAGGAGGTCAGGCAGATTGCCTGAGCACTGGTGTGGGTGGGAGAGCATGTGGAAGTCCCTTTCCGGTGATTCCTGTGTTCCCAAGGAAAGAAGAAGCAAGGTCATCAGCTGAGTGGGAGGATAGAGTCGGAGGAGATGGAAGAAGCTCCAAAATATTTACACAATGGAGTACAAACAAGAACGGACAAAGGAAAGGAAGAATTTCTTTCTGGGCCATGAGAAACTGGCCCGCTTGTCTTCACGGGGACACAATGAAGTATTCTTTAAACCCATTCATCCGGGCGCCTGGGTGGCTCAGTTGGTTAAGCGACTGCCTTCGGCTCAGGTCATGATCCTGGAGTCCCGGGATCGAGTCCCACATTGGGCTCCCTGCTCAGCAGGGAGTCTGCTTCTCCCTCTGCCCTCCTCCCTCTCATGCTCTCTGTCTCTCATTCTCTCTCTCGCAAATAAATAAAATCTTAAAAATAAATAAATAAATAAAAATAAACCCATTCATCCGTTCATTTGACAAAACGTGAGTGAGTGCTCTCGGCTAGTGCCGTGCTAGGCGGGACCTGACCAAGAGGCCTGGGAGCAGGGCACATCCTTTTGGCCCAGGGTTATCCCTGAGACAAAGACTTGGGAGGTGGATGTGGGAAATTTCACAGGAAGGGAAGGAGCCTGTCCAGGGCCTGATCATGGGCAAGTTATCACCGTGAGCCCCTGGGGCACAACCCCACTGGGGGACCCTGGGATACTGTGGGGAGCTGCCCTCAGAGCTGTCCAAAGGAAAGAAGCTGGGGATCTCCGCCCCAACTCTGGGTCATTGCCGGCTCTGGCTACTCCCGCGTTGTGGGTTAACTCTGGTCTTTCCAGGTGCTCCAGGGAATAGAGGAAGGCCTCCAGCTTGCAGTAAGAAAATGTCAGAAGGTACAAGAAAGGTGAGTGTCAAGAAAATATGAGCAGGCCTGGGCAACATCTATACCACTCGTGGAAGTATCCTGGTTTCAATGGAAGATTGTATGTCACCCTAATTACAAAACACAGTCCTTCCTTTCAAAGCATGAATTTATTGGGGGAGGCTAAGAAGAGGCTCAAACCTGAAAGGAAAAAGAAATGGTAAGAGAAGAACAAGAGGCTTAGGCTAACTGCCAATTGAGGCTAGTCTGCAAGGATCAGCGGAGGAAGAGGTCTCGCGGGCTGGGATGGAAGGCTTCATAGAGGACGGGTACCCAACTTGGTGGCAACTGGGTAAGTAGAAAAGCAACGAAGGGCAAGGGTGAAGACCTGCTTTATGGGGATAGGTTTATTCTGCCTTTGTGGCCACAAATGACACAAAGACAGTTGGCTGCTGCTGACCGAGGGACCTCGAGGTGTGGCAGAGAAAGATTGATGTTCGTCCAGAGCCATCCCTGGCCACCTGCATCCTATAGGTGCAAGACTGTCTTGATTAGCAGCCAAGGCTGCTGTTTGGGAAGGAGTCATGGTGCCAAGGCTCTGCTTCAGGGAAGCGTAAAACAAAGAAGGAGGTTCTCACAGGCTGTTATAAAGCAGTCTCAAAAATATATTTCTGATTTCCAGCCTTCCTGCACAGGGCACCTGCTGAAGACACAGCCATACTTCATGACGACAAATGTTGTCTTCCTTCCTGCAACGTCACCTAAGTTTAGAAAGTTTGGCCTGTGGTTCATCCACCCCTGGAGAGGGGGACCGAGCACTTGGATGGTGCCTTCTGATGAGGATAAATTAATTAGTGTAAAAGCACACAATCACAGACGTACCACTTGGGTTTGAGTGTTCTAATGAGGACAATGATTGGATGATGCTGAATCAGGCCAGCATGGCCGCAGAGCCTGATTGCTGTTCACTCTCTGCCTGGCCTAGGCCCTCACATGCTGCTAGCTTTAATGCCCTCCATTCTCGAGCCATTCTCGAGTTCCCTCCTTCTGCCAACTCCACACTGAGTTACCGCTCTGGTCCAGGTGCCATGGTCAGCCTGAGCCCCAGACCTCTCCCCAGAATTCACAGAGGAACCAAGAACTTATGTTTCTGCTCTGAACTCATCTTCCCATCCCTTGGCTGGCAAATTGGTTGTCCTCAAACACAGCTGTGTTCATTTGGGAATGAACAAACAGAGAAGCCCCTCCTGGTCAGCCCCTCCCTTTTCAGGTAATCCCCCCTGAGGTGGTGGAAAGCAGGTATAACAGTTAGCATTTGAACTCTGGGCCCAACTGCCCCTCTGAGTGGTAATTTGCAACTATGCTGAGGCGGATCTTAACATCTCGAGGTGGGGCTGGTGTTTGGGAATTGAGTGACCTCTCTAGTGAGAGAGCCTGGCAGACCGTCCAACACCCAAATTTAAGCTGTTTTATTTTACTCTCTTCGTCTGACCTGTATGCAAGTGTTATTAGGAAGTGACGTAAGAATATGTTCTTTCATCCTGAAAATGACCACCTTTTCCCCCAAGGGATACAAGCTAGTTCAGCGATGATGCAAAAGGCAGTCCTTTCGTGGCGCTGGTGGTGTAAGCCTCCTCCCGGATTTGACCTAAGCTCTCTGTCTGCTTGGTTCACTCTGGGATCCTCGGTGCCTGGCACATGGCAGGTGCTCAGTACTCATTTCCTCGATGTGCCCAGGCAGGAATATGTGTTCTGTGTAGCTGTGCTCCGGAATCATAGTTCTGGATGGAAAAGGCCATGAAGCTGCACAAAAATTTGTGTTTTTAAAACGGGGATTTATGATGCTTCCCTGAGAGATCTTCCTCACAACCCCACAGCCTCTCTCCTGCACCAGTTCATGCCCCCACTGGAATCTCCCATTGCTCTTTCAGGTATGCCTGGCCATGTCCTCAACTTGAGAGACCCCTTGAGGGCAGAGACCCTGTGTCATGTCCTTGTGTCACCCACAGAACCTGGATGGTATATGCAGGGTCACAGAAGGTGGAGGGCAGATGTTTGCTGACTGAACGATGGGAACATTTCTTTGGGAAAGGTGGGTGCCATCATTCGATAGTTTTAACTCAAATGCACTTACATCATGTTCCTACTATGTGCCAGGCACAGGGCAGCAGACTTGGGTCCCTTTGCATGCAATGGATGGCCCTTCACTGAACATCCCTGTTCTGGACAAAGGCACTAGCCCTGCTTCATCATTCTCTCATGTTAAATGTGTAGCAGGAGGTCTTTGAGTTGCCACATGCAGTTTATCCACCGAAGACCCCTCCTGACCAAATCACTGCACATCCAGCTCCACATCGCCAGAGCAGGGGGAAGTGTTTTGCTAGGTTTTAATGACCTAGCTCCTTTAATCTCCTGGAAAGACCCTCATGGAATCCTGAGGCTCAAGGCTATCTGCTTCCCTCTGGCACTCAGGTATGATGGAGATTCTCCAGGTACTGAATGGGTCCTAGCTGAAGGAGAGTCCGTTGATGTAGTCCCTGGAGAGAACCTACCTGAGTCTCTGGAGAAACCAGGCATCAGCCTTTCCCTAGGGTCCTGCTGGAGGAGACATAGTCCAGGGCCATTACTTCCAATTCGCCCCACAACCCCCGCTTACTAGGAGAACTTAAAGCATCATTATATGACTTTGAAAAATAAAATCAATGTTGATTAATACAAGTGGTTTCCCAAAGCTGTACTGATGTGTGCTCAATTTCAAATCCATTTCCCTTGTTTAATAGACTGAGAAGGTTTGAAGGATGAATCTCAATCAGGGTGCTTTGTCACGGGCCCCTGAATGATGTGAGGGAGCAAGCCAGGAGGACATCTGGGAGATGAATGTGCCAGATAGAGTGTGTGCAAAGACCTCAAGGAGTGAGTGGGCCTGGAGTGTTTCGGGATCTGCAAGAAGGTCAGTGTGGCTGGAGCGGGAAGAACGAGGGGAACATAGGTGGAGATGCGATCAGAGGACGTGAGGGCCAGACCTCAGAGCTCCGATGTTTCGAGGGCAGTGTCAGCACCACCTGGGAGCTGCTTAAAACCCAGAATCTCACACCCCAACCTACTAAGTCAGAATCTGCCCTGACCAAGATCCCCAGGGGATTCCTTTGCACAATTACGGTTCAGAAGAAGATTATAGAACAGGGGTCTCAACTCCATCTGTCAGGCTCAGACGCCTGGAACACACACATCAACTTTGTCCAGCGTCACTAAGCCTCCTTGCTGGAGAAGGGCAAGCCCCAGCAAGAGGACAGGTACTTCTGTGATAAGGTGGCCTGTAGGATGCTCTGTCTCCCCGCCTAGAATGCCAGCTTCTCGAAGCCAGGGCTGTCTCCTTCACTGTGCTTTCCCAAGTGCCCGTGGAGGGTTGGCATGCAGGATCTGCCTCGTGTGCAGCTGTCGGAGGAAGGAACGGGTGAGGACGAGAGGGAATGACTGTAGAGACCACACCTGTCTGGGGCTCTGGCAAGTCCAGTCTCATCTGAGAGATGATCCTCAGGTGCTTCTCCTCCCTCAGAAAATGGCCTTACCAACCACTAACAATTTGGACTCCATTTTCTCCCCTTGGTGTTTAGGATAACAGGCTTAGGAGCCTAAGATGTATTAGAAGTCACCCCGCAAGGCACACAGCTCTTATGCAGATTAAGAAATTTCAGGGAGGGAAACTGAGTTGCCCGAGGGCGTGGAACAAACTGAGAGGCAGAGCTGGGCGGGCTTGTGGGTCTTCTGTCTCCCAGTATGAAGCCCTGCTCACTGTCCCCAGCTTATTCCTCCTCCTTTGCTTCCCTCTCCACAGTGAGTCTAATGCCCCCCTCGGCTCTCAGCAGTGCCCTGCCTGCCCACCACAGCGCCCCCCTCCCTGTTCATTTCCCTCAGCCAGGGCCAGCTCGAAGTTGGGTGGGCCTGAAGCTTGTACCATGTTAGGAAGCCCTTTTAAGGAAAAGACCATGAACGCTCTCTTCGGCAGCACATATACTAAGGAAAACCACGATATGAACACAAAATCCGATCCCAAAGCAAATATTTCAAGTAAATAAGGAAAGAAATAAATTACAAATTCTGAAAAGCTGACAAATGCCACAAAAGTCACACAATCCAGAAAAATAAATGTATTAACTAACTGCTTATAAGGGCTTACAATTTTTTCCACATTTGATGAGGGAAGAATTCCCATTGGCTGGCATCCGCCTCTATATTTCAAACGTGAATTTTCTCCGCTGCCCACATACGTCGGGTGGTGGGTGCCTTGGGCTCTGTTCACATAGTGATACGACGTGGTCTATACTTTTATGTCACATCCCAAGGTGAACGGACAGAGGGAAGTAAGAGCATCCCTGGAGGCCATGCCTACATGTGGATTTTATGTGGAAGTAACTTCAAGCCATACATATATCGCACTCAACCCCGTGAATACTTCCTCAGCTCCAATTCCCTTATGTGGGTCTAGGAATTCTGTGTGGCCATTCAAAGACCACCAGATGGGCTAAAAAGGGTGCTGGATGGAAACCTGCAGTGAGGAACATCAGCAGTCATAACTGACTGCAGTCTGAATAACGTTTGCAAGTTTTACAGAAACCTATGAGCATGTGAAGGCACCCGAGTGTGTCCCACCATGGCTCTGGAAGGGCCCCAAAGGGCAAGCCTTCCCTGGAGGATTCTGCCCCACCCTTCACCTTCTTTGCCCTGCCCTACCTCAGGAAGGAGAATCACCAACAGAGAGAACACAGAAGCCAAAGATTTTTTTTTTTTTTGGTAAATCTGCCTACTCCATTTTCTTCCTTTATTTATTTATTTATTTATTTATTTATTTATTTATTTATTTATTTATTTATTTGTTATGTTATGTTAATGACCATACACTACATAATTAGTTTTTGATGTAGTGTTCCATGATTCATTGTTTGCGTATAACACCCAGTGCTCCATGCAGTACGTGCCCTCTTTAATACCCAACACAAAGCTAACCCATCCTCCCAGCCCCCTCCCCTCTAGAACCCTCAGTTTGTTTCTCAGAGTCCATATTCTCTCATGGTTTGTCTCCCCTTCCGATCCCCCCCTTCATTCTTCCCGAAGATTTTCAACGGGTGTGCATTAGTTTGCTGGGGCGGCTGTCACAGACCAGGGGGCTTCTACAACTGAAATGTGCCATCTCATAGTTCTGGGGGCTGGAAGTCCAAGACCAAGTTGCAGCAGAGTGGGTCCTTCTGAGGGGCGCAAGGGGGAATCTGTTCCAGGCCTCTCTCCATGGCTCGCAGATGTCTGTCTTCTCCGGGTCTCTTATTATTTTCTCTCTCTGCATGTCTGTGTGTCCACATTCTCCCCTTCCCTTAACAGCAACAGTCATATTGGGTGAGGGCCTCCCCAATGACCTCACTGTAACCTGGTGACCTCCGTAAATACCCCATCTCCAAATAAGACCACATTCAGAAACACTGGGGGTTAAGACTCCAGCATATCATTGGGAGGGGCCACAGTTCAACTCCTAACAGTGGAACGAGGCAAACTGGTGTGTGCATCTTTGCAGAAAATTGAGGGAGAGGGATGGAAACCCAGAGATACTTGCGCAGTGGGGGTGCGGGGGCGGGGGGGGCGAGGTGTTATCTTGTTTACACCGTGCATTTAGACAAATTACCTCATTAGCTGTCTTTCTGCATCCAGGCCCAGCTGCAACCACTAAATCAGTCATCTGGGGAATCGGTTTGGCTTTCTTGGCCACCCTAATTGGCACATTTTTTATTTTGTTTTGATATCCTGTGGGTGTCTCAAATGTCCAAAATGATGGAGGGGATGGAGAGACTGAAGTCTGAGGACAGACAGGAAAGATGATGCCTCAGCTGGCGAAAGGATGAAGACTGAGAAGCAGATCAAAGGTCCAGAGAGAGTGGAACAGGGAACGAGGATCCGTCCATGGGCCTGGAGTAGCCCAGGAGACTCTCCCACGCTGCATCTGAGAGAGTCAGGTGAGGGGTAAACAAGCCCAGTTTAGGCAGAAGGCAGTGGGTCTAAGGAACTTCTCAGCCCAATAAGTGACAGCAGATGAAAATATAAAATCAGGAGCAGGTGACCCAAATCACTGGACACACAGATAAGGGCACCCCACCTTCTGGCTCAACAGCCTTCTCCAGTTCACTTCTGGGGGTCCCAGAGGTGCCTCACAGGTGCTTCAGGCTCTGAGGACTCAAGAACAGTCATCATGGAGAAAAAGCAGAGGTTAGCCGTCACAACCCTGCTATTTCCTTTTCCCTCTAACCAAAAGCTCCTGGAGCTACTGGCTTTGACAAACTGAGCCCAGAGGGATCCCCAGAACCCCAGTCCAGCTGCGCCCTGAGCTGCAGCCCAGGTCCAGCCCTGACGAAGAGGAAGGTGGCTGGTAAGTGCTACCTGCATGTAAGCCCTCATAACAGTAGAATCAAGGGCACGTTGGGGAAAGATGGAGAGCGGGTTTACCGTGCCAAATAGTCATTATTACAGCAGAACTCGGGAAAAGGAGCCATGTCTACTGAATACACACGTAACCTGTGTTTGCTTAGGTTGGCTGTGTTATTAACCATATAGCGTGACCCATCGGTGAATCGTAAAACCAGTTTAATGAGTTAAAACCAGCATTAGAAAAAATAAAATAAGACAGGAAATATAGAGTGCAGCTTTCGTCAAGTGTGGAATTTGACAAGTGCTCTGTTTCTTTACACACACGTGCGTGTGCATACGGACAGATGTAGAAGTGTTTCTTACCATGACCTGAGGTAGGAAAAGCTGAAATGCACTAATCCAGAGCATAGCCCTTAACATCATTGAACCTGAACACCAATGCGTAACACATCTAACTGGGGAGCTTGTTCAAAGGTAGATTTCCAGGCATCACGTTCCAGAGATTTTTGGAGGCCCTGTCTCCTAGAGGGGCTTAGGAATATGCATTTGAAAAGTTCCTCCCATCCCCCCGTGGTCCTGATATATTTGGTCTGTGGCATATGATGCAGGAAACACTGGATCAGAGAAAAAAACATGTATTTGGTAAGACTGTGTTATAGGAAGCTTGAATGACATATGAAGATGCTTCCTTTATCTTTAAACCAGAGACTTGAGAAACAGAGGGACATAAGGATGAGTATTGGCAGGAGGGTGAGTGATATCCTTTCTCCATTTGTAGGGATGAATTCAGTTTCTGGCAGAATCGGGTACCAGCAAACCATGCTTGGCTGTAAATTATGCTTAACAGGATTCAGAGCCAGGCATACAAAAAGGCTAACTACCTCCCCTGAGTAAAATTATCTACTGAGTAGAACTGTCTACCTGGAGACCCAAATGGCTCAGGGAAGCCTCTTCTGAGACACAGCCCTGGACTGGGTGACATCTTAAGATTGCCTTTCATCTCTGACATGCCACGATTCTAAGAGCAACAGGAGAGAGGGAAAGGTTGGAAGACCCATGATCTCAAACACATCTGCTATCAATTAGGGTGGCGGGAGAAGGAGCCATGTCTGCTGAATAGACACCATCAGACTGGATCATGACTCATCAGTGGGTCATGAAATCAATGAAGTGTTTTGAAAAATAAAATAGAATTAAATATGATAGAAAATACCATGGTGCCTTGCCTTTAGTAAGGATGTTTGGTTATCTCTTGCTGCATAAAAAAAACCAACACAAAACTTAGTGGCCCTAAAATGACATTTATTTACTCACGATTCTGAAATTTGGGCAGAGCTCAGTGAGGACAGATAATCTCTGCTCCAATGGCAAGAGTTATGGTGACTCAGCTGGGCCTAGAGCACCCACTTGCACGATGACTTCGTCCACATGGCTGAGAACTCCGTTGTGGTGGTCAGCTAGGGCCTGCATGCTCCAGCAAGTGGACTCTCCATCCATACGGCTCATTTGTTTCCATAGTATGACATCTGGGATCCCAGGGGCTACACACCAAGAGCAAACCTTCCCAGGGGACAAGCTTCCATGTGCAAGAGCTTATCTCATCTCTACTAACATTACCCTTGCTAATGTCCTGTGGCTGAAGTCCAAAGTCACCCTGAGAGGGGACAAAAAAGGACAGGAATGCTGGTGGTTCATAGCAGACCACAAACACTGGTTCCTTAAAAAAAATCTTTTTTTTCCAATCGTGTATGTGTATAAATAGTGAGTAGCAATGCAAAATATATACCTAGTAGTTGATCGTAGTTGAAAGGTTTGAGAAGCAGCGCTAGAAAGCCTTGGGATACAGAGAGAAGACAATCCTAATTTCCTTGGTTTCTACTTCCCCAATAATTCTGTGTATATTTACCCCATCTGTCCATTTCTCTGATACTCTCCCCTCTTTTATTCTTCTTTGTCTTTTCTTCTTTTGTTTCTCTCTCTCTCTCTCTCCTTATCTCTTTCTTCCCCAGGTTTCCTATCTCTGTCACTCAGCCATTTTTTTACACTTTTTCTTTCACATTCAAACCTCTTTCAAACACAAGCGTACGTAACCTGAACATAAGCTGGTGTCCCATGTGATGCGTTCTCTGTACAGCATCACATATAAATGAGCACAGTCCAGTTGCCAAAAGTAATTTTACATTTGTGTCCATTTTTTTCTGCATCTCTTCAAGAATAGTAATGAGAATCCAGTTTAAATTCCACAAACTCTGTAAAATTCCTTCTCTTCCCTCAGTGCCCACTTGGCAACTGCTCTGAAGGCTCCCACTTGCCAAACCCACAAAACCGCCAACACTCAGCCCAGAGGGCATTCCCCAACCGCCTCCTCTCCACCTAGTCTCTGTGGAGCATCGCCAACTCAGCCAGGGCAAGGGCGGAGGTGGCCAACCCCACCCTGTCCCCAAACATGCCTTGCCACAATGGGGAGACACTTGCTGTCCTGCCAAAATGACTTCACCGCCAGCCCAACCCCTCGACTGGTGGGTGCAGCCTCCATTCTGACCCCCAGGCAGCAGCTATGAGAGTGGCAGAGAGAAAGTGGTGCACATCGGAGGGCAGGACCCCAGGCTTGGAATGGGCTCGGTACCACCTTGCTGCCCTGGTGGCAGAGCCCTGAAGAGGGGCAAGCCCACCCTACTCCCAGAGAGAAACATTCACGCACCTGCGATGCAAGTAAGGTCTGCAGACCCTCAGCTGTGGGAATCGTGGTCAGAATGCCCGGAAGGGGTGCGGACCAAGGATCTGGGAGGGGGCTGGGTAATTGAAGTAGGCTCTTGCGTCCTTGCTGCCATTGTTACATTGGCTCATATCCCTGAGCTCTTATTCATTAGCTGTTGGATACTTTCACACACTGGCACATTGTTCATGCACTCATATGCACACACACGTACACACACACACAAACACACCAGCAGTTTGGGGCATAAAGAGAGCTATTACAGGCACTTAAAATTTCTTTTTTTTTTAAAGATTTTATTTATTTATTTGGGAGAGAGAGCATGAGCATGAGCGGGGTGAGGGGCAGAGGGAGAAGCAGCCTCCCTGCTGAGCAAGGAGTCGGATGCAGGGCTCGATCCAAGGACCCCAGGATCATGGCCTGAGCCGAAGACAGATGTTTAACCAACCCAGCCACCGGGCTCCCCCAGGCACTTAAAATTTCAGCTTCTAGCCTTCAGCCAGTTAGATAAAGAGGCCAGCTGGACACAGACCTCAGGTGCCACAGTGGTAGATGCTGAGATTTCTGCCTCTACTCTACACCCCTACAGATGAGCAAGGTAAATATACCTGTCCACTTTCTCAGCTTCCCTAATGATCCCTCTGCCAAGAAAGCAGGAAGCTCAGCCCTGACCTGGCTGAAAAATGCTGAGGACATCCCTAGTCTTAGAGCTGCTCCCTAAAATGGGCCTCTTCATGAAACCAAAGGGCCAGAGGAGGAAAAGGGCCTTGGAAATCACCTAGGGTGGCTGGTCCCCACTTTTTTTTTATAAGGTGCAAGAAGAGAAGCAGCTTCTGCCGTAGTCACCCAAGGTTGGCCAAGAGCAGAGTCGGTGCTCAAGGTCAAGCCTCTGTACCCTGGGCCAATGGAAATGCCTTTTCCTGTAACAGGGGAGCCATAAGGGCCTCAAAACCTGGGCTGGGGGAGTGGTTATAAGATAAATGAGAGAGGATGCCTACCTTTCAAGAGCCCTCCAGGTCCTGCAAATAAACACCCGTTCTTTAGTAGGATGCTGGCTGTAATAGTTCCATAAATCGAATATTAGGATGGCAGTGGCTGCCTTCGTAGGCCAGAGCACTGGAGACTGGGTTTTTAGACAGGAAAAAAAAGGAAGAAGAAGCAACAGCTGAAGAAAGAGCAAGGAAGAACATTCCAGGCACAGGGAGCCACCATGTGAAGACCCCAGGGCAGGCACAAGTGCCCTGGAGAATCAATTCCAGAAGGCCAGTGTTCTATGGGGTAGTGGAGAACAGGATGGTCATCATCCAGTTGCTGCAACCAGATTAGGGATGTCCAGCAAAGCTCCACTGAACAACTGTGACATAGCAAGTACAGCACAGGAGGTGACAGGCTGAGTGCTCAGCTCAGGGCTTCTGCCCACTCTTGGCAGGCACCATGTGGCAGGCCCACTGAGCACTCCTGCTTCAGAATCACCTCCCTCCCCCAATCTCCCAGTAGAAACTACAGAACCAGTGAAAGGTGAGATGATGTCATTCTTCAAGGGAACCCCAGATCTAAACCCATAGGGCAGGGCTGACTCCCAAGGCCAGGCAAAGCCATTCCAATAGCTGAAAGATACATCTCCCAATCCTCGTTATTCACCCTGAAACTACACTGTGTCTCCATGGACTCCAAAGGCCTGTGCAGTTCGGGTGACACATTTTCTACTTCAAGGGCACTGACTGGTAAAATCTCCATGGCTAGACAGAACACACTCTGTCTGTTGGGTGATATCACCATGTTCTCCAAGAACAATGGCTGGGTGCTTGGTGTTTATTTCTCTACCCAGCAGGGGCCTAAAACCAGGGAAGTGAGCTTCAAAGATGAACCCACCTTGCAATGTCCAAAATCCTCACGCTGCCACCTGCCTCCAAGTGACACTTCTCCCGCTACACTAAAAGCCAACTCTAATGGGCTCCCACACCTATGAAAAGCACCCAACATACTGTCCAACATAAAGTGAACCTCTGTAGAGTTCCCCTTCCTGCCCTTCTTTCTGCCTTTTCCATTTTCTACCATGCAAACCTACAGATGACCCCTCTTCCACGCAGAACATGCAGGCCCATGGAACCTAATGGGCAAGGTGCCTCTTCAAATAGCTGGGAGAGTAGCTTCACGAAAACTCTGCTGTAGACATTCTTGGATGAGGTTTGGTTGCCTCCTCTGTGTATTCTCTCTACAGACATGATGCTTAAGAAAGTGAATATGGAGTGGTGATGCCCAGGTCAAGGTTTTGTGTTTTTTCACTTCTTTAAAATCAGTTAACATAGGGAGTATTATTAGTTTCAGAGATAGAGTTTAGTGATTCATCAGTTGCATATAACACCCAGTGCTCATTCCATCACATGCCCTCCTTAATGTCCATCACGTGCCCTCCTTACTGTCCATCACCCAGTTACCCCATCCCCTCACCAATCTCCCCTCCAGCAATCCTCAGTTTGTTCCCTAGAGCTAAGTATCTCTTATGGTTTGCCTCCCTCTCTGAT
Organism: Mirounga angustirostris; assembly: GCF_029215605.1. Classification (NCBI taxonomy): domain Eukaryota; kingdom Metazoa; phylum Chordata; class Mammalia; order Carnivora; family Phocidae; genus Mirounga; species Mirounga angustirostris. The sequence goes on from NW_026991716.1 coordinate 37,245,123, forward strand.
TTTGTCTTTTTATTTTTCCTTCCCTTCCCCTATGTTCATCTGTTTCGTTTCTGAAATTCCACATAGGAGTGAAATCATGATATTTGTCTTTCTCTGACTGATTTATTTCATTTAGCACAACACCCTCTAGTTCTATCCACATCGTTGCAAATGAAAGACTTCTTTCCTTTTGATGGTTGAGTAATATTCCATTGTATTATAATATACATATATATATACTTTATCCACTCATCTTTCGATGGACATCTGGGTTCTTTCCATAGTTTGGCTATTGTGGACATTGCTGCTATAAACATTGGGGTACATGTGCCCCTTCAAATCACTATGTTTATATCCTTTGGATAAATACCTAGTAGTGCAATTGCTGAGTTGTAAGGTAGTTCTATTTTTAACTTTTTGAGGAATCTCCATACTGTTTCCAGAGTGACTGTACCAATTTGTTTTCCCAGCAACAGTGTAAGAGGGTTCCCCTTTCTCCACATCCAAGGTCAGGGTTAAGGGAATAGTGTCCATGGGGCTCCTCCCTAATCCTCAACTACCAGTGCAAGCCGAGCAGTAATAGCATCCTTCAGACCAAGTGATTGGATGCCTAGCCCTGGGAGCTGATGTCTACCCTGAAGATGGAAAGACTGCCCACCAAAACCCCTTGATTGACTCAGACGATGTGGTCAGCCTGTTCTAGAGAAGACCCCATTGATAGTTTTCGATGCTGTCATCGATGCCATCAATTGTGAGAACAAGACGGTGGTGCATAGGGCCTTCTTGCTGTGTAGACCACAGATTAGCCTTACATTGGAAGGCTTGGTATCAGAAGACTCCTGGCTCCTGGACCCACCCCTTACCAGCTGCAGAACTGCAGGCAAGGTCCTGAAGCTTGCTGGGCCTCAGGGGGGTTTTGTGTGTTTGTTTGTCTATAAATGGAAATGTTAGTACTCCACCAAAATTATTAAGAGAATAAAATGAAATAGTGCTCATGGCAGGATCTACCTCACGAGAGCTACCTATCACACTTAAAGCATCTGATTCTCTGTAGAACTCAGGGATTGACTGCACCTTCTATCTCATCATTGGACACTTCTCTGCCTCACTCATCCATATTCCAATATCAATAAATATGCCGATAAAGCCCAAAATCCAAAGATCACCAGGACCACCTCTTCATCAAGCATAGTGAGGTTTATGAACTTGTGTCAACACAGGAGAGCACACACCATGGGCAACTACGGGGGTGCATCAGTGAGAGGCCATTCCAGGGTTTGGGCTCGTTTTGCATGATTTTAAAGAGGGCTGAGGAAGCAAGTGTTGTTCTAGATTTCATGCTGTCAGGGAGCAGGGGCATGTTGCTGGTTGGATATCTTAATCATTTGTATCAAAGAGGCAAGAGGAATAAAGTGAGGCTAGAGCTGTAACAAGGATGTTCATGCATTTTGGGGGGTTTCCTAATATCCGTGTGCTTATCCTGTTCCATTATGGTCCCAGGAAGCCCTTGTCTGATGCTGATAACGTGTCACGTGATTTATGTTCATAGGAGCCACCAGGGCCTACCTAGCTCGTAGTTGCCAAGCCAGCTTCTCTTTCTCAGTATACAACCAGAAGTACCAACTATGAGAGAACTCACTGCCCCTTGACTCGTGTGACTTGTTTACAAATTCTACCTAGTGTCTACTCCCAGCTTTGTCCAGGAAATCTTACCTCCGGTCATTCCGCAGAGAGTACAGCAGGCCAGGAGATGGAGGCTTCTTAATCGTGGGTGAGGAGATAGGGCCTTGAGCTGGGACGCTCTGGGGCTCAGGTGTCTGGATGGACAGAGGCTCTCCAAGGTTGGTGTCAGGATAGGAAGAGGTTGGCCTCAGTGTCTGTCCTTCACGACTGTGTTTGCCAGCCCCAGGCAGTGGAGAGCCAACCCCTCCTGGATGACCTCACCTGCAAGAAGATGCCTTGCCTTTCACGGAGCCAGGAGAGCCCATCTGAGCCACTTGGGAAGGAGCATTGACTGGGGAGAGAGGAAAAGTGAATCTGACACCCAAGGGCTGTGTGACCTCGAGCAAGTTCCTTCCCCTCTCTGGACCTCAGTGTCCTTACAATGGTAAGAAGCAGGTTAGTTCCTAAGGTCCCTTTGTCTGGCATCCCAGGGGGCCTAGGAGATCAACATATGGCCAAGCGGCCACTCCCCTCATTGAAGATTTGGGCTGGTGGCAGGAAGAAAGCAGAAAGCTGGAACCAAGAAAGCTGAGCCAGGAAATCTTGTCTGACTCACCATTTAAATTAACATCAGGTGTCTATGATAATGTTCCCTGGTGTGTGATAATAGGTGACATTTACCCAGTGTTCATGATGTGCTAGGCACATGGTTAACCATGTAATTCTCACAACAAGGCTGTTGGGTAGACAATATTAGTATTCCCATTTTATAGATGGAGAAACTGAGGCGTAGGGTTATTAAGTCACTTGCCCAGGGTCCCACAAGCAGTAAGGGGCCCCGTTGGGGCTGGCACAAAGGCAGTCGGTCTCCCAAGTCCGTGTTCTCAACCATTCCCGATACGCCTCCCTGAAGTGCAGATAGTCCTCAGTCCTCATCTTCTCCTTTGATTTGGAAGCCTAGAGCAGGGGTCACAAGCTATGGCCTGAGAGCCCCAAAGACAAATCCAGCTGGCCAACTGTGTTGTAAATAAAGTTGCATTGGCACGAAGCCACGCACACTTATTTATTGTCGGTCTTTCGAACAACCCCGGCAGAGCTGAGTAGATGCAGCCGAGACCACACGGCCTGCGAAACATAAAGCCTCAACTGTCTGGTCCTTTGCAGATCCAGGTTACCGGCTCCCAGCCTAGAGTGGTCACTGCCCGCCAGCCAAGGCAGCTCTGTCACTTGCCGTGTGACTCCAGGTAAGTTGCCTTTCTAAATTTGTTTCCTCATCTGTAAAAAGGGCTTGTTCGGGGAATTTGGAGAGCTCGTGCATGCAGGCACAAAAATGCCTGACCCAAGGCAGGTGCTTGATAAGGGGTAGCTGCTGTCTTTGCTAACAGGGTGATGAACATCATGACTGATTCCTGTAACACCACAGAGGACAGGGCACGGACATTTATCACCACCTCATGCGTGGGGAAACCCAGGCCACAGGAGAGGAAGTGGTTTGCACAAAGTTTCGTGAAGAGTAGGAGGCAGAGGGGCACCTGGGTGGCTCAGATGGTTAAGCGTCTGCCTTCGGCTCAGGTCATGATCTCAGGGTCCTGGGATCGAGTCCCGCATCGGGCTCCCTGCTCCGCGGGAAGCCTGATTCTCCCTCTGCCTCTGCCCCTCCCCCCTACTCGTGCTCTGTCTCTTGCTCTCTCTCTCTGTATCACAAATAAATAAAACCTTAAAAGAGAGAAAGTAGGAGGCAGAGCCCAGATCTTCAAAGTTGACGTCCCACCTTCTTTGTCCCCCTTCCCCAGCCCCTCCAATCTGTAGCCTTGGTCCTCCTTTGTGTCTGCTGACGTGTGGAGCGGCCCATCTGTGTTTGTGCGTTTTCAGTGTCTATAACTATCCACAGCCACGCAGAGCTTGCTGGCATAGACATTTGTCAAAGATGACATGCCAGTCATCCATGCTACGGGAGACAGTGAGAGATGCGCTCTCCAGCGCCGCTGTCCAAGCAGGCGAGGATGGATGGGGCCCTGGCTCCCGCTTGGCCCGGCTGCACAAGGAGCCACAGACCAGGCAAGAGACAGATGGCAGCCTGGTCAGTGGGCACGGTGGCTCAGAGCATGGAGTGCAGAGGAAGCCAGGAAACCAGGCTCTGGTTGGTCCCACCTTCCTGCACCCACCCCGAGAGCCCTTCCTGTGCTCCCTGCTCCTCCACACTGCGCCAGGCCTGCCCAAACCTGACGTCTGCTTATGACTTCTGTATGGTCACAGACAAGGAGGTGGGTGCTTTGGGGATTCGAGTTCTTCTCATAATAATTATAATAATAGGGGCACCTGGGTGGCTCAGTCGTTAAGCGTCTGCCTTCAGCTCAGGTTATGATCCCGGGGTCCTGGGATCGAACCCCGCATTGGGCTCCCTGCTCCGCGGGAAGCCTGCTTCTCCCTCTCCCATTCCCCCTGCTTGTGTTCCCTCTCTCTGTGTCTCTCTCTGTCAAATAAATAAATAAATAATTTAAAAAATTATAATAATAGCCGACAGAGATTCGCTGCACTGTCCTAAATCTAAGCACTTATCCTTAGCCGTCCACTAGTGGAGGTATAAGAAACTGAGGCCAGAGAGGTTAGGGGACTTTCCCAAGGTCACACAGCAAGTGGCAGAGACAGGATTTGAATCCAGACAGCCTGGGTCCACTGACCTCGAGACTACCATTTGAGGGTCTCAGGTAGAGGGGATACCATCATAGGTCCAGGACAGACAACAGGAAGAAGAAACTAAGGATCCAGCTTCCTGGTCAGGAACAGGTCACCCTGTTTCTCCAGCTGCAAATGGAGCAGCTACGGCCACGACACAGTCAATGAGCTCCAGGGCTGGCCTCCCTCTGCTCTTCGACAAATCCCCAACCCTGGCTCCTCTGGCTTTGCACACTCACTGCCTCCACCCAGTGATCCCAACCCGGATCCCACCCCCACCGAGTACCATCTCATAGCTCATCAATCTCTCACCTCTGTGTCCCTGAGGCAAGCTCACAGTCCTCTGAGATTATGTAGAGATATTTACGACTAGTGACAGCAAAGGGAACAACCCACATAAAACAAAAAGAAGAGAGACGGAACCAAGCTCTAAAAGTTTCCAAAGTCTTGCTCAAAAACTCCCTGTATGAGAATTCACACACTCGGGACGAGCCGCTCCCTCCATCCTGGATGGGGGGGTCAGAAAGTTTGGGGTCTTGCTCAGCCGATGACTCGCTGCGGGCTCCTGCAGAGGCCGCCTCCTTTCTCTGAGCCTGACTTGCCTCAGCTGTAAAATAGGGACCATGACAGCACCTATACCATAAGTTATTGTGAGGATTAAAACACACACAAAAAACCACTTAGAACAATGCCTGATACAGAGGGGAGTGCTTGGTAGCACCGATTATTGTTCTTGGGTTTTCGTTTACTCAATGGGGAAATGGCGGGGGGGGTTCCGGGCCGTGTTCGGTATGGGCTCCTGGCTCGAACCCTTTGTGATTTAGAGACACTCCTGTGATGCGTCCTTATCTCCTCCCCCCCCCCCGACCCTTTCTTCCTCGTACCTGTGAGCTCCAGCCAGCTGCCGTACTCATACGTGTGGGGAGACGAGGCTGGAAACTGGGGCCATTACGCTGTTTTTTCACAACAGCCAATTAGTCCAACTGCAACTTTCCCATCGGATAGATCCACCTCGGTCGTTCCACACACCTGGGGAATCTGAGCTCTCGTGGCCGGGTCCCTGCTGACCACAGCCTGCAGCGGTGGCCCTCAGACCTGTCCCAAAGCTTCAGTATGAAGCAGTCCACACCATCCCACCGGCGTAGACCCAGCCACATTGGCCCAGTGTTTGCAGGAATAAGTAATTACAGCTTCTCTGGGATTCAGGCAGAGGACACCCACGCTGGGAGAGAATTTCTCTTGCTGTTCAAGCTCTGTAAACACTTGAAAAGTCATTTTATTTTTCAGTCTGTGGGCAGAATGCCACCAAATGAGGCAGCATCATTAAATAGAACTTGAGGGATTTTTTTTTCAGCTTTTGGGGGAGGATAGGATGGGGCTCAGAGGTTGGCATTTTTTCACTACTGATGCTTTTTGGATAAGCACATAAATCAGTATCATCTATATTCATTAGATAACGTGCCTTATTCAATACAAAATTACACGTTTTGCATGATTTTCCCCCTTTGTGATGAATATAAATGACTTAAGTTAATTATGTTTCTCTTCAGGGAAAAATGTATTTGTCAAAGTGCTGAAATATCAATAAAAAAATAAACGCTGTCGTTTGAAGAAGGGCAGGATTGCAAACGAGCAGTCAGGGCACAGGGAAGGGAACAGACTCACCTGTCTGGGGGTGGCATTCTGATTGAGTAGGCACACTTTATATATACTAACAGCAACAAAAACATTTTTCTTAGTTAAGCACTTGCGGGTCCTGATGAGGTAGATTGATGTCATCATTATTAACCATAATGACACCTCGGGCAGAGAGAAAACAGTCTTCTCCAGGATCCCAAAGGATGCTGTGTGGAATAAGCCTCACCTATCTTTACCAGGGACAACTAAAGCTGGGTATTTTATCAGCCCATCTCCCAAAACTGGACCTTGAGAGAGAGACAGAGAGGAAAATGCAGATGATTGGAACCGGCGTGAGAGAGAAAGAAAGGAAGAAAAAAAAAGGAGGACGGTGTCGTGGAGCCCCAGAGTGACAAGGAGCTGAGAGGTTAGACAGTCCACCCACATCCCAGGGCCAGTGACAAGACTGATGTCCAGAGAGGGGAAGGGACTTGCCCAAGGGCACACAGCATGCTAATGGCAAACGTTTGCTGCCTGGACCCTCGCCTTTTCCCTACATTCAGCTGCCCCGTTGCAATCAAGGCCTCCCTTCTCTCTTGAGCAAGTGGGCGATGGTGCCTGCAAGGTGGGAGTGGGTAGAGGCTCCCTCGACTGCTGGGAAGTCAGAGCCACAGAGAAATCTGGGTTACTGACTTTTTCTACTGTTTCTAAAGTGCCTCTACCTCACCCTGCCAATCTTGGTTTGAGTTTCCTTAAAGCAGACCCTGAGACAAGATTGTTGGTGCTGGTGGTTTACTCCAGGACAATCAGGTGAGGTGGAGGGGAAATGAGACAGGGAAGGGAGGAAAGTTAATATGGGGGTGGGGGTTTGCTAATGGGGGGGTTACTGCTCTGTGCACCTGTGCTCACTCCCACCAGAAGGGACCATAGAAAACATGCTTCCACATTGTCCCACTGCTGAACAGGGAAGCACAAGTATTTATTCACTCACTCCCAGAGCCTTTTATGTCCAGCACCTCTGGGTCCCCCTGCACCCAAGCTGAGCAAGCTCTCATGATACCAAAAAACCCAGAGAACTATGGACCTGAGCTCATGAGTGGAAATACCAGCGTGCATGGCCATGATCACAGATGCAGGTGAACTGGGAGGAAAGTCGAGATGTGAGTGGGGCAACCATAGTATCAGCTACACCACCCCCACCCTCCAAGACACCCTCCTTCTCAGCAAATGCTATCATCTCACCTGCTAATCATCGGGAAAAAAAGCATCTAGTTTTTGCCATAAGCCACCTCTTATTTTAATCTCTTTAGATATCTTTTCTGTCTTCCCAGATATACTGTAAATTGGTCAAGGGCAAAAGTAAGGCCATGGTCATCCAGTCATTGACAAATATTTCTTGAACACCTACTGTGTGCCAGGCCCTCTTTAAGGTGCTAAGGAGATAGCACCAAAGATAGAGAAAATTGTCCTCACGGATGTTGCAATTTAGTGGTGGAGATAGATGATAAATAAATACTACAATTTCAAGTGATCAGCAAGTGACCCAAAGGAAAACAAAACAGGTAAATGGGATAACTGCAGTGGGAGGTAAGGGTACTTTGGGGACATGTGAACAAAAACCTGAATGAAATAAAGGAATAAGCCTTGCGAGAATCTGGTAAAAGAGGGGCGCCTGCATGGCTCAGTCATTAAGCAACTGCCTTCAGCTCAGGTCATGGTCCCAGGGTCCTGGGATCGAGCCCCGCATCGGGCTCCCTGCTCGGCGGGAAGGCTGCTTCTCCCTCTCCCACTCCCCTTGCTTGTGTTCCGTCTTTTGCTGTCTCTCTCTATGTGTCAGAAAATAAATAAAATCTTAAAAAAAAATTAAAGAATCTGGTAGAAGAGTATTCGGTTAGGGAGGAACAAGAATAAGCTTGGCTTATTTAAGGAATAACAAGAAGGCTGCTATCATACTCAGAGGAGTGAAGGAGAAGGTGGTAGGGGCTAAGGCAAGGGAAAATCCGATTGTGTAGGATCTGATCTTTAAACAATGCCTGATACAAAAACAATACTCAAAGCAATCTGGCTTGATAGATAGAGGGGTTGGTGGGTGGAGGGATGGATGGACGGATGGATGGGCGGACAAATGGATGGTGGATGAATGGATAGATGTACGGGTGAGTGAGTGCATGGAAGGGGTAGGTAGATGGATGGGTGGGTGGGTAGATGTACAGATAATAATGATACACCAATGGATAAAGAAAGAAGAATATAGAGCAACCACTACGAAGAATGTAGCACCAACTGTGCATTTAAAGCCAGACTTTGCAGAGTAAGTAAATTGTGGACCAAAAGTATCTAATGAGTAAGTCATTAGGCCAACAAGGCTACACGGGCAGAAACATCCATTTCTGGGCCTCAGCCAATGAGAATCCTAGAAGGTTGAGTGGTTTTTTTTTTATAATTTTTTTTTTAAGATTTTTAAGATTTTATTTATTTATTTGAGAGAGAGAATGAGAGAGAGAGAGCATGAGATGGGGGAGGGTCAGAGGGAGAAGCAGGCTCCCCGCCGAGCAGGGAGCCCGATGCGGGACTCGATCCCGGGACTCCAGGATCATGACCTGAGCCGAAGGCAGTCGCTTAACCAACTGAGCCACCCAGGCACCCTTGAGTGTTTTTATTTTGTGTGTGTGTATTTCCTGGAGGTGCCTGGCATTCCCCCATGGTGAGTATCCAATGGCACTAAATAGTATTACAGGAGTATTAATTAAACTTTGGTGGCCAGAAGCTAATAAATTATCCCTCCTGTTATATAGTACCATGTTTACTAATCAAGGCTCCAACTTTAATCCCAGTCTTTTAAGTAAAGCCTGTCACCACAGTCCATTAGTAAGGCATATGGAGGGGGAGATGTGCACATGCGTGCGGGTACAATTCAATCCAACAGTTCTTTATTGAGCACGTACTACGTACTTAGTATGTTGGAAAGAGGAGAAAGTGGAAGTGAAAGGCGTGCAGGCACTTATGGCATGAAACAAAGCTCATCATCACATAAACACCTGAGGAACAAGAACACATTTAACAGTCACTCTCCAACTAACTGGACTATTTCATTAGGACCTTTCCCACCAGGTTTTATTTGGGAAAACCAAGCCAATCATAAGAAACTCTCTGGTGCTTTTTTTTTTCTTTTATTCTTATGTTAATCCCCATACATTACATCATTAGTTTTAGATGAAGTGTTCCATGATTCATTGTTTGTGCACAACACCCAGTGCTCCATGCAGAATGTGCCCTCCTCAATACCCACCACCAGGCTAACCCATCCTCCCACCCCCCTCCCCTCTAGAACCCTCAGTTTGTTTTTCAGAGTCCATCGTCTCTCATGGTTCGTCTACCCCTCCGATTTCCCCCGCTTCATTCTTCCCCTCCCGCTACCTTCTTCTTCTTCTTTTTTTTTCTTAACATATATTGCATTATTTGTTTCAGAGGTACAGATCTGAGATTCAACAGTCTTGCACAATTCACAGCGCTTACCAGAGCACACACCCTCCCCAGTGTCCATCACCCAGTCACCCCATCCCTCCCACCCCACCCCCCACTCCAACAACACTCAGTTTGTTTCCTGCGATTAAGAATTCCTCATATCAGTGAGATCATATGATACATGTCTTTCTCTGTTTGACTTATTTCACTCAACATAATACCCTCCAGTTCCATCCACGTCGTTGCAAATGGCAAGATCTCATTCCTTTTGCTGGCTGCATAATATTCCATTGTATATATATACCACATCTTCTTTATCCATCCATCTGTCAATGGACATCTTGGCTCTCTCTGGTGCTTTTTAAAATCAAAACAGACAGGGTATCCTGTGGCCTCAATTCCAACTCAGCTGGATACCTTTGGGAAAGCTTCCTAAGCCTTCTGAACCTCACTATCAATCTCCCTGTGGATGAAAGGAAAGCCTATTCTTATCCAGGAAGTCTCTAGATTCCAGCAGTAATGTTTTCTCATCTGCGATCCTCTGGACCTCTGAGCCCAGACCATAGGAATGGGCTTCCAGAATGATGGCTCAGTGTCACACTGAGATTTTCTTTCACCAGCGAAAAATACCATTATGGTCACGAGAGTTTGTCATGAGTCTTCAAAGGGGACCAACAAGATCTGCTCACAAGCACAAGTAGTTATAACGCAAAACACTACATGTGGGCTGAGGCAAGTTGGAGAACACCGAATACTACCGAAATTTAGAGAAAAGTGGGCTATATTTATGGGAAAACTGGGTGGGAGGCATTTGACCTGGACCCCCAAAGACTGGGTAATCTTTTGAGAGCAGGAGAAAGGGGGAAGGAAAGCACTTTGAGGAGAAATTCTCCTCCATTCCTACCTTCTTGGGATGCTACCCTACCAGCATGTGATGTAGCAGCCACATTGAGGCCATGAGGCATCACAAACACAAGCAGAGTGGCAGAGCAGGAGGATGGAATAAACCACAATCCTGGATGAACTGGATAGGAATAATACACTATGATGGCTTTCTTCCAGCCTCTTGTTAAATTAAAGCTTCTCGTTTATTCCACTCTTAGCTATTTGTAGCTGAAAGCATCTCATTCTTACCTACCCACTGTGGCACTTACCCATCGTGGTACTCTTTTCTAGGTGTATGTGACTGACCTGTATACTTTTCGGTTCTTTCTCTCCTAGGCTATAGCCCCTTCATCCCTGTATCCCAGACCCTCCCACCTGAGCTTTTTCCTTCCAGCTCTCCTAGAACTTCTCCTTCCCCACATATAGGTGCTCAGATCATGAGTGATGAATAAAGGAATGAAAGAAAGGCCACCTAGAAATCTTGCCTAATGCCAATAAAAATTGGCATTGGAATTGCCAGGAATTGCTTTGCAAATATATTTTGTCATTAAGCCAGATAACTCTGGCAGTGACCTAAAAACAAACATTTGAAACAGGCACAAGAGATTTCTAAAAATTACAACACTTAGCGCCGAGCGGGGAAAATATATTTAACCAAAACAGCACCTGCAGGAGATATTAACATTCTCAAATTCAGGGCACTTTGAGCTTTCACAGTATTAACACACAGTACAAACCATTTAGACATTAGAAGCTTCAAAGTGAGCTTTTAAAAACTTATTTTTTTAAAAGACGAGATGTGCATACACACATGTCCGTGTGCACACACACACACACATACACACACATGAGAGCACTAGGCTTTCACACTCGCCATCTGCCTCTGGTGCTGACTCGTTGGCCACCATCAATCGTTCCTGGTGCTGGAAAGCCTGTGGGTGCTGTTGCTGGGGCAACACAGAAATCTTGGGTGTATTCTGCATTGTTAGCCTCACCCAGTCTCTCCTCCTGATGAAGCCCAGCTAGCAGAATATGCCCTTCTCCATCCTTCCTTAACTAACTGGATTCCAACTCTCTCTTCACTTTCTGGCTTATGCTCCTGACAGCTTGCCTCCAGCCACTTACCAAGCGTGGGAACTCGTGCCCCATCCAGCCAATACTCCAAGCTCCCCAAAGTGGGAGGAACCAGGTCTCATATATCTTTGGTCTCAGCCACTTTCTTGGAGCTCCTTACTCCTTGGGTAAACTCATTTCACATGAGTTGAATCCCGCCTGTGTGATGACAGGCCCTGAGTCTCCATCCTCATCAGTGCCTCTCTGCTGAGCTCTGTAACCACAGATCCAGCTACCTGTCTAGCTCACCATGCACACCTTCCAAGACATCTTGGGCCTAACGAGGCTCTTAATCCTCTGAATGCTGCCACATCCTTCAGATCTTAGCTTAGACCTCACTTCTCCAGAATTGTGTATGTATTGTAAATGCTATCTTTTGTATGTATCAAGGAGGGATCCTTTTATACACGTATCAAGGATGGGGCAAGCCTTACTTTGTCTCTGGATATTCCATTAACAGTTGCCTGTCTTGATGGATTTTAAGTCCCACTGGACTAGATCAAGCCCATTTGCTCACTACTGTCACCCAAGTGCCTGGCACCATGCCTAGTACATAGGAGGCCCTCAGTAAATATTTGTTAAGGGAAGATATGGGTGCCTCCGCCCCTCCCTGTGTGGCCATCTCTCTGCATACTGTTAGCACATGACATACGGCGCTACAGGCTACAAGGGGGCAAAAGCTTGATCACTTTCTTCACGTCAGGTTCTGACTTAAGCTCTTTTCTCACACTACCTCATATAATTCTTGCAACAATTCTGGGAGGTAGGTTTTACTGCTGTTCCCATTTTATAGAGAGAAAAGTCACTTGTCCGAGAACATGCACACATCCTATCGGAGGCAGAGTTCTAGCCAGCAACACCAGTGAGCTAATCAGGAGGGCCCCTGGGTTGGTGTTAGGAGACCTGGGTTTGAGTCTCAGCTTTGGACCTTGGACAAGCCTCTCAGTTTCTCCAAGCCTCTGTCCCCTCACCCTTGTCATTTTACCTCCATAAGCAGGTACGAGACACCACACAAAAGCCTTTTACACTGTGTAAAGACCAATTTGACAAATGGGGAGATTTCACATTGCAGATGTCTGCTTTGGCTAATAAAGGAGGTTTTTGGCTAAAGATTTACAGTGAGTCTACAATACTGAGCTATTGTCTCCTCCCTCTCAATTGACCTATGTCTTCGAGACCCTGACTAATGATAGTGACTGGTCCCCAAGACCCTGAAAAGAGTTAACAGGAAACATCAGACCAATGAACCAGACCCAGGATGTCCTGTATCCTCCAGGTTCTGAGCTACCTGATAATCCCGAGAAACCAGGGATAACAACTAGTAGTAGATAATAATTCTGCCACTCTCCTGAGTTGCACTTACCAGTTTGCAAAGCACTCTCATTCATTCTACATTTATTCAACAAATATACGTGAAGCTCTATTACAAACCAGGCACTGCGCCCTATAGTGTAGGCGTGGTGTTGTATCAGGGAGTCAAGATCTCTGCCCTCAGGAAGCTTCTAGGCTCAACAAACATGTTTGGAGCCAAGGTTTCTATAGTATGTTACCATGAACCAGTTGCTTTATATAGAGTAACTCATTTACTCTTCACAGTAATTCTATAAGTGTTGCTATTATCCCCATTTCACAGATGAAGAAACCCACTCTACAGAGGTTCAGTATCTTGTTCAAGGTTAGTGGTGGAGCCAGCTGTCTGCCTCACAGCAAAACGTTGCTAGTGGTAGTGTTTTGTGTCCACAGATTGGGAAGCTGAGATCCTCACCAGTGGAGGTTCCCAAGGCCAAGACCCCAGGGCTAGAACTTCCTACCATATGGCCCTGAGCCCTTCTTTTCCTGTCCAAAAATCAGAGATACCTCTTCATAGGAGAAGAAACCAACACACTGGCTGCTCTGGACCGAGAATGCCAGGGCTGTACCAACAGGATTTATAGGTCCCAAGGCAACTTGCATCTCCTGTTGGAATGTTTCCTTATTGAAGCAATGGAAATCAATGCAGTAAATACAGTTATAATGAACTGGCCTGCTCACAATCCCTGCCTCTTCCTAAGGTAAAGGAATCATGAGAGACACATATTGGCTCCAGCTCTATCACATCCTTCCCCTGCACCTGGTCCTCCCACTAGGAATCCTCCTTGTTCCTGTCAACAGTATGATGATTGGGGTTTTTATTGGATGCTCTTTGTCACTGTGACTGTGAGGATTCAGTGCAGCTAAGATTTAAGAGCTAGAAGGAGTTTAACTTCTTCCAAGCATCAACAATGGCTGCCTCACCTTCTAAAGGACTGTTCACAGATCTCCAGGCAAGAAGAGACCTAGGGCATATCAGATGATCACCTCATTTCACAAGAGTGGAAACAGGTGCAGAGAGGCGAGGACCACACAGTATAGGATGAGCACAGCTCTCCAGCATCAGTGCATCCCCCTTCCTAGATACACAAGAATCTTTTCTACAGAAAGGTGTTGACTCCTGGGAAGCAGTGCTGCCCTCCTCTTAGCTTTGGCATCAGACTGCCTGACATTGAATACCTGACCCTGTGTAAGACCTTGAGAAAGTTGACTGACCTCTCAGCGACTCAGTTTTCCAATGTATAAAAGGGGGATGATAATAAAAGTATATGATCCATTGAGTGATTGAAGGCTTTAGTAATACAGAAAAAGAAACAATTAAAATTACACAAAGAGTAAGTGCTCAATAAATGTTAGTCATGGGCATTATCTCAAAAAATGATGTCCCATTTTTTGGTGTCATTGGGGCTAAGAGCTGCTACCAGAGGAGCTGAGCTTTTCCGGCTTACAACTTTGAGGCAGGACGTGGACTCTTCCTGTCCTGAGAACCAGCCTGTGTAAGACAGGAATGGCTTCTCCTTTTTCACAATTGGCAGTGGTGTTCCCTAGATAAATGATGAGATTAAAAGTTCCTGAAAGCCGGAGACAGCCCAGACATCTTTGTGTTGTCTAACACAGTGCTGAGCACAAATGGTGACCTTGCTCCTGGGTCTTTTGGCCAGACCCAAACACTAATATCCTGTGCCTGCCAGCTCATGAAAGCTAACCTCCACACCAAGTGGGGTTCTAAGGAACTGTTCTAGCTGAGTCTCACTAGTTTTTGCTCAAGTTTCAGTCTTGACTCTTTTCTACATCTTTGACCCCTGCCTCTAGACTTCCCAGATTTGGTATTCTTTCCAAGTTTTCTTGCCTGCCATCTCACGTTTTCCCATATATTTCCAGGCCTTTCCATCCCGTGTATATAACTGACACAAGGGAGAACTGCTGGTTCCAGTTCTCAACCCCATGAAATCTCTCCTATCCTGTCCCCCCACCCCACCCTGACGCACACACACACATGCATCCATCCCAATCCCTTCAGCTCTTGCCAAATCAGAAGGCAGACATTGTTGTCATTTCCATCCATTCTCCCCTTTGCCATCTTTGCTTAATTTCTAAGAATTGGGAATGCTTGTATTCACTTTCCCAACATTTCTGTGGTTGGGATGACTGTGTGACCCAATCTTGGTCACATGCGGTAAAAGCCTGACCTCTTGGAAGATTTTCCTTCTTAATAGAACAGAGGAATCTGTGAAAAAAAATCCCCCTTCCTTCTTGCCTTGGGTACAGTTATGTGAGGCCCTGATGTTTGGCCTACAGCCACCAATTTGCATGAGGAAAAGAACAGGAGAATTGCAGAGATACCAACCACAGAACTATCAACACTGAGCTGCTAAATGAACTAATCCTAGAGCCACCAGCCTCTGGATTTCTTATTATAAGAAACAATTAAGTTTCCATATTTCTTAAGTCACCTTGAATCAGGAGTTCTGTCACAGAACTTGCAAACAAAGGCATTCTAAAACTTTATCAGGTAAACATCAGTCCGCCTAGTGCAAACTCCATCAAAGTGTGGCGGATTGAATTTTTAGATAGATTGAAGAACAAATTCTCTAACATGGTCTAGTAGGAGTCTGCATAAAATTCTAGAACCCCAGAATGTGGGAGGAAATTTAAATGTCACCCATGTCTGACATATAGACTAATGGATTAAAATTGTGGGTTCAGAAATAAACCCCCATATATATAGTCAATCAATTTTCAACAAGGTTTCTGAGATAATTCAATGGGGAAATAATAATCTTTTTACTAAATGATGCTGGGATAACTGTTTATCCACCGGCAAAGTATGAATTTGGAATCCTACCTCACACCATGTGCAAAAATTTGCTCAAATATATCAAACATCTAAATGTAACAGCCAAAATTACTAAACTCTTAGACAAAAACATAATCACAAATCTTCATGACGCTAGATAGGCAATGGTTTCTTATATGGCACCAAAAGAAACAAAAAATATGTAAATTGGATATCATCAAAATTAAAACGTTTTTGTACTTCAAGAGACACCATCAAGAAAACTAAAAGCCCACAGAAAGGGAGAAAATTTTTGCAAATCACATATCTGATGAGATTTATATCCAAGATATATATTAAGAACTCATAATGCAATAATAAAAAGACAAGGAACCCAGTTAAAAATCTGAGTAGACATTTCTTCAAAGAAAGATAAATAAATGACAATAAGATGATGAAAGAATGCCCAATATCGTTAGTCATCAGGGAAATACAAATCACACAGTGAGATACCACTTTATACCCACTAGGATAACTATAATCAAAAAGACAGACAATAAGTGTTGGAGAGGATGTGGAGAAAATGGAACCCTCATGAAATGCTGATGGAAATGTTAAATGGTGCAGCAACTTAGGATAATAGTCTAGTAGCTCTTCAAAAGGTTAAACACAGGATAACCTGCTCAGGAGAAATGAAAACATATTCCTGTACAAAAACTTGTAATGAACGTTCATGAAAGCATTATCCTCAAAAGCCGAAAAGTGGGAACAACCCAAATGACCATCAACTGATGAACTGATAAATAAAATGTGATCTATCCATTCTACGGAATATGATTCAACACTAATAAAGAATGAAATACACGTTCTCCAACATGGCATGGATAAACCTTAGAAACATTATGCCAGGTGAAAGAAGCTAGTCACAAACACATTTATATGAAATGTCCAGAATAGACCAATCTATAAACCCAGAAAGCAGATTACTGTTGCTGGGGCTAGGGAGGAGGATGGTTTGTGAAGGGAGGGTGACTGCTAAGGAATACAAAGGGTAGGTGGCTGCTTTTTGGAGTGATAGAAATATTATAAAATTGACTATGGTGATGGTTGTACACCTCCATGAATGTATTTTGAAACCACTAAATTCCACTAAATTATACAGTTAAATAATGAATTTTTATGATATGTCAATTATATCTCAATAAAGCTGCTTAAAAAAAAAAAAAAGTCATCCACATCCAGAACCCAGTCCCATGAAAGTTCTTCCCTGATGGGACTCCCAAGAACTAGAGCCAGTCAGGAACTGAGAAAGCAGGAGTGATTTTCTACTATCAAATCTAACAAGTGAGGAGAGAATAACTTGATTCAAAATGGGAAATCTACAAGAACATCAATATGAGTAAGCAGGATCAGGAGACAGGGTTGGAGGGATTTCCTAAGACAAAGATGACACAGACATGAATCTGCCCTGCTCCAGCACCCATGGGAGACATTACTGCTCATCATATTCTGTTCTCCAAACCCAGAGACAGCAGCATAAGACAACTTGACCAGCCCTGCAGGCAACCATGACCAGCCCACAGGAAGTGGCTCATGGATGAAATACGTTTGCCATTTCCAATGTAGGACAATGGTACCAAAAGGGAATTTTGTATAATGCCTGAAGCTACATTCATGGGCAGAGAAGAAACCTCTGGGGCAATGGAATAATCTATTCCAGTCCCTAAGGTGGTACTAAAGTCTCTCTAAGACCAGAATGTCTCTATCTGGACATCTCACCACCGCTTGGGGCTCATCCCATCTTTGAGCAACTGAGTTCTCCCTTCCATCCTCATCCTAATCTGATTTAATCCCTTGGAACCACATGAATTTACTCATTCCACAAGTATCTATAGCATACCTACACCTATTTTTACCTTACATGATTTGTGCCAAGTACAAGGCCCTAAGAGGGCTGATGGGAGAAACGGAGCCAATACATCATATGTATTCTGTATGAGTTGATTCAGTTCATTATTTTTCCTCTACTAGTGGGCTGAAAGCTCCTTCTCAGCATGGTTTCCATGGTGGGGGAAGACGGTATGAATGCATGCGGTGTCTGGGGAAGCACCAAGAATCAGGGGGGCATTTAATTCACATAAAGCCTTAAATATCAATAACAAAAATGAAAGTACCATAGACTCTCTAAGAAAGAGACAAATAACAAAGGGGGAAAGTTCTATCTCATAAGCTATTGACAAGGAAATATAAAACAAAACAATGGAACTTTGTTTTCCATCCATAAACCTAGCAATTAGTTTAAAATATAATATTCAAAGCTGGCAAGATGTTTCTTGTTGGAATAAAAGCTGGTACATCTGTGAAATGCAGTTGAATGATAGGCTCTTTCCTGCAGACATGCCACCTTTATGTTTAGAACACAGACGTTCAGATAGATGTTTATGGTATAAAAGATGTTCATCACAAGTGTTTTTGTACAAGCCACAAATAGAACTCCAGGGTCCTGCAAGAAGGGCATGGTTACATCGATTATTATAATATCCACGTTAGAATCCATCTTGAAATAGTTGAATGGCATGGGGAAATGCTCTCAATATACTGTTACACTTAAAAGTCAGGCTCATGGGCGCCTGGGTGGCTCAGTTGGTTAAGCGACTGCCTTCGGCTCAGGTCATGATCCCGGAGTCCTGGGATCGAGTCCCACATCGGGCTCCCGGCTCAGCAGGGAGCCTGCTTCTCCCTCTGACCCTATCCCCTCTCATGCTGTTTCTCTCTCTCTCAAATAAATAAATAAATAAAATCTTTAAAAAAAAAAAAGTCAGGCTCAAACATCAAGATGTGGTTAGTTTTTAATTATATAAAGTCTTCACCTGTCCATGGAAATTCGACTGGAAAGAAACACCACAAAGTGCTGACAGCTGCAGTTCCTGGATAGTGGAGTGGCCGATAATGTGTATCTGCTTCTTTATTTTTTTCTGAATTTTCCAAATTTCCTCAAATGATCTTGTGTTGTCTTTTTTCTTTTTTTAAAGGAAAAAAGAAGTGATATTACGGGGGAGGGAAAGAAGGAAGGAAAAAAGGGAGGGAGGGAGGGAGGAAGGAGTCAAGGATCTTAATCACTAGGGCCCCTTCTATTACCAGTTGCGTCTTCAGAGGCCTCATTGATAAAACAAGGACAATTGTATCTAAACTGCCTCATGGAATTACTTTGAATATACAGTAATAAAATGTATGTGACATGCTTTGTAAATTGTAAAGCACTTTACAAATGTTAGCTGCTGTTAAAATTATAACACAAAATTAACTCCAACAATCAGAGAGAAAAGAAATCCAGAGTAAGATACCTCAGGCTTTGAGTAGGAACTAAGAAAATACAAGAATGAGCTAAGTATAGAAAGAAGGAAAAAGGTCACAGGAATCCTGAAGAATTTTCACTAGCATCTCTCAGGAAGTCCAGGAAAAACGTTTAAGAAGCAAAAACAAACAAAAGCCTTACAAGGCAACCAAATGTCACAGTACTGCTGCTTGGTCACATAAGAGTTTCTGTCCTTGTTTAAAAAAAAATCTGAAAACAGAAATATTCATTCAAATCAGGGGAATGAAGAAACTCACTCATTGTGACAGGCAGATGAAAATCAGAATTAACTAAGGTCATGTATTGGAAAAGTGTCTTGCAAGATCTGACTTGGCTCCAAAAGTAAAAATAAGCACCCCAAGGGAGAAAACTGATGAGTGGGAGAAGGTTCTTAATTATCATGAGGCCAGGACTGGAATTAGAAATGACAAGGGCCCGGCAAAAGGACTTGAATTCTCTACCTTGCAAGGGAAGAGGCTTGTGGCCTGCCACAGCTGGCCATTCCCTCAGGTTTGAAACTCTCTCCTGTTCTAGTTTCTCAGACCCTCATGTGTCCTGCTTGCCGGCAGCTACTTCTCCAACTTCCCCTCCCCTTCCCGACCTTCCAGGATCCTTATTTCTCCCTGCTCTTTCCTATCCCAGCTTTCTCGCTGTTCCCAGTTAACACCTACAAGCTTCCCTTTTCCCCAGGGTCCTTTTCCTCAACTCCCACATTGTCTTCCCTTAGAAACCCTGCTGCCATGCCACACTAAGCTTGCCCAAATCCAAATGCATCTTCTTAAAAACCAAACAAACAAAAACTGGTTCAATGGATCCTCATCTGCTATTCCCAATAATAGTTCCCACTAGAAACACCAGCTTGCTCTTGTGCTTCTTCTTCTCTTCCCAAATCAAAATCACCATATCCCAAATCCCACTGCCACATCCTCTCATATTTTTCTTTTATCAGGGATGTGTCCTGCCACTGTCCAGTCAAGATCTGTATAAGCTACTCCAGCAGCCTTCTGATTGGTCTGCTCATTGCTCCAATCTCTTCGAAATGCCACTGTCAAGAGAGCTTCCTAACACATCTTTTCTTGACTTGGATTCTCCCAACCAAGGCTTTCAATGACTATTTTATGCCTATTGGATAAAGAACAAATGCTTTGCCTGGCATTCAGAGCAGTTGAGCCCTAGCTAAATACTGGATGAATAGCTTGACCAAGTCTAGTTGAAGGGTTGGGTCAAGGATGGTGGCCAAGATTGGATTTCAAGTATGAAGCCTAGGGTTACCAGTTGTCAAGAGCTCACTGAGTGTGGGCAGGGTTGTTAATGGTCCAAAAAAGGTCAAGTCTAGAGAGGGTATGTAATTGCCAACATCTGAACACAAAGAACAACATCCCAATGTGGATCAAGGAAATGGAACCATTCCAGAGATGTAAAGGAGTACAAAGATAAGAAGTAGAAGGGTGGGCTCCAGAAACAAGGACTAGTTGGGCAGTAGCTGGAGTGGGGGCCAAAGAGACTCTTCAGCACAAGCAAGTCCGAAATGTGCTTGCTCAGAGCCCATGAAGAAGATATAGGCATGGCATATCTGAAGCGAACTTTGCTGGGAACTTGCTCCATACATAGTGCTTACCCTTCTCCATGCATGTAAGGCAAGCTACAGCTTCTGACAAACTCAAGAGTGCAGCTACTGGAAAAGTAACCAAAAGCAGTCCTTTGTGTACATTTCTACTCTGCATGAGCCCACACTCCATGCTCACTGCCCTTCAAAACAGTTTTGTCCCCTTCTCTAGTCCTTTCCATTATTTCCCTGACCTAGAATGTCCTTGACCCAACAATGTCTAATTCTCATCCAGCTTTCCTGGCACAACTTAAGTTCCATGGCTATCCCAGTTCATGAACAACTGTTTTCCTTCTGAACTCCATGTAAAACAAGAAGGCAGTGAAAAACTGATTTGCTGGGTCCGAATCTGTGCTACTCCTCTGGCATTGAAACTGCCTTAGGCTGTCAGTGACATTGGCATGTTTATGGCTTCCCTTCCAAGGCAATGCTGTTGGCTAGCTAATCAAACACCCCATTCCCAACCTTGCCTACCTCCACCAAAGAGTCTGGAAAGCCTAAACACTCATGTTCTCAGCATGTTTTACTGCTTAGGTGGCCATGTGACACGTGTTGTTGCCAACGATAGATGAACTCAGGTCTTGTATGGTTGGTTGGGAGGAGTGGCAGGGGTAGGGTGAGAGGCGATTCTTTCCAATGAAAGAGACAGAAACGGTGTCCTGCCCTTCCTTTTTGTTCCAGCCTCAAGCAGAGGCCTGATGCTTAGGGCTGCAGCAGCTATTTTGTGACCATGAGGCAAAGAGCACAAAGATGAGAAGCCAGTAACTAAAAATGGACCTATGGGGCCTGGTTCCTAAGGAGCAGCTAAATCAACATCAGCATTCACCTGCCTCCAGACTGCTTATTATAATAAATAAATAAATAATTAAAAACTCATTTATTTAATCCACTTTTAGCTAAATTTTCTCTTACTTGCAGCTGAAAGAATTTCTATCATCTTCCTTCCCAGACTGTGAGCTATTTGATGGCAAGGACCATATCTTTTACATCTTTGCTTCTTCTTGCATCTACTATAGGGCCTAGTCCATAGCCAACCTCGATAACCAACTGCTAGCAGTTGGGCAAGTCCAGGAGGGAGTTTTCTACCCCTCAGAGTATCTTTTGAAGCAGGCAAGACATGGGTTGTAGATGAAATAGTGGTAAACAAATGAGACAGTCTAGACCTAATTGAAAAATTAGATGTAAATAAATCCTGCTGACCAGATGGCATCCACCCAAGAGCTCTGAAGGGTGAAATTGCAGAAATATTGGCCAAAATGTATGACTTATTATAAAAGCCTGCAGAGGAGCCTAAGAACTGAAGAGCGATCGGCCTGGCTTTTATTCCAAACCTGTTGATAGAATCTGTAAGAGAGATCACAGAACACCTGAAGAACATGAACTTGGTGGAAAGCTGTCATGGCTCTTCCTAAAGGAGACTCAGAAAAGGCTAATCTGAAAATTCTCTTTTAAAGGGGAGCAAATAGAGAAGCATGATGGAAGGAGAGGGAGGAGACCAGTAGGCAGCACATCTTCAGAATTTCATAAACTCTGTGGTGTGGTTTTAAAGCACAGCTTATAAACGTTCATCTGCTCTGGGACTGGGGAGGCCGTGGCTTTGAATCCAGAACTAGAGAAATAGGATTAAATAAGCATATGGTTTTTTTGTGTTTTGGGGGGGGGGGTTGTTTTTTTTTTTTTAAAGATTTTATTTATTTATTTGACAGAGAAAGACACAGCGAGAGAGGGAACACAAGCAGGGGGAGTGGGAGAGGGAGAAGTAGGCTCCCCACAGAGCAGGGAGCTCAATGCGGAACTCGATCCCAGGACCGTGGGATCATGACCTGAGCCGAAGGCAGTCGCTTAACCAACTGAGCCACCCAGGCGCCCAATAAGCATATGTTTTAATAGAGACTTCTAATGGCAGGCTCCCCCAGGAATCATAATAAGATGAATAGGAAGTGAACATTTTGGGAACTGTCTGGAAGGGGGAGTGTTCACAACAGCAACACTTCATCTACGTGCGACCCCAACACAGAGCTCAAAAAACAGGGATAAGTTTGCCAGATAAAACACGGAACTGCTAGTTCTACTTTAATTTGAGAGAGACAACAAAAAATTGTGTAGCACAAGTATATCCCAAACATAAGTATATCCCTGGGACATACTTATACTACAAAATCATTCGCTGGTTCTCTAAAACGCAATTTTAACTGGGCATTCCAAGTTTGGGTTTTGTGATTTTTCTTTGCTTGCTTTTTTGGTTTTGTGCTTGTGTTCTTTTTGTTTTTACTAAATCTGGTAAGCTTAGACAAGGAGAAATGAGGGGAAACCGGAAGAGCTAGATGAGGAGATCTAGAGTCTGTAGAATTGCGGCAGAGAGGGATGTTGGCCAAGACACTAGAGGAGGAGCAATCTCAGCCACACCTAGGAGACAGTGGGCCTTGGGTCTTCAGGACCTTGGAGGGGGCAGGGAAAAGGGACAGCAAAGGTTAAAAGACACAAGCAGCATGGCCTAGTAGTTAAAAGTACACACTCTGGGGGTACCTGGGTGGTTCAGTCCGTTAAGTGTCTGACTCTTGATTTTAGCTCAGGTCATGGTCTCAGGGTCGTGAGATCAAGCCCTTCACATGGAGCCTGCTTGAGATTCTCTCTCTCCTCCTCCCTCTACCCCTCCCCACCCCCGCTCTCTCTCTCTCTCTCTCAAAAAAAAAAAAAATACACACCCTGGAAGCAGACTGTCTAGGTTCAAACCCTTGCTCTGGCATTTACCAGCTGGGTTTTGGGGAGCCGTTGCTTAACCACTCTGTGCTTCGATTTTCTCATCTGCAAACTAGCATTATAAGATTACCCACTACATAGATTACTAAGGATTAAATGGATCAACACATGTAAATTGCCTAGAACAGGGCCTTGCACATGAGTATGTCAGTTATCATCATGTGCACAGGTAAGCCAGAATGGGTCTGCGCCTTGGCATCAACCTCTATCTAGTGGCTTCCCAGGCTCCGGGAATGACTACGTTTGCCACTTCTCTGCCAGTCAGTGCCTTGTTGGATAGCCACACAGCACACCTGAGGGCAGAATGACCGGGGGTTGCAAGAATGCAGAGTGGGCTCTCTTGGGGGCCACCATCCTCCCCAAGGGTCACAATTCCTAATCCCAGCACTCTAGCTCCCCTCCCTCTGCCTCTGCCAGGAGCAGTAAGAATCTTCCTTCCCAACATCTGCAGTCACCTCTGCATCTGCAAGGCCAGCAGCCCATAGCTTGTGGTTAGCTCAAGCAGGGCTCCAAAGCCAGCAGCCTCTGTGATGCACTCTGTTGGGGCTGCACGGTCAACACTGGCTTACCTGTCCTCCCCTGGTACGGACCATGCTTTGATCTTCCTTTTTCAGCTCCGGGGTTCCTGGCTTGCTGCTGACATTCTTTGTCCCCTCTAGACATCACCTGGCCTCCAAATCCTCCTGGCTTAACCCTGGACAATTACAAGGTCTTCAACCTTCTGCTTCCTTGTCTCTGTCCTTGGCTCCCTAGTTCTCACTCTCCTGCCTAAACTCACCTAGAGTGAGGAAACCAGAGAAAGAAGCAATTAGTCACTGCCCTGGGGTCAAAAGGAGCTTAGTACGGCTACTATATAGACCCCACCTCCCTTTCTCTGCCTCCCAAGGTCTTCGCTTCCACTCTCTAGACATGAATACAGGTGTGATGACCTGTAGCTCTCCCATCTAAAGTTTAAAGATAGACACGATTTAGGGGCGCCTGGGTGGCTCAGATCGTTAAGCGTCTGCCTTCAGCTCAGGTCATGATCCCAGGGTCCTGGGATCGAGTCCCGCATCGGGCTCTCTGCTCCTTGAGAGCCTGCTTCTCCCTCTGCCTCTCTGTCTCTCATGAATAAATAAATAAAATCTTTAAAAAAAAAAAAAAGATAGACACAATTTAGAAATTCTGTCCAGGTCGGCTAACAGATAAGTAGGGGCTGAGACCTGGGGTAAGTCCATAGGCCACAGAGTGGGCAGCTAAGTGGATGATTTCAGAAGGACCATCTAGGAAAAAAAGTCCAATTCTAAAAGCAGGAAGATGAGACATTAGAACACTTGTGTGCTGCTGGTGGAAATGTAAAATGGCGTGGCTGTTGTGGAAAACCATTTGGTGATTCCTTAATAAGTTAAATATAAAATTACCATGGGGCTCAGCAATTCCACACCCAGGTACACACCCAAGGGAATTAAAAGCAAGTTTTCAAACAAAACCTTGTACATGAAGGATTATAGCAGCATTATTCACAAGAGCCAAAGCATAGAAACCACCCAAATGTCATCTACTGATGAATGGATCAATAAAATGTGGTTTATCCACACAGTGGGGTATTATTCCATCATAGATAGATGAAGTTCTGATGCGTGCTACAGCATGGATGGACCTTGAAAACATTATGCTAAATGAAAGAAGCCAGACACAAAAGGCCACATATTACATGATTCCATGTATATCCATTTAAATGTCCAGAATAGGCAGATCTATAGAGATAGAAAGGAGATTAGCAGTTGCCAGGGGCTGGGGGGATGGGGAGATTGTGGGTAACAATGAAGAGGTATGAGGTTTCCTTTTGGGGTAAAGCAAAGTTTCTAAAATTGACTGTCCTGTTAATGCAAGATTCTATTTTAGTAGAATATACTAAAAGATATTGGATTGTACACTTTAAAAGGTAAATTTTGTGTTACATGAACTGAATCTCAGTAAAGCTGTTTTTTTTTTAAAGTTGGCAGATGATTCAAAATAGACTTCAATTCTATGAGACCAAGTTAAGAGAAAGAATCAAAAGCTCATTTACCAAGGAAGAAATGGATTCTATGGCACTCCAATCATGGAGGCATGGAAAACCCAAAAGGTGGGTTACAGACCGTCCTCTGTCTCCATTATTGGGTTAATCTCCTCTCTCTGCCCCTTGGTGCTACCGCTGCACGTTGCACATATCTCTATTTCTCCTTTAATAGAATCAGATTATAATTGTTGGCCAAACTAGCTGCTCCTCTACTTCACCATGGGATCTCAGAGACCTGAGACCATTCCCTGGTGGTCTCCTCCAGTGCCTGGCACCTGGTTGGTGCTCAATAAAGAAGTTTTGAATTGATAGAAATCTCATAAATCCTGGTCTCTTTTTTTTTTAATTTTTATTTATTCATGAGAGACAGAGAGAGAGAGAGGCAGAGGGAGAAGCAGGCTCCCAAGGAGCAGGGAGCCCACTGCCGGACTCGATCCCAGGACCCTGGGAACATGACCTGAGCTGAAGGCAGACGCTTGACCATCTGAGCCAGCCAGGTGCCCTGGTCTCTCTTACCTAAAGATCTGACAGTCTCACAAGAAACTGCTAACACTAATTATCTTGGGGAGAACCAGGTGGTTGAGGATAGGGAGCAGGAGATACTTTCTGTATGCCCTTCAGTACCTTTTGACTTTTATTCATGCCAAGTCAACACCTGTTCCCAAAAGAAATTAATTTAATTTTTAAATTGCTTAAAAGTGCAACACCTATTAGCAAAGACACCGAATCCATGCATTTGACAAAAGAGAGAAGAGTAGACTATGACAATGGTCTTCAGAGTAGACTCCAGTAGCAAACCCTTCAGTGGGACATTCAAGGCAATGGGATGCAAAGCCCCTGGGAGTGAATAGTGGTGATATTTATGGCTCCCTTCCCATACCTCTAAGGAGACAATCTTATCTCTTCATTCATTCTTCGTTATGACGTCAGGTCTCCCTAGCCACTGCCAACCTCAACAATCAGACCACTGTCAGTCCTGGAGTCATTGATTCATCAGGATCTTGTTACACTCACATCCTCACCAACACACCTACCTGTCCATTTGCAGGCCAACCAGGGCTGAAGTGGCCATAAACCAAGAGGGAATCACTGAGCTTCTCATCAAATGACCAGTACAGAGTGTGGGGACCAGCCCCGAACACCCAAGGAAAGACATGTCTGCAAACCTCGTCCCCCATGCCCTCTGAGCCCCTCCTTGTAGGTTTTGCTCCTCTCCCAGACCCCCTCTCACATAAGGTTCCTGGACCCACATGCTGCACCCCTTGGTCCTGGGTAGTAACCCCTGTGGCAGTGAAAAGACACAGAGCATTGAGACTCAAATGTCCCCAAGGGACATCAGCCCTCATGTTGAGCCAATATCAGGTAAGGGCATACTTTGAAATGACCTGTTGATGTCTCTGCCTCCCCATTCTTCCTGCAAGTAAGTGCACTGGAGGCAGGACTGTGTCTCCCACCCATCTATGTATGACCAGCCCCCAGTGCAGACATGGCACATGGCAGGCACCCAGGATCTGTCACTAGCTGACACTGAGTGAGCAGTGCCAGGGCGCTGCTCTGATTTATTTCATCCTGATATCAGCCTTACAAGGCAAGTGCTATTATTCCCATTTTGCAAATGAGTCACCAAGAGTTTAAAGTAACTTGCCCAAGAGCCCACAGCTACTAAATGACAGAACCAGGACTCAAACCCAGTAGGCTCCAAAATCCATCAGCTTAACCAAAAATGCTATGTCGCGATTCATACCAGAGACATGACACCGAGAGAAAGATTGAGAAAGAGAAAGAGAGGTGGGTGGAGCAGAAGGAAAAAAGAGGAAGAGAAAGAATAGAAAGAGGGGGTAGAAAGCAGGAAAGAGGTCCCAGGCACGTGTCCTCCATTTTGAGAGGCAGCAGCTCTATCTGGTCGGTGCCTCAGAGGTCAGGGACTGACCAGGCTGTGTGAACTCTCAAGAGACTCAGGAATAAGCCAGAATATTAGCTCATTAGTTCCAGGGAAAACTATAACTTCCGAGAAAACTAGAACTTCATGTCTGTTGGTGGGAGGCCAGCATACGTGGGAAATGAATGATTCTCATCAGAAGACTGTGTAGTAAGCAAGGATTCTGCCAGAGAAGGTGCAGGATGATCTTAATGGCTCATGTCGGTGAGTTATGATTGCCTGATGCTCCAGCTCCTCTCGGGTCTGCCTGTCAAGCAGAGTAGATGTTTCTGTCAGCCAGATGTGCCCCCTTGCTCTGGACAGCACAGAATAAAAACCTGACAAATCAAGGCTCCTTGGAGTCCCTTTCCTTTCGATGATGCAAGGACCACCCCCCCCCTTAGTTAACACATTTGTTTCCCAGACAAGACACATTGTGATCGATTACATTTCACAATTGATCAGGCTTCACGATCACAGATGCTTAACTCCATTATGCATGGATTCTTCTTACTAGTTTTTCTGTCTGAGGACAAACAAGTTCTGAAAAAAGGAAACAAAACAAAACACTCCTCTTAGGCCTGTGGACTGATTGTACCTTATTCTCATTCCTAAAGCTGCTTTCAGCTCCAGGTTGGCTGTGGCTCTCCATCCCAGGAAACGGTCTGATTTTGTCCTCATAGTGTGATGACATGGGGCACTGGTTGGAACCGGGACATGATGGGAAGGGGTGGGAACAAGGTCTGGGGTGAGCAGGCACATGCCGACTGCAGGGTGAAAGAATGAATGTAATTTAAAAAATAAAATTATGACTCCACTTAAGCAAGTCTGATTTCATCCAGGCTGTTCATAAAAGCTGTCAATAGGCTGTCTAGTTTAGAAAATTTCTGTGGTATGGGACAAAACCACCTTACCAAGAGCAAACTCTTCTTCTACCCCTGCTAAAAAGTAATATTTAAAGCTACTGAGCACCTTCTATGTTCTAGATGCTGTGTCGGATTGCTGCATGCATGCATAAGGTATCCATTACTGTGTAACAAATTACCCCAAGACTTGCAACTTAAAACAACACACATTTATTTCCTCATAGTTCCTGTGGGTCCAGGCACAATTTTACTGGGTCCTCTGGCTCCCAGGAGCCCACAGTCTTATCTCAAAACTCCATGTGGAGGACCCACTCCCAAGCTCACTCCCATTGTTGTCAAAACTTACTTCCCCTTGAGCTGTGGGAGCCTGTTCCTCATGGAGCTCTAGTGAGCTTGTGGCACAAGACTTCCACTGTTCCTTTCCATGTGCACCTCTTCAAAGAGCATCTCATGACTTGGAAGCTTGCTTCCTCAGAGAGCAGAGAGTACCAGCAAGAGAGGGCGCTGGCAAGACGGAAGTCAGAGCCTTCGTAATCTACACATGGAGGTACCATCACAACATTTTGCCGTATTCTATTGTTTAGAACTAAGTCACTAAGACCAGCACACACCCAAAGGGAGGGGAGATGCAGGGGGTGAACACCAGGAGGTGAGGATAATCTGGAGCCATGTCAGAAGCATATGGTCTCCTCAAGACCTGGTCACAGTGTGTGATCTCCTCAAGGCAACCTTATGATACAGATGCTATTGTTAGTCTCTGCATTTCACAGATGGCAGAAGCTGAAACTCAGAAAGGTTAAGTAAGTTGTCTGAGATCACACAGCTCATTGATGGTAGAACCAAAACTTAAACACAAGTCTGTTTTAATAACCATTCCCTGGAACTCAGCCTGGTCAGGGAGGTTTCTGGAGTCAAGTGATTTTCCCATAGTGGTCCCAAGATCCTACCCCAAAAAGGACCACCTATTCTGTCATTGGGTAGAGTTGATTGCCTCTAATTTAGCATGAGACTAGTTTGAAGGGAACCCAAATATTAGTGGCCACAGCACCAAGACCAATATTTAGACCTTCCCCATTCTAATCTTCTAACTTCAGACTTGCTGTGGAGATGGTTCATGCTCCTCCACCTTGGCTCTGTCAGAGTAAGGTAGTGCCTTACTTTTGGTCACTGGCTGGTTTCCATAGCCTGTTTATCATTTATTCTCCTTGGCAACCTGTCCAATTATATGACTCTGGAACTACCTGACTTAGATCAATAACATCTCATAGACACGTATTAAACACTAGTCTGTGCAAAGCATTGAGTGATGCAAGGGAAAATCAGATATGGTGCATATCCTCAAGAAATTCACAGAATTTCTTGAATCTGGCACTGCCCTTGTCCAGTATAGTAGCTACCGGCCACATACGGCTAGTGAGCACTTGAAAAGTGGCGAGTCTGAAATGAGATGTGCTAGAACTGTAAAATAACAGTTTCAAAGACTTCCACGAAAACCGGTAAAACTAGCCCATTAATCATTTTTATATTGATTACATGTTCAAAGGCAATATTGGGGACATATTGAGTTAAGATAAAATATACTACTGAGATTAATTTTACTTCTCTTTTTTTTCTTTTTTGTGGCTTGTCGTATTTCTTTTGGGCAGCACCTGTCCAGAAGTGGAGGGCCTGTTCTGTGCCAAGCCCTGTGTTCTACACGCTCTACACTGAACACAAATCGTTTCATTTCATCCCCTCATAAGAAACTCGCGCAGTGGGGGCCCCTGGGTGACTCTTGGTTTCAGCTCAGGTAGTTACCTTAGGGCAGTGAGATTGAGCCCCATGTCAGGCTCCATGCTCACTCTGAGTCTGCTTGAGATTCTCTCTCCCACTCCCTCTGCCCCTCCTGCTCGTTCTCACTCTTGCTCCCTCTCTCTCTCTCTCTAAAATAAATAAATAGGGGCACCTGGGTGGCTCAGTTGGTTAAGTGTCTGCCTTCAGCTTGGGTCATGATCCCAGGATCCTGGGATCAAGCTCCCCGTCAGGCTCCTTGCTCAATGGGGAGCCTGCTTCTCCCTCTCCCTCTGCCTGCCACTCTGCCTGCTTGTGCTCTCTCTGACAAAAAAATTAATTAGTTAACTAATTAATTAAATAAAATCTTTTAAAATAATAAAATTTAAAAACATGAAAGAATAAAGGAAGGAAGGAAGGAAGAAAAAAAAGAAAAGAAAAGAAAAGATCACACAGTGGACATCATTATCTCTTTTAGAGCAAATGTGGTGACCAGCAGGGCTAAAGAAACCTGCCTGAAGTCCCTCTTCAGTAAGTGGGTGAGCAAAACCCATCAAAGAGATGAATACACATCTGTGCCTTTCAGCGATGGGCACTATAATAGAGGAACAGGACCAGGTGGGGGCACCCAAGAAAAAGTAGTCACTACCTTGGAAGACCAAGGAAGCCCTCAGGACAGAGATGATGCTTCGGCTGAGTGAGCTTGGAATAAGGACATCCATGTAGCCAACAAGCAGAAAGGGCTTTCTGAGCAGAGGAAGGGAAGGTGTGGAGTCTCAGAAGCATGAAAGACCATGGTGTGTTCAGGGAATGGCAGGGGACAAGAGGGCTTGAGCTCCAGGAACAAGCACAGGGAGATCAATGTGGCAAGATAAGCAGGAGCTTTGTAGGGAGAGGCCAGGACACCAGGCCCAAGAGTTGGGACTTCATCCTCAGGGTCAGCAGTCTCAACTCTGGCCACACATTGGTATCTTTGGAAGAGAACTTTAAAAATAGAAATCCCAGAACAGTTAGAGAGTTGAAGGAGCTGGTGTCAGGGTGGCCCAGCACCCAGAGTTTGTTAAACACTTCTGCAAGCAATTCTAATGTGTGACCAAGGCTGAGAACCTCTCTGTGGTAGTGGCAGTCTAGGAAAGAGCTTTAAGAAATGGAGTCCAAGGATCACAGTTTTGTGTTAGGAAGATCATTTGGAAGATTGTGTGGGAAATGGATTATTGGACATGAGAGACTGGAGGCAGGAAGTCCAGACGGGGTTCTGCCAGAATAGCCTAGGTAAGGGATGCTGAGTCCTAAGGGCATGTAGCTGACTGCATGACTGAGGGTGAGTGGGGTTCCCCCAGAAGAAAGACCCTTGCTATGCCTGTGGCCATCTTCAGCCCTCACCTCTCAATCATGCGTCTCCAGCCTCCATCCCACTCCCCTGCCTGTAGGGCTGTCCCACAAGACGTCCCATGGCCACCTCCAGCTCCATACATCCCGATTGGAACTATTACATCCCTGCAGAGCCTGCTCCTCTGGGTTCCCTCGTTCTCCTCATGGCTCTCTGGAAACCCCATATCACCTCCTCCCTCTCCCTCTCTTTCCACATCCCATCAACTTCCAACTATGGTCACTTCTACCCGCAAAGGCCCTCGGAGATGCTCCTCCCTGTCATCCCCTAGTCCCCGCTCCTCCTCATGCTCCTTCATTTACTGTTCTGAGCACCATGATATTCCCTGCGGCCACCACCGCGGGCTGGCTACTCCAAGCCATTCTCCCTGTTCCTTGTTCAGAGAATGCTGACACTATTTAGGGATCAGGCAGGGAGATTCCATTTTGATTGAGGCCAGCATGTGTAACCCTGACTGCACATTAGAATTACCTGAGAGATTTTTTTTTTTAAATCCCAGTTTACAGGCCCTGCTGCCTGAAATTTTGATTCAATAGATCAGGTATATGGCTCAGACATTATATATTTATATATAAAATTTTATGTATATATTACATCTTAAAATCACCCAGATAGTTACAGTTTTTTATATATATACACTTCCCAAGGCTATTCTACTATATAGCCAGAGTTAAGAACCAGCACCCTAAACCAGTTCTTCTGAAAGTGTGGTCCCTGGACCAGCAGCAGCCTATCTGGGAACTTGTTAGAAATGAAAATTCTTGGGCCCCACCCCAGACCTACTAAGCCAGAACCCTGAGGCCCAGCAATCTGTATTTTAAAAAGTCCTCCAATTTTTTTAAAATGTTTTACTTATTTATTCATGAGAGTCAGAGAGAGAGAGAGAGGCAGAAGCAGAAGGAGAAGCAGGCTCCCCGCCCAGCAGGGACCCCGATGCGGGACTCGATCCCAGGACCCTAGGATCATGACCTGAGCTGAAGGCAGATGCTCAACCATCTGAGCCACCCAGGCGCCCAAGTCCTCCAATTTTTAATAAGCACACTCAAATTTGAGAATCACTGGTCTAAATTATTTGTTAATTGCATTCCTATTTGCTAGTGATTGATTTTTAGTGGGCCTCTGACCTAGTTCTGGCCAATGAAACATGAAGGAAAGTCTTCCTACGTGACAGAAAGAGGGAGTCACACAAAAACAAAACTCTTTCTCTAACTTATATGCTTTCTGTGGGGAAGATGGCCTATTGTTCTGTGAGGCTGTGATGGTTGGTGCTATGGCAGGCATCTCGGGTCTATGAGGAGAAAGTAGAGAGCCTCAAAGGGAAGCTAATCAAGACTCTAATGTTGTCCTGGGCGCCTGGGTGGCTCAGTTGTTAAGCGTCTGCTTTCAGCTCAGGTCATGATCCCGGTGTCCTGGGATCAAGCCCCACATCAGGCTCCCTGCTTGGCGGGAAGCCTGCTTCTCCTTCTGCCTCACTTGTGTTCCCTCTCTCACTGTGTCTCTCTCTGTCAAATAAATAAATAAAACCTTTAAAAAAAATAAGACTCTAATGTTGTTGAGCTGCCAAATTAACCACTCCTGGAATTTTCTGATCTCATAGTTGATGTGAGATCATTAAAAGACATTTCTTGGGGTGCCTGGGTGGCTCAGTCGGTTGGGCGTCTGCCTTCGGCTCAGGTCATGATCCCAGGGTCCTGGGATCGAGCCCCGCATCGGGCTCCCTGCTCAGCGGGGAGCCTGCTTCTCCCTCTCTGCTGCTCCCCCTGCTTGTGCTCTATCCCTCTCTCTCTCAGATAAATAATAAAATCTTAAAAAAAAAAAAAAGACATTTCTTTTTAAGCCATTCTTAGTTGCATATTCTCTTACCTGCAGCCAATAGCATCCTAACTTCTATAGCCTTCTGTTTGCCACAGCTCCAGGCTCTCCCCTTCAAACCCATCCTACTGTCAAGAACCGTGAAGAGTCTTAGATTTCACCCCACTAACAAC
Organism: Mirounga angustirostris; assembly: GCF_029215605.1. Taxonomy (NCBI): domain Eukaryota; kingdom Metazoa; phylum Chordata; class Mammalia; order Carnivora; family Phocidae; genus Mirounga; species Mirounga angustirostris. The sequence continues at coordinate 37,278,337 of NW_026991716.1, forward strand.
TTAGCCTGGCAAAAGGCACAAGGCCTCCTAGACCAGAGGCAAAAGACTATACTACACAAGTTACAGCAAGCAGCATATTTACATGGGTTCCCCTTGTCTTGTGTAGACATTGGGCTTCCATGGGTCCAGAAGGAGAGTTCAGACAAGGGCTTCCTGTGGCCCCTTAACCGCACACTTCTCCTCACCCTGGAATCAGGGCTCTACATGACCTGACTCCAACTTACTTCTCTATAGGATCCCTGGACCCTCTCCATAGTCTTCACATTTCCCAGACTACGTGGCTTTCTCCACCCCATCTGTTGTTTTGCCCCTTTGTCCTGTTGTTCATGTTCCTCACTGGGCCTGGAATGTACTCCTCCATCCCCCTCCACACCTGGGGAAATCCTGCCCCTCCCTCAGGCCCATGTGACATGATATGACTTCAGTGGAACCCTGGAGGATTCCGTCTCAGCTGGACAGACCCTCTGCCTCCTTTCAACCCCCAGGGGCTGTGAACTTCTCTCATGGTTCTCATCTTTCCGGGCTTCTGTTATAGTTCTCCTGGGCTTGTCTCGTCCCTGCTACTGGAATCAAAGCTCACAAAAGCAGGAACTGCATGATACTCCCTTCTGTCTCCCTTTCAGCCCTGAGCACTGTCACAAGCTCTGTAACTAGTGTGATAGTTTCCTCCTAAATACATTTGAACACCATGGCTCCTTTTTCCTGACTGAGGCAAATGAGCCAGTCATGCTGTGACTGCACCACCACCAAGCTATTCCATTTTGTTGCTACCTTAGACAGCAGAAGAGGGACGAGGCCTTCCCTGGAACTGATGTCATTTGGTGAGTCAGCCAAAGGGCAAACAGGAAGCCTACAAGTCTATAGGGAAAGTGTGTGGTGTTGAGAGTGTGCAGAATCCTACAGTCCTTTGTGGAGCCTCCAAAACAGTGTGCTGGGAATGGATCTCAGTTTTGCCTACACACTTCAGCCCCTGGGGTAGCTGGTGGGGCCTGGGCTGGGCTGGAGTACTCGACCCCAGTGGGCTACACAAATGTCACTTTCTGTGTAATTGCGAAAAGAAAAAAGTTGACATGTCCTGCTTTAGGGGTGTCAAATTCCTACACCCATAAGGTCTAGCATCGTGAGAGTTTAATCCTACAAAGGCGTAGACTGTCATAGTGATGAGGACCAAATAAAGGGATCTGTAAACAAAACACGAGGGGATAAAAATGCGGGTTGAGATGAGATTGGGCAGGTTGACAGTGGTGATGACACGTGGTGTTGGATCAGGACTGGGATAGGATGGGTCGGAAGGAAGGATGGCAGAGGGCCTAGCAGGAACTGGGCAAGAGCAGAAGGTGATGGATTGGGGAGGGAATGGGTGGGATTGTTGTGAGCCGAAAATGGGGGATGGGGGAGGGGAGTCAGGCTCCTGCCTGAGAACCCCAGGGTTTCCTCAGTGTCTCCTTTCATCCACCCTTCCAGCACCCTGACTGGTAGCTGAGCACAGATGAGCCTTGTTCCCAGTCAATGTCCAAACAACATGCCAAAATCAGCCCTACCTGGTTGACTCCACTTAAGGCCACGTCTGTGATTGATCCCCCTCTGGAAAAGCCCATTTATCATGAAGATTCAATGTTCCGTGACCTATGCTACTTTTTTGCTTTACTCCCTGACACTAGATGTGACTTCAGGATCCCCCCACTTTTTAAACACCTAATGTCCTCTTTATATTTCTACACTGAGTTTGTCCTCTTTCTCTCTGCCTTCCTGGGGCTGTAACAGGCCACACGGCTCTTCTCACTAGTTCTTTTTTTTGTTCCTATTACCATGGGGCCCTTCTGCTCTCCCATCATTCCCTCGGCACCCCAATGTCCTTTGCAATTTCAACCGAAATCAGACTCCTTCTCTCTTGCTTTGCTTTTCCACCTCCTGTGGCCTCTCCTGTCATTTATTATTTAACTCAATCACCCTATTACATATGCACAGGAGCCGTTTCTGAATATGGCTGGTATGAAAAAAAAAATTTAAGATCTAAACCAGAAGTAAACTCACCTCTTCTCAGCCCACCTCCCAGGTCTGTTGTCATTCTGCTCTGGTCCCAGGCCAGGCCCCCCAGAGGGGCCAGCCAGTGAGCACGGATCTGCCCAATTAACAACTTTTCAGGTTGAACCCAGTGGAAATTTTCCAGAAGACTACTTACAGATGTCCTTAAGTTTATGTAAGAGATGTCTTCCCGAAGGTGGATGTTTGAATGAAATCCCATATGTAATTCCAAATGTAATAAGGTGAGTGGAAAACACACAGGGCGATTGGTTCAGGGACCCCGGTTTTATTCTCTAGTTAATGTCTGTCATTAACTTACTCCTGAACCTTTAGATTCTTTAGACCTCAGTTTTCTCATCTGTAGAACTGAAGAAGAAAAATCTGTGTCCTATGATGGCCAACCAAGCCAGCCAGAGTCCCAGGCCCTGCCCCGGGGCTCTTCCTGGTTCTTCTCCCTGCCCCGCTTCGCGCACACGCCAAAAGTGCCAAATATGCAGAAATAGAAGTGTATAAATGACCCCCTTTGTTTCCACTTGGGGCTCAGACCTTTGGAGACCACTCTCCTCTGAGCCCGCCGGCATTAAATAAACCTCCTATCCTCCGAGATCTCCAGGTGCGGCTTGGTTCTTCCGTCGGGTGATCCAGTCCAGGTTTGTAACATTTGGTTCCCTGACCGGGAAACCCAACTGTGCTGGCCCATTGCCGACCTGTTGCCTCGGACCGGCCCTGCTCCTCTGTTCCCGCCCGACTCAAGGAGACTTGGCAGGTGAGGACCCAGTCCCGACATTAGATCAAGGTAAGGCCTGGGGCTCCAGACCCAGACAGACCCACCCATTGGGGTGGAAGGGGAGCCTGATCACCTCCCGGAGACCTCTTAGAGGTCTCACAGGTAGGAATTCCCGGGGAGGGAATGTAATAACCTCTGGAGTGAAATGTGTGAGTGAGTGTGCAGTCCAACCTGACTACCACCAGGTGAAATGACTCTGTGGCTCCATGGGCAGGCACCCTTAATGTCCCCAGAAGCCTATGGAGTCTGAGTGGACCCAGCTGCGATTCCGTGGTGAATGGCATACAGTCTAGGGTGGCATCGGAATAGTTTCCAACCATAAGTCACAACGCTGAAACCACTACAGCTAAGCCTCACCTAAGCTCCTTCAGGACACGGCCAGATGGGCATCAGATTGGTCTCCTCACCTCAGGAGGCACCCCCCCCTTTTTCTGTCTTTGCACCATCGCACATGGAATATCACCATGGAGTCAGGACAGAGTAAACCCACGGCCCTCGAGACCATGATCAAAAAGTTTAAGAAGGGGTTCTCGGTAGACTATGGAGTCAGGATGAATCCTGGCAAACTGAGAACCCTATTAAATTGGAATGGCCCACTTTTAATGTCAGGTGGCATTCAGAAGGGACGTTGGATGTCCCAGTGATCCGTCAAGTGTGGCGAATCATAACAGGAGAACCAGGACACCCCGGCCAGTTTCTGTACATTGACTCCTGGCTAGCAATTGCCCAGACCCTTCCCCCCTTGGGTGCAATTCGCTTGCATTAGGCAGGGACAGGCCAGGGTCTTAGTCATCTCATCCAAGGGGCCTAAAGAAGACCTACAGAAGCCCTAGCCTCCACAGATTCTAGCTGGAGATCCCAGAGATGACCGATCCTGCCTCCACCATACGAACCCCAAAGTGCTGCACTCCCAGTTCCAGACACTCCACCATCATCAGTCTCCCTACCATCCCCAGGCCCAGAGGATCCACTCTCTCAGGGACGAGCAGCCAGGCTGTGCCCCAGGCTGGGTGCAAGCACCTTCCAAATGCTGGTACGAGAGGCACGGGAACCCGAGAGGCGCGATGAAGACAGGACAGTCCAACCCAGTCATTCCATGATGTATTATCAACTTTTCTCCACCACCGACCTCCTCAACTGGAAACACAACACTCCTTCCTACTTGAGAAACCACAGGCTATGGTAGACCTCATGGAATCCCTCTTCCAGACTCATTGGCTGACCTGGGAAGACTGCCAACAGTTACTCCACACCCTGTTTAACACAGAAGAGAGGAGAGTAATGAGAGGAGTATGGCAGTACCTAGAAGAGCATGCACCTGCGGGTCATCAACCCTACTGCCTGGGCTAACACAGCCGCATCCGAGGAGCACCCAGCATGGGACTTTACCATGGACGAGGGGTAGGCCCACATCCGCCGATACCAGGAGGCCCTTTTCCAGGGAATCCGGGCAGGAGCTAAGAAACCCATGAACACGACTAAGGTATCCTCGGTCACTCAACAACCAGGGGAGTCCCCCAGGGACTACTATGAAAGACTATGTGAAGCCTACAGGATATACACTCCATTTGACCCTGAGGCACAGGAAAGTCAACAGATGGTAAACATCTCCTTTGTGGCTCAGGCTGCCCCAGACATCAGAAGAAAACTTCAGAAACTAGACGGTTTCACCAGGATGAACATCACCCAACTAATAGAGATTGCCAGTAAGGTCTACATGAACAGGGAGGTCACAGCCGAAAGGGAAGCCGACAAAAAGATGAAAAAGAAAGTCAGCCTCCTCACCGCTGCCTGAAAGAAAAGGACGATGCAAAGGCGGGGAGATCCCGATCACCGAAAAGGGGAAGACCCAGAACCCCTTGGCAAGGGATCAATGTGCCTACTGTAAGGAGAAAGGGCATTGGAAAAATGAATGTCCCAACTGGGGAAAGGCTCAGAAGCCCAGCCACTACAAGGAAGAACCCTGAGAGGAGGACCTCATAGGCCTTTGGGGAATAGACTCAGACTAAGAGGGACTGGGCTCTTTCCTCCTTGGCCCCCGTGAGCCCACGGTCAGAATGAAAGTAGTGGGCCAGCCCGTGACTTTTATGGTTGATACTGGGGCTGAGTACTCTGTTGTCACCTCCCCAGTGGCCTCTTTCAGCAAAAGGACTGCAACCATCCTTGGGTCCACCAGGACATGGGTGATACAATAGCCTTTTTGCCAGGCTCGCCAGTGTGAACTCAGGGGCCACAAGCTCCAACATGAATTCCTTTATCTGCCTGATTGCCCCATCCCCCTCCTGGGCTGAGACATACTCTCCAAGCTTGGGGCTCAGATAACCTTTGAGCCCACCGGACACACTAGCCTCCAATTGAACCCAAGGCAAAAGGAGGCGGGGTCTCTGGTACTAGCAATTACCACGCTGAGGGAAGAAGAATGGAGGCTATTCTGTGCTAGGCCCATCCAAGCAGGCCGCCAGAGTTCAGACTTGCCTTCCCTTCAGTATGGCCTGAAGACAACCCACCTGGAGTAGCCCGGAATAGGCCCCTATCATTGTTGAACTGATCCCAGGAGCCCAACCTCAGAGGCAAAGGCAATAGCCCTTTCCACAAGAAGCTAAGATTGGCATCCAAGAACATCTGGCCAAACTCGAAGAATCAGGTATTCTAGTCGAGTGCCAGTCGGCCTGGAATGCCCCACTCCTGCCAGTCAAGAAGCCAGGAGGGGGATACCGACCAGTTCAATACCTGCAGGCCATCAACAAGGTGACCATCTCTCTGCACCCAGTGGTTCCAAAACCATACACCCTCCTCGGCCAAATCCCAGGGTCAGCCAGATGATTCACTTGCCTAGATTTAAAGGATGCCTTCTTCTGCCTCCACTTAGCTCCCCGGAGCCAGCCACTGTTTGCTTTTGGACTGAACCTGATAGCACCAGAAGCAACTGACTTGGACGCACCTCCCGCAGGGGTTTAAAAACTCACCAACCAGGGCTCCTGGGAGGCTCAGATGGTTAAGCATCTGCCTTCAGCTCAGGTCATGATCCCAGGGTCCTGGGATCGAGTCCCACATTGGGCTCCTGACTCAGCGGGGAGTCTGCTTCTTCCTCTCCCTCTGCCTCTCCCACTGCTCATGCTCTCTCTCTCTCTCTGTATCTCTGTGTCTCAAATGAATAAATAAAATCTTTTAAAAAAATAAATTTAAAAAAAAAACTCACCAACCCTCTTTGGGGAAGCACTGGCTGTGAACCTCACCAGCTTCCCAAGAAAGGCCACACGATGCACCCTCCTCCAGTATGTGGATGACCTCCTCCTCACCAGTGACACACAAGAGGCACAAAGGCCCTCCTATAGATCCTGTCAGACTTGGGATACTGAGTCTCAAGGAAGAAGGCACAAATCTGCCAACAGCAGGTCCGATACCTTGGTTTCTTCCTCACCCAAGGGAAGAGAGAACTAGGACCGGAGAGGAAAAAAGTCATCGTCTCCCTGCCACAAGCCCCAGACAAAATGGGGCCTACGAGATTTCCTGGGGGCTGCAGGATTCTGCCGCATCTGGATCCCTGGGTTCTTGGCAATAGCAAGACCCCTCTATGATCTCATGGGGACCAGATCGAGAACACCCTGCCTGGACTGAGGAAGCAGAAGCCGCCTTCACAGAGATAAAGACTGCCCTGGGACAGGTTACAGCCCTGGGCTGGATTTACATCTGTAGATAAACCCTTCAATCTCTTTGTGCATGAAAAGGAAAATATAGCATATGGGGTACTCACCCAGACTGTTGGGCCCTGGCAGTGGCCAGTTGCATACCTGTCAAAGAAGCCGGACCCCATGGCAGCGGGATGGCCACCGTGCCTCAGGGCGCTGACAGCCACAGTCCTACTCATCAAAGAGGCAGACAAACTCACCCTGGGGCAAGAACTTAATGTCAAGGTCCCTCACACAGCTGTGTCCCTCATGAACACACAGGAGCACCACTTCCTTTCCAACTCTCCACTAGCACAATACCAAGGGCTCCTCTGCAAAAACCCATGGGTCACCCTTGAAACAGTAAAGACATGAAATCCAGCAACTTTTCTCCCCATAGAAGAGGGGGAACCAGACCATGACTGCTCCGAGGTGACTGATGAAATCTACTCGAGCTGTCCAGATCTGCAGGATCAAACCATAAAGAATCCAGAGCTCACGCTGTTCAGCGATGGCAGCAGTTACCTACAAATGAGTGCCAGGAAAGCAGGTTATGCAGTAACCACAACCACTGAAGTCCTAGAAGCTAGGGTATTACCAACTGGATGGTCAGCTCAATGGGCTGAATTATATGCCTTAGTCGGAGCCCTCACCCTCAGTGAAGGCAAGCGAGTCAATATCTATACTGACTCTCGGTACACCTTCGCTACTGTACATATACATGGAGCCATCTACAAGGAAAGGGGCCGCCTAACAGCTGCAGGAAAAGCTATGAAAAACAAGGAGGAGATACTGAGACTCCTCGAAGCTGTTTGGCTTCAAAGGAAGTAGCAATCCTGCACTGTGAAGGACACCAGAAAGGAGATGACCCCATAGCATGGGGAAATCGTCTGGCAGATGAGGCAGCCAAGACCACAGCCAGTGAGGACATGGACAGAGCCCTTTCCCTCACCATGGCCCTGACACCCCCAGAGGAAGTCCCTCCACCCAGTTACACTAAAAAGGAAATAGAATGGGCCATGGTTGAGGGAGCCACCCTGACTTAAAAGGGATGACAGATGATGCCAGATGGGTGCATCTTTGTTCCAACAGCAACTGGAGGGCATCTAGTCAGGGAACACCACCAACTCACTCATCTGGGGAAAACTGCATTAGAGGCCTTTCTCAAGAAGCACTACTACATCAGTCAGCTGCCAGCACTATGCCGAGCAGAGTGAACGGTGCATAAAATGTGCTAAAAATAATGTTCAGTCTGCGCCACAGCCCCTGCCAGGTGTCCAGAGGATGGAAGCAACCCCTTTCGAAGATCTAGAGGTAGACTTCACAGATGTGCAGCCGAGCAGGGGGTTCAGATATTTCCTAGTAATAGTATGCACATACTCTGGGTGGGTTGAAGCCTTCCCAACTTGGACAGAGCAAAGCCGGGAAGTAGCTAAAGTCCTCTTGCGGGAGATCGTGCCCCGGTTCAGCCTGCCATTAACAATCCATAGTGACAATGGACCTGCATTTATGGCAGACATTGTACAGGTCTTGACCAAAGCTCTCAACATCACCTGGAGACTCCACACCACTTACCGACCCCAAAGTTCAGGGAAAGTAGAGTGAATGAATCGCACCCTCAAGGGAACATTAGCAAAGTTTTGTCAGGAGAGTAAACTCCCATGGCTGGATCTCCTACCCCTAGCTCTCCTGCATTCTCGCTGCATGCCTGGGACATTAGGTTTCTCCCCATTTGAGTTAATATATGGACGGCCTCACCCGTGCCTGGGGAGCCTTCCAGGAAACTTACATCAGGTTGGAGATAAAAAAATAAAGGAACAGCTTCAGGCCCTGGGGGCCACCATAAATGAATTACAAAAATACACCATTGAGTGGACCCCTAGCTCCTTAGGGTCTCAGGTACACTCCTTCTAAACAAGGGACTTAGTTTGGGTCAAAGATTGGAAGAAAGACCTCCTCAAACCGCAGTGGACAGGGCCCCACACTGTTGTACTAACCACCCCTACTGCCTCAAGGTCTCAGGTGTCACCCCGTGGGTCCACCACTCCAGAGTGAAGAAAGCTCATCATTTGGACCAGGAGTCACCCCAGTGGGAAGTCCGGGCAAACCCCACAGACCCGTGTCAGCTTCGCCTTTGACAAGACCCCACCAACTAATGGACACCTGCTCATCATGGTCCTTAGCTCTCATCAGCATATCCCTCAACCTAGGAGTCGGACTCTATACTGTTGCCCCTTCTGACTGGACTTTTCCCCAGAGACTTGCCATTGTTGTTGTTTATTGGGTCACCTTAGGATGTATTACTACACTCGATCACAGGTTTCCTCTCCCTCACTCTCCAGGCCATAGGGATACTAGGGAGCACCAACTACCCGCCATGTACATGCCAGCATTACCACAAGCCCTCTTGGGCAAATAACCTCGATGCGTGTGCTAAACACCACGCAACCCTCTGCCAACACAAGGGTCTGTTCTACAAGTCTGGGCGCTTGACAGAACGATGTCTCAACTGCTATGCAGCCCTACCCCCCGGGGACCCCGCCGGCCCCTCCCCGGCCTCTCCCCACTCCTGTCCAGGAGGCCCTGCCCGAGCTCCCACTCTCACTCTAACTGCAGCTACGTCCAACTAAGAACAGACAACACCAACCCCTGGTCTCCCTGTTCTTGTACCTCAGTGTACCAAGACAATGTTATGACTCGAGGGCAGTTACTATTTGTCACAATATAATTTCTCATGACAGGAGAAATTAGGCCCAGACTATACTGGGGATATAGGGATCTGAGATGTCCTGAGGAAAAGGGCCTAACCTGCTGGAAACCTGACATTTATCAACCACTGCTGAGGCTTCCTTCCTATGGGGGACCTCTCTATACCTCTCACCCTGGTATATTAGAAGGGGTCCACCATTTACTCAACCAACCCTTAGTTGGCTGCAGATTGCTGGCTCTGCTTGCGAACTGGGCCCCCTCAGCTTATAGCGATCCCACTGAGTTTCCTCAACCTGAGCAGGCCCACAGGTGACCCTCCCAAACCCACAGAAATAGACCCAAAACCGACTGATGTATTGTTGTCTTACCCAGCCCCTGACTGTGTCCATAATCCTGGGGAAACACATCAGTAGGAAGCCTATCTACCACCCAATGTCTCTGAACGCACAGCTGCCTTTTGCTTGATGGATGCATGTCTGCCACACCATGGCACACTCCAGAACCTGGCACCCTTTTCATGTGCGGAAGGTACGTTTATCGACGCTTACCCACTAACTGGGCAGGGACATGTGCATTGGTGCTTCTTACTCCCCAGATAGATATAATCCCCAATAATCAATCCCTTCCCATTCCCTTGTTGGCACATACACAGCCCAAAAGGGCCGTCCACTTCATCCCACTGTTGGTTGGATCGAGCATAACAACAGCTGTGGGCACTGGAATAGGAGGAATCGCCTCATCCTCTTATTACTACCAGAAACTGTCAGAAAATCTTGCAGAAGATATGGAACAGGTGGCCAAGTCTATAATGACTATACAAGATCAGATAGACTCCCTCACAGTGGTGGTACTACAGAATCGGAGGGGCTTGGACCTGCTCACTGCTGAAAAGGGGGGACTTTGTCTCTTCCTAAATGAGGAATGTTGTTTTTATATGAACCACTCAGGGTTAGTCAAAGACATGATCCAACAACTACAAGATCGGGTTGCACACAGGAGAGAAGAATTAGCAAATTCTTGGGGCAATTAGTTTAATATCTGGAGCTGGGCTACATGGCTCCTTCCCCTAACTGGTCCTCTCCTTATGATCCTATTGGCATTCCTGTTTGGTCCATGTATTATTAATCTCATCACCTTATTCATCAGCTCTCAGATAGAATCAATTAAAGTACTACTACTGGTCACCCAATACAGACCTCTAGACTGACAAGAACCCTAATAATAATCGACGCCCATTCAAGTAAGAAAAGGCATCGAAAGGGGGAATGAAGAGGAAAAATCTGTGTCCTAAGATGGCCGACCGAGCCAGCAAGGGAGTCCCAGTCCCTGCCCCGGGGCTCTTCCAGGTTCTTCTCCTTGCCCCGCTTCCTGCGCGTGCCAAAATTGCCAAGTATGTGGAAGTAAAAGTGTATAAATTACCCCCTTTGTTTGTGCTCAGGGCTCAGACCTTTGGAGATCATTCTCTGAGCCTGCTGGCATTAAATAAACCTCCTATCCTCCAAGATCTCCGAGTGCCGCTTGGTTCTTCCATCAAGCGATCCAGTCCAGGTTCCGTAACAGAACAAGCGTTCCTCAAATCCCTTCCAGTGGGAAATTCTAAAAATCATATTTACCCAGTGAGCCACATGATTCAACTGGAGATCCTTTTCTCATTGTCAAAATCCTGCTCACCCCTAATTGATGTAATAAGGAATATACTTGCTATGCTGATGCTCCTTGTAACTTTATATTAACCAGATGAACCCCTCATTGTATAGATGAAGAGGCTGGAGCCCAGAGAGGTGAAGCAGCTAACCCAAGGTCACACAGCAAAGGAGGGGCAGAGTCAGACCAGAACTCACTACCTGCGGCTCCCCCACCCCCACCCCCCACTCCTTGTGTGGTGCCTTAAGCATAACCACAAATATTTTGACCTTCTTTCCAGGGAGAGGTGGGTCCACGTTCCCCTTCATCTAGTTGGCCTTAGCTTCCACCAATAGAGTACATGGAAGTAATGCAATATGACTGCCAAGGCAAGGGTCATAAGGCCATGTAGCTCCTGCCTCCCCTTCAGTGAACACGTCCTTGCTCTCAGAGCCCTGAGCCTCCATGTAAGAAATCCCGTGATCCTGAGACCTCCATGCTGGAGAGGCCACATGGAGACAATGTGGACGCTGGTCTCCGCCAAGCCTGTGTATCAGCCAGCCCGGCCCAGCTGCCAGACATGAGTGGAGAAACTATATTGGAAGTGGCCTCCAATCCACCACAGCTGAACGTGCCCCCAGCTACTCAAGTCCTCCCCTGAAGCCCCAGACACCAAGAAGAGCCATCCCCCATGTCCTTTTCTAACTCCTGACCCACAGAATCCGAGAACACAATAAAACAGTTGCTGTTTTACATCACTAAGTTTCGGGGTGATTTTTTACATAGCCATAGATAATCCCGAGAATTAGTAAACTCTCAAACTAGCTAATAACTGAGCTTAGGGCTCCCTGCTGGAAGTTTGTGATTCAGCACACAGGCCTAGGGTAGAGAGAGGTAGCCCTTGCCTCCTGCCCCGAGCCCCCTCCCTGAACCCCTACTCTACTTCCTGTGCAGTCAGTCACAAAGGCTCCCATCGCACTCCCCAGGCTGAGTTCCCTCTCCTCCACCACTCCTTTGTGTATATCATGGATGTCGGGCTTAACACCCTGGATAGCAACTGATTTATTGATGTCTGTCTTTACTAGACTGTGAACTCTACAGGGGCACGGCTACGTTCTGTGCATTTCCCTAGGGCCATACCTAACACATAGTGGGCACAAAAAATGTGTGGAATGGGATGTGCATGTGTGTGCATGTGGGATGAAACTGGCAAAGACCATGTGATCAGCTGCTTGCCCCATCCTGGATAAGGAGAGCAGACCCAGGACCTCCTCCTCATCCTCCTCCAGGCAGGGCTCACTTGTCTTCTTTCCAGGCAGGGCCCATCTGCTTCACATCATCCCAGGAGCAAGCTGCATGGGGGCACAGAGAAAGAGCAAGACTCAGCCAGCTGCTGAGACTGGGACCAGGAGACAATTGAACCATTCTGCAGAGTCAGATGTGTGTTTTGTTAGTTGTTGCCTTTATGAATGTACATATCCTGAAACCCTGGTTGATTTTCTTGTTCGAACATTTGTTTAAAATTGTTGGCTCTGGGAGAGGTGCTGTCCTTCAGCAGGTTCTGTTATAAACTTTGCAACTCCAAGGTCTGATTCAGGTGACGAGCTGGAAAAGTTCCTGGTTGCTAAGAGACCAGAGAACAAATTACCAGCTCACAAAAGACCCAGCTAGGGCCAGTAAAGAAACAAAACAAAGCAAGGTAGGAAAATCAAAATAAGGTAAATAAACCGGCTAGGAAAATGGCTGATTGAAAAAGACAATTATGAATATTCTTCTCGCTGAAATGTAATGAGGCACTGTAGGTAGCCACGCTCTTTGTGTTTTTGTCACTTGAAGGAAACAGCAGGGAAGCCCCTTTCCGGTCCTGAGATTCTGAATCCATGAGTCAGAGGGAAAAACACACTGTCCCAGTTGATAAGGAGGCAAAAAAAAAAAAAAACATGAAATGAGGCTGCCTCTTTCATGAGCTCTCCCCACAGGAGGGTGAATGGGCTGCCTGTGGCTGTGGCCCAGAAACATCCCTGCAAGGCAAATAAAAGCCTCCTTCCAGGAAAGGTTTCTCATTGCTGTGGTGAGGGGCCCCAGAGACACGGAAGACACTGGCCCTCACAGGGGCAGGACAGACACTTCAGGATCCAATCTGGCCATAAATCAAGGGAGAGCAGGAGCTGAGTTTGTAAAAAGAAGGAATAGTGTAGAAAAGCACCAAAGAGGTCCCAGGTATTTATTTTGTTAAGGTGCTTTTATACCTATGATTTTTAGTCATTCCTTTTCTGGATGGGTGATTTAATAAAATATTAAAATTCTTTTTAATGATTAAAAAGAAAAAGGCATGCTAATCTCTCAGTGAACCACATTTATGGTGGAAATTCAGCTCCTCGGACAGAAAGACCTTCTAAGACCCCACTGCTCTGCTGGACAAACAGTAGGAAGACCGATGTGGAAACTACCAGCCTCTTGAGACGGGAGTTTGAAAATCTTAGGTGAGCACAGAGGAGTCACTATCATCTGGGTTTTGGCACTCAGAGAAAAAAATGAAGTGGATCAAAAAAAAAAAAGGAGGGGGTGCGGCATACGGGGCATCAGGGAGACAGAAATTGGGAGAAAACTCAGCCAGCCAGGAGGAGTGTGTAGGGGAGTTACAGAGTGATGTGGCTAACAGCTGTGTGCCTGAACAGTTTCCCTGATCAATACTTGTTGGACAGCAAAAGATCTTCGGAATATGATGGATCGAAAGAGATAAAATAATCTTTAGGGGAAAAAAATACAATTCCCCACACAGCAGCTGCCTTGAAATCCTTTCTGACGATCTTGGTGGTTGGACTTCAAACAGCACACGACTGCTATGTCATAGGAAGGATGGGTAGCCCCCCATGAAAGACTCTAGCATTTTCCCCAATAAATGGCCTTCCTCCCTGTGGGAGAAAAACAGCGCCACTCTGTCACATGTGGCCGCTGCCAAATGACTTGGTTTGGCCCATGAAATGTGAGAAGTCACACATGTTGCTTACAGGTATAAGTTTTAAGAGCTAGTACGTGGTTTTCTGGCCTTTCTTTCCCCTGATGTCATATGACCACGAATGTTCTAGAGTGAGTGCCTTATCCCACAGCTGTGGGCCCCGAGAGAAGGAAACATGGAGCAGAGCTGGACACACGGCAATGGGGACAAACAGAGCTCTGTGGACGCCTTAGAGCAAAACCTATCTGACGCATGCACCTCTCAGGTGGCCGGAGTTGTCCTTACCCAAACTTTCTCACTACTTGGCCACACTCTCACCATTAGAGAAAAGTCACTGTGCTCCCGATGGCCCACTCAGAATTCAGACATGTTGCCCTATGGATTCCCTTTTCCAGGAAATCGGGGCTGGAAGCTCTGACGCCCTGCTGTTCAGTGTGGTTCAAAAACCAGAGAGCCTAAAAATGGCCCCACGCTGTGTCTCTCCTTCTCTCCCTCCCCCAAGCTTCTGCCCTCACCTCTTACCCCACCACCCATTCCCTCACCTCCTTCCTCCCCCTTCTCATTCATACGTCCCAGATTCTGCTTCTTCCCGTCTGCTTCTCATCATCCCAACCACAGACCAGGTAGACTGAGCTGCTGGGGAACCTCAGGGAGATGCAGGAGAAGAAACCCTCTGAATTCTTTACTGCTTTGTGAAGTACAGCAAAATGGGGGAGCTGCTATTAAGTTAGCCTTAATAGCAGCCAAGAGGAAGTGAGGAGAGATACTTTCTGGGTGATTGCGGAAAGGTGGTGTCTGGCACAATCACGTGGCCACAGCTCTTTGTCTGGTTCCTGTGATCACCTCAGGTTGCCCTGAGCCAGAGTTTCAACAAGTCTTGGCAAGCAGGTCCCAGGAAGGGGGCCCAGCCAATGGGGAAGTTTGAACATTCAGTGGGGTATTGAGTGGGGCTTTCCCAATCTCAGCATTTCTGCTAATGTCCGCAAAGTGGAGGACAGTAGGCAAAAAGGCCCCCACACTCTAAAGAGGAAGTGCTCAGAACATACCTGCAGGATGTATTCAAAGGTGTATATTTCAGGCCTGACACCCCGCCTCCAGCTCCATGAGAGAACACAAGAAGTTCAGAGAGAGTCCATTGAGGTAGGGGCATTTCTTTTTTGTTTTGTTTTGTTTTTCTTTTTTTTTTTAATTTTTTTATTGTTATGTTAATCCCCATACATTACATCATTACTTTTAGATGTAGTGTTCCATGATTCATTGTTTGTGCATAACACCCAGTGCTCCATGCAGAACGTGCCCTCCTCAATTCCCCTCACCAGGCTAACCCATCCTCCCACCCCTTCCCCTCTAGAACCCTCAGTTTGTTTTTCAGAGTCCATCGTCTCTTATGGTTCATTTCCCCTTCCGAGTTCCCCCCTTCATTCTTCCCCTCCTGCTATCTTCTTCTTTTTTTTTTTTTTCCTTAACATATATTGCATTATTTGTTTCAGAGGTACAGATCTGAGATTCAACAGTCTTACACAATTCACAGCACTTACCAGAGCAAATACCCTCCCCAATGTCTATCACCCAGTCACCCTATCCCTCCCACCCCACTCCCCACTCCAGCAACCCTCAGTTTGTTTCCTGAGATTAAGAATTCCTCATATCAGTGAGGTCATATGATACATGTTTTTCTCTGTTTGACTTATTCTGCTCAGCATAATACCCTCCAGTTCCACCCACATCGATGCAAATGGCAAGATCTCATTCCTTTTGATGGCTGCATAATATTCCATTGTATATATATACCACCTCTTCTTTATCCATTCATCTGTCAATGGACATCTTGGCTCTTTCCACAGTTTGGCTATTGTGGACATTGCTGCTATAAACATCGGGGTGCACATACCCCTTCGGATCCCTACATTTGTATCTTTGGGGTAAATACCCAGTAGTGCAATTGCTGAGTTGTATGGTAGCTCTATCTTCAACTTTTTGAGGAACCTCCATAGTGTTTTCCAGAGTGGCTGCACCAGCTTGCATTCCCACCAACAGTGTAGGAGGGCTCCCCTTTCTCCGCATCCCCGCCAACATCTGTCCTTTCCTGACTTGTTAATTTTAGCCATTCTGACTGGTGTGAGGTGGTATCTCATTGAGGTTTTGATTTAGATTTCCCTGATGCTGAGCGATATTGAGCACTTTTTCATGTGTCTGTTGGCCATTTGGATGTCTTCTTTGGAAAAATGTCTGTTCATGTCTTCTGCCCATTTCTTTGTTCTTTGGGTGTTGAGTTTGATAAGTTTTTTATAGATTTTGGATAATAGCCCTTTATCTGATATGTCATTTGCAAATATCTTCTCCCATTCTGTCGGTTGTCTTTTAGTTTTGTTGACTTGTTTCCTTTGCTTTGCAGAGGCTTTTTATCTTGATGAAGTCCCAATAGTTCATTTTTGCCCTTGCTTCCCTTGCCTTTGGCAATGTTTCTAGGAAGTTGCTGCAGCTGAGGTCGAAGAGGTTGCTGCCTGTGTTCTCCTTTAGGATTTTGATGGACTCCTGTCTCACATTGAGGTCTTTCAACCATTTGGAGTCTATTTTTGTGTGTGGTGTAAGGAAACGGTCCAGTTTCATTCTTCTGCATGTGGCTATCCAATTTTCCCAACACCATTTGTTGAAGAGACTGTCTTTTTTCCATTGGACATTCTTTCCTGCTTTGTCAAAGATGAGTTGACCATAGAGTTGAAGATCCATTTCTGGGCTCTCTATTCTGCTCCATTGATCTATGTGTCTGTTTTTGTGCCAGTACCATACTGTATTGATGATGACAGCTTTGTAATAGAGCTGGAAGTCCGGAATTGTGATGCCGCCAGCTTTGCTTTTCTTTTTCAACATTCCTCTGGCTATGCGGGGTCTTTTCTGGTTCCATACAAATTTTAGGATTATTTGTTCCATTTCCTTGAAAAAAGTGGATGGTATTTTGATGGGGATTGCATTGAATGTGTAGATTGCTCTAGGTAGCATTGACATCTTCACAATATTTGTTCTTCCAATCCATGAGCATGGAACATTTTTCCATTTCTTTGTGTCTTCCTCAATTTCTTTCATGAGTATTTTATAGTTTTCTGAGTACAGATCCTTTGCCTCTTTGGTTAGATTTATGCCTAGGTATCTTATGGTTTTGGGTGCAATTGTAAATGGGATCAACTCCTTAATTTCTCTTTCTTCTGTCTTGTTGTTGGTGTATAGGAATGCCACTGACTTCTGTGCATTGATTTTCTATCCTGCCACTTTACTGAATTCCTGTATGAGTTCTAGCAGTTTTGGGGTGGAGTCTTTTGGGTTTTCCACATAAAGTATCATATCATCTGCAAAGAGTGAGAGTTTGACTTCTTTGCCGATTTGGATGCCTTTTATTTCTTTTTGTTGTCTGATTGCTGTGGCTAGGATTTCTAATACTATGTTGAATAGCAGTGGTGATAGTGGACATCCCTGCTGCATTCCTGACCTTAGGGGGAAAGTTCTCAGTTCTTCCCCATTGAGAATGATATTCGCTGTAGGTTTTTCATAGATGGCCTTTATAATATTGAGGTATGTACCCTCGATCCTTATACTCTGAAGAGTTTTGATCAAGAAAGGATGCTGTACTTTGTCAAATGCTTTTTCTGCATCTATTGAGAGGATCATATGGTTCTTGTTCTTTCTTTTGTTAAGGTATTGTATCACATTGATTGATTTGCGGATGTTGAACCAACCTTGCAGCCCAGGGATAAATCCCACTTGGTCGTGGTGAATAATCCTTTTAATGTACTGTTGGATCCTATTGGCTAGTATTTTGGTGAGAATTTTTGCATCCATGTTCATCAGGGATATTGGTCTGTAGTTCTCCTTTTTGTTGGGGTCTTTGTCTGGTTTTGGGATCAAGGTAATGGTGGCCTCATAAAATGAGTTTGGAAGTTTTCCTTCCATTTCTATTTCTTGGAACAGTTTCAGAAGAATAGGTATTAATTCTTCTTGAAATGTTTGGTAGAATTCCTCTGGGAAGCCATCTGGCCCTGGGCTTTTGTTTGTTGGGAGATTTTTGATGACTGCTTCAATTTCCTTAGTGGTTATAGGTCTGTTCAGGTTTTCAGTTTCTTCCTGGTTCAGTTTTGGTAGTTGATACATCTCTAGGAATGCATCCATTTCTTCCAGGTTATCTAATTTGCTGGCATAGAGTTGCTCATAATATGTTCTTATAATTGTTTGTATTTCTTTGGTGTTGGTTGTGACCTCTCCTCTTTCATTCATGATTTTGTTGATTTGGGTCATTTCTCTCTTTTTTTTTTTTTGATAAGTCTGGCCAGGGGTTTATCAATCTTGTTAATTCTTTCAAAGAACCAGCTCCTAGTTTTGTTGATCTGTTCTACTGTTCTTTTAGTTTCTATTTCATTGAGTTCTGCTCCGATCTTTATTATTTCTCTTCTCCTGCTGGGTTTAGGCTTTATTTGCTGTTCTTTCTCCAGCTCCTTTAGGTGTAGGGTTAGGTTGTGTACTTGAGACCGTTCTCGTTTCTTGAGAAAGGCTTGTATTGCTATATACTTTCCTCTTAGGACTGCCTTTGCTGCATCCCAAAGATTTTGAATAGTTGTGTTTTCATTTTCATTGGTTTCCATGAATTTTTTTAATTCTTCTTTAATTTCCTGGTTGACCCATTCATTCTTTAGTAGGATGCTCTTTAGCCTCCATGTATTTGAGTTCTTCCCAACTTTCTTCTTGTGATTGAGTTCTAGTTTCAAAGCATTGTGGTCTGAAAATAGGCAGGGAATGATCCCAATGTTTTAGTACCAGTTGAGACCTAATTTATGACCTAGGATGTGATCGATTCTGGAGAATGTTCCATGGGCACTAGAAAAGAATGTGTATTCCATTGCTTTGGGATGGGATGTTCTGAATATGTCTGTGAAGTCCATTTGGTCCAGTGTGTCATTTAAAGTCTTTATTTCCTTGCTGATCTTTTGCTTAGATGATCTGTCCATTTCAGTGAGGGGGGTGTTAAAGTCCCCTACTATTATTGTATTGTTGTCAATGTGTTTCTTTGCTTTTGTTATTAATTGCCTTATATAATTGGCTGCTCCCATGTTAGGGGCATAGATATTTACAATTGTTAGATCTTCTTGTTGGATAGACCCTTTAAGTAGGATATAGTGTCCTTCTTCATCTCTTATTACAGTCTTTGGTTTAAAATCTGATTTGTCTGATATAAGGATTGCCACCCCAGCTTTCTTGTGGTGTCCATTAGCATGGTAAATGGTTTTCCACCCCCTCACTTTCAATCTGGGGGTGTCTTTGGGTCTAAAATGAGTCTCTTGCAGACAGCATATTGATGGGTCTTGTGTTTTAATCCAATCTGATAGCCTGTGTCTTTTGATTGGGGCATTTAGCTCATTTACATTCAGGGTAACTATTGAAAGATAGGAATTTAGTGCCATTGTATTGCCTGTAAGGTGACTGTTACTGTATATTGTCTATGTTCCTTTCTGGTCTATGTTGCTTTTAGGCTCTCTCTTTGCTTAGAGGACCCCTTTCAATATTTCTTGTAGGGCTGGTTTCGTGTTTGCAAATTCCTTTAGTTTTTGTTTGTCCTGGAAGCTTTTTATCTCTCCTTCTATTTTCAATGACAGCCTAGCTGGATATAGTATTCTTGGCTGCATATTTTTCTCATTTAGTACTCTGAATATATCCTGCCAGTCCTTTCTGGCCTGCCAGGTCTCTGTGGATAGGCCTGTTGCCAATCTAATATTTCTACCACTGCAGGTTACATATCTCTTCTCCTGAGCTACTTTCAGGATTTTCTCTTTTCTCTGAGACTCGTAAGTTTTACTATTAGATGTCAGGGTGTTGACCTATTTTTATTGATTTTGAGAGGGGTTCTCTGTGCCTCCTGGATTTTGATGCCTGTTTCCTTCCCCAAATTAGGGAAGTTCTCTGCTATAATTTGCTCCATTATACCTTCTGCCCCTCTCTCTCTTTCTTCTTCTTCTGGGATCCCAATTATTCTAATGTTGTTTCATCTTATGGTATTGTTTATCTCTCAAATTCTGCCCTTGTGATCCAGTAGTTGTTTATCTCTCTTTTTCTCAGCTTCTTTATTTTCCATCATTTGGTCTTCTATATCACTGATTCTTCTGCCTCATTTATCCTAGCAGTTAGAGCCCCCATATTTGATTGCACCTCATTAATAGCCTTTTTGATTTTGACTTGGTTAGATTTTAGTTCTTTTACTTCTCCAGAAAGGGTTTCTCTAATAACTCCCATGCTTTTTTCAAGCCCAGCTCGTATCTTTAAAGTGATGATTCTGAACTCTAGATCTGACATCGTACTAATGTCCATATTGAGTAGGTCCCTGGTAGTCGGTACTACATCTTGTTCTTTTTGTTGAGGTGATTTTTTCCGTCTTGTCATTTTGTCCAGAGGAGAATAGATTAATGAGAGAACAAAATGCCAACAGGGTAAGAACGTCCCCAGAAAATATACTCTAAACAAATCAGAAAAGACCTGAAGCAGTGGGAAAAGAAAGGGAAAGAGAGAAAAAAGAAAAAGATAAAGATAAAGATAAAAACAAACAAAAACAAAACAAAACAAAAAAAACAGAATGTGATCAAATATGATCAGGCTGGTATATAGATCAGTGCCACCCACTAGATTTTGGGTGTATTTTGGTCTGTTAGAAGAAAGTGCCTCCCAAAATTTTAAAGAAAGAAAAACTTCTTTTTTTTTTAAAGATTTTATTTATTTATTTGAGAGAGAGAATGAGAGAGAAAGAGCACATGAGAGGGGGGAGGGCCAGAGGGAGAAGCAGACTCCCTGCTGAGCAGGGAGCCCGATGTGGGACTTGATCCCAGGACTCCAGGATCACGACCTGAGCTGAAGGCAGTCGCTTAGCCAACTGAGCCACCCAGGCGCCCAGAAAGAAAAACTTCTATATGTACAAAAATAAGGGTTGATATGATGAAGGGATGGAATATGACTGTAAAGATGGAAATTATAAAAAATTTTATAAAAGGAATTGATAAGAAGTTGTTTGAAAAAAGAAAGAAGAGGATTTAAAAAAAAAAAGAAAAA
The DNA here is from genome assembly GCF_029215605.1 of Mirounga angustirostris. Lineage (NCBI taxonomy): Eukaryota > Metazoa > Chordata > Mammalia > Carnivora > Phocidae > Mirounga > Mirounga angustirostris. Next base: position 37,299,188 of record NW_026991716.1, read on the forward strand.
AAAAGGGAGAGAATGTGATCAGGCAGGGGAGTAGAAAAAAACCATACACTAGAGATTTAGGGTATATTTTGATCTGTTAGAAGAAACTATCTCAAAATTTTAAAGAGAGAACAACTTATATATATATGCCAAAAATACGGGTAACTACTATGAAGGGATAGAATATGACTCTAAAAATGAAAAATAAAAATTAAAAATTAAAAAAAATTTTTTTAAAGGGATTGATAAGATGTTGGTTGAAAAAGGGAAAAAGAAAAATTAAAAAAAAAAAACAGTTACAAAAAATTAACTTTGAAAGACTAAAGAATCATGGTAAAAAGCCATGAATTCTATGTGCATTATTCCCCTAGCACTGGAGTTCTGCCATTCTCATTGATCGGTAAACTTGGTCTTGGCTGGCTGTTCTCGCTGATCTTCCGGGGGAGGGGCCTGTTGCCGTGGTTCCCAAATGTCTTTGCCGGAGGCGGAATTGCCCCACTCTTGCCCGGTCAGGGCTAAGTAATCTGCTCGGGTTTGCTCTCCGGAGCTTTTGTTCCCTGCAAGCTTTCTGTACAGCTTTGGAGGATGAGAATGAAAATGGTGACCTCCCAATCTCTGCCCAGGAGGAGCGGAGAACTCGGGGCCCCACTCCTCAGTGAGCCCCCAGAGGAAAGCCATCAGTCACTCCCGTCTCCCCGGTCTCCGGCCACACTCCGTGCTCACCCGGCCTGTGACTGCGCATTTCTATCTCTGGCGCCCAACCCCGTGTGGAGTCTCCAATCCCAGCAGATCTCTGCGGTGTGCTCCCGCACCGCTCCTCCCGGGGGAGGAAGGTGAGTCTCCCCAGATCTGCCGCTTGTTGGGTCCCTGCTGGAGGAGCAGGGGCCCAACTGTGCTGCGGATCACGTTTTATGGCAACCCCAAGCTGAGAGCCCGCGTCTGGGCTCCGTCTCTGTAGCCAGCTTCACCGATCTGATACCTGGGAGCTCTGCCTCACTCAGGCACCCCCGCTCTTTCTGTGTCCCCGAGGGTCCTGAGACCACACTGTCCCACAAGGGTTCCACCCCCGCTTAGCCACCAGAGTGACGGCCCTCAGCGGAGCTGACTTCTAAAAGTTCTGATTTTGGGCTCCACGGCTCTATCACTTGCCAGAAGCGGCCGACAAAGGTAGGGGCATTTCTAAGAGTAGAGAGCTGTGAGCCTAGTGAGTAAGACTGGGATGTGTCCCCAGCCCTTCCTTCCCCATGAAAGAAGGGAGAAATGTTTCTGTCAGCCCTCAAGCAAGGCCTGGGTATCTAGGGGAAACACTTGGAGGGTGGCAGGCCTTCAAGAGGGGAGAATGGGTCCTATGTCCAACTAGATGCTGGCTGAGCCACAGAAACCAGTAGGCTGACACGGTGTTCTGGACAGAGGTTTGGGAAGCATCCTTGTCCTTGCCCCAGGTTCTGGAACAGGGAGGCTAACACCTGCTTCTTGCCCAGAGAACTATCAAGGAATGTGGGAAGCTGGCTGGAGAGGCCAGCAGCGGCAAAGGAACAGAGAGGACATGGGGGTGGCATCCCTCTCATCATTGGGTGTGACAACTGGGCAGCGAGTCCTCTGCAGAATGTCCCCCTCCTCCAGGGGAATGATAAGACCTCCATCCAAAAGGGAGGCCCAGAAGGCAAGATGGGAGACAAGGTAGTAAAAAGCAGCAATGCCCCGTCCCTAAGGCAGGTCCCTAGCTCAGGCCTGAGCTGACAGATGGGGTAGGGAGAAGCCTGGGGTTGGGTGTGAGATTGAAGTTTTGATGTAGCCTGGGCTGGACCTTTCAAGGCTAACCAACTGAAATAAGGCTAGTTGTTATAGCCAATGGTGGCCAAAAGCTATAGAGGCTCTGCCTGAGACAGCATCAAAGGGTGAGGAGGAGAGCTGCAATAGAGAGCTGGAAAACAAGAGATGGACAAAGTAAAGACGCTTCCTATTTGTGTAGCACTGAGTCAAATCGGTTTAAAAAAGAAAAAAAAAACCTATACCAGGAGGGGAAATTTGCCGAATAAAGAAACACTATCCAGAGAGCATGTACCTTGAGAGCAACTACTGAGTGCTGAGGAGGATCATGAAAGACAAGTGGTCCTCCATCCTGGTAGAGTATGCATTCTCAGGGACAATAAGGTGAAAATTGGGGGGGCAGCAAAAAACTTAAGATATCTCAAAGTTTTATGATCCTAAAAAGTTCAACTCTACCCAGTAAAATGTTATTACTTCGTATTTATGCAGGAGAGGGAGAAGGAAATGAGATGAGATGAGGTTGTCTCCCCCGGGCAGCAGTAATGAGGACAAGTCCAGAAACACTTGTTAGAGAGGTAAACCACGTTCTAGATCTGGTGCTTAGACATTTTCCTGGCTCCAAGGAGAATCGCTTTCACCGAATTTGCTTTGATATCCTGCCTTTTGAGGACTCCATCCCCAGCCTCACCAGGTGCTCTTTTTATAAGGACCCAGAAGAGAATTTTCTCTCAGGTCTGACCATCTAGAAAAGCAGTGCTTCTAGTGGATAAATGGTTTGTTTGTCTGTTATATATACTAGAAAATCTCAAACAAATCAAGTTTCCTTCTTTGCTTCAGCCACAGGGGAGCTTGGAGCATGACTTGTCACATCCACCACGTTGGGTGGTGATACACATGTGTGGGGATTGGTCTCAACTGTGCTTTTAGTATTTTGCTACTGTTAACTGCTACTGCAATTCGCTCAACTGTGTTTTAGCTCTTTTCCTTTTGTACAGTTTTACAAGTTCCCTAAGGTCCTCTGCAGAATAGGTGGGGTACAAATATGTAAAGAAGAACACTTCCTCCTCCCTCCGAAGTTTTTCTCTACCCACCATTTTCAAATCTATCCTTATGCAGTGACTTTTTTTTTTTTTGTCTTAACTCGGTATAGAACTGATGCATATTCCATTAAGTTTTATTTTCAATCCTAGTCCTCCAGGATATCAAGATCATCTTAAAAGCTGATTCTGGGATCTGATGCTTCTTCCAGTTCTCTTGGCTTTGTGTTATCTGTAGCGTCCTGATCCAAGTCATTGATAACGATGTTGAACAGACAAGGCTAATAGAGATCCTTGTGATATGCCACCAGACACCTCCTTCCAGCCAGTATTGACATATTAGTCACCTTTTCCTTTTTATATGGTTGAACTGGTGATTAGTCCATCATGTTTCCACCATTTGTCCACTGGGACCACCAAGAGACTTGGCCAAATGCCTCTCTGGACCCCAAGGAGCCTCTGCCCACAACATCCCTTGGGGTCCCTGGGTGGTTCAATCAGTTAAGTGTCTGCCTTCAGCTCAGGTCATGACCCTGGGGTCCTGGGATCCAGCCCCACATCCGTGTAGAACTCCCTGCTTAGCAGAGTCTGCTTCTCCTTCTCCTTCTGCCTAACCCCAGCTCATGCTCTCTCTTGATCTCTCTCTCTCAAATAAGTAAATAAAATTAAAAAAAAAAAATTCTTCAACCTGTCACTCAGTGCCTTCCCCCTAAAAAGAAGTAGATTGGCACTGGATGTCAGGAACTCAAGCCTACTGCAACTGAGCTGCCACCACCTTGATGTCAGGAATTTGACACAATATCCCCCAAACGAGAAGCCTGGGCTGCCAGGAGCACCAGGAAAATGGATACCCCACCCAGACTTTTGTGTTTGCTCCCATACAGAAGTATCATGTAGGTTCTCCTGACTGGTGCAACCCAAGTCCCACACCTGGTCCCAGCTCTAAAGGATGCTCAAAATTTCAGCTCTCTAGGTTCTGCCGTGAGCCAGCAGTTCCTATACATCAGGAACTCCAGCAAGCTTTAGAACGGTATTCAAATGGTCCCAAGCTATCAGACACTGTGACAAATGTCCCTGGAGCCCAAATGTTGGGGCATGGCTGCTGCACAAAGCCCATACTCCACCCTGCAGATCCTGAGTCCTGCTTCGAGCTCTCAGGGGAGGCAACCTGATCGACTGACCTTGGACAGGGTGCAGTCCCCAGGCTCGGCTAGCTGGACCAGGGCTGTGGGTCCAGGCAGTATGTGAAGGCAGTTGGCACCACACCCACATACCTCTGAGCCCATGACTAGCTCCTGGGATTCACCCCCTTGGGTCAGCCAGCACCTGAATCTCTTTCTCAAAGGACTGTTCCCAGGCTACCACCTCCCTGGGAATTCACATCTCCCTCGGGCTTCCCGTAATCAATAGGTGACAACGTGAGGAGTAAAGTCACTAGAGTCCCCTTCATGATCAAGACAACAAAGTGAGACCTACATTATTTATTGAGTTTCCCTGTGGGACCCACCCAAAGCTCCCCCCAGGCCTTATGCTTTGTATACTCCCTTATCTTTTCCCACTTCCCCACGCCCCTCCTGATATTTCCTGGGAACACTTCCTAAAACTTTTATACACTCCCTCATCTCAGGGTCTGCTTCTGGGGTAACCAGACTGAGACCCACAGCTATGGCTGCTGGAGGTACACAGTGGTAAATCAGGCATTACTACAGAAGGAGCCATGAGAACACCCCAAAACTGCCCCTCTTCTCCCTGATTTGACCCTTTCCAGACCACCCTGGTCCTCCAAATTCCTGCCCTGATCCTGCCCTAGTCTAGGACCAGAGCTGGGACTCAAAACCAACTTTCCTGAAGATACACACACCTTCCAGTTAACCAGCCTGGTGAGACCATCCCTGCACGCTGCACTGTAACTTCCAGAACCCAGTCTTTTCCCTTTTTTGAGTGTCAAGAGCGCATGTGCCCGTCTCTTGTCTCTGAGCTCAAATGCCCTCCTCTATAATTTATCAAAGATTAATGGCAGCAGTTCTGAAATCACATGTCAAGTCCCTCCAGGGCTACAGGATGTAATTCATCAGGCTCAGGGCTCCAAGTTCATTACAGCTGCTTGGGCCGGCTTTCCTGCTTCCTCACCTGTCCTTGACTTCAATCCCTTCTTTGCAATGTTTACTCTACCCTTTCCAAGTGGAAGACCACTTTCCTCACTGGAGAAGGAGGAGGTAAAATAATAATTAGACAAGCACCGCCCTTACTTTGACTTTAGCCCCGAACATTAGATCATTTTGTCTAAGCAATGCTTGCCCTTAATCCTTGCATGTTCAACAGAGGTAAATAGGATTCTTCTTCATCTTCAGAACCTGGAGCTCATTCAATGCATTAGACCTCCCACCTTGGTTCTTACAGACAGGGACACACTGCCGCCTTCAGCCCTTGCCCTCTGTCATTTAGGGGGCCCTGGGGGTCCCTTGACACAAACCTAACCTCCACAGCAGCTTCTAAATCCCAGGCCAACTCTTTTGGGACCTAGCCTGCTGCTTCTCCTGCTGAGAGCTGTCCCTCCTTTATCCCTTGTCATCTCCCTTCTTTATAGCTTGACTGAAACGTTCTTAGTCATAATCCTTGGCTCATCTTCCAATCCCCTTTGCTTTTATTCCTGAGGGCAGGGCTCATGAAACCACCTGCTTCCATCACACTGAGGGGAGGCTCCCATGACTCCATCTTCAGGAAGCACTCACTTCCTGCAAGGTTAGCCCCTAGGTAGTGGCCTTTAAGGTCATCTGAATATTTGAGACTCTCTAGGCTGAGTAACCGCCTGCTTCCTTGACTTCTGTCTTGTATGCCACCCCGCTCATTTCCTACTACCACTTTTCCTGCCATTTTGTACCATCCTCTTTTAATCCAGACCATAAGGGAGATCCCCCTGTTTTCTTTAGCTAAAGTCCCCTTTTCCTTTGCAGCTGGATCAATGCTATTTTAAAACAACAACAACGGGCGCCTGGGTGGCTCAGTCGGTTAAGCCTCTGCCTTCCTGGATTGAATCCCACATCGGGCTCCCTGCTCAGCACGGAACCTGCTTCTCCCTCTCCCTCTGCCCATCTCCCGACTCATGCGCTCCCGCTCTCTCTCTCTTTCTCTCTCTTTCCTTCAAATAGATAAGATCTTTAGAGAAAATTAAAAAATAAATAAAACAACAACATCAGGGAGAGCAAATGAGAATCTAATGAAAGCAGTTATCTGCAGAAGGTGATAGAAATGAAATGGAAGTGTTAAGGATGAGACTTGCCGATGTACATATTTTTTTTAAGATTTTATTTATTTATTTGACACAGGGAGACATAGTGAGAGAGGGAACACAAGCAGGGGGAGTGGGAGAGGGAGAAGCTGGCTTCCCGCTGAGCAGGGAGCCCGATGCGGGGCTCGATCCCAGGACCCCAGGCTCATGACCTGAGCTGAAGGCAGACACTTGACTGAGCCACCCAGGTGCCCCCATACATACCTTTTTGTATACTTTTTGTTTTTCAATCATTTAAATATTTTACACGTTTCAAAGACAAAATTAAATCAACAAGTAAGTCTACAGAAAATCATATAGGGGGAAAAAAACATAATTCAAGTATGACTCCACAACCTTCATGGGATATGTTCTAGAGAGAAAAAAGAACTACAAAGAAGGCTCACATCTGACTTAGGAGGCTTGTTATTAGTAGTATTTCTGGTGCAGTAATTCTAAAATGACTTTGTGTGCATTGTAGGATAGAGAAAATTAGTAAGTACACTGTTGAGAAGCAAGTTCTTACTGTGTGAGAAAGGAAGCGTCAATATGGGATGTGGGAAGAGGAGGAAGGAAGGATCTGTGGTGCTGGATTTGAACTAGAAATACCAAGGTGAATTCAAGATTTTTTTTTTTTAAGTATTTCCAAGCTCAGTCCACTGAAAAGGCCTAGGAATAACAGTACCCCAACAATAATGGGCACACTGAGTCCCCAGATCTTGGTCTTTTAAAAACCATTCTCCTTTAAAAAGAACAAGACAGGGCTCCTTGAGGACATGCCTGATTCAGTGCTACAGCAGAGAAAGCACAAGATGAGCCTAGAACCTCAGGTTTTACTAAAGATTCAGAAAGTTCTGAAACTGTAACAAACACATGGCAAAGGAACCCAGGAGCTAACCTAAGGGGGTTCCCACTGACCAAATTTGGGACAATTTGAGATTTAACATTTGTTTGTTTTTTTTTATTCTTTTCTTTTAATTTATTTTAGATTTTATTTAAATTCAAGTTAGTTCACATATAGTGTATTATTAGTTTCGGGGATAGAATTTCGTGATTCATCAGTCAGCTGTAACACCCAGTTTGAGCTTTAATATTTGTAATGAATTATGACATATTCAAGTCTTTTTTTAAAAAAGTCTTTGATTTCATGGTGATATTCAAAAGCTGGAGAAACTCTATAAAACAAAGTCTGTCCATGAAGTAGAATGAAAGGTAGAATGAGAAAATTATCATCTCCTATATTAGAGTATTATAATTTGCTTGATGAAGGATCAGGGGTGTACTCTCTTACTATTGGGTAAGAGATTGGTAAGATATTCATACAATCAAATTTAATCGCCTCAGATTACTTATTAATTTAGAAGGTACAATGGAGAAATATGGTGGACACCACTTAAACACATGATGAATTTAGTGTGATTAACAGTAGGACCAACTGACATGAAATGACTCCCAGTGTACTACCCCACCCGTGCAGTGTTCTTCCCATAACAGAAGTGTTAAGGATGGCTTAGATTCTTCAAATCAAATGTCAATGTCAAGAAAGAAAAAATTGGAGAGAACTCTTCTAGATTCAAGGACAATGAAGCGACTTGCCATGAAAGATCTTTGAATGGGGTGGGGAGAGCTACAAAGGACATTCTGGAGACAATAGGGTAAATTTGAATATGGATGGTATATTATATAATATTATTTTGCTACTACATTTCTCAAGTGTAATCTGATATTGCAGTTATGTAGGAAAATACCTTTGAGGAAGTATTGCCCAAGTGTGCAGAAATATTTAAGGGGAAGTATTATGACATCTACAACTTATACTCAAATGATCCAGATTTTTTTTAAATACATATATGTATAGGGCGCCTGGGTGCCTCAGTCGGTTAAGCATCTGAGTCTTGGCTCAGGTCATGATCTCATGGTCGTGGGATCAAGGCCCACACTCAGCATAGAGTCTGCTTGAGATTCTCTCTCTCCCTCTTCCTCTGCTCCTCCCCACTGCTCTCTAAATAAATAAATAAATAAATAAATAAATAAATAAATAAATAAATAAAATCTTTTAAAAATAAAATACGTGTATGTGTGTATATGTCTATATACACATATATATACATATTTGGAAAGAGAGAAATTGGTATGTGTGGCAAATATAAGTGAAAGGTACTAGGTGTTCGCTGTACCCTTCTTTCAACTTCTCTATAGCTTTGTATTTTTTCTAAACTAAAAACTGAAGTAGGAAATGCTCAGGCCCCACTTAAAAGCCTTTAAATCAAAATCTGCAGTTTCTGGAGGAAGCACTGACCATGCAGCCAGGGTTGAAAACTGCTGACCTGCATTATTTGTGATGGTCTCTGTCACCCCTACCACCTGCCTTCAGCCTCCAGAAGGCCACAGGAGCATCTGAGTCTCTGCCAGCCACTACAGCGCTGCCTCAGAAGCTCAGGCAGAGGAGGAGAGAGTGAAAGCCCTTGTAGGAGTTTCTACGTAGCCTAGGAACCCTGGTCACTTTTAGGTCCTTCCGGCTCCCTCTAGGCAAGGGCCTCTCCCTTCAGGGAGCGCCCTCCCCAGCACCTCTGCCCTCTGAGGCCCCCTCCCGCTGCAGGGCAGGGCTGCATCTGAGAACCCCGAGGCCAGAGGCTGTGTCTTCCTCCCCCTGTGCCAGTGGGGCCTCCAGAAAGGGCCTGGCCTGGCACACCTTCCATAAACATGGGCCTGGCAGGCTCACCCACACTGCATCCCCCACTGTCAGCCTCGGTGGGGGGCGGCGAGAAAGCACACGAAAGGATTTTACTGTGTCCGGAAAACTCCAGAGGCAGAGGGTCAAAGGAGAAAAAAGAGGAGGGTGGGAAGGAAGAGGCTTCTCCAGAGAGCAGAGTCACACTCACTCACTCGGGGCCCTTTTTAGATGCAGACATTGCAATAGTGCTCTCCCCCTGGTGTCTCATGAAATCATCCAACAGCCCAGCCCCTGTCATCCTCATTTTATGCCACAAACTACGAGACCCAGAGAGGTTGATTACCTTGCCCAGGATCACACAGCTTGAACCCTCACAACCTGGGACCAAAGCCCACAGTCTTAACCGCTGTGCTATAACTTACTGCCTCTGTAGGGTTTGTTTTTTTTTTAATTTTATTATGTTATGTTAGTCACCATACAATACATCATTAGTTCTTGATGTAGTGATCCATAGGGGGTTTTAAAGGAAGGGAAGGGAAGCAAGAGCTTAGTACTTATCAAGCACATCCTAACACATTATCTTGCTGAATTCTCTCCGCAGCTCCATGAAGTAGGTCTTATCTTCCTTTGACGAAGCTGCAGAAATGGTTTCTGAGATAAAGGAGTTCAGTTCAGTCTTGTCACACAAGCTAAAAAGCACCACCATTTGCACTGTGCTTTGTGTGAAAGGCTCTCAGAATCTGTTGAGGACCAGACGCCCCCTGGAGTTGTGCAGGACCCAGAGCGACCTGCCCAGGGTTGCACCGCCAGTACGTGATGGTCCCAGGATTTGAAACCAGGGTCTCTCCGACCTCAGCCACTTTCCACCGCACTGCACTGCCTCCCCCAACCCGCAAGCGCTGCACGTTGCCAGACAGCTCTCTGCAAGGAGCAGAGCCTCCCTTTGTGCAAGGAGAAGTGCGTGTGCCCCCCAGGGTGGTCTCAGAGGCCCAGGCTCTTCTACACAGACCTCAGCTAATGAAAGTGTGAGAATTTTGCCTTCCTGGGGGGCAAGGAGGTACGTGGGGAGGGGGTTGAAGAAGGAGAGGAATTAAAGTCTGAGAAACACCTCGCCCAACTCCACACACATAGGTAGTGGTGGGCACAGCTGGGGTGACCGAACTATCCCAGTCTTCCCACATCCTGGGAACCCCTCAGTCCGAGCAAACAGAGATAGTTGATGTCTTAGCTCCAGCTGCAGTAACAACATACCATACCAGGTGGCTTAAACAGCAGAAATGTATTTCTTACACTTCTGGAGACTGGGAAGTTCAAGATCAAGGAGCTGGCTGACTCGGTTTCTGGTAAGAACTCTTCCTGGCTTGCAGGGGGGTGCCTCCTCATTGTGTGGTCATATGGCTTTTCCTTGGCACAGGCACATGGGGGGTGGGAAGAGGTGGGGGGGCGCTCTGGTGTCTCTTAGAAGGACATTAGTCCTATCATGCCCTCCCCTAACCCTGATTACTTCCTAAAGACTGTGTCTCCAGATACAGTCTCATTGGGGTTAGGGTTCTGAGGGGACACAGTTCAGTCCATAGCAGTAGAACACCTGCTTACAGCCAGGTTCCTCTTCTTGCTCCCTGGTCCCAAGGTGCCCGGGGGGAAAGGCTACGTGTTCTACCAGAAACCCACCCAGCCACAGCAGCTAGTGAAGAAGTACCTCTTGCTGGAGGTGACAGCCCCCACCGGCTTCCGGACCTGCGCAGACAGAGTGGCCTCGGAACTCCCAGGAGCTATGGAAGAATGGCTGAAGTTCAGCAGTACACAAGGTCAAACTCAAATGCTTCTGTTGACCTCTTAGTTGCCCCATTCTGGAGGTGAGGGAGAGGTGTGCAAACGGAGTACAGACCGACAAGCTGTGTGGCTTCACTGTGCCTCAGTTGCTTTACCTGTAAAATGAAGGTGATGATGCCCCCCTCACAGAACAGTTGTAAGGGCTAAAAAAAACTGGGTTTTGAGTGACCAGCACCTAGCAGGTATCAGGACGTGGTAGCGGTAGATCCTTTCTCTCGCTCACGCTCTTGCATTCTTTGATTCGTTCGGTATTTACAAATAACGACCGGCCGTGTTGTAGTTGTAGGCACTGGGAATGCAGCAGTAAAGAAAACAGTTTCTGCCTCCCTGAAGTTGACACCGTGGTCTGAGGAAACAAAGAGACAAATAAATGTATAACAGCAACCAAATACTGTCAGAAGGTGGCGGAGATGGGAATGGAAGCCCAGAGGGGCAGTTGAGGGGCGAGTCTGGAGTCCGGAGAGTTGGGTCAAGAACATGCACTCGGGGCCCCTCAGAGTCAAGGAAGTCTTTAAAGCCCGGAGACCCTATAGGGCTGTGGAGGGAAGAGGCAAAGCAGAAGCAGCCGAAGGGACTAGCAGGGGCTACCAGCTAGTGTGGAGACATCAAGGGAGAGGGTGCCCTAGGAGCCCAGACCGGACAAGATCCAGGAGGAAAGAGAGGGAAGGGAGGGTGGGGGAGAGTGAGTGTGGGCAGCTCCCAGAGTGAGGGTCGTTGATGGTGAAGCGCTCCCAGCCCCCGTGAGAAGCCCCACTGGCATGTCTGTGTTCCTTTTGTCTCTGGAACTCCCCAACACATAACCGGTTCTCAACCAAAATCCACCAAACTGAAAGCAGTAGAAATGCCTGTGGGCTTATGGCTGGGGCGAGGGCCAGGCACTCCCTGACTTGTCTGGCTCTCCCTGGGGGCTCCAGAAACACCAGTGACGGCGAGCCCACCAGCCCGAGTCCTTCTCTCTCACAATGTCATCGCCCATGTCCAGTGAGGCTTCTGATGACCTCCCACGACAAGAGGGTCATGTGGGTACTCCTGGATCCCTGATTAGCCGGAGGAAAGGAGAGAAGACAAACGTGCTCAGGAGCAGGAGAAGGACGTGGTTACAATGGAGGGAGGCATCGAAGTCATGAACAATAAAAAATAACAACAGAAACAACAGCAACAGCAATCAGGACAGTACAGAGCTCTTGTGTGGTGCCAGACACGGGGCTGAGGGCCACACGCCTGCTGACATTGTCTCCAGGCTCAGAGGCCATCGGTCCACCCTTGGTCATCCTGCGAGGCAAGCCCGGCCCGCAGACCCCCCTTTCACAGGGTAAGCTCCAAGGCTGGCCTTCCTCAACCACCACGCGAAGCTTTATCATGGAAGGGACGAGAGGATGGGCACGGGAATGTCAGAAGGAGACAAAGCACGCCGGGCTCTGCCAGGTCCTTTCGTGCCTTCCACTCTTCTGCCGCCTGGCTGACCTGGGCCTTCCCCTCTGCCCCTGCCACATGCATCACTGTCACTGGCTGCGGGGCGCGCGGGCCAGCAACCAGAGCACTGTCTCCCGCCGGCGCTGCCACGGAGGCAGGCCTTTCCCCAGCTCACTCCTGACCCTGTACGCAGCCTCTCGGCCGACCTTCTCCCAGAGGCAGGTGCTCACACAGCATGATTTTAGAGGAGAGAACACACACACACATCCATATACACACACAGCACACACACTCCCATATGCACATGCCCATATGCACACACAAATACACACACATACACTCCCATATGCACACACAAACATACACACATGCCCGTATGCACACAGAGACACACACCCCCCATATGTGCACACACACACATACATGCCCATGTGCACACACACAAACACACACACCCATATGCACACAAACACACACACACATGCCCATATGCACACACACATACACAAACACCCATACACACCCATTTGCACACAAACACACACATACACTCCTATATGCATACATAAACACACATACTCACACCCATATGCACACACAAACACACACACATGCCCTTATGCACACACAGACACACACACACCCATATGTGCACACACACATACATGCCCATATGCACACACACATACATGCCCATATGCACACACAAATACACACACATACACTCCCATATGCACACACACATGCCCGTGTGCACACACAGACACACACTCCCATATGTGCACACACACATGCCCATATGCATACACACATACATGCCCATATGCACACACAAATACACACACATACACTCCCATATGCACACACAAACACACACACACACATGCCCGTATGCACACACACACATACATGCCCATATGCACACACACATATGCACACAAACACACACATGCCCATATGCACACACATACACAAACACCCATACACACCCATTTGCACACACACACTCCTATATGCATACATAAACACACATACTCACGCCCATATGCACACACCAACACACACACCCTTACACACACATCCCCTCTCTAAAAGATCTCCCTCACTAGCTCACCTCAGCACCTGAAATCCCACCAGGTTAAGGTCCAGTGGAGACCTATGCAGTTGTGGCTGTTATTATAAACACTGTGCCGGTGGGAAGCTGGGATTTAAAAGCTGGGGCGATGGAGGCATCAAATGTGCTGGTGGAGGGAGAAAGAGGTGGGACAAGCTGAGTCTTTCCAGAGGAAATACAGCCCCAGATGGTGGGCGAGGGGAAAGGGGCAGGATCTCTTGAAAGGGTAGAAACCAAGCATGGGAGAGGGAAGGAGTCAGAGAGATCGTTCTCTGTTCTCCTAAGAATGCGGTTTAGTGTAGTGATTGAGTGTAACATCAAACGAGGCCTCGAATCCCAGCGGTGCCATTTGCTAGTTATGTGGTCTTAACAAAACTTACTCAATCTCATTAGCTTCATTTCTGTATCCTTAAAACGAGTAGAATGACAGTACGCATCTTGCATACTGTTGTCGGGAGGCTTCAACAAGGTAATCCGTGAAAGGTGCTTAGCACAGTTCCCGGCACTGAAAAAATGCACAGTGAATGTTTAATATTATTAATATTTAACTGAAGCCTGCTGCCCGCCTGCCTCCACCATCAGTTCTACCTGTGAGCTTCCTCCGGAGTCTGCCAAGACTCTTAGGGTTCATCAATGCTCTGGGTGTGAATCACTTGTAAACAGATACACTTGTGTCTTCTGTTTGAGGAAAACATCTCTCCTTCTTCCGGTGGCAACATCTAGTGACCCCCTGAGTGAGGAAAGGGTGGAGCACGAGAAGACAGGAAGCCTCGCTGTGCCTGCAGCAGGAGGACTGTGTCCCAGCAGCCTTCCCTGAGTTTGGCACCTGGTCTGATCTGGTGTCATGCAGAGGAAGGAGCACTGGGGAAACGTGAACTGGTACAACCACTACAGAGAGCAAAGTGCTCTCATACCTCTCAAAGTTCCAAATGCACGTCCCCTTTGACCCAAAATCTTGGCTTCGGTGATTTTTTTTTTTTTTTTTTTTTTTACAGATACGTTCACATGCATGCAAAATGATGTAAGTGTAGGGTTATTCACTGCAGGATTATTTGTTACAACAGAAATTGGAAACAATCTAAATATCCATTATTTGTTCAATAAATTATGGTCCTTCCTTACTGTAGAATATTAGGCAACTGTAGAAAAATATGAAGACGTTTCTATGAACTGATTATGAAAACATCTCAAGATCCACGGTTAAGTGAAGGAAGCAGAGTACAGGAGACTGTGGGAAAAGTGAAAAAAAGCCATAGAGTCCCATATCTAGTTAATATGCTTGGAATAACCTGGGAAGAAAACTAAAGAAATTATAACATTGTCTCTGAGGAAGAGAACCAAGGAGCCAAAAGACAAGACAGTCACTGACTTCTCTTTTATATATTTTGAATTTTAAAATGTTGAAAATATATAGATTTTCACTTAACAGTACTTGACCTGGAGTCAGACCTGGGTTCAAAACCCAAATCCACTAGTCGTGTGATGTGAGGCAGGTCACCTTACTCTCTGTGAGCCTTGGTTTTTCCATATGTGAAATAATGGTGAAAATAATACTTCTATCATAAGTGGGTGTGCACATTCACTGAGACTGTGTTTAAAATAAAATACCTCATTTGGAAGTAAGTGACTGCAACAAAGACAGCTTTCAATAAATGTAAGATAAATATGAATTTATTTCCTCCTACTTGCCTAGGACAGCACTGCAGGGTGGGGTTAGGGACTGACAGCACATGGAACAAAAGAGAGTGAAAGTAAAAAGTGTCTATCTCACAAGGAGTGGAGGGTGGCAGGTCCTTTCACGCATACGTGCTATTTACAGTACCATGGTTTGCAGTGGGCAGTCAGTGGGTCATTGGATCCTCAGTAAGGGTCCTGGGACATAAACAAGACAGAGATGCATGGCGCTGTTTTACACTATCCCAGAGAGCTATATAAGGGGCTCCATGTTATTAATCAGGGAGACATGAATGGAGAGGCAACATGTCAAAGTTGAGAGTACACGGTTCTAGGGAGAAAACAGAATAGGTTCAGGCTGCTCATTTACTCGTGCTGAGCCTCCACACTATGGAGATCATCCTAATACTTACTTTGCAGAGTGTTAGGTGAATTAGGGCTTCAAGAACTACAACAAGGACATGGGAGAAGCTCAAACCACAGGAGCTACCATTTTTGTATGGGATTATTATTTGAGAGGTTAGCATGGGTTGGTGCCCAAAGTGTGCCTTAACAACTCACATCAAGAATCTTTGCCTTCAAAGAACTCCCAGTCTAATAAAAGAGACAGACAGACAGAGATAGAGAAATAGATGTTAAGAGGAGTATAGTTATCTCTCTCCAACCAAGTTCCTCTTAAATAAAATCCTGGTTTGTACATATGTACTTCTGTATATTATGGTCTCGTTTTACATGCAATATGAGTTGCTTCCTTTGACTGTGATTAAAAAGTAAAGACATGGGGGGGGAAGTAAGGGGAAAAGGTGGTAAGGCAGATGCAAAGCAAGGGAGATCCTTGGAAAGATAAAGGAAGTTGAAGAGTCACATGGGGCCTCTGAGAAGCTTCCCTTCCGTGGCAGCTATGAGAAGGGCACAGTGGACAAGAATCACTGAGGCTGATGGCAGGGACATTGACATAGAGTTATCACAGGCAAGTGTCCTAGGGAGGGGAGATGAGAAGTGTAGCCTCCATGTGCTGCATACCTCACATGCAGGTTCCCCTACTTTTTCCCCCCCTTTCTTATTAATTATTCTGGAGGCTGAGTCAACAATCCTGAGTTGTGAAGCCAAAAGGCATTGACACCAGGATACTGGTAATAGCAGAAGATAGTGCATGTGCTCTGCTAGGAACAATCTCATCTCATCTTCCAGACAACACTGAGAGCAGGTACTACTTTTATCATCCCCATTCTATAGATGGGGCAAAAGGCTCAGAGACATTATCATTCCTGCCCAAGGTCACCCAGCTACCCAGTCAGAAGCCAGGATTTGCAACCAGGTCTGTCAGATGACAAAACTCATGTTCTTTCTCACTGCACAGTAGGTTTTAAAAATTCTCATGCCTGCTGTGAAGCTAAAGATATTTCAACGTGGTGGTGGTGGTGGGCTAGGAATCTGTACATGTGATAAAATGTTGCTGAATTATGCACAAAGATGTACCAAAAGATGGAGTATTTACAAAAACTTGAAATCCGAGTAAGGCCTGTGGTCTGGTTGGTTTATTGGGCCAGTGTTAATTTCTGATTTTGACGATACACTACAGTTAGTAAGATGCCACAACCCGCAGGAGTGGGTTCTGAATCTGTTGGAGCTCTCTGGACTCTTTGTGCAATTTCTTATGAGTCTAGTTTGTTCAAAGTGAAAAACTGTAGTGCTTGGGTGGTTCAGTCGGCTAAGCGTCCAACTCTTGGCTTCAGCCCAGATCATGATCTCAGGGTCACGGGATGGAACCATTCATCGGGCTCAGTGTTCAACGAGAAGTCTGCTTGTCCCTCTCCCTCACTTTCTCTCTCTCCCTCTCAAATAAATAAATAAATAAAATCTTTTTTAAAAAGTGAAAAGCTGAAAATACATACACAGACGTACATATGTATATACATACATACATACGTACATACATATAGAAACATTCAGTTGAAAATATAGGGCCAAGGTGGGTGTGAGGAGATTCTAGATAGTTCCTAGCCAGTAAAGAATAGCACAAGGACATTATAGCACAGTGGTAGCCTTCCTCCCAAACCCAAGAAGAATAAAATACCATAGCTGCCCCTTATTGAGGAGACACTTATTGTTGGGTAACTTTGTTTTAAGGAAACCCAAGTTTTCCAGCCTTACTTGTCCATAGAGGGCTAACAATTACAGATGTTACCCATGTTTCACCAGTTTTTGCCCCTACTTGCAATTACAGAGCTTCTACCCAACCCCAAATCCTACTAAATGATTGCTGAGGACCTCTGGAGGTTTCTTGCACAAGCCCACTGGTTCTGTTCACTCGCATCCCATCTGCAGATGCCTTCTGTCATCAGGCACTCCAGAGCGTTGCTTCCCAGGAGCCCTTCCACCAGGTATGAAGGTCACCAGGGCTTGGACACAAGAAGTTGCCTCCTGATATCAGCAAAACCAACCAGGTCCTCCAGACTCCCCTGGCCTGAAGGCCCTCAGCGTTTCAGGAAGTAGGAGGGAGGATGCC
This sequence comes from Mirounga angustirostris, assembly GCF_029215605.1. Taxonomy (NCBI): domain Eukaryota; kingdom Metazoa; phylum Chordata; class Mammalia; order Carnivora; family Phocidae; genus Mirounga; species Mirounga angustirostris. The sequence goes on from NW_026991716.1 coordinate 37,316,459, forward strand.
TGCTCCAGGCCATGCTTGGTCACCTGGGCACCAGAGCAGGGAAGCCCACGTCCAGCAGAAGCCTTCTGAAAATCACTCCCAAGCTCTCCACTAAAAGATTCAGAGAAAAATGCGGAATTCTGAGACACAGTCCTAGTAGGAACTAACATTTACTGAGCATTTACTATGTGCCAGCCCAGTGCCAAGCAGTTCCTGTGGGCAAACACATTTAATTCTAACTGGTAGGTCGGCTGCTACAACAAAGAGACCTGACAATAACCCAATGGCTTAAAGAAGTTAGAAGTTTATTTCTTGCCCACATAACATCTGAGGGAGCCCTCCTGGTCAGGAGGCAGCTCTGCTTCAAGCAGAGAGTCAGTGACTTAGGCTCTCTCAATCCCCCAAGATGTGGCCCTCATCCTCATGGGTAGCTGTTGCTGTGTCTGTTTGCAGCCAGTTAAAAGGAGAAAGGGAGCATGGAGGTGGCATGTTGGTTGCCCTAGGGCCCTGGGTCTGGCAGGCCCCCACATCACTGTACCCACATTCCATTGGTGGGAACTTCATCACACGGCCTCACCAAACTGCAAGGAGACTGAGAAATGGGTGCCCAATACTATTCTTCCACAGTGAAAAAGAGGGAAACATGTTCTAATAGACAGCTGTCAGCCTGCTCTACCCTCCCTCACACTTACTCCCAAAGATGCTCATCTGGATAAATGCTCACCCCAGGTAATGGCTATCTGATCCAACAAACTAATTTCAGCCATTAAGGTAGAGCTGGACCCTTTTTTCAGATTAAATGTGTGTTTTGCATGTTTGATTAACAGGGATCTAATGGAGATACAAGACTTAACCCAGAGATACAGCTCTAACATGGGTGGGGATCGGGGCAGACCTTTTCAAGTGGCAACACAGTCCAGGTTTTAGAACAAAGAGGCATGGATGTGAGTCCAGGGCCTTCACTTAGGAAGATCACTGAACTGCACCCCCCTCCAGCCCTCAGTTCTCTGCAGAAGAGAATCCAGGAAGATAATTAATGTGGCATGGTCTATTAAGCTGAGAGGTGCTGCCAGGTCTAGGAATATTTTGGTCTGAGGGGAACTGCACATCCTACCACCATCCTACCAAAGCTGCTCTTTGGGAAGGCCACAGGTGTCCCTTCCCAAGGTCTGGGCTTGGGATGAACAGGTTTCCAAAGGTGAGCCCAAAGGAGCTCGGCAGGAACACTCCTCTGTGTGTGTGCGTGTGTGCTACTTCAGCCAGCTGGGCAGCTAGTCATTTATCCACATGGATGACTTGATTCTTGATTGAGTTAACAAGTACTTATTGAACACAATTTCCTGAAGGCCTGCGGTAAATTGGATGCTATATAGCTATATGGGAACCCTATAAATTTTTACAACCCCGCATTCTTCAAAAATTGGGATAGTATAAGATAGCTGAGGAGGAAGGGGAAGGGAGAGCAAACACTAGAGAAGGAGGAGCTGTGGGGAGGCGGGTGAGAGGAGAGAGAAGGATGTTCGGTCCTTCTTGTTTCCAAGCACCAATGAGTGTGTTAACCAGTAAGAACAAACCAACCCATTGTGCAAATTACTAAAATACATAATCAGTCCTCATCTGAGTGCTTAAGTGTGAGGCACTATGTTAAGTGTTTACACTATCTCGTTTAACTCTGACAACCCCGAAGACTGACACTATTACTGTGGCACATTTTTTTAGCCCATTTTAGAGATGCAGAAATGGAAGCAGATAGATGTTAAGCAACTCGCTCAAGGTCACACAGCTAGTAAAAGGCACACTCAGGTTTGAAATTGAGGCCCGGTTCCTGACACTGTACCCTAACCACTGTGGCTGACTTATATTTGTCGGCCATAGATCTCAGTCTCCTCATTTGTGAAATGGGGCCGTTACAACCAGCTCTGATTGCCTTATAGTGTTGTTGTGAGGAACCACTGAGAAGTGATTGCCAAAGTGTTCTGTAAATTTACAAAGCCTTATGAAAAAAAGATTAAACAGCATTGCTCCAAGTTTTGCTAAGATTATCCTACTGTAGAGGACAAAAGAGTTAGGAGTAGCAAGATTAAAATAAGACTCCTGTACTCAGAAACAACTTTGGAGGAAGTATGTTGTTGACTCGCCTGGCAGAGAACAGTTCCAAGCAGGAGAGCTCAGAGTTGTTTTACCCCTAACCACCTCATCAGAACATCTAGGAACCAACAATGCAGCCATCATGCTGTGAGGACTCTCAACAAGGCCTGTGGAAAGCCCCACACAGAAAGGAACTGAGGCCCCTGGCCAATAACCAGCCCTATCTTGTCAGCCGTGTGAATGGGTCACTGTGGAAGTGTATCCTCCAGCCCCAGTCAAACCTTCAGATGATGCAGGCTCTAGAGAGACCCTGAACCAAAAACTGTTCCTGAATCCCTGATTGAGAGAAACTGTGAGAGATAATAAATGATCATTGTTTTAAGCCGCTAAATTTGGGGGTAATTTGTTACACAGCAGTGGATAACAAATACATTGTCTATGCTATTTCATGGCTTAAGTATAAGATTAAGGGATGTTAATCAGAGTTCTTGATTCCAAGCAAGAAAAACAAATTCTGGAAAATGTAAGCCAGAGGGGAATTTTCTGGGAGGGCCCACTGGTAACCTGGGCAACAGAACCCCAGTCCTGGTTCAGAAAAAGGAAGAGCCAGGTAGCCACACCTCCATGGCTCTGAAGAGCCATGAACCATCCCACACATCCTGTCTAAGTTCAAGCTGCTGACAGAATACCGGAATACCATAACAGAATATAAGAGAATACCATAGACTAGGGGGCTTAAACAACAAATGTGTATTTCTCACAGTTCTGGAGGCTGAAAGTCCAAGATCAAGGTGCTGACAATTTGGTGTCCGGCGAGACTTATCTACCTGGTTTCAGATGGCCATATTCTTGTGGTATCCTCACATGGCCGATAGCAGAGAGAGTGGAAACAAGATCTCCTATGCTTTTAGGGGCACTAAACCCATTCATGAGGGCTCCACCATCATGACCTAATTACCGCAAAACCCCACCTCCTAATACCATCACATTGGGGGTTCAGATTTCAACATATGAATTTCAGGGGGACACAAACATTCAATCCATAGCACATCCTCAGTCTAATGTCTCAGGATTCCATGTCTGGAGTGATAGTGACATGGATCATGTCCCAGCCCCCAGGCTACACCAAGGGCAGGCGAGAAAGTCTTTGCCACTTTGGTATTATCTCTCTCTAAGACTATTCCCAGTGGGGAAAGATGATTCCTGAAAAGAAACTGGGGTGCTGTTGGAGAAGGGGATGGGATTCTCTGCAGCCAAAATCAATAATTATCCAGCCCAGGGGTCACTGCATGGTGTTACAAAGAGGGAGGCCTTAAATATCAAATCAAACCACATGCAAGCAGTGGACTGAATGCTTTGCATTCATAATCTCATTAATCCCTACAACAGTCTTTCAAGGAGGGTAGTATTGCCCCCTAATCCAGACAAGGAGATGGAGCTTCAGACACATTAAATGACTTGCCCAGGTCTTCATGGGAAGTGATGGAACTGGTTTTCAAGTTAAGTCCATGGGTTTCCAGAGTCCTTACTTGTCTCATATTGCCAGGCTTCCAATACTGGACCCTACAAGAATGGAAACATGTTCTGCTTTGATGAAATCAAACAAGTTGAAAAAATTAAGGGAAAGAAACAAAGGCTGAAGTTGGGGGGTGGGATCACGTTATCTGCTCTCAAGGGGGACTATATCTGAGTCATATCTGACCAGCGTGGCCCAGAAAGAAGGGGGTGGTCACCAGCAGAAAGGATAGCACAGACACATAAAGAAGGAGATCTTCCAGAAATTGAAACTTCCCAAGAGCTCAGGTCGTGTGACTGAAAATGGTCCACTTCTGCCACCTAGCCACAGATGGCCTCTTTAGCCAGAATTCAAAAAGTCAGCTCTGGGGAAGCCCCATGATTAGATACACAAATGGTAAGCAAGATGTGGAGATTTTCCTAGTAGATTTACCAAATGACCAAGGCCATCAATGGGTCCCCTTCTCTGTCATGCACTCTCCTTATGTTTTGTGGGATTCCTAGGGACAGAATGGCCAACCCCTCCCTGGATCAGGTGTTAGGCCCTTCCCTATCCCCATCCCTACTCTCTACTCCACTAAGGAACTTTTCTACAATCCCATATTTACCCACTTCAGAATTTCCTAAATATTATTCTCAATTTTATGATTTCATCTTTCCTAGTTTGTTAGGAAAACAAATCTATTCCCACCTGATTGACAGCTAATTTAAAGCATATTCCTATCCTCGGGCTAATGTTTTTATGACATTATGACACTTACTGGCTAGTATTGATGTCAGCTTTTTGTTGGCCAGGAGCCATAACATCTCTACCAACAAAAACTTAGCATAGGCTAGAATAAGGCCAACATGAGGAAGATTACCTACAGGTAAGAAAATAAATGAGGGACTACCGTGATTCAAAGCACATAATAACTAGTTAAATATGTGCTAAGTAGATGAATAAACATACCTGTAAGGCTTTAAAAAAGGTGAATAAGGATGACAGTTCTCATAAAAGAGTATTCCAAGGCTTTTGTATTTCTTTTTTTTTTTTTTTAAAGATTTTATTTTTTATTTATTTGACAGAGACAGAGACAGTGAGAGCAGGAACACAAGCAGGGGGAGTGGGAGAGGGAGAAGCAGGCTTCCCGCTGAGCCGGGAGCCCGATGTGGGACTCGATCCCAGGACCCTGGGATCATGACCTGAGCCGAAGGCAGTCACTTAACCAACTGAGCCACCCAGGCGCCCAGGCTTTTGTATTTCAAAGACCAATAAATTTTTTTGTTTTGTTTTCTAAATTGGGAAGGTTAAAATCAACAAAGGATTGCTACCTTTTTATTTTTACAAGTAAGGACATTTTAATAAAACTATCCTCTCCATTACTCTTCTCTCAGAAGACAATAGGCCCTTTGACACCAGCAAAGAGGAAGGGTATGATTACAGAATGAAGGAAAATCTTTCCAGAGAAAGAATCATTGGCACATTAGATAGGGGTCTTAGTCGTATATTATAGAGTCTCTGTATAGTGAGTTTAAGCACAACATGTTATATTGTGGAAGCTAGATAGTCTTTGGAAGAGCTGAAGGAACAGAGTGTAAGCAGGACTTGTGGTACTGACTCCCCACACCACACCACGGAACCAGGACACTGAAGAAGCTACCAGATCAGGGAGCAGCTGCCACAGCTGGTGGGTCCTGGGCCACCTCAGCTCCTCAGAACAAGCACCAGCCTTGTGTCCTGCTCAACTCCCAACATCATTCAATGCCAAATCAAAGTCCTGCATGAGTTCAGCTGAGTGGCAGAAATTGAGCATACCTGGACCTCCATCTACCAAGGGGTCTGGGAAATGCTGGCTCAGTTTTCAGCTTCTGCAGCACAGGACAGCACGTGGGGCTGTAGAAGGGATGGAATAATTCAGTTTAGCACTGTCAGTGAGCTCTTGCTGCATACTCACGAAATATGTCAAGGCCTGATCCTAGACCACAGAATCAAATTTGGGCATGAAAGCCATCCTGAGGGATGTGTGCAGTCATGCTTTATTGAGAAGGTTCTGAAGGTCAACCAACTCACACAGGAAACTGCTGAGAGTGTGACTCTTCTTGTGAAGAGAGTTTGCCACCTGGAACCATAGCATTAACCACCCCATAGCAGCCATCTGTTGTATTCATGGCTGTCCAGCGACTTTTGAGTAGCTTTTCCCATATTTGGGAAATATTAAAGTCAGAATTCAAATTTCCAGACTCCCTTGCAGCTAGGATTCGGGAAATGATCTGAACTCTGACAGTCTGATGTCCCCACTTGAGATCTGATTCGGAAATGGATGGCATGAAGAAACGGGTAGATCATGGAGCTTCCATGTGTGCTGACATGAACGGCTGCAGAACCTCAGCCTTCAGAGGTGGTGGTGAGGGCTGGTTCCCAACTCAGAAGAGGCACTGGCACTGGCAGAAGTGGCTGCAACCTCATGCTGGGTCCCTGCTACCCAGTGCTCAGTAGTAGCAGCCACGGCAACACTGGTTTCCCCCTTGGGCTGCTTCTACAGCACAGTTTAGGGTATTGTTCCTGGAAACTTTACCTCAATCCTATTTCTCACCCTCCAAATGATTGTTTATCCTTCAAGATAAAATCCCCGGTCTACAGTCCTCAGCCAGAGTGGATCCTGTTGTCAGCAACTAAGAACCCACTTAATGTGCTGGGTGAGCCAGGAACACCTGACTCTGAATCCATGGACTCTCCACCACACTGCAGAGTGAGCCTGCAGCAGAGTCTACCTAGACTTTATCCCCCATTTCCTTCTTGAGTCAGGTGCACACAGGGAGGGTGGGAAAGTGCCCTTTCTCTCTGACTCCACCCATCCCAGGAGCTCCTATAGAACAAGAGTGCTCTTCTTCATTGAATTTTTATAAGCAACACTTTGGGCAGAACAGGTATTCAGTAAATGTTTGGTGAATAAATGAGTGAATGGTTAAGTACACACTGAAGTTATGCCCAGGTGGACCCATAATCCAGACCTATGATGTTCATTACAGTATCCACTAGGCACACATAGCTACGGAGCACCTGAAATATGGTTAGTACAACTAAGAAACAGTATTTTTTTTTTAATTTTTTTAAAGATTTTATTTATTCATGAGAGGAGGAGGGGCAGAGGGAGAGGGAGAATGTCAAGCCTGTAGGGCTCAATCCTAGGACCCTGAGATCATGACCTGAGCCAAAATCGAGAGCCAGACGCTTCACCGACTGAACCACCCAGATGCCCCTGAATTTTCATTTTCTTTCAATTGATTTAAATTTTAAAATGTATACCTAATTTCATTCTTGGAAAACTTCTAGCTTGTTTAGCTTGTTATGTAAGTATGCTTTTTCAGCTGTAAATTTTATGAAAGCTAAATATTGGTCAAATATTTCCAACAAAAATTTAGCACGTTCAGTACAAATCGAGATATGCTGTAATTGTAAACTATACCAGATTCCAAATACTTTATGAAAAAAGAATGTAAAATATGCCATTAATATTTTTATATTGATTACGTGTGGAAATTACAGTATTCTGGACATATATTAACACTGACTTCACCTGTTCCTTTTTACATTTTTGGGGTGTGATCATTAGAAAACACAGAATCAAATATATGGCTTTCATTATATTTCTGTTGGTACACCGCAAATCCATACGTTGGTGTGAGTGTCACTCAGCAGGCAGATGGGGAGCCAAGACTGAATACTGAAGCCTCTAAGCCTACAAACCTAGGCCAACCCTTCCTGCTTATTCCCCTGCCAGCTCTTAAACCCAAGAGAAGGAAGTTTAGGCAGGGGCCCTACAACATGTGTAAGAGCTGAAGTCACAAGTTCGGTGTTTTAGGAACCAGGCAGGTGGCCTACCAAGAAAAGGGCCAGAGGTAAAGTCACTTCATCCAAGGGTGAAGAGTCTGAAGCTAGAGAGGTGGGAGCTGTGCTAATTAGCGCTAGAGCAGAGTTGAGCGCTAAGTCTCCTAACACCCCCGAACACGCCAACCCTCGGCTTTGGGTGCTAGCACAATACATGCCAAGCAGGTGTGATTTAAGAAAGGAAGGATCCACCCTCCAGGGATGGGGCAGTCTGCCATCTACCCCCAAGACTTCCAAGCATTTCTTTCCAGGCACTGAGAGCCCATTCTGAGGAATTAGAGTAGGGGCCAGAAGACATTCCATCCCAGCACAGAAACCCCTGAGGCTTCTATGCCCAATTCCAGAATACCTGAAACTCTTAAAATGATTTGTTCCAGGGTAGGGAAGAACACGAAATAGATGCCTTGGGCTAGTATGGAGAGCAAGGAAGAGACTGGGACTCCAGGAGAGAAAGATGCTCTTAGCAGCCCAATCCTGAGCCACGTGGGGAAGGCCAAGGTACCAACCAGGAGGGTGGGACACAATGGAAGAGGGAGAAGGTGGAAGGGCCCAACCCTGGAGGCTCACTTCTAACAGAATGGGAAGTGAACCTCCCTGATGTACCAGGCTGAACCCAGACAATTTTCATCCTGGAAGCACAATCTACAAAACGCTTCCCTCCAACCTGCCCCCAGTGCTATAATTTGACCAAATAAAACCATTCATACCCACATCCAAATTTATCAATCTGAGCAAAATACAGTTAGTAATGAAGAAAGGTAATTTTCATATTTTATTATACAATATTGTTTATCATAGAAAAAGCTTTCATATCTTTTAATTACATACAAAAGCAAAGTGTTAGTGTTGCCAGAGAGATTGTTTGCCTGCCCTTAAAAAAAATTTAACAACACCTGTTTGCAAACAAAATATTGCTAGAACTGAGTCAAATCCTTTATTCTCTTTCCAGGCCCCAGCCCACTAATCTCTTTTCTGTACAGAGTCTAACACAGAGTAGGGGATGAATAAATATTCGTTGACTAAATGGCGTGTTCTTTAATCTCCATTGTTTATTTCCTGACCCTAAACTGGATCTCGATTCATGGGCTAAAATCCTCCCCCCTCAGACGAACCATGAGAGACGATGGACTCTGAAAAACAAACTGAGGGTTCTAGAGGGGAGGGGGGTGGGAGGATGGGTTAGCCTGGTGGTGGGTATTGAGGAGGGCACGTTCTGCATGGAGCACTGGGTGTTATGCACAAACAATGAATCATGGAACACTACATCTAAAACTAATGATGTAATGTATGGGGATTAACATAAGAATAAAAAAAAATAATAAAAAAAAAAAAGTAAAATCCTCCCCCCTCATTCATAGGGAAGCCCAGTGTCCTTTTACTGACTTTGATACATAACATTGGTTTAGAGACACCTGCCTGAGGGGAATAACTGAGGGTTTCAGAGAGTGAAGGAAACCTTCAAAATCAGGCACTGTGACTCGGTAGAGACAGGAAGATGCTAAGACAGAGAGTAACAGAGAGACAGATTCAGGGAGGCAGAGGCTGCAGGAAATGGTGGCAGAAAAATGAAGTCAGAGAAACTGAAAACTCACACAGTTCCAGATAAAGAGTAAAAAGCCTGGGCACGAACATTCATCTTGAAGTTTCTTTTCCATTTTGATGTTTTATGATGGAGATAATAGCAGAGAGAGAGGAACACAAGGTGAGGATGGGAAGACAGAGAGTCAAAGGAAGACAAAGGAGACAGGTGGGCAGCCAGGCATGACTGACCTTGAACCCTGGTCATCCCCTCCCCTCACACCCACCAGGCTGAGCTCCTTAACGCTTCAGCACCCATGCTCACTCTTGGCTCCTACTGTAAGTCCAGCCACCATCCCCTTCTCCCCCCACCCAAAGATGGCAGAACCACTCTTTACATGTCCCTACCCTCTGTCCAACATCCTCCATGAAGCCTTCTCACGGCTCCAGCCCACACTCCGCTGCCTCCCCCCTCAGCATCTGTTCATCCCCTGCCCACATGCCCTAACCACAGGGCACTGCTGTTTTGGAGTTGGCCCTCAGCCCATGAGTGCATCTTGACTCCCACAAGAGCACTGCGGGTTTGTCAAGCTCCGAGCCCCATCTCCTCTATCCCAGGATTCCCCGTAATACCCAGTCCGATGCTGGGTATCACGAAGCGCTCAGTGCACCCGTGGACTGGCCAGTCCCCAACGAGTGCCAACAGGGCAGGCTCTAGGAAAGAGCTTCCGGGAGGCGGGCCACACCGGACCATCTTCTGGGCTCCTGCGCCCCCTGCCGGCCAGGACAGGATCTGTTCGCAGGACGCTGCGGGTCGCAGTTGTGATCCTGACCCCGGGGAGGCTGGCAGTGGCACCCCGGCTTCACGGTGGCCGCAGGCACCGTCGAAGGGTTCTGATGAAGTCGATGGGCACGGCCAGGAGCACCTGCTGCATTCTTCCTGGGTGTCGGGGCCCCTGGTGCCCAGAGCGCTGCGGACGGCGCCCCGCCCCGCCCGGGGGAGCCCGGGGAGGGGGAGGGGCAGGGGGCGGCGGCGCTCAGAGCTTCTCGTCCAGCTCCAGGCCCTGGTTCTCCAGGGCGCCCCCGCGGACTGGCGCCGGGCTGTCGCTGCGCGTCCCGCCCAGGTAGTTCTGGATGGCCGAGGCACAGTCCAGCCGCTCCATGACGGTCATGAGGTAGTGCAGCTCCTGCAGGCTGCCGTTCTGCTCCTCGAACAGCTCCAGGATGGCTGCGGCGGGGCTGCGCTGGCAGGACAGGAACCTGGGCGGGATGCGGGCTGGTGGGCGCGCGGTGGCCAGATCCACCCCGTCCCCCAGCGCGGGCCCTCATCCTGCTCTTACCTGCCTTCCAGGGGCCCGCGGTGGGGGGAGGGCCCGGGACCTTGAGACCTGAGATTGTCCTGGCTCAAAGGCTACTTCTCTCTAGACCCCGGTTCCCTCCTCCTTCACCGAGGGCTTGGACAAGAGGGCCTCTAAGGTTGCTTCCAGCAGGGATGGTCTGTAATTGCTCTCTCCTCGTCCCCCACCCCAAACACACTCTCCCCTCCTCCTCCCTCTCCCCCAGGCCACCACACCCTGCCTGCCAGGCAGGAAAGAGTTGTTCTAAATCATGGCTTCACCAGGACCCTCCCCTGCTCAAAAAACCTTCCAGAGCCTCTTTCTGGCACTAGCCAAGCCCATACTCCAGACCCCCAGCTCACCCACAACCTGGTACTTGGTATTGCCATTTTTTCCTGATCTCTTCTCCCAGTCCCATCCTGAACCTTCCTGCTGTGAGCCTATCCCTTTCCCACCTTGCACACACCACACCCACAACCAGCTGTGAAACTCCCAACAGAGTCGCAGCTCCCCCCTTCCCTATCACCTCCTCCCTAAAGACCTTTCTAATACCCACTTCCTAGGTGGAGACCATCTGCACCCTCCAGTTCAGAATTCTGGTCAGAGCTACCCGCCACGTCTTCGTTATTCTTGCTCTAGCTGTTGCGTGTCTCTGTTTTCAACTTGCTGGGCAGCATTGGGTATATACAATAAGGCACAAGAAGCACTGCCTTTATTGTGTTAGGCTCTCTGGATCCCTTCCCACAGTGTGAGTTCCTGGATGCTCGAACCAGGTCTCATGTATCTTGTATTCCAGTGCTTAGCATAGTTTTCCAGGACATAGTGGATACTTGATAAATGTTTAATAAATAGGTGATTTTTAAAGCCACTCTGCTTTCAGCTGGGTCCAGCTCTACTCCCATCTCCTGGGTGAAGTCCTTCCTGACCACTGCACTCACAGTCTGGGTTCCGGAGCCCAGCTCAGAATTGTTCTCCAACTGATTGCTGTTGACAGAGACCATGGTTACGTTGCCCGCATTATTACTAACACTGATTGAATTAACATACGCCAGGCATTCAACTACATGCTTTATACACATTATCTTATAGTCTGCCTTCTACCCCTCAGGGCACAGCATGTCAAGCACTCAGTATGTACCCAATGACTTACAAGTTAATTGATTCATTTTTAAATATTTATTGAGCACCTACTCATGAGCCAGGCATCATTCTAGGTACTGAGAATACGGTAATAAATAAAAAGATCTGCTCTATTATGGGGAACAGGGTGGGGACTAGCCATTCTCTGACTTTGAAGTTGCTCCCTTGTCTGTGCTGCAGTCCTCAAGGTGTCCCAGGAGCCCCCCTGCCCCAGTCTACCCCCCTCTCCTATCCGCAGACCTCGACCCTTACCGGATTTTCATGCCACAGAGCCCCAGGTGGGAGGCCAGCCGACGCCAGTCATTGCCCGTGATGCTGTTTGGTTCCAACAACATCTGCAGTTGCTCAAAGAGCTCTGGAGGCAGCCTGGGGTGGGGGAGGTGGGGTTCTCAGAGGGGAGGATCAGAGAAACCCAGTCCGTTCCACACACACCCCGAATGGTGTACACGCCCTGCGGGATCCAGGGATGGGAGGGGAAGAATCCCAAACATCCCCTGCCGGCAGCAGCCCAAGTAACCCCACCTCACCTGTTGCATGGGGGTGGCTGAGAGACAGGGGGTGGGGCTGCCCAGGATTCTTCCTCTGATGCCTGGAATCTGAGGATTTCCATGTACTTGGTCTCCAAGCCCTAAGCCAGCAGAGGGTTGGGAACACATTTAGGGATCATGAGACATCCCCTGAGCAAGAAACTGGGGAAGCCGCCTCCATTCTTCATATCCTTCAGCCTGTCACCCAGAGCTACTCTACCAGGAGATACAGCCCCGCCCCGCCTAGCACCCCCTCCTCTCTGCTCCCCTGACCCCAGAACTTCCAGCTTTAAGTTTGCCTCCTGAGCTCTTTGGGAGCTGAGACATGAAGCCCAAAGAGGGTGCAGCCTAAGACACCAGGAGAAGTCTGGGTGAGGTCACAGGGCAGGGGAAACAGGAACACTGAACTCAGGCACCTATCTCTCCTTCCCTCCATCCCCTGGTCCCTCCTTGCAGGTGACAACCTGAGAGGTACTGGCCTACTCTCCACTAAGGCGCCACCATGGCTCCCCAAAGACTCTCAACCCTGATGTCTTCAACTCTTCCCCCTTGGTAGAGTGGGATATTTAACTCTCATCCCACCTACTCAAGCCCCCCTCCCTGGCCGCTCTCCACACTGAAGAGACACAACATCCTCTCTCAGATGCAGTCAGCCACAAAAGAAACCACTTTTCTCTGACATCCAAGTTCTTCTGGGCTAAGAGGAGGGCTTAATCTAGGGTTTGGGTTCTTTTACTCTCTACTGGATTCATCCATGGATAGACAAGAGTGAGTCAGGGATGAAGGGTAACTTGGAGGCCAGGTGGTCTCAGCCCCTGGAAGAATGCCATCCACCTGCTTGATTATGTAACTGGGGCCAGACTTACTGGGCACCAGACCCCTGGCCCACTTTGCCCGGGGCTCCCCCAAGCCCTGCCCTTCCTTTGCCCCTCAGGTCCAACTCACATCCTGGAAGGTGTGCATGGTGACGATGATCTCACTGGTAAGTGCGGAGCAGTCCTCATTCTCATTGGCTACAAAGGGGAGAGGACGTAGCAGGTAAGAGAGGGCAAGGCTTGGCAAAAGGGAGCAGGAGAAGTGAAGGGAACCCCACGGGCAGGCCTTTCGAAATGTGAAGACACTGGGCAGGACGCTCCATCTTGCTCTCTACAAGGATCAGTTGTGGCTCCTCGCCTTTTAGAGGAATGAGGAGGCGGGTGAGGAGGGGTTGGGGTTGGGAAGAAGGAGACAGGGGAGAAGGTGGACCAGATCCCCTGAACTACCTGCTTTTCTCCGGAAGCAGAAGGAGCGGAAGGGGCACTTTCCATGCCAGATGTGGAGATGGGGAACCAGCTGGCAACTGCTCTCATCCACATTCTCCCAACCTGGGGAGGAGGCAGAGCGGAGGGCCTCAGAAAGGGGGGTCTTCCACAAGTATTTGAGGAGGCCGACTCTGTGGCAGGTGTCCTGCAGGGTGCTGTGGGGAGGGATGAGGCAGGAGCGAAAGCAGGAGGGTGTTTCGAGTGGATGGGAGTCCTCAGAGCCTGGAGAGGGACCCTGTGAGCAGCCTTCTCCTAGCCCCACACACCTCCGACACACACAGCACACAGGCCTCCCACCTCCCATCCACGACCCCCAGAAGCAGCCACGCATCTGGGCCCTGTCCGTGAACCACACAGATGTCCTCAGCCCCGTGAGCAAGGGCAGCGGCCCATGCCACAAAGGAAGGGGGACAGAGACGACTGGGACTCCTCCTCAGACACCAGCCCCAGCCAGGTGGGACAATAAAAGCCTCCCCTCCCCTTGCCCCACCCTGCATCCTGCCCTACCACGGAGGGGCCAGGGCTGAATGGACCACAGAGGGAGGAAGAGGGCAGAGTCTGTGGCTCCCGCAGGCAGCAGCAGAAGCCAGAGGTCCCCTTGAAGCCGTTGCCTGCCCAGGAGTCTCCCAGAGAAACTCGAGGTTCCCAGATTTCTACCCAGGGGAAGCCCTCTAGTGGCGCTCCCTGCCGCCCTCCCTGTCTCCCAGGCTCCCGCCTCCCTCACCCTCAGAGATGTACTTGAGCTTCAGGCACTGGTCCCCTCGGGCCCCCGTGAAGTCGAAGAGCTGGCAGGGCCCGCGCAGGCACCCACCGTGGGGCTGCTCATTGGCCATGGCCCACTGCAGGGCACAGGGTGTGTTGTTGAGAAAGTAGATGCGCAGCTGCAGGTGGGACTGCGCCGGCGCCAGGGGCGAGCAGAACACAGCCAGCTGCAGCCATTTGCGGGCGTCCCGGCCCACCGGCACCTCCAGCACGCAGGTGTAGAGGCTGCAGAGAAAGACGGGGACAGGGACTGGCTCAGGGGAGGCTGGGACCCCAGTGCACCTGCTTCCTGGCTCCCACGGCCCTAGGAGCCAAGGAGAGCAGCGGAGAGCAGGTATAGCGGAGAACCGGGAGGGAGTCGGGCAGGTAGGGGGACAAAATGTGAGGTCGCGGTGACCATCACCGAGTGGGGAGAAGAGCCAGAAAGCCCCCTCCGGCATGGGAGGGAGGGAAGGTAGGCTCAGGGCCACTGTGCTACAGTGGGGTCCCACATATGGCTGGCCCTGTTGCGCTCAGTGGGAAGAAGAGGCCGGAGGGCCCAAGATTCCGGAAGGACAGAGCTCAGGACAGACATGAGATGGGAGGGGTTCTTTGAGAACTGGAGGGAACAGGCTGCCCTGGACAATTCAGGGACAGCCCTGAACAGGGGCACAGGGTAGAGACAGGTGGGGATGGGACAGACCCTTCTAGACGGAGGGCTGGGGCAGTAGGTGTAGACAGGCAGAGAGACTGCCGCAGGGTGCATAGTCTCCGGACAGGGTTGGAGGGGACAAGCTGCCCTACACATGAGGACAGAAAGACCAGGAAGGGCCACGGAGGGAGAAGGGATTTGTAGGCATCTGGGACAGATAAGGGGCAGTTGCATACAGAAAGGTGAGGATGAGGCAGACCGAGACAACGGGCAGGAAGACCGGGCCGATGGGCCTACCTGAAGTGGTAGAGCTGGATGCGACACTCGTCCCGGGAGGTGTGGGCCCCAGGCCGCCCCAGGGGCCTCCAGGCCTTGGCATCGAGCAGGGCTGTGTTGCTGCTGTAGGTACGGGCCTGGGTGGGCTCCTGGGCACAGTGCTTGAATGTGAGGGTACAGGGCTTCAGGAAGGAGGCCCCATGGGGGCCACAGGCCACCACAGGGCTCACCAGCCCCTGGGCTCGGGACAGTGATGGGGCGTCCGACAAGTCCCACACCAGGATCAGTGACACGCGCTCTTGGCGGCCCACAGCCACAGCTCCTGGGGAGAACAAGAGTTGAGATGGGCCTGGCAGGCAGGCTCACCCCCAGCCCAGAAGGGGCCAGGCCACAGCGGGAGGGCAGGTGGGACGGGAGCCCAGGAGAGAGGGGGCCTAGCAGGGCACACGGGCAGGCAGTGCGCAAGGAGAGAAAGGCTGTGAGCTGGCTTGTGGCGTAATCCTGAGCAGGTCACCCCGTTCGTCCCGGGGCCACCACACTAGCCCGTACGGGACTGGTGGGAATTTGCAAGAGGTGTTCTTGCTCCAGGCATTTTCCTTTACTGAGAACTGTCATAACACACTGTTCATTACCACCAGGCACTTTACTTCCACCTGTCAGGGAGTTGTCATAAAAATATGCAATCTATCCATCTTTGGAGTCAATAAAGTCATACTAAAATATAAACAATTTTCAAAGTTACGGAGATGTCTATGAATGATGCTCCCTTAGGCGCGACGCCCTTGTACAACGTGCAATGAAGAACTATAGGCTGAGAAGGGAGAAGGTGCTGTTACCTGGCGGGATAAGCAGAGAGATGCCCATATTCTGGAGCATCAGGCAGCCGCCACGGTGATCCACCTCCCGAGCCGAAAACACCAACAGCTTGTGCATCAGCTGACGGACGACGGTCTGGCCTTGAGTGGGCGTGTGCAGTTCCTGGTAGAAGGCGGCCATCTCTGGCAGTGTGGCCGGCGGGCACTGCCTTGAGGACTCATTTTCTGGTAGGGGAGTGGGATGGCCTCCTAGCTCGTCTTGGCTATCCAGCTTCCAGCAGGCCCCCAGCAGCCAGCGAGGGCAGTGCCATCGAAGGCACTGGACCAGAAGGAGGGCACTTGCCACCGGGACCCCCACCAGCAGCAGCAACTGGGTGGGTTGGAAGGAACTCTCATGGGAGCACATCTGCCTGGTCACTCAATGCTGCCAGTTCCCCTGCACCCCTGGGCCAGCCAAGGCCAAGGACCTGGAGGAAGAAAGAGACAGGGCCAGGTAAGCCTCTTCAATGTCATGGAGGCCAAGACTTAGTTGCCAACTGGCTGCAGTGAGAGGGCAAATTGTCTTCATTCCAGGGCATCCCTGATTAATACCTTTAACGAAACGTCACCTATCTTTGTGTTACTCAAGAACCTATCATGGCTCCCCATGGCCTAGTACATCACATTAAACTCCCCTGAGGCAGAAAGAGCTTGGGTTTGGAGTTAGAGGATGTAAATTCAAGTGCAACCTTGGCCACTGGCTGAGCGAGTTTGTCACATTGCTTACTGTCCCTCAGTTTCTGCATCTGTCGAAATGACCCTCTTAATCTTCATAGAGAAATCTTTAAGTGGAAAAGCAAGTTACAGAGAACTAGACATCCTCCGATCTCATTAATGTAAGTAACAGAACTATATACAAGTATAGATACATATTTATAGGTGTATATTTGTCAATCACAGAGAAAGGTCTGGAGCAGTGCTATGCAGTAAAAGTATAATGTAAGCTGGGGTGCCCGGGTGGCTCAGTCAGTTAAGCATCCAGCTTGTGATTTCGGCTCAGGTCATGATCTCATGGGTTATGAGATCGAGCCCCGGTTTGAGCTCCGTGCTCAGTGGGGAGTCTGCTTGGGATTCTCTGCCTCTCCCTCTGCTCCTTCCCCCATCACTCTTTCTCTAAAATAATTAAATAAAATCTTTACGTATATATGTGTGTGTGTGTGTATAATATATAAGTATATATATTTCATATATGTGTAAATATATATATTTATTATATGTAATATAATATATATAATGTAAGCCACAAATGTAATTTTAAACTTTCTAGTGGCCACAATAAAAAGGTCAAAAGAAACAGGAGGAATTAATTTTAATAATATATTTTATGTATCTAACCCAATATACTCAAAATATCACTTTGAGAGGAAATCAATATAAAATTACTGAGATGTTTTACATTCTGTTTTCATACTAAGTCTTTGACATCCGTGTGTATTTTACACTCACAGCACATGGCAGTTGGGACCTGCTCTGTTTCAAGGGCTCAGCAGCCGCCCCTGCTAGTGATTTCTGTCTGGGGCAATGCAGGTCTGAGAGGACACACCCCAAACTATTCCCACCGGTCACAACTGAAACAGACAGGAAATTGAGAGGGTGGAAGGTGTGAACTAGGGCTTTCAATTTTCTTAAACGTTTTTTTCTGTATTTGAATTTTTTCACTCCAGGCGTGTATTTTCTATTAACTGCGTAATTCTTTTGAAAAGCTATCAAAAGTTAAATAATAATTACCGCTCACAGTGATTGTGAGGATGGCATGAGATCATGGGAAAAGCATTTGCCACTGATAAAGCACTGCCCAAATATGTTTCTTTATGCCCCACCTACTGCCAGAAAGGTCAGAAGGTAGCTCCCAGGGACATGTGGAATAGAAGGAGAGTACACTCAGTTAAACGTGGAAGCAAAAAGAGAAAGAAAACCAAAGGTGGGAGCCTCCAGTGAGGCTGGAAGGAGGCAGGGCAAAGGCAACGCCAGCTGCCTGCTCACCTGGTTACCAGCGGGGGCCTCAGATTGGAACCTGGCCCTTCCAACAGCTTCCCCATACGGTTGCCAGAACTTCCCGAGGCCCTCCAGAGTCTACCGCCCTCATCCTCCCTTAATTTCCAACACCCTACACTCCTGCCAGGCTGGGGGCCTCACACCTGGCTAATTCCAGCCTCTGGCCGTTGCTCTAGCTGTTTCTTCCCATCTGCCTCACCTACCCACCTGGACCCCTTCCTGCCCCTGCTCGACAGCGCCTCCCCGTGGCTCACCGGCCCCTGACACTCCCACCCCTCCGAAGCTCCTTGCTGCTGTCATCCCACCTTATGGAACAACCCTTGACTCTACGCCGTCACAAGTGATTTTCCCACTCAAATGAACACTTTCTGAGCACCAGCTGTGTCCCTCTCACCGTGGGACGTTCAATCTTGACAAAGATGATGTAGCTCTCAGGAAGTTTCTGAGGGAATGGGATTCATTCGCTCTGTAGCTGAGTTCTGGGTGGCATAATACCCTCTTTCATAACCCTGGGGATCCCCGTGGTTGATTCGCGAGGGTCCGCACTAGAGAGGCTTCTGACATCCGTTCCTCCCCCACTCCCTTGGCTCACACCCCGACCCAGAGCTGAGGCCTTGCCCCAAGCCTCCAGCTCTTTCCATGCCCACCTTCTTCCTTCCTTCCTCAGGGCCCACGAAACCCAAGCCCCTTTCCTTAGGTCCTCCCAGACAGGGGCAGAAACTCCTCTGTACCCTCAGGATTAAGGACTGGGGTGGGATCTATTTTCCCCCGTGTCCCCACTGAAAACGTAGACAGGGAGGAAGGTTTCGCTTTACTCCCTTTGCCTTAAAATGCAAACCTTGCAGACAGGGCAGCAGCGTGCTTCAGCCAAGCCCCTTGCAGGGCAGGCGAATGAAGTGGTGAGTTGGAGAGGCCCCACATCTGGTGGGAAAGGGGGCTGGATCAGCCAGCCTCCCCTGGTGCAGCCATTCCAAAAGGCCCTTCCACATGAAAGATAATTGGAATTATAACTGCAATTATACTGGTCATCATTTCTGGAGCTCTACTCTATGCCCACTGTGTCAGAGCACTCTGTGTGGTCCATCTCATTTGATCCTCACAGTAGCCTTGTGAGCTACGTGTTATTTTTATCTCCATTTCCCAGATAAGGAAGCCAAGTGTTCTCCCCACCGTGGAGACGTAGGGGAGGATATTAAGCTACAATTGAAGGCAGAGGGAAAGATGAACGGGGATGACGACCGTGTTTCAGAAACACTACCTTTCTCTCCCTGCCCCCCTTCCCGCCCCTCCCCCCGCAGGTCTCTCTTCCTTTCCACTTCTAGAGGAAGTGAAGTTGGAAGAGAAAGAAACAAAATTAAAGTAAAAATCAATGGAAAGACCTGAAAAGGCACATCCTCGGTTCCATGGTGCGGGACGCCCCCCACCCCCTGCCCACAAAGGCCCCCGTGGCTAGCTAACATGAAAGAAAGGAGGGACTCCGCTCTGTTTTTGTAGCAACAACCTTCCTGGGGCCTCCAAAGACCAGAGTCCAAATCCCCTCCACCCCACTGGGTGGCGCAGCTGAGTCTCCCTGCCCAGGCTCCCAACCTGGAACAGTGGGCATACTGGTCCCCAAGGCCTCAAGGGGCCTCTCATGGGCAGCCCATTCATGAACTCTCCCCAGCTTGGCCCCTTTCTCCCAGGCTGACAACTCTCTGAGCTGCTTGGCCCTCACTCCATCCTCCCCTTAACCCTAGGAGAAGGAAGAGTCCTGAATCTACAGTAGGGCAACCAGATAAATGTAGCCTAGACCTTCCCAGATCCATGCCTGCCTCCTTACTACCCATGGCTCCAGTCTGCCTTGCCCCAACCCCAGATTATCCCAGGTAGCAGGTCCCCCAAGACAACGGTCCTTTAGAATGCTATCACCTGTCCCTCGGGAGTTGCCTCCTCCAGCACAAAGATCTGGATTCCTGCTGCAACTCTCTGCTCATGTCCTTTGAGGCAACTCTCAACCCTTCTCCCACATCACTGGTTCTTACCAAGCCTACTCAAACCCTGCTAGCTCATTACTGAAACACACAAAAAGTACCAGGATGGATGAGCCCAAACCTGCCATGGGCAGCATTCATCAGCATAGTCTACATTTCCATAGTGCATACAACTGTCTCCCAGGTCCTCACACCCACTGGGCACTTGCCCTCTGCCATCTCCTCCTCCAGCAGAGGCTCTCCACACTCTGGTTAAGCTGGCCTGGCTCCTCCCCTGAGCCCCAAGTGGCTCCATTGCAATGCCCACCCCACCCCCAGCTGCCCCAGGGGGTGCTCACCTTACCAAGTAGGTGCTCCCAGAGGTTGCCGGCTTGTCCAGGAACAGCAGTTCCTTCTCTGAGAAACAGAGAGGTCAGCCAGACCTGGTCGCCAGGCCAGCAGACAAGTGGAGGTGGGCGGGGAATCTGGGCAGGAGTGGCCCAGAGCTTCCTGGCAATGACCTGCCTCCCAGCGCCCTCAGAAGGGGTGGGGGAGTCTGTCCCTGTCTATTGGCAAAGTCCAGCCAAGGCGTGGGAGTAGCTGAGGATCCCAGAAGTCAGTGGACTCACCAGTCTGGGTCTGGAAGGGAGGGGACAGAGAAAGAGAAAACCTGGGTACAGGTGAACCCCTCCCTACAATGCCCTCTGCTGGTGAGTGGCTGCCCCAGCCAGAGGCTAGGGAAAGGGCAGAAGGTAAGAGGAGGGGGGCCTACCAGGAGCTTCTCAAAGGACCGCGTGCACACAAACCCGAGGGATAGGGTGAAAACGGGGGTTCTGATCCCACAGGTCTGAGCTGGGGCCTGAGATTCTGCATCTCTAAGAAGCTCCCAGCTGACGCCAAGGCAGCTGGTCCAGGAGCTCAGACAATGCCTTCCAGCACAGAGATGAGAGGAGGCACCGGGAGGGTTAACGACTCACAAGGTGCTGGCAGCATCGGGGTGTTCCCCTATCTGCTCCCTGCCCACATTTAGAGTTGGCAGGAACCCTGCACTTGGGGGAGGGCAGACTTTGGGCTGTTTGCCAGCCCGAGTCCTTTCATAGAAATTCTGCCTTGGAAAGATAGTGCCAGTGGAATGAAAGATCCCTGCAGAGATGGATTTTTTTTTTCAGCTGTTTGCGGTTGTACTCTTAGCTCCTGGTACAGCCTGGTCCATAGCAGGTATCAAATAAAGACTATTGTTGAATGAATGCGTGGGCCCACTCAGAGAAAAGAGGGTATGTTTTGGATCCCAGACTACGGACACTGAACACAGGCAACTCTTCTATTGGCTGTGTACTCTTGGGCGAGTTACTCGACCTCTCTGAGCCTCCCTTCCCTTGTCTGACGAATGCAGGCAATACGATCCACCACGTGAGGGAGAAGCATGGTCAGTATTGAGCTAACAATCGTGAAATGCTCGCCACAAAATAGATGCCCAGTAAGTGGTAACCGTCGTCATGGCGGGCACCACGGGCTGGCCTCCTGCAGGCAAGGACCACGGGGATCTCCCCAGCCCCCCAGGTAGCATCTCATAGAAAATAAGTAACTGCCACTGCTTTCACCCCAGTTAATGATTGCCCAGCCTCTTATCCCTGACTGCAACGCTCTCCCCGCCCCCCACTGCCTTCCCCAGGGTAGAGGCCAGAGGATGCGATAAACACCTCCCAGGGGTGCCTGGGTCCCCAAAGTGGAGAGATGGGGCAAAGGAACTATGGAGAACCGCCAACCTGGGAAGGGGACCTCATGAGTAAAGGACGAGCAAGGAGGAGGTGCTCAGAACTTTTATAGGGACGAAAAGGGCGGGTGTTAGTCTTTGCTGGACAAGGCTCTGTCTGAGTCACACAGGAGCCTGCTTTCTCCTCTGAGTCATGAAGTTAGAGGGGTTTGTGAAAATCTGTCAAGCTCGAGTTCCAAGCCGGGAAGGAGCATGCCAACTAGACTATAAACCAGAGGCTGCGTCCAGGTAGCGTGAACTCATTTCCAAGCTGCTGGTGCTTGCCTCACTTGGGGATAATCCCAGTTACAGGAAGGTCCTGAGGAAATCTGAAGGTCCCCACCACCCCTGTGGACATAAAGCCAGTTCACGGGATGTGGAGACCACAGGCTTCGGTAGGCTTGCAGCCTGGGGCTGAGCTGGTCCAGGGGATCAGGCTCTTACAGAAGCAAAGCCTCAGCCGTTCCATCAAGGGGCCTCCTCCAGAGGCCAGGTCTAGCAGAACAGGGGGACCTCTCCTAAAAGGGCTATGTAGACATGCCAGTGCCACCACCCTTGTCATTGGAGAAAGACAGGCCAGATGGGAGCCTCACTCCGCCCTTCTCCCATCCCCCACCCTCCTCTGCTTTGCACACAACGGATATCATTGGGCACTCGGCCTGGGAGGTATGCTGCCTGAGGTAAGGGAACTCAGGTCTGGGAATAAGGAGGCAGTAGCAGGAGGGTGGAGAACAGGAGAAAAGAGGACAGGGGGGTGTGGGAGGAGCCTCCAACACTGGGCATAAAAACAGAAAGAGAGAGAGAGACAAGAAGGCGGTGACGAACGGATGGACAGTGAGGAGCAGAGAAATAGAGAGATGAACAGGCAAGCAGGCCAGTCAGCCCTGTCCCTGGAACCTCCAGGACGTGGACAGGGGTCGCTGACAGGAAAGGATGGAGTAGGCAGTCACTCCAGGACACTGAGAATCACCACATCTGTCTTCCTTGCCATCCTGGCAGACATGGGGAGGAGGCTGAAATATCATGCGCAAATGAGAACGATATGCGGTGGGGGGCCTTGGCTGGAAGAGGGTCTGTGCCTTGTTCCACATGCCGGTGACGTCCAAGGCAACGTGCAAATGAGTGTGGCAACTTTTTAATCAAAGACCAGGCAGTTGCTTCCTTGAGAAGTCAGTCCGAAAGAAAGCTGAGCACTTGTGTTGGTGGCTCGGACTCTCTGGAAGTGGAGGGGTGTAGGAGGGACCCCCCCAGGCCCTGAGGGACAGGCGAGACCTAAGGCCTCAGAGAAAGGAGCCCAGTGTCACTCAGCTAAGTTCAAATTTGGGCAGCAGCTCAGGCTGGGTGGGCCTCTTGGGTCTGCCAGTCTGGTGTGTCGAGATAAGCCTGGGGGCAGATGGGCTGCCCCATTCTTGACTAGAGAAGACCCCCAGGGAATCTCTGGCTCCGGCCTTTCTGAACGTGGTCCTTCTAGGTGGGTTAGATCAGCTTGGCTGAGTTCAGCGTAAGGCAGCGTCCCTGTCAAGGGCCTGCTATGTACCTGACCAAGTGCAACCCACTATGGGAGGCAGAAAAGACAATCATACCTAGACCTGAACTCTAGGAGTCAGATACACGATGGGGGAAGGAGGCTTGCACTCAGAAGCAATTATAAATAATGGACAGTATCTTCTGAGTGCCAAGTGGGTGGTGTGGAGAAAATAAGTCCATGGAAGCCAGAGAAAGGGCAAGGCAGTGTGAGCTCACAGGATGGGAGCTGGCCCATGGTGGGGAGAATGGCATCTCTTACCAGACCTCCCATGAGGGACTCAGGCCAGGGAACTGTGTCAGGTAGGAGGTGGAGACAGTCAAGCAGGTACAGGGAAAGGACTAAGAGGGAGGCCCACCACCATCGTGTTGTCTGCCTTCCTAGATTTTGCCTCTGTGAGGGGAATGCAGCCTCAAGGCACCATCTTTTTGGCCCTTCCCCACCTGGGGCCCATCCTGCTCTGGCTGCTCACCCGTCATCGGATGTCTGGTTGGTACGACAACCCAAAGAAACCGCCCTGGTGCCCACCTCACAAAGTCTTGTTGGCAGGATGGATCACCATCTACTTTGTCATGGGGTGAGCACCCATTTCTCATACCATGGCCCTGGTACCTGCTAGGGTGGGAACAAGGCCCCCCGTACCTGAACTACTGCTGCATGCTGACCTCCGAAGGGATGGCACACCATCTTGCCTCTTATGGTGGGTCCCCTCTGTGCTGCCTAGAATTCCAGCCAGCCACGTTGCTCCCCCTCTCCAAGTTTCCCCATTGCCTCCCACCACCTCCCCGCTGGCCCTCAAGTGATGCTTAGACACTCTTGCTCCCATTTCAGCCCACACGGCTTCCTTTAGGTAACCAAGAGTCCTCATGCCAGAGGACTTCCTTCATTTGCCATGAAACAGCCTCCCTCTGAGTGTTCTGCCACCATCTCTCCACAGCTATGCCTCCTACCTGGTGTGGAAGAACCTGGGAGGGGGCTTTGGGTGGCCCCTGGCCCTGCCTCTCGGCCTCTATGCTGTGCAGCTCGCGGTCAGCTGGGCTGTCCTGATTCTCTTTTTCGCAGCCCACACCCATGGTCTGGTAAGGCATGCAGTGGAAGTAGTGTAGGAGCAAGTGAGACCACCGCCCCCCCCCCCCAAGCAGATAACACAGTGGACCAATCGAGCGCAGGCAGGTTAACGGGTGGGCAGACTTCTCTGAGCTCCAGTTGAGTGCCCAGACCTCAGCAACTTGGCTCACGGGGTCCAGGGTGCTGCAGGAAAGCGGAGGGTTCAGTTCTCAGGGCAGCCTGCCTGACTGCCCTGCCCCCCCCCCCCCCCCCAGGCCCTGCTGCACCTGCTACTACTCTACGGACTGGTGGTGAGCACAGCGCTGATCTGGCATCCCATCAACAAGCTGGCCGCCGTGCTCCTGCTGCCTTACCTGGCCTGGCTCACCGTGACCGCTTCCATCGCCTACCGCCTGTGGAGGGACAGCCTCTGTCCAAACCATCAGCCTCAGCCCATGGGGGAGAAGAGCGACTGAGGCACCAGGGACAGGAGAGGAGGGAGGATGGCCAGCGGAGGGGTAGAAGAGAACACAGGCCGGGCTGTGGGGCTATTCGGGAGAGAGGGGAGGAGGGGGACGGGGGGCCAGGGATTGATGAATCCCTGAAGATGACTCGGCCCAACGTGGTCACTGTCCTGGTTCCCCTCGTGCCAATTTCCATTCGATTTCAGAAACGGGAAAGGGGGGAGGGGAGCTTATTTTACCACTTAATATAAATTAATTAATCCTGTATTAATAAAGTAATTTAGTAATATCCATTAATAAAATCCTTTACTAACTTTGAGGGTACGACGCGAAGCGCCTATCTGGGAACACGATGCCTGGGGCCGCAGAGCAGGGTAGACGCGTCTGCGCATGTGTGGGAGTGGTGTCCGTCAATGCGTACGGGAGCGCGCACGGCCGGGGGAGGGGGGAGGGTGGGCGCGCCGTCCCCGCTCCACGCGCGCGCCCGCCGAATAGGGCCGGGATATTTAGGACTTGAATTTTCAGTTACCTGGAACACACAGTCTTTTTGAAAGGTTCTATAAAAGCAAAACGGAAAAGTAGATAGAGTAAAAAAAGATACAAATTATACGTGTCAGGTTTATATATTTTATTTTAGACTAGTTTAATGTTATTTCGTTGGATTTTAATTGATACATTAATAACAATAATATAATATGTATAATATAGATCATATTATATTACAGTTATTATAATAATATTATACTATGGTTATGCAATATATTATACTGTACTTTATATATGTCATATTAAGACCTTATGCGATTATCTCTGATAAGGAGGATTATAGCTCATTTTTTATTTTTGTTTTCATATATTTTTTATTATTAATTTTTTAAAATCAATTAATGCCTATTATAATAAAAAAAAATTGATAAAAAGAGATGAACCCCTCAGTGCTGATAAGTGATTTCAGCAGGAGCTTCTTGCCTAGACTTCTCTCTTTCTACATCTTCTCATTGGCTTCTTTATTTTTGTCTCTTCTCTACTATTGTTTTATCCTCCTCTTGTTTTAAGGCCCTGGTGGTAGCAAGGGTAGCAGTGACTGCCCCTGGGGCTGCCTCCCCAAACCCCAAACAAAATCAGCTAGAAGGCCCAGACACCCTGCATAGGAGATTTTGAAGAAATTGACCACTCTCTAGGAATGGAGCTGGGCATCAGTGTTTTTAAAACTCCCTGGGCCTCCTGCAGCCCACCTGAGAACCACTGCCAAGTGCATCGCAGAGCCACTAGGGAGCTTATTACAACGCATGTTCCTTTGACCCCACCCGTGCGTGACCTAAGAATCAGAACTTTTGGGGTGGGCTCCAGGTATCTTTATATTTAACAAGCTCCCAGCACTTGTGTCAGCTTTCACTAAAATTTGAAAGCTCCAGGTATGGATGGTCTCTCAGGGCTCTTTTCACTTTGACAACCTGTGATTCTGTGACCTGAGTTCTGGGTGGAGAACCAGCTATGACCTCTCTGGTGGGGGCCAAGGACCACACAGGGAAGAAGCCAGAAGGACATCATTCAAGGAGACTGGCTCTTTCTGGAGCTCACCAAAGGAGAACAAGCAAGAAGGAATCTGCATCCTCTCTGCCTCCAGAAAGGGCATGCTCTGCCCAGCCAGGCAGGTCAGGTACCCCCACCCTTGTATCCCCAGTCCCAGGGCAGCCCGGAGCGCAGAGCGGGTATTCAGTTATCTTTATTGATTGGAAAAATGAACATTTCATCCAAGAAAATGCTGACCAGCACCCCACCAACACCTACAGGGGACTCTGGACCCATTGAAAAAGCCTGTGTTTGGGGAAGGGAAGGGTCTTCATAGTTCTTGAAACTTCTCCGGTGGTTCTAAATGATCAGCCTGATTGAAACAGCTACCAGCGTGGTTCTCAAAGTGTGGCCCAGTGACCTCCCCGGGCAGTTGTCGGAAGGCCTGGACTCCAGCCCTGCTCCGGACCCACAGAATCAGATCATCTTGGGGAAGGAAGGCCATACAGTGCAATGGTTTGCAGTTCTGGCCCTGGAGACAGGCCAGCCTGGGCTTGGTATGGACTGTCATTTACTAACTGGTAACCCAGTGCAACTGACTTCACTGTCTGAACTCCATTCTTCTCACCTGCGCAATGGGGCCCCCCCCCTAGAATTGTCGAGAAGAGATGAGATAATCAGTTAAAAGAGGTCTGACACAGAAGAAGTGCTTAATGCCTGTTAGCTGTTCTAGGAGGGGAACCCGGAAGCCACCTGTTCACTAAGCATGCGTGGTTCTGATTCACATGACAATTGGAGACCCATCTTGCTCCAAGACCCCCAGTGGTATTTCCCTCACTTCCTAAGAGTGGGGAGAGTGAGTGACCTCTCCTCAGGTCTGTGGGCTAGCCTGACCAGTGTCACACGCACAAAATGACCGGCTTTTTATGGTGCACGTTCAGGTGGATTTTGTCTTCACCTCAATCAAATTTTCTAAAGCTGCTTTTAGTTGAATTTATAACTTCATTTATATGTATAACTGTTTTAAACATAGAAACATAATCTATAAATACCGATTGAGGGTGGGCTCAGAGCCACCACGCTGCATGGGTTCTCGTCCCTACTCCACTATCAGCGGGTGACCTTAGACAACTGAACACCCTAGAGTTATTTGTCATTGTCATTGTCATCATCGTCTCATATAGGCAGCATAAATATTTGCTACTAATTTTATTTGTGTTGCCAGCAATTCTAGAAGCTTAACTGATGCTCTAAGAAGAGGAGAGTCAGCCCAAGCCCATTGCATGACTTTGCCCTCCCCAGTGCAAGCTGATCCACAAACCCAGGCATCCAGATACCTCTAGTTTTGGACACTTAGCCCTAGAAGAAAGCTTGATTTGTTCAACAGAGTGGTGTCCCAAGCCCTGGAATAACAAGACTGCCTGAAAGGGATGGGCCAAACTAAGGGGCTTCCTGGCTTTGAACAGAAACAGCCAGAAAGGGCAGGACTCCAACGACAAACTCTCATCCTCTGTCCCCAGAGTCATCCTTAAAATTCCCTTCTGCAGGGGTGCCTGGGTGGCTTAGTCAGTTAAAAGTCCGACTCTTGATTTCAGCTCAGTTCATGATCTCAGGGTCATGAGATCAAGCCCCAAGTTGGGCTCTGTGATTGGGGCTCTGTGATCAGTGAGGAGTCTGCTTGTCCCTCTCCCTCTGCCCCTCCCCCCATCACGTGATCATGGCTGCAAGCGTTTTCTCTCTCTCTCTCTCAAATGGATAAATAAATAAATCTTTAAAAAAAAAATTCCCTTCTGCACCGCTCCTTGGTTCCTGAATGGGAGCCTTTAATCCCCCAGTCTCCCAATCTGCCTGAACCCCTTGTCCTTTCCCCACCCCACCTCCCAGTTCTGAGCCACACCTGATGATGAGCACACACTGCCCTGGGCCCCTCCTAGATCACCAGTTACCTAGAGTTGTGCCTGAGTAGAGTCAGAGCTGCCTCCTGTCTTTGCTAGATGTGTCCTGGGATCCCACCATCCCAGTCGTATGTGTGTGCTTCTCTGTCCTTGGGTGGTAGTATTCCATTTGCCTCTGAGTGGGCACACAGCATGTGAATATGATTCACTGGGTGGAGGGTGGCGGGGAGGGGGAAATGAGCTCCTCAAGGGCTGTGCAGTCCCTGCCACCCCCGGTGTCTGCAGAGATGGAGAGCTGCACCAGCTGACATAGCACCCCCAGGACGTGGTACGTCTCTTTCTACTGTATATTAGTCCCTCCTTCCCTGCCTCAAACCCTGCATTCTTCCTCCCTTTGCCAAGTCTGCAGAGTGGAGCCACACAGGGGCAAGGTGATGTGGGGAGACTGATAGTGGACAACGTTTGGTCCCCTGGGCTGGGAGGGAGCAGAGTGCAGACGGTGTTTTCTCTAGGCGTCCTGTTCACTAAGCATGCGTGCCCACGGGCACACGTTCCCACGGGCAGGTAGAGGTGATGCCCGGATGGAAGGAAGTGTAAGGCCCCCGGAGTGTCGCCAGGCCTGGGCCAGGGCTCCAAAATCTTCCTTTGTGGTGGCCACAACCATCCGATCTCCTGGAATTCTCCAGCACCCCAACCTGAGTTTCAGAGTCCTCCTCCTTCTTGTAGCTCTGGAAAACAAGGACAAGTCCCTTTTGTTTTAAGGACTTATTGCCGATCCTCTTTAGTGGCAGGCAAGTTACCTACTCACACAAAGCCTGACTCTGGTCGGGACCCCCTCAGATCCGGACCTCCCTCTTTCATGCTCAGGTAGAGTCCCTCGAGGCCCCTTCTCTCCTCCGAGCTTTCAAGAACCCTCACCCACTTAGGCCCACCCTGCTAGCGTGCAAACCGGGACAGGCCCTCTTTGTCACACCAGGTGCCTCAGTGGTATCTCTTCAGCCTCATTCGTCCCTCTACTGTCTGAATTTCCAGGATCCCCCAGCCCACACGGAAATTATCTGCTCACAGGAGCACCAAAGAAACCCCTGTCCCCTGTACCTGCACCTGCTCTACACACTGAGCGTTCTGAGCACTGAAATTCTCCCCTCAAAAGTTGATTCAGTTTATCTCATTCTCCTAGTAAGTTCTTTGGCCCTGCAAACACCCCCTTCAAAGAGGAGCACTATTAGTCACCTTCATGTGCACGGTTCTTATCAGATCACTTTCCTCAAAGCCTCAAAGTGCCTGCCGCAGGAGCCAGGCGGTGCTGGGAGTGGCTGACAGAATGGAGGACCACGGTGACCAGGACTAAAGTCCCGGTGTCACCATTTTCCCCTGGGGCAGCATGTTCTGCCTGGCAAGCCAAGCGTTGCGTTCTGCACAGGAGGATATTGAAAACCCTGGTCTACCCTGTGAGTCTAGTGCCTTCCCTGATCTCAGCCTTAGACCTCTGGGAGACCCTGGGTCCCCTCCCCCCGCCCGGCCAAAGCTCTGGACACCTCGTGTTTATGTCAACAGAACAGTTGCTGGAGGGTGCAGGCTTCTGCCCGCCAGGGGGGTGTCTGGTGTTTGTGTACCTCGTCTCGGTGGTGACCGAGGGACGGGCGCGCCCAGGCTGGGTCTCTGGGGCAACGCACTGTTGGGGTCCCAGCTGTTCCTGCACATAAAGCACCCACTCCATCAACGTGCTCCCGAGGTGTCTTCTTTCACAAAGTGAAAATTTAAACCTTCCCCTGGTGAGGCTTCCATTTTCCACTAGGCTCCTCCTGGCCTCGACTCCCTTCCCAGTGAGGGCAGCTTGGCATCAGGCTGAGACCCAAGGAATAGCTGTGCCTGGCCCTGGCCCTTACTCCTCAGCCACCTCCAGAACATCCAAATGTTTTCTGAAATGACCCTGGGAAATGGGACCGGGAGAGGCAGGCTGCAGCTTCTCTTGGGCCTAATCCTGCTGCTTCCAGCCACTGCCATCCGGGAGAGAATGGGGCCGAGGCCTGCAGAGACGGATTGGGAGAAGCCCCTTTTTGGTTTCCATCCCCACTCACCAGCTGCTTTGTCTCTATACGCCCGTATCCTCTACACACACACAGCACACATACATATAGATCTGTGCACATGCACCCCTCACATACTGATTGCTTCCGGAGCCAAAGTCCCTGGAGAAGGCCTTCCTCCCCTCGACCCCTGCCCGCCCCCGCCCTCCGTCCTCGAGCCTGGCCGCGGGGGTCCTGGTAGCCGTAAGAGCTGAATGGGGAAGGGGCAATGGCTTGCAGCACACGGCTCTGCTCCATTAGCTGCGTGACCTTGGCCAAGTCACTTAAGCTCTCTGGTCTCCAGTTCCTCACCAATAAAATGAGGATAACAGTAGGACCTCCGCCAATATCCTCATGAGGAGTAAGTGGGCTAATTGACATGACCTGCTTAGACCAGTGTCAGGCCCCCAGCAAGGGCTGTGCTAGTCTCCGCACTCCCTGTTCCTGAATCCCAGGCAGCGTAACACAGCTGGAAAAGCCTGGAACTTGGAGGCTGGCAGACCTGGATTCAAATTCCAGCACCCCCCAGACTCCTACCGTGACCTTGAACTGGATACCTTATTTCTCTGTCTCCTCCTCTGCAGGGGGAGCAAAGGGATAGAAACTTACCCTAGTGTTAACGGGGGGTTGGGGAATGCCTGCCCTAAAGAGTATAGCGGCAGCTGCAGGAGGGCAGAGCCAAGCTCCTGGCACCTGATCCCCAGATTAGCTGCTGCACTCTGGGGCCAGCAGGGGAAACTGGTAGGACTTGGAAAAGAGAACCAAGGACCAGCCAGGAACAGGCCCCCAGGAGGTGCCATAAATAGCCAGAGCTAGTTCAGAGGGCCTCCAGGGATAGGGGGTGGGCAAGGGCGGGGGCTGGAAAGGAGCAGTGGAAAAGGAAGTTGTCAGTTATCAGTCCAAGGGAGGGCCCAGGGTGCGCTCCCAAGTGTCAAAGGAAAAAGTATATGTGGGTGTGGTGGGAGCCAGGGGTCACCACTTCAGAAAGGACCAGCCTGGGTCCACCTCTGCACCACCTCCCACCATCACTCAGAGTCAGGAAATTTTCACGACACTGTTCATCTTCACTGTTCCTCTTCACCTCCACAAGAGCCAGCCTTGTCTCCTCTTCTCATTTCCATCCCTTTGACCATCCTGGACAATAACTCAGATGGAAGCACTGAGGCCCAGAGATGCTTAGTGATCTGGCCAAGATCACACAGTGAATCAAGGCTGAGATGGGGACATGAACATGGATTGATTTTTTCCCCTCCCAATCCTGGGTTATACAGGACAGCCAAAATATCTGTGCCATATTCCCAGTCCTCGGGGCGCCTGGGTGCTCAGTCAGTTGAGTGTCCTACTCTTGATTTCAGCCCAGGTCATGATCTCAGGGTTGTGGGATCCAGCCCCCCATCAGGCTCCACACTCAGCAGGGAGTCTGCTTCTCCCCCTCTTTTTCTCCCTCTGCCCCTTCCCCCAGCTTGCTCTCTCTCTCTCTAAAAACAAGTAAATCTTGGGGCACCTGGGCGGTTCAGTCGATTAAGCGTCTGCCTTCAGCTAGTGTCATGATTTCAGGGTCCTGAGATCGACCCCTGCATCAGGCTCCCTGCTCAGCAGGAAGCCCGCCTTTCCCTCTCCCTCTGCCACTCCCCCTGCTTGTGCTCTTTCACTCTCTCTCTCTCAAATAAATAAAATCTTTAAAAAAAAAAAAAAAAAAAGAACCTGTCCTCAAGGAGGAAATCTTTCCCACAGGAGGAAAGGATCCCTCCTCCTCGATTGCCTCCCCCCAGACCTTTGACTCATCCTTGGTTGTTCCAAGCCCCTCACTGTGGCTGTGACCCAGAAGTAGGAGAGGGACAAGCACGCTTATACCGCTTTAGACATGTATTCATCAGAGCTGGCTGGGTGCAGCCCTGGAGATAAGAATTATTCTCAGAGGGGCGCCTGGGTGGCTCAGTCGTTAAGCGTCTGCCTTCGGCTCAGGTCATGATCCCGGAGTCCTGGGATCGAGCCCCGCATCGGGCTCCCTGCTCGGCGGGAAGCCTGCTTCTCCCTCTCTCGCTCCCCCTGCTTGTGTTCCCTCTCTCGCTGTGTCTCTCTCTGTCAAATAAATAAAATCTTTAAAAAAAAAAAAAAAGAATTATTCTCAGAGAACCTGGACTTAAATCCTTGTGTGATCTTGCACAAATCACTTCACCTTCCTGAGCCCCAGGTCCCTACTTGCAAACCAAGGCCCGTAATCCCCGCCCGCCCGCGTGAGACGTGTGAGGCCTGAATGCACTGATGCATGCCCAAGCGCCTGCTGAGGATGAAGACAGGGTGCTCCAGGCGAGGTGGTACCTCATGCATCTCTGTGTTCTCGCCATCTCCTACCGTGCCTGGCACGGCGATAAGTGTGGATCAAATAAAAAAAGGAGCATTGAAATGTTGTGTGTTTGTGGATGACAATAAATAATGTGTGTCCGCGATATATCAGCAATCACCGCCTTTTCTTTGTGGACGCAGGCACTACTCCTACCACCCCGTGCTTGACACCCCTGGAAAAAACACCTGAAAACAATCATCTCGGGATAAGTGCTTTCAGTAATAAGCCTATTAGGTAGGGTGACCACATAGTTTATGGTCAATACCAGAGCGCTCTGGGGAGTGAAAGGGGCACTGGTAGTAATTATGCCTGGATGACAGGTAGAAACTATGACCATCCAGGAAGACCTAAATGCTTGGCCTCTTACTCACAGGGTCCTGTGCTGCTCAGAATTCTCTGGGGAGAGAGCCCCAAATACTCCAGACTGACCTGACTCCTATTCTCTAGGCGGACTGTGGAAGGGTACCCTTCCTTTCTATCACCACCACCCAACCCCACTTGGGGCTGGGTTCCAACAGTTCTCAATGTTCTCAGGTTCCTCATTTTCAACCTCTGGGTGACCCTAACCCTAGCCTTCCACTGCCCTGAGAATGGTCTAGAGTGTTTGCACTGCCCCAAACATAAACACCTGTGGCTTCCACTAAGGATCCAAGATGTGAACTGCGAAAGTGATCCGTCCATCTTCCAATGCTATTTTAGCTCAGGGATTTTTCTAGGGGCTCCAGGTGTCTCTCATCACTTTCACAGGCTTATAACTGGTCCCTCTGCTTCTGCTCTTTCCCACCTTTGGTCTCTTCGCAACCAAGCAGCCTGGGTGATCCTGTAAAAATATAAGGCAGACCATGTGTTTCATCTGTTCAAAGACAATGGCTTCCCATCTCACTCAGAGAAAAAGTCAGGTCCTTGGCAAGTCCATAAGGTCCTACCTACCTAGCCCTTATTTTATCCTCTGGCCTTTCCTCCTAGGACTCTCCAGCCACATAGGTATCTACTTGCTCCTCAAACACACAAGGAATACTCCTACCTCAGGGCCTTTGCACCTGTTCTTCCTTCCCTTGGACCACTTTCCCTTTACATAGCATATTTACCTCACAACCTTCAGATCTTTTCCCAGTTGTCTGCTTTTCAAAGTCCTTCCCTGGCCACTCTATAAAAATACTACCCCACCCCTGACACTTCTGTCCCCTTACCTGCCTTCTCTCCTTAGCACTTAGCACCAGCAAATAGACTAGATAGATAGATAGATAGATAGATAGACAGATCACTTATCTTCTTTATTGTCCAACCCCCTCAAGCTCTGGGAGGGCAAGGATTTTCATTTGTTTTGTTCTGTGCCATATTCCCAATACCTGAAACAGCACCTGGCATATAGTAGATGCTCAACAAATATTTGTTAAATGAATAAAAGACCAACTGAGAGGAAACATAGCATGGAGGTCAAATGTTTGGCCTCTGGAGTAAAAGGTCCTGGGTTCGAATCCTGACTTTGCCATTTGTGGGCTGTACGGCCCTAGGCGAGGCCCTTATCCAGGCTTTCTTTGAGTCCCAGTTCCCCCATATGAAACATGGGTTGATACAGATTGCCTCCCGGGGCTGTTGAGAGCATTAAGTTTGATTTCACACGTAAACCACGACCCTCACTGCCTGTTCTCTCTCAAAACCTCTGAGCTTGTAGATGGCAGTATTATTACTACTGGAGGCTCAGGAACTAACCCAGCATTATGGGGCCATAACAGGCAAATTCGCACCTGTTCCCTTTAAGTAACGACTCACAGTTCTTATCCAACCCCGTCTCAGGACCCTCCTTGACTGAACCCACATCTCCCCAGCCGAATGGGTGGCGGGGGTTTCTCTGCAAGCACCCCATTCAACACAAGCCTCATCCTGCTTGCACCTCTGAGAGCATCTCTCCTAAATCTCAGGATGCCCACCCTCTATCCCTTTCTCCATACCCCCAGTGGAGCTGGACAGGTTGCACGGGGAAACAGAGGGAAGGATATAAGGTGGAGGGCGAGAGTACGAATGTATGTGTGAGCCGGTGGGGAAAGGGAGAGCAGGCCTTGGCATGCCCACCTGCCAGCATCCTGTCTTTGCCTACTGATAAATAGGGGATACTAGTGGCCAGATTTTCCACTCCCCCCATCCCGGCACCCGCTGTCACTCAATTAAAAAAAGATACAGGGCGAGGGCCTGGGGGAGGGGCGGAGGGCTCTGGTTATAAAGCCTGTGTGGCCCGGAGGTGAGAACACTAAGCCTGGCTTGCCCGGGGCCTCTTCCCGTCGTCCCCAGGCAGATTTAGCTGCTGACAGCTGCTTGGGACTCTGCCGCCAGGCCCAGGCCCCAGGCGCTCGCTGCCTCTCCTCTTTCTCAGTGACTGCGGAGCCACCACCCCTCCATGGCCCAGAAAGAAGAGGCCGCTGCGGCTGCTGCGGCGCCCGCTTCCCAGAATGGTGAGGATCTGGAAAACCTGGATGACCCTGAGAAGCTGAAGGAGCTGATTGAACTGCCTCCCTTTGAGATTGTCACAGGGTGAGACCTGGGTGTGGGCCGGGGGCCTCCTCCCTAGACGAGCGTGGGCTGCAGGCGGGCTGGGGGAATTCAGGATGGTCACAGTACGGGTCAAGGGCACGGTCCTGCCGCCATGAGCCTACCGTGTATGGTAGGGGCTGCCGCGGATACAGCTGCAAATCTCTCTTGGCCTCTCGGGCAACACCTACCGCACCCCCTAACCAGGGGGAGGTAGGAGCAGCTCCTCGGAGGCAAGGCCCCAGAGAATGAAACCACCGCTCAGGCCTCCTGGTAGTGGGCTGTCATCTGCCTCTCCGGGTACAGGCTGTCTAGTCCCAGGGAGTTGGGTAAGGACAGCGGATGACATAGACACATTTAAATATGGCCCCAGTCAAAGTACCTCCTCCCTCGACTTCTCTCCCTGCTGCTGAGAGGGCCTCTCCTCTCTCTGCATGGCTCTCACTCTTTCTCTACAGCTTCTCTCTGGAGTGGAAGATCCTAAGACAGGGAAAACAGATCTGCCCTTTCCCAAGGCTGAGTGAGAAGCATTTTTTTTCTTATTGAATTGAGTCTGCCCAGGGGTTCTCCCAGCCAACAGTAGTTACAGAGCAGGTAACAGTCCAGGGCCAGGAGCTTCTGGGCAGAAGAGGTATTCTGCCCTCAGCCACAGCCCCAAGGAGGAACAAGGACCCTGAGTGAAGGGTCTCCAGGCCCCAAAGAGAGGCCTACATACAGGATCCCTCTGTCTTGCCCAGATTATGCCATCTCCAGGAATAAAACCAAGTTGTCCTTCTTCCTCTTCCCTCTCTGTTCCTTTTGCAAAGGACCCAGCAAAGTTCGTAGGCCAAGAATAAGAAGGGAATACATAGGGCCACATTGCCTCCCTCAGCCCCAAGGCTTCCTTGATGGGCGTCTCCAGCAATGCCCACAGGCAGAGTAAGGTCCACACTAGGAGAAATTTCAGGAAGAATGGAAGCATGATGTTCTCAGGGGGCAGAGGAGCCCTGGGTGGCCCTCCGGACTTGCCGTTTGAAGCTTGGCAAGTGATTTTCCAGCCCTGGTCTCAGTTTTGTCATCTGTAACATGAGGAAGTTACACTAAGTTGATCCCTAAGGTCCCTTCCAGCTCAGACATCTTTTTGATTTCTAAGAGAACCTGAGGGAAAAATGCAACCTAGTTCCTGAGGGAAGAATTCAGGCAAGAGCCTGGACCTTGCATTCACCCATGCCCAACCAATGAATGTCAACCTTGTCGTAGTATTAAAGAAGTAAGAGGAGCACAGATTAATATGGACCTAGGGAGAGCCGAGGGCTACCAGGCCAGGAAAGTCCACAGTTCCAGTGGCTCTCTGTGGAAGGAGATCCTTTTCCTCACCCTAAGCCTGCTGGTCCATGCTGCCCTTGGTCACACACAGGCACATGCACACCCACCCTGCGCAGGGTTGTGATCTCCCCAGCACAGGGGCAGGATAGATCTGGAACAGAATTAGACTATGTTCAACTGAACATGGGGGTTGGTCCTAATGGTCAAATCCTCCGATGCAACTTATGTTCGTCCAGGGCTTTATAATCACCGCATACTTGCACGTGCGTGAGCCCATTCAACCCTCAGCACCATGCTGGGAGAGGGGGGTTACATTATTGCCACTCTACAGAGGGGAAACTGCGTCAGGGAGATTGAGTTTAAGACCATAGAACCAGGTCTTCTGACTCCAGCCAAGTGTTCTTTCCACGGGTCTCTTACTCATTCCGGGTCCCAGATTCCCCAAACAGGGTTCCAGCTATCTCCATCTGTGAGGTAGTGGGGCTCAGAGGCTTCTCTGACCCAAGGCTCAGAAAAAGAGGAGCAGCAGGGCAGTTTTCTGGGTGCTCTGAGAGTAGTTCAGGAGGGAGGTGGAGCCCTGAGTGTTTCCTTGCCACAAGTAACAGCTGTGGAGATCTGTCTCCTGGGCCCCTCAGGGTAAACAGATGGCTTAAAATAGCCCAGAGGTGCGGCTGTGTCTGTGCAGGGACAGGATGAGGGAACAGCTTTCCCCTCCTTTCCTCTCCAGATGCCCTGGCATCATGGGGGTCAGCAAAGCAGCTCCTCTCCTAGCCTAGACTTCCAGAGGGGATGGGTCTGTCTCTCCTGCTCCTTGGTTTTGGGCTGCAAACTAGCAGAAGAGCCAGCAGCTTTTTGGGAAATAGTCGGAGGTGAGGAGGGCATACCAGGTAGGAAGAAGGAGATAGGCCCCACTTGTGATTCTGGCTTGAATAGGGCACTCGGGATAGAAAGCAGACCAAAAACATTAACAAAATTACAAGGTAGAAGGTGCTAGAAAAAGGTCTAAAACTGCAGAGGTGTGCCAAAGCCAACTCACGATGACTGAGAATCAATTGTGTGCATCTCTTCCCAACTCTGCGTTCAGTGATGTCATGTTGGTTTTTTGAAATCTCCATAGTAGGAGTGTTTACAGAGATCAGCAAACTTTAGAAATCAGGATTTTCTTTCCTTCCTTCCTTCCTTCCTTCCCCCTCCCTCCCTCCCTCCCTTCCTGTCACAGAGCTGGGTGTTAAACCAGCACACCAAGGACAGAGAGAGAACCCTCTAAACACTAGAAGAAAAGTAGAGAGGGCTCAGATTTGGTTGTGCTTAAGATTCAGCTCTGAGGGGTAAGATTTGAGGTCCAGAGAAGGCACCACCCAACAGCATCAGGCTTAATTTCTTGAGTGTTGACCGTTGTCCAAATTCTGAGAGGTTGGATTACTCGACCTATCCTCCAGATGAGGAAACCAAGCCTCAGAGGGATTAGTAATTTGCCCAAAGCTAATGGATGGAGTAGGGCGTAAACCCCGGGACTGTCTGACTCCAAATCACCACACTGCATCTAGAAGAAAAAGCCATAAATGGGAGGCTTTTTATATTCGACAAATATTTACTAAATAGGAATCATTTATTTGCTGCCTGTTTTCCCCACTAGTATTTAACTTCCATGAGGACAGGGACTTTGCCTTTTAACTGCTTTATCCCTCGCACCAAGAATAGTGCCTAGCTCCTAATAGATACTTGCTAAATAAATAAATGAACTAATAAATGAACACCTATTTTATGGTAGCCTCGCTGCTAGGCATTAGGATAAGGAACTAATTGTGGGGAGGGCTTCTGGGAGGAGAGAAGTTCAGGATCTATGAAGAGCCAGCCGCCCTCAGCATAGAAGAGAATTCCACAGGTCCATGCCTGCCTCTCAGCTCGGCGTGCTTTAGGGAAGCTCTGGAGCACCAGAATTCGTTGTCTCCTCATCTTTCCATCCCAGTGATGAGCGACTATGTCTCTGCCTAGCAGGACCCCTGGCTGTGTGTTCGTCTTTGTTTGTCTCTAGTTGTGTTGCGTACGATTTTGCATCACGCTGAACCTGCTAGCAAAGGGATTGGTATGGAAGAGAGATAAATGGCACAGGCTGTGACTGTCCTTTCAACTGCTTCTGTAGCTACCAGTGGTTTCCTCTGGTCACATGGGAAATGCGGAGAGGATATGCAGGATTCAGAGGAGAAGGGACAGCAAGGAGTGGGGGACCTCCAACTCGGCTATTAATGCCACAAGCCCCTCACGCCTCATCCTGGGCTCCAGAGCATGCTGGGGAGGCTTGTGCCAGAAAGAGGAGAAGACAGCCACTGACTCTGGCCACCCTGGCCTCCACTGAGTGTGAAGACAGTGCCTCCCAGGAGAAAGGCAGTGGCTCAGGGCTTCCCTAGGGCCAAATCCCATCCAGAATTACAACCCAGGAGCCAGCAGCCTGGCAAACCCCATCTGGGCTCTAGAAAGTCAGGCTGTTAGAACTCTCTGCTTCTATCCTCCTTCTGCCTGGGCCCACTCCTCAGCATCCACTTTGCAAGTGGTCTGGAAAAAGGAGAAGGAGACCGAAACCATCAGATCTGCCTCTTTCTAGCAGATTTTGAAAGATCTGGCGAGGAAAGCTGAACCAAGTAAACACTCAGTGACCTGTGAGGAGATTTTTCCATCCCATGGATCATTTTGGAGCAAATGTTTCATCTCAGACCAGCTTCTACTGCTTTCCAGGTTGCTCTCTTTCACCGTATAGATTTATGTTTAGGGAGCGCAAATATTCTTTCAATGTGAACGTGAGAAAAATATATATCTTACATTTACTCACATCCCTTCTCCCTCAATCAAGTTGACCATGTTCTAAACAGTCTTTCCTAGAAATTAGGATTCTTGGTTTCCTGCCTAGAGAACTGCAAGGCCCAGGAGGCTGGGTCTCAACAGATGAAGTGTGAGTGACCTATCTGCAGAAAGTATGAGGAAGGGATGCTTGAAGAAGCAGGGGAGGGGGAGGAATAGCCCTGTTGGTTTTGGTGCCTGAAGCAGTGACTGAGCCCAGGTGAAGAAATCTGCTACCAGTGTGTTTCTCTCGACCATCACTCCAACACACGGGCACATGCACGCCCCATTTCAGCAGGTTAAGGAGGGCACGTACTGCATGGAGCACTGGGTGTTATACGAAAACAATGAATCGTGGATCACTACATCAAAAACTAATGATGTATAGTATGGTGACTAACATAACATAATAAAATAAAATTTAAAAAAAAAAGAAAGAAAAAAGAAAACACCCACTGGGGGGGGGCGAGAGTAAGGCTATAAGTCACTACGGTACTCAGGCATCGTGCTACTAGCGAAAAAAAAATGTTTGTGATTATCTGAGAAATTAGTGTCACTGTTTCCTTTCTTCCACTAGCAGGTATAACAGTGTTGACTTATTTTGTGATTCTATAAAATCACCCGAGATGGCCATGTTGTCCAGCTCCCTGGAGAGATTTCAGACCTTTTCCACCTCTGTTCTCCTGGTTCCTCTCCAGGGCCTGGCTGTTTCAGCTTGTGGCAGGCCTGTGGGAGGCCCAAAGAACTTCATTTGACCTTTATGCTCCTTCTGGAAAACCAAGAAGCCCATTGAGAAGCCAAGCAAGCCCAGTTTTTGAGCAAGCCCAAAGGAAAGACTGCGAGCCAAACGCTCCCTGACTTTCCTTTGCCCCTTGAAAGTATTTGCCTTCCTTAGGCACCTAGTCCAGAAGGCTCTCCTGAGGCACGGAGCAGACTATGGGGCTGCCAGCCAGAGGGGTGGGAAACTGGTATTTATAGAGAGGTGAACTTTCTTCCTCTCCCTTGGGTTTCAGGTTTCTCTGGGTCCTCTCCTCTTGCAAAGGGAAGAGGAGGAGGGGAAAACATCAGAGTTAAACAGAGGCTGGGACAAGTAACACCCTCAGATCAGCGAGCCAATTTACAATTGCATGCTGGGCCAAATTCACACTCTTGGCTGGGCTGTATTTGGCAAAGTTGGAGCAATGCTTTTGGGGGCTCCAGAAGGAAACCCGGGGGGCCACACAGGCAGCTTTGGGGAAGCCCCCAATCAACCACACAGTCATGAATACTTCCAAGGGTTTCGCCTGAGAATCCGTCATACAGGTGGCTCTGGACTAGGCTTGGGGGCGGGGGGCGGGGGGGTGTCTGGCGAAAGGCCTTGAAAAGCATAAAGTGTTTGGGCAAGAAAGGTAAGCTCTGTGCTTCTCAGGAGAAAAAAAGCCATTCCAGGAAGTGAAGGGACCATTTAGCAACTGGTAAAATCCAGGAGTGGTCTTGTAGGGTGAGTTTAATTGGGGAGAGCTCAGTGTAAGTGAACTCCCAACAGGGATTGAAATAGGAGAGGGGAATCATCAGGCCATCCATTCTTCCAAAATGTTAAGTAAATAATAAACACATCCAACTAGGGACAGAGGGGTTTAGAGAGCTAAGTATAGTATCTGAAGGAATCCTGGGGCCAGGTCCTCAAACACATCCATCTCCACAGTGGAAACTTAACTTGACAGCTAGAGATATGGAAACTTGGGTGGAGACAATTTTATGATGGGGGCAGGGAGAACTGCAGGGAAACAGCTCGTGTTTACTCAGCTCTTTGGCACCTGCGGCTTATCCCTAAGAAGCCAAGGCTCTGGGACA
This sequence comes from Mirounga angustirostris, assembly GCF_029215605.1. Lineage (NCBI taxonomy): Eukaryota > Metazoa > Chordata > Mammalia > Carnivora > Phocidae > Mirounga > Mirounga angustirostris. The sequence goes on from NW_026991716.1 coordinate 37,357,313, forward strand.
TCTGGGAGTTCCCTGTAGTCCTGGGAGTTAGAAAGGGAAGGCATGTAGAGAAGTAACAGTGGAGTTAATGGTTGCCACAGGGTATCTTCTGGGGCAACCTCAGAGATTACCTTTTTTAAAATTTTTTGTTTATTTTTAGAGAGGGCACATGAGGGGGGAGGGGCAGCGGGAGAGAGAGAGAATCTCAAGCAGGCTCCCCGCTGAGCATGGAGCCCATCAGAACCACCCAGAGGATTCTACAAATGTCTGCCTGGGCCCCACACCAACCCAATGAAATCAGAACGTCTGGAGGGAACCCGACGTGGGGCTTGATCCCACGACCTCAAGATCATGACCTGAGCAGAAACCAAGAGTCGGACACTTAACTGACAGAACCACCCAGGCGCGGCCCCAGAGATTCCATTTTTTAAAAAAGAAAACATTCAGGGATGCCTGGGTGGCTCAGTTAGTTAGGCGTCTGCCTTCGGCTCAGGTCATGATCCCAGGGTCCTGGAATCAAGCCCCGCATCGGGCTCCCTGCTCCTCGGGGAGCCTGCTTCTCCTTCTCCCTCTGCCTGCTGCTCCCCCTGCTTGTGCTCTCTCTCTCTGACAAGGAAATAAGTAAAATCTTGAAAGAAAGAAAGAAAAGAAAAGAAAAGAAAGAAAGAAAGAAAGAAAGAAAGAAAGAAAGAAAGAAAGAAAGAAAGAAAGAAAGAAAGAAAAGAAAGAAAGAAAGAAAGAAAGAAAGAAAAGAAAGAAAGAAAGAAAGAAAGAAAGAAAGAAAGAAAGAAAAAACATTCAGCATCCCCAAGCCAGTACTCAATCCCCTCCTCTCCTGTGACATTTTCAGTCTGTCCTGGGAAAGCCTCCTCGTTCTCCTTGGCCTCCTAACCTGCAAAAGGCTTCCCTATTTTAGAAAGAGACGCAGACACACATAAAGATAAAAACAATCAACTCTGTTGCCCTCTCTATCCCCTTTTGAAACCTTGCTCTCTCCTCCTTCTTACTACTGAACTTCCTCCCAAACCTGGCCTTCTTCTGCTGGTTTCATTTCCTAATCATCCATCCCACCCTCGAAGCCACTGGACATAGTCATCACCAAATCTGGCCTCCTAAGATACCAAACAGGCTTGCTTCAGTTCACGCTTTTCCCCAGCCGCGCTCTACCTGCTTAAAGCCACCATGTCATCTCCCGTGGGTGTCACTTTTATTACAACTTTCTTTAGTCAGGGGCCTGTAACAATTCTCTGTTGCCTTCTGAATCAAGGCTAAACGTTCGAGAACCTTTGTCCCACGTCCTCCATGCTCCCTACGCATTTTAAAATTAGCGGTTTTCGAAAGCTCTTAGCTAGAGTCGAGCTGCTAGATTAGAACCATCTGGGTGGCAGAGGCCAAGTCTTTTATGATTTTGAAACGACTCAATACTACTACACAAGCTATATCATATCAAGGTACTCTCGGGTAGTCTGACCTCAAAGATAAAAAACTCTTGGACGTTCATCCTGTGACAACTCTTTCAGCTGCGGGAAAAGCCAGGCTTGAGAAGCAGTCACTGGGAGAGCGCGGCACTGAGTGGTGGGCCACGCCATGCCTGAGATACACTAGCGGTCAGTGGCAGGGAAGACAAACGGAAGCAGGAAATGTTCTGCTGAATCTTCGTCTTGCTCTATCAGGAGAAATTTTATTTGCTTGCTACTTTGTGAGATTACTACTGGAGCACTGCTTTTCCAAACTGGCCACCTATTAGAATCATCTGGCAAGTTTTTTTAAAAATGCTGGTGCCTGGGCCCTCTCCAGCCGATCTGATTTCATTGATTTGGGGTGGGGTCCAGGCACTGACGTGCGTAGAGTCCTCTGGGTGGTTCTGACGTGTGGCCAGGTGAAGCAGTGACTGATTCAGAAATGTAGGCGTGTTCTGTGGGTTGGAGGGATGGTGGAGAGTTTGGAGACCCTCCCTACTGGGGTGACCGGAAGGCGCCACCTCCAGATTCTCTCCTCTCCTCCAGATAAACCATTCTGGATTCCGGCCTGCCTTTTTTTTGTCCCTGATGTTAGCCTAGGCAAGGCCTGCTCTGATAGGAGGAGCCAACGTGTCCCCGAGGCACCGAGTTTGGAGAGCCGCCTGCTCCGGGCTGCTCCGAGGAACAGGAGCGCTCATCCCCCACTCTTCCCCCCTGTCGCCCTGCCCCCTTGGCCCACAGGGAGCGGCTGCCCGTCAACTTCTTTAAGTTCCAGTTCCGGAATGTGGAGTACAGCTCCGGGCGGAACAAGACCTTCCTGTGCTACGTGGTTGAAGCTCAGGGCAAGGGAGGCCAGGTGCAGGCCACCCGGGGCTACCTGGAGGACGAGCACGCCGCCGCCCACGCCGAGGAGGCCTTCTTCAACACCATCCTGCCCGCCTTCGACCCGGCCCTGCGCTACGACGTCACCTGGTACGTGTCGTCCAGCCCCTGCGCGGCCTGCGCCGACCGCATCAGCCGGACCCTCGGCAAGACCAAGAACCTGCGCCTGCTCATCCTGGTGGGGCGCCTCTTCATGTGGGAGGAGCCCGACGTGCAGGCCGCCCTGAGGAAGCTGAAGGAGGCCGGCTGCCGGCTGCGCATCATGAAGCCCCAGGACTTCGAGTACGTCTGGCAGAATTTTGTGGAGCAAGAGGAGGGCCAACCCAAGGCCTTTGAGCCCTGGGAGGACATTCAGGAGAACTTCCTGTACTACGAGGAGAAGTTGGCGGACATCCTGAAGTAGGCCACTGGGCCCAGCCTCACGTGAGTCATGGCGCCATGCTGTGTCCCTAGCCCTTCCCTTGAGTAGAAGGCTGGAGGGCCGGTGGAATGGGTGGTGTGTTTGGTTTACCCCCCTCCCCGCCCCGACGAATTGCGTTTCTTTTGGTTGGCTGTAAGAACATTTTAGGAGATCCCATTTCCTTTTCTCTTTCCTCTCAGTTCCTCTCCCTAAACCCTTCTCGCTTCTACCCTTTTATATCAAACGAACTTTTCCCGTACCTTGGAATACTCGAGGTTGACAGGAATCCGAAGTCTCTGGTGAGACAGAATGACTTGCCCTGGTCACATCTGGATGGTGCGAGGACCTGTGACTGAACAGCAGAGAGGAGACCTCACTCCCCTAAGCATGCCCCCATGGACAGGAGTCCAGACTTACTAACTCTGGACACCTTCTGGACATCCTCCTCCCACCCCCACCCCCATTTGCAGTCTTAACTCTTCCAGTGCCCTGTAATGGAGGTTTTTCGTTCCTTTAAGGACAATTTTATTTTTTTCATTTTTGGTACTTTTGAAAGTCCCCAGATGGATTTGTATTCAACTTCTTTATTTATTGCCGGAGACGCTTTCATGTTTTCAAACAAATGGTTCCGCTTTGAAGGAGACCAGTAATTTGTGTGAATGTATAATGCAAGAACATTTTTCTTACTTTGAGAAGACCTCAGAACAGATAGAACAATGCTGAATTCAGGAATGGGGATATCACAGCAACATGTTCTTTTATGCAGGAATGTTGAAAGGGTTAAAAAGATGTTTGTATATTAGACAGCAGCTCAGAAGTAGCCTCCTACAGATACCAAGATGTGGAGAACTGGAAGTAAAGATTAGCTATTTAAGCAAATAATTAGGACACAATTAAGGCCAATTTGGCTTCTTGCTGAGGGTAAATTAGACTCTCAGAGAAACAGGCCGATTACCCTCAGGAAGAAAGAGGGTAAAAGATCCTTCACTAACTTTTTTTGAGTTTGGTCTGATCTAGCTTGTTCCCGCAGAAATGCTACAAACAAGTGCCCTCACAAGGCCTGACTGATCAAAATCCTCCAGAAATGGAGAAGGGGTCTTTACCACCCTCTTCTCCAACTTCAATTCTGGAACAATTCACATATTAATAAAACATAAAGCAGCATGCTTCCATGAAGCTATTCAGTTTATTTCTGGTGTCTCTCACTCTTAATATTCTAAAGAGAAGAGGTTGGCTTCATTGACACGTTTCGGGAAATATCAATGTTCTGGAGCTTGATGTTGGAAGGTGTCTGCTACTAGGCATGCATAGAGGGTGCCTGATAATTCTTCAGCTGAGCTTTCGCCAATCCAAGAAGACACAATTTTCAGCCATTTCTTACAAAAAGCAGTGCCTATTCATTGAATTCAGTGGGAAGACGGTCAGGTCAGGTAATGCCATGTTGTACTCTGCTCACATAAAATAAGACACCACTCTGGTGGTGAGGAGTGGTAAAAACAGATTTTTAAGGGTGACCTCTGAAAATACAAAATTAACTTTTAAATTCCTTGAAGATTTTATTACTGTAGGTGTTATCACCATCATTATAAACCCTACATAGACTCTCTAGAATGATGACTGGTAGCTTAATCTTAACTATAGTATAGTTTCTTCTTAAACACCTTTCAGAGCCACGGGCCACTCCTTCCAGCTGCCTAGCCAGCAAGTCCTCAGAGATGTGTTTGTATGTGTGTACTGTTGTTTTTCCATTAAGTCGAATAATTAGATAGCTAAATCTGCTATAAAAATTAAGCACTTCAAGGAGGATTAAAAGGAGCTTTTAATTTTAGATAATTGAGGGTTGTATTTTATGCTAATCTTTTTTTTTTTTACACTTGTGACATTAAGAATTTATTTAGGTCGTAATAGTTTCACATTATTTTGTTTTTAATCATTTGCAGTGTTCTGAGTAACACATTGAAACATTTTTTAAAGACATGAGATAAAATGGTGTGTTTTTTTGTTTTTTGTTTTTTAAGTACAACCACAACTATAAAGTAGAGGAACTTAAGAAGACAAAGACCAAATCTGCTTCATACACAGATGGGGCAATCTAATACACAACACAACATGAATCTTTCCAAACAAGTTTGCTAAGAAACAGCTCCCATATTTAGTGTTAAAAATAAAGCAATCTTCTCTTCTCATTTAGAAAAATCAAGACATCATTTGATTAATAAAGCCTATTCTTCCCCCAGTTTTACACTTGCTTGTCTTCATTTAGAAACTGTAAATTCGGGGGGCGGAGCAAGATGGCGGAGGAGTAGGAGACCTGGATTTCGTCTCCTCTCAGGAATTCAGCTGGATAGGGATCAAACCATTCTGAACACCTACAAACTCAACAGGAGATCGAAGAAAAGAAGAGCAACAACTGTCTCAGCAGAAAAGCGACCACTTTCTGGAAGGTAGGACGTGCGGAGAAGTGAATCCGAGGCGATATTCGGGAGGATAGACGGCGGGGGAGGGGCCTCCGTCGGCCACTTCTGGCAAGTGACAGAACCACGGAGCACAAAATCAGAACTTTTAAAAGTCAGCTCCGCCGAGGGACGTCACTCTGGTGGCTCAGCGGGGGGTGGAACCCTCCGGGACAGTGTGGTCTCAGGACCCTCGGGGTCACAGAAAGACCGGGGGTGCCTGAGGGCAGCAGAGCTCCCAGGTAACGCAGCAGGGAAGCCGGCTGCAGAGGCGGAGCCCAGGCGCGGGCTCTCAGCTGGGGTTGCCATTAACCGCGATCCGCGGCCCAGTCGGGCCCCTGCTCCTCCAGCAGGGACCCCACAAGCGGCCGATCCGGGGAGACTCACCTTCCTCCCCTGGGAGGAGCCGCGCGGGAGCGCACCGCAGGGATCTGCTGGGTTTGGAGACTCCAGACCGGGTCCGGTGCCAAAGATAGAAACGCGTGGTCACAGGCCGGTTGAGCACGGAGTGCAGCTGCAGACCGGGGAGACGGGAGTGACTGACGGCTTTTCTCTGGGGGCTCACTGAGGAGCGGGCCCGAGTTCTCGGCTCCTCCGGGGCGGAGATTGGGAGGCCGCCATTTTCACTCTCGGCCTCCAAAGCTGTGCGGAAAGCTCGCAGGGAACAAAAGCCGCGGAGAGCAAACCCGAGCAGATTACTTAGCCAGGAGGGGGCAAGGGCGGGGCAATTCCGCCTCCGGCAGAGACATTTGGGAACCACGGCAACAGGCCCCTCCCCAGAAGATCAGCGAGAACAGGCAGCCAAGACCAAGTTTACCGATCAATGAGAACGGCAGAACTCCAGCGCTAGGGGAATGCTGCACATAGAATTCACGACTTTTTTACCATGATTCCTTAGTCTTTTAAAGTTAATTTTTTTTTTAACTGTCTTTTTGTCTTTTTATTTCTTTTTGAATTTTTCTTTTTCCCTTTTTCAAACAACATCTTATCAATCCCTTTTTTAAAAAAAAACATTTTTATTTTTCATTTTTAGAGTCATATTCTATCCCTTCATAGTAGTTACCCATATTTTTGGCTTATATATATAAGTTGTTCTCTCTTTAAAATTTTGAGATAGTTTCTTCTAACAGATTAAAATATACCCTAAATCTCTAGTATATGGTGTTCTCTATTCCCCTGCCTGATCACATCCTCTCCCTTTTTTTTTTTTCTTTTTTCTTTTTTTAAATCCTCTTTCTTTTTTCAAACAACTTCTTATCAATTCCTTTTATAAAATTTTTTATAATTTCCATTTTTACAGTCATTTTCCATCCCTTCATCATATCAACCCTTATTTTTGTACATATATAAGTTTTTCTTTCTTTAAAATTTTGGGAGACACTTTCTTCTAAAAGACCAAAACACACCCCAAATCTAGTGTGTGGCACTGATCTATATACCATATAGATCATATTTGATCACATTCTGGTTTTTCTTTTGTTGTTGTTCTTTTGTTTTGTTTGTTGTTGTTTTTATCTTTATCTTTTTCTTTTTTTTTCTTTTTTTTTTTTCTCTCTTTCCCCTTCTTATCCCACTGCTTCAGGTCTTTTCTGATTTGTTTAGAGTATATTTTCTGGGGACGTGGTTACTCTGCTAGCATTTTGTTCTCTCATTAATCTATTCTCCTCTGCACAAAATGACGAGACGGAAAAAATCACCTCAACAAAAAGAACAAGAGGCAGTACCGACTGCCAGGGACCTACTCAATACGGACATTAGTACGATGTCAGATCTAGAGTTCAGAATCATCACTTTAAAGATACTAGCTGGGCTTGAAAAAAATATGGAAGTTATTAGAGAAACTCTTTCTGGAGAAGTAAAAGAGCTAAAATCCAACCAAGTAGAAATCAAAAAGGCTATTAATGAGGTGCAATCAAAAATGGGGGCACTAACTGCTAGAATAAATGAGGCAGAAGAGAGAATCAGTAATATAGAAGATGAAATGCTGGAAAATAAAGAAGCTGAGAAAAAGAGAGATAAACAACTACTGGATCATGAGGGCAGAATTCGAGAGATAAGTGATACCATAAGACGAAACAACATTAGAATAATTGGGATCCCAGAAGAAGAAGAAAGAGAGAGGGGGGCAGAAGGTATAATGGAGCAAATTATAGCAGAGAACTTCCCTAATTTGGGGAAAGAAACAGGCATGAAAATCCAGGAAGCACAGAGAACCCCTCTCAAAATCAATAAAAATAGGTCAACTCCCCGACATCTAATAGTAAAACTTACAAGTCTCACAGACAAAGAGAAAATCCTGAAAGCAGCTCGGGAGAAGAGATATGTAACCTACAATGGTAGAAACATTAGATTGGCAACAGACCTATCCACAGAGACCTGGCAGGCCAGAAAGGACTGGCAGGATATATTCAGAGCACTAAATGAGAAAAATATGCAGCCAAGAATACTCTATCCAGCTAGGCTGTCATTGAAAATTGAAGGAGAGATAAAAAGTTTCCAGGACAAAAAAAAACTAAAGGAATTTGCAAACACAAAACCAGCCCTACAGGAAATCTTGAAAGGGGTCCTCTAAGCAAAGAGAGACCCTAAAAGCAACATAGACCAGAAAGGAACACAGACAATATATGGTAACAGTCACCTTACAGGCAATATAATGGCACTAAATTCCTATCTTTCAATAGTTACCTTGAATGTAAATGGGCTAAATGCCCCAATCAAAAGACACAGGCTAACAGACTGGATTAAAAAACAAGATCCATCGATATGCTGTCTGCAAGAGACTCATTTTAGACCCAAAGACACCCCCAGATTGAAAGTGAGGGGGTGGAAAACCATTTACCATGCTAATGGACACCAAAAGAAAGCTGGGGTGGCAATCCTTATATCAGACAAATTAGATTTTAAACCAAAGACTGTAATAAGAGATGAGGAAGGACACTATATCATACTTAAAGGATCTATCCAACAAGAAGATCTAACAATTGTAAATATCTATGCCCCTAACATGGGAGCAGCCAATTATATAAGGCAATTAATAACAAAAGCAAAGAAACACATCAACAACAATACAATAATAGTGGGGGACTTTAACATCCCCCTCACTGAAATGGACAGATCATCTAAGCAAAAGATCAACAAGGAAATAAAGACTTTAAATGACACACTGGACCAAATGGACTTCACAGACATATTCAGAACATTCCACCCCAAAGCAACGGAATACACATTCTTCTCTACTGCCCATGGAACATTCTCCAGAATCGACCACATCCTAGGTCATAAATCAGGTCTCAACCGGTACCAAAAGATTGGGATCATTCCCTGCCTATTTTCAGACCACAATGCTTTGAAACTAGAACTCAATCCCAAGAGGAAAGTCGGAAAGAACTCAAATACATGGAGGCTAAAGAGCATCCTACTGAAGAATGAATGGGTCAACCAGGAAATTAAAGAAGAATTAAAAAAATACATGGAAACTAATGAAAATGAAAACACAACTGTTCAAAATCTTTGGGATGCAGCAAAGGCAGTCCTAAGAGGAAAGTATATAGCAATACAAGCCTTCCTCAAGAAACAAGAAAGGTCTCAAGTACACAACCTAACCCTACACCTAAAGGAGCTGGAGAAAGAACAGCAAATAAAGCCTAAACCCAGCAGGAGAAGAGAAATCATAAAGATCAGAGCAGAAATCAATGAAATAGAAACTAAAAGAACAGTAGAACAGATCAACGAAACTAGGAGCTGGTTCTTTGAAAGAATTAACAAGATTGATAAACCCCTGGCCAGACTTATCAAAAAGAGAAGAGAAATGACCCAAATCAACAAAATCATGAATGAAAGAGGAGAGATCACAACCAACACCAAAGAAATACAAACAATTATAAGAACATATTATGAGCAACTCTATGCCAGCAAATTAGATAACCTGGAAGAGATGGATGCATTCCTAGAGATGTATCAACTACCAAAACTGAACCAGGATGAAATAGAAAACCTGAACAGACCTATAACCACTAAGGAAATTGAAGCAGTCATCAAAAATCTCCCAAAAAACAAAAGCCCAGGGCCAGATGGCTTCCCAGGGGAATTCTACCAAACATTTCAAGAAGAATTAATACCTATTCTTCTGAAACTGTTCCAAAAAATTGAAACGGAAGGAAAACTTCCAAACTCATTTTATGAGGCCAGCATTACCTTGATCCCCAAACCAGACAAAGACCCCATCAAAAAGGAGAATTACAGACCAATATCCCTGATGAACATGGATGCAAAAATTCTCACCAAAATACTAGCCAATAGGATCCAACAGTACATTAAAAGGATTATTCACCATGACCAAGTGGGATTTATCCCTGGGCTGCAAGGTTGGTTCAACATCCGCAAATCAATCAATGTGATACAGTACATTAACAAAGGAAAGAACAAGAATCATATGATCCTCTCGATAGATGCCGAAAAAGCTTTTGACAAAGTACAGCATCCTTTCTTGATCAAAACTCTTCAGAGTATAGGGATAGAGGGTACATACCTCAATATCATAAAAGCCATCTATGAAAAACCTACAGCAAATATTATTCTCAATGGGGAAAAACTGAGAGCTTTCCCCCTAAGGTCAGGAACGCGGCAGGGATGTCCACTATCACCACTGCTATTCAACATAGTATTGGAAGTCCTAGCCACAGCAATCAGACAACAAAAAGAAATCAAAGGCATCCAAATTGGCAAAGAAGAAGTCAAACTCTCACTCTTTGCAGATGATATGATACTTTATGTGGAAAACCCAAAAGACTCCACCCCAAAACTGCTAGAACTCATACAGGAATTCAGTAAAGTGGCAGGATATAAAATCAATGCACAGAAGTCAGTGGCATTCCTATACACCAACAACAAGACAGAAGAAAGAGAAATTAAGGAGTCGATCCCATTTACAATTGCACCCAAAACCATAAGATACCTAGGAATAAATCTAACCAAAGAGACAAAGGATCTGTACTCAGAAAACTATAAAATACTCATGAAAGAAATTGAGGAAGACACAAAGAAATGGAAAAACGTTCCATGCTCATGGATTGGAAGAACAAATATTGTGAAGATGTCAATGCTACCTAGAGCAATCTACACATTCAATGCAATCCCCATCAAAATACCACCCACTTTTTTCAAAGAAATGGAACAAATAATCCTAAAATTTGTATGGAACCAGAAAAGACCCCGCATAGCCAGAGGAATATTGAAAAAGAAAAGCAAAGCCGGTGGCATCACAATTCCGGACTTCAAGCTCTATTACAAAGCTGTCATCATCAAGACAGCATGGTACTGGCACAAAAACAGACACATCGATCAATGGAACAGAATAGAGAGCCCAGAAATGGACCCTCAACTCTATGGTCAACTAATCTTCGACAAAGCAGGAAAGAATGTCCAATGGAACAAAGACAGTCTCTTCAACAAATGGTGTTGGGAAAATTGGATAGACACATGCAGAAGAATGAAACTGGACCACTTCCTTACACCACACACAAAAATAGACTCCAAATGGTTGAAAGACCTCAATGTGAGACAGGAGTCCATCAAAATCCTAAAGGAGAACACAGGCAACAACCTCTTTGACCTCAGCCGAAGCAACTTCTTCCTAGAAACATCGCCAAAGGCAAGGGAAGCAAGGGCAAAAATGAACTATTGGGACTTCATCAAGATAAGAAGCTTTTGCAAAGCAAAGGAAACAGTTAACAAAACCAAAAGACAACCGACAGAATGGGAGAAGATATTTGCAAATGACATATCAGATAAAGGGCTAGTATCCAAAATCTATAAAGAACTCATCAAACTCAACACCCAAAGAACAAAGAATCCAATTAAGAAATGGGCAGAAGACATGAACAGACATTTTTCCAAAGAAGACATCCAAATGGCCAACAGACACATGAAAAAGTGCTCAATATCGCTCGGCATCAGGGAAATCCAAATCAAAACCTCAATGAGATATCACCTCACACCAGTCAGAATGGCTAAAATTAACAAGTCAGGAAACGACAGATGTTGGCGGGGATGCGGAGAAAGGGGAACCCTCCTCCACTGTTGGTGGGAATGCAAGCTGGTGCAGCCACTCTGGAAAACTGTATGGAGGTTCCTCAAAAAGTTGAAAATAGAGCTACCATATGATCCAGCAATTGCACTACTGGGTATTTACCCCAAAGATACAAAAGTAGGGATCCGAAGGGCTACGTGCACCCCGATGTTTATAGCAGCAATGTCCACAATAGCCAAACTGTGGAAAGAGCCAAGATGTCCATCGACAGATGAATGGATAAAGAAGATGTGGTATATATATTCAATGGAATATTATGCAGCCATCAAAAGGAATGAGATCTTGCCATTTGCAACGACGTGGATGGAACTGGAGGGTATTATGTTGAGTGAAATAAGTCAAACAGAGAAAGACATGTATCATATGATCTCACTGATATGAGGAATTCTTAATCGCAGGAAACAAACTGAGTGTTGTTGGAGTGGGGGGTGGGGTGGGAGGGATGGGGGGACTGGGTGATAGACACTGGGGAGTGTATGTGCTCTGGTAAGCGCTGTGAATTGTGCAAGACTGTTGAATCTCAGATCTGTACCTCTGAAACAAATAATGCAATATATGTTAAGAAAAAAAAAAAAAGAAGAAGAAGAAGAAGGTAGCGGGAGGGGAAGAATGAAGCGGGGGAAATCGGAGGGGTAGACGAACCATGAGAGACGATGGACTCTGAAAAACAAACAGGGTTCTAGAGGGGAGGGGGGTGGGAGAATGGGTTAGCCTGGTGGTGGGTATTTAGGAGGGCACATTCTGCATGGAGCACTGGGTGTTATGCACAAACAATGAATCATGGAACACTTCATCTAAAACTAATGTTGTAATGTAAGGGGATTAACATAAGAATAAAAAAATTAAAAAAAAAAAAAAAAAAAAAAAAAAAAAAAAGAAACTGTAAATTCAGGAGAAAAGAACAGTTTTGTTATGGTATAAAAATCTTAGGAACAAATTACAAATATTCAATTTTTTAACAAACAAAAATGTTTGCCTTCCCAAAATGTAAACATCCAGTAAATAAAACAAACATAATATTCCAGGTATAGAAACACCAATAATTTGCTTATGAAAGAGGTGTATTTGGTGGTAACATTTTTGTTTAATATAAAAGCACTTTACCAAAAGAGTCTGACCATTATTATCTAGTCTTCCCCCTCACCCAGTTTCCTTATCGGAGTAGAAACTCATCAATTTCTATAGAATTTTGGCTATAGGACCAGGCCAAGGAAAAGTCTGAAATATCTAAGTCATTTGTCTGGAGAAAAGTGTTTTCTTGAGACTTGGAGGCAGTTAGTTATTCATCACTTTGCGCTTAAAAGCATTCCTCAGTGAACTTCTTCCTTACAGCCTTTAGAATAAAGCACAGGATCTGGGCTCCCGGAAGGGGTTGCTTCCAGCTGGAACACCTACCAGCAAGGCATCCTTGCAGGCATTCTGCATGCAGTACTGTTGAAGCTCTGCAGCTGCCTGCGAGACCTTGATCCTCTCCTCGCCGGCCTCCAGCTTGAGCGGCTCCACCAGACGCTGCAGGGCGTTCATGCTGGCCCCGGAAGACATGGCGGCGGCGCTGGGCTCCGAAGGCGGGGGAGCTGGGCTGGGGGAGCCGCGAGGCCACAAGCGCGAGCCCCGCGCCGGGGCGGGGAAACTATTTTATGCTAATCTAAACGGAAGTAAAACAGATTAATCAGTTTGAGGGAAAAGCCCACTTCCAAGTCAAATTATTTTTAAATTAAGTATTATTGGACATGTTCCACACTATAAGCCTCCTTCCATTAGTGTACATAACCGTATTATCTGGACCCATTAACATGCTTCCCTGTACTCTGAGTTATTCATGTTCCTGAAGGGAAAGGTTAAAATGTACCAAGTTAAAAAAAAAAAAAATTGGCATGAAATCAAGTTGTAATCTAAAAGCCCAAAAGAACAACTCTGCTTAATTAAAATACTAAGAAATGGGCATTTGTTAAAGAAAATTTGCCTTATATTTCTTATTCCCTTCTTTTAAAAAAAAAAAAATGACAGAATAGAATTTAACCATATATTTAACTCAAGGAGGTATCTTCTGGGGTTTTCCCTGTGTGAACCACACCAAAACATGAACACAACACACCTAACGCTGGGTAAAGTGGAAATCACAGGAGACTATGGGGGAGAAATTCACACTTGCTCAGAGGGCACACAGAAACCCTAGCTCAAAAGAAAACTCATTGTTTGGGGCCAGCGAGCTCTCGGTAACATGCTTTCTGTTTTCTCACTAAGGTCTGCTTGCTGCCACCAGGAGACAGCAGTGACATGTATGGCCATCTTGGACATGCCTGACTTCCTAATACCACTTGAGATGGACAACATTGGACACCAAGCAATCCTAGTGCACAGGTCCTCCAAGGACTCTAAATATACCACTCATGCTGTAAATCATTTAAGCCACGGCTCTCCCTAAGGCTGCTCTTGGGAAAGAGGAAAGTGAGTTACAAAGAAAGAAATGGCAACTACATATGGGCACCAGGCATCTGGGGGGCAGAAGGGCCTAATTATTCCCCCAATGGGCTGCTTGAGGCAAAGAACCTCAGACCCAAGGTCTGTGCAGATCTTTGAAATATGTCCAGAAATGCATTTTACATGAAGTTGGATTTTTTTTTAAGAAAAATAGCAACATTAATAAAAGAAGTGGTGTGGTTTTTCTGTGAGCAGGTTTTTTAAGGAGCTTGGGCATTTAGAAGTTACTATGAACAGTGAACAAGTCCTAGGAATAGGGATGTTCCCAGGCTATGAGCCAAGCCATGACATGAGAAAGTGGGAGGGAGGCTTAACCCAGGGCTTGTCTAGGCAACACAGGATACTAACTCTCCCAAGCCGACTTCCCACCCCAGTCTTGACCTTTATCAAATATTTTTTGAGATTACTTGTAAATGAGTGCCTTTTCTCTTCTCTGAAGACAAGGAATATGGCAGAGGGTGAAACGAAGGTCAGGGGAAATCTGTTATAAGATATCCATGTTCCCATTGCTACTTAATAAGCAATTAGCCACTTGATTAAGGAGAGGATAAGTAGGATTTCAACATTGAGACACACACCCTGTAAGATTAGTTGATGTGTGGTATTTGATGGTGACAGCAGGATGGTATCAAGTCTCCTTTCTTCCAAGGCTTGAGTCCTATGTAGAAGCAAAACTTCATGTACGAATTTCTGGGTGTTTGCCAAACTCTAACTAGGTTTCCAAGAATAATGTGCTCATTCTATCAGGCCATGCCTCCTCTTCCCAAGCTTCAAGTGTGGTAAGTCATCAGAATTTGACCCTAAGACTATCTGCAAATGACAAAGCACTTTATCATATCCCCACTGAGTCACAGAAGTCCACTTACTGCCAGTCCTCCCCGAGACTAGACTTTGTTCAAAGAATCAAGGCTCATACTCCACGAAAAAAATTAACCTTAATCCCTTTAAATCCTACAAAAACCAATGTTTTGAGCCAAGAGCAAAGATTTATTTGCATAGTTAAGCAAAATACTTTGATTCTAAGTTTCCTTACCATCCCACTCTCATTTTCTGTATTGTGTATTCATTCTCTTTTCCCCTTCAGTTTTACTGTATGTGGAAAAAAGCAAAGCTTCAAAAGCCTCAGTCTGAGTTCAACAATGAACTTGGCCCTACACTACTCCTACCCCAACGACATGAACTTGTCTGTTCCAGAGATACAAAAGAAGTGAAATACTTTTTGAAACTGCTGCCTCCTATCACACTACAGTGTGATAAGAACACAAGTCTAAAGTACAAAGATTATATTTAACTGGTGTTTTCCTAGTGTTTCAACAAGCCCCTTCTGAAACCCAGTTCTTTTTACACTTGGGAAAGCAACAAGTCCTACAACAGACCCAGAATTCACTCTAGCAAGAAAATCAATAGTTCAGGCTAGTTTAACTTTTTATTTTTTTAAGTAGGTTCCACCTCTCATGTGGGGCTTGAACTCACGATCCCAACCTTAAGAGTCACATGCTCTATTGACTGAGCTAGCCAGGTGTAATCTCCTGATCACACAGGAGAACGTGGACACATCACAGCACACATCTGTTCACAGATGAAAACAGCTTACCACAGTAATGGTAAAAAAGAATTCCACTAGTTTTCCCAGTACCTTTGATACCGAATCCAGGAACCTATTCTCTCACTGTAAACACTGGAGTGGATCAAGTGCTGCTCTCTTAAAGAAGAAAAAGGGACTAATATGTACTGTTTTCCATCCCAGCTGGCTGCATGATCACAATCCTCTCTGCAGCTTAATGACACAAAGAAACGTAGCCATTTCCCCCACCCCACCCCAAACTGCCAAACTAGAGTTTTTGAAGGAAGTGGGCCTTTTTCTTAAAAGATTCATTAAGGAAGGATTTTGTTGAGAACCACTGATTTGTTGAGTCATTACTCTGCCCTAAGCAATTCAGCAGATGTTTCATATACATTATTTCATTTATTCCATGACTGAATTCAGACCCGTTCAATTGCAGAAGCTATGTGGTAGACAGAAGAGAGCAAGAGTTCACCATGAGGAGATTCTAAACATCTGCCTTTCCAGTAATGCTGACCCACAGTTCTTGTCCGTTCTTATTTCTTCTCACCCTGCTGCTCTTCCCACTGGACCTTTTGTCTGATTCTTCCCAATTAGTTACAGGCGAATCCTCCATTACCCAGGTCCAGAACAACAGCCGTGTGCACAGAACCTCATTGGACCCCCAAGAAAAAGATGTTTATTTCTCCTTTTCTGTCACCACAAATTTCTTGTTAACAACCTAAGACTCATTTTTGTAATTTAAACAAAACCCATAATTCTCTCCTAGAATGACATAAGGATAATACCAAGCAAGCTCACAAATGACAAAAGATGCAAAACTAATTGAAATGTTCATCCTTCCTGCAATGTCTCTTCAACAGAAAAGTAGAATCCGTGCTGCCACCTAGTGGCAAGCCAAACAAGTCAGGTCGTATCCTGGATGAAAACAGGTCAGAGGCCCAACATCTGATTTCCTTGCCTAATATGAGGCATTTCTACTCCTTACCTTCCTGAAGGAAAAAAAAAAAAAAAAAAAATCACAGCAACATTTCCCAAGCAATCCCTCCTCCAGAGTCCCAGTCCCATCATGAGAATACAGCAACCCAAGTCTGGCCTGTGACACAGACTACTTCACACGAATCTTTCCTCAGACTGCTTTCAGGTCAGTTCGTCCAGTGCTATGGTCCAGCAGGGATCACACAGGAGAACGTGCACACATCCACACCACGCATCTGTTCACAGTGTGTACACAGTGATTCTGATGTCCGTGGCTTCAAACACCTCTTCAATCATTGCAGATACATTTTCCCATTGCAGACGATCAAGACCACATCCAATCCTGAAAAAGACAAACAGCTCCACGGGTTGTGATGAAGGTACCTAGGAAATCGTTTCTTCCCTCTTCCTTTAGGCTGCACCCACCCAGAGCATAAAGACAAATGATCTGGTCTCACACCCATGGTGGGAGTTTGGAAGTGAATTCCTGTTGTGAGTCACCTCATCTGTTCCTAGATGGCCCAACGTCCAACAGCTATCACTTCTCTTCTGCTAATAAGATGCCACTTCTCAGTTGTTTGAGGCTACCTTGAGAAAATGGGTGACTGCGGTGACACGGGAGACTCACTATCCTTCTTTATTGATAAAAACTAGCTGGGATTTTAAAAACACACTTATAATAATGAAATGCTAAGGAAGATAAAAAGAGGCACAAAGGACAAGATCTTGGCAAAAAGGAAATCAAAATGAAATGCTGGGAAATGCCAAGCCGATTACAGTTCAGGTCTTTGCAACACCCTGGTGAGAAACCTGAGTCAGCCCACAAAACTCTCCTACCTGGCACCTTTCTTCTAAGATGTTACTTTATTGATCCTCAATATCCCTAAAGGGGGAAAGACTCAAAATTGCTAATTTCATATAGTCTGATAATTTAAGTCCGTAAAAAAATTGTGATAAAAACACGTAACAGTTTCTGATACAGAAGACATGAATACATTACAGCCCAGGGTAAGTGAGGGATTTTGTAGCCACATTTATAAGTAACTTGGGGCTTAGAACAAACCTGCATGCATGGTCAGCACAGACTCAAAATTAGACTGACAGGAAGAGAAATGACCCCAAGAGCCTACTCCCTAAAAAGAAAGTAAAGAGGATATTGAACCCCCAATGCCATTCCCTCAGGCTCCCAATATCGAGGGTCTAATACATTACATAAGGGACCTATCCTCTGGCTACTACCACACTGACCACAACAAGCATGCAGTTTAAGGCAGTGATAATTTACAACCTTCTTTGCACCAGATTAATAAGCTTGGGACACGTGAAATGGCCCAGAAGAATATCACAATTGCTCAGTCTTGGTTCTTAGGCTTTTACTGCTTCAAGAACAGAGCCTCAGCCTCAGGCAGAAGATGCCCAGAATTCAACAAAGATGACTAACCAACAGATCCTCCCTACAAAGTAGGCTGAAGCAGGTGTGTTTTAATTATCCTGATTCATTCAACCCAGGCTAAGAAATGGGTATAATGTGGCCTAAAGTCTGATCACTGGTTCACTGGTGATTTTTAGAAGTTTTTAAATTTGTCCACTTTTAAGCCTATATTTTGGGTTAAGCTTTCAAGACAGACAGCAAATCCCACCACTCAGTACAAGTATTTAGGGCCCTGGATTTCCTTGCCTGGGCATGGAGAGATCGGTGACTCCATTCTTCAGACAGTGGGACTTCATGGCCTCTAAACTCTTCTGTAAGTTTTCATAAGTTGGCTTATGTGAAGCCCTTTTCTTTGTAATCTGAGTACAAAGAATGAATTCAAACTTTCATTAGTCCAAAATGACAGCCAAAGAAGAGCCATCACATTCTCCCAACATCCTGATAATTAAAATAAGTGTATTTCTATAGAAGAGTTCAGAGCAGAATGACAAATGTCATACTGTCTTTTCCAGTTATGGGAGGCCCTCAGGAAAATCTACTAAACGGGGCCTGAGAAACCCAGACACTGCCACGTGATAACCTTTCCTTTTCCCAAAAAGCCCATATTAGCAGGCAATGCCTATTGTCTATTGTTTTTAAGCAAGGTAGGTCAAAGTCTTTGTGCCACTTCCAAGAGATAAGCAATATATCTGCAACAAGGAAGAACCCATACCACCTGAAAACTTCCTGTTAAGTCTATTTAGAAATCATGCTTATTTGCTTTTCGTTTCTCTATAGAACAAAGAGAAATTGGTAGTGTTCCAAACAAGACTGGAAGCCACATCGGCCTTAAGGAGAGCATCCAAAGACCTTAAGACATGTCCACACTCAGTGTGCTGTCCAAATCAGACGCGTAGTGGGTTGGTTGCTCTAAGTGACCTAGCACCATCACCAAGAAGCTACACTCCTTCTGGGGCCTGAAGACCACTTGGAGAGTGAAAGAATCCCACATTGAGGCAAAAGGCAGGAAAGGAGTTAAGTAATACTAGGCACTGCATTCAATAGGGAAGAATGAGAGAAAAACTCCTTTGGGCAATCTGTCTTTTGAGAACCTACTGTTTCTATCGCACTCTAATTAGGAGAGAACTGAAATATGTGGGACATCCCTAACTTTTCCAACTCTCAGAACAGAGGCTTTTGGTGGCTGTCACAGTACTCTTCACCGTGGAGCTGAGATGCAGCCTCATGTTCCTTTCTAACCCAGTGCTCCACAGAGCCACCACCACTTGATCTAAGTGAGCATGAGATCAGAAGCTTTTTGTCATCTTTGGTTGTCTAGAATCATGATTGACAAATGCAGTACAGCCCATGTGTTCACCAGTCCTTATGACCTAGTGAGAAATTGACATAGTGAGAATTGACCCCCATCTTACCAAGTAATATATATATCGCCCATCTCTCTTCAGAACAGCCACTTCTCCAGATTTCTTTTCTAAGAAAAAGTCATTTAATAGTAGAAAGGTAAAAAAACAAAAACAAAGCACCAATCTGCATTCTTCAATTTGAAAAAAAAATCTTTACAGATCTGAGTTCACTTCAGAGCTAAAAATAATTTTCAATTCTGAAGAAACACTCTGTAACACTTTCCTCCTTCCTTAACTTCCAGCTTTCTTATTCATTTTTTGTTCTTTTCCTCTTACCCCATCTTTTGTCCTGATCATATTTTCAAATACACCCATACTCACTTTAAAAACTTCAGTGATTTTTTTTACAAAGGGTTATTTATTGTGCTAAGCATTGTGGAGAACATAGATATATAAAAGTTTCTAATGACCAAAGAGTTTTCAATGAAGAGACAGTGTCATGTTTACAAAGAACTACGATTAAAAAGTTAAGAAATTGTTTTAAAGCAATCACCAGGGGAGACTGGCCCAATAAGCCTGGACTATGCTCTAAACAACTGTTACAGAAGCTCTACAGGTGGTTCTAACACGTATCTCTGGTTTAAAGTCTCGGTAGAAAGTGATGAGAAAGGTAAGGAAGAGGTTTCTAAACTCCTCTTTGAAGAGTAAGTACAATATGGGTAAACAAAGGATCTTGAATGCTGAGTTAATACCTGTGGAACTGAAGCGAAGCACTTCAGTTATTAAAGGTTTCAGAAAAGTAGAGTAATATCAAAAAAGTTTTAAGACAGAGGAAGAGATTAGAAACCTTTACAAGAATTCAAGTTTGGTGTGATAAAGACCCAAACTAGAGGCTACTTTTGTAGAGAAAAACCTTAATCTGAAGAGTTATTAAGTACTCAGTGGTTAGGAACCCCACTCTCTGCATGTATATCCTTGTCTACCAATTAAAATATAACAGGAGGTCAAGATGCTCTAGACAAGGCAGACTAATTCAGCTGTTTTTCAAAACTCACGTTGATTTAACAGTTCCTGCACCCCTCCAAATTTCTTCTTGAAGAGGACAGCTATCCCAGCACCCATTCGACAATCCTCACTGATACAGTGCGCTAAAGAGTCTGTTTTGGGGCATGCAAAAAGGTCTCCTTTCACATAAGTGATCTAAAATGTGAAAAGGGAAAGAAAAGGTTTTATTTGATACAGAAAAACACTAAGCTGTTTCTTTCATTTCCCTTTACTGAGTCCCCCACCACTGTCCCTTTTTGATTTAAAACCCGACCTGCAGAACTTAAGGAACTACAACAAATTAAAGTTATGTGTACAAGGATAGTGATGGATGGTTTCTGCCTAGGACTGTATCAGCCTTTCCGAAGTAAATCAGCTGGGGGGGGGGGGGAGACATTGCTTTAATTAAAAAGTGTTTATGCTTTTGACCTCAATTATTCTGAATTTCAGTTCACCGATAAGTTAATAGTTGTTACGCACTCTGCTTCCTTCTGAATCTTCATTAGGGCTGCCGGCCATGATACTAAGTCGCAATTTCCAGAACTTAAGTGTTTCTTCAGCTATGAGAAGGGAAAAGGAAGTAAAAATGCTTAGGCGGCCTGTATGTATTATATTCAAACTGCCTGACCACCCACTTGGCAATTTCTTCCCCCACCATTTATCGCTGAACGTGAGCTCGTTGAGCCTCTAGGAAGTAATACAAAACTACTGGGGCAAGGATGAGGAAGAACGGCTAGGTCGCGGCGGCCGGTCCCCGCCCGCATTTCGCGCTCTCCTGGAGCGCTCCGCTCAGCCAGGGGAAGAAAAGGCGGTCCCTAGGAGGCACCTCCCTTCTCCGCGCCCGAGCAAGGCGGTTTGAGGACAGTCTCCTCTCCGCGGCCTGACCAAAAGTACTTCCCCAGTGGGTTTGGCCCACAAGAAAAAGGGAGGGACTTGGCCACAGTCCCGTCGAGCCGCAACCGAGGAGTGTCCGGACCAGGGGAGTGTACTGCGGAGCTGCAAGAAGCGGGGTGGAAAGGCGGCCTCTCAAGGAAGGCTCACCTCCACCTGCTCTTCGGGGGACAGGGGAAGGAGTCTAAAGAGGCCTCCCATTCTGTGTCCTACCCTAGGGCGGGTCAGCGAGGGCGTACGGCCTGTCCTGGGGTCCGGTGGGAAGGAGCGGGAAGGCTGGCTCAAAACCTCAACGTACCCGGGTTACCCTTCACCTGGAAAGGAGTCGGCCGCTGCAAGGTCCCGCCCCGCGGGGAAGGGCTCCGGATCCGGCCCTGGTAGGTGGGAAGCAGCGGACGAACCTAGACGCGGAGCCAATCCCGCCACAGCCCTTAATTGCACGCACCTAAAATGGCCGCCCACCACCCAGGTCCAGGAGCGGGCGGAAACAAGCCCCTCTAGCTAGTCAGCCAAACTCCCACTCTTTGGTAATGGCCGCCGAACTTCCGGCGGTAAAATCCGTGGAATGTCCCGCCGCCGTCCGGGCATGCGTAACGAGACAGCCCACCGCGAGTGGGGAAGAACGGCGCCTGCGCATTAGTCCCAGGGGTGTGTCTCCAGCGACCTCAGAGAAGGGGGTGGGCAGTTGACAAAGGAGATAGTTAGCGCCTGCGTAATACTATGTTTAGGGCGGTGTTTGAGTTCAAGGATCTGGCGCGTCTAGAAGGCGCCTGCGTATTCCTTCAGCCGGAGATGGTGTCAAATCAGAGAAGTGGGCGTGGCTTCAGGGCACGCCTGCGCGATGCTCCTTCAACTGGGGGTGGGGCGAGCCCGATGCTGGGGGTTAGGGGGCGTGGTCTCAGAGGCGCCTGCGCGGAGGCGGTTGGAGGGAGGCCCCATTCCCCTTTGTTCGGGTTCGCCATTTTGCGAGGCAGCGGCAGTGGCGGCGGCAGCGGCGGCTGGAGCCTCTGATTGGGTTTCGGGGTCCGGTACTGGAGCCAATCAGCGCGGGCAGCGAACCGGGGGAGCGAGGCACGGTGAGTGTGAGGAGCCAATATCCAGCGGCCCAGAGCCGGCCCCAGCGCCCCGATTGGCGGGTCTCGCTGACCACTCAGGAGAGGCCCAGGCGCCCGTCGAGCCCCGGGAGTCTAGCTGAGCCTAGCCGAGCCGGGCGGCTGGCGGCCCCGGCCCGGGGCCTGTTAGTGCCCCGGGCCATTCCCGGCCGGGGCCTGCAGGGGGCCGCGCCGCGCGGGGATGGCGCCCTCGGGAGCGAGCACCCGGGGTCCAGACTCTTGCAGGGGGCCTGTGCCAGTTGGGGATGCGTCCCCCTTCTCCCGGTCCTTAGGCCCAGTTTGTCAGGCCCCAGGCTCGGGGTTGGTGGCCTGCTTGCCACGAATGTCCCTACACTCAGGTCCACGCACGCCCGGGGCTTTGGCGGTCTTCTCCAGATTGCTCGGGCCTCTAACTGAAGCCCGCCCTTGCACTCTCCGTGCTTCGGCCCTCCGGACGGGAAGTCTCCCGCGGGGCCCGCGATCCCCAGCCCTCCGAGAGCCGGGTCTGCCTGTCTGCAGCGCCCCCGGGTCGCGAGTGAGGCCTGGGGAAGGTACGCGCCGCGGCCACAGGGCCCGGGGCGCGGCGGGGAGAGGGAGCCTGCCTGCCCCGCCTCTGCGCTCTGCGGGCCCGCCCCCGCCGTCTCCCGGATCGGGGGAGGGGGTCCGTTAGTGCGCCCACTCCCCTGCCCCGTCGCGCCCCTCCTCTCAGCACGCTCGGCCCGGGTCCCCGGCCCGGCGCCGTTACCACCCCCTTTGGCTCGTCATTTCCTCTTCTCCCCGCCCCGCTCGCCCGGGCAGAACCGCACACCTCCGTCTTGGAGTCCGACCAGGCGGTTTCCCTTTCTTGTCCTGGCTGTGCAGCCGGGCCAGTCCGTTCGGTGCCTGGAACCTCACTCATGAGTGCCAGTCCTGCGCATTCCTTTTCCCGGAGGCTGCACAACTTGTTTCTCATATTATTAGTTTTCTCCATTGCTCATCTTGCGAACTCTCCCTTCTTCGGGAATGTAGAATTCTTTTTTTTTTTTTCTTTAACTTTTCTGTGTCACTTTGCATGTGCCAGGCTTGACTCATTAGTTCAGTCCACAGTCATCTCTTGATTTATTTTTTTAGCATACTTTCTAATTCCATGTTAACGTTTTCTACTCAGATATTTATAGAAACTTAAGAGTGTTGTGGGGTTTCGTTAGGGTGAGACGAAACCTTCATTGACAATCAGGTCTCTAGCAGTTAGTAGGTACCAAGCATCAGTCTGTATGCTGGGGAGAAAGTAGGTAGAGGTCAATAAGAATCTTACCTGCCTGGTGGAGATTAACAAGTGAACAACTAATTAATACTTAAAGGTTAGTGCTATAAGGAGGCCAAGTTCAGTTCTGTGAAGTACTGGTGGGTGAGCTACTAAGAGCCTCGGTGGAAGACTCGATGTTGCCACACTTTTCATTGGTCTTGAAGGACAATAGGATTTCTTCCAACAAGAAAGAAGAGAAGAGCATGTGCAGAGGCACCAAATTGTGCTGTGTTTGAGGGGAAAGGTGGGTGAAGACACTGGGCAGTACTGGTGAGAATTTAGGCAGGAAAGCCCAGGTGATAAAAGCACTTGTATGTCTTGATAAGGATTTTCGGAAATAGTTACTTTTTGGAGGTTCAGATGGAAGAAATCCCGGAGTGTATTTTTTTTCAGGGTCTGAAAAACAAGTTTCTGACCTGTGGGCTTCTGCTCTACAACAGTGGCTGACTTTGGGGGAGGAAAGGAAGATTTTTCTCTTAGGATTTTAAAAGTTTTTATTCATGTGAAGCATCTACTACAGTCCTGGCAAGTACAGTAGGTCTTAAGTATATGGTGCCCATTTTTATGATCACATGAAAGGTCATAAAACTCTCCACTACTAAAACTTTGGAGACTTTTTTTTGTTTTGTTTTCACTTTTTAGAATGCATTTCTCATTGTTTAAATCATGTTGTTAAAGTCATTTTGATTATTACATTATCCACATTAATAGATGGGATAGCATGTCTAAGGTATTTTTTAGAACATTTATATTTGTTTTCTGAATATTCTTTAAACCTTGGTATGTAAAAATGGATATATCTAGCCTCTTTAAAACCACCAGGCATTTTTCACTAGATTTTTTTCTAAAAAGCAGTTACAAATTATAGTCTGGTTGCTGTTGTGCTAGACATCTCTAGAGCCTCCACCTGTCTGCAGAAGAACTTCTTTGCCTAGAATTTAAAGAGATAGTATTCTGGCCTCTAGCTTTCTCTTGACATGGGGCCTTTTAATCTGCTGTTTATATCCTGAAATTTCTCTGTCCTTGTTTTTATGCTGTCTCTTCATTTAGAGTACTCCACCCCCTCCCACATCATCCCATGTATAAATCCTTCTCACACTTTGGACCGCGTCAGGTGCCACATTTTCCTAAAGCCTTCCTTGACTTACCTATCCCCAGGTAGAAGAAATGTCTGTTCTCCCTGCTACTGTTTGACTTTGTTTCTCTCTTAGGGTTCCGGTATAGCTTTTTTCTTCTTTACCAAACGTAAAGACTCTTTGAAGTTAGGATCTTCGTCAGAGTTTTCTTTTTATTTATAAAACCTTCAGAATGGTGACTGGCAAATGATGCCTCATTAGTGGAGACAAGGAGCAAATTAGGAACTCCAATCTGGAATTCCCTCAGACAGTAGGGAAGCTGGACAGTCCTTTGTTCTCTGGTCTTTTATCAAACACAGATCAGGACCCATTTGTTGAGTTGTGAAATCAATTTAGTGGGTAATGCTAATTTTTTATAATACAATAGGAAATAACAATGTGCAGCTTATGTTACATAAAGATAAGCCTTCATGGAAATTTTGTTTCAGTTACTTTTTTCTATGTTATGTGTGCAGTGATTTGTGGTCAAAAAAACTTGAAGGGATGTTACAGTCTTTACCTGGTAGTAATTGTTAAATATAGTAATTTTGAAGGGCTTTTCACATGCTTATGGTTGAGTTTTTGGAAGTTTTAGCTTTAAAATGTGTGTAGGGACACATAGAATAGGTTCCTGGTAGTTAGCTATGTTCAGGGTTCTGCACCTTGAAGTGGGGAGGAAGAGGATTTTCATGCTAGCCGGAATATACACACACTTGCTCTTTGAGGAAGAAACATCCAGAACTGTGTTAGGATCGAGAACTAGACTGAGTAAATCGGGCTGACTTAATTTTGTTCAAATCTTGGACAGAAAAGCACTGGAGGAAAGACAAATGTCACATTGTATTGCAGTTTTACTAACTGAAGCTCAAGATAGTAGTAAGCAGAGGGCTTCATTGAAGCCAGTTGGGTACATGCTCACCCTTAGCAGTCTCAGTATCATGCTGCAACCTGAATCCCTCATTAATGGGAGAGAGAAATGCTCTTAGATTGAGAACTGCTTCCTTTTTTACCCTTCAGGGTACAGTGGATTGAAATGTTTTTAAATTGAAGCGTTTTTATTACTAGCATAAACTAAGAGGAAAATCTGCACGACGTTCTATTTATTACTTATTCTCATGTCCTTCATAAAATAAATTTCTGGGGCGCCTGGGTGGCCCAGTTGGTTAAGCGACTGCCTTCGGCTCAGGTCATGATCCTGGAGTCCCGGGATCGAGTCCCACATCGGGCTCCCTGCTCGGCAGGGGGTCTGCTTCTCCCTCTGCCCTCTTCCCTCTTGTGCTCTCTGTCTCTCATTCTCTCTCTCTCAAATAAATAAATAAAATGTTTAAAAAAAATAAATAAATAAATAAAATAAAATAAAATAAAATAAATTTCTGGAAATTAGTGATCATGGAAAAAATCTCATACAGGAAGGGGATTTGGGTGGCGGGGGGGGGTTGAAAGAGGATGTTCCTTCATGATCCCATTTTTTTAAATCAACTTTATTGAGATACAGTTAACAGACACAAAGGGTAATTATTTTAAGTGTTGGTATGTCTAAGTATGTCACTATGTGACCACCACCATGATAAAAATATATAAAACATATTCATCACCCCAGAAAGTTCCAGATGCTCTATTCTAATCAACTTCCCACCCCTATCCTACCCTGCTTTTCCAGTCCCAGGGAACCACTGACCTGCTTTGTGTCTCTAGATTTCTCTGGCTTTTTGAGAGTTTCATATAAATGGAATCAGTTAGGCTCTTCTGTTATCATTATCCTTAATTCTTCAATTTCATTAGTTTATAAAGATAAATACATTGTACTACAGTTAGAGACAAGGTAGCTTAGGGAAGACCATTTACTTCCCTGGCAGAGTCCCTTAGACCTGAAAACCCAGTTTTCTCTACTGTTCCCAGAATCTCAGGAGCCGACTTAGTCAACCAATTCCAAAGAGAACTGGTATAAAAATCAAAAAGTCAGTTTGTCACTATGCAATGAGAAATAAGTTCATTTGTGTTGCTGATCATATTTGCTTTTTGTTGGCATATTTGTATGTATATCTAAATTATAGTTAGTTGCTGGGTGAGCATTCCATCAGAGCAAGGGTAGTGAGTTAGAGAACCATATGGCCACAGAATAGCATGCAGTGATGGCACAGTCATCCTGTCACTTATTTATGGCTCTTACACCCTTACTCTGCATACCATTTCGTTTATGAGTAATAGGCTACACACACAGTTTAGTATAAAAATTTTCAAACATAAGTAAAATTGAAAGAATTTTACAGTAAACACTAGCATACCCATCACCTAGCATCTTCTGTTAACACTGTACCATACTTATCAGGTATCTATCCATTCATTCATCAATCCATCTTGTTTTTTGATGCATTTCAGAGTGAATTTTATTTATTTATTTTTTATTTTTTTAAAGATTTTATTTATTTATTTGACAGAGAGAGACACAGCGAGAGAGGGAACACAAGCAGGGGGAGCGGAAGAGGGAGAAGCAGGCTTCCCTCCGAGCAGGGAGCCCGATGCGGGGCTCAATCCCAGGACCCTGGGATCATGACCTGAGCCGAAGGCAGACGCTTAACGACTGAGCTACCCAGGCGCCCCTCAGAGTGAATTTTAGACCTAAATATACTTCTTCCTAAATACTTGCACATGCACTTGGATGTATTTTTATTTCTCTCACACCATATTGAGACAGTTTACAAGTGATTAATCTCATCTACCATGTGCGGGTTTATGGAGAGTAGTGCATTTCTTTGCTGACATAATGTGCAGTTCATTTTAGCTCACATAACTTTATCGTTCAAATTTTAGAATTTATGAAGGCCTGGAGAAAAATTGGGGGCAAAGACCTATCTACATTTTACTTATATATACCTGTACCTATCCCATACTTCCAGGGTGAATTACCCTTTGGTAGTTGGTATAATTTTAAATTTTTGAATCAGGTTTGTCTCAGATTCTCAAATACCATTTCCATTTATCTAATTGCGTCCTTATTTTAAAGGAGTGTTTAAGTGAGAAGGGTTAATTTGACCAAGGCCTAGATATTTGATAATATTTAGGGACTTACTCATTTTCTAATGTTTGAAATGATAATGTAGAGACAATATTGTGATATGATGGTAAAGACAAAGAGTCCTACCTCTTTAGAGATAGATGCCAGAGTATTTACAGCATTTTGGAATCCTATAGTGTCTGACATTTACTTCAAAATAATTCAGGGGTGGGTAGAAAGTGGATGAGATGTGTGAAACAGGATTGACCACGGTATAAGAATTGGAGATGGCTGCGGGGGTTCATTAATAATGTTTTCACTACTCTTTTTTTTTTTTCTTTTTTTAAGATTTTATTTATTTGCACACACACATGAGCAAGGTGAGGGGAAGAGGGAGAGAATCGTTTTAAGATTTATTTATTTAGAGAGAGAGAGTGCACTAATGGGGGTAGGGGAAGAAGGAGAGGGAGAGAGAGAATCTTAAGCAGACTTCATGCTGTACACAGAGCCCAAAGCGGGGCTCGATTTCACAACCCTAAGATCATATGACCTGAGCCAAAACCAAGAGTCTGACACTTAACTGACTGAGCCACCTAGGCCGCCCCTATCACTATTACATAGGTTTAGAAATTGCCATAAAGAAAGTTAAAGTGACGGGGCGCCTGGGTGGCTCAGTCGTTAAGTTTCCCCCACTCTTGCATTTGAATACTTAATAGACCTAATTATATCCTACCCTTTATTATGTAGTTTTAACTTCTTTTTTTTTTTAAGTTTTTATTTACTTATTTGACAGAGAAACAGCGAGAGAGGGAACACAAGCAGGGGGAGTGGGAGAGGGAGAAGCAGGCCTCCCGCTGAGCGGGGAGCCCAATGTGAGGCTCGATCCCAGGATGCTGGGATCATGACCTGAGCCGAAGGCAGATTTTAGAGAAACTCGTAGCCTTAATATGTCATATAAAATTTCTTCTTCTATTTAATCTATAAACATTATTTTTGCCGTTAGTATAACAACTTATTCCTTGCCGTGGATTAAAATGCAAATTCCTAAACCTTCACTCAAGCTTTCTTAATACTACTTAATGGAGATTTTGATAAGCAAAATGGTTGACTTCAGGTCTGGGTCATTTCCTTACTAAATAATAAGCCGTGAAGTTTTACACTGCAGACCATGTGTAGCGAACTAGAGTGATACGTTTGGTATTGCATTGGCAGGCAGCAAGTATGTGCTATAAAATAAAGAAACTGTATATCCTCTAAAATACACAGGCAGACCTTAAAACCAGTGTTAAATAGACCTTGTAACAACATGATATTGTAGTTTCATGAGTATTTCTAAGTTGGAAGTGTTGCCCTGGTAGTATCGAAAGGTAAGGCTGCCAATAAAAAATCACTAAAAGCACTTTCAAGACATGTGAAATGGCATTATGGTATTGTTGGCATGAGCGTGCCTTGTAATCCTGGTTACAAATGATGTCAAAAACGAACATTTCCTATTCTCTTACCCGGTTTACTTGCGAATAAAGCACAGCAATAAGTTAATCAATGTTAATCATCTGGCGAGGCTTTTATTAACAATCTCATTTAGTTTCTTTCCCAACCTTTCTAATAGGAGTGCATTTCGCAGTCTTCTAGGATCTCCTGAGTGAAACTCACTGTGGACAGGATTCTAACTTGGAGGGATCATGGAGCAGTATACAGCAAACAGCAATAGTTCGACAGAGCAGATTGTTGTGCAGGCTGGACAGATTCAGCAGCAGGTATGGAAGTAAAACTGCTTTAAACAGCACAGCAATGGAGCCCGGATTGGCACCACTCAGTGGGGAATTATTTAGAGGTCCCAGATCTTATGAATAATAGGTCTGGTGACTCGTGCCGAAGTGCTTTTTGAAGATTGGATTTGTTGCGATTTCTCTCATGTTCCATGTGTTCAGAGCTCTGTATTCAGTCCATGACCACATAGAATTTGCTTTTCTTGGGAGCCTGGTTTAATACTGAATTGCCCATTTCATTTTGCTAAAAGTCAAAACCTAGTCTGTTCTCAGATGGAAATTTGGAGTTTTTGTTTTTTTCTGGATTCAGTTTTGTAGTTCCTCTTTTCCATTAAGCTAGCTTTGTGATCTTTTAAGTCTGTGGCCTTAATGGATAAACCAAGATAGTCAGCATCCAAGAAATCCACTGTTCTTTGATTTGATACGTTACGGTGCTTATTCTGAAAAGCTGTAGTTCAGCATGAGGTTAATACTTAGCCACTCTTATTATGAATAAGCACATACAAGAAAGGAATCCCGTGTTGATTTATTCCTTAATAAGATAGATTGCTTTCTTAGATTTATACAGAGATTACATTTTCTGATGCTCTATACCTAGCTTTTTATTTTAGTAAAAGTTTACTTGTGTTTCTCCCTAGAAGAAAAGACATTTATTATGCATTGATTTGACCTTAGGCCAAGATTGGGGCATGTTTTGTTTCCAAAAGGGAACTTAGAGAATACAGAAAAGTAGATGGTAGGGAATACAAAGGCTATTTTGATGGTAAGTTGTTCCTATCTAATGATCAAAGGAAGGGGCACCTCTTGATTAAAAGAAATTAATTATTTAAACTCCTTCACTGGCTTTTTCTTCTACCCAGCTGCTGTGTCTCTGGCAGCTTCCTTCAACTGCCTCCTTAGGAAAGGGGATTCCACAAAGGGCCCTCTATTCACACCACCACCTTGATGGATGAAGTCTTGTTTGGTCAGAACTTACCATTAGAGGATATAAACATTAGGTTAAATCACTGAAAACATTGCTTCTAAGGTAATCCAATTGAGTAGAAGTAATCTTAGTTTTGGGCCTTGAGAGCAGTGACCAGCCTGAAGATGATTTTGGTTCACAGTGATTGCTTCATTCTTCCTACCTGGTGATTACATTTAAGTCTCAGAAATTCTTCATTGTAGCTTCAAAGCTGTAAAAACCTGATAACTTTTTTGTTGTGAACTCATTTGAGGAAATAAAAAGCATTAAGATAACCCTAACCAGAAGGATCAAATGCTTATTTGGGGGAAGGATTACATTAAAAAAATTTGTGTTCATTATGACAACTATTGTTTTTGAGTCATGGAAATGTGTTTTGAGTTTCACTCTGGGGACCAAGGGGTAATATCTTTAATCCTGCTACCTGCAACAAAATAGCTTCAGTATAGGGAGTCTGTATAGTTTGAGAGTCCTCTGTTGGATGGGACTGTTAAAAGAAGACTCCCTCCCTCTCCCACAAGAGGTAAGGTGATCTCATGTCTTGAACTCTACATTTCCTTCCTGACACATTTCAAGCTCTTCCTGTTCCTGTTCTCAGCAGCAGGGTGGTGTCACTGCTGTCCAGTTGCAGACTGAGGCCCAGGTGGCATCCGCCTCAGGCCAGCAAGTCCAGACCCTCCAGGTAGTGGTGCCCTCTCTGATTCTCTGTAAGCACTGCATGAACTTCTCCTGTCCTCATGTCTGGTGCTATTTGTGGTAGGATCTCAAGGAGGAATGGCAAAGTCAATTGCATGTTTTTGATGCTGTTAACTTGTCTTTGAGGCTTGTAAGATTCCAGTCTCCTCATGTTTCATGCCTAGTCATGTAGTGACCCCAGTATCAGTTTTCTGAAAATTGAATTTTGGCAATTGTGTTTCTTTGGGAAGGAAATGGTGCAAGTGACAGGAAGAAATTCTTACAAGTGGCATTAGAATCTATTTAGAGCTGAAGCTCTGTAATCAGAATGCACGGTAAAATTCCGTGGATTTGTATTTATAATAGTGGAATAAAAAATAACTAGGGTTAGATTATGCTTTATTTTTATCAAAAGAGCAACTTGGCTGCAAAATAATCCTTGTACTTGGCAAGGTTTATCTAATCAGTGAATCTTGTTAATCTCTTAACTGCTGCCTTTTCACTACCTTTCCTAAGGAAACCATGAGCTGTTTTATTACTAGATTTGCAAAGATTACCCTACACCTCTTCGCCAGACAAAGGTGAAATATGCTTTCTATAAGTCTTAGGTATTACAGCCACTATAAGAATTCTTACTTAACTAGAGCAGTTCCCTAACTTTTTATATGGCCAAGCTAAATATCCTTAGTTGGGGTTATATTTTGGCCAGTTCCTATGTAAAAATGAGAGTAGAAGCCTAAGTCTTTTCTGTCTGCAGGTTACTTTGATTAAAATTACTCTATTTTTGAGAAATTGGCAAAATTTGAGTGCCCTGCCTTTTTCCTTTATTGAATGGAAATGATTCAAAGTAGGACCTAGAATCTAGAACTGACGTCTCATTTCAGTGCTGCTAAGCATCCGGCAGTTACCTGCCCCTCATCGTAATCATTTCACCCTAACCTTTCAACCCCATCCCGACACCTCCCGCCTGTAATGTCTGATGGTGATACACTGTCAGTTCTGAACATAAATTAGGCTGAAAAAAGCTGAGCTTGTAGGTACTCCTAAATATGTTCAAATCGTAGAGTTCAGCAGCTTGTTCTTCATGTTTTTCATGCTTGCTTCATCTTATTGATACATAAAACAGTATTGTCATTAACCACTTGTGGAATGGGAATGTAACATGCTCTTAACCGTATGGCTTCTTGTCTGATGCATGTGTCCTTGTAATCATTCATGTGTTGTAAATGCAGTGGGCTCCTTGGAGTCTCAGATGGTTTATCATGTACACATTTAACGTGTCAGTGAGGGGAGAAGTTCAAGATGATGGGTAGCCAGAAACTTATGAACAGTTGGGCCTTAAAACTTGTTTCTTACTTATGTAGATTTTAGTTAAAAGAGATGGGAACACTTTATACGGAAATGATGAAAGCATTTTCTCTAGAGGTCTCATTATTTTGGAGAATTTTTAATACTTCTTTCAGTTACTCATTTAATAAATATTCAGAATCCTTCTAATGGAGTACATGCAAACATTGGTGTAGCAAAGGGAATTTAATTTGATAAGGAAAGGAGAAGGCATGAGAGAATCAGATTATAAAGTCCTTTAAAAAGTAAAGTGGAATTTCTCAACGAACAGTTTATAAAACTTGGGAATTAAATATTCCTGAGGATTCTGATGCATTTGGTGGTGGTGGTGGTGGTGGTGAAGAAGAGGGGGTCTTACTATCTAATCTATTCATCTAGGGAACATTGATCTTTTAACCAATTACTGTTATTCGAACACACTTTTCAAGGGCATTAAGCATGAATATTTTAGTCCTATGAATATTCTTGTGTTCTGCTACAAATAATTTCTCAAGGGCAGAATCTAAATGAAATTTTGGACTTGCAGCTATTCTTTTGAACATTCCATTTCATTTCTAACGTGGCTTGTTTTTCCGGCTTCCAGAATGCATTCAGTTAGCTAGGTATTTTTATATTGGGATTCAAGATGTTAATAGAGCACGTATAGTGCCCTGGCTTCTAAAGTAGTCCATTTACTCATAGGAGCTGGAAAATTGGGAGTTTTTTGATACACTTGAGTGTATAATTCCCATATTTATCACTGTTTCTGTTAAAACTAAAACAACTATGTAGATATTCAGGGTCCAGTATGAGGAATTCACCACAGAGCTTGAAAACTGACCAGAAGATATTTCTAGGCCTTCCCTAGTGGGCTCTTGAAACAACCACAGGACTAGAATTCCCAGAGTGAGGTAGAGGGTAAAAGTTGTGTATTTCATTTACGCTTGAGAGACTATGGGGAGAAAGGGTCTTCTGCATAAGCTTCCAGAGCTGCTTGCTACCCAGCCTCCTGGAGTCATTGCTGGGTAGTTTGATTTATTCCTTCCAGGTTATTTAGAATTTGCACTCAACCACCATCACCACCATCAGCCCTCCCTCTCATTGCCTCCTCTCCAGCCTTCACTAGAAACTATTCCTGAATATTAGTCTCAAAAGGCACATAGTCTGGATGTTTTGATTGAGTGCTTCTCGTAGATTTAGCCTGTATTTGATGACAAATGCCTTATATCTGTTGAGACTTCCTAAAGACCCTGGATATACTTCATTATATGTGACCTTAAAGTATTCAACTTGGTGTTTGGTCAAAGATAGAGTGTTTTTGAAGAAGATAACTTGAAGACAGGGACTTGAGACTTCTTTTCTTAGTGTCTCTTCTACCTTTTCCCCCCTCTACCAAGGCAGCAGAATAGTTCCAGTGATTATCTTTTGGTAAAAACCATTTTACGTTATTTCATTGTTATTTTATTTCCTTCTAGGTCCAGGGGCAACCATTAATGGTACAGGTCAGTGGAGGCCAATTAATCACATCAACTGGTCAGCCCATCATGGTTCAAGCTGTCCCTGGTGGACAAGGTCAAACCATCATGCAAGTACCTGTGTCTGGGACTCAGGGTTTGCAGCAGGTGAGCGATGCAAAAAATGTTTAGGCAGAATATCAGAATAGAGGTCTTAAAGAAGAGCTTGTTAGAAACTGTACGACTATTGATCTGGCATTTAACTGTTTGCCACCCTACATTCACAAAATTAGTCGATTTTCTACTTTTGTACTATCAGTGATAGAAACAGAATTGTACAGAAATTGGACATCTCTGGTAAGGACTAAGATACTAGGTATGATCTTGAATCAGTATATAAAGAATACAAAAAGATGAGAGTCTAGTTTAATAGAAAATTTATTGGTTTGATCTTTGTTGGAACTTCTGGCAGCTGAGGGAATTTACAGTGTGCTTTGGAAATTAACTGTTCTTGGTCAGGAATGTTACCCTTTCATTTCCTGCTAAGTGATTTATAATTTGAATTATCTAACAAGTGATGAAAAAAAAAAATACTTCAGTCCAAACCCATCACACACACCTAAAGCTATACTGAGAGCAAAATGTGTAACCCTTAAATACTTTTATTTTATTTTATTTTAAGATTTTATTTTATTTGACAGACAGCACAAGCAGGGGGAGCGGCAGGGAGAGGGAGAAGCAGACTCCCCTGCTGAGCAGAGAGCCCGACATGGGGCTCGATCCCAGGACCCTGGGATCATGACCTGAGCTGAAGGCAGACACCTAACTGACTGAGCCACCCAGGAGCCCCAATACTTTTATTCTAAAAGAACGGAAAAGTGAATGTATTTCCCTTACGAAGTTAGGAAAAGGAAGAACAAAATGAACAAAAAAGTAGGTTAAAATTAATGAAGTAGAAAACTAACAAAAATGTAGAAGGGTAAATAAAAGCTGATTCTGTAAACAAACCAATAAAGTACTTAGGTAAATCCACTGGAAAGATGGATTCAGAAACAGAAAACAAAGGTAAAGCAAGACATGCAGCTCAGTGGCATCAGATTTTTAAAAACTAGAGGGAATTTTTTTTTTTTTTTTAAAGATTTTATTTATTTATTTGAGAGAGAGAGAACACATGAGAGGGGATAGGGTGAGAGGACGAAGCAGACTCCCTGCCGAGCAGGGAGCCCGATGCGGGACTCGATCCCGGGACTCCAGGATCATGACCTGAGCCGAAGGCAGACGCTTAACCAACTGAGCCACCCAGGCGCCCCAAAACTAGAGGGAATTTTTATCGAGTTGGTAAAAATTAAAAAGAGTTTATATCCAATGCTAGAATGCGTGTAGAGAAAAGGAAACATTATTATTGGTAATTTCAAATTCTGAAGGCATCTCACTATTAAATACAAAAACATAAACCTTTGCTCTTTCTGCCCCACTTCTGAGAATCTGTTGTGTAAGAAGAAAAGCATCCATGTACAGGGAGAGATGTACAAAGACATTTATTGCAGCATTTTACTAGGAAAAAAATTGTAACCTGACTGTCCATTCCATCAAGAAATGGTTGAATACATCATACTCCATATGTTTATATATGGAGCATTTTGTCCTTGTTAAAAAAGGATGAACTGTTTTCTGGGGAGGATAATCAATATTGAAGTATTTTTAGTGAAAAATAATTTGCAGAGAAATATATACTATGTGATTTCTGTAATGGATAGCCAAACACTCATGGGTATATATGTTTATGAGCACAGAGGCGGGGCAAGGGAGAACTATTAACTTTTTGTTCTATCTATATTTTGTTTTAACAATTAAAATGATCACAGTGATTTAGTTATTCTGGAGGAATTTAATAGAAGTTGGAAAAACCAGCCATGATCACACTACTTGATAAATCTAAATTAATTTTTATATAAGCCCTTGTAATTTTATGTACAATTTTTTTGCAAAATGTATTCTGGGATTTTTTGTTTGCTTTATTTTTGGTTTTTTGCTTTAATAGGTAAGGTTACTATAAATGTATTTGTGATTACTTTATTTTCCAGTTGAATTCTTAGAGTAATTTCTTTGGAGTGGAGGGATTGCTTGAGCAAAGAAGGGTAAGATCATTTTTAAGGCCGTTGGCATATTTTTGCCAAGATAGAGTTGTAGTTAGGATTAAAAATAGTCTCCACATTGCTCCATGCATAAATGCATGGGGCTTTAAATATATTTTGTGTGTGTGTTTGCTGCAGTGTCGTACTGCTATTCATTTCTGTCCTTTTCATTGCCTCGTCTCCAGCCCCCCTGCCACGCCTTCCGCTCCACCATTGACTAGAAATGGTGTGCTATAACACTAGGAACAGTGTACTGTGAATGCAGTGACCTGACTTTCATTCCCAGGTCTGCCGTTAAACAAGATTTCTGATCCTGGCCAAGTCATTTGATTGTCAGTGTTCTCATCCAGAAATGCAGTTTATATCAGGTGATGTTTAGGGTTCATTCCAGCTCTAAATTCTATGATTTTATGGGGACTTTTCAGCCTTTAAGAGACTTTGAAAGGGTTATTTATTTCATTCCCTTCCCTCCAAGTAGGACTGTGACTAATCAAACCATCCTGGAGAAACTCTTTTCTGTTAATGTGTATAAAGCTTTAAGTACGATTCTACGGCCCCTTTTAAAATGCTTAAGGTTTCAATCCCTTTTTATTAGAGGTTGCTTCTCATTAGTGTTGAATAACCATTTCTTTTTGAAGAGTACTTCTTAACCTTTTTTTGGATTGCATGCTCTATTTTAGAATTCCACTGAAACCTATATCCCCTTAGAAAAGGTACAGATGTTCAGATACATGCTAAATTTGTGTATAATTTTAGATTAAGATCACTGGCTTAATAAGGACAGTAGAACCAAAGTAGAGAGTGAAGAAATAAATGCAAGAATATTGGAAGTTGATGTATAATAAAAATAGTATAAAATACCAGTGAAGAAGTGGTTTAAGAATGGCATAGAAAAAGAAAACACGATATCTATCTCATTACTATGTACTTGGTAGATTTACAGTCTAAATGTAAAAAAGCATATTTGGAAACTTTTAGATTTTATTTACAAGAGAATTTTCTTTACGTCGTGGAGTAGAGAAGGATTTTTTAAAGATACAAAAACCAAATTGATTTGACTACTTCAAAATAAAAACGTATATACATCAAAATATAAATAAAAGACAAGGTGCAGATATGCAGAAGATATTTTTTAACACACATAATTTGGTTTGTATCCAAAATACATAAAGAACATTTATGTATTGATACGAAAATAACAATCCAGTAGGGAAATGGGCAAAAAATATGAATAGATGGAAAAGGAAATCCAAATGACTAAAAGCAGGTATCCCTTGCTGTTTGAAGCTCAGTTAGGAAATAGATTCAGATAACTAAATAAATTTGTTTACTAATTTATCTATTTGCCACTACTTTCTAAGTGCCAACTCTGAGCTAAGTATTTAGAAAAAGTAGTTAAGAAGACCTAGGTAGAGGATTCTGGGAAGATGGTGGAACAGGACATACCAGGAATCTCTCTCCCCACCTACGTAATAGTCACACTGGCAGAATCTGTCTGGCATAAACTATTTTGGAACTCTCAAGTCTTTTTGAAAACTTTTTACTTACAGGGGGAGGCATAGACTTATAGTGAAGATAATTTCAGTAAGTTTGAGCTCTTAGCATAATAGCAGCTACTCAGCAGCCTAACAGGTAGCTGCACACAGGTTTTGACGCAGCCTCTGGGCAGCTTATAGGTGCCAAGGTGAGCAAAATAGACCCCATCCTCTAAAATCAGGGATCACTGATTGCTGCCTCTGATCAGAGGTGCAGATGAAGGAGGAGGCAGCCTGTGTCATCACACCTTCCCCCACTGTTGTAAGTCCCTCTCCTCCAGCTGAAGTGGCTGACCCCTAGGGAATTTTTAAAAAGTCAGCACCCTTCCCTGCCCCCTTCATTTTCTCTTTTCCCCCTTTTGAGAGCCTAACTTTAGACTCTAGGACATTCAAAAGAAGCTGAATATTTGGGAAAATTAGAAAAGGACTGCACATACTTGGGGACAGGCACAGGCTCAGAAAAGACCTGAAAAAGCCTTCAGTTTATTAAAGGCTGATTTTTTGGCACAGAGACCGCCTACAACAATCAAAACAATAACAGCAAATCCCAGGGAAGGGAAAGAATCTGATGTCTACAGTTAGTACATTAGTTGACTTAATACACAGTTTCCAACAAAAGTCATAAGGCATACAAAGAAACAGGAAAGTATTGCCCATTCAGAGGAAAAAAATTAATCTATGAACTGTCCTTTAAAAAAATAGATTTACTGTAAGACAAGCATTTTAAGAATAACTGCCCCAAAGATGCTCAAAGAACTACAAGAAGATGTTGAAAAAGTCAGGGAAGCAATGTATGAACAAAATGGAAATACCAATAAAGAGATAGAAAACCTGAAAAGAAATTGTGGCACTGATAAGTACGATAATGGAAATGAAATATTCACTAGAAAGATTCAAGGCAAATTTGAATAGATAGAAGAAAGAACCCACGAACTTGAAGATATAAGGCAATGGAAATGATTGGATCTGAGGAACAGAAAGAGAAAACATTGGAAAAAAGTGAACAGAGCCTATGGGAACTATGAGTCTATCAGGTGTGCCAACAGGTGCATTGTGGGAGTCTCAGAAGAAGAGAGAGAGAGAAGCGCATAGAGAATATTTGAAGACATAATGGCTGAAAATTCCCCAGATTTGTTGAGAGACATAAGATGAACTCGGAGACCCACAGCAAGACACCTAATTATCAAGCTTTTGGAAGCCACAAATAGAGAATCTTGAAAGCAGCAAGAGAGAAGTGACTTGTCACCTACACGGGATCCTCAAGACTTTTAGCAGATTTCTCATCAGAAACTTTGGAGGCCAGAAGGCAGTGACTGATACATTCAGAGTGCCGGGACACCTGGGTGGCTCAGTCTGTTAAGCATCCAGCTCTTGATCTCAGGGTTGTGAGTTGAAGCCACACTGGGCTCCACGCTGGGTGTGGAACCTACTTTAAAAAAAATAAAAAAAAAATCAGTCAGTCAGTGGGGCACCTGGGTGGATTAGTCCATTAAGTGTCTGCCTTCAGCTCAGGTCATGATCATGATCAGTCTCCCTGCTCAGCAGGGAATCTGCTTTTCCCTCCCCCTGGTTGTGCTGTCTCCTCTCCTGCATACTCCCTCTCTCTCTCTTAATAAATAAAATCTTTTTTAAAAATCAGTCAAAAAAACAGTAGAACAACCAGACGGAAGATAAGTAAGACAATAGAGTACTTAACACAATAGACCCAACTAGATAAGACAGACTTACACAGAACCCTCCACCCAACAGCAACAGCATACACACTCTTCTCAAGTACACATGGGAGCTTTCCAGACAGATCATATATCTGGTCACAAATTAAGTCTCAGACTGCATACAAAGTATCTTCTCTGACCACAGTGGGATGAAGTTAGAAATCAACAGAAATAAAAGTGGAAAATTCACAAATCTGTGGAAATTAAACAGTACACTTTTTTCTTCTTTTTTTCTTTTTTTCTTTTTAAGATTTTATTTATTTATTTGAGAGAGAATGAGAGACAGAGAGTATGAGAGGGAGGAGGGTCAGAGGGAGAAGCAGACTCCCTACCGAGCAGGGAGCCCGATGTGGGACTCGATCCTGGGACTCCAGGATCATGACCTGAGCCGAAGGCAGTCACTTAACCAACCTGAGCCACCCAGGCGCCCTAAACAGTACACTCTTAAGTAATCAATGGATCAAAGGAGAAATTACATGAGAAATTAGAAAATACTTCAAGACAAATGAAAACAAAGACCCACCATACATGAACATGGCAGAAGCAGTGTTGAGGGGGAAATTGATGACTATAAATGCTTATGTTAAAAACAAGAAAGATTGACAACCCACAACCTAACCTTACAACTTACAGAATTAGAAAAAGATTGAATTAAACCCAAAGCTGGCCAAAAGAAAGAAAGAATAAGGACTAGAGCAGAAATAAATGAAATAGTAGAAAAACAATAGAGAAAATAAATGAAAACGAAAGTCGGTTCTTTGAAAATAATAAAATTGACAGATCTTGAGCTAGATAGACTAAAAAAAGTCAAATAACCAAAATCAGAAATGAAAGTAGGGATGTCACTACCAACTCCAGAGAAATGAAAAGATCATAAAGTATTATGAGCAACTAAATGCAACAGACTGAATTACCTAAAAGAGTAAACAAATTCCTAGAAAGAAAACCTACTCTACCAAGACTCAGTTACAAAGAAATAGAAAATCCTAATAGACCTACAATAAGTAAAAGGTGAAAGATGTATGTGATCTGAAGAGAAACCAGAATACAGAGCTTATAATTAGTAAGGAGCTTGAATCCATAATCAAAAATCACCCAACAAATAAAAGCACTAATGGCTTCACTGGTATATTTTACCAAAAACTTGGAGAACTAATACCAATCCTCAAACTTTTCCCAAAAATTGGGAGAGGAAAGAGTACCTCCTAATTCATTCTGTGAGGCCAGCATTATTCTGATACCAAGACCAAACAAAGACATTACAAGAAAAATTACAGACTAATATGCGTTATGAACATTGATGCAAGAATCCCCCCAAAATACTAGCAAACCCAAATCCAGAGCATATTAAAAATTACACACTATGAACAAGTGGGACTTATTCCTAGAGTTCAAGGATGCTTCCACATTGAAAAATTAATGTAATACAGTACAGTAACGAAATGAAGGGAGAAAAACTCCACTCCGTTGAAATAACACCCAGATCAAAAATGTTTGGTGATGGAATGAATGAAAGAACTAATGAGATGGGAGATGAAGGGGATGTGGGGGAAACATTTGTGCTGTACCCTTGACTATTGTTCAGGTGTGAACTTGTATATAAAATACTGGAAGTTTTGAGCTGTGGGGCCTTCCTAAATGCATTCTCTTTTGTTCTTAAAAACGTGTACAGTAGGTGTTACATGAAAACAGGATGCTATACACCCAGCAGTTAAACTGTTAACTAGTTTTTTAAATAATAAAAAGCTTATAAGAAATATTTTTCAAATTTGTCACATTTACAATGACACTCCTAATAAATTAGCCATAGCCGTTAAAGAGAGAAATATAAGAAAATAGATTTGGATAGCACAGGTTCCCTCTCTGTCCAAAATTGTTGCCTGAGGTTTAGCTATCCAAAGCCAGGAATAAAATTGAAAATGCAAATTAAATCAACAAGAGACCAGCAAACATTAATGATAGTACTGAGCATTAGTGAAGATGTTGGAAAATAGACATAGGGAATAGAATCTGACACATTGTTCAGTGTCTCTTGACACACTTGTGGCCTGTAGTCAAAGTGAGGTTCAACAGGGGGAAGAATCCACTTTAAAGCTCAACTTCACGTGGTTCTGGGTGGGCATCTTGCCTTGTGGGCATCTCTGTAGGGTAGCACATGACACGACAGCTATCTTGATACCCTCAGAGCAAGTAAGGGAGAGTGAGAAAATGCCAGCAAGATGGAAGTTGATCTTTTTGTAACCTAATCTCAAAAGTGATGCCCCAATACTTTGGCCAGATTGTTTGTTAGAAGTGAGTCACTAGGTCCAGCACACTCATGGGGAAGATTACATAAAAGGAGTGATTACCAGAAAGCAGCTAGAAACCATTTTAGAGGCTGCATTACAACACACCCATCTCCTTAAACACAGGAATTCTACTTAAGAAACTTAAAACATTTGCACAAGAATACGTGTTCATTAATTTTTGTGTGTGTAAAATTTGTTTGTAAAAATAAAATTGTTAGAGAAAAACCCAAATATTAAGGGGAATGGATGAATAATAAGTTACAGTATAATTACTTAATGTGATACTTAATACCAGTTAAAATGAGTGAACTAGTTCTGGGGCGCTCAGCTGGCTCAGTCGGAAGATGGGTCATTCAGCTAGCTCAGTTGGAAGAGCATGTGATTCTTGATCTCAGGGTCATGAGTTCAAGCCCCCACATTGGGTATAGAGATTACAAATAAATAAATACTTTAAAAATGATGAAATAAATACTTTAAAACTGGCTAAATTTTGAAAACAATGACAATAAGAGCAAATTGCAAAAAGATACAGTATGTAACTATTAATGTGAAACTTACAAACTAAAACCTATCCATAGGTTTTTATGGATAGACGTATAAAATGCTCTGTAAGGATGATCACATTTTAATACAGTAAATAATTTTTAGAGGGGAAGGGAATGTTAAGCAAATATGGCAGAACGTTAATTTGTTAAATCTGAGTGGCGACTGCATAGGTTTCTAATATAATAGTCTCACCTTTTCTGTATGTTTAAAGCTTTTATATATATATAGGATAGCATTTTTTTAAACATTTTATTGTAGAAAACATTAAATAGACAAAAACAGAGAATGGTATGATGAATCCCTACCACCCAGCTTTAACATTTATCAAATTATAATCAGTCTTCTAGTTGCACCTGTATTCCCTTACTCTTTCAAGGATTACTTTGAATATATATAATATTCTTTTATCTCTAAAAAGTACTTCAGGATATGTTTTTAAATGAATATACTTTAAAAATATATATAACATGCCAGCCTGGTTATATATCATCTTTTTTAAAACTGACTTTGATTCCTTAAAATCATCCTGTATCTAGACAGCAGCCAAAATTCCCCCCATTGTTTCATGAATGGAAAACAACTTATGTCTAATTTATAATAGAGAGCAGAACAAGACTCTGTCTTTTTTTCCTCTTCAGAGCCTTTCTTGCTTTCTGGGGGAACTTGGGTACCTAACACTCCAGGACCAAAAGAGACCAGTGCCAGCGGGGTACTAACGTTTCTCTGTGTTCTCTTGCACAGATACAGTTGGTCCCACCTGGACAGATTCAGATCCAGGGTGGGCAGGCTGTGCAGGTACAGGGCCAGCAGGGCCAGACCCAGCAGATCATCATCCAGCAGCCCCAGACGGCAGTCACTGCTGGCCAGACCCAGGTAATTCCCATGATCTCTGTCAACCCAAGAGC
Source organism: Mirounga angustirostris (assembly GCF_029215605.1). Lineage (NCBI taxonomy): Eukaryota > Metazoa > Chordata > Mammalia > Carnivora > Phocidae > Mirounga > Mirounga angustirostris. Next base: position 37,400,106 of record NW_026991716.1, read on the forward strand.
ACAACTGATTGGGAAGGGTCAGACAGCTGAGCCAGATACCTCACTGGTAGTAGAAATGGGGGAGAAAACCATCAAAATATTGTATTTTCTTTCTTAAAAAGAAGGCATCCTTTGTGGTAGCTTTGGAATGTATTAAATTGTCACGATTTCTGTCCTTCAGACCCAGCAGCAGATTGCTGTCCAGGGACAGCAAGTGGCACAGACTGCCGAAGGGCAGACTATTGTCTATCAGCCAGTGAACGCAGACGGCACCATTCTACAGCAAGGTAAGTGTGCCTGTGTGTTTCTGTGGGACTTTGGCAGGGGGCATCTTTTTTATCCTTTGAGCAAATGACTGCTCCACAAATTTTGTGACCTCCTCACAACATATATATTTTTTTTTTACAGAGAGGGAGAGGGCGAAGCGGGCTCCCTGGCTAGCAGGGAGCCCACAGAACATACTTTTGAACAACAAAAATTTTTTCTAAATCTCCTTTGGTTGTTGTTTTCTCGTCATTCATATGTGACCAGCATTGGTAACATTTGTAGGCATTGCTGCAGTGGTGGTTAAAAGACTGGCCCTAGGGATTATAGAAGTTTTTGAGCCTTTCTAGCGGGGGAAAAAAAATGTTTCTACATAGAAGACTGGAAGTACAGTTTCGTTATTGGTAATGGAAGAAACCAATCAGAAGTCAAGTTGGCATTTAGTATTGCTGCTACTTGCAGGTTTTTTTTTTCTGGTCTACTTTATTATTAGTTTTTGCTCAAAAGACTTATTATATGCCCACTATGTATGCAGCACTTCACTAAGAAAGAAATTTTCTCAGAGAACCTTTAATCTATTAAGGGAGACATGTATGTGACCGAATAAATGCAGTGCAGAGCCTTTATAGAGGTGTGTCCTAGCAATAGATAATGCATAAATACAGGAGCGATGAAATCTTGTTGGACTTGGGAGGAGAATGGACTTCAGAGAAGAGGAGATGGCTCAAACTGAACTTGAGAGCTTTTGGAAGTATCTGTCAGATAATTGAATCTGGAAAAGACATCTGAGTCCATGAGCAAAAATTTGACTTGTGATGGGGCACCTGGGTGGCTCAGTCGGTTAAGCATCCTTGATTTCAGCTTAGGTCATGATCACAAGGTTGTGAAATCGAACCCCAAGTTGGGCTCCATGCTAGGCATGGAGCCTGCTTAGGATTCTCTCTTTCCCTCTCCCTCTGCCTGCCCCCACTCACACGCATGCATGCTCTTCCTCCCCCGCGCCCCCCCCCCAAAAAAAAGTTGGACTTTTGATTAAAATTTAGCAGTACACAAGCTCCAGTGAGTGCAGGTAAGTGTGCTCTCCTGTGACTCAGGAGAAGGCCTGAACTGGATTGAGCCCAGGCCAGAGCTCAATCAGAAAATGGTGAACAAATCTGTGAGTGGTGCTGGTGATAGTTTGGGGGCATGGAGTGTTTGGTTTAATTTTAAGTTTTAGTTCTAGAACAGGTTGGGTCATTGTCAGTTTAGGATAAACAAATTATAAATGTATAAAGTCTCTGTCCTAAACAGATTATTCGCATATACAAGAACAGTAGTATAACTGAAGTCAGACTGACCTCTAGAAGAGGAGGCCTCCAAACTTTCTCACCAGCCAGTGAAAGCTATTCCTGGAATACCCAGGGAGGTGGAGGTATCCACTTCAAGGATAATTTTATCAGAACTGGAACCCAGACAGTGAACAGACTATCAAAGGCAGTGATTACTGGGCTTACATGCAGCAAACGGGGCAGAGAGTAGAAGAGTGCTTCTCCCTTTGTGCTGTTTACTATGTTTTTCCAGAGGAGATAAGCGTGTGCCAGATAGAAGAGGGACTAACTGTGTTCCCTTCTTTCTGTGTACCTGTTTTTGTTTGTTTTATGTTTTATTTTCTTAAAGTTACAGTCCCTGTTTCAGGCATGATCACCATCCCAGCAGCCAGTTTGGCAGGAGCACAGATTGTTCAGACAGGAGCCAACACCAACACAACCAGCAGTGGGCAAGGGACTGTCACTGTGACACTACCAGTGGCAGGCAATGTGGTCAATTCAGGAGGGATGGTCATGGTAAGAAAACGGATTTTCTATCATTTGTCTTTCCATATATCTCTTTGTCATTGAAAATTTGTTTGGACTTGCAGTTTGCTATCTTATCTCATAAAGCTTGTTGATAACGCTGGCCCCTTGGGATTGAATTGATCCTTAAGGCATTTACAGAGATCTACTTTTACAAGAAACACTATAATGCATTATAATTCATTCTGAGCACCTATTATTGTGCTGGTGACCATTCTAGGTGCTAGAGATAGAACAGAGGATAAATAGGTAGAAATAACCGCTTTTGAGTAATCTTATTCAGAATTCAAATAATGAAGGCATAGACTACTAATCTTTGGGAAGTGGGCAATATATTGCCCATAGAGAGTGAAATAAGAAGTAAGCTCAAAATCAGATTGTAATCAATAAAGAAACCAAAACGTGTATGCTATGAGTACATTGGGAAGATAGGGAAGGAGAGATGAGTAGTGGTGTAAGTGGAGGGTAAGTCTTCCTGTCCAAAATGGATGGCAGTACATAATACCTAAAATGGGTAAATTAAGAACAAGTAGTAGAAGCCTGCACACAGAGGTGGAGGAAACTACCAGAAGAAACAACACATCCATTCAAAGTTGTTATAGTTGGGAAGGGAATGGGGCATGGGAACCTGTTACTGGTTTTCTCATATACTTAGTACAGTGTTTTTAGTTTTAGTGTGTTTAGAAAAATTAAGTTTGAATTATTTAGCAAGTTAAGTAGCTTATTAAATTATGTAACTGTAGGCATTTGGGTCAACCTACCTTTGTCCTATTTCATGGTCTATGATTACTGTTCCTGACCATTAGATGGCAGCAGATTTTTCTAGAAATGGAGCCATAGGTGGATAACAATTTGGACATGGTTGTATCATCTGTCATTGTAGCTCCTGGGTTCCCTATGACAATCCTCCGGAATTTTGGTTTAAAATGCATGGGTGTAAATGTTCTCCAGGAATCCCGTTTAACTACGTGCTCTATAAAAGCTACTCTTTGTAGCATTTAGAAAAAATAATTTAACAGGGACCGAGAAGTTTCCTGTGTCCATACTACGTGCCACTATTTAATAAGCTGTGGTTTTTTCTTCATGTAGATGGTGCCTGGTGCTGGCTCTGTACCTGCTATCCAAAGAATCCCTCTCCCTGGGGCAGAGATGCTCGAAGAAGAGCCTCTCTATGTGAATGCCAAACAGTACCACCGTATATTAAAGAGGAGGCAAGCCCGGGCTAAACTAGAGGCAGAAGGAAAAATTCCAAAGGAAAGAAGGGTGTGTATAACATTGAAAGAAGGAGGAGAAAGGGCAGGGTTCTACTTTTTTTTTTTTTTTTAAAGATTTTATTTATTTATTTGAGAGAGAGAATGAGATAGAGAGAGAGAGCATGAGAGGGGGGAGGGTCAGAGGGAGAAGCAGACTCCCCGCTGAGCAGGGAGCCCGATGCGGGACTGGATCCCGGGACTCCAGGATCATGACCTGAGCCGAAGGCAGTCGCTTAACCAACTGAGCCACCCAGGCGCCCCATGGGTTCTACTTTTGAAATTACCTTTTATATGGTTTGTTTCCTTGAGCACCTTCCAAACAATTGAAAGTAAATAGCTGTTATCTTTATAAAAGTTAACATTTATTATTGTTCTGTGTGACCGCAACTACCATAACAAAACAGTAACGGGGGCTTAAAAAGAAATTTATTTTTTTTCTTGCATAAGAGAAGTCCAGAGAGAAATTGTCCTAGGCTGGTAGCCCATTTCCACAGCCAGTCCTCATGATGCTCTCTCCTCTGGTCTCACTATTCTGATAACCTTAGTGTGCTAGTCATAGTCCAGGATGACTGCTTGGGCTCCGGCCTAGGTACAAGGGGAACAAGAAAGGCACTCTTTCTCAAGGAAACTTTCAAGAAGCTCTGTACATCTCATTAGCCAAAACTTAATTACGTGGCCTCACTTAAACCTGCAAACAAGGCAGGGAAATGCAGGGGTTTTGTTGTTTTTTTTTTTACTGAGCAGTCATTTGCTCAACTAAAATTTGGTCTGTTATTGAAGTGAAGGAGAGCATGTATATGGGTTGGGGGGGGTTAGATAGTGATCGTTGCTACACCTTTGGGGAATCCTTTTTATTTATTATTCATTTAGCGTTCACATCTTTATGATAGTTCATACACGGTCAGCTGCTGCCCAATGTTTCCTCCAAAGCTTTCTCCATAATTCAAGGTCATAATTGCCCCTGGTGCCTCTGATGAAAGCTCTCCTGAACTTCAGAGAGTAGAATTTATGAATGAGATAACTGTGCTGGTTCCAACTAGTACCTTTATTTCTCTGGTTTCAGAAATACCTGCATGAGTCTCGGCACCGTCATGCCATGGCTCGGAAACGGGGTGAAGGTGGGCGGTTTTTCTCTCCAAAGGAAAAGGATAGTCCCCATATGCAGGTAAGTAGACGATACATTTCATTCTTCTCTTTTTGCCATGTATTTTCTTGGGAAGAGCATTCAGAGTCCTTTGTTATGTTCACACCAGAGACTAACTACATTCTCTAAGTTGAATGCAATGTTGTATCTCTTAGATTCCTTTTTGCCTTAAAGCACTAAACGTGTTCAATCCATTGGCCCTTTTCCTCCTCATCTTTGCCAGTTACTACTATTAATTCCTTCTTATAATTCTCCTTTTTCTTGATTTTAAAAGAAAAAGTTTTATTGTCTCTTAGTGTAATAGCACGATCATCAGCAGCTAACACTTAACTGCTATGTGCCAGCCATTACATTAAGCATTTTTGTAAGCGCTTTGTTTTCATTGAATCTTTAGAGCATCCTCAAGCCCCATGAGGTAAGAATACTTATTTCCATTTTACAGTTAAATTTGAGGTTTAGAGAGGTTAAGTAGTTTGCCCAAGGTAAAATACTTAATAAAATGGTACACCTGAAATTCAAAGCCAGTGTAATTCCAGAACTTATTTGTAGCTGCTGTACATCACTCGTTCTTACATCTGATTCCATCTGATTGTACTTATCAGCATTTCTGAGTCAGTATATCCAAAACAGAGCTCTTGATTTGTATTTTATTTTTTATCCCTAAACCAGTCGCTCATCTCAGTAAGTGACCTGTCCATCCACCCAGTTGCTAAAGCTTAAATTGTCCAATTCTTGAAAAAGTCCTCTTGGCTTTACCTTTAAAATAATAATCTGAATCAGTTAACATTTTTTCCCTTCCAGCTGCCATTAGCCTGAAGAAGTCCTCTTTTTTTGCTTCAGTTCATGTAACAGCTGTCTACTGGTGTCCTTCCATTCTTGTGCCCCTCTAGTCCATTCTTCACATCTTCAAGTGGTCTTCTTAAAATGGATGTCATCTCACATCACTGTCCTGCTTAAACCCCTTCCATTCCTGCCATTTTCCCACTTGCACTTAGACTAAAATCCAGAGTGCTTACCATGGCCAAAAAGGCACGTGTGTGATTGAGCTCCTGCCTACCTCTGGCGTCATTTCCTCCTGTTCTTGGTCTTTATGCTCTTGCTGTACTATTCATTGATCTGTCTCCTGCCATAGGACCTTTGTCGTGAAAATAGCTAATCTGTAAAGGTTTTCACTCCCATCTTCTTGCCTCTTAGGTCTTGGTTTAAATCTGAGGCTGAAGTCAGAGTAGGTCTCTTCCACCTCATTATTTTTTCACATCTTCCTTTTCTTTTGAGCATCATTAATAATTGACTTGTTTTATTTGTGTAATTGTGCAGTCGACGTCTCCTTCACTAGAGAGTAGAGGATTGTTTTGTTCTCCATTGTATTGATTGGACTTAGCATAATGCCCAGTCCAGAACAAGCACTTGGTAAATGTTTGTTGAATTCATGGATTCCTTCCATTTCCTGCTGTTTCATTCTGTGTGACCATTACATCCCACCTGCACTACTGCCAAATCGGTCATTATAAGGTAGTGCTTTTTTAATCATGCTGGACCCCTGCTCAAGGATGTATGCTGGTTTTCATTTCTTACTGCATCAGATTCCAAACTGTTTTTATATGACATCTAAGCAGCTTGGCTTCCTCATGCCTTTCAGTGTCAGACTAGGAATCCTCAGTATTTCCACACAGGAGCACAAACTCCTCTTTCAATGCTATTAATTCCTACCTGTAGTCTGGGAGCCCTTCCTTTCTCATTAATTCATGCAGCGTGTGGATATAGAGTGCCATCTATGGGCATTGTGCCAGGAACTCTCCTAATTCTGTGTGCTAGCAATAGGACCTTGGTCAAGTTACTTAGGCTCCTTTGGCCTGAGTTCCTCCACCTGTAAAGTAGGCTGCTGTTGATACTTCATAGGGCCATTGTGGGAATTTCATGCAGTAAGCCATATTCGCCACCTACTTAGCACGTTATCTAGTGCATGGTGAGGGCTCTGTAAATGCTGGTTATTATTCTTACTCATTGTTCAAGACCCCGCCGCAGTCCTGCCACCTCCAGAAGTCTTTTAGCTTTTTCTCAGATCACATCAGTTGAAGCTTCAGAGCCTTGGTGTGGAGGAACTGAAGGCAGTTATTGTGGAGTGTTGCAAAAAGCTTCTTAGGACTGATCCTTGTCCTTTTTTTCTTTTTTTTTTTTTTAAAGATTTTATTTATTTATTTGACAGAGACACAGCGAGAGAGGGAACACAAGCAGGGGGAGTGGGAGAGGGAGAAGCAGGCTTCCCGCTGAGCAGGGAGCCCGATGCGGGGCTCGATCCCAGGACCCTGGGATCATGACCTGAGCCGAAGGCAGACGCTTAACGACTGAGCCACCCAGGCGCCCCATGGACTGATCCTTGTCTTAACACTGCAGATTTTAAGTGAGGGGGGGCATGCAGAATTTAGTGGAAAGAAATGGGAAATAGTTAAGAAATAGTGAAATGGGAGCCAAGAGATTTGGGCATTAGTTCTTGCTGAGCTGCTGACTAACTTTCTCACTCCAGTCCAGGCAAATCACTTTATCCATCCAGACTTTGCATTTATCTTCAAAATGAGCGCATTAAAATAAATGTCAGTGTCTTTTCCAGCCCTGCTAAGTGCTTAGTATTTAAATATGATGATCAGAAAGTCATGGCACAAAAAATACAATATGACGTGGTTCTCTTGGCCACCTAAAGACCCTTAAATTTGGAAGGTAAAGCACAACACAGGTTCTCTTAGGAGAGAGATACATTGTCAACTCTGGAGTGCTTGGAAGTGGAATGCCAGGCCAGACTTAACACTCCTTTTACACAAATGTTTGTTATCTCTTCTTTCCTTATGGAGCTGCATTTTAATCCATGTAGGTAGACTTAGGTACATTCTGGGACTTTGGTTTACTTAGCAAAATTGTATGTATTACCCTTGATGATGAGAAATGAGAGCCTTGAGTTCCTTGTTACTTTTGCAAAGGATTTTAATCACTATTATGCTTTGTCTTTAGGATCCAAACCAAGCAGATGAAGAAGCAATGACACAGATCATCCGAGTGTCCTAACCCCAGGCCATGTGATGGAGCAGATCAAGGTCATGTTCCTCACCACTGTTTCCCACTGTTCCAGGAAATTGATCACTTCTTCCAATGGGACACTGACGATTACTTGCTGCCCTTTTCTACAGGACAAACCACTTAGTTTTTAATAAGTGGCTCAGTATTATAATTGCAGCGATGTCTGGCAAATTGAAGTCATAAGCCTTTGTCTCGCCCTTTCAGGCAGGACCTATTTCAGACTGTTGATGACATTGACATTTCATGGATTAGGATGATGCAAGGGACCTGTGCACATAAGTGCACACACAGCACTTATGTTGGTTTCTGAAGCCAGCCAGCCATCTTAGCTAGGGAGAACAACCTTCTCAACCAAGACTGAAATCAGGGAAGCTGACGCCCACTCCTTCCCATGGAATCTAAGCAGCATCCATCCTCTGATGGGGGATCTCCGGCTGACTCACTGGACACTTTGTATTCAGAGGTGGCTTCCAGGCAAGGAAGTTCCATCTTATAACATGGAAACAATAAATTCTCTGAGATACATTCATCTAATCTGTGGTAATAATAGGAATCTCTGTCTACCCAGATGATAGGTTGGTATTTTTGGACTCCAGCCAAGAAAAGCTAACTAGGGATAGAATGACAAAAGACTCAAGCACTAAAACTATAAATTGCTGAATCTCTCTTTTTTAAAAGCTTTGGCAAGTTGTGGTTTGTCTGCTGACAAATCATCTGGACCATAGTTTTTGCTTCTGCTACTTGTAAGACAATTTAGAGGGTATTGGACCTTGAAACTGCCTTTCCTAGGTAGGGAGAACAAAACCATACAACAACTTTGTGTGCTGAAGTGCTGAGGACATTTGTAGTAACTCCTAAACAGCCAAATTAGAATTTTTTTTTTTTTTTTTTTTAATAGGCTCCACACCCAGCATGGAGTACAATGTGGGGCTTGAATTCACATCCCTGAGATCAAGACCTGAGCTGAGGTCGAGAGTTGGATGCTCAACTGATTGAGTCACCCAGGTGCCCCTAGAGATTTTCAGTCATAGGCTTTGTGACAGCATTTGGGGAAGAGAAGGGTTCACACGTGTTGCAGTCTAGCAGAAGAGAGAGTAGTATATATACCCATGTGTTGTCATATAGCATGATTCTCCAGTGGATGGATGCCTGGGATGGATCATTAAGGTGAAAAGAATTTACATTTATACTATAACTTTTTAACAAGCATGGAAAGGGAGAAGTCTGAGAACTGCTCTTTGACAATTTCTGTCTGGAAAGCATTGTTCAATCACACTCTCCTGGATATATTCCAGCTTACCTGCTCGAGTTTAAGGTGAATATTGGCTTCACTCCTGCAGCACTTTGTTTGGTGCTGGCCCCAGAGAGCGAACATTCTCTTTCTTCCCCTGGCAGCTGATTCTTTGGTGCCAGTTTCCATGTTTCTCCTTTTCTACATAGGCCTTGTATAGCAGAAAGGTTTTTACATTACATCCACATTCTGGGGATAAGCTGCCAACTGGTAATGGTGATGCTGGCAGAGTCAAGAATGGGGCCACATTTCCCAGAATGGACTGTGCCTCAGTAATCTGTTTCTTTGCTAGATGTTGAACCTGGGGTAAACTAAGATGATATTTCAGAAAAGAGTTGCTGCCTTCTCTAGAAACAAGGAAGACTTAATTCTTTTGAAGATCATTTGGGTTTGATTTAAATACCAAGAGTAAGAATTGATGCTTTCTTTGATGGTTTCACTCAAATTGTATTAAGAGGAAAAGAAAGTAAATCCTCTGAAGAAAACATCACAAAGAGAAATAATTGTAATGGTGGAAATAGAGGTTCAGAACTATGCAAAGAAAGCAGGAAGTAAAGTATCTCTCTAGTCCTTGGTATCTGTAGTCACCTCTCCTGGCTTCCAGATGTCAGGAGAGGCCAAACCCTCTGGTAGGCTCACTAGAAACTTCTGGCTCTTAAGTTTGACACATTGATTTTATTCAGTAAGCCCCAAGATTTTCAGATGATAGTTCACTAAAAACAATGAGGAATTTCTATCCCTTGGTTTGTTTAGGAGTCTTTAAGATTCAGAGCTCAGAAAGAAAGTCCTCCAATCTAAGCCAACAGCAGTTCAAAAATGCTATTTATTTGTGTCTGTAAGTTTGTACATAGTAACAACCTCACATTGTTGCAGAATTTTTTTTCCATGAGTTTGAGTTGTTTTTTTTGAAAGAAATGCTTCAGTTGTCATTTTGTCACTGCATTTCAGATAGCTCATGGCCCTTTTATTGTGGCCATTTTAGCACATCATAATAACCCACAAAGTGGGGGGTTGAGGTTTGGATTTTTTTTGTTACTGGTTCTTTTATTTGTCCTTGTGACTGTAGTGATGACTTCATAGATGCAGAGTGAATGGATGAGTGAATAATTGGTTTAATGCATAGTTATTTCACTTCTTGAGTGCTCTTTTTGGCAAGATAATTGTAAATGTATATATTTTAATTGCACTGGTACATTGAACATGTCAGTGTCTATACCACTGGACCAACAGAGCTTTTTCTGGCTATTGGGTGCCTGATAATAATGTCTTGATTTTCCTTTGGGACTCAACAGTATAGGTTTTTCTCCCAGCAGTAGGGGGAGTACAGATGATCGATCATTGATGTCATTGCAATTGTTATTTTTTAAAATAAATTTGTAAAAATACTAAAAAGTGATTTGAATTTTCACATTCCTTGGGTTCTAGGTTGTGTTTATAATGTTGCCATTATGATCTTTGTAGACATGGGAGCTCTGTAGACAGTGTCAAACTTGTAGTGTCCAGGCCTCTTAGTTGCATGTCTCCCCTTACTCTCCTTTTCTTCCCTTTTTGCCTTCCATCCTGCTGAAGAGGTAATCTCTGCCACCCGTGCAGATTGTATATTTCATCTTACTACTGGAAGTGTTAACCAAAATTTGATGAAGTATTCCACAAGCAAAATAAGCCTTTTAGTTATTGATGTGGAGAACAAAGGTAAAAGAAATACAGGGAAAAAAATTAAATTTCCTTACAACTTAACAGCCCACTGACCAGTACTTGAGACAGGCAGAGTGGCCTTCCTCTAGGAACTCAACTGCCTAGATGTTAATACTTTGCTGTGGCAAAAGGCAACCTGTTTGACATTAGCCCGACCTCCAGGATCCTGTAAGTTTCCTTTAACATATTAAATTCATTTGGAAGCTTCCTTTATCTCTACTCCCCAAGATATATGTTGGCAATCATCCTCCAAGCATATGGCCCCACTGATACACATCTAAAGGGTTTCATGACTAAGATTTTAGTAGAGGGTAATAAATGGCCCCTTGGGGCCTGGAAACCTTGTTTCCAAATTCCTTAGAGACTTACACAATCCCTAACCACCTCCCAACTTGAAAGGATACAATGAACCACTGCTCACAATCCAGTGCAGCTCTTTCTGCCCAAGGTCCTGTCCCTGTGCTTTAATAAAACCACCTGCTTTGCACGGAAGACGCCTCAAGAATTCTTTCTTGGCTGTTCTCCCAAACCCCAACATTTTCACATCAGTTATCACTGAAACAGCATTGACTGGGTATTGTAGAACTAAAGATAGTGAAGCTGTAATTTTAAGATTTTATTTCTGCAGAAAAACACGATGCTTTCCTGCTTGTTAAAAATCCACAACACACTCCTCCTATTAATAATGGGAATTCTCCAAAAATGTGAGCCAACTGACAGGCAACCTCAGGCATTTACCACACAGGGAACCAGGAGCTGGAGCTAGAGCAAAGCAACGTCCGGAGCACACTCAGGAGACACCCTATAGACCTGTCCTGGCAGGTAAGAGAAACAGAAGAAATTCTCTAATTAAGGCACTGACCATTAAATAGCGTCAGCCTAAGGTTGGTAAAAAACCATACTGAGGTTGCTTTAGTCAGATGCTAATGGAACATTGCCCTTAGAAATTCAGAGGTGAGCCCCCATTCCACTCTGGTGATAGAAGACCCCTCTATTGACACTATCTGAAATAGTCTGTCTTATTGAAGGAACATTTTCACGGATAAAGATTTTTAAGCGTCTTCTTGACTCTTGAACATGCTAGCCGCGCCCCCCCCCCCCAAACCTGCTGCCGCTCGCCTCCCAGAGGCCAGAGCAAGGGCGCAGGGGGCGGGAGGCAGGTGGGGCGGGGCGGGGCCCGCGGCCACCCTGGATTGGCAGCTCCCCGAGGAGGCCCACACTGATTGGTTGGTGGGAGGGACCCGCCAAGGCTGTCGTTGCGGATTGGCTGCTACCCGGAGGACCCTCGTTTCCGGTAGCTTGGGGGGGCAACCCCGCGCCGCCATGGCGATCGGCGAGCGGTTGGCGGCGCCGCCCCTGTGGCCCGTAGAGGCCCGGTTGGCGGCGCTGCTTCCCGACCTGCTGGTGTTCAGGAAGCCCCGGCGATCGCAACCCGAGCTCGCCACGGCCCAGGGCGTCCTCCTTGGCGTCCACGTGACGGGTGAGCCGAGGCGCGTCGCTCTCCCGCCCTGCCCGAGGGGCGGCCGTTGGGCCTGGCTCCGAGAGCCGCGGCGGTTACAGGCCTGGCCCCCGGGCGAGCAAAGGCGCGGCTTAACTGCTCGCCGCCGCCGCCTCGGGAAACCTGGTTCGGAGCTGGAGGACTCCTTCCGGAATGGTCTGGCGTAGCCCTAGAGTTCACTTCAGAAATGAAAGGAGACTCGGAAACGGAAAAGGACTTTCGCGGGACCACTCAGCAGGCTTTGAACCTAAGTTTGCTCCCAATACGCATACCGCTTCAGCCCGTTTTTTTCGCTCCATAAATTCCTTCTTTGGGTCCCTAAGCGTGTGCCCGCCACTGCGCTAGGAATTAGAGACCCAGCAGCTACTTCGAGAGTCGCTTACTCAACAAATATTTGTGGAGTCTGTGTCATGGATCTGAAGATGAGTGTCTGAAGGTGCCTGACCTCGAGGAGCTCACCGTCTGAGTTCTCCATAAAGCTTTAATCCATCCCCCTCGTCGTTGGTCTCTGTCTCTCACATGGGGCGAAATCCCGTTTCTCCCTTGGCCAGGGAGCTTAAGAGGGTATGGCAGAAACGGGCTAGCTGGCTAGAGAGGAAAGAGGGTGCTTGTGGGTGAATCTTCATCTGCAGCTCCTGGAAATGAAGGGGGTGTGGCTCTCTGGGTTCCCAGGGGCGGCAGGCAGCCAGCCTGGCCCGAGTATGAACACTTGTTAAAGGGTAATGAAATTACTCATCTGGAGGAGATCTGCTTCTTTACACTGGCTTGATGCGTGCAGGGAATAGAGCCTAAAAGTTCAGGATTTGCAGCTAACGTAATTTTTGTTTTGTCGGCTAGGGTTTACAGCATTAATGGATAGGTTCAGCCTGACCTGCAAGTCGGAACATGACATGGACAAACTGGCCCACATCTTCAGTTATTACATCAGTGACATCGTGGAGCGTGAGTGACTATTGTAGGGAAGCCAGGAGGTGTGGTGCTGGGCTCCTGAGGGTTTGTAACAGAAGGAGGCCTGGGCTACTTGAAAAGATACCAAAGGGTTATTCCTTTAGTGTTACTCATCTTTTATTTCTTCTTTCTTGCTACTAACAGGCTAGATTTTTGCCTGTATCTGCCGTTCTACCTAGTCTCACATTCTGTTGACTCAATGTTCAGAAAGGGGGGGAGGGAGAACAAATTAATTTTAATTTTTACTTTGCATGTTTATATTTTATTTCAAAATAAAGTATTCCTCAGGTTGCCTCTTCCAACAATAATGTAATGTGCCACATGTGTTTATATCTGATATAATTTACAAAACACCTTCCCATTCTATTATTGTATTTTGATCCTATGAAATAGGAATGTTTTCTTCATTTTCTGCTGTATATTAAGCTTGTGGAAATTTGCCTAATCTGGGGAAGAAAAAAAAAATCAGCTCCTTACATGTGCAGTAAACATTTTGAGTACATATTCTTTTTTTTTTTTTTTAAGATTTTATTTATTCATTAGAGAGAGAGAGAGAGAGGACAAGGGGAGTGAGGGGCGGGCGGCGGCAGAGGGAGAACCCGACTTCTGGCTGAACAGGGAGCCTGACGCGGGACTCGATCCCCGGACCCTGGGATCATGACCTGAGCTGAAGGCAGATACTTAACCAACTGAGCCACCCGGGCGCCCTTAAGTGCATATTCTGTGATATATACTGTAAAAGGTCAGGGTGTGCAAAAACCTACTTTTGAGGAGCTTTCTGTCTAGTTAGACCCACCCAACAAATTAATCTGGTCCTGAAACTTTAGTAGTTATATAACATTCCCTTCTTTTATTGACAGTGTCCATACAGTCATGTCCATAATTCTGAGATTCATCAGAATTTTTACTTTGTGGAAATCTCCTTTAGGAACTTGTTTATTTGATTCACCCCTTACCCCTGAGGAACAGTTGTAAAAGGTCTTTAGATTTTTCTCATCAAGTTTAGATGAAAGGGAGAGATAGAAATTATGTATATATTATAACACCAGGAACTGCTGGGTACTAGAAATACAGGGGAAAATAAGACATAATACTTGCCCTCTTGAAGTTTCCATGTTAGTGGGAGAGACAATAAGTAAACAAGATCATTATACATTATACATTTTACAAAGGAAATAGGGTGTAATGGTAAAGAATTGTAGAGTGGGAGATTTTTTTCAGGTAGGGTGATCATAGAAGGCTCCTCAAGTGTTTAAGCTGAGACATAAAGGATGAGAGAAACACCTTGTGAAGAGTGAGGAGTAAAGTGTTTCAGGCAGAAGAATGCCAAGTGCAAAGCTTCTAAGATGGGAGGAAGCTTGCCATGTTCTGGGAACTAAGAAGACCAGTGTGGCTAACACATAGCTAGCAGGGAGAAGAGTGGCTTGAGGTGAGATTGGAGATCATTGAACTCTGTAGGCCATAAGGAGTTTGGATTATGTATTTTTGTATAAAGGGAAACTGTTAAAAGGTTCTGGCAAGGGGGTGATGTGGTCCGATTTACATTTTTGAAAGCTCATTTTAACCGCCTTATGGCAATTGGACTATAGGGAGCTGATGGAGGGCAGGTGGTAAGAATAGAAGCTAGAAGAGGCAGCTGTAGCAGCTGTGGAGAGATGAGGCTGATTTGGTCTAGAGTAGTGGTTCTCAACCTTGGCAGTACATTAAATAACCACTCGGGGAGCTTTTAAAGATTTTATTTATTTGAGAGAGAGAGAATGAGAGAGAGCACATGAGAGGGAGGAGGGTCAGAGGGAGAAGCAGACTCCCTGCCAAGCAGGGAGCCCGATGCAGGACTCGATCCAGGGACTCCAGGATCATGACCTGAGCCGAAGGCAGTCGCTTAACCAACTGAGCCACCCAGGCGCCCTCGGGGAGCTTTTAAAAATCCTGGTGTCTAGGCTTTACCTCAGACCAATTAAATCAAAATACCTTGGGGTAAGCCCAGAAATAAAGATTTTTTAAAGTTTCACAGGCTATTCCAATGTTGAAGCCAAGGTGGAAACCATTGGTCTAGAGATAAGGCAGTGGAGCCATAAGGAGATGAATTAATTTGAAATGTGTTTTGCAGGTTCAACAGACAAGATTTGCTGGTATATTGATATCAGTGGGAAGTAGTGAGAAAAGCGACTCTCAAGGATTTTTTGGCTCTCATAATTGAATTGATGGTGGTGTCACTTACCGAGATGGGAAAGACTGGGCTTTGAGAAAGAAAATCAAGGGTTCTGTTTTGAATATACTGAGTTGTCAATAAGTCATTCAAATGGAGAATGAAGTCAGTAGCAATGATTGAGCCTGGAGCTCAGAGAATAGATCTCTGTTAGAGACAAGAAGTGAGTTGATGGCATAAAGATGTTACTTAAAGTTAGGAACTGATTGAGTCCACATGAGGAGAGTGTAAATAAAGAGAGCCTAAGACTGAGGCTTGAGGGACCCCAGGACAGATTATGATTAGAGCGAAAGAACTTACAAAAGAGACTATAAAGCAGCCAGTTAGGTGGGATATTGTGTTCCTGAAGCCAAAGGAGAAGTAGAGTCTCTGGGGGAGGAAGGCTGGGACTGGCTGAGTTGAAAATGAAAAGTATAAAGTACAGTGCTGTGAGAAAATACTGAATTTAGCAAGGTGAATGCTGTTGATGATCTTGATAAATTTTAGTGAAGTGATGGAGTTGGGAGTCAGATGGGAGAAAGCGGAGAAGAGAATGGTAGAGAAAATGTTTTAAGAGTGAACAGGATATGAGGAACAAATTGTATATGGCCAACTCTTTTGAGAATTTTTTTGATGGAGATGTAGCAGAAAAATGGAGCTAATAGCAATGGAAGGTAGAGTGTTGTGTTTTGTTTTCATTTTTTAAGATATTAATAGAAATGATCCAGTGGAGAGGAGATAAGGGAGGGAGTGAAGTTCTTGAAAGGGTGGAAGGGGCTAGGATCCAGAGCCCAATGGGGTGACTTTGAAGAGAACAGGAGTATTTCTTTCATTTTCAAGAAGATGGATATAGATACAGACAGATTTGGGGAGAAGCTAAGGGAAAGAAAAGAGTCCCTTGGAGGGAACAAATAGACTAGAGAAGATATGAGGAAAAACTCAGTAGGCCATTCTTCTGATCATATATAATTCTGCCATGATCTAGTATATCTGATTTTGATGCATTTTCCTCTCTCTCCTTTACTGGGTTTCAGATGTGCTGTGTTTTGGAGGAGATATCCTAAATATCACAGGTATTTTTAAGTTTTTCTGAATATTTAAAGGACTATAAGTGAGGCAGACTTCATTTAGGTGGAATTTGGCATATTTGTTTATTCAGCATTGTTTGTTATTTAATATGTCCTTGGCCCTGGGGAAACAAAGATGAAGAAGACACAGTCACTGACTCAAAGGTTCTCTCAGTCTAGTAGAAAAACCTTGCCCATATTAAGTTCACAGGTGCTTTACATTTTGCTTAATTAAATGACAAAAATAAGTGCCTGTAAAGCACTTATTTGCATGAGAAAACTAATGAGAAACTTAGGCCTTGAGAGCAGAAGCTATGTGTAAGATAGGAGTCAAAATCTCCTATCTGGAGAACTCTCAGGATCATTAATAGCTATATGCCACAGAGTTGGCCTCTTTTTTAAATTTAAACTTAATTAAGTCACCCTTGAAATTAGATTTGAACATGAACCTACATTTTATGAACCTCTTAGCTAGTGCCCCTCCCATTCTGTTAGTATACTGGTGGAGGGAAGATTATCAAAAATATTCTTTTTTTTTTTTTTTAAAAGATTTTATTTATTTGACAGAGAGAACACAAGCAGGGGGAGTGGAAGAGGGAGAAGCAGGCCTCCCACTAAGCAGGGAGCCTGAAGTGGGGCTTGATCCCAGAACCCTGGGATCATGACCTGAGCTGAAGGCAGATGCTTAATGACTGACCCACCCAGGCGCCCTATCAAAAATACTCTTAAACTAAAGGAACATTTCAGCTTCTGCCTTGTCTTGTTTTTTATGATGAGTGGTTTTGAGGCTCCAAGGCAGTATTTTAACCAAGCATAATGTACAGGGCCAAGGAACCTTGCCTAACACCTTGCATGATATCTTCTGCATTATTGGGAGCTTTGCCCAGATCAGGTGAATCCAGATATTTGATGCTTGTCAGCCTGTCTTGTGTGTCTGCAGGGAATGTGCTTCTGGCACTCTGGACAGTGAAACAGAATCAACTCAGTGACATCATTACCCTGGTGGCAAAATGCAGTCTGGAGATACAGGAGAAATTTGGGATCTACCATACCAGAGAAGGCCAGGACCTGCAGCTAAAGATAGGTAGTAGCTACTAAAAGAGTGATCAATTAAAAAAAAAAAAAAAACCCCACTATAAAAAATTCAAAATATAAATGGCAACCTGAAAAAAAAATCTGCAACTTATATACATAAGGGGTGAATATTAGAAATAAAACACCTAGAAATCAACAAAAGACTAACTTTTTAAGAGAAAGATGGGAAAGGACACAAATAAATAGTACATAGACAAAGAAATACATCTCTTTAACATGTGAAAAGATGTTTAATTTCATAATAAGAAAAATGCCAATTGAAAGTGCATTGAGATTATTTCTCACCTATAGATACCAAAAATTCATATGCTGACCACACTGTTGATGAGGCAATGAGGAATAAACACTCTCATATACACTGCTGATGGGAGTCAACAGCAGTACAACTTCTATGAAGAATAATTTTGGTAATCTCTGTTGAGATTCCAAATGCATTTATTCTTCAATCTAGCAATCCCACTCCCAAATATTTATCCTATAGGTATACCTGACTGTGTATGAAATGTTATCGGTACAAGATTATTGATTGCAATATGGTTTGTAATAAAACGATCTATAGGAGACTGGTTAAATAAACAATATGTCTACTCAATGAGATTTTATGCAACTTTAAAAAAAGATATTCTGATATAGCAATATCTTCAAAATAGAGTTGAGAAAAAGCAAGATGCAAAGCACTGTGGTATGCTACCTTTTATATAAAGACAAAAAATAAGAATTTTTCTTGTTCATATTGGTATAAAGAAACACTGGAAAGATATATAAGAAATGAATAAAAGTTACCTATTGGAGGAAAAACAGTGTTATATTAGTTTCAGGTGTACAATATAGTGATTCAACAATCTCATACATCACCCGGTGCTCACCACAAGTGCCCTCCTTAATCCCCATCACCTATTTAACCCATCCCTCCACCCCCTCCCCGCTGGTAACCATCAGTTTGTTCTTTATAGTTAAGAGTCTCTTTCTTGGTTTGCCTCATTCTTTCTTTCTTTTTTTCCCCTTTGCTCATTTGTTTCTTAAATTGCACATATGAATGAAATCATATGGTATTTGTCTTTCTCTGACTTATTTCCCTTTACATTGTACTCTTAGCTCTGTCCATATTGTTGCAAATGTCAAGATTTCATTTTTTATGGCTGAATACTATTCCATTATCACACACACACACACACACACACACACATATCTTCTTTATCCATCTTTTCATAAGATGCTCAACATCACTCATCTTCAAGGAAATGCAACTCAAAACTACAATGAGATATCACCTCACACCTGTGAGAATGGCTAAAATCAAAAACACAAGAAAACAAGTGTTGGGGAGGATGTAGAGAAAGAGGAACCCTCTTGCACTGTTGGTGGGAATGAATGCAAACTGGTGCAGCCATTGTGGAAAACAGTGTGGAGTTTCCCCAAAAAGTTTAAAAGAGAACTACCCTACAATCCAGTAATCACCCGACTGGGTATTTACACAAAAAAATACAAAAACACTAACTCAAAGGGATCATGCACCCATATGTTTATAGCATTATTTACAGTAGCCAAATTATGGAAGCAGCCCAAGGGGCCATCGATAAATGAATGGGTAGTATAGTCTTTTTAACAATATTTATTCCTCCAGTCCATGAGCATGGAATGCCTTTCCATTTCTTTATGTCATGTTCAATTTCTTTCATGAGTGTTTTATAGTTTTCAGAGTACAGGTCTTTCACCTCTTTAAGTTTATTCCTAGGTGTCTTATTATTTTTGGTACAGTTGTAAATGGGATTGTTTTCCTAATTTCTCTTTCTACTACTTCATTATTGGTGTATAGAAATACAACAGATTTCTGCACATTGATTTTGTGTCCTGCAAATTTACTGAATTCATTTATTAGTTCTTGCAGTTTTTTGGTGGAGTGTTTGGGTTTTCTACATATAGTATGTCATCTGCAAATAGAGTTTTACTTCTTCTGTTTACTTCTTCCTTATCAGTTTGGATGCCTTTTATTCCTTTCTGTTGTCTGATTGCTATGGCTCGACTCCCAGTACTACATTGAATGCAAGTGTTTAGAGTGAACATCCCTGTTTTATTCCTGACCTTAAGGAAAAACTCAGTTTTTCCCCATTAAGGATCATGTTAGCTGTGGGTTTTTTATATATGGCCTTCATTATGTTGGGGTATGTTCCCTCTAAACCTACTTTGTTGAAAGCTTTTATCATGAAGGGATATTGTACTGTCAGATGCTTTTTCTTCATCTGTTGAAATGATTATATGGTTTTTATCCTTTCTCTTATTGATGTGATGTATCATGTTGATTTGTGAATATTGGACCACGCTTGCATCTTGGGAATAAATCCCACTTGATCATGGTGAATGATTTTCTTAATGTATTGTTGGATTCAGTTTGCCAGTATTTTGTTGAGGATTTTTGCATCTATGTTCATCGGAGATACTGGCCTGTAGTTCTCTTTTTTTGTGGTTTCTTTATCTGGTTTTGGTATCAGGGTAGTGCTGACCTCATAGAATGAATTTGGAAGTTTTTCTTCTATTTTTTGGAATAAATAATATGAGGAGAATAGGTATTAACTTCTTTAAATGTTTGGTAGAATTTGCCTGTGAAGCCATCTGGTCCTGGACTTGTTTTTTGGTTGGGAGTTTTTGATTACTGATTCAATCTCCTTACTGGTAATTGGTCTATTCAAATCTTCTATTTCTTCCTGCTTCAGCTTTGGTAGGTTGTATGTTTCTAGGAATTTATCCATTTATTCTAGGCTTTCCAATTTGTTGGCATTTAGTTTTCATTATATTCTCTTACAATTGTTGTATTTCTGTGGTGTTGGTTGTTATTTCTCCTCTTTCATTTGTGATTTCGTTTATTTGAGTCCTCTTTCTTTTTTTAATGAGTCTAGCTAGAGATTTATCAATTTTGTTGATCTTTTCAAAGAACCATCTCCTGGTTTCATTCATCTCTTCTACTTGCTTTTTAGTTTCTGTATCATTTATTTCTGCTCTAATCTTCATTATTTCCTTCCTTCTGCTGGTTTTGGTTTTTGTTTGTTGTTCTTTTTCTAGCTCCCTTAGGTGTAAGGTTAGGTTGTTTATTTGAGATTTTTCTTGCTTCTTGAGGTAAGTCTGTATTGCCATAAACTTCCCTCTTAGAACTGCTTTTGCTGCATCACAAAGATTTTGGACTGTTGTGTTTTCATTTGCATTTGTTTCCGTGTACTTTTTGATTTCTTCTCTGATTTCTTGGTTGACCTATTCATTGTTTAGTAGCATATTGTTTAACCTCCAAGTATTTATGGTCTTTCCAGATTTTTTCTTGTGCTTAATTTGTAGTTACATAGTGTTGTCGTTAAAAAAGGTACATGGTATGATTTCAGTGTTCTTGAATTTGTTGAGGCCTGTTTTGTGGCCTAATATGTGATCCATTATGAAGAATATTCCATGTGCACTTGAAGAGAATGTGTATTTTGCTGTTTTAGGATGGAATGTTCTGAATATATCTGTTAAGTCCATCTAGTCCTGTGTGTCATTCAAAACCATTGTTTCCTTGTTGATTTTCTGTTTAGATGACCTGTCCGTTGATGTAAGTGGGGTGTGAAGTCCCCTACTATTGTATTATTATCAATTAGTTCCTTTCTGTTTCTTACTAATTGTTTTATGATTTGGGTGCTCCCATGCATAAATATTTAAATTGTTATATCTTGTTGGATTGTCCCTTTCTTACTATATAGTATCCTTCTTTGTCTCTTGTTACATTCTTTTTTTTAAAGTCTATTTTGTCTGATATAAATATTGCTACTCCAGCTTTCTTTTGTCATCCATTTACATGGTAAATATTTCTCCATCCTCTCACTTTCAATCTGCAGATATCTTTGGTCTGAAATGAGTCTTTTGTAGGCAGCATATAGATTGGTCTTGTTTTTTTATCCACTCTGTTACCCTGTGCCTTTTAATTGGAGCATTTATTTCATTTACATTCTAAGTAATTATTGATAGATGTGTATTTATTGTCATTTTGTTACTTGTTTTGTTGTTGTTTTTGTAGTTTTTCTCTGACCCTTTCTTGTCTTTCTCTCTTTCATGGTTTGCTGGTTTTCCTTGGTGATATACTTGGATTCCTTTCTCTTTATTCTTTGCATATCTATTAGTGGTTTTTGATTTATGGTTACCATTAAGTTTATATATAACATCTTCTGCATATAGCAGTCTATATTAAGTTGATGGTCACTTAAGTTTGAACCCATTATTTACTCCTTTTCCTTCCATGTTTTAGGTATATGGTGTCATATTTTCATCCTTTTTTTTTTTGTGACTCCTTTGACTGATTTTTTTTTACAGAAATACTTACTTTTACTGCTTTTGTGTTTCCTCCTTATCATACACTCACTTATGGTCTTTCCTTTCCACGCAAAGAGTCCTTTTTAGTATTTCTTGTAAGGCTGACTTAGTTGGTCATGAACTCCTTTAGTTTTTGTTTGTCTGAGAAACTTACCTCTCCTATTCTGAATGATAGCCTTGCTGGATAGGGTATTCTTGGCTGTAGATTTTTCCCTTTCAGCACTTTGAATATATTATACCATTCTCTTCTGGCTTGCAAAGTTTCTGCTGAAAACCGCTGATAGCCTTATGGGGTTTCTCTTATATGTAATTGTCTTTTCTCTTGCTGCTTTAAACATTTTTTTCTTGGGGATGCCTGGGTGGCGCAGTTGGTTGGGCGTCCAACTCTTGGTTGTGGCTCAGTTCATGATCTCAGGGTCATGAGATTGAGCCCCACGTAGGGCTCTGTGCTGCATGCAGAGTCTGCTTAAGTTCCTCTCTCCCTCTGCCCCTCCCCCCCACATCTCTCAAATAAATAAATCTTTAAAAAATTTTTTCCTTATTACTCCTTTTTGCCATTTTGATTACTATGTGTCTTAGTGTAGACCTCCTTTGGTTAATTTTGTTGGAGGACCTCTTTGCCTGGATCTGGATATGTGTTTCCTTCCCAGATTAGGGAAGTTTTCAGCTATTGTTTCTTCAAATAAATTTTCCTCCCTTTTCTCTCTCTCCTTCTGGAAGCCCTATAATGTGAATGTTATTGCACCTGAAGGCATCACTGAATTCCCTTAAGTCTATTCTCAGTTTGCATAATTCTTTCTTATTTGTTTAGCTTGATTACTTTCCATTACTCTGTCTTCTAGTTCATTAATTTGTTCCACTCCTTCTTCCCCCTGCTGTTGATTCTATCAAGTTTATTTTTAATTTCATTTATTGTGTTTTTCATCTGGTTCTTTTTTATGTTTTCTATCTCTTAAAGGTCTCACTGATGTCCTCCACTCTTTTCTTGAGTGAATATCTTTATTATCATTACTTTAAATTTGCTATCAGCCATGTTACTTATCTCCATTTCACTTAGGTCTCTTGCTGTAGTTTTGTCCTGTTTTTTTATTTGTGATATATTCTTCTGTCCCCTCATTCTGCCTAACTCTCTCTGTCCCTATGTGTTTAGGAAAGTCAGCTACATCTCTTGCTCTTGAAAGTAGTGGGTGGGATGTGTACTTTTAACTAGTGGCAGTGGTCCTCCTCCACAGGGCATGTGTAGCTGCTGCAGAGGCCGAAGGACCTGGGTACTCTGGACAGCATGCAAGGGCAGGGTGTGTAATTTTAACAAAGTGTGTGCATCCTCCGTGGGAGGTCAGGAGATACAGTGTTGGCAAGGATTGCCTGGGTCTTCTTGGGGAGGGAATCCACAGCACCAGGACTGAGGCAGTTCTGGCTGGAGAGGGCAGGGCACAGTATATGCAAGTTAGGGAGCAAGTGCCGGCCCTGCACTCATTCCCACAGGTAGCAGTTGTATGTTTATGATGAGGGACAGGGAAGGGAAATGGCACCTGCCAGCTCCTTTGTTCCTGGAGAAGTCCCTCAGTGAACTCTGAGATTAGTAACTGACTCTCCTTCCCATAAGCCACAGGCGCCTTTCAAACTTCAGCTTCCAAGCTGTATCTCTGCACGCTGTTTTCTGTGCTGTCTTTTTAAGGGCAGGGGCTCAGCTTCCTATCACTAGCTAGGCTCTCTTAGAGCCAAGCCCACTGTTTTTTAAAGTTCCAGGCTTTAAGTCCCACTGGTAATAAGCACTCATGAAATTCAGCCCCTGTGATTTTTAAAGCCAAATGCTATAGGGATTTCTCTTCTCCTTGTAGGCTCCCCAGTGTGCTTCTTGCCCCTCTTCTTGTCCATGGCTCCCACCCTCCAGCAGTCACACCCACGGGGTTTAGATTCCCACTGAGTCCTCACCATTCCTACCCTCTTCGATGTGGCCTCTTCTCTACATTTAGGCATGGAGTTTGTTTGGCCAATCTTCAGGTCCTTTTCTGGGTTGTTTGCTCTGATCCAAGTGTTATCTAGTTGTGTCTGGGATAAGGTGAATTTAGGATCCTCTTACTGTACCATCTTCCCCAAAAATCAGAATCAGGAATTTTTATGTATATTCTTTATATAGTTTGATTTTTGAACTATGTTATTATATTACATAATCAAAAATGTAATACAATACAATAAAGATTTAAAAGCTGCACACAGAGGCAAAAATTGCATCAGTGACAGAGTCAGGATTAGAGGGGAAGCTCTATATACAAAGCTCTTTCACAGAAGTACAGAAACATCAAGAGGTTTCTGAATGAAGGGCAAAAGTTGACTCTACCTATTCATTTATATTTTGAGGAGCAGCCTGAAGAATTATATTCTGAATTATATGTCATCTCTTCTGTCCTAGCATTTTTTGTTGTTTTGCTTTTTGTTTTATTGATGGATAATTCATAATTGATACTGTACATATTTGTATACTTTTGAAACCATCACCACAATTAAGATAATGTACATACCCATCACTCACTAAAGTTTCCTTGTACCCTTTTTATAACCCCCCTCCTACCACTCCCCTCCCTATCCTCAAGAAATCTCTGATCTCCTTTCTGTCATTAGAGATTATTTTCATTTTTAAAGAATGTTGTAGCATGTATCAATAGTTCACTCCTTTTTATTGCTAAGTAGTATTCTTTTATATGGATGTACCACAATTTGTTTATCCATTCACTTTTTGATGGACAGTTGGGTTGTCAATTTTTGGCTATTACAAATAAAGCTACTATGAACATCTGTGTATAAGTCTTCAGAGAGACATGTGTTTATTTCTCTTGGGTAAATACCTAGAAGTGAAAAGTCTAGATCATATGGTAGATATATGTCTAGCTTTTTAAGGAATCGCTAATCTTTTTCCCAAAGTAGTTGTACCATTTTACATTCCCACCAGCAATGTGTGAGTGTTCCAATTTGTCCATGTCCTTATTAACACTTATTGTTGTCTGTCTGAAGAACTTCTTTTAACATTTCTCATAGTGTGGGTTTGCTAGATATGTGTTAGTTCAGTTCTTGTATGTCTGAAAAATCTTTATTTCACCTCTGTTTTCTGAAAGGTATTTTCACTGGGTATGGAGTTCTAGGTTGATGGGGGATTTTCTCTCTTACATTAAAGTTGTTTTTCTAAACAACAACTAACGTCACAGGACATTAGGTACAGTAGATGGATTAACAGGTGGTGAATTTACCATAATTTACCATAATTCCCAGAACAATGAAGAAACTAGAAAAAACACACAAAGTAACAGTTTTCAAGATATTGGACATCAGGTAATAAAGGACAATGATACCTGAGAGATAAGAAACAAACAAGGTGAACCCTCTGATACCCTAGCTTACTGCATGGAAGAGTTTCCAGGACTTCTAGCTTGCAGCATTTCCAACAAGAAATCTGCTTTCATCTTTATCTTTGTTTGTATATAATGTCTTCCTTCCACCACCACCCCCCGACCCCGGCTTTATCACTGGGTTTGGGTAATCTGATTATGATGTCCCTCGATACAGTTTTCTGTCACTTTTGTGCTTGCAGCTCATTGAGATTCTGGATCTATAGGGTTTGGGGTTTTATCAAATTTAGAAAATGTTCTGCTATTATTTTTCCAAATAATTTTTTCTTTTTTCCTCCTCCTCTGTCCAATTACACACGTATTAGGCTGCTTGAAATTGTCCTACAAGTCATTGATATTATGTTCATTGTTTCTTTTTTTCTCCCTGTTTTCATTTTGGATAGTTTCTATTGCTGTGTTTTCAACTGTACAGACCTTTTCTTTTGCAGTGTCTCTACTTACTCATTTTTCTAGGTTCTTGAATATAGTTATAACTTTTAATGTTTTCTTATTTGCTAATTCTATTGTCTGTGTTATTCTGGGTTAGGCTTGATTGATTGATTTTTCTCCTCATTGTGGATCGTATTTTCCTTTTTCTTTGCATGCCTGGTTATTTTGGGTGGGTTCCAGACATTGTGAATTTAACCTTGTTGGATGCTGGATTTTTTTATACTTCTGTAAATATCC
Organism: Mirounga angustirostris; assembly: GCF_029215605.1. Lineage (NCBI taxonomy): Eukaryota > Metazoa > Chordata > Mammalia > Carnivora > Phocidae > Mirounga > Mirounga angustirostris. Next base: position 37,425,828 of record NW_026991716.1, read on the forward strand.
TTGAGCATACTTCTGGGATGTGATTAGCTTGATTTTTTTTCAGGTTTTGCTTTTAAACTTTGTTGGGTGGGACCAGAGCAGTGTTTAGTCCAGGGCTGGTTTTGCCCCATTCCTGAGGCAAACCCCTTCTGAATACTGTACCTAATGTCCTGTGACTTATTAAGTTTGACACTCTGGCTGGTGGGAATAGGAACTATTGCCAGCCCTGCGTGATACTGGGGCTTGTTCCTTCTAATCTCTTCAGGTGGCTCTTTCCCTGGTTTCAATGTGGTTTCCTCACATTGATGTACTTGTTAGTACTCAGTACTCAGCTAAAGACTTGTAGGGGACCTGGTACAAATCTCTGGAATTCTCTCTCTGTACACTTCTCTCCAGTACTCACAGTGCCCTGTGAACTCTAACCACCTTGGCCTCCTCAGATCTTAGCTCTGCTTCCTCAACTTGAGGAGTCCTCTGGGCTATACCTGGGCTTCCCCTCCCTGAGAAGTCCTGGAAACTCTTCCATGCAGTAAGCTAGGGTATCAGAGGGTTCACCTGGTTTGTTTCCTATCTCTCAAGTATCATTGTCCTTTATTACCTGATGTCCAATATCTTGAAAACTGTTACTTTGTGTGTTTTTTCTAGTTTCTTCATTGTTCTGGGAATTATGGTAAATTCACCACCTGTTAATCCATCTTGGCCAAAAGCATATATCTCTACGATTCTTTTAAAACTATTTTCCCTTTGTTTTTAGCTTAGATTGGGTAACTTAGCTAAGGGCAGGCTTAACTTGGATATAGTCCTTTTTCCTCTGGCAAGCAAACCAGTTTTTTAGCCATATTAGCAGTGAGAAATGCCTCAGGGTAAGAAAAACAGGGGATAGAATAAAAGTGTATGGCAAAGCCCAAGTCTGGTAAAATACTGATTGGTATTTTATCTGGTAAAATCACTTAGCCTTGATTATATGTTGAGGAGGTGGTATAGTCACTGTGGCAGCAGTTTCTGAGCATAACCATTTGGTCTCTGCCATCACAACCTAGTTGTTTATTAGAAGAACAACTTAAAGAGAGGAATCTTAGAGGCCTAGGATCTCTTGCCTCTTCCTCCATACAACCCAGGCTTGTTTGAATGTGTCTGGATATGCTTAAGACAGAAGGAAATCTGAGGCAAAGTAATATTTTTGAAGGTAAGCTCACCTAATATTTTTGCAATAACAAGACTGGCTTGATGCATAGAGCATTGTGCATAGTTTTCTAATTGAGTTTGGCTATTCACCACTGGTCTCCTTTTTTCTGGATAGGTCTATCTGCAGGTCGGATTTCCCAGGTTATTGTTGGAGATGAGCAGCGACAGTACCTCTTGGTGATTGGGCGGAATGTGGATGATGTCCAGGTAGCTCAGCGTTTGGCTCAGGCAAATGAGATTGTCTTGTCCTGGAACTGCTGGAAGCTTTGTGAGCAGTACATGTTTGAAGTGGAAATCATGAGGGAGGATGAAGCTGTGAAGGTAGGAGGCTGGTCCCATCCATTGCACGTCCTGAAAAGGCCTTTTTCCTACACAGGGCAGTGCTCTGGTGCTGGTCACATACGGCTTGACCAAACCAACAACAATTAGAACTCTATTTTGGAGGGAGGTGGGAGATATCCTCCCAGGAAGTTAGATGAGGCAGAAAAATAAGGCTGGAAAGATACATTGATCAACAAGGGAAATGGCATCCTCAGCCCCTCTGTTAAGGGACCAACAGTAATCCAGTCGGTGGGTGGGCGCCCAATTGAGCAGTTTCCTTTCTGTAGTTAAGAGATATGCGGATCATTGACCCATTTGATTTTGATGAGCATTTTGACAAGTGCCTTGATTACCTGCCACATTACCGGACAAGTGCTGGTAAGTTACTTGGTCCTTTCTCCCCAAGCCCAAAATTTCAAAGATAAATTTTCCACATGGCTGGAGACATTTTGGTTTTTTTCCTTTTCTCAGATACTCTAAGAACTGCCCTGGAGTTGGATCCAGACTCTACGCTTGAACAAACCCTGCGGAAGCACATAATGAAAAACCTCTTGAAGAAGGTTATTTCCTAGTTCTTGAGTCATCGTGTAGACTGTGTGTGTGTGTTTATGTTGACAGGTGTACATTTATATGTGATGACCTTTTCATATTGATCCAGTTCATCTCCTCTCCATTGTAATGCTGGCAGGTTTCCCCATCTGTACCAGTTCCTGTGATGACATGTCTTAACTTCAAATTTCTCAGTTCTAGCAAGTGGAAGCCATATTTGTTTTTCAGTGTGTCCCTCAAGAAGCTAGTACATTGTTTAGTAAACAGGGTAGAGAGTATATGCTTGGTAAATATGTGTTGATTGTGTATATATGAATCTATATGAATCCCTTAGTAAGTGATATAATGACTAGTAGAATGGACATATCAAATTACCTCTAAGAGAAAACATAAAAGTGTGGCAAATTTCATCAGTGAATTAGGTTTAAAGTCAAACAGTTTTAATTCCAAGTGTACTGGTTTGTACATCTTCTATACTTCTCAAACCTGAATTTTAAGTTTTTTGTCTGACATCTGTAAGTTATTTTCTCATACTCACCATGGAATATAAAATTCAAATGCTTAAACATGATACTGAGAGTTGAAGATACAGGCACGATAACTCACTGTGTCTTTGTAGATTGATGAAGGGCAGCCTATGGAGTATATATCCGAATTCCGTACCGTGACTATGGTTTTGGTCAGCCTAGAGTTCCACAAGACAGCATGGATGTCGCATTTGTGTCATCTTATCCAGGAGGCTGCCCTGTACATCTCCACAGTCATAGAGAAAGGGGGTGGCCAGCTAAGCCGGATCTTTATGTTTGAGAAAGTAAGTACAAGGAAACTTGACCCATCAGCATTAAAGGTGAGTGAGGAATAATAGTCTTGTTCCCCACATAACACATATGTAAGTCAAATTCCCTGCTGTTTATTTTGTGACAAGCTATAGGACATCAAAAGTTCAACTAATAATTGTTAAGGAATGGGATGTTCTAGTTAATTTAATTTTCAGGGTAACTGAAGATTATCTCCATGTCCTTTTTCATTCAATTCTTGTTGAAAAATCTTTGTCAGAGCAAAAGCATATTTTTCTGGTTCTATTAGTAAAGTGAGTGTAATCAGATAATTCTGATAATTGAGGAGCTTGAAAAAGAGCAGCATCATAATACATGACATTGTAGGTGAATAAAAATGTGAGTAGATAGACAGCTCAAGGCATATACTAGAAATGGAATTTTTGAAAAGTTCTTGACATCAGTTTTTCTTATGTTTTAAATTTCAGTTCTTTGAAGAGTTAGTTAAATCAAGATTTTATTTCTTCTTCTTTTTTTTTTAATCTCCATGTTGATGTGGCCCAGAGTGTCCATTTCATGAATCCTGTAGAATTCAACATTCCTAACAGAAAACCAGTGGGGAAAAGCTCTGGCCTCATTCAGGGGAGTTGGTCCAGTTGAGGCAAGCATATTCTTTCCCTGGGTAAACTTCTCTTTTCCTTCTTTGTCATCTGTCCCAGGGCTGCATGTTCCTCTGTGTTTTTGGCCTTCCTGGGGATAAGAAGCCAGATGAGTGTGCACATGCCCTGGAGAGCTCCTTCAGCATCTTCAGCTTCTGCTGGGAGAATCTTGCTGAGACCAAGTGAGGAGGAAGGTGGGGCAGAGAGGAGCTTCTCAGGCCCCAGGGGGCTCTTCAGGCAGGGTAGGAGGCAGTAACAAGTAGCTGGGGTTGAGAGTGTCCAGAATCTGCCTAAAGAGGAGAGAACATGCTAAAGGAAGTCAGAAAATAAGCTCTATTAAGGAATCATTAGGCACAGAATTATGTAATAGATACCCAGGGAAAATGAAGATAAGTTTCCATCTAATGGGGTGAAAGAGGGAGGCACCAAATACTCATAACAAGATTTAAAAACACCACAAAGGAACAAGCAAATGTGTAAATTAATATAATACAAATAATATGTCTGTATGTCGTGGGAATGTAGAACAAAGGCTGCCTGTCTACAGGGAGGGGAGGTATGGGAAGAGAAGTTGTAGGGCAATTATCAAGATAGGAAGGGACCACCGCTGGAGTTCAACAATTGGGGAAAGCGAGAGAGGGCATTTTAGACAAAGGAAGCATGGTGAAACATCCAAAGATGTTTAGTCTTATTCTGGTGTGGCAGCAGAACCAACTGCGTGGTTTAGGTCTTGGGTGTCTCTTACTCACCCTGAGCAATGGGCCCAAGTAAAAGTCCTCAATCCTGGCCTTAGAAGAAGGCAGGAGAATTTTGATGGCAAAGATACAGTAGTGTTAGCATTTTTGCCACTTTTTGTGCTCTTTGTAAACAACTGAAAATGGTTTATTTGTAGATTTAACTTGAAACTAATTTATGCCTCGTTGTACCCTCTTTCTCCATCCACATATCTTATCCGTCACATGAAATTTTCACATCAAGTGAATTTTCACATCAAGTAAGTCTGATTATTCCCTGTTATGTATGAACTTGCTACCTTTGAACCTTTTCTTCACCTGGAACAGTGTATGCCCCCTTTTTAAATAATTCATATTTCTAGTGCTTTCCCATTCCTGGCCTAGGTAGGACCACATCTCCCTTCAGTTGTCCCTACTGGACACACCGTCTGTGCTGTAGCCATCTTGAACTGCTTAGTTTTGCACAAACACAGCAGGCTTTTCAGAGTCTCTGCCTTTTCCCACTGAAAGGAATGCTGTTGCCCCGCTTTCACAGTACTTCAACTTACAAAGTCCAATCATACACCCTCTCTGAGTGCTTTTTCTAACTCTCTAGTATGAGTTAGTATATTCATTCTGTTTGCTCTGTTAATTTGCTATACTGATCTCTAATATGTAGTATTTGTCTTGCTAACTTATAAATATGTCTCTTCGCCTCCTTCAATTTCTACCACCTTCCTGCTGCCCGAAACTGAACTTATCCAGAGCAAGATATTTTAAACACCTAGCCCGGTACTTGGTACTGCACATACTTCTCAGTGCTTGTTAAATGAATGAACCTATACACAAATGAATGAATGAAAAATATTACTTGTTTTTAAAATGTATTCCAAAGGCTAATTCGTTTCAGGAAGGCTTCCATCAACAGCCTGACCCTGTGATTATTCCTTTACTCTGACATTCTAGCATTAATTGATCCATTAACCCTGTATTGATAACTGTTGATCTACTTTTCATTTTGGGGTTTTATCTGAGGCAGCATGGTATATTGGAAATAACACTTGGCTAGGAGTCAGGAGGCCTGGATTCTCATTCTGACTCTTCTGTTGATTTCTGCTGTGTAACTCTGGGAAAGTTAATTAGCTCCTTCAGTTGTGGGTTTTGTTTTTTATTTTGTCAAATGGGGTTAAAATATTTGCCCTACATACCTCACATATTTGTTGTTAATTATCCCTCAAAGGATCAGATGGAGTAATCAATTTGAAAGTACTTTAAAAAACATATAAACTATCTAACAGATATAAGGTGTTTTTATTTAGTCTTTCTGCTGATAATAGCTCCCCAACTAAAACTCCCATGAGTACGGGGACTATTTTGTTCCTTTGTAACTTTATACACATCATGTGATGTAGACAGCAGTCTCTGGCCTTTTCTATTCTGAGCTCTAAAACTAGACATCTGGATCTGAGGAGTCACAGCTCTAGTGCCTGACTTGGAGGCTTCTGACTGTATTTACCCACTGTTGCTTTTCTGACCCCCAGGCTTGTTTCCATCAGTATTACCAACGGACCAGTATTCTGTGGCGTGATTGGGGCAGTAGCGAGACACGAATATACAGGTAGAACAGGACATTGGACTATTAGCTCTGTGACTTACGGGGTAAAAGTGGAGGAGATGGTTCAAAAATTCTCCATCCTTTTCTTTACTGTCTCTCTGACACAGTTATTGGCCCAAAGGTGAGCCTTGTGGCCAGAATGATAACTGCTTATCCAGGTTTGGTGTCCTGTGATGAGGTAACATATCTAAGATCCATGCTACCTGCTTACAACTTCAAGAAACTCCCAGAGAAGATGATGAAAAATATCTCCAACCCAGGGAAGATGTATGAATACCTTGGCCATAGGAGATGTATGTGAGTGTCATTAATAGTTTATTCCCATCTCTTTTACAGAATCAGGGTATAGGAATCATCAGTGTTTGAGTGTATGAAACTAGAAAGAAAGATGCTTCGAGTCCTGGCGTGCTGGAATAAGAGACATAACAGGAGGGTTTAGTGTCTGAGATCTTTAGCTTTTCTGTTTAGCTCTTAGCTAGTTCCTCAGTGAACTTCTTGCTATCCAACAGGAAGAGAATGCAATAGGTCACGAATCTGGGTGTTCTTTTTTTCTTTGTGTAGCTCGCAATTTATTTACTTCTCTGAGCCTGGAACAATCAGTATTTCTCCCCTTCCTCCTCCCAAAGATTTTTAATTTTTTACAACTCTTATATAGAACTCTGGACCTTTTCAATTATCTGAAAGTACTTGCTGATGAGACAGTTTGTCTTCTAGCTATTTAGAGATATATATTCTATCTATCCCAATCTGTTAATAGACACATTTCCCTTTGTCCTTTTTCCCAGAATGTTTGGGAGGAGACATTTGGCCAGAGAGAGAAATAAAAATCACCCTTTGTTAGGTGAGTTTTCTTTTCTACCTTAAATCATATTTTTTCCAGCTGTAGATGGTTAAATGTGATTTTTAAGAAATGCAAGACTAAGTGCTTCTAAGCATTATATTAAAAGAATAGAGAGCAACCTTCTTACTGAATTTATGTTAATTTTGAAGAGGCCTTGCCATTTCTTTTCCATGTTGAATGTTTACACTTCAGGTAGAGTCTTCTCACTTTGCCTGAGAAGTACCAACATTTAGTAAGAATCTTTGTAAGTCAGAGTTCAGCTATTGAGGTCTGCTCAGCTTGTTGTGGATCATCTCTAGAGGAAAATTCCTCATCATGAGACCATAAAGAGGGCACCAAGACTGTTACCACACACACTATATATTCCCTATCTTTATATTTATCTTCATTTATATCTATTAGTCTATTATCTTTACATAGCCTGTGACCAACTTTGAAGACTAGATTGTTATAATGTATATATATATACACAGTATAACTAAAATGTTATAATGTTACAAAAAGCTAAGAAGATATAGTAGCTCCCATGTCTCTGTGGTCCCTAATTATTCTTAATGTTATTATTTAGGCTCCAGAGCAAACCCCCAAGCCCAGCACACATTTCTGTGTAGTCCAGAACTGATTTTATGCAAAGAGATGTGAAGCCTCATCAAAGAATGGGATTCTGCCCAGGATTCTAGGGGAAAAAACCATTGAGAGTTACCTTTGCAAAATAAATAGAGTGTCTACTAAAAACACAGGAGTATTAGGTGCTCCCTGTCTCTCTACAGACCGGGAGAAAGAATTAGAAGCCTTCCAAATGGCACAGCGGGAATGTTTGCACCAGAAGAAGGGACAAGCAGTTTTGTATGAAGGTGGAAAAGGCTATGGAAAAAGTCAGCTGTTGGCTGAAATAAACTTCCTAGCCCAAAAGGAAGGACACAGGTAAAGATTCCTGCTTTCTGGCTCAGTGTCTACTTCTCTGGAGGCTCCTTTCCCTTGTTGGTAAGACTCTTGTATCATTAGATTCAGCATCCTTGGGCTAGTGGAGTGAGTAACCTCTCTGTGGGTCAAGGGACTCCCAGTGACCATATTAACATTCACAGGGTGTTACCATTGAAGCTGAAGGAAGCAGATTTCAAGCAGTGCTTCTATGCCATCCAGACCCTCATGGCCATCTTCTTTGAGATTGATGCATGTCCAGCCTATTACCGGCAAGAGTGCCTACACAAACAGCTCCGTGGGATGGTGGAGGAACCTCTTCACTGCCTTTTTAATGACCTCTTCTTTGTGAAGGTAATGAAGGCCGTGGCTTTCTGAATTGGATACTAATGTTATTTTTGGTGAATAGTTGGACCCAGGATTGTTTTCTAATCTAATGCCCTTAGGCCATATATGTATAGCCTAAGAACATATAGTTAGCAATGGCAGGGTTGAGATTTGAAATCCCTTTGACACCAAAACCCAGGCTTTCTCTTTGTTGAGGAAAGTAGATTCTAGGACTGACTCCAATACTTGCTAATTGAATGTCGTGGCACAAATTGCTTTGCCTGAGACTACATTTTTCACCTGTGAAATGATGATTATAGTACTTTATGTGATTAGTGCATACATTTTAAAGGAGGTGATATATAAGAGATCATAGTGTAAATGTGAGTGTTAAATCTGTCAAGGTGATACTGACCGGTTGAGCGTCCCCAGCAATTTTATCCATGTGTTCTCAAGTCAGTTGTAATGTTTTGTTCTTTAACCCTAGCCATGCCATGGAGTTTATCACTTGAACCAGCGTCTGAATCTCAAAAGCTTCCAGTGGTCTAGGGTTTACGTGGTACCCAAGAGTGAGCAGACTTAAGAATTCCCTGGTCCACAATTCCATTTATTCTTCCTCCATCGCTTCTCCTAATCTACCAAGCCTGCAGGGCATTGTATATAATGGAAAATAGAGAAAAGTAAAATCTCTGCAGTCCTCGGCATAGCCGTAAGGCCTGGGGCTCTGGCCCTTGCCAAAGTGCTGGAGGAATGGCCTCACTTTGACTCTCAGGTCCATGGTAACTCACGTGCCATGGCCTAGCACAATGTTAGGAGATGCCCGTTGCAATTCTTTCTAACAAGTTTCATGCACTCATTCATTCTGGCATACTTGGAAAAACTGGGGTACTGGAGCTGTCTAAAGTGACATTGCTAAGTCCAACCTGTCACTTTACTTCTTAGTCATGACCCTTTAAGGGTTTGCCAGAGTCTGGGTATGGAAAGGAGGTCTCTCTCTTTCTCTCCCTCTAACCTCCCGTTGACTTTCCATCTTACTCTCTGAACTCTATATTGATGTTGGGTCAGCATTTGTGACCCTATGCCCCGTCCTATAGAAGAAACCCATTCTCACTCAAAATAGAATCATTATCTGCTCCCTTTGGAGAACCTGTATATTTTTATTAGATCATCATTGTGAATGCTAATATATGAATAATTTTCCTGGTTAGTTTCCCTTGTCCTTCAAAGTTTCGCACATGGATGACCTGACCAGACAAAAGAAGGTTAAGGCATGTTTTTTTCAAGTGCTTCAGGAGGTGGGTATTTTTGCTACATACCATTAACTCTTAATATGTGGAGATTGTTTGTGCTTATTTTAATCTATCCATAGCACACCTTGACTTAGGCCTGCCTATTTGTGATATCTTCATTGTTTGTATCTATCTTTAACCTTGAATCAATCCTATTGCACAGAATACAAGAAAAGTTCTTTGCTCTTCCCTGATCCTTGGTTCTTAATTTAAAACAGGGTTTCTAAATGCAAGCAGATAGCTGTTTTACCTCCTATTTATTACAAATACACTCAAGCCTTAACCCAGATTACAGAGTCAAAAATATCTATGAGCAGAAACTGATGTATTCATTCTGGAAAGCAATCTAGAAGTAACTAGTCAAATTTTAATAACATGCGTCTTCTAGACCTAGCAATTCCACTCTTGGACCTATGTCTCAGGGAGTCTGTTCACGGCAGTGTTTGTGGACGAGAGGGACGCAATGGCATGAACTCATGGATGAGAGCTATGCAGCATAATGCAGAAGTCTAGAAATAGGGAATAGATGAAAACATTGCAACACAGAGTGGTCTTAAAAATAATCCTGAATAAAAAGACAAACAAGGAGATCTATATAGTAGCATTTACATAAAAAGTTTACTTAACAAAACAATGATGCACCTTTCATAAGAACACAATACAAACAAAAGGATTACAGTAAACACCTTAGAATGGTTACCGGCTGCAGCAGGGGAGTGGGGAATGTGGCTAAAAATGAGTATATTTTTTAAAAGTTTACCTGAATAGGGCCTGGTAATTGGTAGCTTTAACAAGCACTCAGGTAATTCTGATGTGCAGCCTGGTTTGGAAGTTACTGATATAAAGTATTATGAATTCCCACACAGTTTGAAGCCTTTGCCAAAATGAAATGTTTGAAAGCTTCAAGTTTGATTTGGAGAATATTTTGATGTTCATTTAGTTTTTCAGTTAGAGTATTTTCTTGTCCAAAGAACCTCAGGACATTTTTTTAGAAATTAGATATACTGGCTATATTTTATACTTATAAAATAAAATATTACCTGGACTTAGGACACATTTTACTCAGAAAATCCCAGCCTGTGTTGACATTTTATTTAAATTGCTGTTGGGAAATTCATGGTACATTTGAAAATCAGGTTACTTCATTTCTAATCAAAGGTTGTCACTGTTTGCTGTTATTTTCAGGCAGTGAGGGAAACACCACTGATTTTCCTCATTGACGAAGCCCAATATATGGATGCAGCTTCCTGGGAATTTTTGGAAACATTACTCTCCACTGTGCCCATCATCATGGTGATGACATTGACCTCTACCTTCACCCTGTGTGGCTGTGCCCAGCACTTCTTGCAGAGCTCTCAGGCTGTCCTTGTGCCCATTTTGAAGTTGGCAACAACCTCACTGTTGCGAATGGCATGTTGGGAACTGGGGGTGGTGAGCATCCCCCAAGAGCTGCAGATGTGAGTGGCTAGGACTAGCTGAGCACTTCATTAAGGGCAGAGCCAGTGCCATAATATAAGTGAGAAGGCTCAGGTCTCACTTACCCATGTTGGGGGAGAGAATGGCCTTAGTAACCATGATGAGGCCCAAGACCAGATTCAAGGATAGATAGTCTCCTAGTAAACCAGTAAAGGGCTACCTCCCTAGGCTATCATCCAGGTTTTCACAAGACAGGACTTGGATGGCTTGCTTCTGGTGTCAGTTTATATGTGATCAGGCCACTTTCTAGGGCTCTTTGTAAGGGGACATTTGTTCTTTTTAACAGCAATAAAAACAACATAGTTAAAAAAGAGAAGTTACTACTAAAATAAATTTCAAACCAATCAGAATTTTTTTTTTTTTTACATTTCTGTGTTGCTGCTTACCTCTGTTAGTATATATCATCAAAAGCTGACTTTAAGAAAGGAGAAATATTTAAAAAAAGAAAAAAGAAAGGAGAAATATTCCTCAGTATAAAATATCCCTGTACTTGGCTCTCTTCAAGTGGGCATCTTAGTCAGCAATCCCCTACTTACCTCTCTACAGCTACCTTCTCCACAGGTGCTTTGGAAACCCCCTCTACTGTGAGGTCTTATGCCAGGACCTTCTCTCCAAAGATGTATTGCTCTTTCACGACCTCCAAAAGGAGGAGAAGAACAGCAAGTGGGAGACACTCTCAGGTAAGCTTAGCTTCCAGCGTTTTACCGTCCGTCATCTGGCTGCTGGGGTTCATCCTTTGATATGGCATCACCTGACCCTTACGAAGCATGTGCCCATTCCATACTAACATTATAAGCAAGAGGAAGCCTTCCTGGCCTGCCTCAGAGAACTTAATCGAGCCAATCTCTTATAGTTCCTTTTTGAGCAGCCCAGGAGGTAGGGATAGGAAAAGAGGATTTATAAACATAAGAGTTCAATAAAGAATTGCATATTAATTACTGATGAGGATGATGATTTGGGTAGGGGGTGGGAGAAGAGGAAGGGGTAGAAGTTTGTGTAAATCTGGAAAGGCATCCAAGGACTGTGATGTAATAGAAGAGAGGGCTACTGGAAAGTAAATAGGAAGAGTGTAAATGTTGGATACCATATGGTAGAGAAAATGTCGTTAGTTTCTAAGAGAAAATTAGCAGGCAGGATGGGTGGGGTAAGCCACTTTAAAACATATGCTCTGTTTATCTTCATCCTGTTAATTCCTTGACTGAATTCTTGTAATTTTGTGCCTTTAAAACTACAGTCACTGAGCATGGTGTTTTCTCAGTCATAGTCTTCTTTCCCTACAGCCAATGCAATGAAATCTACAATATATGGTATTCTTCCTGCTGGCTCTGAAGAAGACCAGGAACTTTATATCTGCACAGTCAAGGATGATGTGAACTTGGATACTGTGCTTCTCCCACCATTATTAAAAGGCAAGTCCCTTGAAAACCTCAAGCAAACCAATTACAGATGTCATTGCGCTTAGTAATTTGGTGATTGATTGAATATAGGTCTTTCATTATCACACTAGCTCCATTTTCTTCTAAAAAAGAAACCTGCCTTCTAGAAATAAGTTCTGGCACTGCCCAAAGAGCCTTTAAGAGATTTGTAATGCTACTTGAGTAATGTTTTACTTAAGTGAGCCCCTTGTACTCTGGGTCTGACTAATGCCTAAGAAGTTTTCTAGTTATTTGATAAAAATTAGGTCCTGAGTTTCTCTTTGTGCATATTCCTATGCTAGAGGAGGCAGTAAGCAAGGGAGATAATGTGGCTGAGATTTAAGAAAATCTATGGTGCTAGTGAAGAGATAGTGTTACACACATAGCAGGAATTGACTAAGAAGAGGGCAAAGTAAGTTTATAATGACTGATGAGATAAAGAATGGAGAAACCATCAGAATTGAGTAGGCATAATCAGGGGATGTTCTTTTTAGAAATGAAGGTTTTGGTGACCATGGGGAGAACAGTTTCAGTGGTATAGTGAAAACCTGATTGTTGGTGGTGGTGGTTGAACAATGAATGGGGAATAAGGACAAATGAGGACTGAGAGAGAAGGCTCTCTCAAGAGGTTAGGGTGAGCGGAGAAGGGGAGGACCAAAAGCAAGCCTTTTTTTTTTTTTTAAAGTTGTATTTATTTATTTGAGAGCGAGAAAGGGGGTGGGAGGGGCAGAGAGAGAGAGAGACTCTCAAGCAGATTCCCTGATGAGCAGGGAGGCTGACACAGGGCTCAATGCCACAACCTGAGAGCATGACGTGAGCTGAAATCAAGAGTCAGAAGCTCAACCGGCTGAGCCACTCTGGCACCCGGCAAAACCTTTTTTGTTTTTAAGTGAACAGATTATCAACACAATGTATTCTGTGTTTGTAGAAAGCTTGTTCACTTCTCTTGTTTTGTTTTGTTTTGTTTTGTTTTCCAGAAATAGCAGTAAACCAGTTGGATCAATTGAGCCTAGAGGAGCAGTTGCTGGTTAAGTGTGCTGCAGTCATTGGTCACTCCTTCCACATAGATCTCCTGCAGCACCTCCTGCCTGGCTGGAATAAAAACAAGCTACTTCAGGTGCTGAGGGCTCTTGTGGATATACATGTGCTCTGCTGGTTCAGCAAGAGTCAAGAGCTTCCTGCCGAGTCAATATTAGTGCCTTCCTCTATCAAGATTATTGAACAAACCAAAGAGCAGAAGAAGAAAAAGTCAGGTGAGGAAGAGCTGCTTCCTTGTTCTTACCTGAACAGAGAGCCTTGGGTAGGGATATTTGTGTTCAAAAAGAACATCAATATCCTTTATCATGGGCCTCAGTTCCCTAAAACTATGGCTAAGAAATGGGGAGAAGTGATTATTTTAATCACAAAGGAGCCATGATTATAGTGAACGAATAACCTGTACTTTTCAGAATTGTTTTAATTCCAAGAATTTTAGCTCCTAGTTAACCCCATGTGTTAAATATCTGTATCTTGATTTTTGGTTCAGAAAATATTACCATAATCCTTTATTGGTTTCTAGATATAAATAATAAGAAAAAAAAGGATAAACTGTTCCTAATTTTAGAAATTTTTAAGGAAGATAAACACATCTGGAATTGAAACAGACCATGAGCAAAGCAAGATACACATTAAATAGCTTGCAATCTCAAATTCTCCAAATGATAAAATTATGGCATAGACTACCCAAAGCACATATATTCCACAAATAATTTCCCTTTGACTTTGAAATATGTTTGGGCCTTATGTTTGAACAGAGCATTTCATTTTTTTTTTTTAATGATTTTATCGTTAGAGAGAGAACACGAGCAGGGGGAGCGGCAGGCAGAGGGAGAAGCAGACTCCCTGCTGAGTAGAGAACCTGATGCCTGCCCATGTGGGGCTCCATCCCAGGACCCTGAGATCATGACCTGAGCCGAAGGCAGACGCTTAACTGACTGAGCCACCCTGGCATCCCTGAACAGAGCATTTCTGATGATTTGATGTTTATAGTAATTTGTAGTAAAAAAGCTCAATTTAGGAGGAGCACCTAAGAAATCTACTCAGCGTACTTCTTTACCACTGACCATTTCTTTTCTGTGGTACTTTGTACAAGATATGGTCAATGTCACTCTCAGATTGGTGTAATATACTTTATACAGAGGAATTGTAAATAAAATTTTCTTATAAACTAGCAGCATCTGATTGGGAGTTTGCTACTGATAGCATAAAAGGCCTTTAAGGGAGACTCTCACTTAGATTTCCTATATTTCAGATGCTGACTCTCCTCTCAGTCTGCAAGAGGAATTATCTCTACCTCAAACAGAGATGCTAGAATTTGGAGTGCCACTATTACGGGAAGCTGCTTGGGAGCTGTGGCCCAAGGCACAGCAGATAGCCCTGCACCTTGAATGTGCCTGCTTTCTCCAAGATTTGGCCTGCCGCTGTCAGAGCTGTCATGGGGGGGACTTTGTCCCCTTCCACCGTTTTGCCATCTGTTCTGCTAAGAGCTGCAGTGGGATCTCCCGGTTCTGTAGTTACAAAGATACTGGCTCAGTACTAACACAAGTGATCACAGACAAATTGCAGCTGCCTTCTCCCCAAGGTAAAACCCAGGAAGCAGAAAGAAGACATGTGGGCAGCACTTCTCTGTATTCATGTACTTGGAGTTCTTCATCCAAAAGGTGGAATCTGATTAAGGGAGAAAAATAGGCAGAAAGAGCCATTTATCCCTGAAGCACCAGAAATAAGAAAAATGTAATTTCAGAGCTAAAAGGAACTTTAGAAATCATGCTTGTTTTGGTTGGCAGTCTTGGGCAAGTTACCCAGCCTCAATTAATTGAGGAAAGTAACAGTACCAATTTCATAGAGTTGCTGTGAGAATTGAATGAGTTAAAATATATAATATGCTTTGAATAGTGCCAGGCACACGGTTAGTGCTCAATACATTTTAGCTACTGTTGTTATTGTTGTTGTTATTATTATTATTAAACTCTGTACACATATATGGGGCCCCTGTGTGTATCAGATGCTGCAACTAGGTATTAAGAATACAAAATGAATAAGCATGGGCGAAAATTATCAGTTTTGGGGCTTGATGCAGACATGCAAATAGAGAATTCTGATATGGCATGGTAAAGGCAATGAAAATAGCATACCCAGGCATTGGGGTACCTAGAGAAGGAGCCGTTGGCTCAGCCTGAGAAGTGAGTAGGGGAACACTCTCCCTTGAAGGAGATAATGCTAAAAGTGAGAATTCAGGGATAAATAGGAGTTGGTTGCTTGAGGAAGTTTCAGTTAGTGAATGGGTGTTCCCCAAAGCTGGTTGCCCTTCTACCACATCCTAAATGAGAGTTCACCCTCTTTGTATTAACATTTTCAGTTATTGGACAACCCATTTCATTGTCAACAGCTGTTAGAAAGCTTCTTTCATCAAGATGAAATCTACCTTCTTACAACTTCACCAATTTTTCAGAGTTGTGCCTTTTTTTTTTTTTTAAAGGTTTTATTTATTTGACAGAGAGAAAGACAGCCAGAGAGGGAACACAAGCAGGGGGAGTGGGAGAGGGAGAAGCAGGCTTCCCGCAGAGCAGGGAGCCCGATGCGGGGCTCGATCCCAGGACTCCGGGATCATGACCCGAGCCGAAGGCAGACGCCCAACGACTGAGCCACCCAGGCGCCCCTGTGCCTTTTTTTTTTAAGTTTTTATTTAAATTCCAGTTAGTTAACATACAGTGTAATATTAGTTTCAGGTGTACAATATGGTGATTCAGCACTTCCATACATCACCCAGTGCTCATCATAAGTGCCCTCCTTATTGCACATCACCTGTTTAACCCATCCCCCAACCCCTCTCCTCTAGTAACTATCAGTTTTTTCTCTATACTTAAGAGTCTCGTTCTTGGTTTGCCTCTCTGTTTTTTCCCTTTGCTCATTTGTTTTGTTTCTTAAATTCCACATATGAGTGAAATCATATGGTTTGTATCTTTCTCTGACTTATTTTATTTAGCATTATACTCTCTGACTCTACCTGTGTCGTGGCAAATGGCAAGATTTCATTCTTTTTTATGGCTAAGTAATATTCCATAGATAGATAGACAGACACATACATACCACATCTTCTTTATTCATCAATGGATGAACACTTGGGTTGCTTCCGTACTTTGGCTATTGCAGATAATGCTGCTATAAACATTGGGATGCATGTATCCCTTTGAATTAGTATTTTTGTACTCTTTGGATAAATACTTAGTAGTGTGATTGCTGGATCATAGGGAAGTTCTGTTTTTTACTTTCTGAGGAACCTGCATACTGTTTTCCACAGTGGCTGCACCAGTTTGCATTCCCAGCAACAGAGGTTTCCCTTTTCTCTACATCCTCACCAACACCTGTTGTTTCTTATGTTGTTTATTTTAGCCATTCTGACAGGTGTGAGGTGATCTCTCATTGTAGTTTTGATTTGCATTTCCCTGATGACAAGTGAAAACAACAC
Organism: Mirounga angustirostris; assembly: GCF_029215605.1. NCBI lineage: Eukaryota > Metazoa > Chordata > Mammalia > Carnivora > Phocidae > Mirounga > Mirounga angustirostris. The sequence continues at coordinate 37,442,401 of NW_026991716.1, forward strand.
AAAGAAATGGCAAGACATTCCATCATGGATTGGAAAACAAATATTGTTAAAATGTCTATACTACCCAAAGTAATCTATACCTTTAATGCAATCCCTATCCAAATACCAACAGCATTTTTCACAGAGCTAGAACAAATAATCCTAAAATTTGTATGGAATGACCAAAGACCCTGAATAGCCAAAGCAACCTTGAAAAAGAAAAACAAAGCTGGAGGCATCACAATTCCAGACTTCAAGTTATATTGTAAAGCTTAATGATCAAGACAGTATAGTACTGGCACAAAAATAGACACATAGATCAATGGAACAGAATAGAAAATCCAGAAATGAACCCATACTTACATGGTCAATTAATCTTGGACAAAGCAGGAAAGAATATCCATTGGGAAAAAGACTATCTCTCCAACAAACGCTATTGGGAAAACTGGACAGTAAAATGCAAAAGTATGAAACTGGACCACTTTCTTACACCATACACAAACATAAATTCAAAATGAATTAAAGATCTAAATGTGAGCCCTGAAACCATAAACATCCTAGAAGAGACACAAGCAGTGACCTTTTTGATATCAGCCATAGCAACTTCTTTCTAGATATGTCAACTGAGGCAAGGGAAAATAAACCATTGGGACTACATCAAAATAAAAAGCTTTAGCACGGCAAAGGAAACAATCAACAAAACTAAAAGGCAACCTACAGAATGGGAGAAGATATTTGCAAATGACATACCTGATAGAGGGTTAGTATCCAAAATATATAAAGAACTTATAAAACTCAGTATCCAAAAAACAAAAAATCCAATTAAAAAATGGGCACAGACATGAATAGACATTTTTCCAAAGAATACATACAGATGGCCAACAGACCCATGAAAAGATGCTCAACATCACTGAACATCAGGGAAATGCAAATCAGAATTGCCCCTTCTTACATATTTGAAGACAGCTGTCAAGACCCAACCAAATCTTCCCTTTTTCTACTTTGATAGAAGTTGGTGTTGGCAGAGGAGAGGGATAAGGGAGATATGGGGAATTGTTGGTGGTAATGGACTAAAATCAAGAAGTTAATCTATTCTCTTAATGTCTGCTCTAGCTGTAACATTCTGATGACTCTGTGAAGGTAGACCAGTGACTTGGAAAAATTAGTCATTGGCTGACGAACTCTGGGCATTTGCACTTTTGTACTTTCCAAGGAGAAAGAGGAAAGTAACAGTGAATGTCCTAGTCTAGGATTGTGAAGAAATTACCCTATCATTCATAGTTAGTGTCAGCTTGAGATTACACAGCCTGATCAGTCTATATGAGAGAGGCTCAAGACCTTCCCAGCACGACCAAGCCCTGAGGACACTTCATTCCCAGATTCAGGGCCTCTGTGCGTGGCCATGCAGAAAGGTACTGCACACATCTAGAGGGCGCTAGTCACACATGCTATGATGTGATGGTGCCCCTGGAAATTGTGTGTTGCGGTAGAGCTGCCAAACTCCAGATTCTTTAGTTACCTGAGTCTCAACTTTACCCTACCTTATTTGACATGGTTCCGCATTCAGAGAGCTGGTCCTTCTACTTAATGCAAGTCCTCCCTGTAACAGTTCTTGGGGACCCCCTTTCAATCCTGCCATCCGTGCTTCTGAGCCATAATGGTAACATCTCCTCATCATTCCCAGTTTTTGCTTTTTGATCTGTGAGAAGGCAGCTGCAGAGGAAGAGTCAAATCTGAGGGATAAGGGCTCTTTAAGGCCAGCTAGGTAAAGCTGAAACCCCCTGCTGGCCACTGTGACTCTAGTGGACTGTGGCATCTGGTGCCCTCATGATTTTCCTCACTAGGTCTAGCTCTGTGGTCCACTCTCATCTGGTCAGAAATTCAATCCAGATATATTCAGGGATTTCTTCTATTAGAAGTAGCTGTCAAACCGGGTGGACATATTCTTTATTCATTTTTCTAGCAAATTGAATCGGGCTGGTTTGGGAGGTTTGAGAGGAGTTACTATTTGAATCATAAATAGTTGCCATTAAGGAATTTGTGATCCACCATTCTATTTTGTGTGTAGGTTAATATTAAACCTAAACTTACCATTTTAACAAGTGGGGAGGCAATTAGGTCATGAACTAAGCTTTGGAGAAGTAGTCAGGAATTGGAAATGTTCTCAGTTAATACAAAGATGGATAATGGAAGATGATATTTTTCTCCCTACAGATAGTTTTCAGTTCCAGACAAAACCATTCAGAAGTCAGGAGGCCTTCACAAGTGAACACTGCAGGTAAATGGAGACGCTGAGAGTGGGTGTAGGGGGCCAGGAAATGAGACACAGGTGACCACTGAACTGGGCCACTCACCTCACCTGCAGACCAGGAATTCCTCTGACCACCCAGGAGTAGTGACCTTTGTACTCAGTCCAGAGTTCAAGTTAACAGAGAATTGGAAAGGCAATTTGTGATTCTTCGAAGGGAAATTATTTCTTAGTGTTTAGGAAAAGCTTCATTTAATAACTCTCAGATGAACTGTACACAGAGCAGATTTTTCTCTGCTATAAATTTGCTTTCTCAATTATGTTTGATCCCAGATGATATTAAAAGGAATTTACATTTCCTAATCATGTGCCTCCTGGCTTTGTAATGCCTAGCCTATCGATTTTAAATGTCCCTACCTTGAGTTTACCAGCCACTCTAGAGTTTCCTGTCCTGCTTATCCAACCTAATTTCTTATGGTTTTCAAAGAAAAATCTGTACTTTACATGAATCATCCCCACACTCACCTGTATATCCCTGCTCACACAATTCCCCCTTTTTGAAATACTAAGTGGCCTCCACATCCTTCTATTTATCAGAGTGTTTACCATTCTTCAAAGCCCTCCTCAGTTTCCATCTTTTTCAATCATTCTGTCTCAGAGAGATCTAACCTCTTTTGAACTCATGGTGTTTGTGGGGAGTGCACTGGACTAGTAGAGAAGTGAGCTCTAGTTGTAGTTCTATTCAGTAGCTGTGAGGTCATTTAGAAGTCACTTAAGCTTTCCAAGCCTCAATTTCCTCAATGGTAAAAGGAAGATAGTTTTTGCCTACCTGAAAGACAGGGTTGTTGTAGGATAAGATGGTGTTGTATAAAATCACGTTCAAATGTGTTGTGACAAAGTTCAAATACGCTAATAGAGAAATGTATTATTACTTATTGCCTTGTATCATGTTCATGTTTTTATTTCACGTTGTTAGTTTACTCTTCAGGTGAAGTTGTTTCCCCATTTAGTCTGTGAGGTACTTAGATTGGCTTTAGGTTTTTAAAAAATTCCTTAGGGCTTTGACAGTATAGATCAGGTCCCTGACTTTCAAAAACTTATGGAGTGTTGGAGGAGAAGGCTAAACGTAGAATTGATGAGTCATAAAGGAAAGCTTCCTGGAAACAGTGGCTTGGAGATCTGGGAATGCCCCGAGAAGAGTGGCTGCTTTGTGACCACTCTCCATTCATCTTCTCTCCACAAAGAACAGAGGAAGAGTTCCTGGATCAGGTGAACAGGAAGCTGGCTCAGACCAGCCCCGAGAAAGACATGTTGACCACAAAGCCCTGTCACTGTGAGGAAATCCTGCAGTTAGTGCTCTCACCCCTCACCCAGCACTGTCTGGTCATCGGAGAAACCACATGTGCATTTTATTACCTGCTGGAGGCTGCTGCAGCCTCCTTGGACCTGTCAGATAATTACATGGTGAGCACGCTCTGCTCCCAGCCCCTGAGCTGAGCCCTTTCACTTGGGGAATTTGGTGGGGATTTCTTACTGTCAAGTCAGCTTGGGTGAAAAATGGAGCAAAGTGGAGAGAGAAAGGTGCTGGAAGGGGTTTAGGAGAAAACACAAAGTGGGAACGTGGTAGTCCAAGAGCACCAACCACTGCCAGCCCTGCCCCTGACTTGCGCGGGCCATCCAGCTCCCTGTTTCTCACTGTGAACCCATTCTGATTCCAATCCAAATCTTGACCTCATCATAACCTTCCTCCGTCCTTCGTCCTCATCACACCACTAGGGTCGTCCAAATCCTAATCCTGTTTCTCCATCCCTTGTCTTGTTCGGAGGCCTTCTTTTATTTGAGGAAGGCAAGCAGTCTTCTGGGCCAGCCCTCAGCATTCTCATTTTTGAAAAAGCACAAAGTGAAGATCTGTCAGTTTGAGGAAGCCATTTTCTGCTGTCTTCGGTCAGAGGTAAAGTAAGGGCAGGGCCCTGAAGTTTGAGTTATTTCTCCTTGAGGGTTACCCTATTATTTCTTTTAAAAATCTCTTTTTTTTTTGTATGCAATTGTAAATGTGATAATGTGCGAAAAGAGTTTACAAATTCAAAACATAGCAGTACATAATATGGAGAAAGTGAAAAGAGCTCCATGCTGCCCCCAGCATAGTTAATAATGTGCAAATTCCACCAGATATACACACATAGGCATACCATTATTATTTTCTGTTGTTTTTTAAGTAGAATCATATTCTATATTCTCTTCTGTAGCTGACTTTTATTCTTAACAGTACAGACTGAACATTTTTGCATATTAGTGTACATCCAATCAGTTACAGCTGCCAAGTACTCCATTGTATGCTCATATCAAAGTTTAATCAGTCCCTTCTTCACATGCATTTAGGTTGTCTCTAATTTGAGATTTTTATAAGCATTGCTACAGTGAATATTCTTGTAAATATCTCTTGTTTCCCTTGTAAAAATGTTTCTGTAATAGAAATTTCCAGAGGCAGAAATGCTAAGGTGGGAGATAGGAATGATTGTACATTTAATAAATATATTGCCAAAGTGTTCATCAAAATTACACATCTTCCTTGACTTATGATGGGGTTACATCTCAGTAAACCCATGATTAGTTGAAAATATCATTTAGTCAAAACTAGTATACCTATCACAAGTTGAAAATGCATTTAATATACCTAACCTACCAAACATTGTAGTGTAGCCTGCTTACCTTAAACATACTCAGTGAGAATACTTACATTAGCCTACAGTTGGGCAAAATTATCTAACACAAAGCCTATTTTAGAATAAAGTGTTGAGTATCTCATGTAACTTACTGGGTACTCTACTGAAAGTGAAAAACAGATGGTTATACGGGGACAGAATGATTGTAAGTCTGTTGGTCGTTTACCCTTATGATCGCATTGATGACAGGGAGTGCATCCACTGCTGCCACCCAGCATCAGGAGAGAGTATCATACCATACATATATTGCTACCCCCAGGAAAAGATCCAAATTCAGAGGATAGTTTCTACCGAACGCATGTCACTTTGACACCATTGGGTGAAAGTCAAAACATTGTTATTTCAAACCATGGTAAGTCAGGAACCGTCTGTATATCAATTCGAATTTTTCCCAGTTCTTCACATCCTTACATCAGATGTTATCAGTCTGTTTTAAACTTGCTAATCTGTAGATGAAAGTTATATTGTGCTTTAATGTGTATTTCTTAATAAGGTACATTATTTTCGTATGTTTACCAGTCATTTATTTTTCTGTCAATTGCTTATTCATGTCCTTTGTTTAGTGGAGTACATGTAAACTAATTTCAGGACAGCTGGGGGCTGGACATAAGGATGAAGGTGATCAAAAGGTACAAACTTCCAGTTATAAGATAAATAAGTCCTAGGGGTATAATGTACAGCATAGTGACTATAGTGAACAATGATGCTGTATTATGTATTTGAAAGTTGCTGAGGGAATAGATCTTAAAAGTTCTCATCAAGAAAAAAATTTATGTTGGATGCCTAAAACTAACATATTATATGTCAGTTATATCTCAGTAAAAAATCGTGTCATGCATCTTAAACTTACACAATGCTTTGTGTCAAATACATCTCAATAAAGCTAGGGGGAAGAAAAAGAACATACATCTGAAAGTCTCCCCACCCCCTAACCCCATCACTCAGCTACTATGTCCCTTCCCTGACATTATGAATCTTTATGTATTCTACCAGAGGGGTTTGGCATACGTAAATGTATATGGTCTCCCCTTTCCTTTGTTATACACAAATAGGAGCTCTCTATATTCCATTCTACATCTTGCTTTTAAAAAAAATAATATACCTCATAGGTTATTCTATATCATAACAATTTCCTCAGGGAATGAGATTTATATAACAAGTAGAAGCTCTGGGGAAAGCATGCCACAAGACACTCTATTTACAAAGGACATAATGGAGTAAATTTATTTATTGTGTAAAAATAACTCAGGACAGCTCAGCAACTTTTCCCAGCCTCACTACTATTAAATCAACAGAACAAATGTGTTGGGATAATTATCAATTTATACGTAATGACTCCATAAAACCATGGGGGATGTTTTGTTAGAGAGCTGAGCTTTAAAATTTAAAAATAATTAAAATAAAAACTAATTTCAATGTAAACCTTAAGATAATCTGGCTAGGAGAGTAAACCTGATGTGTATAATGCCTTTGAATGCCAAAGAGAATATTAGAGTTTTCCATAGTATTGTATTATCTGCGTTTCAATCCAGAGGTCTTTGAGTAAGTTTAAATAATTATTTCTTTCCCTTTATAAGAAGTTATTGTGCAGTCTTCCTAAGATTGTTCTTGAATCACCAGACTTTATCACTTTCTTGGAGGATTTAGTCTTAAAACATGAAGGATATGATAACCTCAGGGTAGTTCTTCAACTCCTACCCCCACATGCACAGTGGCAGCACAACCTATTTAAGGAAGACAGATAAGGGATTTGGTGACATTTCAGATCCTTTCAGTGGCATCTGAAACATCTGGGTCTCTGCTGCATGACAGTCTCATCTCAGTCCAGCAGCATCACTTTCCAAATCACAGCCTTCTTACTGACAAACATGTGGGAGATGGAAAAAGAGGGTGTTTTCTCCACAATCCTATTTTCTCATTCCTTTACCTGCACATGGCCCTGCTGGTGCTCGTTTAGTATGGCCAGGCCCTGCTGCAGCTCTCTCACTCTAGCGCTTCAGCAGCCCAAGTACTAGCTCCAAATGACCAGAGCCTCACCCGTAGTACTCTTCCCACATTTACATTACTGTTTCTCATTTTCCCATCTCCAGGTCTGTTTCAACATGGGACAGATCACGTTGGCCAAAAAATTGGCCAGGCAAGCCCTTCGACTGCTGAAAAGGAATTTCCCTTGGACCTGGTTTGGTGTCTTTTTCCAAACATTCCTGGAAAAATATTGGCCTTCCTGTTCCCTAAGCCAACCTCCAAACAACCCTAGTGAGAAGTGAGGAGCCTAGCCGAGTCATCCCGTTCCCTTTAGGACCACAGAGAACTAAACTAGGACTGGGCCTGGAGTGTTGCCTCTATTGACCTAAGACTCCTCTTTCAAGCCTATAGCACTTCCAGTTCCTCTACCTTACTCTCTGAGCCAATGAAATGTAGCAGAGTGAGGACTTCTTTTGTTTTTGAAGCATGGTGTTACTCTGTATTTTTCAAATAAAGATACATATTACCCTGTCTCTTTCAAATCAAGATATACATATGTATGTGTGTATACATGTGTACACATATATACATATATGTATCAATATTATTTCTGATATACATACAAAGTATTAAATTGCTACCCAATTATTGAGCTATAATAATTTATAGGAAATATATTCAAAATAGCAATTCAAAGAATGAACCTTTTAAAAACACTTCCTCGAAATTTTTCAATCAAGAGGGATGATTTGGGACGCCTGGCTGGCTCAGTCAGTAAGAGCACCGGACTCTTAATCTCAGGGACGTGAGTTCAAGTCCCACACTGGGCCTATTTAAAAAAAAAAAAAGGAATGATTTAAAAAGGCTTATGGGGATCCCAGGAACATGTCTGAGTTTGAAAGTCTGTAGATGGCCCTCTGATGAATAGATTTGGATTTTTGTGATGAGGGACAGTGGGGCAGTGGTGCAGACTAAGGGCATGCTAAGCGCTCTGTGCTTCACAGCAGTAAGAAGAAGTTGGCAGTCCTGCAGCAGCGGGTCCACTGCCTCTCCCTGCTCTGGCAGCTCTATAACCTGGACAACACAGCCAGCAGCCGCAGGTTTGCCTGCCTCGCCACTCTCATGCAGAAGAATTCTGCTGAGGAGTTTGCAAATGAAGCCCAGGTAAGCAAGTCCTTCCTTTCCCTCCGGACCTCACTCAGAAACCTAAAATGCTAAGGAGAGAGATTCCTGGGTTTAGCATGACTCCACAATAACCCAGACTCTATGAGACACACTGATCATATGTTTGAGCAGCATTTCTCATATTGCAGTTTTTAGATGGGTTTTCAGGTGTGGCTGTCTGTGAGTTCCCTAAACTGAATGTCAGCTTTGGTGTGTATATTCAAAAGAACACTTGACGAGTGGAGGGAGGTAGGGAACAGGTCATAGCTTTCATTGGATTCTCAAAGGAGTCCGTGAGCTAAAAAAGGACTTGAATTGCTGACTTAGGAAAAAAGAAGGAAGGGAAATATCTTCCTAATTTTAGTGTCCATCTGTCTGTCTATCTTTTTTATCCATCTGTTCAATAAATATTTGATGAATACCCATTATGTGTCAGGCACTGATCTTGGTTCCAGGGAAACAGACAATAGATCAGTGAAATATATGGAATGTTAGTTGATAATAAGTGCAGTGGAGAAAAATTAAGTGGAGGCAAGGGGCCATGGGGTTCTGGGAGCTGGGGGATGGGTGCAGTTTTAAACAAGATGGCAGGGAAAGCCTCAACAAGCAGGTGACATCTGGGAAATATCTGAAGGAGATGAGAAAGTAAGCCATATGGCTATCAGGGAGAAGAGTGGACAGGCAGAAGGCACAGTGGTGCACAAGGCATGCTGTTCGTGTTTGAGGGACAGTGAGGAGGCCAGCGTGACTAGAGGGGAGGAGACAGAACCAGGAGGTGAGTCAGAGAGCCAGGAGAGGGTGGATGGCAGATGGCATAGCCTTGTGGGCCACTCTACGGGTTTGGACTTTTACTCTACAGAAGATGAGAAGCAAGTGGTAGGTTCTGAGAAGAGGAGTGACAGAGTCTACTTATATTTTAATAGGATCATTCTGTCTGCTGTATTGAGAATCAACTGAAGGAGGCAAGAGAGGAAGCAGGGAGGCAAGTTAGGAGACTATCCCAGCACTACAGGCAAGAGATAGTTGGCTTGAATTGTGGTGGCAGAGGAAGCAGGAGGAGTGGTCCTCTGTCAAGCGAAAACTGACAGAATTCACCAAATGGATCATTTCTGGGATGGGAGAGAAAAAAGAGTTGGGATAATCCCAAGATTTGCAACCTGGACTTCTAGATGGATAGAGATGCTCTTAATTGGGATGGGGCAGTATGCACAAGAAACAGATTTGGGGGAAGACTGAAGCCAGGCTTTAGACATGTTTAATTTGAGATGCCTATTAGACATCTAGATGGAGGTGTTAAGTAGGCAGCTGAATATATGAATAGAAATACAGGGGTCATCAGTGTGTAAATGGTATCTAAAGCCATGAAACTAGATGAGCTCCCCAAGGGAATGAGAAAAGGTCCAAGGACTAAGTTAACAGCTCCAATGTTAAGAGGTCAGGGTCATAAGGAGAAATCAGCAAAAGAAACTGAGCAATTGCCAAGAGAGTATGATGTCCTCAAAACCTAGTGAAGACAGTATCTCAAGAAGAGAGTCATCAATGATGTCAAATGTGCACATACTTATAATAGACATCTAGGCAGCAGTTCTGAAGAGTTCTAAGGAACAAGTATCAGAGGCCTTCATTAGGGAAAACATAGAAGTACAGTTTGGCCAGTGTCTTGGAGGGGAAGTCTGGGATTGGAGAAGAAGAAGGGCAGGTAGAGAAAATAGTTTGTTTAAAGATCAGGTGGTGGGAATGATCAAATTAGAAGTGTGGGGACAACAAGGAGTGTGTTTTCATAGCAGGAGTTGGGGAGAGTGATAGGGATACCAGCAATCCCTGGTCAGGTGGGCAACAAGGCACCATAGTGGGCTCTTATGCAGGAAAGGGACAAGATGGAAGTGTAGCGTGTATGTACAGTCAGAATATTTTGCCCCATGTTTGTTGCCCCACAGGTTGTCTCTACCTATGTGGCCCTATCCCAGTTCTCCCAGAATATGGGTGACAGAGACAAGTGGCTGCAGTGTGAGCAGATGGCCATTCAGAAAAGCAGCCTGTGTTGGTTCTCCAGGGAGGGATTATTGGCCACAGCGCAGCTCATGCAGGCCTTGGCCTACACCAAACTCTGCCTTGGCCATCTTGACTTCTCCATCAAGCTGGGTAATGGGGCTTGGAGCTGGTGGGCCTAGGGCTTTTAGAGAAGCCAAGTTCACCACTAGGCCTCTCACAATGCTCTTTGACCTCCTTAGGTTTTCAAGCTCATGAGATATGCAGACACCTCAAGAAACCAGCTCTGGAGAATCTGGTTCTCTCAGTTCTCTTCAGATCTGCTTTTCTGAAGAAGAAGTATTAAGATCATTTTCTGCCATTTGTATTTGTTGTCTAAGAGGGGAGGGTATGGTCTCCCAAAGAAGTTTGAAATGGAGAGGGAGATGCTATTCCATTTCTTACAGCCAAGGCTGTCTTTTCTCTAGTCATTCCAGGAAGCATTGTCTTTAAATGTGGGGTTTGGGAGTGGAAATGTGTACTCCCCCTCCTCCTCCCCTTCCCCACTTTTTCCCCCTTCTCCTCCTCCTTCTTCTGCTTCATTTCTCTGCAGGGGGGTAATTGCAGTAGCTCAAGAAAGAACCTGGAAACTGGCTCAGGCATTTTCCCACTTCCCTTGCTTAGAGGCAGGTCTGATTGCAGGCACAGATACTTTCTATATAAATAGAGATAAGGCAAGAAGATCTAGGGATGTTAGGCTACTTTGGAGATGTAAGATCCTCTCCTCTCCTCTACCATCCTCCCCATGCCCTAGCTGGTGCCAGTGGCTCTGTCTCTTGGCAGATTTGATCTATGTGTCCGTGTGCTGGAGAGTCAGTGGGCGCTCATTTCCCAGGGTCGTGATGTCCTTGGCCTGGCCTGCTTCTATTCTGCTTGCTTAGATCTGCTGCTTTACGGAAAAGGTAAATTTTGTGCAGGGCTCTGCTATACTCCTGAAGGGTTCAGATAGGGCCCTGTGTTTGGAACACAGGTAGTCATGAGCCTCTCCCTTGGGCATGGTCCCTGATCCTAGCCCCTGATTTCTTAAAGTCTAAGAACCACATATGTGACTCAAGGTGTCTGCATTTCAGATGTTGTCTCCTCCCCTGTACCACACACCTTCTATACCAGTTCCTACACTGACAGCTGATCCTAGCCTGGTTACCTTCTCTATCCACAGGATTGCTATGTCGGCCCTTTGGCGAGTGTCTACATTTCATTCAACACTGTGAGCACAGCTGCATTCTAAACTCTCAGAGTAATGTCATGCTGGGGGTCCACTCATCTCTGGCCATGTGGTAATATGGGGTACCAGAGTCCTATTGGTGGGAAAGGGTAGAAACTTAAGGACACCATGGGGTCATTTAAGCTACTGCCTTTTACCCCTCCAGGCAGAGCTGTTCTGCATCTCTGACTTTCTAAAGACCTTTACCTCCCATCCCTCCCATCTTATTAGAAGGGTTCTTTTTATCCCTGAGCAGGTTTGGGCCCATAGGTTGAAGGTTAAGTTTAAGGTTACATTTAAGTGCTGGATAACCCACGGTCTCCATTTCAGTCTCCTTCACGTGAGTTAGTAGCCTTGGCCACTGGCCAGCATCACAGTTCTGACTGTCCAGGAGGTCTTAGAGCCTTAAAGAAGTGATGGCTGTGTGAAAGAGCTGTGGTCGTGAAGCAGGGGATGGAGCTGAGATTCTTCCCTCCAGGTTTGCCCAGGACTCCCAGTGGAATCTGTTTGAGCACCACTTCTCCAAGGCTCGCCAGTTGGTGAAAAGAACCAATGCCTCACTATTTGGTTCACATGGCTTTGTCCGATTCCTGGAGTGCCATGTGCTAGTGTTACAAAAAATGCCAGAGGGTGTCTTCATGCATACTCCCCCAGAGACCCGCAGCCAAACCCTCAAGGTACCCACTTCTCTCCTGTCCTTCACCTGACACCTAAGTTCTAGTTTGATCTGCAGTACTCTTCCTGCTGCCTGCATCTCTCCCTTACTCTTTTCCTCACTGCCTCTGTCTCTCTTTCCCCCCGACCAAACTTTTTTTTCCTCCACCTGGAAAGTCTTTCCATTTACCTCATGTACCCTCCTAGGTATTCTTGCATGTAGACCAGGACCGGATACCCTGACTTTCTTTTGCACAGCTACTATCCAATACTGTTAAAATGTTAACATTGAGCCCTTCTCAGTGGACCCACAGTTTGACACCTGTCCCTGCAGCCCTGCCTTCTGCGTCTAAGGCATTCCAGTTCCCCTGTAGCTCAAAACCAACTCTGGGCCTGCTTTGCGATGAGTCACTCCTCCCTGCCCCCTGAGCCCTGAGCGAGTATGCTGAGTGGGCACTGTCGTAGACCTGGTGGAGTGGAGTATTCGTCCTTGAGCTCACGGACTTCCCTCTCCTTTCAGTACTGTGAGGAGTTCTTCTCTCGATGTGTAACCTGCCCCGTCTATCACCGGTGGGTCTCTGAACTTAAAGCCTCTATAATGAGATACGGAAAGAGAGAATCCATGTCCTCGACCAACATTGTCAGACCTTTTGACACCTGCTTGACCAGGATTTGGATAGAGGGAGAATGGTTGGAGGAAAACAATTCCTTTGGAAGAAATTTGGGAATACAGAGTGAGCATTCGTTCCTGGAACCCTTGTCCGAGTGACGTCCCAAACAGGCTCGGATTCTTACAGACGGTCAGAGGCTGCTCCAGAGAAGGGACGCGTAGCTAAAAGGAGTTAGTCCTTGCTCCACAGATAACGACCATCCTCTCACTAGCACCAGCCCCAGCCCAGACAGACAGGGCCCCTTTATTATTAAGCAGTATGGCCCCTTCTCTCAGCCCTTTGTTCCAGCATCTGTGACCCGTAGGCATAGAAAGTTCCTCCTTAGTCCAGCTTAAACAACCGGATTGTTTCTGTGGAGTAGCTGGACGGTCACTAAGGGAGAAGGAAGGCCTTAGAATCCACAGTGTAATGTCTATGAAGGTAAATGACAAGAAAGAGAGGAAAGAATACAGTTCCTTGCCCCAGAGCCCACCAAATCTCCTCCTTTTCCAGGGCCGTGAGTTAGATTTGTAATTGCTGAGGACATTCTTTGAGGTTTGTGATCCTCTTTATGTTCCTGCTTTCAGGATTTGACAGAGTGGCTGATGTCAAGGAGAATAAGGATGAAGAAGAAATTAAAGACTGTATATGTTAAAGAAAATCATCTGAAGGGACCATGGTTCTCTTGTTGTATATAACACAAAGAAATGACCCAAGTTCCCCTTTCTAAGATACTGTATAATGTACATATTTAATATACTAGCCTTTTACAGTCACCACTATCTATAGCTTTGTCAAAATAAAAGCCTATGTTTCTGAAGCATGAAACTTAGATCTTTCTTAACTCTTAACAGTCATTGGCACAACTGAGGCAGAAATTAGAACCAGCGGTAGACTGGAGGCCTGGGAGGCTTTGAAATGAACTGATTGCTTCTTATGTAAGGCAATATGCATTAGCAGATAGAAAACACGGCCCTAATACAGAGGTTGTGGCTACTTACAGAAAGCCAGCAATATGAGTACTTTGATGATCTGTTGGCACAGATCTCTTGGTAATCTCTTTGATGATCTCTTGCTAATGGACTCCTAAGAAGTCAAGGAATCTTTTGAGAGGGACACAGTGCTGTGGGAATCCATTTCTCTTTTGCACTGTATGACTTGGGGATTCCCACGTGAAGCCGAAATTGCCAAGGTGTGTATGACTCTAGCTTGTCTTTTTATTCTCCCTTTCTAGAGCCACCACCTTTGACTTTTATCTGTTTGATGGCCTTTCTTACCCAGAGCCTGATCTTCCCACTGATTTTTTACACTTTATAACTCAATCATCTAGTGTTCGTAGAGTCTGTTAATTAATGTTACAAGGGCTACCATTTACTGTTCACTTACTCTGTGCCAGGCACTAAGTGCTTGAAATACATTCTTTAAATCCTTTTATCAACCCTGTGAAGCAAGTACTTTTATTATCCCCATATTACAGATGAAGAAACTGAAGCTTAGAAAGGTCTTACTCCAAGAAACACAGCCACAAAATGGTGGAGCTGGAATTCTAACTCAGATTTGATTCCAGAGTTTTGCACTAGGCTATAAAGGCTTTCATGGGACCTAGGCTATGGTAAGCTATCCTGTACCCAATCTTCAATATACTGTTCAAATGACCGTGATCAGAACTTTAAGGACAGGCAGGGAGGTGTTTGGGAAAATGAGCCCAGTACTTTTTAATCATGCTGTGTGGTCCGTACATTCCCTGTTCCCACTCCCCCTCCTCCTGCCCCATCCTCTTGTTACCCTCCCTCCTCTCCCTTTACTCCCACCCTATTCCCCCTTCCATTCCTCTGTCTCCTACCCCCTTCTTCCTTTGTCCTTCTCACCACTTCCCTCCTCTCTTCCTCCTCCACTCCTTTAAATTTCTGAGATGCAATACAGACTAGTGGTAAAGAGCAAGGACTCTGGAGCCAGATGGCCTGGGGGTTCAAATTCTAACTCTGCTACTTATTAGCTGTGTTACTTTTAGCATATAATTCATCTTCTTTATGCTTCAGTTTCCCTTTCTGTAAATGAGGATAAAAACAGAATAAAAGAACATCATTGTGCAGATAAAATAAATATAAAACACTTAGAACAGTACCTGTATTGTGTGCTTATCTAATAAGTACTCAATAAGTATTAGCTATTATTATCAATTTAATTTTTATATTTAAATATAGATTATAGATTTATGTGGCACAGAATTCAGAAGGAACAAAAGTGTCTAACAGTGAAAGTCTTTCCCATTCCTGTCCTCTAGCCAACAGTTCCACAGAGCTGATCTGTGTTACCACTTCTTTGTGTATCCTTGCAAAATCATGTGCACATGCAAGCAATAGCATATATTTACCCTTACCATTAGCACCCTTCTTTCCCACATATGGCACTAACTAGTCATACTGTGTTGCTCCTTCCTTTTTCCTTTCTTTCTTTCCTTTTTTCCATTTGTTTCCCTTTTGGCAATTTTTAAAATTAAGATAGAATTCAGCCTTTAAAAAGACATACAATTCATTGGCTTTTAGTATATCACAAAGTTGTGAAACCATCCTCACTGTCTAATTCCACATTTTTATCACCCCAAAAAGGAACTCTAGGCCCATTAGCAGTCCCTACCCAGTCCCTCTTCCCCCAACCCCTAGTAACCATCTTTCTGTCTCTATGGATCTGCCTTTTCTGGACATTTCATATAAATGGAATCATAATATATGCGTTTTGTGTCTGACCTCTTCCGCTTAGCATAATCTTTTCAAGGTTCATCCACATTGTAGCATTCCTTTTTATGGTTGGATAGCATTCCATTGTATGGATATACCACACTTAATTTATCCATTCACACCAGCTTATGGATACAAGGGTTGTTTCCTCTGTTTGACTATTAATTAATACTGCTATAAGCATTTGTGTACAAGTTTTTGTATGAATATATATTTTCAATTCTCTTGAGTATATGCCTAGGAATGGAATTTAGGTTATACAGAAACTCTATGTTTAACTTTTTAAGGAACCGTCAAACTGTTTTCCAAAGTTGCTGTACCATTTTACATTCCCACCAGCAGTGTGTGAGGATTCCAGTTTTCCCCATCCTCACCTCACCAACACTTGTTATTGATTCTCTTTTTTTAAGATTATATTTATATATTTTGAGAGAGAGAGAGTGAGCGTAAGCAGTGGGAGGGGCAGAGGCAGGAGGAGAAAGAAAATCTCAAGCAGACTCCATACTGATCATGGAGCCCAATGCGGGGCTCAATCTCATGACCCTGAGATCATGACCTGAGCTGAAACCAGGAGAACGCTCAACTGACTGAGCCACCCAGGCGTCCCTGCTTCTTTTTTTGATATAGGCATTCTAATGGGTATGAAGTGGTATCTCATTGTGGTGGTGATTTGCATTTCCTTTATGACTAATGATGTTGAACATTTTTATGAGCTTATTGGCCACTTGTTGATCTTCTTGGAGAAATGTCTGTTGGAATCTTATGCCCATTTTTTATTGGGTTACATGTCTTTATTGTTGAGCGTAAAGAGTTTTTTAAAATATATTCTCATACTAGGACCTTATCAGATTTGATTTACACATATTTTCTCTCATTCTGTGAATTGTCTTTTCACTTTCATGACGGTATCATTTTGCAGCACAAAAAGTATTATGTTTTCATGAAGTACAATTTGTCTGGTTTTTGCTTTTTGGTTGCTTGTGCTTTAAGTGTTATATCTTAGAAATTGCAAAGGTTTATGCCTCTGTTTTTTTCTAAGAGTTTTATATGGTTTTAGCTCTTTTAGATCTTTGATTCATTTTGAGTTAATTTTTGCATATACTCTGAGGTAAGTTTCCAGATTCATTCTTTGCATGTGGATATCTACTTGTCTCAACACTATTTGTTAAAAAGACTACTCTTTTCCCCCATTTAAATGATACTCTTGTTGATATATGGTTTTGTTAGATGTTTGGGTCTACTTCTGAACTCTCAGTTCTGTCCCATTGTTCTCTGTGTCTGTCCTTATGTCAGTACACACCATCTTGATTGTTGTAGCTTTGTAGTAAGTTTTAAAATCAGGAATATGAGTCCTCCAATTTTTTATTCTTTTACAAGATTGTTTTAGCTGTTTAGGGTCCTTTGCATTTCCATATGACTTTTAGGATTAGCTTGTCGATTTCTACAAAAAAGGGCAGCTATAATTTTGACAGAGATTGAGTTGAATCTGTAAGTAAATTGGGGGAGAACTGCTATCTTAACAATATTAAGTTTTCTGATCCATGAAAATGTCTTGTCTTTTCCATATATTTAGGTCTTTTTTAATTTCTATCAATGTTTTATAGTTTTCAATGTACAGGTCTTGAACTTTTTTGTTAAGTTTGCCCCTAAATATTTTATTATTCTTGATTCTGTTGTAATGGAGTTGTTTTCTTAATTTAATTTTTGAGTTGTTCATTGCTAGTGCATAGAAATAAAAATGATTTTTGTATGTTGATTTTGTGTTCTGGAACTGCTAAACTCATTTATTAGTTCTAAGTTTTTTTGTGGATTCTTTAGGATTTTGTATATATAAGATCATGTCATCTGCAAATAGAAATAGATTTGCTTCTTCCTTTCCAAGCTGGATGATCTTTATTTCTTTTTCTTGCCTAATTACACTCGTAAGAACCTATAGTACAGTATTGAATGAAAGTGGCAAGAGTGGACATCTTTGTCTTGTTCTCAATCCCAGGGAGAAAGCTTTTAGTTATACATCTTTAGGTATGACGTTAGCTATGAGTTTTTTGTAGATGCCCTTTGTCAGATTGAGGAAATTCCCAGCTCTTCCTAGTTTGCTGAGCATTTGTATCATGATAGGGTACTGAATTTTGCCAAATGCTTTTTCTGTCCTCTGTTGAAAGGAACATGTGATTTTGGTCCTTTTTTCTATTAATATGGTATATCTTAGTGATTTTCATGTGTAGAACCAATCTTGCATTCCTGGGATAAATCCCACTTTGTAATGGTGTATAATCCTTTCTATTTATTGCTAGGGCCTATTCACTAGTATTTTGTTGAGGATTTTTGCATCTACATTCATAAGAGATATTGATCAGTAGTTCTCTTGTCATCTCTTTGTCTGTTTTTTTTTACATCAAGGTAAAACTGGCCTCATAGAATGAGTTCCTGCCTCTTCTATTTTTTGGAAGGGTCTGTGAAAGATTGGTTTTGAAACTCTTAATGTTTGGTAGAATTCACCAGTGAAACCATCTGGGCCTGGGCTTCTCTTTCTGGTAAGTTTTTAAAATTATTATTATTAATTAGACCTCTTCAGTTATAGATCTATTGAGATTTTCTGTTTAATCTTGAGTCAGTTTCAGTAGTTTGTGGCTTTCTAGGAATTTGTCCATATCATCTAGGTTATCTATTTTGATGATACACAATTGTCCACAATTTTCCTTATAATCCTTCTAATCTCATAAAGTCAGGAGTGCTCCCTCTACTTTCATTCCTCATTTAGTAATATGAGTCTTCTCTTTGTTTTTTTGGCTAAGAAAGTTACCTTAGCTAAGATTTGTCAATTTTCTTGATCTTTTCAAAGAACCAACACTTGGTTTTGCTGATTTTTTTTTCACTCTTTTTCTGTTCTCTATTTCATTCATTTCTTCTCTAATCTATTTTTTCCTTCCTTCTGCTTGCTTTGGGTTTAGTCTACTCTTCTGTTTCTAGTTTCTTCAGGTGGAAAGTTAGGTTGTTGATTTGAGATTTTTATTCTCTTTTAATATAAGGTATTTACAGCTATAAATTAAATTTCCCTCTAAGCACAGGCTTTGCTGAATCCCCTAAGTTTTGCTGTGTTATGTTTTTGTTTTCATTCCTCTCAAAGTATTTATAATTTCTCTCGTGATTTCTTCTTTGACCCGTTTGTTATTTAGAAGTATGTTGTTTAATTTCCACATATTTGTTAGTTTCCAAAATTTATTTCTGTTATTTCTAATTTAATTCCATTATAGTCAGAAAGCATACTTTGTATGATTTCAATCCTTTTAAATTTATTAAGAACTTGTTTATGGTCAGATATATAGTCTATCCTGGAGAATGTTACATGTATACTTGAGAAGAATGTGTATTGTATTTTGCTGTTGTTGGGTGGAGTGTTCTACAGATGTCTGTTAAGTCTAGTTAGTTTTTATAGTGTTGTTCATGTCTACTATTTCCTTGCTGATCTTCCACCTACCTACCTTGTTCTGCCTATTATTGAAAGTGGGATATTGAAGTCTACATCTACTACTGTTTGTCTATTTCTCCCTTCAGTTCGGTCAGTTTTGCTTTATGTATTTTGAAACGCTGTTGTTAGGTACATATATATTTATAATTATTATATCTTCTTGATGGATTTACTCTTTTAGCATTATAAAATGTCCTTTTGTCTTAATTAATGTAGCCACTCCACCTCTCTTTAGCTAGTTTGCGTGACACATGTTTTTCCATCCTATTACTTTGAACCTACTTGTGTTTTTGAATCTCAAGTTTGTCTCTTACAGGAAACGTAGTTGGATCATGAGTTTTTTAATACATTCTGCCAATATCTGCCTTTTAATTGGAATATTGATTTACATTCACTGTAATTACTGATTAGATAGGATTTATGTCTGTCATCTTATTATTTGTTTTCTGTCTTATGTCTTGTTTCCCCTCTCTTTCTCCACTGTCTTTCATTATATTAAATACACAACTTATATTTAGTTTTAATTCCCTTGCCATTTCTTTTACTATGTTTTTGAGGGTTTTTTTCTTGCTGTAGGAATTACAATTAGCATTTTAATTTAAAACAATCCAGTCCACATTTTTACCAATTTAATTTAAACAATGTAGGAAAACTTTGATCCTATATAGTTCCATTCCCTCCCCACTCTTTCATATTATAAATGTCATAAAAGTTACATCTTAATAAATGGTGTGCTTGTCAACACAGATATGTAAAAACTGCTTTATGAAGTTGTGTTTTAAATGAGATACAAGGGAGGGAAAGCCAATTTTCTTAAGTAAAAGCTCCTGGGGTTGATGCAAGCCATTGGTTTCCAGAGTTCTAAAAAAGTTGATTTTGGCTATTTTTGCCAGTTTTCTTGTTGCTTTTATGGAACAGGGGATTTTTTTATAGAGAAAGAGAGTGAGCAGAGGGAGGGTAGAGGCAGATGAGAAAGAGACTCTTAAGCAGGTTCCATGCTCAGTGCGGAGCCCAACGCAGGGCTCAATCTCAGGACCCTGAAATCATGACCTGAGCTGAAATCAAGAATGGGATGCTTAACCAACTGAGCTACCCAGGCACCCTTGGAAGAGAGAATTTAAGGAGGGCACTTGTTATGATGAGCACCAGGTGTTATTATGTAAGTGATGAATCACTAAATTCTGCTCCTGAAACCAATATTACACTATACATTAACTAACTAGAATTTAAATAGAAATTGGGTGGGGGGGGAGAATTTTCTGAGTTCTTTAACCATTTTCTTTTAAGTCATTCTCAATGTACTTTTAATTTGCATTTCCCTTAGATGAAGTTAAGCATCTTTACTATGTTTATATTTCCTATTTTGTGAGCTATATCTATATATCCTATTAAGTATTTGTTTTCTAATTTATTTGTAGTAACCCCTACTGAGCACTCTGCCTTTGTATGAGTTGTGCTTTTGTCATGGAGAAAAAGATATCAGTCTTTTCTTATTTTAATGTATCAGTTTAAATGTATCAATGAATTCTTTTATGGCTTCTGAGTTCTGTATAATTTAAAGAGCATTTTCCTCTGTAAGATTATTTTAACTATTCCCCCATGGTCTTTCAAGTATTTTTTAAAAATCAAATTATCAAAACATAATTTACGTACAAGAAAGTGCACCTATCTTTTTTTTAAAGATTTTATTTATTTATTTGACAGAGAGAGAGAGACACAGTGAGAGAGGAAACACAAGCAGAGGGAGCGGGAGAGGGAGAAGCAGGCCTCCTGCCAAGCAGGGAGCCCAATGCAGGGCTCAATCCCAGGACCCTGGGATCATGACCTGAGCTGAAAGCAGACGCTTAACTGACTGAGCCACCCAGGTGCCCTGAAAGAGCACCGATTTTAATGATGGGCTTTGACAAATATATACACCCAGGTAACCACTACCACAGTCATGATAGAAAACATTTCAGTCACCCCAAAAACTTATTTCAGCCTTCTCTACATTCATTACCCCCACCCCAACCACCACCATGAGCACAAAATACTCTCGTGTTTTTCATTGTCTTTATATCTGTGATTATTTTCCCCTTGTCATTTCTTATTTCATTCTTCTTTTTAAGTTAATAGCTAACACTTTGTCTCCTTTATTTCGTTTCATTTCAAAGAACAAGCTCTTTTATTTATGTATTAGTTATATAATTTTCCTTCTTTCAAATGAACTAGCAATTTGAGTAAGATGCTTAATTCTTGTTGTTGAGGGTGTGACTTTTCCTCTGAGAACTGCTTTAGCTGCATTCCAAAGGTTCTGATATGAAGCAATGGCCTTGTCATGTCACCTGCATTTTCTTTGCTTTGTTTTCATATGTTTCTTATGATAAAATTTAGAAGATCTGTATTTTCATCTCAGAAGTTACTGTTATAAGTGAGATTCTGGTTGGTATTCATAGACTTCTATCATGAGCAATGATGGAATTAATATATTTCCCTTTCCTCCTTCCCTCTTCTCTACCAGCCAATTGATCTTAGTATTTTCCTTTGTGTTGTTAAATATACTTTTACTTCTGTCAGGCTATAAAAAGTTCAAACTACATTCAGACCAGAGTAACTTTTTCCCAGAGGTGTTCTTTTTAGACTTTATTCTGCCCTTCCCCCACATTCTCTCCCCACCCTCATTGCCTCTCCTCCCCAGCAGGCAAGTCACTAGTTATCTTAGCCAGGGAAAATGAGGGCTTAGTTGATTGGTGGGCAGCTGCTGCCTCCACAAGGGACAGAAGTAAATTTATATTCTGTCACAGGCTGAGACTCTATCAGGGGAGGCTCAGAACATCCTGCCAGAGTTCCCTGAAAATAGCATCACGAGGCCTACCCAGCTGGAGCCCAGGGTACACGCCCTGCCTGTCCTTTCTCAGGTACCTAGACCAAACTCAGGCCTCTCCAGATGGTGAAAAACACTTTATGCTTAGCTCTCCATGATTATAAGAAGAATAGGTTCCTGAGCACCTCATCC
Source organism: Mirounga angustirostris (assembly GCF_029215605.1). Taxonomy (NCBI): domain Eukaryota; kingdom Metazoa; phylum Chordata; class Mammalia; order Carnivora; family Phocidae; genus Mirounga; species Mirounga angustirostris. The sequence goes on from NW_026991716.1 coordinate 37,464,218, forward strand.
TTTCCATCTATCTGTCATCTCAATATGGGCAAAGAGTTTCAAATTGAGCAGTTTCAGAAGAAATCCTGGCAGAGACCTTAAAGGCTCTTCCACCCACAGCCTGGACTAGCTTTCATTTACATTTGACAATGGCCACACCTTTACCATTCATTTACCTTCTTCCCATGCCATGCCTTTTCTCCACTGGGCTCTTTCCAGGCTCCAGATTTCAGGCCAAAGAGTACAGTGCTACCAGATGTCCACCCAGTTGAGAGCCAGCTCTGATAAAACATGTCTGCAGAGGTCTTTTATCTCCTGGAGCTTGAAAATCCTTGGTCCTGCCAAGGAATAGGCTTGGGATTTATTTCCGTTTCTGATCTTACTCCTATTTTTTTTATTTTTTATTTAAATTCAATATAGTTAACATATAGTGTATTATTAGTTTCAAGGATAGACTTTAGTGATTCATCGATTGCATATAACACCCAGTGCTCATTAGTTCAAGTGCCCTCCTTAATGCCCATCATCCAGTTACCCCATCCCACCCACCTCCCCTCCAGCAATCCTCAGTTTGTTCCCTTAACATCCCTCCTATTTCTTTTCAGCTCCATCTCTCTCACCCCAACTGTCCTGAGTCTCCTTTCACTCACATTATCCCCTTCCTCCCGTCATGTTGTCACATCAGAAGATGCCATTTGTTTACAAGGTGCAGAGCAGAAGGCAGAAGAGATCTCTAGACTTAAGCTAATGGATCTATAATTTAGGTACCATGAGAAAGGCAGGAAATACTTTTGAAGAAGTGTTTTTAGTGCCCCTTGAATCAAACTGCATCACAGTATTCTGACCAGAGAATGAAACCATGTCCCTACAGGCAGAACAGGCAGCAGATCATGCAGCACAAACTCTGGACCAGAATCTTCAGTTTCCAGGCCGTGGGAATAGTCAAACTCAGGCCCTTTCCTTCCCCCTCAAACATCAAGAGCTCATATATTACCATTCAGAGTTTATTTAGCTCAGTAGTAAAATGGCAGAGGAACAAGCATGGGGGACTCCCAAGACACCTCAGTCACATTTAAGTCTCACTCTCCAGGTCAGAAAAGTCAAGATATTAGATTAGAACCTAAGGTCCCTAGCTGCTCTGATATTGTAAGGGTCTAGGGCATGGGCTGGCTGGCTGGGTGCACAGAGTTCTGGGGATAGTCTCCGTGAGTGTACGGCATGATGGACAGCTTAGCTGGGTGGCATGTGGCCATTCGGTGGATCCTGGGCTGGCTCACAGGAGGCCCCTCCAACCTTGTCCCTTCCAGGGAAGATGACTGTGGCATATGTCACAGGCTTGGAGCACATTAGGACCTTAGGAGGCAGAGGGGGCGATGAGGATTGGGCTGGGGGTGGGGATTTCTCTGATGGGGGATCAAGAGGTACGCTATAGGTGGTATTGTCAAAGGAAGGTGGCGAGTCGAGCCTAGCATATGGAATGTCCGATGGCAAATCAAGTCCCAGTCCAGAGTCACTGATATGGTGGGCCACTGAGGAGGCGGCCTGTAACAAAAGCAGGTGAGTGAGGCAGAGAGAAAATGCCCCTCTGCCCCAGTTCCCTTTGTGGGGGAAGCCCAGGACCACACTGGGTCTCTCAAATCCTGAGTATGTTAGTGGGCAAGAGGGCTTCCCTTTGAAGATTTTCAAGCCCTAACATTCTCCCCAAATCGGGGAGGGTGAAATACCAAGGTGGGAAGGTGGAAGATAACTGGTGCCAAGTTTACAGCATTTAGGAAGAGGGTATGGACCCTGACTGGGTCCCAGTCTTTCTCTACCCCCTCATCCTGGGACCTCTCGGTGAGCTGGACCAATGGAAGGTCTGGGGAGTTTGGCTGGGGGCCTGGAGAGGCCTCTTACCATGCCTGGAATGCCACTGCTCTGAGGTTGGCCGCGGACACCAAGCCTGTTTCCTGGGAAGACAGAGGATGACACCACAGTCTGCTTCCCATTCTGGCTCAGAGCCCATCCCCTCACTACCTTCAGAAGTCCCTGAAGCCTCATTCCTGGTCCAGACCCTTCATCCCACTCCTACCAGCAAAACTTACCCACTGCCTCCCCAGTATTGCCCCACCCTGCCAGGAGCCTCCCACCCACTTACTGCCTCCAACTCCCTTCATCCTGCCTCAACACTCAGCCTGTCTACTGAATCCTTTCCCTCACCTCCTCCAGTCACCTGTGTATCCCACTGCCCACCCTGTCCGATTCCTGTCTGTCCCCAGGACAGCTCCCACTGAATCTCCTTCTTCCTGTCCACCCCTCGTCTGGGAACTTCTAGGACCCGAGGGCCTTACTAAAGCCCAGACAAGCCCATCTATAGGCGACACAGACCGAGTCCAGCATTGTCTACAAGACTAGCTGGTACATGACCAGCGGGGCTGTGCTAGGGTCGGCAGGTGGACGGCTACCTACCTTTCCTCTTGGCCATCACAGCAAACAGCACCACTGCCACCACCAGCAGGCTCAGCAAGAGCACAGCGCCCCAGATCAAGGGGATGCTGAAGGACATAAAGGGGTAGGTGAGCTCAGGCCTGAACCTGGCAGGAAGCTGCTCACCAGGAACCCGCTCACCAGGAACCCCGGAGCGGTGTAGAAGGGTGTTGTTCTTGGTGAGCCATGGACGCAAGAAGAGGATTTGAGGGATGGAATGAGGAGGGCATACTCAGGCAGGGCAGAAGAGAAACACATTATCAGGGTATCCTGGCTGGAGACCACAGAGATAAAGGGTCATTGCTGAACTGGGATAGACAGGCGGGTCTGCCTGACTTCCTGCCTGATCAGAAGTTCCTCAGGGGTGGAAGGAACCATAAGGTTTCCCCTTGAGTTAGCCTGGGGCTCTGAACAATCTTTCACCCCCTTTCCCACCACCACCCTTTTCCCAGCCACCGAATACAGCTCTTGTCAGTACCTCTTATCCTGGCTGGGTTCCAAAGGGCTGGCACTATCCACAGTGTCTGAGGAGGGGCCGTCAGCCAGACTCCCAACCTTATAGGTCTCCTCCTCCTCTTTCAGGCTAGGAGCTGAGTCAGAAGGAAATATTAATGAGCACATAGCCATCCATGGTGGGCAGGGTCACAGGCCTGTTAAGATCTGAGGGACTGGGGGGAGTGGGTCTGAGGAAGGAGAGATCCCAAGTAAGAAACACTAATGTGGGCTTGGCATATTCCTCAGGGGCCCTAATTCTGGAGATCAGGGATGGGCTCTTTCAATATTTACCCCGTTGTGACCAGGCCCACTTTCCCCTCCACCACCAGTTCCCAACCCTTGCCCCGTCTTCCTTCTTCACCTGCTCCCCCGCCCTGCCCCCGAATAGGTTCTCCACTCTTGTCCTCAGTGGCAACCTTGCTCCTGGTGCTCATCGACTGGTTTCTTTTTTTTTTTTTTTTTAGATTTTATTTATTTATTTGAGAGAGAGAATGAGATAGAGCATGAGAGTGGGGAGGGTCAGAAGGAGAAGCAGACTCCCCGCTGAGCAGGGAGCCTGATGCGGGACTCGATCCTGGGACTCCAGGATCATGACCTGAGCCGAAGGCAGTCGCCTAACCAACTGAGCCACCCAGGCGCCCCTATCGACTGGTTTCTAAAGGGGCCTCAGCACAGCCTGCTATAGACCTCTCCATATACCTGCAACCATGTGACCCCCCTGCAGGCTGGTTGAGCCCATCTGAAGCTCTGCCCTCAGGATCTAAGGAATTCTAGGGTCACCCCTAATGTGAAATAATCCAAGTGATCCTTGCTGAGAGCCTTGCTAAGACCCCAAGTCTTGGTTTTGTGACAAGGCTTCTATCATCCCTACAACATGCCCAACTTCTGGCTGTGGGACTCAGGGTTGGTTTCTCTGGGCCTGAGGATCTGTCTTGGGAACCTGGCCAGTCCTTCTAGACCCTCAGGATAGGGGTCTTCCTTGCTCTCAGAGGCTCATCATTCCTACCTCCCACCTTAAGCCAAACCAGGATCTGGAGATGCTGTTTCTCCCCTCTTGCCTGCCTATATCCTGCCCTCCTGGTACCTTCTAAGCCACTCATATCCTCCCTGGAAGCCACCCTCCACCAGCCAGCCTGAGCATCCTCTACAACCATCCTCTACAGCATTGGGCCCCCAGCACCTGCCCCTCTCCCCAGTGCATCCTGTCCTACAAGCTGGAGTTACTAGACCTTAGAGTGTCAGGGAAGGAGGAAGACAGAGCCTGACATAAAATAATGATCATGGACCAGAGATGAGAGGGATTCTAATGACAACTTAGTCCACCTCGTAATTAACAAATGGGGGAAAAACCAAGAAGAGGAAAAAGGCCTTTCTTCATTTCGTGATTTGGGGATTGGGCACAAATTACTTGAGAAAGGAAGACCTGAAAATGAAAGACTGTCATCATCCATAAAAGAAAGGTAGTAGAGTCTCCACTTCTGCAGGCAACCTGGCCATTTTCCCTACAGAACATTTTTTTTTTTACAACATCCAATTTTTCTGGAAAATCTCTTCTTCTACTTTAAAATTGTCTTTTAATAAATGCTTAGACATTAGAAAATTGTAGCCTGTGAGAGAAAACCACAGCCTATCAAAATAAAGTACTTTCTATACTCAAAATAGGGTTGACAATACTGATATCTATTAGTGACATTTGCCTCTTTTTTAAAAAATAGAATGAGTTGAAGTAATTCAGGCACCAAATGCACCCTGCTTGAAGGTGAGGCACATACTAGATGCTCAGTGAAGACATAAAATTAAATAAAACACGAATTCGATCATTTTAAGCCATCAAACTCATTATAACAGGAATAATAAACTGGAAGATTAAAAAAAAAGGGGGGGGGGAATTCCAGGTTGCTATGCCCAAATTAAAACTCTGTTTAAAACGTTTCTAAGGGGAAAAAAAATAGCATCAAGTATGTTGAAAATGCTGCAGGAGGAGGCCAAGGCCATGGGTGAGGAAGGAGAATGTGCCTTCCAATGGAGAAACCTGCTGGTGTGTGGGGGGGAGGGACCCAAAGTCTGGCTGTTTTATCTCAGACTGCTCACCCAGTTTGGTTTCCGGTCCCTGGGGAGCTGTCAAAAATATCTCCTCCCAATTCCTACCCCCGCTAAGGATCCCCATCCCCCAAGGACCCAAGAGCAGCCGGTGGGGGCGGGGAGGGGCAATGGCCAGCCGAGGAGAATTCACCTGGAGGGAGCACATCCAAAGCGACTCTGTGCACCGTCTGGGGCCCCATGGCCCCCTCCACCACGCAGCCATACTCGCCAGCATCCTCCTCCCGCAGGGTAATCATCTCCACCTGGAGCAGGCCGCCCCCCAGGTCGGTGAGAAACATGCGCTCGCCCCCAGGGCCTCTGCGATCCACAGCCGAGGACACCAAGGGCTGGCACCCCTCTGGCAAGAACCGGCACCACACCTTCCGAGCCTTGATGTCCTGGGGCTCGTAGCGGCACTGCACCAGAATGGAGCCCCCCACGGGGGCCTGCAGCACCTCCGGGAAGGTGCCCGCCGAGCCCTGGCCTAGGGAAGGAAAGGACATGGGAAGGCTGGGCAGGAGCTGCGGGAACTTTCCAGTCCACCCACTGCCACAGGGGCACAGGCACGGAGAGGTCCACCTTCTGGGCCCTACATATGTTATTGTTGCCACAATAACGCCGGTTATTCCTGGGCCTGGAGCGGAGTGTAGGGGGCCCCAAGTGCACCTCCTTCTAACCTTACCTGCCAGTCCCAGGAGCAACAGCGGTAGCAGGTGGGGGCCCATGGCAGGTCGGCAGATGTCAGCTCTGGGGCTTGCCTGGCCACTGACACAGCATTCCCCAGGGAGCAGGAAACATCTGCCTCAGTCACGTGGGGCTCTCGGAGGCCATGGAGAGGGAGGCAGGCACTGGGGGCCCCTCTGTGGGTGGGGATAAGGCGCCCTTCCAAAGCCTGGTTGATTCAGTGCTTGGGAACTTGACCATGAGGGTCGGTAGGGGTGGGCGAGGCAGGGTGAGAAGGCCCAAGGACGGGCAGAACCCGGGCTCTTGGGGCCCAGTTAAGGGATGAGGTGGGAGGAGGATCTGGAACTGGATAAGCAATAGAGAGAGAGGGAAGAGAATCCTCAGAGTCTTCCAAAGATCAAATCGGAGGATGCAGAGGTGTGAAGGAGGAAGGTGGAGCGTTATTCTGGTTCTATAGTCTGTAATGAGCACACAGGCCTGAGCTCTCAGGAGACTGTCCGGTCCTGCTGCACGACCTCACATCAGGAGGCCCCACTCCGAGGTGCCCTGGATGGCACCCGCCTTCATTCACTGTGCCCGGTGCTCTCGAGACTTGGCAGCGTGCACCCATGTTCTCCAGTTCTGGCAACCGCATCCATCCTTTGATAATGACGCCCCATTTCCTCTTCCCCCGTTTTCTGGAACTCCTTAACTAGTTGGATACTGAACCTCATGGATTCATCTCATTTTCCTATCTTTCCTCTCTTGTTTTCCATCTTTTTGTCCGTTTTGTTCTGATTTCGAGAAGACACCCTCATCTTTTCCTTCCATCCCTTCTATTATTGTCTCGTGTTTATTTCCTTAGTATTTTCAATTTACAAGGTTTCTTATTCTCCAGACATTTCTTATAGCATATTATATTTGTTTCAAGAATATCCTAGCCTGTCTGTTGGGAGACAATTCTCCATGGATATTTTCACATTTCTGCATGGTCTGGGCACTGATCGAGCTTTGTTCTAGCGTGATTGAATAGCAAACATGCCTTGAATGCTAGAGAGAGTGTATCAGCTCCAGAGGAACTTGCTTAGACAGATCTACCCCCTCCCTCGAGAAGAGCTGTTTACCTTCCAGAGTAAAGGTGTCTCTCTCCCAAGAGAGGGAGATGGGCTGATGCTGTATATAAACTCCAAGCCTCATCTTTGGAGGTTCCTCTCCTGTGACACAAGCCCACTGCCGGCACAGAAAACATATGGCCCCCATTCACGTTGCCCTGTGCAAAACTGGGGTTTGGGGACCCTGCACCAAATGTGGGCGATAAACCTCCTGACCTGGGACAGTGGTGTTCAGAAAGACAAGGGCGGGCAAGGTGGGGATGGCTGAAAGGGGCACGCTGCCCCTGACCTAGACATCACACCTAGAAAGGGGCTAAAGAAACCACCCTCCTTCCTTCCTCTCCCCTCCTTTCTCTCCTCCTTCCCTCTCCCTCTGCCTCTCTCCTTCCTTCAGGAGCAAGGGAGCTACCAATGGGGACTGGGAACAGGAGCCCGAGAAAGCCGGACAGTGTGTGAAGCTGGAAGTGATGAGAGGGTGACCAACTGTCCCGTCTGCCTGGTGCTGTGAGTTTTCGTGGGGACATGAGACTTTTGGTGCTACACTGGCGAAGTGTTGGGCAAACTGGACAGGTGGGTAAGCCTCGTGGGTGACATGAAAGTGCTTATATCTGTCCTGCCAATATGCATCAGGTTTTCTTCGATTTCCTTACGAGAAAGCTATTACACTAATGGGCCGTGAAGAGGAGACCTGTCCTCAATATGTAACCAAGTGTCTAAAACAGGTACAGTCCACACCTTTGCAGGACAGAGGTGACCAGGCCTCAGGGAGGTGTCAGACTGTGGGCATTAGAGAAGAGGAAGGAAGCCAGTGTTCATCTGGGACCTGCTCTGCACCAAACATCTGGCCTGGGACTTTCACTAATGGTATTTCTTTCAACCCCACAAAACCCCAGCAAAAACAGGGTTGATTTGTTTGTTTGTTTGTTTTGTTTTTTAATAGGTGAGGTTCAGAGGGGTTAAGGAACTTGCTTCAGGTTTCTGCGTAGGAGGCAAATTTGGAGCTAAATTACCTGACCCCCTTCAGTCCCGTGTGCGCCCCAGAGAGTCCAAGGCAGGGGATCCCAGTGGCAATCCAAACCCTGAGGGGACGTCAAAATGTGGCAGAGGAAGAAAGACAAAAGGCCAAGCTCTCAAGATCAGGCGAGCAGCAGGCACTCTCCAGTGACGCACACAGGGGACCGTCCCCTGCCATCTTGTCGGCCTTGGTGCTAGCAGGTGGACAGGCTCACTCCTGGCTGCTAGACTGTGCCTCAGGTCTGCGGGAAGGAGACGGGGCCCAGAACCTGATGAGGAAGGTTGACGTGCCGCTGAGTCCAAGGACCTGGGACACATAGCCTGGACCAGCATCCCGGAGCTGGGGACAGGGCTAGCGCAACAGCCTCTGTAGGGAGTGGGCAGGGCTGGGCTGGGCTGGCTCCGGGGAGTGATGTGTAGACGTGAGGCTGGACACGAGAGCTCCAAACTCCAGGAGCCCACGCCCATGGTAAGGGGCAAAGCCCTGGCCACACGGGCTCCTGGACTTCCACCTTGCCAAGGCCAAGGATGGGAGTGCCTCATTTCCTCCTCTTCCTGCAGGCCTCCCTGGGCAAGTCTCCATCCCCTCCCTCTCACTCGTGGCTGCAATGGTGTGTTGTGCTCGGGGGAGAGATGAAGTTCCTGAGCCGCCCTGGCTGTCCCTCTGCCCCAGTCCTCGGGTCCCGATATCCTCGTGGTTCACTTCCTCACCTCCTCCCAGGGCTTCTCCAGCGGTTCCTTCTGATGCCCTCTAGCATGACATCATCCTGTCCCTTCTGCACTCCCAGTCTGCCTAGTCATTTGCTCCTCAGCACTTTATCTTTTTTTTTTAGATTTTATTTATTTGTCAGAGAGAGAGAGAGAGAGCACAAGCAGGGGGAGGGGCAGGCAGAGGGAGAAGCAGGCTTCCTGCAGAGCAGGGAGCCCGATGTGGGGCTCAATCCCAGGACCCTGAGATCAAGGCCTGAGCCAAAGGCAGACGCCTAACCGACTGAGCCACCCAGGCTCCCCCTCAGCTCTTTATCTTTTAACAAACCATCTGGCTGACTTATTTATTGTGTCTGTCTCCCTCCCCTCCCACTAGTCTGTGGCTCTGTGTGGGCAGGAATCTTGGCCCGTTTTGTTCACCGTTGTGTCTCTGGCGCCTAGAATGGTATCCAGCACAGAAAATATCTGTTGAATAAATAAACGAATAAATGAGCAGGCTTGAGCTAGAGGGAAGGGCAACTTGAACACCAATCGAAATTTGCACTTCCAGGCTCTGCTGGGGACTTGGGGTGACGTCATTCCCTTTTGAGCCTCAGTTTCCCTTCTGTGTAGTGAGAGGCTCAGACCAGTTGTTCCCGGCTCTGGTATGCTGCACTATATAAGAAGCTGTGGCTGTTTGCCTGTAGGGGAAGTAACAGGAGGAAAGCAAAGCTTGGGGAAGGGAGTGGATGAGTCAGCTGGGAGATGGACTGGGGCAAGGGTGGGCAGCAATAATCCTAGAATAATCCTCCTGAGGGGCAGGAGGCAAGTGGAGGAGAGGGGAGCCAGACTGGGTGCTAGAGAAATCCCAGAGGAAGAGGCAGGATTCAGTAATTAGATCTAGGGAAGGGAGCAAGAAGAAGACAAAGATGGGTGGCGTGGAGCCTTTGAGAATGGCGGGATGCAGTAGCCTAAGGCCTGAGGCCCCGAGGGGTCAGAACTTTTATCTCATCCTCGGCCAAATTCATTCTCCTAGCCCTGGAGCAAGAGAGAGGCCTTCGCAAAGCCCCAAACCATCCGATTAAACATGAAGTCTTGGATTTATTTGGGAGAGTATTTAATGCCCAGTGTATAGAAGTTGACAAATGTTCTCCCCCTCCCCCCCTCCCACACACCCTTCTGTTTCCAGGACCAGGGGAAGCAGAGGATGGGCAGTCTAGCCTTTTGCCAAAGCAGAACCAGGAGTCTTGGTGGCCGAGGGACCAGTGTGCAGGCTGGGGTGGTTCCAGCAGGCCTCTCCTGGGCCTCGTCCCATCAGGGGTCCTCTTCTCTCATGTGTCTCTCCGCTCTGCAACCGACCGATGCTCACATGGCCCCTCTGAGCTCCACCTCGCCACCCCTGCCCGGTCCACCCCCAGCCACCGCTGTGCTCCTCATGCTCACCTGTTAGGGTCTGGAGCTGGGAACCTGGGTCGTGGCCACAGTCCGGCTCACTGGCCGAGGGTGTCCCCAGTTTCTGCCCACGCCACGCCACAGCCCAGAGGGCACTGGCTGCTAGAAACTTGCTGAGAAAGATGCAGGCCAGGAGGAGAAGGATGGAAGTGGGTGGGAAGGGCATGTCCTCTTTGGAGAGACTCCTTGGAGACACAAGGAGGACATGAGGGAGGCCTTGGGGTGGCCCACACACTGAAGTCTGCCCTCGGAGAAGGAACAGGGAGACACTGGGAGCTCTCAGGGGCCTAGAATAGCTCCCCACCCAGCACCATCCCTGGGATGAGGCTTTGTGGGCTTGGGGGAGCCTGTAATCAGGATCTACCTGCTGAGCACATTTAAACACTTCCCTTGCCGAGCAATTACCTGCTGTGCATGATGGTATAGTGGGGGGGGGGGGTACACTGTGGTTACATTAATAGTATTTCAACATCAGTACACAGGCATGAACCAATCAGAGCTGATTCTGGTCCTACCAAAGGAGCAGGTATCTGCTGGGGGTCCCAGTCTTGTACTTAAACTTGTATTGTTGTTAAACTGTGGGCTGTCCAAGGGCTGCCAGGGGAGGAAGGGGAGGCTGGGCATTCAGCAGGCTTGGAGCAGAAGTTACGTATAAAAAAAGAGAATTTCAATATTTTAACAACTGGCATGGCCATACCAACACACAGTGGCTGGTTGGAGGTTGTGTTCAGAAAAATTATCCCCAGGCCCTTTCATGCTTTAACTGTCTTCAGATTTGTAGTTAGTTCTAGGACCCCAGCCTCCATCCCATGCCCGGGCTCTGCACGGCAGAAGTCTGCCCAGAGACCTTAGCAGAGACCCATCTCTATACCTGGCGATGCTGGGCTCCACATGGATGTCCTTGAAGCCTTTGGACTCTTTGGGGATCCAGAGCTCTCCAGGGTCCAAGTGATCAAGGGGGTCTGTGGAAGACAGAGCCTGTGAGCTTCTAGCCCCTCCTCCTTGAGGCAGCTGGTTGCAGTGGGGAGAACCCATCTGGGTGTGGTGAGGCCCCCTGGGCTCTGGCCCAGAGCAGATCGGGTCATTAGCCTCTCTGAGCCTCGGTCTCCTCACCTGTAAAGTGGGTCGAATAGAAACACCTCCTTTATAGTAGTGTTGCAGGATTCAGGGAGAGCATCTTGTATAGTGCTTAGCACCTCATCGGAGCTCGGTAACTCCCACCCTCCCATTACACAGGGTCTTTGGGAAGGTCAAGTGCATGAATGGATGTATTTGAAAGTTCTGCGTGAACTGTCAGGCTGTCTACACCAGCTATGGATTATTATTATTATTATTATTTTATATTATTTTCCTGCCACCCCCTTGGGAGTTGGCTGAGGCTTAGACCCTGATAGGGCTGAAAATTTGTGTCCCTTCACCCAGTTCTCCCCCTTCCCACCATGTAACAGAGTGATGGACGTGGGGTTTGGGTCTAGGGCAACCCGTTTCCCCTCCGCTCCCCACCTTAGACCTTAAACAAATAGCTCATTTCCACCATAACGGGCCATGTTGTGGGAGAGGAGGTGGGGAAGGGCGAGAGTCAGAAAGGGGACTCGTACCCCCAGATTTCTTCTCCTTGGGGACACACGGTGTTCTGGAGACACAGGCAGAAGGCTTCCATGTGCCAAGCTCAGGGGTGGGGAGGACCCCGCTGCCTGGCAAGCCTGGAATGAGGACCCCAGGTCAGCTCAGCAGCGGGAGGCTGCGGCGGGGGCTGTCACTTACCCCCAAGCACTTTTAACCCTGTCACCTCATGGGCGCCTCACAGGAGCCCTGTGGGGGCAGCAGGACAAACATCATCATCTCCATTTAAAGATGAGGACGTGGAGGCCCAGAGAGGCAAGCGTATCACCCGGGGTCACAAGCAGTGCCCCTTCCTCGGGCTGTTTTCTGCACCAGGTTGGCTCTTACTTTGTACTGGCAGTTCCTTTGGGTAATTGGGTGAGGGAGCAAATGAACCTCCTCCTACTCCTTAAGGGCCGCTTTAGGTGTTCACATCCTAACTGGATGCCAAATGGATGAAGCTGTTTGGGGAGGCAGGACCATAGCCAGCTCATTCGGTGCCTTGTGCAAATTAGAGGCCAGGACCCTTCCTGCCAGAGATGCGGTCCTGCCCCAGGGAGCGCAGCCTGGAGAGGGGCGCCAGGGCTGGAGTGTGGCCCCCATGTGCAGTGAGCAACCCGCACAGCCATCCACTGTGGCCCTGAGGGGGAGGGCAAGAGCCGCATGGTGGGTGTTCCCAGACATCGGGGACCTCGTCCCAGCCCAGGGGTGGGCCAGCGGTGCAGTCCGCCACGCACTCACCAGCCAGCACCTCCACCAGGACCTTCCTGAGGGTGTCGGCCTCATCCCCGTACAGACTCTGGCACTGGTAGAGGCCAGCGTCATGGGCTTGAAGGTTCCGCAGCGTGATGGTGAGAGTGCCACCCAGGGCGTCGTCCACGATGGCTGTGCTCCCGTTCCGCCTTGTTAGGAAGGCCAGTATCCATGAGCGGTGGGTGCTAACGACCCGCTGGCACGGGCCCCCTGCATCCAGCTGGCGGCACCAGGCTTTGCGTCTTCCCCAGTGCTTCAAAGAGTTGTAGGGGCAGGAGACCTGCAGGGACCGGCCTGCCATGCCCTGGAACACCGTCGTGTTGTGGGCTCCGGACAGCTCTGGGGAGGAGATGTTCCTTCACTCTCTGTTCATCTACCAAATGTTTCTCGAATGCCCACGTGTGCAGTGACCAAAGAGAGAGAAATCTTGCCCTTAAGGAGCTCAGGTTCTTATGTAAGTTGGGAGAGGGTGCACAGCCCACCGTGACACCCTGGTCCTAGGTCTGGCTTTAACACCGTTGGACTTGCTGGGCATTTTTAAAGAAGTAACTGACCATCTCTGGGCCTATTTCCAGAGACATTGGTCTTGAAGTTCCCTCCAGTTCTATTCCACACATTTTCTCCCTGTCATATGGGACCCTCTCCATCTCAAGAGAGCAGGGCCAGTGGCCCCTCAGCCTGGGCTGGATACCATCTCCCGGCCCTGGCCATTCATGCTTACTCGGCAGCTGCCCACGCCCGCACGGGCTCTGCATCTTCTCCTTCTGACCTTTGGCTCCCGGCTTCCCTATTTCTGTGGCTTTGTTCCCCTTTCAGGAGAGACTCATCTCAGAGCTATTTTGGGGGAGACATGAGGCTGCTATTTTGGGGACCTTTCTTGGGGCAGGGGAGACAGGCTTAGAGCACAGTCTATCGCCAGGGCAGAAGCTGCAGAAGAATCACCTGGAGCCCTCTGCCTCAACTTCCCCTCTCTTGGTCCTCCCTTACCCTGTCTTCAACCATATGGTGACATGTCTTGGAAGACAAGATCAGGGAGTGGGTGGCCTGCCTTTAGGAAGCAGTGCTCCCTCCACTTGTCACCCTGTCCATCCCTCTGCTTCCAGGCAGCCCCCGGTCTTCCCCCAACTCCACTCCTAGCTAAGAAGCCTCAGGAGAAGGGCTCCGCTGGAACAGCCTCTCCTCTCACCAGGCTTGCCTATTGCTCTAGGGGAACAAGAGGCACCTTCCCCCAATAAAAGGAGGTAGTTGTGTGCAAGAATCTGGGGTGTCAGCCCTCCAACTCAGTGACGGAAATCTTCAGCCCCCTTAACTCCCTTCCAGGGCGGAGGACAAGAGGACCTTCACATCAGCAGAAGAGGCACCCCGAAGATGTACATGCTTGGTTGTGGGTTTCGTCCCTCTTTCTTCCCTCCCACATTGCCATCCCTCTGGGGCTAGCAGTTCATAATTTTAAGGGCTCTTACCCATGCCCCCCAAAATTTCCCCCAACTGCTAGCTAGTGCCTGAGATGTCACTATCAGAATTCCTTCCTTTTCCGTGTGCCTAGAATCCACCAGCCCCTTATACTTCCACCTGTATGAAGAGTCTGACAGTGGGCTCTCACCCGGGGGAGGGAGGGAGAGCACATAAAGCACATAAAGAATGTGGGGCAGGTGGGGAAAAGAGGGGTGCAGAACATGCTGCAGACTTTAACCGCCTTTATAGTTCAGCCCAGTGCTCCCCACCCACCCGCCCGCCATATACTCAAGGAGGGGAGGGAGAGACGGCAGGGGCAGCGGAGGGACGGGGTCCTACCTGTGATGGCGAGCAGGATGAGCAGCCAGAGAGGCTCCATGCCTGCCTTCCCTGGCGGAGGGCAGACACAGGGTACCTTGTGCAAGATCTCGTCTTTCCCTTGAATTGCAGAAAAGAGAGGGTTCAGGCACGTCAAGTGCTGCCCACAGGAACTAGGCTCCTGGGGATTGAGAAATAGTCAGGACTGGGGTCTGGCTTTATGATTTAGGGAGGGGTTGTGGGGGGGGGGTAGGGAGGAAGGGAGAGGAGGAGCCAGCCACTGCCCTACTGCCCCTGCCAGCCTGATCCCAGACCTCCGAGAGGCCAGCCTGCCCTACTGCCCCTGCCAGCCAGAGTGACCCCGAATGGCTGGGGCTGGTCAGTGTCCAAGGCACAGTCCTCACTGCTGTGTTCAGACCCTCCTCCTGCCACTCACCCACTCACAGCACCTGCCACACTCTGGTTCCAGCCTTGCAAGGGATAGGGAACTGCTGGACCCTCAACCAGCCCTAGTCCTTCCCTCCAGGCCAGCATCCCTATAGTTTGGCAGCGTCAGACTTCAAGTCCCTCCTTCCTCAATTCCTGTGTGTGCAACCACCCATCCATAACCTCTCTGTGTCTCAGTTCTTACATCTATAAAATGGGAAGAATAATAGTGTGTAGAGTTATTGGGAGGGTAACATGGACTTCCACAGGCAAAGTGCTTTAGAATAGAGCCTAACTAGTACTATTATCCTAGTTAGCAGGGGAGGGGAAGATGGGCTCTCCCCGAGAGGGAGAATTTTCTCTTCCACCTGTAATCTCCTGCCCAAGTTTATCCTCCCTTGCACAGCTGGATGCCTCCTGTGTGCACATGCTCACACGGACATTATTTTGTGCACGCACACACCTATGGGACAACACAGGACGTGACCTTTGCTGGAGTTCCGGGCAGGGGGGGTGCTTTCCCCACAGGTGCGGGCCCTTGAAGGGTGATCCAGGCACAGGGACTTGCATGGGCAAAGGCAAAGTATGAAATGTCTCGGTGGTGAATCGGGGATGGGGTGGGGGAGGTGGGTCATTCCCAGGGGCAGGAAGTCGGGTCATGCTGGGGTAAGTAACTGGAGAAGCTGAAAGAGCCCACAGGGACCCACAGATTATCAGAGTCTACTTTGGTTCCTTGCAAGAGCTCACTGATTTGTTTTTACTCACTTTACCCTTATGGACTGTGCATCTACCATATGTACAGGGAATGTGCTTGGAGATGGGAGTTAATGATAAACGTAAGACAGTCCTTCACTTAGAAATCAAATGCCCAGTCTTGACCTAAGGGCTCAGGAAAAGAAGGGTCTGAGGCCACCTGAAAATCACTCTATAGGTACCCTTCTATGGTCTTTTTATAAACCCAGGATTATTGGCATATCATTTACACACACAAAAATTCACCCCATTGGGTGTCTACTTCTATGAATTTTGACAAACTCATATATCTCTGTAACAACTGCCACAAGCAAAATACAGAACACTTCTATCAGCCCCCAAAAAAGTTCCCTCGTGCCCCTGTTAGCCAATCTCTTCCTCTCCAACTCAGGTCCTGGCAACCACTGATCTTCCTTCTGTTCCTACAGCTTCCTGCCCTTTCTAGATTGTCCTATTCCCAGAACCATTTGGTATGTAGCCCTGAGTTTGGTTTCTTTCACTTATCAACATATATTCAGCACGCATGAAGTTACACTTCTCAGTAATTCATTTCTTGTTATTGCTGAATATATGTCATTGCATAGCTGAACCACGCCCAGTAAGCGGTACTGCCGCTTTATCCATTCCATCAGGTATGGATCCAAAGTATCCATACTTTATCCATTCACCAGCTGATGAACATTTGGGTGGTTTCCAGGTGGGGGCAATTATGGAAAAGGCCACCATAAACATTCATGTACATATATTTTGTGTGATCATACGGTTCATTTCCCTTGGCTAAAATCTTAAGAGTGGTAGTGCTGGATCGTGTGGTATGTGTCTAACTTGATAAAAGCTGCCACACTGTGTTGAAAAATAGCTGTATTATTTTTGCATCCTAGTCAAAACTTGATATTGGCAGGGTTTGGCAAAGCCATTCTAATAAGTTTGTGACAGTATCTCATTATTCTTTTAATTCTATTTTCATAATAACTAACCATGTTGAACATCTTTCATTGTTTACTTGCCACCTATATACCTCTTTTTGGCAAAGTATGAATCCACATCTTTGTCTATTTTTTATCATTGATTATTATTACCATCATTATTGAGTTGTAAGAATTCTTTATATATTCTGGATACAAGTCCTTTCTCAGAGATATGATCTGAAAATGTTGTCTTCCAGTCTGTAAGTTGTTCTATCTTTCCCTTAATAGTGTTTTTTAAAGAGTAGAAGACTTTATTCCTGATGAAGTCAAATGTACTGATTTTTCATTTATGATTTGTGCTTTTTGTGTCCTGCTAAGAGTATTTTTCCTACCTCAAAGGCACAAAGATTTTCTCCAATATTTTCTGTTAGAAGTTTTATAGAGTTAGATTCTACATTTTGGTCTATGATACATTTTCAGTTAATTTTTGCTTGTGCTGTGAGATATGATTTGTAGTTTGTTTGTTTGCCTCTGGATATCCAATTGTACCAGCATAGTTTACTGAGAAAACTATCCTTTCTGCATTGAATTGGCCTGGTCTTTTTGTCAAAAATCGATTGACAGCTAGGTCTATTACTTGACTGTCCATTCTATTCCATTGACCTAAATGTCTCTACACCAGCACCACACCACTGGACCACTCATTGTAGCTTTATAACAAGTTCTGAAATCAGACAGTGTGAGTAACCCAACTACGTTGCTCTTTTTCAAAAAGAACTGGCATTGGCTGTTCTAGTTACTTTCCCACATAAATTTCAGAATCAGCTTGTCAATTCATTACACACACACACACCACCACCACCCGAAAAAAATTGCCTGCCAGGCCTTTGATTGGGATTCCATTGAATCTATAGCTCAATTTTGAGGGAACTAGGCATCTTAGCACTACTGAGTCTTCCAATGCATAGACACAATCTTACCCTTAATTTATTTATTTATTCTATGGTTTCTCTCACCAATGTGCTTTGTGGTTTTCAGCATACAAGTCTTGCACACATTTTGTTAAATGTCTATGTAGGTATTTCTACACCTAAGTATGATTTGGGTGCTATTTTAAATGTGTCTAGCTTTCTATATCTTAGACAAAAGCAGAACTCCAAAGTCTCACGAATCTTACTTTCTGGCCCATTTATGTGCCATCCTGACCTTTTCTTCCCACTTCCTTCCTACCTGAGGAAAGGCTCTTTTTATTCCTGTAAACCTCATAGCAAAGGGCAGATATCAAGAAGTCTTTACTGATTCCTCGAAGCACATGCATATCAAATGCTCTCATCTTTCAGCTCATGCTAATTTGTGGTTCAATTTCCTGATCCTCACATCTGAGCACAGGAACATTTTGGCATCACCCCACTCCCACACATGGGGCTAAATCTGTGTTTAAAGATACCTGCCCCCTCAAATTTGGGCACAGAGATCTTTTTCCCTTTATCTTTACGTCTGAACCCCATCATTCACTGATGCGTGCATTCATTCAACCACCATGTCTGTGCCAGTCACTATGCTAGAGAACTCAGGTCTCTCAGAGCCTCAGTGTCCCTGGATATAATGGAGACTGTTGTTGGGGAAGTCCTAGACCAGAAGCATGGCTGGACATATGAAACATTCTTGATGTCTCTCTTCAGCTGAGACTTCACAGCTGCTGGACTATCCCTTTTAGAATGCCTGGAGGTTCCCTAGTGAACTCCCTCTAGCAGCTGTTCTAATGATCACTCTCCTCAAACACACCCTTCTACTCCCCCCCCCCTTCCCTAGGGATAAATCAAGACTGTCATATGTGAGCATCCTCACCATCTTTCAGACCTGCCATTAGCCTCTCAGCTTTACTCAAGCCACCTGAATGGCAGGGGAAGCACCGGGTTCCGGTTAGGACCATGGCCAGAAGCAACACCTGGGCTGGGCTAGGGGATAGGTGGGGTAGGGACAGCTGACGTGGGAACGGGCCTCTGAAAGCTGGAACAACTCAAACTTTCAGGGAACACCATTGGCCCAAACTGGGAAAGCCCCTGCCCAGCCTTGCCTGAGAAGTGGGCTGGAGAGAATAACTGGTGGTGTTCACCACACTCTTGGCGAGAGCTACCAACCACAAACATCAGAGCCCACAGATAACACTTGCTGATAAGCAGACACTTTGACTTCCCTTTCCCAGTTCCCTCCTCAGTCCTGTCCTGCTTTTACTTGTTCTCACCTTCCTGGAGTCAAGTCCCAACCTCTCTCTCACTTCTGACCTCTCTCACACTTGATCTTCTTTCTCTGCCTTTCTTTGTATTTGGACCATCCATCACTCTCCGACACTTCCAGCTGAGGCCGTTCTCCCATTCTTAACATCTGATATTTTCTTAGTTGAGGACCTCAACTGTCCAGGGTCAGTGCCTCCCCTCTTCAGGGCAGGACACCTCCCAGGGACTGCGGGTGTGTGTACTCGAGCATGTGCATGTGCTGGGATTGTTTTAGGTCACTGGCAGGCAGCAGCTGATGGGCTGCAGGATGGCAGGCCCAAACGGAAGATCTAGACAAGAACACAGGAGCTGGGAGGCAGGGACCCAGGCATGACACCTGACACAAGTCATTACCTGAGGCAGAAGCATAGGGAACCTCATCAGCTGCTTTCCTCTGTAGCCACAGCTCTGATTGGTGGTCCCTCCTCCACAGCTCCAGCTCTCGCTTGGCTCCAGTAACATAATTCTCTCTTCTGCTCTTTCAAGTGGGGACGTTCACAGCTCCCTGTCTTTGGATGCATCACCATTCCTTGGTGGTCCTCTCATCCTTGCCCACTCCTCTGTGGGAACCCTGTTAATATGATCAGCAATTGAACCCTTCTGTGTGTGCCTACCTCTTCCCGGAAGGGAACTTGGTCTGTAACTACCTACCGCCTACTGGGCGTTCCTTTCACTTTTATAGAGGGAATGGGAGAGCCTGGGACCCTCTTCCCAGGAGCACATTTGCTTATCCCAACTATTTTCCAAGCTCCTACCATACACCAGGCACCATGTAGGTGCTAGGAAGGTGCTATAAATAAAGGAAGCACCACCGTTCTTCCCAGATGTGGAAGTGATGCTGATATTGTAAATCTGTATTGGTGGGATTTTAAGCCAATATTCTGGGTTCAAGGGAGTGAAGGGAGACCTTCAAATGAGTCATCAGAGAAGGTTTGGGACATTTCTGGTCATTTCAGTCAGAAAGGCACATTTGAGCTTCTGTTCTGAGTGTGAGTTGAGAAGTCAGGATGCCCACCAGGGTGCAAATGGGGGCCCAGGCTTGGACCACAGAGATCTGCCAACTGAAGATTGGTCTTGCCATGGCCAGAAGCATATGCCCTAAAAACAAAAGAGGATTATTGGAAAATGTAGTCTAATGAAAAGAAAGAAAAGGGTTCCAAAAAAAAAAAAAGAAGAAGAAAAGAAAGAAACAGTTCTTCCAGAGAGGGGCTAATTCCCACCCCCAGCATTGAGTGGACCTCACATGGTGGCACTGTCTCCCTGTCATGCCCTGGCCTGAGCCAGGTCACAAGTCCTTCCCTCTACACCCAGAGAATGTTGGGCAATCGGAGATCAACAAGGAAATAAACCCTGAGACCAGTGTGCAGCTAGATCAGCCCTTCCTGACATTATCTTACCATGAAACCCTTTTAAAAGTACTCTAAATTTTGAGACATCCACAGGAGCTCTGGAGTTATCATTTGTGCCAGGGTTAGAGTAGAAACCAAAAACAGTCCTAAACACAAATTAGTTGCTGCAAACTTTCACAATTTCCCGAAACATTCCAAACAGAATTTTTATAATCACAATATAGAAAAATCAGATAATTTTTAAAGACCTAGTGTCAAAATTACATCAAGATAAGACAACACTTACTAACTAGATGACATACATCAATGATGTCAACAGTTACTTGGTAAATACTTCTTACGCAGTTGAAGCATAGGGAACCTCATCGGCTGCTTTCCTCTGTAGCCACAGCTCTGAGGCTTGCAAAGCATAGGCAATGTCTCCCCAGGATCACCTGCCACACTTACGTAGGGCACAGATTCAAAGGGAGATTATTTCTATTATAATAACAATGTGTTCAGCATTTTAGAAATCTTTTTTAAAAAGTATATTCAATTAACTTTTATGTGAAAAATATATAAAAATGCACTCTAAAAAGGGGTAAAAGTTGTTCACAGTTCTACCACTCAAAACACACAAGCATTTATTGAGTGCTTCCTATGTGCTAGGCATTGTTCTAAACACCTCTCATGTGTTTTGTCATTATGTGTGAGGTAGGCAATATTATTGTTCCAAGTACCTGAGATCCAGAGAAGTTAAATAACTTGCCCGAGGCCACACAGCTAGCACAGATGGAAGATCCTGTTTAGATCCAAGTAATGTGGCTCCAGAGCCAGTCCTCCTAATCTTACTGAATGGAATTTTCCCCCATTCCTCTAACCCATTCCCCAGAGATCATTGCTACTGATATTTTTGTGTTTGTTCATCTAGCCTTTTTGCTATGGTCACACACAGAAACACAAACATAAAGGAGCTCATGCTAGACATATTATTTTGTGGCTTGCATTTTTCATTTAATATATCTAGAACATCTTTCCATTTCAACAGATATCTACATAATATTCCTTGGTGTGAATATAGCATAAGTTCTTTAATCAGCCTTCCATTATTGGATATTAAAAGAGTTTCTAAGAGTTAACTCTTGCAACTTGTGATAAGCATAACTTACTTTTCCTTACATTAAAATGTTTGGAGAAAATATATTACTAGCATGGATTATTTTCGTCTTTTTGTTTTTTGGGTTTTTTGTTTGTTTTTTGTTTTGTTTTGTTTTGTAGCATGGATTATTTTCATGTGACACTTATTAATGTCTCTTAAAACACAAGTTTTGTGTAGCATTGGGAAGTGAATCTAGATACTTCACTAGCTTCAGTAAGCTTCAGCTTGCTATCCCCTTCTTCTGCCCTCCAATCATGTAGCAGAACCTGCTGTCACTCACCCTCCCACCCCACATCGCCAAACCATCCCCACAAACTCAAATATCTCAGCCTAGAAGATAAGACCTAAAATAGCAGGGACCAGAGAGATATGGAGGATCCATTCTTCTCCCCAGCTCAGGCCCAGCTTGTTGACTTCTGAGTGTTTGGTTGAAGAAACATGATTCCTTCAGTGAAGACATTAATGACCACCAGTGGGTGGGCAAACAATTAAAGAATTGGGAAAAACTGGGTCGAGGAGAGATTGACTGGGGAGGAGCGGTGAGCCAGATGGTAGCTGCCAGCTATTGACAGCAAGATAAATGTGGACTCATGTGTTTCCTTGAAGGACAGAGTAAAGTTTCAGATTGTTTTGATGACTTTTTGTTGGTGTCAGCCTGGGTTTCCTTGAATGAAGCTCCTTGAAAGACAGGACCCTTACCAAGTCCAGCTTGTGTATTTGTTAGGCACATGACTGCCTCAGTAGGAAGGAGAAGGGACTTGTTTTGAGCAATCTAGTAAGGATTCCTGGGAGAAAGAAGCTCAGGCAGGAGAAGAGGCAGTAGCAGTTAGGAAAGACAAGGCAAGCCAAATTTTTGACCCTTGGGAAGCTATGGTAGGATTTAGAGTTTACATTAAGAACTTTTATTTCACCATGGCATCTGGCTGACAAATGAGAGGAGGGAGAGATCACTGATGATTGCATAAGAGGTTTTATGGGCCAGGCCTGGAGGGGGCAAACTATAACTTCCAGAACCCAGTCACTCGGCCACCTCTACCTGCAAGAAAGGCTGGACTGTAATCATCTAGCTATGTTCTCAGGAGGAAATAATTTGGGGAACAACTACTTAACTTCTTTCAAGAGTCAAGACTTTGGGAAATTACTTAACGTGGGTATGCCTCAATTTTCCCCATCTTTGAAATGATGGGAGAGTACTTACTTTATGGGGATGTTTGAGCCATTAATGTATGTAGAGAAATGTGACCCATAAGAAGCACTCCATAATTGTTGGCTTACTAGCCTTAATCACTCAGGGTATCCCCAGCCCTGAGCAGTGGCTGGCAGTCAGCAGACCCCTATAAGTAGTGTGTAATGACTATAACTCCAGGTACTCTAGTCTGAGTAAATCCTTTGGGTTTGGACAGTTCATGAGGAACCTGACCCCTGGGATGGCTCATGGTGCTGTAGCCAGGAAACCTGAGTTGAGAAGACCATGGTGAAGATGGGCTCCCTCAGTGGGTATATAGACTAAAATATAGACCAAGAGGCACTGTCAGGAGCCTAGAACCATGGAGGACCAGAGGTCAAATGAGTCCATAGGTCAGTTCCAATGACTTTCTCAGAGCAAGGCCGGGTAGGGTGGGAGGTCAGGGTAGAGTAGTTGCCCAGCCTCTAACAGTCAGATCTGGGGAGCTGGAAGGGCAGGGCAGGGACCCAAGGAGCTAAGGTGATGCTCAGAGCACCCTGCTCTCCACCTCCTTCAATTCGGGGTTGTTCCTGAGTGTCCCCATGCAGCCACAGACTGGGGATAGAACCACATCCTCGGCACAGGGAGCCTGGGATGTCACAAGTGACAAGCACTTACCTCGCCTTCCTCCCTGAGGAAGACCTTGTCCTCGTACCCCAGCCTGCCAGACCTCAGACCACCCACCCTTCTCCTCTCCAACCCCTCTCCCTTTCTGGCCATGAAGCAACCTGACCCTCAGGTCCCATCCTGGAGTCAATCTGATGTTTCACTGTGAATGACAAAAAACATTCACAAACAAGCTGCTTGAGCAAGAGGCGGTGAATTCCCTGTCCTTGGAGAGACTGAGGCAAACACTGCATGACTCACTGGGATTTTGCAGTTGGACTCACTGGCAATTGGATCCAATGATCTTTAAATGTTACCTTTGAGAAGTGATGAATCGGCAATTCAAGCATTCTTTCCCATGACGTGGCAGGACGCCACCCTCCACCCCCATGGCCTGGAGTTTCCACAGTTCAGAGTCACTCCTTGGGGGCACCTAAAAAAGGGGGGCTCTGTCTCCATAAGGGCCCTGTGCAAGTGTACTAGGGCAAAACAGGAGGTAGCCCTCAGCCCACTCTGCTTGAGATGCAGCTAGCTGAGTAGATGATAGTTTCCATGGAAGGCAGAGGAACGCAGATCAGTTCTGGTGGAGCTGCAGGGGCCGCCATGGGTAAGGAAGCTCCCATGCCCCACCTTGACCGGCAAGGCCAAGGGTTAGGTGGGACCCCCTGAGAGGCAGGCACTGCCCACGGCCTGTCAAGGTCATTTGTGAGAATCAAATCAGGAGGTCAGGAAGGAGAGGAGGAGCTAGGGTGGAGAGATAGAACTTTCTAGCCAGGCTTAGTGGCCCTGAGAGAGCAGCCCTGGCTGTCATGAGTAGTGTCACCAAAAAGGAACTTGCACCGTGTGTCAGGATTTCACAGCCCCTGGTCAAGAAGGAAGTGAGGGTCACAGAGTGGGTAGAAGATCGGGTCACTCGAAGGCACTGGGGTCCGGACCCTATCTAATTGCTCCCTGGGAAGGGGAGCAGGCAGGTATCTAGAAACCCCTTCTATAGGCCCCAGAGCCTGCCCATCACTCAAAGCTTCTCCCTTCTGGAGTGATAAGGACTTTCCTTTCCTCCTTCCTCCTCATCTTCCTTGTAGGAAGGGATGACCTTTTGCTGCTTTGGGACCATCTTTGCCACACTGAAGTGCCCCCCATCTCTGGTAAAGCAGCCCTGTGCCTCACAGGTATTTGCTAAGTGCTCACTGCCCAATGAAGTTTGTCTTTAGCTCTTGAGCTCCCTGTCCAGGACAGTCAACTTGGAGGGCTGGGGTCTGGTTCCAGCAATGCTGGCATATTCTACAGTCAGAAGGGGGTCAGGCATGGGCTTCAGGTTGGGCTGGGTGTTGACATAGATGGTGTCCTCAGAGCCAAATTGGTTCAGGTGGGTAAGTGAGGCATAGCAGATGGCCCCAGTGTCCTCATCAGAGCCCATCTGTCGATTGGAGCCCTGGGAATCAAAGAAGACAGATGTTCATTGTACAGATCATAGCTGGGAGTGCTCAGTGGCCCCCGGGCCTGCCCAGAGCTGGGTGGAGGACAGAGACAGGGATAAGGTGTGGAACAGAGTATGGACTCTGCAGAGCCTCCGGGAATGGCTAAAGGCAGCAGAGTCGCCATCACTGAAGATGTTTAAGAATAGGCTAAGGAAGAGGACACAGGGTGTGATCCATGGCCCAATAGCACCAGCAGCCCCTGGCAGTTTGAGAAAATCTCGGGCTCCACCTAAGATCTATGAAGGCAGTCTCTGGGGGTGGGGCCCAGGAAATTCTGTTTGAACAATTTCTCCAGGTGATTTGTATGCACACTCAAGTTTGAAGACCATTGATCTAGAAGAGCACTTGGTAGGGATGCCATTTGTAGAGTTGATTCCAGCATTACAGAAGGTTGAACCAGATGACTTTAGATCCTCCCAATCCTGCAATTCTGTGATTTCAAGAGCCTTAGGTCTTTAGACAAGACAGACCTACCCAACGGCAACATCCGGTCCCCAGCTCCTGATGAGAGAGCACCTCGGGAGCTATGTTTTTACCATGGGACCCCCGTCCCCCTAGCTGACTGGACTGGTGGCAGCCACACCATGAGACGGACTCCCCATTAACAGTTGACTCCTGTGGGGGTAAAGATCAAAAGCTGGGGCAGTCAACTTCTTTTTCTTTCTAAGGGGTTTGAATTGGGAAGGATGGGGCCAAGGGTACATGCTGATGAGGCAACAGGAGTGTAAGGAGTCACGAGTGAGCCCAGGTCCAGAGTGAACAGAAACTACAAGTAAATACAAGTTGGGAAGCTGAAAACAACAACAACAACACTGACAAACAAGATACCCAGGAAAGCTGAGATCGCCTCTGCCCTGGTGAGGGATCCTTCCTATGCACAGTGCTCTGCTCTTTCTGGGCTGAGATGTTGTTATAGATGTGGTGTGATTTGTCCTCACCTATGAAGAAAAGGGTCCAGTTTGGGGCAGGGTCCTCTCCCTAGGTCCTGTTCCCCTGGGAAGGCAGGGGTGCTGGAGGTCCCCACTGGGCTGAGGGACCAGGGCTGGGTCTGGAAATCCTACCCGGCCCCGGGGAGTTCACTGGTGGCCAGCACAGAGGGGTGTCCAGGGATCAGACGTTGGTGCCAAGGAGCAAATCAGACTGGCGGCATGCAGCTAATTTGCATAAAACTGGGAAAGCTGAATCAATTCCAGTCACTGAAAGTTCCAAATTTAAACATCCATTTAAGTATAATCTATTTGCTGGTGAAGTTGTCTATAATGCCTTTCAAAATTTTGGACCGGTAACCACAATGAGAAACATTTTATCTTACTCCCACATATACAAACACACACACTCATACACACACACACTCAATCTCTCTCCTAAAATAAAAGTCAAATGAAAAAGTATTTATCCTTCCAATGTGCAAACCACTGTGACATTTTGCTTTTCTATTTTATTCTATGAAAATAGTATTGTGACCCACTAAATTGACTATACATAGCACAGTTTGAAAAATATGTGTATACAATTTTACAACCCATTACTATTTAGGATTTTTATAGCACGAAAAATTAAAATCACTGAAGTCCAACATAGTGCTGACCCGCCTCCACATTTCAATCTTGCCAACAGACACATCACACTGGATTATATGGTTAATAAATACACAGCACATATGTCCTAAACAAACCAAACAACAAAAAACAAGGCAGGCATCATCAAAAGGAACTAATCTGATAAGTCTTGCACAAAATGCTGGTGATTTTACATGTGATTAATGCTAAAACCTTGCAACGTGGGAGATTAAAAAGTCCTTTAATGCTTTTAGGAAGACAAATTTTTAAAACAATAGTGACAATTAAAAAACAATACGGTTGACCAGAAAGGTTTTTAGATAAATTTGTTTAAAAATCCTTAGCTATAAGAAGATGGCAAAATATATGCTCCCAAATGGACACTAGAATTCCCGGTTTTAGGCGAATGAGGCTTGGAGGGTACTGACCTTGATTCTGAAGAGAATGATCCCGCCTGCTTCTCTGACAAAGCAAGAGAACCCAGGGATCCTGACCACTTCACCTCAGAGGCCTCAGTTTCCTTGTTGGCAAAATGGGCATGAGAAGCCTTCGCTTCAGGCTCGCAGGCATGGTGACATCATGGCTAAGCCCTGGGTGGTCTGCCCAGAGCCAGCACTGGGGTTTACCTTTCCTGGCACTTCTGCGGGCTTTCCTGAAATACAGCGTCATGAGGAGGGTGAGCACCATCGAGCTGGGAACGATGAGCTGCCAGTTGCCCTGGGGGCTTTGGAACAAGCAACGACCAGCCAGGTGAGGAAAGTGGGAGCCAACCTTCTGCCCAGAAGCCATCCCTCTCCCCATGCAGGTGGCCATGACAGACTCCTGCTGAGCTGGCCAGGAGGCAGCCCCATGGTCAAGGGCTCTGCCCTGGAAGCCGTGCACGTCCAGCCACGCCTGGGCTTGTTTCGTCCTCTGTGAAACGGGGATGTGTTTGCTCCTTTTCCCTTTCTGGCTGCTGTCCCCTAACTTGCCCCCGGGCCCTTGTTGCAGGGTCTGTACTCACCCCTCCCACATCCTGCTCTTAACTATGCTTGGTCCCGGTTCCTCACCCCTGCCCATGAGATGCACTCAGCTCTTGGAATACTGGTGTCCTGTGACCAACAGCGCTGCCAAATAATAAAAGCCTTTGAAAAGTACCCGTCTTAAGTCAGAGGCAGAGCACTAAGGTAGGCTTCCTTACACCACAGCAGGCTCCCAGGGAAGGTGTCTGGGATGTCAAGGGTCAAAGCCCTAAGCCCAGGAGGTGGCAACTCTACACCTCTCTGCTCCATGGCCAGCACCACCTAGTTTCTGGGTATAACGCCTGGAAGCAAGGAACCAGGGTTTGTGAGAGCCCTGGGCTCCCCTCGCAGTGATGGTGGATGGGGAGAAGGCAGGGGAGGATGGAGGCCAGAAGAAAAACAGCTGTTGGGTCAGTCCCAGGGGCTGGGTCCCTGGAACCATCAGGCAAGGGGAGAGAAGAAATCAGGCCATGGGTTTGTAGGAACTACAGAGTGCGCCCTTCCCCAGGACCCCTGCGGCTTTGGGATAGAGAAGAGCTGGAAGAGGGGAGAGGCAAATGAGGCAGCACTGGTCACGTGCCTGGCATTGGGCCAGACCCAATCCCACCTCATCCTCACAGCCACTGGTGGTTGCCAACTGGGGGTGCTTGTGTCCCCCAGTGCAAACTTGGCAATGTCTGGAGACACTTGGGTTCGGTTGTCACAACTGGATGGTCTGGGGGAGGTTTGCGCTGTTGCTATCTAATGAGTAGGGGCCAGGGATGCTGCCAAATATCCTACTGTGCACAGGACACCCCTCAGACCAAACGTCAATAGTGCCAAAGGCAAGCTACCCTTCTGTAAGGTGAGGATGTCATTGGCCCCATTCTGCAGATGAGAAAACTGAGGTTTAAAGAGGCGAAGTGACCTGATGCAAACGGTTTGACTCCCATTTCATCCCTTGAGAGCCAGGTAGCAGTGGAGACATGGTAGCTGGAGGCATTTGGCACAGTTGGCCGTGGGTGGGAGAAAGTGGAGGGCGGAGGAGACGGGGAGGGAGGTGACAGTACCTGTCAGTGACAGGGCTGGTGGCAGAGGTCCAGGCTGTGGTCCCGCTGGGGGTGCTCCTGGTGGTAGGCAGGGTTGAAGCTGTAAGAGATGACAATGAGGGGAGCACTCCCATGTGTTTGCCCCACACTCCAGCCTCCCCACTTCTAACCCTTGGCCCTGGGAAGGAGGAGCCCACATACGGCCCTGGGCCAAGTGGGGACTCTGAGAAGCACCATATGCCCTGCAAACGAATGGAGGGGTTACTCTGTGTGGTGTGGGATTTCCCTCACAATCAAGTGCTCCAGTGCAAGTGTCTTTAGGTTAGGATCCCATGATCACTGGTATACTGGATCTATTGCACAGTCTTTTCTGCTTTCATTGTTCTTGACCATGCCATGCACTCTCAACCTATAATGCGTCCCTCACACCTCCCCCCACTTTTGTCTCTTCTGGATCAATTCCTGCTCACTCATAAGGCCCAAGTGGTATCACCTCCTCTGGGGAGTCCTCCAGGAGAATCCATACCACTGCTTTCTCCAGGAGCCTTGTCCCTCCCTTCACTGGGCCGCCATCCAACAAGCTTCCATTAGGCCACTTACCACCCACCATCCTAACTGTTCACTTATGTGTCCGCCTTGGGTACAGGGGTCGGAGGGGGCACTGTGGAGGATCCAGCACAGGAGTCTTAGGGTGTTTGATTCCCCTTCCGGAGTGCAGCCCCCACCCTCCATGGAGTGGACAGTGAGCCATGGCTTGGGTGGTGACTGACCAAGCAGCTGACCAAGGTCCTCTGGGCGCCCAGCTCACCGAATGGCTGAGCAGGCTTGGCAACTGGGCTGGGGTCTGGGAAGACGCCATTCAAGCCCTGGCCATCAAAGGGAACCACAGGGGCCTTTGCAAGTCTGAGGTTTTTCAGGAAAAACACCCAGGGCCTCAGTCAGGAGTACCGCCTGGCTTCCCACCTGAGGCTTAAGGTCTCTCGACTCTAAGGAGCAGGTCCAAGGTGAAGACCCAGGCTCTCTGAGCCCTTGGCCGCTCCCTGTCTCGCCCCCCAAAGTCCCGGGTCTGCCTCACTAGCTGGCTGTCTCCTGTCTGTCCACATTTCTTAACCCACCCAGTCACCTGCAACTCAAGCACAACCCTTCTAGAGAAGGTTAAGGGTTAGGGGTTAGGGCCAGGAGTCGGGATGCCCAGGAATGGCCCAATCAGCCAGTCTTGCTCAAACCTGAGGAGGTCTTAGAATCATTACAAATCAATGGATGAGTCTTGTTAGTAACAACAAAAATGTTCAGAGAAACACATGTGGTGGGAAAGGAAGAACGAAGTGAGCCAAGAGGTCTGAGTTC
Source organism: Mirounga angustirostris (assembly GCF_029215605.1). Taxonomy (NCBI): domain Eukaryota; kingdom Metazoa; phylum Chordata; class Mammalia; order Carnivora; family Phocidae; genus Mirounga; species Mirounga angustirostris. The sequence continues at coordinate 37,493,390 of NW_026991716.1, forward strand.
TGGTGCGTGATCTGCCCTTAACCAGCAGTGACCTTGGGCAAGGGGCACTGGTTTTTGGCTGTAAGAGCACTGAAGACAATTATTTCAGAGTCCTTCCTCGCTCTAACATCTTGTGATTTAGGATGACTGAGATACCACCAGACGGATGTTTCTATGAACAAAGATCCTGGGGGATTTGTAGATTCCATATGAATAAGATCCAGAGTCTTCTACCCTGAGTTCGGTCATGGTGATGATAAAGTAGCCCCATCTGATGTTATCCTGAATGGAGTCTCGAGGCTTCCAGGGCACCACAGGTCCGTGCTGATACCTGCCTGCGCCAGACTTTCACCGGTTTTGAGGCTTGCTGGGACTGGTACGGGCATTTCACGGAGACTGACTTCCCTTCCAGCTGAGACAGCGACTCTGGCTTCTGGTCCCACGAGCCTGAAAATACGCTCTCACGGCAGGGAACCATTCCTCAGATACTGCGGGGCTGGCAGGTGGGTGCCTCGCTCCTCAGAATGTGCCCCAGACCCAGGGGCCTCTGGCCACAGCCCAGCCTGCCCCGGCCCTCCCTCTGCATTGCCCCTTTCACGCCCGCCTCACCTGGCCATCTCCCCCTCCTCTTGCCCCGTTCCCTCCCTCTGCCCTCCTCATCACCTGAGGCCAGGAGCACCAGGAAGACAGGGGGCAGCAGGTGTGTGGCTTCCCGGGGCATGGGCCCTCTTCTTGAGCTGGGGTGGGAGCAGGGAAGCCCTGAGGAGAGGGAGGCAGTGCTGGGGCGCAGGGGTGGGGATTCAGCCCAGCCCCTCTCCCTTGTCCGGGAAGAAGAGCTGAGGAAGGCAGAGTCCTCCAGGGGGGCAGCGGGAGGCCTGGGAGGAGGGAAGGTCTTGGCCTGTAGGCGGGACCCTCCTGCTGCAGGTGCTACATGTGGGCTGGCTCTGGTCTCAGGGCTGAGGCTCCAGGGGGACTCTGAAGCTTCTGCCGGCTCTCTCATGCCCAGCCTCTTCCTCCTTGTTGCACTAGGGTTGGGGTGTAGAAGGCTGTGAAAGTCCAGGAAGAAACTGGTGAAACCAGAACCTATTTCTCCTTTCTCCATCTCTCCTCTATCCTACCACTTCCTCCCGGCCCCAACTACTGCCTCCCCACCCAAGTAAAAAGTCCCGGCTGAAGGTGAGTGACAGAGTTAGGGGACCTCTTTGGAGGTGCCCAGTGGTCTGAGACTTCCTGCCCAGGCCTGTCTGGGAGCCCGGGAGCTCTGTAGGGATTGGAGGGGCATAGGAGAAAGGAGAGGGAGAGTCATTTCCAGGAACGGAGGTGCAGGAAATGCCCCTGGCAAGGGTGGGAGAGAGTGAAGCTGGGGACATAACCGGCAGGGGCCGGGGGAGGGGGGGGCGGTAGAAGATAGATGCAGAAGGACGGGACCTGGGGGGGGTCTCCTCCTCCAGGCCACCCCATGTCCCCAGCTCTCAGCCTGCCATAATCACCCCATCAGCATTTGTCAAAAGGCCACCGTAATCAAGCACATTTTAAGGAATAATTGTCATTAGAAGAGCTACAGAAAAGCTATCACCACAGGCTCTTTACAACCAAGAAAGGAGAAAACCCCGTGAAAATGCAGCGTGGCAGGTCGGGTTTGCGGGGCACTGGCTGTGTGGTGGAGATTAGCACAGGAGGCCGGAAGTGCCCGGGGACAAAGCCAGGATGAGAAGGACAGGCAGCAGGCCAGGGTGTGCAGCGTTCTGAGGACAGGATGCTCTCCCGATGGCAAGGGGGTGCTGGGGCTTCAGACCCTGCAGCGGCCGGTCGGGGGGGGGGGGGGGGGGGCGTGGCCGGCTGCCCTGGGAGGGGCCTGGCTCTCTGCAGCTGGGGCAGCCCCCAAAGGGGGCCGGCAGAGGAGGCCTTCCTCTCTCACTGCTCCCAGCAGTGGGGCAAGTCCATCAGCCTGAAGGAGGAGCATCCACCGACTCAGTATGATGCAGCCATGTGGGAGAACTGTGACCCTAAGGCTTGCTTGCTGGCCTCCCCGCGGGGGCTTGTGTGTCCCACAGTGACGGATCTGCCTGCCACGCTCTGCAGAGCAAACCCCCCTCGGTGCTGGGTTTTCTTTCCGTGTCCTTGCCCTTCCCAGGTGTGTCCTGTCGTCACAGCCCACTGCTCAGGAGGCTTTTTTGCCTTACCCACTAAAGGCAGCGGCTGCCCCGGCCTGTCTTGATAGCCCCACCTGCCCTGCACCTGCCTGCCCTCCGACTGCCGCAGCTCGGGGTCCACCTGCAGCTCCAGGGAGAGGAGGAAGAACAGGAAGGAGAAAATGAGAGGCTGGGGCTTTGAGGAAAATGTCCCAGAGCACTGGAGGTCCAAAGAGGCCACCCAGGCCCATCGGAGGTGGAGAGCTGGGGCAGGGGGTCTGGACCCCTTTCTCAGAGCCCTGTGTTCTTACTGTGGAGTTCATGTGGGAGCAGACTCCGTGGGTGGACACCTCGTGCAGGCTCACCCTATTCCAGGAGCCCCTCATCCTGGGCAAAGAGGGATGGTAGGTCTCCTAACAGCTTCCCTGCCTAGCATCAGGGCACAGCCAAAGGCCTCCACCTGGGTCCAGCCCCCACCACCTGGGGCCTGACCGTGTGCCCCTCTACCCTCCCTGGCCCCTTCCAACTGAGGGCAAAACAGAGAAATAGGGTCCAAAGGTCTTCAATGCAGACAAAGCCCACTAGAGCTATAGAGGAGAGCTTGAGGACCAGCAATCACGAGGCATTAACTCAGTTGTGTGAGGTTCAGGTCGCTCCATTTTATCCTGAAAGCAGTCTTGAGAGGTAGGAGTTAGTGTCCCCTTTCACAAGAGAGGAAAATGAGACCCGATAGGGTTAGTGACTCGCACACGGTTACACAGTGACAGGTGGCCTCACTGAGTCCCAGTCCTGAGTCCTCTGCGGCTCTCCCACAGGACATCCTGTTCTCAGACGAGGCAGGGCTGTCAGCGTGCTGTTGTAGGATCTCGAGTGGAGTGGGGCTCTTTGGGAGCTATTTTCCCCCAGGGAAGTTAAGCACCGCCCCCCGCCCCGCCCCAGTTAGACACCAAGGTCGTGGCCACACCTTCCTGCTAAGGAGGATGGATTTCAGTGTGTGTGTGTGTGTGTGTGTGTGTGTGTGTGTGTGTGTCCTGGCACCAAGCTTGTCCATTCCTCAATCTGAGTCTCTCCTCTAGTGCCCTCTCCTGGACGTAGGACAGAGGTGCCTCCTCCCTGCTGTCCCCCAGAATTACCTCCTGCCCCTTCCTCTCTCCCCGCATCCATTCTGGAGAGGCCCCCCAGCTACCCATCAAGGCCCGGGCTGTGTCATTCTCCTGACTGTGACATTTGCTCTCGCACCGGGGAGGTCCCTGCCCCGGGGCGCAGAGTGGAGATGTCACATCCACCCTTAGGTGCTTATTTCAGTTGCTCCAGGCTGGTGGAGGCCCTACTCCAGGGGACAAATCCAGCCCATATTCTCCAGTCTTCACTGTGGAAGAGGCCAAGTCTGAGCCAAGAGCCAGTGAAGCAGAGGCCAGACTCCTAGGGCCATTGGACCCCTGGTGAGGCTCCTTGGCTCCATCCTCCCCATCTCTTCCCCACCCAGGCGTTCCTCCAGGCTGTGCCCTGCTCCAAGCTGTGCTTGCTGGGTCACACGTAGCTCCTCTCTTCCCAGGGGACGATGAGTCCCGGGGGAAGGTGGGTGATCTACTCTTTCTCGGAGCCGTGGCCTCCCCTGCCACGGACTCTCGAGGGCCCTCAGTCTCCTGTGGGAGCTCAGACCTGGAGCTTGGAACTGGGGGAGAGAACCCCGAGTGCAGCCTCTGCATGCCAGTCTCTGGGCGACCTGGTCACAGCTTTCCAGGGAGGGCCGGCCAATGGGTAGCACCAGTGGGAGGGTGGGCTCTGCTGGCTCCCAGGACTTGAGGGACAAGCAGCTGCTGTCAGGACAGGGCACATCCAGATGCCCATCAGAGGACGCAGGGCCCTGAGGGTGGGGGACTTGGACCATTCTGGGGTCCCCTGTTGCCAACACCCCTGTGGACCTCCAGCTCTTAGTCGCTGTTTCTTCCCCTCCAAGACGGGGCCCTTGACACACTGGTTGCCTCTGGGACTCTTTCTTCCCCAAGCCCAGGGGAAGCTTGAGGGGAGCAGAGGGAAGCTGAGGACACAGGATTCCAGATGGGGAGAGGACCTCTGTCCCCCTGTCTTCTCCCTCCCCTCTGCTCCATAGCAAGGGGTTCCGAGGCCCACGGGACCTGGAGCTCTCTGTGTACAGCACCATCAGGACTTCCCCACCACCCAGCTGGGACCCAGGGCTCTGTGGCTCTGAGCAGAATCCCCTCGGTGGCTTCCCCTGGGGTGTCCTGCCTGGTACTCCCCATTCTGGGGGCTGTCCCAGGTTCCTGGCAGCTCAAGGTGACTGAGCAGGTGAAGAGCAGCCTCTGGTTCTGGGGAGGCCTGAGTCCAGCCTTGAGCAAGTCCTCAGCCTGGCTCCAGTTCAGACAGGTCCCCATCTTTACCCTCCTCTGGCCTCCAAAGGCCCCTCCAGGAGGAGCTCACGCACTCCACAGTTAAGTGGCCTCAGACCAAGCAGGCTTCCACGGAGGCTCCAGTCTTCCGAGTGGGTCCCTCCAGGGTCTAGCAGGATCATTGCACACCCTGTAGCCTGTGAGAACAAGGAGAGAGATGAAGAGGGGCAGGGCTCCTGCTCTCTCCTCCTCCCATGATCCTGGGCCAGTCCATCCCCTCTTCTGGCTCTGCCCTCTGCCTCCTGCCAAGTCAGCCCCAGAGGGTCATGCTGTGCTGTTCCTGCCTGCCCACCCTCCTCCCTCGCCTGGGTGCCAAGTAGTCTTTGTGGCTGGACCCAGGGAAGGACATACCGCCTGCGGACAGAGTGCAGTCAAGTGTATCAAACCCCAGTGCTCTGCCCTCAGGAGGCTGGGAGGGTGGGCTGTACTCACTTCCCATGTGTCTCTTCTTCCAGAACCCATAGACCAGGATCAGCATCACAGACACTGGGAGGAAGATCAGCATCCCCAGGAGCACAATGGGATATGAATCCTGGTGCCTGAGGGGACGGGACAGAGCAGGGAGGAGGTGAGCATCCAGTTGCCCCCACCCTGACCCATGTCTTTCTGCATGCCCCATGAGAGGAGCCCAGACCTGGAGAAATCTTCACAGCCCTGGTGGGAGTGTTTGCCTCCCTTTCTTGGGGACCCAGCTGTAGCAGGAGGAAGTGAGGAGCTCAGAGGTCAGGGGAAGAAGTCCCAGGGGGAGGGGGGCATCTTTCCACTTTAGAGCCTCCCCTCCATTGTTCCCTCAATCATGACTGCATCGCTGAGGATGAGAACTCTTAGAGACTCCCATTTGTGACAGATGAGACAGAGAGTCTTGCTCTCCTCATAGAGAGAGGCTCTCCTTGTGGCCCTTCCCTCCTTTGTCCTCTGAAGCAGATGCGGTAGGTGCATGGCCTGTATCCCCTTGCACCAGCCCTCAGCACCTCCATCTAAATTTTTTTCAGCCTGAGGACTTTCTCCTGTTCCTAGAGCCCTCATTGCTACCCATGGCAGGCAGCCCCCCACTGATGACGAACACGAGTAGTGTTGGTGCAAGAGTAGCTGTATCAATACCCCAGCTCCCTCGCCCTTCAGCTGGGAGTCTGATCCTGGGCCCCAGAGCCTCCCCTAGGCTTGAGCTCCACTGCCCACAATGGTGGCCAGCTTGATTAGGTTCTCTACCAACTGTTCCTTGTCTCCCTTCCCCACGCTCTTTCCAGTACTCCTGGTCCCAGAGGCTGCTTCTGGGGGAGCCCAAATTAAAGCACCCACCATTTCCCACTTCCTACCCCAGAGCCACATCCTTGTCCTGCCCCAACCTTGTCCTCTCCATCCACAGACTCTTACACTTGCCCGTCCCCAACCCTTACTTCTTACTGCCATCCTTTATGTCACATCTCCACCCTGGCATCTGGCCTCCTACCCACCTCCCATTCAGCAGCAGGCCAGACTGACTTCCTGCAAAGGAAAGCTCTGCTATAACATCTGCACCTTGAGGTCTGTTCAGGCACCAATTATTGTTGCCTTATCTGGTCAAAAGTCACCCAAGCCCAGGACCCACGGGTACCTGATAGGGGATAATTTGTTGAGGAGATCCCCGCTAGTATGACACCTTCCCGTGGTGGGCGATCGGGTGTGCAGGTGCCCAGCCCTGGTGGACATGGATGCTGGGCCAGCAGAGGAGGCTCTGGCATCACTGGGAGACACAGTCACTGTCTGGGATTCCACAGTCCTCCTGGGCCCCGTGGCGGAAGGGCCAGTGCTGGTGAAGCTGAAGCCCGTCATGGAGGTCAGTCTGATGGACTCTGAGGCAGCAGGGGGCACGAGTCTGGTCAAGGTGAGGAGGCCAGGTGTGAGCACTGTCATGCTGGTGGTGAAAGGGGCATCAGGGCCTGAGGTGGGGGCTGGGCCCGATGTGACAACAATTCCACTCTTGAGGATATTGGCCAGCTGTCTAAGAGGAGTGCTTCTCTTGGTCGTGGAGGCTAAGGGGCCAGAGAGAGAGGAACATTAGACTGAGTAGGGGGCCTCACCGATGGGAGCAGATCCTCATCTCCCCTCCTTGACCTTGGACCCAGGATTCTGCTTTGCTGTGTGATCATATGTGGGTTTGCCAGGGAGAAGAAGTGGGCACAGTAAAGAAGGAAGAGACTCTCACAGTTTCTTTAACCTACCCTGTCAGGCCAACTTCCCTCCCAGTCCCCATCTCTCTAGTCACTTCCAGACCCTTCTCATTCCTGTGCGCCAAAGAGATCTCTTCACTATGATGTTGAACAGGGACTTTTCCAGGTGCTCCATAATTGGTGACCAGGGTCCAGAAATGAGGACAAAGAAGCATCGAAGGCCCACATTCCAAAGAATGCCTCCAGCAGCAGGGTCAGATGCCCTCCTTAGGAGCTTACGAAGAGACACTTGCTCCTATCATCCAAACCCTCAGCCTTTTACCTCTCATTTCCTAGGAGGCTGGCATTTGGATGGTGGAAGAGGAAGGGGTTGTAGGAAGCGTGAGGTCCCATCTGGGGCAGCGTGGTGGAGTCTATCTCCGCAGAGAACGAGAGAATTGGAGAGAGATGGTGGGAGAGAGAGAGGGCTGGCACGGGCTGCCACATCCCATGACTGTGCATGGCAAGAACACACTCCTGAGGGCCAAATGGCCACCATGAAAGGTACCCATCTTTCTGGGCAAGGGAACCCAGAACAAGCAGCATTGGTGAGAATAGGGATAGGGGAAGAGGCTGACCTGGAGCCAGACCTCCCTCATCACCCTACTCAGCAGTGGGGAGACCTCAAAGACCCTTCAGAGAACTCACATGTAGGTGACTTGGGAGAGCCAACATTTAGACACCCACCTTACAGAGGATCGCAAAGGGCTGGGTAGAAAAGAGTAACACCCAACAGAAAGAGAACTATGGCGGGCAGTGAAGTCACACAACCACTTCCCTTTCTTCATTCCTGCCTCAGTGCACCAGGGGGTTGGAAGGAGAAAGCAGGACGAGGTACTGAGAACAACCCCACCTTCCCCACCTGCCGAGATGAAGGAGAGGGAATTAGGCAGCAGGCTACCCTCTTCCCTACTCTGGGTGGCTTGGGCCGTAACGTGTGGTCTTCAAGAAGGAGTAGAAGAGCATATATTGCTAGAAGATTAGAGTTTTTACATGGGCTGAGGATTTTTTATTTCCTAATAACTGAAAAGGTCTGCAAAGTTGGAATCTCCCCAAATGGTCTTTAAAAGGTAAACCATGGGATTTGACAATGGAGGGAGTGGGGGATATGCAAAGAAAAAAACAAAACCATTTCATGTTTGTATCCCTGCAAATTAAGACTTCGATATACTTGGTTTCAACGATTCCCTGGGTCTAAAGCAGAACCGGAGAGGGGGAATGAGATTTGGCCCCACATCTTAGAGATAGCAGTTGCCCTAGCTCAGACACAACCGAAGAGGGGGGTGCAGGTGGGTCAGGGAAATGGGGAAGGGTGGATAACTCATGTCATCATCACGGGCTGCTTTTTTCAGATTCTCTTGCTGGTTCCTCACCCTTTCCTATCATATAAATGTGGGAGGACCTCAGGCTTGGCCCTTCTCTCTTTTTCTATACTGAAGGGAGAACTTTTACATCCCCTTGATTTTTTAACAGCTTTTTAAAGATATTATTCACATTCCATATACCACACCCATTTGTAGCACCAAATTCAATGACCCTTAGTATATTCACAGAGTCGTGCAGGCAGTCAATTTTAGAACATACGCATCATCTCCAAAAGAAATCCCCACCCTTTAGCTATTACCCTCTACCTCCCTTTCTTCTCCCCCAGCCCTAAGCAACAACTAATCCTCTTTCTGTCTGTATAGATTTCTCAAATCCCCTAGACTTTAAACTATCTTCACAGAGGGGCGCCTGGGTGGCTCAGTCAGTTAAGCATCTGACTTTGGCTCAGGTCCTGATCTCAGGGTTGTGAGATGGAGCCCCTTCTCCCTCTGGCTCCCTGTTCAGTGGGCAGTCTGCTTCTCCCTCTCACTCTGCCCCTGCCCTCCCCTACTCGTGCTTGCTGTCTTTCTCTCAAATAAATGGATAAAAAAAATCTTTAAAAAAAGAACCAATAAAAATAAACTATCTTCACAGAGATACTTCCAAGTATATTCCCAGCTCTGACTTCTCACCTGAGCTCCAGGCTGATATATTCACTGCTGATCCATTTGCCCACCTGGAGTTCTAGGAGGTGTCTTAAACTTAACATGACCAAAGACAGCTCTTGATTTTTCTCCTCCAAACTGGCTCCTCTCCAGAGTCACCCTACCCAATAAATGGTACTGTCATGCACCTTGCTGATGGAATAGAAAACCTTAGAGTCACTCTTGATTCCTCCCTTTCGTTCACCTCCTGTCTTACCTCCAAAGTGTACAGGGTGGGCAGGAAGTCTGAACATCACAGATTTGAAACCTTCCACTTCTCTCCACCTCCACGGCCCACGTCCTACTTTAAGACACTGTCATTCTCGACCAGAATACCCACAGTGGTCTCTCTGCTCATCTCTTACCCTTCCACAATCCATCCTCCACACAGCAGCTGTTATAATCTTAAAGACAAGCCACAACACACCCCTGTAAACTCTCCAGTACTTCCTATTGTACTTAGAATAAAACTCAAACTCCACATCATAGACTTTAGGGCTGCTGTTTGACTCTCCCAACCTCATCTCCTGCCACTGTGCCCCACACTCAATATGGGGCAGCCACACAGCCCTGCCTTATACAAGCCCAGCTCTTTCTCACCTCAGGGCCTTTCCACATGCAGTTCTCCCCACCTAGACTATGAAGCACCCACATTTCAAGAGGGCTAGAAAGCTCTCCCCATGCAAGGCTCTGCTTGATGTCATCTGCCAGGGAGGTCCTCTCTGGTCTCTGGTGCTTCAATAGCTCCCCCACCACTGAGTTACTTCCTAGTTTGTCACACTGTTTGATTTTCTTAAGAACATTTATTGTTATCTACAATTATTCGTCTGATGATGTACGATCACCTGTCATCTCTCATAGGGCAGGACTGCGTCTAGTCCCTGGCACAGAGTTGGGACTCAATGAATATATATTGAACAGATGATGGAATAAAAACAAAGCGCAGAGAGCCCTAAGTTTGAATCTTGTCTCTGCCACTTGCTAGCTCTGTGACCCTGGGCAAGGTCAGATCCACAGAAGGCTTTTTAGATCTCATTTTCTTCATTGGGGAAGTGGGGGACAATAATGCCCATGAAGATGTCAGTAAAGGAACCATGAGAACCCTGTGGCACAACACGCCCACTGATGGATGATTCTTCTCACTACCTCTGCTGCGAGTGGAGTACGGGGCAGGGAGGACACCCTTACCCTCCCAGTGCCCTGCAGGCCTGCTCACCTGGAGACACTTCTAGCAGGAAGCCCATCAGAGGGTACAGGGTCCCAGAGCTATTGCGCATGCACCAGTACCGGCCGGAGTCCTGGCGCCTGAGGGCCGCCATGGTGATCTTGACCTCCTTGGCCTTGGCATCATCCTGCAGCAAGTAGCGCGGCCCCTGCACCCAGCCCCGGGCGAATCCAGGCTCACATCTCTTCCTCCTGATTTTGCACCATACCTTGCCCTCCACGTGGTTTTTGCGGCTCTTGTAGGAGCACTGCACAGACAGAGTCTCCCCTTCAAAGTGCTGCACTTTAGTGTACACGTTCTCGGCAGGGACACCTGGGGAGACACCGCTGGTGAGCAAGGTCTGGTGACAGAGGCATCTCGAAGGTCGGAGTGAGGGGAGAGGAGGTGGATACTCTCCTGCTGTTATGGGACTCAACAGTTTCAGGGAGAAACACAGCCCTACTCTGAAAGAATTTACACCCCCCCCCCCCATCCAATAGAGGAGATGCTTGGGCCCTGCTAAAAACTAGCTCCCAGTCCGAGGGGGGAGACACAGGCCACTCCCTCAGGGAGCTTCCAGTCTGTTGGAGTAGACACTAGTCCTGCCCTCTGGGCTCAGGGAACTCCCAGTTTGATGGTGGAGACACAGGCACAACCCTCAGGGAGCCCCCAGGCTAATGGAGGAAACTCAGCCCTTACACTCAGGAAGCTCCAACTGACACAGCCCCATTTTTCATGGTATTTTCTAGCCCAATGGGAAGATACTAGCCCCAACTTCAGGGTTTTGTGGGAAAGACCCGGGTCTTGTCCTCAGTGAGAGAGATACACAGACACAAACAGAAGTCACAAAGTTATAAAATTCCAGAGCACAAACAACTTAGATAGATAAGAAAACCCAATATTTGAAAAAATGAAGAGTAGTTATTTATTTCACAAATAAGTCCATCCTAGTTATCTTTTAAATAGCAAGTTGTCATAGTTCATTTTAGGTACTATTTCATTTTAAAGCATTCTAGTTGCATAAAACCCAGAGATTAAAAATGACCAAACATGCATCTAAGTTCCCAATGGAGTGCAAACCGAAGAACTGTACAATTATTCACTGTTCGTCCACAGCCTGTTACAGTCTCCGCCTAGAAATAAGATGTGGTCCGTGCATTTCACAATCCACAGCTGGCAGGGAGAGAGTAGAACTAGGGGTAGGGGTGGGGAATCAGGGGACAGGGAGAGGGACAAAGCTATGATGGGCTCCCTCCACTCCACTGCCCACCATACCTCAGCACTTACTCCTCTCACACCCCCCAGAGCCTGCCGTCAACACACACACACACACACACACACACACACACACACACACATTTCTCCCCAGCAAGACAGAGTGCAGAGCACACATTTTGGAGTCTAAATAAATATGGGTTCAAACCCTGGTTCCACCATTGACTGTGTAAGTAGACCCCATAAGTCTCTGTTTCTCCATCTGTTTCAGGTTGGCTGTGGGAACTGGGCCTCAGGACAGTGCCTGGAAGGTAGCTGGGACTCCACGTGCTTCCTTTTCTCAAACGCAGGTTTCTCCAGACTTCTCCAGTCGAGCCCAGAGCTGTGGTAGCCAAGGACCCCGCACATGACAGGAGACATCTACCTGCTTCCAACTCAGCTGCACTACAGCTGAGGCTTGGGGTAAGGTAGCACCCTCTCTGAGCATCCCTTTGTCCCAAACAAACTAAACAGAATGACCCAACTCAGTGATTTGGTGGGTGGGAGGTTTGGGGGACCCCAGGATTGCTCCGCACAGGAGACATACTTCTGCCCTGACAGAGGGAGAAGGATCTCTAGGAGAGGTGCGGGGTGGGGTGCCCTTGGGAAGGGTCTGTGTTCGTTTGTGCCCACCTTTCACCCCCTCATAGGTGGTGGCCAGAACTGTACAGGAAAGGGTAACTTGGTGGCCATGGCAGTAAGGGAAGCAGGATTAGGGGAGGCCCCCTCAAGGGGCATTTAGTAACTATGGGGTGAGCGAGGTCTTCAAGGATGGCTTCCCCCCAGGACAGGGGGTAGTGGCCCAAGCCACTTAGCCAGTTAAAACACACACACACGTGATGCAATGATTCATGTACGCACCAAACAGGGCTTTCTCGACAAGGGAAGGAGACTTTTTGGGTGAGGAAATCCAGTGTCCATGGTCGGAGGTCCTGACCAAGCCTGGCAGATGAAGGGGCCCACCCAGAGAGGGTCCAAAGCTTTATCTTAGTTTGAGTCCTGTGTTAGCTTTGCCTGGGGCCAGATAGTGGGACGTGACCTTCTTACTGGTTAGGAGCCACTAGGTCAGCCCCATCTCCTCTGCCTTCTCCTCCAACCCCACAAGGCATGAAACCAGATTACTGGGCAAGGAAAAGCTGGGAGGGAGAGTCCCGCAAAAGGCCATCCTCTCCTCCCCGGCCAGCTCCTCTGCCCTCTCACCTGAGACAGGGCCCTGGAACCACAGCAGCGGGGGCAGAAGCAGCAAGAAGGTGGGAGCCATGGCTCCATCCAGCTGGGGACAGTCGCAGGCCAGCCGGGGGCGGGACACCTCAAATCCAGGTTTAGGGGCCCAGGCCAATGCAGGATGTGCCACTTAGGCCTGCCAGGGAAGGACCTGGCGTTCTGAAAGTGCAGTTGCCCATTTAGGGAAGTGAGGAAGTTGTGGGACCCACTGTGATCAGCAGACAGCGGGGCCCGCAGAGCCTACGGAGGGCGGTGCTGGATGCTGTTTACGCCCTCTTCCCCGAAACTTCAGGCAGGTGTGGCTGCTCCACCCAGTCGGCCCCCCACACCCCACCCCCCAGCCCAGCAAGGGTTCTTGGGGTCAGAAGACTTCCCATCCTCTCCAGTCCCCCCCTGGAAACTGGCCCGGTGGGGGTGCCTCCTAGCCTGAAGCAGGGGATTGGTGTAGGGGGCTGGGGTGAGTTTTCTGGACCCTCAGCTGCGGACTCCCTGGGATTCCCTGGGCTCAGAGACCCAGGGGTAGGGGCTTGGGGCTGGGACAGGGCACCTTGGATCCTAGGTTTTCACCAACACACATTCGCAAGGAGGTTCTTGTCAACTCCATTCATTCATCCCCTCAGCCCTCACTGATGCGTTCCTCATGGTGCCCCGTCTCTCTTGCCAAGTTCCTGGCTGGTCAGAGCAGCCCCTCTCGCTCACACTGGCAAAGAACCCCTTCCGTGCTCCCAGGCGATCTTATTTCTGTCACGGTTAGAGCGACAGGGACAAATGATGCAAATTGTTAAGGCTCAGAGCGTAGTTTGGGCTCAGGGAGGGGCTTCTGTGCTGTCACACGTGAGGGCGCGCGCGCACGCGCACCCCCCCCCCACAGCTGTCTCTCCTTTTGACTACTCCCTTGTCTCCTTATCTTTATCCCTCTCTCCCGTTCTCCTACCATCCCGTCTAATCACCCACCAGCTCCCCCACCGCCCCCCGCGCCCCGCCTCCCCCTCGCTGGCTGCCCCTCCCCCGCTTCTCCAGAAGCCACGCCCCCAGCCCCTCGGCCCCTGGCCTGGCCCCCTGCTGCACGCGCAGGCCCACTCAACTTCCTCTCACTCAACCCTATCTCGCCCAGACAGCCGCCCGGCTGCAGCCGAAATGACCCAGCATTTGGCCCAAGACCCCACCCTTCACTCAGTCCGGAGCTCTAAGAATCAGAAGGACAGACTTCTGACGTCCAGGAGCTGTGTCATCTGCTCATTGGGGGTGAGGGGGGCCTACACGATTAGGTGTGCTCCCCCTACTCACCTCTGCCAACTTTCTTCTCCTTAGACAGGACTCACAGTAAAAGTCTTCATCTGAGCTTGAACTTGCAAATCCCCAAACAAGGAAGCTTGATCTTTGCTGATTCCAAACTTTCCGTCTCTTCGCTTATTCTCCGTTCATTCATTCGTTCGTTCGTCTTTACAGTCTTAGGCACCACTCGAGGCGCCCGGTGTATGGGGTAGAGGAATGAGCTTCAGTTGTCACTTCAGATCTCTCAGCTCCCAGAAGACCTGTTACACTTTCTTTATTCACCCTTCCTGTTTAATATGCCTTCCCAGCGCTCAGATCCCTGCGTTCAAAGGCTCTCTGCCCTCCCAACGCATCTTCCTTCCTTCCTTTCCTCCACTCCAGGGGTGAGTAGCTTCAAGAGTGGGGAGTTCTATTTACCTCTTGTGGGGACTTACTGCCTGGAATCACAGTGATAACTGTGACGATAAGGCCATAAAAACCCAACACTCTCATTCCACCGAGAGAGGAAATATAAACTGGATTCAATGTTTCTTGAGGGAAATTTGGAAGGATTTATCAAAAACTCTAAAAATGTGTATACATCAGGCTTTTATGTACAAGATGATTTAACACAGCACTATATTTTTTCTTTTTTTTTTTAAGATTTTATTTATTTATTATTTATTTATTTATTTATTTGACAGAGAGAGACACAGCGAGAGAGGGAACACAAGCAGGGGGAGTGGGAGAGGGAGAAGCAGGCTTCCCGCTGAGCAAGGAGCCCGATGCGGGGCTCGATCCCAGGATCCTGGGATCATGACCTGAGCCAAAGGCAGACGCTTAACGACTGAGCCACCCAGGCGCCCCGCACTATATTTTTTCTTTACATTTATTTTCCCATCAAAAAACTAAGGTCTAATTTACATAGAGTAAAATAACCCTTTCCACAAAGAAAACTCCAGGCTCAATTTTCTTCAACTTCTTTAGTGAGCTGCACCAAATACTTAAGATGGAATAACACTGATGTTACAGAAACAGTTGAAGGTAGAAAAGGAGACATATCCCAACTTGATTTGTAAAGTCAGAATATCCTTGACATTAAAACCTGACAAGGACATTATAGGAAAAGAAAAGCACAGATGTGCGTGCCTTATGCACATAGATAGAAACATCTCTAACAAACCACAAGTAAATCAAAACCATCAATGTATATAACATAAAACAATATGACCAAGTAGGATTTATCTCAGGAATGTGACCTATGTTCAACACTTGAAAATTAGTCAATCTAATTCACCACATCACCGAAATAAAGGATAATTATGGGATTATTTCAATTGATGCAGAAAAAAGCATTCGCACCACTCCCCCCACCCCTACCACCACCAATTCTTAATTTAAAACTCTCAGCAAAGCAGCAATAGAAGAGAATGTCCTGGCTTTAATAAGGAACATTTACCAAAAACCTACCTCTAACATTATATTTATGGCAAATATGTTGGCTGCATTTCCCTTAAGATCGTTTGTGGTGGACGTAGATTCTGAGAGCTCAATGCCCTGGCCTTGCTAGATGTTCAGTGTTCTGAATATGACTCTGGGCTTTTCTTGTTTTATGGATGTGATATCTTCTTCTGTTCCCTGAAACATTTATCTTTCACTCACAGGCAATTACCCTGTTTGTTCAATGTTATTTTTTCTTAGACTATGAATTTCATCATGTATAGAGCAAACAGAATAATGGATCCTTTGTCACATTTTATTTGTGGACAAAGCATTTTGGAATAATTGTCTTCTGCTCACATTTTGGGCTGCCAAGGCATCTGCTTTTGCCATGTTGATTGCATCTGATTTTTTTTTTTTTTATAACTTCTAGGAATTCCTCAGTTTCTGGTCTGCTGATTACAACCTTTCTTATTTTCAATTTAACAATTTATTTTGGAGTCATTTTTTAGCTTTTAACATATTTGAAGTGGGAGGAGAAGAAAGCTGGTGAGATTCATGTGCCATCTTGCTCATTTTCCCCCTACACATTTCAGTTCAAGGGCTTGCATTTGAGCACAAGAGAAAATACATAGGAATTTCAGGTAGTGCAGAGGCAAGAAACAGAGGAGAGGTGAGGAAGTGAGGTAGGTGCCCAGCTGAGGGGGTGGTGAGAGAGGGCAGGAATCCAGGGAGAGAAGGAGCAGGGCTGAGGTGGGACAAGGTGCTACCAGGGGGTCAGCCCAGGGAGCAGAGGTGTTGATCAGATGCAGAGAAACCGTCCATGGGTGATCAGCCTGGAGGAGTTAGGGAGGTAGGTCTCAGAGTACTCAGTACTGGGATGAAGGGTCAACAGAGATGAATGGGAGCTGGAGGTTGTCTCAAGAAGGCTTTCTTCACAGGACTATGGCATGAGTGGTTAGGGGGGAACTCCCAATAGCTGGGCAGGGGGAGGAGAATAGGTACTCATCTTGGATCCATGGAGGACATACCCGAGAGTCCTGGGGCCCAGGCTGGTCTGACACAATCAGAAACCTCCATCACTGCTGTCCCTACAGTATCCTTATCACCCTGAGGAGGGAGGATGAGGAGGAAATTCTTTTTTTTTTTTTTTAAAGATTTTATTTATTTTTTAGAGAGCGAGCGAGAGGGAAACAGCATGAGAGGGGAGAGGGTCAGAGGGAGAAGCAGGCTCCCCACTGAGCCGGGAGCCCGATGTGGGACTCGATCCCAGGACCCTGGGATCATGACCTGAGCCGAAGGCAGACGCTTAACCATCTGAGCCACCCAGGTGCCCGAGGTGAATCCTTTCCCCACCTTCTTTCCCTGTCCCTTCCTCTAACCCTATCCCTGTTACTGATCTCCCCCTTTCTCACCCTCCCTTCCTTTTACCTACTTCCAGCCACCCCCTCCTTTCCCCTAAAAGCCTGGCTCCAGATAGAGATAGGGATCAGAGCTCAGTGGGTTGGGAGGGATAGATCCAGGGGAATAGGAACAATTCCACCAGGTCAGAAAAGACAGGGCCGTCAGGCCCAGCCATCAGCAGAGGCTACTGAGGCCAGAGAAGAAGAGCAGATTTGCTGAGGCAATGAGGGGGTAGGGGAAGTGGTAGGGAGAAGGCCCCAGAATCAGAGCTAGGCCGACCAGGTGTGGGGGCCACACAGAGGGGCCCAGGGATGGCTCTCAGGAGCCATTAATAGAGAGTCTGGGTGTTTGCCCTGTCTGTGCTCCTAAGTTCTGGGTGACAGTTTCTGACCGGCCCCATGGGATCTCTGGGCCTCATTTTCCTCAACTATGACATCTTGGATAGCCCCTGAGATGCTTTAGGCTCTGAATTCCAGAAGGTTCCTCCTCACATCTGTGGGGCTATCAGGGAGGGAGGAATAATATGTCTATTTTCTCACAGGATTCCTATCCCCAATGAGCACTTTACTGTGTCCTCATTTTGCTGGTTGAAAAGGTATAAAGTGCCATTTCATGGTTGTTTTAATTGACATTTCTTAGATTACTACTAACAAGTGTGAACATTACTTGCTTGCCTTCTGGATTCTCTCTCCTGGAAATTGCCTTTCACATGTTCTACCCGTTTCCACTGGGATTCTTGTCTTCTTCTTGTTGATTGGCATGGCTCCTTGTATATTATAGATTGTATTGCTATATTACTTTTAGACATTTTCAGCTAATTTTTTCCAGTCTGTCATCTGCTTGATAAGTTTTCCTATAGTGTTATTCAATGAACAGAATTCCTCAATTTTGATGTAATCAAATTAAATATTTTTTTCCCTTACGATTTGTGCCTTTGAAACTTCGTAGAAGTCCTTCTTCATCCCTAGGTATTCATCTGTAGGGTTTTTTTTTCTATTAACTTAATAATTTTATTTTTCACATATATGTCTTGAATCCATCGGGAGTCCATCTTTGTGTTTAATGTTAGGCAAGGATCCAGTATTTTGGGTTTTGGGTTTTTGGGGTTTTTTAATATATTCTGCCAGTTTTCTCAAGGATGTCTACCAAATAATGGGCCCTTAGCCCCATTTATTCATGGTGCTTCCTTATGATAAAATATGTTTCTGTGTATATATGGAACTGTCTGGACGTCCATCCTATGCCATTGTCTCATTTGTCAATTCTTGTACCAGCACCACTGATGTCAGTTATATTACTTAGTAATATATCTTAATATTTGGTAAGATGAGTCCTATCTTTTTATTTTTATTTTTTCATGATTGACATAGTTATTCATGCATCTTTATTTTTCCATATAATTTTACAGTAAGTTTATCGAGTTCTTTAAAAAATTAAACTAGGATGTGAGGGTGATCTGGCTGCGAAATCTGTCACCCCATCGATCACCAGGGTTGATTCGGCTGATCTGGCTGGCTAGACAGGTGTCCTCTTCCTCCCTCACCACTACCCCCTTCCCCCCACCCACCTCCCCTTCCACAACCCTCAGTTTGTTTCCCAGAGTAAAGAGTCTGTCATGGTTTGTCTCCCTCTCTGATTTCTTCCCATTCAGTTTTTCCTCCCTTCCCCTATGACCTTCTGCGCTATTTATGTTCCACATATGAGTGAAACCATATGATAATTGTCTTTCTAAAGAGTCTATGTTCTATTTACTTAACTGAGGACCCATATTTATATTGATTTACTCCTATTGCTCCCTTAAACTTATCACTATCTACATATTTTCTCTCATGAGACAAGTACTTGCCATCCTTTCATGGTCTTCTGGTCTCTTCTCACCACATGTTGATGTTGTCTGGAATGTTATTTTTCAGTTGCCATGGATATATTTTCTCTTTTTCTTCATTTTGGTTCTAGCTGCTTTTGTTTGTTTGTTGAAGAAAAAAATAGATTTATCAAGGTGCTTGATCACACTATTTCCTCACCTCTTGCAGCATCTTCTGGATTGGTTTTGAGTATTTCCTCCAAGTGTATTTTCAGAGGGGATCTTTGCATGTGGCAAACTCTGTGAGGCTTTCAAAGTCCCAAAGTATTATGATCACATATTTGAATGACAGTTTGGCTGGATATAAAATTCTAGGTACAAAGTTCTTTTTTTCAATCCTTTAATAATATTACTCAACTGTCTTCTGGCATCCAGTGCTCCTCTTAAGAATTCTAATGTAGATCTAATTCTTGTTCTTCTATAGGTGACCTGAAAGTCTTTAGAATTTACTCTTTGTCTTTGATGTTCTTACACTTCATATCATGGGTTTAGGGCTGTGTGTGTGTGTGTTTCCTATTTTCTCTTCTTGGCAATATATGAGTCTTTCTGATCCGAGATCTTTTCTTCTTCTATAATTCTGAGAGGTTTATATTAATTTTTTCTTCAAATATTTCTTCCCTTCCATCTTTTTTCTTTCACAGGGATTATTGTAACCATATGTTGGTACATCTACTTTTCCATGTCTCTTCACTTGTCTTAATTCTTTTTTTCTTTTTCATAAATAAAGATTTTATTTATTTATTTGACAGAGAGAGACACAGCGAGAGAAGGAACACAAGCAAGGGGAGTGGGAGAGGAAGAAGCAGGCTTCCCGCGGAGCAGGGAGCCCGATGCGGGGCTTGATCCCGAAGGCAGATGCTTAAAGACTGAGCCACCCAGGTGCCCCTTCACTTGTTTTAGATTCTTTAATTCTTTAGATTCTTTAATCTCCTAATGCTGTACAGGAACTTTCCTGAACTTCTCTTCTAGCTCATGCTCCCACCACATCTATTCTTTATATATCACATATATTTGGTCTTATTTCAACCATAATATTTTTCACAACCATTATTTTAATTTAGCAGTTTTAATGGTTCTTCCTTTTGATTCATGTAATTTATGTCTTCCCTTACCTCTTAGCCATACGGGCAATATTTACCTATAATTATTGTGATGTCAGTCCCCATAGTTCTTCTTTAGATGGTTTCTTTTGTTTGGTATATTGTTACTCTTTTAAGGTAGTAGTTCTCTTAAGGCACCAGGTTATTTTGGCTTCTGAATTCAGATTCCCCTGGGCTAATCATATACCCAGTCTAGTGATAGGGGAAGAATGGAAGGCTAGATCCTTTTATCTCGTGAGCTTTAAAAGTGGTACCTAGAGCATAAGAGTACCCCCTTGTGTACCCACATTGCTGCCATTCCCATCCTCTGGCAAGCGTTTCACCTTTAAACACTTTGGGATATCCTCTTTAGTTTGTAACCCACCTGCCTTGGAGTTTGGAGAAGGAAAGGGTTAGGGAGCAAGTGCCCATAGGCAGTTGGCCACCTGTCTTCATCAATCACCCACTGCTTTTGCTGGGCCACATGGTGCCCTAGAGCACCTGTGACCTAGGCTGATGCAGGCTATTTCTGCAATGAAGGGAAGGTCATAATGGTCTCAAATCTCATGACTGCAGGAGTCAAGAGCAGAAATAAAAAGTTTCCTCTCACCTGTTTTTTGTTATGTCTCCAGCCACCATCTTCCCATCTGTGATCTTGCACCCACCATTTGCACACCAATATAGCCTCTGGCTTCCACGTTATGTTGGTTCTATTTGGTCTCATTCCAGAAATCCCATGTCTAACTGACTTTTATATAGTTCCTCTAGAGTTAATGACCTCTGTCCTTCTCCTTATTCCTCTCTCCCCAATTTTGAATGTGAGCTTTGGAAATGCCTCTACAGCACCCTGTACTTCAACCATCTTGGAAATAATCCTTGGGTCCCTTCTTCCTGAGTCTGAGGCTGCATGAGCTATTTGGCCATCCCTTCCTAGGACTCTCCCTTCTGGTGACCTACCTGACCTACTCGAGCTCAGAGCCATTGAGAGAGAGTGGGTGAGAGGTCCCCTCTGGAGAAGTGATGAGAACTAAGGAGAACATAGAGAATGGGATTAGCCTCCAAAAACCTTGAAAGGAAGTGGAAAGGGGATAGAGTCAGCTCCTTAGGATCCCTCAGGCCAGGGGTAACTGATGCCTGGGATCTTTATAATCAGCTGAAGTCCAAGCTGGCCCTGGGCCCAAAGGGGAGGAGTTTCTCCCCAAGCTAGCAGGAAGCAAAGGGTAGGTCTGGGACACACAGGTGCAGGGTCTTCTTGAACAGGCTTGCCGCCTGGGGCATCCAGCCCATTCATGGCTATCTTTATGTTCGGATCAGATCGTGCATGTTTATCTCCCAAAGTCTCAAGCCTAGCAAGCCCTGAAGGTAGCTTCCCACCAGCCCAGGCCCCAGGAGCTCAAACCACAAAGGCAGGCCCCCCTGATGCTTCCTTCCTCAAATCTGAGGTGCCCGGTCCCTCTTCATGCACCTCACTGAGACCCCAGACCTACCTGTACTTGGTAGAAGCTAGGTGGGTGTCCACACAGGAGAAGTGGTTGGGGCTAAAACATAAAGAAAGTAAACAACAACTGTCCATGGGCCCAGAAGACAGAATGGAGTCTGGCCCCAAAGCTGTGAGAGAAAGTAGGGGACCTAGAGACTGTCCCTCAGGGTCCATTAGGCCAGGGGTGACCTGTGCCTAAGGTCTGCACACCATCGCTGCTGGTGTATGTGTGTAAGAAAAATAGAAACAGAGAGAGAGACTCTGGGTTTCTGTCTAGTGAGCCCTGGGCAGATCCATCAGTTGGGGCTGGCACTATCAGCATGGAACAGAGGTAAGAGCCCTTCCCTGGAGAGAGGGTCCTTACTCCCCTTGGATCAGAGAAGAAGATCTGGTGGGATCTGAGGTGATTGAAACACATGAAGGGGGTGAGCGACATTTATTCCCAGACTTGGGAGGGAAGGGAGCATTTCCTCAAGAAGGAAGCTCCCCTGGAGACACCACCAAGCTGATAATTCTGAGAATAGTGACCAAGTTGCCAGAAGAGTTGTAGCTTCCACATCAGTAGGGAGGTCCTCCTCCCTCAGCTAAATCATGGTGAGGAAAAAGCCAGCATCTAGCCCACCCCAGATTGTGTGCTGAGAGTTCTGAGCTGTCACGTGGGGCTTGGAGCTGCGACTAATCTGACAGACTCATTTGCAGATATTTGCTGACACTGGGTTTTCCTCATAGGGCTCTCCCTTGAGAGGGTATTGGCATTGCAGAGAGTGCCTATCCCACCAATTCATAAAGTTCCACAGGCACAACTCTATTTCCCCAGGAACCTGGATAACAAGACCTCAAGTCAGGGCCCTAGCTGTCCTCAGCTACCCCTCTCCCAGGGTTGGGGTGAGGGGAGAGAAAGTGCACACCCACAGCATAGTCCCCAAAGCCAGCCTTCTGGTCACAGAGCCTCCCTCCTCCCTGCCCCATCCCTCCCCTTCACCCTCTCCATCTCACCTGAGGCCAGGAGCACCAGCAGGACAGGTGGCAGGATCAAACATAGGGCTCGCCAAGGATGCTACCCCCAACCTGTTTCTGACAGTGAAGGAGAGAGGGGAGGCCTCCGGGGAGAGGGAAGCAGAAGGTGAGCTTGATTCTACTCCAGCTTCCCAGCATTTCAGAACTAGAAGAGTCAAGAAAGGCCAACACCTTGATTGGGGAAGTGAGCAGCCTTACAGGTAGGCTCTGAGGGCAGTGGGGAGGAAGGAGCAGCTAGGCCTGGGTGGGGGTCCACCACCTTCAGGGTCTGTTTCTGGGCCTGGAGACCTCAGTTCTGCCTCAGGCACTCACTTTTGCCCAGCTTCTCCCCATTTCTGTCATGCCACACCTTCCACCCCATCACACTCCTCCACCATTGCTACAGAAAGCTCTGAGAATGCCCAAGAAGAGAACTATGGTAAAAGAAGAGGCCATTCCTCTATTTTTTTTTTTTAAGAGAGAAAGAGAGATAGAGCACATGCACAAGCGAAGTGGGGCCGAGGAGGAGGAGCAGAGGGAAAGGGCAAGAGAGACTCTTAAGCAGGCTCCATGATTAGCGGGGAGCCTGACTTAGGGCTCTATCTTACTGAGGTCATGACCTGAGCAGAAATCAAGAGTGGGACGCATAACAGACTGAGCCACCCAGGAGCCCCACCATTCCTCTATTCTTTCTCTCCATGCACTACCTGTGCATGGTTGGGGGGCCGTGGAGTCTCTCTGGGCCCCAGGGCAGCATAGGGACTCTACTCTCAGGCATGGTGGGTCAATGATGTGTTTTCACCCTGCATTAAGACCCCACAGTCTGTGCCCACCCCTTTCTCTGGCCCCCAGTGTATCTGGTCTCTCCAAGGTCCCAGTCCTGACTGCCATGCTGGTCATGCCTCAAACTGTGCTGAATTCCTCCTGGGGCTCCTCCCCAATTAGCCTCACAGGGGTCCTCTTGCAAGAAGCTGGCACAGAGGCCTGTATGCAATGGCTGCTCACGATGGTACCTAATCCTGTGCTGTGGTAGATATTGTCCTAACGCTACCAATACTGTGAGCCCCCTGAAGGCCAGGCAGCTTTTTCTCTCTGTGAGTCCTGCTTTGCTCGAGCCTGCAGCAGCATCCGGGCATTCACCTTGATCTGATAAGGAAGGAACCACAGAGCTCATCTCCAGCCTCTTATTGTGGAGGCTGAGCTGCAAAGCAGGCCAGTGACTATCCAAGTTCTCACAGAGATTGCACAGCTGAGCCAGGCATTGGAACCCTGTCCCCCAACACACCCTAGCACTTTGCCCACTGCTGAGCAGCCCTCATCCACCCTGGCTCCCAGCAGCGTGTCTCCATCAGCCCTCCAAATGGGCTGTGCTTGCACCCACAGACCCAAGGACAAGGCAGCACTGGAGGAGATTTGGGGGGAAAAGGGTGAAAGGATTTAGGTACCAAAATCATATGAGCCCTTTCTTTGAGAATGAAAAATAAAAAATCAGAAGTGTGATTCTTTTTTAAAGAGAAAATTCTGCTTTAATTGAATGGAAACTCTAAGTCAAGTACCATGTGCTATAAAATGTTTCAATCTATATTAATAAGATGCTAAATTTATAACAAGGAACTGAAAGCTGTGTTGGCCAACCGGTTCTGTTGAAAGAGAATTCTTGAAAGCGGGGCTGTGGGACAGAATTTCCTGCTGTGGTGGAGAGGTCCCCTATCTTCCTGCCCAGCACAGTCGCTGCTAGCCACTCGTTGAACATCTGGCACGTGGCAGGTGCCACTGAAGAACTGAATTTTGGTATTTCATTTAATTTTAATTAACTTAAATGTAAATAGCCATGTGTGGTTAGTGACTAGAGTATTGGCACAGCTTTAGGTGACTGAGGTCAACTTTAACAATATCCTGCCCCCCCCTCAGAAGGGACAGATCTCTTTGTTGCGTGGTGGTTGTGAATGTCGAGACTATAAAGCTAATAGAAGATCATGTATGAGAAGATCTCTATGCATTGTCTAAAAGACAATATTCAAAATATTACTCTGCTTCAGATTGGGATACACATCTTAAATAAGATCCCCAAACCTAAGTCATAAAGGGAAAAATGGATGGATTTAATTACATTGTCAAATGCTGTCATCCCAAATATCAGCAACACAACCTGTGGGGATGAGAAAGCTGAGTTTATTGCTCATGGCGATCAGGGAGAAGACCGTCTTGGCAGAGCTGTGGCAGCATCCTAGAGGAAGGCAAGTTCCGAATTTACTGAGAAGTTTGTTTAAGACAGGTCTTGGCATAGCAGGGGCTGCATCAGGAGTGGGGAAGGGTTGCAGTACAGCAGTCCAGGATTGGTAGGAACAGCAAGACGAGGATTTTGAGGCAGGGATTCAAAGATTCTTAGGGTGCAAACTATCTCATGATGCTTTCCACTGAAGAGTCGATGGATCTTTCAGGAAGTTTCTATAATGAACAATGAAACCATTTGCCTGGGCAAGAAAATGCCTGGAAAAGTAAAGTAATACTTACGAACAGTGGAAGAGCAAAGTCATGTTCACATAGGCAGTAAGATGTGGCCAAAACGGAATGTAGTTATAAATGGTTTCAGCGCACAGCACAAACATTTATTCTTCAGACAAAGGCTCTCGTGGACAAAAGCAACATTGGCGAAGAGCTCCACGTGGACACTGGCCCGCCTACCTGCAGCCACAGGAGCCATGCAGGCGGAGGTTTGAACTGCAGCTACTCTGAGTCAGACAGATGCACTTGGCCTCTTCCTGGAGTAAGAGACAATGGCAGTGAACACCTGCCACTCACCACCTGATCCCCTCCTGGAAGGCAGTTTCTCATCACCCTCCGTGTTCTGATAAGGTACGAGGCTTTCTGCTGACCCCCTCAGAACAAACCGTCAGATCACTAAGTGGCCGTCACCAACGGGCTCCTCAGCTATGGGGTATCACGGCTGGTTGCAGTTCTCTGACCCATTTTGTTCTGGAGTATGGGACGAGGACCCCAGGAAGCTGGAACATTCAGCTGATCTTCCTTTCACTACCTGTGTAAGTAATAGACTGTCTAAATCTAAAAAATGGCTCCTTGTGTCTTCTGCACCAAATCACTGAGGCCTGGCCTCATATGTGCTTGCCGAGTAACAGATGAGAGACTGAGGGGAGATATTTGCAGTGTCTAAAACTGACCATAGATGAATACCTTAATGAACCAAGGAATTACTAAGAATCAGCAAGCAGAAGAAAGGACATCCAACAGCAAAATGAACAGAAGCAAGAGATCCAGCGCAGTAAGAATCCAAATGCCTAACCAGCCCATGGAGAGAGGTTTGATCTCGTTAGTTCTCAGAGGAGCACTCGTGTGAAACACTGAACTTCCACTTTGTACTCAGCAGACTGGCAGGGACTAGGAAGTTGGATAAGATTCAGTATCAGTGAACATGTGAGAACGTTTTGGAACTTCCATGTGGAATAAGTGTGTGACTGTCCTGCACTCAGTATCCAACTCCTGAATGTATACTCTATTGTGGTTACTGGTTCTTTTGTCCTGTTTAGGAAACATTTGCCTACTCCAAGATCACATTTTCCGTTTTCTTCTAGAAGCTTGATTGTTTATACCTTTCATATTTAGGTCTATGATCCATGTTAGTTCATTTTGTGTATGGTGTGAGAGAAGGGTAAAAGCCTTTTTCCCCCCTAAGCAACTATCCAATAGACCATCATCATCAGTTGGGAAGACCGAACTTCCCCACCAAGTCACAGAGGCACCTGTGTGATAATCAGGTGAATACACATATGGGCGTGTCTCTGAACCTTTGTTCTATTTGCCTTATGCCCCCTGGGTGCTCTAGAAAATATCTTACATGGGTCCTCCAGGAAGATGATGGGGATGTTTACTTCAAACTGCTTTTTGTTTTTCTGGATTTTGCCTGTTTGTTTATTTTTTATAGTCTGCTGCTGAAGCAGGTGAGGTATCCATCACAAGGGGAAGGGATAAGTAAAATTCAGCACTTACATGGAATCATACATAGCAGTAAAAAAAAAAATCAAAGACTTAGATTTACATATAGCAACAAGGATAGTCTCAGAAGCAAAGTAGAAGGATTGTGTGAAATTTATAAACAGAGTTACAGTTTTCAAAAAAAAAGGTTAAATCACAACTTTCATACAGTTAAAAAAATTAAAGATTCTTTTTAACTCATACTCAGTGAATAAACCAGGCAGATGTTAGGACCAGTTAGAAAAGGAAGTCAAGAAGCATACATTTATATGGAGGAAAGGAATATTGAAACAAATTGCATAGGAAAGCAAACCAGTCTGGGGTTTATTTCCCTCCCACAACAGGGGATGGAAGACAAGACAGAATCTGCATGTCTATCACTTACCTACAACTTACAAAACTATGAAATAGCTCCCCCAGAATCAGAATCAGAGAGCAGAAGGGTGTGCTAGAGACAATGCAGTTTTCCACTGAAGTGCACATTTTTTATACAATAGAATATAATGTGTGTAAAACAAAGCACATAAAACCAATACTACATATTTCCAAGGATCTACACAGATAAAAATAAACATATGGACAGTAGATTGAAAGGGCATATGTTAAATATATGAAGAGGATGCCTGTGGGGAGGGAGCATAATGGGTGGGTGAAGATGAGAAAAATAAAAATCACATTAAACCAAGTAAGTGGTAAAGTATTTCCGTAAGTGACTGTGCCAAGGGGTAAGGAGTGTGGCAACTCAGTTTTGAGCACTTAAAGAGCTTATATTAAGAAAAAAAAAAAAAAGCAAAAACAAAGCATGTTTGCATTCTGTTTGCAATTGGCCTTCTCCTCCATCCTTTAGGAGGATGTTACTTCCTAACATAAATGAGACGATGTATGTCCAGCCTGGAACAGGATCTAGTTTATCCAGTTTTCACTTATGTGACTGCCATGGAACCTGAATTTTCCAAATGTCACTGAATAATTAATGATCATGTGGGCATCCCAGAAGTAGATTGAAATAGAGTGATGGGAAATAGGAGTCATTTTCTTAAACATGCAGAGATTTTTTGAGAAAAGTACCATAGATTTTGGAATAGGAAAAAATAAGAATTCACTGTGTTTGTATCTTATTATGTGATATGCAACATATAATAATGTCCAATATGTTGTTTTGGGTAAATAGGAACTTTTATTATAAAATAACTTCATAATAGACAAAAGGGTATATTTGTCATAACACAACAAAGAATGTATGTTTGTATTTGTCTTTCATTGACCATAAAAACAAAACAAAACAAAGACCTTTCAAATCTGAACTATTTTCATCTCAGTTTTGGCTGAGATTCTTTGGGCAGATGCTGTGGACCAGTCCTTCCTCCTTCTCATGGGCCTTTCTGCACAGTAAAAGGTCTGCACAATCTTTTCTCAGACTTTCTGACAGCTAGGGTTCCAGATATAATTTAGGCCCCACCAATCAAATGCATTTGTGCAAGACTTAAGTTTGGAGGAAAGGCATGCATTTTGCTGGTGTGGATTGTGGCTGAGGTGGGGTGAGGCTGGAACCAGAAGCTAGGCTGGCAGCTTCCTGATTTGGGAAGTTTTCTGATTCTTCAGGGTCCTGTCACAAGAGCAGTGACCCCTTTAGCAGCCCTACCCTGTAGTGTAGCGTTGAGAGTCATTCCCAGTGGTTCACAGTAGAATCTGATTCTGTAAATCATTTACTATTCTAGTTTTTAAAAATCCCTTCGTATATAAAATAGGCAGATTGGATTTAGCTGTCTGCAACTAACACAAGTCTCAAGAAAATAGATGCCATATTCCAGAGTGAGGCATGGGCAACCCATGCAAAAAGGTATCCAAACCTCACCCACACCAAAGTTATGCATTTGCGGGGATTTTGAAGATTGGGAGAGGATTTTTAGACACAGTTTGGATATATTATGACCCTGGGGGTAGAGGGGAGTGGATGTCTGCTCCTTACCTCAAGCCCAGGGAAAGGGGCTTCAAGATCACAACTTGGAGAGCTTAAATGTCTTCTGCACTTGAAAGACACAGCAGACTGGTGTCTGACTCCAGCCTAAGAACTGTAACGGACAGAGACTGCCATTGGCTAGATGTCCCAATGAAGGAGTGAAAGACTGGTTGTGTGGGGATCCACCAGGGTTCCATGAGTTTGTTGGGGTGAATGAAGTGGGTATTTCCCACAGACCAGATGTGAGCTGCACATGTGTGAGACCACCAGTATGGGTTGTCATGGATCCTGTCCAAAAAGGCTGCCTGGAGGTGGACAGACCCCATGGAAGGAAGCTAGAGGTTGACTGATGTAGGTAAGGTAAATAATTTTCCCTCTATCCTTCTGGTAGAGACTGAGACTCCTGTAATAAAAGACAGATTAACAAGAGAAAAACAAACAAAAGTTTATGAACATGTATACCTCATGTATAAGGGAGATAACCAGGGGAAAAACTGAGTAACTCCCCAAGGTGGCTTAGAACTCCAGCTTAAGTTCTGTCTTCAGCTAAAGACAAAAGACAGGTGTGGGGAGGCCAGTATGGGGAGATTAGTTCCAGGAAAAGCACTGTAAACAAGAGGTAAGGTTCATTATGCAGATTTCAATCCATGCCTTCTCCATGGATAAGTTTCTTCTATGATATAGAGTCAACCTTCTCATCCTGGTACAGAGAGGGAGACACCCTTACAAATGGGAATTTCCTTCATAAATGTAAATTTCTCTCATAAAAGGTTAACTTAAGCTGACTGACCCTCAGAGCAGCAGCGATAGGTGAGACCTTCCCTGCTTCTTTCCTCTTCCCTTCCACTGCTCCAGTCCTGGGGTGTCAGAAACTACAGCAAGGGGTAGAGATGGTGGCTGAGGAAAGAAAGAAAAGCCAGCCTGTACCCTTCTGTCCCTCTGACAGAGGGACAAAATCTAGGGGATCTGAAGGAGAAGATTTCATTTTAAATGGAACCCCTTTTACCCTTACTGAACTGAAGCTAGTTTAGGAATAAACTTTATACTGCTTAGAAATGCCCAGAAGGGTGTGGATGAATAGGCAGAGCACAGAAGGGTTTTAAGGAGTGAAACTACTCTGTGTGATACTACAGTGGTGGGTACACATCAGTACACATTTGTCCAAACCCTTAGCATGGACAACACCAAATAAGAGCCCTAAGGTGAACTATGGGCTTTGAGTGACACTGATGTGTCAATGTAGATTCATCGATTCTAACAAATGTACCACTCAGGGACAGGATGTCTATAGTGGGGGAGGCTGTGCATGTGGTGGGACAGGGGAACTCTGTACTGTATCTCAGTTTTTTTGTGAACCTGAAACTGCTCTCAAAAATAAAGTCTATTTTTCAAAAAATGACCAGAAGAGTGATGGGTCTTCCTGTATGTTTTACCAGGGGGCCAGCAAGATCCTCAGCAGAGTGAGTCTAGACAGCAGTAAGAGAACAAATATAAAGTTCATCTGAATTACACTTTGTGAGTCCCAATTGTGAGTCCCAATACGGAAATCGACTGCCATTCCCTTGGCCCTGATGACTCTCCATGGGTTTCTTTGCAGCCAGCCCTCTACATCCCCCCCCCCATTACTACTCTTTTCCCTCTGGGTAAGAGAGGGTTCAGACAGAGATCTCACAAAGAAGTTCAGGAAACCTCTTATTTACCACTGAACAGAGTGGAACATGGTATTTGTTAGTGGAGGAAGGCATGCCTGTCTGCTCCTGGAAGGTTAAGTCTGCTTCCCTGGATTTGCTGTGCCCTGGGGACACCTCAGGAGGCTCCCTTACCTGAAGAGTGACAGAAATGAATGATATTTGAAAATGATGCATCTGGAGTGCCTGGGTGGCTCAGTCAGTTAAGCTCAGGCTTAGTCTGCTTTAGGCTCAGGTCATGATCCCAGAGTCCTGGGATCGAGCCCCACATTGGGCTCCCTGCTTAACAGGGAGTCTGCTTCTCCCTCTCCCTCTGCCCCTGCCCCTCTTGTGCTCTCTCCCTCTCTCTCTTTCTCTCTTGCTCTCTCAAATAAATAAATCTGGGGGGAAAAAGGAAGGAAGGAAGGAAGGAGGGAAGGAAGGGAGAAAATGATGTATCCACGCCAGCCCCGGCTTGCGTCTTCCTCCCTCCTCTGAAGATAAGACTGGATTGCCAGTAACAAAAATTTTCACCCTGCCCCTCCCACCCATCCCAAGGAACCAGCCCAACTCCATTCACATCATTCCCAATGGTGGGCCCTGCCTCCTCTCCAGACTTCTTAGCACAGAAGTGAAGAAATTCAGGGGATAGGCTCTGGGGAACTCCTGGGAGCTGGTCCCTCTAAATCCACAGCTGCAGCTACCACCTGTGTCCCCTCATTTATTTCCACCCAAGCCTGTCCCTGGCCCCCACTCACCTGAGCCCAGGCTTTCCAGAGAGAGATAAACAAGACAGAGAACACCAGAACCTTGTTCAGGATGAATCCACATATCAGAACAATCACCAGCAGCAGCAGGCCTGTGGAAAGGGCAAACACTGGAATCCTAAGTCACACACCCCCACCCCCCCCACCCAGAGTCCAAAAGGGTGAGTATCTGCTGAATGTTCTGCTCTGAAGCTCAGCCTCTCCTGGCTATGAGAGCAGCCAAGCAGGGGTTTATACCCTTTGAAGACGGGGCCTCTATTTTTCCCAGGATCCTTAACCCCGGTGCTCACACTAAAGGAATCTATCTGGCCTCCTGCCCCTAACACCTCCCTTCTCCAGACCTCCCACATAGCTGCTGGATCACTCTGCACCGAGACCCTCACTCTTCCCCTCAGGGGGCCTAGGGAAAGCCCTTCGTGCTCCTCATTGCCTACAGGACAAAGTGTGCATGACTGCGTGGCCTTCAAGAGTTTCCACAATCTGAACGCATGGTCCTGCGTCAACCTTACCCTCTGCTCAACACTCAGCCCAACTGTCTGCCTCTGTAGCTGACACACTCTGTGCATGCATTCCCACCACTTGCTCCTGGCATGGAATGCCACCCCCTTTGTGCCTTCAACGTTTCTTCCCCTCCAGGTAGGGTTCTCTGACACCCACCCATGGCTTGCACTCCCCGACAACTCTGGGTAGGGATGGACTTCTGTTGATCCCATTCCTTAACTCTGAGGAAGAGGCTGCTAATACTCAGACTCCATTGGTGCCAGGGCCCCATTTTCTAAGTGGTGCCTCATTGTCAGGGTATAATATGCCTGCATGTTCTCAGCTCCCCAACTCCCAGCTCCTTTCCTCTGTGGCTGGTGGATGAGACTTTTGCTGCCTTGAAGTAATAACATTCAATGCTTGCTTTGGGGCTTCAGAATAGAAACGGAAGTGAGGGTCATTCTGCCTGTTAGGGTTCTGGACTCCCTTGGCCTGCCTGGAGCAGAAGAAAGTCCTCCATGTGGTCAGCCTGGCTCCCTGGAGTCCACATGTGGGGACCTGAGCTGAGGGCCTCAGCTAAGCCCTTACACTGCTTTGCTTTGGCTTCCATGGAGCAACTCTCATTCAGACACAACTTACGTTGGATCCAGGTTGCCTTGGTTGGTTCTCTTGGCCAGTGCCATTTTCTGGAAGAGATAAAAAGCCCTTCTGAGAGCCTTGCCTGACATGGGCTCCTACTGGGCGCCCGGATAATGCTTGCTGAGGATGGCTCAGCATCCCCGGAGCTTGCCAGCCTATCTGCACAACCCGGCTGACTTAATCTGAGCCCGAGAGGGACCTCCTTCTCCTCCATGCTGAGCAGCCCTCTCCCAAAATCATTGCCATGGGACTGTACTCTGTTTACGAGAGAAACATTCACAGGGTCCTGGAAGGTCAAAGGTAGAAGGAGCATTCAATACCATCCAGTCCAACCCCCCAAGGAACAGGGTGACAGGGAGTGCCCAAGGTCACTCAGCAGACAGAACCAGCACTGGGACCCACGTTTCCTGACTCCATTCCTATATATCTCTGTGACATCCAGCTGGCCTCAGCCTCTTCTGGAGTCTCGTCCAGTGAGCGTAGTCTAATCTTTCAGCTCTTAGCACCCATGTCCTCCCAGCCCATCACAGTCAAGTGACCCACTCACCTGCCATAACGGTCCTTCTACTCTTGCCTCCAACCTTTGAGGCAGGGAACCTCCCTCCTGCCCCCCCCCCTTTGACCCCCACCCCCACCTCGGCCTGCCTTGTCTCCTAAGTTCCCATTTCAGGCCTCCCTTCCTACCATGGGGTTGGGTGGACAACATCCATCACCTCCTTATATCCCCACGGTATATTAAGTTTCTTTCTGTGGTCAGCAACTACCATACCCTCCTCCACCTGGAAAACTGAAGAAAAAGTCAAGAAGAATAAAGAAGGACTCCCCCCAGGGCACTGAAGGAACGTCCATTTATCTCTGGACAGGCCAAGCCCACCCAGGAAGAAACCTTATCTGTTCGTTTGTTTAAACCTAACTAAAAATCAGTCCCTAACTACCCTTTCCTCTCGGTACATACTCAGTCATTACTGCTGGTACTCTTTCCAGAGGATTATATTTTGTCTCCCCTGTGAGACTAATAATTCCTTCAGGCAGGAGCAATCTGTATTAGACTTGGTTTCCTTAGCCACATTAGCTTAGAGTTTTCTCCAATTACTGGAGAAAAGGAATATGAAGCTGCTACCAGCTTTCTCAAACTCACAAAGTGTGAGTGTGGAAGACCCAGGTGCACTGATTTCAAGTCTGGAGCTTTTCCCATTACTCTGCGCCATCTCTCCAAAGCAGCCCTCCCAGCAGATGGGGCCCCAGCCTGTGGCTGAGGTCAGTCTCCGCAAAAACGCTTCCCTGTCCTGGGTCTTGCTGCTTCTCACCTTTGCACTCTATCAACCGAATCTGTTTGGACAGGACATGGGGGTTCTGAGGTCAGAGGTCGATCATGCACTGGTACAGCCCCAAGTCCTGCCGCCGGAGCTCAGTCCCTGTGACCTTGCTTACAACCTCCCTGGGACAATCCTTCAGCAGGTATCGCCCAGCCTAGGCCCAGTTTAGGTCTTTGCTCCTAGTGTTCATGTGCACCAGTGTCTCTGGGGAGGCCTGGCTCTTCTCCCACTGCCAGGCCTTCAGGCTGGAGGAGGAGAGCATGATGTTGTAAGAACCAACTGTGGTCCAGTTCTTTCCTCCCAGCAAGCACTTGTTTTTCCCCTTCGCCTACGGCTTGGAATCCTAGAATGGGAAGTCAAAGTACTTCACTGAGCAAATGTTTCTTCCACCTTCCTTACATCTGCAGACCCCAGTGCAGATACAAGGTTGCAGATCAAAAGTATTAGGAGCTCTATCAAGTATTTATGAGTAATTTAGGATTTCTATAAATTATTTTGAAATGGTTCAGCAATTTTATAAATACATATGGAGCAAATAAGGCAAAACATCAATTATGGTTGAATGTTTGAATTTGAATCTAGGTAATAAGTTTGTGGTGGCTATTCTTTCCATATTTTATAGACGGGAAAATTTTAATAATAAAATGGTAAAAAAAAAAAAAAACAAGTAAAAAAGAACTTAACCAGTTTTACAACCCATATTCTACATGTCCCTTGCTTTCTAGTACACAAGACATGTCCCTTGCTTTCTAGTACACAGGACTTCATACTATCTCCTGCCATCCCCAGGTTGAATGCTCTCCCCACTCCTTGCCACCCACATCTGCCCCTTCTGGTCCCAGAGTAGAGTCTACCTGAACAATTCCACCGGCACTAATCTCTTTCCCCTTTCAACCCTCAATACCATTGATCACCCTGCACCTGCTTGCACCACCACCACCACCATCATCCTCCTCCTCCATAACTTTTATTAAGCCACTTATTATGCCCTAAATACTGAGCCTAAGAATTTTACATCAGTCCACTACTTAACTCTTAGGACAACCCTCTGAAGTAGGTACCATGTGCAAATAAATACTGAATAGATACTATTTACAAATGAGGACACTGAGGCTCAGAGAGGTTGGAGGACTTCCTAAGGTCACAAATGTAGAAAGTGGTAGAGATAGGATTTGAACCCTATTCTGTCTATTCCAGAACCCTTCACCTCTTTTTCACATGGCCTCTCTGTGCCTTGCTAGAAGGACTTCCACTGTATTTTTGTCTTCATGCTGTGACTTTGCCCTTTTGTTATTTACCTTTCCCTTCTACTAATCCTCCTCTACCTCAGTGCCTGATTCCTTTAAGGAGAGACTTTGTCTTACACTTCACATCTCCCAGGAAATCAACATAGGGATGACAGGTTGTTTGGATGACTTCGCATTTCTCAACTTCACAGTGCACTAGAGGAAGCTCCAGATTCTGTTTCATCACCCAGTTCCTGCTGGGACAGGTGCATCCATTACCTTCATGTCTCTTCCCTGTGTCTAGCACACACCCTGATCCTATCCAGTACCTTCTAAAGAAGTGAGAGAAACCCCTCTTTGCAGGCACCCCTTCGGCCATCTGCATCCCTCCCCCGCATCTCCTTACCTGAGGTCCAGAGCAGCAGCAGCCATAGCCACCCTCAGAGCCCTGTCCCCTCCATCCTATCCCAGTCCCAGGATCCACAGGATGCTGGGCATCCCAAGGCTCTTCCAGTTGCTGGAGGATATTGCCCCCGCAGGGTATTTTCCATGTTCTCTGAGAGGCTTGACTATTACTTCGCAATTGAGAAGGGAAGTGCAAAGAGGGAGCAGTTCAGGAAAATGCAGAAGAGAAAGGAATGATCACTGCCCTTGTGACATCTTCCTTCCTGCTCCCATTACATCACAGCCCCATTGGGCAACACTGGAGAGCTCCCCATTCTCCACCATAGCAAGTTTGGACACACCCATCTGATGTCCCACTTCTGCTCCACTCACTTCCTCAGGTCACCAGGACTTTCTCATCCCTGACCACTGACCACTACATCCTGCACCCTTCTGCCATTCTCCCCGTCTGGAATGACACCATGCATCAAAATTTGTCTTGTCCTTCAAGACAGAGCTCAAACCTTGCTGATGACCTGCCTCCTTTACTCTTGCTCCAAACTGTAGTTCTCAAGTATGGGCATGTGACTAAATTACACAGGAAGTTGGCAAGCATGCACATGCCTGAGCTGCACCGCCAGAGATTCTGATTTGGTAGGTCTCATAAAGCTCAGCAATCTGCATTTTAACGAGCAGCCCAGGGGATTCTGAGGCAAGTGGTCCAAAGAAGGGATGCCTGTAAAAGCTCTGTTTGAGGTCGGGTAAGCGCTGAGGCATTCCTCAGGTACTCATTCTGGATGCAAGGTGTGCACTTCCCTGAGCTCCCAGCCTAAGCAGAGGCATGGAGACCACAAACATGATGGTATTAGGAGTAACTACAACAGATCGGATATATTTGTCATCTTTTGGCTCTCCAGCATCCAATACCTTCTCTACCTAGGGGACATGCCCCAATGCACGGGTCTCACTAAGATGCAGAGTTCTACTTCCTCTACTACTGAGTATGGAGGTAGATATTTCTCCTGCATCTAAGTGCCAGGCATGTGACTTGAACTAAGCTTGGCCAAATGCAAGATTCTGTCTAGATTCTGGATCCTAAAGGTGTGATACAAGGTGTAGGGCTATTGGAGATGACTGACACAGAAGAAATGTAAGCATTGAGAGTCCAGGAATAGCCTGGTGCCAAGGATGTGGTGGCTTCAGGTGTCCAAGGGCAGTGGCACCAATGGCAAAATCACTAGATTGTGTGATATTGTGAATATAAGAAATATGCGTTTGGTCATGCAGATAATTAAAATATATTTCTCACATATATTTTGATTTCATCTCTAGTTCCTGGATCACAGATCCGAAAATCCATGAAATTTCCTGAGCCGTAAGAGCAGTGGGAGCTTCCTTTGTCATATTTGGTCTCTTGTCCTCAGTTCCTGAAAACATCTCAGAGCCATAAATGTGACATAAGTGTCTTGTTCATAACAAGCCCCTTTCCACTACACCTGGGTTTCTGTCATTGAGGTGACTTTTGGAAATCCCGGAAGGATGGGGGCTGTTGTCTCGGGAACCAACCTTGAAAAGAGGGTTGGAACTTTCAACCCCACCCCCTGATTTCTGGGGAAGAAGGAGGGGCTGGAGGTTGAATCAGTCACCAATGGCCAATGCGTTCATCAATCATGCCTATGTAATGAAGCTTCCATTAAAAAAAACAAAAAACAAAAACAAACAAGGAGGGAGTTCAGAGTGTTTCCAGGCTGGGAAACCAGAATCCATGTGCCACTGTGTTGGGCTCCAAACTCCATGGGGACAGAAATCCTTTTGTTCAGGACCTCACCTTATTTATTTATTCATCTGGCTGTTGATTCATGTCCTTTAATATTCTTTTATAAAAGGCCAGTAAACTAGTAAGTAAAATATCTCTGAGTTCTGCAAGTTGCTGTAACAAATTAATGGAACCCAAGGAGGGGATCACTGGTAGCTTCTATAGTAGATGGGTCAGAAGCAAAAGTGCTCTCCAATGGCATCTAAAGACGGGGAGGGGGAGTCTTATGGAACTAAGCCCTCAATCTGTGGAATCTGATGTTATCTTTGGGTAGATAGTATCAGAATTGAGTTAAATTACAGGACACCCAGCTGGTGTCCAAGAATTGCTTGTTGGTGTGGGAAAACCACCCCCTCCCAAGACATACACACACAGGAATTGGGTGCAGAATTCTAACAGGTGATCAGACCCTTTGACTGTTTCTGCTATGACCTCAGCTGTGTCCTCTGCTGTGCATTGCCTCTTGGTTTCACCAGTTAGATGTCTTTTTTTTAAATATTTATTTATTTATTTATTTATTATTTATTTATTTTAGAAAGAGAGAGCGGGGGGAGGGGCAGAAAGAGAGAGAGAATGTCAAGCAGACTCCACCCTGAGTGTGGAGCCCCACATGGGGCTCGATCTCACGACCCTGAGATCATGACCCCAGTCGAAACCCAGAGTTGGCTGCTTAACTGACTGAGCCACCCAGGCACCCCTCACCAGTTAGACTTCTGCAGGCTGTCCCTATGTGCACGTTCGGTTATCACTCTGTCTTCCTTCTGTCTGCCCTATAACTGCCCTGTAGCTCCCTTGCTCACCCATGGTGTTCAGGCCCACCCTGTCTTGCAAACTCCAAAGATTTAAGTTGGTATTTTCTACCTCTTCTGCTCTAAAGGGAAAAGGTCCCATTTGTGGGCCACCATCCCTGCTTCTTATGTGATACAAGGAGAAGAGGCATTTAGACATTGACAGAACTCCTCCTTATTCCATTCTATATGGCTTCGAAGCACCTAGTCTTCAGCAAAGGAACTCTAGTTTTAGTTCCTGCTAGTAAGTAGTGACTTATTACCCATGTGGTCTCATTTTAGGCACATATTTCCTTTTTTTTTTTCACTTAACATTTTATTTTATTTTAATTCCAGTGTAGATAACATACAGTGTTATATTAGTTCCAGGTGTACAATATAGTGATTCAACAGTTCCATATACTATGTGCTCATCACAAGAGGCACTTAATCCCCAACACCTATTTCCCCCAACCCCCCATTCACCTCCCCTCTGGTAACCATCAGTTTGTTCTCTATAGTTAAGAGTCTGTCCCTTGGTTTGACTCTCTTTTTTGTTTTCTTAGCTCATTTGTTTCTTAAATTCCACATATGAGTAAAATCATATGGTATTTGTCTTTCTCTGGCTAGCTTATTCCACTTAGCATTATACTTTCTAGCTCCATCCATGTTGTTGCAAATGGCAAGATTTCATTCTTTTTTATGGCTGAGTAATATTTTATATATATATATATATATATATATATATACACACACACCACATCTTCTTTATCCATTCATCTATCAGTGGACATTTGGGCTGCTCCCATAGTTTGGCTATTGTAAATAATGCTATAATAAACATAGGAGTGCATGTATCCTTTCAAATTAGTGTTTTTATATTCTTTGGGTAAATACCCAGTAGTGTGATTCCTGGATCTTAGGATAGTTCTATTTTTAATTTTTTGAAGAACCTCCATACTGTTTTCCACAGTGGCTACAACAGTTTTCATTCCCACCAAGAGTGCACAGAGCTCCTTTTTCTCCACATCCTCACCAACACCTGCTGCTTCTTCAGTTTTTTATTTTAGTCATCTTGACAGGTGTGAGGTGATATCTCATTTTGGTTTGATTTGTATTTCCCTGATGATGAGTGATGTTGAATATCTTTTCATGTCTCTGTTGGCCATCTGCATGTCTTCTTTGGAGAAATATCTGTTCATGTCCTCTGCCCATTTTTTAATTGGATTATTTGTGGGTTTTTTCGTCTTTAGTTGAATAAGTTATTTATATATTTTGGATACTAATCCTTTATCAGATATGTCATTTGCAAATATGGCATTCAGTAGATTGCCTTTTAGTTTTTTGGTTATTTCCTTCGTTGTGCAGATTTTTATTTTGATGTAGCCCCAATAGTGTATTTTTGCTTTTATTTCTCTTGCATCAGGAGACATATCTAGAAAGATGTTGGTATGGACAAAGTCAGGGAGATTACTGCCTGTGCTCTCTTCTAAGATTTTTGTGGTTTCAGGCCTCACATTTAGGTCCTTAATCAATTTTGAATTTATTTTTGTGTATGGTATAAGAAAGTGGTCCAGTTTCATTCTTTTGTATGTTACTGTCCGGTTTTCCCAACACCATTTGTTGAAGGAACTGTCTTTTTCCCATTGCATATTCTTGCCTCCTTTTTCAAAGATTAATTGACCATATAATTGTAGGTTTATTTCTGGGCTTTCTGTTTTTTTCCATTGATCTATGGGTCTGTTTCTGTGCCAATACCATACAGTTTTGATTACTACAGCTTTGTAATATAACGTGAAGTTCAAAGTTGTGATGTGTCCAGTTTTGTTTTTCTCTTTCAAGATTGCTTTGGCTATTCAGGGTCGTTTTGTGGTTCCATACAAATTTTAGGATTGTTTGTTCTGGTTCTATGAAAAATGCTGTTGGTATTTTGGTAGGGATTACATGAAATCTGAAGATTGCTTTGGGTAATACAGGAATTTTAACAGTATTTGTTCTCCCAGTCCATGAGCATGGAATGTCTTTCCATTTCTTTGTGTCATCTGCAATTTCTTTCATCAATGTTTTATAGTTTCTAGAGTATAGGTTTTTCACCCCTTAGGTTAAGTTTTTTCCTAGGGACCTTATTATTTTTGGTGCAATTGTAAATGGGATTGTTTTCTTAATTTCTCTTTCTACTGCTTCTTTATTAGTGTATAGGAATGCAATGGATTTCTGTACATTGATTTTGTATTCTGGGACTTTACTGAATTCATTTATCAGTTCTAGCAGGTTTTTGGTGGAGTCTTTAGGGTTTTCTATATAGAGTGTCATGTCATCTACACATAGTGAAAGTTTGACTTTTTCCTTACCAATTTGGATGCCTTTTATTTCTTTTTGTTGTCTGATTTCTGCAGCTAGGACTTCCAGTATGAAGTTGAATAAATGTGGGGAGAGTGGACATCGTTGTCTTGTTCCTGACCTTAAGGGAAAAGCTCTCAGTTTTCCCCCGTTGAGGATGATGTTAGCTCCGGGGTTTTTATATAAGGCCTTTATTCTGCTGAGGTATGTTTCTAGCTGCATACTTCTTGGTTTACATGGGTATGTTCTGAGGACCCAGGGGTAAGATGTACCCCTGGTAATGCACATGATTGACAAATGAGATTCTCTATCAGTCCTGTGCCTTGGATCTCATCTCATCCAGGATTTTCCCAGGATACAACCTTTTGGTTAACTTGGTTTCTCTTCCCCAAATATGGTATTCTCACCATGGTGTCTTGTTTTCTCCTCATTCTGTGGATTTCAAACCCCTTCTCTGGGAAGGTAGGAGAGGGCCACAGATGAAGAGAGAAACCCAAACATCTGATTCTAGAGGAGAGAAAGGCCTAGGAGCAGGGAGAACAGAATGCTTGTGTAGTAAGAGCTCTGTCCAGATCAGGCTAAACCATTATGGCCCAGGGCAAGAACAAGGGCAGAATTAGCGGGGGTGTCCTCGGTACCTCACAACCTCCATAAGACAGCAACAGTGAAGAGCATTGGACTCTGTCTTTATTTAAGGCAAATCCCGAGCCACGGGTGGAATGGGCATGTTTGCAGCTGTATCTTCTCTTCTGAGGGGGCAAAACACACACCCACGGTCACTGGTGTAAATGAGGGGAGCTGGCAGGGCTGAGAAGGTGGGACATGAGCCTTAGAAAGAATCTGTGCTGCAGATTCAACTCACGTCACTGCCCCTCCTTCCTTTCCCCCTCACACTCCTCCCCCAGGACAACTGCCAGAGGGATGTGGCTGGAGGTCAGAGGTCATGCTTATGGCTTCACTGGCCTAAGGTCCAAATGACCTCTGCGTGACGGCAAGCAAGACAGTGAAGACCAGGCTCTTGCTCAGGAGTCCACACAGCACGAGAATGACGATGTTGATCATGGGAACCCTGGGGGAAAGAAGAGATGTAAGCTACTGTTAGCACCAGCATGCCTCACACCTGAGTGTTTACAGAAGTCCTTCATGCCCCTTCTCTTATCTGCTTCGGCCCTTCTAGCACCTGTCCCTGGCCTTTAGTGTGCCCCACTGCCTGAAACTACTGACTGGAAATAGATCTAGTAAAGAGCATAGAGCCCATGTGCAGAAGAGGCACCCAGGAGAAAGGGCAGGCTGCCTGGGCTCCTCTTCCTCACTGGGATGCAGCAGAGAGAGAAGGCCCAGCAAGGAAGCCTGGTTTCTAGTCCCAGCAGGAAGGCCTACTTCCTGGGAGGGCCACCTCACTGCTTTGGCCTCGGTTTCCCCATCTATAAACAGAAGAATCCAATCCTTGCCCCAATCCCATCATGAATTATTACAGATTTTAGCTCAATGATTCTAAAAGTCCTGAGAAAGCATCAGTGGATACCATAAGAAAGAGATACCCATGAGTGAGAAAGCATGGTCTGTCTAGGCTCAGTGATATGGAAACAGATTACAGCACAACTAATCTGCATGATAAGACACAGGGTGAAAAGAGAAATAGATGGCAGTGAAACAAAGAGAAGTCCAGATATTGACTTAATGTTATGCATGAATTTAGCATCTAAGAAATCAGGCAGCCCAGGAGGTAGGCAAGGATTGTTTAATAAATAATCTTGTGGTATCTGGATCGTAATATGAAGAAAAAGTCATCTTTTGTACAATTTATACCATTTAGCAAAATATACCCCCCCAAGATGGACTAAAGATTTAAATAAAATGGGGAGGAGGGGAACTAGAGACATCACCAGGAAATAGAATCAAGCACATTAAGGAATAAAGCAAAGTAATAATTTAAAAATCAACACATTTGCCCATACAAAACTTAAAAGCAAATGTGCAAGCTCGCAGAAGGAGAATTCACAGAATGACAATAAAAAGCCGCCGAGGCCCCTTTACGCTGAAGTCTCCCCCAGGCCCGCAGCCCCGTCCTCCCTGTCTTCCTTCTTCCCCATCACCTGGAGCTACGTGAACCAGCAGCTGGTCAAGTTGACCCCTGACAGCTCCTGGCTGCTCGCGGTTACAGTAGCGCCCTCCGCGGCTCGGGTTCAGCCCATGGCTCCAAGGTCCCAGCTCACTTGACCTTCAAGTCTCCCTTGTCCTCCCAGCCCTTTCACATTTTCATGCGCGGAGCTCCAGAAGTGTGTCCACTCTCGAGGGCCAACATGCACCCCTTTCTGAGGCTGCACACAGGCGGCCAGACCACCGCCCCTACCCCAGTGCCTGGGAATTCATGTGCCGCTGGGCCACCCCCAACAGACGACTGGAAATTCGGAGTATAAATATCCAGTTCCCCCAGCTTCTGATATAGACAAGTCCGTGGGTCCCCCAGAAATCCCCTGCAGGACTGAATCCCAAAGTTCCCCCCTGTGGGACTCAGCTTGGTGATGACATCCTTACTAAGCTTCCTTCTCTCCTGGTCTCACTTCCCGGATGGATTTACCTGGGATCACTTCCTACATTGTACAAGACTTTTCCCACTGCCTGCTTCTAGGGAACCCACCCTAAGACAGTGAGGTGGTGGCTTCCTCTAAGGTGGCCAACCCCATCCATCCCCAGATTGGAAGCTCACTTCTTCCATTACCTAGGCAAATAGCTCCCTGTACAAAACATCTCTTTTTCAAACAGCTCAGTGGCTTCTGCTTCCTTGGCTGGATTCTGACTGATAGAATAGTTCATATGAGTTAATAAATAAAGTTAATAGAAAATATGCAACCTCTAGTAGCAATGTGGGCCAAAGTGGGTACTCTTGACTTATATGCTGGAAAATCAAAGTAACTTAAAAAAAATGTCGATTCTCACTAGAGCATTTATTTAGTCCACAAAGATTTAATAAGCACCTACTAGGTACCAGCACTGGTGCCAACAAAATAACAGTTGGGGGGCGGGGGGGTAGTGCGTGGATAGTCACTGCCTCTATCCTCCTGGAGCTTCTAGGCCACAGCAAGAGAGAAATGAAAGCACGTGATAGTTCATGTCCAATTTAGCAGGAATATTTTCCAAATACTAAATCCTTGTACGCAAAGGATCCCTGCAGTGACAACTGCTTCACTTATACATTACAGATCACAACACAAATTGTTTCCAACCTTTGAAGACCATTTGGCAATATGTATACAGAGCAATATAAATGTTCACATTCTCTTAAAGGAATTTCCTTTGAATAAATAATTTAAAAGAAAAAAAGACATCTGCAAAAATGTTCATCTCAAAGTTATCAATACTGTAAAAAATTAAAACAATCTCAGTGTCTAAAGACAGGCAAGTAAGATGTAAGTCATGGCTTTTTCATTGATAGAAAAGGATGCATTTGTTGAAATTATAATCATGAAGTCTAGGTAGCAACATCAAAGAATAGTCTTAGCATAGAAAAATAATGGCAATGTTTATAATTAGAATTACTGCTATATTAAATATGTATGAACATGAATAAAAACTAGAAAGAGAATGTGGCAATCAGACATGTTAGATTAG
The DNA here is from genome assembly GCF_029215605.1 of Mirounga angustirostris. Taxonomy (NCBI): domain Eukaryota; kingdom Metazoa; phylum Chordata; class Mammalia; order Carnivora; family Phocidae; genus Mirounga; species Mirounga angustirostris. The sequence goes on from NW_026991716.1 coordinate 37,536,273, forward strand.
TGGGAATATGGATGAATATATCTCTGTTAATTCAACATTTAATGATAAACACATTCAGAGATAAATCAACATTTAATAATAAACCATAAAGAGGGGTATGCATGCAAAGTTAATGGGTCTTAGCTTTGCCTGCACATTAAGAAATCTTCTGAAGATCTCATAAAAAATGCTGAGACCAGCCCCATCTCCAGAAATCCTGATCTATTGGTCTACAGGAGGGCACATGCATCAGTATGAAACACAAACCAAAGCAAAAGCAAACACTCCAGGTAATCCTAACACACAGCAGCCGCTGAGAGGAGAGCCGTTGGGCTAGATTATTATTTCCAGCTCTGCATTTGCTAGCCTCCTTATAGACAAGGAAACAAGCCACAGAGCGTTCATGATTCACCCAAAGTCACACAGCTAGCCAATCTGGCTGGCATTAGAATCCAGGGACCCTCACTCCACTATACCATTAGGCTGGTGAGGTTGGCTGAGACCCACTGAAATTAAGCAAAGACACCCTTTCCTTCTTCTTACTCCTATAGGATGCAAGGAAACAGGGTGAACCAGGGAGAGGGGGAGCCTCACCAACAGCTTCCTCCCACTCTAGTACCACTCCCTTCTTCCCCAGGAAAGTTTCACCAGACTTAGTTGACTCAAGTCTGCTCCTGCCCTCCCCTTTCCCCCATTCATCACTCCCCACATCTCAAGCATATGGACTCAGAATCAAACCAGGAGGCCCAGAGACCTGAAACCATAGCTCGTGACATCCGTCGCATTTGTGATGTTGACTCCCAAGCCAGGAGAGGAGATGTCAGCAGTTGATTTGGGTAAGAGTTGGGTCACAGTCTTGGGCCTCTTGAGGAGTGTGCTCTGGGCCTTGGTGGTGGTAGGAGGAAGGGTGGAAATCCGAGCCAAGTTCCGAGTAGGATTCTTGTCTGAGACAGTGGTGCCTAAAGGATCTGCAAGAAAGCACATTGGATAAATGGATGGTTAAGTTAATGAATGAAGTTTTGGGAAGTGAGTGGGTGGATAGACAGGTGGAACAATGGATAGAAGGAAGGCAGGGAGGCAGGAAGGAAGGGTGTTTGGATGGAAGGAAGGAAAGTTGGATGGATGGAGAGGTGTCAGGGTAAATGAAACTGAGGAAGGAAATGAACATGGCCATTCGTGAAGCAAGTTTTTCTTTTGCTAAGATTAAAGAATTAGTGTGAGATCAGCCTGGGTCAGAGGCAGGAAAAAAGAAAGAAGGAAGGAAAGCAGAAAAGGGAAGAGAGAGAGAGAAGGAGGGAGGAAGGTGGGGAAGGGGGGAAGGGGGAAATGGAATTTTCAAGTGATTCCTATCACTGGAAATGCACTCGCCTGCTCTTCTTCACCTATCCATATGCTTCCACCTTCTTCAAGAATAATTCCCTGATTACTTTACCTTGTACCATTCTCTGCCTCACCCTCACGTGAACCTGTAGCATATTGCTTTTCAAATTGTCTTTTATTAATATATTGCATATGAGCCTTGTCTTCCTTAGGCTTAGGATTCCCCAGGTGCTAGAAACTTGAACCTTCCTCCCTTTCCTCTCCTTCCTTAATTTCTCCAGTTGACATCTACTGAGGTCCTACTTTGTCCCAGGCAGTACATTAGTTTCTAGGGATACAGACATGAGAAAGGCACAGGCCCTTTCCTCAGGGTACTCACAGATGAGCATTGGAGGTAGGTAAGTAAGTTGGCCACTACTACCCAATGGGACAGCATCATCTATGAGGGGGACACAAAGTGAGCTCTGGAGATTTGCTATCCAAAATGGGAGCCATGGACCAGCCTCAGCAGCAGCATCACCCGCAAGCAGATCAGAAATGCTAAATCTATGGGATGCCTGGGTGGCTCAGATGGTTAAGCATCTGCCTTCGGCTCAGGTCATGATCCCAGGGTCCTGGGATCGAGCTCCACATCGGGCTCTGTGCTCAGCAGGGAGCCTACTTCTCCCTCTCCCTCTGCCTGCCTGTCTGCCTACTTGTGATCTCTCTCTCTCTCTCTCTCTTTCAAATAAATAAATAAAATCTTAAAAAAAAAAAGAAAGAAAGAAATGCTGAATCTAGGTCCCACCCTAGACCTATTGTATCAGAGGCTGCTTTTGAAATAAAATCCCCAGGCGGGTTGTGCCCCCAGTAAAGTCTGAGAAGCACTGCTTTGGAAGCACACAGGAAGGCCATCAAATGTACTGGGGGGGAGGGAATAGGTGATCACAAAGGCTTCCCAAAGAAATGACTTCCATCTGGAAACCTAAAGTATGAGACTAAATTATCCAAGTCTACCACTCATCTTTCACTGTACCCTACTTCCTACAATAGTACCCCAAATTAAGCTCTGCTACCCTAAAAGGAATCCCATACACAGAAACCCCTTCTTACTTTTGGACCAAATGCCTCTCAAGGACCTCAAATGAAAGACAAGGAGCTTCTGGGAGAGAGGTCAGTTTGCTAGAAATCCTGAGCCACAGCCCTGCGGGTGCTACCACCACCACCCATACCACCACCTGGGCTGGCTTTCCCCATCCTCTTACCCCCCTCCAGGTCACTCACCCTTAATCACCACCAGGCGGACAAGGGGGGACAGGATGTCAGGGTCCTTGGGAGGATGGTAGATCACACACCGATACAGTCCTGAATCCTCCACTTGAAGATTGGTCATTTGGACATTCAGCATGGCCTCACTGGGGTTGTCTTCTAAGAAGTACCTGCCCATCCGGACTTGACTGGGACTCCCTGAAACACTCGTTGTGAAAACCAGTGTCAGGGGCTCCGCTCTATCCATCAGCCTCTGCCAAGCTTTCTGGCTATAGGCATACTTCTGGATGGAGAAGGGACATTGTACATTCAGGGTCTCTCCTGCTGCTAAGACATACTTTTCTTCATGTGGTTCAGTTGCAGCTTGGAGTTCTGTAAGCAGGGAATCAGAGTTAGACTCTGTGAGGAATAGTTTTCTTCTCTTTGGAAAAAAAGAGAGAAACAACCTCTTTTTCTTTTTCTTTTTTTTTTTTATTCTTATGTTAATCCCCATACATTACATCATTAGTTTTAGATGAAGTGTTCCATGATTCATTGTTTGTGCACAACAACAACCTCTTTTTCTTATTCAACCGCTCATTTTTCAGATGAGGTCCTCAAGGCCTCCAGAGAACATGCAACCTTCCCTGCAAGCCAGCACTAGATCCCAGATCTTTTTACTGTGAGTAATTTTTCTTTTACTCCAAGAACTAGACCACACATGCTTTGTGCAAACTTTCATAAGTGATTGTTTTTGAGAGGAAAAAAATTGCCTGTTTGGAGGCAGAACATGGGACATGTACCAAGACCGTGAGTGACAGGGGTATTATGGAAGGGAAGATTATAGAGAAGGACATACAGGGTGATGAGTGGATGTGAGACATGATAGTAGCAGACAGTGATTCCTCCAAACAGCTAGGGGAAAGAGTAGGGGAAAGAGATCAATTCTGGTCTGGTCCAAAGGAGCTTTGCCAAGGGGAAGGCCAACTTGAGTGGAAATAAGATCTAGATCTGTGTTTTTGGCTGGACACAACAGAGCTCTATAACTTATCCACAGGGTCTATCCATTCAAGCCTGAGTTACTTTTTTCCATGGAACACCAAATAATGGGCTGGACAGTAATGTCGGGTCAAACTGTGGATCAGGCTACCGCTACCTACAACTACTACTGCTATTATTAATACTACTGCACACACACACACACACACAATTTAATCCCTGGGCAGTAGTTCTGAGAATGCCCATTGAAAAATGCCAACAGCTGCCCCTTTAATGGAGTCCCTGGGCTATCATCACAGCCCAGAAACCAGGCCAGTTCTTCTGGGACCAGACTGCAGTTTCTAAGGAAACCTAGAAAACAAGCTTCTTCTTCTTTTTTTTTTTTTTTAAAGATTTTATTTATTTATTTGACAGAGACAGAGATAGTGAGAGCAGGAACACAAGCCCCGGGAGTGGGAGAGGGAGAGCAGGCTTCCCGCCGAGGAGGGAACCCGATGTGGGACTCGATCCTAGGACCCTGGGATCATGACCTGAGCCGAAGGCAGACGATTAACGACTGAGCCACCCAGGTGCCCAAAACAAGCTTCTTGAAAAGTCCTCTGAATTCTGGTCAGGAATTCCCCTCCAAGAAACAAGGGAGCCAAGACTGGGGGCTGTCTTAAGCCAAGTTTGGCTCACTCATTCATTCACTCATTCATCAACTGGTGGCTGAGAGCCTACTGTGTGCCAGGCACTGTGCTGAGCTCTGAGGAAGACAAACACCTCCTCTCTCTACCCTCTGTAACATTAATGTAAAGATTATAGATAAATTATTTGCCAAGTCCCTGGGCAAGGTAGATGCTATGGTCAGAATGTGTGTGTCCCCCCGCAAAATTCTTATGTTGAAATCCATATCCCCAAGGTGATGGTGTTAAGAGGTGAAGACTTTGGGAGATGATTAAGTCATGATTGATCCCATGAAAGGGATTGGTGCCCTTATAAAAGGGATCCAGAGAGCTCCCTCACCGCCTCCACCCTGGGAGGACAGAGTGAGAAGTCCATAGTCCACAACCTGGAAGAGGGCCTTCACAAAAACCCAACCAAAATGGCAGCATGATCTTGAATATCTACCCTCCAGAACTGTGAGAAATAAGTACCTATTGCTTATAAGCCACTCTGTCTATGGTATTTTATGATAGCCGCCCAAGTGGATGAAGAGAGTGGGAGTTACAGGAGTATGAGTTCTGCACAAACTTGCCTATCTCTTGTGAAAGGAAACAGCAAGAACTCAGCGCTGAAGTGCTATGTGTGCACAATTCCTTGCATGACTGCAAGAAAAGAATTCCAAATACTTTGTATTGCTAAGTGTTTAAAAGTACTAGCTCACTTAATCTTCCTAACTTTATCATTTAAGCTCCATAACTTCTAAGGTTGATGCTGCCATTAGTCTTATTTCAGAGATAAGGAAAGTGAGGCCCAGAAAGGTTATTTAATAAGCCAGAGGTTATTAAGTGATTTGCCCAAAGTTCCGCAATAGAAAGTGGTAGTCAGGATTCAAGCCTGGATAGTCTGACCCTGAACTCAACTCTAAACCTGGGAGCTATGTTGCCCAAGGCAGTTATCTGGTTGAGATGAGAGCAGTCCCAGCCCACGCCTGAATAGGTACCTAATGATTCTGTTCCTTAGGATACAGGAGCTAGAGGGAGTTTTTAGGTTACCCCAAACCACCCTCACAGGACACAATAAAATATATACCACTGGCTTTCTCGCACATCAGTACACAAGCATCAACCCTCCATATTCTCCCAGTTCTGCTTTGGAAAAACATGAATACAACACAAGCGAATGAGAACCAAGCTCCTATCTGCCCATCTGGGTTATCATCCCAGCTCCAAGCAGACTCAAAGTGCTATGTGTGTGCAGGCTTTGCAAAGCGAGTGTCTGTACCCTTGCTCAACCTTGTGTTCCTGGAAAGGTTGTGTTTTCTCTGTAATCTCCAAGTCTTTCCAAGGCAAACCCTTCTTTTCACTTGTTATTTTCCCAATTTATGCATAAGGATTAGGAGGAGGAACAGCCAAAGCCCCAAATGCTTCCATCTTTAATCCAAGTGTGAGCTGTACAACAAGAGAAGTGAGGGTGTGGCAATGGGGCAGACCCATCAAGTCAGGGCAACAACACCCTCCAACACCAGCAGACACGTCGGTCTGCAGTCACAGCCCCCAGGAAAGGGGGCACCAAGCCCCTTCTCTTCACTTCTGTTCTGCTATTCCTCAGCAATAACAGACTTCCGGGGCAATGACTTATGTCTTTGGGGGTTAATGAAGTCACGTGAAAAGCACCACGATGGAATATAAGAAAACAAAACTTCAAACTCAAGCAAAATTATTTCAGATCATATCAAGTTTAGATTTACTCTAGCATTTTCCCACCTAGACTTGTGCTTATCTTTGCCAACATCAAAATGCACAGATATCCTGTTTCCCTAATTCACCCCTTTTACTTCTGTTCTCAGGGCCTATATATTCTCCTGATTCTGTGAAGTTTGGGTAGAGAAACACAGTCTAACAAGTCTACTGGTTGACTCTATGCTGGGTGGCCACATCCCCTGGAGTTTCCAAAGAGAAGGGAAGCTTTTCTCATGGTGGATCCCCAAGGTTCTGGGCAGAGGCCTCACCTGCTCATGCCTCTTCCTCACCTTACCTGAGATGAAGAGCATCCAGAGAAGTTCCTGGAGCCTGGCCTTCCTCATGCTTTGTGTGCGCCAGCCCCAGCTGCCGCTGGTGTGCCTGGGACACTCTAACCTAGAGGCTCCAGAAAGTTGCATAACAGGATATGAAGTCATTCCTGGGAGGTGCTGAGGCTGACGCTGTTTTCGTCAAGGGTTGTCTTGGCTCCAGACGTCAGGGACAACACAGGAATGCAGAGACAGGGTTTGAGTGTCAGCCTTCTCTGAATTCCAGTTTCCTGTTCTCTGGGGATAATGACAATTACCTTTTCAGCCAACCTTGCAAAATTTTAGTGAGAATAATACTTTGGTGTGAGCAAAAGTAAGGTGTCACTATTGTCAGGGGACTAGAGGGCCACCTTGCTCTCCTGAGGCCAGCTCTCCATTCCCATCCAGTTCAGTGTAGGTACATGGAGGGACAGGTTGGGATAATAATGCCTCACTTTTAGGGTTATTGTGGGGATGAACTGGGGGTCCCTATGGTAAATGCTCAGTACTGTACCCAACATACATGTTTTTTCTACAACCTGTCCCTACCCCCACTCCACCCTGATTCCCTTGGCTTTTTCTGACTTGAGGCCTGCCCCCTCTTCACCCGGATGGCCCACACCTTGCACTTGCCCTCAGCCTCCTGTCATAGACCTGGCTTCAGAGCTCATGGAAGTGTAGGAAGCCCCCTAAATGATTTGAGAGGACATGGCCGCCATTAAACAAGAATAAACTTAGAAACAGGGCGATATAGGACAGGACAGTGATGACAGAAAGAAAAATTTAGCAGTTTCCATACCAGAAGCAATACAAGGCATATTTGACGATGTGAAAAATCAATAACAGAAAAGATTTACTTCAGAAATACTCCCAAATGTAAAATGAATATCGACATTTTGAAGAGCTCAGAAATATATTAGAGGGAAAGTCCTAGAAATCCAATAAGTAATATACAAATAAGAGATGTTTTTGAAGTATAACATGGAACAGTGGGTCATAAATGAGGATAAAAATGTATATTTAAGAAAATACTTTCAGTACAGTATGGCAACTGAAGAAAACCATATTGCATATTTAGAAGTTGCTAAGAGATCTGAAAAGTTCTCATCACACACAAAAAATTCTGTAACTATGTAGGTGACAGATGTTAACCAGACTTACTGTGGTGATAATTTTGCAAAAATACAAATACTGAATTATTATGTTGTACACCTGCCACTAATATAATATTGTAATTCAATTATACCTCAATTTTAAAAAGAAAAACACTTTCTAGATCTGAAAAGAAATCTGTAATTGGAAGTTGAAAGCCCAACAGGGGCAAGAAAAAAATTCATGTAGTGAGACCAAGAAAGTTCCCAGGTGAAAAAAAATTTTTTTATTTAAATTCAATTAGCCAATATATAGTACATCATTAGTTTCAGATGTAGTGTTCAGTAATTTATCAGCAGTTGAAAATTTTTTTAAAAAAATTTATTTATTTGTCAGAGAGAGAGGGAACACAAGTAGGGGGAGTGGCAGGCAAAGGGGGAAGCAGGCTCCCCACTGAGCAGGGAGCCCGACGCGGGACTCAATCCCAGGACCCTGGGATCATGACCTAAGCCGAAGGCAGACGCTTAACTGACTGAGCCACCCAGGCATCCCAGCAGGTGAAAATTTTTTTAATTTAAATAAAAATATTCCTTGCAAACTGGTGCAGCCACTCTGGAAAACAGTATGGAGTTTCCTCAATAAGTTAAAAATACAACTACCCTACAATCCAGCAATTGCACTACTAGGTATTTACCCAAAGGATACAAAAATACTGATTTGAAGGGATACATGCACCCTAATGTTTATATCAGCATTATCAACAATAGCCAAATTATGGAAAGGGCCCAAATGTCCACTAACTGATCGATTGATGAATGGATAAAGAAGAGGTGATATGTATATGATGTATATAATTATATATGATGGAATATTACTCTGCCATAAAAAAAGAATGAAATCTTGCCATTTGCAGTGATGTGGATGGAACTAGAGCATATTATGCTAAGTGAATAAGTCAGTTAGAGAAAGACAAATACCATATGATTTCACTCACATGTGGAATTTAAGAAACAAAACAGATGAACACAGAGGAAAAGAGAGAAGAGAGAGACAAACCAGAAAACAGACTCTTAACTATAGGGAACAAACTGAGGGTTGCTGGAGGGGAAGTGGTAGGGGATGGGGTAAATGGGTGATTGGCATTAAGGAGGGCACGTGATGTAATGAGCACTGGGTGTTGTATGTAAGTGATGGATCACAAAATTCTACACCTGAAACTAATATTACACTGTATGTTAAGTAACTGGAATTCAAATAAAAACTTGAAAAATTAATTAATTTTAAAAAGATTCCTACTGCTAAACAAACAGGAAAAAACCCACCTTGATTCCTTCAAAAGAATTGAAATGAGCAGGACTCATAATTTTTCTCTAAGCAACAAATGCTAAGAGACAGTGGGATGATGTATAAAGAACATTATGACTAGAATTTTACACCTACACTGATTGCTATTCAAGTCTGAAAACAACAAGAGGTATGATTTTGTTTGCAAATTTAAAAAGAAATTCTAAAGTTAACTTTGACTTTTTAAGATAAAACTGTGGAATGTAGCAATTTCTAAAATATACATAGTAGTAGAGACTTTGAAATCATATTATTACACCCTGCAGAGATTATTATAGTTAAGGTTTCACTAAAGGTCCTTCTATGTTCTATAAATAAGAGAATCCAGGCTTCAAACTGAGCTTAGATTGAAATCTGCCAGACCCACTATTTGTTTTACTCCTTCAGCCCACAGGGAGGAAAAGTAGACAGTTTTGAAATTTTCTGACTCAGAGAGAAGCCTAAGTGATTTTTTATAGGGATGAATCAGATTAGTACAGTTCATTTAACAAATCCCTTTTCTTACAACAAATTCCACACTTAAATGAATAACACAACATTTCCTAATTTTTCATGTCTTTGCATACTTCTTTTTGAGAGTTAATTTCCTCGAAGATTAAAAGAGAACTTTTTTTAGCTGTATTAATTTTTGCTTCTTGTACTTTGAGGCTCTGTTGTTTGGCATGTATATACATTTTGGATCATTAAATCTTCTAGGTGGATTGATGTTTTTAACATTATATTGTGTCTGTCTGTAGATATTTTCTTTGCTCTTAAGTCTACCTTAATCAGATATTAATATAGCCACTCCTGCTTTTTAAAAAGTTAATGTTGGGGCCGCCCGGGTGGCTCAGTCAGTTGAGCGTCCTACTCTTAATTTCAGCTCAGGTCATGATCTCAGGGTCATAGGATTAAGCCCCAGGTCCGGCTCTGCACTCAGTGGGGAGTTTGCTTGAGAATTCTCTCCCTCCCTCACCCTCTGCCCCTCCCCCCTCAAATGAATAAATAAATCTTAAAAAAAAAAAAAACTTATTGTTGGTATGGTATATTTTTTTCCATTCTTTTTCTTTCAACTTACCTAATCATTGACTTTGAAGGGAATTTCTTGTCAGCAGTATCTAGTCATATTGTGCTCTTTTATCCACTCTGTCATTTTCTGTCTTTTGATAGGCATATTTCAACAATTTAAATTTAAGGTAATTATTGATATGTTAGCACCTGGTCTATCACTTTATTACTTGCTTTTTGTTTCTTTCCTGTTGGTTCTCATTCTTCTGTTTTCCTTTTGGGAACTTTTAATTAAACAGCCCAAGAAGGATTTCTAACTATCACAAGAAGTGGATTCCTCCTTCATACCATCTTAACCCAAGGTGGCACCTGAGTGTGTTTAAATGAGAACACTACATCAAAAATGATGCTGGCTAACTGAACATAATATAAGTAAATAAACAAATAAATAAATAAAGGTAGAGAATCTCTGCAAAAAAAATTTTTAATTAAAAAAATTTTAAAAAATAAAAATAATATGAGAATAAAGTCTTTTTCCACCTGTCCTGTCTGCTTTGTGCACTTAAGGTAAACAGAATGTAAATATCCTCTACTCCCTTATCCCTTAGTTTTCTGAGGAGTTGGATGACCTGTGTAGTATCTTAAATTCTCAAACTAGTTTTCCCATCAGGCTACTATCTCTTAAGGCTTCTCATTAAATCATCGTGGGTCTTGTGACCTACAGTTTCTTTTCATTTCATTGAGGCTGAGTCAAAAGTTCTACTTTCACACTTAATCCTTTGGTGGCCAGAGTACCAGGAAGGTTTATTTTTAAGGTACCATTTTTTGTATTTATTGGTCAAACATTATTTTCAGTGTGATCTTGAAAGCCTGTACAAATATTATTCTGTTTGGTTTTTTGTTTCCTTCAGTAAAGTCACTGGCCCAAGTCAATATGTCCCAATTGTCGTGATGGGGTAAGGTAACAGTTTCTTTCTTAATATGGATTGGTTAAGCACATATCTGTTCTAACCTAGCTGGAATATATCTGTGACATTTTTTAACAGGGAGATTATGCATATCTTCTTTTCTGTCTCAAAAGAGGGTCCCACAGGTCTAGGACACAGAGCTCTGAGATCTGGTGCTCGTGTTTCTGAGAAGGCTCAATGAGGCTTTTACTGGGAGTGGAAAAAGCTTTAAACTGGCACCAACTACAGCTGCTGGAACCACTGTCCTTGCCCTGATGAAATGCATTGCTGTGTGACACTCAAAGGAACAGGATGTAACCATCCTGTCCCCCCCCTCCAGTCCCCCAGTCTGCCTCTAACCCCCTTATCGACAGAAGACAATAGGGAACCAGCGGGCAAAGAAGTCTGGTTTCAGAATCTCAGTTCAGACCAGGGAAGAGAAAGGGTTAATCAGAGAGGTGATAGCTGAATAACCAGCTCACTCACAATCAATAAACGAGGCTGCCCTAGTCATGGGATGGGAATCTTTTATGTGTCTTGCTGACGGTGACTTTGAACATGGAACAACCTTTGGACATGGAAACACTTTTACCCACTCTGAAAACATACATACAATTAAATGTGAACATTTTTCTTAATCTGGGCAAAAAAATATCAACCTATATGTAGCACTTATTAATTTGTAAAGAAAAACACATTTTATTCCTTTTTTAATACAATAAAAGATAGATACAGCTTTTTGAGACTCAATTTTTTAATAGATTGGCTGCTATTTCATTTTTGATGTTCATGTAGTAACAGTTTGGCCACTGGGGGGCCTTTAAGCTGGCTTTTGTGCCTTTCACCACCACACAGAATGTCAAATATGTCCTCACTTGACAGCAACAAGATGCCACAAGCTTATCTTAAGTTCTCCCTTCCCAAAATGGAATCAGCCACCCTCCAAGAAGCCAAGAAACCTTGAAGAGGAGAACAGTATTAGAAACCAATCTCTGGGACCAAGTGAGGATCATTAGTTGTTTCTCATGAGTGTAATTATTACTGAGGTAACCCTGCTTCAAGCCACTTCAGAGGAAGAGCCAGAAAATACTTTAAAAAAAAAAAAGTTAATAATTTTTAAACTTCCCATAAAGAAAATCTCAGGACCAGATGACTTCACTGGTGAATTCTACCAACCATTTAAAGGAGAGTAAACACCACTCTTTCACAAACTCTTCCAAAATATAGAGAGGAGGGGACAGTTCTCAACTAATTCTATGAGGCCAGTACTACCCGGATACTAAAACCAGACAAAGACACTATAAGAAAACTATAGACCAATATCTCTTATGAATATAGACACAAAAGTCCTCAACAAAATACAACCAAACTGAATACAACATATAAAAAAGAATTATACAACATGACCAAGCAGAATTTATTCCAGGATTGCAAAGTTGGTTCAACATGTGAAAATCAATTAATGTAATACACCATATTAATAGAATAAAGGAGAAAAAAAACACATGGTCATCTCAACAGATGCAGAAAAAGCATTTGATAAGATCCAGGACCTTTTCATGATAAAAAAAAAAAGAAACCCTCAATAAATTAGGATAAGAAAGGAATTTCCTCAAATTGATAAAGGGCATCTATGAAAAACCCATGATTAACATCATATTTAATGGTGGAAGACTGGGGCTTTCTTCTTAAGGTCAGGAATAAGACAAGGATGCTTCTCTTGCCAATTCTATTCAATATTGTACTAGAGATTCTAGCCAGGGCAATTTAGCAAGAAAATAAATAAAAGACATTCAGATTAGAAAAGATGAAGTAAAACTATCTCTGTTCACAGATGACCTAATCTTCTACATAGAGATTTCCAAGGAATCAAAACACACACACACACAAAACCAAACAAACAAAAAAAAAACCAGCACTAATAAATGATTTCAGCAAATCTGCAGGATATAAGATCATTATACAAAACTCAGCAGTATTTCTACAAACTAGCAATGAATAATCTGAAAATGAAATTAAGAAAGCAATTCCTTTACAATAGCACCCAAAAGTATAAATACTTAGGGATAAATTTAACAAAAGAAAGGCAAGACTTGTACACTGAAAACTACAAAACGTTGAAAAAAATTTTTTTAATCTGAATAAATGGGAAGACATCCTTGTTCGTAGATTGGAAGACTTAATATTATTAAAATGACAATATTCCCCAACTTTATCTACAAATTAAATGAAATCCCTATCAAAATTCCAACTTCCTTTTCTTCAGAAATTGACAGCAAGTACTAGCATAAATATGTACACATAAATCAATGCAATAAAATTGATGGTGTAGCAGTAAACCCAGACATCTATGATCAGTTGATTTTCATCAAGAGTGACAAGACAATTCAAAAGGGAAAGGATAGTCTTTAAACAATTGGTATGTAACAACTGTATGGCAACATGCAAAAGAACAAATTTGAACCCTTACTTCACACAATATACAAACCTCAAAATGGATCAAAGATCTAAATGTGAGAGCTAAAGCTATAAAACTCTTAAAGAAAACAAAGGAATAAATTTTATGACCTTGGGTTGGACAGTGATTTCTTAGATATGACACATAAACACAAGCAACCAAAGAAAAAATAGATAAACTGACCTTCATCAAAATTAAAAACTTTTGTACTACAAAATTATACCACCATCAAAGTGAAAGGACAATCCACAGAATGGGAGCAAATACTTGCAAATCATATATCTGATAAGGATCTAGTATCCAACAATAAAAAGACAAATAATCTAAATTTATAATGGGCAAATTTCTCCAAAGAAAATAAAACAAATATCCAATATGCATTATTCTAGGGTCACTTACATTCAGTGATGTCCTGGGAAATATTTGATAACCAGCTCTCTGAAAAGTGGCTTGATATGTAGCAAGCCAATTTCTGTGGTATAAATACTCCCATAAGGATTGATTTCAAGCTCCCAACATGATGTCACTGAATGTGGAGTTGGAAAGAGATGCTTGCAATCAGCTTCCATGAGCCAGTACAAGCTGGCTCCACTATATAATATGTAATATATAACATATATGCATGTAAAAAATTATGTAATAATTACATGCAATTATGATAATTATAACATACTTATATTAAGAATTATAATAATTCTTAATTCTGTTTTAGTTATATAAACTCTGATGCCCACTGTTGTTCATTTTCATTGAGGAGTATTAGTACCCTATCAGAGAACATTTTATACTTGGTTTTTGCTATGGCAGGATAGTGAAATTGACTCTACAAGTCTAAATTGTGATCAAAGCGGGAAAAAGTGAACAGTTCTGTCTAAAAGCCTTTCATTTAGCTGCAGTAGGTCTGCCATCAATCGCTCAATGCATGGTTTTCTGTACATGTTAATAAGCGGGAACCCACTGAACAAATTCACTTTGCATGGACTATCCATAACAATAGAAATTCTAGTAATACAATTAAAGTATAAATTTATAAATGAACTTCCAAAATTATTTGTTGTTAAGCCTGACACAACTGCGAATTGTCATCAACATTAATGGCAAAGACCAAACTAAACAAGACAGAAAATAGAATATATAATCTTCAAATGCACTTTTAGATGTATCCAAATCAACTTGAACTTTACTCTGTCATTTTCTATTGAATCTTGATTAAAGGCATATTATTTAGATTTCCCTCTTTCATGAACTTTTTTCTTTTTTTTTTTTTTTTTTTTTAAAGATTTTATTTATTTATTTGACAGAGAGAGATACAGCGAGAGAAGGAACACAAGCACGGGGAGTGGGAGAGGGAGAAGCAGGCTTCCCGCCGAGCAGGAAGCCCGACGCGGGGCTCGATCCCAGGGCCCTGGGATCATGACCTGAGCCGAAGGCAGACGCTTAACGACTGAGCCACCCAGGCACCCTCATGAACTTTTTTCTTGCTTTTTAAAAACATTTTCTTGGGGCGCCTGGGTGGCTCAGTTGGTTAAGCGACTGCCTTCAGCTCAGGTCATGAACCCGGAGTCCTGGGATCGAGTCCCGCATCGGGCTCCCGGCTCAGCGGGGAGCCTGCTTCTCCCTCTGACTCTCTCCGCTTTCATGCTGTTTCTCTCTCTCTCTCTCTCAAGTAAATGAATAAATAAAATCTTAAAAAAAAAAAAAAAAAAACACCATTTTCTTGGAGCAAGATGGCGGAGGAGTAGGAGACCTGGATTTTGTCTCCTCTCAGGAATTCAGCTGGATAGGGATCAAACCATTCTGAACACCTACAAACCCAACAGGAGATCGAAGAAAGGAATAGCAACAACTCTCTGAACAGAAAAGCGACCACTTTCTGGAAGGTAGGACGTGCGGAGAAGTGAATCCGAGGCGATATTCGGGAGGATAGACGGCGGGGGAGGGGCCTCTGTCAGCCGCTCTGGCAAGTGATAGAGCCGCGGAGCACAAAAGCGGAACTTTTAAAAGTCGGCTCCGCTGAGGGACGTCACTCTGGTGGCTAAGCGGGGGGTGGAACCCTCCGGGACAGTGTGGTCTCAGGACCCTCGGGGTCACAGAAAGACCGGGGGTGCCTGAGTGCGGCAGAGCTCCCAGGTAACGGAGCAGGGAAGCCGGCTGCAGAGGCGGAGCCCAGCCCGGGCTCTCAGCTCGGGGTTGCCCTAAACCGTGATCCGCGGCACAGTCGGGCCCCTGCTCCTCCAGCGGGGACCCAACAAGCGGCAGATCCGGGGAGACTCCCCTTCCTCCCCCGGGAGGAGCCGCGCGGGAGTGCACCGCAGGGATCTGCTGGGTTTGGAGACTCCACCCGGGGTCAGGTGCCAGAGAGAGAAACGCGCGGTCACAGGCCGGGCGAGCACGGAGGGCGGCCAGAGTCGGGGAAGACGGGAGTGACTGACAGCTTTTCTCTGGGGGCTCACTGAGGGGCGGGGCCCCGAGTTCTCGGCTCCTCCGAGGCGGAGATTGGGAGGCCGCCATCTTCACTCTCCGCCTCCAAAGCTGCACGGAAAGCTCGCAGGGAACAAAAGCCCCGGAGAGCAACCCCGAGCAGATTACTTAGCCGGGAGGGGGCAAGGGCGGGGCACTTCCGCCTCCGGCAGAGACATTTGGAAACCACGGCAACAGGCCCCTCCCCAGAAGATCAGCGAGAACAGCCAGCCAAGGCCAAGTTTACCGATCAATGAGAACAGCAGAACTCCAGCGCTAGGGGAATACTGCACATAGAATTCCTGGCTTTTTTACCATGATTCTGTAGTCTTTCAAAGTTAATTCTTTTTTTAACTGTCTTTTTTTTTGAATTTTTCTTTTTCCCTTTTTCAACCAACATCTTATCAATCGCTTTTTTAAAAAACATTTTTATTTTTCATTTTTAGAGTCATAATCTATCCCTTCATAGTAGTTACCGTTATTTTTGGCATATATATATATATATAAGTTGTTCTCTCTTTAAAATTTTGAGATAGTTTCTTCTAACACATCAAAATATATCCTAAATCTCTAGTGTATGGTTTTGTTCTACTCTCCCGCCTGATCACATTCTCTCCCTGTTTTTTCTTTCTTTCTTTTTTTAAATCCTCTTTTCTTTTTTCAAACAACTTCTTATCAATTCCTTTTATAAAATTTTTTTATAATTTTCATCTTTACAGTCATATTCCATCCCTTGATCATACCAACCCTTATTTTTGTACATATATAAGTTTTTCTTTCTTTAAAATTTTGGGAGACACTATCTTCTAACAGACCAAAATACACCCAAAATCTAGTGTGTGGCACTGATCTATGTACTAGCCTGATCATATTTGATCATATTCTGGTTTTTTTGTTTGTTTTGTTCTGGGTTTTTTTTTCTGTTTTTATCTTTTTCTTTTTCTTTTTTCTTTCTTTCCCTTTCTTTTTCCCCTGGCTTCAGGTCTTTTCTGATTTGTTTAGAGTATATTTTCTGGGGACGTTGTTACCCTGCTAGCATTTTGTTCTCTCATTAATCTATTCTCCTCTGGACAAAATGACAAGATGGAAAAAATTACCTCAACAAAAAGAACAAGGGGTAGTACCGACTGCCAGGGAACTACTCAATACGGACATTAGTACGATGTCGGATCTAGAGTTCAGAATTATCACTTTAAAGATACGAGCTGGGCTTGAAAAAAGCATGGGAGTTATTAGAGAAATGCTTTCTGGAAAAATAAAAGAACTAAAATCTAACCAAGTTGAAATCAAAAAGGCGATTAATGAGGTGCAATCAAATATGGGGGCGCTAACTGCTAAGGATAAATGAGGCAGAAGAAAGAATCAGTGATATAGAAGACCAAATGATGGAAAATAAAGAAGCTGAGAAAAAGAGAGATAAACAGCTACTGGATCACGAGGGCAGGATTCAAGAGCTAAGTGATACCATAAGACAAAACAACATGAGAATAATTGGGATCCCAGAAGAAGAAGAAAGAGAGAGGGGGGCAGAAGGTATAGTGGAGCAAATTATAGCAGAGAACTTCCCTAATTTGGGGAAGGAAACAGGCATCAAAATCCAGGAGGCACAGAGAACCCCTCTCAAAATCATTAAAAATAGGTCAACACCCCGACATCTAATCGTAAAACTTACGAGTCACAGAGACAAAGAGAAAATCCTGAAAGCAGCCTGGGAGAAGAGATATGTAACCTACAAGGGTAGAAACATTAGATTGGCAACAGACCTATCCACAGAGACCTAGCGGGCCAGAAAGGACTGGCAGGATATATTCAGAGCACTAAATGAGAAAAATATGCAGCCAAGAATACTATATCCAGCTAGGCTGTCATTGAAAATAGAAGGAGAGATAAAAAGCTTCCAGGACAAACAAAAACTAAAGGAATTTGCAAACACAAAACCAGCCCTACAACAAATATTGAAAGGGGTCCTCTAAGCAAAGAGAGAGCCTAAAAGCAACATAGACCAGAAAGGAACACAGACAATATACAGTAACAGTCACCTTACAGGCAATATAATGGCACTAAATTCCTATCTTTCAGCAGTTACCCTGAATGTAAATGGGCTAAATGCCCCAATCAAAAGACACAGGCTATCAGATTGGATTAAAAAACAAGACCCATCGACATGCTGTCTGCAAGACACTCATTTTAGACCCAAAGACACCCCCAGATTGAAAGTGAGGGGGTGGAAAACCATTTACCATGCTAATGGACACCAAAAGAAAGCTGGGGTGGCAATCCTTATATCAGACAAATCAGATTTTAAACCAAAGACTGTAATAAGAGATGAGGAAGGACACTATATCCTACTTAAAGGGTCTATCCAACAAGAAGATCTAACAATTGTAAATATCTATGCCCCTAACATGGGAGCAGCCAATTATATAAGGCAATTAATAACAAAAGCAAAGAAACACATTGACAACAATACAATAACAGTGGGGGACTTTAACACCCCCCTCACTGAAATGGACAGATCATCTAAGCAAAAGATCAACAAGGAAATAAAGACTTTAAATGACACACTGGACCAACTGGACTTCACAGACATATTCAGAACATTCCATCCCAAAGCAACGGAATACACATTCCTCTCTAGTGCCCATGGAACATTCTCCAGAATCGATCACATCCTAGGTCATAAATCAGGTCTCAACTGGTACCAAAAGATTGGGATCATTCCCTGCCTATTTTCAGACCACAATGCTTTGAAACTAGAACTCAATCACAAGAGGAAAGTTGGGAAGAACTCAAATACATGGAGGCTAAAGAGCATCCTACTAAAGAATGAATGGGTCAACCAGGAAATTAAAGAAGAATTAAAAAAATTTGTGGAAACCAATGAAAACAAAAACACAACTATTCAAAATCTTTGGGATGCAGCAAAGGCAGTCCTGAGAGGAAAGTATATAGCAATACAAGCCTTTCTCAAGAAACAAGAAAGGTCTCAAGTACACAACCTAACCCTACACCTAAAGGAGCTGGAGAAAGAACAGCAAATAAAGCCTAAACCCAGCAGCAGAAGAGAAATAATAAAGATCGGAGCAGAAATCAATGAAATAGAAACTAAAAGAACAGTAGAACAGATCAACGAAACTAGGAGCTGGTTCTTTGAAAGAGTTAACAAGATGGATAAACCCCTGGCCAGATTTCTCAAAAAGAAAAGAGAAATGACCCAAATCAACAAAATCATGAATGAAAGAGGAGAGATCACAACCAACACCAAAGAAATACAAACAATCATAAGAACATATTATGAGCAACTCTATGCCAGCAAATTAGATAACCTGGAAGAAATGGATGCATTCCTAGAGATGTATCAACTACCAAAACTGAACCAGGAAGAAATTGAAAACCTGAACAGACCTATAACCACTAAGGAAATTGAAGCAGTCATCAAAAATCCCCCAACAAACAAAAGCCCAGGGCCAGATGGCTTTCCAGGGGAATTCTACCAAACACTTAAAGAAGAATTAATACCTATTCTTCTGAAACTGTGCCAAAAAATAGAAATGGAAGGAAAACTTCCAAACTCGTTTTATGTGGCCACCATTACCTTGATCCCCAAACCAGACAAAGACCCCATCAAAAAGGAGAATTACAGACCAATATCCCTGATGAACATGGATGCAAAAATTCTCACCAAAATACTAGCCAATAGGATCCAACAGTACATTAAAAGGATTATTCACCACGACCAAGTGAGATTGATCCCTGGGCTGCAAGGTTGGTTCAACATCCACAGATCAATCAACATGATACAGTACATTAACAAAAGAAAGAACAAGAACCATATGATCCTCTCAATAGATGCAGAAAAAGCATTTGACAAAGTACAGCATCCTTTCTTGATCAAAACTCTTCAGAGTATAAGGATCAAGGGTACATACCTCAATATCATAAAAGCCATCTATGAAAAACCTACAGCGAATATCATTCTCAATGGGGAAAAACTGAGAGCTTTCCCCCTAAGGTCAGGAACGCGGCAGGGATGTCCACTATCACCACTGCTATTCAACATAGTATTAGAAGTCCTAGCCACAGCAATCAGACAACAAAAAGAAATCAAAGGCATCCAAATCGGCAAAGAAGAAGTCAAACTCTCAGTCTTTGCAGATGATATGATACTTTATATGGAAAACCCAAAAGACTCCACCCTAAGACTGCTAGAACTCACACAGGAATTCAGTAAAGTGGCAGGATAGAAAATCAATGCACAGAAATCAGTGGCATTCCTATACACCAACAACAAGACAGAAGAAAGGGAAATTAAGGAGTCGATCCCATTTACAATCGCACCCAAAACCATAAGATACCTGGGAATAAATCTAACCAAAGAGGCAAAGGATCTGTACTCAGAAAACTATAAAATACTCATGAAAGAAATGGAGGAAGACACAAAGAGATGGAAAAACGTTCCATGCTCATGGATTGGAAGAACAAATATTGTGAAGATGTCAATGCTACCTAGAGCAATCTACACATTCAATGCAATCCCCATCAAAATACCATCCACTTTTTTCAAAGAAATGGAACAAATAATCCTAAAACTTGTATGGAACCAGAAAAGACCCCGAATAGCCAGAGGAATGTTGAAAAAGAAAAGCAAAGCTGGCGGCGTCACAATTCCAGACTTCCAGCTCTATTACAAAGCTGTGATCACCAAGGCAGTATGGTACTGGCACAAAAACAGACACATAGATCAGTGGAACAGAATAGAGAGCCCAGAAATGGACCATCAACTCTACGGTCAACTCATCTTTGACAAAGCAGGAAAGAAGGTCCAATGGGAAAAAGACAGTCTCTTCAACAAATGGTGTTGGGAAAATTGGACAGCCACATGCAGAAGAATGAAACTGGACCATTTCCTTACACCACACACAAAAATAGACCAAATGGTTGAAAGACCTCAATGTGAGACAGGAGTCCATCAAAATCCTAAAGGAGAACACAGGCAGCAACCTCTTCGACCTCAGCCGCAGCAACTTCTTCCTAGAAACATCGCCAAAGGCAAGGGAAGCAAGGGCAAAATGAACTATTGGGACCTCATCAAGATAAAAAGCTTCTGCACAGCAAAAGAAACAGTCAACAAAACTAAAAGACAACTGACAGAATGGGAGAAGATATTTGCAAATGGCATATCAGATAAAGGGCTAGTATCCAAAATCTATAAAGAACTCATCAAACTCAACACCCAAAGAACAAAGAATCCAATCAAGAAATGGGCAGAAGACATGAACAGACATTTTTCCAAAGAAGACCTCCAAATGGCCAACAGACACATGAAAAAGTGCTCAACATTGCTTGGCATCGGGGAAATCCAAATCAAAACCTCAATGAGATACCACCTCACACCAGTCAGAATGGCTAAAATTAACAAGTCAGGAAAGGACAGATGTTGGCGGGGATGCAGAGAAAGGGGAACCCTCCTACACTGTTGGTGGGAATGCAAGCTGGTGCAGCCACTCTGGAAAACAGTAGGGAGGTTCCTCAAAAATTGAAGATAGAGCTACCATATGATCCAGCAATTGCACTACTCCGTATTTACCCCAAAGATACAAATGTAGGGATCTGAAGGGGTACGTGCACCCTGATGTTTATAGCAGCAATGTCCACAGTAGCCAAACTGTGGAAAGAGCCAAGATGTCCATTGACAGATGAATGGATAAAGAAGAGGTGGTATATATATATATATATATATATATATATACACAATGGAATATTATGCAGCCATCAAAAGGAATGAGATCTTGCCATTTGCAACGACGTGGATGGAACTGGAGGGTGTTATGCTGAGCGAAACAAGTCAATCAGAGAAAGACATGTATCATATGACCTCACTGATATGAGGAATTCTTAATCTCAGGAAACACACTGAGGGTTGCTGGAGTGGGGGGTGGGGTGGGAGGGATGGGATGGCTGGGTGATAGACACTGGGGAGGGTATGTGCTATGGTGAGCACTGTGAATTGTGCAAGACTGTTGAATCTCAGATCTGTACCTCTGAAACAAATAATACATTATATGTTAAAAAAAAAAAAAAAGAAGATAGCAGGAGGGGAAGAATGAAGGCGGGGAAGTCGGACAGGGAGACGAACCATGAGAGACAATGGACTCTGAAAAAGAAACTGAGGGTTCTAGAGGGGAGGGAGGTGGGAGGATGGGGTAGCCTGGTGATGGGTATTAAAGAGGGCACGTTCTGCATGGAGCAGTGGGTGTTATGTTATGAATCATGGAACACTACATCAGAAACTAATGATGTAATGTATGGTGATTAACATAACAATAAAAAAATTTAAAAAAAAGAAAGCAGGACTACCTATACTAGTTTCAGACAGAGCAAGCTTCAAAGCAAGGAAAGTTATTAGGATAAAGAAGGGCGTTATATAATGATAAAGGGGTCAATTCTCAAAGAAGACAAAATAATCCTCAAGGTCTATGCACCCAACAACAGAGTTGTCAAGTTTTACATGAGGCAAAAACTGATAGAACTGCAAGGAGAAATATATGCATCCACTCTTATAGTCTGAGACTTCAACACGCCTCTATCATCATCAATCAACTGAAAATAATTGACATCTATAGACTACTTCATTTGACAACAGCAGATACACATCCTTCTCAAACTTACATGAAACATTTACCAAGATAGACCACATTCTGTGCCACAAAACATTACCAAATTTAAAAATACATAAACCATACAATATCTGTTCAGATCACAATGTAGTTAAACTAGAAATCAATAACAGAAAGGTAACTGGAAAATCCCAAAATACATGGAGAACAAAAAACACACTTCTAAATAACACATGGTCAAAAAAGAATATTCAAGAGAATTTAAAAAATATTTTGAACTAAATAAAAACACAACTTATCTCAAAATTTGTAGGATGCAGCAAAAGCAGTGCTTATAGAGAAATTTATAGTATTGATTGTGTATATTAAAAAAGAAGAAAGTTCTAAAATCAATAACCTAAGTTTCCACCTTAGGAAGTTATAAAAAAAAAAAAAGAGCAAATTAAACCCTATATAAGCAGACAAAAAGAAATAATAAGAACTAGAGCAGAAATCAGTGATATTGAAAACAAATCAATAGAGAAAATAATCAAAACCAAAAGCTGATTCTTTGAAAAGCTTAATAAAACTGATTAGCCTCTAGCCAGGCTTACCAAGAAAAAAAGAGAAAACACAAATTACTAATAGCAGGTATGAATGAAGGGAATCACTACATATTTCAAGACATCAAAAGGATAATAAAGGAATGCTATGAACAACTCCATGCCTACCAATTTGATAACTTAGATGAAATGGACAAATTCCTTAAAAGACCCAATCTGCCAAAACTCACACAAGAAGAAATAGACAATCTGACTAAGGCTATATCTATTAAGGCAATTGAATCAATAATTAATAACCTTCCAAAACAGAAAGTGC
Organism: Mirounga angustirostris; assembly: GCF_029215605.1. Lineage (NCBI taxonomy): Eukaryota > Metazoa > Chordata > Mammalia > Carnivora > Phocidae > Mirounga > Mirounga angustirostris. The sequence goes on from NW_026991716.1 coordinate 37,559,253, forward strand.
CAGGCCCAGGTGGGTTCAGTTGCAAATTCTACCAAATTTTTAAGGATGAAATTATACCAATTCTCTACAATCTCTTCCGGAAGATAGAATCACAGAGCCTACTACCTACTCATTCTATCAGGCCAGAATTACCCTCATACTAAAACCAGACAAAGACATTACAGGAAAAGAAAACTACAGATCAATATCTCTCATGAACATGAATGCAATGATCTTCAACAAAACATTACCAAATCATATTCAACAATATACAAAAATAATTATAAACAATAACCAAATAGATTTACTCCAGGTATGCAAGGCTGGTTTCAACATTTGAAAATCATTTAATGTAATTTATTACATCAACAGGCTAAAGAAGAAAAATCACATGATCAGATCAATAAATACAGAAAAAGCATTTGACAAAATTCAACACTCACTTATGAAAATTTTCAGCAAACTAAGAATAGAAGAGAACTTCCTTAACTTGATCAAGAACATTAAAAAAAATAACCCTATGGATAACATCATACTTAATGGTGAAAGGTGAAAAATTTTCTCACTAAATCAGAAAAAGGCAAGGATGTCCCATCCAACTACTGCTCTTCAACATTGTACTGGAAGTCCTTGTTAATGGAATAAGACAAGAAAAGGAAATAAAAGGTATATAGATTGAGAAGGAAGAAAAAAACTGTTCGCAGATGACATGATCATCTATGTAAGAATCAGAAAGAATCAGTAACAACAACAACAACAACAACAACAAACCCTCCTGGAACTAGTAAGCAATTACAACAAAGTTGCAGGTTATAAAGTTAACATACAAAAGTCAATTGCTTTTCTATATATCAGTGATGAACAAACGGAATTTGAAACTAAAAATACAATACCATTTACATTATCACCACCAAAAATGGAATACTTAGGTATAATCTAACAAAGTATGTACACAATCCATATGATAAAAACTATAAAACCCCAATTTAAAAAATCAAAGAAGAGCTAAATAAATGGAGAGATGTTCCATGTTCATGTATAGCAAGATTCAATACTGTCAAAATATCAGTTCTTTCCAGCTGATCTATAGATTCAATGCAATCTGAATAAAAATCCCAGCAAGTTATTCTGTGGATCTTGGCAAAATGATTCTAAAGTTCATATGGAGAGGCAAAAGACCCAAAGTAGCCAATGCAATATTGAAGGAGAAGAACAAAATTGGAGGACTGAGACTACCCAATATCAAGACTTTCTATAAAAAGCTACAGTAATCAAGACAATGTGCTATTGGTGAAAGAACAAATAGATCAATGAAGCCAAATAGAGAGCTCAGAAATAAACCCATGTAAATATAGTCAACTGATCTTTAACAAAGGAACAAAAGCAATACAATGAAGAAAAGATACTCTTTTCATCAAATGGTGCTAGACATTCACATGCAAAAGATGAATTTAGACACAGACATTATACCTTTCACAAAAATTAACTCAAAATGGGTCATACACCTAAATGTAAAACATAAAATTAGAAAACTCCTAGAAGATAACCTTGGGTATTGTGATGACTTTTTAGATACATTGTAAAAGACATGATCCACGAAAGAATAATTGATATAGCTGAACTTCATTAAAATTAAAAACTTATGGGAGCCTGGCTGTCTCAGTCAGTAGAGATGTGGTTCTTGATCTTGGGGTCATGAGTTTGAGCCCCATGTTGGGTGTAGAGCCTACTAAAAAAAAAAAGAAAGAAAGCTTATGCTCTGTCAATGACACTGTCAAGAGAAGGAAAAGACAAGTCACAAACTATAAGAAAATATTTGCAAAATATATATCTGATAAAGGGCTATTATACAAAACATTTAAATAACTTCCAAAGGGCAACAAAAAGAAAATGAACAATTCAATTTAAAAATGAGCAAAAAACCTGAACAGACATCTCCTCAAAGAAGATGTACAGATGGCAAATAAACACGCAAAAAGATGCTCCACATCATATGTCATTAGGGAATTGCAAATTAAAACAACAATGAGATTCCACTACACATCTATTAGAATGGCCCAAATCCAAAACACTGACAACACCCAATGCTATTAGGATGTGGAGCAACAGGAACTCTCATTCACTGCTTGTGGGAATGCAAAAGGGCACAGCCACTTTGGAAGACTGGTGGCTTCTTATACAGCTAAACATACTTTTACCATAGAATTCAGCAGTCATATGCCTTGGTATTTACCCAAAGGAGTTGAAAACTTATGTCCACACAAAAAGCTGCATGTGGAGGGGCACCTGGGTGGCTCAGTTGGTTAAGCATCCTATTCTTGGTTTCAGCTCAGGTCATGATCTCAAGGTTGTGTTAGGCTCCCTGCTCAGCAGGGAGTCTGCTGGAGATTCTCTCTCTCCCTCTGCCCCTTACTCCTGCTCTCAAATAAATAAATAAATCTTAAAAGAAAGTTGCACATGGATATTTATAGCAGCTTTATTTATAATTGCCCAAACTTGAAAGCAACCAAGATATCCTTCAGTATGTAAAGGTATACATAAACTGTGGTACATCCAGACAATGAAATGTTACTCAGCACTAAAAAGAAATAAGTTATCAAGTGCACTAAAAAGAAATAAGCTATCAAGTCATGAAAAGACATGGAGAAAACTTTTTTAAAAAAAGATTTTCATTGGGGTGCCTGGGTGGCTCAGTCGTTAGGCATCTGCCTTCGGTTCAGGTCATGATCCCAGGGTCCTGGGATCGAGCCCCGCATTGGGCTCCCTGCTCAGTGGGAAGCCTGCTTCTCCCTCTCTCTCTCCTGCTCCCCCTGCTTGTGTTCCTTCTCTCACTGTGTCTCTCTCTGTCAAATAAATAAATAAAATTTTATTTATTTATTTGACATAGAGAGAGCGAGAGTCAGAGAAAGAGAGAGCGAGCATGAGCAGGGGGAAGGACAGAGGGAGAGGGTGAAGCAGGCTCTCCACTGGGCAGGGAGCCTGACTCGGGGCTTGATCCCAGGACCCCAGGATTATGACCCAAGCCAAAGGCAGACGCTTAAATGTCTGAGCCACCCAGGCACCCTAAGACATAGAAAAAACTTAAATGTATATTGCTAAGTGAAAGAAACCAATCTGAAAAGGCTACATACTGTGTAATTCCAACTACATAACATACTATGGGGACAGTAAAAAAGATCAGTGATTGCCAAGGGTTAGGTGGGGAAAGAGGGACCACAGAGGATTTTTAGGGCAGTAAAACTATTATGTATACTATAACGGTAGATACGTGTCATTACACATTTGTCCAAATCTGTAGAATATACAACACCAGAAGTGAATCCTAATGTAAACTATGGACTTTGGGTGGTACTGATGTGTCAGTGTAGGTTCGTTGATTGCAACAAATGTACCACTCTGGTGGGGGATGTTGATAACGGGGGACTCTGTGGGGTGGTCAAGGGGTATATGGGAATTCTTGGTACCCTCTGCTCAATTTTGTTGTGAACCTAAACAATTAAAGACTATTAAAAAATGCATGCACATGGTAACAAAAATTTCCAAGCAGTTTAGAAGTATAAACTGAAAAGTAAAAGTAAAAAATCATTCTTGTCCTTTCTTAACCTCCATGTTCTCTCCTCAAAGGCAACCTCTATTAACTGATTTTTATATATTCTTTCATAAAATGTTATACCTTTATAAGAGCATATACTTCTATCTTTTAACATTTTTTACACAAAACACACCATGCATGGTCTTGCTTTTTTTTTTTTTTTTCTGATCTTGGAGATTGCTGATCTTGGAGATTGCCTGATCTTGGAGATTGCTCTTTATCTACATGTGGAGATTGGACTAATTCTTTTACATTTTATTTTATTGCAGTTCACTCAACCACTTCCTTAATGATTGTGAAAGTTTTAAAAGGCTCTTACCAATAGTGATGCAATAAACTTCCTTGTAATTTTGTGGCACATCTATAGGCAGATTTTTAGCTGTAAAATTGCTGGGTTGGTAGGTACGTGCATTTCTATTGATGTCAAAATTGTCTTCTTCAGAGTTTACACCAACTTGTACTCCTAATAACCAACAGTGCATGGGGTGCCCACACCTTTGTTAATACTAAATGTTATCAACATTTCCAGTTTTTTACCAATTTAGTAAGTCCAGGTTATATTGTCGTGTTGTTTTGTTTGCATCTTTTCAGTTACAAGGAAGGGTGATCCTCTTTCAGTGTTGACAGACTGTTTACATTGCTTTTTTTTTCTGTAATCTGCTTTTTCACGTCCTTTGCACATTCTTCATTAGTTTATTAGCTTTTTTCTTATTGACTTCGTTGAATCACGAATAGTTGAAAATTTTGAAGCAGAGATGTGCTTCAGAAAAAATGGTCTGGGAAGTGTGAGCAGTCTGGATTGAAGCAGACAGAATGTGAAGCAAGACGAGCTTCTGGAGGCTCCAAAAATCACCTGGAGAAAGGTGACAAGGGAAGAGGTGACATGGGAGATAGGACCAGTGAAGTGGCAGGAGGATGCAGGAGGATTGGGTTGAGGTAGAATTGACTGGCTGTGGCAGAAATGGGATGTGGAAGATGAGGGAGAGAAACAAGAACCATAGCTGACTCTAGCAGTAGCCACAGTGACTGGCAGATTAATGGGGCCAGTGACAATAGAGGGAGACCCTGGAGGAGTGGGAAGTCTGAGCTAGAGAGGAGGTGTGAGGATCCTCAGTCTGGGGGGGTGGGGGGAGGAATGCATCACAAATGCTAGGTGGTGTTCTCCATGTACACAAAGTCAGGGTCTTTTGCTTCATGGGAGCTGTGTGGCTCATGTGTCAGGGACCTCCCAGTAGACATGCATGGGAGGGGAGCATGGGAGGCTTGGCTGGAGCTGCTCATGGATCCTGTGATATCCTTTCAGATGCTCTAGAGTCTAAAAGGAAAGAGAGAAGAGAGAAGAGGCCCACCACAGCCAGGATGTAAGTTCAAGGCTAGATCATTCCTCCAGACTTTGAACCACATCTCCTAGAAGTGTGGATTCCTCAGACCAACAGCATGTTATGAAATATCTTACATGCCCACTCTGGAAAACAGTATGGAGGTTCCTCAAAAAGTTGAAAATAGAGCTACCTTATGATCCAGCAATTGCACTACTGGGTATTTACCCCAAAGATACAAAAGTAGGGATCCGAAAGGGTACGTGCACCCCGATGTTTATAGCAGCAATGTCCACAATAGCCAAACTGTGGAAAGAGCCAAGATGCCCATCGACAGATGAATGGATAAAGAAGATGTGGTATATATATACAATGGAATATTATGCAGCCATCAAAAGGAATGAGATCTTGCCATTTGCAACGACGTGGATGGAACTGGAGGGTGTTACGCTGAGCAAAATAAGTCAAACAGAGAAAGACATGTATCATATGATCTCACTGATATGAGGAATTCTTAATCACAGGAAATAAACTGAGGGTTGCTGGAGTGGGGGGTGGGGTGGGAGGGATGGGGTGACTGGGTGATAGACACTGGGGAGGGTATGTGCTCTGGTAAGCGCTGTGAATTGTGCAAGACTGTTGAACTTCAGATCTGTACCTCTGAAACAAATAATGCAATATATGTTAAGAAAAAAAAAGAAGAAGAAGAAGGTAGCAGGAGGGGAAGAATGAAGCGGGGGAAATCAGGAGGGGTAGATGAACCATGAGAGATGATGGACTCTGAAAAACAAACTGAGGGTTCTGGAGGGGAGGGGGGTGGGAGGATGGGTTAGCCTGGTGGTGGGTATTGAGGAGGGCACATTCTGCATGGAGCACTGGGTGTTATGCACAAACAACGAATCATGGAACACTACATCTAAAACTAATGATGTAATGTAGGGGATTAACATAAGAATAAAAAAAAAACAAAAAAAAGAAATATCTTGCATGCCAACATAAGGGCAAATTTTTTATTTTATAAAAAAATTACTTCTATCTTCTATGGTCATCATTTTATGTAAAGAAAAGGAATTTTGAAATGGCGTATGTTGTCTCGGATTGTGAGCGTAAGAACTACATCTGGTGATGGCAGGATATTGAGCTGGAGGAAACCAGAGGCCTGAGAACTTCAGGGAGCCCAGTCCCTATCTATCTGGGAGGCAGCACAGCTGTGTCATTACAAGGTAAGAATAAACCTCTAAGCTGGGTTAAGCACCGTTATCTGGGGTTTTTCTATTCTTTATAGCAGAATCCAATCCTAACGAATACAGCTCTCACTATTGAGAGTTTCATTAGGTATACAATTTTAGTTTATTTTCCCCAGGCACTTCGGTGATTTCATTCCATCACCACCTGGCTGGCCTTATTACAGCTGAGAAGTCTGTTATTTAACATTCTTCATAAATGGTGACTGCTTCCTCTCTGTTTTGTGCTCTTTAATTTCTTGACAATATGCCCAGATGTCGATTTCTTTTTGTTTACATTGCTTGGTTGATGATAGCCTGGGTCTGTGGCTTACTGACTTTTCATAGCTCTGGAGAATTTTCAGCCAATACATCTTCACAGATTGCTTCTCAAGTTGTTTATGCCTAGGATACGGAAAGCTCAAATGAGTGCTGCTCCCATCTGAGCAATAAGAAAAAACTAGGTAAGCTGTAGGGTCATGACTTTCCCTGAACCTAAAAGAAAGCTGAGGTTGCAAGGCAACCAAGTGACCCAAAACCCAAGGGAGGATAGGCCACTGTAAGTGGACCTGAGATGTGAGCCCTTGCTCATATACCCCACAGAAAGGGAGGAAGAGAGGCAGAATACCAAATGAGTGGGTAAGAACAATTCATTTAAGATTTTGACAAATTGTCAAACATCAAGTGCAGGCTGGCATGACTGCACAGGACTCCTGGGGTCCCAACACAAGAAAAGTGTTCACATTCACTTGCAATCTCTTTTCTAGGTGCTCATGAGAGAGACTGAAGGCAGAGAACCTTCCTCCAGCGTGAGGACCTAGAGAGAGGGAGTGGGAAATAGATCCTTATCTCTATGGAACAAAAGCATCAAACCACTGGCATGGGGGCAACAAGCCTGGTCAGCCTCAGGGAAGAGGCAAAGACCCCCTGAAGTTAAGGAAGTATATAAAAAAACATTTTCTGGCTGTCTAGAACACAAATGTGATGGTTGGAGCTCCAGCAGTCATTTTGGCCCACAAGATGAGGGGATTTGGAGGCTATGAGCTGGGATGCTGTGGCAGAGAGGAGGAATCAAAGTCCCTGATGATGAAAAACTACCATACCAGCCCTGAGATGCCTATTTCTGAACTTTTTAGTGAGAGACAAGAAACTACTATCTTACTAGAATTTTCTGTTACATTCACCCAACTAATTCTAACTAACCAGAACCAGACCTACAACTCATTTATAGAGAAACCTCATGTCCCTGGGACCTCCCTAGATCACGAACACTGAATGTAAACCAAGATTCAGCTAGGCCAGACAGTAACCTTGTCCTTATAAACTACAGTTGCTATTAAAAAAAAAAAATCGGGTGCCTGGGTGGCTCAGTCGTTAAGCATCTGCCTTCAGCTCAGGTCTTGATCCCAGGGTCCTGGGATCAAGCCCCGCATCCGGCTCCCTGCTCCGCGGGAAGCCTGCTCTCCCTCTCCCACTCCCCCTGCTTGTGTTCCCTCTCTTGCTGTGTCTCTCTCTGTCAAATAAATAAATAAAATCTTTAAAATAAAATCTTCCAGGTTAAAACTATCTTAGTGTAAAAGATATTACTAGGATAAAACTTTTTGAGTTTTAAGGCCTGAGGATAAGGAGTCTAAAAACTATGGCCTCCTTAGAATGCCACTTCCCACTTAATTGCCATATGAAGTCACAGAAACTTACCCAAAAATAAACCAGACAAATTGCTTCCCCTAGTGGTGACTTCAGATTTATACCAGGTTGTGACCTGAGGGTTTTGTTTTTGGATCCCCACCCCATCACACCCCTCAAAAATGTGAGTTTGGACAATTTTAAACTAATTTTCAAACTTTTTTTCTTTAAAACAAGTGAGTTGGTGTTTCTTTTATTTGATCATAGTGCAGTTACTGTGCGATGAATGACATTTTTCCCCCACTAAAACTTACTGGGCTAAGGGTTTCTGACATAATTATTTTATAAAAAAAGTTTAAAGTTGCCATTATCAGACTGGTTATTATATAAATAATTGGTGTCTATATAAATTGGTTCTTGTAATCCATATAAAATGGAAAATTGTGTGGACCAGTGCTATCATTCTACTTGGACCTTTTGGTAAAGTTTTAAAAACATAATATTTCTATAATAATTCTTCATGTAACTGAATTGATGGTTAATAATAAACTAGCCATATTTTATGAACTTATTAATTAATAAATTTTGGACTAATGCAATACTGGGAAAATGAATATTCCTATCTAAATATTTTTAAGAAAACTGAAGTTTAAAATTAAAATGGATTATGGTAAAAAAAATAATTCTAGTGTATATTAGGGACCGAATCTACATTAAAGACCTAATATATATTATTTATATGGTAATACACATACACACAGACGTACACACATATATGTACTTTTGACCAATGGAATAAAGAACTGAGGTTTTAGATAAAGTTTCAAAAACTTGTTCTTGTCTGTATTCTCCCTTTCATTTATCATATGAAATTACCCCTATAGTTATTAGAGACTCTCCCTAATCTATTCCTGAAGGTAGAACAGAAGTGCTTCTTTACAGTTTACTAGTATAGCGCAAAGATCATACTAAAAGGGAGGATACTCTGGACAGACACCATTTGAAATAAATGCCCAGATATTCAGGCTAAGTATTAGGAAGAATAAATACTGTTCTCATACAGTCCCCATCCGTTCTATACCTATGTGTACTTATCAAAATATAAAACATGCTGCTTTTTCCTAAAACCCAAAATGAAAAAGGAAACAAATCTATGGTGGACATTATCCACAGTAGAGACTTGGCTAATAGAAGCTTCTATAACCACTTTAGAGGAAGAGGAAATGTGGTGAATTCTGTGCTGACTCGTAAAGTCTCATTCCAATGGATATGTATTTTTGCTCATAATTCACTGGCCAAAGCAAATCACAGGACCATACTTGCTTCAAAGGGTACAGGGCACTGCAATCTCACAATGTGCCAGGAAAAAGGAGAGATTGAGCATTTGTGAATAGTTTTAAAATTAACAATATATGATATGTTTTAAGAATAAGAAAATGGGGGCGCCTGGGTGGCTCAGTTGGTTAAGCGGCTGCCTTCGGCTCAGGTCATGATCCTGGAGTCCCGGGATCGAGTCCCGCATCGGGCTCCCTGCTCGGCGGGGAGTCTGCTTCTCCCTCTGACCCTCCTCCCTCTCATGTGCTTGCTCTCTCTCATTCTCTCTCTCTCAAATAAATAAATAAAAATCTTTTAAAAAAAAAAAAAGAATAAGAAAATGTTTTTATTTTTATTTTTATTTATTTATTTTTAATTTTTTATTGTTATGTTAATCACCATACATTACATCATTAGTTTTAGATGTAGAGCTCCATGATTCATTGTTTGTGTGTAACACACAGTGCTCCATGCAGAACGTGCCCTCCTTAATACCCATCACCAGGCTACCCCATCCTCCCACCTCCCTCCCCTCTAGAACCCTCAGTTTGTTTTTCAGAGTCCATCGTCTCTCATGGTACGTCTCCCCCTCCGATTTCCCCCCCTTCATTCTTCCCCTCCTGCTATCTTCTTCTTCTTTTATTTTTTCTTAACATATATTGCATTATTTGTTTCAGAGGTACAGACCTGAGATTCAACAGTCTTGCACAATTCACAGCGCTTACCAGAGCACATACCCTTCCCAGTGTCTATCACCCAGTCACCCCATTCCTCTCACCCCACCCCCCACTCCAGCAACCCTCAGTGTGTTTCCTGAGATTAAGAATTCTTCATATCAGTGAGATCATATGATACATGTCTTTCTCTGTTTGACTTATTTCGCTCAGCATAACACCCTCCAGTTCCATCCACGTCGTTGCAAATGGCAAGATCTCATTCCTTTTGATGGCTGCATAATATTCCATTGCATATATATATACCACCTCTTCTTTATCCATTCATCTGTCAATGGACATCTTGGCTCTTTCCACAGTTTGGCTACTGTGGACATTGCTGCTATAAACATCGGGGTGCATGTACCCCTTCGGATCCCTACATTTGTATCTTTGGGGTAAATACCGAGTGGTGCAATTGCTGAGTTGTATGGTAGCTCTATTTCCAACTTTTTGAGGAACCTCCCTACTGTTTTCCAGAGTGGCTGCACCAGCTTGCATTCCCACCAACAGTGTAGGAGGGTTCCCTTTTCTCCACATCCCCGCCAACATCTGTCCTTTCCTGACTTGTTAATTTTAGCCATTCTGACTGGTGTGAGGTGGTATCTCACTGAGGTTTTGATTTGGATTTCCCTGATGCCAAGCGATGTTGAGCACTTTTTCATGTGTCTGTTGGCCATTTAGAGGTCTTCTTTGGAAAAATGTCTGTTCATGTCTTCTGCCCATTTTTTGATTGGATTCTTTGTTCTTTGGGTGTTGAGTTTGATGAGTTCTTTATAGATTTTGGATACTAGCCCTTTATCTGATATGCCATTTGCAAATATCTTCTCCCATTCTGTCGGTTGTCTTTTAGTTTTGTTCACTGTTTCTTTTGCTGTGCAGAAGCTTTTTATCTTGATGAAGTCCCAATAGTTCATTTTGCCCTTGCTTCCCTTGCCTTTGGCGATGTTTCTAGGAAGAAGTTGCTGCGGCTGAGGTCGAAGAGGTTGCTGCCTGTGTTCTCCTTTAGGATTTTGATGGACTCCTGTCTCACATTGAGGTCTTTCAACCATTTGGTCTATTTCTGTGTGTGGTGTAAGGAAATGGTCCAGTTTCATTCTTCTGCATGTGGCTGTCCAATTTTCCCAACACCATTTGTTGAAGAGACTGTCTTTTTCCCATTGGACCTTCTTTCCTGCTTTGTCAAAGATGAGTTGACCGTAGAGTTGATGGTCCATTTCTGGGCTCTCTATTCTGTTCCATTGATCTATGTGTCTGTTTTTGTGCCAGTACCATACTGCCTTGGTGATCACAGCTTTGTAATAGAGCTGGAAGTCTGGAATTGTGACGCCGCCAGCTTTGCTTTTCTTTTTCAACATTCCTCTGGCTATTCGGGGTCTTCTCTGGTTCCATACAAGTTTTAGGATTATTTGTTCCATTTCTTTGAAAAAAGTGGATGGTATTTTGATGGGGATTGCATTGAATGTGTAGATTGCTCTAGGTAGCATTGACATCTTCACAATATTTGTTCTTCCAATCCATGAGCATGGAACGTTTTTCCATTTCTTTGTGTCTTCCTCCATTTCTTTCATGAGTATTTTATAGTTTTCTGAGTACAGATCCTTTGCCTCTTTGGTTAGATTTATTCCCAGGTATCTTATGGTTTTGGGTGCGATTGTAAATGGGATCGACTCCTTAATTTCTCTTTCTTCTGTCTTGTTGTTGGTGTATAGGAATGCCACTGATTTCTGTGCATTGATTTTCTATCCTGCCACTTTACTGAATTCCTGTGTGAGTTCTAGCAGTCTTGGGGTGGAGTCTTTTGGGTTTTCCACATAAAGTATCATATCATCTGCAAAGACTGAGAGTTTGACTTCTTCTTTGCCGATTTGGATGCCTTTGATTTCTTTTTGTTGTCTGATTGCTGTGGCTAGGACTTCTAATACTATGTTGAATAGCAGTGGTGATAGTGGACATCCCTGCCGCGTTCCTGACCTTAGGGGGAAAGCTCTCAGTTTTTCCCCATTGAGAATGATATTCGCTGTAGGTTTTTCATAGATGGCTTTTATGATATTGAGGTATGTACCCTTGATCCTTATACTCTGAAGAGTTTTGATCAAGAAAGGATGCTGTACTTTGTCAAATGCTTTTTCTGCATCTATTGAGAGGATCATATGGTTCTTGTTCTTTCTTTTGTTAATGTACTGTATCATGTTGATTGATCTGTGGATGTTGAACCAACCTTGCAGCCCAGGGATCAATCTCACTTGGTCGTGGTGAATAATCCTTTTAATGTACTGTTGGATCCTATTGGCTAGTATTTTGGTGAGAATTTTTGCATCCATGTTCATCAGGGATATTGGTCTGTAATTCTCCTTTTTGATGGGGTCTTTGTCTGGTTTGGGGATCAAGGTAATGGTGGCCACATAAAACGAGTTTGGAAGTTTTCCTTCCATTTCTATTTTTTGGCACAGTTTCAGAAGAATAGGTATTAATTCTTCTTTAAGTGTTTGGTAGAATTCCCCTGGAAAGCCATCTGGCCCTGGGCTTTTGTTTGTTGGGGGATTTTTGATGACTGCTTCAATTTCCTTAGTGGTTATAGGTCTGTTCAGGTTTTCAATTTCTTCCTGGTTCAGTTTTGGTAGTTGATACATCTCTAGGAATGCATCCATTTCTTCCAGGTTATCTAATTTGCTGGCATAGAGTTGCTCATAATATGTTCTTATGATTGTTTGTATTTCTTTGGTGTTGGTTGTGATCTCTCCTCTTTCATTCATGATTTTGTTGATTTGGGTCATTTCTCTTTTCTTTTTGAGAAATCTGGCCAGGGGTTTATCCATCTTGTTAACTCTTTCAAAGAACCAGCTCCTAGTTTCGTTGATCTGTTCTACTGTTCTTTTAGTTTCTATTTCATTGATTTCTGCTCCGATCTTTATTATTTCTCTTCTGCTGCTGGGTTTAGGCTTTATTTGCTGTTCTTTCTCCAGCTCCTTTAGGTGTAGGGTTAGGTTGTGTACTTGAGACCTTTCTTGTTTCTTGAGAAAGGCTTGTATTGCTATATACTTTCCTCTCAGGACTGCCTTTGCTGCATCCCAAAGATTTTGAATAGTTGTGTTTTTGTTTTCATTGGTTTCCACAAATTTTTTTAATTCTTCTTTAATTTCCTGGTTGACCCATTCATTCTTTAGTAGGATGCTCTTTAGCCTCCATGTATTTGAGTTCTTCCCAACTTTCCTCTTGTGATTGAGTTCTAGTTTCAAAGCATTGTGGTCTGAAAATAGGCAGGGAATGATCCCAATCTTTTGGTACCAGTTGAGACCTGATTTATGACCTAGGATGTGATCGATTCTGGAGAATGTTCCATGGGCACTAGAGAGGAATGTGTATTCCGTTGCTTTGGGATGGAATGTTCTGAATATGTCTGTGAAGTCCAGTTGGTCCAGTGTGTCATTTAAAGTCTTTATTTCCTTGTTGATCTTTTGCTTAGATGATCTGTCCATTTCAGTGAGGGGGGTGTTAAAGTCCCCCACTGTTATTGTATTGTTGTCAATGTGTTTCTTTGCTTTTGTTATTAATTGCCTTATATAATTGGCTGCTCCCATGTTAGGGGCATAGATATTTACAATTGTTAGATCTTCTTGTTGGATAGACCCTTTAAGTAGGATATAGTGTCCTTCCTCATCTCTTATTACAGTCTTTGGTTTAAAATCTGATTTGTCTGATATAAGGATTGCCACCCCAGCTTTCTTTTGGTGTCCATTAGCATGGTAAATGGTTTTCCACCCCCTCACTTTCAATCTGGGGGTGTCTTTGGGTCTAAAATGAGTGTCTTGCAGACAGCATGTCGATGGGTCTTGTTTTTTAATCCAATCTGATAGCCTGTGTCTTTTGATTGGGGCATTTAGCCCATTTACATTCAGGGTAACTGCTGAAAGATAGGAATTTAGTGCCATTATATTGCCTGTAAGGTGACTGTTACTGTATATTGTCTGTGTTCCTTTCTGGTCTATGTTGCTTTTAGGCTCTCTCTTTGCTTAGAGGACCCCTTTCAATATTTGTTGTAGGGCTGGTTTTGTGTTTGCAAATTCCTTTAGTTTTTGTTTGTCCTGGAAGCTTTTTATCTCTCCTTCTATTTTCAATGACAGCCTAGCTGGATATAGTATTCTTGGCTGCATATTTTTCTCATTTAGTGCTCTGAATATATCCTGCCAGTCCTTTCTGGCCCGCTAGGTCTCTGTGGATAGGTCTGTTGCCAATCTAATGTTTCTACCCTTGTAGGTTACATATCTCTTCTCCCAGGCTGCTTTCAGGATTTTCTCTTTGTCTCTGTGACTCGTAAGTTTTACGATTAGATGTCGGGGTGTTGACCTATTTTTAATGATTTTGAGAGGGGTTCTCTGTGCCTCCTGGATTTTGATGCCTGTTTCCTTCCCCAAATTAGGGAAGTTCTCTGCTATAATTTGCTCCACTATACCTTCTGCCCCCCTCTCTCTTTCTTCTTCTTCTGGGATCCCAATTATTCTCATGTTGTTTTGTCTTATGGTATCACTTAGCTCTTGAATCCTGCCCTCGTGATCCAGTAGCTGTTTATCTCTCTTTTTCTCAGCTTCTTTATTTTCCATCATTTGGTCTTCTATATCACTGATTCTTTCTTCTGCCTCATTTATCCTAGCAGTTAGCGCCCCCATATTTGATTGCACCTCATTAATCGCCTTTTTGATTTCGACTTGGTTAGATTTTAGTTCTTTTATTTTTTCAGAAAGCATTTCTCTAATAACTCCCATGCTTTTTTCAAGCCCAGCTCGTATCTTTAAAGTGATAATTCTGAACTCTAGATCCGACATCGTAGTAATGTCCGTATTGAGTAGTTCCCTGGCAGTCGGTACTACCCCTTGTTCTTTTTGTTGAGGTAATTTTTTCCATCTTGTCATTTTGTCCAGAGGAGAATAGATTAATGAGAGAACAAAATGCTAGCAGGGTAACAACGTCCCCAGAAAATATACTCTAAACAAATCAGAAAAGACCTGAAGCCGGGGGAAAAAGAAAGGGAAAGAAAGAAAAAAGAAAAAGATAAAAACAGAAAAAAAAAAAACCCAGAACAAAACAAACAAAAAAACCAGAATATGATCAAATATGATCAGGCTGGCACATAGATCAGTGCCACACACTAGATTTTGGGTGTATTTTGGTCTGTTAGAAGATAGTGTCTCCCAAAATTTTAAAGAAAGAAAAACTTATATATGTACAAAAATAAGGGTTGATATGATAAAGGGATGGAATATGACTGTAAAGATGAAAATCATAAAAAAATTTTATAAAAGGAATTGATAAGTTGTTTGAAAAAAGAAAAGAGGATTTAAAAAAAAACAAAGAAAGAAAAAAAAAGGGAGAGAATGTGATCAGGCAGGAGAGTAGAACAAAACCATACACTAGAGATTTAGGATATATTTTGATCTCTTAGAAGAAACTATCTCAAAATTTTAAAGAGAGAACAACTTATATATATATATGTCAAAAATAAGGGTAACTACTATGAAGGGATAGATTATGACTCTAAAAATGAAAAATAAAAATGTTTTTTAAAAAAGCAATTGATAAGATGTTGGTTGAAAAAGGGAAAAAGAAAAATTAAAAAAAAAAAAGACAGTTAAAAAAGAATTAACTTTGAAAGACTACAGAATCATGGTAAAAAAGCCATGGATTCTATGTGCAGTATTCCCCTAGTGCTGGAGTTCTGCCGTTCTCATTGATTGGTAAACTTGGTCTTGGCTGGTTGTTCTTGCTGCTCTTCTGGGGAGGGGCCTGTTGCCGTGGTTTCCAAATGTCTCTACCGGAGGCGGAATTGCCCCGCCCTTGCCCCCTCCCGGCTAAGGAATCTGCTCGGGTTTGCTCTCCGGGGTTTTTGTTCCCTGCGAGCTTTCCCTACAGCTTTGGAGGCAGAGAGTGAAAATGGTGGCCTCCCAATCTCCGCCCCGGAGGAGCCGAGAACTCGGGGCCCCGCTCCTCAGTGAGCCCCCAGAGAAAAGCCGTCAGTCACTCCCGTCTCCCCGGTCTCCGGCCGCACCCCGTGCTCGCCCGGCCTGTGACCGCGCGCCTGTGTCTCTGGCACCCGACCCCGCGTGCAGTCTCCAAACTCAGCAGATCCCTGCGGTGCCCTCCCGCGCGTCTCCTCCCGGGGGAGGAAGGGGAGTATCCCCGGATCTGCCGCTTGTTGGGTCCCCGCTGGAGGAGCAGGGGCCCGACTGTGCCGCGGATCACGGTTTAGGGCAACCCCGCGCTGAGAGCCCGCGCTGGGCTCCGCCTCTGCAGCCGGCTTCCCTGCTCCACCACCTGGGAGCTCTGCCGCACTCAGGCACCCCCGGTCTTTCTGTGACCCCGAGGGTCCTGAGACCACACTGTCCCGGAGGGTTCCACCCCCCGCTTAGCCACCATAGTGACGTCCCTCGGCGGAGCAGACTTTTACAAGTTCTGATTTTGTGCTCTGTGGTTCTATCACTTGCCAGAAGCGGCCGACGGAGGCCCCTCCCCCGCCGTCTATCCTCCCGAATATCGCCGCGGATTCACTTCTCCGCACGTCCTACCTTCCAGAAGTGGTCGCTTTTCTGTTCAGAGAGTTGTTGCTATTCCTTTCTTCGATCTCCTGTTGGGTTTGTAGGTGTTCAGAATGGTTTGATCCCTATCCAGCTGAATTCCTGAGAGGAGACGAAATCCAGGTCTCCTACTCCTCCGCCGTCTTGCTCCGCCCCCCCCTCCTGCTTTCTTTTAGTGTCATCAGTGCTTCAAATATATTTTTTTCTTTCTCTCTTCTTCTGGTATTTCTTTTACACACGTTGCAAATTTTGTATCTGTCCCACAGTTCTTGGACTTTTGGTTCTGGTTTTTTGTTTCAGTCTTTTTTCTCTTTGTTTTTCAGTTTTGGAAGTTTCTGTTGACATGTCCTCAAACTCAGAGATTCTTTTCTTAGCCATGTCCAGTCTACTAAGAAGTCCATCGAAGGTATTCTTCATTTCTGTTACAATATTTTTTATTTCTAGCAATTCTTTTTTACTGTTTCTTGGGATTTCCATTTCTCTGCCCACATTTCCCACTGTTCTTGCATGTTGTCTACTTTTTTCATTATAGCCCTTAGCATATTCATCACAGTTTTTAAAATTCCTGATCTGATAATTCCACCATTCTTGCCATATCTAAGTCTGGTTCTTGCTGATGCTTGCTCAGTCTCCTCAAACTGTGTGGTTTTGCCTTTTAGCATGCCTTGTAATCTTTTCTTGATAGCTGGACATGATGTACTGAGTAAAAGTAGTGTGGTAACCAGGCCTTTAGTAATGTGGTAAAGTGTGGGGGGAGCACAAGACTAATTAGAGGTCAGTCTTTTAGTGAGCTTGTGCCCCTGGGCTAAGAACTTTACATTTGATTCTCAGTTTTTGCTCCCCTTCTTAGGTGGGACAGGTTGGCTAAAGGGGGCTACAGTTGGATATTTCCCTTCTTGCACATAGGACGCTATATCACGCTGGAGTTGAGTATTTTCCTCCCCCCAGGTTGATTGGACTCTGATAAAACCCCAGCAGGTTAGGCTCTGATAAAATGGTTTCTCTTGAGAACAGAACTCAAGGAAGAACAGAATGCTCTGGCATTTTTCAAAATGATTCCTCTTCCCCTCCCCCTGCTAGGAGCACAAAGGGATTTTTCTCCAATATTCACTGCAAGAACCTGGTACAGATCCTGAAGGTAAAACTCACAAAAGTGTTGGGGCCTCCCTATTAGTGGGCCCCCTCTGGAGATTTTATCTCTCAGATTTGTCCACACTGAGCCTCCAGCAATTCATCAATGACAGTTCAGGTTTTCCTACCCTGGTACTGGTCCCAAAAGAAGTTTCTGCTCTTGGGTTTTTTGCTCCGGTAAGTTGTGGTTCTTTGTATCTGCCTGTACGTCTCTCCAATTAGGGGAGAGCATTTACTCTGGGACCTCACTTCTCTGACAGATCTACAAATAATTGTTGATTTTTCAGTTTGTTCAAGAATTTCACTTGTTGTTAGGATTCATGACAACTTCCAAGCTCCTTATATGCCTGATTGGATACCAGAAGTCTTATTATTTTTTTAAGTGCATTTAATTTTAAACAAGTCCCCATAATGCCTCAATGCTTCCAGAATCAGTTTCTAGCTCTTTGGTATGTCTTTCTTTCTCTGTAAAGTGACCCAACCCTTTTTCAACTTTATCACTTTTTCTTCTCTTTTATGAAAATAGCATATGACCCCCAAAAGAGTGAAAACCTGTAAAGATTTTGGAGAATGCTCCATTCATTCTGGCCTTGCAATCTCAGCATGCAAAGGTCAGCCATGCATGTTTGTCCCATTGTGTGATTCAACCCCACATGTGGAAATAGCAATAGAAGAGAATATAACATGGGAAGAGCAAAGGATATAGTAGTAATATGTGTATCTGGAAAGAGCCTCATGGATGCGTGTACACATGAATGTGCTTATGTGTTTAGACCTTAACTATGTAATGCAACTGTGCACAGTGTGTGTGTGCATGCATGAGTCAGTATGTGGTATACATGTGAGGGTGTTTGTATATCCTTACTCTCAATGCCTTGAACATAACACTGCTTGAAGTCCACAGGGAGTGGGTTGAGTTTGCAGGGCTTTTCTGTAAAACTGGGGGAATGAAAACATGAGATCAGGATGTATGTGAGCTGCTAGAGAAGATGACTTTGGTCCTGAGTCAGGGTGGTAACTTCCGGGAGTCTGACTGACTAACAGGGAAAGCTGACAGAGGAGCTCTCAGTGATCATGAGCTCTCATGGGGTCTGTGCCATGCTCTCTGGTCATTGGGAAGATGAACCCTTGAGAAGACCACCACTGTCTTCCAGGCTTGGCCTCCACTTTGGTGAGTGTCCCACAGGGTCAGGCCATCCTCACAAGATTAAGTGTGAGTGTCCCAAGCCACATTTGAAGACTCATGGGCATTCCTTTTCCCAGGTACCTCCAGTCTTGAGAGAGGTGTGGGGACACCTTGGAGTCACATGGCTTCTGGGAGAGGCCAACCAGGTTCCCAAGAGCAGAGCAGTTTAGCTAAAGTTTTTTTTTGAGAGAAAGACCACAAGTGGGGGATGGGGCAGAAGGAGAAGGAGAAGCAGATTCCCCCCACCCTGAGCAGGGAACCTGATGTAGGACCCAATCCCAGGACCCCAGGATCATGACCTGAGCTGAAGGCAGACACTTAACCAGCTGAGCCACCCAGGCATCCCGGTTTAGCTAAAGTTGACCCCCTACTCCCTTCAAGATCAATTTACTTATTGAGAAGTGTTTCCGAGAAACATATTTAACAAATAGAGTGGCTTCCTACATAGTATTATGATTGTAGCTCTTCTGAAGATTTTTGCAAATACTTGGGTACTGCTTCTGTTGGGTATAACTTTAAGTAGTTCACAAGTAAATTTTGCTTCATTAGTTTTTACTGTTTTCCTACTTATACTAAGTGCTTATCCATATTTCAATATACCATATGCAAGTTATCAAACTGAACTCTTGTGAGTGTTCTAGCCTTTTTTTCTGGGTTAAATGGGTATTAAAAAGTTATTTTCTGTATGATATGTGTGTATTAAAAATAAATGAATGAAATGGGAGAAGAGTCATATATACTTCTACTGAATTTTGGTTTTCGTGGCACTTAAATTGCACAGTCCTATTCCTCTAGAGCCCCACCATCTAGGTTTATAGTTCAACTCCATCTTTCATGAGCCATCTGAATTAAGTTGCAAAACCTCTATAAGTCTTAGATTTTTCATCTCCAAAAATGTTTAACACCAATGACTTCTTCACAGGGTATTTCTAAGGATTATATGAATTAACCTTTTGAAGGGACTTAGAGCAGAGTCTGGTACATACTACTGGATAAATTCCAGATCCAGAAATACCACCTACCACTATATGTCAAGCACTGTTCTAGGGCTGGGGATACCAAAATAAACAAGATGAACGTAGTCCCTGTCCTCAGAGAGTTTACATTCTTTCGGAGGGATGTAGGCAAACAAATAGACCAAGTATCACATGGTGACAAGTGCTAAGGAGGAAAAAGAGAAGGATGGTGGATGTAGGGAAGGTGTACTGGTTTTATACTGTCATCAATTCAGATAAGCTGGAACTGTATTTCTCAGAATTCATTTCCCTCAATGGCTCCAGGTTACGGCTTTCCATAAGAGCAACCCGCATGGGATTTGGAAGCAGAACTGAAGCCGCAGTCATGGTGCCCTGAAGGCTGATGTCAGTACCACTGCAGTGCAGGTGTCTTGTTGGACTCACCTGTTTGGTGTGGGGCAGCTCCTGGCTGTGATTCAACCTCCAGAGTCCTGGACCAGAGGCCGAGGCTCCTCCTGCAGTCCGCCCCCGCCGCTGAGGTTGGAGGGCAATGAGATGCAGTGGCAGGTTCCGCTTTGCCCTCTGGGCCTCCATCTGTCCTCACTCTCCCTTCCTTCAAATCCAACTTTTCTTTCAGTCATCTGCCCCACTGACTTACAGTGACTGCAGGCCTAAGACCAGCTGCCAAGTCCACCTTACAGACTTGTTGCCCAGATCTCACCAATGTGTAAGGTCTGTACCCTATAATTCCCATAATCCCAAATGATTCAAGATGCTTCCACTTCCCCAAATACACCTTGACTGATCAGAGGGTGACGTCTGTCTGGGAGTGGGGAAATTTTATTTCATACAGCGGGGCAGAGAAGGCTTCACTGATAGGGAGACATTTAAGCAAAGGCATAAAAGCAGGGAAGGAACAATGCATCTACTGTTTTGGAAGAATAACATTAAAGTAGAGGGATAAAAAGTACATAAATCTGGAGGTGAGAGTGTGGTCAGTAAACAGCAAAGAGTTGGAAAGGAAGAGTATTAAGAAAGGGGTTCAGGGAGAGGAACAGCCTGGATCTCAGGGGACCTTGTGGACCACTTTATGAATTTGTCTTTCACTCTGAGAAGGGAAGCCATTGAAAGGTTTGGAGCTGATCTACAGTTTCAAAGGATTATTCCTATTGTATGAACAATACACTGTAGGGGAGCAATGGTAAATGCAGAGAAATCAGCTGGGAAGTTTTGCAAAAATCTAGGTAAGAAATGATGGTGGCCTCGTAAAGTTGATGGCAAGTGACCATTTAAACTTGTTAAGGAGGGGCGCCTGGGTGGCTCAGTCGTTAAGCGTCTGCCTTCGGCTCAGGTCATGATCCTGGGGTCCTGGGATCGAGCCCCACATCGGGCTCCCTGCTCGGTGGGAAGCCTGCTTCTCCCTCTCCCACTCCCCCTGCTTGTGTTCCCTCTCTCACTGTGTCTCTCTGTCAAATAAATAAATAAAATCTTTAAAAAAAATTTAAAAAATAAACTTGTTAAGGAGAAACAATAGGGTTCATTCATGGATTGGCCATTAAAGGATGAGAGAGGAGGGGCACCTGGGTGGCTCAGTCATTAAGTGTCTGCCTTCGGCTCAGGTCATGATCTCAGGGTCCTGGGATGGAGCCCCACATCGGGTTCCCTGCTCTGCAGGAAGCCTGCTTCTCCCTCTACTCCCCTTGCTTGTGTTCCCTCTCTCGCTGTGTCTCTCTCTATCAAATACATAAATAAAATCTTTAAAAAAAAAAAAAAAAAGAATGAGAGAGGAGTGTAGGGTAGCCCCAGTTATTGGCTTGATTTTTAACTATATTTTTTTTTTCTAGAAGGACACTAGTTAGAAAAGTTTTAGAAGAAAATTACATGAAACATGTACGTAAGCTGGTAATAAAATAGAACTTTGTTAACATGAACCGACAGTATAAAAAAATTATAAAATAAAATTACAACACAAAATAAAAAGACAAACTAAGAAAAAAGGTCTACATGTGAACATATAATATTCAAAGGATTGTTACATGTAGTATTTAAGAAGCCTTTGAAATCAACTAGAAAGATAGTTATATCCCTATATATAGAAGAGGGATCCAAGACATCAGTGAGAAATTCACGAGAGAAGAAATACAAATGGGCAAAAAGGAAATGTGAAATTGTTCAGCATACCTAGTAATCAAAAAATTGCAAATTAAAATGGCAAGGGGATATATTTGTTCTACCATTAGATTGACAAAAATAAAAGGAATGATAGACACTGTGAGGACACTGACAGAAAGCCCACCCTCATTGGTTGTTGGGGTGGGGGCGGAGGTGGGGAACGTAACTGGCACCATCTTTCAGCAAACCCCAAACAGTAAGAAGGAAGAAATGAGAGAGGTGAAGGCAGGGAGGCAGAGCTGCACTGTGCTCACAGAAGCCTATTTTCTTGTTTTCCCAGACGCTCAGGTAGACCCCATTTTTGCCCAGGGAATGGAGGCAGAAGCGATGTGCACTGGTCCAGATCTGTTCCAGACCCTCCCATGTGCCACACTTCCTCTGTGCCTGAAGCACAGGACGCTGAAGACTCAGGACAGCAGAGCCACGAGATGGAGAAAGCCTGGCTCCCTGAGCTGCCCCCGACCACCTGTTGGTTTCTGAGATGAGTAAGAAATCAACTTTTATTCTCTGCAAGTTTGGAACATATCTGTTAGAGTAGCTAAGATCATCCTAAGCAAGACAGGCAGAAGTCAATTAAATGCAGGAATGAGAGCAAGAGAGAGACGAACAATAAAATGCTTTTCTTGGAAGAAAAAAAAGAATAAGATATATAAATTTCCAGCAAGACTAATCAAGAGAAAAGTTAAGAAGTGCAAGTATAAAAGGAAGAAAACACTCCAGCAACCCTCAGTTTGTTTTCTGAGATTAAGAGTCTCTTATGCTGGAGTGGTGGGAGGTGGGAGGGATGGGGTGGCTGGGTAATGGACATTGGGGAGGGTAGGTACTATGGTGAGCACTGTGAATTGTGTAAGACTGATGAAATCACAGACCTGTACCCCTGAAACAAATAGTACATTATATGTTAATTAAAAAAAAGTATTATAAAAAAAAAAGGAAGAAAACAAATGAGAAATACCTGGAGACCCAAAAGAGATTTTTAAAATAAAAGTGTTATGAATAATCATCTGCCAATAAATTTGATAACTTAAAATGGATTTCCAGGAGTGCCTTGGTGGCTCAGTTAAACATCTGACTCTTGATTTCAACTCAGGTTGTGATCTCAGGGTTGTGAGATCAAGCCCCGCATTGGGCTCACATGCTGGGTGTGGAGTCTGCTTAAGATTCTCTCTCTCCCTCTGTCCCTCCCAACCTCTAAAAAAATGGATACATTTCTGGAAAAACATAAAATTTTGAAATTGATCATAAAATAATTAAAAGCTTGACTAGACCAGCAACAACCTAAAAATCAAACTCCAGGAGCCCTTGAGGGGCTCAGTTGGTTAAGCATCTGACTTTGGCTCAGGTCATGATCACAGGGTCCGAGGATTAAGCCCCACGCCCTGCTCTGCACTCAGTGGGGAGTCTGTTTGTCCCTCTCTCTCTGCCCCCTCCCCCCACTCATGCTCTTCCTCTCTCTCTCCCCCTCATAAATAAAATCTTTAAAAAAAAAAAAGTTCTAGACTGTGTTGTACGCTTGAAACTAATATGACACTGTATGTTAACCATACTGGAATTTTTTTTAATTTAAAATTTTTAATAAATAGACATTCTAGAAAGACAGAGAAAACAGAGGAGGAAATCATTCATGATCAAATTCAAGAAGTTTTCCAGTGAATTTCTAGATTGCAAGGGCCACTCACTGCAGGGAACAATGGTTGGAAGTAGACACTCTGTGGCACTGGAGGGTGCGGGAACAAAGACACGCACTAGCAAAGTGGAAGCAATAGATCACTCATCACAGTTATCACAGTGGCTTCAGCCTCTTTAACCGTAGTGGAAGCCAGAAGGTAATACAGCAATGTCTTCAGAATTCTGAGGACAAATGATTTCCAACTCCGAATATTAGGTCAGTCAAACTATTAGTGTCAAGGTGAAGAAGGACTTTTTTTTAGGGTAGGGAGGGACAGAGGGAGAGGGAGAAAGAGGATCTTAAGCAAGCTCAATCTCACTACCCTGAGATCATGACCTGAGCAGAAATCAAGCGTCCGATGCTTTACTGACTGAGCCAACCAGATGCCCCCCAAAAAGGACATTTTAGGTATAAATGGTTCAAAATGTATTTTACATTTCCTTCTTTCTCTGATCGTCGCTGAGGGTTGTGCTCCACCTGTACGAAGAAATAAACAAAGGTACTAGAAACAAACAATATGGCGTGGGGGGAGACAAAGAGAAGCCCCTGGGTCCTGAGGGACAGAGACCCCAAATGACAGCTGTGTACCAGGTATGGAGGGTAGCAAATCTGCACGGGGACAACGGAAGGCTCCAAGAGTGAGTTTTTGAAGTAGGGACGCCTGGGTGGTTCAGTTGGTTAAGCAGCTGCCTTGGGCTCGAGTCATGATCCCAGGGTCCTGGGATCGAGTCCCACATTGGGCTCCCTGCTCAGCGGGGAGCCTGCTTCTCCCTCTCTCTCCCTCTGCTTGTGCTCTCTCTGTCAAATAAATAAAATCTTTAAAAAAAATTTTTAAAAAAGAAGAGAATCAGTAGAATACCTGATATGTCAGAATGTCTTGAGAGGAGATTACAACATGTGGCCAAGAATTTGGGGGTTGAATTATATCATAACATAAAAAATAAAAATTTTAAAAGATAATTATTTAAATTCCAGTTAAGACAAATTGTCACAGAGAAAAGGAAGTAAGAATGACTTACTGCATGGGAGGCAAGTGCACGAAGAGCAAGCTAAGCTCTTTCCTGAGACTGCCTGAAATTCACACTAAATGCTGGGACCTCTATCACCCTGGCAAGAGCTTTAGTAAAATAACCACCTCTACCCACAAGGGAATCTGGATACCACAGACTGGGCACATGACACCCCAGAATACAGACCACATTTTGCAATGATAATAAAATTAGATTAAAAATAACTGACAAAAATATAACTAAGATATTTGAAAAATTAAAACCACATTTCAAAATAACTCGTGGTTGAAATTCACAGAGGCATAGAGAGCTGGAGTGCTTCCTTGAAATGTGAGATTATTCTGTTTAAATTCAGGAGCTAGAGAAGCATCCTCATTTTCCTTTCCTCTAGCCATCTTTGTGCTGAAAAGCCAAGGTAATGCCTTAACACAAAAAAAACAGAAGGCATAGGAGGGGGACCTGGGTGGCTCAGTTGGTTGGGTGACCAACTCTTGGTTCCAGCTTGGATCATGATCTCAGAGTCATCGGGCCCCAAGTCAGGCTCTGTGCTGGGCATAGAGCCTGCTTAAGATTCCCTCCCTCCCTGGCACCTGCGTGGCTCAGTCGGCTGGGTGGCTCAGGTCATGGTCCCAGAGTCCTGGGATTGAGCCCCACATCAGGCTCCCTGCTCAGCGGTGAGTCTGCTTCTCCCTCTGACCCTCCCCCCTCTTGTGCTCTCTCACTCTCTCTCTCTCAAATAAATGAATAAAATCTTTAAAAAAAAAAAAGATTTCCTCCCTCCCTTTCCCTCTGCCCCTCCTACCCCCTTCCCTGCTCACACATGCATCTGCTCTCTCTTAAAAAAAAAAAAAAAAAAGAATGTGGTGCCTGGGTGGCTCAGTCGTTAAGCGTCTGCCTTCGGCTCAGGTCATGATCCCAGGGTCCTGGGATCGAGCCTCACATCGGGCTCCCTGCTCCGCGGGATGCCTGCTTCTCCCTCTCCCACTCCCCCTGCTTGTGTTCCCTCTCTCGCTGTGTCTCTCTCTGTCAAATAAATAAATAAAATCTTTAAAAAAAAAGAAAAGAAAAGAAAAGGAAAACAGAAGGTATAGGGATCTGAAGCAGGTGATAAAACTCACATTGTTCGCAGGTGATATGATTATCTATGTAGAAGTTCCAAAAATATATACAATAAATCATTAGAAATAATGAGAAATTATCAAGTCACCAAACATAAGATCAAAATACAAAACTCAATTATGTTTCTGTATACTAGCAACAATTACAAACATAAGTTGTGTTTATTTTTAACACAGAATTACAGCAACTATTTGAGCTAATCTTTATAGCCTGACTGCTTTCTGATTCATTCCAGATTTTTAACCACCACAGCCTCATTTTTCATTTCGTTTTTTACTTTTTACCTCAGTAAATGGAAGCAAATCTTCAATCTATGTTTTCAAAGAAAGGTACCTTAGGTTCTTTCATATGAAAACTCTTTGGGTTGTCTTTACAAAATTAGGACAATTTAATGAGGCAGAAAATTACTGGCTCAAAATATTTCCCTCTATTCTCAAAAAAGGATAATTTGTTGTCTTCTAGCATTTAGTGTAGTGGCAGAAAACTCTGAAACCAAGATTGCTATTAAGTCCTTTAGCACTAACCCTTTCTCCCTTCCAATGTTAATGCTTATAGATTTTTCTTAGTTATCACAGAAAAAAATGTTTTTGCTAGATATGCCTAAAGGTATATGCTTCACATTACTACTATTCAGCAGTATTCAGTTTACTTTTATTTCTAGACACTTGGGAGAATCATATTTCTCAGGCCCCTTGGAACCAGACAAGGCAATATTACTTGTTTTACCCAAAGAAATGTAAATGAAATGTCACTGGGAGTGCTGAATTGCTTATCTTTCTGGCAGTTTTTCTCCTGCTGTAGAAGCACTTGTTAATTTGGAAGCGATGAAAGATTGAAGCAGCCTGGAACACAGAGCTAACCTTGGGAGAATTGTGTCCTGAAAGCGTGCCTGGACCCTCGGGAGACATTGCACAAGAGAGAAATAATCTTTGGCTGTGGGAAGCTATTGAAGGTTAGGGGTTGTTTATTACTCCAGCATGAAGGAGCCTATCCTAAACATAAGCTACAGATCTCTTTTCATTGATTTTTTCCCCTTTGATCAACACACAGGGTTTGTTTGTTTCACTTCAAATTTCTTCTACATCTTAGATGATTTGCCCAATGGTAGGCTAATGCTAGTGTTCTGAGCACTTTTAAGATAATGCCAAGCGATGATGTTCTATAGGTTAGGTGTATTAAATTCATTTTTTACTTACAATGTGTTTATTGTAACATAATCCCATCGTAGGTCAAGGAATATCTGTATTTTATATCATGATTACTTAACCATAGCAGCAACTATGATTCAAGAATATTGGCAGCTGGGCTTATACACTCTCCCCACCCCAAATAGGAATGTTAGAGGGATTCATTTTTAAAGGGAAATGACCATTTTATGAGAAAAGTACTAGAGATACTGGGAGTGGGGTGTCCTTCAAAAAGAACAGAGGCTCTTGACTGATTAATGTAGATCAGTGGATCTCAACTGTAGGTGATTTTGCCCCTCCAGGAGAAATTTGCCAATGTTTAGAGAAGTGTTTGCTTGTCATAACTGAGGAGAAGGTGCTACCTATGTCTAGTGGGTAGAAGCCAGGGATGCTGCTAAACATCCTACAATGCATAGGACAGCCTCCTGAACAAAGAATTATCTGGCCCAAAATGTCAATTATGCCAAAGCTGAGAAACTCTATTCTAGAGTATAATCCAACATTCAGCAACCCACACACACACAGAATTCCC
Organism: Mirounga angustirostris; assembly: GCF_029215605.1. NCBI lineage: Eukaryota > Metazoa > Chordata > Mammalia > Carnivora > Phocidae > Mirounga > Mirounga angustirostris. The sequence goes on from NW_026991716.1 coordinate 37,586,550, forward strand.
TATCACTTTTATGCTGCAGTCTTTCTTCTCTAACTTTTCATCTTTAAAAATTTGCAAATACCCAGAAAAATATAAATAATAAGAAGAAATATGTGTAATGACACATATAAGAAAGCCTCTAATATATAGCACAAAAATTTAAACATATACAAAAGAACATGAAGGAAATAGATAACACAGGGGCCTAAATTAAACAATTTAAAAGTCTTATACATCATATCTTTAAAAATAACAGAGAAGACATCCATGAAACTAGGACAGAATACTAGACAAAGAGGGTCCTCTGAGAACAAAAATAGTACCTTTTATGATTAAACATATAATAGAAATAAGAATAATTCAATAGAATAATTGGAAGATAACACTGACAAAATATTTGGGGAAGAATCAAAGGACAAAAAGAGATGAAAATTAACAGAGAAAATATGAGAAATATGAAGCACTAACCCAAGAAACCAAATAAATGAAGAGACATACTATATTCATGGATTGGAAGACTCAATACTGTTAAGGTGCCCATTCTCCTAATGATCTGTAAGTTCAACACAATGCCTGAAAAAGAATTTTCCTGTAGAAACTGATAAGCTGATTCTAAAATTTTATGAAAAAGCAAAGGACTTAGAATAACCAGGAAAAAATAGTGAAAAAAACTTGGAGGACTAGCACTACCTGATTCTAAGACTTACTATAAAGCAACAGTAATTAAAAGAGTATCATATTAGTTAAAGACAATTAAATAGATCTGTGGAACGGAATTGAGAGTCCAGAAGGAGATCTACCTTATATATTTAAGTCATTTTTATAAAGGCGCTAAAATAACTCAACAGAGAAGGGAAATCTTTTCAACAAATGGTCCTGAAACAACTGGATAGCCATATGGAAATAAATGAACCCCAATACACAAGAATAAACTAAATATTGATTATAGATCTGAACATAAAAGCTAAAGCTATAAAGCTTCTGGAAGAAAACATTTACAAATGCTATTATAACACTGGGGTGGTCAAAGATTCTTAGTCAGGACTCAGAAAGCATTAAACATTAAAGAAAGAAAGAAATTAGACTTTATCAAAATGAAAATTGTTTGTTTCTCCCAAAACACCATTAAGAAAATGAATAGGCCAGTCACAGACTAAGACAAAATATGCACAATCCAAAGATTGGAAAAAGATTTATATCCAGAATATTTGAAGGATTCCTAGAACCCAATACTAGAAAGAAAAATGATCCAATAAAAATAGGCAGATGAGGAAATGAGCACTTCCTAAGAGAAGATATGGTAGTGGCTGGTAAGCATAAGAGATATGCTGATCATCATTACTCATCAGGGAAATGCAAAGTCAAACTACAGTGAGATTTCTCTATGCATCTATTAGAATAGCCAAAATTAAAAAGACTGTCAATGCCAAATGTTGGCAAGGATATAAAGGAACCAGAAACTCTCATACAATGGTTGGTTGGAGGTGGGGTGGAGTGTAAAAATGGTACAATAATTTGGAAATTTGCCTAGCAGTTCCTCATAAAGTTAAACATATTCTTACCCTATAACCCAGCAATTCCATGTCCATGTATTTAATCCAAAGAAAGGAAAATGCATGTTATGGGCTGAATTGAGTCCCTCCTAATTCATATGTTTACATTCTAACCCCTTGTACTTCAGAGTGTGACTGTATTTGGAGTTAGGGTACTTAAAGAGACAGTTAAGTTGAGGGCATTAGGGTGGGCCATAACCTAATATGACTGGTATCCTTGTAAGAAGAGATGAGGACCCAGATAAGTGCAGATGAACAACCACATGAAGACACAGGGAGGAGAAGACAGCCATCTACAAACCAAGGAGAGAGTCCTCAAGAAACCAACCCTGTGCACACCTTGACCTCAGATGTCTAGCTTCCAGAACTGTGAGAAAATAAATTTCTGTTGTTAAGGAACATTCTGGCAGCCCTGGCAAACTATTACAATGGATGTCCATAAAAAGACTTGTTCAAGAATGATCACAGCAACTTTCTGCCCGTGGACGCCGCCGAGTAAGCATCGTTAAAGTCGCCATCATGTCTAAGTCAGAGTCTCCCAAAGAGCCTGAACAGCTGCAGAAGCTCTCCATCGGAGGTTTGAGCTTTGAAACAACTGATGAGAGTCTGAGGAGCCATTTTGAGCAATGGGGAACACTTACGGACTGTGTGGTAATGAGAGATCCAAACACCAAGCGCTCCAGAGGCTTTGGGTTTGTCACGTATACCACTGTGGAGGAGGTGGATGCAGCCATGAACGCAAGGCCACACAAGGTGGATGGAAGAGTTATGGAACCAAAGAGGGCTGTCTCAAGAGAAGATTCTCAAAGACCTGGTGCCCACTTAACTGTGAAAAAGATTTTTGTTGGTGGCATTAAAGAAGACACTGAAGAACATCACCTAAGAGATTATTTTGAACAGTATGGGAAAATTGAAGTGATCGAGATCATGACTGACTGGGGCAGTGGCAAAAAGAGAGGTTTTGCTTTTGTAACATTTGATGACCATGACTCTGTAGACAAGATTGTCATTCAAAAATACCATACTGTGAATGGCCACAACTGTGAAGTAAGGAAAGCCCAATCTAAGCAAGAGATGGCTAGTGCTTCATCCAGCCAAAGAGGTCGAAGTGGTTCTGGAAACTTTGGTGGTGGTCGTGGAGGTGGTTTTGGTGGGAATGACAACTTTGATCGTGGAGGGAACTTCAGTGGTCGAGGTGGCTTTGGTGGCAGTCGTGGTGGTGGATATGGTGGCAGTGGGGATGGCTATAATGGATTTGGTAATGATGGAAGCAACTTTGGAGGTGGCGGAAGCTATAATGATTTTGGCAATTACAACAATCAATCGTCAAATTTTGGACCCATGAAAGGAGGAAATTTTGGAGGCAGAAGCTCTGGCCCCTATGGTGGTGGAGGCCAATACTTTGCCAAACCACGAAATCAAGGTGGCTGTGGCAGTTCCAGCAGCAGCAGGAGCTATGGCCGTGGCAGGAGGTTTTAATTACTGCCAGGAAACAAGGCTTAGCAGGAGAGGAGAGCCAGAGAAGTGATAGGGAAGCTACAGGTTACAACAGATTTGTGAACTCAGCCAAGCACAGTGGTGGCAGGGCTTTGCTGCTACAAAGAAGACATGTTTTAGACAATAGTCATGTGTATGGGCAAAAAAACTCGAGGACTGTATTTGTGACTAATTGTATAACAGGTTATTTTAGTTTCTGCTCTGTGGAAAGGGTTTTAATGTAGATTTTTTTTTTTTTTTGCACCCATGCTGCTGATTGCTAAATGTAATAGTCTGATCATGATGCTGAATAAATGTGTCTTTAAAAAAAAAAAAAGAATGATCACAGCAGCATGATTAATAACAGCCAAATAACACAAATGTCAACAGATAAATGGATGAAAAAGCCAGTATATTCATACAGTGGACTATGACTTAGGAACAGAAAGGAATTAATGCATGCAGCAACATGCTTCTCCCTCTGCCTGCCACTCCCCTTGCTTATACTCTCTCTCTCTGTCAAATAAACAAATAAAGTCTTTAAAAAGAAAGAAGAAGAAGAAGAAAGAAGAAGAAGAAGAAGAAGAAGAAGAAGAAGAAGAAGAAGAAGAAGAAGAAGAAGAAAAAAGAAGAAGAAGAAGAAGAAGAAGAAGAAGAAGAAGAAGAAGAAGAAAGAAGAAGAAAAGAAAGAAGAAGAAGAAGGAAGAAGAAGGAAGAAGGAAGAAGAAGGAAGAAGAAGAAAGAAGAAAGAAGAAGAAGAAGAAGAAGAAGAAGAAGAAGAAGAAGAAGAAGAAGAAAGAAGAAAGAAGAAGAAAGAAGAAGAAGAAGAAGAAGAAGAAGAAGAAAGAAGAAGAAGAAGAAAGAAGAAAGAAGAAGAAGAAGAAGAAAGAAGAAAGAAGAAGAAGAAGAAAGAAGAAAGAAGAAGAAAGAAGAAAGAAGAAGAAGAAAGAAGAAAGGAAGAAGAAGAAAGAAGAAAGGAAGAAGAAGAAAGAAGAAAGAAGAAGAAAAGAAGAAGAAGAAGAAGAAAAGAAGAAGAAGAAGAAAGAAGAAAGAAGAAGAAGAAGAAAAAGAAAAGAAGAAGAAGAAGAAGAAGAAGAAGAAAGAAGAAAGAAGAAGAAGAAAGAAGAAAGGAAGAAGAAGAAGAAAGAAGAAAGGAAGAAGAAGAAGAAGAAGGAGGAGGAAGAAGAAGAAGAAGGAGGAGGAGGAGGAAGAAGAAGAAGAAGAAGAAGAAGAAGAAGAAGAAGAAGAAGAAGAAGAAGAAAGAAGAAAGAAGAAAGAAGAAGAAGAAAGAAAGAAGAAGAAGAAAGAAGAAAGGAAGAAGAAGAAAGAAGAAAGAAGAAGAAGAAGAAGAAGAAGAAGAAGAAGAAGAAGAAGAAGAAGAAGAAGAAGAAAGAAGAAGAAGAAAGGAAGAAGAAGAAGAAAGAGAAGAAAGAAGGAGAAGAAAAGGAAGGAGAAGGAGAAGAAGAAGAAGGAGAAGAAAGAAGGAGAAGAAAAGAGGAGAAGGAGAAGAAAGAAGGAGAAGAAAAGAGGAGAAGGAGAAGAAGGAGAAGGAGAAAGAAGGAGAAGGAGAAGAGAAGGAGAAACTCAGAAAGAGAAAGATGAAATTCAGGAGAGAGCACATCGAACACCCAATGGAAGCCAAGGGAGTGTCCAAGAGATGGTGAGTAGAAATTGCAGGAGGTTTGTGGGTTGGGCTTATAGGGAAACCAGTGCAGTGGTAGGACAACCAGTATGCCCCGGGCATCTCAATGGAATGAATCCAATGCCTGACTTCATGTGTTTGAACTTCCCAGATGGAATTTACACTTTTGGTAGAGACTTTACAAATGAATTAATGGCAAATACATAAAAAATAAAACAAACAAAAATAAGGCAAGTTGGGGGATAATCAAAAATTATACTGAAAAGAAAACGTAATCCTAATACATTCATTCCATGGCTAGGCTGAAAAACAAGTATTTACAGGGTCCCAAAATGTAAAATCTGCATATCCTTCTTATGGGCAGTTGTGATTTGACTATTGTGGTTTGGGGAGAGAGCGTGTGGGGGTGGGTAGGGAAGTGATTTGTGTGTGAAATGACCCAATTCTCATCCTCATTAATGGGAGATTAGTGGATAATATCAAAAACTAGAAAATGAACAAAGAGCAGTATAAGCTTTGTTTCTTCTCTTCCACAAATAAAGAGGTAAATATCAGAATACATAGATAAAAGATGTGGATTCCTTCAGGGGAATGGAAGCTGGGGCTCAGAGTGGGAGAGCACGAGACTGCTTCGGACTTTCAAGTCTTGTACAATTATTTGCTTATTTATTTATTTATTTATTTTTTACTCAAGTATCATTGAAACACTTTTTTAAACTGACATATAGTGGACATATCATTATTTTCCTTTTTAAACAACAGCAATCACCACACATGTCAAAGTACTTAGAAAATTGTTTAGAGGGTGCCTGGGTGGCTCAGTCATTGGGCGTCTGCCTTCGGCTCAGGTCATGATCCCAGGGTCCTGGGATCGAGCTCCGCATGGGGCTCCCTGCTCAGTGGGAAGCCTGCTTCTCCCTCTCCCACTCCCCCTGTTTGTGTTCCTGCTCTTGCTGTCTCTCTCTCTGTCAAATAAATAAATAAAATCTTTAAAAAAATTGTTTAGAATTGCTGCTTCACAAGCCAGGTGTTTCTTTTGTTTGTTTTCCTTTTTTCTGCCTTTTTTTTTTTGAATGTTTATAGCAGATTTATTCACAACAGCCAAAAAGGAGAAAGAACCCAAATGTCCATGAACAGTAGAATGGATGAATAAATTACATTTTCTGCCTTTTAATTCATCACCAAATTGCCCCTCCAGGAAGAGGCTATCAATTATGTCCTTCCAACAATTCATGAGAATCCCCTTTTCCCTACACCTCTCCAGCACAGAATATGATTACCATTGTTTTTAATCTTCTTTGAACTGATAAGCAAAGCGTGGGGTCTCACTTCATTTCTCATCTCTCAATCAGCCATTTTGGACACATGTTCATACGTAGTATTTGTTCTTTATTCTGTAACAGTTAACTTGTTCCTATCCTTAGCCCTCTTTAAAATGGAAATGTTTGCCTGATTCTTATTTATTTAAAAGAAAAAGATGTTTAGGTCCTAAAGCTGTTAACCCTTTTATCTGGCATAGAGGATGGAAATATTATTCCTTCACTGTCATATACTTTTAAAACATGTCACTTTTGGAAATATCAAATATTGCATTTGTATATGGTATGAACGAAGGGTATTTCCCTTATCGGGAGGAAGAAGAACCAAAGCTGACTGCAGTGGGCATTGGTGATCAGAAGACCAGCTGAACTGTGAGCTGACAGAGAAACAGGAAATCCTGGAGTGGAGGGAGGGGCACACATTAGGGGGAGGATGCCTACCAGTTGAGTTTGGTCCACTGGGTAGGAGGGGGTGGCCTGGATGCACAGGGAGAGTCTCTCAGGTGGTGGGTCCCCGCTTTGTGGACATGGCGTTGGAGAAGGCAACATGGGGATCCTCAGCTCTGGGACGAGAGGCACTGCCATAGCGTAGATGGTGGAATCAGGTGTTGGGAGGCACCGCCATGGCATAGATGGTGGAGTTAGGTGTTGGGAGGTGTCTTCCAGAGGCACAGGAACGGCCTTGTCTTGGAGGCTCCAGATCTTAGTGGTCCTGATGGAGCAGGAGGAGGTGGGGGAACTCCAGGCTCAGTGGGGAGTGCCCAAGGGCTCTCGGGTCTTGGTGGGGCTGGGGGCAGCCATTGCTGCTACTCCCATGGTGCTGGTGGAGACCTGAGAAGTGGGGAAGGGAGCTCAGAAACACACTCACTGGCTGTTCCTCACCTCTTTCATCTGACCCACTTCCAGCCCCATCCCCTTTCCATTCCTGAAGTCTCTCCTTCTCGTCGGGTCCTCATCTTCTTCTCCCTGCGCACGCTTCCCCCTTCAGGACAGAATGAGACAAAGTCCTGGGGTGGGAGCTCTAGAGTGTGAGCTGAAGTCTCGGTGGTGGTGGGAGAGGGACCCTTAGAAGGGACTTCAGGCTGGGCAGGTGTGGTCTCTGATGGAGGGAATGAATACCTGTGCATGTCTGCACGTGTATCTGGTACCTCTGTGTGCACACCTGGGGGTCACTTAAGGAGGACGCCTGAGGCTGGCCTCAAAACTGGACAACCCAGCTGCTGTGGGTGGACATGACCCAGGGGCATGAGTTTGAATGTCCAAGAAAATAGTGGCTTATAACAACCAAATGCGTGTGCAGAGACGGGCGAGGTAAAAGAACATTTAAGTTGGTCTAACTTACAAAGGATACAATGCCCCCTGTGTGACTCCTGGCTACTTCTGTTCTGCGGTACCTCCCCCCAGGAGAGACATATCCCCCGCTCCACTGGCCCCCAAGCCAGCCCAGGCCCCACTCACCTGGGCTCTGTAGGTCAGAAACAGGAGGAGGGCTGTCAAAGCCAAGATCTGGGTCACGAGGAATGCACACAACAGCATCACAAAAGTGCCGCCCAACAGACTATGGGAGAAGGGGAAGAAGGAGGGGAGGATCCAGGCTGTGGAGAGCAGCCCCTGAACTCAGCATGGGGCTGGAGCCTGTTTATGGGCCAGCCCCGCCCTGAACTCAGTGGGGTCAGCCACAGGGATCACCTGGAACAAAATCATGAGAACCCAGGAACCTTGGGTGGAGGGAGAGGTTGGAAAGGAGAAAAGAAATGATCAGAGTTGTCATTTCTCTGGGTGACACTATCAGGGTGTGCCACAGCTCCAATGAATAGGGAGCAGACGAAAAAGCAGAGGGGGAGAGCTCCGAGATCTGTAATAGGCAAACCGGGGAGAGGACTACCCAGAGGTGCCCCTGGAGAATGTCTGAACCCCACAGGAGCCCTGGACCAGGGGACAGAAGGCCTGGATCCTGGTCCTGCCACCGCCCTGAAGTAGCTGAGTGGCTCTGGACAGGCCTCATTTCTCTTGCCTGGGAATCAGCACTAATAGAAGTTCTTGCATTCCTGGTACGTAGCTATTTCTGCTCCATCATGGGGGAAGTTTAGAGCCACTCCTTCACCCTTGCCAACCTAGCCCAGCTCTGAGCTGAGACCTTGGAGCCCCTTTTAGACCTCTATGTCCCCCTGATCTCCTGACTCAGAGTCCACACAAGTCATCAGCTTTCCAGCTCCCTCCCTTTAGGTGAGACCCCAGACCTACCAGTAATCAGAGTCACTGATGAAGGTTGAACTGGTTGTCACTAGAAAAGAAAGTGTGATTGATGACAACAGAGAAGGCCTAGAGTCCCCAGAGAAGAGGTCAGCCCCCAAAGCCTGAGAGGAAGAGGGGGAGTGGCCAGAGCCAGGCCCCGGGGCCCCCCAGGCCAGGGCTGACTGGGGTCCAAGGACACGGAACTTCTCAGAGCTGGTGGAAAGAGAGAGGCAGGGGCTGAGAGAGGCCTGGACTGAGAGAGAAGCCTCATACCGGGTCCCCAAACTCCCAAGGGCAGGGAGAGTCAGGAGCATTCCTGTGCAGAGGGCACAGACCACTTGTCCCAAAGGCCTGGCCTCTTCACCATCAGAGTCTCGAGACCCTTCTAGTCTTGCCTCGGACCCAGGTCCTGAACAACCAGCATGTCCAGTCTGGGGGTGACCTAGGCCACAGGGCCCCACACAGATACCCTGTACCTCCATGGGGTGGCCAGTTCTGGGGATCGGTGGGTGAGGTTGGGTCTGAGCCATCATGTGGACTGGGGAGCTATACCCAGTGGGCCCCAAATTAGCTTATACCTGTTGGGAGAGGACACCCAAGGATGGAGGTGATGGCCCGAATATGGGAACTAGGGACCTAACTGCCCACAGTGGGAGCGAGCACGGAAGTGGTAGGATTGGATGAGGAAGGCAGGGGAAGGAGGTGAGTGGCTTCATTTCCCCGGACACCCCAGGAAGGCCCTTGCCCTCCTCAAAGAACTCACTTGAAGTCACCACCAGGCTGATGTTCTTGAGACTAGAGATGCTCTCCTTAGGACCTCTGTCTATTCCACACCAGTAGGTTCCTGAACTCTTCTTCGTGATTTCTGTTATGATGACAATGAAGAAGCCAATAGAAGGGTTGTCCCAGATAAAATGTGGAGGGTTCTGAGCCATTACCTGGGGTCTGGTGCTGATGACCAGCTTCAAACAATAACCTGGCTTGGTTTCCTTACACCAGATTTTATTCTCATACTCACCTGCCGGGGGCGTGGACGGGCATTTCACAGAGAGCACCTGCTGCTGAAGCGCCCACACCAGCTCACTCCCCTGGACTTGTGCCCAGGAGCCTAGAAAACAAGTTCTCAGGTCAGGCTAAGGAAGGAGACACAGCCACCCTCAAAGCATGGCCCCAGACAGCCCTCCAGCCCTCCCTGTCCCACCCTCCCATAGTGCACTGCACCCCATACACTCACCTCCAACCTCCCTCCCTCCCCTGCCCTGTCCCCCTGGACCCACCCTCCTCCTGAGGGCCCCTTACCCAAGGCAAACAGCTGCAGGACCAGCGGCAGGTGTAGGGCCTCCCAGGTCATACTGCCCTGTCCCCGTGTGAGGGTGCCTAGAGTGAGGGGTACAGGGTGGCTACAGGACGGAGAGACCCAGGAGCTAGGCCCGACTCTGCCCAGATGCCCCAGCACATCAAGGGCAAGATTGAGAAAAGAGAGGTCTTGATTGAGTAAGTGTGAGGCCTGCAGGGCGGGTTCTGTGGGCAGCGGGAAGGTGGGGGCCCCCTGGGGGAACCTCCAGCTGCTGGGGGCATCTCCAGCTTCAGCCTTGCTCAGCCGGTGGTCCAGGCACTGGGGCTGCTCTGGGTTCCCCAGCTCCACCCCACACCCCACCCAGCACTTACAGGGGAAAGCTAGGTGAAAATAAGAGACCACCCTTTTTCTTTCAATCTTGGTTCCTTTCACTTCATCCTTTCAGAGGCCTGGCTTTTCCACCCATCTCCAAAAGCCAGGAGAGAACTGGCCCAAGGCAGGTAGGGACTCTTTGAGGCCCGAGCTGCCCTTAAGTACCTGTGGCCCCCAGGAAGAGCAGAGAGCCCCTGGCGTGGAGGGAGCACGGTTGAAATGACATAAGCACACTTACTCATAGACTCTCATAGCCCCCCAAGATGTACACTACGAGCCTGGACCCCATTGCTACCAGTAGGAACCATAGTAAAACATCCCCAGGCCGTGCAATCCCAAGGCAAGCTCCCCGACTCTCCCTGCACCCCCTCACGCACCCCAATCATCAGCTCCAAGTATGGCTCAGTACTCAACACCCGAATGCCAAATCCCACATTATTTCATGTGTACTGGTCTCTTTTGTGAGTAGGTTTATATGAAGATCACAAGGGCTCCACATGATTGTGGATACAAAGTAGATTTCCCTTCCGTACTGTCATGAACATTGACTATGGTAGTGTAGGCAAACATGAAACAAGGGCTAAAGCTACTAAGGATTTTATCTAAGTTGGACCTGGGTTGGCTGAGCCCTGCAGGTGCCTGAGCTGTCCCCCTCTGACGGTGATCCCATTGCGGGGAAGAGTGGAGATACTAGGGCCCCAGACCCGACCCTCCCCTGGACTCACGGCACCCTGCCTATCTCCCTTGGTGCAGGAGGTTTTTACTCCGGGCACCTTGGACAAACTTCGTACAGGTTACCACCTGTGTCAGGGAATGTCTGAGTAGCCCGGGTTCAGATTGTGAGGGAAATCTGCGTTTTCCATTTTGAGAGGTTATACAGGAGGTATGAGAAGAGAGGGGATGGAATTTCAATTTTATGAAAACAAAGTAGGGGGAAAAGAGACTTCAGGAAAAAGAGCAAAATCAGATTTGCAACTTAGAGTTTACAAAGCCTGGTCACAGGAGTTTTTAACTCTGGAAGTCCCAAACTTGTCTGCACCTTTTAATCACCTCAGGCTTATGGAAAAAAATGTACCCACCCAGACCAAAGAACCTAGCCCACTGGTGAGGCTCCCCATGTGATCTCAGTGTGCAGACAAGTCTGGGAACCCCTGGTTTAACTTCACTTCCACAAAATCCTTGAGAAGCAGTGGTCACCACCCCCTTTCACCATAGGGAAACTGAGCCACAAGGAGTCTTGGTGGTTCCTTTAAGGTTCCCTGGTGAATTGGTGGCATTGCAGAGCTCCTTCTGCAGCCGGTTTCGCCCTCCCTCCGGCAGGACAGGCACCCCAGCAGGAGGTGGGCTGTTGTCGCATGACTTGCATGACTCGGGTTCAGAGGACCTGTTCCTCGCTCCACAGCGGTGGGCAGGAGAGCGCTGCTGGAACGGACGGGCTGCCCTGCCCCCTGCTGGCTGGAGAGCGCCATTACCGGGTGAGACGTTCTCCTGGAGTCTTCCCTTTCCCAAGGTCACCTTCTCCCTTCCCACACTGCCCTCCCTGTGGTCCTCAGTCCTTCTAACCTGCTCTTTGCTGTGTGACAAGGAGGCCCGCCATTCGCAGCAGACAGGGAGCACTTGACGGGTGGAATCGCCATTTCTCTGCGCTTTGGGCTCCCCACCAGGGTCTGTGGGGTGAACACCCTGGGGCAGAGCCCAGGGTCCTAGATTCCCCAAGGGTACAGACAATGTGCAGCATCTGGGCCTTTAGACCGGTCAGAGCTCAGTGGCAGTGGCATCCCCGGGGATGGAAACTGCAGAGACAGGAACCCCAAATCAGTCTCTGGTCCCCAGTCCTGAGAAGGGTCGCCTCTTCAGAGGTTCAGCTCTCCCAGGAGGAGTCTGGGTCACAGGGCTCTGTGGGAACCGGGCTCTGGGAGATGGCCTGGAAGCGTGGGACTAGGGTTCACTATTAGGGAATGGCACCGTTGGTGGCCCTGGTAAAGGAAATAGCCCTGGGTGGCCCCTGTTACTTCTGAAATCCCACTCTGATGACCATCTAGAGAGGACCTGCCTTCTTCTTCCAAACCCAGGATTCAGGACAGGAGAAGAAACTGGGAGAAGATCAGACCACAGCAGTCCCAGGAGGGGTAGGGAAGGGCAGTTCGACCTTCTCCTCCCTCTCAGTATGGCTGCAGGGATAGAGGGGACTCCATTTCCCTGACTGTAAAATAGGAATATTACACCTTTTTGTCCCATTGAGCCCATGAGGTCAATAGCTCTGGTAAACCTCTAATGGCCTTCCCTGCTTTTTCCCTGGGTCTTCCCACCTGGGGCTCTCTGGTCTGGGTCCCCTGCAGAGGTTTCCTGCAGCCTAGGAGAATGCTCAGGGCCAGGTGTCTCCAGGTTGAGTAGATCTGAGCTATTTCTTTCCCAACCCCTCTGACCACTCCTGGCCACACACACACACACACACACACACACAGGATCAGGCTGATCACTCCTCCACACTTTCAAAAGCTCTGCTTTAATTCCGTCTCCTCCAGGGGCTGGGTACAGGGCATGCAGCGTGCCCCGCAGGGGAAGATGCTGCATGCGGGGAGGTGGGGGGGTGGTTCCCTTGTGGATGATTCTTGTCTTCTAGGTGGAAGGAGGAGGCAAGGATCCCAGAAACTGAAAAAGGCCTGGCAGATTTGGTGACAAAGGAAACCATGTATTTGAAAGCTTTTTATAACTTTCCAGTTTGACACAAATTTGGGACCGACACGAAACTCTAGCACCATTAATTCAAAGGTCATGTTTATCAAAGTTTTACAATATTCTACAACAGAGGAAAATACAAGTTACCTTGAGGGGTTTTTCTCAATTATAGAATTTTTCTATTTTTTTCCCATCTTGACCATGATAAGGGTTCAAACATATGTGGGGAGGGGGCACCCGGAGCCATCATTTAAAGAAATGAACTTGGCCTTCCTTTGACTCTAACACGCAAGTCCCTAATCAGTGAAACCATTAAGACAAGTCTGGTGCTGGCAGAATGAGGGACGGTGGTTCTGTTGTGTTTAGCTTCCTACCAGGTCAGGCTTTCCCCTCCTCTTTTCCTCCTTTTCTCCCTCAGGCTGCCATCTGCTCGGATGTGAGGTCCCCTTGGGTCCCCACTCAGGGGGCCAGTGCCCCATCTGCTGTCATCCACCTCACCCAGCCCCGAGACCCCGCCAGGCCGCTGCACAGGAAAACCCCGTCTGATGCGGGCGTGGTATCTTTTGTGTATATGAATGTAGTATGCTAATGTAGTATGAATGCAGTATGCTAATATTTTGCTCAGGATGCATGTGGCCATGAGGGATATTGGTTGGTCATTTTCCTGGCTTCTAATTCCTTTCTCTGCTTTCTGTACGGGTACATTCCGGGTAATTCCGGCCTTATAAAATGAGCTGGGATGTGTCGCCTATTTTATGAGTTTCAATTTGGTATTGTTTCTTTCTTAAATATTTGTGGCATTTGGTCTTGCTAAATACCCATTTCTCAGCCTCTCTTGAAGCTAGAGACCCGGATGCTCTCACTGGCAAATTCTACCAAATGTTTCTGTGTCTGAAATGATTACTGTTGTTATAATGGATGGTTATTTATTTTTAATGTTTAATTAAATATTGACTATCTTATGATTTTCCACGTAGTGCTTACTCTTACTATGACTTGATTATTGTTTACTTGCATATTAATTTCCTCTCTCCTTTCTGCCTTCCCCATCCTGCCAAACACCCTTCTCTGAACATAAGCTGCATGACTGCATGCTGTCTCAATCTATTCCCTATATCTGGAATGGTAGGATCTTAGCAAATATTTGTTGAAAGTACATGTGAATGAATGAACAAACTCTGAGAAAGGAGTCCTTGCTTGACCAAACTTTGGTGAGGCTCCTGAACCTTCTCCTAGGCCCATCAATGCACTTCCTCATAAAGTCCAGTTTTAGCAAGAACCCTGATTTTTCCACTGTTCTATGCTCCTTCTAAAGCTCAGCATGAATTCTGTGTTCTCCAGGGCCCAGGGACAGTAGGTGCAGCCCACCTTGCAGGTGAAGACATGGATATCCTCAATATCAATATCTGATGGAGTTCCTCATCCTCCACCATGGCCCAGTGATGTCTGGTCCCCCCAGCCTGTCCTCAGCAAAAAATCCTACTAGGTGGAGTGGGTTTAGCCAGAACCCCTCCCCCTTACTCCTGATGTTTCCTCTCAGTAATTTTCCATCCCCTAACCCCCACCTGCTTCCTGGCTATAAATCCCCACTGGCCCGTGCTGTATTCCTAATTGAGCCCAATTCTGTACTGATGTCTCCCTTTCCCGACTGCAGTAGTTCCTAAATAAAATCTCTTTTCACCGCTTTAGCTGCTGCCCGGCTTTGTTTTTTCTTTGACAACTCTCCTTTGGTTTGTATGGGGTTTCAGCAAATATCCTTGAGTTTTTCAAGTAGACAACTATACAACCAGCAAATGGTAGTTTAGCCTATTATTTTAAGTTTATGTGTCCAATTTTATTTTCCTATGTAATTACATTTGCTGGTACTTCCAGAAACATGTTAAACAATACTTTTGACATTGAGCGTTTTTATCTTGATCTCAGCCTTTAACATGATTCTTCCTAGTGTGAAGTTAGCTGATTAATTCACTAAACCATTTCTTTATTAGGAAAGCAATTTCCTGTTTATAGAACAGTAAAAAATTTGTCTAGGATGGATGTTGAATTTTACCAAATGCCTTTCTGCAATCAATCAATATCTTCATATAATTTTCTCCTTTGACTTACTGAAATAGAATCAAGCATTGACCTAACTTTGATAGCTAAACACATTGTATTCACATAATACAAGCTATTTAGTCATGAGTTTTATTATTCTTTCCGTATACTCCTGTCTTTAATTTGCTATACCCTTTTTTTTTTAATTTTGGCCCTTTTTTTTTTGGTCAAGCTTTTACAAGAATTTAAGCTTTTTCTTTATCTTGTTATAACCTGCCAGGAAGCATTTCATCTTTTTGCCTCTTTGTACAGCTCAGATTTGATAAACATCATCTGTCTCTTGCAAGTATGTCGGGACTCACACCTAAATCAGCACCTAGGGTGATTTGTAGGCAGATTTTTTAACACCCATACAAGCTGATGATTTTAAATCTTGACCTAATTCTAACTCACATTTTCATTTAGAAAAAAAAAAGAAATTCATCTCTACAAGGCAGAAGAGATGACCCCCAAAGATATAGTTACTTCCTAGTCCCCAGAACCTATGAGTATTCCCCTTCTCTATGGCAAAAGATGTGATTAAATTAAGGGTCTTGAGAAATGGCCTTTATACTGGATTCTCTTGTGGGTCCTGAATGCAATCACCTGCCTCCTTATAGGAGAGAGAGGCCAAGGCGATTAGACAGAGTCTTGCACAGAGCAAGTAACATGACTAGGAGACAGAGATGGGAATGATGGGGCCACCGGCTGACAGCCAGCAGCAGCTGAAAGAATCAAGGAAGGATCCTGCCTGAGAACCTCTGGAGGGAGAGTAGCCCTAACACCTTGATGTCAGACTTCATGTCTCCGTTTCCGTTAAGTAACCCAGTTTGTGGTCATTTGCTACGTTAGCCCTAGGAAACTAATAGGTCATCCAATCAGGATTTTTACTTTTTGTGATTATAGAATTACATTCAATCATTTGTATGTTTTCTAATACGTTTTATATTTGGTGTTTTTTAAGTTTTTTTAAGATTTATTTTTAAGCAAACTCTACAACCCAATGTGGGGCTCGAACTCACAACTCCAAGATCAAGAGTCATATGCTCCACTGACTGAGCCAGCCATGAGCCCCTATACATTTCATATTTGTGATTTCAACTAATTTGTCATTCCCAAGGGAACATAAAAGTATTTCCTTTTAGGGGTGCCTGGGTGGCTCGGTCAGTTAAGCATCTGCCTTCAGCTTGGGTCATGATCTCGGGGTCCTGGGATCGAGCTCCACCCCCCCAGTCAGGCTCCCTGCTCAGCGGGGAGTCTGCTTCTCCCTCTGCCTCTGCAGCTCCCCCTACTTGTTCTCTCTCTCTCTCTCAAATAAATAAATAAAATCTTAAAAAAAAAAAGAAGTATTTCCTTTTAAAAATCTTTTCCCAACAGCACATTTATTCATTTCATCATATTTAAATTTTTTCACATTTCTGGATGGACAGTCTTATTTTTCACTATATGTTTATGTTCTATGTTTCATATGTATACATACTTAAATATAAATATGTTCTTGCAAAATATTTCACATGATATTCATGTTTTAAATTTATATTTAATTACACTGATGTAAATTTATTATTTATGTTACAGTTCAATATATATAAATCATAAATGAATAATCAAATGATTAGAAATAATGGATTATTAATTTAGCCAGAAAAAAGATCTACATACAAAAATTAATTGCACATATATTCACAAAAAACAAACAATTACAAAATACGATTTTACAATGACATCATTTTTGGTCAGCTTTATCACCAAGACGCAATAATTATTTAAACCTCTCTTTCTTTGGATTTATCTCAGTGCTTACCACCACCATTTGTTGGCCCTTTTAAAAAAATTAACTAGCAGTGAACTGAAGCCAATATTCAAATCATTTTTGTCCAAGAGGGATGTGGTTACTATCATGTGTAACATGGTCTGGTTGTTCCTACACAGTAAGGAGACATAAGCAGGGGGAGCGGGAGAGGGAGAGGCAGACTCCCCGCTGAGCAGGGAACGCAACGCGGGGCTCGATCCCAGGACCCTGGGATCATGACCTGAGCCGAAGGCAGACACCCAACCAATTGAGCCACCCAGGTGCCCCAGAAACCAGTTTCTTGTCTTCTAAAATTTGGTGTTGCAGCAGGAAGCTCTGAAGCCAATGAGACTCATTTTTCATTCCTTTGGAAGTAACTGTCTCTTCCTTCCAGCTCTGGAGCTTGCAGTATTTTTCTTACAGTATCTTTCTTATAGGCATCACTATTGCTGACCAGTATTTGGTTCCCCTTTACCTCTGCATAAATGGAAGGCTCCTGTTTCTCAGCTCCTTGGCGACCTGCCGGGCTAGTGCAATGTGTGGGAGTGACGTGTCTCGCTTCCCACAGAGCCATTGAGGAGCAAGAGCTCCACTTTCCAGCACTCACTTCCCTGTGGTGACGGCCAGAGAAGCACGTGTTGATGTGCACATCCATGAAGTCAATGTCCCTCAGATGCTGAACCCGCCTACAGCAGACTCCCGCCCTGGACAGTCGTCTGGGCACAGGGGCTTCACAGGAGCAAGAAAAGACATTATTTGTGTGAACACACTGAGCTGTGGTTACGACTGTAGCAGAACCTGGCCCATGTTCTAAGATAGTTTGTACCTTTTTCAGTGACTATTAATGGAAAATCACATTTGTCATCCAGCGCTTAAATTCTTTTTCCCACTCAGCCTACATTTGTTGCTTGTGTTCTCATGCTTCTGGCCTTTCCTTCAGAGACACCATCACACACTGGCTGCTTCTCTGTTCTTTGTCATCTTCCATCTCTCAAGTCAGCAAGCTTTTCTTGTCAAGGGCCACATAGTAAATATCCTGTGCTCATGGGCCAGAGGATCTCTGTCGCTGTTCCTCAGCTGCCTTCGGAGCATGACAGATTCTCCAGGTAACACATAAATGAAGGAGCACGTCTGCATTTACTTTACTTACAAATTCAGGTGGTGAGTTCAGTTTCGTTCAAGGGCTCTAGTTTGCCAACCCTTGCCCTAAAAGGAGAGAGCAAACAAAGAGTTAGATGTGGGGTCGAGAAAGAGAGCACTTTCAACACTGGATATGGCCAGGGGCATTCCCAAGGGCATTCCCAAGGAGAAGGCCAAGGGATATGTCAGGGAGGCAACTTTGCTGAAGGCCTAGGGGGAAGCTAGTCCAGACTGGGGCCAGAGGACATTAGACCACCTGGGGATGGACCAGAGGAACAAAGCCAGCTGATGAACTGATATATTCAAATATACTAAGGTGAAATTTACATTTGGGAATAGAGTTTAGGGATGAATTGATGATGGTGGCTAGAATATAAACTTTAAAATTAAGGCAATTAGTAACTTCATGGAAAATAAAAAGCTGTACCACAGAGGAAATGTGATCATTATGAACTATATGACTGGGTTATGAAAAAGACATATACATGGTCAGGAAGAACAAAATCTAAAAATTAATTTTATCAGTAACTCTATTTGACTATTTGGAGAATAAAGGTGGAGGAA
Organism: Mirounga angustirostris; assembly: GCF_029215605.1. Taxonomy (NCBI): domain Eukaryota; kingdom Metazoa; phylum Chordata; class Mammalia; order Carnivora; family Phocidae; genus Mirounga; species Mirounga angustirostris. The sequence goes on from NW_026991716.1 coordinate 37,604,674, forward strand.
GGGACAAGCAGGGGCACGATGGGAGAGAGAGAAAACGTCATCTTCCATAGGGCACATTTCATGGATAATACATACCCCTGTCTAGTAGAGAAATATCGGTATAATAGTAAATATAAAAACTACTTAAAAGAAACTCCCTGGAGGGTGTCCCTGGGTGGCTCAGTCAGTTGAGCATCCCACTCTTGGTTTCTGCTCAGGTCATGATCTCACGGGGAGTGGGATCAAGCCCTGCAGCCAGCTTTGCTCTCAGTGGGGAGTCTGCTTGAGACTCTCTCCCTCTGCCTCTCCCCCTGCTCGTGCACATACTCACCTCTCTCTCTCAAATAAATAAATCAATCTTTAAAAAAAACAGTGACTCCCTAGCAAGAAAGGGAGCTGGGGTGTAGAGTGTTGGGGCATAGAACTACTGCATTTTTATTAACATGAGTTTATAACCTACAATTTTGGGAGCTACAAGTTCTGAAGACACGTATATGCATGATTTTGATGAAATTTTAAAACGAAATAATACTGCAACAGCCACTGTACCCTTTTTCAATTCCTAGATTTAGAACTGCTGAGTCAAAGGTGATTTCTTTTTTAAAGTAGATTTGGGTTAATCTGACTACGCTGTCTTTCAGAAAGGTGGTATCAATATGTTTACCCAGCAGAATATGCAATTGTCTTTTCCCTAAAAGTCCCCCAACCCTGGTTATCATCATTTCTCTTAACTCTTGTCAATCTGATGAGAAGAGTGGTTTTGCATTTATTTTAATAATATCCCCTTTGGATTTGTTTCCCTTAACATTGTTCATTTGTATTTCTTCTGTAGAAAAGTACTTGTTCATAACTTCACTCCCTTTTCCTATTGAAATACTCATTTTCTCTTATTATTTAAAAGACTCGTTTTTCATATGAAATCAAATAACCCTTTATCTGCCAAATAGGAAGGAAACCTTAAGTCACAGCTGTGATTTGCTATTAAATGTTGTTTGTCATATCTTTTTATCATGTCCAAGTATTAATCTGTATGTAGAATGACTGAGCATTTTTCCCTATATAATTTCTGGCACTGGGGACATGATTAGAAAGTTCTGCTCTAAATGACATAACTTGTATTTTTATTTCCTTTTAGAAGTTTGCTGTACTGCTATTCCATGTCTACATATATAATTAAAAGTCAAGACATATGATATTGTGGATGTTGATTCTTGATGACAGATATTCACTGAAGAGATACCATGTAATGGGCACTTCTGTAAATGTTTGCAAGGGTTTACTTATTTATTCCCAGAATAATCATATTAGTGATCCATCATTATATATTAAAGGAGGAAACTCAGACTTTTTTTTTAAAGATTTTATTTATTTATTTGACAGAGAGATAGAGAGCACAAATAGGCAGAGGGAGAAGCAGGCTCTCCGCTGAGCAGGGAGCCCGGCGCAGGGCTTGGTTCCAGGACCCTGGGATCATGACCTGAGCCGAAGGCAGACACTTAACCAACTGAGCCACCCAGGTGCCCCAGAAAACTCAGACTTTTAGAGGTATAGGAGTTTGCTCAAAAACTTCCTGTCCCCTGGGCACCACAGACCCAGGCTGATAGGCAGAGAACAAGTCAGAGCCAACCCCAAGCTGGGGGGACATAGAGATAGTGGACTGTGGGCAAAGAGTGATCTTGGGGAGCTGCAGGGAGGAGGCATCCCTTCCCGGTGGTCAGCAGCAACCAAAGGGGAAATCGCTGTGGGAAATAGTTGCTGCACACCCTCATGCAAGGGACACACACCTACACCAGCCAGGACCAGAACCCCCCCCCCAGAAGGGTGCCCCCCACCCCCGCATTTTGTCTGTAATTAGGTTCGGAGGGGAAACACGGAGCCCAGCCCAAGGCCAGGAAACAAACTGCCGGGAGCTCGCCTCTTGCAAGTGCGTGTGGTTTGGTTTCCTGCCCTGTCTGTGGGCCAGGCTTCAGCGAAAGACCCCGTCAGAAGTCAGGAAGCTGGTCTGGTTACATCTGCATGGCACCATGTGACTTTGAGCAGGTCACAGACAGATCTGAGCCTCAGTTCCCCCGTGTGGAGAGAGCACACACAAACACGCTGAGTAACCTAACTCGTGCAAGTGGGTATTGGGCGTTGGCCCAAACTTTCCTTCTGGCTCCCCAACTCCATCCTGCTTTTCCCCGGGAGTCTCTAGGCAAGAGAGCCCACGGCCCTCCTGTGTCCCTTCTCTTCTTGTCTGTCCCTTTGCCCTTATCCTCAGTCTCTGCTCGCTCCCACTGCAAGGAGCAGGGCTCTGCACCCAGGTGGAGTGGGGAGCAGGAGTCAGGGGGCGGCAACCAATACCCTCAATTAGTTCAAAGCCCCTCTTCAGCCATGAGCTCTGTGCAGGCCTCCCTGCAGCAGCTGCTAGACTGGCAGAGCCCCTGGTGGCCGAATGTGGAGTTACATGTTAGCACAGGGCACGGTGTCCTGACTTCTCTCTCTCTCTCTCTCTCTCTCTCTCTTTTGTTTTATAGCAAATCTCTTTGTAAATTGCATCATTTTTTAAAGTGCTAACATTCACTAGAGAAAGAGATGCCGGAGTCCTGTGTCTGTTTGTGCAGCAATTACACAACTAGCGCTCTTGTACCCACAGGGGGCAGGAGTTGAAGATTTAGAGGTGATTGGGGGGCCAGGCTCCTGTGCTCCACCCCCCGCCCCTCATTGACCCATCCCTGCCACAGCCCGGCTCTCTCTCTCCCAGCCTCATTCTCCCCTCCTTTGCCAGGGTCCTCCCTGCACTTTCTTACCGGTATTGAAATTCCACCTGCTCTCCTCTCCCCTCCAGCACCCATAAAACCTCCCAGGGTGGAAACACATCACTCACTCACCAGGCAGGACTGGGCATGAGGTTTCTGACCACTCCCAGGGCCAGTGGGATTTAGGGTTCTTGCTCAGACCTCTGAGTGCCCCTGAGCTCGTCACCCACCTTCAGCGTGGCTTTCCCTGGAGATGGGGGCAAAGCCAGGGTCCTGCAAAGAAGAGGCAGTGCACAGAGAGAAGCGGATGGGCAGCCCTTTACTTGACCACAGCTTCCTCCTGGCCATCCCAGCTCCTCCCCCAAGGGCAGGCCCTGATGGGGAAGGGGCAGCTGGGCACAGAGGAGAGGAGCAGCCTCTGTGGAGACCCGGGAGCTGCGCGCCAAGCAGGGCTGTTGCCTCCACGTCCAGCTTCGCACCTGCCCCTGGAGGTCCCTGCTTCCCTCTGCGTGCAGTCAGCCTTCCCCGGGTCTCCCACTCCCCAGGCTGGCCTTGGCCTTTCTCGTTTTGTCTATCTCGGAAGGACTGGAAGAGCTAAGCAGAGTGAGACCAGCTCCTGGTTCTCTCTCCCCAGTGTCCCCCATGTCTCCTGCCACCAGCCCACAGGGAAAGGGCCGGAGGGTCTGGAGAGGCTTGCTCCTGCTTCTGCTGTTGCTGCCACTGCTGATCCCAGGTGAGGGGGAAGGGAAGAGCACGGGGAAGAGAGGAGAGGGTGCTATGAGGACATCTGGGACAGTGAGATGTGGCGCTAGTGCTCTATGCATGGGGACGGCTGGTGGAGCTGATGCTGGTATGACCCTGACCTGCAGCCTGCTCTCCAGGCTCGTGGGCACTACCGGAGGCTCAGCATCTTCACCGAGTGGCGGGGCAGACGCTCTCTGTGACGTGCCAGTACCCCCCCAAGGGCTGGCCCTACGAGAGGAAGGGTTGGTGTAAGGAGCTGTCGGCGTTCAAGTGCACCAGGCTAGTCACCAGCTCCAGTCCCGGCAGACTGGTTCAGGCCTCTCGATTCTCAATCTGGGACAACCCTAGCGCTGGCATCTTCACTGTCACCATGACTGGTCTGAAGGAGGAAGACTCAGGACACTACTGGTGTAGAATCTACCACGCTTCCAGCAACTCTGTCTCTAAGTCCATAAGATTCTATCTGGCAGTGTCTCCAGGTAAGCCCCTTCCCGGGGGTCCCCTCGCTCCCTCCTGGTGCCTCCTTGTTTCCTAGTCCCCGCATCCAGTTCTCCTGGGAAAGCTGTTGGGAGCAAGTGCACACACACACACACACACACTTCATTTGCTGTCCGTCTTGATGATTTACAAGCCTCCTAAAAGATGCTCAAACAGATCATTTGAGCATGCTGACCAGCCTGAGCTCCTATGACCTGGCCACAGGGGAGCCCAAGACTGCTTGGCATTTTTAGAGAAGGCGCTTGTACCTGGCACATAGTAGGTGCTCAGTAAATGTCTGGCCACTGGCCACAAACCGCCCCCACCATGTTGGTAGCATGTTGGGCTGTCCATTCCTCCTGGCCCAGATCAGCAGTCAGCAAACAGGTCTGAAAACCAAGGATGGTTTTTAGATGGTTGGGATACAAGTAAAAGAAAAGTAAGATTTTGTGACACATGAGAATTCTAGGAAATTCAAATTTCAGTGTCCAGAAATAAAGGTATTTTTGGGAACACAGCCATGCCCATTTGTTTATCTATGATCTGAGGCCATTTTCATGCTACAGGAGTGAAGTTGAATAGTTCCAACAGAGACCATATGGTCCACAAGGCTAAAAGTTCAGTTATAAAAAAGGACCACGTTGTTCATTGCATGTATGCATGTAGGTGATGGATGTAGTTGCTGAACATTCTAGCGGTAACGTTGTTGTGCCTCAGTCATAACTGAGCAAAAACTTAGAAGTGAAATAGCAATTTTCCATATTAAATGTCATCCACACTTTGAACAAACACCCTGTATATCCACATTGAAGGATTTTAATGTGACAAAAGAGCATTATTTTTGCTTGTTAACTTACCTAATCTGAATGACACTAGGACACCATAACTCTTCAGAGAAAACACATTCAAAATTGTTTAAATGCTTGGTTTTAATACACTTATAATAGAAAACCGGTCTCACAGAGTTATGTTGACAGAAATCCAGGAATTTTAAATCAATTTCCACAAGCTTAATATTTTTATTTTTAATTTTTACAAAAGGGAGCGAGTGATGTTATATTTTCAAAATGCATCCTCAATCCTTCATCAGTAGCTAATTCCAAAATTTATCTTACAAAGTTATGTTTATATTTAAAATGTCTTTTGATGAAAAAATGGATTCTGGATCTATGAACTTCATATCACATGTCTTCTTTGAGCAGAAAATAAAATTGAAAACATTGTATCAAATTATTAAGGTTTTTCCATGAGTACTTTTGCAGATATGCAATATCAAAATCATCTCCTGTTCTGTTGATAACTGCTACCAAATTAAGAACATGCTGTAAGAACTCATAGAAACTTCTTCTAAGCCTCCAACTTTTGTTTTTGCCCTGAGATTTTGTTTGCCACTGAAAAATATGTTGTGTTCTTCCCTTGCTAGAATAACCTCAAAGCCCTAAAATAAACAAGGCTGACTGTGTGATTCACATCTTTAAAAAGTTAGTCATAACTCGATTTCAATCTTGCCAAAACATTAGAAGCCTTTTCATAGATCAAACATTCTCAACAGAACTCTCCCCCTCAGTAATCACTGTGACCTTGGCATGCAATAACAACCATGCAGGGTTTCCACATTATCACATCATAAAGAGAACGATTTCAAATTCAACTCATTCATCTTTATGTAATTCACAATTTTTACCACTTTGGGAAGCACACGGTGCAGGTCAGCTGGTACTTTTTCATAGCAAGTCTCCTTAATCTGAATGACCGCCCCAGAATGTCCTCCTGCCCAAGCATCTACAACCATCAGAACATAGTCCTACGTGAAACTGGAGCCCCAAACCCCTGGTCAATAATACAACCCTTCAGAGCTCCCTTCAGCTCAGGGTTAGTTGTGTTTCTGACAATGAAGCAAAACGAGACCGAGGAAAACCTCTCATCCTGTTCAAAATTGCACGTAAAATAAAAAATAGCTACGTTTGCAATATGTGTGCATTTTTCAAGTTGCCACGAAAAATACTTTGCTAGCTTGACTTGTTCCAGGAGCTGATCTTCCTTCTCGATTGCCAATTCCTGATGATATGGAGCTAATGTGTCAATAGAAAGGGATATTTAAGCTCCCTTCCTTGCCACGGACTAGCAAAACACAGAGGAGCAAATAACTCTCGTACAGTCTTGCGATAACGTTTGATAACTGTAGATAGATACTCTGTCTTCGCAACACAAAGCTGCTACTTTACAAGAAGCCCACAGCACACTAGAGTTTGTATGTGAAATACTGACTGCTTTTAAGAACTTTGTAATTCAATCCTCTTTTTTTTTTTAAAAAAAAAGTTTATTTTGAATTTGTGGTTTGATGTTTTCCATGTAAATGTCACTTGTTTTCATGATGTATTTGTTCATTAGCTAGTATATCTCAGCAGCTAACTCGCTGGGTTTTAGTACTTCATTCATTGTAACTACAAAATTCATACTATAGATGAGTGCCATCATTTCCCAGGGCTGTCAGCACAAATCCCCACAAAGGTAGTGGCTTAAAACCGCACAGATTTATGATTTTACAGTTCTACAGATCAGAAGTCTGGAAGGGGTCTGCAGGCTCTGCTCCTTCCTGAAGGCTGTTAGATAGAATCCACTTCTTGCTCATTCAGGTCTTGGGCAGAATTTTGTTCCTTGTAGCTATAGGACCGAAGTCCTGTTTTCTTGCAGACTATGGGCTTTTCAGCTTTCACAGCTTCTAGAGGCTGCCACATCCCTTGGCTTGTGGCCCCCTTCCTCTGTCCTCAAAGCCAGAGGCCCTTTCCCACCTGCATTTCTCTCTTACTACAACTGGGAAACACTCTGCTTTTTTTTTTTTTTAAACTTCATCCATTTATATGACAGAGAGAGAGAGCATATGCAGGGGGAGCAGCAGAGGGAGAGAGAGAAGCAGGCTCTCCGCCGAGCAGGAAGTCAGACTCGGGGCTCGATCCCAGAACCCTGGGATCACGACCCGAGCCGAAGGCAGACACTTGACCAACTGAGCCACCAACTGAGCCACTGAGGCGCTGCCACTCTCTGTTTTTAAATACTAATCTTTAGATGGGGCCCACCCGGAATATCTCTCCACCTCAAGATCTTTAACTTTAATGGCATCTGAGAAGTCCCTTTGGCCATGTAGGGTGACATTCACAGGTTCCTGGGATTAGGTAGGACATGGACATTGTTCTGCCTACCACAGTGAAGGATTACATTTTCAAATAAAACCAATGCAAACCCTTTGGAATAACTTCAGAAGGGAAAGTACCTTTAGAATTAATTCCACTATCACCGTTTGGTTTATTATTACTGAGACATTCAGAAAACAGATGGCTTTTCTAGATAAAAAGCTCAGTGACTTTGTCTTGCTGTTAAGTAGTCCTTGAATGAGCTAATCACTATTCTGTCTTACCTAATCATGTTAAACTCTAAATTTTTTTAAAAGGATAGATTGAAAATCTCAATGATTATAAGAATAACAAATTATAAAAATAATTTTTTTCAGGTGTTTATACACTTTTGGGTTAGAGTCGACCAACTAATGTTCAAGTGTCATGGTCCTGCTTCTGCTGTCATGTAACTTGCCCCATATGGAGCCCTCCATGACAGGGTGTCAACACCCAAACTGGTCTATATTCTGTTCAACTGGACCAGTTTACCAATCACATGCTTGGACCCTGAGGCAATGTCAAACTGATGTAAAAGTTTCAAGATCCTTACTCCTGATTTCTATATTTACCTTGTGCAGGCAGGTCATACACAATTTGTGGACCAGGATCAGCCCATAGATCACACACTGTAGCTCAGGACTAGAATTTTCCCTGAGGGTCCTGAGGACCTCCTCCAGTTTGGACGTAGGGGTTGCTCCTGGTCATCACTCCAGGCAGCCTCAGAGAGAGTGCCCTTGTGGGATAGGATCATGTCCACATGTCCGTTGGCCTGGGACTCTCTGCAGGGAAGTCTCCAGCCATGAGGTTTCCCAGCATCAAGTACTCTCTCTTCCATGCCTCCTCGGCCCCTGCCTCTCTCTTTTCCCCAGCTTGGGGGAGACTGCTCCCCTCTTGGGCCCTGGGTGGGTGTGCAGACCTAGCTGAGGACACTGAGAGACCACAGTTCCTGTCACAAGGTTGGGGCTGACACCATCTATTTCCCTTCTGGGCCTCACCCACCCCCGATAGTCATTGTCCTCTCTGTCTCCTTCATAGCCCCATCACCTTTCCAGAGGTGACCTTCCACCAGCCTCCATCAAGAGCTCTTAGCGTTGATAGGTCTGGGGTCTTTCTGGGAAGGCAAGGCAGTGGGGATGGGGGGCAAGTAGCTCACAAAGTTTCAGAATTAAGAGGGGGCCCCAGAAAAGGTATTTATACAGGCCATTGAGGCCGTGGGGCCTGCAGAGGGGCTTAAGGTTCTGTTGCCAAACCAGGAAGGACAGGGGTGGGAAAGCAGCCTTAAAGTTCCCCATAAGGGGCCCCCTTCCCCTAATAGCCCCAGAAGTGTGAGAAAAGGAACGGATGCCAGAGATGAGAACTGCTTAAGGACAGTGACTCTGTCTACACTCAGGGAGGCTGAGAGCTAGAGATTGCCCTTCCAGACGTGTACAAATGCTTGGAGGGAAGCCCAGGCATCCTGACTCCTCTTCCAGGGCTCTTCCCAGATCCAGGAATAACCCCACAGGCACAGGATAGAGCCTGAGCCGCAGCTCTATCTAGTGTTGAGCCACAGGACTTCACAGCCCAGTTCCACTGCCATGAATTGGTTTTTTCCAGGGTTGATGGGCTGTTCCCAGTCCAGCCCAGGCCCCTGTCCCATCTTTCCCACCAGCCAGAACAGACACGCTGTCCCACCAGCTAACGAGGGTTCTTTCTCTCTCGCTGACAGCTCGTGCCTCCACACAGGCCATCCGGGCTTCAGGTGAGCTGGTCTCATCACCGACCCAGAGCTCTGTGCCCCCCACTGGAAGAGCCAGGGAGGCCCCTGGGGCTTCCTCTGCCCTCACCGCCCCTTCACAGTGAGTTCAGGGTGGGACCCTCTGGGACCCTCTGCCAGACGGCCCTGGCTCAGGGGCCCGCAGGTGAGAGCTGCCCCCCAAGACGCTCCTCTCCCCTTCTTGTCCCCTGTCCTCCAGGCAACAAAACTCCACCCTCCAGTCTCACCCTGCAGCCCCCAGCGCTCTGGTCCCCATGCTCTGTGTACTGCTTGTGGCCAAGAGCCTGGTGCTATCCGCTCTGCTTGTCCGGTGAGTGGGTTTGCTTGGGCTTGGGGGGAAACGGAGCAAGGAACGGCTCCCGTCCCCAGACCCATGGTCAGCCAGGGAATCAGCCGGCAAACACAGAGGCAAGAGAAATTATACCCAACAGGGCTGTCCAGAGGAATCCCTCACGGACTCCATCCATCGTGCATGCTCACTAGCAGCTCCCCTGTGTCTCTCGAACTCGAGTGCCTTGTCCACATTTCTCGGTCTGTTTTTCCCTCGCCTCTTCTCCTTCTCCTCTTTTCCTTCCCCTGCCCCTCTCCCACTCTGATTCATCCCTCCTCCTGTACCACTGGCCTGTATACAACCTCCCACCGCCTGCCCTTCCTGGAAGGTCTACCCACAGCCACCAACCCAGGGCACCTCACAGGGCACAGCCCCTTCCCAAGTGGTGAGGGACAGAGGCTGTGCACTGGACGGAGACCCGAGCCCTGGGGAGCGGGGAACGCAGGAGGGGGAAGGTAGGTGGGGATGGGGGAAAGGCAAAGACCAAGAGTCCCTGGTGGCAGGCCTGCTGAAGGCGGGACGGGCTGTGGGGACAGAGCAACAAGGTCCTAGAGTGGATGTGACTCACTTTCTGTATTTCTACCCCCCTCCCCACCCCGTCTCAGAGCCTTAAGGAGTCCACGCGTGCAACATAGAGGGAGGTGTCTGATGTGCCCAGCTCGGCCCAGACCCCAGGCCTCGGGGTCCAAGAAGAATGGCCATTCTCCCCCAGGCCCCCAGGGAGCTCCTGACTGGCCTCTGAACCCTTCGCTCACTGCAAAGAAAAGGCAGAAGTCCCCCAGAACTTGATCCAAGACCCTTGACTACACCCCTCACTCCAGGGCTGAGGATTTCCCAGCCCGGCCTCCTCCCAAGATCCAGGCCTGCTAGTGGCTCACAGGCAGTTGGCATCTGGGCCAGCACCATCCAGGGATGGGAGCCAAAGGCCAGTGCAGCCGCTGTCCACCAAACCCGAGCCAGCACTGTGGGCGACTCCGACTCCTCTCCCCACTGCCTCCTCCCCTAGCCCTCCTCCTCATGCCCCTGCTCCCGTCCTCCTGCTCCCCTCTCCGTCTTCCCTCTCCCCCTCCTCCTCTCCTTTCCCTCCTCCTTATACCCCTTCTTCCCTCCCCCTGCCCCTCCTGTCTGCAGCCCTACAGCTCAGCCAAGATCCCAGGTCACTAACATTTCCCTCCCCATCTCCATTTGCTCAGCCACACTCTGCCAAGACCCTCTGTTCTGCCTCTCTCTGTTGTTTCCACCTCTCCCTCCTCTTCCTCCCACTTTGCAAATCCCCACCACCGGGCACTTGTACTCGGCCAGTCTGTCAATCACCTAACTGTTGTCCTGCCTTTGGTCCCTACCTCCTGGACAGTTCCTCCTTATCCATTCTTCTCAACAACACCCCTGTGCATTTTTACTGCATGGGGGTGAGTCCAGTGTCATGACTGGGGCCTCATGCTCTGCCAAGTTCGGCCACCCCTTGTCACCATGTCACTGTGAACCCCCCATGCTGCCCTCACTGCCACCAAGATGGCTGCAGGCTCTAGAGAGGAGTGACCTTCCTTTTTCCTGCACGAGCTGAGCAGGAGGCTCCACAACAGAAACCAGCCTGGTCTGACCCCAGGCTCTGCCCCTCGTAGGGCTACTGTCTCTCTGGCACTTACTCTCTCAATGTCAGACTTTCCAGACTGAGCCTCTTTCTTTTCCCTCCTCTTCTTCATCTATTTTTCTTTATTCCTCTTTCTGGGAAAGTTCCTCAAGGTTACGTTCCAGCTCTTCTATTCGAAGATTTACTATTTATGCTACCACATCTTAACATTTCTAAATGGTCCATTTGTTCTCTGAATGTTCCTCTATAGCGTGCATGTTTTCTTTGGGGATGCCATTTTTTCTCAGGCAATATTAAAGTTTTCACTTTTGAGGGTTTTTTTTTTTTAAGCCTTGTGTATCTGCCGTTTCCTCCAAATACCTTTTTGTGTCCTCTGTTTTCTCCTTTCCTTGACCTCTGTCTTTCCTCAGAACTTTCTGGAAACCCCTGCTGCTTCTTGGCAGCCCATCAGGAGTTAAAAGCTTGGATGCTCCGTGTGTATTACAGAGCTTTATGGACTCTACATTGATTTAGCAAGGGCATTGTTATGGACTGTTATGTACCCCCTCTCCATTTATATGTTGAAATCCTAAACCCCCCCCCCCCAGATGATGGTATTTGTAGGGGGCCTTGAAGGTGGCTAGCTCATGAGGGAGGAGCCCTCATGAATGGGATTGGTGCCGTTATAAAAGAGGCCCCACAGCATTCTCTGACTCTTTCTACTGTGTGAGGACACAGCAGGTAGACAGCCCTGTATGAAGCAGGAAGGTCTCGCCAGACACGGAATCCACCGCCAACTTGGTCTTGGACTTCCCAGCCTCTGGAACTGTGAGAAATAAATGTTTTGTAAGCCACCGAGTCGATGGTATTTTTGTTACGGCAGCCCAAGTGGACTAAGACAAGCCTGGCTGCATTTTTTTTCTCTTTGACAGCTCAGTTTCTCCAAAAAGGCTCCTGGGGGTGGAAGCCTGGTTCTAGGCACCAACTGTAGCAAAGCAAAGGGGCCTCTCTGCCCAGCATCTGTTTTCACTCATTTGGGCACCAAGGGAATACACTTTCCCTCTCTGCGGTGCCTGGTGCCCTGAGCAGGCGTCTCTGTGACTCAGCCCTCGTTAGAGACTAACCTGAAGGTTGTCAGCGGGGCTTAAAGAGCGGAAGGAGAAAGGATGTGGGCAGTTGACCCACTCGCTCTGTCTCGGGGGAGGCAGAGAAGCTACTAGTCCGACTGCTTCTCAACCCCAGGCCCCCACTTGTAGTCTGCATCCTGAACTACCCACGCCTCCAATTTCTAGGGCTTTCTGGGCTCCTAAGGTAAAAATGACTCACTTCTTATTTCTCCTACCCCCACCTTTTTCTGGTTCACTAAAGTCATCTAATTGTTACCCAGTTTTAAGACGTCCATGGAGCTCCCATTCTTGAAAATGGACTTATATAATTTTTACCCATTTACCACCACTTCCCTCACACAGCTTCCACACCTCCTTAGCAGGAGCAGAAGGGACCAAGATTTTCCATCAAACCACCCCTCCCCACTCCCAACACCATGGGCAGGACTGAGCAAGACCCCAGATCTCCATTTGCTCCTGTAAAGACTCCTGGCCCCTTCTCCACCCTGCCCCCCTACAGCCAGTGCTGGACCCCTAGACTTGTGGTTTCATTCCTTTCTCCCTATTCATCCCAATCACAAGAGACCAGGGCTCCCTGGTCCTCCCTCATCACCCAGGATCGCATTGCAATAAGACCTTGTGAATTCATCAAGTGAGTCCCATTTCCCACTCTTCCCCAAATCCATCAATCTTTTCTCTCTGCCCTCTGAAACATGAGCACTCGTGGTCTCAACTTCTCTGTAGGTCACCTTCCTATGTTCACTAAAATCTGCCTCTCTTCTGAGAACACTGCTCTCTCTGTAGTTGGGGGCATTTCACTTTCCTTCACCACGAGGCCTGAGGTGGGAGGGGTGTCTTCTTCACTCCTCATTGCCACTTCCTTTCTTCTTACCCTCCCTAAAGCAGCTCCACGATTTGATTTCCTGCCATCAGACTATACCATAGACCTCATTGTTATCACATCTCCTATACAATCTGGAGTCTCCCTCTTTCTTCTCATTGGCCTTAACCCCTGGCTCACGGTCACTCCCATGGCTCTTGTCATCATCCTTGGTGAGCTGGGGCCCACTTGGACTCATAGATGATCTTTCCAAATCCCTGGCCTCCCAGTTCCTGACCTCCTCTCCCACAATGATCACATCCCTTTCCCTGCCTTGGCCACCCATTCAGATGGTCAGCAGGAATAGCAGCTCCCCTCCTTGGTCTCAACTTGGAGCACCCACCTTCCAGCCACCACCTGTCTCTCTAACTCAAGCCTACTGACCTGAACACAGTGCCTTTTCAACACCACTGGATCCCTGATCCACTAGTCCTGCCATTTTGTTCCCCTCCCTCAACTCAATCATGCTTTCCTTTCCCTTGGATTCCATGGCCCATCCTTACAATCACTCTTTGGCACACAGTTTCAGTTCCTTTTCCCCCTCTGCCTTCATTGAACTCCCCGGGCACAACTCCAGCCCTGGTTGTATCCAGCTTTCCATTGCTCCATCCTGCATCTTGTCCTAAAGCTGAACATGGCTGGAGAAAACGAACCTATCATGCGAAGTGTCTCCTTGTACATAAGTGGTCTCCATTCTAGACCTCTAGTTCACACCGCCCTCTGGCCCCTCAAACTCCAGTGTCCTCTCTTCACCCTCAGCTGGTGCCCTTGCATCTGAACTCACTGAGAACAACAAGGCCTACTGGGTCCAACTGCACCCATCAATCACCCCCCTTCTGTACCCCAAGTGCACTCTCTTCTCCCTTTTCCCATCACAGCCCAAACTCTCCACATAGGACCCATCCCATCTTCTCTTGTCCTACATAAGAGAATTGCTCCAGAAGTTTGCCCCCCTCTCATGTGTCATGACAACCAGAATATAAATGGGCTATGATGTATTAAAAACTCTCTCTTGGCCCCACAGCACCTCCACCTACTGCTCCACATTTTATTGCCCTTTATGACAAAACCCATAAAAGGAGTTTTTCTCAGCCCCCAATATCTTTCTTTTTGTTGTCTTTTGAACCCACCCCAATCAGGCCTTTGTTTGTACCACTCCCTGAAACATCTTCCCCCAGTCTCCAGTGACTAACTCCAGAGGTCAGTCCTCAAAACTCATCATATCGGAAAAATGAGCAGCATTGGATATGACTCACCACTCCTCCCTTCTTGAAATGCTTTTTTTCCCTTGGCTTACAACAATAACAACAAAATCTTGTCATGTTCCTCCCAACTCATTTGATGCTGTGTAATAAGTTACCTGAAAAGTTAGTAGCATAAAACAACAAATGACATATTTATTATCTCAAAGATAGGTCTGGAGGGGGGAGTCAGAAATTTGGGGACATCTTAACTGGTGTTCATGATTCAGAATCTCTCATGCATTGCAGTCAGGATGTCAGCAAGAAATGGGTCATCAGAAAGCTTGACAACCAGACCACTTCCAAGATGGTTTACCCACATGGTTGCCAGGACGAGGTCTCAGTTTCTCACTATGTGGACTTTACTTCATGATATGGGAGCTAACTTCCCCAGAGTGACTGATCCAAGAGAGACTGAGGAGGAAGTCACAGTGCCTTTCATAACCTAGTCTCCGAAGTCACACACACTTCATCAGAAGCTGGTCGCTGGAGCCAGCCCATACTCAAAGAGAGAGGGATGGGGCTCCATCTCTTGAAGGAAGAGATATGGAACCCCCGCAGCACCTCCTCTGGCCACAAATTATTGAGGTTTCTCCCACATTCAAAATACACTCATCCAAAATACACTCACGGGTGAAGGGAGTCAAAAGGTAAAAATGAAAGATAAAGAAATGGAGAGAAGAAAGATACACGCAATCCCCTCCAAAAGCCTCCGCAAATCTCACTTGAATATGGCATCGGCAAATTGGTCCAGAAGTTTGTCGCTTAAAGGTCCAAAAGATTGTTGCTTAAATCAGGCCCAGGTATGGATGAGGTTCCTTCAGTGCAGTTCCTTACATACAGCTCCTCATGTGCAGTTAGTTCTCATATGAAGACCTGTGGGCAGAAGAGATGAGTTATCTGCCAGATACAAAACCAACACACAATGGTGATAACGGCCTGGGATAGCACGAGAGATATCCCTGGGAAGCCAACAGAGCACTGATCCATGGAAAAACTGGAGCTCTGCTGGACAGATGTTGGAAATTCCTTGATTCGGACTCTGTCCTGCTTTACCTGGGGATGATTCATCGTGGCTCTTGGCCCCTCATGCTGGGCTCCTAGGTCTGCACTCTGAGGCATCCTTCACTTTCCATGAAAGGCAGCCTGTATGTACATCTTCACAGTGTTCTCAACCTGATTCCTTCCAGTAGACTTGGGAGGATACAAAGGCTTTTTTTAAATTTTATACTCTGTTCCTTTCAGTCCAAGCTGTCTTGTGAATATCGCTCTCTAAAAAATGTGTGGGTCTCCTGTGAATCTTATTGAAATCCATTAAGCCATATTCACAAATCTCTTCAAGATAAGGTCTCTTCCCTACGTTGGGCTTCTGCTGAGAAGCTGAGGGGTCATATCTTTTAGCATCATAGAAGCCCTTGAGTTTCATTGAAGGAATCCATGAGGCACACACCCTCAAGCTCCTTAGGGGGCTTTTGTCTAAAGCATTACCTTTATCTTTCTCAGGTTCTAACAAGGGATTCCACAGCCACTCTTGGTTTCATCTTTGGACCATATTTTCCTGAAAGCGTCCTGGGCTTCACTTCAGCATCATTCACTGTGTGGAGATCCTGAGAATTTTCAAAGCCATCAGGATCCAGCTCCTTTGTGTTGAATAGTCCTGTCTATAGTTTACCTCCCTGCACTCACAGTTTCCAATAAGCCACAAGAGGAAACCAGGCAGCATCCTCAACACTTCACCCGGAGACCTTAGCTATACCACCCAGTTCATTACGTATTTTTTCTACTTTCCATATTACTGCAAGTGGCAATATTGCTAAACCTTCTGCGAGTACACAGCAAGGATTCCTTCTCCTTCTCCCCTACTGGCTCAGTGAATTTGGAGAATGTTCTTCAGGTCTCTATGCCCAAGCTCCTCAGCAGTAAAGGGAGAACTGATGATAGCCAAGCTATTTGGATTACTAAGTAGGATGATATATATTGGGTTACTAAGTAGCATCAGATATATGGAGAACACAATGAACAAATGCTGAGCTTTAAGAGGGAATGAAGTGTAGTAGGAAGAGGACTCACCTGTTCCACAGCAGGGGCAACTCAGAGCTAATCTCAGCTGAAGGCACAGAGAGCCTACAGGGAGTTGGCTCCTCTTCTTGGAGGACAGCAAAGGGGAACACAGGAGAGAATCAGGGTGAAGAAACTGACCAACCTAGGCCCAAAACACATGCATATTCACTGACAACTCTCTTCAGGCCAGCAGTGGCCAGGGGTAGCCTTCTTCCTTGCTGGGAGGCTGTGGTGACCAAACCAGTGTAATGGGATGGGAAAGGGGTTGCCTCTGCCTCTGGGTGCTGTTCTGACGCAGTGTCCTGACCTCTCCCTCCTGGATTCCTGCTCTGATTGCAGGTGGAACATGCAGTGGAAAACCCTGATGGAACTCAGGAGCCCAGATGCCAGTAAAGCCACCTGCCACTTTCAGTAGGTCATTGACCTTCTCCAGACTGGTTTCCTCGCCTGTAGGGAGATAAATATTACCACCACACTATTGGGAGGACTTAGATAAACAATGCAAATGGACAAGACTTGCAAATTATAAAATTATGTGATTATATGTTGTTTCCTAAGTTTTCTTCAAATTATTTTTTGTTTGTTTTATTTTGTGTCTTAAAGTTTTATTTATTTAAGTAATCTCTACACCCAACATGGGGCTCGAACTCACGATCCTGAGACCAAGAATCACATGCTCCTCCACCTGAGCCAGCCTAAGTTTTCTTCAAATTCTAAAACTGTCCTGCATTCCCACATTTGATCTCCAGGGAACCAACTTCTCCACTTTGCCCTATTTTCTCCATCATCTCCCTTCTTTTTTTTTTTTAAATTTTTTTATTCTTATGTTAATCATCATCTCCCTTCTTATCCTCAGTTCTCCCACTGGCCCCTGGATGCCCAGAAACCCCCGTCGGTGCTGTTCTAAGCAGGGAAGGGCACTGCACATAAGCCCAGTGAGCAGAGAGGCACAGGGTGAGCAAGGCTTGGAAATAAGACCCCAATTAATTGTCTCAGCTCAGCCCTGTGTAAGCTTAGGCAAGTCATTGCCCCTCTCTGAACTTCTGTTTTTCTCTGGAAAACAAAGGGGATGAAGACGAGTTCTAAAGCCCCTTCCACAGGATGCTAAGCCGATGGCATGAGATGAACTTTCTTGCGCCTGGCTGGGTTGCTAGGGACAGAGCACCATGAGATACAAACAGACAGAAGGAGGCAGCAGCCCTTGAACTCAGGGTCTATAGATGGAGGGTCCCCTATAGAAGATTCCAGTGTGGACAGAGGGAAGAAGCAATGGTGTGGGAACAAGGTTGGACGAGAGGTGGCTGGGGAGGGGATGGGAGAAGCGGGACGCTGGTGGGCACCGGAGAGTGGCAGAAGGAGCCCAGCAAGGATGAGTGTGATATTGCAATTTATAATACATGTTTATTGTGGTCTTCATCCACGGTTCCTGCTCACAGCTGCTAAAATCCTTGGAATCTCCTGAGCGATCAAAGCCTCTTTTTAAAAAAAAAAAAAAAAAAAGTAGGCTTCACACCCAGCATGGAGCCCAACATGGGGCCTGAACTCAGGACCCCAAGATGAAGACCTGAGCTGAGATCAAGAGTCGGACACTTAACCGATTGAGCCACCCGGGTGCCCCAATCAAAGCCTCTTTTGCTCCTGAGATGGAAGCATCTTTTTTCATATTTGGTCTCTGTCTCCAGTTCCCAAAATGGCTTCAGAGCCATAAAGGTGACATGGGTGACTTGTTTATTCATAAAAAGCCCCTTGCCACCACCTCTGAGTTTATGTTAATGTGCTGACGTTTGGAAACCCCCTAAGGATGGGGGCTTGTTGCCAGGGGAACCACTGTGGTTAGAGGGTTGGAACTTCTAATCCCATCCCCTGATTTCCCAGGAGGGGAGAGGGGCTGAAAGTTTAATCAATCACCAATGACCAGTGATTTAATCAATGGTGCTTATGTAAGGGAGCCTCCAAAAAATCCAAGGAAGGACGGGGCTTGCGGCGCATCCACACTGGGGAACCAGAATGCTCCCACGTACCCCTGTACCAGGCCCCAAGCAACCCTGGGACAGAAGCTCCTGCACTCTGAAACTCGCCTTATGCATTGCTTCCTCTGACTGTTGCCTCATACCCTTTGTAATAAACCAGTAATCTAGTGAGTCAACAAGTTTTCTGAGTTCTGTGAGCCACTCTACAAATTAGTGGAGCCCGAGGAAGGGGTCGTGGGAACCCCCGATTTGTAGCCGGTTAGAAGCACAGGTGAGAACCTGGGACTTGTGGCTGGGGTCTGTAGTGGGAGCAGTCTTTTGGGACCTAGCCCTTAACCTGCGGGATCTGGTGCTGACCCCAGGTCAATAGTGTCAGAACGAAGTTCCATTTGTGGAACACCCAGTCAGTGTCCATGAAGAATTGCATTAATTGCTTGGTGGTATGGAAAAAACACGCATCTTAATGAGGAGCTTTGCTATGGAATCACATTAGTCTTTGGAGTAGCCAAAACCTCATGGGCTCCCTAGCGAGGACACAAGGTCCCAGGAAGGGGCTGAAGCCCCTGTCCCATCTCCACTCACCCCTAAGAGTCTGGCAGCATGCTGGTACCCAGGGAAAATTCAGGCTCCCAGGCTTGGGATCTTTTCCTCAGAAATCCGCCTCCTTTTTTTTGTAGTCCTCAGCCTCCCTTCTGGGCTCCTTCGAGGACCAGGCTCCACACCAGGCCCAAGGAGAGGCATTCTGGGGAAATTGGCGGTCTCGCTTGCACACCCCAGAATTTCTGCTCATATGGACTGTGTAGTACAGTCTATTAAATGGTTTTTAATTGCATTGGTTATGATAATGTTAATTTGCTATGTAGCAAGAAGCTCTTTTTTTTTTTTTTTTCAGAGCTGCATACTGAATTATTTAAGGGTGAAATGTCAGGATATCTGCAATTTATTTTAAAATACTTCCTCATTAAGAATACAGTGAGTTAAAAATAAAGAAGTGGAGTGGAGTACCTGGACTCCGAGCTCCAGTGACCGTGTCTGCCGCAGGCACATCCTGCTCCTCTCTGGAAATTAGACAAATGCCTCCTCCCCGCCCCCGCCCCCACCAGACACCATTCCCATGGAGAGATTACAATAAAGCACTCTTTGAGGCCCACTGATGAGAAAAATGCAACCCCTTCCAAGTGCTGACTTACCCCCACCGGGCCCCCTCCCTCAGTGGCCCCGATGACTGATACACCCAAGGGTTCCACCTGGGTGTCATCAGATGCAAATGAAGCCACCATCGAATCACAGTCTCAGCAACGCGCTCAGGTCTCTATGAGGCCCTGGACTTGACACCGGTCGGCGGATCTCTGCAAGGGCCGCGTCTAGAATCTCACAAATATCACACCAGGTTTCTTGGGGTTTTGTTCTCTTTCCTTTGTAAATTATGTATAAACATCAACATTTTCCTGATTCTAAAACCTCTGAAATTCACTAAAGGAAAATCTTTTAGATTCTTTCATCTACTTATTTTTTCAAGTGACATGTCACAAGCCTCAGGAGGTCGGGCCACAGAGGGAACTAAGTTACGGGCGTGGGGTGGAGGAGTGCAGTACTGAGGTTGCTTCTGCCCACCTGAGCCAGCCCCTTCCTCTCCCACCAGCCCCTCTGAGGACCCCAGCCTGGCACGCTCTCCTCCCTCTGCTCTCAGCTCTCCTCTCCCCACCTTTGCCCGAGACCCTCCCGGCACCTCCCATCTTCCTTCACCTCCAGCAGCCACAAAACCTCCCAGGGTGGACACACATCCCTGGCCCACCACTTAGACCTGGATGCAAGGCCTATGGGGCCAAATGGGACTTAGGACTGTGGTCAGGACCCAAATGACCCTCTGACTCTGTCATCTGTCTTTAGCCCATCTTTCTGGGGAAGAAGGGTAAAACCAACACCCAGGAAATGACAGTTTGCAGAGAGACAGTGTGCAGAGAGAGAGAAGAAAGAGTGGGACAGTGCTTAGTTGACCACAGTTTCCTCCAGGGACTTTTCGGCTCCTCCCCTGCCCACCCAGCGCTCCTGCCCCTCCCAAATGGGGAGGTGAAAGCTGAGACCAGGGGAGCCTAGAGCATCTCAGTTTCCTGTGACTGCTGTGGGCGGGCGGTGGGGGGGGGGGGAGGGGTGGGGAAGGGGGGGAGGGGCGGGGAAGGTGATGCCTCTCAGGACCCAGAGACCATTCATGCCCCTTAGGGGAGAGGTTCTCCCGGCTCCTCTTCGCTCCTTCCCTATTCCAATAGAGCCCATTACCCCGTGCTTCCCACTTCCCCAAAGGAGGCCTTTGCCCTTGACAGGAGATGAGGGGTTGGGGAAAAGGGCAGGATAGAATGTTGGGGATGGGAGAGGTGGGGCAAGGAGAAGTAGCTCTGCAACCAGAGGGCCAACCAGGAGGCATGTTCCGGCTGTGGGCACACAGCTGGTTGCTCCCTTCCCCCCCGCCCTGCAGGGCCCCTTACCTGGGGCCTTGTCTTCCAGGCTGCTGGGGAGAGAGACTGGACCCTGAAGGAAAGTGGCGGATGCCAGCCCCAAGAAGAAGCACAAAGGAGGGAGTCTCAGCAAATCTCTGGTATTCCAGGCACTGGCACAAGGCAAGCTCAGCCCAGGACAACAGGTCTGGCTTCACCCTCACCCTAGCTGGGCTCCAACAGGCAAGCTCAGGCCCGCTGATGGGAAACACAGTGCTCCCTGCAACTGTTGGTGTTTTCACAGACGAAACCTTCCCTGAGGAAATGGGTCTTCACAGGCTTCAGTCTTCTGCTCACCCACCCTTTCCCCAGAGGACTGCACCCCCCTCCCCACAACAGCTGCCCCCCCCCACCCCACTGCCACAGAAGCCAGGAAGAAAAACACTGACAGATTTCTTACTTAAAAAAACAATTTTTGGGACGCCTGGGTGGCTCAGTTGGTTAGGCGACTGCCTTCGGCTCAGGTCATGATCCTGGAGTCCCGGGATCGAGTCCCGCATCGGGCTCCCTGCTCGGCAGGGAGTCTGTTTCTCCCTCTGACCCTCCCCCCTCTCATGCTCTATCTCATTCTCTCTCTCAAATAAATAAATAAAAAGAAAAAAAAATCTTAAAAAAAAAAACAAAAACAATTTTTGTTGTTAAAACAGAAACAACAGATCCAAAATGGAGTCACTGTGCTAAGCCCCATCAGCAAACCAAGACTTAATACCTAACCCAACTGCAGCTTCCGCCCCTCCTGGGAACCAGTCAATATGGAGTTACTTGGTCAGGGCTGGTGAACACTACTTCATAGAGCCCTGCCTTCCACTAGTAAAAGGTGACCTTGCCTGAAACACTCCTTGCTAAACACTTCTTATTTCTGCCCCTTTCTGCCTATAAAAGCATTTTGTACATTTTGTACAGCTCCTTGGAACACCTTTCCAGCTACTAGATGGGATGCTGCCCAATTCATGAATCACTGAATAAAGCCAATATCTTTAAATACACTCAGTTGAATTTCATTTTTTTAACAATATGTATGATAAAGAACACCACAAACAATATTTTTTAAGTGACAAGATAGAGAAAATAATACGTTATACAAAGATTAATATCCAGAATGTATACAGAACATAAAATTAATAAGAAAAGGACAATGCTCAATGGAAGAAACAGAAAAGGTAGAAACTACAATCCAAAGAAACACCCAGAGAAAATTCATATGTACAAGACAGGATTCATTTTATCAGTAAATGGGAAAATGCAAATTAAAACAATGGGGGGAGGATCATTTTTCACCCATTAAGTTAATAAAAATTTCAAAGATTGGTCATTTCCAGTGGTGATAAGGTTGTGAGAAAATTGATAGGAATATAAATGAGTGCATCCCTTTAGGAAATCAATTTGTCCAGATTTATCAAAATATTAAATGTCCTTCCCTTTCCTGCAAGCAAGTTAATCATTTCTAGGGTTTGTGTGAGAGAAGAGAATCATGCGCGCACAAAGCTGTATATAAAAGGTTGTTTGTCACAATGTTTTATGTAACAGTGAAACTTCAAAATAAATTAAACTAGCCATGAATAAGAAAGGAAGAAAATAAATGATGTATCATCTCTCGTACTGTGTGGCAGGTTACAA
The DNA here is from genome assembly GCF_029215605.1 of Mirounga angustirostris. Taxonomy (NCBI): domain Eukaryota; kingdom Metazoa; phylum Chordata; class Mammalia; order Carnivora; family Phocidae; genus Mirounga; species Mirounga angustirostris. The sequence continues at coordinate 37,626,809 of NW_026991716.1, forward strand.
AGAATGAAGCAGATCAGAATGCATGGATCAGATTGCCAAGCCGTGTTTAGGCCCCCCAGAAATCAAGCTACTGAGTGACACATCATAGTACCTCATTATTATAAGTTAAAAAGATACAGAGATAAAGCCATATCCATAGATACTGGGTGTGTGTGTGTGTGTGTGTGTGTGTATAAAAACAGGAAAGAATGTGGGTAAAGATCACATGCTCACAGGAGCCAAGTCTGGGTAGGGGATGTGTGACAGGGATGTGAAGGGGGACTTTCACATTTTACTGAGTATCCTGTATTTGAATATTTTTACAATAAAGTGTACTTGGATAAGATAAGATGGAAATTTGTTCATGACTGTTGAAGCAAATGGACAATGAGGAAGTCAGAGGTCACAGCAGATTTGTGCCACCAGCCTTTGCCCCCAGGAGGGCAGTGGAGGGATGTGTGCATCCTGTTGACCATGTCCCGCGGTGACAGGATAGTCTCAATGTCCTCTCTGGAGGCTCATCTTCCACGTGGTGCATGCTCTTGTGAGTTGCCTAACCCTTTAATTGCACATTTGTTCTGTCCCCTCCACCATCCAGTGAGCTCAATACCACCAGCTGAAGCCCTACTCCATGTCCCACCCCTGACTTCTCACTAACTATACAAACAGCAAGCATTCTTTGTGTACTTTATATTCACACAAAGACCCAGACACAAATGCTCATAATGCCCTTATTCGTAATTGCCAAAAATCGGAAACAACCCAAAGGTCCTTCCACTAGCAAACTATAGTACTTTCTTTTTTTTTTTTTAAGATTTTATTTATTTATTTGAGAGAGAGAGTGTGTGTGAGCAGTGGGGAGGGGCTGAGGGAGAGGGAGAGAAAGAGGAAGAGAAGCAGACTCTGTGCTGAACATGGATCCTGACACATGGCCCAGTCCCATGACCCTGAGATCATGACCTGAGTCAAAATCAAGAGAGAGAGATCCAGAGAGATCTTTGGATCATGAGATTGAGCCCTGCAGCGAGCTCCACACTCAGCAGTCGATCCTTAACCGACTGAACTGACCAGGCACCCCTGTAGTATTTTCATGCAATGGAATACTAACCAACAGTACAAAGGAACAAACTACCAATGCACGGACAAAAAAAAATTGATAAATCCCCAGTGCACCTTGAAAAAGGCCAAGTTCAAAAAGCTAATTATGCCTCTATTTTAAAAAAAAAAGACAACATAGTGCATGATTCCATATATCTGACATCCTGGAACAGACAAAACTATTGGGACAGAAATCACTGATTGAGGGAATTTGGGTGGGTGGGGAGATAAATCTGTCTATATCTGGGTTGTGTTGATGGTTCCATGACTATGATTTGTCAGACTCCTAGAACTGTACACTATGTATGTAAACCATACCCCCAATATAAATAATAAAACAGAGGCATTTGTCTCATGCCAAAGAGCCTGCTCACTGCAGCCTCTTCTGCCCAATCCATGCACATGGAGCACATCTAAGCGGGGCTTTCTTTCCTTCCATTCCCATCTTTATTCCTTTTTTCCCCCCTCTTCTTCCTCTCTTTTTTCTCTACTACCTGAAAGCTCCCACCAAATGTAACCCTACATGCACCCCTGTACAGACACCCATTGGAGTGATGTGGTTCTTGATGAAGAAGGGTAAGCGCCCTCTCTCAACAGAAGTTTGTCCCTATGTCTTCCTTCTGCAGATGGAGAAACTGAGGCCCGCAAGAAGAAAGGGAGCTCCCCTATTGCGTCCATGCTCTGTGCTCCTAACCTTCCTACCATGTGGCCTTCAGAGACCATTCCAGGGGGCACTGAGAGGGGCTGTCATGGTGAACAGCTTACCTTAACTGTTCTAGAGTTTTCCAACTGCAGTTCGACCAGGAGGTAACAAAACAGAAAGAGATTATGGGAAAAACATGTCCTTTCCAACAACCTCTCCACTATGCCCTTGTCCCAACCTTCTTATCGGAAGAGGTCTACGTGTCCGGGAAGAGAGACTGGTTTTTCAGACTGACCCCAAGCTTTGCCATGATGTAAACACAACCTTAACCAGCTTCATCTGTCAGCCTCTTGAGCAACTATCTCAGCGAGAAAGTGTCTCTCAGGACTTCAGGGATTCAGAAATTCCACTTCTGGAAGGTATCCCACAGATACACATATGTGAAATGACATATCACAGCACCATGTGTAGTTCCAAAAGATGGGCAACCATCTAAATGTCCAAGCTATTATACATCGTTCAATGAAATTCTCTGCACTTCTGCAGGATGAGGAATTTCCCTATGTACCAATAAAGAGTGATCTGCAGGATACTTTGCATTTGGTTAGTTTCAAAATTCTTTTGTGTTTTTAAAAATGTGGAAATTAAGGATTTATACTTACATTTGTTTAGAAAACTCTTGAGGAAAACAATAAACCAGGGTGCCTGGGTGGTTAAGCATCTGCCTTTGGCTCAGGTCATGATCCCAGGGTCCTGGGATCAAACCCCACATGGGGGTCCCTGATCAGCAGGGAGCCTGCTTCTCCCTCTCCTTCTCCTGCTCCCCCTGCTTGTGCTCTCTCACTCTCTCTGTCAGATAAATAAATAAATCTTTTTTAAAAAAAAGAAAACAATAAACCAATAATAATGGGTTTGGGGTAGGATAGAAGTAAGTGATGGGGGACAGTGTGGAATGGAGACTTTTCACTTTTTAGATATATTTTTATTTATTTTTTGAACCACTGAAGTTTTTCAAACTTAAATTTTGAAAAATGATTGTACAAAACTTCCGTGTCTGGGAAGATGGAGTGGATATACTTTTCTCTCTTCTTCCCTCTAAGTAGAACACAAACTCCTGGACATTGTTGTATATAAAACAAACACATGACTGCAAGGTGGAGGGAAAGAAGCATCAGGACTTAAGGAGCAGCACTGCAGCCAGTTCCCTGGTTACCTCTTTATAAAAAGTAGCTCTTTACCTCTTTATAAAAAGTTCCTTTTTACCTCTCGCATCCCACACTGGGTACTGGAAAAACGGCAACTCAGAAGGGCCACCCATCAAAAGAAAAAAAAAAAAAAAGCCCTAAAAAAATGCCTGCTTCCTCTGACCAGAGGACCAGGAAAGGGCAGTCTACTTTTAGGCACCAACCGTTTTATCCCAGCCAAACCCCATCCCAGCAAAGCCTGAGAAGGGAGCCTAGACCCCACTCTCCACAGCCAGGCTGTAGGAAGGCACCCCCACCACCCAGTGGTGGAGCCAGGGAAGGCCAAGTAGGAAGCCAGGACCTTCCACTTCTGGGGGTAAAATCAGTGGAGACCACGTGGGGAGACTGGACTTCCCCTCCACCACTCCTCTGACAAAGTCCTGTAGTGATGAGGCACCTCTCCCCCTTCCTCCGGGGTGATGTCCGAGGACTAGTGGAGTCCAGGAGGCCAAGAGGAGAACCTAGACTTCCACCCCCACCTGGCAGTAATAAGGGGACACCCACCTTCACCCAGTGTCAGAGAAGGCCTGCTAAAACATAAGATTTAAATAAGATCTGGTGTCTTGGGGCACCTGGATGGCTCAGCCGGTTGAGCATCTGCCTTTGCTCAAGTCCTGATCCCAGGGTTCCGGGATTGAGCCCTACTTCTGGCTCCCTGCTCAGCACAAAGCCTGCTTCTCCCTCTGCGCCTCTCTCTCTCTTTTTCTCTCTCTCTCAAATAAATAAAATCTTTAAAAAAATCTGGTGTCTTATAATATAACACCCAAAATGCCCATGTTTCAATCAAAAATTATTCATCACTCCAAACACCAGAAAGATCTCAAACTGAATGAGAAAAGATAATCAAAAGACACTAACACTGAGATGCATAGATGTTAGAATGTGTTTGTTAGCAATTAGGTAATTATTGATTAATTAGGCTTAAGTTGGCCATTATATATATATATATATATGTAAAAAATCTTTTAAAATATTAGCAGATAGAATTCAGCAATATATAAAAATACTTATATACCATGACCAAGTGAAGCTTATTCCAGGGATGCAAACCTGATCCAGTATTTGAAAATCAGTGTAATTCACCATATTAACAGGCTAAAGGAAAAAAATCACATGATTATATCAATTGAGGTACAAAAAACACTTGAAATTCAATATCCATTCATGACACTCTTAGAAAACTGGAAATAAAGAGGAACTTCCTCAAGCTGATAAAGAACACCTATTTAAAAAAACCTACAGCTGACATACTAAATGGTGAAAGACTGCGTGTTTCTCCCTAAGATCAGGAACAAGGCAAGAACGTCCATTCTCACCACTGCTATTCATATAGTACTGGAAGTTCTAGACAATGTAGTAAGACAAGAAAAGGAAATAAAAGGCATACATATCAGAAAGAAGAAATAAAATGTCCCCATTTGCAGATGACATAATGATCTATGTAAAAAAAAGTCCCAAGGAATCTACCAAAAAAAAAAAAAAATTCTAGAACTAATCAGCAAATTCAGCAAGTCACAAGATACAAGAATTAATTGTATTTCCATCTATTAGCAATAAACATGTGAACATCATCATTAACAATCCAACACCATTTACAATCACTCACAAAAGGTAAAATACTCAGATATAAATCTAACAAAACATGTGCAGGAATTCTATGCTGAGAACTCAAATGAAAGAAGTCAAAGAAGATCTAAATAAATGGAATGTTCATGGATTGCAAGACTGAATATAGTAAGAATGTCAGTTCCTCCAAAATTGATATAGAGATTTAATGTAATTTCTATTAAAATCCCAGAAAGACATAGACCAGATTCTTCTAAAACTTGTGTGGGAGGGCCAAGGAACTAAAGAGCCAAAACAACTCTGAAGAAGAAGAATAGAGTGGGAGGAATCATTCTATCCAGTTTCAAGGCTTAAATTACAGTGCTGCAGTAATAAAACTGGAGGGTACTGGCAGAGGGATCAGTAGAAGAGAACAGAGAACCTAGAAATAGACCCACATATGATTACCAGCTGATTTTTTATTTGAAATATTCTTAACTGAAATACATTTGACATATAACATTGTATACATTTAAGATGTACAACAGACTGATTTGATACATTTATATACTGTAACAAGATTGCCATTGTGGCGATAGCACCTCTATCACCTCTCATAATTATCATTTCTTTTTTATGGTGGAAATAACTAAGATCTAGTCTCTTTACAAGTTTGATGATTATAATACAGTATTGTTGTCTATATACATCAGATCTCCAGGACTTGCTTATCTACTAGGTATGCACCCTTAAACAACATCTCTCATATGCCCCCAGCCCCCAGCCCCTGTAACCACCATTTTACTCTTTTATGAGTTTGGCTTTTTTAGATTCCACATATTATTGATATACAGTATTTGTCTTTCTCTGTCTGACTTATCTCACTTAGTATAATATCTTCAAGATCCATCCATGTTGTCATAAATAGCCAAATGACTTTTTACAAACATATAAAAACAATTCAATGGAGGAAGAATGGTCTTTTAAACGAATGACGCTAGAGCAATTGGATATCTAAAAGCAAAAAACAAAGAAGATATTTGATCTAAACCTCACACTTTATACAAAAATTCACTCAAAATGGAACACAGGGTTAAATGTAAGACATAAAACTATAAAAATTTAGAAGACGACATAGAAGAAAATTTTGGAGACTTAGGGCTTAGTGAAGAGTTCTTAGATGTAACACTGAAAGCATGATTCAATCCATAAAAGAAAAAATCCACAAATGGACTTCATCAAAATTAAAAACTTTTGCTCCACAAAAGACCCTGTTATGACAATGTTAAGACAATCTACAGACTAGGAAAAAATATTTGCCAATCACACATCTGACAAAGGACTCCTATCTCAATATATCAAGAACTCTCAAAACTCAAAAGTAAAAATAAATAAATAAATAAATAAATAAATAAATAAATAAATAAATAAACAATCACATTAGAAAATGGTCAAAAAACATGAGCAGACATTTCACCAACAGCAAATAAGCACATGAAAAGATGTTCAACATCATTAGCCATTAGGCAAATGCAAATTGAGACCATGATGAGATATTACCATGAACCTCTTAGAATAGCTAAAATTAAAAATAGTGACATTACCAACTGCTGGCAAGGATGCAGAGAAACTGGATCTCTCATAGATTGCTAGTGGGAATGTAAATGGTAAGCTATTCTGGAAAATAATTTGGCAGTTTCTTCTAAAAACTAAACATACACTTAACATAAGAAACAGCAATTGCAGGTGCCTGGGTGGCTCAGTCAGTTGAGCAGGCAACTCTTTTTTTTTTTTTTTTTGTAATTTATCCCAGTGGTTTTTAGGTTTTTTTTTTTAAGATTTTATTTATTTATTTGACAGAGACACAGTGAGAGAGGGAACACAAGCAGGGGGAGTGAGAGAGGGAGAAGCAGGAGAGGGAGAAGCAAGCTTCCCGCAGAGCAGGGAGCCCGATGTGGGACTCGATCCCAGGACCCTGGGATCATGACCTGAGCCGAAGGCAGACGCCTAACGACTGAGCCACCCAGGCGCCCCGGTTTTTAGTTTTTTGATTAACAGACCTGGAACATATAAGAATCTTGTTCCAATTCCTGAAAAAGTTATCATACATATGTACATAAATTTTTTTCTTTTCTTTTTTTTTAATTTTATTATGTTATGTTAGTCATCATACAATACATCGTTAGTTCTTGATGTAGTGGTCCACGATCCACTGTTTTCGTATAACACCCAGTACTCCATGCAGTATGTGCCCTCCTTAATACCCATCAATGGGCTAACCAATCCCCCCTCCCCCCTCCCCTCTAAAACCCTGTTTGTTTCTCAGGTCCATAGTCTCTCATGGTTCATCTCTCCCTCCAATTCCCCCTGCCCATTTTTCCCTTCCTTCTCCTAAAGTCCTCCATGTTATTCCTTACGTTCCACAAATAAGTGAAACCATATGATAATTGACTTTCTCTGCTTGACTTATTTCACTTAGCATAATCTCCTCCAGTCCCATCCATGTTGATGTAAAAGTTGGGTATTCATCTTTTCTGATGGCTGAGTAATATTCCATTGTATATATGGACCACATCTTCTTTATCCATTCATCTGTTGAAGGGCAACTCGGCTCTTTCCACAGTTTGGCTATTGCGGACATTGCTGCTATGAACATTGGGGTGCATATGGCCCTTATTTTCACTACATCTGTGTCTTTGGGGTAAATACTCAGGAGTGCAATTGCTGGGTCATAGGGTAGCTCTATTTTTAAATTTTTGAGGCACCTCCACACTGTTTTCCAAAGTGAGCAGCCAACTCCTAATTTTGGCTCAGCTCATGATCTCAGGGTGGTGGGATGGGCTCTGTGCTCAGCAGGGAGTCTGCTTGAGATTCTCCCTCTCTCCCTCAGCCCCTCCCCCTGCCTGTGCTCCCTCTCTCTCTAAAATAAATAAATAACTCTAAAAAAAAAAAAAAGAAAGAAACAGCAATTGCACTTTTAGGTAATTTATTCTAGAGAAATAAAAATTTATGTCTCCATAAAAACCTGTACATGACTTCATAGCAGCTTCATTTTGATAGCCAAAAACTGAAAACAACCCAGATGCTCCTCAGCAGATGAACAGTAATACATCCATGGAATATTCAGCAATAAAAAGGAAACACAGGGGATCAAACTACTGATACATGCAACAACTTGGATGGATCTCAATATTTTTTTCCGAGTGAATTTAAAACAGTTTCAAAAGGCCACATACTGTATGATTCCATTGTATAAAATTCTGGAAATGACAACATTGTAGAGATGGAAAACATTCACGGTTGTCAATGGTTAAGAATACCGGTGGAGGGAGGGATGGGTGTATGTATAAAGGGGTAGCACCGGGGAGATCTTAGTGGTGCTGGAATCGTTCTCTATCTTTTTTTTTTTTTTTAAGATTTTTTATTTATTTATTTGAGAGAGAGAGAATGAGAGAGAGAACACATGAGAGGGGATAGGGTCAGAGGACGAAGCAGACTCCCTGCCGAGCAGGGAGCCCGATGCGGGACTCGATCCCGGGACTCCAGGATCATGACCTGAGCCGAAGGCAGTCGCCTAACCAACTGAGCCACCCAGGCGCCCTCGTTCTCTATCTTGATATCTTGATTGCAGTGGTGGTTCCAAGAATCCACACAGGCAGGGCATGGGTATCCAAGACCTCTCTGTACTTTGAACTTTTTATTAATCTATAATTATTTAAAAAGTTAATAAGCGTCTTAAAAAATGATTGTAGGAGTCATTTTATGTCTGTCTTCTCCATTAAACTGTGAGCTCTTCAAGCCCAAGTCTTGAAGAAGGGGAGGGGCGGGCTGGGGGAGGGCTTCCTCTCGACTCCCCACCCGGCCAAGTGCATGGCAGGCCCTTACTAAATGTCTGCTGAGGGTAATAATCCTGGTGTTAGGGGGACACAGCTCTGGGATGTTCTGCAGCCAGACCCTTCCATGTCTGTTTGGTCTCTCGGAAGAAACCTTTGTCCAAGGAAGGCAAGAAGGTAGGAAGGAAGACGTGGCCGGCGGCCGCCATATCCTACCACACTAGGGGGCAGCAGAGGATGGAGAACGGTTCCCAGCTCGGCGCCGAGACTGGCAGCATCTCCCGGGAAGGGCACAGGCTCTGCCCACCCAGACAGCTGCAGGTGCAAAACCAGCTTGAGCAGTCCCAGGGCCTGATAAAGAGGGAGCCCCAGTGCCAAGCCAAAGCAGGGGTCTCCCGACGTTGGGATTAAAGTTGGCGAAGGCGCACAGAGTGGGCTCAGTGTGGTCATTCCCAGCGTCCCCTTCTTTCGTGCCATCTGAGGTTCAGGGGCTCCCCACACAGAGCACCTTGCTGTTCGCCGTCAAGGACGAGTTTGCTCAACCAGTCTGAATCTCAGAGAGGAGACAGAGACCTCTGACACCCCCCGGCCCCCAGGCATGCAACATGCAGTACAGAATTGTGCTGCTGTCCCTGAACCGGTCTCCAGCTGCAGACCCATTTGAAACGCGCTCAACGGGAGCAGGTCAAAGGACCTTGAAACACTTCCAGAGACGGACTTGGAAGCTTAGGAAGCTTTAGCACCAGCTAAAGACATTTTCTAGATGATTCTTCAGGGCCAAAGGGAGGGAGAGCTTTCTAGGATGGAGGTCAATATTTCCCTCTTAACACACTCTATGTGGGCAAGAGAGAGTGAAAATGGGTAAATCACTCTGCCACTTACTAGCTGTATGTTTTTAAACAAAGTACTTTGCCTCTCTTGGCCCCAATTTCCTTGTCTGTATAGTGAATGAAATCGTAGTTCTCTCTCCGGGAGTTACTCTGATGGTTAAATAAAGTAACTGAAGCGCCTCTCACGGCACCTGGCACCTGGGACGCCATCGCTTAAACCTGTTCCTGCGCCCCTTGCGGTCTCTGGTACGTTCTGCATCCTGTACCGACTCCGGCTGCAGTATCGCCCTTGGCCACCGGGCGGCGGTGCGGGACCACAGTGCCGGTCTGCGCACAACCAGACTCGCTCTGGAGAAAGAATCCCGCAGCCTGAAAAGCGGCGGAATTGGAGCGTCGGGGAGACTAGGTTTTACCCTCCTGTGCCAGAGTTGCCCTCGATCCGACTCTCCAGAGTCTCCACAGCCGGTAAAGGCCCAGGTAGGCAGGGCAAAGGCAGCAGGTGGGGTGGGGAATCCGGAAGTGAAAACGCCAGAGATCCTCAGGTTGGGGATCTTCGCCCACAGCCCAGACTCCCGAGCTGGCAGATTTAGAGACCCTACCCATTGTCCCATTCCGGAACCTTCCTAAAAGTATGGGTGGGAGGGACAGAGTACCCTTCACGACATCTCCTGGGCCCCTTCTGGAGCGATCTTGCCTAGGCTTGTCTATTTGCTATTTTGGACGGGGACACATTTAGAGATCTGGGTTAAGACACTCACAGACCTGGAAACCATGGACAAGTTAGTTAAATTCTCTTTGTTTATCATTTTTTAAAACACAAACCAAGTTGTTTCAGTCCCTGTTTAAAAATTCTCCAGTGGCCCTGCGATCACACCTGGTATATAATCCCAAACTCCCCACCATGACCTACAAACCCGGGCCTGACCTTCCATTTCACCTCCTTCCTCTCTCCTCCCTGCCAGGCTGTACCCCAGGCTTCCCACGTCTCCACCACGGCACCGTCAGCTCCCTTTGCCTGGGACTCTGTCCCTCCAGCAGTCTGCATGGCTCATTCCCTTACTTCATTCAGGCCTCTGCCTCCTTCCCAGGGAGGCTCTCTCCAACCCAGTATAATGTTTCATTCCCCGCACAGAGGACTGCCCTGCCTAACATCATATGATGTGTCTGAGTTTATCTGTTTCCTGTCTTTCTGTGCCAGGACAATGTAAGTGCCCAGAGGGCCAGGCTCTGGGCATCCCCTTTCTCTGTCAGTCGGAGCTCACTAAATAATGGTTGAATAAATTCATGACTTAATGAATTACTCTACAAAATGTGGAAGCTCAGGAAGAGTCGTGGTGGTGACAGCTCTTTATACATTTCATTCGCTACAGTAGTGCACCTATTTTGTGCCTCCTGTACGTCGTTGTTCTTACTCACTGTCACAAAGAGAATGGGGAGGGAAATAACTCTGATCTGGGCCCAAAGTGCAGACCCCGGGCTCAGTCCATCCTCTTCCCTGCTCTCTTCCCATTTTTGGAGGTAGCCATTGTGCCAGCGGAGAGCAAAGCCTCTGGGCGCTACAGAGGTTCCAAGGGGAGGCGGGAGTCTCTGCACCGTCCCCTGCCCCCATTCAGCCCTCTGGCCCTGAAGTCTCAAAGATGCAAGAGAGAGGTAAGAGATGCCCCTCTCCCTCTCTCTCCTCCATCCCGGATTGTTGCACGCTCGTCCCCTTCCCCCGAGAGCCAGGTCGCCCGGGATTTGTGCCTCGGTTCCGACCCAGGGCGGCTCGAGCCTCCGGAGGTTCCCGGCTAGGGTCACAGGATAAGCGCCGGGCAACGCCGGCCTGGAGCACCGCGCTCTCCCGGCGGCGGGCGGAAGGCGAAGAGCAAGAGGGGCCCGCGCGCGGCCGTAGTGGGTGTTGGCCAGACCCGCGAGGCAAACCGCGCGGAGAGAGGGCGCGGCGGGAGGATAGCGGAGAGCAGCCGGCTCCGGAACGTTTGACTGCGAGCCCCGGCGGTTGTGCGCGCGAGTAACAAGTGTGCAATTTTGTGTGCAACTGGCGTGTGCACATAGGCGCCTACAAGCTCCTGAGGAGGCTGGGTGCACGGAGCTTCAGCGTTCACACAAAGAGCGATTAGACGAGGAACGTTTAAATGGGGGAGGGGGGACAGGAAAAGTCCCTGGGAACCTGGGGAGGAGGAGGAGGGATTACAAGCGCGATCTCGGCTGGGTTCGGGGCGCCGCTGCTCCGCGAAGGGACCCGCCGCCCGGGCGAGAAGCGCGGGGAGGGAGATTGCCTGGGCCAGCTTCTCCCCTATTCTCCGCAGAACTTTTCCCCCCTCCCTCTTCCCTCGCGCCGCCTCTCTCGGGGCGGTCTCCAGGGACTGTCTCTCACATCCATTCTCCTTTCCTCCTTGATTTATGCTGCAGAGTGGAACGACCTTCCCTGACCTCATTTTCATGACGGCGCGAGCACACCCGGAGCCGGCTACGCACATTCCGAAGCAGGCGTGCGCCGACACTCACACACTCACACGGGCACACACACACCCGAGACCTGGGCTGCAGGACCCTGCCCGTGCTGGAGTTCACACCAGCTCCGCCACTGTTCTGGGCACTGCCGGGGCTGTGGACGCTCAAAGAATAGATCCTCATTAGCATCTTGCTTTGAATATCATTTGCATTTTATTCATTTCATGTCAAAACGCTCAGAACTCTCCCCAGCCGGCACCTCTCCCCAGAGCTTGAGAGTCGTGGGCCTCCAGCTCTAGCCCCTTCCCTGTGGGCCGAGCACTTGCTGGCTGCACCCTCGCGTGGCCAGAGCACCACAAACACCCACAGCCCCCGCAAGAGGGGCTAACCTCTCCTGAGCTCTTGGCAAGTTCCAGGCCCTGCGCTAAGGGTTTAGGTGAATGATCTCATTCAGTCCTTGCAACAACCCGAAGAGCTAAGCACTACGTTGTACCCATTTGAGAAAAGAAGAAACTGAGGCACAAAGACGCCTTGCTCAAGGTCAAGGAGCTAAAACTGGAGGAAGCGGAACCGAAATCCAAGGCGGCCGGACGCCAAAGCCGGAAAGCTTAACCGCTTCGCCGCCCTGCCTCGCGCAAGGTCAAAGCTAAGGTAACCGCGACAGAAGAAAGTATGTTTTCCTACGTAGAGGAAAGTCATTCTCCGCCCCACCGCGACCCTTCCCCCACCCTGGCCGCGAGGGGACCCGGGCGCATTCCCCCGGCGGGGGCTCGCAGCGCCCTCTCGTCGGGCCGCCCCTTGTCCTGACCCCTTCCCCAGCGAGGGTTCGGCCGAATCCGGCCGCCGTGCTCTCGAGGTCGCCTGTCGGCGCTGGCTAGTTAAGAAAAATAAACAACGTTCCAAATGGAGGCGATTCCTTTCAACCCAAGCCCCGCCGCCTGCCAGAGAAATGCAAACAGCGGGGGACGGCCCGAGTCCGCCCGGGCCCCCGCGCCCGAGCTGCGGGTGGGAGGGCCGGGCCGCGGTAACCCGAGCCGCCGCGCCGGCTCCCCGCGCGCTGCCCTCCGCCTGCCCCTTCGCCCCTGACCCCGACGGCGGCGCGCCCGGCCCGCGCCCGCCTTCGCCGGCGCCCCCCACCGGGCCAGGCCCCCGCCCCAGAGCGCCACCCGGGGAGCCCCAGCCAAGTCCCGCGCCCTCGCGGCCACATGGCTCCTGTCGGCATCGCTCCCCTGCTGCGGCCGCGCGCCAGGCCTCAGTCCTGGGATCATTAAACACCAAGACGAAATGGCAAGGGGTGTCAGAAACCCGCCTGGCAAACTACTGCCTAGTGAGTGGATGGGGGGGGGGGGGCGCTACTTCCAGATGTGTCCCCTTCCCGTCCTGTGGTGCGCGGCCGGGAAGCTAGGGGCGCCACCGCACAGTAAGGCCACCGCGGGCCCGACGAAGCCGAAGGGGTAGTGTGCTGGGGCGCGCGGGGTGCTCTGCCCGGCCCAACCAGGTGAGCATCGCTTCTCTCCCGAGGCCTTGTCCTCCCCAGGTCTTCTGCGGCGGGGAAAACTTGCGTCCCGGGCCGCCAGGGGGAGCCGACGCGCGAGTGAGGATGACCCTGCCCCTGTCCAACCCCACTTCGAGGATACGCCGCTGGGTGTACCGTACACGCAGGACGTACGACAGCGCCAACCTCGTTTTTATCGCTGCGCGAATGACTCTGGGGAGTCGCCGTGGCTGCGTGTGCGTGCAAACAGTCCCCTGCCCCAGGCGCGGGGATCTGAGGGGATCCCGGGACCCGGGCTCCGTAGCCTCAGCAACTTGAGAAGGGGTCGCTGCGTCCGGTGGCCTAGCGGCCCCGCCGATCAGGACGGCCCAGAGATTCACCCGGGCCTCACCGCTGGCGGGCAACCGTTCGAGGGGCCTGGAGCTTGGGGGTTGGAGTGTTGGGGAGGGGTCGTGGCGCACCCGCTTCCCCCGAATTCCTTCACTGCGAAGGTGGGCGGTGCAGAGAACGGCCGGGAATGCCCAGAGCAAAGCTCCCATCAGTTTCGCGAGAATCGGGGACAAGCGAAGGCGGGGACCCCAGTGGCCTCCGGCCCCCTTTAACCACGGCTCCTTTTCTCGGGACAGGCGTGTCGGTCTGTCGGTCTGTCTGTAGTGCGTCCCTGCCTCCGCTTTTCAGCTCCGACTATTGACTGCGTCGGGAGCCGAGCGTTCTCCTGGGAGCCTACTCATACACGTACGCACTCAGGCGCGCACACTCGCCACACTTGCAAGTCGGCGTCCTGGGTTCCTGGGCGCCGCTGCGCCTGCATCTCCGTGGCTGCCGCGGCTCAAACACGTCTGGAGCTCCTGGCCTTGACTTTACCCCAAGTCTCTCGACCTGAACGGCAATCAATACTCTTTTTTAAAAGAGTGCGGGATCGTTCGCTTGCCTCCACCCGCCTCGCCAAACACACACGTATACACTGCATCGGAGATTTCCTTTCTCGAACTTTCGTGAAGGGGCGAGATAAAAAACCAAGAAAAGTCCCCTTTCCTTGTGGATTTCCTATCTGGGCTCCAAATGGGTATTTTTCTCCCATTGAAGTAAAGAGAGGGAAAAAGTTTGCTTAGAGTGTAGGGGGGGATTAAAGTGGACATGAACGGCATCACCCCCATCTCTCCCCTGATTCGATCCCTTTCCATCGGCTGAAACCGAGCAATTCGGCCAGGAAGGATTCCGTTCCTTTGAGGTCCTTCAAAAAGGCCCACTTCGGAGCTGGGCGATCAATGTGCGCTGCCTGAATCCCTCCCCACCCCCAATCATCGCTCCTCCCGGAGCCTGCGGTGCAGACGTGACCTTAAAGAGCCCCCGAGGGAGCGGGTTGGAAAGCCCAGCTCCCGGTTCCCGGGGCAGCGTTTGACGTGTCAGCCCCTCGCTCTCCTCCTTTCTCCCTCCCCTCAGTTCGGTCCCCCTCTCTCACCCCACCCAGACCCTCGCGTGGGACGCCGACACCGATCCAGGGGCGAAGACGCGACTGACAGTTAAATTGCAATGTAGGCCGAGGGGGAAAAAGGGACCGTGTTTCTTTAACGGACCCTGCAGACAAAGCGTCTCCCCTCGGAGTGAGCGGAGTCGGGCGCAGCCGCGCGCAGACCTGTCAGCGCGTCTCCCGCGCTTGGGAGAGAGTTTGCAAAGTCATAATTATATCTCTTAACCTGTCTTGCTCTCTGCAGAAGAAGGTCCCATTATATTGAAATGAGATTATTAGCCATCAAATACTTTCTTTCTCGGGAGTTGTTTTTTTTTTTTTTTTTTTTTTTTTTTTAATTCAAATACCTTAACGACTTGGCAATTGCATTTTGATCAGATTTAGTTGGCTCCCCAGCCCGGTGCGGGAGCCGGGGCGGGAAGGCAGATGGTTGGGGAGGGAAGGAAGGGGAGTGCCAAAAGAGTTTGCAAAGAGAAGCAACCCTTCTTTCATCCTTGCCTTATGTTTCAACTATCCGGTGGGGACCTGTAGGTCTGGGGAGGGAGTGTGAGGTAAGGGAAGTTGGCGCAAGGTGGTGGGACGTTTTCTATCCCTTCCAGATTGTCTGCTTAAAACCGCTTCTTTGAAAATGGAACGGGAGTTTCAGGTGGGGCGGGGGCCAGGCTAAGTAAGTTTCAGGGCTGCAGGAATAGGGGTGGGCCTGAGGCACCAGGTAAGGATTGAGACTGGAGCTGGCGGTCGTGCGGGCTTAGCTGTTTCCGCGCAGGTTGGTTCAGGGCTCCCGCCAGGTTCCTACTGGATGAAATTTCAGTATGTAATAAATGGGTTTTGCTCTACGCCCAAGGTCTGTCTGGTTTTACCCGAGATTGTGAGCCCCTTGAGGGGGAAGCCCATCTTGTTTCCAGACTCTGGAACCCCTGTCCCTACTGCCAACAGAGCCCTCCCCCCAGTCCTCTCCCTGGATTGGGGGTGGGAGTGCAGGGAGGAGGCTGTGAAGTGGAAGATTTTCCAGACTCTAATTGTAAAGCCCCTCACTTTGACTTCCCCTGGTGAGAGGAGCAGCCAGGCTTCTGTTTTCCTTGGCTTCAGCCCAGACTCAAGGAAAATATAGGAAGCAAGATAGCTCACCAGTCCCACCTCCCCCACATGCTTCACATACAATTCTGGTGGGTCCAATTGTGCACCTAGTTCCACTCCATCACCTGCCAGATGACCATCTCTCTTCGGGTACTCAAAAAACAAAATGGCATCCAGAATCCAGAAACTTAGCTTCTTGACCAGGCTAGAACCATGCCACTCACCTTGAACCAGGCAACCCCTGTCTCTGAGCCTCAGTTTCTCCCTGTGCATAAGGAGAGTCTTGGACTTGGGATCCGTACCATCCCTTTCATCTCTGACATTATTTTCCTACAAAGAAGGTTCTGAGTAGAGTGGTCATCTAGAAGATTCCAGAAAAGCCATACCACTTCTCTCCTCCCATCTCTTCAGGAAAGCAAGGGAGTGGGGGGGGGGGGGTGGGCGGTAAGTATGGCTCTAAAAGTCTCCAGATGCAAAAACTTTGGGAAAATTTCAGTGTCTACTGAAGCTGAAGCATGCATACCTATGAGCCAGCAATTCTATAGGTAGGCATTCCTCCAACAGAAATGTATAGTGTGTTCACCAAAGGACATATACAATAATGTTCACAGCAGAGCCCTTCACAATAGCCCCAAAGTGGAAACTACCAAGTCCACTATCAATAGAATGAATAAATCAATTGATTTACACAACAGAATACTACAGAGAAAAGAACGAACTATTGCTATATGCAACATGGATGATTCTCACAGACAATATTGGGCAAAAGAACCAGACACGAAGGAGTACATACTACATGTTTCCATTTATTAAGAGTTCAAGAAGAGGCAAAAGGAATCTATGCTATCAGAAAGCATGATGGTAGTTACTTCAAGAGAGGATGAGGAGAAGGGAGTATGAGGTAAGCTTCTGGGCTGATGGTGATCTGATTTTTTAAAAATTTTATTTTTTTATTTATTTGAGAAAGGGAGCATGCGCACACACAGAGGGAGAGGGAAAAGCAGAACTCCCCTCCATCATGGAGCTGGATCCCAGGACCCAGAGATCATGACCCAAGCTGAAGGCAGACGCTTAACACTTAACCACCTGAGCCACCAAGGCGCCCCTGGTGATCTGATTCTTGATCAGGTTATACAAGTGTGTTCAGTTTGTGAAAGTTCATTGAGATGTGCACCTATGCTAAATGCATTTTGTGAATATATATTTAAGCCCCAAATTGAGATTTTTCTTCCCCTCAGTCCTCAGTTTCACCCATACACACGCTTGTTCTAATGTCTCAAACCCCATAATAGCAGGAAGTCAATCACTAACGTCATACTGGACCCTTCTGCCCTATACTCAGCACTGTGGAGCATCCACAAATGCCCTCAAAGGGTTTTTGGTCCAGTCTGGAAGTAGACGAACATAAGTGAAACAATTGAGGAAATATCCAGTGGTATAGAGTGAATAGTTTATGATCCTGTGAGCCGACAGCCTGGATTTGAATTCCCAATCCACCCCTTACCAACTGTGTGACCTTGGACACTGTGTGACTTTACGTCTCTGGATAGTATCTGAAACATGGAGAGGACCATACATCTACTTACTCACAAGGCTGTTGTAAGGATTACATCAGATAATTTGTGCAACAGCAACAGGTGCTCTGTAAATGCTGGACGCTATTCTTACCGGGCATGGTGGCAGCTCTGGTTCAGGCTGACTCAGAGTTCAGAGGAGGGGGGATGAGTATAAGCTGGGGAGGAAAGGATGGCCGAGGAACAGACAGCTTGAGCTGGGGAGAGGTTGATGAAAAGGGGGCTTCAGAAGGATCATCTGGAGCAGTGGTTCTCAGCCAGGGACAGTTTTGTCTTCCAGGGGCCATTTAGCATTGTCTGAAGACATTTTTGGTTATCATAACTCCGAGTGCACTATCATAACTACAAGCACCTAGTAGCTAGAGGTCAGGGATGTTGCTAAACATCCTACAATGCACAGGGCAGCCCCCATAACAAAGAATTATCTGGTGCAAAATGTCAATGGTGCCAAGGTTGAGAATTCTTGATCTAGGGGATAAAAGGGATTGGGTAGCAAAGGAAAGGCATTCTAGGACAGAGAAGGGTGTGTTCTGGAAGACCTGATATGAACTGAAGGGAGGTGGCATTAGGGAGTGCCCAGAGGTGTCCCCGTTCTGGTCTTCATCCCTCAGGCTACAAGTTCCTCATTCACCTCCCTGATTTCAGAACTTGCTGGGGGTCTAGAAGGTTCATCCTAGACCTGGTTTCTTTGCTGTTCTCAGGAGAGACTTTGATAAAGCAAAGCAGATTCCTCCAAGATTTGCAAGACCACAAGCATCCCATCTGCACTGGAACCACAACTGAAGGAAATCTCTAAGGTCTAAGAGACTCGTGGGGAGGGACTTGTCCACTGCCCTGCAGTGCATCTGGGAAGGCTGGGACTCAACCCTCAAGTTCTATCATGGACGTATAGCAAGTTAGGGAGGAAGAGATTGCAGATATTGATTAAGTAACCTAGAAGGAGGGATGCCTGGGTGGCTCAGTTGGTTAAGCGTCTGCCTTCGGCTCAGGTCATGATCCCAGGATCCTGGGATGGAGTCCTACATTGAGCTCTTTGCTCAGCGGAGAGCCTGCTTCTCCCTCTGCCTGCTGCTACCCCTGCTTGTGCTTGCTCCCTATTTCTCTCCCTCTGTCTGACAAATAAATAAATAAAACTTAAAAAAAAAAAAAAAACCTAGAAGGGAAAACATAACATTTTTTAAAGGTCAAAAGGAAAGTTGGCACTGAACTTTGGAAGTGCCCAAGAGAACTATGTGATTCTCTAGAGGCAAGTATAATTCCAGACCCTAGAACCATGATTCAGTCATAGGATTCTAGAAAAGAGGGAATTGACATTGATTAATCAAAAAAGTTCTTGCCTGAAGCAATTTCTCTATTCCAGGCACTGTTCTTAAACACTAAGGACACAGCACAGAACAACAGAGGCAAAGCAAACCTTCATGGGGCATATATGCAACAGGAGGAGAATGATAAAAAAGGCATAATGTAACGCTAGGCATTTAGTTGAGTGCCTACTATGGGTTGGGTGTTATTTATAAATATTCTCAATTTTGCAAGAAACTTTAAGATAGAAATTCCTTCCCCCAATTTAAGATAGAGAAACAGGCTCAAAGAAGGTAAATGACTTCCACAAAGTAGAATGACTAATAAGTGGAAGATTCAAGATTTGAACTCGGGTGGCCAATTCATGATAAAAACAGTAAGTTTATAAGGAACATCCTTAACCTGAAAAAGACTATTTACAAATAAAACAAAACCCTACAGCAATCATTATATTTAATGATGAAATAGTGAGTTTCATCCTTTAGATCAGGACAAGATGTCCACTTCAACTTTCAATTCAACATTGCATTAGATATCCTAGCTAGGACAATGAGACAAGAAAAAGAAATAAAAGGCTTAAAGATTGGGAAGGGAAAAGTCAAAATATTATTATTCACAGATGACATTAAGTTGTACATAGTAAACCCAAAAGAATTTACAAACTACTAGAATTAATAGAATTAACCAAGTCACTAAATGCAAGTGATAAACTCAGATAAATTATATTTCTTTATACCAGCAACAAAAAATAGAAAATAAGATTATGAAAAGCAATGCAGTAATAAGTGGGTAATATCTAAAAGGTATGTGGTCTCTTTGCAAGGTGATAAAATGTTCTAAAGTTGATTGTGATGATGATCACACATAACTGTGAATATATTAACAACCATTGAATTGTACACTTTTAATGGGTGAATTGTATAGTATGTGAATTATATCTCAATAAAGCTGTTCTTTTAGAAAAAAGATGAAGGTAAATGTTGCAGAGGCTCTCCTTCCTACACTACCCATCACCAGTACTTAGGAAAATTCCTTATAAAAAATACAATTTACAGCAGCAGCAGAACTTATCCAGTGCCCAGGAACAAATGTAATGAAAAATGTGCAAGACCTCTGCACTAAAACTACAAGCCATTACTGGGAGAATTTAAGGACCTAAATAAACGTAGGGATATACCATGTTCAGGAATGAGAAGATTCATATTTTAATGATACCAGCTCTCACCAGATTGATATATAGATTCAGTACAATTCCAGTCAAAATTCCACCAGGTTTATGGGTTTATGGAAATTGAACTTAGGTAGTTCTGACTCTATGGCCCACTGGAACTGGACACTATAGAAAAAAATCCAAAGGTCACAGTACCCCCTATACACAAGGTAACAGGCAGCCATAACTGAAAAACCATTAACACCCTCAATTATAAGATCAGGACCCTGGAAAACCCAAGTGCGAGTAGAATGAGAAGATAAAATAATATTCTCAGTTCAAACAATTACTGTGCTTTCAGTAGATATGAGAAAAAGACCACAATTAACTAAATATATTTTTATTTAAACAAGAATGGTAGAGAGGACTGGGGCACCCTCTGTAAGCAATATCATTGGAGATATGGCTCCTTGGCTGGGGAGATGGCTCCCTCCCAATGGGATATAGTGTGCAGGAATTTCTCTGGCAAGGACTGGGGGAGTGGGTCAAGAAGTCCCCGGGGCCACACACCCATGGGTACCAGCTTGCGTAGTGGCATGGCATTGCAGGAAGTTCTTGACCCATGCCAAGATAGCAGCTGGGACTTGGCCTTGGCCTTGGGCTTTGGAGAACTCTGGGAGAGTTGAGCCCTGAAGATAATCACTGGAAGAGACAGCTGCTTCTTCCCTTCTGACAAGCTAGGGAACACCTGAGAGGCTGGGCGGGAAACTGCAGGGGGTCGGGGGTACAGCATTGCTTTGGTT
Source organism: Mirounga angustirostris (assembly GCF_029215605.1). Lineage (NCBI taxonomy): Eukaryota > Metazoa > Chordata > Mammalia > Carnivora > Phocidae > Mirounga > Mirounga angustirostris. Next base: position 37,647,304 of record NW_026991716.1, read on the forward strand.
CTCAGACTACACCCACAGACACAGGGCTCAGAGCCATGGAGCACAGAGAAGCAGAACTTATTCCCCAATGAGTGAGGGGACAGAGCTTAGGCTTTCCTCTGCCTCCCATCTTGATCCCTTGGGGTGCCTGGCTTTCCTAAAAGGGGGGAAGTTCAGATCAGTTGAAAGAGAAATAAAGAAAATGCAAAGACAGAGTCTCCCGACCGCCCCCCCCCCCCCCCCCCGCCGCCTCCCCGCGCCTGGTCCCAGTACAGTACTCACTCTGCCTCCTTCCGAAGGAAGTTGTCTTCCTCCAGGAGTAAGGACTTAGAGATGGATTCTACAACAGGGTGTCTCTTCATTTTCTCTAAAAAGAAGAGAAATAGAGAAATTGAAAGCTGGGGCGGGAGTGAGCTGGTGACTAGAAATATCAGTGAGTCAGAGGAGTTTTCTGGGAAGGGAGAGGAGGGTGAAGGATAAGGAGGAGAAGTCTGATTCTTCAGGCTGGAGGATTAGAACCTCCCACACACCCTCTCTCCCAACACACACCTCTAGTAGCGGAATCAGTCAGACTCACTCTTTTATACAATCTGGGCTGGGAACTGAAATGTGAGAGGGGATGAGAGGAAAGATATAATTGAGAGAGAAGAGGGAATTCTCTTTTCCACCTCTTGCAGTGTCTCTTTGTAGCCATGGAAGTCCAGGGGACTGGAGGCCCCTATCCCTACTATGATGTCACCGATGGGTTGCAGCTACTCAGTTCCAAAGACCCCATGCTGAGTCACTGAGCTGTGGACCCCAGGTTCTCCTTGGAGCCTAGAAGGTCCTGCCTCTTCCCCTGGTAGTACACTAACAGCATCAGTTCCAGAAACATGTCAGGCTTTTCTTCACTCTCATTCCCATGTGCCCAGCACTGTGGGACCTGACATGGGGAATATGGCACTCTTCCTGATCTCATGGAGCTTGCAGTCTAGTTGGGGAGAAGCACACATAGGATGCCGTGTAATGCCACTGGTGTGTACCCCCCATATGCCGAATTGAGTGTGGTTTTATTTTTTTTAAGATTTTACTTATTTATTTGACAGAGAGTACAAGCAGTGGGAGTGACAGGCAGAGGGAGAGGGAGAAGCAGACTGCCTGCTGAGCAGGGAGCTGGATGTGGGACTCGATCCCAGCCGAAGGCAGATGCTTAGCTGACTGAGCCACCCAGGCACCCCAGGACTGAGTGTGTTGGCACCAAGAGCTAATAAGGTTGATCTCCACAAACTGGGGTGTCTGGAAAGCTTTCTGCTGGGGGAGGAAGAGTGGAGTTGGGTTTAAGAATGGATGAGATTTGGGTGGAGGAACCAGGAAAGAGTAGCTGAAACAAATGCAAAGCAGGATCAGGAGCCAAGAGACCAGCTTGGCCAGGGCAAGGGATTCACATTTATGGGAACCAGGCAAAAAGAGGGCTGGAAAAGCAGCATGGAACCCTGGTGGGAGGGTCTTAGGTTCCAAGGTGAGGATTTAGGGCTTACCGAGGGTGATGGAAAGCCCCTGGAGATGAGTTAGAGAATTCTATCAGCCAGCATTCCCACAGGAAACAGATGGCACACTCAAGTTTGAAGAATTGAAAGAAAATTTGATGGTGTATTAAGTTTCCTAGGGCTTCTGTAACAAATAACCACAAACTGGGTGGCTAAAACAGCAGACATTTACTTCTCTCCCAGTTCTGGAAGCCAGAAGTCTGAAATCAAGGTGTCGACAAGGTTAGTTCCTTCTGGAGGCTCTGAGAAAAAACTGTCCCATGCCTCCCTCCTAGTTTCTGGTGGTTGCCTGCAATCTTTGGTGTTCCCCTGGCTTGTAGCCAAATCATTCCATTCTTTGCCTGCATCACCATATGGCCTTCTTCCTTGTGTGTCTTCACATGTCCTTCTTGCAAGTACACCAGCCAACGGAATTAGGGCCACCCCAAATCAGTATGGCCTCGTCTTGACTAATTACATCTGCAAAAACTCTCCTTCCAAGCAAGATCATGTTCTGAGATTCTGGGTGGACATGAATTTGTGGGGAAGACACTATTCAACCCAGCACAAAGGGACTCATATTTACAAAGGTATATATGGACAGATGGGGGAAACCCCAAAGGATAGTGCAGTGCCTGAGGCTATAAAAGCAGAGAGATGTAACGACTTCTAAAAGGCAAGGGGAAGGAGTAATTAGAAGAACCAGGAGGAGAGTCAGAGAAGGCCACCTTGAGAAGAGCTGTGACCTTTGGTGAAGCCCAAAGCAGCCCTGTGGGGAGGGAACCAGGGCAAAAGGTGCTCTGCCCTCACTCGGTTCCCTTGGACCTTTAGTCAGGCTTCCATTCCAACATGAAGCCAGAGGGCATGAAGGCCATGATGCAGCCCATACAGATCATCCACCCAAGGTGGGCAAAAAGGGGTTTTGGAAAGACAAGTGGAATATGGCAAGTATAAGGAGTTGACAGTCAGCAAGACACATTGAGAAGAGGCAGATGAAGACCCAGGAAAGGGTAAAGGTCTGGACAGGGACTGTAGGGTGACAGTGTCTCCTCAGCCTTCACATCTGGTCTTCTTTAGACATCGGTCATTTGGTTGAGCTTGAGGCACCCATTTGTGTCAGGACAGGGAGCCTCAGGGGTAAGGGCCCCAGCCCCTGGGATAGGAAGAATGATGGGGTGACTGAAAATATCTCAGTCCACATGCTGGCCTGGGACCAAATTTAATCATAGTCACATTTGTTGGCAGACTCACAGTTTTTGAAACTTGAATTTGAACACCTTCAGGTGGGGCCTTCTGTTCAACTTTGCCCTCAGCCCCACCCATTTCCAATTATCCCATTCAGGACACACTTAACTCTTGTCCATTACCTGCCCAGCCCCTGGAGGTATTTGAGTGTTCAACCTCTACTTGAACACATAGAGTGGAGAGAGGAAACAGACTAGCCTTTAAGATGAGGCTCCCCATCACTGTGCATCCCCACCCCACAGGGCAGAATCCTCTGGGGGATGGGGAAGGGGGATGGGCCCCTGAACATCGGGAAAGACCAGATGAAGGTATGGGCCAGGTGAAGGGCTGGAGAAAAGGCTTCTTTAAATGGAAACATTTCCTGAGAAGCCCTCAACTTTTGTTTCTGATACTTATTTTCTATCAGGGAACTTAGACAAATTCTTTAATACCTCTGAGCCTCAGTTTTCCTTTCTGTAAATAATGATGCCCATCTCGTAGAGTCACTGTTAAGGATGAGATGAGATCATTCTCATTGCCAACTATGCCATCAAGGACAATGGAAGTTATTGTCTACTTGCTATCTGCACTTCCTCATCTCCCATTCTCTAATTTTAAATCAATCTTTCCACCAAAACAAGGCCAGTCAAGGTCACCAGTGATCTCCACATGGCCGAGTCCAATGACCAGTTCTCAGTCCTCATTGTTACCACCTTATCTGGAACACCTCAGGCTTTCTATCTTCTTGAAATACTCCCTTCATGTTGGCTCTGGGACATCTCACTCTCTTGGTCTTCCTCCTACCTCCTTGGCCATGCCTTTTCAGTCACTCTTGCAAGATCTTCTTCCTCTTCCTGACCTCTTTTAGATTCGGTTTCCCAGGGCTCCATCCTTGGGACCCCCTGCCCACTATCTACACTCACACCCTTGGTGATTGTAGGAGTTTCCTGGAACTGCTATGACTAAGTACAACAAACTGGGTGACTTCAAACAACAGAAATGTATTTTCTAGCAGTTCAGAGGCTGGAAGCCTGAAATCAGGGCACATGCTCCCTCCAAAGGCTTGAGGAAAGAATATTTTCTTGCTTCTCCTAGCCTCTGGTGATTGCCTGCAATCCTTGGTTTGAGCAGCGTAACTCATGTCTGCCTCCATGTTCACATGGCCATCTTCCTCTGTGGGTGTCCGTATCCAAATCTTCCTCTTCTTAAAAGGAAACCAGTCATTGGATTAGGGCCCATCCTAATGCAAAATGATCTCATCTTAAGTTGATTAAACCTGCAAAGACCCTATTTCCAAATAAGATCACATCCATAGTTCATAACGGACATAAATTTTAAAGGGATGCTATTCAACCCAGTACAATGGTCTCATGTGGTCTCATGGTTTTGAATATGATCTACACATTATTGACTCCCTAGTGCATATCTCCAGCCCACCCTTGGTTTCTATTTTCCTGCCTCCTATCTCCTGCCCTTTCCACACCTCTACTCAGATGCCTAACCATCCCATCAGACCTACTATGTTCTGAATGAACTCTTGCTCCACACCCTTGGTTTCCCTCTTTCTCTGTATATGGCACGATTTGGCAACCAGTTACTCAATCCAAAAACTCTGGATGTATCCTTGGTTCCTTTCTTTCTCTACACCCCAGATGCAATTCATCAGTAAATTATGTTGGCTCTAATTTCAAACCGTACCCAAAATTCAATCACTTCTCACGACCTGCACCCCTACCATCCTCGTCCAAGCTACCATCCATTGTCACCAACTATAGAAGCCTCTGACCTCATCTTCTACCTCCCTCCTTATTGCACTGTCTGCCACCAACTGACAATCTGAATTTATACTCACAAGGATCTGGACTGCTTCTGCTGTCATGTTGAAGGAACTCGCAAAGAGTCATATCACTCAGCCCTAGCCTTAGGAGAATTCTAAACAAAATTTTAACCTCTCTCTCAGGGGTTGCTTCTGCTCTTGGTGCCACTTGTGGTTTGGAATTGCTTTATTCATTCATTATCAATTTGCATTTATTGAGTACTTCCTATGTGCCAGATACCCCCTAGGCTCGAGGAAAATAAAGATAAATAAGAAATAGTCTCTATTCTGCATGTATTCCTAATCTAGTAGGAAAAGGGACAAGTAAACCACATATGATCTATGCATAGGGGACAACCTTCTTGAGCCCCAGAGAAACACCTAAACCAGCCCCTTAGCATATCAGAGACGATGGCTCTAATCCCACACAGGAAGGCACCACCAGGTTTCCCCTTTTTTCCTCCCACCATCCCAGAGTTTCTTTCAATCCAAACACACCTCTGTCGAGATTATGCTTTCATTTCTTACCCATGGTGAGGATTACCGCATATTTCTTGAAACGTATCCATTCAAAAAATATTTTTTTATTCAACAAATACTTAGTGAGTGAGGCAAAATTCCTGCCTTTATGAAACTTATGTGCTATTGGGAAAGACAGATAATTAATAAATAAGCAAATATAATTTTAGTGTAGCCAGTGATATGAAGAAAAATAAAGCTAGGTAAGGGAATAGCGAATGATGAGAGATACCGTTTTATTTTTTTTAAGATTTTATTTATTTATTTGAGAGAAGAGAGAGAGCATGCACATGTGAGCATGAGTAGGGGGGACAAAGGAGAGGGGGAGGGAGAAGCAGACTCCCCACTGAGCAGAGAACCTGCCCGCCCCGCAGGCTCAATCCCAGGACCCTGAGATCATGACCCAAGCCGAAGGCAGACACTTGATTAAGCCACCCAGGTGCCCCGAGAGACACTGTTTTAGATGGAGTTGTCTAAGAAGCCCTCTGAGAAGGTGACATTTCAGTCTGCATCAAGGAAAAGGGTGCAGTTTCCTGGGAGAATGATTTTCCAGGTAGAACAGGAAGGAATAGCAAGGAGGCCAGTGGGGGTGTGGAGAGGGTGATGGGTGTAGTGAGGTCAGAGGATAAGCAAAACTCACACCACAGGAGGCTTTGAGAGCCTGGGTGAGGACTTGCACTATATTTTAAGTGTGAAGAGATTTGAACAAGAGATAGGCCTGTCCAGCCTATCTTTTAAAGATGGCCCTTTGGACTATAGGGAGGTAAAGATGGAAACTGAGAGACCAGTCATTGGCCCTGTAGTGGTCCACTTGGGCGCTTACGGTGGCTGGACACAACACTAGTGCCATGGGCTCCATCCTTGGGACCCCCTTGAAGGTTTTAGGGCCACGGAATTCTTTTTGAGCAAGAGTTTGACATGATTGGGTTTCTGTTTCAAAACAATCACTCAGACAGCAGGGAAGATGGATTGGGAGATCAAGAGTGGACAGGATAGGTGACATAATTTGCAGGGCCCAGTGCAAAATGAAAATACAGGGACACTTGTCAAAAACAAGTACAAATTTCAAGAAAACAACAGTAGAGCATTAAACCAAGTGCTGGACCCTCCTAAGCATGGGACCTGTGGGGCACTCATCCACAAAGCCCACTGTGACACTGGAGGCATAAAAGGTTTCCAGATTCCATCCCTTCACCGCTTGAATACCACCCAAAATATAACATAAAGCAAGAAACAGAAACACAACTACATCTTCAATAGAATGAGGAGACATTTAAATCTTTGTAGCACAATAAGAAACAGAGGAGATGGCAGAATGGCATATGACCTAGCAAAGAGAAGGAAACTCAAACCCTATATCTGCAGAGGTATCATGGAGAGGAAACCCTATTGGCCTCAGAAAATTTAGGAATGATTAAAAAATGGGATACACCAGCTACTGAAGAAAACCAAAGCGAAGCAGAGGGCTAGACACAGGGATTATTTGAAACCCTGCATAAAGGAGTAATGAGACCATTCTAGACACCCACCTACTGCTTACAATCAGCCAATCACACCTTCCCAAACCTGCAGGAGACCTGACATTTGTTCTGGAGTTATGGTATGAACCAGAGAGGTTCCAAAATGGGAACATCAAAAGGCCTGAGAAAATCAAACCAGAGTCTGTATGGTAATGAGTGCCCCAGGCCCTTCCCATCTCAGTTCCAGACACCAGCAGCTTGGCTCCCACATAGGAGATGGAAAAAGCCTTCTCCAGAGAAACCAAATGGCCCCAGAGAAAAGACTGGCAAACTCTGCCATTTGGAATTCCCAATAAAACAGCCAGCTGGCCACCCGATCAAGACACAGCAGTCCACAAGCTCATCTATGCACTTCCAATCAGAAAAGTCCAAAAATAATCAAATATTTAAGAAAAGACTCAAACACCACAGGAAAAAAAAATAAGGGGAAGAAAACACATAGAGAAAAGAAAGAATTGTAGGAAGCAGAACAATTCAAATAAATTTTGATTCATAGCCTCAGGAAGATAACAAAAGATATTGTATCCGTGACACAAAAAACAGGATACAATATTTTTAAAAAATAAAAAGGAACAGAGAACAAATTAAAAATAGTAGTCAAAATGTAAAAGTCAGTAGTGAGGTTGATGATAAAGTCAATGAAATGTCCTAGAAAGCAGAACAAAAAGATAAAGTGAGGGATAATAAGAGAGAATAGATAAGAAAATTAAAGGATTAGTCCAGAGGATGAAAACTGACTATTAGAATATAATGAAAGAACTGAAACAGGAAATTGTAGCAGGTTGTATTTCCCAAAGATGGCTGCAACACCTCATATCCCACACACTTTTCTCAAACCTTGCCATGCTCCCATCAAGAGATACTATCTAACTCCCTTGGCCTTGAAACTGGAAAGGTCTTTGTGACTGTATTCACCAATACAGTATGTGACTTCTAAAGCTAGGTCATCAAAGGCAATGCTCCTCCTGCTTTGCTTGCTGGAATAATTTCCCTGGGGCCCCGAGCCGCCATTCTGCAGTCCAATTGCCCAAAGGCCACAATGCTATGAGGCAGCCCAAGCTATGCTATGTGGAAGGATCACACTGGCACCATGAGAAGAAGGCGGGGAGGGGTGTAAGCCCCCAGGTACTCCAGTCCTCACTGTTCCAGTCCAGCTACCATCTGACTATAATCTCATGAGAGAGAACCACTTAGCTGAGCTTTCCCCAGGTCCATAAGAGGTTATAAAATGATTGTTATGCTTTTAGGTCATTAAGTTTTGGGGGTGATTTGTTAAATAGCAAATAAGAACATTGCCTAAGAGATAACAGAATTCCTCAGATTGAGAGATACAAGTTGACAGACTTTAAAAAGCCCACTGAGGGCCTGGCATAATTAATGGAGCCACCAGAGGGCACAGCATTTGAAATTTCAGAACAAAAGGATTCATTTAAAAAAAAAAAAAAAACTTGTTTTTAATGGTGGGAGTGAGGATTACATAAAGCAGGGCAATGACACAGGACAAGTATCAGTCTGGTTCTGAACTTCCCCAGGGTAACAACAAATGCTACAAATCAATGGATCAATGTCTTTGCATGAAGTAGGCTATGCTCTGCTAACAATAAATCCCCAAATTAAAACAACAGAAGTTTATTTTTTGCTCACATAATAGTCCTGGATGAATGTTCAGGTAGGTAATAGGCAGGCTGTCTTCCATGGGAGCCGTGCTCCTTCCACATTGTGGCTCAGCCATACCACAGGCTCCCTCCAAACCTTTTTTGTGCCCTGGGCCCTTTTGGCTCTCTGGTGACACCTGTTGACCCCTTCTTAGAATATTTTCAAGTCCACAAAACAAAACTCATACTAGTAAAAAGCAAACCAATTATGTGGACATATAGCTAACAAAACATAAAAAGACAACCTGATGTAGTAATTAATATATGTTTCTGTATTCATTCAATAGCTAACAAGACAACACATTTAAAGCATAGGTGAGTTAAAGTTACATTTATTCTTTAAAGACATATCAGTGTGAAGACTGATTACAATTGTGGCCTGCATATCAAGGAGAGCTAAGAATTCTTATTTCAGGGGCACCTGGGTGGCTCAGTCAGTTTAGCATCCAACTGTTGATCTCAGCTCAGGTCTTGATCTCAGGGTCATGAGTTCAAGCCTTGCACTGGGCTCCACGCTGGCCGTGGAGCCTACTTAAAAAAAAAAATTCTTATTTTAATCACCCCGCACTGCCAACCTTTGACAAACAATGAAAACCACTTCCTTACCTCTACATATTAACTGACCAACAACTGCAGGCAGGAATTATTGGAAAGTAACATAGATATCTGGCTCATCAATATGCGACAATGTGACTTCACCATTTGGTGGCTGAATGCCTCCCCCACTCAGCATCGGCCAGTTATGTTGCATGACTGTCTGTCAACAGAAAGACTGCAATTATGTGCAATCTAGTGGCAGGTCTAATAACTGCTGTAATTCCTGAGTACTGATGAATTTAATGATATTTTGAGATATCTGCAACAACTGTAATGTGATATGAAAATATCCATGATTTCTACTGGTGACAAAGTCCCAGCTACTGCTAATACTACTGTGTTTTGTAAGCTCATTCATAACAGAAATAAATGCTAAATCTCAGTTCAAAGGTAGGGCAAATAAAAATATACTTTTCCCATCCAAGTTTATAGAATCCCCTGAACTTCTGGTCCATGGACCCCAGGTTAGGACACTTGCTCTAGAGCCTTCATTCATATCTGCAGCCAGCCAGTAGAAAAGGAAAGCACACAGGATACCATACAGGGGACATCTTTATGTGCCAGGCTTGAAACTGGCACACATAATGTCCACTCACATTACACTGGAGAGAATTTAGTGGTTGCACCTCCCAACAAGGAAGACTAGAAAACACAACCTTATTTCTGTGCTTATAAAAAAGAACAAGAACAGATTTGGCTACGCAGCTGGCAGTCTCTTCCACAGGCAGTAGCCATGTGACCCTCTTGCCACTCATGGAACACACTCGATCCCCTTCCAAAGGAGTTAAAGCAAAGCCCCATCCAGCTTCTGCACTCTGCTATGTCCACATGCTCTAGGTGATGTGCAGTCTTTTCTGTCAAATCTGATGGAATTTCTATTGGTCCAAAGACTTAGGTAGGAATTGGGTTACACCTTCCAACCCTGCACACATCCAATATATAGGATAATTGTAATGAAGATTAGGAAACACGGGCAGTCCCTGGTCCATAACAATGACAGGAACTGCTGGGATCCCCAGACTTGGCAATGGAGGTCACTTCATGGGAGCCTGGATCTTCCTTCTGGAAGGAACTGTCCATTGTATTCCACAGCCTCTGCTCTGCCCTCTGGGAAATTCTCCCCTGTCCATTATCTCCTGTGGCCTCACCTGAAGTGGTTTAAGGGGGATTCTCCATTTTGGGGGTGGTACTTTCACAGTTCACTTGTTGCTCATGGAAGCTCGGGGATCCAAGTGTTGTTTTAAAGGGTTTTTTTAGGCCATTTTTGTGGTTTCCTTGGGATTCCTTCAAATAGATTTTTGATCTATTTATTTCCCATTGGTTACATGTGCTAGTAACCACATTCAAAGTGTCCTAGCCATGATTCTTAAATCTGTTTGTTGGGTTTTTGCTTCTTTGGCCCCATGCCAATCTCTGTCAAATTAATATCAGCTACTGTAAAGTCATCTGTAGCAAGAGGCTTATTAGAGAGGCAGTGTCCTTGCCACAGGGCTAGCTAACCTCTGTTTAACTGAGATGACTTTCACAGTCTTGTAACTTTATTTGGTCTTATCATCTCCTCTGTGGGGTCCAGACACTGTTTCTTCAACCCTTAATCCCTGCTTGCAAACAGACCAGTGCTTTCCTGATGACAACATGTTAAGTGAGGTACTAACCAACAACAAACCCTGCCTGCCTTTTTCCCATCTCTTCCATTCTAGGTGCAGTCTCAGTAGAATACTAAATTATCTCTGGTATTAGTTTTACCAAACACTTTTACAACAGCATAACAAGTATCTCTAGCTCTCCCTCCTGCCATATCTTTTTTTTTATTATTTATTTTATTTGAGAGAGAGAGAGCGTGGTGGGGAAGGGCAGAGGGAGAGAGAGTCTTAAGCAGACTCCATGCTAAGCGTGGAGCCTGACATGGGGCTTGATCTCACAACACTGAGATCATGACCTGAGCAGAAACCAAGAGTGAGACACTTAACCGACTGTGCCACACTGGCGCCCACCACCCCCACCCTCCCCCACCCCCCCAGCATCCTGTTATATCTGTTTCCTCACCATTTACCCCTAGCCAATGCCCCTTGTTTTAGTTTCTATGATGACAACACCCCACGCCTAGAATCAATTTCTGTGCTAGTTTAGGGTAGGTCAGGCTACATAACAAATACACCCCAAAATTTCACTGGTTTAAGCAATAAATGTTTATTTCTAGCTCACACACCATTCCTGGGAGGGTTGTTCAGGGCAGGACAGTTCTCCATGTGATGATTCAAATGAACTGACACTCTTCATCTCATGGCTCTGCAAACCCCTAGGATCCCATTTTCATTGTCTCCATCTGTCTTGCTGGAAGTGAGAAAAGCATAGAAGAGCAGGCAGAGGAGAGTCTGAATGAGCCAGGTCTGGGATTTTAATTTCCATCAAAGAGAACTTAAACTCATGGCCAAGCTTCATTGCCAAGGAGGCTGAGAAATGTAGTCTAACTGTGTGCCCAAGATTTTGGTGAACAGCTAGTGGTCTCTGCCATGGTTATTTTCAACCTACCCTTGTATACCCAGCCCATTTATCAGTCACATATGTGGATGGTAAAAAGACATTGCAGACACACAAAATCTCAAAAATAAATCTTCCAATAGCCCTTTCTCAGAAAGGTACTAAAAGATGTGTTCCACCAAAAAGAGCAATTAAACCAAAAAAGAAGACAACATGGGATCCAGAGAATGGGGATCAACAATTGTATAGATTTAGAAAGCCTTCAGTCTATATTAGAGCAGAAGTCTGGAGGGCTCCAGGAGAGCTCTTTCCAAGAAAAAAGGAAAGTGAAGCTGATGAATTATATTATGGTGTGACAGGGTAGAAAATTGTAATAAGGTACATCGTGTAGAAAGTTGTTGAGGAATGAGGAGAATTCAGTCAGGATTTCAAAGGAAACTAATTCCTAAAACAAAATGATTACTAAATTTAATGAAAACAAGTTTTATGATAAAAGAGATTCAATCATAAAACACTATTTGGCTCAGCAGTGAGCAATCTTGACATAATCATAAAATTGAAAACAGTGATAATAGACTTAACCAAAAATTAAAATGTGATCAGGAGTGTTTGGAGAAGGGGGTGTACGTGAGCCAAACTCCTCATAAAGATATTTATTAGTCAGGATGCGTGACGTTATTCTACGGTAACAACCCCAGATCTAAATAAATGGCACAATATAATAGAAGTTCATGTCTTATTCACATTACACTCCCCAAGTGGGTTGTCAGGGGTTCTGCTCCATATTCGGGGACTCAGTCAACTTGTAGCTACACCATCGGGAACACGAGGTACCCCAGTTCCGCGGTAGAACAGACAAACCAGAGAAGCACTCGTGAGACTTTCCTGTCTCAGAAGTGATATTCGTCACCTCCTCGGACAATTTCATTGGCCACAAACAGTCACATATCCCCGTCTACCAGAAGGACACTCGGAAGTACGGTGGAGAAGCCCTGGTAATGTTCACCAGGGGATGTTTACAAAACAATCTAAAAGGAATGAATCAAGAGACAGTATCGTATGCATATCATTTCAAAACATGGAAGTACCAGAACATGTTGAAAAGCTAAAAGGAAAAGTGAAAAAGTTTGGGAATGTTGTCCCCGGTGAGCCTGGCAAGCAACCAGCATGGGGAGCAAAGCAGGGCGGGGTACAGAAGACTGCTGGGTCGTGTTGTAAGCTTTTTAGCATTGTTTGACTTTTTCAACTATCTGCATGTACTGTTTTTATTAAATTGTATAACTTATTTTTTAAAGTTGCTTGAAAAATAGAGACTGGAGCCAGGGAGACTATCACAAACAAACCCTCCGTAACCCCAACTGGAATCACAACTGCAGTCAGTGTTGGACAACCAGTCAGAAGTTTGCAGAACCCCCACCCCTTCCCTGATTGCTCCAAGGCTAAGGGCATGGCTTGGCAAGCTCCTTCCCTGCATTGCTTTCAGGAGACTTGAATTTGCTTAGAGAACCCAGGCGCTGTCTTCCGGCTTCTGAGAGGCTACAGCTCTCAGTTTGCCTCACACTCCTCGATCCAAAGGTTCTTCTCCTTGTGAAGGTGAATGCAAAATACTCACTCTGGCTCTTATCTATTAGTAAAACCCCATTGGTCGAAGACTTTTCAACTTGACCTGACAATTCCTTTAACTTTCTTTTTGCAAACTTCAGTCAAGTTAGGCTTCTGACTGATGAGTTTCTACTTCCCCCTTTTGTCCTTCTTCCGTGCTCTTCTTACCACCTGTCAATGTCCTGGTAACACCAGAGCATTCTGGAAGACTTGCTATGCCAGTCCTTAGGATGTCTCCTCCTCCCTGGGCTCTGTGTAATGGCCAGAGAAAGCATCAGTGAAGTACATTTGATATGGCGTCCTTAATAACTCTCATTTGTCTTCTTAGCAAAATAGTCTAGGCCCTTTCCAATCTGACCCCATCTTCTTTTCCTCCCTCATCCTTCCCTGCCCCCTTGGCTCCCCGTGTTCCAGCCTCTTCCCTCTACTTGCTGTTTCCAGAACCTGCCAGGAATCTTGGGCTTCCATCTTGGCTGCTGCTGAGCTCCCTTCCTGGAATGCTTTTCCCCCACTAGGTTCATCTCCCTCAGATTAGGAAACCTTCCCAGATTCCTGGCAGCTGCGGAGGGAAGGGAAACCTGCCTGTTAGGTTAGAACGGGCAGTATGAGTTCAACACCCACTTAGGGACTCCAGAATTGGGAAAGTCACTCAGTTCTCAGAGCCCTGCTTTCTCAGCTGAGACATTAGGGTTGCTCTGGGTTATCTTTTACATTTCCTTCAGGTCTAAGTCTAGCCACCTCCCTTTCCCCCCGCCATGAAAATTACCCTGAATTGTAATTTAGTGTTTAAGAGCACAGATTCCAGAGCTTGAGCCAAACAGCCTAGATTCAAACCCCAGCTCTACCACTTACTAGCTGTGTGACCTTGAGTAAGTTCCTAAATTTCTCTGTGTTTCATTTTCTCACTATTTAATGGGAAATATAATAGTAATTGTCTCGTAGGATTGTTGTGAGGAATAACTGAGACATACATTACACATATACATCTGCTGTGACACATATGAAGCCCTCCATAACCACTCTAATAAGACTTTCCTAATTATTATCATTGAGCAGTTTGAGAAACAGGGTCCCACCTCTCTCTCTCTCTCTCTCTCTCTCTCTCAATCCCCAACGCCTACAGTTTTACCCAGCATGCATAAAATACTCCATCTTTTTTCCCAATGAAAGAAGGAGAAAATTGGAATCAACTGCGCTTGTATCAGTTGAGTTAGGTAGGTTTCAAGAGCTTCGCCTAACCCCTTGAATTGTCTTCCCTTTCAGAGAACCACTGCGCCAAATCAAATTATGTCTGGGCCTCCACTCAGCATCTGGAAGACTTGAGGGGCGAGTGGAGGGGGTGTAGTTGAGAGGAGCGGAGCTCGTTTTAAGCTTACGTGGGCCAGTCTCTACCTCTGAGACCTCTACACGTGTACCAGTTTGTGAATTTAAGAGACCAGAGAAAACACATCCCTGGAGGGCTGGGAGTGCTTGAACATTGAGCATACCCAGGGGCTCTCAGGGGGTCACCCCTCTCTGGGGAGACCCAGGCAGCACTAGCCCTCCCTGAAATGTACAAAAGGCAGGTGACTTCCTCACTGCAGACCACTACCCGGAGATGAGGGACACTGGGAAGGGAGAGGTGGGGAGGAGAGTCCCTGCACTCCCAGTGGGCAGCCTGGAAAGCACTGCAGGCCAGGCAAGGCAGCGGGTGAGTAGAGGTGGGAAAAGCTGGAGCTGCTCAGGGCTACAGCAGTCCAGGTCAGAATCAAGGAGAATGAGTGAGGAGGGCAGAGAACTGGGGAGTGGGCCAGAGAGGACCCAAGAAAGCTGTGGAAGGGGGTAGCTCTCAGGAAAACCTGGGGGAGAGGTGAACGATCCAAACCGAGATGGGTGCCTCTACCCGTTGTATCTATTGCAGGTTATTTAATAAAGTGCTACCAAAATGACTGCAATTTCCGTGCTAATGTACCAGTGTTGCACAGTTCCGCGTCTTAACCTCATTGCTGGGGCTCCAGAGGCCCCCTCCCACCCCTGCCTCCCCAGCCCAATGTCCCCCTGCAGCCACTGGGGTGGAGCGCCTCATTTTGCTAGAATGTCATCCATTTATCAAAGGACAGGATTAGCCCCCCTCCTCCACATTCAGAAGGCAGAGCCTTGCTCTTTCTAATTTCAACTTGGCAACAGCTTAGGTTATTAACCTACTGAAATACCCTCCAGGGTCTCCCTCTCACACCATGCTGCTTCCCCCATGTTTTCCCAGCAATCGCTCTCTGATTCTCTGTTCCTCTAGGGCTGTGAAACTTAAAGATTTCCCATCTCCAGATCTTTAGATGTGGATAAAAGATATCGCTCTCCCCACTTCTGTCTGGGGTTAGATGGGGGTGCAGGGGCATTCGTGGTGAGCGGACGGGCTGCAAGGATGCTCTCTACGGACACAGGGAGGCAGGGAAGCCACTTGTGGACGGGCTGCAAGGATGCTCTCTACGGACACAGGGAGGCAGGGAAGCCACTTGTGATGAGATGTGGGGAGGCAAGGAGAGCAGTGGGTGGAGTTCTGAACTGGGAGTCAGAAAACCTTGGTTCAGGACCTGATTCTGCCACTCACTCAACCTTTGACTTGGGCAAGTCAATTTCATCTCTCTGGGCCTCAGTTTCCCCATGTCTGAACTGAGAGAAAGGGATAAGAACCAGGGGTTCAAGCACTCAGGAAAACCCAGAGGTCAGGTGGGTTGCCCGAATGAGCGAATTGGCTTATATAAGATAATGAGGTACAGTAGGCAAGTTGGAGGGGATGTGTCCAAATTAAAGGCATTCAAATTTTAGAAATCAAGATTTCACCAACCAAAATAGACCTGCTGGACAAATTATGCACAAGAATCATCAGTTTGTAGCCTTTGGAAAGTCCTTTGAGGTCCCTTCCAACTGTAACATTCTACCATATAATCGTCTAACTAGCAAGGCCCATCTTAAAAGTGTGCCAAGTAGATAAAGCATGAATCTGGAAAATAGGTCTCCTTCCCCCCACCCCACTCCAGCTCCTGACCTACAACTGATTTACTCTCTGAAATTCCTTGAAAAACTGTGGTTAGGTTAAAATATGTCAACAAATCATTTGACACTCCTCCCTTCAAAAGGTAAAACCTAATTCTCCACCACTTGTGTGTGCATTGGGCTCATCAACTTGGTTCTAACAAACAGAATATGTTGGAAGTGACAGTAGGTGAGTCCTGAGACTAAGTCATAAAAGGCATCATGGCTTTCTCTTCCTCCTCCTCTTTTTCCTCTTCTTCTGCCTCTTTCTCTTTCTTCTCTCTCCTCCTCTCTCTCATCACTCTCTCTGGAGGAAGCCATTTGCCATGTCATAACACAAAAAGCAGCCCTATGGAGAAGCCAGCGTGGTGAGGAACTCACGCCAACAGCAGTGTGAGGCAGCCCTCTTGGAAGTGGATGCCCCAGCCCCAGTCAAGCCTTCAGATGACTGTAGCCCTGGCCAACACCTTGACTTCAACCTCATGAGAGACCCTCAGCCAGAATGAGCCAGATTCCTGACCCAAATTCCTGACCCACAGAAACCATGATATAATAACAATTTTTGTTTTAAGCTGCTAAGTTTTGGGGAAATTTGTTACACAGCAATAGATTGTAAGTACATTAAAGAAACAAACTTCCCATGCCACCTTCCCATTTTCCACAGTGAAAGATAAGACGAATCATATTCTTAGGGAGAGCAAAAGGTTGTAAATATGCGCCAAAAAGAGGAGAAAAGCAGAAAGGATGCTTCATGAGCTGAAGACAAGCTTTGCTGGCTTTATCATTTGCTCAAAAGCAATACTGGAATCACCATAAGTAAATGAATTGTTAGAAATGAGGTGCTGAGCTGTATTACAAATCGTAAGTCAATTCCACCTAATTTGACTACGTGCTGGACACCTGCCTTCAGATGGCCTACTGTCACCTCAACCTTAACCTGTCCCATTCTCAGCCCAGCCTTTCCCCCTGTTTTCATGTGTCAGGGAATGGTGCCAACCATGCATCTGAGGCCGAAGGCAAAGAGAAAGCCACCTCAGACTCCAACTTTATGACAAACTGTAGATTTCACTTGAAATATTTCACCAGTTTAATGACAGCAGAGAAAACAGGGAGAGAAGTGGTTCTTTAAATTTTTCAGAGTGCTTCCATTTCTTCAAGGACATGCATATCTGTCTTTCCACATGTTCTGGTTATCTACTACTGTATAAAAGGCCACCTTAAAACAGTGATTTAAAATAACGCTCATTCATTTTGCTTATGAATCTTCAATTTACACAAGGTTCACCAAGGGCACCTCCACTCTGCTTCACAATATCTGGGGTCCTAACCAGAATGACTCATGTGGCTGGAGGCTGGGCAGCTGAAGCTGCCTCATACCAGCCATTTTGTTAAATATTCAGAAACTTTTGCAAGCCATTAGTAGCTCAAAATCAGCCCTAGTGGGACTAGTTACAACCAGAAATCAACAAACACCATAAATCAGGGCACTTTTTTTCCAGAGAGCAGGTTTCCCAATATACCACCACTATTGGCCATAGATCCATCAGTCTCTCTCTCCATCACATGGCTGGCTTGGGCTTCCTCACAGCATGGGAGTCTTGGCGGGTGGGGGAGGGGGGTATGTTTTAGGCCTTTTACAGGATAGATGGCTTCCCCCAGAGCAAGCATTCCAAAAAATCTAATCAGAAGCTGCACAGTTTCTTATGACCTAGCCTCAGAAGTCTCAGAATGTCACTTCTCTCAAATTCTATTGGTTATGCAAATCACTAAGATCTACCCAGATTCAAGGAAAGAGATTAGACTCCGCCTTTCAATAGGAGGAGCAACAAAGAGTATGCCGCCATCTTTAATCTACACCAACCTAGTAAGGGAGACTATGGTGTAGCAGAAAGCTAGTGGACCATTCCTCAAAAGATCTGAGTCTACCTCCTATCTCTACTTCTTACTACATGGGTGCCTTCAGCAGGTCATTTAATTTATTTGAACCTCTTTTTCTTCAGATACTAAACAGAAAGAAAGGAAGGGAAGAAGGGAGAGGAAGGGGATGGGGGAAAAAGGAAGGACGATAACCTTTCTCCTGCCTTCTTCGTAGGGTTATCATTAGGAGCAAGTAAGATCTTTTTTTTTTTTTTAAGATTTTATTTATTTGAGAGAGAGAGAATGAGAGAGAGAGAGAGAACATGAGAGCGGGGGGGTCAGAGGGAGAAGCAGACTCCCTGCCGAGCAGGGAGCCCGATGCGGGACTCTATCCAGGGACTCCAGGATCATGACCTGAGCCGAAGGCAGTCGCTTAACCAACTGAGCCACCCAGGCGCCCCGTAAGATCATTTTTTAAAAGATTTTATTTATTTGACAGAAAGAGAGAGAGAGACAGTGAGAGAGGGAACATAAGCAGGGGGGTGGGAGAGGGAGAAACAGGCTTCCCGTAGAGCAGGGAGCGCGATGCAGGGCTCGATCCCAGGACCCTGGGATCATGACCTGAGCCGAAGGCAGACACTTAACGACTGAGCCACCCAGGCGCCCCACCAGTAAGATCATTTAATGTACCTATACGTAAATTAGCCCACCATCATTTTCAAATATGTTCTTCAATTGGGTGACTACACTGTTCATAGTTCAAACCAGGACACTTTGCAGAGTGAAGGGGAGTGGTATCACTAACTACATTACAGGTGGAATCAGGACGGACCTCGGCAAACCAGCTTGCATGATCACCTCACTATAATAAATATGCCAGTTTTCAGAGAAGAAACTGAGTAAGGTGAACTGGGTCAAGTTACCCAATGGTGAGCACTTAGTGGGGGAAAAGTAAGACAACATTCTTGAGGAGAATTTATGAAGTCCGAGATCTAGCTAAAAATCTCCATGGAATAAGGCAGACTATAAATAGATACATAAAGTATAAGTGAAAGAAAAAAAAAAAAGCTTTTTCCTCTACTCAAGTCATTTCTCCACTGCCAATGTCAAGTTGTCTATCCAGGTCCCAACTGGTGTTCTCACCACCAGTCTCACCTCTACCCATTTTTCCAGGGTGGTCCCCACCCCCAAAGAATTCTGTGGAGGATGTGTGATGTCCTGTACTTATCCCCTGGCATAATCCTTTGATGGCTGTTCATCACCTTTGGAACTCCAAGCACGTGCAAGCTCACCATGGTCTGGCCCTCCTCCTACCTGTCTCTCCAGCCTCCTCCCCTACCCCACTCTGGCTTCACACTTTATTTACATTCTAGAAATTCCAAAACAACTTTTATCTCCTGGCATGTGGTACTGGAGTTTATACCATGATGCCTCTGTCTGCCGTCCTTTCAGTCTGGAATGTTTTTTTCTGTTTTCTTTGCCTCTGCAACCACTCAGGAGTCATGTCCTCAAGGAGGCCTTTCTGGATGCCCAAGGCTGGGGACAATGCCCTCCCAGTGTGAACACTTCTAGCCTTGGAATCCTGGAATAGTTAAGGGCACAGACAGGGCTCAGACTGCCTGGGTTCGAATCCCAGCTGATTTTGGGCAAGTTATTTAATCAACTTGTGCCTCAGTTTCCCCATCTGTAAAATGGATTTAATAGGACTCACCTCTTAGGACTAAGTGTATTTGTTGTTGTTGTTGTTGTTGTTGTTGTTAAAGTAAGCTCTAGGCCTAAGGTGGGGCTCAAACTCACGACCTCAAGATCAAGAGTCACATGCTCTACTGCTGAGCCAGCTGGGTGCCCTGTAAGTGTGTTAATAAAATACACATATCACTTAACACGGTGCCCGGCACATATAAAGTACTCAATAAATAGCCATTATCCTCTTCTGACATGGCTTGCATCTGGCACCCAAGGGCAAAGATTGGATCCTAATACGTGTTGGCTGAAATGAACTGAGTTTAGGAGCTCTTGGAGTCCTTTGGGGAGACTCTGTGCTCCAGGGACAAGAGACTAGAAGTCAGAGGGTGGCCAGGAGACTAGAAGAAAGACTAAAAGCTGTAGGGTGGACTAAATAACAGAGAGACACTGCAACTGGAGTCTTAGGGAATGGGGTGACTTCCCGTGAAGAAAATGGCTTCCCTTTGCACAAAGCCGTGCTCCTCCTCCTTCAAAAGCCCTAGGAAAACCCAGCTCTGGCCTCCCTGGCTCTGCCACTTCTCTGTACGTGTCTCTTTCTCCCTGCCCTGTGGCTCTGTCCTGAGATGGGGCAGCCTCTGAAGTCCGGGTGTGCAGAATCACACGCGTGCCTAGCCTCACGCCGAGACAAACAAAAATTATAAAGCACCTTGAAATTGTTTTCTCGCTCCAAGTTAGAGGGCTGGAGGTTCCCCCCTCAAATCTCAGCTTCCCCTTCTCTGGCCTTGCATTTCTAAACACACCCAAATTAAGATTTTATGAGGCAAACCAAGTTATACATAAAACATTTTTACATTCCTAAACTGACAAAGTGATTTAACTGTGTAAAGGGCACTTAAAGTCTAAGTATTACATATGCTTCAAGATTTCCTCCAATTTCCACCTAGAAAGAAAGGAAGGAAGGATTTTGAACAGCTCCAGAATTATCAGACATTTTGCTGCTGGCCCTTGAAGGGTCCTGTCCCCCGAAGAGCACTCTGGAGCTGGGAGAGCGGAGGCTTCACCCTGTCCTTGGTGTCCAGACACCAGAGGTTCCAACACCAGCTTCTCCCCACCCTGTGCTGACCTTTGTCAGGACAAGAGGGTGTAAAGAGCTCAAGTTGCCTCTGCAGAGTCAAGCTTCCAGAGGCCAACATCAGCCTAGCTACCAGGGGTTCCAGCATCTTCCAGCCCTTCTTCATGAGGATGACATGAATGCCTCCTCTCTCCCATGGTGCCTCTTGGCAAATGCCTAACTGCCTCACGGGCCCATTACACCCTGTAAAGTGCTTCACTGGGCCAAAGAAGAGTGGGAGAGAAGCCCATCACCCCACCAGGGTCCTACCCTAAGCCCCTCTCGAAGCCGATGGGTGGTTCCAGAATGGGAAGGTGCTAGCTAGTAGATAACAGGAGATTGTTAGAACTGTACCAGCAGGGATTTGGGCTTAAGGTTCCTGATAGTTGATGGGAGAGATGAAGAACAAGAGCTTAGAAATAGACGCTTCTAGAGTAGGCACCCACTGGGATCTTAACATGAGAGGCAGTTTGACCTAAGGGCTCAGATTTAGAGTCACTCAGTGCTGGGTTTGAATCCTGACTCTCCTCCTTATGGGCTGTGTCCTCTGGGAAATGTCCTACCATCTCGAAGCCTCAGTATCCTCATGGGTAAAATGGGAGTGAATAGTAATAGTGCCCACACCATGGGTTTATTCTGAGGATTAAATGCAAAAAGGGCTTCACAGACAGTTTGGCTCCGTCTGTGAGTAAGTGCTCAGGAAATCTTAAAATCACTATCGTCACTCCCAAGGTTTGCGATCCCTTGGAACAATAAGACTTTACCTGCCTTTCTACCACACGAGGCAGGTGTCCACTCCACCTCACAAATTCCTCAAGAAACTCCTGCAGGTCCTCCAGCCCCAGCCAGGACCCCAAGGCACCCCAGTTAGGGCCTCCACCCTGCCTCCTTGCCCCATCCCACCCCAGCTCGGAGAGTGAGGGCTCCAGCCAGGACCCCAAAAACCTATCCACAACTCCCCAGCTCCAAGAAAGGGGGCTCCAGCCAGGCAGAGGCGTAATGAGATGGAAGATTTGGGCTAATCCTGAGCCAAATGAGGGTCTAATTCGTGCTGTAAAAATCTGTCAGCTGCTAGTTAACAGCTCCTCTAGCCGGACCATGGGGGGAAGGGGAGGCCTCTGCTCGCAGGAGCATTTGGGCCTGCACCTAGGGTGTTGTTTCTCTCCCTTTTCCTTGTTTTTTTCATTTTTGGAATGTGAATATAAACTTTATGGAGAGGCCTGGTCTCTGTTCACACCGGGTGCTAATGGCCCACAGCTGAAAGCAGAGGTGCAGAGGCAAACGGGGAGGTGGAGCCCCAGAAAGCGAGGGGAACCAGGAAGGCCGGTGGAGGGGCCCAGGAGGCAGTGGAAGGATATTTAATATTGAATTTGCTTTTTTTTTTTTTTTTTAATGTGGAAACTTTTAGACACAAACCGGCCCCTGTGTTTAAGACATTAAAACATCTTTAAGCATTTTCTGGTTTGAGTTTGCTCCGCAGCCGTCCTGGTTCCTGGAATGTATTTTATTTTTCTTTTAAGTCGGTGAGAGCAGAAGGAGAAGGGGGGCGACGGGGGCGGGGGGAGTGCATTTTCAACAGATTTTTCTTTTTCTTGTTCCTGGGGTGGGGAAGAGGGCGGAGAAGGAGAGAACAGGGCTCCCTGTATCTGATCGTTAATCCCCAGGAATCCCTCTCGGCGGCCGATGCACTTGCTGACACGAGAAACCCGTGTGCGTTCCCCGTCCTTGTCAGGGGCGCCGCCCGCCTCCGTGGTGGGGGAACCCCAGGAGGCGCGCTACACGCTGGGTCTGAAGCGGCGCGGGCGCTGGGGACGGCGGAGCAGCTGCGCGGCGGCCGAGCGCACAGGACCGGCGGTGGGCCGGGCGCCGCGGGGGGGCGGGGGGTAGGCGGGGCCGCGGGGGGCGGGGGGCACGGCGGAATCTCGCCCACTTCCGCCTGGCACCGGGCCGGCATCTGCCTCGGCCGCCTGGGCCGGGCGCCACGCGTGGCAGGGACAGTGACTCACGCGGCCCCGAGGCGCCCTTGACCTCAGGGCGCAGCCTTAATGCCCTAGCACCAACGCCCTGCGCCGGCGCCCTTGACCTCAGGGCGCAGCCTTAATGCCCTAGCACCAACGACGTGGGCGTCCTGAAGGAGGAGGCCCAGAAACCGCCTTCCTGGGCCGCCGGGTCTGAGCCAGGACTCAGAAGAGTCGGGGCCGAGAGACTGGCTGGGATACCCGCGCAGAAACTTCGCTTTCAGAGGAGACGCCCGGGCCGGGAGCGCGGCTGGGACTTAGAGGGGGTCCCCAGGCCACGTCTTCAAAAATAGGGCAGTCACGCTCGCACAACTCTGTCCTTATGACGGCGCCAAAGAATTGGCAGCCCAAGGACGGAAGCCTACAGGAGCACGCAGTAGGTGCCCAATAATGGCCTAGTTGGAGTTCTTCCATCAGTGGCGAGTCAAAACTTCATGGCCCCCACGGCCGCAGCCCCACTCCCAGCTCTTCTGGCAACCCCGCCCCTGCCGAATCTGTTTTTCCATTTGAACAAGGGAGAGGTCCAACCGAAAGGGGTTATTTTTACAAGATCGGGGAAATAGGATGGAGGTGCATTAAGAGACGCAAATTGGGCTGGCAGTCCGAGCGGTGGTGGGGGAACTCATTGGAGGTGTTGAGAGAGACGGACACGTTAGGGAAACTCTCCGTCTGGGAAAGTGCTCTTGTAAGGTGATCCGCCTTCCCGAGTGGCCAAGAAGCTGCTCTCCCTGCTCTGGAGGGGACCCCGGCCCAAAGCAGTCCTCCTTGACATTCAGGCGGGCCGGATGGGCTAGCACAGGGCTCAGGGAGGGTCTGGGGGCAAAGAGGAGAAGTGGGAGACCGCCAGGCCCCCGGGTCCCCCAGAGCCTAGTGCGGTGCCACTCCAGAGGCTGCTGGCGTTGTTTGTCTCAGATGCAAAGAAGGCGCCAGCCCTGCGGAAGCCGGGAGGCGCCGATGGGCAGGCGGCTTGCACTTCGTCAAAGCCAGGCACCTGAAAGACTAGCTGCAGACATGAGTCGCTTCTCCTTCACCACCCCGTAGTCTTCCAGAGCGCCTGGCACGGTCGGTGCAGGGGTGAGAGGACGCATGGGGTCCCCCAGGAGCTGGCACTCCCTACGGAGGAGGAGGAGGACGGATGTAAGACCAGGGAAAGGGCGTTGCCCCAGTGATCTCAAACGCCTGAAGTTACCTTAGGCGTTGACCTGGCCTTACCTAAGGCCTTAGGAGGATGTACCTCCTGCTTAAGGGGATTGTGTCCTAAAACTAGAAGGCCTTTACAGATCAGGAAACTAGAGCTCCATAGGTCCCTGACTGCCAGGTGCCGTGGCACCAATACGACCCTGACAATCGCCACACCCCCTGTGTGCAGGCTCTAGCCCAGCACCTGGGTGGTTGGCAGGCACTTCTGTGCGCCCAGCGAATGGCAAGGCAAACGGTGCATAATCCACTGCACCCCCAGAAAAGAAAAGGGTCCAGGACCATCCTTACTTCCTAAAACACTCCCCCCTCCTCCCCCCTCCCGGGCATGAGGGGCTAAGAGCGAGACCTCGCTCGTAAGGGGTAGCGCCCCCATCCTTCGCGGCAAGGAGCGATGGGTTCCCTGCGAGGGGAGATGGGGGCCTGATGGACGCTTCCCCAAGAACCCAGCGTGTGCTGGGCCCACCCAGGAAGGACAGTTCTGCCCCGCGCGGCACAATCCAGGGACCCTGGAGGCGCTAACGGTTCTGTCTTGGGGACGCAGGTCTCTCTTGCAAAGCGACGGGCCCTGCAGTAATTTGGCTCTGAAAATTGGTGCCACAGAAACAGCTGAGAGCTGGCAAGGCCGGCGCCCCGAAGGGTCAGCGTCTGTCAGTCCGCATTAAGATATGCAAAGCCGAGGCGCCTGCGCAGCTGCTGATGCCTCTCGGCCTGGTGCGTAATTGGTGTCAACTGTTTGATTGCGATAATTGCTACTGTCTGGGCAAGTGGCTTCCAGGCCCCAATGGGACAGAGCCAGGTCTGCAGGCGGCTGGGCCCGCTACTGGCCCCTGGGAGCTTCCCTGCCCCTTGGCCCTTCTGCCCACTGTCCCCAGAGACCTGCAGGCCTGGGACTTCAGAGGGACTCCCCATTCAGTCTCTCCCTTTCCCTGACAGGGGCCAGAAGCTCTGTCCCCCCACCCATGCAAACTACATCTCCTGGGGGAGGGGGAAAGGGCAGGTTTAGGCCCCACATTTCCCACCCCGTAATAGTCACAGTAACAGTTTCCTTCGGCCACTATCTTGGCTGACCCTCACCAAAGCCTGTGAAGTGAGTCTTATGAGATTCTACGTTAGAGGTGAGAAAACTGAGACTCAGGGGCTGTTCTGTGCATTATAGGATGTGTAGCAGCATCCCTGGTCTCTACCCACCAGATGCCAGTGGGTAGAGACCAGACACACACACACACACAGACACACACACAGACACACATGCACACACACACTTCTTCCCAGTTGTGATAACCAAAAATGCCTCCGGAAATTGTCACATGTCCCCACTTGAGAACCCCTGGTTCCACCTGGGCCCCCATGGTGTCAGGAGCCAGGTGTTTGGCAAGTAGAGTCAGTGTGATTCATTCAACTCTTTCAAAGAAAAATGTCCACAGCACCTATCATTGTAGGAGAACGCCACAAGGCCTCTGTTTGTAGGTGCTGCACATAGGACTAAGGAACCCTTCCTGCTTTCAAAGCTTAGCTTGGTGGTTAAACGCATGGTGTTTGCAGTCAGACTGCCTGGGTTTGAATCTCAGCTGCTATTTTACTAAGTGAAGGTCTGTGCCTCGGTTTCTCCATCTGTAAAATGCAGACAGTAATAGTAACTACCTCATCGGGTTCTGATGAGGATTTAATGAGCTGTAGTTTGAAACTGTGTAGAAGAGCCTGGAATATGGTAAATACTCAGTGTTTGTTAAATAAAAAAATAAAGCACTACTCTCTGTGTAGAGGGTGGGGGTGGGGGTAATGAGTCTTTGGTGCCTGCAAATGAATATAATGCGGACAGAATCAGGCAGGGTTAGCCAGAGGCAGCAATGGTGGAAGAAGAAATTCTGCCTGGGAAACAGAAGTGGTCTTAGAGCTTGAGGGGTGGGCAGGGAGGCTGAGTCTTCTGAGAGAAATAAGAGATTAGAACCTGGGGTCCACATGCAATAGGAGCTCTGCCCTGGTCAGTCACCAAGACAAACCATGTTTCACGTGAATGGAGTGGGAGCAGGGAAGGTGATGGTGCTCCTGAGGGCAGCTGGATTTAAAGCCTGAGTGAAGACCCCCTCCTCCAGGAAGTCCTCTGAGACCCCTTTAGCCATTTCAAAACAACCCCCTATCCTCTGAATGCCTGCAACATTGCTTGCTCTACTCTTTGGTTGTGAAATGAAATAAAGCCTTGTATTATCATTCTTCTTAGCTACTTACTTTGTGCCAGGCATATGCCAGCACTTTATATTTATTAGTATGTTTCAGAATGGTTATATCCTCTATCATGATTATTATATTTATTACACACCAGACTATAGGCTAATCACTATGTGCACTATTTCATTTAATCCTCATGCAACCCTACATGTCCATTGTGTAGAGGTTAAGAGCATGGGCTTTGGAGTTTGAATCCAGCTCTAATACTTGCCAGCTATGTAAACTGGATGTTCACAACCCCCGTAAGCCTCACTCTCCTCATCTTCAAAACAGGCTTAATAAAAGCTACCTCCCAAGATGGTTGTGAGCATCAAATGAGCTCATGGAAGTAATAACAAATGCTTAGACCACAGTACAGGTACAATTAAAAACTTGCTAAGAGCCTTTACATTTTTTTTTAAAGATTTTATTTATTTATTTGAGAGAGAGAATGAGAGACAGAGAGCAGGAGAGGGAAGAGGGTCAGAGGGAGAAGCAGACTCCCTGCCGAGCAGGGAGCCCGATGCGGGACTCGATCCTGGGACTCCAGGATCATGACCTGAGCCGAAGGCAGTCGCCTAACCAACTGAGCCACCCAGGCACCCAAGCCTTTACATTTTTTAAATAACAATCACGATGATTAAAATGTGTGGCTCTTTGCCTCTGTTTTCTGAATTTGCCTGGATTGGGAAGGGTTTGGGGCCAAGGTTTCTGGAATATGGGGCTGGGGCCAGGGATGAAGATGGAAACCCCAGTGGACAACAGGGGAGGGGGGTGGCGGGGGCAGTGGGAGGGGTCTGCCTTGGGTGCAGGCAATGAAAGGGTTCATTGTCTGTAGAGAACTTTAAAACAATAATAAAATCAAGTAAAAGTCCGTCTGCTTTTTTCTTATCACCATGTACCAACAATTCTGCATTAGTGATAAAATACTCTTCCCGGGGAGGGTGGGGAGGATGGAATCCGTTGTCCCCTGTTCTAAGCACTCACTGCCTTCCTGTGGAGTTCAGTGATACTGTACCTACCTGAGCTTCAAATGAGCACATCTGTGTTACTTTTTCTTTCATAAAGATTGTACATGACCAGGGAGTTCACTTGAGGGACTCTCCTTGAGACAGCCAGCCCCAGATACCAGGGACTCAGGTCTCAGCTACACTCCTCACTTGGAGAGTAGGTTTGTAACAATCTGAAATCATCAGAGCTCCCGTCGTTCTCCACATCCCTGCATTCACACAGTAGACTCAGAAATAAAAAGAAGCGGCACAGCAACTTGAAAGACAAAGTATCAGACTCAGGCTGCTTCGGTCCTGCTGTTCTCTATGCAGATCATCCTCTGAAGCACCCAGAGTTCTCTCTTTGGGGAGCTTTCCTTCCTGTGGTTCCTTCCCCCTGCCCTCCAGTAAGCCATGAACATCATTTTTAAGTAGTAATCAATTACTTCTGTCTTTTCTGAACTATAATACTCGTTTGATTTATCATTTATTTACCGGTATAATCATACATGTGTTATTAAAAGAACATTTCAACTGTCTGATGGTCTTTTCTGGCCGTTAGTCTTTATTTGTTATGTATTATGTATTACTATGGTGATAATTTGGTCTTGTGGGGACCTGTTAACAAGGACTCACTCAGGGCCTCTAATACTTAAGTAAGCCAATGGTCTGGAAAGGGCACCACACAAGGCTACCACCGCCCAGACCCTCATGGCTGCCCCCCAGGCCCTGGCACTCCTCCTCATCCAGTGGGCTTCCCGCCCAGCTGCCCCGTCCCTCCCCCAGAAGCCCCCACCACTCCATCCCCACCCTGGTCTTCTCTCCCCTGTCCTCTAAGTCCAGTCTCCACCGTGACTGGGTAGGGAAAGTTCTCAGAAGAGCTAATGAGCGTGAGGCCTCCAGGGCAAGCACACATTGACCCAGGCCCCAGCCTCCCAGCAAGTCCTGTGAGAACATCCTGTTCAGGTCCACAGCATATTGGGGAAACTGAAGCCCAGAGAGAGATGGTGTCCAGCCTGAGGTCACCCAGCTAGTCAGTGGGTCAGGGAAGAACTATGACTCAGCACCCCTGGCCTCCAAGCTGGTGCCCTCCCCTGACACCGCTCAGCCCGAGCCTAACAAGGATGGTCTAGTGGTGGGACTGGAGTCACCGAGGGCAGGCCTCAGTGGATGCTCTTTCTGGCCAGGAGGGCCATCATGCGGTCAACCCCCCAACTAAGCTCTCCCTCCTTCCTGTTTCCTCAGTGTGAGCTGAGGAACAGGGCCAGGTGTGAAGGAATTCTCTAGACAGGGGTCCAGTTACCGGGAGGCATTGACCTTTCCCTGAAGAGCTGGGCTGGGCATTAAGCCAGACGCCTGGCTCCCTTGGCCTAGACTAAGGGGCGGTGGAGCGGAGGCAGAAGTACCCCATGACCCACTAGGTGAGGCTGCCCCTCTTTTCCAAGAAAAGGGAAATCTGGGGTCCCTTCAAGGCCAAGACTCTCAGCATCTGTGAGCTCTACTTCCAGGAAGCCCCTCCCTCCTCTGCAGAGCTGGTGGCTGCTCCCATTTCAACCAGCACCAGATCCATTAATAGCATCAGTTTCATTTGCACCAGCCCTGGCTCCCTCCCTGCTCCCCAGGGGCACTCGATCCAGAATGCCAGGCCTTGCTTCCTTTTCTCCTGGAACACGCTGACTCCCTCCCTTGGGTGCCCAGGGAGTTGGCAGGATAATAACCTACGAGAGGAAAACTCTCTTCTCCCTGACTGCTAATCTGCAGCGCTCACCAAATTAGAAAAAGCATCAGAAGCCCATCGGGCTGACTGCCGCAGGGATGTCATGCCATTAACCCCGGGCTGGTCTGGGCAGGGGGTGGGGAGGATGTCTCAGCCCCCAGACCCTTTGCAACACCCTGCCTCTAAGCAGGAATGGAACCCACCTCGGCCTCCTTTTCCCATCCCCACCTCCACCAGTTGGCATGAAACCTCCACCCTCTTCACCCCCACCCACCTCCTTATCCCCCCCACCATTAACCTCATTCGCACCCCACCCTGTCAGTCGGCACAGATTTCTAGAATAACCAGAAGGGCCCTTGGACTCCAGTCCAAGCCGCCATTTCACACGTGAGAAAACTAACACCCAGGAAGGGGACATTTGTCATCTGGTTCTTCCTCTAGGACCTAGCTCCACTGGCTCTTCACTGGTCCATTCAGCACGGTGGCACCTACTCTGTGCCAACTCCCATTTTAGGCACTGAGGACACAGCGGTGGGCAAAGCAGACAGAGGCCCAGCCTCCTGGAGCTCATGGGCTGCTTCTTCCTGGAGGCTGTCCCTCATCCCTGAGGCTGGGCTGGAGGTCCCCCACTGGGTCCTGCAATTGTGGGTTGACCTTGCCTCCCCACTTGGCCAGGCTCCTCTTGACAGGAGCTGTTCAACTCTGTATCCTAGGGGCTAGGGATGGGGCCTGGCCCATCCTGGGGCACAAGACGTCTTTACTGAAGGTCGTGACAAATGCTTACGGAGCCCTTACTCTCTGCCGGGCACTGAGTGCTAAGGACTATTGTTATTCCCATGTTAGAAGAGGAAACTGAGTCCCAGGGAGGTTAAGGGACTCATCCAAGGAATCCAGCTCCACAAGCAGTTCAAAGCCAGGCAGTCTGGCTCCAGACTCCAAGCTCTTCCCACCTGGCTACAAAGGAAGGAAGGAATGTCACCAATCATGGGGATGCCAGGCTTCTCTGGCCACCTGTGCCCATGCCTCAGGGTCAGAAAGTTCTGTCTTCCACCTGACACAAATCTCTGCAACCACAAAGCTTTGTTTTGTGACTTCCAAGCAGAGAGCATGGAGATCGCCCCTGACCTCCATAAGATGGTCTCACTGGGCACAGGAACCATGCTGGAGCTGGGCTGGGGTTCCCGGTGGCCCCCAGGTGCACATTTCCATCTCCCTGCCCACGAGTCCTGCAGTCCCAAATTCTGCCCACACCACCCCCTCCAGAAAGCCCTGTGCCTACAGTACCAGCCAGAGCAGGAAGGGGTCCAAGCCGGCCTCTGTCCCACCCAGTCTGGCATAGCCTGGTTGTTCTCTTTAATGGCCTCGGGCAGGGCCCATAGTCCGTGCCAAGTAAATATTGGTTGCTTGCTTGACTGGCTGGTTCTCCTTGGGTGGTGTAGTGAAAGCCAGGTCTGAATCTCAGTTCCAGTCCTGCTGGAATGAGCTGTGAGACCTGGGGCAAGTGACCCCCGTCTCTGAGCCTTAGTCTCTTCATGTGCTTTGAGGAGTCGGACTAGATGGCCTCTGGGCGACTTTCCTGTGTAAAATTCTAGGTTTGACTGTAATCATCAGTTCCCTTTATGGGCCATTGTGAAGCAAGATCTCCTCCCTCGATTGTGCGTAAGGCTTGTCTGCTGAGAGAGGTGATCAAGTGAGGAGCATCTTCAAAATGACCTAGAAAGGACATGTCATCTTCAGGGGGGGACCCTGCAGCCTCTGGGAAGGATCTTTTTATGGAATCTGGGAAGTGGGAATGAAGAACAGGCATAACACTGAGTCCCTGCTCTGCACCAGGCCCTGCTGTGAGTATCCTACATGTTTTCTTGTATTCAGCGCTCACAGCATCCCTGAAGTGTGTTCTCATGCCCATTTTACTGAAGTGGAAACTGAGGCTCCTCCCCAAGCGCACACAGCATGTAACTATCTGAGGGAGGAGTGGGACAGATGTGTTTAACTCCAAAGATCAGGCTCTGCCTGTGGCAGAGCGTTCTCTAGCTGCCCTGGTCTGCACGTGCCTGGACCATGCCCTGCCCCTGGCCTGGGTGTCACAACATCCGGGCATGCTCTGGAAGCAGGGAAGGCATGTTTGGGGCTATTGTGCTCACGCTACATCTGGAGAGCCATAGGGGTGTGTGTGTGTGCATGCGTGTGCATGTGTGTGCATGTGAAGGACAGAGAACACAAGTGAGCTGGCGGAAGATTGGAAGCCCAAAGGGGGAACAAAAGAAAGAAAGGAACAGTTGAAAGAACGCAGAGGGAAAGAGCTAATAATACGCAGAGTGATGAGGATGACAATAATAACAATAATAATAACAAGGATAGCACAAACCTTGCCTCTTTTTTTTTTTTTCCAAGCAGAATGTGAGCTGGAGCAGAGCTGAGGGGATTAATCTCTTAAAAAATAAGTGCCGTGTGAGGAGACAGGCAGTGATTAAGGTTTTAACTGATCAGTCTGCATCTGACAGTGAACCAGCTATTATCTTAACGGAATCAAACGAACATTCAAAGCCGTGCTCAGCCCCAAACATGAAAGGAGATGTCATCTGCTGGCAGCTCAGGGGGAGCCGAAGGGGAGAGAGGAATGGAGGGAGAGGGGAAGAGAGGGAGGGAGAGCAGCGTGTCACAGGCAGGGAGAAGGGAAGCCGAGAAAAAGAGGAGGGTCAGGGCCACCACTTCCACCCAGGACCCCAGGCCCAAAGCACAGGTGCGACTGTCCTGCACTCGCTCAGGACTCGCAGCGGCCCCACTTCCTAAAGGATCAAGAGGGGACGCCAGGTGGGACTGCCAGGCTCATGGGCTGGAATCTTGCTCCCAGACCAGACCCCTGCCTTTCCTCCACGGCTCCAGCATAGTGAAGGCCCAGGACATGTTTCCTAAATAAATGAAAGAAAAGGGATGAGAGAAAGGAAACAAGACAAAAAAAAAAAAGAGAGAGTGCCTTTGTCAGGCACCTGGGTTCATTGCTCATTTAATCCTCCCGGCAGCCCCGCCACAGCCACACGGGAGAGGGGAAGCCACTTGCTGCAGATTCCACATCTTGAATGAGGCCAAGCTGGGGTTTGGGCCCAGGCCTCTCTGGCTCCAATTTCTCCACTTTTTTCACCAGAAAGGGCGGGGAGAAGAGCAGAGACAGAACGGGGGAGCACAAGGGCAAACCAGGGAGAGGCCCTGAGATCTCTGTTCCTGTATTTATGCCTCAATATTAAGCAGATGTTCCCTTCCTATCCCACTTTCCCAGAGCAAGGGTACTGGGTGCAGAAGATTCTAGAAAAGGCTTGCGCTGGGTCCCTGGGGGGGGACAAACCCACGGTTTGTGCTCATCAAGTATTTGTCACAGGAGGGCCTGAGGGAAGGGCATGTGCTCAAGGCCAGTCTGGCATAGGCCCGAGGCAGCTTGCTCCGTCCACTGCAGCTCTGACCACGGGAGAGGCCTGAGCAAGGGACGGGTAGCGGGGTCCACGCCCCCAGGAACGCCAGAGGGAACGCTGGGCCTGGGGCTGAGCCGGAGAGTTGCCAGCCTGGTGGAGAGAGAAAGAGAAACATTGGAAGAAGAAAGGTTTACAGAAACAAAAGGAAAACATTGGAAAAATCCAAAAAATTGACCCACACACAGGGGCCCTGTACACGGGACACTTATTTTTCATGTGGACCTGGTTCTCTAACTCCACTTTCCTTCCCTTACCGACTCTCACCCCTTGAGGAGACATCTGTTTCTCCAAGAAAATAGACATATGGTCTTCCCCCTTCCCTCCTTGTCACACACTCAGTCTCTCTCTCTCTCATTCACACACACACACAACAAATACCCACTCTCTCACACAAATCCCCCAACACACACACATACTCTCTCTCTCACACAAATCCCCCAACACACACACACACTCTCTCTCTCTCTCTCTCACAAATCCCCCAACACACACACACACACACAACAAATATACACTTTCTCACACAAATCCCCCAACACACACACACACTCTCTCTCTCTCTCACAAATCCCCCAACACACACACACACAACAAATATACACTATCTCACACAAATCCTCCAACACACACACACACTCTCTCTCTCACAAATCCCCCAACACAATACACACACAACAAATATACACTTTCTCACACAAATCCTCCAACACACACACACTCTCTCTCTCTCTCACAAATCCCCCAACACACATACACACACAACAAATATACACTTTCTCACACAAATCCCCCAACACACACACACACAACAAATATATACTCTCTCACACAAATCCCCCCAACACACACACACTCTCTCTCTCTCACAAATCCCCCAACACACACACACAACAAATATATACTCTCTCACACAAATCCCCCAACACACACACACTCTCTCTCACAAATCCCCCAACACACACACACAACAAATATATACTCTCACACACAAATCCCCCAACACACACACAGAGTCTCTCTCTCTCTCACAAATCCCCTAACACACACACACACAACAAATACACTCTCTCACACAAATCCCCCCAACACACACACACACACACACACACACAAGTCCCCCGCTCACGGTCTGCCACTCTGGGCCTGCAGACCTGGTCTGGGCCACGGCCCCCTCTGAGCATTGCTCTTTTTTTGTCCAGGTCCACACCGGGAGGCCCGCTGGGGTCCATTCCATTCTCTGAGGCCCGGTAGCCTTTCAGCCTGGCCCAGAAGGGAGGGAGCCAGCACAGCAGCCGGCAGCCAGGGATGGTGCCCCAAACGGGCAGGAGGCAGGTGGTCCCCCCAGAGCCTCAGCACTCCCCCCCACACCGCCTCTGTCAGCCACTGCCCCCCCACAGGCCCGTCTCATGGGGCCATCGCTCTGTCTCTGACCCACCTGTATACCACTGCTAGGGGTCTCTTTCTAAGGCGGCCCAGATGGTATCCCTCCCTTGTTAGAGACCTATCATAGCTCCCGTGGGCCTGGGAGGATCAAGTCCAAACTGCCCTGGCTGGGCTTGAAGGCGCCGCACTCTGCCCCTCCCCCTCCCCTCTGCCTGAGCTCCCTCTGCCCTCCCCCAGCACCTCCCCCTGCACAACCAAGTCTTGCTCTCTGTCCCTGAGTGTGGCACACACCTCCTCTTGTTTTACAATGCAGCCACTGTTCCCCTCCACCTGGAGACTTGTCCCTCCCCGCCACCTAGCCAGTCTCCTCTCTTTCAGGATGCTGAAGTGACCCTCGCCGCAGGTCAAACACTGCTCTAGGCCCTTTCTAGGAAATAAATCATTTACCCTTCCCTTGAGCCTTATGAGAGATACATTTTACAAAAAGGAAACTGAGGCCAAGAGAGGTTACGCGTCTTGCAAAGATCACATAGACACATCCCAAAAGTGGCAGAGCTAAGATTTGAAAACAGGGAGTTTGGGGTCTGTCCTGCCACTCAGAGGGGGCCCCCCCTTTCTCCCTCCTCGAAGTCGCCAATGGGCTCCCAGCCCCCACGGCCAATCTCTTTGCCCTCCAACTTCCTCGAGTATGTTATCTGTACCTCTCGTGGGCTCCTTAATTACACAATACCTTGAATTAGGACTTTGATCTCTGCGTGTGTTAATTTTATCTCATGAACTAGATTATTTATTATCAGGAGTATAAACTGTTTTTGCGCCCGCAGCACCCCCCTGCCACCAGTTACCCGGCACAACGCTTGGCATAGGATTAGAAATAAAAATAGCACCAGCTAACATGTAGTGAGTGCTTCCTGTGTGCCGGGCACTGTTCTGAGTGCCTTGCTTGGGTCGATGTAGTTACACTTTGCAGATGGGAAATTAGAAAAACTAAGCACTTCTCTGGCTCAAGGTCACGCAGTGTGTGGTAGCTTAAATTCTTAGCCATTTCCCCCATGAAGAAAGAAGTGGGATTTATCTCTCTTCCCCTTGAATGTAACCAATAATGCAGCAGAAGTGAGGCTGTGCCACTTCTGGGCTGAAGCCTCTAGAAGGCTTGGAAGCTTCCATTTGTATGCTTCTGGGAGCTCCAAGCCGCTCTGTGCAGCTCGAGAGGATCACGTGGAGAGAAGAGGTCTTGAGCGTGCACAGAGAGCAGGAGGGCGGCCACCCCAGCATCTGGATCAGTCTTCCAGATGCCTGCAGGCCCAGCCGCCGTCCACCAGCCAGAACACTAGGAGAGAGCACGATAGTTGTTTTAAGGCACTCTCTTTGGGGGTGGCTTGTTACACACCAACAGGTAAGTCCTGTTATTATTCCCATTTCCCAGAAGAGGAAGTGGAGGGAGGGATATGGAGGTTACATGGTTTCTGGTTCAAGGTCAGGCAGCTTTGTCAGTGGAGAGTGGGAGCTGAGGCGAGGGCCCAGGTCCTTGTGACGCAGAGCTTGGGGAGAATGACCTGTTGCAACAGGACACCTTCAGTTAGTGACCAAGGCAAGAGGTTCCCGTGGACTGGGCACAGCCCCCAACCAACTGTACTCTGCGAGCAGACCAGGGGGTCGTAGTCCGGGGGTGCTGAGAAGGCAGGCCTCTGAACACCACCCCTTCCCGGACACCCTCGTTGATCTATCTTGTCTATAGAACTTCCACAGAAGCTTGTCTTTGAAAAATGTGTTCTCATTTTCTTTTTTTTTTTTTTAAAGATTTTATTTATTTATTTGACAGAGAGAGAGAGACACAGCGAGAGAGGGAACACAAGCAGGGGGAGTGGGAGAGGGAGAAGCAGGCCTCCCGCAGAGCAGGGAGCCCGATGCGGGGCTCGATCCCAGGACCCTGGGATCATGACCTGAGCCGAAGGCAGACGCCTGATGACTGAGCCACCCAGGCGCCCCTGTGTTCTCATTTTCAAACCACTGGACCAGATCACCTCTCGGGTCCGTTCTAGCTCTGACATTCCAGAACTCCATGAATGAGCGATGGGAATGAACGCAGCGTGGATGATCAAACTGCGGGGGTCCCACCTGGATGAATGATGTGCATGGAGAGGGCCCAAATCCAGGAAGCACTGACCAACTTGGAATGCAGGGAGTTCTGGAACCTGGCAAGAGAAACGTAAGGGGGCATGTGTTAAAGGCATCTGCAGGGATGAAAAAGGAAAGGAAAGGGTGGGCCGGGGGGGAGACATTGCTGGGGGGTCAGTGTGGGTAGCTGACACCATAAGAAGTCAGTGTGGCATGGGGGGGTGGGGTGGGGGTTTAACCTCTAAGCCTCAGCTTTCTCGTCCGTAAAATAGACATTATGGAGTAGCTATCTCATAGGCGGGCATGGGGTACATGAGATAATGCAAGTGTAAAACATAACCCAGTGCTTCTTTTTAGGACATCTGGAGTGACTCGCATTAGCTAAAGCCCCAGTAGCGTAGCAAACCCCAGGAGGCCCAGAAAGGTGCCCCCCGAGTGTGCCCAGATAGAGGTACACATAGAATGTGTGTGGGGGGAAGGGAAGTGGGAGAAGTAAAGCAGAATCTGAGGCTGATGGGGCTTGGGGCATCATGCAGAGAGACAGCAAGGACATGTGGCAGGCACCCAGACACCTCCAAGTTTGCCAGGAGCTGGGCGCCGAGCAATAGGCTGCAAAGGAGACAGGTTTAGGGCTGGGACAGGGATACCACACCGATGGGGACGTTCATGAGGTCATGCAGTGGAATGAGCCATCTGATAATGCTGGGAATGGATGCTGGAGGCTCAGGTTCCATCCCACCCTGAGATCCACCATGAGAGAGTCATCCCTTTCACTTGTGGGGGTCCTCAGGACCTAGTAAGGATTTGGCAGCTTGTGGCAAGTGAGGCCCAGCCCACGAGTGACACAAGATGGGGCTTTCACCCTAGTGGCTGAAAGCACAGACTCTGGAGCTAGGCGAATGGGGTCCAGATCCTGATTCTGCCACTAACTAGTGGCGTGACCTTGGGCAGGTTACTTACCCTCTCTGCACTAAATGCTGGGGCAGAAGTCATGGTTCCTGATTCCCTGGTATTCACAGTTCCAGCCGGAGAGACAGATGCTCAGAGAAAGTTTGCCAACAACCGTATGGGGCGGGTGACACAGCCATTCATGAGAGGGGGTCAGTGCCATGAACTGGAGCTAAAGGGGATGTCAGTATGTGTTCTTGGAGAGGTCTCCATGAACCATGAAATGCCAGCTGGGTTTGGTGAGATTAAGGGGAACGTGTTCAGGGAGAGGAGAACCTAGCGACAGGGATGCAAACAGTCTGTCCCACCGGAGCAGGAGGTGGGATCCCAGGGGAGGAGCTAAGGCTGGAGGGGCCCTAGGGAGCCAAAGACCTTGAAAAGAGGTGGAGGAGTTGGAAGCTCCCAGCTACATCCACTCCCTCTGGGCTGAGGTAGGGGCAGGGGGCGCACAAGGTTGAGTCAGGAGGACTCACAGGTGCCTCTGCTGAGGCTACACCCATGCCCACAGCCCCTGCCAGCCTCCCTGGGTCCCCAGGGTCAGGCCATTACAGGGCAAGATTTATCATGGCAGACGTGCTCCAAGATGGTATATTATCCAGGATTATGAACTGTAACAGGATAATCTCTCTAATGTAATTCAAGCTCTCGACATGGCTTATGGCTCCTTAATGTACCTCAGACTGAAGAATTACAAGAACATTCTCCCCCAAACTCCCCATGTCCCCTCCTTCCCTCCTCTGTCAATCCCTAAATGATTTAGGCAATTGCCTGAAGCCAGATCTTGGCATTTAGTCATAATTCAGTGCAGCTCAGTAAACATGATGGGCAAGGAGCTTTCCCGGCCTGCCCTTTCTCCCACGAAAGCCTGTCTTTCCCCCTCCGTCCAAATCCACCCCCACCCCACTCAGGGACAGGCTGGATACAGGACAGTCCAGGAACCTCAGTTCCCTGGGACTCACCCCAAGATACCTTCCTGGGCACTCAGGTTTACACTGCCAGGTTTGGGCTTGGGGTCCCCAGTTATCCAGGATGATGCTCTCCTGAACTTTACACCCTCCAGACTGAGAAGATAACTCGAGAGCCACAGAATAATATCAGAGCCAGGGATCTTAGGGGAATGTTCTGGTCCTGTGACTCA
Source organism: Mirounga angustirostris (assembly GCF_029215605.1). Taxonomy (NCBI): domain Eukaryota; kingdom Metazoa; phylum Chordata; class Mammalia; order Carnivora; family Phocidae; genus Mirounga; species Mirounga angustirostris. Next base: position 37,685,051 of record NW_026991716.1, read on the forward strand.
ATCGTGTAAACTCATTCAAATCTCCTGCAAGCCATCCCACAGACTAGTTTCCAAATTTTATTTTCTATGGTTTTGACCCTCCTGGGAAAAACAAAAACAAAAACCTTCCCCAGAGAGGTCTGACCCCCACAGTCGGACCTCCTCATTTAACCCACCTCCTTTCACTGCACAGGTGGCGATCTTGTAATGCAGATGGGTCCTTCCGAATCACAGACTATGTTTCTTGAGCACCTACTATGTGCCAGACGTTTTCCTAAGTACTTTACATTCATTTAATGTTTCCGACAGTCAGTCGATGCTATTATTCTCCATTTGCTGGTAAGATAACTGAGGCTCAGAGAGGGAAAGTGGAGGCCACAGATCTGTCACTTTAGAAGCTGGGATGTGAACCCAGGCAGACTGGCTCCAGAGCCTATGTTTCCAACTGCTGTTCCACACTGTGCAGGGTCATAGAAGCCCTTGAACCCCGAATCCAGTGCGCTCCATCCACTGAGAACCCTGCTAATGTAGCAATGGGACAGGGCAACAGGATCTTCTCCTGGCTCCTAGACAACATCGGTACATTTTCACAGTGGCCCTCCAGCCGCCTTTTGCTTTCCAGTCCCAAGGGGGATCAGAAATCCAGGCTTCCCCTCCTCCACCAGCCAGTGGGAAGGCTACTTGCAAGCCCCTCAGCTCAGGGCAGGCAAGCAGCCTCCTTCCTCTGCTGCATTCTCTGTGCCCAGCCCCCTCCTCATCCCTTATTTTAAACATAGAGCTAGAGGCCCCTCCAGGCTGTCAGGATCTAAGGGAGGCAGGAGAAATCTCCCCTCGGTCGTAGGGGACTGCAGGTTGGGAAGAGTTCCTCCTCAACTCAGCTCAATAAAAACAAGGCAATCTTGCGGGGAAATAATGGCGCCTATCCATGATGTTCTTCTTGACCTGGGCAAACCACTTGGTCCTTGAGAGACTCGTTGTTCTCATCTCCGAGGCGGGCTAATAATAGCAGCAAGGACTAAATTAGAAGATGTACGTTAAGAAAAAAAAAAAAACCTTGGATAAAGCACTCCATACTTGTGACTGCAACACACACACACACACACACACACACACACACACACGCCCCTCTGGTTGAACTGGTCATTTAGTTGTGGATTCAGTTGCATCCCATGATCATTCCTGTATCCATACTCCAGTAAAAAGAGAAAGGTGAGTTGTCTATCTCTGATTTCTGGATCCAGAATAGATGAGCTCGGGGGTTGTACTAGCCACTCTGGATGCAGAGTTTTGGCATGTAAGAATGTTTGCCCTGGGAGAGACTGCTACATAGTCAGAGGGGGACCCTGCCAGATGTAGAGGGAATTAGCAATCTATAGTGTTTGCTCACTGGGATGTATAAATGCATATGACACTTGGTGTCATGGAATGAGCACCAGCAAAGGGGTATATGAACACCTGAGTCATGGTCCTGCCTCTAAATTCCCTTTCCCTAAACCTCAGTTTTCTCATCTGTAAAATGGGATGTGGGAGGAGGTCTCAGGTCCCTTCCAGTCTAACATTCTGTTTTAGGGTTTACTTCCTTGGCAGATTTCTCCTGCTCCTTTCTGACGTCTTCAGATTTTTCCTTTTCTAGCCTCTTCCTGCTGCCTTTCTGTGGTCCACCCAGCCCCATCTCTTCTTGCTCGGACACCTGTCGTTCCAGGAAGTACCACGAGGGGGAGCCTACATTTGGATGTCTGGGGTCAGGAGGGAAGCCAACTCAAGTGTAAGGCTAGGGGAGGTAGCCAGCCAGTCCCAAGGGACCCCAGGACTGGGATTTAAATAGAAGGTTGAGGGGCCTAGGGATGGGGCTGTAAGTTACAAAGACCATTCTCTAAGCTCTTGAAAGCCTGAGATGTGTCCTCTGTCATACACTTTTAAGTGCATATGGTGGAATTATTTCATTTGACCATTGCTCTAGTCTGGGAGTCATGCAAGACAAATGGAATTATCTATTGCCTCTACAGTTGGGAGAACTGAGGCTCAGAGAGATTCCAGGCTTACCCAGGGTCACATGGCCAACTTGGACCAGAGCTGTTGATGGTCCAAATCTCCTGACCACTGGCCCAGGTCTCACTGTGCATGTCCCCGCCTCCTCCAGGGCCTTGGCCCAGGCCAGGCACACAAGGGACCTTCGGGGATGCTTCTTGAATGAATGGTATGCCCTCTGAACTGGGGTGCAGCCTCCCTGGGGTAAGCCTTCTCTGCCTTACATTGGTCAGCACAGACACAGAGCTAGCTGACACCTCGGTTCTGCTTTCTACCCTTCACTCGAACCACCGTGAACCATAATGTTCACTCCCTCCCACGTTAATTCCACGATCAGGAAGTGCTGGCCCTGTGGTCATGCCCTTGCCAAGAGCCCGGGCCTCATTTCTTTATCTTTCTAGTCTGGCTCAGGTATGTCACCTCCTCCAGGAAGTCTTTCCATCCCCTCCCACTGTGGGAAGAGCTGGGATCAACAATCAATAATTGTTTAAAAATCACTAGATACGAGTCTGAGCTTCTCCACAGTAGGAACTGAGTCTTATTCATCTCGGACTCCCAGTGCCTATCAGAAACTCATGTCAGCCATCAAACCCTCATCTTGGGTACTGTCCCCTTGTCGCCTCTAGAGCATTAGGAGTCATTGTGCCTCTACCCTGGGGACCTTTATGAAAAGGCATTTTAAGCATATGTGGCCTGAACAGATGAATGATTGATTAGCATTCCCCTCCCCCTTTTATCTCCTCCTGATCCTTCAAGGATTGGGAAAGGTAACAATTCCATATTTCCAGAGATCCTCAGGCCACCTTCAGCCCCTCTAAACCACCAGCTCTCTACACCTTGTGGGGATATTTTCTATAGCCAGCTTCCCCCAGGCTCAGCTTCTCCAGGTGACCAAAGGTGAGAGATGATCCCTGGGAGTGAGAGGAAGGGGGCAGCCTCTTCAGTGAGGGAGGGGCTCCTCTTCCACCCCCTCCTATTGACCAGCTTCCAGCAAGCAAGCCTAGCCTTGGGTGTCCCCCCACAAAACCTGGCCTGTACTTCCCCACCCCACCAGGTGACGTCGTAGAAGGCCTAGGATGGGACATTTATTTAGCAGGTAAGGTTTAGAAGAAGCCATGGGACTCTCAAAGCACAGGGAGACTTTCACTGAATCCAACTCACCTGTGCAGGTAGATAAGTTGAGCCCAGGGAGGGAAGATGACTAGTTCATTCCATTTATTCATTCATTGAGCAAATACTTACTGCATGCCTGCTATGTGTGTAGCCCTGTTCTAGGACCGAGACTGCTTTTAAAAGGCTCTGCCTTGGGACGCCTGGGTGGCTCAGTCGGTTGAGCCGCTGCCTTCGGCTCAGGTCATGATCCCAGGGTCCTGGGATCGAGTCCCACATCGGGCTCTAGTCCCACATCGGGCTCCCTGCTCAGCGGGAAGCCTGCTTCTCCCTCTCCCACTGCCCCTACTTGCGTTGCCTCTCTCACTGTGTCTCTCTCTGTCAAATAAATAAATAAAATCTTTAAAAAAAAAAAAAAAGGCTCTGCCTTCATAGCATCTACAGTGTAGTGGGAGGAGATAGACAAATCATCATGTAAATATGTAGCATGTTACATGATGATAAATGCTACTGAGAAAAGCAGGGGGAGGGAGATAAGGAGCCTGTGTGTATTGGGAGAGGGAAGGTCAGAGAAAACCTTAGCAAAATGACAGAGGAAACATTGTAGGAATCTAGGGAAAGATAGGTAGAGGGAAATGCAAGTACAAAGGCCCTGGGGCAGAAGTGCGCTGTCCTGCCTGTGAACAGTGAGGAGGCCAGTGCCTCTGGAGTGGAGTGATAGCAGAGGGATGGGAAGGAAGGGCAGAGAGGTGATCAGATCCTGGAGGGTCTTGTAAGGACCTTTTACTCTGAGTGAGATGTGCAGCTGTTAGAAGATTTTGGGCAGAAGAGGCACATGATCTGACTTTGGCTTTAAAAGGATAACCCTGGCCGCTCTGTTGCAAACAGACTGAGGGGGACAAAGGATGCAGGGGACAAGTTAGGAGGTCTGCAAGAGTCCAGACAAGAGAAGATGGTGGCTTGGAATCGTGGGGAACGTGGGGGAAGTGGTGAAGAGAAGCAGATTCTGGACAGATTTCGAAGGCAATGTAAACAAGATTTGCTAAGGCATTCAGATGAATGATGACAGAAAAAGAGGACTTGAGAATAACTCCAAGAGTTTCTTCCCCAGAAACTGGAAAGATGAGGTTGCTCCTTTCTGAGATGGCCAAGACGGACAGTAACAGATCTGGGGAAAAGATCAGAATTTCCCAGCTGGACAAGCTGAATTTGAGATGCCCGCTGGACGGTCAGGTGGAAATAGGAAACAGGATTTACAGGTCTGCAGGTCAAGAGAGAGATTACAGCAGAGCTAAGAGAACAAAAAATCCGAAATCTCTGGATTCCCAGCAGAGCTCTTCCCACAGTGTGGCGAGGACTCTCGGGCGGGTTGGAGGAGTTAAATACCTGCGCTCCAAACCGAGGGCGCACGGAGAGGAAATACGGTAACCCTGCGCGCACGCCCCCAGCCCCAGCTGCCCCCACGCCGGAGCCGGGGGAGGTCCGGGTACCCCGTCCGCGCCGGGAGGGGGCTGGTAATCCTGGCGAGCTTGGGTGAGGCCGGAGGGGGCCCAGGGCTTGGCACGCACGCCTCGGGGGCGGGGCAGGGGCTGCTCGGACTGGGGGCGGGTCTGCACTGAGGTCTGGGTTTCTTCTCTCAGCAACGGTCTTGACTCGTTTCCTTGAGCCACCGTCAGATATTTATTTAACCTCGCAGTTCAGCCTCCCGGGGGCCAGCAGGGAGGGATGGAGGCAGGGAGGGGAAGGCCGGTGGAGATGGGGAGCGAGGGGGAAACATTTCCTTCCCTCGGCACAGGCCGCGGCTGCCTCGCTTCCTCGTGGGGTAACTCCCCTCCCCCCGCACCTCCAGACTTTCGGGGGTCAACCAGCGCCTTCGGTTTCAAGAGAATTCAGGAATCACGCTAGTCCACCTCGGCGGATTTTGTAAGAACTAGGAAACCAGGGTGGGGTAACTTGTCCGAGGACCTACAGTGAGTCTGAGGCCGTGCCAGGTCGCCAGCCTCTGGGGTCCCCCATCCCTGGTCCATCAAAGGAGCACCCGCGGTGCCAGGAGGCTCGACAGACATGGGTCCTGTGCGTAGCCCCAACGTTTGCCAACCTTGTGATTTGGGGCTAGACACTTACCTCCCCGCTCCTCCCTTTCTTGGTCAGTGAAAAGGGAGTCATCACACTTACCCTGCCTTCCGTGTCTTGCTGAGGGACAAATACTTTTTTAAAAAAAGATGCCAGGTGCCAAGCCGGGCCTGGCCCTTCCTGTCCTGGGCTCCTCGCACAGGGCTTACTGCCCCCCACCCCCAGCTTTGCAACACCCTGCCGCTTGTCCGGTTGGCAGGGATGAGAGCTAGAGGGAGGAGCGAGGGGAGGCCAGAACCCAGCTCCCAAGCCAGAAAGGAGCCCCCCCCACCCCCAAGCCACGGTCCCCGCCACTGGCCCAGGGGTCAGTGCTGGGGGCACTGGGGGAGGGGAAGCGGGGGGCCAGGGGGAGCGGAAGTCCCCGCTAGGAGGCCCCATTTCCCCTACCCCCCTTTCCCCCCGGGCCGGCCCCGGGGCAGGTGAAGAGGGGACCGGGCTCCGCTCCAGGTGGCGGGGCAGCGCAACAATAGTACTTTTATTTGGGACTGTTTGGCTCGGAGCGGGTGGGCGGAGGAGGAGGCGGCCGACGGGGCTGCGGGGGAGGGGGTGGTCAGCGGCATCTGGCTACACACCTGCTCCTGCTTAACCCTGTGCGTGCTGGGGCTGGGCGCGCGGCGGCGGAGGGCGGCCCGACTGCGGGGAACCAGACCCAGGCCGCGGAGTGCGCGCGGGCCAGGACGGCCAGCCTCCGGGCTCCGTGGCCCGGCCCGGAGGTCTCGGGGCGCGCGGGAATGGGGATCCCCGGCGGGACCGTGGGGATATCCCGTACCCTTGGCTGTGCCCCTCGACCTGCACTGGCCTCTCCGGCCACAGCCCGCGGCTCCGGAGTCTGCCTCCAGCGCGCCCGCGCGGCTCGGGCGGGAGAGGGAAGGCGAAGGGTGGTTCCAGGGCCTCCGCGCGGATTCCCCGCCGCCCTCGGGCCATTCCGGGAAGCCGGCCTTCCGGAGGCGGCGCGGCGGCCACGGCCATGCCAAGGGCGCGGGGCGCGGGCCAGGCCCAGCGGGCGGCCGCCGGGCAGGGAAACTAGCGCTGGGCGCTCCCTCTCGCGCTAAACGCTTCCAGGCGCCGCGCTGCAGGTGAGCCGGGGCGCCCAGCGCACCCCATCCCGGCTCCCGGCCTCGCCGACGCTCCCTGCCGGCCGGGCGCCCGGGCCGTCGCGCCCCGCGCTGCACCTGCCCGCGCCGGGACCCCTGCCCGTCCGCGCTACCACCCCCTCCCACCCCGGGGCTGGCGCGCTTGCCCGCCGCACAATCGGAGCTTGTTTGTGGGCGGAGGAGCCGCGCCAGCCCACTGATCCCATAAAATATTATTTGTGTTTAAAAATTCCAGTAATTGGCTATGCAGCCGCTTTTTCCGAGCCCCTTGCCAAGCGCAGTAAAATCTCAGTCCGGCTGGGGTTATTTTCATCATGCAAATTCCCATTTCTGTAAACAGGGTTAAAGACCCTGGAAGAGGCCCGGCTGGAACCAGAGAAGAAAAGCCAGAGGATGTGTTCTCCGGAGTCTGGGAGGTGGTCAAACTGGGTCTCCATTTCTGTGATGACCTAGGTAATTGGGGAGAGTTACCCAGATAATCCACCCCCACCCCCCCAGTCGCTTTGCCTTGAAGACCCGCGCCTGGACTGTGCTGGGTAAAAATCCCTGGTTTCCTTAACTTTCCCTTCCCTTTTCTCATCTGAACAACTTACATCATCAAATCATGGAAGCATAATATTCTCTCTCTCTCTCTCTCTTTCTCTCTCTCTCTCTCTCTCTCTCTCTACCACAGGAGCAAACTGAGGCTCAGAGAGGAGAGGGACTTGCCCAAGATCACACAGCAAGTTTGTGCCAAAGCCTGGGCTGGCACATAGCTTGCCCGACGGCCTATCCATCAAGAACCCCTGTAGGGCTTGGAAGAGGAGGCGGCTGGTGCCCGTGCCCAGTGCAGCCCGCACACAGAGCCCCAGGGCCTGGCTCTGGGGTGCTGACTGTGGGCACAATCACTGGGAAAGACACCCTCCCTTTCCAAACATATACACTTCCTGTCCTTCAGGAGTTGGGAGCCGCCTGGAGAAGAGGAGGAGGAGGAGGAGGAGGGAGTCCTCGCCAAGGCCTTGGAAACCCTGAGTAATGGACAGGGGAGCCTCTGCCCTGCTCCACCCAGGGATGGCTGTTGTCTACAGCAGGGAGCAGGAACCTACCCACGTGGGAGGAATGGATTTCTTAAACAGATGCTGAAAGAGAGCCCAGATTCTGAAGCTGGCAGGAGAATTGGGGCTCCGAGAAGAGTAAATAATAGCGTATTATTTGTAATATAATACTGTCTTATATGTAATGTATTATCGCTGTATTGTATTGAGCACTTAGTATGTGCCAGGCACCACTTCACAGTTTGCCTCATTTTAACCCCTACCTCAAGTGTAGGAGGCAGGTATTCATATTCGAACCACTTTCTCTTTGTTTTGTAAGTGGTCAAGAAAGTATATTTGCAAATAAAAGCAACAGTTCCAGTGCTAGAGAGTTTCTACGGGTCACCTGATCCCAGGATATTGTACCCACTTTCCAGGTGAAGATACTGAGGCTCTAGGAGCTTAAGTCACTTGCCCAAGGTTGCCAGTAAAGAAAGCCCTTTCTGGGGGATTTCTGTGAAGGGAAGACCTCTGGGTTTCCTTCTTTCCTTCACCAAGTCCAAGTTTTCATGCCAGCCCAGCCTCCTCCTGCCTTCCACCATCGCCCCTGCAAGCTTTTGTGCAGGTTACCTCCTTACACTGGATGTCTCTCCTCCCTTCTATTCTCAGTCTTCCCCATCACCTCCTCTTCTTTGAACCCGAGGCCCCTCTTGCCCCAGAGGCTGAGGAATATCTGCGGAGACAAATTCCATGTGCTGCAGCACTTAGACCACTAACCCAGGCAGGTTAAGGAAAAGCAGGTTCTAGAGCTCGTTGCAGAACAACAACAAAACTTTTCCCAAGAAAAGTGGTTATGTGCTTGGTAATGCCTCCCCCATGCTCATCCAAACACGTACACACACTTACCCCAAAAACAAGAGTCCCGGTTGTGGTTCAAAGGAAGGAAGACATTTCTTGTGGTTCGGGATTGTCTTACTCTCAGCTGAGCCAAGGGGGAACACGGCTTCCTGGTGTGGGGAGGGCTACATCATGGTGGCAGTGTTGGGGTCGGGGTGGTCTTTGTTGTTAAAGGAAAGGGGAAATGGAAAAGAGTGTCTGGTGGATTCAGAGGGCACCGCAGCTGAAGACTCCAGCTTGGCGAGGTATGAGAGAAAGCCAGTTCCCAGAGTCCCAGGGGCCTCTCAGGGGTCCCTAGAGGTCTTACCTCCCCCTTGGAGCTCATCTCAGCCCTCCAGATTGCCTGCCTTCAAGGCTTGCTTCCTGCTCAAGTGGGGCCTTGAGTGTGTTATGCTCAGGTGAGGGGCCTCCTCCACCCAGCATTTTGAGGCCCGGACATGGGTTTGGGGCCCCAAGGGTGTATGAAGGATGCTTCTTTCTTATTTTTATTTTTTTTTCTTGTTTTACTTTTTTTTTTTATTCTTATGTTAATCCCCATACATTACATCATTAGTTTTAGATGAAGTGTTCCATGATTCATTGTTTGTGCGTAACACCCAGTGCTCCATGCAGAACGTGCCCTCCTCAATACCCACCACCAGGCTAACCCATCCTCCCACCCCCCTCCCCTCTAGAACCCTGTTTGTTTTTCAGAGTCCATCGTCTCTCATGGTTCGTCTACCCCTCCGATTTCCCCCGCTTCATTCTTCCCCTCCCGCTACCTTCTTCTTCTTCTTTTTTTTTTCTTAACATATATTGCATTATTTGTTTCAGAGGTACAGATCTGAGATTCAACAGTCTTGCACAATTCACAGCGCTTACCAGAGCACATACCCTCCCCAGTGTCTATCACCCAGTCACCCCATCCCTCCCACCCCACCCCCCACTCCAATAACACTCAGTTTGTTTCCTGCGATTAAGAATAAGGATGCTTCTTTCTAACCCCAGGACCTAACAGCCTCCTTCCCAGAGCCCATCACAAGCATTAAAAAGTGGGGCTACTGCCTCAGGGAAGAAAGAGTGACCCAAATGAGCCAAGGGCTCCATCTTTGAAGCCATCGGTGGCACAGGATCTGGGGGCGATTGGGGTGCAGTGGACTCCCAAGGAGCCTGCTCAAGCCAGGCTTGGTGGAGCCACACTGGCTTCTTGGGGTGTCTGACCCTTGAGTATGATGTCACCTGGAACTGGGAGGCAAGGCTGGCACCTTTGGGCTCATTTCTTTTGGCACCTTGAAGGGCTCACACGGGATACCTGTCCCCTCACAGTCCCCTCTCTTCTTCTCCCCTCCCCCACCCCGAGAGGGGACGATGGAGTGGGGTGGGTGCCATGACTTGTCATCCATTTGGCAAGTACTTCTCAGGGACAGGCAAGATCAAAGATGACTACAAGTCCTAATCTGAGGAAGCAAGATATACATAAAAAGAAAAAACCCACTCTGGTGCAATAAGGATCTCAACAAGCATAGCTTACACACCAGGCACAAACTCTGTGCTCAGCCATGAGAGAGGAGTGAGGGGCTACGCGGGCCTAAGAGAGGAAGGCTTAGGTGAAAGTAGTCAAGCCTTTGAGCGGGTATGTGTGACGGGACATCATCCTTGCCTTCTGCCTGTTCGCTGTGTCTCTCTGTCCCTGACTCCTGCTCAGAGACCCTGGTTTCCTCTCTGTCTGATCTCTCTGCCTCTGTCCCTCTCAGGAGTCCTCGGTCACTGCTCCTAGTGCCCATCTCTGCCACTGCCGCCTCTTTCTGTCTCCCTCCCCACCCTCATCGGACTTTGCTTCCCCTTTTGTTCGGGAACCAGACTCCTCCAAGTGCCCAGGCAGCAGTCGGGGTGGGGGCTAATGCCTGGCACAGGTCCTCCAGAGAGCAGGCCCTGTGGTGGGAAGATGGGCCCCTCTCTGAGCCCCTCGCGGGGCCCCATTTCTCTGAGTAACATCCTGAGAAGAATGCTCTATCCCTGACCCACCCCAGCCTCCGGCTCTGCCCCTCAAGCCCTCCCCTCTTCTTCATCTAAGGAGGACCCACCCCTTTGGGGGAACAGCCCCACATGGAGCCTCAGTCAGCCTCCCACCTGACGACTCTCAAGAGAGGGCTACGGTTTCATCCCAAGTCCAGACCCCAAGCCTCCACTGAGGGATCTCACCCCTCCCAGGCCCTGTGACAGCTGGCCCAGTACCCATTTGGTCTCTGATTTCTATCCCACGCCCCACCAAGGACTCGCCTCTCAACACGTACCTTCTGCCATTGAGGCCTCCTCTCTGGGTACGTGGGACAACTCCTCACCCTGCCCCCATTTCAAAATAAATATTTTTGCCCGATGAGCCAGAGTCTGCCTCTTTTCTCTGTCCCAAAAGAGAGAGACGAAAGGCACAACTCTGAGTGCTTTCAGATGCATCATTTCATTCCATCGTCACAGTGGTCCCGAAAAGTTGAAAATATGTTCAATTTTGTAGATGTGGAGACTGAGGCTCAGGGAGATGGCTCCTTACCGAGGAGGAAGAGTGAAGATTGGGTCTCGGGTCTGAGTCTGAAGCCCACATCTCTTTCTCAGAGCCCCACAGTGATTTCCTGGAGGCAGATCAATGACAGTACCATGGACCATGGACGGGAGAGAGGGAACTGGCAAGACCTTGAACTCTAGCATTTGGGGCCAGCTTTAATCTGCCAGGTTTTCTTTGAAGACTTGGGGCCAACTGCCCTCATGTCCCTATCCTGAATCCTCATTCCCCCCCGCATGTTGCTCAGGCCTAGACAGGCAAACTAGCCCCCCAATTCTCCTGCCGAACACACAGATGATGCAATTAGGTCTCTTCCTTCAAAGCCCAGTTCAGGGGCGCCTGGGTGGCACAGTTGGTTAAGTTTCCGACTCTTGGTTTTGGCTCAGGTCATGATCAGGACTTCAGGGTCTTAAGATCAAGCCCTGCATCAGGCTCTGAGCTCAGTGAGGAATCTGCTAAAGTTTCTCTCTCCCTCTCCCTCTGCCACCCCGCTTGTGTGTGAGCACTCTCTCTCTCTCTCTCTCAAATAAATGAACAAATCTTTAAAAAACAAAACAAAAACAAAGCCCAGTTCATAACTAATTGCAGTATATGGACCTAATGGGAATCCTGATTCAAATAAGCTGAAAGGAAGATCTATTCGACACAAGTGTAAATTGGAACCCTAGATATTTGTTGATATTAGAGACTTAATTTTTTAAATAATATAATTTTTAGAACAGTTTTAGATTCACAGCATTACAGCATTTAGATTACAGCAAAATTGAGAAAAGGGTTGAGTGGCCACACCCAGTTTGCCCTAGTGAACATCTTACATTGAAATGGTGCATTTGTTACAATTCATAAACCAATACTGATCCATTATTATTAACCACAGGCCATAGTTTATTCCAATCTCCTTAGTTCTTACTTCATATCCTTTTCCCACGCCGGGATCCCATCCCGGATACCACATTGCATTTAGTCGTCATGGGTCCCTAGGCTGCTCTTGGCTGCGTTTCTTAGACTTCCCTTGTGTTCGATGACCTTGACAGTTCCCAGAAGTACCGGTCAGGTATTTTGTAGAATGTCCTTCCATTGGCCCTTGATGTTTTTCTCACAATAAGACTGAGGTATGGGTTTTGGAGAAGAAAATCACAGAGGTAAATGCCATGTTTGGCACACCGTATGAAGGGTGTGTACTATCAACTCGCTAGTGTGCTTATGACTGTTGGCGTTGACCTTGATCACCCGGCTGAGGTGGTACTTGTCAAGTTTCCCACTGTAAAGTTACTCTTCGCCCCCCCACCATAGGTGCTCTTTGGAAGGAAGGCAGTATGGACAGCCCACACTTGAGGGATGGGGGGTTATGCTGTCCCTCCCTTGAGGGGGGGAGTGGCTATAAATTATTTGGAATTCCACATGGGAGATTTCTCCCTTTTCCCTTATTTATTTATTCGGTTATTTATATCAGCGTGGACTCGGAGATATTTATTTTATACTTTGGGTAATCCAATACTACTAGATTTTGTTGCTTAAATTGTTCCAGCTTTGGCCATCGAGAACTATTTTAGTTGCCCTCTGGGTCTCTCTGACACCTCTCCATCAATGTGGGATTTTTGCTTTTGCTTTTGTTGTGTTTCGCTTAAGCACATCCATACTTTCTGGCTCTATAAGATGCTCAGAGTTCAGCTTGTGAAGGTCTTGCCCCCATTCTCGAGTCAGCCACTTCTCTAGGGAGCCCTGGTTGCTTTTACTGGAGAGTAGTCTGGGGGCTAGGTGTGCTTGTTGATGCCAGGGTTAAAGCCTTAATTTTAATGTGTTACGTGATAATGGTATTGAGGTTATATTTTAAAGAGCCCCCTTTTTAAGATACACATGAGATATTTGTGGCTGAAATATGTCTGCAGTTTTCTCCAAAATAATATGGGGGAAAGATGGAATGAGATTGGCCATGAATTGCTCATTGTCGAGGCTGGGCGATGTGATCCATAGGGGCTCTTTCTACTGTTCTGTCTACTTTAGGATATGTTTGAAATGTCTGGAGTAAAATTTCAAAATAATAAAACAAAACTCAGTCCCAATCGCCTCCTCTAGAAGCTGTTCTAGATTACTCTCACAGGGCCTGGTAGCGGCTCCTTACTCTGGCTGGCCGGCAGTGGAATGGGGCGCCTCCTCGGAGTGACACACCCACTGCAGCCTTCCCCGTCTGGGGGTGCTCGGCACTGGATGGGAAAAGCTGCTCCCATCAGTTGTGCCCGAGGGGTACCTACAGCGTGGCCAGCATGGTACCGGGCGTTTTCACAGACAATTCCAAGTTATTCTTCTTACAGTCTCAGGAAATGGGCATTATTCCTACCCCGAGTTTACAGATGAGGAAACAGAGACTAAGGGAGTCATAGAACATCCCTGATCATGTATTTTCCAACAGGCAGAGCTGGCCCCTTCTGAACCCACACAGGGGGAGGAGAGCTGTGTGCTAGGGCTTTTCCATTTGCCCCTCCATATCCACCCTCCAAATCCTCACGCCTTCCTCTGCCCCTAGAAGCTGACCCTCTGGACAGCATCGCTCAGCTCTCCATCCTCTGGCTGCCCTTTGGGTTTGGCCAAGGGAGGCACCAGCAGAAGGTCAGAAGATGGAAGAGAGAAGTGGGGTGTTGGCTCCCCCAGCGATCTCCCTGCTGTGCAGGGACATGTCCTACAGCATTGACACTCACTGACTTAGGGAACTACACCTTGCCTTTCCTTCATCTCCATGCCCGCCTAACAGCTTCCCGCTGGGCATTTGGCATTTTCATCCCTTGTTGGTTCCCTGCATTAAATGCTCCTCAGCCCCCCGGGCTGGGGCTGCTGGTACACCTGCCTCCACTGAAGAAGGCTCTGCTCTCAGCTGATGGTCACAGAAGTCCTAACTAGATGTACCGGCCACTGCGTGGAAAAGACACAAGAAGGGTCCAGAACCAAGGGTTGGAGGCAGGAGGAGTTTTCCTTTAGGGCTGAGATCTTTTAATTTAATAAATGTCCTGGGCGTTGTATTCTCCTTTCTATGTCGCTGTCCCCAGCGACAGTCCCTTCTATCACCTCTGGCTTTTCTTCTTCTTTCTTCCTCTCTCTGCCCCATTTCCAATGTCTGTCTGCATGAGCCTCTGTCTCATCCTTTGCTGATTTTCCCCTCTCAGTGTGACTTGGTGTCTTTCTATACTTCCCTGCCTCTGATAGTCTCACCTGTCTGTCTGTCCCTCCCTCCATGCCTGGCTCTGCTTCTGTCTGCACCATCTCTATCCACCACTGCATTTACCCTTAAAATCTCCCTTTGTTTCTACCTTTCTGCCCCTATTTTGTTGTCTATTTCTGCCCATCTGGCTGTCCCTCTCTTGTCCCTGGGGCCTGACTTTTCCCAGGCATTTCTTCGCGGCCCCAGCAGAAGGAGAAGGGTCCCAACAGGAAAGCAGATTCACCTCCAGTTGGTTCCAATGAAAATATGTAAAGAAAGGAATCTTTCCAGAGTTAAGGGCAGGAACTGGGAATGTTAAGACACCAGAGACAAGCAACATGGGATGCTTTTAGCACCCAAGGTCTGAGGGGTCAAGGGTGCAAAAGTGCTGTGTGAGTCCCCTGAAGGCAAGAACCTGGGCGGGGGCTGCCTGCAAGAGCTGCGGTCTTGGGGTGATGGAGCCACACCAGAAGTGTGGGGCTCCCATCCCCAGCCCCCTGCTGGCTACTCCCATTGTCTGGACCCAACAAGAAGCCAGAAGGCTCAGCCTCCCCTCCCCTGGCACAGAGCAGAGCAGAGAAGGATAAAGAGCAGACAGTTCAGAGGCCAGGGACAAACAGGATAACCAGCACATTGGGTGATCTCCTCAGAGTCCTGGCTGAGCAAACCCTTTGGTCATTAACCTCCAGGGCAGCCTCCTAAGCCCTCCAGGGAACCAGTGTCTGAGGAGCTGAGGTTGGAGTTCTCAGCCCTGCTCTTTACTGTCAAGGCCATACATTTCTCAAAGCTCAAGTGAGAGGATGCTGTGATCATCTGTCCTCTTACTCCCAGGCAATCCCTGCTTTGTTAGTGTATCAGCTAGGATTAGGTTTTCGCAAGTGTCAGAAAATCCAAACTAACAGTTGCTTGAAACAGATAATAGTTTATTTCCTTCACACATACAGAAATCCCATATATAGGGGACCCCTGGGTGACTCAGTTGGTTAAGTGTCTGCCTTCGGCTCAGGTCATGATCCCAGGGTCCTGGGATCAAGTCCCACATCGGGCTCCTTGCTTGGCAGGGAGGCTGCTTCTCTCTCTGCCTGCTGCTCCCCCTGCTTATGCTCTCTCTCTCTCTCTCTGACAAATAAATAAATAAAATCTTTAAAAAAAAAAAAAGAAATCCCATATATAGGAAGTTGAGAGTCAGGTGGGTAGGTTCACAAAGTCATTAAAGATCCAGGCTCCTGCTATTCTATTGCTCTGTCTTCCTCAGGAAATGGCTTCTACCTCATGACGCAAAAGGGCTGCTCAAGCTCCAGCCATCCCACCTTCATCCCAGTGAGCAGCAAAAAGGAAACAAAGAAGAATTCTCCTTTCATCTGAGAAGACTTCCTGGGAGGCCGACACACTTCCACTGACATATTATGGGCCAGAACCCTGTGTCATGGCCATGCCGAGCTGCAGAGGAGGCTGGGAAATATAGTCCTTTTTCTGAGTGGGAACATAGGCAACAAAAGAATTGATGATTCTATTACTAAGGAAGAGGATGAGAATGGACTGTAGCAGTTTCCACCACAACTGGAATGATTGGTGCTGCGGGATTTGGAGACACGGAGAAAGCAGAGGGAGAGGGTGCATGGAGCAAAGTTTAAGGAAAAGGAAGACACTCAACCTCTCACCCTGTCGTTCCTTCCCTCAGGGACCTCCCGACAGGAGGCCTCCCCAACAGCCTGCAGCTAGGGTGGACTTTCCTTCCCTTGTCCCCCGTGCAGCCCCGGCTCACAGTTCTCACTGACACACTCGGCCGAAACCACCCCACGTGGCCAAGACGGGCAGCCACTTTCCTGTCCTTAACTTCCTCTACTTCCCCACGCATGTGACATGACAGAGGTGCCCTCATCATGGGAAACTGCTCCTCTCCCGAATCTCCCAACGTCTCCCCACCTCCTTGCCCCTGCTACTCACAGCCTGGGCAACCCCCCCACCCCGCACTGGCTGTTGCTGGCCTCTCTTTAACCCTCCCCGGCGGGCTCCCTCCGTGCCCAGGCTGGTTGCCCCTTTTCCCTGTGGTCTCATCCAGGACCACGGCTTTAGAGACTCTATTGCTTAAGACCCTAAAATGTGATCTCCAGCCCTAACTTTTCCCTCCTGACCTATGTCAACAACCATTCACCTCCCATCCTCACAGACCCCTCAGACGAAACAGAACCCAGGGTTCTGACGCTCCTCCCCACACCTCCCTCCGTCTGCTCAGGAATTGGGGTTCACCTCCCCCAAAACAAATGCTCAAGCCCTCCCCCTTTCTCCTCACCCTCGTCCTCCCCTGCAAACCCATCAGCCAGTCCTGCAAGGCACACCCATCCCTTCTCCCCACTTCGACAGCTGCCACCCAGGCCAGTCTCTGCTCCAGCCTCATCCCTGCTCAGCCCCCACCAGGCTCTGCTCGCTGCTCACCTCTTCCTCTCAGGGGACAGTCTGGGAGCGCTACTCACATGGGGTCACTCTTCTCTTCCCAGTGACCCCCAACCTCAACTCCCCGTGGCCAACCTCACTTATAGGAGAAGCTCAACTCCCCGTGGCCAACGACATGCCCCCTACCCACATTGGGCCTCTCCCCTTCTCCCGCTGCATCTCTACCACTCGCCCCTCTCATCGCTACCTATTCTCTTCTTTTCTTTTTTCTTTTCCAGTTCTGAAAACAAGCTAAGATCTTTCCTGCCCCATTACCTCTATACCCTCTGCCTCTTCTGCCTGCTGTGCTCTTTCCTGTCCCTTCTAATCCAGCAAGTTCCATGTCCATGCCATGCTCTTGGGCGACCACCCCTCCAGGCCCCTTGCTAATTTCCTTGCAAGTCTTTTGCAGTTGTTTTATGGGTTCATTGTCACTTCACCACAACGCAAGCACCACAAGCTCCATGAAAGCAGCCATCACCTCGGCACAATGGTCCAGCAGAGGCCTTAGCACATACAAAGTGTTCAAAAATTCTGCATTCGATCCATAAATGAATCCCTCTCTATCCTCCATCATGCCTAACCCACGGCCAAGGCGACCTCTGGCACTCAGCAAAGATACTGTTGACCATTTAGTTGCCATCTTCATCCAGCCCCAAATATGCCCAGAATTTTCCAAGGGCCTCCAGGGGTCCTTTGAGCTTGCTCTAGGCTGGCTCCCCCCCACACACACACACCCCACACACATGCACACGCACACAGACACCCACTCACCAACAAGCCTGGAATAAAGCATGACTTATAGAGTCCCTACTATGTGCCAGGCACAGTGAGTCTTCACAACCAGCTCCAGACGATCGATTAGAAAAAGATTGGATTCTTTTCCAAACGTGGCCCCAAAAGACGAAATAATCTGCCCAAGACCATACGAGTGAGTGGTAAAGTTGGATTCAAACCTAGGGCAGCCTGGCTGACCTCATCTGCACCAGGTTAGCTCGTGTGGTGATGAGAAGGTGTTAAGCGCCCCCCCACCCCGTACTAAGCTCACCCCACCCCGACACTCTATCTTGTCCTTCAGCCCTGGGGTTCCTGGGCTAAGGAGACAGGGCCCCAAAAGTTAGAAAGTGTGGGAGGGTAAGGTCAAGGTGATGCAGGAGAGTCCGGAGAGTCCAGGGGTTTGGTCTTTGGTAGGGACATAGCTCTAGCTTCAGGGGGTGGGGGGGAAAAGAGGGGGCAGTAAGGGAAACGATGGACAGACAGGTTGATGGGGAGGTTGAAGCACCCTAAATTCTGAACACCTCTGTCTTCTTGCCTTGCCTATCACAGAGCTCTGCTCCAGAGGTCTGACATTTCCCCTTGGGCCGGGGAGGGAGGTGACCATTCTCCATTCCTTGCCCGCCTGCCCGCAGGCCCCCCACAGCCCACCTGCTAGGGAAAGGGTCCCCTGGAGCTGAGGCATGTGCGCTGCGGAGAGAACAGGGGGGCGGGTCGAACAGAGATGGTTCTATTCATCATCGGGAGAGAAGGTGAGGGGAGAGGGCCCTGCAGCCAGGACAGAGGGAAGCAGGAAGGTGCTGCAAACGTCAGGGTGAGAACTTGGGGCGGGCGAGATCTGCCTGACAGATGAAGAGGGGCTCTGGCCAACGAGAGCAGGACCCAAGAGGGACAACTGTCAGGAGACATGACCTCCACCCCAGTTTGGCCCAGCCAGGGAAGGGAAGTAGGGAGGGGCCCATCACCAGGAGACCCTTTGTACTGCCAACTTTTAGCAACGCAAAAAGCCCCTCTATAATCCGCAGCCTCCAGCTCCCAGGCCTGATGGGAACTGGCCCCCTCCTTGGGCCTCAGGCCTGTCGGGCAGGGACGGTGGGAGGTGTGGCCATCTCGAGGGGCAGCTGAGGTGGGCCACAGACTCTTCCTCCAACCTCAGACCCTGGTCCCAGCCCACCTGGGAGAGGAGCACCCAGAATCGATGGGCGGGCAAGGTCAGGCTGCACCCTGGCATCCCTGAGAGCTTCGGGCCGCCGGATGCCTCCCCTGCCCTGTGTGTGGGTCTATCATCTCATCCCCAAAGTAGCTCTGTCTCTCCTCCCTGTCTTTCTCAGATATCCTCCTCCCATATGCATGAGGGCAAAGGTCATGGACACTGGACTCAGAAAAATTTAGTTCAAATCCTGACCTTGCTTCTCAGTAGTTGTGTGGCCTTGGGCAAGTCTCTTAGCCACTCGGAGCCTCAGTTTCCCTGTCTCTAAAAATCACAAACGTAAGAGCTAGACTCACCTCCTGACGTGTTAGTGAAGATGAAGTGACAGAATGTTGGGGAAGCCGCGCCTCACTTTCTCTACAGGGCCCTTTCCAAGGAGGGGGAAGCCCTAGCGAGCTTCCTGAAGGAGGTGGCTGGGAAGGGCTGAGGTGCCAGTAGAGGTCGCTGTGAATGCGCAGGCCCATCAGGACCTGTCTGGGGCTGTGGGGAGTGGGGTGTCCGGTCTGGAGAGGACAATGTGGGGTCTATGAGCTAACACCCACCCTATCTCTGGTCGCTCTCAGCCCAGGAAGAGATCTGGGCCGCACCTCCAGGTCTCTCCACCCCGAAGGCCCCCCTGACCTACCCCAGGGCGGGCTGGTCTCCCCTTGGGGGGCCAGGGCCAAGAATGGGCGCGTCAACTGGGGCAAATTAACACGTAGGAAAACACCCCAGCACCTGGAGAAACAGGAGCAGGGGCCGGGGGAGGGCGGCCAGAGCCTTGGAAGTCAGAACCCAAGCGGAGCGATAATTCACCCGAGTGTCCACGGCCTCCCGCCCGCTCCCCACCCCCGCCGCTCAGCCTCTGGTTTCAAAGGCCGACAAACAGCACACTGTGCTGGTCCCTGCTCCCTCGCTAAATCTTCCTGTCTTCAACTTCTTGTAACTTGAGCCGGCAGCGCTGACCCTCCCTCGGAGGCCTGAAGGGTACTGGAAAAGCGGGGGAAGGCAGGGGGTGGGGGTGGAGGAGAGACAGGAGGGAGGGCAGGAGGGAGGGGGAGGGAGGGGAGGGGGAATCTGACCATTCCCACTGGGGCCTCAGCCCTCATCCATTCCTTCCCCACCGGGCAGCCTCTGGGCCCCATCTTTCCCCCACTTTGGGGCCCTGGCATTGGTGGTGGTGGGGGGTCGTCCCTGTGGGGCCGATGTCGCTGTAGAGGAAAGCTTTGCTTTCCCATGCACTGCAGCTTTGGAGTGTGTTTGTGATTCTAGATGCTTCTGAACGTGATCCGTGTGTGAGTGGGAATGGGGGAGCCTGTTGAGAGCTCACAACCCAGCATGTGGAAAAGTCATTTTCTGGCTTGAGTTGGGGGCAGACAGAGATGGGGAGCCCAGCAATCCTTCCCCTCCTTCTCTCACCCCTAGGGGAAATTCCAGTCACAGGGGAGGACCCTCCCACAGTCACTCCTGTCCTGAGACAGTGCTGAGGGCATTGCTGCCTGCCCAGGGCCCTCCACAGCCCTTCTGACAACTCAGGATGCTGGGAGGGTGGTCTTGAGGAAGCAACCCAGGGTGGGGACCCCCTTCCTTCAGGTAGTGTGGCCCCTGGTGAGATTTTCGATGGGAGGTCCTGCTTCAAGGCCCGGGGAGTTGAGGGATCTCAAAGCACACGGGAACTGGAGGCTTCCAGAAGGCAGAGGACATTAAGTTAATGGCTGGATGGGCAAAGGGGTCAAGATCTGAATGGTGAGGGCAAGGGTAAGAGCAGAGGTGAAGGGCAGGGTGAGGGCTGCGTTTGAACGGGAGTGGGCAAGAGAGTGAGAGCGAGGTCTGAGGGGAAAGAGATTTAGGATGTCACACGTGGGGTTAGTATAGTGGCAAGCCTAAAGGGAGGGGTGAGCAGAGAGCTAGTATTAGGAATCAGTGTAGGGAACCGTGTTGGGACAAGGCATGGCGGTAAGTACCGCATTCATTCGTGCCGTTATCAATCAACAGATATCAACTGAGCACCTCCCATACGCTGGGCACTGTTCTGCCTACTGGAAATATATAGCAGTGAGCAAAACACAAAACTCTGACCACTCCAAGTTAACATGCCAGTGGTGGAGGCAGCTAATAAAACACAAAAGCAGATAAATTGTGTTAGATGGTGGTAAATGCTAGAGGCAATGCTGGGAAGGGGGATAGAAGGTGATGGGGCATGTACTGCAATTTTTTTTTTAAGATTTTTTTTTTTTATTTGACAGAGAGAGACAGCGAGAGAGGGAACACAAGCAGGGGGAGTGGGAGAGGGAGAAGCAGGCTTCCTGCCGAGCAGGGAGCCCGATGCGGGGCTCGATCCCAGGACCCCGGGATCACGACCTGAGCTGAAGGCAGACGCTTAACGACTGAGCCACCCAGGCGCCCCGTATTGCAATTTTTAATACGGCCTCACTGAGAAGGTGACATCTGTGTCTGAACCTCAAGGAGGTAGGGAAGCTAGCCAAGAAGGTATCTTGGTGAAGAGCGTTCTAAGTAGAAGGAACAGCAAAAGCACAATCTCTGCCATCAAAGTACACAAGCTTGTTCAGGGTGGCTGGAGGGGAGGGGGCCAGAATGGTGGCAGGCTGAGGTGAGGGCTAGAATCAGAGGAGGGGTCTGCATCGGCTCTGTCCTCTCCCTCTGAGTAATGGGTAAACCAAACACATGGAGGGAGAGGTCAGCACGAAGGATCCCGATAGAATGAGGAGGAGGCCCCACGAGGGGCAAATGAAATGGGCCTTCCTAAGAGCCGGGGCCAGGGGCCCTCAGGTTGGGGGCCTCCCCTGAGCTTAGCCAGTGCCCCCCCCCCACCAAAGCATGAGGCACCACCTCACTAGGTGCTTGTCTTCAAGATCCTTGTCATCTACCACCACCCCCATTTGTTTGCTAATAAAAAGATGGGGGGGGTGCTGTCTGCCTTCCCGGTCGCTGGTGTTCTCCTTCCCCTCTCTCTCCTGCCTGCTTCCTCTCGCTCTTTCTCTCCCCAAGAACTGATGCAGTTAATTGGAGCGTCTTGAAAGTGCACATTAACACACACAGAGCCAAGGAGACGTCTTGGCAGCGAAATATCATTATGACTTCTTGAGCTCCAGCCAAAATCCCCTCGCGGTCAAAACACAATTCTTTAAACTAAACAATTAAGGATTTGTGCAAGTGTGGCTGCCATGAGGTATCAGGCTGGGAGCGGTTGGCCCTGCCAATGTCAGCAGAAGTTAGCAACCTGCTCCACGCTCCGAGCCAGGTGATGGGGCCCGGGGACTCCCGGGAAGGAGAGCCCACAGCAGGCCTCCAGCAGAGGCCAGGGAACAGCCTGCCCCGTCCCCACATCTGGCCAGCCACAGGTTTGAGAAGCCGGAGGAAAACATGGCATCCAAGCCCACCCCCACCCCTCACCCATTATAGCTGCTCTGGACGTAGCCGGGAGCCAGAGAATTCTGAAATGCCAGACCCCCAGCCCTCTTTATTCCCTGCTGCCACCAGCCCATCTTCAGAAGCCCCGTGCCCTGGCATGAGAACCATGGGGCTCCAGGGCACCTCGTGTGGCTGGGGCTCTAGGGCATTTCACTCTGGGACTTGGCTATGCTCCTCTGATTCCTGGTGCATTGTGCTCCACCCCAGGGCCCTCGCCCCTCTGCCTAGAGCCCAAGCTCAGGCCCCCCCTTCCAGCTCGGCACCCCGACACTCTCACGCACAGGGCCATGCGCTCTGCATGGCAGAGTCGGAAGCAGAGAGGTGCTGGGGCTGCCACGCCATTTGTTCCATTTCCACCGTGCGCGGACCTCAAGCGAGGACCCCACATGCGGTCGTGGGGCCACATCTGGGCTACGAATCTCAGTGGTGTGTTGCAGATTAACCCCGGTGATTTCAGGTGAGTCCCCGCCTCTTCCTGGGCCTCCACTCCCATGTCTGCACCATCCGATCTGGGCCCAATAGAGAAGATGCCAGGTCCATGGATGTGTTCAGGCAGCAGGCTCAGAAAGCCTGCTCCTTCCACACTCCGAAAAGTTCCTCTTGTGCCATGCATCTCAGCAAACGGAGTCAGACCCTTGCCATGCCCTGGGCAGGGGAGGCGGTTGGGGAGACCAGGGAAAGCCCCTCTGTGGAGTATCTCACTCTAGACTGCCAACAAAGCTGGAGTCTAGTGAAGCAAAGGCTCTGGAGCCAGACAGGCTGGGTTCAATCCCAGCTCCCCATTCATTAGCTATATGACCTTTCGCCAGATGCTTAACCCCTCTGTGCCTCAGTTCCCCTATCTGTAAAATGGGGCTAACAACGGCACCCACCTCTTAGGGCTGATATGAAGATGAAATGAGTTCAAATATGGAAACCAGAGCAGTGCCTGGTTCATAGAAAGCACTCCATGAATAGTAGTGACTGTTATTTCCATTTCTGTGGCTTTTCTAGTGAGAAACTACGGCAGCTTGTCTCTAAAGATGGCATCTTAATTAACCATGCTTCCCTGTATTTGTGCTCTGGTGCAGACCTCTCTCATATTAAATCTGGGACAGCCCAGGATAACCAATAGAAGGTGGCAGAAGAGACACTGAGTGACCCGCAGTGTTAGGCCAGAAAAAGCTTTTCTGCCTGGATGTCTCGACAGGTTCATTGTCAGGGACCATGTAAGAAATCTAACTACCTTCGTCCACCATGCTGTGAGGAAGCCCAAGCTAGCCACCTGGAATGGCCTCAAGGAGAGGGGGAAAGAGATGCTTGACCAAGCACCCAGCTAGTCAGGTGAGTGCAGAAGACAGCATGGACATCTCCTGGCAACCAGCCCTCCCGTGACCCCAGTTCCACCTGCCACCTGATCAAACCTCAAGAGAGACCCCAAGGAAGAACTGCCCAGCTGGGCCCAGTCAGCCCACAGAACCAGGACAGCTAAAAATAAATTTTCATTTCATTTCATTTCACTCAAACAACTCAGTTCTGGGGTGGCTTGTTCCATGGGAATGGCCCTTAGAGTCAAGACGAGTCAGAGTTGGAAGCAACCTTGGGGAGTCTAATTTGAGTCAAATCCCAATCCGATCATGATGTCCCCTGCCTTCCTTTCACCCCGCAGTGGCTTCCCATCATATTTTGAATAAAATCCAAAGTCCATTCTAAGGTCAACCGGGCCGCACATGCTCCGTGCCCCACTCTCCCTCTGACCTCAACTCCTATCACTCGGTTCTGCCCCTCCTCTGCTCCCAGCACATTGACCTCCTCATCTGTCCTCGACCGTGCCAAATAGTCTCCTGCCTCAGGGACTTTGCTAGTGCCCTTCCCTCTGTTGGGCGTGCTTTTCCTCCTTCATTTCTCACTGCACACCTCCGCACTTTATTTTGGTTCCTAATCAAATGTCCCCACCCCTTGTGGGGGTGCCTTTCTTGAAATAGTACCCCACTGGGTCCTTCTACTCTCTCTTGCTCTCCCCTTCTCTGCTTTATGTCTCCTCAGGTTACTCCCTGGTGTTACATTACGCATTTACTCATATATTCATTTCTTGTGTCCCCCACCCCCACCCCCGCCCCCGCTCCCATGAGAATACAAGCTCCATGAGGGTAGGAATTTTGTTTGCTTGGTTGGCCACTGAGCTCCAGGGCCTGGAACACTGCCTGACACATAGTAGGTCTCAATCAACAGTTGGAGGATAAATAAAATGTCTCCATCGCAGGGAACCAAGGCCTGGAGATGGGACAGGCACTTGTCCAAGGTCACATGGTTACTTAGCAGGACCCCATCCCAGGGCTCTCTCTCCCCGGCTGCCCCCACGCTCTCCTGCGTCCCCAAAAAGGCCGCTCCTCTCTGTCACTCAGGCAGGCCCAATAGCCCTCCGCTCTTCCAGTTGTTTCTGTCAAATGGTATTTACAATAAACTTTGTTTGAACTTTTGTCTAAGTGATAATAATAATAACACGATAATTATATGGAGTATAACGTACAACCAGCTGTATTTAATTAAAGCTGTAATTTCACTAAGGGTTTCTGGAAACCATAAACTGCAAGAGTTGTACCACCTGCTCCCCTCTGTGGGGATTGCATCCGCAGGGAATGGGGTGGCTGAAGCAGAGGCCCAGAAGTCAGAGGCTGCCCACAGGGCCCAGCTTCTGGAGCATGGGGGCTCCCATCTTGGAACCATGCAGAGGGTGAGTCTGCAGTGGCCTCGGGCCAAAGACTAAGTCTGGAACCTCTCAGAACACATGCACCGACATCTCCTGACCTTTGCTGGCTCACAAGAAAGTAGTTTCTTTCAAGACATCTGGAATAAAGGACTCAGAAGCCCAAAAGATACCAACAGGGAGCAAGGAAGATGGCTCCGAAGGCCAGAGGCTCGGGCTGTGGGGCAAAGGGAAGGAATGGGGGCCAGCTGAGGGAAAGGAGGGCAGGCCCGGATTCTGTCAGCGAAGTTCTTCGTGGTGCATATCCTGAGCCTGGCACTGCACCAGACCCCAGGGTTAGGGAGACATGGGTTTTGCTCGGCAGAGAGTCTGGTTGAGCAAGGAGGCAGCCTTATCTACCAACCACAGGAGGAACCCCCCCCCCCCAAGAGAGGACTGGGTCGTCCAGAGGCTAAGAGTCCTGCCTGTGGGGTGAGAGTATGCAGGTTTAAATCCTGGCTCTCCCTTCCCAGCTGGGTTTTCCATGTTAATCTCTCTGTGCCTCACTTATCCCTTCTGTAAAATGGGGATAATAGGATCTAGTCCAGTGGGTTATTATAAGCATGAAATTAATGAATCTGTGTCCAATACTTAGTAGAATAGTAGAGATGTCAATAAATGTTAGCTATTATCATCGGATATTTTCAGGAGCACTGAAACAGGGGGAATCATTTTGACCTGGAAATAGGGTAACCAACCCTGCTGGCTTGGATGCAGAACATTCAGTAGTAAAACCAAGACAGTCATAGGAAAGCCGGACTGTTGAACACCCTACCTGGAAAGCCAGAGTGGGGTCTCAGGGAGAAGGTGAGGTTAGAGCCAGGCACACACTATGGATGATCAGGACTTAGTTCACAGAAGGCAGAGAATACATGAACAAGTAAGGAATCAGGGATTCAGGCCCAGATAACTCATGTGCTCCCTGTGTGATCCTGGGCTAGTCACACCGCTTCACTTCTCAGAGACTTAGTTGACCCATCTGTAGCCTAAGAGGGAACTGCTGGCTGCCTGGGGCCCCTGGCCAGTCTGAGATCAGAGGAGGCTGGAGCTGAAGGAAGGGCCTGGTGGGAGGGCCTCATGGATCACCCCCCCAGCATGTGGACACGTGCGTGCATACACACACACACATGCACACGCACACATGCACACACACACACACATGCCAGTAGGGCGAGGAGGAGGGGTCAGCTGCACAGGATAAAGGAGACACTTGCCCACATATGAAATCCTCTCTCTGGGGCCCGTAGCAGGGCTGGATCAGTAGGGTTAACTGCAGAGTCGGTTTTAATTGCCTAAAGAGGCTGGCTACTGGGGTGGGGGTTGAGCAAGAAGATCTCTGAAGAGATGCAGAAATATTCCTGGGTAATAAAATATCCCCTTTTCAGTGTCAAAGTTAATGTACCAGGCCTCAGGTAAAACCGGCTTCTTATCAACTAGCACGCTCCCTGGAGAAGGCTGGAAAGCAGGCAAGGAAGGAGGGCAGCCTGGGCTCCCCCTCACCCTCAGAGCAGAGCTGGGGGGGCTCTTTGATCAGAGCCCTTTGGGACAACCCCTTCGTCCCCTGGACTAGGAGATCCGCCCAAGTGGAGAGCGTCATGACATCTGGAGCTCTGTCTACCTCCCTCCTCTGTCCTCTCGACAGACGCTCATTCATTCTGCTGCCGTCCCTGTCCCTCAGTCCCTCCTTTTTCCTCTCTGTGTTCTTTCCACCTGTCTGCCCCTGTCCCTTCTGCACGTGCCTGCATACAGGACTGTGATTGAGCCCCTGCTGGGATTCTGTCCCATGAGGCCAGGACAAGAGGCAGGAGGCCTCACCTGCTGCACACGCATGCACCCCCTTGCAACTCTGCACAAGTGGGTGTGGGTGGCCGGTGGCCTCACCCCATAGCCTGGTCACCTTGCCCACACCCAGGGCTGCCGCCTGCACAGGGCCCCAAACCCGGCTGCACAGCAGTGACTCTGACAGGCCACGGGTTTAAATATAGAGTTGCGTATGCAAGACGGGGCTAATTTTAGCAGGAATGTGCTGGAAACTTTCTGAGGGCTCTGTTCTCTAGCTGTCTCCCCGTGCTCATCGCTCGCTGGGAGCTGGAAGTAAACCTGCTAGTCTCTGTGCCTTACTTACCATTTCTCCTTTCCCATCACCCCTCTCCCCAGCTCAGGACCCCAAACCCTGGCTCTGTTCCTTGTCTTCGCAGTGCCCTGTCCCCTGGCCCACGCCCACCCAGCTGCCTGAGGTTCTGACTCCCTTGAATCTCCTCTCTAGTCACAGGCCAGCCCTGAGGGAGATGATCAGTCGAGCAAGCTCTTCCTTCACTGGCCCACTCCCGTGATGTGTCCGGTTGGGGAAATGGCCCCAGTTCACACACTGACTGTGTGTGGGGTCAGAGGGAGAAGCAGACTCCCCGAAATGCCCCCAGTTCACACACTGACGCGATCTGCTGCTCGCTGAACAGTCACTGGGTGCCCGGCACCGTGTTACGTGCTTTAGAGAGGGTCACTCACGTAATCCTCACAACAAACCTGAGGTAGGCATGCGTCACAGCCCCATTTTACAGACCAGAGCATGGAGACCTAGAAACCTGCAAGGCCTTGCCAAGGTCATTCAACAGCACACTACGGGTCACCACATTCAATCTCTTTCACAGGGACAACAGATGCCTTTTTAAATGAGAACCGTGGGAGGAGGAGGAGGTCCTGTTTGGCACAAGGGAATAACTCCGCGATGGTGCAACTTCAAGGACTAGGATTCCAGAAGAGCACAGATCCCTGGGGCAGGGATGGGGAAGCTGCCTGTCGCTCATCCTCCCCGTTTCCTACTGCTTCACCCACCCAGGGGCCGAGGGCAATAGGCCGTGCTTCGCCCCCACCAAACTCTGCATTCACTCTTTTTTTTTTTTTTAAGATTTTATTTCTTTATTTGAGAGAGAGAATGAGAGACAGAGAGCACGAGAGGGAAGAGGGCAGAGGGGGAAGCAGACTCCCCGCTGAGCAGGGAGCCCGATGCGGGACTCGATCCCGGGACTCCAGGATCATGACCTGATCCGAAGGCAGTCGCCTAACCAACTGAGCCACCCAGGCGCCCCTCTGCATTCACTCTTGTTCCTCCCCTGCCCCGTTTGCCCTTACCCCTGCCATGGCCATGATGGAGCCCCTATTGTGTGCCAAGCACTGCAGCAGGTGCCTGGCTACAAAGACAAACGAAGCAAAGAGCAGGGCTGGCTCTGGAGTCCTCCCGGCTTAACCAGCGGCAGGCACAAGTGGGCCGTAAACACTTAGCTGCCTTCTCGTTGGGAAGGATGACAATAGAGGACAGAGAGGAGAGAAGTTGACATCCGAGGAGGGCTGCACCCCCAGCAAGAAACTCCAGAAGGCATCAACTCTTCCTCCCATGCTGCTCTGACTGTTCTCTCCGGCAGCTCCAGAAAAATGCCCTGTCTCCCCACGGGGCTGTGTAACAGCGCTGCGTGGTTGTTGTGTTTGAGTGCGAGGACATTTCCCTGTAATGAGGATTAGAATAGTAATGAGGAGGATGACACGCTGTAGTTAGAGAGCAACAGATCTCGGGGGAGCAGACGCCAGCTGCCGGGACGTGACACAGGCTGCGCCCCATTAGCCAGGCCAGGAGCCACCAGGCAAATGTCCGCCTCGAACCACCGTCCCTGGCCCACACCACGGTGGGGGGCTCTGGCTCAGGCCCCGGCCCTGGGGGAGAGAGGGGACCCCAGGAAGGAGGAGAGGACCTGGTTCAGACTGCAGGCTCCTCACGCTCCTCTCCCTTTTCCCTCCTTCATTTTTCTCCCAAGTACTAAATTCCTTCTAAGATATGATATAATCTCCCCA
The DNA here is from genome assembly GCF_029215605.1 of Mirounga angustirostris. Lineage (NCBI taxonomy): Eukaryota > Metazoa > Chordata > Mammalia > Carnivora > Phocidae > Mirounga > Mirounga angustirostris. The sequence goes on from NW_026991716.1 coordinate 37,713,430, forward strand.
TTCATTCTTCTTACTGTCTCCCTGGCTAAAACGTAATCTCCGTGTTTTGTCCCCTGCTGTCTCTCAGGGACTAGAACAGTGCCGAGAGCAGAGTAGGTGTTCAAGAAAGATTTGCACATGAACTAATAAATTTGGGTTTCCATGCGCTGCCAGGACTCAGCGCCACCGGGATTGGAGATGTATTTCCATGCGGCTCAAGTCTTGTGGCTGGGGGCGCCTGGGTGACTCAGTCTTGAGCGTCTGCCTTGGGCTCAGGTCGTGATCCTGGAGTCTCAGGATCGAGTCCCACATCGCATCGGGCTCCCTGCTCAGCAGGGAGTCTGCTTCTCCCTCTGACCCCCCCCCCATGCTTTTTCTCTCTCGCTCTCTCACTCTCTCTCGCTCTCTCTTACTCTCTCTCTCGCTCTCTCTCAAATAAATAAATAAAATCTTAAAAAAAAAAGTCTTTGTGCCTATCTGCGGGAGTCTATGCCGTGTGTGTGCGTGTGTGTCCGAGGGGTGTATGAGTACATGTATGAGGTGCATGTGTGAGATATGTATGCGTGCCCATGAGATGTATATGACCGTGAGCTGTGGGTGTTGTGTGTGTGTGTGTGTGTGTGTGTACTTGCAACCTGGTCACAGGCTCCCCTCACACACTTCAGCTACCGCGTGATTGCGTGGACTCAGGCGCCGGCCTGAACCTCCTCTGGGGAACTGGAGGGCAGCCGGGCGGGGAGCCCTGCTCGAGCAGGAAGACCCCTGCCGGGGCCCTCTCCCACACCACGTCTCTGGGACAGACCCCACCGGGGCTGTGCCCGCACCCAGTCATGCCCCCCTGGGACCTGGGTCCCTGTGCCAACGTGGGGAACAGAGGCTGCGATCTGCAGGAGTGGCCAGCACCCCGGTGTGGCATTCCCAAGTGGGTCTCATGCACCGCTGATGGAAAAGCCAGGGCTTGTGAAAAATAATAAAAACGGCTCACGTTTGAGCTGTGCCCGCTGGATGGTACTGGCATTGTGCCCAGAGCCTTACGATTCCCGCACCTCCGGGCGGTGGGTATGATCGGGACAGGTGAGGAGACGGAAGCCCTGAGGGTAGTAACTTGTCCACCGTCACACAACTAGGGTGTGAGACATGGACACAGGCACCACTCGTGACACCTCAAGTCCTCCTCGTCTCTTTGAGGACTGCAGCCCAACGAGACAGTGGGGCCGCCACCCTGACCCCCATCCACCACCTCGTTCTTTGGCAGGAGGGGGACTGGTGAGGGCATGGACGAGCCGTCTGCTTCCTAAGAGTCTTGCGTGTGGGTTCATCACCCCAGGTTTACTGACAGCTGTCCCTGCCTTTATGCAGACACCCCATGGTGGGTACTTATGTTCCCTAAAAAGACGGGTTTGAGTCCTCTCCCCTGGTACCTGTGCCTAGGATCTTATTTGGAAAGAGGGACTTTGCAGATATAGTCCAGTTATTAAGACGAGGTCTTGCTGGGTTAGGATGAGGGTGGGCCCTAAATCTGGCGACTGGCGCCCTTATAAGAGGGAAATGTACCCACAGGCACAAAGACACATGGGGGACAACGCCATGGGTTGATGGGAGCAGAGAGAGGGATGCATCCCTCTGAGCCCTCCAGAAGGACCGAAGCTTGCCTCAACCTTCATCTCAGACTTGCTGGTCTCCAGAACCGTAAGAGAATAAATTCCTGTTGTTCTAAGCCACCAAGTTTGTGGTAATACGGCAGCCCTGGGCAATTAATGCACCCTCCTTGCCCAGCGCCGAAGAACACAGGATGCGCGTGCCCACACACACACACACACACACACAGCGACTGAACTACACAATTACTTGGACTCACACTTGGACTCCTGTGCAAGGGGCTCCTGCTCACAGCTACCCCACACCCAGCAGGGCCACAGTCCCCGCTGCAAGTCACCTGCTGGCCCATCCCTCCTGGGCGCCCACCAGGAGCTCCCCAGCCAGAGCGCCCCAGAGGACAGAACCCTCAAACTCCCTCTGGGGCTTCCTTCCTGGTCTCCCCTTCTGTTCACTTCCCAGCCCCCGGGCTCCTGGTCTGACTTCCTTCCATCCTTCCTCTCGTCCTTCCTCCTCCCTCTTTCCCTTCCTCCCTTCTTTCCTTTCTCCCTCTGCCTCTATTTCTTCCCCTCTGAGTAAACACAGCCCTGTTGCAAGGCCCTGCCATGTTCTCGGAGAGCAGCCCATTGCCACCTGTTGCTATGGAGAAGCCTCTTTATCACAAACACTGGGTAAACAGCTGCTGCTGGGAGCCCCTTTCTGCTGGCCAGGGGTTTATTTGGAGAAAGTCAATAAGGAAAAATAAACATTCCGGTCCTGTGTATATATAGCCTCGGGACTAGTGCTCCGCAGTGGCTCAGGCCTGCCAGCTCCCCAGAGGGCCCAGCAGGCCAGGCCTCACCCCTGCCTCTGATCCCAGAATCCTCCATTCAGAACTGGGGGGGGGAAAGGGGACCAGGGAGCCACCTCCCTCCGGATTCTGTCAGGTCACCCTGCAGGCTGCATCCACCCTGCCTGAGGCCTGAGCTGAGGCTCTGACCTCTTCTCCTCCCTTCTAGGGAAGGCTGTGATGGAAGGGGCCCGCCCACCCTGCCTCTTCCAGGTTACTCAGCCTACCGTTTTCCAGAGAAGTCCACTCTCTCTGAGCTCCCACAGGACACTAGAATTTCTGGGAAGAACCATGGTCAATTTGGCTTGATTAGGACTCTCTCTTTGGCATCTGAGTTTCGGTTGAATTCGATGTGTTAAGTGTTAATTATATAGCATTCGGCACATGTTTATTTAACCCCTGTGATTATGTCAAGGGATTGTGCTGGGCTAGGCTGCCTCCTGCCCTCAAGGTGCTTACAGCCCAACAGAGAGTCAGCATCCTGATGCAATCGGCTAAATATTTATAGGAAAACAGGGCACTGTGGGAACTGAGAAAATCCCCTTCCATTTTGTTAATCTCAGTTAATCCCCAGAACAACCCTGCGAGGTGATTTTTTTTTTCCCATTTTACAGATGGGGAAGTAACTTACCTAAAGTCAGTTAGTGGGAGATTCAGGATTTAAACCCAAGACATCTGGAGGCAAAAGTCCCAGGCTCTAGGGGTGCTTGGCTGGCTCAGTTGGCAGAGCATGGGACTCTTGATCTCGGGGTGGTAAGTACAAGCCCCATGTTGGACATAGAGCTTACTTAAAAAGGGGGGGGCGGCGCCTGGGTGGCTCAGATGGTTAAGCGTCTGCCTTCGGCTCAGGTCATGATCCCAGTGTCCTGGGATCGAGCCCCACATCAGGCTCCTGGCTCAGCAGGGAGCCTGCTTCTCCCTCTCCCCCTGCTCATGCTCTCTCTCCCTCTCTCTGTATCTCCGTGTCTCAAATGAATAAATAAAATCTTTAAAAAAAAAAAAAAAAAGTCCCAGGCTCTGAAGCACTGTGCAATCCTGTCACATTGGAGAAATGCCGCAATCCCTACCCTCAAGAAGCTCACAAGAGGGGCCCCAGGGTGGCTCAGTCAGTTAAGCATCTGCCTTTGGCTCAAGTCATGATCCAGGGGTCCTCAGCAGGGAGTCTGCTTCTCCCTCTCCCTCTGTCCCACCCGCTGCTTGTGCTCTCTCTCTCAAATAAATAAATAAAATCTTTTAAGAAGAAAGAAGAAAGGAAGGAAGGAAGCAAGGAAGGAAGCTCACAAAAAAAGCCCTGATGAAATGTTTCCATGTCACTGGGGACAGGCAGTGACGACAATGGCCAATGGGGGACACCAGTCATTCAACTGACATCAGTGTGATACAGAGGAATTGGAGCCAGAGGCAGGGATTGGGTTGAGCTGTGACAGCCTGGCTGGGGTTGAGGAGCAGGAAGACCTGTTCGGAGAAAGGGGAGGAGGCCTGCCCCACCTTGCTTACCACTCCAGACCCCTATGCCTCCCTTCCAAACTCACCTGCATGCACACCACCCCTGCTTTGGTCCAGGACCTCAAGCCCTCCCTCCTGCAGCCTCCTTCCTGGTCTTCCTGTCTCCAGGCCTGGTTAGCCCTAATCTATTCCCCAGCCCCCAGGATCTTCCAGAAGCACAAATCTAATCATGGCAGCTCTCCTATTCGCCCTCTCCATAGAAAGATGCCATGCTGGCCTTGCTCTCTTCTCTTCTTCTTTCCTTTCTTCTTCTTTAAGATTTAATTTATTTATTTGAGAGAGAGAGAACAAGGGGAGGGGTTGAGGGAGAAGGAGAAGCAGACTCCCCACTGAGCAGGGAGCCCAATGCAGGACTTGATCCCAGGACCTGGGATCATGACTTGAGCTGAAGGCAGCTGCTTAACTGACTGAGCCACTCAGGTGCCCCTTCCTCTTCCTCTTTTCCATGAGCACCCCGTGCACCAAGTATATAGAACCACCCACGTTTCCCAAACGTGTGGGGCCCTCCTGGGCCTCTGTGCTCTGCACTTGCTCTTCCTTCTGCTTGGAAATCCTTCCTGAAAAGTCACATTCATGCACAAGCTTTTAGTGAGCACCTACTATGTGCCTGGCACTGTTCTGAGCCCTGGGCACAGAACAGACAGAAGATCCTTGTCCTGGTGGAGTTTATCTCTTAAAGACGGATATACACTAAAACAAAACAAAGAAGTAAAACATACACAGTGGGAGGAGCTGCTGAGGGCTGAAGGGGGAAATACAACAGGGAAGGGGGATGGGTAGAGCCTGAGGCCCCTGTGATGATGTGAGTGAGGTAAGGAACTCTATCTCAGGTTGTCTGAGGATTCCGATGCTGCTGTGTGGAGAAGAGACTGAAGGGGGACAGGGTGGGAGCAAGGAGACAGGCAGGCCACAGGAACTCAGGGTTCTCACTTCCCCACAAGACTTCTGTCCTGTGTGTCTACCCCCTCCAGCCCCAGGTCCCCAAGGGGGTTCCTGAGAGGAGCGAGGTATGAGAGGGCACCCTTCCCAAAACACACACACTGGTCCAGCCAGCATGTTCTGGTTTGAGGGCGAGTCCCTGCAGGTCTCCAGGGCAGCATTGCTTGCCTCCCGCCCCCTGACTTCCTCCCGGTTGCCTGCCCATCTCCCCTCCCAAGGCTCTGAGGAGGACAGGAGCCCCGCAGAGCAGTGATCCGCATATCAGGAACAAGAGAATTAACATTCCCAGGCTGTAATTATACCTTCTACTGGTGACACCTAAGGAAGCATCTTTTTATAAAAGCAGGTAAATTGAAGGCTTATAGGATTGTGGGGAATGGGTGTATTTTTAGCACATTACCCTCACTTCCCCGGATTGCCAGAACACTGGTAATTGCTCTGGTGCCAGTGGCCTGAACTGAGGCTGGGAGGCTCCGAGTGGGATTGAGGGGTCATTGTGAAGGGGATCTGGGAGGCACTGAGAGCCAAAGTAAGCCAAGTGAGAATCTGGGAAAGAAGCCTGGAGAAATTCCTTTTGATGGGGGAATTATGGGGAGGAATCATTCATGGGCAGGTGGGGAATACGTTTTTAAAATTATGTACGGTATCTATAACAATAATAGCAATGATAGCTAACCCTTATATGGTACTTATTAAGTGCCAGTGTTCTAAGTGCTTTTTGTATATTAATTTGTTAATCCTCACAACAATCATATGAAGTCGGTACAGCTATTATTCCCATTTCACAGGTGAGAAAATCAAGGCATAGAATGTTCAAGTGTAATTTTGACTTAGACATTGGAAGTACACATATACATCTATACACACATAAAGGTTTGCGGGCTTTGACAAGTGAACGAATGAATTCCCTCCTTCTGTATCCCCCAGAATTTTACTAAGAGGCCTAAAGCTCAACCGATCAGGAAGCTCTGAAGTTAGGAAGTCCCTACCCTGTGAGCGGGGCCTCTGACACACTTCCTGTTCTCCAAGAGCGGGACATCCCCACCAAGTGCAAAGTCAGCCATCTTGGTCGATGGGCATTTCCACGGTGTTCTCAAGCACAGAACGCTGGAGCAAGAGGCTGGAGTGCAATGTTTGAGAGGCTGAGAGCAGGATCTTCTGCCTGTGTAGGGAACTGGTTAGAACAGTGGTTGTGCTGTCTTGGAGAGAAGGGAGGAGAGGGAGAGAATAGGGTCTCTCTGGATGTTGTCCAGTGGTTGCTGCTGTCTAGGGAAACCCCTTCTCCAGCAAGGACATCAGTATAGAGAAGGCACGAGAGAGAGGCAGGGGAAATGTGATTTTTAATGCAAGCCTCGGTAATCAGCTATTTGTGATGGAATTTTATCTGTCCTGGTCTCTGAGGGACGAGAAGCGGGAGTGAGGGAAGAGGGGTCAGAAATTAGTATGCAGAAATATCTGATCAGCCAAAGTAATTTTCTTTAATAATCGTATTCATACTGCCTGCTCTCTGCTCACTAGAAGAATTAAGTATTTAATAGTAATATATTTCATCTGGCAGTGGTTCCGTTTCGTTAGGAACCGTGATGCCTCGTTGGGGTATGTGGGTGGGTGGAGGTCCGGTGGGGGGACAGGTAGGAGGTGTCAAAGCAAAAAGAGATAGATAAGCAAGGAGGGAAGTGGGCATGGGGGGCAGGAGAACTAGAGAGGAAGCTCCGTGCCCGCATGAGCTTGACGGCCCTCCGAGATGCCACTCAATGCCTTTGCTGCCATCCACTGGGCAGGTGTTAGGTCCCAGAGGCCCCTGCTTCTGACCCAGTGCCTCAGGCTTCATCCCTACCCGCCGAAAGATAAGTCCTCCTTTCCCGACCTGCGGCTTGTCCCTCCCCCAGCCCTGACACCTTCCCAAAGGCTGAGGGAGGAGCTGTGTGGCAAGTGCTGCTGGGGGTCACATTGCACAGTGAACCCTGGACCCTGCTGTGACCCTCTGTGTCCAAGGCTCCGGAGCTCTCTGGGCAGATGCCTGGGGATGCTTCCATGTGTTTTCCAGGCCAGAGATGAGCATAGAGCTCCTGCTTGAGCGGGAGCCAGGCTGGTACGGAGGAGAGAAGCAGCTACCTCTCCGCTCCGGGGCTGCAGGAGCAGGTGCTTTAGCTCTTACATGATTTTAATAGTTAAAAAGCAGGCCCAGCACGTGCCAGGGACATAATTGATGACGCCTAGCACTTGGGAACCCGCTCTCCATTGGAGGCACTCGGAGAAGCTCTTTGCATCCTCTGCCACGCTCCCTGAGCTCAGCTGCCCTGGTGGAAAACATCAGTAAGAAGGGTGCAGGCACATTTGCCCGATGAAATGGAGACAAAGAGAGAGAGGGCCGAGTGGCTGATAGCAGAGTTCAGCTTCTCGCTGTTCTTTTAAGAGCAAACTCCACAAACTGATGTGCAGTGATGCTGGCATTTCCAGCCCCTGACAGGCTGGAATTAAACACCTGTCCATTAAACTGACAGCCCCAGGAAGGAAAGAGAGGGGGAGGAAAGGGGGAAGGGGGGAACTGGGAACCCAACTGCAGGCTGGCTCCTTCCCTGCAGGAGGCAACGGGCCCTCTGGAGAGGTCAGGGTGGGAACAGGCAGCATCTGAGCCCCTGCACTCTATCTAGTTTTTGAGACAGAGTTAGACAGGCCGACAACAAACCAAAATTCAGACTTGGACATCAGAGATGGAGAAGGAGCATGTGATGCCCCCAGGAGGCTGGGCTAAGGAGAAGCTGGGAGATTTATCCTCATTTGCTCAAAGACTTGTTGTGCGTGCTCCAGCAGTCTCCCTGGCCTTCCCTACCACATGATCTTTGTCTGCTCTGGACCCTTTAGGCACGTAGCACCTCCCCCAGCAACCCATCCCTCGAGGCCCTGAGGCACCTCTTGGGCTCTTGAACATTCCAGTGGGTCTATCCTGGCTCCCCAGCTCAGGTGTAAGCTCCTAGAGAGGAGGAAGCTTGTCTTCTACTTCACAGATGCTGCCCCACGGTGCTCAGAGCGTACCAGTAGGTAGGGCCGGGGTGGAATGGGTTTAGGGATGGATGGGGTTCATGGATGGATGGATGGATGGATGGGCAGACGGATGGATGTCGTGCTGATAGTTAGGTGCTATGAATATCAGTGTGCCTGTACTGGTTGTTAAAATTTCTGTACTGGTTAGTTAATAGTCTTTGTCCCTAGCCCATGGAATGCTCTACTCCCCACCATCCCAGACACTGTCCTGGGATTTGCTGGACCTCCCCAAGATTCAGCAACTAAACGTTAGCACCCAGCCCAGCAGGGGGCCTCAGGACCCTGCTCCATTGCTTTGACCAGTGCGTCCGTTCTCGGTTAATATATGGGCTCATTATTTTAAGCAACACCCTTGAGTGGGTAGAACAATAGAGGTCAAGACCGAATATTGAGATTAGACGATTTTAGGGAGGAGGGAGGGACAGAAATGCCAGGTAGCCTGGCCGGTGGCAGGGTTTTGGTTCTGGGGCCATTCAGTTGAGCTCTCTGAGCCTCGGTTTGCTCATCTCTCGAGCGGGGACAATATCTGCCCTGCCTACCTTAGAGGGTGGTTGTGCCCAACTGGAATCCGCCCCTCAGCCCTCGGGTCATGATGCTTTGCTGTGTGCATACCCATCTCTCCAAGAGACGGGGGCTCCTTGAGCACGAGGATGCTGTGGACAACACCTTTCCACCCCCAGCACGTGCTTGCTAGGTGTCTGTTGAGCAGAAGGATGCAAGGGTGTTGGAAGAGTGGGTGACAGAAGAAGCAGACTCTGGGGAGTCCTAATGGGAGGGGGCTGCTGATGGGGGAAGCTACACCAAGATGGAAAGGGAAGGAGGAGAAGGAGGCTTTGGAATGGTGCTGCTGGGTACCAGAAGGGCTCGTCTCCCCTCCTCGGCCAACCCCTCACGTGACACCCGCCCTGCCCCAGTGAGGCCCAAGCTTCAGGTGCACCAAGATGGCCCAGGGCAGATCCAAGTGTTAGTAATGCCACTTGATCCTGCTCCCCAGGGTGCCAGACTGCACTCTCTGGAAGCTCCAGGTATGAAGCCCTAGGCTGTCCCAGAGGGGAGAAGGGGCAGGGTCGGAGGAGTGGGACAGGAAGCCAAAGGCTGGAGAAGCTCGGACCCAACCTTCCACCCCAGTCACGCCACTGAGCCTATTCCTCCTCACACCCCAGGCCCCTGTGGGCCACCCCCTCCCAGGCCTCTCCCTCGTGTCCAGGGCCCACTTAGGCCAGCACTCTTCCTGCAGATCCTGCAGTCTCAAGGCCCACCTCAGCCTCGTCCCAGCTCAGGACCACACAGTTTAGCACTGAATTGCCACCCATCCTGTATGATTCTCTCTGGGCCGGTGTGAGCATGTGTTGCGCGTGAGGGTGATCCTGCACGACATCTGTCACCCTCCCACCGCCAGGGTTGATACAGCTGATCTGTCTGGCTAGGCTGCTGTTCTTTTCCTCAGGGCTTCCAGCAAGAAGGCAGCGGCCACAAGCGGGGGGCTGGGAGCAGCTTGCTGGTCCACAGTGTGCGCAGCTGGACACCCACCCCCCCACCCCTGCCAAACATCACACGTGTGTGACCATGGACGTTAGAGCCAGGCTGCCCTGGGCTCCAATCCCAGCTCTGTCATTGGTTACCTGTGTGACTTTGGACAAGTTGTTTAACCTCTCTGGGTCTCCCCCCCATCGGCCCTGCCCACCTTTAAAGGGTGGTTTTGAGGATTTGACAAGAACAGGGCTGTGAAAGCTCTTTGCAACTAAAGCGCTACACAAATGCACAGGAACGCTGTGGTTATCATTGGCGTCCTTCTCGTGATCATTATTGGTTTGGGTGCAGCTGAGAAAGCAGGAAGGAGTAACGGCCGGATCTTATTACGGTTCTACAGCGGAGCAGAGTGATAATGTGCAGACTTCTAGGGGAGAAAAATCCTTTGCCATCTGTTTGTGTTATAGCAGAGCCTTCTGCAGCTACTCCAGCCCACAGCAGCCCCTCTGAACCCGTCCTGAACCCCTTCAGGACTGGGCATGGCTGCCTCTCCTTGACGTTGGGCCATGCTGCTCTCGGCCTCCTCTGTCTGGACTCATCCCCACACCCAGACTGTAAATCGTCCCTAGCCAGGATGGCTTCTCCTGTTTCTAGTGTATCTTTATGGGACTGAGCATGGGGATGGGGGGTGCAATGCACGAGGGGAAAAAGAGAGGGAAGAGGGAAGGAGGGAGGGAGGGAGGCGAGGAGCAGAGGAAGATGAGCGCCGGCTTGGGATCCAATTCCGGATCTACCACTCTCACTAATTTGAGTGGCCTTCACTAAGTTGCTCAACCTCTTAGTGCCTCAGTCTCCCCAACTACTAATGAACCTTCTGGTACCTTCTGCAAAGAGTCAGAGAACCAGAGACTCTCAGATCTCATTTCTAGCCAACCACTTCCTCCACCAGACCCTCTATACCCAGAGCCAGCCCCTTAATGTTGGATTTCTGAACCCCTGGGTCCTCCACAACCTCCCCCCCACTACCCCCACCCATATCCTCACAGGGGCACCCCAGCTCCAATCCTGTGTTTGTGAGCTCACCAGGAACCGCGGGACACGGGCCTTTCTCTCTGCCGTAATGAAACCCTTTAATCATATTCAAATAGGTTACTGTTCAGGGGGAAAATAGAAATATGGATTTGATAGCAATAAATTTCCCTGGCTGGCTAAGCCCAGTTCTTAATTGTCCTGTCCCAGGGCTCGCACATTTCATTGTTCGTTAGGTGCTTAAGTCCCCACTCTCATTTTGTGGCGGTGACATTACCGTTGATGGCTCTAATACTCTCATAATTTGAAAGGGGATTTGCATGATAGAACGCAGAGTATTAAAAGAAAAAGAAAAAAGGGTGAGAGAAAAATGGGGGGGCAAGATGGGAGGAGGAGCTCTGAAGGGAAGGGAGATGGCAAGGGGGAGGGGGCAGATGAGGAACTCAATCCAGCTTTCACTTTAAAAAAGTCACTTTCTTCAAAGTCAAATCATTGTTTTCATTAAAGTAAAAAAAAAAAAAAAGAAAAAAAGGAAGAAAGGAAAAAGCCAAGGCTGCACGTTGGGCTGACTGGGCACTGGTATTCTCCTTATTGTTCCTAATGGTTATTAATTATTATTATCCGGCTGTGCAGGGCTCTGTGAACGTGATGTCCCCAATGTCCTTGGGGTGGAGTTGGGGGTGGGGGGTGTCGGGGGAGCGGCTGACTCTGGGTGGGGATATTTGCTCCCAGGCCACACAAAAAGGCAGCCACCGACCTTGTGGCAGATGCCCTTAAGAGCCTGGTTTGGGTAGGTGGAAGGGAGAGGGGACACTTTCCTAGAAAGAAGGTCTGTGTCAGAGGAATCCAAACCTCCTGGGTCCTGGCCAACTCTTCTTGAGTTTCCTAGAAGCTTCTTCTTTCCAAAAGCCAGTGATTTCAGGCACAACCAGCCTGGCTGGACACAAGACAGTTCTGATCACTGGTGGAGTCTTCCACGTCCCTTTTGCAAACTGGATTCCCCATCTTCCCCCTGCCCCAGTACAGCATCAGGAGACCTTGCAGAGGTTTGCCTGGGTTCCCAAAAGGGCCTCTCCTAACTCCATCACTGGGCATTTAGGATCAGTGAATGCTGTGGCCATGCCATGCTTTGCTCCCATCAGGGTCCCATGACCTCCCCCCAACACACACACACTTAGCATCTCTCTACCTGGACCAGAAATTCTAGATATCACTGCAGCCCTGGGTTTCTGGGGTTTGAAAGATGGTTAATCCAGCTTTCTTTGAGGTGATGGTTTTGTGTTCCAGGCAAGGCCACCTGGACGGATTCTTGAATCTCCTTGGACATGGAGAGGTGTGTGGCTCCATCTCCTTGGATGGACCATGTGACCGTGCCAGGGAGCACAGCAGGGACAGGACACTGACTGCTGGGGGGCAAGGGGTGCTGCACAGCAGAGCTGATGAGGTCAAGGGCTTGGATTCTCACCCTCCTGTAAACCCCACCCCTCAGTCTTGTCACTTAATCTTGCTCACCCACTGGCCAGCCCCTGGGACATCCCCACCCCACCCCCCCACAGAGAACAGCGACTGAGCCAGGTGGTTTTGGCTGTCCCACACCTGCACCCTTCCTGCCAGTTCTCAGCACCTCCCGCCCAAGCCTCTCCCAGGGACTCTCTTCTAGATTCGAGTTTTAAATCAAATAAATTCTGGGATTGGTATAAAAGCTGTCTACAGAGAGCCTATTCGCACTCCTCCTCTCCCCCTTTTTGGCCTGCTGCTGGAATTCAGGGGCCTGGGAAAGCAAGTTCTCAGGGTCTCCTCTATCCCCTCACCTCCAGGGCCCCCTCCATCTCACAGTTGGTCCTCCCCACTCAGTCATCCTCGCTGAGCCCGGACCACCATCACCGATGGGGGACATCCAGTTCCTAAGGGATGAGTCTGGAATCGGCTTCCCCAGTGGGAGTAGCTGCCCATTCCTCAGCCCTCTGGCTGCAGAAATCTAAATTATCCCCCAGCGAATGGGGCTGAAGTTGCAGGGAGAGGGAGGACCGAGTAAAGGAACGGTAGGTAGCATCCAGATCACTGCAGAAAAAAAAAAATTGTTGATACTAGACCATAGGACCCTGGATGTCAACACATTCCTTATTGTTTTTTATTATGAGGATCCGAGTGCAGGAATGGCCAAGCGGCAGCCCTGTCCTCAACTCTGTACCTCCACGCAAATGCGACAGCCACCCCACCACCACCACCAGGAGTGATGGAATGCCACAGACCCAGCCTCTCTGCTTCCCAGCCTGACTCCTGGATTCATAACATTTTAGACGTGAACGGTCTTCAGAGGTGTGGTCCGAAGCCACTGGGAAATGAACTTGGTGGCCCCCCCTTACCCCACTCCCAAGACCCCCAAGGAAAAGCTGTCTCCTGGAAAGGGTGGGGGGGAAGCCAGAGAGACAAAGTGATTCTTAAATATTTTCCTTCTCTGCAGTCACTCAGGGAGGAGGGGGTGAGGGGCGATGGAGGCTGGAAGGGGGGACAAAGGGGGTTTAATAGGCTCCGGTGACAGCACAGTGTCCACATTGGGAAAAGATTAATGACGAAAATTAATCGCCTGACCTTTCTTTCCAGGAGCTGGAGGTGAGGCGGGCCATTAAAGCCTCTTATGTTGTAATTAACGTTGGAGGGGAGAAGAGAGCTGCCTTCAGAATGGATGTGATCATTTAATTAGGCTTAGGCGTAGGTGCCACAACAGGTCCGGAGAAGTCATAATTTAACTATAGCTTTAAATTACACAGGCAGAGTGGGGATGGCAGAGTTTGACGGCAAGGAGAGCCCGCCGCGGAGCTCAGGAAAACAATTAAATAAACACCCTGAGTGAGGGAGAGAGACGGTGACAGAGAGACAGACAGACAGACAAAGAAAGCAGTTAGGCGCTGACAGCAAGAGAGGAGGGGAAACGGGGAGGCAGGGGAAGAGAAGGACTCCGCGATAGGGGGAGAAAAGTGAGAGCGCCCCAAGTTAGTGGCCTGGGTGAAGGGGGGTGCTCGTGCCCGCCCTGGCGTGAGTGCCTCTGAGCACCCTCAACTCCAAAGCAAGGTGCAGACTGCTCCCCAAGCGCATCCCGACCTTCGACCTTCAAGGATTTGCAGACCCAGCTTCGAAGGCACAGAGGGCTAAGCATTTCACTCGGCCCTCGCTTCGCTTCACGGGGCGCCTCTCTCCCCACAACCTCCCCCTCCCCCCAGTTCAGGTGAGAGGTAGCGCCCTCCCTTCCTAACCTGGAGAGTCCGGGGGTCCCCCCCGCCCCAACGCCACGCGGCAAGCAAGGGGGCAAGCAAGGCCGGGTCGGTGTAGCGCGCAGGGCACCGACGCAGCGCGAGGTCCAGCGAGCGGGCGGTAGTTCAAGGCCGGGGCGCAGTGCTGCGCGGAGGGGGAATGACCCGCGGTGTCCCGGACTCCAGAGCCGGCCAGTTCCTCCTCCACGCAGAGGAGAGGGCAGAAGAGGACAGAAGAGCTTGGGGCGGTGGGGAGAGGGGCTGGCGACGACGAGGCGCAAGCCGGGGTGACAGGGCAGCTGCGTGGACCCAAGCGGGAGGGTTGGGACGGAAACCTCGCCAGGCTTTTGCAGAGGGCTTCTTAGAGGTGTCACTGCCAGCTTTGTTCAGGACAGTGGGGGTGGTCGACCCTGGAGTAGGTCCAACAAAGGCTCAGCGTGGAGCCCCGGGACACCTGGGTCCCTGTTCCGCCTTCAGAGGCTGGTCACTGTTAGGGCTTCCTGGACCCCGGTGTGTGTGGGGGGGGGAGCTATGATGACTTCACTATCCCCTCCTGCTGTAATCCTTTAGGGACTGGAGAAGATGCTTGGAAAATGGAGAAATGAAGTCAGGAGAGACAGACAGACCAAGGGACAGAGTTGCAGAGATCAGGCAGGTTGGGACTTCTCTTACCTTCCAAGGGCTGCCAGGGTCCTTCAGGCACTGGGCTGATCTGATCCCAAGACACCAACCCTCGGGGACTGGCAGCGGGGGAGTGGTGGGGGGGACTGAACCTCTCCCTGCCACCACCATTTGAATTGGAAGAAGAGAGTTAGGATGAGGAAGAAGACAGAGACTCCCCCCAACTTCCCACTCATTCACTAGCCCCCACCCCAGATGATCAAGCTACAAGACCCTGCCTACTGCCCTTTCTCCATGGGAAAACACAAAAACCACCAAACAGATCCCTGAAGAACACTCCCCACCCCCGCCCCGAAGAGCAAGGATGTTTTGATTAAATATCCACAAATTCTCCAAATTAGTGAACCTCTCAATTAGAGCTTTGTCCCTGCCCCTTTGGTTAATGGATGGATGGATTGACAGACTGTCTAATGGGTCTCTTTGGTCTCCCCTGCAGCTCAGAGCTCTGGCCTGAGAATGCCTGGCCTGCCCTGGATGTCAAGAAGGCAGGGTGGCCTAAAGCAACTGGAGAGCAGTGGGGTGGGAGGAGGCCAAGGTGCAGGGCTGCCAGATGGGGGATAGGGCTCCTGTCCTCAGACCAGGGCTCGGCTGGCTCATGAACCTTGGGGTCATGTCTCGATTGTGCCTTGGGCTGCCTTGGCTGTATGGGTGTCCAAAGGGCCTAAAAGCCCTGATCCAGAACTCCTAAGGCCCTGACCTGAGTCAGATGGGGAGGCAGAGGCTGCCTAACACCGGGAAGGCCAGATGGGGAGTGTGGAAAGATGATGGGAAGTGAGGAGTCAGTGAACAGAGAAGAGAAGCCGGGGAAGAGGGGAGGCCTCACCAGGCCTACAGGCTGCCCTTGAGCCCCCTCACTGAGACTAACAGGGAGAGTCCCTGTCCCCCCACCCCCTAAGTAAGACACTGCACCCCTCACAGGAACCCCAGCTCTTAAGAAGCCTCTTGTGGCCCCTACATTTCAGATATTCCCTCCCACCCTCTACAAGACTGGGGACTCCAGGAACCCTCTGGCCTGCCATTCCCATTTTGTTTAGAATAAAATCTGAACTGATAAGGGTCTACATACAAGGCCCACTATGCATTGAGCCTCACCTCTCTGTCTCTGTCTAGGTTCCCTCTTCCCTCCCCCACCCTGTTCCAGCCACACCTACCTCCTCCCTTCTCTCCCCCAACTAGAGTTTAAGCTCCCAGAGGGCCAGACCAGGCAGTCAGATCCCCCTGTTACTGTACAGTACCTAGGATGGTGCCTGGCCCAGGGTAACCACACAATAACATTGTTGACTAAATCAGTCTTACAGTTCTGTTGCTGCGGGGGCCCCCCACCCTCGGGGGGGGCCTGGCACACACAAAAGGCCACTCCCATTATGGACCTCTTAAATCCTGCTTTAGCCTTCCCTACTCTTTGTTAGGTTTCCTTCTCTGCAAAGACCCCAGTTGAGTGTTTCTGGGCGGATCTCATACAGAGGCCACAAATCAGCCCGCAGCAAAAAATAAAACGGTCCACTTGGGATCTCTGACCCAAACGGCCAGGAGGTAGGGCTCGGCTGGGATGCACTGGGGCTCACCTGGTCAGCCAGTGCCCCATCCCATCCTATGCAAGGCCCTGCTAGTGCATTCCTGCAAAATGGGGTAGGAAAAAGTAACTGGGGAAAGCAGTTGTTCAGAACGGATAACAGGGTTCTCCCGCTTTGGATGAGGTGAACAGAAGCATGGGGCCCTGCCTGGAAGAATTTGGTTGGGAAGAATCCGGGGATGGGGGAAGGGAGGAGGGGGTCTGCCTCTCCATGAGAACAGTTGGGGCCTCTGGTCTGTTTGTTTTTCTGTCTGACTGTTTGTTGGATGGGGGCTGGGGAGATAAGGATGTGGAAACAACCTTAAAATAACCTCCGCAATTCCCCTAGGCGCTCCAGGGACTGGGCACTTGGGTCTAGCTTGGGACTGGCTGGCTTGTGTTGTGGTGGAGGGGGTGGGGTTATGGGCCATTTTGGTCTGTGTCTGTCTGTCTGTCTGTACCCACGTGCCGTGCCCTGTCCGCAGCCCCCTGCTCGCTCCCTTGTGTGCTCTGGGTGAGCTGGAGTTGAGTTCAGCCCTCTCAGCTGATGCTAGCAGGAATAAATAATCCCATGACTTGAGTTAGGAGGCAGGGCCCCAAGGAGGCATGGCAACTGCATAAATCCTGAAGATGTGGGGCTCAGGTGGGCCCCACAGAGCAGCCGGGTCACTCACTGGGACTTACAACTCCTTAATTCAACACTTGCCTCCTCCACCTCCTCCTCCTCCTTTATCCGGACCCAGTCGCATCCCACACAGAAGGCTTACTCCTGGACCCCTGCCACGGAGCCCTGGGGGGACCTGGGCCTTCCCTGCTGAGTGGGCTGGAGGCACATCTATGCCGAGACTCTTTTTCTCAGGCCCCACCTCCCCACACTCCTTTCCTGGCCTCTCTTCCAGGCCCCCCTCCGTCCCCAGCCCCACCCTACAGGGCATTCACAGACAGGCCCTGGAAGCAGTCTCTCCCACCTACTCCTTCCTACCACCACGAGGCCTAGGAATCTACAGGGAGGCTCAAGATATTCTTAACCTCTCTATGCCCCGGGGTCTCGGCTGAAAGTACAGAATGAGGAACATTTGTCTTGAAACCTCTCTGGACCTAGATTGGAGCTCCCACTCTGCCACCAGCCCAGCTCTGGGACCTTGACCTTGAGCAAATGTTCTTCTCCTCTGCCTATTGCCTGGAATATCATCCAGCCTAGTTCTTGGGCACTCAGGTGGGTGATTGCATCTCTTCAAACAATTGCCTGAGTTTTAAAAGAGGGGCCTTCTAACCCAAAGTTTTTGTCATTCAGTGGATGTGTGAGTATGGGGAACTTTCTGAAGAGGGACTTTCTAACACATGCCCCTTGTCCACTCAGAAGACCCCTCTTCAAACAGCCGAGTTCTGCCAATTGGCCCCTTAACTTTCCAAAGGCTGCTGGTCTCTGTCATCATCACCCCAAATCCAAAATAGTTGGTGTTACAATTTTGAAATGTTTCTGAACTCAGGAAGACTGAACCCCCAACTGCCAAGTATAAAATCATTTTCCAATCACACTTGAACAGAGCCTGTCATTCATGCCATCAGACATTAAATATTTATTGAGCAACCAACGCAAGGCACCGGGCACCCACACAAAGATAAAAACCGAGATAAGTCTAGACTGCAGTTGTGTGGTTGCTCCTTCCTAGTCTGGGAAGTCATTACAGCAAGCGAGGGAGATAGAGCCACAGATAGGAATGAGATAGGGGCAGGGAAGGAGAAGAGCAGAGTGAGAACCACCGCCCTCTCTCCCACTTGACCCCATGGGGCCGATGCGCCCTCTCCCATCTTGCCGGGTGGGTGGTACTCACCGCCTTTTCTCCACCCAGACTGGATTGGGCCTGAAGCTAGACTTGTAAATCAGAAGCTCAGGGAGGGTGTTCGGCGGCAAGTAACATAGAGGCTCTTGTTGATTCATTTCTTCCTTCACCAGCAGGTATCGCCCAAAGCGCAATTCCACAAGGACCAGGAAACGCCTAAGCCACAAGCAGATGAAGGACACTGCTTTCATTTGGAAAAATGAAGCCAGTGGTGGTGCTCAGAACCCCATGAAGGACATAGACTGGCAGGGCTGCAGGGGCTCAGCAGAGGGAGGGTGCCCTGGGGAGGGTGGGCCAGGCAGTGAAGGAAAGCGTCCAAAGGGAGGTGGTACTCCCATTGTCTTTTGAAGGATAGGCATGGCTGGTATAGACTCATATGGACTGGAACAGTGGAGTGAGAAAAGCTTTGGCATTCAGGAGAGAGGAAGGACAGGGAAGGAAAACAGCACATTAAGTGAGGCGAGTGGGAGTGACAGGGAATGCTAAGTTTCAGGGGACGCTGAATGGATTGGTTTGGCTGGAGCTGAGTTGTTGGAAAAGGGGCTGGAGAAGTAAGTGAATGGAGACTTCGTGGGGATGATCTTGAGGCTGCATTAGTCAGCCATTACCGCAGAAATGCTGCCTAGCAAATCACATGAACACTTCATGGTTTACAACAAGGCTTTGTTTTTCTTACGTGCAGACTGTGGGTTGGGCTCAAAACTACTTCGCATTCTCCTTGGGCCAGCACAGCAATCACAGGGGCTCAAGAGACCAAGCCAAACAGCACAAACATTTTTAATCCTATGCTCTGCTTGCGTCCACTGACATGCCATTTCAAGTCAGGTGACCAAGCCCGCCATCAGCGCGGTGGGAAAGTGGAGTCACATGACACAGAGTAGGGGTGTAGAATCCTATTACCAGGAGGAAAGAATTGGACCACTGATCCAATCTGCCTCAGTGCTGCACAATAGCCATGGAAAGTCCTTAAATACAGTTGACCCTTGAACAACACAGGTTTGAACTGCAAGGGGCCACCTAAATGCAGATCTTTTTCAACACAGTACAGTTCTATAAGTGTATTTTTCCTTCCTTATGATTTTCTTTTTTTTTTTTTAAGATTTTATTTATTTATTTGACAGAGAGAGACACGGCGATAGAGGAACACAAGCAGGGGGAGTGGGAGAGGGAGAAGCAGGCTTCCTGCCAAGCAGGGAGCCCGATTTGGGGCTCGATGCGGGGCTCAATCCCAGGACCTGGGATCATGACCTGAGCCGAAGGCAGACGCTTAACGACTGAGCCACCCAGGCGCCCCTCCTTACGATTTTCTTAAGATTTCCTTTCCTCTAGATTACTTTACTGTAAGAATACAGTACACGATACATGTAAAGAGTATATGTTAATCGACTGTGTTACTGGTCAGGCTTCCGGTCAATAGTAGGCTATCAGTAATTAAGTTTGGGGGTCATACCCGGATTTTCAACCATGTGGGGGTCAGGCCCACGTTGTGCAGGGTCACCTGTGGTTGAGTGGTATGAGCAGTACCCTATGGTTGCTGAACTCCTGTTTCCAGAAGCTCTTTCCCTGACGCTGGCTCATTTGCATTTCCCCAACAATCCTCTGAAGGAGGTGTTGTTAGCTCATTTGTCAGATGATAAGAGGGGACTTGGAGAAGTGATATGGCTCAACTAAATGACACAGCTGGGACAAGATGGGGCTGAGATTTAAACTGGGCACCCCGGGCTCCAGGTCCAAAGCTACTTGCTATCCCCCACAGCTGCTTTGGCAAGATGGATCTGCCCCTGTTGAGGGGGTTGGTGGGGGGGGAGAGCAGATGGGGACATCTGAGGGATGAGACAGCCACAGCCCTGTGAGGAGCACCCGAGCTGGGCTGGTGGCAGAGGAAGGGAGACAAAGGTCTAAGTCTTTTATTTGTGTTACATTTTCTCCCTTTATTAAGGTGTCATTTTCATGGAGTCAGAAATACACAGATCCCAGGAGTACAGTTGATGAGTTTTGTCAAACGTATCAGTGTTACCAACACCCAGATCAAGGTCAAGAGCCTTTCCATAATCCCAGAAAGTGTCCCTGGTGCCCCTTGCCCGGTCATGCTCTCTTATCACCATAGATGAGTTTTGCCTGTCTTTGTACTTGATGTACATGGAGTCACACAGTTTCTTCTCAGTTATGTCTGGCCTATTTCACTCAGCATAATGTCTTGGAGATTCATCCATGTTGTTGCATCTAGCAGTAGTTTGTTTTTATTGTAATGCATATTCCATCGTATGAATTAACCACAATGTAATCCATTTTCCTATGGGTGGACATTTTGGGTTGTTTCCAGGGTTTTGACTATTTCTCACAGTGTTGCTGTTCACATTCTAGGACAAGTCTTTCTTGTGGATGTAGGTTCTCATTTCTCTTTGGGTATAGCCCTGGGAGTAGAATTGCTGGGTCATAGAGTTGTCTATCCAACTCTGTTAGAGACCGCCAAGCAGTTTTCCAAAATACTTTTACTCTCATGCACTCCATTAGCAATGGAAGAGAGTTCCAGGTACTCTCTATTCTTGCCAACATTTGGTTTGATTGGTCTTTTTCACTGTAGCTCTTCAATAGGTGTGAAGAGGTATTTCGCTGTTGGAAGTCCACTTTCAAGGCCGGTTCTCATCTCCCTTGCACTGCTCTGTATCTTGGGGGGCTGCTCCCTAGGCTGCCTTGACCAGCAACTCTATCAGCTGGCTGCTGGCCAGGTTCTGCCAAGAGGAGGCAATGATGGGAGATTGGAGGGCGGGAGGAAGAGGAAAACCAGAGTATTTCTACCCCTTGTATTGTCTCCAGCCACATCTCCTCCAGCTGCTGGCCTACAGACCCACCCTGGTTGCAGCTTCTGCTGGGTGCTCCCTGGGTTCCAAAAACACCACTTTCTCCTTTTGTCTCTCTAGGGCTGGTAGTGGCTTCTACTAAATTGCTTCAAAATACCTTTTGGCTTCTCGGCTCTTCCATCACCTGTACAACCATTTCATGCCTCTGGGACCTTATATTTACTGTCCCTTCTATTGAGAATGCTCCCTACCACCCCATGTTGGCATGGTTCTCTGGGTCTTTGCTCAAATGTCACCTTCTCAATAATGCCTTCCTCCCCTGACCATCCAACTTAAAATTAACCACCCAGCACTTGCAGTCCCTCTGTCCTGCTTTATTTTTCTCCATAGCAATTATCATCTTCCTTCATACTTTTCCTTATGTATTTTGCTTATTTATATTTTCATTGCCTTTCTCCCTCTCCTGGAAAGTAAGGTCTATGAGAGTGGGATTTGCAGTCCATTTTGTCCACTGTCGTGTCCCCAGTGACCACTGGCCAGTACAGATTAGGCAACCGGACATCTGTTGAGTGAATAAATGTGGGCATAAAAAGCAGGAAGTCCCAAGCTTCTGAACTGGAACACTGGAGTTAGGGCTCCACTGGGCATCTCTAAATCTCACAGGAGTTCAATGGGTGATAGAATCCCAGCTGAAAGGGGTGGACATGCTTCATCTCTCTGTCCCCGTGTCCCCTTTTCCTCATGGTCCAGCCACTTCCATTGGAAGAGGTGGATCAAGCAAATTTCAGGAAATCCCACATGGAGAGCTCTGTCCTAGCCCCTTCACAGAGGCCCAGAGGGCTGCTTCTGAATTTGGCTGTCAAAGGACACTTTTGGACACAAAAGCCCCTCTTGATTAAAGTAGGTCTTTCACTGGGAGTGGATGGGGTCAGAGGTCAAGATGGTGCTAGTCCATATTTTTAAAATGAATCTTGACCCCTACCTCACAGCATACACGAAAATCAACTCCATATGGATTGTAGATACAAATGTGATAGATACGACCATAAAGCTAGAAAAAAGCAGAATATCTCCAAAACTTTTGGGATAAGCAAAGATTTCTTTAAAAGGGACTCAAAAAGCATTTTATTGTGAAAGATAAAAATTGATAAACTGTCCGATATTAAAATTAAGAACTGCTGTTCATCAAAACACACTTTGAAGGGAATGAAGAGAAGCCACAGGGTGGGAAAAGGTATTTGTAGATTATATATCCACCCAAAGATTCATATCTAGGAGATTATATTTCCTACAAATCAATAAGAAAAAAACAGAAAACAAGTAGAAAAATGGGCAAAAGACTTGAATAAGCATTTCACAAAAAGAGGATATCCGACTGGTTGGCTCAGTCGGTGGTGCATGCGACCCTTGATCTCAGGGTTGTGAGTTCAAGCCCCACATTGAGCATACAGCCTACTTAAAAATAATAATAATAAAATAAAGTTTTTTTAAAAAAGAGGATATCCAAATAGCTAATAAACATAAGAAGAGGGGGGCGCCTGGGTGGCTCAGTTGGTTAAGCGACTGCCTTCGGCTCAGGTCATGATCCTGGAGTCCCGGGATCGAGTCCCACATCGGGCTCCCTGCTCGGCGGGGAGTCTGCTTCTCCCTCTCCCACTCCCCGTTTGTGTTCCCTCTCTCGCTGTGTCTTTCTCTGTCAAATAAATAAATAAAATCTTAAAAAAAAAAAAAAACATAAGAAGAGGGGTTCACTTTCACTAGTCATCAGAGAAATACAAAAATTAATAACCACACCTGGGTGGCTCAGGCAGCTGGGCGCCCAGCTCTTGATTTCAGCTCAGGTCGTGATCTCCGGGTCATGAGATCAAGCCCGCATGCATCAGGCTCCTTGCTCAGCGCAAAGTCTGCTTGAGATTCTTCTCCTTCTTCCTCATCCCTCTCCCTGCCCATGTATTTTGCTCTGTCTCGTAAATAAATAAATGAATGAGTGAATGAATGAATGAATGAATGAATTTTTTAAAAGTAAAAACCACAATGCAATACCACCATATGTCCAGCAAAGTGGTTAAAATGAAAAGACAGAGAATAAGAAGTGTGGATGAGGATGAGGACAACTGGAAGTCTGGTGCATTGCTGGTGGGAGTAGAAGCTGATTCAACAATTATTGAGAACTTTTTGGCATTATCTAATAAAACTGAACACACGCATGCTCTGTGACCCAGACATTCTGTTCATCAGCAAATATTCATAACAACCTATGTAGTAGCACAAATTTTGAAAATTCAACAGTAGAATGCAGCAATAAATTGAGGTATATTCACACAATGGACTATTACAAAGTCATGAGAGAGCATGTGCTCTCGCTACCCACAACACTGTAAATGAATCGCACAAACGTAACATTGAGTGAAAGAAGCCAGACAAAAAAGAAGTTTACATACTGAATGGTTTCACGTACATGAAGTTCAAAAACAGGCAAAGCAAATCTGTGGTATTAGAAACTAGTGTGGGGCTCCTGGGTGGCTCAGTCGGTTAAGCGACTTCAACTCAGGTCATGATCTCAGGGTCCTTGGATCAGCCCCACATCGGGCTCCCCGCTTAGCGGGGAGTCTGCTTCTCCCTCTGCCCCTCCCCCCTCCTTCTCCGCTCGTGCTCTCTCTCAAATAAATAAAAATCTTTAAAGACACTAGTGTGGTGGTGACTCTTGGTGGCACAGGTGGGCAGTAAGAGCACAATGTAAGACTCCAAAGTGCTAGTAGTAAATGTTCTGATTCTTCACCTGAGTGTTGGTTACATGGCTGTGTTCAATTTGCAAAAGTTCATCAAGCAGGAAGCTTAGAATTTTTTTTTAAATTTTATTTATTTATTTGAGAGAGAGAGAGAGCATGAGTGGGGGGTTGGGGGTGGAGAAGCAGAGGGACAGGAGAAGCAGGCTCTCTGCTGAGCAGGGAGCCTGATGCAGGGCTTGATCCCAGGACCCTGAGATCATGAGCCAAAGGCAGACGCTTAACCAATTGAACCACCCAGGTGCCCCAGGAAGCTTAGAATTCATACACATGTCTGTATGAATATTATACATCAACAAGAATATTATTTTTAATAGGCATGTTAGACTTTGGGGGAGAACTTGAGCAATGGAGGTAGCAACCCCGAGTGGAGGATGGCCAGGGTAGGGACTGGGGAGCGGACTTCTGGACTTGCCTGTCCTTATAAAGCCCAGTCCTTTCTCCTCTGGCGCTTCAGCTTCCCCTTGGCCCCGGGGGGCCGAGATGCCAGTGTCACTATGGGAAACATAGGAGGGCAGGCAAGGGACACGGATAGGGAGGCAGAAGCCCTGGAATGCAGCCCACCTCGGGGCCCCGAGCCTCCGCAAAATGAAGGGGTTGCTACCCCAGCTGGCTGCAAAGAGCATGCGGCCAGCACAGGCGAATGAACCAGGCCGACGGGTGAGGGCTGCCCCAGCGGAGCTGGCCGCTGTCCTGTCCCATGAGCATCTGCTCAAAGGTATCCAAACCGCAGGGAAAGAGAGAGACAGATGGAAAGCTGGAGCTGAGAGTGTGCCCCAAGGGCATCATCGGACATCCATCTGCCCTTCCCCGCCAGCCCAGGATACCTCTCATGGCCTGAGCCCCTCACTGTGTCCGTGGGAATTCTCATGCTTAAAAGAGACATATTTTTCAATAAGCAAGACCCCTAACAGAAGTCAGTTGCTTCGTCTGGTCTTAGCGCAGACATGGTGATCTATTCCAGGATGGGGGCCTCTGGAGAACCTCCGAGGAGGTGCAGTCTGTCCCCACCGTGGTCGGGCCCTCGGCACCCTAACCTCTTTGTACCCCCCACACACACACACACCACACTACCGGCATTGTCCCTTCTGCAAAACCCAGGTGTTCCTCCGCCCGTCAGCCTGGAATGTCCTCTATCACCTCCCTCCGGTGAGATGGAGCACTCATTTCCTCCCTGACTCCTTCTCCGCCTTCTTCTGGAAGCCCCGCCCCACGCCTATGCCCCGCCCCGCGTGGTTCCCCATCTAGATGCGGAGCTTCTTGGGAGCAGGCTGTGCGTCTGGTTCACCCTTGTGCCTTTGGCACCCGGCACGTAGGAAGGGAGCAATAAATGTTCTCTGAAGGAAGGCAAGGAGGAAGCTTCCTCTAACTGGAGTCGGATTGTATGGGATCCGCTAGGCTCATTCACAGGAAGACAGTAAGCTACTGAATTCCAGGAGTAGTTAATAGAGGATAAATACCTCTGGCTCCTTCAGTGGAGCGTCCAACTCTTGGTTTCCGCTCAGGTGGTGATCTCGGGGTCGTGGGATCGAACCCTCATTGGGCTCCAACCCTCATTGGGCTCCGTGCTTGGCAGGAAGAATGGAGTCTGAGATTCTCTGCCTCTTCCTCTCCCTCTGCCCCTGCCCCCCTCCACTCTCTCAAATAAATAAATAAATCTTTAAAAAAAAAAAAATAGAGGGTAAATACCTTGGCCCCAAGGACTGATCCTGGCATTGATCATGGACTGATGAGGGAAAACGTAGTTCAGCCGGGCCCCCTGAGGGTGATGCGCAGGTGTCACCACATGGGGAATTGTCCCTGCCTGAGACCATTCTACACACCCATCATCCCATCACTGTCAAGGCCCATCGTGTAGCAGACAGTGTGCCAGGTGAGCTGTCCTGTTAAGCCTCCCGACGCCCCCACCAGGTGGCTACTATCACCGTCCCCATTTTACAGATAAGGAAGCTGAGGCACCAAAAGAAAAAGCAGTGTGTCTGGGGGCACAGAACTGTTAGGCCGCGGGGACGTGAACTGGGACTGGCTGAGTCCCCAGCCCAGGTGCTAAGGCCCCAGCCATCCCCAAGGATAGGCCTCTGTCGGGTGACTTAAGAGGTCAGGAATCCAGGTTCATTTAAGGTGAAAGCACTAAGTTAAGGGGAAAGCGTCCACGAAGGCCGAAGGAGGCAGGCGAGGGCAGTAGCCCTGTGTGTATGTGCCCACGCGTGAGCGTGTGTGCAAGCATGTGGGTGTGCGTACATGCATTCGTGCATTTGTGTGCAGATGCCTGTGTGTGCCAGGGCCGAAGGGAGGGGCTTGCCACTTAGGAGAAGGTAATCGATCTGAAGCTTCCTCACATGGTCAGCGTACAGTAAATATTTGCAGAACTGAATTGAAATGCTAAAGAGAGTACTCTACAAATGTGAGGTGTTATTACTATTATCTCCAAATTGCAGGCCTGGGGAAGAGAGGGGCAAGTAGAGAGCTGGTGACAGGGTTAGTTAGCCTCATGTCACCTCCAGACCGCATGGCACGGACTCCCTTACCTGAGCTGGCTGAAGCAGGGATCTTGCAACCTGCGAGGATGACAGCAACAACGACAGTGGTCACTAAGGCGCACGCGGCTGTCTGTATGGGCTGGCCCGGTGCTCAGTGCTTGGCCCGCCCGCTCTCCGTCACTCCTCCCGGAGCAAGAGCCGATGTAGTCCCATTGCACAGAGGACAAAACTGAGGCTCAGAAGGGTGGGCCTGAAAAACGTGTACATGGGTACTTCTCCACCCCAAGGGCACATGACTGGGGGTGCAACGGGCTGAGGAATGCAGAGCGCCAGGACCAAGAGCCGGCCAGCCCCGAGCTAGCCGCTTCCTCTCCCACGAGCTCGGTCTCCTCGCTGCCAGGGGGGATGAACCATCGCTAGAGCAGAGTGGCTGTGTGACAGCATTCGGTCTAATGCCCGCTACCTAGCGAACACTCAAACTGTGAGCTCGTACTGTAACCGCTCTAGTTTTCCCTCGGATCCGACACTCACTTCTTCTCCCACCAGGTAACAAAATCAGACTCAGAGAATTGGTGCACGTTTAGGAATTACCTAGTCCAAACCCCTCTGGGAACCGGTAAGAAAAATGAGGCCCAAAGAACAGCACCAAGGTCACATGGCTGGTCAGTGGCGGGGCCTGGACTGAAACAGATTTTCGGCTCCCAGGCAGGGCCTCTCCGCTCGCCCAGAATGTCTCTGATGGGGACTCGCGGAGCCAGCCTGAGGCTGCAGTGGGGGCCACGAGAGGCAGGGAGGGGGTCAAGGGCCCAGCCCCCAGAGAAGGGGCGGCAGCAAAGCCCGGGGGAGCACAGCCCCACAGCCTCCCACAGTAGATGCCAGACAAGGGGGGCCAAAGAATGGGGCAACCCTGAGGGGTCACAGCTGGCCCAGCAGCTCGTGGGAGATGGTGTGTCATTCATTAAGGCCCGGAGCCTCTCAACCGTCCTCGACTCCTGGGAAGAGGCCCGTCTCCTCTCCCTGCTCACCAACCCCATGAGTCTCACGGTCTTCCACAATCTGAGCCACTGACCAGGACACGGGGAGGGGGTGGGGGGGGAGATCTTGAACCCCATGCTGGCCCCCAGCACTCTTCCTTGCCCCGATCACCCCTTCCTAAGGCCTCTGCCCTCCTCCTCAGCTCCAGTTGGTCCCTCCTGACTACCACGGAAACAAGAGCCCACAAAACACCCATGTCAACGTGCCTCCTCCCTGGAGGTCCAAGGCCTTAAAACTTAATAGTCTCTCAAATGCCGTAACGCTAGAGGGGGCTTTTATGGACTCAACAGGGATACCATTATGAAGGGCCTTAGCAGCCTGAAGTGGGCAGCCCGAAGTGGGCCACCTGCCCCCAGCCCCTCACCTGTACTTCAGGGACCTTGAAGAGGCCCCTCCCCCATGGGGGCCACGAGCCCCCCATTCCTAGTTCCCAACCAGCCAGGTCCTCTGCGTTCTGACAAGGTTATTAGGAATAGTTCGCCGCAAACAGGGGCCTAGTGGGAGGTTGGGACCCCGCTGGCCCTGGCTCGATTGAAGCTAGACAAGTGGGGGGGGGGTCCGGGGAAATATCTTGGTGACTAATGAGCGGGCAATTGAAAGCTCCTTCGTGTCAATGGGGAGCAGATGGGGAAGGAGGGGATTCCTGCGGCCTGGCCCCAGAGGTGTGGGTGGCTGGGAGGGAGGGGGAGATGGGGGAAGCATGTGGAGTCAGCAGGTGGGGGAGGGGGAGGGAAGGGAGGCCCAGCCGGCTGTCACCCATGGAGCAACAGATCCGGGGCAGCAAGAGCAGGGGCTGGGCAGTGGGCTGGGGTGAGGCCACCAGCTTTATTTTCGTCTCTTCCCAGAGCCATATTTTTCTACTTCCTCTGTCATTCCCCCACTCAGGATCTCCTTGTCTGGCCTTGCCCTGCCCTCTTCCCCCCTTCTTCCTCCCTGTTCCCCCTTCTCGGGGCCCTTTGCTCTCAGTCCTGGAAGACCACAAATGGGGATTCTGCCCCGTCTTGGGTCTCCCGTATGAGTGGGTGGCCCCCCTACCCCCACCCAGTAAATAAAATAGGAAACAACCCTAACCAAAATACCCTGGCTGACTTGCCAACAGACACACACACTGACACTCACACTTAGCACAGGCACACACGCACGCACGCACACACACACACACACGGGCACACTCACACATATTTTCTTCATTACCTCCTCTAATACTGTCTTTCTTCCATCTTGAGTTCAATGTTGTTTTTTGTGTCTTTTCGACCCTCCCCCTCCACTTCCCCTCAATTTATTCCAGCTGTGAAAACCTTTTTCCCATCTCCTCTGTCACCCCAGCAGATAGGTGAGTGGCAGGCAGAGGAGTCCGCTCCGCGGCCACTGTTGGTAATCGATGCCAGATGTTGAGCTGGCCCCCAGCCCGGCTCCTGCATCTGGGTGTGAAAGGCGAGCTGCAGCCCAGGCCTGGGTCTTGGTGGGCTCAGGGAACATGGGGGTGGGGCGGTAGGGGGGCTGCTGGGCCCAGGGGCTGGGTGCAGAAGAGAGGGTGCGGGAGCCCCTTGGAGGAAGGTGGCCACCCAGCAGTTTGGCTGGGATGTGAGGCTGGGATGAGAGAAGCCAGGACAGCCCAGAGACAAGACACCGAGAGCAGGCTTCCCTTGGCCCCTTGTCAGCCATTTTACTTCCTGGGGGTAAAGGGTTTGCTGCTGCTGGTGTTTATAAATGTATGTATTTGGTAAAATACAAAAAGCCAATTAAACACTGGAATTCTCCACGAATATCCTACTATTAATGCTCCTGAAACCAGCTAACATTCATGGAGTATTTTAGGTGCTTTCTGAGTCATTGCACATGAATTCACTCATTCTCTTGATTAATTTTTCACAACAATCCCATGAGGTAGGGAACATAACAGTCCCCACTTTACAGATGCAACAAAAGAGGCCTAGAGCATAAAAATGGCCCATCGAGAAAGTGATGGCAACAAGATTTGAACCCAGATGGTCTGACTCCGGAGACTACATTAGGCTCTCAGGGAAGACTTTAAAATATGAAAAGGTCAGAGCTAGAAGGAACCTGGTCCACACCCTTTCCTAAAGGAGGAATGGAGGTCCAGAGAGGAGAAGTGACTTGCCCAAGGACACACAGTGAGTTGGACCCAAAGCAGGGCTGAATTCCAGAACTCATGGCCCCTGTTCAGACCCCTTCATACAACACCACAGTTCTGACTCAGACTCAGGGCTGCATACCCTTGGCCAAGAGCCAGGCTTCCTGGAGGAAGTATCTTCCATAGGGCTTGGGATGAGATGAGGACCAGAGACTGGCAGAGGGGAAGAGGAAGCCCTTTCAGTGGAAAGCATTCTGTTCAAAGACCAGTGTGTGTGTGGAGACCAACACCAAGGTGGGGCTGGCAGACAGCATTAATTATGTCTCTATTGCTGGTCACTGGTGTCACAAAAGAGACTTAGAGCCAAACTCTGCCAAGAAAGAAAGAGAGAGGGAGGGAGGGAGGAAGGAAGAAGAGAGAGAGAGAGAGAGGAAGGAAGGAAGGAAGGAAAGAAGGAAGGAAGGAAGAAAGGAAGGAAAGAAAGAAAGAAAGAAAGAAAGAAAGAAAGAAAGAAAGAAAGAAAGAAAGAAAGAAAGAAAAAGAGAAGGCAAGTGAGGGCTACCATGAGGGGCAGCAGTATACTATTTCACATAAAGTGGCAAGGTGATGTTTGAACAGACCACTGAAGAGGCAAGGGAAGGAGCCATGTGAACATCTGGGGTAAGAGTGTCGCAGGCAGAGGGACAGGAAGTGCAAAGGCCCTGAGGCAGGAGTGTGCTTCTCTGGCTGTGTCCAGAGCACAGGGAGCAAGGGAGAGAATAATGGGAGGCAAGTCAGAGGAGGGAAGGGGACAGATCATGTAAGGCTATTATAAGGGTCTAGCTTTTTTTTTTTTTTTTTAAGATTTTATTTATTTTTTTGAGAGAGTGAGAGCACAAGAGAGGGGAGGGAGAAGCAGACTCCCCACAGGAAGCCCAATGTGGGGCTCGATCCTGGGACTCCGGGATCATGACCTGAGCCGAAGGCAGATGCCCAACCCACCCAGGGGCCCCTAGGGGTCTGGCTTTTATTCCCAATGCAGTGGCATGCCGTGGAGGGATTCTGAGCAGAAGGGAGACACAGGACCAGAAGGGCAGCAGCGGAGGTGGGGAGAAGTGGTGGGATTCTGGATGTATTTTGAAATTAGAGCCGACCTGATTTCCTAAAAGTTGGGTGTGGATGTGAGAGAGAGCCGTCAAGTCTGACTCTTGTTTTCTTGGCCAGAGGAACTAGAAGGATAGAGCTGCCTTTGCTGAAGTGGGAAGACTGCAGAAGGAGCAGGTTTGGGGCAGATCAGGAATTTGCTCTGGAACCCACTGAATTCAGGGAGGCTCTCTCAGTGCTGCGATGAGTCATATTGGAGACTGAGGCAACACCACCAATTCGGGAAAGATCCTGTCTTTATTTAAAATTGTGGTAGCTTGTTCATCGTGGATTTTTTTTGGCATTCATTTTGATTTTTTAAGATTTTTTTTAAGATTGTATTTATTTATTTGAGAGCGAGAGTGAGCATGAACTGCGGGAGAGGCAGAGGGAGAGGAAGAAGCAGACTCCCCACTGAGCAGGGAGCCTGATGCCAGGCTCGATCCCAGGACCCTGGGGATCATGACCTGAGTTGAAAGGAGACACTTAACCAAGTGAGCCACCAGACGCCCCAATTTTTTAAGATATCACATCAAAATATTATTTATCTTGGTTCCTGAGGTTTAGGACCCCCACTTATATTTTGTATCCTCATCTGGGCCCTGCCTGTTTCAGAGATCCACACGGCATGCAGGGGTTGGGCCAACCTCCCTCGATTCCCAGACATTCTGTGTCCACAGTGAACAAGAGGTCCCCCGAGTGGCATCTGTGGCAGGAATGTGACCTGAAGGGTAGCTGCCTGCAGTCAGGAGGTGGTCCGGAATGGGGACCGTGGCCAGGGTGGGCCAGGAGAGGCGTTCGTTCTGATGTGTGGCTGGCTGACCTAGAAGCAGCCAGAAGGGTGTGAGTCCATCAGCTCACCGCGCCCCACCCGGGGCCCCAGTGATGGATGGCATCTGTCTTCTGCTTTATTAAACTCACGCCGCTCCGTTCAGCCCTGGATTTGCAAACGGCTTAATAAGCATTTGGAAGGGATCGGGGGAGGGAGGCTGGGATTTCAGGGGGTTACCAAGACCCAGACAGGAAACGGCTTGCGCCCAGAGTGGGCCCCAGAAGGGAGTCAGGTGTCCGGGTGGGCGATTGGGGGGAGTATTTGGTTTCACTTGGGAGCCCCAGAGGAGGGGGACTACGGGCCTTTGGTGACACCCCTCCCCCAGCACTGTTGTTCCCGCGCACTAGGAGTTTCTGGCACCCAGAGGGGCTTTCTGGACACTTTGGGAGGGCGAGGGGTTGCAGGGACTGACCAGGGATGGGGGAGGGGAAGGGGCGGTCCCTGTCCTCTAGGAGTTCCCAGCGGCAGGGGACAGTAGATACAGAGAACTGACCCCCCCACACACACACTCCCTTCCCACTTCTGAACTTGTACAGACTCCCTAGCATGTGCCACGGTTTGGAAGCGTGTGTACAACCCCTGGCGTTGGCGCTGAGTGTGGGTACCTGCTGCCCCTTCTCTCCTGAATGAGGCTGGAAGCCCCCAGGGGCAAAGAGGGGTACGCCAAAGCCATCTGCTCTCTGCACACGCAGCTTGCACACCACTGCCTCGGTGAGATGCGGGAGCCAGTTCACACGGGCGGGCCGGGGCGGACTGCAGGCCACCATCCCGGCCCCCTGGCAGGTGAAGGGCCCCGTGGTAGCTTGGAGCGCCCTGGTGGGAGTATTCACACCATGGAAACTTGTGAGCGCTTTTTTTTTTCCCCTCTTGGAGGGCCAGCTGTTGACATTTACCTGTGGACCTCTGCCCCACCCACTCTTCCCCCAGCAAGCCTGCCCTTCTTCTCGGAAAGGCTGTGGGGCTCCTTCTGGAAGGTGGCGACTGGGACCGTGAGTCTTATTAATAAGGACGGGACCCAATATGATTAAGTCTCAAACGTCCAGACTCAAATCATGGCTCGACCACTGAATAGTTTGTGATTCACAATGGTCTTTGGTTAGATCTTGGAGGGGTTGTTCTGAGATTTAAATGAAGTAATCCTTGAAAGATGCTTTAGAACAGGGCCCGTGAACAGTAAGTAGCCAACAGATGTCAGTCCTTGCTGTGGGTCTGCGGTGATGCTAATTACCTTGTCCTAACTTCAGCGTTACCACCACCCTTGACGGAGATACTACTGTTATCCCCATTCTATAGATAGGGAAAGTGAGGTTAACGTATGTTTATCCTTTCCTGAGGTCACGTAGTGACAGAGTGGGGATTTGAACCCAGGGCTGTCATGGTCTTACAGCCCTGCTCTCTCGCTGTGCCACTGGACCTATCCAACATGGCAATGGGGCTGGGGATTTCAGTAATGGCGGAAGTGGCCCTTGGTTTTCTTCCTCTCTCCGTCTTGCCAGCAGCAAAAGTAATGGATCCTCTTCCTGTGCGACCCCAAGAAGAAGCCTCCTCAGAGCCCTGTCCCCCCGCACGTCACCTCCACACCTGCTCCTCCTGAGGCTGGGAGCTACCTTCTCCAGGAAACCCACACTCCTCTCTGGCATTTGCTGTCTACCTCTCTTCCAGCTCACTACCTTTGTCTCTGGGTTGATTTCTCGCCTGTCTCTCCTTCTCTCTCTCCGCATCTCCCCCTGCCCAAGCTCCATCTCCACCCTGGTCCTCCCAAGCTATGGAAACCTGCTCCAGAGCTGCCTGGCTCCACAAGGGGCCAAGGCCAAGGTCCGCAGAGCCAGTCCCAGGGAGGTCAAGGGCTCAGCAGCTTCCCTGCAGTGTCCCTTCAAAGTCTCCTTTTTATTTATTTATTTTCTTCTGTTTCTTGACAATTTTACCATCTCTTCTTCCCTTTTCTCCCTCCATTTCCTTTCTTCTCCTCACCCCTGTTGGTCTCTTTGGTATCTCCTTCTGTATGTCTTCTGTCCTTCCATCTCTCGCTCTGCTTTTGTCTCTCTCTGGGTCTGTCTGCCTGGTGACAAGTGTGTATGTGTGTGTTTCTCTGTCTCTTTGTTTTTTGGGGGATGTCTGTGGGTCTGTCTGTCTCTCCTCCCCCTGTCTCTTCCTTTCCCCAACATCCTAGAGTCAGGGGGCGGGGGGCTCCCCATGTCTCAGAGTCTAGCTCTATCCACCTCAGTGCCTTTCCTGCTGTGTGTGTGTGTGTGTGTGTGTGTGTCTGTCTGTCTGTCTGTCTGCCTTTGACTCTGTGTGTCTGTCTTCAGGGCTGTCTCTCCGGGTCTCTCTCCAGCAGCATTTTTTAGGGCTGCACTTTGGAGGCTCCCGGAGGAGACCCCCACTCACCCCTCCCAAAGTTCACTGCCTTGTCAAACGGAGCTAATCTCTTCTGGGAGGAAAAAGCCTCATTCAAACTGGGGGGCGGGGGGAGCAGAGGGGGAGGGGGAGGTCTCCTTGGCTGCAGCCTGAAAACACCCTGGCCCATAATACCCCTTTTGTTCTAGGCTGGTGGGAGGGGGTGGGCGGTGGAATGAAAGAGGGGGGATATTAAAGGAGCAGGTGAAAGACATGTGTCTTCAGCAGCCAGAGATAAGCGCTTACCCCCTTCTAATCTGACTGAGGCCTATTATCTTCCCGCCACAGTCATTACTATTAATATTAAACACCCCCAACCCAGCTAGAAAACAACCTGAAGGGGCTGACTCCCAGCCCCAGACAATTCTGGGGTGGGGGAGACCCTGCCCTGACACCTCTTCTACAGGACTTGACCACCTCCTCGGTCTCCCCAGACCCCAAGCCCCCTTGAACTTCCCCAGGACCTCCAGCCCCCAAGAGCCCCCCCTTCTTCTGCCCCTCCCCCAACCCACCCAGTAGCCTCTCCTATCACCAATGCTTTCTCTCTCCAGTGGACACCCCGTTTCAGCTTCATTTCTAGAGGTATCTCTGTGCCACAGCCCTCTTCTCTGCACACCTCAGTATAACCTGATGTGTTAGAAGCCTGTAGAGGTTTATTCCCCTGACTGTGACATCTGACAGAGTTGGATTTGCATTCCAATGCCAGCACTGACAGGCTGGGTGAACTTAACCCTCTGAGCCTCAGTTCCTCACCTGTAAAATGGGGACAAGTTATAGCCCCTGTGACATGGGGCTGTTGTCAGGATTATAAGAAACAGAAGGACTCTTCATATATACCCTTAGCGCATTTTAACGGCTCAAAAACGGATCACGGTAACTGTTGTTACTTGGACGAAAAGCAACCCAGAGCAGCAGGTCTCCCCACTCATCCCTTCACCAAGCCACCGAACAATCACTGGGCCCCTATGCCATGCCAACCTCCATGTGGAGCACTGGAAATATGGGGGTGGAAAAAAAAATTCCTGCCTCCAAGAATTCACAAACTGGTGACAGCAAGAGACACAAACAGGTAAATGCATCATTGCAGTGCTCAGTAATATGAAACAGAAGAGAAGTTCATACAAAGAGCTTTGGGATCGGGGGACAATGAATTCCCCCTTGGTGGGTGATGTTGTGTCTACACGACCGAAGGATTAATTGCCTATTCGGTATCTACAAGGTGGTGAAGCCAGTTATCACTGTACTCGTGTCTATGGTTAGAGCTCTCAAGAGGAGAAAGTCATTAGGCTTCTGCCAGGAGTGGCAGACGTTTGGCTGGGGGTCATCCGTCGGGGGGGGGGGGGCGGCCTGCCCTGCTCCCAGGACCCTGGTGTGCTGGGGCTGGCCTCAGGAGCCTGCAGACACAGGAAGGAGGGAAGTGAGAGCTGATGTTTGCTAAATGTCTTCCTCTGAGACAGGCACCGGGCTGGGTGTTTCAGTATCCCGTCACTGACTCCTTACTCCCGCCGCTCTAGCCAGCGGGGCATCGTTGTACCCATTTTACAGGGGAGCAAAGAGGCTCACAGAGAGGATGCGACTTTCCTGACCGCTCACTGCTGGAAAATGGAAGAATGCATCTTCGTCTCTCTGCCTCCAAAATCCATGGTATTTCCATTCCCAGTGTATCTCAAAGTACCAACCCCAACTCCGTCCTTATCATCAGAGAAGCTTGAAAAAATATGCAGGGGGTGGGGAGGGGGTTGGATGAGGAAAAGAGCCTGCTTGCAAACCCTGAACTCTTTTGACATCATCTGTTTTATCTTAGAAGTCTATATGAATT
Organism: Mirounga angustirostris; assembly: GCF_029215605.1. Taxonomy (NCBI): domain Eukaryota; kingdom Metazoa; phylum Chordata; class Mammalia; order Carnivora; family Phocidae; genus Mirounga; species Mirounga angustirostris. The sequence continues at coordinate 37,748,518 of NW_026991716.1, forward strand.
TTGACTTTTACTCCATAATTTAGCTATGTGTGCTATATATAAAAATGTTTTAAAATGTCTTTAAAAACTTTCCCCCAAAAAATCTTGGACTAAAATTTGAGGCTCCAGAAAGGCAAGCCAATTTTATTCTGTTTTTTTTTTTTTTTTCTTAAGTTTTATTTATTTAACCAATCTCTACACCCAGCGTGGGGCTGGAACTCATGACCCCTAGATCGAGTCGTCAGGTGCCCCTATTCTATTCCTCCTCTTTTCCCTATGGGAGGGTACTTGTTGTTTGTGTCTGTTTGTGTTGTTTGTAGCCTTGCCCACTTTTTGCTGCTGTTGTGTTCCATTTCCGAGACTTATTTATTTTATAACTGGAAGTTTGTAGCTCTTAACCCCCTTTATCTATTTCACCCACCCCCCACCCCTCCCCTCCGGTCACCACATTTGTTCTGTGTCTAAGAGTCTGCTTGTTTGTTTGTTTGTTTGTTCATTTGTTTGTAGCCCTGTCCACTCTTAGTGATGGTACCCCCTTCCTTCACAGAATCGATGCTCCCCCATTCCCTGCACTCCCATGGGGCTGCCAATCACAAGTCCCCATTCCACCACGTGAGCCCAACTGAGCCAATCATTGCACACCATTTTCCTAGCCACTTGATTTGTCTAAGGGGTGGGCCCATGACTCAAGCTAGGCCAATAAGAGTCTTCCTCTAGGATTTTTTTTAGACAGAGGGTGTTGATAGTCATACGCGTTCTCTCTCCTCTGAGATGTGAGCATAAAATTGTCAGTTGCCAGTCTCTTCTACCCACCTCTCCCTGTCCTCCAGCAAATGAGAAGCCCTGACCTCCCTGTCCCTCCCCACTCTCAGTAAGGGGGACAAAAGAGGTCATCATCCACCAAAAAACTTAGCCAAGATATGGGTGAGGTCAAGAAAACTGCGAGAAAGAAAGCTGATGGTATCTTTTGAGGCCTGACAACCTCTAAACTGTGCCTACACCTCCACCTCATGTGTGTGTGCACGCATACACATAACACTCCTTCCTGGTTGAGTCAATAAATCTCTTCCTTTTGCTTTAACTATTTGGGGGTAGGTTTCCATCACTTGTTTGCAAAGGAGGACCTCCTAGAACACTCAGTTCCTCCCAGCTCACCAACATCTGCAGGCAAGAGAAGGAGCAAGGGCCCAACAGGCTTTGGGATTAAGAAAGTTCCATTTATATGTGACACAGGTGTCACCTTCTCCCACCAGGGACTTCCAAGGGCTCTCCCTCAGTTCTGGGCTGGAAAGAACCAAAAGCAGAGGGATGACAGGGAATCTATTTTTTTTTTTTTAAGATTTTACTTATTTATTTGAGATGGGGGGGAGACAGCATGAGTGGGGGGAGGGGGAAGCAGATTCCCCACCAAGCAGAAGCCCAACTAGGGGCTGGATCCCAGGACCCTGGGATCATGACCTGAGCCCAAGGCAGATGCTTAACCAACTGAGCCACCCAGGCGCCCCAGACATTCTAATCAGAGAGCTCTCTGCTGTCTTCAAGGACAACGGACCCTGCCTTGTCTGTGTAGATTCATGCATGCTGTGTGGATTGTGTACTGGTTAAGAGCCCAGACTCTAACCAGACTGCCCAGGATCAAGTTCCGGCTGGCTTACTAGCTATGTGACTTTGAGCGAGTTGCTTACGTCCTTTGGACTTCAATTTCCTCGTCCTTGAAATGGGAAGGATTCTATGAATCAATGCATGTAAAGTGCTTAAACCATTCCTGGCACATAGTAAGCACTCAATAAATCTTAGCTGTGATTATTATATATTAATGCTGTGTGTGTGTGTGTGGCCTCTTCCATCTCACTAGGAGTTCCCTGAGGGCGGGAGACTTGCCTTGTTCATCTTTGAAGGCCCAGGTTTATTGAAAGGATGCTTAAAAGATGTTTGTTAGCCGAGTGAACAGTAAATGAATGAAGGTTGGCTGGCTAAACACTCTGAGAATTCCAGTCTTGATTTCTGTCCTTAGGGTATCTCAATAGCCCCACGTGGGTAATCAGCAACTTTCCCTTCTCTGCCCCCAGAGGGGCACTTTGTCAGGCAGAAGAGGTCTTGTCACAGAGTAACAACAGAAGCAAAAGCAGTCAGCCCTGCCCTGTGTCCAAGGCTCTGCCACAACACCCACAACACTGTGGGGTAGACAAGACAAAGGCCTCCCTTAGCCCATTTTACAGATGAGTAAACTGAGGATTAGGGCAGTGATATGACTTTCCAAGGAAAAGTCCCAGCTGAGGCCAGAGCCTGGTCACCAGACTTGGGTAGATCTCTGTCAACCTCTGTCAACCATATCCCAGGGTTCAGATCTCTCTGTTTCCCTCCTGATGCAGGGGGTAGGGGGAGTGGGGGGTAGAAGGGGGGGCAGGCAACAAGGCCTGGGCCATGCAGCATTCAGCACATCATCTCGGTCCATGTGGTCCAGGCAAGAGTAGAGGAGCTAAAAGCAGATGACTATGAATTCATCTTGTACAGCCCAGCGGGAGGGTGGTGGGGAGGAAATATATGTACAGCCCAGCGGGATATATGTACAGCCCAGCGGGAGGGTGGTGGGGAGGAAAGGGGAAGCCCAGAGCCCGGGCGTGACAGTGACTCCAGATCACACAATGGCCCATTGTGCCCCCCCCAACCACGGCCCCCCTCCTTCTCCACCACACCCAGCACACAGTGTCCTGTTTACCTGCCTCCAGGACCTGGCTCCATCTCAGGTGCCTCTCCAGCTGGGCCTACGCACACGCATTGCCAAACCCTCTGCCCATGAGCCTCGGCCTGGCAGGAGCACGCCTTCCTGGGGACTCCCCCCAGCCTTTGTCCTACCCCACACCCTGCTACCCCAACATGGACACTTCCTCTCGGCTCATAGCACAGCGCCTGGCACACAGTAGGCTCTCTGGAAATGGTTTCTGACCATTATAAGTGGTTCCCCCCCCCCCCCCATGACGATAACAGCCTCCAGCACGGGGCCTCTGCGAAGGAAGAGCTCCTCCCTGCCTCAGAGGTGGGAGGGGGTATTGTGGAGGAGGTGGGTTGGGGGCTCAATGTCAGCTAGACTTAGAAAAGGCTTGCTTTCCTGCCCCCTTTCCTGAGCCCCAGATTCTGAGGGCGAGGGAGTAGCAGGGGAATAGCGAGCCTGCCAGTCTCTGGGGACAGAAGACCCATATTAGGTGCTCTCTTGGTCCAACTGAGATGCCATTCTCCCACTGTCTCCGAAGTCAGAAGTCAAGGGTCAGGGCACCACCAAGACCTTCAGGGACAGACTCCCAGCTACGAGGACAGATGGAGAGGCATGGTTCCTCAGGCCCAGGTTCTGTTTGGGGGGTCAAGAAACTAGGTAGAGGTGAGAGGGGGAAAGCCTGGGGAGGGAGTCAGTTCATCCACACATTCTCTAGGCCCTGAGACTGTGGCAGAGGAAGGGGAGGAGAAAGAAAAAGAAGAGGATAGCCAAAGGGAGCAGGAAGGGAGAAAGGGAGGGGGGGCACCACAGAGAAAATACAAAAGGCAGGCCAGAAATAGGAGAGCAGAAAATCATACCCTCAGATGACCAGGCTCCAGAAAGGAAGATGAGGTTCCCCCCAGCTCAAAGGAGAAGCTGACATAAACCCCAAGGGCTGTAGGGGAGCTTGGAAAGCATCCAGTCCAACCCACTCATTTTATTTATGAAAAGTCCAAGGCCCAGAGAGGGAACATGTCTTGCCCAAGGACACACAGCAAGTCAGGACTCAACCCAAACCAGAGCCACAGCATAGTGGCTCCGGGCCAGAAGACACTTCTTGATTTTCTGCTGAGCAGCAAAAACGGCCTTCAGATGGTCCTGCTCTGCTTGGCTTCCAGAACAGCCATGCCGGCTGACCCAGCCCATAACCAGGTATCAGGGAGGAGACGGCACATCCAGGCCCATCACCCACCGGGCCCAGTATTGTCTACCTAGTGGCAATTGAGCCAAGGCTGGACTGGCTTTCTATTTTACTGATCCATTTATGCCACCACTTCCTCTGTGGGCCCAGCACGGTGCCCGGTCCTCAGGCTCGGGCGGGGGTGGGAGGGCAGACAAACGGACAATGGCAGGGAGGCTCCAAGGTGGTCTGCCCACATCCTTTGGGAGAAAGACAGTTAAGGTGGACATTCGTTCAGAGCTTATCAGAGGCCACCTGCTTGTCCTCTCTTATCCCATTGGATCCTCACAAAGCCGTTACTATTGTTAGTCCCACTTTTCAGATAAACTGAGGCTCGAAGAGGCTAAGAAGCCTGGGATCCCATAGCTGATCTGGCAGCTTCCTTGGCAGAGCAGGAAGTTGAACCACACCAGCTGGCGTCAGAATCTTTGTTGTTTGGGCTTTGTTTTGGGTTTTTTTTTTTTAAGATTTATTTATTTATTTATTTATTTGAGAAAGAGAGAGAGAGTGAGTGCTCACGAGCCCAGGGAGGGGCAGAGGGAGAGAATCTGAAGCCAGCTCCCCACTGAGCATGGAGCCCTTGGTGGGGCAGGATCTCACGACATCCCCCGGGGATCATGACCTGAACCAAAACCAAGAGTCAGCCGCTCAACCGACTGAGCCACCTGGGCGCCCCCAGAATCCTGTTCTTAACCATTAGACTGTACTACCCCTAGGATGAACTTCAAGTGCTAGAGTCATGAGCCCCTCCAGCACCCCCATGGGCCCATCACACCCCTCCTTCCATCCCAGGCAAGCCGAGTCAGTCCCTTCTCTGGGCACACCCTGAAGCTGTAATAAATATGTCACTTGGGCCCTTATTTTCTGCCTTGTCTTAGAATTGACTGTTGGCATGTCTGTCTCCCTGGCAAGTTTAAAGGGCAGAAATGGTCTTCGATCATCTCTGAACCCCCAGTGCTTAGCACAGTGCCTGACACATGGCAGGTACTCAACGACTGCTTTCTGAATGAGTGTAGCTGGAAGATGTGACATCCCCATATGAACAGAAAGTAAGTCCCAGTAGAGGCTTAGGCCCCCAGGGGCAAGGAGTCTGATGCATCTCCATCTCCTGACTCCAGCACACTGCCTGGCATACAGTAGGTGTTCCTAATTGTCTGTTAGACTGAGTACAGTCGATATGGACTATGCCTCAGATATGAGCCTTCTGTGGGTCTTCAGGGTGGGCTCGGGAAGTCTGGGACTGCATCTGGATTGGGGTCAGAACTGAGGGTCTCTCCCCAAGAAGTCAGAGGCCCAGCCAGGCCTCCGTGAGAGCCTGCAGAGGCCTGGGATTCAGGGCGCCAGGGACAGCTATTCCTGGGGACTCTGCCAAGACTCAGAGCTGGGGGTGGGGGGGCCGGGGGGGCTGGATCCAAATGAAGAGGAGTGGGCAGGCTGGAGTTGGGGTACCTTCTCCAGCCTCTTCTGTTTGCAGGTGCTTGAGGACAGTGCCCCCAGCCTACAAATGTCCCTGCTAACCTTGTACAGCTATTGCCAGGAACAGGGGAGGGAGCAACAAATGGCTGCGCCTTGGGCTCCAACATCTAGAAGAGGAGCCAGGGCAACTAAGAGATGGACAGAGAGAGGTGAGGAGAGAGACCCAGGGAGGCCTCTGGCGAGGAGCGGGAAGGTTTCTGAGGAAGGAAGTCTGTGTTCTCCACAAGTCATGCCTCTGGCAGCAACCCCACTGGGCTAGGGTCCCGGGGATTTATTGACTAATCCTCAAATGATACACTCTCCCTGATTTATTCTCTCTCCCGCTAGCGCCCTCACAAGATCCCATTGTCTTCAGACACTGCTGGCCCAGGGCCTCCACGTCGGGGCCTCCTGCCTCCCATGCACTTCCGGGGTGGGGGGAGGGGGGGAATGGAGGCTCCCCACCACAGGGCACCGACCCCTTCGCTTTGCTCTCCCTGCCTGAGGGTCAGGCTGCCGGGCCACCAGGCAGTGCCAGGCACAAGGGTGACGGCACCTAGTCAACTCAAGGAGCTGCCGGTGAGCAGGGTGACTGCTGGCGTTCGCTCAGGCTCAGGCTGTCGCTGGGCGAGTCTGAGGGGTGAGGCAGGGGCGGCTGGGGGAGTGCCACCAAGGAAGTGGGTGTCAGGGTGCTGAGCCAGGGGGCAGAGTAAGGTCAGAGTGGAGGTTTTCACTGATCCGAGTGGGCGGGAGTGAAGAGAATTCATAAAAAGTTTCTTTCTTCTTTAATGGTCTTTCCCCCCGCCCCCCCCCCATCCGAGGGCCCCGGGCGCGGGAGGTGAGGGAAGACAGGGCGGGGGCAGGGCAGGCCCTCCACAAGTGACACTTAATTCCCGGTCTGGACTGAGCCGGCGCTTGAAAGCAGCTAAATTAGCAAAACAGAAGTCAACTGTCGATTGCTTCATTGGAGGATTAAGTGTGATAAATGGGGGGTTTGTTCGCTCCCAGGTCCAGATGTTGTGTCTAAGTGAGGGTTTTTTCAAGTTTTTTTTTTTCTTTTCTTTTCTTTTTTTTTTTCTTTTTTTTTTTTTTACATTCTTGGCCCAGGGCCCATATATATTTTGGATACTGCTGGGAGTATATAATATCATTGGAAAATGATGCGGTCTGCTAACCTTTTAAATAACATTTCCTCCCTCCTCTATTTTCTAATAGTTTGTTTTTCTTTCCATGTTTGCCTTTTATTGGGGGAAATTTTTTTTGGAAATTAATGAGGCTCAAGTTTGGAGACCAAAATTTAAAAAAAAATTTTTTTAAGAGAGGAGTGTGAGCGGCAGAGGGGTGTGGAATGAGGCTGGGCGGGAGGAGGACTGCTCTTTGTATCTTTTAAAACTTTCCTGGTTTGATTTTTTTTCTTCTTCTTCTTTTTTTAATCTTCCAGCGGAGGCTGCCCGCGGCCCTCCGGCGGGGCAGCGCAGTGGCGCGCGCGGGCAGGGAGCCCGGGACTCTCCGCGGCGCCCGGCGCCCGCTCGCCCAGCTCGGGGCCTCGGGGCTGCGCGCCGCCGGCCTCCGGGAAGAACCTGCCATTCCCCCTGCCGCCCGGCCCGACGTGAGACGGGGTGGGGGTGGGGGCGCCTCCTTCCTGAGTGAAACCTACGGAATCCGGCAGGAATTCGGGCCTCCCAGATTTAAGAAAACAAACAAAGGAAAGATTGTCAGAGAGGGGCCGCCAAGAGCCGCCGGGCCGCCGCGTTGCCCTCCGCGCTCACCCCGGGGGCGCCCGGGCCTCCCGGCGGGGGCGAAACACGAGGCTGGGGGGGTTGGGGGGGCTCCCCCGGGTGGTCCCCGGTGGGCTTCCCTGCCCTGGGCCTGGCTAACCTGCCATCCCCCTGCCTCAGGGCGCCAGGGAAAGGAGAGTGCCGCCGGAGTGGCTGCCTGGTGAAGGGGGGGCCCTGCGGGAGTCTTTTGGGGGGCATCCCTCCGCTGCAAGCCCCCGCAGAGCCCCACCCCGCACCCGCCCGCAGCGTCCAGGTTTGGGGGTGAAAGGTGAACTCGGTGGCTCAGGTTCCTTTGGGGGCGAGGGCTCTTCCTCCGCGCAGCCACCTAGGTTCCTCGCGGCCAGGACTAGGTCCCCGTGCGGGCGGGCCCAGTCTAGGAGGACTCTAGGAAGAATTATAGAAAGTGCGAATGGGAGATGAAGGTTCTGTAAAACAAGACGGGTGGACACCTGTAACGCAGCAGCGACCTGGCGGTAAACATATGGGTCTCATGGGCCCGGTTCTCGACTCTACTACTCTCAGGTCGGCGCCCCCTGCCTCTGTTTCCCTGTCTTTTCATCTCTCGGCGTCCGTCTCTCGCGCCCTCTCTTCTGTCTCTGCCTCCTCCTGAAACGGAAAGCGGCTCAGTGTTTCTGCTTTCCCCTTTGTCTCTGTAGCTCTGTCTCTTTCTGAGAATGTCTCTGTCCCTTTCCGTCTGCCCTCTCTCCGTGTGCCTCTGTCTCTGAGCCTCCCTCGCGCGATCGCTCTGGCTCTCTGGCCCTCTTTCCCCCTCCCCATTCCCCTCCGTCTCCGCACCCCGCCCCCGCCCTAGGTAGTTCAGCGGACGGGCCCCCGGCCAAGGCCGCCCCCGGCTGGGCCTTGCCCGCGCTGACAGAGCCTCGCGCCCGCGGCCCAATTAGCGCGCGGCGCGAGGGACGCGGCATCTGGAATTGCGCTGCGCTCACGGCCAAGGCCGATTGTTTAGTCTGCGCGGCGGGGCGGGCGGCCCGCGCGGTGGCCCCACATCTGGAGCCGTGGCCAGACGGCCCTGCTGGCGGCTGGCCGGGGTGCGTGTGCATTTTTAACTCTGGGATTTGCTGACAAGTTAAGAAGTCAGAAAGTCAGTGGCGGCGGGAACTGGCGAGGCGCGCGAGGAAGGGAGGGGCAGGCCCGAGGCCCGGGCGCACAAGCCGCCAAGGAGACACGCTCCCGGGGCGCGCACCGCCGCTTGGCGCTCTGGCCCTGCGTGGCTTTCCCCGAACCTGCCCCCACCCGCAGCTGCCGAGCGCCACCGCCGCGTGCCGACTTTTCTTCCGGATTGCTTCCCCCCATCCTCTCCCACTTGTCCTTCCTCTTCATTAATTAAGTGGCTGAATTATCCCGAAATCCCACACTCCCCAGCTGGTCGGAGCTCCTTGGAGGCCAGCCTCTGAGGGGGAAGCCTGGGAATCTCAGGGCTCCCACGCTTTGGAGGAAGAGCAAAGAGGCCCAGAGAGGGCCAGCGACTTGGCTGAGGTGGCGCAGCAGTTAAGTGGCGGAGCCAGGACCAGAGGCCAACTCTCTTGACCCCTAATATAGTTCTTGGCACAGCTCTGGGTCCCTCATGGGGCTGCTCCCGACTGATGAGTATTCTCACATCGTCTGAGTTCCTTCCCATCTTTAGAAACGTGCTTTTGGGGGCGCCTGGATGGCTCAGTTGGTTAAGCGACTGCCTTCGGCTCAGGTCATGATCCTGGAGTCCCGGGATCGAGTCCTGCGTCGGGCTCCCTGCTCAGCGGGGAGTCTGCTTCTCCCTCTCCCGCTCCCCCCTCTTGTGCTCTCTCTCTCTCTCTCATTCTCTCTCTCAAATAAATAAAATCTTTCAAAAAAAAAAAAAGAAACGTGCTTTTGCACTCCTACTCATTCATTTAACAAATATCTGTTGCTCCTTGCCTGCGAAGCTTGGGGAATATCACTGTAAACAAGACAGGCTTGTTCTTAGGCTACAGAACGTCCATATGAGGGGAGAAGCCAGAGACGTCACGGTGAACAAGCAAGTCCATGTGTGTCCCCACTTTGCAGATGGACAGTCTGAGGCCCAGAAAGGTTACCTGATTCATCCAAGGTCACACACATTCACACGTGGTGCAACTGAGTTGCAGATTTAGGCTTGACTCCAAAGCCAGGACTCTTGGCGGGCACGAGACCGCAGGCGAATTTCGTAGTTGTCCAAACCTGGGTAACTGGCATCCGGGCGCTATACCATTTCCTCCCAGCAGCAAAACAAGTATTCACCAGACCTCTGCTGTAATGATCGTCACTAGCATTTGTGAACACCTTTCATTTTCCTAAGCCACTTTCCACTCACTTAGTCACTTTTCATCTTCACCACAACTTAGAGATGTAAAGCATTATTATCATTTCCCTGTCTGGAAACCAAGGCCCGCCAGTGTGCCCAAGCTTCTTGGTAACAGGCACCTTCCTTTCCTTTCCAGTTTTGGTCTGTTTTTCTCTTGTTCTGCTTTTCATGGAAACAGGCCTCGGCACCCACCCTCAGGAGAGACTACATCATGCCTCTAAGATGTCTCCCCAGGAGCGAGGGGTGACTGTGCTAGGCTGTGGGTTCTCACGCAGCCTCCTGAGAAGTCGGGCCTGCTTTTCTGGGCCACACAGGGCTGGGGACCTCGGGGTTCATCCGGTTCCTGATGTGTAACCCAACAGTCACATCCCCTCTCTTGAGATGGGACGTTTGGGGTAGAGCACATCTTCTCTCCTTGCGTCACAGACTCATTTGAAAATGGGCTGGAACCAACGTCGAGTGGTTCACGTGCGTGCATATACTCACACACGCGATTTTCATGTATTTTCAGGAGATTTAGGGGCTCCTAAAATGTGTCCATGGGCATCCTAGGGATTCCAAGGGCCCCACATTCAGAATCTCTGTACTAATGGTTTCTCCATTCGGCAGCTATTGGCAATCCCCAACGCTGACCTAGAAATAAACCACACAGCACCCGTGTGGATTCCCTTGGATCTTTTCGGGATTCTTTCCACTGAGGAGTCAGCAGTTTGAAGCCCTCTGGCCTCTCCTTTCTCGAGCCTTTACCTTGGAAGTTGTCATGTGATAGGAGGAGGCAGGAGACATCCCCATGGGGCCAGGGGACTCACCTGTGTGTTTTGACCCCAGAGTGTGTGTGAATAGTGTACCGCTGGGCACCTCCCGCTTTAGATAAAGCCTGGATAGAGGAACTCCCCTCCTGCCCAACATCATCACAAGCCACACCTTACCTGTTCTCAGCACCCACCCCTCAAAGACCATCCCGACTGATCCCAACAGGGCTACGGGGTGAGCAGAGAAGGTGGCAATGTCCTGATTTTACAGAAGGAGCAGATGAGGCCCAGAGTGCTTGTACATCTGTCTCGGCGTCACACGAGAGCAAATCTGAGCAGCGGGGAAAGTCTAGGTCTTCCCAACTCCTAACCCAACCTCCTTGTAGTCTCCAGTAATGATGGGGAGCCTAATGGGTGCAAAACCCTGTGCTGGATGGAAAAGTGAAGAAGTCAGCAAAGGGCACAACTGAGGCCCCACCCATGTCCCCAGGCCCACCTCTTAGGTCACATGTAGCTATCAGGGCCCGGGGGCAGTGGGCCTGGAGTTGTCCACCCCGACGAGCCTTTCTGCTTCCCACCTACACAGTTTCTCCAGCGCTGGGCCCCAGTGAGCTTTACTCAGCCCACAGGGCAGCTGGGATGTGCCAGGGATTTACGGCCCCAGGGACAGCCCTAACTAAGGAGGGCCTGAGTGGATGGGTAAATAGCACACTGCGCAACCCTTCTACAATGTGCTCTCCCAGTCCTTCAGCGAGCCCCCACGGCCCCCCTGCAAGTGGCTCATTCACCACCTTCATTGACTTTTCTCCCTTCCCTTCACTTCCTGTCTCACTTCCCCATCCCTTCCCTCCAGCTTCCAAGGACCACCTTCCAGATAAACTACCCGCACTCAAGTTCTTGTCTCAGAATCTGTTTTCAGGGAACCCGAACTAGGACACACACACCCCCCACACACACACACATGCATGGCACAGAGAAGCCTGCTGCCCAGTCAGGATGGGATGGCACCAATAGTAAATGCTGACATGCACGGAGTTCTTAGATTGTGCCCCTCACTTTGCTAAACACATTCATTCTACACTCCCTTCCTTTATTCTGCACCCTATCCCATAATATACCTGTTTTACAGAGTAAGAAACTGAGGCTGACAGGTTAACCTACTCCAGGTCCCTCTGCTTAGTGGTAAAGCCTGGCTGTAGGCCCAGACCTTTCCACCTCCAAAGCAGTCCCGTAATGACCACGCTGGGCTCCCAGGGGCCAGTGTTGTAGAAGCCCAGAGAGGTCCAGGAGGACTAGCAGGTGGGGGACTTCCTGGAGGAGGTGGGGCTCGGCTTGTGTTTGAAGGACAGAGCAGGCTTTAACGGGGCCGGGCCGTTGGAAAGGAGGAGGGAAAGTTCTAAACAGGGTGCGAAAGTGTGAAGAACTTTGACAAGAAGGTGAGGAGCTGGGTCTGGCTGCCCAGGGATCTGTGTCTAGGAATTGGAGCAGGTTAAAGCCTGGCTGTGGAGGCCTGAATATCGTCCTCCCGGAGGAATGGCCCTTTCTTTCCCCTCCTGTGTCAGAGAGGGCTCACTCCGAGCTGTCTGCAGGAGGGATGGAAGAAGCCGTTGGGGACTGGCCAGGGGAGTCCTGCGGTCCACCTGGCCCATCCCATTTCCTGTTCAAGCACCCCTTGGTCTCCATCATTCCCTGTTTCCAAGTAGTAAATAGAGGTATAAAGCCACCATCTCCATTTAAAGTGCTGCAGACCATAGGGAGGAGGGCCTGCAGGCCATCTGGGCCCTTGTTTGGCAATGTTTGTGCTCACAACAAACCTGATAGACAGAGATTTATCGCCGTTTTCATTAGCTGGGGTTGGTTGGGTTTGCTGCTTTTCCACCACAGCAGCCCCCCCCCCCCGCCACACACACACACACACACACACACACACACACACTCGCTCCAGAGTTACACATTTAGGGTGAGTGGGAGGGCCAGGGACTGGGGGAGAGGGAAGGAGGAGGCTGAGAGCAAGGTGTGGGCTTGGAGCAGGGGGTGGGGAGGGAAATAGGGGGCTCTGGAGGGTGGGTTGGCCAGAAATGCACCAGCTCCAAAGGAAGCATGGAGGGAGGGAAAGGCGTGTGCATGCACGTGTGTCTGTGTGTGTGTGTATGAGCAAGCGAGGAAAGACATCTGCAGCAACCCGCCCCCCATCTCATAATTACCCTAATTGTTGAGCAGAGAGGCTATCGACAGCCTAAGCCAGGACTACCAAGGCCAGGCCAGAGGCCAGGAAGGACACCCAACTCCGGCAGCCTCAGGGCCCACTCCACACTGAACGAATGTAACAAAGGCTCATAGAGCCTTCCTCCTGTGCCGCTGTTTGGGGACTTTAGATACATTGCTCCTTTCTCTTTTCTTTAAAGATTTTTTATTTATTTATTTGACAGAGAGAGACAGCGAGAGAGAAAACACAAGCAGGGGGAATGGGAGAGGGAGAAGCAGGCTTCCCGCAGAGCAGGGAGCCCGATGCGGGCTCGATCCCAGGACCCTGGGATCATGACCCATTAGTTCCTTTCACCCCCAAACCAAGGCTCCGGAGCAGACACTCTGGTTATTACTACTCACTTCGTGCTGGTTCCTCCCCTCCCCCACTGCAGGCTGTGCCCCCCTCTTCTGGGGGAAGGAGCCTGGACCTGTGTGTTCCCAGAGGCTGCAGAAGTCATCTTTACCCCTTGATGTGCCTGTGCGCTTCCACGAACCCCAACTGGGAAGCCATTTCTTAGGTTCTTCCCAGCTCCTCTCCTATGGGACTCTCCTACCAGACTGGCTCTGTGCCCGCATGCACCTTGGCCGTCCCTATGGCAGCACCTTTCCTCCTCCCTGCCATGCCCTCCCCACACCTCCACGCAGCAGAACTCTTCCAGCCTTCCAGTCCACCTAGACTTCCCCATGAGGCCGTTCCCCAGCTTTCTCAAAGTGCTTCCGGCCTTCCAATCAGAGACACTTAGAGCTGCCCTTCAAAATTATCTGAAAAGAAGAGGAAGAAGCCAGAGAACATGAGCTCCCCACCCCCTCAGAAGCAGAGCCACTCTACCTTTTGTGGCGGAGTCCTGTGTTGTATTTCATTACAATACAGGTGCCATTTAAGGGGGGTGGGGAATGTTTAACCCAGTGATCAGTCCTAAGGTTCTCATCTTATGGTTGAGAAATCAAGATCAGAGAGGGTAAGTGACTTATCCAAGGCCACACAGTGAGTCCACATCAAAGCCAGAAGGATGAGGCTTTATTTTATTTTATTTTATTTTATTTGAGAAAGAGAGCAGGGGGAGGGGCAGAGGGAGAAGACCTCAAGCAGACTTCGTGCCAAGTGCAGAGCCCGACACAGGGCTGGACCCTGAGATCATGACCTGAGCCGGAATGAAGAGTGGGATGCTTAACCACTAAACCGACTGAGCCATTCAGGCTCAAAAAGCCCCAAGTCTGGGGCTTTTTTAATGTGATATTCCCCCATTGTGAGCGTCCATCTCCCTGTGAGACTAGACTCGGGAAGGCAGAAGCCAGAATCAAATGTCTGTCTCCAGCCACAGCTGAGTGTCATTTCATGGGCTTTTGCTCCCTAAATCAGGCATCCTTCCAAGGAACCCGTGTCACCAATTTGCCTCTGTGGTGCCTAGTAGAGACCAGCTTACGGGGCTCTGACAGGATGGGGAAGGAGCAGCATCTTGTCCCTAGAGAATCCCCTCTGACCGGAACCCACATGGCCAGGAGCAGCTTTGGCTCAGGATTTCCAACACACAAGTACCTTCCTTTCCAGACCCGCGCAGCCCATGTCTCTAGAAAAGAGAGGGCTGTTTTGTTTGTTTGTTTTTGCTTGGCAAGTCCTCAGCTGTAATCTGAAGGAAACCAAAGGAACTTCCTTTCCCCCCCGACAAACCAGAACATCAACCCACCATCCTCCTGCTAAGTGCCGGCAATTCCCCCATCAAAGTGCCTCCATTGGGATGGGAACTTGTCCCAGCAAATCTAAACCCGATGAAGCAGAAATGTCACAGGAGCTCTGAATGAGGCCTGGATTCCTCACGGATTCCTTCAGCCCCACAGTCCCGGGTTCTAGTTCTGGCTCTGCAATTTATCAGCTGGGAAATCCTGAGCCAGCGACTTAACCTCTCTGCTCAGGTCTCTCCACGTGCAGGATAGCAGGTGTGGAACAGTGCTCATAGGATCATTACAAGGATTGGATGAAATCATGAGTTGAGGGCACTTGGCACAGTGCTGGCCCCACTTTCACCCATTGATACCTTCCTGTGAACGGGGGACCTCAAGAATTGGCAAGTGGGTTGCTTGGCAAAGCCTCCAGGGAAGGAGAGGCTATAAACAATAGAGCTTGATGAGACAGAGAACAGCGGGGAGTCACCCAAAATATCAGACAGCCCTGGGAGTGAGGGGGCCCCTGGAGGAGGGGCAGGAGAAGGGGCAGACTGATCACCGAGTGGCCCCCGTGGGAATCTTGAAAGTGGGAAGAGAAAGATCTGGCACCAAAACCAGCGTTGACTCCTTTGGTTTGGCAGGAACCCTTAGCTTGGCTTCATGTTCCCTCGAAGGGACATTTTATGTGATAGTAATAATAAATGTTTTATAGCGCACTGCTGCATGCCATCTCCCCCCCCCCCCCCGCCGCCATGCCCTGTGAAGTGGGGTAGTTGGGGATTATTATCACCAGGCAGTTCTCTAAGCACTGAGGGGCTAAACAAGCTCCACTGGGCCACTCAGTCCTAAAGAGCAGAGCTGGCCTTTGCACCTGGCAGTCTGTGAGGGGGGTCCCTGCTTCTAAACCCCGGCCCCCCTGCTCTGCTATCGCCCCAGCCTCTGTCCAGGCCACACCAACCATAGGCCTCTCGAGTCTCCAGAACAACCTTTCCCCCTGGGGCCACATCAAGTCCACATTTCTCACTATCAGGCTGGGATCTGATTCTCTTTCCAGTTCGATGGAAATTACCAAGCTTAGGGGCCCCGGGTGTAGGGGGTGGAGGGAGGGAGAGCGAACAAGGCAAATAAGACATAATCCTGGCCCTGGGAAGTTTTCCACTCACCCCTTCTGGACCGGGCAAAAGTACAAATGGAGGCCCACATTCCATACGTCTAAATATTTAAAAGTTATAAATCAAGTTAACAAACTGTTAAATAAAATATGTTCTATTCTCCTAGGCTGACACATATACCTTCTAAAGATCTGGAAGGCCAAGTTCAAATTTAGAGTTCTCGGGCTCCTTGGAGCTC
The DNA here is from genome assembly GCF_029215605.1 of Mirounga angustirostris. Classification (NCBI taxonomy): domain Eukaryota; kingdom Metazoa; phylum Chordata; class Mammalia; order Carnivora; family Phocidae; genus Mirounga; species Mirounga angustirostris. The sequence continues at coordinate 37,763,990 of NW_026991716.1, forward strand.
TGCACAGGGCAGCACCAGAAGGAACTGCCTCCGAGCTCCCCCAGCCTCTGTCCCCAGCCTGCCCCGCCCAGTCCCTTCCCATCCCCCAGCTTCACCTTAAACTTTGAAAACTTTGAAGGGCTTCGGTGTGTGGACACCAGGGGCTGGACAGCTGAGCTCTGTGCGCAAGCCCTGCACCCAGCCTGCAGCAAGGGCAGGCTTCCCCTGGGGGGGGGGGGGGCAGTGGACCAGGCAGGAGGGACATGGGGAGGCGGCCTGCACAGGTCCTGCACACAAACTCCTGGCCCTCTCCCCCTCCCCGGAATTCCGGGGCTCTGGGTATCTGGAGAGCGATCTGGAAGAAGGGTGGCTCCCGGCGCAGACTCCCTATCTTGTGAGAAGGGGAAGAGGAGGCCCTAAATGGGAGACCCTGGAGCTGAGCATGGGCCTCCCTTCATTCCTCTGCTCCCAGCTCCCTTTTATCCAATCAGGCAATGTCTGAACATCCCGGTGACTCTCCTTTTTAAACAGTGCTCTGAGCCCCATCAGGGCTCCTGTGGTCCAGGCCCCCCTCATCTGTACCCGGGTCACCACAACAGCCTCCTAACTGACCTCCCAGCACCCCCTGTCCTGTCCTTCCCCATCTCCACAGCCAGAGTGATCTTTCTCCAGCACAACCTGGATCGTGATGAGGTCAGGCTTGACACGCTCTTGGCTCCCGGCTGCCCGCTGGAAAAAGCCCAAACTCTTCAAGCTTCTGCGCCCCCCCCGCCCCGCCCCCCCCGCCAAAGCTCACAGCTCTCCCCACCTCTGAATGTTGCTCTGGCCCCTCTACACCCATCCAGCTCCCTGCAACACCAGAAGCACGGACCTTGGCGCTTGTTGCCCCTCTGGCTCCTCTCCCATCTGGACCAGTTCCTCCTCTTGAAGTTCCAGCTCTGAGCAAACCTCCAGCAATCCTTTCCTGTCAACAGCCCCGTCCTGCCTCCTGGTCCATCAGGGGTCCCTGACCTGTGCTCTCACGACTGAGTGTCTCCACTCTACTGTAATTATCTCTAAGCTGTCCACTTCCCGATACCCCAACCCCCTCACCCACACCATTACCGTCTCGTGCCTGGACTATTGCAGTGGCCTCCTAACTCGCCTCCCTGCTTCCACTCTTGCCCCCACTCCAGGCAGTCCTCTCCCAGGAGCCAAAGCAAGCCTTCTAAAGTGTGTGTTTGCTCATGTCACTCCCTCCTGGATATCCCCAAGGGCTTCCATCTTACTCTAGAATCCACAGACCTTGCTGAGATCTGGTCTCTGTTCCCTCTCACTCATCTCCTCCCCTCGCTCGTTCTTCTCCAGCCACAATGGCCTCCTTGTTCCTCCTTGCACACCCAGGCATCCCTGCCTCAGGACCTTTGTACAGGCTACTGTAGCCCTGCACTTAGGTCTCTGCTAAGCGCCCCCACCCCCAAGACCCTTCTCTTGCCCACTGCTTTGTTTCCCTTCACACTCTCATCTCCACCTTACAGGTTATATATCTCTTGGCTTATGTGTGGCTGCCTCAACCATATAAACTCCAGGACAGTAGGGACTTGGGTGCTTTTCAGCTCAGTGTCCCTGGGGCCTAGACCAGCATCTGGTACATAGTAGGTGTTCAAAAAATATTTGGCAAAGAAATTAATTAATCTGTTTCTGCTCCTATGTTTTAACTGGAATGTGTCACTCTGAGAGCAGAACGCATGGCTTATTCATCCCACGGTCCCCACTGCTTAGCCTGATGCTGGGCACAGAAAGGAGGCCTTCTTTTGGATGGTGAAGGAGAGAAGGGCAGGAGCCTCGCATGCACAAAGACGCAGGGGTGGCTCCAGCTGAGGCTGAGTTATGGAGGGGCTCGAAGGCTGCTGGGAAGACTTGCCCCTAGATACGGAGCATCGCAAAGTCTTGGGCCAGAGAGAAGAATTTTCTACAGAAACTAGAGTTGGGGGGAAGAGTAATCAGGAAGACATGGACTTGACTGAGAGATTGCAAAAGCCCCTCACACTCCAATCACAGACCCCAGAGAAACAGCTTCATCTTGGCGTCAGACACCACACGCTGTGCCTGCCGTCTAGCACCTCTGGGCCTGCTTACCTTGGGCTTGTCACTTCCTACCTCTGCAAACTGGTGGTGGACGCAGCTGCCTGGCACCCCCTGAGGCTGCCTGGATTTGCAGGAGAAGGTGTATGGGAGAAGGATCTGGACAAGGAGATATCAGTGGCCTTGCCAACTGGGGACCATCCAAGGCCCCTTTTGGCAACACCTCTGGCCCAGGGCTCAGTTGCCAAGAAAGGCCTGGGGGAACAGGGTGACAGAGTATGTCAGGTCTCCCCCCCCCCCCCGCCCACCCCCAAGGCTTTACTCTGGGTCAGTTGGAGCCTGAAGTGCCTTTTAAGCAATTAGACTGAGCGCTGGGCACTTGCAAATCTAATTGTTTCAAAAGCCCTTGAAGGGTTTGAGTCTGAGCTCTTAAAATGCCAGAGAAGAGGGAAATCAGTGAGGGTGGGAGGTGTGGAGGCCCTGGCTTCTCTTCCCTACCCTCCTTTCTGCTCCCCATCTTCTCGGGAGGTGGGGGAGGGGCCAGTTCAGGGCAGAAGGACCCCTCCCCCCTAGTCTCTAAAGGCCCCCTTCACCCTACTTCAGGTCTCCAAGCAACTGTCTGATCAAACTCATGCCCACATCAGCAGAGCTGATGAGGACTAGTGCCACCAAGGAGGCAGACCCCTCCCTGCGGGCGAAGCACCCAACCTTCACCCCAGAAAACAGGTCAACAGCTTCCCTGTGATTGCACACCTATTCGTGGGCTGGATGCTTGAGATTGAAAAGACGCCCCTGACCTCAGAGAGTCCAATAGTCCAGGGAGAGAGAAAAGACCTGCTCCAGAAGAGCAGAAATGCAGAGGAAGCCGATCCTAGGAGAGGCTAGGAGAGGCGCAGAAGCAGGACAATCTGGGAAGATGGAAGAGGGTGGGCACGGGGCCAGAACCGGATGAGAGAACGGGGCAGAGGGGGGGGAAGCACTCCACAAGGAGGTGGCATTTCAACTGAGCCTGAAGGGTGGGGAGGATTTTGCAGGTCCAGTTGGAAAGGAGGATGCATCGTGAGTCTAGGGAATGAACATGAACCAAAAGCCGACCGTGGGTGGGCAGAGAACCCTAAGGACCAGCATCCTCCCCATCATGTTCTGACTCAGTTTCCAACTAGCTCAGGGGATTCTGTTTGCATTCTCTAAGCTTTGGAAATTCACAGGGGAGCTTTGGACTTCAGTCAGGGGTAAGTAGGGGAGTGGAGTAAGCAGGGATCCCCACCACCCCCGACCCCTACCCCACTTCAGCTAGAGCTACAACCCTTGGCCATTTTACATTTTGGGTTTCAGCATAAATTAAGTTTATTAAAAGGCTGTGCTGCTTTTAAGACACCCCACCCTCTGTAAACTGCTGATCTAGATGGTTCCTTGGGTCCCTCCAAGCTCGGAGCTCAGAGTCTTCTTATAGCTCCCAGCCAGCCCTTTCTCTACTAAGGACAGAGAGAGAAACAAGCCCAGAACCCTCATTGCCAGTGGCCTGTTTAGAAATTCCACCCGATGTCTGATGTTCTGGATGGGCTCCTTCCCAACTGCCCTGAGGAGCTCAGCCCCATGAGCGAACTAGAATAAACTGATCAGTTGATACCTGAAAATCCACCATCAGAGCACCCCCTTTTTCATTTCAGGCAAAGCCCCCTGAATTTTTTTCCTGAGGATGAGTTACCTTTCCTTTCACTGAACTGTGAAAAAGCAAGCCTGGGTGGCCGCCAATATACATGCTGTATAAGAAGGTGGGGGTGTCAGAGCTTGGACAGCCGCCCGTCAACCGCTTAGAGATGTCGCCGCTCGGGTTTTCATTGGGATGGAGGCTCCAGGAACGCCAGAGGAAATGACTGAGTCAATCAGAGAATGAATGGACAAACAAACAAAGAAGCCATTGCCAAGATGCTCTGCTTTCACGGAAGGGTCATTTTAGAAGCTGTTATCAGTCATATTGACTTTGGTGTGAATGAAGTATCTTAGAGCAAGAGTTGGTGGGGGTAGGAAAGGTTTTGGAAACTGGCTGTCACTATATAAACGCATAATACAAAAAGGAAGGTGACTGGGGCGCCTGGGTGGCTCAGATGGTTAAGCGTCTCCCTTCGGCTCAGGTCATGATCTCAGGGTCCTGGGATCCAGCCCTGCGTGGGGCTCCCAGCTCAGTGGGGAGCCTGCTTCTCCCTCTCCCTCTCCCTCTCCCACTCCCCCTGCTTGTGCTCTCTCTCTCCCTCTCTCAAATGAATAAATAAAATCTTTAAAAAAAAAAAAAAAAAGGAAGGTGACCAAGCACAAGGCAGTCACTCACATAACTTTGTCCTCGCCTGCTACCCCACCTCCCCACCTTACCTCACCCCACCCCTCACACTCCCCCCCTTTCTTCCCTGGAAGCCTGGCCCCGCTCAAAGCCCAGGTGCTGAAAGGTGCCTTCAGGGTGAGGGGGAAAGTATTTGGCCTGGAGCAGGCGGGTGAGGGACAGAGTGTCAGTCTGGGCCAGGGGTGTGGCCACGGAGTGTAAACACAGAGGAGGGGCAGTGGCTTCCGGCCTGAGCTGGGGGGGGGGGCGCAGGAAGGAGTGGAAATTCCTACCTGCCTTCCTCTTCCCCACCTGCCGCCACAGCCCCTTCACTTCACAAACAAAGCACAGACTGGAAGTGCATGGAGTCTTTTGCAAGGACATCCGCCCTCGTCCAGGGCCTCAGCCCTTATGGAGGTCTGGGATGGGCCTGCCTTCCATCCGGCCTCCGGGACCTAGGACCCTGCTCTCAGAGGCCTCTGCCCGGGCCCACTTGCCTGGCCTCCGTACACAAAAGCCTGGGTAGGTTTAAAAAATCAAAAACAACAAAACCTCCCGTGGGTCTCCCACGTTCAAGGTTGAGGAGTCAGGTGTGTGTAACTTAGAACAGGTCCCTTAACCTTTCCGGACTTCAACAGTCTTCCCAAATGGACAAAGGAAGTGTGAAGACAGCTTGAAAAGTGTAAAGCACCTTTCAAGGGTTAGGCAAAAACATGAAGCCATTCAACTGTAGGTTCAAATCCTGCCTCTTCCCACTCCTGCTCTGTAAGTGGGTGGTCTTGAGCAAGTTACTAAGTTCTTGGTGCCTCTGTTTTCTCATCAGAGATGCTCATGTGACTTAGCTCAAAGCTCTGGGAAATAGATTCAATGACGTAGCGTGTGCAAGCCACCCAGCCCAGGCCACACAGGGGGGAGGTATTTCTGTACTATTATATTTCCTTGAACTTAAGATCGCAAGGTGCACCATCATTTTCTGTTCCACTAAGAAAGAAATAGTGCCGTCAGTGGATTGTGAGACACACCCCAGATTTCAGAGATGGGTGCACCTTAGAATTGATGACATACTGTATTATCAGGAGGACAAGGCGGGGACAACAAGAATGTCAACCTCTTTTTTTTTTTAAGGTCTTATTTTTTTATTTGAGAGAGAGACACACAGAGACAGTGTGAGCATGAGCAGGAGCTCAGGGAGAGGGAGAAACAGACTCCCCGCTGAGCAGGGAGCCTGACGTGGGGCTCGATCCCCGGGACTCCAGGATGATGACCTGAGCCGAAGGCAGACACTTAACCGACTGAGCCACCCAGGTGCCCAAGAATGTCAATCTCTATAGCAGTAGTTCTCCACTCGGGATGCAACTTAGAATAGGACACCCAGGGTGTATCTCATTTTTTTTTTTAATGTTTTAAGTAGGGGGAGAGGCACAGGGAGAGAGAGAATCCCAAGCAGACTCCCCACTGAGTGTGGAGCCCAACCCGGGGCTCAATCTCACAACCCTGAGATCATGACCTGAGCTGAAATCAAGAGTCAGACGCTTAACCGACTGAGCCACCCAGGCGCCCCAGGTATATCTCAATTTAACCAAAACCTCTGGGGTGTGACCCAGTAATCTTTCTGTGCCTTGGTTTCCCCATCCGCAAAACTGGGAAAATTATAGAATCTACTTCTGGGGTTGTATTAAATGAGTTAATTCATGCAAGTGGTTCAGAGCAATGCCGCGCCTGCAGAAATATTAACTTAAGTAATGTAAGTCAATGTTAACGATTACTTAACGCGGTACCCCAGGTCCTTGCACCCACCCGGTACTTCCGAAGTGTTGGTTGAAGGCAGTAGATATTGCCATGTGACGGCTGCCCTGCTCCCCACCCCCACCCCCTGGCTGGGAGAGGCCCACTCTGGCGTGTGTCTGGGGTGGGGGCCCAAGAAGAGGCTCACCTGCCCAAAGGCCTTCGGTCCAAAGTTCAAGGGAGCCGCGCCCTTCCCAGGCACGGCGCCCGGCCCCCGTGGCCGCAGTGTGGTGGGCGCTGAGGCATTCGACCTGCCACGGCCCGTGGAGTCCATGACAAGAACCAAACTTCTCCCCCAGCCTCCACCCCTCCCCTTTCCTGCTTTTCTTATTTTCTTTTCCATAAAGATTCGTCTGTGTTGCTCCTCTATCAGGGCCTGGAGGATAAACATGTGGTCCAGAGGCAGAGAAACCCCAGGCTTGAAAGCCCCAGTGCCCCCACCCCGGCAGCATAAACCCAGGGCTTTTAAAGCAAGGAATGGTTTTCAGTAAATCTCTCCTATCAGCAGAAACCTTTGAAAGAGTTTGTTTAAAGGCCAGGGAGATAAACAGCAAGGAGAAGTGTTTGTTTAAGATGTATGTTCTGTGTGGCCACTCTGGGGCCCGGATTCACATCTGAGGGAGAAGAGCCACTCAGAGACCAGTGTGGGGGCCTCCCAGGGGCACCCAGGGCCCTGGGTGTGGACTCCAGCCCAGGCTGGGACTGAGCCTCAGAGGAGGGAGCTGAGCTGGGCCGCACCTGTGGGCCCCTCCAGTCCTCAGGGTAGACAAGGGGGTCTGAAAGGAACCGCAGGGAGGGAAAGGGCCGAGGGGGCTACCCAGAAGGACCTGCTGGTTGGAGAGCAGGTAGAAACCCCCCAGGGAGCCCCCTAACTCAAAGTTCAGGCCACTGGCTCAGGGCCCAACCCCCAAGGCTCCGTAGTCAGCAGCCCAAACCAAACAAGAGCTTGACTCCGGGTACTGCCAGCTCTGTGACCTTGGACAAGCCACCTAACCCCTACCTCGAGCCCTGGTTCCTCTGTGTTGTGAAAATAGCACACCGGCCTCCCAGGGATTGACAAAGGTGTGTGTTAAGCACCTGCTCCATACCAGACACTGTTCAAAGGGTTGGGGATCTGACAACAAACAAAACAAAGTCTCTGTCCTTTGGAAGCCTAAAGCAGAGGGAAATCATCAGCAAGCAGGATGACCGAATTATTACTACATTAGGTGATGGGAGCTCTGGAAAGAAATGGAACAGGGCACGAGGGACTGGGAAAGGCTGGTCAGGTTTGGCCTGGCTGAGAAGTTGGCCTTGAAGGATGTGCAGAAGTCTGAGGGGCAAGGGGGCTGGGGGAACCGGCAGCCAGGGCAAATGCCCAGGGAACGGGAGGAAATGCCCTCTGTTAGGGCACACATGCAAGCCCAGAAGCACAGCGCTGCAGTCAGTAAGTACTAGCCGATGCGGTCTTTGTTGTCACCGAAGCAAGTACTGAGAGCAGGGGAGCTTCCAAGGAGTAAGCAGGACTCGAGCTGAGTTTCCCCTGGAATTCCTTCTCTCTGCCAAGTAGAGAGGAGAGAAAGTGTCTGTAGAGCAAAGCATCTTGAAGGTGCAGAGACAGGCAGACCAATGACAGAGCTCATTCCCCAAACCCAATGGATTCTCAAGGAAAGCCCTCAGCTGAGCTAGGGAGTCCGAACTCTGAATCCGATGCTGCTTCTTATCTACCGGGTCATATGGGGTCATCTGGGGCAAGTGGCTTGTAGCTTCGTGGGTCTTTCTTTCCTCTTAGCAAGATGGCAGTAATATATCCCCTCTCCCTGGACAGCTGGGGGGATGGAAGGAGGCATGGTTGGGGCTTGTGCCTAGAACATAGTAGATGCTCAATAAATGTTGGAGTTGTGTTTGGGGCCCTCCCTCGTCCTTTTAGAATCCTTTTTGGCTCTTCCATTGGGAAGGTGAGCTGGATGGTTGACGGGCTCACCAGGTCCCAGAATTGGAGGAGAACTTATTGGACAGCTGAGCATTGTTTTCATGTAACTGAAAGGCTGTCCCACTGGAGAAAGTTCAGATTTGTTCCTGGGCCCCAAAGGGCAAGGTAGGAGTTTGGGGGAATCTTACATTCAGGAGGGGTCTTCCAGTGGCCAGTGCTGTCTCCTGGCAAAGCTGGCCTCCTTGGAATGAGGAAGCTCTTGCTGGTAGGAATTGGGTGAGCCCAGGGGGCTGGGGTTTGGGTAGAGTCTGAGCAGAGGAGACACCTGCTCTGGGAGGATTTTGGACCTGCTGCTTTTAAGGTCCCTCCCAGCTGTGAGATTGGGGGATTTACTTCCATTCCTTCCCGGGCTCCAGGGCCCATCAATATCTGCCCACACGCCAAAGTAGAGAAATAGACTTTCTCTATTACCTTATGGAAACTTGCCTGACCCCGTGTCCTTAGGGTTCTGCCATGGGACAGGCCAGCAGGTCTGATAGCTAAGTCCATGCTGAATTTGGAATGGTCCCAGATTAGCATGTTAGTCCCACCAGGTAAGCCAGGTGCAGCTTAACGGAGTCTAGGATGTGTTAACTCAAAGATGCGGGGCGGTGGAATTTCAGACACCGTGGGAGAGACAGAAGGACAGATACGTTTGGGAAAACATGCCTGAGTAGTTTATCAAATAGTTCCTAGTGCCCTCCGAACCCTACCTACAGTAACAGCTCAGATCACAGGCCATGGCTCAAAGATTGCCGGAGTGCCGGCCTTGGCCAGTCCTCAGCCTGGCCTCACCAACCAACTAGCTGAAGCGGCATGGGGATCTCTGTGCACCTCTCCCGGCCCCGTGGTCACCCTGCCAAGGAGGGCCTGCTTGCCTGGCAGCTGGAAGCCAGCACTTTTCTTTTCAAAGCCTCTGCATCTCCTTTCCCTCCTCCTTCCTTCCCGCCTCCCCCCACCCCAAAAGGAGGATGCCCCTTCTGTTGAGTACACAGCCTGTAATTTTGCTGTCAGATCTCAGCCAGGAGGTCAGTGTTGTGACTGACTGTGTAAGGATCGCTCCCTTAAGGGTAATTACACTAAATTCCCCTCTGAAGGACAGCTCTCTCTGGATAGAATACAAGAAAACCCCGCATCCCCCATTCGCGGAAATTCATGCTTTCTGTGGTTGTCACTGGCACCCTGACAGCGAGACACTTGGCGCTCCAACTACTTGGAGGTGAGTCTGCAGGGTGGCAGGACCCGGGCAGGGAGACGGGGCGGTGGGGATGGTCAAACAGCAAGGGGAAGGGCGACACAGAGGGACCACCCTGGGAACCCAGGGGCCTGGGTGGCCAGCAGGAACTGGACCAGAGCCAGGAGCATCGCCACTCTGACCTAGGAAAGTGGGACAGCCCCCTGCTGACATCCAGCTAGGAGAGGAGACCCCTGCACATTCACACATTCCTTTGTTTAACAGGTTGGCTTTGAGAACCCACCTGCCCCACACTATACGAGGTGCTGAAGGGTGACTCCAAGACGGGCGGCAGCTCCCTCTGGAAGGAGATGGAGGCAAAACAAAGCACTCACAGGTGGAGGTGGAAGGTGAATGAATATCCAAGCCCCTGCCCACCCCGCCCCCCACCAGGCCGCTTCAGATGGGCGAAAGGCCTGACCCTCGTCCCTGGCTGCTCCCATGGCCGGTAGCGGGGACCGCAGAGACCTTCCAGATCCAGCCCCCCCTGCCCTGGCGCTTCTCCCCGCCCTCCCAGGGAGACCTGGGGGGAGCTGGGGAGTCACTCACCCACGACAAACAGTTAAAGGGAAGAAAGCGGGTCTGGCGATATCAATGCACTTTGATAACAATAAACTCTGCTTTTAATTTATGCTAATGTGTAGGGCTGTGGTGACAGTAAGAAGTAAATTACAGAGTGGCTTTCGAGCTGGTAATTATCCCTCCATTTTTCGCTGCTCTGGAAGATGGACACACAATTATGCTCTCTTGCTGTATATTAATACAGATTCTTGACATCTTCGGCAGACCTGGAGCTGTCATGGAGCTTTTTGTCTCCTTTAATTGAAAATTAATGGTTACTGGGTTGCCACGGAAACAGGGGCCACGGACGCCAATGGCGCTCCCGTCTCACCGAGGGACTGGCTGCGGCAGGAGTCCGGAATGACCTTGAAAGTTAAAAGAAAAAAAAAAACTTGAAAAAGAAGGGGAGAGGAGGGGAAATGAGGACAGGAGGGTGGGAGAGTGTGTCAGGGCTGAAAGAGAGGAGAGAGGGAGAGAGAGAGGGAAGGGAAGGAGAGGAAGGGGGGAGAGGGAGAGGTAGCAGAGGGAAAGAGAAGATAAAAAGAAGAAAGCAAGCTGCAGGAGGTTGGGAGCATGGATGCTTGAGAGGGGGACATTCCATTAGGAAGTTTTACCTCTCGATTTTGGTCTCTTACCTCTCCTCTCTTTTTTTGGTAAGACCCATTGAAAAACTAGAAGCTGGATCTCAGCTCCAAAATCCATGATTCTACACATCTGTATTAGGAGGAAGGCCGGCCTGTGCCCAGAGCCCCAGGAGGAAGAGACAAAGACTCCTGGGTGCCACAGTGCAACGGGAGGTGGCGGGCAGAGCTGGGGGCAGGGCTGAGGTGTGCCGAGTGGCACTTGCCAGGGGCCCGGTGGGCTGTGCTGTCAGAAAGGGAGGCCGGAGAGGGGGCTGCTTCATGGGGAGCCCGGGGAGCTGGCACAACATTGCTCCCGCAGTAATGAGCAGGTGAAAGGGCTCTGTCGGCTGGGCCTTCAGCCTGAAGACACAACAAAAGAGCTCAAATGAGTCAGAGATGGGGGGGATGTCAGGGGAAGGTCCTGGCAGGGGGAGGTGAGGATGGTTGGTTTGCTACCAGGAAGATAGGAGAGAAAGGGAGGCATTTCCATGTGCCTCCAGGACAGCCAGTGGCACTGGGCTTGGGAATGTCTTTTTCCTAGGAGAACTTGGCAGGCCCAACAGAGGGGCACGGGGACCCCTGGGGGTTCTAGTAGGGAAGGTGGGCTCCTCCCTGATCAGCCCACTGATCCAGTCCCACACTCCACAGCACAGGCTTCAGAAATGCAATGCAACTCAACAATTACTGGATGTCTACAGTGAACCAGGGACCAAGCTAAGGAATTGGGAGCAGAGTCTGCTCTAGAAAGTCTCACACTCCAAGTGGAGGTGGGGCGGTTGGGGTGGGGGCGGTGGGAAGACAGACACATAAACAAACATTGCAAAGTCAGCCACACACACACACACACGTGCACACACAGATCTCTACAGGAATGTTCATCACCGTGTAGTTAGAATAGAATAGAATAGAATAGAATAGAATAGAATAGAATAGAATAGAATAGAATAGAATAGAATAGAATAGAAAAGAAAAGAAAAGAATAGAAAATCTAGAAACACTCTGGATGACCAATAATTGAGGACTCATAAAAGTACAGGAGCTCCCCTTTATCCGTGGTTTCCCTTCCCATGGTTTCAGTTACCTGTGGTCACCCTCGGTCTGGAAGTAGATGATCCTCCTTCTGACATATCGTCGAAGGTAAGTAGTAGCCTAATGCTACACTGTCCCCGTCATTCCCCTCACTTCATCTCATCACGTGGGCATTTTATCATCTCACTCATCACAAGAAGAGAGGTGAGTACAGAATAGTAATATATTTTGAGAGAGAGACCATATTCACATAACTTTTATTACAGTTATTGTTATAAGTTTCCTATTTTACTATTAGTTATTGCTATTAATCTCTTACCGTGCCCAACTTATAAATTAAACTTTATCATCGGTGTATATGTATAGGAAAAAACATAATATATATATATAGGATTTGGTACTATTCACGGTTTCAGGCATCCACTGGGGGTCTCAGAACATATCTCCTGAGGACAAGGGGGGACAACTGTATACATCTTATGACCCACCCAAAGGATGGAGCACTCTACAGTCATTTCAAATTATGTTGGAGAAGAATATTTAATGATCTGGGGACAAGGTTCTCCATATTTTGCTTAACCAAAAAGCCAGTTTACGAAACAGTAATGTGTCACAATTCCATGATCCTGGTTCTAAATTTTTGAAATATATATACATTAAGCCTGTTATGCTGTAATAAAATTATATATGTGTGTGTAAACATGAGTGTGTACTTAAACTAGAAGATACAGTAAAGTCCTCCCATGGTTGTCTCTGAGCAGTGGAATTATGGCTGAACTCTATCTTCTTTTTTGTATATTTCTGTATTTTCCAAATTTTCTACAATAAATAGATGTAACTTTTACGGACAGTTTAAAAAAAAAAAAAGATGTATTTTTGAAATTAGTTTTTCCAGAAACCTGTCCCGGGGAGGTAGAAATTCCCAGGCAGGAGCTCCCCACACACTGAGACTAGGCCCCCTGGCCCAGGTGCTTTTCCCAAGAAATCAGACTCAGCAGACCCTTTCCTCAATTACCAGTACCCCACCCAGGCTCTCACTCCCACCCAGAGCCTTCCCCACTCCTACCCTGTCCACCTGTCTACCCTGCCCAGAGATGGGGTGAGGGACTGAGGCCCCCCAGGAGGGACTGTGCGGTGGGCCAGGCTAAGCAGGTCCTAAAGCATATAACCCTGGAGATAAGGAATGACCCCTCCTTGGTTCCTCTGTGAATCTTAATCCCGTTCTGCAGACCAGGCAACCGAGGCCCAGAGAGGCTAATTGACTAGTGCCAAGTCACACAGCTGGTCAGTGGCAGAGCCATCTACCTCCAGATTTGTAGCCTCTGCACCTTTCTCTCCTGCCTCATCCCCCACTGGGTCCAGAGAACTTGGGTGCCAAGTTTGAATTGCTTGGATTTCTGGAATAAGCTCCATTCTGGGAAGGTCACCACGATAAACTGCATCTTTTCACAGTCTTTGTATCCTTGGCTTGCCCTTGGCTGGACTGGGCGAGGGTAGTCATGCCACCCCTAGTTAGAGCAGGGAACTTTGGAGAAAAATTGGCTGGGAGTGGGGCTCCGGGGAAATGCATCCTTTCCTCCTCCCAGACATACCCTTAAATCCCTTAAACCCACACTCACCTGGTAAACAGGATCTCCGGGATCTTCGTCCCTCATCCCTAACTCCTGCCTTCCCCCCTGCCAAGTCTCAGTTTCCAAAATCAGATTCCATGCCCCCTTCCTCTGGGATGTTTTCAGGCGGTTAACTTCCCACTGCTACTCTTATTCCTTCCCGCCGCCTGGTAACCAAACTACCCTTCTGGCTTACATCCTCTGTGGCAGGCCCTACTCCAATTACTTTTCACGTGTTCCCTCCCTCTCCTTAACAAGCTTAGGAGGGGTTGCTACTATTTTCTTCCACTCTGGCATACAGAGGTCAGGTGACTTGACCAAAGCCACACAGCAAATGGGTGGCAGAGTCGGAATCTGAACCCAGGCAGTCTGAGACCAGAAGTCACACTCTCAACCAGCCCACCCGTGACAACGCAAGCGTTTGAGGTTTCACTGGAATTCTGTCACGCTGGCTGACCTGCAATTCAGAAGCCCATTTCACTGGGCTCTCGTGACATTTGGACGACTAGGCAGGTCAGGGTGATGGCCTTTCCCCAAAAGAGGGGATCTTGCATTTGTAGGCAGATGGAGACAGGTTCACTCCCTATCCAGAGGGCGTCTGGCATCTGCCACGTTGTCCTTGTCGATTCTGTCCTCACTGGTCCTGCCACCAACACTCAAGACAGGCTCTGCAATGGGGGGACGGTTCCCAGGGGGGTTGGCCGGCCCGCTGGAGACAGTCTCTGGGGAAGGGTCCCAGCCGAGCCCTCCCCACCCGCCAGCATGTGCCAGCCCCCGCTGAGCCCTTGAGAGCCGGAGGAGGCCTGGCATCCTCTGCCCTCCACCGCCCTCCACCCAGCTACCTGCCCTTCTCCTCCCTCCTCTGTCTTTCCCCCCACCTCCCCGCGGGGCCCCAGCCCACTTCCCTCCCCACCCACCTTCCCAGAGTGAGAATAAACAAGAAGACAAACCCAGCATCATCTTGGCAGCATGGGGAGCAGGGAACTTGCCTTCATTCCCTGGTTTCCCTGATCCCGGCCTTAATCCCCCGCTCAGCATCCTGTCAGCCCGGTTGTTCTCAAGCTGACATTGCTGCAGGCGCCTTCTCGGCAGCCTTTCCTCAGATCTGCCTCCTCCTGGGACTTCTAAAGAGGAGCCCGAGGTTTCTCTGTTACAGCCGGCTTCACTCGCTGCCCTCAAGCAAAGCCTGGGCTCCCAGGGGGCTGCGGGGAGAGGGGGCAGCCGGGGTGCAGGGCCAGGCCTGACGTTTTCGCAGGAATTGGGGAGGATGGAGGCAGCTGCACCCCAGAGGCTTCCAGAGTGAGGGTGAGACCTAGGGCAGGAGCCCCACAGGGGCTGCTGGTCTCCTCAAGTGGTGGCAGAGCCTTGCTCAGGTGTGTCGGCCCGTGAGAGGGGAAACTGAGGCTGGAGCCCAGGGAATTCAAGCTGGTGCTGGTTTTGGCTGTGGAGGAGGCAAAGGGGTCTGCGATTTTCTTTTTTTTCTTTTTTTTTTTTTAAAGATTTTATTTATTTATTTGAGAGAGAGAGAATGAGAGAGAGAGCACATGAGAGGGGGGAGGGTCAGAGGGAGAAGCAGACTCCCCGCCGAGCAGGGAACCCGATGCGGGACTCGATCCAGGGACTCCAGGATCATGACCTGAGCTGAAGGCAGTCGCTTAACCAACTGAGCCACCCAGGCGCCCCAGGTCTGCGATTTTCTGAGCCTGCCTGGAGATCACAGCTCAGGGTGGGTTTGGAGAAAGGGCAGCTGGGGCCTGCTCTGCTCATGTACGAGAGAAAACCCATATATACAGGCTCATCTGTTGACCTATGGAACATTCCTAGATGCTGGGTGCTAGGAGAGAAACGGGAAAGGCAGCCTGGTGAAAGGAATGAAGTGTGAGCTTGGCATATGGGGACCGGGTCCCAGCCAAGCTCTGCCATGCAAGAGCTGTGTGGCCTAGGGCCAGTCACTTGGCTTTTCTGAGCCCCATTTCCGTCATCTACAAAGCAGTGGGAGGTGGGGGAGGATATAACAAAAGCTACCTTGCAGGATCAAGGTGAAGTTTCAAGACATGTGCAGAGCACCTGGGGTTTAGGATGATTTTTTACTACTCCTGTCACCACCCACAGGGGACATTAGAGTCCAGAGTTTTGTCTGGGTCTTCATGAAGAGGGCTCAGCATGCAAGGGAGTCAGCTGAGAGCACGTGTATGCAGATGACTGTCTGTGGGGGCTCTGAGTAGGGCCTCAGTGAAATTGCTTAGTCCCTGTGTTTGAAATCAAGTTCAGTCCATAACATGAACAAATGTCCAGGAGAGCGGGCTCTGGCCGGCCTTGCCCCTCTGACACACTCCCATCCTCCAACTTGTGACATACCTATCCTGCCAAAGGAACAGAGATGTGGGAGGCTCCCGGAAACCCAGGAACGGGTGCTCCTTGGGTCTCCCCTCACCTGGCTCCTCTCTCCTGGGACACCCTCAAAGCCGCAAGTACTCTGCGGATTAAATTGGAAGGTAGTACGTGAGACCCCAGGTGCTCAGCTTCCTGTCCCGGGCATTTGCCTTCAGAGAGAGCTCTGAGACTGGGATGCAGGCTGGGTGGGCTTTGAGAGAGTCCATGGGGTTCCATGGGCGGCGGCGGGGGGGGGGGGGGGGGGGAGGGGGAAGGGGGTGGCGCAAAAGTCTTGGTGAGTAGCAGAGAGGGTGCCTCCCCCGTCTAACCTCTTTATTCCACAGGTGGGAGGGAGGGAGTCCCGGAAAGAGGGCTGCAAATCAGCTTCTGGATTCTGTTACTCTATCTCCTCAATATGATTCCTTCCCGGAGCAGTGAAAAGAGCCAGGATTTGCCAGGATTTACTTAGCTGGGTGGTCTTAGACAAATTACTAAACCTCTCTGAGCCTTGGTGTCCTCCTCGGTAACATGGGAACGTTATTGTTTGTTAGCGTTGTAGTGCAGAGGCAAGAAATAGAATGTTGACAATGTTTTAGGTTTCAGAAATGGGAACAAATGTCAAAAAGTCAAAATAGCCAGATCAAAATGTCACATACCTATGCTTGGCACCTAATAGATGTGGGTAAACTCTCCTTTCTTTCCTTCCTTCCTCTTGCCTCCCTTCCTCCCTTCCTTCTAACCAAACCAATTTTACCATTCTTCTGACCAATTCATTCCTGCCCTTTGGGGCAAGTCAAATTCCCTCCTGACCCAACTGCAAGCCTTCCGGCTCATCTGTGAGGGAAGGGCTGCCTTCAGGGTCCACTTAGGGCATTATCACTTCTAAGTCTTTGGGAAACCAGAGTCTCAGAATTCCCAGGAACTTGCCAGTGACGCCAATTTCTGGACACTCCCCACCTGCTGAATTAGCACCCAGGGGTGGGCCTGGGCATCAGTGTTTAATAAGCCACCTCGTGATTCTGACAACCACTAGATTTGAACACCACCTCCTTGGCTCTTTCTTTTGCACCGGGTCCACACTGTGTGGTCTCAAGTTTGTCACATGGTGTTGACACGCACCTTGCCTTGGGAACACGGCTGCTTCTTCTACCAGCCAGGAGACCCCTGCGGGACAGTCCTGGGAGAACTCGAAGCCACTGGGCAGGATGGATCCCATGTACCTATGCACATGCCTTCTCCATAGTCTGCGAGAGTTGGGGGCTTCCTGGCCCATCATCCACAGCAGACTCTGCCTTCCTCTGGTCAGTACCTCTGGGTTTCCCCAGCAGATGGCCTGGAACACCACTGGGGCTCCATGTCAAGCCAGATATGAGCTCCCAGCCCTGGCATTCAAGGAGACAGGCTCAGGTGGGGCAGGTGGCCTTCAGACTTCCCAACAACCTCCCTGCACTGGGGCTTGGGGAGCAGGGCAGCTTTCTGTGGCTTCTTCCCTCCCTGGACCATCCCCCAAAGGATGGCTGCCTTAGTCTTTGGGGAAGGACTGGGAGGGGGCCCATCTCAGCTCTCTGACAGCTCACATTCCCCCTACATTCCAAGCCCCACACCCTTCTAACTACTCCCACCCGCCTTTGCACGAGTTAAGTTGACCAGAACTCTACCAAGGGAGGTGCCCCTGGGAGAAGGGGGCAGTGGGATATGTGTTTGAAGTCCTGGCTTTTCACAACCAGTTGAGCAGACCATGGCAAGTCTCTCCCAGTCCCTGCCCTCCCCTCCCCTCAGGGAGCAGCACCTGAAAGCTGGGGCCCCAGAGAGGCCACTTTTATAAGCGCTAAGTGAGCACAAGGTATAGATCCTTTTATTCATATTTTATAAGATGAATCCTTTTGTACCCTCCCCCTAACAGGTGCAGGCTACCTAGGAAGCCCCCTGTCCCACTGCCACCTCTCAGGGAGTCCCAGCCTCAAGCTGTCTGGCTCTTAAAACAAGCCCATCTGTTTGAGGGGGCTCCAGAGGCAGCTGGGAGGGGGCCCCAATCACCCCACTCCTTCCAAGAATGGCCGAACCCTGTTCTAAGGTAGCCTTGAGCCATGATGTCTGCCTGGGAGGTACTGGGGGAGGCAGGGAGTGGAGGCACCAGGGGAAGAGGACTCTGGGAGCCAGATCCTGAAACTCCCATGGGCGTGAGACCAGAAACCCAAACCCTGGCCCCCCACCCTACCCCCCAAGCCACCGTCCGGAAAAAATAAACTATTTCCTGCAACCAGCTCCGAAACAAAGTCTATGAGTGAGCTGTGACACATGTTACATAAATAGAAGCCGCAGAGGGGAAAAGCCTGTTTTCTCTTTCATTATTTATCACTCTCTAACCATCTCCAGCTGGGTGAGTAAACAGGCGCATTGGCCCATAATGAGGAACAGACTGCGCCGTGGGGCTGCCGCAGGGGTGCGGGTACGAGTGTGACAGTGTGTGTGCCCTGTGTCTGTCTGTCTGTCTGCCTGCCTGTGTGCCCCCCCCCCCGCAGAGGGGAAAGTGGGAGTCTGCAAGGAGCAGGCTTGTGGGGGGACACCTGATTCCAGATAGCAAGGGACAGTCCCCCTGGTGCCCTGGCTGGGGTGCCGCGCCTCCCCACCCTGAGTGTTGTTTGGGGACCCAGGCGTATTGGATGGAGGAGGCGTCAGAAAGGGAGAGACTGTGTGGGTGGGGGAGGATGTGAGTGGTACGAGCGGAGTGTGAGGCTGAGAATGTGCCAGGTCTCAGAGCCTGACCCCGGCGGGGTGGCCTCTGAGTGTGGCCAGGGGATGTGTGGGAGCAGGGCGGGAGCTGGAGGGTGTGGGGGGCTGTCAGTGAGACAGGGACTGAGGGAGAGGGGGGCCCTGGGAGCGTGGATCATGCGGGCACGATCTTGGGGGTATATATGGGTATGTGTGATTTTGTGACTACGGGAACGTGCAAGACTTGACAGCATACACATCTGCGTGTCACTGTGGGAGATGATCTGTACATGTGAGATTTTATGGCCATAAACGTGGTTTTGGGCTGGATATATTGAAGTCCTAACCCCTGGCACCTCAGCATATGATCGTCTTTGGAAACAGTGCCGTTGTCGACATACTCAAGACGAGGTAGTGCTGGGAGGTACCAGCGGTGCCCGACGCGATGGGACTAGGGTCCTAGTAAAGAGATGTCCGTGTGAAGACGGAGGCAGAGATTGGATAATAATCAATAATAAGGTTCTGTTGCCTCAGCCATCCATCCACAACCCCAGGAAACGAACACGCGAGTGTAATGCATGAGCATGTGCGCCCACTCGGGAGTGCGCAAGTAAGTGTGGGAATCCGTGGGAATATGGACATGAGATCCTGGCAGTGAAGACGGGTGTGGGTGTGACTGACTATGGGAGTGTGTAAATATGTGTGTAAGACCAGGGAATGTGCAAATGTGCATGCTAGTATGTACATACACGCACTCGGTATCCACCTACCATCATCCTGGAAAGGAATCCAGCATCCATCCTTCACTCCTGACTGCCTCTGCACACCCTCAGGACCCTTCCCTGACCTTGGCCAGTCCTGCCTGAGGTCAGGTCAGCCCTGGAGGAGGGCTGAGCTGGTCCTGCTGAGAGCTGTCTGCAGCCTGCCCCCGCCTTGGGGTTAACCCGACATCAAGATTTAAACCCCACTCATGCATGCAGAACCCCAAGTGCTCATCAGACTCCTTGTTTGTGGCCCTGGGCATTCTCGCCCAAAGCCTGATTTCTCTCTAGCTCAGGGCTACTGAGCCGGTCTCACCTGTCCTGCATGGGGAGTTAATAAGGGAGACAGGCCTAAACCCAGAGATTCTTGGAACAGAACTGGGTTCCTGAGCACCTGTGTTGACAGGCACATCCCAGGTGACCACTGAATGTCACAGAGCCACCCAGACACCCAGCCTCCTGGGCTATGTCCAGACCCACCTGTCCTGCTGGCCAGTCTCTGCCCCTTCAACCAGGGGATGCCACAATTGTTCAATTACTCAGCACAGCACAGGCCCCTAGACTCTTAGAATCTTCTAAGGTGTCCCAGAGAGGCCTTTCTGCAAAACCTCAGACAAGCCACTTATCTCTGAGCCTCAGTTTCTCCTCTGTGAGAAGGGCACAACCCTTGCCCTGCCTATTTTATAGGAATGGTGTCAGGTTTAGGGGGCCTAAGGGACATGAATTTGTCTTGTAAAGAAATGCCTTATAAATGCTCCCACAGGGGCACCTGGGTGGTTCAGTCGGTTAAGTGTCTGCCTTCGGCTCAGGTCATGATCCTGGGGTCCTGGGATCGGGCTCCCTGCTGAGCAGGGAGTCTGCTTCTTACTCTCCCTCTGACCCTCTCTCCTGCTCATGCTCTCGCCTCTGGCTCTCTCTGTAAAATGAATAAATTTTTTTTAAACCTTAAAAAAAAAATGTTCCCACAGCCTGCCTCTTTGAAAGGCACATCACAAGGGAGCCCCATATATGAAGACCTGTGGTATCAGTATCCTCTCTACCATCAAGGTGGTCTTCCGTCTCCTTTTCCAGCTTCCCACACTCTCTTTCCTTAGCTTCGTAATGGTTTGATTTAATTCAATGCTTTGCAAAGTGTAGACCCTGGATCAAATCCTGCCAGTTTCTGTATGGTCTACGAACTAAGAATGATTTTTTTAAAGATTTATTTATTTATTTATTTGAAAGAAAGAGAGAGAGAGAGAGGGTGCGTGCACGGAGATGGGGAAGGGCAGAGGGAGAGAAACTTTAAGCAGACTCCAAGCTGAGCACGAAGCCTGACACAGGGCTTGATCCCACAACCCTGAGATCATGACCTGAGCCGAAAAACCAAGAGTGGAATGTCCAAATGGCTACACCACCCAGGTGCCCCAAGAATGATTTTTATAGATGAACGTGTGCCATCGATTTTATGATACGGAGCATTAACTTTGAATTCCAATCAAACAAAATGTTAGCCCTCTCCTCCCCACCAAAGCCCATTCTTTTCATTAGCAGACATGTACTATAAAAAATTATATTCAGTTATCATTATAATTATAATCCCATCAATAAACATTCTGTGAAAGCTTGTTTTCTTTCTTGTTATATAAGTCCCTACATAATAGCCCTGATGCTGCCTCTTGGTCCACAAAGCCTAAAATATTTACTATATGTCCTGTTACAGAAATCATTCGCTGGTCTCTGCCTCCACTACTGAACTCTGCCATTCCAGAAACAAGTTGGCCATAGTTTGCCAGTCCCCAAAATAGAACACTCTAAACCCTTGGCCATCTTGATTGGTTTGGAGAGAGGCAAGTAAATTCCTAGACAGGTCCCGACAAGCCAGCGTTTGCTCCAACAGTTCACTGGCCTGGCCTGGGCAGGATGTGAAGTCTCAATCCAATGGGAGTCCCTCCAAGGACACTGAGAACAAAGCCCACCCAGGGAAAGGCAGAGTTAAGCAATGTAGAGAACCCAATGGCATTGGTTTAAGCCCCTGGATCACACATCACCTGCAGTGAGCCCTACACTTTGATTTTTTGGTTACAGGAGCCAATCAATTCCCATTGTTATGTAAGCTTATTTGAAGTGAATTTTCTGATGCTTGCATGGAGACAAAAGCATAAAAGAAGAGTGTCTAATCTAGCTCAGGGCATTCAAGGAAAACTTCCAAGAGGAGGTGTCATCTAAGCTGGGTCTTAGAGTCAGCCATGAAAGCAGAAAGAAGAAAAGGTATTCCAAGCGGAGAGCAGGACACAAGAGGAAGGAGCACAGCACAGGCCACAAGTCCCAAGTGGCAGAGCTGGGAGTGGCCAGGGATAGAATCGGAAGTTCAAGAAAGGAAAACTTGTGTACCAGGCCAACGTGCTTGATTTTTGCCCTGTGGAGATGGGTCTTAAGCAAGGCATGACAAGTTCAGGTTGGCCCTTAAGATAGAACTTTTGACCATTGCTGCAGGGAGGTGCAGGAAGGAGATGGGGTTGGAGGTGGGGAGGCAATGAGGAGCCTACTGGGATACCCCAGGGAAAAGATGATGAGGGTCCAGACCACCAGGAGTGGGGAATGGGGAGGAGGGAATGACTCTAAGAATATTCTGGAAGTCACATCCAGAGGACTTGGTGACTGATTCAACGTGAAAAGGAAGGGATAGGGAGAATCAAGGGGGTGACTCCTAGTTTCTAGAGGGATGGGGTGGATCATGATGCCACCACTGAAGGGAACATGCAAAGCTGAGGCATGTTTTTGGATACAGATGACGATTTGAGTCTGGGACGTGTTGAATAGGCCATCACTGGCTCACAGACACGGGGGTGGGAGTGAGGTCCAATATAGCAACAGTCCTCGGAGCCACCAACCCACAGATGTGGTTAAAACCACGAGAGTGGGTGGGATTGTCCAAGAGGACATGTAGCTTGAGGAGAGCAGTGGGTCAAGGCTGAAGCCTTGAAAACCACACCAAGCATTTAAGAGGGGGGTGGTGGGAAACGACACGAGCTCGCAAAGGCACATGGAAAGGAAAAGTCAAGGAGGAGAACAGAGGGCAGAGTGTGCCATGTGCAGGCACCCTGCCCGTTATCTCTGGGACATACCTCTAGATGGACAAGGCTGCTCCCTGCCAATACCTGCTCTTTGCTAGAGGGTCTTCCTGGCCATGGAACACCCTCGGCTCCAGCTCGGGCATGCTGGAAGTGCTGGAGAGTCAATGCGCCTGGAAGCAGCCCTGAACCGATTGCAAAGGGTGGGGGTGTGAGTAGCTAAGTACCCCAGCTTCCCTGCCCCGTGGTATGGATGCCCTGAGGCCTATCTCATATGTCTTCCCAAGGTTCCAGCCAATGGAGGGAGTGTTCCCATGTGTTTCCAGTCTTCCTTCTGTCCCATTCCTCAACAGGTGTTTCCTGGGACCATTTCCCAAACAGACCACTTGTGCTTGGATCTTGGTCTCAGAGTCTGCTTCTGGGAGAATCTACCCTTGTCACAAAAACCAAACACATAGAACATTTCAAGATGCTCCCTCCAGGTAACTTTTGTCTTGGGACGGAGGCGGGCAGGGGGGAATTCAGGTCATCCCCGCCCCAGGCACAGTGCCCACCTCCACACTCATAAAGAGGCAGGCTAATTTGTGCCCTGATCCTGAGGTTCTCAGCAGGGGTATTCCCATTCTGAGACTGAGCAAACTTCACTATCAAAATATCCTTTCCAGGGGCGGGGGTGGAGGGATTCTTTCCTAGCTCCTCATCTCAGCTTCTCCTGTGTTTATAGGGGACCCTGTGGACAGGGACATTGCTCACGGCCCCTTGAATACTGCAGAGGCTTAGAAAGACTCCCTCAGCCTGAACACCTCTCCTGGAACCCCTGGCTCAGCCCTCTCCTTTTCTAGCACTCCAGTTGGCTTTCACTTCTTTCCAGTCATCCAGCCCTGTAGGTGTTCATCGCTTCTCTTTCCATCTGCGACCCAGGGACTGGCTCTGATGGACGGCAGTGACCCACAGGGAGGTAGGGAGGGCTGGGTGGCCTGGAAACACTCCCCACTTACAACCTGCTCTTCACCCCTTATCTCTCAAGGCAAGAAACCAAGGAGAATGGCCTTGAACCAGACTTCTGGGGGCAGGGGGCAAGGGCCCTCAAGAAGCCATATGGTAGAGCAATGAAGTGGACACTTGATGGGTACCAAGCCAGGGTGTGAACACAGGTACTTTGCTTTTGTAACTGTGGAACTGTGTATGAGTTTCATTGAGCTGTGGGCTTGCCACTTGTAAAGTGAGGACAATAACAGTACCCACTTAAGTCAGACCGAGAAAGACAAATCCCATATGATTTCACTTATATGTGGAATCAAAAAAACAAATGAGCAAACAAAGAAAGAGAAACAGACCCATATATACAGAGAACAAACCGATAGTTGAGGATGGGAGGAGGAGCCTGGAACAAATGGGGTGAAGGGAACACAGGCTTCCAGGTATGGAAGGAATAAGTCACAGGGATGAAAGACACAGCATAGGGAATAGAGTCAAGGGTATTGTAAGAGTATCCTATGGTGCCAGATGGTTGCTACACTTGTGAGCGCAGCATAATGTACAGACTTGCGGAATCACTGTGTTGTACGCCTGAAACTAATGTCATGTTGTGTGTCAACTAGACTTCATTTTTTTTTAAATGGGGGGTGGAATTGGCCCTTGTACCTATGAAAGCTGTATACTACTACTCCTAATGACGGAAATGCAAATTAAAAAAAAATAACAGTACCCACCTGACTTCGGCTGGGTTCCCCCAGAAGTAGGCCCTGAAACAACTATTCTAGTACACATGGTTGATTTAGGAGGTAAAGGAAACACCAGTAGAGAAGTGAAGAATTAAGACACGGAAGGGAAGGAAGGCAACAAAGTCTATGCTATCACACCAGCTCCTAGGGTGGGCTCTCCCCGGGCATGCACACACAACACACACCACCAGAGGGATGAGGGAGTGGTGGTATTTATACACCAATCCCACACTTTATGGGTGGAGAGCTCTCCCCGAAAACTGTGAGTGCCCCCACACTTCTGGCCTCCCACACAGTGGTAAAGTGGGCTTTGACACCCAGAGGGAGCCCTCTCAGGCAAGGACAGATAAGTAGGTGCTGGCGATTGGAAGCCTTGGGAGTGGAAGTGGTCAGGGGGAGGGGGCATAGGAACAGGGCACCAACAGCATCTGTTGCATCATCTCAGGGAGCTGTTAGGAGGCAAAATGAGGTCACACATGAAGAATGCTTAACACAGTGCTTGATGCGCAGTTGATTCATCGCTAATTGAGATCCAGCCTCACTCCAGCCTTCTGATGCCTGGCTTCAGAGACTTCCTGTTGCCTAACAACCATAAGGGAGGTCTTGGGGACGGGAGGGCCAGGGATCAAGAGAAGAAGGGACTGGAGAAGAGAAGGCCAGAAAGCAGAGGGGGTGCAAAAGGACCAGGAAGGAAGTGGGCCCTGGAGCCCAGGCCTGGCATGGAATGTGATTTGGAACAGTATGAAAGCCACAGGAAAATGTGGGACGCCCACTCCATGGGCCCAGCCAGACACCACAGACAATAATGAACATATAAAAACTCTCTCTTATCATCTCCCCTTATGTCCATACTACATCCATTGCCTCTGCCTTTTGGGATGGTGCCTTCTCCTAGGAAAGGAAGGAAGGAAGGAAGGAAGGAAGGAAGGAAGGAAGGAAGGAAGGAAGGAAGGGAGGGAGGGAGGGAGGGAGGGAGGGAGGGAGGAAGGAAGGAAGGAAGGGGAGAGAAACGAAGAGAGAAAAAGAGGGAAGGAGGAAGGAAGGAAGAAAGAGAGAAAGAAAGGAAGGAAGGAAAGAAGGAAGGAAGGAAGAAACAAAGAAACAAAGAAACAAAGAGAGAAAGAAAGAAAGAAAGAAAGAAAGAAAGAAAGAAAGAAAGAAAGAAAGAAAGAAAGAAAGAAAGAAAGAAAAGAAACCGCATTAGGACCACTGTGGGGATCAGAGATACATGTGAGCAGTGCCTGGTATAAGATGCCTCCCAGGTGTTAGCTATTTCCAGTGTGAGGCTACCTTGGCTTTGACTTTGCTCCTCCACATCTCATCTCACCCTCCAGTGCCAGCAACTGAGACCCCAAACCCTAGGCCTTCAAAGTTCCCCAGGGAAGGAATGCTTCCCTTGCTCAGCACAGAGTTCGGAAGGCATCCATTCCCAGGGACCAAGAAGAAGGGAGCTGGGAGGAGTGAGGAGAATGGGAGCACAGCCCTCTGGGAGGAGGGGATGGCCCCCAGGGAGAGAGAGAGAGAGAGAGCCACCTAGTTCCATTTTCTATCCAAGTCCCGCCCCCACCTCCCTTGCCCCCAAGCTCTGCTGTTCCTGCCCAGGTTCTACAACCCCCAGCTGATACCTTCAGGGCACCAACTTGCTCTGAGGTGTGTCAGGCTTTTTTTTTTTTTAAACTCTGCTCTAAAGTATCAAAGCATAATAAAAATCAAATCAACAAGCATTTACTGTGCAGCTACTATGCCAAATACACTGAGAGGGGCGCAACAGGAAATTCCAAAACAACTACAATTGTCGGCCGCTGACCTCAGCGTATTATGTCGTTGGAGGGATGAGGCATAAATGATTAAACAGTTAACACAATAGAATGTGTTTGAAGGTGCTTATTAAATAAAAGTTAGCCAACAACACCTTGTAACATCCACAGGAGTGCCAGAGAGGAGAGGGAAGGGGGTGTCAGCGGGCCTGTAGGTCATCAAGGAACAACCACCCAGCTCCAGTCTACCCTGTGCTGACACTGAGGAGAAGCCCGTGGGACTTCTCTTCCTCCCCACCTCTCCACCAGACCCTCCTTTCTTGCTCGGTCCTGCAGCCCTGAGCCCCTTGCTTCGGAATTCAGGCTAGAAAGTACCAGAATTGGTATTAAAATCCCAGCATCTTCACAAGGAAGGAAATCATGGGGCAGCTCCCGAAGGATGAAGGGAGAAGGGGTTCTTTCCTCTGTGCCTGCTCCTTGGCTTTTCCTCGTCCCCAGGCACAACTCCTCTTCCACGGAAGGCTGGGTGCCCTGCACAGAGGAGGGGGAAGAGCACTGGGTGCGCTCTCCCCCCGCCCCCATCCTTGGGTGTGTGTCCTGCTATCTCCCTTCATCGAAATCCCTCCACAGAGAGCTCTCACTTGACCCAAAGACACTGTGTTCTAATTGATGTAAAATTGTCCGTTGCTTGTCAAGTTATTGTTCATTTCCTGATCCTTAATGACTGATTTTCCACCAATTAGCCTAGAGTACCATGCCTGCCACCCCATGGACCAGGCCTGAGTCTCTGAGTCCCTAAAAATGACTGCAGGGGACCCTGCAGATATCTCCCAGGGCCCAGGCACCCAGCCAGCCTGGCACCAAGCAGAGCAACTGGGCCCCACCCCCAGTCCTGAGTGCCTTCCACCCCACAGCCCCCTAGAATAGCTCCCACAGTGCATGGTCCTCTACTCGGGGCAATATGGTAACCTGATAAGCTTCCCCCCAGGGCTAGCAGCCTCCCTGAAAAGGGGGGCATCTAGAGAGTGTCTTGAGGATTCCTGGCACAGTTCATTAAGATATCAACCCTTAATGAAATATTTCTTTGTTTAAATCATCATTTATCTTGGGGAACAGGGGCCTTTGTGGCCAAGGAAAAGGCTGCCCCCTTCCATCCCTCCCCCACCTCCAGCCAGCACCGACCCCTGGTCTTTCTGAGTCAGAAAGACTGGGAAGCAGGGTGGGGAGGAGCAGCTGGGAAATGGGGAGGGGAGGAGATTCCAGAGTGGAGGAACCACAGGGGGACAGGGGGACAACTTGATTGAGCAGAGGGCAAAGGAGGAGAGAGAAACAGAAGGCCTGGGGTGGGATGGGGAGGGGAGGTGCACACAGAAGGAAGCCCACTGCAGTGCGACCACAATGGCCAAAGGTCGGAAACAACCCAGCTGTCCATCACCGGGAGACTGGGCAAAGAAACTGGGGCACGCTGATACAGTGGAATGCTCTCCACCAGCCTTTTCAATGATTGACCTAGAGATACATGTAGCAAACTTAAATTAATCTCCCCAGCATGAAATAAACACCAAGAACAAAAAGTAAAAGCAAAGAGCAGAAAGATACCTTCTATTTAAAATTTCAAGTTACCCAAGCAACACTGAACGATTAATAATATAAACCTTTCTTGGGAGGGCTACCAAGAGCTGCAAGAAACTGGCTACCTCTGGCCAGGGAAGGTTGAAGAAAGTGAAAGGGATACTGAGAGGTCCTCAACTATATCAGCAACAATGTTGATGCTTTTTAGTTTTTTTTTTTTTTTTTTTAAGATTGTATTTATTCATTTGAGACACAGACACAGAGAGAGAGCATGAGCAGGGGGTGAGACAGAGGGAGAGGGAGAAGCAGGCTCCCCGCCGAGCCAGGAGCCCAATGTGGGGCTCGATCCCAGGACCCCAGGATCAGGACCCGAGCCGAAGGCAGACGCTTAACCATCTGAGGCACTCAGGCGCCCCAATGCTTTTTAGTTTTAAGCATGAGGAAAGGCACACCAGTTAGAAGTATACAGCAGCTCAATTAATTTTCACAAAGGGAACACACCCTTGCAACCAACTCCTGAATTCAAAAACTCAGAACATTCCCAGACCCCCCAGGAGCCCCCTCATACACTCTCCCAGTCATGCCCCTTCTCTCCTGAGTTCCAATGCTGGAACCAGTTTTTGAATTTCAGAGAAATGGAATCTTACTGGGTGCTTTCTCTTGTGTGATGTGTTTATGCTCAGCACTCTGTGTGTGAGATTTCTCCATGTTGCTGTGCATGGCAATGGTTGGTTCGTTCTCATTGCCAAGTACTAGCCATATATGAGAATACCATGATTTGTTCGCTTATTGCACGGCTGATGGCTATTGTGCATGGTGCTGCGGAGAACATTCTAGTGTATGTCTTTTTGTGAACACATATATGTTTTAGGAGTGGAGCTGCTGTGTTATGCTGGAACGTTTTAATCCTTAATAAGGCTAAAAAAAAGGTTTTGAGGGGGAAAAAAAGTAAGACTCAAACTGTCAGATGAATGGAAACATAAACCATCTGAACCTAGATGTGTTGGGACTGTGGGATTAAGGAGACTAATGTTTTTGGATACACCCCCACCCCCACCCCCGAGTGCCAGGCCTGGAATGAGGAATAAGCTCACCCCCTAGCCCACTTCACCCCTACCACAGAGAGGCAGCTGACCCTGGGGAGGGGCTTCTGCTCGGAGCAGGAAGACCTGTGAGCACACCTTGCTCCCAGCTGTGTGACCTGGGGCAAGTTGGCTGACCTCTCTGAGCCTCAAGTTCCCCACTTAGAAAACGAGAAGAGCCACCACGTCTGGGGCGATAAAGCACAAAAGTACGTGAGAGTCGAGTGGCCGGCGCACAGCAAGCGTTTAATAAGTATCAACTGCAGTTGTGTGTATGGTTTGTGTTTTTTGTGAGGTCAGTAGTCCTCATTTTCAGGTGAGGAAACCAGGGCTTACAAAAGAGAATTGGAGCATTTCTGGAAAGCTAAATGATTTGCCCACGGTTTTTCCTGCCAGCCACCTAAGGACCCATTCTCCTAGTGTTGTGGATAAGGAAACTAAGGCTCAGACATCATGTAACTTGCCCAGGTCACACTGCTGGTAAATGACAGAGGCTGAAGTTCAACCCAAGGTCACCTCATGCCAGCCCCTGTGCTTTTGACTACAGCCTCCCCAGCAGGGCTAAGCCATGGGCCCTCATTCTTGCCATAGTCAATGCCCCTGGCCCCTTTGAAGGAATAAGGATAGAAGGGGACCCTCCTGCCTATTCCAGGTCACTCCACCTCGGGAGCCAAGGGCTCCTCTTAAGCCTTCTCACAGAGCTCTTGTACCAGAAGGAAGAGCTTTGGACTGGCTGTGTTGATTTTGGGGTGATTGTTTGGTACCTTTCTTTGATGAGGCCTTGTTTTCCTCACCAAAATGCCCTTTAGGTGAGGATAAGACAGGGTCTCTTGCCTCCCTTGTGCTCCCCACTGTGACTCACAGGGCACTGGAAACTGAGCTGGCCTGGAGATGACCAGTAACCTGAAATGAAAGCCAAAGCATTTCCCAGGGAACCCCTTTTGGGCAAGGGAGCCCCCGTGGGAGGTGCGGAGGGCTGCTGCAGGAAGGTGATGGGGAAAGGACTTGGTGGGGCTGAGAGTCAGCCAGAAAAGAGGTGGACAAGCCCGTTCCACCTCTCCTCTGCCAAAATCCCTTCTTTTGTACTGAAAGTCCACCCTGAGCCTCTGCAGAAAGGATGCGCAGGAGGCCTGAGGGGCATGGCCACGGCCCAGCTGGGCTTAGACAAGGACTGGCCAACTCCAGGCCAGGCCCAGACCTGTCCACACACCCCGACTCCCACCAGAACTGATTCTCCATGGAAGCTAAACTGGATCACATTACCAAAGGCCTCCTTTCTCCCAGACTGCACTCCTCCTCAGGTAAGCCACAAGCCAGTGCTGCTTTAGAAGCCTCCAAGTGGTTCTTCCCCGTCCTCACTGAAGTGGCTCTGGTCAGAATCCTGCTTCAGCACTTACCAGCTCTGTAAGCCTGGGCAAGTGGCTTAATCTTTCCGTGCCTCAGCTTTCTCTTCTGTAAAATAGAGATAATGGTACTATCCAGCTCATCGGGTTATTGTGAAGATGAAATAAGGCCTCTGCCTTGGGGCATCTGGGTAACTCAGTCGTTAAGCCTCTGCCTTCGGCTCAGGTCATGATCCCCAGGATCCTGGGATCGAGCCCTGGATCGAGTGCTGCATCGGGCTCCCTGCCCAGTGGGGACCCTGCTTCTCCCTCTCCCTCGCCTGCTGCTCCCCAAGCTTATGCTCTCTCTCTCTCTGTCAAATGAATAAATAAAATCTTTAAAGATAATAATAATAAGGCCTCTGCCTGGCCTACCCTTGGACTTGAACATTAGCTATTGTTATTCCTTATTGCGACTGCTATTACTGCACTGGGAAGGACACTGTGGAGAGTCACATAAATGACACTTAGAATCCTCCTCCCTACAATTTCCCACCTAGATACTGAAGGGTCCCTGTCACACCTACCCAGTAGGGCAAAAATATAGGGTCTGGACATGGACGGGGTATCACTAACCTTATAACCACTTCAGACTATACCTGCAGAAAAGGGATGGGATAATTGATGAAAAGCAACCCCAAAAGGAGCCTCCTTTCTCGCCAGGCGACAGGACTGACTCACCCTAAGCAACCCCAGCTCACACTCCACAGGGGCATCAGTGTGTCTGCCCTGTCTCCACCTGCCTCAGGTGATCTGGACCAGGAAAGCCTTCAAGAGCCACTGCCTTCCTGCCCTCCTCCCACAGCAGGGCCCTCCCTTAGTCATGGGCGTTCCTGGAAGATATCTGGGGTGTCCTTCAGCTCTCCCCACCCGCAACACACAGAGACAAACAGGAGACGTTTTGTGAGTGGAGGTTTTATTCAGGTTTCCACGGGTGTCTGAGTCGGGCGTCTGCCACCAGCATACCCCTCCGCCTTGGAACTCGGGCCTTTCCCCATCCGGACTCCCCCATCCGGACCCCCCCACCCCCGCCCCCGCCCCAACCCACGCCACTGTCACCGCCACCACCATTATCCCTCCCAGCTCCCAGGCAAAGACACAGTTTTGTTTGCAATCCAATTTGTCCGGATAATTGCCTCGACTTTGCACTTCGCTTTGCCCGCGTGTATCCGGCTGTGGGCCCCTTCTTCACCGGTTCGCAGAGCACTTTCTGGGAAATTCCCCTTCCGGTAAGGGAGTCAGCGCGCGCCCGGGGTGAACGTTCACAATGCCCAGAAGGCGCCTCCCCACCTCCCCCACCCCGGTTCAGAAAGCTCACCCCCAGGTCCCCACGCAGTGCGGAGCAGGAGGGAGGCAAGGAAGGACTCGGGCCGCACACCGGCTCCGGGATCAGGGCCCCCGGCCACTCCCCGCGCCGAGCGCAGCCCGCCGGGAACCAATGAACCGTGTGGGAGCAGGGCTCGGCCGTACCTCCAGACTCCAGGGAAAAGCTGGGGTTTGCAAAGCGCGCCACAGGATTCGCGGGGGCAGGGAGAATCCCTGGGGTCTCTCCACCTCCCGCCTTTCTCAGGTCCGCAGCCCCGTGTCTTCTCCCCAAGTCCCCACTTTCCTTCCCCTAAAGTTCGGTCCACGTGGTCTTCTCTCGCTCGCCGCGGCGGCCTGGCCGGGTGAAAGCGGCTGCACCTGCTTTAGGCGAATTATGGTAGCGCTAGAAGTTGGTCTCCCCTCCCTCCACCGCTCGCTCGCTCGCTCCCTCCTCCCCGGCTCTCCGCGCGCTCCCTCCTTCCCCCTCCACCCCGCGTCCCCCGCCCCCTCCCGCCCCGCCCGCGCGCCGCCCGCTCGCAGCCACTCGCAGCCCGGGCTCAGTCGCAGCCCCTCGGAGTCCGGAGCCGGCCGCCCCTGCGGACCGGACAGCGCGACCGGCGGCCGGGACGGAGCCCCCAGCCCGCGAGGAGGGCGCGGCGCAGGCGGCGGCGGCGCGGCGGGGAGGAGCCCGGGCCGGAACCAGGGCTGGGCCGGGGGCGGGGACGCCGGGGTCCCGGAGCCCCGGAGCCGGAGCGAGCGAACAAGCGTCGCGGGAGGACCGAGAAGGAGGAGCACCGCCGGAGCGAGCCGAGCTGCCCACGAAGTGCGATGCCCCGGCGGGGCTAGGGCGCGCGGCGGCCGGCGCGGCGCGGCGCGGAGGGAGGACGCCCGGGAGCTGCGCGGCGCCGGGCGGCGCGGAGGGGCAGCCCCAGCGGGCGGCGGCGGGCCGGGGCTGCGACCCGAGCGAGCCCCATGCCCCGCGCGGGCTGACGGGCCGGAGCCCGCACGGAGCGGCCGGGCCGGACAGGTAGGTGGCGGGCCGAGCCCGGGGACGCGGGTGGGGGCTGGGCCGGCGACCAGACCAACTCCCTAGCTCGCGCACTCTCTCGCCCGCTCACTGGCTCACTTTGTGTTTGCAAACTGCCCGCCGGAGACGCGCCGGGCGCCGGGAGGAGCCGGGCCCAGGCCGGCGCACTTTGTTCCAGCCGGGGCCGGCTGCGGCGCCCTGACCCCGCGCCGCCACCACACCCCGCCCCCGGCCTGGGCCCCCGCGGCCCAGAGCCGCCTTTGGAACAGGTGGGGGCTGCGGCGGGGAGGCGGGAGGTGGGGGCAGCCGGAGGTCGGCGGTTGGGGGGGGCTGGAAAGGCTACTGAGGCCCGCCCTTCCCCCAGAATCTGGGCCCCGCCCCCTCCCGGCCTGGCCGCTGGGAGTGGGGTGTAAGGGGGCGCGACCCCCCCGCCCCCCGCCCGAGTCAAACAAAGAGTAATTCCCGGCCCGGACTTTCCTGAGCTGGGGAGGGAAGTGGTGGCGCGAGCTCCCCCAACCCAACCCCAGTCTGTCCAGGATTCCCCGAGACGCGCCGGAGGCAGATGGGGGGGTGGGGGGGATCGCGGTCGCACCCGCCGCGTCGCCTCGGGTGAGAAGGGGACTTGTTTTGCTGAGGTCGCACCTTGGAGGTTCCGGGGCCAGTCAGCCCCGTTCCCCCGTGGCTCGGCCAGCTCGGAGATAGAGTGGAAAACTTCTTGGGGACTTGAGAGCGTCTGGAAACGGCCCCTGTGATTTTGTGCGCCTGTGCTGGAGGGCGGGGGACGGACCCGGCGGATACCTTTATTCACCCCG
Organism: Mirounga angustirostris; assembly: GCF_029215605.1. NCBI lineage: Eukaryota > Metazoa > Chordata > Mammalia > Carnivora > Phocidae > Mirounga > Mirounga angustirostris. Next base: position 37,796,703 of record NW_026991716.1, read on the forward strand.
TTTAGGACGAGCCACCCCCACCCCCACCCGCCTCACCCTGTTGGGGGGAAGGGGAGGGCGGCAGCAGGGTTCCGAGGCCCCCAGGGAAGAGGGTTCCCAAGTGACCAAGCAGGACCCTCCCTCAGATTGCCGACCCCAGTGTCTCCTCTGGACAGCCCCCCCCCACGGACGCCTCTCTGACCGGCAGTCACCCCGGCGGCGCTCCGGCCTCGCGCTCCGCGTCAACGCCAAACTAACTTGGGGCTGAGCCCGGGCAAAGCCTGTGGCGCTAGAATGCGGGGCGCCCTGAGCGACCCGGGGTCCCGGCCTCCCCGGCAAAGGACCGTGTGATTTCGCGGGACGCGGATTCTGAGACAGAGGCCCTAACGGCTGTGGATGCCTTCCTACAACTGGGGCGACCTCGTGAACACGGCCGCATCCCTCCCGGACCCTCTAGGTTGGGGGGAAGATGATATGGGAACGCGGAGACCCTGAGCCTATAGAGCGCCAGGCTCATCCCTTTGCACTCCGGCTCCTCTTGCCAACCCCCGCCGGACGGATTGCCTCGCTCCCTCGGCGCCTGGGCTTGAAGGCGTCTGGAGATGGCCGTGTGTCTCGCACCCCAGCACCGGGTCTCCCTGCAGATTGGCCGCAGAGCCTGGAGCAGGGGTTCCGTTGGGGGAATGAAAGAGCAAACCCGAGTCTGAAGCTGTCATCCCTGCGGTTCCTGAGAAAGCCCAGGAACATTTTGGCCAATGCGGGTTTTTACTTGAACTTCGGCATCTTCATGCCCCGTTTTCAAGCACCGCCTGGATTGTCCCAGGGCGAACTGTGTTGGGTCTGGGATTGAGGGCCCCGGGAGTGAAGCTTGAAGGGCAGCAGGGGTTGGAGCCGGAGACTGGCCAGGGTGCCGCCATCTCCCACGCAGAAATAAGGAGCAGCGGGACCGTCTGTACTGTCTGTAGCCGAGGGAGGGTCTAACCTAACCCCACCGGAGAGCGCAGTGGGTAACCCAGACTGGAACACCGAGAATTTGAACCCAGACTCTCACTTTCAGCAGAGAACCTGGACTGAACGCTTCCGGCTCTGGGCATTTCAAGCCCCTGACTCTCCTGGTGAGCCAGCGGGTGGTCACAGGGGCCGGAAGGGCAGGGATGGCCGTGTCTCAGCTGCCCGAAAGAGAGACCCTCGCTTCAGACAGCCCCTGCCCTAGACAGTCCCCACACAAACCTGCAGAAAATTGCTTCGGGGAACGGGAAGTCTGCAGGCTTGTTTTGTTTTGTTTTGTTTTGTTTTAAACTTGAGAAACTTTGTCTTGCCTGGGTTCTGGGATTCTTTGTCACCTGGCAGGCTGGAGAGAGGGCCTCAGGACTGTTGTAGGCACCTGGACGGCTTGCTTTTTCTGGCTGCTTTAGATCTGAGCCTCTCAAAAGCAGGGATGTGCCTGGGGGCGTGGGGGGGACTCCCTATCTGGTATTGCTCCGACTCTTGTCAGCTGGGCAAGGTAGCATGGGAAGGAGGTGGTGCTGTGGGGGTCCCCCAAACATACCCAGGACCCCAGCAAGATGGGAATCTCTTCTCCCAGACCCTCGGCCCACCACCTTACTCTGGTCCCAGCCTTAGCACTGAGTTGGGGAAGACCATGGGAACCTTTTCTCTTGGCACTAAGCTACGTTGAGTGTCTGGGTGGAGTTTTCTATCCTTCTCCCAGTCCTGGGCAGGTTTCCCAGGAGTTATGGAGTTGGGGAACCCCTGAGCCCTGGGGAGAGAAAGGCCTGACACCAATGCTGGGAAATGCCAGGGGTAGGGCAGGTTGGACCCAACTTGCAAGAGGACCTGCCCCTGTCCCTTTCTGTGTAGGTACCCTTCTCACACCTAGACACTGATACCCTCACCCCCTTTCCTCTGCCTTTGGCTAGAAACTTCCTTTCTGACTGCTGGCAGGTAGGTCCCTTTTTGCCAGGAATGTTCATATCCTGCTGGGCCCCTACTCCAAACACACCTCTTCCTTAGGGGGGAGAAGGCAGGGGGACATGGGGGGGGGCTTCCTTCAATCCAGTAATTCCCCAAGTGTTTGCTGAGCCCCTACTCTGTCTGGGCAGGTCCCAGGCTGGGTACTAGAGAGCCCAAGCAAGAAGGCTGGGGACTGTTCTCTGATCCTCCTATTGCCCGGGTAGGAGAGACAGACAAGGTGTCACATCAGGGAGAGGAGAGTGGGAGCAGGGTGTCTGTTTCAGAGGAGAAATGTGTGCTGCAAAGGGAAGGAAGGGTCATCTCAAAAAGAACCCCCCCCCAGCTCCACTATACCTGGCCTGGCTGCACCCTCTTTCCCGACATCCTAACCCTTCCCTGTGCCACTGCCTTGGTGGTTTGCCTGTCTTTCCAGCTGAAATGCAAGCCCCTCCACGTCTATCCCCAGCACAATGACTTTACTTTCCTAGTAGCCCAAATTGTGCTAAATAAGAATTTCTTCTACCCAAGGAGCTCCACACAGTGTCCCATCATGCTCTTACAACTCTCCCAGCTTCTCCAGAACCAAGGCCAGGCAGGTACTACTTTTGACAGGATTCTACTGGCTGAAATGGTTTCCTTGGACTTGGTTCCAGAACTCTGGAGCCCGGGGCAAGGAACTGGGGCCTGCCCAGGGCAGAACATGGGTCAGGGTGGAAAAGGCTTTGGAACCCGCCAGCTGTTACGGGACCCTGGGGAACTTAATGAAGCTCTTGGAACCTCAGTTTTCCTCTGTGTAAAGTGGGTCAATAATACCCACCTTAGAGAGTCTGTTTGGGAGTTGAATGTAAAGTACCTAGCATGGTGCCTGGCACTTGGCAGTGCTGACCAAGGGGTGGTTTTTATTACTAGATTCCCAGCACGGCCAAGACACACGTTGGACTGAATACTGGAAATGCTTATGTTTTAACCTCCATTTCACGAGCTGTGGAAATGAAGCCCAGAGAGAGGAAGCAACTTGTCTGAGGTTACACAGCTAGTCAGTGGTAGAGCCGGGGCTAAAATGTGGGGCTCCTAACTCCCAGTGCAACCAGTAGGGCTTGAGTCTCTGCTGTGGGGAAGGGAGAAAGGAGGGGATGGGAGGGCTTGTCAACTCCCCCCTCGCTCCTTTACAGACTCAGGCCTGGGCTGCCCCTCTGCCCTGAGGTGAGAAGGCTGTGTTTTTTTCCTCCTGCCTTCCCTTTAAGGGAGGGTCTACGTTCAGAATCTGGCATTTTCCACCTGCACTTAACCCTGGAACAATGCAGTCATATGTTACCCACCCCCCCACACACACACCACCCTTTTAAGGTGCTCATGAAGACAAATAAAAATGCGAGGGATAATTCCCCAGAGTGTAGAGGAGGAAAATGGCTGGCACCACCTCCAGAAGGGAGACCTCTGGGGTTTGGAACCCTAGCCTACACAGTCTTATGGAAGACAATTTTGGCCACCAGTCTTAGATCAATTCGGGACCTACCTGTGGATGGATCATCTCAAAGAAGAAAAAAAAAAATACCTGCCTTTGGCCTAAAGTTCCTGGCTTTTTCAGCATTGCCTTCCTGGATTCTCCATGGGAATGCACCCCTTCTTCACCCAGTCCCACCATGCTAGGATCACAGCAGGAACCCTTTACCAAGCCTTGTGGCGGCCCATGCAGTGGTCTCTTGAGATGGCATGGGGGGATGGGGCTTATGGAGCCTGGACTCAGGGCACACCTGCCTGAGCTAGAAATCCAGAGCTCCCAGCACAGAAAGCGCACGAGTCAAAGTGTCCTGTGCCTTGAGGGGTCCATCCAGGCCTGGGCCTGACGGATGTCCTCCCTTCCCTTGATCCCCGTCCCAGGCCTCCTCCTTTCCAGGTCTTTGCCAGGCTGTCCCTCACTCCAGTGCAGCCCTGCACCTTCTCCCCACCCTGGCCAGAGCCATGCAGCCTGTGCCTGGAATCCCAGTAGCTCTGCTGACCTCACAGGTCCCAATCCTCTGCCCAACTGGAGCCTCCAGAGCTGGGACCTGAAGGCCATTGGGCTCACTGGTGGTACTGGACAGAGGTAAAGGGCATTTTCTCTGCCACTCCAAGCTGATTCCGATGGAACCTGACCTGGGCTACCATGCATATAGGGCAGGGGAACAAGATGGTGGGTTTTCCTCACACAGTAAGAGTGGAGTGTGTGGACTGGCGACCCTTTGGCGTTTGTTCGAGGTAGTCAGGGTCAGCAGGTGGAAGTTACCTAGAATTCCCACCGGCAGCAAAGGAGGGACAGAGGATGGCGACTTAAGGGCAGGGTGACTCACGGAATGGAGACCAGGAGGAGGACTGCTCTCCATTCCACAAACACTGTGGCATGCATACTGTGCAGTGGCAAACACAAGGGTTGAGGGGAAGAGGTTTAATAAGAGGTGACTCGATTGCCACTTGGAAAATCAGAAATGGAGCAAGCGCCGCAGGACTGATCTTTCAGATAGGGACTGGGGACTGGAAGCAGGGCTCTGGTCCTGAAGCTCCCCGGGGGAGGGGGTGGGCGACAGGATGCCTCTGCTGGCCTGGGAGAGCCCTCAGGAGGTCTGTGCTGTGTGAAGGGAAACTGGGGGCTGGGTGGGCGAATGGGCTCCCATTCTGGGTTCCTCAGCCGGATGAGCTCCCTCGGATGGGGTTCTGCAGCTCTGGAGCCCACACTTCCGGGAGACCCAGGCTGAAAGAAATTGGTCCCCAAAAGGTTGGGGTGTACTTCCTCCTTTCCTTCAGGGGTTCCCTGGCCAGATGTGCATCCACACCCTGCGAGGAAGGGCGTGCGCAGCTGGGGAGAATTTTGGGGAGAGATTGAATGGCGGGATTTGCGGGAGACCCGGGGAGTGGCTGCAGCTGTAAGCGTTTAGGGAGCAAAGCCCTGAGCGTGGAGAAGCTCCCTATCTTCTCAAGGCTTCCGCATCACTGGATCGGGGCAGGAGGCGCTTGCGAAGGTCGGGTCTTGTTAAGGATGCAGAGTTGGTCCACCTGGGAGAACCCCTCCTTTAGGAAACCTCTGGGATTTCCCCCCGAGAGCCAGGGCTACTGGTCTTCCCTCCCAGCTCAGCGCACTTGCCCGGGGTTGCTCGCCTCGCCAGCATTTCCCCAAGCCTCCGCGAGCGCATCCGTGCAAGTTGCAGGAAGCCCCTTCATCTCTGAGCTCTGGGACGCAGCCCTGGGACCAGAGCACCAAGAAGGAGCCTGGGGCTTGGGACCCACTCTGCCCAGTGCCTGGGGGTCTAGGGAATATTGGAAGAGGGGACTGCTGGTCTTTTAGCCAGCGGGAGGGCCGCCTACTCCCCGCGTGCTGCACTCCTCTCACTTGGGGATGACTTAGCAGGTCTGGGTGGTAAACAAGGTCAGGATTCACTGACGAGAGTCACCCCTACGCATGCTGCTACCCACTTCCTAACCCCCTGTAAGACCTCAGGCATGGCCCACTTCTCTCTGGGCCTCGGTTTTCCTAGCTGCACAGCTGACTTGGGAACACCCACAGTCACTTCTCCCGGGCCTGCCCTGGCCAAAGCTGCGGGTTGGGCATCAGGCGAGAAGAGAAGCGGAAGGTCTCAGCGTGCTCCCCCTTTGTTCACCGCGGCCGGAGCCTCCTGCCTCCGTCGCTCCTTCCCGAAAGGGGCGCTGTGGAGTGCGGGGCAGGCGGCCGGCGGTCCGGGCAAGGTTCCTCCTTCTCAATTAGGCGGCGGAGCCTGATTAAAAGGGGGTGCTGCCCGCCCCCTCCTGCCCGATCTCCATCGACGAGATTTCCCTTCATCAGAATCTCACATCCTCCAGAAATTAATTTGATGCCTCTTGTTATCAATTAATTGAATCTCGTTGGGAGAGCGAGCTCAGCGAGGCGGGCGGCGGCTTGGCCCTTGTGTGTCACTGTTCTGCCCTCCCCCTCATATCGGGACAACCTCACCCCCTCCCCATTTCTCTGTTTCTGCCTTGCCTTTAATTCCACTTATTTTCTAAAATAAAACCACCGCTGTGAACCCTTTTGCCTGGTTTGGCTCAGATGGGTACCCATCCATGGACGGGGTGCTGCCTGGGATTCACCCTGAGCTGAGGAGGGGGGCGGGGCAGGGGTTCCTCTCCCCTGGGCCCTGTTCCATCCCTCCGAAAATCAACAGAACCTCACCCTTGGGGAATTTGGCCCTGACCCTGACCCTGTGTACTCCAGGGGCTGCTGGTGAGAAACTTGGAGAGGAGGCCTGAGGGAGGGAGGGCTAGGGAGAGACTGCAAGGAGCCTCCCCCACTAGACACACACCCTAGTTGGAGGAGGGGACACTGGAGGGCCGGGCTAGGGCCTGTCAGCCATCCGGATTTTGTCCTTGTGAAAGTTTCATCTTTTTTAGAAGAGGCAGTTAGGAGCTGTTGCCCTGCTGGGGCTGATCTGCTCAATGAAGGGAGAGAGGGCACAGATGTGTGGTACCTCCTAGCTGCCCAAGAGCTAAGTCAGGCATCCGCAGGAACAAGAAGGTAAATGAGAGAGGGAGGAGGAAGGTTCTAGAAGACATCCCAGTCTGGGAGGGGGTTGTGGCCAGTACAGGGTACAACTAAGTGGTCACCAGACCCTGACTGAGGGGCTGTGCCTTGCCATTTCACATACCTTCCCTTCCCTTGTCCTGATCCTCACAAAAGCCCTGGGAGATTCTCCAGGCGATGATCTGTATTATTCTCAATTGATGGGTGAGGGACCCAGGCCTGGAGAGGTAATGTAACTTGCCCGGGGTCACACAGCTAACTGGAACCTGCTTCTCTGGAATGCTGGCCATAACGGCTGAGGTCACAAGTTGACCAACTTCACCCCTTCAGAGTTTTGTTGACCCACACAAAGCTTATTACAAGGGTACATTTCACACAAATATCCCCACTTTGGCTTCTTTTGAAAACCCCAAACCCTGTCAACAATCAGCCTGAATTTCCGCGTGTGGTAAGGACAGACTGGGATTGAATGCCCCGCACTTCTCACCTGGCCTCCTAGGCGACCAGCCTAGCCCCTGAGGGCATTTTGGGTAGTAATTCTGTCTTGGAGATTTCACCTGTCCTCAGTATTCTCCAAGGAAGAGCTGGGGAAAGCGGGGTGGTCTGAGAGAATCTGCGAGGTCTTTCCTAGAGCTCAGAGAAGACCTTTAAGGACACCCTGACCCCAGTCGAATTCCCACACAACTGTTCGAAACTGATAGTGGGGGATAATTTTCCTGTTTTTTGACCATGGAGGGGACTTTCGGGTCTTGTGTCTCCAGGAGCCCGTTCTAACCTGAAAGCAGCCCATCCCTGCCCAGGTGAGCCCCTCTATGAAAGTCATCATCACCCTCTTACCTATCCCCCAAACTTATGTATTTTTTGTGGAGGAGGGGAGAGACTTTCTCCCAAGAATGAAACCTCAGGTGGCGACAAGAGAAGAACTGGGCATAAGTCACCTTTCTGGAACTTATTTTGGAACAGAGAAAGATGGGGAAGGATGCTGAATCTTGCGTATTTGGATGTGGATGTGTTCTGGATGCCCCTTGAGTTGGTACCCGAGATCCCTGTAAATGCCACACCTGAACATCATCAGGGGAAAAAGAGAGACGGCCCAGGGCCGGTCAGGGGCAGGTTGGGTGTGAAGCAGTCAGGGGCCCCAGGAAGGGCCAGACCCAGTGGTCTGTCCCAGGCTGGCTGGAGCCCCTCCTTTGCTCACGGGAGCCCCCTGGTGCCAAGGGCACTACCAGAACCAGGCTCCAGATGGCCACTCAGGCCCTGGATGAGTCGCCCCCACCCCTTAACCAGCGGGGGGCCCCCCCACGTAAGACGTCACTATTTAATTAGCCATCTCTGATTAACCAAACTTGGCATTCGGCTTCTCTTGCCCTCATCTTTCCCAGCTCCAAATCAATGGCTTTGATATGCTAATTAGGGAGTAATTTAATTTCAAAAGGCCGCAATTAACAAGGGTGTTGTGGACATGCTGTAGTTAAGCGGAGTAATCTAATTTGCATTAGTAACAAGCAGGGACTAATTAGAAGCTTAATTAGACACTTAGATGGCTCTTATGTTTACTTTCTTAATGAGATGGAGTGGGATCTTTGGTTCTCTTTCTTTTTTCTTTCTTTCTTTCTTTTTTTTTTATTGTTAATTCTTCCTCTTGGTATGGTTCTAGGAAGGAGTGTTGAGGGAGGCCACCTTGCTAGAGCCTGGTGGGAGCATTTCAGGGCCAGGGCCGGTAGAAAGTACACTGGGTGAGGGGGGGTGGGTAGTGGTGAGGAAAGGTTCAGATTCCAGGGAGATTCCAAAGTGACCGCCCTCCAGGCCTTGCCACCTCTGAGGTGGGGTTCAGGAGAAGAGCACTGATTTGGGAGTCAGAAGAGCTGTAGGGTTTCAGTTGGGCTCAGCCTCCTAGCAGCCAGGTGACCTTGTCAAGTCAGTAGGCATCTTCAAAGTGTGGTTCCTTCTTCATCTGTCAAAGGAATTCCAGGTTGTGTGCAGAAGAAGGGAGGGGACAGGGCATGGGAAAGGGTTTTCGAGGACTGTGAGTGGGATGGCTGTTATTAAAATAAAATACAGTCACAAATTTGTGTGCCCAGGCTTCCCTTCCTTGGGACTCCTGACTCAGCTTAGAAGTCACCTCCCACCGGAAGAGCCTTCCCAGAGTATCCCCATTCCCTCTAGGCACCCATAGCCAGCGCCCCAGTGTCAATTTAATGTAACATTTGTAAAGCTGTGTGTCTGTATAGAGCGGAGGTTCTCAATCCTGGCTGCAATTGATGTTTAAGATTTTTTTTTTGAGAGAACACTCAAGTGGGAGGAAAGGCAGAGGCAGAAGGAGAAGCAGACTCCCTACTGAGCAGGGAGCCTGATGCAGGGCTGGAGCCCAGGACCCTGGGATCGTGACCTGAGATGAAGGCAGACACTTAACCGACTGAGCCACCCAGGCATCCCCTGCATTTGAAGTTTAGAATGGGCAAGATTTTTAAAATTATCCATGCCTGGGTCCTACTCCCCAGAGTCCAATTTGATGCCGGGTGCAGCCTAGGTATTGGGTATTTTTCTTAACGCTGTGTTTGCGTGGGTGTCTCTCTTTCTCTTCTAATGTGTAAGCCCCCCAAAAGCAAGGGCTGTGTTTTGTTCCCTCCATCTGCCCAGATCCCAGTACCTACTGTGTTCAGTATTAGTTGCAGGCAGAGGGCCACCAGCCGGCTGTGTGCCCTGTAAACTCACCCAAGTGTTGCTTTTTGAATGCCTTATGCAGGATCTGAGAATCTTCTGGAAACAGACCTGAGGAGAATGGAGGGAAAATGCTAAAAAGGTGAAGGGGTTTGTGAGTCCTCCAGGATATGGGTGCATTGCCAAAGGGAGGATAAAATTGGTACAAATTTCATGGATGTCAATTAGGGAATAAATGTATTAACAGCCTTAAAAATACACAGTTCCACCTAAACATGTATCGTAAGCAAATAGTTAGAAAGGTCGAGTATTCTGTTCGCATAAGGGTGTTTATTGCAGCATCCTAGAAAAAAAAAAATAGGTAATAGTCTGGATGTCCAACTCTAGGGGATTGGCTAAATAAATTCTGGAACATGCAGCCCATTCGAGCAACTATGTGACCCCTAAAAACTGTTGCTTAAAATATTTGATGTCATGTGGAAATGGTTATGATAGTAAGTGGTGAGTGGAAAAATAGGAAAATTCAAACCATGTACAGATTATGACCCCAGTTTCACTTTTTAAATGTTTATATGCCAAAGAGAGTGAAAATGAACTGACTAGAAGGGGTGGATCCCAAAAGCCTAGCTCTCTGGGTGGCACAGTTACGGGTACAGCTTTTTTCTTTACACTTTTTTTTTTCCTCTTCAAAATTTTCTACCGAGGTGTCTGTTACTTTTAAGATTAAAAAATAAAGTTATTTGAAACTCGGGAGAGAACCTGAAGCAGCACAGGATGGTGGTTCACCTTCCAAGTCAGAGGCTCGTTGCCACCTTTATTTATTTTTAAAGATTTGCTTTATTTGAGAGAGCACGTGTGTGCACGTGCAGCGAGAGAGCAGGAGCAGGGGGAGGGGCAGAGGGAGAAGCAGGCTCCCCGCTGAGCAGGGACCCCCCCCCCCATGCTATGCGGGGCTTGATCTCCGAACCCTGAGATCATGACCTGAGCCGAAGGGAGATGCTTCACCCACTGAGCCACCTAGGCGCCCCTGCTGCCACCTTTTAGAGAGGCAGGTCCTCACCCTGCCATTTGAACTAAGTTCCTCAGGCCCTGAAGTTTCGTGCTGAGAGGTCTTGAATGGCCCCTAACATTGGGGCCTATGGCTGCCAGTGTGTCATTTAGGGAGAATCTCGGGCAGAAATTGGAGTACAGAGGGAAGCCTAGGGTCCCCGCCTCTGACCCCCACAAAGGAGAGTCCCAAAGTACGGGACGACGTGGGCTTGGAGAGGGATTAAGCTTTTTCTGGAACTCAAGAGAGCCCCATCTTCTTGGGGAAAGACACTGTTGGCCTAATCAGAAAGCCAGGTAGTGACGTGGCTCACATCACCCTGCTCTGGTTTGGGGACCCATTTTGGAGCTACAGAGACATTCTAACCCATGGGCCCTGCCTCACTTTCCTCAAATGCTGAACCCAGGGCTGTGATAAGGGGATAGGATCCTAAACCCTAGCCCACTCAGAGTTGAGTTGTAACAGGACTTTCTGGGCCCCCATAATTATAGCCTTCTCTGAGTGGCTTCTTCATGTAGTGGATTTTATTTGCTATCACAGCAACCCTGAAAGGAAGATTTATTGGTATTAGCCCCAAATGACAAATAAGGACACTTAGGCTCAGACTGGTGACCTCACTGCTCAGTGCTCTCCATACAAAGATAATAAGAGACCAGAAATTGGTCAGCAGGTAGGATGGCAAATGAGTGGCTCGCTAAGGAGGGCCAAGGCCAGAAGTGGCTACTGCCCGAACCCTCACCTCTTCTGGCAGCCTGAGCCCGTAGGCCTTTGGGGCCTGAGCTGAATGAGGGAAGGGGATCCCCAGGCCTTTGCATGATGGATTGGGAAGCATTCTTCAGTTACTTGTAATGTCAGTGCTTATTGCTTTGAAAAGCCCTCTGCTTTATGTCCCTGACACAAGTAAGATCTGATAGCAGGACAGCTAGAAAGATAGGGAAAGAAAATAGGAAATATAAGGCGTCTTCATGCTCTATGTGGTACCCAAGTGTTTTTATGGAATCTAGCAATGTGTCCATTTCAAAGACTTCTAGCTCTGGAAAAGTCTGAAACTGGCAACCTCTCTTACAAAGTAAGGGCCCTTGCCTATGCTGTTTCCCCTGCATTCAGTGTATACTTCACCTGGCCAACACCTACTCACCTTTCATTTCTGAGCATAAATGCCATTTCCAAGAAAAGAAGGCCTTCCCTGCACTCCCCTCCCCCGCCGCCCCTGTTTAAGTTAGAGTCCCCTGTTTTTTCCCTGTACTCACATTTGATGGAACCTACTTTATGTGAGCTTATCTATATATTTGTGTCCTTATTGATCATCTGCCTCCCCTCATGGGAACCATGAGCTCCAGCAGAGCAGGGCCTGTGCCCTGTTCTGCTCAGGTCTGCATACACAGAGCCTGGCACACTGTAGATGCTTAAGTATCTGGGGAACCAGTGAATGGATGAAGGGTCATTGCTAGTGCTGTATGCTCTTGGCCATCCACTGGAGGAGAGAGAAGAATGACTTCGTTCATGGCCAAAACTCTACTAGTGGCTAAATTTTCAAAAAGACAAATGCCAGATTTACCCAGTAAAAAGGGGTAGGGGCGAATAGGATCCCCATTATTACAAATTACCCTCAAAGCATCTAGGGCACTGCTGCACTGTTTGTTCAAGATTTGGGAACCTGCAGAGGGCAGGGACCAGATTCCAGTGTCCTGCAAGATAGATTCTCAGAGTTTGTCTTTTTTTTTTTTTCCTTTTTTCTTTTTTTCCTCTCTCTCTCTCTTTTTTTTTTTTAAAGTAAGCTCTATGCCCATCGTGGGGCTTGAACTCACCACCCCGAGATCACAAGTTGCATGCTCTACCAACCAAGCCAGTCAGGCACCGCCCCCCACCTCCCTGTCAGTGTTTGTCTTAATCAGGCACTAAATCCATGTTGAATGAATAAATGGCCTTGGAGATGGATTGTCTCATTTTGCCCACCAGGCAGTTCGTAAAGTCAGTGGCCATCACTAGGGAGACCCTGTGGTCTTGGACGAGCAGCACCAACATCACTTGGGAACTTTTTAGAAATAAGGATTCTCAGGGGGCACTCCAGACCTATTGAATTAGAAACTCTGGGCCTGGGGCCCAGGAGTCTGTGTTCTGACAAGCCCTCCAAGGGCATTCTGATGCATTCAAGTTTGAGATCGTCTGGCTTAAGGTTTTGGCCCATTTCGTTCTTCCTTCCTACTACCCCGTGATATATTTTAAGAAGCTTCATCTGTCTTTTATTGTAGTCGGCTTCCTGATCTTTCTTGGAAGTCGACAGGGGTATACACTGTAAATAGATGGCTACATCTAGTCTAGTTTCCCCCATTATACAGAGGAGAAAAGGGGGTAATGAACTTGGTTGGCCCAAGTCCCCCAGCAAGGTGGTGATAGACCGGGGGCCACATGCCAGGTTTCCCGACTTCCAGGCTCAGGCTCTCAGCTCTCTCCCCGACTAGATTGTGGGTTTGTGGAGGGCTGGAACCTGTGACTACTTGTTTCAACCCAAACCACCACCATTGCCGCGGGTACGGGTTACCTGTGGCCACGCCCCCACGGCCTTGCTCTGGTTAGAGCTGGGGGTGCAGCACTGTCCAGCTGCGGCACGTGCACGTGTGCGCTGGGGGCTCCCCCGCCCCTTCCCCCCTCCCTCGCGGGTAAACTCCGGGCATCCATCAGTCTGTTAATTGCACTAATTAGAGATCGCGGAGGTGTTAATTGGAAAACCCTGGTATTGTGCCTGTTTGGGGAAGAAAACGTCAATAAAAATTAATTGATGAGTTGGCAGGGCGGGCGGCGCGGGTTCACGGCGAGGCGCAGGGTGTCGTGGCAAATGTTACGGCTCAGATTAAGCGATTGTTAATTAAAAAGCTACGGTAATTAATACTCCCTGCACCATATGTGCCCGCGGAAAAGGCACAGAGGTTTCTCCGCGTGTGAGGCTCCCGGCCCCTCTTCCTCTCACCCAAAACACCCTAGCCCTTGGGTTCTCCTTTTAGCCCCAAGGTGGGTAGAACCCGTCACTTCCGGCCTGGGAGGGGACCAAGCAGACCAGGAAAGTTACAAGGAGGCGTCCCCTGTGGCATGCCCGCCAGGGTTCTTCGAAGGGCCAGGAGCCTCAGGGGAAGTGGGTGCCCCCAGCGGCCCGCAGCCTCCCCCAGAGCGGAAGAGGAGGCTGCGGCTTTGACCCAGCTTCCTTCCTTTCTTCTGAAGGCGTCTGCGGGAGCTTCGGGGCCTAGCCCAAGGCTCTGAGGTGCCCTGGCTCCCGGCCAGGGGTTCCCTGAGAGATGGGAGACTGGGGACCTGCCTAAAGGCGGGACTAGAGCCCCGGAGAGAAATCCTAGACCACCTAAAACAATTCGGCCCCAGTCACTTGCCCCTGTCCCCAACACGTGGTAGAAGAGGGGTCAGGGAAGGCTGGGGTGGGTGTGGGATGAGGGCCTCAATTTTAGCGAATCCTAGAAAGACCTAATTGCCCCCTCCTGACGTGCTGTATGAAGGAAGACCAACCAGGTGACTTGGGCAAGGGGCAGTGACTTGCCCAAGGTCACACAGCTGGCACTTGAAACCAGATGGTCTCCTTCCCCGAGCTCTCCTCTTCTGCAGGAGTGGGGGTGGGGGCAGGAGTGAAGGGAGGAGGGGTCTCTTGGAGGGTGCCCCCCCACCCCAGTCCCAGAGGAGGCAGCTCAGGTCCACATTAGGTGGAGCCCTTTGGGCAAGGGACCACAGCCGTGACTCAGATGGGCCCTTGGTGGCTCCCACCGGCCACTAGAATGCTGTGGCTTCATGTGCACATGCTGGGACTAGGGAGTTTTACTCCTGGAGCTTTCCAACTCAGAAAAGACCCCCAGGACCACCTCTCCATGTAGAAATGGGGAAACTGAGGCCCCAAGGAGGAAGGCAGAGGATTCACAGCTGGTTGTGGCTGAGCTCAGGCTTCTGCCTTCTCCTAGCCAGGGTCCAGGTTCTCAGGGCACTGCTAGCAAGGCCTGCCTCCAGCACTCCACCCCGGGGCCCAGCTGCCCTGGCCCCCAGAGCCTGAGCACCCACAGGGCAGAGAACACCCCAGTTTCTATCGCAACACCCAGGGGAGAGATGGGCAGGAGGCGTGAGGCTGCTGGTATGCTCATCCTCAGAGGGCAGGTGTCCCAGGGCAGAGAAGGTGAGGGTGTGGAGATGCCTGGAACCACGTGCAGGTTTGGATGCGTGTTGGGGGGCGGGTGGGAGCGAGGAAGGAGGTGAAAGCCCCAGGAGAGGGCAGAGCATGCCACATGGGAATTAATGCCATTCATACACCCTGCGGAAATGACTTTTCAAATGCATATAATCTCAAGCATGCAAATGAGAGGCTTGCTTCACCCTGTTTAATATGAATGATCGGCCCTTGAATAGCTATTATTACACACCACATTGCAGCAATTATGTTGTTCACTGGGTGTCTCTCTGTACCCCCCCCCATAAAAAGACAGAAAAGAAAGGGACACCTCTGTTTGCAGCCTCCTTCCTTTCTTCTCCCTTTTTCCAAACTTGCTGTCTGATCTACAACTTTATGGTGTGTGTGTGAGTGTTGGAAGGGGGGCACCGTCCCTTACCTCAGGGAAGTAACTGCTGGGTTCTTTTTCCTTTCTCCGGTGCACACACACATACCCCTGAGGCTCTGGTCTTTGTCCCCCTGGGGCCCAGGAGTTCTCAGATCTTAGAGAAGCTAGACTTGGAATCAAGACAGGCAGCTGCTCTCCACCCCCAGCAGGGCCAGGGTTGGGGGAGAGGGAGCGGAGTGGGCCCCTGCTGTCTCCCCATCCCCCTTATGTGTAGCTGGGGCCCCAGCCTGAGTGGGGGAAGGTGCTCTGTAGGCTGCTGGCGGGGATCGGGTTGGGTGGCTCAGAGGAGGGGGTTGGGGCCCTGTGCTCTGACGGGTGGAGGATGGCGCCCACCCCATCCATCATTTGGCAGCCACTGGCCCTCGGGCTGACACGGCCATTAAGGCCTGGGCCCAAGTGCTCAATCTCTTCCGAACCATCGCCCCCAACCTCACCCTCGCCCTGGCCCACCTCCTCTCAGAACTCAGGAGTGGGAGCGGCAGCTGGGGGACAAGCCCTTGGAAACACACAGAAACGCACAAACACGGGACACCCTAGCAGCATAGGGTTGCCCAGGGGGCCACACAGATCAAGCCATTAGGACAAAGACACCTGGGGTCACAGAGGGAGAGGGGCACAGGAGCACACGTGACCGGTGGGCTGCCCATGGACCCTTAACACCTCTCTGTCCCCTTTACAAGCCCCCAGGCCCTCACACTCCTCCCAACTCTGCTTCCAGCAGGGACAAAAACAGCAAGTGGCACAGCCAAGGGAGGGAAGAGAGTTCTTCCAGAGTGAAGGGAGAGAATTTCCGGGCAAGAGGGAGATGCTCTTGGGAGCAACCACCTTGGGGAAGGAACTAGGGAAATAATCCAGTCTCTCCCAGCACCTCTCTGATCTGCTCATCAACTGCCTATTGGGAGACCCTGCAGTCCTGGGTCTGCCTAGGCCAAAAGGGGATCAAGAAGGGAAGAACGAACGAACACTGGCTGGCTTCCGTAGGTCCCTCGATCTCTGTGTGATCTGGGCCAAGTCTTGGGCCTCTCGGAGCCTCAGAGTCTTCACCCTTACGAATAGGGCAGGTGGAGAAGGGGTGGATTGGAGCTTACGTGATGCAAGGTGGTTTTACGTGTGCTGTTTTATTTACTCCTCACAGGACTCCAAGAGGCTAAGATTAATTGCTTCTACAGACAAGGAAACTAAAGTTTAGGGAAGGTGGTTGTTTTTTTTTTAAGTTAATTTATTTAAGTAATCTCTGTACCCAACATGAGGCTCATACTCACTACCCAGAGATCAAAGGTCACATGCTCTTCTGACTGAACCAGCTAGGCGCCCTGAAGTTTAGGGAGTTTAAGACACATGTCAAAGATCAGTGGTGGGTACCAACCAGGTCCCTTTTGACTGCAGTCCGTGTTCCTCTCAAGGGGCTCTGGCTTTGGGGATAGCTGGGGACTGGGGACACTCCAGACTTAGAGAGCAGCCCTGTATACACACACCCCACAACTGCACCCCTGCATAGCAGATGTTGGAACCTCCTTGAGTGGTAGAAGGAAGCTCAGGCCTTCTCCTGGCTACCTTTGACCGTTCCAAACATACCCTCTCTTTCTGGGAGTGTTTCCACCACTGGAGAAGCAGCTGGGGGAGGGAGGGAGGGCACAGGATTCAGGCCTTGACTCTTTGCCCTGAACTCTCTGGACCCTCAGTTTTTCCATCTGTAAAATCAGGATGATAATGACTACCTCGCACCATCCTTATGAGAAGGCATCATGGTACTTATAGAAACAGTAAATATTATGGAGTGTCTGCTTTTGGCCAGGTGCTGGGCTGAGGGCTTTAGAATGGCAGGGCAGAGGAGTGGGACCATTGGCTGCCTTCACCGGCAGCTCCAGACCCAGCTGAGGGGCTCCCAGTAGGTGCTGAGCAAAGGGCAACCGCATTTGTGGAACGAATGTGGATTAGAGCCTTTCTGGGTCCTGGGGAAGGAGACCCTATAAGGAGGCCCTGCCCTGGGGGAAGTCTCTATCTATGGGGAACACACACACAGGTCATTACTGGTGGGGGTGGGGCTCAGCAATATGGTTGGTCCCAGTGAATAGCTCCTCTGCGCTTCGATATCCTAGCAGGTTGATAGCCTAGCCGGACCCTAGCTTCCCCAGGGCCCTAGCCTGGAGGGAGAGGCCAACACGGGTTTCCCGCCCCACCCTCCCCAGGGGCAGGGGTGAAGATATCACCTCCTCCCCTTCCCTGCCAAGGTCCCCTGGAAGTCCAGGAAATGTGGGGGAGGACCTGCCCCTTCCCCCGAGCCTAGGGAGAGGATGACATTGGGAGGGGGCCCACAGCCCAAGAGGGGTCCCAGGAGCCGCTTCCAGGAAGTTGAGGAGGAAGAGATACCCTAAGACGGGATTGGGGGGAGCATGGGGGTGTTAAGCGGTGGTGGTGTGTTGTTTGGGGGTTGAGGGGCTTTTTGTTGGTGGGGCGGGGGCTTCGGTGGCTGCCCCGGGGAGGCTGCGTCCAGACTTGAGCCTCAGCCCCTCCCCCATGTCTCTCCTCCCCCCTCCAGGTCCCGCTAGAGCGACATGATGGTGGAATCCGCCTCGGAGACAATCAGGTCGGCTCCCTCTGGTCAGAACGGCGTGGGCAGCATTTCTGGGCAGGCGGATGGCGGCGGCGGCGGGGCCGGGGCAGCGGGCGCTGGTGGCGGCGGCACGGGCAGGGACTCGGCGGCCGGAGCAGACAGCAACGGCGAGATGAGCCCCGCGGAGCTGCTGCACTTCCAGCAGCAACAGGTAGGAGCGGGCGCCCCTCCCCAGCATCCCGGAGGAGGAGAGGAGGAGAGGGGCCGCCGGGCCTCGTCCCACTCTCTTCCTGGCAAGGCGGGTCACTGGCTTCCTGCCAAGCAGCCTCACTTTTAACCCTCTTGAAAAGGTCCAGCCTCCAGGGACGCCCTCTGCGCCCTCCCATTCCAGTGGCCACCTAAGGGGGGCGGGGAGCCGTGCTCCCAGGAGAGACAAGTGGGACCCAGGAGGCCCAGAGGTCGGGGAGCTTGGAACAGCCTCAGAAATGCCCACAAAAGGAGACACCCCGGGCAGTAGGCTTGAGAGTGTGTGTCTGAGGTGGGTGGTGGCCTGGGCTCTCCTCCTGCACACTGGCTAAATTAACAGGGTTGCGACAGGGAGACCACTCTCTAGGGTGCATGTTCTTTGGAGGAAGGGGCTGTGTATACAGGGGTATCTTCACTTTATTTGTATTGTAAAATATTCCCCGCCGCCATCTCTGCCTGGGCCCCTAATCCAAGCTGTGAAGAAATTAAACTTCTAGGCACCAGAGTCCAAAGCAGCTAGGAAAAGGCCAAGAGCAGGAGGTGATGACAGGCCTCCATTTTTAGGGGTCAGACTGGGAATCCCTGTCTGCCTCCTCCTCCTCTTTTCTCCCCTCCATCATTCCACCCTAAGCTGCAGAGTTCAGGAGTTCAAGACCAGCCGCTGAAGTTTGAGAGGCCCCGGGGTGGGGAGCCTGGTTGGGTGATGACAGAGCAGGGGCCCCAGGTTCTGGCCCCACGGCCCCACCCCTGGAAAAAGGGAGAATCACATGCTTGACAAGTTCAGGAGAACCGGCCCAGCCAGCCCTGGCCTTGGGATTCTCCTCCTCTTATTTGACTGCTCCCCACGCTCGCTGGTGGCACTACCCCTTGGGGGCTGTATTGAGAATGCGGAACAGTCAGGTCCTGCATGCATCCCCACGCACGCCCCCACCCCTGCCTCAAATGTGCACAGATGTGTATACCCATCTTGCCCTCATGTTCTCTCCCAGGCTCACCCTGGGGCTCCTCCCCTGATCCATAGCCCCTTATAGGGCCCTTTCCCACCACACCCTGCAGAGCAGGAGGTCAGACTCCGAGCAGCACCGTCCGAAGCCCAGCGCCCTGCCCGGAGTTGGTCAGCCACCACCAACACAGAAACTGAACCAACCCAGGTTAAGTCTCAGCCAGCCCCTTAACCAGCAGTGCAACCTTGGCCAAGTCCTGGAGCCTCCCTGAGCCTTGGTCTCCCCGATTCCTAAAGTATGGGCTTTTTAGGATCAGGTGCAATTTGAGCGTGAAGTCTCTTCACACACCGAATGGCCCATGTGGATGCTGACAGAATCGAGGACTTTAGAAATCACTTCCTCTTACGGACTGTGGAGACCTGTCACCTTTCCCTGGGGAGATAGCCCTTGGGAGTTTGCTGGCATCTCCCAAGCCTTCCCAAAAGGCAGGATCTCTGGGGAGGAGACCCACAGAGTTTGTGACATCTACCGGGGACAGAAGGTCAAAGGGCCAAATTCTACCCTTTATGAAAATAATAACAAGACACACCCCACCAGAAGTCTCCAAGGCCACCCGTTTTTTATAACCACCTCTTCCCTTCCCCCACCTCTGTGCACACCGGGCTAGGAAAGATTGTGAATGTGGTGGGGGATGGGACGGGGTGGGGAGAACTACTGACACTGGAAAGTGTCTTTTAAACAATTCAACTGCAGAGTGAACATAGATATCTGTATAACTGGGAGATGTGTGGGGTGGGGAGAGACAGAACTTTCTGTACTGATCGGGTTTCTTCGCTCTGCATTGCACACAAGCCATGTTTTGCCGTCTATATTCCACATTCTAGTTATTCCTGTTTGTTTTGGGGAATATCCCAAAGGCCTGGAAAATCCTATATCTGTTTCACAAATAAACTGGGGTGGAGATTTGGAGGCAGGCGGAGGGCTGTTTTACCCATTTGGTCTCACTCTAGGCCTGGTGCCTGGAGCCAAGGAAAATATTTGAGATTTAAAAAAGGTCCTGTTGGCTCCAAACTATGAAAGAACCCCGCAAAATTAAAATGATAAGTTTTTCAATTAACAGGAAAGTCTGTGGCCCGTCCTTCCAGCCCCAGTCTATGAGCCAGGCTTTGGGGGAAAACTTCAGGGGTAACATTTTCCAGTACCCTCAACGACAAATGTTCCTTACTATTTGCGGGGTAGGTTAACTGTAGAAAAGAAAGCCTGGCCCGGTGGGTTCCTCCTTCCTCCCCTCAGCCCCAATCAGAAAGTCCTTCGAGGACAAACAAACAAATAACCTTGTCTCAGTTTGGTGCTTTGGGTCTTTCTCATACACGGGTCACTTAATCACCTGGCCAGCCCTGGGAAGTGGGTGTTATTATTCCCATTCTGCAGATGAGGGGTCACTGACTGGGCTTGGTGACCTCAGGTCTCCCGGTTCCTGGACTGGAGCTCCGCACAGCCTTGTTTTGGCCACTACCCTCCCTTGTCACACAGTTCCCTGTGGGAAATGGAGGGAGTGAGGCCTGGAACGTAGTAGGTGCTAAATAAACGCTCACTGGTGAGTGTGGGAGAGCACTCCATTCCCAGCCCTAAAAGCCCTTAGACAAACGAAAGCAGTGGAAAGCAACACTGCCCGCAGGCCCTACGTCACCACTCTAGAGGAGGGAGGTTGGGGGCAGGTGTGCAGGCTGTGCACTGCTCCCATTCCTCCTCCTTGGGCCTCCTTGGGCCTCCAAGCCCCTCTCCCTCTTTCCGTCCGTCTGCTGGTCTCTGTCCCTCCACTCTGGGTAAACAAGCCCTGGAAATGCAGGCTTGGCCTTTGGGAGTAATGAGTTGACAGAGAGGAGGGAGATAAACAGGGCAAGTCAGAAGTCAGACCAGTGACAGGACTTGAGGCTGAAACAAACAGTGCCGAAGAGGGAGGCTGCATCACTTTGGAACAAGAGCAAGCACCCGTTTCCATGCAACAGCAGGCCGGGAGCTTGTTCAAACAGAGGCTGGGGGTGGGGGTGGGGGGTGACATGGCTTGGCAGCCAGGCCCCGTCTGACTAGAGAGAGGGTCCCCAGCTGGCTGCCCCCTCAGCAGCCAAGACCCCCTGCTTCTGGCTCCCTCCTCTCAAGCCCCTGATTGCTGAGCCCCACTGCCTCCACGCTGTCCTTCGGGCTTTCGCCGGGTCTCCAGTCTCTCACCCCTTTACAGGAAAAGAAGGCTCACGGTGCAGTAGGCCTTGGAGCGCGCATTCATTCAGCAAACATGCACTGAATCTTATTTACACCGGGCTCCCCGTAGGCCAGCTGGGGTTGATGATCCCCAGCTGCTATTAAAGAATACCCTGGACCCAGCAGACATGCCGGCTACCCACCCACCCATCCCCTTCCTTCACTGAGCAAAGTCTCCTTCCTCATTGCTCCTTCCTCCCCTGTTTTCCCTCTGATGGGTTTTTTCTTTGAAGGTTGGCCTCGCATTTTATCCTAATCTGATTTCACCTGGATGAAATGTACCCCCCCCCGGGGGGGGGTTCCCTAGGGACTGCGCAGAAACCCTTTGGGCTCTGATGGGGAGCAGTGAGGGCCGGGACGAGTGTGGGAGGTGGCGGGCCTAGAGAGGCCTGGGGGACAGGACTTGGCTGCTCTGGCCCAGGAGAGCCAGTCTTGGGGCCAGAGGGCTGGGCCAGGCCGGATGGGGGCTAGCAGGGCTGCTGGCGGCCACACTGAAAGGCATCCTGGGCCTCCAGAGCCTGCACTTCCATTGTCCTCAGGTTTCGGGGGTGACAGGTCAGGGAGGGTCACAGGAGGGTTGCCTAGCGTCTGGGCACTCCCACCGCAGTTGCTGTGACAACCGGGGCCAAATCCCATCCTGTTCACATCCTGTGAGGACATTCAAAGGGGTTGGGGGGCTCTGCACATTAATGGGCTTTTAACTCACCCCCTCTAAGAGATGGGGGGGATGTCAGGGCATGGAGGAAAAGAAGAATGGAAGACATTTTTGTTTTCCTCCCGTGTCTGGCCCTCCTCTGCCCAAGCTACTTAGGGGGATGGGGTGGGAAGGGGAGGCTTCTGGAGTGAATTAGCACACACACCCCCACCTCACACACACTGTCAACAGTGGTCTTTGGTCCTCAGGTCAGGGGCTCGTTTCTCCTTGGGACTCATGCCCCCAGACTCTACTCTTCCTCTCTGGTCTCACACCTTCTGGACTCCTCCCTTTTCTTTCAGTAGGGTGAGGCCCTCCCCAGGAGGTGCTGGGGACCTGGAGGGGAAGGGGGCCTGAAACCCAGCTGTGCACCCAGGCTCTGAGTCTCCCACCCACGTGGGCCTGCCTGTATCAGTGCGTTGCTGGTTTTCATTTTAATGGTTCTAATTTGAGAATGCGGCGATGTCATTTTTACGAGGTTGGTGTAAAAAAAATTTACAGCCTTTCCAAAAAGCTTTTTTTTTTTTTTTTTTTTTGCAAGGGAAAAAGGTGTAGAATCACTTTGGGGGTTCTATGGTCTCCTCTCCCCCATCCTCCTTGCCCCCCTTTTCTGTGTCATTTCATTTTTTATGTCTCTGCTGGAGGACAGCCTAGCTAGTCGAGAACTTGGATCTCCCCAGGTCAGTACCTTTAGTGGTTGGGGCCACTGACCTCTGATCCTTCTCCCTGGGCCCCTTCCCTCCACTCTCAGGCCTCAGAGGAGTTGCATTTCAAGCAGTGGACGGAGAAGTGTTTCCTGTTTAATTCAAATCAACAAGTCCTTATTAGGCACCTGCTGTTTACTAGCTGTGGGTTAGGCATCTACCCTCAGAGATTAATTATATCACTGCCTGCTTAAAATCCTCCAGCAATTCTTTCTTAAGCAGAGAATGAAATCTAGAATGAAAACCCTTGTCCCTGTGTGATCTGGCTCCTGCTCGCCTCTGGGACTTCCTCCCAGGCTACTCAGCTTAGCCACTCTGGCCTTGGTGGTTCATAATGCTCCAAGCTTAGTCCCACCTCAGGGCCCTTGCACCAGCTCTTTTGTCCACCGTGAATACTGTCCCCTGAAAGAGTTCCCTCCTCACCCTAAATGTCTCCTCAGAGAGGCCTTCCCTGGCCCCACAACTTAAGTAGGCAGCCAGCCGTCCTCCGGGTAACGCTTGGTGTAACGCTAACCACCATCTCTTCTTAGCCTGCTTGTCTTTGTTTTCGGGTCTCGTTCATCCCGTTAGAGCTTGATCCCTGTTAAAGCAAACACTCGGCGTCCCCAGAGGCTAGGATGGTGCAAGTGCCCTGTGGGGCTTCACAAATCCTCGCTGCATTATTGATAAATGAATAGAGAGTCACACTATGGCTGTGGGTAAGGGGGGGGGGCGGGGACAGGTGATGGGCTTTCCTGGGGCTCTTTTCAGCTTTGGGATAGGCTAACCACCACCTCCCCAATTGCCCTCCTGTGCCCCTTCCCCTAAATCTAGCCAGGCCCAGTTGAAATTATCAAGACAATTTCTATCTCAGTTGCCAAAATTAGCTAGATGCAGACAAAAGAAGTTTGGATTTCATTTTGGCTGCCCCTCCCCACAGTCCACATTAAACCAGAATTTGCCAGAAGGTCTTCCATCTTGCCCGGCCGCTCATGGCTCCTCTTCCCTGCACAGAGCCCATGTCAGGCCCAGGGGATTCAGCTTCTGCCTCTGCTACTGTGTGACTTTGGGCGGGTCACTGTCCCTCTCTGTATCATTTCCACATCTATGAAGTGAACTAAAGCTACATTTCACAAACCATTTAGCTTAAGATCCACCCGAAGAGACACATTTTACTTGGAGCCCTAACACACGGTTTCATGAAACAGTGCTTATGCTTACCTAATAACTCTGATGCTTTCTTTTGTGTGTGTTCCTATTTTTTTGACCCACTAAATTGCTATTATTACCCGCCATTAGATCATGACCAGCAATTTAGAAAACACAAGACTAGATGCCCTCCAACACTTCCAGCTCACCAGGTCTTTGGGATTCTGCCGCTCCTTCTCAGAGTTCAGCCCTTTCAAGCTCAAGTCTCTGAGCACCACATCCCCGCCCTTGCGATCCTCAGCCTGCAGAAAGGGCCAGTAAACAGCCCTGCACCTGGCCTCCATCAAGAGGATGCCGGTCCCTCCCCCCTGAATTCTCAGAGACAGAAATGAGGGTGTGGTCTCATCCTGCCAACGACGAGAGACCCTCCTGCTCCAAGACTTGTTTTTCTTTTCATAGCAGCCCCTGTTGCCCTCCAAGCTCTGGCTTCATTCCCCTCCATCCCGCCCTCCCTGGATGCCATCCGTTATAAGCCATTTGTTCCTAATTGTGGAGATCCTGCTAATGACTTCTGAATGGACGACGGGGGGAGGAGAGTTCGCCTTCATTAGCAAAACAGTTCTTGGGCTGGAGGGGGAGGGGAGGGGAGGGGGAGGGGAGGGTTTGATGAGCGTGTCCTGCCAGGTGGCACTGGACAAAACTGGGAGCTGCCAGGGAAGGTGGCAGATTAATAGTAAAGACAAAAGTTGGTGTCCATTCCAGACCTACTGAGTGCCAGGCACTGTGCTAAGTACTCCACGAGCCTCCTATACTCTTCACAACAGCCCTGGGAACCAAGGGCTTCCTCTACTTCGCAGAGGAAGAAGCTGAGGCTCAGAGAGGTACCTTACCCAAGGTCACACAGTATATGGTGGAGCCAGGACTTGGATCCAGATCTCTGACCGGGGTCCATGAACTGAATGGCCTCGTACTGCCTCCTTTGAAGGAAAACTGGACCTTATCCCCCAAACCACAGAGCTGGAGATGAGGTTTTGAGTCCAAGGGGTAGAGAAAGGGGATTTAAGAGGCCTGATGACTCCCAGTTTGCCATTCTGCCCCGAGCCCCCACCCCCATTCCCTCCCTCCTCCTAGGGTTTCCTTGATGGCTTCTCCTTGGTGTGGGATACTAAATGCCTTTTCCCACCCCAGGCTGTATTTGGGTGTCTCTGGCCCTCAGGGAAAGGACATTGAGCTCAGCTTTCTGAAGATTCCTGTCTTGGTCTTGTCTGCCTGCCTGCACCACCCTTACCTGCCCTTCACCCCTAGACAGCCGAAAGCACTCAGGCTCAGGGGAGAGCAGAGTCACAGGCCTCGAGGGACCATGCACAAGCTCCTGAAGGCCCCGCAGGGGGTCAGGGGGGCTGGGCAGTCAGAGGTGTCCACTCCATTTCCTGCCCATGGGACCTGGGGTCTCAGTTTCCTTGTCTAGAAGATGGAGACCATGACACGGGCCCTGCCTCACTCAAGGTGGTGAAGCTTCAACAAGATGTAGCCCTATACAAACACCAGCTCTTGAACTCTGTCCACCTGGCCTGCCTCCCCTATTCAGCGTAGACCAAAGTGCATTGCACAAATGAGTCTGCTGTCTGCTGCTGGCTGGGGAGGGGGCTCACAGATGCATTTGACAACATCTGTGTTTTCAAGGGGGCTGTGACCTGATCAGCATCATCAGAGAAAGTGGGGCTAGCTCTGTCGGGGTGGGGGCCACCATCACCCATGTCTCTCAGCAGTGGGCAGGCTGGTGATGTAATCAGGCCCCAGGGCCAGCAGCTGGCGTAGATGAGGCCTGGTGTGTTGGAGTGGTGGACAGGACTCAGGTGGGGCTTCAGGAAGTCTCCGACCTACTGGATCCCTTGGGTGACCCACCCTGGAGGAGGGCAGCCTGGGCCAGAGGGACCCCCTCGCTCCCAGAGTGCTGTCCCCAGCCATGGGTCTGGATGTGTGGACAATGGTGTGGAGTGGGGAATGGAGCAGCACTGGAGTATGCTGGGACAGGGTCATGTCCAGGCCATCCAGGGAGGGGAGCTTGGACTCCAGGTCCAGGGTCTGCCCATCACCCTTACTCCTGGGCACCCACAGCATGATTTTTCAGTGGTACCCAAACCACTCTAAATTGGGTCAGGGCTGAGCTTTAAGCAAATGACACAAAATGACCTTGGGTTGTCCACTGTCACCTCCCCGTCGCCTCTAAGCACAGGGCCTGTGCATGGTGGGCGGCCGTACATGTGAGTAAGTGAACAAATGAAGGAATGAAGTGCCTGTAGGCCCCTGTGGGCTCCTCCAGCTTCTCCTGCTGCCAGCCTGGGAATAGTTTCAAGGTCTTGAAACTTGAAACTTCTGGACTTGCTGGGCCATTTCACTCCTCTGTGCAGTGCGGGTCGCTGTGCCGGGAACACACTTCAGCCGCCTGGCCCACTGGTCCACCAGAGGACCTCGCCCCTCAGGACTCCGGTCAGGGGCAGCCAGCGCCGCCAACTTCTCTGGGCTCTGCGGCCCGGTGCTCGCCTGCGCTCCGGCTCTGAGGGACCCTGGGGCAGACCGGGGGGGTGTGGGGGTGTGGGGGTGTGTGTGTGTGTGCGTGTGTGTGTGTCTCAGCAGCCAGCACAGCCCCTGGCACACAGCAGGCGCTCAGTAACGGGAAGGAAGAAGTGAGTGGGGGCCGTCCCAGGAGGGTCTGGCCTTGGCTGGGCTCTCTGTCACTTGGCCTGCTGGGGAGGTAAGGCCCAGAGTGGGAGGAGGGCAGGCGGGTGAGTAAAGGATCCGTCACAGATTAAGACTATAAGGCCCGTCATTTGTTCCTGTAAATCTTGTAATTTCGTGCTCCAGGGGACCACAAAGTAAGAAAGTCTGAGGGGAGTGAATCCAGCTCCCCGGGCCCCTCCCCCCAACTTCCCCTGGAAACCCCACCCCTGGGTCACCTGGGCTGGCCAGCTTCTCCAAGCCTTTCTCTTCCCCCCAGTTCTCCCCCTGACCTCTGGCCCCCTACCTCTTTACCCCACACCTCCACCTTTGGAGGACAAGGAGCATATGTCCAACTCATTAGACCCGGAGGGGGTCACTCAAGCACCTAGAGGCAGGGGCTCCTTCCTGATGACCACATGGCCACCTCCCTTCCTTCCCTCACTGCCTCTCCCCCTTGCCATAGCTTCTCAGAGCCTTTTGACACAGAGGTCAGATTTCTACTTTCTGAAGTGAATCTTGGAGAAGAAACCCCAGGCCACTTGTTCAGGGCAAGAAAGAGGGGCTGGGGAAGGCCTAGGATCTGGGGGGCTGGTGAGGGGCACGCTCATGTGAGCTCCAGGTCTTCTGGGGGCCACATGCCCGCAGATACACCAGGGAGTATTTGGAGACCACGCTAAGGGAAGCTAGATGCAAGGCTGGGGGCGGCTCAGCTATTCAATAACAATGAAGAATGGGCTTCGAAGGGCATGTGTACATGCAGTGGGCACTCGTGAGTACTTGCAGGGTGGTGACCATATGAGTGCATCCATGTTGCACTGCACACGGTTTTGCCTTGTTGGTGCTTGTGCTGAGGTCAGAGAACAGAAGTCCACGTGAGGACAAACACGAGTGTGTGTGTGTGTGTGTGTGTGTGTGTGTGTACAGAGGTGAGGGAGCCGCAATGAGCACGCTTCATTACACAGGTACACTGGGCAGGAGGCCGTGCTGGCCACCGGCTGGCTGAGCCCATGGAGAGAACCCACATTCCCAAGAAGGGAAAGGAATGGACACTTCTCGATGCCACCTTGGTGCCAAGCTTGGGTCCTTTCGTCCCCCTGGTGTTTCAGAGATGGATAGTGTTCCGGGTTTGCAGAAGAGACTGAAGCACAGGGAGAGCATAACGTGCCCAAGGTCATACTGCTGGTCAGCAGCACAACTGGGATTCAAACCCAGGCCCATCTGATGCCAGAGTGCCCTGCCAGAGGCCTGGACACAACTGCCTGGGGTGCCAAAGGAGATCTTGGCGGAACATGGGGGAACACAGGTTTTGTGCTCCTGGAATGTGGATTCAGTTCAGGTCCCCACATCCCCTGCCTCTGAACCCCACACTGACCCAGAGTGGGGCAATGGAGGGCTTGGCCGTTCTTACAGAGAACTTCCTGGGCCTCCCTCCCTGACCCCCCACTCTCCCACCAGACCTCTCACTGCTCACCTTACAGGCTCACGGATGGGCTGGAGCTGCTCCCCCTACAAACTCCACACGCCTCCCACTGCTACGACCCTGCTGACTCCCAGTCCAGTCCAAGCCACTGGGGCCTCTGAGCCCAGACCACCACAGTGAGGTCGGAGTTACTCACTGGAGGTTCAGACACATCCTTGAGGACTTGACCGAATTCCCCCGTACCATGAGGCCCTGCACCCAGATCCCTAGACTCAGAAAGTCACACAGTGCTCAGACCCTGACACTCCCCCCTTATCCCCCTCAGCTGGGAGCAGTGACTCCAAGTGAATGCTACTCCCTTTGCTTCCAGACCAGCCACCCCGCCGAGGCTTCCTGGGCTCAGATCCTCTCTCTGACACCTCCTGGCTGTGTGATCCTGGGCAGGTTACTTTACTTCCTGGAGACTGTTTCCTCAGCTGTAGAATGAAACTGATAACCCCTACCTCACAGCCTCACAGGAAGGAGTCGATGAGATCTTGTGTGTAAAGGGCTTGACGCATAGTAGATGCTCAGCAAGTAGTACCTAGTATTAGTACCTGGAGTCCCATCTGCTGTACTTTCCCCTGGGATCCTTTTGTAGCCACTGCCCCTTCCATTTGCTGCCCCCATTAAGTCCCAACAAAACCTCTCAGGTCCCAGAGTGAGGCCCCTGTAGGCTCTTATCCCCACACCCTGGCAGCTCCTCTCAGGGACTCCTACATTTAGGCGTACTGCCAAGTCCAAGTGGACCCTGTGACCCTCTCACTCACCCCTGAGACCTTCCACCTTAGCCTGGCCTCCTCCGCCTTACTGCCCCCAGACTCTCCCTAAAACCTGGATGCTGCACTGTCCCCTAATGGCCCCCTGCCTCCTCCGGGCTGTTCAGGCCATTGTTGGAGCAGGTAGGCCCTGCGCTGACAGCTGACCGGGCCCCTCTCTTGCAGGCTCTCCAGGTGGCCAGGCAGTTCCTGCTGCAGCAGGCCTCTGGCCTGAGCTCCCCAGGCAACAATGACAGCAAGCAGTCGGCCTCTGCCGTGCAGGTGAGGAGGGGGCAGGGGAGGCCGGGTGGGGAGCGTGGTCTTGGCCCCGGGGACGGGCCCGCTGGAGGATGGCTCTGGCCAGTCCCCAGTGCCACAAAGTAGGCAGCTTTCCAGAAGCAAATGCAGTCAGTGCAGGGGTGCAGTGAAGAAACTTCACTTTCTCTTGTCTCCACCTGATCGCCCAAGCCTTCCTGTGCTCAGCCTCTTTGTGTGTGTGGCTCAGAGTTTGTGTCTGCGTTCAGCTCTCGCCCTCTCTGGGTACCTCCCGCTTGCTTCCCTTCCCTGGCTCTGCCCTCTGGGTCCCCGTCCCTTCTCAGGTTTCTGTTTCTCCATCCCAGTGGGTCACTTGGTCTGTCCCTCTCTCCTGGGCTCGCTCTTAGATGCTGAGGTCACCACATGCCCCCTCCCCACCTCTCACCCACCAACTCTCTCTGTCTCCCCCAGTTTCCTGTCTCTTGGTGTCTCTCTGTCTCTTTTGTTTTCCTTTGCACAATCTGCCCTTCTTTCCCCCTTTCCCTTCCCCCAGCTTGCCGGCCCATCTGGCTGGCTGGGGGGAGGGGAGATCTGTGGGAGGTGGGGGGGTGGGGAAGCCGGGCCTTCTGTTTACCTTTTGTGTCACAAAGAACTTGGGAGAATTGCGGTCTGAGTCGGGTGGGTCACGATCCGGGCAGCCAGCTCCCCTCCCCCTGAGCCATGCAGCCCTCCTTCCTCGCTCCCCCACCCCTCCCCACAGCAGCAGGGGAGGCTTGGAATTGGGGAGAGGATTAAGCAGGGCTTTGAAAGGAAGTTTATCTAGGGGAGGAAGGGTGAGCCCGATCCTGAGCGAGAAGCTCTGGAGTTTGTGGGGGTGGGGTGCTGAAGGAAGGAGGGAAGTGAAGAGGACACCAGGGATGAGGTGCTGGGTGCTCCGAGAAGGACCCAGGACTAGGCTTTGTCCTGGGGTGGGGCGGGGGAGTGGCAGATTCCAGACTCTGAGGAGTATCTGAGTCTTGTGTCAAACAAGCTTAATGTTTGGAAAATGGTTTGAAGAAGTTCAAGGTGACTGACGGATGTGGGGCCCGAGCAGTGGACCTCTTTTAGAAGTCTTGAACCTATTGAGACAGCCCTCAAGGAGGAGGAGTTGGACCAAAATGGGTAGTGGTCTGGGTGGAGAAGTGAGAACCCAGTCCAGAAGGTTAATAATTGGAAGAAGAGAAAGTTCTCATGCTGGAAAGGTGTAGAAGGTTCTCGTGCCCATGTGGTGTCAGGACTGGGCCTCTTGGAATTAGGGATCCCCCCACGCCCCCATCTCCCCTGGGTCTGAAATGGCCCTTAGGCTACTGCTCTGAGTCGTCCTCACCCTGGGCCCGGCCTCACACCCCCTTCTAAGAGCAGGGAGCAGCATTCCTGTTCCCCCAGCAAGAGAGGGCCTGCTGACCCAAGGCAGGAGGGCAGGAGCTTGATGGTAGTTGGAGGGACTCAGGTCAGGCATCAAGAAGGACTTTACAGCTGGCTATGAGGGGTAGGAAATCTGAAATAATTGAGAAGGGGAGGGAGGCTATGGAATCTTCCTCAGGAGAGTCCCTCACCCAAAATGAGATCAGCCCTGGATGGCTTAGAGTAAGAGGCAGAGGTTTTGGTTAGAGAGACAGAGCAAATGATCCTTTTCTCAGGCCTCCTCTCTCCTTGCTTCCTCCTCGAATCATTGACTGATTCATCCATTCATCAAATACTTGCTCAGTACTAATGAAACTAACAGCATTTACAGAGTGCTTACCATGGGGCAGACGTTAAGTGCTTTACAAGTGTCATTTGTCTCCCTTTATCCTCACAATCTTGTGGGGTCTAGCGATGCTATTATTACCCTCATCTTGCAGATGAGGAGACCTTGGCCCAGATAGGTTAGGTCACTTGTCCAGAGACACACAGCTAATAAGGGACAGAGCCAGGATTTGACCCCAAACAACTAGCTCCAGAATTTAGACTTGAATGCCTACACTGTGCACAGCAGTGACACCAGTAGTCCCCAGGTGCAGAGCCCCGGCCAGATGATGCTCTGGGTTCAGGGAGATGGGGTTCATGGGGCCATGTCTGAACTTCCCCAGGAGCCTGGTGCTCCAACTGTTGACCCTCTTCCTCTTCCAACCATGGATACCTTCCTTGCCTCTTATCCCCATCTTTGGTTCACAGTCTCTAAGGAGGTGGAGCTTCTGTCCCTGAGTGGGGCCCAGGGCCTACAAATTGCTTCTCTGTGAATGAAGTGGTTAATGAAGAAAGATAGATGGCCACTTAATTCTGGTGGCCCCCACATGACACTGCTCTGCTCCCCAATGCAAGGCAGGATTGACTGCCTCGCCTCCCAACTGTGTTCACCACCCCTCTCCTGGAGCCAGTTTCAGAAGTTTCTAGAACCATGTTAGTCTCCAGCTCCAGCCGGGAGATGGCCTAGTTTGTGCCCAGGCCTGTGCCCCAGGCAGGGAGAGGTCAGTTACCGAAGGCAGCAAAGGTAGCTGGGAGTTTTAGGGGGCGGAAGGGATGGTGGCTAGGGCCAGGGCCCTTAGCTCTGCCCAGCTTCCATAGCATCTTCTCAGCGCCCCTGAGGCTGACCCTTCCAGAATTTCTGGTAGTTCGTCTTGGTGCCCCCTCACTTCTTTCTTGCTGCAGCCCCAGCCCAGAACTAGTCTGAGGACTTCCTTCTGGTCTTCTACAAGGGAGTTTAACCTAAACCAAGCTCTAGCCTGTCTCCCCACTTGAGCCAGGACCCTAAAGCCCACTTCAGAGTTTGAGTCTGGGTCCTTGATTCTGGCACCAAATTGCATCCGTGCGGTGCTCAGCCTCCCCACCCTCAGCCCCCGGACAAGCTTCCTCTCTGTAAGCTGCCACCCAGCCCAGAACACTGTACTCATGGTGGGTGGAGGACCCAGGGGCCTGGGCAGGGTCCCTGAGGGAGGGCCTGGAGGCAGCTGTGGGCATTCAGCCCATGGCTCACACTGCCTTTAGTAAGCATTTAGCTGCCTTGGCCACTCTCCAGACAGTGACTCACAGGCCTTGCTGAGCTGACAAGCTGACAGTGTCTATCCTGGCACATCCTAGAGGGGTCAGCGGGGACACCAGGGGAGCTCCAACTCAGTTCTCAGAACCCTAAGGGGCATGGGGGGATGGGGTCAGCCAGCTCAGGAGCCCAGCATGCGGCAGCCACCTCCCTGACCTTTCTTGACCCCCTGGGCCCCGGTGGACAAGTACACACAAGGTAATCCGTCTGTATCTCTGCAGCCGCCTCTCCGGCCAGCTGTTCGGCCAATTGGCAGGAATGGCGGGGGCCAGGGAGGCCTTCCAAGGTCATCTCTTCCATTCCCCCGTATCCAAGTAGGAAAGCCCCAAGGAAGGAAATGCCACATCCTTTTTTGCATGCCACTCACCGTGACTCACAGCCCTATGGCTGGAAAGATCCCCGGGTGTCTGGTCTGTCTCCCTGCCTGGGCTGTGTCCATCTCTAGTTCAGTCCTCCCAGGATGAGAAGGACAGGCCCTGGGCGCTGGTCCTCAGGGACCCCGGCTGGCCATGCGGTGCCTTCTTGGGTTGGAGAAGTCATGGAGGCAGGAGAGGGAAAGGAGGAGAAAAGAAAAGAGGAAAACCCAGAATGTTTTACAAAGAAGTTTTCTCTACACTTGCATAGAATTTAATGGTCTACAAATCACTTTCATTTACCCCTATTCCCACTGTCCCTTTGGGGACACACCAGGTTATTTAAGTTCTCTAGGTCTCAGTTTTCTCATCTGTAAAACAATAACCACGATTAGACCCACCCCCATTTGCTCTGAAATTTAGCCAAGTGCCTAAAGGCATGTAATTAGCAATTAGTGGTCTGGGAGGAAAAGGTGAGGCAGGCTGATTTCAAAGAATAGTCCCTGTGAACCTAGGTCAGTCACCTGACTCAGAAATCCAGGACTCTGAGCTCTGTGCCACCATGATGGGCACCCCCACAGGAGGAGGAGGACAGAAAGGACGGCTGAGCCTTGCCTCCCAGTCTCAGGGGCACCCAGCAAGGGAAACAGGCTGGCTCCGCAAGGGGTGTGGGTCTGTGCCACTGTCTGCCCCCTCACCCAGGCCCCTCCGAGAGTGAGGACCAGAAGACCCCTACGGCCTGGCTTTCCTGAGTCTCTTCCAGATACAGTTGTAAAAAGGGAGCTTGGCCTTTGGATCTCCAGCCTCCTCGACCCCTCCGCTCCCTGGATAATTCAGTTTCCACCCACGCTTCCTAACCTTCCTCAAGATCTGCTCTGAGGTAGGGAAGGCAGTGTAGACAGGGAAACCACCAGGAGCCATGGAGTTCACAGACCCGGGCTTGAATCCCAACCCTGCCACTTAAGGTTCCTCATTAGGGGCCCCTGGGAGCCTTCATTCACACAGAGCGTTCACTGCTAAAGAGCTAGGGCATGCCCCTCCCAGGGCTGTTGGCACAGAGCTGGCTGGGATAAAGGAAAAAAGCCCAGGGCTGGGGCTCAGCCACGAGTTATCGGGGTGGGGCGTAAGAAGAATTGGGGGCACTGGGACTTCCCCCGATGTCCCTGGGTCCGCTACACTTCCCCAGCTGCTCTTCTGCCAGGGGATTCCCTAACTGGTGGCTTGAGGCTGAGTCCTGCCCCTGGCAGGGATCTGGAAGGGCACCAGCTCCTCCTCCCCTGCCCAAGAACCCATGAGGCTAGGGAGAGGTGACAGGGGCCACAAGTCCCTTGAGGATATAACCTGTCACATCCTGCCCAGGACAAGTCCCTGCAGGATACTCCTCCCTGACTAGGCTGCCTGAACCCCTCCCTCCCCACCCCTGGGCTGACAGAGGGGCCTCTGATCTGCTGGGGAAGGTATTTCAGCTCAGCGGAGCAAACACTCAGTGAGTGCCTGCTGTGTGGGAAGGGGGGGCGGGGGGCACTTCTAGGGCTTGGCAGTGGGAGGGGAGATGAGACAAGCCAGGCTCCGAGCCCCATCAGGGCACCTGTCCTGCCAAAACAGGGGGACAAGACAGTGTTGCAACTGGGGCCTCCCTGGCTATGAGCGCCCAAAGCCCGGGGATTTCGGGGAGGTGGGACAGAAAAAAGAATGATGTTCTTGCTTTTCCAGGAACCTTTTGCTGGTAGCTAGGTTCTCTGAGCCTCCTCCAGAGGCCTAAGCCAGGGCAGGGGATAGAGAGCTGCTCCACTCTGAGAATCCTGCATGTTCCTGCCAGAAGGCATCATCTCTCTCGTAGTTCAGTGCCTGGTTTAGGCTTTGAGGAAACCGACACCCCAGAGACAGCAAGTGACTTCCCTGGAGGGCTCACAGCAAATTCGGTCCAGAGCTCGGAGTAGCAGCCTGCCGCCTGACTCCCTGCCTGGTGTTCTTTTCCAGCCCGCTTTGGCTTGACTAAACCTATATACACCCAGGCGGGCACTCGCTGGGTCAGCTCTGGCCTCTGTGTGTGCCCTCCAGACAGCTGTGCCGCAGTATGTGACGTGTATGGGATCAGAGCCAAAGCCCAGGTCCTCATGCCATGTGGGCCGCAGACTGCCCTCCGGCCAGGCCCGCCTCAGAGATAGGGCTCTCGGAACGGACCAAGCAAGAGCTGGGGATGGCTAGGTGTGGCCCGTCCCCATCGCTGGGGGAGAAAGCCTGCAAGGCGTGGATATGGGTTCTACCGACTGGTGTCACTGGGGTCTGTTCTTGGTGCTCTGGAGAAAGTGCCTCCTGCCGTAACAGCCCACCCTCATGGGCACCTGCTGTGTACCCGGCTCTGTTCTCAGTATCCATTCATTAAGCCTCACGAGAACCCTAAGAAGTGGGCGCTGCGCTACTTCCCTTCAGAGACAAGGACATGGAGAACAGGGCGGTAAATCACTTGTCCAAAGACACACAGCTCGTAGGTGGCAGAGCTAGAATTTGAACCCATGCCGTCTCCCTCCGGTCCACACTGCCATGCTGTGGGTGGGAGCGTGGGGAGCAGGCTAATGGGGCCCAATCCCACAGGTGCCCGTGTCGGTGGCCATGATGTCGCCGCAGATGCTTACCCCCCAACAGATGCAGCAGATCCTGTCGCCCCCACAGCTGCAGGCCTTGCTCCAGCAGCAACAGGCGCTCATGCTGCAGCAGGTGAGTCTGGCCCCAGGGCAGCTGGAAGGTCGGAGAGGGGAGGGTGGGACAGGGGAGGCCCTGGCCTCCCATCTCCCACCTTGTTTACTGCCAACATCCCTGCTGGCCAAAGCCCGGGCAGAAACCTGAGAGACGGGCAGATACCTGAGGGGCAGAAACCTGAGAGACGGCTCGGGCTGGACTGATCTGCATTCCTCCAGGGCAGCTGGGGAAAGGTCAGGGGTCAGGCCTCTTCCACAGCAGCACCCCCATGCTCCCCCTCTTGCCGGCCCCACCTCTGTATCCAGAACCCCAGGGAAGGGCAAAGCACTGGAACCTCCTGGCACCTCGTCGTGATGTATTCAGGAGACCCAAAGAGAGGCAGGAGAGGGCTCAGAGCTGTGGGGTGAAGCCCCCTCTCCCTTCTCCACTCCTTCCCCATCCAGGCCCTACTGGGGACCCTCAGAGCAGACTGAGGAGAGCAGGCATCTCCCCGCAGGGTATCTCTTTCACCACCCCAGTGAGACTTCCCTACTTCTGCCTCCAGGAGCCCCATAACGACAGGGCTTGGGTTGTTCTGGGGTCCGCAGTCACCGGCACACGGTAACCCACTCCCCCTCCTCGCCCCTCTCCACCTCCCACCCAGCTGCAGGAATACTATAAGAAGCAGCAAGAGCAGCTCCACTTACAGCTCCTCACCCAACAGCAGGCTGGGAAGCAGCAACCCAAAGAGGTAAGGGGCTTGGACAGGCCTGATGTGCCCCCTCAAAGGACCGCTGCCCCAGTCCTCTCCTGGCCAGAGGCTGGGCGTCCCACAGTGGCCAGGAGAGAATTGCCTTGTGGGAATAGAAGACAGATCAGGAAGTGCTGGGAGGGAATCATGGGGTAGGGGGGGAATGGGAACCGGGGCGGGGGGGGGGGGGGCGCAGCACACAGTTCTCTGTGCCCTCATCCCCACTCTGTCCTTCTCTCCTTGCCTCGTGTTGTCGGATTAATGAGAACGGGCATCTGGTGGCCCTTGCTCATGACCAGCTGCCTTGTCTGGCCCTTTCCTGCCCACTTGCCTGACTTAGCACCTCAGCGCCCTTCCCCCGCCCCCGCTGTTTGCTAGTCCCTCAGCAAACCATTTGCACTGCTCCCCCCAACCCTGCCCCAACCTCTGCCACTTCTTGTAATATCCTGCCCTTCCCCTCCAGAGAACTCCCCAGCCTACATCCCCGGCCTCACCTGGGCCACAGTGCCTCCTGAGCTTCCATACCAGGGCCCTGGGCTCCCCCTCCATGTCCCAGACACGTGCCTCCCTTCTGCTGGCCAAACCACAGCCAAGTCCTGAGTTGCCTCTTCCCAGAAGACTGCCCTGCTGACGCCCAGTCATTTCCCAACGCCCTCAGCCTCCCCCTCAAGGTCTTGTCATTGTTGCATTCCCTGCATTATCTCTAGGCTGGCTTTATTGAATAGCCAGCCCCCCACCCCCCACCCCCAGGGCAGGCAGGCAGCCAGCAACGTCCCTGCCTCCCGAGCACCCAGGACAGGCTTGGCTCCTGGGGCTCAGAAAAGACTTGCTGACGGGCTGACTTGTCAGTGCCTGTGTGAAGAACTGAATGGTGTGGGAAGGGGGGAGACAGGGAGAGAGCAGAGCTCCAGACCTACAGCGAGCAAGTGAGCAAGTGTGCGCCTGAACAGGAGAGCTGTGACTCTCCCCCGGGCCTGGGTCCCGATGACCAGCTGATGCTGATCTTTTAAGGTCCCGTCAGACTCTTTGATTCCCTGTATCTAAGAAGCAGGAGAGGAGAGGAGCTGGAGGGGGTAGGCCCCCTCCTCAGCGCAGAAGGGGGGCACCCAGGCATGTGGGAAGGGTGCCTGCCAGGCGGGAGTGGCCCCCGGAGTCTGACAGGCTCATCGATCATTGTGATGAGAGCCCCCCTCCTTTCCAGGCGAGCACAGCTGCGGTGCGGGGAGCTGAGGCAGCGGAAGGAGGGGGGCGGGAGCAGGAGGGCGTCGTGCTGAGCGTCTGGGTCCGCTGTGTGTGTTTGCGCGCGGGCGCGGGCGTGCGTGCGCGCGGGCGCGGGCGTGCGTGCGTGCGTGCGTGTGTTTACTGCGAGGAGGCATGCAGCCCTATGGAAGCTGGGCCGGGAGCAGAGAGGCTGCAGCCGGGGACACCACCACGACAGCTCCGGGGGCTGACAGGCCCTGGGAGGGGGTGGCTGCAGGGTGGGGGCCAGAGGGCGTGCCCGAGGCTGATGGCACCCCTCTCTGCCCGCCCCCTCGGGCCCCCCACCAGGCACTGGGGAACAAGCAGCTGGCCTTCCAGCAGCAGCTCCTGCAAATGCAACAGTTGCAGCAGCAGCACCTGCTCAACCTGCAGAGACAGGGGCTGGTCAGCCTGCAGCCCAGCCAAGCCTCAGGGCCCCTCCAGACCCTCCCGCAAGGTGAGTGCACCCCCCACCCCCCACCCCCGCCAGCCCAGACCCGGCCTGCAGCCCCCTCCCCCTTCCCCGCCCCCCCCCCCCCCCGCGGCCAGCTGGGAGGCCCCGTGGGTTCCTGAGGCCCCGCAAGCCTCCTGCCTCTCTCTCCCACAGCAGCCGTGTGCCCGACGGACCTGCCCCAGCTGTGGAAGGGCGAGGGTGCCCCCGGGCAGCCCGCCGAGGACAGCGTCAAGCAGGAGGGGCTGGACCTCACCGGCTCAGCCACCACCGCTACCTCGTTTGCCGCCCCCCCCAAAGTCTCACCCCCCCTCTCCCACCACACCCTGCCCAACGGACAGCCCACTGTGCTCACACCTCGGAGAGACAGGTGCGAAGCCTAGGCGGGGAGAGGGCACTGCAGACCTGCCCAGGGGCACCCCGGGACCCCGAGGGATGGCACCCGTGGTGAGGGATGGCGGGGGGGGGGGGGGAGGCGGAGCTCGGGAACCCGGAAGTTTACCCCTCTCCCAGGGCACACAGAATTGTTTTCAGCCTCTGGGAAACCCATATTAGGGACAGAAACATCACCAGCAGGGGAACCAAGCCGAACGGGCCCCAGGGCTGTTGGGGTCTTCACGGTCCCTGACCACTGCCTCCCTCTTGCTCTCCTAGCTCCTCCCACGAGGAGACGCCAGGCTCCCACCCCCTCTACGGACACGGAGAGTGTAAGTGGCCAGGCTGTGAGACCCTGTGTGAAGACCTGGGCCAGTTTATCAAGTAAGTGTTGCCCCCACTCTCCATTTCCCCTCCCCAGCAGCCTTTCCACAGGGCCCCTCACCTCCGCAGCCGGCCACCTAGCTTGCCTCTGTTTGGTCCTTCAGCCACCAGCTGTCCTGCTGTCCTCACCCCTGGGGCGCCTAGCCTAGCTCCTTCCCTGGCCCCACCAGCTCCCCGATCCCCCCCCATCTATATTTGCAGGGACCTGCAGGCTTCATAAACTCCGTCCCCAGGCTGTTAGAGCCCCTCAGGGTAGGGGTGTGAGGAGCAGGAGAGGACACCCCCGCTGCCCTCCCCGGCTTCCCCCAGACTCAGCCCGGGAGACTGATGGCCGAGTGACAGGCCATAGGCTGGTGGACAGGCAGGGCGGGAGGCGGCCAGCTGCCACAGCCGTGCCAGGCTCTGTCACTGACTGATTAACTCTGCTGTCTCCCAGACCCTTGCAGCATCAGGGTCAAACAAATTGTTTTCACGCTTCGTCAGAGGTTTACTTAATTAGTTCATTTGCAATTAGATCTCTCTGTAGCTGGGATTTTAGCAAAGACATCAAAGGAGGCTGATGAGAAGGCAGCTTCCTTCGTTGCCCCATTGCCCCGGTTTTTTTGTTTTGTTTTGTTTTTTCCCCCCACCTCTTTCCCTTTGTATCTCTTGGTCTGTCTGCTTTCCAGGCTGTGGGCGGGATGGGAGGGTGGTGGCTGCAGACAAAGTAGGGCCAACTCTCTTCTCTGCCCCCTCCTGCCCCGAAGACACCTCAACACAGAGCACGCCCTGGATGACCGGAGCACAGCCCAGTGCCGGGTACAGATGCAGGTGGTACAGCAGCTGGAGATCCAGGTGCGGCTCTGAGGGTGCTCGGGAGGGATGTGGGGAACGCCAGGCCCTGCCCCACCCTCAGCACTGACTTTCCAGGAGGGGTTGAGAGGGTCTTGAGGATGGGCCATCTTATGCTTTCTTGCTCCTAAGTCCCAAGGTTGTGAGGTGATTGCAGTTAGATTCTCAGGAGCAAACCAAGGCTGGGGTGTATCTGCTGGGAGGTCCAGAAGAGCAGCATCCATATAAAAACCATAAAAATACCAACAGCTAACGTACGGAGCACTTACTTGGTGCTGACTTAAATACTTTACCTATAGAATTCCAGGAGTCCTAAACAACGGTATATGGCAGGTACTATTCTCATCCCCACTTTACAGATACGGAAAACTGAGGCCCAGAGAGGCGAAGTGACTTGCTTCTGCTCACTCACCCTAGTGGGCGGCAGAGCCAGGATCAGAACCTCCGCTGTCTGGCTCCCGAGTCTACACCCTGTAGCACGTAGTACTCAGGATAGTCTGGCATTTCCCTCTGGCACCTAGCAGAGCGCCCTGCCATGAGAGGGTAGTTGTGAAAGACCTATTGAATTTATGAATGGGGGTGAATGAATCATTCATCCATTCCTGTGTTTCCATTCATTGCACGAGGACCCTCTCACACACAAGTGCCACTGAACTTGGGTGTTGTTCAGCCACAGCCTCTGCCTTCGATGGGGAGAAAAAGCATGTGTTGTTAGCAAGGGGGCCCCTGACCTGTAGCTCAGCAAGCTGAGCTCGAGCCTGGGACGCACGGTCTGGAGGAGAAGTGGGGAGGGCTTCACGGAGCCGGCAACCCCAGGCCCTGGCCTTAAGGGTAGGAGGGGGCAGAGCAGAGCTGAGGCCTTCTAGGAGCAGGGGACAGAGGAAGCCAGATGCTGATGTGTGGAGGAGAGGGGTGGTGGGAAGAGGGGTTTTCTTGGGTGTCTGGTGGGGGAGAGGTGGGATGTGGAGGAGGAAGAGGACTGGACCCCTCGGGGGCTTAGCCCCTGCCCACATCCCGCCTCTCCACAGCTCGCCAAGGAGAGTGAGAGGCTACAGGCCATGATGGCCCACCTGCACATGCGGCCCTCCGAGCCCAAGCCCTTCAGCCAGCCAGTGAGTGACTCTCCCCTCCCTGTGGCCCTCCCAGAACCCCTGGGACTCCCACCCTTGGCGCTGGTCTCAGCACCCTCCCCGTTGCTCACAGCTGAACCCGGTACCCGGCTCCTCATTCTCCAAGGTGACCGTCTCTGCAGCAGACTCATTCCCAGATGGTCTCGTGCACCCCCCCACCTCGGCCGCTGCCCCTGTCACCCCCCTACGGCCCCCTGGCCTCAGCTCTGCCTCCCTGCACAGCGGGGGCCCCGCCCGCCGGAGGAGCAGTGACAAGTTCTGCTCCCCCATCTCCTCAGGTAAGGACTGCCAGGAGGGTCATCCCCTCCCCCCAAGCTGGACCCCCCGGTCCGGCCACCTCATCCTCTGCCTCTCTCCCACAGAGCTGGCCCAGAATCATGAGTTCTACAAAAACGCCGACGTCAGGCCCCCCTTCACCTACGCCTCCCTCATCCGCCAGGTGGGCATGGAAGGTAGACAGAGGGGGTGGGAAGGGCACCCAGGCTGCACCCCCACCTCAGTGTCCCAGCCTCCATGAGGGTCCTGGGGCCGGAAGAGAGACTTCCCCTCCCACACCTGTCCTCTCCCATGGGCACAAGGGCTTTCCTTCCCGGCTGGACGGCCTCTGGCCCAGGCTCCGTCTGAGTCCGTGCGCTGCTTGTGCGGGCGTCCCTCTGAGGGCACACACGCTGGTTTTGCTGACCCACTGTGTCATTCATTCTCTCATTCCCATGTACGAATGCTCCTGGGAGACTATTTTCTGATAGACTTACGGTCACTCTCAGTTGGCTGCCACCTACCCGCCTGCCCCTCCTTTCCTCCCTCCCCGCCAACCCTCTCTCTCTCTCTCTCTCTCTCTCTCTCTCTCACACACACACACACACACACACAAACTCTCCTCTGTTCCCTCCCTCACGTCCTTAACGCTCACTAATATTCATATGAACAGGCATTTGCACAGATGTCCTCTTGCTCTGACCTCCCAGGTAGGCACACACATCCTCATACATATCCCTATATATGCACACATACCCCACCTCATGCTTAGGGCACCCTTTGCCAAAATCAGGATAAATTGCAAACAGCCCCCACCCCATGGATATCTCTCTCCCAAGAATACTGCTTCATTTTCCTTCCAGGGCGGGGGCCCTTGACGCCAGTTCCCCTCCAGAAGGAGTTCATGTGCTCCTTGCACAAATACATAGCCCTTGAGGCTCGTGTTTCCTTCAGCCTCTGGCTGGGCCATAAGCAGCCTGCCCCATGCAGGGAATCGACGACACCCACCAGTCCTCCTGTCCACAAGCCTCTGTAGTGGGCATCCTCTGTTCTCAGGGCTGAGAGTCGGGGGCCAGGCAGAAGGGAGAGAGCACAGGCCTGTGACCCTTCAAGGCCCAGACTGAGGGTCCCTCTGATTCTTTCTGGCCCACAGGCCATTCTGGAAACCCCTGACAGGCAGCTGACCCTGAATGAGATCTATAACTGGTTCACCAGGATGTTCGCCTATTTCCGGAGAAACACTGCCACCTGGAAGGTGAGGCATGCTCCTTCCTCCTTGCCAAGGGCCCCAGTCACCCTCAGACATCTCCACATCTCCTTGAGACCAAGGCTGCGTCACATTTAGTCCCCTCAGAGGGGCAGTTCTGCAGAAATGGCCCCAGTAGGGCCTGGGCCGCACCATGGGCCCCTCCACTCTCATCATGGGCTATGGAATGTTCTCTAACTGCCCCTTAATAGCTCCTTCTTTCCAGCCTTGTGCTGCCTTCTTTCTGGCAAGAAATGCTCCCCTTCCCTGGAGTGCTCCCCTATAGGCCCCATGAAGTAGGACCTCCAGAAGTCCGTAATGCCTGAGCCTGTTAGGGAGGCCTGGGTTACATTCTCAAGAGACCCTAAGGGTCTGGGTACCTTGGCTAAAGGTGCATGCTCTGCAGCCGGGGGGTGGGGTGGGCAGTGTGCAGGCGCGGACACGTGGACTGAGCACTGGGACATAACCACAGGCCTGCCACCCTCTCCCCAGCTCTGCCATGGCGGCAGGAAGATAATTGTCTCCATCCAATTAGTCGTTTCAACACCTTCAGCCATAGACTTTTCTCAGGGGACCAGAGGCAAGGAAGGGAGGGACCCTAAAAAAATGGGACACAGAGATGTGGACTGGGGCACTCAGCCATTTGTTTTCCCATAGCCAAGATGGAAGGGGAGGGGTGTGTGTGTGTGTGTGTGTGTGTGTGTGTGTGTGTGTGTCTGTCTGTCTGTCTGTCTGTCTGTCTGATGGGTGAGAATCTTAGTGTCTGTGCAGCAGAGTGGAAAGGGATATCTAAATTGGGAGGGGGTGGAGGGAAGGAGAAGGGAGTGTTGGCGCCCTGCGGGGAAGGTTAGACACGGGGGAAGGAGTCCTTAGCTCAGAACCTTAATTGGATCCCTGGCTCATGAGTCCCCCTGCTGGGCAGCTCAGAGACTGCAGCAAAACAAGCTCCCCCACCTCCTGGCCAGCTTTCAACAAGTGTCACTGAGGCCCCCTCCCCACCAGTGCCGGGCTGGGTGGGGTCTACACAGGGCCCAGTCTCCTCTGCACTGAAACGTGCTAACCACAGCAGGAGAGACTGCTCCACGACCTTCCCTATCCCCGCCCTGGGGAGAGAGGCTTCGAGGCTGGGGCAGCTACTCTGATTGGCTGTGAGTGATGTCATTTCCTGCCAGCCTGGTCCTGCCCTCTCCCTGAGCCAGCAGGGCCTTGCTGGGGCGCTGGGTCCAGTCTCCAACCTTCCGGGCCAGTTTGGGTACCAGGTTTTAGAAAGTGAGACAGTCCTCTACAAACATAAAGGATCATTAAAGCTGTTATCTAATGTTTATGTTCATAACGCAGGTTAATTCTCTACCTGTAGGGGTGAGACTAGACAGCCTTGTTTCCAAGACAGCTTCCTCCTCGGGGGCAGAGTGTCCCTCACCCACCTACCCTCCTTTCCTGTTCCCTCCTTTCTCGAGATCAGGAGGAGCTGGTTTGGGTGACTTCCTTAAACCCCTCAAGGACCGTCCTGAAAGCCCCTCCCGTTTAGCTGAGCCCCTTTGGCCTTCCATGCCACCTTCGGTGGTCGCCCGGCCAGGGTCATCCCAGTGGTGTATCTCTCACCCCCGGGTCTTCACCTCCACGTCCCCTCACCTCGTGTGGGTCCCGGTGCGACACTAGCTGAATGAGCAGGTGACCACCCTAGTGAGCAGCGTTCTCCTGCTGTTTCTGCGACTTCCTCCCTGTGGCACAGCAGAATCTGTCTCAGCTTGAGGTCCACTTCGACCGTCAGGATTTTTGCAGCCAAGCTTCCTTCATGTTTCTTGGGAAATATACCCTATCTACACCCAACTGTTCGCCTTCCACCATCCACCCATTTATCTACCCCTTGAGGTCCCTCTTCTCCTCAACTCCTCCTCCTCTTTCCATCCTCCCTCTTTCACCCTCTCTGGCCCACAGCCTGAGATGCTGTCCACTTCGGACCAGGGCAGAAGGGCTCAGGAGCCAGCATGGGCCAGGCCAGCTGCCGTTCATCCGGGGACAGAGCTGCCATCTGCCAAGCTGATGGTCCTCACCAGCCCTCCCTCTGTGTCCATCCCCTCCCAGGGCCCATGTTGTGGGCCCGTCCTTTTGTTTACGCAGCCCCCGCCAGACCCCTTAAATTGCCGTTAATGTTTCAGCGTAACGAATTAGTCTCTCATCACGAATCAGGCTTCGAAATGAGGGAAAAAAGCCCCGGTGAGGCCATCCTCGGAAATTGGGGTCATTCTCATTTGCAAAGCGGAGGATCGGAGCCCCGTAATGCGGGCAAATTTATTCCAAGGCAGGAGCCCCGGCGTGATTAGGCCCTTTGTAATTATCGCTCCAAGAGATTCCACTCCAGCCGCCCGCCTCCCTCGTGGATTAGCAAGCGAGTCGGAAAAATACACAGGATTTAATTAGAGGCAAATTAAAATTGGTAATGAAATCGGGCCAGTTGCAAGTGGCAAGAGTTGGAAGGGAGAGAGGAGGAGGGGATCTCCAGGGGCACGGGCTGCCCGCCCTGCCGGCTTTCTTCCCCGTTTAGAAATGTAAAGAGGAGACAAGGATGGGGACGAGGCGGGGGAGGCTGAGGGAGGACAGGTAACAGGGACAGGGACAGCTGATGGGGAGGGGCGTGAAGCTGAGAGAGGAGAGTACAGAGACAGGACTGAGGGACATGGAGGGAGTGGGTGGACTCGGGCCCTCATCGAGGCCCCCCGGGGGGGATGGAGCCAAGCCCTCCCTCCTTACCCAAGTGTCCTACAATTCAGATGGCCTCAATTCCTGAAGTCACCCTGCCAGGAGGAGGTGGGAGCGACAAGGTGACTTTCCCTCTTTTCTCTCCTCTTCCTGCCTCACAGCTACTAAACCCGTGCTCTTCTTTCTCCCAGTTTATTTCAACAAGTATATATGAGAGGCCTGCTCTATACCTCATGCTCTTAAGCTGTCTCTTCTCGAAGCCATGGCTCCCACACTCCTAGAGGCTGAAGAATGTTGCAGCGAGGGTTCCTGATTTACTTCCAAAACTTGTAAAGCCGAATGCACCTGAGATAACAGGTCCCAGGCTCGCTGATGGGCCAGGGCCCAAGTGTGGGCTCATGGCAACCAGGGGCCCCAAGTGACAGCTACCTGTGTCTGATCAGTGCTGCCGGGAAAACAAATGATTCCTACCTGGATAGTGTTCAGTTGGTAGACAGTTTTCCAAAACACGGCAGGGAGAAGGGGAGCGGATCATAAAACGGGTTGTCGGCAACGAAGACCCTGGTGGTCCCTGGGTCCAGGGCAGGAGATAGGCAGGGGGACTCCTCCCTGTGGCAGCCTGCGTGGCCTTGGGCCTGGGGAGGTGCGACGCAGTGGGACTGACTGTGGGACAGGGACTTTGCTGTGTGAGCTTGCCAGAGCGGGGAAGGGGCCGAGCAGGCTGCCTCTGAGCATGCGCCCTGTCACTGCACCCCCAGAACGCCGTGCGGCACAACCTCAGCCTGCACAAGTGCTTCGTGCGCGTGGAGAATGTCAAGGGCGCCGTGTGGACTGTGGACGAACGCGAGTATCAGAAGCGGAGGCCACCAAAGATGACAGGGTATGTGGGCCCCGCCCTGAGCAGAGGCACCCACCATTTGTCTCCAGGACACCCCTGTGTACCCAGTCCTTCCCAC
The DNA here is from genome assembly GCF_029215605.1 of Mirounga angustirostris. Classification (NCBI taxonomy): domain Eukaryota; kingdom Metazoa; phylum Chordata; class Mammalia; order Carnivora; family Phocidae; genus Mirounga; species Mirounga angustirostris. Next base: position 37,841,606 of record NW_026991716.1, read on the forward strand.
TTTGGGGTGAGGTGGGGAGAAGAGGGATGGAGGAACCCAGGGGAGCCCAGAATCTGGAAGTGATAGGTGATCAGACAGAGGACATTTATGTCTTCTTCTGTCCCTATTTCTGACTGAGGGAAGGAGCCTGAGGGCCTGGGACCAGAGAGAGACGGAGACCCAAAGTAGCCGTGGTCGGAGCTGGGACATGGGCAGACGGCAGCTAGAAGACGTGGGTTCCAGTGCACCTTTGCTGCTCCCTGGCTGTGTGACCTTGGGCCAGTTCCTTAACCTCTCATAGATGCTCTGTAAATAGAAGATGGGGGATTAATCCTTACGGAAGAGGGACAGCCTTGAGCCATTGCTTTACCCGACCCAACTCCTGAACACCTTCCCATGCAGAAAAGCCTTTGGTGTGGAGCGCATATGGGGACCAGCTGAGCCCATGGCTGTTAGATGTCCCAGAATTCAGGATGGCAAGATAGTGTGGGTGTTACAGATGTGGGACTATCAGGGCTCTAGCTTGGACCTGCCGAACCCTGGAAACAGCAGAGAAAACCCGCTGGGGTGGCATGATGTGAAGACAGGTGTGGGGAGGGATCCCTGTTCCCCCTGCTGCAGAGCCCCGGAGAGCCTCAGCACGGGAGCTGTGAAGGGGCCGTGCCCTGTCAGTGTGAGGGTTGAGTAAGATTCAGCAGACAGTGTTCACCCTGCCCTGGCCTCCTAGGATCGGGAATGGAACAGTCCCTGGCACAGAGCAGGGCCTAGTAAGGGTCAGGGCGCAAAGGAGGAGTAAGTGAATGACGGAACCAGACAGTGCCTTCTCTGTCTTCCAGGAGCCCCACCCTGGTGAAGAACATGATCTCGGGCCTCAGTTATGGAGCACTTAATGCCAGCTACCAGGTGCGTGCACCCTGACCGGAGCCCTCTTCGTCTTGGCCCCTTGCGTCCCTGCCCCCACACACTGACCTTCCCCCACTTTCCCCTGCCAAGGGCCCATCTGTCAGAGGAGGGGCAGGAGGGTGAAGACCACTCTGGGTGGCCCATACCCCAGCCCTCTGCCCCAGCCCAGCTCCGGGCTCGGCCCCCACCTCTGACTTCCAAGGCTGGGTTCAGGCGGGGCAGAGAGCAAGGAGGGAGGCTGGCATAACCAATGGGGTCCCGTTCCCTCTTGTCAGTCTGGGGGTCCTCTGCCTCCTGGGAAGGGATAGGTCAGGTCCAGGCTCCCAGGAAGGCTGGGAGGTGGCAGCAGGTCAGGGTCATGATCTGGCCTTGGAGGGCTGTGCTGTTGGCAAGGCCGTCTGCACAGAGACCCCCCCCCCCCCCCCAAGGGCTGGCTGGGGGCGGGGCAGGGATGCCCTGGACGTCAGCTCACGGGGCCAACCCTCCAGGCTGCGCTGGCCGAGAGCAGCTTCCCCCTCCTCAGCAGCCCTGGCGTGCTGAACCCTGGCTCCGCCGGCAGCCTCCTGCCCCTCAGCCACGACGAAGTGGGTGCCCCCGTGGAGCCACTCCCCAGCAATGGCAGCAGCAGCCCCCCTCGCCTCTCCCCGCCCCAGTACAGGTGAGCACGCGGCATGGAACCCCCCCCAGTGCCCCCCCATGCCCCTGCAGGTGGGATCCCCCTCTTACCACCCCCCCAACAGACACACACACCTGTCTTCCCAGGACAAGTGACCTCTCTCTCTCCCCTCTCCCTTCTTATTCTCCTCCCTCTTCCCCCTTTTTATTCCCCTCTTTGCCGCAGCTTTCCTTCCTTTTCCTCTTCTCCTTCCTCCTCTCCCACTGTTGTCTCCTCCCCTACCAGAGTCAACCTCTCCCCTTCCCAACCTCCCCCTTCGTCAGAGGAGAGCTCCTGGGGAGAGCAGACCCAAGACGTCAGGCCCCAGGGGGTCAGGGATGATGCGGTCCTGGGGAGGCGAGATGGGAATAGCCCCCACTGTGCCCCCAAATTCTGGATGTTTGGGGGGGCCAGGGAAGGCCCCTGGGGTGCCCACACGATCGCTCCTGTCACAGCCACCAGGTGCAGGTGAAAGAGGAGCCGGCCGAGGCGGAGGAAGACAGGCGGCCGGGCCCTCCCCTGGGCCCCCCCAACCCCAGCACCGCGGGGCCTCCAGAAGACAGGGACCTGGAGGAGGAGCTGCCGGGAGAGGAACTGTCCTAAGGGCCTCTAGGGGCAGGCTGGGCAGGGGTGAGACCCCTCCCTCCGGAACCCAGGCCCCACCTACCCCCACTCCTCAGCCCCGCCCAAACCTCAAGGCACTTCCAGGACTCAGATGGGGGGGCTGGGCCAGCAACTCCCAATGTGACCTGACTGACAGACGCTCGGGGGCGGGGACGGCCCCGCCCCCGAGGGGACACAGAACCCCTGGTCTGGGACCGGCAGAGGACACGGAGGGCCCAGACCCTTCCTCAGACCCTCCCCTACATCTGAATACCGCCAACCCCCCAACCACCAGCAGCAGCAGGGCCCTCCTCCCCCACCAGCTCTCCCCTACAGGGCCCCTCAGCGCCATGGAGACCCGCAGGCGGGGCTAAGCCACCCCTCTCAAACCCAGGGCCCCTCGCACCTGGCTCTGGCAGTGTGTTCTGGCCAGAGGCCCCCACTTTCCTAATTTGTGCTCCCTTCCACCTTCTTTTCCGTACTGTGAAGAAATCTCCCCGCTGCCCCCAACTCCCGCCCCTGCCCCGGCCTAGGGCAGCGGAGCTGAAGTTTCAGACCATCCCCAGAAGAAACCAGCCCCCTCAGCTGCGTCCACTCAAAGGCCACATCCACTCAAAGGCCACAGCTGGGGCGGGACAAGTTGTGGCCCTGTTGGGGGTTCGGTGGGAGCCAGGCTGCCCGGCTCCAGCCCCTGCCCTCAACCTGAGACAGAACCCAGGCTGAACCGGGCCTCTACCCGCTTCACTGGGTGCTCCTCAGCTGCCCCCCACAACCGGGAGCAGAGCAAGAGGCCCAGCGCCGGCCTCCTCACAGAGGTCCGTGCCAGGTGGACTAACGGAGGGGGGTGCCGCTGGAGGGAGCCACGCTGCCCTTGAAGCTGGAGCTGGGGTCAGAGGCGCGGCCAGGGCCACCAGGAAGCATCCTGCCTCTGTCACAGGAAGGGCCAGGCTGAAACCAGGTTTGAGGGGCAGGTGGTTGCCGTGACCCCGACAGGTCACCCCCAGCCTACAGGTCCCCCATTGTAGTCCTCCCTCAGCACCCCTCCCTGACCCCTCTCCACCACCACCCCCCCACCCCAGTTAAACCGATGACCAAAGACCTTTCTTATGCCGGAAGCAAAAACCAAAACTTTTTGTTGGCTTTTTCCTTTGTCGCCTCCTGCACCCCCTGCTCCTCCTTGCTCCCTGACCCTGGCCCCAGGCTGGAAGCCCTCCCTCCACTTAAGTTATTGTTTCAAACCAAAGTTTACAGTGTCTGTTGGTGGCCCAGACCCTCTCTCCACCCTTCCTCCACCCACCCTGAGGACCCTGGGACTCAGTAGAGGCGGGCGGCCCTGTTCACCCCCACTCTGCTCTTGGCCAGCCTGGAGGAAGGAAAAAGGGCAGACGGAAGGAGGCGCACTGCCCTCAGCACCCCAAGGGGTTCTCCTCTTGGGCAGTGGGCCTCGAGCCCTAGTCCCAACCCTGGGCTGCTTCCTGGGGGTTCTCCAGACCCCTCGCTAGGACCAAGTCCCCCATCATGCTGGGAGTGTGGATTCCAGCAAAGGAGCTGGAAAAAAAAAAGAAGTCCACAGACCCCCTATGGGGGACCCCAACTTAGGCCAAGGACTGGGTGTGTTGGATGCTCATGATACCCCAGGCCAGGCCCCTTTGCTGAGAAGACTCCTTGGACTATTACCCAAGAATTCCCCCCCCCACACACACCCCTTCACAAGCCACCCCTCCTGAGAGGCAGGGGGCCCTCCGCCCCCTCCCCTGTGTACTCCCCACCTGTGTTCTGTTTGACCAGCACAGAAATATTAAACGTCCTCTATTCACCGGGCCCTGCGTGTGTCACCAAGGTGAGGGGGGAAGGACACGAAAGTGGCAAGATTGCTCTGGGGAGCTGAAGGCAGCAGGCCCCTGCAGACAGTGGGGGCTCCGTGGGGGCGCTTTCTGGGAGTGCGTGAGTGGGCCAGGAGCAGACACCCCCCCCCACCCACCTCTTCCAGTGTCACCCACGTTCTCTGGTATTTTCTCTCAAACCAGGTCTCTGGGTCATTCTGCCTTCTCCCCGAAGTCACAATTCCTTCTTGCCAGTCCCCACCCCTTCCTGCAAGGGTGTGTTCAGCAGGGAGATTTCCTTCAGGGCTGGAGAGGGTTCCTTCTGCGGGGCCACCACCCCTGAAGACGTGTGTCTGCCTGCAGGCCCAGGTGCCCTTCTGGGCCCATCGCGCTGTCTTCAGCGGGGGCTGCGTGGATGGGGGCGTGTGTATGCGCCTGCGTGTGGGGATGGGGCTGTCAGTGGGTGCGCGCCTGCCGCCCAGTGTGGGGTCGGTGTTGTACTGCTGGGCTCAGGGTCAGAAAATGGTTACCCTAATGCGCGGGTAGGGGCACCCTGGACAGTTAGGGGCGAGAAGGAAGGGAGGAAGCCTAAGCTGTTAAACCAAAGGTGGGTCCTGCCACCTCCCTCAGCCTTGCATCCCCAGGCAATTCCGGGCCCCGCCCCAACAGGGGAGCCCCGCCCACCTCAGTGTCCAGAGGCCATCAGCCACCAGCGTCACCTGCCAGTTCCCTTCTTCCAGCACCTCGAGCACCTTCCAAACACTTCCTCCTCAAGGGCACGGCCCCCAGACCTCTATCTTGGGGCAGGGGCCCCCAGAAAGAACGTGTGTCCTTGGGGGGAAGCAAGGAGGTAGAGGGGTGGGTGTGGAGAAAGCAGCCCAGTTGGAATCAGTCACCCTTCCCCCAAATCACCAAACTGCTGGAACTTTCCAAAAACCAAACTTGGGGAGGGGTAAGTGAGGTAGGAAACGGGGCAGGACCTGAAAGTGGGAGTCTTTGCTGACTTCCGTCTCAGAACTGTCTTGTCCTTTCCTACTGCTTTCCATCAGGATCTGTTATCTTCTGTGTCTCTCCCATTTCTCTGCCTCACCCCTGTCCACGCCACCTCCCCCACCCCCTCCCCCCCTAATCCTCCAGACACTTGCACGGGCCTGGGGTGAATTCCCGGTTTCTCCTCAGAGCATCTCAGAGGGCCCGGCCAGGTCAGGCCTGGGGAGCTCAGCCTGGAGCCTGAGTACCCCCCAAGCGTCCACCCACAGGCTGGCCGTCCCTGCCCTGTGTGGAGGCTGCTGGCCCTTACAGAGCTAGCTGCACATCATCTGTGTGGACAGTGGCATCCCCTGCAATGTAATAAAACAATTACCTATGATTTCACTGCCACCACTTCCCCTGGGGGACCCACCTGCCTGCTCCAAAGCCCCAAATCCAGAGGTGTTGCTGCCAAGCTCCAGTTCCCTTACTCTGCCCCAGGAGAAGAAGATCTCTGGTCTACAGCCTAGCCTCACGCACGTCCCTCCTGCACCAGAGACGACACCCAGCCTCACTCTCATGACAGTCCTTTCAGCAGTCTAACTTCAGTTTCTCCTGCTTCAACTAGAGTTTTGGTTTTGGTCTTTGTTTTTAATTCCTTCCCCAGAGGCAGAGCAAATGTCTGGTCAGTGCACTCGGACATGGAGTGAGGATCTATCTCGGGCTTTGACTGAGGAGGAGAGGAGTCTTGTAATATAAGCAACAGGAAACTGCTGTGGGCCACCACCTTCCGAGTGCACCAGGCTTACAACTCCATAACTCATTTTTCTTACTGATCTCACAGGTTCCATGGGGGACCCTGTCCCATGACCTTCCTCTAAATAAGAACCAACCCCCTAAGCCCCCTCGTCATGTTTTGCTGTCCAGAAGTTCTGCCTACTGTCTCGTCTCTCTCTCTTACTGCTGTCCCTGGGGATGGGGGCAGGTGGCTAGTGCGGGCTGCAGCTTTTCCTGGTCTTAGCCTTTCCGCCCTGATGGGGAGAGGGAGGCTCTCCGCTGAACCTGTTCTCAGGCTGGCAAAAAAGGAGGGCTCCTCCAAGTCGGATATTTTGGGGTTGAGAGGGTAGCACTCTGGGCTCTGCCCGGGACAGAAGTCCCCCTTCTCACATTTGGAAAGTTCTCTCCCTCTACCATTAACTGGTCTCCCCTGCCCAAGGTCTTTTGCCAACGGCCAGCAGAGGGCGCTACAGACAAAGCGGACCTTGGGCTCCTCCTTTGAGCTTATGTGCCGGTCGGAGGGGAGGTGGGGTGTGGGGAGGAGGGTGAGGGGAGGAGGGACTCAACCTCCTGTGAGAACTACAACCCTTCAACCCAGGACCCAGTGCACAAACGGGTTTCCTCTGCTGCCTGGGGGCTTCCCGGACCTCTCCAACACGGTGACCTAGGAAGCCTCCTGAACGGAAATGGTCTCGAGAAGGCAGGGGAAATGCTGAAGAGTGATCTGGAAGGAAGTGGTCTCTGAAGACAAGTACAGCGGGCAGACGGGCTCAATAAACATGTTCGATGGTAATCATTGCTAACATTTAATGAGCTAATGAGCTCTTCTTGTGTGGACACAGTTCTAGGCACTTTATCTTTCATGTCATCCTCACAACTCTGAGTCAGATGCCATCATTATCCCCACTTTACAGATGAGGAAGATGAGGCACAGGAACTGAAGAGATTAACAGATAAAGCGTTAAATGAGGAACCTGTGGCTTAGGGTGGGGAAACGGAAGAGGGAGGCTCAGTGGCTTAGTCTTAGCGTTGTAGCGACACTATCTACCTTGGCTTTTCCCCCCATCCCTTCCTGAAGACTCCCAATGGGGAAACTGAGGTAAAAGTGCCTCAGAGCCGGGGGCAAGGCCCTGGCTTCGGAGCTCCCCAGCGGCCATCCTCCTCTCGGCAGGATGAGGTAAGTCGGGGTTTGGAATCGTCACTGTGGGACAGAGGGAACTGAAGAGAGAAGGCTGGAACACCCTATAAAAATAAGCAAGCGGGGGCCTTCTGACGGAGCAGAGCGTCAGAGCGGCGGAGACAAAGAGGCCCTTGTCTGAGGTGGGGAATTCACAGGGACCACACACCAGCTCACACCTGAGCCTGTGCTCACACGCACACGGGCGCGCACACGTGCTGCTCGCTACTCGGGCTCTGTTTACACCCCGAGGTCTCTTCCAGCTTGGCAGCCCGCAATTAGCTGTGGACACCCAGGGCAGGGACACAGCACGCGGTGGTCAAAGAGCCATCCCATCACACAAGCCCAGGACCTCTCCGCACCTGCAGTCGGCCTCCACCTCAGGATCTGAAGTTTAGAAAAACAGCCCCTCCCGAGAAGGAGGTCATGGTGGCAGCCTGGGCTGAAAGGCGCTCTGTCCTAGCCAGGAGGGGCCGGGGCCAGGGTGCAGGGGGTGATGGGCCAAATTAATGGGGGTGGGGGGCGGGTGCAGAGGGGGGATGGGCACCCTGGAGCTTCTGGCCCAGACTAGGTAGGAGGCTTCTCCCCCCGCTAGGGGTCAGTGCCCCTCCTGCTCTCGAACCCAGAGCTCAGATCGTCTACATCAGGCCACTTGCCTGGGCTTAGGAACGGGCCAAGCACAGGGGTGCGTAGGGGCGGGCGGACACCAGAGAACTACAGGACGTGTCTCTGCTCTCAGAGAGCTGGTTTTCTGGCTGAGAAACTGATGGAGATGGGCCGAGTGCCCAGGGCTACGAGGAAGAAAACTCGGGCCCTGCGGGAGTCAGCCCAACGAGGGCCCAAGTCCTCCCTCTGCTACGTGCTAGCTCTGGGGCTTAGGGAAACGTCTTGACCTCTCTGGGCTTCCGTCTCCTCATCTGTAGACTGGGGTGGGATGATCATCTCTGGCTTGCTGAGAGGAATAATGATATATAAAAAAGTGGCGCGTGTTAGGCCCACAGCACATAATAGCTGTTAATAAAATGTAGTCTTGGGTGTACAAGACCAATGACCACATGGGGTGGGGGCCCAGAGCGCTCCGGGAGGACTCCCTGGAGGAGGGGCTGGAGCTAGGGAGGGGAAATGCTGGGGGAGAGGAGAGACATTTCAGGCCTGTAGAGGGGCCTCAGCGGTGCTCGGAGAAGGTTCCTGCGGCGGGGACGGAGGGCTGAATCCGGGCGGGAGAGGCAGGGGCAGGGAGTCCCGCGGGCTGCTGGCAGCTCCGCCCGCCTGCCACCGTCATTGCCAAAGCGCATTCACATCCTCTGGTACTGGGGAGGCCTCAGGGAGGGGACTGCGGTGGGTTTCCTTATCTCTAACGCGGCGATGAGGAGCCCTGACCAGGCAGGGGATGAAGGGGAGAATCAGAGCAACAGCAGATGGGAAGCATGTAACCCAGGCTGGCGCCCGCTAGGACCCCACAAGCGCCGTGCTCTTGAGGCTGCCCGAGAGGCTTCCTGGCTCGGCCCTTGTCCCTGAGGTGTTCCCATCAGAGGGGGACAGCCTTTTTTTTTTTAAAGATTTTATTTATTTGTCAGAGAGAGAGCGAGAGCACAAGCAGGGGGAGTGGGAGAAGGAGAAGCAGGCTTCCCACGGAACAGGGAGCCCAATGCGGGGCTCGATCCCAGGACCCTGGGACCATGACCTGAGCCGAAGGCAGACACTTAACCGACTGAGCCACCCATGCGCCCAGAGGGGGACAGTCTTGTGTTCAGATAAACATAGCGGGCTTGGCTTCCAAGTGGTTCCAACACCACATGCTTGGCCCTCGGCAGTGTTCAGAGCAGGCCTCGTGGAGACGATGAGGCCGACGAGGAGCCTGGAAGGAAAGATCAGATAGAAGGAGAGCTTGCCAAGTGGGGCAGTAAGGGAGTGGAGGCAGGGGTGGGACCGGTTAGGATGTTCAGGGGTGGGGGGGACCATGAGGGGCTGAGGGACAGGAAGATGACACTGGGGAGGTGGGAGCCAGGCTGCTGGGGGGCCCACAGGCCAAGTACGTGGGGTCCAAGCCAGGGGCATGGGGCAGTGAGCCCAGGAAGAGGTGAGAGCAAGGCAGTGACAGATGGATGTTAGGTTTGGAGGGAAAGTAGATGTGAAGAGAACAGGCTGGGTGAAATGGTAGGGTGGTGGGGGCCGGCCAGGTGGCCGCCTGCATTGTTGGGTGGCAGGTGACCAAGTCCCAGATAGGGAGGGTGCTTTGGAGAATGTCAGGAGGCTCATTGAACAACCACAGAGTACAAGATGAGACAGGGTGCCTGTGTGAGAGAAGAGAGTTCCCGAATGGCCTACACTGAGCGTATTCTAAAGGTCTGTGGCACGTTTTCTAAATTTTTTTTTTTAAGATTTTATTTATTTACTTGAGAGAGAGAGAATGAAAGAGAGCATGAGAGGGAGGAGGGTCAGAGGGAGAAGCAGACTCCCCGCTGAGCAGGGAGCCTGATGCGGGACTCGATCCTGGGACTCCAGGATCACGACGTGAGCCGATGGCAGTCGCTTAACCAACTGAGCCACCCAGGCGCCCCAGTGTGGCACGTTTTCACATTGGAACATTATGCTGCACAGAAAGGGAATACGTAAGAGCTGCTTGTATCCGCAGGATACATTTGAGGGAAGAAAAAGTACGTGGAAGAAAGATACAGAGTATTGCCGTTTACATAATGCTTGCAAATAGGCATAACAATGCCGTATTTCACGTATAGCAAACATGTAGCGAACATTTAAATAATTTGTCGGACTGAGAGAGCACGAACCCAGGTCACTCCCTCTCTGGGGCAGGTGGGGAATGCAGTGGGGAGGCGTACTCAAGGGGCTTCAGGTATATTGATAAGAACTCATTCTTGAGCTGGGGTGGGGGCACAGGAGTTCATCCTCGTGTTCCCTGTATCTTTGGTTCAGCTGGAAGATTTCACTTAAAAACAAACCCGGAAAAGAATGATCCCAAGGTTTGGATCTTGTACCACAGAACTCATCCTTGCAACCCCTCTGGGCTCAAGATGGGGCCAAGGAAGAGGTCAAATGTTCAACGGGGCTTGCTGGGGCGAGCAGGACATCGTGCTGCCCCTGTGCAGAGGGGCTGGAGAGAAAGAGAGAGCTTCCTTGATGGGGCACATCGGGGCTCACATCTGGAGCTAGGGCAAGACGCACAGCTGTGAAGGGAGGTGGACATGGTCAGCGGGCAAGGAGGAGGAAGAGCCAGGAGGGAGGGCAGTCCCGAGGCAGTGACGGGGCTGCGGGGTCCGTGGACTTCAGGGCCAGGAAACTCCCACCCCACCACCACCACCACGGGACTTGGCAACGGGAGGCCTCTGGTACCTAAGACAGCAGTTTCCAAGGACAGGGATGAGCTCAGGAGCCAGTGTGTGGAGTGGGGATGGAGGCAGAGGTGTGGTCTCTCTTCCAATGAGTTTAGTAGCAAGGGGAGAGAGCGGACCCCCAGAGGCGGAGGGGAGGGGGACACAGCGTGGAATGCCAAGAAAATATTTTCTTTTTTTCTTTTTTTAAAGATTTTATCTATTTATTGACAGACAGACAGGGAGCACAAGCAGGGGGAGTGGCAGGCAGAGGGAGAAGCAGGCTCTCTGCAGAGCAGGGAGCCCGATGCGGGGCTCGATCCCAGGACCCTGGGATCATGACCTGAGCTGAAGGCAGACACTTAACCGGCTGAGCCTCCCAGACACCCCAAGAGATTTTCTTATTGATTTTCTAATGATTTTGTGTATTGTTGTCTTTTTTTTTTTTAAAGATTTTATTTATTTATTTGAGAGAGAGAGAATGAGAGAGAGCACATGAGAGGGAGGAGGGTCAGAGGGAGAAGCAGACTCCCTGCCGAGCAGGGAGCCCGATGCGGGACTCGATCCGATCCGGGGACTCCAGGATCATGACCTGAGCCGAAGGCAGTCGCTTAACCAACTGAGCTACCCAGGTGCCCTATTGTTGAGTCTTTTTAAGCAGGGGAGAGGGCAGAAGAAGCTCAAACTGTATACCCCAGTGAGTATGTGTGTGAGAGCGCACCCTCCCTCCTCCATCAGACAAGGCGATCCTCACTCTCCTTCTTCCTCATTACTCCTTAGCTCCCCCAGGATTCTGGCCCAGCTGCTCAGGACAATCAGGATGAGGGGAGTCAGTCGTGGAACTCCCATGTGGGGATCCCATCCTTTCCCATCCTAGAGCACAGGCCTGTGCCCGGCCCCGGCCCTGGTGCCACTCAGGGGGAGAAGGGAAGACTGGGCACACTGAGGACAAGGGTGGCTCTCACACACACCCTGCAAGCTGCAAATCCTCAAGGGAGCCGGAGGAGGGCAGTGGGCGGGGGGGGGGGGGGGACACGCTGGGGCTGAGCAGCCCCTGGAGTGAGGCCTTCCCACCTACTTCAGCCCTCCCCCCCATTGCACTTGCCACCCCCCCAACTGCCACTCACCCCCTTTCTCTTCTCTCACCATCTCCTTCCTCATCTTCCGCTTGCTTCCTGCTTCCCAAAGAACACTTGGCTGTGACGGGCTGTTCCCAGAGGCCCTCTCCCTGCCCCTGCTCTGGTCCTCGCTGTCACCCCCCACCACCCCCCAAGCCTGACCCAGGCCCAGCTGGCCTTCCTGATTTTGCCTCCGTACCAGAGTCACCCCAAACTGGCCCATTTATCCTCCCGTACCAGAGCCCACACGGTCCAGCGACAAATCTTTACTGAGCCCTTCGATGCGCAGTGCTCGGTACTGAAAGCAAGAGCCAGGCACAGTCCCTGCCCTCAGGGGGCTGAAAGAACACCAAGACATAAAGAAGTAAAAGAAGAAATCAAGATAAGGCAACATGCAAAAGAGCATATTCTTCTCCTTTTGCCCGCAACAATCCTTGATATAGGGAAGATCCTTCCTATGACACTTCCAAGGGGTTCAATTATTTAAAAAGACCTTCTTGCAGCACCTGGGTGGCTCAGTCGGTTAAGCGTCTGCCTTCGGCTCAGGTCATGATCCCGGGGTCCTGGGATCGAGCCCCGCGTCTGGCTCCCTGCTCCAGGGGAAGCCTGCTTCTCCCTCTGCCGCTCCCCCTGCTTGTGCTCTCTCTCTCCCCATCTCTCTCTCTCTAATAAATAAATAAAATCTTAAAAAAAATAAAAATAAAAAGCTCTTCTTATAAAATTGTGATTAATGAGCCAGCAGCATAGACAGATAATGAAGCCTCTCTACAGTCAATCATACAGACACTGGACGTTTATTGAGAACTTATTACACACAAGGCACCAAGCTAGGCCCTGGAAGCACAAGATGACCAAGACACAGTCCCTCCCTTCAAAAAACCCAAAGAAAGGCAGATCCGTAAGCAGATACAACGCTCTTTTGGAGTTTGGGAACCCAGGAAGGGCATACACGACTTCCCTGGGGTAGCAGGGAGCTGCGCGTCACACGGAGGCTGCCATTTCAGCTGCGGCTTGAGAGGCACACAGGCCAGAGCGAGGAGAGTCCAAGGAGGGGGTCAGAGTGTTCCGAGTGACCACGCCGGCAAGTGGCGGGAGAATTAGGCCCGGAGAGGCCAGATTGGAGTCCGATTGTGGAAACTTACCTGCCCAACTCAGAAATTTGGACTCTTTACTCTAGACAAAATAAGTTTGAGCAGGGAGTGGCAAGACCATGGCAGATTCTTTTGTTTGGTTTTGCTTGTTTTATTCAGGCCTGGGTGTGAGAAGGCAGATCAGAGTGGTGGCCGGGAAGAGGGAGGGAAGGAAAGGGGAAGGCCGCCAGGCTGGAAGTAGGAAGAAGGTGAGATGCTCCGCAGACAGGTGGCAGGAGACAAAAGTGCAAAGGGGTCCCTGGGGCTTCCCCCTTGGGTAGGAGAGAGTCGCAGAAGCACGGGCGGAAGTCAGGAGAGATGAACGAGGAGTTTATCCGGGTGGAAGGTGAGGGATTGGTGGGGGTTGGGTTGAATTTGAGGTAACAACCAAAAATCCAGTGGGAGCGACTTGTAATTAAAGGTTGCAGATGGAGCTCAAGCATTTCTCTTCGAGCCCACCCAAAGCCCTGCTAAACTATAGTAGAGGGACTTTTTTTCTTTTTTTAAAAGGTGTGGACTTTTAGAAACAAATAGAACAAGGCAGAAGAGAACAGCAAGTTTTGGAGGTTGGAGAAAGGATGGCAAAAGAATCTGAGTCCTGAGCCAGCAACGACGAGGACAGCTAAGAGGCGCCCAGCCCACATTACGGGCCTCCCCACTCAGGCCCAGGGATCCGTGGCTGTCAGGGTTATCTCTAGAAGTTGGGGTAGGAGTGGATTTTATAAAAGTAAACAAGTGGCTCCCAGGGGGTAGGGAGGAAGATGAGATGAACAGGCAGAGCTCAGAGGATTTTTAAGGCAGTGAAACTACTGATGAAGGATACTTGGAAGGCAGGCAGGCAGGGACACCCCCACCCTAAGAGGGAAACACCCTTAAAAGGATTTTACACCGCCCTGGAAGGAGCCCTCCACCCTTTCCCATGTGATAGATAGGTGACAAAAACCTGATTGGGTGACAGGCACAGGGAGGGTTCATCAGATGAAAACAGCCAGCCAACAAGCCCATAAAATCCCCTAGACATAGAAACTCCGTGACAGCCCCCTCAGGTCCCCTCCCTCCTTGGGACCTTTGTGTTATCACTTTGCTATCGCCCCATACACCTTGCTTCGCTGCCCACCCCTCTGTCCAGTCTACCTCTTCATTCTTCAAAGCTTCGTGACCAAGAACCACGGGCCCCGACGGAGAAAAAAATCCTGTAACACTAGCCTGTATGAGACGATAGTGGTGGATATATGTCTTTACACATTTGTCCAAACGCATAGAATGTACAACACCCAGAGAGATCCCTAATGTAACTATGGATTTGGGGTGACTATGATATGACCATGTAGGTTCCCTGATTGTAACAAATGTACTGCTCCTGTGGGGGATGTTGATGGTGGGGAGGTTGTGTGTCTGGGGGGAGCAGGGGCTATATGGGAACCCTCTGTACTTACCCCTCAATTTTACTGTGAGCTTAAAACTGCTCTAAAAACTAAAATCTGTTATTAAAAACCAAAACAACAACAATAAAACAAGAGAGCAACAACAAAGTAAACCCATAGGAAGTCAGTTTAAGGAGTAGTTAGTCTGGGGGCACCTGGGTGGCTCAGTTGGTTAAGCGACTGCCTTCGGCTCAGGTCATGATCCTGGAGTCCCAGGATCGAGTCCCGCATTGGGCTCTCTGCTTGGCAGGGAGTCTGCTTCATCCTCTGACCCTATCCCCTCTCATGTGTTCTCTCTCTCTCATTCTCTCTCTCTCAAATAAATAAACAAAATCTTAAAAAAAAAAAAAAAAGGAGTAGTTAGTCTGCCAGACCCCCTCCCCCACCCTGAGCAGGGAGGTCCCTTCCCCACCCAGTCCCCCCAGTCCCATCAGAGACCATGGGAGATGCATATTCTGGAAAGGGTAAGACAGAGGGTCTTTGGGCTGGGGGACACTGATGTAGTTAAGGTAGGAACACCACAGGGGGATTAAGTGTAAGACTCTGGCATCGGGGTTTCTAAAGACCAGGGCAGCAAAGGCCCACCCACCTGCACAGAGCTTTGAGAGTCCCATTCTTTAAAAGAAATCCAAGGATCAGTAGACATATGAGGAAAGTAATATGAAAAAAAAAAAAGAGAGAGATCAAAACAAATAGACAAAAGCAACTTGAAGAACTCTGCTATGCAAAGAGAAGAAAAAATTTTAAAGTTATTTATTCGAAGAGAAATATGATATTGCATCCATGAAATAAGAAAACATGCTAGGGGTGCCTGGCTGGCTCTGTCCAGAGAGTGTGCGACTCTTGATCTACGGGTCATGAGTTTGAGCCCCATGTCGGGCATAGAGAATACTTCTTGAAAGAAAGAAAAAGAAGGAAAGAAAGAAAGAGAGAGAAAGAAAAGAAAGAAGGAAGGAAGGAAGGAAAAAGAAGGAAAGAAAGAAAGAAAGAAAGAAAGAAAGAAAGAAAGAAAGAAAGAAAGAAAGAAAGAGAAAGAAAAGTAGGAAGGAAGGAAGGAAGGAAGGAAGGAAGGAAGGAAGAAAGAAAGAAAGAAAGAAAGAAAGAAAGAAAGAAAGAAAGAAAGAAAGGAGGGAGGGAGGGGGAGAGAGAGAGAAAGAAGAAAGAAGGAAAGAAAGAAAGAAAGAAAGAAAGAAAGAAAGAAAGAAAGAAAGAAAGAAAGAAAGAAAGAAGAAAGAAAAGAAAGAAGGAAGGAAGGAAAGAAAAAGAGAGAGAGAAAGAAAGAAAAAGAAGGAAAGAAGTAAAGTTGAAAAGAAACATGCTATAAAAGTTAACATTTGGAGAAAAAAATGAGGTCTTAGAAATTAAAAATATAACAGAAATGAAAACAAACTGGAAAGCTGGAAGTTAAAGATATCCTCCCCAAACTACTGCAAACAAAACAACACAGGAAAACAGAAAAGAAAATGAAATTAGAGGACCAGTTCAGGTAGACCAGCATCTAACTAAAAGGAAATCTAGAGAGAGAGAAACCAGAGGAGAGAAAATCCCTGAAAAGGGAAGTGAAGATAGCATTTCCCAGGATTGAATGAGATTAGTTTCAAACTGAATCAGCCAAAGAGTGCATAAAAATATACCCTCCCCAGAGCACATCCTCATGGAATGTCAGAACACCAGAGACAAAGAGAAGATCCTACAAACTTTTAGAGAGAAAAACAAGTCACATTAGAGGACCTAGACTCAAAAATAGCACTGGGTGTTCAACAGCGCTGTTGTAGAAGATAATGGAGCATTCATTGCCTTTGAAGTTCTAAGAGAAAATTATTTCCAACCTAAAATTCCATACCCTGCCAGAGTACTAATTAAGCATAGGATAAAAATGCGTCAAGACATGCAAATGATCCAAAAGCTGTAACTCCGGTTTATCGCTTGCCACAGTGGGAGGCAAGAGGATGTGTTCGACCAAAAACAAGAAAAAAGAATAGAAAGGCAGAGTCAGCCGTTAGAGGCCCATACCAGGAGTAGAGGGCAGCTGGGTCTGCTGGGGGGAGTCAAAGGGCTCTGGGAGAGATTTCTTCAAGAAGATAAAATGCATAGACCTAAAATTTGAACATATTGTGATGAAAATCTATGGCACTGGGAAAGATTGGGGGGGGTGAATCACTAATATATATAAAGAAAACTAAGCAAATAAAAAAGGACCATTAACTGGGGAGGGAACAAAATGTTGAAAAAGGCCAAATAATGTACATGGTTTAGCTAGAAATAACATTTCGCCATAATAATGAAAACACTGAACCCCAATGTAACTAAGAGGATGATGTAACCATAAATCATCCTGGGAGGATGGGGAGACAGGCAGGGTTCTGGGGGACAGTTATATGGGGAGAGCTGAAAGAGAGTTTCATCTACACCTTATAGGGTGAGACCATAGTACCCAAAACTGAAAAATGCAGAAGCAGCAATGCACGTCTCTTTTCTATAGATATGATGCCAAAACTCAAAGGAATCATTTAAAAGAACTGAGAGAGGTGGTGCCTGGGGAGTGGGAAGGGGAGGCAGGGAGGCCGGGAGGCCGGGAGACCTCGGCTTTTCTTAACCAGGCTGCTAGAACTAGCTGATGCTTTCAACTACCGCTGGGAGCCCTCTGTGTTATAATTCCATGCTTCTCCGTCTGCCTGCCTTCTGGGAAGTGAGTTCTACAAGGACAGGGACCAGGCCCCACTCATCTTTGTTGCCCCAGCACCTGGCCCAGTACCTGTCCGACGGCAAACCCTCAATTACATGTTTGTGGAATGAATCACAGGAGGCTCAAGCTGGGAGGGAACTTTCATTTCAAGTCTGTCATTTTATAAGGTGTAAAACAGGAGCCCACAGAGAAGGAATGATGTGATCCCCAGTGAGTGGCAGTTCCAGAGCTATGCTGTTAACCTCCAGATTCTCTGTCCGCCGCTCCCGCAACACCAGGGGCTGCCTGCTCATCAGCACAGAAGCGACAGTTCCGGGAGCTGACAGCTCTCTTGGAGAAAGGCTTTAGAGAGAGGGGAACAGGAACGAGAAGGGGGACACAAGCCAATCAGGAGAAGGAGAGGTGGGCGAAACCTGTTCCTCAATAGTCAGGACGCTACAGAAAGGCGCCTGGAACAGGGTTGCAGAAAAAATGGCACATTCCCACCAGCCTGTCTGTGGGCGAAAGCAGCCACAGGGGGCGCTCAGTGCTGCCTTCCGAAGAGCGCCAAGTGCATGGACATCAGGCGGGAATGAATTTGCACCCGGATCACGACTGCCTGTGAGTTTTGAGAAATGTGGCCTTTGCTCTCTGCAGCCTCCGGAGAAGAAGGCTGGACCAGAGGTGGAGAGCGATGCTCCACAGCCCCCTCTGGGGCCATGCCACCCCCTTATCTCTCCCTGCATCCCAGGTGACTGCACCAGAAATGTCGCTTCCTTCCTAGGCCTCTGAAGGAATGCCCACCTGGGCATTAGTAAATTCATGCAAACAGATGCCCAGGGGGCACCCGGCCACCCAGTTCTGCACCTAGCCTGACTCAGAATCCCAATGTGGGCTTAACAAGGCCACCCTGCTCTCCATGCCTGAGGAAATATTTGTGTCATTAATGGGCACCTTGTCCTTTCCTGGCCACGTGGATGCCCAGGTTGGTGAGCGGGACGAGCCAGGAGACCTTTGCAGAGACAATATCCAGTAGGACTGTGTGAAGTCTGGTGATATCTCAGGTAGGGTACAGGGTAAGGTCTGCCTGGGTCACAGAGCTCCTGGCCACGAAGACCCTCTTCCAAGAGCTCTTGGAGTTACCCCACCACCCCCTACCCCCGATGCAGAGCCCAGTCTCTCCACTGCCTTCCATCCGGGGGGAGTGAGGCGGGCAGCACCATCTCTCCCTCCCTCCTGTCACGAGAACATGGGCCCTCCCCTGGACTCCTAGCCATCCCCTTGTCCTGCCCATCTTGGAGTCTGACAGACGTAGGGCCAAATCCACACTCCGCCCCTTTTTAGCTGTGAGACTGGGAGCCAGGCAGTTGCCACCCTTCTAAGCCTAGCTTTTCTCAACTGCTAAAGGTGACATTCTCCCAGGGATGTTGTGAGGATTAAATAAATAACACAAGCAAGGCATTTAGCAGGGCTTGGCCCATGTTTGTTGTCTATTGCTGCGTAAAACCCACTCCAAACTTAGTGATTTAAAACAACAGCTATAGGGGTGCCTGGGCGGCTCAGTCCATCTGCCTTCGGCTCAGGTCATGGTCCCGGGGTCCTGGGATCGAGCCCTGCATCGGGCTTCCTGCTCAGCTGGGAGTCTGCTTCTCCCTCTCCCTCTGCTGTTCCCCCTGCTTGTGCTCTGTCTCAGTCAAATAAATAAAATCTTTGGGGCGCCTGGGTGGCTCAGTTGGTTGGGCGACTGCCTTCGGCTCAGGTCATGATCCCGGAGTCCCTGGATCGAGTCCCGCATCGGGCTCCCTGCCCGGCGGGGAGCCTGCTTCTCCCTCTGACCCTCCCCCCTCTCGTGTGCTCTCTGTCTCTCTCATTCTCTCTGTCTCAAATAAATAAATAAAATCTTAAAAATAAATAAATAAATAAATAAATAAATAAATAAATAAATAAATAAATAAATATCTTTTTAAAAAATAAAACCAAAAAAACACAAGACAGTAATAGCTATTTATGATGTCTCACGACTCCCGGGGCTCAGCTGGGCAGGGTGGCTGGGTCGCTCACTCGGCTGCATTCAGCTAGCACTCCAGCTGGGGTGGCCAGAACAGGCGGGCCCTCACTGGACCTCTTGCTCCAGGAGAATGGGTGTCCTATGAGGTGGCCCAGGGCTCCAAGAGTTTAGACAGAAGTGCTCAGTTAACACCTAGGCTGCAACTTGCCCAGCATCACTTCTGGCGCATTCTGCTGGTCAAAACAAGTCCCAAGGTCAGCCCAAGAACCCAGGGGGGGCGGGTGGGGAATAGCTCTCCTGGTGGAAGGAGCAACATGGCACAGGAATGGGAGAAAGTGTTGGGGAGTGTCTTCGGCAACAGTATACCCAGCACATAACATTAGAGCACTGGTAGATGGGGAATGGTGGGAGCTCGGTGTAGGGATCAGCACACTCTTGGAGGCCGGCCCCAAGTAGCGCTTCCCAGACAACGGGGGCTGGATCACTGGCGTCCTGAAGATGATTTGGTGGACCTGGGCATGGCAAAAAGTAACGTCGCATTTTCGGTTCTTTTGCAATCTTTCGATACCCTCAAAGAGAAAGATCTCTGCCTAGGGCTAGTTTGTCTATAACTCCTCTCTGACACAGGCCCTCTCTGGCTGGGCGCTCACAGTATCTGGCAGGCAACAGTATTTAGCTGGACTGTAAGATGTTACTTTGTTTCCCCTGTACTTATTTTTACTTTTCCCATTTAAATTCAACCAGTCAACATGTAGTACATCCTTCCCTTCAGATGTAGAGGTCAGTAATTCATCAGTGGCATGTAACACCCAGTGCTCATCACATCCCATGCCCTCCTTAATGCCCGTTCCCCTGTATTTATTTGTATACTTGCCAAGTGATACTGGCTTTCCGTTCCTGAGGACAATAGGGAGGTGGCTGAAGTAGAGAGCCAGAGAGGTAAGAACCCAGGGGCTTCCCAGTGTAGGCTGCAAACTCTCTCCTGAAACCCTCCGCCCTTTCAGTGAGTCTGTTGTCCCCAGAGGAAAAGTCAGTACCTCTGGGAGCCCCCATACTTAATCTGTACTCTTCACCTCCCTCACCCATCAAACTTTTCCCCCTCAACATAAACTGCACTCCCTATAGAGGTTCCTTGACATTTTCAAAGTCCTCTTCCAGAAATTTCTCCGCGCTTTACTCTTCCCACCATCCTCCCATTGTCTATAACCAGGCAGTGTGGTGCAGTGGGAAGCACTTGGTCCTGAGGCCAGACCACCTCGGGGAGGTCCTGGATCTACCACCTGCCAGACACAGCCCAACCCTTCTTATTTGCAGCCCAGGGCAAGACAGCAAAGGAGGCCCCCAAATTCTACATCTTGACAATTAAACCTTACAAATAAATCTAACAAAACATTACATAAAATAACTTTCAACTTTCTAGGCAAATATATTTTCTTTATAATGTGTTCACACACACAGAGGTATGGTTTTTCTATGATGAGAGACAGAAAAACATAAAATATAAAAATGACTGAATTTAATTAATATTGTAAATGCCATGGAAGTTCTTTTGATGAGTTGGCAATATTTAGATGAGTAATCAATAAAAATATTCATAATTCATGAATTATTATATATTTATTCTATAACATTTATATTTCTTCCTCTAATTTCATTAAGATCACCTACCATGTTTTTATAATTGATTCCCATGTAATTCTTTTATTGACAGTAATGGTATGACAGATTAAAATTAAAATGTAGGGGCACCTGGGTGGCTCAGATGGTTAAGCGTCTGCCTTCGGCTCAGGTCATGATCCCAGGGTCCTGGGATCGAGCCCCGCATCGGTCTCCCTGCTCAGCAGGGAGCCTGCTTCTCCCTCTCCCACTCCCCCTGCTCGTGTTCCCTCTCTCTCTATCTCTGTGTCTCGAATGAATAAATAAAAAAATCTTTTAAAAAATTAAATTAAATTAAATTAAAATGTAATTGTGCTCAAAGTATACAACATTTTAATATATTTTATTATAAATGCATTTTAAAGTAAATGTAACAAATCTTAAATTTAAATTATTTAGATTCTTTAACTCTTCCTATTTTTATTTAAAAATATTCAACATTATCTAATTAAAAGGAAAAAACAAGTTATAATTGATGAACACCAATTGATGATTTGTCTGTACATGAATACCACACTATCATTTTATAAGTTTTGATCAGTTAGTGTTATTCTTCCTAGTTTTTACTTCTTTTCAAATTTGCTTTGGGTATTCTAGATCCCACTTTTTCTGTCTGTAGGTTGCCTTCATTTTTGAAAGATATTTTCACTAAGTATAGGATTCTGGGTTGACAGTTTTTTTTAAATTTTAGTACTTTAAAGATGCCTCTACATTGTCCCATGGCTAGCATAGTTTCCCATGAGAAGTATCGTCATTCTTATCCTTTGTTCCTCTGTATGAGATGTGCCCTTGTTTCTCTAGCTCTTTATACAATTTGCCCTTTATTACTGGTTTTCAGTAATTTGATTATGTTGTGTCTTCATGTGGTTTTCTTTATGTTTCTTCTTCCTGGGTTCATTGCACCTCCGGAATCTTGTTTTTCTCTTTCATCAAATTTGGAAGTTGAGGGGGGGTGGGAATTATTTTATTTATTTATTTTTTCATCATGATAAATGTGCTCTTTAATCCCCATCACCTATTTCCCCATCCTCCCACCCACCTCTCCTCTGGTAACCATCAGTTTGTTCACTCTTGTTAAGAGTCTGTTTCTTGGTTTCTCTCTCTTTTTCCTTTGCTCATTTATTTTGTTTCTTAAATTCCACAGATGAGTGAGATCATATGGTATTTGTCTTTCTCTGACTGGCTAATTTCGCTTAAATTTGGAAAAATTTTGTCCATTATTTCTTCAAATATATTTGTTATCTCCCTGCCCTGATCTGGGTCTCTAATTACTCATGTGTTTGATTTCTTGATATTATCTCAAATGTCATTGATGTTCTATTTTTTTTTTCCTGTTCTTACTTTCTCTCTGGGCTTTATTTTGGGTGTTTTATATTGCTGTATCTTCAAATTCACTGATCATTTCTTCTACTGTATCTAGATCTGCTTTCACATCCAGTGTCTTTTAAAATTTAAGATATGTATTTTTCATTTATGGAAATCACTTTGGGATCTTTTTTATACTATTTTTATACTATTTTTCTCCTCATAATGTTCATGTGTTTCTCTATCTTCTTGAACACATGAGGCATATGAGGCATATTTATATTATTTCTTTCCATGTCCTTCTCTGCTAACTCCTTCATTGCTTCATTTCTGGGTCTGTTTCTACTGAGTGATTTTTCTCCTGATTATAGGTCATTCTTTCTACTTCTTCATATATATATATGATTCTATTATTAAGTAATCTCTACACCCAACATGGGGCTCAAACTCACAACCCCAAGATCAAGAGTTGCATGCTCTACCGACTGAGCCAGCCAGGCGCCCAACACTTTCTATTGCTTTGCATGCCTTTTATTGTTTGTTTGCTCTTTATCAGATTGAGGACATCTCTTTCTATTCCTAGTTTTCTATACGTTTTTATCAGGAATAAATGTTGAATTTTGTTAAATGTTTTTCTGCATCTATTGACATGATCATAGAGTTTCCTCTTTTTAGTTTGTTTAATATGCTGAAGTAAATTGATTGATTTTCAAACGTTAAACCAATTCATTCAAACCTGAGATATGTCTCACTTTGTCATGATGTATTATCTTTTTTATATATTGTTAGATTTGATTTGCTAAAATTTGGTTAGAATTTTTGTGTCTATGTTGAGGGATATTGGTCCGTAGTTTGATTAGATGCTAGACATCGTGAATCTTCCATTGCTTGGTGTTGCCGTTTGTCGAATTCCTTTAGGTAGTATTGGACTTAGCTCTGGCACATAGTTAACATACTTGGAATAAGATGTATACTTTTGAGGCTTGCTTTTAAGATTTTTAGGACAGATACAGAGTAGCTGTTAGTCTGAGGTTAATTTAGACCTCTACTAAGGCAATACCCTTCGAGGACTATACCCCCTGTATTACAAGGTCTTTCTACTCTGCCTTATGGGAACACAAACTAATCCCTGCCCTGTGTGAGCTACAGGCATAGTTCTGCCTCCAGTGACTCTTCCCTAGCCATTCCTTTCATGTGTGTGTAAATCAGTACTCAGCCAAAGATTCAAGAAGACACCTCTGCAGATCTCTGGATATATCTTCAGTTCCCCCTCCCTGGGCCTCTGCCCTGTAAATTTTAGCACCTTGGCCTCTTGAACTCTAAATCTGTCTTCTCAATCAGCAAGACATCCAAGCTCTCTTTGGTTTCCCTCCTCCCTGCACTGAAGCCTGCAAACTGCCTCAGGCAGTGAGCTGGGGTAATTATAGGGCTCACCTCATTTGTTTCCCTTTTCAGGGGATCAGAGTCCTGAGTTGCCTTTGTCCAAAGTCTGAAAATCACTGTTTCAAATATTTTGTCTGGAGTCCTAGTGTTTTAGGGCAGGAGAGTCAATCCAGTCTCTTTCACTTCAGTATGGCCAGAAACTGAAGCCTTGTTCTGTCAATAAATTTATTTTTTGTGTGGCAGTGACATGCAGAGCCTTCTAAGGTGCTGATCCCAGGTCGGAGGCCCCTCTGCCTACATCTAAAAGCAGTACTAACTAGATGTGTTACTTTGGGCCAGTTACTAATCCTCTCTGTGCCTCTGTTTAGATTACTGTCAAACAGAGAGGACAATAATGGTATTAATCCTAAGGGTTGTTGTGAGAAATGGGTAAGATTTTATAAGCTTACTGCCTAGCACCCAGTGAGTGGGTGCTCCATAAACGTGGATTCTTTCAGGGACAATCAGGACTACCCAGCCCAGGCTCCCTCAATCCCCTCTCCTCTTTGCTCAGAAAAAGAGGAGTCCTTCTTCTTCATTTTTCCTATTTTTCATATCCCCTGGCTGATGGAGTAAAAAGATCTTTTATGATTATAC
Organism: Mirounga angustirostris; assembly: GCF_029215605.1. Classification (NCBI taxonomy): domain Eukaryota; kingdom Metazoa; phylum Chordata; class Mammalia; order Carnivora; family Phocidae; genus Mirounga; species Mirounga angustirostris. The sequence goes on from NW_026991716.1 coordinate 37,865,146, forward strand.
TTTCTCTTCATTCACTTTTTTTCCCCTGATTTTTCACCCTCTCTCCTTCCACAGACTCTTTTTTCCTCAGACGAAAACATATTCCTGTCTACTGCCTTCTAAACACAAACAAAATCATTCCCTCTTCTCTACCTCCCCCTTGAGCTCCCTTCCTCTGGCTTTATTTCCTTTCCCTGCCAACTTTCCTGAAAGAGGGCTCTGTACTCTCCACTTCTGCTCCTCACCTCATGCTCACCCGACATCTCTCCACACCCTGCGCGGCCCGCACACCGCCCCCTCAAAAAGCCCAGGTGACCTTCTAGCTGCAGTGGTCACATCTTAATCCTCACTCCACGCAACCTCTCTGGAGAACTTGACACTGGATAAATCCTCTTCTTCGGGCCTCTACAATTCTCTCCAAAATGGCCTTTGGACCTGGACAAGCAGATTCCCTGAAAGAACAAGCAGCTCATAGGGCCAAAGAAACATGCCCTCCTAGAACACGGAACTTGTCTTCAAGGCCACACTCCGGGTACCCAATATTTGGGAATTCTTTGCCCGAACAGCCCTAGGCCCACTTGCAGAGCCTGCAAAGCCTTCTTCCCTCATGTGCCCTCTTAAAGGGCGGAGCATAACTAACGTGTGCACTCTGGGCCTGAGGGCTGATCAGGGGCACCGCTGGCAGGTGGAGAGTGTGAACGGAGCTTGGCTGTATGGCTGGAATGGGCACGCATGCTAATATGAGACCCCTCACTCTGCAGGACCAGCCGAGAGAGTGAAAAGAAAGGTGGCAGGCTGTGAGCCGGGGGCCATTCACGTGTTTTCCCAGCCCTGCAAATGGTAGTGGTGGGTTTGATCCTGCCCTCTGGCTCCCCTGCAGCTCCCTGACCACGTTTCCCTGTCTCCTTCACTGACGTGGCTCTCACTTCCGTCCTCCTGAAAGAGGCTTCCCGGGAGCCAGCCTTTGGCCTCCACGCTCCACCTCCTCTGAGCCCATCTCTCCAGCATTCACTGCGGTGAGGAGGCTCAGCGTCCACACACCGGCCTTTTCCTCCAGATGGGAGGTCCTCGAGGGAAGGCTGCCCAGTCACCCTGGTTTCCCTAGCACGGAGCTCGCTGGCACCCAGTGGATCCTCCATCCATATTTGCTGAATGGCCGAGGGAATGAATAAATGCAGCTCGCTCATTTGCTCCCGTGGTCTACATTCATCCCGCTAGGCTTGTCTTTCCTCGGCACATGTGATGAAAAGACTAAGCAGGGGCTCTGCAGTTAGACTGCAGGGCTGCAAACCCCAGCTCACCACTCGTAAGCTGGATGTCCTCTAGGGTAGGTCATTCAACTGCTCTGTGCCTCGGTTTATTCTTCTGCAAAATGGGGATAATAATAGTACCTGCTCATTTAGGATGCCATGAGGAATAAGACAGCTAATCCGCAGGCCTCCACTTCCCTTCCTCTATGCCTATGCTCGTGTTGTTTGTCCTACCTGGAATGCCACCAGCATCATCCTTCTTCTTCAAGACCCAACTTGAACACACCACCTCCTTGCAGCCTTCCCAGATTCCCACAGCCTCGTGCCTCCTCCCCAGCTAAACAGCCATGACATGCTGCCTGAAGGCCACAGTCCTACTCAGCCCCAGGTTCTGGTTATGCCAGTCTATGCCCCACTCTCCCCCCATAGAAAGCTTCTGGAAGGCAGGCCTTAACAATTGGTGTTTAATGGATGCTTAGTGAATGAATGAATGGTTGTAGGATATTTCAGATGCTCTGCAACATTCTGATAAATCTACAAGAACTGTTTTTTGCGGACTCTTGAACTGAGGTAAAGCTGGCCCTCTAGAAATGGTAGAGTCCCCATCAGAGTATTTTTGGTTGTGGTTATTGCTCGCAAACACTGAGTCTGCAGGGGAAGAGGCCGGCAAGCTGATTCACCTACAGTTAGCAAGTAGTCATTTCTACTTGAGGACTCCATTGCCAGCCCCACACCTGTTCTGGAGGTCAGAGGTCAAACACGGGCCTCATGGGATTAAACTCATGGGCGGGCAGCGTGCCTTTCTGGGGCCCGAGGCCCCTCCCTCTATCTTCAAAGCTGGCAGTTGTAGGTCAGTAGGTCGAGTCCTTCTGCTGCCATCTCCCTGGCCTTCTGTCATCACATTGTATACCTTCTCTCTGATCATACCCAGGAAATTTGGAAGGATTTATGTGATTAGACTGGCCCACGTGGATAATCCAGAGTCATCTTCCCAAGTCAAGGCATTACCCTTTATCAAAGTCCCTTTTGCCATGTAAGGGAATCTATTCATACATTTCTGGGACATCTTGGGGGGTGGGGGAGACGTCATTATTCTGTCTACTGCCGTCTTACAAGTTGTTTTCCACGTGGAGACTGTCCAATGTCCTATTCAGAGTACCTCCCCATCGCCACCAGAATAGCAAGTCATGAGGTAGGGGTCAGCACATGCCAGGCACTGTTCTAGGACTATTCACTTCTTAACTGATTCAATCTTCACAAATTCCTTATGAACCCCCCCACCCCTGGCTCCTTATGCGTGGGCTGTGCACAGTGACTTCCTTCCACAGTCAGGAAGAGGGGGTAACTTCTCTGTAGAGAAATGTGACAAGCAGGCCCTCATCCCGGTGACCCTCTGTAGAGAAATGTGACAAGCAGGCCCTCATCCCGGTGACCCAGGCCAACATCGATAGTCATGAATCACATCGATTGTATGCAATATTGACGTGATATGATGTGAAGGGCACTGCCCCCCTGTGATCTTCCTCCCTCCCTCCAATCCATAATCCCAGTTGGATCATGAGAAAAAAATCAGACAAATTCCATAAAGGGGCATCCTATAATACGTCTGACGAGTACTCCTCAAAACTGTCACGATCATCAAAAGCAAGAAAAGGCAAAGAAACCGTCACAGCCAGGAGGCGTAAGGAGACGTGACAACTGACGGTAATGTAGTCTCCTGGATGGAATTCTGGCACACAGAAAGCACATTAGGTAAAAGCTAAGGAATCTGAATAAACTATGGGTTTTACTGAATAATAATGTATCAATATTGGTTGATTAATTGTAACAAACGTTAGCAGTGGAAAAAACTGGCCATGACATATATGGGAACTCGGTACTAGCTTCTCAAATTTTCTATAAATCTCAAACTTTTCTAAAAAACAGTCCATTATTAAAAAATAAATAAGTAATTTAAGAAAACCCTACAAGATAGGCAGCATCGTTATCCCCATCTTACAGAGAAGAAACCAAGGCCCAGGAAGTAGCTTGTCCTATAAATGGTGGACCCAGCATTTGAATCCAGGATTCTGCCTCTGAAGTTTATGCTCTCTCTCTCTCTCTTTTTTAAGATTTTTATTTATTTATTTGAGAGAGAGAGACAAAGACAGAGCTGGGGGGAGGGGCAGAGGGACAAGCAGACTCCCCGCTGAGCAAGGAGCCTGACGTGGGACTCGATCCCAGGACCCCGACATCACAACCTGAGCCAAAGTCAGACGCTTAACCGACTGAGCCACCCAGGTGTCCCGGAAGTTCATGCTCTTAACCACCATGTTTTCCTGCTTCTCTAGGGGCTGTCTAATCTCCGTCATTAGCCCGGAAGTTTTCCGAGGTCAGGATCTGTCTCTCCCCTGAGACCAGGAACAGGATTGTGCCTCTTTCTTTTGAGGGACAAGGACTATATTTTCTGCCAGCCAGTACCAGCTCCTGGCCTCTGGGCACGGTGTAGACACATGTCCTGCATTTTGGGGACAGACCAGTGTTTTTCAAGCACAGGCTTTCGCTCCCCCAGGGAACACCTGGCAATGTCTGGAGGTATTTTGGGCAGTCACCCCTGGGGGAGTGCTACTGCCTTCTAGTGGGTAGACACCAGGGATGCTGCCAAACGTCCTGCAAAGCCCAGGACAGCCCTCCCAAACAAAGAATTATCTGGCCCCCAAACGTCAATAGCACCAAGGCTGAGAAGCCCTGGGACAGACCCCACGTCGAATGCCTCCATTTTCCTCTGCCAGTCATATGTATCTGCCCCCCCCTCCCCCGTGCCAACATTTGATTTGGCAAATCCGGTCACCAGAAGTATAGCCGTGCCTCCGTGGTGGGGAGCTCCACCCTGGGGAAACAGGAGGGAAGGGGTCGGCCCGGAAGGGCCCCCCCCAGCTCCTCCAGCCCCTGCCTAGATTACCAGACCTCCCTTGTGGCCCTGCTGGCAGAACCACCAGGATGCCCCATTTCCTGGGGCAGAAGGAAGTAACCAGCTATGAGGAGGTCACACCTGAGTCAGCCCGTCTTGGCCTCAGCTCTGGGAGCACATGGAGGGTAGAAGGAGGCATCCACGGGCTCCCGGCTTGCTCAAGGCAGCCAGCCCTGGAGGCGTGACAGGGAGCCGCGAAGCTTCGGCTGCCGAGTCAGCCCTGCGCTTGCCACAGGCTTCCAGAGGCTTCCAGGCGGGCATGTCAAGGCAGCTGCGTCCCCTTGGGCAAGTCATGGCTCTCTGGACCTTGGCTTCTTGGCATGTTCAAAGTGGAGAACACTCACGCTCTCTATTTGCGGGAGGGCAAAGTTGTCAGGGAGAACATTTTTATGGAGCCCTGACTCAGGTACTGGTTCCAGGGGCTGGAGAAAGTGTGGTGAACAAACAGCACCCTGTCCTCACAGAGGTCAGACTCTGGCGAGAGGAGACAGCAGATACACTGGCAGACGGGGAATCGATTCCCAGCGGGGGCCTGCAGTAGCTCCTGGGCCCTGCGGAAGCTTCTTTTCGGGCTGGTTGGCTCTCAGTCTCATCACCCCCCGACCCCCCGCCCTGCCTTCTGGGTTCTGCAGGTGCTGGAAGCCTCAAAACGACGTTGCCCAAACTCCAGTTAGGGTCTGCCAATGGGAAGAACGGGTGAGAAACAGGAAGAGAGAAGCAGCCTTACCCGCGGCTACAGGTGACTCCAGAAGTGGTGAGCGCTGGGGGAGGCGCTTCGGCAGCCTTGGTGGGCGCATGCGGGCTCCCTGGGAGGGCTCCGTGGCGGCTGGCCCAGCGGTAGCAGGAACAGAGGGGGTAGCGCTTCCAGATGCTCGCCGCCAAATGCAGGCTGTGGGCTCCAGCCCACGGAGGTTAGCAGCTTCCCAGCCTCTGAGCACCGCCTCCTCCCTTCCAAGACACCTGTGACCAGTTCCCTGCATGCAGCCCCCTTCTACCTGAAGCACCTAGAATGCTCTCTGTTTTCCTGACTGGACACTAGTTGATACAGATGGCAATAAGTGAGATGATAAATGTGAAAAGGCTCTGTTTCTTATTACTGAATTCTCAGTGACTTTCCCCTTAGTGGGACCCTGACATATTCCCACCCATCAGCTTGTCTGCTTTAGGCCAGACCGCCTGCCACCCCAATGGGAGACCATGGGCATCTTCAGGGACCAGGATACACCCCACACACACACTCAACACCCCCTTCACCTCCACCACCTCTTCACCCCCTGCCATCCTGTTTTATTCTCATGGCTATATTTAGAAGCTCTTTCTGATTATCTGACTCAATCCCACTCTCTCTATTTTCCATCTGTTTTGCTTTGTTTGTTCTCTTCCATAATGTCAGACTGCCCTCAAAAACCTCTAGACTCAGAACAGGGCCACAGAGGAGGATGGAATCCTTGCTCCCTACCTCCAAATACTGCTCCATGCAGATGCCTGAACCGCCACTCAAGTGGTCCTTCACATTAAGGCAAATAATCTTTTTTTTAAAAAAAGATTATTTATTTATTTGACAGAGATAGAGAGAGACAGTGAGAGAGGGAACACAAGCAGGAGGAGTGGGAGAGGGAGAAGCAGGCTTCCCGCGGAGCAGGGAGCCCAATGCGGGACTCGATCCCAGGACCGTGGGATCATGACCTGAGCTGAAGTTAGTCGCTTAACCAACTGAGCCACCCAGGTGCCCCATCTTTTCTTTTTTTAATTTTTACCTATCTATTTTTTAAGGTTTTCTTTTTCAGTAATCTCTATGCCCAGAGTGGGGCTCGAACTCACAACTCTGAGATCAAGAGCTGCACTCCACTGACTGAGCCAGCCAGGCGCTACCCCTCCTTTTTATTTTTCCACTTTGATGATGTTTATCATGTACATTTTATATTAACACAATAGCACAAGCATATAATTTGTAAATCCATAGACACATATTGGGATTGGCGTTCAGTTTGTCTACATTGAAAAAGTTGCCCTGTCAACATAGTTTGGAGGAAGCAGAAGGGCTTGTATACCAGCGTTCACTACAGAGTTATTCATAGGAGCCAGAAGACAGAAACAACCTGAGTGTCCATCAAATACATGGATGGGTAAACAATATGGTCTATCCATACAGTGGAATATTAGTCATAAAAAGGAATGAAGGAATGCTACCACATGGATGAACCTTGACGTTATGCTAAGTAAAACAAACCAAACACAAAAAGACCAATCTTGTATTCCACTTACATGAAATATCTAGAATAAGTAAATTCATAAGAGACAGAGAGGATATATGAGGCTTTTAGGGGCTGGGGGGAGGATGGAACGGGGAGTATTATGTGTTGAATTGTGTCTCCCCAAAATGATGTGCTGAGGTCCTACTCCCTGGCTGGCACCCCAGAATGTGACATTATTGAGAAATAGGGTCTGTGCAGACTGAATGAGGTGGAGGTCATTAGGGTGGGACCTAACCCAATATGACGGGTGTCCTGGGACATTTGGACACAGAGACACAGAGACACAGAGGGAGGATGATGTGAAGACAGGGAAAAGGCGGCCACGTGACTGGAGTGATGTGTCTCCAAGCCAAGGGACTCCAAGGATTGCCAGCAAACACCAGAAGCTAGAAGAGACAAGTGAGGAGTCCTGCCTCAAGCTGTCAGAAGACAATGGTTCTGCTGACACCTGGATTTCAGACTCCTCGCCTCCAAACCACAGAGACAATAAATCGCTGTTGTTTTAAGCCACCTGGTCTTTGGTACTTGGTCATGGCCACCCTGGGAAACTAACACAGAGAGCTACAGCCTCGGAGTTACAGCGCTTCTGCTTGGAGCGATGAAAAACTTTGGAAATAGATAGTGGTGATGTTTGCACATTTTGCATGTAATAAATGCCAGTGAATTGCACAATTAAAAATTAAGTGGAAAATTTTTGATGTTATATATTTTTTACCTCAATTTAAAGCAATTAATGATGTAGGATACCAAAAATCATTGAATTGTACATTTTAAAGGGGTAAATTGTATGGTATATAAATTATAGCTCAATAAAGCTATTAAAAATAGTTTGTTTATGGAGAGGCGAAAGACCTAGGATAGCCAACACACTGAAAAAGAATAAAGTTGGAAGACCAACACTACCCAACATCAAGACTTGTCATAAAACTACAGCGATCAAGGGACGCCCGGTGGCTCAGTCGGTTAAGCGACTGCCTTCAGCTCAGGTCATGATCCCAGGGTCCTGGGATCGATGGAGCCCTGTGTTGGGTTCTCTGCTCAATGGGGAGCCTGCTTCTCCTTCTACCCCTCCCCCCCGCTCATGCTTGTGTTCCTTCTCTCTCTCTCTCTGAGATAAATAAAATCTTAAACTCACACACACACACACACACACACACACACACACACACACTAGAGTGATCAAGACAGTGTGGTACCAGTGAAAGCACAGACAAATAGATCAATGGGACAGAACAGAAAAGCCAGAAATAGACCCACAGAAATATAGTCAACTGATCTTTGACAAAGGAACAAAGACGGTCTTTTCAGCAAATGGTGCTAGAACAACTGAACATCCACAGGCCAAAAAAAAATGAATCTAGACACAGACTTTACACAATTCATAAAAACTAAAAACGAACCATAAACCTAAATGAAAACACAAAATTATAAAACTCCTTGAGGATAACGTAGGAGAAAACCTACAAGACCTTGCATTTGGTGATAACTTTTTAGATACAACACCAAAGGCAGGGTCAATGGAAGAAATCATTGATGAGCTGGACTTCATTACAATTAAAAACTTCTGCTCTACCAAAGACACTTTTAAGAGAATGAGAAGGCAAGCCATAAACCGGGAGAAAATATTTGCAAAAGGCATGTCTGATAAAGGACTGCTATCCAAAATACAAAGAGCTCTTTAAACTCAACAAGAAGAAAATGAAACACCTAATCAAAAAATGGGCAAAAGATCTGAACAGACACCTCACTGAGAAAGACCTACAGATGGCAAGCAAGCATATGAAAAGATACTCCACGTCCTATGTCATTAGGGAAGTGCAAGTGAAAGCAGTGACGAGATACCACTACACATCTGGTACATGCCGACATCCAATACCTATTAGGATGGCGAAAATCCAAAATACTGAAAACACCAAATGCTGGTGAGGATGTGGAGCAAGAGGAACTCTCATTCGTTGCTGGTGGGCATGCAATGGTACAGCCACTTTGGAAGAAGTTTGGCAGTTTCTTACTTAACTAAAATACTCTTTACCATATGATACAGCAATCAGGCTCCTTGGTATTGACCCAAATGAGTTGAAAACTTATGTCCACCTGCACATGAATGTTTATAATGGCTTTATTTGTAATTGCCAAAACATGGAAGCAACCAAGATGTCCTTCAGGAGGTGAGCAGGGAAAATAAACTGTGGAACATCCAGACAACGGAACATTATTCAATACTAAAGAGAAATAAGCTAGCAAACCATGAAAAGACACGGAAGAACATTATATACACATTACTAAGTGAAAGAAGCCAATCTGAAGAGTCTACAAAGTATATGCTTCCAACTACATGACATTCTTGAAAAGGCAAAACTTGAAAATGATCAGTGGCTGCTCAGGGATAGGGGAGAAGGAGGGATGAGTAGGTGGAGCACAGGGGGCTTTTAGGGCAGTGAAAGGACTCTGTATGATACCATAGTGGTGGATACATGTCATTATACATTTTTCCAAACCCACAGAATGCACACCACTGAGAGTGAACCCTCATGTGAGCTGTGGACTTTGGGCGATATGTGGGTATATGGTAGATGGGAACTCCTTGTACTTTGTGCTCAATTTTGCTGTAAATTTGAAACTACTGCAAAAAAATATTTTTTTTAATCCAAATTCTGGCACTATCCAGAAAATTTTAACATGCTTATTTATAATTGTTATAAAGTTGAATTACCAAAAAAAAAAAAAAAGAGTTCGGAGGCCACTGCAAGAGGACATTTATACGTGCATAACAGCCCAGAGTTAACTAACTTACCACAGGGATGAAGGGGAAGAGGTCCTGTGTAGGGGTGGAGGACCAGGGACGACCTAAGCCACCTCCTTTCTCCCAGGAGATACCAGGTGGGCGGCGGGGCTGGAGCAAGGTGCATAACCTCTCTGTGTTTTGGTTTCCTCATCTGTGAAACAGGAGAAATATTGGTATTTAATATTAATCGACATTTACTACTGTAAATGGTGCCCTCGGAAGCTCCCCTCACCTGCCGCTGGGCCAGCACTGGGCAAGAGAGTTAACATTTACCGAGAGATAGCCACAGTGTACCAGGGGCTCACTTAATCTTTCCCCCAGTTGTGAGGTAGGAACTCTCCTTCCAGAACGGGCAATGCAGAAAGTTCAAGTGATTTGCCCAATATCACATAGCTAGGTAGAAGTGACTGAACCAGGCTGCAGATTGGGTGGGGCTCTGCGATACCAAACCAACTCATTTCTACTCTACCACGTGCCTGGTATCCCCAGTTACCAATGAGACAGAGGTGGGTTGCCGAGCGCCACGTCTACATGTTCAGCAAGCAGCGTGGAGGTGGTGACACCTTAGGAAGAATATCACAGTTCCCTCCACGTGCTAAAGGCTGTGTCAGGCATTGGAATGAGCACTGCACGTGGCCTCAGAAAATGTGGCACAAGTCCCAGCTACATCTACTGCTAGTTGTGTGGCCATGAGCAAGTCACTGTACCTGGGCCTCAGTTTCCTCATCTGTAAAATGGGTATAATAACTATCCAGACTGGGCGCCTGGGTGGCTCAGTCGTTAAGCGTCTGCCTTCAGCTCAGGTCATGATCCTGGAGTCCCTGGACCGAGTCCCGCATCGGGCTCCCTGCTCGGCAGGGAGTCTGCTTCTCCCTCTGACCCTCCCCCCTCTCATGTGCTCTCTCTCTCAAATAAATAAATAAAAATAAAATCTTGAAAATAAATAAATAAATAACTATCCAGACTGCGTGGATTTTCAAGGAAGCAACAAATCTAGAAATGTCTAGCAAGGGGCTGGCCTAGAGAACATACCCAACTCATGTTTACTGAATGTGACATACCACCAAGAATCAGAAGAGAGGGATAGAATCAGGCCTGGGGGCTGAGCTCCCCTTATTCCGTCACACGCCATGTCTTTCAGGAATGGGGGGGAATAGAGCCCCATTCCCCACACGGTGCCCCTCAGGGAGGGAGTCAGGGAGGGGAGCTGGAGGTTCTCAGTTCTGATCCAGCAGCCTCCACCACTACACACAAACACACCCCCTTCTACACAGCCCTCTGCTGGGAGGATGAGCCATAATGTCCTGTCCCCCATTCTCCCAGGCATGGCAAAGACCACAGCTGTGGTCCAGCTGCGGAACCCAGCCCAGACGCTCCTGACGGGCCCTGTGCCAGAGACAGGAAGCTGGGAAGAATTGTGCATGCCTGCTGGACACTGGGAAGGGGTGGACACCAGGGGCTGGAGCCAGGCCAGCCTTGGGAGTGCATTGTGTACACAGGACTATAAGGGAGAGCTGTGCAGAGTCACTGTCACTCTGGAGGGCTCTGGGGAGGCTTTGTAGACTCTTCAGATTGGCTTCCAGGAGGCTGGAAAGAGTACTGGTTTGGGAGTCTGGAAACCTGGGATTTAGCACGATTTTGTCACTCACTCATTCACTGTGTGACTTGCATTAGCTCCTTCCCCCTCAGGCCTCTTGTGAAACTGGAACTATCTACTGAGCTGTCTGGGGCAGACACAATTCTAGGGAATACACCAGCAGACGAGACAGAGTCCCCTTTCTTCTGGAGCTTCCTTCTGCCAATAAACAAGCAAATGTAATAGAAAACAGGATGGAAAGGCCTCTGAAGAAGAATAAAGTGGTGTGAGGGGACAGTGAGGGTTCCGGGATGGCCTCTCTGAGAAGGTGATGCAAGCAGAAGAAAGGCAGAGATGAGGAAGCAGGCCACAGGAAGGTCTAGGGGAAGCACATTCTGAGCAGAGGGAAGAGCAAGAGCAAAGGCCCTGAGGCAAGCATGAGGCAAGTTGAAAAATAAACCCAGGAAGTAACGAGGCTGGGAGAGAGATGGGGGCGAAGGTAGGAAGAACCCATCTAAGGGAGGCCGGAGGCCATTGTAAGGACTTGGCATTTTACTCCAAACTGATCAGTGGGCCCCAGGAAAGCTAGGCCTGGGCTGGGAAGCAGAGCCCACCTGGTGTTGTGTGTCAGTGGGTGGAAGGGTCAAGTTCAGCCTCTGCTCACTTGCCCTGGGGTCCTAGCCAGGTGCTTCACAAAGAGTGGTGTACCAGGCCTAGAGTGATCAAGGCGCTTGGCTCAGGTGCACAACTTAAAGGGGCATCAGAAAACTCAGTAATGAGGGGCGCCTGGGTGGCTCAGTTGGTTGGGCGACTGCCTTTGGCTCAGGTCATGATCTCAGGGTCCTGGGATCAAGCCCCGCATCGGGCTCCCTGCTCTGCGGGAAGCCTGCTTCTCCCTCTCCCACTCCCCCTGCTTGTGTTCCCTCTCTTGCTGTCTCTCTCTCTGTAAATAAATAAATAAAATCTTTTTAAAAAAAAGAAAGAAAGAAAGAAAACTCAGTAATGAAGATAAACAATATTTTCCCACAATGTCTAAGAATCAAAATTAATGCAAAAAATCCACAATGCACAAATTGTCAGTACTTTAAATCAACACAGGATCTAATCCTGCACTTGCACAATCCTGTCTCATTGGCTTTGCTCTAACCCCAGCCCTGGTTTCAGTAAAACTTTATTTATAAAAATAGAAAACTGGCTGGCAGGGCTGTGATTTGCTGATTTGTTTGGGTTTTTTAATACTAAAATATTGGATTAAAACGTTATTTATCTCAGCACCCTTCTAAATTTTGCACCCTAGCCAAGGGCCCCATTTACCTTACCCTAGTCCTGGCCCTGGGTAACAGTAAAAGGATTGATTTCCCCACCGAGGACCCCAATGTTCATCCCTCCTGAGACTCAGAGAAGTGAACAGACTTCTCCAGGGAAACATGAGGATGGTGGGGCTGGGATGTGAACTGTAGTCCCATGCCATGCGGAGGCCCACCACCTGGCCCTCACATCCTACTGTGCTCTGCCCTGGAACACTGATTTTTTAAGCTTTTTATTCAAGCATAATAGGCACAGGAAAAAAACCGCATGTACCTTAAATGTTCACCTTGCTGAATTTTCACCAACTGAGCGCACCTGTAAAACGGCGTGTGGGATTCCATTTAAAGCGTATTTTACATTTCCAACAAACCAAACGTATTCGTTAGGACTGGGCCAGATTCCTAGGACTTTGAGCTCAAGCAGGCAACTTACAGTAAGGATGGGGAACTGAACTGGGCTGATCCAGAGTTTAGGGACGGGGATAGAGATTGAGAAGGGGTGCATCGCTAGGGTCTGTGGTTGGAGAGGGGGCCCTATATGCCAGAGGGGACAGGGAGAGAAGCGGGGGCTGCCCTGGAGACAACGTCCCCCCCACCCCTTGGAGGAGGGCGAGGCCCATGCCGCAGGCCCAGGTAAGCTGGTAAGAATGCAGCAGTCGCCGAACCTGGGCGGGGGTGCGTCCTGGTGACTCAGCCCTTGTCAGGAAGGGGGAGTCCACTCTGCTCTCCAGAGCTCCCAGACTGCAGCTGGATCGAGGCTGGCTCCCGGGGCGCCAGGCCGGGGGGACCCCGCAGCAGGCAGCCCGGCCCCGGCAGCGGGACCCTGCCTCCCGCCCCGGAGCCCCCCTTCCGGCCGCAGCCACCTGGGCTCATCGCAGGGACGCGGCCGCGGGTGGCAAGAGCGCGGCGGCCGGTCCTGGCCACGACGGCGCCGCAGGGGCCTTGGAGCGGCGTAAGTAGCGACTGCGGGGGCTGGAGGAGGCCAAGGAGAGGCCCGGAGTCCCTCACTCGGCCCCCCGCGTCCCAGCCCCCTGCTTCAGGCCCGGGCTGGAAGGCGGGCCTTGGGGAACTGGCCCGGCGCCGCCTCCGCCGCCGCCGCCGCCTCCCTAATTGCTCCCTGGCCCGCGTGGTGGGGCGCCCAGACTCGGCTCCGAGGCGGGCCGGGTCAAGTGTGGCCGAGACGCTGGCACCCCAGCGGCGGCCCCACCTGAGGACCATCCTACGGGCGCGCCCAGCCCCAGCCAGCGGGCCGCAGGCTCCAAGCCCTCCCCCCCATTCTCGGGGACCTGGCCCCGGGGTCACGTTGAGGGTCCTCGCCCCCCTCGGGCTGCCCGACGGCGGCTCCTCCCTGTCCCCACGGCCCCGAGGAGGGACCCAGCTCACAATTCCAGATGTGCCGTCGGGCTGTCCCTGTCTGGAGGGGCCCCTTCTCTCCTCTTCCCCCGAGCACCCGCAACTTGGAAGGCCTCGGATTCCGGTCTGGAGCCAAAAGAAGGGCTCAACTCCGAGAACCTCGCTTTGCCTCCAAAGTTGGTCTTCGGACACAAATTCCCACGCACAGCTGGCGGGAATGGGGGGATTAGGGATGCTCGGGGCTGCTACAGGACGCGGGAGGCTAGATGGTCACTAACCGGATTTCCCGGAGGGACAGCTTCTGGCGGGGTGGACACGAGGTCTGTGAGCCCCCGGCCCGGGACGGAGACCGACGGGGTGGGCGAAGGGTGCCCGAGGACCCTGATCACTCCCATCTTTGGGACTACGAGATTTGGGGCTACAATTATTCAGACAGCTGGCTCGAGGCGGTTGTGGCCAGAGTGGTTTCTCTCGCTCATTCTCCTGATTTTCTGCAAACTTTTGCAGAGTTGAGGGCAGGAGAAGGCGAAGGCGCAGCTCCTCGGGGCGCTGGGCCTGGGGGCGAGCGGAGATTTGGGGAGACTGGGGCCCAGCTCTGAGGTCGCGGAGGAAACGCGCGGAGTCGGCTTCCTGTGGGGGCTTGGGCCGCGGCGCCCCGCGGACAGACGTGTCCGGCCCAGGCTGCGCCGGGCCGGGCGCGGGGAAGGGACGTGGGGGGGAGGGGGCGACGGGGGAAGGCGAGGAGGGGGTGGGGAGAGGGTGGGCCTGGGAAGAGGGGAGGGGAGAGGCGAGAGGGGGAGGAGCGAGGGGGCCGGAGAGAGAGAAGGAAGAAGGAAGGGGGCGAGCGGCGCGAGCTGGCGCCGAAATGGGAGAAAGGAGCGAGTGAGAGGGGAGGGGGCGCGGAGCGAGCGGCGAGGAGCCGAGCGGCCCTTCGGCTGGGGCGCCCTCCGCAGGCGCACATGGCAGCCCCTGCGCGGTGATCCCCGAGTAGCGAGTAGCGAGTAGCGCGCAGCTTGCACGAGTGAGTTGGTCGGTGGCCGCGCTCGAAAGGGGGGAGGCGCGCGCCTGCGGCCGGATCACCCCCGGCGCGTCCCCCCTCTCCCCTGCTCGCGCGAGGGGACGGTCGGCCCCGCCCGCTGAGCTCTGTTTTCTGCAGGTCCCGGGCCGATGTCCCAGGTGAGTGGCCAGCGCCCCCCTCACTGCGACGCGCCCCATGGAGCCCCCAGCGCAGCCCCGGGCCCAGGTAGGACCGCGGATGGAGAGCGAGGCTGGAAGGGAGCGGGGGCAGGCGGCCGGGCCGGGGTGCGGGGGTGGGCGGCGAGGGGGATGGGGGTTGGGGGAATTGGTGGGGGGATTTGCTAATTCTCACTCCGCCTCCCTGAGACGCGGGGAGACGGTTCTGGGGAGCTTGGGTGGAGGTGGGGGTAAGGAGACTGGGTATCTGGGTATCGGGGACCGGGTCCAAGGAGAGTGGAGGGCTGGGGTGATGGGGGCAGGGCCGAATGGAGACGGCGCCTGCGCCAAATTGGCTCCAACTACCCCCACTCCCAATACCAGACACACACACACACACACACACACAGCGCGGTGTCTGTCCGTCTGGGATTTGTGTCCCAACCGTTTCTGCCCAGTGTGTAAATATTTATGGGGGCCTCAGGCGGGGCTTGGGGTGTCTGAGTCTTTCTCTCCTTCCCTTCCCCCAACCCAACGAGAGTCTAGCGCTTCCCGAAAACTTTTGTCCGCAGAGAGCGGCTCCAGGACCCGGCCCCTCCCCTCCTTGCCATCTTGTCTCCCTGGTCTTCCTCTTCACCCGGGCCTGGCCTGTCCCGGCCGGTCCCACCCTGCAGGCGCGCGCACGCGTGCACACGCACACACACACACACACACACATACACACGCACACCCACTCCAACCAAGTGCCCACAGCCGGAGTGAAATGCCCCGACCCCCAGTTCGCAGGGTTTGTAACCTCTGGGATTCCTGCAGGAGCCTCCCAACCCTGGAAGGCTTTGTGCCTCCCTGAGGGGTATAGGGTGAGCGCCCTGGGGCTGTGGTTCTCAGTCCATTCTCCTGACTGTGCCCATGAAAGCTGAGGCTCACGGCGGCACACAGGGCCAGGGAGAAGTCAGGAGCAGCAGGGATTTGTTCAGGGGCAGTGGGGTGGAGAGCAGGAGTCTAGGCCCAGATTTTGGGACTTCAGTCCCAACTGTAGACTAGTCTCATTCTTTTGCCTTCCTCCCTTTCTCCCCTCTTTGAGTCTCTGAATAAGAAGGTCGGGTCCTGGACCTCTGACACTAACTTCCTGCATGGCCTTGGACAAGTTACTTCTCCTCTCTGGCCTCTGTCTCCACATCTGCCCATAGGGGCCGGTGTCCCTGTTGGAGAGGCTGTGGGCTCCCCACATCTACCTGCTGCACGCCCAGGCCTGGCCTGGCGGGGCGGCTCCTACAGCCGAGCGAGGACAAGTAGGAGATGGCTGGCCAAGGGCCAACGCATACATGGGACTGATGTGTCTGCTGTGTATCCCCGCTAGCCCTCAGATCCTCTCCTCTTGGTGGGGCCCCTGGAGCAGAGACTTCTGGGGAATGAGCTCCTCCAAGAAGTGGACTCCTTCAGCCTGGAGAGAGAGAGGTTGGGGCGGAACCGGGAAGGATCTTTCTCTGTGTCTGGGAGCCTCTCTCCCTCTTGGCCTCTCTCACCCCTCCTCACTTTCTGGGCCTCTCTTCTCCCACCCTCTCCCTTCGCCCGGCCTTCTTTCTCCGCTTATTCTTCTCTGCTCTCTCCCCCGCTACCTCCTTGCAAGATCTACTGCCCCTTGTGACCCATTCTGAGTCCCAGCAGGGAGAGGAGGGACTTAATGTGCTGGGGCAGGGTGGGCCACCTGGAGGGGTAAAGCCCTAGGCTGTAACTTGAGGCGCCCCCTCACACCCTCCAGAGGCCCAGAGAGCCCCCTCCCCAGCCTGGGCTGGGCCAGACAATGTGGCTTTCATAACTCGAAGAGGCCTGGCTCTGCCGCCTTGGGAGAATGAGCCCTACTGCCCAGGAAGCCCAAACCGCAGGAGACCCAGCCAAAACCCCACAGACGCCTGAAGCCAAGACCAGAATCCCCCACACTCCCTGCTGAGTGCGGACAGAAGAGCAGGGCCTGAGCACTGCCCCTGGGGGGCCTGGCTGGCAGGACAGCCAGGGAGCAAGGCCCCCCCCACCCACCCTCAGCTGCCCAAGATGCAGACAGGATGCAAGGAGACTCAGGGCACCTCTGATTGGGGCAGGTGGCCAAGCCCCCACACCCTTGGCTCCCCGCCAGTGCCTCCTCTCCACCCACCCCTGCGAGCCCCGGAGAGCCTGGCTCCCTAACCCACAGCAGATTTCTGTCCAGCACTGAGACGTCACATTCCTGCTCTTGGTTCTAAATTGAATTTCCTGGGGAATTGGAGTCTTCAGACCTAAAATAAGACCAACCCGACCCAGCCTAACTGGCCAGCTCAAGCCCTCTTCAGTCCTCAGCCCGGGGGCTGGGACTGGGACTGGTGTGTCACAAGGGCGCATCCAGTGAGCCCAAATTCTCACCTCCTTGGGGTTTGGAGCCAAGTGCCACCCCTAATCCTCACCCCCTCATTCTCTCTTCTGCCCCTGACCTGGGGCATTCCCAAATCCAGGATTCAGTCCTCAGCAATAGACACTTGCTGAGTGCCCACTGGGGGTGCAGGGGTGAATTCTGCCACCATCCCAAGGGAGCAAGCTGGGGAGGCCTGAAAGATAGGTTGGATTTGGGGAGTGAGAGAGGAGAGGGTTAGAACCTTCTGGTCAAGAGAAGACATGTAAGCATAAGCATGGGTGGATTGCTGAAAAGGCCCGGTGGTGACCTGGGGCCATGGAGAGGTCAGGCTGCCTGGAACACAGGATCCTTGTCCATTCATCGGGTTGAAGATGTCAGCTGAGGCCTTGAATGCCAGGCCAAGGAGAGCTTGGAGTGTGGAGTTCAGTCACTACTCTCTGAGCAGAGAGATCCTGGCCCTCTCCAGAGATGGTCAAAGCTCCAAAGGGAAGCTTAGATCCACTGTCCACAAGACCATGGAGAAATCTGGGTTTGAGTGACCAGAGATTGGAGCCCCAGAACAAGGGTCCTGTGGGCACTTTCCAGGCTTGGAGTGAACCCATCCCACCTAGAAGAGGTCCCCCCATTCCTTGTCCCCAGAGCACCCCTCACCTTGATGGACAGCAGGCGGCCAGAAGGAACTCAACAGGGTTCCTGCTGAAGTTGTGAGTCTCTTGGCCTTCCCTCCTGGGCTTATGAATTTATTTTTTTTTTAAGATTTTTTTTATTTATTTGATTGTGAGAGAGCGAGCACGAGCAGAGGGAAAAGCAGAGGGAGAGGGAGAAGCAGACTCCCTGCTGAGCCGGGAGCCTGACGACGTAGGACTCGATCCCAGGGCCTGGGGACCATGATCTGAGCTGAAGGCAGACGCTTAACCACCTGAGCCACCCAGGCGCCCCGGGCTTGCGGACTTAAACAGCACGTTTCCACTCCCTGCTGGGAGGTCTTTCCAGAACTCAGGGCATTGGCTCCAACCCTATCCTGTGTTATGGAACAAAGTGTGTTGAGGCATAAGGGGCTGCTGCCTTTCTATATTCCCCTCTTGTAGATGGAGACCCTAGAAGAAGTGCAGGGCAGAGGCTTCTGCTCAGAGATGCCGTGTGACAGGGCATGTGTGACCCTCTGGTCACACGGAGCAGGGACGTAGCTGGGCAGGCAGATGGCGCCTCCGGGGAGGATGGGGCCCTAACCAGGCACTCCTGCCAGCCTGGGCAGGTGCCTTTATGCCAAACATGAATTGCACATCCATACAAGAGCCCTTGGCCTTTGCTGGCCTCCACTTCTTTCCAGCGCACTCCGCATCTCTACCCTCTTGAACATTCCTCTGGGAGCTTCTCCACAGAGATGTTCTCCCCTCTGTGCTGAACAGTGGGGGCTCATGGTCACAGGAAGAAAATGAGGCTGTTTTGGTCTCTTGATGGTTGAGCCCTGGGGCTCCCCCTGTTGTCTGACTTCTCTGCTCTGTGGGCTTCTAGGGAGAGCTGTTTCTTGGCGCCGGGCCCTCCAGGTAGTACCTCTCGTTCAGAGTTCCGGTCTTCCCACCACTTCTTAATGCCTTCTCATTCTGCTTCCATGTCTCCAGCCACTCAGCACGGGTTCCTCTTAGGCCCTCAGTGTCACATCTGCAGGGTCACCTCTTGGCTCCAGGAGACCTGTGTCTCCGTGTTTCCGGGTCAAGGTGACTGGACTGGATTGTCTTACCTCCCTGATACCCTTCTGAGGTCTGAAGCTCGCCCTAGAACGGCAGGTTCCCTGTAGGAGGGTCTCCTCGGGACCTGGTCTGGGCTCTCTAACTACTTGTCCCCTCTGGCCTCCAGGTCACCAGCCCTGTAGGTGACCTACAAGGAGACGCTGCCAGAGAGTGGCGACATGGGGGGAGGAGGGCGCAGATGGGGACCAGTCTCCCTAACCCCCCTGTCTCGCCTTCATCCCTCTCCAACCCTGGAGGGGGGCCACGAGAGCTGCAATCCTGGCTCCTTCTACTATAGGACCGATGGTGTCATCCCTGTGCACCCCAGTGACCTCAGGAGGGAGCCTGCGAAGCGACCACGAGGCCCCAGTTCTCTAGGCTCTCCAGCCTCAACACCGCCAAACGGCTGTGGCTTCCCTTGCTCATGCTGCAGCCGCTCACCCTGGGGTGTTGGCGTCTGCTGCCCTTCTCGAAACGTTCTTTCCCCCTTCTTTGCTGATTGATTATCATTCAAGACCCAGTGTGGGCACTGCCTCCTCCAGGAAGCCCCCCAGACACACACACGTGCACGCACACCCCTGGAATGAGTGCCCAGCTTCTGTGCCCCCACAGCCCTGGTGCACCTCTTGCCCTTCGGTGTGTGTGACTGCCCCCCCCCCCCACAGACGACTCCTGAGACAGTGACCTCCTCTTCCTGGTTTTGGTCTACCCAGCACTTGACATATTGCAAGGGGCATCATAGCTGCTTCATAAATATTAAACCAAACAGCACAGGAAGGGAGGGAGGGAGGGAGGGAAGGCGGAGGGCAGGCAGGCAGGAAGGAAAGGAGGAAAGAAGGTGGGTAGACAGAAGGTTCATGAATGGCCCCCTGCGTTCTGGGGCACTGCTGAGCATTTCATTTACTCTTGGAAACCCTGAGGGATAAGCATAAGGATCCCCCCTCCCCCACCACCACCCTTTACACACAAGGAAACACGAGTCCTGGTAACTTGCCCAAGTTGGCTACTGATAAAAGCCAGGGCTTGGGTCTTCCAGCTCCTCGCTCAGGCGTTTCTCATTACACCACATGGGAGAGACAGTGCTACCCGTCAGGGCCATGGCACGGTGCCTCTAAGGGCCAGAGGCTGCAACTGGGCAGGCCCCTCCCTTCCTAGGAATCTGGAGCAAGCCCTGAGCCTCCCTCTTCGTGCCAGCTTGGTATTAGCCCCCAAGAGCCATGGCTGAGCTGTTGTAGCCCAGGCTCAGGGCTGGGAGAGGCACCATCCAGCAGGCATCGCTCCTCCCTCCGCCCTGTGTGTCATCTCGGCTCCCCTGGTCCCCTTGCCCCAGCCCTGTGATCTTCCAAAAGCCATTTGACTCCTCTCTCATGAACCCAGGAGATAGGGGGCTCTCAACTGGCCCAAAGACTGGATGGGGCAGGACAGAACCGACCCCTCCCTCCCTGGAGAGGCCGGGGTCACCATGAGGGGTGCCCAGCCTACAACTCTGCCACCCTCCTGAGCTTGCAGGAGTTCTGTGCCCTTCTCCCACCCCAGCTCCTGTCTCTGCAAAGGGCCTGTGGTTTTCCCAGGCAGGTGTGAACTACCTACCTGGGTCCCCTGGGGCCTGGTTCCCCGGGCTGTGGGGGATAGGGAATCTCTGGAACAAGGACTGCTCAGGGCCCAGGGGGGCAGATGAGCCCCTGGATGGTCCCCTCCCCTCAGGCTGCTCCCAGGCCCCAGACCTGCCTGCCCCGCCCTCATTGGCTTTCCTGATGGTGGCTTCCTGCGTCCTGTCTTGGCTGGGCTTCATTTGGAGACAGCTCAGAGAAGGTCAGCGCATGGAGGCCCCTGTGTTCTCTGTGATTGAGTCTGTTTCTATTTCCAAGACTAGTCTTTGTCTATCTCTCAGTCGCCCTGGGCGTGTCTCTCTCTTGGTCACTTTGTGTGGTGTGCACAGGCGGGTGGTGATCCTTTAGTCTCTGGGTTCCTGCCCTTCTCTTCCTTCTCTGACTGCCTGTGGCTCTCCTCTTCCTATTCCCTTGTGGTCTCTGCGTCTTTCTGAGTCCCTCGTTTCTGTGTCTCCCCTGCTCCCAACATGGCATGTGGGGGGGACACCCTCTCGAAGCCCCCGTCCCCCGGACTGCACAACTGGGGTCTGATGAGAGGCTTGGGGTACACCCTGCACCCTGTAATTGCCGGCCTGGGCCTGGGCCCCGTGATCCCTGACCTCACCCTCCCTGCTCACCCTCAGGCCTTCCTACATCCCTGGTGACACCGAGGGATGGGAGCTCAGGCCCCTCGCTGCCTCCCTCCCCCATCTCCCATCCCCCCCAATCTCCCCCCTCCCCCTGGCCCCAGGGGGCCCTAGTCCTGCTGCCTCAGGAGCTGTGGGTTTGAAGGAGGCTCCATTTCTGCCTTCCGCCCACCCTGCGCAGAGGGGTCGAGCCAGTCACTGTAATTACGTGTGGCTGTGGTCTGCCTCTTCCCAGCCTCTTGGGCCGGCTCCCTGCCTCTCTTCCTGCCTGGCCCCTCCGCCTTGGGCCCATCCTTCTCCTCACCCCAGGTTTCTGACTCTCCCTCCCTGCTGTCATCTTCTCTGACCTGGCTTCTCCCTGTGTGTCCCTCTCGCCCTTGCCTGCCCCATACTCCCCTTTCTGTCACCTCTGCCTCTGTCCGCATCCTTTCCTGCCTCCCCCTCACTTTCTGCTGAGTCTCCCTCCCGTCCCAAGCTGTCTGTCCCAGGGTTTCTGGGGCTCCCTCCTTCGGCGCCCAATCCCGCCTTCTGATGCCATCTCTCTCGGCTTCTGCCTTTCACTGGCCCTTTGATTCTTTCCCTCTTCCTGTCACTCTGGATGCCTGTCCCTGTCCGTCCATCACTGGCCATCTGTCTGTCCTCTCCTGCGCCGTGTTTCTCCCCACGTCCCTTTCTGCTGCACATCTCTGGCCCCTCTCCCTGACAACCACACAGACCCAAGTGCGCACGTGCACACACTCGTATACACACATATACACACATACCCTTGATCGCTCCTGGCTTGCGTTTTGGGAGCTTTCTATTTTGGAGCCTGGCACCATTGCCAGATAGGGTAAGGGCTGGGTAGCTGGTACAAAGAGGCCGAGAATGAGGGCTTATGGCATTCTGGGCTGCGGGAAGGGGACCAGGGCTGGGCAGACAGGAGGGCACTGGAAAATATACCTTGGTCATGTGCTTTCTCTCTAGCCCAGACCCCATCCCTCCTGCCTGGGCTGGAGGTAGTAACCGGATCCACTCACCCTGTGGAGGCAGCGCTAGAGGAGGGCTCTCTGGAGGAAGCGGCATCCCCCATGCCCCAGGGCAATGGCCCTGGGGCCCCTCAGCCCCTGGACAGTACTGACCTCGATGTCCCCACAGAAGCTGTGACATGTGAGTCCTAGGGGGCCGAGGGGTGGGAATGGCAACACGTGGGGGTCGTGCTAGGGAATCCTATCCCTATGGGCTGGCGGAAATGCAGTGGGTGCCCATGGGAGCCTAGCACTGGGCCAGAACCTTGAAGTGTGGGCAATGAAAAGGTGTAGGACACGGTCACTGTCCTTTCTGTCTAGGAAAGGGACCTCCACATACAAAATGATT
Organism: Mirounga angustirostris; assembly: GCF_029215605.1. NCBI lineage: Eukaryota > Metazoa > Chordata > Mammalia > Carnivora > Phocidae > Mirounga > Mirounga angustirostris. Next base: position 37,887,482 of record NW_026991716.1, read on the forward strand.
AGTATAACATTAGTTCACAAGGAGGGTGGACGGGCTCCAGGCAATATGGTTCAAGAGCAGAGGGCGTGGGACCATATGAAAGGAGGAAGAGAGCTGGAGGTGCTGAGGCCCCAGAGCCAGAGCCCCCTGCAGCCCCACCCTTCAGAGTATCGAGGGTGAAAAGGAAAGAGAGAAGCCCCCAGTTAACTCTGAGCAGAAAGGAGCCTATTCCCAGGCTTGGCTCAAGGCCCCCAGGGAGGTCCTGGGAGGGAGAGAGTTCTCTGCCCTCACCCTGAAGGGTGGGGAAGGGGCAGCCAGAGCTGTTTGTAGTTAATAAGAAGATCCACAAAATCTTGCATTTTGCACTTTCCAACTTTCTTTCCCTGACTGATCTCAGACTCTTCAAACCAGCCTGTACAGGACAGCGAGTGCCAAGTCCATTTTACAGATGAGGAAACTGAGGCACGCAGACCCACTCAGCCTGGACACAGCTGGGGAACTTAGGTCTCCTGGCCCAGGGCTCTTTCCTGTGCCTGCCTGCTCAGCTGGCATGGCTGAGGGGGAGCCGCCTTCAGCCAGGGCATCCGGGGCTAAGTTGGACTCCCTGGAAGTCGGGGTTACTAAATCCTGCTAGCGCACTGCCCTCAGCCTCCTCTAGACACACCCACCAGCAGAACTGAGAGAAAGAGGTCAGCGCCGTGGCCACAGAGGAGGGGGCCTGGATGGGAGTTGGACAGACACCTCTGTGTCTATGGGCCCGAGTGTTTGCTCTGTGACTCAGCCCCCATGGCCACCCCCACGGCCATAGCCACAGGCAAGTTCTGTGTCTGTCCAAACCTCCCAGGGCCCTCAGCTCACCACACACTCCCACCCTCCGGTCACTGTGCCCATGTTTAGGCATCGGGGCAGGGGGCACGGAAGCTGGCCAAGGACTCAGGCCAGTCTCCCGCCGTGGGGCCAAGAGGTGGGAGCAGGATGATTCAGGCCTGGCTGCTTGCCATGGCCTTACCCCTGTTTACCCAGATGCAGGCTCCAGCCACACCTCAGGGCCAAACGCTCCCAGCATGGAGCTTCTCCAGAGCTGTGTCTCCCATCCTCTCCTGACTCCCCACCTGGCCTTCGGTGCCTTCCTCCCAACCTCCATCCCCCCCCCACACTGTCCCCCCGCTCCACTTCCTAGCTGTGGAACCTTGGGCAAGTTTTACCCTCTCTGGGTTTCCATTTTTTTCATCTGTGAAATGGGGCCAATGACAGTAGATCTATTGAGATGTGTAAAGAAGCTGCTCTACAGAAAGCTCTCGGCACGCTGTTGGCATCTAATAACAGCCTAACGTGTAAGGTATGAGTTATAAGACGAGGGATGACTGATAGGAGCAGCTTCGTCCCCAGTCCTTCATCTCCCAGCCTCTGCCCCGCTCTGCGCTCTGAGTCCCAGCTCTTGGCCTCCAGGCTGGGCCCACGTCTGACCCTTTCTAGCTGTGGGACCTTGGACAAGTTCCTGTGCTTCTCCGGGACTCAGTTTCCTCATCTGTGAAAGGTGGATACCGCCTCAGGGAGAAACTGAGAGGGTTCGTGAGAGAATGGCATGTGAAGCACTTAGAAGGGGGGCTGGCAAGCAGGAAGTACTCCATGATGTGCTGTCACTACAACCATTTCGTAGAAGGCCTGGCCCTCTCAGTCAGGGCAAGCACTGAGGCCACCTTCCCCCCTCCTCTGCCTCCAGCCGCCCCCCCAGACACCTCCTCGTACTACGATGCAAACCCAGGGGCCCGGCCTAGAGGGAGTCAGGGACCCACACCCCAGTGCCTAAGAGATGGAAGTGCCCAACATTTATGCATTTACAGAGGGTCCCGCCCAGGAGCCAACAGCCCTGAGCGGCTGAGGGGGCCCAGAGTTCTCCCTGTCACCTTCTCAGTCCCCTCCCCCAAACACACACACACACGTATCTGCCCCCATCTCTTGCAGACAGAACCATGTCATCCAGGTGAGCAAACCTGAGGTAAGGAAAGGGACTGGGTGCTTTGGGGGGATCCCTAGGGCCAGCATTCCCTGGACCCCACTGATGAAGCTGAAGTTTGGTTCCTCAGCCTGGGATGGGGACTCAGGGAGTTCCTGGCCTTGGGGATCCCCCACCATAGGCCTCTCCTCCCTTCTCTCCCCCGTCACCCAGACCCCCAGGGCTCCCCAGGAGACTCGTTCTGCCAGCCACCCCGCAGAGTCATAGAGGGCAGGGGAACTGGGGTGGAAGAGAAGAGGTAGAGGGGCTGCTCTGAGGCACCCCTGGAGCCCAGGGCCAGGGCATTCATCTCCAAACAGATGTTTCCAATAAATCACCCAGCACACCAAGGGCAAAAATATCTGGGGGCTTGGCAGGGGCCGAGGTGAAGGTTAACGCTTCACTGCTGTCCCTCCGCCCCCCAGCCAAACAGTCCTTAATCCCTCCCCCCTGACCGACCGCCTCTCTTGCTAAAACCCCAGGAACCCAAGAGCAGGAGATGGGTTTCACGTGGGGTAAGAAGGTGGGGTCCAGGGCTCCGAGCCCCCCGCTGTTGCCTTGCACCTCTGTCTCTTCTGGAATGAGCACTGGCCTGGGGGTCATGAGCCAGGCTCAACTCAACTATTTCCTGGTGTGCCTCTGGGCAAGTCAGTTCTGCTCTCTGGGCCTCAGTTTCCCCATCTGCAGAATACAAGCCCGGCTAGGTGACCTGTGGCGTATCTAAGGTTGAAGCAGGCAGGACTGGGGCAGAGCTCTGGGAGGCCGTGCGCTCCCCACCCCCACTAACCTTTCTCATCATCTCTCTAGGCCAGCCTCAGGGGAACCCCTTGAGCTGCACCCCACTAGTGGCGAATGGCTCAGGCCACCCCTCAGAGCTGGGCAGCGCCAGGCGAGCGGGGAATGGTGCCCTGGGTGGCCCCAAGGCCCACCGGAAGTTGCAGACGCACCCATCTCTCGCCAGCCAGGGCAGCAAGAAGAGCAAGGGCAGCACCAAATCTACTGCCTCCCAGATACCCCTCCAGGCACAGGAAGGTAAGCATCCCCTCCCCCCTCCCTGGGAGAGGCCTCCTCAGCCGGGCCCCTCCAAGCAGGACCCCTCCAAGCACGAGGCAGGCACAAGCCGCAGTATCTTCAGCAGGTTGCTCGTTAGAAGCGCAGGCTCAGCCCCACGCCAGGCCTGGATCTGATCCTCTGGGTGGGGCCCAGGAGTCCAGGTTTTAACACTGCCTCCGGGGCATCTGGCCAACTACACCTGCTGGGGAAAGTGAGTCCTGTCTGCCTTCTCAAGACCAACCCTTTCCCGTCCATGCTCTCCCAGAGTTGCTGTAACAAGGAATGAAACCATCTGGGCTGAGCCAGCATAAGCCACTCCATTTCTGGAAACAAAATTTTCCTTAAGGCATGGACCGCCTGTTTAGTGAGAGCAGAATACCTGCAGAATAAAATGATGCACCTTTGGATACTTAACTGAGGGTGTGGCGAGGGCTGCGCAGGCCGGTGGGAAGGCAGGGAACCCAGATACACCAGCCATTGTTCCTGCAATACAAGGGTCCCCTGCCGGGCCGCCCTGGGCAGCCAGCTTCCCTACCCCGCCCCGGCCATGAATTCCGAGAGGGTGACAGCTGCCTATAGCTCAGTGGTGCTTGACCTTCACCCCAGAATTTTTAAGGGCATCCTGTCCACACTGGGGGATTCCAGCGTGGTCTTCTGCAAACAGGATTCAGTGTACATATTTGCATGTAAAATGTTCATCAGCCTTCCTACAGAGAAGATTCTGCCCAACAGTCTTAATTATGAAAGGAATGTCCATTCATTTAAAAATGTACTGGGCATTTGCTGTGCGCCAGGCACTGTGCTATGCGCTGGGTACCCAGTCCCTGGCCTCACAAAGCTCTCATGAGAAAGACAAACAGGTAATCACCATATGGGGTGATAAATGTGGTAAAGCCACACACAGGAGGTTATGCAAACACAGGGGACACCCACACCAGCCCAGAAAGCTGGGGAGGGGAGTCTGGGAAAGCTCCGGAGGTCTGAGCAAGACTTAAATGGTGAGTAGGAGGATCTAGCGGGGGGAGTATTAGCACGGAAGTGAGAAAGGCTATCTTGGTTAGATTATGAAATTCTAGGTGAGGAATGGGGGGAGGTGAGAGTCCAAGCGGGCAGGAGCTGTGGGGGTGAAGGCACCTTGTAAACTGTGCACTGGACCTAGACTTTATCTGGAGGGCATAGGGTGCCTGGGTGGCTGAGTCGGTTAAGGGTCTGACTGAATTTTGGCTCAGGTCATGATCTCAGGGTCAGGGGATCAAGTCCTGACTCTGGCTTCGAGCTGGGTGTGGAGCCTGCTTAAGATTCTCTCCCTCTCCCTCTGCCCCCCACTCCCTACACGCTCGAGGCACGTGCTCTCTCTCTCTCTTAAAAAAGTTTCTTTGGATGGCAATAGGGAGCCATTGAAGGATTTTAAACGGGGTAGTGACTTCACTGGATTTGCATTTGAAGAGAACGCCCTTGTTCAGTTTGCAGGCAGATGGCAGGGGTGCCAGCTATACGAGACCCCAGTCCCTCCACACAGAAATGGGATGGCAGAGTCACACCCTCCATGGCAGTGTGGGACTCCCATAGGACCAGCAGCCTTGTGCCAGGGGCCCGCCCGGTCAGGGGAACTGGACGCTGCGCTGCATGCCCAGCCCCCCGGGAGAGAGGCCAGCTCAGCATCCTGGCAGCCCAGTGAGCGGCTCAGAGCGCAGGCTCCAGAGCCAGCCTGCCTGGTTTCGATTCCCAGCTCCACCACTTACCAGCTGGCTGCCCACGGGTAGACTCATGCATTCATTCACTTACCATCTATTTACTCAGCACCTCAATGTCGGGCGCCTTCTAGGGACTTGTAACGTATCAGTGACTACAAAGGAGAAAGACACCTGTCCTTGTGGAGCTTACATTTTAGTGGGAGGAGAGAGCCGCATAGTGCCATGGAAGGTGATAAGTCCTTCCAGGGGAGAGGCAAGGCAGGCCAGGGCAAGGGGCTGAGGGTGCTGGGGTGGGGCCAGCAGGTTGCAGTAGTAAAGATGGTGGTCAGGGAAGGCCACCGCAGAGTGATCCAGGAGGACAGAGTGTGGGAGGAGACCAGATCTCACTCGTAGGGAGGTGGAAGCCACCTGAGGGTTCTGAGCACAGGAGGGACACACTCTACTGAAGTTCTGCAAGGGTCCCTCTGGGCTAATGCGTGGGGAGTAGATGCAGGAAGGGGTAGTCAAGGGTGGGGGCTGGGGCACCCAGAGAGGAGGTTGTTGCAGTTGCCTGGGTGAGAGACGGGCAGAATGGTAGGATTCTGGGTATATTCTGAAGCGACTTCTCTGTGTCTCAGTTTCTTCATCTGTCAAGTGGGGCTAATAGTAGCCCCATCTCACGGAGTTGTTGCAAGTTTAAATGAGGTTCATTCATCCCCAACACTTAGAAGAGTGCCTGGGACATGCTACGACGAGGGTTTGGTAAATAAATGACTAAGGGTGGTGAAGAGCAGGGACTCAATCCCGACGGCCTGGGCTCAGATCCCTCGCTCTGCAGCTAACTGGGCAGGTGCATGTAACTCTGTGCCTTGGGGTCATCAGCTGGAAAGCTGGGCCCCTCGCAATCCCACGTGTGGGAGCAGTGGGAGAGTCGCCGAGCCCTCGGCCATGAGCCCTCTGAGCCTGGTCCCTCAACCCTGGCTGTCTCACCGGCCCTGTCCCCCGCCCGTGCCCGCAGACTGTTGCGTCCACTGCATCCTGTCCTGCCTGTTCTGCGAGTTCCTGACCCTGTGCAACATCGTCCTCGACTGCGCCACGTGCGGCTCCTGCAGCTCCGAGGACTCGTGTCTCGGCTGCTGCTGCTGCTGTGGCTCGGGCGAGTGCGCCGACTGCGACCTGCCCTGCGACCTGGACTGCGGCATCGTGGACGCCTGCTGCGAGTCGGCCGACTGCCTGGAGATCTGCATGGAGTGCTGCGGGCTCTGCTTCTCCTCCTGACCGCCGCCGCCCCGCCCACCCGCGCGCCGCCCCGCCCACCCGCGCGCCGCCCCGCCCACCCGCGCGCCGCGGCCCCGCCTCTGGTGGGGGAGGGTGGGGGCGGGGCCGCCGCAGCACCGCCTCCTCCTCGCGGTGCCCGGACCCGGTGGCAGCGCCGACGACCCGAGGTTGGGGGGCGGGCCGGGGAGGGACCCGCGCCTGGCCCCCCGCCCCCCCACCCCCGGCGAGAACACTGTGAAAGTGGGGGGCAGGAGCGCGGGCGGGGGGAGGCGGGGCCGGCGGGCTGTGCGCTTCTCTACCTCTCCCGGCCCCTGGGGCCCGCCTCCCGCCGCCCAGGCTCAGCAAAATGTGAAGTGAGACATCCCAGCCCGTCCTGGGCCAAGCCCTTCCCCAGTCTCCTTACGGGGCCCTCGTGGGGGGCCTGACTCCTACAGTGACCCCCGAGGTCCCCCAGAGGGCAGGGCTGGGCCAGGAGGGACAGGAACAGTATAGAAAAGACAGGAAGGGGAGAGGGAGGGAATGGAGGGTGGGTCTGTCCTATTTGTTGCTGTAAATAAAGTTATTTGTCCGTCTCAGATCTCCTGGGCACTCAGGAGTAGTGTCTCAAAAGCAAACACTCCCTCTCCCCCCAACACACACACAAAGCACCCAACTGATGGAGGAGGCCTCCGTGCCCTCTGGGGTCCCTTCCCTCCTTCATGCTCCCCCTGAAGGCAGGAAGAAGAGGGGTACCGACTCCCCACCGTTTTTTCCCTCTTCCTGCCAAAGGGATGGGGAAGCCCAGGGAGGGAAGAGTTAACCCTTGGCATAGAATTAATTAACAACAGATGTGTTCCGGTTTTGATTAATTAATCTCCTGCTGACTCCTGCTTCTCGAAGCCCTTCCTCGTGATGGCTCGGGGGCTTGGGTGCGGCCTGTGTCAGTGGTAGAGTAGTGCCCGGGGAGGGGCCGGCTCAGGCCCGTCGCAGCCTGGGCTTGCTCCTGGGCCACGCTGGGAAGCAAGTGTGGCCTGAGTGGAGGTTACTCGGCCCCGCCGCAGTCCCGGGCTGTCAGGGAGCCTGAGGAAGAAGAAAACCGACGGGATTAGCCGAAGCCTTGGAGGCCACGCGGCCGGCACCCATGTCTGGGAGGGCAGCCCTCCTCACCCCATCCTGGGCCTGGAGAAAGCCAGGTGTCCAGGGTGAGTGAGAGGACTGTCCCGTGGTTGGACTCAGATCCCCCTGAGGAGAAGACAGGGCTGGAGAAAGCTTCCTAAAGTGGAGAAATTGGTGGGCACTGCTTCCTGAACAGAGGCTCGAGTGGCCAGGAGGGATCCTGGAAGGAAGGAGGGAGCTCAGAAAAAGGGCCAGATGAAATGTGAACTCTCTTAAGGAATGCCATATGGGGGAGCAGCCCGTGACTGGAAGGTGGGTGCGGTTGCAGCAGGAGGAGGTAGTAAGGGGGTGAGAAGGACTGACCAGACCACGGCGTGCCTCCCCTACACACACCCCCCAACAGGTACACAGCCCTCACTTTGCCAACAGCAAGGTTTCCTGACCTCTAGGATCTCGTAAGAAACTCAGGACACAGAGAGGAAGGGACCCGTCCAGGGTCACATAGTCAAGACCAAAGCCAAGAGAAAATCCCTATCTCCTCAGGCCCCCAGTGTTCATTTATCTATTTGTTGATCTGAATGTTTGTTTAGTGATTGCACACCCAAAGTACAAAAGGCTCATCTGTGCATACACAAGCATATACGCCTATTTTCTCTTTTACAAAGATGTCAAAATTCTCTACGCGTTGTCCTGCACTGTTTTTTATCGCTTGACCATTCGTCTGGGGGATCTTCCTGAGCACAGTGAAGAGCGGCCTGGAGTCCCACCGGAGGACCAGTGGCCACCCGGTTACCCCGCTCCGGCTTAGCCCCTTCCCTTTATTTCTCTACCACAAACAAGGCAGCGCGAACAAGCTGTGTCTGTAGAATATTCCTAAAGGTGGGATTGCTGTGACGCTGACAGAGCCGCCCGATCACAGTGGCGTGCCACTGGTCACATGGCCACAGGAGCGCCACTTCTCTCGCTGCCATGGCTCTCGGTCCTGAGGAGGGCAGATGGTGGCGGGGGGCTTCCATGCAGTCCCCACTCCACCTCAGGTCTTCCCCAAGGCTGAGGGCTGCCGTTAGGGTGGCCGGGAGGAGGGGTGCGGTGCGCCTGACCGACTTGAGGTCTGGTTCAGGTGGGCAGGAAGGCCCCCTCCCTGGCCCTCTCCCCTCCTGGGGGCCGTGGCAGGAAGAGGCGCCTCTCCAATGCAAATAGCGATTTCCTGCTGCAGGCTCCAGGCTGTTTTCTTTAGGACGGTGGCTGAAACCTGAGCAGCTGAGCCGGCTGGGGGCAGGCCAGGGGCAGGGTTCAGCCAGCCTCCCCCCCACCCGCCCCCGCCCCACCGACACACACACACACACACACACACACACACACAGCACACGTACACACTTCTGGGCGCTCAGAGAGCTGCGGCCAGCCCTGCTCAGCCCCGGGCTGTGCTGCAGAGAGCCTCTGTCCACCCCTCCGCCCCCCCTGCCTCCCCCAGCCTTGCCCATGTGGCCCTCAGCGGGGCTAGGAAGCCAGTGGCGTTTGTCTTCGAGGCCTCCCACCCAGCCAGTCCTGCCCACCTAGATACCCTTCCAGAGCAAGCCCTACTTCTGGACCCTTCTTCCCCTCCACTCCATAGCTGTTCTCCTTTGGCTCCCCGATCTGCTTGCCACCTGGCTGGTCTGAGCCAGGTGTCCGTTCTAGCCCTGACTCTGCTGTGAGCCCCAGGGAGGAGACTCCTTCCCTTGGCTTCAGTGCCTTTATGTAGACCATGGAACATCAGTGAGACTCTGGAAATATAACAGTTGCCACAGTGTTCAGGGAAATAAAGATTTTATTTATTTATTTGACAGAGAGATAGAGAGAGAGAACAAGTAGGCAGAGAGGCAGGCAGAGGGAGAGGGAGAAGCAGGCTCCCCGCCGAGCAGGGAGCCTGATGCGGGGCTCGATGCGGGGCTCGATGCGGGGCTCGATGCGGGGCTCGATGCGGGGCTCGATGCGGGGCTCGATCCCAGGACCCTGGGATCATGACCTGAGCCGAAGGCAGCCGCTTAACCAACTGAGCCACCCAGGCGCCCCTGCCTGGGAGATTTCTAATGACTGGAAGTCCTCATGCCCTGAGTCGTCTAACCCAAGACAGGCATTACCACACTTAGGGGAGGAGAAGGTGGTGAGGCCAAGTTGCCTCTGGCCAGGACTGCCGTGACCATTGGGTGAGCTGTGTGCCAGACTCATAAGATTTTGCCCCAGGACCGAGCAAGTAGCTAAGCAAGGGGCTGGCTAATGAGGGGAAGGGTGGTCAGCCGGCCCCTCTGCCTACATGGCTTCTAGCAGCTTCTCTCTGTTTTTTAGCACATTTAATTGGCATTCCCCATGCTGGTACCCAGAGCTGGGCAAACTGAGCCCCAGACCCTGCCCATCCCATGGCTCCAGGGCTGCCAGGACCTGTAAGCAGCCTCCATGCTGGATTGCCTGCAACCAGTCATGACCGGGGGGCCTTCGCCCACCCCACCCCCCCTCACCACCACTGGGAGATGAGGCAGCAGTGGGGGACTGAGGGCTGGCCCCTGAGGCTCCTAGGAGAGTGGCTCCTAGGAGAGTGCAGACACTCCCCATTGCGGAGCAGTGGGAAGGCAGTGTGGTCGCTCACAGGACTGGCCCTGAGCAAGAAAAGAGCCTCAGGCTACATGTGGGGGCAGCAGAGGGGCCAGAGATCACAGACCCCACCCCTTGTCGCCTCCATGTCTATGCTCCTTTCTATATGCTGACTCTCCTGGAATGACGTGGAGACACAGGCATAGGGTGGACCCATGGCCACAGCCGTCCTGTTGACCCAGCCATCCCTTCACCCTTCACCTCCTGCAGAGGAGAGCCTCCTCCCAGCCTGCCTTCCTTCTCATCTGCTGTTATTACCTCTCCCCAACCCTGTAGCAGCCTCTACAGTCCACAGGGCCTGCCATCTCTAAGTGTGCCTCATCCCCTCCTACTGCAGGCAGGTAGGACTCTGGGGGCACTGGGAGGGGGTGGGAAAGGGAGGCACAATTCGTGCGCTGTGTCTACCCGACATTTCTCATTTTACCCCAGGGTCCTCATTCCTGGGCCAGTCACCGTGTCAAGGGATGGAGGGCTAGGATGGGCCAGGCCTCTGTGGCCAGGAAGGGCGGGTGACTTGGCTGCCCCTCCAGAACCATGTGGAATCCAGGAGGGGAAGCTTCCCAAAGAAGAAGGGGCGCTGTAGCCAAAAGAGGGGGAGGGGCTGACAGATGAAAACAACAGAAGTCACGATGGGGTGGGACTACTGCGTGTGGGTCGGAGGAGGCGCCTGGGTCGGGGAGGCCTGGCTGGAAACCTTGAATTGTCAAATGCAGCTCAGGGCACTTGGCCAGAGAAGAGAAGTCAAGGACGGCGGCCTTCAGATATCCGAAGCCCGGGGGAGGAGAGTGAGGCTTATCCTCGGGCTCCAGCAGGCAGAGGAAGACCAAGGAGCAGACATACCAAGAAAGAGCTCCCAGCCCCAGCAAGAGAACAGCTCTGATAGTGAGAGCTGCCCGCAGCGCCATGGCCAGCAACAGCGGTGGGTGGGGCCTCGCTCTTCCTAGGAATGTTCCGGGGGAGAGGGGTGTGGATGGGGTCCCTGCCCTGGGGTTGACTGGTGGCAGGGAGGACAGATGGGGGGTGTCAGGTGGCCTCCTCAATTCCTGCTAACTCAGACCTTCCATGGCTCCACAATGCAGACAGAGACTGGCTGATGAGAGAGAAGCAGAGATGGAAGGCAGAAGGGAGATAGAGAGGGGACAGTGCAGATGAAGTGTCCACAAGGCCCTGGAGGCAGAAAAGCCACGCAGGCAGGCTACGGGCCTGTCCCTCAGCTCCTCCCAAGGTCGCTGGCTGCAGACTGTGGGGGCAGTGGCGCCCCTCCATATCAGGTCCCTCCCGTGCCTGGAGCCTCCACAGCGCCGGGCAGCTTGGCATTCATTAGGGGCTGGCTAAAGGCTCGGAAGATTGGCCAGGGGTGCTGCTGAATAGGGACTTCCGTGAGATTTATTCCTAATTATCTCATTTGTCTCCCCCCATTACTCTTTATGGCTGGGATTTATGGGGCCATTAGTGGGACCTGGCCAGGCCAGGATGAGCATGAGCCTTGAGATGCTCCATAATAATAACAATAACAATGCTCACCCTGGCCAGATTAATGGGGGTTTGCCTTCTTGTCCTCCCCACCCCTTGTCCTTGCTGCCCACATGTTCCTCTCCCCTCTGGGATCTCTGGTCTTCAGCGCCAGGTCCTTGGCCACCTGTGGAGTTCAAGCCTGTGGCCTCCCCACCACCTCTCCATTCCATTCGGGAACTTCAAGATGGTAGTGGGGGGTGTGGATTCCAACGATAATGCCTCTAGGACAAGCCTGTATTGGTAATGGATGTATCAGTAATGGATGAGTTTGGCTATAAACAGCAGAAAACCCAAATAAAAGTGGCTTAATCTGTAAGGACATGTATCGTTTCCTTACCAAGAAGTACAGAGCTAGGCGACCCTGAGCCAGTTGAGAGGCTCAAAGATGCCTCCAAGGAGCCTGGCTTCCATCCTTCTCCTCTGTCATCCTCAGCATGTGGGCCACGTCTCCCCTCCTGGTCACAAAGTGGCTACCATAGCCCCAGGCATCAAGCTCACACACAGCGTCCATACCAAACAAAAAAAAGACGGATGGGGAAACGAGGCCTTCTCCTCTCGCACCTTTCACCAGGGGAAGGGAAATCATTCCCGGATGCTCCTCACAGGTCAATCTACACCTCTGCCCAGACTAGGCCACATGCAGTCTTCGGTCGGGCCCCCCAAGAAGTAGGCCCTAGACAAGGCTTCGAGTGCAAGTACATTTGTTCAGAAAGGGATTTCAGGAAACATCAGCAGGGGAGCGGCAGGGAGTGAAACTGGGAGGGAAGGCAGCCAATAAAGGCTGTGTTCATTGGTTACCCCGGTGAGCAACTGGCATCCAATCCTGGAGGACACGTGCCTTCAAGGGAGCTGAGTCACTGGTTCAGGGCCGTTCCCAAAGGAGTGTCAATTTTCTGGCCCTCGCTACCCAATTTCGCTGCTGGAGGAAGGTTTCAGGCAAAGGGGTGGAGGTGCAAGCAGGCAGAGGTTACCCAACGAACTCCTCACTCCTTCGGAAGGCCTGAGCAGACAGGTGCGCCCCATCACCTGGGCTTGCCATGACGGGCATCCGGACCAACCTGGATTCACTGTCTGGCAGGGAGAAAGGGGCTAGCCGGCAGGGAGGCTGCCATAGGGCCGGGCCGGCCACAGCCTTTCCCCACAGCCTCTGTATGCAGGGCAGGCAGATGCCTGTGTCCTATGCCCTCATTCTGGGACGTGAGAGTCACATGGTGGGAGAGGGCAGTGCAGAAGAGAAGCGTCTTCCCAAAAAGAAGAGGAAGCTAATATTTAGTGAATAAATACTGCATTGATTATCTATTGTTATGTAACAAATAAACCCAAACCTAAGAGCTTGAAGCAATAATGAATATTTATTCTTTCACAGAGTCTCTGTGAGTCAGGAATTTGGACATGGCCTGAGCCAGGCGGGTCAGCTTCAAGGTCTTTCTTTTTTTTTTTTTTTTTAAAGATTTTATTTATTTATTTGAGAGAGACAGAGAGCACATGAGAGGGGGGAGGGTCAGAGGGAGAAGCAGGCTCCCCGCCGAGCAGGGAGCCCGATGCGGGACTCGATCCCGGGACTCCGGGATCATGACCTGAGCCGAAGGCAGTCGCTTAACCAACTGAGCCACCCAGGCGCCCCTGCTTCAAGGTCTTTCTTGAGGTTGCGGTCAGGATGTTGACCAGAGCTCTGGTCATCTGCAAGCTTGATGGGATGATAGCTCCCTCACATGGCCAGCAAGTTGGTGCCAGCCCTTGACAGGGGCCCTCAGCTGCTTATGTGTCTACCTCTCCAGAGGGCTGTCTGACTGTCCTCACACCATGGGAAGCTGACTTCCCCCATGAGTGACCCAGGAGACCAAGGCAGGAGCCACAATGTGCGTTCCAACTTGGCCTCGGAGTCCCCCGCATCTTGGAAGCTGGCCACCATATTTACTATGACCCAGGGTCCACAGCCTATTTAATCTTCATTCAATTGTTGTTAGAAATCCACCTCCAGTTTCTATGGCATGCCAGGCTCACTCAAGTGCTCCGCACATGTGGGGTAGGAATCATTCTCCCCATCTTACAGATGAGAAAAAGGATTTGGAGAAGTTAACGTTTTCAGGATGGGACATCTCTCGTGAGGCACAGTGCCAGGCTGGACCTCAGGTTTTCTGGCTTCAACACCTGAAGTGTCTCATCTCACCACGCTGCTTTCAAGAAAGCAGAATGTGCCTGAGCTGGGAGTGAGGGGTCCCAGGTTACGATTTAGGCCCTCTGTTAACTTGCTGTGACACCTGGGCCATTGCGTCCTGTAGCAGATGGTGTTGACTGCCTGCCTGTATTCATTAGGATTATGTCTGCTGTAAGCTTATTTCTCCATCACGTAGATAAGTTTGGAGGTGATGGTGCAGAGCTGGGATAGTGCTCTGCTCCTTGAGGTTCCCAGAGCCCCACGCTCTTGGCAGCTCACTGCTCTGCTATGGCCCTTGTTCTCACAGAGCATTGTGGTGGCATCCACATTCCTGGCAGCAAATGGAGAAAAGAACAGACAGGAGAGCAAAGGGCACGGGCCAGATGTCTCCTAAAGAAGATTCCTGGAGGCTGCTGTGTGCAACTTCTGCTAACTTCCCATTGTCTAGAAGTTGTTCACATGGTCATGCTCAGCTTCAAAGAGGCTGAGAAGTGAACTGTATTCTAGTGCACTCTATGCCCAGCTGAAACTGCTATTATTTCGGAAGAAATGGAGAATGGATATTGGGGGATTGCTAGCTGTTTCAACTACCCTACCCAACAGCCATCAGTCTCTTCCTTTTTTTTTTTTTCTTTTTTAACAGATCCCTGATTCAGTTCACTCTCCTCCAAGCAGCCATGAGCTTCCATGAGAGCAGGCCTCGGCTCCAGGGAGTGAATTATGATTGACCAAAGTCAGTTATATGGTTTCATTTCCTTGTTAGTGATTTATTTTTAAAAGGGTATGTGACACCATCTTGGCCAGTGAGAACTGAAGGTAAGTCTCTGAAAACTCTAGGACATAAGACAGGAATATTCCCATTTCTGCCCTTAGTGATTATTGTCTGCATGTAACCTAGGCAGAAAGGGCCACCTTAGGGGTATGAAAGGAGCCAGTCTAGGGGATCAAGATTCTAGAGTGGAAAGAAGAAAAATATCTGCTCCTTAAGACACCTTTGAGCCACGGATTAACCAACCCTGCAACCACAATACTTCTAAACACTACCTGTTCACAATATTGTCCTATTGTAATTCTTATTTAAGCCACTTTAATTGGGCTTTCTATTGCTTATAGCTAAAAACATACTGACTTATGAACAACTATACACCAACAAACTGGATAACCTAAAAGAAATAGAAAAACTCTTAGAAACATATAACTTACCAAGGGGCGCCTGGGTGGCTCAGTCATTAAGCATCTGCCTTCGGCTCAGGTCATGATCCCAGGGTCCTGGGATCGAGCCCCGCATCAGGCTCCCTGCTCCACGGGAAGCCTGCTTCTCCCTCTCCCACTCCTCCTGCTTGTGTTCCTCTCTGGCTGTCTTTCTCTCTGTCAAATAAATAAAAAACCCTTAAAAAAAAAAGAAAGAAAGAAACATATAACTTACCAAGACTGAACCAGGAAGAAATAGACACTCTGTCTAGATTAATTAGATCAATTACTAGTAAGGATATGGAATCAGTAATCAAAAATCTCCTGACAAAGAAAAGCCCAGGACCAGATGGTTTTACTGGTGAATTTCACCAAACATTTAAAGAAGAATTAACACCAATCCTTCTCAAACTCTTCCAAAAACATGAGGAGGAAGGGACAATCATTTCCAAATTCATTTTACAAGGCTAGCATCATCCTAATACCAAAACCCAGGAAAGGACACTAGTAGAAAAGGAAACTACAGGTCAATATCTCTGATGAATATAGGTGCAAAAATTCTCTAAAATACTATCAAACAGAACTCAGCAGCACATTAAAAGGATCATTCACCATGATAAAAAAGAAATTTATCCTTCAGGTGAGAGAATGGTTCAACATACACAAATCAATGAGTGTGATACACCACATTAACAGAATCAAAGAAAAGAGTCTATGATCATCTTAATAGACACAGAAAAAGCATTTGACAAAATTCAGCATTCATTCATGATAAAAACTCTTAGTAAATTAGACATAGAAGGAACATTATAAAGGCCATATATGACAAGCCACAACTAACATCATACTCTGTGTTGAAAGGTTGAAAGCTTTTCACTTAAAATCAGAAATAAGACAAGAGTTCTCACTCTTACCACTCCTATTCAACATAGTACTAGAAGTTCTAGCTAAAGCAATCCAGTAAGAAAAAGAAACGAAAGGGCGCCTGGGTGGCTCAGTTGGTTGGGCGACTGCCTTCGGTTCAGGTCGTGATCCTGGAGTCCCGGGATCGAGTCCCGCATCGGGCTCCCTGCTCGGCGGGGAGTCTGCTTCTCCCTCTGACCCTCCTCCCTCTCATGCTCTCTGTATCTCATTCTCTCTGTCTCAAATAAATAAATAAAATCTTTAAAAAAAAAAAAAGAAAGAAAAAGAAATGAAAGATATCAAGAAAGAAAGAGGTAAATTGCCTCTATTTGCGGATGACATGGTTTTATATATAGAAAACCCTACAGACTCAACCTAAACCTGTTAGATCTAACCAATGAATTCAGTAAAGTTGCAGGATATAAAATTAATACACAAAAACAAGTAGCATTTCTATACACTAACAGGAAATTTTCTTAAAAAGAAATAAAGAGATCAATCCCATTTATAATAGTATCAAAAACAACAAAATACTTAGAAATAAATTTAACAAAGGAGGTGAAAGATCTCCACTCTGAAAATTATAAGACATTGATGAAAGAAACCAAAGAAGACACAAATAAATGGAAAGATATCCCATGTTCATGGATCAAAAGAATTAATACTGTTAAAATATCAATACTACCAAAAGTCATCTATAGATTCAATGAAATCACTATCAAGATTCCAATGGCAGGGCGCCTGGGTGGCTCAGTCAGTTAAGTGTCTGCCTTCAGCTCAGGTCATGATCCCAGGTTCCTGGGATCAAGCCCCGAGCCAGGCTCCCTGCTCAGCGGGGAGCCTGCTTTTCCCTCTCCCTCTACCCATCCCCCTGCTTGTACTCTCTCTCTCTCTCTGTCAGATAAATAAATAAAATCCTTATTAAAAAAAAAATTCCAATGGCATTTTTTACAGAAGTAGAAAAAACACTCCTGAAATTTATATGGAACCACAAAAGACCCCAAATAAACAAAGCAATCCTGAGAAAGAAGAACACTCCCTGGTTTCAAGCAATACTAGTTATAGTCGGGGTGCTTAGGTGGCTCAGTGGGTTAAGTGTCCGACTCTTGATTTCGGCTCAGGTCATGATCTCAGGGTCATGAGATCCAAGCCCCTCCACACTCAGCGTGGAGTCTGCCTGAGGTTCTATCCTTCTCCCTCTGCCCTGCCCCCCACTCTCTCACTCTCTCAATAAATACATAAAATATTTTTAAAAAATACTAGCTATAGTCATCAAAACATAATGGTACTGGCATGAAAACAAACAAATAAACCACTGGAATAGAATCGAGAGCCTGGAAATAAACCCAAGCACATCCGGTCAACTAAAATTTGACAAGGGAGCCAAGAATACTCAATGGAGAAAAGAGAGTCTCTTAAATAAAGGGTGCTGGGATAACTGGATATTTATGTGGAAAAGAATGAAACCAGACCTCTATCTTACACTACTTGAAATGGATTAAGCACTTATATGTAAGATCTGAAATCATGAAACTTCTAGAAGAAAACATATGAACAAAACTCCTTGACATGGGTCTCAATAATAGCTTTTTGGATATGACATCTAAAACACAAGCAACAAAATAAAAAATGAACAAGTGGGACTACATCAAACTAAAAACTGTACAGAAAAAGAAAGCATTAATAAAGTGAAAAGCACTTTGGAATGGGAAAAAATATCTATAAACCATATATCTGATAAGGGGTTAATATCCAAAACATATGAAGAACTCATCAGGGGCACCTGGCTAGTTGGCTTAGTGGGGGAGTGTGCAACTCTTGATATCAGGGTTGTGAGTCTGAGCCCCACATCAGGTGTAGAGATTACTTTTTTTAAAAAGATTTTATTTATTTGAGAGAAAGAGAGAAGAGGAAGGGGGGGAGCACAAGCAGGGGGAGGGGCAGAGGGAGGGAGAGAGAGAGAGAGAGAAGCAGGCTCCCCACTGAGCAGGGCGCCCAATGTGGGGCTCAATCCCAGGGACCTGGGATCATGACCTGAGCCGAAAGCAGACGCTTAACCTACTGAGCCACACAGGAACCCTGGGTGTAGAGATTACTTAAATAAATAAAACATTTTTTAAAAAAGAACTCATACAACTCAATAGTAAAGAAAGAAAATAACCCAATTTAAAAATGGGCAAAGGACCTGAATAGACATTTTCCCAAAGAAGATCTACGAAAGACCAACAGGTATATGAAGAGGCTCAACATCACATTAGGGAAATGCAAATTAAAACCACAATGAGATAGCTCCTCATGCCTGTTAAAATGGCTTATCATCAAAAAGACAAGAGATAACAAAATGCTGGTGTGGATGTGGGGAAAAGGGAACCCTTGTGAACCCTTGGTGGGATTGTAAATTGGTGCAGCTACTACGGAAATCTGTATGAAGGCATGTTCAGGGCAGCATTACATACAATAGCCAAGACATGGAAACAACCTAACTGTCCATCAGTGGATGAATGGATAAATAAGCAGTGGTATATACATACAACGGAATATTATTCAGCCATAAAAAATGAGGAAATCCTACAATTTGCAAGAACATGGATGGACCTCGAAGGCATTATGCTAAGTGAGATAAGTCAGACAGAGAAAGACAAATACTGTATGATCTCACTTACATGTGGAATCTAAAAAAAAGAAAAACCTCATAGAAAAAAGAGATCAGACTTGTGGTTACCAGAGGCAGAGAGTGAGGGAGGGGGAATTGGAGACAGGCAGGCAAAAGATCAAAACTTCCAGTTCTAAGGAAGTGCTAGGGATGTAACGTACAACATGCTGACTAGCCAACACTGCTGTGTGATATATAGGAAAGCTGTTAAGACAGTAAATCCTAAGAGCTGTCATCACAAGGAGAAATTTTTTTTCTTTGTTCTTCTTTTCTTTTTATTATATCTATTATATATCTCATATCTCATGTATTATATATGATATGATGGGTGTTGGCTAAACCTATTGTGGTCATAATTTCACAATATATATAAATCAAACTATCATGCAGAATACCATACAGCAATGTTGGTCAATCATTTCTCAATAAAACTGACAAAACCTACTCACTGATCTACATCCTTTTGCTTAGCATTCATTGTTCTATGAGAAGAATGGAGAGGTTACCCCCACATCTCATTTTCCTGGTGAGGGATCCAGAAAATTCTATGTCTACCATGCAAGTGACAGAAATCCTATGCAAACCAACTTAAGCCAAAAAGGAATTTATTGGCTCTCATAGCTGGAAGGAACACTCTGGTATTTGTGAAATTAAAGAGAGATTTTCAGCAATCAGTGGGAGCAGGGGACCCAAGGCCACCAGGATTCTCTCTCTCTCTCCCTCCTTCTGTTTCAAATCTGTGACTCCTTATACATTGGCTTCAATGTCTCCTGTTGCAGACAGTTCTTCTCCACGTTGGTGGATAGTGGGAGAGAGCGAGGCAGGGTAAGAATCAGACGTACCAGCACAACCCCAATAGGAAAAGTGTTCTTTATGTAGTTTGTCAGTCCTAGGAGAGGGCTCTGATGGCTCTCCTGGATCAGATGTCTATCCTCTAGATGAATCCCTGTTGCCAGGAGCATTGGACACACAGAATGATCAGGCCTGGGTTGCCAGTTTACTTCTGTTGGGGAGGGGCTGTGGTAATTGAGTCTCATCAGAACAACACGCCAGGGGAGAGGAAGTCTCCCAAAGCAGGGGTCTTGTTTCCGAAGAATCAGGGAAAGGTTGCTGGGAAGCCAAAACTAGACATGCATGAGACAAACCCTATCTCCCCAAGAAGAGAGACCCCAAATGGTTCTTTTGTACTAAAAGTTGCTGTGCATTGAGTGAAACCTGTACGTTGAGTGAAACCAACCCCACTGCCCAGAGGAGGGTTTCCTACTGAAAATCTCCAGGGACCATGATTGACTGTGACTCTACGTGATTGGTGCCCCCTTGAAGCTGGACAGTGTGGGGCAGCCCTGAACTTGATCATGCCTGGTTGGACCAGGGATGGGAGGCTGAGCCATGAAGGAAGCCAGCCATCTCTTAGGTTCTTGTCCTAAAACTCTAGCCAAAGGGGCTATCATTTTGGATGATAACTCTGTGAGTCAGGACCAGTTAAGAAAATGCTGAAAATTGCAAATTGTTTGTGTGTGTGTGTGTGTGTGTGTTTGGGGAGTGGGGGGAGGATTTAATACAGAGAATGGGTTTGATGGGTGGTGGAGAAGCAAATGTGATGGTGGAGGAACTGAGAAGCACCCCAGATTAGCAACACTAGGAAGAGATGGAGAGAAAAGAGGAGGAGGTGTTGTTACCAGAGCCCAGGGCCACGTGGAAGGAGCAACACTGCTGCAGGGGCTGCCTGGGGGAGCTGGAGCCACAGAGGGAACATACTGCCTCTGGAAGGGCCACCCCAGGCAAAGAGAGACGGAGACAAATATCCTGCTTCTCCCTTCCTTCTGTCCTGTCATGTCCTTCCAGTGGTCCCCACTGGCTGAACTCAGCAGGGAAGATGGAGCCCGAGAAACACGAAGTTGCAAGGACCCTTGTCCCTCTGATGCAGAGCAGAACAGAGCAAGGTCAAGGAATGGATCTGAGGACAAATGACAGACAGAATGGCCAACTGACCCCATCAGATCCTCTCCCCCGGGGAAAGTGAAGGCCACCAGAGGTCATTTTCATGCCGTCTACTGACATCCTAGTTCTGGAAGCTTGGGGTCCCTGCATGACTACACATCTGTATCTGCACATTCCTGGGTGTCCCACAGTGATCCTCTGAGAGTTCCTCACTATCCATCCTTTCAGCCTCACCCCCCACAGTTCTAGGAGTCTCAGCTGCTGCCACCTCCCGACCCAGCCTGGGCTGACAGGATTGAAGCCAACGGCAGAGCGTCTGGCTGTGCTGTTGAGGAGGCAGAAAGCACAGGGCACAGGAAGCCAAGCCCGTGAAGCCAGCCCAGGGCCAGGAGGGAGGGAGGCCCTCCGACTGCTTCCCAACCTCACCACCACCGCACCGTTGTCCAGGAAAGATTCTGAACTGAAGGC
Organism: Mirounga angustirostris; assembly: GCF_029215605.1. NCBI lineage: Eukaryota > Metazoa > Chordata > Mammalia > Carnivora > Phocidae > Mirounga > Mirounga angustirostris. Next base: position 37,908,016 of record NW_026991716.1, read on the forward strand.
AAATGAAAACACAGGTCAACATCTGTAGGATGCAGCTAAAACAGTTCCTACAGGGCAATACCAGCACATGTCTTTATTAGGAAAGAAGAAAGATTTCAAACCGAAGATCAGCATTTCCACCTAAGGGAATTGGGAAAAAGCAAAGGAAACCCGAAATAAGCAGAAGAAAGGAAACAATGAAGAACAGAGCAGAAATTGGGGCATCTGGCTGGCTCGGTCGATGGAGCATGTGACTCTTGATCTCAGGGTTGTGAGTTCAGGCCCCACATTGGGCTTAGAACTTACTTTTCAAATAAATAAATAATAAATAAAGTTGCAGAGGCACACCTTTAAAAAAAGGAACAGAGAAGAAATCAATGCAACTAGAAAATAACAAAGAAAATGAATAAAACCAAAAGCTGATTTCTTAAGAAAAATCCAATAAAACTGATAAACCTCAGTCCAAAATTACCCAAAATACATGTATAAAAGCATTGAAAAATATGAAATAGGGGTGCCTATGTGGCTCAGTCATGAGGCGTCTGCCTTCGGCTCAGGTCATGATCCCAGGGTCCTGGGATCGAGCCCCACATCGGGCTCCCTGCTCAGCGGGAAGCCTGCTTCTCCCTCTCCCACTCCCCCTGCTTGTGTTCCCCCTCTCGCTGTGTCTCTCTCTGTCAAATGGATAAATAAAATCTTAAAAAAAAAGAAAACTACGAAATACTTAGTGATAAATCTGACAAAAGATGCACAAGATAGGTACACTGACAAATTAAAATACACTGTTGAGAGAAATCAAAGAAGAAATGGAAGGGTCACCTGGGTGGCTCAGTTGAGTGTCCAAGTCTTGGTTTCAGCTCAGGTCATGATCTCATGGGTCCTGGGATGGAGCCCCGAGTCGGGAGTCTGCTTGTCTCTCTCTCTCCCCCTCTGCCCCTCGCCCCGCTAATGTGCTCTCTCTCTGGAATAAATAAATAAATCTTTAAAAAAGAAGAAATGGAAGGATATACTGTGTTCATGGATCAGAAAGCTGAATATTTTTAGAATGTCAAGTCTCCCCAGAACTGATGTGTAGATTCAATGCACCCCAAAATTCTAGCAGGCTTTTACGTGGAAATTGACAAGCTGATTCTAAATTTTATACAGAGAAACAAATGATTGAGAATAGCTAAAACAACCGCAAAAGAACAACTTGGAGTCTTAGACTATCTGATATAAATCTACAGTCATCAAGACAAATAGATCGATGGAACTGATAACCAAACAGATCAGTGGAGCAGAATAGAAAGTCCAGAAATAGACACATAAGGTCAATTCATTTTTTTAAGATTTTATTTATTTATTTGTCAGAGAGAGAGAGTGAGAGCACAAGCAGGGGAAGCGGCAGGCAGAGGGAGAGGGAGAAGCAGGCTCCCCGATGAGCAAGGAGCCCCATGCGGGGCTCGATCCCAGGACCCTGAGATCATGATCTGAGCCGAAGGCAGCCGCTTAACCAACTGCGCCACCCAAGCATGGTCAATTCAAAGTGTCGATGCAATTCAGATTTCCAAAGGTGCCAAGGCATGGATCATCTTATCAACAAATGGTGCTTGAACAACAGCAATTTTTTGACAATTTTTTTCTGTAAAAAATAAACTTAGACCCATATCTTGCACCATATTTAAAAATTAACTCAAAATGGATCATAGGCTAAATATAAAACCTCAAATTATAAAAATTCCAAGAAAAAACATAGGATAAAAATCTTTGTGACTTTAGATTTGGTAAATATTTCTTTGATAGGACAAACAAAAAAGCATGAACCATAAAAGAAAAAATTGATAAATTGAACCTCATCAAAATTAAGATCTTTTGCTCTTCAAAAGACACACTAGAAGAATGAAAAGATAAGCCACAGACTGGCATAAAATATTTGCAATTCACATCTGATAAAGGACTTGTATGGAGAATGTATAAGGAACTCTCAAAACTCAATAAAAAGAAGACAAGAAACCCAATAAAAGTAGGCAAAAGATTTGAACAGACTCTTCACCAAAGAAGATAGATGGCAAATATACATATCAATCATCAGGGAGATTAAAATTAAAATCGCAATGAGTGGCACCTGGGTGGCTCAGTCAGTTGAGCGTCCGTCAGACTCTTGGTTCCGGCTCTGGTCCTGGTCTCAGGGTCATAAGATCAAGTCCCACATCCGGCTCTGCGCTCAGCACAGTCTGCTAGAGATGATCTTTCTCCCTCTGCCCGCCCCTCCCCCTGCTTGCACACACTCCCTCACTCTAAAATAAATAAATAAAAGCTTTTTTAGAAGTCACAAGGAGATATCACTATATATCGATTAGAATGGCCAAAGTGAAAGACTGGCCAGACCAAATATTCTGGAGGCAGTGGAGGAACTGGAAGGTGGGAATGTAAAATGATGCAATCCTTTTGGAAAACAGTTTGGCAGTTTCTTTAAAAGTTCAATATACACCCACCAGATGGCCTAGCCGTTCCACTCATAAGTATTTACCCAAGAGAAACGAAAGCGTGTCCATGTAAAGACTCGTACACAGGTGTTCATCGCAGTTTTATTTACAATAGCCAGACTTTAAAGCAACCCACTGTCTCTCAAAAGGTGGAGAGAGAAAAGAATTGTGGTAGATCCTTACAATGGACTATTACTCAGCAACAAACAGGAATCAAGTACGGATGCATGCACTACCTGGGTGAATCTCAAAATAAGTATGCCTACTGAAAGAAGCCGGAGTAAAAAGGCTATGTGATTCCATTTGGGGAAAATTCTAGAAAATGCCAACTAATCTATAGTGACAGACAGCAGACCATAGTTGCCTGGGGGTGGAGGTGGGGCGGCAAGGAGCATGAGGGAGGGATTCCAGAGGATCACGAGGAATCTTTCGGAAGGGATGGATCCATTCACTATCTTGATTGTGGTGATAGTCACAGGTGGAAACATATATCGGCCTCTATCAAATTGTACGCGTTAAATACATGCAATAAATGTCCGGTGTATCTCATGGCTGGTGGTTTCCAAGGAGATTGGCAGCTCTGGAGCTGTACGCGTTAAATACATGCAATAAATGTCCGGTGTATCTCATGGCTGGTGGTTTCCAAGGAGATTGGCAGCTCTGGAGCTCAGGGACCAGGAAGGAGACACCCAACCAGTGGAAGGCATGAGGAATGGGAGGCAGAAGAGAGAGCTCAGATCACCCAGCTTGTTTTCTGGGCAAAGCCCCCAGGACAGAGAAAGCCAAAATGTTGTGAAAACATATTTCTTCCCCAAATTTCATCCATGTGGAATTACTGGCCAGTAATTACCTAGCAAATTAGAGAATCTACCAGGACCCCAATTAGATACCTGAGGACATAATTGGTCCCTAATTAGAAAAAGTTGTCAAACGGGAACAATTATCTCTGTTCTGTGTTTCATTTTCTCCTCTTCTCCAGCCTAATTCCTCTGCTTCCTCTCCGCATCCGCCTCCCCACTGCTCCCTGCTCCTCGGCTGCTGCCAGGCCACAAGGCAGGAAGGCAGGAGGGCCATGTGGGCCCTACAGCGCCAGCCCTCTGGGTAGCACTAGCTGCCGCCCTGGGTTCCAAGGGCCTGTTTTCTCATCTCCTCTCCCACTAAACTGCAGGCTCTCTGCAGGCAAACATTTGTCTTTCTTTATCTCCCTGTCTCCAGACCTAGCCCAGGGCCCGGCTTCCAGAAAATGCTTAGAACGGATTATTGAAATGAGGTGATGACCATGGGCCCCAGAGTGATGGTGCTGAGTGTCTCCAACCAAGCACAGCTAGAGGCTTACTGCCTGACTCTCGCTTAGCCTGTCTTAGCCCAGAACCACCATCCTGCCTGCATCCGGCAGGGGAAGTCTGGCGGGAGGTGTGATCTTAGCCAGCATCCTCCATTCTGCATCGCTCCGAAGTTGGAGACAACGCCTCTGGGTTGAGGAATCAGGGACAGCTGCATGAAGCAGCTGGTATTTGGTTTGGGAATTTGGAGTTTTGAGGCGAAGCCAACAGAAGCCATTGCAGAGGGTCGGAGGTGGGCAGCCCAGGCAGGTGAGGGGGCTGGGCTGGTGGAATTATTGAGGTCCTCGAGGAAGGAAGGAAGGAAGGAAGGAAGGAAGGAAGGAAGGAAGGAAGGAAGGAAGGAAGGAAGGAAGGAAGGAAGGAAGGAAGGAAGGAAGGAAGGAAAGAAGGAAGGAAGGGAGAGAGGGGGGAAGGGAGCAGAGGGGAGGGAAGGAGGGAGGAAGGAAGGAGGGAGGGAGGGAGGGAAGGAGGAGGCGATAAAGCTTGAAAGACCACCAAGGAGTGTGGGCTTCCCATTAGCACTGGGGAACAATCCAGCAAAGACATTCCTGGAAATTGAAGCTAGAGTCAGCGCTCATGACAAAATCAGGAGAGAGACCAAGGGTGGTGAAAAGAGGTGGGAGGTGGTGGCAGGGGGTGGGGGAGGAAAAGGCACTAGAAAAGGGCGGATGGCCCCAAATGGCTCCAGTTAGACAGCGAAGACAGAAGGGGATGCGAAATAGATCAAACCAAATGCCCCTTCCTTTGCCTTAGCAATTTCACGTCTCAAAATTTACCCTAAAGAAATTATTCAAGATGGACTTGAGGTCTTATGTTCAAGGTCTGATGGTCCTGAAGGTCTGATGTCCGTCACAGTACTATTTATAATAGTAGAAAGAGTGGGGGAAACATTATGCTAAATGAAAGAAGACCACGTATTGAATGATCCCATTTTTTTTTAAAGATTTTATTTATTTATTTGACAGAGAGAGACACAGCGAGAGAGGGAACACAAGCAGGGGGAGTGGGAGAGGGAGAAGCAGGCTTCCCGCGGAGCAGGGAGCCCGATGCGGGGCTCGATCCCAGGACTCCGGGATCATGACCTGAGCCGAAGGCAGACGCTTAATGACTGAGCCACCCAGGCGCCCCTGAATGATCCCATTTTTTAATAAATGTCCAGAATAGGCATATCTATAGAGACAGAAAGCAGATTAGTGGTTGTCAGGCAGTGACGGCTAATGGATCCAGGGTTCTGTTTTGGGGCGATGAAAATGTGCTAACATTAGATTATAACGATGATCGCACAACCCTGTCAATAAGTGAAAAAACCATTGCATTGTACATTTAAAATGAGTGAACTTTATGACTTGTAAATTATATCTCAATAAAGCTGTTGAAAAGTTTGCAACAGGGCAGGAGGGAAGGGTTCAGGGCTGGGGGATTCTGTGCACTGTGAGGGAAGGCCGCGGAGTATGACACTCCAAATACGACTGTCGTCCCAAGTGCCCTCCCCATGGACACACAGAAAGGGCCCCCACTTTCCAGCATGACACCGAGGCAGCTCTGTCTGCAACCTCCTGCCTGCAGGAGGTTAACCAATGTTGCACTGTGTCCAGGCCAGGTCATGGTTGACTAACAGAGGAAAATGGGGTGCCCAGGCGGGGGTCAGAGGAGAGTGAAATTAGAAGGAAGCAGCGATGGAAGGCTCTGGAAAAAAGGTGGGGGCAGGAGTTTAACCAGAAATACAGAGCCCCGTCCACCCCTCTCCAGTCTTTGGTCCTTCCATCTCCAGGGCCGAGATCCAGGGAAGTCCCAAAGGAAGCTTTGCTGGGCAGGGGGTTGGGGGGGGGAGCAGAGGAGGGAAGGGGGTGGAAACATTTATGCATCATCTTCCTTGTGTCCGGCGTGCTTTGGGTCACTGCATGCATGACAACAGATCTGTTCATTCATTCAGTCAGCAGATACTTAGGGAGCACCTATTCTGTGCCAGGCACTGGGGATAGAGCGTGATCACAGAAGCCTCTCTGATATTTGAGCAGAGACCTGAATCAACGAGGGCATGAGTCTCCCAGATATTGGGGGAAGGAGAAGCATCAGCAAGGGCAAAGGCTCCGGGGTCATGTGTGGTTCCTTGTGTGTTGTGTATTTGCTTCCCCTGGCTTAGATGTTCAGAGCAGGTCTCAGAGTCTGGCAGTCCCCGCGTTTAATCCCAGATCTGCCACTTAACTTGGCTGTGCGACCTTGAATAAGTTACTTAACCTCTCTGGGTCCCAGTGTCCTCATTTTCCTCAAGGGGGAGCAGCTGAAGTTACCCTAAAACAGGTGTGGAGAATGGGGTGCAGTGCCTTGAGGGCCCACTTCCACAGAAGCTGTGCAGGGGTGACCAAACACTGGTAGTGAGGGAGAGCCTCACAGGGCCCCCAAATCTCCGTGACCAGAGCCAGCAGGGGTAGGGCCGGGCGGCAGTAAGTCACTGATCCCAGAACTGGAGGAGGCGCAAGAGGAAGTGGGGCTTCTCTCCACACCCTCCACACACTCTTTGCATCCACCTCCCCCCGCCACCTTCCATTCCAGAAGCTTCCAGCATGAGGGTCTTTCAGGCTTCTCCGAAGAGGAGACTAATTAAGCCTTAATTGACACAGCACTAATTAGCTTCTTAATTACACAGAACCACATGATGAGCCATAGAGCAGACACTAATTGTGCATTAGGAAGCAGCCTCCCCTCTCCCCTCCCCTGTTCTAGGACCTCCCAGTTAAGGCACCTCAGGGGCTCTGGCAGGCAGCAGGGCCCACCCCCCAGCCTAGCCCCTGAGCCCGTCCTGAGTAGTTCCCATTGCCCTGGCCTGAAGTCAGGCGCCCTCTGATAAGAATATAAATAACACCAACTTCTGCCATTTGGAACACCTGCAGCCTTTCTTCTTGAAAACACCTGACCCATATCGGGGTGGAAGTGTGTTCTGGAGCCATCTTGGGGTGAGGGGACTCCAGGGCAGGCCCAGCTTGGCCAATAAGAAGAGGAAACCAGCATTCAGGAAATGCCCACCTTGTGCCCACCACCTCCCACAGCTTAGTGTCTAGAACCTCTGACACCCAATGGAACAGGTACTCCTCCAGATGAGGAGGTGGGCTCCATGAGGTGAGAAATGTACCCACGAGGTTCACAGCTTGTGAGGGTTGGCACCAGCTGCAAACCTGGCTCTGACTCCAAAGCCAAGCTACTTCCCACTCGTCCTGTGGCGTCCTGCAGACTGTCCCAGATCCTCCAGTGTTCCAAATGGGGACCTGGAGTAGAAAGGTGCAGTCCCCGTGGAGCCATTTGTCCCCAGCAACACAGCTTAACTTCTCTGTAGAGCCAAGAGCAGGGCCCTCAGGGAGCAGGGACAGGCTGCGTGGGTTCCAGTCCCAGCTCTGCCCTTCTTAGCTGTGTGACCTTGGGCAAGTCACTCTCAACCTCTCCGTGCCTCAGCTTCCTCATCTGTAAGATGGGGATAAGAATAGTCCCACCCCATTATGTGGAGCGAAATAAGTCAAACAGAGAAAGACATGTATCATATGACCTCACTGATATGAGGAATTCTTAATCGCAGGAAACAAACTGAGGGTTGTTGGAGTGGGGGGTGGGGTGGGAGGGATGGGGTGACTGGGTGGTAGACATTGGGGAGGGTATGTGCTATGGTGAGTACTGTGAATTGTGTAAGACTGATGAATCACAGACCTGTACCTCTGAAACAAATAATACATTATATGTTAAAAAAAGAAGAAGAAGAAGATAGTAGGAAGGGAAAAATGAAGGGGGGGAAATCGGAGGGGTAGATGAACCATGAGAGACGATGGACTCTGAAAAACAAACTGAGGGTTCTAGAGGGGAGGGGGGTGGGAGGATGGGTTAGCCTGGTGGTGGGTATTGAGGAGGGCACATTCTGCATGGAGCACTGGGTGTTATGCACAAGTAATGAATCATGGAACACTTCATCTAAAACTAATGATGTAATGTATGGGGATTAACATAAGAATAAAAAAATTTAAAAAAAAATAGTCCCACCCCACCACATCCCCCTAGGTTGGCTGTGAGTACTGGAGGAGCTAATGCATGAGAAACTCTTGGAGGAGGGCCTGCCTTGCCAAGCCAGCCACAAGGGTGGCATTTACTGTTTTGTGTAATGGAGGTTGTCAGTACCTCCAGGAGAGCATCTTGGGATTTGCGGTCCCCCACCCCTCTCTCCCACCCTTCGGATTTCCTCGCCACTGTCTAGTCTTGCAATCCTTTCCTACGAGCTCCAGCTTCCCTGTCTCTAGGATGTCACCTCCCTCTCCCAAAATTCTGCCCCCAGATGTGACCCTCTCTATATTCTTCCCCTACCCCAGCCTATTTGGGACCCCAAGCAGGCCCTCTCAGTGGCCAAGCCTATCTGGCCTGCGGGGGTATGCAGAGGTCCCAACTCGTCCTACTGGAGGTGTGGACAGGAAGGGGAGTGACACTGTGTGTGGATGTAGGAACACACGTTTTGCTTCTTCTAGAACAGTCCATTTTCACCTGATGCCCTAGTGTCATTAACAGTGACTTCTTCCAGGGCGCCTGGGTGGCTCAGATGGTTAAGCGTCTGCCTTCGGCTCAGGTCATGATCCCAGGGTCCTGGAAACGAGTCCCACATCGGGCTCCCTGCTCCTTGGGAGCCTGCTTCTCCCTCTGCCTCTCTCTCTCTGTCTCTCATGAATAAATAAAATCTTTAAAAAAAAAAACCAAAACAGTGACTTCTTCCATTCTCAGAGTACCCTGATTTGGACAATTAATGATATGACCCCACAGTGGACACCCCCTCTCTTGCCTGCCATGGGCCAGATGCAGTACACATCAATCCTGGGGAGTCCTCAGCTGGGAGGGGACCGGGTTGGGTTGTCGCAACAGAAGAGGGAAAAACAAAGGTGCGGAGATGTGGGGGAGGATGTCCCCAACCTTTCACCACCAGAAAAGGGAGGCATTGGGATGCTAACCCACATGAGGGACGAGGGGGTGCTCACAGCCCACACCTCTTCTCCTCCTGCCCCTCCATGCTCCTCGCATGTTCCTCCTGGTTGGCAAGGTGCCATGGAAGAAGGGCCTCAGGGGAGGAGGAGAGGCAGAAGTTACTTAGTGCCTGGCATACGGGGAGCCCCAGGGAGTGTGGAGGCAATTTGTATAGTTAGGGCAAAGGATGCTCATCACAAGCACTGAGGAGTGGGCAGCGAAGGCGGAAGAGGGAGTGCCCACCTAAGGCTGGGGTGGTCAGGGAGGGCTTCTTGGAGGAAGAGAGATTCAGGCTGGGCCTTGAGGAACTGTAGCCCTCATTTATTGAGCACCTACTCACCCAATTCATACAGAGCCATGAGCGCTCTGTATGAATTAACCCTGTGAGTCGTCTGTGACCCCCAGGAGGTGGGTCCTGACATGTCCACATTATGCATAAGGAGAAAAGGCACATGGAGTCTTGATAACCTGTCCAAGGACAGGCAGGCTTAGGTAAGAGGAGCCAGGCCACGGGAATTCCAGGTGGGAGAGCGGCGTGCGTCAGAAATAGAACAACAGACGGGGAAACAGCCCAGAGGGCTTTCCTTGACACACTACCGCCGTTTCCAGATAATGAGAAGCCGGTGAGCGTCTGGAGGAACGTTGTGACCTACTTGCTGTGTCTCTTGCAGAGACCCCGGGGACGTGCTGAGGGTGTGGGTGGCTGGCACTGCCCACCGCATGCTAAGACAGGGGCATCATGGGGCATCTTCACCCTCTCCCCCTCCTCGGGCCCAGTGAGGGAAGGGGTGTGTCACTGGAGCATCTTGGCCCTGGACACCAGGCCTGGCTCCCTGGAAGGGGACCAGATAAGGACGCCGGGAGGGCAAGAAGCTGTGGAAGGAGGTGACGAGGGGCAGTGAGCGCAGCTCTGCCCATCCCACCCCGAAGCCCACATTGTCATGCCCTAGGCTGGTTCCCTAGGACTCCTCAACAAGGAATAAGCCACTTATCAGGGGCCCCAAGTTCTCCTCAGACTGGCCGCCATATTCCTTCAGGCCTGGTGTCCATCAAACTGACAAGCTAATCTGCTCACCAGCCTTGAAGACGTTGTTGATGTTTTCTCCCTCAGTGTTGGCACGAGGGTGCATCTCTGTGGTGCATCTTTCAATACGCAGCCGACATAAGTGGCCCAACCTCTACGAGGCTCTCGGTTCAAGCACTTTGGGACCCTGCCACCCTGTCTCAAATCTGTTCCCTCTTTAACCCTCACAACGTCCCTGTGGTAGGCACACCGTCATTATCCCCATTTGACAGAGGAGGAGAATGAGGCACAGATAAGTAACCTGCCCAAGGTCACACAACAAGCAAAGTGATGGACCCGGTCCGAAGACCCAAGCCGTCGGACTCCAAAGTCCATGCTTTTACCCTCCACTGTAATCTTAAGTTGATAAATGTTTGGGAGGGGGCAGTGGGCAGGATATACACGTGACAAGTACCCACGGGCTTTGCGGAGTTTTCAGTTTCACCGGCAGGTACACTCGGGGCCCCAGCCCAGGGCTGTGCGTGTATGTTCATGCGTGTGTATAGTGTGCATGCAGAGATGTGCCTGAAGGCTGCCCGTCGCGTGCGCGGAGAGTTTAGACATCATGCGTTCGGAGTGTGTTCACACGTGTACGATGTGTGTGTGTGTGTGTGCACCCAGGGCGTGTTTCTGCAGGCGACTGTGGGAGGGGACATCTCACTCCTTTGTGTGGCCGTCCTTCTGCCTTAACAATTGTTAAATCCTGCAGAGGAAATAGCACTTACCTCCTCTTCTTTAGAAGCTGAGATGCTGGAGCCTGGAGTGGTTTCACGGCTAGTGCACCGTGTGAGTGTGTGTGGAGTGTGACCGTTATGTGGTCTAAGCATGTGCACACATGTGTATATCTGCCTACGAGTGCTAAGCACACCTGTGCCCATGTGTGTCAAAAGTGCACCAGGGAATGTTTGCACGCCCTGGAAGGCGCCTCTAGGTGCACAGAGGAGACATGGGGCCCGTGTGTGCTGGGTATGTGTACGTGTGTGTTTGTACATTGAGAGGCACAGGGCAAGTGTACATAAGAGGAAAGGTAGTGGGTGCCAAGGTCGCAAAGTAGAACAGGCTGAGTGGGGCTGCCTCGGGCCCAGCCCTGCTGCGCGATCTTGCACAAGTCGCTCCCTCTCCCAAAGCTCAGTCTCTGAATCATAAAGAGAGAACGGGTCACGGACCTCACAGGAGCGCCAGGAGCCTTCGAGATAATGGGTCGGCGCTGCAGCAGGCCCCGGATGCGCGCACGGCTGTTGGAGGGCGTGTTGGGTGCACACGTATGTGTGCGTGTGTCCTGAGGATGTGTCCGTGTGTGTTCGCAGAGCGTGCGGTGTATGCGGGGGGGCATAATGGGTGAGACCGCGTGTGAGCGTCGTGTGCACGGGGGGCGGGGGTGCGCGCCCAAGCTGCAGGGGTGAGTAGGTGGGGGGGTGCCCGGTGGCATGACTGCGCCGCGTGTGCCGTGTCACACGCAGTCTGACCGTGCAGGGGCTGCGCCCCTGGCCCCTCGTTCTAGGTGGGGCTGGAGTTGAGGGGCTTGGCGGGGCCGAAGGGGGTATCTCTGGCTGTCAGGCCCGCGGTGGGTGGGGGGTGGCCCCCCTGGCGGAGGTTGAGCCCCCGCTCTCCCACCAGGCCTGCCAAAATACAGCGAGACAGGGTGTAATTACCGGCACTTACCTCGGCCATTACCCCCCTCGCCGCTGCGCGTGACACACGACCCGTCAGCTCCGCGTTGGCACCATTAAGGGGCCTCATTAGCATCCCGGCTCAGAAGCAAAATTACCCTCACTGCTCATTTCAAGATGTCATCAATTTTAATTTAGGGCCCAAAGATAGTACAATGGGAAGGCCCTCCCCAGCCCGCTGCACAGGGAAAGGGAGGAGAGGGTGGAGGAGGGGCTGGAGGGGCAGCCAGGGCTGAGGGGGCCCCCCCCCCCGGAGCGGGAAGGGAATGCGGGGCTGTGGGAGCAGGAGAGAAAAACGCTGGTCTCCGCCTGCCCGGGAAAGGTCTCCAGGCTGGGACCTTTGCTGGCACCGCGTCGGGAGGGAAAAGGAATCGAAGACACAACCAGAGCCGGACCCTGACCCCACCACCCCGTCACCCCGTCAGGGGTCATCTGAGGCTGTGATGTGGGGAGCCCCACCGTGGGCAAGATGCTAGGCTTAGCACTTCCTTTCAGTTATTCCTTTATCTCCACAACAGCCTTGGAAGATATATCTTGCAATCCCTCATTACAGGAGAGGGAACTGAGGCACAGAGACCTCCCCTCTCCATCACCTAGTGAGGCCTGGCAGAGCCCACGTTTAAACCAGGCCTGTTTGGCTTTGCTGCCCCCTGCCTTCCGGGACCCAGAACCTGGTGGTCTTTGGGAGAGTCTTCCAGTCAGGAGGGCAGGGGTGGTCTTCTCACACTGTGCCCCGTGGCCCAAATGCCCCCTCCCTCTCCTTGTCAGCCTGGTCCTCACGACTCAGCTTAGTGTCATCCCTCCCTTTCTTTAAACCTCTAGCTCAATCTTCCCTGTGGCTTCTGTGGCCGTCTCCCTGCCCCCACCTGCCCCAGAGACTGGCTCCTAGAGAGCAAGGGCTGTCCCTTAGCCACCCAAGCATCCCCAGCATCCAGCAGGGGGCTGCTCAAAGTGGGTGCTGAGTGAATGGAAAACCATGGAGCAACGGGGGCTTAAGACAAGGTGGAGGGGTCTCGAGAAGGGCTGTTTCGGTCTATCTGCAATGGCATGAGGGCGGGGGTGCCACAAAGGTGAGTTGCGTGAATGACGGATCACATGAATGAATGAACCAGCAGGTGCAAAGCGCCTTGCCCTGGGCACTTTCAGGTCCCTCCGGGGACAGAAATTGAGCTATTCCTTCACCAAGCCTGGTGGCAACTTGACTTATCAGCACTCGTGGGGCATTTTCATTCTCTCGGCAGAGCCTGGGCCCATGCCACACCCTTGAAGAACTTCTTTCTGAAAGGGCGAATTCACAGGCGGCTCCTTAGGCCTCTGGCCAGTGGAGATTTTCCAGAAGGCATGGTTTGGGAGGCGCGGTGGTGGGGGGAGGGCAGTCTTCTCGTTATTTCCACCCAGCTCTGCCACCCTGGTCTGTCTTAACTTATAGTAGGGCTCTGGGCAAGATTCTGAGTCCTGTGGGCCTCAGTTTCTCCAAGGGGAAAGGAGGAGGCCATAACCCAGCCCCAGCTCTTCAGCGGCAAAAGCGGCGGGAGGAGGGCTGGGCCTGTGGACACGGGCTGGGGAGAAAGGGCACTGCCAATCACTGTGCCCGCTCTCCTCAGGCTCGGGGCCTGCCTGCCCCTCCAGCCCCCTGGCCGCTGCAGGGGTGGGTGAGAGGAGCAGGCGAGGCCCCATCCTGAGCCCCAAGACAGGGTCCTTGCTGGCGGCGGGCGCCGCTCCCCGGCCTCACAGAAGACGGATCGCTCCCTTAATCACTCTGGAAAAGAACCCCAAGCCGATATAATATTATAATTAATTAATTCACTAAAAAGGTATTAAATTTCTCTCCCCCCTGTGGATATTATCTGAATTCATTGACCTTTAGAAAAATCACCCTCTAATTGTAACCAGGTCCAAAAGCATTTGCAGCCCATCCCTGTTACATTAATAATATCTTCCCGGACTCGGCTCTGGCTGCTTAAATATTGTATAAATTCCACTGCCCCCCTCGGAAAAGAGAGAGCCAAGAAAAAAGATGAGGCTAAAGGAGCGGGAGAGGGGGGTGCGGGCTGGACCCTGAGAAGTGGGGGTCCCAGCAGGTCCCCAGCAGGGACAGGAGCTGACTCCTGGGGGCTCTTTCTAGCTGTTCTAGCTGGTAAGCCAGGTGGCCGGGAGGTGCTGCAGAGGGCAGCGGGCTCTGAGATGGGGAGGGGGCGTGGGTTTGGAGCAGAGTGTTACACTTGGGGTTCGTTTTTAGGGAGCTGTGTGTGTGTGTGTGTGTGTGTGTGTGTGTGTGTGTGTGGTGGGGGGAAGATCCAGAGTGTGTATTGGACTCTCTTGTCCAAGTCAGTTCTCCAAACGGTGAAGGAAAAATCTCGATTCAAAGGAGGAGTGGCTGATGGAAATCCCAAAGAGGACATTCTGAGGCCCCGCTGCTCCCCTTCTAGGCTTCGCTCCCCTTCCGGCTTCCCAGACAGCCCTGTCCTAGAGATGGCCGAGCGGGCCTCGGGGAGGCGTGGTCGGATGTCCAGGACTTCCTGACCCCGAGGATGTAGACACTAAGTAACAGCCAGCCAGTGCCAGCCGGCCGGGCTTCAGCAGGGCCCGCGGCCACTCCTGGCCGCCTGTCCAAACAACCAGAAGGGGAAATCTCCATGGAAGGCAGGGGTGGGAAGCCACCCTCCCGGGGGGACATGCCAGCGAATGTGTCTGTCTTAGCCTGTGGGACTCAGATCCCAACTCCCTCACGGTACAAGGAGGTGAGAAGGTGGCGGCTGGTGGGGACAGACAGACACAGGAAGTGGAGCTGAGGATGGCAGGATCCTCATGCCCAGCACCTTGCCTCCCACTGCGGGGCCCCACATGGGACCTAAGGGTGTGACAGCTTCTCATCCTTCCCCTACCTAGCTTGGACCCCTTTCCCCGACCCCAATCTCTTTTGACACTTTTGCTTGTTCCCAAGGCCGGGGCTTCCTCAGTGAGATGAGGGGGTTGGACCGGCCCATCCACACCAGCCCGCTTACCCACTCTACCTTTTAAAAAAATAATTTCCCCCTCGTGGACTGGAAGTCTGGGAGGGTCTTGTCTACCAATAAAGAGCCTGACTGAAGAAAGCATTACCTTCTTATTTCATCAGAGATGTTCGTAACCACCGGTGTGGAGCTGCCGGCCTGACTCCGTTTCAGCCACAAGCTAAGGGTCACGCAGACCCGTCTCGGATACACGAACCCTTGCTGGTGGCTTGTTGGAATGCTACAGGGAGCATCTGTGCGTGCCTTAGCCAAACCCACAGGACTAGCAGGGCCCCCAGGCCGACCGCTCGCAGCGGACAATGAAGCTGAGACTCCGCCATGCCCCACTAGTGGGTGCCCGCGGCGGCCAGGTCCTGGCTCTGTGGCGCCCTCTTGTGGGCAGAACCCCTCACACCCTCAGTTGGGCCCAAAGGCCGGTCCAGACTCTGCTTCCCAGGCTGCAAGTGGTGGCCCGGCTGAAGGACCTAGGGGACAGGATGCCAGCAGGCAGGTGGAGAGGGGGTAATACAGCGGTCTTGAGGGGCTGCATGAGGGAGCAGAAGGGCAGATCTCCAGTCCATTGACTGAATCCCCAGGATGAAGGAGAACAGTGTCGGAAAGAGTTCTCATTTTGACTTGGGAGTTCCCAGACCCCTACCCCCTCCAGTGTCAACATGGCCCAAGCCTGGGCCCATCACCTATCTCCCAGTGAGAGTCCAGGAGGGGCTGAGTGGGGGGTGGGGAGGGGCCTGGGCTGGCTCAAACTCCTCAAGGTCATCCACGGCTCCATCTGACCTTGAGATTAATCCTGCAGCCTCCGCCAGTCCAGCCACCATCAGCACCCACATGCCCAGCTCCCTTTCCTTCTCTCCCCTCACACGTTAATTGCTCCAATGTTGATTTGATCTCCAGTTCTGCGCAGAGGAAATTGCCCTCTTAGCCATTTTTATCCTGGGAGTTTTAATTTTTTTAATTAGGCCCCTTCAGCCTCTCAGGGCCCCATGAGGGGAAAACCATTTTGGTCTCTGCCTGAAGACTGTGGGAAGTCGGGAGAGAACTCGGCAAAGCCCAAAAAGACCCTCTCCTCCCTCCCCCAAGACAGCTGGGACTCAAGAAGCTGCCACTCTGCCCCTCACTGCCCCAAGCCCACCTCCCCATCCTGGGTGAGGTCATAAAATCCCAGGATCTTAGAGCAGAGGCGTATGGGAATTATGCTGGGGTTGGGGAACAGAAGCCTGGAGAGAGGAAAGGGTTTGCCGAGGCCTCACTGGCAGACAGGGCCAGAGCAGGGAACAGGGCCCTCATCCTCGACTCTACCCAGAGCCCGATACTCCTGACTCCCCCCAAATTAGCTCAGTTGGGTCTCCCTTTCCCCAAACCCAGAGGAGGACTCAGCTCTTCGGTTACTAGGGAGCCTGTCCTGCTAGAGACACTGTCAAAGAGCAGAGGGGCCAGCCTTGCCTCCATGGGGCAGGCAGCTGGACCTTCTCAAGCAGGTGTCGGTCCGCCCACCTAGGGAGGGAGAAAAATCTGGAGAAGTGACCACTAGAACAGGCATTCGGGAACAGGAGAAACATGCCCCCACCCCGGGCCAATGGTAGTCTGGGCTAAGGGTGCCCCAAAGCAGCAGCTGAGAACACAAGACTTGGTTTGTGAGCAACCAGTTCCCCCACATCACCCAGCTCAGCTGTCTCAGGCCACAGCTGGAGGTGCGGAACCAGCATGGCTGCAGCGCCATCTTGTGGCCATGAGGAGGGATAATGACCCCTGCAGTCCCCAAGCCCCCCCTAAGTTGGGCTACATCTCCGGCTTCCCTTGAGGCAAGTCTGGGAGGTGGGGGAAACCAGGTGATGGGCTTGTTCCCTCCTCTCCGTCTCCCCCTACCCTGACCCCCCCAATGGTGGGCATTGGGTTGAATCCTCCTGTTGTGTCCACCCCAGACCACTCCAGAGAGACAGGACAAGCATGTACAAAGCACAGTGTTTACTAAAGGCACAAAGTGGGGAGCCTGGAGGGAGCTGCTCTTCCAGCAGTGACCCCGCGCTCTAGCAGGAACCCAGCGCCCCCTCTTCCGGCCACCCCCGCCCTCACACCATCTGGTAGAGAGCTGTTAGCACCAAAGGGGGGTGGGGGTGCCAGGCTGGAGGACAGACCTGTGGTCATCTGAGTCCCAGAAAGGCAGGCCTAGGCACCCCCTGGACCAGTCATTGCCTCAGAGAAGGAACTTCCTGAACCCCCTGCTCTCGCGTGTCCTCCTTCACCAGCAGGGGTGGGGATCAGACTCAGAAGACAGAACCCTCCTAGGACACCTCTTCTTACCTCTAGCACACCTGTCCCCTCCCTTCCCCTCATGATTTCACCTCCAGGAGCCAGGCTGAAGGCCTCTTCTTACCCAGCCCCATCAAGAGGGCGATCCCTGGGGAGTACTGAGCCGGGTAGGGGGCCTCTCCTGCCCCCACACGCTGCCAAGCAGGCACTAAGTCCAAACAGGAGGCCAACAGGAAGGAGTGATGAGGCAGGGCAGTGGGCTATGTCACACACAACTGCAGCCCAAGGGGCGGGAGGGAGGTGGCCCCGGCCCTCCCAGCCCCCAGGTCCGCCCCTGTTCCCCAGCACGGCGCCCGGGTCACAGCACATCGCCCTCCTCCATGCTGAAGCTGCTCCGGCGGCTACTAGCCTTGGAGGCCTCAGAGGACATGGTGGAGAAGAGAGGGTCAGAGGCCAGTGGTAGCAGTGAGTCATCCAGGAGCATGAGGTCCAGATCCTTCTTGGACAAGTTGGGGAACGGGGAGCCATGCTCTGGCCCCAGAGGTTCGGGGTAGCCTGGGGGCCCTTCATCGCCCCCGCCCCCAAAGCTCAGGCTGTGGCTGAAGTCCAGGTGGTGGAATGGGGACGGTGGCTGAGGTGGCTGGGCTGGCAGGGGCAGCGGGGCCTGGGGGGGCAGAACTGGCAGTGACTCAGGATCCGGGACCTCGGCCTCCAACAGCAGGGCCTCCCCAGGGCCCTCCTCGCTGGGCATCTCCTGCTTCACCACCTGCTGGGCCAGCTCAGCCATATTCATGCCCGATGGCGAGGTGGTGGGGAGGCCATGCACTCGAGCCTGCATCTCCAGCTCCTGCAAGGGGGGGGGAGCACAGAGAGGGGGGCTGGGGACACAGAGCCACAGGCGCCAGCTACCCTATCCCCCCAGTTTCCCCACTGCAGCCCTTGCCCCTCCCCTTGTGGCACCCAACATGGCTCAGCTGGAAGCAAGTACAGGGTGGCTCTAGAGTCTAGACCAGTGTTTTTTTCAAACTACAAGTCACAACTCATTAGTGGGTTGTGAAACCACTGTAGTGAGTCTTGACCAGCTCACTCTCTCTTTTTGTTTCAATTGAAATAGGCTTGCCTAGACTAGACTAGAATAGAAATGATCAGAATGCACTGCATCTATTAAGAATGAGGGTTCTTTCATGAAACTTTGATTTTTCCCTTTGAGTGTGGCTATGCATGCTGGATTGCAACGCCCACTGTATTACCTCCTATGAGAGACCAAGAAGTTTAAAAGCTGCCATCCGTGTGCCCTTTGTATAGATGACCAGCCTCAGATCCAAAGAAGGCAGAGACCCTGAGCACAGCCAGGATTAGAAAGAACCCTCAGCTCCAGGTGGTAGGCAGGAGTCTCCCAAGCCTTGTTCTTTAGTTTGTCCCCAGTGGGGAGACTTGGCGCTCCCCCAGTTCTAGCTCTCTGCCCGCCTCCCCCCCCCCCCCCCACGGTAGGTCTGCACTCTGCCACCCTCTCGAAGTTAGGTGTAGGCACATACTTGCATGGATCGAGGAAATGTGAGCAGAGGCAACAAGTGTCACCTTGTTGTACACGGCTTTAAGAGCCAGCTCTAGACACGCCTGTCCACTGGCCTGGGTCCCAGAATGAGGGTCTCACAGAACAGAACCTCTAGCCGGTCCTTGTTGCTTAAAGCCAGGGATGGCTTGTTAGCAAACCATTACGTCCATCCTCCCTCTTCATGGGCATCATTCCCATTCCCCCAACTTCGGAAGCGTATGCACTGCCCCTGAGGTCGAGAGCCAGGCTGGGGCCAGGAGTCAGAGTTACCCAGCAAGTGCAAGTGCATGGGCCCGACCTGGATGCGGAGCAAGAGCTGCTTGTTGGTCACCTCCAGACGCCGCGAGTGGTTCTCCAGCTCCCGGGACTTCTGCAGGTCCTTCTGCATCCTCCGGATGTAATCGACAGAGGCCTTGAGGATGGTGCCCTTGTTCCAGCGCACGTCCCTGCAGGCCAGGCAAAAGCAGAGGCGCAGGCTCGGCCGAGTGGCCAAGTATTCGCCATGCGCTCGGCGGGCCAAAAGAAAACCCTGCTTTGGTTCCCGAAGCTTCCGCCGCCAATCCCAAAGCGGCCCACAAACCCCAGACACGACCAACCCCCATCTGTGGAGGAGGCCCTTCTCCGTCTGCACACAACACACCCTCCTGGGTGACCTCACTGCCACTACCCAGCCCACTAATCCCATGGAAGCCAACAATTCAGAGCAGCCTCCTTCCTTAGGCCTTCCATTCCTGCCACCAAAACCCACACCTGTCCTCGACTCTCACTCCTCCCAGCCCTGGGCCCCCTTTGTGCCAGTCCAAGTCCAAAGGTTCCCAGCATGACTCCTCCTCCTCCAGGAAGCACCCCCCTGCGCTGACCCCAGCAGCCTCACTTCCGTGATTTTGCTCATGTGTCTCAAGCTGGTCTGATTTGGGCGGAGGGGGGAATCTTCTTTCCCCTAATAGATGATAAGCTTCCAACCAAGGGATTCTCTTCCCAGCCCTGGCCCCTGGCAACCAGCACAGGCCCCGGGTGCAGAAAATACGCATCAGCTGGGGCTGCCCCACCCCCAGCCCCCGACCCTTTCCCTTTTCCCCCTCTCCCCCAGAAACCGCTCACAGGTCGTTGGCCTTGGGGATCAGCATTCCCAGCTCCTTGATGCGGTCATTGATGTTGAACCTCCGCCTCCTTTCAACTAAAGGTAACAAATCCCGGAGGGAGCAATTAGGAGGATGAGGACCCTACCGGGGAGAAGGGCCCAGCCCAGGAAGTGGTGCCTTGGCCCTTCTGGGAAGTAATGAGTGACCCACAGAACGGATTGCTATGGGAATGAGGGGCCCGGGCGAGGCCAGAACCACCAAGGGGCTCTGCGAGGCCGAAGCACCCGGTCAGCTGTTAGCACAGCAGAGTGGCCCTCTCCTTCCCGAGAGAGTTCCCAGGCTCCACGTGCTAAAGGAACCAATCTGATCTGATAAACCCACTCCTTCTTAAATCCTGGGGATTTCATGAATATCGCTTCCTCTGGGCCCTTCTCCCATCCCCTCCTAAGAGGGCCAGTGGGAAGAAGGCCGTGCTGAACTCATCCAGTCCCACCAACGGAGGATTTAAGGTCTTGGGTAGGGAAGCCTTTCCAACCCATGCAGGTCAGAGTGGCTTGTTTTGTTTTGTTTTGTTTTAAAGTAAACTCGACCCCCAACCTGAGGCTCCAGTCAGAGGCTTTTTAGGCAGCCCAGGAGAGCGCAAGGACAGAAGGCGCCTGCGCTGGACTCACTTAGGTTGTGATTGTCTTTCTTCTGCCGCTCCTTGGCCAGGGCCCGGCTCTCCGCATCTGGAGGTCAGGGGAGAAGGACAGAGGAGCTGGGAGGGAGGGAGAAGAAGAGGGAGGAATGGGGAGCCGGGGCACCGGGGAGACGGGGAGGTGGTACCTGTGAGCTCTCGCTTCTGGGTCAGGTCAGCGGGGCACGAGCTGCTGGTGACGCCCACCAGGGAGGCTGTGACCTGGGGGTCACCACTGTACACATTCAGGTGGCTGCTGGACAGGGGCAACTGTGGGGTGAGGCGGGGAGATGGACGCGGTGAGCAGCGCCCTCTGCAGGGGTCCCTCCCCAGGGCCCATCATCCCAGGGACAGCCAGGATCCCCCACGCCCCACTTCCAGCTCTAAGGGCTCCAGAGGAGCTCGAGGATGTCAGAATCCACCCCGGCCCTCGTCACCCGGCAATTCCATGGGCAAGTCTAGGGTTAGGAGCCGAGTGAGGCGTGGCCTAGTGGCCTAGTGGCTGGAACCCCTGCGGAGTGATCAGCCCTGAGGGGTGACAGATGAAGGGATTAAGTCCCAGGCACTGGGAAGCCCAGAGGAGAAGCACCTAATCTATTTGGGAGTTTGTGAAAGGTTTCTGGAGGGTGTGGAACGTGAATTGGGTCCTGAGCAGAGAAGTGAGGAAGAGCCTGAGGGCTGAGCAAAGACTCGGCCGGACAGAGCTGGCCGTCCCCACGGGAGCGGACAGGGTGCCGGGGGCAGATCGGATGTGCAAAGACGCTGGCATTTTGTAATGGGCAGCCAGTGGGGGGTGAAGCAGGGGCCCGGCGGGGACAGACTGGAGCTCTGGGGTGATCGCCCAGAAGCCTCGGTAGGACACAGGCACCCTACCACATACGTGGAAACCACCGAGGGGACCAGACACTTGTGCCCTCTGGCCCTCTCCCTCTTCCCAGCCTTCAGTGCTCGGGTGGCAGCAGGTTTCAGACCCAACTGGCCCCGACCAGTCCGGCTGAGCCACTGGGCAATGTTGCCAGGGCGGCGGGGATCCAGGACTGACTCTTGGACTTCCTACGGCAAGATTTGGCGGCTTCCCTCAGTGGCATGAGCTAGGGCCAGAGTCAGGGTAATAGGCGCAGGCCCGAGGGGCAGGAGTGAGCAGCTGAGGTTTAGGACCTTCCGAAAAGGGGCAGGGACGCCCACAATTCCACCTGCTCGGGGCAAATATCTGTCACCCTGTGCAGAGCCAGCCCCCATTCCTTGCTTTATCTAACCTTCCCACAATCCTGTGGGTAGACGGCATCAACCCCATTCTGCTGCTGAGAAAAGTGGGCTTCAGAACAATTAAGGGACTTGCCAGGGTCACAGCCAAAGCCAGAAACTTGGCCTCTTGAGTCTAAGGCTGGCTCATTCCCCTCTGCTACCTCACTTCTGTCTGGGAGGCCCAGAGAGCATTCACACTGCCAGGAGGCTGCTGGAGGGAGGGGACAAAGCCAGCCCCCTATCACTTGTCCCATGGGGTGAGGGACACAGGCCTGTCCTCCGCTGGGTCCTAGGCTTTGTAGAAGAGGGAAGCCCCAGATCCCAAAGGAATTCATCAGCTCGAGGCCATGCTGCTCCCCTCCAGGAATGCTTTCCCTGCCTCCCCTCTGGTGAGGCCCAGCACTACTACCTCCTGCCCAGTCCCCTACCCCACCCCCCGAAGACTTCCCCAACTGCCAGCCACCACTCCCCACTGAAGCCCCATCGTGCACGCAGGCTAGGCACGCCTCTCTGGAGTCATAATTCTGCTCGGCCTTGGGCTCTGCTCACATGATTTGACAGAGGTGACTGTCATCTCCGCAGCAAGACGGCTCTGCCCAGGTGAGGACCTTGTCTCGAGTTCTTTCCAGGCTCAGGGCCACTGTAGAACCTCTACCTCCTCCCACTGACATTCCCACCCCACCCCGGCCAGCAGTACCGTGTTGGGCATCTGAGTTTCAGGATTGATGAAGCCCAGGACGTCATCCAGACACATAATGTTGTCAATGACATCAAACTGAAAGAGAGAAAAGTCCATCTGGGGAGGGCCCACTAGGAGAAAGGCACAGGGAAGGGGCACGGGGACAGCCACTGACCTGAAGGGACCTTGGAACCCACCTCACCTAACCTGCTAATCTCGGAGGGAAAAGGAAAAAGGTCCAGAGAGGGGATGAGTTGTCCAGGTACCACAGGCCCAAGGCCAAGGCTCTTCCCAGGGAGCCAAGATGCCCAAGGAGATTGCTTTATATACCTTCTGTCTGGACATGGCTTTGCAGGTGTGCTGGGCTTTCCTCTATGAGTCTCCTGTTTCTCCCTAGGAAAGCTTTGAAAAGTAGGGATGATGCTTCTCCTGGGAGACTGGGGCTCGCTGAGGGCAGGGCTGTGTCTCCCCCCTCAGACTGGGGCTCCCTGAGGGCAGGGCTGTGTCTCCCCCCTCAGACTGGGGCTCCCTGAGGGCAGGGCTGTGTCTCCCCCTCAGACTGGGGCTCCCTGAGGGCAGGGCTGTGTCTCCCCCCTCAGACTGGGGCTCCCTGAGGGCAGGGCTGTGTCTCCCCCTCAGACTGGGGCTCCCTGAGGGCAGGGCTGTGTCTCCCCCTCAGACTGGGGCTCCCTGAGGGCAGGGCTGTGTCTCCCCCCTCAGACTGGGACTCCCTGAGGGCAGGGCTGTGTCTCCCCCTCAGACTGGGGCTCCCTGAGGGCAGGGCTGTGTCTCCCCCCTCAGACTGGGGCTCCCTGAGGGCAGGGCTGTGTCTCCCCCTCAGACTGGGGCTCCCTGAGGGCAGGGCTGTGTCTCCCCCCTCAGACTGGGGCTCCCTGAGGGCAGGGCTGTGTCTCCCCCTCAGACTGGGGCTCCCTGAGGGCAGGGCTGTGTCTTCCCCCCTCAGACTGGGGTTCCTGAGGCAGGTCTGTGTCTCCCCCTCAGCGTGGGGCTCCCCGAGGACAGATCTATGTCTCCCCTCAGAGTGGGACTCCCTGAGGGCAGGGCTGTGTCTCCCCTCAGACTGGGGCTCCCTGAGGGCAGGGCTGTTTTCCCCCTCAGACTGGGGCTCCCTGAGGGCAGGGCTGTGTCTCCCCCCTCAGACTGGGGCTCCCTGAGGGCAGGGCTGTGTCTCCCCCTCAGACTGGGGCTCCCTGAGGGCAGGGCTGTGTCTCCCCTCGGACTGGGAGGGACTCTTAACAACGGCACCCTGCTTCTGCCATTAGACTAGGCGTCCCAGGAGCATAGCACCTAGCACCAGCTCTGCTCATGGCAGCCACTTACCTCCCTCTCGGGGTTGGAGCCAATGTGCAGCATGGCCATGGGGCTGTTGGGAGCACTGTTGCCAGCTGAGGAGGACATCACATGTCCAGCCCGCACCCCCGGGGAGGCAGCCGGCAGGGGCTTCGGGGAGGCCTGGGCAGGGCTGATGTGGGCGGCAAACTTGTTCCCGTAGGTCTCAGACAGGTACTCCCTCACCTTCTGGTCCCGGGACTGCTGCAGGTGGTAGGAGGTGGGGTTCTCCAGGTAGGACTGCACCTGGGGGTGGGGGGGAGAAGGCAAGGGTTCTAGGGGTCCCGGAGCCAGGGTGGGAGGGGACAAGGCCCTGCCTTCGGGACAGGCCCTACCTTCAGGACCTCCCCGGGCACAGGTGGCGGAGACTGGAAGTGGACGGGGGGTGTTGATGGCCGGCGTGGGCGGCCCGCCCAGCTGCTGCTGCACGTAATGCACGACGGCCCGCTGCTGCATGCGTTCCCTCTGCTCCTCCTGCTGCGCCTGCTCCCGCATGAGCTGCATGCGCAGCCCGATGCGCGACGCCATGGCGGCCACGGGCACTGGCTCCCTGCGGGCGGGGGGCAGGTCTGGGAGGCGCGGCCCGCTTCAGAGCACCGGGTCCTGGACACCTGCAGCCATTGAACAGGAGAAGACACTGAGGCCCAGAGGGGAGAAGGGGTTTGGTCACCGAGCAAGAAGGTGACAGAGCTGAGACCTGACCCCGAGTCTCCCGCTTCCTGAGCCAGAAACGGAGACCCTCTCTTCTTTGTTCATTGCAGCTGATCGGCCCCAGAAGGTTGGAGTCACTCTTGACTCCCCTCTTTCCATCAGGCCACATGGTGATCCTGGCAGCTGTGACCCCAAGAACATCCCCTCTGCTACCACCTCCCCGCCCGCGATGTGGGCCCGGCCTGGAGTGGGCCTTATCTGGCTTCCTGAGGGAGCCTCCTAATGTTCAGACTCCCTCCTTTCTTGCCCTTCAACATTCTACTCGTAACTCAGTAATCACAGGGATCCTGTTAAACCTTTTAAGTCAGATCCTGTCCCTCCCTCTGCCCAGAACTATCAATGGCTCCCATGTCATCACAGGGATCCTGTTAAACCTTTTAAGTCAGATCCTGTCCCTCCCTCTGCCCAGAACTATCAATGGCTCCCATGTCGCTTGGAGTAAAAGCTGAAGTCCTTACCCTCAAAGGCCCTCTTGTGATCCGTCCCCACCTCACAGTCCCCTCTGACCCCATCCCCCCCTGCTTTCTCCCTTATTCCACCTGCTCCAGCCACACCCACCAGCCTCTTTATAATCCCTCAAACACACAGCAGGCACGCTCCCACCTCAGGGCCTGCACTTGCTCTCCCCTCAGTCTGGGATGCCCCTCCCCCAGATACCACTCATTCCTTCACCTCTTCAAAGGCTCAAAAGTCCCTTCTTACAGAGACCTTCCATGACTAACCTATTCAAACTTGCAAAATTCCTACCTGCCCCCCCCCCACCTGCAACACTCCCTATGCCCCTTCCTTCTTTGTGTAACACTTATCACCATCTTAACCATTATGCATTTTTGCTTAGTTATTTCATTCACTGTCTATCTCTTTCTCACTAGGAATGCAAACTCCCCTCAGGGGAAGCATTTTGTCTGTCTTGTTCTCTGCTGTGCTTTCAGCCTTTAGCCTAGGGCCTGGGACACGGTAGACGTACCGTGACTGTGTGCAGGGAATGATCCCTATTTATGAATCAGGCACTGGCAAAACAGCAGCAAGCTAACTATAGTCCCTGAGTTCGTGGAGTCTAAGGTCCAGTGAATGAGAAAAGCAAGTCCACAGGCCATTACAAGCCCGTGCAAAGGGACGCTTTAGGGCACCTGGGCCTGCAAGGGTCCAGGGAGGGCTCCCACCACCCAGGATGTCAGCCCTGATCATGGAGGGGTCTCAGTGGGATGGGGGACTGAGGCTCCCAGGCCTAGTCTGGAAAGGGGGAGGAAAAGACAGACTGAGCCCAGCTGCAGGCCCTAGCTCACTGAGGGACCCTGGCACATCGCTTCCCTTGGAGGCTCTGTCTCCCTAGGCACAAAATGAAACAGTTGGACTAGGTGATTTCTAAGGTCCCTCCCAGCTAAGAGACTCCCTGAGCAGTACAGAGCCCCCAGGCGTTCCCCAACTCCATAAAGGTTCCAGCAGAGGGTCCCATCTCAGGGACATTGCAAGAGGCCATATGACTTTGTGGTTGAGCAAGCATTATGAAACAGGGCAGACATGGGCTTAAGTCCCAGCTCTGCCACGTCTTGGCTGTGTGACCTTGGGCAAGTCATTTCATCTCTCTGAGTTTCAGCTTCCTCATCTGTAAACAAGTTCTCCGTCAGAAGCTTGGTGAACATGTTAAGTGGAAAGATGGTGTCTTGCACAGCACACGGCACTTGGTAGGCTGAGTGGGGGAGTAAAGGATAAACACAGGACTAAGAGGGTCAGCTGTAGTACAGACCAGAGGCCAGAGCTGTGCCCCAGGCCGAAGAATGAGACCCAGACCTCGGGGGGGGGGGGGGGGGTAGCAAAGGAAAGCAGCATCGCCTAATGCCAGACATCAGACTGTCACTAAGTACCTCGTGGAAGGTACTGGCAAATACTCAGTGAAAATCACTGGATCATGGAGATAGTAATAATTTGCATCTATTTGAGCATTTACTCTGTGCTGGGCGCTGTTCCAGGCACTTTAACCTCAAATGGCCCCACGAGGTAGTTCTGGTTATTATCCTCCTTTTACAGATAAGGAGAAACAGAGGCACAGGGAAGTTAAGTATATGGGGACAGAGACAGAGCTGGGACCCAGTCCAGCAGGGCTCCCCAGCCCATTGGGGCAGGGCACGGGCGGGGGGGTGTCTCCACACGGAGCTGGGAGGGAGCTTGTCCCGGGCTGCATGTCTGGTTGGCTCAGGACCACAAATGGAGCCCAAGCCACCGGACCCCGACCCAGGGCTCCCACCACCATCACAGCTGCTTCCTTGCAAAGGAGGTCCGCACCATCCACCTCGGAGCTTTGAGTACTCAGTGACCCTTACTCACCTTCCTTCCTCCCTTCTCTGCCCCCCAGGCCAGGAATTAGTGAATCAGCCCCAAGGGTCTCTCTGCCCAGCTCCCAACAGGACAGACCCCCAAGGAGAAAGGAGCAGACACCCCCTCCTTCTACCCCTTTCTCTGTCCTGCAGCTGCAGCCTCTACCCCTTTCCTATGCTCCTACAGAGGGGTGGCCTGTCTTCACCAGCCACCCCCGCCCCGCAGCCCTGCAGACCTCATGGGCTCTGAGCCCAGCCCAGCCCACTGCCCTGCAGCTGCACCCCCTGCAGCCCTGCATGCTCACACCCCCCGGGGAACAATCTGACTTCAGTTGGTCCCTGTTGGGGGGGTGGTGGCACAGGGCCTGGCAGTGCCAGCCGGCACGGGGAGGACTGGGGGAGAAGGAGCCCCTTGTTGCTCTGACAAAGGGCTGGGTGCCCGTCCCCGGCTGAGCTAGAGCTGGCTCTGCCCCGGGAGAACCTGGACTGCATCCTGCTCAGCCTCTCGCTCTGCTCATTGGTAAAATGCCAGTGGCAGTCCCTGCCCGACCAACGCCATCCAGATCTCTGTGAGCCTCCGGGGAGAGAGGGTATCAGAGAACTGTGACCGGCGAGCTAGCTGTGCACTGAAAGGTGCTGGGAGCCTTAGCCTGTCCGCCTTCTTCTGACAGAGGGTAGCCCAGGGGCACAGCAGAGTGAGGCTTCCCCGCTCCCCCCATTGTGAAAGCTGTCACCCCAGTCACAGAGCTGCTTCCTCCCTCCGCAGCCCAGCCTCCTCCCCTGGCCCTGCCAGGAATGAGTACAGGGTTAAGGAAGGGACTTGAGGGGATCTGGGGGCAGATGGGGTGGCCCAGGAGAGACCATTCCCTGCCCAGCCCTCAAGCACACCTGCTCACTCTCAACACCTGTGGGACCATTCCCAGCCTCCCCCGGCACCTAGTCTGGGCAGGAAGAACTAGGAGGAGGGATGCAGGAGAACCAAAATGACCCCCGAACCCTCCCCCGCATCTGACCTCCAGACCTACCCGGCCTGGGAAGGGCCCACCATTCATGCATTCGGTAATACCCGAAGCCTTGAGTGCCCACTGTGTGCAGACACCAGGGCTAGGTGTTTCCCTGGAGAACCTTCTCCCCTGGCCCCACCCCCAGGTAACACCCTCCTGAGGGGACTATGGGGTCTAACACCCCAGAGAAGTCCTGCCTCTCCCCAGTCCGCTAGAAAAGTTCTAGAGGTAGCAGGGACTGAAGTTTCAGCCAAGACCACAAGAGCCGCCCCTCGCTGCACCCCCCAGAATCCACCAGCCATCCCCTCCTCCCCCGCCCTGCTGTTCACTCAGAACCTCCCACCTGACTACCCCTGCCCTAAGCTGCGTCTGGGTTCCAGCTTGTTGTGGCCAAAATGAGCTTCCCAATCCAGCAGAGGCAGCTGAAGCCCTTCCCCACCTCCATCCACCACTGCGCCCATACTGGCTGGGTGACTTTGGGAAAGCCACTTAACCTCTCTGTGCCTTGGTTTTCTCTTTGGTCAAATGGAGCCAATAAGGGCACCTGCCTCTTGGGTTGTTGTGAGGATTCAAGGAAACACGGTGGGTGTGTGGGACTCCCTAGCATGCCCTTAGGCATCCACTAACAGACAGACGCTAGGCTTGCCTCCAAAGCCATGCACATCTCTGGTCAAGGCCAGGCTGGTTTCAGCCTGTGTGGGGGCCTCCCTCATCAGACATTTACACATCAGTATGAACTGGCTCCGAAGCTTTCCTAAGGGAAGATGTCTACAGGGGGAGGGGGAAAATTGGGAGAAATCACTGGCCTCCACGAGGGACAGGCAAGGAGAGAGAGGATCCCAGAACAGAAAAGCTTCAGCTAGAAAGACCTCAAAGATTGAGCATTGAGTGGAAAAAGAAAATTACGAATAAAATGTAGAGCCTGAGCCCATTTAGACAGAACATGGGTAAACATGTAGAACAGACTAGGAGGATCAGAAGGTTTCTTGAATGCTTGCCCTGGGGCAGGGCTGGTCTATGTGCTTTCACATATTAACTCAGCCATTCTTCACAACAACCCGATGAGGTGACCACTACTATTGCCTCCAGTTTTCCGGGGGGAAACTGAGGCACAGAGAGGTGAAATAACTTGCCCAAGGTTGCACAGCAGATGAGTAGCAGAATGGACACTTAAACCAGGCTGCCTGGTTCACAGCCCCCACTCTCAAGCTTCTATTCTGGGCTCCCCCAATACCCCCAGCTGTTCAGAGTGGTTACCTGCGGGCTGGGGAGTGGTAAACAGGGTTCTTAGAGTTTCTCATTCTTACTTTTTTTTTAAAGATTTATTTATTTGAGAGAGAGAGCACAGGAGCGCACACGGCAGAAAGAGGCAGAGGGAGAGGGAGAGAGAGAATCCCAAGCAGACTCTGCGCCAAGCGCACTGAGCCCGAGACAGGGCTCGATCTCACGACCCTGAGATCATGACCTGAGCCAAAACCAAGAGTCAGACATTTAACTGACTGTGCCACCCAGGCGCCCCCTGTGATTCTTTTCATACAAGGGGAAAAGAAAGCAGGGCAGTTTCCAGGGGGCTGTGAGGGCCCCACCTGCTTCCAGTCATATCCAAAGGTGGGGTTCCTTCAGTTCCACCCAGAGTCTGGCCCAAGCCCTGCCCTCCTCAGTGTGGCGGTTGTTAAGCCAGCCGAGGACCCTCGTGGGGACACTGAGTGGCCACCAGAGGGTCAGAAGTCACATGCCAATTGGAGCTGGAGGGCCAGGACCCAGGTCCAACTCCGTTTCCACTACAGCCCCAGACATGAGCCTTCAGAGGGAGCACAATCATGCAGTGCTCCTCAAATTGCTCTAAGTGGAGCCAGGACCCCTCAATTAACTGTGGGGCCTGAACTTCTCTGGAGAGTCTTCTGCCTTCCGGGTGATCCTTTAAAACTTGGAACAGGAAGAGGCGGCCAGGTGGCTCAGTCAGTTAAGCATCTGATTCTTGATTTCCGCTCAGGTCATGATCTCGAGGTCATGGGATTTAGCCCCAATGGGGGGCTCCACACTCAGCACAGAGTCTGCTTGAGATTCTCTCTCCCTCACGTTCTGCCCCTCTCCAACTCGTGTGAGTGTGCGTGCACATGCTCTCTCTCTCTCTCTCCCTTGAAATAAATAAATAAAATCTTTAAAAATAAATAAAAATTAGGGCGCCTGGGTGGCTCAGTTGGTTAAGCGACTGCCTTCGGCTCAGGTCGTGATCCTGGAGTCCCGGGATCGAGTCCCGCATCGGGCTCCCTGCTCAGCGGGGGGTCTGCTTCTCCCTCTGACCCTCCCCCCTCTCATGCTCTCTCTATCTCATTCTCTCTCTCAAATAAATAAATAAAATCTAAAAAATAAATAAATAAAAATAAATAAAAATTGGACTTGGAGCAGGAAGCAGACGTCCCATGACTCAGCAACTCCATCCCTAAGTGGACACCCAACAAAGCATCATCCATGGCTCCCCAGAGGACACACTTAGAACATTCACGGCAGCCCTACGGATAGCGCCCAAGCCAGAAAACGCCAGACGTCCATCAACAGGGAAATGGATAAGGACGCTGCGGTACACACACACTGGAATGCGACTCCACAGTGAGGGAGAGCCCACCAATGCTACACACCACACAGACGCCTCTCGCAGACAATGCTCAACGAAAGAAGCCACAAAAACGCACCCACCACCGTCAATGTCTCTACCGTTCAACCAGCAAAACGAGTCTTCGGTGAGAAATCAGGATCCCTTGCGGGGAGTGCCAGTGGGGGCACTAGGAGTGTTCTGTGATTTGATGCAGGTTTGACGACACGGAAGGTCAAGTTTATGAAAATGCAGGCGGTCTGTGGCTCACAATGTGCACACTTTTCTGCATGTGTGTTTATACTGTCGTTAAAATTTACATAAGAATGAGGGCAGACCTTATAATTTAAAAGAAGAATGGAACAAATGGCCCTCAGCTCTGCCCAAGTGTGGCTTCCAGGGACTTTAAAATGCCCTCCGCACCACACAACCTCAACACAACGGGGCCGAGGGTAGGGGCAGCCTCTCTGGAAAAGCGATCTGGCCATACGGTTCAAACCTTCAAAAGTAGCCACCAGCCCGACGAGGTGATCCCACACACAAAGGCTTTTCTGCATCAAGATGCCCACCATATTATATAGAGAAAAATGAGAAATAATCTCAATGTCCTGCAGTACGATGGTTAAATAAATTATGTTGTATTCCTCCCGATGGAATGTTACGTTTCCAGTTGGTAAGCCGGGGGTAGATATGTCAAGTGACAAAAAGTAGAAGGCAAAATTGTACATAAGATCTGATCATCACCATGTGCAACTATATGTAGAAAACCCTTTGGGGAGGGCGCCTGGGTGGCTCAGTTGGTTAAGCGACTGCCTTCGGCTCAGGTCATGATCCTGGAGTCCCTGGATCGAGCCCCGCATCGGGCTCCCTGCTCAGCGAGAAGCCTGCTTCTCCCTCTCCCACTCCCCCTGCTTGTGTTCCCTCTCTCGCTGTGTCTTTCTCTGTCAAATAAATAAATAAAATCTTTAAAAAAAAAAAAGAAAGAAAGAAAACCCTTTGGGGAAGAAATATATGAAAATATCAAACTTCTTTTGATGATGCAATCAATCATGAATTTTTTTTTAATTTTTACTTTCTGGAATGTTACTCTTTTTTTTATCATGCACATGTACATGTTTCTAATCAGAAAACAGTATTTTATACTAACAATTAACACCGATGGTGTACTTACTATGTGCGAGGTGTGCCTGAAGCACCTCACTGGAATATCACAGTTACTTCCAAAACTGTTCACTCCTTTACAGATGAGGAAAAAGGCACAGAGAGGTGGTCACTTGCCAAAGGTCACAGAGCTAATGAGTGGTAAGGCCGGCCCCTGGGGTTGAGAGTTAGGCCCCTCCATCCTGCATTTGGGGCAGGAGTGGCCACATTGTATTTTAGGGATTCCCACTGAAGAAACCCCCTACCATCAAAGGGTTTCAGTCGCCCGATCTCTTTCAGCCAGCCCAGGGGCCCAGTGGGTGCCTGGGACGATGGAATGGTCTAGAATCCCCAAATGCAAGCAGAAAAAACTCTGCCTTTCCTCAAAGGGCAGAGATAATTTCCTGAATTCCCAGAAAAACACATGTCTCGTGGCTGAAACAACAAAGGGTACTAGCCCAGCCGCTGGGATGTCTGTTTAAGCCATTTACTACGTTCTGTGTCTCTGTGGTTGGAAGAAGTTTCCTTCTGATCCAGGCTCTTACAAACTACCAGTTGTGCAGGAGCCTGCCCAGTGGTGTTGGAGGGGAAATCAAATCAACCACTAAAGGAAGGCCTCCTGAACAGGTCCTGAGGCTCCCGGAGGCCGGGGGAAGGACCCCGTGACCCCCTGTGTAACCTTCCAGCCTTGGGAAGGGAAGAGAGGGGAAGATTCCAGGACCTGGTTTGTTTTGTCTTCTCTGAACTCCCTCTGGCAGAGGCAAAGGAAGGCCTAATGAACTAAGAAACAGAACAAAAATGTGCATACAATCCGCATGCTGTAGGCCGCGGCCATTTGAAATTGCCAAGGTGGTCACGGTCCCTGCAGGGCCTGGGGGAGGGGGGGCATCCACTGGCCCAGTCCCAAAGAGAGCTGGGGAGGGGGTGGGGGGAGGATAAGATTCCCAGGAGCCTGACTCAATGTCTCAGCCTAGCCTCAGTCTTTCCATTAGTCAAGTGGGGCTTAGCAGCTGGGGCTACCTCTCCCAGAATGGTTGTGACCTAAGTTGGGATGCTAGGTATGGGATCCTCTGCAAGGATGTAAATGTGGGCAGGGGAGAGATGTCACCACTTTGTCACTGTTTACTGTCCCCTTTGTCCATGCCCACCTAGGGCATCCCTGGACCAGTCTCCTCTTACTGTTCCTCTCAAGTTTCTTTTGAGATATGGTCCCCACCCCCACCCCCCCCACCCCACACACACACCGTATCAAGACCCCAGGCTGGGGCAGAGCAGCCTAGCAGCAACCCCAGCTTGTCTCTCCTTATGGGACAGGGCAGGAAGGCCTCTGGCCAGCTTTTCCCATTACTGGGCACCCTCTCTGTTTCCTTTCCAAAAGCCTTGCGTTTGTATAAGACTTCCATTTCCAGAGCTTGTATATCACATGATTCACTGCAGTGCAATGGGAGAGGCATGTGGGTAATAGTGATCCTACCCCCGGGTTCTAAAGAGACCATGGGCAGGCAGGGTACTTAGCACAGTGCCTGGCACTCTGGAGATGCTTCATAATTCAGGTGATTTGTTATCTGGTCCAGTGGTTCCCTGGAGGTCATGAAAGGCAACAGTGGGGCCCTCTGGCTGCCTCCAAGATTGAAAAAGAGCAAACGGGGGCGCCTGGGTGGCTCAGTCGTTACTCGTCTGCCTTCAGCTCAGGTCATGATCCCAGGGTTCTGGGATCGAGCCCCGCATTGGGCTCCCTGCTCAGCAGGAGGCCTGCTTCTCCCTCTCCCACTCCCCCTGCTTGTGTTCCCTCTCTCGCTGTGTCTCTCTCTGTCAAAATAAGTAAATAAAATCTTTAAAAAGAAAGAAAAGAAAAAGAGCAAACGGAAATCACACTCACCCTTGCTAAGTGTGCACTGTTTGACTGGAAGGTATTTGGTACCAGGAGCAAGAATGGGGTCAGTGGTATGTGCTTTTTAACACTTTTATTTTATTTTTATTTTTTTATTTAATTTTATTTTTTTAATTCAATTAATTAACATATAATGTATGATTGGTTTCAGAAGTAGAGGTCAGTAATTAACATTTTTATTTTAATGTTTTGGCCTTTTCCCCCTTAACCGAGATATAATTTATCCCAGCAAAATGCACAGATTTAAAGTGTACAGCTCGGTGCATTCTTACAGGTGTGTACCCCTGTATAATCACCACCCCGATCAAATCGGAGGGCGTTTTCATCACCCGGGGAAAATTCCCTCCAGGACCGTCCCTTAGAGGGACTGTCCCGTCTCACCTCCATCCCCTGGTTGAGTGTCACCTGACCTTGGACAGACATAAAGGCTATCAAGTGGGACGTGGGCCTCTGTCTCTCTCATGCAATATAATCACTCGGCCAAGTGGGACCACTCTTGGCACAGGCTGAACAATCCCCTGTTTGTGATGAATAAAGACTGGGGAACAAACAGTGAATTCTAAGAGGAAACGAAAGCTCTAGAAGGGTGGTCTGCACAGAGCACATCAGTGGAAGCCCAGTGAAACTCAAACCCAGGGCGCACCCTACTCGCAGGGCACCTTCCTCGAGGGGACCTACCACAGGAGGCCTTGGTGGGGGGGGGCGCTGCAGGGCTTGGGGGGGAGGAGTGGGGGGGGTAGGGGCTCGCTTTTAAATCTCTGAACTCAGGCAGGAGGTGGGGAGGAGGGAAAGGAAGGGGAGGGGAGGCGAAGGGCAGCTACAGCAGCTCCTGGCCTGCTCAGTGGCCTCCAGTGCCGACAGCTTAGGCCCATCAGCCCCACGTCCCAGCTCACATCCCACAGGAAGGGGTGGGAGCTGACGCCTGCTGGCTGGCCCGCCTGCTGGCCCGGGGCAAGGCACAGCAATTGTGCGGCACATGGAGAGGTTTCAAAGGCAATCCCAGACCAGAGAGGCGCCTGTCCTGTCCCACAGGGACCAGCGGGAGCCTGGCATGAGGCCTGCCCCAGGGAGACTGTCACTGGGCTTTGGGGGACAGGGGACATGTAGCTGAGGGAAGCATGGAGAGAAGGAACTAGAAAGGTTTCTTCTTTCTTCCTAGTCTACCCTTGTGATATGCACAGATACAGACCCTCTGCCTGCCTGTCTGTCTCTCACACACACATTGCCATATCCTCACTCTGCCGCTCAGCGGGCAGCTGCCTTCCCCTCCTCCCCTTGCTCCCTTGCCCCCACCTCCTGGACACCTGGTCCCCTTGAGCATCCCGCCTGTGGCTACACTGCTTGTTTCTCCAGTTGTTTCCTGGCCACCTACCAGTCTCCCCAGGTACAAGGAAGCTTCCAGAGAAATCAGCTTTCTTCTGATCCTCTACCCCATCCCACCCATCAGAATTCCCAGAACGAGACGCAGGGCTCCCTCGGCCCGGCACAAAAGCCTCAGATGCTTCCCAAGAACACAGCGGCATTAGAAGACCTGCATTTGGCTGTCCCCCTGCCCAGCTGTGACCTCAGGCAGGTCCTGTCCCTCTCTGGGCCTTGGAACCTGGTTGATAACATGAGAGGGCAGGACGGGGTCCCTGGCAGGCCCCCTCCTGCTCTGTCCGGGCACGCTGAGCCTCCGGACGGCATGGATGTGGCCAAGGCCACGTGGCTGTGGAGCCAGCCTGCAGGCCGGGGACTGGTCGTCACCATCAATCTCCTGCTGCTGCCCAGCACGTGGGAACACCAGGGCTGTGGCGGCCTTGGGGACCCAGCTTTGGCTTTCCTTCCTCCTCGGGAGACTGCAGTCCCACGCGCACACACACACCCTAGTTCTTCGGCCCGGTGCTTGGGCCAGGAAGGCTCAGTGACTCTGGGCAGGAGAGGGCGCATCCGCAGAGGCTTACGCAGCCAGCACGCGGAGTGCCTTCTGCTTCCACCTGACGTCTCACCCCCAACCCAGCCCCGGCACCTAAGCCCCCCTGCCCCAGCCCTCCCTGCCCTAGGCCCGGGGGCCACGGCGCACCCAACCCACAAGCCCTGACGCCGGCCCCGGCTCCTAGGAGGCTTCCTCTCCAACCTTGCTGCCCCAGCCCCACACCGGCCTTTCTCGTCCCTGCCGTGGCTTGGCTCATACACCGCCAATGAACTACTGTTTGGCTTCCTTTTCAAGAGTTTAATCTGGGGGCGCCTGGGTGGCTCAGTTGGTTGGGCGACTGCCTTCGGCTCAGGTCATGATCCTGGAGTCCCGGGATCGAGTCCCGCATCGGGCTCCCTGCTCGGCGGGGAGTCTGCTTCTCCCTCTGACCCTCCCCCCTCTCATGCTCTCTCTATCTCATTCTCTCTCTCAAATAAATAAATAAATAAAAAGAGTTTAATCTGCCTCTGAGGACTTGGAAAGCAATCTCTTTATAACCGAAGTATCCAGGTTTTGCTAAAGGAAAGAAGACATTGCAGAGGCGAGGGGAAAGGAAGGAAGGAGAACACCTATGAGCATGAGCGTGACGACCACATTGCGCGTACAGAGGGCAGCCTCCAGTCTCCTGGGTACAAACCAACAGGCGTTCATTATTACCTGTACTGAGTGCGTACTCCGCACCAGGCACAGTTCTGAGTTGGTAGATATTACGGATTTCACCCTCAAAGCAAGCCCACCCACTTGTGAGGAAGTAGTAGTATACCCTCCCATTTCAGAGAAGGAACAATTGAGGCGCAGAAGAGGTTGACGCTTTGCCTGAGGTCACACAGCTGGTAGGCATGGGGCGTCCGGTCAGGAGTCCGCACACCCGACCTCCCCCAGCCCAGGCTCGTGAACGCAGGGAGCAGGGCAATGGGGTAGGTGCCTGAGGGGGGAGTCTGTCTGGAAAGGGGCCTGAAGAGGCAAGTGATAGCAAGCCCATTCATGGAGGGGCCCCGGGGTAGGCAGGCGGGGCAGGATGCCAGCCTCACTCAGCTTTTGTCCTTCCAGCACTATTTCCCCTTCAGCCCCTGCTTGCCCTCAGCCTCCCAGGGCTGCCCCCCTACAGCTTCCTGACCACTGTGTGCCATGCCCTCACCCAGCCCCCCTGGCTGCAGCTCTCTGAGCTCTCTGGAAGACACTTGGGCTTTAGTGGCATGCTCATACGCTCATAGGCTCTGGACATGGATGGACAGACCAGAGTTCAAGTCTGGCTTTGCCACTTACCAGCTGTGTGACCCGGGACAGGAACTTAGTCTCTCAGAGCCTCAGTTTCCCCATCTGTAAAACAGGATGTTGATAATGCCACCTCCCTCAGAGTAGGTGAAGGGATCAAGGAGCGTGAGATGCTCCTGGCACCTAGGGGGTGGCCCGTGAGTGTCAGCTCCCTGGCTGGGTGAGGAGCGTCAGTCTGGCCAGAGTTTAGATGGCTCAGGGCCTTTTAAGTCCTCACCACTCAAAGCAGGATCCCCAGGCCTCACATCCCCTGGGAGCTGGTTAGAAATGCAAGCTCTCAGGACAACCCAGACCTACTGAGTCAGAACCTGCATCTTAACATAGCATTCTAGGAGATTTGTGGGTGCATTAAAGTCACTTGCAGCCTTCTGGGGGCTTGGTCACCTGCTTCCAAGCATGAAAATGGGTGAGGGGTGGAAAAAGACAGTGGGGAGGTGCAGGCTCCTGGTGGGGAGAAACACCTGAAGGGACAGCATGGCTCTCCCCTGAACAAAGAGCCCTGATTCTCAGGCCCAGAGACCAAGGCAGAGGCAGGAACACAGGGCTCCAGGCTGGCTCTGCACTCAGTGCTCGCCCGGTGCTGGGGCTCCGGCCTGTGCAGGAGGGGGAACGGTCCGGGTCTGTGGGGAAGCAGCCAGGAAACTCATCTGGTTACTGGTGGAAAAGCAATCCAGACAGGCTGCATGAGACACGCCCATTCACACACCCGCAGCATCTCCTACACACACACCCTTGCACACACAGGCACGCTTACCGTCCCATTTACACGGCCCCAGAAGGACAGTGTGCGCCCACATGGGTGTGTTGTGTGGTCCACAGGAGGCAGGGGGCGTGCTGAAGCCCCCTGCAGCAGGCCTAGGAGACCACTCTTTCCTCCTTACTGCTTTACCCTTGCTCGCACCTGCCTAAGCCCCAAATCCATCTGAGCCATGAGAAACCCAAGTCCTGCTCATCTGAGGTCGACAAGGACCCACATTTTGATTGGTCACCTGCAACATGCCTGCTGACCCCCCCCCAAGCATGAAACCTCCCACCCCAGATGGCTGGGAGAGTAAATAGCAGGGTGAAGCTTCTGACCTAAGGGTCCCCCCGGAGGCAGCAACACCGTGGAGGCTGTGCATCCAACACACCCATCTTGGACGTACACATTCACACAGAACAGGAGCCAAGCCGACCCCCTCTCCGACCATGTCGCTTCCCGACGGGCAGGGACCGCTGTGCGCCCTACCCGCAGATGGGGGCAGCTCTCACCTCTATACCTCAATGTCCGGTTCAGAAACACACACCCTACTGACCTCATTCACCACCGCGATCTGGACTGCCAGGGGCCCTAGGCTCATGCGGGCTCCTAAGAAACCCTAAAGTGTGGGGCCAGAACCTCAAGCAGGCCTAGGATGCCCAAGAAAGAAGCATAGATTAGGGGGTCAGTGGGGACTGCTGCAGGTTTTGTGATGTCATGGGTTCTGGAAAGGCCCTTGGCCCCAAAATATCTCCCCTCTGGGTCCGGAAATCCCTCCCACCCCTCCAAGAGTTCGCTGCTGGGAGAGGCTGCCCCGTGAAGCCCCGGTAGCTCCCAGCTCTGGGGAGGCTGACAGTTGGCTCGAGGGTGGGGAAAGATGGGCGGGGGAGGGCGCAGGGAGGCAGCGTGCCAAAAGCCCACCATCATCTCCCTTGGGTGCCCTGCCTGTGGGCTTGGAACTCCCGCTGGGAGGGGGCACTCTGTCCCCCAGTGCCAGGAGGTGGCTCCCTAAAAGCCAGCACCTCTCGGCCAGGGATGGGGTCCAGCAAGGGGAAGGACATGAAGCGCCCCCGCCCCACCCATGCCAGAGGAAATCAAGTCCCAACCTGACTGACCCCTTGCGGAAGGCAAGTGCTGGTGGCCAGGAGGGGGGGGTGGGAGCCCTGAGACAAGAGAGGTGGGGGACAGGAGGGGAATTAACCAGGTTCCAAAATAGCACAGTTGGTTCTGCCTCGCTTCACCCTGTGCAATGTCTGGCAGCTTCTGCTTTCGGTCTGACTCACGCCTGGTGGGGGCAGGACAGGGCGGCCGGCGGCGCGGACAGAGGCTTCAGGATGGTGACAGGCTGTCCTCTGCTCACTGCACATCGGCCCTCCTCCCCTGTGCGCCCCCCCCCGACCTGGCCTTCTGGGGACATCAACAGCAGTACAAAATCAGGGGTTCCCTTGCCTGGGTCCTGTCCCAGCTCTCACCCACCCCAGGGCCTCCCCAGTGCTGCCTGCTACCCCAGACCCCAAACTCAGCTTCGTTTCCGTCCTGCCCAGGTATGCTCCGGTGGGTACCTGGACCCCTTCTCCATCTGGGAAGCCAGAGAAGTGGCCCGACAGCCAACCTCTCCCCCCGCAGGAGCAATGGCCTCCACGGCCTGGCCCACGCACAGAGTGAGTAAGCGGCCTGCACCTGCTCTATCCCCGCTGCACGCATAGCTAGGACAGGAACACCACCAGTCTTACTCTCCAAACTCGCACAGCAGCTGGCCCACCTTTGGTTTCTGTCCTTAAACATAAGCAGCACTGTTCCCTTAACCGGGCAGAGAGAGGAACCAAGTGCCCTAGATTTTGTGCATGTTGGGCTGGGGGAGGAGCCCGTCACTCTGCTCTCCCCCGTTCGTGATCTCCCACCCACCTGTGTCCGGCTGCCTCCCCCCCACCCCCCACAGAGGTGAGACGTGGGCAGCCATCTGTACCTGCCTTATACCTCCTCCCTGGACCACAGTCGCTTCAGCTCCAACCTGAGCCACCAACAGAAAGCCTCATCATATAGTCCACCTCTTGGTCCCACGTAAACCGTGTCCGTCCTCCTCCCAGCCCTCACACCAGCATGCCAGCCCCCAAGAGCACAGCCACCCTTCTATCCAAGTG
This sequence comes from Mirounga angustirostris, assembly GCF_029215605.1. Lineage (NCBI taxonomy): Eukaryota > Metazoa > Chordata > Mammalia > Carnivora > Phocidae > Mirounga > Mirounga angustirostris. The sequence continues at coordinate 37,947,133 of NW_026991716.1, forward strand.
GGGCAGGTGCACAGTAGATGGAGGGAGAATATGTCAGAGGTCACGAGGTTGGCCCACATGGGCAGACAAACTCCTGCCACCCACCCTGGCACACGCACCCTGACCCAACCTGGAGGGGAAAGGCTGTGGGCGGCGGCTGGAGAGAGAAATCAAAGGGACGAGGATCTGGCCTGCCTGCCTGTGGCCTGATGCACCCACCGCCAGGCCCAGCACCTGCCCCGCCCTACCCCCCACCCGCCCTCCCCGCACTCCCACACCTAAGGCCTTACCTACACACCACTTCCCACTCTTAACTCTTCCCATGCCCTCAGCCCCATAAGGCTTGAGACTGCAGTGTGAGTCTGTGGGGTGGGAGCAGAAGTCAGCAGGGAGGAGGCCCTTCTCCAGGAAGCAGGCACCGGCCAGAGCCTTCACCAGGGACACAGAAGGATGCCCTTGAATAAAGCGACCCCCCCCAATTGCCCCGCGCATTGCATCCTGTTCCTCATAGGGACGTGGAGGGAGGGCACTAGAAGACAACCACGTGGCAGCCATGGGGCTAGTGGCCCCAGGAGGGGAAGAGGCAGGGGCATTGAGAGAAAGGAAAAGGAAGTCAGCAAAACCGCTACAATCACAGTCTCAGGATGCTGGGGCTGGGAGGGGACTCCGGGCTCTGTGCTCCCCAGCACATCCGTCCTGCCCTCTTGGAGAGGATGCGGCACAGAGAAGTCCACTCACTTCGGCCGGGGACTGGAAATGGCTGCCAGTGTCCGGCACATGGGAAGGACCTCATGTGCGCTGGGGCCCTCTCCTCTGCTGTGAGCACCTGGAGGGGTCCTAACAGCTTCCTCTTTTTATCCGTGGCCACAGGCACATAGTAGAAGCTCCTTAAGTCTCTGTTGAACACAATGAATGTGGCGCTGGTGACTGGCTCCCAGGACGGGGGGACAGCGTCTGCCCGGGGCAGCTGGGAGGCACGGCTTTGTGGGCATGGAAAGAAGGGAGCTGGGGAGACAGGGCTTGGCAAGACGCATGCTCCAAGGGTCAGGCCGGACTACCGGGCCTAGGTTTGGAGAGCGCAGCTGAGGCTGTCAGGGCCCCAGCCTCACCCCTTCCAGCTGCCAGCACCTTCCCCGCCCCCCCAAGCCGTGTAGGAGCCAACCAAGCCAGCCGAGCCAGCCGAGGTAGCATCCCACCTTCCCCCAGCGGCCCTTAGCCATGGGCCGACGGGAGCTAGGCAATAAGCACCCAGTTCCCCCCGCCCCACCCCCCGTCCCTGGGTCACTCTAAAACAGGTTCCACGGGGGTCCCCAGTGAGCCTGAGCCTCAGGTGCCACAGTGGTCACCCGCTCCCGAGCACACCTTGTCCTGGCTTCCTTTCCTTCCCCGTCTCACTTAGCCTGTCCCACTGCTGGTCACCTCCCAGGTAAACTCCCTGCACTCACAGCCCTGTCTCAGCCAATGGGCCCTGACGAGGCAGTCAGGGCCTGAAACTGAGCAGCTAACTCTAGAGCTTAGAAAGAAAGGCCAGTAAAAGGGCCAGAGTTAGAAGGGGGCTGGCCATCCCGTGGAGAAGCTGCGGGGCGGGTGCGTACAAACCCAGTCGCTGGGGGAGACGGGACAACGGTCAAGCACGTACCTAGAACTTTCCCACCCGTTAGAGGTAAGACCGCCCCCAGAAGAAGAGCTGACAAGATGGACAGAAGCAACAAGGACGAGCCAGGGTTGAACTTTATGTGGTGAAGAAGCCCCCATTCCAGCGGGGTGATGGCAACCATGAGGTTACTGGTGGCAAATGCCAAGAGGACTAGAGACCAGCAGTGCCTCCCGACCCCAGGCTGCATTGAGGAGAGAACTCAAGAACCCCGGCATTCTAGAACCTTAGCACGCCCATTCATTCCATAGCACGGCTGTTACGCTCCATGTGAAGGACTAGGCACTGAGGACACCAAGGGCAGCCACTTGATTCCACACCAAGAACATACGTTTTAAAGCAGGTGGAGCTGAATATTCCAGATGTGTCGCTTATTGTCTGTGTGTCCTTCAGCAACTCACTTAACTTCCCAGGCTCTTACTATCCTCATGTGTAAAATGCAGAAAATGGCCATCTTGGAGAATTTCTGTAAGGATTCAATGTAAAGCACCTAATATAAGTGTTCAATAAATATTTGACGAATGGATGGATGCATGCGTGCATGGATGGATATAACGGATGGGTGCATACATGGATAGTAGATGGGTGTTTGAAAGGAGACAGAAAAGACACAAGAGTTGTCTGCAGTCTGATTCCCATCTGGGTCCATATCCTTTCTACTAAATTTAATAACAAGAACATGAAAGCCCATCACTCTCTAATTTATCTGTTAGAGAAATCCGTATCTCCATTTATCAGGCTGACAAAAGAAAAGTAAGATCCTCCTCAGGAGACTTAGCCACACTATTGGGGGCGGGTCATTCTCTGAAGGGTACAGGGAGCTATGTCAGAACAGGGGGCATCCTCCTGGCTCAGTCTTCATCACGCCAGGCCCCTGTGAGGTCCCGCCAGGCCCGTAGCCCCCTCCTCAAAGGCCCAATTCCAGGGAAGCCGGGTCAGGGGCTAGGGACAGGGAGGGGAAGCCAGACAAAGCAGGGCAGGGGGAGCAGGCCAGGATGGCAGGCAGAGGAAGCCAAGAACAGAGTATGGACGTGTGGGAGGGGGTGAGCAGGAATCGGACAGAAGGGGCTGAAGAGCAGAGAGAAGGGTTTATTGTCTCTGGAGAAACAGAGAAAGAAAACAGCCCTGAGAGAACAAGGGAGTGGAAACAAAATGGACTGTGCAACAAAGAAAAGTCGCTCCCTGCTCCGTCACCCCCAGTGGCGCCCCACTGTCCGCCAGACAAAGTTCGCCAAACTCCCTACCAGGCCTCAAGGCATCCAGAATGCCCTCCCTACCCAGCCCCGGGCTGAGCTGAGGAGGCCTCCTCGCTCCTCCCCAACACCGTCTGGGCCTCCAGCTGCTCCCCCTGCCCCATCCCCCTTCCACAGAATGTCCAACCCCCACTGGTGTCCAGAAGCCCATAGACGTGTCCACTCGGATGGAGATGTGTTGGCTGATTGGCAGGAATGGCACAAATGGAGAAAGATGAGCCCCAGCGGAGTGGGGAGGAAGACAAGGCTCTGGGGCAGGGTGGGAAGGGAGCTGGCTTCAGTGTCCCCTTCCAGTTTCTCTCTCCCCCACCTGTCCCCATGGCCCAGCCATGGCCTTGCACAATCTTGTGGTCACTGCAGAATGCCCAGTCCATTTTTAAGAGGGCCGAGGTGGCACCAAAGGAGGGGACCAGGCCCCATGCCCAGGACGACAGGGGACAAGGAGGGTGGGCTGAGAAAAGGGAGAAGTTTCAGCTCTGCCCAGCCCCAGGGGTGGGGCTCGTGGGGTAGAGGTGAGCCCAGAAAGTGAGAATGGGACAGACCCCATAAGAGTGGTGTCTGGGCACCTGCCATCTTGCCCTGAGGGGCACGGGCATGAGGCAGAAGCGGGACCCCCCTCACAGCCTAGAGCCAGTCTGCCCCTCTGCAGGCCGCCTGGCCTCAGGTCCCTTTGGGCTGGGAAACCTGAGGAGATGGGGCAGCTCAGGATGGACTCTCAGAATAGAAGCAACTGGAAGCCGTGGCACCCTGCCTCCAGGGGCATCTAGATTGGGAAAGGGGGGCTTCCTCACCAGTCTGTGGAGCAGAGGAAAAGTGCGAGGGTCCAGGCCCCAGCCCTCACCACACCTCATCTCTACATTCCTGTGCCCTCGCAAGACGCACAGGAGATATACAATGCAGGTGGAGCAGGGAAACTGAGGCACAGAGCTGCCTTCCAGCTCTGGAGACCTGCTCTGCCCACTCAGCCCCCTACATCGTCCTTGAAAATTAACTACCACACTTTTCACAAGCACACGGAGATTCTAGACCCTAACATTCCTGGGCCCCCTTCCACCCTGGGAACATATACTTTCTGGAAGTGGCCTGCCACAGCCCCCAAAGTTGGGCTGTGAAAAGAAGAAGGCCTGCCTTTTTCTGAACCCTAAAGTGGGAGTAAGCGGTGTAGAGAGCCCAGACTCTGGCCCCAAGGCTGCCTGGGCTCAACCCCGAGCTCCACCGCCTGGTAGCTGTGTGACCTTGGGCAAGTCACTGATGCCTCTCAATGCCACGGTTTCCCAACACCAATGGGGGGCTAATGCTCCCTGCTCTGGTACCTCACACTTGAGGACAGGAACAAATGTATTCATCTGGTTCCTCAAGTAGCTGGATGGTCCCCGCCCCTCCACTCAGGACACGCTCATCACCCTGATCACTGGGCCTCCTGCCTCCCCACCAGGGGCTGCTGAGGAACTGAGGAGCCACTGCTGTTGACAGAGCTGGTGCCAGCCCACGGCGGGCACAGAGCCCAGGCGTACAATGGGGCTGTGTGTACACCCAGCGTTGCCCGGGAGCAGAGCTGGGCAGGCCGGCATCTGGGGTCAGGCCAGGAATTCATTTCCCTGGAGAGGGCCTCCCCACCCCTCCCAGGCTGCACAGCCCCACTGGGGGGTGGGTAGGGAGGCAGGCACCACCCACTCCCTCAATGAGCCCAGGCAGTGGAATGGGGACATGCTCAGTGCCTGGCACTGGGGAATTAGGGAGTCCTGGATCCAGCTGCCCCACTGGGCTGCTCACTTGTGAGGCATTTCGGACCCATTACATAATGTGGGACTGTGACCTCCGCTGTGGGCAAAGGAAGGTAGTCTGCGGGGCCAGGAGGAGGTACAAGAAAAGTCTGCTGAGACCCTCTCCCCAGAAAGAGAGCCTCAATCCCAACCCCCGACCCGCCCTCCCCCCGCCCATCTTGCTGGGGCCCTGGGCTCAGCACCAAGGCCCCGGGTGACCCAGGGGAGAGAAGCCGGCTCACTCCCCAGGGGAATGAGTCACCAGCAGGCTGAAGCTGAGACAGCAGGGATGGTGGGCAGGTGGAGCCTCTCCTCTCCCCTCCCTGGCAGGTCTTCTCAAGCTGGAAAACCACTGGGCTGGTACGGGGTAATGACTACAGCATCCCAGCCGGGGCCCCTGCAGGCTACTTCCTCTGCTTAGGGGATTACCTAGTGCCTGGAATTGAGGCCTAGATGCCCTCCTGGTCCCCACACTGACTCCTGTAGCTACAGGTACAGATAACTCGTGAAACCCCTGAGAGGGGTGTCAGACTGCAGATCAAGGCGGTTCCCTCCCCCTGACGTGGGAGCAGGGGGAGCACAGGCCTCTGGCGGGTAGGTGGGGGGGGCAGAGGGGAAGGAAGGAAGCCAGGCCACCCCATCCCTCAGGTCCTGGCCAAAATGCAGAGACTGAAGGGCTCCTTTGCATGAAATCACTGTCCATTCTCCTCAGAGCCCTGGCAGCTCCAGGCAATAGGAGATAATCGCCCTTGCTCCCTCCTGCCTCCATTCACACACCACCCCCCCACGCCCAGGCACGAAGGACACAAATATGTGCCCTATGGGCGGCCACCCACACTCCCAGAAGGTCACACACAGAAGTCGCGGTGGCAGCTGCAGCCCAGAGGACACAGTCAGATGCCCCCCTTCCTCTCACACCCACAGGCCCCCACGTCCCCAGCCAAGCCCCAGCTCCAGCATATCATAGCCTGGGGGCCCCATTCAGAGCGCTGCGGCACCCCATCTTTCAACTCAGGAGAACCTGAGGGGGCTCCTGCCTGGGGAGAGGAAGAGGACCTTCAGTAGCCAGGCCCACTTCATGGAGCTGAGTGTGTGTGTGTGTGTGTGTGTGCGTGTGCGTGCACGCATGTGCAAGCTGCCCTGAGAACAGAGGCTGGGCGCCAGAAGGGACCTTCTGAAGCTGAGCCCATCACCCTCCTTTTATCAATGGTCAAACTGGGGCTCCGACTGAGGAAGTGTCTTTGTTCAAGCTTCTGAGCACGGCTGAGCCTGGACCCCAGGGCTGGGGCAGCTTCGGGCTGGTCAAAGAAGCAGGGGACAGAGAAGACGGAGCGAGGGCCAGAAGGAAGAGGAAGGGGTAGGGGAGGTTCTGCCACCACAGGAGGGGGACCGCTTTTCTGGGACACTGCACTGGTACCACTTCATTCATTCTGAAGTATTTCTTGAGCACCTACTATGTGCCAGTGCTGGGCCAGGGGCCCTTCTGCCCCATCTCAGCCCTCGCTCCCTCCCGTGAGATTTTGCTTCTGGGGTTGAGGGTTGTCTTCAAGGCACCCCTGTCCTGCAGGCAGCCAGGCCAGGGCAATGCTCAAAGCTCGCCCCAGGGAAGCAGCCAGGCAGCCCCCTCCGTGCCCCCACGCCCCATGGGGAGCCCCAGCACTCTCTGCACACCAGTGCCCACGGCATGCCGGAACCCCCCTGCACAGGTCACTTCCAAGATTCAATGCCCATCAGATGACAAGAAGCCTGGGAAGTCACCCACCAGAGATTCCGGGGCTGTTTCTAGCAGCAGAACCCTGTTTTCAGATAAAATGTACCTAGATCTTTGATATGTCAACCTCGAAAATGAAGTAGCTCTGTGGGGATGGGGGAGGGCCAGACCACCTGGCCTCTAGTTGGGGGCCTCCCCACCCCATGAGTTCAAATAGTCTCCAAATCGCTCCCTGGGGTTGGGAGGAAGAGCCTCAAAACCAGCTTTCTCTGCATTACGGAAGCCCAGGGGAAGCCAGTGATGTGTGCAGATCATCACATAGCTGAAGGAGAGCCAGGATCACAGGCCCCCTTCTCCAAGCCTCGAGGTCACACTCTCTTCCCTGACTCCCCAGGCAATGGTACCACATCCCTCTCATGAGAAAGGGCCACAGCAACACACCCCACCTGGCACACACTCTCACGGGTCTGGCTCCCACAGGGGGCCCAGCAAGAATTCTATGGCCTATTATCATCTCTGTCTTGTAGGGAAAGAAATGGACGTTCACAAAGGTTAAGCGACTCATGGAACCCATGAAGCATAAAGCCCATGTTCCAACCCACCTCTCTGCTCTCCGCCCCTGACTACAGCCTTACAGAAGTCGCTATCACAATGCCTGTGTATAACCCCTCCCTCTGAGCCCCATCCCCAGCCTCACGTCACTCAGAGAAAAGCTGAGAAGCCTCCTACCCAACTCATTCTGACATCCAAAGAGGGCACACACAGAGCTTCTCATAATGAGAAGCTCATACTAATAACAATTCTCAAAAGTAATAAGAATGCCACTACCTCCTTACATATAGCACTTACTATTCAGCATTTCATATGTTCTTATCTTAATCCTCAAAACACTAGACTCCCATCCTTATCCCACAGATAAGGAAACTGAGGTACAAAGAGGTGGATGACTTGCCCAAGGTCACCCAGCTAGGCAGAAGCAAAGCCAGGACTGGGCCCCAGGCAGTCCACTCCTCCCCTATAACGTCTGCTGGCTCCTCCTTTGGTGGGGGCTACAACAGGGGCCCAAGCTGGGGGCTTCCCCCCTCCTCTGAGGCCCCTCTCTGCAGGGGTCAGAAGCCAACTGGAATGTCCGAGCGGTGGGCCTGGGAAAGCCTACCCGATGAGCACTCATCCCCCACCCCAGCCAGAGGAGCTGGAGCTGGAAGGATGAGACAGTGCGAGAGCAGTCAAGGCACAAGCACAAATAGGACACCAACTGCATGCCCGGCTTCAAGTCGTGACAGGTGCGGGAAGCAGAAGACTCTCTTCTCTCTCCCCAGTCCCCAGCAATGCCCAAAGGGGTCGCCTCTGCACCCCTACCCCCTTCAGTACTAGCTGCACCAGATGTTGGCAACACTTAGAAACAGGGCTAAAAATAGACTCTGTAAATGAGTCAGTGCTAAGAATAACTTGGGCAAACAGCCCTCTGGGAGAGGACACTCAGCCAGGGAGGCACCGTCTCCTCCCATCACCCAGGCCCTATCTGGCCCATCTCCTGGCCTTTCCCTCAGAGCCCACCACCGTCCACACAGGACCTAGGGGATCTATACCCCAACTGCTGGGTTGACGGGAGACACGGGTGCGCTCACATGTCCTCCCACCCGACAGGCCAGGTGGCCAGCCGCCCTAGGTGAATGGCGGGGGGTACCAAGGAGCAGGCAGGGCTGGAGAAGGCCACCCTGCTTAAGACAGAGCTGCGCTGAGGCCCTGAGATGTTTGACCTTCTCTCCCCAACTTGAACATCAACTCCCCCACAGGAAAGTAGGAAACGGTGCCCCAGGTCCCACCCCTCCTGTCTCACCTGCAGAATGGGTCCCAGAAGCAGCCAGAACGGCCCACCTCGTAAGTGATGGGGGTGGGGGACCTCGGAGGGATGGCAGCACCATAAAGGGCAGATAGCAAGCGTGGGGGTGGAGACGGAACTTAGGAGGGCGAATGTGCTAGATCCCACAGCTGGAGGTCTCCCCCGTTTTTTCCATGTTCTTCTCTCATTGCCCCTCAGAAACGATAAGAAGAGTTAGACTCAACGGCATCTGTACATGAATTGAAAACGAATAGAGCACATTCACATACAGTGTCGGAGCCGAGCCTCTCAATAACTCCAGATGATAAACCAAGTGATGAGTTTCCTGACACAGTTGAGGAGACCGGGACTCAGAAAACCCAATTAACTTGCCAGGGCGCCCCCAGCTGGGATGCAGCCTAATATTGCCATCCATTAGCCGGGTAAGTAGCTCCCCAGAGCCTGTGTGCTGGGCACAGCCCCATGTCCCATCAATGAATGCCCAGAGGGAATAGGACACCCTCTAATCCTGCTGGCAGCCAGAGGGAAGGGGCCAGAAAAAGGTGAGGAGCCTTCAGGAAGGGAGTGGCACGACGTACAACATTTCTCTGAGAAGAATGGAGGAAGGAGGGGAAGGCGGGGATGTCCTGGGCAGAGCACTGGCCATGAAGGCAGGAGCCCTGGGATCTAGTCCCAGGTTTATCAGAGATAACTGCATGATCTGGGGAAATCATTTCCTAGGTTTCACTCCAGGTCTGGAAAATGGAGCTTTGAACACCAGGCCTTTGAGATACCCTACAGTATATCACAACCACATACTGGAGGTACACAATGAGTATCAGCATATCAAAGCCTCTGACAAGTCCTACAGCAAAGAAAACCATTTGGGTTGGTTTCGTCTTTTTAAAAAAATTTTATTAAAATTCAATTAATTAACATAGAGTGTATTATTAGTTTCAGGGATAGATTTCAGTGATTCATCAGTTGCATATAACAGCCAGTGCTCATTACATCACGTGTCCTCCTTAATGCCCATCACCCAGTCACCTCATCCCACTACCCACCTCCCCTCCAGCAATCCTCAGTTTGTTCCCTATAGTTAAGAGTCTCTTATGGGTTGTCTCCCTCTCCGATGTCATCTTATTTTATTTTTCCCTCCCTTCCCCTATGATCCTCTGTTTTGTTTCTTAAATTCCACATATAAGTGAAATCATATGATAATTATCTTTTTCTAATTGACTTATTTCTCTTCCATTTTGCTTTTTTTGACTCCTCCTCTCCTACCTGCTTGACCACCAAACCCTTCCACAGAACACACCTGGGAGAATTGGGGTCCCCTGGAGTAGATTTGGGGTCACCAATTCAAATGCCTATAAAAGCCAGCAGGAAACATGAAAGCTTGAAGCAGGCCCAAACAAAATGCATCAGGACTTTGCAGTTAGCAGCAAGCCCCTCAAAATTCCTAGTGGCTCTGGGGTTTCAGGGAGTTTGGCACTTCTGTTTTATGAAGGTCTCCCTCAGAACCCACTCAGGGTTTCATCCTGACTGATCCTCAACAGTCCTGTTGAGAGGGGCAAGTGAAGGAGAGCAAAACATGTCACTTTGGCATACTGATTATTTTGAATTAAAGTTACTTAAGAGACAGCAGGTACAAGAAGAACACTCTGCCCCTCCTTTGTGCCCCTGAGAGCAGGAAATAAATCTCCCACCTGAAAGGTACCTTCCCTGTACCAAGAGGTAGAGACACACCCTTATCACCAGAAATAGGGAATTCGGGGCCCAGAAGGCTGTATAAACAACCCTTGTTACTTCTTCTTTTTTTTTTTTTTTTCTTAATTTTTTAAAGATTTATTTGAGACAGAGAGAGCAAGAGCAGGGAGAGGGGTAGAGGGAGAGGCAGACTCCCTGCTGAACAAGGAGCCCAATTCCGGACTCGATCCCGGAAATCATGACCTGAGCTGAAGGCAGACGCTTAACCCACTGAGCCACCCAGGTGCCCTTGTTACTTCTTTATTAATTAGCTACCCCAAGCCCAAACCCCTTTGTTTTCTTAATTCTTCACAAATGTATTATTTCTTTGTCTAAATGGCACAAACGCTGCCTGCTTCATTCACTTGTTTGAGCCTCATATTTTGGGGGCTCCTGTACATACAAAATTAAATTTGTTTTTCTCCTGTTAATCTATCTTATGTCAATTTAATTATTAGACCAGCCAAAGAACCTAGAAGGGAAGAAGGTAAAAGTTTTCCTCCCCTACAGTTTTGGTGTCCAACATGGGGCTCTTTGCTGGCTGGACAATGCTCACTCCGGGAACAGCTGAGAGATTCTGGGACCTCTCCCAGGAGCCAGCAGAAGGTAAAAATTTCTTAACCACGTCAGTCCCCCAGATCTCTGCCTGCTGGATCTGGTGAAAGCAAGAATGGTAAGTCCTTTTCTTTTCTAAATTTAGATTGGGCAAATATTTGTGTCAACTAGTTCCTTGGGTATAGGGACTCTAGTAAAAATGTGTTATAAATACTTTTGTTTTCTATTGATCCTCTGACAATCAGAGATTGTCACTGTCTTCTCCTGTCTCTGTCTTGTGTCGTTTGTCATTCGGAGAAGAACCAGAGGTCTCCTTTCCTTTCGTCTTATTCTACGTCCTGAGAGCTTGGCTTTGGGATCCGTGAGAATATTCTCTCTGGTCTTCACCAGTAGGAAGGCACATGTCCCGTCATATGTTTGATGGCCAGTTGAATAGACTGGGGTTCCAAGACACCAAGCCACAGCAGCATTCTCTTTGTCTGACAATGCCAACCCTCAGAGGAATCTGTCATAAGAGGGTCCCAATCCAACAAAGGCCTTTGTCGTCTCAACCTGCACTGTCTTGGTAGTGCTGGAGAAGTCTCATTCCAGTAGCACCCACCCGGGCTCACAAATTAGCAGGTCTGTAACTGGAGACATCTAATGTTCCCATGAAAGACCATGGAGATGCCATTTTTACTACACCGTTATTGCCACCTATGATGACAAAGGTCTGCTTTCTTAGACTAACACTGGGTGAACTTCTTGGCTCTTGCAAGGGTTGCATCTTTTGCACCTTCTTTAGGAACACCACTAATGCCCAGGGTTAAGCCATTAAAAGGCTTATTGGTTCGAGTCACTATTAAGATTAATATAAGATCCTCCTTGTCAATGACTATGGATTCTTTGAATTGGACAAACTTTTATATTCACATACACACAAAAACTGAGAGCTCTCATTCTAAATAATTATCTTATTGGTACCTATGGAAAGATCAAATTAAAAAGAAGACACGAAGGCATAGGGTGGCTAGCCTGAAGGACTTTTCAACAAGATGAAATTACAAAGCCCCTTTTGTCTCCACTTTGAGAAGATCCTACCAAATTTAAAGAAGAGTTAGAAAGATGAGTGGTCACTCACAACCCCACTCCCAGGGACCTCGACTGGCTGCTAAGGAGCATTCTCCCCACCCGTGATTACACTATAGTTATCAGACAAGCCAGATGGCCTCCCTGGGGAAAAGCACCCCTCCCCCTCTTCACAGAGAAAACAGATGACTAGAAATTCTCCCAGGCCCTCCTGAAATGATCAGGAAATGAATCAGCTGGAGGCCGATGTTCAATAATAGGAACAATAATAGAGGCTTTCCCCCCTAAGGTGAAGTGGTCCAAGAAGGCCTTTGTTAAACGCTTCAGATAGACTTTCAGACTCTCTAGGATGTAGACATTTTCCCATCTCAGTTGGAAATCTCCCTGATACAAAGAAGCAAATTTAGTTGGATGGGCAGGTCAGTCCCTTGATATTCAGGCCACAATCCAGTTCTTAGGGAACTGGAAATGACCGTCTTTGTCTTGCAAATCTCTACAAAGCCAGAAATGTGGGTCTAGACACACTTCGAATCCCACCTATCTTTACCAATCCCCAAACCTCATTTTCTCATCTCAGAATGCCTACAGATATTGTAAAAGATGAGGACATTGGAAACAGAGTTATCCTGCACTTAAGAAAAAGTAGGAAAGGGGCGCCTGGGTGGCTCAGTCGTTAAGCGTCTGCCTTCGGCTCAGGTCATGATCCCAGGGTCCTGGGATGGAGCCCCACATCGGGCTCCCTGCTCTGCGGGAGGCCTGCTTCTCCCTCTCCCACTCCCCCTGCTTGTGTTCCCTCTCTCGCTGTGTCTCTGTCAAATAAATAAATTTAAAAATTTTAAAAAGTAGGAAAAATATAAATAGGAATTACTCTAGATCTCTGAAAAGAAGCAAATATACCCCCAAAACTCCTTGGAAAAGACTTAGATCCTTTCTCTGTACCTTTGTAATATGGATTTTCTGCTCCCATCTTCTCTAGGACTTAAGAGCTGTTCTTTGAAGTGCAAACTTTTAGGGAGAAGTTTTTCATCGGCAGAGAAAAAAGGAACAATTTGAAAATTGGGCTAATGCAAAATCTTGTGTTTTGCCCACAAATGTCCTTTTAAAAAAGCTTTAGCCGGGCGCCTGGGTGGCTGAGTTGGTTAAGCAACTGCCTTCTGCTCAGGTCATAATCCCAGGGTCCTGGCATTGAGCCCCGCATCGGTCTTAGTGGGGAGCCTGCTTCTCCCTCTGCCTGCCGCTCCCCCTGCTTGTGCTCTCTCTCTATGACAAATAAATACACTCTTAATAAATGAATAAATAAATAAAATAAATAAATAAAAAGTAAAAAAGCTTTAGCCATCTGAATGGGGAAGCTTAACTTGTTCCAACTGCCGGAAACGCAATTTGGATCCAACTGTTCTATAAACTTGTGAGTTTTGTATTATTGCACCTGACTCCCAGCTAAAATTTTATTTTATTTTATTTTATTTTTTAAAGATTTTATTTATTTATTCATAAGAGACAGAGAGAGAGAGAGAGGCAGAGGGAGAAGCAGGCTCCCCTCTGAGCAGGGAGCCCGATGTGGGACTCGATCCCAGGACCCTGGGATCATGACCTGAGTCGAAGGCAGACGCTTAACCATCTGAGCCACCCAGGCACCCTCCCAGCTAAAATTTTAGAATGATGGCTATAAAGTCTCTGTGTTTGTGTCTCTCTGTATATTTACATGTGTCTATGTGTATGCTGTAGATACATGATATTTTTCTACCTCCAGATGGTATTGCCAAAATTAATCTGTAAAAGAGCTCTACTGAGTTGGGGAGCAAGCACTTCCAAGGACAGAGAATACTAAAACTCAGAAATATGAAAACTAAACCAAATTTTTTTTTAGGTTCACACTGATCTGGGATAATCTTGGGAACTAAAAGCTTGTTAAAGCTTGTTGGTTTAATTAAAATAGATGTGACTTCAGAGTTATGAGCATTAATTATGATGCAAACATATAACTTTTACTCTACCATGGTTTACTGGTCAAGTAAGTTTATGTTTTCCGTTACAAAATTTGTCAGCGAGAAAAATAGCTTTGGATGATGTCTGATTTTGTCTAATGTCTCGTGAAGTTTTTGTGGGTAATCTAAATGTAATGTTTAAAACAGGTAATTTAGATAGATGAATGGGATAAGAATGTTTACACAAACTTTTTTTAATAACTTTTTTTACTTACACTTTTCAACAATAATTGTGTTTTATAGTATGTCAACTTCTTAAAAAATTATTTATTTGTCAGGGAATGAGAGCACAAGCAGGGGGAGCAGCAGGCAGAGGGAGAGGGAGAAGCAGACTCCCCACTGAGCAGGGAGCCCCATGAGGGACTTGATCCCAGGACCCTGGGGTCATGACCCGAGACGAAGGCAGACATTTAATGGACTGAGCCACCCAGGCGTCCTAGTATGTCTACTTTAAAAATAGTTTCCCAAATCTTTTGATAACTTCCACCATTAGTTCTGCTAAGTTAAATAACAGAAATTCATTGAATATCAATATCCTTTCCAAGTAAGATAAAATATTAAACATTAATTACTGAACATAAGTTTACCTAATTTTGTCTAAAGATATTTCAGTCTGTTAAACATGTCTTGGCCACATTAAAAGATTGTACGATTAAGGGGCACCTGGGTGGCTCAGTCGTTCGGCATCTGCCTTCGGCTCAAGTCAAAATCCCAGGGTCCTGGGATCAGGACTCCCTGCTCAGTGGGATGCCTGCTTCTCCCTCTCCCACTCCCCCTGCTTGTGTTCCTGTTCTCGCTGTATCTCTCTCTGTCAAATAAATAAATAAAATCTTAAAAAAAAAAAAGGATTGTACTATTTAAAAACACACATGCTTCTAGAAATTTTAAGATGTATCTATAAATTTGCCAATTTATAGACTGCTGGTGTAACATACAATTCACCATTGTTTACTTGTTCGTTTTCACTGTAAGTTAAAAAAAATTTTTTTTAAAGATTTTATTTATTTATTTGACAGAGAGAGACAAAGCGAAAGAGGAAACACAAGCAGAGGGAGTGGGAATGGGAGAAGCAGGCTTCCCGCGGAGCAGGGACCCCGAAGCAGGGCTCGATCCCAGGACCCTGGGATCATGACCTGAGCCGAAGGCAGACGCTTAAGGACTGAGCCACTCAGGTGCCCTATAAGTTAAAAATTTTAAGGGTTAAACATTTTATTTTTATTTTTTTAAAGATTTTATTTATTTATTTGAGAGAGAGAATGAGATAGAGAGAGCATGAGAGGGGGGAGGGTCAGAGGGAGAAGCAGACTCCCTGCTGAGCAGGGAGCCCGATGCAGGACTCGATCCAGGGACTCGATCCAGGGACTCGATCCAGGGACTCGATCCCAGGACTCCAGGATCACAACCTGAGCCGAAGGCAGTCACTTAACCAACTGAGTCACCCAGGCTCCCCTAAGGGTTAAACATTTTAATTAATATATGTAATCACTACTACTAGAAATAGTAAGGGAAACAACTCTATGCAAAAAAAGTAGGGTGTGGGTTTTTTGGTTAGAAGAAGGTATGAGGTATGAAGATACATTTTTTAAAAAATTAAAGAAAGGGAGAGAGTGAGAGAATTTTACCTTGTGTGACCAATCTGGCTAAAATCAAATTATTACTAGAAGGGTTTTAAAAACTAAGTTTCAATATCAATAGTTTGGCTATTATAAAACTAAAACTGCTAAAAGGACAAAGTTTTCTTGGACTATTGGTCTGCTCCTGATAAGAGATTATAAAAGGACTTTTCCCTTTTTTTTTTTTTTAAGTCTTTTTTTTTCCCCTCTCTGCCCCTCCTTTTTTTTAACCTTTTGAGTTTGTCTTTATTATCAGGCCTTTGATTACTTAAGAAAACTAAGTCTTCTCAATATTAAAAGAGCTAAGTTTTGCTCACAACTATAGAAACTTCTCTATTTGCCTTTTATTGTTGGGGCACCTGGGTGGCTCAGTTGTTAAGCGTCTGCCTTCGGCTCAGGTCATGATCCCAGGGTCCTGGGATTGAGCCCCACATTGGGCTCCTGCTCAGCCGGAAGCCTGCTTCTCCCTCTGCCACTCCCCCTGCTTGTGTTCCCTCTCTCACTGTCTCTCTCTTTCTCTCTGTCAAATAAATAAATAAAATCTTAAAAAAAATAAAATAAAATATTTTATTGTCACTTTGGTTAAATAGATAAGTATTGTTTCATTATGATCTATATCTTTTTAGTAAGCATTCTTTTTAATATTGTTTGACAAACTTCCCCCAAATCAAATTCTAAATAAAGACCTTTTGACCTCAAACTAACTTTGGGATTTTTCCAGAGGGTCTCTGGAACATCTAAAAAGATTTGTCCTTTCTCCTTTTTCAAAACAAACAAAAACAATAACAAAACTTAAAAAGGTGGTGGGAGGGAATTTTAAACTAATTAGACCTATTGCTATGTTAAATCACATGGGAAGCACTGTCAAAGAAAGCTAATATTAAGTCTTCGTTATCTTGTATTTGTATAGATACATGTTGTAAGTGTTCCAGAAATTGTATAAAAGTCCTAGAAATCTGGTATGTCCTAATATAATCTTATCACTTGTAATTCTAGTTATTATCATAAAATGTATGTCACAGAAATAATCAATTATCCTTGTCAATAACATTGTAATGAGCTTTCATCAGATCTTTAACTGTATTAAGTCTTTTGTCAATTATATAAGTTCTTGTTTTACTCTGACACTTTTACAAAAGTGTTTCATCTTCAGAAAGAGTCGAGGAAAGGACTCCGACAAGTACTCTAGAATACGGATTTCTGGTAACTTTCAGGACATACCACTGAATGGGCAAAACCTGGCAGAACTCTAAGGAAAAAACTGGATTCATAAAACTATTAACAAAAGGTCAATATCAACAAAACTTAATTACATGAAACTGAGTTAACTGATAGAGATGATTATAATTTTTATGACTTTTTATTTAAAACACTGTTGGATCTGTAATATTTAATTTTTTCCAGATTAAAAAAATTTTCTCTCTTAAGAAAACCATGACTTGGGGTACCTTGGTGGCTCACTAGATTAAGCGTCTGCCTTGGGCTTGGGTCATGATCCCAGGGTCCTGGGATGGAGCCCTGCATCAGGCTCCCTGCTTGGTGGGGAGACCCACTCCCCCTACTTGTGCTCTCTCTCTCTCTCTCTCAAATAAATAAATGAAATCTTTAATAAATAAATAAATAAACAAGAAAACCATGACTTACAGCAATTTGGTAAATTATACCTTTGTAAGTAGAATTGAAACATTTACCTTTTTCTCCCTACCTGATGCCTCCAGAATTTGAAAACTCTTAGTGAGTATTCCTATTTTCATGGCAATATAGTTATTTACACAAGTTCAACAAACATCTATTCTCCTAAATACAGGACACAACTGGAAATGTTGGCTATATTACCAAGGCTTTGACTGGGAGACATGCATTGACTCCGATATGGCCAGACAGCTTCAAGGAACTAAGGTTGACTTTATGGAGCCAATAAAGCCCCTTGGAAAAATCAGCCTGCTACCTTGCTTACAGGCTTCCCCAGCAGCCTCACCAGGTGAGTAAGGAAGGTCACTTCCTGGCAGGCGCAGAAACCTCAGGATATTTTGGGGATTTGGGGAAAAGAGGAATTAACCTAAATCTAGAGTTATTGCAGGTAAAACCCGATGACAAGTCCTTGGCTCCACTTCCTAACCTCAAGAGACTTTTAAAAGTCCAATCTGAGATTCCTTATGAAAAGTTCCAACAGAGAAGATGAAAAGATTCTATACAGTCAGTTGCAAGTTCTTGCTGCATTTCTATAAATAGTAAGTTAAGTTTATTCAAACTAAACCATTTTGCAAACAAATTAGTCTTACTTTGATGACCTTTGGTAGTCATGGGGTTAACTGTAGAGAAAAAAAATTGTTTCAATGAAAAATGATAGTACATTCTTTTGGATATCAGATTCTAGTGCTGGTAACTGTCAATGAAGTTTTCTTTTCTACCTGTTTCCTCCAATACTTGGCTACAACTCTCCAAACTAACGCTCCCAATGTTCTTCCACTCTCAACGTAGTCACCAAGAACAAAAGCTGCCCTTTTTGGGATGCCTGGGTGGCTCAGTCGGTTAAGCGTCTGCCTTCAGCTCAGGTCACGATCCCAGGGTCCTGGGATTGAGTCCCTCATGGGGCTTCTTGCTCAGCAGGGAGCCTGCTTCTCCCTCTGTCTGCCACTCCCCCTGCTTGTGCTCTCTCTGTCTCTCTCTCTCTGACAAATAAATAAAATCTTAAAAAAAAAAAAGCTGCCCTTTTCCCTGAAGCCCTACAGAGTGTGAACAACTTGAGGGAAACTTCAGAGAAATCACCACAACTGCTCATGCACAGGCAATCTTCATGCCTGTTGCTGTGTGGGCCACTCGGAAAAGATCACCAGAGATATTCCAACTGCAAACCACGAAGATCTGGCAGATTGCCCCTGTCTGCCCTCACTCCGTCTGAAGATGCCTTGAGCCTGACATCTCGAAACCTTCTCAACCGGCTGCCTTCAGAATTCAGAAACTGGGATTGTAGTCGGCTCTGGTCACTCACCCTTGGTTTTCTTTTCTTTTCTTTCCATAAAAATGCCTTATTAAATACCTGATTTCTCACACGATATAGGCTTTACTTTAGGAGCCCAGGTGCGTCACTACCTCCTACAATGAAACACAACTGTTTAACTGAACTAACCTATTTTCAAGATTAATTCAATGACATAATGGAGCACTTTACCAGCTCAGCTTCTAGACTTCAGGTAAAACTAAAGGGTAACAAGACATCCCACCCCAAAACATGCTGCTTTAGCATATTGATTATTTTGAATTAAAGTTACTGAAGAGACAGCAGGTACAAGAAGGACACACTGCCCCTCCTCTGTCCCCCTGAGAGCAGGAAATAAATCTCCCACCTGAAAGGTACCCTCCCTGTACCAGGAGGCAGAGAGACATCCTTATCACCAGAAAAAGGGAATTCAGGGCCCAGAAGGCTGTATAAACAACCCTTGTTACTTCTTTACTAATTAGCTGCCCCAAGCCCAAACCCCTTTCTGTTGTCAGTTCTTCACAAATGTATTGTTTCTTTGTCTGAATGGCATAAAAGCTGCCTGCTTTGGTCACCTCTTGGAGCTTCATATCTTTGGTGATCTTGTACATACAAAATTAAATTTGTTTTCCTTCGGTCAATCTGTCTTATGTCGATTTAATTATTAGGCCAGCCAAAGAACCTAGAAGGGAAGGAGGGAAAAGTTTTCCTCCCCTACATGAGGAAGGGATCAGTAGCAGACAGCTGGCCCAGGTCATGCAGTAGGTTACTGCTGTGGGCAGGAGAGATGATGAAGCAGATTGTACTTACTGGGCCCTTATTATGGGCAGCAGGTCACCTGCATTGTCTCCTATAATTCTTACAACAACACTTGAGTAAAGCGCTGATGTTATCCCCATCTCTCAGAGCAAGAAGCTAATAGTCAAAGAGATTCAGTCACTTGTGTCCAAGGTCACACAGCCAGTCAGTGGTACCGCCCAGATTTCAACCCTGGCAACCTGAATACAGAACTCACAGCCTTGGCCCAGCTCTGCCACTCACTAGGCTAAGTCACCTTGGGTGACAGACTTCTCCATTCTGGGCCTCAGTTTGCTAACCTATAAAACCTGATAATAAGAGACCTGTGCATTAGGCTACTGTGAAGATTAAATTTGCAAATGTACAAAAGCGCTTAACACAATATCTGGGAGCTGGTGCTCAGTATATGGGACCTATCATTAGATACCACATTCTACTATGGGAGTTCATACCTGAGCGTCTGGGCTCTGGGTGCAGCAGGCTAGAAGCCACCCATGGCTTCCTGGAAATTGGCCTCCGACAATCAGTCCTGGAGCACTGCCCCTCCACCTGGCAACACTTCCAAGCTGGGGCTCCTAGGGTGCCCTGTGTAGGGGAGGACTCTAGAAACTGGGGTTCCCAGACCCAGGTTTGACCTGGGTCTCATTCTCTGAGGACTCTGAAAGGCCACCTCCCCCTCAGAGCCAGGGATAGTCCCAGCTCACCGTGGGTCACAGGCCTCTTCCCACCATTGCCCCAAAGCCCCAGGTCACGGGGTGGGGAGGTGGGGGCTCTCCAGCCAGGCAGCTGATGTACTCATGACCTTTCCTAGCTCTCTCAGCCTTAGAGATGACAATGACTACCCACCCAGAACCCTCCACACTTCCTACAGCCGGTTCATCCACATTAGATCACAAGATTAGCATCACTAACCAGAAGGCCGACTGCTCAGGGGTTAGTATGTCCACTTTACAGATGAAGAAACTGAGGCCCCAGCTGGCCCTGGGCAGAGATCTAAGTGGTAGAAAGGCTTCTGGCCCCTGGACCAGGGAAGCTCAGGGCTGATGCAGGTTCCAGGCCAGACTCACTAAAGCCAGCTGGGGCAGTAGAGGGGAAAGTGCTCAGGAGGCTCCCAAGGCTCAGGCAAGGGGAGAAAATGGCTAAGGCATGGGTCCTGGGTCTTACTGAGTCACTGTGGATCCTGCAAGTCTTGGGGATAGGAGGAGCATCAGTAATCTTGAGTCTTCCCACCCCACCCCACCCCAGCCAGAGAAGATGGCCACAGCCCTTGCCCAGTGCCCTAGGATGACCCCCACCCAGTCCTCTGCTCTAGCTAGCACGGACACTTCCAGTCAGGCCTGGCCCTGCAGCCCTCCACTGACAGGGAGTCCCCACCTCCCAAGATGGCTCTCTAGTTCCAGACCCCGAGTCGACCATTCACCCCGGGCATTGTCACCCCCACACTGTCCCTATCCAATGTATGTCATCACCTAGAAAGCCTTCCCTGGCCACCTCACCCTCTGCCTCCACTGACCCCCCACAGGACCCACTCACCCACATACACCATACTAAGAATTGGGCCCAGAATTCCCAGTCTGGCCCCTGGCATGTAGGGCTGGATCTTGCACTCGGTAGGTGCTCCATAAACATTGCACAAGAGGGAGATAACCTCTAAGGAAGTGACCCCAAATATCTTGACCATGATCTGCAGAAAAATATACTTTATTTGGCCCAGTACACACACACACACAAACACAAGCACACATATACACACATATGAACCTGAAACCAAAAAGTTGCACAAAACAACACTTGGCCAATACCATGCAATACACTTGGATGTTCTCTCTATATCTTCTTTCTCACTGAAAAAAAAAAAATGTTGGGCGCCTGGGTGGCTCAGTTGGTTAAGCAACTGCCTTCGGCTCAGGTCATGATCCTGGAGTCCCTGGATCGAGTCCCGTACTGGGTTCCCTGCTCAGCGGGGAACCTGCTTCTCCCTCTCCCGCTCCCCCCTCTTGTGCTCTCTCTCTCTCTCACTCTCTCTCTCAAATAAATAAATAAAATCTTTTAAAAAAGAAAAAAAAAAGTTCATTGAGAGCCACTAAGCTGATTTCATGGCCAGAAATTAGGGTCCCATTAGTGGCCGTGATCCACAGTTCAAATTATAGCCCTCTAGGGAGCTCTGTGTGGCCCAAACTCCCCGCCCAGCCCATGACCTTCTGTACAACAAGTGCCTAATAAAGGCATCCATTCGGCAGACACTCTGGGCCAGGCCTGTGCTAACACCTTATTATGGTATCTCATTTTATGCTCCCCATCAAAGAGGCAGGGACTCTTACTCCCGCCATTTTGCACATGAGGAAACTGAGGCCCATCACACAGTACATGGCTCGGGCAGAATTCAAAGCCAGATCTGTCTGAATCTGGGGCCACATTCATAACTCCTGCACCACACCGCCTTCCCAGCTGAGGGTCTTCAGCTCCTCTTGAGTCCACACACTGGCAGGAAGCTCACTCCAACTTCAACCACGAAAAACACCATTCCGTGTGTTCAGTGAACTCCATGTTAGTTGGCTACTTGATTGGAGACTGGTCTGAGGCTCTCTCGCCTTTGCCTTCACGGCAGACCCTGCTCCCTCCTACCAACCCACCTCCAGCCAAACCCAGAAGAGGGGCTGGGACAGGGCAGCGGGTCCATCTCAGGGCTCCAGGAAACCATTCTGCAGTCCCCCCTCACTGATATCACTGCCCTGCAGCAAGTCACTCACCCCCTCTGTGCCTCCACGTCCCCAGCTATGAAATGGGGTGATGACACAGCACCCACCCCAAAGGGGGACTCTGAGGGCTCAAGGGGCTGATGCAGGTCAGGCACTTGGCACGGCACCTGAAATGAAGTAAGGCCTGGGAAATATGAGTGCTTATTATTATCATCCC
The DNA here is from genome assembly GCF_029215605.1 of Mirounga angustirostris. Classification (NCBI taxonomy): domain Eukaryota; kingdom Metazoa; phylum Chordata; class Mammalia; order Carnivora; family Phocidae; genus Mirounga; species Mirounga angustirostris. The sequence continues at coordinate 37,968,982 of NW_026991716.1, forward strand.
CGGTGCCAACTCAAAAATAATCACCCTGCCATCAAAAATAATCACATGAACAGCGGGCGGGTTTTCGCCGTTCACAAACATGCTTACGCACCAGGAAAAGGTTCACCCGTGCAGAGCGCCTGCTTACTGGGTGCCAGGCACTGCCCTGAGCACTCTACATGAATTAAGTCTTTTAATCCCCAGAATGAACCCACATGGTAGGCACTATAATTCTTAGCTCCATTTTACAGATGAGGACACTGAGGCACCAAGAGGCTAAGTGACTTAGGAGGATCACCGAGCTGCAGAGTGGCAGGGCCAGGATTCGAAGCCAGGGGGACCAGCAGAGTATCTGCTCCCAATCCCTGCGGTAAGGACGTGTGCACTGTGGCCTGCCCACACACATCATGGCCTCCTCACCAGAGCCTCTCAACAAGCTTGGAGATGTGGAGACCAGGCGGGCAGGGCTGAGGTCAACTGCCCGGGGTGGCCCAGTTCCTCTGATTCCTCATTTCCCTCACTTTCCACCATCCCCTTCTCCCCACCCCCCAAGCCTGGCCAGGGACCCCTCCTTTGTGCCACCCGGTTCCCCAACCCTGACCCTACTCAGTATCTCCCCTATCCCTCTTCAAAAGGTACCCCAATGCCAGTGCAGCCCTTGGGGCCTCACCCCCACTCACCCACCTCCCCAAAGACAGGAGACACACACACACGCACACATACTCCCTCATACCTGGGAGAGGCCAGTCCCCTGCAAGGAGCCCCTGGGAAAGCTCAGCTCCTTGGGGGGCCAGAGCCCAGGGCCAGGCCCCTGCCCCGGGCGCTGGACCCAGTTTCCTCATTCTCCCCAGTACTGTTTCTCACCCAGCCCCCTGCACCTCAGCCTGAGAGGAAGTTGCACAATCCCCTGGGAGCTGCAAGTGTGGCCGAGGATTACTCACAGTACGGAGGGAACCGCATGCCCGCCCAGAAGGCTTCGCACACCCACAAGACTACCCAACGCAGACGGGCTCCCAACTCGTCTCACCACATCTCACCCACCCTAGGCTCTAGGACCCCTACAGTGCCCTCCCTCTTCCCAGACTGAGCCTCTGACAGCTCCCCACTAACCACACAGCCAGGCCTCACAGGGCATAGGCCACGCTGCCCCTGCACCAAGATGGAGAGGCACAGAGGGGCAAGAATTTTCAGGAACCCTACCAGGTCCAGTGCAGGCCTAGCCCTAACCTACATACCCTCCCAGCCCCTTCTGGAGACACGGACCCTCTTAGCCTGAAGCCCCACAGTCCACCACCTTCCTGACTGACCACGTATCTACCACCTTGGCCTTGGGCCTTCCCAGGGCCTCCAGACACCCGGTTCACAGTCTTACTATATAGCCCACCTTGGAATGGACCCCGAGACCAAGATTATTCTATGAAGTTCTGAGAAGATATGAGCCACCACCCAATTTTCACTTGTGACAACACGCTCTTGCTACACATGTGATTTCAGAGGTTCCTCAGTCCCCGAAGTACTTCTCTAACAGCCTGTCAAAGAAACGTACATTTCACTAATGTTTCTTTCTGGTGCCTAAGGGATTCCCACCTTTGATAGGTAATATTCCTTGTCAAGAAAGGCTGGTGATTATGAAGCCACTGTTAGTCACCTACCCCTCAGGGTGGGTGCATTTACTGGGCCCTTTCATGAGAGTATGGCTCAGGAAGGGACAGTGTAGTAGGAAGATCAGGCCGGCCGGCCGTGGTTTGTGGAGAAGGCCGGAGATGCCACTGAGGTGAAGTGCGCTCCAGAACTGGGAGGTCAGAGAGGCCCAGGGGGCTCTGACCTAGACTCTGACACAACCCTGGGCCCTCCCTGGGACAGCAACTCCGGAAGAACACAGAGGGTGAGCAGGAGGCTGGCCTGGGTGTACAGAGCCCCCAAGAATGACCTCTGGCTTCCACCCCTCACAGCCCAGACTAGCAACAGGGCCTCAGATAAAAGAGTATGACAGGTACCTCTTATCACTCCACACAACCTTGGACTCCCACCCAGCTAAGGACAAAGTCAGAAATGGTTTTACCCGGGCCCTGGGGTTCCCCAGAGAGCCCCTCATTTCTGCTGCCCTCATCAAAAGGCTGGGGCCCTCAGGGCGGTTCCCCCACAGCCCTGAGGCCTGGAATAGCAGGAACCAGGGCCGAGCTCACAGCTGGTCACCTGACACCTCCAGTTCAGTGGACAGGGAGCACAGTCAAGGGGGAGGGGCTGTTACCACACAGGAAACAAGGAGGAGAGGCCCCTTGGCAGGGATGCCTCCCAAAGTGCCTACACAGGCACCCTCTCCCCAGTCCTGACGACAGCCTCAGGAAGGGGAGAGGGCAGACCCCCTCGATACCCTCAGTGTCCCTAGGAGGGGACCGAGGCTTCAAGCACTTAAATGACTTCCCCAAGGCTATGCAGCAAGTTCATGGCAAATCAGTCTCCTGGCTCTGTTCCCAGATCAGAGTTTCTCAACCTCAACGCAGACGCTTGGAGCCAAATGATTCCTTGTTGGGGGGCTGCCCTGAGCATTTTAGGATGTTTATCCACATCCCAGGCTTCTACCCACTAAATGCCAGTAGCATTTCCTGAGTTGTGACAACCAAAAATGTCATCAGACATTGCCAAATGTCCCCTGGGAGGCAAAATCACCACCAGTTGAGAAAGACTGCCCAAGGAGACCTTGAAAGACAGGCACCTGCCAACTCTAAGGTGCACAGTATTTGCTGAGGGCTCTAGCCCTAGAGCCTTCCCCCTCCTCTGCCAGATGTGCCAGGCAGAGGGCCTTGGGACCCTCTGGGCAGAGGCCACTCCATCGGGGGTCTCCTCTGAAGACCATCTTCCTACCCCCAACCTGTAGCCCCCCTGGCATTCAGTATTGTCATAGTCTTCCTTCCTTCCTTCCTTCCTTCCTTCCTTCCTTCCTTCCTTCCTTCCTTCCTTCCTTCCTTCCTTCCTTCCTTCCTTTCTTTCTTCCTTTCTTTCTTTCTTCTTTCTTTTATTTATTTGACAGAGACACAGCCAGAGAGGGAACACAAGCAGGGGGAGTGGGAGAGGGAGAAGCAGGCTTCCCACCGAACGGGGAGCCCGATGCGGGGCTCGATCCCAGGACCCTGAGATCATGACCTGAGCCGAGGGCAGACACTTAACAACTGAGCCACCCAGGCGCCCCTGTCATAGTCTTTCAGCCATGTTGACCAGACACTGCTATAAGTACAAAATTTTGAGCATCCCCAGTATATGCTTCTTTTCTCATAAATTGCTTATAAATACCAATGTATGAGTAGATCATGCAGGTCAGCAAACATCCACAAAAAACAGATCTGTAAGAAAGATGAGAAGGGGAATGCAATTTCTACCCACGATGAGATACTGTGACACGCACCAGCACGGGAGAAGGTAACACGATAACTACACATCATAACCTGGATGATCTCACAAACGAAATGTGGAACGGAAAAAAAAACATGACATAAAAGCGCATGCTCAGTGTCGTTCTAGCTGTATCAAATTCAAAATCTGGCAAAACTAACCTCTTCCGATAAAGATCGCAGACATCAGTGGTTTCGTGATAAGAAAAAGCAAGAACTGATGATCAGAAAGATCAGCATCGTGGTTACCTCTGGGGGGAAGGGGTTATGACAGAGGCGGGGCACACAAGCTGATTCTGGGGTGCAGGCTACATTCTGTTTCTTCATCTGGGCAGTGGTTACCTGGGTGTTTACAATTACTTATTACAGCATACGTATATGTTTATGCTCTTATCAGCAATGATGGTGTATTTCACAATAAAAAGTGGAGGAAAAGGATGGGATATAAATAAATAGAAACCAAAGTTTTAATATTATCTTCTCACTCCTGGCTTTGAAAACCATTATAATTACCCCCAACAAACTGGAGGGGAACCTATAGTTAGTCACAGGTCTGAAGTGTCTGGTGATGCCCAGGGCTGTCTGTGGAGGGGCTCCCCCAGCTGGCCAGGGCTGGCTGCCCCTCAGCCCATCTCCCCACCACCACCTCAGGGTGACCCAGCCACCGCAAGCCCCTGGCTGCTCAAGGGCAGGGGGATGCATCAGGCTGGGCACCTTCACACCTGTCTCACCCTGCCCTAGGCCATTCTTCTGGGCCCCCACCAGCAGGGTTCATAGGCTGACACCGGGAAGGCCATGAAGCACCCCCCCCGAACACCAAAAGGTGGGAAGCAGAAAAAGAAAGAAAGAGGGCGAGCAGGAGAGAGAGACATACACACTTTGAGGGCCCATGATCCAGATGCAGTGGAAGTAGACTGAAGTTCCGAGGGATGGGAATGTGGGGGGCAAAGGAAAGAGGGGAGGAGAGAAGGTGCTAGAGGTGGGGGGGCAGGCAAAATCACTGCCCCAGATCCCAGGTCAAGTCTTGGGGGCGCAGCAACAGGCAGGCCCAAAGAGGTCTGAGTTGTTGGGCCCAATTTAGCATCTCCCCCGTGGCCCGGGGCTTCAGAACGGCAGGTGGGTGGCCAGCAGCCTCTAGGCCTCCTGGAAGGAAGGACTCTGTCCAGGAGGGAAGCTTCCTGGGTCTGCAGAGGTGACCCGCAGATAAGAGGATCCAGGGAGCAATAGAGCTGCCCTTTTGGGGGTCCAGAGGGTGGGCAGGGCTGAGCCAAGGTCTCAATGCTGGCACGAGCCCTTTGGTAAAAACTCTCTCCCGACCAAGGAAGAATACTTTTCAGAGTGAAGGGCCAGGCTTGGACACATTTCCATTCATTTATATGTACTTCTGTACTATCTTCCACCGACCTGCCTTTTTCTGTCGTCTGGGGGTCCTGCAATTCCCCGCTGGGCTGTCAGCTTTGAAGGAGGTGCTGTGTTCTCATTCCCACCCACCCTGCTCTGCCCGCACAGCACTAGGCCCCCAGGAGGTGCTCAGTTCGTGCCTGCTGACCCTCATGGTGCCCCAGGCCACAGGGTGCTGGAGAGGCTCCCTCACGCTCCCCAGGCCTCAGTCCTCCACTCTCCAAAATATGGGGGTAGCACCAGCTAGCTTCTAGAGCTCCCAGCCCCACAGCCCCAGTCGGCCGACAGCAAAGCCAGCCGCACCCTGCCACAGGGGCAGCTGAGAGCATACCTGGCCAGAGCCAGGAGGAGACGAGAGGCAACAGGGACTGGACAGGATAGTGTGTCACCTCCTGGCCACTCTGTACCTCTCAGGGACTCAAGGGGGGGCTGGGGCAGGTGCTGTCCCCAAACCAATTATAAACAAGGCAGAGGACAGGCTGTGACTTCCCTTGGCAAACAGGAGAAAATAAACCAGAGCCCCACCCCACAGACCCACTGGTAGAACTGGGGCGGGGGGGCGGGGGGATGCTGGCAAACTCTCTAGAGGAAGGGACAGACTGTCAGCCCTAAACCAGAGTGAAGCTGGACCTGGATCCTGGGGAGAGCAGGTGGCCAGGCGGGGGGCAGAGGCAGGGAGCTCCTCCTTGTCCAGCTGTGTACCCATCCCTGAGTATTAGATGGTGAAGCTGATACCCTGCCTGCAGGGCAGAGACCTGTTGTGTCCTCATTTCTGGGCACTTGATGGGGGCTCAGTTCACACTCATGCCCTCACTCCACAAAAATTTACTGACCACCCACTGTATACCAGGCTCTCTTCTGGGCCTGGAGATACAGCATCACACAAAACAGATCCAATCTCTGGGCTCAAGGTGCTGACGCTGGAGGGTTCCATTCATCTGTCGACTGATCGGCTCAGTCACCAAGCCCAACCTGCCACCTCCCTGCAGGGCCAAAGACCCTGCCACTGCCTCTTGTCACCTCCCATCATGACTCCTCCAGCTTCCAAGGAAGGATCCACCCCAAGAGCCCAGGGGGGAGCCCCCAAGGTGGCCCCACTATCTGCTGCCCTCAAGGCCCAGGACCTCCTAGATGATGATAGAGACACCCCTCCATCCAACAGTGACAGCCCCCCCAACATCTCCAGTCTGGGTAAGGAAGGAGAAGGGCATGGCTGCTTTCTGTGCATGTTTTATCACTTTTATTAGTAGTAAGAAACAATTCAGGGGCACCTGGGTGGCTCAGTCGTTAAGCGTCTGCCTTCAGCTCGGGTCATGATCCCAGGGTCCTGGGATTGAGCCCCACATTGGGCTCCCTGCTCAGCGGGAAGCCTGCTTCTCCCTCTCCCACTCCCCCTGCTTGTGTTCCCTCTCTTTCTCTGTCAAATAAATAAATATAATCTTAAAAAAAAAAAAAAGAAAGAAAAGAAAAACACAATTCAAGCAGTGATGCCGTACTTGCCCACCCTGGGGTAGGAAAGTCAAGTCACATGGTGGGTCTTTCCAAGCCTCACTTCAACAGAGCCAAGGGCCACTTTGGACACCTCCCGCTAATCCAGCAATGCCACTCTGGCCCCAAGCACTTTTGCAGGAGCTTTAGATCCTGCCCCGGGTTCTGATGCCTCTTGGGGACAGTGCTGTCCTTTGGTGTCCACCCCATCTCACCTTGTTCAAGCAGCAACTATCTCCCGAGCACCTGTCCCAGAGGGTGGTGCCGAGACCACAAGGCTGGACCGTGCTCACTTTAACAGGAGGTGGGGGCACAGAGCCAAGGTGGGGAAGGGAGGCTGATTATACCAGGGATTAGTAGCCACCAAATGGTGTCACAGTGGTCCCTGCCCCTTGGGACCTGGCTTCAGAAAGGAGACAGGCCTAAGAGGCCCAAAAGCAATCAGAGACCCAGGAGACAGAAAGCTCATGCCTGGGAAGCTACAAAGCAGTGGTCTGGGGACCGGCAGCATTAGCATCTCCTGAGAACTCATCCAAAATACAAATTCCAGGAATTTGTAGCCCTACTGATTCCAGACCTACTCAGTCAGGAACCCTGGGGTAAGGCCCTAGTAATCTGTGTTTCAACAACTGTTCCAGGTGATTCTGATGCCCACTCGAATTTGAGAGTTGCTGCCCTGGAGAAAGGGCATCAGAATCATTTGGGGAATTTTTAACATATTGTTGCCTAATCTCCTCCTTCAAGATTCAGGTGCACTAGTATTTTTTTTTTTTTAAAGTAAGCTCTACTCCCAGTGTGGGGCTTGAACTCATGACCCTGAGATCAAGCGTGGCATGCTCTACCAAGTGAGCCAGCCAGGCACCCCTGATGTATCAGTATTTTTTAAGAGCTCCCCAGGTGAGCATAATATCCAACCAAGGCTACCAGGAAGGTATGCCTTGATGGACAGGGGATTTGGTTAGAGGGAGGAGTGCAGAGGAGGGCGTGCCAGGAGAAGGGGCCAGCATGAACAAGGACTGGGAGGAGGAAATATGGACCATGGATTTCTGGAAAACCTGCTGGAATTTTGGATTAATCCCCAGGGCATCACATTTTACTTTGGGGTCTCCACTATCAGGATAAAAGCCAACAAGGAGGCCTGCCCCCCAGAAGCTGGACGGGAGGTGGGGGTCGTGAGACCTCCTTTCTCCTCGTCCTTATGCCCACACCTAAGAGCCAGGAAAGAAAACCGGTGAGGACTCTGCCCCTCTCAGGTGACCTCTGCTGTCACCCGCTGCCCTATCGCTGGGATATTACCGCTGCCCTCACTCACACAGCAGCCAAGGGGATCTGAACCTCTGGGGCAGAGTGGAGGGGCAGGCTGCAGAAGCGCAGGGGAAAAGCCATGGGTCAGGAGTGGATAGTGAGCGGCCAGGCCAGACGCTACCCAAGGAATCCCCAGGGGCATGGCAGGGCGGGGCAGGCCAGGGGCGGTAGAGATGCTGTAAGCATCCCCAGTTTCCCTATATGATCTTGTTAAATGTAGGGACCAGGCTGGGTGTGGTCACCAGGGAATGATGGGGGCTACAGCCACAGAAGCCGCAAAGCCCCGTGTAAGGCATTTCTTTCAAGAGTGTTAGATGCGCAGGGGAGTCCTGTTTGCAACTCATAGGTCTTTTTTTCTTCGCTAGAGCTCTCTATGCCTCTATTTCCTCACTTGGAAACGAGAAATAAAGAAATGAGTGAGTTGTAAGAGTCTGTTAAGATTAATAACTAATATTTTTAAGCACGATGCTATTCTAGATCTCATACATGCAGCATGCAACAAAATACTCAGCCCAGATGGGGTGCCTGGGTGACTCAGTCGGTTGAGCGTCTGACTCTTGATTTCAGCTCAGGTCATGATCTCAGGGCCCTGGGATCAAACCCCGAGTCGGGCTCTGCGCTCAGCACAGGGTCTGCTTGGAATTCTCTCTCCCTCTCCCTCTGCCCCTCCCACTGCTCGAGCTCTCTCTCTCTCTCTCACTCTCTAAAATAAATGAATAAAATCTTAAAAAAACAATACTCAGCCCTCTCTGTAGCACTAGCAAGCAGGTGCTAGCATGATCCTTGCTCTGCAGGCGTGCAAACGGAGGCACAGCAGGGTTAAGCAGCTTGCCCAGGGTCACACAGCTAGGAAGTGGCAGAGCTGGGATTCCAAGACAAGCAGCCTGGCCCTAGAGCTCTGGTTCTCAACAATCTCCTGGCGACATGGCACTTAGCTCAGTGCTCAGTACATGCCGGCTCTGACTAAGTCCCAAAAGAAACTGTCTGGTCGCACCGCCTGGGGCCAGCCTTGAGCTTCAGCGGTGCCCCCCCAGCCCCCCAGCGCCATACCACACGCGCCTCCTTTTGGGGAGCCTTTCCTGTCCGGGATGCCTTTGCCAGAGATGGGTAGAAGGTTCACATTGCAGGGGACCCCACAGATGATCTCGGTTCCCAGCCATGGAAACAGAGGCTGAGAACAGCGGGGACCTGCTGCAGCCATACAGGCGGGCTATGAGGGGACTCCTGTGTCCTCGTGACTTTGGCGGCTGCTCATTCTCACTCAGTAGCTGCCACAGCCTTTTCCCCACATCTGAGTAAACAAGTGCCGAGTGAGGACTGCACCATAAGTTAATGTGTGAGGTTTCCAGGGAGACCCAGGGAGCCTTGTCTGAACTCCTCTCCTCCCTGGCACCGGTCAGGAGAGTCCTCACCGGAGGTCCTTTGGTCACCTGTGTCAGCAGAGTTCAGAAGAACAGCCAGGAGACAGGTGTTGCCCTGGGGCAGAGGCCTCAGTGAGTTCCCACCCCCCGCTGGGAGCAGGAGACCCTGCATGGGGAAAAGAAGGTTGCCAGACTCCCAGCTGGCCACCTCTTAAGACAGAAGTCCTGAGAAACCCAAAGAGGCCTGCGTGAGAGATTGAGAACATGGATTTTGGAGGCAGTTGGACCTAGGTTAGAGTCCCTACCACTTCCAGGCTGTGTGACTTCCGGCAACTTGCTTAACTTCTCTGAATCTGGATAATGAAAAGAATCATTCCTACCTCACTCTAAAGAGTAAATACACAATAAATGTTGGCAACTATTATTTATAACTAAATTTTCTTATAATGTTGTTCTGTTATAGCATAAAGAGACTAGACGAATATTCCATTAATATATCGTGTGATTATACTCTCATAGCCGCACACATAGACGATTCATCTATACACATGTACCTAGATATCTATCATCTCATAACCACACACACACAAACTCCTTTCAATTACACACGCCCAGAGTGAAACACAGAGCAATACTATGGACTCACCATGTGCCAGACACCACTCCACCCTGAATCCCCACAACAGCCTGGAAGAAGTGTACCTCTTTCTCTTTTTTCAGAGGAAGACAGACATGTTACATTACATACATATGCACTTGCTGCATCCTGGGGCGTGGACACTTCTGGCAGCTCTGGAAATCCTGACCTCCCTCCCTGTGTCAGAGAAGGTCAACCCAACTTCCATGGTCATCTCCAGGGCAGCCCCAAGCTGGGCCCCAAGTGCTGACTGCCCTCCATCCCTAGGACAAAGGCCCAACCTGGCTTTCATACCAGCTGCAGTTGGGGAAACCCCTGCTGCGGGCAGAAACCAAGTTGACTTTGAAAAGGAAGAGACAGAAGCCAGGGGGTGGTTGGGCCACTCCCTGTGGGGGCAGGTGCTAAGTAACTCTATAAACTCCAGCTAATGATCCAATTACAGCCATAAACAAAGCCCCCAGAGAAATCAGGGCCAGAAGCCAGACCCTCAAAGGACAGGACAGCCAGGCCTGCAGGATGGGAGGCCCCTCCTACCTACTTTCCAGCGCTGAGGCTCAAAGGGGGCCTGACTGGCCATGGGGGTGGGCCCTGGGTATCCCTGCCATCCCAGGCCACTGGATGGGCTGCTGCCTGCCCTGGCCCACTCCCTGCCCCACCTCTGACTGTGAGTCACCCAGCCCTTAGCCCTCAGAAGCCCAGCTGGTTCTCCATGGATTTGGTGCTCACCTGAGGGGGTGTCCCCTGCCCCATGCCCTGCACCACTTCCATGGGACCCAGAACAGGATTCCGATTAGTCTGCACCTCCCAGAGCTGAGCTGAGGGCAAAATAGCACTGCAGCTGTAACAGGCCTTGTAAACTGTAAGCAATATCAGCTCCCTTCCAGAGAAGCCCAGCACAGAGGCACGCAAACAGCCTTTCATTTACGCTTTCTGGTTCCTGACTCTCCCACCCCGGCGGCCAGGGGGCCTGCAGAAAGAAAGGGGCCAAGTGAAGTGCTCTTTTTCCTACGGCTGGGGACTGAGGCATGGTGCTAGCATACCAGCAAACTACCACGCAGGGCTCTCCCCTTCCGCTGTCTAAGACCGGCCTTTATTGCTGGCATCTCTCCCCCTCGACTGTTATCTGCCTGAGGGCAGGGCCTGCAGACTATCCACCAGGCTGGGCACCGAGAGGGCCTCAGAGCAAACAAGCTGAGGAGCCAGAAACTGCGTTCTGATCTGAGCCAACTACATCTGGCCGCCCAAGAGGAAACCAGAGCACCCCCCCCCCCCCAAGAATTGCCAGGTCTTGGGCCAGTGGAATCTTGGACTGGGCGGGTGCAGGGGCCTGAGCCCACATCTGAGAAGTATCACTAAGGCCCTGCACCGGCCTTTCCTTGCCCCTTCCCTGCTCGACTAAGGCCCCCTCACTCTCAGGGTGGGAGCTGGGCGGTAATTAATTGACACTTCCCAGAGGGCGTAAAGCCAAAGAAAGCACTGCGCTCAAGTCTAGACCAGAAACTGCGCCGAACCGTCCCCAGAACCGACAGGCGAGAGAATCCCGGCCGGCGTGGACCGGGTTGGAAAGGACTCCGCGGTGAGCAGCCGCCAGGGAACGGGGAGGGGGAGCTCGGGGCCGCGAGGGCGCGCGTGCAGAGGAGCCCCGCCCCGGGCGCCCGCCCTCCCTCCCTCCTACCCCCTGGGCGCGGGGCTGGGGCGCGCCAGGCTGCTGCGGCGCGAACCTGCTCTCGCAAACCCGAGCAGCTCGGGGCAGCGGTGCGTGAAGCCAGAACCCCGGCTGGGAAGGGGCGGAGGAGCGGAGGGGCGGAGGGGCGGAGACGGAGCTGGCATCAACCCGCTCCCTCCGAGGAGGGAAGTGCACGCGCGGCGCCCCCGGCGCTGACCCGGGTTCGGGGAGGTGGGGAGAAGACCGAGCGCGGACTTGGGGGGCGGGACGGCGAGGGGTTGGGCGGTACGAACAGCTGGAATAAGGGGAAGGGGGCGTGTTTTCCGGGATTCGGGACCAAGAAGGTGGGGGGTACTCAGGGGCGGGCAGATGGCTGGGAGCTCCAGGGAGCAGAAAGAGGGGCGCGCGAAGGGTGAGCTCTGGGGTTGGGGTTCCCAGAGGTCGTGGAATAATGCAAAGGGGAGAAAAAGCCTCAGCTGGGGCATACCAGGGTACGCGGGCAGCGGCCGCTTCTTAAGACACCGAGGGTGGGGGGGAAGAGACAGGAAGGGAGGGAGGGATGGGACTTCCCCCGCCCCCTCCAGCAGCCCAGCCCCGGGGGCGTGGCGCCGCCCCGGCCCTCCCACTCCCCGGGACCATCCAGGTTGGGCCTGGCCCGGCCGGACTCGGCCCCTGCTCACCTCTCGGGCCTCCGGCGCCCTCCCCCGTACCACCCGCCCCCAGCCGCCTCGGGTGGAGAAGGAGTAGGCGCAAGGCCCACACGTCCCTCAAACTTGTTGCAAGTTCACTCCCACGCCTCCCGCCCCTTCGACTCCCAGCTCCCGAGCCGGGAAGGCCCATGCCCGCCCCGGCCCCTCCCGCCTGGTTACATAAGGTCGCGGAGAAGCCGCCCCCGGCCCGGGCCTACAGTGAGGGGCCGGAGGGGCTCCTGGGCTCCTCCGACAGCGCCGCTCCGGCCATGTGCCGAGCGTCCCGAACTAGACGGACAGCCGAGCGGGTGGCGGCGCGGCACACACACGCCCTGTCCCCTCTTCAGCCGGCACCCCCATCCACCCACCTGTCTCCCGCACCCACAATGGGGGCGGGGGAGCCTGGGTCCGGGGTTCCGGGCCCTCCGCGCACCCCCTGCCCCCCTGTCCCGCTCACCTAGCTCTGAAGGTCAATCCGTCCGCCGCCTGTCCCCCGCGGCTCTGGCAACTTGTCCCAAGTTCAGGTGTCCGGCCCGCGAGCTGCGCCTGCCGCCCCCTCCCGGACTCCTCCGGCTCCGCGCCACCAGGGAGGCCCGCCCCGTCCGCCCTTCCAGCTGCCGTCGGCGCCGCCGCCGCCGCCGCCGCCGCTCCCTAGGTCCAGCCCGCGGCCGCCGCCTCCGCTGTCACCGAGCCCCGCGCCCGGCGCCCGGGCTCCCGCTGTCAATCCGCACCCACTTCCCGCCGCGCCCGGCAGAGGGCAGCACACGCCCCCGCGGTCCGCCCCGCCCTGCTCCGCCCCTCGCGGGCCTACCGCGGCGCCCGCGGGGAAATGTAGTCCCTCCCGGCGGGTCCAGCAGGAACGCCGGGATTTGTAGTCCCACTCTGTGGGCCCTGGCCTAGGTACACGGGCATGGCTGTTGACTTGGAACTTACGTTCCACTTCGTTTCTGCCCCTTCTGCAAGTTTTTTTTCTCTTCTTACTCAGAGATGCCAGAGAGCTCACTATGAAACACGCCGTGGCCTCTCTGATCCCAAGGAGAGGCCTGCAGCATGCTATCTTTCCCAGAGTCTAGGAAAGATGTAAGGTCCCAGATGGTGTGCTATTGCTATAGAAACTACTAGGTGGCAAACCTCAGTTTCCCTCGTGTTTTGGAATGGAGTGCCAGACTTGGATCTTGTATTTCACTCCTGCCCCTGAATGTAAGGAGCAAGGTTGGGGTCAGCCTGGTGAAGGACGGGGTGAAAGAAATGTACAAAGAGCCTACAACCCTCCCATTCTGAGTTTCCAATACTCCTCCTCCTCCTCAAGCCTCGTCAGTCCTTGCTTGCTCCCGCCTGGGGCAAAGGGCTCTAGGTGAAAATTTGTTTCACTCAGCCCAGACCTTCTGAAGCCCTCCTGGAAATTGGTTCTGGGCGCATCACCCCCCTCCCGGAAGGACCCATGACTGTCACAAGTGTACGTAGGCATCTAGCATTTCTCAGAAGCTCCTAGTACAAACTTGATCACAGGTGAGGAGATGAAGGCCTAGGTGTGGGAGGATGGGAGGCCTAGTCCCAGTGCTAGTGGACTTGCCTGGGGTGATTCTGCTGGTCGTTCGGTCCATTAGGTCAGCAGAGCATTTCAGGTTGTGGCAGTAGGGCCCCTTGGCCCATCACAAAGGAATGCCCAGCCTCAGTGTCAGTACCACTAGCAGAGAGAAGGTGTGAAGAGACTCCAAGCCCCGAGGGGTACAGGGCCCCTCCCCAAGCCCTACCTTATGCCCCATCTCTCTTAGAACCTCAGTGACCCCCCACAAACCTCCTAGCCCCTGAGGGAGAACCTACCTGCCCTCCTGCCACCTACCTGCCCTCCAGCAGAGGCACATCTGCCCTTGACTTCACTCTTCCCTCCCATTCCCTGTGACCAGGAGCTGCCTTACAGGCCACAACCGCCCTCTAAAACAACACGCTGGCCAACATGGAGAAGAACTATTTATTATGACAGAAAGCCCAGAAGCCAGAGAAAGAAGGCTGAATCCAGAGAAGAAGCCCCTGCAGGGTGGGGGTGGAGAGGAAGAAGGAAGCCAGGCGTCCAGGCACTGAGTCTAGGCGGCAGTGGCAAAGCCCACCCTGTTGTTGCCAATGTCGAAGATGGAATAGTAGGACCTGAGGAAGATGCCCCCGAGGATCCACAGGGGCTGGCCACTGCTGGAGGGCAGGTAGGTGGCCTGGACCCCAATGGTGCAAATGCCATTGCCCTGCACAACACAGAAGGGCGGCACTCATTCATTTGCTCACACATGGACCAGGCACTGCTCAGCCCTGAGCCCCAGGCCAGGAGCACGATGCAGAAATGAGGGAGCCAGACTTGCTGCCCCTGAGGGCTCACAGGCCAACTGAGCCCCAGAGTAGGAGGGATTTCTGCAATGGGTAAATGCAGGCTGCAGTAACCATCTGCAGTCTCCTCTCTCCGAGTTCCCACCCGCCTCCCTTTTGCTCCCGATTTGGAGGAGGTCAGCCTGCTGGCAAAGCCTTGAAGCCAGACCAACTTGGCGCGCAACCTTAGCTTCACCCTGACTAGCTTTGTAGCCTTGCATCAGTTTCTTAATCTCTCTGGGCCTCCAAGTTTTCACTTGTAAAATAAAAATTAGCATCTCCCTCCTTGAATGGTCTGACACTTCAGTGGGAAACAGTGTAGGCAAAGTGCCTTCCCACAGTGCTGACCCTAGTAAGTGCTCGACAAACACCCCAGTGCCTCTCCGCACTCATTAATAATGGTAATCAATAGCAGATGACACTCTTCTGCTTCACAGCCTCGTGCCACAGTAGGGGTTTGGAATCCGTGAGTGCAGAAAATAAAGCAGGCTCGCAAGCAGTTGGGTGATGGCACGTGGTAAGGAGACCCAGCGTCTCAGGCTCCCAGCCCCTCCTCACACCCGTCACGTCCCTGCAGACTCACTGTGAAGATGTAGGAGTGGTAGGGCAGGGAGAAATGCACACGACTGATGAGGAAGGTCAATGTGGGCAGGTTCTGGATGTTGTTACAGTCCATGATAAGCTACAGAGAGGAACAGAGCCCAGGTGCCTGAGAGGACCTGCCAACCCGCTCACCTCAGTGCCCTTGGTCATGCTGCCCCGCTTTGCCCCACACTTCAGTTAGTTTGACCTTATCCAAAGCCTGGGAAGTGTTTAACCCATTTCCTTGGAGGGGCTGAAGCTCCAAGGAAATTCTACCCAGTAGTAACCACCCCTTACCCTCTCAGCACAAGCCTCCAGCCCCCCTGAATCAGCCTCCAGGCCCCCAGCCCCAGTCCTCCCAGGGCCCCCCCACCCCCACCTCCAGGCCTTTGGGAGCAGCTGGAAGCATGGAGGCCAAGAGTGGGGCAACTCCCAAAAGAATCATAAATCTTCCCAGTGGGCCTCTGCGAAAGAAGGGGGATGCCTCCACCAGACACACCTGTCCATACTGGTCCGCCTGGGCCCCTGTAGCCTGCAGAAGGGCACTCAGGTACTGCTGGGGTATGGTGAGCAGAGAAATGCCTGTGTCCACAATGGCCTGGCAGCCCTGGGAGCACCAGCCTGTGGCGTGGCCGCCAGTGAGGAATCTGAATGGTGAGGAGATGAACGCACTCAGCACCTCCAGCTCAGGGCATCTAAGAAGTGGGCTTTCCCCACCACTGAGGGCCAAACAGCCACAGCCACAGAATCCAGGTATACCTCAGGAAGGTAAGGACTCTGCAAAGGTCAATCCAGCCGTCCCCCTGCCTCACACCATTCAGAGTCTATTCAAGGCCACCTAAATGGCCATGGAACGTCTTTCTTTAAAGTTCCAAGGAAGGTACTAGAAACACTGAAAGCCGGGGTCACTGAACGGTTTAAGTACTATGACCACATTAATCCACCCCCCCGCCATATACACCATGGTTTCCAATTAGTAAGCACATAGTGTTGGATCACAGGGTTTATAATGTTTGAGATTCCAGACCTACCCCATTTATGTTGTGCCTATCTCACCTACTTCTCCAGGCTGAGCTGGACCTTCAGTCTCCAGCAGAGGAAAGCTGTGGCTTTGTGGGGGCAGGCCTCAGGGGTCCCCTATCCCCACCTCCTAGCAGTACCTACGTGTGTGAGAGAGAGAGAGAGAGAGAGAGAGAGACAGGAAATGCCTCGGAGCCTGCCACGCCCTCAAGCCCTCAGCGCAGACACACTCCTCCAGGCCGATCTACCAGTAGCGCTCCTGGGTTACGGGGGCCCAGTAGATTGGCCCCCTGCGCAGGCTGTGCTCTATCCCTCCGAATATGAGAAGTGCTTCGTTCTGAGAGCTCATATCTCTGCGGAAGGCAAAGGGAAGGGTGAATCAGGGAATGGCTATAGAAAAGATTTCCTGTTGAGCATTCACTCTCAAAGGGAAATAGAGGTCCTGCCCTGGCTGCAGGCTGAGGCTCCCTGAGGGCAGGGCTGTGTCTCCCCGTCAGTCCTGGGCTCCAGGGCAAGGCTGTGTCTACCCCTCACACTAGGCCT
The DNA here is from genome assembly GCF_029215605.1 of Mirounga angustirostris. NCBI lineage: Eukaryota > Metazoa > Chordata > Mammalia > Carnivora > Phocidae > Mirounga > Mirounga angustirostris. The sequence continues at coordinate 37,985,397 of NW_026991716.1, forward strand.
GCTGAGGGAATGGGTTATGTCCCCCTTTCTCACTGCAGCTCCACGCTGAGCCCCTCAGAATTCCCAGTGCCTCTGGTTCCAGAGGCAGGGCCTCTGGGGAAGCTACTGGTTGTGTGGCCCCCACCCCGTCCCATATACCCTTCTCTCCCTTCCACCTCTTGCTACTACTCTTGTATGTCACTGGGAGTTTGACCCTGAGCCCTGCTTGTCATTTTTCTGCTGGGACTGGAGGGAGGTGGGGCCTTGGCAGGGAGGAGGGAAGGATATTCCCTGCTCCTTTCAGCCTTCGCTGGGAGCCGAACCTGAGTGTGGAATTGGGCAGAGCTCCTAAGGGCTAAACTCAGAATGAATTATAATCAGAGGTGAGACTAAGTCAGCAACATTAGGAACAGGGTAACATTGTTGATAGTCAGCCTCAGATGATTAAGGCCAGATAGCAGATGCTGACTATCTCCAGAAGGTGGCTGGCTAACTCTGGAGGAAAGAAAGTCCCTCCCAGGCCACTCACCATGCCCCCACCACCTGGCTCCGGGCCACCCACACTAAACGGCTGCATTGCTTGTATTTATGGTGAGGAAAACACCTTGTTAGGGGCAAATGATGAACCTTGACCAGAAGACTCCAGGATCTGGAAAGAACAATACATCAAAGGAGATGATGCAATAGATTGTACACAAAAGAAGTGTCCAGAAGGCAGTGAGCTAACTGTGGCTCTGGGCAGGAGGTAAATCCAAGAGGTATTGAGAATGAGCAGCCACACTCAAAGCTAAGTTCACCCAGAAGAGGCAAAGATTCTGAAGGATAGACACAGGGATGAGGGAAAGGGTGTGGACAGGGGGACAGGTTCCAAGCCCAGGAGGAAAGTCCTAGACACAGCAGTAGCTGAAGCCAAATGCCTACTGGGAGGCCTCCAAACCCCAAAGCACTGAGCTCACTTGTCTGGGGTCTGGGGAGGGTGGGGGGAGTTGCCTGGGAGCTGAGGACCCCCCCCCCCACCCCCACCCCGCAAGCAGTTTCTTACCTGCCTAGGTAGAAGCTGAAGACCGGGCTGGAGAGCAGGCCTGCCTGCAGCATGCCCTGCAGGGCCGTGGTGCTCCTACCCTCGGCCAGGGCCGGGTAGGCTACGCCCATGATGCCATCAAACTTTAGCCGGAGGAAATAGGGATTTGGCTCATGCTCACTCAGGCCAAACTGCTGGTTGGGGACCTGGATGCTCTGCACCTGGAAGGGACACAGGGGATGGGAGGTGACAAGTGTAACTCCACTCATCTTCCTATAAGCCTCCTCCACAAAGACCCTTGAGGCTCCCTTGTTCATCCCTCCCTCACCCCTGCCCCTTGCCTTCTTGACACATCTTGCAAGAGCTAGGTTTTCTCTCAAGTGGCCTTCCCCAGCTGCTGCTGCAGCACCCCCACCTCCATCTTCTTCCCCCTGCTCCCCCCCACCCAGCTTTAAGCTCCTTAACCAAAGGACCTGGTCATCCACTTCATCGGGGTGAGCTCAGTGCGGGCTCGGTGACTGCATGAAGGGGTGCTTGGTGTACTCATCACCTGATTTGTACTCAGTAGAGCACTAGGTGTTTCTCTGTATTCTCGGTCTCTGGCTAAGCTCCCATCAGACTCAGGTCTGGGAGTTTCCAGGCCAGGTCAGAGCCCCGGGTACAGCTCCCACATCCTGGGGCGCGGAGCGGCCTGCAGCGGACTCACCCTCAGAGTGTCTAGCCCTAGACACTGCTGAGGCTGCCACTGCCATACTGCACAGAGGAGGTCTGCCAGTTGCTGGAGTAAGTCAAGGACACATTGGGGTTGAAGCAGGAGCGGCCGGATGCGGTGGGAAGGAGGGTTTGGGGAGGCAGGCTGGTAAGCGGAGGGCTGCTGACCTGAGTCCCAGCATCCCAGGACACATGGTCTCGGGGTGGCCAGCTGAGGGGTTTCCCAGCATGGGAAGGCCCGTGTAAGGCAGCCAGGCTTGGCCTCAAAGCCCCCTCTGACTTACAGAATCTTGGGTTGTCCTTTGACCGTGACCCTTGGTAGGTAGGTTGCCTAGAATCCTTCTCTGTTTCCCTGCCCCCCTTGCAGATCCCCACCTGAGAAATTACTCATCAGCTTTAGGAGCAAATGAACTTCCAAGGAATCCCTGCATTCCCTCCACCCTCAGCCCATCAAGAACCTGGCCTGAGATACCTAGGGACATGGCCAATGAGGGACTCTTTGGACAAGAAGTGCCAGGACTCAAACCCTAAGGCTCTGGCAGGGACCAGGGCAGCCTTAAGGAGGGGAACATGGCCTGTCTCCAAATACAACTACAAGACAGGGACCAGATCCTATGTTGCTCTCCCCTGTGTCTAGGAGACAGGCAGCGAGATAACTTAGTAAGCAGTGGAGTGGAATAGGAAGAATGTTGTCGACTTTGGCGGGACAGAATGGTGTGGTCTGCGGGGAACAGAATGGAGCAGAGCAGAGTGGGATGGACGGAGCAGGACAGGCCGGCTGGAGCAGGTGAAGGAGCATGTGTTGGTGAGAGGGAAGACAAAGAAACCACCCAGGTCTGGGGCCAGCCTCTTCCCTCTGTCTTGAGCATGACCCTTGACCCTGGCCAAGTCCGTGACTTTCAGGATTGAAGCACCCAGGCCCCACAATCCCGGCCTCGGTCTCCCCTTCCCCCAGGGCTATCAGTGGCCTCCCTTGCCAACCACTCCCCCTAGGGAGTCCTGCACTTACCACAGGCCTGGCTCTGGCACTGGACCGAGGGCACCCACAGGCTGGAGGAGCCGGTATCAAAAAGGACCAGGAAGTTTTGTGGTGGGGTCCCGATGGCGATTTCCCCAAGGTACAGACTCTGGGGGGCCATGGGGCAGGCTGTTAGCTCTGGAGGGATACCGAGACCCTCAGGCCCAGCCTCCTGCATGGACAGAAACCTTGCCCTACAACCTACCCCAGAGGCAGAGGCCCAAGCCTATCTTCCATACTTGCCCAGAACACACAGACCCTTAGTTGGGGCCAGCAGGTGTGAAAGACGGGAGCAGGCCCCAGGGGCCAGGTGGGAGGGTACAGAGAGGATAGCTCAGCACACCCCCAGGGCCCGGCCTCAGCCTTTGGCACCAATGAGAGGGAACCCCCACGGAGGGTCAGGACTCACACCCAGGTAGGCCAGGGGTTCGTAGACCACACCGAGGTTGCCGAAGTGGTACTTCTGGGTACCACTAGGTGTGGGGGGAGTCTTGTGGGTCCTCAGGAACTCCCCCAGTAAGCCCTTCTCTTTCATGGTCTCACGGATGGGCTCTAATTTCCTCAGGGGGACTCTGCAGAAGGGCTGGCGTCAGTGTAGGGCCCTCCCTCCTTCCTACAGCACCTCTGACAGTCCCAGTGCCTCTGTCCCTCCCTGCTGTGCCACCTGCAGCCGCATCCCTCAGGCACCCAGCCCCTGTGTCCCCTGTGCCTATCACTGTGTGTCTCTGTGTGTCTCCCTCTCGCTCCCGCTCTAGCTCCACCATCCCTTTCTCTCTGTCCCCATGGCTCTTTCCCTGGGTCTGACCCTCTGTCTCTTTCTCCCTCTCTCTCCTTCAAAGCTCTTCTCAGGACTTGTTCCAAGATTCAGAAAACAAATACCTTCACCCACGCATACCCGCACCCCATCTCGAGGGTCCTTAATGTCCTGGCCCTTTGTTCTCAGATAGCCCATAAATTCCTTCCCTGGAAGGGGGTGGGGGGACTTCAGCCATTAGCCTTGGCAGGATATATGCATTGTCTTTATGTAGGGCTTGAACTCAGGACCCCAAGATCAACGGTCACATGCTCTACCGAGTCATCCGGCCAGGCGACCCAGGAGATATGCATTTTAAGAAAGATTTCAGAGATGGCAGAGCTCACCCCTACCCTCTCCTATGGTGGCCCTCAGGCAGCTGGCTTCGGCTGAATGTGACACAGTATGGGGACGGACAGCGCTAGACTGGGACTCAGAAGACAGGATTCTGGGTCTGCCCCTGCCTGGGGCCGATCACTGCTCTTCTCCCGACACCAGGCAGGGTGGAAGTTGGCCTGGGTGGTCTGGAGCCCAGATCCGCTCTGGAATTGGAGCTGATGAAGTCTGGGTTTCTGCCCCTGTCTCCCTTGGTTCTCCTCCTCCAAGACCTGATTGCTGCCATTGCCTAGGGGGTCTCTGCGGTCCACCCAGGCTCGTTCCAGACTCCAGAAGTCCCACTCCTTTCTTTTCTTTCCCCACCCGATCCCCCACTCCCTCAGGACCCTGCCTTCGCCCCCAGTTCTCCATTGAACCCATTCACATTGAGCTACGAAGACTGATGGTTGCTCAGGCTCGCCACCTCTACAGAACTTAGATATTACACACAGGTTTCTGCGAGGAGCCGTGTCTTCAGCAGAGGCATCGGTCCTTACGGATGAGACAGGAGGCACTGTGCAGGCCGGGTGCCCTCCCCATGTCCTGGGAGCCACACCTCCTCGCTCCCTTTCTCCTGACACCTCAGCATGTACACATTACATTCCTGGTGTCTCTGCTTAGATGACTGTGCCATCTGCTAAATAAATAGTGGGCCTTAAGGGAATTTTTAGCAAACGTCTGCCTATCCAGAAATCATCGTCCCTTGCTGGAGGAAGAAAGCACACCTGCCATTCAGGGTCTGTGTGGATAGCAGTCACCCCGACTCTGTCCCAGGTCCATCTTTTCTCATCAGATGGGGAAGCAGCTGTGCTTTTTCCTTTGCCTGGAATTGCAACCATCAGCAGGTTAAGTCCACAGCAAGGCATGTAGCCCATAGTTAAAGATTATTGGGAACACACCAGGATGCTTTGCTTAAGATAATGAAAAGGAAGCCCAAGAGAGCAAGAAATGAATTAGTCTGCCCAATCGCAAGGTGTGTAACCCCTGCTTCTGCTAACAAAGATAGCATCACTGACACACATTGCTGGGATGTTTTGCAGATCCAGAGCAGGGAAGGGAAGGACCACCCAATCACATTTGATGAAACCAGACAGACCAGGGGTGCCTGGGTGGCTCAGTTGGTTAAGTGTCTGCCTTAGGCTCAGGTCATGATCCCAGGGTCCTGGGATTGTGTCCCTCATCGGGCTCCCTGCTCAGTGGGGAGCCTGCTTCTCCCTCTGCCTGTCACTCCCCCTGCTTGTGCTCACTCGCTCTCTCTCTGACAAATAAATAAATAAAATCTTTAAAAAGTAAAACAAAAAAACAAAAAAAACCAGACAGACCAGTGCCAGAAAGACAAGTCATTCAATCTTGAGGTTGACCCAATCAATGACCCTTCAGAAGAACCCATGACCTCAAGCCCCTCATCTCTGATTATTTCCCCTTAAAAACCCTCACTTGCAGGGCGCCTGGGTGGCTCAGTTGTTAAGCATCTGCCTTCGGCTCAGGTCATGATCCCAGGGTCTTGAGATCGAGCCCTGCATTGGGCTCCCTGCTCGGCAGGAAGCCTGCTTCTCCCTCTCCCATTCCCCCTGCTTGTGTTCCCTCTCTTGCTGTGTCTCTGTCAAATAAATAAATAAAATCTTAAAAAAAAAAAACAAAACCTCACTTGCAAGGAATCAGGGCATATGGGACTTTTGAGCATTAGCTCCCCATTCTCCTGGGTAGCTCCACACCGATAAATGAGCCTATCTCACTTCATGGCAAAAGCTCGGTGTCAGTTTTTTCATTGGCTTGCAGGGCATCTGGTGGACAAACCCTGCTTTGGTTTGGTTACAGACATTTCATGAGGGCAAAGGCTGTAGCGCCTCCCACCTCTGAGTTCCCAGCTTACACCTGCTCAGGGAGCCTTCCCTGCCCCAGCAGAAACTCCAGAGTAGAGACCGGTGGGGCGGCCCCTGGCCAGGCTACCCCTCACAGGGCTCCAGACTTCTGCCCGGACTCCGGCTCCAGAGGCCAGGCCCCGGACTCACTTGATGACTGCCGCCTCCAAGAGCTGGAGGCTGACCATGGTCACCACCATCCACTTCATGATGCCGGTTCCCAACTGGCCACAGAGGAAGAGCCACTCCAAGTCGGGCTGATGCAGTGGAGTGAAGGCCTGAGCACTCCTGCCTTTATACCTCCGGGTTCTAGCCCAGTCCCTTCCTCCCTGCCCCAGGCACCTGACCTCAATCCCAGGTGCACCCTGTGCTCCGCCTATCAGTTGTTTTAGGTGTTTTCCTTCTTTTTTTTTTTTTTTTCAATTTATTTATTTGAGACAGAGAGAGAGCACAAGGGGGAAGAGGGGCAGAGTAGAAGGAGAAGCAGACCCCCTGCTGAGCAGGGAGCCGGATGTGGGGCTCCATCCCAGGACCCTGAGATCATGACCTGGGCCGAAGGCAGACACTTAACTGACTGAGCCACCCAGGCGTCCCTGTGTGTTTTCCTTCTTGAGGGTGGCCACTTTTTAAAACAAGCTGTGGAGGCCAAGAAGTGTGAATAATAGGAGTTTCCATAAGATGCACCGGTGAGGATTTCTTCTTGTCCAGGAACAGAGGCATGATGTGACATTTCGGGGCGAGGGCCAGAGTCAGGTCCATGGAGGGCCATAGGACCTCCATAGACAGGTTTCTCATCCTCCGTACTATTGCCATTTTGGAACATATGATTCCTTGTTGGGGGGCTGTTCTGTGCTGTTTAGATGGTTAGCAGCATCCCTGGCCTCCACCCGGGATGCCACCAGCAGTCCAAATGTTATGAACCAACAATGTCTCTGGGCATTGCCAAATGTCCCCTTAGGGGCCGAAATTGTTGAGAATCGCTGGTCTATAGGTGATGTCCTTGGAGATCTGACTCAAGTCCTGGTCCCCAGCACGCCCAAACCTTGTGGGGTGCCATTCGGGTGGCTGGGGATGATGGGGCCGGTACCTAGGATGATGGTAATACCATGTGGTAGCGAGATGCTGCTGCTCGTAGTGATCCTTAGCTCTGAAGCCGGTGGTGGGGCTGGCGTGCCAGTGGCTGAGGTCAGAGCTATTTGCAGCAGCTTTGGAGGCTTCCCAGTCAAACGGAGTCCCAGTTGGACAGTCTGTCCTCATAGTTCAGCAGGTGCTCGGGACACACCCACGATGTAAATCACACTGGCCTCTGGGTGTTCCCCTTGTACAGGTCAGCAACAACAAGAGGCCTGGGGCAGGGCAGGAGGGGACATGCCAGACCTTGCCTCTCTTCCTCGTGGTCTCTCTTCTCCAGCCCCACTGAGATTCTGCCCCTGTCTTTAGTGCTCCGCCAATGCCTGTACCCCCCATTACTGTCCTCCAAGCCCCCATGTGCCCCAGTCCCGCCCCTAAGTCTGGTCCACCCCGTGCCTCTCTCTCATCTCCCGGCCCTCCTTGCTTCCCAGCTACAAGTTTCTTTTTTTTTTTTAAGATTTTTATTTATTTGTTTAACACAGAGAGAGAGAGCACAAGTAGGCAGAGCAGCAGAGAGAGGGAGAGGGAGAAGCAGGCTCTCCGCCGAGCAGGGAGCCCGATGCGGGGCTCGATCCCAGGACCCTGGGATCATGACCTGAGCCGAAGGCAGATGCTTAACGGCTGAGCCACCCAGGTGCCCCCCCAGCTACAAGTTTCTCACGGGCTGAGATGACCTGGAGCTGGCCCAGTGCTCACCAGCCCGGCACAGGAGAGCTCCCCAGTTTGGGGTGAGTGGAAAAAGTCCCCAAGCTAAACCCATCTCTGCCACCTTGTACTGCACGTGCAGGGCTCCAAACACTTGTCAGGCCCTCAAGCCCCAGGCAGAAGGCCACAACCAGACCTGCAAAAACTGATATAATCCAGCCAATGGGGGAGATTCACCTCGGGCCACCACCACCTACTGCCCAGCCAGAGCCCCAGAGCCTCCCCTAGCCCTATGATGGGGGAGGGGAGAGGGGGCACTAGAGGTCTTCCCAGGATTGGCACAGAATGGGATATACCTACCTGATTGTGTCTCAAAGCCAAAGCAGCTCCCATTCCTCCCTGCAGTCCCCAGGGACACGTTGGGCTCTAGGATGGAAGGCAAGGGAGTGAGGGACTGCATTCCCTGGAGCAGGGGGTCTGCAGATTTGGAAGGGCAGGCCAAAGAAAGGCATAGGGTTCTTGCGAGCTTGACCAATTCTATGAATATAGCAGAATCCATGGGATCCCTTAAGTCTTCTGAGTCCTGCCAGGCTCCCCAGCATGGGGCCTCCAGCAACCATTTCTTTATCTGGTAGTCCCTAGGAGTCTCACAGCTGCCAGGCTAACCTTCCCCAAAGCCCAGTGGCCCCACATCCCTTCTGAGCATCCCTGCCCTACTGCTTCAAGCCAGGGCTCCCTTCTTGGCTGCCCAGCCCTCGGGGATCTGCAACTTCACCTCTACCCCAACCTGATCTTCTGATAGCAGCCAGGCTCCTCAGTGTCCTCAGATATTCTAAGCCCTCGTCTGTCTCTGGCCTGACCCCCAAGACCCAGTCACTTGTTGGTGGAAAGCCCACTTCTCTCCCATCTACCTGTCCAAATTCTGTCCATTCTTTAATGCCTCTCCCAGATCGGGGGATATGCAGTCTGAGGACAGCTTAGATGTCATCTATGACCGCCTCCTACCAAGGACACCCAGGGAGCCTGACCCACGGGCTCCGCCCACGCTTCTCTTCTGCCCCTAAATGCTGCACACCCAGCTGACCTTCTCCCCTTGGTGCTGGATCTCATACACTCTCAGATCAGTCTCCAGTTGTTTCCTGGGGTATGTTTGCCTCCCCCATAGACTAGAAGCTCCCAGAGGACAGAGACGGCAGCTTCCACCTCCCTATGCCTGGTCCAGAGCTCGGGAAATCCTGAACAGTAGCTGGAGCCCATGGAGTTGTTCTTGATCAGGCTAGTTTATCTCCCCCCCCTCATTATCTTGGGATTATCCCAGCACTGTGATTTTGCCCCCACACCCCAAAGGGATCTTGTCAAAATCTAGGGTCTGGGATCCTTTCATTGTGATGGTCTCCCCGGAAAGAAGCATTTGCTCAGCACCCTCTGGTCTCATCTCCCTCTGAGCACCACCTGCCTCAAACTCATCAAAGGCCCCTTTTGGCTAAGGAAATAAAATCCCAACTCATCACCCTGGCCTGGAGGACATGCTGAGTCTGGCCCCTTCCCCCGTTTCCATGCTCAGCTTCCAACACTACCCTACACATCCTCTATCCTGTAGGCATAGTGACCGCCTTGCTTTCTCCCAAGGAAGCATGGTATTTGCCAACCTCCACGCCTTTATCCATGGTGTGCCCTCTCTCTGGGATGCCTTCCCAAGCATCGGCACCTGCAAAACCCCCGCCTCCTTCAAGACCCAGTATAAATGCCACGAAGCCTTCCCTACGGTGCCCACCTACACTCAAACTGGCCCCTATAATGGAGGACTTTGTCTTTCCTTCTCTTATGGTATTTCTTTTATACCATCTTCTCTCCCAGTGACTTGTCCCAAATCTTACTGCCTGTAACTAAAAGACCAGGTCTCTTCCTGCACATGGCTCCTTCAACAGCTCATTCATTTGTCAGAGTGTCCACAAAAGTCATACTGGTTGCTGGGAATGTCTTGGGAATATGGAAAGGACCAAGGCTGCCCACTGCCACTGCTAATCCTCTCCCCTGGCAGACATCACTAATCAGACGTATCACTCTTTCCCACAGTGCTGAGCCAAGACCTTAGGATCCTTCCCAATGTAGCGCTCCAGGCAGCCATTCTCAATCTTTTTTTTTAAAGAATTTATTTATTTATTTATTTATTTATTTATTTATTTATTTATTTGACAGAGAGAGACACAGCGAGAGAGGGAACACAAGCAGGAGGAGCGGGAGAGGGAGAAGCAGGCTTCCCGCAGAGCAGGGAGCCTGACGCAGGGCTCGATCCCAGGACCCCGGGATTATGACCTGAGCTGAAGGCAGGTGCTTAATGACTGAGCCATCCAGGCGCCCCTCAATCAATCTTGAAATGAGAATCCCTAAGCCCTTTAGTGGAGGGTTTTGTTGGTTTTTTCCTTTCAATCTGGACGCTAAATTTCATTTAGCATCCCATATAATACAACTTTTTAAAAATCAAGACATCTTGAAACTACAACTATTTTCACTGTTGTACATTATCTTCTCGTTCTTAATGTACACACTTGGGTTTTAACAGAGCTGTAATCAGTATGCAAACACTGCTTCTGTTCTGCTCTTGTCACTAAGATTACTATAAAACACATTTCCACACATTAAGAAAAGCCACGTTCAGCATTTTTCACAGAGTTGGAACAAATCTGTGAAATCCTAAAATCAGTTATGGACCCAGAAAAGACCCCAAATAGCCAAAGTAATGCTGAAAAAAAAAAACCAAAGCTGGAGGCTTCACAATTCCAGACTTCAAGCTGTATTACAAAGCTGTCATCATCAAGACAGTATGGTACTGACACAAAAACAGACACACAGATCAATGAAACAGAATAGAGAGCCCAGAAATGGACCCTCAACTCTATGGTCAACTACTCTTTGACAAAACAGGAAAGAGTATCCAACGGAAAAAAGACAGTTTCTTCAACAAGTGGTATTGGGAAAATTGGACAGCCACACGTAGAAGAATGAAACTGGACCACTTTCTTACACCATAAACAAAGATCAACTCAAAATGGATGAAAGACCTCAATGTGAGACAGGAATCCATCAAAATCCTAGAGGAGAATGCCGGCAGCAACCTCTTGGACCTTAGCCGTAGCAACTTCTTGCTAGACAGGTCTCTAAAGGCAAGAGAAACAAAAGCAAAAAATGAACAATTAGGACTGGAGGGTATTATGTTGAGTGAAATAAGTCAAACAGAGAAAGACATGTATCATATGATCTTACTGATATGAGGAATTCTTAATTGTAGGAAACAAACTGAGGGTTGCTGGAGTGAGGGGTGGGGTGGGAGGGATGGGGTGACTGGGTGATAGACATTGGGGAGGGTATGTGCTCTGGTGAGCGCTGTGAGTTGTGCAAGACTGTTGAATCTCAGATCTGTACCTCTGAAACAAATAATGCAATATATGTTAAGAAAAAAAAAAGAAGAAGAAGGTAGCGGGAGGGGAAGAATGAAGCGGGGGAAATCGGAGGGGTAGACGAACCATGAGAGACGATGGACTCTGTAAAACAAACAGGGTTCTAGAGGGGAGGGGGGTGGGAGGATGGGTTAGCCTGGTGGTGGGTATTGAGGAGGGCACATTCTGCATGGAGCACTGGGTTTTATGCACAAACAATGAATCATGGAACACTTCATCTAAAACTAATGATGTAATGTATGGGGATTAACATAAGAATAAAAAAATAAATAAATAAATGAAAATATTAATAATAGTAAAAAAAAAAAAAAGCTTTGGGGGGGCGCCTGGGTGGCTCAGTCGGTTGGGTGTCTGCCTTTGGCTTGGGTCATGATCCCGGGGTCCTGGGATCGAGCCTCACGTCTGGCTCCCTGCTTAAGTGGGGAGCCTCCTTCTCCCTCGCTCTCTGCCCCCCCCACCACTTGTGTGCTCACTCTTTTGCTCTGCTCTCTCTCTCAAATAAATAAATAAAATCTTTAAAATGATAAAAAGCTTTTGTTCAGCAAAGGAAACAATCGACAAAACTAAAAGGCAAGCTACGGAATGGGAGAAGATACTTGCAAATGTCTTATCAGATAAAGGGCTAGTATCAATCTCATCATGAGAAGGTGTGCGGGGCAGGGTATTTTATATTTGTTTGGTCAGGCAACCCTGACAACAATCCCAAAAGTTAGGTTACCTTATCCCCATTCTACCCAGGAGGCCGTTCATCCATCTGTATCTCAAACAGCTGGAAATTGAGCTGTGTATGTAGACACGGAGAAATAGACAGACTGATTGTTTTTCTCTCCAGTCTATTGATTAACATACTCCTGCTCCCTGACCACAGCTTGCCTGGCTGGCTTACGTGGAAAGTCGGGGGGGGGGGGGGGGGGCGGGGGAGGAGGCATTGGGTGGTGGGGGGCATGTCACACTGCCACCTAGCTGCAGGAAGGGGAAAGATGGGGCAGGGCCTCCGGGTCAGCTGGAAGCCAGCATCCAAACATCACTAGGCCGTTTTGGCTTCTTCTCATTCCCACTTTGCTTCTGTCCCCCACCCCCTCTCTCACTGTACGCCGGCTTTCTCCACATTACTGACCACAGACAGCCAACTTTCACACTTCCAGAGAAAGAAGGAAACCAGAATTCCCGGAGGATTCCTTGAATCCCTGACCCACTCCTGGACCAGCCAACTGTGGCCCGCAGCAGGGCCCTGAGAGAACCTGGAGGCTCCCTCAGGAAGCATTTTGAATAGTGTAGACAAAGTCCCCAGAAGAAGCAAGGGATGTTTCCAGGCAAATTTCAGAGATGTCCACGCACATCTATTTCTGATGACATATAGACCCTACCATGAACTCTTGATCACCCTTCTTTGCACAAATTAAAGAATGTGATGGTCACATGTGACACGCAATTCGCTTGAGAAGACCAATCTCCACCACTTGTTGACCCCTTGACCCCTGCAATTCACTTACCCTTTCTGAGCCTGAGCTTCCCTGACTGTAAGTGGGGATAACATCTGCCCCCAGGGTTGCAGCAACCATCTAATAAGGCCGCCGTGATTTTGAAAGTGCTAGCAGGGGGCAGGCCCCCAAGAACTCTCAGCTGAGTCGGAGTCTCTCTCTTAATGAAACAGGGCTGGAGGCGGGGCTAAAGAGGAAAAGGGACCTGGGGAGCACTGACAATGTTCTGTTTCTTGACCGGAGCTCCCCTTCCAAGGTCTGTTGAAGTCAGCGAGCTGTGTACTCACGATCTGTGCACCTTTCTGTATGCATATTGTACTTCCATTCATGTCTTATAAAGTCACCATTGGAGCAGAAGGAAGAGAAGAAAGGAGACAGGACACCTGCCCTAGGAGAAGCCCCCAAATGAAGGAGGGAGGTGGTCCCTGCTCAGGGAGTTCCCAGCGAATGGGGACCTGGCAGGCTCGCCTGTGATACCACTGTCCCCAGCAGGATAGAAGCAGAGATGCCCTCACATGAGATAAGGACCAGAGTGTATTCTGTGCATAGTCATGTGTTGATTGTAATACATTTACTTATTTTTCACAGCACAGGAGTTTATTGTGAAAGTAAATTAAACAAACAAACATACAGTATGGCTAGTGGCGGCAAAGGCAAACTGGTAGCTTAAGGCAAGTTTTAATGGGGATGAGTTTAGAAAAGATGATGCCATGATGGAATTTTTAAAAATATAGACTATGGAAAAATATCAAACTATATCAATGACTTAATAAAAGTTTTCAAAGCCTGCACTCATGGAGAAAAAGGACTCCTGATCTTAATGCTGGCATTAAGCAGTGGTGTGCTAAATGATAGGAAAAATCGAGTATTTATAGAAGGATGGCAATATGAACATTTAATAACCTTTGATCTTTTTTTTTTAAGATTTTTATTTATTTGTTTAACAGAGAGAGAGAGAGCACAAGTAGGCAGAGTGGCAGACAGAGGGAGAGGGAGAAGCAGGCTCTCCGCCAAGCAAGGAGCCCGATGTGGGGCTCGATCCCAGGATCCTGAGATCATGACCTGAGCCAAAGGCAGCCGCTTAACCTACTGAGCCACCCATGCGCCCCTAATAACATTTTATCTTAATTACTAGTGGAATGAAAGCCCCTAGCTGGAAGCAATAGAGGAAAATGTACCATCATCATCATGTTATTAAAAAATTAAGTGCAGGGATGCCTGGGTGGCTCAGTCAGTTAAGCGTCCCACATCGGGCTCCCTGCTCAGCAGGGAGTCTGCTTCTCCCTCTGCCTGCAGCTGCCCCTGCTCATGCTCTCTCTCTCTCTCTCTCTCTCTCTCTGATAAATAAATAAATAAATAAAATTAAGGGCAGAAGTCAAAAACCAAAGAGCTCTGGGGTAAAGTAATCTTAAAACACCACTTTGAGGACCACTTAAAAGGTCATTCCCTCAGGGGAAATGAGGGCCCCGAGTATGTCAACATGTGAGTTGCACAACACCAAATACCAACCAAATCCACTGATAGTCCTTAGTTACACAAGATCAGCATAATCTTTTATGATGTGCTGTTGTTTATAATAATTTAAAACTCTTTACCATGCATGACTTTAAATATGTAAACATATTTTTATTCTGAGATACAGGTTCTGTTTATGAATTATAAGACCTATACACAATGAAAGGCACACCTCCCTCATCAATCAGATACGTACATACGTGTGTGTGTTTTAAATGGGATGACCTTGGGGCACCTGGGTGGCTCAGTCGTTAAGCTTCTGCCTTCGGCTCAGGTCATGATCCCAGGGTCCTGGGATCAATCCCCGCATCGGGCTCCCTGCTTGGCAGGGAGCCTGCTTCTCCCTCTCCCACTCGCCCTGCTTGTGTTCCCTCTCACTGCCTCTCTCTCTCTGTCAAATAAGTAAATAAAAAAAAAAGAAAGAAAAAAAAAAATCTTAAATGGGATGACCTTATTTACCAAAGAATACAAACATAGTGATCCAAAGGGACATCTGCACCCCAATGTTTATAGCGCAATGTCCACAATAGCCAAACTATGGAAATAGCCTAGATGTTCATTGACAGATGAATGAATGAAGAAGATGTGGTATATATATATATATATATATATATATATATATATATATATATATATATATATATATATAGAATGGAATATTACCCAGCCATCAAAAAATAATGAAATCTTGGGCACTTGAGTGGCTCAGATGGTTAGGCGTCTGCCTTCGGCTCAGGTCATGATCCCAGGGTCCTGGCATCGAGTCCTGAATCGGGCTCCCTGCTCCTTGGGAGCCCGCTTCTCCCTCTGCTTCTCGCTCTCTCTCTCTGTCTCTCATGAATAAATAAATAAAATCTTTTAAAAAAAATAAAAATTAAAAAAAAATAATGAAATCTTATCATTTGCAATGACATGGATGGAACTAGAGGGTATTATGCTAAGCGAAATAAGTCAGTCAGAGTAAGACATGTATCATATGAGGGATTCTTAATCTCAGGAAACAAACTGAGGGTTGCAGGAGTGGTGGGGGTGGGAGGGATGGGGTGGCTGGGTGATAGACATTGGGGAGGGTATGTGCTATGGTGAGTACTGTGAATTGTGTAAGACTGATGAATCACAGACCTGTACCTCTGAAACAAATAATACATTGTATGTTAAAAAAAGAAGAAGAAGAAGAAGATAGTAGGAAGGGAAAAATGAAGGGGGGAAAATCGGAGGGGGAGATGAACCATGAGAGACTGACCATGGACTCTGAGAAACAAACTGAGGGTTTTAGAAGGGAGGAGGGTGGGAGGATGGGTTAGCCTGGTGATGGGTATTAAAGAGGGCACGTATTGAATGGAGCACTGGCTGTTATACGCAAACAATGAATCATGGAACACTACATCAAAAACTAATGATGTACGGTGATTAACGTAACATAATAAAATTAAATTAAAAAATAAAATAGTCAAACTATTTCATCTCAAAAGGTTTTATTAATAATCCTTTTGGAAAATACCATATATATAACCTGTGAGTTTTTTTCCAGAACAATTAATGAAGAAAATATACCCTCTGCACAGATGAACATTTTCTGTCTAATCTTTCATCACCCAGTATTGTTTTTACAAAAGCAAACATAATAAAATACACATAAAAGCAGCTACCTTAAATATGATTTTAATACAATATTACTGTGATAGCTGATTCATCAATATCTCCAGTATTTTCTAAAGGTTTATTTATTTATTAGAGAAAGAGAGAATGCACACACACACGCACACGCAAGTGTGGTGGAGGGGATGGTGCAGAAGCAGAGGGAGAGAGAATCTTAAGCAGACTCTGCACTGAGCATGGAGTCCAACTCGGGGCTCAATCTTACTAACCCGAGATCATGACCTGAGCCCAAATCAAGAGTTGGATGCTTAGCCACCTGAGCCACCCAGGCACCCCTTCAATATCTCCAATTTAATATGCTGTTTTATACATGAAGAAGCTTCATTATCCCTTTTCTTATTGACTTAAAAAAAAATCCCTGAATAAAACAGAAGCCAGCCTGGGACTTCTTTAGGCATTTCACTAGATTATTACCATCTACGGAGAATATCTCCACACAAACTCGTGATCACAGAACAGAATGTAAAACAGATCTGGGACAGATTAGAATTAATACCAATTAGAAATTTTTATGTTTAAGGGAGAAAGAAAAAGCCGATTATCAACATTTAAAAGGATGCTGCAAGGGACGCCTGGGTGGCTCAGTCGGTTAAGCGTCTGCCTTAGGCTCAGATCATGATCCCAGAGTCCTGAGATCGAGTCCAGCGTCAGGCTCCCTGCTTAGTGGGGAGTCTGCTTCTCCCTCTGCCTGCCCCTCTCCCTGCTTGTGCTCTCTCTCTCTGACAAATAAATAAATAAAGTCTTTTAAAAAAAGGGGGATACTGCAAGATAGAGTCCAAGATGGTGGAGGAGCAATTCGTCTGGTCCCAGGAATTCAGCTGGATAGCTATCAAACCATTCTGAGCACCTGCGAACTCAACCAGAGATCGAAGAATAGCTGCAACTCTAAAAGGATACTGCAATTTTAACAACTGTCAACTTTGTGTTCAAAGACTGTGGCAGGGGCGCCTGGGTGGCTCAGTCCCTTAAGCATCTGACTCTTGGTTTTGGCTCAGGCCATGATTTCAAGGTCTTGAGATCAAGCCCCACATTGGGCTCCCCGCTGGGCCAGAAGCCTGCTTAAGATTCTCTCCCTCCCTCTGCTTACCCCACCTCCCACCCCCACACATGTGTTCTCTCTCTCTCTAAAAAAAAAAAATAAAATAAAAATAAAAGGCTGTCGCAGACAGCTCTACACTACTAGGTTTTTAGTTTACAAATAATGCCAACATATCAGCAGTTTTGAAACGCCATAGACTACAAAAACACAGAAACAAACGAATAACCAAGAATGGCTATCTAAAATGAAGCTGTGTAACCGACACAACTAAAATTCCAAAAGAACAACTGATTTTGGGGGGAGGAAACCCTCTGATAAAAATTTTAATTTCTTGACTTGTTTTTAAATGACATAAACTTAAAAATTAAAATGGAGGACAAAAAGAGCTTTACAACTGGATAGTTTCAGCTCACTAAAATCATGCCAACAAGGTAAGCCTGCACAGAAAAAAATTTCAGATCACTGGCTGCATGCGTACAAAATTAGAAATGCAGGTATTATAGTGCAAAACCATGGCAGTGTGTGATGTCTTGTTACTAACCAAGGTTGAGGAATAGACCGCAGTACCTCCAGTGACCACGGTTTCTGGTCTTTTAATGACTATTTCTGCCAACTAGAAACAATGTATACGGAAAGATGGGTGGGCACATCTGCTGTGCTGCTAATTAACGAAGTTGAAGGTCATCACCGCCACCTAAATTGGAGCCAGGACTAGGGTCTTGTGGTCTTCTTGTGTCCATTTCCTCCCGAGGGGACCCGTCTTGTCTTCCAATCCACACCTCCTTCTCCAAGCCTCTTCAAAAGCCCGTCATCAGACCCCAGGCAGCCCCTACCATCCTGTCTCTGGAGGTCAATGCAGCCTTTCCAGATTAACACAGACTCCGTTCAGAATCATGGGAGCCTTCCCATCCACCTTGCCACATCCCCCCAGCTAGGTGTCTGTCGTGTTCTCCCTGCCAGCTGGCCGGAAAACCCTGGAGAGACAGATTGGCTCCTGGGGCCACTAAAGCGATTTCCCAGTAGCCGTCGGGGCAGGCGTTCTGGAAGCACGGCTGGCGCTCCTCATGGGGCCTATCCCTGAAGCCCATGTACTTATTCTCGCATTCGCAGCTAAGCTTCCTGAGGAACTCGTGCTCGAGTTCTCAAACTTGCATCTCTGGTCGGGCACAGGGCATGGCACCCTTCCCACCCCGAGGCCACGCCGCTCGGTTCAGGGCTTGCGGGGCACCCTCTGGTCTGCTCCACGCTGACCAACTCAAGTGTAATATATTTAGTGCAGATGCAGCACAGACACATCACACGCGTGATTTCACGGACACTGAAGTGTAGGAAGGAAGGGTTCCTAAGAGAGGAGGGTCGGGAAGCAGCAGAATGGCAACCTGAAATCCTTGCCTCTCCGGCGCCTGTCCCCTGGGCTGGGCACCTCGGGGAGGGCCAGGGCCCGTAGTTAGCTACCCGAGGGCCCAGGGCCCCAGTGCTGGGGTCTCTAGGGATTAGATTTGTCCTCCTCCTTCCCCTGCCCTGGACCCCTTGGCAAGGGACAATCTGCTAGAGATGAAGTCCAGCCAGGAACCCTAGCCTCCCCCTGTACAACCTAGACCCTGCCCAGGGGTGGTCATGTACACTGAAGCACAGCGTCAGTAGTCCTGCCAAGTGGGGGCTCCCCATCCATGGCTCAGCTTCCTTCCAAACTGACCTCACCCCCTTTTATTCAAACCCCAGCCACCTGCCTGTTCCCCAAAGCTGGAGCCCACAGAGCCACTTTATTTGGGGTGTCCTAGTTCTCAGCCCTGAGAAGCTGGGTTTGGCTGAAGTGAGTGACAAATAGGGGCTCCCAGCTTCTATGAGATCCAGAGAACCAGAGGGCGTGCCTCCCACCAGGGAGATAGGCAGAGACAGTCTATACAGCAGTGGCCGGCTCCCCTTGTAGTTGCCCATGCCAGACATGGAGTATAGACCCTCAGAAAGGCATCATCTGGGAGCCACAGGGGCCAACTGCTCTCCCAGGGCTGGTGCCTGGGCTGGAACCCCAAGAGGCAGTTACTGCACTGACCTGGAGGAAAAAAACTGAGGTGCTCAGCAGGCAAGAACCTGAGCTCTGAACTCAGAGAAGCCTGGATTCAAATCCCAACCCACCTCTGGCTAGCTGTGTGACATTGGGCAAATCACTTGACCTCTCTGAGCTTCCGTATCTGCACCCCTTTTTTTGGTGGAGGGGATAATGGGGCCCACTGCTGCATTCTGCACCATGAATGCAAGTAGAGAAGAGTGGCTCTGGCAGGTGACATAGCACCTACAAGGGGCCTGAGGTAGACGGATGACATGATGGAGCCATGAGGCTGGACTATGACAGGGAGGCGGGTATACCAAGGGAGGCAGAGGCTCAACCACCAGAGCTGAGGCCTTAAGGCTTTTTTTTTTTTTTAAGATTTTTATTTATTTATTTGACAGAGAGAGGCACAGCGAGAGAGGGAACACAAGCAGGGGGAGTGGGAGTGGGAGAGGGAGAAGCAGGCTTCCCGCCGAGCAGGGAGCCCGATGTGGGGCTCGATCCCAGGACCCTGAGATCATGACCTGAGCCGAAGGCAGACACTTTAACGACTGAGCCACCCAGGCACCCCGAGGCTTTTTTTTTTCTTTACCACAGTTAGAAATGTATTTTACACCATCACCTTATACACATACATATAATACATACTGGAAACAAAAGCCTCACTGCCCCATACAAAATTCCAGCCCATGGTACATGTGTGCACCCTAATTTTTCTGTTTTATTTCTTTCTAAAGTGTTTGTTCCAATCACCTAAATTGATTTCTAAAGGGTTGTGAGCTGCAATTTGAGAAACACTGACGTACATGGCATTGAGCCCATGGACGCACGCACACACACACAGCTTTGCACACTCAACTGCCATTCCACACATAAGCGATTTATCACAGGTTTTTGGAGAGCAGGGTGGTGTCTCTTCTTTCCTCCATGTCCCTGATGGTGGAGGCACAGAGGATGCTCACTGCATATTTGTTCATGAGGAGCAGGGTGGAAGGCTGAGAGAGAAGAGGGGCACAGCCCACCACGTTTGGAGGTGGGAGGAACCTGAGGAGAACCCACTGCCCACCATGCCTCTTGCTTTGGCTTCAACCCTGTCCCTGGGCAATTAGAATGGAGACACCCCGCAGGTAGGACCAAGTCTGGGGTTTAAGAAAAGGCTGAGTGATCATTTGTGGGAGTGAGGGTAGTACCTGCTCCTGGGACTATTACCAGGATTTCAAGAGTAAATGCCCAAGGAGATTGCTTTATATACCTTCTGTACGGATGGGGCTTTGTAGGTGTGCTGGCCTTTCCTGCATGAGTCTCCTGTTCTTCCTAGCAAGGCTTTCAAAAGTAGGGATGAAGCTTTTCCTATGAGACTGGGGCTCCCTGAGGCAGGGCTACCTCTCCCCCCTCAGACTGGGGCTCCCCGAGGGCAGGGCTGTGTCTCCCCCTCAGACTGGGGCTCCCTGAGGGCAGGGCTCTGTCTTCCCTCAGACTGGGGCTCCCTGAGGCAGGACTATGTCTCCCCTCAGACTGGGGCTCCCTGAGGGCAGGGCTGTTTTCCCCCTCAGACTGGGGCAGCCTGAGGAAGGGCTGTGTCTCCCCTCAGACTGGGGCTCCCTGAGGGCAGGGCTCTGTCTTCCCTCAGACTGGGGCTCCCTGAGGCAGGACTATGTCTCCCCTCAGACTGGGGCTCCCTGAGGGCAGGGCTGTTTTCCCCCTCAGACTGGGGCAGCCTGAGGAAGGGCTGTGTCTCCCCTCAGACTGGGGCTCCCTGAGGGCAGGGCTCTGTCTTCCCTCAGACTGGGGCTCCCTGAGGACAGGGCTGTGTCTCCCCTCAGACTGGGGCTCCCTGAGGGCAGGGCTGTGTCTCCCCTCAGACTGGGGCTCCCTGAGGGCAGGGCTGTGTCTCCCCCTCCGATTGGGGCTCCCTGAGGGCAGGGCTGTGTCTCCCCCTCAGACTGGGGATCCCTGAGGCAGGGCTGTGTCTCCCCTCAGACTGGGGATCCCTGAGGGCAGGGCTGTGTCTCCCCTCAGACTGGGGTCCCTGAGGGCAGGGCTGTGTCTCCCCCTCAGACTGGGGCTCCCTGAGGGCAGGGCTGTGTCTCCCCTCAGACTGGGGCTCCCTGAGGCAGGGCTGTGTCTCCCCTCAGACTGGGCTCCCTGAGGGCAGGGCTGTGTCTCCCCTCAGACTGGGGCTCCCTGAGGGCAGGGCTGTGTCCCCCCTCAGACTGGGGTCCCTGAGGGCAGGGCTGTGTCTCCCCCTCAGACTGGGGCTCCCTGAGGGCAGGGCTGTGTCTCCCCTCAGACTGGGGCTCCCTGAGGGCAGGGCTGTGTCTCCCCCTCTGATTGGGGCTCCCTGAGGGCAGGGCTGTGTCTCCCCCTCAGACTGGGGCTCCCTGAGGCAGGGCTGTGTCTCCCCCTCAGACTGGGGATCCCTGAGGGCAGGGCTGTGTCTCCCCCTCAGACTGGGGCTCCCTGAGGCAGGGCTGTGTCTCCCCCTCAGACTGAGGCTCCCTGAGGGCAGGGCTGTGTCTCCCCCTCAGACTGGGGGCCCTGAGGGCAGGGCTGTGTCTCCCCTCAGACTGGGGCTCCCTGAGGGCAGGGCTGTGTCTCCCCCCTCAGACTGGGGCTCCCTGAGGGCAGGGCTGTGTCTTCCCCCTCAGACTGGGGCTCCCTGAGGACAGGGCTGTGTCTTCCCCCCTCAGACTGGGGTTCCTGAGGCAGGGCTGTGTCTCCCCCCTCAGACTGGGGCTCCCTGAGGGCAGGGCTGTGTCTCCCCCTCAGACTGGGGCTCCCTGAGGACAGGGCTGTGTCTTCCCCCCTCAGACTGGGGTTCCTGAGGCAGGGCTGTGTCTCCCCCCTCAGACTGGGGCTCCCCAGGGCAGGGCTGTGTCCCCCCTCAGACTGGGGTCCCTGAGGGCAGGGCTGTTTTCCCCCTCAGACTGGGGCTCCCCGAGGGCAGGGCTGTGTCTCCCCCTCAGACTGGGGCTCCCTGAGGGCAGGGCCGTGTCTCCCTCTCACACTGGGGCTCCCTGAGGGCAGGGCTGTGTCTCCCCCCTCAGACTGGGGGCCCTGAGGGCTGGACTGTGTCTCCCCTCAGACTGGGGCTCCCTGAGGGCAGGGCTGTGTCTCCCCTCAGACTGGGGCTCCCTGAGGGCAGGGCTGTGTCTCCCCTCAGACTGGGGTCCCTGAGGCAGGGCTGTGTCTCCCCTCAGACTGGGGCTCCCTGAGGGCAGGGCTGTGTCTCCCCCTCAGACTGGGGTCCCTGAGGAAAGGAGCTGTGTCCTGATCCTCTGACTGGGGTATGTGAAGGGGTGGCAATGTGGGCTGGGTCCGGGTCTGTATAGGATTGTTGGGGGCAGAGGAATGGGAGAGACCTCAGGGAAAGACTGCAAATTAGCAGCGTGAGCCCCTTAGATTAAGCAGGCTGGGTGGGCTCAGGAGCCTAGTGAGTGACCGTGCTGGTACAAGGCGGCTCTTGAGGTCCCAGGTTCCTTGTGTGGGACCCCTGGGGGGAGCAAGGGACTTACTTCAGGTTAAAGATAACTTCAGAGCCTCCCACTGTGGCTTCAGCTTCCCTCTTCCCTACACATCGGAAGTCCAATCTTAGAAGCTCTCCTGATCCCGGCTCGCTTTGTGTGCAGACCCCCCCGCCCATCAGGCAAAAGGCCTTTCAAACCACTGTCCAGGGGCACCGGACTGGCTCAGTCAGTGGAGCACGCGTCTCTTCACCTCGCGGTCGTGAGGTCAAGCCCCATGTGGGGCGAAGAGATGACTTTAAAAACAAATGCTGGGCGCCCGGTGGCTCAGCTGGTTAAGCGTCTGCCTTCGGCTCAGGCCCTGATCCCGGGGTCCTGGGATCGAGTCCCGTCCCAGTCTTCCTCCTCAAGCTCCCTGCTCAGCGGGGGTGTCTGCTTCGCCCGCTCCCCCTGCCTCTCCCCCACCCCTCGTGCTCAAGCTCTCTCAAATAAATAAACAACATCTTCACAAGCAAACAAAACCACCAAATGCCGTCCATCCCGTTCATTAGTGGGTTGTGAGGTCAGTCTGGCAGACCCCGATGGGGATTCTGTTTTGGATGCGGCTGACCTGCACAGACGAGATCAGAGCGCACACAGGTCCGCTCACGGGGCTCTGCAGGGCTCCGCGTGTGTGTGTGCGCGTGCGCGTGCGCGGGTGTCCTGGCTCGCCATGCAAACTGCGGGGAGGACCCCACACTCACGCTGTCCGGATGCGCACGCACAACCATCCGTGCACGGGAAGCCCTGTGCTTGCCCCGAGGTGCTCACCTCCAGCCTCGGTCTGCGCACGAGCTCCTGCTCCCCCACAGAGGCTGCTGCCTTTCCACGTGCTCCACGCGCCCCCACACACCTTCCTCTGAACAGGGCAGGAAGGAGGAGCTCCCCCTAATCCTCCTGCCGGCCCTCCCTGCTGTCCCTCCTGCTCCCTTCCTTTCCCCCTCCTTCCCCTCTTCCTCCAAACCATCCTGCCCTCTCCTCATCCGCCCCTCCCTCCCTGCCCTTCCCCCTGCCCATCGGGGCTGCCCCCCCTCAGCCCTTGCTGAACGAGAGCCTGCGACCTCCTCTCAGCCCAGCTGAGACCCAGGAAAGCTCCTATATGTGACTCTATTTCCCAAAGGCAGAAATGCGGACCAGAGGTCTGACTTTACCACAGACATTTGACATCAGGCCAGTCCTAACTGCCCTGTTCATGTGGTCACCCTGTGGGTGTGCACAGCCTCAGTTTCTCCCTCAGAGAGAGTGGCCCACTTTGGCCATGGGGCTGGGAACTTCTAGAGTCTCCCTCTGGCTCTTAACCGGTCTCTCCTTTAAGCCCCCAGGCCTGTCCAGAGGGGCTAGGAAGGTGTTCCTGTGCCCCCATGTCCTGAGACCCTGCTGGGAGCGGGCAGTGGGGAGGGCTGAGCAGGTTTAAATGGGCTGCAAGGAGGAGTTGTGCTGGACTTAGCCACACACAGGTCTCCTTGGGTGAGTGAGTGGAGAGTGCCTGGGTGTGGCGATTGGGTGGCAGGGAGGGGAGTCCCAGGCCTGGGCATATCAAAGGCCAGAGAATCTAATCACCAGGGCCTGGATAAAGAGTAGGAACTGGGACCCACCCAAAAGTACCAAACCAAACATTGATAATGGATCCAGGAAGCTCCATGTCTGGAGCTATGGTTGTAGTCCCAGCCCAGATCCTGGCCAATCTAGTTTAGGTTCTGGAGAAGTCGGCCTGTGAGTGGCAGTGCACAGCCTACTAGGGCTTTTCCCTCTACTCAGGGTTCCTTGTGGGGAACATCTGGGCAAGGTAGGGGCTGGAACCCAGGACAGGGAGCTGGGGATGGGTAGCCTCAGTAGGGACCTCCCTCAGCAGGTATGGGCACCTCTCCCCAACAGCTTGACACCTGGAGGGCTTGGCTGCCCATGCCCACTACACAGGGAAACTAAGACCTGGAACAGGAAGGAGAACCCAAAGCCCCAGGAGAGGAAGGATCCAGAGGCCTTGGACACTTCCCAAAGCTACCCCTATTGCTTTCTTGGCTGAACATTACCTTTTCCAGATTCTGAGGGAGTCTGGAAGGGGTCTGGTTGACCTTCCCCTAAATCCTCCTCACCCTTCATGGTCCACCTCTTTAACGAGCTTTCCCCCATCACCTGCTATTGTTGTGACAACCATAACAGAGCTAAACTTGGGCTCTGTGCCAAGCACCCGCTTTATGTGCACTTTCTTATTTAACACACAACTTATGAGGTTAGTGTTATTAGTTTCCCTTAATAGATGAGGAAACGGGTTGAGAGGGTGAGTGATCTGCCTGAGGTCACACAGCTTTCGAATGGCAGAGGCGCACATCCCATGCTCCTGTTTGTGTGAGCCTCACTTCCTCAACTGCAAGCTTTGGAGAGTTGAGGCTTTGTTGGGACTCAGCCCATACAATCCGGATTCCAAACCCTGGACCCACTGTGTCCAAAGTTTTCTTGGGACATCAAGACCACTAGACCTGTACAATTGTGCATCGTGCCCCCACCCCAACCCTGATATATCAATACACTGATCTATTCCTCAGGCCCCTTAGTCCCAGGGGGAATGGAGCTCAATAGAAAAGAGGCCAGAACCAACCCACTGGGCCAGAGAGGCAAAGAGCCTCAAAAACACCTGGAACTTCTTCCCCACCCCCACCCAGCCCTATGCCTGATGCCCTCCACTCTTCCCATCCAGGCTCCTGTTTCCTTCTAAGCCCTCCCCAGACTTGGCTGCCAGACTCTCCCCAGCCCAGGCAGCACCCAGGCAAAAATTAGAGTTGCACCACATTTCTTTCCTTTCTTTTTTTTTTTTTTTAAGCTTTTATTTATTTATTTGAGAGAGAGAATGAGAGAGAGAGAGCATGAGGGGGGGGAGGGTCAGAGGGAGAAGCAGACTCCCCGCTGAGCAGGGAGCCTGATTCGGCACTCGATACTGGGACTCCAGGATCATGACCTGAGCCGAAGGCAGACGCCCAACCAACTGAGCCACCCAGGCGCCTCCCTTCCTTTCCCCAGAGAGTCAGAGTCTCCAGGTTCCTTTCTCCTTGCCCCCACACCTTGTCCCAGCCGCACTCCTGGGGCCTTCTCACCCAGACAGGAATTGAGCCAGGTAAAGGGGGGCAGGTGGAGGAAGGCAACAGAATGACACGCCCAAGGGACCATGCCTCCCTAGCTAAAGGGACAGGCCACAGGGAGAGGGATGGCTGAGGAAACACTCCCATCACTCAGCAGGCCCCCGGTGGGGCTAAGGGGCCCCTCCCTCCACAAACACTGCTCATTAACTCAGTCATTATATTAATAATCCCTTAAGAATGAGCATAATGACAACCTCCACCGGCAGCACGAGCCATACTCTCACACGCCTGACCTCCCCAGCCACTCTCCATAGGCCTCCACAGGGCCATGGGTCAGCAATGTCTGTCCCTGGAGAAACCGGGCCCAGAGAGGCCAAGAGAGGGGGTTCACCTGGTGAGCAAGGCAAGTGGCAGGGAGGCTTCCTGTCAATCATAGCAGGCGGAGTACAGCTTCGAGAAGAGCTAGGCTGAAGGCCCCAGTGATGCAGCCTCATGCTCCATGGTCCATGGAGAACCCCCTCCCAGACCCTTCTTTCTGATGCTTCCAGCCCCCATCTATGCTCTCCCGTCACCTCCATGTTCATGGCAAGAGCTGGTACCTCTAAATTCCAGGACAGACCCAACGACCAAGAAGCAATGTCACCTGGATGAACGGACAGTTCGGACTTTGAAGTAACAAGCCAAGGACTCTAGTATCAGATGGGGGCCGGGGATGAGCTCGTCCCTATGGAAAGAGCTGGTGGTTTCAGGCCAGCTCTAAGGTCCCAAGAGCCAGAAGTTGCCAGTGAAGGGAGTGCTAACTTGGGTCACATTAGGAGAAGTATAATGTCTAGAACAAGGAAGACGTTGGGCTGAGGGAAGGGGAGGGTCAAGCCTGGGTAATGCACTCCATTCTGGGTCAAACTAGAGCACAGAGGGGTGGACAGAGGAGTGGATACCTTTCTGGTTATGCCAGAAAGAACCATGTTCTGGTGAAAGTATCTGCCATTTACTGAGCACTTACTATGCACCAGCTGCCATGGTTCGTGCTGGGCAGACATTCTCTTATTTTGATCCTCACAGCGATTTCATGAGAGAGGGACTGTTATTATTGCTCTGTCACTGGTAAGGAAACTGAAGCACAAAGGAGTGCAGTTGTGAGTAAGGGGTGATGCCAAGTTTCAAAGTTCAGCACCCTTGGCAGAGGGACCAGATGGCCATGTGTGGATCTGTGAGCAGAATTAGGCCCTAATGAGAGGCATTTAGGGACATCATAACACTGACAGGAGGGAGGACTTTTGAGATAGCTATCTCCCCCTCCCGGGAAGCATGTGAACAAAAACCTGATAGATATCTCCAAGAATCCTGTCAAAAGGATCCCTGGACGGCTCTTAGCTCAGCTGAACCACGAGATTCTATCCTGGAGTCTGATTCTGCAGATACAGAGCCCCTGGGGCTCCACACAGGCCCTCCGCCCCAGCTGCAGCTCTCCCTTCCCTTCAGCCTCCTTTCTGGAGTCCGGGGGTCCCTCGTTATAAAAACCCCTTCCCCTGTGAGTATGACTCCCCTTTAAGGTATTGCTCAGAGAGCACCCCAGAGCTCAGAGAAGCCCTGGCCCAGCCTAAGCCAGCCTCCTGTGAGGCCCAGACACAGGTCAGGGGAGGGCGGCGGGGCCAGGCAGGGTTGGACCGATTCCTGCACAGCCATCGACAGAACAGGAGCCATTCCGAGGCCTTGCAGGAGGAAAGGGGGCAGACCTGAGTGCTCATCAATGGACGAGTGGATCAGGAAAATGTGGCATATACAATGGAACATTATGCAACCATAAAAAGGATGCAGTCCTGCCATTTGTGACACCATGGGTAGACCCAGAGGGTATCATGCAAAGTGAAATAAGTCAGACTGAGAAAGACAAATGCCATATGATTTCACTCGTACATGGAATCTAAAAAAAGTGATTAGGGGCACCTGGGTGGCTCAGTTGTTAAACGTCTGCCTTCGGCTCCAGTCTTGTTCCCAGGGTCCTGGAATCGAGCCCCGCATCGGGCTCCCTGCTCAGTGGGAATCCTGCTTGTGTTCGCTCTCTGGCTGTCAAATAAATAAATAAAGTCTTTTTAAAAAAAATAAAAATAAAAAAGTGAACAAACAAAAAGCAGAATCAGACCTATAAATACAGAGAACACATGGATGGTTGTCAGAGGGGAGCAGTAGGGGGTTGGACAAAATGGGGGAAGGGTTGTGGGAGGTACAGACCTCCAGTTACGGGGTAGTAAGTCACAGGAGTACCAGGCACAGCATTGGGAGACAGTCAATGATCCTGTAAGAGCAACTGACAGGACAGACGGAAGCTACACTCACGAGCATAGCATCATGTATACACTTGTCAAGTCACTAAGTTGTACACCGGAAATGAATGTAACTTGTGTGTCAACTATACTCAAATTAAAAAAAAAAAAATGTAAACAGCAAAGTCAAGGGGGAAGGGTGGGGGGCAGGCTCTAGGGGGAGCACGTTCACCTGTCCACCAGGCAAGGCCCCGGCTGGGAATTCGGCTGGGAATTGACGAGGATTCCTGAGGTGAAGCACTGGAAATGTGGCCTCTGCAGACACTCCTACAGGCCCAGTCTTCCAGGCCAGAGCACCCGACACGCTCTTCCTGCAGCCCACCGGAGGGAACGAAGCCCCTTCAGGCCAGGTGGGGGCATGGAAAGCCACACACCTGGGATGCAGCCCCTGCTCAAGCCACTCATTACCTTCATGGCCTGAAGCAAGTCACTTTACCTCTCGGCCTGTTTCCTCCTCTGCCCAGCCGTGATAACAATGCAGGCCGGTGAGCCCGAGAGAGATAAACAGTCTACAGGGCCCTCTGGAAAGCCAACTGTGTTTATACCATTGTGGAGTGCTGTTATTACCCAGGGGTGGGCTTGGGGAGGGCCCCTCCTGGTCTGACCTGAAATGTCACTCCTGGACAGGATGCTGGCTCTGGTCCTTTCCTGAGGGCAGCCCAGGGGGTGGGCAGGGCCTGTTTCTAAAGCAGGGAACTGAGCACTCAGCAAACATTCACTGATGTTGGTGATGATCTGTAAAATGATTCCATCAGGACGCCACACCCTGACCTCAGCAGGGCAGGCTCCCCGACGGGAGCAGTGGTCGCCCTCCTGGGCATCCCTCCCAGCCTCCACTTCCCGCCTGGAAAGCTGTCCACTCACACCCCGCCTGCCCCGCCAGAGGAAAATTCCTGTAGTTGATCTTGTGGGTCAGAGGCGATGACCCTGGGGGAGGGGAGCAGGAAGGCTGGCAGCCACACTGGGCTGGGAGCCAATTCCTGGGCTAAGTCTTCTGGACCCCCAGGCTCCGCAAACACGCACATGGGAGCCACCAGGACTTGGCTACCCCAGAGGAGGAGGCCAGCTGCTCCTCGCCCTGGTCAGCAGGGGCGCAGCAGGAGGCCTGGGGTCTCAGGGACTGGAGAGCGGTGACTTCCAGTGGTTTCTCCCTCTGGAACAGCTGGGTTGTTCACACAGCCTGCCCGCTGTCTCCTTCCCAACGTGGTGTGTTCATCATCTCATTGGCTACTTCTCACAACCAGCTCCGTGTTTTCTAGGTGCAAAAGCCGAGGCCCGCTGGGGGTGACCAGTTGCTCAAGAGAGCAGAGATCATAGCCGAGTCAGAACCACAACCTGGTCTCTTGACGCAAGCATGGCTCCCCCACAGCAGCGACCGTCAGGAGGAGCCCGAGCAGACCGGTGAGTCACCGGCACGGCCATACCTGCCCCCACCCCCCATCTTGGCCCTCCTGTTTGGAGAAACCAGCACTCCTGACTAGGGGCCCCCAAAGGAGGAGTAGGACTAGCGCGGGGAGGATACGCAGAGAGCAGAACGGAGCTGCCTGGGTGGGCTGAGGAGAGACATCATCCGCTACTGCAGGGTGGACAGAGTGCATGCGATGAACCCAGCCTGGAGCAGCCCTCCCTCCCGTCCAGAGGTCAGAAGGAGGTAGAGCGAAGGGTCCGGTGCCAGCTCTGGGAAAGTAGCAGCAGCTCCACCCCAGGACCCTGCTAAGCCCCATCCTGCTGGCTCTCTTCGCCCATTTCCCTGACAAGACAGTGACATTCAGGGGTGGGGAAGTCTGGAAGCTGGTCCGTTCAATCCGCACCCAGGGTAGAGGGCAGTCCCGGAAGTGAAGCCCGGGCAGTGTTGTCCTGGACAGCAGGTGGGGAGGGAATCGGGTAGGCCCGACCCTGGCCGGTTTCCTTAGTGAGGAGGACAGGTCGGCTTTCTCCTCGGGGCAGGGAGCTGGGGCACAAACAGTGACCACAGACAAGAAGGCTTGTCCCTAAGTCTTGGACAAACTGCTCCCACTCCTCCCCTGGGCCCTGAGTGGCTTATCGCAGATGCTGGATTTCCTTTAATCATTCAGGGGGCTGAGACAGAAATGGAGTCTTGGAGGCAGGGAGGCCGGCGAGAGGAGGGGGAGGCAGCCCCAGGACAAGGAAAGGGAGCTCCTGCAACACTGCACCAGGTGGGGCCTTGTGCAGCCCTGTGCAGGCCCTAGGCTTCCAGGCAGGTGTTCAGACGTGGTGACTCTGCTAGGGCCCGCCCCTGTGGTAGGGTAGAGGCGCCCCAAAGCGCCCATTCCTGGGGAGCAGTTCTCTGGGAAAATAACTAGGCAAGCCCGATGAGTTGATTATATATTACTCTCTGTTTTTGCCTTTTGCTATTCCTGGGCTTTTAGCAAAGTCCTGTATAAAGTTCTAGCCTTGATCTAGCCGTGCTGGGGGTGCCAAAGGAGGATCCAGGGTCCACCTCTGGGCCAAGGTGTTAAAGGAGATCAGTACCCCCAGGGACCTGCCTGGTGGCAGAAGGGAAGTCAGCAGGGGGTCCTAGAGAAGGTAAGTCTGATGTAGGCCCTCCCCTCCCCCAACCTTGCCCTCCCCTGCCAACTCAGGAGGGTCAGGCTGTTCCCATTAGGGCAGTTTTCCCTTCCAGATCCCCCTTCGGCATCCAGGACTCCAGCTGTCCTGTGGCTTTCCTTTGACAGCACATCCATCCCTGGCAACTTTAAGCTCTGGGTCAGGGCTTCCCGGAGCAGAGAAACAAATGGTCACAGACTTGTCACGATAACCACAACCACCCCCAGATTTCCCAGAATGAAGCCCCTCCCTCTAGTAGGCCTCCCCTACTCCCACCCAGAACCATGCTGGAAATGACTCCCTAAGAACAGGACATCACCCACCAAGCCAGAATTTAAAAATAATTATATTAATAATAAATATGTTAAATTACATTTAAAACAATAAATAGAAAAATAAACTGATAAATAAAATCAACAGGTACAAAATGTTTCAAAATTTCAACCAAAGAGAACACACAGACAGACGACAGACAAGACAGATGGACGTAATGCATCCGAGGAACCCTTCACAGTTTCCGTCATGACTCCCTCCTCGCCTGGTCACCCTTCTTCTCTCCCCTGCCTGGGAGACCAGGAGACTCAGTGGCTGCTATCTCTGGGGACGCCTGCCGGCGCTGGGAAGCGTCTAGTTCCACCTCGGCGCCCTTCTGCAAAGCAACCTGGAACCCGGGGCGTGGGTTCAGGGGACGGAGCGCGAGGCGGGGCGCGAGGGGTCCCTACAGAGGCAAGTCCGCGCTGTTGTGCCGCGTTTTCCTGGCAGTACCATCGTCGTGGGGCAGCGCCCTCTGCAGGTTGGACATGGCCACGGTCTTTTTGAGGTCAATCACGGCGTAGGAGTCTGAGCTGCGGGGAGGGTGGGCGGCGGCAGCGGGAGCTCGGGGGAGCGAGGGGTTCTGGGGCCCCTTGGGGCGGTCTCCACCCCAGCCCTTCAGCTCCACCTGGATGTAGTTGAGCTGCCTGGGGGGCTCGGGCCCCGGCCGGCGGAAATCAAAGTTGAAGACCCTCGGGGAGCCTCGGCGGCGGGTCAGCGGCACAGGGAAGCTGCCATGGCTACGGAGGGCAGCCCGGGTGCTGGTGGGCTTCTGCAGTGGGGTCTCGTCCTCCTCGCCATCAGGGAAGCCATTGGAGGAGGGAGTGAGGCCGTCCCTCGAGTCTCCGTCATCCCCAGCCTCCTCCCCCAGCTGCTGGGCGTGGCTCTCCCACACAGGGGGCAGGGAGGGCAGGTTCTCATAGTGCAGCAGGGCGGCCCGGCGGGCGAGGCCGTTCCAACCCGGCTCCTCCGTGCTCAGTCTCCAGCCGGCCCCTGGCCGCAGCCCCGCGCTGACGTTCTCGTAGGTGCACTTGGGCTGGGCCAGGCACTCGGAAGCGCCCTCGTTGTTGTTGTTGTGGGCGGGGGTGTCATGCAGGCTGGGGCAGAGGCCCTGGCACTTCATCATGTGCCGCCGAGCAGGGGTGGGGCCCAGCACGAACTTCACCTGGCCCGGCTGCAGGAACACTTGGGGGTCCCCAGCGTCAGGGCCCCCGGGCTGTGGGGGGAAGGGCGCCTGGCCCTCGGGCAGGGGCTGCAGGCAATGCCGGCTCCTGCGGTGGTCATCCTCACTGGCTGGCGTGTTGACATAGGTATGGGACTGGGGGAAGGGGTCCGAGTGAAGCAGGAGGGCGCAAGGGCAGGGAAGAAGGAGAGAGCAGAAGGGACAGCATAAGAGAAGCACAGGGAGAAGAGCTAGAGTTTCCCTCTCTTCCTGGTCCTCCAAACTTCCCAGGGAAGCTGCAACCCTTTTCTGGACAGTAAGGGACCCTATCCATTCTCTTCCCTTCCCATGATCCTTAGGAGGGGCCATGTTTCCCGACCCCCCCCCTCCCCACCCAGACCAATGGGGAGGAGCAGGGCAGCTGCTTGCTCACCTGCTCATCAGGGGCAATGAGGGCATGAGTGGACTCTTCCCCAAGCGAGGGGTGTTGCAGGCTGCTTGTCGAGGGGCGCCGGGGAGCTGAGAATCTCGGGCCCTCTCCCGGGCAGCCAAGGAAGCCATTGGAGAAGCTGGAGACAGTGTAACCTAGAGCTGGGCACACAGGAGACAAGCCCACGTCGGGGGTGGGGGGGGGTCCTTACACCACCTGACAACCACCTGCGACTGTGCATGTGGCATCCCGGGAGTCCTCTGGGGGAGGGGAGACACTCCAAGGGCCCCTCAGGTGGTTAGCCCCGCTGACCCGGCAGCCCTCATTCTCTTTCACTTCTCTGTTCTTCAAACCCTGCCCCTTCCCTCAAAGCTCAGCGTGAGCCCCACTTCCCCCAGTCCAGCCTTAGCTAAAACACTTAAGGCCACCTTGTCATCACTGAACTGTCCCTTCACCTCATTCTAGCTCTGCCAGTGAGCTCCAGGGAAGCTCCCAGACATCAGGGACTGCATTTCTCTATCTTCTGCCCCACCACGGGCCAGCCCATGGAGAGCAGAACACCAAGCAGGAGCTCAGTGTGGACTCAGGGAATAAACAAGCAGAAGGTGTGGGAGCCTCTCCAGAAAAACAGTCACAGGCAAAGATGCCTGCACCCAGTCAGGAAAGGTAGACGGGTATGACCCAGTAGACAGAAGGAAGGAAGCAAAATAGCTCCAGACTGCAGTTTCCATGGAAACTCAATGTCTTCCTGTCTGCTCCCAGACCATCAGTCATTACAAGGCCCAGGACTCCCCAGCCTCAGCCTGAGGCACCTGATTGGCCCAGACCAGGACTTATTCATCCCCAAGAGTCATCAGATGGCAGGTGACTGTCCTGGAAGGCTGGGTCGCCCAGCTGTCCCACCTGCCTGCCTGACTTGTGCCTCCAGGCCTGGCACTTCCTGGGCCTGTGCCCGTGTGTACAGGCGTGGAGGCTGAGGAGGGGGGTCTCCTCACCAGTGGGAGGCTGTGGTGCCCGAGGGAGGCCGAGCTCAGGCAGGTGGCTGTGGCGGGTGATGACGGCCGGCTCCTCCATCACACTGATGCTGTTACACTGCATCAGGTCCTGAAGCAGGTTGAAAATTTCCTCGGCCCGGGAGCACTTGAAGGCGAATATCCCTGAAGGAGGAGAGGAAGAACTGAGGCTCCTCTGACCATGTACCAACAGGCAAGCACCAGAGAGGCTGAATAGACGCATGACGTCCCAGGCCTGCAGGGGGCAGGAGGGCCCCTCCTCATCCAGAGCACACCCTAAGATCCAAGAGCTCTGGGAGGAGCTGGGCCCAAGGCCCCCTGCTGTCCCCCCCACTAACCATGACCATCGGCTAGAGATCTCATACCTCACCTGCATTCCTCCACGGCTCGATCATGTTCACAGGTGAGGGGAGAAGTCAACATCAAAGCAAAAAAGGAGAGTAGCTGCCCCTTATCCACAGTTTTGCTTTCTGCGGGTTCGGGGACCCCCAGTCAACCGGGGTCCGGAAGCAGACGTACTGTCAGAACGCCAGCAGGACCCTACCGTTACCTTGCACTGCCTACTCACTCCCCTCGCTTCCTGCATCACGTGGGCATGTTATCTTCCCACATCTTCACAAGAAGGGTGAGCGTAGTACCGTATTTTGAGAGACAGACCACGTTCACGTAACTTTCATTACAGTACATTGCTCTAATTGTTTTACCTTATTATTATTGTTGTTAACCTCTCACCGTGTATAGGAAAATACAGAGTATGTACAGGTTCGGTACCATCTGTGGTTTCAGGCACCCCCTGGGGGTCTCCCCTGCAGATAAGGTGGGGGCGCCACTGTGTCAGATGAGTGACTATTCCACTTCACACAAGGCCCCCATCTCCCTCCGCCTACCACCCTTTGCTGCCCGGAGAAAATCGAGCCCAACCCTCGGCTTGATGCCCAACCATGTCCAAGCTCTTTGAAGGCAGGAGAGTCTGTCCTGTTCACTGCTTGTTCACTGGGCACTTAGCCCAGTGCCCGGCCAGAGACAGACGTCTACTTTGGATAGGCCCCTGATACAGAAAGGAAGAAAGAATGGGCAGACTCGCTAGGGCACACAGGGCCAGGCCACCAGGCGGCTCTTCATGCAGCTACCCTTAGAGCCCCTCAGACTGCAACGCAGCAGTTCCCAGTCCCAGGGACGGCGGCACTGGGCTGAGTACCTGCGATTCAAGGGCTCCAGAGATGCCCCTGGGGTGTCGGGCCAGCCTGAGATTCTGCACACCCCATCCTGGCAACAGTAGGGCCTGGCACTTCGGGGAGGCTACTTGGGGTGCGTGTGTGCATATATCCACAACAAAGATCAATAAAACCAGCCTGGGATATGGGACAACTGAGGTTTGCAGGAATGCGACAGCAAGGAGAGAAGGGAGGAGAAGGAAAACGACTTTTCTGGCAAGGTATATCAGGGGCTAGGAAAGGATGGGAAAGCCTGGAGTTTTAGGAGAAGCCGGTGTAGGGGGCCCAGGGCCGCCCCTCTGGAATCCCAAGTGTGGGCGAAACACCACGATGAGAAGTCCCTTCCTGTCCTCTTTCTGCTCAGCCAGTGTAAGCTCCTCTGCCTCAGGAGCCCAAAGGGGAAGACACGTGGAGGGGAAGGCTCCCAGGCAACAGCACGTAAGAGACTCACTGCTGTGACGGTGGCCTCACCAGAGAAGCCTGTTCACGCCTCCCCCGCAGTCACAGCCCTGACTGCATCTAATGCAAGCCCGGGCTGGGTTCCTTCTGCAGAGCTCAGGTCTGGGCTCTATGAGATAAGCCCAGACCATGCTCCTCCTTCAAGGAGTCTTGACTTCCCGAAACGACCACTACTCTCTGACCCCTGGCTGCGGGGACGAAGGGGAGGAAGGAAGAACACCTCACATTCCAGGGGACAGGAGACAAAGATTAACCTCTCGGGGCTTAGTCTGTACATCAGAGACCCAAAGAGTCCGGCCTCCCCAAGCCTATCATTCCCAAGCCAGGTAAGCAAAGCTTCCAGCCTGACCCGTCGTCATTATTCACAGGCTCCAGGGTACATGACCTGGGGGCTCAGAAGAAAGTCTGTTCCTACAGAGGGGACAAAGGGTACCCTCGAAACTGGAATAACCGAGGAAGGAGGAATCGCTTGCTTTCAGACGGGTTCTGGCCTGGGAATACTGGCTCTTTCCCACGGGCCCGTGCAACGAATGCCCCCAAGAGAGGACCCAGGCCGCAGCCGCAGTGCCTGAGGAAAGCGAGCACTGGCCTGGGAGTCCACTTAGTCCGCGCTCTTGGCCATCACGCTTCCCTTCTCCGGGCAGCACCTGCCACGGCAACACGCTCGCCCACGGTCCCGAGCTCTGGCTTCCTGCCCCGGTAGCGGCGCAGGCGCACAAGCCCCCGGCCCAGCGCGCGCCAGGAGCTGTACTCACCCTGGCCCGTCTGACACCGGCGGCCGCTCTCAAAGGAGAAGAGGTTCGAGTCGTAGCCATAGCGCCGCAGGCAGAGATAGGGCCAGCGGACAGCCTCGCGCCGACGCAGGTGCAGCACCAGCTCGCTCTGCGTCAGCTCCATGACCCCGGAGCCCAGCTCCACCCCCTCGTCATCCACATTCGTCACCTGGCGGGCAGGGACCAGGAGGGTCAGCGGGGGAGTCCAACAAGGGGTCCCTGAGCCACGTGGCAGCGGGAGCCCAAGCGGATGAAGCAGCGCCACTGACCCACCGCCCCTCCCTAGGCCTCAGCCTTGTTACTCGGGCAGTGAGGGAGGGGCGGTCGGTTGACCTCCAAGGTCAGACGGTTTGATGACCAAGGTTACAGGACCTCAACGGTCCACGGCTTGTGCCCAAGGACCGGATGCTAATGGAGGGCGGGTTCGGTTGCAAGCTCAAAATCTTAAGGCCCCGGGCCACAGAACACAGACCTCCTCCACCACCTCCCCAACTCGAGGACCTTGCCAAGGGCTCCCTCTTCTGGCGAGCAGGAGAAGCTGTGCCTCAACAAGCTGGGGGTGAGGAGGGGACGCCTCTACAGGGAGGTGAGTGGTGGCAGGGGCCAGGGGGTGCCCAGCTCCACTGCGCCTGGCCTTAGCTTCCCAAAGCCAACAGCAAACGCTAATATAGGCCTTACTGTGTGTTACGCATACTTTATGTATATTAACTCACACACGTAGACTTTTGTTGGGTTTCTCCAAAAAAAATTGTATGTAAAGCTAAAAAGGGATACTGGGAGTGAATGTTCCAAAAGCACGATTTTTGCATCCCAGTATGTCTTCATTCTTGATAAGAGAGCCACACAATGCACAGTGGCCTGGGCCCCTGAGGAGTCTTAAGGAGCCACCACTTCAGCCTGTCACTTCACCTTCTCTAGGGAGGCAAAGGCAACTGGACAGGTTGGCCTGAGCCCGGGAGGCCATGCTGGGAGCTCGGGAGAGGAGGGAGCCGTGGGTACCTTGAACTTGGTGGGGTGGTTGTCCGGGACGCTGTCTCTGTTCAGGCAGCTGCAGCAGCTCCCCATGGTGTCAGAGCAGCGAGTCCGCCCTAGGGCAAAACGTAAGGGATAAGGTCATCAAGGTCAGCTCTGAAGAGCCCCACTCTGGGGACTCTGGCAGAACCACCTTGTTGTGATCACCTACTCTTGGACATAGTAGGACGCTGTCCCTCCTCTAATTCACATTCTCAATCCAGGGCCAGACATGCACTGAATAAACATTCAAGTCAGGATGTGTTAAAGATTAATGCTGACAGAGGGATGGAAGAGAGCTTCTCAGAGGTAACATCTGATCTGGACCTTGAGAAGGGAGGATTTTGACTGATGTAATGAAAGCGAAGGGAAGCCTGGGCAGCAGGAAAAGCATGGATAAAGCAGGGAGGGGCGCCTGGGTGGCTCAGTCGGTTAGGTGTCCAACTCTTGATTTCGGCTCAGGTCATGATCTTGGGGTTGTAGGATCAAGCCCTGCGTCGGCCTCCATGCTCAGTGTGAGTCTGTTTCTCCCTCTCCCTCTGCTCCTCCCCCGACTCACGCTCTCTCTTCCTTCCTCTCTCTCAAATAAATAAATAAATAAAAAGGCAGGGGACCAGAAGAAGTGATTAACTTCAGAGGGTGCCAGTCCTGGTCCTTCATCCAGATTCAGCACAGAAACTGTAACTTGGGGGTCCCCCACACTTTGGCCTGGACCTTCCTTTTTTTTCCCCCTTCTTTTCCACCTCACCCTTCCCACATCACCCAAATTCTCTTTTCTTCCCTCACCACCATCCCAACATCTACTTCAAATTTATCTTTCTGATGTTCTCTTCCATGAGGCACCACATCATGCTCAAAAGATACAGTAAGAAGACTGAACTTGTAACAGATCACATTTTTTTAAAACCTTGACTAGGTATTTCTTCCTTAAAAAAATAAATGCTCAGGTTGCTCCCTTGTCTAAGGGGGAGACCAGAGGCCTTACTATCTGACTTTTCCCTCCAAGATTACAGCACTTGGATTTTATGTCACAATAATTGGGCCTCTGTCTAGAATGGGAAGAAGACCACCAAGCTGGAGTGACCTAAGGGAGCAAACAAATGCACAAAACAATCCCAACCAGAAGGGGCTGCAACTTGATGCAAGAAATGAATCTGTAAGGAGCACCTGGGTGGCTCAGTGGGTTAAGCCTCTGACTCTTGATTTCAGTTCGTGATCTCACGGTCATGAGATCGAGCCCTGCATCAGGCTCCACGCTGAGCATGGTGCCTGCTTAGGTGCCTCTTTCTCCCTCTCCCTCTGCCCCTCCTGCTTGTGCTCCCTCTCTCTCTCTCTCTCTAAAATAAATAAATATATCTTTAAATAAAAAGAATCTGTAAGATCAGATATTCTTCCAAAACTCCCACTGTATGTGTAAAGTCTTAAACAATCCTGACCTGTATCCCCCATTCCGCCCAATTTGGAAAACTCCAGAAAAGTGGCTCCTATACACAGCTCTCACCTCACCCAGGCCATCGGGGAGCTGACCATGGGAGGGGCATGGGGAAGGACCCCCACTTTATTCCCCCTGTTCTTGGTGGGGCATCATGACAAGTAGTCTGCAGAGAAGTCACCTGGATCCCTCTGGGACACACCTGGAGCTCACCTAGCACAGGAGATAGAGACCACAGGTTAGTGGAAACCTTCCATCCTCACCCCCAGTTGTTAATGAAACTCACTTGCTGTCAGTCCATCCCACCTGGATATCTGTTCCAGGTCCTAATGGGACAGAAACACAACGAAGAAAGTGAGATCAAGGGCAAAGGGGCCACGAATTCCAAGCCCCACAGGCCCTGAGAGTGAGTGACTCCCCTAGTAGCAATGATTTTGAAGTCTGAGGCGCCTTTTCAGTTGCCTCTAGAACCCATCTGAATCCCCTTACAGCCAACACCAAAACCACCACCTTACCTTTGCAGAGAACTTTAACTCTACAGAGAACTTTCTCAAAAGGACACTGTGATGTATTGGAAAGAACGCTGGCTTAAGATTCAGGAAACCAATATTCTAGTCTGTTTTGTGGCCACTATCTGGGAGACTCTGGCAAGGCAATCCCCCACCTCCCATCTCAAGGCCTTAGTTTTCAAGGGAAACATTTGTAAACGGTGAGGCTTCTCCCTTAAATAACTTCTAGAGGTAAGCACATAGGAAAAAGATCACGAAAATGGACATGTGCCTCTTCCAGGACAAGCTAAGCTCCCTCAATCTCACATTTGGAAGCTTGACAAATTTTCTGTCCCCCAAGCTCCAAAAGGCCTAAAATTCTAACATAAATGCTAATAATAAATCAAAATTTCAGAGATCTGAGCCCCAGGTGGACAAGTTGACAAGCCAGAACCTTGGAGATCCTTGAAATCCCACCCTTCTGCTTTCCAAAGGCAGTATCTTTTCCCAGGGCCTCTTGTGCTCTGCTTCCACCTACAACTTCCCAGGTTAAAGGACCCTCCTGGTCTGGCTTATTCTCTAGAAGGAAGCAGGCTGAGGGAGGTGTGCGCAGCCTAAAGACAGGCAGCTGGGAAAATACTGAGGCTTGAGCCACCAACAGGGAGTTGGGGTGAAACCAAGAATTATAGGGTTGCAAGATGGGGGAGGGTGCCTTTAAGACATGTCTTTAAGATATCAGAATATATCATGACACTTCGGGGGGGGGGTTACATTGGCTGGGACAGGAACAAGGGGCTCTGGTCTGGGATAGGTGTGGACTGGAGATGGGAGTGTCAGGGTAGGTTATGGGGACTCAAAATATAAGAGAGCTCGGGAAATCGTGGGCAAGTTTTTTGCATTTAAGCATGGTGCAGGGAGAATGGGGCGTATGCAGGATCAGAGGAACCGCAGAGCTCTGGAAGCATTTGGGGGCATCCCGGAGAATGGTGGCTCTGCGGGCGTTATCAGGAGAATTCGCAGGACTGAGGGGGTTCCAAGGGCTCCAGGACAAGCGAAGGTGTGTCCGGGGGGTGGGGGTGGGGTGGTTCTGGGGAGTGAGCGACAGATTTAGGTTGCGGGGTTGTCAGGGGAATTTCTATAGATACCGGGAAGCAATGGGGGAGGTTGGGGCCGCGCGCCGTCCCTGGATCCCCGCCCCCAGCCCCGGGACTCCACCGCCCGCCCGCCCGCCCAGGGCTTCCTCGGGAGGGAGCGGAGACTGTGGCGCGGCGCGGTGCGGCCTCGGTGGAACCGCCTCGTCCCCGCCCCGCCGCGCCCCGACTCACATCGCCCCGCGTCCCGGGCGGCGTCGGGCCCCGCTCCCGGGTCCCGCTGCAGCAGCCGCCGCCCGCCCGGAGCTAAGACCTCCCCGCCCCGCCCCGCGGCCGCGGGGTCGGAGGTCACCGGCAGCACCAACGAGACGCTGCGGGCGGGCGGACCCGATCGGGGGCGACCGGCGCGCAGCCTAGAAGGTCCCTTTGGAGGACTTTGCAGTCGGGAGCAGGGAGCATGCGCAGACGCCAGAGGGCGCTCCGGGCCAACCGCGAAGCTAGCCCCGCGGGGGCGGGGCGGAGCGGGGCGGGGGCGGGGCGGAGCGGTGCCGGGGCGGGGCGGGGCGGGGCGCGAGACGCGGGGCGGGACTGAGGAGGGAACCGGAGATGGGACCAGAGGTTTCCACTCCCGGGATCAGAAAAGGGACCGGGGTGGGGGAGAGACAAAAAAGGTGGGGGAAGGGCCTGAAGGGACAGAAGGGAGAAGGGCAAGGCGAGGGATCCCTAAAAAAGGGCTGGGGACAGGCGGAGGCAACTGGGTGAGGGTGAGGACATCCAGAGAGGGGCGGGGCTAGAAGACCCGCCGGAGGGTCTGGGAGGGACCTGCTCGCTCCGAAAAGCGTTCTGTTCGGCTCCCAGGTGTCTGCCCTGTCCCCGCTGGGGCGCGGTACCGGCGCTAAACCCCTGGAAGTGGGGAGGGGGGCAGTGGAGCCTGCACACTTTCCACCCTGAGATCCCCCAAATTCTTTCCTTCAGGCTGCAACTCCAGAGGCTCTCCCGAGCCGCCAGCTCTGCCAGTCCGGGAGGGGCGGGCAGGGGCGTGGGAGAGGAAGGGCGGCGCTCCCGGGGCGGGCAGAGGCAGTCGGGGAGGCCTCGGGGTGGGGACTGGGTGTGGGGACCGACGGCGGGGTCTGTCCAGAACGGCCCGGACACCGGCGCGCAGCGAGGGTGAGACCCCAGCGGAATCCCATTCCCTCCCGTAAACTCCCAGCAGCCAGACTGGGAACCCCAGCGGACTCCCGGGGAAGTCCAAGAAAAAACTTTGGGGATCTGTCGAGAGGGTACTTGGCAGGACCGGACACTTCTCTTCTCCCTCTCACTGTCCGCGGGAAACCTTCCCATCCTTTTACCTCCCCAGTCCCTAGGGCCGCGCCGGCTCTGCCCTCGAAGGCAGGGGTGAATTGGGAAGGTGGAACTCTTGAGCCCGGTTGCACCTGCGCGGGGAGGGGGGGGGCAGAAGGGGTTCAGCCCTGAGGGGAGGGTAATTCTTGAAGGAATCCAGCGTGTTAGTAAGATCTGGTCCAGTGCTGAGTAGAGGTGGGGCGGGGGGAGGAAGGGTGAGGGGTGAGAGCTGATTTCTGAGCATTGTTTCTGTGGGCGGCAATTTCATACAAACTATAACCTGGAAGAGAGGGTGCAAATCCACTCTGAGGTCCCAGATGGCCCCTATTCTGTGCCGGACCCTCTCCCAAACGCCTCTTGCTGCCTGGAGCAGGGGCGGTGCTTTTAGGGGAAGTGGTTCCTCTTGGCCCTGAACGTAAACAGCCCATCGTGGCTGCTTTCCACAGGAAACTGACCAGAGGGACAGAACAGGAAGGAAGCAGATGGGTGTGGAAGCAGGGATGGGTGGCTCAGGACGTCTGAAGGTGTGCGGGGGTGGGTGCTCAGGGCTGGGAAGCAATGTAACTGTTACAGTCCAAACCTTGTTCCCAACTCCACAGCTGGGTCTTCTAGAGACCTGGGATTTGGTGAGGCCCTCCTGTGCCCAGCTGCTGTCAGAATCCATCCCGGATCTCAAAGGCAACCTCAACCTAGGACATCCCTCAGCTTTCTAGTGTGACCTTAGGCAAGTTTACCTCAATTTGTTTCAACCATCAAATGGGATAACAGAAACTACCTGATAGGATTGTTTTGAGGATGCATTATAGTATGTAAAATGCTAGTATAGTCCCTTGCAC
The DNA here is from genome assembly GCF_029215605.1 of Mirounga angustirostris. Classification (NCBI taxonomy): domain Eukaryota; kingdom Metazoa; phylum Chordata; class Mammalia; order Carnivora; family Phocidae; genus Mirounga; species Mirounga angustirostris. The sequence continues at coordinate 38,027,165 of NW_026991716.1, forward strand.
AAAGTAAACATTATAGAAAAGTTTGCTCTGGTTCTTTTTCTTCCTAAGGTGCTGTATATACCTGCCCAGAGCCCCAGCCTCATTCTGCCGGGTCTCATCTCTTAGCCACTGGACTATGAGCCCCTTGAGGGCAGGGCCCATCCCTTTTCTACTTCAGTAGTCACCCCCACCCCCAAGATACTCTGGTCCTGCTAGGGCCGGCCCCAAGGAGGGCTGGAGAGATGTGTTGAGAATTATCCGGTGAAACTGGAAATTGCTGCTGTAGGTAGAAGCCAGAAGCACAAGATTTTCCTCTGTCCTCGAGCTTAGAGACTAGATGAGGAACTGAGACGGGCAGAGGGCACAAAGAGAAACATTAGTACGAAACCTCGGGGTGCAGACTGTACGTACTTCTGGAGCTCAGGGAAGGGAGAGCTGGTATTGGCTGGAGGGGCTGAGAAGGGCTGAGAAGGGCTTCCTGGTGACGTGGTCCTTTTACCTGGCCTGAGCCTACAGCTGGAAAAGTGGGGCCTGTGTTGGGGGTGTGGAGGACTCAGGCTCACTGGGGTAGTCAGTGCACAATGAGGAATGGCGGAGTTAAGGCTGGGGAGGCGGGGAAGGGGCCAGTCTGCGCAAAGGCTCACTAGAAAAGCCTCCTCTTGCCTCCTTCCCAATCTTGGGCAACCCCAGAATTTGAGCTTCAGAAACTCTGGAGCCGAAAGGCCTGGCCTCAAGATCTGGCTCAGCCACTTAGTAGCTATGTGACCTCAGGCATTTATGCTCCCTGAGCCTCAGTGTAGCCATCTATACAATGGGAACAGGAATACCACCCATGTCTTCTGGTTGTTGGGAGGATGGAAGGAGATAATTCCTGCAGAGCACTTAGCATGGCCTGGCACATTGTAAGGGGCCAATAAATGGAAGGTGTTCTTGTTTTCTGGGCAGACTTTGTCACAATGTCAGGGCTGAACTCTGACTGGCCCCACGAGGGGGAGAGCCTCAGCCCTCAGGAGCCAGGTCCTCCAGCCAACTCAGACAGTGACCCAGGCCACTTGCCAGAGGAGCACCCTGAGGAGACGTCTGCTCAGGTAGTGGGAGCCCTTCCCTTCCCTCTGAGACCCAACGTGCCCTCCATCCTACAGACCTCCTCCCACTTCCACCACCTGGAAGGTAGTTAGCCTTTGTGCCCAGCCTCCCATGGCCCTTTTCTCTTTGCAGGAATCTCTGTCTCTACAGCCCCCTCAGGATGGGAGACCGGGGGTTTGACTTTAAACTTACCTACATGAATACACATTATCTCTGGGTGGGGGGGTGGTCTGTGTTGTCAAAGCAGACTGTAGGCTTTGGCCCAATGAAGTAAAGAGGGGTGATTTAAAGCATAAGAAAGGATTCCATTTTGGGGCGTGGGGGCTCCCCAACCTGCCTCAATCAGACCACAGATGCCAGAGTGGATCAGCTGTCCTTATCTTGATCTTGAAGGAGGGGGTGCTTGGAAGTCATTCCAGATTGGAGAAGAGGTGGCAGTGAGGAGGGAGGAAAGAAGAGGAAGGCAAACCTAACCACCCCTCTCCTGCTGCATCTCCTCAGGATCCTAAAGTTCTGAGCTTGGGGCTCCCTGGCCTGGACACCGGCGGGGCCTCCAACTGGCCTGGGCTTCGGATCCTCCTGCAGCAGCTGCCTCCACAGGACAGTGATGTGGGTCTCTCCCTCTCTCCAGCGTCCCGAGCTCTCACCTCCCTCTCTCTATTTACTGTGGGTCCAGAAGCCAGAGAACATGGATCTAGGGCCTGGCTGGCTATGCCACTGATTGGAGAAGTCATCCCCCATCCCCAGCCTGAGTTTTCAAGTCTACACAATGGGTGCAATAGCATCTGCCCTGCCCACAATGCTTAGTTGAAGAGCAAATGAGAAAATGGACATGAACCACTTTTGAAACCAATAATGGAATGTACCAATGTAGAGAGTGTGGTCAAGTATTTATTGAGGCCCTATGTGTGCCCAGACTAAAGGCTTACACTTCAGTTCCGGGAGGGAGGGGGGCAAGACAGGAGAACGTGGCATAAATTGGAAAAACAACAGAAAGTGATAGTGAGCCCCAGCTCACTGGGGGTAGGGATCTAAATTTGTGGTGACAGGGCTCAGTGCTGTGGGCTGTCAGGACCTGAGTGGTGGCCATTCCTGGGGGGAGGTGAGACTGGGGTAGACCCCTCCATCTCTCTTCCCTCTCTCCCTCTCCTTCTCAATGCCCTTCTGCGCTGTTATCTTCTGCACCTCCGGGAGCTTCTACAACCTTCCTTTGACCCAGCAGCTAAGCCTTCTCCCTCCAGTCAAGCTCCAGTCTTGCCTGCTGGGGCTCTCCCAGTCTCAGTGGAGGCCTGTTTCTGCAGGAGCGCTACTGCCTGGCCCTTGGGGAGGATGAGCTGGCCGAGCTGCGGCTCTTCTGTGCCCAGCGGAGGCGGGAGGCCCTGGGACAGGGGGTGGCCTGCCTGGTACCTCCCAAGCTGGCAGAACACACCTGTGAGAAGGTATGTAGTGCCCTCCCCCATTCCCCTTTGCCTTCTCACTTCTGCAGAAGGGGCGAGCTCCAGGGATGGGGGGCCGGCGGGGGGCGGGTGTTGGGGATTGACAGTTTGGCCCACTTGAAAAAGAGAAGCCAAGTTTAGGGGTTCTGGGTGGGGCCTGCAGTGGAGGTGGGCTTGCCGGGCGTATGGGGAGAACAGTTAGGTTGGGGTTGGGGTGGAAGAGCCAGGAGGGAAGCTAGGAGCGAGTGTGGCCTCTGTGCAGCCCAGCAACCCGCCCCCCCCCCCCCGGCCCCCCGCCTGGCAGTGCAGGGAGCCGCTGAGGCCAGGCGAGTACGGAGTGTGCGCAGCCCCGGCCGGAGAGCGGCGCGGCTGGCACCCGGCGTGCTTTGCCTGCCAGGCCTGCGGCCAGGCCCTGCTACACCTCATCTACTTCTCCCACGACGGGCGTCTCTACTGCGGCCGTCATCACGCAGAGCTGCTGCGGCCGCGCTGCCCGGCCTGCGACCAGGTACGGGCCAGACGCGGGTTGCTGGGAGGGGGCTGCCCAGGGCCCAACGTGGCAGGGTGTAAGGGGACACCTCTGCCAGTACCGCGGAGCGAAGAACTCAGAACCAGCCTGGGACCTTGAGTTCTGGGCGTGGGGACCCGTTGCCTTGTGCCCTCCCCCACTGCAAACGGAGTCCCCCAGCTTTTCTTGGACTGAGAGAATTTCTCCGGAGCAGGGACTGTTGGACAGCCGTTCATCTCGGGTGCCCAGTGCTGTGCCTGATCAGGCGAGGACCTGCCATAATGTCAGCATAAGAGACCGCGCGGAACCCTGGGTTGGGAGTCCAGGCGACCGGGGTCTCTCTTCTTCAGGCTGTGCCACCTGCTAGCGGGATTCTGGCTAGGCCAATCAGCCCTCCCTGCATCCGAGAGTGGAAGAGTAGATCAAATGGGATGTCTGTAGACGTGCTTTAGCGTTAACTGGGTATAAGGCGTGGTTACTGGGTGAATGAATGAGTGAATGAATGAATGAATGAATGAGCTGTTCTCCCTCCCTCTCCCAGCTGATCTTCTCCCGGCGCTGCACCGAGGCGGAGGGACGGCGCTGGCACGAGAACCACTTCTGCTGCCAGGACTGCGCCGGGCCCTTGGGCGGGGGACGTTATGCCTTGCCGGGGGGCCGCCCCTGCTGCCCCCGCTGCTTTAAGAGTCGCTACTCGAATGCCGGCTCGAGCCAGGCCCCAACACTGGAAGGGAGGGCGCCGCTTGGTAAGGGAGAAGGTGCAGATCAAGGGGGAAGGGGGCAGCGGCTTGGGCTGGGCTGAGGAGGGGATTCTCCCGGGCTGGGACCCTCGCCCCGGTCCCACGCCGTCCCGTCCCTCCAGCAGCGCCCCCGTCACCGCACCGCACCCCCCAGACCCGAGCCTCGGGGCCCGCAGCTCTCACCGCGCGTCCCTGGCCGGAGCGCTCCAAGGGCCTCCCGAACCCACCCCGCGCCACCGCTGGGGCTGCGGCGCGGGACTCGCTCCCGGACTGGGGACGCGGCCGCCCTCTGGTGGGCGGCGGCGGGGAGGGGCGGGGGAGCCCGGGAGAGGAGTCGCGGCGGCGGCGGCGGCGCGCACGGCTCGGGGGCGGGGCGGGAGGCCGGATCCTGGCTGGAACTGGCTTCTGGGCCCGCCCCGCTCGGATCCGGGAGAGGGAGACTCCAGGCTCTGAGATGGGCGTTTCTGACCCGGCCCGGAACAGGGGAGGCGAGACTCGAGAGAGTTGCAGAGGGAGACTGCGCCCCGCTGGACGCCGCTACCATCTCCCGGGCAGCCCTTCTCGCCGCTGCCTCCCGCTCCAGTCCGGAAACCCAGAGGGGGCGACTTCGATCCAGTCCGGAGCAGGAGGGTCGAGCTGGGGACGAGGCGGAGGCACCCACCAAAGGGCGGGAGACGCCCCTCGATGCCAAGGAGGACGCCCCCTGCCCCACCTGCTCCTCTTCTTCTGACTCGGAACCCGAAGGCTTTTTCTTAGGTCAGCGCCTTCCCGGTCCGTGGAAGACCCCCGGAAGCCTCCAGGCTGGGCACAGCGACACCTCCAGGAAGCACTGCACCATTTGCTAGTGGCGCAGCCCGGAGAAGGGGGAGGGGATGTGATCTGTTAGGTGGGAGAGCTAGGCTCTCCTCCCCCCCTCTAAAAATCCTAGACTGAACGCAATCAGGGGCACGCCTGGGAGAGGCGGCCAGATCACAAACTTGGTGTGCGCCCTCTTAAGCCTGCAAAATCTATCACTTCTGACGGAGACTTTCTTGGGGAACCCCACCCCGCAAAGCTACGCATCCCCTGCTGAACTAGCCCCTAGGCTCACCCCCACAGGCTAGGACAGCCCCATGCTCAGCATCTTCCTGAGCCAATGAAGTGGTCACTCAGAGACCACGTGTGGCGGTGCCCAGGTTGGCGAGCCGAAGGCCGGGGGGTGCCGGGGTGGGACGCGACCCGGCGACGGTAGTGCGGGGCCGCGCTCCCCGCCTTGCGGAGCTCGTGGACGCGCAGCCCGGGAGTTCTCCCTCTCCCCCACGCGCCCGACCCCGGGGGAGCAGCGGCGCCCCCTGCCGGCCCGTCGCCGGCGGAAGTGCGAGACCGGAAGTTGCGTGCTGCGCCGGCGCCCACACGGTGCGTCGGGAGAAGCCTTGCGGGTCCCGAGGGTGCTGCTATGGCTTCCAGCGGGGTTGGCGTGAGCGCTGCCGGCGCGCCAAATGAAGCACCCGAAATTCCCGACAACGTGGGAGATTGGCTCCGGGGCGTTTACCGCTTCGCCACCGACAGGAACGATTTCCGGAGGTAACCGAAGACCCGGGAACTTGTCCCGTTCTGGTCCTCCGAGCCCCTCTGCCTACCTTCTCTACCTCCCTTCTTGGCCCAGGCTGGCCCCTGTATATTGCCAGCATCTTGGCCTCTTAGTGGCTTTGGCTGTGCTTTGGAGCGGTCCTTGACTGGGAGAGTTCTCGTGCGACAGAAGCGATCTTTTGAGTTAGTTGGCTATGTCTAGAGAATCTCACCCTGACCAGGGGGACCAGGGGGAAAAGAGGCGCCAACACAAACAAGCTTTTCGGCCCTGGGCGAGTGCTTAATTATTAAGGCCTTTGCATTAGATCCTGCCCTTATTAGCTAGAGAAACGAACTCTCAGTAACCATGTAGGTCTTGGGCAGCCTACCGTTGTAAAGCCCTACGTTCCTGCGATTCTAGAACCCAGTGTTTTTGCCTCGGAAGGTTTTTCCAGGGTGGTGATGGTCAGTCTTTTCCCCCAGTATCTTTCGTTAACTAAAGACAAGTGACTCCGTGACCACAGGGTAAATGAAACTTCCTTTTTCCAGGAACTTGATCCTCAATTTGGGACTTTTTGCCGCAGGCGTTTGGCTGGCCAGGAATTTGAGTGACATTGACCTAATGGCACCTCAGCCAGGGGTGTAGCCAAATAGGTAAGCACTTAACTACTGCTCTGCGTGTCTAGGAGCTCTAGAGGTTGAGAGAAGCAGTAATTTATATAATCTATTCACAAAATACAGGAAGGAGACTTCCAGAAGTCCCGTGGCTATTATTCCTAGTTAAATGTGTTTACAGATGTTGCAAGAAATTTTGAGTCTCTTACTAATTTCCTTCCAGTGCTTTTATAGTTCTAATGTCACGTGTTGTCCTGTGGTCTGATTGCAGACACATGGGACCCCCTGTGCTCTCCTTGAACCTTCCAAAAACAGAGCCTCCAATCTGTGACCGGCACAAGACTTGCCCTGATGGAAGTTGAAGTTTCATTCAGACGGGCACCTTCCCTTCCCAATTTCCTTTTCTCCACTGAGCCCACTCAGAATTCCGTTCTCTGGTCAGCAGTCACGTTGCAACCCAAGTGTTGTCCTCTGTTCTGTAAAGTTCTGTACATAGTTCCTAAGTTTCTGCAGGGGGTGATCTTTGCTCTTGTCCTGAGGAATACCTAATGGTATTTTAACAAATATTTGGAATAAAGACTGTACACAAAGAATCATTTTATTCTTTTAATAAGAAACTTCAGCTTACAAAAACAAGGTGTAAAAAGTCAAGATTTACAAAAATCATAAAAACATGATTTATATTTCACACTCCAGAGACAGGAACAAGCCCCCAAACATGGATTGTAACAGAGGTGGTTTGCTTCATATTAAAAGGAAAAAAAAAAAGAAAGAAGGAAACTGTAGCCACTGTACATTGATGTCAACATAAGGTGAAACTTATTTTTGAGGAATTTCCACTTTTGAGCAGAACTAGGGGAAGAAGCCATTTGGTGTTGCATAGCATTTTAGTGCACCAGGTGGGTTTTCCAGGCACCAGAGGGGCATTGTTGCTGTCGTCAAGTGGGATTTGTTGGTCGAAGGAGGGCAGTCATGTGCAGTGGAGGCAAGGTGTAAGCAAGCCTGGGCAGTGGGCACTGAAGTGACACTGCTGGAGGAAGCTGCTTTCTTCACATGGAAATAGAGGTTTTCTGACCCTAAATTTGCAATAGTGTAACTGTCCAAGAGTTAGGAGTTCTTTGGAAATGGAGTATGTAAAGAACTGGCATGGAAAAGACTCATGTAGGCTCAGAGAGATGTGGCGATAAAGACAGTTTCCCCAGGCATTCCCCCCCTCCCCAGTTGATTTATTTTAGGCATTATTTATTTATTTATTTTTTAAGTTTATTTAATCTCTCTGCACCCAGTGTGGGGCTCGAACTCATGACCTTGAGATCAAGAGTCACATGCTCTTCTGACTGAGCCAGCCAGGCACCCCATCTACTAGTCATTTTTTAAAATCCCGCTTTTCCATGCCAAGTGTCCTATGCAACTGGTATGGGATTAAAGGACATGGAAAGGGGGGGGGTCAGTATGAATGCTCCACAGTGGCCTTAATTGTGAAGAGTTGACAGCTGTCTAGCAGTCTGTTCACAGAAGGTAAATAGGACAAAACAGTCCACTTTTTTGACCTTATCGGCATAAATCTCGCTCAGAAATCTGTTTGAGAATTAGACTGTGTATATATATTTTACAAAGCACCATTCTCTTGCAGTAATCAGATAGGTCCCATCTGTTGGGGAGGAGTTTGAGCGTGTGTGAATTCAGGACTGTGGATGGCTTACCATGAAGCCAGTACCCTCTAAGAATCTATCTACTGGGACCACAGATGATTTGACAGGTGTTAACACCCTTCTTACTGGGTGTTAAGATGAGGAAGGGTCACGTACACGAGAGCAGGGCTTAGGTTTGAAGGCATCACCTCCCAGATGGTGACCAGGAAGGAAACTTTTAAGCCATAGATGAGATTCTGAGCCCCTTCAGATCTGCATCAGACCACTGCTAAGACAAGAAATACCAGCACCTCCTGTCTCTTCTTCATAGGTATGAAACAGATCCTTGAAGTCTGTGACCCGATCTACTCATAACTGTGAACAGTTCTATTTTATAAAGTTTTTAAAAGTTGAAAATAAAAATCCAGCAAAAATTAAGACATGGCAGCTTCCAAAGCATAATTCATATTTCACTCAAAATTTTTATGTTTTAGCTTCAAGTAACAGTGTTTACTGTTAGTTGGTTTATAAAGCCATAATACTGGCAAGGTAAGGTTTCATTTAAACTGGCTTAATTCCTCAAAGTGTTAAGAATTTAGCAAGTAAAGCTATCAAATCTACAATTTCCCAGAATTTCGACGAACAGTCATTAATTCTGTAAATTAAAATGTTGGCTTTCACCATTCCAACACAACATTCTCCCCAGGCGAAGTCAATTTCACATCTGTCACATGATTTTGGACCCTGGCTGGTTAACACAGTACTACAGAAAGCTCTTACACTACCTGGTTAGATTTTAAATGGAAATATGCCAGCAGAAATAAGTAAGGAAACAGTCCACAAAAATGACCATTTGCCTCAATGCTAGAGTAGCTATGGTGTATTTAGAGCAATGTGTGGGTTGAAGGAATAAACACTAGGTTAAAGTCGAAGCCCTAGACCAAGAGAATGGTTAAACGTGAAAGATCTAAACTAAACTCACAGTCATACTTAGAAGGCGCTTTCAGCTTTAGTGCTGATTTCAAGAAGAATCTGAACCACCAGGGAGATGCATACTTACCCAGTAAAAAAAAACCACCTTAGTTGCCATGGGAGATTTTGCTCCAAAAGTACGACCTCCTCACCTAATTAGGCTGAAGGAACCAATTATCAAATGTGCTTCAGGTGGTGAGCTTTTAAAACACCCTTTGGTGAAGTCTCATGAGCTCAATGGAAACCTTAAGGTCAGAGTAAAAGGAACAGGCTGTAAACAGCCCTGCCGGTGAGCAGACTGGGTCTTCTCCCCTTCCACAGCCACTCAGCACCATCCCAGTCGGCGCCTGCCAGGGAAAGGGGCCAGGGGGCTGGGACAGGTTCTTTGAGCCTTCTCTTTTGCTTATTACACAGTGCACTGGCTTGCCTTACAATCTAAAGGTTCACATATAGGGGATTGTGTACTACACCGCTTCCTGAAATTTTGTGCAAAAGAACTTCAGAACTAATGAAGGTAAGATTCAGGAGGAATGATTTTTGTTTGACTTCTGTAAGTTGCCCAGCATTAGAAAAAAAGGCCCTTTCTGAACATTTGTGCTCTCCCAACCAGCTGGAAAAGCAACCCTTCCACTCATAAGGTATAACCCTTTGTATAACCCGAAAGGGGTAGAGTATATGTTTGGGAAGAGGTAGCACTCCCAGCCTACCCGAAAAGGACCGAGTTAATGTTTGGAACATAAAAGGGGTGGTGAGAAAGAACGGGGTACATAGTCTGCCTTGAAAAGCAGCCATTTGATGAATAGTCACAAATCCAAAGATTTTGGACATTACAGTAAAATTTTAGAACTTGCTGGTAAGAATAATTATCTTTCACACACATGAGATGAAATGCTTTTAAAAAGTCTGATACCAAATGTCCTTTACACTATACAGACCCATTTGCCACCCGAAATGACAAGGCGACATCCTTTCCCTTAATCTTTTCAATCCCATGCAAACCGTAACTGGGTACAAGGCACCAAATGTTATGAATTGTATAAAATTAGTTCACAAAGCTTTTATCAGTAAGTAAAACAAACTCCATCTCCCCCCTCCCTGCCTGCCCACCCGCATCCCGCCCCCCCCATCCCAACCAAGTTTTCCTTCTGTACTACTGTTGATTTCTCTCAGGCTTATGCGGGGGCCTGGGCAGGGCCATGCCCCATGCCAGCCAATCCACGTCATTAGTTCTTGCACTTGGATGAAGCTATATAAGTGTAGCCAGAGTAGGGAACTCATACAATCATTGACTCTAGAAGCCTTGCCATTAAAAACAAAAATAAACTCTGCTATTGAGTCCATAGGACACATGAACACTTCTACAGTTTCTAATTTTATTCATGACATTTGAAGAGACATCTGGAAATTCTTTTCAGTGTGGCACTGCCCCCCTCAGCCTGAGAGGGGGCTGGATCAAAACTGCCAAGAGCTCTGCCCACCATTTACTAAGAGCTTCAGTTCCTGGCTGTTGAGGGCATTCCTAAATTTTTTTTTTTTTTTTTTTTTTTTTAAAACACTAGCATGGCTGCTCATCTCAGAGGCAACCACAAGTATGAGGGTCAAACTAGATTGAGGTAAAAATCCTTTTTGAGGGCCAGGGTGCATTCATCTTGGCTGGCTACAGCAGAAAGTAAACACACCAGCCAACTACAAAGGGTTCCTGGAACGGGACTCTAACTACTTGCCTGGGAGAAGCAGGCCCCGTAAGGTTCAGTTAGGAGATCTCGGGTTTGATTTGGCAGCATCTAGTCAACGTCTACCTGGTTCTTATCTTCTCTTGAGAATGTTTCAGTTTAAAGTAAGATGCAACTAAAAATCCATCTACTTCCAATATGTAAATAAATTAAAGGCAAAGGGACATTTCCCTCACAACAGCCATTGGCTTATGCAGCAGGGAACTCTTTAATAAAAATCTCCATAAATACTAACTTCTCAACAGCGTCTAGTGCTGCTACCTCTGGGTACCTGAGGTGTCTGTGACTGCAGGGGCACCTTCGAGAGTACGCAGCTCAGTGAGGACTCGGGGGGTGGTTTCTACTCCAACTCATTTCGAACAATTTCACTAATTGGATAACAAGGGTGCTCAGCTAAGTTAAGCATTTATTTCACAAAGTCCTTAAACCTGCTTCATAATTCTTATAAATATTTGGTATAAAACTATTTTTAAAAATTAAACTTGAAGATCTTTGAATTTTCCATTAAATGTTCATTTTTCTTAAGTATTTCCCCCTGGACAGCCTGAGGGATGAAGTAGATGCTCTATTTAGTTCTTTTCCATTTGTAAGTTCTCTTTTTCTAGAATAACAAATATAGCATTCAAAGAAAGATGAGGCACAATTTATATTTTCCTTTTTACTCTCCTTGGGGTTTTGCTTGTTTTTTTGTTTTTGTTTTTGAGTTAATGGGCTTTTCCATTGCCATAAGAAGTCATCATCAATCCTACCAACTTAAAAAATGTGGATCTAGAGTATAGCTTTACCTCAGAGCCTCTGGCAGCATGAGCAGCTGTGACACTTTAAAACAGTGTCCAGGAGAGGGTGAGCCCGGGCCAAGCTTGTACAAAGAAGCCTGCAGTAGACAATATAAACCAAATAGCATAAAAAATGCCATACGCTATCGCTTCCAAATAAAAGCTAAATATTACAGAAACCTCACAGTGTTGGAAAAAGCAAGTTTAATTTAAAATATAGTCACTCCCCCTTCTTTATCAGGGTGAGCCATTTTCTGTCTGAATTTCCTCCATGTCTCAGTGCTGTCTGACAGGTCCTATGGGAGAGTCCATCTCAAAAGAGGTCAACAGCAAATGCTACAGATCTGCTCTGGAAATGGGGCTCATCAACACCCCCCCCAAGCTACGACTCTCATTCTTACCCGCTCTTTTCCCAACCTCCCACCGTTCCCCAACTCCCTCCACATCTGCTTCCTTCAAGTGACAACTGTGACTTCTACCTGAATTGAAACATTAATATGATACACTCAGTCAGAAGATGAGCATTCATAGTGACAGGCTGAGGCGGGCTGCAGCAGCCCCCGCAGTCAGAGTTCCGGTTTGCGTTCACTTTTACTGCAGGACTGAGAAGGGAAATTCGGTAGTGCCTGATGAGGAGGAGGGTTTCCATCCGGGCAATTTCATTCCACTTAGAAACTGACCCCGTATAAAAAGAAATATGTATTTCACTAGCACTTAAGTAAAGGACAGGGCACTCTTTTTTTTTTTTTTCCCTCTCTGATGGACTGAGTGTAGGTGGGTAAACAAACAGTAGGGATTATCAAATTTGGGAGGAAACAGGCCAGGACCAGCAGCATGAACTGTTCGGACATATGGGGGCAGATTCCTAAGCCCTAGGAAAGCAGAAGTTCCCAAACCTTGTGCTGAACAAGAATGTTCTAGCCCTCCAGGTGCAAGAAAGAAGCTGCAGGCTAAGAAAAGCTGCATGCTGCACCAAGGTGAGAACCGGTGATGGGCATTCAGATAAGGCCTGGACCACCAGCTATCCCTGCCTACCCTCAACTGAGTTCTGAGACAGCCTCAGACAACTGGCCTAATGACCAATTTACACCAAACCATGTGCTTAGCCTACACCCGAACCAGAGACATGCTACAGAACTGGGTAGCCAGGGGTGCCCTTAGGCTCAGCATGCAACAAAGAACAAGTCATGGACCAGTTTATTGCTTCCCCATATGAACTGCTCCTTTAGAATGAAGGGACGTTCATGCCAGTCTCAAGACGACGTGGAATGATTAAATGACAGCAGCAGCCAGGGAGGGTAGGACACTTGAAAAACCTCCCGTTTTGCATGGGGCAAATTTGCTCTATGCATCCCATTCCACTCTTCCACTGCTATCCCCTAAAAAAAGGAAGTCTGGAAGTTTTCAACTCTTTGTGGGGTTGAAAGGGGTTTCAACCCTTTACTTCCTTTGTGGGGACAAAGCATTATTCACCTCTTGCCTTGGAACCAATCCCATCCAGCAAACTGCCAGCCCAGGGCCCCACCTCACGTGCTCTGTCCAGGGCTGCTCACATCAGGAGGGTTCTTCTGGGGCCGCAAGGAAGTCCTGATTAGTGGGGGAATCGCGTAATGGAAAGAAAACATGGCTGCTCTCCCGGCTGCATATGATCAATTTACCCCCTCTTTCCTCCACCCAGATCCTCTCTATTCAGAAGCAACTGATGAAAGAATCTTCATAGAAGTTACTCCTTTTGATTTGTTATCAAAGGAGGGAATTCCCAAATCCATTCAAAAGAAAGTGACTACAGATTTTATGACAGAACATGAGTCACCTAGCACCTTCTCTGCTGTAGCCCCAGTGAGGCAAACCTAGTACTCTGTTCCTGCACTAAACCTTATTTCCTGTAAGAGGAAAGATATACGAACACCAATAGTTTAAAAGCAAGCCAGTCCTTGAAATGTGCCTCCCATTCAGGGGAAGGACCGTGGTCTGCCCTCATCGTTGTTGCTGGACTGCACCTGAGCTTGGAGTTGGGTTTCTGAAATTCTTGCATTGCCCTGAACTGTTCTTTGAGTGTAAAAAAGGATGTAGGCTTGAGTTTTGCACACTTCCTCGACACTGCATACATTCAGCTTTGAGTCATTGCAGTGGACCCAAAAACCTAGGAAACCAAAGGAAAGAAAGAGAGAAAGTGACTACCCCACTCATATTTCCAATCGGCAGGCAAAACCCGGAGATGAAGAAAGGGACAGAGGAGTTCTGAACAGAACCAACCCCTGACTGGTGGGGCGCGGGTTGGGGAGGGGGTGTGGAAGACTGGTAAACGAAACCAACAGACTTTCCTGCGACCACCGGCTTTGACTCCACCCAAGCCCACCCTCGATACTACTTACAGTATCGACTGACTGTAATTTTTGTCCTCATTTTATTCAGGTTCTTTCATTGCCCACTAGGGCCTTCTACAAAAGTAGCCTGAAGATTGGGGGCTAAGAGAAGGGAAGAGGAGGGGCGAGGTGAAATGTACATGGAGGAGTGATAAAGGGGAATTTAGAAGGAATAAAAAGTTATTTCACCCCAGCTGCCTTAAGGGCTGAGGGGTTCATGACAAAAAACACAGCCGCAGCCCACCCACCTCAGTGCACAGTAGCTGGGAGGCTGTGCTCTGGGGGGACAAGGACTGAAAGCTCCTTCAGCGGGGCCCTTGTACCCCCCATACCTCCTATGGTAAGGACATAGGAAGTGCTCAGGAAATGTCTTCAGCTTTATTGGGAGCTGGGGCTGGTGAGATTCATACAGTATCTCCATGAGGTTATGAAAGTCATAGCATTTCTGCTTAACCACGAAGGAAATGGAGGTCTGCAGAAGTATTAATAACAATGAGAAACCTCTAAAATTAATTAAGCGTTATGTGCTAGGAACCATGCTAAGTACTTTTATATGTGTTGGTTCCTGTCAGTTCTTAGAACAATCTTCTGTTGTCACTTGGTGATATATCCAAAATTTGAATTCAACTTTCATAATTCTTTCCACTAGATTTTCATGTATGTAATATCCCTATAGATGAAATAAAAGGAAAGCAATGGAATGTGGACTCGCCAACCCTTTTCCGTGTCCCCCACCCCACAGAGTCAAGCGCACGCACCTCCCTCTGTGTTGTAGCAATAGGCTGTGTAGTGTCCTGAGCCAAACCCTTTCCCGTGATGCATGACCACTGCGGAGAGATCATAGGCAAAGGTCTCTTTGTCAAGAGAGGAGAGCATGTCCCTGCAGCAGTAAGGTTCCATGGTTAATACCTGGTCAAAGACGACATGGACCCCAATCTTCTCTCGATGATTACGGCCAGACCACCTAAAGCATGGATATAAAGTTCATACTAGTCAAAAATGGCATACGTTATCCTAGGTAGAGGAAGGTAAAAAATGGAACTGAGAAAACATAATCTTCAAGATGTGGCTTTTGCATCAATAAAACAGTGATCAATGCCCACATATATTTCCTGTGAATGTTCCATGATGTACTCTGAAACTAGAAATCCCTAAAACAAGCAGTTGGGCAATAATCTTTTTGTAGTTTACTGTCTGCCCTTCTTTTCACAGATTATGTCATACTTGGTTCTGAAAATGACTCTTTATAAGCCCAAGTAGGGCTAGAGAATCTCCCAAGCAGACACCCAGTGCAGGCTAGCTGATGAGACAGGGCTGTGCGAGCTGAAGCCCTGTCCTGGGCACCCCCATTAACATGCCTTACTGGGCAGGAAGCATTCAGTCGCCATGGACAGTGCAAGGTCTCTAGGGAATAGGCTTCCCCTCCCAACACCAAAGAAGACATCTGCCCTCACCAAAGCCTTTGAGGCAGCTATCATCCCCACAGCTCACAGCCACCTGGAAGGCCCCAGAGCAAGCTCACCTGAATCTTTTAAGGTGCAGCCGGAGGACCTGAGGTAGTCTGTAGATCATTAACTGCTTTCTAGCTTCACTCAGAACAAGGGGTTTGGGATTGGATTTTCGTCGTTTGCCTATATGGTTTGGGAAGGTATAAGACATAGATGGTGAGGAGTCTCGTTCTTTCCTGGCTATGGCAGAGACAATGACTTGCCACCCAATATGCTTTCTCCTTATTTCTCAGTACTGGGACCTCAGTTTCATCTGGGGCAGCACTGTGACCCTCTTCAGACTGCATTTCCCAGCCCCACGTGCCTGCCTGGTGTGGCCATGGCAGTTCTCCCAGGCTCGGAAGGGATGACTGGGTGGCGGCACTCTTAGGGTGACTGTAACTGTTCCTCTTGGACCACGAGTTAACCCTGGGGTGGAAGCCTTGAACTAGGCAAGTTGAAAGGTGAAAAGAGCTTGGGTCCCCAGTGACCACGCAGCTACTATGCTAGTCCCTGAATGTCCTTCAGACTTCTTTTATGGAACAGGAAAAAAAAATTATATCCTATTTTTAAGTCATTATTATTTGAGTTAACTGAAAAACAACCAAACGTAATCCTGATATAGCCACTCCCCAATTTTTGCATCAGCAACCTCCAAAACTGGTATGGGTTTCGGGTGGTATATTCCTGATATCAGGGATTTATTAATAGAATATACTGGAAGGTCACTGCAACAACATGCACGCAGAGTAGATGCACGTCAGGGTTCTATGCCTTTATATATGCGCTTATCACTTAAATTATGATGCGCCAGAATGTAACTTGAAGAGTTTTTGTTTTCATCAAGTAGGCCTAATTCTATTTCCTGCTCACGGCTAGTTGTATGCTGTTCAAAACTCTCAACCTCAGTTTCCTCTCCTGTAAAATGGGGAATAATGCATATATTTCAGGCTTGGGGAAAAAGTAAGAGGGCACAGGATTACCGAAGGACAGAATATTTAAACAGATTCTTTCTTCAGCATGATTTGTTTGTGACATATACAAATATTAGAAAAGAAACTGCTGGTTTTATAGTTTTATGCTGTATCTAGGTTTTGAAACATGTTTCTTGGATAAAAGCACACGGCTGGACATGGAGGACAAGGTAGACAGACTGGCCAAATTCATCCAGTCCCAAGCAGAACCAGTGCTCAGACTCTCATTTTGTTTCTAAAGCTACTGAATTGTGAGGGGAATGCATTTCTAAATTACATTAAATAAACAACGGAAATAAAGTTCTCTTAATTTCTATCGGAAGCCTTCTCTATACCCATTTACTGATGACTGCTCGGTTATTATATTAATTAGACTGGTGAATGGATGGGAATATAAAACTAGTGGTTCACTGTGGTGCCTGCTAATGGTCTTTGAGATATCATGGTCTCAGTGTCTGAAGAGCTTGACATCTAAGTCCTGTCTGTACCACTCATGAAAGGCAGCAAATCACAGCCAGATGATGCTTCACGGGGCTCCCTGGGACAATAGGATGTGGAGCTGCTTGTTCTCATAACAGACTGCAGCAGAATGAGTGTGCCAGAGATCCTTTCAATAGGGCTGGTGGTCATGATATGTGGGGGCATGAACAGAAAGAGAATTCAAAGAGGGGCCTGACCTTATTTTACATTCTAATTCACCAGCAGATTTTCGAAAATTATTGCCTGGGAACCCTGGCAGTGACTGCCACTCTCGGTAGAGGGAGTATGTGAGCTAAGATGAAGACAATATAGAATCCGGCTTTGTTTCCCTAAAATGAAATTCACAAAGAAAAAGAAATTACTGATTCAACTGAGATTGATCAGGTCTGTCTCCATTCGATTAAGCTGGCCACATGGAGAGGTAGAAGCCTGGTAGTTTTGAAACTTCACAAGCACATTACAACAATGCATCTTGTACCTTTTGCCATTGCTTTCCTTCCCTGCTACTATTTGAACTTGCCTAGAGAAATCCTGATAAATTGGTACATCTGGCAACCAGAAAAACAATCCTTTTTTGCAAAAATAAATACAAGTATTTCCTCCCTAATCCGATTGCCTTGTCCGAGAATGATGGAGTTAAAGTTGTTAACATCCTTCTGTTCCTCACAAGTAAAAAGCTTTAGGAATCACTACCTTAAAAAAATCAAATAGATACTGCTCTAATAAGATAATTTAAGTCACGACCTTTATATCTCAATAAGGAACAGGGCAGGTGACTGTAGTTATCCAAGTACAGCATTTCAAATTTTGTTTAAAAATGGCAGAATAGGGGCACCTGGGTGGCTCAGTCGTTAAGCGTCTGCCTTCGGCTCAGGTCATGATCCCAGGGTCCTGGGATCGAGCCCCACATCGGGCTCCCTGCTCTGCGGGGAGCCTGCTTCTCCCTCACCCTTGGCTTGCCTCTCTGCCTACTTGTGCTCTCCCTCTCTCTCTCTGTCAAATAAATAAAGAAAATCTTTAAAAAAATTAAAATTAAAAAATAAATAAATAAATAAAAATGGCAGAATAATATCAAGCATGACTTTTTATTTTTGTCCTGACTCTTCAGGGACAATAGGTTTCCCACAGTTCACTATTTTAAAAGACCATATGCAAATATTTTAAGAGTCATCATAAGATTGTGGTTCTCAAAACTTGTAGTCCAAACTATTTTATGGCTGCAAACTGATTTCAAGATATCTACAGAATCCATTAATTTTAGTTTCCAAATCTTGATATGCCAAAAAACTCACATTCAAGCTTCTAAGTATTTGCTCCGCATTTCCTCTGTACGTGCTGGGTTAGCAAAAGCACTAAGGTTAGTATGGCAAGATGGAAGGAGCTCTGCAAAAGGTGCCTATGTAACCAACCACATGCAAAGAGTTCCACTTTAAAATGAGAGCCGTGACAGAGAAATACTCTTATGACCTTCCCCAGATGCATGGCATGTGAAGGCATATGAAGAAACAAATATAGAAAGTAACCATGAAGCTGATGCACCTTATGACTTGCCTTCCTGGTCTCGTACCAATCTATTGCATCAATTCTGACGATCTGCAGATTGAAATCTGCAAATTCAGTACAAGGCACACATTTCTGATACTGTAACCCTCAAACAAGCTATGCCAACTGACTTTAGATGAAATCAGAACTGTCAGATCTAGGTTCATGAATTTAAGCAGGACCCTTGTAGCACTACGAAGCTAAGTACTCACGTTCTTATAAGAGTCCCCATTTCAGGATCCACACTTTCAAATGCCTCCCAAGATAACAACTAATGTCAATCACAGTAGGAGTCAAAGGAAGCCCAACTCTTAGGTTTTGTTTTGTTTTTTAACATATGATGTCCACATGCTTGTTTTCAGGAAAATGGGAGAAAAAAAATCTTTAAAAGATGCTTTAGAACCACTCAATATTATCAGTGTTACTTTTGACTAAGAGAGCAAAAACAGCACCTTACACCGATCTTCCAGATGCACGTCCCCCTTCTCCCTCTCCACTTCTACCCCCAAGCACTCACTGTTACACTGGTCACAAGCGTAGATTCTCCCTTCCAGGGCCTCTGTCTCTGTGAACTTGGCCAGCATCTCAGTGAGCAGGCACTCTGTCTGATTCAAAGGGACAAACCCCTTTTCTATGCAGTGATACCGTTCAGGGAATTCCAGGGACAGATCCCAAAAGGGCTCAATGGTATTGGATTTATAATTGCATGATACACATGTGACCTAGAATGAAAAGATTGATTTACAGGTTATATAACCTCCATGTTTCCCACATACATTTTTGCTCGATTTGTACAAAACACATATCTTAGCAAAAAGAAGCATAAGTTTTCAAAAAAATTTTAATTTATTAAAATAATAAATGTAGCCTTAAGAGCATTAGAACCTATTACTGTTGGTATACATTTCTAACTATGATGCTAGCTGGAACTGGAAACCCACACAGCACAGAGATTATTACCCACCCTTTCTCTTTCTCTCCCAAAGCATGCTCTACCATTCAGTGCTGTGGCAGTACACACTGGAAGTTATCATGGGACCATTCTTGGATCAGTCTGAGATAGAGAATTGGCAGATTCCTGCCTGCTTTTCTCATCCTCACTCCTTCCTCATCCCGACTTTGCTACTTCTACCCACTCCAACTTGCCTCTCTTTTTTGCCCTTGTTTCTGGCAGTATTATCCCTACACGGATCCCTGTATTCAAAGAGCCTCAAAGTGCCTTATGATCAGACCTCCTCTCCCACTATAACCTTCCCAGATGCACTGTTCTTCCTGTGGACCCACAGCAGGTAGAGGAAGTGCCCATAAGTACGCCCCCTTTACGTGCTAAAAAACAAAAGTCTAAATAAAACTCTTCCCAACCCATTCATCATTCTTTTAACCCTAAATACTGAGACACATACCTCAGTAACATAATGTAGATGTTTTACCTGAATCCATTACGTTGCCCACCTTTTTAACTCTAAAAATTCTTTCCGCACATTCTCACAAAATCTTATCTATGAGTCTTTGCTTATGTCCCTACATGGCCTACGATCCAGAAAATGACAGGTAATGGGGAACAGAAGGGGGACTTGCTTAGGCCTTTGGCATCCTCCTAGCCATCTCCCTTCCTTGTATGTAAAGAATGTTCTGGAAGGAAGAAGGCTCTTTCAAACTGTGAAACCAGGGTTATAGGCAAACTGTTCAATTTCCTGAAATTGATCAAGGATGGCACACCAACAATAGGTTCTTAATTATAACAACGAGGATATTATATTACCTATATTGTCATTAAAGGTTAAAGACAGTCACTGAAAATGACGTGATACAGCAAATTCAACTAAAAATCTGCCCAGATAGAGGACGCAAGTTCACCAACAAGGCCATTACAACGCACAGCACGAAAGGTACAATGGCCACCCTCCGTTACGCGGCATTACAGCAAATGTTGGCTATCCTCGTCCGCCCAGTAACCTGGCGGAGGCCCTCACGGGAAGCCCAGACTCTAACCAGCAAGCCTCCCTGGGCGGAGAGTCGGGGGCAGGGTGGGCCAACCTACCTGACTGAGTAGCTGCCCGTGGAATATGGTGTTCACCACCTTTAAGACCTGTTTGGTGAGCTTCCTCTGGGAGAAGGGGATGAGGATCCGGCGCGTGGTGCCCTCGGACTCGAGCTCTTGCTGCACTTTGTGCAACAACTCGCAGAGGAATTCCTGCGCATCCTGCTGGTCATAGCCGCGGAAGGCGGGGATCAGGCTCCACACGGAGTGAAGCATGGCGAAGGGCGACACCAGGGCCCACTTCCCGGACCACATGACTCGGAAGAGGGTGTGCAGTTCGTGACAGAGGGAAATGTGCTTTGAGCTCGGCTCCTTGTTCTGGATGAGTTCTAGGCTCCTGCTGATGGAGGCCCCGCCGTTGAAGCAGAGGCCCTCGCGCTCGCACGCCTCGGCCCCATCGCTCCTGGCCGACAGCTCGGTGGCCGAGCCGCCGGCGGGCCTGCCCGAGAGCGGAGCCTTCCCGTTGGGGGCCTTGGGAAACAGCTGTTGGGTCTGGGAAGGGTCGAGGTTCAGAAAACATTCGCGGAACTTCTGGAGGTGGCTGAGCACCTGCAGGATGGAGTTCATGTAGCAGGTGTTGCCCAGGTTGCGCAGGCCCGTGACGCCCGGCGCCATGGCGGGCGCGCGGCGCGGCGGCGGGCGGCCCCCGGCGGGCGCGCGCGGCGCGGCGGGGAGCGGGGCGGCGGCGCGCGGCGCGTGCAGCAGCAGGCGCGCGCTCTTGCGCGGAGGGGCGCTGGCCAGCTCCTCGAGCAGCCGCCGCTTCACCTCGCGCCGCCGCTGCCGCGCCTCCTCCTTCTTGCGCTCCAGCGCCTCCTCCTGCCGCCGCTGCTCCAGCTTCGCCTGGCCGCGGGAGCTCTTCTCGAACCAGAGCCGCAGCGTCTTGGCCAGCAGGCGCTGGCGCCGGTACCACAGAGCCGTGAGCATCTGCGGCTGTCCCTGAGGAGCGCGCTGCAGCGGGACGGCGTCCTCGCCCGCGGCCATGGACCGCAGCGTCCGGCCGCGCCTCAGCGGCGGGTCCTGCTTCTGGCCCCTGACCGCCAGGAGGGAGCTTCTGAGCAGCTTCAAGTCCCCCTCCGGGTTATCGTTGAGCACGTAGTCCTTGCACAGGTAACAGAACACGTACAGATCCCGGACCTCCATGGCTAGCGGGTGCCCGGTCTCCTCAAAGTGTTTCAGGGCGTGATCCTCGATGTAGCGGCCGCAGGCCACGTGGGAGCACTTGAGACAAGCCCACACGGACTCGGTGGTGGCGCACTCCCTGCAGCACCACTTCTGCGGGTTCAGGATCGAGTGGTCCTGGGCGAGCCGCAACCGCCCGACATGTTTGCATCTATCCATGTCTTACAGAAGGCTCCACTCTTTCAACCTGGCACGACCGAGCCCCCAGAAAGAGAGAAAGAGAGAGAGAGAGAGAGAGAGGTTTCAGCAAAACATTTCCCTAGAAAAAGGCTTGCAACTGCCATTTTCAGTTCAATGCTCATTACTTTTCAATGCAAAATTGGTTCCTTTGGAAGGAAGTTAAAAAAAAAAAAAGAAAAATACTGGGGGGAGGGTTTAGCACCAAGTTGAATCTTTACATTTTCTAAGCCTGTACTAATTCTTAAATATCAGCTAATTTTTATGCGAGGCTGATTTGTACTCCTGAGGAAATGGCATTACCCTTAGTTCACACTGTACTCAGCTGGCCACCAGGGGAAAGAAACTTGTATTCTGAACCATCTCTGAACTGATGATGTCCTGGAAGTGAAAGCCTCTATATCTTGTACTGATCAAGATCCTAGTTGTATGCACAAAGGGACAGAGGGGAGGAGAGACATGTTTCATATACCACTGAGAGATGAAGACCCTCAAAAAGGCAATCTTAGGTCGGTTTCAATGTATTTCAAAGCAGAGGTAACAGGATAAGATAAAGGTAAGAAAGAGAAAGTCCTCTACAGTACAAAGTATCATTTTTATTTTCTTGAGTCCAAAGAACCTCTCTAAGGAGGTAGTGTGTAAGCCTCAATCTAAACAACTTCTTTTAAAGTAGGCTCTACGCCCAATGTGCTGTTCAAACTCACAAGCCCAAGATCAAGAGTCACGTATTCTACCAACTGAACCAGCCAAGCGCCCCCATCTAAATAACATTTTATAGGTCTACTATGGTCTGAATGTTTGTGTACCCCCCTTTCATATGCTAAAATAGCAACACCTTCCACCCACTCCCCCCATAGGGGACACAGGGCCTTTGGGAGATGATTAGGTCATGAATGGGTTGACCCTCATGGGATGAGCCTTCACTAATGGGATTTTTTAATGCCCTTATGAAACAGTTCCCTCTCCCTTCACCCATGTGAGGACACAGCGAAAAGCCAGTGTTAACGGTCACGAACCAGGAAGTCCTTACCAGACATGGAATCTGGTGCCATGATCTTGGACTTCCCAGCCTCCTGTGAAAAATGTTTGCTGTTCATAAGCCACTCAGTCTATGGTATTTTTGTTATAGCAATCCTGAGGGACTAAGACAATGTGAAAAGAACATGTACATCTTGTAGAAAAGGTGGGAAAATGTTTACTTTCTTTACTGAAAGTATAGGTAAGTACAGAATTAGACAGATCTGACTCTTAGAACAAGTGGTGGAGTGGCTACTGGTTTAACCAAACTACCAAGCAAAGAGAAAGAAAAAAAAAAAAGCAAATCTTCCAAATGATATACGTGAAAATGCTTTTTAAAAAAATAACATATTGAGCTTTTTTTCCCTTTTTCTTCCTGTCTTCCTAACATTGCTTCTTCAAATATTGTTCCTCAGAGAAGCCTAAGGGGCAATTTCTCCAAAGAGAAGAGGCTATAGACAATTATTTTTTTTTCCTTTTTATTTATTTATTTATTTATTTATTATTTTTTATAGACAATTATTTTAAAAGAAAACTTTTTATTCTTTGGAACCTTGACAGGTTTTTTTTTTTTTTTTCTTTCCCAGTACCAGTATTTGAAATTCCCTAAAGGTAGTTCCTCTTATAAAGTGAACTTCCTTCACCCCCATTTCTTCTCCACTTTCATTTCTGTGAGCAAATGAAGTTCCATGATTATGGAGTCACCCAGAGAAGTATTTTTGGTTTTTTTTTTTAAGATTTTATTTATTTGACAGAGAGAGACACAGCGAGAGAGGGAACACAAGCAGGGGTAGAGGAAGAAGCGGCTCCCCACCGAGCAGGGAGCCCGATGCGGGACTCGATCCCCCCCAGGACCCTGGGATCATGACCTGAGCCGAAGGCAGACGCTTAACAGACTGAGCCACCCAGGCGTCCCACCCAGAGAAGTTTTAAATCCAGTACACTCTGAGTAGTCCCTTTAGTTGGTTTCCAGATGCCCTTTTTGGCCTGGTACTATTGCCAAAAGCCCCACAACTATACCACGGGACCAAATTAGAGATCCTTCCCATTTTTTATTGCCCATTCCAGATTGGCAAAGGCCAAGTCCCTACATAAGAAACCCTTAAAATCATACAAAGGAAGTAACCTAGATGATTTTCAGTCAGATCAGATCATGCTTTTCCTTTGAGTTCTTTCAGGATTTAGTTTCTCCTACATTATTTTTCAAATTATTGATTTGTTACTAAGTGCCCTTTAAGACAGTTCTCTGGATGTATTTATCCACTTCCTAACTAGATATTATCTTCAGAGAGGACCATGTGTTATATTTCTTTTTTTACTCCATTATAATTTTGTGGGTGCTCTACTCTTAGTGGTCAAAGGTGTTCTGTCAGAATTACCTTCCCACACAGTCCAGAATGGTACTGAAATAACCATTTGTTTACTTTTTATAGGGCACAGCCAAATTAAAACACACATACATTAAAAGATGAGATGGTAAATAAATGAATTTTCTTTTTGCTACTTACTACAATCAAGAGTTCCAGTTGGGTACACATGATGCTTACAACCAATTACTGGGGACACAAATGAAAGTCAGTAATGGAAGAATGAAGGGGGGGGAGGAAAGCAAGAGACTGGCAATTCCCAAGTTTCTCACTTACTTAACATTTTTAAAAATGTAGTTCCTGAGCCACTTACCAGCATCAGAATTCCCTAGGATACTTGTTATATGTACAGATTTCTGGTCACAACTCCAAACCCGATGAATGAGAGTCTGGGGAGGGGTCTCAAATCTCCATTTTAAATAAGCCCTACAGATGACTCACTTGTACATTAAAACCTTAGAAC
The DNA here is from genome assembly GCF_029215605.1 of Mirounga angustirostris. NCBI lineage: Eukaryota > Metazoa > Chordata > Mammalia > Carnivora > Phocidae > Mirounga > Mirounga angustirostris. Next base: position 38,051,282 of record NW_026991716.1, read on the forward strand.
CACTGCACTAACCCAGTAAATTATTTAGGGATGAAGATGTCCTCATGGAAACCAAAGAAAGAATTTTCTTTCTCAAAAGCTTCCACTTTGACTAACATTGCCCGGTGGAACTTTCTGCAATGATGGAAACATAATTTATCTGTGTTGTCTAATACCATATTTACTAGCCTCGTGTGCCTATTGAGTACTTGAAATGTGGCTAGTGAGACTGAGGGAACGAACCTTTAATTTTATTTAATTCTAATTAATTTAACTTTAAATAGTGGCTGCATGTGGCTAGTGGCTGCAATACTGGATAGCACAGACTTAAATACACCAGGACATATGATCTTTAGCTCACTCGGCTTTTCTTTTTGTTTTCTTTCCTTCAAAAGATTCAGTACTCGCTGAATCATATCTGAATAGCCTCTTCTTAGGACTCAAAACCTGGCAGATCCCCATTTTAGCCAACAGGAGCCTTGATGTGTCTTCAGGAATTTAATTGTCACCGAGATCTTATCACATGAAACAGCACAGCTTCAAATCCTATAAAGAGACCATCTCTGTGAACAGGAATACAGCAACACAACACCGGGAGCACTGATGCCTTGCAAAATCAACTCCTGTGCTAGAAAAAATATGCTGGAACAACCAAAAGCCAAAATAGAAAAACACTAAAAAACCATTCCACACCCTCTCCATTGGAGAGCTGTCAAATGGAAAGGGCACTCTGGAAATTCTTCCTCTGATTTCATTTTCTGATCTATAAATCTGCTGATCACGCACATCCCTTCCTGCACAGCCCTTTCCCATTACAAATCTGTCGTGGTGACTCACTAACCTGCCATATGGCAGAGTAAATCCATTCAGGAAAACACAGGGCTACTTTGCACCTCACCACAGTGATTTAAGCTAGGCAGACTAGCTTCTCTAGAGGAAAAACCATATCTGGATCATGAAATGGAAACTACCCAAAAGTGACACAAAAGAAAAAAGCCCCTTTAACCAACATACAGAATAAAGAATAAAGAGAACACAATCCAGGTACACTCAGTTCAAGAAAGAATGTGTTTAACTTATCTCTCATACATACTCTGACCACTTTAAGAACAGGCATAAAGAATTCTATTTTACATTTTTCTGACACGTACACCTTTTCCTTCATAATTCCCAAAGCTCAGAACAGTCCTAACATTTCCACTTAAAACAGACATCACCCAGTGTGACAGGCACCCAATATCCAAGAGATAAACTTGCAGTGTAACTGGCAAAGAACAAGATGTGCCTTAACAGTTCTCCATCATTAAGTAGATCAGCAACTTTCTTTTTTTTTTTTTTTAAAGATTTTATTTATTTGAGAGAGAGAATGAGATAGAGCGTGAGAGGGGGGAGGGTCAGAGAGAGAAGCAGACTCCCTGCTGAGCAGGGAGCCCGACGTGGGACTCGATCCCAGGACTCCAGGATCATGACCTGAGCCGAAGGCAGTCGCTTAACCAACTGAGCCACCCAGGCGCCCTAGATCAGCAACTTTCAATGACTGTCCTGTACACCATGGATTGATCTGCATATGGGGTAAACTTGGACAAAATATTAGCTTCTGCTTCTTTAATTACCATAATTTTATTTTAAAAATATGAATCAACTGGAGCTAAAAAACATAATCACTATTTAAAAGCATTCTACTATAGTTAATATCACTAAATATTAAATTAAAAGGTAATGAAATCCTCAATTCATGCCTTTTGTTCTGCTAAGGAACTTCTAGACTTATCCCATTATTTTTCTTAAAGTCTCTGTATGAGATGACTGAATATTACAATCATCTTTCAAAAATCTATAGTTTAAAAATATGATTGTCTTTTAACTGGACTAGTCCAATTGTTCTCATGTTGAAAATCTCTTAGCCGATTCTAAATGTGTAACTGCATCATCAGAATAAAACTTCTGGGGGAGAAATCAACAAAAACCAAATAGGAAAAAAATAATCTCTTTTGGGGAGATTTCCATTTCTTTTCTCTCTCTCATCGTATTGTTTTCTTTTCAGTTCTTAACTAAGGACAGTGGAATAATCCTGCCTGGTCTTGGTGAGACCAAGTGGCATAAATTCCAGCTTCAGAGAGAGTAGACACTATGGTAACATGCTGACAGCCTTCATTTACATAAAAGAATACTAATTACGTGGTATCATCAACATCTGCGATTCTGCTCACTGCCATATGCGACAGCGCAGGGTATTTTAACCCTTCAACTTACTAAATGTACCCTAAATTGCACGTACCACCAAACTCACAAAGACTGCTTGAAAAGGCACAGTGAATACATTTTTATAAGTAAGTATTAAAAACGAATTTTATTTTCAGTTAACATTTTATTTCCAAGAGATATGGGGAAATATAATTTAATACCAACATACAATTAAGGAAAAGATGAAAGATACAGTTAATAACCCAAAAGGGAAGAACGCTACATCCTAGAGTATTATTCAGGGCTCTAAAAGGCTGTATAATAAATACAATGAAACTAGCCTTTTGAATTTTTAGATGCTGGCTAAAACAAGACAAAGGCAATAAATACAAAATAAGAAAAACAAAAAGTTGCAGCAGAGCCTGAGAGGGATGAGGTTAGTGAAAGAAAGTGTTCAGAAGCCCTTTGCTAAGGCGGTGTATGTGTGGGGATGTGGCTCAGTGGAGTGGAGTGTCCCCCACACACCGCCTCTCCCCTTCTCCCAGGATGTGGGGGGGGTGGGGGTGGTGGTGGAGGGTGACTTATCAGTCAGAGCATGGCTCAGAGACTCCCAGGGAGGCAGAACTCTCTGAGAGGGTTTCAGAGGCTCTGACTAAACATGTTCTTTAGCTCTCTGACCTGAGGGCGGGGATGGAAGGCAGCCCCAGGTCACCGTATGCTGCCGTGCTGGGTGTGCCCGAGCCTTGTGAGCTGTGTCACGGCTCACCTGGCCTCGGCCACCAAGTACTGGTGTTCAGGAATGAGTGTCTAATCGCGGGTGAGAGCAGAGTGCAGGTTATGCCCATGTGGTAATGTCTCTCTCACTTGCATTAGGACCTGCCTTCTTGGATTAGAAAGGAGTAGGGTTCATCTAGGAAGCTCTGGGCAGGGCCCACAGCCCTGCTTTGTCCAGGGGAGGGGCTGCGCCTGTGGCCCAGCAGGGAAATGACAAAGACAGCACAACCATCAAGGAATAAATGCTCTGCTCTGTACCAAACACCAACTTCTCTGACCATAGTAAGAGCAAGAATTGGATGTAAGCCCTCTGTACCTTCAGTCTCTGCTCTCTTGTTCACCTTTCTCTCCAGATACACACAAGTCTCTCCTGTCTAGACAGAGAAAGAAGGACATACAGACAAAAGTCTGCCCTGCCTCCAGATGATCACTGACACTGTTGTTGGGCTCTTTCTCCTTCTGCCCACCTTATTTCTGGCAAGATAATGTGCAGCTGCATCTTCCTCACAGTTCACTCCTTAACACATTCATTTCATGGGAACTATTGACACAAAGGGCACTGGCAATTTCTTTATAGCTAAGTTCATTAGCCTGAATTTTAAGCCACTGTTCTCTGGTTTTCTCCCTATGTCTGAAATCACACCCTCCCTGTTTTCGTGTCTCTCTCTTCCTTAAAATGTACACTTTCCTCAAGACTCTGCCCTCAGCTCTCTTTCTCAGTGATTTCATCTATTCCTACAATGTTGAGTATCATTTCTATAACGTATTTTAATTTTCACAAATACTTTCTAAAGAGTACTTTATTGATATAGTTTATATACCATAAAATTCACTCATTTAAAACAGAACTCGGGGCGCCTGGGTGGCTCAGTCAGTTAAGCATCTGACTCTTGGTTTCGGCTCAGGTCATGGTCTCCAGTTGTGAGATCGAGCCTCACGTCAGGCTCCGCACTTAGCAGGGAGTCTGCTTGGGATTCTCTCTCTCCCTCCCACCCTTCTTGCATGCACATGCTCTCTCTCTCTTTCCCTCTCTCTCAAATTAAATAAATAAAATCTTAAAAAAAAAAAACCCATACAATGCAACAATTTGGTATATTCAGAGCCCACAAGTACTTTTGAATATGAAATCTTTCCATTTCATTGCAGAGTCTCTATCTTAGGTTGAATTTTCACATTCTGATACCTGCATTATGTATACTACTATTAATAGTATTTGCAAGATGAAGCTATTGAACGTGTTTTGCACTTTTTGTTTATTCGTTTGGTAGCCGTGACGATCACGGACTGAAATATATACAATTTCATCCAGGTCTCCAGGTGTTCAAGATAGAAAAGATGACTGATAGGGGGTTAGAGAGTTGCCATCTGTGGAACAAAGCTAAGCTAGCTGGCCTTCGACAGATCCGACTTTTTGACTGATTAGCCTAATACTCTTGCCAAAGAGGTCTGTGCCTAAAACTTAACCCCTTGTCCAGATCTATAGTAGACTGGGGACAAGGTGGCCAAAAAAGAGTGCTCACAAGAAATTCTGAATCCACATGGAAAACACACACAGGAGCACGTGTGCTCTTAAAAGTGTTACCTGTGACTCCACAGAGAAGTGGCAGCCAAGAGTAGAAGATAACCCGGTTTAATGTAAACATTAAACAAGTCTAATTCAGAGCTTAATAATTTATGCTACCTCCCAATCAAAAAGGCCTATTTGCTACAACCTGATGTTGTTTTGGCGTGGTCTACTTGACAGGCTAGTGTTCAAGCAAGGTCCAAACTAAAGGTTCCCTCTTCTACTCCACTGCCGCATGGAAAATTTCTATTGCCACCACTGAGACAATCAGGGTTAACCTTTACAAATCTGACCACAGGAATCCTGGCTTGTAGTCCTGAAGTATGCCTCAAAAACACTAGGTTCTCCACAGCAGCCAGGCAGTCAGTCATCAAAAATGTACACATATGTCAAAGTGTATACATATGCCAAAACTTCTTGGATTGTGCCCTTTAAATATGTGTAGCTTATTGTATGTGAGTTACACCTTAGTAGAGCTATTAAAAATTATACAAACACACCCAGTGAGGAATTTAACCCTAATGAAATAATGGAGTGAAGCAGCAGCTCCTTCTCCTACTAGGTGAAAGCTACCAGGAAACTTTATCAGGAGTGGGTAAGACTGACAACACAGACTCCACTGATCATTTTACACTAAAAGCAGGATGATCACACACTACATGCTACATGCTGATAGGATGCAATAAGGGGTTCACAGCAGCATCACCTATAAAGTACTCTGGCTGAAAGAACTGAACCTGAGTCTAGTGAAGCATTTGGATCTAACTACCAGGGTATGAGAAGTGTAGGAGACAGAACATGCTACCACAAGGCTGCAATTCACCAGATTACCAAATCCGAGTGTGGCAAATGCTATAGGATCAATGATCTGAAGTCTTTAACAAATACATGGCATAAAGAAAAAAGCAGGTGGGGGGATGGAACTGCTATAGACTATGTGAAACTTAGAGACATATCAACCACATTTAGTGTGTGGTTCACATTTAAATCCTGATATCAACAAACCAACTATAAAAAGATGTTTTTCAGACAACTGGGAAAAAATGTTTTAAAATATTGTCTGCCTCTACCTATATCACTATATTTTTTAACAGTTTCACTGAGGTATAAGTGACATACAATAAACACATGTTTAAAGTATATAATTTGGTAAGTTTTTGACATATGGTATATACTTATAAAATCACCACAATCAAAAGCATGAACACATCCATCACTCCCAAAATTTCTTCATGCCTCTTTGTAATCCTTCGCTCTCTACCACAACTGGAGAAATTTAAACATAGACTAAGTATGAGAAAACATTAATTATTTGTTTAATGTGACAGTAGTGTGGTGGTTATACTTTGTTTTAGTCTTTATATGTTAGAGATATCTCAAGTATTTATAAGTGAAATACGATGTATGGAATCTGCTTTAAACTATTCTGGGGGGGAGTGGCAGGAAGATAGATGAAACACTGTCAAAACATTCATAATTGTTGAAGCTGGTTGACGGGTACATGGAGCTCATAATGCTCTTCTCTTTATTTTAGGGTATGCTTACAAAGTTCCATAAAAATTGTTTTAAGACAGGGGTGCCTGGGTGGTTCAGTTGAATGTCTGCCTTCAGCTCAGGTCATGATCCCGTGGTCCTGGGGTTGAGCCTTGTGTCGGGCTCTCTGCTCATGAGGTGGGGAGTCTGCTTCTCCCTCTTCTTCTGCTCCTCCTCTCTGACTGTGCTCTCTCTCCCATGCTCTCTCTCTCAAAATAAATATCTTTTTTAAAAATTGTTTTAAGACAATAAAGAATATACTCTCTAGTAGCAAAAGAAAACCGTGAAACAAACCTATCACAAATTAGAGAAGTTTTGGGACACCTTTCATCTCTATCATCATTTTATCGTCACATCTAGTTTTACTTTGAAATGCACCCTCCCCACCCTACACGAACACACCAAATCAAACCAGTAGTTTTTCTCAGCAGCATTAGTCACAGAAGATGGCTGGCAAAATACCCTCTGGTCTGGGCCTCAAATATACCCTTTAGGATCAGGTGGCAACTTCTTTGCAGGCCCCCCAAAGTTGCTTTCAATAACTTTACCAGATTTTTGCCCATAAGAACTTCCTGAGTATCTTTGTCTTTTGGGGTCACAAAGCCACTTTAGTCAGTCTGTTGAAATGCTCTTGCTTGGTCTAATGTTTTCTCCCTGAAACTTCTTCCATTATTGGAAAAGAAAAACCCCCTCATTTTTTCACAGTTCTGCTCCTTCCTCACTAACTCTGATCATCCAGGTGTCAAGGAACTCATCTTATACCTTCCTAAGTCTGGCTGTGGTCTCAGCCAACAGTAGCAGAAATCTCTGACCCCGGGCAGACACAAGTTACTCCCAGGCCACATGATGTTTGGCAAAGCAAAATTTGGCCACATGGATCCAATCCAATATTCACAAACATCACCCAACAGGTTGTTTTCTAGTTGAGACTCTGGAATAATAGTCTTCTCAGAGAAACAATGTTATAAATAGCACGTGGGCCAGTTGAAGTCCATCATGTATCTCCAGTATAGTACTAGAATACTAGCACTACCAGGAGGGAAGCTAACTACCAACTGTATTATTTTGAGAAAATTAATTCAAAGTTTCAACTTGAAATGCCAAGAATTGCTCTCCCAGCTGCAGCCCAGGCAGTGAAATTGGGAAATCTCCCTCCTCCCACTCCCCCACGTGGCTGAAGAGGGCTTTCCACACATGGACATTTGTATGGAAGACACACATATACGGTAGGAACTGCCTGTAGAGGAAAAAAAAGAACAATTTCTGTGAATGGAAAATAAATCTGACTAGAATTTACAAACTGATTGTCAGGATTAGATGCCAGTGCTGGTTATTTCAGTGGCTGTTCCAAGAAATAGGAACCTCCTCTTCCTAATGTCCTGTTTCTTAAAATGATAGCAGTATATTTAGTTCTGGGCCTTCCCCATCAATACACCAAAACACATCTTTCAGGACAAAGGGCCATCATATTTTGCATGAGTGGAGACACAATTTTTGAGCACTTTATTTCAAGAGCAAAGAAGACAAATGTCTAGAAAGAAGGGCCAGATACAAAGGGGTATTTGTTACATACACACAAAAGGAGAAAACTGGAAGCTACAAAGAGAACACTCAGGCACTTTAATGGAGAACAGATTAAATAAATTATAAATGGGCCATATAATGGAAACCATCAGTTGTTTTTTGTTTTGCTTTCTTTTATAAAGAGGCAGACCTATTTGCACAACGATTCAAGATACAGTATGTGAAAAAAACAAAGGGGCAGAATGGTGTATATAATATACCATCATGACTGTTTAAAAAAAAACTATACACACACAACCTCCCTGCCCCCTCACGTGCATTAAGAGGTTAAACAAGAAACTAGTAACAGCACACACACCATGATGGCAAACGGGATGGAGACGAAGAGGAGATTCAGTCATCAACCTTTGTACCTTTTGGGAGAAAGAAATCATGTGTTATCTATTTTTAAAAAGATATGGCACTGAGGAGACTGTTTCAACAGTCTTAAAAATTCAGGCATCAGCAAGATGACTGAAGATAAGCACAGAACATCGATGGTTTATTATGTTTTCATTAGAAAAGGACGTAGAGACAGGCAGTCGGATGATAACTTATGGTGTATGGAGAACCTACGGAATTATATTCTAGTAGCACTAATCATTGCACAGGGAACCCCCCTCACTCCCTCTCCATAAGCTTATGACCAACAAACTGCAGACCTCTCGATATAGTGGAGCCTCCACTGGTCAAGCGTCAATCACGTGAAATTTCGTATCAGCCAAGGTACCAAGGTAATTTCTACTCTACTCGCCCAGGGGCCACTACCGAAATTTGTCCATAGAACTGATTTTCGTGGGCAGGCTCTTGCCTTTCCCAACTCTCAAGAGATCTTTCCTTCCTTCATGGAACAGCTCCTCACATTATTTCAGTCTACTGGTCAGCAAGCTACAACTCTCAAAACCCAACCAACCTCTCTGAAGAAGTGTGAGTGTGAGAGTACGCTAGCGGGCGGTGAAGGCAATCAGCTAAATGGTGGAGGACCCTCCATACCACTCCAAGTACAAAAGCCACACAATAAGCCTGTTTCTCAGTCTGTAAAATCAGAAGGCAATAGTATCTACTTCAAAGAGTTGTTCTTGAGGGAGGCTCAAATAAAATGGCCATGTAACTGCACTCTGAAAGTGCATGCCTCTAAGCAAAGTACTGGCTGACCTGGCCACCCTGTCACCTATCCCTGAAAACAGTTATTTTTGCCTGCATAGGGCCTCAAGTTGGGCTGGCTAACTGAGCAGCTTACAGTAATTGGTTGTCTGATCTTGATTTTACCCAGACAGTTTCGTTTAATAAGGCATTTTTAATGAAATACTCTTAAACAAGAAAATAAATGATTATTTTATATTAAAAATGAGAAAAATCATTATTTTCCCCAAGCACATTAAAGATTTTTTTCTAATATTATCTATTTCTCTTAGGTCTTTAAGACCTTTAGTAGCAACACAATGCAAAGGAAGTAAAAGTCCAATTAAGATGTTAGAAACAAACTCATAGCACCATAAAATGCAGCTGGATGAAAGAAGCAGAATCAGTCTCCGCTCCCTCTCCAGTGGGGGTATGCCCATTGAATATTTACAGGTCCCACAGAATGTGCTGCATGGCAAAAATATAAAAGAAGCCTTCTTTCAAATAAGGCATAGAAGGCTTTTCAAAGACGTGAACTGTGCATGAACCCTCATCTCTCGTATAAGAATGAAGCAGAAGTGCTTCTGGGAACTCAACTATAGTAAGCAGACACAAGAGAAAAGACGGCCAGTGCACACCCAGGCAATGAACTTCATGTAGTTTAAATCCCACAAATCCCAGCCACCTCTGCTCTTATTTTAGAGATGCCAACCCTTCTGCCCTGCCAGTGAGTCCCACCTTATGGATTAAGACAATGACATCCTCATTAAAGGCAAATATAGAATCTTATAAAGCCAATCAATGGTTAACAGCTAAGTGCAGATTAATTTACCATAGCAGGAAGTGGAAAGCAGAGCTCTGAGGGACAGGGTGCTGTATAGATAAATACAGTGAGGAAGAAACTAAAGAGGGAGAGAAAGTCTGAATCACTGCTTGAGACCCCACAGAAGGGAGACTTGAGCCATAAGGGATAATGGACACCAAGGAGGGAGGGCCCTAAAACAAAATATATAAGAACACAAACAATAAGCCTCACAACTTCATAATTTTTTCCAGCAACCCTCCCATGTCGCCTCTGGTAACTGTGCTGAACATTGTACATAACCACCAAATTATATCAGTGAGGTGTAACGAAACAAGGGATGTATGCAATTCATTAGCTTTTAATACATATGAATAACTAGAAAAGTAATTATTCTAAAGTTAAACCTTTCATTTCTGAACATGTGTTGTCTGAGCCTGACTTCTTAGTAAACTTCCGTTTGTTATTTTTTAATTTTTATTATTTTTAGGGGGGAGGGGCAGGGGGAGAGGAAGCGAGAATCTTAAGCAGGCTCCACACCCACACAGAGCCCCACGTGGGGCTTGATCTTGAGACCCTGAGATCATGACCTGAGATGAAATCGAGTTGGACACTTAACCAACTGAGTCACCCAGATGCCCCTTCAGTTTGTTATTTTTAAGTTAATGGTCACTAATTGGCTATAGCCAAGGGTAAATAAAGTGCCCAATCAAACCACCTAACTCAGCTACAGCAAACTTACCAAAACATATACATCATCACTATACCTACCACTCATATGAGAACCTACCCAAACTAATAAGAACTAAACTGCTTTGAAGGAACTATCGATAGAAACTATCTAATATTGGCAGAAGCAAAATAATAAATAATATTCCAAGAGACCAACCAACACATCTCTAAGAAACCATCTAATGCTTTACTAATTCCAATTAGAGTCTAGCTTATGAGTCTGCTGGTAAAGAAAATACCTCACAAAGGTCCAGATATGCCCTGGACCTTAATAGGAAGGAGGGCAGGACCATTAAGGTGTTGATGTCATTGAGTAGGTTCAAGAAATAAGGAACTTATGGGGCATCTGGGTGGCACAGTTAAGCATCCAACTCTTGGTTTCAACTCAGGGTCATGAAATCGAGCCCTGTGTTGGGCTCTGTGTTCAAAGTGGAGTCTGCTTGAGACTCTCTCTCCCTCTCCCTCCGCCCCTCCCCCCACCCCCGTGCGCATACATGTGTGCACGCGCTGCACGTCTCTCTCTTAAAAAAAAAAGGAACTTTGTGTTCTCACATGATAATAGTATCAAATGTCTCTAAAAGAGTAGATAAGGATTTATCTTCTGAGATTGAAGTTAGAAAGGGAAAAAAAAAAGTAGTAAACACAATAATCCATCTGTTAAAAATACCAAAACCCTGAGGTCTGAGTGACGGCAGGGTTCTGGGGCCCCCACACCCAATCAAAGTAACCCAGGTATAACCTCAGAGACCTAGGGAGAATATGACTGTCCTAGACATATGAGCCTATACCTGACTATGGACTAAAGACCACAGGTAAGAGGGAGCATTCTCAGAGTAATAATGAAACAGTGCTCTTTCTACATGGCATAGGGGAACAAGTCCCCAGTCTGTAAATACAACTACTTGAGCCTGGTAATATCAAATGAGGGCCAGAAACCATTAATCACTAAAAACATTCAGCAGACTTCCTTTGCATCAATTGCTTGCACAGAAAACTAAAATTGATTTTCCATGTACCTTGCCTTCAGGGAGAGAATGTAATAACCACCAAGTTCAAGTACTAGTATGCTTAACACTTACATTTCTCACTGTAAATGAATCTTCTAATTGTTTTGGTCACATAAGTCATTTCCCAAGAAACTGGACATCATATAGTGTTCTCACAAAATTGAGGTTCTGAACCTTTAGAGTTAAGGTCTAAACCCTAGTTATGACTTCACCAAGGTAATGCCATCTGCGAGGGCTAGCAAAAAGCTAGCTGGCAATTTCAGGGGTAGTTCTCTATCTAAGATCTAAGTAGAACACAGACAAAATTTCTAGATACTTTCTGGTATTTTTATAATTAACTTGCATTATAAATAATTGAACTATCATTTATTGGACATTACTATATCCAGACACTGTTCTAAAATTTAATGCACATCAATTCTTCTTGACAACTTGATGAGGTAAGTGATTTTAAACTCATTTTAAGAAGAATAAGAAGGCTCGGAGAGGTAAAGAATCCTCTCCAAGGTCACACTGCTGGTACATGGCTGAGCTGTGAGATAGATTCCAAAGCTGGCTCTTAACCAAATGTGACTGACTACTGTCCGAACTTTAGATTTTTACAATCTAATGTGAAATATCTCATTGTTTTAATTTTCATTTGCTTAATTACTAGCTTAATGTTGAACATCTTTTCAAATAACTATTGAACATTTTTGTTTTCTTTTTTGTGAACTGAAGAAAACATACACTCACCACTTAACCCAGCACTCAGATGAGAACTTACCAGTAAGAACTTAACTGCTTTGAAGGTGCTATCAACAGATATATATATCTAATATTGGCAGAAATAAAGTAATAGGCATTACATATTCCAAGAGATCAACCAACCTTTGCCTACTCTTGGATTGAGTTGTTGATCTTTTCTTTATATATTCTGGATACAACACTTTTAAATTTACACCTGTAAATATCCTCTCTTAGTCTGTTGCTTGTCTTTTGTTTAAGGTGTCTTTTGTCCTGAATAAGATTTAGTTAATGCAATCGTATGATGCAATTTAGGATTTTATATTTTATGAAATCCTTTCTTAAGTCAAGGTAATAAAAGATATTTTTTTAAAAGATTTTATTTATTTGGGGCACCTGGGTGGCTCGGTCGTTGAGCAGCTGCCTTCGGCTCAGGTCATGGATTCCAGGTCCTGGGATCGAGCCCCACATCGGGCTCCCTGCTCAGTGGGAGGCCTGCTTCTCCCTCTCCCACTCCCACTGCTTGTATTCCCTCTCTCGCTGTGTCTCTCTCTGTCCAATAAATAAATTGGACATAATAAATTCTCATAAATAAATTCTCATCTGAGTGCTGGGTAAGTGGTGAGTGTATATGTTCTTCAGTACACAATAAATAAATAAATAAATAAATAAATAGGACAGAGAGAGACACAGCAAGAGAGGGAACACAAGCAAGGGGAATGAGGGAGGGAGAAGCAGGCCTCCCAGGAGCAGGGAGCCCGAAGCGGGGCTCGATCCCAGGACCCCTAGATCATGACCCAAGCCGAAGGCAGACGCCCAATGACTGAGCCACCCAGGCGCCCCAAAGATATTCTCTTTACAGTATCTTCTGAAAGTTTTAAAGTTTTCATTTAGGTTATTAAAATACATCTGGATTTATTTTCCTATTCTCTTCAGCTGGCCTATCTGATTAGTCCCTTACCAAGACCACACTGTTCTGATTACTACAGAGACAAGTTCTGCAAATCTTGCCATCCTATACTGCCACTCTTCAACAATTCTTTTTCAATGCAGCCTTAGCCATTTTTGCCTCTTTACCATATGAAATTTAGGATAGGCTTGCAAAATTATTTTTAAAAATCCTCTTGACTTTTTGATTGGTATTGCCTTGAATCAAATTGCCTTATTTAGAGGTGGGGCGCCTGGCTGGCTCAGTCAGAACAGCATGTGTAGCTCTTGATCTCTGGGTCATGAGTTCAAGCCCCTTGTTCAGTGTGGAGATTACTTAAATAAATAAAACTTTAAAAATTTTTTAAATAAAATAAAACCTTATTTGGGGAAAAGTAACCTCTTTATGATAGTTAAGTCTTTCCATCCAGGAACATGGTATCTCTCTGTTTATTCAGGTCTTACAATATGTTTCCTCCACAAGACTAACCTATTTCTTATTTAGATATTTCCCAGATACTTGACAGTTTTTTATGGCTATGTGAATGGGATCTTTTTAAAAATATACAATTAATAAATAGCTACTGATGTGACTTTTATATTAGATTGAATCATATGAAATGACTGATATTTGACCATTTTTACCTACAAAAAATGTTAATTTCATATGGTTCAACCACAAAATCGCTGAACTCTGTTATTAGCTCTTATACTTTGTCAATTTTCTTGAATTTCCTATGAATAACCATATCTTCTTCAAATATAGACAGTTTTGTCCTCTCTTTTCTATATCTTTTATTTCTTTTTCTTTTTTTTCTGGCATTCACCAGAAACTCCACAATTTATTACAAAATAGTAAGATGACAGTAGGCACCATGCCCTGTTCCTAACATTAGAGGGAATGGGTCCACAGTTTTAGTAGTAAGTATGATAGCTATCATAGGGGGTTTTGGTTAATTTTGGGTTAAGGAAATTCCCTTTTATTTCTAGTTTGGTAAAAAGAATATTTTAATCAGACTAAATATTAAATTCCATCTAATATTTTCTTCTGAACTTGTTAAGAAAATTATATGACCATACCCCCTTAAAAATTAATATGCTGGATTATGTCAGTGGTGGATTTTCTGATATTGAACCACCCTTGCATACAATGATTAAAAAAACCCATCTGGTCATAATGTTTTGTTTTGCATTTTAATATAAGGATACATTTAATTTGCTAATATTTCATTTAGAATTTTCACATCCATATTCAGAAATGTGATTAGTCTTTCATTTTTTTCTGTCATCCTTCTGTTTTTGTAACAAAATTACACTAACCTCAAAAAATGAAATGGGTAGCTTTACCTCTTTATCTCTTCTCTGAAACAGTTTAATGCCTCCACAGTTTATCTATTCCATGAAGGTCTAGTAAAATTTACCTGTGCAGCTGTCTCTTCTAGACACTCTTTAGGATTGTTTTTGTGGTGGATGTAGCTAAGTTCAAAGCAAGACCCATATTTCCTCCCAGTGATCACAGGTCTTCAAGCTTTGCGGAAGTTTGTCTTGGTAATCCAGTGTCTACTTTAACCCCTGCAGAAATCCCTTGTTGTTTTATACTTTTGAAAGTATTCAAGTAAATAGTAAGTTCATGGTAGAAAGAGAGACAACAGTGGAGTAAATACAACAGATCCGCAAGCGATTAATATTCTTCAAAGCAGTAGGCAGCACCAGTGCCAGCTAGCCAGGAGATTCTGATACACTGGTGCTACTTTTACTGAACTTCAGAGTATAACAGGAAACTTCAAACAAGATCACCTACATTAGGGCTACAAAAAGTGATGCTAGTATTTTTGAAGTAAGCTGATTATTTCCCTTCACCACGAGCACTTCTGAGCTTCCAAATGCATACTTAACATTAACCATGGCTCCAAATTACACAACAACAAAACCCCACAACTACCACCTCTAACAGATTGCCACTATCTGTATGATAAAGCCCAAGTCCCTTAGCCAGACCTCTGTAAGTATTTCAAACAATCTCCAAAGTAGCTTTGCATGCAAACAGCCAGACTGGTCTACGCACCATTTACTCAAAATCCTTCTAATACTCTTGTGCTCTTTCTCTCTCAAATAAATAAATAAAATCTTAAAAAAAAAAAAAAAGAAACAGAAATTCTGGAGCTGAGGGGCGCCTGGGTGGCCCAGTCAGTTAAGTGACTAACTTCGGCTCAGGTCATGATCTCAGGGTCCTGGGATCGAGCCCCACATTGGGCTCCCCACTCAGTGGGGAGTCTGCTTGTCCCCTCACTTCCCTCTGCCCCTCTCCCCACTTGTGCTCTGTCTCTCTCTCAAATAAATAAAATCTTAAAAAAAAAGAAATTCTGGAGATGAAAAATACAATAACTGAAGTGAAAAAATCATTAGAGGGGTTTAACAGCAAATATGATAAAGCAGAAGAAAAAAGCAGCAAACTTGCACAGGTCATTTGAAATTAAGTCAGAAGAACAAAAAAGAAAAAAGAATGAAGAAAAATGAAGAGAGCCTTAGGGACTTATAGGACACTATTACGAGGACCAATGTACATACTATGGGAGTCCCAGAAAAAGAAGATAAAGAGAAAGGGGTAGAGAGCATATTTGAAGAAATAATGGCTGAAAACATCCCAAATCTGAGGAGAGAAATGGACATACATATTCAAAAAGCTCAAAAGACTCCAACTAAGATAAACCCAAGAAGAACCACAGCAAGACACATCACATTGTTCAAAGCAACAAGAGAAAAGCTATTTGTCACATACAAGTGAGCTTCCATATGATTTTCAATGATTTCTCAGCAGAAACTTTGTAGGCTACAATGGAGTGAGATGCTATATTCAAAGTGTTGAAAGAAAGAAAGCCCCTGTCAACCAAGAATACTGTATCCAACAAAATTATCCTTCAAAAATAAAGGTGAAATTAAGACTTTCTCAGATAAGAAAAGCTGAGAGAGTTCATTACCACAAGTCCTGCTCTGCAAGAAATGCTAAACGGAATCCTTAGAAAGAAGACAATAAACAGCAACACAAAAACAGCAACATAAAAATATAAGGTTATCCAGGGCGCCTGGGTGGCTCAGTTGGTTAAGCGACTGCCTTCGGCTCAGGTCATGATCCTGGAGTCCCGGGATCGAGTCCCACATCGGGCTCCCTGCTCGGCAGGGAGTCTGCTTCTCCCTCTGACCCTCCCCCCTCTCATGTGCTCTCTCTCATTCTCTCTCTCTCAAATAAATAAATAAAATCTTAAAAAAAAAAAAAAAAAAAAAGGTTATCCAGTAAAAGCAAATACACAGACAAATATAGTAACCTGTATTACAGTAATTTTTGGTATATAAAATTTAAATGATAAAAACATTTAAAAACTCTATAAATCTATGTTAATAGGTATCCAATATATAAAGATGTAATTTCTAACATCAATAACACAAAGCGTAGAGGCGCCTGGGTGGCTAGGTTGTAAGTGTCCGACTCTTGATCTCAGCTCAGTCTTGATCTCGGGGGTTGTGAGTTCAGGCACCCAGGGGCGCCTGGGTGGCTCAGTCAGTTAAGCGTCTCCCTTTGACTCAGGTCATGATCCCAAGGTCCTGGGATCGAGTCCCGCTGAGCAGGGAGCCTGCTTCTCTCTCTCCCTCTGCCTGCCACTCTGCCTACTTGTGATCTCTCTCTCTCTCAAAAATAAATAAAATCTTAAAAAAAAAATCAAGATCCAACTATATGCTGTCTACAAGAGATTCACTTTAGGTCTAAGATTCACTTTAGATCACTTTAGATCTGAAAGTAAAAAGGAAGGAAAAAAAATTCCATGCAAATGATAACCAAAAGAGAGCAGGAGTCGCTATACTACTATCAGACAGGATAAACTTTAAATCAAAAACTGTTACAGGAGAGGTGCCTGGCTGGCTCAGTTGGAAGAGCATGTGAC
The DNA here is from genome assembly GCF_029215605.1 of Mirounga angustirostris. NCBI lineage: Eukaryota > Metazoa > Chordata > Mammalia > Carnivora > Phocidae > Mirounga > Mirounga angustirostris. Next base: position 38,068,133 of record NW_026991716.1, read on the forward strand.
TTTTGATCTCAAGGTTGTGAGTTCAAGCCCCCTGTAGGGTGTAGAGATTACTTAAATAAATAAAACTTTAAAAAAACTGTTACAAGAGACAACGAAGGACATTATATAATGACAAAAAGGTCAATTCACCTAGAAAATATAACAATTATAAACATATATGTACCAAATCTAAATATATGAAGCAGACTTTGGCAGATTTGAACGTAATATAGACAGCAACACAGTAAGATGCTTCAACACTCCACTTTCAATAATGCATGGAACAACCAAACAGAAAATCAGTAAGGAAACAGAGAACCTGAACATTATAAACCAAATGGACCTAACGGACATATACAGAACGTTCCACCCAGCAACAGAATATACATTCTTCTCAAGTGCACCTGGAACATTCTCCAAGGATAAAACACATGTCAGGCCACAAAACAAGTCTTTACAAACTCAAGAAGACTGGAATTATGCAAAGTATCCTTTCCAACACAATGCAATAAAACTAGAAATCAATAGCACAAGGGAAACCGGAAAATCTTCAAATATGTGGAAATTAAACAGCACACTCATAAATAACCAAGAGGTCAAAGAAGTCACAAGGGAACTCAGAAAATACCTTGAGGCAAATGAAAGTGAAAAAACAACATACCACAACTATGGGATCCAGTGAAAACAGTGCTTTTAAGAGGGAAGTTTATAGCTGTAAATGTGTACATTAAAAAAACAACACCTCAAATCAATAACCTAACTTTACACCTCAAGAAACTAGAAAAAGAACTAAGCCCAAAGCTAGCAGAAGGAAGCAAATAATGAAGATTAGGTAAAAAACAACAACAACAAAACAGAATGGGGGAAAAAAAGTCAATGAAACTAAGAGTAGGTTTTTTGAAAAGATCAACAAAACTGACAAAGCCTTACATAAATTAATTAGGACAAAAAGAGAAGACTTGAGTAATTAAAACCAGAAATGAAATGGAAAATTACAACCAATTCCACAGAAATAAGAAGGATTGTAACAGGGTACTATGAATGACTGCACACCAACAAATTGGTAACTTTGAAGAAATGGACACATTCTTAAGAACACACAATCTACCAATCTACATAAGACTGAATCATGAAGAAATAGAAAATCTGAAAAGACCAACAGTCAGTGAGGAAATTGAATCTGAAATCAAAAACCTCCCAGTGGAATATAGTCGATGGTATCGTAATAGCATTGTATGGTGACAGGTGGCAGCTACTCTTGTGGGAATAGCATAATGTACAGACTTGTTGAATCACTGTGTTGTACAACTGAAACTAATGTAACATTGTGTATGCCAGCTACACTTCAATAAAAACAAACAATCTCCCAAAAAAGAAAAGCCCAGGACCAAATCACTTCACGGGACTAGACACAAATACATGAGAAGACATCTCATGTTCATTAGAAAACAGTATTGTTAGGGCGCCTGGGTGGCTCAGATGGTTAAGCATCTGCCTTTGGCTCAGGTCATGATCTCAGGGTCCTGGGATTGAGTCCTGCATCGGGCTCCCTGCTCTTTGGGATCCTGCTTCTCCCTCTGCCTTTCTCTCTCGCTCTGTCTCTCATGAATAAAAAAAAAAAAGAAAACAATATTGTTAAGATGTCCACACTACCCAAAGTGATCTAGAGATTCAATAAAATCCTTATCAATATCCCAATGGCATTTTCGATAGAAATATCCTAAAATTCATATGGAGTCTCAAGGGACTCCAAAAAACCAAAACAATTTTCAAAAAGAACAAGGTTGGAGGATATATACTTTCTGATTTCAAACTGTTACAAAGCTGCAGTAATCAAAACAGTGTGGTACTGTCATAAAGACAAACAGACCAACAGAATAGGACAGAGAGCCCAGAAATAAACCCTTGTTTTTATGGTGAAATGATCTCTGACAAGGGTGCCAAGACCACTCTATGAGGAAAGGACAGTCTCTTCAACAAATGATGTTGGGAAAACTGGATATCCATATGCAAAGGAATGAAATTGGACCCTTATCTTACACCGCAGACAAAAATTAACTCAAAATGGCTTAAAGACCTCAATGTAAGACCTAAAACTATACAATTTCTAGAATACAGGGGAAAAGTTTCATGGCATCGGACTTGGCAAGGATTTCTCCGATATGACACCAAAAGCCCAGGCAACAAAAGCAAAAATTGACGAACAGGACATTACATCAAACTTAAAAACTTTTATGCATCAAAAAACACAATCAACAGAGTGAAAAAGTAACCTATAGAATGAGAAAAAATACTTGCAAATCATATATCCGATAAGGGGTTATATAAGGATATATAAAGAACTCCTACAACTCAACAACAAAAAAATCAAATAATCCAACTAAAAAATGGGCAAAGTACTTCGACAGACATTTCCCCAAAGATGATATATACAAATAAATGGCCAAAAAGTACCTGAAAAGATGCTCAACATCACTAATCAGAGGAAATGTCCACTGATGGATGAATAGGTAAACTATGGTATATACATACAATGGAATATTAGCCTTAAAAAGGAAGGTATCCTAACACATGCTACAATATGGATGAACCTTGAAGACTAAGGCTAAGTGAGATAAGCCAGTCACAAAAAAAGACAAATACTGTATGATTCCATTTATATGACGTATCTAAAGCAGTCAAAGTCATAGAAACAGAAAGCTCCGTGGTGATTACCCGGGGCTAGAGAGAGGAGGAAAAGGGGAGTTGTTGTTTAATGCGTACAGAGTTTTAGATCTGCAAGATGAAAAAATTCTAGAGATGTTTCACAACAATGTAAATATACTTCACAATAACGAACTGTACACTGAAAAATGGTTAAGATGGGGGCGCCTGGGTGGCTCAGTCGTTAAGTGTCTGTCTTCGGCTCAGGTCATGATCCCAGGGTCCTGGGATCGAGTCCCACATCGGGCTCCCTCCTGGGGGGACACCTGCTTCTCCCTCTCCCCCTCCCGCTGCTTGTGTTGCTGCTCTCGCTATCTCTGTCTCTGTCAAATAAATAAATCAAATCTTTAAAACAAACAAACAAAAAAAATGGTTAAGATGGTAAATTTCATATATTTTTACCTCATCAAAAAAAAAAGAAGAAAAAGCATTAAAACATTTGTTCAACACAAACAAGACTCGTGACTTCAGAGTTTACAATCTCATATGGAAGATAAGAAACACATAGAACCCTAGATAAGTAAAGGCACCTCAGGTTGCCAAGGCAAACACCAAAAACTTTACTAAGAAGCAGGATAAACTACAGTTCAACTAATATTTACCTGCTTCCAATTGGTACGACTGATGCCGTCATTTGGGACTTCACTCTACCCCAAAGTAATTTTTCTTCTAAACCAAGAGGATCTACACCCACCAGTTCAGATGAATGAATTCCTCAACCACTAATCTTCAGACCAGGGTAAAATTGGGTAATCTTCACTGGCCAGGGTAAAATTGCTATCTGTTTTGTTCCTGGGAAACTGTTCTTTATTAGATTGTATCTCACCAGCATTCTTGGTGTTAAATGCCATTTCTGTAATGGTGATGATAGCAGAAGGTAGTGTGGGTTGGGGTGTGTGTCTGTGCGTGCGAGCACAAGTGTGTTATTTGACAGATCTGTGAAATTTTTAAAATCTGAGAACCACTGTTTTAGATAAAGTCCTCTTAGAATAAAGCCTTGGAGGGCCTTTTAACCTAACTTAAGATTCTGACTCTAAATGTCAGATTTCTATAGAAATGGGCTTCTCATACTAATTGCCAGCATTGGGTTCTTATGCTATAGTTTTCTTTTGGAAAGTATTATTATTTTTTTATTAAAAGAACTTTTATTATTTCAGTTTCTGTTTCCCACAGCTCTATGGTAGGTATTTTTTTTAAAGATTTTATTTATTTATTTGACAGAGAGAGAGACACAGCGAGAGAGGGAACACAAGCAGGGGGAGAGGGAGAGGGAGAAGCAGGCTTCCCGCTGAGCAGGGAGCCCGATGGAGGGCTCGATCCCAGGACCCTGGGACCATGACCTGAGCCGAAGGCAGACGCCCAACGACCAAGCCACCCAGGCGCCCCAGTTATGGTAGGTATTTTTAATGCAATACATATAAACAAACGGAGAGGCAATATAGCACAGTGGTTAAAAGGTCAAGCCAAGCTGCCTAGGTTGGAATTCTAGCTCTGAGCTTATTAGTTGTATACAGCCTTGGGCAAATCAACTCTTTGGGCCTCAATTTCCTTATCCATAATATGCGAGCAATAATAGTTTCTACTTCATAGGGTTGTTGTAAGGATTAAATGAGTTAATATGTAAAATGCTCAGAGCAATAACTGGCACGGAGTTAGAGCTCTAGAAATGAGTGTCAACATTTAGATTAATCCTGTGACTTTCTCCAGATCACAAGCTGACACTGCCAAAGAAATGCGGACTATGACTAGCTTGCTCTCTAAGATCTTTCCACCTGATTCCCACAAAGTCCCCTTTCCCATCGGTCAAATATTATAAAGGTAATGTAGAGGTACTCTGGGGCAAATTATTACTCTGGGCTCTTAGTCACCTCTTCAACTTAGTCCCTCTAAATCTGATCCTGCCATTTTATGGCTATAAGTTTGTTTACGATTTAAAGCTATCTTCATTCTGACCCCTTTTGGCCTGCACAAATTGAAGCTTGACACATTTAAGGCTTTAAGAACTGCCACCACTTTCAGTAGCCTCTCTCTCAAGCATGCTTTCTAAAATTCTCTGCTTTGCATTCCTAAGTTGCTGGTGTGTGATGAGCTGAACAGAGAGAACTCAAGCAGAAGCGGAAAAAGAAACACTTTGAAGACACACTAAAGCAAAACTTCAAATGATACAGCACCACTGGGAACTCAGAGAAATCATAGTGACAGATAAACCGAGGGAGCATGGATGAGCACCTGGAATATTTCTTTCTGAAGAGAGGAGAGCAGGTGCAAACTGTGCCAAGCTCGGTACATGGAGTCTGCAGCTACAAATCCTGGACCAGTATGGGCAGCTGGTGGGGACCCGCTAGGGAGATAGCAATTACTGGTCAGTGGCTGTCATCTTCAGCTACAAAGGCTAAAGTGTGGCTCCCTACACCTGCATTCTTCAACTAGTTATTTATTTCAGTGCTAAAATAACAGTTGGCCTTGAAGCATATTTACCCATCTGCTTAAAAAATAAAAATAGAAAGAATCATACACAAAGGGAAAACACACAAAGGGCTTAATGAAATTTGTACTGAGCCATCTGACAGGTTTTCTCTTTTCAATCCTCTTTGTACCTTACCATAGAAAAGTCCCTTAAAATCTGAGAACCCAACTTAGGTAAAGTTTTTATGAAGTCTGGAAGTGAGAACTTCTGTTTTTTTACTCTGAGTAGCCACTCTTCCTCCATAGGGCCATGTGCTTCTGAAGGAGATGACCCCAGCACTAGCTCCAGAGGTGGGCCCTGAGAAGTGTCAGCCCATTTGTGCGTGGTACTCCCTGGCAATGGTCACTAGGCCGGCAGTGGGCATGTGGCCAAGGCTTGCCAATCAAATTGGATGGAAGGACATAATCCACATGTAGAGAAGAGGTATTTTCTCAGTGTAGGCATCTATTGGTTGTCTCTTTCACGTTGGTTGAGAGTTTCCCATTTTTCTGTAGGCTAAATCATTTTATGTTCTGCCCTGGACACTTTCAATATTATGAGACTCTGCATCTTGTTTAAATCCCATGGAAAATGTTGATATTTTTACTTTAGTAGGCAATTGACCTGGTTGGATTCCGGTCCCAAGTTCCAACCAACCTTCTGTGGGGTATGATTTAAATGTCATTTCTACATTCAAAGTCTTTGCAAAGTTATTCCGATATGTCTGGCAGGAGCGCAACCCAGTGGCCAGTCTAGGACCCGGACAGTGATTCATCTCATAGCTCAATACTCAGAAGTTTTTGGTATGCTGTTTGGGAACAGATCCATGCGTGTGACAATTGAGGGGTGAGCCCGGGAGATCACAAACAACCTTATGGGGTTACTTTCCTAAGTTCCTCCCTCTCCACTGTCTCCTGGGTACTTTTCAGTTCGTTGGAGCTCCCTTTTCCTGTCTTCCAGCCGGAAACCTGGAGCTTTTCTTATCTCATTCTACCACATAATCTGGGAGCTAGGCAGCAGGAAGACAGAGAAAGGAAAAAAGTAATGGGAGCTGACCCCCACCTTTGTAGGACGACAGCTTCTCCAACCGAGAGGAAGGGTCCCCGCCCTTAGAGCTTCAGGCATCTGTAAGCCCCTGCTGCTGACACGGCCAGCCCCTGAACACGAGATTCCTTGGGGGCTGGGGCACGACAGAATGGTGACAAATGTTTTAAAGGGGGTAGTTTCTACCACTCTGAGTGCTGAGAGTCTCCTTTTCCACTTGAGTCAGCACTAGAGGGTTTATCCTAGAGCTCTCTCTGTCCTTGCCTGGTGCCCACGTCCAGGTTTGGGCTGCACGGAGTCCCAGCAGGGGACACTAGAAATAAAAAAGGAAACTCCCAGCTGGATGGTGGTACTTCAGATCCTGCACTTCTCTAATCTACCTGCTACTGCTGACTTCTCAGAGTCCTCAAATTGCTATTCCATGTGTTCTACCCAGTTTTTAGCTGCATTCAGTGGGAGAGACTGGGTGGCATGTGCTTACCCTGTTCCATCCAGAAATGGAACTCCCCAGGGGCACATATTTTTTAATACAGCAGCCATATACTCTTATAAAATAACAAAAAATCCATAACTCCACGAATATTTTTTAAGATGAGGTTCAAGTAGGCTTTTAAGTTAGAAAAAAAAGTAATTTGGCTTACAGAAAAATATTAAGTAACTCTACAAATTCTACCCTTGTGTGACAAAAATCATGACAGTGGTATATAAACATAAGCTTGAGAAATGCTGTTCTATAGAAATCACTGTATTTTTTTTAAAAAGATTTTATTTATTTGAGAGACAGTGAGCACGAATGGGGGGGAGGGGCAGAGAGAGAGGGAGAAGCAGACTCCCCACTGAGCGGGGAGCCAGGCAAGGGGCCCCATGCCAGGACCCTGGGATCATGACCTGGGCTGAAGGCAGATGCTTAACCAACTGAGCCACCCAGGCACCCCAGAAGCCACTGTATTTTTAAAGCTACTTCTACATAGTTCTATTTGTATAACAGTATTATTAATTTTAATTATGAATTAATATAAAATAAACTACATATGAATCTGCTTATACTATTTGCTTTCTGTTAACTGACCCTATAGTTGTTTCCTTCTAGCTATTACAGTCTACAGAACTGGGAAAGAACAAGGAAGGTCATACAGGGACCTATAAACACAACCTTCCTCAGGAAGATGGGTCTGAAGGACTAGGAAAGAAGGACAGAAGTAGATGGGAGTGTTCCACAGATTAGGCAGCACATGAGAATTTCATGGATTTAGAAGTTAGCCTCTTTTAGAAGTTTGCTGCACTTAGCCTAAAGCTTAAGGAACCCTTCCCTGGACTCCCCATACCTTCTTCACACTCAATATTATGGCATGCCTAACTGTGATCCCTGATTTCCTTTGTCCACCTTATTAGATTTTCAAGTCCTTGAGACCTGGCACAATGACCATGTCATTGTCCTCTTTGTCATCCAGGCATCGCATGGAGACTTATGCAGATCATTAGTAAATGAGGATTTAATGGATGGATGCATCTCCTAAAACCATGCTTAGTACAGACACAAAATCATAATGACTTCTCTCTCAGTAGAAGCAGCTGCAATACTACTGAATTAGGTTAATGTCAACTAGGAATTTAGCAGACATCTTAAAGACTGCAAAGAAGAACAAAATGCAAATGGGATACGCCTGTGTCTGTGTATATAGGATGTGGTAATGTGTCGGGGGCAGTCTGCAGTATCCTAAGGGCTCCATCCAGATCTGGCCTAGCCCTGCTGCCCCATTACTCAGGCGTTCTGGCTGCTGAGCAGTCAAGTCCTGTCCCTAACTGGAGAACCACCAAAACCAAAGGAAAATCCATTCTATGGTGAGAGACTTTTTCTCTTCATAATGGGTGTAATCAAGATTACCTCTTCCCCAATGTTGTAAGAAAAAAAGAGATTTGCATGATACTAGGTATCTAAGCTTATCTGCTCCAGCTGCTTTATTCCCTTGAATGAAGTCAAAGTATTCATGTTATGAGATCACTGTGTTCCTTATCTCCTTCCTCCTTTCCACCACCCATATCCAGTCGATCCCCAAATCTTACTGATTCTTCCATTTGAATCTTGACTCTATTTCTATCCATCACAATTTCACAACGGCCAGTAAAGCTCTCTCTCTGGCCCAGCTCCCTTCATTCTCCCACTCACGTACTCCTCTTCAGCCACCGGCCTCCTCCCTGTTCCTCTGAACAACAGGCAACCTCTGATCCCAAGACCCTTGCAATTCTGTTTCTGCTGCTTCAGATGCTCTTCTCTCAGATATCCACAAGGCTTGCTTCCTCACTTCGTTCAGATATGTGCTCACATGTTACCTTCTCGGTGAAGCCATCACTGATCACTCTACACAAAAAATCGTTCCCCACACAACACTCCCTTACCCTCATCCCTCTTCCTGATTTATCCTTCTCCCAGGCACTTACAACTAGGTAAGCACGGCATATATTTATTTATTGTCTTTCTCCCCACTGGAGTGTAAGCTCCATGAGGGCAGGGAGTTCTGTCTATTTTGGTCACTGCTGACTCCCAAGTGCCTGGAACAGCACCTACCAAGAAACAGGTGCTCAGTATTTTCTGAAAGAACAAACAAGACTACTTCCATCTCCACCGCCTCTAACCGAATTCAAACCACTGTTGGTTCTAGCCCACAGTACTGTCACTGCTTTTTTAATAGGTCTTCCTGCCTTCAGCCTGAAACCCACATATGTCATCCTTGCTGCCTTGGGGATAAAGCCCAAACTCACTATGGCTCAAGTCTCTCATGATCTGGTCCTGCACCTCTCTAGCCCATCCCACTTTCCTTACACCACAGCTATGCTCCCATTATTCTAAATTATTTTTAGTGCCCCCATGGAAGAGCTTACTCTCATTTCTAGGCCTTTCCACAAGCTGCTCCCTCTCCTAGAACGTTTTCATCATTCTCCTGGCTACTTACCCCTTCCTTGGTCTGGCTCTTACTTATGCTTCCTCCAGGAAACTTTCCACTACTCTTCAAGACTGACGTAGGGGGAAACTTCTGTGTGCTTCGGAGCACACACACGTGCCTTCCCTTACTCAGCATCGACCATGTCGCATCACAACTGCCTGTTCGATGGACTATATCACAATTATAATCAACATGAGGTGGACATGGTGCCACAAACATAGCAGGTACTTAATAAAGTTTGTTGAATGAAAAACTGAGTAAGTGAACAACTTTCTAATCTAGTGTTCTCTTTGGCAAATTATTAGTAGTCAGGTCTTTGATTCCTTTTACATACATTCAGAAGGGATAAAAATATCCAGAAGAAAACTGAAAAATGAAAAGGAACTTTTTAAAAATGATTTTTTTATTTATTCATTTGAGAGAGAGAGCAAATGAGAGCACAAGCAGTGGGGAGGGTCAGAGGGAGAGGGTGAAGCAGACTCTGTGCTGAGCAGGGAGCCAGACGCGGGACTCAATCCCAGGACCCTGGATCATGACCTGAGCTGAAAGCAGACACTCAATCAACTGAGCCACCCAGGCACCCCAAAAGTAACTTTCTAATTGGGGTTTGAAAAACATGGGCGCCTGGGTGGCTCAGTTGGTTAAGCGACTGCCTTCGGCTCAGGTCATGATCTTGGAGTCTCAGGATCGAGTCCCGCATAGGGCTCCCTGCTCGGCAGGGAGCCTGCTTCTCCCTCTGACCCTCCCCCCCTCATGTGCTCTCTGTCGCTCTCATTCTCTCTGTCTCAAATAAATAAATAAAATCTTTAAAAAAAAAAAAAAAGAAAAACATGATGATCCATCTGATCAAATAGAAGACTTTATACCATGATAAAAGAGTTCAAAGATAAACTAGCAGATCAATGGAAATTAACTGCAGACAATATAAAAAGTTAGAAAGTATTTAAAATAATCTGTATCCAAATGTTGTATACCCTAGAATACTTAATATATTGGCCAAAGCCACTAGCTAATAGTTCCATTTATGGAAGACTCTTATGCATTAGTGGGCCTAGGCAATGATCATCAGTGGCTATTGACATCACACACACAAAAGATAACCAGACATAGGTGCCTGGGAGGCTCAGTCAGTTGAGCATCCGTCTTTTGGTTTCAGCTCAGGTCATGATCTCAGGGTCATGATATTGAACCCCTGTACCGGGGTCCACGCTCAGTGGGGAGTCTGCTTGAGATTCTCTCCCTCGCCATATACCCCTCCCTCAGCTCGCACTCTCTTTCTCTCTCAAATAAATAAATCTTAAAAAAAAAATAAAAAGATAACCAGACATTATGTACCTCATAATGGAAATATACACCAACACTCACTAAGAATTTCGTCCTCAGAAATAGAACCCGAATCTAACTTGTCTCTGGATTTTACTACTAATTTACAAACAACATAGTAAACAATCTAATAATGGGTAACTGACATGGGGATACAGTCACCAATATTCAGGCTGAAGGAAATTCTACAGGACAAATGATTCAAATAGGACAAAGAGGTTTCAAAGAAAAAGAGTGGAGGGAGGCAAAAGAGAGAGATACCATCAGCTAATTACAATGTTTGAACTTTATTTGGATCCTGATTCAAAAATTCAAATATTTTAAAAAATGAAATAATTGGGGAGATATGCACATTGACATATTTGGTGATATTAAGGAATTACTGTCAATATTTACATGCGTGATAATTATCGTTATGTTTATAAAAAGTAATTCTATCTTTTAGAGGCACATAATAAACTATTTATAGATGAGATAATATAATGTCTAGGATTTGTTTCAAAAGAATCCAAGAGTAGGGTAAGGAGGAGGGAAGGGGTATAGATAAAGTTTGAAATTTTCTATAATAATTTTTTTAAATTATGAAAAGCAAGGTTCATTATGAGTTTTGTTGTTGTTTGTTTGTTTTTAAATAGGCTCTATGCCCAGCACAGAGCCCAACACACGATCCTAAGATCAAGACCTAAGCTGAGATCAAGAGTTGGGACATCCAACCAACTGAGCCACCCAGGCACCCCAGGGTTCATTATAAGTTTAGCAAAGAAGGGGCACCAGGCTGGCTCAGTCGGTAGAGCATGTGACTCCTGATCTTGGGGTGGTGAGTTTGAGCCCCACGTTGGGGGTAGTTTACTTAAAAAAAAAAAGTTTAGCAAAGGACAACTGGAGTCTTGTTTTTTCATATTAATTTTATATGCTTAAAAAATAAAACTAAGGGCGCCTGGGTGGCTCAGTTGGTTGGGCGACTGCCTTCAGCTCAGGTCATGATCCTGGAGTCCCGGGATCGAGTCCCACATCGGGCTCCCTGCTCAGCAGGGGGTCTGCTTCTTCCTCTCCCCTCTTCCCTCTTGTGCTCTCTGTCTCTCATTCTCTCTCTCTCAAATAAATAAATAAAATCTATAAAAAATAAAAAATAAAATAAAACTAATAGTGTACAATATGAAACTACAAGAGTAAAGCTCTCCCTCTGCTTTCGATCCCTGGTTGCCTCTCCAGAGGTAACTACTGTTAACTGAACATCCTTCTGGAGCACATTTCCAGAAATATTTTATGCATTTAGAAACATAATTTTTAACATAAATCAAACTTTAACATACAGCTTATTCTACATCTTTTTTTTTTTTTTAACTAAACATACTTTGGACATTTTCCCATACATCTGGCTTTATCTCACTCTTTTTAAAGAATATACCATATTCTATGAAATGGACTACCTAATCCATTTAACTCCTCTACAAGTGAAGAATTAATGCTATTTTCAAACAATGCACCATGGGTATTCTTTGGCATATATCATGACACACTTATGCAAGTGTGTCTATGAGATAATTTGCAGAAGATGAATTGCCGTGTCAAGGGATATATGCATTTAAATTTTGGATAGATATCACCAAGCTGCCCTCCAAGGTTGCACTGATTTATACTCTCTCCCTCACCTCCCATCAATAGTATTTGAGAATGTGTGTTTGTACCATGGATTGACACATCTTTAAGTAATTTTTATTTAAATAAAATATTAAAAAAATAATATTTTGGGGCGCCTGGGTGGCTTGGATGGTTGAGCGTCTGCCTTCAGCTCAGGTCATGATCCCAGGGTCCTGGGGTCGAGTCCCGCATCGGGCCCCCTGCTCAGTGCGGAGCCTGCTTCTCCCTCTCCCTCTGCCATTCCCTCTGCTTGTGCTCTTCTGTCTATCTCTCTGTCAAATAAATAAATAAAATTAAAAAAAAATAATATTTTGCTTGTGTGCCTTTAATTATGGTGACTATTGATCTTTTTTTCTCTTTATTTGATCTATCCATTCATGTCTTTTACACCGGGTTCCTGGTCTTTTAGAATTGACTTGTAAAAACACTTTGTGTGCTAATGAAATCAGAGTACTTGCTTCCAAAAAGGAAAAAAAAAATGCCCTCAAATTAAGATTTAAAAATACTAAAGATTAGCTTAAAAATATGGGTATATACTATTACTGACCAAGAAATCATGTGACTGAATGAAGTCAACTTTCTGTAATAGTGTCTGATATGATTACAGGACATTCAGATAAATGCCAAAAAACAAAGAAAGGAATACAGAAAACATGTCAGATGTTCGTATTTCCGAAAAACCATGACATTCACATATGTTGTTCAAATTTACTAATTTCCTCTTGCACTTCTTCCCACCTTACCTCAGTCCTAGATATGGCACTCCTATTCACCTGACTTGAAAACTTGACATTCCCTTTAACTCCTTATTCATGTCACAGTCAAGCTGGTTACCAAAGCCTACTAATTCGTATTCAGAAATGAGAGTATCAGACTCAGGGCTAAGTTCTTTGTTACAGTAGCTCATTTAAGAGAATGGATTCAAACGCACCTCCCCCCCCCCCCGCCCAACATCACATGCTTCTTAAACCTACTTACCTTCCTCATGCTGCTTCCTACTGCTCTCTCCCCCCAAATCTAGGCCCTTAACACTGCAGGCCATTCATTACTGCTTTAAGTGCTAGCTGATGCCTCCTATCTTTTTAGGTCAACTATGCATCTTTAATATTATCACTACATTAAACAAAAACAGCATTTTCATCCTATTCTGTGTTCCCCTGCTTAAAAATCCACAATGGTTGAGGTGCCTGGTTGGCTCAGTCAATAGAGCATGTGACTCTTGATCTTAGGGTCATTGGGTTCAAGCCCCACATAGGGCGCAGAGCTTACATTAAACAAAAAAAACATGGGGCGCCTGGGTGGCTCAGTTGGTTAAGCGACTGCCTTCGGCTCAGGTCATGATCCTGGAGTCCCTGGATCGAGTCCCGCATCGGGCTCCCTGCTCGGCGGGGAGTCTGCTTCTCCCTCTGACCCTCCCCCCTCTCATGTACTCTCTCTCTCTCAAATAAATAAATAAAATCTTTAAAAAAATAAATAAATAAATAAATAAATAAATAAAATAAAAAAACAAAAAACAAAAAGCCCCACAATGGTTATCTATCTAATATCCAATAGATAGTTGATATACAGAAAGCATATTTATTTTAAAAGCCTATCTCAAAACCAACATTACTTTTTACTGGGCCTGTGACTTTAAATTTGTCTCCATATTCATTAAAATGAGGCACGAGGGGCGCCTGGGTGGCTCACTCGTTAAGCGTCTGCCTTTGGCTCAGGTCATCCCAGGGTCCTGGGATCGAGCCCCACATTGGGCTCTCTGCTCAGCGGGAAGCCTGCTTCTCCCTCTCCCACTTCCCCTGCTTGTGTTCCCTCTCTCGCTGTGTCTCTCTCTGTCAAATAAATAAAATAAAATCTTAAAAATAAATAAATAAAATAAAATAAAATGAGGTATGATATCTATATGCCTTAGAGTGGATGTGATGATTGAATGAAATGCTTTATGTGATAGTGCCTAGCACATAGAAGGTGCTAAAAAAATAACAGGTGAGAGTAGCACTAATGTGAATGAATATTCTACCCTCAATAGAATTTGAAGGGATTTTTGAATTAGAGAAAAGAGAAGTGTCTAACACAATTCCTGGTATGTTGTATGCACTTGATAATACATGTTAAATCCTGGGCTTCCAGTAAAACATGGCAAAATGAATACACATTTATCTCCTTTCCTCTCAAAATCCCAATAAAATCACAGCAAAGGATAATAAGAGCATAAATACATAAGGACAGAAAGAGTGAGAGATGACAGAATAGTACATGAGAGGTATCAAAATTTTGGACTCTGGTAAGCAAACAGAAGAATGCGAAGTATAAGAGACAAAAGCATGCTAAAATTTAAATGTTACTCACACCAGGGTGAAATAAGCAATCAAGCTGGTTAGAACTTCAGAACCTGGAAAGGCCCAGAAATTAGAGGCTCCATATACCTCTGAAGGTAGAGGTAAGGTATGGGATTTAAGGGATTAAAAAAAAAAAAAAAAAAAAAGAGGTTGGTTGGACACCTTTGAAAGGATCCCTCAGTTTACCCCATCTCCGCCCTGAACAGCAGACTATGGCTTACCCACTGGCAGAAGAGAGGGATTTTATTTGAACTCTAGACGTTCTGATCTTTGGAACACCAGGCACAGCTGGAAATTGGGTGCCTGGCAGGTAGCAATGTGAAGAAACAACAGCCATTTGCTGCACTCTGATTAAAAAGCTCCTTTAACACCTTCAATAAAGGGAAGGTCACAATGCCACCCAATTTAAAAAAAAAAAAAGCTTCTATTAAAGTGTATCTTAAAAATTAAAATTATCTTTAGAGACAATTTTTAGCCATTCACATTTTGAATGTCAGTTTCTCTTTCATTAATATTCTAATGATATTCCCACTCATCTGCATTTGGAAATGACTGAAGTTAGTGATATGATAGACGTCCAGCCGGTGAGCAGGAGTCTGATGGCCGCATTAGTTAACCTTCAAGTCATTATTAAGTGACTCAATCTAATGAGGCAAGTTATCTCTTTCTGTATAAAAGTCTATTAAACAAATTACAGGGTCTTGGGAGCAACTTACCAGGCAAGGAAAATCTCACGCATGTATGAACATTTTTCTTCAAATAATGAAAAACAATTATAATAAATTTAACATCTGTTAGTAATTATTTTAAGTTAAATTTCTTGACAAAGTGACACTAACTTGAAAACAAACAAGATTAAAATAACCACAATAAGGGTGACTAGATAGGCTACCTTTATTGTTCTATGTACGATTTGAAAAATCCGAAACCATTTGGTACTTTTTTTTTTTAAATAATAATAAAAAAAAATAATCACAAACTGTCAAGCAGTTTCCACTCTATCCTCAGCAGCCAGTCACTGGAAATACCCATCAGTGCTCAAGACACAGAGGCTTGAGCACCACAGAGGCCATCGCCAACTCTGAGAGTCCCCTGAGAGGGAGCTGTGACTACAGCAAAGGACTCCAAAGCTGGAATGGAAACTCCATGAGGACAGCGGCGCTTTTGTTTTTATTTTGTTCACTGACTTATTTCCAGCTCCTAGAACATGGCTAGAACATAGTAGATGCTCAATTAATACAGTCAAATAAAAGGCTATCCTGTAAGGTCCCTTTGGTCCTCCCAAAGTTGGGAGCAACCAATACAAAGAACACTCCAAATATGGCACATATCAGTGGGGTCACTGGCAAGCTTGGATGGTGCTCCTACTTAAAGTCAAGCCCTCCTTTCTCTAGATTTCCACAGCTCCTTATAATCTGGAATAGACCCTCTAGCACAATTATGAAAAAGGAGCAAAAGTTTCACTTCTCTAGATCAGGAGACATAGCCTCAGTCTCTCAGGATGTCCCCAGAACGTACAGGGAGGTGTTTGTGGTGGGCACTGTCTGTGACCACTCCCAATCCACTCAGTCACTAGACAGGAGCACCATAACTTTCTGGCCTAGACTGGGGTCACTGTTACATTTTAACATAGAAACA
This sequence comes from Mirounga angustirostris, assembly GCF_029215605.1. NCBI lineage: Eukaryota > Metazoa > Chordata > Mammalia > Carnivora > Phocidae > Mirounga > Mirounga angustirostris. The sequence goes on from NW_026991716.1 coordinate 38,084,185, forward strand.
AACCTTAGTGCTTCTCAGCAAATCTAGAGAAGAGTGGCCTTACGTTTCTGCAAATCTTTTCAATGTCTGGATTAAAGAAGACAGCTAGATTCTCCTGTTTCTGTATTCACTTGGTTACACATCATGGAGCCTTTGGAAAACTCCGCTACATACCCATAAGCAAATAATGTTTTAGTATTGCTATGAACATAGTTGTGACTCCTGAAAGAATCTCAGGAGTCCCTGAGCCACTCAGGAATAAGAGATGCATGCTTAAAGCCATAATTTTGATCAACACTTAGAAGGGATTCTCAAACAGGAAATGGGAGTTTAAAAAGATGGAGAGGAGAGAGGAAAACATTGCTGACCACGTGTGGCCATACTTTAAAGAAAGCCAAAACATTTTATCAATGTTGTTATTTTAAATGTTGCTTACCCTTTGTACTTTACCATATTTCAATGGGGAATGAATTGCTATGTGAAGGGAAAAAAAGCCAATGCTTCTCTGACAAGACATAGCCCAGAACAAAAACCATGTACTATAACTCCTTCCAGTTCCTAGACAAGTGTCGATTGTTAATGTACATTGACTTTTTAGACCATTACTTCTAAGGGACATTCTCATTATAAGACCCATAAGTCACCTTTCTCCTGCCTTTCCTTTCCTTGCATAACTTTCTGCTGTCATTCAAATATTATTTAACAGGACAAAATAACAATTTCCAATCACTAATCAGTTCCGAACTGCTGCACAGTTCAGTCTTTCTGAGAGCCCATTTCTACAAATAGCAGCTAAATGGCAATCTACAAATCAACTCATTCTAGCCCCTTTTAAACACATACATATTGGTCCTTAGATAGGTGCAAATGATTTTCTATCTACTGCAAATGATTCGTAAAGAAGCAAAACGGCTGTATTCACTTAAGGATGATCCAAGACAAATAATTATTTATGGAAAATCATCTAACATCATCATTTTTCCCATACTTAAGAAGATACATGATTTCCAATTTTCCTTCCCACAGGCAAGCAAAATCAGATTAGTTATGGTGACTTTTTCAGGAAATATTTGGCTTTATCGTCTTATTTAAATTTACACCCGCCTTAACAAACCTTATACGAGTTTACTAACTAGGCCAGCAGTTACAGGCCCTGGAACAGGGGATCTAGGTTTGAATCCTAAAGCTGCCACTTGCAATGTGACTTTGGGCAAGTTACTTAATCTGTGCCTCAGCTTCCTCAGGTTTTAAAATGAAGATAACAGTATCTGCCTCATAAGTAGATGATGGGATTAAATGAGATAATGAAAAAGTGGGTAAAGCACTTAAAACAATGCCTGACACATAAGAAGTATTCAGTAAATGTTAAATTCTGTTTTTATATATTAGTCTTCTAAAATAGTCACAGCAGAGAGAATAGTCCATAAAAATCTAATAAAGCCCCAGGACAATAAGGAGGAAAATATTAAGAAGAGATGACTGTCTTAGTGGCCTCCCTTCCTAATAGGTAATTGTCTGCACTATATAAGAAAGTGCTGACAAGCCATGAAAAAGATATCAAAGACATTTTCATAATTATTACAATTCTGTGAAATAAGGAAAAAAACTCAAAAAGACTGGTCTTTCAAAACAGACTGAAGGAATCTTAACAGAAATTTGACATATCTATCTAGAAACAAGAGAATCATGCAACCAGCATTAACGCTGTTCTATACTTCTATGGGCAAGATAAAACTATCACAGCCAGAAGATAGTTTTTATTTTTTTTAAAGATTTTATTTATTTATTTGACAGAGAGAGACCCAGCGAGAGAAGGAACACAATCAGGGGGAGGGGGAGAGGGAGAAGCAGGCTCCCCGTGGAGCAGGGAGCCGGATGTGGGGCTCGATCCCAGGACCCTGGGATCATGACCTGAGCCGAAGGCAGACGCTTAACCGACTGAGCCACCCAGGCGCCCCCAGAAGATAGTTTTTATTCATGCATCATTATATATACCACTATATACGCAGGAAGAGCTGAATGTGTATAACTCTGTTCTCACACGTAGCCTAGCAGCATACTCTGAGAGAATCGAAGCTTGAAGCCAAAAAGAAAACTTTCATGAAAATTTAAAAAATCCTTGCCACCAGGGTTAACCTTATCCAAGATAGCTTAACTCCTGCAGTATATCAGAAAAAGATTCATCTGTGGAGGGCTGACACATAAAAGTGCTAACTAGAATACATATGAGAATTATAGCTAACATTTATTTAACACTTACTATGTTTCAGGCATTATTCCAAGTTTTTTAGATGTATTATCCAATTAATCCTCAACATCACGATGAGACAGGAATTTTACTGTCCCCACTTACACCCAAGGAATTAAGTTCATTAAGAAATTAAGCTGCCCAAATGTCAAGTTAATGATGCTTAATCAAAAACAGTCTGGCTTCTAAACCCAAGTTTTTAATCATTAGGCAAAGAAGAAGGTTGCACAAATACATGTCATATACTTATATACCCTGGGAGGGGACTAAATTTTAGGGAGAGGGTTTTGGTTATCTATTGACAATAAGAATGTATGGACTTGGGGCGCCTGGGTGGCTCAGTTGGTTAAGTGTCTGCCTTCGGCTCAGGTCATGATCCCAGGGTCCTGGAATTGAGCCAGGCATCGGGCTCCCTGCTCCTCGGGGAGCCTGCTTCTCCCTCTCCCTCTGCTGCTCCCCCTGCTTGTGCTTGCTGTCAAATAAATAAATAAAATCTTAAAAAAAAAAAAAAAAAGAATCTATGAACTTATAGTATTAAAACATTTCCTACCTCATAACTTTAGGCACAGTTTTATCAGGCTTTCTGTGGCATTCCATTGACACGATCTGCACTTGCTTAAATGAACAGGACCGCCACAGTAGGCCTAACATCACAGCAACTGGCAGGATTTGGAAAATGACAATCCAACCACCAATAAGCTTCAAGCCCTACCCTAAACCTGTTTTTTAGAATGGTTGCTGATCTCCAGATCCTACTTTTATCTTCAAATAGAGCTGTGTCCCCTCTTAGCTTAAGTTAACTCATACTACTGAGAAATTCACAACGGTAAGAAGGAAGGAGGTGGAGAAAGTTCAGAATGGGGATAATACCAATATGGTGACTGATCACTCACCCTAATGGTATACCAATCTTGGCCATGGATTACAGATTGGCCATACATAACACTATTATGAATAATTTTCATTAATCTTTTTATTATAGTTTTACTTCTTACCCATTAAACAAGTTTTTTCTGTCTTCTTCCATATCATTCCATAGCCATTGATTAGGTTTCCTCTTCTCTATTACCTATGGGGGAAACAATTCATAAGGTTGGGCTAATATACAGCAAAAGAAAAGCAATTTTGTGAATTTTATTTATAAATTCAAAAAAAGGATCAGTACCTAGGATATGTAGCTACATGGAGTTTAGGCTTAAAAGCCCTATGAAATAGCTATAGACCTCAGGAGTAATGACTTAAATAATTACAATAGTGATCTTGAAAATTGGGAAATTATAATTCGACTTAATTCTGAAAACTTATTACTAAGACTCCGTGTGTCCAAATATTTGCCATCTAGGTTCCACTTACATCATTTAGACTACTGCAATATACTTTTGAATGGGGGGGGGTGGAATTACAGATACCTAAAACAAATTGCTACAGTAGGAACAAACTCAAAATGTTGATGACATCCTTTAAATTGTCATTAAAAATGAAGTCCCTAACAAGCAAATTTCAAGCTTACCTCCTAGTGAAACTTCTTGAATTCTCACGTTTTCTGGTGTCATGCAAGGCGAGAGTACAGGATGCAGAATAGCAAAGACCAGTTATCATCATGGTGTCCACTTACTAGTACAAGACCTTATGCAAGTTTCTTAATTTGTCTGAGCCTGTTTTCGAATATACTTCAGGGCACTGGTGTAATGACTAAATGAGAATGTAGGTAAATGCTAGGTCACTGCCTGGCACATAGCTGATGATCAACAAAGGTTTAGCTCCCTTCTTTCCCTTCTTTTTATCTTTCTACCTTTAGTTTTGAGGAATTTTCAGGGCTTGAGAAGAGAAAGTCCATTCTTAACCTTCCTCACCTCATTCTGTCAAATAATAACAGTAACAACGATGAGGATAGCTGCTGATGGCATTGATACGGTTTTAAATGTGTGCCAGACACTCATCTAAGCACTCTCATACATATTAACTCATTCACTTCTCACAATGATGGGTTAGGCATTATCTTTATTCCCATTTCACAGACACTGAAACTGAGGCACAAATAAGTTTCACAGTTACTAAATGGCAGAGCTAGGATTCAAAATTAGGTTTCTGCTCTGAAGAAATACTAGCACCAAGGACTAACATCAAAGTGACAGCAGTGATGCCCTTCCTTGAAGAGCTCTCTAATATTAATGTAGTCAGATAGGGAATGTTCAGATGGCTCACCAAGTAAAAGAGACTCATATTTTAGATAATTAAGGTTACCTAAACATACACATATAAAACAAATGTAGTTGAATATTAAATATAACTAGGATTCAATATATAAACTATAAATTACGCATTTAAAATACAGTATATGTGTTACATATCTCAAAATATTTTAAGTATTTTATAATATTTTTTAAAGTTTAAAAAGTTGATCATGAGAACATTAATATATTTAAATTAGAAAAAAATCTAACCAAGATCATACTTTTTTTGGCAAGGTCAGTTATGTGGTACATTGCAAAATACAAACATTTATTATCCTATGTTACACCTTGTCTCTAACTGTCTTCCCCAGTAAACTCCTTGGAGGACAACAGTACCTTGTCTTACTTATTGTGAACAACAGTGATTTCTAAAACTATGCCTAGTCTTTACTAGGTGCCCAATAAATATTGATGAAAGAACAAATAGGCTGGATACTAAACAAAGAAAATGTTCAGATCTGTCATTTCTATTCGTATTCTAAGGCACCAACACTCTAGCCTTACTTCCTACCACCCATTCACTCTATAATTTTACTACCAGCAAGGCCTTGCTGGATTTAAATGTTTTCCTTGACCCAGGCACAAATTTGGCCTATTCCAATCTATAAACTCACGTAGCAAAATGTCTTCTGACAAAACATCTCAAGTATACAATTAATCAGAAGATTCACACATGAATGCATGCACGTAACATATTGTTATGGCACTTTGTGGTTTTCGAAGTGCTTCTACACCTACCTCTCAGATGCCTCAAGACAGCCCTGAGAGTAGACAAGGCAGGTGTGATAAGCCAGGAAGCTACATCTAATGTTGTTTGTTTTGAAGTGGAAACATATTTTCATTGTCACTGCTGAAGAACCAATGGCTCAGAAACCAATGCTTTTTCTGCAGTTGGGTAGAAAGTCTAAAAAATGACATATTTTTAAGTCAATGTCATAGTAATTTTTTTAAATTATGAGTGATCATGATCAGTCATATCTTTTTTTTTAATATTTTATTTATTTGAGAGAGTGAGTGAGAGAGAGAGCACAAGCAGAGGAAGGGTAGAGGGAGAAGGAGAAGCAGACTCTCTGAGCAGGGAGCCCCAACACAGGGCTCGATCCCAGGACCCTGGGATCATGACCTGAGCTGAAGGCAGATGCTTAACCGACTGAGTCACCCAGGCACCCCACCTATTGACTTAATATATATTGTTGGTTGGTTTTTTTAAATTTATTTGTCAGAGAGAGAGAGAGCACAAGCAGGGGGAGCAGCAGGCAGAGAAGGCAGAGGGAGAAGCAGGCTCCCCGCTGAGCAGGGAGCCCAATGCGGGACTCGATCCCAGGACCCTGGGATCATAACCCGAGCTGAAGGCAGTTGCTTAACCAACTGAGCCACCCAAGGCATCCCAGTTGAATGAATTACTGATAGAGGACCTCTTCTTTTAAATTGACCTTTATCTCAAATTTTACTTCTTGGGCAATATGCTTTCTAATATTTACAAAGTATTTTCAATTAAAAACTTCACATGGCAGGGGCCCCTGGGTGGCTCAGTCTTTGGTTAAGCATCGGAGTCTTGATTTTGGCTCAGGTTATGATCTCAAGGTCGTGAGATCGAGCCCTGCACTGGGCTCCAAGCTCAGTGCAGAGTCTGCTTAAGATTCTCTCCCTTTCCTTCTGCCTCCACCCACCTTCCCCTGCTCATACACTCTGTCTCAAATAAATAATCTTAAAAAAAAAAAAAAAAAAAAGCTAGGGCGCTTGGGTGGCTCAGTTGGTTAAGTATCTGTCTTCAGCTCAGGTCATGATCGCAGCGTCCTGGGATCAAGCCCCACATCGGGCTCCCTGTTCAGTGGAGAGCCTGCTTCTCCCTCTCCCTCTGCTGCTCCCCCTGTTTGTGCTCTCTCTCTCTCAAATAAATAAAATCTTTTAAAAAATAAAAAATAAAAAGAAATTTAAAAATTAAAAAAAAAGCAAACCCCCCAAACCCAGAAACTTCACATGGCATTTATCACTGTAAACTATAATTTTTTCAACTCTCCACATTACCTGTTTGTTTTAGAACAAAACACTTCACATTGTTTTAGCCTTCCCAAATAAAAACAAATTGGGACCAATACAATGATGTATAAGAGATCAGAGTCTCAGACTAAAAGATGGTCAAGCCCCACATTAGAAATTTTCTTCCCTAAATGCCTGTGCGGCGCAGTCAGTTAAGTATTGGACTCTTGGTTTTGGCTCAGGTCATGATTTCAGGGTCCTGGGATCGAGCCCCAAGTCTAGGGCTCCATGCTCAGCATGGAATCTGCTTGGGATTCTTTCCCTCTTCCTCTCCCTCCCCTGGCTCATGCTCACAAGCAGACGCTCTTTCTCTTAATCTCTCTCAAATAAATAAATGTAAATACAATTTTTATTTTTATTTTTTTAAGATTTTATTTATTTATTTGACAGAGAGAGAGACAGCTAGAGAGGGAACACAAGCAGGGGGAGTGGGAGAGGGAGAAGCAGGCTTCCCGCTGAGCAGGGAGCCCGATGCGGGGCTCGATCCCAGGACCCTGGAATCATGACCTGAGCTGAAGGCAGGCGCTTAACGACTGAGCCACCCAGGCACCCCTGTAAATACAATTTTTAAAAAAGTTTTAGGGGCGCCTGGGTGGCTCAGTCGGTTAAGCATCTGCCTTCGGCTCAGGTCATGATCTCAGGGTCCTGGGATCGAGTGTTGCGTCAGGCTCCCTACTCAGCAGGGAGTCTGCTTCTCCCTCTCCCGCTGCCTCTCCCCTCTGTTCATGCTCCCTCGCGGTGCACACGTGCATTCTCTCTTTCACTCTCAAATAGATAAATAAAATCTTAAAAAAAAAAAGTTTTAGAAATCCACCTGCTTTGATTGACTTCCGTATCTAGTAATAAGATACTAGATGGGTCTGTTTATTTATAAAGGGCATAAGAACACAGAAGAGTGCAAGAGCCTTAGATTTAGAATCATAAGACTTGGGTTTAAGCCTCAGGTTATCCACTTATTAGCAGTGTAACCTTGGGCAACTCACTAATGTTTTGGGACCTCTACCTTCTCACTTCTAAATGGATATAACATCAGCTCTACTCCCTTCTGCGGGTGCTGCATAGATCAAATAAGAAAATGTATGTGTAAGTGCATTGTAAACTGACAAGAGCTACACATGGGTTAGCTCTTCTTCCCTTGCTACCAAAAATAGCAAAGACTTTAGATCCTTATTCTGGTGAGAAGAGACATTGATTATTTGAACATTCCAGGGGCTTGGGGAAGCATACTAGGATAAAAGAACCTGATCTTTCCCGTGGAGCTAAAGAATCCTAAAATGTGTTTGGTATCAGCATCTTTATTTTAGTTAAATAACATCCTGGTCTTAACTAACAGCTTATAGGGATTAAAGGGCATGAGATGTTAGGCACCCTGTGAATTTCTTCTCACCAAAAAATAAAATGACTTAAAAGCAAGAGCAGATACACTTGCATTCTCCCCAATCATCCCAGATCAGTATGTGCAAACAAAAGCAATACCAAATCCCATTTAATCTGGTGAGCAGCAGTGGCAGCCACAAAAATGGCCTTCCATCTAGCATGCACCAGAACTGCTATTCTATCACTGTGCTGAAATCTACTCCCGCTTTTCTACTCCCCACATACAATAAATATTAATTGGTAGAGTTCAGTCTGCAGCATTCATTCAAACCGTTTTAAAAACATTAGTTGTCATTACCAAGCACGTTTTCTAAATACTATACAACAATTTTGTCAGCACAGAGCAGCAATTTTAATGGGAAGAAAACATTTATGAACATTTATTTTACTCCTACTAGATACTATGTGAAGTGAGGTGTTTTCACGTATATTTGCTCAGTTAATTCTCACAACGAGGTAGATGCCAGTGGCACTCTATGGAGGAAGAATGGATATTTGAATTGGTTGTTAAATGACTAGTCCAGGATCACTCAGGAAAAAACAGCAGTACTAGGCCCAAGATAATTGCTTTGCATTAGTGCACTTCCAGTGACTCTACATCTGTGGCAAAGAACAGGAGGTTTATTTAAGTAAAGTTTTGGGTCATGGTAAAATTTAGTTGGTGGTTAGCAATATCCTGATGCACTTTACATACCTTGTTCAAGAGGGGACAGAGCTGTAAATCTGCACTCCTACAGAAACAGTGTCTGATTCTAAAATTTAAACATAGAGACTTATTATCAGTGCAGGCTGGCTCAGTCAGGAGAGCATGAGACTCTTGATTTGGGGGCTGTGAGTTGAAGCCCCACACTGGGCGTAGAGATTACTTTAAAAAAAAAAAAGGAAAGAAAGACTTTTCACTGCAGCTAGTTGTTTTTAGAGAAAACATTGCAAAGGAAACATACATTCACTAGAGTCAATAACAGTTTTATAAAGAAGCTATCTCTTGGAGATCATATCTAAACAAGTGCCAAAAATTACTGTGTCTTACAAACATGAAAATTTTGTTAAGAATTTTGAATATTAGAAAAATGTTTCCTATAATCACAGCTCTTCTTTTAAAAATTAAAGCTAACTCTAACCTACATATCACCATTCACTACAGTATAAACATAAAGTGATATTGTTGGTTTTTCCCTGAAAATTTCCATTGAAAAACTGGTATTTATAAAATAAACATTTCAGAAGGGCTCTAAAATGGATACTACTAAAGATACAATAAGGTTTAGATAAATTGATGGACTATTTATCTGTGCCAAGCAATGAGATATTAGGAGTGTTTGGACAAGAACCAAAACCCTGTAGAGCTTTCCAATGGAACAGTTCTAGCAGAAACAATACAGAGCTCGATGGCTACCCTGTTATCGGGTTAAAGTATTCCAAGATTCAAAATAAACCCAGATCTTAAAAATATATAATTGTATCAAATTATAAAACAATACCCTAATTAGGTGTCATGGTTAAGAGAGTAGGTTTAGGCATTAGGTTGGCTGGATTAGAATCTCAATGGGACCCAATTCATAGCCTGGGCTCAGTTTCCTCACCTACCTCATAGAGCTGCTGGGGAGTTAGGATGTGGAAATTGCTCAGAAGAGTCAATGGCATAATAGCATCATCTATTATTTTTCTAGTTTTACCTCATGTAAAAAATAAAACACATATGTAAGACTGAAAGCCTCTCATTACTGAGCTAATCCATTTCCAAGTTTAGAATTTAAAAGATAATAAAAAGAAGCAAAATCCTAGCTTTCTTTTTTTTTTTTTAAAGATTTTATTTATTTATTTGAGAGAGAGAATGAGAAAGAGAGAGCACACGAGAGGGGGGAGGGTCAGAGGGAGAAGCAGACCCCCCGCTGAGCAAGGAGCCCGATATGGGACTCAATCCCGGGACTCCAGGATCATGACCTGAGCCAAAGGCAGTCGCCCAACCAACTGAGCCACCCAGGCACCCAAAATCCTAGCTTTCTTGATAACAGTCAGGATGGCGGTTAACCTGGGGTGGGGTGTAAGGGAGCATCATAGAGGCAATTTTTACACTTACAGGATGGTTAATCCTGGCTTTTGTTTCACTGGTCTTTAAAATGTACATATGTTTTGGGGGACCTGGCTGGCTCAGTTGGTAGAGCATGCGACTCTTGATCTCAGGATTGTGAATCTGAGCCCCACACTGAGTGTAGAGATTGCTTAAAAATAAAATCTTAAAAAAAAAAAAAAATGTACATGTTTTAAAATATATTTCACTAGCAGTTTTGGGGTGGAGTCTTTTGGGTTTTTCACATAAAGTGGGAATGCAAGCTGGTGCAGCCACTCTGGAAAACAGTATGGAGGTTCCTCAAAAAGTTGAAAATAGAGCTACTGTACAACCCAGCAATTGCACTACTGGGTATTTACCCCAAAGATACAAATGTAGTCATCCGAAGGGATACGTGCACCCCAAGTTTATAGCAGCAATGTCCACAATAGCCAAACTATGGAAAGAGCCAAGATGTCCAACAACAGATGAATGGATAAAGAAGATGTGGTATATATATAAAATGAAATATTATGCAGCTGTCAAAAAAAAAAAAAAAAACCGAAATCTTGACATCTGCAACGACGTGGATGGAACTGGAGGGTATTATGCTAAGCGAAATAAGTCAATTAGAGAAAGAGATGTATCATATGATCTCACTGATATGAGGAATTCTTAATCTCAGGAAACAAACTGAGGGTTGCTGGAGTGGTGGGGGGTGGGAGGGATGGCTTGGCTGGGTGATAGACATTGGGGAGGGTATGTACTCCCTCATGAGCGCTGTGAATTGTGTAAGACTGATGAATCACAGACCTGTACCTCTGAAACAAATAATACATTATATGTTTTTTAAAAAAAAGAAGATAGTAGGAAGGGAAAAATGAAGGGGGGAAATCGGAGGGGGAGACGAACCATGAGAGACTATGGACTCTGAGAAACAAACTGAGGGTTCTAGAGGGGAGGGGGGTGGGGGGAATGGGTTGGCCTGGTGATGGGTATTAAAGAGGGCACGTAATGAATGGAGCACTGGGTGTTATACACAAACAATGAATCATGGAACACTACATCAAAAACTAATGATGTAATGTATGGTGATTAACATAATAAAATTTAAAAAAATATATAAAAAATATATATATAAAATAAATAAATAAAATATATTTCACAATAAAAAATTAGAAAAAATAAAAGTTAAAAAACATTTCCAAAGTACAATGAGAAAGCACTGTTTAACCGGAGAAGAGGGGGAGAGGAAAAAAAGCAAAAAATAAAACCAATGCTCTATTATTCTAAGTGTTCTAGGTTACTTCAGATTATGTATGCAACAGCTTAGCTCAGTTATGGAAACACTTTCATTGAACTCCATTCAATCCTAAGAGACATTTTTCTTTGTGGGTTAGTTCTTACAAATGGTGTCACTAATTCACTGGGAGCACCTCTTTATGACCATGAAACCTGGAGGTTGTAAGGAATCTCAGAGGACTTCTTTTACAACACGTTCACTTTTCGACAGAAGGGAACATTAGACCCCTGAGCTTCCAAACGGGCTTTCCCCCACTCTACTCCCAGCTGTTACTGCTAGCCACCAATGTGACGCAAAGGAAGGGGCAGAGCCAGTTCTTTCAATTGCTTCGAAATAGTGACTAGAGAAAAAGTGAACTTATACGAACCATCAGGAATCTGTTTAAGACCTAATATGTACCCCCAACAGATGCTAGCACCTACAGAGGAGCCCAGTACCTCAGTCAAAGGCATTCCATAAATATGTAAGTAAATTTCGTCAAAAGTACAATATAGGGGTTCTGCCCCAAAGAATTCTATGTCAACATACAATGAATCTGGCAGTGTGCTGTGGGCAAATGTACCACATACAGAATACAGGAGGGAATGGGGAAATAAGACAAGAGATTTATGTCCCAGGGCGCCTGGGTGGCTCAGTCGGTTAAGTGTCTGCCTTTGGCCCAGGTCATGATCTTTGGATCCTGGGATCGAGCCCCACGTTGGGCTCCTCACTCAGTGGGAGTCTTCTTGTCCCTCTCCCTCTGCCCCTCACCCACTCTTATGCTCTTTCTCTCTCTCTTGCTCTGCTCTCTCAAATAAATAAAATCTTAAAAAAAAAAAAAAAGATTTATGTCCCATGGGGTAAAATGGAGGAAGAGGCCTTAGAGGAGAAGAATTGAGAACTGAGTTTTGAAAAGCTGGTAAAGAAAGCACTCTAGGATTGCTCCAAAGAAACCTGTTGATATTTTTATAAAACCTGCTTCCCTTTTCCACATTACTTCCACATTTTAACAGGCATCCTGATTTGTTCTAAATTATTTCAACTGCTATAATTATATTCAGGAAAGCATTTCTACCCTCCCCCCTCAAAGAACTTTTGGAAGCCACTGAGAATGTAATAGTAGGAGGGAAAAAAAAGAAACCTTTAAATGCTTACTATAAATTCTTCAAAACAAACATCTTTAGATGGTAAAATACACATTTTCTCAAGTTTGAGGTTCACCAAAATAAAACTGGACCCTAAAAATTAACAGAAAGAAAAACATTTTAAAAATCCCCCACACTTATGACTGCAAACTTAAAGCATATGCCAAGTTAACAGGACATCTGGGTGATCTAAGCAATGGATAAAGGGCTTCTATTTCCAGTTCCTTTAATGGGAGAAGATAGAACCATAGTGGTAAAGAAAAGACAACTGGAGAAGAGACTCAGTTCCAGTGCTAGATAGATGAGCAAACATAAATAGGCCACTTCTACACTCTGGGTCTGTTACTATGTCCATAAAAAGTTCTATTATTCTCTCTGTAAAGTTCTTAAAGCCACTCAGGTGTCATTCTCTTTTAGCAAGCTACATGTTAGGCATTAATCCATGAGGATAGCAAAAACCAAAATGAATTTATGTTATCCAGATTTCTGTACTGTAGCAAAATTTTGCAATTGCCACAAGCCATTTTATTAAGTCTTGTATTGAAACAGAGCATTAGAGAAGTTTGGATTTTCAGTGAAACATGATTCACTGAACACCTGCATTTACCTCTCTGCTCTCTCCATAACTCCACTGAAACAGCAGTAAAAACAAGATCTGAAGGACAAAGAATAGAAGAGGCAACAACTACAACAAAGTTTGTGGAAGCCAGAAAGCAGATGGATGGGTTATTTGATTTAGCAGAGCATAGGAGCATGTTAAGGGGAACCTCAGATCAAACTGAATTGTGCTGGGATACACCAGAGAAGCTCAGAATACCTCTGAAAGTGGGGATAGCAGGCAGGGATGAAAAAGGAGAACAGGGTGAAAGTTCTGCCCCAAGATTCCCACCCTGACTCCAAGCAGCCACTGGTCAGAGGCTGGGAAGCCTACTCTGGAAACTAGAGACACTGGACTCAAGCACAACTAGGGGCAGGCCTAGCAGTCTAAAAAGATAGGGATTATGGATGAGTTGATATTCTGAAAGGTAGATACCTCCACCTCCTTCCCCACTCAGCTCCCCAAATGTTGCAGCCAGGGGTGTAAACTGAGGATGGGAGCATTCTCTCATCTGTTGTAGGCCAACAGAAAAACACCTACAAATACTGACTGCTAAAAGTGAGCTCTTAACTACCTTATAATGAATAATACGATCAGTCAACTTTCAGAAGCCCCCACTCCAGCAAATCCAGCTTTCAGTTTTTCAGTGGTTCCTTATGGAACATGAGTAAGACATCCAAGGCTAAACATTTAAGGAAATCCCCTAAATGAAAAACCAAAAGAAATGATCAAGTCAAGGTATTTTAAGGAAATAGATGGTGCAGGAGGCTGAAGAAAAAAATGTAATTACAATTAACATACTCAGAGAAGAGCTATTCCACCCATGAAACAAAAACAGACTATTTCGAAGCAACATTCAGAGGGGCAAATGCCTGGCTCAGTTGGTGGAGTGTGCGACTCTTGATCTCAGGGTTGTGAGTTCAAGCCCCATGTTGGGGGAAGAGATTACATAAAAATAAAATCTTTTTTTTTATTTGTTTTTAAAGATTTTTATTTATTTAATTGAGAGAGAAAGTGTACACGTGGAGGGGCAGAGGGGTAAAGAGAGGGACAAGCAGACTCTCTGCTGAGCACAGAGCCCGATGCAGGGCTTGATCTCAGAACCCTGGGTTGAGCTGAAATCAAGAGTCAGATGCTCAACCCACTGCGCCACCCAGGCACCCCCAAAATCTTTTTTAAAAATAGCAGTATTCAGAGAAAAAATTTGGAGATTAAAAATATGATAGCAGAAACCTAAAACTAATTAGAAGAGTCTGAAGATGAAGTCAAGACATCTTCCAAAAAGTGAAGAGACAAAAAAGATGAGAAATAGAAAAGATAGGAAAAGCAAAGCAGTCCATACATTCCAAACACAAATAAAGAGAGTTCAGGAGGGAAAGAACAGGAAAACTGGGGGAAAGAGAGAGAAGGGGGAGGTTGGTTAGAATTTAAGAATTCAAGAAAATCTCCCAGAACTGAAAGATCTTTGTTTCCAAATTGAATAGGCCACCAGTGTGCCCTGCACAACAGATAAAACAAGGCCCACAGTGAGGCAGGTTATCATAAAATTTCAGAACATCAGAGACAAAGATCAGCTCCTAAAACACCTCTAACCAAGGAGGGGAAAGAAAAAAGTCAGAACGTCATCAGACTTTTCATTAGCAACACCAGAAGCTAAAAATCAATAGAGCAATTCCTGTGAAACTCAGAAAATTATTCTATATTCTATTCCCAGGTAAACTATAAATCAAGTACGAGACAAAAGGAAGACATTTTCATACATCCAGATTCCCAAATGTACATCCTATGCAGCTTTTTCTTAGGAACCTTCTGGAAGAATTGCTTAAGTATAAACAATGAAGAGGGAAGACGTGGGGTCCAGGAAAAAGGGGTACCAACATAGGGAGATGAAGGTAGATCCAAGAATGAGAGCTGTGCAGGTCTAGAGAATGAGCCATACAGACTTTTAAAAACAGCAGCATGAGCCTACTGCTTAAAAGTGTGGCATTAAATACCAAAAGAAAGAGCTGGAAGAAAAGGAAATGGAGGTCCCCGTAGAGGCCAAATATTGGGGAAAGGAAAAGCAGGTAGGGTACTTTTTATGCTGCATACAGCTTAGCACTGATAAATGTTAAATTTTAAAAGATTCTTGAAAAGGTTAAAAAGAATGTTTTAAAACCACATCTAAAAACATGATTTTCCAAGCAAGATTTCTGGGGAAAAAGAAAATAAAAATGTAATTTTCAAGGTAGAGTAAAATCAAGTTATTTGAAAAAACACACTACACCTTCGCATAGAGTGTGGCTTTGCTTGAAAACAATTAAGAGCAGGAAATAATATTTTGCTGACAGATACTTACTCAAAAGTCATAACCTCAAAGCCAGCAAAAAAAAAAAAAGGAAAAATTTAAGCATATTATAGTTATTATTGGGGGAAAGTTCACAGTTTATGGCTATATCAATCACTTCACAAATTAAAATTCCTTTTTCACAGTCAAGCAGATGCTAAACCAAAGTCAAAAGAATAACCTGACTGCATCACATTTTGGTAAGAAATGAAAACACTTAAGAGACTATTGTTTCCTCAGGAAAGCGCAAGTACTGTGGATTTGTTGAAACAAGCCAACATTTTGTATCAGAGACATTTATCCTTTCTTGAAAACTGACACAAATAGTGAGATTCGCCAGCAGATCTGAACTGTTCCCAGCTTTCTCTAACTCTCAGAATTGGCATCTCAGAAAATAAGCTCTTCTCTATCTCCAAATACTGTAAAAATTACATCTATAGCCCTCTTGTAGCAAATGCATATAAAATAGTATTTGTTCATTATATTTAGTATTATCTACTTATAGTCAATGAATGTCAAGGTCATGCTTAGGATCAAGCATTGGGCTTTTCAATAAACAGACAAGTGGAGAAGGTGTTGCCCACTACTCAGTTTTCTGACATCTAGGGAGACTGGAGCTAATATTTTGATAGTCTAACGATTTGTGGCTAGGGGAGATCTTTTTAAACTAATGAAATGAAGCACTCTCCCAACCAAATCTACTCTGGTGAAAACGCTTGCTCTCCTTTCAGCATAAATGAAGACAATGAGAATAGATTAATTAGCAAGGTGGCTTAACTGTAGCATACTCTACAGCTTTTGAGTTGAATGCATAAAAATATGTTTGTTTAGGGGCACCTGGCTGGCTCAGTTGGAAGAGTGTGTGACTCTTGATCTCAGGGTCGTGAGTTCAAGCTCCACATGGGGTATAAAGATTACTTAAATAAGTAAAACTTATAAATAAATAAATAAAATTTTAAAAGAATATGTTTGTTTCAGTCCCTTGGAATCAGGAAGAAAACAATACTTTAAGCTTCTGTATAAAATATGATATTCTTCCTTTTCTGAAGTTTGAGAAAATACATCAATATCTTACAAAATATAATGCATAACCAAAAGCTCCTCCAACTTCAAAAAATAATAAAATACTATGTCCAGATCTATTCTCTAAGCAAATTAGCAAGACAGTAGAAAAAAGTCTACACTGTAAGAAAAAAAAATTTTATAACAATGTATGGTGATAAATGTTACTAGACTTATTGTGGTGATCAATTCACAATATATACAAATAGCAAATCATGTTATACACCTGAAACTAACATAATGTTATGTATCAATTACACTTCAGTAAAAACTATTTTTGATACTATGTTTATTCTTTCATGCTTATTTCACAGAAGGGAAATAGTTAACTAAAACATGAAGAAATGTTCAAACTCACTAGTAATTAGAAAATTCAAATTAAAATAGACATTATTAAATGGCAGAAATTCGAACTGTGGACAATAGCAAGTGTTGGGAGGTTGAGAATACAATGTCTGTGAGGTGGGTACACTCAGCAGCCTGACAGTGCTTCTGTTACAATGCCACTCCTGAGTCTGTATCCCAAAGAAATTCTCAAACATGTCCATGACGAACACAAACAAGACTGTTATTGGTAGCATTGTTTATGGTAGCCTAGGCACCCATCACTATGGGAATGGATGCACACCATGGAATAGCATGCTGCAGGTAGGAGCAATTAGCTAATGTACACCCAAAACCATTCACAGATCTTAAAACAGTGCCCAGTGAAAAAAGTAAAACCAAAGTAAGAGCTATAGCATTGTTTTTTAAAGATTTTATTATTATTATTTTTTTAAAGATTATTTATTTTGAGAGAGCGAGAATGAGAGAGAGAGACAGAGTACATGAGTGGGGGAGGGTCAGAGGGAGAAGCAGGCTCCTTGCTGAGCAGGGAGCCCGATGTGGGACTCGATCCCGGGACTCCAGGATCATGACCTGAGCCGAAGGCAGTCGCTTAACCAACTGAGCCACCCAGGCACCCTAAAGATTTTATTTTTAAATAATCTCTACACCCAACGTGGGGCTCAAACTCAGAACCCCGAGATCAAGAATCGCATGCTCCACCAACTGAGCCAGCCAGGCACCCCAGAACTACAGCATTTTTACAGGGAGAATTCTATAGCCAAATTCGGCAATAGTGTAGTGTCATGAACAATTTTGGAGTTAAAGATAAGTACACCAAAAAATCACTAAGAATTTTAGAAAGATGCATATAGAATCAAGGACATACATCAAATACATTAGATAAGGTGCTTGTGGGGTAGGAGAGGAAAATAGGTATGGAAATAGAGGCTGAACAGAAGGCCTTTATACACCAATGTTAGACTGTGTGCAAATCACAGGGTATAAAGTTAAAATTCAAAATATTTTTTATTCATGCACACATTAATTTATTCAATAAAATTTACTCTAAGTGCGAAGTATTGTGCTTAAATATAAACTTTAATGTTATTTCTGAAGGTTTTTATTTTAAAAGATATATGCTTTAAGATACATTTTAACTGGAAGTGGAAAGGAAAAATAATTTACTAGAGAATTCATATACTATAAAGTGAGAAATCCATCATTCTTAAAATAGTTTTAGAAATTTTTTTCATCAAATATAAATATACCTTCAAATTCTTTAAATGACAAAGTTAAATGAAAGGTTGAAATACAGAATGAACTCTGAAGTCCTACCAAATTACATTGTCATATCTCAGTCCACAAGTAAAACATCTTTTCTCGGGGCTTAAGTGGTGAAACAATTTCTTTTTGGAGGAGAAATTTTTTCTACTTTATTTGTTCTATGTGATTTTCCCAAAGATATTTCAACTGCTCCGGAATACCTCTCGCCAGATTTCTGTTTTCTAAAAGAATTCACAAGCAGACTGCTGGCTGCCAATGTAGGTGTTGTAGCTAATACGCTCATTACAGGGCTGCTAACAAAAACTGATGAACACATTCAGTGCAAAGTGACATATCTATTCGACATCTCACGGGCATGGAAAATGATGTTTCCCCCCCAAATTACCTGTTCCCTCTTTTTTTTTTTTTTTTTACAAACCCAAAAGGTAACTAGTATACAAGATAATGTTGGTAAAAAAAACCAACAGCAATTTGTAGGACATCATATGTCTAAACCTCTACAGTTATAACCCTTCAGTATTTCAGATTTTAAATACTAAAAGTTAGTAGGTGGGAGGATCAAAGGTGAAAAATAGCAATGGCCTGTCAGAGGGGTCAGCAGTATCATCAGCACACATACTAAAAGACAATATGTTAATTTATTCAGGCTTACAAAAGATAATGTATTTGTATTTTCATTCAATAATAATAGCTAATAATGAACACTCACTATGTGTCAGTTATTGTTCCACACATTTTATATCCATTATTTTAGCCCTCACAAGAACCCAACGGACTAGGTACTTTGATCATCTCCATTTTAAGGATCATTTTTGACATCAAATGCAGACTTTATCATTGCCTTTAAAACCTCCACCAAATGGTCTCAAATTCCATTATACCCCCCTTTCTGCCATTCCAGTCCTCACTTCTGACTCAAAAATTTGACTGATGTATATCATATGAAAGAAGCAGTTCTCTTCTCCAGCCAGCTTCCTTCTTCTCCCTTTCTACTACAGAAGACCCCTTCATAAAGATGTTGTCAGTGAACCCCTTCCTCAGAGGCTTATTGAAAGTAAACACTATAAAAGTATATAGAGGAGGGGCGCCTGGGTGGCTCAGTCGTTAAGCGTCTGCCTTTGGCTCAGGTCATGATCCCAGGGTCCTGGGATCGAGCCCCGTATCGGGCTCCCTGTTCCGCGGGGCGCCTGCTTCTCCCTCTCCCACTCTCCCTGCTTATGTTTCCTCTCTCGCTGTGTCTCTCTCTGTCAAATAAATAAATAAAATCTTTAAAAAAAAAAAAAGTACATAGAGGAAAAAGTGAGTAACTCCCCTGAACAAAGGGAACACCTCGATAACAGTCCTTACATTTTATGAAAATAGAAATATTCTACACATATTGTTCTGTAACATAACTTCTTAAAAATACATAATTTTCGGAATGCCTGGGTGGCTCAGTTGGTTAAGTGTCTGCCTTCGGCTCAGGTCATGATCCCAGAGTCCTGGGATCGAGTCCCACATCAGGCTCCTTGCTCAGCAGGAAGCCTGCTTCTCCCTCTCCCTCTGCTGCTACCCCTGCTTGTGCTCGCTCTCTCTCTCTGACAAATAAATACATAAAATCTTTGGTAAAAATATATCATTTTTAAAATAAAAATATAATTTAACAGAGACATGTGGCTGGCTCAGTTGGAAGAACATGTGACTCTTGATCTGGGTGTCATGAGTTCGAGCCCCAGGCTGGGCATAGAGATTACTTTAACAAACAAATAAGAGCTTCTAGGTGTATTTAAAAATAAATAAATAAAATAAAATTTAACAGTGGATTTCTTTCTATATCAGCAAATAGAGATCCACTGCATTCCTAACAGCTTAATGGTGGTTCCACTGTGTGGAAATGTCACATGTCATTTTTTTCCTATAACAAACAATGCTATTGTACTCATATTCTTCATGCAAGTGTATTAATATATCCATAGACAGATTTCTAGGAGTGGAATTGCTGGGTCACAGGATAAACACATTTTAAATTCCAATGGACACTGCCAAATTTACCTCCAAGGAAATTTACATTCCCACCAACAGTGTGTGAGAGTTCCAACTACCCCACATCCTTAGCCTCTACTGGCTACCATCATCTTTCAATCTGAGAGGTAAAAAGTGGCAATTATGTGTTTTATTTTATATTTATTTAAATGATTAGGATTATTGAATTGATATCTTAAATAGATTTTGAATTATTATTAGTTGTAGGCTAAGCTGAACTGCCTATGGAGGAAAAAAAAGTTCAAGAAGCACATTAATAGGATAACTGGGGAGAATGGTAAATATTTAACCAATCCAGGATTTTAGCATGAAGTAGACAATGATGCCAATCACAAATGAGTTTGATCTCTTCACTAAAGCACTTACCATTCACTTGAAATACACTGTTATCAGTTCTTCAAACTATGCCATATATTTTAGAAATGTTTCTTTTAAAAGAGTGTATTTAATTCCATAGTCATGTATTCACTTTGTCATCTTTACTTACTCCTAACACTCCTGTGTGATGTCTATTCACTTTGTCATCTTTATTTACTCACAACACTCCTGTGTGATGTCTACTTCAATGATATTTTGTTTTATACGAAATGTTGCTTATGAATCTGACCTTTGACCTCTTTTAGATGTTAAAGCGCAAGAATAGTGTCTGGCCATGAACATCCAATATAATTAAGACAACTGATATAGGTAGCTGTATTAGAGAACAGAAAGAGGAGAATAAGGGAAGTAGATGTTAGCAATGACCATCCAAAGGGATATTCTAGGCATTTTAGATTTTGAAAACAAAACACTAATAGAGGCCCCACCCACTCTATAAATGCTTACATAAAGGTGATGTCTTCTGTTCATAAACGCTGATTCACTGTCAATGGCTAGATGTTTATGATTATAATGCTATTAGCAATGATGGCTGAACTGAGCTATTCACACATTTTCTTACCTAATTTTTTTTGTGGCTACCTCCAGGTAACAATTTTTGTCAGGGGGACTTTACTAAGCTCTAACAGGGACTCTGACCTTATTATCCTGATAAATTAGTATCCATAACTGCAAAAATAAGTACCACAAATTATCTAGCATTCTAGAAAGGTTTTGGCTCAAAACTGATATATCAGTAAACCCCTCCCTACCCTTCCTTTAATTCTCAATTAAAATTTATATTCTTCATAGAACAAACTGATACTTAAGACTTTATTTCAAAGTCAAAAGCTCTTGCTACTTTAATGTGTCCACATGGCCAATCCACGTGATCACATGACAGATACTACACATCATCTTTCCCATATCAGAGACTGGCAGAAAGAGATAGAGCAGGGGGCAGGAAAGAGCAAAGCACCAACGTGACAAAGTGCTAAAGCCAGGCTATAAATTATCTTTTGGTCACTCACGGCTGCATTTTGAAAAAGCTGACACAAAGGTAGGACCTATCCTTCCTTTGGAGGAATACAAGTATCGTATGGAAAGCATCTTCCTAACTCACTAACAACAGAGCTGCGCTCCCACCCCTCACATAACTTGCCCAATGAGAGAAGTGCTACTGGGTTCTAAAGGCAATGACAAGAAGCTCTCTATTCTGACAATGGGAGGGAGCAATGAAGACCAGCTTCCTGGGCTCTAAACTCTGCCAGACTGCGCTGCTAATCCTTCCCAAATCCCACAATGTTGGGGTGGGGGTGGGGGACAGAATAGAAAACAATCCAAAATTGAATCAAGGACAGTAGCTCTGGATTACAGGAGGTCATAACATTCCTATTTGAATGGGGGTGGGGTGGGCATCGGGGCAGTCACAGGGCATATACAAAAGCCTGTATGTTTATAAAAACACAATACAAAAATAAATTTTATCCCTGATCCTTCTGATGTGGTAACCAACATCTGCCCCCAATCATTTGCCAGCCCAGGCTGCACGGAAGGCACAGAGTAGCAGGCATTTTCACACAGTGAGGCTGGAAGAGATGCTACTAGAGTGTAAATTACTAATTAGCTCAATAGAAGACAAAGAGAGAAAATACCTGTCATGGAATGCTGTTTACAACTTGACATATAATAAAAACAACCCTGAAAATTTCAGAAGAGCGCCTTACTTTTCAGACTTCTATTAACATGTAAATAGCAAAGCAACAGTATTATAGTCTTTAAAAACTGCCCATGTCTCAGAAACAATAATGTATGACTGGAAAGAATGCTTTCCAAATAATTTATAATTTTCTCGTCCTTATGAAAGCTAAGTATTTTTAATTATTACAATGAGCTTTAATAAGGAGCTATACTTCATAGCTTTGATGATCACTTAAAGAGGTGGGGTGGGGAGAAGCCCAGAAGTGCTGCATTTTACATACATCGGAATACAGTAAATAGTCCTTTTACTGAAATTGAACAGGCCTCATTCTGCAGGTCGTGCTTTTATGAAATGGACTGGCTACCATTTTAATAAAGACTGAGGATGAGCTGGAAGATAGTAGTAGGATGGAGTCAGTTAAATCTCCTTATTATGATGACAATTGAAAAGACTCCCAAAATTTAGGCTTATTTTAGGGGAAGGTAATAGCATGTTAGGATATTTATATTCATTCCCCTACCATAAGGCAAACCTATTTGTATTAATTGCAATCTGGTTCTTAAGGAAGTATATTTTGCACTTAGATCTCTTCCAGCTCCTTGATGCTACATAAGGATCTTCAATATATGTATTTCACCTAAATATGTCTCAGTCACAGTGATGAACAGGCCTGTGGCTCCTGTTTTCACATAATAATCACCCATACGGGATGCCTGGGTGGCTCAGTCCATTAAGTGTATGACTTCAGCTCAGGTTATGATTTTGGGGTCCTGGGATTGAGCCCCACGGCGGGCTCCTCACTCAGCAGGGAGTCTGCTTGTCCCTCTCCCTTTGCTCCTCCCCCTACTCATGCTCTCTAATAAATAAATAAAATCTATAAAAAAAATAATAATCACCCATACGTCATTAACAGCTATTGTATCCTGAGGACTCCCTGTGTGAACACACCATGCCAGCTGCTAAGAAGATTCCCAATAAAGGTATACACCATGACATGGTTTTTGCTGATAAGGGAGGGGCCTACAAACTTGTCATTCACAGGTAAAAGAATGTTTTTCAGAATATAGTGAAGAAAATAAACCATAAAACTCCCAAATCCACTCTCAATCCAATCTTGAGATTCCTTTGCATCGCAAGATCAACTAAAATCAAACATACCGACTTGCTGATACATTCAAAACATTCTTCCCGGGGGCGCCTGTGTGGCTCAGTTGGTTGAGCGACTGCCTTTGGCTCAGGTCATGATCCTGGAGTCCCTGGATCGAGTCCCGCATCGGGCTCCCTGCTCGGCGGGGAGTCTGCTTCTCCCTCTGACCCTCCCCACTCTCATGTGCTCTCTCTCATTCTCTCTCTCTCAAATAAATAAATAAAAATCTTTAAAAAAAACAAAACAAAACAAAACATTCTTCCCTTTCCTTTTTATTTTTTTTAAAGATTTTATTTATTTGAGAGAGAGAGAGAAGGAGCAGGGGGAGGGGCAAAAGGGGAGAGAGAAGCTAAGCAGGGAGCCCAATGTGGGGCTCGATTCCAGCATGACCTGAGCCGAAGGCAAACGCTTAGCTGACTGAGCCACCCAGGTGCCCCCCTTTTCTTTTTAAAATTAGGCCTTCCTATCCACTTTTCTTCAAATTTTCTTGAAAAATACGCAAGTGAAATAAAATGATAAAGCAAATGGGACAAAATGAAAACAACTGGAGAGGGACGCCTGGGTGGCCCAGTTGGTTAAGCGTCTGCCCTTTGGCTCAGGTCATGATCCCAGTGCCCTGGGATCGAGTCCCACATCAGGCTCCCTCCTCGTTGGGGAGCCTGCTTCTCCCTCTGCCTGCCACTCCCCCTGTTCATGCTCTTTCTCTCTTTCTCTGACAAATAAATAAATAAATCTTAAAAAAAAAAAAAGAAAACAACTGGAGAATTTGAATGAGGGAACAGAGAAGTTCCCGTACCATCTTTGCAACTTTTCCATAAGCTTGAAACATCATAAAAATATCAAGTCACACATACAAAAAAGAGCATTAACAACAGAAGCTCTCTCACAGGGTTGTTGAGAGTTTCAAATAATTCACATACTTAGCTCATGCTGGGCACTTAGTAAACACTAATTATTAGTTATTTTAAAAAATGAGTGGATCAACTGTAACAAATGAACCTCTCTGGTGAGGGAATGTTGATAATGGGGGAGGCTGGCTATGCATGTAAGAAGGCAAGGGGAGGATATGGGAAATTTCTGTATCTTCCTCTCAATTTTGCTGTGAACCTAAAGCTGCTCTAAAAAAATGAAGTCTTTATAAAAAAAAGGGCGGATCAATTTATTTAACCAAATTAAAGCATACATAAATATACTTAGTATATTGTTTGCACAGACACACACAAAGAGAAGACAGTAAAAAACCAAGGAGAGGAGCGCCTGGATGGCTCAGTTGGTTAAGCGGCTGCCTTCGACTCAGGTCATGATCCCAGGGTCCTGGGATTGAGTCCCGCACTGGGCTCCCTGCTCAGCGGGAAGCCTGCTTCTCCCTCTCCCACTACCCCTACTTGTGTTCCCTCTCTCGCTCTCTGTCAAATGAATAAATAAAATCTTAAAAAAAAAACACAGGGAAAATCTGAACAGACTTTGCTATGGACATCTGCACTGAAACTGGAGTTCTGTTTTTCCTCAATGGGCAACTGTAAACCTATATGGTTTACAACAAGTCCTTGAAAAAGATAGATAGGTAACCATTTATCTGCAATGCACTTAGGCATTTTATTGGTTTGGGGTTGTTTTGTTTTATGAATACAATTTTGTAATGAAAAAAATAAGGGCATGTAGGAACCCTGATGTAATCTCTGCTTTAGACATAGCCTTTATGGTGTTTGTCCCAGGTTCCCCATCTAGAAAGCAACTGAGGAAAGGTTAATAACAGAACCACAGGATAATCTAAGGATTGGCAAACAGGACAGGTTAAGGGATAAAATAAACCAGCACTGTTTAATCTGGAGAAGAGCATGGTGACAGATCAGTTCACAATGATCAAGCAGAGGTAATACAAGAGCACGGACTGCCTGCAAAATGCCAAGGTTCAAATCCTATCCCGACCACTTGGTAGAATTCTACAACTTAAAAAAAAAAAAAAAAGATAGAAATGTCTGAGTGTAACCTTGAGGGCAAGCCATTTAATCTCAAGGAGACTTTATTTCATTACACGTAAAATGGGAACAGTAACAGCGCTAACCTCATAGGGTTGCTGCTAAGAGTAAATGAGTTACAATCTGCAAAGAACTTATAACAGTGGCTGGCATAAAAGCATATATGTGGGTAGCTATTATTATTAAGTTTATGAAGAATTAGGGTCTCCTTAGTACTAGAGTAAGCAAATATTTTTACTCAAAAATGGAGAATGGGGCAACAGAGAACACATACAAATACAGCATTAGGTGTATGCTGGTTAGATAGAAGGCAGACTGTCCTAGTAGAGAAAATAATTAGAGAGAATAGAGAAAATAACCAGAAAAGATTATCTACAAAGGTTGTCACATTATCTCTGAAGATTTATGAAAATAGGATAAATTTTTATCTACCTGGGATGATTTAAGTGGGATACTGACTGAAGTTGCAGGATAAACTAGAGGTCCTTTCAAGGTCTCTTCCCATCGAAAGAATCTACAATTAACCAGAAGAATATTTAAGTATGTACAACCCACTCACTCAAATCTGAATATAGAACTTAAAAGTTTTTTGCTTAGCAAACAAGATTATAACCAAAATAAAGTTCAACTGAATTCACTTGAACAAATGAAAACAAAGCTTACATTTACCACTGGAGTCCTTATTGATGAATAGTATTATTTGAACCAAAAGATTACCCATTTTCAGTTTTAGAAATATCAACTGAGAAATAACCATTCCCAATAAGAATCCGTGTATCTAGCACACTACCACAGCATACAGAAACAAAAGACAGGACCTAAATGGACTCTTTCCCTTGGTTGACCTTATAGTTTATATTTTTTTCTTCATCAACATCAAATAAATCTAAAATTATTTATATGAAGGTATCAAGTATAAAACAACTACATTATAAAAATGGCAAAACCATGAGCAGAGTACAACCTACTAGTAATACCAAACCTATCTAGCCAGGAAGGGAATATGCACGAACATCCTACAGAAACAGGTGCCCCATACCAAAGTTACTGTTCAGCTTGAAAGTTAACATTTCAGACTAATCCTCTTGAAATTTAGCAGCAAAAAATAGTAATTTCCTAAAATCTTCTGTTGAATTACAAAATCAATGTAGTCACCTTGAACACCTGCTTGAGAGAATCCAGATTTCATGAACATAGCAGCTGAATCCAGATAGATTTTAGATTCTAAATTATTGACGTATATGAACAACTACTGTTTCTGATATCCACTAATCAAAATATAATTTTGCTGTTACAAATGCTATCATCGTTGCTATTTACACAAAAACCCATAAAACAGCGGCAATTCAAAATTTACACAACTTTGAAAAAAAGTTATCTTTATATATCTGAATGTACACTAATAAAATAACCTCAAATAAGATTCTCAAGATCAGTTTGCATTTTTTCCTTAAGTAAATTATAGCCATCCTTTGGCACTATCAAATAAAAAAGTAATAATCGTTCATATTCTTAGCTAAACGTAAAAGCTTCAGAATAAAAATCATCAAAATAGTAAGAATAATCTAAATTTTGTCCCAAATTTCTCATCTTCCTTTTAATTTCCAGAAGTGTCTTAAAAATCAAAAGCTTGTAGGAAATTAATATTAATATGGCCTTCTTTATTGACAGCTACAAAATAGGGGCAGTGGAGCAGTCCAAGGCATTGCATTATTGTATGGAGGCTTTTTCATGATAAAAATTTACTCATAAATTCATTACTTAACCTAAAAAAGAAGTCCCACTCTAAAATCCTCCACTATTCTACAAATCTCCCTTTCTTTATTCCATTTAGTTAATGGGTGAGTAACCTACTACAGTGTGAAATGTCCCACATAAAGCTAAAGGCAGCTTAGGAACTCAAAGCCCTCACAGTCCTGATTTAAATCTCTTCCCCAGCAAACTTCCCTAGTTGGTTATTTTCGTTCTTCTGAAACGATTTTTCAATATTCTCCAGCCACCAAAAAACAATTAGGCAGAAATCTGGTTGATTAATCAAAACAAAAAGATGTTCATCTTTCTCTATCTCAACAACAGTGGGCTCTCCATTGAAAATGAAAATGCTGTGGATAAAGCACTCTGCCCAGCGCTGTCAGGTACACCCTGCTACAACACCACACTATCACACTACACAGGCAGAGCCACACTGTAAATAAATAAAACCCATCTTCCCATTATCACAACACTAGCGAAATGCAGAGGTTTCCAACACCGAGCTGACGCTTCATCATTCACCGAAGAACAAAATCAAATCAAAATGGGTCTCATCTTTTCAAAGTGGCCATGAAAGTCGAATTAAAAGCAATGAAAGGTGGAAGCAGATTCGAGATGCCTTGAAGAGAAAAAGAGATTTCTGGAATTTCCTACTTTTGTGGACAAAAGGACCCACAGTTTCAACACACTTAACAGTTCTCTTCTCAACAAAGAATTCCTTTCCTGCACCCCCCCCCCCAACCCCGCAACCTCCACTCTTACTTTTCAGTGTTTACTCCTATCTCTAGGTCTCTTTTCACTCACCATGGTTCCTCCTCTTCTGCACCAAAGGCTCCCTACACTTGATCCTTAACTATAGCGTCTGTGCCCTGACCCATGCAGACCTTCTGGAGCATCTCCCCACAACCTGCACATTTGATTCCCACTCCTGTACAGTCTAGTCCAGTTCTTCATCCAGCAGGACTTCTCCAGCTTCCCTTAACCCTGTTCTCTTCCCTTACACCCCATCTCATCCTTTAAATCCCAGGGCCCATCTCTTCCTTGCTTCTCTCACCATCCCTTTAGCCCTGTCTCTCCACCTCAGTTTTTACCTTGGATCTGGCTGAACCTCGTCAATTAACACAATTCCCCAGTTACCCTGTCCCAGACCGCCATCACTTCTTTACACCCTTACTCTTTTCTCCTTTCAGCTTGTCTGGTCCCAGAATTGTCCTATAAACGCCCCACCTCTCATCTGTTTCCCTTCACCCTTTCACTATGCTTATTCCTAACTCCACCTGGTACTCGCCCAGTATCTATTTCACCCTCCCTCACTTTCAAGAATTTACACCCATCGCCCACCCACTAACCCATACCTTTCTCAGAACCTCGCGATTCCCACCCCACCGCGGGTCCTAGTCCTTCAGCTCATCTCGCTCTGCACTAGTTCACACCCTTGTCACGTCTGGCTCTTAATCACCCTCTCTCCTCTACTCCCAACTATCACCCCAGCTCTGCCCCCCTTGCCTTCCACTTCCAACTCTTCCCCCGGCACCCTCACCCTGCTACCATCCCCTACAAAGCTCCCTTCCTCAAACCCCTGCTCTGACACCTAACCCCAGCCTTGGTCTTCCTAACCTCATTCCCTGCCGGCTTCCTTAACACCCACCCTGGGTTTTGCCTCCTTCCTACCTCCTTGGCTGGCTTTTTCTCACTCCTCCTCTCCCTGCCTTCTAACCCTGTCTCCCCTTAATCCTCCTCATCTCATTCTTAGACCCGTTCCCCCCAACAGCCCCTAAGCGTTCCTTCGCTTCTCCCCTCAAGGCTTTTTTTTTTTTTTTTTTTACCCTCCAACCCAGTCGTCGCCCACCCCGCCAAAATAAAGCTCCGACGCGCCCCGACTGCCGGCTCTCGCCTCCGCCGGCCCCCGCCCCGGGCGCCCCCAGCCCGCCGGCGCCGCGGTCCCGCCCCCTGCCGCCGCTCCTCCCGCCCGCGAGGCGCGCGCCGCCTTTGTCGCCCCTCACCCGGTGTGTGAGGATTTGGCTTCTTTAAAGGGGAGGGCCAGTGTGCCGGAGACTCTGTCCCCGCCTCCGAGTCTTAGAATGGGCTCCCTGGCCGTCGCGTCCTCCCCGGTCCCCGTCCCCCCACCCCCTGGAGCTACCCCCTTGGCTGCCTCCCTGCCTCCTCCGCCCCCTCCCCGACCCCCCCCTCTATTTACCGCCATCATCAGCACGCGCGAGCTGTCACCAGGGCGCGAGACAACCGAACACGGCCCCGCCCCCTGCCCGCCCATTGGCCCACCCGCCGGAGCCCCGCCCCCCGGGCCCCGCATTGCGCCAACGGCGCAGCGCTCGGCCCCGACCCGGGCACAGACTGCCTCTCCGAGGGTTCGCGCCGCGGGCGCAAAGTTTAGGGTTAGCCACAAACGTGCGGCCGATTTGAGCCTGGCGTAAGAGGCGGCGGCGTAGAGGGGCGTTGTGAATCGCGGGTCGAAGTTTGGTTGAAGCACAGGAGGGTAAATAAGGAGGTTTCCAGACAAAGAGACTCTTAAAGGTACAGAGTCTTAAGGCTGTCCCTCCCCCTTAAAGGGCCAGACTCTCCGAGCCCATCTCCGCCCCCTTCTCCCCAGCACTTCAGCCTGCGGGACAGTGAAGGAGTTCTATCTACACTAGTTCCCCGCACACTTTTGGAGCTCCTTTAACATCTCTCCCCACTGCCAAGGGGGAAAGCCTTTCTCACTATCCTATGTTTTTGTTTTGTTCTGTTAAAAGACTCAGTGATTGTTAAAAGAGTGTCGTTCGGAAAGAAGCAGTCTCCGAACCCTGGGGTTTCCTGAGGCTGCGTTTGCAAAAGTTACTATTGGCTACCAGACGGGTGAACACGTGTCTGACTTTTGCCACTGATGACCCAGGCGGGACCCAGCTGTTTTATGGAAATCCCTCCAAGGAAGCCAAAGCTTATGAAGTTCAGCAGATCGTAGGAGACCACAGGGAAACAACAGCGGCTATACCTCCTCCAGAGGCTGCATTGTTCTGACATAACTTGCGGGAGGTGACGTTACCCGCCCCCCCAAGTTCCAAATAAGAGACCAACACTGTTACATCACCCAACACATGGCTAAAGCAGGTAAAGGCTTACATGTAAACAGAAGGACAAAGAAAAGAAATAAACATATGGGTTAACAGCTACACTGGCTCAAGGCTACACATTTGTCAATATGAAATCGAGAAGCACAAAAGCTAAAGAACAACAAAATTAGAAGGGAGAAACAGCGAGTGCATGTGTAAGCATGAAACTACAATGCCTGCAGCCAAGCATATTGAAGTGTAAAAATATGTCTAAAGGTAATTAACCTGGACATTTTTAAGAGGTTTGATGATGGAAGGAAAGGACCCAGCGATTGATTGATTTGGTGAGGATTTGCCATGTGGTTCAAGAGCCCAAAGTAGGGTCTAAAATTTAGTATTCCCTTTGTTGTCTATCACCTTTAATTCTCTTTTTAAAAATCTTATCTTACATTTTAACTCCTTTATTATCAGTTTTCTCCCCTTACTCCCCAAGTCCCCTCCAAAATTATTGGAGATTCAAGATTGTATCTTTTTCCATGTTAATTCCTTAGCAAAGTGCCTGACGCATAATAGGTGCTTTTATTGAGTGACGGGTTTTGGAACCACTTAAGACTTCTGAAGGAAGGAGTGTTCTCAGAGCAGCAATCTACCGGGAAAAGACTCCCAGTGCTTTGAGCATGTATTGGATCAGTGGTTCTCAAAGTGTGGCCAGTGGAGCCCTGACACTCTTTCACAAGGTCCCTGAGATCAAGACTATTTTCATCATAATAAGACATTATTTGCTTCTGTCACAGTGATGACATTTGCACTGATGATACAAAAGTAACGATGGGTAAAGTTACTGCTGCCTTAGCACATATCAAGGCACTAGCACTCAACTGTGCTATCAGTCCATGTGCTCTTCACTGCCACCCGCTCACAGGAAAAAATAACACTCGTTTCACCTTAGATGTCATGATGAAATACTAAAAATTATGTTTTATTTAAGTACCCATCTTTTCAATACTATTCTATGTGATTAAATGGATGTATGCATAAAGCGCTTCTATTCCTTACCTAAGTACCATCTTTTTCTTGAGAAAAAGCACTTGTGCAATTTCTCTGCATTTTGAGCTGAATTTGTAACTTTCTTCATGGAATACCATTTTTACTTGAGAGAAAGCTAACAGATAAACTACATTTTGTCAGCTTTGGGTGTCTGACATATTTTCTCAAAGATAAAGTGAGCCTGACAGCACTTGTTAGCAATAATCAAACTCAAGCTCTCAAGCAAAACTTCGAATTTCTGCAAACCTGTATCCGCCACTGTGAACTTAATAGCCTCCCAAGACTTTTCTGATGAGAATGGTGGTGATGTTAGCAAATACGATTTTTTAAATCTTGTATAACAAAATGTGTCAACACCTAAAAGATCTGCAATGTTTTCCAAACGACCAATGCATGATGCTACAAAATCAGGTATCAGTAAAAGATCCCTTCAAAGTACAAAATAAACCAATGAATATTATTATATAACACAGTACAAAAAGTTCACTGATAGAATTTGAGAATCTGCATTGCAACTAACAGCAGAGTTGTGATGTAGTTTCAAAGAACATACACAATTATGTGAGAAGATTGTTAATATACTCCTCCCCTTTTCCAACTACACATCTGTGAGGTTGGATTCACATTCTTCAACCAAAATGACAAATTTTAATAGACTAAATGAAGAAGCAGATATGAGAATCCACTGTCTTCAATTATGCCAGACATTCAAGAGATTTGCAAAGATATAAAACAATGTCACTCTTGTAAGTTTTTTGCTTGGAAAAAAGTTATTTTTCATTAAAATATTTATGTTAACATGCGATGGATTTATTTTATCTTTGAATGAATACCTTCTATTTTCTTATAAGTTTCAATAAGGCAAATATCAATAGGTATAACCTACGTAAACAAAAGCTCTTTGGAACTTTTTTTTTTTTAAAGATTTATTTATTTATTTGAGAGAGCGAGAAAGTACATGAGAGGGGGGAGGGTTAGAGGGAGAAGCAGGCTCCTCGCCGAGCAGGGAGCCCGATGTGGGACTCGATCCAGGGACTCCAGGATCATGACCTGAGCCGAAGGCAGTCGCTCAACCAACTGAGCCACCCAGGCGCCCGCTCTTTGGAACTTTTAACAGCATCAAGGAGTCCTGAGACTAAAGAGTTTGAGAACTGTGTATTAGATGAAAGCAGAATAAGGCTATTTTAGATAATTCAAATATGAGAAGGCTATGTAGCATAGCTAGCAAAAAGGTTTTAGTGTAGTTCCAGAGTTAAGAGCTTCAGTGGTTCATCCACAAGGAATGGAAAATAGAATCAAACACTGAGCTTCCTTTAAAGACACAACTGGTAACGAGTGTGATCACAATACACATGGCACCACACAAACAGGGCAGAGACAGGCACAACTAAGGCCTGGGAGACGAGGGGAAACAGGGATGGGTATGTTCCACAAAGAAGATACAGTCAATTCTACCCCGACTTTTTTTTTTTCTTTTTTTAAAGCAGAGCCTCAGGTTGTAGAACAAGTAAAATCTTACCACTACAGATAAAATTTAAAAATAGAATTCCATCCTCCAGAGATGGGCCACAACTGTGCTCACTGATCTGGTTCAAAAAATATACCTATACTATCATATACCTTCTTGGGACCCTCTCTCACTGCTCATTCTCTATTACAATAACATTCTTTGCACTGGGGGAGAATTTTAACTTGTCATCAAGCAGTATGACCCCATAACTTCCCCCCTTTTTTTCTTTAAAGATTCTATTTTTAAGTAATCTCTACTCTGGGGCTCGAATTCATTAACCCCAAGATCAAGAGTCGCATGCTCTTCTGACTGAGCCAGCCGGGTGCCCCCATAACATCCCAGCTTAAACATCCTAACCAAACACCAGTACCTGCAACACCATTAAAAAGAAGCAAGCGCAGAGAGGGCATCTCCTTGCCTATAAAGCTTTTGACATCTATTCTCCCTTGAGCCCCTCGACAAGCCTATGAAAAATGTAAAGTAGGCATCATTTATTCCCACTTTACTGATGAGACCCAGAAAGGCCAACTTGACTGAAGATACCTGGCAAGTTCAGGACAGTACTATGGCCAGCACCCAGCACCTGTCTCCTAAAGCAGTGCTCTCTCTTTTAGTAGTTGCCTTAGAATACCTGTCACCTCCACATCCTCAGGATATATAAATGCATTCCCTAAATCATTTTTTAAGATTTTATTTATTTATTTGTCAGAGAGAGAGACAGCACAAGCAGGGGAAGCAGCAGAGGGAGAGGGAGAAGCAGGCTCCCTGCCGAGCAAGGAGCCAGATGTAGGACTCCATCCCAGGACCCTGGAATCATGACCTGAGCCAAAGGCAGACACTAAACCGGCTGCCACCCAGGCATCCCTAAATTCTTTTTAAGCCTCCAAAGAAATTTTGGCAGAATTCGTATTAACCTTAAAAACAGGTCTATGCCATCTGATGGGGCAGGAATGTGATGGCAAATAAAACAGAGAATGCAAGAGAATTAGGAATCTTTGCCCTCATAGTTTCAAGAATTTTTTTTTAACTTGCTAATTTCATCACAGAGACGCAGAACTACTTCTTGGCCTCATCAATGACATCATTCTGAACAATGAAAATATACTCATTATGCCAAGTTCCATTACAACGGAATAATTACCAGATCCCATGGAGTGTGTAATAATGGGAGAGTAACTACTCCTGGGGCCCCCGAGAAAGCTATAAAAATTCTTCTTATATATTTACTCTTACCCATTTATAAAAGGTTGCATGCATGTTTGTGTAAAGACAGAAGAAGGGGGAACCAATAGGAAAGGTAAGAGCAGGAAAACAGTCCCGCTTGCCAGAAACTGACCAAAAGGCCTGAAGAACTATGAAATGAAGGAGAAAAATCCCTGGATGAGACCTTAGAGAAGGGGTCCGAGCGGCAGGGGAAGGTTTTGCATACGATAAGCCAGCAAGATGTATTTCACATCTGCTTCACCTTTGCCTTCCTGTTTCCCTTCAGGATCTGTTCTTTTAGAGACCCTTTTTTAGATCACAGATCTTTGAGATACTCTAATGAACCCTGTAAATCCTATTCCCCCAAAACTGCACACATATACACACAAAGCTTTCAAGGCATCTTCGTCCTCTCGGGGCTCCCCTCGGGGGTTAGGCTGCCTTAAGTAAGAATCACTACTTTAGAGTCACCATCCACTCACATTCCAGCACCAACTAAGAAGAAACTCCCTCATTAAGCACAATACAGTCTCCATGATCCGGGAAGGAAAGGACAGGTATGTTCTGTCTTGTTTTGTGTTTGTCTCAGTTATTGAGAAAAGCGATGAAATACACAGGGAAGGGATTTCCCTAGATGAGGCCAAGTGAAGGCTGCATGACCTCTGGGAGGGATGATGTAAAGATCTGAGTCCCGAACCATGGTCAAATGAGGTGACCTAAAGGGTCCCTTGTAACCCAAGAGACTGATTTTGGTATGCTCTACACAATGGCAGAAACTCATCTTGGGGGAGAGTCCCAAGTCCAAGAAGAGACTACTCAAAGTCCAAAGACACCAACCCCCAGGAGAGGACCAAACTTGTAATACAACTGGTTTCAGCCATGCCACGTGGCACTTGTGACTGGGGCCTGCAGCCCAAGGGGCCCGGACAGTGGCAGATACAGAGAGGGAGGCTGTGGCGAGGGAAAGACAATACTGGGAATTATAGGTATGCACGTGGAGACAGTGGGGCAACCCATCATTCCTGCTTGGCTCCAGATCTACTGTGTTCACATCCTCAAAATGTTCAGCCTATCGCCCTTCCTATGTTCTCAGAGTCTCAACTCTTGACACCTGGAGGGCATATGTAGGTGGGAATTTCTAACTACTCTCCTTTATCATCCAGGATTTGGAAAGAAAAATTTCACTGAAGCCTCATGACTGAATACTGGACACACTGGGTTGGGGATGACCTGGTGGTGGAGAGGAGTGGTCAGTCTCTAAGTATTCCTTCAGAGGAGCAGGGACACCAACAGAGGGCCGGGGAAATGTGACTGACCACCTGGTACTCAAGATCTGAGGCAAGCAAGCAGGAGGCAGCCTAGGAACAGGAGTACAGAGAATCACAAGAGCACAGGAGACAGGAGGAAAGCACAGCCAGAGGAGGAACCACAAATGGTTACAAGTGATGGGCTAGACACAGGTGGAATACAGGGTTCCCCAAATCCCAGCATTTGCCTTCTGCCGTCCCAGATTTTGCCATCTGCAGGTATCCTTTGTGCAAGAACTTAATAGTTCTTGTAAATGGACTCTTCCTTAAAAACTTACCCTCATCCTAAGGAATAAAGTGCTAGTTCTGCTTTTTTCTAATATACATTAGAATAAGACGTAAGTATTAATATAAGTGTTTTCCACACTCCACCTAAAATCACCTGGCACCGCACAGAGGCCCAGGTGCCACACTTAGACACATGCTGGTAGCCAGGTGTCCTGAGCCTGAAATTTGGTCTCAACTGCGGCCTCCTCTCTCAGCATGACCTCTGTGGGAACCCCCATCTCCCCCATCTCCCAGTAAAGGAAGACTAGATGAGTCCTACAGTTGCCCTGCAGAGCTCTGACAGTCGACACTGGCAGATTTCTATGTGGCTCTGACAAAGGTGCCCACCAAGATGACATGTTAGCAGGGTCTCAGAATTTCCCAGTTTCTGCTCTTTTGGGGGTGACTACAGATGGGAAGAGGGGGAAAGCATAGGAAGGCAAGTCTAGTGTAGAAGGAAAAACATCAGATTTAAACCCAAACATATGGCATCTCCATTAACCAGCCGTGTTTAAGTTTTCATTTATAAAATGAGGATCACCACGCCCTTTTTTCCTTAAATTTATACCAATGCTCTTAAGCTTTCATTCAACCTGAACTTTCAAAAATGATACAATGACAATCCTAAACAACTCTGTGAAGTCCCATTCTGACTTGCACACAAAAGCTAGATGACATCTGGACCCTTCTCACTAGTTACCAGCTCAGTTTGGGCAACTTCGCTAGCAGAGCCATATTTGTTAAATGAAGAAATGTATTGCGTTACCTGCCTTTTTTAGAGATATATTTTCTTTAATTGACGCAAAGGACAAAGGTGGACAGAAGTACCCCAAGCGGCAGTTCATAAAGACTGATCTGGTGCCCACTGGACTTAACGTTGGTTAAATGTGTGCTTGAAATAAGGGAAAAAAACAAAAGTGAAGAATGCTGAAAATGTATGAGCCAAGATTGTGTCTGAAAGGCAAACGATAGTTAGGGAGTTTATACTCTTCTTTAGTTTTTAGAGCACAGAATCCCTCCCTAAAATGCATACATCTAGAATCATATTTACCACACTCAATCTCTATATATTTTCAAAAATACATTATATTCAAAATGCTGTCTCGTCTCACAAAAGATTTGAGGGGGCCTACAGAAAAATACAAACAGATAAAGCTGAACAAGAGCAAATATAAATCAGAAGGCCAAAAACATAAAATCTATGCATTTTATTGTCTGTAAATGACATCTAAAACACACCTCAATTTAAACAAGCAAAAACAGAACAAAGAACCAAACAAAAAGCCAGGGGCAAAGGAGAACAAAAAGTGCAGCTGGCAGGTCCTGCAGTTACAGAGTTAATCTGAGCTTCCTGCCAGCCAAAGCTACAAGGGAAACATGATCGCCTCCTGATTCCTGTTGCAGAGGCATTAGATCTGAAACTAATTTCTCTGAGGTACCTTCAGTGAGGGACGGTATCCTTGAGGACAGGTCTGTAGTAAAGTATATTAACGTGTTTCCTCAGACCATCCCTGCCTGTATATATCAATGTTAGCCCGACTGAACATTTCTGCAGCCAGAGTCAGGTGAGCAGGCGACATAAGTCCAATGAGCAGCTTAGAGGCTCAAATGAGATGAGGACCAAGAGCTCAGGAAGCTGTGAACCCTTAGGCAAGGGGTGCGGAACTGACTGCCCAGTGTGACTAAGCCAGCAAAACTCACAAGTGGCTCTAGCTCTAGCACCTGCCCTATCCTAGTGCAATTCACAAATAGCTTCACAGGGGGTGCTCTGCAAAATAACAACAAAGAGCCCTCCTGGGCACATCCATTGAGCTCCATGTAGCAGAGGCCCCTCACTGGGCCCCCATATTCTCCTTTATCTTTTAGTCACAGAAGCCCCTGAGTTTTAACTGGACCCATGGCCACCCAAGCAAGAGACTATGTCCCAGCGTCCCTTTCAGCAAAGTGTGACCACACTGATTTGAGTGACTCCAGGTCATATCCTTTAAAAAGAAACTGCTTTGCTCTCTCTTTCCCCGGTGTATTGTAGGCATGGAGCTGATGAGTCTGCTTTGACCTTGTGGGCAAGGTCAACACCCCAGGGTTGGCTAAACAAGACAGAAGGAAACCGAGGTCCTGGTGACCTTGTACAGTTAAATCTACCCCAGACCATCTGATAATATCTGTACTATTAGAAGAGAGAAGAATAAACTTCTACCAGGAGCCACTGTACTTAAGGTTCTCTTTGTTACAGCAGCTTAGCCTCTGGCTTAACCTCATTCACAACAGAATGGAAAGATGCCAGAGGGAGACTCCAAAGGATTTCGGCAACATCCTAGAAAAGTCAACTCACAGTTCACTTCAGCAAACAGGTCAGGAAATGATAGCCATCACACCAAGTTATGCCTCCTACTCCTTCTCCAGGAGAAGCCCACCTGCATCCCTGGAGTAGAGGAAGAGGCCTTTATTACAGCCCAGCCCAGCCCAGTCCATCCACCGTGGACCTAAGCCAAATCCTCAGTAGTTGGAGATACAGATTGCTTTCCCACCAACACTAGGCAGGCCTGTCCTACCTTTTCCCCTAAAGCAGGAAAGCTCCACACTTCTCCACTCTTCATAATTACCATTCTTGAGAACAGGCCAAGTCCAGTAAGGCGTAGGGTGAAGCAGCTGCTGGGGGGCTGTGTGTGAGGGTCAGGGGAGGGAAGTCCAGATCCCCAGAACAAAAGTCACAGCTGGGAAGATGGAGAGAAGCCTCCATGTCTGCCCTGGGTTTCTGGGGTCCAGGGGCCTCAGGGTGCAGCCCCTGCTCCTCCTGCGCAGTTCCCCTGGTGACAGAGCTCAGCCAGGCAGTTGCCAGTCACTAACGAATCCCAGCCACCGGCACCTGCTGCTGCTTGCGGATCTTATTGAAGAGTTCCATGTATTGGATCATGGTATCTGCTGGGCCATAGATGGCATCGTGTCTGTTCCCAAACGCTGCGGGAGCCCCTGGTGTGTGGCTGCCTAGAAAACTCTGTAGGAACTCGAGCAGCAGGCTCCAGCAGTCGCTAGCTACCACACAGGGGCCATACTCCACCTGGGGACCAAAAGAACAGAGAACAAGGGTGAGTGAGGGCAAGGACAAGGTCTTCTGCTTCTCTTGCACCTCTTGCCCCCTGCTCCCATCTTCTCCAACCACAAGCCAAAGACACACACCTTCTAACACAATGTTGCTCCACAGAAAAATACTCAAGCCAAACACTAGGGATTCCACATACCCAGCATCATTCCTTTTAGGCATCTCTCACATTCTCATCTTGGGACTTATCAACCTACAGCCCCAACCCACAAGACCCAGAAACAGACACAGGCCCCCTTTGATGATCTCAGAATGGTATAGTCCCTGCTATGCTGCATGAAGATCCAAGGAGAGCTCAGAAGAATTCTGAGAGAAAATGAACAACAGAAGGTAAGAGTGTATATGTATCTATGTGTGTGTGTGTGTGTGTGTCCATAGGGGGCAAATAGACACATATGCTCTTAAGTCTCTTTAAGACCAAACATTACCCCCACAAAAGACCCCAACTGACCCTAAGAAGTAATTTCCCAACCAATGTGCCAGGGGTCAAAGGAGCTACATCTTAAGACTTTCTCATTCCTTTCTCCTGGCTTTTCACTGGAAAGATGGCAGGAAAAATAATTAGTAAGCATAAGGAGAAACACGTTAAGAAAGAGCTGCGATATATGTGTACTACAAAAATGGAAACATTTAGGATAAGCAGACAGTGGGTTCCCACTGGGTCTCAGCAAATGCAAGGTGTATCACAAGCCAAAAGGGGTCAGGAAATCTTGGCCCCAAAGGTCCCAGCAGTTTCAGAGAAGTAATTTACCGCTAAGGCCCTTTTCTCTACCTGGAATGCTTAGTGGGGTTTATCTCTCCCCACATCTCTACATTTTTTTTTTTAAGATTTTATTTATTTATTTGATAGAGAGAGAGATAGCGAGAGAGGAAACACAAACAGGGAGAGTGGGAGAGGGAGAAGCAGGCCTCCCACGGAGCAGGGAGCCTGATGCGGGGCTCGATCCCAGGACCCTGGGATCATGACCTGAGCCGAAGGCAGACGCTTAACAACTGAGCCACCCAGGCGCCCCACATCTCTACATTTTAAGTCCCTCTTTACATGCTACTCCAGAAGAAAGCATCCCCATCCTCAAAGTCACCAGTGCTCTCACTGGCCTGAATCCCCAGAGCAATGTGCCTCGGAACGTCTTACGGACTGACTTCAAAAACAGTTTGTGTGTTTCAGCTTCGCTCGCTTACTAAATCCTACATGTTCAAAAGGCAGGCCCTGTAGGTCACCTATTTTTTTTTTTTAAATCTCACATAGTGCTGGGCACATGGTAGATTGAGGAATTTTACTGGTCCCAAAGCCAGCTACTGCCACA
The DNA here is from genome assembly GCF_029215605.1 of Mirounga angustirostris. Classification (NCBI taxonomy): domain Eukaryota; kingdom Metazoa; phylum Chordata; class Mammalia; order Carnivora; family Phocidae; genus Mirounga; species Mirounga angustirostris. Next base: position 38,123,884 of record NW_026991716.1, read on the forward strand.
CTCCCTCTTTGTGGTTTCCAATATATACCTCAGAGATGAAGTCACCACACACACCTCTTTCCACCACGAAAGAAGTCGACAGCATGTCAAAAGGAAAGGCTCATCTTGCTACACAATCTCTGAGACCTATCTTAAGGTGTACTAGGGAAAGGGATGTAGACACACTATTTAGGGCCCACCTCCCAAAAGTTACCTGCACAAAAAGTTGCCCTGGTTTGCTCCAGTCCTTGTGATGGGTGACCAGTCCCTCCACATCACAATTACCTTCCTCCCTTGACTATCCCTTCCCTTCTCCAGCAAGTCAGCCTTCTTAAGCTTTCTACCTGTTGTGACCCCAGCTTCCCATTCCCACCCTGGGCCAGAACCTGAATGATTAAAGAAAGGGTAAAAGATGCAGGGACAAGGGAGCACACATGCCCTGGAGACAGGGATGAGGAAGGCATAAACACCTGTTTGCATTCAGAGGGGTGAGAAAATCTGCAGAGCCCTCTGCTGAGCAGCCCTTCAGCACATACTGCTCCTGTTTCCCCAAGGTCTTACCTCTACAGAGATGCCTCGGGCACTGGGCCCCATGGTGACTGTGCCCACCTTCACTAGGAAGTCACAGTACTGGTAACGGGTACCCCGGGTCTCAATCTTGCTGGCCTTGGCACTCTGGAAAAAGCCCTTGAGCTTCACCATGAGCACATCGAAGTTGGTGTCGGCAATAAGCCAAGGGCCGTTCTCAAAGAGAGCGAAGCAGCTCAGAGGGTACTCTGAGTTGTGCATCACATACATCAGCTTCCCAGCCTGACCTGCAGAGACAGAGATTCTATCAGCATCAAGATCTTCCTCCGCAAACCCCGGAATAGAGTCAAATGAGCAGAACATGGCCAGATGGCAATCTGCCATTACCTCAGCCATCTTGGAGGGCGATGTGGGGGAAATCCCCTCACCAACAGTCTTTTCCAAAGAGGAAGGGAGAAGAACGGCAGGTAAGGCAGCATGTAGTAAAACCCTGCTCTACAGAAAACATGAGGAGCACAAGGGAACTTCAATAGCACTGGTAACAGTTTAGTTCTTAAGTTGAGTGATGGGCTCATAGACGGCTGTTGATGACAAATTAGGAAGATCTTTAGAAAAAAAGATTGTATTTATTTATTAGAGAGAGAGAGAGCGCGCACGTGCACACGAGCAGGGGGGAACAGTAGAGGGAGAAGCAGACTCCTCGCTGAGCAGGGAGCCAGATGTGGAACTCAATCCCAGCACCCTGGGATCATGACCTGAGCCAAAGGCAGACGCTTAACCAACTGAGCCACCCAAGCACCCGAACCCCTGGAGTACTTTAATGTATCAGCTGACTTGGGAAGCAATCAGCACATTCACAGAAAGGACTCAAGATGTGGAATCAGAAGGTCTAGTTTCAAGCCCCAGTCTACCCCTTCCGGTCTCTGAGAAATGAGTTTTCTCGTTGATTACTACTAGAGGTTTTTTTTTTTAAAGATTTTATTTATTTATTTGAGAAAGAGAGAAACAGAGAGAGAGGGAACACAAGCAGGGGGAGTGGGAAAGGGAGAAGCAGGCTCCCCGCCGAGCAGGGAGCCCAATGTAGGGCTCGATCCCAGGACCTCGGGATCATGACCTCAGCCAAAGCAGACGTTTAACTGAGTCACCCAGGCGCCCCACTACTAGAGATTTTCTGCAAGAAGAAAGGAAAGCTACATATATTTGGTCAACTGAAAATGGAAAGCAAGATCGCCCTCTCATACACTGCAAGAATTAAGGAATAGACTACCACAATCCCAAGTATTTATTAAGACTTAACTATAGGGGCACCTGGGTGGCTCAGTCGTTAAAGTGCTTACGTGGGATAGACCAGAAATCTTCTTGGAAGGAAAAAAGACCAGAGCAGAAAGAGATCAAAGTGTGCAAGAGTCAGCAGGAAAAACTTTCATGGAGAAAGCAGGACCTGAACTATGATATGAAGAGAGGGTAGGGTTCAGCCACACAGAGAAGGAAAGATATTCTAGGCAAGAATGAGAGTTTAACAGGGGCGCCTGGGTGGCTCAGTCGTGAAGCGTCTGCCTTCGGCTCAGGTCATGATCCCACGGTCCTGGGATCAAGCCCCGCGTCAGGCTCCCTGCTCCGTGGGAAGCCTGCTTCTCCCTCTCCCACTCCCCCTGCTTGTGTTCCCTCTCTTACTATGTGTCTCTCTCTGTCAAATAAATAAAATCTTAAAAAAAAAAAAAAAAAAAAAGAATGAGAGTTTAACAGTGGAAAAGAGGAGATAGGGCGGAGACCTCTACACAGGCCTCCACTCTGCTGCCACTTCCAGAACTCAACAGGTTCTGCACCAACCTCTCCTCACATCCCTCCTGACCGCTTGCTGCCAATGGGTACCTTTCACCTCCTGCTAAACCCAGCACAAAATATTTCAACCTTCCAAAAAAAAAAAAAAGACATCCAAAGCTGATCTGTCATTCTGTTCTTGTGCAAACTCACTGTAATTATTTAATTCATACCATACGAGTCTGTAGGTGTTCTTACTTTCTTGAAAATACTTTGAAAGTCAACTAAGGTTTTTTTTAATGAAGAAGGCACTGCCAGTTGTTTACAGACAATAGTATTTTTAAAATCAAAATAAAGTATCTTTGGGCACGCCTGGGTGGCTCAGTTGGCTAAGCGTCTGCTTTGGCTCAGGTCATGATCTCGGGGTCCTGGGACTGAGCCCCGCATCGAGCTCCCTGCTCAGCAGGGAGTCTGCTTCTCCCTCTTTCTCTCCCCCAGCTTGTGCTATCTCTCACAAATAAATAAATAAAATCTTTAAAAAAAAAAACAAATATCTCTGTATTGGCACAAACTTGTGAAGCAAGCAGAACCAGCGTTACTGTCCCCGCTTTTACAGACAAGGAAAGTGAAGCCTATAGGGTTCAGGACGGGCAGCAGCACCACCACCACCTGGGCACTTGGTGGAAATGCGGATTCTCTGCCCCAGCCCACACTTCCTGAGTGGAAAAGTCTGGGAGGGGCCCAGCAATCTGTGTTAATGAGCTCTCGGGGTGATGTTAATGCTGGTCCATGTGAGAACTTGTGATCTAAAGGCACAGAGCCAGTAAGGAGCAGAACTGGAACTCCAATCCGGGCCTTCTGACCTCAAGTTTATTGCTCCTTCCATTCCAACCCCTGTCCGCTGCCAATGTGTCCTCTCCCCAACTAGACTGTAGCTCCTTAAAAAGTAAAGGTCAGATCAGGAAAACAGAGCCTACAACAGGTAGTTTCTTAGATACGGTACGCCATCTTATACCTGTGCACAAATGTTTTGTTTTCCAAACGCTTTCGTAACTGTTTTCTCTTTTGATTCCTACTGAAGGCACAAGTAATGGTAACCCTGTGATTTTACTGATGGTGAAACTCGGTAGAGCTCTTATTTATTAAAAACTTACTACACAACCACCTCAGTTCTAAGTGCTTTGCACATAGTAACTTATTTAATGAGCAAAACACTAGGGGATCAGTACTATGATATTTTCATTTTGCAAATGACAAACTGTCCTAGGAAGGTATAGAAACAGACCCCATAGCAAATAGTTTCATTAGAAGGGATTTAATACAGGGAACGAAATACCAGGGTTGGAAAAACCGAAAAACCAAACAAATGGTGAGGCCGCTCAAATATTAGCAGTACAGGGAGCTACTACCACCCCAAAGGCTGGAAGGAAAAAGAGAGGATGTGCTGTCATTAGAGCGAGGCACGAGGGGCACCCAGCAGGAGCTAAAACCAAGGAAGAGACCACAGTCACAGCCGGAGACACCACCCAAAGCAGGAGAGGAGGAGATCCTGTGCTCTCCCTTGCTTCGGGCCTCTAAAATTCCCCACTGCCCCTCACTGGCCAAAGGTGACTAAAAGGGCGCCTGGCAAATGTTGTCTGCAGGGGAGGTATGGGGAATGGATCTACGGGGAAATAGGCAAATGACTGGCATAGGAACAGTCATAGGTTGTGGGACTTCACTAAGTGACAGTTAGTATGTGACTAGGACTTAGTTCTCTGGTTCCATGATCTAGCCTCTTCATCACTGTGCTTTAGAACTGTCCTAGGTCAAATTACTACAGAGCCAAGACTAAGAGAACCCAGGTTCTCTAACTCATATTCAAAGGTTCTCTAAACATGGGAAACAACAGATGTTGGTGAGGATGTGGAGAAAGGGGAACCCTCTCACACTGTTGGTGGGAATGCAAACTGGTGCAACCCCTCTGGGAAACAGTATGGAGGTTTCTCAAGAATTTTAGGAAAGAAACTACCCTACGACCCAGCAATTGCACTACTAGGTATTTATCGAAAGGATACAAAAATACAGATTCGAAGGGGTACATGCATCCTGATGTTTACAGCAGCATTATCAACAATAGCCAAATTATGGAAAGAGCCCAAATGTCCATTGGCTGATGCATGGACAAAGAAAATGTGGGAGAAATATATATATATCTATTATCTATATATCTAATGTGTCTATATATATATACAACTTACACATCTAATAAATCTCTATATATTATATAAATATGTAATGGAATATTACTCTGCCATCAAAAAGAAAAATTTTGCCATTTGCAAAGACGTGGATAGAACTAGAGTGTATTATGCTAAGTGAAGTAAGTCGGAAAAAGACAAATACCATGATGTCACTCAGATGCAGAATTTAAGAAACAAAACAGTTGAACATATAGGAGGGGGAAAAAAGAGAGAGAGGGAAGCAAACTATAAAAGACCCTGAACAACAGAGAACAAACAGGGTTGATAAAGGGAGGTGGGTGAGGGGCTAAATGGGTGGTGAGCACCCAGTGTTATATGTAAACGACGAATCACTGAATTCTACTCCTGAGACCAATATTACACTATATGTTAACTAACTAGAATTTAAATAAAAATTTGAAGAAAAAAAAAGATTCTTTTTGCCTCCCTACCACCATCATCCACAGCCCATCTCAATATATTTGAAACAAAAGTTGATTCAATGGTCAAGGTCATACAATGAGGTATCCAAGGCTACTGGCTAGGTGTAGGAACCTGAAAGCCCTTCTGCACAAAGTTCTAAAAACTCTAAAGCTGTGAAAGAATCATAGACTTCTGGGCCTAAAAGGAGTCTCTCTCAAACTTAAGAGTGCATAAAGATCATCAAGGGAGCTGGCGGAAGTATAATTACGGGGCTTGTAACACCAGTCAGGCGGTAAGGAGAGCTGAGACTTTGCACCTTTATTTTTTTAAGATTTTATTTATTTATTTGAGAGGGAGAGAATAGAGAGTGAGAACAGGGGAAGGGGCAAAGGGAAAGGGAGAAAGAATCCTAAGCAGATGCTGTGCTGAGCATGGAGCCCGACGCGGGACTTGATCCCAGGACCCTGAGATCATGACCTGAGCCGAAATCAAGAGTCGGATGCTTAATCAACTGAGGCACACAGGCGCCCCAGGACTCTGCACCTTTAACAAGTAACCCAGATGCTTAGATGCAGTTAGCCAGTGACCAATCCCCCGAGAAACACAGCTTTAAAGTGCAAAGTGCAGAAAGACTAAGGCATCGGCCCAGTCTAAGAGATGAAGGACTGAGATTTAATGAATTCAGAAACATCTGCCACATGTTCAAGAATACCACCCTTAGCAAAAGAGCATAAAGATTTCAACGAACATGAATGTCAATCAACTCCAAGTGAGGTTCCAGCCATCCTGCAGACCCATCTCACTGACCTTGGCTGCCAAGAGTGGAGGCAGCTGTGTGGTAGGTCTCACAATCCACACAAAATGTTCCTTGCTTCTCTGCCCCAAGCATCTCCAACTTCCGGGTGAGGAGCTCCACCGTCTGCTGGACACTCTTGCCCTCAGCCACAGGCATCTGGGACACACTGGAAGGGAGAGGACCAAATCATCAGTATCCAGAGACACACGTACACTCACTGAGCCACTCATTTACCCACAGAATCACAGCTCTCCAGGGCCAGGAGTTACCTTAGAGACCACCTACCCTGACCCTCTCTCTCATTTTAAAGACGAGGAAATAGAGGCTCACAGTTCCTGAGAGCTCCACTAAGAACTAGAACACAGATCTCAGGACACTCACATCAGTGTAGTGAACTTCCTATCTATCACACCAGTGTTTCCCAAGCGGGACATGTGTGCCAATGTTCAAGAGAAGGTTTTAAGTGGTACAGAGGCTGAGCAATTCATAACATTGAGTCATATGAGAAAGGGATGTCCTTTGTGATTCCTTCAGTTCTGACTCTATCGGGAAAATCTCAATTTGGGGTTAGTATGTTTTTACCATTTCTCGAACACTTTGAATGTGTGCTGTCCAGTACAGCAGCCACAAGCCACACGTGGCTATTTACACTTAAACTAATAAAACAAGTTAAATTAAAAACTCAACTCCTCAGCTGCACCACCCACATTTCAAAGACTCAACAGCCAGATGTGACTGAAGGCTAGTGTATTAGACAATGGTGTTATAGAACATTTCGTCAATGCGAAAAATTGTATTCAACAGCCCTAGGATCAAAAAGAAAGCAAGTCTCAAGTTTATAATTTTTAGGAACTAGAGGCAACAGTACGTACAAGAATAAAACAAAACAATGAAATAAAAGATTTCCTTCTATGGTAAGTGAAACTGGCTTCCCCTTCAGAGTAGCAGATCACAATCATTAGGCATCAACCATGTGCCAGGCAGTGTCCAAAGGCCTTTAGACAAATGAACTCTTTGAACCCTCACAACAGCCCTATAAGATGAGCTATTATTTATCTCCTTGCTACAAATGAAGAAACTTAAGTACAGAGGGGTTGAGTGACTCGCATCAGGTCACAGAGCTTGGTGTGGTATAAGTCAAGATTCGAAGCCAGTTAGGCTGGCTCCATGTCTGTGTTCTTATCCACTATACTAGATTTCTTCCCTAGAGACGTAGCTGCCTGTTAAAATGTTTTTAGGGAAAATAAATAGATTCAAGAGAAAACATTAATAACTACTACAGATGGTACCTAGCTATATAAAAACCATATGTTACTGAATTTTGGAAGACACTGCATTACCTCAAGATCAACTACATGAAGGTATAAAAATGGGAGTCCTGCTGTTGCTAAAAATTGTCACTACTCTTTGTCAGAAAACACACTCATGAGCGATGAGATGATGTGCCTTATTGAGAAAAATAAGAGAATCCCTAAATTGATGTTACAGGGGTCAGAAGCCCCAGGAGTGTGAAAAACTTGACAAGGGACCCAAACAGACTGACAGCCCATTCCCTCTCTCTGTCTTCTACTGAAAGAACAGAGGCTTCCAGGGTTCCAAGGCTCTATGCTACAAACTTTTCATTCCATCCCTCACACATCCCCCTTACACTAGAAGACTTAGAAAAGGCTCATGATATCCACAGTAGAAAACAAAGGTGCAGTAACAGACATGCCTACACGAACCTGAGCTACCAGAAAGAGTAGTTCCCCCAGGCTCCAGCCACTGACTTCAGGATATCCTAGCCTCCAGCCCTCTCTGACTGGAAACATGCTAATATTTACCAATATTCAAAAGAAAGCAAAAAAAAAAAAAATCTGAAATCTAGCATTTTGGAACTCATGCCCCCAAGAGCATTAGGCCATACCTTTCTCTGCCACCCTACTTATATCATGTTAAAGATTAAAAGTCCATAGAAACTAGACCAACAATTAAACATAGTAGGAAACGGATCCTGAAGAGGTGACGTGCCTGAACCCCAATCTAACTCCCAACATTTTCTCTTTTTCCCCCCCTCTAGACTGAAGAACTTAAAACGGCCACACCAGAACCAGACACGGGCTGGTCTAACTGCATTAGGTGGCTGTAGGGAGGGGCAGGAGAAAAACCTAAAAAAAGATGGTTTCCTCGTTGCCTATCCTGCACCCCCTCTAGCCCCGCCTGCAGATTGGGTCCTACTCCGGGCATCCTACTTCCAACCCTTACGTTCCACACCCCGGGCAGCCCGATGGCCTCCTGGGAAGAAAAAGGAAGGAGGTACATAACCACCGATGGGCTCCTGGGACAAAACCTTTCACCTGCCGCCTTCCAGGACTGGGAGCATCTTCGAGCAAACAAGCCCAGAGAATCCGCAGCCCTCACAGTATCTCCCTCACCCACACACTCCGAAGACATCTTGCTCAGCTCGTGGGGGACCGCGTACCCTGGTCCCGAGCCTCCTCCCGGGTATACTCCAGGCTCCGAGGGCCCTTCCCGACCCCAAGCGCCGCCCCACAAAGTCCCTTGCTGTCCTACCAAGTCACTCCCATGGTATCGGGCCAGGAGGGTGGCAGGAACAAACAGTTGAACCACAGTATTCTCCGGCCGCCCACACTAAGTGAATCCGCTCCTAATGCAAGCTTCTGCCGAGGGAGGTGCTGCGGAAATGACGTAAAAACAGAGCGTCCAGTCGACGCGCCCACGAGGAACAGGGGCGGGTCTAGGCACCTCCTCGGTGACGCCTCCAGTGACGTCACTCCCCGGCTCCTGCCACGCCCCCCCCCGCCTTGCTTCTGGGGAAGTTCACGTTTGGCCACATAGGTCCTCGATCCGTGAAAGTAGAAAATCATCGCTCGGACTGCCACCACTTATAGGAGCCAACGTTAAATGCAATGAGTTTATTCGGGAGACCAGCTCCAGGACCCGTGAGCTCTTTTAGGGGGTGTGACGGCGCTGATGGCACTCCTGGCCTCCGAACGCTAGGAGGCGCTGTAATCTCCGGGGGGGCCTCTTGGGCACTGGGAGTTCAATGCGCAAGCGCACTCGAGGTTTTTTTTTTTTCCCCCTTTTCCTCCGTTGGCACGTGTGAAGCTTTCCGGCAAAGTTTTGGGGGAAAATGCCCAAATATAAGGCGGCTCGCGGAGCTGCGGGTCAGGAAAAACATGCTCCCCTGGCTGAGCAGATCCTGGCTGGGGACGCGGTGCGGGCAGGAGCCCGGGAAAAGCGGCGGGGTCGTGGGACCAGAGAAGAGGAAGAGTATGTGGGGCCCCGGCTGACTCGACGGATTTTGCAGCAAGCACGGCAGCAGCAGGAGGAACTCGAGGCCGAGCATGGGACTGGGGACAAGCCCGCAGCGCCACGCGAGCGCACCACGCGGCTGGGTGAGTGGTGGGGGGTGAGTGCCGGGAGAAGGGTGGTTAGGTTATGGGGGTAAGTAGGCGGCCAAAAGGTATCTGGCAGGGAAATCGTTTGAAATCAAGAAAATCAAATAAAATAAATAAGGGGTCCGCATTACACCCTTGCAAAGGTAATGAAATGAGAGACCCAGCTCTGGAGCAGATTTAAAACCACTTGTAGTTTTAGATACTCGCTTCTAGGCACCCCCGCAGTTAGACCAACAGGGAGTAGTTGCTCACGCCACTGAGCGCTCCTAACATTTATCCATTTGTTCTATACATTCTTGGGAGTTGTCTAGTCCGTGCTTTGCACTGTGCTAGGAGTTTAGATGGTTTGGGTAAAGAAGGAAACAAGATAGCCGCGTGCCTGACTTCAGGATCTTACAGTCTAGCCCAAGAGAGAGACAATTAAATTGAGGATTAGAATAATACATTCCAGAATAAAGAAAGTATAGTTTTTCTTAGAACAGTAGCATTACTTTTGGGGGTCAGGCTTCCCAGATTGCATAACCTTTGTGCTGAGACTTGAAAAACGAGTGGAGAGTGCTCTGAGCAGGAAGAATGATCTTGTTTAGGTGCTCAAGAGGGAGAGAGACTAATTAAAAGATGGTCAGTATTATTAGGGTGGAAGTGTTGACTTCCAAGTCGCTTAATCTGTCTCTCAGATCTCTTTCATTTGTCCTGGGAGCAGTTTTGGACACAATTGAACACTGGCCTCCTGGCTTCAGTATCTTTTGCTGGCTCCTCTTTTGTCCCCAGCCTCCTATCATTGATGGGCCACAAATTTCAGCTCTTGGATCTCTTCTCTTCATGTCACTTTTCTGGTGCTGTCATCAGTTTCATGGTTTAAGTGCCATCTACTTAGTGACTGCTCCTAACTTTGTATTCTTGCCCTGATCTCTTCCATGAAAATCAGATTCTATTTCAGCTGCCTATTTGACATCTCCCATTTGAAGTCTAATAGACACCTCAAATTTAATGTGTCCAAAACAGAAATCCTGATATTCTCACCAAACCTGCTCCTCCCACTGTCCTCCTCATCTCAGTTAATAGGATGATATCCTTCCATTTGCTCAAGACAGAAACCTTGGACTCCTCCCTTTCTTACTCCACATCTAATTTGTTAGGAAATCCTGTTGACTCCACCTTCAAAATAGATCCAGAGTCAGACCACTTCTTTTTTTTTTTTTTTTTTAAAGAGTTTATTTATTTATTTGATAGAGAGAGTGAGGGAGCACAAGCAGGGGGAACGGGAGAGGGAGAAGCAGGCTCCCCGCCAAGCAGGGAGCCCGATGCGGGGCTCAATCCCAGGACCCTGGGATCATGACCTGAGCCGAAGGCAGACGCTTAACCATCTGAGCCACCCAGGCGCCCCGAGTGAGACCACTTTTCATCACCTTGGAACACAGTCCTGTTTGAACCACCATAATCTCTCACCTGGATTATTGTTGTAGCTTCCTGATTAGTATCCCATCCCCCTTAGAGTCTACTCGCAACAGCTGGAGGACTTCAAAGACCTACATGATCTGCCCCTGTTGCCAATCTGACCTCTTCTACTACTTTCCCCTTGACGTCTTCGTCCATACAGGCTTTATTGTTCCTTAAACATAATAAGTTAGGGCTTTTGCCCTTGTTATTCCTTTTGTCTTCGTTCCTTTGTAGGTTTATTCCCTGATTCTTCATCTTCTCAGAGAGGCCTGTCCTGGCCACTCCATTAAAAATGGAAATACCTGGGGGCGCCTGGGTGGGTCAGTCAGTTAAGCATCTGACTTCTGCTTAGGTCATGATCTCAGGGTCCTGGGATTGGATCCGGCGTCAGGCTCCACGCTCAGCAGAGAGTCTGCTTGCCCTTCTCTCTCTCTCTTTCCCAAATGAATAAAATCTATTTATTTATTTTTTTTTTTTAAAGATTTTGTTTATTTATTTGACAGAGAGAGATACACAGCGAGAGAGAGAACACAAGCAGGGAGGGTGGGAGAGGGAGAAGCAGGCTTCTCGCAGAGCAGGGCGCCCGATGCGGGGCTCGATCCCAGGACTCTGGGATCATGACCTGAGCCGAAGGCAGACGCTTAAAGACTGAGCCACCCAGGCGCCACATGAATAAAATCTTTAAAAATAAATAAATAAATAGCCCCCACTCCTGTTTCCACACTCCCAACTTCTCTACTCTGCTCTGTGTCCTTTTTTTCATAGCACTTGTCTTATTTTAATACTTAGTATTGTCTGTCTCCCCTATTAAAATATAAGCTCTGTAAGTTTCTTTTACACTAATTTCAGTACTCAGAACAGTGCCTCACATATAGTAGGCACTCATTGTTTGCTGGGTGAATGGGTTAATGGTAGTAAGGTAGGTAGGAGCCAAATCTACAAAAGACTTGGAAGCTATGTTCAGGATTTAAAGCTGTCTTAAAGACAGTAGGGGGCTATTGGAGAATATGGAGACCAGTTAGGAGATTGTTGCAGGCAAGAGATGACGCTGATCTAGGTTTACGCAGAACTGTGAGGGATATGAGAGATAGTCTGTCAGGTAGAATTGAATAGGACTTGGTAATTGATTGCATATTGGGGGTGAGGGCAGGGGATGAGGCAAGCCTACCAGGTTCTGGCTCAGCATTTGGTGGACAGTAGTACCATTTACTTAAGACATGGAACACAGCGAGTAGCAGAGGCCTGAAAGGAAAAGAGGAGTTCAGTTGATGACAGGTGAGGTTTGAATTGCTTATGGCTCATCCAAGCGCTGCTATACAGGAGGGAGCTGGGGTGAGTGTCTGGAGTAAAGGGAAATCTACCTACAAGCACAGATTTGGGGTTTGTTAGCATATGGAGACAAAAGTCTGCCGCATCTGCCTCCCCCATTTAGCTTTTATCACACACTGCCTCTGTCTTTTTTTTTTCTAAGATTTTATTTATTTATTTGACAGAGAGAGTGAGCACACACAAGCAGGGGGAGTGGCAGGCAGAGGGAGAGAAGCAGACTTCCTGCTGAGCAGGGAGCCTTATGGGGGCTCGATCCCAGGACCCCGGGATCATGACCCAAGCCAAAGGCAGACGCTTAACCGACTGAGCCACCCAGGCGCCCACACTGCCTCTGTTCTTACTGCACTGTTCCCGTGTAACATTTTATCTTTCTGCTTGGATTATTACATCCCTTTTCAGATGCCCAGGCAGCTTGTAGCCTTCCAGTAGTCCATTATAAAAATGGGTTGTGCCAGGGGCACCTGGGTGGCTCAGTCGGTTACGTGTCTGACTTTGGCTCAGGTCATGATCTCAGTGTTCTGGAATTGAGCTTCCTGCAGTGTCTAGCTCTGCATTCAGTAGGGCGTCTGCTTCTCCCTTTCCTTCTCCCTCTGCCTCTGCCCCTGCCCTTGTTCATGCTCGTGTGCATGCGCACACACATGTGTGCCCACTGTCTCTCAAATAAGTTCTAAAAAGGGGGCGTTGTTCCATTGAAATCTGAACTCCATTGCCTGGCCTCAAGGCCCTCCGCGGTCTGGCTTTACTTTACCCATCTAGCCTTATTTCTTGCTACTGCCTGTTAGATACTCTTGTAACCAACTGTTCCTGCCAGTGTTGTGACCCACGTCTGGAGCACACTCCTCCAGTTCCCGTACTGCCTGTTCAGAGTCTGACTGTCCTCTGCTCTCATCACCTTTTACATGCCTGTGGTTTACACTGCCTCTATCACTCATGTTGGCATATAATGAAGTGCGACAATGTGTATAGAACAGAGGTGAAGAATGCGCAGTCTCAACCCAGACTACCTGCCTTAGATAAGTTACTTAACTTTCCTATGCTTCAGAGTCCCCGTCTGACACTGGGTAGAATAGTAATAACTACTTCTTGGTGTTATGAAAATTAAATACAGTGTTTAGAACAGCTCCTGCTATATAACTGAGTGTAGCGTGTTTAACGATTATTCACGGCATCGCTGTCTCCTTGGCTCATATTTGTACATTTTGTTTCTCAAGCAAGATCGGGAACAGGAAGCCCCTGGGAACTGGAAGACAGTGGGGGCATCGTTGCTTTCACTGCACCCGTCTGTGTCTGTTACAAGCCCATGCGAGGCCTGTACTGTGCCTGATGGGTAAAGTTGAATTGACCTCTACATCCCTCACCCACGGCTTGCCTTTGCTCATCCATTTCCTCTCCTGTTCTAGGTCCAGGAGTCCCGCAGGATGGATCAGATGATGAGGACGAGGAGTGGCCCACCCTGGAGAAGGCTGCCACGATGACAGGGGTGGGCCATCATGCGGAGGTGGTCGTGGACCCTGAGGATGAGCGTGCCATTGAGATGTTCATGAACAAGAACCCTCCTGCCAGGTGGGGCTGGCATGGCCTGGGATGTGGGATGTCCGGTCCCTGTGGCAGCTTTCTGCAGGGAAGCATATGGCCTGGCAATTTTGGTTCCATGCCTTTGGGAAGGGCCTGAGCATAGCTAGTTTTGGGGAACCAACTTGGCAAAATTGGCCCCTCCTTGGTGGGAATGACCCAGACCTCCTGCCCATCTGTCCACCTGTTGTAGAACTGCCCAGGCTTCCCCGGGAAAACAGCTCCAGGGCCTTTTCCCATGCCTCCAGGGCGATCCATCCCATTGGATTTGGTTTTGGCCTGCTTGATTTCCTTAGTGCTAAGCTCGATTTCCTTGGCCAGGTCTCGTTCATACTCTCAGCGTCATTTCAGCCAGGGTTTCTCAGCCTTGGCATTACTGGCATTTTGGGCTGGATAATTCTTTTTTTTATGGAGGCTGTCCTGTGCGGTGGGGGATGTTTAGCATCTGGATGATTTCTATTCCCTGGATACCAGTAGTGATCTTTCCTACAATCGTGATAACCAAACAATGTCTGCAGACAGCAAAATGTTCCCTGGTGGGCAGACTCGCCCCCGGGTAGAAGCACAGTGTAATGCCATGTATCCTAAATGGTAGTTCCAAAACATGTGGGCATTGAAGGTCCTACCATCAAACTCTTAAGCCTGTAGATTCTGACCCAGGGGAGGGGGAGTCTCGGATAAAAGTCCCTCAACTAGTTCATTCTGACCCTGTGATACTTACGTGACAGTGTTTCTAGGCTTTGGGGGGCTAATGCATCTTTCGTTGGCTGATAATACTGAGAATAAGACAGGAAAGCTGAAGGAGGAGTTCTGTGGTTGCTTGTTTGAGAGCACAGAGTGAGGAAATGAGCCCACTGCCCACGCTGATGCCCAGCAGCTGAAGTAGACGTCACAAAGTGTGTTCTGGGCTGGTGTGTTTGTCCTGCCAGAGAGCCCCTCGGGTTCTCACTCAGCACCTCAGAACTCCTTGGTAACACAGCATTTTGACAGGACTGGCCGGATGATTTTCTTGCCTGCAACTACCGAAAACGGGGGTTGCCAGTAGTCTTGAGAAATGACAGCTGACAGCTTCTGAAAGCAAGCCCAGACCCACGTGAACTCAGCGGTCAGAGGCCCATGCAGTTGGGGGCGTGTTACAGGGTACCGTCAAGGACCTGAACTTTAGAACGTGAAAGGCCAGGCTTTAACTCCCACCAAGGCTGTGAGACCTTGGGGGAGTTACTGACCTCTGTGGGTATCAGTTCCTGCGTCTGAACAAGGGCAGCAACGACACCTCTACGGGATGTCGCACAGCCTGTACGAGATAACATCTGCAAAGCCCTACCTCCGTGCCTGGTGTTGAGAAAACAGGAGACGTTTTAAATATACCTTAGCAGCCTCCAAAGACACCATTATTATACCAAAGCCCAATGTAACAGTAATTCTGAACATGATAAGGTTATGTTTGATATACTATGTGTAAGGAACCTGAGAAAAATAACATTGATGTTAGAAATCTTTCCATAAATTTTAATAAATGAAATTGGGGGGAAAGTTTGTGTCATAGTCCCTACTTAATGGCCCCCAGCTACTTGAAATCTTAGAAGGTAACTGAGATGTGTCTGGCCCTCTAGAGAGGTCACACCAGGACTTTGTAACGGGGAGCCCTCCACATATTGCCGGCACATGATAGGTGTGTTTGAAATAGGCAGTGCTTACTGCACACTTGCTGTGTACTAATAGTTCGAGTAACGTACAAACGTTAATTCTTATAATCCTCATGCTAACTTTATGAGCTAGGTACTGTTATTATCCCTGTCTCGAAGACTGAGGCATAGAGAGGCGAAGGAGCATGCCCAGGGTCATACAGGGAGAGGAAAAGCTGGGTTCTGAACCCAGGCCGACTGACTTCAGAGTTCAGGTTCTTCACCTCCCTACAGCTGTCAGCTTTGTCCCAGACTGAATGACTTTTGGGTCCTCTGCACCCTGCAGGGATTCTGCAGTGGTTGGTAGGGCCCAGGGAGGCTGGGGCCACACATCCCAGCGGGATCACAGATGTACTGGAGTTCACAAGGGGCTGCGCAGGCTGCCTAAAGCCTCTTGGACTGACCACAGCCCTCTCTCCTTCCCTCCCGCACCTCCCTTACTTGTAGGCGTACCCTGGCTGACATCATCATGGAGAAGCTGACCGAGAAGCAGACGGAAGTTGAGACGGTTATGTCAGAGGTGTCAGGCTTTCCCATGCCGCAGCTGGACCCCCGGGTTCTGGAGGTCTACAGGGGGGTCCGGGAGGTGAGGGCCGAGAGGAGAGCCATGATGGAATACCCTCCTAGGGGCTGTGGGCTCCCATGTAAGGCTTTCTCTCCTCACACAAATGAGGCACAGTGGCCAAGAGCAGACTTAAGAGCCCGAGTGTGTGGGCTCAGATTCCTGCTCTGCCACTCACGTGTTTGGTGGCCTTGGGGAAGGTTCCTTCACCCTGGTCTTCCTCTCCCCAGCTGGAAAATGAGGGTGCTAAGAGCACATCCTTACAGGGTCCTTGTGAGCATTAAGTGAGCTAAGCCATGAAAACCACAGAGACGAACCTGGCACAGGGCGCACGGCTTCCGTGTCATTGGCAGTGCTGATTCTGCACCCTCGTCCCCAGGTGTTGTCCAAGTACCGCAGTGGGAAGCTGCCCAAGGCCTTCAAGATCATCCCTGCGCTCTCCAACTGGGAGCAGATCCTCTACGTCACGGAGCCCGAGGCCTGGACTGCAGCCGCCATGTACCAAGCCACGAGGTAGAGACTGGGGGTTGGGGGGGGACAGGCTTTCCCTGCCGTTGTCATTACATTTTAGTCTTGCCCCAGAGCTCTAGCTGGAGCTTCTTTTTAGATCACTGTTTTCCCAGCTTTCCGGTTTCATGTCTCGGGGCCAGGACCCCGTTGAGACTCCACTGTGATAAGTTTCCAGAAGCGGGGCTCATAACTATTAGGGGACAACCCCTGGTGTGTCAGAGGGGCTCCTGAAGTCTGTGGCTCCCCAGGCACGCTTGGGTCCCTCGTAACAGCAGGGTAGAGAGAACCCGTGCTGGGGAAGGAAGGGGGATAGCACAGAGTTCTGGCTGTCCCTAGGACAGTGCTCACTCTGTTTGGGTGCACCTTGTACCCCTCCTGTGCCCTCTCTCATCCGACTCAGGTGTCGGGTGCACACAGCTGACTCCCACACACCCCTCACACCTCGTGTGCACCATCCACGGTGATATTTAGAGCGCCAGAGCCAGGCTCTTGAGTGACCTGGATCTCCCCCATATCCTTCCTCTTCCCGGCACCCCCCCCAAAAAAAACCCTAGGATTTTCGCCTCTAACCTCAAGGAACGCATGGCTCAGCGCTTCTACAACCTTGTCCTGCTCCCCCGGGTACGAGACGACATCGCTGAGTACAAACGACTCAACTTCCACCTCTACATGGCACTCAAGAAGGCCCTGTTCAAGCCTGGAGCCTGGTTTAAAGGTGGGAGCCCAGGAGGCTGCAGAGAGGGAGGGGCTGGAGCTCCTGCAGGTGAAAACAACAATCTGGACTTGGGAGATGACTGTATCTGCTCTAGCGCCTTTCTCTCACCCCGGACTCAAGGTGACCGCCCCTCTGACCCTCCCCAGGGATCCTGATCCCACTGTGCGAGTCTGGCAGCTGTACCCTGCGGGAAGCCATCATTGTGGGTAGCATCATCACCAAATGCTCCATCCCTGTGTTGCACTCCAGGTAGTGTTGGTGGGTGTGGAGGACAGTCAGTCAGGAGATACCCTGACAGGAGAATCCCAGGATTGGGGAGGGGAGGGGGGGGCGGACAGAGTGGAGAAGGAGCTGGAACCGCGCTGGATCTCTGGCTTGTTTATGCTCCTGAGCATGTTGCTGCTCCACTAGAATGTAAGTTCCCCCAAAACAGGAGCCCAGTGCTTGGCACATGGCAGGTGCTCAGTAAATAGTTGAGTGAATGAATGAATGAATGAATGGATGAGGAACGTGGGAAGAGAGCGTTAGGGGTGGAGATCTTCAGATACTCGAATCTATTCTAGCCAGATACTGAGACAAGGGGCTGAGTGAGAGGTGGGGACTTGGGGCACATCTGCGTAGAGCTGGTAGCTGGGGCCGAGGGGGTGTCAGATTGGGTAGGTGAGAAGAAGGCCTGAGATGGCCCCCTTAGGAATAGCACAGTGCAGGGGCCAGCGGAGGTGGAGAGGGGAAGGAGGGACAGGAGAGGGCGGATCTTCCCTCCAGCATCTCCTTCCCCACCAGCGCGGCCATGCTGAAAATTGCCGAGATGGAATACAGCGGTGCTAACAGCATCTTCCTGCGACTGTTGCTGGATAAGAAGTATGCGCTGCCCTACCGCGTGCTGGACGCCCTGGTCTTCCACTTCCTGGGCTTCCGGACGGAGAGGCGCCAACTGCCTGTGCTCTGGCACCAGTGCCTCCTGACTTTGGTCCAGCGCTACAAGGCAGACCTGGCCGCAGACCAGAAAGAGGCCCTCTTGGAACTGCTGCGGCTGCAGCCCCATCCACAGCTGGCCCCCGAGATCAGGCGTGAGCTTCAGAGCGCTGTCCCCCGAGATGTGGAAGACGTGCCTGTCGCCATGGAGTGAGAAGAGTGATTTGCCCTGGTCTGAGGGGCATGAGGGGACCCCAGGACTCCCTGTTGGTGACACGGGGCTTTTACAGCGGAAGTCGGGACAGATCGGGACGGTGAGAGAGGTCACAGGCATCTGTGACTCCCGATACCTGACAGGGAGGACTGGAGGATCTGGCTGGCTCCCTCTTCCATTCCACGTCTTCGTCCCTATTCCGTTCTGAGACCTGACCTGAGGTGCCCCACGCCAGTGTTCCCACTCCCTGGCTGGGGCTTGGAATAGGTTCTTTCTCTCAGGCTGTTGTGTTCACGTCACTGCGATGTGGAAAAAAAACCAAAGGCAGGTATTTATTGAACTTCTGTGTTTTGATGTGATCAATGGAGATCTTTTTGCTTTCCCTCTTTAGCTGGAGAGAAGCTCTTCCCTGTTCCTATCTAGGAGTGGATTCTTAACAGTTTACAGAGGATACTCCCCCACCCCACCCCACCCCCGCCGCCCCCTGCCTTATTCTGTAAGTTTGTGTCTCCAGGTAGAGCCTCCATAGAGGCAGAGGCTACTTTGGGGGAATGCCAGCGACCAGGAGGTGGTTCAGAAGATGGTCCTGTCTCAGTTGTGTGTGGACTGCTACAGGAGAAAGTCCCTAGAGAAAACTGGAGCTGCAGAGAATAATAAGGTCAGGCCCTGGAATGAGTAGATCGGGAGTCACCACTAGACAGGTTTCCTAACTTTCTTGGCTACTTAAAGCTTTAGACCAGGGGTTGGCAAACTAGAATCATATGCTGGTTTTCTTACAGCCCATGAGCTAATTGTGATTTTTACATTTTTTAAATGGCTGGGGAAAAAATTAACAGTATTTTGTGATAGGTGAAATTTATATGAAATTGATTTCAGTGTCCATAAGTAAAGTGTGTTGGGACATAGCCATCCCTATCCATTTGTATTTTTATGGCTGGGCTGCTTTCATGCTACAGCAGCAGAGTTGAGTAAGGTTGGACCTTGAATAGTGCAGGGATTAGGGGTGGTAACCCCCTCACGTAGCCAAAAATCTGTGTATAAAACTTTTGACTCCACAAACATAACTACCAGTAGCCTAGTGTTGACTGGAAGCCTTACTGATAATACAGTCCGTTCACACATTGTGTAAGTTACGTGTCATCCGTACAGTATTCCTGCTTACCATTACCATAAGTGTATGCATCTATTGAAAAAAATCTGCCTATAAGTGGACCTGCCCAATTCAAATCATGTTGTTCAAGGGCCAGCTGTACAATCGTTCTAGAACCCTTCTTGTTTGCTTTTGGTGAGTTCATTCCAACCCAGTTTATATATTTGGGGAGAAACCGATCACGAATTTCACATTTCTCTGCACATTTGTCTTTGAGAAACGACGTGAAACTTGCCCAGCTGCGGCAAGCCAGGTAGTACAGACTGCACAGGCCTCAAACACCAGCACTGCCTCAGTTTACCTTGTGTGGGGAACCACACCCACACCTGGTGTCATAGCTTGCCTTCCACAGCCTTCTAACCTCTGCTTCCACACACACACACACACACACACACACTTCAGGTCTTTTTCAAGATAAAGGGCCATATTGTAGTATATAGGTTCCTTAACCATTTAAAGTAAAAACTAGGCTATCCACTTCATTTCCTTCTTAAAAAAAATGTGTCATTCATTAAGTTTTTGAGTATTGTGCCTCAAGCCTGTTTTCCCATGAGCCCTGTGGTTTTTATTGTGCAATTTTGCATGGTGCAGTGAGTTTTAGGAATGCGTACATCCCATTGTAATGCAGAACTGACTATATCTGGGGCAGAAACCAAATGGCCCACAGAGCCTAAAATATTTACTCTCTGGCCCTTTACAGAAATGGTCTGTGAGAACCCCTGCATCATGACCCTTGACTTCTGTTCTGCTTACATCGTGCATTCTAGAAGCAGCTTTTCCCCATGCCAGCATCCAACCCAAGAAGCCAAAGCCAGGTTTATTCCAGAATCTTTATTAAGGTAGCATGATGGTCCTGGGCCACCAGCCTGGACCTTGTGGCCTTAGGAAAGACCTGTGTCAACAGGGCTTGCCTCCCTCTCCAGACAGGGGCTCAGTCACCTCCAGTTTATCCCTGCTCCATCCCTCACCCCCAGAGGATGGGGCAGAGGGCCAGAGGGAGAGGAGGGCATGGCCCCACTCCAGGCTGTAGCAGCTCCTCAGCCACAAAGATCCTCTAGCCAGTAGCAGAGGGGAGGGATGCAGCAACCACCAGGGTTACCACCACTTGTGGGGTAGATGGGCCCCACCACACCCTCTTACAGTTGTCCTCAAAACAATTAATAAATTAAAACCACCTCTTCCTTCAGCACTGATCCCCCTCAATCATACAGGAGAAGCTGAGCGGCAAGCAAAGCAAGGAGGAATTGGTTGGTTCTGCCCCTCTGACAGAGGCCTGGGCCGGCCCTCTGGGAGCAGCTGTGAGCGTGGATTATGCAGGGGCCTCCAAAGAATGTCAAGAGGAGCTCTCCAGACTGTTTCCCCTCACACATGTCTATCAGAATATCTGAAACTTCTTCAGAAAGACCCCAGTCCAAATGCAAGAACTCTGGAAGGTGCAACACCTTTATAAGGCACTAGGGGCATGATGGCATCTGAGAACGTGAGAGCCCCAGATATAAGGGGGCCTCAAAAAGGAATACT
Source organism: Mirounga angustirostris (assembly GCF_029215605.1). Taxonomy (NCBI): domain Eukaryota; kingdom Metazoa; phylum Chordata; class Mammalia; order Carnivora; family Phocidae; genus Mirounga; species Mirounga angustirostris. The sequence goes on from NW_026991716.1 coordinate 38,144,607, forward strand.
GGTACATGTATTTTACCTACTTCAATTTCATTTCTGACCAGCCTGGCCCACCGCCAGCTAGGATCAGGGAAGGAGCAGAGCTGGTCAGATACAGAGAAAAAGAGGAGCCTGGCTGGCCACCCAAACATGGCTGGCTGGCCAGGCCCCTTAGTGCACGCTGCAGGGATAGGTAGGGCCTGACCCCTTCTGCTTTGCAAGGGGTGAATAGGAAGGAGCCCCCTCAGGCTTCAGATGTGGCGTGGTTCGTTCCTGCAGGCAGGGAGGGGGGGTGGCAGTGTCCCCTCCTCTGCTGCCAATGGCCACTGGAGGGGGCCTCTCCGGGGCTACAGGTGGATGGCTGTGACATCTGTGGGAGTGCTGGTCTGGCTGGGCCCCTGGCTACTGGAGCCCCTGGGGGCTTTGGGCACCGGGCTGGGGGAGGTCGCGGCTTCTCTGAGGCTCTCCCTGAGGGCAGCTTCGATCTGCTCCTGACAGGCCCGCAGGCAGTCCTGCAAACGGGGAACGGTGAGTAGTGACTGCTGGGTGGGATGGCAGAAGGTCCCCTTTGGGACTAAGGGTCCACTTCCCACAGCATCTGATGGCAGATGCGGGGGAAGGACACCTTCCAGCACACAGGGAAGTCTAGGGAGGTTAGGCCACAGCCCAGCCCCAGGAATCAGCCTTCAGTTCTAAGAAACTGCCAAGAGGATGTGGCAAGGGGGTGTGAGAGCAGCCCTGCGTGTGACAGCAGATCTTCCACCCCCACTCCTGCATACCATTTGGCAAGAAAAGGGCACCCAGGGACAGTGCCTTCAACCCACCCAAGACACCTGCTCTTCCCCAGACCAAGGCAGGAGATAAAAGGCCACACGAGCCCCAAAGGTGGGGCTCCTGAAACCAGGAGCAGGGACTAGGTTAGGGATGCACGCCTCCCTCTGCTGGGGGCTCAGGGAATAGCACTGCTTCAGGAACTGCTGAGCCACCGTGGCGCCCCGGGGGCCTCCCCTGGCCGGCACTCACCACCTCAGTGCCTGTGATCCCTGCCAGCAGCTCTGTGAGCTCGTCCCCAGACGTGGAACACGCACCCAGGCCTTGCACTGCAGCCCCAATGCTGCCCGTGGCGATCATGGATGGCGGGTACATGGCGAAGGTGTAATCTTGGAAAGAGGGAGGCAAGCATGAGGCAAAGGCTTAGTGTGGACTTCCTATGGCTCAGAAAAGTGTCAGGCAGCGTGAACAGGGCAGGAAACTCCCTGCAGTGAGCGCTAGAAGAGCAGTAACGGAGGAGGGCAGGAAAGGGCCGCTTTCCTAGAGGGCACCAGGGTAGACCGCAAACTCCCACGGGTCCATCAGGTCCAGGGGGGTTGGGAAGTGAGCCTGACCAGGGACCAGGGAGTGAATGAGGCTCTTCCTGATGTGGAAACAAAACCAGGGTCAAGAAGACCTTGGTTCTGCTCCCAGCTTCATCACTGAGACCTTGAGCAAGTCACTTCTCTCTCAGCCCCTATTAAATACTGGGGGGTCTCTCAAATCCCATACAGCTCTGATTATGTTCTGCTGCCTTTTCTGGGTCCCCTAGTCTCAAGAGGGGATGGAATATTCACAAATCTTGAGAAGAATACAAACCACAGTCCGGTTACGTGCCACCCTTCCGAGGCTTCGGAATTTCCTCATTTGGCAAAAAATCTTACCTGTAGCACAGAGGGCCAAAAAGGTCTGGGCATGTTTTTTGACCAAGGCTTGTCGGTCCCGGGGCAGAGAGAGCCGGTGCAGAATCAGGGCCAGGAAATCATGGGCAATCACTGCTGCCAGGTCCCACTTGAGCTTCCCCAAGACCAGCACCTCCCAGTCCTGGAGGTTGGGAAAGAGGGTGGAGTCAGTGGCTGAGGAGGGAAGGGTAGGGAGTAAAGCAGAAGTCTCACAGGGAAGGAAGCCCATCAAACTTGAAGGTCAAGACCCCAGTTCTGCTTCTGGGTGTACAGACTTGGTGCTGTGGAATGGGGGGGTCCAGGGCACAGAAGAACTAGGGGAGTTGGCTTTGGGCACCTACTGTTCGCTTACTAAGTGCCAAAACTACATGTTTGATAGAAACAGTCTCTTTCGATCCTGTTTGGTTAGCTTTCGGGGGCCAACAATGCAGGTCTTCTGACCTCATGCAGGGCTCTGGGCACTTCCCCAGCCAGGGCTGAAAAGACTACAGCAAATACCACCGACAGCATCATAACCTTGAGCCTCCTCGGAGGTGAAGCAGAAAGACTCCGAAATCCCAGGGACTTGAGAAAGGGCAGACCACCACTAGCCTCTCCTCCAATTCTGCATCCCAGCCAAGTCCACACCCCTTGAAGAAACCAGAATGAACGTGAGGCCACGCCTTTTGTGACACAGCCACTGAACCAAGCCTGAGGTTCCTCAAAGGGGAGGTTACCCAACCCAACCCAACCCACATCCCGTTGGTGGGACACTGCGGGGGGGGAAGGGGGTCTGAGATGTAGCACCCCATTCCACCCTTTTTACCTGGAACCACAGTGGCTAGTGTCATTTAAGTCTCAGGAAGCCAAGGGGAGGCCAAGCCAGAAAGGATGGGTCCAGATGATCCCTGAGGGACCAAACCCTGTCTTCGCCTGCTTACACCTACATACCACTGCTAGGTCCTGGAGGGAGGCTGGGGGCCCCACCCCAATCCACTCGTCTGGGGTTCCTAGTCCCGGCCCCATTTCTGAGTTGCACGCATGAGGATTTCTTCATTGTTTTATCTCAGGAAGGAACTCATGGGTTTGGCCCCTTACTGAGGCAGAAATGGCAACCCCGCCCAACCTCTTCTAGGTCCCCGGTCACAGCTGTCCCTCTCCTGGCCCCCGCCTAAGTGTCATCCTCCCCAATCAGCCCCAAGCCTCTCACAGGGCCCTACAGAAAAGAGGCTGGGCAGAGAAGCCAGCATTCTACTCATGCTTGTCCCAGTGCTCCAGTTTCTAACTCAGAAGTGAACAGAAAGCACCTAGCCTCCAAGGAACCATGTGGAAGGCAACTTGGAGTGGGGCTCTCCCTGTGGGGAGGCAGGGGGTCCCATGTGAGGGAAGGCAGCCACCTTACCCGGTATCCGGGCAACTCCTGAAAATCTCCGCCCTCGCTTGGTGGACAACACACCCCTGGGAGTTATTAGTGGCAGTGGCTTGGCAGCTTCCACATCTGTAGGCTTCAAGGCCCCCTGGGCTAGCCAGAAGACCCAGACCCTCCTCATCCGCTTCAGGGCAGTGCTTCCCCCTCCTTCTCTGGGCCTCCACTGGGCCTCTCTGCTGCACAAGGATTTGGACCGACTGGAGTTCTCTGCAGTCCCTTCCAACTCTGACCTTCTAGGAAGGCATCTGCACACTCCACCCCCAGCTCAGGCAGAGGGAGTGGAGGAAGAGTCCTTGTGGCCTGTTCGGAAAAACTCCCCTCACACAAAGGCGCACACACCGTGCCAGTCTTTTCACAAAAAGGAAGTCCCCTTCTACCTTCCAGCCCAAGCCCCTCCAAAAACATCTCGCTCGCTGGCCCTGGAAACCGGCTCCACCTTCAGACTGGCCAAGAACTACCAGATTCATCACAAAGAGCTGTGGGGCCTCCCGGATTCCCAACTCCGGCCTCCTACTCCCATCTCTGAGAGCGACTTGGCAGGAAGAGGAATCCTGTTCCTCGACAAGCAGCAGTCGGGGGGCCCCCAGTACCCTGGCTTCTTGGCCAGCCAATCACAGCAGCTTGCATGCTGCCCTCCTCCCAGGAGATGGGGCCCAGAGACTCCTCTCAGGGTCAGGAGAAGACTTGGCCGGGCCGTAGAGCAAGGTGGAGGAAGGTGCCAGCTCACCCATCCTCTCCCCCTGGCCCCCCCAGGAGATGATCTGCCTGCCCTAAATAACCTCTCCCAGATCCAAGCAGCTCCCCCACCCTCCTTTCCAGGCTCAATGGGGAGAGCCTTGACTCTCTTGCCTTGCCTCAGGAAGAGCCCAGCCCAAGTTCCCAGCAAGAGGCCCAGGGAGCCACTTCCCAAACCACAGGAGTGACAGAAGCTCCCCACAGGGTTATGAAAGACCTCGGGCCCGAGTGGGTGGGCCCGGGGAGGGGGCAGCATGATCACATCGGAAGCAGCTGCAGCTCAGCTCCCCGGCTGTCCCTCAGCTCTGGCCTTTGACTGAGGGGGAAAGGGAGAGGTGACTCCACCAGGCCTGAAGCAGCTGCTCAAGTTCCTCAGAACGAGGACAAGAAAGGAGCTATCTCTTCTGGGATATAAAAGGAAGGAAACAAGGTGGGATGACAACTCCTTGGCCCTTCCTGAGAGCAATCAGGGCCTGGCTTTAATCGCCTCTGCGAGGCTTTTTAATCACAAAGTCCACACTGGGACAAAGACTCAACCAAGGCAGCCCCCTCCCCCACATGAAGCACATTCCACTCCCCCACTCCAGTGGGGGTGTGCAGGCATGTCCTTTTGCTGCCAATAAATAACTCATGGTGGCTGTGTAAACCCAGAGGCAAAGTACTAGTGAGTATAGACATGCAGTTTGACTTGTTGCTATCTGGGGGAAAGACCAGGAAGAAATGGCACCCCCTGGAGGTTAGGAGAAGGGGATTCGATTCGTGCTGGCAGCTCGAGCCTGGGCTGGGGCTACCCTGACTGTCCCACCGCGGTGCCCCACCTTTTGCCCCCAAAAATAAGCTGCCGCTACCCTCCCCAGGGGCAGAAAGCCTCTGAAGTCTTGGCTTTCCTCTTCCTGGTAAGTGAGGAGGTATTATTGTGTCGGGGGTGGGGAGACTTATGCACGCACCCGCAGCTGGCGGGGAGAGACAGAGTGGTCGGTGTAGATGCACAGTTTTTCGATGGTCAGGGGCGTAGTCTCGCGCAGCTTGGAGGCCAGCAGCATGCAGACCGCACCCAGGAGCTGCAACTGCGCCTTTCGGGTGGGGACGCAGGACAGGTAGCGATCCAGGTAGTTCATGGCCAGGGGGAAGACTTCCTCCTCACAGCGCTGCTCCTCACAGACCTGGGGGAGGGCGCACAGTCACTTCTGGGGCGGGGGCATGGGAAACGCTGCAGCACTAAAGGACGGGGGCGGGGGGGCGCTGAAGGGAAATGGATGGGGATCGAAAACATGGGAGGGGGGATAAGTGTACCTTCGGTGACAAGGACTAACATACGGAGGAGGATGCGCCTTCCCCAAGGAGACGCCCCCCACGTCCTCTGAGTTGCCTGCCTCCTTTCCCCCTCCTCTGGGGGGGTGGGGGGGGTACACCAGAGGCTCCCTTCCTTAAGAAGGATTCCAAACTGAGATTGCCCTCCTCCATGGCGAGGAGGGGGTTGGGGAAACGGAAGAGTTACCCACGGTAGCCGGAGAACTGGGACCTTACCCCCATTACCACCACCCACTGCACACACCCAAAGGGAAGGGAAGGGAGGAGACTCCAGCCGCTGCCTCCCGCACTTTTCATTTCCCTGACTGCCGGAACAGCGCGCGCGCCACCCCCACCGTCTTCCCCGCCAGAACCCCGCGACAGACACAGGAACCGACTCTGGGGCGGGGGCGGCCGAGCCCAGGGTTTTCCAGGCGCGCTCTCCTGAGAAATCCGAGCGGGGGAGGGAGGCAGGAGACGCTGAGAGAAGCCGGAGGGGAGAGGGTTGCCCTGGTCCCGCTTTCCCGGCCCGAAGAGAGGGCTACTGAGGGTGCCAAACGACCGGCAGTCAGAGTTAGGGCTGGGGAAGGGAAAGGGAAAGGGACACCACGGAGGCAGTCGGCTGGCTAGGGTGCCCGAGTGAAAGGCCAGGCCCCGGGGATCGGAGCCACCAAAGCATCTTGCTGATTGCTGTTGGGACCAGGATGTCCCGACAGGGCGGCCCGGGGATGTCCGGAGCCGGGCGGCGGGGGAGGGGAGACCCTTCCGGGCGATACCTCCAGCATCCAGTACGCCAGCACCTTCCGCATGTGCGGCTTGATCTCCCTCTGCACACATTGGAAGTAGGAGGCGCGGGGCACGTAGCGCTCCTCCAGGCGGAGCAAGCTCTGCAGGACACGCTGGTCCCCCAGCAGTCGCGGGTCCGGCCCGGCCCGGGGCGCGTGCCGGGTGCCCTCGCAGCACAGCAGCTCCATACTCGGGCAGCGCACGGGCGGGCGGGAGCTCGGGCTCGCGAGCCAGAACGCAGGCGGCGGTCGGGAGAGCGCGGGGCGCGGGTCTGGTGCTGGCGCTGGCACTGCGCGGCCGAGCCCCAGCCCGCCCGCGCCGGCGCGCGCGCCGCTTCCCTGACAGGCGCCCCGCCCCTCGCGACGATGTAGCAACCGTGGAATGCTCGAGCGGCGCAACGCACAAGGGGCGGGGCCGCCGGAGCCCCAGACGGAAAGGGCTGGCTGGCCGCCCCCTCCCCCCAGGCGGCCGCATTGGTCGGCGGGGCGCGGGCCGGCCGGCTTCCGGCGCTCGCGGCCCTTCTGAGCCCCGGGTGGAGAGGAGCTTCTTGGAGGTGGGCCTCTTCCCCCACCGACCAGCCCTCCCCTTTTGCTTCTCTGACTCTAGCCGCCCAGGAAAGAGCTTTCTTCCAAAGGGTTGCTCATTCATTCGTCAGACCCTGCTTCACCCCCTGAAGGCTCGGGGGAATAGGAATGATAGTAAGCTAGCCACTTCTTCACGCACACCGATCTGAGCACTTAACGTGTAACAACTTACTAAAAATCCTCACGCAAACTCTACGAGTCAGGTAGGAGACTCATTTCGCAGATGACGAAACTGAAGCACAGTGAGCGTCACAATCAGAGAGTCTGTGGCAGAGCTGGGACTGGGAAGCTGAAGTCTGGCTCCAGAATCCGTGCCCTGCGCCACAGCCAGGGAAACTGCGGTCCCCAGCCCGGCAAAATTGGCATTGCCTGCGCGCTGGTTAGAAATGGCCCACCCCGACCGGCGGGGTCCAAATCTGCATTTCAACAAAATCCCTGGGGATCCCTGTGCGCACAGTTTAAGTGTGAGAAGGACTGGTTTAAATCTGCATATTACAGAAATACAACAGGGCGGAAAGGCCGTGGATTCAAGGCCTCACCTTGTCATTAAGTTGGCTGGGTGGCCTTGGACAAGCCCTGAAGTCGGCCTTAGTTTCTGTTTGAGGAAAACATGGGCGGAGAAACTAGATCCTCTGAGAAGGGAGTTCCTGGCCCCGACTCTATGAAATCTTCCAGTTGCCATTTCTCCACTTCCCAAACTTTGGGTTACTTCTCAGTTTCCCCAAAGCTGGATTCTATGTGACCAAGAGGCTGACCACAGGCCTCCCGCAAAGCTCCAAATGGGAGAAGGCCTGAGGAGATCCCTGCCTCTCCTGGGGTCCTCCCCAGGAAGGAGCCACTAAAGAAGTGAGTTGTTAGAGAAATGAGTTACAGAAGAGGCAAGTTTTACGCCAAGCATTTTTCTCAATGAATTGTTTTTTGGTTTTGGGGTTTTTTTTTTTCAGTTTTTTTTCTTTCTTTTTAAGTGACCTCTATCCCCAAGGTGGGGCTCAAACTCACGACCCCAAGATCTAGAGTCTCGCATGCTCTTCTGACAGAGCCAGTTACATACCCCTGTTCTTTTTTATATAATACATTTTACTATCATTTTCATATCATAGGAATATTCATTTACACTACAGAAAACTTAATATGTAGAAGCCACAAGAAAAAGGAAATAACTACCTACAATTTCACCATCCAGAGACAACCCTTTAAAATGTCAGTGTTTATCTTTCTTTTTTTTTTTTTTTAAAGATTTTATTTATTTATTCGAGGCAGAGAGAATGAGAGACAGCATGAGAGGGAGGAGGGTCAGAGGGAGAAGCAGACTCCCTGCCGAGTAGGGAGCCCGATGCGGGACTCGATCCCGGGACTCCAGGATCATGACCTGAGCCGAAGGCAGTCGCTTAACCAACTGAGCCACCCAGGCGCCCGGTGTTTATCTTTCTACAATTGTTCAATGAATAAACACATATTTTTAGGAATAAGATTGCAAGCTGTTTTGTAAGCTTTTCTTTTTCACTAAAAAATACTGTTAATACTTTTTCCATGTCATTATATATTCTACATTTTTAATGGCTACGTAGTATGCCTTTGGTTAATGTATTAAAATATATTTTATCAGAGCTGTATTGTTGGAAATTTAAGTTGTTTCTAGTTCTTCCCTACTAGAAACAATACTGTAAAATATTTTTGTCATAATATCTTTGTGCACACTCATGATTAATTTCTAGAAGTGAATTAATTTCTAGAAGTGGAATTTCTCAATGTAAGGTTATGAAACATTCTAAGGCTTTTGATACAGTTCTTATTACCAAATTTCCCTGATAAGAAGCTGAATTGAGGGGCGCCTGGGTGGCTCAGTTGGTTAAGTGTCTGTCTTTGGCTCAGGTCATGATCCCAGGGTCCTGGGATCGCCCCGGACTCTCTGCTCCTTGGGGAGTCTGCTTCTCCCTCTGCCTGCTGCTTCCCCTGCTTGTGCTCGCTCTCTGTCAAAAATATAAATAAAATCTTAAAAAAAAAAATCTGAACTGATCTAATGAACAAACATTAGAAAATTTGAAAGAGGCGCCTGGGTGGCTCAGTTGGTTAAGCGACTGCCTTCGGCTCAGGTCATGATCCTGGAGTCCTGGGATCGAGTCCCACATCGGGCTCCCTGCTCAGCAGGGAGTCTGCTTCTCCCTCTGACCCTCCCCCCTCTCATGCTCTCTCTATCTCATTCTCTCTCTCAAATAAATAAATAAAATTTAAAAAAGAAAAAGAAAAAAACACTACCAACTGGAGAGATGAAAATAGTATATCAGTAATTATATATATTTTTAATTCAAGAGCACTTGTATCAACATGTATGTATGCCATGCGCCTTATCTGATCTTGTAAGTCCTTTACTCCTGTCTTCAAAAATACAAACATGCAGTTGCTTTAGCTAATCATTTCAATGCACTCTTTCATGAAAGAGAACACTAAATTTAAAATTATAAAGATTGGGTATGAAGTTCTGGGGAGGCAAAGGTGTGGAAGTGTAAGAGGCTTTTAGGGTGCAGGAGGACTAAAAAATGTAGCTTTTGGGGGCCCCTGGGTGGCTCGGTTAAGCGGCTGCCTTCGGCTCAGGTCATGATCCCAGGGTCCTGGGATCAAGTCCCGCATTGAGCCCCACAAGGGGCTCCGTGCTCGGCGGGGAGCTTACTTCTCCCTCTTCTTCTGCCTGCTTCTCCCTCCTTGTGCTCTCTCTGTGTCAAATTAAATAAATAAAATCTTTAAAAAAAAAATGTAGCGTTTGAAGTACAGAACCAGAAACTAGATCTGTCTGAAGGAAGGTGTTTCTTTACTTTCAGAATTATTGAGTAGGACTGTTGAGATAAGAAAACTGTATCTTTGATGAGAGAGTAAATCACCATTATTTCATATCTTAAAGTTTTTTTCTAGTCTTACTGAGATATAATGACATATACCTGTTAGAGTAATTTAAGGTAGACAGCATAATGATTTGATATATGTATATGTTGCAAAATGACTACCACAATCAGTTAACAACTATCACCTCACATAGTTACAGTTTCTTCTCTTCTGATGAGAACTTTTAAGAACTACTCTTAGCAACCTTCAAATATACAGTACAGTAGTTAACTGTAGTCACCATGTTGTGCATTATATCTCCAGAACTTATCTACCTTATAACTAAAAATTTGTACCTTTTGACCACCTTCACCATTTCCCCTACCTTCCACACCTCCCCACCCCCCTGCCTCTGACAAGCAACAATCTGTTTTCTGTACCTGAGTTTGGTTTTCATAGATTCCACGTAAAAGTGAGATCATATAATACTTGTCTTTCTCTGACTTATTTCACTTAACATAATGCCCTCAAGGTCTGTCAGTGTTGTCATAAATGGCAGAATTTTTTTCTTTTTAATGGCTGAATAATCTTTCACTGTATATGTATGCCACATTTTTTATGGAGAAAAAACTGGACAGATGAAAAGTGGAATATTAGTAAAAATATTTTGACATATTAGACATCTACATGTCTTATATAAATGAATTACCTATTTATGTCCTTTGCCCATTCTTTTATATGAATTTTTTCTTATTGATTTATAAGTGCTCATTACATGTGAAGAATATTTACCCCTTTTCATTATTTATTCTTTGTCATATATGTTGCAAATTTTTTTTTTTTTTTAGTTCATTGCTTGCCTTTCACTTTTGGTTCATGGGAGATTTCTTTTTTCTAACAAATAAAAGTTTTTTATTTTACATAGCCTTATCTACTGATATTTTCTATAATGACTTCTGCCTTGCCCACCTTAAAATTATAAAAGCACTACAAGAAAATGTAGGAAATATTTACAGATGAATGTTTTTTATCACCTAAGGAACTTGTTGAAAATGCAGGTTTCTGGGCCCTGCCTCAGGGCTTTTCATTCTTCAAGTCTGTCATGAGGCCCCCCAAATCTGCATTTTCATGAGTATATAAAGTTGGGTGGTTTTTTTTTCATGTATATATTGTTACTTACCTTTATTCCCCTTATATTAAGTGGGGTTCTAGCCTTACTTTTCCCAAATTATCACCCAAAGTTCCCATGGCACTGATTTAACAATCTGTTCTTTCTTTCTCACTCTCTTCTCTGCAATAAGCATCCCTTGGCCTGGTTCTTGCACTTCAGACTATGCCTTATTTTTGGCATTCACGGCCAAAGACTTTCACTGGGAATTGGCCCTCAGAATTCTTGCAGCTTTTGTCTATGGAAATTCACTTTAGGGCGCCTGGGTGGCTCCATTGGTTAATCAAATGCCTTCGGCTCAGGTCATGATTCCGGGGTCCTGGGATCTAGTCCCACATCGGGCTCCCCCTGCTCTGTGAGGAGCCTGCTTCTCCCTCTCCCTCTGCCTGCCACTCCCCCTGCTTGTGCTCGCTCTCTCTCTCTCTGTCAAGTAAATAAAATCTTTAAAAGAAGAAGAAATTCACCAGGTCTTTAGCCCAATATCAAGCATAAAAGTGTTTCAGAAAAACACTAAAAGCTCATCCAGTGTGAAATAACCATGGTCCCTTCACTTCCAAAAGAACTGGCCTTCAACTACAACAAGAGGTATGTAAGTTAGCACGAAAAACTCCAGTTAGACAATGATATGAGACACAGAAAACAGAATCTTCTTCTCTACAGACCTCTAAAATCATGGCAGGACCTCTCACTGCCCTCCCCATCTCTTCATTCCCCCTTCCACCACTAGTCAGCCCATTAATCCTCTCTGCTTGCCCTTTCTTTTCTTTCTTTCTTTCTTTCTTTCTTTCTTTCTTTCTTTCTTTTTTCTTTCTTCTTTCTTTCTCTCTTTCTTTTTTAAGATTTTATTTATTTATTTGAGAGAGAGACAGAGAGAGAACGAGCGGGGGGATGGGTAGAGGGAGAGGGACAAGCAGACTCCTTGCTGAGCATGGAGCCTGATGCGGGGCTCAATCCCAGAACCCTGAGACTGTGACCTGAGCCAAAGTCAGACGCTTAGCCAACAGCCACCCAGGTGCCCCTGCTCCAATTCTTTATTCATCCTTCGACTCAGATCCAACCTCCTCCAAGAAGCCTCCCTAGGACAATCCAACTACAGGAACCAATCCTCTGGCCTCCAAACTCCTTACAGATCCAACTGCACATGTTTCTACCTGTATACTTGGCTGGCTGGTTCTGGACCTGCTCTCTGTCCCTATCCAGATTGTAGTTCCTAGAAAGGGGAAGAGAATCCAAATGTATTGAGATCCAACTATATGCCAGGCACTGGGCAGGATGTTTATGATCCACCGTCTCAGCCTCTAAGAATGGTTTTTGGATGGGAAATCTGAGGTCCCATGGAGTTAAATAACATACTGAAGGTCTACTTAGCTCTTCCCGAACCGTCCCCTTTTTAATGCTATATTGCCTCCTCTTAGGAAGGGACTGTGTCCTATATGCCTGGGTCTCCTCTGCAAGACCTAGCACTGTGTTGTGACCACCAGCAAGAGTATCAGTCCCTTATGGAGGGCTCACTGGGTCCCAGGCACTGTATGAACCTGATAGGTATTAAATCATCTCATTTTCACATCAACTTTATGAGAAGTATACTATTATTTCACCCCATTTTACATAAATGGAAACTAAGACTCAGAGTAGCTAAATAATTTGCCCAAGGTCACACAGGAAGTCAGTGGTAGTAGCGGGATTCAACCCGGGCAGTCTGGCTGCAGCGTTCCTGCCCTTAACTAATTCATTCTTCTGCCTCTTATGCTTCTCCCATGAGTGTGTGTTGATTTATTAGTTGTTGATTTATTGTCGAAGAGGCACACCGAGACCGCCCAGTCCTGGAAGGTAGGGTGGGAACTTGTACCCTGGGAAAGGGAAGTCTGGTCTGCAGGGCGTTTTGAGGGATACCTCTGCCTCACCCTGGGCTGGGACTGCCGTGCCCAGGGCTGAGTCATCCTGAACCTCCAGGGCCAGGGAGCCGTTCAGCTACCAGCCGCTGTCCTCGAAGGAGGCAGGTGAGCTCAGTGCAGCACCAGGTCGGAGCGGCTCCTGACATGTTGGCTGATCTGCCTAGGGGACTTCACCAATCACCTCTACCTCAAAGGAATAGGGGCTCCCCTTGTTTTTTGTTAAGAACAACAACAACAACAACAACAAAAAAAAAACCCCAAAAATGACAAAGCAGTGACCCGGGCCAATATGGGAGGAGTTTCTGCCAGGTGCACTCAATTAGAAAAAGTTGCTCAAGGAAATGGCAAGTTAGAAGAGGGGTGGGAATGGAATGCCACAGGTCAGATGAAAAGCTCCAAGAAGGAAGCATTACAATGCTTTCTTCCTCCTCTTCTTCCTTCTCCCACTCCTCTTCCTCTGCGACACTGAAATGTCCCCATCTGGGAACTGAGGGGGTGAACAAAGTTCTGAGGGAGGCTCAGCTCCCCTCCCTTCCCCCCATCACCTCCCACCCCCTGACTCCACCCTCACTCCCCTCACTCCCGGCCTGACTACCTGTCTCCATTCGGTGGCTTAGTTACCTTCAAACTCATTGAGAGGACAGGTAGACGCAAGGCACCCCTAGGGTGGGGAAAGGCTCTGGAATCAGGCTGCTGCAGTGCAAAGCCTGGCTCCAGGTCTTATGACTCCGAGGGAGTTACTGGAACCTCTCGGTCTGTTTCCTCTTTTGTCCAATGAGGATAACTAAACAGGCAGAAAATGTCTCACCCTGGCTTAGCACATGGCGAGCCCTCGAAGACGGTAGTTTCTGGGGCGCCTGGGTGGCTCAGTGGATTAAGCGTCTGCCTTTGGCTTAGGTCATGATCCCAGGGGATCTGCTTCTCCCTCTCCTTCTGCCGCTCCCCCTGCTAATGCTCTCTCTCTTTCTTAAATAAATAAATAAAATCCTAAAAAAAAAAAAATGGTAGTTTCTGTTGTCGTTTTTGTTGTTATTATTGCCTCTCTCAAGGGGTACCCAATTATTATTATTATTATTATTATAATTATTATTATTATTATTATTGCCTCTCTCAAGGAGTACCCTTTCTGCTATGGACATGCACCCAGAACCCCTCAGAGGAAAGCAAAAGTCTGAGCAGCGGAAGCCCCCCTCCTGGGCAGGCAGCTCTAGCAAACGTCTATGATCCAGCTCATGATGTGAAGCGTGTGGTCAGGGGTGAGTGGTGAATGCTGCAGGGCCCAGGGCCACAGGGCTCCGCACTCCCCATCCCTGGCTTCATGACTGTGGGCAAGTTATACCACCTGCCTCAGTTTCCTTTTCTGAAAATGAGGATAATAATAGTACCTCCCCTACAGAGTGGTTGTGAGGCTGAAACGGGCTCTTTTGTGTAAAATACGCAGAACAGTGCCTCACATATGGTAAGCCATTAAAAAAAGTTAGTTGTGACTGTGGTAGTTAAAGACACAAACTTCTTCATGCATATGGACTATTTATGATAATAAATGTAATACAATGGCTATGAAGGCACCTGCCAAATAAAACACACGAGGGATTACTCTTGCGGTGGCAAAGGTTTGGCAAATTCTTTGCCTCAGAGAGGGTGAAGAAGACAGCATTCTAGTCACTGAAACAATCTAGTACACCACACGTGGTCTGAGAGGTGGGGGAAGAAAAAAAATAAAAATAAAATAGACATGGTCTAATACACCATTCTTGGATTTCCTCGTTTTCTGAGAACTGAAGGAACCTATATGTGAATCCTGTTTTCCCCCAACTTTCTACTTTGAAATATTTCAAACCTCCAGAAAAGCTGCAAGAATAGTCATGCCCTTCACCTAAATCCATGTGTGTTTTGTTGAACCATTTGAGACCTAATTACAAACATCATGACTCCTCATCCCTACATATTTCAGCCTATGTCTCCTAAGAATGCAGCCGTCTCCCACATAACCACAAAACAATGATCACAATTAGAAAACTAGCACTAACACAATACCATAAACAATCTATATACAAAGGTGCCCAGTTGTTCCACCAATATCCTTTCGTGGTTTTTTTCCTTCTCAACCCAAGATCCCCTCAAAGCTCATGCGTGCATTGTTCCCTAACTCTTCAATCTCTTTTATTCTAGAACAGTCCCTGACCCTTTTTTTAAAAGTCTTTGAGGACGCCTTCATGGCTCAGTCGGTTAAGTGTCTGCCTTTGGCTCAGGTCATGATCCCAGGGTCCCGGAATCGAGTCCCACATCGGGATCCCTTGCTCAGTGGGGAGTCCGCTTCTCCCTCTCCCACTGCCTCTCCCCTCCCCGACCCCGCTCATTCTCTCTCTCTGTCTGTCTCTCGGATAAATAAATGAAATCTTTAAGAATAAATAAATAAAAGTCTTTAATAACACTTATATATATATATATATATTTAAAGATTTTATTTATTTATTTGACAGAGAGAGACACAGTGAGAGAAGGAACACAAGCAGGGGGAGTGGGACAGGGAGAAGCAGGCTTCCCACTGAACAGGGAGCCTGATGTGGGCTCGATCCCAGGACCTTGGGATCATGACTTGAGCTGAAGGCAGACGCTTAATGACTGAGCCACCCAGGCACCCCAACACTTACATTTTTGAAAGTCAACTATTTTACCCAGTGTGCTCTGATTTGGATTTGTCTGATTGTTTTCTACTGATTATATAAAGATTAAATATTTTTGGGAGAGATACTACACAGGTAGTGTTGTGTCTAAATGTATATTTTAGGGGCACCTGGGATGGCTCAACCGGTTAAGTATCCGAGTCTTAACCTCAGGGTTGTGAGTTCAAGCCCCATGTTGGACTCCATGCTGGGTGTGGAGTGTACTTAAAAATAAATAAATAAGTAAGTAAATAAATAAAATAAGTAAATAAATAAGTGTATATTGTATAGCAGAAAAATCAAGCATTGAACCAAATTGAACATAATTTTGTTTTTTCTTCAAGGATTCAGGAGATGCTTCAGGGTTTACAGTGTTTCAGGCCATACTTTTGAGCATCTGTAGTACAATATCTCAAATCAGTAATCTTCAGAAGTATCTCTCCATTCCTCAGTAAAAACTGAGCATATCATTTCTATATAGGATACTAAATTTGTAAGTGATGTCCGTACCTGCTACTCTGTGATATCATGCACACTGTAGAACACATTAAGAAATTTTAAAGGGGGGCGCCTGGGTGGCTCAGATGGTTAAGCGTCTGCCTTCGGCTCAGGTCATGATCCCAGCGTCCTGGGATCGAGTCCCGCATCGGGCTCCCAGCTCCTTGGGAGCCTGCTTCTCCCTCTGCCTCTCTCTCTCTCTGTACCTCATGAATAAATAAATAAAATCTTAAAAAAAAAGAAAGAAAGAAAGAAAGAAATTTTAAAGGGTAAGACAAAAATACGTAGAATAGAATTTTTCACATTTTCTTCCCACTCCACAACAGAAAATCTTACACCCAGAGCTGGTTATTTGCCTAACCAGCTCCGGAGACAGGCCCCACTCACTGTTGATCAGGGAACTCTTTCCCAAGGCTCCTGGCTGGCTCAGAGGGTAGAGCATGTGACTCTGGATCTCGGGGTTGTGAGTTTGAGCCCAACATTGGGTATAAGAGATTGCTTAAAAATAAAATACTAAAAAACAAACAACAATAACAAAAAAAACCCTCTTTCCCACTGAGACTGGGTGAACCTTAAAAATGTCAACACAGGGGCGCACAGTTCACTCAGTCGAGCATGCAACTCTTAATTTCAGGGTTGTAAGTTCGAGCCCCGTGTTGGGTGTAGAGAGTACTTAAAAAAAATAATAAAATCTTTAAAAAAAGAAATCTCAACACAGTCAACACAACCCTGCAGGCAGCGCTACCAAATCAGAGAAATCAGAGCTGCCATGTGAGCGGAACTGTTTTCTATTTCTCTTTCACATAGGAGGCTGCCTTCGTGGCTGTTCCACATGGATGTCCAATAGGCACCTCTTATTTTTAATATTTTATTTATCTATTTGAGAGAGAGAGAATCGGGAGGGGTAGGCAGAGGGAGAAGCAGGCTCCCCGCTGAGCAGGGAGCCCGATGTGGGACTCGATCCCAGGACACCGGGATCATGACCTGAGCTGAAGGCAGACGCTTAACCGACTGAGCCACCCAGGTACCCCCAATAGGCACTTTTAAATTCAACTTCTCCAAAACTGAGTTCCTAATCTTTTCCCTGTTCCAAGCCTGCTTCTCCCACAGGCTTCCCCACATCAGGAAAAAGCAACTCCATCCTTCCAACACAAGGCCAAAACGCGTGGTGTCATTCCTGAGTCCTCTCTTTCAAATCCCACATCCATCCCTCAGCCGAGCAGAGACGCTCTACTTTCGAAATATCTCCAGAACCCACCCTCTTCTCTCCTCTGCCTCGGCTACCTCCCTGGTCCAAATGCAATCCTTCCTTGTCCTTATTGGTCTCCTACATCCACCCCCTTACCCATTTCTGGTTGATTCTATGGCCCAAACACATCTCCAGTCCTCCCCTTCCCCCCAATTCCACTGCCACCGCCCTGGCATAGTTTCTGGGGTGCCTGGCGCATTGCCTGGCTCACAGTTGGGATAGCCTCCCAGTGGGTATCCCTGATCCACGCTTGCCCCTCCGGTCTTGGCTCAACACAGCAATGCTCCCGCAGCTCTTCAGTCCAGTCCCGGTGACTGCCAAAGTAGTCGCAATGTGCCCTAGACCCTGCGCGATCTGCTCCCACCCATTTCCCGCTACTCTCTCACCCCCGGGCTATTTCTGGAACAGACACTACTATGTGTCGCTGACATCCTATATCTGCACCCCACCAAAGCCGAATGGTGCCTGGTCGTAGTAGGTGTCCAAAAGAACTTTTCTGAATGAATGAATGAATGAAACAAACTAGATGTAAGAAAAAGGCCAGCCTGAGCCACAGGATAAACGGCAACTTGGTGGTGGTAAGGGAGCTGCTGGGGAGGGGTGGGGCTGGGCACAGGGACAGCACACGACCCACCCAAAGCTGGGAGGTGCTGCTTAGCTCCAGCCTTTTGCTGCACTGTGGTAATGAGTGCGGCTGCATATCCCTTTCGTTTTCCAGGCACACACGAGGCTGTAGGGATTGGATCGGAGGGGCGGGGAGCAGTTTGCAATCTCTAGCACATACATTTTTTTTTTAAGATTTTATTTATTTATTTGACAGAGAGAGACACAGCAAGAGAGAGAACACAAGCAGGGGGAGTGGGAGAGGGAGAAGCAGGCTTCCCGCTGAGCAGGGAGCCCGATGCGGGGCTCGAACCCAGGACCCTGGGATCATGACCTGAGCCGAAGGCAGACGCTTAACAACTGAGCCACCCAGGTACCGCTCTAGCACATAAATTGCTTGTGAAAAGAAACCTCAGGTGCTAGCCTGAACCTGTTTAGTCTCTCTCCTTACCATAAAATTAGAACACTGACTATATATGTAACATATTTGCTTTTTCTCCCTCCTGGCTGTCTGGATTCTGAATACACGAAGCTTTCCTGTCCTATTACTCTTTCTGAGATTCCTGTTCAACAGCTAAGGGTGAGATGAGCATGTGGATGAGTAACCTGCTACAGCAAAATACCTGGCGAACAGAGACCTGTCCTTGGGCTCTTCTTAGCTGGGAAGCAAAGAAGCCAGCATGCTTCATTCTAGGCACCAGACAGTCCTGGCATTGGTTTAGCATCATGACTAAGTAAGTGAGCTCTAGAGTTAGGTTGATGCCTGGCTCTGCCATTTGCCAGCTGTGTGATCTTGGGCAGGTTACTTAACTTCTCTGTGCTAGGCTTCTCATTTGCAGACTGGAGACAGTAGTAACACTTACCTCATAGGGTGGTTGCAAAAATTAATATGAAAAAAATATCGACAACAGCGCCAGGCTCTTAGTCAGCACTCAGTAGCTGTGATCAACAATCAACATTTATCAACTGTCTTCCCTGCCTCAGGCCTCAGGAAGGCTTTAAGATGTCCTAGAATAGTCTTTTTCTTTTCTTTTTTTTTTTTTTAAAGATTTTATTTATTTATTTGAGAGAGAGAATGAGAGAGAGAGAGAAAGCATGAGAGGGGGGAGGGTCAGAGGGAGAAGCAGACCCCCTGCCGAGCAGGGAGCCCGATGCGGGACTCGATCCAGGGACTCCAGGATCATGACCTGAGCCGAAGGCAGTTGCTCAACCAACTGAGCCACCCAGGCGCCCTCTTTTTCTTTTCTTAAGATTTTATTTATTTATTTGAGAGAGAGTGCTTGCGTGCGCACGTACACACACACACACACACGAATCGGGAATGGAGCAGAGGGAGAGGGAGAAGCAAGCTCCCCACTGAGCAGGGAGCCCCACTGAGGGCTCCAACCCAGGACCCTGAGATCATGACCTGAACCACAGGCAGACACTTGACCGTGGAGCCACCCAGGCGTCCCAAGATGTCCTAGAATATTCTGGACATGAATCAGAAATGAGAAGCCTCCACTTTAAGAGTTTCCAGGGTAAAGTGGATAACTGTGATGATCCTGCATCATGGAGAAATCCTGAGATGTCATTCAAACAGAAGACTTTTACCTGGGTATTTGTGAACACCCACCAGAGGCATGCGGGGTGCTCTATGTGATGGGAAGGGTGGACTGCATTGGGAGTGGTGGGGGCTGGTGGTCCTGGACACCTGATTTGCAGGAGACAGCCTGTGGTGGAAGAGGTGGGGCTGTAGGAGCTCAGAGAGTAAGTGGGGCATAAGAAGGGAGAGGCAAGGAGTAGTGTGTCTCAACTGTGGGGTAACCACCAATTTGGCACACCACAGAATTTTAGGTAGTAATAATAACAGTAATAGTAATAATAATAATACTTGCTGAGCAGTTTCTCTTAGCCAGGCACTGAGAGCTTTACCATATTTGCTCTATGAGATATAGGTGCTGTTAACGATCTTCATATGATGGATGCAAACAGAGAAACACAAAGAAGTTAGGTATCGTCAACACAGACAGCCAGTGTACGGCTGCCTTGGTCTGGGCTCCGAAGAAGCAGACTCTGACAAGGATTCCAGGGAAGTAATTTACCTGAGAGATGGTCCCAGGAAACACCCAAAAGGGAGTAGGGAAATGAGCCGGGAAAGGGGAGGAAGGCAGTAAAAAGTGCATGACTGGGTAAATTACCACTGTGGGCAAATATAGCTCATTTCTGCTGGATATGAGGAAAAGCGCTTGCCTGGAAGTCACTGCACCCAGAGGGGAGAGGCGAGGGAGCCGGGATACGTGTCCACCAATTCCCAACAGCCAGAGGCTGAGGGCTGCTGGGGATGGAGGGAAGGGCCTGGAATTAATCAGCTACCACTTGCTTCCTGTGGGAGGGCACGGTGGACTCGGACAGACAGAACAAGCCATCAGGCAAAGTCACAGTGCTGACACTTGGAAGTAGGGTTGGTGCACTCTGCAGTGGTGGGCTCCATGGGCAGCGGCGGGGTGGAGCCCAGCTGTATATACCACACTGGCAAAGCTGTTATTCCAGCCCCGTCAGGGGTCAGGGCGGCACAGTCGATTGGGCGTCTGCCTTTAGCTTGGGTCATGATCCCGGAGTTCCGGGATCCAGTCCCGGGATCGAGTCCCGAGTGGGGCTCCCTGCTCAGCGGGGAGTCTGCTTCTCCCTCTGCCCCTCCCCCACTCATGTTCATGTTCTCTCTCTCTTTCTCAAAAATAAATAAATAAATAATCTTAATAGCATGTCCATGCCAGACAGTTGGGAATTCACAGAAGAGGAATGAAAGGGCAGAACTTGGAATCTGAAGACATGCACTTGAGTCCCAGGCCCTGGTTCTGCCCTGACGACACACATGGAACCAGGCAAGCACACTTCAACCCCAGAAGCCTGTTTCCCGGCTACAAAAGAGGGATAACAACAACACACACTGCTTAGAGGGGGATTCTGAGACCAGCAGAGATCACGCACCAGTTAAAAAGCACTAAGGAGGGGTGCCTGGCTGGCTCAGTCAGAAGAACGTGTGACTCGATCTCGGGGTCGTGGGTTTGAGCCCCACATTGAGTCTAGAGATTACTTAAATAAATAAAATTTTTTTTAAAAGCACCAAGTAAACTGAAGGGCTATAGGCAAATCTAAGGGGTAATTCCAAGGAATCCTTTGGAGGACCCACAGGGATGGGGACTCCTACTTTGCTCCTCCTTGTGTGACTCAGAAGTCCCCACCATCACCATTCCAAATTCTTCCTGGCAAGCAACCCAGGTTTGATGAGGTGTCAGGTCGTCATATTTCAGAGGAGGCTAGACACTCATCTCAGAAGCTGAATCTAAATTACTCCAAACAAACCAAATCATGATAATCCCACACCTGGTTTAGAAATGGGCACCTGCCAAATTCTAGCCAATAAATGTGAAGTAAGTCTGCTGAGAGGCTTCAATAAATGGAGTACAAGAGAAAAAAATTCATTTCTGCCCTATGTGAGAAATGGAGTAAGATATACTAATATTTATTGTATGCTTACCATGTGCAAAGTACTAGTCTAAGAGTTAAAAAACAAAACCAAACCCTGATTCATTTAATCCATATAATATCAAACTTTTGAAAAAATACTATTATAATCCCATTTTCCAGAAAGGTTAAGCAATTACCCAGTGTCATATAGCTATGGGATTTGGAACCCTCGTTAGCTGCAAAACCCACCCTCTTCACCACTGTGTTGTGATGCCTGGAGCAACTGCAGCTATCCTGCAGTAAGAGAAGAAGCTGACACCTGACAATGACACAGCTGCAATATCAGAATAAATTCGTCTCCCTGATAATGTTGAACTGCTGAATTAACCAATCCTTAACCAACAGATTCTCCTTATTGTTTCATTTAATTCCTCAAATAAAAAATCCTTTCTCTACTATCACCCACATGATGGCACGACCTTCAATAGCAACCAGGCAAAGAGTTCTATGGAAAATTCAAGAACGAAGCAATTTCGATATATATATATTTTTAAAGATTTTATTTATTTATTTGAGAGAGAGAGAATGAGAGAGAGCACATGAGAGGGAGGAGGGTCAGAGGGAGAAGCAGACTCCCTGCTGAGCAGGGAGCCCGATGCGGGACTCGATCCTGGGACTCCAGGATCATGACCTGAGCCGAAGGCAGTCGCTTAACCAACTGAGCCACCCAGGCGCCTGAAGCAATTTCAGTATTACTTAAAGTCTTTCAGAAAATATAAAAAGAGGGTTCCCCTCTCAACTTTTTTTTAGTGTCACTTTGATTCCAAAACCAAACAAGAACAGTATGAGAAAAGAAAATTACACTCACGAATGCAAAATCCAACACGAGATATTAGCAAACCGATTCCAGCAATATATAAAAGGATACTATGTTATGATTATGTTGACTTTATGCCAAAAATGCTTGGACAGAGACTATTTTTTTAAATCTATATCATTTATCACACTAAAAGATTAAAGGGTCAAGAAACCCATATGATCACATCAACAAATACCCAAAAAAGCATTTGATAAAATTCAACACCCGTTCACAGCAAGAAAAGAACTCTTGGCAAAGCAGGGATGGATGAGAACTTCTTTAGTCTGATATAGGACATCTACAAAAACCCTATAGTAAACATCCTATCTCATAGGAATACATCAATAGTAAAGCAGGCAAAATGCCAAACATCCAGGCCAGTGGAAGAACTTCAAGGGCAAAGGCTGAGAAAGACCCAGAAGTGCCAGTTCCTTCTCCATGTCCAGTCTGCCCAGTCCTTTTCTGGGACCAGCAAGGTCATCTGTTCCCAATGTTCTCATGGTAAACCATCATCTTCCCAACTGGTACATTTTTTTAAATTAATTTATTTTATTATTTTAAGGAGAGAGAGAGAGAGAGAACGCTCATGAAGGCGACTGAGTGGGGGGAGGGGCAGAGGGAGAGACTCTTCAAGCAGATTCCCTGCCAAGCTCAGAGCCCCAGGCGGGTTTGGGCTCCATCCCAGGACCCTGAGATCAGGACCCAATCTGAAACCATGAGCTGGAGGCTCAACCGACTGAGCCACCCAGGTGCCCCTCAACTGGTACTTTTTTTTTTAAAAGATTTTATTTATTTAGGGGCACCTGGGTGGCTCAGTCGTTAAGCGTCTGCCTTAAGCTCAGGTCGTGGTCCTGGGGTCCTGGGATCGAGCCCCACATCGGGCTCCTTGCTTGGCGGGAAGCCTGCTTCTCCCTCTCCCACTCCCCCTGCTTGTGTTCCTTCTCTCACTGTGTCTCTCTGTCAAATAAATAAATAAAATCTAAAAAAAAAAAAAGACTTTATTTATTTATTTGACAGAGAGAGAGAGAAATAGAGGAAGAGGGAGAAGCAGACTCCCCGCTGAGCGGGGAGCCCGATGCAGGACTAGATCCCAGGACCCCGAGATCATGACCTGAGCGGAAGGCAGACGCTTTACCAACTGAGCCACCCAGGCACCCAACTGGTCCATTTTTATGAATAGCACCATCTTTCTTCTGAGTCCTCAGATTTTAAACTCTGGCGCCATCTTGGATTTCTTTCTTTGGTTTCCGACATCTAATCCATTACCTGAGCCAAAATGAGGCCACCCCTGAAACTAAGATCCCACCCTTCTTATCTTTCCAGTGGGCTTTTAGCAAATTTCTCAAAACCTGCCACCAAAGTAAACCCTTTACAGCAGAGAAGAGAGAATGCATCTGAGGAATCTGGTAGCATAATCCCAAAATTAACCCCCTGCAAACCTGAAATTTATTTGAAGTCTAACATTCTGCCTTAGAAATTTATATATACATTTAGGATTCTGGTGTAGAATAGAGCCATAATTGTTGTAATATAAAAATAATGGTTTAAATCACTTATGGTGGGGGCGCCTGGGTGGCTCAGTCGTTAAGCGTCTGCCTTCGGCTCAGGTCATGGTCCCAGGGTCCTGGGATCGAGTCCCACATCGGGCTCCCTGCTCAGCGGGAAGCCTGCTTCTCCCTCTCCCACTCCCCCTGCTTGTGTTCCCTCTCTTGCTGTGTCTCTCTCTGTCACATAAATAAATAAAATCTTAAAAAAAATAATAATAAAATAAAATAAAAATAAATCACTTATGGTGAAGGAAAATTAAAACTCTCTAGCCATGTATACAGTAAGACTGGCAAGAGTTTCAAACCCTCTTTTGAAGGTCTGGGCTTCTAGTACTATTGCAAAAGCTTCCCAGAGAGCCTCTCGGTCTTCACACTGCTTCCAGATAGATCCAGATCAATGGCCCAGAGCCATCAGATTAATCTCTCATAGACACTCCTTTCATCTCCAGTCCAAGGACATGCTTATCGGGTCAAATTTAAAAGTCAACCAGCCTGGCTTTTAAAGTTCTTCTTCAAGAGGCTCCAACCACCCTATCCAATTTTATCTCAGCCAGAGCACTCCAGTCCACCTCAAGGCCTTATCATCCACCACTGGCATCTTGCCCCTTTCTCCAAATCCCGCTCTTCCTTCAAGGCCTAGCTCCTGGGCCACCAATCCCATGAAGCTTCCAGGGCTGTAGGACTGAATAATCAGGGAAATTTAGAGCCGGAAGGATCAATGACAGTCAGAGAGGGGAGCTGAGTTGCCCGAGGGCACACAGCCAGCTAAGGGTCCTTTTAAATTATTCTCATTGTTTCCTGTGAACAAAACACTGGAAACTCTTTGCGGTGGGGGGGTGCGTAGGTCACACATCCTTTCATTCCCAAATTCGGTTAGCCCTCTGTACAGAGGTGCTCTGCATAAAGCTGTGCACTTTGGTTCCAAGACTCCCTGCTCAGGAGGTCTTTCTCCCACCTTCTGTCAGCCATTTACCCTCCCAAAATCCGGTTTAAGATTCCTCTAATTGTAGGTTATTTACTTTTTCCTTTTAAAATTGTCATTAGTAAAAATTAATTAATTAAAATAAAATTGTCATTAGTGTTGTTACCACACCGACCAAAAAATTCATTTTTAGAAAAGATCCACACTTCCTCCAAACTCACAAATCCAGGCCAGGTGACTCATTTCTATTTTTCTTTTTTTCCATTCCCTCCAGGAGAGTTTGTATCATTCATTCTCATTCATTCATTTATTCCACAGATCCTTACTGAGACCCTATGACATGCCAAGATACTCCTGGGGCCCTAAACGGTACAAATATAAGACAGTTCTTTCTTTCTTATTAAAGAGAACACAATCTCCTGGGGGAAATAAAATGTGCTTTGCTTTCCTTCTTAATAATTTACCTTTGCTTGATTCTTTAATTGACTCAAGTATGGGGGTTTTTGGGCTTTGACTCATCGCGTGGCCAGAAAAGTTCCCTGAAATCAGGAATTGAATCTTCTCACTTTTTTTTTTTTTTTTTTTTTGGTAAGTAGGTAGAGTTCAGATGTTCCAATTACTACTGATTGTCCTGGCGTAATTATTAATGGTGGACCCTTTTGCCATCAACAGTGTCCCAGTTTGGAATAACAAGTGTTGGTGAGGATGTGGAAAACTGGAGCCCTCTTAACCGCTGGTGGGAATGCAAAACATTGTAGCCACTTTGGAAAATGGTTTGGCAGTTCCTCAAAATGTTAAACACAGAGTTACTGTATAACTTCACAATTCCACCCCTGAGCATACATGCAAGAAAAATAAAAAAACATCTATCCACACAAAAACTTGTATACAGATGTCAGAGCATTATTATTATTCAGTGGAAGCACGTGTCCACACGTGAACAAACCTAATGGACATGATGCGGTACATCCATACAATGGAATATCACTCAGTCATTCACGCCAAGAAAGTTGGTCCTGATGTATTACTGCAGCAGGAAGAAACCCTGCAGCCTGATGGTAAGTGAAAGAAGCCAACCAAAAAGACCACAGTTCATATGCTTCCAATTATACGAAGTGTTCAGAATAGGCAAATCTATAGAGACACAAAATAGATTAGTGGTTGCCCGGGGCTCGGGTGGTGATGGTAACAGGGAGTGACCTCTAATGGGTACTGGGTTTCATTCTGGGGTGATGAAAATGTTCTAGGGGCGCCTGGGTGGCTCAGTTGGTTAAGCGACTGCCTTCGGCTCGGGTCATGATCCTGGAGTCCCGGGATCGAGTCCTGCGTCGGGCTCCCTGCTCGGCAGGGAGTCTGCTTCTCCCTCTGACCCTCCCCAATCTCATGTGCTCTCTCTCATTCTCTCTCTCTCAAATAAATAAATAAAATCTTTAAAAAAAAAAAAAGAAAGAAAGAAAATGTTCTAAAATGAGATGATGGTGATTACTGCACAGCTCTGTAAATATACCAAAGAAACCATAGAATTGTACACTCGATATAGGCGAATTCTATGATATGAAAATTAGATCTCAATACGACTTTTTTTTTTAAGATTTTATTTATTTATTTGAGAGAGAGAATGAGATAGAGAGAGCATGAGAGGGGGGAGGGTCAGAGGGAGAAGCAGACTCCCTGCTGAGCAGGGAGCCCGATGTGGGACTCGATCCCGGGACTCCAGGATCATGACCTGAGCCGAAGGCAGTCACTTAACCAACTGAGCCACCCAGGCGCCCCCAATACAACTTTTTAATTTTTTTTATTTTTATTAATTTATTTTTAAGTAGGCTCCATGCCCAACATAGGGCTTGAACTCACAGCCCAGCCAGGTGCCCCTTGATAAAACTTTTTTTCAAGTATTCCAGTTTGGAGAAGAAATTTTTTTTTTTTTTTTTAAGATTTTATTTCTTCATTTGACACAGAGAGAGAGAGAGAACTCGAGCACACTAGCAGGGGGAGCTGCGGGCAGAAGGAGAGGGAGAAGCAGGCTTCCCACTGAGCAGGGAGCCCGACATGGGGCTCGATCCCAGGACTCCAGGATCATGACCTGAGCCAAAGGCAGATGCCCAACCACTAAGCCACCCAGGCACCCCTGGAGAATAAATTCTATGATTACCTCCTTCCTAGGGAGGCCTTACCATCAGTAATTGAGAGCGTAGGGACTTCTGAGTTAGGCCTGAATCCACCCCTCATGTGTTGTGTGACCTGGGGGAAATGATCTGCTTTTTCATCTGCAAAACAGGGCAGTCATGCCTACCTCAGAGGCTTGTTGTAATGTAAGATAATGCATGACGAGTGCTGGGAGGACTCCAACTCCATGTGCAAAGTGTTCAACTTTTAGCAAAAGTCTTTACAGAATGGATGGATGGACAACTCCATGTGCAAAGTGTTCGGTATTTATGTATGTATGTATGTATGTATGTATGTATTTATTTATTTATGTATTTATGTATTTATTTAATTTATCTGCCAGAGAGAGAGAGAGTGCACAAGCAGGAGGAGAGGCAGAGGGAGAAGGAGAAGCAGACTCCCCGTTGAGCGGGGAGCCCAATGCACAACTCGATCCCAGGACCCTGGGATCTGACCCGGGCTGAAGGCAGACACCTAACTGACTAAGCCACCCAGGCGTCCCCAAAGTGTTCAACTTTTAGCAAAAGCCTTTACTGGATGGATGGATAGGTGGATGGATGGGCGGATGGATGGGCCAATGGGTGGAACAGGCCTGAAGCAACTCAAGATTCAGAGAGCAGATTACGCCCATTCCATAAAACAAGATGTTCTCTTAAAAAGGAACTTAAGGAGAAGTGGACCAAGTTCACCACAGCCACCCATCCTGGTTGGCCATTCAGCCCCCTCATTAGTGTTCTGAGCCCCACAGTGTACAAAACCCTAGGCTGAGCTTCCTGGAGAATAATGGGGGAGAAGTCAGGATCCCCACTTTCAGGAGATATCCCTCATCAGTGGGAGGCTAGACACGTGTCCACACAAGACCATGCAAACAAACCCAGCCTGAGCAGAAGTACTCTTGATCTCTGAGTGGCTCTGCACAGACAACCAAGAATAGGTCAACTGCGTGTTCCCCCTGGGACATGGCCTCCATCACTTCCCATCGCTGCTGAGCTATGTCAAACGGTCCCAGAGATGCCTTCACCAAAACACTCCTCCACAGCTCCTTCCCTGGCTCCTCTTCCTCCATCAGCCTCGAGAACTGTAAACATCTTCCAGGGCTTAAGCTAAGGCCCTTGTTTTCTCTTCTCACAAACACATCAGAGACCCCCCTCTCTTCCTTCAGCTTCAGCCTCATGTTTCTCCAGTTCTAACCTCCAGCCCGAACTCCCAGCCTACACCCCCACCTAGATGTCACACAGCTGCCTCAAACTCAAAGGGCTCAAAACCTGTCCCTCCTCCTTTGTATTATGTGTCAGTTAACTGTGATCCACTGAGTCGCCCAAGCTAAAGATGCTGACATCATTCTTTTTCAGTGCCTCTTGCTCTGACCTAACATTTGGACTGGTGCAGTCCTCTCTCTCCCCACTGGTCTCTCTCCCCCCACGCACCCCTCCAACCCCACTCCCTACTACTGCCCAGGCATTCTTTCAAAAACATCAGGAATGCACACATGCTTCCTTTGCTTCTTAAAACCTTAAAATCCCTACAATGACGGAGATAAAATCCAGACCACTTATCTGAAATGGGCATGCCAAGTCTGCTATTAAAAAAAAAAAAGGCTGTCATGATCTACCCTACATTCTCCCTCCAGCCTTATCTCCTCTCCCTCAACAAACACATCCTCTGAGTACTTATACTCCAGATGGACTCAACAGTCCAGCACTGATGCTTTTGCACAACTCACACACTTCCTTCTACCTAAATATCTCATCCACACCTCTCTTGGCGATGCTCCGTGTCCTTCAAGGCCAGCTCAGATACCACCCCTGCAAAGACACTTGCCTCAGATCCTCCTGTTGAAGTCTGAAGGAAGGTATGGGGGGAGGTACAGCAGTTGTCCACAGAGGCCGCTCCGGCTACTGACCAAGGAGGGGGAATGTGAAATATGGCCAAGTCACCATATTTCAGGATCCGGTCCTCAGCTTTGCACAAGTGTGCTTTTTGAGACTGCCTGAAGAGTAGATATAGTTTAATTGTCTCCAATGAAGGCCACAGAAATGGCCTTCACACACAAGAGCAAACCAGAGCCAAGTGAACCTGAATGCCAAGCCCGCTGATGAGCCCATGTTTTCCTTGACACGGGAAGCAAGCTCCAGCTAGAGGGTTGCATGGTGAACACAGAGCCAGCCTGCCCTCAGCCAAGGCACCCACTGTGCCCCGCAAAAGACAGTGTAGAGGAATGGTTGAGTCAAGAGTTACAGAGTGTGGGTTTGAAACCCAGCTCCTTCACTTATTCTGTGACTTTGGATCAACCTACCTAGACTCTTGGCTTCCTCATTTGTCAAATGGAGCTAATGATCCCCTTTGCCCTGGCTATTCCCTCTGCCTGGACCACTCTTCCCCTGGATACCCACATAGCACCCTCTCCTTCTCTCAGGCCTCTGTTCCATTTTCACCTTTTCAGAGAGGCTTTTCCTGACCTTCCTAAATAAAATAGAAATTCCTCCCCTCATTTCTAGCACCCGCCATGCTGCGTATCCTGCTGTATCCCAGGTGCCCGGATCAGGGCTTAGCCATCCATGTAATAAGCACAGCAGAATGGATGAATGAAGCGTGCCTTCCCCATAAGAGTTGTGAGGATATGAAGTGTTTAGAATGGGGCTTGGCCCACACCAAAGATCCATAAATATTAAATCTTATTAGGAAAGCCTCCTACTGAGAGAGCCTGTCACATACCAGGTATCCAGAGATGCCCAAAAGGAGTTGAGAGCTCAAGGGGCTCGCTCTTGTTGGAAAGACGGACGGAAGCCTCAGGAACTTAGTGATGCTGCAGCGAGGCAGGAGAACCTGGCATATTCGGGGTGTGGTCCAGCACGGCCAACAGGGGGGGTGCAAGACAGGATGGTGCCAGGAAGGGGGGCGGGACAGGAAGGCAGGGCAGATCATGAAGGGCCTGTGGCCACAGCAGAATTTCAGCTGTGCCCTAAAGGCACTGGAGAGCTGTTAAAGGGTTTTCATCTGGACCAGAACCTGAGTACACAAGCGTTTGGAGTTTGGGGAGGAGTAAGTAGAGAAAGCAGTTTAGAGGTTCTTGTAATAACCTTGGGGCACCTGGCAGGCTCAGTCGGAAGAGCATGAGACTCTTGATCTCACGATTGTGAGTTCAAGCCCCACGTTGGGTGTAGAGATTGCTTAAAAATAAATAAATAAAACTTAAAAAAAAAAAAGAGAGAGAGAGGTGCTTGCAATAACCTCATGAGAAATTCCAAGGGTGGCTTATGAAAATAGGAGAAATGCAGGAAACTGAATCACTGGAACTCAGTGGCCACGTGGATTGTAGTGGAGGGACAGTCCAGGGTGACTCTACGGATTCTGGCTTTGGCCAGAATTGGATGGAATCTGATTAGGAATCTAAGTGAAAGAACAGATTTAGTAAAGAGGGTTCTCTATTTTACTTGTTGCTTCTGAAGTGCCCACGGAGAAGTCCTATGCCCGCTGGACGTAATAAATAGGTACTATTAATAGCGTTCCTACTGAGTGCTTGGAATGCCTATTGTCTGTTTTCATCCTTACAACAATCATGTATGGTAGGCATTAATACCCCATTTCACAGGTAAAGAGACCGAGGCTAAAACAACAGTGTAAAGAAATTTCTAAGGTCCACAGCCAGCAAGCAACCCAGCTCGGATGTGAGCTTCCGGTCCTTCCCAGCTCCCTGACCTTAACCTTGATGCCTAGAGTTTGGACATCTGGAGTATGCACCTCTGAAGTCCTCAGAGAGTGGAGAGTGGAATGCAGAAAACACCTTTTTTTAAGGGACAGGTGTAGAAAGAGGAGCCACAGAAGGATACAACAGTCCGAGAGGTCCGGAGAGAACGAAAGGAAGCCCAGGGAAAGAGCTGAAGCCAGATCACAGATCACGATGTTGCCAGGGCCAGGGGTTGGCCGGGCGGGACCCGGTCCCTCAGCCCACGAGGGTCAGACCAATTGGCCCAAGCACCCTCCCACCCCCACCGACGCATTCTTTATTTAGATATGTTAATAGAGGCCACAGGTTAAGGTCGAGGCTTCTGTGGCTCTGGAAGCCTTTGTGTCTCTTTAAATCAGTTTGCATATCTTTGCTCTGACCTATTATGTATCGATTTTATAGTTTACATCAGAGGGAACAATCTTAATTTCAATTTCTGGGAAGTTTCTTCCAGGCTGACCTCCTGCCATGTGGAATGTAGCACAATGCATTCAGGCCTTCAGACTCAGACCCAGATTAAACAATGGCTCTGCCGTGTGACCTTAGCCAAATTACTCAAACCTCAGTGTTCTTACCTATAAAACAGGGATAATATAAGCTGCCTTGTAGGGATGGTTACGAAGGGGAGAGAAATGTACCCACTAGTTTATAGTAATGTGCTGTTATTATTAGGTTGTCTCTGCTTACTGTTGGACTTCATTCCTCATTACCCTCATTACCTGGTGAGCTTCTTAAGAATTCTGATGCCCCCTGGGTGGCTCAGTTGGTTAAGTGTCTGCCTTCAGCTCAGGTCATGATCTCAGGGTCCCGGGATCGAGTGCCACATCAGACTCCCTCTGCTCCTCACCCCTCTGTGCTCTCTCTCTCAAATAAATAAATAAAATCTTAAAAAAAAGAATTCTGATGCCCTTGTTCCACTCCCAGGCCTGGGCCTCAGAATCCCTAGGTATGGGGCCCAGGTTCTGTATGTTTGTTCCCCAGTGATTCTGAAATGCATCCAGGGCTGAGAACTACAAGCCAGCTTCTAGCCAAGAATTATTCTCCTTCCCCTGTTGTCTGGAGATCTTCATACTGAATTTTAACAGTCCATCAGTAAACTGCCTTTGGTAGTAAGTCTGTCTACACCATGACTAGAAATTCTCAGAGGGCCACTCTCCTCCAGATGAATTGTGGTTATTCCCAAATCAACTCGATTGACTCATGTCTCATCGTCCATTAAAATAATCTCATTTTCAGAGAGCAACCCAGAGCTTTCTAATTTATTAATTTATTCACTCATTAATTTATTCACTCATTAATTTATTCACTCAGTTGCCCCCTTAAACTCTCTAAAGCATGAATAACTGGGAATCCATGCAAATTCTGGGGTGAGGCTAAAACAAATGGAAAGAGAAGTTCAGCACGACATCACCCAGATCTCATCCAGGTATTAATAACTGCTCCATAATGAATAAGAACAAGAACAGTTACATAGTGCTTACTCTGTGCCAGGCATTGCCCTAAGTGCTTTACATAGATTAATTATTTTAACCCTCAAATGTACTGTTATTCCCACTTCATAGAAGAGGAAAGATGACGTGACTTGCCCAAAGTCACACAAATGTAAGACTTAGAGGCAGAATCTGAACTCAGACAATCTGGGTCCAGGATCAGGATTAACCATGTAACATAAGCTAAGGAGAGCTGGGCTGGACGGGCCCCTGGTGGCCCGTAGCCAGAGACCACTGAGGAAGAAGGCCTGGTGCTGTTCCCCGGGGGCCTGGGGAGGAGTCAGGAGGAGAGGCGAGCCCCAGAGAAACCAGACTGGAGGGTCACAGCTGACCCCAAGCCCAAGGCTTCCTGGATTCCCTGGCAGAGGAATGAGCAACATGAAAGGGAAATTCCTCCAGGAAAAGAAAACATTTTTGGGGGTTGTGTTTTGTGTTTTTTTTTTTTTTTTTTTGCCTCATCTCTGATTTCAGACCCATGGTTTCTTTGCTGAGTCATGAAGGACATTATGAAAGGGGTGGGGGTAAGAGTATCATCTCCCCACTCCCAAGGACGGGCTGGGGGCTTCTGCAGCCCAGCCCCCTGCCTCTGGAAGGTTGATGCCATACAGCTCCAGTTCTAGAAAGGGTTCACCAAGAAGAAACAGATTCTACTTGCTCATCTTCCCGAGTCTCTTCAGTGAATAAATAAGAACATTAATGAATGCTTGAATGATAATCAAGTCAATAAGTGATTCAAGAAACATTTACTGATCCCCTTTATTGAAGGCTTTGGAATTGGACACCCCTAGGTTTGGTTCCCAGCTTTTGCCACTTATGACAAGCAAGTGACAGAGCCTCAGTTTCTTCATCTATAAAATAGGGGATATCTGGGGTGTGTGGCTGGCTCAGTCAGTAGAGCATGCAGCTCTTGATCTTGGGGTCATGGGTCCGAGCCCACGTTGGGCATGGGGATAACATACATACATACATACATACATAAAATAGGGATATTCGTTTCAGCCTACAGGCCTGAAGTGAGTGCCAAGTGAGGTAAGAGAGGCAAAGCTCTTGGCATGCAGTGGGCATTCCATAAATGGTACTTCCTGGGTGCCCAGCACTGTGAAGGGCCAGAAATCAAAGAAGAATACAATTCAGCCCTGTAGGAGTGTGCTGTCTGGTTGGTGGGAGGGGAACAGAGATGTAACGAATCTACACAATCGGCAACTGCCAGAAGCGAGAAGAGAGGCCAGTTCCTAAGCTAAGGACACCGAGAGGACAAAGACAGCTGCCAAACCTGGGCAGGCACATCGGAAGTTCTAGCTCAAGTTTCTGGTCCAGGGCTTCTCAGATATTCACCTGCAGCTCTGTGAAAATGCATATTCCCAGTTAGCTGTCCTGGGTAGGGCCCGAGATTATGCATTTCTCTTCTTTCTCTCCCCTCCCTTCCTTCCCTCCCTCCCTCCCTTCCCTCATCTCCAGGCCCAACGTGGGGCTTGAACTCTTGAGATCAAGGGTCGCATGCTCTACCAAGTGAGCCAGCCAGGTGCCCCCACGGGGCCCGCCCCACCCCGATGATGCACTTTGAACCAGCTCTCACAGCAGGTGCCAGACCATGGGCCACACTTTGAGTCCACAGCGAGGCAGTTTGAGCTGTTCTCACTCACACACTTTTCTATTAAGTCTTTGTATCCATTTTAGGGCAACCTGCTCAAAGTGACTTGCAGAACCTGTTAACTAGGCAGTTAACGGAGCCCCTCCCCAGATCCTGGAATCAGGCTCAGATACACCCTGCTGACTCTGATGCTCACTAAGGTTCATATCCTTGAAGGTGGTTATTCATTTGCTGCCTCCAGCCTTCCTCTTTCCAGGCCAAATCATCCAAATGCTTCAAATGTTTTCACATCCGGTATTTTGTAATGAATTCCCTTGAAAAGGTCATAGACTTGTGAGAAAGAACTTTAATTATGAATCTTTCAGTAATATAACCATCCTCATTCCATCTTAAAGGGTTGGGAGACAGGAGGCTGTACTAGAAAAGAGGAGAATTCTTTGCCAATTTAACCCACGATACTGACAACAAAGATAACATTTAGCTGACACAAAATTGGATAAGAAGTATCACCAATTCGGAGATTATTTTAGATGAATCACTGGCACCAGAAAACATGAAATGCCCTAAAATCTTATGGAAGAAACTTTGATGGAGGTTTTTCCAAAATTGACAGTTATCCTGATATTTATATGACATTACCAATAATGACTTGTGAAGCTGAATTAAACTTTTCTAGACTATCAATAATTTTTTTTTAACCTTTCAATCAACGGCACTAGAGAAACACTGAGTTATCTTTTTTATTTTCTCCATGGGAAAGATTACAAAATCATCGCACAGGGGAATGCAACCAAAGAGGATGTAACCAGAAGACGGAGGACAAAGGTGTTACAGAGGAGTGTCAAGCAGTTATCACAAATATTATGTTATTTTTTTGGATTTTGTGATGTTTGTGATATTTGGGCTCTGACATGTTTTTCAAATATGTTGTGACT
Source organism: Mirounga angustirostris (assembly GCF_029215605.1). Lineage (NCBI taxonomy): Eukaryota > Metazoa > Chordata > Mammalia > Carnivora > Phocidae > Mirounga > Mirounga angustirostris. The sequence continues at coordinate 38,178,681 of NW_026991716.1, forward strand.
TCATTGCAAAATCTAAGTAAATATCCACTCTTGTATCTGTAATATTAATTTGTGATTTTGTATTGCTTTCCTTAAAGAGGGCTTCCAAAATTGCATAAGCTTTAGACCCAACAAAATCTGAATCTACCCTGGGTAGACCGGGAAGCACGTGGGCTTTGGGGTCAGCCCTGGGCTTACATCACAGATCCACCTCTCGCTGGGATGTGTGCTGTGTGGCCTTTGACAAGTTACTTAACTTCCCCGAACTGTAGTCTTCTCCTTTATCTAGAATGGGATGGTAATATCTATCTTGCAGGCTTGTCTGAGGATTAAATAAGATATCACATGTAAAGTGGCTATTAAGTGGCCATCTCAATGACCTTGGGGTAAAGAGACAATTGAGACAGCGAGGGGTTCATCTGAGGTCCCACAGCTGAGGAGATGTACTTCAGAAAGAATCTGGATTTCAAGTTTATATTAACAATCTTCCTTTCTCCATCTCCCACCCCGTTTAAGACAGGAAGTCAAAAGCATCCTGTATTATCTTGAGCCCACCCCCACTCTTCACCAGAAGAGAGGCCACCGAGCCACTCGCCTCCATGTGGGGATGTGCAATGAGCACCCCACCGACAATGCCTGTGGGAAATAATGAATCAGATGAAATGAAGAAATACTTGGCCTTTTGTTGAAATCACATATTTGGTTACCAGTTTTGTGTTCTCCTTTTTCTACCAACTCAAACAACCCCAAGATTCTTCTCTTCTTTCCACAAACTTGCGCTAGTCTCCTTACAAGCATTGTCTCATTTCCTTCTTACCATGGCCCCATGTGATAAGCAGTTGGAACTCCCATTTTGTGGATGAAGAAACTGAGGCTCAGGGATGGATGTGAATCCTGGGCTGTCTAATGACAGAGCTCAGACTCTTTTTTTAAATTGGTTAATTAATTAGAGAGAGAGAGCGTGAGAGAGAGTATGCACAAGCGGGGGTGGGGGGGTAGAGGGAGAGGGAGAAGCAGGCTCCCCATTGAGCAGGGAGCCCAACGCGGGGCTGGATTCCAGGACCCCGGATCATGACCTGAGCCAAAGGCAGATGCTTAACTGACTGAGCCACCCAGGCACCCCTGGAGCCCAGACTCTTAATCACTACGCCATGCTGCCTTCCTGCCAATTGCCCCCACTTGTATTTTTCCGTACAGTGGAATTAGGATTTAGGTGTGTGCTGGAATAGGGAGTGGAAATCAGAGGATTCTTGTGGTTCCCTATCTCCACGAACCCTAGCAATGCCCAGCCATACCAACCTACTTCTATTTCTCTATACCTATCCTCCTGGCACATGCTTTTGCTCCCACTGCTCCAGAGAGAGTACAGCTAAGAGCTGTTTGCCTCTAGAGAGCCACAGGGTGGGCATCAGGCCTTGGTTCTAATCTGGTTGGGCCACCATCTTGCCCTTAGGCATGTCCGTTGATCTCTCTAGACCTCGTCTGACATACTTTAAAAATAAGGTAGGAAAGAGATACTTCCAGGATCCTTTTCCGTCCCAACAACCTCTAAGTGAGCCCATCTGGTAAACACACATGCAGGTAACTGGACATATTCCTGCTGATTTCCTGCAGATTCCCCCCAAGAACTAGAGGCTCCTCTTTTCATAGTGTATCATGAAGGCTGCAAAGTAGATGTGGCAGTTCACATGATGTGGCCACAGCGTTCAGACAGCCCTGGCTCTGAACCACAGCTCCACCAGTCCCTGGCTACGTGGCCTTGGCAAGCCCTTAACTTCTTGAAGCTTCCTTTTCCTCCTCCATAAGATGGCGATTTCGTAGAGGTCCCCACCCCACAAAGCTGTGAGCATACAAGAGGTGAGGCCTGGACTCATGCTGAGGACGGTCATCAATGTGTACGATGTGCTCAGGCCTCCTCATCCGTTTTCGACCTGGGACATAGGAACCAAAGGGGAAACTTCAACGGGAGCAGAGTTGGAAAGGGCCGAAGGAGCAAGGGACATGGGATGGACAGATGGTGTGACTCCAGATGGCCGCACATGGCTGATCTGGAGAAGAAAATGGCTCACCCTCTGCCCAGCCCCACCCACGTGTATCTGGGCAATGTCAATGAGACACTGGGCTGGAAAATGCTAGAGAACACTAAAATATCCAAAGTGGGAATTACAGATATTTCTGAAATGCATCCCCAACTTTCTATCTCAGCAGGCAACACCAAATCTCTGGGCTGAAGCACAGGGTCTGTTCTTTCCTTCTCTCCACATTGGCACCATTCCTAATCAGAATTTCATTCCCCATTCAAGCAGTCAACTCAAAGCCTCCAATTCTTCCAGCGTCTGAGAGCTCAGCCCATCTGCTCTAAATCCTTGAAAAGAAACAAATAAACTGATAAACCAAACAACATTCCTACCATTTCTCTCTCTTAAAAACAAACAAACAAAAAAACTTGGCATTTATTTATAATAGGGACAAAATGGAAACAACCTAAATGTCGAACAACAGAGAATTCATCAAATAAACTGTAACCTCATAACAGATTATACTATAATAGGGGAATGTACTATAATAGAATGTCGTGCTACGTTACATATAATGCTATATTGCACGTTACTGTTGAATATTAAGGGCAAACACGGATGCAGAATTGAGTGGTGATTACCAGTGTGAACCCTGGAGGTGGACCGACCTGGGGTTGACTCCCAGGTCCACCACATACCAGCCGTGTGACCCTGACAAGTCTCTCTCTGCCTTAGGTGTGCGTCGGAAAAATGACAATAATAATAAAGCAAGCTCTGACCCCACAGTCGGACTCCACTCCTGCTTGGTTTAAATCCTGGTTCTGTCACTTTCTAATAGCTGTACGATCTTGGACTGGTTAATGAGGTCTTCTGTTCCTCGGTTTCCTCATCTGTAAATAGGATCTACCACCCGGGGGTTTTTGGGGGTGAGAATCAAATGAGATAACATGTTAAATCCTTAGATTAGTACTCAGCGCAGCTAATCGGAGACTGTCACCCCCCCACTCCCATGCCACCTCTCACCTGCCTGGTGATTCCTGAATATAAACATAAGTCCAAGTTGCCCAGAACGCACCACCTTGAAAAAGAACACTTGAGCTACTCCAGATGGGCACCATCAACCTGGATGCAGCCCACATGGGCCCCTTGGCAGGGGTGTCTGTCGTGGGCAAGAACTGGTTAAGCAGGCACTAGCCCTCTCCCCTGGAACAGGGGCAGCTGGAGGGTGCTGGGGCTCACTTCAGTCCAGTGGACAAACAACAGCCTGAGCTCAGGGTATGGTGAGCCACATGATGGTGTGCATTACCCTTGAGCTTTACTGGAAACTCAGCGGCTGTCTGCAGCGGGCTCCTGATGGAGGGTCCCAAGTGCCCCGGTTACCACTCAACAACAGCCCGACTTAGCCGGGGTCACAGAGAGGCAGCCACCTGTTGAACCACAGCCCCGCTCAGTTCCCATCTTAGTTCTTCCTCTGGGTAAACCCTGGCACTATTATCAATTTAACCCTCAAAGGGGGGGGGGGGGCGGTCGGTGGCCAATCTGCTATTTCTCTTGAGACGAACTGTCAATTTCCCACGGTTCTTGACTCCCAACAGAACCCGGGTAATGCGTAGGGCAATAGGGTTACACTTTTCAGAGCCTATGCACACATGGTCCCATTGGATCATGATGGTCATAGTCTACATGTTTATAATGCTTGAACATGTGAGAATGCGTTTTCTCTGCCACTAATGGACTTCATCTTCACAAGAACCCGGGGAGCTGAACCGAAGGAACTCCAGCGGGGGCAAGGTAAGACCACTGGAGGTATGGGGTGTTGCCTGGGAAGGCAAGCTCCAAGGCCACAAGCAGGGCATGACCTCAGCAAGGCCTGGGCCTACCTCCTCAGCTTCTCAGGCTCCAAAATAGGACCTGCCAACATGTCCAGGGGGGCCTCCACTCCTGGGGGAACCTCAAGGTAACCAGTGCCCCAAGACAGAGGCGCACCCCACACAGCCAAGTGAAAACCAACAGTGGGAGACACAGCGACCGAGTGGACAGGACAGAGGCACCTGAGGCCACTGGCCGGCACATTCTCTCCTTGTAGACCCTTCCCCAAAGGCAGCCAGCAGCAAAGCAGAAGGGGGCTCGGGGGGGTAGAGGAGCAGAATTAAGGGAGGCAGCCAACAAGATTCCTGTGTTGGGGGCATGGGCTGGGAGAGGTGACTTTTTCCACAAAATGGAAAATCACTAGGCCAGGTCCAGCCCCCTCTCTACTCAGTGACCTCGTGCCTTTTTTTTTTTTTTTAAAGATTTTTTTTTTAATTTATTTATTTGAGAGAGAGAGAGACTGAGAGAGAGAGAGCATGAAAGGGGGGAGGGTTGGAGGGAGAAGCAGACTCCCTGCCGAGCAGGGAGCCCGATGCGGGACTCGATCCAGGGACTCGATCCAGGGACTCGATCCAGGGACTCCAGGATCATGACCTGAGCTGAAGGCAGTTGCTTAACCAACTGAGCCACCCAGGCGCCCATGCCTTTTTTTTTTTTAAGTATCCAGAGCTGGGACGCCTGGGTGGCTCAGTAAGTTAAGCGTCTGCCTTCGGCTCAGGTCATGATCTCCGGTTCTGGGATGGAGCCCTGCATCGGGCTCCCTGCTCCGCGGGGAACTGGCTTCTCCTTCTCCCTCTGCCCCTCCCCTCTCTCTCTCTCAAATGAATAAATAAAATCTTTATAAATAAATAAATAAATAAAGTGTCCAGAGCTAATGGACCTTTCTTTGTAGATATGTTAGGTTTGGGTCCAGTGACAATCAGGTGTCATGGTTTGGAACCAGCCATTCTCTTCAAAGGTAACTTGGCACACTGCTAATGTATCCATTCTGTTTTGATCTCAGGGTCTATGTCTCCGAGTCGGAGTCTTCTTGGCAGCTCTGGCTGGACGTGAGGGAAGTAGGGAGAGATGCCGCTCCGTGGCTGCTAGATGGTACTATTATCCTCATTTTATATACGAGGAATTGTGCTAACAAAACTGTCCTTTGTATACAAAGGATGTCAGACTCTAAGCTCCGTGGGGTAGAGACCCTGGTGGACTGACCTCAGGAACATCTCCTGGCCCCGCGGCACAGAGCACAGAGCCTCCCCACCTGGAGCCCTCAGCATCCGCTTGCAAGTTGGCATACAAGGATGCGTGAAGCTGCTGTCTGCTCGAGGCCTCGGGGCAGCTTGTCCCTCACACAGGCTGGCTGCCCAGAGGGTGTACTGGAAGAACTCTACGATAGTTGCAGCAACAGAGCTGGGCAGAACCATTCACCTCTTTCCCCAGTCCTCCACCTAAAAGCTCTCATTTGCAGAATGACTCACTGGGATGAGGGGGTCCAACCTGTGGCCCTGAAATGAGAGAATCTCAGGCTCAGAAGGGGATTCAAAGGCACCTTGACTTCAGCCTCACCAAATTATTCATTTTCCCCACAACCCTAGTTCCCAGAAATTTACATTTCAAAGACCAATAAAATTTCCCCCAAAATTTTGGACACCAAAAAGTAAGACTACTGCCAAGTGAGGCTATTAGGGAAAAAACCTCTGGTCTATATATATACTATATTTCATAAAACAAAGAATACCTGAACACCAAACCCTTAGAGAAGGCTCAGAATAAATGAAAGTACTTTTTTTAAAATCTAATCTTTATTAATATTTTTTCCTTTTATTTATTTTTTTAGTTTAAATTCAATTAATTAACATACAACGTATTATTAGCTTCAGAGGTAGAGGTCAGTGATTCATCAGTCTTATATAACACCCATTGCTCATTACATCACGTGCCCTCCTTAATGTCCATCACCCAGTTACCCCATCCCCTCACCCTTCTCCCCCGCAGCAACCGTCAGTTTGTTTCCTACAATTAAGCGTCTATTATGGTTTGTCTAATCTTCATTATTACGATGATGATTTTTTGTAAACTCTACAACCAACATGGGGCTCGAACTTACAACCCCAAGATCAAGAGGTAGCATGCTCTACCAACTGAGCCAGCCAGGCACACCTAAAGGATAGTACTTTTTGTCTGTTTAAAATATTTTATTTATTTATTTGAGACAGAGAGAGAGAGCACAAGCAGGGGCAGTGCCAGGCAGAGGGAGAAGCAGGCTCCCCGCTGAGCAGGGAGCCAGATGCGGGACTCAATCTGAGGAGCCCGGGATCATGACATGTGCCGAAGGCAGACGCTTAACCAACTGAGCCACCCAGGCGTCCCAAGGATAGTACTTTCAGTGAAATGAACTTAGTTACACAAAAAACGCAGTACATCCTCTGATGAAAACTAGTTTGGAATCACAGCCCTGTACCAGCCCCCAATGATCCATGCAGCACTTGTTAAAACTTCCTCAGTGTTGGGAGCTCACCATTTGAGACAGCCCGACTTAGTTTCAAAAAACTCTAACTACTAAGATTTTTTAAAATATATAAATATAGGGGCGCCTGGGTGGCTCAGGAGGTTAGGTGTCTGCCTTCAGCTCAGGTCATGATCCCAGAGTCCTGCTCAGTGGGCAGCTTGCTTCTCCCTCTCCGTCTGACTCTCCCCCTCCTTGTGCTCACTCTTTCTCTCTCAAATGAACGAATAAAATATTTAAAAATATATAAATATATTCTTATAAAAAATTAATCTGTTAGGGATAATGTTTCAGGAACCTTCCTCCCTTCCCTCCACTGCACATTCTTTTTTTTTTTTTAAAGATTTTATTTATTTATTCATGAGAGACAGAGAGAGAGAAGCAGAGGGAGAAGCAGGCTCCCAAGGAGCAGGAAGCCCGATGTGGGGCTCGATCCCAGGACCCCGGGATCATGACCCGAGCCGAAGGCAGATGCCTAACCATCTGAGCCACCCAGGTGCCCTCCACTGCACATTCTGCAACCACCTTCAGCAGCGATTCCAGTGAGGCCAGGTGAGGCGTAGGAGTAATCGCTACGGCAGCCAGCGCCCTACTAGCCGAGCATTGCTCTAAGTGGTTAATATGTATTCACTCAGTTCCTGCCTAGAACAACCTCATGGGGTAGGTATAATTAGTATTCCTGTTGACAGATTTTTAGGAAGCACAAGGACTACTTTGCCCACGTATGTGGCCAAGTTCACATTCCAACTTCAGCAGCCTGGCTCCAGAGCCCCTCCTCTTAACTACCACACTTGTTGTATAAGGCTCCCTTACACAGCCAATCTGAATGCAAGAAATACCTCCACTCCCCTCCTCCTCCCATGGCTGCTGCCCCAGTTCAACTTCTCCTTCCATTTCCCCTGGATTGCTGCAGTAAACCCAACCCATTTCCCTGCCTCCACTCTCTGCATCTAATGTACTCCTCCCTCCTGTCTTGCACACATTCACTCATCAATTCACTTACTTACTGTGCGGGGCTTGAACTCACAGCCCTGGGATCAAGACCTGAGCTGAGCTTAAGAGTCGGATGCTTAACTGACTGAGCCATCGAGGCATCCTCTTGCACACATTTAAGTTGCTGGGTTAAGCTTATTCTCATCATAAAAGTAGTTATGTTCAGTTAAAAATAGGTGAGAAATACAGACAAGCAGAAAGAAAAGAAAGCAAAAAGAATCCAATCTTATTCATAGTCTTACCAACCACCTAAACCATCTCTACGAACATTTTTTTTTTAAAGATTTTATTTATTTATTTGAGAGAGAGAGAATGAGAGAGAACACATGAGAGGGGATAGGGTCGGAGGGCAAAGCAGACTCCCTGCCGAGCAGGGAGCCCGATGCGGGACTCGATCCCGGGACTCCAGGATCATGACCTGAGCCGAAGGCAGTCGCTTAACCAACTGAGCCACCCAGGCGCCCTCTACAAACATTTTGATAACTTCCTTCCAGCCTCTCTTTTTTAATACATGAAGCCTTTTTTATCCATATGTGAGATTTTTTTTTTTTTAAACTTGGCTATAATCACACTACATCTAAACTTTTTTTTTTTTAAACTTTATTTATTTGACAGAGAGAGACACAGCAAGAGAGGGAACACAAGCAGGGGGAGTGGGAGAGGGAGAGGGAGAAGCAGGCTTTCCGCCGAGCAGGGAGCCCGATGCGGGGCTCGATCCCAGGACCCTGGGATCATGACCCGAGCCGAAGGCAGACGCTTAACGACTGAGCCACCCATGCGCCCCTACATCTAAACTTTTAGTGAAAATTATCTCATGGGTATTTTTCATGTTATTAAACACACAACTGTTATTGTAAAGTTAAGCTCTGATCATATTAATTATATTTCAAAAATTTCCAAACTTCCTCCCATTCCTATCATATAAATTTCAAATTCCTTAGTTTGGCATTCACGGCCCTGTATAATCTACTGAAGTGTTTTTAGTTTTGTTTTTTTTTTAAGATTTTATTTTTATGTAATCCCTACACCCAATATAGGGTTCAAACTCACAATCCTGAGATCAAGAGTTGCACACTCCATTAACTGAGCCCGCCAGGCGCCCCTATTGCAGTGTGTTTTATCTCCCATTTTTCCATACCCTAGCCCCCACCCCAATACATATTCTTAGCATATGGGATCTTCATTGCTTCAACGCTTCCTACACACATTCTAAAGGACACATCAATTTTGATTGGTCTGTGCTTAAACTGAACTCTTCTTTCACTCCCAAACCTACTTCCAACACCCCCCACCCTCCCTCTACCCAAGTTCCACCATCACTGGCTCAGGGCAAATACCTTGGACTTATATATTACTCCTTTTTTTCTCACATGACCCACATCTCATCTATCAGCAACTTCAATAGGTTTTGCCTTGGAATATCTATCGTGAACCCAAACACTTTTCAGCATCTGCCCCTTGACCTCCCAAATTCAAATCGCCTATATTTCTCACCCATGCAAATATAATAGCCTATATCTAGACCTCCCTGCTTTTCACTCTGGTCTCTATGCACACTGCTTCCTTTTTTTTTAAGATTATTTATTTATTTGACAGAGAGAGACAGTGAGAGAGGGAACACAAGCAGGGTGAGTGTGAGAGGGAGATGCAGGCTTCCTGATGAGCAGGGAGCCCACCCTGGGATCATGACCTGAGCCGAAGGCAGACGCTTAATGACTGAGCCACCCAGACGCCCCATCACACTGCTTCCAATACAGGAGCCAAAGAGTCCTTTAGAAAAGTAAATTTTTAAAAAAGATTTTATTTATTTATTTGAGAGGGAGGGGAAGAAGCAGACTCCCTGCTGAGCAGGGAGACTGACAAAGCCTCGAATCCAAGACCCTGGGATCATGACCTGAACCGAAGGCAGATGCTTAACTGACTGAGCCACCCAGGCACCCAGCATTGGGATTTTTAAAAAGCTCCCCCAGGTGATTCTAATGTCCAGCCAAGACTGAGAACCACCAAGGCTCTGGTCAACTCTTGACCAGGAATCCTATCTCTAGAAATCTATCCTTTAAAAAAAAATTACTAATAGATAATCTGAATAGGCCTCTATAAAAGAAATTGAATCAATAACTAATAACTTTCCAAAACAGAAAGCACCAGGCCCAGATGGGTTCACTGGCAAATTCTACCAAACATTTAAGGAAGAAATTATACCAGTTGTCTAGAATCTCTTTCAGAAGACAGAAGCAGAAGGAATACATCCCAACTATTCTTATGAGGCCAGCATTACCCTAATACCAAAACCAGACAAAAACATTACAAGAAAAGAAAAAAACTACAGATCAAATCTCTCATGAACATAGATGCAAAAATCCTCCACAAAATATTAATAAATTGAATCCAACAATGTATAAAAATTATACATCATGACCAGGTGAGAATTATCCCAGGTATGCAAGCTGGTTTAACATTCAAAAATCAATTAATATAATCCATCATATCAACAGACTAAAGAAGAAAAATCACATGATGATATCAACAGATGCAGAAAAAAACTTTTGACAAAATCCAGCACCCATTCATGATACAAACTCACAGCTCCTAGGAATAGAGAGGTACTTCTTCACCTTGATAAAGAACATCTACCTAAAACCTATAGCTAATATCATACTTAATGATGAGAAACTCAGTTTTCCCACTAAGATGAGGAACAAGGTAAGGATGTCCCTTCTAGCCACTGTTTTCAATATTGTACTGGAAGTTCTAGCTGATGTAATAAGACAAGAAAAGGAAATAAAAGATATACATATTGGGAAGGAAGAAACAAAGCTGTATTTGTTCACAGATGACATGACTGCCTATATGGAGAATTTAAAAGAATCAACAACAAAAAGTCCTAGAATTAATAAGCAATTGTAGGGGCGCCTGGGTGCCTCAGTCGTTAAGCATCTGCCTTCAGCTCAGGTCATGATCCCAGGGTCCTGAGATCGAGCCCTACATTGGGCTCCCTGCTCGGCCAAGAGCCTGCTTCTTCCTCTCCCACTCCCCCACTTGTGTTCCCTCTCTCGCTATGTCTCTCTCTGTCAAATCAATAAATAAAAAATCTTAAAAAAAAAAAAATAAGCAATTGTAGTAAGGTTGCAGGATACAAGATTAATATACCCAAGTGAATCACCTTCCTATATACTAGGCAAGCGGAACAAATGGAATTTGAAATTACCATTTACATTAGCAGCCCCCTCCAAAATGAAATATTTATTTATTTTTGATATGAAATATCATATAAACAGATCTAAATGAGAAAAACTCCAAAACTCCAATGAAAGCTATCAAAGAACTAAATGTTCATGTATAGGAAGATTCGATATTGTCAAGATGCCAGTTCTTCCCAACTTGATCTGTAGAGTGAACACAATGCCAATAAAAATTCCAGCAACTTATTTTGTGAATATCAACAACCTGATTCTAAAGTTTATATGGAGAGACAAAAGACCCAGAATAGCCAACTCAATATTGAAGGAGAAGACAAAGTCAGAGAGGATTGACAATACCCAAACTCAAGAGTGTGGTATTGGTGAAAGAATTGACAAAAAGGTCAATGGAACAGAATAGAGAACCCAAAATAGACCCACATAAATATAACCAACTGATATTTTTTTCTTTAAAATATGGAATGCTTCATGAATTTGCGTGTCATCCTTGCACAGGGGTCATGCTAATCTTCTCTGTTTTGTTCCAATTTTAGTATATGTGCTCCCGAAATGAGCACTATAGCCAACTGATTTTTAATAAAAGAGCAGAGGCAATACAATGGAGCAAAGATATTCTTTTAATAAATGGTGCTGGAACAACTGGACATCTATCCACCAAAAAAGGAATCTAGATATAGGCCTACAGTCTTCACAAAAACTAACTCCAAATGGATCACAGACCAAAATATAAAACTCAAAACTACAAAACTCCTAGAAGAAAACACAGGAAAAACCCTAAATGACCTTATAAGGTCATGACTTTGCAGAAGGAACACCAAAGGTATGATCCATGAAAGAAATAATTAATAAGTTGGACTTCATTAAAATTAAAAACTTCTGCTCTGCAAAAGACAATGTCAAGAGAATGAGGAGGCAGGCTACAGATTATGATAAAGTATTTACAAAAGATACATCTGATAAAGGACTGTTGTCCAAAATATGTAAACTCTTGGGGTGCCTGGGTGGCTCAGTTGGTTAAGCGTCTGCCTTTGGCTTGGGTCATGATCCCGGGGTCCTGGGATAGAGCTACGCATAGATCAGGCTCCTTGCTCAGCAGGGTGTCTGCTTTTCCCTTTCCCTCTGCCTGCCTGGGCTCTCTCTCCCTGTCAGATAAATAAATAAAATCTTTAAAAAAAACAAAAACAAAAACAAAAACAAAAAAACCCCAGAATATATAAACTTAAAGCTCAACAATATGAAAATTAACAATCTGATTAAAAAATGGGCAAAAATCCTGAACAGACACCTCACCAAAGAATATATACAGATGGCACATAAGTATATGAAAAGTTGCTCAACATCATATGTCATCAGGGAAATGAAAATTAACATAAAGATGAGATATCACATGTATAGGAAAAACCTTATAGTCCTCCTATATGTTTATCCTTTACTCTCACATGACTACCATACTCACATTGCTTCTGACACCAGATGTGTGGGTTTTTTTTCCCCCATGCCAAGCAATTCTGCAACACCACATGGGTGTCCTGCAATTTACCTCAATTCTCACACTCTCTACTTAGAGATAGTGTCAGATCCCACAGGTTAAGGGCTCACTCCCACAAGACTTCCCTCCACTTCAGATGCTAATCACAAGTAGTAGTCCCAGGTTACCCAGAACTCTGTCCAATTGTCTACAGGTCAGAGGTTCCCATGACCTCCTCCTTCCCAGATTCGATTAATTTGCTAGTTCACAGATCTCAGGAATACAGTTCCTTATGCTTACCAGTTTATTAAAGGATATGATAAAGGCCAGATGATCAGCCAGACGAAGAGATACATAGGGCAAGATCTGGGAGGGTTCCAAGCTTTTGTCCCTGTGGAGTTGGGGTGTATCACCCTCCTGGCACGTGGATGTGTTTACCCACCTGGAAGCTCCCCAACCATCATGGAGGCATTAAATATTAAGTCCATTTTCATCCCCTCTCCCCTCTTTCCAGAATGGGAGGACAGGGCTGAAAATTCCAAGCTTTGAATCATGGTCTTTCTAGTGAGCAGACCCACACAGGAGCCATCCAGGAACCTACCCAGAGTCACCTCCTTCGAACAAAAGACACTCCTATCACCCAGGAAATTCCAAGGGACTTAAGATCCCTATGTCAGGAACCTGGGTCAAAGATCAAATATTAGAACAAAAGATGCTCCTAGTGCTCTTATCACAGGAAATTACAGGGGTTTAGGAGCTCTGTGCCAGAAACCAGGTGCAGAGACCAACATAATATTTCTTCTGTTATTTCACACCACTACACACCTATTAGAACAGCCAATATCCAGAACACGGACAACGCCAAATGCTGTAATGCTATGGAGTAACAGGAATTTTCCTTCATTACTGGTGGGAACACAAAATGGTAGAGACACTTTGAAGACTAGTCTGGCAGTTTCTTACAAAACTAAATACATTCTTACCATAATTCCAGTAATTGTGCTCCTTGGCATTTACCCAAATGAACTGAAAACATGTCCATACAAAAACCTGCATGTGGATGTTCACAGCAGCTTTATTTATAATTGCAAAAACTTGGAAAAAAACTAAGATGTCCTTCAGTTGGTGAATGGATAAACTATGCTTCATCCAGACAAGGAGGAAACTTAAATTCGTATTCCTAAGTTAAAGAAGCCACTATGAAAAGGCTACAGGGCGCCTGGGTGGCTCAGTTGGTTAAGCGACTGCCTTCGGCTCAGGTCATGATCCTGGAGTCCTGGGATCGAGTCCCACATCGGGCTCCCTGCTCAGCAGGGAGTCTGCTTCTCCCTCTGACCCTCTTCCCTCTCATGCTCTCTGTCTCTCATTCTCTCTCTCGCAAATAAATAAAAAAATCTTAAAAAAAAAAAAAAGAAAAGGCTACATATTATACAATTTGAACTACGAGACATTCTGGAAGATGCAAAACTATGGAAAGAGTAAAAAGATCAGTGGTTGCCAGGGGCTAGGGGGGAAGGACAGATGAATAGATGGAGCACAGAGGATTTTTAGGGCAGTGAAACAACTCTGTGTGATACCATAGTGGTGGATACATGTAATGATACATTTGTCAAAATCCATAAAATGTATAACACCAAGGGTGAACCTAGTGCAAACCATGGCCTTTGGGTGATAATGATAATAATGGGACAATGATTAGAACAAATGTGCCCTTTGGTGCAGGACATCCATGGTGGGGATGAGAGTGGGGGAGGTTGTGCATGTGTGGGGACAGGGAATATATGAGAACGCTCTGCACTTTTTGCTTAGTTTTTCTCTGAACCTAAAAAATAAGTTTATTGATTTAAAAAAATTACTTATGCATAGGAATATACAAGGGGTTATTTATGGGGCACCTGGGTGGCTCAGTTGGTTGGGTGTCTGACTCTTGATTTCAGCTCAGGTCATGATCTCAGGGTCATGGAATGGAGCCCCGCATCCAGCTCTGAGCTCAATGTGGAGTCTGCTTGGGATTCTCTCTCTCCCTCTGCCTCTGCCCTCCCTTCCCCCACTCATGCTCTCTCTTGTGCTCTCTCTCAATAAATCTTCAAAAAACCCACAAAGGGTTATTTATGATAGCAAAAATGTGTAAACAATCTTACAGTCCGAGGGCAGGGAAATAGTTATGTGAATTACATCCCACAGCCACTCAGCTCTATCTGTGAAACATTTATAATGAGCAGGGCAAATGCTGAGAAATTGAAAAAAAGCAGCTATCTATACTTGTACAAACGGAATGATAAGATTATATATTGCAAAAAGCCTAGGAGGATAACATGCTGAAATGTTAGCAGTGAGTTATCTTTAGGTTTTAAATTTTGTTTTTATAAATGTGTGTTCTTTTTATTGTAAAACTCATGATAAAAAACTTAAAAATACAGAAATGGATAGCAAACAGAAATCACCCATAACTCCATTATCTGCCGGTAACAGAGGTCACCTTCAATTGTGAGAGAGTGGGTGATTTTCTTTTCTTTCTGTGTTCTCTTATTTGTAGACTTCCTACTGTTAGTAGAAAATTTAATACTTTATTTTTATTTTTACCTTTTTTAAGATTTTATTTATTTATTTTTGATGTAGTGTTCCATGATTCATATACCCAGTGCTCCATTCAGTACATGCCCTCTTTAATACCCATCACCAGGTTAACCCATCCCCCCACCCCCCCTCCCCACTAAACCCTCAGTTTGTTTCTCAGAGTTCATAGTCTCTCATGGTTCGTCTCCCCCTCTGATTTCCCCCCCTTCATTTTTCCCTTCCTGCTATCTTCTTCCTTTTTTTTAACATATAATGTATTGGGGCGCCTGGGTGGCTCAGTTGTTAAGCGGCTGCCTTCGGCTCAGGTTATGATTCCAGGGTCCTGGGATCGAGCCCCGCATCGGGCTCCCTGCTCGGCAGGAAGCCTGCTTCTCCCTCTCCCACTCCCCCTGCTTGTGTTCCCTCTCTCACTGTGTCTCTGTCAAATTAAAAAAAAAAAAAATCTAACATATAATGTATTATTTGTTTCAGAAGTACAGGTCTGTGATTCAACAGTCTTACACAAGATTTTATTTTTAAGTGATCTCTACACCCAACATGGGGCTCAAACACACAACTAGAGATCAAGAGTCACATCCTCTTCCAACTGAGCCAGCCAGGTGCCCCTCTTTAAAATAATCCTCCAGGGCGCCTGGGTGGCTCAGTCGGTTAAGCGTCTGACTTTTGGATTCGGCCAGGGTCATGATCTTGGGGTCCTAAGATTGAGCCCCGCATTGGGCTCTATGCTCAGCAGAGAGTCTGCTTGTTCCTCTCCCTCTGCTTCTCTCCCTGCTCTCTCTCTCTGGAATAAATAAATAAAATCTTAAAAAATACTACTAATAATAATCCTTGTAGGGGCGCCTGGCTGGCTCATTCAGTGGAGCGTGTGCCTCTTGATCTTGGGGTTTTGAGTTTGAGACCCACATGCGGTGTGGTGTTTGCTTAAAATTTAAAAAAAAATTTTAAAATAAATAAATAAATAAATAAAAATAATCCTTTTCAGGCATCAGTTCGAAGGCCACCATCAGCCTCTCCACGGAATCTTCCAAATCCTCCATTTGAATGGATCTCTCATCCCTAGCTACAATGATTTGTGTCTGTTTTAGCTCAGGACACAGCTTACTCTGTGTGCTTACTAATTGCGTACTTGCATTTCCTTCTCTCCTTGCAGGCAGAGACAAGTCTTACCTTTTCTATATCCTAGCTCTGTATCTAGAAATTTACTGATTAAATGTCTCTGCCATGTTCCCCTGTCATGTCCCTGCCAGCATATTTGTGTGCCCTCTCCCCAGCCAACTCGGTGGATGCTCAAAGAGGATCCGTCTTCTTTTAGGGGAGCTGGATGGCCTGAATCTCTCCCAGCTTCCTAGCTTGAATTTGTTCTCTCTCTCCCTCCCACAGACCAGGACACAAAGGGCGGGGCATTTTCTCCAGAAGGGCCCCAGTCATAATGCACCTTTGTATGAAGCAGCAACCTTTGCACTGGCTCCAATGAGTATTTTCAGAGAAATCCGTTTATCAGATTAACTAGCTGGCACTGACATGCAGAGCCTGACCCTGGGACAGCAATAGAGGCAAACTAAGGTGGGCTGCTGAGTGGGTAGCAGAGCAAAGATCTGGCTGGTGGGGAGCAGTATGAGTGTTCTGGGGTAGATGAGGCAGACTGGGGGCAAGACAGGTAAGGGGGCAGAGATTAGGTTGGGGCAGCACTGACTTAGGAGGCCATGAAAATACCAAAAGGGATGGGAGGATCTCCTTTTTTTTTTTTTTTTTTTTTTTTTTTACCAAAGCACTTAGAGCCATAGTGTGAGCTGAAAACCAGGAGCAGCATGAGAATCTGGCTGGACACCAAGAACAGCCTCAGTCTATTGTTTTAGGATTTCAGGTGATCATTTCTTTTCTGTCCCTAAGGATGGCCATATCCACAATTATATAGCACTTACACTGTGTCACTGGCCTATGCTTTTTATTATATTAACTTGATCAATCTAAAAACCAGGGGAGAGGTATTATTATCTTTATGTTACAGATGAGGAAACTGGCACGAAAAGATGAAGGAATTTGCCCAAGTTCCCACAGCCAGACATGGACAATCTAGAGTGTGGAATCCATCAGAACCTGCGCTTGGCCCTGCTGGTGGCTCCCCAAGTGCTGAGAGGACACAGTGAAATCTGCCCTTCCAGGATCAGGCCCCCCCAAGGCCTCTGCTCAACCCTTTCACTTTTCCTTTCTCGTTCTACAGGAGGAAGCAAAAGGGCTGGAAAGTCTGTAGCACTGAGGTGTATTTTTACTTGCCTTCAGGGGCAGTTTAGAGGTGACCAAGAAACAAGCTCTTAAAAAAAAAAAAAAAAGGAGATCCTCCCATCCCTAACTGTGTAGTATTCAATAGCTCCTTCTGGGGACGCCTGGGTGGCTCAGTCGGTTGGGCGTCTGCCTTTGGCTCAGGTCATGATCCCAGGGTCCTGGGCTTGAGCCCTGTATTGGGTTCCTTGCTCAGCGGGGAGCCTGCAACTCCCTCTGCTTGTGCTCTCTCTCTCTGACAAATAAATAAATAAAATCTTTAAAAAAAAAAAGTTCCCTCTGTCTGTCAGCCCACCCAATTGCTGAGTTTAATTTAGCCTTGCAAATAACCTCTAAGCACGTCCTGGAGCTGAGAGAAGTTCAGGCATTTAAAAAATACTTATTGTAGGGGCATCTGGGTGGCTCAGTTGGTTAAGCGTCTGACTCTTGGTTTTCAGCTCAGGTCATGAGTCCAGGGTCCTGGGATCCTGCCCCTCGTCAGGCTCTGTACTCAGCACGGAGTCTGCCACTCCCCCCTTTCCTCTGTTCCTCCCCTTACTCGTGTACACACACTCTCTCTCAAATAAATAAATAAATAAATAAATAAAATACTTACTGTATACCTACTATGTGCCAAGCACTGGTCTAAGTGCCAAAATAATTTTTTTTGGCTGAAAGGATTATTATAGTCAACAAGATGGCAGAAAAATTTGAAGGTCTCCTCAAGCAGAGATGGAACACATGGGACTACTGAGGTGCCTCCCCTCTGCTCCGGGGCCCAGGCCTTCCCAAGAAGAGCAGCCATAGGAACAGGTCGGGAGTGGCTGATGTCAAAGATGTCTCCGAGGCAGAAGGTGCTTAATAGAGGGCTTTTGGGTCCCAGACACTGTGTCACCACAAGATGTAAGAGGCCTAGATCCCCAAGTCACTGCTTGGAGGTTAGGAAGTGAAAAAAGCTGTCTGAATTTATGTAACCCTGTTACAATACAGTCTGTTGTATTGGGAGAATGACAGACAACAGTGCTAGTTTGTTTGGTGGAGCTGGGGAAATGGGCTCCCCCTGGTCTGGGAGGCTATCCCTAAATTGGTCAGTCTCCTCCCCACAGGGCTCATTCAAGGTCTCCTGAAGCACCTTGTTTGAATTTCTACAATGGCACTTCTAGTGGATGTTTTGGGGTCAGTCTTCTATTGGGTGGTGAGCTCCTTAAGGGTAGGGCTTAATATAAGCCCATCACTCGGGTGCTCAAGAAACTGAGATGATTCAGTGGGGAGAAAGGAGGAACAATGTACCTTTGGACAGAACGTCTAAACCGATGGTAAGATACCCAAGTGGTCCTCCTCCACCAGCATTTTAAATAAGGTCTTCAAGGTCAGGTAATACGTTAGAGTGTGATTTAGGCCATCAGAAAAGTGTCAACATTGAGAACTCTAATAGCAGGGGAGATCCTGTAGATCAAGATCATGGTAGCAAGGCACTGCGCCGAACTCTTTTCAACTTTTTTTTTTTTTAATTTTCTTTTTTTTAGAGAGAGAGTGAGGGGGGAGGGGCAGAGGAAGAGGGAGAGAGAGAATTCCAAGCAGACTGCCCACTGAGCACAGAGCCCCATGCAGGGCTCGATCTCATGATCTCAAAATCATGACCTGAGCAGAAAGCAAGAGTCGGACACTGAACTGACTGAGCCACCCAGGCACCCCTCATCATTATTTTACTCCATTCTCAGAGCAACCCCAGGAAGTAGTGATTATTATTGCAACTTCAAAGATGAGGAAGCTGAGACTCAGGTTATATATGGTCACATTCTGGTAAGTTGAGGAGCTAGAACTCAGATAAAAGCAAGAGCAACACAATAAGCATAATCATAAACATAAAGAGGGGCTCCTGCGTGGCTCAGTCGGTTAAGTGTCTGCCTTCGGCTCAGGTCATGGTCCCAGGGTCCTGGGATCGAGCCTTGCATCGGGCTCCCTGCTCCGTGGGAAGCCTGCTTCTCCCTCTCCCACTCCCCCTGCTTGTGTTCCCTATCTCGCTGTCTCTCTCTATCAAATAAATAAATAAAATCTTTAAAAAATTCATAAACATAAAGACAGTGAATTACTATTTATTGAATACTTAGGATGCCCCATATAATTTAGTACCCTTTTTTTTTAAAGATTTTATTTATTTATTTGAGAGAGAGAATGAGATAGAGCATGAGAGGGGGAGGGTCAGAGGGAGAAGCAGACTCCCTGCCGAGCAGGGAGCCCGATGCGGGACTTGATCCAGGGACTCCAGGATCACGACCTGAGCCGAAGGCAGTCGCTCAACCAACTGAGCCACCCAGGCGCCCTAGTACTTTTTTTTTTTTTAAAGTAAACTTTACGCCCTACATGAGGCTTGATACTCTGGACTCCAAGATCAAGAAGAATCACATGCTCAACCAATTGAGCCAGCCAGACGCCTCTAATTTAGTACTTTTATACACTTACATCTTGTAGCCATCCTATGAAACAGTATCTACAAATGCAAAAGTATAGTTCTAGTAATCAGCTAAGCTCTTAACCACTATGGCTTTAAGTAAACTTTGGGGGACACTCACTATTAAAGGGCTAGAAAGACAATAATTTGCAAAAACACTTTACAGCTTTAAAAATGATTTCACATATCTTATATCACTTGATGCTCACAACGTGGTGAAGGGGGATGGGCAAGGCAAGTGTTTTGACACTCAGTTGAAAGATGAGGAACCTAAGACTCCAAGATACAGTCAATATTAGAATGGTCTTCCGACCTCTAATCCAAGCCTCATTAAAAGCACAGGTAGAAAAGAAATAATACATAGAAAGGCTGAATGTTAAATGATGGAAATAATATAATAAATATTAACTGAAAGGAAGTTTATGCCAAATATTTTTTTAAGATTATTTATTTATTTACTTGAGAAAGAGAGACAGAGATAGCGAGAGAGAGCATGGGCAGGGGGGAGAGGGAGAAGCAGGCTCCCCGCAGAGCAGGGAGCCTGACACAGGGGTGGATCCTGGGATTCCAGGATCATGACCTGAGCCGAAGGCAGACGCTTAACCGACTAAGCCACCCATGCGCCCCAGTTTATGCCAAATATTAACATGGGATAAAACAGATGCTAAGGCAGGGGTGCCTGGATGGCTCAGTTGGTTAAACGTCTGCCTTTGGCTCAGGTCATGGTCCTGGAATCCTGGGATCCAGCCCCACATCTGGCTCCCTGCTCAACTGGGAGTCTACTTCTCCCACTCCCTCTGCTCCTCCCCCTCCCCCTGCTCATGCTCACTCTTTCTCTCTTGCTCGCTCACTCTCTCTCTCAAATAAATAAATGAAATATTTTTAAAAAAATAGATGCTAAGGCAAAAGGCATTATAAAAGATAGTCACCATATGATGATTTGAAAATCTGCTACAATAATAATTTGTTTGCTAGAATAATACAGTAATTCTAAATCTGTATATCCCAAGTAAGAAAAGCTTCAAAATACATAAAGCTAAACCTGACAAAACTATAAGGAGAAATTGATAAATCCACATCTGGGCAAGAGAGTTTTAATACATCTTTTTCAATAATTGATTAGATCAAGGGGCACCTTGGTGGCTCAGTTGGTTAAGCATCTGTCTTTGGCTCAGGTCATGATCTCGGGGTCCTGGGATTGAGCCCTGGGTCAGGCTCCCTGCTCAGCGGGGGAGTCTGTTTCTCCCTCTCCTTCTGCCTCTCTCCCCCCACCTTCCCCCACTCATGCTCTCTCTCTCAAGTAAATAAAATCTTTAAAAAATAATAATTGATCGGGGCGCCTGGGTGGTTCAGTCATTGGGCGTCTGCCTTTGGCTCAGGTCATGATCCCAGGGTCCTGGGATCGAGCCCCACATCGGGCTCCCTGCTCAGCGGGAAGCCTGCTTCTCCCTCTCCCACTCCCCCTGCTTGTGTTCCCCCTCTCACCGTGTCTCTCTCTGTCAAATAAATAAATAAACTCTTTAAAAATAAATAAATAAATGAAAATAATAATTGATAGATCAAGCAGACAAAAAATAGTATATGTATGTATGTGTATAGATATCAAGCTTGTTAAATAAATATGTATAGTGTATGTGTATTGGAGAACACACATTCTTTCTGAGCATACAGATTTACTACATATTAGGTCATAAGGCAAGTCTCAAAACATTTCAAAAAAATGTGTGTTATAAAGACTGTATTAACTGACCCAAATGGAATTAACTTAGAAATTATGATCACCAACAAAATTTCCGCCCATGTGGAAATTTTAAAACACACTTCCAAATAACTTAGAGGTCAAAGAAAAAATCTTCATGGAAATTTTTTAAGAACTAGAACTAAATGAAAATCAAAATGCTCTATTGTAAATCTTATGGGATGCCTACACTCAGACCCAGCTTTTCCACTTCAAGCTACCTACCCAAGAGAAATGAAAGTTTATGCCCACAAAAGACTTGTACAAGGATGTTCACAGTTGCTTTATTCATAATAGTGAAAACCTGGAAATAATCCAAATGTGCATCAACAGAGAATGAATAAGACAATAGTGTATATCCATCTGTAAATTGGAATGAACTCGGTAATTAAAAGGAACAAATTAATACATGCAACATGTACTGAGTGACAGAAGCCAAACACAAAAGAGTATATACTGTATGGTTCCACTTAGATGAACTTCTAGCCAAGTATATTTCTAAACTGACTAACTCTGGTGGTGAAGGGTAGACCGATCCATAATGAACCCCATGACCATGGAACTTTCTAGAATGATGGAAATGTCCTATATCTCAATTTGGATGATGGCAACATGGGCATTTACATTTGCCAAAACTAAAAAAACTGAAGATTTTAAGATCTGTACGTACATAATTTGTATGATATGTATATTCAATAAGGAAAAAACCATATAGGATGCAACTAAAAAACACAGGGAAGTATATAGTCTTAAGCGTACATATTAGAAAAGAAAACAGATCCCAAATTGATCAACCAAGCTCAGAAGTTAGGAAGTTAAAAAAAGAGCAGCAGAATTAATCCTAAGAAAACAGAAAGGAGAAAGCAATAAAATAAGAGCAAAAATTAATGAAACGGAAAATAAATAGTAGAGAAAATCAAGAAAGTCAAAAGTCGTATGCTCAAAGGACTAATAAAATAGACAAAACTTAGGTAGTATTGATCAAGAACAAAGATATAAATAAACAATGTTAGAGATTTTAAAAGTGATATATTTAAGGCCATAGCTGAGTTTTTTTAAATTATTCATTCATTTATTTATTTGACAGAGAGAGCACAAGCAGGGGGAGTGGCAGAGAGGGAGAAGCAGACTCCCCGCTGAGCAGGGAGCCAGATGCAGGGCTCAATCCCAGGACCCTGGGATCGTGACCTGAGCTTAGGCAGATGCTTAACCAACGGAGCCACCCAGGCACCCCTGCAGCTGAGTTTTAAAAATGAGAACTATATGAACAACTTTATGCCAATAAATTTGAAGCAAATTGGACAATATTACAGAAAAATATAACTTACCAAAACTAATCCAAGAAGAAAGAGAAAAACTATATAGTCCCTATATAGTCCTATATGCAGAATAACAACGTATTTTATCACCCGAACCAGGACATCTTTAAAAGTGAAAGGGGGTATTATTAATAAATACGCCAGGGAATAGGCAAAACCTGGCATTAGCCCCAGGCAAACCAGGATGTGTAGTCATTTTACTTATAGCTGTAAACAAAATATAAAATCTTCCGACAAAGATGATACCAGGTCTAGAAGGTTTTCTAGGAATGCTTGACCAAACATTCACAAACACATCAATTCCAATTTTATGCCACTTTTTCTTAGAAATTAAAAAATAAAGAAACCCTCTCAACTTATTCAATGATATTAGTAAAATCCTAATTCCAAACCGGCCAAATATAGTATGAGAAAGAAAACTGACAGGTTAAATAATTTAGGAGCATAAATGCTGATCATGTTTTTTCAAAATATAACCAGACCAAACCAAACCCAGCAGTATATTAAAAAGATAATACAGGGGCACCTGGCTGGCTCAGTTGGTTAAGCAGCTGTCTTCAGCTCAGGTCATGATCTCAGGGTCCTGGGATAGAGCCCCACATCTGGTTCCCTGCTCAGCGGGGTGTCTGCTTCTCCCTCTCCCTCTGCTCCTCCCCCGCTCTCTCTCTCTCAAATAAATAAATAAAATCTTTTTAAAAAGAAATAAAAAATAAAAAGATAATATATCACATGACAATTCAATTTATCCCAGAAATGCAAAGAAAGTTTAACATTAAAATATTTATGTAATTTAGAGCATCCACAATGAAAAAAGAAAACACATAGTATCACTTCAATACATGCAGAAAAAGCATTTGATGAAATTCAACACCTGTTAAAAAGCATTTACCAAAAACCTATACCAATCGTTATTATTAGTAGGGAACCCTAAGAAGCACTTCCGGGGATATGGACGAATGGGCAAAGCGAGTGAAGGGGAGTGGGAGATATAAGATTCCAGTTATGGAATGAACAAGCCACACGAATAAAAGGCACAGCCCAGGGAACACAGTCAATGGCGGTGTAATAGCCTTGTATGGTGTCAGATGGTGGCCGCCCCCGTGGTGAGCACAGCATAACCTATAAACCTGTTAAGTCACTTGTTCTATACTTGAAATTAATGTAACATTGTGTGTCAACTATCCTTCAATTAAGAAAAATGGGGATGGGGGTGCCTGGGTGGCTCAGTTGGTTAAGCGACTGCCTTCGGCTCAGGTCATGATCCTGGAGTCCCAGAATCGAGTCCCACGTCGGGCTCCCTGCTCAGCAGGGAGTCTGCCTCTCTCTCTGACCCTCCTCCCTCTCATGCTCTCTGTCTCTCATTCTCTCTGTCTCAAATAAATAAATAAAATCTTAAAAAAAAAAAAATGGGGATGGGCGACTGGCTGGTTAAGTCGGAAGAGCATGTGACTCTTGACCTCGGGTCCTGAGTTTGAGCCCCACAATTGGTGTAGAGATTACCAACAAATAAATAAATAAATAAATAAATAAATAAATAAATATATATATATATATATATATATATATATATGAAGAAGCGGCATTTCCTTCAAACTCAGAACACGTCAAGGAGGCCCGCTGTTCCTGCTTCTAGTTGACATTACATTGGCACAATAGCAGAAAGCAAAGGAAAATAAATTCAAGGTATAGATTAGAAAGAAACAATAACGTCATTAGTAATACACGGTATGATTGTTTGGCTAGAAGCCCTTCAAATCCATAAGTTACTAAAACTAATGAGAAGAATGATCAACAAAACAGTATGTCATAGTGTTTATTGGAGGGATGGCACTAAAAGGGAGACACAGGAAATGTCCATGGAATTGCTGATGTTGTATTTACATTGTAGGGTGGGTATCACAGGTTTAGTTTTATTACACTGCTTCATAATTTATATATATATTTATATATGTATTTATGTTCCTCTGGATCATATAATTCATTATTCAATTAAATGACTTTCTACTTTCTATATTACACATTTATTAGTTGTTCTGTTCTTTTACAATGCAAATGTCAAAATGTCTGTATTTGGAAGAAAAAAATGATTAAAGAAAGAAAAAACAAAAGCCGATGAACAGAGGCTGGATGGGTTTGATGGATGGGCTGGTGGGTGGCAGGGAGGGTGGTTAATAAGGCCAAGTCCAATTAACGTCAGGACAAGGGCTCAGTCAAGGACTGAGAAGAGGCTGGGAGACTGGGGGGGTCGGGGTGGGGGGAAGACCGATAGCAGTGACCTTTAAGAGGGCAGTTTTTATAGGCTGGCAGGAGGCGGGGCCCAAAAGCAGAGGGTTAAATCATGAATGAATAAATAGCAAAAAACTGGAAACCACCCAAAGACCTAACAATCAGGGCCTGGTTAAACAACCATAGCACCATTCATAGAAGAAATGATGCTGTGTCCACACACAGACGGGCTTACAAAATTAGGTGACGTAAAAAATTTCAGGACACAAGATAGCATTTGTGCCGATTACAATCATGAAAGGACATGCGTGTGCGGTGAGGAGCAGACAGGATTGGACAAGATCGAGTCCTGTTTGCGGATGCTGTTTTAAGGCTAGGGGATTTTTTTTTTTTTTCCTTTTTGGGAATGCTGGCCATCAACAAACAAAAACATGTCATGTTTCTTTAAAACCCACAGAATGGCTGTTGAAGAGATGGACGCAGCAAGTGAAGGCCACTCGGTGGAGAAATATGTCGGTGCCAGGAAGGAATGAGATGGCAGAGCAGCTGGGGGAGTGTGAAGGGCTTTGGGCAGCAGCTGGTGGTGGGGAGGGGAGGGAGAGGCCGTCTGTTTCCTTGACTGCCTCTGTTTCTTTTTTTAATTAAAAAATTAATAATCTTCCTTTTAACAAATTCAAATGGTCGAGAAGTGTGCTTGTGTGGGGGTGTGGATGGGTGGGAGGGTTGTGTAGAGAGAGAGCCCTCAGCCCCATCCCTACTCCCCACTGTTAATAGTTGAGGGTAGCTCTCCAGAGCTGTACCACCTTCTATTATATGCAGCTCACTGGTTTTTAATTACAGAGGGAGATAGGCTTTCTCAAGTATAGCGTTAGAGGAACGAAATGGGGAGATGTCCCATCCTCCAGAGCTGACTTCTGTTGGAAAGTGTCCTTCCAGACTGTTTTGTCTGTGTGCGTGTAAATGCCTATATATATTCACGTATGGCTTTATGGTTGGTTGTTTTTACAAAAGCAGGAACATTTTCTACCCATCGTGGAGCGGTTTCACTCTACAATATGTCGTGATGGATCACTCCCAAGTCACCACATAGAGATTAACCTCATGCTTGAATAGCTGCCTAATACCCCACAGCATACAGATGAAAGGTAAGCTTCAGAGAACACAGGCGCATCGCTTTCCCTACGATGGGCAGGGAAGGAGACACAGAGACAAAAGATTCAAGATGGCAGGAGGCATTGCTTGGAGGCGGACCGGTCCTGGGAGCCGGAAGCAAGCAAACAGAGGGGGTCTTCTTTCTGCCCTCTTCTCTTAAGCCAGAGTCCCATCCAAATCTAGCTAAACAACACAAAACTGCACGGGGGAGGGTTATGATTTGAGCCCGAGTGATAAGGCCGCCGCTGGGGACCCAACTTCCTTGAGTGACCTGTTCTTCCCCTGGCGGTGGCTAGGCTGAGCCCACTTATCAGAAATCTTAAGGGGGGCCCCAGAACAGCAGTTCTATAAGTGGGTTCCCTGAGCCAGCAGAAGCAGCATCAACTAGGGGACCAACCAGACAGGCAAATTCTCGGGTCCTGGGTCCTACTGAATCAGAATCTTGGGGAGTGAGTTGTAGCAATCCCTGGTTGAGGAGTCCTCCAGGGGGATGCAGATGTAGGGAAAGCAACTTTGAATACCATTGTTCTAGAATGAGGCTTTGAGTTTGACCTGCCCCACCCCAGTCTCCTAGGAGAGGCAGAGAAGTCAGCCCAGAAGAGGATGGGTTGGCCAACTTCACAGTTGGGTCTTCTGTGAGTTTAGACACTGTTGGCAAAGTCAGCGAGCGACCTAGGTAGTCCCTGGTGCTGCCCTCCCCACCCTATGACACCACCTCCATTTCACCACCTCCCCTTCTTAAAAAAACAAAACAAAACAAAACACCACAACAGAAAGGGAGGGTGGCAGTGCAACCCACTGCCTTCCACTTTCCCTTAACAGCGTCCCCTCCCAATTTAAGTAACCCCTCCCCTGGGGCACTGCCCTTCAAGGATGGAGGGTGGAGGAGGCAGAGGGGAGAGCTGCTTTGAAAGTTGGGGAGGAAATGGGATGTGGCTTCAGTGTGGCTGGGTTGGGGGAGGGAGTTGGAGGGAGAAGAGAAAGGGAGAGGAAGAATGTCCTCATTTCACCCAGCTGCTTCTGCCTGCACCTGTTCAGCTGAGGCCTGAGGAAGGACACCAGTAAATGAAACACAGCCCCACCCAGTCTAGAGGGGCCCCTTCCCACACTGTCGTGGGGCCCAGGCTAACTGACAGGAAAACTGTGAATGGGTTCAGGTGGCTGAAATGAGGGGCTAGGGGGAAACAGCTGGGCTGCTCTGGGGCGTAGAGCAACTGTCTTCTGTCACCCCCAGGCTCTCAGAGTTTTGGGCAAGGGGTGGAGGGCTGGGGCAGGTGGGGACCCAGTCTGAGACCTGCAGATCTCCGTCGGAGGCTGAATGGGGTATCACCGCGGAGAGGGAAGGCTCAAGAGAAACGGCCACGGCCAGCTACAGCAGGTTCCTGTTGTTAAGCCCCACAACATTCCGTGAGGGTCTTCAGTTACTCGATGGGCCATCACCTTCTCTTAAAAAACAAAATGGACTTTATTTGTAGAGCAGTTTTAGGTTCACAGAAAAAGTGAGCTGTGAAAAGTGACAGGACATTTTATTTATTTAATTTTTTAAAAAGATTTTATTTATTTATTTGACAGAGACAGCGAGAGAGGGAACACAAGCAGGGGGAGTGGGAGTGGGAGAGGCAGGCTTCCCGCTGAGCAGGGAGCCCGATGTGGGGCTCCATTCCAGGACGCTGGGACCACGACCTGAGCCGAAGGCAGACGCTTAACGACTGAGCCACCCAGATGCCCTGTGACAGGACATTTTAAAAGTCTGCTCTTGGTCTGTGCCCCAGAGAAACACACAGCGGCAGTTCATCCAAGTGGTCATTGGTCAACCAGTCAATCAATCAGTTGTACCTGCAACTTACATTTTATACACATCCAATGAGGGCTTTCTCAAACTTATTAAGAATCACGGAGGAAGTTGAGGTGGGATCTGGGTCTCCCAACCAGGATTCTGATTCAGGAGCTCTGGAGGGAGATGCCAGTTATGGTTGTTTTTTTTTTAAGATTTTATTTATTTATTTGACAGAGACACAGCTAGAGAGCAAACACAAGCAGGGGGAGTGGGAGAGGGAGAAGCAGGCTTCCCACAGAGCAGGGAGCCCAATGCGGGGCTCGATCCCAGGACCCCGGGATCATGACCTGAGCCCAGGGCAGACACTTAACGACTGAGCCACCCAGGCGCCCGCAGTTGTGCATTTTTTATATTTTTGACACACTCCGCAGGAGATGTTGATATATTTGACACACTGGGCCCTATGCTGAGAAACCTAGGGTTGGTGTAGGGTACAGGGCCAGAGGCTCTGGTGGGAAGCGAGAAAGCGGTGAACATAAAAATCGAAATCCGCCCCCTCCCCAACAAAAAACCAAAAACCCAAATCCCATTCCCCATCCCCCACCTGAGAACTGATGACACAGCATAAGGATCAATGTAAACTGAGGCAGTGGGGGATGACGGGTGCTCAAGGGTTCTGAAAATGTCAGAGAGGGCCACTGACTGGAATGCTCATGGCACGGAGATCCCTTCTAGAGCAACCAGCAAAGACTCTGGAGTGAGGAGGAAATAAGCCAGGAAAATGATAATCATTTTGTTGGGAGGCCTCGAGTAAGTTAAGCTTTCTGTGCCTCCATTTCCTCATCTGTAAAATGGGGCTCATGATGGTCCCTCCTAGGTAGGCTTCAAAGAACACTGTGTAAAGAGTTTAGAGCAGTACCTGGCACATAATAAGCACTAGGTAAAGGAAAGTTGTCAATGTTAGCACAAGGAGGTGCCCCAGATGGCAGAGAGGAGTGGAGAGGGCCAGAAGAAAGCCTTGAGTCTGGGGGAAAGCAAGCATCCTCTTGAAGATGATTAGTGTGGTCGGAAGAGAGGGGCCACGGATAAGGAAATGCAGGATGAGGTGAGGGGTGTTGAATTATGGCCCACAACATGATATGTTGAAGTTCTAACCCCCAGTACCTCAGAATGTGACCTTATTTGGAAATAGGTTGTTGCAGATGTAATGAAGATGAGGTCATATTGGAGTAGGGTGGGCCCTTCATTCAATATAACTGGTGTCCTTATTAGAAGAGACACAGAGGGAAGATGGCCACGTGAAGACAGAGGCAGATCAGAGTGACCCAGCTACAAGCCAAGGAACACCTTGGGATACCAGAAGATGAAAGAAAGAGGAAGAATCTTCCCCTACAGGCTTTGGAGGGACATGGTCTGCTGACACCTTCATTTTGGACTTCTGGCCTCTGGAACTGTGAGAGAGTACATTTGTGTTGTTTTAAGTCACTCAGTCTGTGGGCCTTTGTTATGGCTGCCCTAGGCAATGAATAGAGGGGGCATTTGCGTTTGGATTCCATGTGATGAGCAGCCGGGAGCCACTGTGGGATCTTCAACAGGGAAATCGTTCTTGATGAATAAACCAAAGAAACATGAAGATTCGTATCAAAACCTGCTCCCAGTCTTAGCTCACTTTTTTAAAAGCCTTTGCTTAAAAGTCCTTTGCCCATCAGAAAATTTGGATATCATCAAAGACAAAGAAAAATTAAGGAACCATGTGGGGTTAAAGGAAACCTACAAAGACAAGACAACTGAATGTAACCCGTGATCTGAGTCTTTTTTTTTTTTTTTAAGATTTTATTTATTTATTTGACAGAGAGAGACACAGCAAGAGAGGGAACACAAGCAGGGGGAGTGGGAGAGGGAGAAGCAGGCCTCCCGCTGAGCAGGGAGCCCGATGTGGGACTCAATCCCAGAACTCCAGGATCATGACCTGAGCCAAAGGCAGTCGCTTAACCAACTAAGCCACCCAGGCGCCCTAATTTTTATTTATTTTTATTTTTTTATTTTTTTAATTTATTTATTTTTTATTTATTTTTTAAAGATTTTATTTATTTATTTGACAGAGAGAGACACAGCGAGAGAGGGAACACAAGCAGGGGGAGTGGGAGAGGGAGAAGCAGGCCTCCCGCTGAGCAGGGAGCCCGATGTGGGACTCAATCCCAGAACTCCAGGATCATGACCTGAGCCAAAGGCAGTCAGTCGCTTAACCAACTAAGCCACCCAGGCGCCCTAATTTTTATTTATTTTTATTTTTTTATTTTTTTAATTTATTTATTTTTTATTTATTTTTTAAAGATTTTATTTATTTATTTGACAGAGAGAGACACAGCGAGAGAGGGAACACAAGCAGGGGGAGTGGGAGAGGGAGAAGTAGACTCCCCGCTGAGCAGGGAGCCCGATGAGGGGCTCGATCCCAGGACCCCGGGATCATGACCTGAGGGGAGGCAGGCGCTCAACGACTGAGCCACCCAGGCGCCCCCCGTGATCTGAGTCTTTGTTCTTTGTTGTTTTTGTTTTGTTTCATTTGGGCTATAAAGCATACATCATTGGCACTACTGTGACGTATAAATGAGGTCTGTAGATACTAGCATTGTGTAAATGTTAACCTCTTGGTTTTTATCATTCTATTGGGGTTATGGAAGAGAAGACCTTATTTTAAGAGTACATACTGAACTATTTAGGAGTGAAGGGACATAGTACCTGCAACTTACATTCAAATAATGTATAAACATACTAGACAGATAGAATGATAAAGTAAATGTGATGGAATGTTAACATTTGGGAAATCTGGGTGAAGACTGTATGAGGATTTTTTGCACAATTCTTGCAACTTTTCTGTATCTGAAATTGTCAAAATAAGAAGGTGAGGGGAAAGAAGCCCGTTGACTGATCCCGTGACTTTCCTACTTAACTTTCTCTAACCCTCTGAAGTTTCTGGAGCCCAAATCTGGACCCTGAGCTAATGTGATCAGAGAAAGAATTCTGAGAACTTGTGATTTCTACATGTTGGGATTCTACTTATGTGCTTGGTGACTACGGGCTATTAAAATGTGGTTAATTAGGGCGCCTGGGTGGCTCAGTTGGTTAAGCGACTGCCTTCGGCTCAGGTCATGATCCTGGAGTCCCTGGATCGAGTCCCACATCGGGCTCCCTGCTCGGCAGGGAGTCTGCTTCTCCCTCTGACCCTCCTCCCTCTCATGCTCTCTGTCTCTCATTCTCTCTCTCTCAAATAAATAAATAAAATCTTTAAAAAATAAAAAATAAAAAATAAAATGTGGTTAATTAATGTGGAATTCTCTACAAGTTATTTGCAAAAATCCTTTTCTCATTCACAGTATTACCTGGGACTAGAAGGAGCCATACATATGTAATCCAGGCTTCTACCAGATTCATTATATCCTCATTAATATCCTGAGAAGATGAATGCATTTGGAAATGGGAGTCTCACCCTCTCTCACAGCCCATTCCATTACTGGTCAGTTCTGACCATTAGACAATTTCTCAACCTACTGAGCTGGAACCTCCCTTCCTGACACAGGATGACATACAAGTTCTGGTGTGTCACTGTCCTTCTAGAATGTAAATGCAATATTCCAGGTCCAGCCTGACAACCAGAAAGCAGAGGGTGTTTGCTGGGCATTCTGTTCACACAGCCTCAAATGGAATTAGGCTTTTTCAAAACTGAATTACACAGTTGACTCATAATTAACTTAGACTCAACTCCAACCACAGTTTTCTCTTGTGAACCACGGTTAACAGCTATTGGTTATCACCATCCAACATCACATTATGTATCTGAGTGTGCTCAGGGTCAGGCCCCACCACTAGAATGTCAATTTCATAAAGGCAGGGGCTTCGTCTTGTTCTGACTCCCCAGCACCTACAACAAGCCCAGGCTCATTGTAGACATTCATTTTTTTTTTAAAGATTTATTTATTTATTTTGGGGGGGGCAGAGGGAGAGGGAGAGAGAATCTTAAGCAGGTTCCATGCTGAGTGCAGAGCCTAACACAGGGCTCGATCTCATGACCCCAAGATCACAACCCAAGCCGAAACCAAGAGTTAGAGTTAGACACTCAACTAGCTGTGCCACCCAGGCACCCCCCCATCATAGACATTCAATAAATATATGTTGAATAAATGAATTCAGCATACCTACAAGATATAAGCTGTATTTCGTTTATCCTGTACTTGCATAATTTATTTAAAATTCACACCCAGTCTACCAACAAGAGAAACTTGAAGTGATTTGCTTTGCAGAGGACTTTTAACTTCAGGGCAAACTTTGTTCTTGTTGGAATTTATATTTTATTAATTCACATCCTTGGTTACAGCGTTGAGATCCCTGGCTCTCTCAACCAACATATCAGCTGTCCCTCCAAGTGTCAAGCCATTCACTCAGGAACACCATGACAGCCACACTGGTCTCCTTGCCATTCCTCAAACACTCCAGGAAGGTTCTAGTCCCAGGATCTTCACTCTGGCTATTTCTTCCCTCTGCTGCACGTCCCCTGGCCCCAGCCACATTGCCAATTCCACACCTTCAAGTCACCACTCAACTGCCACCTTCTCAGTACGCCTGACATGGGTCATCCTATTTAAAACTAAGCTGTCACCCTCTCCAGTGCTATCCCCCCTTGCCCAGCTCTATATTTTTTGTCTTGTCAGTAGTTCTTATTACCTTTTAATGAATGTTGTGACTTTGTTTGTTTTTTGTGCATACTGCATGCTGTCTGTCCTACTCCTCCTACCCCATGCTATACAAGGAAAAGATGTTTTTTGCCTGTTTTGTTCACTGGTGTATCCCAGGTGCATAGAACAACGCCTGCACATAAGAGATACTCAATAAATATGTGCTGATGAATGAATGAATGGACAACTTGCTCCGGACCCAGGAATGTATATGACACTAAGTTGGGATAGATCTCCCTCCCTCCAGAATGGCACCAATCTATGAATCAACTCCTTCCATGTACAGTTTTTCAATCAGTAAAACAAAATAAAACAAAACACCATTAATAACCCTATTTCAGGGCACCAGGCTGGCTCAGTCAGAAGAGCATGGGACTCTTGATCTCAGGGTTGTGAGTTTGAGCCCCACATTGGGAGTAGAGATTACTTACATAAATAAATAAACTTAAAAAATATTTTTAGGGGCACATGGGTGGCTCAGTCGTTAAGCATCTGCCTTCAGCTCAGGTCATGATCCCAGGGTTCTGGGATCGAGCCCTACATCGGGCTCTCTGCTCAGCGGGAAGCCTGCTTCTCCCTCTCCCACTCCCCCTGCTTGTGTTCCCTCTCTTGCTGTCTCTCTCTGTCAAATAAACAAATAAAGTCTTTAAAAATATATATATTTTTTTAAAAAGTAACCCTATTGAGGCACCTGGGTGGCTCAGTTGTTAGGCGTCTGCCTTCAGCTTGGGTCATGATCCCAAGGTCCTGGGATTGAGCCCCGCATCAGGCTTCCTGCTCCACGGGAAGCCTGCTTCTCCCTCTCCCACTCCCCCTGCTTGTGTTCCCTCTCTCGCTGTCTATCAAATAAATAAATAAATCTTTAAAAAAAATAAAAAATAAAAGAAATAAAAAGTAACCCTATTTCAAAAAATATTTTAATGGCATTAAAAAATGCTCACCTTATATACAACTAGGTCAGTGGGGGATACAAAACTGTATTACAGCACATGATCTCAATTATAGGAAAATAACTGTCTACATAGAAACAAGACTGGACGGGGCACCTGGGTGGCTCAGTCATTAAGCGTCTGCCGTCCGCTTAGGTCATGATGCCAGGGTCCTGGGATCGAGCCCCGCATCAGGTTCCCTGCTCCATGGGGAGCCTGCTTCTCCCTCTCCCCCTCCCCCTGCTTGTGCTCCCTCTCGCTGGGTCTCTCTCTGTCAAATAAATAAATAAAATCTTAAAAAGAAAAAAAAAAGAAACAAGACCGTAAAGAAATATACCAAAATGTTAACAGTGATTATTTCTGAGTAGGGGGATTATGTTTCATTTTCATTTCTTCTTCATATTTTCCAAAGTTTCTACAATAAGCAAGTATTTTTTGTATAGAAAGAATTCTAATATATGGATATTTATTGTCCACTCACTAAGGCAGTGAGAACACAGGTGATACCTTCCTGAAATTGACCCTGCCCTCAGAAAGTTTCCATTCTAGAGTGCCTGGGTGGCTCAGTTGGTTAAGTGTCTGACTTCGGCTCAGGTTGTGATCTCGGGGTCCTGGGATCGAGTCCTGCAATGGGCTTCACGCTCAGCAGGGAGTCTGCTTGTCCCTCTGCCTCTCCCTCACCTTGTGCACGCATGCGCTCTCTCTCTCTCTCAAATAAATACATAGAATCTTTAAAAAAAAAGTTTCCATTCTAGCTAATATCAGTAACAAATACATACACACATTCACTTTAATCCGAAAACAATTCTATGAGGAAGGCACCATGATCACCTTCATATTATAGATGAAGAAGCAGGCTCAGAGGTAAAACTAACTTGCTCAAGGTCACTTATCTGAGCCCGGTCATGGATCTGAGCCTGGATTTTGAACACAGGCACTCCAGAACGGACGCCCTTAACCACTCCACCATGCTCTACAAACTCAGACTAGCAGCTCCCAAGGAAAGATGACACAGAATGAGTGGGGGTGAGGGCTACAATGGGAAAGGTACCTGAAATACAGCACTAATCATTTAGTTCTCGAAACTACCCTGGGAAAAACATGCTATTTTCTTTCTTTCTTTCTTTCTTTCTTTTTTAAAGATTCCATTTATCCATTGGAGAGAGAGAGCACAAGCAGGGGGAGCAGCAGGCAGAGGGAGAAGCAGGCTTCCCGCTGAGCGGGGAGCCCGATGTGGGGCTCGACCCCAGGGCCCTGGGATCATGACCCGAACCGAGGGAGACACTTAACCGACTAAGCCACCCAGGCGCCCCAAACATGTTATTTTAATCTCCCTGCTATAAAGGAGGAAAATGAGACTCGGATAGGGGTCTGGGCCTCTGCTGTGATGTTCCAAGCTTCCTAAACCCTTTGCCCTCCAGTTTTTTCCACTACAACCACGGGGATAATGATAGTTGTTACCTCGCTGAGTATTGGCAAGTACCAAGTGAGAAACAAAAGATTCAAACAGAACAACAGATTCAAAACATTCATCGCCATGCCTAGCATATGTTAAATGCTTCCAAAGTATTAGTTACTGCTAGTATGATTCTTTTTTTTTTTTTAAGATTTTATTTATTTATTTGAGAGAGAGAATGAGAAAGAGAGAGCACATGAGAGGGAGGAGGGTCAGAGGGAGAAGCAGACTCCCCGCCGAGCAGGGAGCCCGATGCGGGACTCGATCCCGGGACTCCAGGATCACGACCTGAGCCAAAGGCAGTCGCTCAACCAACTGAGCCACCCAGGCGCCCTGCTAGTATGATTCTTTTTTTTTTTTTTTAAAGATTTTATTTATTTATTTGAGAGAGAGAATGAGAAAGAGAGAGCACATGAGAGCGGGGAGGGTCAGAAGGAGAAGCAGACTCCCCGCCGAGCAGGGAGCCCAATGCGGGACTCGATCCCGAGACTCCAGGATCACGACCTGAGCCAAAGGCAGTCGCTCAACCAACTGAGCCACCCAGGCGCCCTGCTAGTATGATTCTTGATTCCAGAGATCACACTCTTTCAGCTGCAGTATGTTGGCCTGCTAAGTGGGCAAAGGGTTAATTCTAAGTGATGCCATCAGGACATGTTTGGTGAATGAATGGAACCACAGGGGAGGTGCCATCCGAAGGGCCCGGATGGAGCAGCATTTCACTAGGTGGCGGAGGGCGGGGGCATGCCTTGAGGCACAAAGGGGGCTAGCTTTGTCCCTGGCCCGGGCCCTGGCTCTCTCGGGCTCTCAGCCTGCTCCTCTCTGGCAGCTCTCTGCCTCTGTTCCCCACCGTGGCCTTCCGGTCCTCCCGCCCCTTCTGCCGCGGGTCCCTTGCCTCAGCTGTTTCCTTAATCAGGGCCCCACAGCCTCTGCAGCAGGGAGTGGGAGCCCCTGCCCCTGGGATGGCCCCTGATAAACAGCTGGAGCCCTTGGTCACAGAATCTGTCATCTCCAAAGGGAAAGCAGAAACAAACCACCAGAGCTAGGGGGATGGTTGATAATAAGTCACACTGCAACTGGGGGCTCCTCCGTTCTGTCCTCCGGCCTCTGCATCTGGGGCCTCCTGCTTGTTCTTCAAGACCCAGAGCAACAGTGTCTTCTCCCCACAAAGCCTTCCTTGACTGAGCCCTCGCCCCTCCACCCCTTGCAAGCTTCCATTGCACGCCCCACAACAGAATCCACCCCTGCTGTTTATTACATTAAGTGGAAACTGTGCAGGGCTTGGAGTCTCAACCAGCCTGGGAGCTCCAGAAGGCAGGCATTTTGTCTCATGGGCCTAGCACAAAGCTTAGGAAACGCTGTGAAAATCCTGCAAACAATTAAGTGAAATATGGGAGGACTACTACACAGGCATTGGAAAATATACGTATTGACAGACAAGTCTTTTTGTTAAGATGCTATGTAGGTAGAAGTCATGTCCTGGGAATTTTTTATTTTTCCAAAACAATAATTAGCATTTTATATTTTAGCCATAAGATGTTCACTTGAGAGGCAAGTTTCATTTGACTTGAGAGATCTAAAGATAATGCATTTTTCCTTTAGTTTTACATAGGCAAAACAAAACAAAACAAGATTATCTCCCACTACTTTTAAAAATATTTTAACTCGAGGGGCGCCTGTCTGGCTCAGTCCTTAGAATGTATAAGTTTTAATCTTGGGGTTGCGAGTTCGAGCCCCACATTGGGCACAGAGATTACTTTAAAAAATGCTTTAACTAGGGGATGCCTGGGTGGCTCAGTCGGTTAAGCGTCTGCCTTTGGCTCAGGTCATGATCCCAGGGTCCTGGGATCAAGCCCCACATCAGGCTCCTTGCTCTACGGGGAGCCTGCTTCTCCCTCTCCCTCAGCTGCTCCCCTGCTTGTGCTCTCTCTTTCTCTCCGACAGATAAATGGATAAAATCTTAAAAAAAAAAAAAAAAATGCTTTAACTAGGGGCGCCTGGGTGGCTCAGTCGGTTAGGCATCTGACTTTGGCTCAGGTCATGATCTTGCGCTCTCTCTCTCTTGCGCTCTCTCTCTCAAATAAATAAACTCTTAAAAAAAAACTTTAGATATTAAATAAGATTTTAAAATCATTTTGATCAATCACTGAGATAGTTCAGTCATGTTCTAAAATGTACAGATTAGGGGTGCGTGGGTGGCTCAGTCGTTAAGCATCTGCCTTCGGCTCAGGTCATGATCCCAGGGTCCTGGGATCGAGCCCCGCGTCGGGCTCCCTGCTCAGCGGGAGGCCTGCTTCTCCCTCTCCCACTCCCCCTGCTTGTGTTCCTGCTCTTGCTGTCTCTCTCTCTGTCAAATAAATAAAATCTTTAAAAAACAAAACAAATAAAATGTACAGATTAGATTTCTAGACAGTTGTTAAGCTGCAGTATAACTAGACCATGTTTTACTGGTATGGATTTGTTTTGTAAAATGTCAGAGATTTAAGTATATTTACATGGTATAAAAAAATGTTATGTAAAAAATGAGAAATGCAACACCGGGCATGCAAAATGGCCCTAACTTTGTAAAAATAAAAATGATAACACGTAAACAATATGCTCTGGCCTGATTTTAAAAGGACACACCTCTGAGTGTATATGCACAGAAAAAAGTGGTTCAGAAGGACACACACCAACTCCTACCACTGGTTTCCCCTGGGGGATGGGACTTGGAGAATGAGGTGGAATTTGCACCTTTACCTATTCTTCTTCCTGTCTATAATCTGTTTTTAAAATGATAAAGCTTGTTTTACTTTTATAATTATAATTTTTCATTAATTTAATACATGCAAGAATGAAATACAAGAATTAACTATTTAAAGAGCTGTTTACATAACTGCATGGACAATTATTTAAATAACAAAGCTACAAGACCAGAAAGAAACACACAGAAGGTAAACCAAGGCTGTCTTTGGGGGGCAAGAACTACAAACACTTTTTCTAACTTTTCCAGTTTCCTCTCTTGTCCAACTTGCCTATACTGAGCAAGCATTCATTTTATCATTGTTGCAAAACTTTAAAAATAAAGGCTGAGTGAACAAATGAATATATGAATGAACGCATGACTGTCCCA
This sequence comes from Mirounga angustirostris, assembly GCF_029215605.1. Classification (NCBI taxonomy): domain Eukaryota; kingdom Metazoa; phylum Chordata; class Mammalia; order Carnivora; family Phocidae; genus Mirounga; species Mirounga angustirostris. Next base: position 38,216,429 of record NW_026991716.1, read on the forward strand.
CGCCCTGCTGTGTCCACGAGTAACCCAATATGCAGGAGACCCTTGGCTGTCTCTCTGTCCTCCCTCGCTTTGCTACGTGGATCAGGCCCTCAGTAGGACCCTGTCCACAGATGTGGATGGTTTAGGCCTCTGTCCACAGTGCCCTCCCCAGATCCGTACACCTGCGCTGCGCTGGGGGCAGGAGCAAAAATTACCTCTGGTCAAGACGGTCATGGCTCCTGCCAACCCCTGGCCTCTCCCTTCCAATGTCCCCAACTACACCCATTCACCTCCAAAGACAGCTCAGCTCTCCCAGAATCCTCCCCTCACTGCCAGCCTTCCTGACTCGCCCTTGCTTCAGAAGGCCCACTGCATCGAGTCTGTGCTCTAAGACTTCACGCGTGCAGTCTTCTGTTCTGTCACCCCTCACTCATTTGTTGGACCCGCATGTATTGAAAGGGTATCATGTGCAGTGATGGGCACTGCTGGAGAACAAGCCCGGGGGCCCAGAGGTGTCAGGAACAGAACGGTCATCCTGCATACAAGCCGGGTTAAAGGGGGGTGGAAGGCGACAAAGAAGCAGAGGTTGTCCTCTAGAAAGGACAAGAAGCTGCACCCACACATAACATCCACTAGAACAAGCTACCCCGGAGGCGGGCTACGTGGGTAGGAGCAGCCAAGTGGATTTATTTTTTTTTTCCTAAAGATTTTATTTATTTATTTGTCAGAGAGAGAGCAAGAGAGAGCGAGCACAAGCATGGGGAGGGGCAGGCAGAGGGAGAAGCAGGCTCCTGATGCAGGACTCAATCCCAGGACCCCAGGATCATGACCTGAGCCAAAGGCAGACGCTTAACCGACTGAGCCACCCAGGCGCCCCAACAGCCAAGTGGATTTAAACTGAGCCTTAAAGAATGGCCACATTCAGACAGGGTGGATGGGAGGAGGACAAGGGGCATCCCTCCCAGGAAGGGAGGACAGTGAGAGCAAAGTGATAGAAGCAGGAGCACCACAGGATGGGTCAGGCCATCTTAGTGGCAGGAATTGAGTTATAAAGGTTGATGGTGTGTCCAGGGGCTAGAAAGGTGGGTTGAGCCCAGATGCTAGGGGAACCAGAGCACCGCGTAGGTTGAACTTGATTTCACAGGCCCTGGGAAGGCTCTTCTGGTCTTTGAGCAGTGGTGGTGTGGAAATGCACAGTGACCCAGGCAGGTGCTCCCAAAGATCTGGGGCAGGCAGGTGGCCACAGGAATAGGGAGGAGGCGCAGAGAGGAAACTGCAAACTTTGTTCCCATGTGCACAGCGCGTCCTCAAGGGAAGAAACTCACTTGCATTGAGTACTGACCATGAGCACATCATTATTCTACCTACTCCAATCCTCGAAACAGTCCTATGAGAAGAGATTGTGTGATCCCATGGATTAACCTGTCCACGGTCATCGTGCTAATAAGCAGTTCTCCGAGCAATCTGAATTCATGGGCCAAACACCCTTTCTCCATCTCACTTTCTTCTATAGGTATCTTTTCTATTCACCAGCATCCAGCAACTGTGTGGGTTCAGTACCCCGCTAGAATGAGTGGGTGAAGAAATGAAGGAACAAATGATTGGATCCCAGGGTGGCAAAGAAGGCTTCTCGGCACATATGAAAAGGGTGGAGGTGGGGAAGAGATGTAAGGGTAAATGGAAAATAAAACAATCGTTTTGTTACCACTTCCTCCGGGGCTGGGTCTCGGTTTTCAACAGCCCACAGCAGGTACATATAGTCCGGCATGCGCACACAACATAAAGAGCTATTTATTTACTTCCTTTTTGAGGTGTAAATAAAGATCAGGTCAAAACAGGCTCCCCCCAAACTGCTAGGGGGTCTTCCCCAGGTGTTAATGCAGCACTTGGCTGAGAAAAGTCACAGGTGGCCACCCGCTCATGTCACCCTGCCTCCCTTTATGCATGTGTGGGTCTCGTTTGCCAGCGAGGCCTCCCGAGCAGTGGGGAAGTAGAGATGGGGGTGGAGGGAGGAGGGCAAGGGCAAGGCTTCCTCTCTCCTCCTCCAGGGCAGGCCAGGGCAGCCAAAGGCACTCACCCTCCCACAGGAGTCAACAGTGGAACGGCCCGGATGCTGGCCCAAGAGCGGGTGCAGGGGTGCGGAGAGGGGGCCCAGCTGGGCCAGGCAATCGACCTGTAAGGGGCTGAAGGTTGCAGGGAGTTGCCGACCACCGGGCAGCAGGTATCCACCAACCCATGCGGAGGTAGAGTCGATCCTCATTATTTGTGGATCTTGCATCTGCAAATTTGCCTACTCACTAAAATTTGTTTGCAACTTCCAAATCAATACTCAGGCCGCCTTCATGGCCTTTTGCGGACATGCACAGAGCCGTGAAAAATCTGAGTCACCAGATGCTCCTGCTCTTAGGTGAGGTCACACAAGGCACAGCTCTGCCTTCTTGTTTCAGCTCCCATGCTGTAAGAAAGTGTCCCCCACAGGCTAGTTAGTGCAGCCTTTTCCACATTGTTTGCCCTTTTGTTAGTTTTGCTGTTTCAGTGGCCCCCAAGCGTAGGGCTGATGTACTGTCTAAAGATTCTAAGCCCAAGGAAGCGGTGATGTGTCAGAGAAAACACGTGTGTTGGATAAATTTTGTTCAGACATCAGTTCTAGTGCCTCCTGGCCATGAGTTCGATGTTAATGAATCAACAATATATTTTAAGTGAGTTGTCTTTAAACAGAAACACACATAAAACAAGGTATTCTATCAATCCGTTGACGAAAACATTGTGACCAGAGGCTCAAAGGAACCTGACCCTATATTCTCCTAGAAGCAGTGGCTCAGTATTCACTAAATCTGTGTTCACGGCCACTTTATAGAACCGACTACCGTGAATAATGAGAATCGACTATATTTCAATACTATAATAATTGGGCAGCCGTATCTTTGGGCACCTGTAAGATGCCAGTTGACATCTCCTCTATCCACCACCCACCATCGACCGAACACCTGCTACGTTCAAAATCCTACACTAAAAGCCAAAGATATGGAATGCGGACAGGGCCACCGCCCTCCCACTGACCACAGAGATACCCTGACTCAGAGGGTTTTTATTTATTTAATTGGCCTAGATCCCTGGGTTTATTTATTTTTTTTAAAGATTTTATTTGTTTCAGAGACAGAGAGAGATTGCTCTCGCATGCACACAAGTAGGGGGAAGGGCAGAGGGAGAGGGAGAGAGAGAATGTCAAGCAGACTCCGCGGGGGCTCGATCCCACGACCCTGAGATCATCACCTGAGCCGAAATCAAGAGTCAAATGCTTAACCGACCAAACCACCCGGGCGTCCTCTAGATCCCCCTGGGTTTATATACCAGTGTCGGCGCCTAAAACTTCTGCCAGTGTTTTCATCATAATGGCAAACACCTGGATCATAGTAATAGCTGAACACTTACTGTGTGTCAGGAATTGTTCTATAGCCTGAGCCAGCCAGGCGCCCCTGTCAGGCACTGCTCGAAGTACCATGTGTACAGGAAGCCTCCTAAGGACCCAGTGAGGTAGGTATTAGTGTTATCCTCATCTAACAGATCGGGACACTGAGGCACAGGGGGGTAGAGAGTTAAAAACTCACCCGGACTACACAGTCGCTGGGTGGCGGAGACAGAGGGGTGACAAGAAAGGCAAGAAGACAGACTGCGTCCCAGGAGGATCTCAGCCCTCCCTCTGATGAAGAGGGGTCCCTCTCCTCTGCCATGCCACTGGCATTGTTCAATAGCAAGAGAGTAAGAAGTGACACTGGGAGGCCCCTCAGAGGTCCAGACAGGAGTGAGCAGGGCCTGAACTAGGTCAGGCCTCAGGGAAGAAAGTGAGAGAGGGCAACCCACGCAGGCAGGCAGAGGGTCTGGGACAGGCCCTGAGAGGAAACAGGGAGCCAGGGTAGCTCTCTGGGAAGCTGAGGGCATGGTGCCTCTCTTCCAGGGCAAGTTGGGGGAACCACAAGGCCAAGAGGGGCCCAGAGAAGAGCCTTAGAGACCAAAGGCCCCACAGAGGAAGTGTCCCCACACAGATTTCCACTTCTCACACTACCCCCTTTCCTGGAGCAAAGCGATGCAGTTGGTGAGCTGGGGTCACAGGGCCCCAGTTGGAAGGGATCCCACCCAAACTGGAGGAACGAACAGCCGGGGCTGGAGGAAGGGTGGGAGAGAAGATATCTCCCCTCGGCTCAGATGAGAAGAAGTCACAAACCTCACCGACTGAGAAAACACGGATTCCACACTGGTATGTGAGAGAGAAGTGAAACCACATCTCCAGTGCTGCTCACCCCCTCCCCACTGGCACCCCCAGCCCCTGACCCAGCCCACAGCGCACCCTGCTGCCCCAAGATGGCAGGCATCAGGCTCCAAGGCGAGGGCCTGCCCCGTGCTTTCCTGGGCTCCCGTTGGAGCTCGGAGCCACCCTGCTGGCTCCCTTAGAGCTGTGATAGCCTAGCCTGTCCTCAGTGGGGACTAGGGAAAACTGAGGGCTTCTCAGCTCTATGAGGTAAGGAACTGTGTCTGCCTTGTTCTTTTCTCTTTTGCCCACACTGAGCACAGTGCCAGGTGTATCCATGGTAGGCGCTCAGTAAACAGACACCGAGTGGGTGGATGGGTGGAGAAGCAAGTCCCGCGGACCCAGAAGACTGCCTGCTGGCGTCAAGCCACCAGGAGTTTTACAGGATTTTGGACAAAGCTTGACCTCCTGCTTCAACTCTGCTCACTTTCCATCTGTCTCTGAGACTAAGACTGGCCCCGAGAGCTCTGGAACTCTCTGTATCTCTCACCCTCTCGATGTCTCCATTTCCTGATGCTCGAGATAATGATTACTTCACTGAAGTGTGAGGATATGACCCTTCTCTATGCCTTCCGAGAATAGAAGGGACCCCCCAAAAGGTGAATATGGTGCTCTTCAATGAAGCTCCCCCTGATCCTACCGGGCTAATGGGACAAGGGCTCCCTGAGGACTTCCAAGAGCCTTCTGGTCAGGACAAGGGAGAATCGAACCCTCCACCTTGGACCAGAGATGAAGCAGTCCAGGAGAGAGGGCATTCGTCAAGGGGGTGCCGGCCCCTCTGCCTTACGCCTCACCCAGAGAGAAGTCCCTCTGAGAACATTTCTCTTAGAGGTTCCCCATAGAACGCCTGCCTCACCATGCGACATCAGCTCTCTTGGCCCCTGCCCTTCTCAATCCACTGACAAACATTGGTAATCGCGGCCCCTCCCCCCAGAATCCAATTCCCACTCCTGTACCTTTCATACTAGTCTATAGATTCCCAAACTCTCTTGCAGCTCAGTGTGGCAGGTGACCAACTTTTGGCCACAGGGATAGGTGAACTGTCCATTTTAGCTCATGTCCGGAAAAGGAAGGGCAGTGCCTCTCCTTTTCCTTTTTCCCACTGGCAAGGTCTTGGGCCCTGGATGGAGGAGACATGGTGGTACGCTGTCTTCAATCTCCCAGGGCATGGAGAAGTGACATCATGGGAGGAGTTTGGGTCCTCAACACTATCAAAGGTTCAGATCCCCCAGCCAGACTTGTATGTGAGAAATTTCCATTTTGTTTCAGCCCCTGATGTTGGGGGGGGTGTCTCTGTTTACAGCAGTCTAGCCCCCCTGCCAATGCCTATCCCAGTCCATCTTTGGTGCCAGGATGCCTGTCGGTACAAGGTGCATGAGGGGCCTTCTTCTTCATGCGTTCAGCTCCAATCACCTAACTCCATGAGGTCTGCTTTCCCAAGGGCCAGAGAGGGCCTTCCAGGGAGATAAGACCCCTGAGACCCCCACCCAGTTCATGCAAAATGGAGGCAGGAGGTGAATGTCTCCCTCCCTCTGAATGCACACGGTCTTCTTCCCTCAAACGGACCATTTCTCAAACTATGTCTCGACCTTGTGAGAACAGGCTCGTCCAAGCTCAGGGCACCGCCACACCTTCTCAGGCCAACCCCGCCCTCTGGCGTAGACCTGGGGGAGCAGCTGGAAATGCGGGGGCTTCGATCTGGGCCCACGTCTCCTCTTGCCCGCTTATCAGTCGGCTTTGTAACTCTGGACACCCTCTTAGCCTCTCTACCCTCAGTGGAATAATCATCATTGTTCACAAGTTTGTGGAGGGAATTCAAGGTTATACACCTGTCAAGTCCCCGGCGGCGCGCCAGGCACATAGTAGGTGCTCACTAAGCTGTGGCTGTTGTTATCACGGAGGTAAGTGTGGGACTACCGAGGGCACAGCTGGAGGAGAGCCCTGACCCACCTCCCCTGGGAGGGCTGGCCGGAAAGGGAAGGGGGAGAGGCAGCGTGGCAGGTGAGAGCAGGGCAGAGCAGGGAGAGGGCTGCGGGCACAGCTGTGCTGTCTATCAGCCACCTCCAGCTCATACTGTCCCTGCGCTCATCTCATCCATCCCACCCGGCACTTCTGCCTGGGTTGGCCCCCCTCACCGCTGCTGCCATTGTCCCCACACTGTCAGCTGCTGTTTCTTGCCTCATCTTCCTTCCTGCCCCTGATAGGGCAGAAAAAGGGGCCGGAAAGCAGCTGCCTTGCCCAGCAACCTCCCTCCCCTATAGGCTGGAATGGCGCGGGATGGTGGTTGAGAGCCCCGGCTTTGCTGACAGACAGGCTGGGTTCCTTCCCCCCCGCGCCCACCCCCCCGCCGGTCCTTAAGAGCTGGTGACCTCAGCAAGTTATGTGGCTTGTCTAATCCCTCAATTTCCTTGTCTGCACAATAGGGATAATCGGGCCGCTGGGAGGAAGGCATGAGACCACGCATGGTGAGCGCCTGGCAAAGTGCCTGGCAGGCAGCAAGTGGCTGATATATGTTAGCTACCATCAGGGCTGGCTTCGTGGGCATGTGACCTATGCAGTCACACAGAGCCCCATGCTCAGAAGGGCCCCCCCCACTTGGTTTAATGCTCTATGGTCACCATCTTGAAAGTCTGAATACTTTTTTAAAGTAAGTTCATGCCCAACATGGGGCTCAAACTCACGACCCCAAGATCAAGTTGCATGCTTTACCAACTGAGCCAATCAGGCATCCCAAAAGTCTTAAAAATTTTTGAACAAGAGGTTCTGCTAATTCTGTAGTCAGTCCTGGCGATTATAGCCTGTATTTATGGAGTCTGCTGGCTGGGGGTTGGGGGGCAGTGTAGGGGGCTGTGTAAGGGAGGAGAGGCCCAGCAGTCTGCTTGCTGGAGATGTGGGGCACTAGAGGGCCCTGGGGACTCAGGGGCGATATTTAAGTACAGTGATGTCGGACCCTGCCAGGTCGCCAGCAGTGGGACTGTGAGGGTAGAGAGGGCCCCGTACACACCTTCACTGGGCACTGGGGCAGATGGGAGTGCCCTCTCCTCAGACAGCCAGGCCATTGGGCAGCCTCCGGAGCCCCCCTTCCTCTTTCAGCCCTTCCCCCCACCCAGCGTGAAGACTCCCAACACACTTCGGGGTGCACACTCACCCCTGCCCCTGGCTTTGATACTCTGTATGCCCAGGTCAGAGGCCATGTACAAGCTCAGGAGCGTGGGGGTTATGTCCAGAATCTCTCCAGGTTTGGGCTGTGAAAGTCCTATGTGATGGGAACCAGTGCCACCCTGAAGCCCCTCGGTGTCCAGGTCCCACTGAGTCCTGCTGTTCAGACTGGGACCGGTATGGGAGTGACATAAAGGAACGTGTTAATTACTACTCCGGGTGGCCCAAGGCGCCGGTCCAGCTCCAGGAAATAGAAAATATCTGCTCTTTTTATCTCCTTGATTTAAAATCCCAGGTTAGCAGGGCACCTGGGTGGCTCAGTCAGTTGGGCGTCTGCCTTCAGCTCGGGTCATGGTCTCTGGATCCTGGGATCAGCCCTTTGTCGGGCTTCCTGCTCAGCGGGGAGTCTACTTCTCTCTCTCCCTCTGCCCTTCCCCATCGCTCCTTCTCTCTCAAATAAACAAATAAAATCTTTAAAAATAAAAATAAATAAAAAAAATAAGATCCCAGGTTAGCATGAAAGTCGTCTGAGGTGTCTGAGGCAGGGACTTGAACTCTCAAGAGACATAGAGGCTTGCAGGGGTTCCTTAGAGCGGGAGGTTCCCCTAAGCATTATGATAAGGAATGACCTCCTAGAGCGGCCATAAACCATCTAGGGAGGCACATCTTATACGGGCTGTCTGTCTCCCCTTCTGGACTGTGAGATCCCAGAGGGCAGGGCCCACCCACGGTGAGGGCTGACCAGATGTCTGCAGACCTGGCCATTAGGACCCCAGCACACCCTCCTCCCCACCCACCCCACACCGCCCCCGGTCCTGCCTCAGCTTCCCCGGACTTCCCTTCTTCTGTTCCTGGGCCCCCATGAGTGAGTCTGAGGGTGGCCGAATCTGGCAGGTGGAGCTGGGCCCTGGATGAGGCCCCTCTGCATCCGCCTCCGGCCACCTGTCCTGAATACTCACTCCCTTCCAGACAGCTGGAGAACAGCCCTGGAGCCTCTGGTTAAGGGGGGAGGGGAGGAGGTGGGTGGGTGTGGGAAGGTTCTAAGGGAGCTAAGCCAAGGCTGAGGGGAGGCCCTTCTAGCTGATGGGGATGCTGAGTGTGCTCATATGGGGGTGGGGTGGGGGAAGGCACTTGGGAGAAGTGGGAATTGGGGATGGGATCAGAGAACGGAATGTGGAGTTCATTCTCCTGGGGGCACAGCTGTTTATTTTGATCTTCCCAGTCAGCTGTTGCGTATTCCTTATCTTGGGGCTCAATCCAGACTCCACCTCCTTCGCTGTTGCTGAGCTGGGGAAGGCAGATATTGCGGGCTACAGTCCTGCTCCCTGTGCTCACCCCCTCCATTTCCCATTGCTCCAAGCTGCTCCGATGGACAAGGAGAAATCAGGCCGCCCCCCCGCCAAGAAATGCCAGCCCCACATGTCAGATCCGCTCTGTGCCCATCCACGGGTAACGGGCTTGAAAGTGTGTCATCTAAGGTTAAGACCCACCCCCCAACTGCCATGATGGCCTGAGTTGGCCACCCGAGAGGTGCCTGGGTATTTCGGTGTTGTTGGCCCACAGGACTGGAAGGGTCAGCAGGCAGTGCTGGCTTAGTCGGGAACGTGAGCAGCGGTCACTCCCCAGGCCACATCGGGATCTCCTGTGGGCTGGCACACCATATGCCTCATGCCAACTCTACCTGGCATCTACTGTCTCCGAGGAGACATTATGAAAATCAGACGGATATTCTACACACTTACGGAAACACGACTCATGACTGTAACGTTGCTCATGTCATTATAGAACCAGAATATTTAGGGGAAAAAATCACGCATAGTTCTACTGCCCCCCCAAAACCACCACTGCTAACATTTGGTATATTTGCTTCCAGTCTCTTCTTTGTGTGTGTGTGTCTATGTATGTGTGTGTGTAAAATATATAGTTGCAATATGTTGTGTCTACAATTTTGCATCCTGTTTTCCTTCACATGACTGTATAATTAATTTTCATGGTATCACATATTTTTGCAATTGACCTTTTAAAAAATCTTTAAAAAAGATTTACACAGACGTGCACACACAAATTCATCATCAGTGTGTGTGCATGGAGGGGAGGGGCAGAGGGAAAAGGAGAGAGAAACTTAAGCAGACTCCATGCTGAGCGCAGAGCTCACTGTGGGGCTCGATCTCACGACCCTGAGATCATGATCATGATCTGAGTGAAAAACAAGAGTTGGGCGCTCGATCTCACGACCCTGAGATCATGATCTGAGTGAAAAACAAGAGTTGGGCGCTTAACTGACTGCGTCACCCAGGGGGCCCCTGCAATTGACATTTTTAATGGCTATCTAATATTTTCAATAGAAATACCGCATTTTGCTTACTCATGCTCTGTTGTGAGGCAAATTGCTTTCTGAAGGGAGAGTTTACCACGTGACAAGGCCACAAGCAGGGCAAGAACATGTCCATTTAGGCCCACTACTGTGCAAGGACACCACTCACTGTTAGACACTTTTTTTTTAAGATATTATTTTTTGAGAGACCGAGAGAGAGCACAAGCAGGGGTGTGAGGCAAAGGGAAAGGGAGAAGCAGGCCACGGAGCAGGGAGCCCGATGTGGGGCTCGATCCCAGGACCCCAGGATCATGACTTGAGCTGAAGGCAGACGCCTAACCAACTGAGCCACCCCGGCGCCCCACAGATACCTTTTGTAGACTCTTCTCTTGTGGCTGTCAAGCATCCAGTCTTCTTTCCTACAGCACTGCTACTTCCGTTTGGGGGACCCTCCTCTTCCCTAGTGCAAATCCAGGAGCCAGCCCGCCTACCTGCACCACAGACACGGGCGGGGCCGGCCCTCCATTCCCACCATGTCTGGCCAGGCAGAGACGACTGCTCAGTGGCTGGCATCTTCCCGAAGGGCCCTCTGCCCGGCCCTTGGGCCCTTTATCAGTTTCTGTCCGTTTCCAAACCTACTCTTCCAGCTTTTTTGGCAAGTCTGAGTTCCCAACCTTCTTCCAGTAAATTCCTTTTGCCTCCTGCGAACGGAACTTTGAGAATACTAAGGGATACCTCGCCCACTTAGTGTTTTTCCAATTGCAAGTCAGGACGCTTTCCTGGGTCATGAAGTCATGAAGCTAATCATGACCAGCATTTAAAAAAAATGAGGGGCGCCTGGGTGGCTCAGTCGTTAAGCGTCTGCCTTCGGCTCAGGTCCTGATCCCAGGGTCCTGGGATCGAGCCCCGCATCAGGCTCCCTGCTCAGCTGTAGGCCTGCTTCTCCCTCTCCCACTCCCCCTACTTGTGTTCCCTCTCTCACTGTGTCTCTCTGTCAAAATAAATAAATAAAAATCTTTAAAAAAATAAAAATTTAAAAATTTAAAAAATGAAACAACAGAATAAGAGAAAATATCAGAAGTACATTATCTAGAGTAAGGGTAAGTATTGCTTCGTGAAACTTGTTTGATATACATATACGTGTGTGTATGCATGTATATAAAATGGGTTAAAATGAGAACATTTCTAGTTTTGAAAAACATTGCCCTAATTGAACTTGAGTTACTTAAGAACGAACAATGGAGCAAACTCTCCTAGATGTTTTTCTATTTCTCCCCACATCTTTAGAAGCCAGGAAAGTATACTTCCTTGCCAACAGCATGGTATATTTCAAGGTCCACCCACTGTTTTCTCTCTCTTCATAGCTTGACATCTCCTCCTACCCTTTACTTCTTTACTTAGCAATACTTAACGATTATGGACATATTTTCCTCCTCGTCTTTAAATTTCTCTTAATGGCACCACGATTCTGCCAGCGACACAGGCTGAAACGTTCTGGGGTGGTCCTGCCTACTCTCATTCATTCATTCATTTGCTGTGGGTACCCACTGTAGCCTAGTAGGAGAGAAGGCATGCAAGCAGCAAACTACAACATACTTCATCTTAGAAGTATGTGTGGTGCCCAGCGGGGGAAGGGCAGAGTGATTTCACAGGGCAGATGATTATTCATACCTTCCTACCAAATAATTACTAAGTTCTGTTGCTTTTACCTTCAAAATATTTTGCCAAATCACCCCCTTGTTTCCATTTCCACTGGCCTCACCCTAGTTTCAATCCTTGTTAGATTTTGCATAGACTCTCTCTTGCCAACTCTACTCTATGGCTGCCCTCGAAATCCTCTTTATTAAAACAGTCTGGGGATGCCTGGGTGGCTCAGTCAGTTGGGCGTCTGCCTTCGGCTCAGGTCATAATCCCAGAGTCCTGGGATCGAGCCCCACATCGGGCTCCCTGCTTGGCGGGAAGCCTGCTTCTCCCTCTCCCACTCCCCCTGCTTGTGTTCCCTCTCTTGCTGTCTCTCTCTCTCTGTCAAATAAATAAATAAATACATAAATACATAAATAAATAAATTTAAAAAAACCAGTCTGATCATGGCACTTCCATGCTCAAAAGCCTTCAGTGGCTCCCCATTGTCTACTAAAGTCCAAACTCCCCAACCCAACGCTATTGATTTGGCTTCTTCATGATTGCTCTGTGTTCTACTAGGCCACAGGTTCTAAACCGGTCCACAAGTTCTCCCTTTCCAACCACGATCTGTCTGAGCCCGGATTTTCTTCATGTACATCAACCAAAACAACATACTGCAACAGATGAAAGCAGAAGCAGATGTGATAACCCAGCTGTCTTCTACTAAGTCAGGCATTAAAGAGATTTGCAAAAAAATGTAAAACAAAGCCACACTGCTCACTAATTTTTAATAATTTAATAATATTTTATAAAAATATGATGCTATGTTAACATGCAATGAGTTTTTTACTGTTTAAAGGAATTTTTATTTTTAAAATTTCACATTTAAAATGAGAAGTTAAATGTCAATAGCCACAAACTTCAAAAACAAAAACTCTTTGGGATCCTCAATAATTTTTTTTTTTTTTTAAGATTTCATTTATTTATTTGACAGAGAGAGAGATAGCGAGAGCAGTAACACAAGCAGGAGGAATGGGAGAGGGAGAAGCAGGCTTCTTGCCGAGCAGGGAGCCCGATGCGGGACTCGATCCCAGGACCCTGGGATCATGACCTGAGCCGAAGGCAGACGCTTAACGACTGAGCCACCCAGGCGCCCCTCAATAATTTTTAAGGGTGTAATGCCCCAGGCCTCTCTACTCTTTTTTTCTTTTTTTAAGATTTTATTTATTTATTTGACAGAGAGAGAGAGAGACAGCGAGATAGGGAACACAAGCAGGGGGAGTGGGAGAGGGAGAAGCAGGCTTCCCACTGAGCAGGGAGCCCAATGCGGGGCTCAATCCCAGGACCCCAGGACCATGACCCGAGCCAAAGGCAGACGCTCAATGACTGAGCCACCTAGGCACCCTGGCCTCTCTACTCTTTACCTTCATGTCTTTAGTGTCTTGCTGGAGTTTTTGTTTTGTTTTGTTTTAAAGATTTTATTTATTCTAGAGAGAAAGAGAGTGCAGGGGGGGAAGGGGAGAAGGAGATGAAGAGAGAGAATCCCAAGCAGGCTCCCCACTGAGCACAGGGCCTGACACAGGGCTTGATCCCATGACCCCTAAGATCATGACCTGAGCCAAAATCAAAGGTCAGACGCTTAACTGACTGAGCCACCCAGGCAGCCCTGGAGTTTACAAACCATTAGAAAAATAAGAAGTGGCATATTAAAAATAATTATTGTTATAAAAATAATGATAATAGAAATAGCCATTAATTATTTTAGAAAGAAGTAATAACGATATACAGAATAAGTAAGCGTAATAATTGTTATAGAAATAGGAATCAAAAAATGATTATTTCTACAGTGTGGTTTTCAGTAAAAAACTCAGATATTCAGAAAAGTAAAAAATTACAAAAGCTACCACCATTGAAAACTGCTCCTGGGGCACCAGGCTGACTCAGTCGGAAGAGCACGCAACTCTTAAACTTGGGGTTGTGAGTTCAAGCCCAACGTTGGGTGTAGAGATTACTAAAAATAAATTTTAAAAACTTAAAAATAAAATAAAATTGCTCCTGAATAATTTCTCCTTAAGTCCACGCCTCTTTTATTTTCTCAAATGGCATCTCTGACAAGAAATTCCTAGTTAATCCACCCAAAAATAACTGCTCCTTCTTCCAGATTCCCCCAGCACTGCCACTCAAACCTTTCCTGTGGCCCAGGGAGCCCAGGGAGCCCAGGGAGCCCATGAGAGCCCATGAGAGCCCATGAGCGAATGCATATTGAATTCCTAAATGTGCCCCTTTAACAATCACAAATTCAATTACATCCACTGAAGGAGACACTAATCAACCACAGAAACTTAGATATTATTCATGCAGTGTGGTCCCTTAACTCAAGCTCAACATCATGTTCAACCAAGGACTTGGCCATCTGTTCCAATGACAACTGGCCATGTCGGGAGATTCTCAGAGACAAGGGAGAATGCCCAAAATAGGCATCCTATGTTGTATGAGCAGTTTCAGGAGACTTTAATGGTAATTTTGAGATGGATTTTGTTTTTACACTGACCTTGAACCCAGCACTGCCTAAAATGTGACTCTGTTGTAAATGAGCAATGGACAAGAGCTCTGAGCCTTACAGACGTTGTTGGAGGGACATACCAGACGGGTGAGCCCAGGATCCTAGACCTATGCAGCCCTGCCCTCTGGATAGGGTATGCGGCATACATCCTCGGCCAGGGCTGCTGCCCCTTTCTGGGTGGGGTATCTTGAAGGTGAAGTTCGCAGGTCCAGCATGAGGACTCAGCTTAACCACCAACTCCAGAGGGGTGCCCTCAGCCACTGCCCCCCGGAGCCACACCCCTACCAAAGCCTGAGTCTGGGGGAGAGAAAGGAAAGCAAAAGGAACGTTGGAGGGGGGCTGGAGGAAAACCTGCAGGCGCCATCACCACAGATGGGGCGGCTGTGGTCGGGCTGATTCATCCAGGGCTCCCCAGATAGGTCAGGGCCCCAGCCCCACCTAGCAAAGCTCGTATCACCACCACCCACTCCTGCTTCCTGGGTCTTGTGTGACACCTGACCTGACTGCTGGGGCAGCGCTGGGCCATCCTTGCTCCCTCCCTTCCGTCTTGCTTGGCTTACTGGGCGACCTGCAGCTCGGGCCAGGAGTGCAGAGGGATGGAGGCAGCTCTGGGCTTGCCTGGGGCACTTGGACCCACACCATCACAGCTCCACACAGACGTGCACACACAAATTCATCATCACACACGGAGGCAGCTCAGGGGCCTAGCAGCCAGCTCTATGCGTCCTGACGCTGTGTTCAGGGTAGCGTCTCCACAGAACTTGGGGTCATCTCACACTCCCCCTGGTGGGTGAACACACACACACACACACACACACAAGCATACACAATGTGCAGGAAAAGTCCGACTCAGGTCACAGTCCTTTCAGCCCCCAGGCTCTCAGGACTGCCTAGCTGTATGACCTGGGGCAAGTTACTTAACCTCTGTGCCTCAGTTTCTTCACCTGTAAAATAACAGAACCTCATGGGATTCTTGGGAAGAACAAATGAGAGATGAGTTAATAGACATACATATTTATTATAAACTGATCTGCAAATGGTACATACTGTCCGTAGGCGCCCATGACAGCGCCTGGCTTCTGGAAATTGTGCAAAGATACGCTATCACTATCTCCAAAGTGTTTGCTGCCATGTGCCTGGGAAGAAATGAGGGCTCAGAGAAATCCACACAACAAATTCCCACAAGGAATGCAAAAAATGACTCCCAGACGTTGTATCAGAGGAAAGGCAGGGAAGAAGCAGGACTTTCTGAGCACGACCCGGGAGGCACTAAACTCACGTCCAGTGTTTGTAAAGAGAGTTTTTTTGAGTTAGAACCCAAGAAGCTGGGCCCAGCCGAAAAAGACTGTTTCCCTGGAGACACAGAGACCCGAGAGAAAAATTCAGCCTGGTCCTAGAGGTAGAATCAAGTCAATTCCAAGAGGAGAGAGAGGCTGCCTCCAGGACCAGCAGGTACGAGGGGACTGGAAGGAAAAAGGGAGAGGGCCTGGGAAAAACTAGAATCTTCCACACCCTGGCCTATGCTCAGCTACCCGGTATATCTGAGAGTCTGTAACCTCAAGATCCTCTCTCACTGTGATGAAAATAGATTGCACATAGTGAGCAGGCTCCAAGTTTGTGGTTCTGCAATAGATACTGTTTAAAGGAAAGGGGATGGAGCTAGAAGGAAGGGGAGACACAGTTGACTCTCGGGGGCCTGGTGTTGGGAGGAAGCAAGCCTCCCTCCCCTCCATGATCCAAAGTCAGCCTGTGATAGGCACTTGCCAGAGAGGAGTAAACCCTCCCCTGGGTCTTATCCAGACAGAATTGCTCGGCTCCCAGGAGTGAGCTCAGGAAAGAGTCTATGAAGGATAGATGCCTTCCTGGGGACAGGCAGCCTGGGGCCCTCTGTACCCCCATCCTCTCTCCCCTGGCTGGCCGGCCCCTCCTCCCAGTGCGTCCAACACTTCCAGCTGGAGACTAAGTTGGAGCCCGACGTCTGCATCTGAGGCCCCCCTCCTGCTTCCTTTCCCAGAACTCAGGGCCCCCAGGGGAGGGGCAGGAGGAGCAGCCTGGGGGAAGAGAACAGAGGACAGGAGGGAGGGCGAGTTGGAGCAGACAAAGCTGGGGCCAGAACTGGGAGTTTCTGGGACAGTCCCAATTTCAAATATTCCGTCCAACTGTCTGACCACAGGCCAGAACTTGTGGGCTGGTATTTATTTTAGAAAAAAGGATGAAATGGGAGTCATAGGTAGGATGGTGAGGAAAGAAACCAGGGCTGCCTCTTGGTTTGGGGATAGCCCCCATGCCCACCTCAAGCAGCTCCGGCTAGAAGATGATTAGGACCATGATAGGACGGGGGAGGTATCACTTATAAGGATTCATGACCTGTTTGGCACTTGGCAGGGTTTTGCGTGCATGAATCTCACACGCCCAGTGCAGAGGGTGGACTCTGAAACCTCAGCCCCTTACTCTGTGTAACCACTCTGTGCCTCAGTTTCCTTGTCTGTAAAAACATAACAATAGTGCCACCCTCACAAAAATGCCAAGTGAACAAAAAAGAGGATATTTCAAAGAATATCAGCCGTTACGAATCCCCGCAATGACCCGGAGAGGTAGGGACTGGAGTTACACCCACCTGACAGATGAGGAAACTCAGTTTCACACAAGCAGGAAGGAACCAAGCTAAGTCTCAAACCAGAGTGGTTTGTCTCCTAGGCACTGGCTGGCTTGACCACTCCATGAGAGAAAGCACGAATCAGCGGTTACACACACAAATTTTACAGCCAAACGTCCAAGTCAGACTTCCAGCTCAGCCACTGACCAGCTGTGTGAATGGAAGCCAACTGCTTAACCCTTGGTGCTTTGGTTTGCTCATCTATAAAATGGGCATCCTGCCTTATTGTTAGAAGGGAAGACAGGAGTTAGGAAAGGTTTGGAACACTGCTGGTTAGGGCCTCTTTCTCTGGGCCTGACCTCCACAGGGCCCTCTGGTGACGCGGCTTGGAACTGCACTCTCTGTTCCTACTCAGACAAGCGAGCCTGCTGGGGGGCGGGGGGGGGGGGGGGGGGCAGGGGATCTGTGCCTTTCTAAGGGTTTGAGGGGGCCCCAAGCAGCCCATCTCCTATCCCTCATTCCTAGACAATGCCTGGGCCTCTGCTCTCTCCCCTTAGGAGTGGCCGTTTTTGGGGGGGGACTTTCTTTTTCTTTTCCTTTTTTTTTTTTTTTTAAAGATTTTTATTTATTTGACAGAGAGAGAGAGAGCAAAAGAGGGAACACAAGCAGGGGGAGTGGGAGAGGGAGAAGCGGGCATCCCTCTGAGCAGGGAGCCCGATGCGGGGCTCGATCCCAGGACCCTGGGATCATGACCTGAGCCGAAGGCAGCCGCTCACGACTGAGCCACCCAGGCGCGGGGGTGGGGGGTGGGGGGGACGACACGACACGGACACAGACACATGGACATTGAACCAGGGTGGGAGAACTGGCCGCTGAGGGCAAATGAGGGGCAGTTTTGAGGCCTCTTAAAGGAGACAACATGGTGTCATGTCTTTGAAGGCTATGAAAGGCCATGCCCACAAGGGCTGCTGGCCTGGCCCTCTGCTCCCAACACACAGGTCCTTCTATCTCAAGGGCAAAGGAAGGTCAGGGAAGGGGAGAAGAAAGAAGGTGTGGGAGGGAGGGGCCCCTACGGGAAGGAGGGGCCCCAGGGTCTGAGACCTAAGAGAGCATTTTGTGGGGGTTGCACTGGGTCAAAAGTGGATCCCTGGGTCCTCGTGTAGATAACTGGGGATGGGGTGGGTTAGAGGCCCCATGAAACCAGCTGGCAACTAAAGGACCAGATGGTGCTCTTCACCTAGTCTAGCGGCCCATGGACAACACACTGGGCAACAGCCCCACCTGGTGGACAGACGGGGATCGCCACGGGCTGGGGAGCGGAGGGAGCAAAGGGAGGACCCGGAAGGGGGAGCAGGTGAATAATCACACGGGAGGTTTAGAGGTAGAAGCGCCTTTGAGGTCCTCCCATTAGCAGAAGCCCCTCCTAAGCATGTGCTCTAGACTCCCTCAGACGAGGAACTCACTTCTTCAACTATCTGTTAGAAAGTTCTTATGCGGAGCGCCTGGGTGGCTCAGTTGGTTGAGCGACTGCCCTCGGCTCAGGTCATGATCCTAGAGTCCCAGGATCGAGTCCCGCATCAGGCTCCCTGCTCGGCAGGGAGTCTGCTTCTCCCTCTCCCGCTCCCCCCTCTTGTGCTCTTTCTCTCTCTCTCACTCTCTCTCTCAAATAAATAAATAAAATCTTAAAAAAAAAAAAAAGAAAGTTCTTATGCTTTTTGGAAATCTGCCCCCCCACCACCCCCTACCTAGGGGCTTCCAAAGGCAACCTTTCAAATATTTGGACACAGCTATAATATCCCTCCCAAGTCTCTCCATTTGCTTCAACCGTCCAGAATTTGACGCCAATCGTTTACCCACTGCATCGTTTCTTCACTTGGTGATCCTTTTTTAATATATTAACTTCCAAAGAATCCCTTCTGATTCTCTATGTAAGCCACCCTTCCCCTAACAACATCATTTTAAAAACGTCTTTGGATCTCAAACCTCCTACTCTTCAGGGTCTGATATGATATAATACTGTTCAGGTCTGATATATATTGATGCTCTGATTTGGGGGTTAATTTAAATGTCAAGAGCACAGGCTCTGAAGTCAAATATACCAGTGTTCAAATCTGGGCTCTGCCTCTTACTAGCTGTGTGACCTTGGGGAAGTTTCTTAGCCTTTCTGGGTTTTAGTTTCCTCATCTGTAAGTCAGGGATAGGGATATTTACTACCTGGTGTTGTGATGAGCATCAAATGAGGTAAGGCCAGTAAAACACTTGAGACAGCTCCTGGCTGCATCATTCAGCTCCTAAGTGACCATTATAAGCACATTTCTCTGAGTTTAAGGCTGGAGGGGGTGCTTTGGGGAAGAGAGAGAAGAAAAGGAGAAAAGAAGACCTTCTGGAGTTATGCAGCCTTTCCCAAGCAGTGTGAATGCCAGGTGAAATCCAACAAAAGGGTACCTTGCTCTGGTCTCATTTCCAATCTCTGGCCAGACCCCCTCCACCCCCATCCCCACCGTGCCTCCGGCCACCACCACCACTGTAATGGGGCAGGTCTTGACAGCTCTTTGAAACTCAGAGGGTTTAAAATTTAAATGTCTTTGAGGGTAAGAGAAACACACCAAAATAAACATACCTCCTGCTGAACAGAGAAAGGGAAACTTGGCAGGCGCCCCAGAACTTTCCCCACCCCCAGCCCTCCCTAAACTTCCTCTTGTGGTTTCTCAAGAGTACAACCTGTTTTCCCCAGCCAAGAAAGCGCCTGAGGCAGGGGGCTGGGGCATGCCAAGGGTTCCACTGCACCCCACCCGATGACAAGGGAGGAAAGTATGCATGGCAGAAGAGTGGCCTGGAGGTCTCTCTAGTTCTGAATTTCACAACCTGCTTACCTGTTATCTTGGTGTGGCCACGCTTTACCCTCAACTGCCAGCCTCAACACCCATCCCCGCCCCCAGCACAGGCCTCTCTCTCAAAGACAGATGCACAAGGTGGTTTGACTGCAGGCAGAGGGGGACCACTTCAGGCCTCCCCAGATCTGTGCAGAGAACTCTTGAGAAAACCTAGAGTTTCAGAAAGGTAATGGAAAAGCGGCTTGGAATCCCCGCAGCCTCCGGTCCGCCCTGTGGCCTGGCTCACATCCAGGGCAAAGTCCCAGCCTGCCTGGAGGGAGGGGGTCAGATACACAGATGCAGCTTTGGGATGCAAGAGAAGCGAACATCTTAAGACTGCTTCCACTACTTGACCATCTTCCTTACTCAGCTACCAGGTTGGACTGTTCCTTTTGGAATCTAAAATAGGAAGATCTTTGCTAAGATTCCCACCAAATGAGGTGTCTTGATCTCCCACATCCCCAGAGTCTGGTACATCACATCCATGTTGCCTTCTTTCTTGCATCAAACTGCAGTTTGTTCCTCTTGGTGAGTGAGGCTTATTCAAGAAAACACACACACACACACACACACACACACCACACACACGGCCTTAAGGAAAGGATACCAGCTCAGTGCAGTCCTACAAGCCTACTCCAGACCTACTGGGGCTCCATGTAAACCATTACCAGCACCCACACTCAGCTAAAAAGTTTCTCTCCCCTTTACCACTCAAGACACAGGTCCTTTCGGAAAACTCCTAAGTCCTTGGCTTAAGCGGACATTCTGTGTGGTCAGTCAGGGAGGCAAGCTAGCCTAGTGCTTAAGAACAGGGTCTCCCGGGTCAAGTGACCTGGGTTTCAATCTCAGCTCTGCCATTTATTTCTGGTGTACTCTTTAAAAAAATGACTTACCTCTTCTGTGCCTAGGCTTTCCTGTCTATACAATGAGATGATCCTAGTGCTGACCTCATAGGACTTAAGGAAATTAAATGAGACATTACACCCCAAACATTTAGAAGGGTGCCTGACAGTACTAAATAAGCATTAGCTGGTATTCTGAACACTTGAGGGAAGGCAACAAAAAAGAGGAGGCACTAAGGACCAAGGTGGTCATGGTCTCAAGGACTAGGATCCTGCAGGAATTCTCAGAGATGCTTTTGATTGGAAGTTCCAAGCAGAGTAGAAGCTTTGACTTGTTTACCATTGTGTCCCCGACATCTAGCTTGTGCAGAGTATGGCCATAGCTAACAGGTGGTGAATGAATTCATCAAGTGTTGTATTAGTCATCTCTCCAAGGAGCCCAGGAATTGAAAGAGAAGAATCTGCAGGAACACGACGGGAGATCTAGTTCTCTTCACCCATGCATGTCTGGTCCCCAAGAGAACTGAGGTGGGGGGCATAGAGGAAACAATCCCAAAGTCCAAGGATGAGGAATGGGTACCCCAACATTGTGTGGATGGTCACATAACCCTCAAGTGGACTCCCAGCTGCATGCAGCTGGGAATTTCTGGATTCTTAGGGACCAGCCCAGAAACTCGCCTTTCCCTGACTTTATCCTGTTCATTCCCACCTCTTCTTCATGCCTAGACAGCAGGTTAAAGAGAGCAGGAATGCCTTCAGGGTCCTCATTGTATCCCAAGGTCCAACACGAGTCAGGGCTCAGTACAACTCTGTGGAATGAGCAAGTGGCCCCCAAAGACTTCCTACCACTTCTCTGCCTAGTGACTCTCCATCACCCAGAATCCAACTCCAAAGTCCTCTTCTCTCTGTAGTCTTGCTATAGCCAGACCAATTTGGCATTTTATCTGTTGTTCTATGACCCACACTAGCTGTAGATGAATAACATTATTCATTGCACCCTCAGCATCCCACAAATTCCAGACACATAATAGGCGCTCAATGTTTGCAGATGAAACCATTATGCTCCCTTAGCAACAGCAACCAATTTCCTCAGTTACTCTTCTTGGCAATACATTAAAAGACACAGAAGAGGCTTGTGTGCCCATCAGACACCAGAGGGACAGACACTGAGGGGTCCTTCCTTGCAGTCCTGTCTTCTGACCTCCTCCCTTTGCCCTGGCTGGCAGGAGGACTCCAATGCTCCCTGCCCACATTGGTTCTGCCTTCCTGCTCGCCTTCCATCCCTATCTCTCAGGTATGAAGAACGACGACAACCCAGTGAGGCCACTGGGCTTCTAGGTCAGCTTGGAGAGGGGCTGTGGGGACAGGGCTCAGGGCTTTGGGGGCGTCTCTGCTCTTCAACTACGTGCAGAACAGCTCACTGGGAGAGAAAGTGAGCCAAGCTTTGAGGGACAACGGGTAGGTGATGAGGTCGCGGTGACCCCCTTAACCGACCCAACTCTGACCACCACCCCAGGCGTCCAGCCTGAACTTGGAGGTCCCAGCGAAGGGTGGAGAGGCTGACACCCCACCTATCTAGGCTTCTTCAGCCATCAAGCCTACCTCCATAGCAGGTGAGCCCCCCGAAGCACGGACTGTGGCCTCATTCTCCCGTCGCCTCTGACTTCTGTCTTTGGGGAGGTAGAGGGTCGCAACCTCCAGCCGTGGGGAGGGGCGTGCACGCCTCCGTCAGGCGCCCCAACAGAAACGGTCTCCACCCCCGCGGGCGCCGCGTGTTTACAAAGTCCGCGCTGCGCCGCGGATCCCGAGTTTAAAGCTGGGCAGGAAGTGGGGAAGAGGGGGCGGGGGAGACAAAGGGGCTGGGTGCTCGGCTCGACTAAAGTTTGGGCCCCGACTCCTCCCCCGGCCGCCCGGGGCTCGCCTTGCAGACCCCGACCCAAGTGCCCTAGGTGAGGGGGCGGGGAACGCCCCCAGGCTCAGGTGCGCCTGCAGGGCCGGTGACGCGCGGGTTCCCAGATCTCTGACCTCTGGGCGTTCGCCAGTCATTCACGCGTCGCGCAGGAAATAAACTACAACTTTAGGTGCTGTCTCTTGACCGCTTACTCTACGTCTGGCACTGGGCCAGACCCTTTGTGTGGATTAGCTCATTTTCTTCTCTATCAATCCCACCCCGGTTTCACACCCCCCCCACACACACACAAGGAAACTGAGGCACAGTGTGGTTAAGTAACGTGCCCGAAGTCCCACAGCCTGCAAGTGTTAGGATTCAAAGCCAGCGTCTGCGCCCTCCCAGGCACCCGCAAACGGAACCGAATGAGGCGCGGTGCGGTCCCCGGCCCCGGCACGGAGAACCCCCGTCCCAGAGTGGCAGATGGGGGACCCGGGGCACAAGCACCCGGGGGACGCAACGCCCTTGGGGATGAGGCGGGCACCGGACAGCTTCCTGCCGCCTGCTCGCCCCGCAAATACCTGCGGATAGAGGGCGAGAAGGCAGCGGGTTGCAGCGGAAGACCTGGGCAAGCTGGTCGGTAGGCTCTAGTTCAAGTGGCCACTGGCGGGCTGCGGGGCCGTGAGCACAAAATAAGGTTTCCCCAAATTTCCAGGTCAGGAGAATCACCTGGAGAGCTTCACAATACGGATTCCCAAGCCCCTTCCCCATTGAGGGAGTCACCGGGACCGAGCGGGACCCAGCCAGGTGTTGCTAACTAACAACAGGCAAGTTTGGAGCGTTCCAGGGATGTGCTCTTTACGAGAAACGATTTCATCTAGAAATAGGTGTGAGACCGAGGGCGCATCTTCCAAGCCAATTCCGAGGCTCACTGGGGGGGGCCCAAGAACCTAGCACTCACTGAAGGTCACGTGATCCGGGGTCCTCAGACACCCCCCCCCCCCCGCCCCCCAACCGCCCGGGCTTAGGAAAGCTCGGAGGGGCGCACGCCGCCCCGCCCCTCACCGCCCCTCCCCGTTCGGCGACTACAAGTCCCATACTGCCCTGCGCTCACGCACATTACGCCAGAGCAAGATGGCCGACACGGCGGCCACTGCCGGGGCCGGTGGCTCCGGAACGGTAAGGGCGGGAGGCGCGGGGCCGAAGGCGAGAAAGTCTGGGTATTCTGTAACTTCACCCTAGTGTGGGCAACAAGCTCATAGCCAGAAATCCAGCCCCACTATGAGCTCCGAGTGGAGGAGCGTCTTTCAGGCCGTACATGCCCCCCTCCTTGGGACTTGGCTACGGCCTCCTGAGTTGGTGGACCTGTGTACTGATTGGCTCCTTTCCTGTTGGGGGTTGGGAACCCGGAACACCTCCTGATTGGTCCGAAAAGGCTGGTTTCGCGTTCTTACTGGCCAGCCGAAGTTGGGAGGGATTCCCGTTTCAAAATATTTAGCTTTCCTACTTTTCTGAGCGGTTGTCCTTTGCCTTCCTCTGCTCAGCATCGTGTGGTGGTGTTTTAATTTTTCTTGTTAGAGAAATGGTGTGGAGGTGGGAGGAACAAGAGAGAGATCATTGTTTTCTGGGAGATGGGCATGAATTCAATCCCATCATGCATGTTTTTTCAGTATATATTTTGATAATCTGCTAAAATAGAAAATAAAAAGCAGACATTTTGTGTTCTTGGAATTTGAAGTTTTAGGTAGCTCCTTGGTATTTAGAGCCCCTTGGGTACTCGATTATTACTCAGCTGGCCAGGATTTATAAGTCTAAACAGCAGGGGCTACCATATTTTATTAAGCACTGATAAATATTTAGCGAAAGAACCTTTGCTTGCCATTGATGATATGGGAACTATTTGATTGCACCCTTGTCCTATGGGTGAAAATCTTTTTTTTTTTTTTTTTTAATGGGTTGTTGATTCGCAGAGATCAGGAAGTAAACAATCCACTAACCCTGCTGACAACTACCATCTGGCCCGGAGGCGAACCCTTCAAGTGGTTGTGAGCTCCTTGTTGACAGAGGCAGGGTTCGAGAGTGCTGAGAAAGCATCCGTGGAAACATTGACAGAGATGCTGCAGAGCTGTAAGTACCAGGAAACAATAGGCCTTCTTCGAGTCAACCAGACATCTTTTCTGTGTTCTGCAATCTGATAGTGTTAAGATTTAGGAAAAAGAAGAACATAGTAAAGTGACTTACGGGCTTTAGAATCAGATGGATGTGGGTGTAAGTTATCGCTCTGCCACTTCATAGCTTGAGCAAGTCACTAAACTTCCTGAACCTCAATTTCCTTATTCGTGAAGTAGGATAATAATTTGTATCTCATGGAGTTGTGAAGGTAAGTGAGGTGCATATGTAAAACATTTGATGTTAGGAACATTGTAAGCTCTTGATGACTTGTAGTTGCTGTTGTGGCTGTTTGTTGTCTGAGCTCAAAGAAGTTATAGTTTTGATGCAGCGTCCAATTAATTCCCATGAATGGATGCTACATATTGGGTAATCAAATGCTATAGCATGTGATACAAAGAGGGAGGGCAAATAAATTTTATAGAATGGAAAAAAACTTGAAACAGGTTGAGGTGTAGGAGCCTGGAATGGTCTCACATAGGCTTTTCTGCTTGTGCAATGTATTTCCCTGCTTGGGTTTTATTGGAGCAGAGGGTGGAAGGTAGGATGGGATGAGAGATGGGGTTACTTACGTTGTCTCTTGAGGGATCAACACCTACAAATCAAAGTGAGAAAAAGGTTTAGGCAGAGGGAGAAGTTAACTGCAATGTAGGCCAAAGAAAGAGTTGGCTAACTCAGTGGGGAGCTCTGGAGCAATTTGTTGCCCTTCAGAGTACGCCACATCAGGCTGAAAAGGCTCTGCCTTTGTACTCAGTTCTCGATCAGGCACTAGATGTGGGCTGCCCCAGGAAGGACGTGGTCTGAGGTGAGGTGATTCTCTGCAACTGATGTTCGGAACTTTTAAATACCAGATGTTTTCCCAAAGCAGTGATCTCAAATGTTTTGGTCTTAGAACCTCTTTAGACTCTTAAATATTGAGGGTCCTGAGGAGTTTTGTCTACATGGGCTTTCTATAGAGCGATTTTTGCCACATTAGGAAATAAAATTGAGAAAAATTTTAAATGTAAACATACATAAGCCCACATTCCATTATCCGTCAGAGCCATGATATCATCATAGGCTACATGGCCTCTGGAAAACTACATGAGACAATGAGAGTAAAAAAGGCAATGTCTTCACTTCATTCTAAACATAGTTTTGGCCTCTGGACTTTGGGAAGGATTTCAGGGCTGCCTGGGGATTCCCAGACCACACTTGGAGAACTTTTGTCCTAAAAGAATGGAGTAATAGTTCCCATCAGAGAAGAATTCAGTTATTGAAAAGATCTTGGAATTCAGAGTTTAAAGGTCCTCGTGGTTGAGGCAGTTCTTTCTGATACCACTGGACAAGAAGGCCTTTTTTCTCTCAGAAGAAATAGTTGCCACTGAGGGGGGATGGAGCTGAAATAGTCGTGTTGGAAAACTGTGAATATTGAAACTGAAAGGCTTGAAAATAGTATAAAAGTCTGCCACTTCGTTCCAAGGAATACCAAGGATAGATGGCTTAAGCTGGGGTCTCACTGAGACTTGAGAACTTCCATGTTGTCAAGAGCTCTGGATATCAACGTTTCAGGATTTGCATTAGTTTTAAGCATCAGGCAGAGTTTTTGTGTTTGTTGTCTATGGTCCCTTAGTTTCTAGGAACTCCAGTCTTAGACTGGGTTCAGAGCAAAGTCTCTGAATACTCTTTTCTACATTTCTTATACATATCCTTTGAAATCCTAGGACCTGCTGAGAAAAAAAAAAAAGAGAAAAGAAAAAGCCAAATGGGTAAAAATATTTTGACTGCTACCTGGCTTGTTTCTAAGACATTCTACCAGGATTCTAATTAGATTTTCCCCACAGTAAACAGATGCCGCCCACCTTTTTCGGGTATGGAAGCCAGTACTAGTGACTTGCCCAGGGTAGTGGCAACCACTTGCTTTTAACTCCTGAACCATCAGGGCTCTAGAGCAGGGGATCCTTACCTTTTGGGTCTCCTTTTGTATCTGATGAAATCTGTGGACCTATCCCCAGAAGAAGGCTTTTCTGTATGTAAAATTCAGCACAATTTCAGAGTTTTCATGGAATTGCCCATCCACCTCTGAAGCCCATTTATGGAGCCCAGTTTCATGCCCCCCCTTTTCCCTGAAGGACTTTGGCATAACATTTTTTTTTTTTTTTTAAGATTTTACTTTTAAGTAAATCTCTGGGGCGCCTGGGTGGCTTAGTTGTTGGGCATCTGCCTTCAGCTCGGGTCATGATCTCAGGATCCTGGGATCGAGCCCCGCATCGGGCTCCCTGCTCAGACGGATGCCTGCTTCTCCCTCTCCCACTCCCCCTGCTTGTGTTCCCTCTCTCTCTGTCAAATAAATAAATGAAATCTTTAAAAAAAAAAAAAAGATTTTATTTTTAAGTAATCTCTACTCCCAACGTGGGCTTGAACTTACAGCCCCAAGATCAAGAGTCACATGCTCCACCAACTGAGCCAGCCAGGCGCCCCAGTAACTTAAATAGAAGTTCAGCTTCAGACAGAAGAAACAAAACTTGTTCCTTCTCCTCCTTTTTTGGTGGCAAGATATACATAACATAAAATTACCAACATAACCATTTGTAAATGAACAATTCAGTGGTATTAAATACATTCACAATATCGAACAACTGTCAACACTATCCATTTCCAGAACTTTCCCATCGTCTAAGCAGAAACACTGTGGGATGCCTGGGTGGCTCAGCGTTAAGCATCTGCCTTGGGCTCAGGTCATGATCCCAGGGTCCTGGTATCGAGCCCCACATCGGGCTCCCTGTTCAGCAGGAAGCCTGCTTCTCCCTCTCCCACTCCCCCTACTTGTGCTCTCTCTCTCTCTGACAAATGAATAAATAAAATCTTTCAGAAAATAAAAAATAAACAGAAATACTGTATTCATAACATTAACTCCCCATCCCTCCCTCCCACAAGCTCCTGGTAACCTTAAATCCACCTTTTGTCTCTATGAATTTTCTGTTTTCTAGATACCTCAGATAAGTGGAATCTTAAAATATTTGACTTTCCATGTCTGACTTATTTCACTTTGCATAACATCTTCAAGGTTTGTCCATGTTGTAGCCTGTATCAGAATTTCATTCCTTTTGAAGACCAGATAATGCTCCATTGTATGTGGGGACCACATTTTGTTTATCCATTCATCTGTGGATGCGCACTGGGTTGTTTCCACCTGTAAGCTATTGCGAATAATGCTGCAATGAACATTGGTGCTCAAGTATCTGTTTTCAGTTCGCTTGGGTATATACCTAGGAGTGGAATTGCTGGCTCTTAATGATAATTTTGTACTTAACTTTTGGGGGCCTGAGACTAAGACTTTATGCCTTTGACCCTTTGCTAGACATTTCAGAAATCGGGAGGAGTGCCAAGTCCTACTGTGAGCACACAGCCAGGACGCAGCCCACACTGTCAGACATCGTGGTCACGCTTGTTGAGATGGGTGAGTACCCCTCCAGTTTTCCAATTCTCTAGTGCAGCTGAGTTGGAAGTTACGAGAGAAAGAAGAGTCCCCAGGAGTTAGCTTCGTCCACCGAGTGTTCTTGAGTTCCCTCATGAGTTTCCTGGTTTGCTTTTAGCTTGAGAGAGGGTTCCTCTGAACCTATTTAAGAGACCTCCTACATTCCTGTTGCGGGGTTCTGCTGGAGCTGCTTTTGAGTGGCAGCAGAGCACTCAAGCGGGGGGTCTCCACTCTTTCTCCACAGTATTACTCCCCCTTCTGGGTTCAATAGCCAGTGGTCTGGGCAGTGAGTTTTGCTCTTCTGTTTCTTAGGTTTCAATGTGGACACCCTCCCTGCTTATGCAAAACGGTCTCAGAGGATGGTCATCACTGCCCGTAAGTGACTTTGAACCAAGGTACTCAGTAAGTGCTCAATTAATGGTTGTGGAATGACTTCATTGAATAGGGCAAGGATTGGTTTGTAGCTACTTCCCATTGTAGGCTCCCTTCCATTATTTGGGGCTACCTGCAATAGGATCTTTATTTAGGTTAATAGGATTAGGGTGCGAAGTTCAGTCACCAGAAGGGTAAACCATTTCTGAGGTGTTGTTATGGTTCTTGTGCTTTAGCCCCAGAAGAGAGCTATTTGAAAAATGTGAAAGGTCTCAGTCTTTCTTCAGTCAAGTAAACTATGTCCTGGAGGCCTAACGTGGCCTACTGCCTATTTATGTCAATAAAGTTTTATTGGAACACAGCCATGTTTGTTTGTTTGTTTTTTAAAGATCTTATTTATTTATTTGACAGAGAGAGAGCTAGTGAGAGCAGGAATACAAGCAGGGGGAGTGGGAGAGGGAGAAGCAGACTTCCCGCGGAGCAGGGAGCCCAATGCGGGGCTCGATCCCAGGACCCGGGGATCATGACCTGAGCCGAAGGCAGACGCTTAATGACTGAGCCACCCAGGCGCCCTGGAACAGCCATGTTTACTTATTATCTGTGGTGGCTTTCATGCTATAATAGCAGAGTTAAGTAGTTGTGATAGACTATATGGCTGGCAAAACCTAAAATATTTCCTCTGTCCCTTTACATCAAAAGTTTGATGACCTCCCTTAGATAAACTGAGTGCCATAAACTGACTTGGGAGTAACTAGTTTGGGCTTGTAGGACCTTGGGGTAAATATACTAGATTTTTTTCTCTCCACTCTTCATGCTGGCACCTTTTTAAGAAATTCTCTCAGAGTAGCAGTGGAAAGGGCCATTTTTAATCCTTTCTTGTTTTCCTTAGCCCGCACTGACTTAACCCTGCCTGGCTCAGGGTTTGTCTTTGTCATCTGGGTTTTGTGGAAAGAGAGTTACTAGCCCACCCCATTTCCTTAGTTCCTCAGCATGCTCCCTTATGTAGTTAACTTGTCACAGCCACACACTCACCTACCTAAGTGGCATTGCAGGCAGATTGTTATACGTGGGACTGTTGACCCCAGGTCATCCAGCAGGGCCGGGTGTTGCAGGGGTGATCTTCCCAGGTCCCCAAGCCATTAAAGGCCCTTTACTGGTAGAAATACAAAGTGCCTGATGTACAGTGAGAACACTGAGGTCCAGCGTTTACTTTGAGAAGATGAGGGGTGGGGTAGAGACCCACAGCCTGAGATGGCGGAGTAACCGGTTGTGACTCTCTTGCAGCTCCAGTGACCAATCAGCCGGTGACCCCCAAGGCCCTCACTGCAGGGCAGAACCGACCCCACCCGCCGCACATCCCCAGCCATTTTCCTGAGTTCCCTGACCCCCACACCTACATCAAAACTCCGGTGAGTGACGTGGCCATGCTGGGGACTGGGGCTGATGCAAAAGTAGTCCGTTCCTACTGACTGTCAGACTGGAGTCCATAAGTTTGTTGGTGAAAGGGTGGTTCAGACTCAGAATGTCTTTCCTCATTGACACACGATTGGGCAGAGGAGAATGTGCTCTTGTTTGCCAGGCTCGCAGTTTCGCCTCCCCTTGGGAAGGTGTGGTGGGCCCAGAGGTCTTCCACACACTTCCTTTGTCCTCACCTCCATCCCATGTCCTGGTGCAAATATGGCCATCAGGCAGGCTGTTGGGGCAAGTCCTCCAGGACATTTCTCCACACCTCAGGAATAATCTAATCACCCGCCATTGCAACACGGCCATTGTCCTTGACCAGTAGTCTCTGTATGAGTGTCGTAGGGCTGCATGCTGTAAGGAAGTGCCACAAACTAGGTGGCCCTAGCCCAACAGGAATGCATTGTCTTACAGTGTGAGAGGCTAGAAGTTCAAAATCAAGGTGTCAGTAGCCTCCCTCTGAAGCCTGTAGGAGAATCCTTCCTTGCCTCTTCCTAGCTTTGAGTGGTTTGTAGGCAGTCTGTGGCATTCCTTGGCTTGTGGGTGCGTCCTTCCAGCTGTCTTCACGTGGCACTCTCTGTCTCTCCTCACGCCGCCATTTTCTTCTAAGGGCACAGTCTTAGGGGATTCGTACCACTGTACTCCAGTTCGACCTCATGTTAACTGATTACATCTTGCATTGACCTCATTTCCAAATAAGATCATATTCTAAGGTACTGGTGTTAGGACTTCAACAGCATATCTCTTTTTGGGGGGACACAGTTCAGCCTACAACAGTGTCTCACTCTTGTATAGTGTATCTTTGTCAGTAAAAATATTCAGCACATATTCCAGTGTTTGCTTATTGACACAAATGTAATGTGACACTATGCCAAAGTTATATACATTAACGGATAATCTCACCCTTATTACAGATTCAGGAAACGTGTTTGCTCCCTTATAGTGGCAGCCAGGGGACTGCCTCTGCTTTTTATTTTTTGAAATCATGGTTTAATACTCGGCGGGATAGTAAGTTGGAGGTCTGATCCTACGATCAGTTTATTTTGGTACTTGAACAGCTCTCACAGTTGAAAAGGCATATTGCAAAGCTGTGCAGCATCACCAGCTGCCATTAAAAAATCATAAACCTAGGGCGCCTGGGTGGCTCAGTTGGTTAAGCGACTGCCTTCAGCTCAGGTCATGATCCCAGGGTCCTGGGATCGAGTCCCACATCGGGCTCCCGGCTCAGCGGGGAGCCTGCTTCTCCCTCTGACCCTCTCCTCTCTCATGCTGTTTCTCGCTCGCTCGCTCTCTAATAAATAAATAAATAAAATCTTAAAAAAAAAAAATCATAAACCTAATTGTTTTCTTTCTCATCTACCAATTATTTGAAGAATCTTGTTAAAAATTTTCTATTAAATTTCCAGCTTCTTGAACGTCAAATGGTTATCTTTAAAAATAATTGTAAGATCTTGCATTTTAATGTTTTTAACAAGTATGTTCACAATCCACTCAAATTTTTTATTTGGGGAAGATCTTAAATATGTCTGAAAATGCTGTTTCTGTGTTTCAGTGTAGCTAGGGGAAGCATACATACAGGTGACACACTTGAATTAACATTGACAACAGTGGGAATGTTTCCAAAACCTCTTTTTTCTTTTTAGTAAACTTTTAATAAAATATCACAAACATACAGAAAAGCACAAATAATAAATGTATACTACATGTACACACATGTTGAACTAGTACCCAGAACTAAAAAACAAAACTGAAAACAACACCGTGGGGCGCCTGGCCGGCTCAGTCGGTGGAGCAGGTGACTTTTGATCTCGGGGTTGTAAGTTCAAGCCCCACGTTGGGTGCAGAGATTGCTTAAAAATAAATTCTTTAAAAAAAAAACCCAAAACACCATAAACCAGCATTCCTAAAGGCGCCCATTCCCCTTTAGTAACTAGCCCCCAAAGGTAATCTAATTTTTATCACCATAAATTCTTTTGTTTGTTGTGCTTTATGTAAACTACGTGGCTTCTTTCACTCAACATTTTGTTTCTGAGATTCTTCCGTGTTGCTGGGTGTAGTTGAAGTTTATTCAACATATACATAATCTTTTGGCATTTGAGCTAATCCAGGTCTTGGCTTACACAAACGGCACTGCTGTGAACATTCTAGTAATTTTTGTAAACCAACAACTGTCAGATACTCGTAATTTTATACATATGGTTCGACCCATGACATGTCTTTTAGTGCACGTATGTTTGCATTCTGCTGAATATATACCCAGGGGTGGGATGGCTGGGTCATCGGGGATACATGTGTTCAGCTTTAGTAGATACTGCCAAGTGGTTCCAATACCTATTTTAAAAATCTTATCTCCGTATCACGAAGAGTAGTTGCTTTTTTGGTCATGGTTAAAATGTCAGTTTTACCGTTAACAGCTTCAAATGTTTTTGCTAACTTCTCATCCTGATGAGATCTCGGTTGTTCTTTACTCGATGATGTGATGGCCAAAGAGCTCATAATTAGGAGCCAGAGGAGTGTCAGCCCACCATTTTCTTGTTCACTTGCGCTTACATTGATAGCCTCGGCCTGTGTTTCTTAGAGGGGCTCTTTTGGGACAACATATCCACTTTGTAAAGGTTGGTTTAGGAAAACAAACCGATACATAAGTGGCCACTCACATACTTTGGGATGTCCCATTACACTGGTAGGGCTGGGTGCTCCCTATCACGGCTTCCCTGGAGGGAGTCCCACTCTCCCTTCAGGGTGCGTCTCTTAGGCCTAACACCAGCTGTCACAGAAGCTACATGAAGGCCCGGGAGCATTTGCTTCAGTAAATGTGTATTTCTTGATTTTTAAGCTTAAAAGTAAATATTAGTGGTAGTTACATCATTTTCTTTCTGCCCCTCCACTGCCCTTGGGGATCTCGGCTCCAAATAATGTCAGTGGGCCATTGAAAGGGTAGAAGGAGATCGCAACAGCAAGAATGATCCATTGGTATTCCTCTAGTGTCTTTGCTCTTCTCTTTGCAGACGTACCGTGAGCCCGTGTCGGACTACCAGGTCCTGCGGGAGAAGGCTGCATCCCAGAGACGAGACGTGGAGCGGGCACTCACCCGATTTATGGCCAAGACAGGCGAGACCCAGAGTCTTTTCAAAGATGACGTCAGCACGTTTCCATGTGAGAGTCTCTCCCCTCTGGGGATCCTGTCTTGTTATTTGAAATAGTCACTCCATCTTCCCTTTCTCTCAGCATGATAGGAAGAAATGAAAGCTCTGTCTTTGTCTTGGGGGCAGCTTGTTCTTCACATTTCTGACTCCTGTCCCCAGGTCTTAAAGGCCTGTGCCTAACCGGTGGCTGTAAAATGTTACAGCCTCTGTTGCGATCGGCTGTTTGAGG
Source organism: Mirounga angustirostris (assembly GCF_029215605.1). Lineage (NCBI taxonomy): Eukaryota > Metazoa > Chordata > Mammalia > Carnivora > Phocidae > Mirounga > Mirounga angustirostris. Next base: position 38,249,406 of record NW_026991716.1, read on the forward strand.
ATGAGTTTGAGCTACCTCAAGGATGACTGACTGTAGGCATCAGAGAGACTCACCCAGCAGAAGTAGCAGCCCTGGAAGAAGGAGGGACACTGAAGGCAGGGGGTGGGGCACTTACGGAACACCCCCCTCACCCCCACCCTTCCCACCCCCTCACCCCCGTCTCTGCCCTTCACCGTTCCTTTCACAGGCTCCACGTCACTAAATTTCTCATCTCAGCACTACCATTTCACTCTGTGGCCACGTTACCTCATCTCCATAGGCCTTGGGTTTTTCAGAGGTGAACGAGACATTGGTTTGGGTGATTGATGCAGTCAGCAAGGCCCTGTAGAATGCTCGCTGTGGGCCTGGCCCTGGATAAGAGCCGCTAACAGTTCAATTGCCAGACCCGGTGCTAATCCTTTCCCTTATGGTACCTCACTGAATCTTCTCTCGAACCTGTGAGTCAGGAACCTCTACCACCACCATTAGAGGAAGCCGAGGCTTTTAGAGAAAAGAAATGAAGTCATTTCCCCAAAGCCACACAGCCGGTAGATAGGATTCACCCTAGCTCTTCCTGACTACGGGACGCCACAGCAAAAATAATCTCAGAGTGTCTCCTGCTAATCACGTTCTGCCATAGAAATATATACATAGATGATGTTTTTTACTTTTTTTTTTTTTAATTAATAATTTCTTCTTTTCATCAATGCTTTTTGGAAGAACTGGAACGCTCACTTACCTGAAGTGCCCTCTAGCTTAGGGGGTGTATACTTACATGCAGAGAGTTCTCAGGTCCAGTATTTGGACTTGAGTCCTTTAGGCTGAAGAGATCAGTATCCCTGCTCAAGAAATGAAGCTGAGAGGGCTTAACTGACCTTGGGTCTAGGATCACTCAGCTGATACTTTGCTAGGATTCAGCCCCAGTTCTGTCTGCGTTTAGTTATACTTGGTAAAAGTGGGCGCTGAGGCCATATTGCCCGAATTGAGATGCCACTCCACCACTTCCTGTGTGCTTGACGAGGTCGCTCCATGCCTCAGGGTCCTCCTCTGTAAAACAGGGCTGGCAATTGTACTTAATAGGGTGGAGGCAAGGATTAAAGATAGCGTATGGGACATTGTGTGGCCCGTGATGAGTGCTCAGAGTGTGTCAGCCATGACTGCTGTTCGTTGCCGCTCATGGATCTATTGGAAGGCTCTTGGCCCACTGCAAGGACACTGACCGGAATGGTGCCTCTCTTCCAATTTCCCAGTGATCGCTGCCAGGCCTTTTACCATCCCCTATCTGACTGCCCTTCTTCCATCGGAGCTGGAGATGCAACAGATGGAAGAGACAGATTCCTCAGAGCAGGATGAGCAGACAGACACAGAGAACCTCCCTCTTCATATCAGCACGGTGGGTCCTGCCTTCTCTCTGCTTCATAGTACCCACAGAACTCATCCATGCTGCCCTCAGCCTGTCACCCTGAGAAGTAGACATGACCTACCCCGGGCCTCTGGTTTTGTGTCAGGGACTTGCATGATGGGCTCATGATGATCCAAGTGTGACATGAGCTCTTGCATGAGAGACAAGTCCATGTCCTGGGGATCACTCATTCATTCACCAAATATTGAACAGGTGTCTGCCAGAGCCAGGCACAGTTCTGGGTACTGGAGAATTAGTAGGAGACTAAGGAGATAAAATTTCCTACCCTCACATAGCTAAGAAAAATGATAAATTAGAAGATAGGAAGTAGTATGGGTATGAGGGGATGTGGTACTGGATAGGGTGACTGAGAAGGTGACATGAAGGGAATAAGGCTTGTACATAGCTGGGAGTAGAGCATTCCTTGCAGAGGACACAGGAGATGCAAAGGCCCTGAGGTGGGAGCTGTTGTGTTGAGGCACATCAAGGCCATCAAGGTAGCATGAAGAAGGGGGAGCTCCTGGGCAGTTATATCTTAAAGGTTGTATTAAACACTGGGCTTTTTCTCAGTAAGGGGGGAGCCATTGGGAATGCTGAGCAGAGGAGCGTCAGGGGCTGATGTAGGTTTATTAACAAGGTCATTCAGGTTGCTGTGTTGGGAGTGGACTACAGAAGATAAGGGTGGAAGCAAGAGAGACCACTTAGGAGGCTCTGCAGTAAACTGAGGGGTGGTAGTAGAAGCAAAGACAATGAGACGTGGTCAGATAGATTATTTGGTCAGATTTTAGATTACTTTCAGAGGAGAGCCAAGCGATGGAGTGGGTATGAGTTGTGAGAGAAAGAGCGCGCCAAAGAGGAATGCAAGGCATTTCGCCTGAACAACAGGAAAGATGGAGTTGCCTTCAGCCAAGATAGGGAAGCCCTGGGTGGGCCAGGTGGCTGGGGGGAGAGGCAGGAATTCCGGTGAAACAGGGTAGCCTGAGACGCTTATTAGACATCTGGTGGTGATGTCAGGCGGAGAGATGGATGTATGAGTTGGGAGTTCGAGGAGCTGTTAGGGGTAGAGATGCGAATCTGAGAGTCCTCAACATGTAGATTGTGTTTAAAACCATGAGACTGAGTGAGCTCCTTGGGAATGGGTAAGGATAAAAAGAAGAGGAACTGGACTCCGTAAGTATAGACATGTGCTGTCCATTACAGTAGCCACATGTGTCTATTTAAACTGAAATTAGAGGTGCCTGGTGGGCTCAGTCGGTGCAATGTATGACTCTTGATCTTGGTGTTGTGAGTTTGAGCCCCACATTGGGTGTAAAGATTACTTAAAAACAAAATCTTTAAAAATCTAAAAAATAAACCAAAACTAATGTAATTGAGATGTTAAAATTCAGTTTCTTAGTCACACTGGCCGCTTTTCAAATAGCCACCCATGGCTAGTGGCTACCATACGGGGCAGTGCAGATGCGAACGAACACTGTTGTCACTGCAGAAAGTTCCGTTGGACAGCACTTATATAGACAATTGTTTCAAGGAATTTGTAAAGGGACGGAGAAAAATGGAGCAGTGGCCAAAGGGGGAAAGTTAAGGGGTTAAGAGAGGCGTTTTTATTTTTGTTTGTTTCTTTAAGATAAAAGAAATAACAGGATGTCAGTATGCCGATGGGATGATCTGGTAGAGAGGAAAAGTGGATGCAGGAGAGACAGAAACATTTTGGATTGATGTTCTTTGGTAGGTGAGAGGTAAGGGATCTAGGGGCCAGGGCATGGTGGAGGGGTTGGCCTTGATAGGGGCATTTCACTCCCAGGGGAGGAGATCCGAGTGCGTGGGCAGAGACCAAGGCGGGTGAGACGTGCTCGTCAGAGCTCGTGGATGTTTTCGTCTGGGTATTGAGGTGTTGTAATCAGCACATGCGAGGATAAGACCCCACTCATGTCCCTGTATCTTTGCGAGAAAGTGCCAAGTACAGCCACAGAACTGCTAGAAACTTGAATGCCTTTAAGGACCCTGTGGTCCGCTTACCATATTCATCTATCCTTTAAAGTTGGCCCTGGCTTTGAAGCAAAGGTTGCCTTGGTGGTGGTCATTGGACCAAGCATTCCATCTGTTCTCCAAGGCTCCATGCGGCAGGTGGCAGCCAGCAGCCCCAGTATGCAGGTGGAGCGCAGCCTGTGCTGTCTTCTGTTCTTTGCTGACGGGCCTCCTTGCTTGAACACACGTCTCGTTAATGTGGGATTATTCCTTTCCGAATTAGGGCTGGAAGCCCATGGCTTTACCTAAAGCAGAAGAACTTGTTATTCTACACTTCTGTTTGGGACTCAGTTAATTTAGTCTGAGATAGGGTGATTGGGTCTTGGACTCAGATGAGGTTCACCTGATGAACAGGAGGCATCTTCTAAGCACCAAGTAGCTAACAGGCCTGCAGATGTGTGATGGGTCACCGCAGGCGGTGACTTAGGTGAGGTTGTGGAACGCCAGGAACACGGGAGCTGCCGTAGGACTCCAGGATACAGAGAGGCCAAGCCAGATGGCAGAGAATAGCAAGAGCTGACCCTCAGAGACACGCTGGCCCGGCCTCCAGTCGAGACGGCGCTGCTTTCCAGATAATGTGACCTGGGTCACATTCCCTAACATCTGAGTCTGTTTCCTCACAAGTACAAGCAGGAATAGGAAAAGCTATCTCAGCAACGTACATCGGGTGCCTGGCTGGCGGCTCCCTCCCCCAGCCGCCCACCATTTTAGGCTGTATCACCACCTGCTCCTCTATTAAAAGTGAAGAAATAAATACAAAGGCCTCAAGAAAAGGATCCTAGCAACAATTGATATACAGCTGATTGGACTTGTTCATGTTATTCTCTTGAATGGCAAATACAATTCTGTGTTTCAGAATTCACAATGTAGAAAGAAACGCACGGCAACCATCCTTTCCCCCATCTTTGTTCCCTGTCATCCACTTCCCTGCCTCTCAAGCAGTCAGTGTCACCAGTCTCTTGTGTATCCTCCCAGAGACACAGTTTCCTCCTTGTTTTAAACACAAGTAGCAAATTGCAAACGGTTTTCCCTTCCTTTTTTCCTTTATTGGTATATTTTGGTGATCATTCCATACGTGTGTGTTAGGAGCTTCTCCAGCCCTCCTTATGCTTTCGTCATGTCCCACTGTGTGGACATAACCATGGAACGTAACCAGCTCCCTGTAGACGGGTATGTTTCCTATCTGTGGTTTACAGACGTCGTTACAGTGAATTAAATGACTGGTATTTTAAATTATTCTTTTATCTATCAAGGGCAGCAATGCTTTTAAGGACTGTTGCTAGGTGGTTACTTTGTTTAACCGGTTCCGGTTTCTCCATGTACTTGAACATAAAGGGACTATTCATTTTAAATTAGTGTGTAAGAGAGATTTTTTTTTTCCTTGTATATTTGAACTAGCTGCCTTCCACAGACAATACCTGTGTCTCAACTCTTGCTCTTTTATGAACAATGTACCATTCATTTGCTCAACAAGTATTTATTTAGTACCTGTATGTGCCAGATACATTCTGGGTGCTTGGGATACCTCAGTGAACAGACCAAATGAAACATCTGCCTTTTGGAAGCCTTTGTGTTGGCCAGGGGGGAAACACAATGAATGTAATATATAAATGAATCATTTACAGTATATTAAAGATGCGGATGCTATTGTTGGGGCAAGGGGACCAAGGAGGGGGAAGATCCAGGGTGAAGGATGGAAGTTTCAGTTTTAAATAGGGTGATCAGGGTAGACATCACTGAGGAGACATTTGACAAGAGACTTGCAGGAAGTGAGCAAGTGAGCCATGTGGATATCTGGGGAAGAGCGTTCTGGAAAGGGAGCTGCCAGTGCAGAGGCCCTAAGGAACAACACAGAGGTAAGTAGGGTTGTGGCTGAGGGACGCAGTGGGAGGGAGGCTGAGGTCAGGTCAGGTAGGACCCTGCAGTCAGCTTTCAGAACTGGCTTTTAATTGGGTGAGATGGGAGTCATGGGAGGGTGTGGAACGGAAGAGGGACATACCGGAACTTCCTCAAGGATCTCAGACTGTGGGGGAGGTCAGTTAGGAAGTTGCTGCAGTAGTCTTGATGAGAGCTACTGGGGGTCCAACAGGGCAGCTGCAGTAGAGACAGTGGAAGTGGTCAGATTCTACCCGTATTTTGAAGGGTAAGGCCAAGAAATGATCCTAACAGATTTGAATGTGGGAGTCTGAGAAAGAAAAGCAAGGATGACTGTGGAGTTCGGGCTTGAAGAACTGGAAGGACGGAGTCACCTCGGGAAGGGCTGGAGCCCCGTTTCTGGCACAGAAGTCTGAGGTGCCTCCTCGAGGCCAGGTGGAGATGTTGAGCGAGCAGGTGGCTGTGCGAGCCTGGGAGTCAGCAGAGAGGTGAGGGCAGAGAGGCGCATGTGGCAGTGGTCGGGGTAGAAAAATGGCGTTGGAAACTGAGGCACTGCAGTCACCCGGGGGTTTGGGGGGCTCACCAGAGCTTACACACTGTGGCCTTCGCAGGCTCGGGGAGCTCCTGACAGACTCTTCTGCTCCCACCTTTTTCAAGTAAATCTCAGTGAGTTTGGTACTTTACCTTTATCTACTCCTATCCCTTCCTGTCTCAAGGCTGCCTGTCCCTGAAGGAGGCAAGAAAGTGGCATTTCCAGCTCTACTTGGGAGAAGAGAAGCTGTTGTCCCATGACTCGGGACCCACATCCTGGCCTTGTGAGACAAGTGAGCCGAACGGAGGGAGCCTAGTGCCCTCCAGCAGAGGTCCCAGGGCTGGCTTTTCTGCGCCCCTGGCTGTCCCTCCCATCCTTATTATCTCAGGAAACACTTCAGGCATGGTTGAAGTGAACCTGCAGCCACTTTAAGACAGGGCGTTTCCGGTAGAGAAAGGACAGCAGGGAAGTAGGGGGTGAGTTACTGAACCAAGCTATTAACTTCAGAAAGATTGGGCGCCAAATATCCCAGGCAGGTCTGGTCATGGTCACACTTTGGGTCTGGCGTGAGCTAGGTTGTCCTGGGGGCAGGCACTCCCTTTCAAGAGACCCTCCAGAAGGTCTACAACGGCTCTAGGTCACTTTGTAGTCCCACTGGATCGGGTGTGGGAGAGGGAAAGCACAGGGACCCTGGATGGAACTGGGTTTTGGGGGAGAGCAGAATTGGTGGGGCAGGGAGGGGTGGGCAGCAGAACCTAGAACTAAGCCAGTTTCTTCAGGCTCTCTGAGCCTAAGACTGGAGTCCCTGTCCTCAGCCTGCTGTGCCTTGTGAGGGAACCTGCTGTTCATGTCATCCAGTCACAGCGTCCTCTGCCCTGCTGTCTTTTGACAACAATCTCCTGGTTGAGGTCAGGTCCTCTTTTGTCTCAATTACAGAACCGGAATCTCAGTGACAGGAGCCTTGGCCCGTCACCAGGGGGCGCAGCCCAACCGGCTTCTTCTGGTCACTTCTAGTCCCTCAGGCCTGAGCTTCTAGGTCAAGTCCTCAGTGTGATTTTTCTCCCCATTCCCCTGCAGCTTGTGCTCATTTTAAAGAACTTGGAAAATAGAAGAGAGCATAAATAAGGAAAGGAGACTCAATCACCCATATTCCCAGAACCGGTTTATAATGTTTCAACCTACTTTCAATATGTCTACACATATTATGATTAAAAAATGTTTTAATTGAAATCATGTTGAATATATTGTAAACCTATAAACTTTTCTCCCAAATCACTTTCCTCAAAGCAAACAGTGAAAGAGCTGACCCACAGGTCACAGATGGGGATTATCGTTGATGTTCCCGTGTTGGCGCCTGCGTGCTGTCTTTGCCTTGGCAGGAACCCTCAGGGCTTAAGAAATGTTTGGCCTCTGCTGCAGTGTGATCGTTGGTACCTGTTGCAGGTACCAGATATTTGAGAATCTGGAGGAAAGTGATTTGATTTGCATTCAGTTTGTCCAGGAGATGCCCTGTGCACATGATTTGTTCTGGCCCTGCAGATGTCCTGCAAAGCATCTCGGGTCACTTCTCTTTCTTTATCTCCACACAGGCCGGGTTTCCTCCTTGAGCATCCAGATGTTTGCCTCTGACTCCCTGCCCCTGCCAGGCCTCTGTTCTAACTCATGTCCTTGCCTTCTTGAGAGGTTCAGAGTTTTGTTTTCTGTGCTGCCCTGTGTCCAAGCTGTTGGTCTCCTCTTCCTTTGCTAGCCGGCCCCTGCCTGGGCCTCATTTCTCCAGGGCAGAGATAGGTACACTAGAAAGAAAGTGGTCCCTGGGCTTCTAATTTCTTGACGAAAGGAATGCTAATAGTAGTTCTTATTATGGGCATGATCTCTTTCCTTATGCCATTGGTATTTTGCTTTATTTCGGCTTTTGCTCAAAGGATGATTCTGGAGCCGAGAAGGAGAACACCTCTGTCCTGCAGCAGAACCCCTCCTTGTCGGGCAGCCGGAATGGGGAGGAGAACGTCATCGATAACCCCTATCTGCGGCCTGTGAAGAAACCCAAGATTCGCAGGAAGAAGTGAGTTGGAGGCTGGGGTGCAGAGAGGCTTCTCTGGCCAACTGAGGTGGTCTTCTCTGCTCCCTGGCAGAAAAGAGAGGCTCCCCAGTGGGTCTGAACCTAGGGAAAGGAAATCTTTTCCCTTTTCCTCTCCTCACTCATCCCCCATATGTTCCTCTTGCTGCAAAGAGGTTGAGCATCCTGTAGCCCGGGGACCAGCCCTCACAGCCCTAGAGCTGTCCCCCTTAGAAGGAGAGCAGGTGGGGCCCCCACCAGGCAGGCTCCATGGATTCCTCTTCTTTCTAGGTCGCTCTCGTGAGCTGAGAAGGAAGCCTGCCTTGTACAGAGACGCGGACACCACTCTCCTGGGGCAGTTAAAGCCACTGGAGGGAAGAAGAGAGGGTGGCCTCCTCAAGGTCAAGCCAAGGCAGCCGGTGTGACTGGGCATGATTTTAATAGCAAACTCAAATATTAAGACCACCTATTTTCACTGGATATTTGGGTGGAGGAAGACATGATGGTAATGATCAGACTTTCTGAATCCACCTGAGTGACTTCAGTTATTGTCACAGAACTTGATTCCTTTGAATCCTGGAAGACCAGGCATGCGCAGATAAGTCACACACACAGGAGTTAGAGTGATGCATAAGGGTAGCCCTCTCTCCTGGGAGATTGATCACTGGCTGTCCCTCTGTGGGATGTGTGCTTGGGGACTACCCACTAAGTCCTGCTCCATCCTGGGAAAAGAGGTTTTCTCTGACAAGAGCCCTAATCAGTGGATATATTATTTTATGACTTGTAAAGGAATCACCGATTGTAAACAACAGGAAAAGGATTTGATGGCGGGGTTGGGGGGGGTGTAGAATTTGAGGGATGGACCTGGCCGGTCTGCTGGAAGGCTAGCGTGGACCGAAGGCTGTGGTCCCACCTTATGGCAGAAGTGGGCTGAGAGGAGCCTGCAGGCCAAGCCAAGGTATTCTTCCAGAAGCAGGTCTGAATCTGATCAACCTCTTTTCTTTCTGGGGAGAGAGGACTTTGTCCTTGATGTACCCTACAAACCAAAACAAAAAAAGCAAGTGTTAAGGAAGATACTGGGCAAGCTGATACCCTTTGGCTGGTCTCCAAAGGAAGAGATTTAAAAACCCAAGTCCAAAGAAGAAAAATGCCAGCAACACCTGGAAGTTAACACAGGATAAACAAGTTGTTCCTTGGGTTAGTGTCCTAAGGTCCGTATCGAACTTTCCCGATGCTCTACTTCCAGAGTCATCTCTTCATCTTCCATGCTCTAGGTGAATTTGAAAACTTGAAGAACTTGAAGGCAGGTTCCACGTTCCTCCGGCCTCACTCTTGCCCTAGGGCCCTCCATCCCGTTGCCTGGAGGCAAAGGAGCTGCTTGTCAGTCACTGAAGATGGCATGCCAGGGAGATATTTGGGTTCCCCCACTCCGGACCAAATAAGCATTCAGGTTTGCAGTGGCCTGAAACTCTTCGACTGGACAGCAGTCAGAGCGGGCCTTTGCTGAGTTTGTGATTCGGCTCGTGGCGATTCTTGGCCGGTTGAGTTTACAGGCCCAGGTTTGAGCTCTGGCAGGTGCAGGGCTGAGACCTTGCCGGCTTGCTGTTCGCTCTCGGGGCAGCCACCCCTGTCAGCATTTCTGCACTTCCTCTTTCGCCATTACTGTCCAAAACCAGCACCTGCCCCATGCCACAAATCTGAGGGAAGAGGAGGCGGGTTTGGGAAAGAGTTGCTACTTCTGCTGTTGAGATTGGAGGCCCTAATTCTGGATGCGAGGCCCTGGGAGATGATTAGACAGCTTGAAACACTGACCCGACTATTGATGTGTAAAAACTGTGTATAATTCTCAATGTATATTTATAAATTTCTATTTTTTATAACTTTGGGAGACTTCTTGGAGGGAAGATGTAGTAAACAGAGCCAGATTAAGGACGTGATTTATGAGCTCTTAATCAAAGGTCATAATAAAAGCTTTGCAAATGAAACAGAATGATATACTTTGAACTTAATTTGTATTCAGAAGTACAGCAAGGAGTAAGACTGTAGACAGATAAGGTTTAGTTCTTCTGTTGGACTAATTACCCCTGGATACTATATAAAACTTTCTACTTTGGAAATTTTCAAACACAGAATGAGGAAAGTATATATGCTTTCCCTGTATATCCTTCACCCAGCTTCAACACTAAGCAGTATCTTTTCAATTCTGTTTCATTGATGTCTCCCACCTTTTTTTTCCTTTATTTTTTCTTCCTGGAGGTTTTTTTTTAATTTTTTTTAAGATTTTATTTATTTACTTAAGCGAGAGAGCAAGAGCGGGGGGAGGGGCAGAGGGGGAGGCAAAGGGACCAGCAGACTCCCCGCTGAGCGAGGAGCGGATGCGGGGGCTCAGTCTCACTGAGATCATGACCCTGAGATCACAACCTGATCTGAAACGGAGAGTCGGAGGACACTTAACCAACTAAGCCACCCACGTGCCCCTCTTCCTAGGGTTTTAAAGTAAACGCAAGACCTGTGTCATTTAATCTGTAAATAGGTCATCATACATCTCTCTCTGATGGACCTTTTTTTTTCTAATTTTGAAATTATAGATTCACAGGCTGTTAGAAAGAAAAAAATGTCCCATGTACCCTTGGCCCAGTTTCCCCCATCGGTAGCATCTTGTGTAACAGGTGCAGTGTCAGACCCAGGAGACTGGCCTCAGTACAACCCACAGAGCCTATTCGGATTTCACCTTGTCCTCTGTGTGTGAGCAGTTCTGTGCGGTTTGGTTACACGTGGATTCATGTAACGACCGCCACAATCAAGATACAGAACATTTCCATCACCACCACCACCTCCCTCATGCAGTCTCTCCATGACCACATCCACCTCTCCCCATCCCTAACCCCTGGCGGCCGCTCTTCTGTTCTTCTGTTCTCCATCTTTATAATTGTATTCAAAGATTGCTGGGGTGCCTGGCTGGCTCAGTCAGTTAAGTGGCTGCCTTTGGCTCAGGTCATGATCTCAGAGTCCTGGGATCAAGCCTCTGTCAGGCTCCTGACTCAGCGGGGGAGTCTACTTCTCCCTCTCCCTCTGCCCCTCCCCCCCCCGCTCATGTTTTCTCTCTCTCTCTCTCAAATAAAATCTTTAAAAAATAAATAAAGATTATTAATATAAATGGGGGTGCCTGGCTGGCTCAGTTGGTAGAGCATGTAACTCTTGATTAAGGGGTTTGAGTTCAAGCCCCACGTTAGGCATAGAATTTACTTTAAAAAAAAAAGATTGTTGGGCACCTGGGTGGCTCAGTCGTTAAGCGTCTGCCTTCGGCTCAGGTCATGATCCCGGGGTCCTGGGATCGAGCCCCGCATCGGGCTCCCTGCTCGGCGAGAAGCCTGCTTCTCCCTCTCCCACTCCCCCTGCTTGTGTTCCTGCTCTCACTACCTCTCTGTCAAATAAATAAATAAAATCTTTAAAAAAAAAGATTGTTAATATAAATGGAATCATAAAGTTATAACCTTTGAAGGTTGGCTTTTTTCACTCAGCATAAGTAAGAGCCCTCTGGGTTGTGTGTATCGGTAGTTCCTTTGGGGTTTTTTTGCTGAGTCATACTTCATGGTGTGGATGTACCACACTGTGTGTAACTATTCACATTTTGAGGAACATCGAGGTTGTTTCCAGTTTCAGCCTATTATGAATAAAGTGGCTATACACATTTGTGTATAGGTTTTTATGTAAACATAAGTTTCACTTCTCTACAATTAATATCCAAGAATGTGATTACTGGGTCCTGTGGTAACTGCATGTTTAATGTTAAAAGGAACTGAAACTCTCCCAGAGTAGCTGTACCTTTTTTTTTTTTTTTTTTTTAAGATTTTATTTATTTGACAGAGAGACAGCGAGAGAGGGAACACAAGCAGGGGAGGAGCGGGAGAGGGAGAAGCAGGGGAGGAGCGGGAGAGGGAGAAGCAGGCTTCCCGGCTAGCAGGGAGCCTGATGTGGGGCTCGATCCCAGGACCCTGGGATCATGACCTGAGCTGAAGGCAGACACTTAACGACTGAGCCACCCAGGCGCCCCATAGCTGTACCATTCTGCATTCCTATTAGCAGTATATGAGTGATCCAGTTTCTTCACATCTTCACCAATATTTGGTGTTATTATTTTATGTTGCTTTAGCCATTCTGACAGGGGTGTAATAATGTCTCATTGTGACCTTAATTTGTATTTTTCTAATGGCTAGATGTGTCTGTTTGCTATCTGGTGGAATCCAGTTGAGTCTTTTGCCCGTTTTCTCATTGGTTTGCTTCTTTGTTTTGAAATTTCTTTATTCTAGATACAAGAACTCTTGTCAGGTGTGCAGTTTGACACTTTCCCACTCCACAGCTTGTCCTTGTGTCCTCCCCACAGGATCTTCTGCAGACCAAAAAGCTTTTAATTTTGAAGACCAACTTATCAGTGTTTTCTTTTATGGGTATTTTTAGTGTTGGGTCTAAAACTGTTCACCAAGCCCTAGCTCCTGAAAATCTTTTTCTGTTTTTTTTTTTTGTAACATTTTTATAAATTTATGTTTTACATTTTAGTCCTTGATCTATTTTGAGTATATTTTTATAGAAGATGTGAGATTTAGTTCGTTATTTTGTCTGTAAATGTCCAATTGATCCAGCACCTTTTATTGAAAAGCTACTCTTCCTTCATTGAATTACACTTGTACCTTTGTCAAGACTTCGTTTTTTGTGTGTTGGGGGGCAGATTTGTGTCGGTTGATAGACTTTTTTTTTTTTAACATAATCACCATGTCAATAGACTTAACAAATGAACAGAGATTTCATGATAGCTTTAGTATCCAGTTCATACTCAGTTTTTTTCCAGTTGTCTCAAAAATGTTTGTTTGTTTTTAATAGTTGCCTTGCTTGAATCAGGATCAGAATAAGATCCGCACACTGCACTTGGTTTTCACATCTCCTAAGTGTACAGCAGTCCCTCTTCTATTTACTGATGAGCATGCCCCTTCCTTGACCCCCCTCCTGGGCCTGCAGCCCCCAGTCCAGCCTCTGGCGAGGACACTCAGCAAGCCCCCTTCCTTTGTTTCTGACCAAGGGCCAGTTAAATGGTGACCAGTGAAAACTGAGAAACCAGTAAGAAAATGGCCTGGCCTTCTGGGGAAACAAGCGTAAAAGGAACTGACGTCCTTGAGCTTTGTTTTTCTAGAATCCTGAAGTTGCTCTAAGAGGCCATGTGGTTCAGTAGAACAAAGCTTGCTGACATGTGTATTTATGGCCCCACAATTGACCGGCTGTGAAATCTTGAGCAAATCACTAAACTACCAAACCAGTTTCCATAAAACGGGATAATTATGATACCTTGTGAGGAGGATTTAATGAGAAATGTCTGTAACCGTGGCTTATAAGTGACAATATTACTCCATTGCCAGACTATTTCCTGTTGCTTTAAAAATTACATATAAAAACGAATACTGAGAACTTAACTCTTGCCCATCACTGTTTTACAGGTATTGACTCATTTACTCCTCACAATGATCTCATAGTAGATTTTCTTACTGCTTCCATTTCCAGCTGAGGATGGGGAGGCGCAGGGAGGCTGGTAGCTTCCCACAGTCCCTGCCGCTGCCGAGTCCCAGAGCTATAGTCTGCACCCAGCATCCTGCTGCCGAGCTCATGCTTTTTACCTTTGGCTATTGCTTCACGGCCGTACATGCTTGTATCTCAAATGCACTGAGTGCTTCTGTGTGCAAAGTGATTCCCACTATACCCCCATGCTGCCGTGGCCTGCAGGTGGGAGGAGAAGGAGCTAGAAATGGAACCAGTGACACAGAGAGGGGGATGGGGAGGCAGGCTAAGGCTGCCAGTCACAGCTCTGTCCATTCCTCGATGAAGTAGATGAAGGGACAAAAATATTTGTGAAGGATTTTGGTCAGTTTATGAATAATGGATCTGTAGCAGATTATAAAGGAGGCTATGGGTTTTCTGGTACGAGGAGAGTGAGGATCTTGTCAGGGGAAACGCCTGTGGCCCCTTTCCCTGCCCTGTGGGGGCCCTGGCAGAGACAGGCTGGAACAACTTTTAGTCCGACCTAAGGTGGTATCTCTACTGGATTAAATGGTGTGTTCCAATGAGTTGGGCTGTAGAGCCCCCAAAAATCCCCAAAATCTAGGGGTTTAAGACAGAAATGTACACCTTCTATGAAAGTCTGAGTGAGTAGGCGCTCCAGGCTGGCTTGGTGGCCCGATGGTGTCAAGTGTCCTTCTATTTCCTGGCTCCTCCATCACCTCAGGTGCTGCTCGCATCCATGTGATGGAAGGTGGCTGCCACCCTATCCCCTGGCTCCGCGTTCCAGCCTGGGGGAAGGAGGAGAGAGGAGGCGTCTCTACAGGAGAGCTCAAGCCCCAGGAGCTGCCCCCTCGTAGTCAATGGCCCCACCAAACTGCAAGGGAAGTGAGGAAATGTGGGCTTTAGCTGAGTGTCTAGGTAAAATTTGGGAGCCCTGTCACCATGGAAAGAACAAAAGAATGGATCTGGAGGACAGCTGGCAATCTGCCACAAATGAGGTTGAGGGCGTGTGCCCAGGAATGCCTTGGTGGGACAGGCAGCAAACCCCTCCCGAACACAGAAGCCACCAGACTTGGCACCCTTGGCTCTGCCAGCTGGGCCCAGAGGCCAACAGCTGGGTGCTCCTCTAGGCTGGGGCCCTCAGTGTAAGTCCAACCCAGCTTTTGCCTCTGATGTGTGACCTTGTTAGCTGCCCCTTCCTTCAGAGTTGTTCCTTTGGCTTCTATGACATGGCTCTCCTTTCCTTGTTATCCTACCTCTTGGCTTCCCTTTTCTTTGCTGGCTCTTCCCCTGACCCACCCAGCTGTGGATGGTCCCAAACACTTTTCTGCTTATACAAGGAGATGGCTCATCTGCTCCTCCACCTCCATCTGGTACCTCCCCGGGAGTCCTCAGCATCCATTTCTGTCTGTAGCTCGCTCGCCACTGAGCTGTCTGGCTATAGTCTGAATGCAACACAGTCTGATTGGCTTTGATTCCATGTCCGATGCCCAGCTTTCCCACTTCAGAAGGAAGTTAGAGACAGGCCAATAGCTGCTGGCCCTTGAGTACTTGCCTTGGGCCTTGGTGGCAGGCTTTACAGCATTGCCTCACCCTCCCAGCCCTTCCCCCCCACCCCCAGGGGGCTAAACACTCCGGAATCTTCCTTCTTCTGGTCAGTCACCAAATTCTGCCACATCGTCCCCCCGTGCCAGTCTGATGCTGCACCTCCCTGCTGTCCCCCAGCCTGTGTCCCCTGCAGGCCCACCTTCCTACCCGTCCTTTCCCTCCCTGCAGGACGACTCGCAGTTCTTCCCTATGGCTCCTTACCCCAAGTCGAACCTGCCCAACTGGCTTCCCAGGGCCTCTGCCAATTATTGTTTCTTTTGGATAACTCCTATCTCTTTCATTTATTCAACAACTGTGGATCTAGTGCCTTCTGTGTAGGCCAGGCACTACGCCAGGCTCTAAGGGTACCTTGGTGAACAAGACAGACATGGCCCCTGCCCCCAGGGAATTCAATTCGGTGGGGGGTGGGGGGACGGGGATGGGGAGAAAACAAAACCAGAAGCATTAGAGATTGTGGAGAAATGTGAAGAAGGACATCAACGGGGGTCTTTATGCCTTGAGGGGAGAAGGCCATTCTCATCACTGTTGCACCCGTGCCTTCTTTTGTAATCTTCCTGGCCACCACCTCCTAAAATCTGGCCTGTCCTTCCGGCCTGCATGTCCTCTCCAGATTATATTGATCCTTTCTTTCCTCATTCACTCATTCAACAAACATTAACTGAGCCAGGCAGTTGGGATAAAGCACAGAGTGTAGTAAAGTCATTACCTTCTTTCTCTCTCTTTTTTTTATTTTAAAGATTTTATTATTTGACAGACAGAGACAGCGAGAGAGGGAACACAAGCAGGGGGAGTGGGAGAGGGAGAAGCAGGCTTCCCGCTGAGCAGGGAGCCTGATGTGGGGCTTGATCCCAGAATCCTGGGATCATGACCCGAGCCGAAGGCAGACGCTTAATGACTGAGCCACCCAGGCGCCCAATCATTACCTTCTCTGACCTTATGGTCCAGTTGTTGCACAGACAGCTCACAAACAACAGACATGTAACGTTGGGTGGTGAAGTGGGGTCCCGAAAGGAAAACGGTAGTGTGCTTTGTGTAATTTAAAGATTTATTTATTTATTTTAGAGAGAGGGAGCGCGTGCACGTGCACACCTACACACGTCCGTTGGGGGTAGGGGCAGAGGTAGAGGGAAAGAATCTCAAGCAGACTCCATGTTGAGCCCAACGTGGGGCTCGATCTCACCACCCATGAGATCATGACCTGAGCCAAGATCAAGAGTTGGAGGCTTAACCGACTGAGCCACCCAGGCACCCCTACTTTAGATAATTTAAGGAAAATTTAATAAAGGGATTACCTCCAATGGTGGTGTAGGGGATAGGGGAGCACAAGGTGGTATACTACCTGGGTGAGTAACAGGGAGGGGGCAGTTACCAGAACCTGGAGAGAGGCCTCTGTGGGCGCCTTCTGCCAAGAGCTGAGGCCTTAGGTCATTGAGGTGCCCAGTCACACACAGCAACCTTACAGGGAAGGAGCCAGCTGGGAAATTAATACCCTGACCTCAGGCTCCTCCCTCCAAACTTCCAGTGTTCTGCCTGTCCTCTGCTGAATGGAAGCTGGAAACCAGAGGACCAGCCTTCGAGGGCACAGCGCAGGGGGAAGGTGGGAGGGAGTGGATCTAGAGGAGCCGATGAGAGGAGCTAGGTGCCAAAGGGGTTGCTATTTTATTTTATTTTATTTTTTAAGATTTTATTTATTTATTTGAGAGAGGGCAGGGTGGAGAAGGGACAGGGGAGGGACAGAGGGAGAGGGAGAAGCAGACTCCCCCGCTGAGCAGGGACCTGACAGAGGCTTGATCCCCGGACTCCCAAGATAATGACCTGGGCTGAAGTCAGATGCTTAACTCACTGAGCCACCCAGATGCCCCAACGGAGTTACTACATTAGAAAGGATAAGGAAGGAAAGCTGTCTTTGAGCAGGGCTCTGAATGCATCGATGAGGCCAGCCGAGTGGAAAAGCATTCCAGGGAGAGGGAGAAGCAAGCGCTGTGTGCCTGGAGAAGGTGGGAGAGGGGGGTCAGGGAGGAGCAGGGGGCCACACCATGCAAAGCCTCCTGGGCCTGAGTAAGGGCTTTGGGGGTTATTCACAGATGGGTAGCAAGGGCGTGTCAGGATCATTCTGGCCGCTGGGTGGTGGTCTGGCTGTAGGGCCATGATGAGACTACTTGTCTTCAGTTAGTTCCACAAAGTTTGGCATTTAGCAAACGTGATTCAACTAGGGGGACAGCCAGCAACCCCCAAACTGGAGGCCCCAAGAGAGCCAACCAGGCCTTTGGGCCTCTCCCTGCAGTCTGAGTCCTGTACCAAGGGAGAGGGAAGAAACAAACACATAGTAACTCCTTTCCCCCAGGCGCTCACTTGTAGTCAGGGAGACAATAAACACAAGAACCTGTTTAACACCACACATCTAGACCGAGGAACAAGTGTCGGGAAAGGGTTGGACTCAAGGGCTGAAGACTGGCCTGAATGGGGTGGGGTTAGCAAGCAAAGCTTCTGGAAGAGGTAAGGGACAGGGGAGATCTGAGACGGCCTGAGGGAAGGTGGGAGGGCAGGTGACCCAGCCTGAGAGGACTCAGGTGCTCAGGTACCCTCCACCCTCGAGGCCCTGCTTCCCCTGCACAGCCCCTGAGTCTCCTTTGCCCCTCCTGTAACATCTGCAGAGGCTAGTTTGGTGTCAGGTGGAACCAGCCTTCTACCTCGTGAATCTGGCAGAGGTCCCTTCTGTGGCATTGCCCCAGGAAAGGGGCCATTTTTTTTTTTTTTTAAGATTTTATTTATTTATCTGAGAGAGAGCGATCACAAGCAGAGGGGAGGGGCAGAGGGAGAGGGAGAAGCAGACTCCCCACTGAGCAGGGAGCCTGACATGGGGCTCGATCGCAGGACCCTGAGATCATGACCTGAGCCGAAGGCAGAGGCTTAACCGACTGAGCTACCCAGGCACCCCGAAAGTGGTCATTTGAATTGATGGGGTCTGGGGTTAGAAGGGGCCCTGCTCCAGCTCATTTACCCAGGTGAGTTCCTGATAATCTGCGAGGCTTTTAAATAGAAGGGTCAGGAGGCTCAGAGGTCTTTGTGAGTAGTGCCCTGGGTGTAAGAGGAATGGCCTGAGCCTTGCCAGTTATTTGTCATCGTGAAAGAGCCCTGGGGCCCCAAATTCTAATTTGATTTCTTTAGGACTTTGTTAAGCATTCATTTATGAATTTTCTTCAACCACTGATGATGGGTCTATCATTCTTCTGTTTTACTCAGGCTCATACTGAAACAAGTTTTTAATTCTCTGCACTTCAGTCAGCCCACAGTGCCCAGGTGCAAGTGGGGGGCAGCCGGCCCGAGGGTAGAGATTTCCCATGGACATTCTTGCTTCTGGAAACACATTCGAGGTATTTCTCCTCCTCTTGGAGCGAGCGGCTTACCCCCATCTCCATTTTATTACCTGCTTGTCCTTCTTTACTAAAAAGTTTTTTATTTAATTTTGAATAGATAATATATGTACACAGTAGAAAATTTCAAAGACAGAAAAAGATAAAGTGATGACTAAGCATCTCCTTCTTGCCCTGTTTCCCAGACTCCCAGGTCTCTTCCCTGGAGGCTACCAGTATGTTAGTATCAATATTTTGTCTTATGTATTCTTCCAGAAATAGGCTGTGTTTTGAATGCAAATGCTTGTATATACTCTCTCCTCTTTTTACACAATGGTAGATACTATATAAACCATCCATGCTTTCTCCCCCACTTCTCAGTGCACCGTTTGGGAGTGGTCCCACGTCAGTAATAAAAAGTTGCTTCGTTCTGTTCCTTGGCTGCAGTGGTGTTCCATAGTGTGGCTCTACCATTATTCAACCGGTGCCCGGGGGATGGACGCGCTGGTAGTTTCCAGGCTTCTACTATTGCGCGCGGATGCCCGCCCACTACACGTAGACAGGTGTCCTTGGATGGCTCACGAGTCAGGGCAACTTACACTCTCACCTCAGTGCCTGCCTCTTACACTTCCACCTCCTGTGTCTCAAAACCTGTCGGAGCCCGCCAGCCAGAGGTAGAAAATGGGCCCTTGCCGTGGTTCTGTTGGAGTGGAGTTGAGAGTCTTTTCCCGTTCATTTTATCATAGCAAGGAAGTGCGTGTGGGGGGGGGGGGGGTCGGCCAGAATCGGGGACTTCAGCACCACGTGCTGTGATGATGCCCCTCAGAGGGGCCCCCCAGGTGCCATCACAGCCTCCTTCTGGGCCAAGACTTGAGAAAGAGCGTCCCAGGGATGGTGACTCATGAGTGGCCCTTAAAGCTGAGCAAGTCAAGCAAAGGAAGGAAGGGACATTCCAGGCAGAGAGGACAGAGAACACAGCACATGAGGGGGACACAAGGCTGAGTGTGGAAACAAAGGTTAAAGGCGGACCCTAAGGGCCTTGTTGGCCTTGCCGGGGAGTTCTGTTTTGATCCTATAAGGGTCAGGGTGCCCATGAGAGACCCAAGATGCATTTTGGCACAGATCCATGGACAGAGTATCTGCTCCACGCCAGGCGCTGCGCTAAAGCACTTAATATAGATGGTGCGTGCTGCCATCAGCCTGGGAAGGGGTGCGATCATCATCCCCACTTACGCGCGTCTCATCTCACTTCGTAATAGCGCTCTCATTCTCGCCGCTTCTCGCTGTGTAACAGAAGAGGACACAGAGGCTTAGAGGTTAGAGAACATGGGTGAGGTCCCCAGACTACTGAATGGCTGAATGGGTTTCAAGCCCTGCTTCCTCCTGACCATCGCCTGCCACCTCTGGGAGCCACCAGTTGGGCCATTTCTTGGGGGGGGGTGCCTGCAGGGGACAAAAGCCCTCACTGGGAGCAGACGCAGCTGAAGGACATGAGGCCCCCTCCCAACATGCCTCCTGTGATACCAGCATCTGAGGTGTCCTCCAGCAAGTTCTGTGCGCAGCAGAGACAGCATTCCCATCCCCCCCCTTTTTTTAAACAAAGGTGTTAGCATACTGCATCCACTTTCCTGCGTTTTTTCCCCCATTAATATCTTTTGGATATTCCGTCCCATACTGGTTCATAAAGAGCGTCCTTATTTGTTTTTATGTCTGCAGAGTGTTCCATCGTGTGTCTTACTCTAATTTATTACCGTTTATTTAGAGAAATGCTGGGATGACATGATGTCATTTTGCTGGGCTATCTGGAGCCCAACTTCCTAGGAGTGGAACTCCTTGCCCACAATATATATTTCACATTTTGGTAGCTATTGCCAAATGCCTTCCGTCGGGGTGGTACCATTTTAGCCTCCCTCTAGGGAAAAAGAGCCTGTTTCCCTACATCCTTGTCAAGACAATGTGTGATCAAGGTTTTAATCTTTTGCCAACCTAAGTGAAAAATGGTATTTTAGAATAGCTTTAGTTTGCATTTCTGTTATGACTGAGGTAAACTTTTCCATGGTGGATTTTAAAATACAGTGTTCCTGGCGCGACGTCTCTGCTGAGGAGGGACCCAAGATGTTCTCTGGAACCCAGCTTTCTCCACTGTCCCTGAGCCGCTCTGCTCTGGGCACCCACCGGTCTTTTCAGTTTACAAATTGTCCTGGTGGGCATGCACAGGAGCAGAGTGAGAATTCCTTCTGAAACTCGGCATTCTCAGAGTGGCGGGTATACTCCATATAGATCATCCTAGTAGTTGCCCCCATCTGCATTATCCCTCTCCAATGCCAGAAGCTGCCTCCTTCCTTGACCATCATCCCCTGAAAATTCAAACAGGATTAGCCAAGCAGTGCTCCTTCCCCCTTTCCCCATGTTTCTTGGGCCAGGTACATTCTGGAGAATGATTAGACATTGTCCTAGGCTACCAAGTGCTCCCAAGTTGGCCAGTCTCCAGGAGAACAAAAAGTTCAAAGAAGACACACATGTAAGCAAGCCCAAGTTTTATACTCCTTCCAACCCTTCCTGGTTTGGGACACTGTCCCCACAAGCTTGTCAGAGACAGTGGTACCTGGGCCTGGGCCCTCTCTTGATCACCCAGGGGACAGGGCCAGCTGCAGCCCTCTGGAAGGTCATTCAGATGTGGACCCTGTCCTCAAGGAGCCCAAGGCTAGTCCTGCCATGTCCTCTGAAGTACTGTTTCTTTTCTCAGAGGCCCGAATGTACCAGGTCTCATGGTCTCCCCTGAAGTCTTCTTCTGGCTTCATGGAATGTTCTGGAAACTCTGGGATCTTGTCAGGGAGTGTGTCCCCAGCTTGTATGAGAGAGGCCTGCATCCTTCCTGAGCTCTCAGAAGCACCCAGAAACACTGTCCCCTCCTTTTGGGGCCATCTCCAACTCATCCACCTGGACTGAGGCAGACCCACTCCTACCCCATCGGCCCCAGCTCTGCTCTCCCTTCCTTCCCAAGTTCTCTCTCCCTCGAAAAAATTTTCTATGATTTTTAAATAATAATGACAACAGCATATACTTCTTTTTTTTAAAAAAAGTAAAAAGTTTATTTATTTGAAAGAGGGAGAGAGAGAGCGCAGGGGGAGGGGCAGAGGGAGAGAGAGTCTTTTTTTTTTTTTTTAGATTTGATTTATTTATTTTTCAGAGAGAGAGAGAGCACAAGCAGGGGGAATGGCAGGCAGAGGGAGAGGAAGAAGCAGGCTCCTCATTAAGCAGGGAGCCGAATGCAGGGCTGGATCCCAGGACCCTGAGGTCATGACCTGAGCCAAGGGCAGATGCTGAACTGACTGAGCCACCCAGGCATCCCAGTGAGAGAGAATCTTAAGCAGACTCCACCCTGAGCACGGAGCCCAATTTGGGGCTCCACGCGGGGCTTGATCTTATGACCCTAAGATCACGACCTGAGCCGAAACCGAGAGTTGGACACTTAACCGACTGGGCCACCCAGGCTCTCCAGCATATACTTCTATAATACTTCCATGTGTCAGCTACTATTTAAATATTTATATTAAATGATAAATGGACACAGTACAAAATTCAAAAGGTAGAAAAAGATGCAGAGTAAAAGCTAAGCCTTCCTCCTCATGCTGCTTCTTCCGCCACCCCATCCCCCACCCCAGAAACCGCCACCAGTACGGGGCTCCTATGTGTCCGTTTGGAGCTCTTCTATGGATGCATAAGCACGCGGGTATCTGTTCTTTCGTCGCTGTCACACAGGCGGTGGCATATAAAACGCCACCTTTTGTATCTTTGGCTTTTTTGGTTAATTTTTCCAGATTTGCTTTGCGCTGCCCTGACAGTCTCATCCCCCTTCCCACCTCTGAATGCAGAGCGCTGTGATGGGGCAGAATGGTGACTGGCTTCGGGGCCTGACAGGTCTGTGGTCAGTCCTGGGTCCCTCTGCTCGACTAGTGGCAAGTGACTGAATTGCCTGCATCTCACTTTTCCTCATCTGCAAAGTGGGCTAATACCTCAAAGGGTTACTGAGAGGGAGAGAGAGTGAGCGAGAGAGAGGTGTGATACTAGAGACGATACGTGTGACCCTCGTGCTTGTACTGACATTATTCCCAGTCCCCCACCCCCCGCCGCCGGGTTGTGGTGATGGTGGCCAGGGCCTGGGTTATGGACCAAGCACACATCCCGAGGGGAGGTGACACACAAGAACAGGATCAGGGCCTGCCCCTTCACTGTGTTTCCCGGATGCCTGAGCAGGGAGGGAGCGAGAAGGGGGGATGTAGGAGGGCTGTGTTGGTGGCCTTTGTTTCAGATGTCAGCACTGCTGACCTTGTAGCTCTGTCCTCTTTTAAAAGTTGGCATGGGCGCCCTCCTCACCCCCTGGACAGTACAGCTCCAGAAGCAGCCTGGGTCCCTTTCCTGCAGAGATTTCTACTGTGCAGGAGACAGCTAAGCGTGAGCAGGTCTCAGCTCTGGGTACTGCAGAAGCCATCAGTTTCCCTGAGGCCTCCCTCCCTCAACCGCCGTGAGCCCTGACAGGACCTCAGGAGCCCACGGCCTGTTGGAGCATCTGTCCAGCTGCCCAGCCCCACAGTCCCCCCGCTCACCACCATCTTATCTCCTCCACAGCCAGGCTTCTTCTGTACAAGCATATTCAGAAAGAAAGCCTATTGGTGCCTTCAGCTTGGCGGGAAGTAAGAGTTAACAAACACTAGCCCTTCGGGAAACTGAGGCCAACTACACACAGAGCTGCTGGGTAGCGTCCACTGAGAGTCTCCTCAGGGGCAGGGGCAAGGCGGGGGGCGGGGTACAGGGGGCCCTGGGCCCCCGAATCAGCAACGCGTTCAGCCCTCGCTTTCCACATTGGGTTTCTTGCTGGTGGAGTAATTGGTACCGAAAAACTTCTAGAAAAATATTTTCTAGTTGAGTAAGTATGGATATATTGGGAAATAAAGTGAAAAATGTTCATAAAAAGCAAAGCCTCAAGGAAATGTTGCCTTTTTTTTTTTTTTTAGTGGCAGCTTCGGGCTTCTCCCCTCAAGTTTGAGGAGGTGGGATGGCATGTTCATTTCTTCCACTTTGCTGTTTGGAAATCTTGGTAGAAAAATATTAGAAGAACTACTCTAACGAATGGTTCTGCCATTAACTGTGTAATCATGAGCTAGTTCCTTTTTGTATTTCTTTTTATTCCACAATGGATTAGAGAGAGTTTGTAACAGAAACAATAAATGATGAAAACATTAAAATTAAAAAATCAGCGCCAGTGGGAAAAGGACATTAAGTAAATCAGTGTAGAGATGAGGGAGAAGAGGCCCAGAGATGAACAAATATATACATCAGATGGTGTACATCTGCGCCGAGGAAGAAATATAGCAAGGTGATGAGAATAGGGAGGGGGAAGGGGACTGCCTGCCCTTTTATGGAGTAGTTAAGGGAGGCCTGGCCTCTCCAAGAGGGTAACATCTGGAATGAGACCAGATAACTAGAAGAGACTATTCAGTGACGAAGGACCAGCAAGTGCAAAGGCCCTGGGGCAGGAGTGGCCCTAGCATATTAAGGAGTACAGTGTGGCCAGCATGGAGAGATAAGGGGCAAAGTGGCAAGAGGAAGGAGGGGAAGGGTGAGTCCCCAGGGCCCTCAGGTTCCTTTCTCACTACTCACAAACCCTCTTGATGCTCCAGTTTCCTCACCTGTCAACTGGGGATAATGCTTGCTCTTCAAGGGTTGCGAAGTACGAGGTTTGCCCTCCAAACCCTCTCCAAACCGCAGGCTCAAGGACCTCTGGCCACCTTCACCAGAGCCTGCTCTCAAGTGGCCATCACTTTGGGACTTCAGGGAGACCAGGCTTCAACCTAGATTGCAGGGTTTCTCAAGCTGACGTTTTGGGCTGGATTGTGGGGGGCGGCAGGCTGCCCTGTGTGTTGTAAGACATGAGTAGCATCCCTGACTCCCATCTACTGAATGCTCACAGATTTCCCCCAGGTCTGATGACCAAAAGTGTCCAGACATTGCCAAATGTCCCCTGGGGAGCAAAATTGCCCCCAGATGAGAACGACTGAGCTAAAAGTAAGCACCAAGGCTGTGCATGTTCAGGCACCAGCAAGAGGCTGGTGGAAAAGGATTGGGGGCAACAGAGATTTTTTTTTTTCCCCTCTCAAATCAGAATGTGTCTTCAGCTGTTCTCTTTAATTTCCCTGAGGCTAGAATGTTCTGGAAGACAGTGTTGTGTCATACTTCGGAGTCTGACCACTTGCATAGGAATCCTGGCTCTGCTGCTTGCTAGCTCTGTGACCTTGGGCAAGTTACTGAGCCTTTCTGTTCCTGTTTCTCATCCATACACTGAGGATAACAAAAATACCTGGCTCCTGGGGCTGTTGGGAGGATCCCATGACATAATACGTGTAAATGCTTAGGACAGTACCTAACAAGTCCTTGCAGGACAGGTTCCCTGGGAGATGGAGATTTTGTGTGCGGGGAGTTTCTTGGGGGCGTGCCTTCAGGATGCACACTCAGTGGGGGAAGGGGTGGGGCAGAGGGAGAAGCTGGGCTTCCTGAGCTTGGGGGCACTGGGGCCATCAGAAGCCCTGGAGCTAAGATGACCCTTCAGAGTTGTCCTGAGTTGGGGGTGGGATGCCTCGATCAATGCATGGGGGCTGCCCTCAGAGAGCAGGTGTGACCTTGGACAAAGGTGGCTCTTTGGTGGAAAGGACAGTTCCCAGGGAGGGACTCAGCTGAGCGGAACTTCAGTCCTAAAAAGGGAAGGGGGCGGGGTGGGAGGCAGGGCCGAGAGTGCTTATTGGCTAGTATTGTGGGATTAGATTTCAATAGAAGCTAAAATGTTTTTAAAACACCCTGGCCAGTGGAGAAATTACTCCCAGTCTAACACTGTGCCATGCCCATCTCCCAGTATCCTGTTTGTCCCAAGCCTGCGGTCATTTATTGCCCTCCTGGAACAAGAGGGAGCAGGCCGAATCCAGAGAGTCATGGCCACACTCACCCCGCCTGCGCTGCCCCAGCCCGGAGACCAAGGCAAGGTCACTTGGCCTGTCAGTACTTTAGATTCTTCTAAAGATGGGAGTGGTACCGCCTACCCACAGTGAGGAGAGAGGATTAAATGGGAGACCACATGGCAGCAGTTCTCAAAGTGTGGTCCCTGGGCCATCAGGACTGGCCTCCCAAACTGCGAACTTGTTGGAAATGTGAATTCTCAGGCCCCATCCCAAATCCACTGAATCAGGAGCTCTGGGGAGAAGTTCTAGGAATCTGTGTTTTGACAAGTCCTCCAGGACTTGTCAAAACACGCTCTAGTTTGAGAATGCACGCTCTAGTTTGAGAATGACTGGTGTACGGGACATCACTTAGCTCTGAGTCTGGATCCTGGAAGGAGCCGAGTCAACCTGAGTTGAATCTGAATCTGGACTCCCTCCGCCCGCCAGCCTTAGGTCAGGTGCCTGTGAGCAGAGCGTCACCTGCTGGTGACAGCCGACCGTGTGCGCATATAAGGATCTCACACACACACACACACACACACGCACACACACACACACACGGATTCAGGGCTACACCCATGAGCAAGGAAAGCAGTGCTGGATATCACGGCAAGTTGCCCGGAGGTCCTCTTCTCACTCCCCTCCACTCTCCCTGGAGAAATCAGGTTAAAGTGAATGTCAAGGGGCGCCTGGGTGGCTCAGTCGTTAAGCGTCTGCCTTCTGCTCAGGTCATGATCCCAGGGTCCTGGGATTGAGCCCCGCATCGGGCTCCCTGCTCGGCGGGAAGCCTGCTTCTCCCTCTCCCACTCCCCCTGCTTGTGTTCCCTCTCTCGCTGTGTCTCTCTGTCAATAAATAAAAATGAAAAAAGTGAATGTCAAGGGCAGCTTTCAATGGCCAAGAGAGGTCACCAAAAGATAGCAGCAGTGTGTTTGTGTCAGTGATAATGGGCACTCCTGACCAAGGGTTTGAGTGTCGGACACATTGAAGGAAAAGCAAACAGCAGCTCTGCCTCGCTTATGCACGGGCTCCCACTGGGGTCACGGAGCTGAGGATAGCCTTGACGACTGGTCACAGGCCAGTAGGAGGGGCCATCCACAGTGCTTCGCCAACAGTGCCCCATGTGATCACCTGCTCTATTGGGCTACCCAGCTCCCCTGAGTGGGAGAACTTTGTATTCTTATGCTTTTTATTCCAGGTGTGTGTGTGTGTGTGTGTGTGCACGCGCACGCGCGCAGACACACACACACACACACACTCACATGTCTCCTGAACTGGACTGCGAGCCTTTTGCCTGGCTCTTTGGCTTGTACTGAGTGGCACCCCCTAGCGGTGTTGAATGGAATTGATGGGGCTTTGTGCTAACCTTAAGAATTTGGAACAAATGCTGAAAAGTTTTGAGCCACAACACGGAAAGATCCCAGACACGATAGAGGAGAGAGAGAGAGAGCCCAAGGCCAGGAGCCCACCAAGCCCTCTTTGAGTGGCTCAGAAAATAAGCTAGGTAACAATGATAGGAAATGGCAGGAGATACACCTCTGCAGTGAGGAAAGGTAAAAGCAATCAGGAGGCTCCGTCTGTGGAAGACACGGACTGGAGAAATTCAATCTTGAAGGATGCGCAGGGAGCTGTGGCAGAGAAAGTTGGCTGTGCCCGGCGTCCAAGAGCAGCGCTAGGGGTCATGATCCTAACGCTGAAGTGGATGAAATGGAAAGCAGCAAGTCTGGTGAGTCCGAGCTTGGTGCTTAGATCTCTGCTAAACCCCGAGAACCCCATGCAGGTAGCTAGCTAGTTGAAGGGAAACAAGACTTTCCTCTTGAGGGAGGGCTCTCCAAGGTGGGGAGGGCCGGAGAACAGGAGCTGTTCCTTCTCATCATCTGGCCCACATTTGGCAGAGCCTTTCCCGTTAGTCCCTGTTGCACAGGTAGGAGAGGCCACGGCCCCAAATAACATTACTTGAGACTAAAGGACATCCAGAGAGGAGTTAAACAGAGCCAGAGTCCTCTGACTGGTTGGGGCTGGCATCTCCGGGAGACTGGCTCACTCGCAGGGCACAGAGGCCCTGACCTGATATGAGGGCTGCCTGCCACCCCTTGCCCTGGCCCTTTTTTAAGGCCGGGAACAGCCTCACCTGGTAGCATCACCTCCTAGCCCTTCCTGTCTCCACTTAGAGGGTAGCGTGTCTCAGCCTTCCTGGCAGGAGCCACTCCAAGGCACCCTGACACTTTGTGATGAAACCGAAGACCGCCCATCTCTAAAACCATAATTTTGTGCCACCCGAGAAACCTCAGCATTAGGTCAGGTGACGCACCTCTAGAAACAAGACAGTTACGTGGTCACTAGTCTGTGGGAGACATGATCTTTGCCCTCCAGGAACTTAAATAGTGCTTGACAGTATTTGATTAAATACTAACATGAATTCATTCAACAAATGTAAGTTTAGTGCTCCTACGAGTGCCAGGAGCAGCACCAGATGCTGGGGATACCGTCATGAATAAGACCAGCGTCCTTGCGTTCTGGAGCTCACCAGCTGCGGGGGGAAGGAGATGTGGAGCAAGTAACGCCAATGTGAGGGGACCAGGGGGCCCTGGGAGCCTTTAGCAGCAGCTGATGCGGCCCAGGGGGTGAGGGGTGTCTGAGCAGAGCCTGCAGGGTGAGGAAGAGCCAGGCAAGGGAACTGGGTGCCAAAGTGTGGAGGGAGGCATTTCTGAGCAGCACGGGGCTATGGAGGGCTTCCTGCAGGGGCTGATTTCAGCTGGGCCTGAGAGCAGGTCAGCCCAAGGAAGCGGAGGGGACAGAAGCAGTGAGGCAGGAATCAGCATTTGGGGATGGCGGGACCATGGGCCTGGCTGCTCTGGTCTCAGGATTGTGTGCAAAGGAAGTACGGGAAAAATAATCCCTTTTGGAGAGGCCGAATTTGAGTGGCTGGCCAGACATCCACCTGGAAATGTGCAGGGGGTGCTTTATCATTAGAAATGTGGACTCTGGGGCGCCTGGGTGGCTCAGTCTGTTAAGCATCTGCCTTTGGCTCAGGTCGTGATCTCGAGGTCCTGGGATCAAGACCCATGTCAAGCCCCATGTTGGGGTCCCTCTCCTCAGGGAGCCTGCTTCTCCCCCTCCCTCTGCAACTACCCCTGCTTGTGCACTCTCTCTCTCAAATGGATAAATAAAATCAAGAAAGAAAGAAAAGGAAAGAAGAAAGAGGAAAGAAGAAAGAAAGAAAGAAAGAAGAAAGAAAGAAAGAAAGAAAGAAAGAAAGAAAGAAAGAAAGAAAAAGAAAGAGAGGAAAGAAAGAAAGAAAGAAAGAAAGAAGGAAAGAAAGAAAGAAAGAAAGAAAGAAAGAAAGAAAGAAAGAAAGAAAGAAAAAGAAAGAAAGAGAGGAAAGGAAGGAAGAAAGAAACGTGGACCTCTGGTGTGGAGGGGCTCAGTCTTCTGAAGAAATTATAGCGAAGGAAGACTGGAGGCCAAGGTCAGGGTGCTGAGACACCTGGGCGGGGGAAGGGAGCCAGCCTGAAGACAGAGAAACCCATAAGAACACATTCTGTAGAAGCTCAGCAAACGGTTCTCCAGGAAGGAAAGGAGCGGCTCCTCCCGGCCAAATGTTAGCGAAGCTTCTATAGCTCCAGGAATTGGCAGGGGGGCACGGGATTATTCACATAAACGAGTGAGCATTCCTAATGCATTGTCGTCTCTACCCCTCTCCCAGTACTGCCCCTTCTCTCACCTTCCTGCTAAAAATATCCCCGGAGGCCCCAACCCCAGGTCTACAGCAGTTGGCCATCCCTGGGGCTTCAGAGCAAGGAGGCCCAGGTTCTCTGCCTGGTATCAGTGGCCACCCATCCTGGACAGCTAATGATGGGACACCAGCATTGCCTTTGAGCGGAGGACATGAAAGTGGCCATGGGCTGCTGTGGGTAGGCAGGTGAGGTGAGCAGGCAGGAGCAGACCTGCCTGACAGCTCGGCACTGAGGTCACCTCTCTCCCACACCTGCCGGTCCCAAGTCACTTCTATCCTCCAGCTTCCCACAGAAGGGAGGGCGAGGCTCACTTGGAGCAAGAAAAGCTTACCCCCTTAAGTAAGGGGGCCCTGAGAAAAGCTGGGCTCCATCGGGGAGGCAAGGGCTTCCAGCACAGCCTGCCCTGGGACCTGCCTCAGCGGCCACCTCACACCAGAAGCAGGGTTCTGGCCACTGGGGCTTGGGCCATGCCCAGGGAGCCACTGGGAGGTTCCAGAAGCCAAGGTGCAGCCAACCTGATCCAGGAACACCTGTGCCACCCACGCCAATTAGCGTTTTCTGGGACCAGAACACCTGTACCCTCCTTAAGCCCTCCCGACCCCTGCTCAGCTAGAAAGGAAGTTTGGGAGGTGGCGTGATGGGGCAAGGGCTGAATGGGTGAGGGGATACAGCGGGAAGGGAGGCAGCTGTAACGAGGTTCGCAGTTTGGAGGCAGGTGGGTTATTCTGAGCAACTCACTTTTCTTCTTAGAGCCTGGATTTTCTCACCGACAAAATGGAATTGGGAGTATTACAAGGTCAACACGTTTAAGAGGATTGTCACGAATAAACAGAGAACCAGTGAACTTTCCAAACCGTCAAGGTCAGATGTTGCTGGTTTCCATGACCAACCAACGTCGCATTGGGAATTTTCAGTGTGAAGTGCATGGAGCCCTAGTTGGAGGGAATCTATGAACTGCCTGAAATAATGGGTAAAAATGCATGTGCCGGGGCATCTCTGTAGGTGAGGATCCATAGTTCTCAGCAGCTTTTTATTTTAATTTTTTTTCTCTCCCCCATCAGCAGCTTTTTAAAGCGGTCTGGGACCCTACAAAGTCTAAGACCCACTCACGGCGCAAGTCTGTCCCTGTTGTGTTTCAGAGGAGTCAGCAGAGACCCATGGTGGCACAGCTCGTCTGATGGCAGCACCATGGGTGAGGCCCTGGTCCCCCATCCTCCGCTACTCCCCTCTGCCCCTCTCATGTCAGGTGAGGGGGGACAAAAGTTAGGAAGATCAGGGACGGGTGAGGAGGCAGAGCCCCAAGTCCTACAGGGAATTGGGGCCCCTGTCCTCTGTGTTACCAGGATGAGGGCCTCACGGTGGAAGGACAGGAGAAGGATGAAGCCCCAGGCTAAGGGAGGCCTGGGAAGTCCCTCCTGGAAGCACGAGCTGAATAAATGAGTCATCCTGGTCTCCCTTCCTACCCCCACCCCCACCCCCACTCGGAAGACTCAGAGGAGGAAACACAACTCTCTCTCTGACACTGTCTTGAGATAAACACTCTGGTTCTCAGTTTCCTCTTCTGGAAAAGTTGAAGATACCACGTCAAAGCTTTACGGAAAACTGTGAAAGGCCCCACACAAATGTAAGGTAGTCACCAGCCAAAAATGCAAAATTTATTGAGCAACTACTGACTGCCAGACACTTGCTGGATGCTTTGACGAAATTGGCATGAATGTCACCACTTCAAGAGGCCCGCCCTGACCGCCCGGTCAAGGTAAATCCACTCCTCTCCCCCACCCGCCAGTTATTCTCACACTTCCTGTGCCTTTCCTTCCTACCACTTATTATAATGTGTGATGTTTCTGGATGTTCTTCTTATCGCCTCTCTCCTCCACTAGACTTGCCATGAGCAGGAGCCACGGATATCCATGCTAAGCACAGTGCCCACCACCAGTAGTCCCTCAAATACTTGTTAATGAGCACGTGACTGTCTCTGATCTTCACAGCAGCCCCAGGGAAGCATTATTATCATGCCCATTATACAGAAGAAGAAACTGAGGTTCAGCGAGTCAAAGAGACTCCCTTAAGGATGCAGTTTGTTTTTCACCAGACTTTAGCTCTGCTTCTTCCCCTTGAAGGATTTCAAGAACAAGAGGGTCAGAAGAGAAAGTGTGGGCCCAGCAAAATGGCTCCCCGGTTCAGCCACCACCCTGTGCTCAGCCTTCCCCAGCTGAGTTCTTCCAACCTCTCATCACACTGAAGTAGCTTCGAGTCATCAACCCACAGCCACAGAGCTGAGGCCAGCCCAAACTGGCCTGTTTATTTCCCAAGCCAAGTGACAGCCAGCCCTTCCCCTCCCTCCAGAGCAATATACAGCTGGGAGCCCACGCCCCACTCTTCAAACCTGACACAGCAGATAAATTAGTGAAGTCTTTTATAAAACATTGTACAGGGAAAATACATACATATATATAGGGCCAGTGCTGGTGTTGGGTGGGGTTTGCTTCTTAAACACAGGTAACCAGATCCTGCCCCATCAGGGTGCCGGCACTCTCCTTCCCTGAAGTGGCTCACCTGCTGGCCCCACAACCTGGTACCTGGCTGGTTACCTCAAGTCATAAAGGTCCAACATCTTGCCCCCAAAGGGCCCTGCTTTCTGGCTGCCCCTGCAGGCCTGCTCCTGCGGTGGGCCACCCCCTGCCCTTCCTCCTACCGAGGCAGCCTGCCTTGGCCTGGTCCCAGGAATCCGGCCTGGGGAGGGGACGGGGAAGACAGACCGAGGAATACTGTTTCCTGATATGTGTGGGGAACATATGTCATCCAAATCAGAACTTCTTTTGGAAGTGGATGGGGGTCTAATTCACTGGCCAACAGGCATAAACCCACATTGCCCAGGCAAAGGGCCCTACTGATAGGTCTCCCCTGCTCGGAACTGGCCCAGTCCTACCACTCTAGACCTTCCAAAACGCACTCCCCGTCAGCAGCAAACACCTCTCAGATCCCAGTGCCCATCTCTGCTACCTCCCACTCTGCGTCTTCTAGCATCTTCACTATGCATTTTAAAGCCTCCATAATACTGGGGACCTATAGTGTTGGGATTGGGAAGGGTGGTTGGGTCAGATGCCCCCACCAAATCCCAAATGGGTTCTGGCTGTATTAGGCCTTTGGTGTCAAACCCCCAGGCCTTCTGGCTCCTTGGGCCCAATCTCCCAAATCATGGCTGCCTGGGTCTGAGTAGGAAAACATGACTTTATCCTCTGTCTCCCATCCCGTACTTGCCAAGTCTTCTCTCCCTAGGCTTCCCGGCAGCTGAGGTAGCTAAGGGCCAGGGCCAGGGCAACTGAACCATCGACCCTCCCTATCCCCACCTTTGGCCGATGCAAAGAACTCTGTTCCAGCACCTTCTCCACACGTTGTCCATGCCTATGTCCTGGTCCCACCTCAATGTGCCTTCTATGCTAGGTACCCCAGGAATCAGCTCTTAGGTTGGCAAATGGTGGATTGGTGGAGGCTAAAGAGATCAACCTGTAGTTCCCTGCACCCCTACCCAGATGGAGCTGGGCCTCAGGCCTTTGGGAGCACCAGACAGCCAATCATAGCCATGGAGATGGACTCAGAGTTAGCACCCCACCCCTTGCTTTTAGAACCTGCTCAGTAGGCCATGCTTGTAAAACTGCTTTAAGTAAGTCTTGCTAAAGCAAACAGTACCAGCTAGGGGAAATTCAGGCTCCAGGCCCTTAAAGGCTCCTCCTCTCCTCCCTATTTCCCCCTCCCCTTGTCCACAGCCACCCCAGTGCTTTGGGAAACAGAAGCCCACTCTTGATCTTTCCACCACTTCTCACTCGTCATCTGTCTGTGTTTGGGTAACAAAGACTCTTCCATGTTTAAGTCAGGACGCCTAACACCTGCCGCATCCCTCCCACCCCCACAAAAACAAGTGTCCAGATCTGACCCCTTGGAGTAGAGCTGAGAGCACCCGGGGTTCAGGACGGGGCTTTCCGGTGGTTCCCCGAGTAGGCATAGGAGATGGGATGGCGGGTCCCAGGCCTCACGGTGAATGTGTTGATGGGGCTTCCATAGTGGGGGGTGCTGTGGGGAGACCTGGGATGGCGGAGCAGGAGAGAGGGTGGTTAATATTTGCAGCTAGTTAACCAACAGCCCTCCCATCTCCCTCAGGGCACAAGAGGAAAAGATGTGTAGCTCAGCGCTGTGGTATCTGCCCACACAAGCCCCGGTGGACAGGGTGGGACCTGGGTGGACCAGTACTGATTCAAGACACAGGGCTCCTCCTCCCAGCTAGGCTTGGCTGGCCACAGAATAGTGCCTAATACCCTTCTGTTCGGAACTCTTCACTCCTAGCCTGGGTCTGGATCCTTCTCTGTGTCGCTGGGAAATCACCATAGGCACACAAGGGCCACTCAGGTCTCCCCTCCACACCACTCTTAGCCTGGAGCCCTGAGTCTCTAGAGAGTGGGAAAGAGGAGGTAGAAGAGGGGAAGCTGGTGGGGAAAGCAGGAGGGCAGGGAAAGAGAGAACAAGGGAGATGGTGGGAAATAAGCAGGTCAGGCAACCGCCAACAGCGCTCTTTCCAGGTTAAGTGCGCCTCCCGCGTCCCTTTCTCTGCCCAGAGAGCCAGAGGAGCGAAAACCCAATGTCCCCGGACTGGCGGCCACGGCCTGGTGGGCTCCTCTGGGGCCCCGAGGGCAGGGCCTCCACTCACCTGGCTTCCCACCCCGGGCTGCGTTCCTCGCCCCGCCCCCAGCTCACCTGCCGGCCGCGGGGGCGAAGCCATGGTCGCCGCCGGGCGCCTTGAACTTGGCCTCCCCGCGGGCGGCGCCCTCCACGGGCAGCCTCCGCGCGTGCAGGCCTCCGGGGAGCGCGCGGCCCGCCGAGTTGACGCGCCGCATTTCCGGGCCTCCCGGCGGCGGCCCAAAGCAGTTGGGGGAGCTCAGGCTGCGGCCGGTGCCGCCGCGGGGCTGCCCGGGGCTGCGGTGGGGCTCCCCGACGTACAGGCGCTTCTTGATGAGCGAGCGGCCCCCGCCCGAGAAGTGCTCCAGGCCCCCGGCCCTGGCGTGGAGCGCGCCGGCCGGAAAGCGCGAGAAGCCACGAGGCGCTGAGGGCTGCCCCGAGTCTGGGAAGTTGTTGCGGGGAGGGGATCCCCGGCGCCCCAGATACTGGAGGGTCGGGGCGGGGGGCTCAGGGTCGTTGCTGAACTCTGGCGGCGGCGGGATGACCTCAAAGTGGAACTCCCCGTCGTCGTCATCGTCGTCGTCGTCCCTCTTGCAGGAAGGAGAAGGAGGGGACGAGAGGGATTTGGGCAACAGGCGGCCCCGGGGGAGGTTGGAGGATGCCGGCCTTTCCCAGGCCACAGGGGCCTGAGGCTCCGCCTTTGTCCCGTTGTGCCTGAGGCTTGGCTCCGTGCCCTCCAGGTCTCCGAGGGGCTGGGGCTTCCACTGACTGGGTAGGGTGGGCTGTGCCGACGAGGCCAGCTGGGCGTCCTTCTCAGCCTCCTTGGGTAACTTGGGGACCACAGTGAAGGAGTTGGGCCGGCCCTCATTGTGGAAGATGCTGTCAGAGCCTGCTTGGGGCTGGCTGCTGTGGCCACAGAGGCTCCCTGGCAGGGAGGACCGGCCCAGGGCCAGCCCTCCTGGCCTTCCCTTCTGGGCCCTCTGCCTGGCTGCAAGGAGCAGGGCCATCGGGGAGCCTGGCTGCACCACCTCTCCGGTCACTGGATGCCTGAGGAGTTCATTGGCAGGCTGGGCTGAGGTGGGGGGCTTGGCTGGCTGCCCCTGGGGCTCCTTCACCTCCGCAGGTTCCCTTGACCCTACGGCTGAACCTGTGGCCCGCGGTGCCGCCCCTGCAGCAACCTCTTGGCTGGGGCTTTTCTGGCTGCGACAGAGCGTGTAGAGAAATGTCACCTCTTCTCCACCAGGAGATCTCTTTGGTGGGAGGGCTGGAGCTGAGACGGATCCCAGGGTAGGCGGCTTACTGGGCTCTGTGGGGCGCCCTTCTGCCTCCATCTGGCGGGGCACCGTAAGTTCTTGAGGTTTGGGCTTCTCCCACTGCCCAGCTGGGACTGGGTTCTTCTCTATCAGCGGGGATGATGTGGTGGGCGCAGTTATGGCTGCAGATGGTATGGCGGGCCCGGGCACAGCATTAGGTGGTGTGGCTGGCCCAGGCGTGGGCTTGGGTGGTAGGGCTGGCCCCGGTGTGGCCTTGGGTGGTAGGGCTGGCCCAGGAGTGGCCTTGGGTGGTGTGGCTGGCCCAGGCACGGCCTTGGACTGAAGTGGTGTGGTTGGCAGAGGGGTGGTGGATAGAGGGGGCAGATTCTTGGCCACAGGCTTAGAGAAGTTGCCACTATCCCCCCTGTTTTCAAAGATTCTTCCCCCTTCTAGCCGAGGTTTGGGAGGCAGAAACCCTACGCTGGGCTTGGCTTCCTTCTCTGCTGACGAGGAGAACCGGGCCTCCAGCTCACTGCGGATCTGCTGGACCCTGGGAGTTGGGGCATCTTGGGGGAGGTAGTCCACAGGAGGGAGGGTCAGGCTGGTGGCAGCCCCCTTGTCGGGCAGGCTGCAGGGACTCTTCTCAGGAACGCTTGGAAGGGTCTCCTGCTCTGGCAGGCTTGGAGGAGCCTCTTCCTCTGGCAGGCTGGGGTCCTTCTTGCCCTCCTTTTCCTCAGAGGCCACCGTTGAGCCTGCCCTGTGACTGAGGAATCGGTCCTCCCTCCTGGAGCCACAGAGATAGGCTGCCAGCTCATTCCGCAGCTTTTCCATCTGGCTGGGATCCCTCCAGTCCACAGGCGCTGAAGAGGCTGTGTCCTCTGGGCTGGGGGGGGTCGGTTTGGGTTTGGGAGCAGGGGAGCTGGATTTGCGGCTTTTTGCAAACCCAGAAGGTAGAGGAGCTACCTTCTCAGCAGAAGGTAAAGGAGGGGCCGCTGGGGGGAGGGGTGGTGCTGGGGGGGGGTGCGGGGGTGCGGGAGGGGCCAGGGGAGGGGCTGGCGGTGGCATCTCAGCATGTTCCTTAGTCCAGGACTGGGACTGGCCCAGCGTGGGGCTGGCTTGTGCGGCAGCCCTGAGCTCCCCTGGGTGGTCTGGCTCAGGGGCCCTGTCCGGGTAGACCTGGGACGCAGGGCGGATGTGGAAGCTGGGAGGCAGTGGGAGTAGATTGGGAGCTTTCTTGGTGGCCCCTTCTTCCTCTAGAGGAGTCCCCTGTGCTTCCTGAGCTGGGATGGATGAAGTCCTGACCGGGGTCGGGGGAGGCACCTTGAATGCGCGCGGGAAAGTGAGGTGGGGGTCTGGCTTAGGTCCCAGAAGACTCCCCTTTGGCTCAGCTGGGCTCTGGGGGGGGCTGGTTCTGGGGGTCTCTGGCTGCCTGCCATTCAGTGCTACTTCCGATTTCCACTTGGTGACACCCCCAGGGGGAAAGAGGCGAGTCCCTGTTGTCTGAGGAGATGCTGGGAGTGCTGGGGCTGGCAGAGGGGGTGGGGGTGGGGCTAGAGAGGCCAAGGGTGGGGCAGGAGGAATGAAGTCAGGAGGGGTGGGCGTCGATGGGGAGGAAAGGGTGGAGACAGGGGCTGGAGCCCCCAGTACTGGGGGCGGAGGTGGGGCCGTGCTGGGTGGGGATGGGGGTTCCAGCAGCAGGGGAGGCGGTGGGGGCGCCATGGAAGGTGGAGGCGGAGGGGACTCCTCTCGAGGTTGTGAAGTGTCCAGGGGTGGCCCCGGGGCTGGGCCTGGGGGTGGTGGGGGGATGAGTAGGTCCTGCCCACAGTGCCTAGGCCTCAGGTCACCCACAGAGCTGTACAGTCGGAGGTTGCCGTTGACTAGTGAGCTGGTACCTGAAAAGAAGGGAGAAGCAAAGAAAAGGGGGGCAATGAAGCCAACCAGCCTTGCCCATCTCTTCGGGGCGGCACCCAAGAGAGTAACTGGCCAGTTTCATGCCTTTCCTCCTGAACACCAGGTGAGGGAGCAGCAATGTCTCCAGTCTCCTGAGCTGTCCTGGGAGTGAGCCTCTCCTTTTTAGGGAGGGGCACAGCCCCTGGAGCCCGGACTGAATATTCTCTGTCTGCCTCACTCTTCTCTGCCCTGCTGTGTGCGGGGACTCCCTTATCCTCTGGCTACAGGGGGGTTGAGCTGATGGACGCTGCTGGCAGATCAGAGGGTGGGGACAGAGAGGCCAGGGCATTGAACCCCCCACTCCCTTCTTGATGGGCCACAGTCAGCAAGGGCTGCTTTTCTGTCAGGTTAACCCCTGTCTGACAGCTCAGAGATAGGAGTAGCTCCCCACTGCTCCTTTGGCCTCTGGGGCATCACCATCCACTTCAGTCCCCGAACCCTGCTCACACACCTGTATGTCATGTCATCCCTTTATTAAATGCTTTGGTTATCCCCTTTGAGTTGCCATCTGTTTCTCATGGGGGCCTTGGCTGATACAAAGCCAGGAAGGCCAGGGTTCAAATCCCAGCTCTACCACTTACTCAGATGTGTGACCTCAGACACACTAGTTAACCTTGCTGAGCCTCTGTTTCATCATCTATAAAGTGGGCATAACGCCAGTGCTTACCACATAAAGCTGTTGTGAGGATTCGTGAGAGAATTCACGTAAAGACACGTAAAGGGCTGATCATGGTGCTAGGCCCATAGTAGGCACTTAAGGACCGGTGATCCCTTTGATTGTTACCAACTGCACTTAACCTTTCAGATTGTGAGACAGAGAAAGTGGGAGAAGAACGGGAAGTCAGGGATCAGGGCCAGGGGCCTGGAGACCTTCTCAGTAGGCAGTACAGGTGAAAGACCCGTAGGAGGGAGCAGGATGCACGAGCCCCTCCTGCTTTCCAAAGCCCCCGAATCTACCAAGAACCCAGGCTCCCACTTCACAGAGAGCTTCTGGAACAGATGCTGGACTGCGGGATGGAATGGGGGCGGGGTGTGTAGAAAGAAGGTGACCTGAAGACCCAGGTGCTAAGAGATGCTGAGCACCTCTGGCCCCAGCAGCTCACACCCCTCCCTTCTTGGACCTGGACCCCAGTCCCCCCACTCCGCAGAGTCTGCAGACTGCCAGGATGCCCTGTTATTTCTCTCTTAGGGGCACCCATCCTCGGCTTCCCTGCCTCTCAGTTTCTAGCACAGAGCATAACAAACCCGGGGAAGGTGAGCTCTGAAGGCTCCTCCCAGCTGTCTGACTTCAAGACAAAAAACATACTGGGGGTGGGGAGGAGAAAAAACTAACATTCATTAAGCACCCAAATGTTGGGGCATCTGGGTGGCTCAGTCGTTAAGCGTCTGCCTTCGGCTCAGGTCATGATCCCGGGGTCCTGGGATCAAGTCCCACATCGGGCTCCTTGCTCAGCGGAGAGCCTGCTTCTCCCTCTCCCTCTCCCACTCCCCCTGCTTGTGCTCACTCTCATGCTTTCTCTCTCTCTCTCTCTCAAACAAATAAAATATCTTTAAAAAGAAAAAAGCACCCAAGTGTTAGGAGCTGTAATACAGCAGTGAAAACGAAACAAAAATAGTCAAAATGCTGGCCCTCCTGGAGCTTATGTTTTAAAGGGACAATGAGACAAACAACGAACATAGTACATCCGTAAACTAGTACCACATTAGCTGATGAGTAATATGTGGAATACAGCCAGGAGGGGTGCTGGGGGTACGATCTGAACAGGGTGGTTAGAGAAGACATCACTGAGAAGGTGACAGCTGAGCAAAGAGAGAGTGAGGGAGGGAGAGAGCTGTACCTACGTATAGGGCAAGAGCAGCTGAGGCAGGGCAAACAGCAATGCAAAGACCCTGGGGTGGAAGTGTGCCTGGTATTGAAGGGCAACAAGGTTACCAGGATGGCCGGGGCAGTGTGAGAAAGGGAGAGAAAGCAGGACGTGAGCCCAGGTGAGGCCAGATTCTGGCAGTCCTGGCAAGAGCCTTTGCTATGAGCGACACAGGAAGTCACTGGCACCTTTTGAGCAGAAGTATGACAAGAAGTGACTAACGTCCCATCCCGTATTTCATTTACTCCCCCAGAACTGGAACTGTGTTGGCCCCAGCTCATTTGCAGATACGGAGGTGCCAGGGGTTAAGTGATTTGCCCAAGGGAGCAAAGCTAATCTGTAGGGGAGCTGGGACTGAAAGCCAGGTCTGTCTGACTCCAGGGTTCTTTCCATTGCTTCATGCTGCCCTTGTCCCTGCTCTGGCCTTGGCCCTCACCATCCTTCCCCCACTGGAAGTGGGCCTTAGCCAGCCTGGACTCTCTTCAACTCCCACCCACTGCAGCCAGTAGCCAAAAGGCCCGGGGACTCCCGCTTTATCACCAGCTGCGGCAGTGGGCTGGATGCTTGGGAAGAAAGAGGAGGAAGGAAAGAAAGGAGGAGGAAAGAAAGATGGACAAGCCCCAAGCCCAGGGCCCTCTTACCTGTCACTTCTTTGTCCACAAAGTCTCCTGGCACAGAGGGGGTGGGCACAGCCAGTCCATGGTTCTCCTGGGCATTCTGAAAGACGGCAGAGAGAGCAGGGAACAGGGAAAGACAGACAATTCTTAGATTGCTGCTCTAGGAGGTCAGTTTACTGCTCAAAAATCAGCAGTGATGGTGAGGGTTTGTATAACCTTATGAATATACTAAAATACAAAAGGGCTAATTTAAAAGGGTGAATTTTGGGGCGC
The DNA here is from genome assembly GCF_029215605.1 of Mirounga angustirostris. Lineage (NCBI taxonomy): Eukaryota > Metazoa > Chordata > Mammalia > Carnivora > Phocidae > Mirounga > Mirounga angustirostris. The sequence goes on from NW_026991716.1 coordinate 38,289,133, forward strand.
CTGGGTGGCTTAGTAGGTTGAGTGTCCGACTCTTGATTTCGGCTCAGGTCATGATCTCAGGGTCTTGGGATCAAGCCCTGTGTTGGGCTCCAGGCTGGGCATGGAGCCTGCCTGGGGTTCTCTTTCTCCCTGTCCCTCTGCCCCTCCCCCCACAAATAAATAAATAAATCCTTCAAAGGGTGAATTTTATGTACAGGTGAGTCTTGTTATTTGCAGTAGTTATGGTCTGTAAAGTTGCTTTGAACACTGAATTAGAAAATGTGAAATCAATGCACCAAGGGAAGTACAGGATTAGGTTCCTGCAAACTTCAGTCAAAGCATTTTCATCAACTGGTCAATACAGAACTTTATTTTATGCATGTTTCTGTTTAAAGACACCTTATTTAACATATTCTTGACATGCTGACATTGAACTCATGGCCAACAGCACTATATCTCAAGCCTGAACGAAGCTTATCTAACATACATATTTTTTTCTATAAGGCACATCACAGCCTTCTCGCACTTAGGGATGTTAGCACATCAGCACTATGCTTGGGGGCCATTTTAAACAGTGAAATCACCAACAAAAAGCAAAGAAATTAAAAAAAAAAAACATGGCACTAAAGAGCAAAGAACACTTATTTACAGTCTGAGAACTGAAGCAAGAAGGCAAAGTGTCTTGTTTGATCTCAGCTGGGACCGTGTGCATCAGGAGACTCAAATTTTTCACAGCTCTGCATATGTCCAAAGTGTCTGGAGTATTGCTTTGGGGGGTTACAAATAAATTTTAGTGAGTAGGTGAATCTGCAAATACAAAATCTGCAAATAATGAGAGTCGACTGCCTATGAATTATATCTCAATTAAAATAAAACAACAAAAGCGGCTTGCTCCCCCATGCATGTCCACAAGTTAAAAGCCAAATTCTTCAGCCTGACCTCCTGTTCGCTCCTGGTTTTCATTAAGTATTTACAGAGAAATAAATTAATTAAAAGTGGTGAACTGGAATAGATTTGTAGCACCGCAGGTGCCCTTCTGATCTTAAGCCTCACAAACCATTATGTGTTTATACAGCTGTCGGTTTGTACATATTATTTTGCATTCTATTTTTTTTCCCCAAATACACATTTCCATACATCAACAAAGTCCACACACCTGTGTTTTGAAGCGCTGTGGTGCATTTTATGGTAACTTTCAAGGTCCTCAACACTCTGGCCTCATATGTCCCAGCCAGCTTTTATTTCCTACTCAACCTAATAGACCCATCCCGCATTCTAGCTTGACCATCCCCCTCTCCACTATCCTTCCAACCCATACATGGAGTTCATGTTCATCCCTGAGGCTGCATGTTGGTCAGGCTGTGCCCCTCTTCCCACCCTCTATTTCTAACAATAATACCCCTTGCTCTATGCTCTAAACACATGATCTCCGTCACATCACTCTATGAAGATGTTATCCCCATTTACCAGATGAGGACGCTGAGGCTCAGAAATATTTGGTAAGTTGTCTCTAGCCACACAACCAGTATTACCACCCCCCGGGTCTGTGGTGCTCATGTTTCTCGGTATTTTGCCTCTCTGAAATCTCTCATCCTTCAAGGATTAGCTGAGCCCCTCCAGGAGGACGGTAGAGGTGAAGGGGCTAACGGCACTGTCTTTGGTGCCAGACTGCCTGGATTTGAATTCCAGATCTGCCACCTCCTAGCTGGAGGACTGTGCTGGTTGCTTAAGCTCTCTGTGTCTCAGCTTCCCTGCCTGTGAGGTGATGATAAGAATAGAATTTACCTATTCTAGGGCAGTCATGAGGATAAATGACACAGTACACAAAAAAGCACTTTACTCCTAGTGTGTGGTGAATGCCCGTTGAGTGTGAGCCCAATAAACATTATTAGCAGGAGCCCTTACTGACCTGATGCTTTTTTTTTTTTTTTAAGATTTTATTTATTTATTTGACAGAGGGGGAGAGAGCACAGAGAGAGAGGCAGAGCGGCAGGCAGAGGGAGAGGGAGAAGTAGACTCCCCGCAGGGAGCCCGATGCGGGGCTCAATCCCAGGACCCTGGGATCATGACCTGAGCTGAAGGCAGACGCTTGACTGAGTGAGCCACCCAGGTGCCCCTGACCTGATGCCCTTCAGAGGAACCCATAGCAAAGCCCCTCAAAGGAAGATTTTTGTTTGCTCGCTCGATATTCTCCTAGTTCCTCCAATGAGATGTGGTTGACCTTGGAGCCCAGGGACTAGGTCCTATGTGAGTCCCCCAAAGCTGGACACACAGTAAGCTGTGTTGTTATTCACTGATAGGCTGATGGTGCTAACTCTCTGGGCTTAATGGCCTCATGGGTTCATATATAAGATGGGGGATTCAAGACAGGCGTTTCAAAAATATCCACATGAGGCTCTGCGTTTCCAAGGGCAATCTCGGAATTACTCTTTGGCCATTTGGGGGCAACAAACCCCTCATCTTCTCATTCTCAAAAAATTCTGACGCTGGAATAGCCATGAGGCATCATCTTTCTCCTGCCTCTCAGTAATTTTTTCCTGCCCCTACTTAATTCACACGGCCAACACATACCCGTTCTTCACAGCTCTCAAACCCAGCGATCTGGGCCAGGGGGAGGGCCAGGGGCCAGGCAATCCGAGGAGTGTCTCCCAAGACATTCTGAGATCACACACACACACACACACACACACACACACACACACACCACTGTCTAATAAACCTTCATCAAGTATGTACCCTCTTTTGATGAGGTAGATTTTGATGAGGTGGAAACCAGATTTTCAAAAGCCACTCACAGCTGAGACTTCTGTTTACTCTTTTGAACATAATTGGAAAATAAAAAGACATGGGGACTCAGCGTAGAAAGTCTTGGATTCCATTCGTGCTCTGAATTTTGCCAGGGGTGTGACCTTGGATGAGCAGTGGTGGCAGTGATATTAAACCATCACTTAGGGCACCGGGGTGGCTCAGTTGGTTGGGCGACTGCCTTCGGCTCAGGTCATGATCCTGGAGTCCCGGGATCGAGTCCCGCATCGGGCTCCCTGCTCGGCAGGGAGCCTGCTTCTCCCTCTGACCCTCCCCCCTCTCATGTGCTCTCTCTCTCTCTCATTCTCTCTCAAATAAATAAAATCTTTAAAATAAAAAATAAAAAAAATAAACCATCGCTTACATACCTACTGTGTGCGAACACTAAGAGCTTTACCTACATTATCTCAAGTCCCTTCACAGAGCCGGGGTGCAAACCTAGACCCTGCGACTCACCTTTTCTACAAATCACCCATTTTCGTCACTTACAAAATGGAGATAATATTTCCTACTTTGCGTTATGAGGATAAAATGAGATAATATCCCTCACCCAGGAAACCAGTGTTAGCTGAAGGCTTATTTCTTCCAATCCTCTCTCCTACAAAGGGGAAAAAATTGTGAATAATCAAAGCTAAGCTGCCTGGAATCCTAGAAGCATCTTCTGGGTCACCCATGGTGCTCCAGTATAATTATGCATGGAAGAGGGAGATGGACAGATTTTATGGGCCGCAGGTCCTACTGCCCATCCCACCCTTGGAACTTCAAGAACTCTGGAAACACAGGAGACTCCCCAGACCACAGGATGGAAGTCTCTCATGAGTGGCCTTGGAGCAACAATGCAGGCAGAGGTCCGGCTTCTCAGGTTCTCCCCACAGACATGGGGGGCCCAGCACATGCCCACCACCTCACTGCTCTGCTTGAGCTGCTGTGGTTCTCCTCTGTTCATGCCCACACAGTCCCAGCAGCTCACGTAGCCATCCCTTCCACTGCTGTGTCTCCAGGCAAGGCAAAGACATACTGATTTTCACCTTAGTCCTAGAAAAACAGACCCAGAAGGTGAACTCCCTTCACTCATCAGGGAGATCCAGGGAGCTGGCTGGGACACTGCCATGTTTCGGTGGGCAAATGCACTGGTGTAGAATGCCCAGTGCTGAATGAGTGCTGAATTCCCTGACCTGCCTCCTTGAGCCTCAAAGAACGGAGGGAAAGCCTCCTTAAGAAGAGGGCTTGCACATGACCCCTAAATGCAATGTGTGATCCTGAACTCAATCCTGGGATGTGTGCCATGAAGAACATTAAAGGGGCAATTGGCAATAACAATATAAACATGCATTAGATAGAAGTATCATATCAGTATTAAATTCCTGAATTTGGTAATTGTGCAGAAAATGTCTCTGTTCTTAGGTTACACACAGTGAGGTATTTAGGAGTATAGGGATACAATGTCTCAATGGTTCAGGAAGAAATATTGTATATATATATCAAGGATGGAGGGCGCAAATAAAGCAAATGTGCTGAATGTGAATGAAGGCTCTAGAGAGTTCTTTGTACTATTCCTGTAACTTTTCTGCACATTAGGATTGGTTGAAAGAAAAAGTTACTTAATGCCACTGAACTATACATTTTAAAATGGTTGCAATGGTTACTTTTATGTTATATGTATCTTACAATTTAAAAAAAAAAGGTTAAAACAAAAGATAAGGCCATGGAAAGAGAAGATGCTGAGAGAGCCTCAGAGCTTCCCATCTGTTCGATGTCAGCACCTCACACCATCTTTCTCCCACCGTCTCCAGTACTCCCAGTCTCAGCAGTAATAATGGCAGTTGCTGATTTCCTGGCACTTGCTCTTTATCAGGTGCTCTTTCTGTGTTTTCTATCTCTTAACTCATTTACTTTCCACAACAACCTGATGAGATTGGTGCTGTTGTTGCTACCTGACTTTTACAAAAAAGGACACCGAGGCACCGAGAGGTTAGGTGACTTGCCCAAGGATCTACAACTAGTTATATATCCCTGTCTTTCCAGGCACCCAGTCATCATGCACACACCCAACTTGTCACCCGATTCTGCCAGGCATTTCCTAGGTCCCTCTCTTCTTGCCACCCCTCCAGTTCGCCCCTTCTTCAGTCTTCACTGTCTCTTACCCAGACAGACAGATAGATAGACTACCATCATTGTCTCCAGATACTTGCCTGGCGTCTGCCTCACTGCATTCTTTAAACCAGATGCCAGGATGGTCTTTCTGAAATGCATCTCAAAGCAGGTCACTTCCCTGCTCAGAAACCTTCCACTGGTCTAGAGGATGAAACTGAAGCACCTTCACATGGCATTCGAGAACTTTCACAAGCTGTCCCCTCTGCAGCTCCTGCCATCTTCTCCCTACCCTCTCCACAAACCCAGGGCTCCAACTAGGGGTTCTCATCTTTTTCCCACTCCAGTGTCCATGGGGACCTGACTCAGTCATGAGCAAGTGGGCTCCCTGCAGCAGGGATCCTCAGTAAGCCAGAGACCACACTCTGAAGAGGCTATTTGGAGGTTCTGTGGGTGGGTGAGTAGCTTGAAAAAGCCCCTAGGTGATCGGCCACACTTCCCTCCTCCACCTGTTAAGAACCACTGCAGGGGCTTGGGATTCATTCCTGGTTCTTCTCAGGTCTCCACAGGCTTGCTCTTGCTCTGACTCTGCCTGGGATGCTCTTCTTTGCCTGGGGAAACTCCTAGTTATCCTTTAAACCCCAGAGTAAATGCCCCTGGTCCATGAAGCCCTCCTTGGCAACTCCAGCCTGAGTTAATCTCTCTACCCTGTGTGTTCCGCACTCTGTGTGCACGTTACCACAGCTGGCACTTAGTAGGTCCCTACTATGTGCCTCTGGGCACCATTGTGAGTACTTGACATGTAGCAACCTAGTAAGTCCTCAGGTAACCCTTAGAGGTAGATTGTTTGTATTTTATAGAAGAGGACTCTGAAGTACGGAGAGGCGAGGAACATTGCTCAAGGTCACACAGCTATTAAGTGCAGGGTCAAAACTGGAATTTCGGAGCCTGCCCTCATGCTTCTCCTCGAGCACAGATGGAACCTATCATAGGTGAGTGTCGTCTCTGCTGCCCTAGCCCAGCCTCCTTCTGGGTCAGGTGTCAGCTAATTCTTTGTTCATGCTTGGCACAGAATGGACAACGCAACGAGTTTGTTAAGTGAATGAACTCCTGGATGAGTGAATGAGGGGAAGAAAGAATACAGGAGAGGTGGAAAGCCTGTCTGTGTTCTGGGGCCAGCCCTACCACCAACGAACTCGGAGCAAAGTCGCTTGTCTCTCTGGGCCTCCCTGCCTCTTCTGTAACCGCTTGCCAAGGATCACTTCAACCATGGTGCTCTGTGAGTCCAGGCCCATAAGGTGTCCTGCCAGTGACTCCGCTCACCCTGTGCCTTGTGCGGTGGCCTGGGCACTCGGGGCCAAGCCTCCATGACAGGGGATTAGGACAGAAGTCCGCCCTTGCCCCCAGATCTCGGGATCATTCTGTGTCTCCGGGGAGGGGAAGAGGCAAGTGGAATGAAGGAGGAGCTCCTGAAGCTGCTTTCCCAGCAGCCACAGGGTGAGGCCAAGAAGGCGGGGCTGGGCTTGAGGTCACTGCCGACCTCAGACAAGGGGCTCTGACTGCCGCAGTCAGTCCAGAAGCTGGACCCTCGTCGCGCTGAGAAAATGACAGAGCCCCGTGCCCCAGTGCGCTGTCCACAGGGGCTGGCATGAGCCTCAAACAGACTCAGGGGAGAGGGGTGTGTGGCCCTTCGAGGATGGCAGCCCACGGCCACAGAGGGCCACACCGCCCCGTACGCGGAGAAACCAACCGAGAACAGGCAAACGAGCCTCTGAGCACCGCCCCCACCCCGCCCGCGGCCGACCGGCCACGACCACGCCCCTCCCTGCTCAGCCGCCTCCGAGCCTCCGAGCATGGACCCCGGGGGCAGAGTCCAGCCCCGGCCCTGTGGGGTGGGGCCCTCCACCTGAAACTGGGCCTCAGCCCCTCCCTGTCCCCAAACCGGGACAACGCCTAGAAGCCTAAGATCATTGATCCCACCTCACTCCCAGCTCACTGGCCCAGTCTAAGCAGCTTTTTTACAAATCATCACAGCCTGGTATATTGGAAAGTTATCCAGCAATGACTAGTTGCTGGGGAGGATGGGGGTGGAAGCAATTCCAAGACTATTCATATTTATTTTCTTCCTTATACGTGTCTCTAGTTCTCAGTTCTTAACAACGAACGTCTGTGTCTTTCATAATTGGGAAAAAAAAAAAAAACCAATACAATAGTTATTTTTTAAAAAAAATGAACTTGGGGCACTTGGCTGGCTCAGTTGGTAGAGCGTGAGACTCTTGATCTCAGGGTCATGAGCTGAAGCCCCACGTTGGGCTACTTAACAAAACAAAACAAACGATATAACATGAAAGAAACGGGGTAAGTGCAGGGTCAAAACTGGAACGGGGCTCTGTCATTTTCTTTCATGACTTTGGAGTCAGACAAACCAGACTGGTGGTCTGTATTTAACTCCATTGTCTCAAAGGAATCAAAGACCATATCTGACACATGGTCAGTGCTCAAGAAGTGTGCCCTTGTCTTGCCTTCTGAGGCTCAGTTTTCTCATTTGTAAAATGGGGATGATCTCGCTTCCTTTAAGTTTGTTAGGACGCCGGAGGCCACCACATACCCAAAGAGATCCTGCAGAGTTAGCACTCCAGAAACGTCACCTTCCCCCGGGCTTTCCTTCCTCAGGCCCTAACACAGCGCAGTGGTGAGCAGTGTCTCCAAGGTCTCCAAGACCTGCTCCATGTACAGCCTCTAGCTTGTTGCCTCTGGTTGAAGCTGAAGAGACAGATGCTTCCCTATGGTCATAGTTAGGTCACCGGAAATCCCTGCCCTTTGACTACAAACATTTCAGAGTTGAGGAGGAAAGGTGGAAAACACTCACTATTTGAGGGTAGGTTATCTTTCCCTTAAAGTTTTAGAGGGTCAGAGTCCCACCAAGCGCTCAGGGGGACAGGACTCACTCCACGGATGGCTCCAGCCCTACCCTCTTGGCCTCCTCTTGCCTTCGACACACACATCCTCATGCCTGGGATTCCTTAAAGTCCAGCCAAACCCCAAGGCTGGGTCACCAGGGGCTGGGCCAACGGGCAACACATGGTTGACCTTGGGCGTGTGCCAACTCTGAGTCTTAGCCATACATTGTGGAATGCAAGCCTCCTCACCAGATTGCTCCTGGGGCACCACAGGATGGGCATGGAGCTGCATGGGGTAAAGGAAATGACCCTGAGTCAGATTTAGAGTTGGCCCTGATTGGGGGAAACCACTATAGGCTGGGGGAGCAGAGCGATGGAACCCCAGAGTGAGAGCCACAAGGAATCCCTTCCAAAGTCCCAAGCTGGGTGATGCCCAGCTAGGTGTTGCTTGGCTTTGAAGAGCAGTGTGAGGTAGGGGGTGCTGTCCAGGGGCAGGAGGTACAGGGTCCAGAAAAGCAACTGTGTGTTCTCCACAGAGCAGCTTCTCTGAAGTGGAGAGTCAGTGAGCATTTTATAAAAGACCTTGATTTCTTTCTCCACCCTGGCCTCTACCCTTTGTCACAGCTCTAACTCCCTCCTGGGGGTCAGAGAAGAATCTCCACTAATGAGGCCATCTTCCTCTGAACCTACCTGCTATCCCAAACCGCTCTTGAACGCAGGGCCCTGTCCCTGGCTCTGTGCCATGAGGGCCTTGCTCCGGTTCCCTACGGGGTGAAGAGTCTATGGGATCAAGGGGACATGCCCTTAGAGCCCATACCACCCCCTTCTTGACCTTGCTCCAGGCACCAAGGTCCCTAGAATCCCCTTCTTCAATGGCCCTGAGTCCACTTCTAGAGCTTCTTCCCCAGTTAGTCCTCCTGAGTGCAGCCCAAGCTGGGGTATGCATATCTCTGAGCCCATAGTGTGGCCGAGGGGGTGCTGTTTGTGGGTAGCATGAGGGTGTAGACGTTCAGGGTGAGGCCCTCACTGTGAGGGAAGGAGCCAGGTGGCTAGAGGAGGCAGTGGGCTATCATGGGGATTGGAAGCTCCACATGTATGCCATCTTGTTACAGGCCTCTGCCACCCCCCACACACAAACACATAGTGCTCCCTCACCCCGCAACCCTTCCAGCTAATGTCAGCCACATGAATCAGTCAAGAACCAACAATGATTGCCCTGCTTGGTTCGTCCTAAGGAGCTCAAACCCCAACCGCAAAGGGAGTATGGACCTTGAGTTCAGAGATGAGCTGAAAGGGGGTTGAGTGGAAAGCAGAAATTCAGCTGACTTCAAGCTTCCAGGTGCAGAGGAATAGGGGGAGGGATCCAGAGCAGATGGAGCTTCCTGCCCCTGGCCCAGCCTGACACCTCCCCAGGCACAGCCAGGCCTGCCTGACTCATAGGGTGGGGTGACCCAGGGAGCTCTCACCGCTTGGGGCACCCCTAGGGACCTGTCCAGCCAGTTTCCCTATATTTGCCACATTGGCATTTAATTGTTAATTCCTCACATGCGTCACCCTGGATGTGGTTTGATTCAGACCAGAGGAGGGCAAGAGGGAGCCCCAGAGAGAAGTACAAGCTTCCCACTACTAGCTGTTCGATCAGCTCAGCTCTGGAAAGCTTGGGCAAGCTCTGGCTTGAGCCCTGGGCTTGGCCTCCCCTCAGGGGTAGCAGTAAGTGGAGAGAAAGGATCCTTCCTCCGCTCAGCCCAGGCCCCCAGTGGTGTGGACTGGACTGGATTGGGAGGAAACCCGGGCTCTGGTCCCATCTCTGCCTCTACTGAGCAGGGTAACCTGGACCTGACCCTCCCCAGGCCTGGGTTTTCTCATCCAAATGAGCGCCAGGGTCCTCCCCAGTTCTGAAGTACGGTGATTCTGATCCAGTTCCTCTGAGCTCTCGGAGCAGGAAGGAGGGTGGCTGGAACGCTGCCCTTTGTTTCAGCAGGAAACAGAGCTCAAGCAGTGATCCGGGTGTTGTGAGGGGCTTGGCTTCTTGTGGGGGCCTCCTGCCTCTCCATTAGGAGTTACTTAACATAGAAAGTCACAGCTGAGCGCCTGGGTGGCTCAGTTGGTTAAGTGACTGCCTTCGGCTCAGGTCACGATCCTGGAGTCCTGGGATCGAGTCCCGCATCGGGCTCCCCGCTCAGCGGGGAGTCTGCTTCTCCCTCTGACCCTCCCGACCCTCCCCCCTCTCATGCTCTCTCTCTCTCAGTCTCTCTCTCAAATAAATAAATAAAATCTTTAAAAAAAAAAAAGAAAGAAAGAAAGAAAGTCACAGCTGGGGAGACCCTGAAGGACCATCTGGTGTAACCCCCATGGATGGGTGAGGAGCCAGGGGCCCGGGGAGAGAAAGGGCTTGGCCCTCAGCCACCCACAGCGCCCAGACTGGTGCCAGCTCCTTGAGGATCACTTAGGTCCCATCCCAGTCACGGAGGGATCCAGAGGTACTTTTCATTCCTGGCCCCGGCTGCCTGAGAAAGTATTTCTTAGTTCTCTGCCCTTCTACGTCAAATCAAGTGAGGAGGCTCCAGGAAGCAGTCAGAAGCATTTGCCCTTGCCTTGCCCTCCTCCTCGCCCTCCCCTCCTGTACCCATCCCTTTGCAGGCCCGTGTGAAGGGCTGAGGGTGCGTTCAGAAGGTGGCTCAGGTGCATGCAAAGCTCAAGGAAGAGCGGGCCGGTCACCTGGTTTCTTGGGCCCTGCTGCCTTGCGCCTCCCCTGCCCCAGGGAAGCCTGGCCTGGGAAATGCACTCTGAGTATGGGAAGGGAGGACAGGGAGGGGCGAGGACGGCCCGGCCAGGTCAATGTCAGGCAGGGCTTGGGCGCTGGCCCAGCTCCCCACCCACCTTAACTTGGCGGGGCTGTGGGGGCGGGCTGTGCACGAGTGTGTATCTGTGTGTGAACCCACACCCACACGGAGCTTCTGTCCTCCTGCTTATTCTCCCAGCCTCCTGCCCCAGCTGGAAGAAAGCAAAAGACCTGGCCCAGAGCCTAGAGAGGAGTTGGATTCCCCTCAACCCAGGAGCAGGTGATGAAGGATATTGGGGCTGCTGTGTATCTTGTGACCTGAATTGGGAGCCCAGGGATGTCCCCAGGATACGAGCCATCAGGCCAAGGGTTCCTGATCTAGAGGTGCATCACAGGTGGACTTCTGGGGGTGTAAGAGGGGCCTCCGCTGAAATTGTAAGCAAAATTGCATAGATGTGGCCCATAGCCTCATCAAGATCTCAAAGGGGTCTATGACCCCAAAGAGGCAAGAGACCCTGGTGTCCAGCAGGCCTCAACTATTGGACAGGGGTTCATAGAGGCAGACAAGAGAGATGCAGGTGGTTCTGCAAACTGGTGCTGGAAGAGAAAAAAAGCTTCTAGATTGTGGGTGGAAGGGAGCACAGGATGGCCTGAATAGGACTTGGACCCTGGAGCCTGGCTGTGGGGCTCCCAGTCCCAGCTCTGCCACTTAGGAGCTGTGTGACCTTAAGCAAGTTAGTTTCCCATTTTGTGCTCCAATTTCTCCATCTGCAAAATGGGAATTAATAACAGCACCTTCCTGATACGGTGTCTCTGTTGACTCTGTTAATACATTGGAGGCACTTGGAAGGGTGCCCGACACACAATAAGGGCTCCGTATGTGTAAGCCACGATCCCAAGGCCAGGCCACCTTATGGGACCTTGCAAGCTGCAAGGTGGATTTGTTGGGGCGAAGCCCCCATCTCCTGACTGGCTCAGAGGCTTGCCTGGAGGACTGGCCCCCAGAAGGCAGTCTTGGATCTCTAGGCCGGATCAGCCAGCCAAGCCCACTCCACTGTCTTCCCCCCACCCTCCGCCGACCCCCACCCCCACCCCACCCCACAGCCTTCTGCCTTGCCTGCCTGTGCTCTGCCCAAACCAGAAGGGATAGGGCAGAAAGGCTGGGACAGGCCCTAATTACTGCAGGGCCCCAAGTGGGGGGGTTAGGTAGAGGATTTCGGCCAATCAGAACAAACTCAGCCGCACCGCCATTAACTACCCCTTTAGGGGCTGGAGCCACTCCAGGGGCAACATCCCTTTATTTCAATATCTTAGCAACCAGAACAGGTATGGGTGGGTCAGCCCTGGGTCCAGGTGAGGGGAGACAATCTAATTCACCTTCAGCAATAGAAAAATCTCAGAATTATTTCACCTGCATTTATGGGGGCAACGACCCCTGTAACACTTTTATGCATCTCTGGAAACAAAGTCAGGGGCTGACTCTTTTGCTTTATACCTTTTTGTTGGTGGTGTTGTACTTTCTATATTTGCCTATAATTTCCACAAGTTGCTTTTATTTATTTATTTTTATTTGTTTTTGAGAGAGAGTGGGGGTGTAAAGGGGGAGGGGAGGGGCAGAGGGAAAAAGAGAATCTTAAGCAGGCTTCACGCCCAGCACGGAGCCTGACGTGGGGCTTGATCCCATGACCCTGAGATCATGACCTGAGCCAAAATCAAGAGTTGGACGCTTAACTGACTGAGCCACCACAAGTTGCTTTTATAAGCAGAAAACAAGTTAAAGCTGCATTCCCAGAGGTCTGTGTGCTCCGCCCTCCACCTACAGGCCTTGGGGATACAGCCAGGAGAATATAAGACTCAGTGTCTCCCATCTAGAATCTCAGGGTCTGGTTGGTGAGGCTGGATAAACCACAAAAACTCAGGTGACGGAGACGGAGGTGGTTGTACCAGATAGCGCTAGAGACCAGATCCCTCCTCAGTCTGGGTGGCACAAATCCTCATGGACACTGGTCATAATATTGTTCCAACCAGGAGCCAGGCCTGACAGGCAGGACTGAACCTAGAATTTAGGCTCTAGACTCGGGTGTGCAGTCCAGTAGCCACTGGCCATGGTGAAATGTCACTCGTCAGGGACGTATGTGTAAGTACAGTCCGTCAGATTTCAAAGACTTAGCATGAAAAATTCCATTTCCGGACTTTCTAATCTGAATTTCTAATCTGAATGTAAAACATCTCAGTAGTATTTTTTGACATCGATTTAATGTTGAAATGATAATCTTTCGAATATATTGAATTAAGTAACATATATGATTAAAATTAATCCTGCCTGTTTCTATTTACTTTCAGTGTAGCTACTAGAAAATTTAAAATGACATACGAGGCTTGCATTGTATTTCTATTGGACAGCGCTAGTCTACACTGTCCCAGAAAACCCAGGAACTCGTCTCAGTCAATAGAACCTGTCAGAGAGCAGGTATTTTGAGTCTTTCTCCCTCCCCCAAAAACAAAAGCCCAACCATGGCTCCAGAAGGGAGTTTTTAGTTTCCTGCAGCTTCAGACCCATGAACAATGCTGTCCCAAATGCCCTTCTCCCAGGGGTCACTGTTATTTGTCCTTTCAGACAGCTCAGGTGTTACCCTCTTCCAGGAAGCCCTCCTGGCCACCCTGGATCGGCTGCCGGTGCTCTGAGCTATGTTCCAACAGTCTGTTTACTCACTCCTGTCCTTCCTTGAGAACAGCAATGCTGGCTCAGTCATCTCTGCGTGCCCGCATCCAACGCAGGGCCTGGCACAGAGCAGGCTGTGGTCCATGCTTGCGGAACATGGATGTGAATCCTGCTTAGCTAGAGGTACCCATCGCTGTGCTGACACTGCACACAAGTTCCCCATAACCTCTCCTCGGGTTTCAACGCGGAGGAGCTGACACCCCTAATCTCAGCCTTCCTGCCATGAGTCTCAGCCACGTCTCCTCCCAGGAGCCACCCTGGGTTGGCATCAGGAAGGAAGGGAATGAACAGGGGGTGAGGCTGATGTCCACTCGGGCTAGGGCAGGAGGGGCTGCCTCCTCTGGCAGCCGAGGTGGCCCATCCAGAGCAGACCCTCAGACCCCAGCCCAGAACCATACTCACCAGCGGAAGGAAGGTCAGTAGGGGCCGGACTCTTGGCCGAGCTTTCAGCGTGGCTGTTCCTGACTCACTCACAGAGTTAAACCGATTGTCTCCAAAATAGATGCCACCTGGAGGAGACAAGTGCAGGAGACCATGAGCTGGAGATCAAAGGCATGTGGGACGACTGAGTTAATCTGCCCTGCAGTTCCGAGGGAGGAGAGCCAGGCCCTGTGGTTGGCCCATCTGACTCAGCTCAGCGCCTCTTACACAACAAGATCCTGTCAATGGCGTGGTGCTCACAGGGCCCACTGCAGTGGGGTTGGGAGGGACTCCAGGGGGCTGTTTCTTGGGGCCTCGGCTTGCCCCAGAAGCATGTTCCTCCTGACCCCCTGTACAGCTCCTGAGTCTACACTTCGACAAGTCGTCCCTCCTTTAGGAGCCCTGAGAGTGTGGCCAATGCCCCAACTAAAGCTTATCTCTGAGCGAGGGAGGAACGCAAGGTGGCTTTTTTTCTCAAGTGTTTGAATTTCTAATCTGGAACAAGCAGAACAGATGAGGTCACCTGCTGCTCCCAGTGGCCCAGCACCCACCTTCTGGACTCTTCTAACTCAAGATTTCCTTAATCCCCCAAACCATCAATGGTTGCGAGCATGGCTCCATGCATTTCACCCTTGGGGGCAGAGCAGAAGGAGTGGGACAGTAGGGTCCCTGTACCTAGTACAAATCCCAGCTCGGCTACTTACTGGCAGTGTTGTGTAACTTCTCTGGGCCTCAGTTTTCCTATCTGTACAATGGGAGTGATGTTAGTGCTGACCTTATAGGACTATTATGAGGAGTTAGTGTGGCCTACACTTAGTAAGTGCTCAACAAATGTGGTCCCTTCCCCTGTAGGAAGATGATACAAAGACCTTTCTCTTCCTCTAGTTACTGGGTCTGTGTTCTAGGCTATTTCTACAGTAGTGGGGAGGGTGTGAGAAGCCATTCACAATTCCTCAACCAATCTTCCTCATGACCCTTAATGCTCATTGATAGGGTTTCATAGTCTGTCCCAGGTTCATACTGTCACCTCCTAGAAGCAAGGGTCACTGTGGACCTCCTATGTTGGTCATGAGCAAGGGCTTTCACCCATTTAACAGGGCATGAGGGACTTTTTGTTCCTCTATAGCCGAAGGGGAAAGAGAAGAAAGGTCAAAGTCTCAATGAACCAGAATCCTGTAACTGGAACACTGAACAAATCATGATTACTTTTCCCTTTGCACCTGACTCCAGGAGCAAATTGCAAGAAAGCCAAAAGATTTATTCAAGAGAGACTGGGCTTGTCAGGGAAGTCCTGAGATCCGAATACATTCACCCCAAATTCCCACACCTACAGCCACAGCCCCCTCTCTGTGTGAGAATCTGGGTTTTGAATGTGCCACAAAGGCTCTTGAGAACGTCACAGCAACTGGATGCAGAGCCCTTTGTGTGCTGCCCCACCAGGCAGAGAGCAGCTGGAACATTCCCGATTCTCCACCTCTGAAAAGGGGCCAAAATGACAAGTTTTCTGTGTGCGCCACAGTCTCCAGTAACTCCAGTTCCCAGCAGTGGCCTGCCCAGTGCCCTCCAGGAAGACATGGTTGCCCAGTCCCTACCAGGCTCCACACCTGAGCCTGGAGATCAAGATGCCAGGGGGCAGGTGGGGGAGGAGAGGGGAAACATAAGAGTGCAGATCTGGCCCAATCAGAAACCACTAAAGTAGAGATAATGGGAAAACCGGACGACGGCTACCCCTAAGGCCCACCTGATTCTCTCTGGCTTCTAAGAGTTTGCCTGTTGACACCAGGATCCCCCGGGACATTGCCTAGATAGTGCTGTGTGGACACCAAGGGTCTAAATCCGACGTGCGTGATATGGCTGCTGGGCCCTTCCTAGGACTGGGGGTGGGGTGGGATTAACACAGAGATAGCAAGAAAGGCAGGCTCCCAGAGAAAGGCTGACCTTTTCTCTAATCATCTCATCTTTGCACTAGTGTTGGGGTCTATGAAGACTCCTTTCTACGGCTGAATTGTCATGACATTGATGTGTGCCTAGAAGCTCTGGAAGGGAGCACCCTGGCAAGGAGATCACTGTAATAGTAGTAATAATATAATAATAGGTAAAACTTATTGAGCAATTTTAATGGACCAGGCACTGTTCTAGGCATCTTGCACATTATTCATTCACTTAATTTTTAAAACAGTTCCATGCAATTGGCACAGTCCTTATCCCCATTTTACAGATGAGGAAATTGGGGCACAGAGAGGTCTAAGAACTTGCCCAAAGCCTCAGAATAAGTGGTGAAGCTGGGGTTTCTGCTGCAGGGTTGATCTCTGAACCATTACCTGCCCTGCTTCCAGAGTAGGGAATTCTAATCCCGCCACGTACATGGTGTGGATGGGAGGACGGGGTGCGAGGGGTGGGGGTGGCTATTTGGGGGTAAGAGAGTCTTGGCTGTGGCCCTGGAGCAGCTCTGGGGAGGGGCGGGAGGTGAAGCTTGCCCGGGGGCACGCTCAGGCTGGGGCCGAGCCGAATCTGACCCCCAGGCAGGTGCAAGGGTTCTAACCACCTCACAGATTCCATGACTCAGCCCTGACTGGGAGGCACTGTTGTCTTGGTTTGTGGTTGTTTTCAGCAGGGGATAAACCCCCCCCTTTTTTTTTAAATATTTTATTTATTTATTTGACAGAGGGAGTTAGCGAGAGCAGGAACACAAGCAAGGGGAGCGGGAGAGGGAGAAGCAGGGAGCTCGATGCGAGGCTCAATCCCAGGACCCTGGGATCATGACCTGAGCCGAAGGCCCACGCTTAACGACTGAGCCACCCAGGTGCCCCAGCAGGGGAACCCTTTCTAAAAATACAGTCAATCTCTGGGAAACCCATCGGAGGCGAGAGGCTGTGCCTGAGGCAGGGGTGGAAGGCCCCAGTGGTTCCTCCCCACTCAGGCGCTTCTTGGAAATCCAGTTTGGTTCCCCAGTTCTAAGAGGTGTGCCTAGGGGTCAGGGCAGGAAGTGTGGTGACAGAGTTGGAGTGTGATGTCAGAAAGGCTCCACTGGCCACTGCTGGCTCTGAAGACGGCAAGGGCCACGAACCAAGGAATGCAGGTGGCCTCTAGAAGCTGCAGAAGCTGAGAAAACAGACTCCTCTACAACCTCCAGGAGGGAACAGAGTCTTACAGACGCGTTAATGTTAGCCCTGTAAGACCGGTGTCAGACTCCTGACCGACAGAACTTCAGATAATAAATGTATGTTGCTTTAAGAAGAAACCAAAACGGGCGCCTGGGTCGCTTAGTTGTTAAGCATTTGCCTTCGGCTCAGGTCATGATCCCGGGGTCCTGGGATAGAGCCTATGTGGGGCTCCCTGCTCGGTGAGAAGCCTGCTTCTCCCTCTCCCACTCCTCCTGCCTGTGTTTCCTCTCTCGCTGTGTCTCTCTCTATCAAATAAATAAATAAAATCTTAAAAAAAAAAGGAAAAACCAAAACACAAAAGACGTGTGGCTAGAACCTGCCAGACTTTCCCTGGGCCCCTCATGCCTGGGCTCAGTTCCTTTTTTAAAAAATATTTTATTTATTTATTTGACAGAGAGAGCACGAGCAGGGTGAGTGGTAGAGGGAGAGGGAGAAGCAGGCTCCCCGCTGAGCAAGGAGCCCGATGCGGGGCTCGATCCCAGGACCCTGGGATCATGACCTGAGCTGAAGGCAGATGCTTAACCAACTGAGCCACCCAGACGTCCCTGGGCTCAGTTCCTGACTGGTAAAGGCACACCAGCAGGCGACGCAAGAGGGGCCACCACCATGAGCTGGGTCCTCCACAGGTTCAAGGTCAGGGCTGGGGCTTTCTAAGCCTCAAGATCAAGGTCCAAATTAAACAGAAAGACAATAGAGTCCAACTTGTGGATTTTCCCATAGAAGTAAATGAACTCGGCTCTGATCACAGTCTCAGGGATGCTAGAATGGGCCTTCCTGAGAAGTAGCCCCCTCCTCAATTGATGAGGTAAAGGAGGGCCAGGCCACCTCTTGAGGATGGAAGGGGAAGTGAGGAGGTGGAGGGAGTGACAAAGAGGAGCCTGGACAGTTTGCCCTCTGAGGATACGATGAGAATGCTCAGTAAGAAAAGATGCTGTCCTAGTGTCTTATCCACCCTGAAACCTAGAAACTCCCTCTGTGTCTGTCTTTTTACTCGGCCCCTTGCCCACCGGAAGAGTCCTTGGGGATCTCGGAGGTCTTGAGCTTGCCACACGGTCCAGAGGGACACCTGAGGAACATCCCAGCGGGATTCAGAAGACAGGGAAGTGGAGAGAGCCACCATGGACCCAGAAGCTTCAGAGAAAGGGGGTGTCTTTGGGGGGCAATTCCAGCAGCCAGGAAGCCTTGGGAGGCCCTGGGAGCGGGGTCTGAGCACAGCCCGGGCCCCAGGTGGGCCACAGCCCTGTCAAGATACAAACAAGCCTCTCTGCCTGGCAAACTCATCTCAAACAAGCGCAGTGATAATGGAGGAGGAAATTCGGATCTGCCTCCACGTACCCAAACCTGATCATTAAAACAATCCCAGCTTCCCCCCAAATGAAATCCTCTTTCTGACAGGATTCTGTGCAGGATCCCTTTGCGTTTGGTTACATTTGTCTCTCATAGATTGACAGGAAACAAAGGCAGCTTCTCATTCACGCTTCCTCAAGGATCTGAGCTCACATAAATGCCATCTAATATCCAGAAACCTGGTTCAAAAATAACTCTTGGTGGCCACATGTGTTTCAGCAGGAAGGCATCCCCTCAGACCTCAACCTGGGGATGGCAGCTCCCTCCTCCATGGCCTCCGTTCGGGGGAGAACCCCACCCTGCCGTTGGCTTGAGGGGTATTTACGTCGAGGCTGAGGCTGTGTGGGCTCTGAGGAGGCCAAAGCAAGGCCAGGAGACACCCAGGCAGGCCACAGCCCCCCAGCCGGGAGGGGAGGCAGGATGGTGCGGGGGCCAGGCTGCAGGTTCAGCGCCCTGCTGAGCCTGGTTCCAGTCCCGGCTCCATCACTTATTCACTGTGGGGCCTTGGGCATGTTTCTAGGTCTCTCAGAGGCTGTTCCTCATCTTTGTAACTGTGGGCGGTGATCCTGACTGGGGGCGCCGGGTGAGGCTGAGTGAGAGACACAGTGTATAACAGGTGAGCACAGCGCCCAGCAGATAATTTCTTTTTTTTTTTTTAAAGATTTTTTTAATTTATTTATTTGAGACAGAGAGAATGAGAGACAGAAAGCACGAGACGGAGGAGGGTCAGAGGGAGAAGCAGACTCCCCGCCGAGCAGGGAGCCCGATGCGGGACTCGATCCCGGGACTCCAGGATCATGACCTGAGCCGAAGGCAGTCGCTTAACCAACTGAGCCACCCAGGCGCCCCAGCAGATAATTTCTGCTCAGTAATTGGGAGGGCTGCTTATCATCATCATCACCATTCTCGTCGTTGCGTTCCTTCTGCCCCACCTTAGCTTACTGCAGCAAGGGTTTGGCTGTGAGCTTGAATCACAGCAAATTAAGGGTAAATAGCTGTACCCCTGGGTGTGAGCCACGGGGAGGCGAGTGGCCCCTTGCTCTCTTGTCAGGGAGAACTCTGCATGCGGACATTTGGGGCTGCTCTTGGCAGATGGGAAGACAGAAGCACAGTGTGGGCGGGGTTGCTTCAAGGTCGCAGAGCAGCCGCGTGCTGGGACCCAAACAGGGTGCCTGCTGGGCTGCGGGCACAGATGACGCAGTGCCTTACCTACGGCACATGGCCCGCTGCCTCTCCCCCTCCTCGTTCCCGTGTGTGTGTGTGTGTGTGTGTGTGTGAGTGTGAGTGCAGTGGAGTGGGTGCGGCGGCCTGCTTTGGGGAAGCTGAAGCCTGGACACAGTTGCTGCCTCCCTCCCAGCCCTCCCTTTCTCCCCTTCTTGCCAAAAGGAACAGCGTCTCACTTGGTCTTTGGCATTTCTTTTCTCCCAAAGTTCAGGGTCGAAAGCCTGGTAAAACGCTCTTCCTTGCCCAGCCCCAAAGCGGCCACAGATCTCCGTGGAGGCTGAGGCTTGGGACCGTCCTAATTTAGCTCTTTCTCCAAATCCTAGACAGGTCTGAGCTAGAGAGAAAATCAATAATAAAAATGCAAACGTCTA
Organism: Mirounga angustirostris; assembly: GCF_029215605.1. Classification (NCBI taxonomy): domain Eukaryota; kingdom Metazoa; phylum Chordata; class Mammalia; order Carnivora; family Phocidae; genus Mirounga; species Mirounga angustirostris. The sequence continues at coordinate 38,308,938 of NW_026991716.1, forward strand.
ACATCTATTAAAAGCATGTATTATGAGCTTGGCGCAATTCGAAGTGCTCTGTATATTCCCATTCACAAACCTTGGGGGAGGCACTCTTATTATCCCCATTTTGCAGATGAAGAAACTGAGGTTCAGAGAGGTTAGATCCCCTGCCCGAGGTCCCACAGCTGGTGAAGGAAAGGGGCCAGGATTCAAGCCCGGGCAACCTGACTCTAGAACGCTCTGGCCACAGCCCGCACAGCAGGAGAATAATGCAGGGGTCTGGCATCTAGACCCGCCGTCTCCTGTTTTTCCAGAGACTCAAAACGGGATGCTGCCTAGAGGAAACAAATGGACCTAGGAATCAGCTCTGGGGGTCACACGGTGGCTCTTCAATGTGTTGCCTGAGGATTTCTGAGCACTTTCTCAGCCTTTGTTTCTCCACCTGTCCAGTGGGGATCATTACTCCTATGTTGCAGGAAGCCTCCCAAAATCAGAGGTAGGAGAGCAGCTGGCAGGGACAAGAGGAGGGCTGGGGTGATGGTGTGGAGCCCCAAATTTCCAGAAGCCCGCAAATGGCCGCAAGAGCACTGACCCCAGGGTCTAATCCCAGGGATTTAGAAGGGGTGGGGCTGTAGCCGAGGGATTTTGTTGCCTTGACACAGAATAACCCAGAACCCCCAAATTGACCCCCCACCTCCACCCCATGGAGATGAACATCCAATCCTTGGTCACTAAGGAGCCCCAGCTTTTCAGGGAAGCAGCAGGTGGGCCCCACAAATGTAACCCACAAATGACGTTAATGAGGCCCTTCCTTGCTAATTAACAGGTCCACATGACAGGAACCTGAAAAGGCCAGTCTGTCCCAGCAAGCCCCAGCAGGCCTGACCCAGGTACCAGAGAGAGGCCTTTGTCCAAGGGCAGAGGGGACGCTGAAGGTTGGGCTGGGCCTGAGCAGGAAGCCACAGGTAGAGGAGGGGGGAGGGGGGAGGGGCGGGGCCTTGGGGGCGGGGCCTGGAGGAGGCTGCTCCTCAGACCCGCCCCCAGCTTCCTAGTTACGGTGCGCTGCTCAGAGTTTGGTCTGCAGACCCGCCCAAGGACTTCGCCTGGGGACTCTCAGGTCCCCCTGTCCAGAACCTGCCGCGTCAGAATCTGATCTTAACAAGGCCCCAGGCGACTGGATGCCCGTCAACATTTGAGCTGCCCTGAGTCTTTTCACCTACCTGAGCCTTTTGACTCTGTTAACATATGTAGTTTTTAGGATGGTGCCTGGGTCAGTAAATAACTGATAATAATAATGATAATATTATTGTTACTGTTTCTAATGTACTGGCTGGGAGAGAAGGGGCACCCCGGAGCTGGTCTGCTGTGGTCAAGGAAGAGCCTGGCCCTGGAGTTGAACCACAGGGACGAGAGGAGCTTGGATAATGGGCGTGTATGTGTGCACTGACCGGCTGGCAAACTGCAGGGCACCTCCAGGGGACAGGAGTAAACAACAGTCTCCTTCACACCCCTGCAAGGCCCAGGTCAGCTTTCGGGAGGCTGGTGCCAGCCTGCCCCAGGCAGGGAATGTACGCTCAGCTCCAGGGGTTCACGGCTTCCTACCTTTCAGTCTGGCCTGAAACACAAGGTCAGGGGCCCCCGGGAGCGGGGAGGCCAGAACCAACAGCCAACCCTAGGGAGCATGGGGGTTCCCTGGCCAGGAGCTGGCTACAGTTCCTGCACATTTATATAGACCTGCAGGAAGTCCTAGCCCAGTGATTCTGAGTGGGACCCCAGGAATCTGTGTTTGTAATAAATGTCCTATGTGGTTGTGACAAAAGCAATTTACATTTGGAGGAACAAGGCAAGAAATAGAGGACGACCCATTGCTGGGGTGGGGTGGAGTGGCGCGGGGGATAAAGAAGGTGGGCTGATTCATCCAAGAAGTAAGGGAGGAGTCCAGAAGGACAGACAGCCTTGTTTCTGGCTGCAGCACCCTGTCCCTGATCAAGGAATTTGCGAAGATCCACATCTCTGCTTTCTCAAGCATTTCGAAAACAATCGTGTGGCCTTTTAAGACCCCTCCGTGGGCTGGTGGAGGGAGGCACGAGGCTTCATTAGGATTGCATTTGCATTAAGTGAAGCTCTCCTAATAGTCATTAGAATATATGTCAAGGAACTTGTTTAAAGGAAAATATAGCCGTCACCACCTTCACATGACTAAGTTTGCATTTTACCCACTGCACCCAGCCTACCCTTATGCAAACAGATTTTTACATGGCTGTAGCACAGAGCCACCAGTTACCCCTTAATTCCCGTACACACCTCCGCATTGATTTTCCCCGCTCCGTTCCTCCGCCTGTTCTCTAGGGCCTAATACCACCAGCATCTCAGAGAAGGTTACGGACTCAGGGACCCTATGGAATACTAATCTCAACCTTTTTGAGACCTTAAGATGGCCTCAGCTTCCTCTGGTCTACAGAAGTGTTAGGAAGAGATGCTGAAGCAGGCAAGGGCAGGAAATGCTCAGAGTCGAAATGACCTGAACATAATAAATCATAGTCATCCTTTTTTTTTTCTGTAAAGGCCCAGCTAGTAAATATTTTGGGCTTTGTGAACCATACGGTCTCTGTCGCGGCTTGCAACAATGCCCCTGTAGCGTGCAGGCAGCCACAGACAGTATGTAAATGATGGGCATGACTGGCTGTTTTAATAAAACTTTATTTGTGAAAACAGGCCAGGGGCCAGATTTGAGCCAGGGCCATAATTTGCCAATTCTTGCTTTTAGGGCTTTTCAAGAGTCTTCAAACCACTGCCATGTACAAACCTCAAGCAGCCGTTCTGTAGACCATCTAGACACCATCCCCATTTCACAGAAGAAAAAAACAAGGCCCAGGGAGTGGCTAGCCTTCACTTTATAGACAGAGGCAGGTCTGGTATCTCCATCCCATCACAGAATCTCCAACTCTGGTCCCTCCTGTCCCAACTCCAAGCACATGTCCTGTTCAGCAGGGAAGAGGCGCTGGGTCACACCCACTGGCACCCTGGGGAACACCCCGGAAATACTGGGAGCCATCCTGCTGGGTGCATATTGTTTTCCACCCCTCCATGTGCAGGGTGCAACCAGGCTGAGTCAGCTGGAGGCCCAGCCCTGCCCTGGGAATGGGAGGAACTGCCCCCCTGGGCTTCAGCCCTGCCCAGGCTGGTGAAGGCTGCCGCTGGCCGGAGGTGACAGGGCATGATGCCTCCGCTTCCCTCACCAGAGGGACCGATTAGTGCAGGCAAAAATACAGAGAAGGGTCTAAAGCATTTCTGAGGTCTCCCCTTAGGAAAGGAGTGTGTGCGTGTGTGTGTTGGGGGAGGGGTGGCAGGAAACGTGTCCTCCAACAGGTGCCCCTCAAGTCATAGTCACCCTTGAATCACCTCCCACTAAGTTAATTCAGCAAGCTGGCTAAGAGTGTGGTCTCTGGAGCCTGGCTTCGGGGTTCAAATATCGGCTCTGCCTCATGAGGGAAGTTTTGGGGTAACAGAAGGGTTCTCAAACCAAATTGTGGTGATGGTTGCACAACTCAGTAAGTCTCCTAATAATCATTGAATCGTATACTTAAGAAAACCCTGGCGCGGCCATGTAAAGCTGTGTGATCTTGGGCGTGTTACTTAACCTCCTTGTGCCTCAGTCTCCCCATCTGACAAACAAGAATTATAGTACCCGCATCACTGACTACATGGTGATTGCTAGATGAGGGTCCAATGAGTCAACAACATAGGGACTTTAGAATGGTACCTTGCACCTGACAAGGGGTCAGTAAGTGTTTGCTACACAGGCGAGGAAAGGTGTTCGGGTCTCACAGAGTTGTTATACTTGGCAGAACACAGGTATTAGTAAGTTCCTAAACTGTGACTCCAAACTGTTCTGCCCCTCCTAGGCTTTGCTCCTGCTGTTTGCTCTACATAATGCTGGATGCCCTTCCTTCTCAGCTCAAACCCTAGTTCCAAGCTGAGGTCATCTCTCTTCTCTGCTCCTTATGCACTTCATTTTTTAAGGATTTTTATTTATTTATGAGAGAGAGAGAGAGAGAAAGAGCGGTGGGGAGGGGCAGAGGGGGAGAGAGAGAGAGAGAGAGAGAAGCAGACTCCCTGCTGAGCAGGAATCCCCATGCGGGGCTCCATCTCAGGACCCAGAGATCATGACTTGAGCCGAAGGCAGACGCTTAACCGACTGAGCCACCCAGGCGCCCCTTATGCACTTCATTTTTTATCACAAAGGCTCAGAATGGTCTAATCGGCATATGGTTAGCTCTGTTCACCCACTGGTCTGAGATCTTTGGGCCAGGAAGAGGTGATACCTTGTTTGTCCTGCTCCTGTCCAGGTGCCTCGTGTCCCCACTATGACAACCCGGGTGCTGAACTGAATCCAACAGCAGGGGCTGAGGCTTTACCACCCTCTTGTGGGCCGTGGTACAGTGGCCATAAAGGTCAGGGAAGACAGTGGGGTGACAATGAAGGCAGGTGAGCGAAAGCTGTGCAGGGTGATTGTCTTTGGGCCCAGAGCTTCAACTCACACACAAGAAGTGAACTCCTGTCCTCATCGCACTGGTTTCCCCTGTTATAGAGGGTACAAATTGCACAAAGATGCAGTGACCAGATGACCCACAGCCAGAGCGCCAGGGCCGGGCTGGCTTGGTGATTCCAGACACGTGCAGAGGCATACCACCCTGACTCAAGGGGCCAGGGGCAGCTGCCCGTCGGGAGGGGCTTCCCTGGCCTCCACTGTCCCATCTTGGTCTCCTGGGGCTGAGCCCATAGACGACCCGGGCCCCAGGCTCAGCTTGCAGCGACTGGTAATCTCGCCAGCAGTGGCTTCTGTCGATTTTTCCTGGGCCTCCCCTGTGCAGAGAGCCAAGCGTGTCAGCACCCAGATAGGAAGAGAGGGGGGCAGAAGGGGGTGCCCTGGTCCTCGGCAGGGGGGAACAAGCCCCAGGAAGCCTTTCTGACAACAGTAACTCAGACATAAGTTTCACCGGGGAGGGAAAATAATCACCTCGGACGAGCGGCCGGGGTCAGCGGCGAGCGGCAGGGGCCTCCCTCCTCACCCGCACCTCTGCCCGGTCGGCCCTTTCCCGGGACAGCCGAGCCGGGCCGCCTCCCCTTCCCGGCCGCGCCTCCGCGCCCCGGCGGGCAGGTTGCAACGTGTTCCTTCCCGGCCGCGCCTCCCGCGCCTCCCGCGCTCCCCGCCGCCCCCCGGGCCCGCCACCCCGCGCGCGCGCTTACCGAAGTCCCGGCTCCCCTCCTCCGGGGCCTCCTGGGTGAAAATCCAGGGGGGGTTGGTGGCGTAGAGGGAGGTGCTGGGCGGGTTGGCGTGCTTCTTGCCGAAGAGTTTGCTGAACGTGCCCTGCACCGTCTGGTTCTTTTTCATGCTGCCGCCGGCCGCGCGGCACCCGGGGAGGGACCTCCCCTCCCTCGGCCTTGCCCTGCCCCGGACCCAACTCGGCACCGGCTCCCCGGAGGCCCCTAACAGGCCATGCCCCCTCGCCGCCCGGCTCCCCGCCCGCGCGCACCGGCGACAGGTGCTGCGGGCGCCGCCGCTCGCCTGGAAATGCGAGCCACCTGGCCAGGTAAGAGGCTGCCGCCCGGCCCCGCCCCGCGCCGCGCCGCCGCCCGACTCCCCCGGCCGCATTCCTGCCCGCCTCCCTCGACAACAGGCCATTGTTGGCACGGCCCGGTGGGCTGGGGACCTCGCCCAGCCCACGCCCAGCCTGGGAGACGAGCGGCCGGCCTCCCCGAGGTCCCCTCCTGGCCCTCCTCCTCCAGCCCTTTCCTCCCTGGGCGAGGCAGGAGGCGGGCTAGTCCCCTACGTCTAAGGGGGTTCATGACCAGGTCAGTATGGGCGCTTCGGAAACGACTCTGGGGCCCGACACTGGGCGCAGTGGCTGGCCAAAGCGGGCACGTTGCAGGGTTCTGCGGGCCCTCAAAAATGTGGCCCGCGAGCCTTCAGGGGATTATAAGGAAGTGCCCATCAGAAAAAATAAAATAAAGGAGGAAAAGCAATGAAGGAGGATCCCTATCTGACGATAGAGGTGGAAAATAGCCACAGTGGCCGAGCTCCAAAGAGAATGCAGGACGACTAAATCTTGGCAATTTTTTGTACATCAAATTCCCTTTTCTGGGAAGTGAAGTGGATATAATTTTTAGAAACTCAAGGTGAGGGGCGCCTGGGTGGCTCAGTCGGTTAAGCCACTGCCTTCGGCTCAGGTCTTGATCCTGGAGTCCCGGGATGGAGTCCCACATCGGGCTCCCTGCTCGGCGGGAAGTCTGCTTCTCCCTCTGACCCTCCCCCCTCTCATGTGCTCTGTCTCTCATTCTCTCTGTCTCAAATAAATAAATAAAATCTTAAAAAAAAAAAAAAAGAAAAGGTGGGTTAAGTAAATGTAATTTTTTAAAAAGTCAGGGTGGGTCGAGCCCACTTAGGGTTCGGTTTCCTCCCCCAGAGAGAGGAGCTGTGGCCCTTTACGGTGCTCTGGAGGACAGTGGTAGCTGGGGAGGACAGTCATAGCTAGGGAGGGGGAGGACAGTCATAGCTGGGGAGACCAGTCGGAGCTGGGGAGCTGGGGAGGACAGTCAGACCTGGGGAGCTGGGGAGGACAGTCGGAGCTAGGCTGTGCCATGGCCGCAGCCCTGGGGGGGTCCTGGGAGTTGATGACTGGGAGACTGCGTGCAAGGTGCTGAGAGTAGGGGATGAGCCAGGCCCAGGGGTTGGATTCCGGTGCTTCCTGGCAGCGGGTGTGGACGGCTGGGTGGGGATGACCAGTCACAGAGCCTGTACCCCCCCCAGCGCCCCCAGACAGTTGCAGTTGTCCAGCAATTTGTGTCAAAGGTGGTTCCCCCTTAACTTTTCATTCTGAAAAATTTGGCAGACTCGTAAAATGACCACCTGTGCACGTTTCTCCTGGATTGTCAACATATCACCGCATTTGCACACAAGCCCTCTCTCTACACACACACACACACACACACACACACACACACTTTATGTTTTCATTTTCATTTTGCTGAAGGTGGAAACGTGTAGATATCCGGGCCCATCTCCCCATGCATACCCATACTTCAATATCCCTTGCCTAAGAATCAGGACATTTTTCGAAGTGACTGCAATAGTTATCACACTGAAGTATTAAACATTTCCCCGTTATCCCCTAAATGCCAGTTTTGTTTATTTTTTTCCCAATCCACAATCCAGTCAAGAGTCACACATTGCATTTGCTTGTCATGTGCCTTTAAACTCTGATTTAGTACCATCCCCTGGTTTTGTTTTTCATGACTGTGACATTTTTTCAAAGTCCCCTTTACTTGCTCCAGATGAGTTGGGCTTTTAGGGCTTGTGGCTATGAGGTCATTGTTTTCCCAGCAGGAAGGAAGAGACTGAGGAACAGATGGGCTTGGGGTGGGGGGAGGGAGGGACAGGAGCATCTTTAGAAACACTTGTGTTCCCCAAATGTTTTTGGTTGGAGACACGCCTGTGGTCAACCCTGTCTCACCCCACCCACTACCGTGGCAGTCCTGAGACCCACTGCTGTTCATTCAAGGAGGAGTTATGGGGGCTCTCCCAGCTGTCTGGTTCTGACTGAGGGTTTGGGGGTACATGGGAATATAAGAGAATTAGAGAAGCCTTATTTCTACCATGGAGGATCTTGAGGCCTCATCAGGGAGATGAGGCTTACATGATCCAAGGTAGTAGACCATGATGACTTAAGTTCAGAACAATGATTGGTGTCACTCATACACATAGCAGGAATTCAGAGGACGAGAAGTCAGCACGGGCTGGAGAAGTCCAGGAAGACTTCTTGGAAGAATTGAGACTTGAGCTGGCCCGTGAAAGATGACAAGGATGTTAATAGGGAAGGGAAGGACACACATACCCATACGCACACATACCCATACCATCCATCCCTCCATCCTCCTATCTCCGCATCATGGTTCCTCCCACCGTCCACACAGGGAGAGCACAAGGGAAACCCAGATGCCCCAGCCTGCCCTGGACATCATCATACACTGCCCAAGTGCTCCAGACACTCAGGCATGAGTAGAGGCTTCTTTCTTGGAGACCTTGGAGCCATGAAGTTCTCCCACCTAGGGTAGCTCCTGGGCTCTTCTACCCTGAACCAGCCCCAGCAGAGCTACCAGGGAGTGGCTGCATTCATATGCAGCCCTCCACGACAGACCCGGTATTCTAGAGAACTGCTCTGTGGCAGCTGTGGGCTGTCAAGGGTCCTGAGAAGTCAAGACACGGCATCAAAGTTCAAGTTGCTGTAGTCTATCTGGGGAGACGGAGAGAGACACATGGAAAGAGGAAGAGGGGAAGTAGAGGAGGAGGAGGAGACTAAGGGGGCAGAGGTTCAGATCAGCAGCATCTGATCTGCTCCCCAGTGGCTGAAGCATCTGGGGAGGGCATGCAGGAGGCGTGAGGGACTCAGCAGGAGCTCAGCGTGGTGGAAGCTGGGAACTGGGGGATGAGAGGCAGGTCACGGCAAGGTTGGCCAGGGTATCATTGGCTTAAAAAGACCAGTTGGTAAGATTGGAAGCCACCTAAATTGTCCATTTGGAGATGACTAGTTAAGTAAATTATGGCACGTCAACACAATGGAATAATGCAACTCTAAAGAAGAATGAGTCAGCCGACTGTGTCCAGTTATCTCTGAGATAAACTGATAAACTGTTGACAAAATGGTGTGTATAGTTTGCTACTATTTGGGGCAAGATAAGTATGATCTTATTGTTTATATTGGCACAGAAAAACTTTGGATACATAAGAAACTAATAGAAGTGGTTACTGGGGGTGGAGATGGGGGGAAATGGGCAGTTGGGGGATAGAAGTGGGAGGGAGAATTTTGACCGCCTTTTTATACTTTTTCATTTTCTAACCATGTAAATGTATTTGCTGTTCAAAAATAGAAAGTGTGAGGGGCGCCTGGGTGGCTCAGTCGTTAAGCGTCTGCCTTCGGCTCAGGTCATGATCCCCGGGTCCTGAGATCGAGCCCCGCATCGGGCTCCCTGCTCAGCAGGGAGTCTGCTTCTCCCTCTCCCTTTGCCCCTCCCCCGGCTTGTGCTCTTGATCACTCACTCTCTTTCTCAAAGAAATAAATAAAATCTTAAAAAAATAAAAACAAAGAAGAATAAAAAAATTAAAGAAAAATAAGTAGGCAGGAGAGTCTAGAAGTATGGTCCATGAGCAAGCAGCATCTGTATCACCTGGGATCTTACTAGAACTGTAGAAATCTACTAGAACTGGAGAAACCCCATCCCAGACATTGGGCAACCTCTCTGGGCCTCAGTTTGTCTGTTAAACAGGCTATTAATTTAAGGTTGTTATGAGATGCAGTGAGCTGATGGATGAAGGTACCCAGCAGAGGATCTATGTTTTAACAAGGTCCCCAGGTGACTCAGGAGCATGTTAAGGTTTGAGGAGCTCTGGCCTAGAATCAGTGGTTACCAGGAGCAGGCGCTGGTGACTGGTAACAGCTGTGGGGTTTTGTTTATTTGTTTGTTTTTTAAGTAATCTCAACACCCAACATGGGGCTCGACTCATGACCCAGAGATCAAGAGTCGCCCACTCCACAGCCAGGCTCCCCAACAGCTATGTTTTGAGGATGCTCATCTAGCAGCAGGATGAAGGACGATGGGAAGAAGAAAGTGGAGGCTAAGGGGAGCTGCTCAATTGGTCAGTTAATTGGCTAATGAGTGAGTTAATACAAGCAGGAGGGGAGTGGGGGCAGGACTTGTATGCCGGTGGTAGAAACACAGCAAAGTTTTTAGTCTATGGGACATTTCTTAGGAAGAAAGGGCGGTCTTGATGGACAGTTTGCATATAGGGGAAGTAAAAAATGCTCTGAGCTGGTTACCTCATCTTTTTAAAAAAGATTTTATTTAGGGGCGCCTGGGTGGCTCAGTCGTTAAGCGTCTGCCTTCGGCTCAGGTCATGATCCCAGGGTCCTGGGATCGAGCTCCACATCGGGCTCCCTGCTCAGTGGGGAGTCTGCTTCTCCCTCTCCCACTCCCCCTGCTTGTGTTCCCTCTCTCGCTGTGACTCTCTCTGTCAAATAAATAAATAAAATCTTAAAAAAAAAAGATTTTATTTATTTGAGATAGAGAAGGAGAGCGCGAGCACAAGCAGGGTGAAGGGGAGAAGGAGAAGCAGGGTCTCCACTGAGCAGGTTGCCCAACACAGGGCTCGATCCCAGGACCCTAAGATCATGACCTGAGCCAAAGGCAGACGCTTAACCGACTGAGCCACCCAGACGCCCCTGGTTTCCTCATCTGTAGCATGGGAGTAATAGTGCCCCTCCTAGGACTGTCAGGAAGATTCAGTAAGATCGTGGGTGTGCAATACAGCACAGGGCCTGGTGCCCAGGGGCGCTCCTGAAGTGTTTGTTCGTTTCTGTGCCCTGCTGGCCCCCTGCTTTCTGCGTGCGTTCGGGCCACAAATGGAGGAAGAGAGAGAATTGCTGTGATCTTGAACACCAGAAGCCTGGCAGGCTGCCGAGTCTGACCATCAGGGTTCTTTTTGCCCTTTCCCCACCCATTTCACCCGGATTGCAGTCCCACGTTGGCGGGGTCTGGTCGGGGGGCAGTCTGCGGAAGGCCTGGGTTCAACGGTGGGTACTCCCTCTCCATCAGTCCTGCCTGGCGGCCCGGGCAGCTTTGGGGGCTGAGTCCCCGGGGACAGGGTCCCACTCTGTGCCCGGTACTGCTGTGACAGGGTCCCCCCCTCCTGCTCATAACAACACCTCAACCTGCTCCCCCAGTAAAAGAAAAACAGGCTCTCCTCAAAACAGCCAAAGCCCGATCCTGTAATTAAATCTTGGCTCCACAATGACTTAGGAACCTCCAAGAGCCGACTCTCCCGGCCACTTCCGGACTGTGGGATGAGATTGGGGCCCAGAAGCTGTGCTCTTCCCAGAGACCCAGCCAGGACTCTGTCTGGGTTGTGGCTTTCCCTACATCCAACAAAGACACGCACTCCAGGCTGGGAGAGTGCACTCGGAGCCGGGGATGTGCGGGCTGAGGTCCCCTGCACCCCCAGCCAGGTGTCTGCAGGGGCAAAGGTCACCGCTCCCAAGTCCCGCATGCTACTGAGCTACAGATCCTCTTGTTCCAGGCTGGAGACACCTTATGCTGGACCAGCTCCTGAAACTGTTCCCTTCTGCCTGCAGGGGAGGGTGGGCTCCAATCCCCTGACCTTGGCATTCCTCTGGACTGGGCACAAGCCAGGAGATGAGATCAGGCTAAGATGAAGTCGGGGGGAGTGGGGATGGACTCCCACATCCTGAGAGGGGGCTCAGAGAAAGTCGTTACCCGTTTCCCCGAGAGTGTGGAGATCCAAGTCCAGCCCTAGGGGGTGGTATGTTGCGGGGTGCTGGGGAGAGACTCATTTCCCTTGGGAACCATGGGCCCTGCCGAGAGGACCGTGCCAGAGTGGGAAGGATCCGTGCTGGGGAATAGGTTTGAATCCTGACTCTCCTGTTTAGCCAGGGTGTGGCCACGGCTGAGCTCCCATATCTCTGAGTGTCAGTTTGTTCATCTGTCAAACAGGGGCTATTAATGTCAGGTTATTATGAGATTCAACAAGATAGTGGGTTCAGGTATCTGGGAGGCTGACTTACCATAGGTACTTAGCAGCCGCATGCTCCCTACCCTGACTCTGGGCACAGAGGGGCTAACCAGAGAACAGCAAAGGCAGAACAGAGGCCCTGCCAGGCTGGAAGAGGACAGTGACAATTCAACAAAAGAACCTCAAGAAGGAAAATTCCACTGGAGCACAGGAGATGGGGTGGGGCAGGTGTCTGCAAGATCACCTTGAAGGCCAGGCAAAAACATCCCATTGTAAAACACAACCCCACGATCTGAAATAATGTGTGTGTGCGTGCACATGCATGTGTTAAAAAAAAAGTTGCTGGGGCGCCTGGGTGGCTCAGTCGTTAAGCGTCTGCCTTCGGCTCAGGTCATGATCCCAGGGTCCTGGGATCGAGCCCCGCATCGGGCTCCCTGCTCATCAGAAAGCCTGCTTCTCCCTCTCCCACTCCCCCTGCTTGTGTTCCCTCTCTCGCTGTGTCTCTCTCTGTCAAAAAATAAATAAAATCTTAAAAAAAAAAAAAAGTTGCTAAGTACAAAAAGCAATCCATGTAGATTATGACCATAGATATAGAAAGTGAATTTGCAAATGTCCAGGGACTAGAAGGGAGCGGAACCATGGAGAAGATTCAGCTGGAATGCCAGGACTACATGTGGGTTTTTGTTTTGTTTTGTTTTGTTTACTTTTTGGTACTGTGCTCCGCTGGTAGGTCATTTGTTTTAACTGAAAATTCCATAGATAATAAAGAACATAATTTAATATGGAAAGCATTTTCTTTTAAAGAGTCCTAGAGGGGAGAACCTGGAGATTCCTATTTTAGAGCCACTTCCGCCACTAACCTTTTGTGAGACCATGGAGCTATCCTGAGCCTCAGTCTCTCTGTCTGTACAATGGGAGGATGGGATCCGGTACTCAGGGGTGGTTTCACATGCAGTTAAAATGCTCGTTGGCTGGCAGAGTCGGGGCAGAACAACAAATAAGGCTGTCTGGCACCTCCAGTGTGACAAGGTTACTCTGGCTCCGAGGAGAGAGTGAGAAAGGGCATTTAGTAAGCATTTCCCGGGCACACCAGGACCTGGGCCTGGGCTGCAGGAGCTTCAAAAACATTCCAGATCAGTTCATACCTCCAGGAGTCAGCACAGCCCCACATACTTCTCACGGGCTCTGCAGACCAACCCTTGAGCTGGGACTTGGAGCCCTGGGTGCTTTTCTCTGAGAGCTCACTTGGGTCCCGCTTACCTCCAGCTCTCCCTGAGGTCTGGAAGCCACTGAGCATCTCTTCTGTGTCAGGCATGGGGCCGAGTGGATTGCACTGTTAACCCACTACCATCATCAGCGCCACAGGGGATGGGACAATACACTCATTTTGTTGATGGAGAAAAGACTTTAAGTGATGTTTACTCCTAGTCTATGACCAATCAATTCTGCTCTTAGGAATATGCCCCAGAGTAGCCACCCAGGTCCACAGAGGGCCAAGGATGTGATCGCATTGTGGTGTTGTCTGCGGGGATGGGGAGTGGGAGACCCCTGGGGGTCCTGGGGGAGAGCAGAGACATAAAACATGCATTGCGTGGGCTACATCTCGGTGGGAAGTGAGGAACCAGATGCTGGATCTTAAAAACAGTAGGGAGCCATCCAAGGTAAACAGAATGAGATCTAAAACACACCATGCCACTTATGTAAATGAAAATAACCTGCACTCAAAACAATAATACATATATTTTGTAAGAATATATGAACAAGAAGATGCTTATTAAGTACATTAGGATGGTTGCCTCTGGCCGAGGCGGGTGGGGAATGTGGTTAGAACCTAGAGATGAAGGGGGACAATTAATGTGAGAGAGGAGGCCTCTGGAGACCAGGGATGATAACGCACCATGAACAAGGCGTATGAATAACTCAGCCCTCTGTACTTGAAGTCCAACAAAGGAAAAACAAGGAAGGATCAGAGAGGTTAAGTAATTTGTCCAAATCACACAGCAGGCAAGGAGGGGTGGAAAGAATGTCCAAATAACCAGGCCTACGTAGAGGAAAGCAGTGGGAGAACACTCAGGCAGCAGGGAGGCGGGGGGTGGGCGGCTGTGTGTGGCAAGATGTGTGGGTGCTGGGTGAGTTTCCTGTGCTCCAGGTCAGCCATGGACTTCACCAGCACTCCCCATCTTCTCAAGTGCCCACTGAGGAGTACAGGTCAGTCCTTACCCTCCAGGAAGTTTGATGATGAATAAAATGAGATGATGCTTGGAGTGTGGCAGAGAAGTCAGAGAAAGGTGGTTTTCCAGGAGACAAGAGTGAATCGGTGTGGTCTGGGGTTTAGAAATAATAATAATTCCCCGCACCTACCTTGCAGCAGGCACTGCTCTAAGCTCACGTGGAGGTGGTTGGGGGGTGCACAACAAGCCTTCTAGGTGGATTCTATTATCAGCTTCACTTTGCAGATCAGGCAGAGACAGGCTAAGTGATTCAGGCAAGTCACATAGCTGAGCAATAGCACGTGCTGGGATTTGAACCCAGGCAGAGTGGGTCCAGAGGCCATGATTTTTTTTTTTTTTAAGATTTATTTATTTATTTGAGAGAGGACGGGCAGAGGGAGAAGGAGAAGAGACTTCCCCCTGAGCATGGAGCCCGATTCGGGGCTCGATCTCACCGCCCTGAGATCGTGAAGTGAGTGGAAGCCAGCCTGGGCCGGGGACACTCCTCGCAGGGTCCAGGCCTATGTTCAGTCGTGGGGGAGACGCCCCTATCTGAAGTCCTCAGGATGAGATTCAATTCACCTTCCTTCAAATGTCCAAGATGGAGAGACCAGACATCCTCATTGTGCACATACAGAAACTGAGGCCCAGAGAGGCCATGGGACTCATTTCAGGCCACCCAGCATCCAGCCCAGCACCCCCCCTTGGGCTGAGACAAGGTGTAGAGTGTGCTACGCTGTGGAGCCCTGCTCCCCCGAAACCCTGCCTGCCTCCTGGGCTCCTTCCTGACGGCTGCCTCCGGCCCTGGGCTGGGAGCCAGGCCACTTTCCCCAGAGCCACCGAGCCAGCCACACCATCCAGAACACCATGTTCCCACCTTCCCACCCTCTCTCAAGCAAGCTATCATTGCCCCAGAGCCTTGGAAATCCCTGATCAGAGGCTCCGAGAGGGTAAGCCCTGTTGCCACTCCTCCTGCTCCCTCTTCCCCGCCCGCCTCCCCTCCTGGGCCCTCCCAGCCTCTCAGAAATTAGGGGTCATTACCATCAGGGTGTGAGATCTGAACAGTGCACATGTCATCAACACCCCAGCTCCTGATCTGCCATAGGGCCCCAAAGTCCACCCCGTAACTAGCAGTCAGTGCTGACATAGTACCAGGAAGGAAACCAGTCCTGGGCCCAGCCCAAGCCAGTGTGGCAAAAGGCAGGAAGTTGCTGGCTTGTCCTATCTCCCTCCCCTCTCGCCCCAGGGAGAAGCCCAGGCCCCTTCCTTCATGTGGGATTTCAGACACGTTCCTGGAAGGTGCCTCCCGAGTCTGGTGTTGGGAGGGTCTGGTGTTCGAAGACGGGGACAGAATGGCCCATTCAGCCGCCTACCCATCAATCCAGTTACCTGCCCGCACATCATAATAGCTCATAGTTACTGAGTGCTTACTCTGTGCCAGGCACCATCCTGAGTGCTCTGCCCATCCCTAGTAGGTAGAGACCTGTAGTCCTCCCATTTTCCAGATGAACGAACAGAACTACGAACAGAGAAAGTCAACTACTTGCCCAAGGTCAACAACAGGAAAATGGTAGAGCCAGATTCAAGCTCAAGGAGCCTGACTCTTGGGCCTCTGCTATCCCATCCTCTACAGCACAACCATCCACCCATGTAGCCATTTACTGACCACCTGTCTATCCTTTTATCCGCGGCCACCCTGCTCAGCCACCTGTCTACGGAATAGCACACGCAAAGGCTTGGGGTGGGAAGAGCAGGGCATGTTTAAGAAATTAGCTACTGCATAGAGTGAGGGGCAACATAGCAAGAGATGAGGCTCAAGAGGTGAGCAGGGCTCAAATCAGGGGCGTCTGCCCATCCACCATCTATCTACCTATCAACACTCATCCTCCTGCCCATCCACTCTCTCACTCCTCTGTCTGTCCAGGCATCCATCCACCCCTCCCCGCCTCCCTCCAGCCATCATCTCGGTAATTTGGAAGGCAGAGAGAGAGAGAGGGAGACCGAAAGAGAAGGGAGAGTTGGCTGGGTGCATTTCCTCCCTGCCAGTAATTTCTTATGACCTGTTGGGGGCCTGGGGGAAACATTGGGATTTCTAGAGGTACCTGAATAACTGGGAGAATTTCCTCCTCTCTCTGTTCACCTCAGGACCCACAATTCACAGGTCCTGAGAGATTGTGGGAAGAGAGCATTGCAGAGTGGGTCAGGGCAAGGTGAAAAGACCCTTCCAGGCCTCGAAACTTCAGCCCCCAGCCCTGCCCCTGTGTCTCCTTAGGAAGACAGAAGGAATTGTGCTGTCAAAGAGGTGTGACAATGCCCCTGCCTATGCAAATTTGCCCTCCCCACCCCTGGGCACTCCTAGTATTTCCCAAGGGTCCCTGGGTGACTCTGGAGCCCCCGACCACCAGAAATCCATCTCACCAACAAGAAAGGCCCTGGTCAAGGATGTGCCAGGTGGGATGACATCACAGGGCTGCCCAAGGGCATTAGGAAGTTTGACTGACAGGAGAGCGTATGAAGACCCCAGCCTGGCCCACCCGTGTGGCTGAGAGCTGGGAGCCTCCTTTGTAACAAGTAGCAGTGATAGCCGAAGTTTACTGAGCGCTCAAGAGGTCTAGGCACTTTATGTTGAATGTCTCATGAAATCTTCATGGTAACCCTATGAGGCAGATACTTTAGTTGTTCCCACTTTATAGGTGGGAAAACTGAGGCACAGAGTATTATAAAGTCCCAGAGGATCGGCTACCCAGTGTGAGCGGTGAAGTTGGAATTTGAACCCCAAGCCGCCGTGCTAGACAGCCTCACGAGGACGCTAAGGCCCAGGCTGGGCCTCCTCATAGGCTCCCTTCCCAGCCCCTCTGCCCCACAGCAGACCAACCTGCTCTCGCAAAGATGAGCGTGTTCGAAACCTCCAGGTTAACTGCGGGAGGAGACCGATCATAATTACTATTTGCATTATGCTCCCACAGTTCCCACACTCACTGCTCCCCCACAGCATGCTGGTGAAGGAGAGAGCCTTATTATCCTCATGTTGCCAACAAGGCAACCGAAGCTCAAGGAGGTTTGGAGACTCGCCCAAGGTTGCCTGACCTATAAGGGCAGAGTGAGGCCCCGAGTTCAGACCTTCGCACTCCAGAGCCCAGGCACATTCCACAGGATCAGGTGCCCTGGGAGGCCTCACCCGCTGTCTCACCCAGTGCCATTTGCATTTCAAGAGGGCACCAGGCCTCCCCCCCATGAGTGAGGTGCTAATGGTGGAAACATCAGGCTCAGGCTAGCCTAGCAGATGTGCCAGGGGCCTGAAGTATTTGAGAGGATAGTGTCTTCCCAGACCTGCAGAAATACCCCATATGAGGTCTTCAGGTCTTACTCAGAAAGCCCCACTCTTTTTTTTTTTTTTTTAAGATTTTATTTATTTATTTGAGAGAGAGAATGAGAGACAGAGAGCATGAGAGGGAGGAGGGTCAGAGGGAGAAGCAGACTCCCTGCCGAGCAGGGAGCCCGATGCGGGACTCGATCGGGGACTCCAGGATCATGACCTGAGCTGAAGGCAGTCGCTTAAGCAACTGAGCCACCCAGGCGCCCTGAAAGCCCCACTCTTGACTCACCCTCTTCCCCATTGTAAATCCTGGTAGAAGGGACACACACAGAGATGTGGGTATATAAAAGGCCTTGGTAGGGTCTGCCTCTGGGGATGGGGCTCAGCGAGGGAGAGGTCTATTCAGCTTCCTTCTTTTGACTCCAACTGGAAATGCAAATAAACATAGGGTAGTGGGAGGGGAGGGCCTGGTGAGACCCTCTACTTGACCTCTAGACTTCCTTGCCTCCTGGAATGGGAGGCTTTTTTTTTTTTTTTTTAAAGATTTTATTTATTTCTTTGACAGAGAGAGACACAGCGAAAGAGGGAACCCAAGCAGGGGGAGAGGGAGAGGGAGAAGCAGACTCCCAGCTGAGCAGGGAGCCCGATGTGGGGCTCGATCCCAGGACCCTGGGATCATGACCTGAGCCGAAGGCAGACGCTTAACGACTGCGCCACCCAGGCGCTGGAATGGGAGGCTTAAGTGCGGGCTGAGGGAAGCAGGTGGGGAGTTAGGGGTCTTCCTCAAAGCTCTCAAGCAGGCTCCTCAGCCTTGGCAGTGCTGCCGTTGGTGCCGATATTCTGTATTGGGGGGCTGTGCTGGCACTTTAGGATATTGAGTGGCACCCCCGGCCTCTCCCCACTGGGTGCCAGGAGCATCCCCCCTGTGACAAGCAAAAATGTCTCCAGCCATGGCCAAATGTTTTCCCGGGGAGAAAAACAGTCCCGGTTGTGAATCACTTCTCTAAAGTCACACGCATATGCATCC
The DNA here is from genome assembly GCF_029215605.1 of Mirounga angustirostris. Lineage (NCBI taxonomy): Eukaryota > Metazoa > Chordata > Mammalia > Carnivora > Phocidae > Mirounga > Mirounga angustirostris. Next base: position 38,327,048 of record NW_026991716.1, read on the forward strand.
TCCCCACCCCCCCCTGCTCCCCGCCCCCCACCCCCCCTGCTCCCCGCCCCCCACCCAGTGCACTGACAGGAGAACCCGAGGGGATGGGAGGAGAAGGTTAAATGAAACCAGATGTTAACCAGGAAAGTATGCGTTCTGGCCCCACCCTCCCCCCAGAGCTGGCCAGTGCTGGGCCCTGGGCCGGTGATGGGGTGTTCTCAGCCCTCTGAGGTTAGTCACCTGGAGCCTGGCTGGGCCCTTGGAAGGGGCAGGGCAAGGCTGGGCTGCCTGGGCTTCCCCTCCCTCCTCCCCCCTCCTTCTGTCCTGCCTCCTCCCTCTCCCCCTCCTCCCCAGTGTCTTCTCTTGCTCCTCCCTTTTCTCTTCTTCCTCCTTCCGGGGACTGTCCCTCTGCCCCGGTTTCTGTGGGGGCCTCATCCCTGGATGTGCTGAAGGCGCTGGGTGCCCCCCCCCAGGGCCCCAAATGTTGCGGTAGCAGCCACTAGAGCAGAGATGGCAGGTGGCCCCAGGGCAGGACGGCCCCTGAGGCAGGGCCTGGCTGGACCAGAGAGAGAGGGGACCGTTCCAGCCCTGGTTCCCGCACCAACTAGTCTCAGCTGTGGAACTTCTGCCACCTCACCAACCACGTGAACTCAGACAAATGCCTCCATGTCTCCGAGCCTCATTTTCCACATTTGAGAAATGGGAGGAACATCTCCAATGGCTCTTAGGAGCTTTTGCAGAGCTGAGTGGCTAGTGCCTGGCGCTTGGTAGATGCTCAGTCCCAATTCGCAACTGTCGCCCTTCCCTCTGTGGGTCTCTGGTCAGAACCCCTCCCCGCCCCCCCCGCCGGCCATTCTGAAAGCACATGCCTCTGTCACTCCTGACACCAGCCTCCTGAGCCTGAGGCCAAGACTGAAGGTGGGGGGCTCTGCGGGTCCTCCTCTCCACGGCCATGGGCTGAGCCCTTCTGCAATGTCAAGAGGACCAGAACCCCACATCCTCAGAAGCACACTTAATGCACTAAACTTCCTGCAGGGTCCGGCACTGCCCCACAACAAAGAATTCTCAGCCCCCAGCGTCTGTGGTGCTGAGGGCAGGAAGCCCGGCTCTACAGGGCTTTATGTGTGTGTTTCTATGTGCATTATTTGCACACTCAGAGCCTGGCCTATAAGAGGAATCATTTTGAATGAATGGAGTGACTGAATGAAGCCAATGATGCCGTATCGTCAGCTCCGCTAAGAGAGGGTAATGTCAAAATCCGGCCTTCAAAACCCCACAGCATTCCTGCCGAACTGGGAGATCTGGCTGCCCTTCCCTTCCCTGCTCCCCCGCTGCCCTTGACCAAATGTGGGCAGAGATGACTTGGCAGACCACGGCCCCCCGTGGAGTGGACAGAGTAGGCGTAGTGGAGTATGGCGTGTGGCCCGTGGGGTCAACCAGGCCTGGGTTCGGTCCTAGCCTGGTTCCTTACCAGCTACCTGCCCCTAAATGGGGGACTACCCTCCTTACTACAGTTTGCTCCACTATAAATAGGACTAAGAATAATATCTTCCTTAAAGGGTAATGTGAGGGTTAGAAGAGATGATCCACGTAAAGAGTTTGGCTCTGTGCTCACAGAGCGATTGTTGATTACTGGCTTCAGAGCCCATTTCCGGTGTTGCCCCTCTGCTGGTAACAGCACCCCCCCCCCCCCCCCGGCCCCGGCACTAGTCGCTGAACCCAGAAGATTCTGGGAAGTGGGAAGATTGCTGAACACTTGGCCGCCCTTCTCTCCAGTTCTGCCGTGTGCCGTCTATGGGGTAAGCCCCAGGGATACAAAGGCAACTAGGATGCGGTCCTGAACACTGGGAGCGGTTTACAGGCTGTTGGAACATTGGCAGGAGCCTGGAAGCACCGGGATTTGGGATTGGGATGAGGCCAGCACAGCAATCAGGGCAGCGAGAGAGGTACAGAAACATTCTGGGCCCTTGCAGACTCAGACTTAGCTCCTCCTCAAAATGTGCACTTGCCTCCCCCTTGTCCCAGCCTAGCAAAGGACTACATCCCAAGAGGAGGGCCTGAAGGCACAGAGGAGGGTGAGATCGGGGCAGGGGCTGCAGTACCAGAGGCTTCCTGGAGGAGGTGTCAAGAGGGCTTCTGGCTTGGAAGGAGAGGAAGGATTTCGAAAGGCAAGGCTGACAACACACACATTCCTGGGGAGGAAATTTTAGCACCAAAGCCTGCTTGGGAGGAAAGCCTTGGGCAAGCGTGAGCTGGGCAAGTAGTTTGTAGACTAAATGCAAAAGAGCATGCACTATCTCTCGAGTACCAGGGATTTCCTCTGTAAGATGGCAGGCCTTCAAGTTCCAGAAGCTCTGTAGCTAGCGGTTCCCTCCCAGGTCCTTGTGGGCAAGAGGGCTGTGAGCCCGGGCAGAGCGGAAGTGGGTCCCCCTCACCGCTGTACCTGGAAGAGTAGGGGAGAGCCAACCCGACACACACGCCTCTCGTCCTCTGGGTTGTGCTGTCGTGTCTGTGAAGGTCCCTAGTGAAATGGGCATCTGGTGCCTAGGAGATGGTGTGGGGGTCAAAGATGAACCAAACACTTGGGTCATGAGAGTAGCAACGGAGGAGGAAATAAATGTCACTAGACGTGATCGGTGTGGCAGTGGGGACCTCCTTGAGGAGTAGACCTCCATGCCCCATCAACCAAGAGTGGTGATTATCAAGACCTGGCATTGTCACCTCATAACGATGAGAGGTGTTCTAAAATAGAATGGGCTGGCTGGTCGGAAGGGGGAGTACCTCTTGCTAGAATCCAGTTCAACCGAACCAACATTTATTGAGTGCTCACCAAATGCCTTGTTCTGCAGTGAAACAAGGAATAGGATTTGGGAGGCTGTTATGTCACGGGTAAGGGTGAGAGAGCATTGCCCTTAAGGAGCTCACAGCCAGACAGGAAAGAGACTCTCCCTTATGGATGCGGAGGAGGGCATGCTGGGCTGGGGGAACCACCCGAGCAAAGGCCCGGAGGCCTGGAAGGACCAGGTGCCACCAGGGGTGATGCGCAGGCGGTCTGGCTAGAGCACAAGGTAACGGGAGCCCCGTCCTTAACGTCCTTGCCTTCCAGGCTGGGGGCCTTGAGATGTCTGTTCTGGGCAGTAGAGAGCGAAAGATGCTATGAGGAGGGGAGCTCTATGATCTGGCCATTGATACGGAAAGATTCATTTGGTGTGAGTGTGAAGCCCAGGCCGAGAGGCCCGAGGCAGGCAGGCAGGAGAACTTGGTGGGAAGCTGGAGTAACCCTGCAGGAGACAGGATGGAGGCCTGGTGGGAACAGTGGCAGAGGACCCAGATGCGAGCCAGGTGGAGGACACTGACAGACGGCCGGACGTGCGGGAGAGGGGTGAGGGGTAACGCTGCTCCTAGCCTCTGAGCTGGCAGAGGCCTCTGAGAAGCAAGCTGGCAGAGGCCTCTGAGAAGCAAGCTGGGGGCAGGTCAGGGGGCCCTGAAGGACATCCCCTTACCTGGAGCTGTCTGGCTGAATGGCCAGCAGAGCTGTCTCCGGGGTGGCTCTGGAAGCTTCTGATTGGTGGCACCTTCCCCCCTCCCACCCTTGGCCTTAGCAGTGGAAGCCCCAGTTTCTGATGCCTTAGCTCTCCCCTTCTCTCCTTCCCCCCAGGACTCAAAGAAACCTTCCGTACCCAACCAGGAGCCAAAGACACCATCGGGCAAAAAAGTGAAGTCTCCACACCCTGCCCTGTCCCGGTCATGGAAGCAGGCCCGCGAGCAGACGCTGGTGGCGGCCTACATGCCGGTGGTGGTAGACCCGAGGGGGCAGAACCCGGACAAGCTCAGGTTCAACTTCTACACCTCCCAGCACTCCAACTCCCTGAACCCCTTCTCCACCTTGCAGAAGCTGACCTGTGGCTACCTATACCAAAGGGACACTGATCACACCCGCAAGCGCCTCGACGTGCCTCCTGCCAACCTGGCCTTGTGGCGCTCCTAGGCCCTGGCAGGCAGAAGCCCCCGCCTGCACCCTGCCCCCCGCAATCCCGGGTCCCAGGCGGCGGGGAGGGCTGCTTGCTCCAGGAGGGGTGGACCGAGCCTGGGCTGAGACAGCTGTGCCATGCCCAGGGTCAGTGATGACAAAGGGAGGTCTCTGTTCTTGGCAGCAATTAAAGTTCGTCCTTCCTTTCCCTGGCATCTGAATGGGGGGGCTGTGGGTGGGTAAACTGAGGCCATCGGGGTGCTGTATAAGAGGCCAAGTCCCGAGGTGCCTGAAGACTTGGAAGGACCTGATTCTCAGCCCCCTCTCCCCAAGAGTGGCCTCGACACCCCCGGCAGAGCCTGAGCGCCAAGCAAAGCTGGTGCTGGTCACACCGTCCCCGTAGTCCAAGCTTGGCAACCCCTCCAAAGTCAACAAAGAGAAAAGTCAGCTGACTGCGCCCCCAGATTGGAGCAGCCACTGGAAAATGGGGGAGCAATTCAGGGGGAAACCCAGTCTCTGGGGGGGCCTCCTCTGCAGCCCTAGTTTTATATCAAAGCGCCCCTCCTGACTGGTAGTTTGTTGATGGACAGATGGATTTGCCCTCTTGTCTCTCCTCTGCTCCGGAGGAGCTGACCCTGAGGTTAGTCAGGCTCACAGGCCGTGTTTCATGAGGAAGAGCAATGAAGGCAGAGGGCGCTTGACCCCGTGCAGTGACCTGAGGGAGTCCCTGGCCGCTGAGGGCCCCAGCGGTGTGCTGGAACCAGCTCAGATGGGCCTGAGGGGAACGGCTGTGGACCTCTCCTTCACGTTGGGGATGGAACTTGAGATTGGGACTCCTGTGACTTCACGTTGGCAACCACGTTGGAAACCAGCAAACGCCTGCAAACTGGGGTTTCTTCTTTCCCGGGAGCCAGTTGTCAAGTATCTGGCAGCACCCCACTGGGTGAATCCAGTTGGCTTCATTTCTAGGAGTCACCGCTCCTTCCAGGTGGGGCGGTGCAGCCAATGGAACATCCCTTTGGAGCATAAGAGTGTGGGGTGGGGGTGGGATGGAGGGACAGGATTCTGGAGACCCAGCACGCCACTGAGGCATTGGCCAGGCCTCCCTGGAGGCCCTTCTCTGAAAAGAAGATGGTGGGTAGGGAAGAAGGACGTGAGCCCTCCTGAAGGTACCTCACAGTATAGAGTTTTTGTTTGTTTGTGGTACGCTCTCTCTCAAAAGCCAGAGGCTTTCCTCAAGCGCCTGGTGATCCTTGGCTGGAAGCCGGCCATTTGACCTCTGTACCAGGTCGCTCCTGCCTGATTGTCTGTTGGTATTTGAGGAGTCAGCATGAGAAAGAGCTGGGGGTCTCTTCGTATGCAGATTCTCCCTTAACTCCCAGTTTCTAGAGCGACCCTTTTCTCTTCTCCAGCCTCTCGGGTCCAAGGTTCCAGAATAAGCTCCAGCCAGGGGCAGGGGATGGATGCCCAGAGATGTCCATCCTGCTGCCTTGTGGAGGGCATCTGGGGGGCTTTCCACCTGTCCTCCTATTTCGGCCCCCGCCCCGTCCTGCACCCCAGCTTCTAGGGCACTTCCCGCACCCACCTCTGAGCCTGCCGAGTTCGGTGGCAGGTATAGGCCCCATGTCTGTACCATCCTCTGCATTCCCACCCTGCTCTTTCGAAGTGTTTGGGTTTCAACTTTCTGCACTGAGACAGTTACCCCTTGTCCATCTGCCTTCTGTTGTCCAGAGTTTTATTAGAACCTCTCACCTGCTGTCTTCTTTCTCTTTGTCTCTGTAGGTTGGTAGATTTAAAAACGTTATTGCCATTTTCGTTGGATTTTGAAAAGCAGAGATAAAATTTTCAGTCTAGGTGTAAATAAAAGTTATACATCCACCCAATCATCCAACGGACCCTTGCTGAACACCCGAAGGCTGGGTCCGTAGGCTGCAAAAATGTCTAAGAACCATCTCTGCCCCCCCAAAACCTGAGAACCAGGTGGGGTGTAGTAGGGGACAGCGTTGGGGGGGGAGGTAGGGGCCCAGCATTTTCACTCCCTCAACTGACGCCTTTTCCTCTCCCCTGGAGAATGGTCTCCCCCTTGAGGTTCACCTTGGTAGAGCAGCCTTGATGGAAGCTTCCAAGGGATTTTTTATTTTTATTTTTTATTTATTTTATTATTATTTTTTTAAGATTTTGTTTATTTGACAGAGAGAGACACAGCGGGAGAGGGAACACAAGCAGGGGGAGTGGGAGAGGGAGAAGCAGTCTCCCCGCTGAGCAGGGAGCCCCATGTGAGGCTTGATCCCAGGACCCTGGGATCATGACCTGAGCCAAAGGCAGACACTTAATGACTGAGCCACCCAGGCGCCCTCCAAGGGACTTTTTAAAAGAAGCTGGCCCAGGATGCACATGGGTGTGGGCGGGATAGTTCCAGAAGGCAAAGACCGGGTGCCCAGAGCTCTGATCTGTTTCTGTGGAGGGGGAAAGAGGGGGACGGGCAGCCTTGGGCGGGGATCAGTCAGGCCTGGGATGGCTGCCCCTCCCATCTCTTCCCAGCCCAGCTTCTGCCTCCGCACACCTGCCCCACTCGCTCCTTCTCCTTGGCACCGTTCAGCCAGGTGGATCCTCTCACGCTGCTCTGGCACCTGCCCCAGGAGGGGTTCCTGCAGTTACAAACCAGCCTGGGGAAGCCACAGGGCCTCCCTCTGACGTGACACCACATCAGCTGCCCTCTGCCCCCCCATACCTCTCTTGTGTGGTCACCTTTTCTTGGAGGCCCCGGTGTGGACCCCAGCCCTCCTAACTTGGCATCCATGTCTGGGAGAAGAATGGAGAATGGGACTGAGAGAAGCCCCGGAAGGGGGAGACACTGGGCTCTGGAATGGGGAAGCTGGCGGATTTCATTCCCACCCTGGGTCCGAGAAAAAGGATGGGGGCCCCACACCCAAACGTACTGAGACCCCTGTCACTAGAATTGTTCATGCAGAAGGGCCACGGGGAAGATGCTGGAGTCGGGGCTGGAGGGCCCCCCTCCACCTCCACCCGGGGCCTTCCTCAGAGATTTAAAGGCTTAGCCTAAAAGCATGGTATTGAGGTGGAAAACTTTGGTTCCGCCACTTTGAATTTCTTTGAACCTCAGAATGATTTTTCTGTTCCCAGTTCCTCTGTGTCACGTGGAAATAATCCCACCCCACAGGGCCGTTGTAAGCCTCTTCTGCAAGCTTAGCATGGTGCCCTGAACACAGGAGATGTTGGATGGTAGATCCATCCTACTCTAGCCTTCTTTAATTCTTCCTTCAATCAAGCCCACACGCATGCACTCACTCACCATTTTACTGCACTCAAGCCTCTGTCAGCCAGGTGTTACCCTCAGAAAGGTAATTGAAGAGTGTTTAATGAGGGGAGTGTTTGCAGAGAAGGGGGTATCGCTGAGGGACTGGTGACATGCCCAGAGAGTGGCCACAGAGGGCAGCCCATTTGCTTCCAAGCCTGAGCGGTAAAGGGAGGTGGCTTTGCCACAGGAGGCCAGGGAGAGTTTTCCTAGGAGCTATGGTTGAAGGTAGAAGAAACCAATGAGGGCCCCAACTGGGACCCAGTAGGGATGGCAGGGAACAGGTACCCAGCCTTCTCTGTCCTACTCCCAGCCAGTCTCCTTCCACTGCTTCCCAGTGGATGAACCACTGGGAGCCAGAGGGCAGGGGAGCCCGAGTGATCCAGTCCGCAGGGGTCAGCCTCCTGGAGCTCAGAGCACACAGAGAAAGCTGGAGAATGAGTAGGGAGGGGGCCAACAGGATAACCAGCAACACGACCGTGTGGAATTCCCGGTACTGGGTACAGTTTGGGTACAAGAGGTGAATAACACAGTGGCCTCTACCCTGAGTTCCCAAGGACAGGCTGACAATACACAGCTGCTTATAATGCAAGAAAGAAATGAACATTATGTATGTTATCATAGAAGTGTGGACGTTGTCATAGATGTGAAGGTGATCCCCGGGACTTCCATCTCCTGCTGTTCCTGCCTTGGCACAATCCTCTTCCTCTGAGGCTCAGGGAGACCCGTGACTCACACCTCACTCACAGAACGTGGCAAAGGTAACGGGATGGCATATTGCCTTGGTTAGTGACCCTATAAACTTCCATTGTAGCAGATTGGAGAGAGATTCTCCTTGCTGGCTTGATGAAATAAGCAGCCACATTGAGGAGCCCCTGTAACAAGGAAATCTGTACAGCTTCTAGAAACTGTGGGCAGCCTCTAGGACCCGAGAGTGGCCTCCAGACAGTATCTAGCAAGAAGCCAGGGCCCTCAATCCGATAGCCAGGAAATGAATTCTCCCAACCACCTAAAGGAGGTGGATGTGGATTCTTCCCCAGTCAAGCCTCCAGATGCACACACGGCCCAGATGACACCTTGATCACAGCCCTTTGAGACGCGGGGCAGAGGACCCAGGGAAGCTATGCCCAGACTCCTGGCCCACAGCAACCGCGGGATAATGAAGGTGTAGAGTTGGCAGCTACTGACTTTGTGGTAATAGTTAAGCAGTGTAGGAAGCTAATATAACACGTAAGCAAACAGTGTGCTGAGGCAAGAAAAATGAATTCTGCCGAGATTCGGAAGGGCTCACGGGGGAGGGTGTGTCTGTGCTCACACAGGAAGGGTGGGGGGAGGATGTAAACTGGGAGCGATGGAAAGATGAGCTGTTACCTCATCCTCGAGCCCTTCAGCCCAAACCCCAAAGCCGAGAGGACTCCAAGGACAAGGATGTTAGCCTGGAGGAGAGCCCCCCACCCGGGTTCACTGGAGGAGTGCTGCCCTGCCCCGGCCCCAGACCCAAGACACTCACCAGACAGCTCGATGGAAGCAGGCAGGCCCCAGCTCCCTCCCACCCTGGCCCAGTGTGCCCCGTGTTCATCACTTCAGGCAGAGGAGAAGCAAAGCAGTCTTATTTGGTATCTTTTTCAAAAACAGCTGTCCTCTGTTCTTGTGAGCCATATGTGTTCATTATAAACCACTTAAAAAATACAGGTAGTTTTTCAAAAGCCAAGATTAAAATTCCACTGATGATGTCATGACCCAGATTTGAGCCGTGTTAACGTTTTGGCTGCTTCCTTCTAGTTACAGGTCTCATGAACACAACAGTGTTGTGTGGGAGGGACAACCCTCATCCTAGGCGGGCCCCTAGGCTTAGCCTGGGAACATTCCAGGACGAGCAGTAGCAGCTCACCATGCACCTGTGTGCTGGTGCCCTCATTCACACACACACACACACACACACACACACACACGTTCCCCAGGCCACTAGGCACACACTCAATGTCCCCCATCCCCATGGCCCTGGGCGGGGATGGTATCAAGTGTGGATCAAATGGAAGGTTGAATTCAGGCCTCCTGGGATGAGTCTCGGGGAATGTAAGAGTGTGGTCAGAAGAGGACCAGTGAGTGTGCGTGCCCATGCCTGTGAGTACCTGTATAGTGTTATGTAGGAGATTTCCCCTAGCTGCTCGGGACTCGTCTTGGAAGTCCACAAACTCTGCATCAGTCAGGTGCTCTCATATATTAACTATCCGTGGTGTGACCAGAACCCCTTAGTTGTGCTGGCCAGGTGCAGTGCACAGCCTGGATAACTGGACACAGCAGCCCTGTCAGGAGTCCACACCTGGCCCACCTGTGGAAAAGGAACCAGCTCTATCTCATATGTACCTCAATTCCATGTCTGAGGGCAGGAACCAAAAACATTGAGAACCCACTCAAAGCAGGAGAGGGGAGTGGAGGTAACGGGATCAGAACAGTCACTGGCTGACTGGCTGGCCACCCATTCCGTCCTGGTAAGAAGGAATAAGGAGATTGCAAAATGGGTAAGAAAATCCTCTCACCTATCAGCTCAAGGCCATAATCCTGGGCCTCTGCTTCCCTAAGCTTTGTTCTATTTTCACTCCTCTTTCCTAGGAGCAGTCCCCATTGGCTGCAAGGGTTTAGTGGGGACTTAACGCCGGTTCTCCGACATCTCCTGGATTTGGCCGTGGGCTTGCGCAGCCCCCCATTACCTTCGTCCCTCTGCTCACCACTTCCTGACATTTCCCTGCGCTGTCTGATTCATCAGACCCTCTTTGCTCAGCTTGGGAGGACTCTGGCCTGTGAGCGAGGAGGGCCCAGGGTTAGAAAGCCAAGCCGCCCTGGGGCAGGGGCCGCTGGGAGCAGGATCCATCCACCTCGGGCGCCGGCCCCGCGCAGGCCTGGGAGATGGGCAATGTGATGGACGGGAAGTCGGTGGAGGAGCTGAGCAGCACCGAGTGCCACCAGTGGTACAAGAAGTTCATGACCGAGTGCCCCTCTGGCCAGCTCACCCTCTACGAGTTCCGTCAGTTCTTCGGCCTCAAGAACCTGAGCCCGTCCGCCAGCCAGTATGTGGAGCAGATGTTTGAGACTTTTGACTTCAACAAAGTGAGCGGAGGCCTGGGTGGGGGGCGCTGGAGGCCTGGGCAGTGCAGGGCTGGGGGCGCCAGGTGCCGGAACATGGCGTCTGCCACAGGAGGGGGTGTGCTTCTCTGTGTATCCGGGGCTACGTTAGGGAGTCAACTGATCTCATGTTCATTGAGCACCTACTGTGAGTCAGGCACCGGGGGTTCAGAAAAAAACCAGGCCCCATCTGTGCCCTCACCTTCCAGGGGAAGACAGAGGGGTCCATAGGTTAGTATACATAGCCCACAGACCCAATCTAAATGGCTTCCTCTGCCTCGTCCACACACATGTCTCGGTTTACTCCAAGAACAAGTGTGAACACTTAGAAGACAGTCGTTGAGCACCTACTAAGTGCTGGGTGCTATGCCTGGAGCTTTTGCCCAGGCGCTTAGAGGCTCACAGGGTACAGGAGGAGAGGGAATGGAGAGGAGAGAGCAGGATGATAAGCCTCTGGCCCCGGCTGGCCTGGCTCAGGCAGGCCCATGTTACGTGGGTCGTCCCTGATGCTCTGTGGTCACCCGTGATGCTCTGGGGACAGGCCAGGCTGCTTGGTTGCTGGGACCTCCGGGCTACTCCCGACTCCAAAGTGCCCAATGACCTCAGCTCACCTTCTCTCAAGTGGGTCTGAATGAAGGTCTGCACGGTGGTCAAATGGTACTCTCCCTGAGTCATCACTGGGACACGGGCTGAGGACTTCCTGATCAGCTAGAGGGGTACGGGGGCATGGGCTGGGCACAGTGAGTTAGGACCCTTAGTTTTCATCAGCTGGGTGGCCGTTCACCCAGCATTCCCCCCCCACCATCCTCAGCTCAGTACCCGCATCTGCCATGGATGTTGAGAGCATGAGTCAAGATGTTTGTTGGTTTTAAGAGCAAATCTTCCATTTATTTGGAGCAATTCAGTCAAGATGCAGTGGCAGAAGGACCCAAATCTACACACCTGTCTCCCCACCCCACTGGGCCCCACTCAGGATGTGATGATGCTCTACCATGCATCCACTTCAAGCTGGGGACAGGCTGCCCAGAGCCTTCTCGGCCCCCTTCACTGCCCAGAGGGTCCAAACACCACTGTGGGCAGGGCTTCTAAGGACAGCTGGGGCTCAGAGGCTATTTAAAACTCACTAATATTTAGGGCCAAGGGGCCAAAGCAGATTATGGGCTTTGAGTCCCAACCTCAAGGGCAGCATTCTGGTGCCCAGTGGCTTTCCTTGGGGGGGGGCGTTGCTGGGGAGCAGAGTACTGGCACCCACGGCTTGGAGACCAGAAGGGTTGGCATCAGCATGCTGGGCCCTCCAAGTGCTCCACAAGAAGGAATAATTCCTGAACAGCAGGGAGGAAAGTAATGGTTGAGCCTCAATGCCTTATACCCAAACACGCAGCTTCTCACCTGCTAAGGAAACCCTTGGGATCAAGACACATCTCCAGAAGGACCCCCTAAAATCACATGTATGACAGCAGGGAGGGACAACCCAAAACCCTGTATTTGCAAGCATCACCTCCACTGCCCCAAAGTTCCTTGATGACACCATGCACACCTTCACCTTATGGCCTTTGTGATGCTTGGGACCCTCTTCCTCCAGAATTCTGCTTGGCTCACACCTTCCCCCGCTACAAGTCTCTGCCCCAAATTCTCCTTCCCTCTGACACCTGCTGTGATTTCCTGGTTGAAACCTTGTTTAACTGGGGCTAGCCCCTGCCCCTGCATTTCCTGTCCTACCTTCCCCCAACCAGAGCACGTCTCATCTTCCAAGACGTGCTGAATTACACTTAGCCACTATGTTTGTTGTCTGTCTCCCCCGCTGGAATGTGAGCTCCACGAGGACAGAGATTTTTGTCTGTCTGGTTCAGTGCTGTATCCCCAGGACCTAGAACGATGCCTGGACCACGGTAGGTGCTTAACAAGTATTTGTTATATGAGAAATCATGAGTTCTATGGGCGAATTCTGTGTTTTATAATGCACATTAATTTAAATACATAATTATTAAAATGAAGAGTGTCTTTGTAACTCTAAAAGGCCTCACATACACCAACGGTGTCAATCCCCTTTGGGCAATATTGCCTTCTACCCATTGTCCCGAGCAGAGAGCAGCGCGGCAGATCGGCAGAGAGATGGGACACCGGAGCGGGAAGTTAAGCGGGGCTGTGCAAACGATGGCCCGTGGGCCCATTTTTGTGAATGAAGCTTTATTAGAACACACCACGCGCACTTGTTTGCACATCACCCAAACGGAAATATTTGCTATCTGGCCCTTTTCAGAAGACGTTGGCCAGCCTGCCCCTGAGTTAGCGGAACAGTTGCATCCCGGTGGACTGTGCCAGGAGGGCAAGGTTGGGGGGTGCAGCAGCGTGATCGGGGAGTGTGCCCCAGGGGATAAGCACGTACTTTGCTTACTTCAAGGTTTTGCCTGGGCTTGGCCGTGCCCGGCACTCACACAGGTGCACACAAATCGATGTAAACCTTAGCCCTGCCTCTGAGCGCCGGGTAGGATTTGGGCCACCTAGTTTCTAGCCAAGGCTTGCTCATTCATTGGTTACGGCGTCTAACTCCTCTCAGCTTCAGCTTTCATCTGAAAATGAGGATGAAAAATCCCCCCTCCCGGGGGGTCGTGAGATTAAATGAGGAAAGCAAATAACACACTCAGCAGGAGGCACTAGAAAGAAGTGAGTATCGCTGTGTATCCTTACTGAATTTCACCCAAACGACAGTCTTGAAAAGCGGGCACTATCATTCCCAGTGTCCAGCTGAGGGAGCGAGGCTCAGAGAGGCTGACTTGTTCAAGGCCATATTCTCCTAAGATGTCAGTTAGCTCTTTCTGGCACAAAAGCCCATACTTTTCCATTGCCCCCTTTTAGCCATTTAAAAAAAAAATCATGAAAGTAATTTTGTACAGCTCACTGTAAACATTTCCCACAATAGAGAGAAAAAATGAAAAACAAAAGTGTCCTCGCTCTGTGTCCTCTTGCCCAGGAGAAACCTCCTTGCTGTTTTTCTTGCTTCTCTGAGCATTGTGGCACGGGGGGCTTTGCTCTGTTCTGAGGACAACCCCGGGCAGGGGTCGGGCAAAGATCGAATGAGCTAAGGTGTATGTGAAAGCCTATGAACACAGGGAAGTACCACACAAATGTTCAGTATGATACGACACCCAGTGTGGGGTTCCAGCTCATCGAGGCCTCACCTGAGGCCTAGGGCGGGCACAGAGCCAGATCTCAGAGGCTATCCTGCCCAGCCTCTGCCACATCTTTAATGACAGTGCTCCAGCCTCTGCTTGTATGCTTTCAGTGACAGGCAGCTCATTACTGCACGAGCCTGGCCCATCCACCAGCGGCAAATCTGCCCGTTAGAGGTCTTCCTTCTGACCCCAAATGTGCCTCTGGGTAACTTCCCAGTTCCGGAGCCGGGGTTGTGAGTAAGTGGAGGAACAGGGGCTGGACTCCAAGTTCACACGCTCTGAGTGCAGGGCTCCTTTAGAGTGCTCAGCTTTTCTGCAAAACACAGGCTTCCCTCCTCCAGCCTCACTCAGCTTGGGGGCGAGATGGGCAGAGGCAGGCCTATGTTCCCCACTTCCCTGACCCCACTGGTGGGGCTGGCAGGGGCGGACAGCGGGTCAGCCTGTGAAATTTGGGGGACCCTGGAGAAATACCCCCTAAGCATGTCTTGTGCCACCCTCTCGCATGGTCAATCCCTCCCAGACTCAAGAGGCCATCACCGTTCCCAGGAAGCCTCCCTGAGCCTCTCCTCTGGCCTCTGTCCTGGCAGAGTTGTGCGATCTTGTTCTGTGATTCCATAATGTCCTGTCCAGACGTGCTGTCACTGCATTACATCGTGAAGGCATACTGATCTCTCTCTCTCTCTTTTTTTTAAGATTTTTATTTTATTTATTTGACAGAGAGAGACAGAGCCCAAGTAGGCAGAGCTGCAGGCAGAGGGAGAGGGAAAAGCAGGCTCCCCGCTGAGCAGGGAGTCCGATGCAGGGCTCAGTCCCAGGACCCCAGGATCATGATCTGAACTGAAGGCAGATGCTTAACTGACTGAGCCACCCAGGCGCCTTAGTGATCTCTTTATAGAAACGATCATAGTAAGTGTAGTAACAGTAAGAGTTAACATTTCCTCAGTGTTTACTAGATGTCAGGCAGTGTTGAGTACTTTAGATACATAAACTCGCTTAATCCCACCACAATCCCACAGAGGTAGGTACTACTATGACTGTTACAGATGAGGAAATCGAGGGCCAGAGACATTGAGTCCTTTGTCCCAGATCCCACAGCTTTGAGAGGGTGAAGGCAGGATTCAACCCTGCATCCCAGCAGGGTGCATCAGGACGGGGCTCATATCTTACTGAGTTCTGAAGCCTCTGTCTATCCCCGACCGAACAAGGTGCTCAGTAAAGTTCGAAGAATAATGGGAAGAATAAGACAGGTGTTCCTTCCTCCCTTTCTACCCCCTGCCCTCTCCCCAGCTCGAAAAACCACGCCTTTCCCCAGGGGTTCCGTTCCTCTTCCTCCACCTACACACACCTTCTTGCAACTGGAAGGGCTCCAGCTGGAGACTCACATGGGAGAAGCCAGTGACCGTTAGCACCAAAATGCCAGTGAAGAGAGAGCACACCCTGGGGGCGGGGTTTACCAGAGATGCTGGCAGCCTCTGGGGCAGGCCAGGCGGGCTGCCTGGAGGCGGGGACAGAAGCGGAGGGACCCCGGCAGGAAGAGCGCGGGGCGCGGCTCAGCCTCTCCTGGGGCCTCTGGGGAGCGGGCTCAAGGCGGCTGCGCCTCTCGCCCAGGACGGCTACATCGATTTCATGGAGTACGTGGCTGCGCTCAGCCTGGTCCTCAAAGGGAAGGTGGAACAGAAACTGCGCTGGTATTTCAAGCTCTACGACGTCGATGGCAATGGATGTATCGACCGCGACGAGCTGCTCACCATCATCCGGGTAACTCCAGGTGCCGAGGGCCGGGCCGGGGCGGGGGCAGCGGCCCGGGCGGACCCGGAGCTGACAGCCCGAGGGCGGCCGGGCGGGGCGGCTCTTCAGCCGGCAGAATTGCAGTGTCAGAAGGGGACACGATTGGGACTGAGGGCCGGGCGCGGGGTGGGGGTGGGGGGCAGCTACGTGACCCAGGCCACGGGCCGTCCACTCTCTGGGCCTCTGTTGTTCCATCTGTACCGAGACAAGCTCTTAAACCTCAGCGCGGCCTCTAGTGCCCAGTCTGTTGTTTGGGCACCACTGAGGCCGAGCTAGGATGGGTCCTTCCCTTCTTCTCCCCAGGCCATCCGGGCCATTAACCCCTGCAGCGACTCGACCATGAGTGCCGAAGAGTTCACCAATACAGTGTTCTCCAAGATTGATGTCAATGGGGACGGTGAGGAGGGCGGGATGGGGGCCGCCAGGGGAGAGGGGCGGGGGCGGGGGCGGGGGGGGGCAGGTAAAGAGGGGCCTCTGCTGGCCACATTCTCCATCTGCCCCTGCCCCAGCCACAAGAGTTGGATTTTAGGGACCCCTGGACCAGACTTTGGGCTCTGGCTCCTTTGCCTGCTCCCCCCATAGCCTCACTTTCCCCAGTGCTGGCTCTGTCCCCTTTGCAAGACTCTGGCTCTGGGCCCCAGTACAATGCTCCCGGGGAGACGGGGGCACCCTCCTCCCCCTGACTCCCTTTCTCTCTGTCCCAGGGGAACTCTCCCTGGAGGAGTTCATCGAGGGCGTCCAGAAGGACCAGATGCTCCTGGACACACTGACACGGAGCCTGGACCTCACCCGCATCGTTCGCAGGCTCCAGAGCAGCGAGCAAGAGGAGGAGGGCGGGGAGGGGGCCAGCGGCAGGGAGACTGAGGCAGCCAGCTGAGCCCACCCGGGCTGCTTCTGCATTGGGGAGGGGATGTGTGTTGGTGCCTGGGGTCCTCATTGTAATACTAGATGCAGTCTACTGAACTCAAAGGCTCAGCTCGCCTCTTTGGGGTGCAGGGCCGGGTCAGAAGGGCAGGGGTGGGAGTACAGAGGATGGTTCCTGAACCCTGTGCATGACTCAGCACGTGGTGACTGCCTCCTGCTGGGGGGCCCTCAGGGCCCTCCCCGAGCTTTTCCCACTGAACTGCTCCAGTCCCCCTCTTTCCCAGTCCAGGGAGCTCCGCCGCAGGGCTGGGCTTTCCCGGACGCCGATGGAATCCTACAGCTCAGGTGCTGCCATCACGCACCCAACCTGCACCCCAGCATGACGAGCCTACTTGTGTGGTGCGTTGATTTGTTCCTCCCTCCCAGAAGCATTTATTGCA
The DNA here is from genome assembly GCF_029215605.1 of Mirounga angustirostris. NCBI lineage: Eukaryota > Metazoa > Chordata > Mammalia > Carnivora > Phocidae > Mirounga > Mirounga angustirostris. The sequence continues at coordinate 38,343,701 of NW_026991716.1, forward strand.
CACCTCCTTCGTATGAACGCAGGATATTGGACATGCCGAGAAGAGGATAGATCTCATCCCTAAGGAACTAACCGGCTAAGCATCATTATAATAAAATATGGGAAGAGAAGCTATGGTACTGTAGAAAGTCCTCATTTATCCCGAGGAAATCCGTCTTCAGTTAGAAGTGACGGCAAAGCACGCTGACTTTCCCTGCTGGCCCTGCAGTGGCCTGGGGTGCCCTGGGGTTTCCCACAGCTCTGCGACTCATTGCCTGTGGCAAGTGTCCGGACTATCCATCCCTGGTCTAACCTAAATCCCTCTTGCTGCAGTGACACCTGACACCAGTTGGGAAGTGGGCCAGGCTGTTACAGGTGGGCCCCATTCCCATTCTTTGCACACGCCAGCTTTAGGAAGACCTGTCTGAGAACCTGGGGAGAGACACAGGCTGGAGCAGTTGTGATCATTTTTGCAAAGATGCTTCTTCTTCTGGGCTTTGAGTCTTCACTTCAGCTGGGTGTGGGGAAAGGACAAGGAGTGAATAAAAATATAAGGCGAGGAGAGAGAAAACAAGGGGCAAGAGGAATGAAGCCCCCACCCCGGGGGGGGGCGGGGAAGAGAGGGTCCTACAGATCACCGGGACCACCCCAGCCTGGGAAGTCAGCCAGGGCCTGTGCACAGACCTGGCAGGAAGGTGGAGATCAATGCCAGGGGCAGCCTGGGACAAAATGCAATTGACATTTCTGCGCCTTCTCTTGGTGGCTGCCTCTTGGGAAATCCTGAAGGTGGGAGGTGGGAGGGTATTTGAACGGAGTTAGGACATTTCCCCATTGTCAAGCACACACCACCTTCCTGACTCGGGGGCGGATCTGTGTCTCACCTGGATTACTAGTCTTTTTAAATCGACCGTTTTTTACCTAAAATTTATTTCTAAAGGAAACTTTGTATGAATATCATGCCTGTGAAATTGCAGTTCAGTAGGTGAGTTTTATTTTTCATCCATCAACGTAAAGACATCTCTTCGAACAACTCCCTTTATTTAAATCTAGTTTGTGCACTGGGGCTGCACATAGAGTTTGTACGACAAAATAATTCCACATCTAAAAAAATAATAATCAGAAAACCCCCTGCTTTCTCCAACTTGCTCAGTGCGCAGGGAAGATACCTGAGGTTAGGAAGAGAGAAATGGCCACCTTGGGTCACTTGGCAGCTGGAGGCAAAGCCGGGCCTCGAACCAATTCTCCCCAGAGACAGAGGTTTCCCCATCCTTCAAGGAGACTCCTCCGGCTTGTGGTTGGGAATCGGGCAGGTCCATGGGGGGCGGGGGAGGGGGGCGGGGGAGGGGGGCGGTGGAGAGGCCGGTGTGGGATGAGGGGTAGGGAGGGGGAGAGGAGGGTTGTGTGGGGATGTGGGTTGGCAGCAGGGGCTGGGGGAGCAGCACCAGGGCAGAGCTGAAACAGCTCCTTTAAGCACAGCTGAGGGCCGGAAGACCAGAGCTTTACTGGCTGCAATTTTCCCTTGCGGACACCCCTGGTGAAGACAAGTTGGGGAGGGGGAGGCAAGACTCCTCCCCATGAACTCTTCAGGATCCTGGGAGGATGTAATTATGATCACATTCACCCCCCAACTTCTATTTTTTCTTCAGTCTCGACACCTTCCAGCCCCTGGCCTTCACAGTGTGTGGGCAGTCTCATTGCTAATTTGGTCTATGGGACCCCCCAATCCCTCAGTATTCCCCTGCTTCCAGCTAAGAACCAGGTAGGAAACTGTGGGCGCCCCACACCCACCCAGCCGAAGCATACTTTTCTCAGAAGCAGCTGAAAGGAGAGAGGAAGCCAGTTCCCTTCACCACCCCAGTAAATCCTCCCAGTGGACTGTGTCCTGTTGGCCACTCGAGACCGACAGCCCCGATCCACCCCCCTCAGCCCCAACCCCTTTCATAGGGGGTGCCAGAGAAGAGTGGGCACAAGCAGGCTGGGCCAGGGACCCTCTCACTATTCTGGAAACCTGGAGAGCCTGGAGTCTTGGAGGGGCCTGTGGACTCGAACTGGGCTCCCAGGACCCCAGACCCCTCAGAACATGGCACTTTTCCGCCTCTGCTGAGAGATCCAGCTACCGGGATTCCCGTCCATCTGCAGCATCTTCATCACCCACTTGTCACGGCGGGCACCTTCGATGAGCTCATTCAGAGACAGCTGGCCTGAGCAAGGGGTGGGAGCGATGGTCGCATGGGAGCATGAAGACATGGGGCTGGGGGCAAGAGGAGAGGCCTCCTCTCCCAGGGGACATCCTCTTAGACAAGCCTACACCTCTTACACAAAGGAATCTGCAGTCCCGGGGCCCAAGCCTGGGGGCTGGTCAATTCTCCCCGTTCTCCAGGAGTCTCCTGGAAGCTTCAAGAGTTTCTTAAAGGCACTTGCAAATGAATTTAAGTTTACTTTGGCCCATGGTACCTTCAAAATGTTCCTGAGGGCTCTTCTGGGTGTGTTCCCAGCCAGCTCCCTCCCTCCGCAGCCTTGGGGCTGCTGCGCTAAGCTACAGGGCAGGAGGCCTCAGTAGCCTGAATGGGGGCCTACCCTATGCCCATCTCTCCAATACCCCACCCCATTGATTCCTCGGAATTACTATCATCCCTTTTTCCAGATGAGGAAACTGAGTCTGGGCAGAGCGGTGAAACGGTCTGCCTGACTCTAACGCTCCTACTCTTTCACTGCGCTTGCCCTCGGCAGCTCCGGTGGGAGCTTAATTCGCTCTGGCCAACATCACGTGCCAGCGACACCCCGGTTAGGTTATGTCCTCCTCTCCGCCCCCAGCACCCAGCTGAGGGGAACAGTGGCTGGGAGATGGAGGGCCTGGGGGTGCTGTGGAGTGGGCCACCCCCCATCGCTGGCCCCCATTACCATCTCCATTCTCATCCACCAGAAGGAAGATCCTGTCCACCACCTCCTCGGGTGTGAGCAGCTGTCCGTGCTGCTCAGACTCCATCTCCATCCTGCAGGCTTTCTTCAGCCTGTAGATCGCCTACGGGATAAAACCCGAGCGAGGGCCCTCAGCGAGAGCTTGCGCGCTCCCTCCCTCCTCCCGCTGCCAGGACCCCAGGCCCTCAGCCCTGCGTCCCCAGCACTGCCCCCCCCACCCAAGCTGGTGCGTCTTAGGACCACAGGACCCAGACCCTAATAAAAAGTGACCCGTCCTAAGGCTGTTCTCTCAGGGTCCAACTGCATGTCAGGCCTCACAGGCCACCCCACCCTGATGCTAGCTAGTGGCTTTTCCCCTGTGAGCTTCAGAGTGAGCCCCAAACCCTTCAGTGAGGGAGGTACCCGGCTCTGTGGTGGTCTCAGCTCCACTTTACGCAGGGAGAGATGGAGATCCAGAGAGGAGAGCATGAAGTGTACTTATGGGCGTATGTGTAACATTGGATGATGGGAGATACTGGGGTTTGGACTGGAGGGAAAAACAGGTTTCTCCTTTGCCCTGTGTCCCCTCCCTGTGAGGCACTGTTGGTGAAGGGCAGTGGGGAAGAGACAGAGAATTGTGAGGGTTTTCCTTAGTTTCTCGATGGGGCGCTCTGAGGACAGAGGCCTCTCTTGTCGATCCCAGGGCCTGACGGCCTAGCGCGGTGCCTGGGACACGGTGGGCCCCGCTGACAGGGTCTGGGAGCCCTGGAGCTACAGCCCTGGCACCTCCTGGGATGGATAAACTTGGGCAGACCACAGAACTGCCCCCTCGACCTCCTGGGATGGATAAACTTGGGCAGACCACAGAACTGCCCCGAGGCGACTTCTTGATCTGTGACCTGGGTGGACAACCCCCACTTGGAAGTACAGTTCTGGGGAGGAACAGGCTGACATGGGTCAGGGGTCAGTCCGAGCTATACTAGGGACGTTTGCCTCCTTGCTCATTCTTGCTAATCGTCTATCAGCGTGGTTAGTCCTGCAAAGAACCAGCTTTCAGTTTTGTTGACTTTTCTTCTCTGTGTGCTTCTTTTCTACTTCATTAATTTCTGCTCTTTAGTATTTCCCTTCTTCTATTCTCTGGGTTTAATTTACTCTTCTTTTTTTTTTTAGATTTTATTTATTCATTTGTCAGAGAGAGAGAGAGCACAAGCAGGGGGAGGGGCGGGGAGGGGGGAGAAGCAGACCCCCCACTGAGCAGGGAGCCAGACTCGGGGCTGGATCCCAGGATCCCGCGATCATGACCTGAGCCGAAGGCAGGCGCTTAACCGCTTAACGACTCAGCCCCCAGGCGCCCCTGTTTTTTTCTAATTTCTTGAGATGACTTGTAAGGTCATTGATCTTCAGTCTCTCATTTTCTAGCATATACATTTTAGGGCTAAAAAGCCTCTGCCAGCCCAGCGTTGGCTACATTCCCCCGTTTTGTTATGTTACGCATGCATTAATATCCAGTTCAAAATACTTGGTGCGCCTATGTGTGTGGTATAATTTCTATGATGTCTGGAATATTTAGGAGTGTGTTGCCTTATTTCCAAACTGATGGGAATTTTTTAGGTACCTTTTTGTGATCACTTTCTAGCCTAATTCTGACTGGGGTCGGAAAGCACCCTCTGAATGATTCCAATGCCGCCCCCAGCCGCAGGGGGCCCCCGGCAGCCGCTCACCCCCACGATGTCCAACAGCTCCACGCGGTCGATGCAGCCGTTGCGGTCCTTGTCGTAGATCTTGAAGGTCCACTTGAGCTTGTGCTCCAGGGTGCCCCTCAGCACGAGGTTCAGAGCTGCCACATACTCCAGGAAGTCGATGGTGTTGTCCTGCGGTGGGGACGCGAGCTGTGAGGCCCGCCCCGGCTTCCCCGGGGCGCAGAGGCGGGCGGATTCTGGCCCATCCATCCCCGCACGCCCCGGGGCTTCCCCTCCGGCCATCCTCGTGGCCTCTACAGCTTCTCTCATGGCTGGGCTTCAGCCCAGCATCCTTACCCAGTCTGGGATCACCCCATCCTACCTGCCCTTCCAGGCCCAGCTCAAGGATCGCCTCCTCCAGGAAGCCTTCCTTCTCCAACCACTTCAGCTTACGGTGGTCTCTCTCGCTCCCTCTCCTAGCATTCAGGGCCCCGATACTCTGTTCCGCGCAGTTTGGGTCTTACTCTGGCGGCCTCGCTTGGCCGTTCCGTGCCTATGTCTCATTCTCTACCTGTATCACATGCTCCCCGAGAAACGAGGGGCTTCCACTGCCTTTGTCTCTCCTTTGTGCTTCGCACAGCGCTGCTGCTGTGTGTCAGGTCTCATAAATATGTATGAATCTATGAATCCGTGATTGACTTCATTTGAATCTGGCACTAAGGCAGTTCTGGAAGATTGGAAAGCTGCGCTCACACTAAAAATGTCCTTTGCCCTCTCATTCACTCTGAGCCCGAGGGAAGGCAGACAGGCCGTGGCTCCAGCCCGGCTCACGGCTCACATCTAGGCTCAGGTGGGCATCACCTTCCCCGCAGGACAGGCCTCCTCCACCCCCACCCAGGAAGGGGCTGGGGAGACCGAACTCGGGGGCTAACCGCCCAGGGGGAGGAGGGAGGTGCAGTCCTCCTCCGTGGTGACTCTGACCAAGTAACCAGAATGTGACAGCAATGATCAAAAGCAGTACACGAGAGGCAGAGGGAGCCCTTGCTTCTTGTCCTTCCACACCAGTTGAGTTGGAGGTGAGAGGCTGCTGGTGGTATCTGCAGTGGGCTGGTCAGGCTGAGCCTCACAAGGAGCTCCCACTTCTAGGAGCTCCTGCTTCTGAGGGCGGGGACCTCAGCTCTCCAAAGCCAGAACCCGAGTCATCACTCTCCCCAGAGTGGCTGTCATGCATGGGGCTTTGTAACCCGAAATGACATTGCAGGCCCAGAGCATCTCTGGCCCATTGGGTCATGCTGCTCGGGAGTCCCACCCCCAGATCAAGGGCTGGTGAGCAAGGTGTGAGCCACGGAACAGGACAGACAATGAAGCAAATAGCAAAAAGCCTATGGACAAACCAAGAAGGACACAAAACAAGCCCACCTCAACACCCAAAGTGTCTTATTCAACACCTTTTATGTGATGACTTCTGGTCCTCCACACCCCCCACCATGAATTCATCTAATTGAGGCCAGACTGTAGCTATGTTTTTATCTCCTGGATTTTTATCTTAGAATGCCCCATGTCTTTAAAATTATTTGAAATAATTTTATTTTTTTGAGGGGGTACTCTGCAGTCCTTCTTGCTGAACATGGTTTTAATATTTTACGTTACACAGGGAACATCTTTATGTATAGATATGTTTTCTTATATCTCTGGTAATTTTTTTAGGGTAGGTTCTTAGCAATGGTTGTTTTTTTTCTCTCTCTTTTTTCCCTAGTCTTTACTGCACTGTGTAAGTCTACCGTTCTGAGAAATTTTGTCACATGTGTAGATGGGAGTAAATCTCAATGCAAGGACATTCTCTTGTGTTAATAGTCACATCCCTCTTCTGACCATAACCCTCGGCAGCCACTGATCTGTTCTCCAGGACTATAGTATATCCACTTGGAGAATGGTATACACATGGGATCACACAGTGTGTCGCTTTAAGATAGGCTGGTTTCACTCAGCACGATGCCCTGGAGACCCATCCAAGCTGCTGAGCGTATCAACACTTCCTTCCTTGCTTTTGCTGAGTGGTCCTCCACTGCACGAATAGCCCCTCGCTGTTCTCCTCACTCACTGAAGTTTATCTGGCTTGTTTCCAACCACCCTCCCCGAGCTTTACTGAGATATAATTGCAGACTAGCCTTTTAAAGAACATTGTGTGAGTTTAAGGTGTACAATGTGATGATTGGTTGGTTGTTCTTTAAAAGGCTATTTTCATTAGTAATTGTTTATTAAGCTTACTAAAAATCAATCTTATGTTTCTTTTTTAACAAGAGTAGAAAAATGTATGCTAAATGGTTGGTAGGAACCATCTATGTCACATATGCCATCTCCCTCGGGTTTGTTATACCAACTTTATGGATGAGGAAGCTGAGGCTCAGAGGTTAAATAAGTTGCCCAAGGAAAACCCACCCAGGAAGTGGCAGAGCCTTTCAAGCTACATGTCTTCTCTAGTTCAAGTTGGAGAACTTTCCTTCTCCTCTCAAGGTCTATTACTGTCTGAAAAATGAGCCTCGTATCTAGCACCACAGAGAGAAAAACAAAAAAAACAAAACCACTGACAAATCCTTACTCTCCAGACCTATAGATTCTCCCACATTCTTTGTCTAGAATATTCTGTTCTCACAACATCCTCCCTCAGCATGATACGGTCACCACAATGAGCCCTTGCCTCCCAAGAGGCACACTGTAGAGTAGCCCTTCCTGAGGAGTGACCTCACCTGTAAGGTTGTTCAACCCCAGGACGAATCCTGGAAGCTCCCAGCTGGGACTAATCTCATCCTCTGTTCCCGGCCCTCATCAGCTTCAATTACCCACGGGGGCAACAGGAAGATGATGGAAATGCGTCTGTCGACTCAAGAGCAGGAGTGGAAGTGACAGGCGTGGGATCTGCTCTGTTGGATTATCTGCCCCATTTCTCTCTGAATTGGCTGCGTTTCTGCACCAGCCCTGACCCTACCTCAGGTTACATAAGGATCCCAGACAACATTTGATTTCACCCTCCCTTTTCTTCCATCCCAGTGCATCACAGGGCAACCGCTGGAGAGCAGAGTGTTAGAACGGAGAGGAGTGGCAGAGACGGGCACTCCGACCTCCTCGCCTCCTCCAAACCCCCATTCCTATCCCCCCAGAATTGACGTGTGAACTAGATCTATGACCTCTTAATCTTATTTGACTCAGAAAGTTCAGACCAATTGCCCAGAAATGAGATTCACTAATGTAAGGATTGTGCCGACGTGGGGAGTGGAGATGGGTGTGGGTTTGGAGAGAGAAACTAAGTGGGCAAAGGAAAGGAGGAGGGGCTCAGTCCCCAAAAGAGGAACTTAACACACCTCTAGGAAAGCTCTTCCTTCGTAGTAGAATTCCAATTAATAAACAAAGAAGGGATGGTAGAATTAGAAAATTATCAATGGATGTCAAACCTAGCAAATGAAAATCTGAGGAGCAAGAGGATATTTACTTAGTCTCAAAGTATCTCCCCATAAGATGCTTGTTAATTACAAAGGAAAAATGGTAACTTTACAGTAAGTGGAGGAAACCGGCAAACACCATGGAACCAAGTGATGGAAGTTAACCACTCAGCAATGGGACAGACCAACATGATGTGCCCCCGACAGGAGGCCCTGAGAAGGACATGACATCACCTCTGGGGCATGTGTGTCAGAAACGGAAAACCTGAAAACTAATCACAAAGCTACACTGAACAAACCCAAACTGTGAGACGTTCTACAAAATTAATTGGCCTGCAATCTTCAAAAATGTCAGGGTCGAATAAGACAAAGAAAAGCTGAGATTAAAGATTCCGAATTAAAGGCTAAAAAGACAGGACAAGTAAATGCAATGTGTGATCAGACCAAAAAAAGAAAGAAAGGAAAGCAAGCAAGCAAGCTATAAAAAACACATTACATGTCAATTTGACAAAACTTGAATATGGATTAGGTAATGGAATTGGGTCAGTGTTGAATTTCCTGATTTTTTTAAAAAAAGGTTTATTTATTTATTTGAGAGAGAGAGCATGAGCAGAGGGAGAGGGAGAGAGAAACTGAAGCAGCTCTCAGCATGGAGCCTGACACAGGGCTCGATCTCATAACCCTGAGATCACAACCTGAGCAGAAACCAAGAGTTGGATGCTTAACTGACTGCACCACCCAGGTGCCCCTGAATTTCCTGACTTTGATCTTTGTATTAGGTTATTTAAGAGAACCTCCTTGTTCTTAGGAAAAACACACTGAAATACATGGTGGTAAAAGGGCATGACGTCTCCAACTTTCTCCAAAAGAGAGGGACACACACACACACACACAGAGCAAATGAGGGAAAATGTAAACAGCTGGATAAAGTGTACATGGGAGTCACTTATTCTTTCAACTTGGTATAGGTTTGAAATCCTATCAAAATAAAAGTTATAGGGGCACCTGCGTGGCTCAGTCAGTTAAGTGTCTGCCTTCGGCTCAGGTCATGATCTCAGGGTCCTGGGATCGAGCCCCAAGTCGGGCTGCCAGCTCCGCTGTGAGTCTGCTTCTCCCTCTGCCTGCCCCTCCCCCTGCTTGTGCTCTCTCTCTGTCTCTAAGATAAATCAATAAAATCTTTTTAAAAAGTTATGAAGAGGGGCGCCTGGGTGGCTCAGTTGGTTAAGCAACTGCCTTCGGCTCAGGTCATGATCCTGGAGTCCCAGGATCGAGTCCCGCATCGGGCTCCCTGCTCGGCAGGGAGTCTGCTTCTCCCTCTGACCCTCCTCCCTCTCATGCTCTCTGTCTCTCATTCTCTCTGTCTCAAATAAATAAATAAAATCTTAAAAAAAAAAAAAGTTATGAAGAAAGGAAGAAAGCAGTCGATGCCTATCACATGCTAATTTGTAAGAAGAGATGAGGGAGGTATAAGGGCTTCAGCTATATTATGCCCAGTAGCTTGACAATCCCTTTGGGATCTTGAGTTGTTATACTGAATTTTTAGACGAATATGGAGAAGACTGACATATTTATGATAGTAAGCCTTGTGTGATGTATGACATGTTTTGTTAAAAATCATTTTCTCTTTCTCAAAAACAAAACAAAACAACAAAACCAGAAACAAACTGCCTTCCCAGCAGGCACACTTGACTGGGAGTCAGGACCCTTCAGTATATGATCTTGGCCAATTAGTTCACTTCCTTTTGTCCTGGTTGTTTCGTCATTTCATTTGGGTAATGAAGTGGGCTGCGGTGGGCTTGGAGAAGGAGCTTGGAGAAGTCTGAAGCTCAGTCTGTGCCCTTTGAGGGAGTTCATACGGTTCATCTCCAGGGAGGTTTCTGCTGCCCTGAGGACGCTGACCCCACCCTCCCATCCCCCCTGACAGGTGCTGAGGAGATGTGCACTGACTGGTACTCAGGCCAAGGTCAGCCCTGAAGGGCATTCCCAGTGATTCAGCCTAGGGAGTGAAGCTCTCCACGCATGGAGAAGTGGGGTATGGAGGCTTTCTCCAGATCAGTTATCTAGGCCCAACACCCTCCCCTCAATTTGGGGGGCGGAAATAGTACTTGAGACAAATCTAATGATCTGAAGGATCATGGAGGCACTGGATGGATGACCTTAAAGAATGAAGGGGTTTCCATTTCTAAAATCAATCTCCAGGTTCGCACTTAACAAAATATAGCATCTTCTCAGCTGCAGGTACCATTGGAGGGCTTAAAGAAATCCTGTGGTTGAATGATTTCATGGAATCTTCCATGACTAGGAGACTTGAAAGGGACGTTTGCATCGTCCGTCCAGTTGCCCCATCAGCACAGGAGGCCCCTCCAGCATGTGGGTGGGAAGACTGGTCTCAACTCCAAGGACCCCAACGAGGGGGAGCTCAGCCCTTTGGGGCAGCTCTTTAGCTCCTTATCTTTAGAGTGACAGGGGCTCTGGTGGGTGTGAAAAACCAAGCCCTTAGGTTGTAGAGCCTTGGCCCAAAATACACAGACTGCGGACTGACCTGTGTGCCCTTCTGCCCAGCCTACCTTCAGCTCTCAGCAGGAGGAGAGGCAGAGTCAGGAAGAGCAGAGAGACGGAGGGAGAGAAGGTGAGACAGAGAGGAGGGAAGGAAAGATGGGAAGGGACAGGATGATGGGAAGAGAGAAGAGTGTGGGCGAAAGAGAGAGACAGAAAAGGGGAGCAGGGAATGGAGAGAAGAAAGCAGGAGGACTGGGGATGGGGAGCTCCCTCCCACCAGGGATGCTCCCTTGGCTCAACGGATGTGAGCCAGGCGGGCTGGCCGCCGTCCTCCCTTCGGTGCCTACTTACCCCATTCTTGTCGAAGGCTTGGAACATGCCCTCTACATACTGGGTGGCCTCCTCGTTGCCTGTGACCTTGAAGAAGCGCTTAAACTCGTGCAGGAAGAGAGAGCCGCTGGGGCACTCCACCACGAACTTCTTGTACCACTCCTGGAGCTCGGCCAAGTCCATTTCGCCGGACGCCTCCGCCTCCTCCCAGCTGAACTGCTGCCCCATCCTGGCCTGGGGGGGATGTCAGGGAGCCAGGGTGTGTGCCGCCTCGGGGGCTGCTGCGGATCCGTGCCTTAGGCGAGGGCCCTCTTCCTGCCTCTCCTCCGCTCAGCCAGCCTCTTCATCATCTCCTGGCGACTGAACACGATGGGCCGTGTAGGGGCAGGTGGCAGGGGGGGTGGCACCAGCCCAGCTCAGCACCCTAAGATCATTAGAAGATTCCTCTGGGAGGTCTGACCTCCAGGCAGCTGAGCTCCCCCAGCCTCACCCCTCCCTTCAGTCTCACCAACCACGCAACTCAGCCTCCCCGGCAGATTGGGAAGGGGGAGAAAGGCAGGACACTGACACCCCACCATCTCACACACGCTCCCCGTTCCTTTAGTTGGGCACCGCACTGCTCCAGAGAGGCCCGACTTGGAGACACAGGAGACTCTGAAGTCCAGAGAGGGGCGCAAGACCAACTCCTAGCCCACGAAATAGAACCCGCTGGCGAGCTGGGGCTCACTCCTCCCCACAGCCCAGTGAGAAGCAGCAGAATCGGTGACGCGAAGGTCCCCAAGCTCAGTCTCAGCAAGTCACACCCTTGAGTCTTGGAAATTTTCCATTTTCCAATTTAAAGGACAAATGCTTCCTTCCAACACCCTTCACGCAAGACCTAGGGACAGGCTTCTCCTACTTTCTCTCCCAAGTGTGAGTGAGTACATGAGAAGGATCTGGGAGCATGGCTTAAAATACCTCTAAGCCTCTTGCTTTTATATTAAATGACCTGCAAATTTGTTTTTGAATCAATTATATATTTGTGCTTTTTTTTTTTTAAAAGATTTTATTTATTTATTCATGAGAGACACAGAGAGAGAGGCAGAGGGAGAAGCAGGCTCCCAAGGAGCAGAGAGCCCGATGCGGGACTCGATCCCAGGACCCTGGGATCATGTCCTGAGCCGAAGGCAGACGCTTAACCATCTGAGCCACCCAGCCGCCCTGTGCTTATTTTAATGTAATATTAAAATGATACCTTCAAGAAACCAGAAGATCTGATGCACTTTTCTAGATTCTAGGAGCAGCTGTTCCAGTGAGTCTTCTAATCTCAGGGGTAACACTGCCTGTCTCCCACTGGCTGTCCGTTCCTGAATCGTTCTGTACACCTCCAGGCCTGACCCCCTCTCTCACATAACGCCCCACCTCCATTTGTCCCTAATCTCTTGACGTTCTTCTAAGTTCTTGCCCTTCCTGGGGTTGGAACCCCACTTGCGGTCATCCTTGCAAGCGCTCATGGATTTTTCTCCCACGTCCCATCCACATCCCTTGGGGTCAGGAGAATAGGGCTCGCTTCCCCGCTCCTACTTGTTGCCTCCACTTTTTCTCTTTTCTGCCTCAAAAACACTAGTCCCTTTAAAGCCACGTCCGACTCAACCCACTTGCCATCACTCACCGGCGACTTCACCACTTTGTCTCAAGGCACCAGCTTGGTGACTCCCACGTCCAGGTGGAGAGCGGATCCATCCCCCACTCCGGCCTCACGGGTCCCCGATCTCCTTCGTTCCAAAGAGCTTTTCTTCCACCCCGCCTTGGCCTCCCATTTGCTGTGGTCCCTTGGACCAGCAGCTGCAGCATCTGGGAGCTCGTTAGAAATGCTGATTCTCAGGCCCCACCTCTCCTACTGAATCCAGAACCCTGCGGATGGGCGCAGTGATCTGTGTTTGAACAAGCCCTCCGCATGCTTCCAAAGCACACTGAAGTTCGGGCCCCACTACTGTAGGCCTTGCAATCACACATTTCTGAACCCCCTCTGAGACATTCACTTCCAGCTCACTCTCTAACACCTTCACCCAATAAGGCACCAGCCTGACCTGCTGCAACCTGCTGATCTTGTTTTGTAACACCCATCACCTCGTTCATACCCTGGCTTTCCTCTTTATCCTTATCCACAGCCCAACACTCTTGCCATTTCCTTGTCATGACCCTGAGCTTCGTGACCCTCTCTCCCTCTAACTACTCAGTTGGCAGAACCTGACCCCGGCTAAAGCCACTAACCGTTGGCTAACACCTCACCTGCGCCCACGAGGCACTAGTACATGCTCTTCCCTGCTGATGTCACTCTCCCCCTCCTGAGGTGACTTCTCCACAAGCTGCCTGCCCTCAGACCTTCCACTCACTCCCATGTCCAGCTGATGACCTTGTCACAAACTTCACTGCAGAGAGGAGTAGATGCATCACCACATGAGCACATCAACTTCCCACGAGACTTCTCTGCATCTGTGCCCATGCTCTCGCCCTCTTCCTGGGTCCCTGGAGGTGGTGATCCTTCCCTTCTCCACCTGTCGGCTCCTCTGCTAGGTCTCATCTCTCCGGCTACCCAAGCACTTCACTCCCAAAATTATTCCCTTTCTCTGCTGCATCCTCAGCTTATCCTTCTCTAATGGATCATTCCTGTCTGCGAACTGCCGTAATATCACCTTTATTAAAACAAAACCAAACAAAAATCCTTCTTTGACTCCACATTCAGGGTCCCATTATGGGACTTGCAATGGGTCCATACGCTTTTGCCTTCATGCGTCATAAGATAAATATTGGGTAAATAAATATTAAATAAATGTTGAAAATATTTTATCACTCATTGGTATAAAGATGAACACAATCCAGTCCAGACTATACTTCTTTCTCATTCTTTCTTCTGATTTTGAAAGAAATGAAACATTTAAAAGAAATTAAAAATCCTGGGGGCCCCAGGCACTGTGCCTACTGCATCCCCTTGGCCCTCCAGCTACTGTCTTAATTTTAGCTCCTCTTCTAACAAAACCCCTTGTGGAAGATGCTATTTTCCAAAAATTGCACAGCAACAGATCTGGTCTCACTCATTCCTCCCATCAAGGGAAGAGTCTATTTCTCCTTCTCTTCAACCTGGATGGGACTTTGTGGCTACTCATTGGAGAGAAGAGGCAAAAGGGACACTGGGTGACTTCCATCAAAGGCGATAAGGCTTCTGCCTGGCTCTCCCTCAGGACTCACCCTTGGAGCTCAGCCCCGTATTGTGGGAAGCCCAGAGCACCTGCGGGGGTTCCAGCTGGCAGCCTGCCTCAACCACCAGGAGTGTCGGGTGAGTGACTCTGCAGATGACTCCAGCCCCTGTCTTCCAGCCATTGCAGCTGATACCAAATGAGGCATTGTCCCCACAGAGCCGTGACCAAGCTGTAATTCATGCGCGAAGTAAGTGTCACTGAAGCTACTAGGGGTTGGGTGTTTTTCAGGTAGCAATAGATAACCGAACATTCTCAAAACTGTTTTGCATCCTCTTCTTTCTTATTCACTCAGCTTACTCCAGTTGGATGCTCTCATCCTTGTTGCTCCATGGAGAAGTGGTCACCAATGACCTACTTTTCTTACTCAATCTGCCAACAGATTCATCCCGGTTCAACCAATGAATTCTTTCCTCAAACACTCCAGGTTTCAAGAACCCACACTCCTCTGATTTCACTCCAACCTCACTGACCACTCATCTCCTTTGCTTGCACTTCCTCCTGCTTAACAAATCTCTTCCTGCTTGGGGCTCCCAGGCTCCTGGTCGGTACCCTTCTCACCTCCCCACAGCGCCCCCCAGGTGAGCTCATTCACCCCCACATACTACTGGTAGGCTGAGTCCTTCTTCAATCTTTTCTTTCTCTTAGATCTCAATCTACCAGTAGGCCGTTCCGTCCACTCTGCCTCCAAACCATATTCTGAATCCAACCACTTCTCATCACCTCCATTACTGCATCTCTCATCCAGGCCATGTCCTCACACCTGGTCCCCTACAGTAGGTCCTAACCCCTAAAGGGTGTTTCTGCCCCCTTTCACAGTCCCTACCCAGCAGCCAGAATAATGTGTTCTAGAGCATCAACCTCATCTGTCATTCTCCTGCTGCCAACCTTCCAATGGCTTCCCATTCACGCTCAGAACTAAATCCATGCTCCTTCCTACAGCCATGACGCCTGACACAATCTAGCCCTTGCCTACTTGGTCTTCATGTTCCTCGGCCCTTGTCCCCAGACACACTAAACTCATGGGGCCTTACCATTGATTGCTCCTGCTGCCCAGACTGCTCTTCCCCTCTGGCTTCCCATGGCTGTCTTCTTGACACTCTTCCCTCCTCAGAGAGAGATTTCCCAAGCCCACCTCAAGTAGCCACTCAAGTCACTCTGACACTATCCTATTTTATTTGCTTCATCATGCTTAACTGAATCTTATTCTTTTTCCCCCCTTATTATGTCTTCTCCACCAAGTCCAAGATCCTTGAGGAGAGGACTTCATTGTATACACAGAATTCCCAGTGTCCAGAACAGTGCTTGGCACATACAAGAAACTCAAATACTTATTTAGTCACTGAGCAAAGTGCTCAGCACACAGGCGGTGCTCTTACTCCTTAATTTGATAGAACTCCCTTGATTCCTTTGAGAGTGGCTGGGTTCGCAGGTAGCTGCTGATGTGAAAAGGCAGTGGTATTTTGGAACTGGAAGAGGCCTTGAAGATCATATGGCCCAGTGATTTCTAACCTTTTCCCCATCTCCTCACACCTGAAGACATGTGCCCAGCAGCTGCTGAGGCTCTGCACCAACAGCACCTGAACTGGCTGGGTGTGAAGGGGTGTCACCCCGTCTCTTTGTGTTTATCGATATTCAAGCAACATTGAGGAGTGACTAAAGCACAGGAGCCATGCTCAAGTTAAGAAACTATATGAGCAAGGGTCGCCTGGGTGGCTCAGTCGGCTAAGCATCTGCCTTCAGCTCAGGTCATGATCTCAGGATCCTGGGATCGAGCTCCACATGGGGCTCCCTGCTTGGGGAGCCTGATTCTCCCTCTCCTCCCTGCTTGTGCTCTCTTTCTCAAATAAATAAATAAAATCTTAAAAAAAAATAAAAAACTATGAATGAAATTAACTTGATTTAGCCTCTGGTCAAGGAATCTAAAATTCATTTGGCTTCTTTTGTTTGGGTCAGTCGTCCATGACCTGCCCTTAAATACTGCTGAGCTGTTGAGGTATAAATATACCATTTTAAAGAGGATTAGGAGCCATACAGAGAAATGATAGCTGGAAGTGAGTAACAATAGCAACGATTTAAGGAGGGCAGGGTTAGGAATTGAGCAGGGATTTGCAGAGAACCCTGGGGATCGCAGACGGTCAGCCGTAAGCCTGGTTCCAGGAGTAATGTTTGAGAGCTACAAGCCAGAGTCCGCCGAGCCCTGGACAGGCCTGGCCTGAAGGCCTACTGTAAATCATCTCAATGCCGATTGTTCTTGTGACCCAGTGGCACTCCCTTGCTGAAGCCTCAACTCTCCTGTTGCACCCTCGGACACTTAGGACCAGTGTCAGCCCTGAGACCACAGGGTTTGCACTGTATATTATGCTTCTTGCCTTTATTCATACAGATTTACACCTTTTATTTTTTAGGTATTTTCCCCCTAGTCAACCTTTTTTTTTTTTTAAGTCAGCTCCACACTCAGTGTGGAACCCAATGTAGGGCTTGAACTCACGACCCTGAGATCAAGACCTGAGCTGAGATCAAGAGTCGGATGTTTAACTGGCTGAGCCACCCAGGTGCCCCCAATCTCTTTACTTCTAAGCCTTAGGGAAATGAGTAGGTTTTGCTCATGTACAAGGGGAAATGAATTTGGATTTTAGGTTTGAATATTCTGCATTTAATATGTGGACATCTGAGTACTTCCTAGCCTTTCTAGGCTGTCCCTGTCTTTAACTGGAACTCACACCAGTCAGTTGCACTTTTGGTCTCGGCTTCATCTGTGAACTGGAAGGGTGATTGAGTGGGCTAGTCATAACTTGGTTTTCTCTCCTGCAAAATGGAGGTAATAGGGGCGCCTGGGTGGCTCAGTTGTTAAGCGTCTGCCTTCAGCTCGGGTCATGAGCCCAGGGTCCTGGGATTGCACCCGACATCGGGCTCCTGCTTGGCGGGAAGCCTGCTTCTCCCTCTCCCACTCCCCCTTCTGTGTTCCCTCTCTCACTGGGTCTCTGTCAAATAAATAAAATCTTAAAAGAAAAAAAAAATGGAGGTAATTGTAACCACTTTATTGGGTTGTTAGGAAGATTAAATAAGATAGCATCTATAATGACTATGTAAAATGCTTGGCATAATGGGTGGTGGTGGTGATTATAATAAGCATGTTATGTGTTTTCTCATCTAAATTAAACTTCGCATCAACTTGAGCAAGTAAATAAGACTTTGCAGCCACTCTAAGTGTTGTCCTCGCCTTGGAGATACTGAGGTCCTTTCCACCTAGTTTTTAAACAGAGCCTACAGCGCGCAAACACCTGGCGCCTCACCGGCTGTATACGGCCAGCCAGTAACAGCTCTTTTTTTTTTTTTTTAATTTATTTTTAATTTATTTTTTGACAGAGAGAGACATAGCGAGAGAGGGAACACAAGCAGGGGGAGTGGGAGAGGGAGAAGCAGGCTCCCCGCCGAGCAGGGAGAGCCCGATGTGGGGCTCGATCCCAGGACCCTGGGATCATGACCTGAGCCGAAGGCAGACGCTTAACGACTGAGCCACCCAGGCGCCCCAGAAACAGCTCTTATATAGTGGAGGTCTATTATCCGCCCGGTGTGATGTGAGGCGCTTCTAAGCGATCTAATTTAACACTCCTAACCTTAATAAGTAGGTACTGTTTCCTACATTTTACTAATGAGGAAACTGAGGCTCTGCCAGGGTTAAGTATCCCGCCCAAGTTTAAAGCAGTTAGGGGGTTGAACTCTTACCTGACTCAGGCCTGACTCCAAAGTCTGTTTTCTCTACTCTGCTACTCATTCGGGTTGTGGTAAAACTAAATAATACAATGTAGGAAAGGAGCAATGGTAGCTTTAACAAGTAGAAATGTTCGGAAATTAGACTACTGGCTGAAAACAATTGCTGTATGTATTTACTGTGGCGTGTAAAAATGGCCAAAAGAACCTGTCAGGGATTTGCTTTGAAAGCATCAAAACCAGGCCCTGGGTGAGTCTAATCTGTGGAAGTCGCAATCACTTTAAACAGACGATAACATTATTTTATTTAATATAAAAAGAAAATATATTTCAGATCAGAGAAAACAACAATGAACCCAGGGTTACACCTCAGTAACAAAAAATAACCTCACTTCCTACCTGCCTTGTGGTTCATTCCATCAGGTAATTTTCTCTCACGACCTCCCTTCCCCACACAGACAAAACACGCTACTTGGGTATTAATTCTGATTTTCAGAATAGGCATTTTTCTCAGGAGACCTAATTAAAAAAAGGTCCTGTCAGGACGAAGAAATGATCTTGTTTATATCAGGAAGTAGGCCTCAAATATGCCAAATACTTTTGTCAAAAAAATACCGCTAGTTTTTGTTAGGTTTGTAGTTTATTTGTACATTCACCTTAAAACAAGATTTTAATATGTATTTTGAAGTGCTAAGTAATCTGGTTTATAGACTGATTTAGTCTGAAAACAGCTCGAAGTGGATGCACACCTTGAAAGGAGCTCACAGAGAGTCACTGGAGGTGAGTTTGCATAAATCATCTTATGATACAGTGATTAATATTGTTTATAAAACAAAGATTTAAGTGATCTATATTTAAGAAATTATTTCTTTTAAAGTAAAAATGGGTCACAGATTGCTGCTTTGCTAGATACAGTTCCGTTATATTGCTCTTGTTTTATCGACTAGTTCTTAATCACGATGCTTACCGGTCAACAACTGAGCTGGGAACTGAATGAGGTCACGGGGCATGAGGCTGTAACTCTTTTCATGTTAATGACAGTACTGTAAGTCTGATACAGAAGCAGCATGCATTCAAAACATTGATCCCTGATAGTAGATTGGGGAAAAGAGAACCCGGACGCCGGTTTAAGGGGGGAAAAACTGAGAAGTCATAACGACCCCAAAGACGTGAAGGAAACTGCAAAAAGACATGGACCCAATTGTGCTGTAAATAGGAAACGAATCACTCCCTTGGGGCTGATACACCCGCAGTTTCAGCACATTGTAGTCTTGCCTTTTTCAGGCCTTTAACTCTGATTTAATTTCATGGAAAAGTAGACCTCTCCAAACAGAAAGAATGCCATTTACAAAAAGAAAGAGGCCTTATCACCGTGGGGTTTAATAAGGAAAAACATTTGTGCCCTGCTCAGTTTTCAAAAGCCATTATTTCCATTCAATGTTCGCTATTTTCTACAGTGCTGGTTACAGAGCTAACAAAATAAAAGCCTGCTGAGTGAATCACAGGATGAAAAAAGTGATACAGTAATTTCTCGAGAGCTCAAATTCCTTAACAGTGATCCTTCTACGCAGTCTGGTAAGGGTTTGGGCAACGAGAGTTGTTCAGTGCATGCCACAAATGTGCGTGAGATGCTGCACAGTATATTCATGTTCAAGAATGTCACGCGTAAATGAGGTAAAATTTGGAGGATACCATCCCCAAACTAGCATTTGCCAGCTTGCACCGAGGTAAATATGAAGAACTTTAACTGTTCGGTGTTAAATTAACCAAATCAACTGAAGGTTCCTTCTAGGGGGCTCAAAAGGGAAAATGTACATAAGGAATATTTCCAAAGATTCACTTTCAGATGAAATGATACACATTAAAATCAGTGCGAACTCATCATTGAACAGTAAGAGAGGAACAAGCTATAAACTCGATTCTCTTGGCACACAGTAGTCAGTCAGAGCGCTTTGCTCACATTTGTCAAAATCAGAACTGAAATGATGATGTGTACAGAAGAACAGGTCAAGTGGTTTTTCACTCTAGTCCAGTGTGTCATTAAAGTTCTGCCCCTTGCTGTGAGCTGCTCAGGGCATGTGGGCTCATGTGGGCTCAACGGAGTGGTCAGGTGGACTGGAAGCCTCTCTATCTCCCGACTGGAAGCCTCTCTATCTCAACATATGTGTCTGACCCCCTCTCGGGTCAAATGCCGGCACCAGTGGACTCGCTGAGACTTTAGGACTTGCCTTCTTTTTCTTCTGGTACCGTTTCCCAGATTGGCTCCTTGATGTGTCCTGGTAACTGTTCTAATTTGGTCTAAAAAGAGAAAAATAAAACTATAACATAATGTGGACTTAATTGAACTCTTGAGCCACAAATTGGATTTACTCGTTTTGTTCCCTTAAATCCTCTCGTCTTTTTTCCTTTCACCCCTCCCCCCGCATCTTTGTGTGGGGCTCTAAAATAAGGAGGAGGAACCTGGATGGTATATAAAACACTCTCACATAGTTCACTCAGTGATTTCCAGGGACTGCCCATGAATGCGGACCCCATGTCTTCAACTACTAAGAGGGAGGGAGACTCAGGGGCAGCTTGGGGAGGATGTGGGCTGCACTGGCAGGATCTGCTGGGCTGCAGTGCCTATACGGGAGGCAGAGACCCCAGCCACTGTGGCAACTCTGCCTCTAGTCCGCCCAGGCCCTACCCTCCACTCAGTGGGCCGGGACAGGGCTGCAAAGTAGCAAAACAACAATACACATCTCTCTCCATCGGAGCTAAAAATTCAAGTCATACCTTTGTCACTTCCATGGCAACTCCTTCAGGTAAGTTACGCTGAATATATTCCAAGTAGACATCTGCTGTACTTCCAGTTAGATGTTCTAACTAAAATTTCAAACATGAAATTGGTTCATGATATGCTGTTAAAGCAGAAATTTTAAGTTTCTGTTTTTAGTAAAAGCAGTATAGCTTTTTTTTTTTTTTTTAAATTTTTATTTATTTATTTGACAGAGAGAGACACAGCGAGAGAAGGAACACAAGCAGGGGGAGTGGGAGAGGGAGAAGCAGGCTTCCCGCCGAGCAGGGAGCCCGATGCAGGGCTTAATCCCAGGACCCTGGAACCATGACCTGAGCCGAAGGCAGACGCTTAACGACTGAGCCACCCAGGCGCCCCAGTATAGCTTTTCTTTCTCTATGAAATCTTACACAGAATTCCAACTTTTTTTTTTTTTTTTTTAGAGAGAGAGAAATCGTGAGCGCCAGGTGGGGGTTGAAGGGGCAGAAGGAGAGGGAAAGACAGAATCCCAAGCAGGCTCCACACCCAGTGCACAGCCCAATTCGGGCTTGATCTCATGACCCTGAGACCATGACCTGAGCTGAAATCAAGAGTCAGACGCTTAACCGACTGAGCCACCCAGGTGCCCCCAGAATTCCAGTTTAAAAGGAAAAAAGTATTGGGATGCCTGGGTGGCTCAGTTGGTTAAGAATCTGCTCTTGGCTCAGGTCATGACCCGGGGTCCTGGAATCGAGGCCCCCATCAGGATCCCTGCTCAGACGGGGAGTCTGCTTGTCCCTCTGCAATTCCACCCCCACCCCGCTCATGCATACACTCTCTCGGATAGATAAAATAATAAATAAATAAATAAATAAAAGGAAAAAAGTATAGATCTTCTGGTTGGCTGGAAGGGGGGAGCACAGCCCAGAACACCTTAAAACCAGGGCTCTATGGAACCCAGCTGGCAAGTGTGATATTAAAGCGATACAACATTTACTAATCATTCACTATGTAATGGGAGCATTCTAAGTGCTTTCGATAAATATCTCATTTAATCCTCACACTAACCTTACGAGATGCGTACCGTTATTACTCTCATTCCACAGATGAAGGAACTGAGGTGCAGATCACACAGCTGGTACATGCCAGTACTTGGACCTGTCTGACTCCAGAACCCTTGCTCTCCTTAACCACAAGACTACGCTGACCCTACTGGATGCACAAATGAATAACTGATGAATGAAAAACCTTAATGTTTCCCATTGTGGACATGGAAAACCCTTTAGTGTGTGCAAAGAATCACTAGAACTATGTAAAAACTTAACTAGAATTTATGAAATATAAGCCAAATTCTTCCAAGGCTTTATATTGTATGAAAATTAGCATAATCTGAAAAAAAGAAAATTAGCATAATCTGTATTGTTGAGTTAAAGTATGAACTACTCTAAAGGATGGCTTTGAGTCTGATTTTCTATCATTTACCTTCTCTACAGCTATCAGTCACAGGCTGACTGACAGGAAGTCCACCCAGTCAACCTTAAAGGACAGTTGCAATGTGCTAGTGTGAACTTCTGGGCATTTCAAAAATGCTTGAATGTCTGAAATAAACTCACCTCTAAACATCTGTAAAGTGTTCTCATTTCATACTGAACTCTGTGCTTCTTGAAAATATGCACTGATTTGAGAAGAGTAAATCGCTCTATTTTCCTTGGAGGTTCATGTCTGAAAAATCAATGGGCAAAACAACATACTTAAGCTAAGTGATGTTAAAACCCGAGTCACTGATAGAAAAGCATGATTCCACAGTTCTGTAGGTGAGGCTCATACTCAATTATAGGCATTAGCTACCGTTTACAGACTCCCAGCTGTCCAGGCTGTCAGGTGTAACAACCGCTGTCCTAAAGCTCGGGCCAAAATAAACACAGCAGACAGCAATGGAACAAATATCCCACAGATCCAAACCGAGCCATGGCATGCAAGGGCACGCGAGTATGCCTCCGGCTTTTACCTCCCACCCTCCACACCGAAGTCCAGTTTTGACCAAATGTATGAATTGTGAAGCGTTGAATCAGTGTGTTGCTGTGTGTGTTGTTTTAGGGAAATCTGCACATTAATCAATAACCACAAAACTAAAAAGTCTGTTATGGGAAAGGTGTGGGTTCCTTCTGTTTTCTTGTAAGGCAAGCCTGGCAAAGCCCTAAATGGGCCTTGTTCGGCATCAGAAGGAGCAGGTGACAAGACAAAAGAGGTGCAGCAGTCCCCCACCCTTATCCATGGTTTTGCTTTCAGTGGTTTCAGTTGCCCATGGTCAACCACGGTCCAGAAGCAGACGATAACTTGGAGTGAGTCAGAAGGTTAATAGATGCCTAAGTGACATCACAGTGCCTACAGCATTCACCTCACTTAATCTCATCACCTGGGCATTTTATCATTTCACATCATCCCAGGGGTGAGTACAGCACAAGAAGGTATTCTGAGAGAGGGAGAGAGATAAGAGAGCACATTCACATAACTTTTATCGCAGTATACTGTTGCGATTGTTCTATTCCATGGCTAGTTATTGTTAATTTCTTACTGTGCCTAATTTATAAATCACTTCATCATAGGCATATAGGTATAGGAGAAAAAAGGACATGTAGGACTGAGTACCATTCACGGTTCCAGGCATTTGCTGGGGGTCTTGCGTATTCTCCACGGATAAGGGGGAGACTACTATAGTTATACTTGACCCAGCAGTGATTTCAAGGCCATATGAAGCTTGCCTTGATCCTGTAGGAAATGACTGGGTGAGTGATGTTTCTGAAGGCAGTTGTGAAACAATAGCTATATTAGACAAAGATCATCAGAGTCTAAAAGGATTGCTTATTCACCTAATTCACCTCCCCGCCCCATGGAGCGTCCAGACATGAGGGCTTCGTGGGTCTCCTTATGTCTGTGCAATTGCTTAAGAAAGGATTTCCTTTATTTTCCTTGTTCACTCAGTCTAGTATTTAAAAATTCTAATAGGAATCCTGATTAGGATAATGTGACAAGCCTAAACTCTACCCACCATGAGTTTCTATGCTATTTTAAGGGTTCAGACCTAGCTGGGATCAGCACCATTCTCCTGGTTGATCACGTTATAGCAGCTAACAGGTCAGATTAGGAAAGATCATACTTATACTTTATTTATTTATTTATTTATTTATTAAAAATTTTTATTTATTTATTTGAGAGAGAGAGAATGAGAGAGAGCACATGAGAGGGGTTAGGGTCAGAGGGAGAAGCAGACTCTCCGCCGAGCAGGGAGCCCGATGCGGGACTCGATCCAGGGACTCCAGGATCATGACCAGAGCCGAAGGCAGTCCAACCAACTGAGCCACCCAGGCGCCCTATTTATTTATTTTTTAAAAGATTTTATTTATTTGAGAGTGAGAGAGAGATCACGAACAGGGGAGAGGGGTAGAGCAAGAAGCAGATTCTCCACTAAGCAGGGAGCCTGATGTGGGGCTCGATCCCAGGACCCTGGGATCATGAACAGAGCCGAAGGCAGACGCTTAACCAACTGAGCCACCCAGGCGCCCCATACTTACACTTTAATAGAGATACCAAGTTCCTTTGCAGCAAGCACGGCAAAATATTCATAACTGTCCAATACAGCCTTATCATGGCCTTTTACTAAAACTGACAGGCGCTTATATAATGTATCTGGTTCATCAGAAATGGTTATCTACAATTTTAAAATCAAAAAGAAAAGTTTCAGTTACGGTTCCTCTAATATTTACAATTGGAAAATTTCATGTATTATCCTCAATTGAACAATTTCAGAGTTTACTAATAAATGGGGAGAAAAATGCTGAGTAACATCTTAATACTATTAGCTTAATTACCTAGCTACTATCACATTCAGATCTCCACAATGACTCTTACAATCTGTTAAAATATAGTTTAAATCAAAAGGACTTTCAAGCAACCTACAAAATCACTAATGGAGCCTTCTAACTTCATAGTTAGTAAGCCCCAAATATATAATGGGAAAGGATTTGGGCGGCGGGGGGCGTCTATTAACAAAGTAACCTGGTCAGAAGGTCAGAAGACTTGGACTGGGAATTAAACTGCCTCTTCCAGCTGAATGATAACAGGCAAGTCCCATAATTTCACTGCACTGCAGTTTGCTCATATATAAAATAGGATCATACCTATGCTAGAGATCACAACATCACTCACAGCATTTCTGTAGGGAACTAATAAGCAAACACAGATAACGTGCTTATAAATTATAAAACGTTGTTTTACAAAGGCAAGCTATCACTAATTCATATTTTTATTTTTTTTCTTTCTTTTTTAAGATTTTATTTATTTATTTGCCAGAGAGAGACAGAGAGTGCACAAAGCAGGGGGAGCGGCAGGCAGAGGGAAAGGCAGGCTCTCCGCTGAGCAGGGAGCCCGATGCGGGACTCGATCCCAAGATCCTGGGATCACGACCTGAGCCGAAGGCAGACATTTAACCAACTGAGCCACCCAGGCATCCCTTATTGGTTTTATTCGTGTATGTTTTGCTTGCCCTAATAGAAAAATTACTCATTTCTAATTAAAATGTTATGGCACTGACTGTACATTTAACTTCTCCCTCTTCCACTCTAATACTTAAAGATCTTAGGAATAATGGGTCTGACGTTTCTTTCTTCCAAGAGATGAATTACATTCACCTTCATTCATCCATTAGACCAGTAATTTATCTTACTAATCCAATGATTCAGGGTTAAATTATTTCACTCCTGAAAGGAGATCTACTTATTAACCGGGAAGCTAGCTAGACAGTTACTCTCAATTACCCCAAATAGTGCTGGAAGAAGAGAATACACTGATATTCTAAATCATAACTTGGGGGACAAGGGAAAGGGAACAGAGCTCCAAGATGTGTTTTGATTGGTCCCTACAGGGCTTTAAAGATAGTCTGAATCTGTCGTGATAGGTAAAAGCAAGAGATTTTGAATAAAAGTTTGGATTTCAGGTTAGCTTGGAAAATTTAAGACCACGTGACATCACTAGGTCTAACTTCCCACACAGCAACATGGGGCTGGAGTAAGTGGTAGCTGTCTCGCTTATAAAGGGCACAGCCTGCCAACTGTGTCCACCCCACCCCCTTTCCTTAGAGGCCTGCCCATGCAAACACCTGACATGGAGACCCAGGGTTCATATGTTCTGTCATGGAAACATATCCAATATCCACTCAGCGAAAAAAATCAATAGAGCAGTACATTACATATAACACAATTCCATTTTGGTGAGCATGTGCATAGATAAGATGATTACACACAGACAAATGTCTAGAAGGAGTCATACCAAACGGTTAACATGGATTATTTCTGAGGGGTGGAACTGAAAAGATTCAAAATTTGTAAGGATTGTTTAAATCACAATTTACACAAAAACTGGGTTGATAAATCATGGTTTTTACTTAAGGGAAACAAGGTTACACAGCTACTTCTAGATTTTCTTTGCTTGTGGTAATGCTCTTCCTCACTGTGAACAATAAAGGATTGTCCAGGCCCAGGCTCAATGCCTTAAAACGGAAACAAAGACTTGATGCCTTCCAAGAAAAGCATTTTCTATAACATAGGATCAAGTATTCTGCATCATTAATTATGACAACTCTTCACATTGTGCTGAGCTAAAGCACAAGCCTGCTTATTCCTACAGTAATTAGTTATTTGGTGTAAATAACTGATTCCTTGACTCTCTGAAAGACAGTATGAGCACACAGGGACATTCGAGTCCTTCACTCAGGCACACCGTGTATCTGCCAGTATTCCAGAACAAACCATTCTTATTCATTAAGTGTTTGGGAACCAGCCTCAAATGAAATAATGAGAAAAATTTATTGCTAATACAGCGCCTTACCAAGAAATAGGGAGTACATACCGTAGGCTTGGTCAAATCCTTGGGAATATCAACGTGTAGGTTTGAAAACCGTACCCATTTCATACTGGTACTGCTGTGTGTGGAAACAAAGAAAAACCTAAGTGAAACAGCACAAAAGCCCATTTCCTTATTAAATTTAGCACATCCAATTACATACTTACAGGAGAAAGCCACCATTTCTGGCTGTACTGCTCCTAGAACTGTTTATAGAAAAATTCCTTGAACCCTAAAAAGGGGGGGGGGAGCATGTGTTAGAATTAAAGTCAGTCCTCAAACATTCATAGTTTCCACTAAAAAAAAAAAAATCAAAAGATGTACAATGCTTTAAAGTAAGGGCTATCCATTATTTCAGATGAAGATACTAGGGTAACTAAAATGCCAGATTAGATTTCATTTAAAAATAAGAGGACAATGATAGAGTTGATAATCAAAACAGATTCTCAAAATACTAGAGAATCTGTATCTCTTAAAGCTTCAGAGTAAGAACTTTTTTAAAAAGCAATTTACACAGATGCACACAAGCAATTCTCACACTGAAAGACCATCTATGATTTAAATATGTGGACATCAAGGAAAAAGTGACTTCATTTTCCCATTATTTTTTATAGATTAAATGTACTTGAATATAATACTTATCTTGCCTATTTCTGAGCAGTAAAGTCTCTTTTTAATTTATTTATAAGAGCTGAAATAAGAATTCTAAAGTACCCTTTTTATGAAGCTTTCATACATCTTTTCTACTGTATGTTTCTTGGCTTGGCTGGGAGATTTATAAATAAATTGAAATACAGTGAGATGGACATCCATCTTACACCACTGCTGTACCTCATATTCCCAACAATCCAGCCTTTCCAAATCCTTTATTGTCAGCTCCCCCTGGTGGACAAAACTCCTAGCTGGGAGAACCTATGGTACTACATATAATAATGTAATTTGCCTCTGTTTTCCCCTTGAGCTTTCCTGAGATTTAAAAATGTAACCTGAGAGGGGTGCCTGGGTGGTGCAGTCAGTGAAGCATCTGACTCTTGGTTTTGGCTCAGGTTGTGATCTCAGGGTCCTGATCTCAGGGTTATGAGATCCCAGCCCTGTGTGGGGCTCTGTATTCAGCAGGGAGTCAGCTTAAAACTTTCTCTCCCTCTCCCCGTCCCCTTCCACCCCACCCTCGCTCCATCTTTCTCTAAAATAAATAAACAAAATTTTTATTTTTTTTAAAGATTTTATTTATTTATTTGACACAAAGAGAGACAGCAAGAGAGGGAACACAAGCAGGGGGAGTGGGAAAGGGAAAAGCAGGCCTCCCGCTGAGCAGGAAGCCCCATACAGGGCTCAATCTCAGGACCCTGGGATCATGACCTGAGGCAAAGGCAGACGCTTAAAGACTGAGCCACCCAGGCGCCCCAAGATTTTATTTATTTGAAAGTGAGAAAGTGAGACAGATCACAGAGGGGGAGGGAGAAGCCGACTCCCCGCTGAGTGGAGAGCCTAATGTGGGACTCCATCCCAGGACCCTGAGATCATGTCCTGAGCCGAAGGCAGACGCCTTACCAACTGAACCACCTAGATGCCCCAATAAATAAATCTTAAAAAAAAAAAAAAAAAAGTAACCTGAGAAAGTATAGTAAGATCCTCAAAAATACTTAGAAGATGAAAATAACACTTTAGTACAAGTAAAACTTAAAACAACTGAGGGTCACCTAACCTATTTATTCTTAGCTTATTGTCCTGTCCGAACTCTGTACCCAATGATGGATGCAAACCAAAACTTTCATATTTTCCCTTGGATGAAGGGAGAAAAACAAAAAGATAGGATATTAGGCACAATACAAAGTAGTAGGAGGTGAGTGCCATTTCCCCACACACAATCACATTTTCTCTGCCTCCCTCCCTGCATGTGCACCAGCGATCCCACGACCCAGCGTGCAAAAGGACCACAGGTCTGGGAACCTGGGTGGCTCAGGCAGTTAAATATCTGACTCTTGATTTCAGCTTTCCCGCTCTTAAAAAAAAAGAAAAAAAAGGCTACAGATCTAAGCAATAGGACACTCTGCCAGTCATATTCTCCCAGTATAAACCTCTGCTTTTAGAAGTTGGAGCCTAGGGACACCTGGGTGGCTCAGTCGGTTAAGTGTCTGTCTACCTTTGGCTCAGGTCATGATGCCAGGGTCCTGGGATCAAGCCCCATATCGGGCTCCCGGCTCAGTGAGGAGCCTGCTTCTCCCTCTGCCTGCCACTCCCTCTCTCTGACAAATAAATAAATAAAATCCTTAAAAAAAAAAAAGAAAAGTTGGAGCCTGAAGTGCTGTGATAACCACAAATCAACCTTAAGAAGTTTTTTTTAGGGGTGCCTGGGTGGCTCAGTCGTTAAGCATCTGCCTTAGGCTCAGGTCATGATCCCGGGGTCCTGGGATTGAGCCCCGCATCGGGCTCCCTGCTCAGCGGGAAGCCTGCTTCTCCCTCTCCCACTCCTCCTGCTTGTTCCCTCTCTTGCTGTCTCTCTTTCTCTTTCTGTCAATTAAATAAATAAATAAACTTTTTTTAAAAAAAGATTTTATTTATTTATGGGGGAGGCAGAAGGAGAGGGAGAGAGAATCTCAAGCAGACTGCACTGAGTGTGGAGCCTGACATAGGGCTTGATCTTGTGACCCTGAGATCCTGACCTGAGCAGAAACCAAAAGTTGGATACTTAACCGATTGTGCCACCCAGGTGCCCCCAACAGGAAAAGATGTTCACTGAATCTTCTACAAGAAACTGATTACCCTTGCAATTCAGCCAATGAAAAACCATCACTCTGAACTCCTGCTTTTCTCCACTGGACTTTCATTCAAAACCCCTCCCAACTTCTTCCTTTTTCTCCATAAAATAATGTTTCTCTTCTTTGTTTATAGGACTTGCCTATGGTTTTGCAATAGCTTGCATGTCCCAAACTGCAACTCTCTGTCATTCCCAAATAAACCAATTTTTACTGGTGAAATAACTTTCATTTTTAAGGTTAACATTATTTGGTGATCAGAAGTGGGATCCAGAAATGATCAACAACTTCGAGGCTGGTGAGCGAACAGTGCCAGGGCCCACAGAGCCAATGAAGCTCACTGCTTTCTTACCAACGTTGGAGTTGGGGACCAAGTTTCTCCTGGACCTCGAGCTCTACTCTCTTAGTGTTTTGAGCATTCCAGGATCTGTTTTAAGGCTTTGTCCTTTCAGAGAGTACTTGTCTGACCTTTGGTCTGACTCCTTTTTGGAACCAAACGGTTCCTGTTGGAACTGTGCCTGCTTGGAAGTGTGTTAGTTTTGGTCTACCTTCTTTCCAGAGCTGGGCTATTCCTACTGGTTCTGTGTTGGCCTTTGGTCTGATTCCTTTGGAACCAGGATGTTCCTGTTGAAACTGTGCTGTTTAGGAATTTTTCTTTTTTTACTCTAGAGAAAAACCTCTAAGAATCAGGATCCTGGTCATTCAAATGCTTTGAGGGCAGCTCCCCTTCTGGAACACTGGTGGTTTTATGTTTAAAAGCTGTGGTTCTTCCTCATGTCTAACTTTAGTTACTGACTTAATCAAAAGTA
Organism: Mirounga angustirostris; assembly: GCF_029215605.1. Classification (NCBI taxonomy): domain Eukaryota; kingdom Metazoa; phylum Chordata; class Mammalia; order Carnivora; family Phocidae; genus Mirounga; species Mirounga angustirostris. The sequence continues at coordinate 38,373,690 of NW_026991716.1, forward strand.
ATTTAGAACCTCAATGGTCATTACAGGGAACTTTTGATTTCCTCAAAACTAAACCAGGCAGCCATGTCTCTAAAACCGTCGAAACTGAATGGGATGCCTATTTTGACTGGTATCTTAAAGCTTCCAAACATTATCAAGGAATCTAAAATTGCCTCTCTGCAAAATACAATTTCTAGACTAACTGAGGCAAAGACAAAAAGGCTCCTGAAGTCTGAGGGACACCCCCCTGCCCCAATTCCCAGGAGGGTGGCAGCCACTTTATGCGCAGGCCCCAGCGGTGGTGCCATCACCCTCTGGCGCCTCCACCTCCTCTACACCCTCAACCTCCCTATTCTAATTCTCTTGCCCAACTTCCCTTTGCATCCAAACCTCACCCTGCTCCCCGCTCTACTGAACCTATCAAAACCTGCCCCTTTACAGTTAAATCTTTTGAAGATTTTTTTTTTTAAGATTTTATTTATTTATTTGACAGAGAGAGAGAGACAGCGAGAGAGGGAACACAGGCAGGGGGAGTGGGAGAGGGAGAAGCAGGCTTCCCGCTGAGCAGGGAGCCCGATGCGGGGCTCGATCCCAGGACCCTGGGATCATGACCTGAGCCGAAGGCAGATGCCCAACAACTGAGCCACCCAGGTGCCCCTCTTTTTAAGATTAAAAAAAAATTTTTTTTGAGAGAGAGAACGGGTGTGTGCCCAAGAGGGGGGAGGGGCAGAGGGAGCGAGAATCCTAAGCAGACTCCCCACTGAGCATGGAGCCTGACACGGGGTTCGATCTCATAACCCCGAGAGCACAACCCGAGCTGAAATCAAGAGTCAGACACTTAACCGACTGAGCCATCCAGGCACCCCTAAAGTTAAATCTTCTGAGGATCCAAATAACCCCCAAAGTTCTTATGTTCCCTGGAATGATGCTGAATTGAGAGCCACAGTTAAAGTTTCTTACAGTGACTGAAAACCCCCATAGGTTTGTGGAAGCATTTCATACAGTTATTCAAACTTACCAACCTGGTTTCTCAGATTTTTTAGCAATTAGTCCACATGCATGTTGGTGAGGGCCAGGCCAAATACTGGCTGTAGCTAGCCCGATGGGAATACCTTGAAAGGAGTTTAGAGAAACAGACCCCTAACTTTTGGTAAGACGCTAGAACATATGCTAGAAATCTCCACCAAGCAATTACAGAAGCTTTTCCTAAGCCTGGTGACTCAAACAAAATTCAGTCTTTCATACAAAAGCCTGATGAACCTGTTCATGACTATTATAATTGATTTCAGATTGTTTTCAAAGAAAATTCTGGTCTTCCTTTTGATGTTGAATCCATCAGGGTAGCATTTAACTATGTTTTTTAATGGGCTGAACTGGGCTAACTCTTTTAGTTAAAAAAAACCAAGACGGAATGGGAAACTGTGTCCACTCCAGATTTAGTTAATTTGGCAAGCCAGCCTGCTAGTACCCGAGGGCAGTCACCTAAAAGAAAGACCACTAAAATTCTTAATTTTCTTTTCATCTTCTTCTTCTTCTTCTTTTTTTAAAAGTAGGCTCCATGTCCAGCATGGAGCCTAATGCAGGGCCTGAACTCATGACCCCAAGATCAAGACCTGAGCGGAGATCAAGAGTTGGACACTTAACTGACTGAGCCACTCAGGCACCCCAAAATTCTTAATTTTCAACCCTAAACAAAAACAAAAACTTCCTAGTTTCTGCTATTATTGCAAAGAGCCAGAACACTGGAAAGAAGATTGTTACCATCTTAAGTGCTCCAGGTGCCTTCAGCCCTCTACAGCCAGCCTTTCCAATGTCCCCATTCCTAAGACAGGGCTGCAAGGAACTACAGGGGCTCTTCCCAAAACTCCCTCTCACTTGGTTCAGAGAAACCACTGTTCAGATCAGGAATAAAATCTTTGTCCTTACTGACACCAGAACTACACTCTTGGTACTCGACCCCAGTGCTGTAAAGCAGTCCCTGACTTGGGGAGTTTTAAAACAGTTCAAATGGGTCTCTAATAAACTTCACAGTTTCCTGTCTCTGAACCTGTTCCCTTTGTTCTAGGTCCTTTGGGAGATACACACCCTTTTGTCCATAGTTCCTCTGCTCCTATTCATTTATTGGGCCAAGACTTTTTTTTTTTTTAAAGATTTTATTTATTCATTTGAGACAGAGAGATACAGAGACAGAACATGAGCAGGGGGAGAGGGAGAAGCAGAGCCAGGAGCCCGACTTGGGACTCGATCCCAGGACCTAGAGATCATGACCTGAGCCAAAGGCAGATGCTTAACCATCTGAGCCACCCAGGAGTCCCTGGGCAAAGATTTTTTTAATAAATATATCGTGCTGGAATTTCTTTCTCCCAAAAGAGGGAAATAATTCTAGAATTTGACAGTAGTAATCAAAATGGCCAACCAGGGGGATTAAATGACCTTCTGACATCTTTTATTTGCTCCAAGTCTGATAGCACTATAGCTGCATGTGGGGACACTGTTTGTTCCTATTGGGACAAATCCTCTTTCTGGGCAAAATCTTCAAGTGATCTGCAGAATCCACAGCGCACTTCCTATCAAGATACAAATAGATCCCTCAAAACCTCTCCCCACAATTAATGAATACCCTATAAATAAAGAAGCTCTGCAAGGCATCAAGCCTGTAACAGATGATTACAAAGCTCAGGGCCTCATTATCCCCTGTACTAGTCCTAGTAAGTAATACCCCTATTTTACCAGTGCGAAAACTCAACGGCCAAGGGTAGAGGTTTGTCCAAGGCCTCTGAACAATACATTGTTATCCCTTGGCACCCTATTGTTCCTAACCTGCATATGTTGCTGACATCCATTCCCACTGAAAGCAAATTTTCACTGTAACTGAAATACACAGTGTGTTTTTTAGTATTCCAGTTGGTAAGGATAGCCAGTATCTTTTTGCTTCTACTTGGGAAGGATGGAAAGACACCTGGACAGTAAAGCCTCAGAGTTGCACAGAGTCCTTACTTTTCACCAACCTTAAAAACGGATTTGGATGACAAAGTTTTCTGCAGGCTCTACTTTGTTAAAGTATGTAGGTGATTTGCTTTTCCGCTGCCCTTCTCAAATCTCTTCTCAGTAAGATACCATCTACCTATTAAAGCTTTCGGCCTTGGCCTTAAAAGAACACAAAGTCTCCAAAGAAAAAACTGCAGTTTGCTCAAACTCAGGTTTGATACTTAGAGCACCTGATCTCAGAACAAAGCCTACATTTGGATCCAGGGAGGCCTCATACCATCCTGAACTTCCCCAAACCTAAAAAGAAGTGCCAATTACGAGGTTTTCTTGGACTGGCTGGCCGCTGTTGAAATTGGATTTGAAACTTCTTTTATGGCTCAATCTCTATATGCTTTACTGAAAAAAGAAAAATGACAAACCCAATCCTATTATTTGGAAAAATCGGTAAGACAAAGCTTTTGGGACTTTAATAAAGCCCCCTGCCCTCAGACACCCTAACTACCAACTTCCCTTTTTACTCTTTGTATGTGGAGGGGAAAGGAACACCCTTGGGAGTACTCACCCCAAAACATGGGGACCGTGATGGACCCGTTGGGTATTGTAGCCAACAACCAGACCCTGTAGCAGGGGGATATTCCCCTAACTTCTGAGCCATTCCTGCCACTGCACTTAGTTAAGGCCACTGAAGAAATAAGCTTGGGATCCCCTTTAACTATCCTTGAATTTTGGCTAAGGGTAAAGCTGCAAATTTATACCAACAGCCAGTATGTCTTTGGGATAGTTCATAACTTTGGAATGTTAGGAAGCAGTCAAGAAGTTTCCTAAGCTCCAATGGGGATAAAATTAACAACATCTCCTATGTCCAAAATTTATTTGATACCATACTTTGGCTGGCGCTCTGTTATTAAGGTTCCCAGGCATTCCAGACTCAACTCCCTGGGCACCAAAGGAAACCACCTCATTCCCACTTTCAACAAAATGCTGCTTTCAAAGAAATCAACAGCCAAACCTCCGTCACGGTCCAAAGGGATGTTTCCCAAAACGATAATTTGGAAAAATTAACCAGAGATACCCAACAACTGGTCCCAGAGAGGGAAAAACAGTATCAGAAAGAGAGTAATGATTGGCTCAATACAAAGAGAATTGTGGTCTGGACCAAATAACAATCTGACCTTGCCAGAAATTCTAACATTCCCACTACGTACCACTGTACATGCATTAAACCATTGGTCTACTGAAAAAATGACAGCATCACCAACCAATATTCACGGGGAAATATTAATAAGGCTGCAAAAAGTATCTACCTCACTTATCCCATCTGTCCAAAGTACGATGTAAAGAAACCTTTGCAGGAATTTCATACAACTCCCCCATCTCATGGATATAAATATGTTTTAGTCATGGTTTGTATGTTTCTCACTGAACTAAAGCTTTCCCTTATAGACAGGCCACTGCTTCTTCTGTGGCTAAAGTTCTGCTAGGATTATTCCTACCGGGAGAACCCCTCTTGAACTTCACAGTGATTGGGGAACCCATGTGACCAGTCAGGTGCTTTGACAAGTCTGTGCTGTTTGGCTGGTTTTACAACACTTTTATTGTATATATACCATTTTCAGTCCTCAGGGTTAGTTAAACTCACTAACGGTACTATTAAGACTTAATTGGCAAAATTTGTAGAGACTCTCCCAATACCTTGGCCAAAAGCAATGCCGCTGGGTCCTTCTGAATCTCAGATCCACCCACTTTGGAACTCAGACTCTCACTCTCTGAGCTAGTCATAGGATGCCCAATGCACCTGGTACCTGCCTCCTTGACCCACAACTGATAAAAGGATATATACTTCATTGTGAAGGCCTAATTACTTCTATTAAAAACAACCATGCTTTGGTCAAGCAATCTCTTCACAGTGCACTCCTGGGAGACAGACCTTAATCATCACACCATGCAACCTGGAGATTTTATCTATTGGAAAAGATACGTCCAGAAAGACTCTCTTTAACCTTGCTGGAAGGGACCTCATCAGCTACTGCTAAACCAACCCCTGTGCTGCCAAACTCCAAGGGATAGACTGCTGGGTTCACAGGACACATCTAAAGAAAGCATCAAACCCTGAATGGACCTGTATACCATCTGATGACCTAAAAGTAAAGATTTCCCAGAAGTGAGCAGATGACATCTGAAGAGACAGCTTTCCCAAGGTGTCCAGGCCAGGTGTGTATACCTTTTCCTCACTATTTACTTCTACTGTCTCTTTTGTGGAAAGAAAATGCCCTTGTCTGCATTTCCCAAACCCTTGTGAAAGGGGGAAACCTCTTCCTTTGATTATGGCCTTTTGAAAACAGCCTCATCATGATCCTGTGACAAATTAACCTTTCACATGCTTTTTCTGAAGGGTGAGAGGGTTCAGCATTCACAAGTCTCTTTGTTCATCTGGACTATTAACTGACTCTGGCATCCTATCCAAATTCATGATCTCTCAATTTGCAACCTTACGTGCTGTATTATTGGATTACATTTGGTTCCAAACAGTTCTTTTGAGATAACAATACTGTTTTCATACACCTTTGAAGTTTTGCTATTTTTGCAGAAAACTCATTAGCTATTAGCTTCATGTTTATGACTACATTATATTTTCCCAAATGCACTCAGTTAATTTTCACCGTGTTCTTGCAGTATTCACTATTTTGTCTTCATGGCTATGTTAAACAGGGACTTCCAGGAGGCATACATGACCCCAGGTCTGCCTTTGTAGGGGGAACTTTCCTCCCCTAAGTTTGGAGTAAGTGCCAATAAATATTTCAGCTGGCTACCTTCAGAGTTAGGGTCCTGGTTTAGAACCATCATACAATTTGGAATTGTTACATTACTTCTTTTGTTTTGTTTTGTATAATTAAAGTTTTGTACTTAGCCTGTCCAACTTTAGTAAAAACGATGTAACCAATAAGGAGATGATCTCCAATGCTTACAAGCCTGATAAAGTCTTGATAGATGGAAGTGCCTGAGCATTCTCCCTGCCACCCCTCCTTGTTACTTGAATGTGACCTCAGTAGGTTTCCAATCTGTACTTTCCCTCAGACGTAAGACATGGCAACGAAGAAAAGTCCTTCCTCGCACTGAGGGACACAACCACTGAACATGGAAACCTGACTCCCAATCAGCAATGCTTTTAAAGAAAGATCTTAATCAAAAGGAGATGTAAAAATAAAGGAAAACCTCACTCAAGTAGAGCTGGAGGCTAAAAGGGGGACCCACACTACTTAAAATCAGTTACAAGAAGAACTGCCAATTACAGGCCTCAAGGGAAGAATAATCAACAGGAAAGAATGATCAATTACAGGCCCCAATAGAAAAAGATGTACACTGAATCTTCTACAAGAAACTGACTACCCTGCAATTCAGCCAAGGAGAAACCATCTTCGCCCTGAACTCTTGCTTTTCTCCAATGGACTTCCATTCAAAACAGCCCCTCCTAACTTCCTCGTTGTTTCTAAAATAATATGCCTCTCCTTTATTTGGGGACTTGCCTATAGTTTTGCCATTGCTTGCATGTCCCGAACTGCAATTCTGTTATTCCTAAATAAACTCATTTTTGCTGGTAAAGTAATTTTTATTTTTAAGGTTAACAGGAGATTTACAAAAACATAAAACACTGCCGCTCTTATACCTCTGAAAAATTTAGTTATCGTTCCATAAAGAAGTTAATTAACATGAGTTAATTTTATTTTTAAATGAACAAGCATTTGTAAGATTCTCGGTTTTATTTTCTAATAAGCTAAATATCCATTGCTAAAACCCACCAAAACAAAGGTTCTTTGGAGTCCTCAACCAGTTTTGGAGTGTTAATGGGATACTGAGGCCAAATAATTTGAGAATCACTGCTTTAAGTTTTGCTTTGTCTCTAAAGAACGGCACAGAGAATCCTTAACCCATTCCTACGACTTCAGCGACTCTCATCTAATCTCACAACATCCGGATATCAGAAAAGTATCCCAATTTGGTTCCATGAGAGGGGTCTAAGATCTTCTATCAGTTCAGCCCCTAATTTTACCGAGGCAATCCTCTGAGCTTCAGTGTATTTTGCAAATCTGAAAGAGGGGTTTGGAACATATATTGGTCAATATTCTTTCCAGCTCTGACATGCTACGATTCTTCTTGTCCCCGTCTTTGCCCTCTTAATGTTTTATCCCATGAGAGAATGCGAAATAAAACCAGCCCCTTCCTCGCCGCCTTCCGGCAAACAAAACGCCAGGATGCGGAGTAAACACCGGAGAAAATTCCAGATGGCCAGAACGACATCTGGCAATCAGATTTTGTGGCTACTGTCCTGTCAGCCGGCTTAGCACCCCCAGCCCGTCAAGTACCTGCCAGAGACGCCGGCACATGGAGCCCAGCGCTGCCCGCGCCGCCATCTTGCCGTCCAGGCCTCCCAGGACCGCTTCCGGGATCACAGCGGGGTCCTCAGACCATAGAGTTCCGCAAAAGGAGAGAGTGTAGCCTTGCGTTCCGGCACAGAAACAACCATAGAGACACGATTCCACACATTTTTGAGGGCAAGTCTGAGAGTACAGGCGGCTTTCCTAGCGTTGGCTCAGTGGCCAACGCTCGGTCTTGATACCGTTGCATCTTCCCGTATCTAGATGTTACCAAGTTCCTTCAGTGTTTCCTCTTCAAATCCTGTTTTGTTGGAGGCAACATGATACATGCTTTGAAAAAAATATATGTATAGTTAATATATTAGCAGCAGTTACTTCTCGGTAGTGGATTATCAATGGGTGATTGATTTTCCCATTTCTGTGTTTTTAAAAATTTTAACAAAATTTGTATTTCATTAAAAGGAAAAGTACCAGGGGTGCCTGGCTGGCTCAGTCAGTGGAGCATGTGATTCTTCATCTCAGGGGTGTCAGTTTGAACCCCATGTTGGGTGTAGAGGTTACTTAAAAATAAAATCCTAAAAAAAAAAAAAAAGGAGAAGTACTACTGCAATGAGTCTAGGTCCCATCCCTTTACTTCATTTCAATGAAATGAAAACATTTCTATGTTCCTTAATCCTATATTCCTTCCCCACACCATTTGACATTTTTGTGCCCCCCCCACCATCCTGTACACCACTGTCCTACAGATTTTCCTAAGTCTTCATTTCCTTATGTTACTCTAGTCTTTCAGAATTTACAATTGCTGACATTACCAACTACCACAAGGCAAAAAGTTTGATAACCAAAAAAATATCTGGTTATTAATGTCCACCATAATTTAGCTCCAACTAAAAAGGCTTTTATTTATTTATTTTTTAAAGATTTTATTTATTCATTCGACAGAGAGACACAGAGAGAGAGGGAACACAAGTGGGGGGAGAGGGAGAGGGAGAAGCAGGCTTCCCGCGGAGCGGGGAGCCCAATGCGGGGCTCGATCCCAGGACCCTGGGATCATGACCTGAGCCGAAGGCAGATGCTTAACCGACTGAGCCACTCAGGCGCCCCAGTAGTTCCCATTTCAAATAGTTGCTATGCAGGATAAATGAGATGGGGATGTGTGACGGTTTGGTATAATGCCCAGCACATAATGATGCAAGGTGAGTATCATCCACTATTTGTAACATAAAGTTGCTTCTGGGGCACCTGTGTGGTGCAGTCGGTTGAATGTCCAACTCTTGGTTTCTGCTTGGGTTGGGATCTAGGATTCGTGGGGTCAAGCCCTGCATTGGGCTCCACATTTGGCCAGGACTTGGTTGGAGATTCTCTCCCCCTCTACTGCTCCCCACCTCCCCCTCCCCCGCCCAAATCAATCAATCAATCAATCAATCAATCAATCTTCAAAAAAAATTGCTTCTACCTCACCTGCCTTGCAAGATTGTTGAGCAGATTAAAAATAAAAATAAAAAATAAAAAGATCAGGTTTATGAGAACATTTTGTACCATCTAACTAAAGTATTATGCAAATATATTCTCCCCCACCCAAGTAGGTATCACTCACCCTACTTTGTAGGCAAGAGAACCAAGGAAGAAGTAGCATGATTTTCCCAACATCACACAAATTGATGAAGATAGGAACAGAAACTAGTTTTGGGGTCCCTCAGACTAGCCTCTTTTCACTAGAACTCTGTCCATGTGGAGGCGTGGCAGAGAAGTGCAGTCTGTTTCTACACCAGAGTGTGTAAACACCACACCTTACGCCCACACCTCTACTATCCTTGACTGTGCCCGACGTTGGCAGGCTGCCCAGTGCCCTTTTCAGAGCTAGGTTCCCTCTCTGAATTGTGACATTCAAAGTTGGCTGGTCTCTCCCAGCCAGTGGGGTTCTCCAGTAGCTCTCCAACTCTGGTGTTACTTCTGAAGTTTGCATCCGTTTCTGTTATGGCACTTCCGCGACAGCTTTGCAGTCTGCCTCCTGCCCGCTTTGAGTAGTCTCTGCTGGGTGAGTGTTCTGCAGCCACAATGATGGTGACATTCACCTAATTTGATCCTCACAGGAAGACACAAATTTTATCCTAATTTTATAGGCGAGGACACTGAGGCTCAGAGATGAAATGACTCAAAGTCATATGAATTAGTTACAGCTGAACCAATAACCCTCTTCAAAATCCTAGCTCGTACATTTCTACCTCTGCAGTGGGTTACTCTGTGATGAGGTCTAGTTCTGTGTAAGTCCCTGTGGATTCGAGGAATAGAGATCCCTACTCCCCTACCTCCCTGGAAGAGGAAAGGGCTTATTTTTTTTTTTTAAGATTTTATTTATTTATGAGAGAGAGAATGAGAGAGAGAGAGCATATGAGAGGGAGGAGGGTCAGAGGGAGAAGCAGACTCCCTGCCGAGCAGGGAGCCCGATGTGGGACTCGATCCAGGGACTCCAGGATCACGACCTGAGCCGAAGGCAGTCGCTTAACCAACTGAGCCACCCAGATGCCCGGCTTATTTTTATTTTTAAAGACACATGGCCTGAAGTGTTCCTAGAACTGGAAAAGTGGGTTCAAAGCAACTTAGGGACTCGATACCCTCTCCATTTTTGAGGCCATACATGGTCCCTCTAATGGTGGGCTTTCCCTGCTTACAAACAGCTTCTGCTCCCCCAGAGCTCTGCCTGGCATGTGGCCATTGCTGGTTGCCTCTGGCTCACTGAGTTTCTCTATTCAGACCCTCAAATTTGGAGATTTGATTTGGTTCCCGCATTTTCCTGGGCCAAGCCATATTGGGTGTCACCAAGCAGCCTATGGGCCTAATAGAGTGGGGTCAGGTGCCAGCCCAGGTCCAGTTAACTGGGGGCAAAGGGGAGAGTCATTGTGAGGGGCAAAGCCAGGTCTTGCCAGCAGTGGGGCCGTAGGGGTGTGTTCTCTGCCATGGTGTGTAGGCAAGGACAGCGCTCTGCAGCTTGACCCAGCCATTATGGGCCTCTTCCCTACTACCTAAACTTTCAAACATCTGACTTACTGTAAGATGAGTAAGAGGCCAAACAATCCTAGGTAGTTGAGGCAAGTACAACTTGCTTTATATTCAGGAAGAATAAAAGTATGTGAGTCATATATTTCTAACATATTTTGATTGCACCAGCTGTTCTATTTTAAAGGACAGCCCTGGGCGCCTGGGTGGCTCAGTCGGTTGAGCGACTGCCTTCGGCTCAGGTCATGATCCTGGAGTCCTGGGATCGAGCCCCACATTGGGCTCCCTGCTCAACTGGGAGTCTGCTTCTCCCTCTGACCCTCCTCCCTCTCATGCTCTCTGTCTCTCATTCTCTCTCTCTCAAATAAATAAATAAAATCTTTAAAAAAAAATAAAAAAATAAAAAAATAAAAGACAGCCCTTTTCCCTTGATTGTGACGGCTTCACAGGTATATACTTATCTCCAAAGATACACCTCATCAAGTTGTATATGTTAAATATGTATAGCTTTTCATATGTCAATCATTTATCAATGAAGGGATTTTTAACAATGCCAATTACGGCTAAAAATGAAGTTACACAAGCAGAGGAAGTAATGACCTAAAACAACCCAAAGCAAGCAAAACAAGCATGTATGGCTGTTCTGGCCTTTACAACTCAAACAGATGCATTAAACAGTTACCTTGGGGCAGGGGGGTGGGGTGGGGAAGACAGCCCTTTTCAAAGATCATCTCTCTTATATAAAGGAAGTAATCAGCACTTTGGCTCCTTTATATGGGGATGTCTGTGATCCAAAGATCATCTATGGTTCAGTTAGGAACATATTATTCAATTTCTTAACATGTTTTCTTAGTTGTGTTTTGCTTGTGTCAACATTAAAACTCATCCTCATTCCTAGAGCACTCCTCAGCCGGCTGGCTATGGCTGAGGAAGGTAGACTGGGAGTCTGTGAAAGTCAGAATTGACTTTAGGTAAACTCAAGAGGCTTTATTTACACACGCACACACGCATGCACGCACGCACGCATGGATAAGCATACCTGGAAGAGGAAATTAATCAATTTATTTATTTATATTATTATTATTTATAATTAATCAATTTAACAAATCATTGCTGAGCACCTGATATACATTGCTGAGGGAGGCAGTGGTGTTAAGGGAGTTCAGATTATTAATAAAACATGACCTTTGCTCTTCCCAATGGAGGAATTTTTTTTTTTTATTAAAGATTTTATTTCTTTATTTAAAAGAGAGAGCACAAGCTGGGGGGAGAGGCAGAAGCAGACTCCCTGCTGAGCAGGGAGCCCAATGTGGGGCTCGATCCCAGGACCCTGGGACCATGACCTGAGCAGAAGGCAGATGCTTAACCGACTGAGCCACCCAGGCGCCCCTGCAATGGAGGAATTAAATCAAGTCCTAGGCCCTGTATGTTCTAAGTATTAAATTGGCAGAAAGGAATGTTGGTCATCTTTATATACTCTCTTCCCCCTTGTATAATAGTGTGGAATAGTGTCTTCTACATGGAGCTCATGAGTACTGAATGAATAAATATAAACATAGGAAAACGTCTTCGGATTGGACACGTGAACCTCTGCAAGCAGAATTTAAATTTATAACACTGGCTACATGCACACTGCTTCTAGAGGAATAGCTATTTTATTTATACAGAACTGTCTAAAACTGATAGCTAAATATGAAAGTAGGGTGCCTTGGTGGCTCAGTTGGTTAAGCGTCTGCCTTCAGCTCAGGTCATGATCCCAGGGTCCTGGGATCGAGCCCCTACATCGGGCTCCCTGCTCAGCGGGGAGCCTGCTTCTCCCTCTGCCTGCCACTCCCCCTGCTTGTGCTCTCTCTCTCTCTCAAATGAATAAAGTATTTAAAAATAAATAAATAGGGGCACCTGGGTGGCTCAGTCGTTATGCATCTGCCTTCAGCTCAGGCCATGATCCCAGGGTCCTGGGATCGAGCCCCGCATTCGGCTCCCTGCTCGGCGGGAAGCCTGCTTCTCCCTCTCCCACTCCCCCTGCTTGTGTTCCCTCTCTCGCTGTCTCTCTATCAAATAAATAAATAAAACCTTAAAAAAAATAAGTATTAAAGTAAAAAAACCCCAAAGAACCTAGATCAAGGTCTTGAACAGGTATGCCCCACTTAAAGCAAATTCTGTAGAAAACACAGAATGGAAATTCTTATTTTTCTGTTGAATAAATAAATTCAAAAGATTTATTTATTGGGGCACCTGGGTGGCACCCCAGGTTTGTTTTTAATCATAAAAAAGTAAACATACTCTAGGATTTGGAAATCCAGACTAGCAATGCATATATACCAGGGTGGACGGGATTTTGTGGCAAGTTCACCGTGAGCTACCCGTGTGTGATACTGAGCCCCCTAAGCTGCAGCCTGGGCAGTATGGTGTAGAGACCACCAACCCGTCAAGGGGCTCATGACCTGGCCTCTAGCATGTGTGTAGGGGGCACTTGAATGAGCCATTATATTTAATCAGCAGACCTCTAAACTGGTCTACAGAAACCAACGAACAGGTAAATTAGTATTTATCCAGCATTGAGAAGTCACTTCAGTGGCTAGAAAGAAGGAATGTTTAAGCCAAATGAAACTCAAAAAGATAACATTTTATTTTCAGAGCAGCTGATGCAGTATCGAATCAGGTTTTCACAAATAAATAGGACAGTGTCTATTTGGTTACAACTCTGTTTGATGAATGCCTATCTATAGGAACTGTAATAAATTTCTGAGAAGGTTAATGACTGGAACCTTTTAAGTAAAATTCTTCTGGCTCTCTTTCTGAAAAAAGGATTGTGAGAACTTAAAAAAAAAAAGCTTTTCACTCTGGGGGAAAAAACCAACCTAGAATGCCTCAGTTTTGTTTTGAAGGAATGCACCTTTTTAGGACAAGTCTATAAAACATCTTTATTTGTTTGTTACATATGATGTTTAAATATAACTTTGCTTTCAAGCTTCAAACTTTTTTTTTTTTAAGCCCCTGGTAAAATAAGACTTTTGGTTCACCTTAACAAAAACTGACCTAGGAAGAAACATTTTTAGCAAAATGTATTATAAAATTCACTAGAAAATACTGCCCTCTTTTTGCCAAAATGTTACATAAAATCCTTATTAAAAATACACACGTTACAAAAGAAAAAATTATGAAGATGCTAATACATAGTGCTTTGGATACGGACCAAGGGACCTGCATTCCGGGGAAAATACAGTTAAGTACACTAAATATTATGATGTCAACTTATAATAGTGCAAACCTGAATAAATTACATCCTGAAATGGGAAGGCATGCAAGTCATTTGCTGAGAATAGAACATAACGAAGCCAGAACAGGAAGCAATCACAACACTATTTAAAAATGTTTTCGTTTTTATTACATTAGTTTTTTTTCAAAAATACTTTTCTTTACAATAGAACTCCTAGAAAATATTTACAACCTTCCTCTAATAAAATATAACAGCAGTTAAATATATTTGAAAATAAGATGGGTTTTTCCATAAAATATATCTGTTAACTTTTTATATACAAGCTTTCTCAAAGAGGTCTAAATTCACTAATGAAAAACCATCTGATAGTAAACAGTAACGGTGTTGAAGACATTAATCTTTAGGAAGAGAAGTTCTTTGGGGCAGGGAGGGTGAGAAGCAAAAACAGAACACATACATGCAGGCAGAATCATTGCAGAAGGAAAATAAGTGCAATATTTTACCATGAAGTCAATATTTTAAGTTGATATTGTCAAGAAATACTTCTTCAGGAATTTGAACTGTCTCGTTAAGGAGTTCTTTGGTTATTTCAAGTCAAAGATGCTTACATTATACTGCATGAAAAATCAAAATTAAATTGTGCATTGCATTTTTTGCCTTGGCAACTCAGTTTATTTTTAATGTTTGAAACTGGAACGGCTGGGCAAATCTCCAAACACAGCAAGTACATTTGCTTTATAAACATGTTTCTGGGTGTTTGCTCCTTTGATAGATAAGCTTTCAAAGACCCGATAGCGGAACCATTCCAGAATCACTCTCAGACGCCGGCACACGCAGGGGGAAGCAGTCACCGGGACAGACGCAATCAAATCAGCTGATCTTACGGAATGGTTCTGGAACAATTTTGCCACAAAGTTGATGCAAACTGCCTAGGCAGTTCTAACTCGAAACAGACGAGAGAATAACCTGTCTAAAATGGCAGCAACAAAACCTTTCTTTTTGCCTTATAAGAAAGGATGAATGAAACTGCCAAGACCTTTTTTTTCTGAAAACAGAATGATGGAAACGGAAAGAACCTTTATATTTATCTTCCGTCCGTGGCTTTCCTGAGATTCAGAGAACACTGCCTAGGCGGGGCCGCGGTGGGCCGCCAAGCGTGTGCCAAAATGCTTCTGCCAGAGTCAAACTTAGAAGATGCTCAGGTCCTGTCCTCATACTTCTGCTGACATTCTCTCTAATGTCAAGCTCTTAATTAATGTGCCAGCAAAGTAGCCTGGCACGATGGGCCACACCTACACAAGCTGGGGGAACCAGCCTACCTGGGGTGGGGCAAGGCCTGAAAGCCCTCCTTCCGGGAGTCAGGCCGCAGGCCGCATTAATGCTCGAGGGGAGGCCGCCAGGGGCGGTCCTCTCTGCTGGGCTGCGTCCCAGGCTGAAGACACGTGCTCATTTGCCCCAACGGGGGAGGGGCAGTCTGACTCAGCTCAAAAGCCTGAGCTAAATGCCATTTTTGAAGGATTACAGGCTTATTACCTTCAAGTACAAACAGCAACCCTGCTACAGGGACAGGAGGAAGCAGAGCAGAGTTCTGTGACTTGGGGAATTCTAGAAGTGCTTTGGTAAATGACTTGAATGAATACATTCCTTGTTTGAATGCAAATATTGGTAGCTAACGTGGTATCTGAAACCATTATTGTTGGTCTTTAATGCTATTTCACTTGTATTTGCTATTAAATTGGTTAGGAAACAGTCCAGCAAAGGTGAATGACAGCAAAATCCCAGCGAATGAGGTTTCACAGTACTTCCGAGTGGCACAAAGTAATTCCAGAACTCCACGGACCATTAACAGTGTTGCAAAAAAGAAGGGGCTCTTCCAATCTGTAGTTTTTGGGCAAAAGAACACTTCTTGGTGTTCCAGAACGTGTGCCCCTCAACCACTCTCCCTAAACAGCCCTGGCAACTTCCTGGTTGGGGTTATTTTCCTCTAGACGGCTCAAGCCGGGACATGACTCTGCCAATCCACGAATCGGAACCAACTAGTTCCCTGGGGAGCAGGCAAGAGGACGCACTTGCTCTAGGAACCAGGTCCTCGGTAAAGCTCGGCCTTGGAGTGAAAGCCTGAAATTGTACAGTACTCCTGGAAACAGGCCAACGGTGAGAGGCG
The DNA here is from genome assembly GCF_029215605.1 of Mirounga angustirostris. Taxonomy (NCBI): domain Eukaryota; kingdom Metazoa; phylum Chordata; class Mammalia; order Carnivora; family Phocidae; genus Mirounga; species Mirounga angustirostris. The sequence goes on from NW_026991716.1 coordinate 38,389,411, forward strand.
AGGCAGGGAGAAAACGTATTTTCACATTTGGTCAACTTTCCAAATGGTCTATGTGCTAGAGGAAAGCCGTGTCGCATGAGGGCTTGCTTTGCTCACTGGAAAGTTACCCCTTTGCACAGAATCTCCTGGCAGAGACTCCGGGTTCACTGCAAACTACAGAATGAGGTCAGAACAGAACAAAAATAACTCTTAGTGGGAAAGGACGGCCCAAGGCCCCAACACGAAGAGGGTAGCCTGCTTCACACACGCACACGCATCCACACACTCACGGCAAGCTTTGGGATCAAAGGCAGCAAGGATGGTTGACATCTGAAAGCAAAAGAACATTGAAGGTCAGGTTTATTCCCTGCCAGGAATGAGTTCGTAGGAATGTAGCCCAGATGAAACACCTCTTAAATAGAGTTGTGCCAATTATTTATTCCCTCCAACCTCCCACAGAAACATTGATTTTTTTTTTTTAAATAAAAGGAAAACAAACTGAAAAAAAAAATTTTTTTTTTTCCTAAACCTGAATGAAATGACCACTTTTTTAAACAGGTAGTTTAAAACGGTTACAAAGCGAGCAGGGAGTCCGGGTTTCCTGATGAACGAAGACGGAGGCCGTGGATGCTGGCTGTCTCTGCGTGACAAGCGGGGCTTTATAGTTCCGCGTCCGCCTGAAGCAAAACCGAATCTTGGTCATCCAAGAGGAGATCCGTGTCCACGACCTCGGCCTCTTCCATGACGCCTCCCAACTGCTGGACCACGTCGCCATCGAGGAGGTCCACGTCCTTGATGGGTTTGATCAGGCTCAGCTGGTCCAGGGGCAGCAGCCCCGGCGCCCCCGCGGTCCTCTCGATAGTGGCGGCCATTTCGGCGGCAAAAGCTGCCTTCTGAGCCTTTTGCCTCTGCTGTTCCTCCTGCTGCCTGTGTGTTTTCATGTGTGCATTTCGGCTTTTGATCTTGAAGAAGACTCTGAAGATGAAGAAAAAGAAGCATGTGAAACTGAGGAGATTGGAGTTCTTGGAAATCCGGGCGCCCTACAGGGAACAGGGGCTACGTGGTCTAATATCTGGTCTGGGTGGCTTTGTCAGGAGTCCCCGGGCCACCTAGGACCTCCTGCCCCTGTTGCCTGTCCTCTCCAAGCATTACAAGGGAGAGGGGATGGGGACGGGAGCACACATGCAGTGTGACAATGGAGGGTGAGGTCTCAAAGGTCTTCCCGTCCATCTGTGGTCTGCAGCACATGCCTTTCTCCTCCTTTAGCTTCCCCCTTTCTCGCCTCATCCCAACAGAATCCCAACAGAATCTGAGAATCCCTCAAGCATGCTGCTGAGCTCTCATAGTTCCCATAATAAAACCCATCATCTGCCTTTGGCTTCTGTCCCTGTTCTTCCACAAATTTCTTGAAGGCTCCACCTGATTCTTCACCCTTGGTATATTCCTCTTCCCTCCACCCTCTCCAACTGGACTCTTGTCCCCTCCACTGCAGCCCCAACCCTCTGCTCAAGGCCACCCATCACTCTGTGTGGCCAAATCCAATGCCCCCCATTCCATCTTTGTTGTACCTGACTTCTGAGCTGCACCCACTACTCCTTTTCACCTAAGATCCCTTCTCATTGGCCGTCATATTACAATTTCGTCCTTTTGGCGTTAGAAGGAAATAGTAGTTCTCAGCTGTGGTGATTTTGCCTCCCCAGGGACACTTGTTGATATCTGGAGACATTTTTGACTGTCACAACTCTAGGGGAAGGATGGTATTTCTCGAATCCAGTGGGCAGAGGCCACGGAGGTGGCTACATATCCTATAGCATGGAGGGCGGCCCCTTCTTCCACAAACAAGGACTGATCAGACCTAAATGTCACTGCTGAGGTTGAGAAACTCCAAGACAAGGGGCCCACAAACCACGGTCAGTGGACCAAATCCAGCCCACTGAATTTTTGTAAATAAAGTTTTATTGGAACACGGCCGTGTCTATTTGCTTATGGACTGTCTAGGGATGCTCTGCCCGGCAATGGTACAGCTGAATAGCTGTGACTGAATGGTTGTATGGCCTGCAAAGCCTTAAATATTTCTCCCTGAACCTTTTTCAGAAACTGTTTGCCCAGATGTGAGGCTGCCTCTTTCGGGAGAGGGGGTGGCACAAATACTCTGCATTCATTCCTGAGCTCATAAAGGGAAATGAAAAAAACCCTCTGATTTCTAAGACAAGCAGAGTTGATGAATCACAATTGCCCATATTGAAACTGTTTCATGTAATGAACGTAATTTCAGCAGCTAAAACAGGCATTCTGCAAACATTTGCCTGTTATTCCTACTCCGGAAAACCACAGAAAATATTTCTATTTTCCACAAAATCTTAACTGGAGTTATGGTATTAAAAGGTCCCAAGCAACATAAAAACAAAGACAAGAAAAACACTTAATGGATGTCACTGAGAGACAGCCAGAAAGCTCAAGATGCTAATTCTGGTTTGTTAAAATGTTCTTTGTCTCCACCTGGTGGGATAAAGAGTTGTGGCCTGTGTGTAGCCCAGTGAGTGGAGGTGTTGGCTCCCCTCGGGGGACAGGTGGGAGATAAAGGGCATCAGCCTGAAGATGGTTCCTTCAAGTCAGGAAGCCTAATGATCCATCTGGGGGCTCACTTCTCTGTGGTAAGATGAAGGTGATGCCTTGTCGTGGTTCTGAAGGGTATGAGAACACGGGGGGGGGGGCGCACTAGCCATCTCCCCCATCTCTGTGCTTCACGGAGAGAAGACTGTTGCTAATTCCACCTCACCGTGGCGAGTGCCACCAGACGGAGTTAGGTTTACTCAGAGGCTGAGAGCGCCAGCCTGGGTCAGGCTGCAGAGCCTGAATCCCGACTCAGATGGGCACTGTGACAAAGACCTCACCCTTTCTGTGCCTCATTTTCTCTGCTCGTCAAAAAAGCAGCTACTAAAAGTGTCTACCCTGTTGCGCCAAAGATTAAGTGAAACCATACCTGTGCAAATCCTTTAAAACCGTCTCAGGCAAATAGGACCTGATAAATGGCAGGGACTGGTAAGTTGTGTGAAATAGCCTAATGAGTATTATAAGCAGAGGTCCCAGTTGGCCTCATTCATACAACTAGGGAGGCAAAAGGAAGTCACTCATGACAACCCCTCCAAGTCAGGTGGACTCACTGAGAAGTGGAATTCTACACTGGATGCTGTGGGAGGGAACGCTGTGCATCTTATCATCAGTGATATTTTCCACCTAAAATAAACAGACCAATAGCATGGAGCAGTGGTCAGGAGCCTGGGCTCTGCCCTTCAAAAGAGATGGGTCCAAATCTCAGCTCTGCTCTCATTGGGGGTGTGATCTGAGGCAAGCCATATTTACCTAACTTTGAATCTTTATTTGTATGACAAGGATAAAAACAGCCCCTGCATCACCTGTGGTTTCTGTGTGAGGATTAAGATGAGCTCCTGCACATAAAGCATTGTCACAAAATGAGTGCCCAGCAAGCGTTAGATGTTACTATTACTGCCTACTGCCAGTTTTTCTCTCTTAGTTGTCTTAAATTATACATAAAAGGACAGGCATGACAAATAGGCTTCATCTCCTGAGTCATCCCGATCCACTGGTTATGCTTGCTTGAAGCATGCCGATGGCAAAGATTTGAGGTCCTGTCTTAAGATGACAGCGAAGAGTGCAGCAATCCGGTTAGTGATGTCTGCCCCAGACACAGGCCGGAGCCAGTGGTGGGGAGACAGCTCCTGATAGGTGTTTCAGAGCCATTCTCAAATCACTAAGCAGCAATGCAAAGAGAGTCCCACTCGTGACTACGGTTTGGGTGTGAAGGGATGGAGTGGGAATCCGAGTCCCACCCACCATTTCTGAAAAAGAGTGAAGTTTTTGTTACTAGAGGTTTGCCCTGAAGTTGTCTGTCCTTATTAGGCACGAGGATATCAGAATGACCATATTCTGAGTCAGAGACGAGGTCCACCCACCCTGAGGCTCTGTGCAGACCGCAAGGATGATATGAGGGAATATTTGGAGACACTGGGTTCTTTTTCTAGCTGAAGGAACCTCAGAGCATCTTGGCCCGGCCTCCCCAGAGCAATGATTCATCAGGAACTCAGTGCCCGGTCCAATTGCACGTACTTGCCGCACTCCTTGCAGGGGAAGATGGTGGTGGGGTCTGTCTCGCTGCTGGTGGTGCTATGAGAGGGGGAGCTCTTCACCGAGCAGTACCCGCTTTGGGTGCTGCCCGGCTTCTGCTTCCCACAGGGGGTGGCCCCCCGGGCTTTGGTCACCTGGTTGGTGCCACCGTGGATGCGGGCATGGCCGTTCAGTGCCTGTCGGGAGCTGAACACCTGGGGAAGAAAGGGAGTGACATGACACTACAGTCCTGAAAAGGAAATTAGGGTTATTAGTTACTCAGTGGTGAAACACAGGATACTTGAAACAGTGTCTAATGATGGTGTGCGGGGGTTTTATGTAAGCAAACTTTGGACATAGGCATGGAAAGGTCAAGGTCAAATACTACCACTGCGCCCCTAAAAAAAAAAAAAAACACATCATTGTTACAACCGGAAGACAGGAAGCACTTCGTGCGGCACGGTCTGAGGGACAGAGCTGCCGTCTAGCAGTCAGGGCACTGGGGGCGAGATCCAGCACCTCTGTCTCACAGGGAGGGCCTCTGGGCCATTTCCCCTCTGGACACCTGATTTTTTTTTTCCATCTGTAAGGTGAGGGAGTTGGTCAGCTTTCAAACTCCTTTTTTTTTAAGTTGGAAATGACCTCCCCTTCCCTGCCCTGCCCCCCTTTTCTTTTCTCCTCCCCTTTCCTTTCTTTCTTTTACTTTAAGAAAAACAAATCAAAACAAATCAGGTCTTGCTCAAAAGCTCAAAGTTAAAAGCAGAGGTGCTCTGGCCGAAATAGAGGCAGCACCCTGGAAGTGAGCCAATTTGCTCAGCTCTATCTCCCCACCACAGAAAGCCTTAGCACCCCAAGAAACACAGTTGGAAAGACACTGATTAGCTGCTCTGATAAATTCTGTGTATTACGTCCAAGCCTCAATCAGTGGCCAATTGTCGAAGCAATGTTTCAGACTCCCAAATTTTACTGCGGGATGATAAAAAGGGGCAGGACGGACCTGGACAATCTTTTGAAACTTGCCATAAAGCAGGTTCTCCCAACCTCAGTACGACTGACATTTGGGGCTGGATAGTTTTTGTTGGAGGGCGGCCGTGTTAAGCAGGACTTTTAGCAGCATCCCTGGCCTCTGCCCAGGAGAAGCCAACAGCACCTCTCCAGATGTGACATAAATGTCTCCAGACATTGCCAGAGGGTCTTGGGGAGCAAAATCATTCCCAGTCGAGCACCGCTCCTGTCAAGAGATGCAATCCACTCCCCTGAATTCAAAGAGCCCCGACTTCCAGCTTGTTAAACACATCAGCTAACAGCCACACCCACGGAGCTGTAGGTGGTTTGCTCTGTGTGAAATTCATGAGTTCTGTTTATGGTCTTACTGGGGAAAAAAATAAATCTATGGCTGATTTAACAACCCAAACCTCCAGGCTTAGGCAAGGAATAAAACCAAGATGCTTTTTCCCTGTGAATTTTAAAAATCACTAAAAAAAAAAATCCAGCTTGCTGAGCATTTCTGATTGGGAAAAGTGAAGGATGACTTCCCACTCAGTCAAGGATTTACTGTACACCAAAACTATGAATTGACGAAACAGTGAATTTCTAAATAAATTCACCCAGAAGTATTGTCATTTAAAGTCACACCTTAACCATCCCTGAACAAAAGCGCTCTATACAAAACGGAAATGATGCAGTGACGCTTGCAGGTCATTAAACATCAAAGACAGAAACAAGCTAGCAATTTCTTAGGTTCTTTTCACAGCTAATGTAAAGTGTATGTATCTTTTTTTTCTTAATTATTCATTTTTTTTCTCACTTTTTCATTTTTTTCTCAGACGTTAATCAAGTGAATTTCTGCTTTAGGATCTAAATATTTTAAAGACTATTGCTTTCTCCATCTAAGTGACAGAATCCTCAAGCAGCACTCAATACACTCTGGAAAACAGTATTGTCCTGTATAATATACAAGCAAAGATGTATAATATATAAGCAAAGATGTATACCAGCTTGGAAAAAACGGCTTCTTGTGAAGGAGTAACGTTCTCATTTTTTTGAGTAATACCTCTAGAACTCACCTGTATAAGGTGTGCCTGGCTTTAAGAAATCTGATTCGGGAAAAGGTCATCAATTCAGACTACTGGGGGACCGGTGGGCGACTCAAAGTCTAAAGTTAACAGCTTAAAAAAATATATCCTTTAAAATAAACTGGGAGCCTTAGACCAGACCAGTATAGATTCTGTAAGGCCTTCCTTAGTGCTAAGAATGATCAAACGGTAAATTTGTTTTATTTTAGCTAAACAATATTTCCAACGTACCTGAAATGTACTATATTAAATAATTATACAGACTCCCCTTCAGCCTGTTTACATGATTAATTTACTTAGTAAAAATTTTTTTGGTTCTCCCCAAAGAGTACCAAGGTAAACTTTAAGCTAAATCTTTTTTTTTTAATTTTTAAAAAGACTTTTATTTATATGACGGAGAGAGACACAGCGAGAGAGGGAACACAAGCAGGGGGAGTGGGAGAGGGAGAAGCAAGCTTCCCGCGGAGCAGGGAGCCCGATGTGGGGCTCGATCCCAGGACCTTGGGATCATGACCTGAGCTGAAGGCAGACGCTTAACAACTGAGCCACCCAGGCGCCCCTTTAAGCTAAATCTTTGTAACAACTTTCTCAAATTTCAAATTAATGACATTTGAATGAGTAACACTTGATGGAATATGAAACTTTGCAAAACCTTCTGGACAGGTGAGATGGCCAGGAATAGCGTCAAGTTGCAATGAAAGGGCAAAACCTTCTCTGTGGGCTCCCCCACGGCATTTCAATGCATGCTTTACAGGGCAGGACCTGGTGTCACACGGCCCCGCGGGGTGGAGGGGCACCAAGAAACACGGGGTGTAAGTTCTGGAGTCCAAGGCTCACTGCAGAACCATTCACGGCGGCTCTGAAGAGCTCTGGATCATACGCTTCCCGGGGGACGGGGACCTTCTCTGTGGCCCCTGAGCGCCCAGCACAGCAACATCTGCCGGCTGAACAAATAAGGAAACGAAAAGACAGGAGACAAAACCATGGCAATGTGGAGTCCCCTCTGAAACTTTCCTTGCTGCAAGTGCACCCTTTCTAAAATGCCCTGTCCTTAAAGCCAGGCACAGCCCACCGCCCTCCTAGTCCCAGGTCCCCCGAGGACGCAGTGACACTTACAGCCCCGCAGTTGGGCATCTCACAGATGAAGGAGCCGGAGGGCTGGCCGAGGGCCTGCAGGGGCGGCCCCTCCGCGGGAGCCAGCACGGGGCCTGGCGGCGGCTCGGGAGACTTGGGCACTTCACTCTCCTCTTCTCTCGTGGATTTCCTATCTTCTTCTGGGTCCTCCTCCTCCTCCTCTAACTCTTCTTCTTCTTCACTCGTCTGGTGGTGAGGCAATAAAAGCAAAAGAGGGGACATCCCCAAATGGCATTTTTAGTGATAAACAGAGCCACCAGCCAGAAGAGGAGAGAAGGGCTGAACACGGGGATCCTGTCTGCCTAAGGAACGGCGACCGAGCCCTCTGGGGAGGGCTACGGCCTCTACCAGGCCGGTCATTGGGCGCTTGGGGCTTTGAGGTCGGGGAAGTGCCCCTGCCTCGCTTTGGGGTCCCCTCACCACTTATATAAAAATATGTTAAGGCAGGGAGGAGAGATTTCTGTGTGTAGAGTTTCTCGCCCTGGTTCAAGACCAGCAGACCTTGAAACGGATTAAAACTTGCTTGTGAGCAGCTCTCTCTCCCCAGAGCAGTGAGGAGGGCTTTCAAGCAGGAACGATACTGTGGAAACCCCTCTGGAGAGAGACTAAAGACCCATATAATGATTTGTTTCCAGGCCTTATGATACATTTCCGTACGAGACGCCCCACATGTCTGATCTGACTCAGGGCCTGTGAAAAGCATGGGACCCATGGTGCTCTGATGGGCTCCTGCTTGCTTGTGTCAAAATGGAATCCAAGAGTGAATGTCAACAACTTTGTGGAGAGGAAAGGGGAAGAGATAACCCCCCACCCCCTCACCCTGCATTTTTTTTTTTTTTTTGGACTGTCTTCATGTGCTTGGAGAAATGCCTTCCAGAGGCATTCTATGAAAAAGAACATGAAAAATATTAGTAGCCTCGCTGCTACTCTGTCCCCTCCCCCTACTTCAGAACAGCAACCAAGTGGAGAACAAAGCAGAAAGTCCAGTCTTCCTCAGAGTTTACAAGATAGTAAGTCACTGGAGCAGCCTGGTGTCCTACTGTGGGAGGGTTGGGATGGAGGCCAGGGACGCAGGAGGCCCTCATTCTACTTGTTTAACTACCTTACTCTGCTTCCTCTGTCCTCATGGAGGGATGCTGGCTCCTGCAGGGTGAGGAAGGCCTGAGGCCCAGGGAAAGGGAGATCTATGTTACATCAATCTCATTCCAACTTCTATTTCACAGCACTTCACAGTTTACAAAGCATTTTCATGTTTGCGGGCTCACCCAACAAGACAGAAACATCCTCCCATTTTACAGATGAGGACACAAAAGGCACGTCCTGCCGCCTCCACCCCTGACAGGTCAGTTGTATCATCTGCCAGGCTCTGCTTAAAGCACATGGTTCCCAGTTTGGTTTATCCCAGAGAGGGATGTAACTCTGGGGGAGCTTACAATTCTTAGAACCCAGAAGCAAGAATTCCCGAAAAGGACAAAGATTTCTAAGAGTGGAGCAGTACCCTGGGATCCAGAAACCACAAGTTTTCTCTCTCCAGTTTGGATTGGGGGCAGGGGAGAAAGACAATGCCAGTAAATATGGGGCGTTTAACATTCTGACACTGTTCCACTGTTGTCTGCAGCATTTAATACCACACACAAGCATATTTGGATGAGGTAGCGACAGGGTGTACTTAAGAAATAAATAGCTTCAGTGTCCAGTGGGTTAATTACGATTAACTAGTAATGATGACATTTGCTGAAAGACTTCGAAGAGTACAGATGCAGGCCTACTTCATTTTACAGAGTGATCCAGGATATTTAAGTTGTAGGTCTCATAATTATGACTGTAGAACACATGGGTTGATTTTACTTAAATGGTCTGATTCCCGTGTGAATCCATCATCTTTGGATCTCAAGGGGTTTCAGGTAAAACCACGTTATGTCAAACTCCCAACGGTTCACTCCATTCCTTTCTAGAACTAGAACTCTGTGGACTCAGTATTGCTTTATTAAGCAGGCCATGGTCTATAGCTTGGCACTTAAAATAGATTACACGATAACTTTTAATGACAATGGCATCTGTTTTACAGTGCTTGTTATAATTATAATTTTCTCACAATACCTTTTTTTGGCTCAAAAACTCTTAGAAAGAGACATTCCATAGAGCCACAAATTTACAGATTAAATTACACTGTACTGGATTATATCCGTCTCTGGAATTTAGATAGGTTTTATTTCAACTGGCAATCTATACATGTTCACAACATGATTTATCGTCAAGCCATATGGCTTACCAAAGTGACTAAGAGATACAAAGATAGGAGGACAAAAACCCTAACATGTACAACTTTGTATCAACAAGTTGGCCATTTCATGATGTATTGTGAAATGAAACACTGAGTAATATTCCAAAATTGGTAGAAGGTGGGCAAATACAGGATGGGGAGGTGGTGATATATTTAACATTGGTGCTTAAAACCTTGAGTGTCTGCAGTAAGAGTTTCTTGAGGAGGATGATATTCTTATTTCTCAGTAATGCAAATGGAATTCGCATTGAGACATTTGTAAGTTAAAATACAAATGCTCAACAGCCCAAATTTACTCAGAGACATAAATCTGAGCATCACAATTACTAATGACGATGATGATGGGGATGAAAACATGTTGAATGCCTGCTATGAATTAGGCACCACACACATACACACACACGTGTACGCGTATATATATATATATATATACATGAAATTTCTGGTGCGCACGATAACCCCGTACACATTTTTCTTTTTTAAACAAATGAGGAAATTGGCCAGAGAACGACTTTCCCCAAGGTCACATAGCTGGTAAAGAAGTTGAACTGGGACTGAAACCTAAACTATCTGATTTCAAAACCTCAGCCTTCTTCATTTATTGGCCCTGAAGCAAATGTCCACAGGAGAACATGTGTTCATCTGCATATTGTTTAGATTTTCAGCCCAGAGACCTTAGCCCCTCAAAACCACTGGCAACAGCTGCCTGTAAGTATCGAAGGGCAGCAGGAGGTTTCCCAACCCCCCATCAGTGGACCAGGTTGTAGTAACTTAGGTGCATAGACCATGGGTGAGCTTTGCCCTTGGAGTCCTGACTGCTGTCTTCCGAAGTCAGCTACTTTCCTCGTTTAGTTTCTTGAATTGTGCTGAATTTACAACCAGATCCACAGGCTGGCCTTGAGTGGGAGCATGAATGGGGGCAGCAGACAGGGAGGTGTGATCAGCACTTTCCTCCTACATCTTTAACAGAGCCCACCTTGGTCCCCTTCTTTTGCTTCCAAGGTGGAAGGACCTATCATGGCTTCAGGCCAGAAGTCTACTCAGCTGAGTAAGCTACTGTGTTCTGTTGGCCTTCTGGCTACCTCAAGAGCAGCCATTCCTCACAAACTCTCCTTTTCCCTTCTCCCCACAAAAGTCCCTGAACTATCTGAGTGTGTTCCATCATGTTCTATCTGGGACAAAACACTATGGACCTATGATCAGGAAGCCATCCCAGGTGTCCAGGCAGGCCAAGAGGACAAAGGGCAGGACCCCTAGGACTGTGCCTTCTGCACCCTCCCCATTTCTTGCATGGTCCCAATTTTTCATCTCTACTTTGCAAACTTTCCTTAGAAGGCTGACTGTGCCTTCACAGTGCCTAAGAGGGAGCTGTGAGCTACTATGCTGACCTTAAATCAAGATTTCCATCCTCCTGCCCTCCCTCCCTCCCTCTTTCTTTTTTATGGGCCTGAGTCATCTCTGCACATAGCTTTTTGCTCTCCTTAAGGTAACAAGGGTGGGGATGCTCTCCTGATCCAACTTAATACTGGCTCCTGGTGAATAAGCCCAAGAAGGTGGGCATCATCTTAACCTCTCCTCCTTAGTCTCAGTTTACATGTTGGCCTGGGCCTTTCTGTGAATCTCCAGAGCCCTGTTGGCCCACGACTGCACCTCCTTATGTGGTAACATCTTCCTCAGCAGCAATCCCTTGCTCTGAATCCCCTTGTTCACCCCATCACCCTGCAGTGAGTTCATAGAGGGACTGTTGCTATGATCCACAGTGACTCCTATCTGGGAATGATGTTCACTCAATTCATTCAACAAATATTTAGAGTATCTATATTATGTCAGGAACTCCCCTAGGCACTTGGTAACACATAGCTGGAAAGACATCAATTTGCCTTAGGAAACCATATCCTCTGATTTTGTCTTCTTCCAAAACATGACTCTGACAGAGGCCAGAACATTTCAGGACTGGAAGGGACTTTCCAAATCATCTAAGCCATCTGCCCCATTCTGTAGGTCAGTAAGCTTAGGACCCAGGTCCTAGGTCTGCAAGCCCAGGATTCTTCATGCCTCCTTGTTTGCTGTCTGGTCCACTCATCTGGAAAGTAATGCTCTGTGTGACCTTGGGCAGCCCTTCCCCTCTCTGGGCCTCAAACCCCTGCCTGGGGCACGGTGGAGGCTGGATGAGAGAGAGGACCTAAGGCCCTATCCAGGCCTTTCTGGTTCTCGTCTTATGCTGCTTGTAAACAGTCCTGGAGTTCATGCTAAAGCTTCCATTTGTGTATGCCACATCCTTCCAACTTCAGTATATGCTCCTGGTGGGGGGCAGGAGGGCCAGAGGCTAGTTAACATCCTTAGGTCACCCACAGCACCACATACGCATTGTTGTTTACACTGTGGGAACTCAACTGAGCTGATTGAGCCAGAATAGGCCACGTTGCTTTTTTTTAAACATTAGGCCACAGGTGAGAACAACGCTCTTCAGATATAAGACAGCACCTACTTCGACCACTCAAACAAAAGCCCTGGTCACGGGAAACCACGAACATAGACCACCATCATCTCTGATGCAGATGTCGATTTTTTCCTGATATCTGGGTCCAAATATAAATTCAAGTATGTGTGTATATTTCACAGCTAAGATCATTCTTAGGTAGGAACTTGGACCTTGAGGCATTAATGAGTCCAAGAGTTTTTATACTTCTCTAAAAGAATTTGCATTTGACTGCTCTTAAGTATCACACGGGGAATCAGGCTCAGACAACATCCTCACCAGCCATTTGACCACGGCTAAGTTACCTAGGCTCTGTACCTTAATTCCCTACCTCACAGATTGGCTATGAGGATTAAATGAGTCAATATTGGTAAAAGGCCTAGCACAAGGCCCAGCACATACAAAGGGCTATGTAAGTGTCTGTTAAAGAAAATTAGCCAGTATGTGCTAACACTCACAACTGGGGCATGGTGGGGAATGAGTGTAATTACAGATATTCACAACAATCATGAATTCCAAACACCTTCCCCGATGGTGACAGCCTGGAGTTTACTAATCTGTTATAAGACATGCCATTTTTACACACCCATGCATGGCAGGTAATTCCCACAGTGCGTGGAAAGATGTCCCCTGGCTATGGATGCAGATAAAAAGAGTGAACCACAAGGACAAAAGTGATAGTAATTACCGATGCCACACATTAGGGGTTCGGAGGAGATTTCAACGTCTTTTGTTTTTGGTGTGCTATGTCTTTAGCGTATACTGAATATGCAGACAACTTTGGATCGTCTGCCACTGAAGGAAATCAGTATCGAGGATAAATGGTGATTAAGGATTAGAATAATACACACACTGCTAACTATTCCTCGATAATTGAGAGGTCCTGGCACCGTCTAGAGGCCAGAGTTCCTCCTAGGTCATGCTTCATGGATGCTGTGGGGAAACCCGAGGGTTCTGGTTCTCTGGCCAGCAGCATCTGTGATGCAGATGGATCAGAAAGGATATCCTGGGGAGTCAAGGGCACCCACTAATAAGCCATCAAGTCAAGGCTGGCAACACCCTGGCTTCACTCCCCTGGCCCTGCCTGCCTCGGAAGCCACGCCAGCCCTCACCTCCTGAACTGAGCATTGAGCTCCGGGGCCAACCCAGAACCACCTTCCTTCTGGCACTTCTACGCCAGGGAGCGGGCCCGTCACCCGCTCCCTGCGATCACCTCAGTAAAGCTAAGCCAAACACCAGCCACTTACTAACCTGGGTGTGGGGCGGGAGCGGGGCCCGCATAAGCAGCGACTGAGCAGCTTCACTCACCACAGAATCATCGATTTCTGCGAGGCGTGTCCGGTGTTTCCGCCCCAAGCGCATTATCTTTTTCCACGTGTAGTAGTACTCCACACATTGAGCCACTGTCTTAGACTTCACCTGCCAGGAAAGCCATCTCCAGATCAGCTCAGCCGCACGCGGTGTGCCAAGCCACAAGTTTTTGTGAAAAGTTAATTTTCTAATAGCTAATAGGTGTGTGCAATTCAATTAAAAAAATGTAGATAGTGAAAACCTTCCTTCCATGCCTGATCTCCCTCCATCCAGTTCTCGCCCCCGACCCCTGCCACACAGCCAGCCCCGCTTCTTCATCTCTTGGGTCTCATTCCAGAATCTCTTTATGCATATACCAAAGAACACGAAAATATATTTCTCCTCACAGGAGGCGGCACACTGTCTATGCTGTTTTGCAACTTGATTTTTTTTTCTTTCACAATATAGCCTGGAGATCTTTTTTCATGTCGGCCCACAGAGAGCTCATTCCTTTTTTTAACCCGTAAAGCAGCATGCTTTTTCATTTAATGTGCTTGAGCATATTTGGCTCTCTAGCCGGTTGACCTTCAAAATCTATTTATGAAAAATATTCCTTAGTAATCGAACAGGAATGTAAGGCAAACGTTATGATGACAAGAGCTTAGTTTCTGCAGGAAACAAACCTTGCCCTGTCCTCCCCCAAGGGGGCAAAGGTACATGCATTCTAAAGAGAAAAAAAATGCCTCTGTGTAGTTCATAGATCTCCCAAGCTCAAGGTGGGGCTCAATAATACAGGTCTTCTGGAGGCAGATAAAAGGCTGGCCATGCTTCTGGAGGGCAGAAACCGGCCACCCCAACCATGAGATCAGAGGGGCACCACCAGAACTCCTGTCTTCCTGAAGTTGCCCCCTTCACATCACTGGATATCTTGAGTTTCTACATTAGAGCTGCACAAGGAGTGAGGACACTGGCTCGGAGAGCACTTGTTGAAAAAGCCATGTCGCCTGGCAAACACGACACATGACTCCGTCACCAGTCAACACGGTGCAGGCCTGCAAGGGGTGAGGCCTCCGACAGGTCAGTCCTGTGGGAAGGGGACTCAAAAAAGAGCATGGAAGCTGCTGAGCTTACAGGGCATCCAAGAGCATGGTGGCCTCCCAGGTAGGGAAAGGCAAGGGTGAATACAGATCTGGAGATGAGGGCAAGAGGGAGAAGAGTCTACCTCTTCTGATTCTTGTCCATCAAGGAAGGCCCTAGATTAAGGACAGGAGACAGGCACCCAGTGGGCGGCATCAGCTTGGCCCAGCCCAGAGCCAGTGGGAGCTGTTACCTGCTACTCTGTTCTCTGCGCACCTGGACATTTTAATGAGCTTAATAACACAATTCGGCTCCATTGTTCATTGACTTTCTGAAACACTCTTGGAATCATTTTAACTTTTAGCCTAAACCACCTCACCTCTTAGCCAATTAAGGTCTATTAAATTCATTATCTGCTGTAAAAGTGCTACTTCATCTGTGTAGAAAAGTTCTATTTTGTTGTGAGATGCTGTATACACAAAATATTATTTTTATTACTACTGTCATTATGATTAGGGGTCGAATACCAGAAACTCCACTACTTGCTAGCAGAAAGGCACCTATCTTCCCTCCTCTAATTTCTCAGAAAAAAAAAATTGTCAAAACACGATAAATCTGTCAAATATACATGAAATAAATTATGTACATTGTAAACCAACAGCCCCAGTTCTATTTATTCTGATAGGATGTATAAATTACATGTATTTATTAAGATAAACATACCCCCCCCCCTTGCTATGTCCAAATAATGTAGGTTCTCCTTCTCCCTCACATCCCTAACACTGGAGCGACCTTAACAGCCTTCACCAGAGAAAGGTGGAAGACATCCTTTTCGTGAGAGTGTTAAATCAGTACCAAATTATTTCTGTATGTCTTTAGGTGTATAATTTCCCAAATTCAATTTCAAGTGAGCGACTGGAAAAAGCATGCTTACCATCTTCTGTACAAAAATAAAGTCTTTGCTGTAAGTGGCTAGTGCTTTATTAAACAGTTTTCTTTCTAGGGAGGTCCACTTGTCCGAACCTACAAAACAGAAACGTCTTAAGAACAGTGCACAGTTCTCCCTACTTTTAGGTGCTGGCTTACTTAGTTACAAAACACGACTCTTTAGCAAGTGATATAATACATATCCAACTCCCGTTTGAACAAAAAGTCAGTGTAGTGTAATGGTTAGCAACCCTGACATCTGGGTTAAAATCCCAGCTATGGCCTTGACCTTGGCAAGTTACTGAATCCGAGACTCAGTTTAGTGACCTACAAACGGGAATAATTCTAATTGTCCCCAGCTTTTGTGATCTTTGCGAAGGTTAAAGAAGATAATGCACCACACAAGTGCTTAGCTTAGTAACTGGAAAACTGGGAGTGCTCAACAAATTGTAGCTATAGTTTTTGTGTAATTATGCTGTTCATGAGTGCAAACGTTCACGTAGCAAGTACTCCTCAAGATGTGGCAGACTCGGCAGCCTCCACCCTCAAGATGCTCACCATCTAGTAGGGAGACAAACCAGCAGGCCACAGTGTTCAAGGTGAGCCTCACGCTCAGGTTAGGGTCAGGTTTCCAGGTAGAGAAAACACCTGAGCTGAGTTTTAAAGGACACACAGAAACAATTCAGGCAAGAAGGAGATGGAAGGGAATTCTGGGGAGAAAACATGGCTGAGGCAAAAGTGAGAGGCAAGAGGGAGGTGATGGATGCATTCATTCATTCATTCAATAGTATTAGGTGTCCACTACATGCAAGACACTGTGCTAGAAAAAACAAACAAAACAAAAACCTAGCATTTCTAGGTGCTTACTATGCCAGGTTCTAAGTACTTCACAGATACTAGTCATTTGGTTTCACCAATAACCCTGTAAGACTGTCATTACTGTTACCCATTTTACAGATGAGGAAACAGAGGTGTTCAGAGAAGGAGCAGTAATCCAGTATGGTTTAACACAAACTCCCAGCGAAGAGAAAGCAGATGAGGCTTGAGAGGTGAGTGGGACCGGCCCCTGATGTACAAGACCCATGAGGAAGGGGCCCCACAGTGCTGGGTTGGTGCATCTGCCTTAACGGCTAACCTTGATTTTCAAATTTGTTTTCTCTCCATAAATTAGAAAGCACAATATGCAGATCATCATACTGCGTGGTCCTGGCCTGCTTGGGGTAAGAAATAAAGCTTATTTCTAAGATAAGTCCTATTTCTGGGGGCTCCAGGGAAGGCTCAATTCCTGTGGCTGATTTGCAGAAAACTCTGCCTCACTTTTCTGTTTTTTTGAATTCTCCACGTCTCTGATTTTTTGGATGGTACACGGCAGGACCTTTGACATTCCTCCACTTTTCAGAGCTATAATCCCCCAAACCATAATACTTTCCTTCCTCACCAGGATAAGCCCGGGATTTCCACTGTGCTATGGTTGACCGATGAAGATGAAGATATAGGAAACCTGAGTTGTTTCTCCCATTGGAAGGTTCAGCAAAAATTAGTGAATCAGGCCAAGAACTCTGGCTCCAGGCTCAGAATATGCTCTGCGGATTTGGCCAGCTCAGAACTCCAAAACACAGGGCCACCACCACCTGATCTCTTTGGTTTGCAAGTTTATCTCTTTCCAGAAGGGAAGTGGCTTTCTGATCAATCCTCAGCAGAAAGAAACACCTTCCACAGGTTCTGGAGGCTGGGATATCTCTGGCTGTGCAACCATCACAATAGGGAGGAGAAGAGAGCCTGGGTGTTTGGAGAAGCTTTGCTGGAGTGGACGTGAGCAGAGGAAGTCAGTGCGATCCGAGTTTCTAGAATGGTTCCATCAGTGTTCCTCAAATTCTGTCTAATATTCAGGGCCTTGGGGTCCCAGCAACCATATGCTCCCCGTGCTCAGGAGCAGAGGTAGAAAGAGAGAGACAGAAAGGACTACCAACACTTCAGTTGAATGACCAAAGAGCAGCCATGGTTCCCTTTAGGTATCCATCAAAATAGCAAAGAGGTAAGAGGAATCAGAAATACAATGGTGGAAGAGGATCATGATGGGGACATGTCACATCAGCTGAATCCCTGGTCAAGCTACCGCGCTGCAGGTCCAGAGCCCATGCAGCTCTGGGTTGCATCTCAGATGGGGAATTGGGGGACATCTTGCCAATGACAACACCCAACTAGATCAACGAGAATCCTTTCCGCTCTCAGCCAGACCATATGTTTCCTAAGTTAGAGTGGGGCTCTCAGACTTGATGAGACACTAACAGGGCCATGCAGCCTTCTCAGGCCAGCATCCAGTCTCTGTGGTGGAGACACTTGCTTCCACCCCATGCCAGGAATGGAATCACATCACCTGATTAGTGCCCCTCAGCAGCAGGGTTAAATGCCCAGGTCTGCTTTTTTTTTTTTTTTTAAGATTTTTTTTTATTTATTTGACAGAGAGACACAGCGAGAGAGGGAACACAAGCAGAGGGAGTGGGAGAGGGAGAAGCAGGCCTCCCGTGGAGCAGGGAGTCCGATGCGGGGCTCGATCCCAGGACCCCGGGATCATGACCTGAGCCGAAGGCAGCCACTTAACGACTGAGCCACCCAGGCACCCCTGCCCAGGTCTACTTTTAAGAAGCATATCCCTTCATGCCTCCACATAGATTGTCAGGTGCAACCCCCCTGAACGGGAAATAGCTTCCTGGACCATCTGTCATGGGGTACCCCAAGCCTCATGGGGGAAGGGGATCCCCCCTGCTGACTCCTCAGTGGTTTTTAGGGCTGCTGCTCTGTGATGGGGTCTTCAGTCTCCCCCATCCAAAAGTGCTCATTCTGTATCCCCAGTCCTGGATCCGAAGTGGGCTGCACTTTCCCGCTCTGAGGACTGCAGAGCCCGGGGCAGGGAGCATGTGCTCAGAGAGTAAAAGATGGCTCCTGTACGTAGTCCTCCGGGTTGCCCTTTAGTGCACAAGACAGCACAGTGTACGCGTGTCTGTCCAACAAGGGCATCCATGAAGTGAGAGGCAGAGGCAGGGCCAGACAAGCAAATGCATTCTTATCCTCACACTATAATGCGATCCATCTTCATGACATCCTGATCACGAGATGGCCCACAGGGCTGAGAATCCACCCTTGGCCTCCTGGACTGAATTCCCAGGCCCAAGCCTAGAAACACCCAAATGTGCTCTTCCCAGATAAAGGCACTGTGCTGTGACTTCAGGGGCGCCTGGGTGGCTCAGATGGTTAAGCAGCTGCCTTCGGCTCAGGTCATGATCCTGGGATCCTGGGATTGAGCCCCGCTTCGGGCTCCCTGCTCAGTGAAGCCTGCTTGTCCCTCTCCCTGCCATCCCCCCTGCTTGTGCGCGCTGTCAAATAAATAAGTCTTAAAAAAAGGGGTGACTTCAGTCAAGACCCCAGTCTGCGAGACCCCAGTCTGCAAATCCGGTTCTGCCACTTACTCCTGTGGCCTCAAGCAAAGGTACTCAACTTCTCTGGCTCTCAGTTTCCTCTTCCCTGACAGCAGCGTTTGGTCCTAGGCAGGCACACAACGAAACGGGCCGTTTGGAGAGAAGATTCCAAGTCAGCCCACAGCTATGGCATATACACACTGTCCCCTGCTGACATGCATTAACGGCACTGTGGAAGACTGCTGGTCCACGCTGGTGTTCCTAGTTCTGTGTGAGTACAGTTGCACAGCCTTACTCCTGGCTGCTGGTGGCTCCCTGACTTCCGCTCCCCAACCCCCGAAATTCCTTCTGTAATCCCATCAAGGCAAGGCTCAGGCTGCCTCGTTCCCAGAGGCTGCCGGATAGGAGCACTTTCTACATTTTTAGACAAGGTTCTAAGCCAGCCCTTCCTGGATTCTGTGTCTTGGACAAAGTCCAGGATAAAATACAAAACTGAGGCAGGGGGCTGTCTCTAACCCTCCCCTTGCTCTGCCCTTTCTTCCTCTCCAGGATCCCTGCTGTCCACTCAGCATGCACGCAGGGTTAGTGGGCTGACATTCCCCCAGCGCTCATTTGTCCTACCTGGGGATTCCTGGCTATTGGGCTGTTATCAGCAGGGGCCCCTAACAAGCCGATTAAGGCTAATTACAAAGGGCCTAATTAACTGAGGAAACTGGTGCTGGAACAGTATCCAGAGGAAAAATGTTCTGAGGTTTGGTTGCTGGGAAACAGGCTCTGGGCTGTGGCTAAATTTGGGGCAATCTATAGCGAACCCAAGCAATTAAAAAGAGACATGGAGCGGTGACAGAATCGGGCTCAGGATCTTTTAAAGAGGGCCCTTCCGTCGTGCTCTCAAGACTTAAAAAACTTTTGTGATGGTGCTGTTATTGCGCATACACAAGGAAGATATGTTCACTGCAGGAAAGGGGGACTGGTTTTGAATCAGATCTTCATTTCTGTGTAAGGTTTTCCACAGTGGGTAAAGGCTGAATAATTTTTTAGGGGTGGAGGGTGAAGTTGGCTGCTGCCAAAGATCCCCCTGGAGGCAGAAGGAAGGGAGGCCTCCATCTGAATCCAGACCTCGAGCTCATCCACTGACCCTTTCTTTACCGTTGTGACAGCGCTGTGTCAGGCAAGGCCAGAGAGTAAGTATTAACTCAGGTCCTGCCCTTGAGGTGACCACTCTCCAGCCAGAGACATGAGCTGAGAATGCCTGGAAAATGACATCACAGCTGTGTTTTTTGCAAAGTATTCTCTTGAGTATGTAGTTCTGTCTCCTCGTCAAACGGGGCAGCTTCCAAGATAGAGAAGAGGCCTTCACCAACCGACTGGGTAATCCCGCAAGTCCAGAGTCAGGTCAGGGTCTGGGACCCAGGAAAAGCCTGGGCTGTGGTGGGAGCTGGACAGTGGCCTCTGTTGCGCCCTTGCCAGGAAGCGTAAGGCCAGTGTCCGCACCCATCCGCAGGAATGATGGTTTTTCGGTGGAAAATCCAAGGATGCAGCAAGCCCCTTAATCACAACCAGGTGTCCTCCTCACCCTTATTCCCCCCATGCTCAGGCCTTCCCACCCAACCCAAAAGCTAGCAGGGAGCCTCTGCAAACTGCTACCCACACATGGATGGAGAGTGCTGAGAGAGGGCTGGGCTGTGTGCCTGGGTATGGATTAGCATGCTGGGGGCCACTGCGATGGCACCTTCCTTCCTCCAAGGATCTTGTACAGGGCTCCTCTGGCCTTGGCAAGCAGCCTCCAGATCTGGGCAAGCTGCCCACCCACACTGGTGTCTCTCCTGGGCCCCAGCACTGGGCACTTTTTCCTTTTCTTACTGAACTGCTTGGGATGGGGTGGGAAACGTCCTAAGTAAAGTAGGGGAAGTGACTTTCACAGGCCTGGGTCTCTGTCTGTCTTCCCCAAACTTGTAGCCTCTGCCTCCAAGCTCAATTGTTCTGCCTTGCCTCCAGGGCAGGGAGCTGGGGTGGGAGGACATTGGCCATAGCCACAGAGCCAAAGCCAAAGGCAATCCAGAAGATAGTGTCCCGGTGATGCCGACTTAACCTGACAGAGTCCTACAGGAGAGAAACCGACCAGGGCACAAAAGCCAAGGCAGGACGGGGCCACGGGGATGGGATTCACTGATACCTTGGAACCAAACTGAGGGAAGGAGTGGTGTCTGATAACTAGGACATGTGATGGGGGTATACCCTGGGGCCTCCTCTGTGGCCTGGAAGGGAACTATTAAGGGATGGAGTCAGGCCAGACTTTAGGAACCAGGGACCTCTGACTTTTTTGCTCATAGTTCTACAAAATTCTCTGGGGCTCAGTCTGTGATCACTTCCTGGAGAAGGCAGATGTTCCAGGAGGCAGCAGAGTGCTTCCTGGTCTGCCTGTGGGGGAAGGAGGCCAAGGACGGGCAACACGTTAGCTAGGGACCCTAAAAGATTGGTAATTTTAGCAGAGTTTAGTTTCAAAATCCTTACTATTATTTCAGCATTTTTGTTTTGTTTTGTTTGGGGTGGGGGGTGGCTTCTAGTCTATAGCTTTCCAAATATTATGTCACGACACACATAAAACAATATAATACTTGCTTGGCACAGTGGGAAGAACTGGATGGAGGGGGTTTGGGTCTCAAGACGAGGTTGCTCACAGCTGGAGCCGACCAGCCCAGAGGCACCGGCCACCCTGGTCACCCTGCGGGTGAGGGCAGCTACAGCAAATGGTTGGGAAGCTCCTTGTCATCAACTGTCTCGCCCACTATACAAAGAAGCCTGAGACAGGCTCCAGGAAGCTGGACAGCCTGTCAGGGTTTAATGGGCAGCAGATGACACTGGGAATTAAGAGGACTGAATTGTTTCCATGGCAGATTAGGGAGAACTCCCACATCTTCCTACCCACACTCGGGGCAGACACCAAGCAGGAAGTGATGGAGACAATAGTAAGAAACTGGCTGGCTTAGGCCCTAGTTAAATGATGGATTTCTTATCCTTGTGTCCGTTCTGTGCTTGCTGACTACCAGTAGCGGCCTGTGTGCGGACAGTGACCCACGGGCAGACATCCAGGGCTGTCTGTGCTCAGGTGAGTGACTTCTGAGGCCTTTCCCCCCTTTGATGACAGGAGAGAAGGCTGGCTCAGGAGGGGGCACAGTAAGTGGGCAAAGGGTGGTGGGCCCGGTGGGGTGCCCATCGAGAACACTCTAGTATTGGTAGAGCAGCCCTCACCTTAGGCCACATCTGGCTGCCTGGACTGAGGTCTAGAAAAGGTTTGACCAGGTCCCCAAGCCCACTTAGGCATTTAGCACCTACCTACGCAGTGTCTGCCCAAGGCACCAAAGGAACCTTCAAATGATTAGCAATCCCAGGGGCATTGGAGGATTTAGCCCCCTCTGAAACGGAGAACCCCGGCAGGCTCAGGGAGGCCCTCAGAATGGATAGGCTTACCCATTACTAGAAATTAAAATGTTGATTTCAACTTCATTTTGTCACTTTAGGCTCCCCAACCTGTCGCCTTCTCTCTTCATGATTCTTACCACATTCAACTCTCAACAGTGTTTTCTCCTTCCCCCTTACTGGTGATGTCATCGTTAATGCACACCGTCACAGGACACATTCTGTACGTGGACACGTATGTGTGTAACATGTGTATACGTATACATATAATATACGTGTATGCGTGTATTTATATGCACACGGGTCTGTACAGTATATCCATATGTAGACGTCTTTGTCCTGCCTTGAGTGTGATCCGTTGGTAACTACTTCCTCCTCAGACTCCAAAGTGCATGAGGTAGGATTCCATCTATGTCCGTCAAAATCCCTGTTTTATCTTAGTACTTAGCACAGTTTCTTGTATGCAGCAAGTACTCAATAAATAATTATTCAATAAATGAATAATAGCTACTAGAATATGCCACGCGTTGTGCTACATCTACTATCGCTAATCATCACAAAAATGTTGCAAGGGATGGAGTAGGAGCCCTGTTTCACGGGTGAGGAGACCAAGGTCCCAGAAGGCCAAGGGCTGCAGGCGAGATTTGAACCGATGTCCACCGATTCCCAAGCCGAGGGGCTGCTGAGTGCTGTTGTCTCCGTGCTGTCCCCTCTGTGGTTCCTTCCCGCCGAGGCACCAGTCTCACCGCCACACGTGCGGGCACCATCCGCTATCACCTGGCTCTCGGCACATCCACGAGGGTGGGGGGAGCCCACACGAACACCCAACAGTACCCAGCCAACAGACACAACTGCCCCACCAGCTATGCCCCGGAAGGCCTTGAGCTCACAAGGGGCGATCAGGACGGGACTGGTCGGTCTATTATTAGAAAGTGACCCCAGCAAACATGCAAAGAGCCTGCTCTCAGGAAGCAGTGGGGCACAAGGCTCCTGGCAACCTACCGGCATAGTGGTAATTTGCTAAAGGATGGCATTTTAACCTGACCGGCTTCCGCAGCAGCAGCATTTCCAGAGCGGCCTGCAGACCCATGGGAGAGAAAAGGCGAGAGTCAGTAACGGGGTCTGTGGGCCACGCGAAGAGCATTACCTAACGGGGAAAAGGAGTCAGCACTGCAGAGCCAGGAGTTGGGGGTGCTGGGAGGAAAACCAGAGGGGAAACTCCCCTAGCTGGGGCTTCCTTTCTGGCCAGCACCCCATAGGACGTGGCCCTCAAACACCTCCCCCGCCATGCCTGCAGCCAGTTGGTCCTGTCAGAGAAAAACGGGGAGCAGTGGAGACCCCACGCCTTCCCTGGTGAAGACCCCAGCCTCAGAGAGACGGTGGGGCTTCCTCTGGATGGAGACTGAATCTCTGGGGGGAAGCCTCCAAGGAAATGAGTGGCTGATTTGTAACTGTTTTTGGCTGATTTGTAACTGTTTTTGCAGAAAAATCGCATTTCATTACAATTTAACATGAACAGTTGTGTTAGTAATAACTGTGCTATATACTGTCTTTCCAGAGAGCTTAGAGAAAGAACCCTTTCAAATATGCCGCCTTCAGCCTCGTCAACTTTAAAAAAAAAATGGTGCATGGGGAATCGTAGATGGGTTAGGGACAGAGCAAGGTCTAGATTCTTGCTTCTCAAGTGTGGTCCATGGGCCAGCAGCACAGGCATTGGCTGGGAGCTGGTTGGAAACGTAGGACCTTGGGCCCCACCTCCAGAATTTCTGAATAAGAATCTGCATCTTAACAAGATGCCCCAAGTGATTTGTGTGCACATTAGAAGTTTGAGAAGTGCTTCTCTGCAACACTTGTCTTAAAGGATTAAGGAGTGTTCTCTAACATTCTAGAAAATCCTTGAAGGGGATCAATAACCTCATGGGAAGGTAGTATTGGGACACTTGTTTACTTGAACATTTTCATAAAATCAAAAAGCAAAAGGCTAGATCTGATACCAAAACCATGTGTTTACTAAAGAGGAAACAGGTTAGTGACTGAGTACCCTTGCCAGGAACCCAGGTGGAGCAGGCAAATGGTCAGCTAGGATCCTGGGAAAATGGCACCAAAGGTCTGACTGTGTCAAAGGTGGAAGAATGACCCCAGCTGGTGCACAGCAAACCCTTCATTTTGGTTAGGAGAGAAACAGTTCTATGAACACCGAACTGGCTGACTTCCATAGTAGGGAAGGACAATCAACAGAGTAGGATACACTGTCTCAGGCCAAGTCTTGTCTCAGTGAGGTTTTCTACCTCTATCACCGGAGGCCAGGTTTCTGATGTGAATTATAAGACTGCTGAAAACAAATTCTAATTTCCCAAGACAGATGTGATCATAATTACTACTTGGGAACAGATGTATAAACAAAAGTCCAACTTCAGGTTCTCCTGCAGGCATTAAATTCTGACCCAATCAGTGAGATAAAGGAACATGGTGGCATGTTGACTGGTCATGATCTTAGGAACTGGTTTTATGGTATTTGGGATAATGCAGAAACTCAGGAAAATACTTTTCAGAATTCTGACATGGAGAATATGAACTGTGAAGTCTATTTTCACCGTTCCTTACCATCACATCACCTTTGGCCTCGAAAAGAGAGTGCAAAGCAAATTCAGAATTGGTCCCTCCACCGGGCAACGCACTTGAACAGCACAAATTCAGGAGATTCTCCACTGTTGGGGACAATGAGAAGCCACTGCATCAGAGAGAGCTTGGTCTCATGGACAAACACACCGAGACTGGAGCCAGAGACCCCTGTGAGAGGATCAAGCCTTTTCCACCCAGTTCTCCCCACATGCCAATACCTCTTTGCTGGAGGTCATGGTTTTCCAGCTCTGGCCAGGGCTTCCATACCAGTGTGGCCTTGTGTGTGTCCTGGGCCAAGGCAGAGACATCCTGAAGTTCTGGGATCTCTGCTTGGAACCTCAAGCCAATGTTGATACGTCTTTAAGGACAAGAACGAAAACAACAGTGTGGTCTTCAATTTGAGGTCAAGAGCAACTGTCAGGAACTTGAAAAAGAAGGAAACCAGTTCCTTCTGCAAGAAGAATGCAGGGGCATTTCCTCACAGTGTGATCCTAAGATTCCAGGCATGGCCTTTTCACTGGAGAAGGAACAGCTTTAAGATTAGGAAGAGATGCTGCTGGGAGCGGGGGAGAAGTCTGCCTGGAGCGTCATAGCTCACTGTAACTCAGACAGGGAGGGTGCTAATTGCAAGACAACAGCCGCCCAGAGCATGGCCACTGGCACCATTTAACCAGGAAAAATGGAGCAAACATAATGTGCTTATTGTATTTGTTATCCCTTTCAGACCACTTTCACATAAATTATCCCATCTGAATCTCACAAAAATCTGTGATGTAAGCAAGGCAGTGATAATTATTCCCACTTAATAGGTGGGTTAACTAAAGCCTAGAAAGGTTGGGGTGCCTGAGTGGCTCACTTGGTTAAACGTCCGCCTCATGATCTCAGGGTCCTGGGATCAAGCCCCGCATCAGTCTCCCGACTCAGCATGGAGCCGGCTTCTTCCTCTGCTCCCACTTATGCTCTCTCTCTCTCAAATAAATAAAATCTTAAAAAAAAAAACCCCAAAGCCTAGAAAGGTTAACTTCATCAAGGTCAAATAAAAAAATGGTGCTGGAACTCAGGTTTTCAGATTCCTGACTCAAGGGAGTCGCCACTCTACCACCTGGTCTTTTTCGCGCTTATCTATGAAAATAGCACCTTTGTTGTGATTCCTGGGTGGCTCAGTCAGTTGAGCCTCCAACTCTTGGTTTGGGCCCAGGTTGTGATCTCAGGGTTGTGGGATCGAGTCGGGGGTCGGGCTCCTCACTCAGCAAGGAGTCTGCTTGGAACATTCTCTCCCTTTGCCCCTCCCCCACTCACCCATGCATGCTCTCTATGTAAATACATAAATCTTAAAAAAAAGAAAAAAGTAAATAGCCCCTTTCTCTTCCATTATACTCCCAGCCCCACCCACACCAAACCTATTTGGAGGACCAGCCAAGAATTTTAGGGAGGGGACGGGGAAACAAGGGCATTTGGATGGAACCTTGTAGAGAGCTCAATGTCACTGGGGATGTGCAAGCATGTGGCCACAACCATGCAGCCGGAGATGGGGTCACTAGGTTCTCTGGATATAGGGTTTCATGCTTTAGTATGCACTTAGTCTTTGGAAAGAGCCTTGAAACACCAGTACTTGAGAACTACCACGATCCTACAATTTCTCTAACTTCTCATTCGGTGGTTCCTCATCCTCAGCTGAGGCTTCTGTTCTTAAAACAAAAAAAACCAAACCAAAATTGCTTTTTCTTACGGTTCAACATCAATGGTCTGCTCTCCAGGCCCTGGGGTGACTGTCACGTTGCTGCCATCAATGCTGTCTGAAGCACAAAAACCAGAGGTCAGTGGTCAACAGGAAAGGTACCGAAGAAACTAAAGCCAATGAGCATCAGTGACCTAAACGGTCATAATGGGACCCGTCTCCCACCCAACCCATGCCAGAGTCACCCCCAGTCGTCTTCAAGGAACCGAATGGCACGTGCCGCTAAATGACTGAGGGTTACTCATTTCTCGCACGGGGTAAGGAGAAGCCAGCGCCCCGATTCTGGTCGGCTAAGCTCTATCGCTCCTCTGAAACCATTCTTACTCTAGAAAGAGATACCAGCTCCCGGGCTCTCCATGCTTGACTTTTATACAGCGCGTGCAGATGTGGAAGCCGGGTGTTGCGAATAATACTTAATCCTATTTGTCTATCGACTTAGTACAGGCATGGGGGGGGGGGGGAGGTCTCCGACGATTATCCACGGCCCAGGCTCAGGGAGCGAGGGCACACTTCCAACTGCTCGCTTACGCCAAAGAGGCCGTCATTACGGCTGCGGGGTCTCCCCAGCTAGACTGGGCTTCCCCTGAGGGGGAGTAGCGCCGCGCAGTCTAAGCGTCTCCGGCAGAAGTGGGTGGGGTGCGGGAGCCCCGCGGCGGCGGCGGCGGCGGCGGCGGCGGCGGGGGGGGGGGGGGGGGCGGGACGGCGGGGACTCACTGGAGCGGCACAGCAGCACCCGCGGCGTGGGCGTCAGGGGCGTGAGGGGCAGCTGCGGGTGGGCGCCGGGGCCGTGCCCCGCGATGAGGACGTTGCTGAAGAGCCCCGAGCCCTGGCGCACCGGGCTCAGCATGGGCGGGGGGCGTGTAGGGGGGCAGCTCGTGGGCGGGGTCCAGCAGCAGGTGGTCCCCGAGGACGCGCGGGGAGCGCAGCTGGCTCTGGTACAGGGTGGCGCCCGAGTACGAGGCGGCGGGGTTGGCGGGGTAGGAGGGCGGTGGCGGGATGAAGAGCGGCTCGGGCCGGTGCCGGAACTTCTTCTTCTCCGGCAAGCTCTTGAGGGCTTCCTCGGCTCTGGCCGCAACGGGCTGATGCTTCTTGGGGATTTCCTAGAACGGGAAGAACGGTCCGAGTCGAATCCTCAGGCTTTCCCCACAGGCCATTTCCACAGGTTGAGGGAAGGGGAGCGTCTGTTCTAACGGGGGACACCGCCCCCGCCCCCGCCCCCTGCCCCCCTCCCCAACCCTGCATCCCCTGCCTCGAAAAACCGCCACCTCCAGTTCCCACAGGGCGAATTCGGTGGCCTGACAGGGGAGGAAACTTGGGTTTGGGAGGAAATCCCTAATGTCTGGAGAGAGATGGGGGTGGTAGGAACGGTGGGTGGGCAAGAAAGAAAAAATTCATTCTTTATTGCTTATCACCGCATTCCCATCTGCTGAGTGGAATCCAGCCGAGTGGGCCCTTTAATTCCCCACCGCTCCCAGGGGACGGCCATCAGGGACAGATAACACATGTTCTGAGAAGGGGACAGAATAATCTATTCAGGGAAGCTGGGCAGAGGCTGTGGAGCAGGAAGAGGGGGCCAGGCCTAGCCAAGGCTCCCAGGGCCAGTGACCCACACTGGGCTCTCCTTCGAGGGAACTCTGGAGCTGAGGGAGAACCAGCTACCGTCTTTCAGTGCCCGTTTCATGTGCTCTCCGAAAAACGGATGTGGTGAAGCCCCCCGCCCCCCACCCCTCACCACGGCTGCCACTGCTCCCAGGACGGTAGCTCGTTTGCAGCAAGCCCTTCTCCTGGGTTGCTTCCTGTCAGCAGTGTTCGTTTATTTTATGGCAGCGGAACCAAGCATAGTCTGGAAGGAAGATCTGCCACATGGATACATATATACTAATAAGTAAACATATGCACGTAAATAGATAAGCAGGGCATGCCAAAGCCAAACAGAAACAGACTTGGGGTGGGTGCCAGCATCAGCCCAGAAAAACGGAGAGCTGGGTGTGGCTGGGTGTGGCTGGGGAGGCCGAGGTGCGGTTGGGAGAGGCAGTGGGGATACCTGCAGAAATGTTCTGGGCAGTCTGTGGTACCCTCCCAGGCCCTGCAGGCCAGTGCCTGTCAGAGCTGCAGTTCCTGGCAATTCCTGTGCCCAGGGTGGCACCCGAGTAAGGAGGCAGCAGGGGGTGATGGGAAGGGCTGGCCATGGTCATGTGACCAGCTGCCTCCAGGCCATGTGACCTGCTCCAGTCACCCCTCAGCCCTGGGCTCCCTTTGCTGCCCCTCCTGTTTCGCCCTCAGCTTCACTGTCTTCTGGGCTGCTGTCCCAACCCCCAGGAGGGAAGTCTAGGGAAGCTGAGGGGTGGGGAAAGGAGAGGGGGCAGAGGGACCCCTCCAGGCTCCCAGCTCACCCCCAGGGGGCTCTCCTGAGGCCAGAGTGCTATAACCTGCCTCCTTTCCCCACCAGAGGGCTCCTCACCACCTGAGGCTGAAGCAGAGAGAGAGCTCTGAGAATGGGGCGTGGATGTCTCTGCCCCCCAAGTTGGGAAGCAATCCCGAAGCTTTATATATACCCTGTTCCCGGATAACTGATGAGGCCATCTGAGCACAGGCTGACCTTGCATGACTTTCAACCCTGTGCGGGAATCCAGATCTCTGATACAGGTCCCTTTTGGGCTCCCTGTACTTGAGCCTTTGGTCCTGTTACTCCAGTTCTCAACTCCAGGCAAGGCTCGGAGACCCTGGGCCAGGGAAACCACCCAGAATGTCAGGTCTGGATGTCACTCGAGAGGAAGCATTTACAGGGTTCCACCTCTACCAGGCTATTCAGACTCTGGAGGTGGGACCACTCACTGATAGGTTTTAAAAGCTCCCCAGAGCAGGGAGAACCACTGAGGAGTCCAACCCCCAGCTCAGGGGAGAAACCCAGGCTTTTCAAGGAAGAGGGTCTCAGTTGTCTGCGTCCCCAGGGGGCCAGCAGCAGAGTGGGGATTAGAACCCAGGGCTCCTCCCCAGACATTTTAATTGCTTTACATCAAGTGTCAGGACCTTGCCCCTATTTACTCAATCCTAACTACATGCTTCTAGCTCAGCTTATCTCATTTAACAATGCCTCTCTCACCTTTTCCACAAAGCCAGCTTCATCTCTGCCTTTAAAACCCTGCTCAGAACTGTGCTCACAGTGGTCTTCTGAGCGAATTCATACCAAACTCCCTTCGTCTCCCCAGTCCCTAGTTACTTTAGCTGCCCAGGGGTCCTCCCCTCTGGGGGACCACTGTTTCCTCTCTGCCCTGGTTTCTTTACCACTGTCTTAAATTGGGGCAGAGGGTGCTGCCTGGGGCTCTGACCCCTCTGTGACTAGGAACCATACCGTCTCCAGCTTCAGGCTGAGAGTTCTCTAGGGGTAGAAACAGTGTCTCTCCCGCTAAATCAGGAACTTCCCTGGGCAAAGCGGGAGCTTGGCTGTCATTTCATCTCTCTGCTTGTTACTGGCCCCCAAGTCCTGCCAGCTTATGAGAACCGAGCTCACTCCCAGAGGTTCCCCCTCAGCCTCTCCTCTTCTGAGGCCTTGGTATCACATAGAGAATCAAGAAGGTTCCTTCTGGACTTTTCTAGTTCTCTTAATTATCCACCCTACCCCTATTTTGGCCCAACCCCACCCTCATACCACCTGGAATCCCAGCAGCCACTTATTCTTTGAGGACAAATATGACCCAGCACACCACTTTGTGGAGAGGGAACAAATCTGATGTAGTCGACCACATGGGTTACAGACTCCCCAGGGGAGGGAAGGAGGTAAGAGGGAGGGAGACAGAAAGAGTAGGAGAGAGGAAGGGAGGGAGGGAAGGAGAGAGGGAGAGGGAAAAGGAGAAGGAGAGGGAGAGAGAGAGAGAGATCTCTGCCCCAGAGCCAAGCTAAGCTGCTTGGTGAAGCGCTTGGAATTTGAGAAAGAGAAGGAGAACTTCAGAGTGAGTTGAGAAACACAAATCTCTTTGCTTTCCTGAGATTGGTGGGTGGGTGTCTCTCAGTGGAATTACTTTGGGAACTTTAGTGAATTAGGTCCTCTAAGGCTAATAATGCAGGTGGGATACCGAAAATATGAAGCATCCGCTTAGGCTGACCATCAGAACGGATCCCAGGGCTACTGCATGAAGGCTTGCTGTGCCAGGGCTTCCATCTGTAGCTGCTGGATTTGAGGAGGTCTGGAGATCCTGAAGTCGGGGGGCCAGGGCTCCAGGCAATAGCTATTTATTATCTGGGATAGTACTTCCGTATTTTAATAGCTGTGATTACCAGCTGAGTTATCGTCTTTGTTTCCCTCTTGGAATACCTTCAGGTCTCAGGATCTACCCAGACCGTTAGCATGGTAGAGTAACGGGTGTTCGCTGGGGAGCAGGCAGTGTGGACAAGGACGGGATTCCCAAGGCGGCCGTGTGGGGCTCACCCCGAGAGACCAAGCCATGTCTGAGCTCAGGCCAGTGACCCTGGAAGAGCTGCCCCATCTCCAGGAAAGCAAAGAGATGTTCCCACCCCAGGTGGGCGGGGGCAGAGCAGCAACTCACAGCAGGCGGGTGAGGGGCAGCCCCTTGGGGTGAGTGTGGGGGAGAGAGGGTCATCCTCACGAGCACGGGCATCTCGTCGTCCGACATCGAGCTGGCTGGCTTGTCTCTGGCGGAGGGGGCGGCAACGATGCTGCTGGCGAAGCCCTGAGAGCCTGGCTTGGGCGGGAGAAGCTTGACAGGGACAGACACGGGCATGACCATAGGCGTGAGGCTTTCTGCCTCGGGAGGGAGCTGCGGTGGCGGCGGAGGTGGTAGTGGAGGCTGGGGCTGAGGCTGAGGCGGCAGGGCCTTCTCTCCTTCCTCCTACACAGACAATAAAGGCTTTGATCCTGGGCTGAGAGCAGCCTTCCCAAGGGGGGACACACTTTGCTTTTCCTGAAATGTTGCAGGACATCATGCGTGGGTGACAGAGAACCACGGCAGGGTGGTTTCCTTCCTGCAACCCTGAGTCCCTTGGCTCAAGTGATGCCAGTTGGCAGGGGACAAGGCCATGCACTCTATTTTCTATGTTTAAAGAATCTCGACCGTTATCACTTGTATAATTAAAGCAGATATTGAAGTTTTGTTGTTGTTGTCGCTTTTAAAGAAAAGGATATGGACTGGTAATCAGGCACAAAACAAAACATGTAAGCTCTTGTGTGGGACCTCTTAATTCTATGGGCCTCAGTTTACTCATCTGTCCAATGGAAGACAAAGCTCTTTGAGCTGGAATGGTCAGGAGATGGGAGTGAGCCAGAGTATCCAGGATTTTGGTGAACAGAGAGTTAATCCCATAGACTTAAATTTGGATCAATAATATCTAAAGACTTTAAGAAATTCTCTGAATCTTAATCTCACTCTAAAACTGCATGGGTAGCTCACCACATGGATATCCTCGCTGGATAATCCTGAGGGTATTTAAAGACCTTCCATTGCTAGAGTCTCACACTAGTGCATCGGTGAGTAGAAAGTGCTGGCTGAGAGCCCAATGGTCACATTAGCTTTCCCTGGCCACCGGCTACTACGCTGGGAGGCCCAAGAGACTCTGGTCTTAGGTGCTTTAAGCAGCAGAAGTTAAAAATAATATCGCATCTACGTGTTTTCTTTGCTGTCTTTTTCAGGAAGTGGAGAGACTGGGATCCCTCAAAAGGTTTCTAGCCCCTCTGCTTTTGACCCTTGTTCATGAAACCAGTGGAAGTGGGGTCTGTTTGACCTGGCTGGCTCCTAGGGGCAAAGCTTAAGCACTCCCATTAGGGAAGGATGGTGCCTCCCCAGGGGCCCACCGGGGGGTCACATCACTCTCTGTCTGACGGCAGCAAAGCAAAGCAAGCAACACATGGCCTGGGAAGGGCCGGGAGCTGGCTCCTGCTAACCTGTTTGAGGCTGGGGGAGGCTCTCATTCCCCCGTGGGACCGCATGTGGCCATTCAGGGCAGGTAGGCTCTTGAATTCCTTCAGGCAGATGGAGCACGTCAGTTTGTTCTTGGCATCAAATTGCTCCCCAAACACTCCTTTTGGTTGGCCACTGCTCAAGGGTAGGACCAAATGGAGAGGACACACATGTTGACAAAGAGGAAGGGTGACTTATCACAAGACCTCACACCCCACAATGAACCCATTTCATTCATCCAGTGCTCCCATGGCCCCACTTGTATTATCCCAATACCCTTCAGAGAACTAAGCCCACTTTACAGATGGAAAACTGAGGCTCAAGAGTGGGAAAAAGGGCTTACTCAAAGTCACGCAGGAGTTGAACAAAACGTCCTTCATTCTAGGTCATCAAGTGCTGGGTTTTTTCCACCTCTGGCCTATTTATTATCTTTCTAGAGTCAGCTCAGGCTGCCTCTTCCAGAAGCCTCCCCTTGGAGACACGTGTCTAAGTCCCTTGGTTCAGCCTCTAGACGGCATGTCTTAGCAGTTTGTCAGGTTCTGGCTAAGAATTTACCATGCCCATGATGGGGGGAAGCAAGTCTATACTATTTACTGCTGCATTCTCAAAGCTTAGCTCTCTGCCTGGCACATGATAGATACTCAATAAATACTTGACTGAATGAACAGTGGACAGAACATGGCCTCTGGAGTCAATCCCCGTATTGCCACTTACTTGATGTACAACTCCAAGCTCTCTGAGCCTGTTTTCTCATTCGTAAAGTCACAGGAATAAAGCCAAGGATGGTCGAGTGCTTACTATGTGCTGGGCACATGGTAATCCTACCCACCCCCACTGGGCTGCTTTATTACACAAAATATAGAGTGCCTAGCACACAGTAAATGCTCAAACACCATAGCTGCTGCTATTATTATGATAAACTTCTTTGAGAAATTGACTTTGAATTTGAAAATGAATCTGGAGAGACAACCCAGGAAAACCTCCCACTCTCCCAAAATGCCAACATGCCTTCTTGCATCCATCCTACCTTGACTCGGGGGACCCTGGCTGGGCTCTGCCATCAGGTAGGTGCATCTAATTTTGAGCCATGCAGGACATGGGAAGAAAGAAGAAAGAGAAAAAAAGTGTCTTTCTCACGGGAGGAGTCTTTGAGCTGAGGGAACCCCTGGGCCTGCACTTTCTAAGATGCTTCCCCGAGCTCACAGGGGCCAGCAGTTCATGTCCAGGTGCTGGGTGCACCTGACACTTCTTTCCCTTGCTTCTCCCAGCCTCCCAACTTGGTAACGCACCTACTCCGGGAGCTGCCACCAGCCACCAGCCCACCAGGACTCAATCCCCCACCTCGTTCCTTCCTTTTCTCCCTGTCCACCACTGTGTGCACAGACAGGCTCCATTCCCGAGAGAAACATGGAACAGAGAGCTGGACGACACAGCGGCATGCCCGGAGACCTCCTGCTCGTCAGGTCGGCATTGGCCATGCCACCTTATTCTTATATTCATAAAGGCTCTCCATTACCAATGGGCCTGAGTCTCAAGCAAGACAGGGTCAAGGGGAGTTCATCTCCAGCCTCCAGCAGAGCCTTCTCTCCATCTCTCCTGGTCCCCTTCTCCCCTGAGCCTATTGTCACATGACTATAGCACCTAGAACATGCCAAGGCATGAACAGTGCCCAGCACACAGGAGGCCGTTTTGTGGCAAATACATTTGGGAAACAATCATGGTTGACAGCCGTGGCCCACAGGCCTGCCAACGGTTTTTGTTGGGCTAGACGGTTTTTAAAAGTCCTGATAAGGATGCCATCAGATGGGGCCTTTGTATTCCAGGCCACCAGAGCTGGCACCACTCCTCATTATCTCCTAATAGGCCACTTTGCTTAGTCCCTTTACCTGCCTGAATCCTGAGCTAAGATTCTCATCTCTGAAGCTACAGGAGGTATCCCCTCTGGGAGATTCCCAGCGCCCACTGGCACATTAAAGGCTCCGAGAAGCCCCTCAGCATTGCAACCTGATCCACTTTAGGAACCCCCAAAATGGATTCATTTGGAGAACCTGTCTCCCCCCAGCCTTATCTATTAAACATTCTATGGTCTTCCTGGTCTGAGCAATATGCTTGGAGAAAGGCTGTCATAACGTGGCCTCCTTCCCAAAGGGGGAACAATTTCACAAAGGAATTCTCTGCGGATTCAGACCTGAGGGGTCCAGACACCCCACCGTGTGGTCCCTGGGCCCCTGACTCAGGCCTTGACCACTACGTGCATCATTCAGGACCTCATATGGTATTCTGGCCACCTCCGTAGCAAGATTAAGCTCAGTGGGCAGAGGACTGAGTCGAAATCGCTTCTGTGTCCCACGTGCCTGGCACAGACAGCGTCTGGCACATGTGGGCGAACGTTCGTGGCGTGAACAGGGAACAGGGAACAGAAGCCCGGGAGGGGGCTGGCTAGAGGGCTGGGCCCTGCCTAGACAGACTCAGCTCTGGCTAGCACTGCAGCACACCCAGGTACCCGGAGCTGCCCCCACGCTGAGAGTACCTGGGGCCACAGGGCACTGGGAGACAGCTGCTGGTGCTGAGGCCCCACGCTGTTGAGGTGGATCCCCCCGGGGGACAGGAGCGGCCGGTGCGGGAGGGCCCCGCCGAGCCGGTTCAGGTCCGAGCTTGCTGGGTCTCCCATTCCTGCAGCGGGAGGCCCCAGGTCGCCGTGGGAGCTCAGCATGGCCTGGGCCTGCCTGTCGCTCGGGTAGGTCTTGGGCTGACTGTCCTCGCGCTGCTGGTGCTGGGGCAGGTGGCTCTGCTGGCAGAGGTGGTGGCCGTAGGGCTGCTGGGGCTCCTGGTAGTAGTACTGGGGCACGGAGCCCAGCTGGATCAGCTGGACAGCGTGCGCCTGCTCCGGGCCGTACTGGTGGGGGTCCCTGTGATAAGAGGGGGGCTGCAGGTGCATCTGCTGCTGCTGTGGCTGAGGCGGCTCTTGCAAGTGCTGCATCGCGGGTTGGGGCTGGTAATACTGAGGTATCTGCATCGGACCCTGCCGCTGCTGCAGCTGCTGCTGGGGCTGCTGAGGCTGCGGCGGGCGGGGCTGCGGCAGCGGCGGCGGCTGCTGCGGCAGGTCCTGCAGGGGCACGTGCTGCTGCCCAGCCTGCGGCGGCGCCGCCGCGTAATACGGGTGCTGCTGCATCTGCTGCATGTGCTGTCCTCCCTGCACTGGCACCTGAGCCAGCGGCTGCTGGTAGTCGTAATACAGGTGCCCCTGGCTGGCGTGTGGCCCTACCTGCAGGGCTGGCTTGGACAGCCCGCCGGGGAAACCAGGGTGAGCCTGCTGGGGCACCTGCTGGTAGCGAGCAGGAAGAGCCGGCGCTGGGGGCTCCATGGGCTTCTGGGACAGCAACTGGCGGAGGGCACTGTCAGGGGCCCCATCCATCACTGCCGACTGGGTGTGCAGCACCTGGGCCATATTGTTGACCTGAATTCGCAGGTTTTGGTTGGCGAACACCTGGGTGAAGGAGTCTAGCTTGTGCAGGACACCGCTGGTGAGTTTCTGGGTCCGGATCTCGCTGGCCTGGGAGTAGGTATATTGGTAGCCATCGGTGGGCTCAGGCTGGGCTGGGGTCCCCCACATCATGTTTGAGTTGGTCAGGTTGCCGCGTAGCTGGACATGGTTTCCAGGCCCGGTGTGAGCTGCCCACCCTCCCTGCCTCGAGGTATCCACTTGGCCCAGGTTTTTGGAGCCAACAGGCAAGCCTAGACCATCCCGAGTGTCTTGAGGGAAGTGGGGGGAGATGGGTGATGCCTGAGGGGCCTCCATTCCAGCCCCTGTGACTGTATTCCCATAGTTGTGGTTCAGCCCGCCATGGATGCCAAGTGGGGTCTGTTGGTAAAAAAGGTTCTCACCACTGTGGGCCACGTGATTGGTCTTGTAGAGTTGCTGATCCCCCATGGCGCCTGCCTTGGCCGGGAACGTCCAGCCACAAAACCATAAAAAAAAAAAAAGGTCAATGAAACAAACCCAAAAGGACTGAAACCCTGAGAAGATGAGAGAAGGTGTCCACACTATTCCACGGCTGACATGTCTGTGAACGTGGCTGCAGCCAGATGTTCCTGTTGGTCTGTACCACTCATGTGCAGAGCGGGGGGCTTGACATGGTCACGCGGGCCAAGGTACGGACCGAACACTGCCGGGGTGCAGAGATGCCGCGCACGCCTGCAAGACAAGGTGCAAAGCACAGGACCGGATTTACTTGGATGCTCCGCAGGAACAATGACATCTACCCTGACCAGTTAGAGAATTTAATACAAAACAGGAGACTTGATTGGAAATAGCCTGTTTCATACACTACACATCCTTTACACTGATTCTGCAGCTCTGGGCCCTCATGGGAGTTGGGAACTCTCTTACTTTCCAGCCATTGTTCCATGGTTCATTAGTTCATTGATTTGTTAATTCATTGTTTTGCTCACTGATTAATTCCTCCTTTCTTCTGGGACTTGGCACTATCCTAGGACCTGCAGGGGATGTGAAGAAGGTTAAGCCATTCATTTATCAACTTACCTGCTCAACAAATACTTACTAGACACCTACTAAGCGTAAGGCACAATGCCAGGAAATGATTATGACATGGGCCAGCTCTTGAGGTGTTTATGGTTAGAAAAGGTGATGATGGGTCACATGAATAAATACGGTGCCAGAAGGAAGGATGCACGTAATAAAAAGGTAAAAATAACAGATATGGGAACTCAGACTGGAGAGCTTATGCCAGATAAGAACGGAACCGGAGAAAGTTTCCAAGGGGAGTATTGCACACATTAGTTTGCCTGTCCCGTCAACACAGTTCCCTGCTTTCTGAGGTCCCTGCTCAGGGAAACATCTCTGCACAGTGCTGACCTGGCATGAAAAACCATACTGGGACATGTCTTAGAACCATGAACTAGGATATCTAGAGAGACTGGTTTAGTCTGGTTTGACTCAGACAGGTCCTTTAGGGGACGTCTAACTGGGGTCTGTGAACCCCTGGGAGTACACGAAGACGTTCCAAGCACTACACACATGCACTCCAAGTTTTAAGAGAAAGTTTTTCTTTCTCTTAATTCCCAGATCCTCAAACTTCCATAGAAGCTGTTTTCTAGAACTGACTGGTGACGAAGGTGCAAGTTGACGTTTTACACTTGCACTCTCACAACTGCCCTCCTTCTCTACAAAAGAAAAGACAGACCTCTTACCCAATCCCAAATCTTAACTGGGCTTATTATCGCCCCAGTAAAACCCACCTGGCCACCATCTAGAAAATAAGCAACTCTAATAAATGAGTGGTGAATCTTCTTTGAAGCTGGATGGTTTCCAATTCCTTTTTTTTCTTAGGAGGGCCTAACAGAAGTAATTAAAGTCTAATTGTTAGTGATAGATCGCTATGTGATTTTCGGTATAGAACTCGGAAGCAGATCAAGAACTGAGTGATCGGGGCACCTGGGTGGCTCAGTCATTAAGCGTCTGCCTTCAGCTCAGGTCATGATCCCGGGGTCCTGGGATGGAGCCCCACATCGGGCTCCCTGCTCCGTGGGAAGCCTGCTTCTCCCTCTCCCACTCCCCTTGCTTGTGTTCCCTCTCTCGCTGTGACTCTCTGTCAAATAAATAAATAAAAATCTTTTCTAAAAAAAAAGGGAAGAACTGAGTGATCCTGTTTTAACAAAACTTCTATCAGTTCACACAAATGAGGATATTCAGGGCTTACATCTCTATGACTAAAAAATGGAAATGTAATCAATGTCGGCCCGTCTCAAATCCCATACAATACGTAATATTCTTCCACGAATATAAAAACAAACTGAAGAAATAACCCAATGCCAGCAGTATTCTATTTCTGGGCGTGGGGATAACTGTATTTATTCAAGTGAGTGTGCTCACTTGGATAATTCAAGCTGTACACTCTGGTCATATATAGGTATGTATGTCTTAAGTCAATAAAAAGCTTTATTTTAAAAAGTCATCCAGCATTACCATCTCACCAAGAGATGCATCTTCAATATAATTTTAGGTTTTATGTTTATTAATTATTTATCCAAATCAGCAATACATTTATGTTATTTTGATCATGTCCTATTAATAATTGTTAACATAACTCAAACCAGAGAAAATTTTAATACTCAAAGCTTTATGATTTCAGGAAATTAAAGAAGTTTTAATTTCATATAAAATTGTTACAAATATGATAGGGAAACAAATGAAAGAGTTTTAAGCATAAAATAGATTACATATATTCCATTAGGATAAAATTCCACAGGGGAAGTGAACAGAAATAAAGTTTCAAGAAGAAAAAGGAACACTGACAATTAGTGAAGAGCGTGTTCATGCATTTTTAAAATGGATGATGGTGGATATCAAATGCCTATGGAGCTTAGATTCCACTGGATAAATTTAAAACAGTGACGTAATAGTTTTATTTAAAAATATCAATGTTTATAATATACTGGAAATTGCATCTTCTGCAAATGTATGATAAAAAACGTAGATGTAAACTGAAAATGTGTGAAGGGGGTCATTACATTTACCACATCCTTTTATGGGGGATTTCAAGCAGCAAAGTGTGAAGACCATTGCAGTAGCCCCCCTCCAACCGGGAACTAGACTGAGTTGGTATCTGTCCCTTTCTGAATGATAGAGAGGGACAAATTCAGAGCAAGGGATTTGCTTTGGTTTGGTAGAATGAAGGGTGGATGAAGGGAACCAGTGGGAGGAAACCATGGCTGGCCAAGGAGAGCTAGAGTAGATCCTGAATATGACCACGAATGGCTACTGAAGGCATCCGAGCAGGCACAAGGATGCTGGGCTTGATGGTGCTGAGCTTCAGAAGCAAGGAGACCCACTCCCCTCACTGAAAATGCGGTCCGTATCACCTGGGAGCTTGTCAGAGATTCAGAATCTCAAGGCTTCAGCTTCCATCTACTGAATCAGGATCTGCATTTTATCAAGACCCCCAAGTGATTCACGTGCACATTAAAATTTGAGAATTTTAGTAGGCTCTCGCTGCATCCAGGTGAGACATAACTAAGACCTGAATTTGGATGATGGCGAGCAGAACAAAGAGAGAAAATGAGAGAAACATCCCCTGTGCTGCCACTGGGAAGTGAGTCTCCTTCAGGGGCTTATGACCCAGTCTGAGGGTCTTTCTCTTCTCACACAAGCTCTCCTCCTTGACATCCCCACTCACCACTATACCTTGCTGACCCCCAGTCACTACTCCCAGTCCGGAGGGTCTGGGCTCCTGCTCAGCTGCCTACCCCAAATTCTACTTCCATATTCAAAGGCAAAGTCAACATCATGTTCCTCAGAATGGATGCTCCTCTAAACTCTTGCCCTCGACTCCTCCCTCTCCTTTAACCAACCCCACAACCTATCAATTTACCTCCTCATCTGTCTTCTGGACCATCCCAAGAGCCTCCAACTCATCTCCCTGCTTTTGGTCTTGTCCATGCTACAGAGAGCAGCAGCAGAATGAACTTTTTAAATTTAACTCTGACCCCATCACTGTTCAAAATCCTCTGAGGGCATCCTAGTGCTCTTAAGGCTAAAAATCAAAATCATGAACAAGGCCGATCGGGCTCTGAAGTTTGTCCCAGTCTGGCAATGTATCTCTCTTTTCTTTGTTCTTTACCACCTTCTCATCCCACCACCCCAAGCCATTCTGGTCTTCTCTCAGTTTCCTGAAGCTGCCACACTGCCTCCCACCACAGGATCTTTGCACATGCTGGCGTGCCCCCACACCCCTAATTTGGAAAGCTGTTCCTTTCCCCATACTCTTTTCATTAGTCACGTCCTGGGCATCCTTCATTCAGATCTCAGCTCAGACTGTATTTCTTAAGGAAGTCTACTCCGACCCCAACCACAAGTCAACATCAGGGTCATTTCTTACACATTCATTTCTCTCAAACCACTCTTCTCAGTCCATAATTGTACTTCCACCAGTGCCATTATTTGATGAATGGATTTCTCTTTATTAGAGCAGGGGCCATGTCTATTTTTGCCTATGATTTTATTCCCAAAACCTACCATAATGCCCAGCATATTGTAGGCCCTCCAATAGGGATTTGTTGAAAGAGGGGTAATATTTGTTGAATGAATGAATTGATGAATGAAAAAAAAAAAGTTAACAATGATCAAGTGTCCCACTGAATTGGTATCAGCAGAAAAAGACACAGTGTAGGGGGAATATTCATTCTTATGGAGAACAGTTAGGTTTACCTGGGTCGTGATGGACAAATAGAGTTCATACAGAGATGAGAAGACCAGGAAGGGTATTCTGGTTGAGGGAATGGTGTGTATAAAAGCATGGAGTCAGGTGCAGGTATCCATGTCAGGAACTCACTGATGATCAGACTGAACTTGTAAGGCAGGGATAAATTGTGGGGGCTTTAAAATGACCGCTAGCAGTGTTATCCTGTGGGCACTAGGCCTGATGATAACAGAATGCCCTGCCTAGCTTAAACCTCACCACTTAACCTTCCTCAAAAGGCTTTGCACCACGTTACCTCCCACAGTAAGAATTACTTATTGAAACTCACCAGATTCTGACCATGACCTGATTTCATGTCCCTCCACCATGCCCCTGTGGGTAGAATGGAAGCTAGATAATTTTACTTCCGTTGATG
This sequence comes from Mirounga angustirostris, assembly GCF_029215605.1. Taxonomy (NCBI): domain Eukaryota; kingdom Metazoa; phylum Chordata; class Mammalia; order Carnivora; family Phocidae; genus Mirounga; species Mirounga angustirostris. The sequence continues at coordinate 38,430,523 of NW_026991716.1, forward strand.
TGTCTGTTTTGTGTTCTGAGCTACAGGAATCTATTCTTTATTCTCTAATATTTTCAGAACTGGAAATGTAGTTTACTTACAAGTACAGAACCCTATGAAGTCAGAAGTGGTTCCTGGGTCAGCAGCATAAGCATCACATGGGAACTTGTTACAAATGCTAACTCTTGGCCCCTACCCAGGCCCACTGAATCAGAAACTTGGTCAGGGGACAGCAGTCTGTGTTTTAATGGGTCCTCTGTTGAGTCTGATGCCCTCTCCAGGTGAAGACTGTGGTAAAGCTCATCTGGTCTCCCCACATGACAGATTTAGAAGCTGAGGCCCAGAGAATAGTGCCTGGTTCACAGCGGCAGGCATTCAAGAATCATACGTCGAATGAAGAGAGGGGAAAATGACTTCCCTAGGAAGAGATAACGAGGTAGTGGCAAAACCTTGTGCTATTTATTTTACGTTAAATTTATTTACTTGACAGAGAGAGAGAGAGAGCCAGCACAAGCAGAGGGAGAAGCAGGCAGAGGGAGAGAGAGAAACAGGCCCATGATGGAGCAGTGAGCCCGATGCGGGGCTCGATCCCAGGACCCTGGGGATCATGACCTGAGCTGAAAACAGACGCTTAACTGACTGAGCTACCCAGGCGCCCCTATCTTAGGTTAACTTTACAGATTTTTAAATTTTTATTTATTTACTTTCCCCAAGAACTTAAATACTTCCTGTGTATAAATTTATATATATATATATATATATATATATATATAAATATATATATTTTTTAAGTAGGAACTATATTTATGTGGTTCAAAATTCAAAAGGTGTAACGGAATATACAAAAGAGTGAAAATACCCCAAATAAATAAGTGCTTAAAAAGAAAGTGAAAAGTCAGAGCAAATTTTTTTAAAAAGGGTATGCGTGAAAAGTCTTCCCCTTGCCTCTATTCCCAGACACCCAGCAGCCCAGCTCTCTTGGGACAATCACTCAGATTCTTTTTTTTGAAAGATTTTATTTATTTATTTGACAGAGAGAGAGACAGCGAGAGAGGGAATACAACTAGGGTGGGTGGGAGAGGGAGAAGCAGGCTTCCCGTGGAGCAGAGAGCCAGATGCAGGGCTCGATCCCAGGACCCTGGGATCATGACCTGAGTCGAAGGCAGACGCTTAACGACTGAGCCACCCAGGTGCCCCAATCACTCAGATTCTTGCATATTCTAGAAACATCTGCCTTTTGCAAAGATGGTAGCATGCCACAGTTCAGCATTTTGTCAAAAGGTATTTTAAGTATACATTTACAACCTAGAAACTGTTCTTGGTGGATTAATCAATCTAGAATTGTCATACTACCATCTCAGGACTCAAGTCTTAATGATTTTTCTAATAAGGTAACTGCTTTGCTTATTATGTAAAACATTTCCTATTGGGTAATTGGCACCAGGAGCTTTTTCACTCATGAACTAATTAACAGAACTACTTTCACCACTTCTTTGATCAATTCCTTCCTTAGAGCAAGACTCTGGGATTCCAGAGTGGAATCAACAAATGAAGGCTGATTCAGAACCCGAAGTGCCCTCTCTGTTCCCCCCGAAGCATGAGAGTCACATGCCCTGCTTCCATGCCCATCTGCCCACTGGCTGTCCCGTCATTCCAAGGCAGGGACGGCATCCTACTCATACTGTGTCCCAGTGCCTGGGACACAGCAGATGCTCAATCAACGCTCATTGAACTGAGACGCTGAGCCAAGCAAATGAGACGGAGAGCACTTTACCCCTGACATGGACCCAGGGATGGAACTATTATATTCTGTTTCAGGCCAAGTGCCCTACAGCACCAGAGTCACGGGATACTGTAGATAATAAGGCTCTGCACAGACTTTTCAGCACAGGAGTTTTTCTGTATGGGGCCAGCTAGTAAATATTCTCAGGTTTGTGGGCCATACAATCTGTCACAACTTCCCAGCTGCAGCGTGAAAGCAGCCATAAAATGATACAGCACGAATGGGCGTGGCTGTGTGCCAATACAACTTTATTTACGGACACTGAAATTTGAATTTTACATATTTTTCTCATATCAAGACATATTACTGTTCTTCTGATTTTTTTCTTCAACCATGCACAAATGTAAAAACCCTTCCCTTAGCTCACAGGTGGTATAAAACCACGTGTAGGCTGGGTTTGGCCCCCGCCAAAGTTTGCTGACCCCTATTCTAATGCATCAAAGTCCCGTCCCCCACCCGCCCACCCCAGGCGCACCAGGAGACAGAGCACAATCTGCAAGGAGGCTATCTGTCCAAAAGGACTGTCCTTTGAACCAGAAAGAGAGAGAGGGAGGAAGTTGACTTTGGCCAAGGACTCAGCGGGACTTGTTTGCTTATAATTCAGCCGGGGTAACACCCTGCTCCCGCCAGACCACCACTGCTGGTTGGAGGAAGAAAAACCAAAAAGATTTTCCTTTTTCCGACACTGGGTCATCATTCAGAGACTGTATACACAATCCCCTAAATGACTTGGCTTGGGTTTGGGGCAAGCCTTCCCCTCAGGTCTGTCAAAGGAGCTTCATTTGGGTTCTCTTGGGATTCTTCGCAGTCCAGCTCTTGCCCCAGCTCCCCAGAGGCAGCAGAGGCCAAGGGCAGTTCTCCAAGGCGTGGGCCCACGGTTCATGGTCTCCTTTATAGCAATGTTGTTGTTCTAAATGCTTTCTGATTAGTCTTCTAAATAAAGCCGGTGGATATTTTATGATTCTGTAACCCAATTACCGTGGATGAGTTCGGCCGATGATGGCTAATAGAACCAAAATGTTCCCCCTCGCAGAGTGACTGGTCTGCTCATTTCCTTGGCTGCCCGCTCTTCCCTGCCCTGGGTCTCTGCTGACTCCCTGTGGTGGGAGGATTTCCAAGACTGCCTTTGGGCTCCAAGGGACACTTATTTCTCCCTCTTTCAGACTCACCCTGTGGCATCAACTGTCCCTCTAAGCCCAGGAACCAGGAAGAAGCCTGACGCAGAGCCTGGGAACTTGCAAAATGGAGTTTGGATTTTGCTTCCTGTGGACAGCTCACCACCAGTACCTGGCAACGGGAGATATTTCACTTTCTGGTGTGCAGGGTCCTGGTCCTCACTGTCATTGCTCACTCCTTTGGGCTGGCAGTAGTCCTCGACCAGGGAATCAACGCTGTCTTCCCCCAGTGACTGCCACGTGCCATTTCTTCTCTCCCTCCCCAGCTGGCATGGAGGATGTGGATGCTGAGGATGTGGGGAGATAAGGGATCATAGGAATCTAGGATGGCTTCCTGGAGGAGGCAGCCATGATATGAGTGTGCCTTGTTGATATATTTCTACATATAGTCTTTCAAACCACCTTCCTCCACAAATGGCTAGACCTGGGTAAGGATATTAGGAGTATGGGCTTGGACTCGTGAATATGGTGCAATTAGACAGAGGGGTGCTGGAGGAGCAAACAGGAGCCTCGGCTTTGGCTCCACTGACTCTCTGTGTGACCCCGGGCAAGTCATTTGCCCTGTCTGGACCTCAGCCATGTTTTTATGTATCCAGATAATTAAAGCCAAGCTTTTCTAGAGGGAGCCTGAATAAAATTCATAAAACCCCTGCCTCTTCTTTTATCAACTTGTAGAGGCTGAAATTAATGGTTCAGCATCTAATTAGTATTCAAGGTGTGGAGCAGACAACTGTTCACGGGTGAATGCACACAACTTAGTGACCGCTACGGGGTGTCTACCTCCTCCAGGACAGAGAAGTTAGGGAGGAGGAGGCAACTGATGTGAACCGATGTGGCCCAGCCCTTCCTGACTCCTCAGCACCACATGATATAACTGCTCTGGAAGACTAGAGTGGGACTTGCTCATATGCACCCAGTGGGATCCACGTTCATCACGACAGGACAGATGAAGTCAGTCTCCCCAAGTCTCCTGGGGAGAAAGCGACATGTGGGGGCAGCGTAGGAAATTTATACCCCACACTTCGGGTCCCTTAGATCTCATGGGAGCAATGTGATAGGCTCAGGGGTGGTTACGCCAGGGACGAGGTCCACACGGGCTGCCTGACTCCTCCATGAAGGCTCCTCCCAACCACAGCAGGCCCCTCCTGGTGGTGGGGAGGCTGACAGATGATGCAGCCAAGAGGTCTGCAGAGAGAAGGCAGGGCAGGGGGATCATCCGAACAAGCCACACGGGAGGCCCCGAACACTGGCTACTCCATAAGAACATGTTTCTCCTAAGAAGGAGTTGCTAGGAGAACTTCGGTATCCACCAGCAACCATAATGAAAACCTTTTCTGTGCTAAGAGACCCGACCAGGTCATAGCTGCTGGCCTCAAGAGGCTTGCAGCTGCGTAAGGGGCCTGGGGACTTCACAGCCCGGAGACCAGCCATCTGTGCCCTGCCCGTCCTTTATATTCTTTCATACAGCCTCACCCCAAAGACCTACTGCACCAGGACTCTGCTAGAGGAGATAAAACCCTGAAAACCTGCATCTTGAAGCTCATGGGTCTGGGGGAATGAGGCTGGCGCGGGGCTTCCTAAAGACTCCAAGGAATTTCACAAGGAGGAGGCAGAGGAGGGCCTCCAAGGGGGCAAGGTCACCCCAGCCAGGGCCCAGGAGGCACAGTGGGCAGACACCTGCTGTTGGGGCTGGGGGTGGGTATCTCTGTGGGGTGTCCAACTGGAGGGGGCTGGGCCTGGGTCCACAGGGAGGATCCACCACTCCTGCTCCCAAGGACCTAGGACTCGGGTTTTGTGAATCAACACGGGACTGCAGCCAAAAAAGGATCCCCATCCCTGAAGCTGTCCAGGGCAGGCCAGGGCAGGGCAGGGCAGGGCTGGGAGAATGGAAGATTCCCCTCCAACTGCTCTGACGATGCCCTAGGGAGTGTGGCGGATGAAGAGGGACTGAAGGGGTGCTGGCTGGTGGGTAGATCTGACGCCTGCACTCTGCCTCCAGCCTCAGAGTGAATTATAAATCTAAGAAAACACAAGTCAAGCTTCTGAGGGCTCCATTCCTGTCTGTCACTCAAGCCCCACATCCAGCACCCTGGGCTGAGCCGCCAAGAGAGCCTCTAGCAGGTCCTTGGTACAGACTGGCTTCTTCTGCAGGGGACGATGAGGAGGGGAGCAGCCGGCACCACCCTGGGAGAGACCAGCCCGTAGATTCTCCTGCCTCAGGACTCTACGTAGGCTGCCTTGGTCAGGGCTTCTGTTCCCAAATGGGGCCACTGGCTTGGCTTTGGTCTGTGGCCTTTAAAGTCTGATGTCTTTGGGGCGCCTGGGTGGCTCAGTTGGTTAAGCGACTGCCTTCGGCTCAGGTCATGATCCTGGAGTCCCGGGATCGAGTCCCGCATCGGGCTCCCTGCTCAGCGAGGAGCCTGCTTCTCCCTCTGACCCTCCCCCTCTCAAGCTCTCTCTCTCTCATTCTCTCTCTCAAATAAATAAATAAAATCTTTAAAAAAAATAAAAAATAAAAAAATAAAGTCTGATGTCTTTATAAAAAACAGATGCCGCTGGACACCAAGGTCACGAAGATGGGGAGAGGGGGCTTGGGGAAAACACAGCCCTTCTTTCTGGAAAACAGCTTATAGCTCACTGGGTAATCAAGTAAGTGATGCTCCCTTGTAGGTAAGGTAATTGCGCCTTAGTGTTCTTGGTGCTGGGGCTGTCGGTTGGTCGGTTGTCTCTTGGCTCTCCTGCCTGCATTTCAGACACGGGGCTCCCAGGGTTAGGATGTCAGTGCCAAGTCTGGGCATTTGGTAACCAGCAGCAGCAACAGGGCCCCATCCTGGGGCAATGCCACAGCTCCTAGGCTCTTCACTTGTATGATCAGGGGGCTAAGACAAGCATCCCCACAGCCCTTTCTGGCTCAGAGTTCTAAGACTTTGGGGGAAATTCTGGGAGTCAGGAAACAAGCCAGAGGAACCTCTGTGTCTGGGGCTGGAGGCCTTCCCAGAGGCACTTCCTGAGTGGCTCCCTCCTCCAGACCCCTATAGACTGGATTCTAGCCTATCATCATGGCTCACGCCCCCACCTTTCCAACGCTGAGGGCAGCTGGAGGCCCACCCTGCTCAGCTCTGGGACCCAGCCTCTGCCTCATGCCTGGCACCGTGCTAACTAGGTGTTTGCTTAGTGAAGCCAGACAGAAGGCCTCATAGCCCACGTCAAACTTCCTGTCACCCTGTAGCCCCCTTGACCAAGGTTTGACTCTGTGGGTTGGCCGCCCTGAGATGTCTCCTTTGTCCTTCGTTGTGTGGAGGAAGGCTGGCCTCCACCAGATGAGAGAGGCTCCTGGTCCCAGGCCTCTCGGAAAGCTGCTGAGCACAGGCGAACAAACAGTTGAACAGGCCACAGGGGTGAACATCCTGCAAGAGGCAAAGCTGATGGAGCTGCAGAGACCAGTTTTGTCAGGAGGGCCTCATGCCAAATCACAGCATGCCAAGGTGAAGAACACCCGTAAGCTTTAATCTACAGATGCTTCTAAGAATTCAAATATTATAAAGTTGGCAGTGAACATTCCCAACAACCCCCTCACCTGAGATTCCCACTGTTGAGTTCTGTATGCAGATGATGGGATGGACACAAAGTTTGGTTTCTGACTACCCAAGAGGCTACTGACAGGCCTCAGGGAATCAAGAGCATATCTTGCCCTTTTCTGGGTTTGCTCCCTCCTCTGGTGATCCTTTACATCCTGGTAAGCCCCCAAACCTGTCCGGACTTGCCCAAGTCTGATATTCTATTGGTCATTGGTCCCCATTGTCTCACTGTCTCAAATTCTTACATATATATCCTTAAAAATTTTATTTATTTGAGAGAGAGAGCGTGCGCACAAGTGAGAGAGCACAAGCGGGTGGGGGGGGGGCGGTGGCAGAAGGAGAGGGAAAAGCAGGCTCCCCGCTGAGTAGGGACTTGATCCCAGGACCCTGGAATCATGACCTGAGCCGAAGGTAGAGGCTTAACCGACTGAGCCACCCAGGCGCCCCTCACTGTCTCAAAGTCTTGCCCAACCAACTTCCCTTTGCTCCTCTGAAACCAGGAGGCTGCAGTGATGCATCCACCAGGGGCCCCTGTGGCTTAAATGAGAGGGCAGAAACGGGGCCCCTAGAGCCTGGGAGCCTTGGGGAGAGTGAGGACCAAACCTCAGAGGAAGGATTTACAGGCCCAGAGACACATCCTTCTGCTTGTTGGAAATACTACTCCATCACGGAGTCACCTCAGGTATTCTATTTTTCAACCAATGCTTGATTTTAAGTTCTAAAGGCACAGAATTGTGTTTTAATCCCTCTGTTTGTACGTCTCTCCCTCCCCTCTCCACTGTGCCATGACCTGTGCTGGGCTCAAAGCAGATCCACTCATCATGGAATGCAGCAAACAAGTTTGTCAAACATCAACGCTGTGTGCCTAGCTAAGGATTAGGAAGTGAAGGAGACAATCCCCTTCCCAGAAAGCTGATGTGGCCCCGTGTTAAGCCTATGTAGGATGCCAGCCTAAGAATGTTCCCAACAGTGCCCAGACGTCCTCCAGCCCTGTGTGGAGATAAGATTGCAGAGGGGCAGGCTGCAGCTGGGAGGAGAGCAGCAAAGACCCCCCACCGCCATGCTGATGAGCTGGACTAACGCTGCTGAGCAGATGGGAAGAAAGAATGATAAAGGTAATGTGGCTAACATGCATGGGATGCCGACCTGGGGCCAGGCACAGTGCCAAGTCCTTCACACGCCCCTCACACGCACCCCCACACCCCGGTGGGAACCCGCACCCATCACACTTCACTGCCTTACCAATCTCCCACAGACACCCTGAGATAGCATTCTCAGAAGAGTCCCCTTACGAACCTCTGTGAGAATCTCTTTAGGATACACACCCAGGCTCTCAGAATTCCCTTTCTAGTAAGTTGGTTACAGAAAAGACAGCAAATGACACATATGAACGACCTACAGTATTATTTTGAATAGCCAAAGATGGAAAACATCCCAAATGCTGACCGGTAAGGGATGGATTAAAGAGAATTATGGAATAACCACATGGTGGAATACTATGCAGCTGTTAAAAAGAACAAGGAAACTCTCTATGGACTGATATGGAAAGCTCTCCAAAGTTAAAATAGAATATACACACAGCTGTAAAGAGTCGATTGTCATTATTAGCAGTCATATGTCCTGTGAAGTCACCAAGAACACTGAATTAGTGAACACTCTTACCACTGCTTCTAAGGGAAATACAAGTTAGGTCCCCATGAGGTTACAACATTTGTATCAACTGAGCGGTACATAACCTCGTTTTACATGTGTTTCTGCTTCAAGGTCCCTTATTCCATATATATTGCTGATTCGTAAACACCAAACTCACAGCCAACAGTCCTGTAACTCTTACTTACATGAAGCTTATCTAACAAGTATTTTCTCCATAGGTCACACGCAACCTGGCACTTAGGAGCACTAGCCAGCCTGTCAGCACCATACCTGGGGGCCACTTTAAAACAGCAAAGTCAACAGGAAGCACAAAAACGTGAAAACTGTGGCACGAAAGAGGCTGGGAAAAGGACATCTGTTTACAGCACGAGAGCCCAACAGCAAGGCATCGCATCACGCTGGGGAGCCTCAGCTGGGGATGTGTGTCGGGCAAATCCAATGTTCCACTGCCCTGACATGTCCGTCAATGACTTCCAAAGTGTCGCCACATATCGATTTGGGGGTTATAAATAAATTTAAGAGAGTAGAAGAATTCGCAAATACGGAATCCATGAATAGTGAGGATCCACTGTAATATTCATAGTTGGTTGTTGTGCATAAAGAAAACCTGGAAGGATCCAAGAAACCAGTAAGAGCTGTCTGTGGGGAGGGGCTGTGTCTGGGCTGCATAGGAATAGTGGGAAGGAGACTTCATTTTAGAGCTTTTTATGTTTCTCTCAATTATTGAACCACGGGAAGCTATTACTTCAAAAATAAACAGACGTCATAAAACACTGAAAAGCCTTCATGTACACTTAAAAGCACTATGTTCACGCCGTAACATTTTATTTTAACTTCAAACACAAATATCTTACGAATCTTTTTGAGGCAGGGTCCAGACCTCTGCGCATAGGTCAGTTGACTAGAGCCGTGCATTTGTTTTTTTCAGCATAAATCACCCCCCCACCACACATCATGGGTCATTTTCTAGTCGGGCATCCGTAAAAAGGAGCTGGAAGGTGAGGGCGCCAGTCTGACAGGCACATCGTCTCTCGCCTCCCAGGGCCGGTCTCCAGCTGTGCTCGTGCACACACCTGGGCAGGGACTTTTCTCGAAGCGGCCTGCTTCCGTCCATTCTTTCCAAAGCATTCAGTTCACTTTTCACAGAAACAGCATTTCTATCTCTTTTCGTGCGCTCAGAGGTCATCGAATTTGCGTTACACTACCGAGCACAACTGGCGTAAGCAGGTGCTCGTGTAGCCCGGGCCACCCCATGACGGTGGGGGCTGTGTGGGCGGTCTGGGGGCCGAGGGAGCGGGGCAGCCGCGGGCCGGCAGGTAGAAGGGGGCTGACGACTGCCTCACCTGTGCGTGAATGCGCCTTGTGAACCGGAATACACCACAAGAATGCAGGATGTCCTTGAAGCTGTCTTCGTGTATGTTACGTGTATGTTACGTGTCAGTTACGTCCATGGGTCAGAGGACTAGGGGCAGAGGGCTGGTCCCCCTGGGGCTCAGAGCAGAGCTGGGGGGGCGGGGCTAGGCCCTTGGCAAACAGCTTCTGAAGGCAGAGACCTTCCTCAAAGGCCTTCAAGGTAGGATTCCTGACAAAGCGGACATTCAGCCATCCCATTTTTAGGAAAAGGTAGAGGAAAGGCAGGTCTGGACAATCTCCGTAAATGCCCTATGAACCCCCAGAGAAGCTATTTGGGATTGAAGTCCTCAGTCTGGGCCTCTCGTCCCCATGCCCCGCACCTGGTTACAGGGGGAAGGGGCCAAAGTCCATGACCTGAACCCAAAAGGCCTTTGCCTCAGCAGATGAAATGGAGGCTGCAGGCACTGACTCCCTCTGCTTCCTGGGCCCAAAGGGACTTTTGTGCCTCCACCCCTGCCTCAATTCCTTCCTCTTCACTCGCCTTAAGTACTGGAGGGGCCTGAATCAGAAACCTGAGACCCCAAAAGTGCAATCCCCCCTCACTTCCAATGGGTTATCAATTCCTGTCAACCTCTCCCCCATGGCATCCCCTGGCCATCTTCTCCCCATTCACCTGCCAAGTCTACAACAGAGTCTCTTCATGGCCGGCCTCACTCCCTCCAGCCCACTTTCCACCCAGTAGCCCTGCCCATGCCACCCCTCTGCCCGAAACTGCCAGTGCTCCCCCTGCCGACAGAAGAAGTGTCCCCACAGCTCAGCCTGGCACAATTTGACCTCATCTACCTTTGCAACGATTTTCCCCAACCATTCCCCTATACATACCCCAATCACCAGACCTAGGGAGCTACCCTGAGTTTCCAGAATGTTTTCTGCCTGAAATCACTTTCTCTCATTCTCCATCTTCTTAGCCTACAAGTTCCTGCTCAGACTTAGCGACTTTCATGAAACCTTCTCGGATTCTCAGACATGCACTGTAACAAAATATCTGCATGCCCACTTTATAGGAGGCACAGTGGATAAAATGGGGCTCGGTGTCAGCCCTCGTGGGGCTTGCAGTCTGGGGAGGCAGTGTCAGACCCAGACAAATATAATTCTATGACCATGATGAATGGCTATAATACCGGGTCATGATCTCAGCAGAAAGGTCTGAGAAGGATCCTCTGAGGAAGTCACAGTGATGCCACCATTGGAAGGATGAGAAGGGTGTGGAAATGGTGTGAAATGTCACGTTCCAGACAGAGTCAAGGACAGAACGGGCAAAGGCCCTGGGGCAGGTGGGAACAAGGTAGACATAAAGAACCAAAAAAAAGGGCCAGAGTGGCTTCAGTGCAGGACCAAGGAGCATGGTGATAAAACTGGAAGGGGGGCAGGGGCCAGACCACTCAAGGTTCTTGAGGGTAAGGATTGTTATCTTTACCCTAAAAAGTACTGGGGAACCATAAAAGTGTTTTGAGTGGTGTGTGTCTGTGTGTGTGTGTGTCTTCTAAGCATGTGTGACTGACCAGATTTCCATCTTGAAAAGGCCACAGTGTAGACCAGAGGTCAACAAAGTTTTTCAAAATAAAGGGCCAAATAGAACACATTCTAGGTGTTGCAGCCAGATGACAAAACCAAGGCTATGATGTAGACACACATGTAATGAGGGAAATACACATTTCTACAAATTTTTCAAGGAAACTCAAAATATAATTAATAACGGAGTACTTTTTTTTTGTTTTGGTAATACAGATCTGCTAAGGAGAAGAGTGGGAATATTTTTTGGAGGGATAACATGTTGCCTAACTGGGGTTCAAAGCTAGTGTTCCCATATCATCCAGTGTTCATATGTACAACCATTTTTAGCTCACAGGCCATAGTTTATGGACCGTGGTGCAGACATGGACTGGAGGAAGGTGAGGGGGAACACGGGGCACTTAGCTTTACAGTGGTCCAGGCCAGGCAGCTCACACGTGGGAGGTGACGGAGGGGCATTTTGGGGTGAACCTGGCAGAACTTAGTGATGGGGTGGGTATGGGGGCACGGGAGGGGCAGGTGTCAAGATGACGCCCCGATGTCGTGTTCGCGCCTGTGAAGATGGGGCACCGTGAGAGTTCAGTTTCATTTGGAGACCTACAACAGGAGCTGCCCCTAAGGCAGCTGGACTGGGGGCTCCCGGGCTGAGAGGTCTGTCAGTTCCCTGACAACAGGTAATATGTGAAGGCAGGGGCATGAGGAAGAACGTCTGCAGGGCAAGCAAGGATGGGCCCAGGACTCTGCGAATCATTACACCACTCAGCACGCTGTGCCCCACTGGGCTGTTGCCTCCACCATCAGGCTAGCACCTCTTCTGAGGAGTGCCTCATCAACTCTGTCTTCAGGCCAGCATATTACGTGGTACCCATTGGGCACTAAGGACATGAGAGAGGGAGGGAGGGAGAGAGGAAGGGGAGACCTTTTGTTTCTACAGGATAACATGGAAAAGACCCCCTCAATTCACAAGGGAATCCTTCTCTGAAGAGCAGACCACGTCCTTCCCAAGAGCTGCTTTTGATAAGGGTCACTGGACCCTCCCCAATCATGTTAAATCGTCCAAGCATGTGAGTGCACACGCACATTTACACACAAATCACCTCCCCACCAACCCTTGCAACATGAGTTGGTGATGGTGTATTAATAACACACCCATCAGCTGTCAGTTCAACATGTCTAAATATTATGTTCCATCACCCAGAACATCATTTTTTTAAATTAAAAAAAAAAAGGCAAAATGGCAATTCTACTCACAGCAAGGGGGGGAGAAAGCAAAAAAAGCCACAGGTTAAAGAAAATCAATTTTTCTCTTTTTCCCATTTTGTTTGTTTGTTGTTGTTGTTTTTAAAGAGTAAGAAGCTCATGGTTCCATCTCTTTAACAGCCCAGGGATGAGGTCAATGCAGAATGACCTGCCCTGATGACCACGGGGTGTGTCTACTGACATCTGTGGAGCTCAGAGCAGACTGGTCCCCTGGTCCACAGCCACAAATCCTCTGGCCCAATGTGGAGTCTCTGACAGGGACAGCAAGGAGTTCACAGGAGGGTGTGTATATCCTCATGGCCAATAGTAACATTCTGGAAAGAGGTGCACAAAGCACAGACATGCACTGTTTCGTTTTGTCCCCACAACAAACGTGCGAACGCAGAAGTGCTTTCCCTATTTAAAAGATGAGGTGGGGGTGCCTGAGTGGCTCAGATGGTTAAGCGTCTGCCTTCGGCTCAGGTCATGATCCTGGGATCCTGGGGTCCTGGGATCGAGCCCCGCATCAGGCTCCCTGCTCAGCGGGAAGCCTGCTTCTCCCTCTCCCACTCCCCCTGCTTGTGTTCCTTCTCTCGCTGTCCCTGTCTGTCAAATAAATAAATAAAATCTTAAAAAAAAAAAGATGAGGGAATTAATATGGAGGGGATCTGCCCAAGGTCACACAATTAGTGACAAAGGGCGGGGCCTCAAACGCTCTGATGCCCAAGGATGAGGCTTCCTGTGGTATTCTGCAGGGTCCCTGGTTCCCCATCACAAATCTGATTAGCATGAAGCTACTTCCCCCGAGTTGGAGCCTTCCAGCTTTCTCTTTGACTCCAGAAGGGTTGAGGAAAGCCAGTTTTACCACAGTACAGACATGCCCTGGGAATCTGGCCATCAGCCCTGAGCAACCCTTCAATCCTCTAGCATATAGCCAGGAACTTGCAAGTATGAAAAAGATGCACTTTACACCAAAAAAACCTTCCTATTTCTAGTCTGAAAGGGCTAAGCTCCAGTGGTTTTTTTGTTTTGTTTTGTTTTGTTTTGTTTTTTAACACATCAGGAACTTCTCCCTGGAGAGAAACACATGGGGGGTGTGGCAGGGCATTTTCCTCACAGAAATGCTCAGACCACTATTCTGGAGTCAGAAGACCAGAATTCAAACCCTAAACTTCCACTGGCAAAGTAAGAACGCAGCAGGCTGATCTTGTCTTTTTTTTTTTGGAGGCTCAGTTTGGACTGAGGAATGACAATACCTACTGTTCCAGTTTTCTTCCGTGAGGATTAAACAAGAGAACGTATGGGACGTGCGTGGCACCCAGTGAGGACTCACGGAGCCTCACCACCCGGGGTGGGGTTCCTGTTGTTTTGTTTTGACTTGGGTACCGTTTAGATCAGGCCTCAATGACTCAGTCGTGATTGAATCGGTTTGGTTATTCGCTTCCTGGGCAACCTTGAGCCCTCCCTTTGTTTCAGTTAGCAGACTGGTGCTCAGGGGCAGGCACTACCAGAAGTGGACACGGTAAGGAAGATAGAAAAACTGTAAAACCATCCGCTGGGAAACCTCAGCAGTCCGGGGCCCTCTGGTGCAGGGACCAACAACCACACCTACTCCACTACCCTCTGAAAGCACCACTGCATCAGGATGCCTTCACTTTTAGCCTTCACAAAGATCCAGAGACACCATGGAAAGCCTCACGCGCATTTGGCATACTCTTCACCGGGCAGAGAAATAACCAGAAGAACGTAAATGCTCATGGGACTTGCTCCTTGTTGAGGAGAGCTTTCCAGGCCAGTCATCCCCTGCAAGAGAGGCCTTCGGCTCTCCAAGGGTCAGTGCGATTCAGGAGGTGCCTGAGAGGGGCTCGGAGTGGGGCCACAGGTCAGGCCAAGTTCTCCCACGCGGTTCTGCTCTCCGGGGTCTAGCCCTCAAGCAGTTCAAGATCCCCAGAGAGGAAAAGAGAAGTAATTATTTAGTGGCCATCTACAGCTTAACAATACCCGTGGTTATCATTCAAGAAGAAAGAGTGTGCCCAGTTACCCAGAAAGAGTCACTTCATTCCCTCCATGATACCAGATAAGGAGACAGTCTACTTTCTTTCCTGTTTCAAGAGGGCCCCAGCACTCAGATTCCTGGAAACTGGCAGTAACTTTGTCTCTATTTGCAGTTTCCTTACTTTCAGCACAGCCTCTCAGCCTGCCTCAACAATGGTCCCTCGAAGGAAGCTGGGACACACCGTGTGATGTGGCTGTCCCAGGGAAGTGGGCCTGGGGTGGCTCTGGGGGCCAACCCCTGCTACCTGGTCTGATGGGAAAATGAAAGCTTGCCCAGCGGAAGCACCAAACCCTCTCAGAGCCCATGCCAAGGCAGGTGTGAGGGAAGGAAAAAGGAGGCCAACCTAAGGCCTACCGTGTGGAGGGCACTCACAACCCATTATTTTTCTGTGAGGCAGACCTGGCAGGAGGCTGCATTCCCATTCTGAACTAAGCTACAGAAGCTCCGAGAGAGGAGGACGTTTCCAAAGGATCACCCATGTCAGTAGGCAGCAAACCCGAGGGACTCGAGGGCAGAGGCCTCCGGTCCCAGGCCAAAGAGCTCCCTAGGAGACCACGAAACCACTGCCACTAAAACGGGACTAGGGCCACCACGTGACTGGAACGTTCTCCAAAAATACTAACAAGAAGGCATCACGAAAGTGCAAAAACCAAATTCCTATTTATTTCTATTCCATCGATAAAAATGTCCCAGCCTTCTCTGAATAGCTCCCATTTTGTCCTCCTTCTCCGCCCCCCCGCCACACTCTGGTTGGTCTTTTGGACCTAGACCAAGTCTTCCCTCTCCTTTTGATTATGTGCACACAGATTATCTCCCTCTTCATGGGACACTCACAGGAAATTTAAACATTCTCAGACGGGGTTCTTTTAAGCCCACTTCCCCTGCCCTCCACCCCCACCCCCCCACCCGGTTGCTGGTGTATTCAGGAAATGCAAACCCAATATAAAGATAACCCGGACCAAACAGAAAAGGAGACTGGCCCTGTGACCTTGTTGGGCAAATGACTTCCCCTCCCTGCACCTCAGACTCAGCTTCCGCAGAACGAGGAGGTTGGGCCCAATGGGCTGCAAGGAGGTCCCTCTGGCTCTGACTTCTCAAGGCTCAGCTGGGTGAGCACCCCCAGCACCCCCCATGGTCCCACGGACACCCAACAATCCTGAGCTAGGATACTGAGGCACTGGGGTTTTCTACTACTCACACCTGATCCCGAAGGATCCTACTGCGGTGGTTCAAGAGTGCTGGGAGTCAGGACACCTGAATCCAGTCTCAGTTCTGCCACCTTTTTGAAAAGGGAAGAGAGTGAATGGGAGAGGGTATCTGAGCAGACTTAAGCTCCAGCTACTGTGTTTTAATTAAAAAAAAAATAGAATAGTGTATAGGATGAGTATAATAAAGATTTTTTAAAAATATTTTATTTCTTTGTCGGGGGGGTGGTAGAGAGAGAGAGAGCACAAGCAGCGGGAGCAGCAGGCAGAGGGAGAGGGAGAAGCAGGCTCCCCAAAGAGCAGGGAGCCCGATGTGGGGCTCGATCCCAGGACCCCGAGATCATGACCTGAGCCAAAGGCGATGCTTAACCAACTGAAACACCCAGGCACCCCTAAAATGAACATTTTAATTAAATTTAATAAAATTATGTTCAGTCATCCTAGCCAAATTCCAAGTGCTCAATAGCCACATTTCCACCATCAAGAAAGTTCTTTTGGGCAATGCTGTTCTAGAAAGTCATATAAGGTTGACATATTAGCTGCTGGCATGTAGTAGTAATTTTTTTTTTTAAGATTTTATTTATTTGAGAGAGAGAGAACACAAGCAGAGAGAGGGGCAGAGGCAGAGGGAGAGGGACAAGCAGACTCCCCACTGAGTGTGAGCAGGGAGCCCGATGCGGGGCTCGATCCCAGGACCCCGGGATCATGACCTGAGCCGAAGGCAGATGCTTAATCGACTGAGCCACCTAGGCGCCCCTATAGTAAAGATTTTAAAAATATTTTTAGAGGGGAGACCACCCAACAGTGAGAAGCAACTGATGCTCAATCTCCAGAGCAGCACTTAAAGACTCAGCTTATAACATCTGTCCATTGGCTTTTAGTGGCTCTGCCAGCGTATGAATCCTTTGCCTGGGGCTCCTCCTGTCACTGTATCCATAATAATCCTGGTTCGACAAACTCCTAAGATAGCCCCAGACATAAGGTGTTAGACTTTCTAGTTTTGGAAAATGGCCTCCACGACTGCACCTAGAATAAACCCCTTGTTTCACTGTGCAGGGCTGACCGATAGAACACAGGCCGGGTTGTCACCCAATGAAGACTATTTAATCTACCAGATGAGCTCCCCCTGGGCCAAGCCAGTTGGACGGTATAAGTAATCAATCTTGGCTCACAGCTCTGAGTAACTAGAACGGAGGAGGGACAGGAAGCATGAGTCATCATCGGGAGAGAGCTGTTAATAGACTTGGAGGTTTGCAGGCAGGGGTGGGGTTGGGCTGGCCCCTCAGCTGGGTGGAGAATATCCAGGACATCATCTTGGGAGTTGTGAAGAACAAAGAAGCCCCACTCTAACCACAGCAACATCAATGCTCAGGCTCCTAGAACCCTCATCCTAGATATTCAAGTAACACTTGCAAAAAGAAGACAAGTGGTTGACTTGATTTATTTAATCTGATACTTACAGACTGAATTTTTATTTATTTTTTTAGAGATTTTATTTATTTATTTGAGAGAGAGAGATAAGGAGGAGAGGGAGAGGGACAAGCAGACTGCACTGAACGCAGAACCCGACTTGGGGCTCAATCCCACGACCCTGAGATCATGACCTGAGCCGAAATCAAGAGCTGGAAGCTCAGCTGACTAAGCCACCCAGGCGCCCCCTTACAGACTGAATTTTTAAAGAAAATTGCCAGTCACTGTTTTATGACAGTCATCTGATGGCCTGGAGTCAACTGAGGCATCTGTTTGCAAGATAGCGAGATAGAAGCCAAATGCTAATCGGCTCAAGACTGCCATGCACTCAAGACCACCATGTTCACTGGCCATGAGTGGTCAACCACACTTGGGAAACCTGATGAAACACAGTCTAACTGTAGGACTTCTCAGGGCGTTTGAGTGGATATGGCTCTCCAAGAAGAGTCACAGAGTCCATCTGTCTCACTGGCTCATGAGAACATCCATCTCTATACCTCAGGTCACACCATAAGGCCAGCCCCAATCTGCGGCTCCAGCCTCCCCTGACCACTGAGTAGGGCACAGTGCTGTCCCTCATGACAACCCATTCTGTACTCCTTACACTTAATCTCACGAAGATGGTTTATCCTTTGTGTCTGTTTTTGGTCATAAAATCTCTTAACATTAATAGACTTTATTTTTTAGAGCAGTTTTAGGGTCACACCAACTCTACGCATTTTTTAATGCCACCTGCCTACTGTATAAAGCTTAGAGTCACTATGAATAGCAGGTGCTGAAAAAAGTTGTTGCCTGATAGATATCAAATCAGGAAGTGATACAAATCTGAGAGTGATATAAAGCCACGTAATAGAGGGGAGTGTGTGAAATAAAGTGTCACATCAGCTGTAAGAACGAAAGTAAAATGGATAGTGAGGACCACCTCTCTCACCCCCGATGGACATGTGTCCGGCAGGGTGGTTGTGTCATCCTTAACCTGGGGGGCTGTCCACAAGGGAAAAGTACCCAGTGAGTGGTGTCATCAGAGGGCATGGCTTGGAGGGAGGGCTGAGATTCTGGAGTACCTCATTTCCAGAGCCCACAGTTTATATCCTCTGCAAACACTGGCTGGACAGGTGTGCTCTGTTTTCCCTCAAACTGTCTTTAAAAACACCCCCAGTTTGAAGTACATAAGAGTGAAGCTGGAAATCCCACACTGCCCCTAGATTTCTGCCTCCATTTTCATTGCGGTTCATAAACCAGCTCTTGTCCACTTAAAAGCATCACTGAACAAAAGCTCGGGGCTTGAAGGGTGTGTCTTAGTCATAACGATATTGACTATCATAGACTGAGGGCTGTGAGACTCCAAGCTCCTGTCATGAGCTCTATGTGCACTTTTTAAAAAATTTATTTATTATTTGAGAGAGAGAGAGAGAAACAGGGTGAGTGTGGAGCCTGACATGGGGTTTAATCTCCCCACCCCGAGATGATGACCTGAACCGAAATCAAGAGCTAGATGCTCAACCCACTGAGCCACCTGGGTGCCCCATACATGCACTGTCTTATTTAGTCCTTAAGTAGCTCTGTCTATTGTCTCCATGTTACAGATGAAGAAACTGAAGCTCAGAGACACCGAGCTAGTAAGTAGCAGAGCAAGCTTCAAACTCAGTTCCTTCTCCCTGCCCCCAAAGCTCAAAAAGCCTAATGACGGTGCTCTGTGGCCTCCCCTCCGATGAACGGCACACACCAGGAGACAGAAAAACCAACAGCAGAAAGGATGGGGGTGGGGGCAAGGGAAGGGAGGAGAGTGGGAAAGAGAGAGTGGCATGCAGAGGAGAGGAAGTTGGGATCTGAAGGAGGTGCACATGGGGTCTGGCATTGGGTCCAGCAGGCCTTTGAGGAGTGGGAACGAAGCAGGAAAGTTGCTGGTGACTGCTGGAGAAATAGGCCACAAAATATGCAGAAGCCATTTCCTCTCTCAAGGAAGATAAACAATAGATTCATAAACAAATTTTACAAAGCTGCCCAGCTATTTAAAGCATTCTGGTAGGGACTCATATCCTTTGTGAGCATAAAGTTCATCCACCAAAAATGGTCAAGAGTTACCTTGGGGAGAGGGAAAGTGGGAAAAGCGGACAGGAAGGAACGAACTCTTCACAGTGCATCACCTGCTAGCCCTGTGACTGCAGCCGGTTACAAGCTGTCACCGAGCTGTGGTTCACTCTTCTGTGATAAGGACTAGTAATTCCTGCCGTATGGAGCTATGGCGGAGAAGAAAGAAGATATACTTTCGGGCAGTATGGCAGACCAGATACCCTACTTGACCTTCCCAATCGAAATAACTAACATGCTGGATAAAATTTAAAATATGAAAATTGGATACACATCACTGAGCTCGGACCAATGCAAGGATTCTTCAAAGACCAAACACAGCCCCAAAGCAGGAATCCTGGGAGGTGAGCTAGCAGCAAAGCTGACTTCTGCCCTGAGGGTTCCTGTCAAACCCTAGAGATTCTATGTCTGCCATGAGAGCTGCACAGTGTTCAAGAGACAGGAGGAAAAAACCCTCATTCCATAAAGTTGGGGCTCCACGCTCAGTCAATGAGAAATAAATGAACAACACAGAAGGAAACTGCAAAGAAACCTGACCTTGGGCTGGTGGAATGGGAGACAAATCTCTCCTGAAAATTTGTGGGTTTTTTTCTTTTTTAGAGAGGGAAAGAGAAGGCAGGGAGGGGCAGAGGGAGAGGGAGATAATCTCCAGCAGACTCTGTGCTGAGCATGGAGCCCGACATAGGGCTTTATCTCAGGACCCTGAGATCATGACCTGAGTCAAAATCAAGAGTCGGACGCTTACCTGAGTCACCCAGGCACCCCTCTCCTGAAAATATGTAACCACAAGCTAGACCTCACACGGGTTTGGAGTTTGAATTCATGTTTCTTATGTAACCAGAGAACTCTCGGGTAGAAAATTAACTTAAAGTGATTTTTGGTTGCTACTGACCCCAAACAATTAGCAGAAATTAATACAAATTCTCTCTGGAAAAGTCAATGTCAATGAATACCTCAAATAATTCTCAAAGGGGCGCCTGGGTGGCTCAGTCGGTTAAGCGACTGCCTTCGGCTCAGGTCATGATCCTGGAGTCCCGGGATCGAGTCCCACATCGGGCTCCCTGCTCGGCAGGGAGTCTGCTTCTCCCTCTGACCCTCCTCCCTCTCATGCTCTCTGTCTCTCATTCTCTCTGTCTCAAATAAATAAATAAAATCTTTAAAAAAAATAATAATAATTCTCAAAGTTTCAAGGAAAATAAGCAGCTTGCTGGAAACAAGGCACCATGAGTACTGGCCAGCAGACATAACCGACAGCAGAACTAGGCCTCCAAGGATTTCAGAGTCTGGAATTCCCAGACATGAGAGTTTACAATTTCTAAATAGCTACTTCCATAGATTAAAGAAATTAAAAAAGAAGTTTGCAAAAAGGAGCAGAAATAAGAGACTAGGAAAAAATCACCAAGCAGAAAAATAATGAGCCAGAAATCCTAGAAATGATAAATAAAACAACCAAAAGGAAAATGGATGGAATCAGTGGGTGGATTAAAGAGCATTTGAGGGCGCCTGGGTGGCTCAGATGGTTAAGCGTCTGCCTTCGGCTCAGGTCATGATCCCAGGGTCCTGGGATCGAGTCCCGCATCAGGCTCCCTGCTCCTTGGGAGCTTGCTTCTCCCTCTGCCTCTCTCTCTCTCTCTCTGTCTCTCATGAATAAATAAATAAAATCTTTAAAAAAAAAAAAAAAAAGAGCATTTGAGACCCAGAATACATGAGCTGAATGGAAGGCAGATTTGAAGAAATTATTCAGAGGGCAGCCCAGAGAGACAAAGAGATGAAAAATATGAAAGAGAGGTTGAGAGCTACAGAGAACAGAAAGTGAGAAGGTCTAACATAAGTCTAACAGGAGTTCCAGAAGAAGATACTAAAGAGAATGGAAAAGAAGCAATATTCAGAGAAATGAAGGATGGGAAATTTCCAGGACTGTTGAAAGACACCCATTTTTAGCTCTAGGAATCCCAATAAAACCCAAGCAGAATGAAGACAGAAAAACTTACACCTAGTTACATGGTAATGGAAGCTGCAGAACACCAAAGAAAACAGTGTGTTGTTGTTTTTAAGATTTTATTTATTTATTTATTTATTTATTTATTTGAGAAATAGAGAGAGCACAAGCAGGGGGAGCAGCAGAGGGAGAGGGAGAAGCAGACTCCCCGCTGAGCAGCAGGGAGCCCGATGCGGGGCTTGATCCCATGACCCTGGGATCATGACCCGAGCTGAAGGCAGACACTTAACGAATTGAGCCACCCAGATGCCCCCAAAACAATGTTTTTAACACGGTCAGAGAGAAATGCCAGGTCACTTATAGAGGAACAGCAATTGGACTGACAGCTGACTTCTCAACAGCAATTTCAAAGCCAGAAGCAATAAAATAATGGCTTCAGTGACCTAAGAGAATAAATTCAGTAAAGCCACCTTTCAAGACGGAGAGCAAAATAAAGACATTCTCAAGCCAACAAAAGCCAAAAACCAAACCAAACCAAACCAGACCAGGAAAAACACTTGAGAGTTCAACACCACCAGACTCTCACTAAAGGCTAATAATGCTAAAGGATTTATTTCAAGCAGAGGGAAAATGATCTGAGATTCATGAAAGAATGGTAAGAAAAGATAATGATAAGTATGTGGGTACATCTGTACCAACACTGACTGTATAAAACAGTGATGTCTGACTGGTAGGGAAAAACACAGGATAGAATGAAAGCATGGGATGCTAATTGTACGTAGATCGGGAGAGGCAGTGGCGAGAACTGAACCAGTCTATGGCTCTTGCATTGCTGGGGAGGAAAGTAAAGACCCTGATTAGTTTTAGACTTTGGTAAGTATGCCAGCTACAACAGCTAGACTAACCACTGCAAGAACAGATAGAGAGCGTAGAACTTCCAAAGAAGAAGATGGAAAACGGAACGAGGGGGGCAAACAGCTCAGTCCAAAAGAAAGAGCAGAAAAAGCTGCAAGTATATAAAGGTGGTAGAAATGTATCTCAACCCATCAATAATATACACTGATTCTAAGCATCTAGACACCAAATAGCATTGCCTTAAAATATAGAAAACAAGCATTTCAGCACTACTAGGAGAAACTGACAAATCCAGTGGGAGATTTTTAACACATTTCTCTCAATAACTGACAGATTAATCAGACAAAAACAGAAAAGGACAAACTATAGATGATTTGAACCATACAATGAACAAATTTATTTTGACCATACTATATAGAAAACTATATCCAACAATTAGAGAATACACATTTTTTTCGAGCGCTCATGGAACGTTTGAGAAAAAAGTTGAAGAGAGATAAAATATGAAAAGGGAGCACGCCGAAGGGGTTATGCTTCTTTCAAACTATCTCCGAGGATCCAAACCTGTTTTGTCTTGATGCACCTTGAGTCTAGCGCAGTGACTGTCATAAAGGAGGCTCTTAACATGTCCTGACCCAAGAATGGTCAGCAGAGAGAATTCTCTGTGGAGGCGGGAAGAGGCTCAGTGAGTGCGGGAGCCCGTTCCAACACGGAGACGGACAAGAGGCCAAGGTGAGTGGGGCCAGGCTCCAGGGAGAATGGATACAAACAAGAAAAGCAGAGTCATGAACACCATCTTCCCATCTGAAGGAGGCTCATGTGGAAGAGATCTGGAAAGCCCAGTCTTTGTGGTTCCAAAGGGCATAGCAGGGAGAGGCAGACAGGAATCACAGGGAACAAGAGTTGTACCCAAATTAGGAAGAAATTTCCAATAATTCACTGTTCAACTTTGGTTAGGAATGGCCTGGCTGATCCTTTAAGACCCCTTACAACCCTGTCCCAGCTTACAGACTAACTGACCTTCTAATGCTCATTCTTTCCAGAGATTCCTTCACCCCAAATTCCCTGGGTATGTAATCCCCAAAAGATTTGCGGAAGGTCCCAGATTCAGGAGGTGGTGGAGGAATAATGAGAGCTTTAGTCCCCTGATCTTCAATTTGGCACCCTTTCTTCTCCATCACTGGCCTCTCTACTAAGTGCAGTGAGCAGGCTTTGCCCTGCTAGGCTGCCATGCACTCTCTAAGCCCACCCATGTGCCAGTAAACCCCATTCTTCCAGCACGTGGTACGAGATCACAGAAGCACAGAGTATTAGTTACAATAAAAATGCCTGAGCCTTCCAGGAGAAAGGCAAGCAAGCTTACCTTGACCTCCGCAGCAGATGGTTGAGTTGGGGGCCTGGCTCTGGGGGCTTCTCCTGCAGCTGGCCAGTCATGCTGCTCTCATGCTTCTGGGCAGGTGGGAAGGGGAGGCCCGGTTCTGCAGAGGAAAGAGAAGGAAAGGGTTTGTTCCTAGCTCTCCATTACCATCCTGCAGAGGATACCATCCAGAAGCCCAGGGAGTTCCTGAGGCTGGCCTCACCCACTCTCATGTCCTCGGGGAACAGGCAGGCATGGATGGGACAAACATTTCCCCACCCTACGATGTGCCATGCGGGGATCTGAAGAATGAGGCTAAAAAGATGAATTAGATGCACTCCCTGCTCTCAAGAATCGGTCGAGAGAAAGAGAGAGAGAGAGACGTGCACATGTTTCATTACAATATAATTTGGTAAGTGCTGTGATTTCCCCAAATTCATTCAACAGCCTACCTGTCCCACAGGGGAGCAGAGGCAGCTCACAAGTGCTACCCACAGGCCTTCCCAAAGAACTTGGCAGGAAGGATGAGTTGTCTTTGTGTTTTAATTTCCAATCCATTGCAGAGAACTCTTTTTATAAAAGGTAATGAAAATGAACTGGTGGACAAATGAAATGAAAAAGATGTTCATACAAAGCAGCACCTCTTCAGTTATCCGACTCAACAGATTACTCTGTCCAACTGGGATGGAAGTTTCTAAGCGCTTCCTCACCATTTCTGTACTCGTCTCGTGGACGGCTAAGCAATTTGCAGCCCGCGCCATTCCACAAACCACAGTTGAATAGCCTCAGTAGAGGTTTATACAGAGTTAGGCTTTCCCAAGATGTCTGGCTGATCTCTTGAGAGGGTGGCTAGCAATGCAGCTGATGCCAAATTCACCCTCTGGACTACAGATCAGAGAGTCTCTCTCCGGGAAGGAGGGCCACTGCAGGAACTTCAGGGAAAGTGTCGGGACAGAGCCAGTGGAACTCGCTGGGTTCAGGTTACGGAGCATGGGGCTCATGGAACCTAGTCAAAACGTCCCAGCCCTAACTAGGGCAACCCCAGCCAAAGCTACTGCCCTGAACAGGAAGAACAAAGTGTTATCTATTAAAACGGACTGGGACATTTCAGAAAATAAATCAGTTCCGAGATGTCAAGAGGGCTGCTGGTGTTCATTCCTACTATTTAATGCCATAAAAATGATTTTTTTTTTTAAATGAGAAATCCTTTGCCTGTGACAGCCAGCTCCCAAAAAAGCCTTTAAATGCCTATTGCCTTAATACTTGAGGGAGAGATTACAAGTCATTTTCACCCATTTGAATGTTTAAGAGAAAGTGTTCATTCCTCTAAACTCTCAGCTTTTAAGTAGTTCTTATTTTAAACTTTAGAAGATAACTCCACAGAAGAAAAACTTCCCCTTTCAAAGTCTTTTTTTTTAACGCGATCACTCATATAGTCTCACTCCCTGCTTCAAATGCTAAATCATCTGCAATTTGGAAGTTTGTTGCTCATGAAATTCTAGCGAGAAGCACATCATAAACAGCCCTATAGCAACAGAATGCTTTTGAAGCGATGTCTGTGTTGTTACAAAGATTGTGTATCATTATCTCTGTATGTTGGGGAAGAGAAGGTTATGGGAATAACTGTTTACAAATAAGTCAATATAGTAACTGGCAACCAGCACAGAAGACATTAGCAAGAAACTAAGCCGTGGTGTGGGGTGGGAAGCAGGGACGTGCTTCCCTCAGTTGCCACGACTAACGCGCTGTCCTGACTCTCAGCAAGCTCCCTGGCCACAGCCTGAGTCCCTGGAGCTGGCTGTCTCACGGGCAAGAGCTATACTGAGGCAACCAGAGAGCCAAATGTTATTGGTCATCTATTGTATGTCAGGTGCTGCGCTGGCCTCCAGGGTTCTCAAGATGGGTTCTCCCTCAAGGAGGCCCAAGACAGACATGGAAGCAGGTAATTAAAACCTCCCTACCCTGTTAAAAAAAAGACCATACTGGCTGGAGTTAAGGGAGAGGAAGTGAGGTTTAATTGGCTCAATCCATCTCTCCAAACATCCATTCATCCATCCAATGGTGACTGAGTGATGGTATGTACCACGCAAGTGCAAGGCACTAGGCAGAGGACAGGTGAGACCAAAGTGGTCCCTGCCTTCATGGAGCTTATAGTCTAGTGGGAGAACAAACATTAACAAACTAGAAGTAACTGTAATAGTGATGTGCTCTAAAGAAGTATGGCTACTGCTATAAGAACATGTGACGGGGGTAGACCTAGCATGGAAAAGGGTCAGTGGTGCTTTCCAAAGGAACTGGTCCTTAATCAGAGCCCTAAGAATACATTAGTGAAGCAAAACAGGGAGGGCAGGAGAGAAACAGGAGAGAAAAGGTGTTTCCAGCACAATGAACGGCCTGTGCAAAGGTCCTGTGATGAGAAGGAGCACGGCATGTTCTAGCTATGAAAGGAAGCTTGTAATAAGGACCAAACTGGTTCTTGGCCTCACACCATGCTTCAGTCACTGTGGTGTTCAAGGCAAGCATGAAAGATTTGTAGGTTTTTTAGAAGTACCCAAGAAGTTACCTACGGCAAGCCAGGAATATAAGGTGCATATGTACACACATAAGGTGCAATTCTCTCTCATCCTAAGCTGGCACAAGGCATCCACAATAGGGGACACCTTGCTCTCCCTCCAATTTTAGACCAAGTTTTTGGCACTCTTGCCTATTTTCTTTTCAGTAGTGCTGAGTTGGTTAAATTCAGTTTGGCCAGTAGTAAAAATCAGTTGATCAGCGCTGATAAGACAGACAGTGTGTGGGTTTTGGAATGTGGACAAGCATTCCATTATTAAGATTATTGCTGGAGAAGCATCATGGGGGGGCGGTATTTTAAGAAAATTCATACAATTTCATGCATGGAACATGAGCTTTGGGGCCCAGCAGACTTGGGTTCAAATCTGACTCCATCCCTCACTGGCCATTCGGCCCTTGGTCTTCTGTTAAAACAGGGTTAGCAGCGCCTCCTTGCAGGGGTCTCAAAGAGATCAGCAAGTAGCACACTGCCTGGTTCCCAAAAGACCCTGAATAAGGGGCATCATTACCGTCACTGCACCCCAGCGAGCAGGGGACAGGGACAGCCACACCCCTCCCTCAACGTGAAAATCAAAAGGAGCCCACAGAATGATCTCCCAGCCACTACTGGGGCTGTAGGGTAGATTTGCAATGGCTCAGGGGTTACCCATCAGTGGCCAGGTATCCTGATGACTCATCGTTTCTTGGTGTGTACCCTCAATGGTCCCCAGCCACCTTGCTGAGAGTCCCCAGCTGGAAGTCGCACTCCACAGCTAACCCTCACTGAACCACACCTCATCTGCCCCAGGCTCAACTGCATTGGAGGTATCCAGATGTCCTTCTGGAGATTTACGGGAAGCCCCACTCAGGAGCCCTGGGCTCCCACCATGAACAACGGGGGATCCTTTGGACAAACAGCTGAGTCCCAGAGGGTAGAGGAGACGGGCCAGCTACCACATCCTACCACAGACTAGGCATGGTGCTGGGACTTCCCAGCGATTGCCTCTAATATTTACAACAATCCTGCAGAGTCACTGTGGGTATCACAATTTAACAAGTAGGAAACAGACCTGCTGACTTGCCCAAGACCACAGAACTGAGCGGTGGAGCCAGACCCTGAAGCCTGGAAGCCCTTCCTCTTTACTCCATCACCACACCACCTTACGGGGACAGAAATCTTATTATCTCTTTCCCAGACGACCCAGGAGGACACAGCCCTGGAAAGTTGTGTGCCTTTCCAAGGATCTGCAGCCAGCAAGCCACCAGGCAAGGCCAGACTCTTCCCACTGCCCCACACTGCTGTTTGGGCCCCAGTTTCCCTTCTGCACACTCGTGGTGACAAATGCCGCCTTATATACCACACTATTGTCAGAGTTGGGGGGGCAACAAAGATTTAAAGAGCTGGGGAAAGGGGAAAAAATTAATATACAGAAACAAACACTTTAAATGGGTACCGAGAGGCTCAAACCAAAGAGGGAAGGTTCTCCTCAGCCACAAAGCGGCTGTAATGAAAAGAAGAGCTCAGGGGCGCCTGGGTGGCTCAGTGGGTTAAGCGTCTGCCTTCGGCTCAGGTCATGATCTCAGAGTCCTGGGATCGAGCCCCACGTCGGGCTCCCTGCTCAGCGGGGAGTCTGTTTCTCCCTTTGCCTCTGCCCACCACCCCTCCTCTTGTGCTCTCTCTCCTCAAATAAATAAATAAAATCTAAAAAAAAGAAAGAAAGAAAGATAGTAAAGAAGAGCTCACATCCTGCCCTGATGGGTTGGGGGAAGGTTTAGCTGGGGACACAGGATATACAAGAGGGAGCCTCTGGAATGGGAAGCAGGACGAAATGAAGTGTGAAGAATTCCCTCTGTGCCACCCACAATAAATTAGGAATTGGCACCAATTTTAAAAAGAAGGGAAAGGAGGAGGGGGAGAAGAAGAAAAACGAGGAGAAGGAGGAGGAGGAGGATTCAATCTGTAGCTTTAATTTAAGAACAGCTAAGAAACAGTCTGAAGAGTGATCGATACAACGAGAAATCTCGGACTCCAGGTGCTTGGGGGCCAACCATTCCGTCTAACGAACACCATGCAGAGAGAACTGTGGCACGGAAGAAGATCTAATTTTCAAGTGAGACACATTCCCCCCAACAGTCAGGGGAGGCCCGGAAGCTTTTTAGATGTGGGGGAAAAGTCTCATTCTCTCTCTAAACATCTCTTCTCTTCCTTTGATGCCCCACTCCCACGGAGCTTGAGGAAAAAAACAGCTGTCCTGCATGGCAGGAGTGGGTCCTGCCCAGACCGCTATGAGACAGAGGTGGACCATTTAATCCAGCTTTCATGCACCTGGTTATTCCAGAACACAGAAGCTGGGCCATTCACATCAATAGCAGAAGAGCTCAAATACTGAGAACGTATCATCAGACGGACACACTGTAGACTGATGAATAGCAGGCCACTAGCCACTCTGCAACCTCCTCAGGCCTCCTACCCCCTTGCTCATGGCCCCAGCCAGCTTGTCTTTAGGGCTTCACATACCCCAAGCTCTTTCCTACCCCCGGGTCTTTGCACATACTGGTCCCTCTGACTAGGATGCTCTTCTCTTAGCTCCTCCCTCATTAGCATCTAGTCAAGCTTTCAGGTTATAGCTTCAGTGAGACTTCTCGGACTCCCCAGAAATATAAGTGTGCAGCAGTCCTTACCACAGTTGCAATCAGTTAATTATGTGATTAGCAAACTGGTCTCCCCAGTCGGACTGTAAGCCCTACTATGGCATGGGCAATGTCTGTTGTTTTTTTTTTTTTTTTTTTTTTTTACCATAGTGTCCCATGGGCTAGCATAGCAGTTCTCAATCCTGATTGCACATCAAAATCATCTGGGGAGTTTAGAAAACCACGGATGCCTGGGTTCTACCACAAACCTATTAAACAATAGTGTTTAAAGCTTGCCCAAGTGGTTGTAATATGTGGCCAAGGCTGAGAACCGCTGACTTAAGGAGGTCGTGGGTGCTGGGTTGATGTCCTAGTGCAATCTTGCAGTGGCCCGGGGAGTTACAGTAGGACCTTGCTCCCTTTGCTTGTGTATACAATGTACATTTAAATGTTGTTTTTCACTCCAGAGATTAAATTTGAGAAAATTCCGGAACAGGGAAACAAAATCCTCATTGTTATAGAGGAATACTATTCCTTTCACTAAGTTCTCCCCATACAGTCCCCTCCCCAACACACCTCTGTCCTTTCACCCTGTTTTATCACCTTTATCCTCAGAGCCACGGCATTGACCTGATATGTTCCTGAAATACACTTAAATATCGGGGATGAAATCTGCTATTTTTTTTTTTAATTAAAACAGGGGCTCAGTTGTTAAGCATCTGCCTTCAGCTCAGGTCATGATCCCAGCATCCTGGGATCGAGCCCCGCATCAGGCTCTCTGCTCGGCGGGAAGCCTGCTTCTCCCTCTCCCACTCCCCCTGTTCCCTCTTTCGCTGTGTTTCTCTCTGTCAAATAAATAAAATCTTTAAAAAAAAAACAAAAAACAAAAAAAACCAGGCCCAACTATACAATGCAATAGGATGCAAAATTTCACACTCAGTTTTATTAAAACAGGAGAGTTCAAAGCAGTCTGTACTGGGACAGGCTTGCTGCATCAGCTTCTCTGTCCCCAGGCGATCTGTGTGCCTACTAGAGTGTGAGCAGCCCGGTCTCTCCAGCTGCGCGGTCCAACATAGTAACTGCTAGCCACAAGCGGCTATTTCAATCAAAGTAAGATGAAATGAACTTAAAAACTCAGTTCTTCCAGTTTTACTCACCACATTTTAAGTACTCAGTAGCCACATGCGGCTAGGCTAGCGGCTACCATATTGGATGGCACAGAACAGAACATTTCCATCACTGCTAAGCGTTCGGTGTGACAAGCATTCTTCCAGAGCAGAGTATTGCTACCTGGGCGCTAGTGACCTTTGGGGCAGGATAATTCTTTGTTGTGGGGAGCTTCCAGCATATGGTGGAGCGGTAGTTCTCAACCTCGGGTGGTTTTTGCCCCTCAAGGAACACCTGGCAATGTCCATAGACAGCTTTTGGTCGTCACAGCGGGGGCTTCTACTAGCATCTAATGGGCAGAGGCCAGGGTTGCTGCTAAAAATTCCCACAGAGCACAAGGCAGTCGCCACAACAAAGAATGACCTGGTCCCAAATGTCAATAGTGCTGAGGTGAGAAACTCTGCTCTAGATTAATCAAGAAAACACAGCTGTTCTCAGTAAAACTACTGGCAGGAGGCTCACAAGACCAAAGTGCCCCTAACCCCCGCCTTCCTCAAATTTAGAACCCTGAGAAGAACTGTCTAGGCAAACAGGTGTCTCTATTTGTCAAGAATGCAGAATAAGAAGTCCTGGTTTCCAGAATAATCTGCTAACTCATTTTTAAAATGAAGTCCCTGCACTTGGAATCCTAAGGACTAGGAAAAGTAGACCTCCATCTTTGGCGCTGTGGTTTGGAATGTGTGATTAATTAACTACAGTCTGCCTGTTAGTCGGATGTAGATATTCCTCTGTTCATGCATCTACTTATTCAGAAGTATTTACTGAGCACCTACTACGTGTCGGGTACTCTTCTAGTGTTGGAAACAGAGCAGTAAATAAAAGAAGCCAGGTCCCTGCTTTGTAGAGCTGACTTTCTACTAGAGAAGACCAACAGTACACAAAGAAACAAATACAGCAGCAGTAGACAGGTGGGAATGATAATGTCAGGAAGGAAAATAGGCCAGGGTAAGGAGACAGAGCAGTGAAGGGGATGGATGCCTGAGGTCACCCCTCTGAAGAACGAACAGGGAAGGTCAGCTGAAAAAGTGACATCTGGACAGAGACCTGAATGAACTGAGATTGAACAAGGTAATTCGAGGAGGCAAGAGAGTCCCAGGCAGGGGGGAAGAGTGGATGCTGGGTCCTTTGGTGATACAAGCTTGGGGGAGAGGCGAGAGGGCTAGTGGAGAGGTCAGTGAGGCAGGCAGGGGCCAGGTGGCAGGGCTGGGAAGCCACTGGATGGCTCTGAGCAGAAGAGAGATGGGGCTTGGTTAATGTTTTACAGAACAAACTATGGGATGACAAGAGGGGAGGACAGACCAGTTACGAGGCTGCTATGGTCTTCCAGGCAAGACATGGCGATACATTATTAATCAATCGACAAAATCATTAATGCTAATACCAGCTCTCTACTTGGCCAATGCTATTCATATTCTATCTCAGAGAGATCAAGGGCAGACCAAGCATCCTGTTCAAGCTACCTGTATGGGGAAATGCACTCTGAGTTCCAAATGGTCAACTTGGGTTTTAAGCTGGGGACCATGTGATCTGAGAAGAAACAGCGGGAAAGGGAGTTGGGGGTTGGGAAGATTTGCAGGAGGAAAAAGGGACTATTCCCCAATTGTCCCCCTTTCTCCAAAGCCATCAGAGAAGAGGAGTCTGAGAGGGGCCTTCCTACCATATTCTTCCAAGGGTTGTTGGGCAGTGAGTGGCTGAGATCCACTCTCCCGCTACAGGCAGAGCAGAAGGGGAAGGACTGGTTCTCCTGGAAGGATGGCATTGCAGCTGAGAACGAAGGAGGGCATGGAGTCTGTTCCAGAAGCGGGGAAGCCTCTACTTCTGGGTTTCTGGGGTTTCAGGGCAACACAGGGTCAGGGAAATAGCCATGGAGTCAGCAGATGTAGCGCAGAATAATCCAGCCGTGCCTCTTCCTAACCGCACAACACTGGGCATGCCGCCCAATCTCCCCGACCCTCTGCAAAATGGAAACGAGACCCTGCCTCTCAGCATGGTCAGGAGGGGTCAAGCCAAATGACGTCCAACCTAGAGTAACAAATTCCAGCCCACGTGCCAAAGTCTGGGCCCATGTCTCTTCTGGAGCAGATGCAGAACCCACAATGGTCCACGGGGGTGTCGGGGTAATTCAGCTCTACCCATGGGAAGGGGCTTCTCTATCATCAATTTATCTATCCAACACACATCCACTAGGTCTTAATGCTGGACTTGGTTTCTGGAAAAAACAGAGAGTAAGATGCAGCATCTACTCTCTAGGAACACAGGAGCAGTGGGGGTGGTGGGAGACAGGCCAACAGGCTCCTCTAATCCTCTTTTTCCCTCAGTGCGTGTGACCCTGTGCAGATGGTTTTCATGCCGTTAGACTACAGCCAGCAGCCTTCTGGGGCCTGCACACCTCTCGTGTGTACTGGAGGCTTGCAGCGTCTGCCCTGGGGACCCTCCAGACCGGCGAGCAGGCCTGATCGTTTCTCCTGGGGGAAAAGGCAGGGCTGGCTGGGTCGACAGGGACACAGGAAAAGTGTTTGCCTTCAGCCAGGCCTTCCTTCCAGTCCCTGCTTCCTCTCTGCAGGGGACATGGCTCCAGGAGAAAAAGAAGACCAGGACAGGTCAGGGGCAGGTAGGACACCCACTCCTGACCCCCAGATAGCCCAGCGCTTGACATCTTCTCTAGCGCTTCCCAAGGAACGTCTTCAAGAGAAGGCCCCAGCTCTGAGTCATCTTGAAGCAGAGAAGGGACCTTGTAAAAATAACTCCCAAGTATGAAGAACCTGTATTCACATTATTCATGAAACAAAGAACAAAAAAGCAGGGCAGGAAGCAGAGGAGGAAAGTGTCGTTCACATCAGTTTTCTTCACATGACAAGCAGCCAGGAACTCATTTGCTGAGCCCCATCTCTCTCCCTCTCCCCTCCTCTCTCCTTAGAGCGATTACATAAGCTGGAGAGAGGGTCTCCTTTTCACCTTTTGACTCTCCCACCCCCCCTTCAACTATCACCCCCAAATCTGAGCCTTCCCGGGAATCCCAGACAGTATCCGGGGGGCGCGGGCTGTGCCTTCTCCTGGCCGTCTGCCCCGACACAGAATTGCCTCGAAGCCCCAGGAGCCTCTGCAAGGTGCAGGGGTGGTATATCTGCCATTGTGACCAGAAGTATTTTAGCAGACACCTATAAAATCAAAAGGAAAATGCCTCATAATCCCATCGCTTTGTGAGAATATTCATTTCTATTTTATTTTTTTGCTAAACTTCTAAGGAACTATGGTTGAGATCATATTGTATATATAATTTTGTATCCTGTTTCTAACATAAGCATTTTGTCATGTTATTAAAAGCTCTTTGTAAATATTAGCTTTAACTATCGGCTAATAATTCACCGAACATTATGGTCCATTCCCTAATGTTATGAGAAACAGGAACCTGTATCCTCCCCGGACTTATTTTACCTAATAATGCAGGTCCTGTTAAGTGACCCCCCCAGAGCACTGAATACAGCAATCATCACCCATCTCTGAGCGTGTACTACTCTGTGCCAGGGACTCTGCCTCCTACCACGTCAGCTGGCTGGGAAGGTTAGATGAGGGGATGGCTTAGGATCACACTATCACGTGCAAAACAGATCCCCTTTCTCCACACTGGGAACTTCTACACCTCCCTTGGTGGAGGGCCGTCTCCCATTCCATTCTTCTCCCAGGAAAACCAGGGCCTTGCCCTCACTCCCTTGAGAGGAAGCTCCAGGTCTGAGAAGCAGAGGACATGTGGCCAACCGAAAAGCCTTGGATTGGTCATCAGGTATCAGGGCGGGCCAACCACAGGCTGCAGGCCAGCCAGCCCCCTATTGATACAAAGAGAGCTTCCATGGAACACAGCCACACCCATCATTTACATATTGTCTACAGCTGCCTCAGCCACAATCAGCAGACTTGTTGTGACAGAGACCATATGGCCCACGAGCCTAAAATATTTAGAACTTGGCTCTTTAAGACCGTTTGCTGACCCCTG
This sequence comes from Mirounga angustirostris, assembly GCF_029215605.1. Taxonomy (NCBI): domain Eukaryota; kingdom Metazoa; phylum Chordata; class Mammalia; order Carnivora; family Phocidae; genus Mirounga; species Mirounga angustirostris. The sequence goes on from NW_026991716.1 coordinate 38,464,167, forward strand.
TGTTTGGAGGCCAAACATCCTCCAAAATCCATGCTCCCCATTATTTAGTGAGAGGCGTCCCTCAGAAGCAGCTGCCCAGTCAGGAACTCCATCTGCCTGCTCCTCCTGCCGCTGGACGGGACCCTGTGATTAGTTCTCATCAATGAAACGAGGGCCCGGGGACGTACGCCATCTTGGGGCCATGCGGGCAAAGCGGTGGGTGAGCTTCTACTACCTTATTTTTTCCCTTCCACCTGAACCCAGGGGCCTCCTGGGCCTGTAGTAGTGTTTCCTTCCTTTCTTCATCATTATTCCCCAGAAAGGAGCCTTTTGGGACACTTTTTTCCCAATTGCCTTCCTCCAGGAAATTATACCGCAGATATACTGAATATCTGGTTAGGTACCATGGATATATCTGTCATATTTATGTAAGGAATGTAAAATTTTTTTGCCCCTGGGAACTAATTTTTGCCCCCTTGAGTGTAATATTGCCCCCACTGAGAATGCACCCTCTAAAATATAGCAGAATCACAAGACAGAGCTACCTGGGTCCCTGAATAATCTTGTGGAGGAATGCCAGGCACACCAGAACACTTGCATTTGACTGTTATAAGGGCAAGAAATAACTGATCATGTTAAACTCTCCCAAACTGGAAGATGATTATGGCAGCTAATATTGCCTTAACAATGTTAATATGAGATCTAAATTTAATCATTTTTTTCAAAAGTATGGACTGGATAGGTATGCAATATTATAAACAGGGAATCTCTCCTAAATCCCAAAGAAGGTAAATTTAGGATTAAAAGCCCCTACTTAGATGGGGGAGGGTTTAGCCTGCTAGCTCTTGAAGTGATATAGGCAAAAATTTTAAACAGATTCAAGAAGGGTTGAGATTCCATATTTATTAGGTGGAACATGGATAACACATTAACTGCATTCACTTATATCCTTTTCATATGGATACATCATTACAAAGATGAAAGTGAAAGAAAAAAAAATTTTTTTAAGACATTTCAGGGAGCCTGAGTGGCTCAATTGGTTAAGCATCCAACTCTTGATTTTGGCTCAGGACATGATCTCAGGGTCGTGAGATTGAGCCCCATGTCAGGCTCCATGCTAGGCATGGAGCCTGCTTAAGATTCTCTTTCTCCCTCTCCCTCTGCCTACCCACACTATTTCTCTAAGAAAAAAAAAGAAGAAAAAAGGACATCATTTCAAATAACAAAGGGAATAGGTAAGAGCTACTAGGAAAGAGACTGGAACAACTCTGTGGAAAATAAACAGACTATGGAAGGTTACAAACTGATGGTGGAGGCAAAGGAAGCCTGAGCCCAGAATAGATGTGAATATCACGGGAGTCCATCAGCCTGGCAGAATGGCCAAGAGGCTCATGACTCAGGGCAATGGAGGGCAGGAATCAGATGTTAGGCTGAACAGGGGGAATTATATGAAATCTGAAGTCAGAGCAGTTGAATCCTCCACGGGTGGCTCATGGGGCAGCCAGGTATTCACTCTCGCCAGCGAAACATGGCATTTTTTTCTCTGAAGAAAGTGAATGGACCCAAAGAAAAGATGAGATCCAGAAAGCAGTAGAACTAACCTAGTAAAATAGTAAAGGAAAAGCCCAGATGACAATTGTGTAGCAGGCCTAGAGAGCAACCAGATCAAACTTGAGGAGAAGAGAGGCTCCGGGAAGAAGGGAGGATATATAAAATACCCAACTGGCTGGAGGGCTTGGTAGGAAGAAAAATGACAATATGATGACAACAAATGGTTAAAAAAAAAAAAAAGGCAGTAAGATACTCATGGAAAAATAAAAAACTGTTAAAAAAAAAAAAGAAACGATCTGAATATATTATTACTTGGCTCCAAAGAGGATAATAGATCAGGCATCAGGGTCACACACATAACGCCTTTACGGTAAGGCAAGTAAGTTAATGATCAGAGAAGGTTAGGTATTAAGCACATGCATACACTGAATGAGTGCAGGGACTGTGGCAAACTGGGGTAGGCATGCCCATTCTAAAGGAGGCATCCTCAAGAGGGTTACCATTTGGGAAGTCAGCCCATATGTGCCAGAGCTTCCAACTTTTAAAACAATATCCCCAAGTCTCTTTTACGAAAATTCTATTTTAAAATATTGGCTGAAATTGAAAAAAATCACTAGGCAAGCCAAAGACAGTATGTCCAAGGGCAGACTGTCAATATACAATTTATTATTCACGGGCGCCTGGGTGGCTCAGTTGGTTAAGCGACTGCCTTCGGCTCAGGTCATGATCCTGGAGTCCCTGGATCGAGTCCCGCATTCGGGCTCCCTGCTCAGCAGGGAGCCTGCTTCTGCCTCTGACCCTCCCCCCTCTCACGTGCTCTCTCTCTCTCATTCTCTCTGTCTCAAATAAATAAATAAATAAAATCTTAAAAAAAAAAAAAAAACAATTTATTATTCACATATTCACAGTAAGACAAATCCTATTGCTGATTTTCCAGTGTTTAGGATCAACCTACAGATAAAGCACAGAAGATTTAATGGCAATTAGAAAATAAAAATGTAAATGCTATCACCTTAATATATTGTAATGGTAAAAACAGAGATGACAGAAATTGGAAAATGGGAGGTAGCTAGGGTAAGAACACTAACATCTTCATCTTACTGAGAAGGGAATCAAGAAATATTGTTGTTAATGAACAAGAAATGTAATAGCAAGGATCTCTCTTATAAAGCTAACCAAATAGGGGAACTATAAATAACAAAATAACTATGTTGTGAGGATGTGGGGAGGAAGGTAGAAGGGTGGTATGAGTGAGCTAAATCATCACCTATCACAACAGGAAGTTAGCTGATAATTTCTAAAATAGGAGTGAAATAAAAGCACCGCATTTTCAAATATGGAGACAAGTGCCAGGAAGAAGTCAGTGAAAGAGTTAAAGGTGGTTGCCTTCAAGGGAGTGGGGCTGCAGTTGGCAACACAAGGGGACAGGAGACTGTTATTTTTATTACCAATTCTTATGAATGTGAACCCCCCCAACCCTGGGTGGGGGGAAACTTCTGAAAGAAAATGAAACAGGTCAATTCATGGGGTTGACTATTGCGATAGATAAGTAAGCCTACAAGTTGACTGAGTAACATCGTGTAGATGGCACCCAAAAGGGTCTAAATGAAAATAATTTAATGAATGGACAAGTTACAGAGTTGAGAGGACGGTTAAGGGAACCGACAATATATGGTGCAGCACTCAGAGACTAACACCAGCAAGAAGCCCTTAGCACCCCTACATCTGAAGGGCAAGGGGAGGGAATGGTGTTCCTGGAGCCCAGTGAGGCTAGAGCTCTGGGAGAGGGGCCGACGCTATAAAGAAACAGCCATGGCCAGAAATCAGATAAAGCAGAGAGGGAGCAAGAGGATTAATACTCCAACCTTCCTTTCCTCCCGTTCTTGAATCTCCTGCTGGCATCTCCTATTAGTCAAACCCAATTAAACTCAGAAGGTAAGGTAGAGGAGTCCAGTCGATGCAATCCACAGAGGCCAGCCTCCCCAAGACACAGCAAGGCAGAGAATGGATCTGGAAGGAGGTGGGCAAACAGAGAACAACCAACACAGATTCTCGCACTCTCCATTACCTGAGAGTAAAAAAATAGACAGGTACCCAGAGTGGTAACTTGGACCTTCTCTAGTTCAGTAGCAGAACTACAGGTCTGCCGGGAAGAAGTGATAAAGGATGTGTAATTTCCCCCCAATTTTCATTAGTAAATATAGATGGATGACTTCCATGTGTAGGCCCTGCATTTAGTCAAAAGGAAAACCAATATATGAAGTAAGAATCCCATCAGCATGAAAAAAGGAGTGAGACAGACCTACAGAGAAAGGTAATGATACAATGTGGTGTGATGAGCATCCAGAAATGTGCAGCCACATATCTCCAAGCCCCAAACCAGGAAGCAACACACCTCCCCAGGCTTTCCTAAATAGGGGAGACTTGATCAGCCCTTGAAGGACAACTGAAATCAGACAAACAAGAGAGAGCAGCATTTGAGACATGTTCCGGGGCAGTGAATAGGTCTGCTTGGTCACAGGAGATAGGAAAAACAAGCTGGTCATCAGGCTGGGACAACATAAAGGAGGGACCCAAATGTCAGGCTCAGGAGCTAAAACCTTCAGATGAAGCTTCTCTGAAGCTGTAGAGAAATTAAATAGGTAGAATGTGAACCAATGTCAAAGACAGACCAGGTGGGGACATAAAGGACTTGCTCCTAGTAGATGATTAATATCTGTGGAAAGATGAGAGGCCAGGAGCTAGGAAGGAGGGGAGGATGAATATAGGTAAGCACTGAGCTGTCACTTATGATTCAGAGGTCATAACCTCTATTAAATTTTTCTTTCCCAAACCCTGCCTTTCTCGGTAATGGGAATATTTTTTTTTTTTAAGATTTTATTTATTTATCTGACAGAGAGAGAGACAGCGAGAGAGGGAACACAAGCAGGGGGAGTGGGAGAGGGAGAAGCAGGCTTCCCGCCGAGCAGGGAGCCGAATGCGGGGCTCGATCCCAGGACCCTGGGATCATGACCTGAGCCGAAGGCAGATGCTTAACGACTGAGCCACCCAGGTGCCCCTCGGTAATGGGAATATTAAGCCCTGACTATCGGAGCTTGGAACACTTCCCTGAAGTCATGTTTCCTGCTATTACTGTATGAAATCTCTTGAAGGCAAGAAGGGTGACTTATTCACCTTTATGTCCCCAGATCCTAGCTCAGGGCCTGACCCATAACAAGTGCCTTCCTGGATGGATGGATGGATGGATGGATGGATGGGGGATGGATGGGGTGACAGAGGCCCGCATTAAGATAGTAACAATGCAAATGAATGAAACATGAGAATCAATAGCATTTGGATCTTCCCAGAGTGTGCAGGCCAGATGCCTGTCTATTTTGGAAAGTGGGAGATTATAATTTAATTGCTTTATGATTCTGCAAATATTCCCCAGCTTGTGAGGGCATGTTTGGTTATTAACAGATTGTGCAACAAATTGGACACAGGAAACAAACCAGGGATGATAGAAAGGTGGGTGGGGCTCAGGGCAAGAAGCAGAGACCAAAGCGCCCTTCTCACATACCATTTAGGAGGATGGGGTCAGACATGTTGGCTTGCTTTACTTTAAGTTTTGGTTGCTTCATTTTTTATAGTTCATCTCAGAAGAATGACAAGGAACAAGAAGGCCGTTTCCAGAGAGCTGTTTCTCTACCACACACCAACATCTCTTCTATTACCATAGGCTTGTTTTTAACTAATGGTCTTGGCAAAAACCATAGAAAGCAGAACAGTGCCCTTAACGTTAGGTTCCAGAAAAACACCAACTGTTGAAATTAAACAGCCAGACTGGTGGCCTAATGATGAATAAGGACAACTTCCTTCAAAAAGTGCCATCACTATGCAAGAGACTTTTGCGTCCTTGGACGATAAAACACAACAGTTCTAATCAGATGGAACCACTGTCCCAAATACCATAATCCGCTTGACCAGCTATATAAGTACGGCATCTCCTACATCAGTAGACCAAAAAATGATTCTGAGATTCTAGCTAGAATCTTTGAGATATTTAAGAACCCCTTGAGAGACTATAAGATGCCTACAAGTAAGGGAAGGTGGTAGCATCTGATAAAAACTTTCATTACTACCATGACGGAGATGAGTGGTGGCTAATTCTCTACCATTCCTTATATTCAGGTAGGAAGAGAGAATAGGTTTGCTATCTCCTTGTGTCGGAGTGAGGATGCCCCAATGACACCCTGCATCTCTTCTGCCCTATGTATGTCCCCAAGTGATTTCAACAACAAATCTCCCAAGAACCCAGAGGAAGAGCTGGGGCAGGTTCCTCTAGTCACATTTGACAGATGGAAAAATAAACTCACACGAATCTGGATACACAACTTGCCCCAGGGTCTCAAAGAGGAGTCCCTGACCCAGCCTGATCTGGAACATTGCTCTCCTGATGACCCACACACAAGGATGGTGAGCTCCTCATTCTTCTGTCTCTGAATCCTAGCACAGAGCCTGGCCCTAGTCCACAATCAGGGCTCAAGAAACACTTGCTGGACAGATGCTTCCTTGTGTCAAACTACTGCATTAGCCTCTCTTGGGAGTTGATTTCTTTGTCTGTAAAATGGGAATAACAATATTCTTCTCATCGGGTTAACTTGAGGATCCGAAGCATTCGTACATGTATAGCGTTTACAACACTGCCTGGCATGTGGTTGATACTCCTTAACATTAGCTATTACTGTTATTGTTGATGGTGTCACTGCTGTGAAGAAAAGAGAGTAAGGTAACACAAGCGAGAATGACATACTGGGGGGGGGGGGGGGCGTAACTTAGGCTTGTGGGGAAGACGTTCCTGAGGATGTGACATTAGAGCAAGACCTAAGTGACAGAAAGGAGTCAGCCCTGCTGGATCTGGGGCAGCCGGGAGCAGGTTGGGCGGGGGCGGAGGTATGGCGTGGCAAAGGCTGGGAGATTGGAGTGAGCCTGGTGTGTCTGAGGGGTGGAAGGAAGTGGCAAATTTTGTAATGATCACAATCCATTTTATACATCCCAATTCCTATCCCTAATTTTTAGGAGGAAATGTGGAATTATCCATCTGAATAGCCACCCCATTGAAAGACCCACTTTGCTGAAAGTTTTTAAAAAGTCCCTTCAGCACTGTTCACACATTTCTTTTTTTTTCTTTTTTTTAAAGATTTTATTTATTTGACAGAGAGAGCACAAGCAGAGGGAGAGAGAGGGAGAAGCAGGTTCCCTGCTGAGCAGGGGGCCCGATGTGGGACTCGATCCCAGGACCCTGGGATCATGACCTGAGCCGAAGGCAGCCGCTTAACCGACTGAGCCACCCAGGCGCCCCTGTTCACACATTTCTAAGACAGATCTTATTTCTAGCCCATAGATGGCTGGCTGGGGAAACCGAGGCTCCAAGCTACCTCGACCATGGAAGTCTCCAGCTTCCGCTCAGCAACAGCTGCTGAGAGCAATTTGCCAGCACCCACAACCCCCGTCGGCCTCCTGCCCGAGGCTGTCTCACCAGGAGTAAATCTGGTAAATGTGGAGGATGGAGGCAAGTCAGTTCAGTAAAGTCAGTTCAGTAAACACTGAGGAGAAACACAAATTGCAAGGTAAAGCCCTGCACTGAAACAGCACTGTCCTATAGCATTTGAGGGTACTCTATGCTATTATCACAGGAAGCCCGAGCTGAGCCAACTCAGGTAAGCCCTTTAAAGCCCTGGTCCCACTCATCTTGCCCTGACTTTCTTTGAGGCTCAATCAGGCAGAGGAGATTTGGACAGGAACAGCCCCTCCTCTTAACCACCGGCCCTAGTGAACAACACTGCCCCCTAAAGCCAGTTCTTAGTGGCCAGAGAGATCTGGAGCCATGCTGGTCTGAATCACATCCATACTCCTCATTGACATTCATCCTCTGCCTCTGGATTATCCCAATGTGAGGTGGGTTCCGGGACACGCCAGCCAGTGACTCCCCAGGTCACATAATGCTGAGTCCCAGGCAGGGGCTGCCTCTTCCTGAGGACCAGCCTCCCACCCACAGTCCCAGGAGAACTGGCAGTGGCGACCTGGCCCTCCTTCTAAAAGAACTGAACTTAGTCGCACTGACATGAGCAGCCAGCCCATCGCTCAGGCAAGTGAAGAAGTAAAGGTAACCCAGGAAGCTCACGGTCTAGGCGATCCTGGAAGCATACCACGAAGGCAACAGACTGATCAATTTTACTGATTAAAATTCATCAGTTGTGGGGTGTCTGGGTGGCTCAGTCGTTAAGCGTCTGCCTTCGGCTCAGGTCATGATCCCAGGGTCCTGGGATCGAGCCCCACATCGGGCTCCCTGCTCAGCGGGAAGCCTGCTTTTCCCTCTCCCACTCCACCTGCTTGTGTTCCTGCTGTTGCTATCTCTCTCTCTCTAATAAATAAAATCTAAAAAAAAAATTAAAATTAAAAAATAAAAATAAAAAAAATAAAATTCATCAGTTGTGTATGCAAACAAAAAAGGGTAAACAAAATTAAATGTCAACAAAGTAAAAAAATAATTTTCCATATGCATATTAGTATCCTTCATATATAAAGAGTGCTTAAAAATCAGTAAGAAAATGATAAACACACAAAGAAAAAAATGGGTCACAGGCCATCCATGAGAGAAGAAATACAAATGGCACAAATACATGAAAAACTGTAAGCCTCAGGAGAAATCAAGAAAATGCAGATGAAAAGAACCTTTCAAATTGGAAAATATTTTTTATATCCTAGTGCTGTGTTGGCAAGAATGTGGAGGAAATAAGCACGCTCACACGTGCTGGTAAGTTGACCAATGTCTATCAAAACTTTAATGTGCACGCAGTCTGACCCAGAAATCTATCCCGTAGAATGTTCACATTGTATACACAAAAATATATGTTATGTGATCTCCAGCACTGACAAGAATGTGGAGAAGCGGGTACATTCATTACTGCTAGTGGAAATGAAAATTAGTGTCATATTTATGAAGAGACATTTAGCAATATATACCAGAAACATCTTAAAGTTTTGCATATTCTTTGACCCAAAAATTCTACTTGCAGAAATTCACCCTTCAGAAATCATCATGACTATGCTTAAAGATTTACTACAAGGATGCTCATGCGCTGATTTTAATAGGGAGGTGGCAGAGGGGCAAAATATATATGTGTAAAACGCAAGCCTGGGTAAAGAGAAGGTACAGACATGGCACAGAATACTATGAAGTTGTTAAATGACTCCGTAGCCCTTCTGGTTTAAAAACGGAAGACTGAAAACATGTTTATCCCTCACCCCCTTCTAGGACTCCATTAAAATGACAGTAAAGGAACTCTTTTAATTGTATAAACTTAATAACATTGAAAAGAACAGGAAAGAGGCAATTAGCGACAAATTCTAGGAAGACGGCAAATGGACAGGAGGCAGCACAAGATGCTCCCAGGGAAGGATGTGGACGAGAAGGGTGTGTCTGCTCTATAAACCAGAGAGTGAGGGAGGCAAGGATGCCAGGAATGGGGAAGGGTGGAAAGAGAAGAGGCTGGAAATGGGGACTAAGGGCAAATCAGAGAACAGAAGATTGGCACATCCACAAACTCTCATCGCTCCCTCCCGCCCACCTGCACCTACCTTGCAGGTAGGAGCCTGGAGGCTCCTTCTCCAGATTAACTGAATGACAAGCAGGTCACCCCAAGTAGTGCCTGGGTTCCCTGTGGGTCACCCAAAAAACCTCCCCAGCTGCAAAACACTAAGGCAGAGAGGGCAAAGGCACAGGAGAATGAAGGGCCACTGGGTGCTGTAGATCCCCAAGCAAGAGAAAGGAAGGGATTCAGAGCCCAGGGTAGGGTTTGACCTCCTTAGGGGCACCGGGCTGGGTGCTGGCTGCCGTTCCCCCCAGCCCTGATGTTCTGGGCCACTCCGAGCCTGGGTCTAGCCAGACTAGCAGTGCTGCCTGAGGCAGGTGCACCCCAGCCCCCAGGGGCCACGCACATAGTCCCTTCTGCTCTTAGCCTCCCCCTTTCCCTTGAGCTCTGCCAAAGAGCTGGGAATGGAGAATGTGTTTCCAGGGAAGTAAAATATGTGTCACTGGCCATTCTTTTCCTGAAAAGTCAGGAAATGTTTTAAACCAAGTGTGCCATCCTTGTAAAGAAGAGGCCCAGTGGGGCGCCTGGGTGGCTCAGTTGGTTAAGCACCTGCCTTTGGCTCAGGTCATGATCCCGGGGTCCTGGGATCGAGCTCCACGTTGGGTTCCCAACTCAGCAGGAAGTCTGCTTCTCCCTCTCCCTCTGCTCCTACCCCCTGCTTGCTCCTTAATAGTGACCAATCACGTGTTGGCTGGTGTTAACTCAGATGGTTCCTGATTAAGCTCATTTCACCTTCTGCTTTTATCTTTCTGGGATTCCAAATAAACTGGGGAGCTATGTTCAGGCAATATCTTGGGGTGCTCGTGACTGCAGTCAATGCTTAAGGCCTCACTTGCATGAGGAAGTTACCATCCTCCTCGTAAGAAGTGAATGGGGCATCTATGGGGATGTTTTCCCAAGGTCCTGTAATGTGGTTCTATCAGGCACCTGACTCATTGGTCACTTCAGCTCCTTCCCTGCCGGGGAAGGTGCTCACTTTCCTGACACAACCTTTGGTAGCCACATCAAAGCCAGCAGCTTCCCTTCATCCTGGTGCAGCTGGGCAAAGGGTTCTTTTTGCCAGAGAAGCCCTGACCTGGGTCCCTGAGAGAGGATGCAGAGCTCCCGCCATTGTTAAGTAAAGGGACCTACACCCCTCAATTCCAACTGGCACAAGGGGCAGAAAATAACCACAGGATCCCAAGGGGGCCCCGTTCCTGACTTCATCCTTCATGGGAGGAAAATATAGGAGCCTCCAAAGGCCACATGGGCCCCTCTAGTGCTTACTTAATGTGAAGAGGAAATTGCCCCAGACACCCACCAACGGATGCAGAAGTGCTGAGGCCAGGAGCAGTGACGAATCCCAACGGCCACATCCCACCACGTCTCAGCCATAAAGAATGGAAAATCCCAAGGATACAGCAAAGATATTTTTTTCTTTTAGGCGGGCAATCCTAGGTGGGCTTTCAGCTGGGGCCAGTAAAAAGAAAAAAAAAGAAAGAAAGAAAGAAAGAAAGAAAGAAAAAAAAAAACTATATAGACACATGTAGCTCAAAGGGGTGTGTGTGGATGTGTGTGCTTGTGGGTGTATATACGCTGAAAGGGGGGCCAAGTCAAGAAGCCCTGAAAGGATAAATGTGGAAATCTAAAAATAAAACAAAGAAAACTTCGGGAAGGCAAGTGGAGCCCAATGATTTGAAGGTAGTTGAGCCGTGGGGGTTAAGGTAAGACAGGAGGCGCAGGAGATGTGCCTCCAGCAACCCCTGACACGCTCACTCCTTTCACAGCAGCTGCCGGCTCAGGCTTCTCAGCGATTTCCACCATCACGACCCGCTTTCAAATTTTAAAGCAACTCAAGCCCCAGCTCTAACATTCTCCACAATTCTATTACCTAACAATATTATACAGGCCGATCTCGTGTATCAAATCTCATTACAAGAAAGAATTGCTTGGATGGGCCAAGTCACGGTGATGTTTTGATTTGGTTAGAAAAGAGTCTCTCTGGGAATTAATCCTATATAGCAAATCCTCTCTCTAGGCCTGACCACTTAAGAGTGGTCACTCTGTGCTGTAACAGCTGGTTCTGAGCAGAGAGCAAGCAGCGCAGACCGAAGAGAGGGGGTGGGTGGGGGACACCATGGCTTTGCTTAGGGCCACAACTCCCTAAGGGGAAAAGGGAACGAAGCTCTGAGACCCCACCCAGGTAAGGGCCACCGCGTACCACACGCCTGGTGGCACTGGAACCGAAAAGGTGACATGATGGTGGGGTGGAGAATGCTCCCTCTCATATTTCGAAGCTGTGAGTAATCGATGGGGCCATGGTCGTGGCAGAGCATTGAGACGTCCCACCTGCACCTGAGTGACGCCCCGGAGGGGACAGGAATGGGCACTGGGGCTCCAGTCTGAGAGGAAGATGATGGGTCACTCAGCTTCGTCATGGGTGAGAGATGCTTCCCTCTCTCGAGTCCTGACGTTCACAATGAGGTGAATCCGACACGCTAGTGTCCTGACCTTGCTGGATTGGTACGAGGCTACATGACGCCCGGGTCCCAGAAAGGACGACAACTACTGTGACTTCTGCACTGTCAAACCAAGCGTTTGTGGGGTCTGCTGGGAGGCCTGACATCAGAGAGGCAGGAACGGGGCAGGGTGGGGAGGGGACACTAGGAGCCAGAAATCTTGGTTCAGCTGGCAGTGGGAGCCAAGAGCCCGGAAGCCCTGCTCCCAGGTGTGGGGGGCTGGCACCAGGTACTCCCTGATTCCATAAGCAGCTGGAGGGAGGGCATCCCTCGGCTGACAAGTCAGGGGTTCTGGAAACCTCCTATATTTTCCGCCAGCACTCAACAGCGCTTACAGTGTGCCAGGCACTCGAAGTGCTTTGCGTATATTAACTCATTTAATCTTAATGACAATTCTATCATGGACATACCACTTTGTCCGTTTTACAGATGAGGAAACTGAGGCACTAGGAGTTCAAGTAAGCAGATCTGAACCCAGACCCAGTCTGTCTGTGCTCACCAGGCAATGCCAGGGCCTGTGCTCCACACAGTTCCGGATCAAACAGCCGCTGTGAGCGCGCACTGGGCATGTCGTTTATTGAATGCCAGTGATGGGCTATGTCTGGGCACTTCCCCGTGCACGAACGCTGGGATTCGCTCTCCTCTCCTCTCCAACCTCCCTGCCAACCTGGCTACCGCCTGCTCCAACTCCAGTGCAACCATCACTTCCTCAGGGAAACTCCAGCTCCCCCAACCAGGTCCAATTCCCATTATCTGCTGATAGGACTCCCTCTACTTCATCTTCCTATCGCTTTCCATGGCTCCACATCATTTGCTTGTCTGTTTACACAATAAATGCTCTCATGGGCCCCTCAGTGGCTCGGTCAGTTAAGTGTCCGACTCTTCGGCTCAGGTCATGATCTCGGGGTCATGAGATCGAGCCCCAAGTCAGGCTCTGAGCTCAGCAGAGTCTGCTTGAGGTTCTCTCTCTCCCTCCTCCCCACTTGCCCTGTCTCTCACACAAAAATAAATAAATAAATAAATTAATTAATTAATTAAAAAAATCAATCTTAAAAAGAAAAATAAATGCTTTTTTCCCTGGCTAGATTCTAGGTCAGCACCATCCAATAAGACTTTCTACAGTAGCAGCTTCTGTTTGTGCCCGAGCCACGCACATGTGGCTGTTGGGCACTTGAAATCTGGCTACTACTTAATGTAACTGGGGAACTGAATTGAAGAATTCATTTAATTTTAATTAATTTAAATCTCAATATCCACAGGATACTAGTGGCCACTAGAGTCCACAGTGCAGGCTTAATCCCCACGAGGGCCTGTTTTTGCGCTGCAATATCCCCGGAGTCGGGAGACAATAAACACTGACGTGAAGGAATGAGGAATGAACAGATGAAAGGAGGCAGAAACCCAGGAGAGGGAAGCTGATAAGGAAGAGAGAGGCAGGATCCCAGGGGGCACCGCATCCTTGCCTCCCATTCGCTCCGTGCTGTCCCACCCACCTGGCCATCACGCCCACCTGGCCATCGCGCGTCAGAGCCTTGCTCACCTTCCACAGCCCCTCTCAGGTCCAGGAGAGTTTGGAGCCATAATGCCCGTTTCTAACCCACCCCACCCTTGCCAGGAAGTGTGTCTTCTGCAAGCTGCCTTATTCTACCTACTGAGGACGTACTGGGGTCAACAAGCCATCACCTGCAAGAAAAATGATCCCAAAGGAGGGATCATCACTCCTTCCTCCCCACTTTAATACTTAATCAATTAGGCTCTGCATCTCCTGTGCCCTGGAGTGGGGGGGGGGGGGGCGGGTTTCATGTCACGCCTGCACAGAACTAAGTGGGGCAAATGATTCCCATCAGACCCTCAACACCTGCAGGAGAAGCATGACCTAAGGAAACAGTGGCTCGCTCGTGTGGCTTAGGGCAAATTCACAGCACTGCAGGCTGGTGTTCAGGAGCCAGGGGTCAAACTCCAGTTCTGCCACTTAAGTGTCACATAGCTTGGTACAGCCACACTGCCTGTCTCAGCAGCCGGTGCTCCATGTCCACATGGGTCATATTTATTAAGCTCCTACTGCACGCAGGCTGTGTGTATGGCGGGGTATGGTGGTGGTCATGGTTTCCGCTCAGTGGAGAGCAGGCCCTAGCAAATGCCAAAAGAAGAAAAATACAGTATGGTTTTCTTTCTTTAAGGAGGCCAGTTGGGGGCAATGGGGTCTTGGGGGCAATGGAGTGTGTATCTGGAAAGGCGAGAGAAGTAAGGGAGGTTGGAGGATGCCAGAGAAACTCTAGCTACTGATGCGTCCTTTGGGCATCCTGAGCTGTTCAGTGGAACTGTGAGCACCGAGGAGCCTGGGATAGGCCCTGCTCTCTCTTTCTGCAGAGGTGTGGCCCAAGGCCCAGCGGAGAGGGAACTGGCCAGAGAAGGGCAACAGGCAGATGGTCAAGAGTCCTGAGGGCAGTGGAGCAAGAACTGTAACGTCTGTGACCTTCTCCAACATCCGAAGCACCTCTTTTCACATACACTTCTCCTCTTGGAAAAGCTGGGTTCAAGTTCTGGTTCTACTGTTCCTCATAGAAACGCAGGAGGAACTCACTGTAGCAGGTCGAAGCCCCTGTGGTTTGTCTCTGGGCCCAGGAAACATTTGACTCACTCCTGTTTATGGAGTCCCCGCTTGTGGAGGAGTAAGTGTGGTCCATCCTCAAAGACAGCCTGGTCGGCTGCAAGCGGCAGCCATGGCCAGACCATCTCTACTGTGAGGCATGTGTGATGGAGAGCACAGAGGAAAGGGACAGGGGTATCCTGGTGGGGACTGAGAACGGCTCCAAGGAGACACGCCTCTGAACTGAACCTTGAAGGACGGACAGAACTCTCACAGGTGGAAAGAGGGAAAGGCGTAAGCAGGAGGGACAGCCTAAGCAAAAGGATGGAGAAGAGCAGGTCCCAGATCAATGGTTCTCAACCTGGCTGCATATTAAAATCACTCATGGAGCTCTGAAAACGGACGGATGCCCAGGCCCTGCCACCCAGAGATTCTGATGTCATGGATCTGGGGTGGGGTCCTAGCACTGTTGTTTATTAAAAACTCCCCAGGGCTGAGGGTTGAGATCCCTGCTACCTGGGCCCCCGGGCCCCCAGCACCACCATCACTTGGGAGCTTATTAGAAATGCAGAGTCTTGGGCCCCACCCCAGACCTCCTGAGTCAGAATCTGCATTTTCACAAGATCCCCGGGTGATGTGTGTACACATTAAACTTTGAGAAGCCCTGCTCTAGGGTACTGGAGGAAGAGCGAGGACTTGCATTTAAATCATCTTTTTGTTCAAAGGCATCTGGCTCCCTGCTGTGGGGAAGTGGCAGGACCCAAAAACAATAACCAAATGACCCAAAGCAGCAAGAACCACGTATCAGAGAGCTGGCCTCCACTGAGCACTGTGGGGAAAGGAGTGTTGCCATATGGCACAGATACGAGAAAGAGGGAATTAAGAAATTGGGGGGTAGGGGAAGCGGTGTACTGACAAGACTGGGATTCTGCGAGGCAACGAGAAAAAAAATGATCTGAGCCACAGCGATGTGAATTCAGAGTGCACATATGCATGCACGTGCACACACACGCACACAGAGGCATGAAATTCAAAATGGCGCTATCAGACTTTGAGCTATTTACCAGAAGCCAAGCATCCTAAATTAAATGCATCATTCATTAAATGGAATTTACAAAGAAATTAACAAGGCCCTACTATTAACTTCTGAAAAGAAGCAATCTTGCTTCTGAGTCTTATGGACTAGAAAATGGCACTCCTTTGCCTCCTCCCTTCCTATGCCCCATCTCTACCTAGCAGGATTTAAGATGATTTTCCCTGAATCCCGTCTGCAATGTCACACACAGACTTTGGAAGTGATCAGCCACGTTGCTGGAATGGGACCCAAAAGAGGCCCTTCCGTACCATAAGATTCTTACTTGGAACTCCATTCATAGCCCACGCATAGTGAACTCCCAGGAGCATCTGGTTTTCTGTGGTGATGATTCAACACACATTTGTTTTTACTTATTTTTCACAACTGGTCTATGCCCAACAGTTGGCTGGATAACCCACCAGCCATCCCCAACACCTCTCACCCAGCTCCATTACTAAAAGGCTGGAAAAACTAAATAATCCTTCACCAGCTTCCCTTGCAGCTAGGGGTGACCACATCATACTCACGGAACTGACGAGAAAAGTAGCACAAGGACAGAAAGCCAAAACACCAAGGAGGGTGAAGTAGAGAGACTGAAAAGACTCCCATCCTTGACGTCACTGTTCAACTGCCCCAGATACACAACAGATAACCACTGCGTCCATCCTAACTTCTTGTTTTATGAGAAAATGTATTACTGTTATTTATGGCCCAAAGCATGCCTGTGGGCTTTTCTATCCTCAGCTCCTCTCCCTCCATCAGCTTCACCTCCTTATCTATTTACTATTTCCATCTTGTTTTTGCACCAACCTCTAGACTGCTCCATTTTTCCTTGTTCATTTCCTAGTTACAACCTCCACCCCCAACTCATTAATAGAACCACAGGGTCAGATACACAACCCCCACTTTTGAAACACCGAGAATGAATGTCCAATCTTTGATCCCCACAGAGTAGCCTTTTCTTATCTCTGGAAACTTCCGCATTGCTATAAATTTTACCCAAAGCTGTAAGAACAATGAGCAAATTCTGTTATTATGTTCCCTTCAGTCTTAGGTTATCATTATCAGCCAATAAAGGTATGCAAGGATATTTCTCAAGTGTGTTTATATTTTAACAAATCTTGAATTACATAGCAGGTAACAAGACTCAGATAACTCATCCAGGCTGACATTATCAACAAAGACAGAAGGCCTTGAATAAGTAACTACTCCTGAGAACGGATGTGTAAACAGAAACACAATTTATGAGCTAGCCCACTGTGCTTTCCAATGTTGACTCATGGAATCCAGACACTACCTGGCTGGCCCCGAGCATTTAATTGGATATGTGATTAGGCAAAACATATTCTAATGTTGATGAAGTTTAAGATTTCCTTCTTTCGATGAGCTGCTTAACATATATGTTCAACCAACATGTTTTCTGCAACTGTTGACCTGCCTTGGCCTCCTTTAGGTTGTGAAATGCTTGAAGGCAGGAACTGTGTCCAAATGGTGCTTTGTCCTTCCACGCCGCACCCACCCTAGGGCCGAGTCTGATCCCATCCCCAAAACAACAGCAACCAAGTCAAAATTAGAAATAACATGGCAGTTGCCAGTCACAACCAAACAGCCATTTCTTACCTGTACGTGCTATAGAAATTAGTCACATTTTCAGGGCTCCCTCATTTCAAGAATGATTCACAATTTTTTGTGACTCAGACATACCACCCCATTCCTGCTCTAGCTCATGAGGAGTGTGGAGTGAAAGCATCATGGGATGGATAAGTACCCCCAAGATTACCCTGGCAGGGCGGGGAACAGCCGGGCAGACCACAGAAGGGATGGGAGCTCACCAGGCCCATCACAGAAGGTCAAGCATTCTAACCACAATGCTCAATCTCCCCCACAGGAATATTGCTGCCATGGTCAACATCTATTCATCAGCACAGAGACTGATCTATTTATTCTTTTGCAAGTGGCATTTCCCCCCCTTTCTTAGCTTTGTTTCTTCTTCACACACCACACATGAAGCTTCAGGAGGGTCATCTTTCCCCAACCATGTATATGAGCAAAAAAGAAAACTCTCATATCAGATCACATCAAATTAACATTCTGAAAATTCTCCTGAAATGATCGACTTCTTTCTGGAACTTACTCTGACCAGCACCTCACTCCTCCATAACATGCCCAGCTGACTGTTTTTTTTAGGGTTAATCTTTATGCACTCAGCACTTGACCATGGCTGCTGGGAAACTGTTCAGAATCTGCTACTCCAAGGCAGGGGCCCGTTCGGAGATGCCAAGAGCCCATCCGTGTGACGGGCTCCCCAGCAGTCCCCCATGTGCAATGCTAAGCTCAGCCTGGCAGCTTCCCCTCACATCCTCCCAGATCTGGGTGTGGGAGTTTCATGGCCCCAAATCATTTACCAGCAGAGCAGGGGGTGGAAAGAACAAGGGGCTTTATAGACAGAAAGCTCCGGGTATGAACCCAGCTTTGTGTGACCCCAGGTATACCACTTAACTTCTACAAGCTTCCGTTTTCTCATCTGTAAATTAACACTTGCCTTGCAAGCTTGTTTCAAGGATTACAAATAGTGTGGGAAGATTCTGGCCCAAAGGGGACGCTCAGTCTGGTCAATTACCAATCATCATCCTTATCACCATAGTGAGAAACACTCCAAAAATACACTCATGCGCTGATGTGATACCTCAGTCAGAGGTACTCCCTGGTCTGTGTGTGCATCCATTCAGGGTTTTCATTCTGTGGCATGTCCCGGGTCTGTCCTAGATTCTAAGGACCCGGGGATGGGAGCGGGTGAGAGGGCAGGGCAAGATTTAGACAATACAAGTTCCCTTTGGAGATGAGGCACCTGTTATTTTTGCGGGAGATCTGGCTTACTACGAAAATTCAGCGGGTGAGCTAAACTGTCTCAACAATGTCAAGACCTCAGTCTAACCCTAACATGGCGGAGCCCACAACACCCCTTCCAAGGTCAGCTGCTTCATGAAGTCACAAACAGTGAGTTACCACAACCTACTGGCACTACCAGAAGAAAACAAAAAAAATCTGTTTCTCAGTCCATCTCGGATGCAATGGGGATAGGAGTTTCGACTTTATTTGTAGGAAGGACAGCATTTAAATGTTCAATATCAATTCATATGCTGACATCCCCCCTCCTGCAACCCCAGGCTTTGGTAATTATTAGTGAAGCCATCTGCTCAGCCTAATGAAATGTGCAATCTCCTGCACATATAATTAGTGAAGTCATTTTAATTAATTAAACAAATTAATTAATTGCAAGGATACTACAACAATTTCCTAGGAACTGCATCCAACTCATTTATTCTGCATGTGTCTACTGGGCTCCTACTGAGGGCAGAGTCCCACACTCGTGCTCTGAGGAGATAAGGATACACCAAGAGGAGAAATGGAAGCCCAATGTGTACAGTTTTGCTCATGCCCATCCCCTCTGCTTCGGGTGACCAATTTATCTTGGTTTTCCTGGGATTGTCTTGGTTTGAAAGCTAAAAGTCCAGGTCCCATACCCCTCCACCCCGCCAATCCCAAGCAAACCAGGATGCTTGGTCATCCCACTACTGTTTGACCTGGGTCAAAGTTCACCACTAGATAATCTCCACTAGAAAGGAGATGGCTAATACTGGGCATCCTGCAACCTGGCCTCCTGTCATGGTAGACATTGTTTTTTGGTTTTTTGTTTTTGTTTTTACAGGTTTTACTCATTTATTTGAGAGAGAAAAAGAGAGAATCCGAAGCAGATTCCGAGCTGAGTGTCGAGCCCAACACAGGGCTCGATCCCATGACCCTGAGATCATGATCTGAGCCGAAATCAAGACACGGACGTTCAGCTGACCGAGCCACCCAGGTGTCCCTCATGGTAGACACTGTTAATCAATCAAGGAGTTCCTACTTGCTGAGCCAACCTTAAATCCTTCTCACCTTTGCTCCGGGTGCCACTATTAATAATCCTGAATAAGAAGCCAAGAAAATTAAATTTATTTTCCATGTATGCCCTAGAATCATAGAACCTCTAGGCTAGTAAAGGCCTTTGAAGTCTAGTCTAATCACTCATCCAGAGCTTAAATTCCCTCTATAGGATCCTCCACAAGTGGCCAGTCAGGCTCTCCTTACATACCTCTAATGATGGGGAACTCACTATCCCTAAAATAACTCTTCCTATCTTCAATAGTTTGGGCCGTCATACTCCTTCCCTTAATTACTGAAATTTCTCTCTTATCAGTCCTTCTGGGGGGACCACATCGTGGTGCTTCAAAGAATGAAACACAGTTATTAAATTCCTCCCTAGTTTTCTCTTTTCCAGGCCCAATTTCTCCATCTGCTTCTTCGTTTACAGTTGGGCGTGCAGTCCTAGTCCTCTCACACCCCGTTTAAGCCCCTCCTGTGGTACAGTACCCAGGGACACCCCCCACGCCAGTTCCCAAGCCCCGGGTGCATTCTCCACTCTGTCGTAGCATCTGGCAGCTCTACCACGCGCTGACTCCTACCAGCTTCCCGACTCCGTTTCCCAGCGCGCGACTGTGCAACCATAGCTCCATCCATCTGCCACAGGACTTCCCAGGAGTTTACACTCCATCTGGAGTCCTGGGAGATGAGAAACCCCACCAGACGGTAAGAAAATATACTATAAATGACTGACTGCCAATTTCCCTGTTACAAACAACTTGCTCTAAAGGTTTGCTTAAAAGTGACTTCTTGGGGGGCGCCTGGGTGGCTCAGTCGTTAAGCGTCTGCCTTCGGCTCAGGTCATGATCCCAGGGTCCTGGGATCGAGTCCCACATCGGGCTCCCTGCTCCGCGGGAGGCCTGCTTCTCCCTCTCCCACTCCCCCTGCTTGTGTTCCCTCTCTCGCTATGTATCTCTGTCAAATAAATAATTAAAATCTTTAAAAAAAAAAAAGTGACTTCTTGGGGCACCTGGGTGGCTCAGATGGTTAAGCATCTGCCTTCGGCTCAGGTCGTGATCCCAGGGTCCTGGGATCGAGCCCCGCATTGGGCTCCCTGCTTGGAGGGGAGCCTGCTTCTCCCTCTGCTGTTCCCCCTGCTTGTGCTCTCTCGCTCTGTCAAATAAATAAATAAAATTTAAAAAAAAAAAAGTGATTTCTTAAGAATCCTGACGGCACATAGCCACAGAAACCATATTTAAAATGATGGTTAGACTCCTAGGCCAGCCCACAAAAGCCTTCTGAACTTACCATGTACCTGCACAGCATAAAACTAACAGTGCAATTTTACCTACAGGTAGCTACTTACACGACGGTTTCCACACTAACACACGCTCCCTGCATTCCGTTTCAGAGAACTAGACAAGAGGTATACCCAGGGCTGCGTTACTCTGGGTGGTTCACGTGTGGGGGCAGAGGTGTGGGGGATGTTGACTAGGAGGAGAAGTGACTCTAGACACTAGTCCTCCCACTCTGGTAAGACTCACAGGTCCTTGGGGCGCCTGGATGGCTCAGTCGTTAAGCATCTGCCCTCGGCTCAGGTCATGATCCCAGGGTCCTGGGATCGAGTCCCTGCAGGGAGCTCCCAGCTCAGCGGGGAGCCTGCTTCTCCCTCTCCCCCTGCCCCTCCCCTTTCTCTCTCTCTCTCTCTCAAATAAATAAAATCTTCAAAAAAAAAAAGAAGACTCACAGGTCCTTTAAGGGTGTGGCCTGCCTACCTGAGGGCTATTAGGGCCAGATTTACTGTGAGGCTGCGGCCGGAGGCCTTCTGGAAGGAGGCAAGCGATAACAGTTTCGGAGTTTGGCTGTTGTCTGTGGTGGTGGTGGTGGTGGTGGTTCATCAACAAACTACAGCAGATGCAAGGATGGGGTAGTTCTCAAAGTCGGAAATTTAAAACTAGAAAAGTCACTAATTGTCATGTTCCTGAGTCTTTACGAGGGATCTTTACAAGCTGCTGTGTATGGCGACTGAGGGAAGCTGGCGGGGGGGGGGGGGGGTGCGGGGCGGGTAAGATGTGTCGCCACCCAGTTAACAGCAGTGAGGATGCTAGGCAGAGCTGCCAAGCCTCAGCTCTTCCCAGTGGAAG
The DNA here is from genome assembly GCF_029215605.1 of Mirounga angustirostris. Classification (NCBI taxonomy): domain Eukaryota; kingdom Metazoa; phylum Chordata; class Mammalia; order Carnivora; family Phocidae; genus Mirounga; species Mirounga angustirostris. The sequence continues at coordinate 38,485,538 of NW_026991716.1, forward strand.
TTCTATATCCTTCCTTCTTCCCACCTCGACCAACCCTGCCCCCCAACCCTTGCCCGGCCCTGGGCTGCTTTTCTTCTGAGGAGTCTACAGAGCAATCAGGAAGGCAGTGAATGGAATCTGTGGCATGTGGTCCTGGACATCCACCTAAGCAGGAATAGCTGTGCCCACCTGGAGGAAGGCAGGTGCTTACCTGGATTGAGCTGGGCCTAGAGCCTGAAGCCTGTGATTTGAGACCCCACTCCACCACCCACTGGCACCCTGAACTTGTTCATTATTAGTGCTGCTAACCTCCCCAGGCCTCAGCTTCCTCATCTCTAAACTGAGCTTAACATCCTCCTCTAGGGACTGTCCCAAGTTAATACATGAAAGGCAGTAGTAATAACAGCCAAACTTCCTGGAGGTGCTCTTTCCAGCGCTGTTCTATGCACTTGGATGAACTCATCTAAACTGTTCGACAATCCCAATACTTTATAAATGAGGCCCAGAAAGGGAGGGTTATCTGCCCCAAATTGTAAAACCAGTAAGCAACAAGGCCAGGATAATAGACAAAAAACTACTCTGGAAACAGCAACATGTTATATAAATGGCGGTCACTGTTGTTGGTAATGAGCAACATAAGACAATGCATGGCTGCTCAAGTCTGTATTTCCTACCATGAGGGATCTGAGTGGCTCCTGCCCAGCTCTCCTAAGGCTCTGACAGTGGGTCCCCTCCAGCTATAACTGCAGACCTAACCCAGCAGTTATCTTACGGCACATGCTGTGCGCTAAACATTATAGCCCAGGTGCTTGTCCAAAGGCCTCCCCATCACCTAACCACCCTGTTTAAAACTGCAAAATGCATGTTACCCCCCTCACACCCACTCACCTTCCTTATCTCATCTTCCCCCCATAACATGTATCACCTTCTATCCTACCACATATTATATACTTGGTTATTGCCAGTCACCCCAGCTAGACTATAGGTTCCCCAAGGGCAGGGAGTTTTATCCCTTTTGTTCAATGTTACATCCCCAACACCTTGTATCCTGCTGGACACATGGGAGGCGTTCAGTAAGTGTTTGCTGAACGAATTATAAATTAATCTTCACTGACACAGACAAAATGTCCTGAAGATACTGTTAACAAAAGAAAGCAGGCCCCTAAATTTTATATAAAATGATCCCATCTGCATAAATATACCAATGTGTGTATGTGTGTGTGTCTGAACATATGTGTGAGTGCACAGAAAAGGATCTAGGAAGATACCTGTGAAAATGTTCATTGTGCTTATTTCTAAAACGTAAAGACAGCTTTAACTTCCTACTAAATGTTTTACCAAGACCATATATTATTCCTATAAATTTTTAAAGCTATTTATATCGGAAAACAAATACACTGGATATGCACACACGCACACACAGCAGAAGCATGCAGCTGGTTACGGGAGACCCCAGCAAGAGGTCAGGACCAGTGAAAACTCAAAACACCCACCCTCCTGGTGGTGGGCCAGACCTGCATTTTCACTCGTGGATCAGCAATGCTGAGACAAGTAACAGAATTCGGTCTACAGGGTCCGGGAGAGCACATAGCACTCCAGAGCTCCTCCAAAACGGGAATGAATCCAAAAAGGAAAACTCTATAAAAGTCAAACCCACTTTCCTGCCTCTATAAAGCAGTCTCAGAACGGTTTCATCCTCTGCGATTATTTTTAAATTACATTCGAATGTTCCAGAAAATGTAAAGCAAACCTACTATATAGAGTGAAGTATGTTGCAACTGAAAATTCACATGCAGGCGGCCTCATTCTCCCGTGCTGGCGTTCAAGAGGAAGTCGGGATAACTGAATTCCACCCAGGACCCTGGGCCTGCTTCAGGCCGGTCTGTAGTCCCGCTGTCCTGCTCCTCCACGGTACCCACATACTCCGCATTCAGCCGCTCACGGAGAACCAACCCGCTGCCTTACACGTGCTCTGTCACCCACAAATCACCGAGGGGCCCTCCACAACACTACGTACACCAAGCGAGGGCCAGCTGTGGGCCCAGCACAGGGCCAGGTGCCATGAGGTGGAAGGAAAGGAAGTAAGATAAGACACCTGCCTTTAAGGAAGAACTAACACCCGAGAAACGCGGAAGAAAACAATTAGACTCACTGAATGGAGCAGCACTGGATGTGTACTAAGAGTTCTGAGAACAGAGAGGTAAATGTGGGCTTCGGAGAAGAGAGCCGGTTGCAGTCAGCCTTGCTGAGCGCCGGAGGCCACGGTGTGCCCAGGAGACAGGAGCTGAGAGCTGGGGCTGGGGCCGGGATGAGGGAGGTGGGCCTCCAGCGCTGCCACTTCCCCTGCCCTACCTTCCAGGCGCCACACATGTGCAGAGAGCTCCCCCCCCCCCCCACACAGAGAGGCCAGACTCTCCCTGGATGCAGAGCAGTTTCAACTCTATGTCACAGAAGCCTTCACATCTTGGTTGAGTTTAGGAGCCAAGCAGACAGGGGAGGAGGAGAAGGAAGCACCTTCAAATATATCTAGTTCCAGGGACTCTGGTCAAACTACAGAGATTCAGAATGCTGGTCTGGAAGGGCCTCTAATAGCAGAAATGCAAGCAGGGCTCAGGGCTTAGCTTGAAAGAGCTAGGGAAGAAGGAGTGGCGAAGGCAAAAAGAGAGGAAGAAACAGGCCCAATCAAGGACCTTGCAAAGGGAAAAGAAATAGGGCAAGGGCTGGCCAGGGTAGGGAAGGGAGTAAGTGGCATCTAAAGTGACCAGCTGTCCTGGTTTGCCAGGGACAGAGGGGTGTCCCAGGACTCAGGACTTTCAGTATTGAATCTGGGGCAGTCCCAGGCAAACCAGGGCGAGTTGGTCCACCCAGTGGTACCAATACCACTCAGGGATGCTAAGGGGGTGCTGACCCCTTGGTGCTCTCTGCCCCCTCCTCTGTGGATCTGTCCTTACTCATCAGCACCCCCTAGGGCAATGGGAAGGATGAAGATGTCAACGCAGGGAGATGACCACGTGCCCCAGGTTCCTGGCTTCGGTTCTCTCATCTCCACCATGAAGATTTCTGAAGGGCTCCGGTAGAAAATTCTTTATTGTTGTTGAAATTAAAGCTAGAATTACAGCCACTATCCTTTACTCAACTGTTTCTCAGGCACTGAGCTCACCAGCCACCCAGAAGGGGAGGACACAGCACCCTGCCATTAGGGAAGTGCCTTATCTGTACCTGGAAATCAGAAGGAGGAGAGGTGGGCACACCCAGCTCTCGAAACCATCCCCATCCAGTCTCCGTCACCCTCTTCCCTCTCAGAGCTTCAGTTCCCATCTGTGTCTCCCCAGGACAGGGTCCCAAGAGGGTACTGATACATGGCCTCTGCCCACCCATGACATCCATTTACGCAGCAAGAATTTACTGAGCATTTACTATGGGCAGACACCCTTAGGGATTATAAAGAACACAAAGAACAATAAGATACAGTCTCTGCCTTCCAAAAACATATGGTTGGGGGGGGGGTTGGGGAGTGGGGTGGGAAGGTGGGGTATAGAGAAGGCGAGAATCATTTAATTAGTGAACATGTATTTCCTTTGCTGTTAAATGTGCCAAGAACTGTACTGGGGGAATAGAGACAATAACCATCAATTGCATAAACCGCTGTAAGTACAATGAGGATGATGTGGGAGCCCTCAGGAAGAGCATCTATCCCAGGCACTGAACCAAATACCAAATGGTCACCCACTTCACTTTAGCATGGAGGTAAGTGCTATGGAGGATTAAACACACACACACACACACTCTCTCTCTCTCTCTCAGAAAGTGGTAAGGCCAAGCCCTGACCTCAAACAGTTAACCAAATGATCCCAGACATAAAACCCATATATATGAAACAATTAGTGTATCACAGGACACAGGGTGAGGGGTGAACTGTAGAGTGCAGACCTTCAGTACCAGAGAAACAGCTGAAGAAGGTCCAAAAAGCTGCCCAGAGGAAGTGGAAGTAAAATCGAAGATGAAATATTGATGGGGAAGGGTTTTCTAAGCAGGGAGAAGCCAACAGGTATGTCATTTTTCTCAGAAAGGAAAAGCAAATGTATAGTCACTCCTAAAAATGTTTCTAAGGGGCACACCTATTCACAAGTCTTTGGTTTAAGCAAATGAGGACCTTGCCAACAGTAACTTTCACAAACGTAAGTTTCATTAAAATGAAAAGATAGGCATCAAATCTAATTTCAGCTGAACTGAAACATACTTAATTTTGTAACTGCGGGTCCATGTACATACTTGTACGCACGCAGACACACAAACGTGTGCAAACACACACACACACACACTAGCCTTGGCTCCTTTCTGTCTTTCTGTACGTCTATCCTCAAGCCGTCCAAACTCCATCTTTCCATTAGAAGAACCCCATAATTCAGGGAAAGAAAAACTGAATTACCAGGAACAATCTACAAATTAATGACTGAGAATTGACCACATTGGTTTTTGTTATAATGATATTCACGAAGTATGAGCAGAAAGGTCACATTTGGTCTGATGGTACCCCAGTCAGTCAATAATAAGTTAACAACTATTGACTGACTGTCTATTTAATGAAGAGCCCTGTGCTGGTGTTGGGGGAGTGGGAAGGAGGGGCTGGTGAGAGGGATTGGTAGAAAGAAGGCATGATACAGTGAAAAGAAATGGAAGACTCATTACACAAGGAGTCTGGTCCTAGCTCTATCATTGACAAGGCCTTGGGTAAGCTGATCCCATGGTGAACTTCACCTCCTCATCCATGAACAGATCCCACCAACCTCTTAGGTTCATTTGCACTTCAAAGGAGAAAATGTAGGCGTACAATGCTCAGAAAAGCAGAAGGATCTACATAATGCATCATGGAGGCTTGGAGGTACCTCCCTGACTTCACTACCCCATCGACTTTTCCAATAGTCCCCTGAATCTTCCAGGCAGCCAATCTGTCCCATCCCCTCCACATGGTACTGCTACAGGGAAGCATAAGATCCAAATTAAGCCAACCAGGGGCAACGGAACTCAATTCTACACCTTTGGTTGATCCATTAAGGATCTTTCCTCCTACTTGATGAGAACAAGGAAACAGGCTGACCCGGGAACTATGGGCTGCCATTCTGAGGGTGGAAAGGGAGATCATGCCTGGGGAAGAAACCAACATTGAAGGAGAAACACTGGGTCCTGGGCATTGCATTTGCACCCCTGGATAAAGCCTCACCTGATGCCAGTATCTAGTCCTAGATTGAAAGCAGTCTAGGTTGGTTTTCAGTTAATCTGTCACCTAACAAAATGAGAGAAACTATGGCTAATGCAATGTTATAAATGTCTCTAGTTCCTCACCAAATCCCTGTGGCCGCATAAACTACCCAGGGAGCACTTCCTACCAAGTGTCTTCCTGCACAGGGAAGACATGAAAGGGCTCAGTCAAGGGACAAAATGAAGGAAGGCAATCATAAGCAGTAAGACATAAGTGACTAGTGGGCCTGCCAATAATTCATTTGCTTCCTGTCTTCCAAGACCAGTGACGGTGGGCATGGTGGGAGAAGGAACTCTCCATGATAAGCTGAAGGACTGGAGCTTCTGTCTCAGCTCTATTTCTGCAAGCTTCCTCCAGATGTTTACCTATTCTCTTTTATGGTAACCACTGAAAAGCCCAGAGGGACAATACCAGTATCCTACTGATTTATTTTATATCTTAAAAAATTACTCAAGGCCTGCAGTACTGAGCTCATGTTCAAATTAAATTTGCTGGGAATCTAATTTGGGATGAGTAATTTAATTTGGCTACTACAATTAAAAGTGGCGCAGTATTTGTGTTTTAGAGGAAAACCATATTAGATTCATCTAATCTTATTAGGTGAATATCACATTTAGATCACATTATATCTGGAACAGATATATACGGGATTGATTTCTTTCATAAATCACTCAGGAGACCAAAGGGACTAACCTTCTTCCCACTCCCCACACACCCACCCGACACAGGTCAGAACAGGTGATGAATGTCAACGAGGCCTTGTGGAGAACTCCACTGCACAGCCCGGGAGATCACGCATCCAAAACATCGCCTACAACAACCTCTCGAGTTCTGCTGATGAGCACACTGAGGGCTCAAGTGGACAAGTGACTTGCTCAGGGTCACAGTCAATGGCAGAGCGGAGACTCCCACTCAGCTCCCTGACCCCTACTTTGGCTCCTGCCATTCTACCACATGTGTTTTTATTTATTTTATTTTATTTTTTTTAAAGATTTTACTTATTTGAGAGAGAGAGAATGAGAGAGAGCGAGTACATGAGAGGGGGGAGGGTCAGAGGGAGAAGCAGACTCCCCGCCGAGCAGGGAGCCCGATGCGGCACTCGATCCAGGGACTCCAGGATCATGACCTGAGCCGAAGGCAGTCACTTAACCAACTGAGCCACCCAGGCACCCTACCACATGTGTTTTTAATACGATCTAACATGAAAAACAGCCAGAGAGGCCGGCCTCCGAGACCCTACTGAAAACCATGGAGTCCTTCAGATACCATCAACCTGCCCCCTACTGCTCTTAACGATCTTGGGAAGATAAAGAAGGCAATTTCATCATCTCCGTGGGTAAAAAACCCAGTGCCCCAACTCCTCCTTCTCGAGTCCATTTTCTCGATGACTACTTTAAACTCCCTCACTTCAAGATAACTAAAATTTCACAGTGAGAACATTCAAACCATATGATGCATCAGAAAAAAGAATCCGCTTTGCTTTTTAAAAATGTCATTAATCTCAGAAGTATGCTAACTGGGCAGATTCAGTGGATATGGCAGCGCACATCGGGGTTCCAACTGTAGAGTTTAATCTTAAAAAATTAGGTCACAAAGCAAAATCAAGGAAAGGGGAAGCTAGATAAAAATATTTACAACATGACAAGTTAATACATACGGCATAAAAATCTCTTATAAATGATTGAAAAGAAGATGGAACACTTCAAAATAAAAATGGAAAAGGATGCAAAGAGGCAATTCACACACACAGATTACTGATGGCCTCATGAAACAATGCTCAAAAGCACTGTAAGGAAAGCTTACAAATTAAAACAGTGCAGTACCTTGTTTGACAATCGAATTGGCAAAAAGCAAAACAATTCTAATGCCCATGATAGTCAAGAATGCTCCGAAATAAGAATCCTCAGATGCTACTGATAAAAGCATAAATAAGTCCACATTTCTGAAGGGCCATCTGGTAATATGCATCACCAGCCTCAACACGGAGCAAGTTCATTCCCAAGAATTTTCCCCGAGGAAATAATCAGAGGAATACTCAAAGATTTATGAACAAGGACATTTATAGCAGCACTACTCAGAATAATAAAAATCTAGGAAAGCCTAACTGTACCATAACAGAAAAGTGGTTAAATCAATTATGATATATCAAAACAAGGAATAACACGTAGACATTAAAACTCTTGTTTTTGAAAAAGATTCAAACACACAAAAGCTCACAAAATGATGCTAAGGGGGCGCCTGGATGGCTCAGTCAGTTAAGCGTCTGCCTTCAGCTCAGGTCATGATCTCAGGGTCCTGGGATCAAGCCCCAGGTCAGGCTACCTGCTCAGCGGGGAGTCTGCTTCTCCTTCTCCCTCTCCCTCTGCCCTTCCTCTCCTCGTGCTCTCTCTCTCAAATAAACAAAATCTTTAAAAAATGATGCTAAAATTCAAAACTCTTAATAGGATGATTCCATTTTGTAAAGAAAATATGTATCATATACATTATAAATGTAACAAATGGTGGCAGATTCAGCTAAATGTCCAACAAATATTCATGCTCTTTCCAGAGTGTAGGGTTTTCACTGGAAAGCTGTTACCCAGCCATGGACTACATTTCCCAGCATCCCTTCTACTTGGGTGTATCCATGTGACTATTCCCACCAATGGAATATAGGCAGAAGTGACAGGAAGCACTTTCAAGCTGAGGTGGTTAGTAAGTAACATGCCTTCTCGATGCTCTCTTCCTCCAACCGCCAACTAGATGCAGAGGACCCCAAAGCCCCAGAGAATGGAAGGATCATAAGAGGGAAGGATCCTGGTCCACTGAATCACTCACTGGAGGGCTGACCACCAAACAGAAGCACCTATGTTGATTAAGAAATAAACCTCTACTGTGTCAAGTTAAATTTGTGGTTTTAACTGTTTCATCAGCAAGTGTTACTTTAACTAATTTACACATGTAGAAGAATTACTGAAAAGTAAATTACCAAATTTTACCCACTGCACTGTCTGACAGACAAATTATAGGTAAATTTTTTTTTTAAATGTATTCTTGGGGCACCTGGGTGGCTCAGTCAGTTAAGCATCTGCCTTTGGTTCAGGTCATGATCCCAGGTCCTGGGATCGAGCCCCGCATCAGGCTCCTTGCTCAGCGGGAAGCCTGCTTCTCCCTCTCCCTCTGCCTGCCACGCCCCCCCCCCACCCTTGTGTACTCTCTCGCTCTGTCAAATAAAAAATAGAATCTTTAGGGCGCCTGGGTGGCTCAGTTGGTTAAGAGACTGCCTTCGGCTCAGGTCATGATCCTGGAGTCCCTGGATCGAGTCCTGCATCGGGCTGGCTCCCTGCTCGGCAGGGAGTCTGCTTCGTCCTCTGACCCTATCCCCTCTCATGTGTTCTCTCTCTCTCATTCTCTCTCTCAAATAAATAAATAAAATCTTAAAAAAAAAAAAGAATCTTTAAAATAAATAAATTAATTAATAAAATAAAAATAAAAATCTATCCTTTCCACCACAAACATCTTATTTAATAACCAATAAAAATATTAAAATAAAAAAGCAAACTTTAGAGGGCAATGCTATATAATGAAACCCCTCAGTAAAATATTGAGTAAGGTTACAAAATAAAAATGTAGAAAATTACAAAGGCTCAAAGGAAAAAAAAAATCTAGATTTACAACTTTTAAAAATCTACTAAAATAATTCCAGACAAATAACTGTTCAAAAATGACCTAAAGTTAAATGACAAACAACAAACTAAGGAGAAAAACTGCAATTTATACACTATAGGAAATATCAGTGTCCTTTAATATGTGAAGAGCCCTTATGAATCAGGAAGTGGGGGGATAAATACTATAATTGGGGGGGAAGATATAAACACCTAGTCATAAAATAAGAAATACTGATGTACACTTACAGAAAGATTTCCAAGTCACTAATAATTTTAAAAATGCAAATTAAAATAAGATATTCTTTATCCCTCTACCAGATTGACAAACATTTAAAATATTGTAACCATAGCTCCCAGTGTTGCTGAGATTATGATGAAGGGGGTAATCACATATGCTACAGGAGGAAGTTCAAAATGGTATCATATTTCCAACAAGTAGTCTGCCATGAGAGAGAAAAAAGCCATAAAAACTCTTGGATTTTCTAGATATTTCTCAGAAGAAATAAGTACGCAGAATTGTTTGAAAAGGAAAACAAAATGAAACAACTTAGATATCCAGTCCAAAGGACTGGTTAGACCAATAAATTATGGCATGTGTGTGTGTGTGTTTTCACATATTAGAATACACAGCCACAATATTAAGTTATGAGGAAGATCGAAATGTACTAAAGCACAAGAGTGTCCACAATATAAAAAAGCGGGATACAAAATAATATAGATAGTATAATTTCTTGTTTAAAGGTGTGTATGTATAGGAGTATATATTGTAAATGTGCAAGGAGAGTATAGAAGGATTCTTATAAAAATGTTGAGAGTAGTTATTCCAGGGGGTGGGAATGTGGGTGACTTTCATTTCCCTCTTTATACTTTTCTATACTTTATACATTTTCAGCTGTGAATATGTATTACTCTTATTTATATTTTATTATGAAAAATTCTAAACATATATACAAAAGTAGCAAGAATGTATGTATTCACTGCCCAGCTTCAATTATCATACATGGCTGACCTTGTTTCATCTATACTCCACTATGGCCCCTACACCTGGATTATTTTAACATAAACCCTGGATATATCACTCATCCATAAATACCCCCAAAATATGGACTTTTTTATATTTAATATATTTAAACCCTCCACTGAATTATTTTAAAGTAAATATCTGATATTTTATTTGTGCATAAACACTACAGCATGTATCTTTAAAATATAACCATAAGTAACAATGTCATGCCTAAAAATTAATAATTTTGCAATATCAAATATCCAATCAGTGTCCCAATTGTCTCATAAATGCTTTTTCACAGTTGGTTTGTTTAAATCAGGATCCAAACAAGATTTGCTTTGGTATTTGGTTGATATGTCATCTCTCAAGTCTTTTAAAATTTATTACATAGTGCTGCCCCTCCTTTTCCATGTCATTTTATTTGTGAGCTATGTATGGGCATATGTTCCAAGAACTTCCTGACTACATCCTTATGGTGTCTTTTAACATCTTCCTCTATCCCTTGTATTTTCTTTCAACCAAGGTTTAGTTCTAGTGTCTGCTTGACTTCAGGTTCCATTAAATTTTTATAAGACTATCTCAAATCACTGTATTATTTTTATAACCAGACAAAACAGTAAGCAAAAAAATGTTTTAAAGTAACCCAGAGAAATGCCAGCCTTTCTAATTAATCCATTTCAGCAAGGCAGTAAACTCAGTATCCAAGAGATTTTTTCAGAATACAGGCTAGGGCAAGACTTTCTCACACAAGAAAGATGCTCAGTGACTATTCATGGATGCATTTACTTTTCCAAATACATTCCTTTTACATTTCAAGTCCATCTTGGGGCACCTGGGGCTCAGTCACTTATACATCTGCCTTTGGCTCAGGTCATGATCCCAGGGTCCTGGGATCGAGCCCCATGTGGGGCTCCCTGCTCAGCGGAGATCCTGCTTCTCCCTCTCCCTCTGCCCCTCCCCCCACTCTGCATGCGTGCACGTGCTCTCTCTCTCAAATAAATAAAATCCTTAAAATCAATCAATCAATCAATCGATCCTTCTGCCTCAGTGGTGAAGTCTATCACTCTCTGAGCAAAGGCACTCACTCCACTGGAAGCTTAAGTCATCCTATAATTGCAGAAGTCTCTTCAATTTTCCTTTCTTTTTAAAAAAAATGTAACATAAGCACAGACAGGCAATGCCCCAGACATATTGTGGGTTCAGCTCCAGATCATTGCAAGAAAGTGAATGTAGCAATAGTGCTTCAGATGAATTTTTCATTTCTCAGTGCATATAAAAGTTATGTTTATACTATGCTGTAGTCCATTAAATGTTCGATAGCATTATGTCTAAAAAAAATAAAGTACATAACTTAATTTAAATACTTTATTGCTGGGGTGCCTGAGTGGTGCAGTCCGTCAGTTGAGCATCTGACCCTTGGTTTCGGCTTGGGTCATGATCTCAGGGTCATGATCTTGGGGTTGTGAGATGGAACCCCACGTCGGGCTCCTAGCTCAGTATGGAGTCTGATTAAAAGACTCTCTCTCCCTCAGACGATGGACTCTGAAAAACAAACTGAGGGTTCTGGAGGGGAGAGGGGTGGGAGGATGGGTTAGCCTGGTGATGGGTATTAAAGAGGGCATGTTCTGCATGCAGCACTGGGTGTTATGCACAAACAATGAATCATGGAACACTACATCTAAAAGTAATGATGTAATGTATGGGGATTAACGTAACAATAAAAAATTTTTAAAAAAGACTCTCTCTCCCTCTCCCTCTGCCCCTCCCCCCTCAAATAAATAAATAAATCTTTAAAAAAATAAAATAAAATACTTTATTGCTAAAAGAAGCAACCCGTCATCTAAGCTTTCAGTGAATTATCATCATTTTGCTGGAGGAGGGTCCTGCCTCGATGTTGGTGGCTGCTGACTGATCAGGGTGGTGGTGGCTGAGGACTGGGGTGGCTGTGGCAGTTTCTTTCTTTTTTTTTTTTTAAAGATTTTATTTATTTATTTGAAAGAGAGAGAATGAAAGACAGAGAGCATGAGAGGGAGGAGGGTCAGAGGGAGAAGCAGACTCCCTGCCGAGCAGGGAGCCCGATGCGGGACTCGATCCCGGGACTCCAGGATCATGACCTGAGCCGAAGGCAGTCGCTTAACCGACTGAGCCACCCAGGCGCCCGGTGGCAGTTTCTTAAAATAAGAAACAGTGACATTTGCAGCATCATTTGGCTCTTCCTTTCAGAATGATTTCTCTGTAGCATGTGATGCTCTTTGATAGCATTTTACCCACAGTAGAACTTGTTTCAAAACTGGGAGTTAATCCTCTCCCACCCTGCTGCTGCTTTATCAACTACGTTTACATAATATTCTAAATCCTTTGCTGTCAATTCAGCAGCATCTTCACCAGGTGTAGATTCCATCTCAAGCAACCACTTTCTGTGCTCGTCCACAGGAAGCAACTCCTCACCTAGGAAAGTCTGATCATGAGACTGCAGAAATTCAGTCACCTCCTCAGGCTCCAACAGTAACATCGAAGAACACGGACCACAGATCACCATCATAAATATAAACAGTCATGAACGAGTTTGAAGTACTGCGAGAATTACCCAAATGTCACCCGGATACACAAAGTGAGAAAATGCTGTTGGAGAACTGGCACCAACATACCCCCTCAACGCAGGGTTGCCACAAAACTCTGCGAATCGCAATAACCTGAAGGACAGTAAAGCAAGGTATGCCTGTAAATGAAAATTTGGAAATGAAAGAAAATGAAAGACTGAACCACCCATAATTTCACTCCTCTAACACAGTCGCTGTTACCTTTATGCTTTCTTCCCATCTTCATGAGGGATACAGATTTTGTACATAATTGTACTCAGTGAATATGGGTTTTAATACTCCTTTGTTAAATTAACACTAACTACATTAAAAATACTTGTAGCTTTTTTTTTTTTTAAGATTTTATTTACTTATTTGACAGAGAGAGATACAGTGAGAGAGGAAACACAAGCAGGGGGTGTGGGAGAGGGAGAAGCAGGCTTCCCACGGAGCAGGGAGCCCGATGCGGGGCTCGATCCCAGGACCCTGGGACCATGACCTGAGCCGAAGGCAAACGCTTAATAAAACGTAAAATACTTTTGCTTATGTTAAGGTATAAAAGGGGAAGCCTGGGTGGCTTAGTCGGTTAAGTGTCTGCCTTCGGCTCAGGTCATGATCCCAGGGTCCTCCTGGGATCAAGCCCCGCCTTGGGCTCCATGCTCAGCAGGAATTCTGCTTCTCCCTCTCCCTCTGCGCCTCCCCCCACTCATGCTCGCTCTCTTTTTCCCAAATAAATAAAACCTTTAGAAAATAAATTTAAAAATTTAAAAAGAGCAATAATATATATACCTATGTCCCTAGCCCAGCTTGAGAAAGAGAACTTTACCATCCCCTAGATAGCTCCCACGGGCTCCTCCCTCATCCTCTTCTCTCCTCCCCCCACCCCCACTAGCCTGAATTTTTGTCTATGCTTGCTTGTTCTTATAGGGTTTGCCACATGCATGTGGATGTCTAAACACTCTATCACTAGTTTTGTATGTATCTGAACTTTATGTAATTGGGATCAAGTTGCTCTTCTGCAACTTGATTTTTTTTCAATTTTATGTTTTCATTTTAATTCCAGTTAGTTAACATACAGTATTATATTAGTTTCAGGTATACGATATAGTGATTTAACAATCCCATACGTCACCTGTGCTCATCGTGATAAGTGCACTCCTTCATCCCCATCACCTATTTAACTCATCCTCCTAACCACCTCCCCTCTGGTAACCAGGAGTTTGTTCTCTCTAGTTGAGTCTGTTTCTTGATTTCTCATTCAATCTCTCTTTTTCCCTTGGCTCATTTGTGTTTTTCCTTAAATTCCACATATGACTGAAATTATATGGTATTTGTCTTTCTCTGACTGCCTTATCTCACTCAGCATTATACTTTCTAGCTCCATCCATGTCACAAAATAGAAAACCCAGAAGTGAACCCAGAACTATATGGTCAATTACTCTTCAACAAAACAGGAAAGAATATCCAATGGGAAAAAAGACAGTCTCTTCAAGAAAAGGTGTTGGGAAAACTGGACAGCAACATGCAAAAGCAAGAAATTACACCACCTTATTACATTATACACAAAAATAAATTTAAAGTGGATTAAAGACCTAAATGTGAGACCTGAAACCATAAAAATCCCCTAAGAGTACACAGGCAAGTAACCTGTTTGACATCAGCCATAGCAACTTTTTTTCTAAACAGGTCACCTGAGGCAAGAGAAACAAATGCAACTTCCTTTTTTACTTAACAGTTGTGTTCCTGAGATCCTTCTTCTGTTGTCCTAGGCAGCTATGGATCATTCAATTTAACTGTGCAGCTATATAGCTGTATTCCATAGTGAAACCACACCACAATTTATACTGCAATTTCTATACATAAAATTATATTGTAAATATCATGTCACATTACTACATATCTTCAAAATAATTGTTAATTATAGTATAGTATTATGCTGAGAGAAGAGTATTTTACTTTATAGTTACCCAACAGTTGGACATTAATTTTGTGTGTGTGTGTGTGTGTGTCTACTTTGTAAATAATGCATCAGGGAGCATCTTTGTCTAAACAGCTTATTAAGTATAGTGTATTATTTCTTTCACAGAGGGAATGTGGGAAGATGGTCCACGGAAGTGGTATTACTGGATCAAAATGTATGAATAAATAATATGGCTCTTTAATATATTGTATAACTTTCACGATATTGCAGCACCAATAGAATTGGGGATTACCATTAAAAATGTATTCTTTGGCTAATATGTTAAAATAGTATTTTGCTGGCATTTTAATCTACATATCTCTTATTACAAAATTGACCATTTCCCATATATTTGTATGGTACTATATGTAGTCATCTATTCAAGTGTTCCAACAAGGTTTTAATTTTTGTAATTAGTATTTTTTAATTTGTTTGAGCTTGTCACAAAATAAAGATACTAATTCTGTCATGTTACTGCAGATCTTTTCCCAATCTACTGTTACCCCATTGGTTTTTTACATGAAGAAATCTTTGATTTTTTTTTTTTTCTGTAGTGTGACTGACTATTCTTTTCCTGTTCTAGTGGGTTTTTTTTGTTTCTAAGCAATATTCAATTCTATAGATTTCCTATGCCTCTACATTTTGCCCTTAATTGTTTAATCAATATGTAATTCATTTGGTGAAGTCAGAATGATTTTTTCCAAATTGCTAACTATGCATCAAAATTATTTATTGAATAATCTTTCCTTCCCCACTGATTTCTGATGACTTCTTTATGATTTATCAAATTATTTATGCAAGGATCTGCTTCTGAACTGTCCTGGTTCACTTACCTACCTCCTCCTCTTACGCCGGCATCACAGTGTTTTAATTACAAAGACTTCATTATGCATTTTAATATCTGGTAGTGCTATCTACTGTAGTATCCAATAGATCTAACTCCCTTCTCCTGTAGCCATTTCCGGAGTTCCCCTGAGGTTCTCATCTACTTATTTTTCCATATAGACTGAAAACCATCTTGTGAAATTTTAAAAATCCTGATGGGACTTTGAGAAGAATGGCATTACACTCATGAACTGATTTCAGAAGTATCCAAAGCCTTAGCTGTTTGTTTTTTTCTTAAGATTTTACTTATTTATTTATTTTAGAGAGCGAGAGCATGTGAGAGAGAAGCGGGGGTAGGTAGGGGCAGTGGGAGAGGGAGACAGAGAATCTCAAGCAGACGCCACACTGAGCGTGGAGCCTGACACAGGGCTTGATCTCAAGACCATGAGATCATGACCGGAGCCAAAATCAAGAATCGGATGCTTAACCTACTGAGCCATCCAGGTGCCCCTCCAAATCCTTCGTTTTTATCTCCCCGTCTAGAAGTAATCTCTTTAAGCCTTCTTGATCTACAACTAAGCAATCTGTAATGATAATTTTATCTTTTTCTTTACAGTATTTAGTCTCTAAAGTTACTACTTTCATAACTTTCTACGTTTGCTTTTTTTGTTTCGATCTTAGCCATATCCCATAATGCCTTTATTGGGGCCCCCCAAAAGTATAAAGACAGTAAGCTGTATGAACTCAATCTTCCTTATCATATGAAGGAATGGTCATTTTATATACTTGTTTTTAAGCGGTTTGTAAAACTTAGAAGTTGAATTGACTGAAATGTTCTTCTGGAATTAATGAGATTATTGCATATTTTTACTTAAATAATTTATGTGAATCAAATGAAAATCTATATATATGAAGCCATTCCTGCATTCCATAACCTACTTGGGTATGGTGGAACATTCACATACCCTATTGTTGAAATCTACTCACTAGAATTTTATCTAAAATTGTTACATTCCTGAGAGAGACTGGTATACAGCTTCCCTCTGGGGGCTTGCCAGATTTGTTATCAGGGTCATGTTCGCTTAAAAAAAAGAATCTGGAAGTTTTCCATCTTTTTTCTAAATCCTGGAACGGTTTGTATAACACAGAAATTACCTGTTCCTTGAAAGTTTAAAAGAACTTTCAAAGGCCTTTTTATATTTTAAAATATTCCACCTTGGGCACCTGGGTGGCTCAGTCGGTTAAGCGGCTGCCTTCGGCTCAGGTCATGATCCCAGGGTCCTGGGATCGAGTCCCGCATCGGGCTCCCCCTGCTCTGCGGGGAGCCTGCTTCTCCCTCTGCCTCTGCCTGCCACTCACCCTGCTTGTGCTCTCTCTCTCTGTCAAATAAATAAATAAAATCTTAAAAAAAAAATATTCCACCTGGCACAGGTTTCTGTGTGTGTGTCCGTGTGGATATTACCATATTTGTATACATTTCAAATGACAGTAAGATATTGATCTCTAATGGAACAGGGAACAGTTTTAGGATAATTTACTGCCTTCCTTTCCCCATGAAAAAGAAGTAAATGCCCAAGAGGATAAAGTGCTAAGAAATAACCCATTTTCCCAGGCTTTCATTCTAAGAACCTCCTTTTTAGAGTCCCAGAAGGGAGGTTATAGATGGTGGTCAGGGAATACTGAATGCTGACCCATCCACACTTAATGCTGACCAAGTCTGGCATCCACAACTTTACCACTGACATTTGGACTTAGGAAATCCAAGATCTGAAAAGAAA
The DNA here is from genome assembly GCF_029215605.1 of Mirounga angustirostris. Lineage (NCBI taxonomy): Eukaryota > Metazoa > Chordata > Mammalia > Carnivora > Phocidae > Mirounga > Mirounga angustirostris. The sequence continues at coordinate 38,502,572 of NW_026991716.1, forward strand.
AGGAGATCACTAGTCTACCTAGGTCACCTTGAATTCTGTGGTAAAGGTCTTCCAATTTTGTAATCCACCAAGCCACCTGCAGGACACTGTACCTATTCCAAAGCAATAATTCTAAGGCTTTCTCTACTTACTGCAGGGCTCCTGGACCAATGACCCTGCAAGCACTTCAAGGGAGTCACAAATAAAGATTCCGAATTAATATGCACAGAAACTTTGTGTCCGTTCGTACCCCCCCCAACCCAAATTCGTATGTTGAAATCCTAGCCCCCAATCTGATAGTAGTAGTAGGAGGTGGGGCCTCTGGGAATCAACTTGGTTAAGGTGAGTCACAAGGGTGGAGCCCCCCTGATGGGATTAGTGTCCTTAGAAGAAGAAGAGTCTCCAGAGCTTCCTCTTTTCACAAGGGCACAAAGAAGAGGTCAAGTGAGCACACAGCAAGATGGCGGCCACCTACAAGCCAACATTAAGAGGTCTCAGAATGAAACCTGCCTTGCCAACACCTTGATCTTAGACTTCCCAGCCTTCAGAACTGTTAGAAATAAATTTCTATTTTAAGCCACCCAGTCTGTCGTATTTTGTTATGGCAGCCCAAGCTGACTAAAGCAAGAGGGTTGGGGTAATGTCTGTCCAAAAGAACACTCAGCTACAGCTATACACACTGAAGAGCCTGCCGTAGAGAGAGAGACACCCGAACAGAAACAAGCGGTAAGGAGTCTGAACAAAGGTGGAGTGTCTACTAAAACAGGCGAGGACTGTGCTGTAGGAGCACATGTGAGAATATAAACAGGACTCAAACAGTGACACGGTGCCCAAGAATGAGGCTGTGAACAGGGCAGGAACTGCATATGTGGTATGTTGCAGAACGGTCTGCTTTTTCTTGAGAAAGACACATCTTAGTTCATGTCCTTGTTCACAGAGGATCCATGAAATGTTAGAGGCCAATGACACTTTAGGATTAGGTTACCTTTTGTGAGTCGGGGTGATGAGCATTCAAATAGCCTGGCAGGAAGGCATGGACCTCAAAACCCTCTCTGGCACTACGGTGATTCTGTAATTCCATTCAGGATTTCACACAAGCACGCAAGCAGTTTTCTTCTCCCCCTCAACAATGACAGAGAAGTTGCTTTCACACCAGTCATGGCCTCACACAGAAGCTTAATCCCTGGCTGGAAGGCAAAACATGTTTGTGGCAAAGCCAAGCAAGCATGGGAAGTGAAGCAGAGTGAGGAATGTTTTATTACTGTTTTGGATGCCAGGGGTGGTTGGGTGTATGTTTGGGGTTTTTTAATGACTCCAAAAGACATCTTAAAAAGTCATACTCTGTTCGCAGCTCCAAGATGCAATTGTTACTACAAGTACTAACGCTTACCAGCGACTGACTGATGCACACACTGATTTTCTCACAAGCACCCTTTCCTTTCTGGGGCTTTTGACCAAATTAAGTTCTCTCTTTCTCTCGAGTGTGTGTGTGCTTTCCCACACATAGAGGCATATACCACACAAGGAAAGGCCAAATCCAACTAAACATCATTTTTAGGGTCAAACTGTGGAAAAAGAAAAACTCTTGATACACCTTTTAATCGGAACAACTTAGGTACTGCAAGATTTTCTTTCTACTGGCAGAAAATTATACTAACAATTCTAAGTTAATGACTTGAGAGTAAACAGTTCCTTCTTTGTAAAATGAACTGGATTCATCAAGACTTGTGTTCAAGTGAATTTCTCCTCCTTTAAGTCAAAAAAAAGACATGACTTAAGAGAACTCCTAGGCTCTAAGAGAATCTTCAAAAAAGTAGGATTTCCCCCCTACACTGCACATTAAGTAAATACCTCCCCATCTCCCCAGTGCTTGCTACCCACAGATTGCAGCACAGGGCCCAAATAGGATGTAGTTTTTATAGGTGATATCAGAAAAAAAAAATGTTCCTTTCTTGTATGATAATTGTGGTAATGTTAGATATTTCAAAACATCCTTCCACTAAGGATGGCAAAATAAGAAGTTGGTAGCCCTAGGCCAATCCCTCCCAATTTTTTTGACAGTTTCTTCATCCAAGTGATCTATGTATGAGAACCACTTGTCTGAAACAAGGAATTTAGGGTCAATCATCTAGTTATTACTAGTTCTCATCTAGTTACCACAATGGTGACCATCCTCAGGGCCAACAAACAACCTATAGAAAATTTAAGACTAATTGTAGTCAATATGCAGGGGAGAGAGTATGAAAACTTTTAGGCTCTATAAACTTGCGGTCTATAAGTTCCTGGTTGTTCTGCAAGTTTTTCCTCTATCTGCAGGCCCCTCATTGCACCCTACCCACCCCTCATTACCAAGTTATCTCCTCCTGGTTTTGAAACACAGGTGCTTTTAAAGCTTGAGGGTACCATTAATCTGGGAACCCCCAAATCAAGACACTTCACCCTGCTGAGATTCTGAGAAGTCGGCCTTATGGTACCAAAGGCTTTATAGAACAATTCACGGCATTTTGTCAGTTAAAATTAAACTGAAACAAAAGCCCAAGACTAGCTTCTTGCTACTGCAGCGTCTCACCCGATCCAAGTGATCCTAAAATCCATCCACCCAGAAAAGCCCAATGGCATGGCTGGTTTGGGAAGTCAAAGCTGAGGAGGGTCACTTGCTCTCTCCAGAGACTCCAAACTGAGAACAAAGGCAAGAAACTCAGCTGGGATACGTCATTAACAGGCCTTCAACTATTTATAAAACTTTTCAATGAAGAATATGTTAATAAGTGACTGTAAAATGAAAATCCCCTTTTTTCCCAGGGATTCTATCTACCTTTAACTTAACTGTATGCTACCTAAAATTTTCTTTTATTAGATTTCCCCCAAAATGAATTCTAAAATAAGTACCATTCCAGAAGAAAAAAAAAATCCATAAACACTAACTTTTTTAATACCTTGATTTACCTCATCTCTAACTAAACTGTTCAGTGACAAATAATATATTTGTTGTGAAGAGTTAATTTCCTAGATTATATGTGCACATAAACACATAAAGTGACAATATTTTGAGATACAGGATGCTAATAAAGGTAACATTTATTGGGCCAGCTACTGGGGCACTGGACACTTTACTTGGATTACCTCAGTTAATCCTCACAACAAACCTATAAAGTAAGTACTATTCTTACTCCCATTCTATAGATAAGGTTTAAATGAGGAGATTCATTAATGTAATTTAATCCCCACTAACCCAGAATTTGAGTTCAGTGTTTACTCTGGCTATAAAAAGGTTGAATAAGCATATGAGAAATTAAGCAGAATTGCAGAAAGCATGGTTAACCTACTAGAAGAACCTGTGTTTTCAGACATACTGAAAAGCAGATGCTAATTGCAAGCCTTCCAGCAGGAACTGTTTGGGAAGGTTCTGTCTGAAATTATGCTACCGTAGTTAAGATTCAGACTTTCACTAGTTAAAAGCAGGTTTCCTCTCACTGTTACTTCCAAATTAGGAAGTTTCTATAGATGACACAGTATAGTGGATGTCAGGTACCCATTTCCCTTCTCCCCCAGCAATACTCAGTTCTGTCCCCTCCTCCTCTTCTCCCAGCCCTGGTGCTTTAGGGAAAGCTTATGCACTCCCCCAGGTGAGGGACAGACCAATCAGAAAAACCTCCCGCCCCTGCCAATCAATAGACAGCTTTCACCTGACTACTGGGATTGGCTGAGGAATGAGCACGTGGCTTAACTCCGGCCAATGAAATGCCAGGGTTGGCTTGCAGGGGATGGAATTCTGGGAAAGATACTTTCTCAGTCTTTTAAGGAGTTACTGGCAGGGATACTTCTTTCCTTCTGGCCAGAGGGATGCAACTATGAGCCGAGGAACTTCCGCAGCCATTCTGCCTCCCTGAGGATGAACTGACATCATGGAAGAGTGACAGAGAGATGGAAAGAAACTGGATGGTTGATGTCATGTTGAGCTATTTCACACCCACAATGCAGTCCATCCCATCCCTGAACTTTGCAGGTACACGAGTCCATTAATTAATTCCCTGTGCTGTGGGAGCCCCTTTGGTTTGGTTTTATGATGGTCACAACCCCAGAGGATCCAAACTGATAAATGAGAAAAAAAAGCACTAATTGACAGCTTTCTCCCCATGTGCTTGGATTTTACTTGACACTGTTTCTAAAATGTTTGAAGTGGTTTTGTGTTGGTTTTTTCCTTAAAATGTAACAGGTTTTCAAGAAACACTTTCAAGAATTCATGAGTGGCTTTGGGCAAGTCACCTGACTTTCCTGGGTCTTCCCAACTGTAAAAAGGATGAAGTTTGACTAGAGGAATTTTGTTGCTCCTCCCAGCCCTTACAGCCAACAGTTCTATGTGGCTGACCTTATAATGCAAAGTTTCACTTACTCCACCAAACAAAAACCCCTCTTTGGATAGAAACATCCTTTGTGATATAATTCAAGTAATCTGCATCTCTTGCTTGGTCAGCTATTTCCAATTTGCACCCCTATATCCCCCCTTCTGCAATCAGCTCTGTGCCCCCCAAGGGTCTGATCTCTGTGGACAGCATCAGTATGGCTCCTTGCCTTCTAGCTTCTGGCTGAGTGTGCCTAATGGGAGGCACCATCAGGAGATGGGAGAAAGGACAAGGGAGTTCGGTGAGGATATTTATTCTCTTGGCTCTTTCCCAGCTGTGTTGCTGAAGGTTGACTGCATCCTTCCACCAGAGAGAACCTTTCCATGGAGCTTCTCTCTCCAGTTCTAATAACCAATCCTTCCCTCTTTCTTTCAGGACTAGGCATGGTAACAGCTCCCCGATACCACTAGCCCCGGGATCCTTCCACATCCTGTGATGGGTTCTCTTAACCCTGCCTACACCACTATAAACAGTCCCTTCAGGGCAGTCTTTTGGATGACTCCATTTGAATACACCATCTGTTTCTTACTGGAAACCCAAGACATGGTAGCTTAAAAATTAAATCTAAATCAAGCACAACAAAAAAGAAAACAGAAGCAATCAACTTTGAGTCTCACATAAGAGAGATGAAAAGTGTGGCCCTTGCCAAGAAAAATAACCTGCACATACCAAGAGAATCAAATTAGACACCCACCACCCTCCTTTCCCCACTGTCACTGAGAATTGTGGAAAACAGCCATCCCTTGCTATACCAGGGTTTAAACATTAAAAAAAAAAAAAGTCTGTGTATACACAAACTTACTGACGCTTCAGACAACTTCTGAGAGGGCCTGGAAGGGGAAATCCCAGCTATGTGCCCATTTTCTAGAGGGACAAACTGCTGAGCATGGAAGAGAACGCAGGGCTAGAGCTGATTTAAAACAAACAAACAAACAAAAAGACCACTAGAAATGTCCCAGGGCCAGTTCAAAGGCTCCTTGGTCCAATAATCTGCCTCTTACAGACTCTGGGGGGTTTCTCAGAGCAGCCTTCTGTACTACAATTCTGCCGAGAGGTCTAATCCCCCCTGAACACATCTAGAGCTACCATCCATGAATGTCCTTTGGCTCCCTCATATTCACAACTCTGCAAAGTCAAGAGATACAAGGCACAATGCCCTCAGCCCCATTCCGAGTGATGCTGAATGTCAGTATGTGAATCCACTACCACTGACCATTTCCCAAAGAAACTTTCCCAGCAAGTTATGATATCCAGGCCCACAGCAGCCTTCCTCCCCTTCTCGGGGCATTTTCCATTCCCCAGATATCCAAGGAATGCTTTCAAGGATCCCTTCATCACAAAACATTACACAGCAGCTACCTGTTTCAGGATTAAGAGGCTTAATTGTTCAGGGTCGTCCTGCTTCCATGTCTTCCTCCTTCAGCATCCGAGAGAGCCAGGGCCTGTAGGAGTGACCCAAAAAGCACATTCAGGATATTTGGCTTCAACATGGGAAAGATCCTATCGATCAGGAGAGAACGGAGAAGCAGCCAAGGATGGAGCCCTGAAGAATCCAACAGCAGATGGACCGGCCCAGGAGGAGGCCCCTGAAAGGCTGCTGAGGAAGGTGCCCGAGGGAGAAGAGAACGTAGGAGAGAAAGTCACCCAGTGCCATTCTAGGTCCTCAGGCCTGAAACCCAGGAGTCACCGTGACTCCATATTGCCACACCCAATGGACACTTCACTCCTTATCTTTCTGGACTCTGCTACTTTTGACATTGGACAACTTCCTCTTTTTGCACCTCTGATTTCTCTTGGCTTCTTTCATTCCACAAATAAATCTCTCAGAAACTATTTCTTGAGCACCTACTATGTTCCAGGCCCTGGGACATTACCATAATACCATGCCCCTTATTTGTAGGGAGTTTGTAGACCAGTGTGAGGGAAGAAGATAAAAAATCTAAACAAATGTCAGGTGCTGATAAATGCTACAAAGAACAGTACAATGGGGAAGGGGAATAAGAAGGGTGCTGGGGTTGTGGGGGAGGGTCTCACTGAGAAAGTGACATTGTCACTGGAACCTGAAGAAGGTAAAGGATGCCCGAGGAGAAGAGTGTTCCGGGCAGAGGGAAGAGCAAATGCAGAGGTCCTGAGGGAGGAGCTTGCTTGGGATGATGTTTGAGGAAGCCATTCTAGCTAGAGGAAATTGGAGAAGGGCAGAGTAGAAGAAAAGGTCAAGGAAGAGGCTGGGCCAGGTCATGTGGACCCCGAAGGTCATTTCAAGGACTTTGTCTTTTATTTTGAGAGAGATGAAACACTATACGAGTCTTTTGAGCAGAAGAGTGATTTTTAAATGATCACTGAGGCTGTTGTGGGGAGCATGGTGTATTAGTCAGCTCGGGCTGCCATAACAAAGTACCACAAACTGGGTGGCTTAAATAGAAGAAGCGTATTTTCTCAGTTCTGGAGGCCAGGAGTCCCAAGATCAAGGTGTCCACAGGGCCTCCCTCCCTCTGAAGGCGCTAGAGAAGGATCTGTTCCTGGCCCCCCTCCCAGCTTCTGGTAGCTCCTGGGCTTGCGGCAGCGGAACTCCAGTCTTCACACAGGGGAGTACTCCCTGTGTGAGTGCGGGCTTCCTAATTTCCCCTTATTATAAGGACGCCAGTCATACTGGTTAGAGACCCACCCTACTCCAGGATGACCTCATCTCAACAGCTAATTACATCCACAATGACCCTTATTTCCAAGTAAGGTCATATTCTGAGATACTGGGGGTTAGGACTTCAACAAAGGAATTTGGGGGAGATGCAGTCCAACTCATAACACAATTCAGTCCCCATAATAGGTGGATTCTAGAAAGGCAAGCAAGGGTGGAAGTAGGGAGACCAGTTAGGAAGTCATTGCAATAATCCAAGGAGAGAAGCTGCTGGCTTGGACCAAAGTGGTGGCAGTGGAGGTAAATGAGAAGGGGTGAGTCTGGATGTATTTTGAAGAAGCCGCTGACATCATTTGCTGGTTGGTAGACTGGATGTGGAGTGTGAGGGAAAGAGGGGAGTCACGGTGACTCCTGGGTTTCAGGCCTGAGGAACTAGAATGGCACTGGGTGACTTGACAGGAGGCAGTTCCTGTGGAAGGCGGGAGCCCTCTGCAGCAAATCCAACTAGGTCCCTTCCCTGGGCCCAGCACACCTCCCACAGGCAGAAAGCAGCCCGAGTGGGCTGGGTCAACTAAGGAGCAAAACCTGAGGGCAGATTCTTTCCAGACACCTGTCTCTAAGGGGAGGAGAAAAGGGAATGAGAACTAGAGAGGGTGAAGGTTTGGGGTTTGGTTTCAGCCAGCTGAAACCCCAGCCAGGGGGTGAGGTCCCAGGAGCTACAGGAGATGGGGAGGACTCATGTACAGGAAGAAGGTTCTCTCTGGCCAGGAGGAGGGATGCGTCCATCTCTGAGTGGAAGGAAATCAGGTTGGGATGAGCCACAATGTCAGTACCCACAAGGGAGCGGAGGCAGGAACCTGAGTGGGCTCAAAGCTGAGCTGTTTGGAATTTGTCAATGAATAAATGAAGCCAGGTTGTCTCCTGAGTGAAGAAGGGCAGACAGGAGCTCGACAGGGGGCGCGGTGTGGAACATTCCACTAAGGGGAATCATGCAGGTGCTGGGGCAGCCCTAAAACCGGGAGCCTCTTAAATCAGTGTCTCACCTGAGGGCGTGGTGGCCAGTGGGGACCAGGGCTGCAGAGAGAGCTGGCTGCTGGCCAGCAGCACTGAGGGCCCAGCTGAACCCAGAAGCCGTGGTTTCACGGACACACAATCTGCTGTGGGGGTTCTGGACAGGCCCTCAGCAGCCTGGAATAGGAGAGTCTTCCCTACACTGAATCCGGAGGCCCCAACAGGCTCCGTCCACTTCTGTCAAGGCTGCATCACTGTCCCAGGCTCTGGGCCCCTGGAAAGCCCTCTGAACACTCCCCTGACGCCCCACAGGTCACAAATTGGGCCTCGTCCCCCACAGGACGACTCAGACTCCACTGAGCACCGGCCACAACGTGTGTGCTGGCCACCACACAAGCCAAATCCTCACACGACCATCCTGTGAAGTGTTATTAGCTTCCACATACAGACGATGAAATGGAGATTCAAGAAATTAAGTAACCTGCTCAAGGTCACATGGGCAGCAAGGGGCAGAGCTGGGGCTTGAAACCTTTCATTTCTCGGTCTTCCTTTCTATATTCATGTCAACCACCCCAGTCCAAGCCTTCAAAGTTTCCCTCCTAAAATTCAACAGGATAGATGTGTTCTTACTCGCCTCCCGGCATTCCCCGTTTCCAGGGCAGCCAGCCAGGTGAGCCTTCCTACAGCACCGTTTTTACCTAGCCCCATCCTGTTCAGTTGGCTTTGACAGCTCCCGAGGCGGGAAAATTTCCAATTCCACAGCCATTCCTTGGGATCCTTCACGAACACTTCTTCAATCTTGTTTCCCACAGGCACCCTCTGCTCCACCCTATCCGGTACGCCCCTCCCTTTTCCAGGCCCCTCAGGCCCCAGGGCCCCACACCTTCCTCCCCCTGCAGCCCTGCCCCTCTCACCCCTGGCTCTTGGCCCTCTCCTGCAGCCCACTGAGTGGCACCACCCCAGCTTCTTAGCCCTCCCCGCTGTTCTGAGCCCACTGCATTTCCCTTCCCTGTAGACTGCAAACCCTTTGAGGGTGAGTGATATTTGTGTTGAAAATGCTTGGAATTATCCATTGCTCAACATAAGGTCTCTTAACTGGTAAACATTGCTTGATCTACAGAACAATGCTGATGAAGCGCAGACGTTACAGCTGTAGAAGTTTTTCAGAAAATAGAAGAGAACTGGAATGGGCAAAAGAAGGGACACAGGGCTGTCTTGAAGTTTCTGGAAGTGTACTCATTGTTCCTTTGCAGGAGCACCCGGAGTGTGGCATCCTGTAAGAGCTATCCCAGTGAGAAGGAGAGCACTAGATTTAGCTCCCCCTCCTCTTCCTGCTCCCACATATCCAAGGTCTTGGCATCCTTCCTTAGCTACCTCTTCACATGCTTTCATAGACATAGAAAGATATCATCTCTTCTTCCCTCTTCAAGGGAAGAGCTTGAGATGTGAGAAATCCAGCTCAGTGGGGCTTGTGGTGACCAGAGGAATGGTCAGCGCCAGGTGGCCGGAAAGAGGAAAAAGGATCCTCCATTTCTGGGGAATTGGGAGTTGGCCCTAACCCATTTCAGTCATCAGCCACAGACCACACAATAATTCTGGGCTTCGTGGGGTCCCAGGGAGAGGATGAATGGGAAAGATCAAAGTCAGCAAAACACTCAAGGGCCATCAAATCACACCCCGTACGGAGGGAATGGGCAGCCCCTGAATAACAAGATCTGGGAGAAAACTACAGGGGTCAAGGTGATGCTGTCTGCCAAGAGTTCCAATAAGAAATCAAGATCTCCTCAAACTGGTGGAACCAAAGGCTCAGGGGGTTCCTCATGACATAGTTGAAATAAGGAGCTCTGGAGTCAGGCCTGGGGTCCAATCCTGACTTTGTCACCCAGGGGCTGGCCAATCTTAGGCTGGTCACTTAACCTTTCTGAGCCTGGGTCCGCATGAGCTGCTCTGAGGCCTAAATACAACACACATATAAAAACATCTAGCACAGTGCCTGGCTTTATATAAGGGGCCTAGTAAATGTTGCCCCCCTCCCTCCTCCCAGCCTTCAAACCTCACAGCTCTCACCCCTGGATAATGAGAACAAGAACAGAAGCTACCGGGCACTTCCCAGAGAGAAGGTCTGCAAAGAAAGATGGCAACCGTCAGCAAAAGGAAGGAGAACAAAGGGGCCACCCCACAGCCTCTAAGAGAGAAGCGCCGGACCTCTGTGAACGCCCGGGTTTCAAAACACAACAAAGCTTCGAGCCTCAGACCATACCCAAACAGGAAGTTTGTGACAAACTTAGAAAACATGCAGGCACGGCTGAAAGAGGTTGCACAGCTCTCAGCAAAGATGAAAACCAGCACCTTGAGGGGGTCCGTGTGGCATAAAGGAGCGCGTCCGCTCGGCCTTCCCAATGCACAAAACTCTTCCTGGGCATCAGGGAGCACCCTGCCTTGTGTTCCTCCTCACCTCAAGCACGTGGCCCAAAGCCCACAGAGCTGCTCTGGTTTTCCAAAGCCGGGGTCTGGCAACTGCTCCCCACTCTCTGCCCTTGCCCTATGTCCGCAGGCAGTGAGGACAGCGGACACCCTGAACAGCCATGGCCGGGGGTGGGGGGCAGGGGACTTAGGTGTGTGGGGTCGCTTCTCAGCCGGGAGAAGTGAGCACAGAAAGAGGAAGTGATGTGTGGAGGTGCCCGGCCAGTGGATGTTTCATCAGCACCCCCACCCCCCCGCACTTCACCGTGGGGTCATCAGGCTGCCATTTTCCCGCTCTGAAATGCTGCCTGGCACTAACATTTGCCTTTGCACCGTTCACACTGGCGTGCGCACCATCGCCTCAATTCATGTGTCTGTAAGTGCAGGCAAAGAGGGACTCGCCTAACCTCCCCCATTTATGTCCCACGTCCCCACCTACAGTGAAAACCAGGAGGTCTCTTCCCCGGAGTTCACCATCACCCAGCACCTGTGGGTGGAGCCCTGATACCAGACCACATGCTTGGTGAGTGTACGCCCCACAAGACTCCATTTCGACTACCTCACCGCCTACCAGGACACACCCTCAGCAAACAGGTCCCCGCTTCCAGCCCTCCCGGGTGGAAGGCCCAAGCATAAACTCGGTCCCCTGATGATCAGCCTCACTGCCCACCCCCTCCTTGGCACCTCCGACAGTGGTTTCCCCACCTCCCCAAGTTAGGTTCCTTTAAAAAAAAAAAAATGACTCATTTAGGAAGAGACAAAACCAGAAACTTCAATGGTAAAGATAAAACAGCACCAAGTCCCTTTCAACATCCCCTACTCCATGCAGAAATTAGATCTGATAAAGACTCCCCAGACTGGACCTCTTAATTCGGAACTTACGTACATACAATTCTAGTGAAAACATTTCCAGTAATGTCTCCTCTCTGAACTTTTCAGGGTCGTCTTCTTCTTCTTTTTTTTTTTTTTAAGATTTATTTATTCACTTTAGAGAGAGTGGGCAGGGGCAGAGGGGAAGGGAGAGAGAAACTTTAGTGGACTCCTTGCTGAGCCCAACACAGGGCTTGATCTCACGACCCTGAGATTGTGACATGAGCTGAAACCAAGAATCAGACGCTTGACCGACTGCGCCCCCCAGGCGCCCCCAGGGTCTTCTTTATAAATGGAAGTGGACTCAGGCCTCTAGTCAATAGCTTTTTCAAAATGAGAGAATGAGAAAGTAAAGTCCATGCTCTCAACTCCTGGCACAAAAATTAATTGATGGTTCACTTATGTTTATGATTCCAACTCACTGGGCGAAGGACGCTGGCATTGTATCACTGGTCTACTGAGAATCATGGGGAGTCTTCCTTAGAAAGTAAAACTTCTTGGTAGGTAACAAGTTTATATAACATTGCTGCACAGTGTTTGAAAGGAATAAAATTATATAATACCATACACAGAACTGTAACATTTTGGGGCTAAAATGAGCAAATAGGAGAATCCTAACCCAGGGGTTCTCAACATTGGCTGCATTAAAAAAATTCCTAGGCCCCACCCCCAAAGATTCAGACACCTTCGGGCTGGAATGGGGCTCTGGGATTGGGTATTTTTGAAGTTCCCTAGTGATTTTAATGTGCATCCAGGATTGAGAACCACTGATCCGCTGCAGATAAGAAAACCGAGATCTAAACAAATTAAGGTACAGTCCAAGGCTGCATAGCCAGAGACAAAACCAGAACCAAATGTGACATTGACAACTCCCCATCCAGTTCTACAGTCTCGCTCAGATTCTTAGTATTCAAAGATTTGTCTGAAACTTTTTTTTTTTTTTTTTTTTTTTTTTAGTTTGGGGGACTAACACAGAGTTACCAACTTTTTGTTTTGTCAAGCAAGGGTATTTTTATAAATATCTACCAATTACTGTCACTGCTTCCTGACAGGTCTCTTGCTCATTTGCATCCCTGCCACCCTCCCTACTCCAATCCCCGCCCAGGAGGTAAGATTTGATAGTATCTGGCCCTGGCCTGCAGTCTCCCTCACCTCCACTCACCCTGCTCCTCCCCGACATCCATGTGACAAACCCAAACAAAAGCCAGGCCTCAAAAATTTGCCTTCTCCTCCTTTCCCCAGCTCCGCAATATCTATTTCTGAAAGCCACTTCACTAACTACAAACTACTTCTCAGTCCCTCCAAACCCACCCTTCACCTTCCTCCTGACACGTGACAGCTAATATTTGCACAAGTTACAACAACCAATATTTCCAGTTTGTCATTTCATGCATCTTATCCCTTCCACATTTTTCCCTAATCAAGGATATACTGGAAACTTTTAAAGAGGACTACCTCTGAGGAATAGAATTAGGGGTGAGGAGAGGGGGGCAAGGGGAGTTCTCTTTATCCCCTTTAGTTTTAATTTGGGGCAAGCATTTGTTTTTTTTAAAGGGACAAATCTCTCTCTCACACACACACACACACAGACACCAGGTTACAAAATACATCTACAAATACCATCTAAGTGGTTTGCTTCCACTCTAAGTACAGAAAATCGCCTGGGGAGTCTCCCTACCCAAGTTCTAAATGGAAATGTCTGGGTGGCTGGATGATGGGTGACATTAATTTCAGTTCCCTTTCTTCTTTGCTTATCTTTATTATGTTTTATTTATGTAACGAAGGAATAATGAAAGTTTAAAACCCGAACCTAAGCATTATCTGATCTCTGAAACCTACACAGCATTGAGAAGCAAGGCGTCAGAGCAGGTCCCAGTCTGGTACGTAGAAAATCTCCTTTTTGTAAAATGAAAGCTGTCTCTCTCCAGGACTGAGCCTACCACTGTAACTGACCCCGAGCCACACCCAGGCCCTGCCGGTCCCCAAGAAGAGATGCAGAAGAGGTGCCTTAGGCCAGCTGTAGAGCTTCTTCCGGGACCCGTGTGGACTCCTCAGCTTCATCTCCCCCTTCTCCCTGAATTTCAGCCCCATGGATCAGTTGTCTCACCTGAGTGTCTCCTCTGGCCCCTGCTTCTAAGCTTCCACCTAGGTTGTGTCACCCACCCCTACTGGTTTCCTTCCTGAGTCTCTGCCAAGGCAAGCAGCCACGCCCACTCCCAAGGAACAATCAAAATCATAACTTATAGATCAGAAGCCCAGAAACTCCTAAGATGGAGTGTAAACTATGGAATTCTCCACAGTCCCCAATGCTCCCTACTGTCTAACAAGTCCATGAAGAGGGGTGAGAGTATCTTCCAGGCAGAAAGAACCAGGAGCTCAAAGGCCAGGAGGTCAGCGGAGGTGTGGTGTGTTCAGAGAAGGAAGGGGCATTTGGTGATGTCTGGAGCACCTCCTAGCATGTCCAAGACCCAGCAGAGAGAAAAATCCAAAGAAACTAAACACCAAAATGTATAAGAGCTAGCAAAGAGAGGCCCAACCAAAGGGTTTTCATCCTTCCAACTGCTTGCCCACAATTCACTCTACCCTTCCAATGTCTAGTTGGGTCTAGGCCAACAGGAGTGGGTGGAGAAATAGGAATAGAGAAAAAAGAAATGAGATTAAGCAACACCATACAGAGGAAAACTGAGGTCCTCCCAGTGCAACATCAAATCTTCCTAAGTGGCTCTGGGTGACTCTTGAGGTGTGTGGGGGACATGGTGCTTAAGCCTCTCCTGAGGTCAGCCCCAAAGACGAAGGATGTTTGCCAATTATTCAAACTTCTGGGACCTTCAAGAGACATTTTTTAAGAACTCTGAAACTTCAAAACTGCTGAAACACAGACTAGCCACAGACCTAGATGCCTCTGTGGCCTGTGTGAGGCCTTTTGGGAAATACTCATGGAAGCCACCAGGCCAGCACCACCTCCTATCCCATAAGAAGGAAGCCTTCAACAATTTTGACTCCTCAAATGTCCACCTCCATTGTGCCTGAGTCTTAGCTAATGGTATGCTCATCTGCCCAGGGAGAAAATACCGCTTTGCAGAAGTGTTGTGCTATTTTAGGAAGGGGTATGTGCCTATCTTCTCCTCCTGTCCCCCAAACACTCAACTAGACTCTAAGCTCCTACTGGGCTCTGTTCTAGCTTCTTTTCTTTCCTTTTAAAAAAAATCCTCCCTGGGCGCCTGGGTGGCTCAGTTGGTTAAGCGACTGCCTTCGGCTCAGGTCATGATCCCGGAGTCCCTGGATCGAGTCCCGCATCGGGCTCCCTGCTCGGCAGGGAGTCTGCTTCTCCCTCTGACCCTCCCCCCCTCATGTGCTCTCTCTCTCATTCTCTCTCTCTCAAATAAATAAATAAAAAATCTTAAAAAAAATAAATAAATAAAATAAAATAAATCCTCCCTGTTGGCTTTCAGTGGGCATTTACTGAGTAGAAAAACAATCCTCAGATCCACTGGTTCCTACCATGTGACCCCTTTCCCAGGGTGACAGCCATCACTGGGCTCCATGACCGCTTGCTCTGAGGAAATTCCTTCCCGCTCTGGAGTGGTAATGGCTTGCTTCCTCCTGCCCCCACCCCTCCCTATCCCCCTGGTATTGGTCCATGGGCACCAGACTACCACGCTGTTTCCCTTAACCCTACAGTTCCATGAATAATTACTTTTTTTTTTTAAAGATTTTATTTATTTATTTGAGAGAGAGAGAATGAGAGAGACAGAGAGCACATGAGAGGGGAGAGGGCCAGAGGGAGAAGCAGACTCCCCGCCGAGCAGGGAGCCCGATGCGGGACTCGATCCAGGGACTCCAGGATCATGACCTGAGCCGAAGGCAGTCGCTTAACCAACTGAGCCACCCAGGCGCCCAGAATAATTACTTTATTAAAGTCTATTCAATTCAACCATTTGAGTGAGTGGAGAGTTCAAAAAAAAACTCAGGACCTAAGACCTATCAATGAAAATTGGGAGTCTTCTTGGAGATTGAGGAGAGGTACACACTCAAAATAGCCGGATAATCCCCTGAGGATATGGTGGATGTTACCTGTCATGGATTGCTGAAGAAGAGGTATAGCGGGCTGGAGGTTGGAGAAGGTCTCACAGAGGAAGTGAGATCTGAGCTGGATCCTGACAATGGGTTCAACTGGGTCAAGTGGAGAGGAAGTAGGAAGACCATCCCAGGCAGTAGGACCAGCACACATGTGGCACTGACCACAGGGTGGGGAGGGCCCCACTGCAGAGGAATGAGACCGTGCGGCACTGAGAGGTCACTAATGTGTGTTCACGAGTCAGACAGAACTGCTCAGAGCCCAACTCTGCCTCTTGTTAGCTATGCCACTGGGCAACCTACTGGCTCTCTCAGTCCCATGACTTTACCAGTAACATGGTGAAGATGAGGATAACAATAGTGCCTGCTTGCTGGGGTCACTGTAAAGATTTATTGAGGACGTGCATAAAATGCTTAGGATGCTCAGTGCCTGCCATCAATGAATATGATCTGTTTTTCTTGCTATAGTCAAAACTACCCAATGCCCATCCTGCTGATGTAATTCCACTTTCTGCTTGGTTACAGCCATGATTCAGGAAGGAGTGAACACTGGTTGACTGGTCACATGCTGACTAACCTAAGAAATGTAGGAGTCAGCTAAGCATTAGAATGCCCAGGCAGCCAGGGTTGGGTCTTCTCCACTTGACACACACACACACGGTCCTCTGCTCTGATTGGACCAGAGACCGCATCAACAGGGCTCCCCAGGCTTCCAGGTGGATTTGGATAAAGGGAAAGCATTTCTTTCCCTCTTCCTTTTACCTTGCCAGTTTGGCAGTAGCTGTATCCCTTCAGGATCATGGCTATTTTGGGGGGCCCCTTCTCTAGAGTTCCCTCCTCCCAGCCTAGGGGAGGTAGGTAACAGCTTCCCACTATGGCCAGCCCTAGGGTGCCCCTTATCCTTTGGCTTGTCTAACTCTGATCTCACTTCTCTAAATACTCTTCATTAAAGTCTCTCCAGCTAAACCCTTGGCATGTGCCAGCCATCTCATGCAGCCCTGTCTCATGCTCACTTCCCTCCTCCCCACAGAGGCAGAATGTAAATGGCAGTGTTCACGATGGAAGCACCAATGCCTTTTGCCCATGAGCAATCATATGGGAATTTAACATCCTTAGGAATCTGGGTAAAACCCAAGAGGCTCAGGGAAAAGCAACTCTCCTAGCCCAGGCAGGGTATATTCAAAGGCCCTGTGCTCCTCCACATCCATCATACAGTGGAGCCTCTCTGGATGTGCCCCTCCAAATCCATCACACAACGGAGCTACAACAAAGTGACAGCATCTAGATTAGCGCCTGACACATAGTAGGCACTCAATAACTATGTGTTCATGCAGGTCCTCTGACTAAGGATGGAAGTCTGAAATCTAAGAGGTCATTCAGGAAAGGATACTCCATGGAAGCCTCAACTGCATGCTTGGGTAAGCAAGCATGGGTTGCTTGGGTAAAATTTACCCTGGAGATGCCCTTTGTTCCATGACAGGAAGCTCTGCGATACCCCCGTGTATGGGCAGCAGGCTTCAGACGTCAGTCCCTCACACCACAAATGCTATTCTCTTATCTCTTATCAAATCATTCCTAAGACTTGTAATCTCCCCAGCATCTCTCTTACTGATTCTGTTACTCCCCACTCCCTCGAAGGACCAAACACAGTCATGGTTCAGTGCAGTTCAAGAGGATTTAAGTGATGGGGCACCTGGCTGGCTCAGTCGGTTAAGCATCCAACTCTTGATTTCAGCTCAGGTCACGATCTCAGGGTTTTGAGATCAAGCCCACCGTTGGGCTCGGTGCTGGGTGTGGAGTCTGCTTCAGATTCTCTCCCTCTCCGTCTGCCCCTCCTGCCCATGCTCTCTCTCTCAAATAAATAAATCTTTAAAAAAAAAAAAACACCACACATTTAAGTGCTTACCATGTACAAGCACTGTGTCAGGCATTGTAGATCCCAAGATGATTTATTTTTTAAATATTTTATTTATTTGACACAGTAAGAGAGGGAGAGAGAGAGCACAAGTAAGGGGAGGGCCAGAGGGAGAGAGAGAAACACACTCCCTGAATGAGCAGGGAGCCCGATGCAGGACTCGATCCCAGGACCCTGAGATCATGACCTGAGCCAATGCTTAACCGACTGAGCCACCCAGGCGCCCCGAAGATCCAAAGATGATTAAGAGAAAGATCTCAGAATCCAAGAGCCACAAAAAATATGAAGAAAGAGTGTTTAATACTGACTAAAGGGGATTCTCAAAGAGCTAGAGCTTGAGCTACACTGGGTCCTGAATGATGGGGCTATGACAACGGGGACAGAGGGGAAGGCAGCAGGATATGTGAGAGGGACAGGGGAGGAGGAGTATCCCTGGGCAAGGACAAACAGGACTGAATCGATAGGGACAAGAGCAGAAGCGCTAGGCAAGGGGTTTGTCTCAAATTGGGACCATCTGATTCAAGAACCAAGCACATTAACAAAGCAGAAATGAGACCTGACTGGAAAGATGTCTTCCCCACCCAGCGGTCCTCCACAAATTGTCCCCTTACCCTCCCCTCCACCCCCCAGCTGGGAAAACAATAAAGGAAGCTGGAGGTCCTGGGGCAGAGACCCTTGTCCTGAAGGGATGTTTCTCAGCCTGCCACTCCCCCACTGCTAGCCTGGCCCTGCCTTGGGGTCAGCCGGCTCGGTGGGCAGAAAGGGCGCCTGGCCACTCCTGGCTCCAGAGCCACTGAGCACCCCGACCCCATGAAAATGAACAATCTTCCACACTCGGCTTGCTCTTACTTGGAATTCTAAAATTAAATGTTCACTCCTCTTACCTAAAAGCTTTCTCCCTTTATAAGCTAATATGCAAATACCTTGGATGAGGGCTAAGTCTTAGCAGCCACAGATCCGCTTAGCATGAATGCTTCCAGATCTTTCCTGGAAAACAGGCTTTGTATGAGGGATGCCCAAGAGATTATCTGTGGCTGAAGGGGAGGCAGGAAGAAGAGGGAGGGGCCCATGGAAGGAGAGAAGGCCGCTCTTGCGCTGAACTCACAAAACCCACCAAGGGCAGAGGGTAGAGAGTTCAAGTCTAAGCCTTCAGAAGACCTTTATTTTCATGTTTTTTAAGAAACTGAGATACAACTCATGAACTGTAAAATTTACCCTTTAAACTGCACAGTTCAGTGGTCTTTTAGCATAGTCACGAGGTTGTCCAACCATCGCCACTAACTTCAGGATTATTTTCATCACCCCCCAAAAAACCCCCATACCCACTAGCCGTCACTCCCCACCCCTCTTCCCCTGGCAACCACTTTCTGTTTCTATGGACTCGCCCATTCTGGACATTTCCTATAAATGAAACCATACAATATGTGGCCTTTTGTGTCCAGCTTCTGGCGCTTAACATGATGTTTCCAGGGTTCCTCTGTGTTGGAGGACACACCAGTACTCCATTCCTGATTATGGCTAAATCATACTCCACTGTACAGATATACCACATTTTGTTTATCCATCAAAGGACTTTAAAGGGCAAAGCAAATGATGCATCTGCAGAAAGGAGCTTCCAGTATCCTTGGGGCTGCTTGGGCAACGCAACCATTTCTAAACCATCGTCCTCTGAGCCTCCCACCGGCACCCAAGGACACTGCCCAAACCCTCCCCACTATACACACATGATTTCCCAAACACAGAGTGCCTCAGGCCAGAAGCTATGAATCTCACCACAGGCCATGACAGCGACACCTCAAGTTCCTTCTGAGGAAACTTGTCGTGACCCGTCAAATGTGTTTGATACATCTCTATGGTCCTGGGAATGGAAGATGGAAGAGCAGAGCCAGCCACAAGGGCATGTGACCGGTGTAGGTTTAGAGGGCCCCACACTTGACTGAATGCACTCCTGTCGCCATCTTGAAAGTCTTCATCTTTAAACAAGGGGCCCTGCATTTTCATTTTGCGCTGGGCCCAGCAAAGTATGTAGCTGGTCCCGGGCAAGAGGCTGGGGTTTGGTAGGGGGTTGAAACTTGACAGTCTCCCCAAAGAGACTGCTGCATGACAGCAGCTTACTGAGTCAGGCTGGGGTGCCGGGGAGTGAGACGGCAGATAAATGGGGAAGAGGTGCCAGATCTACATGGGTGCTAAAAACCCAGTGTCCGAACTGCCCAAGACCAAGTCTTCCTACCCTGACGGCTGAGCAGCTGGCTGATAAAAAGCCGCCCTGGAACAGCCCGACTAGTTGAAAGTAAACGTGGTAAGTCAACGCCGTACAGACTCAGACTGTAAAGCAGGGGGACTCAAACTGAAACTTGTTTGATCTTGTAATCGCTTACAGGTTAAGACCAAGAAGAAGAAAGAAAAAAAAACCCCACACTTACTACAGTAACTGGCACTGAGAACACTTTTTAACATTTACTTTTTTTTTTTTTAACTGTCACCTCTATTTCCAGCATTATCAAGGAAGTCATGGTTTCACCAAAAACCCGGTATTCGATCCAAAGAGTGTCAGAGTACCGCTGTCAGTATGGAGGGGAGCCTTAGGAACAACCCACCCGCATGAATCCCCAGGAGCCTTGACCCCCTCCGCCAGGTTCAGTCCAATTCTTTTATTTTATAGATGAGGAAGCTAAGCTGTGAGAGAGGAAGTAACCAGCCAAGGCCACCCACAAAGAGAGGCAGGACCAGAACCCGGGAGCTTTCAGCTTCCCCTTCCAACCTCCGAGCTTCATGAGTCCAACCAAAATTCATATATTGGGTGCATGCGTCCTGGCCCCCAATCTGCCCCTGGATCCTCAACACAAATCTTGGGGTACTTGTCTTTGTCCTTGCGAAAAGGGAGTCTCTCTGGTCGTGCAGCTAAGTTTAAGACTTATAAACCCCAAGGGAGAAGAGGCAGCTTCCTTCCACCAGCACCATCTCTGTTCCATCATTTGGCAAAAGGCGAGAAGCGCTCCAGGGGAGGGGTCACAGCCTTTCCAAGTCCAGGGCATTTATAAACACTTTTTTCTTTTTTTTTCTGGGAAGGGTGAAGTTTAACCTAGTTTTTTCTAGTTAAAAGGATAATGCAAGGTGGATGGAGTCAGGGGGCAACAAGGACTGCGGCTAGCCACACCTAAGACACAGGTCCAGATGGCCCCCGGAAGGTGATGGGCTCTCTGCCACCCATCAGGTCTTTTTTTTTTTTGGCCTAACCAAATCAAACCAACCTTAACATCAAGTGATTTCAATTTGTGTTTTATACTCCCTCCTTCCCTCCTTTGAACAAATAGATATTAAGCACTTACTGTGTGTCCCGCATGTTCTGGTTGCTGGGCACAAAGCAGAGAAGAAAACAGACCATGTTTCGGTATTTACATTCCAAAGGGAGGAAATGAGGAAGAATTAGGAAATAAATGAATACATGCCATTTAAGATGGTGACAAGTGCTCTGGAGAAAAGTAAAGCAGGATAAGAGAGATAGAGAATGGTAGGGAAGGAAGGCATTGTATCTAGGATGGTCAGGTTGGGGCTCTCCGAAAGAGGCAGGGAAGTGAGTCATCTGGGGAAGATATTCCAGGCGAAAGGATCAGCAAGGGCAAAGGCCCTGAGGTGGAAATGTCCTGCGATGTTCAAGGAACAATCAGAAGTCTAGTGTGGCATGAATGAGAAGCTAAGTGGCAGACAGAGAGGCAGGGGGATGGGAGCCAGATCAGGCCAGCCCTGAAGCCACAGAAACACCTTTGGTTTTACTCCAAGTGGGATGGGGGTACACAGGCTCGGAGCAGGGGGAATAAGTGACCTGGCATAGGCTTTACCAGGACTTCCCTGATTGCTGTTGTTACCAGGCCTCTTCTCTAAGGATCAGATTCAGGAGCTAGGCCATAAGCCCAGCACAACCTCTAAGCAACCTTGAGAAAAACACTTCCCTTCTCTGGGCCTCCACATTCTCCTCTGTGAAATGGGAAGATAAGACTAGATGATGTCTAACGTCCTTTCTAGGATATTCTTATTTTTTTTTTACCTTAAAACAGATTGTCTAAAGGGTCTCCAAGTCTCACCCTGTGACTCAGGAGAAGGCAAGGGACTGCAGCCAAGTTTTGGAAGCCCCTAGTCACTCTGCACTGCCTCCCCTGCCCCAAGCCAAATTCTCACCCAGCAAAAAGCACAGCTCTCTAGGGAGAGAGGTCCAGCCCAGGAAGCAGCCACGTCAGCAACGGCCTCTAAAGATTACAAAGGGTGACCACTAAAGATAGCGTAGCCTCCACATGTTTCGGGGTGGGGCTGGGCAGGCAGAGGCCGGTAAAAGCGGCTGCTACGGCCCAATCAAAGGGTACTGCTGAATCTGCCTCTTCCCCGGGCTGCCATGGTCTCTCCTATCTCCCCCACTTCTATCGTGGACAGAGAAGAAGGCTATGGGGTTAAGAACTGCTCCATCCTGCCCATTTCTTTGAGGGTTCTGTCTGCATCACACATCATCAAACCGGGTCAGAAAGCAAGACTCAGGTCTCCTCCACCAGGCCAGATATAGATAAGCAGGGTTTCTCTCTCCTCCAACAGACTGGGAGCTCCCCAAGAATATGAGCTATCTCACCATCAGACTGCGAATTCATCCTATGCCTCCTCCATTAGACTGGGGACTCCATGAGGGTCGGGGGCTGTATTTCCCTCAAGAGATTGGGAGCACCTGCTGTCAGGGGCTGAGCCACCTCAATGGGACTAGAAGCTCCCCGGGGACAGGGTTTCTGTGCCACTCTACCTCCATTACCCCACTGTATCCCATAAGTCTTCTGTAGGTTTTGTGAGTTCTTAAAAGAAGATGCTGACTGAAGCACTCAGAGTGAACCACCCAACCCAGGCACAAACTCTTGTGATCTCCCGCCATTGAAAGATCCATGAAAACTATGTGGATACGAACCTTCAAAGTGAATATAAAGAAAACAAAATGAGAACTTGGCTTCACCCGACAACACTTCGGCAGACTGTTTATAAGTTCTGGCCAAAGCCTGTCCTCATTTTATAAATAACCCTTTCTGGTGACTGTGGCTGAGGCCAAGCTGAAATGCACCTTGAGGACCAAGAGCAGCGAGCTCACGAGCCCAGGCCTGACCGAAGCCAAGTCCTTCATGGGAGGGAAGTCCACGGCCCAGATACAAACTTCCTCTCAGCTTCCAACTTGGGCTTTTCCAAGGCAGTCACACCAGGTGATGGGGTGGGAGACAGGAAATTGGCCACGGGAATCGGAATCAGGAGAGTGAAATGAGGAGACCCATCTCAGAGAGGCAGGCCCAAGCCTTCCTCGATGGAGGTCAGGGATGGGCGGACAGAGATGGAGACGGAGAGCACAGGGCTGGCTCAGTAAAGCTCCTGGCGCCTCCTGGGAGAAGCAGAGCCCTCCTCAGACACGGCGAGGGGCACTCATGTTCATGTGGACTTGGGGAAGCCACCAAAGGCATCCTGGGAATCAAGTATGCTGGCTCATCTTAGCAAAGGGTTTCCACAGAACTGCAGAGTAGGGGCAGGAAGGTTGGAACCTCTGAGGGCTGAAGCCAATAATCACAATCACAATAATACTAATGGTGAACACGAACAGGTACTGTGCGGAGTACTCTCCGTATACTAACTCAGTTCATCTTCCTAGTCATGCTAATACTGCTCCCTTTTTACTGAAGAGGCAACCGAGGCCGGCCCAAAGTTGCACCTGGGTGAGGAATAAAGATTTCAACTGGGCAGGTGGCCTCCCCAACAGGGGCTTTCAGCGCCCTCCCTCTCTGAAAACAATGAGGAAAATCCTAGGGTATTTCTGCTGGTTCCTCTGAACCTCCGGGGTTGAGGGCCACACGCAACAGGCATGCTGAGGGCTGGGAGGACTCAGACAGAGCCCAGCAGGGTCCCAGTGCCGCCCTCCCACTGTGCTGAGCACCCGGAGATCTGAAAATGCCATCATGTTGGCACCCAGGTCCCTCTCCTCTCAGGGGTCTCGGGTTTAAAAGTTCTGCGCCCCCGCCCTCCACTTTTTATGTGCAGGGACGCACAGGGCAAAGAGCAATGGCAGTAAGAAAGGACGACGGTAGTGACAGGTCTCTGCTCCCACTGAATCCCTCAGGGAGTCCAAAACCTCAGGAAACATAGGATTGACTTCTTTTTAAACAGTGTGCTAGTCACATTTTCAAATCAAATTCTCCATGTTCTTCAACCTCCACACCTTTTCGGGTGAAGTTCATCTAAATGTAACACTACAGAAGGTCCAAACTGTCTGAAAACTGAAGGAAAGAGTTTTTTGGGTTTTGTTTTTGGTTTTTTTTCCAGATTTACCACTGGACCCTGTTGCTTTACGAGGGCTTTCCTTGTATTGACATTATTGGCATTTCAGGCTGGAAATTCTCTGCTGCGGGGGCCGTCCTGTGCATTGCAGAATGTTTAGCAGCATCCCTGGTCTCCACCCACTTGATGCCCCTGGCTTTCTCCTTCCCCCCGCCCCCTGTCCCCAAATGTGACAACCAAAAATGTCTCTAGACACTCCCTGGGGTAAGGGCAGGAGGGTGGTGCAGAAATCGTTCTTGGTTGAGAAACTCCACTTTAGGTTTAGATAAACCTCCTCTGGAAAGGTGTCTGAAGGCTGAAAAATAAAACCATATTAAAGCACAGTACTGAAAATGTGACTGACATACTACTTAAAATTAAGTGTATCCTATTTTCCCTGACTTCTCAGACACCACATATTTGAAAATTTTCAGTGTAGTTGCAATGCCTCTTTCTTGCCTAAACGCAAGTAGTCAGCGCCCCAAGTCTCAGTATGCCACTCCTCCCCCTCCCAACCCTGGCCTCCCCGGTCTCATTCATGTCCAACCCCAAAACCAATCCAGCCGCACATGGCCAACTTGCTGTCTGCTGAGTCAGACTTCTGCAGGAGCGCAGCGGGGATGCCACCAGAAACCGCTAGGCTCAGGGACTCCAGCAGCCTCAGAGGCAACAGAGGCCACACCCAAGAAAATGGACCCATCTTCAGCACTAGCATGGTGGATCCATCCTACTCCCCAAAGCCTCATTTGAATGCGTGCCTCGTCGGCCTCGGCCCCCAGGAGTGAGCTCCACCAAGTACAGAAATGGGTCAAACAGATACTGAATCTAAAAGATGATGAAATTTCGATCAACAACCTGATGGAAAAACGAGCAACAGATATGAATTAAAAGGAAAGGAAATACAAATGGATCTTAAACCTGTGAAAAGTGTTCGACCGCACTCATAAAAGAAACGCAAATTAAAACTGAGATACCAATTTTCATCTATCAGGTCGGCAAAGATCAAAAACTTTGATAACTCACTGTGTTGGCGAGGATGTCTCATTCATGTAAATCGCTACGAACTCCTTGAAAGGATCCTTGCAATGTCTACCAATATCACAGACAGACACACACACACACACACACACACACACACACACACACGCGCTTTTACCAGCAACTCTGCTTCTAAGAATTTCTTCTGCAGACATACTCCTACATATGCAAAATGGCGTGTATACAAGGATACTACAGCAGTGTGATTTGAAATGACAAAGGACTACAAGCAGCTTCAATGTCCACTGCTGGGGAATTGCTTTAATACGTCGTGGCTCATCCATAAAATGGAACACTATGCAGTTATAAAACACAATGAAGGTATTCTCTTATGTCATCATGTGGACTACTCTTCCACGTATGCCATTAGGGAAACAGGTGAGGCACAGACTGGCATGAAGAGTATGTTAGCAGCTGCTGAAAAATAGTGCGGGTTCATATGTGCACTTATGAGAAAGATAAGCTTCCAGAAAGATAACCAAGAAGCTAGTAACAGGGTTATCTCTAGCGAAGGGAACTGGGAGATGCTGGGCAGAAGGGGAAGAAGAGTTACTATACACTACCTGAGACTCTGTCACTTCCAACTTTCGTGCCATGTGCACGTATTAATAAATAAAGGAACAAATAAATAAAGAGGAAAGGACTTCAAGTGACTGCTCTAGCTCTACCATCATTATGCACGGACGCATGCAACAGATATTAAAGGTCAGCGTCAATTATACATTTTCTATTCCTGTAAGTATCCATTCTCTTCAAACGCCCCAGGTGGTTTTGATGCAAAAGGAGGATGATCTCCACATCCAGAACACACAAGAAACTCACCAGCCTCCCTCCTCGCTTCGGTTTTGAAAGCATTCCTCCTCAAAATTACCTTCCATACGTGAGAAATGTACAGTCCTGATACTGGAACCACCACCACCCTGAAGCTCCACACTTGGGCAAGTGGAATCCTCTGGAAGGTGCACGGCACGATCGACCGCAAGGGACCCGGGGGTACCTACACTTTTAATAGTGCCTTAAAGCACTATCAGCTGGGACCGTGCATCACAAAGTGACCCGGACCCCAATACCTCTCGGGAGTGACAGGAATCCCCAGCAGCCACCCGGTTCCTCCCCGCAGCTCTGCCCGCGGCACCATTTTAATGGCACATTACTCAAAGGTGCCACAGCCGTCACTGTTTTTAAACCTACCCCACTACCACTGCCACTTCATCATAAAATAACCTTTATATATATTTTAAGCTGTAAATCAGCATTTGTCAAGTTCTAAATTGGGCTACAGCAGTATTTATTCATCAAAGGATAAATCTGCCCTGCACAGCCATAAAACTGCCTAATAATTTAATATGTTATCATTCTTACCTGAAACTTGTCAAAAAGTGGCCTGGAAGAGGCATGTGCTTTACAGTTGACTGGCGGTAGGTCTATAGTTTATTAAGTAGCTCATGTTTTTAATTCTCTCTATGGGGGGAAAATGGCACCCAGGACACGTCCTATGCAAAACGGCAATTTGGAGACTCATTAAGCTCGTTTGGGGTAGAGAAAAGCAGATTCCCCAAAGAGGTCCAAGAACTTGTCCAACACAGCCTCAAGACGGGTGGTAGAGATAGAAAAGCAAAATAATTCAAATTATGGCATTGTGCATGGGGTGGGGGCAAAATGCACTAAGTCAGAGAATTCGTGTTGGGGGACAGGGCCATGGTGCCACAAGGTAAGATGGGAAATTGTCAGAAGGATGAAAAAAAAGACACCAAGCTGCAAAATTAGTACAGTTTGGCCAAGAGGCCAATTCCTGGGACCCTTTCAGATCTTCGGAGCAGTAAGCTTCCTGGACCCGGAGGTTCTACTTCATTAGGAATATGTACCTCCAAGCACCCAGCGCCAAGCCTCTGCAGTCTCGGGATGAATGGACAACAACCGAGCCCTGACATCAAGGGTTCTCAACCTTAGCACTGACACCTTGGACGGAGAACGCTTTTTTGTGGGGCTGTCCTTTGCATTGCAGGATGTTGAGCAGCTATCCCAGGCCTCTACCCACTTGTTGCCAGTAACCTCCCCCCCAAACCATTGTGATAACCAAAAAGGTCTCCAGACATCATCAAATGTCCCCTGGGGGCAAAATCACCCCCAGCTGAGAGCCACTGGCCTAGATGAATGAAGTCATCTAATGAATAAAGGTGGGCTCATGGAGATAAATCCACTCCACTCCAACAAATGTACTGTTTGCCTGATGCTGCTTCTTCTCTTAAATTTTAAAATACAAATCTAGGGACGCCTGGGTGGCTCAGTCGGTTAAGCGTCTGCCTTTGGCTCAGGTCATGATCTCCGGGTCCTGGGATCAAGCCCCTCATCGGGCTCCTGGCTCAGCGGGGAGTCTGCTTCTCCCTCTCCCTCTGCCTGCAGCTCCCCCTGCTTCTGCTCTCTCTCTGACAAATAAATAAATAAAATCTTTGGGGAAAAAAAAATACAAATCTAAACAAATGAAGACATTAGAAGAGCAATACTGAGTTGGCGCACTGCTAACCTTCTCTCACTAGTGACGTCCAACCCTGCCTAAGGGCCTGGAGTACAGCCAGACTTTGTTTCCCTTTCTCTTTTATCTATCCTTCAACACCCCTCCCAACACACACACACACACACACACACACACATCCCCCACCCACAAGCTTTACCTTTTACTACCAACTCCCCCCCCACCATTTCCTTTACGTTTTTCCACAACCTTGCGGTTTACGCGGGCACACGTACATGTTTCAGGCTGGCATTCACTGGTGGTTAATGACAAGGTGGGTTTCTAAGCCACAAACACTATTAATTTTAAACCGTTCGAATCGACTCTCCTTGTTCATGGGCAAACTGGGGAGGCAATCCCTCCCCAGGGCTGAACACTGAACTAACAGAACTTAACACAATAATCAAAGATAGAGCACCACTTTCTAATTAAGAAAAAAAAAAGGCCAAGTTCATATATATTTCATGTTCCAGGCCACATTTCTCACAAGAATTTTATAGTCAACAGAGCCAGAGACTACACTTAAACTGCGAGATTACACCCAGGGAGCTGTTTAGCTCTCGGGCATTAAAACCCTACTGGGAGACAACAGAACCTGGACTGAGCTCAGATAAACGTGGTTAAAAGATTCAGCTTTGATTTCATTGCAGAGTTTAAAAAAAAGAAGAGTTGGCTATTATGAAGGCAGTACTGGAACAGGATGGGAAAATTTCAAGGAAGCTAGACTGGAGGTTTTGAATGATTTCTCATGTATTTATACTTGTCCGTCAGGCAGTGAGACTGGCCCAACCCCCACCGGCAGAAGAATAAGAGAGGTGAGCTGAGCCCTGAGGCTCTGGGCTGGTGGCCTCACACCAGGAATGAACCTCAGCCATGGACTACTGTCAGGTGGTCAGCCCCCAGTCATGCAAACCAACCTCTCTGCGTGTCTGATTCACAAACAACTGAACACCAGCCTGCCATGAGATTTGCCTAAAAGCTCTACCTTCCTCATACATGGTTTATCTGCTCGAACGTTACCACCTCGGCCTTAGCATGCCTCTGAACAGCTTGGTGGGATAAAAGACACCTAAGGCTTGGGCTCTTCAGAAAGTAGGGAGTCCAGTAGCAGGTTCATTAGAACTCCCCAAATTAGCCCATGAAGGCCAAGTTTCCGCTGGAGGCGATCCTGTTTGGGTTTTTAAAAACTGTTTCAGTCCCATGCCCTATTCCTTCCATCTGTCACATACAAGTTTGCTTAAGCTCTCCATACCTCTACTCCAACAGTGATTTAAAACAAACAAAACAGAAATGAAGGGGCGCCTGGGTGGCTCAGTCAGTTAAGTGTCTGCCTTCGGCTCCGGTCATGATCTGTGGTCAGATCTTCGGAGCAGTAAGCTTCCTGGACCTGGAGGTTCTACTTCATTAGGAATAGGTACCTCCAACCACCCAGCGCCAAGCCTCTGCAGTCTCAGGATGAATGGACAACAACCAAGCCCTGACATCAAGGGTTCTCAACCTTAGCACTGAGAGCCCCGCATCGGGCTCCCTGCTCAGCAGGGAGCCTGCTTCTCCCTCTCCCTGCAGCTCCCCCTGCTTGTGCTCTCCCCCTCCCTCTCTCTCTCTCTCTGTCAAATAAATAAATAAAATCTTAAAAAAAAAACCACAGAAATGAAGCCACAAGAAGGTAGGTAGGTGCCCAAGTCTCACTGGTGTAGAGGGCCTCTGAGTATAACCTCTCCATCAGGACTTGAACTCAGACTGTCAGAGCAGGCTTACATACACTCCAATCACAGCAAAGCCGAAAAGACCACGGACATAAAACAGCATTGGCGAGAGGGTAGCTTTAAAAAAAAAAAGGAAAGAAAAAGAAGACCTTAACTTTTCTTTGAACTGACCCGTGCCTCAGTGTGTTTCCAGGGGCACACAGCCCACAGATCTGCAAGGCCTCGGCAGGGAGCGAGGATGCTGATCCACCAGCAAAGCTGCCGGTCAGGGTCGGGACGTGCCCTGGAGCGGCGAGCTTCCCCCCAGAGAACCATTCTATTGCCAGCCCACTGACCATACCCCCACCCCAGCCGTGTCGGAAATCAGTGCCAACGAATGCAGAAGGCCACACAGGAGACACCAGTTGTGACACATGTGAACTGAGGGGCAGGATACCTGCTCCATTATTTCAGGTCACTGAGCTTATTGTTCCCGGCTTCCGTGGCCCATCTGTACAATGGAATACCCTCAGCATTAAGGAGTCTAGGATCATATGTATGACCGGGCACCAGGCTTCTGGACCCAAAGGATGTGTTCAGGAAGCACTGGCTTACCATTCCTGTACTCATTATTATGTTATTAATATCATCCAGCCACCAACAATGGAGCGCCTGTATGTTCCCTCCCAACTTCGTAAGCTTGGTGGAAGGGTAGACCGTGGAAATGCATGCAGGTGAAGAAGCTTCTACAAACACATGGCTCTTCCCGTTCGCACTGCTATCGTTGCTTCCAATCCCCAAACTCGAAGCTCCAATGTAGCTAATCCAACCTGAGCTGAGCGAGCTCCAATATCCAAACAGCCAACACCTATCAGCAGCCTCCATCCTCAGACCATATCTGCTCCTCAAATGAAAAGCTGTCTGTCTAAACTAACAATCCCTCTCTCCATCTGGCCAGCCAGTGATCTGTCCCCGGATGTGTGAAGTGTGCCCTCCGCGGTGGGAGGCATCTGAGGCAGCGACAGGCTTGAGGGGGTCTTGTTATAGTCAACACGGGTGGGCCCTCACCATACTGGAAACTAATGGTTAATGTGCACTCTCTCCTTTTGAAGTCATGAGTGGGGAAAATGAGAAACTGAGGTAGAAGCAGATGAAGAAAAACCATGGGGGCAGAATTCCACTTTCCCCACCGTCTTTAATCAAGCACCAGAAGAGCTAAATTGAGTCCTCCAAGGGAAGGTCTAAAAAGAGGAGCAATTTAAATAACTTTCCCCAGCCCTTAGTAGAGAAACGGGGAAAATGAGAAACTGAGGTAGAAGCAGATGAAGAAAAACCATGGGGGCAGAATTCCACTTTCCCCACCGTCTTTAATCAAGCACCAGAAGAGCTAAATTGAGTCCTCCAAGGGAAGGTCTAAAAAGAGGAGCAATTTAAATAACTTTCCCCAGCCCTTAGTAGAGAAACGGAGAGAGAGGATCAAACAGCCTCCAGAACCCTGACGGACATGAATTTGCATAACTTTGGCCCAGCAAGGGAGGCAGAGGGTGGTTTGCTTCTTCCCTAAACTTGTTTGACACCCACCACACACTCTCTCCAAGGTCTCTTCAGAGGCTGAACCTTTTCAAACCAACAAGAACTTCTACCTCAACAATCTAACAGAGCTATATGATTTTAAAGAGAGTGAGAGAGAGAGAAAAAAAAGTACACAGCGCAGGCTTTGTTCTGCTCACTTCCCCACTTCCTGTTGCCTCCTCACCTCATCACTTTTTAGTTTTGAAGCGTATGTGTTTGCTCTGGTGTCACTGCAGGGTTTCAGTGGGAGGCCATCGGAGCGACCAGGATGAGGACTAGATCGTTCTGACACACGAAATCACCGCTGCCCGACCATTAGGAAAGTACACCCCAAATTTCACTCCCCTCCCGTCAACAGTGGGCGTGCTAGGAAAACACTTGTGGGCGAGCTTTCCTTTGTGGGGAAGGTCCTGTGTGGGCAATGGCCACCTAACCGCTAGCAAATACCAGGTGGCTTAGAACTGGGAACCAAGGTGGAAAATACTCGGTACCCACAGACCAAGAAATACCCTCGAGGAGGCACATTCCAGCCCCGAAATCGTTCCCCAAACCCTGCACTCTGGACAGCACACCGCACTTGGGAAAGGAACTGAAAGACCGAAATGCTTGGTGAGGGGGACCCTGTCTAACCTCCGCCTTAGAGGAAAAGGTCAGAGCAAAAAGAGACATCAAGACCGTTTGGACAGCCCCTCCTATTACAGAGGAGGAAACCGACACCGAGGCCTGCATCACACAGCTCATTTATTAACAGCAGAGCAGGTACTGGATCCTGGTTCCCCGTCTCCCAGGGCAGGGTTTTTCTTTTCTTTTTTTTTTTTTTTAAAAGATTTTATTTATTTATTTGACAGAGAGAGACATAGCGAGAGAGGGAACACAAGCAGGGGGAGTAGGAGAGGGAGAAGCAGGCTTCCCCGCGGAGCAGGGAGCCCGATGTGGGGCTCGATCCCAGGGTCCTGGGATCACGACCTGAGCCGAAGGCAGACGCTTAACGACTGAGCCACCCAGGCGCCCCTCCCAGGGCAGGGTTTTTCAACGTCTTATCCACTGAACGTGGAAGAGAGGCTCATTAAATGTTGGCTCGGCTACAAGGGACACGCTCGTCCACAACACATGTGGGGCAGGGAGGGTGACTCTACAACGCTTTTGTCTGTTATGCACCAGAAGGTCCCATCTTCTAGAAGGACGTTTTGCGGGGTAGAGTACAGCTGGTCTTCAGGACCCACTCTGACTCCTGAATGCCTGGCGTTAGGGGCTATCCTTTAATGGGTCCCTAAACTAGCTTACTGCATCCATCCTCCATTATTCCCCAGGCAGGAATAAAAAAATAAAATCTGGGAGAAGGATGATGTTGCATGAGGCACAGGACGGGGAATGGGAAACTGGGCTCCACCCTTTGGTGAACTTGGGTCTCACGGGGTGGCCTTGGGGGCATCATCCTGCCCTCTACACCTTCCTGTGTCCGTGTGTTCCATGAGAATGCACACCTCCAAGAAGCCGCTAGCTTCTCCCACCTGCATCCCTTCTCCCACCCCCTGACTACCACAGAGCTCATTCTCCTCCTCCTACCTTCACTGCTCAGCCTTCCTGATCGTTCTACCAGCCCAGAACACCTGAGACCCTCAGAAGGGAAATCAGCACACCAGATATGCGAATCAGCATTCGCACCTGATCTGAGCTTACCGTAAGCTCTCAGTGTGCCTTCCTGTGTCGTCCCCGGGCAGTAAGGCTCCAATCACCCAACCAATAAACATGGGACATGGGGCTACTGTGCTCGAGGTGGCTGGATACCTACAGAGTAGGCTGTGTTTCAAGATCAGCGAAATAGACATCCAGGATTGGAATCCAAATAGCCAAACCCAGCCCTTGCCCCATCAGCCTCTAGCTCCCTCCCTGGATGGATCATCTTGTAGCCATCTGCAACACCTGACTTTGCAGTTGATGCTTACATGTTTATTTACTATCTGTCTTGCTCAGTAGAAGGAACGCTCCATGAGGGGCACAGACTGGCTTCGTTCATCCTGGCAGCCAGAGCAGCACTTGGCAGGGGTCAGAGTCTGTTGGATGAATGAATGAACAGTCAAACCTGGATCTTCCTCCAACGCGACCAAGGTACTGAACATCTCTAAATGTCACATTTTCCTCATTTCTAAAACAAGGGTAATGTTAATGCATTCTTTATATGACTGGAGTAAAGATTAAACAAGAAAGTGATTGTAGAAGCATTTAGGATGTACCTGCCGCACAGCAAACAATCAATAAATGCTAGCTATTACTTGTTAGCCATTTCTATTACAGTCACTGATGGAAACACAAGCAAATAAAGCCTCTTTATTATACCCTGGGCAGTTTTAAGGCTAAAGAACTAAAATTCTGTGTATGGAAGACCGATCCATAAAGGATCATAAAGAGAGGACTGGGCCACGGGCCTGCATAGCTACTAGGAACCCCTCAGAGCTGAAGTCTTAGCATAAATTTTTTTTCATGCAGTTTAAAGTCATGAGCTCATTTGGGTAAATGCTGCTTTACAGGACCCTATTGTTAAAAATCTTAAAGTATCTAATGCCTGCTCTTAAAAGCTTATAGTCCAGCTGGGGAAAATGAGACATGAATATATGGGGGAAAAAAACAACCTATCAACTGAAACCAAAACAGTGTATGTCAAATCAGAGCCCTGGACAGTAGGGGCGCCTGGGTGGCTCAGTAGGTTAAGCGTATGCCTTCAGCTCAGGTCATGATCCCAGGGTCCTGGGATCGAGCCCTGCATCGGGCTCCCTGCTCAGCGGGGAGCCTGCTTCTCCCTCACCCTCTGCTGCTCCCCCTGCTTGTGCTCTCTTTCTCTCTCTGACAAAAAAAAAAAAGAGCCCAGGACAGTAGGACTGTAAAGTGCTGGTAAATGTTTAACAATCCCCTCTAAAGAAAGAAAACAAAGCTTTGATTGTAGCATTTGTCTATTTCCATGGTATAAATACACTTGCTATGGCCAATCTCAAGCTCCCAGCATGAGGGCCAGAGGACACGGAGTTGGGAAGAGGTGTGCACAATCGACTCTCAAGAGATGGTGTGTAAGCCAGCCACAGGATACCACTGGACCAGGTCCTTTAATTATCCCTCAAGGTCAATGCTGACAACTAACATCTTCATGTACTTCAAGTTGCAAAATACAGCTAAGGCCACAGCTGTACTTCACCCTCATCATTTAGTCAGAAGAGTATAGTGCCCTCATTCTGCAGATAAGGAAAATGGGGTGTTGAAAAAGCACCCAAAATTTTCAGGGTCGTTCTGCCAGCAAATGACATTATCAGGGCCCGAACCAGTATCTTCCGGGGGAGCCGTGACCTCTCGTGGCACCCACTGCCCCCGATAACTAGGGCTTCCTATAGGAGAAGCAGTTGCAGGACCAACAGTACGTGGAGACCAGGACAGAAATGCAGAAGTACCGTGGTTTTACCTAGACAGTGAATTCACTAGCAGAGCCCAAAGGTCTACCAGGGAGCACGTAAGGCATGAAGAAACTTGAAACTAATGAAACCATTTGTTCAGCATGCTTCACCGGAGAATTGCTCTCCTAAAAACAGTGATCCAGTTATTAAAATCTGCATTCCCAAATTCGCTGCAGCACAAGGTGAAGGAGCACAAGAAAGGGAAAGCAATTTAAATGACAAACAATGGGGGGCTGGTTAAATCACTTATGGACCATCCGCACCATAGAATGCTGCGCCACCACCCAAAGTCGTGTTTTAGAAGAACAGTCTACAACTAGGAAATGCTCACAGAATATTGTTTTAAAAGCATATTACATAACAGTATGTGCAATGTGACTCCAGTTTTGTAAAAATGGACAAGCAGGCAAACACACCCTATGTATAGATGCAGAGAAAAAAATGGGAGACATAGATTTCAAATCTTCGCACTGGTTTCTTTAGAAAGGTGAGATTATGGACGATTTTTATTTCTCTTCTCTATGACTTCCTGTAGGCTCCAGCTTTTCTATACACACGTCACTTTTATAACCAAAGAGATAATAAGTGGACCATATATTCCAATGTGGATTTTAAAAGGCTGAGAAGAATAACTGCAAAGAATCAGAGAAATAAATCCCAAGGAGGCATTCCTCTGGAGCAAAGGTCCAGGTGTTCAGGCCTCTAATACTTTCCTCTTATTCCCCAAGGAGAAAAGCCCCCCAAACTCCCAACTCCCCACCCCACACACACACTGACCAGCACCTGCCTCACCTCCATACCAGCCCCTCACCTCCTCCTTCAGGAGACCATTCTCTCAACCTCATCCCCTTATCTACTCCCAACCTGGTGGAGGGCAAAACCTGGAGGACACAGAGGAGAAGGGACAGCCACTAACAACTCATGAGCAGTCCCCAAGGGGTGCATCATGCCAGGGGTTTCACACGTGTGAATTCAGATGTATGACAATTCTAAAATGTAACTACCGATACCAACCTTTTTAAAACAAGAAAAAAGAAGTTCAGAAATGATATCCAAGGTCACGCGGCCAGCAAGTGCCCAGAATTGGGAACGAAATCCAAGTCTAATCAAAACTGGTCTGCAGATGTTTACGAGGCTTCCCCGATAACTGTACTTGACCGTCATGAAATGCAAAATAATAATATGCCAATTCAACCTACTTTGGTTTATAACCAGGCTGGAAGTGAAATGCACCACCAGTCCTGAATTGAGAATATACAGATATTTAATAATTTTTAAAAAGAAAGAAAGAAAAGGAAAGGGCGGGGGGAACCAACCCTCAGCTCTGTGCTCATCCCTCATTCAGTGAAGTAAAAATAAAAATCGAACCTTCCCCCAACACATTGTGCTTTAATGAAAGCACCAAGCCAATCTTCTTCACTACCACCCACCCCAGCCCACTTCGTTTAAATTTAGGCAACCACCAGGCAAACTGTACCCAACTGCATTATCTGAAATGAAGTCATAAAGCCCTCATCTGTAACACCAGCACTTGCTCCAAGGAAAACAGGGCAGGGCACACAGGGCCGGCATCCCGGGGGAGGGGGGCACATGGGGCTGTGCATCGGAAGACCCTTTGCAAAGAGCAGGTTCTAGGACCAGCTCTGCCCGAATGGTGTTGTGTAACCTCGTGACAGCCAACTTCCCCTCTCTGGGTCTCAGTCACCAGTCTACGAAGTGTGGGGTGGGCCCACCTCTGAGTACAACTATATGGCTCTCTGGTTCGTAGGACCCTGACGTGCAGAGGGTAGCCTGCTGGGTGAGGCCTGGATGCCCCACCCCACCTCCCAACACCCAGAATGAACAAACAGCAACCCAAGGTGTGGGTGATGGGGGCGAAGCGAGTTGGCCAGACCCGGAGCTGCCATAATAAGATTCTTAAGCTCCGGTTTTGGAGTATTTGGCTCCCACTGGATGTTTGGTAACAGGAAGGAGAGACACGGCTGAACAGCCAGAGGGTTTTAGCAAGGCAGGCTCTTCAGGGCCCTCTGGTCCCACCCAGGCAACAGTGGAAGGGATTTTGCCCACTGGGACTCAACAAGCTCCGAGTCCCTGATCCCTCTCCCCGCACTTGACTTTCTAAATGGGATCTGGCCAGAGAAAGGGAACTTATTAGCAAATGAAAAACTCTGGTTTTCTGGATGAATCTGAGGCTCTAGGGGCCCACAGGCTAGCTGGATTTTTCTTCCAGCAACCTAGTCCATAAATGTCTTTTCAAGGTTTCCTCTTAGTGTTTCATGAGTGTATCTAAGCCCTTATCTGTGGGTCTGTACCCACTCCCTCAAGAAGAGGTATGAGGCACCTGGGAAAGGAGGATAAAATTAATATTCCCAACTCAAGGAAAGCAGTCTTCACAAAAGTATAATAACTCACAGCTCCGTATTGGAGGCAACATTAAACTACAGTGTGCTCACTGAGACCCATGGATTGACAGCACTGTCTAACCAAGCTGGGACTCCAATCTCTGCAATCAAGGGATGGGCCATCAGATCTGATCAAGAGACTAATGGTCTCTTGCTCTCTCTCTCTCTCTCTCTCTCTCTCTCTCACACACACACACACACACACACACACACGCAATTCCAGTCCTCCAGCCCTGCCCCCTTCACACCTGGACTCTCCCAAGCAGGTTGTCACTGATTCCTCACCTGCTGAGCCATGTTCTAAGACTCCATTAGATTGCCAGTAGGTAACCAGAAAGAGTCAGAGACAAGACAAAGAAAAGTCCAGAGGAAGAACACAAAGGGCAACCAATGGCCTCAAGGCTCTGAAGCTCTCAGACAAGTGACTTTACTATTCAGCTTCAGGATCTGGGAGGCAAGCCTCTCAGACCTCTCCCCTCACCCTGAATCTGACTGAATGGAGGACTCTGAGTCTGAGCCCCCTCCCCCAACACTCCCACCATGGCCATCATCACAGCCCAGAACGTCCCACCCTCCAAAGGCAGTACTTTGAAGGCGAATAAAAGTGAGACATACGTATTACGCTCTTTTACACAGTGCTAAATTTACCCAGCCCACATCCCCAAGAGGGGGAAATGACAGAGAATAATAAATATTTTTGATTGTAGGTAAAAGTATGACTGATGCATCTAGTAGCAAAAACCATGAACTCTGGAATCAAATCTGGATTCAAATCTAGGTCTTTTCATTTAAAAGCCGTGTGACCTCAAGCAAGGTACCTGATGTCTCTGAGCTTCCTCATCTATGAAATGAGAATATATATAACTTGGAGACAGTATATAGTAGAGAAAATATCTATAACTTGCAATTTATTCATTAGTTTTGACTGTGAGACTCCCAAGTTGTTCTCCTCAGCAGCCTGGGCCGAAAGGAGAATTATGAGTCTCCCAAGAACTAGAAGGACCCAGACTCAAGAAGCAGATAAGAGCAGCAGGATAGGCACATGGGTCACCTGCCCCCAACACACACACAGTGCAGCAGGAGGTGCGGCCCTCACTCACAAACCCCCGGGGCCGTTGCAATGAGCACTGCGGATACGCTCTAGGCATCTGGTTTTCAAACTTTTTTTAGCAGCAGAATCCCAGGCCCTAATATAGAGAACAAAGATAAAAGGCAAGATGCTCTTGGAGAAGCAGATTCTAAGATTAACTGATCTGCAGCCCTGAAAGAATCTGGAAAACTAAAATTGCACTGTAACAGAGAAGGGGGGAAAGTGATGAGGGGAAGGAGGAGAGCGAGTCATCTGAGGAGGGCGTCAGCTGTGTCATAGGATGGGGACCTCCAGGCGATGGTACCCATTTGCCTGACAAAACCGACAGCCAGTATTTGCTCCCCGCACCCCTTGTCAGAGGGTCAAAATGGCAAGACAGAGGCACCATGGAGATCAGCTCCAGAATTACAATATTATTTCGTTACTACCAAATTTATTAAGATTCAAACACCCACCCTGCCCCCTGCATGACGTTCACACCTTCCTGCCGCCCACCCCCGCCCCCCGCCCCGTCTTAAGACATCTCTTGGGAAAATGGGCCCGGGATTCCTAGGGTCCAGTCTCCAGCCTTCGCCCCGGGAAGCACCTCTTACCACTCTGCCACTGGTCCTCGCCCCGCTCTCTCTCACTGGCTCTCCTTCCAGATTTCATGACATGGCATTCATTTGTCCAATAAAAACCTCCGCCCAGCAAACAGGAGGATTATCGGGCCAATTCAGCCAGCTCTCAAAAGCTTGTCTCCATTTGAAATGCAGAGGCAACCCATTCGAGCACAGAACGTGGTCAGAAGATACCTGCTCATCAGAAAGTATTATGTGCAGCATCGTCTGATAAACCAGCCAAACAGCAGCATTGCAGGAGAGCGGCCTCATGGAGGGGCTTCCAGAAAAGCATGGCCGAAATGAGACTAGTCTTTCCACCAACCGCACAAAGTCTGAATGACGTGACTTAAGACAGCAAAATAATTTCACAGCATTCCTCCCAATTAGAAGCCAACTCTACTTTGCAACCTGAACCCTACTGCTGGGGAATGACTGCTTCAGCATCAGCAACTTTCGGGGAGAAGGTGATAAGGCAGCACAATGGGAAGATTAGGGAAGCAGGAGTCAAAGGATCCTATGTTCAAATCCCAGCTCCAGCACTTGCTAGTGGTGCACCCTCGATTAGATGATGTACGCAGATTGGATAAATAAAGAAAACACTCAATAAACGCCAGCCGGCTCTTTATGCCAACCTTCCACCTCCAACCCTACCCCAAAGGGAAGAAGCTCCAAGCACTGTGGGAAACCATTATTGGGCAAGTACCCTTCATCCCAGGTCAGGATCACCTCTGTGTGTGCGTAGTGCGGTATTAAGGGATCACGGCCATGGCATGCCCTTTAGTCCTTACTTCCCCAAGTGCCTTCTTGTGGTCTGCCCAGCACCAAAATCCTATCCATCCTTCAAAACTCAGTTCCAACGGCGTCTCTGCCATCTCTCAACAAAAATCCACCCCTCTTCTGCTACTCCATCTTGCTTGTGTGTTTCTTACAGCACTTGGTTGTTCTGCTTGGTATTACAGTTGTGTTAGGGGTCTGTGCCCCAACGCCAAAGAAAAGATTACTCAGAAATAATAATTTTGTCTCCCTCATCCCTCAAAAACCTTCTGGACCTGGCGCATTGCCTTGTGTAGAGCAGGTCAAGGAATATTTCAGAAGGACGGATGGATCGGGAAGGAACCCATTCAGGAGGGTCCTGACACCACATAAAATGCATTATCGTGCACTTAGTGAGAGCCCATGTTACATAAGCCAATCAAACTACAAGGAGGAAGGACTAAGGATACACAGTGACAGGGAGAACATTCTACACATAACACCAACACTTGGAGGTGGGGGGAAACAGAGGTACTGGTCTGGAACCTAAGCAGTATAGATCTGACTCCAGTCCTTCCCCAGTGTGAACTTCAGCCCACTGCCATAGCCTCGATGGGGGCCTCGGTTTCTCCGGGTCAACTACCACCTGCTACACCATGAGACAAATGGACAGACTCAACCCAGATGGTGGGAAGGAAGGCACCACGGTGGGAAAGTGTTGTGTATTCCCCCAGGGTGCAGTTTTGTTTTCTAAATGCTTTGGGTTTTTATAGGGGGCTGTTTGTGACTTTTCTAAAAGAAAAGTCCAAAGGAAGAGAAATGAAACAGAATGTACAGAATTTTTTAAAATTAAACAAAAATCAAGAGGAAGTGGGTCCCTCTCAAAGGTATCTCATTAAACCAACAGTCAAATTTTAGTAATCAGCTTGTGTTACAATTTCCATGACAGATCAGAGCATATTAAACCTAAAATGATCAGAGAACGCATAGGCAACCAGATTCCCTCGAGCTGCGCTGACAGCGAGGTCTGATTTTTCTCTACCACCAGCTGGGGACCCTGGGTTTCCTGACGTCTACCTGCCTGCAGGGAAGAGACACTGATGAGCAGGAGTGGACTGTCCAAATGGCAACACATAACCAGGAAAAGAACCTACGCCGTCCGAACGGCCACGGGGCTGGGGTCCTGGACAAGAGAGTTCTTCCAGACTGAAGGCTTTAGGAAAGGAATGTGCGTTGCTGTATCCAGCGCCAGACCTGATGTTGATATGAAGTAACCAAAGATCGGCAGGAGGGACAGAGGGAACATGGGAAGGAGAGCTCCAGCAAGTCACCGGCACTGGAAGTAGGGGATGCTGAGCAGGATCGGTAGTAAGTGAGGACTCTGGGAACAGAGGCCAGCTCCTCTGCCCTAATTTCTGATTCCTCTCCCTCATGTCAGACCTTCTGTAGTACAGTAGAGAATGGAGAAAGCCACTTTGGGTGACCACCACTTACACTCTTTCTGTTCTGCAAGAGGGGCCCACGGGACCCGGGAGGAACAGGTGGACTGGATTCCGGTATTAGAGCATTCTAGTATTCCAGGAGCCAGCGTGATGTTTCGGAAGGAAAGCTATCTTTGGAGTCAGAACTGTGTTAGTATCATGCTTATTACATACAGGGGGTCACTCGACCTCCCTAACCAACTCCACGGGAGTAGGTTTTCTTCCTCTGCTGAATCCACTTATCATGAAACCGAGGTCATAGGACCCACATCTTCTGTGCAGAGAAAAACACTCCTGGTCCCAGTTATGGGCGGTACCCCAACCCCAGCCAGCCACAGCCTAAATGCTGTACCATTACTACACCAGGGAGAACCAAGCAAAGGCATATGTATGGCTCAATGCGGTACAACTCAAGAGACATAAACACACAGAAAGAAGAAAGAGTAACAAATTATAATTACCTCCTTCCCATGGGGGTGGGGGCTGTAATTTCACCCTAAGTTTTTTCTCATCCTGAGAGCCCTTCATTCACTCCCTCTCTCAGCACTGGCTTACAGAGGGGATGTCCTGGGTGAGTGTCACAAGTAAGACACCAAGCCCCCCCTCTCCAACCCAGGACTGTACTTTCTGGAAGGGGAGCAAACATGGGGTTGGAAGAGGCCACAATATCACCGTACGACAAAGTCAAGAGGCAAGGGGGCAGGACACCTGGGTGGTTCATCGGTTAAACATCTGCCTTCAGCTCAGGTCATGATTCCAGGGTCCTGGGATCGAGTCCCACATCAGGCTCCTCCTTGCCCAGTGAGGAGTCTGCTTTTCTCCCTCTGCTTGTGCTCTCTGACAAATAAATAAAATATTAAAAAAAAAAAAAAAAGCATCAGCAAAGGGGCCTCTGCTGTAGGAAGCCAACCCCCACCACTGAAAGCTGAGGATGGCAGAAGAGGGACTCAAGGAGATGCCATGTGGGACGAGGCAGAGGCAAATGATGGCCCCTTTATCCCACGGTCCTTCACTGCAGGTAAGGTCAGCTACGGCAACCATCACCCTGAATGGCCCGAAGTTCCAACAGCAAACAAGGTGTCATGACTGCCCCCATCAACTTTGGTCATCTCCCATGGAGGCCCAAACAGATGCCCTTCACAGCCTCCTGTTCCCAGGGGAGGCACAGAGATCTCTGGGAGACCTGGGGCTGAGTGGCTGGAGCAAGGCGGGGGGATGTGTGCTCAAGTGCAAGGGTTCGTGGTCATTCTCTTGACACACCAGAAGAGCCTGGTCCGGCCACTCCCAGGAGAAGCCCAGGAGGAGAGAGGATGGGAAAGGGGTTGCTCTACACGGGCCAACAGCAAGTCCAAGGTGGAGAGGCAGAAACTAGTTAAGTGAACATAGAGGCCAATTTAAGATACCGAATTAAGGACCATCAAAAACCAGGGAGTTCAGCACTAATTACCTAGAAGGAACATCTTCTCTCCCTTCATCAACCATGCTCTCAAAATACAAGATTCACAGCACGTCTTGTCATTACAACTACCACTTTTTCCGCACCAGGCCTGTAGTGAGCGCCTTAATTGTCTCATCAAATCCTTGAAACCACCCAATTGAGGAAAGTGTCAGCGTTCCCATTTTACAGATGAGCAAACTGGCTGAGAGGTTAGATAACTTACCCAAGGCCCTGTGGCACAGATATGCACACGCGCACAGAAACATTTTATCTGTTCCATCAGATCTTAAATTCCATCAGAGCCCCAGGCCCCGCCACAGAGCCCGCCCGCAGGGAACCTGGTTGCTAGAACAGTGCCAGGCACGTACCGAGCACGCTGTGGCCGCCTCTGCTGCCACTCACGACTCCCCACGCCCTGCCCCACCCAGCCCCACCTGCAAGAGGGAACACGGTGCCCTGCGAATCTTCTCGAGCCTTCACAACCGAGTTCATCCTCAAAGACTTAAAAATGCCCCAAGCCCTGTCTACCACTGGAGACCAAATGGAATTTCACAGGTTCATCTCTTGAAAGGAAAAGAAAACCATCACCTGCAGGCAGAGAGGAACCAAAGACATTTTTACCTAAAAGGAAAAAAGGTCTTGGGCTTTGAAGCGTTTGCTCTCAGTGGCCCATAACCAAGAGACAAGAGTCGATCCCTTGAAAAAAAAAAAAAATTAGTATTCCACACGAAACCAAAAGCAGACACAAGCACAAACCTCTAGTTGAGAGGTAAACACCAATTTGCACAGACTTACTTAACTGATGGCACAATAGGCCTACCACTGTTTTCTGGGTCAAAAAAGAACTCATGTAGGAAATTTGGGGAGGAGGGAGCTGAGAAGACGACGGGCCCTCACCCAAGACCTTCCTCCTACTTGGGACCACGACGAGTATTTTCCCTCTCTTCTTTAGCCATCGATGGCGGGGTTGCCTGATGGCAGAAGGCCCCGTCGCTCCCGACTGGCAAGCACCTGCCGGGCATCTGAAAGCTTTACAGTAAATGGTGACTCATATACAGCAGCCACCATAGGGACCGCTAATGTAATAAGCTTAAGTTTGTTCCATCCACATGAAAGAGAAACACTGGGTGCAGGGCTGTGAGCCTGACTCAAACTGTGACCCCCGTTCACTGCCACTCGTCAGCATTTAGCTGAAACTCAAACTGTAATTACCCGGCTCTTGGGGACCAAGGGCAGGAGGAAGGGGGTTTCTAAGGAAGGGTCACGTCCATAAACACAGAAGTGTCACTTCTCATCCGACTCAGTCTCCTCATGCAACCACTTATTCAACAAATATTTAGGGAGCATCTACTATGTCAGGCGCTGGGCCAAGTGCCAGATAGACAGAAGCAAAGAAAAAAAACATAGCCACGACCCTCATGGAGATCCTAAGTCCTGCACTAGCCGCTTTATACACTTTCTCTCACTGGATTTATGAAAT
This sequence comes from Mirounga angustirostris, assembly GCF_029215605.1. NCBI lineage: Eukaryota > Metazoa > Chordata > Mammalia > Carnivora > Phocidae > Mirounga > Mirounga angustirostris. Next base: position 38,545,742 of record NW_026991716.1, read on the forward strand.
TCTCATGCAACAGCTCCATCCCGACGGAGAAGGACACTGAGGCCGGGAGGTTAGAGTTGGGTCACGGGGCTAACTGAAGTGGAGAGCCAGGACTCAAATCCACTTCTATGGCACTCTTGGGTCTGTGCTCTCAGACACCACGTTACCCTGCACACAAATAAGTAATTACAAATACGAATTACAATAAATAGGGTGCTGGAGGGGGGCACCTGGAGGGCTCAGTCGGTTAAGCGACGGACTCTCGGTTTTGGCTCAGGTCATGATCTCATGGGTGGTGGGATGGAGCCCTGCGTCCGGCTCTGTGCTCAGTGGGGAGTCTGCTTGAGATTCTCTTTCTCTCCCCTCTCTAAAATAAATAAATAAATCTTAAGTAAATAAATAAATAGGGTGCTGACAGAGGGGGAAGCTCATGAGATGGAGACAATGAACCTTAGCTAGGGTGGATTCTGGACACCTTCCCGGAAGGAAGGCATGGTCAGGGGAGGTGGGAATAAGGCCAAAAAAGCAAGTAGAGGCAAGGTCTATACTGGGTTGAATAGTGCCATCCCTCTCCCAATTTCATGACCACCGGAAACCCCGGAATATGATCTTACCAGGAAATAGGGTCTTGGCAGATGTAGTTAAGATGAGATCATACTCATCTTAAGCCCACCGATGCCCTTAGGAAGAGAGAAAACAGACGCAGAAACACACACAGGGAGAAGATCCTATGACAATGAAGGCAGAGATTGGAGGGATGCATCTACAAACCAAGGAATACCAAGCATGGCCGGCAGCTGCCTGGAGAAAGGCAGGGAACAATTCTTCAGAGCCTCGGGAGGGAACCAATCCCACCAACTTCCAGCCTCCAGGACTGTGAGAGAACACGTTTCTGTTGTTTGAGGTCACCCAACTAACACAAGGCCCGCTCTGCACAGGCCTTACATATTGGCATAAGGAGTCTGGAGGTTGGGGGTACATTCGGGGACATGTTTTATAAAAAACCAGTCTGAAGCTTACGCCCTTCAAAGCTGGGGACTCCAGTCCTATGGATACCTGTTAGTGACCTCCAGTGCTTTTCCTGCCCACAGGCTGCTTGCTGGTCTCAGCCACACCTATGGTTTCAAGCTCCAGAAGGTACTTGCAGAGAGCATCTGACCTTAGCCAGGACATTCTTCTGACCAGACGCCTCCACCTGCCGTCCTCACAGGTTTCTCAAACTCAACATACCCAAGGTGTCTGGTCCACCATGTTGCAGTTGGGTTCCCTCCTACCTCTGTTGGTGGTACTACATACCAAACACCCACGCACCACCTCAAACTGGGGCTCACCCCAGACTTTCCTGCTCACCTCCACATCCAGGGGGTCACCAACTGTCCTTTTTCTACCCCATCACCGAAGCGCTGTGCTACCTCCTGGATTTCTCTGTGGCCGCATCCCGAATTTTCATTCCTCTGGGAGAACGCACCCCCCTTTCCTTACCAGCCCCCCACCCCAATCCAGCTGTCCTAAATAGCACAGCCAGGATAACTCAGAGAAGCACAGCTCCCGGAAAATACCTGACCTCTGGCCCCACCGCAGCCGGCCTCAAGGCCTCTCCGGCTGATTCACTCAGGCAGGAGCCCCACCCAAACTCATTTCCCTGTCCTCCTGCCACCAAGATACTCTCCTCCCATCTCTGGCTCCTACCCTCCAACTGTTCTCTCTGCTAATTCCTCCTTTCTGTCCTAGCAAAGCAACGCAAAGCCAAAGGCCCCAAGAAGTCACTACCGTACACGGCCCGCTTTCTCTCCCTAGGAAATTTTCTCATATTGCGTTTTCTTTGCATTTGTCCAGAGTGGAGCGAAATTCACACCTGCTGTGCTCAGGGATCTCCTCTCGCCTGAGGGCACCACCAAGGACGGACATTTGGAGGGTCGCAGAAGTGCTCACACGTTCAGTCAAGGCTAATGTACCCACTGCCCCGCTAACGCCAGCAACTAGGTCCAGGTCCCTTTCCCACGGGGCTGGATAGTGCCTGAGGCTGCAGACAGGGCTACAGCCGCCCCCACTTCCAGCTCTGCTCCAAAGCTTTGGCTACTATCTTAATCTTCACAGTAACGCTGCCAATTACTGCTGTTATCACTGCCACTTTATAGGCAGCAGGGTGAGGCACCGGCGGGTTATGCACCTTGACTCCAAGTCTTACAGTGAGGAAGGAAAGGTGGGCAGTCTGGGCTAGCCCAGTGGTGTCCCAGCTCACCGGCTGGGGGGGGGTGGGGGGCAGGGAACCTGAGCCCGGACACACAGTGCCCACTGCATGTCCCAGGGACCGAGACAGGTTGGAATCCCCTCCTGTGGGGCTCTCCGAGCCTCAACTTCGTATCTGGAAAACAAGAATGATGACCCCCACCTCCACCAGTTACTGGGAGGATTTCAATGAGGTACCGTGGGTAAAACTACAGAAATGACAGCACAAAATGCCTGGCCCATAGAAGGTGCCTAAGAAAGCTTAGCTGCTTTAAATCGAAGAGAGGGACAGAGAAAAAGAAAGAGGGACAGAGCGAGGCAGGAAGAAAGAGAGAAGCATCCACCTGCCCCTGGGAAGTAAAGAGTGATACTGACCCCCTAGGCGGCAAAGCCGATGACACAGAAACAAACACCACCAGTTCCCGGAGGCTCCAATCCTTCGTGATCACAAAATAATAACACCGGCAGCTATCACGCATGGAAGGCATGCGCTTGTGCAAATACTTTCCACAGACAACTCTAAATGGGTTAATCCTCCCGCACCCCTAGAAGGGAAGTTGGTTATCCCTACTTTACAGAGGGAGGGACAGAGGCTCAGAGAAGTCGATTAACTTGGTCACAGTCACACAGGCTGGCAGACGTAAAGCCGGTGACTGACTCCAGGCCCCATATCCCTGTCACTGCCTCCCTAAAATCGGTCAGACCCCCCCCCTCGAGACCCTCCCCTTCCATCTTCTCCATCTCAGAAATGCCCTGCCTTTCATCCTCTCCTCAGTCAGAGGGAGAAGCTGGACGCTCGCTGGCCGCGGGCATGTGGCACAGATGAAGGGGCACAGGGCCGGAAGCGAGGGGGCTGCGCTGGACCCCCGTCAGCCCAGGAGGGAGCTCAGAGCTCTTCGGGCCCCTCCCCTCACAAGCTGCTCTAAGACTCCCGTGAGGTAACAGACATAGATGTGTTCAGTACATCCCACAGGACTGCACAAATCCATCTCAGGCCTTCTGGAACCTTCCCTAGAAAATACCACCCCACTCTCCAGCAACCCCACATTCCGTCTCTGGACTAGTTATTAGCCCCTTGCCCTGAGTAGCCCCAATTTCCCTCATCCTACAACGCCACCCCTGATCTTGCTGCCTTCTCAGGACACTTGCCCCTTTGTAGAAACCCAGTGTCTTTCCATTGCACCATCTGGGCTGTACAAGCGGGGGCCTGCAGGCGGGGACCACCAATCACATGGCTCCGTAGCCCTAAGGGATGCGGCATGGGGCCTTTTGGGGACAGGCATTCCGGCAACACCTTGACCAGTAATAACTGAAAGCACAGAGAAATCCTAAGTCATTCTCACAACCAACGAGGGAGACAGAGAGGTTACCCTCATTTCACAATGAGGAAACTGGGGGTCAGGTTAAGAAATCCAAGGACATCCAGCTCCCAAGTCGAGGAGCCTGACACTAAAGAATTTATTAGTGAGGCCCCAAAGTGTCCCGAACAGACCAAATAAGGGGCTGACCTCCTCCTTCCCGCCTTGTCCATAGGCCAGGCTTCTAAAAAGATTCAACTACATGGTAAATCTGAACCTGCTCACCAGAAGATTCTCTTGAAGTCCCCGTCTTCTCCTCTTGGGCCACATCTCCCGTTCCAAAATGAAAGGGGCACGTATCTCTGTTCAATGTTTTCCCGGGCCTGCCAGTGCCTTCCTAGGAGTATTTCAGTGGCTCTGCTGGCGGCCTTGTTTGGGGGTGTATCTGTCTGCCTCCCTCCCTCTGCTGCCATGCTAGAAGTGACATTCTGCACAGGTGGGGACAAAATGAGGGAGAGTAGGCAAGGGCTCCCAGCTCTCTGCAAAGCTGTTAATGAAAAGAGTCCTCGCAAGAGCCAAGAGCCCCAAACCACATGGCAGCTCAGTGACTCAAATCCAGCCCATGTGGACGCCTTGCCCAGTGCTGTCTCTCCACCACAACACGGTGCCCACGTTTCCTCTTTTTACTACCAGAATTTTCCCCCTTTCTTCTTTTAAAAACCTGCATTGCATATCAACAATTTTACGGGAGAAGGAAAAAAAAAAAACCGGATCAAAAAACCCATCAAATATGCTCTGCACTTTTCCAGAACCTTATCAATATGTGTGCATTGATTTTTCCCTGGCCGCCATCAGCACAGGTAAGCTAGGCCATTCTCTCCTCGTTCCACCTAACTTCACCCCACGCAGCCACACGTGGGTGATCCCACTGGATCGCTGTCCCAGAGTTTACTTAACCGTTCCCTCATTCCCTACGTGGATTATGTCCCATTTTTTCCCATCTGTGGACAAGCTGGTGGCCGGTCCCCTTGGGATTACTTCTGGGGGACTTATTCCCAGAAGTAAAAATACTGGTCCCAAGGAAGAACCCAGTAATAACTGAAAGCACAGAGAAATCCTAAGTCATTCTCACAACCAACGAGGGAGACAGAGAGGTTCCAGCGCTGCTGGAACCCAACGTCGTCCTGACGTCCGGAAAAACAGCTCCACCTTTCAGTCACACGAGAGGCAACCTGTGTTCTTTACCACAGGCCTCCGCACTGGGTTTTATAAATTTCATCTATGTGCTCCTAATTTTACAGGCCAACTGAGCTGTTTGAACTCACCTATCTTTGGTGTTGAGGCAGCTAAACACTCCACATCTCAGGGTATTACCTGGGCATCGTACGAAATGACCCTGTTATATTACCAACAGTCTGAGCCTCTGCCTTTAAAATCTTTGCCAGGTCTGTGTATACCTTTGACAACACATTCTTTTTAATTAATTTTTTTAACAAGTTCTTACTTGTTGGCACGTGTTTCTCTCTTACCCTCCCCTTTAGTACAATTCTTCTTATTATTTTTTGGGGGGGAAAAACACCCCACGTCACTGAGTCACACGTAGCATAAACATGTCCCTGGGAGAGCCCCACCCCAAGCTCAGGGGCCACACAGCCCGCCCTGAAATGACTGGGTACCCGCGTATTCCTTTTCCCTCACAGATTTCATTACTGTATAGCTGAACGCATCCCAGTTACGTCAATGATTATTTGTATGGAATTTTCACAAACACGGTTGCTCTCTCCAGCAAGGATAAATAGTCCATCTGCTTCCTCTGAGTTCTGAAGGGCTTTAAAACTACGTTTTTTAGTATGTCGAGATTTTATAACCTATGATGACACGTAACTCTGAGTGCGCCTCTTCCGTGTGGGTCTCTGGTGGTTCCCAAGAGCCACTTGAAAATAACATCCTTCGCTATTGTTCACCTTTCCAAATTTGCCATGTGTGAATGTCTTCCCTTTCTTTAGATCCCTTTCCTCGCACCAACCTCCCATTTTTCTGTAATACAGCACCAGTTTTAATAACCACTGCTCGCCTGCCCCGTTGGCCAAGAGGAGCCCGCTGCTAAAAGATTTTCTAAAGATATTTCGGTATGCTTACCCACCAATTTTTCCTGATTATTGCTATTATTATCATTTTGCATGCTTTAGAAAGTATTTCACTGGGATTTTGTAACTGTTAGGGCATGAAATCGAGGCAAAAACCTTGGGATACTGACTTTTCAGTACTTTAAACTTCTGATCAGAAACAGCCATGTAGGATTTTGTAATTTTCTTTGAATAGAAATTGTGTCATTTGCAAACAGTGATATTTTTATCTCTTCCTTCCCTATACCAATCCCTCTAGTTTCTTTTTGTTCCTATATTGTTATGACAAGCATCTGTTAAACTATGTTAAATAAAAGTAGCGATAAGGGACATTCTGGTTTTGTTCCTGTTTTACAGGGCATGCTTCTAGTATTTCTCCACTTGGTATCTGCACTCCTGGAAGGCTTGGTTCATGATTATATACAAGCAGGCACTTTATCGTATTTAGGAGTAAATCCCCCAACAATCCTATTTTTAGTCTTATGATGCTTTATAACGCATCTATAATTATGTATTTTTCGGCATCTACTGAGACCTAACTCATTCACTGAATATTTGTTGAGCATTGATTAGATTCCGGGCATCGTGGTAAATATTGGATGTTCTGGTTTTTATGGCTTATTTCTATTAATAGTAGTCTCTCTGTATTAAACCACCATATATTCTTGGGATGAGCCCTACTTGGTAATGTTTCAAGACTCATTTTCCAAGAACCTAAATGGCTATAAAATTCATCTGGAAAGGAGACGATGGACTCTGAAAAACAAACTGAGGGTTCTAGAGGGGAGGGGGGTGGGAGGATGGGTTAGCCTGGTGGTGGGTATTGAGGAGGGCACATTCTGCATGGAGCACTGGGTGTTATGCACAAACAATGAATCATGGAACACTACATCTAAAACTAATGATGTAATGTATGGGGATTAACATAAGAATAAAAAATATATATATATATAATTCAATAAAATATTCCTAAAAAAAAAATTCATCTGGAAAGGGACGCCTGGGTAGCAGTCAGTTGAGTGTCCGACTCTTGGTTTCGGCTCAGGTCGTGATCTCAGGGTCATGGGATCGGGACCTGCACTGAGCTCTGCGCTGAGTTTGGGACTCTCTCCCTCCCACACACACACTCACTCTTTCTCTCTCAAATAAATAAATAAATCTTTAAAAAAAAATTCATCTGGAAAAAGTAATAGACAAGGATATTGAGTTATCAGCCTCCAAGAAGCAGTTCCAATGTTGCCTCCCCTTTCCAAAGCAGAGGTCCCAGGTCCTTCCTCTGGGCACCATGGCCCCCTCTCCCGCCATTACCACATTTACTGCAGGGACCGTAATACAACCAGATGTCCACCTCTCTGCCCCACCGCAGGGCTCCATCACTGCCTGCCCTGAGGAGAGAAGCATGGGTGTATCCCTGGTGCTGAGCACCATGACTAGTGGATGAGAGTTGCTCAATAAATATTTCCCGGAGAAGTTAGGTCATTCATCTATTTGTTTATTTCACTGATGATTTTTTGCAGCTGTATTTTCAAGTGAAACTGATATGTAAAATCCTTCTCGGGATCAGCAGGACATGGACAAGCGGGCCCAATTCTACGCACACACAGAGAGAAAAGCTGTCGTCTGCTGCACGGGCCTCCTGTCAGAGGAGATCCTGGAGATCTCCAGCTAGAGGATGGGCTCACAGTGACTTCGCGGAAGGGGACAGCATATGATGAGGTGATGAACAGTCTCTACCAAAGGGCAAAGCCCTGTGACAGGGGGAGCCCAGACGGTGACCCTACACCACACAGGCATCTGGACATTTATGAGAAGGTTAGCAAGGCCCCAGCTGGTGGGGTGAGGCAGGATTCCAGTGCCTGGGAGTAGGACTTGTCTTGTTATTTATTGCTTATCAACACACATCCATGCACCAGACACCTCACACAATTGTCTTTCCAACCACCCTGTGAGGTATACTCAATAGTTCCCGTCACACACAAAAAGAAACTGAGGCCAGGCAGGTTATGTAATCTACCCCGAGTCACATGGCCAGTAAATGGATGAGCTGGGACTGCGGCTAATGTCTTCCCACCACACCTTGCCATCTCCAGCAAAGGGCCTGGGCAGGGTATTGGGCCCCTCACAGGACCCACATATCAGGCACGTTAGCAGAACAGGAACCAACACAGAAGCCTCTTAGAAGAACTGAGACTCAGAGAAGGAAACGGGACACAGGAACAAGGCAGGAGGCCCCTGCCATGTCAGAGCCAGAACAGTGTCTGAGCCTAGAATCCTGGCCGGAAGGGATTGGAGTCTCCGCTTCCTCAGACCAGATGTGACTCTAAGAGCTGAGGGCAGGGCTGAGAGGCAGGAAATAACCCATGGGGCTGTCCTCTCCCTAGATGATGCAGGCTGGGTCTGGGTGGGCATGCCCCTCTCAGTTCCACAGACTGCAAGGGGAACCAGGGTCAAGCCAAGCAGGCCCTCCACTGCCACGGGCAAGTGTTTAGAATGGGAGCTCACGGAACACCGAGAATCCGACTGAATAAACACCTGAAAATCTTGGCCTTTGCCTTATGTGTAAAGGGAACAGGGCTGGACCAGATGCCTTCTGCAGGTACTGTGGGTTCTATTCCTCATTTTGGGATTCTTCGCCTTAGCAGCACCATTTAAATCAGGGGTCTTATGATCTATACGTAGGCTTCAGGATGCTTGAAGGCCCACACAAGCAAAAGAATTGAGGGTTTCAGGGGCGCCTGGGTGGCTCAGTCGGTTAAGCGACTGCCTTCGGCTCAGGTCATGATCCTGGAGTCCCGGGATCGAGTCCCGCATCGGGCTCCCTGCTCGGCAGGGAGTCTGCCTCTCCCTCTGACCCTCCTCCCTCTCATGCTCTCTGTCTCTCATTCTCTCTCTCGCAAATAAATAAAATCTTAAAAAAAAAAAAAAAAGAATTGAGGGTTTCAGTGTGCATGAATGGGGGGTGAGCACATTTCTGGAGAAGAAGTCTAGAGCTTCTATCACATTCTCAACGGGTCCACGGACCACCAAAAAGGTTCAGAACAACTGATCCAAATGTACCTAAAAAGTCAGCTAAACCAGGAGAAGCTAGACAGCAGTGCTGAGCTACAGTCAGCTCACCAACCAAGTATGGCTAAAGAAATTCTGGACCTTCTACCTAGTCTAAGACCACCTGGAAAACGTGTGGTCACTAATGAAGCCAGAGAAAGCGACCGGGTTGTGGGGGGAGGGCATCCCATCTTCACTACTTCAAAGGAGAGCAGTATGAATTTTATCACGAGTTAGAAGCATCATCTTTAGACAGTTGATGGGTTCGCCGGATACCGCTCTTAGTGCCCAAAGGTCTGCTGGATCAGAATCTGCATTTGACAAAGGCCCCAGACCCCAGAGGATTCGTGTGCACCTTAAAGCTTGAGAAGCACTGCTGTACTTGTGTGGACGGAAATTCACGGGAGAAAAAAAAACGAAGGATAAAAGGAAAGTGAAAACAGAAGGAACAAATGAGAATATGAGCCAACGTCTGGGAAGAGAACAAAAGCCAAAAGTTGGCTCTTAGTAAAAATAATGAGGGGCACCCGGCTGGCTCAGTTGGTAGAGCAAGCGGCTCTCGATCTTGGGGTTGTGAGTTCGAGCCCCATGTTGGGTGTAGAGATTACTTAAAAATACAATCTTAAAAAAAAAAAAAGAATGAAAGTTCTAAACCGTGGGCACAAGTAATTTCAAAAGAATACACTGGAAAAGTCAGAAAAGAACCACAACCTGATAAATAAGCCACTGATACACTCTCTACGGTTTTAGGCAATTGTAAGCGAATCGATGAAAAGGTTAAGATGATGCTGACAAATGTATAAGATACCCAAATTAAAGCAAAAGGAAAGACAAGTTAACTGAGCAGAAACCAAAGACGGGTCACAAAAAGGCAGAAACAACCAAGGGAAAAGTGCCTGTGCTTAATGGCTCCGTCGGAAAATCCTTCTGCAATGTGTAAACATTTTTGAACATTCAAGTAAACAGCTAAAGCATTCATACTTTCCTTTTGACAAATTAAAGCATGCAACTCAAAGCTGAGGCCTTTCAAATCTGACTCCAGTCCCCCGAGGGCACCCCTGAAAGGAGCCCGGTGCACATCTTTCGGGCCCGTTTTATATGAATACACAATTCCACCCAAAACATAACACTGTCAAAAAGACGATACCGTTCTCCTTTTCATAAATGGCATCCCATCGTATGCATATCATCCTGCAGCTTGCTTTTTGCACTCAATATTACATTTCCAAGGTCTACTCTTTATCACAAGATTATCAACCTAACCTATTCCTTTGAACCACTCTTGCAGTGTTATTCCAACTTTCCGGACTGAGTCCCATAATGCGAAATCTATTTTATATTGTGACCCAGTTCACACTTGGTGAATATGCAAAACTGAAACAAAAAGTCTCACCAAGTATCAGCCCCATCGTGTACAATGCCCTCCTGATTTTCCACTGTTTCGCAACACACTGCGTTGATTTACTGGCCCCCTCAGGGTCTGAACAGCCCGAGTTGTATTTAGCCCTCACTAAATAAATACATACTTATTTATCCATCTTACTGATGGATGTTCACCTCCTTGTCTCTAATCTCCCACTACTACAACAATGTTCCATGAACACTGCACACAGATGTGAATGTCTCTCTGGGGCAGATGCCGAGCAGTGGGGCTACTGGGTCCTGAGACACAGGCATTTCTAATTTAGAAAAACATCACAAACTGCCTTCCAAAGCTGTTGTATCCATTTGCTCCCACCCAGGATGTACAAAAGTACCTTTCCTTTACACCCTCACCAACTCAGTATATTCTCAAATGCTTTCCATTTTTTTCTAATCTAATAGATGAAAATGTCATTTTACTGTCGTTCTGATCTGCATGTTTTATTGGAAGAGTCTGTGTATTTTTTCTTTTTAAAAGTCATTTACCCTTCTTTTCCTGTGAATTTCTATTCCTATCCTTTGCCCATTCAATTAAGTCAACGATCCTTTATTTCTAAGAGCTCTTTACATATTAAGAAAATTAGCTCCTTTTATCATGTATGTTGCAAATATTTTTTTCTCAGATTATCACCTTTTTTTCTAAGATTTATTTTATTTGAGAGAGAGAGAGAGAGAGCATGCACGCACATGAGTGGAGCGGCAGAGGGAGAGAATCTTCAAGCAGACTCCCCGCTGAGGGTGGAGCCCGGTAAGGGGCTCAGTCCCACAACCTATGAGATCATGACCTGACCCAAAACCAAGAGTCAGGTGGTCAACCGACTGAGCCACCCAGGCGCCCCTATGACCACCTACCTTTTGACTTTGTTTATGATGGTCTCCTCATGCAAAAATTCTCATTTTTCTGTTGTCAATTTTATCAATCTTGTATGTCATCTGGGATTTGTGTCAAACTTAGGAAGGTCCCTCTACTCCAAGACTGTAGAAAGATTCTTCCAGTGCTTTTATACTTTCGTTTTTTACTTAAATCTTCCACCTATCTCTGATAGACTTATTTTGATCTACAGCACAAAGTAGGGACCCTATTTTCTGCACCTTCCTTTACCACAGATGGCTATCTAGACGTGAAGATATTATCATTCCCCATAAACCTGAAATGCTGCCTCTATCACAAATTACACACACACACCCCTATTTATTTTGGGGCTCTCTAATCTGTCCCATCACTTGTTCAGTCTATTAGCTTAATTACTGCAGCTTTTAAAATGTTTAGTATCTGTTACAGCTAGACCCTTCTCTCTTTTTCTTTGTCATATTTTCATGCAGGTTAATTTTTCCATATGAACTTAGAATCAGATTTTCTTTTTTTTTTTTTTTAAGATTTTATTTATTTATTTGACAGAGAGAGACACAGCGAGAGAGGGAACACAAGCAGGGGGAGTGGGAGAGGGAGAAGCAGGCTCCCCGCAGAGCAGGGAGCCCAATGCGGGACTCGATCCCAGGACCGTGGGATCATGACCTGAGCTGAAGGCAGTCGCTTAACCAACTGAGCCACCCAGGCGCCCTAGAATCAGATTTTCTATTACCAAAATAATCCTACTGGTAATTTTTATTGTGATCACATTTTAAATGTATAAGAGAATTGATATTTTTCTAACACTGACTCTTTCTGGCCAAGACTGTATTATCTTTCTAAGTATTTTATATTCCTTTGTAGCACTGAAGTCACACGTAAATAAAATTTTTAAGCTTATAAACTAGATAGTTAATCTCTTTTGTTGCTTACGTAAATGGACATTTTTCTTCCATCATATTTTCTAGTTGGGATATTGTTTATACGGGAGAGCTACCAATTTTTACACATTAACTATGCACTCAACTACCTTAACAAATTCTCTGTTTGTCTTTAGTCTTGCCTCCTCCTCCTAGTTTTTATACCTCTTATTTCTTTCTCTTACCTAATTTTACCAGCTTATCCTTCCAAAACAAGGATACATAATTATGGTGCTTAGTCATGATTTTATTGGTAATGCATCTACTACCCACCATTTCAATGCTAAGCAAAACTTGGCTACCAGTTTGACAAAGATATATTTTCTCATGGTGAGGAGGTATCTAATTATTCCTACATTATGAGTTTTTATTAGAAAGAGATGCTTAATTTTTCATAAACCTTTTCAGCATCTTAGACCCTTGAAGATGGTGAATTTTATTAACAGAAGTCCTAAAATTAACCTATCCTTGCATTCCTGTTCTGAAACCCACATGCCTATGCAGTTCCTTCAGTGAGCTGCTAGATTCTGTTTGCTAATTGGTAGTAGAATTTTGCATCTATGTTCAAAACTGCAATCACTTGGTAATTGTGTGGGCACATACTGCTCTTTTGCCACATTTTACTACACTAGGTTCACAAGAGGAACGTAAGCATTCCTTCTTTCTTTGCTCTAGAACAATTTAAACAGCATTAGAATCATCTGCACCTTCAATATTTGAAAAACTTTACGGGTGAAACCTATCTGGTCCTATGACTATTTTAAGGAACAGCTCTTTGATAACTTTTCTCAATTTCTTCTATGGTAATTGATCTGTTCAAATTTTATTCTGTTCTGGTATCAGTTTATTTTGTGTTTTTTTTTTTTAAGAATAAATACGCTCGAATCATGGAACACTTCATCTAAAACTAATGATGTAATGTATGGGGATTAACATAAGAATAAAAAAAATTAAAAAAAAAAAACCATGGGTAAGAATTAAATGTTCTAATAATTTTTTAAAAATAAATAAATAAATAAATACGCTCATCTTACATAAACTATTTCTAAACACAGAAAAAGATCCTACCAGTATACCTGTAAGAAGTAAATATAGCCTCCACCCCAAATCTTATCAGGACAACGCCCAAGTGGCCTGGTTCCTAGTATCTGCACCTGTCCTCCTCACCCCTCCTTAACACATCGTATTTCCTCACCACCAGACTCATATAAAAAGAGAATGGATAGGTTTGCAATAAACCAGAAACATGAGGGCACTCTTTCTCTCCCTCCAGTACCATCAGGGAAGGGCTGTAGACAAGGGGCCAATTCCCAGCTCCCTTCCGTGGAGTCCCTTCCAGTCTCTTCTAGTCTTCGTTCCCTCACCAATCCCCACTCCAACCATGAAGCCAGCAGCCCAGCTTACCCACGCATGTGAAACCCTCGGCCTCCTGACGGACAACCTCAAGGAATCCACAGGCATTCATTCAACAGGCACCTGCTGGATGCCCGGGGCACCTGACAAACAAGGCTCCTGCACTCTAGAAGTGTGTTATCTGAGTGAGGGGTTAAGACCAGCCCACAAGTAACAAGGCCTCAATAAGCAGCCCAAAATAACCAAGTACAAAATAGTGCAGCAGAGCAAACCAAGGGTGCAGAGAACAGAGAAATCACTGGGCTACCAGGAAGGCAGTGGGAAAGACACTTCACACAAGGGGCCCAAAGCCAGGCTCAAGGAGAATCAGCCCAGTGCACTCATGGTATTTGGTGGGATGCTGCCTGGCCGTGGAAAGGGGCAGATAAACCTGGGCCCCGGGGTGTAGGAACCCTAGTGAGAGGTTTGGATATGACACAGCAGGCAATGGGAGGTACCATGGGCTACTGTGCACGGAAGTAACAGGAAGAAAGTGGTGTTTTGGTCATCCCCCACACCCCACATTCTATGATGCCAGACTTGCATTCAAAGAAATGACGAGCTGTGCCAAGAACTCGGTGAACTGAGGGAAGCAGGGGCACAGGAGGTGTAAACCACAACCCTATGCTGAGGCCACAAGTGACAGTGGACACACACACACACACATCCAGGTTCTAAGCAAAGACACCAGGCTGGAATCATACTGCGGCGCTAGGGTTTAAGTAGTTTATTGCACTACCCAATAAAAACCACATTGCCACAAATCTCTAACCTCAGGGGGTATCTATGGTAGCCCAGCACTTCTCAAACGCTGAAGTACACCCAGATCACCTGAGAATCTTGTTAAAAATACAGATCCTGACTCTGCAAGTGTGGGCTCGGCATTTACTCCAAGGAGCTCCGAGGTGACGCTGGATGCCACTGATCCAGGGACCACGCTTTGAGAAGCAAAGGGCTAGATGAAACTGAGGCTCTAGTGGGCTCCCAGGCAGCAGGTCATGGGCATTAACCACGGGCGGAGAGAAAGCTCAGAGCTGTCTGGGGTCCAGGGCAGAGCACCCAAACTAACCAACTCATTTTCTTTTTGAAAAATTCACCATGGGGGTTCAGTGCCAGGCAGGGGTCCCTCCAAGTCATTAGTAAATGGAAACCACCCCCCATTTCACAACTACCATCTAATTACTCTCCCTGTAACCTTCCACAACAGCCCTAAGCCAGCTCTTTCAAGGGCTGATGCCACTAATCAAGTCATAAAGCCTTAAAGCTCCTATTATTAGCCTTGATCACAGAGGGTAAAACAAACTGCAACAATTGTCTTTCCTCCCAGCTGAGGCCATCAGTCAGGCTAACTGACCGCATTTGCATTACATGTCAGGTCAAAGAAAAACACATCTAACCAGTGAGGAGCTCCTATGCTGGATGGCTCATAGAAGAGAAATTTATCAGCTCTTGGATGATCTCCTGAGAAGATTCTGGAAACTGATCACGATCCACCACAATCCTAGTGATTTCTTTACTGTCCCCATCTCCTTGGATAACTTGGAAGCCTAGAAGAAGCTTCTCCCCACCCCTCCGAATGCATCCCCTCCCCTTGGGTTGCCTACTTAGGCACGGAGTGACCCACTTCAAATCAACCCCATCACAAACCACAGAGCTCCTTGACACAGCTCAATTCTTAAATCTGATGGCCTGTGTTTCAAGATGCATGCCTCTACCACCTGGAGATGAGGTGACCGGTTGATCCACAGAGCAACAATAACAGAAACCGTTCAAGGTAGACCTGGACCCTACCTCCATGTGATTCACAAAATACACACACACACATCAGTTCAATGACTCAGACATCTAAAGTATACAGAAATCTCAGCACCCTACTCAGCACCATGGGGATTCAGAAAACAAAAATCCCTGAACTTGAGGAGTCAGTCAAAGAGGAGATAAAGTTCTCCGTGGTCACGTAGCAACTGTACTTTAAGTTCCCCGATCGCTGGCACCCACCAAGCTGGAGAGCTTCCTATACGTGTGGCCTAAAGTCTACAGAACATGGTCAATGACAGCTCCATGAAGATTAGGCCATTGACCCCAAAAGGAAATAAGCCTGAGGACCTGCTCTGCTCAGGGATAGTATTCCCGCCATGAGCTGACTAAGCAATACGTGAAGAAGAAGAATGTCCTCCATTGGCCATGAGCAAGTGACTCACCAAAGATGACACAGAGAGTTTTAAAGCTGGAAGCAGAACCCGAGTCCCTCAATTCCCAGATCAAGGTTCTTTCAACTAAATTCCACTCCTCTCACCTCTGCTTTGGAATTCCCCCATAAAATCAGAATTTGAAGTTGGCCACTTCTTTGCTTTTTATTCCTCCCAACCTCAACCAACCTTTGGGACCCCCTTTCTCTTGAGAAAGCAGCATAATTTAATTCATCTGAAAGTTGGTCCCATTCTGCTCTCCATGGGATGGGTCAAGGGCAAAACAAAGTCACATCCCCTCTTCAGGACTTACTTCTTCCTCTTCTGTTAAATGAGGAGGTTAGTAGAGATGACTTCTAAGATCTTTTCCAGGATTTAAATAAAGGATTTAAAAATTACTTCGAAGATCCTTTCCAGCTTTAAATAAAATCAGTGGAAGCTTCACTTTGCAGTCAGGACGAAATAGGGGCTCCCCAAAAGCCATGGTCCCTGCGTCATCCTGTTTTGTGGAGGTTGGTACAGGTAACTGGTAAGAAGCTACAGTTCACAGAAAACCTGTCCCCACCAATCACTTCCCATGGTCCACACAGAGCTTCTCCAGCCCACATTAGAGGAGGAACGGCCAGCTGCCAGCTATCTTCACGAACTTGTCAGGAAGAATTCTTAAAGTTTTTGTTGCATTGCAGTATTATTTCCTTTTTAATGACTTCTTTAAATCATAAAATTGATGTGTGCTTGTTACACAAAACCAGAAAACATTTTATTTTTCATACCTTTTTGAAATCATAAAGTAAGTGTACATTCATCACAGAAAAATCAGAAAACTTGTTAAAAGAAAATCCCACCTGTAAACAAGTCTATACCTATGTTAATTAAGTAAGTCATATTTCAATCAAAGAGCAAAGAAACCCAAGAGTTGGAACTGGCCTTAACGAGGAACAGGTTGCATTCCGAGCTACACCACAGAACATTTGTGGGAATAGTCACAGTAATGACCCAATCCAATCCCCCTCTCTCCACTGGCCCACAGGTGCCACCCAGCCTCTGCTCAAAGACTTCCCACTTTCCAGCCCTTTTCCAAGCTTTGGGAAAGCTCCATCAGTGCATCTTCCTGTAGTAGACAGCAGTCATTATATGCACAGGCTTGTAAAAGGCCTGAAGTTGGGTTCAATTCCAGACTCAGCCTCTTACACGTGCTCCATGACCCTGGGAAAGTCACTTAACTTCTCTGAACTTGATTTCCTCAACTCTAAGATGGGAATGATAATATCTGCTTGAAAGAGTTGTCCTGAGATTTTAAATGAGAAAGTGTAAGTGCTCAATAAATAGTAAGGACTATTATTTATCGCAGCTCAAAACAAAGGCTTTCAAACTTTCTCCACCTTACCTCTAAAAAGAAACTATGCTTTCTATCATGACTCGGTACCTAAAATATCTATATATCCATGCAAATATATAAAACTGAACAAATATTTTCAAGAAACAATGCTGACCCATACACCTCTGATCCACTGAAAATTTGTCTTCCTGTTCTATTCTTTCCTTTCTATTCTATTTCACCTTTTTAAATTGCTGGTCTCCCTCACTTAATTGATTGTACAACCCACTAATGGATTACATACTGCAGTCTGAAAAACACTGACTTATACTAACACGAAATCTCTCCTCCTGGAGCTCCACCTTTGGCTTTACTTTCTGGAACCACACAGAACAACTCTGCTCCACCTGTTCACCTTCCAGGCACTCCCTGTTCTCTCAAGTAGTCACTGTATGTGGTCTGACTTCCCGATCCCCCTTTATCCACATCCCCTCCTCTGGACTCCTTTCCTCTGCAAACCTTCCCCTGTAATCCCTGCTGCCTGGGAGGGCCACGCTCAGTTAGCAGATGCTCTATGCCCCTGGTGGCTTCCACGTAAACCTCAGGTCAGGCAGCGTGACATGAGCATCTTTTCAAACCTTCCCACCAGATGAGTTATTCATCCCCGGAGGAACACATGTTGGTTTCTTCCAGCCCGTCCCCAACTCCTGTCTGGTGCTTTCATACAAAAACGTGCTCCCTCCATCTCCTCCTCTGTCCTTCCACAGATGAGAATAGGATGCCTCAAGGCCCATCAATGAGAAAAGTGAAAGTGAGGAAGAGTTTCAATATGCATGTGTGAGCCTGAATCTACAACCAGAAAGTGCTCCTTTCTTACTCATCTCTGAACTAGCTCTGCCTGCTAAACCTGGAACTGAACCGAGAAGGCCTCATCACCACGGCCACATCTGTCTCTTCATGGCGAAGGGGGCCCTGTGACAAGGAATCTCACAGCTGCCTGCAAACACAGCCCCCTTCAGAGCTGAGATCTGCCGGCACCGCTTGAGCGGGCAGGAAACGGCAGATATCACGTACGGCCACAGTTTCCCATATCCTATCTGCATCTGTGGTCATCAAAAAAGGCGTTTATGGTAATAAAAACACATATAAAATGCACACACAGGCACCTGGTGTCGCTAATCCGATAGGTAACGTTTTGTAATTTGGGTTAAAAAAAAAATAGTTTCCAAAGCAATAACCAAAAAAAGGCTACTATGCCTGCAAAATGCAAGCTGGCTCCTCCCCACTCTCCTCTCCTCACTGCGCTTCAGCAAGTGTCCAGGGAAACACGTTCAAGAGAGTTGAGGGAACTTCACAAACCCACCATCCTCCGTTTAGTATCTTACTAGCTAAATCTGCATCCCGAGAAACAATGTATTTTAAATGTTTTGTTGACTTCAAAATGTATTCAAAAGGTAGTACGCTGTATGGGCTGTGTAGGGTCTTGCTTTAACTTCAACCTCAGATTACTAAAATTCACTCCTACCCCTGCACGTAGATGCTGTTCATTTACATCACTACGTGTGTAACGGCCCATCACGTGACCACAAACTCATTCTCCAGGGGATGAGCATTTACCTTTCCAGTTTTTTGCTCGTATCAACAGTGCTCCGAGGAGGAACATTCTTAGGACACATCTCCCGGTGCCCCCGTGAATGGGTTTCTCGTGATTTTGCACACCAAGGAGCAGACCTGCCAGGTCACAGAGTATGCACACATACAACTTTACAAGACAATACCAAACTATTCTCCAAAGTGGTTGCATCAGTTCATGCTCCTAACCGGCGGTGCACAGGAGGCCACGGGGCTCTATACTCTCTCCAATGCTTGCTTACCGCATAGCTTCTTCATGTCGGAACCTTAAAATGGGTTAACCCATTTTAACCCAATGGGGATAAAATGGAATCTCATTGTGAGTTCTAGTCCCCGATTACTAATGAAATTAAGTGTCTCATAAAAAGAAAGATCCTCTCCCCACCTAAAGCCCTGTACTTTTCTTTCACTGCTCTTATCACAGTCTATAATTAAACGTTTGTGGGATGATTTGATTAAAGCCCATTGCCATGCCTGCTTTCTTTAACCACTGTATGCTGCACAACAAAGTAAAGCCTCTGCGTACATGTCGAATGAATGAATGCATGAATAGCTGAGTAAATGAGACAATCCCATTGGTCATCAGGCTCCAATCTGATTTTATTAAAAGCCTGGGCTCATGAGTCTGGGTCTGACCTCCCCAGCTGAGTTATCAAGGGGGTGGGGGTAGAAGTGATGGGATGGTAGGAAAGGGAGGGAAAGTCCAGTCTTGGTCCAGGGTAATTCCCGGGGCCTCCCCAATAATGACAGTAAAACGATCACTGCTGTGAACTGCAGTCCTAACATGGGCCCCTTGCTTCACACCAAACAATAACAGCCTTCATTTACATAGCGTGCTTACAAACGAAGCACTGTGTTACTTGCTTACTGGAGTATTCGTCTGATCCTCACCATCTCTAGGGAATGAATATTACTATTTTTTTTAAAGATTTATTTTATTTATTTTAAAGAGAGAGCCTGCATGCATGGGCAGGGGGAGGCGCAGAAGGAGAGAGAGAATCTCAAGCCATCTCCCTGCTGAGCCAGGAGCCCAACGTGGGGCTCGATCTCACGTCCCTGAGATCATGACCTGAGCCAAAACCAAAAGTCAGATGCTCAACCAACTGAGCCACCCAGGCTCCCCGCTACGGAATGGATATTATAGCCCCATTTTATAGCAAAGAAAACTGAGGCGCCCAGCTGCAGGGCATAAGGGGTAAACTCAGTCAGAGGTACATCAAGGTCAGTCTGGCCCCAGAACCCTTTCCACACACCTGCTGCCAACCCCCGGCTTTTTATCTTCTCTGCATAGGATTGCTTTTCCTCCCCATCTGCCTCCACAAAGCTCTGCAGATTCCAAGTTTTGCTCCACAGCTCACAAATGCTTTCCCTGAGCTGGGGCAGCCGTGCTTGAGTCAAAGATCACCCTGCTCTCTGTCACTGAAACGTTTACCCTGAGAACACACTTACCTGGCAGGTCCCTGGCTACAAGGTGCTGAGTGTCACCCAGCAGGCTGGCATGAGGACATCATCCACATCCGACTCTCCCACAGTTCTCCCAAGTCAACACTTCTCACCGGCGGAGGTTCTGCACAGACTAGCTCCTTTTCAACTTTGAAAGGGTTTTTACTGCAACTAGAAACAAACACCTAACAAATACTTACTATACCGGGGCACATAACATGCCTTAATTCAGCAAGAAATACTATGTAACCCCTACAATTATACAATCCAGGCCAATGCCTGGAAATACGCATGTGAACTTATGTTAAGTGAAAAAAAAAAAAAAAAAAACAGCAACTCAAAAATAGTATCTACGTGCCAAATTAAGTACACACCGTACCCTCAGACACCAGAGGGTAATATAAATAGAACTGCATGTTCACTAGGACCTTTCTTCAGTAAGTTACTTAGGTTTCCATGGCCCCCCAAAAGCTACTTGTCAACTATTTATAACAGGTGTAGTTTCAAAGCAATGCTACTCAAAGTAGCAAAGAATCCTCCCCGGCAAAAACGAAAGTTCCCTGGGTCATGATCATGTCTGTTTTGTTCATGGCTGCATCCTTAATGAAGGAATTGGAGGGGTCAGACCAGCAGTCAGTAGCTGGCCTGCTGCCAAATCCCACCACCTGGCTTTGTAAATAAAGTTTGATGGGAACACAGCCCCGCCTCCGATTACGCGTTGTCTGTGGTTGCTTTTACGCTACAATGGCAGGACTGAGTACCGAGTACAGAGGACAGAGACATGGCCCCCAAAGCTGAAAATATTTACTCTCTGGCCTTCTACAGAAAGTTTGCCAATCCTTAATTTAATGCCTAGCCTAGTGTCTGCATATAGTGAGGATTCCATAGTATATATTGAATTAATTATTTCAAATAAGCCCAAATCAAGCTAATAGATAAGAATAAAGACCTTATTTACCCAGGACATATAACAATGGATGCCTAACAAATGGGAAATCTAGGGGCACCTGGGTGGCTCAGTTGGTTAGGCGACTGCCTTCACCTCAGGTCATGATCCCAGGGTCCTGGAATCGTGCCCTGCATCGGGCTCCCTGCTCAGCGGGAAGCCTGCTTCTCCTCCTCCCTCTGCCTGACACTCCCCCTGCTTGTGCTCTCTCTCTGTCAAATAAATAAATAAAATCTCAAAAAAAAAAAAATTCAGCAAAAAATGGGAAATCTACTCTTTTATATTTAAATCAAAAGTGGGACTCCTGACGCCCTCAGTAGGAGGTACATGCCTTGAGCATTTTCTTCCACGGTGGAGGTGGATTACACCAAATCACATGCACCGCAGGCTACAGGGAGAGACAGCTGGTAAGGGCTTGGCAGGCCATCTGAGGCCAGGAGTAGGAGTCAAGTCTGGGTAACTAGTCAAGATGCTGTAATAATCCCCATGTGGGGCTCAAAGCAGGATGTTGGCCTCCTTAGTCGTATATCCTAAACAACTAAGCTGCAGGCCCCGAACCACCTGGGTGAAATCATTTCATTTATTTCCTATGTAACTTCTGGTCGGGACAATGCATCAGTAAACAACGGTAGGCTCAATTATTGTCCCCTTAATTTATCAGTACATCTGCATTATAATGCAACCGCCTATTTTTAGTTCTGCAGACTCGATTATTCAGAGGCTGATCATTCGGCTGGTGGCTTTTTGAAGCTCATTATGGCCCCAGTACAGAAGACAGGAGAAAGGAAATGAAAGGAGGTAAAACTCACATCAGTTGGTGTTGCTACTTTATTAGCAGATAAAATGCCAAGATTGGGGTGGAGGGGGTGGTAGAGGGTAAAACCCCAGGTCTCCAGAGCTGAAGCTCTCCCCAGGCCTCCCTTATCAGATCCCCACATCTCACTTACATCACTGCATGCTGACAGCCTATTGATAATTTTGTTATACTGGCCTATCGCTATGACGACCCAAGAATATTACAGTTGACCCTTGAGCAACACGGGTTTGAACTGTGCAGGTCCGCTCAAACGTGGATTTTTTCTGATAAATACGATACAGGACTATAAATGTATGTTCTCTTCCTTATGATTTTCTTAACATTTTCTTTTCTCTAGCTTACTTTATCGTGAGACTACAGTATCCAATACGTGTAACATTCGAAATGGTTGCTAGCTGTTTGTTATGGGTAAGGCTTCCTGTCAACAGTAGGCAATTAGCTGTTAAATTTTGGGGGAGTCGAAAGTTATACACAGATTTTCGAATGCCCCTAAACACCTCCCAGTGTTCGAGGGTCAACTGTATTCTCTAAGCTCCCTTCCTTTGTTCAGAGGGAGAAAACAAAAGTCAAAAGGAGATTCGGAGGTGAAGCTCTCGATGGAACAAAGCCTTGGCCTGCTGAAGTCAGGGGACAGGTCTGCCCTGCCTGAAAAGCCAAAGTATGGATTCATTTAGGGAAATGTCTCAAAAAGAATGCTGGGAGGAGTCTGAGCCCCTTCCCCATCCACCCCACACATTAATTGCTCCCAGCAGGTCTTCCCCCTTCCCAGAAACCCACAGATCCAGGGGAAGTTCAACACACACAGGCTCTGAGCCACAGGGTTCCACACCCAAGTCCTCCTCCCCCCACCCCACCCCCTCGCCATGGGGTCCCTCCTGCAGTAGAATGAGTAGTGAGGGACCCAGAGCCCAGGCCCACACACCCTTCAGGCCTGTCTGTACCATAACCACTGCTGAACAAATCAACAAAATCCACTATTTTAAGTGAAAACTGAAAGTCACACCCACAGAGGACCACACGTCTGCTTTCTCCTTGGGACATTATTCCTCCAGCTGAACCATACAAAACACACCCCACCTCTTCTCTCCCTTCTCCTCACCAGCCTGCCACCTTTTCCCCCTTCCCTCCTGAGTCCTGGTGACTGGAGAAACCCTTCGATGCAGGAAGGCAGCATTCTCTTCTCTGGCTGACAAACTCTCCAGTGGGCTGTACCCCGGGAGGTCCAGAACACCTGCTCACCTCGACCCGGTGGGCTTCAGGCCACCCGAAGGGAACCAACCCCACAAGACAACCATGGACGGGGGAAATGAAAAGAAGTGCCCACCACGGCCGCCTCCTCGCACTTTCCCTGGGGCCTTAGCTCTGTCAGATTTTGAAGCATAATGAGTTTTGTTTCATAACAGTCTTAAATGAACTGGGAGGGGGAAGGGGATGACAATGATAAAAATCTTAATTAAAAAAACTCCTACAGGCAAAGACTTTTCAGATCCTAAGAGGTGATAAAAGTCTCTTGAGCCGGGGGCCCTACAGAGCCCCCAAGGACCCAGCACTCAACATGCATTTCCTGGGTGTCCACTATGTGCCTGGCACTATGCTGGGTGCTTAGGAGTGACAGTGAACAAACACACAAAGATCTCTGGCTTCTTGGGGCTCATGCTCTGGGAGGGAGGAGACAGTAAAGATAAAGAACAAGTAAACTATATGGAATGTTAGATGGTTAAAGGGTTTTGGGGTTTTTTTTAATTTTTTTTTCTAAGATTTTATTTATTTGAGAGAGAGAGAACAAGCAGGTGGAGGGGCAGAGGGAGAGGGAGAAGCAGGTTTCCCACTGAGCAGGGAGCCCGATGAGGGCTCGCTCCCAGATAAAGGGAATGGAGAATTCAGGCAAAATGTGTTAAAGGGGATGGGCAATTCAGGGCGTGGTGCTGAATACAATAGAGAGGAAAGCCTCAATGCGAAAGAGATGTCTGAGCCAAGACTTGAAGGGGGAGACAGTGAGAAATGCAGATGGGTATCTAGGTTGTGGAAGAGCAATCCAAGCAGAGAGGACAGCCTATGCAAAGGCCCTGAGGCAAGAACATGCCAGGTATGTCCAGGGAATGGCTAAGAGATGCGGTGTGGCTCAAGCAGAGTGAGGGAAGGCTGGGGAGGTGGTTGCAAAAGCAAGGTGGGGGAGGGAGCAGAGTGTCACCAGGCCACTGCAAGGACACTGGCTTTCACTGACTAAGGTAGGGGCCGCTGAAAGGTGGTGAGCAGGGAAGGGACAAGTTCTCCTTCAATTCTCGGCCACCTTGTCATCCTTCCTACATATCTCCCTTGATACCACTTAATCAACGTGCTCAAAGCCACCTCGCCCACAAAGCTCTTTCTGACGAACCACTGCAAGTTACAAACCCAACAACCCTAAGGAAATCAGCCAAGCCCCACACCCACCTCTCCCCCAAATCCCTGTTAGACCCAAAAGGGGAGATGAGCAGGAAGACAAAAGAGGGCAATGGGTAGGGGGAAGACATAACAAGCAGAGAGGGACAAGGAGGCAGACGGGTTCCCGTACAGAAAGCTCAGGTCAGAAAGAGAGAGCAGAGGGCACCTGGGTGGCTCAGTTGGTTAAGCGACTGCCTTCGGCTCAGGTCATGACCCTGGAGTCCCTGGATCGAGTCCCGCATCGGGCTCCCTGCTCAACAGGGAGTCTGCTTCTCCCTCTGACCCTCCCCCCTCTCATGTGCTTGCTCTCTCTCATTCTCTCTCTCTCAAATAAATAAATAAAATCTTTAAAAAAAAAAAAAAAAAAAGAAAGAGAGAGCAGAAAGACAAAGGTCAATGAGTTCTTCACTCTTCATCCACACCCCGCAGTTCCTTCGGTCCAAAGCACCAGCGCTTCATCTTCCCAATGCCCGCTGCCCTGGGGCTGCCCTGGTACTCCCATCGGCAGGCGAGCCCTCCCTCCACCTCTCTAACTGCTCGTTATCCTGATGTTAAGGGGAACTGGAGGAAGGGAGAAAAGAAAAGGATCACTTCACTCTGCCTCTCTGAACTGCAAAAGCAGCAGCCCAGCTAAGGCTAGCTGGTCAAACCAGAGGTGGAAGCAGAATCCTCTGTCATTCGATCCACACCCGGGATCCCCAACAGACGCACTCTGAGCCGCCAAGCAAGCTTATCTGGTCAACCTATAAAGTCAGCTGCCACCGCACAGACCCAGTCCCAACAGCAACTTCTGTTTCTGGCACCTCTTCTCCCACAGTGTCCCCACATTCACATTCATCCCCCAGCAACCACACTGCAGAGGAAAAAAAAAAATGGCCAATGAAGAAGAGGCTGGGGCAGCTCTGGAAGAAGCTAAAATGGGTAGAAAGGAAGTGATAAGTTAGAACAATCAGCTCCAGGTGGTGTAGGGTAGGAGCTAAAAGCATGGGGTCTGGAGCAGGAACTCAAGGCTCAGCTCTGCCACTGACAGGCTGTGTGACCTTGAAAGTTACCTGCGTGACCTTGGGCAAGTTATCTACCCTCTTGTGCCTCAGAGTCCTCATCTTTAAAGCCATTATCATTATTAGTACCTGTGTCCTAAGGGCTCTTAAGAGAATTAAAATTAATATTATAAAGCATATAACAGAATGTCTGGCACATGGTAAGCACCAGATGAATATTTTTAAAGAAATAAAAACACTTCTGAGAAAGGAATACTTCTCTCTGAACCATCTGAGATAGAAAAGTTCTATATTTACTCTTGTACCTGACATATACATGTAAACAATCACTACTGATTAATATTTTCAACTCTGATCATTCATATTCCATGCTTTTAAAATATAACAAGATGCTTTGGCACAAAACATTTATTGCAGCATTATTAAAAGCAAGTTATGGGAAATGGCCTAAGCATCCAATACTGGAAAAATAGTTGAGTAGATTATAAAAGCGATAGGAAACGGTTCTGCACAAATATTAAAAATCACCTAATGAAGAATATTTATTTTTTTAATTATTTATTTGAGAGAGAGCAAGGGGGGGAGGGGCAGAGGAAGAGAGAGAGTCCTGAAGCAGACTCCCCACTGAGCACGGAGCCCAGTGCTCCGTGGCACTGGGCTCAGGTCCTGATCCCAGGGTTCTGGGATCGAGCCCGCATCGGGCTCCTTGCTCAGCAGGGACCCTGCTTCCCCCTCTCCCTCTCCCCCTCCCTCTGCTTGTGTTCCCTCTCTCTCTGTCTCTCTGTCAAAAAAATTAATTTTAAAAATCTTTAAAAAAAAAACCAAAGACTTGAGAAGTGCTTTCTTCTCATCACACACAGACTGTGTGAGCAGTCATTCCCTGCCCAGGCCACGGGATGTGTCAGATAGCTGGTTTGTATTGGCCTAATACAGGCCCAGGACCCTGAGATCATAACCTGAGCTGAAATCAAGAATCAGCCGCTTCACCAACTGAGCCACCCAGGCGCTCCCCTAATGAAGAATTTTTTTAAAGACATACAAAATATTTAAAATGTCAAATGATAAAGGATAAAAAAAACTAGACTTCACTTTCAACTATCATAACACAACTGCTATTAAATTAACCCTCCTGTATAGAAGAAGTGTAAAAGGTACGTAAAATACGAAAGAATAATAAGAACTGTTTGAAGGTGTAGAAGTACAACAAGGCAGCTAGGCCGTGAAGGACCATGCCCCTAGAAGAAAGGGAAGCTTGGTGAGGTACATATCAGTAGCTGATGTTTCTCTCCAGAACATTTGCTGATCTAGTATAACAAATATTGAGGAAAAGGGCTTGCTGCAGCTTTCTCCCTGGACAAGGAAATAAAAACTGGAGTTCAGGGCTATAAAGACATCCAGGATTTGAGAGCCAAGATCCCAGGGAAAAGTGAACCACTCATACGTGAACCAATGTTCTACAGCAATTTCCCCTTAAGGCATTTGCTGATACCAAAACCATGTGCGTACAGGGCTAGGCCCTGGAAATCCAAACAGAAAAAAAAAAAAGTTAAAAAATTGAAAAGCTAAGCAGAGATTTTGGTAGTTTCAAAGAGGTAGAAAAACAAATTGTGACTATGAGGGTCAAGGAAGTGGGACCCCAATAAACACCCGCTCTAAAAGCAAGGGCCGATCAAAAGTAGACCAGCCTTAACAGAATCAAGATGATAAAACATCCTGAGCCTCTACTTTTTCCATCTGAAATGCCCAGCATTCAAACAAAAATTACCAAGCATATCAGGAAATAGGACCAAACCAAGAGAAAAATACAATCATAAAAAACAATCAAAAAATATTTTTACAAATAAGATATTTACAAACAATAAAAACAAACAAATTAAGAATTGACTAGATAGGTTTGACAAATAAACAGGAAAGAGATGACTAATGAAATAGAAAATAGGTCAGTAGAAAAAATACTCATATTGAAGCACAGAAAATACAAAAACAAGCTTCAGGGGCATGCAGCATACTACGAAAGAGTCTCACATATGCAAAGACCAAGAAGAGGAGAGAAATAATGGGGCAAAAGCAGTATTTGAAGAGAACTCCTTCCAAATTGTCTAAAACAGACAAAAAAATCAAGCCACGAATCTAGAAGCTCTCCAAACTCCATGGGGAATACATACAAAGAGAACCACACTTATATACACCATAATGAAATTGCTTCAAAAAAAAAAGCTAAAGAGAAAATAAAATATTACTTTCAAAAGAAACACAATAAAACTGACATGACTTTTTAACAGAAATGAAGGAAGCCAGAAGACAATGGAATGTTATCTTTAAAGGATTAAAAAAGGCAACCTAGACTTCTATACCTAGTGAAAATATCCTCCAAAGACAAAGGTGAAAGACATTTTCAGACAAACAGAAATTGAGAGAATCTGGCACCAGCAGACACCTCCTACACACACACACACACACACACACACACCCACACCCACAACTAAGGGCGTTTCTTCAGAAAGAAGGAAATTAATCTGAGAGAAGAACATGAGCATGGTCATACAGGAAGAAATGAAGAACCCCAAAAAGAGTAACTATGTGGATTAATCTAAATTGTTACTGACTTTTTAAAACAATGTCTCATGGGGTTTAATAGAGAGAGAGAATTAAAATCACAAGACCACCAAAGGCATAAAGGAGGTAAAGGGAGCCTAAGTGTTGTAAGTAGCTTGAACCATCCAGGAAATGGTTAAAGGATTGACTTAGGGTCAGCTCTAAAAACAAACACCTCACACAAAGAAAGCCTCCAACTATACAGATACATACATTGAAAAAAATACTAGAAAGAAACACACCACTTTTTAAAAACAGAAGTTCTATCTAGATGATGGAATGCTGACTGGTTTTCATTGTCTTTATACTTTTCAGCATTTTCAGGAGGACAACTTTTTTCTCTATTTGGTTTCACACCAAACTTGTACACTATTATACTTGTGGGAGGTAAAAGCAGCCCTCATTTTCTTATAAAGTTTCAAAAAGAACAAATTCCTAAAACTTTGGACAGGGATGCCATAATTCTGCAGTCAATTATTAGCAACAATTATTCATATGAGTGGAGAATGCTGTTCACCTGCCAATACAAACCAGCTATCTGACACATCCCGTGGCCTGGGCAGGGAATGACTGCTCACACAGTCTGTGTGTGATGAGAAGAAAGCACTTCTCAACTCTTTGTTGTTTTTTTTTTTAAGATTTTTATTTACTTATTTATTTGACAGACAGAGAGAACACAAGCAGGGGGAGGGGCAGAGGGAGAGGGAGAAGCAGGGTCCCCGCTCAGCAAGGAGCCCGATGTGGGCTTGATCCCAGGACCCTGGGATCAGAACCTGAGCCGAAGGTAGACACTTAACAACTGAGCCACCCAGGCGCCCCGACTTCTCAAGTCTTTGGATAAGCATGAAGAAATTCTAACTCAGTTGAAAGAAGCACTTTTGATAATAATTCAGGTCATTTGCACGGTCTTTCCACAATAGAAATCCAAAGATCTTGCTAAATTAATAAATAGTCGTTATCATGCAAGAGACATTTGTACTCCACCTTGTAGAAGGAAAAAATTGAGCCCCAGAGAAGAGCTGTAGTATACGGTTGAAAGGGTAACCCATGCTACACAAGAATCACCATTTTTTGGAAAATCATATTAGAGCTGATGAGGTGAGGTCAGTACTCTCACACGCTAGTAGTATGAATGAAAATTAATTTTTAAAAACATTTTGAAGAACAATTAGGAAATATAACTAAGAACCTTAAAAACACCCATTATCGGGGTGCCTGGGTGGCTCAGTTGTTAACATCTGCCTTTGGCTCAGGTCATGATCTCAGGGTCCTGGGATCGAGCCCCGCATTGGGCTCCCTGCTCAGCAGGAGGCCTGCTTCTCCCTCTCTCACTTTCTCTCTTTCTGTCAAATAAATAAATAAAATCTTTAAAAAACAAACAAAAAACCCCACCCATTATCTTTATCATAGCAATTCTCCTTTCCAGGAATTTATCCTAAGAAAATTATCCGAGATGTCATCAAAGATTTACGCACAAGAATGTCCATCGAAGCATTATTTATAATAGTCAAAGTGATAAGCTAAATTTCTAATAATAGGAATTAGTTAAATAAATTCTGGGACCCAGTGCCTGGTACACAGTAGGTGTTCCATAAATATTTGTTGAACATAAAAGCCATATGAGAATATACTAAAAAACTATGAAAAAAAGGATCCAAAGAATATTTAATGAGCAAGATATTAACATTAAATCTCATTCAAAATTAGCCCAATACTATTTTAAGGCATAATACCATAGCTAATGTCTACTGAGAACTTACTAAGTGCCAGGCACAGCCCCAGATGCTTTACATGTATCATCTCATTTCATCTCACTCAACTCCATTATTTCCATGGAGTGAAGGATCTTGGATCCAAAGCCAGGCAGTCTGACTCCAGAACTTAAACTATTAATCACCAGACTATGCTGCCTAGAAAAAATGCTGGAAGGAAATTATTTAAAAAGTAATAGGAAGGAATTAAAGACAACTGCTTTTTTCTTTCTAAAACGTACCAATATTTTCCAAATGCTCTATAATCACCACATACTATTTGTAGTTTCTCTGTCCTAACTAAAAAGTTCTATGAACTTTCACTTATCATTTACACAATTTCAGTGAAAAAGTCTTAGCTCCAAAGGAGTTTTGAATCATGTCTTCTCCAGGTCTTAAAAGCAGGAGAACGTCGTATAAATCTGAGCCATACATTCTGACCAGGAAATCGGATGGGCTGAGAGTCCACTCGACAGACCATGGAGCCCACGACCTCCACTACACAAATACATGTCACTCTCTGGCTGACAAGGTGCTGATTTATACACATATTCTGCCATTAGTCTTCCCAATGACCCCTCCGAGTAGATCTGACCATCTCAGGAAAGGGAGGTTTAGGAAGGTGAAGTGACTTTCCCAAGGTCATGCAGAGCACTCCAGCTCTGGTCAAAGGCCCAGCCGCCAACCATTCCCCCAAATCATGTCGAGCAATCGGGGCAGACCTGAGAGCATGTCCAGGCCCAAGCGCACCTGGAAGTTAACAAGGGAGATCTGTGGGAGACACACACACACACATCGTGCCCAAAACCCAGATACAGCACTGGGACCCAACCATCACAGCGTTTTGCTCCTTCAGAAAGCAATTACGCAGAAGAGTAAAGTTTGTGGCTTTGTATTTGTCAAAGCACTTGTGCATCCTTTCTCTCCTTTGATTCTTAAAATAAACCTTTTCAACCAGGAAAGCAAAGGTACTGAGAATAAGGGAAACGAGGCTCTGAGAGTTACACTGCTATCCAGGAGTACCCCTCGAGGGTCAGCGTGGTGCCCCTTCCTCCGTATTATCCCAGGCACATTCTGAACTGAGCTCAGGCCACGCTGACTGGTAAGGCAGAGTGGGAGGCAGGATGAGGAAGGGGGAAGAGCACCTGCTTTTATAGTCAGCCAGGTCTGGGTTCCCGGGTTTGAATCCTTGCTCTGCCATTCCTTAACCACGAGACCTTGAGCAAGCCTGTTCATCCCTTTGTGCCCCCACTGCCTCCCCTGTATAATGAGGATAATGATGCCTTCCCCATCGAGTTGCTGTGAGGCTTAAATGAGGTCACATATATAAAACGATGGCATGCGTCCGCAATTAGGAGGGAGCTGTCGCATTCTGCAACGCATCCTATCCCCAAACGTGCACAGCGTGAGGTCACCATGGCCAGAGCACCTGACCTCCCCTTCCTAAAGAAAATGATCCTCTATGCCTCTCTAATTCTGCCATCCTGGTTCCTTTCCACTACCTCAAAGAGCCTAGATTGATCTCAGTTACTTCCCAGACTCCTTTGCAAAACTCTCTACAAGCTTCTTAAATTTAGGCCCCCAGAAGTGTGCTCAGAGGAGAATCCGTCATGGGCTGAAGAAGACAGAAGGCTGAAATCCCAGAAGAAACCCTGAAGAGAAACGAACAGGTGAGCACCCAAGACGAAAGAGGGTGAGGGTACCCAGGAGAAGTGAAAGGGAATGCTTTCTGTAGTTTCCCTAGAAACCAACGAGACAACCAAACCAAACCAAAATGGAGACAGAAATGGTAGGAAATCCTAACTTGGCAAGATGATGATGTTACTCTTCTAAACCCAATGGCACAGCTTAAGAGTGCAGACCCTTCCCTTCCTGCTCCTGTCCTCTGAATACTTTCCTAACTGATCTCTCGGCCTACAGGCTCAGCCCCTCCAGCCTGTCCTCCATACCTCTGAATGACCTTTCTAATACAGAAATCTGACTTGTCCACATTCCCCACACCTCTGCTCACTCCAAACCCTTCCATGACTCCCCTACTGCCTATAGGGTCAAGGCTAAGCTTCCTATCATGGTATCTCATCCTCCCAGCCCAATCCCTTTTCACTTCTCCAGCCTCGTCACCTGCAACTATCACTGGGAACCTCGTATGTGCCGGGCCCTGGCTGGGTGCTGGGGACACAATGATAAGCAAGATGTGGCACAAGAATGAACAAGACCTAGCTTACGTCCTTTAGAAGCTGAAAGTCCTCGTGAGCAGACAGACACAGAAAGGGATCAATGCAATCCAGATGGACAGTGGGATGGCGACCCAGCCTGGGGTACACAGGGAAGGCCTCTGGAGGAAGTCGGAGTGAGCCAGGTAAGGGACAAAGGAGGAAAACATGCCTTGCAGGAGAAGCCTCAGGGCAAAGTTCATGAGCAGTGCTACCTTACAGAACTTTCTGCACTAAGGGACATGTTCTATATGCATGCTCTCCAGTATGGCAGCCACCAGCCACATGTGGCTACTGAGCACTTGACATGGGGCTAGTGCCACTGGGGAACTGAATTTTTTATTTTATTTAATTTTTAATTAACTTAAACTTAAATGGCCATGCATGGCTAATGGCTACCATATTGGACGGCACAGTTCTAGAGCATTAAACTGAAGGTGATGGAAAATAAGATTAGATGGATAACCTCTTTTTTTTTTTCCTCCTAGAGAGAGAACTTGAGGCAGGGGGGAGGGGGAGCAGAGGGAAAGGGAAAGAATCTTAAGCAGACTCTGCACTGAGCCCATCATAGGGCTCAATCTCATGACCCTGAGATCACGACCTGAGCTGAAATCAAGAGTCAGACGCTCAACCAACTGAGCCACCCAGGCGCCCCCCGATGGGTAAGCTTTGAGGTGATGCTTCAGTAAAGCCAGACTATATGTAGCTTCCTATACTCACCATGCTATCTGCTAGTCCCTCCCCCCCTTGCCTACCTGGTAAGCCCTGACTGAACCCACACAACCCCACCCATGTACCACCTCTTTCTGAAGACTTCCCTGGCTGCTCTACACAGTCTCTCCCACTGACTACTTCTGCAATATGATCTTTTTCTAGGAAGCATCACTGTGTACCAGATTTATATGTTCTCCTGACTGTCCCTACCAGACTCTGAGCTCCTTCTCTTACTTGTCCTGGTATTTCCGCCACTGGTAAAATCCGGGCATATGGGAAGCACTCAAAAATGCTCGAGGAAGAAGTTGTCAGCCCTGACAAAGTCACTGTAGCTTGGCAGGATGGGGAGGAGGGCACTCGCTCACTTCTTCTAACAAAGATGTGAGCCACTAACCTTGATCTTCCTCAGAAAGACAGCTCTGTCCAGGGGCTCAGGAAAGGTTCTCATGAACATCCTGAGCACTCTACCCTTCACGGTCAATGGCAGGCTCTATTGTGGTAGCTCTATCTTGTCCAGGTTCCTGGAATCTAGGCCTCCATACAAGGAAGGTGACTTGGCAGTCTTTGGGGCTTAGGCCTGGGTCTGGAGACCAGCTTGGCAACTCAGCACCTGCGTGTCCCTAAGCAAGGTGCTGAACTGCCCAGAGCCTCAGTTTCCTCAAGTGTAAAGTGGGCATCCCATCTGCCTCATATAACTGCTGGAAGGCAGAAGTGACTAACACATCTGCACAGGGCCAGGGACACACAGTAAGCGCTCTGTCAACAGCAGCCACTACTCCTAAAGCGAGCTGAAACCCTCATTTGGGTACCCCACAGCATATGCAAATTCCTGAGCCCCTAAATAAGGCTCTTCTTGGTGCTCTCTGCTGGGATGCAAGGGATATAATCCAGCCTCTGACGCACAATGTGTTGCCAAAATTCTCCTTGAGTTCCCAAGAGAAAATTCATTTTAATTCCCTCCAACTTTAAAAATTAAACAGTCCTTACAGCATTTTGGGGTGGCAGGGGTGACAATGGAGACCATGAAATCTGACAAGCAGCTTTAAAAAGGTTACAAACTGATCGGAGAAAGAAAGGAGAAGGCAGCTGAAGGGGGTGAGCAGGGGGGGATGGAGACAATCCCCTGAGTGTCTGCTATTATTGAATACCCCAACTCTCAAAGCAGCCGGCCGCCCCCTCCTCCACCACGCGAGCTAAGCTCTGTTAATGAGAAAGCGGAGCCCTGCCTACATTTTGCCACAATAATGATTTCCCCGTTGCATTTTTACATGCCTGCCGCTTTATCAGAGCAGAAGTAGACATATATTTTCAATAAATCCCTCTCTCCTTCCTCCTCCCCAACTCCAGCTCGCCCAGTAAATGTTGTTCCCTCCGCGCCCTCCCCCAACGCAATCCCAACCCTGGAGCACAATGAGTTCCACTAATCAAAACAGAAAGAAAAAGAAAAATGGAAAAATCACAGCTGCTGAAAAACAGCATTCGCTACAAGTCAAAGCCCTCCACATTTTTTCTGCACGCAGCATTTACTTCTTCAAGGACACATCACCCCCGCCCCATCAGAAATCTTATGTAGAGTTGCTCCCGGGAGGGGGAGGGGCGGGGAAAGAAATCTAATATTCACTCTCTTTCCTATTTTGACTAAGCCAGCACAGACAGAAATATAGATAAGGCCTCGAATAACTGATTTAACAAAATGTCACTTATTAAAAGGGATGGGGGATGGGGCTGCACTTGAATTTGAGAGCTCAGTTAAACCACCCCAGCTAAAGGCTGCCAGGCCGCGAGAGGCAAGGGGGGAGGAAACATTCTCTAGCCTGGTCTCCTTCAGTGGCTGCTCCAGAGCTGACCCTGGTGGCAGAGCGGCCTGGATTTCTCCCTCCAGTGAGAACCAATGGGAGGGCGGGGGGGGGGGGGGGTAGAGGGGGGGCAAGGTAACCAGAGGCAAAACAAACAAACAAACAAAAAACCCAGTTGATTCTTAAATATATAGGCATTTATATGCACCAACTAGTGCCAGGTGCTGGGGGTACAACAGTGAGTGATGACCCAGTTCTGCCCTCCGCAGGGCAGTGCAGAAGTGGTGAAAGACACACCTGGGGGTAAGTATGACAACAGCATCCTAAGAGCCCGAGCGAGTCCCCCCGTGGCCCACTCCAGCCCTGGCCCGCGACCAGGCACACGGGGTACACGGGGCCCTCAAGAGAGAATGAAGGAATGAGCATATGCACCCTGAAATTGCTTGAATTCCATAACGGTTTCTAAAGAAGCTCAGACTCTTCAAAAGAAGAGAGGCCTCTAAATGTCCTTACCTACTGTGGCTCCCCATAACACCCCCTCAGTTCGCATGTGTTCACCCAATTAAGAAAGAAAAGTGAACGAGTCCCAGTACTTGAGAATCAGCCTCATTACTGGTATCCTTGAGTTGAATTTTAAGGGAGTTTGGTATCTCCCATTGTGATGACATCAGAGGGAACTCAAATGACACCCCCTATTCAAATGCCTTGGTGATCAACTCCAACTTTTTTTTTTCTTTTCCTTTTTGAAACATCTTTCAAAGAAGTTAGGTTGGAGGTGGTTTCCCAAGATGAGGGGAGAGGCCCTCAGAGCAGTCCTTGTTATGACAAAGACCCCCCCCCCCCAAAGGGGTCCTCAGGAAGCTTTCTGAGGTTAGCAAACTGCTCAGGGCCCAATGTGGCCAAAGCTGGAGCCTGGAAACTAAAGGCCAGGCTGTCTAGAAACAACCATGGCTTGTCCAGGTTCCTCCACTTAGGAGCCCCACAAAAAGGACAGGGCTAAGGGTAGAAGGCTGATGGAGAACAGCCATGCAATTTGTTAAAGTCAAGTTTTGGCTTTAATTATGAGGCAGCCTTCAAGCTATGTGCTCCAGAACGAGCTAGACGATGGAAGTTTTTTAAAAAATGTAATGCCCAAAACATGCTTAAATCATCTGAGTCTTTCCAACTAAGGTCACTGGGAGAAGCCCAAAGTTCCCAGATGATCGTCTTGGTTTCCATGATCTCTGCATCTATTCAGTACCATATTCTTACTTAATACTGCATAGTATTATCTATTCGAGGGTGCACAACATTTGGAGACCATTCAAATTCTGGCATTAAACCAGGATGCTGGCTGGACATGTGACTCTGGGTTAATCACTTATTTATTTTTTTTTTCAATTCTACTTCTTGAGCCTCACTTTCTTCAGCTGTCAAATGAGAATATCAACCTCCCATGGTTGTTGCTTCTGTTGTCAGATAAAATAAGACATGCCAAAGAGGCTCTGGACCAATAAAAAGCAAGGTAAACACTGGTTATTTCAATGATGGCATCCATTTCCTCTCTCTCTGATTTTTCGTTATTTTCCCCTTTATGAAACCAAATTGGTATCAGTTCCACTGATCTCTCAAAACTGACATCTTGTATTTATTATACAAACACAAGAAGTCCTATTACCCACAGGTGAGCAAAATCTCAGTAACAGCTGCATCTAGGTGACAGGTACAAGGGAACTCATTACACTAGCCTGTCTGCTTTTGTTGCATGTAAAAGTTTTCCCATAATAAAAATTAATTCAAAAATAAATAAAGCCTCACCCTCTGGCTCAGAGGTGAGAGGTTTGATGAGTGAAAAGCACAAGGTATTTCTTAAAACTGGAAATGACTTTTCCCGCACAACAGTATGAGAAAGGGCTGAGGGCTGTTTTTTAGGTAGACTCAGCTTTATAGAACAGGCTTCATTTGCAAAACAAACGCTGAATGCAAATGAAGACCTGCCAGGACCCTCCGACCACAGTCCAGCTTCCTGAGGAGGTTCAAGACTCCCCTGCACCCAGGGCACAAGCCAAGTGCGTCTGTCGCCTTGGGTGGGCAGGTCTCCAAGTTTAAATCCGGGATCAGAGTCTGAACCGAGACTGCCTAGCCTGTCACCGCCAGCCACTTCGGATGCCAGCCTTCCGACGGGAGGAGCACTTTCGCTACCAGGATCCCAGAGGACTTGAAACCTCCACGAGGCGGGAACGAGAGTGGGAGAGGGCATGGTGAACGGAGGTTTGGGTAGAAGCCCTGGGAAATTAAGGGAAGCGTTTCAGTGGCTGTCAGGTTTTATATCTGAAAAGGAGATCTGGCTGAAGATCAATTCACCTCGCGCGATGCCTCTTACAGTTTACATAGCACTTTCCGTCCATTATCTGATGCCATCCTCAAAAGTGAAGAGGAGAGCCGGCAGATGGTACCACCCGCTCTTTACAGATGCGGAGCCAGGCTGGGAGGCCGCCTTGGCCAGAGCCAGGCGACCACGAGGGCGCTGGACCCCAACCCAGATCTTCAGGCGCCCTCCTCACCCGCCCACTCCCATGCAGACCCCACGGACGGGGACCACCCAGGCTGGCAGTCTGTGGCATATTCTCATGAAAGGCTGCCCGAAGGAGAGGACTCTTTTTTTTTTTCTTTTTCTTTTTTGGAACTTCTTGCTCAAAACCTATGACAAGGTGCCCACCAACTTTTGAACAGGGTTGAAAAATCACAGATTTTTTTTTTTTCCAATGGTAGTTTTCAAATAAATCTAGCATGAGGCCCAAATTACTTTAACTGAAGACTCTTCCTCAAGTGAAAGAATCTGCTCAGTACTGAAGGAATGAGCATATATATGCACACTGAAATTGCTTGAATTCCATAACGGTTTCTAAAGAAGCTCAGACTCTTCAAAAGAAGAGAGGCCTCTAAATGTCCTTACCTACTGTGGCCTTACCTACTGTGTACAGAATTGCCTCTGTACTGCTCAGTAATGCAGTCAAATGTTGAGGAAAAATGCAGTACAATTTTCTGATGCAGTCTTAACCCTTGAAAGTCTCCGGCTGGCGTCAAGTCCTGAGCCCAAATCCCTTGCCCAGGAGGCTGCAGCCTCAGCCTGGAGCACAGCTCCCTCAGCTTCTGCTCATCTGCACCTGTCTTCTCAGGTTTTCCCTCAGGCCTGGATGGAAGGCCTTCCCCCCTGGGGAAAAGGCCAAATCTCCCTGAAACCTTCTCAAAGGCTTTAGTCAGCTGACCCAATCCCACCCACTGCTCTCCTCAATCCCTCCCTCTCCAGGGTCTTCCCCATCAGTACACAAAGGCAACACCAGCACCCAAAAAACCCTTCCCATTATGCACATGTCCTTCCAGCTCTGTCCCCCTCTTGCACAATCAAACTTTGCCAAAAAGTTGTCCACACATGCTATGACCAGTTCCTCACCTCCCAGTCCCCGTGCCAACCCCTCCAATCTTGCCCCTACCCCATCCATTGCACTCCACTGAAGCTGTTCTCTGGAAAGGCCTCAATGGCTTCCATTTTGCCAAATAATCCAGTGGTGACTTTTCTGGCCTTACCAACCGCATGAAACATTTAACCACCATCCCTCCCCAACAATACACCAACACACACACACACACACACACACACACACAGCCTTTCCTTCTCTCTCTATAGGCTCCTTAGGGCATCTCATCCAGTCTCCTGGATTTAAATACCACTGATGGCTCCCACATTTTATCTCTTGCCTGGCCACTCCTCTGGTGCTGGACACCACTCTCACACTGCCTGCCTGACATCTCCACCTTGAGTCTAACAGGCACTTCAAACTTACGGAGCCCAAACGGAAATAGCTTGATTCCATTCCCCTCCCACTCCCAATCTTCCCCATCTGGGCAAACAGCACCACCCATGTACCCAACTGCTCAAGCCAGAACCCTCAGAGCTATCCTAGACTCCTTCTCCCCAGCCAGCATCAAACCCATCAGCAACCCTGCCCCTTCCACCTCCAAAGTGCATCTCACACCCACCTGCTCCCTCCACTCCCCATCACCTCCTCACCTGGCCTGCTCTCCAACTCCACACCTGCCCCTCTCCACCACTGCAAGCCAAGAGTTGGGGGTGTCACTTCCCACTGGAAACTTTCAGTGGTTTCCCACTGCACTTCAAATGAAACCCAACCTTTTCAGAGGCCTCCGGAGTCCTGCACTTTCGCCTCATGCTGCCCTCTCTCCGTCCCCCTTGTCTCAAGCCTGTGCCTCTCTTTAGATCCCCCCAAAGCCAAAGTCCTTCCACACGGGCTCTCCTCTTCCTGGTGCTCTCTGCCAAACCTCAGAGCACCTCTTTAGGCTACTTTAGCTGCGTAAGGCCAGGTCACTCTTCCCTGTGGTTTCATCAAAGCATTTATCACATTTTGCAATATATATTTCTGTACGCATCTGCCACCCCTCTGGATGGTAAGCTAGAGGTTAGGGTGGTGGAGGGGAGAGGGAGTAAAATATGTCTATTTTAATTATCATCATAATCCCAGCCTTAAGACAGTGCCTAGAATAGTAGGTGCTCAGTAAAGTAGCTCTTGAACCAAGGAATAAAGTAGATCCAATTACGGCATGAAAATAATTGTTACCTTCTAGGAGCCCAGAGTTATCACTGCCATTTAGGCACACGGGTTCCTTCCCCCGACCTCTCTAATAACAACAACAAAAATGTTTAGTGTTGTTGCACTAACAGCCCAATAGCTCAGCATATCCCACCCATCCCCAGCTTGTCGTCTTTCGACGAGGAAAACACAAAAACCATCCTCTTGCTCAGCAAACCCAAATTAACCAAAAGACCTTATAAGCAGATACCATGAGTACTTAAAAATTCTTCGAAAATATCACAAGGTCTTTTTGTTGTGCATTTTCTTTAACCCAGAAGAAAAGATTTATTAAGAAGCCATGGGATCAAACTTACGTTACCAGGACTGTATTATTCCTTAAAATGCCACAGTACCCTTGGTGACAAGCATATGCCAATTAACTGGACACCAAATACTTCTGTCTCCCTCTCCCCACAAAAGAAATCAACTATGTTTTACTTTCCCCTTTATTTCTTTGGTTCCCTGCCAACATGCAAATTCAGAAATATTAATCCACAAGATCCCAGCTGATTCTAATCCTCCCTTCTCCCTAACCCACACAGTTTTATGAGGTCATAAATAAAATGAGCTGAATTCAACTGCTTTCAGAGCAGAACAACCAGCATCCATTCGTACTGCCTGGGGTCTGAGCCACTTGTCTGGATCCTCACTTTTCATGTCAATGTTCAAAGTCAATAAAAACATCAAGAGCTTTCCCCCCAAAAAATGCCCATGGTGAAAGACAAGATATCCCAGAAATGACAGGCATACAACATGATTATTATGAACTCTATCACAAACATGACCAAATCCCAATTACCCGTATGTGAATTCTCCACAGAAAGTGGGTAAAGCCACACTGGGCTTTCTGGTGTCCCCCTCCTCCCCAAGACTACCTCCTCCTGCAGCCTGGGAATAACAGCTCAATTAACCTTAGACTTGAACAAGCATAATTAACAGGTAAACCAGCTGGCTGGAGGGGAAACTTCCAAGATTAACTGAAATTATTTTGGGTGCCTGGGATTATGTGCCCCCACGCTCTATTAGCACATATAATTGGGAAACAAGCATGCACTTTTTTTTTTCCAAGACAGTGGCAGACTTTCATTAAGTATTTGCTTGTATTTGACCATCAAGATTACCAGGCTATTCAAGAGTCCTTTTTGGAATGCCAAGGTACAAATCCACTCTCTCCGTGAGAAGACAAAAACAGAAGTTAATCAACTCGTCCTC
The DNA here is from genome assembly GCF_029215605.1 of Mirounga angustirostris. NCBI lineage: Eukaryota > Metazoa > Chordata > Mammalia > Carnivora > Phocidae > Mirounga > Mirounga angustirostris. The sequence goes on from NW_026991716.1 coordinate 38,585,685, forward strand.
GTCCGTGAAGCAATTTGGCCATTGGCCCAGGAAGAGCTTGTCGAGACCTCTTGAGACCTCTCTCCACAAGACCCAAATCAGAATTTCAGAGATGGAAGAAACTCATGGGTCAAATATGCATTTTTAAGATAAAAAATCCAAAACCCAGAAATGGCTAGAAACTGGTACCCTCCCAACTTTTCTCATCAGCGACATTTACTCCCTGCTTTGAGAATCAAATCACCTTAAAAGTTCTTTGTCGCTTCACAAATACTGTAAACTGAGCCAACTACCCAATGCAAGACAATAGTAACACTTTCTGATTAATCGACTTGATGGAGAACCCTTAAACTTTCAAAAAAAAAAAAAACAATGCTTTTGATTATTATGACCAACCTACCTACCAAAGGAGGAGGAAAAGAATGTTACAAACATGCTTTGCTTTTGTGACCACACATTTTATTATATAAGCAGCAGTCCGCTCTTTTACTATGAAAGCTCCTACTTCGCTAAAAACCACAGGCCCAAGCCAGTTAAAGGAGACAAAACTGAATACTTTTCACACAGTTCATAGAACAACTGTTTTCACAGCAAGCTCACATAAATGCTATGTGATATTAACACATGCCTGCTATGTGGAAGCCGACTTACCAAGCTGTGAAAAGACCCATGTTCACTATGGAACCTGCAAAATTAATATTCTCAATGCCCATAAAGCAGAAAGGAAATGCTCTTTTTTTGAGATGTCAAGCTGGCTTCTAAACAATCCTTTGGCGAAAATGGACATGCCTAAAAGGGCGGGGCCCCAAGAGGTGTGTCACTCCCGGTATCAATTCCTATAAATCAAATCCTGACAATCACCACAATATTTTAAAAAGAATGAATTATGATTCATGGGCCTTCAAACCTTTATTACCCCAAGAACATTCTCAGCAAAAAGGAAAAAAAAAAAAAAAAGCTACTGTGACTTGATTAATGGCCAAAGCAAGACAATAAAATAAATTTCATAAATATAAGAAAAAAAACTGAATGACTGCTCTTGGCTTCGAGGGTAGGCACGTAAATAATTCTTCTACCCCGGGATAAACACACATAAAGATTTTGTTTACCCTCCCAGGCTAAGATTCTCAGCAGGGAAAAATACCAGTGAATTTGTTTAACTAAGACCTAGTTAGGAGTATTTGACAAGTGGTAATAATATTTAATTCCCAACAAACTCAACTCTCAAGCTGCCAAAAATCAAATTCTCAATCTGGAAATCTGATGACAGGAAGGAAAGAAGAAAAGCACTGTCCATCAGTAACATATAGGGAGAGCTTTTTTTTTTTTTTAAAGATTTTATTTATTTATTTGAGAGAGAGGATGAGAGGAGAAAGAGAGCACATGAGAGGGGGGAGGGTCAGAGGGAGAAGCAGACTCCCTGCTGAGCAGGGAGCCCGATGCGGGACTCGATCCCGGGACTCCAGGATCATGACCTGAGCCTAAGGCAGTTGCTTAACCAACTGAGCCACCCAGGAACCCTAGGGAGAGCTTTTTTTAAAACCCACTTTTTCCCCTGCTAGAATTGAGTTCGTCCACAGAACTGCACAAAGCTTAACCAACTTTAGTTAACCACACATATAGGGTTTACTACCTGACCCTACCAAACATGTCTGGGTTTGAGTCCCTGGAGCTAAAATTATCCTGGCAAAGTTAAAACGCCCAGCATAATCAAGGTACCTGAGAGCCAAAACCTACAACTCATCTGCAGAAACCAGCAGGCTGAAGACCAGGAAAAGAGAAGCCAGGAGAAGCAAAGACTGCTGGTTAACTGGTTAAGCTTGGAGTCCTGCTTGTTATTCTTACAGTAGGCATCAAAACCACATTTTCCATCACCAGATTGCTTTCTTGAAACGGTAAAGGATGCAGAAGATTGGTACCAACTGGTAAAACTTAAAACTCTCTTAAAGCTCTCCTCCATGGCCTGCTAAAAAGTGAACCCAGCCGGCTTTCGAGAGGCATTTTTTAAAGAACTCTTCAGTCATCCCTGGCTTCATCATTCCCAAGTATCACGTCCACGTACTTCACCAGACAACCCAGGCCACGCTGTGAGCCACCCGCTTCAACACTTCACTTGCCAAAGCCGTGTCTCGTCTGGGGAAGAGTTTCCACAAAGCTGGCTCTAACAGACCAACCGAAGGCACACGGAGGAACCAGCAGTCATTTTCTTTAACCTAAGGATGGCAGACGCACATGCTCCAACCCAGTGCTGGCCAGAGGCTGCCCGCCAGGTGCTCTCGGCCTCCGCCAGTGAATGGGTGGTTTTGTGTTATTCTTAAATATCTATTTCTTCAGCCCACCAGCAGTAACTTCCCAGATTCCCAAACTGAAGTTAGGGAGTGAAAGGGGCAGGCTTACCCCCTTACACATTTCTCTTATCTGGGTGGCCACTGTAACTTGGGGGAGTACCCAGCCCCCAAAGAGCCTACAGGCGCATATCCATACATATATGCATCATGTCAAAAAACCCCAAAGGCACATCTCTAGGGTCCTGCGGTTTCTTGGCTGGAAGAATGAAGGCTTTATAACATCACAACCTTCAATTGCAAGCCCCACCACCACCACCCTTTAAGCCGGGTCTGCCAATTATAGCGCCCACCTCAGCCCTCCCCCTTTGCTAGGATGCTGGACAGCCCGCAGAGGGACGAGGGAAGAGGGGAAGCAGAAAGAAGGCCCTGCTAACAGACTGAAAGTAAAGAAGTGGGGGGAGACTTTTCCCTTCCCCTCCCCCGTCTTTTCACGGAGCATCCCCCAACTAATTTTTTTTTTTTTAATGAAACTTAATAAGCTTCTTGCCTACCTTGGCTGTTTCTGCAACAAGTGCATGGGCAATCCGACAAGACCAGACTCCGCTTGGGGGGTGAGATGGGGGGCGAGCAGAGCTGATGGAGTAATTTCAATATTAATTTATGTCAGAGCCGCCTTCTCGAAGCGCTACTCACTTACAGTACTGCCCTCAGCCTGTAAACAAATATCGCTCCGCCAGGAAACATACTCCCAGATGCAAGCCCCTTCCCCAGCAGGGAACAGGGCCCTGCGCCGCCCCCACCCCACCCCCAACAGCATGCGCCCCCACCCCGGGAAGGAAGCTCTGGGTTTCCAAAGCACCAACCCACCACCTCCGCCACCACCCCAGCAAGAAACTTACTCGGTCCGTCTACGCCTCCACCCTCCCTTCAGGAAATCTACTCTCCATATGCATTCAGCCTCCCCGCAGGAAATCTGCTCCCCCCTCCCCCCTTCTATATACATGCACCCCTCCCTCTCCTCCTCCCCACGCGCCCTCCCCAACCAGAAACTTACTAGCGTGCAAGCGTGCAGGCTCTCCTGATCCTGGAAACTTACTCCCAGATATAGCGCCCGCCAGCCCCCTTTCCCGGCCCTGCTCCCTTTCCTGCCCTCCGCGGCAAGCAACTCCAAACTCTCCGCATCCAGCCACTCTCCCTCCCCGGTGGAAATTTGCAGCGCGGGGCCGCGCGCGTGCATCCACCCTCCCCTTCAGGAAACTTACTCCCCATCTGCATGCACCGCCTCTCAGCCATCGCTTAGAGGGAAGGGGGTGTGCTAGGGAGACAGAAATACATATGTATCTCTCGCCCCTCCCCCGGCCGCAGCCCACTCGAGGCCGAGCCGCGGTAACCTGGCCTTACCTTTTGCATTGCTCCCCACCCTCGCCCCCTCCCTTAACCCTCCTTATCCGCTCCCCGGCGCCCCCCTTTTTTCACCCATTACCCACCCCTAGCAACCGTTCCCAAGCTCCTCTCGGCCTTTTTTTTTTTTTTTTTTAATCCAGGATGCAAATTCCTCCCCTGTCAGCAAATCGACTGTCAAATTATTTTCTTGCAAAAGGAGAAAGGCGGGGTTGGGGGGGGTGGGAGCAGAAGCAAAAAGGGGGAGGGCGGGGGAAGGGAGAGAGGGACGGGGGGGGAGAGATATCCCTCCGCAGACCTGGGTCTGGCGGCGGGCGGGGAAGCAGGAAGTAAGGTGTCCAGCGCCGCGGCCGGCGGGTCCTCCGCCGCGGCCCCCACCCGCGCCCCCTGTCCCCCCGGGCGCCGCGCTCGGGCGGGCGCGGGCAGCCTGGCGCATTGTTCGCAACCTCCCGGGCGCTGCGCTGCCGACCTTATTTGTGTGCTCTGCATGTGCGTGAGGTTGCGCCTTTTGTAGGTTGGCGAGACTCTGGACTAGGATGGGGCGGGGGACGCGGACCGAGTTGCGGCCCCGCGCGGGACCTGTCAGCCCCGGGGTGTGGCGGACTCTCCGGCGTGACCGGAAAATCGAGGCCGGGGAGAAGGCGGCGTGGCCGGGAAGCTGCCGCCTTAGACCCGGACCAGTGCAGGATTGCTTCCTGCGTAGCCTTCCCGGTTGTTGTAATGCGCCTTGCAATTTAACGACTGGGGTTGGGGGGGGGGGGGGTTATTGATTTTTTTTAAGAGATTGCAAAGATGCCAGGGTGTCGGTGGGGTGCGGAGAGACGGCCTGTGCCTACCCCCACTGCACCCAGGCTCGGCGGGGCTGGGAGAGGGGCTGGGGCTCCCGGGAAGGGGCTGGAGGTTCGCGAAGCGCGCGGCTCCATCGCGGCTCCATCCCTCCTCCCCGATGGGGGCGGGGAGGGGGGGCTGCAGACGGCGCTGGAAACGCAGCTCTCTGGGGAGGGGTCTCCATCTCCGCGGCGCTGCAGGCCGGGGAGGGAGGTTGCCTAGGAGAGGAGGCGGCGGGGGGGGGGGCGGGTGCCGCGGCGGCGCGCGCTCGCCCCTCCTCGCGCGCCATGACTGTGGAACGTGGTGCCGGGGAGGAGGGACGGCGGCCGGGGGCCGCCCGGGGCTGCTCGGCATTGGTGCGGAAACCCGAGCCCGGAGTCGCTCCTCGCGCTGTCTCCTCCTCCTCTTCTGCGGGGGAAACCGCTGCACCCAAACCGAGAGCAGCTGCGAGCAGGGGGCAGGGCGCGCGGGCTGAAAGGCGAGCCAAGGGTTCAAACCTCGGCGGCGCCAGGGGGGGGCGAGGGCAGAACGGCCCCCAGGTCCCGCGTTGGCGCGGCCGCCCGTCGGTGGAGCGCGGGACCCCAGCCTTACCCGGCTTCTCTCCCGGTCAGAGGGAATGGGGACCAAAGGCGGCCCGTCTGAACAGACCACCTCGAGCAGGGTGCGAGGCATCGATCTCTTCAAGGGCCCACAAGACACCGAGTAGTTTTTGCTCGAGGGAAAGTTAAGCCGTGCTTTTTTTTTTTCAGTGTGGGGAAATCGTTGCGTCCCTTCCCCCAGATCTCGCGCAGGATAAATGAGGTGCTCCCCTACCCAGACATTCACCGCTGTCCCCCACCCCACCCCCACTCGGGCGCTGGGTGGGGACAGGGCGGGGGAAGGCTATATGGGAGCTTAAAGCATGAGGTCATGGGCGGAGGAGGCTGCTGCCAAAAGCGGCCGAGGTTTGTGTGTATTTTGAGGGGTAACGGTTCTTCAGCAGTGGTAAGTTCTCCCGCCTAACCCTACCAATCCTGGGGCTCCTGGGCCAGAGCCCCCAAAGAAGAGGGAGCTCTGGGCTATTTCGCTCAATGAGTGTTTGGCCGGTGCCCAGCCCTTTATGAGGTCCTTCCATAGAAGCAAAGACAGCTGAGGGACAGCGCAGTGTCGCGGGGACTGAGAAAGGCTTCAGATGCTCGGTCGCCGCCCCCCCCCCCCCTTTCTTCGGTCTTCAGTCTTTTTCAATCGGACTGCTTTCTGTGATAGCCTCCTGCCCCCCTCCCACCCATTCTTCCCCGGCGGCCAGAGGAGTCTCTAAAACTCTTACCCACACTCCTTCAAAACCCTCCCAGTTGCTCTTAGAATAAAGGCAAGCTCTGAAGCCCCTGCGTGATTTCTCCTCTACGGACCTCCTCACTCTCCCAGCTCCTCCCCTCCGGTACTGTAAGCCGGATGGTGCTTCTTTGTTCTGCATGGGGCGGGGGGCGGAGGGGGGATCTCTAAACCTTACGCCTCCACCTCTTATTACTAACTCCTGCGAGACCTTTAGGATTCGACTCAACTGTCGCTACCTCCAAGAAGCCTTCCTTGAGCATACGATCTCATCTCTAACACCCTCGGGGGAGAAAGACCTTCCCTAGGACACCCCTCCCTCTCCCTCCAGCCCAGCTGCCGCCAGAGCTGGCCCCAGTAACAGCCCTTTTCCTAGCGGGGGGAAAAATAGCTAAGCTTGAGCGCCATCGCTGCCTGGGGGCCTGACCTCCTGGGAGGGAGCTAGCTAGGAAAGAACCTCCAAACACCCTGTTGCCTCTAGAGACCTGGCAGAAGCAGCACATCCTCGTCCCACCGCCAGCACACACCCATACGTGGAAGGCATGGAGAGGTCTTTCTATCTGAAACTCCTCCCTGGGGCAGACAGATAAGGAAACCCGAAGCAAGGAGAGAGAAAGTAAATGGCCCAGGGTCAATGCAGAAATTCACACTCTGGTCTTTCCTGCTCCTAAACCAGAAGATGCAGAAAAGGAGGGGTTTGGGATTTGGGATCCAAGGTATCGCTGCTCCACAACCAACCAGGCTTGAGTCACCTTCAAAGAACCCCTGCATGCTTAGGCCACTACCAACAGAGAAGTAGTATTGCTTAATGGTTAGTCCAGCATGCTGGCTCTGACCTTGAACGAGTTACTTCACTTCACCTGATTCAGTTTCTTTGCCTGTAAAATTGGAATCATGGTATCTACAGTGTAGTGTTGTGAGGTTTAAATGAGTTAATGTATGTAAAGGCCTTAGGACAGTGTCTAGACAAATTATTGATTATTTGTGAAGGGGGTTAGGTGCCTCCTCCCTTCCCAAGGACCCTAGAAAATCAGGTCCCCAGAGACTACACTGATTTAACCATCAAAAGTGATCTATGGCCCAGAGAACTCAAAAGCCCTGATAAATGCACAGATAATACACAAAGACGTTATTTAGCCAATAGATTCAACTCTCAACAGTACATGTGCTTGAAGACAATCCACGGGGTGGATAACCCCAATTCTGTAAGCTGTGGTTCTGGACTCTTAGAATGAATGTCAGAGGGAGGACACCTGAAATTAAAATATCACCTTGGATCTTTGAAATTAGAGTCAGGCTCAGGGCGCCTGGGTGGCTCAGTTGGTTGAGGGTCTGCCTTCAGCTCAGGTCATGATCCCCAGGTCCTGGGATCGATGGAAGCCCAGTCTGGGTCTTCTCCCTGCTCAGCAGGTTGTGTTTCTCCCTCTGCCCTTCTCCCTGCTCATGTTCTCTCTCTCTCTCTCAAATAAATAAATAAATAAAATATTTTAAAAAAAATCAGAGTCATGCTGAAATACTCCTAATACTGGTGCACCTCGTATGACCTAGATCTTCCTAGGGCTGCAAAAAATGTAAGGGGATTATTTTTATTATCATTAGATCCTAGTCTTACGATTCTCAGTACACCCATGATAAGGGGTTTTTTAAAAATGCATTCACATGGTTCCGGATTCAAATAAACATTGAGAAGTCTCCCTTCCACCCTGTCTGACACCCACTGATTTCCCTCTGTGGAGGCAACCAAGGTTAGCCTTCAGAAGACATGTTTAACTGTTTTCCAGCTGAGGCCTTCAGAGAACTCCTTGGATGCCTATTTAAATCTTTATGTCCAGGACTTCCTTCTCGAATCCAGGGAAAATCACCACCCCACTCCCACCCGAGCCACCCCCTTCAGGTTGTATTACTAGTGACGAACCACCATTTCCTGAGCTACCAACAAAAGCAAACACTTGGCCGTTCTTCTCCTCTCCACCAATAATAATCACTAAGGTTTAGTGAGTGCTAGACATGCATAATCCTATTTAATCAGCCCCAAACCATCATTATCCTTACTTTACAAATGCAGACAGAAGTGGAAGATCTGATGACATAACTTGCTCCAATTTGCAAGCCAACCTGAGCTCAAACCCTCTCTCCTAAACAATAGTCCTCTTGCCTCTCTGCAACACAGGAAAAATCCTGGTAGCCTGAAGGGGAAGGGGTAGAATGGAGTCTTTGGACTTTGTCAGACCTCAATTCAAATTTTGGCTCTGGCTCTGCTGGCAATGAGAACTTGAGGAGGTTTTTTAGGCTCTCGGAGCCCCAGTGTGCCCGCCTGTGAGCCAGGAATGTACATTTTTCATGGGGTTAGTGTGAAGATCAAATGCATGTAAATAATGGCTTTTAAAATGCCTAGCAAACCAAATTCAGTGTTTAGATCTTGTGTGGCTCTGATTTGAATAAACCAACCGTTAAAAAGACATGGTTGAGACAGGGAAATAAAATGTGGATTTGATGTAAATGTTAAGAGATTATTAATGTGATATAGATGTGATTTATAGAGATATGATAGGTAGATATGTGATAGATACAGGTATTGTAGATGTGATAATGGCATTGCGGTTATGTTTTTTCCTTCAGTTCTTATCAGAGATGCATAATGAAGGATTTGGGGTGAAAGTATGTCCAGGACTTATTTTCAAAGACACCAGCCTCCCCCCCCCCAAAACAGGAGATAAATAAAACAAGATTAGCAAAATATGGATAATTGTTGAAGCTCTTTATTATACTGTTTTCCCTACTTCTGTTGAATGCTTGAAATATTCCAAATCAATTTGAAATAAATTTAAAAGTAAAATAATATTCTAAAACATTAAAATTTAAAATGATCAGACATTCAATTACTATGACTTGTTAATAGTCATAAAATTTTCTAAATTATTGAAATACAGTACTAGCTTATAGTAGAGTACATGCAAAAATGGCCGTTTTGTTCCTGGGAGACATTCAGGACAGGTCTTACATGCCTTTGGCAGGTAAGCTGACTGTGCGGGTCGGAAGATGGAAAAGAATGAACACTGCAGAAAGCAAGGTGAACAGGTAATTGTTAAGGACCCATTCAGTCGTATAGAGGACGATGTACAGTTGGTAAATGGCAGGAGGAATGGGTCACAGAGGCACAGGCAAATTTAAATTGGGCATAGATTTTCCCCTAAAATGTATGTCTGCACAGAGCCTCTTCAAAATTGAATGGATTAGGAATCAATCAGATGCACTGGGCAAAATTCTCAACTCTGTGCTTACCAGGGCTGTTACCCAGTCCAGAGGTCTCTGAGTTCCCTCATTTGGAGTTTGGGTGCAAGACTGGAAGTCTAAGGAATGCTGTTGGCCTTCCACAAGAAAAGGATCATTTCTGAGGCCACTCTGGTTATTTGCCTATCTCAAGAACAGATCAGAGCTGAATAGAAATGGAAATGTATCCTACTCATAACCAAATAAAATGTTTTAGGCCCAGCGAGCATTTGTTTATTGTTCGAGGAGTAATTTTCTTTTTTGTGCTCTAGATTCAAACAACTGGGATTCTTTTTACATGTGACCCCATTTTGAAATAAAAGTTTGTCTTCTCTGAGAGAAAATTTGCATTTCAGAGAAAAGATGAGACAATATATTTGGTAACTCTTTAAAGAAGGGAACCCTTCTGTCTAATACATTCCTTTGTAGTAAAGGTAGCTCTTGAGAACTTCCTAAAAGCTGAAAGAACGGGAGGTATGGAGAAACGGGGGAGAAGCACATACCACCTTGCTTCCTGCTCTATCTGAGGCTGCAGAGTGAAGGCTCTGCCAGCCAACATGATCAAGTCAAGGAACCATGGAACAAATGGAGTGTGTGCTTTAGGGATGAGTGATGGTTGTAAGGGGTAACTAATGCAGCTGTTGAAGGAGGCTTCGTGGTGAAGGCAAGTTAAAGCAATGAAACAATATGGTGGTAGGCTGTTACTCAACCTCTTGTTTCTTTCTCCTTCTTAAATCTGGAACAACCAAAGCAATGAAAGCAAAAAATCATGGCATGGAAGGGCTTATGGGGCTCCCACTTTAAAACCTTTAAAACCAGTAAGATAGCATAAGTCAACTCAACCGCCAAGTCTGTTAAGGATGGTGTTGACAGAGCAGACCTTACTCAAGACAGGAGGCCTAACTGGTGTTTGTGTAGTAATACTAAGAGATTGCTATCTCGGGCAAGTTTCTAGCCAGAGAGAGAAAATATGTTCCAGGCTATGAGAAGTTTCTCGGTTTCAATCATATTTCCAAGAGGGAAGAAAAAAAAGGCTAGGATATGTAGTAGATTCGGTATCCAATACAAAAAAAAAAAAACAAAAAGGGACTAACTGGTGGAAATCACTGCTAAAAATTCTTGCCCCTGTCCAGAAGGCATGCTTGGGAGTCACACATTTCAGCTATGGTATTAGTACATGGTGGGGGGTGCTCAAGGGCTGCGGTGGCATACGATGGTTCCCATATTAGTGGCTTTGTTAGCTGTGAGGGCGAGGACGAGATTAACTGAATTTACTAGTGAGGATACAGATCTATTAAAAAGTTTTAAATTGCACCCCTGTGCAACTTAAATGTAAGTATAGATAACGGCTACTTTTCAAGAACTCCTAAAGGAACCGCAATTTTTTTAAGTGGGAGAGAGGACCCATGAGACCTTGCATTAGAAAGGATCCTGGCAGAAAACAGGAAGCCCACTCAACAAGTAACTGAAGAGTGTTTAAGGTAAATACTACCTGTAATCGTATGCAGACAGGGCAGGCTTCATGGATGCGCAGCCTATGTGATCGCACAAGACCCCACACCTAGAAGGGTCCTGCACTGAGTGTAATGCCTTGTGGTTACCATCTTGAAATTCTGAGTAATTTTTGAACAAAGGGTCCTACGTTTTCATTTTGCACTGGGCCTCACAAGTTATGTAGCCAGTCCCGTGTGCAGGGTTAGGGGAAACCAGCAAGAGATGGCATAGTACCAGAGGATTAAAGCAGTGTAGAGCCTTTAACCATCCCTAAGACAGAAAGTGCAAAGAAGAGAAATATCTGGCATGGAGAGAGAGCTGTTACTGAAGTTGTGGCTGTGGCCATAGCTGTAGGAGAAGGTCACACCATAGATGCACTGGCCTTTGATGGAAGAACAGCGATAGTCCACCCATAAGCTGTTGGAGAGGGAGGCAGGTGAGTAGATACCCCAGTTTCTCTCCGCTCCTCCCCTCTGGTCTCTTACAAGTGCCTCCATTGGTTGAACCCTACAGGAAACCAGAGGGTCTGGGAGCCCACTGATGAAATCAGTGGATGTTGACCTGCCAGGGCATGGGGTACAGTAGAAAAAGGTAAGAGTGAATCTGGAAAGGGCAGAGAATATCCAGCTCAGGACTTCTGAAATCTTCAGCATCAGGGTTAGGAGTAAACAAAATGGAAATACCCCAGACAATGAATTTCAGTAAAGGGCTTTAAATTGTGATTTTTTTTTAAAGACGTATTTATTTATTTGAGAGAGAGAGAGCAAGCACACAAGCAGGGGAAGGAGCAGAGAGAGTGGAAGAGAGAATCTCAAGCAGACTCCCAGCTGAGTGCCAAGCCCCATGCGACACTGGGCTCCACACCCGGGCTCAATCCCAACACCTGAGATCATGAACTGAACCAAAATCAAGAGTCTGAGGCTTAACCGACTGAGCCCCAAATTGTGATGATTTTTAAAGGATAGCCATTTGGTATGCATTGTGCGCAGGTTTTTACACACTTTCAAAAGACAAACAAGATGATTTAAGAATTTGCAAGAGAAAAGGCTTGGGTGGTTGAAGGAACCATCATTAGCGAAGAGATAAACCTGAGATTTCAAAATTTTGAGAAACATTCCAGACCCCAAAGTCACATTTTGCAGACCACCCCCCACTCCCCTTTACTCTTTCTTCCCCCCCTCCTTAGGCCAACATGACAAGAAAGGGCCTTTGACAGGCAGAGCATCCCAACAGTTGCCAGAGCCACTAGGGTAATAGCAGCTGAATAAAATCTATTCCAGGACGCCTGGGTGGCTCAGTTGGTTAAGCGACTGCCTTCGGCTCAGGTCATGATCCTGGAGTCCCTGGATCGAGTCCCACATCGGGCTCCCTGCTCGGCAGGGAGTCTGCTTCTCCCTCTGACCCTCCTCCCTCTCATGTGCTCTCTCTCTCATTCTCTCTCTCAAATAAATAAATAAAATCTTAAAAAAAATTTTAAAAAAATAATAATAAAATAAAATAAAATCTATTCCAAAAGAGGACTTTGATATAATTAAATATTTGTAGTTACTTTTACATATGAGGAGCATTGAAAAGCTCGTACAAAGGGAGTTCATTATGCCAATGTGTATCTCTTGCAACTACTCAATTCCTCTGAACATTTTCTACTATCCGGATCACATTAAAAAAAGTACATATCACTGATTAATTTGGATTCCACTCAGAGTTCCTGACTATTCAGACAGGGGCTGAACTTAATTTATCCATGATAAATTAATAATAAAGAAACAATTTGTTTTCTCCATGAAAAACAAAGATTTTGCTACAAATGTGAATAAGATTACAGGGGCACACCTCATCTTTTTTCAGAATCGAGACAAAAGTCACAATATAAAATTAGTAATTTTAAAGTGTACAATTCAGTGGCATTTAATACATTCACAATGTTGTATAGCCATCACCTCTATCTAGTTGCAAAACATTTTTATCATCCCGAGGGGGAACCCCATACCCGTTACGTAGTCAGCCCCTATTCTCCCCTCTCCCTGGGCCCTGGCAACCACTAATCTGCCTTCTGTCTCTAGATTTATCTATTGTGGGTATTTCACATAAAAGGAATCATACAATATGCGACCTTTTCCGTCTAGTTCTTTCACTTAGCATAAGGTTCTTGAGGCTCATCTGTGTGGTAACATATATCAGTACTTCATTCATTTTTATAGCTGGATAAAATTCCATTGTATGGGTTTACAACGTTTTGTTTATCCATTCATCAGTTGATGGTCATTTGGGGTGTTTCCACCTTTTGGCAATCGTGTATAGTTCGGCTATGAACGTGAGTGTGCATGTACTCATTTGAATACCTGTTTTCAATTCTTTTGGGTCTACACGTAGAAGTGGGGTTGCTGGGTCACATGGTAATTCCATGTTTAACTTTCCGAGGAACCGCCAAATTGTTTACACTAAATCTTTTTCAGAGAACTCCCTGTTTGAAATCCCTTTAGAAGCACTCAATTACAATCACTTGAGAACATACCTAGAGTAACTAAGCCCATTCTTGTCTGCAAAATAAAACACAGTCCAAAAAATATTTCTAGGTGGAAGATACTCTAGTTAGCAATCGACTTAAGTTCTTACAATTTATTTAAGTTATTAGTTTATAAAAGTAACATATGCTCATTAGAAATTTTTTAAAAATATGAAGTGGTCCCTAGGTGGCTCAGTTGGTTAAGTGTCTGACTCTTGATTTCAGCTCAGGTCTTGATCTCACAGTTGTGAGTCCAATCCCCGCATTGGGCTCCACGCCTAGTGTGGAGCCCACTTAAAATAAATAAATAATAAAGAAACAAACAAACAAACACTAAGAGTCCCCTGACTAGGTGTAGGCTTTCTTTTCTCTTTTAAATTAACATATAGTAAAATGGACTCCGTGTGTGTGTGTACCGTTCTATGTGTAAACATCATCACAATCAGGAGACAGTTTTACCATACACCCCCAAATCTCCCGTGCTATCCCCTGAGAGTCACACTGTCCCCCAATCCCTAATCCCTGGCAACCACTGATGTGTTCTCCATCACTCCTTTACTTTGCCTTTTCCCCAAATGTCATATAAATGGAATCACACAGTATATAATCTTTGGAGACTGACTTCTTTCACTCCACATAATGTCTTTGAGACTCACTTGTGCTGCTGCATATGATAATAGTTCATTCCTTTTTATTGCTGAATAGTATTTATATTATACTAGCAATAGTATATATTGCTAAATAGTATTTTAAATCTAAATAGTATGAACGTACACAGTTAATACACCCATTGAAGGACTTTTGGGCTGTCTCCACTGTTTGGCAATGATTATGAATGAAGCTGATATAAACGTTCCTATACAGGTTTTTGGGTAAACATAAGATTCATTTCTCTAAGGTAAATATTTAGGAGGGGGATCGCTGGGTCCTATGGTAAGTATGTGTTTAACTTTATAAGAAACAGGCAAATTGTTTTCCTGAGTACCGTTTATATTCCCAACAGCAATGAATGAGAGTTCAAGTTGTACTGTTGGGCTTTTGTTGTTATTGTTTCTTTTTTCTCATTCTTAATAGGTGTGTAATGATATCTCATCATGGCTTTAACTAACTTTTTCTTAATGGCTACTGATGTTGGCCATCTTTTTATCTGTTTATTTACTTCCTACAAATCCAGTTTGTTAAATGTCTAGATGTTTAAGGCTTTTGCCTCTTGCCTTTGTTTAACCATCTAACAAACTACATATTTTACCTATTTATTTTACTTATTATCTGTCTTCTCGATTAAAATGTAAATTCTGGGGCCCCTGGGTGGTTCAGTCTGTTACACATCTGACTCTTGATCTCAGCTCTGGTCTCAATCTTAGGATCATGAGTTTGAGCCCCACTTGCATGGAGCCTACTTTAAAAAATAAAATAAAGTAAAATGTAAGTTCATGAGGAATTCTGGTCTATGCTATTCATAGCTCTAACAGCTATAACCTAAAATGCTTGTTACTTGCAATATCTTATCACCTGTAACAGTGCTTCACACATAGATCTCTAACTAATATTTATTGAATGAATGAACTAACATTTGTTGAGTATTTACTATGTCAAGTGCCAGTCTAAAAACTTCATAATATTATTATCAGATTTTTTGTTTTTGTTGCGATTTAATTATTTTATCAGTAATTTTTATTTCTTCTTTACAAATCTTGTTCAACAAACATACCAAGTGGTTACTATGTAATGTTACTATGGGATAAAAGTGAAATAGGAATAAAGTGAAATAAAGTACCGTAATATATAGCTACCATTAAGAGGCTGGAGTGCCTGGGTAGCTTAGTTGGTTAAGCGTCTGCCTCCCGCTCAGGTTATGATCTCAGGGTCCTGTGATTGAGCTCTGAGTTGGGCTCCCGGCCCCCAGCTCAGTGGGGAGCCTGCTTCTCCCTCTCCCTCTGCAACTCCACCTGCTTGGGCTCTCTCTCTCTCTGTCAAATAAACATAAAAGATCTTAAAAAATAAAAAAATTTAAATAAATAAAATTTTAAAAAGAAAGAGACAGACAGACAGGCTGATACTCTAAGATAAGGAAGGCACTATGATAAAGATATATGCATAGGAACCTGCCAAAGCACAGGGGAGGAACACTGAAATCACAAAGTTTTCTGGAAGAGCCGATCCCTTGAATTAAACTTCAGTGAATAAAATGCTTAGCTTATACTTGTCCCATACTATTAAACAGAATTAAATTTTAAAATTGTTTTTACTCCACTTACAGTAATATAATTATCCAGGAAGCACTGTACTTTATTTTTTTAAAGATTTTATTTTTATTATTTTTTAATAATTTTTTTATGTTATGTTAGTCACCATACATTACATCATTAGTTTTTGATGTAGTGTTCCATGATTCATTGTTTGCATATAACACCCAGTGCTCCATGCAGTACGTGCCCTCCTTAATACCCATCACTGGGCTAACCTATTCCCCCACCCCCCCTCCCCTCTAAAACCCTCAGTTTGATTCCCAGAGTCCATAGTCTCTCATGGTTCGTCTCCCCCTCTGATTTCTCCCCCTTCATTTTTCACCCAAGGTGGGGCTCAAACTCACAATCCTAAGACCAAGAGTCGCATGCTCCACCGACAGAGCCAGCCAGATGCCCAGAAACACTATATTTTAAAAAGGCATTGGAAACAATCAAACAAAAGGCACTGGTCATTGTTTCTTATCATGGTAGGCACCTTGTTTTAAAGATTATAAGAACTCAACTATAACAAGATGGTTTCCTTTTTTTTTTTAAGAGAGAGAGTGCTCACGCAAGCATGGGCAAGGGTGGAGGGCAGAGGGAGAGGGAGAGAGAGAATGTTAGGCAGGCTCCACACTCAGCACGGAGCCAGTTGTAGGTCTCGATCTCACTACCCCAGCAGCATGACCTGAGCCAAAATCAAGAGTCAGATGCTTAACTGACTGAGCCACCCATGCGCCCCACGTTTCCTCATTTTTCAATTGGGTGTTTTATTTTCCTATTAATGAGCTTTGGAGTTTTGTTGGATATGTGATTTGAAAATATTTCCCCCCTGTCTATAGCTTTGCATGCTCCTAGTGTCTTTCACAAAGCAAACGTTTTTCATTTTCATAAAGTCCAATTTAATAATTTTTCTTTTATGGGTTGTGCTTTTGATGTCAAGTCTAAAAAAGCTCTTCCTAATTCCAAGTCCAGAACATTTCTACTATATTTTCTTCTAAAAGTTTTATAGTTTTACCCTTTACTTTTATATCTATGATCCATTTTTTAAAAGATTTTATTTATTTATTTGACAGAGGGAGACACAGCGAGAGAGGGAACACAAGCAGGGGGAGTGGGAGAGAGAGAAGCAGGCTCCCTGCTGAGCAAGGAGCCCAATGCGAGGCTCCATCCCAGGACCCTGGGATCATGACCTGAGCCGAAGGCAGACGCTTAATGACTGAGCCACCCAGGCGCCCCTCTATGATCCATTTTTGAGTTAATTTCTGTATCAAGTATGAGATTGAGTTCAAGATTTTTGTTTTTTAATTTTAAATAGGCTCCATGCCCAACATGGGGCTCAAACTCACACCCCTGAGACCAAGAGTCATACTGACTGAGCCAGCCAAGCACCTGAGGCCAAGATTTTTTTAGGGATGGGACGCCTGGGTGGCTCAGTCGTTAAGCGTCTGCGTTCTGCTCAGGTCATGGTCCCAGGGTCCTGGGATCGAGCCCCACATCAGAGCTCCCTGCTCGGCGGGAAGGCTGCTTCCCCCTCTCCCATTTCCCCTGCTTGTGTTCCCTCTCTCACTGTCTCTGTCAAATAAATAAATAAAATCTTTAAAAAAAAAAAAGATTTTTTTAGGATTTTTGTTTTATTTTGTTTTTTGTTTTTGTGGGATACTTTTGTATATGGATGTTCAGTTGTTCCAATACCGTATGTTGAAAAGACTATCTCTTTTCCACTGAATTGCTTTTTACCTTTGTCAACAATCTGCATTTTGTCAATTAATTGCTGAACATTCTATTCTACTCCATTGATCTAGGCCTCTATCCCTCCACCAATACCCCACTGTCTTAATTACTGTTGCTTTACAGTAAGTCCCGAAATCAGATAGACTGATTCTTCCCACCTTACCATTATTTTTTTCAAAATTGTTCTGGCTAATGTACAGCATAGGGAATATAGTCAATAATATTGTAATAACTTTTCGACAGATGGTAACTAGACTTACCGTGGGGATCACGTATAAAAATATCACATCTCTATGATGTACATCTGAAATTAATAGGATATTATATGTCAATTATACTTCAATGAGAAAAATTGTTTTAATTATTCCAGTCCCTTTGCCTTTCCAAAAATTTTAGAATCAGCTTGCCTACATCTGCAGAAATCCTACTGGCATATTGATTGGAATTGCATTAAATCTCTAGACTTACTTGGAGAAAATGGATGCTTAAGTAAATCGAGTCTCCCAACCCCTGAACACAGTATGTCTCTCCATTTATTTATGTCCTTTGATTTCTTTCCTCCGTGTTTATATTTGTCAGCATACAGATCCTGCACAAGTTTGCTAGATTTATACCTAAGTATTTCTCTTTTAAATTTTTCAAATGATACATATATATATATATTTTTTAAGATTATATTTATTTATTTGACACAGAGAGAGCAGGAGAGCACAAGCAGGGAGAGTGGCAGAGGGAAAAGGAGAAGCAGGCCCCCAGATGAACAGGGGTTTGCATGCGATGCGATGTGGGGCTTGAGCCCAGGACCCCAGGATCATGACCGGAGCCAAAGGCAGACACTTAACCAACTGAGCCACCCAAGCACCCTTGATACATATATTTTTAAATTTTGGTTTCCAATTTGTTTATTTATTTATTTATTTATTTATTTATTTATTTATTTATTTATTTTATTCATGAAAGTCACAGAGAGAGAGAGAGGCAGAGGCAGAGGGAGAGAAGCTAGGCGGGGAGCCTGATGCGGGACTCGATCCCAGGACCCTGGGATCATGACCTGAGCCGAAGGCAGACGCTTAACCATCTGAGCCGCCCAGGCGCCCCAATTTGTTTATTTTAATGTATAGAAATACCCCCCCTTTTTTTTTCTTTGTGAGGTGACCTTATATCCTGTAGTTGTGCTAAACTTGTTTATTAACTTAGGACGTTTTTTGTAGGTCCCTTGGGATTCCCTATTGAAAATCATGTCACCTGCATATAGACACAATGTTCTTTCTTTCTACTTAATATGCATTTTATTTTCTTTCTCTGCCTTATGGCACTGACTAGGACTTTCGGTGCTATATTGAATAGAAATGATGAGAGAAGATATCCTTGCTTTGTTCCAGATCTTAAGGGAAAGCATTTAGTCTTTCACCACTAAGCATCATGATAGCTATAGGTATTTTGTAGAAAATTCCCTTTTGTTTCTAGATTGCTCAGAGGTTTTATAATGAATGGATGCTAGATGTTTTCACATACTTTTTCTGCATTGTTTTATATGCTTTTGTCATTTTTCCTCTTTAGTTTTTTAACATACTGAATTACACTGATTGATTTCTTAATTTGGAACCTGCCTTGCATTC
This sequence comes from Mirounga angustirostris, assembly GCF_029215605.1. Taxonomy (NCBI): domain Eukaryota; kingdom Metazoa; phylum Chordata; class Mammalia; order Carnivora; family Phocidae; genus Mirounga; species Mirounga angustirostris. The sequence continues at coordinate 38,604,343 of NW_026991716.1, forward strand.
CCAGGATAAACCCTACTTGGTCATGGAGTATTATTCTTTTTATATATTGCTGGATTTTATTTTCTAGTATTTCGATGAGGATTTTTGTGTACTGTTCATGAGGGATATTGGTCTGTACTTTTCTTTTCTTGTACTGTCTTGGTCTAGTTTTGGTATGAAGGCAATTCCAGCATCATAAAATAAGTTGGGGAGTGTTCCCTTCTCTCCCATTTTCTGGAAAAGATTGCATAAAATTGGTGCCATTTGTATTTTAAAAGTTTGATAGAATTCACCAGTGAAAACATCTGGGCCTAAAGGGGTTTTTGTGTTTTTTGTTTGTTTGTTTTAAGGTTTTAACCTTTGGATTCGATTTCTTTAATATATATGTTACCTATTTCTTCTTGGGTGAGTTTTGGAAGTTTATGGATTTTTTTTAAGATTTTATTTTTAAGTAATCTCTACATCCAGTGTGGAGCTTGAACCCACAACCCCAAGATCAAGAGTCACACGCTCTATTCACCGAGCCAGCCAGGTGCCCCAGAAGTCCGTGCCTTTTAAGGAAGTGGTTCCTTTCCTTTAAGTTATTGAATTTATGTGTATAGAATTGTTCCCAGTATTTCTTATTACTGTCTGTGGGGTCTGTAGTGATATTCCCTTTTCCATTACTAATATTATTAGTTTATGTCTTTTCTCTTTTTTTGGTTTGTCAGTATGGCTAGAGTTTATTAATTTAATTCATCTTTTCATAGAACCAGCTTTTGATATCATTGATTTTCTCTATTTTTCTGTTTTCAATGTCATTGATTTCTCATCTTTATGATTTCCTTCCTTCTGCTTACATTGTGTTTATTTTGCTCTAAGTTTCTTAAGATGGAAGAGCAATCTGTTGATTTGACATCTTTCTTCTTTTCAAATACAGGCATTTTAAATTTATAAGCATTATAAGCATTTGTAAACATTATAAATTCCCCTTTAGGCACTGGTTTAATCTCATCCAACAAATTATTATGTGTTGTGTTTTCATTTCTGTTCAGTTAAAAATATTTTAAAATACCTTTTGGGACTTTCTCTTCGACCCATAGATTTATTTAGATGTGTGTTAGAGTTTCCAAGAGTGTGGAGATTTACCAGTTATCTTTCTGCTGTTGATTTCTAGTTCAATTTCATTATGGTCAGAGAATATATGTTATATGATTTCAATTCTTTTAAATTTGTTGAATTTTGTTTTATGACCCAGGATGTGGTCCGTCTTGATGAAGGTTCCATGTGTACTTGAAAAGAATGCGTATTTTGCTGTTATTAAGTGGAATACTTCACAGATATCTATTAGATCCAGTTGTCTGATAGTGTAATTCAGCTCTTCTATAACCCTGCTGATTTTCTGTCTAGCTGTATCATTTATTAATGAGAGAGGAGTAGTGAAATCTCCAATTGTGGATTTGTTGTATTTTGCTTTATGTGTCTTGAAGGTCAGTGGTTTGATGCATATACATTTAAGATTATTATGTCTTCTTGACAAATTGACACATTTATTGTTATGTAATGTCCCTCTTTATGCTTGTTAATTTTCCTTACTTTAAAGCCTACTTTTTCTAATGTTAATTTAGCTATTCCAGCTTTCTCTTGCTTAGCATTTGCATGATATCATTCTTTTACATTTTTTTATTTATGTTCCTTATGACATTATATTTAAACTTGTTTTCCTGAAGACAGCATGTATTTAGATATTTTCTTTCTTTTTTTTTTTAATCAAAAAACAATTCTGGGGGTGCCTGGGTGGCTCAGGTGGTTAAGCGTCTGCCTTCGGCTCAGGTCATGATCCTGAAGCCCCGGGATCAAGCTCCACATCTGGCTCCCTACTCAGTGGGGAGTCTGCTTCTCCCTCACCCTCTGCCCCTCCCCCTTCTCTTTCTCTCTCTGTCTCTCACTCTCTCTCACTCACTCTCCCAAATAAATAAATAAATAAATAAATAAATAAATAAATAAATAAAAATTCTGGCGATCCCTGTCTTTTAATTAATGTGTCTAGACTATTTGCATTTTATGTAATTTTTGGTATATTGGACTTATTTACCATTTTACTATTTGTTTTCTGATTTTTGTTCTTCTGTTTCTCCATTCTTACTTCTTTTTGATTATCTGAATATCTGATGAAATTTATATTAGAATTTAAGATATGCTTTCATGAATCCCTGAGGTTCTCATTTTTTTCTTTTTTTCCTCTCTGTTCTTAAGATCAAATCATTTTTATCGATTTGTCTTTAGGTTCATAGACTCTTTCCTGCAACATCTCTATTCTCATCCAGTAAATCTTTATTTTAATTATTATATTTTTCATTTAAAAAATTTCTACTCATCTCTTCTTTTTTTTAAGACTTTTTTTGGGGGCGCCTGGGTGGCTTAGTCGTTGAGAGTCTGCCTTCGGCTCGGGTCATGATCTCGGGGTCCTGGCATCGAGCCCCGCATCAGGCTCCCTGCTCAGTGGGGAGCCTGCTTCTCCCTCTCCCACTCCCCCTGCTTGTGTTCCCTCTCTCGCTGTGTCTCTCTCTGTCAAATAAATAAATAAAATCTATAAAAAAAAAAAAGACTTTTTTTAAGTAATCTCTACACCCAATGTGGGGCTCAAATCTACAACCTCCAGATCAAGAGTCACATGCTCTACTGAATGAGCCTGCCACGTGCCCCTTATTTCTTCTTTATATCTTTTATCTCCTTACTGAGATGTTCTTTGTATCATTTGTTTCAAGAGTGTTCATCTGTACCTCTTTGAGCACTGCTGTTTAAAAGTCTTTGTCTCATTATTACAACATTTATGTCTCCCTAGAGTTGGTGTCTTTTGATTGTTTTTTCCCATATCACTTGAGATTTTCCTGGTTCTTCATGTGCTGACTAATGCTGGATTGTATCCGGGACATTTCTAAGACTAAAAACAGGAGGCCTCAAAAATTAGGATTTGTTTATGCACCTTTCAGGCTTAACTGACTTCTGTAATATCATTACAAACCAGTGGAATATAAAAGAAGATTGGGCATACTTAAACAACAACAACAACAACAACACATACACTACATATGTATGCAAAGGTTCATGTTGAACTCCTGCTTTTTAGCAAATTAATAAAGGAGTATTGCTCTTTTTTTTAATTTAAAAAAAATTTTTAATGATTTTATTTATTTGAAAGAGAGAGAGCATGAGGGGGAGGGGTGGAGGGAGAAGCAGACTCCTTGCTGAGCCTGAAACGGGGGCTGGGTTCCAGGACCCTGGGATCATGACCTGAGCCTGAAGCAGACGCTTAACCGCTTAACCGATTGAGCCACCCAGGCGCCCTGAGTATTGCTCTTTTTAAAGCAATAATTATTGTACTCATATGCAAGTTAAAATGCTTTTTAAAATATTAAAACATTTTTTGATAGCTGTGGCTCTAGCCCCCTGAGCCTCTTTCCACTAGGCCCACATTACTTCAGCTTCTCTGTCAGGAAACCCCAAATTAAAGAGTGAATGTCTGGCCCAGGAGGAGCTTACCTGCCTCTGTTCCAGGGCTGCGGTTGAAGACTATTTTGATTAGTCAAGGGCAATGTGGTCATTAAATATTTGGAACATCACCTCTGCCAGTACCTTATATTTGTACAGCATTTTATTTTTCTATTTTTAAGGATTTTATTTATTTATTTGACACAGAGAAAGAGACAGCTAGAGAGGGAACACAAGCAGGGGGAGCGGGAGAGGGAGAAGCAGGCTCCTGGCTGAGCAGGGAGCCCGATGCGGGTCTCGATCCCAGGACCCTGGGATCATGACCTGAGCCGAAGGCAGATGCTTAACGACTGAGCCACCCAGGCACCCCATACAGCATTTTATAGTTTACAAATGATATTTACATATATTGTCTTAGTTAAGCTTCATGCTAATTCTGACGTCAGTAGGAATTATTACTGCCATCAGAAAACATCCTAATGATAAAATTAACACATGATGAGTGTGGAAAATGAATTATTCTTGGGGAAGTCGAGGCTCAGGAAGGTTATCACTTATCCAAATCATATGGTTACAGGAGTTGGATTCTAAACCTCTCACAGAGCCAAGAATGGTACATGTCTTAAGTGCCCGGTTTGGGGGAGGGAGATTTCACTCTGGGTTAGCTACATCTGGGAAAGCAATTGTAAGAGGAAGGCACTGAGCTTGATACTGACGGACTGGTGGGATCTAGTAGGCAGAGAAGAGGAGCAAGGATATTTTACTCAGGAAGTGTGAACTATCCCATTTCCACCACCATTGCAAGACTCCTTGTCTGGAGTCTTGTATTGAAACTGAAATGCCCCAAGGTTCGATCACAGAGAGCACCTGGGCAGAGTCCTCCTCCACTACATTGCTTTCTCAATCCTGGATTCCTGTTGACTCCTTCGAATATTCATGAGCCACTGAAAACAAATTGTACTTACTGGGCTGTGTGTCTCCTTCACAGCCTGGTCCCTCCAGATAGAGTAGTTGATGAGAAAGAAGATGAGGAAGTCTTAAATATTATTCGCAGCTCTTGTTGTTCTAAGTCCAGGTAGGTGTCTCTAGGCTTTTTTTAACCCAGAGAAAAATATTAATCCAAATATGAAGAAGTGAAGAAATGTTCCTTCAGGGTAAGTATGGTTTTGAATAGAGAAACTAGACCAATAATCCAAGAGAACGCTCTGATCTTAAGAGCAAAAGTAGAGAATACACGTAAGTACGTCCAGTCCAAAGGGGTTTTTGTCTGCAAACTCATGGATGCACTTTGGGGATGTGGTCATCAGTGCAGAATCATGTAAAAAAGAACATGACAGACTTTTCTCCCATACTTGACTTGTCATAAATCTACAGTGAAATTAATTTTGGTTTCTGTCTATGCTGAGTATATACTTGTGCCCAAGTGAAGTTTCTATATGAATTCAATAATTTTTCAGTTCTTCACTTCAATTCTTCACTTCACTTTTTCAATTCTTCAGTTCTTCACTGAACACTCACTGTGCCTTGTAAAGGAGACACTGCGGGATTTGCAGAGATGCTTGCGTCCTCCCTCACCCTCTGCAGAGGCTCTGGTAGATGCCAAGCTGCTTTGTCATCCAAGGCTGGGCCCGCGTGGCCCTTCTAGGGACCCCCAACCCAGTTATTATTTCCCTCCAAAGTACTTGCCAACTGTACACTTAGTCCTAATGCACGCTCTTTCCTAAATATCTTATTACTAAATATTTTTCCAGTGTATGTTCTCTCTTATGAATGAATGAGATCATAAGCCTCTTTTTTTTATTTTTTAAATATATTTTTTAAAGATTTTATTTATTTATTTGAGAGAGAGAATGAGAAAGAGAGAGCAGGAAAGGGGGGAGGGTCAGAGGGAGAAACAGACTCCGCACTGAGCAGGGAGCCCGATGCGGGACTCGATCCAGGGACTCCAGGATCATGACCTGAGCCGAAGGCAGTCGCCCAACCAACTGAGCCACGCAGGCACCCGAGATCAAAAGCCTCTTAAAGGCAAGTACATATTCATACTACTTCTTAGCATCTCTGTCCTCATCATAGAGCCTAATACAAGTTGATATATATTTATTTTATTATTATACTCTTTCTTTCTCTCTTTTTTTAAGTAAACTCTACACCCAACGTGGGGCTTGAACTCACGACCTCGATATCAAGAGTCATATGTTCTACCCACTGAGCCAACCAGGTGCCCCTATTATATATTCTATCATATAATTAACACTTGTTCATAATGGAAATGTTCATCATGGAAATGTTAGATAATGCGGACAAGCAAAAAGATTTTTTTAAAAAGATTTTATTTATTTATTTGACAGAGAGAGACAGCGGGAGAGGGAACACAAGCAGGGGGAGTAGGAGAGGGAGAAGCAGGCTTCCCGCTGAGCTGGGAGCCCGATGCGGGGCCCGATCCCAGGACCCTGGGATCATGACCTGAGCCGAAGGCGTCACGCTTAACGACTGCGCCACCCAGGCGCCCCACAAGCAAAAAGATTTTTAAATTACCCATAATTTTACCACCCCCAAATAACTACTGTTAACATTTTTTATAAGCTGTGCACCAAACAGGATGTATAACTGCCCGAAGGGAGCTAAAACTTTAATGGAATAAACTGAAATATATACAACTACACGTAAGAACAGGTGAGTGGATGGAGTTACATTTTTTTTTTTTTTACTTATTGGGGCGCCTGGGTGGCTCAGTCGTTAAGCGTCTGCCTTCGGCTCAGGTCATGATTCCAGGGTCCTGGGATCGAGCCCCGCATCGGGCTCCCTGCTCCGCGGGAAGCCTGCTTCTCCCTCTCCCGCTCCCCCTGCTTGTGTTCCTGCTCTCACTACCTCTCTGTCAAATAAATAAATAAAATCTTTTAAAGATTTTTATTTATTTATTTTCAGAGAGAGAGAGAGAGCGGGGCCGAGGGGCAGAAGCAGAGGGAGAGAGAGAATCTTTTTTTTTTTTTTTAAGATTATTTATTTATTTATTTGAGAGAGCATGAGAGGGTGGAGGGTCAGAGGACGAAGCAGACTCCCCGCCGAGCAGGGAGCCCGATGCAGGACTCGATCCCGGGACTCCAGGATCATGACCTGAGCCGAAGGCAGTCGCTTAACCAACTGAGCCACCCAGGCGCCCCGGAGAGAGAGAATCTTAAGCAGACTCTATGCTGAGCACAGAGCCCAACATGGGGCTTGATCTCACCACCCTGAGATCACGACCTGAGCCAAAATCAAGAGTCAGACGCCAACCACCTGAGCCCCAGACGTCCCTGGAGTTACATTTTTTGAGGCCAGGAAGATGTGTTCCTTGTGGCCCAGGGTGGGCAGCATAAGTGGGTTTTTACAGATTTGGCCAAGCATGCCATCAGAAAATAGTTCTCCCATCAGTTCTTGGAATCCTTCTAGAAGGAATAAAGACTGTCCTTCCACAATAGTACTAAATGCCTTGAGAAGGCCCAGAACCAGCAACATCAGCGTCACCTGGGAAACTTGTTAGCAATGCAGATTCTCGGCCCCACCCTAGACCTACTGAATTACAAACTCTGGGGCTCTGCCTAGCAGTCTAGGTTTTAACAAGCCCTCCAAGTGATACTCTGATGCACAACAAAGCTTAAGAACCACTGACTAAGTGCTGGGATTATGTTTTGTTCATTGTTGAGTTCTCTGTTGCAGCATCCAGTGCCTAGAAGGTCAAAAAGAATGTGTTAAATCAGGAATACAAATACCCCTTAGAGATGCATCAATTTTAAAAATTATTTTTATTATGGTATATTTCTCATAGAAATACATAAAAGATATAATGAATACCTAGTCTATCCAGCACAATTTATAGCAAACTAAATCTTAACAGTTTGCCACATTTCCTTCAGATATTTTTTTTCTAGAACAAAAACATTGCAGCTACAACTGAGGACTTTCTGTGTATCCTCTCCCAATCTCATACTTCTTTCTCCTTCTGTAGAAATAACCAAGATCATGAAGTTGGCATTAATCATTCTCATACATGTTTTATGCTTTTACTACATATTCATGTATCTGTAAACAATATATAGAACTGTTTTGCAGATTTTTAAACTATTTGAATGGTGTCACACTCTACATACCCTGCAATTTGCTTTTCCGTATTGTTTTTAAGATTTATCATGGTGCAGACACAAAGCTGTGATTCATCATTGTAATTGCTGTATAATATTCCCTTGTATGAATCTATGATGATATATGAAGCTGATCTTCTATTAATGATATTTAAATGTCTCCAGTTGATTTCGTTTCTCATTATTAAAAGTAATGCTGCCACAAACATTCACGCCCTCCGGTCCAACCAAATAGTGTTTCTCTAAGGTGTAGCCCTGAGAGTAGACTTCCTGAGACATAGGAATATGGGCATTTCTAATCGTCACAGATAAAATCATTGCTCCCCAAAGTGATTGTACCAATTTCTCTACCTTTTTTTTTAAAGATTTGATTTATTTATTTGACAGAGAGAGATACAGCGAGAGAGGGAACACAAGCAGGAGGAGTGGGAGAGGGAGAAGCAGGCTTCCCACAGAGCAGGGAGCCCAATGCAGTGCTCGATCCGGACCCTGGGATCATGACCTGAGCTGAAGGCAAATGCTTAATGACTGAGCCACCTAGGTGCCCCCCAATTTCTCCACCTTTTTTCTAATGTTTGGTGTTGTTGGACTTCTAGATTTTTGTGAAATTGGTGAGTATGAAACAGCATCTCATCATTTTTTTAAATCTTTCACTACCTTAAATCCTAGTAGGGTTGAGCACCTTTTTATATGCTCATAGGCCATTTGGATTAGAGAGAGAGAAAGTTAACGCATATTCACACCAATATAAATCCCTGATATCATCTCCACGTCTGAAAGAGAGTTTTGATACGGAGAAAGCCTGAGAGCGGGGGAGAAAGTGGAGAAAGCTCTGCAGAAATAGGAGGAGATGAAGTGAGGGGAAACCAGAAGGACCATTCACCTTCCTCAACGTCCTTTCCAGGGCTGGCTTGGCCAACTGTCACATCAGTTCTGTTTCGGTCCCCCAAGTCCTGGGAGAATCCTAAGCCCTGGGAGAGCTTGAGGTAGAGTGGAGAGTGTAGTAAAATCTTCACTGAGGAAGGTTTTTTTCTGGTCTTGAGTTTTTCAGCCTTTTTTGATTCGGGACTTTTTTGATTCGTTAACCCACTGTTAATGAAAGATGGACATCCCTGCCAGGATGTGTTTAGGAAATTTGGGGGGATTTTTGATTATCACAATAATTAGGGGATTGGCATTATTGGCATTAGTGGACTGGGACCAGGGATGCTCTACTTCCTTCCATGTATGGGACGGTCCTACGCAGCAAAGAATCTCCGTGACCACTCCACACAGCTTTCAAAAGCCTTGCCAGACATTTATCTGGGTGAAAAACCTGTTCAGAATGGTCAAGCCTAGCACCTGACTCTTTTCCATGTAATCACAAAGTGTTTTGTCATGGGTATACACTGGTGGTTCCAGGAATGTAAACCACTATTTAAACTGAAAGAAGATTCTTTCTTTTTTCTTTTTTTAAAGATTGATTGATTGATTGATTGATTTTTATTTTTTAAACAATTTTTTTAAGATTTTATTTATTTATTCATGAGAGACAGAGAGAGAGAAGCAGAGGGAGAAGCAGACTCCCTGCAGAGCAGGGAACCCTATGCGGGACTCGATCCCAGGACACTGGGATCATGACCTGAGCCGAAGACAGACGCTTAAATGACTGAGCCACCCAGGTGTCCCTGATTGATTGATTTTTAGAGAGAACGTGCCAGCAGTAGGGTAGGGAAGAGGGAGAGAGAGAATCTCAAGCAGACTCCCAGCTGAATGTGGAGCCCGATGTGGAGCTCGATCCCTCAACCCCAAGATCACGACCTGAGCTGAAGCCAAGAGTCAGACACTCAACCGACTTAGCCACCCAGGCTCCCCTAAACTGAGAGAAGACTCTAATTTCATTTTGTTCAGAGCTTTACCAAGATTTTCCCCAAAGAAGTCTCTCACCTGACAGTACTGATCATGGTATTTAAGTCACCAAGACAAGAATGCACACTGGGATCGGTCCCCGATTGAAATTATCACCTTAATAGTGATCCTACACATCGGTGCAAGCATCTGACAACTTCATTATGCTTTCTATTATAGTTAGGCCTACGCATTTTATAGAGTTTTATGGTAAACTACTCTTCTTTTATTTCTCCTTTATATTTGGGTGTTATAATGTGTATATATGTGTAGAATGTTTCGAATGATCATATTACTCATGAATTTCATTTTGGTATTAAAAAAGGACATCATGGGGTGCCTGGGTGGCTCAGTCGTTGAGCGTCTGCCTTCGGCTCAGGTCGTGATCCCAGGGTCCTGGGATCGAGCCCCGCATTGGGCTCCCTGCTCCGCAGGGAAGCCTGCTTCTCCCCTCCTTCTCCCCCTGCTTGTGTTCCCTCCCTTGCTATGTCTCTCTCTGTCAAATAAATAAATAAAATTAAATTAAAAAAAAAAAGGACATCACAAAATTTTATTGAGAACCAGTGAACCAATAGTTCCTTGGTAAGGAAATTTAGGCTAAGAGAGTGAAGAAAGAAAAAAAAAAAAAAAACACCAAATCCTCACTTGGATTAAGATGACACACTGGATAATTGAGACAGGACAGCTGTACACCCATTGTTGACCGACAGCAAATCTAGACTCCATTAAGCCACTCTACTTTCCAAGGCCATGGCCTCTGTGCAAGTAACAGCAATCACAATAGCTTATATGTGCCTAGTACTTGCTATGCACCAGACATGGTTCCTAAGAGTTTTACATTTGCTAACTCTCTGACCATAACAATAACTCTCTAGGTACTATTCTTTATTGTACAGATGGGGAAACCAATGCACAGAGGGGTTAAGAGATCTTCCCAAAGGCACACAGCTGATGTGTAGCTCAGTTAAGATGATCCCTGGCTATCTGGCTTTTCATCACTTCACTCTATCATTTCAAAGACAGGGTCAGAAGCCAGGCAAACCCAACGGAGGCATTTGGGGTGTAGAAATGGAAAGAAATGGACACACCCAAGCCATACCATGGCTCAAGTAAGAGAATGTCCCCGGATGAGCTCTGGGGTTTGTGTGGATCCCCTGACACTATATGCAAACTATGGATCTATGTGTGTATATTTGCACATTATTTTAGTGAGCAAGTTCATGATTCTCATTTGATTCTCAAAGCAGTTCCTGACCACAGAAAAGTTAGAACCACTGGTATAAAGAAGTAGTGGCAGGACTTGGTAAGGAGGAGGATCTAGGCAGAACTTCCGAACCCAGCACTGGTATGCAGGGATGGACTGAGTGCTGGGATGGAAACTCCCTTTGCTAGAACTTCTTTACTCTTGGGCATCTCCGTCTAGGAGCAACCTCTCAATTTCTGTTCCCCACAAAAGCAAACCCTGAGAAAGTCAACGCGCTGCACAAATAAGATCCTTTCTACGTATTTAGTTACATGCAAAAGATCAGAAGGCACTGATTTAGAGAGTAAACGGAGAGAGAGAACCATATTCTAAGAGCACAAGTAAGGTTGAAAAGGCCATTCAGTACCCAAATGGCTCTCAATCTTTTTCTGCCCCCACACATCAGGGGATGTAGGGAAGGCACAGGCCACCAGGGGCCATACCAGGATCTGATGTGCGAATAACAGCTTCTAGGGAGAGATGGTCAATGCTCCCCATTGCTCTGTAACTGAGCCCACCCAGGAGGCCACCTCCAGCTTTGGTGGAAAACCCTGTGCACACCAATAGCTTCAGATCCCAAACGCTGGTTTCTTTTCTGTCCCTGAGCTGTCTCTGGCCCCGGTGCCCTATCAGTCCACACTCCCAGGGACAACCCTCAATGAGGACGGAAGTCAGTGAATAAATGCTTCCGGTTTCCCACCCTCAGTGGAACAAATCTGAGGTGTGTTTTACACACTTTCAGAGCAACCCCAGTGGGATGGGGCCCCAGCTGCCCACAGCACTAGCCTGCCCATTGATGCATCCAATACTGACATTTTCCTTACCTTGTGTCTCCATTTCCCAACCCCTCTTCCTGGGGCCAACTCCAAAATAAACTGTATCCAAATCCTTGTCTTAAGGTCTGCTTTTAGGGGAGGCCAGGCTAAGACAGTCCCCTAGGAGATCATGTGTCAGCTGAGAATCGTTGCTAAACAAGTCAGACCTCTGGCAGACCTTGGCGCATATCTCGCCAGAGGCACCATGGGCATGGCATTGTTGGGGACAGGGTGCTCACAAGACCCTTGTAGGATGAATCTAAACTGCTCCAAAACCAGGGGAAAAAAGCATTCATTCAAATCCTTAAATGAGAAATTCTATCATAGAGGACCTTCTCGCTAAAAAGCCCGCATCTAATGAGGCCTGTCCCAGCATAGACTTAAGGAAGAAAATTCCAGAGAGTCACCTTATAAATAGGCCTTAAAAGAACAATCTTGTGCCACCAGGGGCCTCTGCAAAAGGTTGTGTCCTGGCTGAGGGGGTAATGGGAGTTGAATTTCAGCCTGCATTCTGGTCACCAAGGTGTGTGCCCATGTGAAGGGGCTACCTTTTAAAATGTGCACAAAGGGGGGTTATTCACACTCAGCCCCTTGCGCATCCACCACGGTCTTTGCTGGTTCACTCTAAAAAATCAGCTAGGTTTCATCTTCAGATCCAAACTATCATTGCTAGCAATATATTCTTTATAACAATATTCCACTGATCTAGAACAAAAGCAATTTGAAAGCCCTGGGCTGTTTGTTGTAATGGAATTTTCCTCATGTGAAAAAGTAAGCATTGCTGTTGTATTATTAATGGGGTTTATCCTTTTTCCACCAAGTTGACAGCTTTAGTATCATGTTGGTACAATTTATTCTGCTAAATGATTAGAATACTTCTCTGTCACATTTCTATCTTCCTTTTCTAAATTGGAAATGCTTGTATTCTTGCTGCAAAGTCCAACATGTAACGAGATTTGAACTTGCTTGCTTTGTGTTGAATGGGATTAACCCCCTTGCAGGTGCCCCCTGACCAGTCTTTGTGTGGGGGAGGCCCCAGTTATGGGGGCAAATGGATGGTTATTCTCAGCAATAAAAATGAGCAAATAACGTGAAAGCACCCATACCTCAAAAAGCAGAAGAGTGACCTCGGTTTGACCTTGAGGTCTGTGCGCTGAAAAGTTCCCTAACAGACAAAACAAGCTTTGAGCCAGAGAGAAAGAGAAAGATTGCTTACTTTCTGATTACTTTGTTTAAACCAACCTCCTTGCTAGTTTATAATCCTTTACGGGAGCATATTAAGAAGGGGCAGTTTAAGGTCTGTTTAGAGCCGCGAGGAATCATGAAATAAACAATTAATATTTAGGAAAGGGACCCAGAATCTTTTTTGTAGGCTTTTTCCTCTCCCCACTTAATGAATAATAGCCTTGAGCTGTGGTCTCAGGCATCCCATGTATTTATTTTGATTACTGTTGTCGTATATTCGGTGGTTACACTCTTTGTGCTATTTTAGACAGTCCAAAATTAGGGGAATTCAGTGGAGTAAACAATGCCATGATTTCTGCTGGCGCGGGTTGTATATAGGATAGAGCAGTGTCGGTTCCAGTAACAGGGAAGCAAGTTCATCATTTACATTTTATCCTGGCAAAGTGGTTTTGGACCTTTTGCCTTGGGTCATTTTTAGAAATCAGTCAGTATTCCTTGCCTTCCAGCCGAAGACTCCGTTAGTTTGCAGTGTGACACGTGGTCACTACTGCTTCTGCCCAAGGCTGATCTGCACCGTCCTGCTTCTAGGCCTCTGCTCAGGCCAGTGCCTCCTGCGGGGGAGCCTTCCCCATGCTGTTGTGTCCAATGAGTCCTTCCCGTCCTCAGAGAGGAGTTCAGGGGCGCCTGGGTGGCTCAGTCGGTTAAGTGTCTGCCTTGGGCTCAGGACATCATCCTGGGGTCCTGGGATCAAGTCCTGCATTGGGATCCCTGCTCAGTGGGGAGCCTGCTTCTCCCTCTCCCCAGCTTGTGCTCTCTCTCTCTCTCAAATAAATAAATAAAATCTTTAAAAAAAAAAAAAAAAGAGGAGTTCAAATCCTAGTTCTTCCAAGCAACTTTCCCAGGCTACCTTGACACCTTCTCTTCATCCTCCAAATTTTGAGAACCCATTGCTTGGTCTTTCTCAATATACTACTGATTGTCTTTTCAAGCCTACAGGTTCTTATTTCTCCAGGCAGATTTTAACTTCTAAGGCAGAAGTTGTAAGTCGCCACCCAATATCCATTATGCCCCACTTTCTAGTAACAGACCCCCAGTTATTCAGGGTGGCAATAAACCCACAGAGAAACTACCCGCTCGGGCCTACCTTGCCAAGCATGGTCATGTGACTACATTCTGATCAGTGAGATGTATAAGGAGAAATGTTCTCTGGAACTTACAGAAAGACTGCTAAAGGAGAGAAGCCTGGACCTTTTGTCCTTTCCTCCTTCCTTCCACCTTCCTATTGCCTGAGGTGAAGAGGGGGATGGCTAGCGCTAAGAAAGCCATCTTGGACCATGAGGGGATCACCAAGATGGACACTATAGTCAAGGATAATGGAGTTAAGGGGCACCTGGGTGGCTCAGTCATTGAGCGTCTGCCTTCAGCTCAGGTCGCGATCCCAGGGTCCTGGGATCGAGCTCCACATCGGGCTCCCTGCTCCGTGGAAAACCTGCTTCTCCTTCTCCCACTCCCCTTGCTTGTGTTCCCTCTCTCGCTGTGTCTCTCTCTGTCAAATAAATAAATAAAATCTTTTAAAAAAAGGGATAATGGAGTTAAAAATAGGAAGAGACGATGTCTAGTGACTTTGTGGAGCCACTCTTCCATCCCTGGCTTATCTCCTCTACACTTCTTTTCTGGAAAAGAATAAACCATGTTGGGTGCCTGGGTGGCTCAGTCGTTAAGCGTCTGCCTTCGGCTCACGTCATGATCCCAGGGCCCTGGGATCGAGTCCCACATCGGGCTCCCTGCTCGGCAGGAAGCCTGCTTCTCCCTCTCCCACTCCCCCTGCTTGTGTTCCTGCTCTCGCTATCTCTCTCTCTGTCAAATAAATAAATAAAATCTTTAAAAAAATAAATAAATAAACCATGTTTAAGCCATTGTTGTTCCATACAGTCAAATCCATTTCTTCTCTTGTCCAGCTTCTTAAGGGCAGATCGGCTTTTTAATCATTGTACGGCGAGCAGTGCCTGACATAGTACATGGTAAACTCTAAACAGCTATTTGTTAAAGCTGGAAAATATTTTCCTTCTGACCCATACCAGTTCTCATCCTTAATAACAGAATGGCCCTCTTTAAAATCACGCCTATTGATCTTCTGCTCCAATTTTAAAAGTTGATATTGTTTCCACTGCATAGAATTTGTATCTTTACAGATGAAGTCAGTGTTTATTTAGGAAATTGAAGAGATCACAGAAAAGAAAGAAGGTCATGATTAGGTCACAAGTGGAATGAGGTAAGTTTACCATATGATGCAGAGGAGACCACATGAAAGGTATCTTGGGCACATTTACTTTCATCTGGTTAATTTCACTTCATTGCCGGCAGAGGAGAAACAAGGCCTTCATATACCTGGACAATTCTTAGTGGCCACGTCTTCTTTCATTAACTTGACCTTCTAATGCTGACCTCCCTGAGTCAGTATCTGAGACCTGTGATATGAATCCTAGTCATCCATCAATAAGAAGTACTACTGTAGATTTAGAACCACAAAGATTTTGAACCATAAAATATTAGAAAATGATTGTCAAATTGTTCCTAGGTAGGTTGACCTTTGACAAATCATTTAGCTTTCTTTTGTAGCCCTTGGCCATCTATAACATTGTCACATACGTGTGTACCAGTCCTCCCACACAAATGTGGCTGGGATTAATGAGGTCACCATTCCCAAATGCATTTAAAGGTCCTTCCATGGAAAACCACTTTGGAGGCAGAAAAAATTATTATTGCCCTATTATCATTTCCTAGAACATGGATGGCTGCCATCCTTGAATAAAATCTTATTTAGAAAGAAACCCTCTTCCCTATGTCTTTCTCCTGAATATAATAATTCTTGGGAATAAATGGTGGAAGAATTGTGTTTCAAAGCTGTATAGCTTATGTGGCAGGTCATAACCTTTGTCATTTTAAGGAAAAACAAGTTTAAATTCAACTTTATATTTTTTCTTTCCATTCACCCTTTCCATGTCAGTACCAAACTTATGTACCTTGAGACCAAAACAAAATGGGAAGCTTAATGTGTTTGTGCTCCTAAATTTTAAAAATGTAAAAACTCAGAACTAGAAAAGGATCCTGAAAGAGTATCTGATGGTTATTCTTCCTTCAGATAGATGAACAGCTAAACTATCAAGGACAAGTTTCAGTCCGTTCCATTCATAAAGGTCTCTAGGAATCAGGAAATTCTTTGTTTTCCCAGAGTCTTGTAGAACATTTTATTTATTTTTTATTTTTTTAAAGATTTGATTTATTTATTTGACAGAGAGAGACACAGTGAGAGAGGGAACACAAGCAGAGGGAGTGGGAGAGGGAGAAGCGGGCTTCCGGCTGAGCAGGGAGCCTGATGCGGAGCTCGATCCCAGGACCCTGGGATCGTGACCTGAGCCAAAGGCAGACGCCTAACAACTGAGCCACCCAGGCGCCCCTTGTTGAGCATTTTAAAGTTCTCTTTCATATTTGACTAGAATAGCTACATCTCCAGTCCTACAAGTGCCCCAGAAAAATAGTTTTCCTAGAAGAAGTTCACCGATACATGGGATCTTTTATTACAAGCCCTATTACACGTAGTGAAATGGCAGGCATCTCTGACTTGCTGTAATCTTTGAACATAAATGGGCACATCTACACACAGGACCCACAAATAGTTGAGTTACAAAAAAAATCAAATCCAGGGACGCCTGGGTGACTCAGTCATTAAGCATCTGCCTTCAGCTCAGGTCATGATCCCAGGGTCCTGGGATCGAGCCCCACATCGGGCTCCCTGCTTGGCGGGAAGCCTACTTCTCCCTCTCCCACTCCCCCTGCTTGTGTTCCCTCTCTTGCTGTGTCTCTCTCTGTCAAATAAATAAATAAAATCTTTAAAAAAAAAATCAAATCCATAGCTAAGTGGACAAAGAGGTATTAATGTCTTAAATAAGGAACCTTCTCTCCCTTAGCCAGGTCATGAATTCTGTCCTGGAAACTCATTTATAGAGGGGAATGACTTTTCTATAAAATAAGGGCACATTCTTCCTAGGAAAATATTCCCCCAAAGACAAAAGGATTAGTGAGAAATTAGGTTAAGATCCAATTTATTTTTTTATTTCTTTAATGTTTTTTTATTTATTTATTCGTGAGAGTCAGAGAGAGAGAGAGAGAGAGAGAGGCAGAGGGAGAAGCAGGCTCCCCGCCTAGCAGGGAGCCCGATGCGGGACTCGATCCCGGGACTCCAGGATCATGACCTGAGCCGAAGGCAGACGCTTAACCGACTGAGCCACCCAGGTGCCCCGGTTAAGATCCAATTTATTTGAAACCATATATAAAATTAGGTCATTCGTTCTCTTTATACCCAAATAATGACAAGCCCCTAGCAGACTACTTGCTATAATTTACCGCAGCCATCCCCCAAAATGTTTGAGAAGTTCCTCCTCAGTCTACAGCTCAAGGCTCACCATTCTCCTGGACACAACTCTCTTCTGCTGACTGACATTGCTAACCATCTCTGCCAGAAGCTTAGGCTTCCACTTTTCCTTCTAATTCTTCGTACCAATCCTGAACACCAGCTCTTTCCTAATTTCCTCCAGCAGCACTGAGACTGAAATGGAACATTAATAATACCTACTGAAGGTTGAAAGGAAGATTGAGAGTAGAGGCAGGGCGTGCCATTCAAAAACAACTTATAGGGGCGCCTGGGTGGCTCAGTCAGCTAAGCGTCTGACTATTGATTTTGGATCAGGACATGATCTCAGGGTCGTGAGATCGAGCCCCGAGTAAGGCTGAGCACTGGGTGTGGAGCCTGCTTAGGGGTCTCTCTCTCTCTCCCTCTTTCTCCCTTTTCCTCTGCCCCCCCCCACCTCCTGCTTGCGCTCTCTCTAAAAATAAACAGGGGTGCCTGGGTGACTCAGTCGGTTGGGTTGGGCGTCTGCCTTCGGCTCAGGTCATGATCCTGGGTCCCTGGCATCGAGTCCCACATGGGGTTCCTTGGTCAGTGGGGAGCCTGCTTCTCCCTCTGCCCCCCGTTCCCCTACTCGTGTTCTCTCTTTCTCTCTGACAAATAAATAAATAAAGTCTTCAAAAAAATAAAAACAAACAAACAAAAAACAACTTATAATTACTTTCTAAGCCCAGGTGACTCCCTGGCCCTTCTCCCAGCCTGAACATAAGCAGCTCACCCTCTACCACAAAAGTACTTCAAGTCCTTCCCTTCTATGAAGAATGGATGTTCCCACCACCAATCATGTTGTAAATAGGTTCATTTTCAGTTAGAATATAAAATGTAAGAAGACTCTTAAACGAGAGAGGGAAAGGGAAATTTTATTTTTCTTTTGGGGATTAGAGATCAGTTTTTCCAGGACTTGGAAATGAGGAGAGACCTGGAATGCTAGCCACTTTGGTACCAATAGGATGAAGACAACCAATAAGTTCAGCCAAGAGAAGTGCAAGGAAACAGAGCTAGAGATACTGGATTAGATCAATTTTAAACTTACCTCTTGAATTTTAAGTATGAGAGACAAAATATTTCTTTACAATCCAAGCAAATTGAATTAGGGTTATTTTTGTTATTGGAAAAAAAGCACCCTGATATACTTCCATATTCCTAATTATACTTTTAGGGCCATTTCTTGGTTTATCAATATCAGATATTATCTATTTAATCTGTCATATGATAAACGAAAAAATAAGTTCTTTTCAACACCTTACCTACCTCTTTTTTTAGTCCCTCTATTGGTTACCTTTATAACTTTTAAACTTTTACCTTTATAAAGGTCATCCTAACAGCTTTATTTTTTTCGTCCATCAACTACCTTTTTTTAAAAAGATTTTATTTTTTTATTTGACAGAGAGAGCGCGTGCGCTCAAGCGAGCACAAGCAGGGGGAGCAGCAGAGGGAGAGGGAGAACCAGGCTCCCCACTGAGCAGGGAGCCTAATGCGGAGCTCAGTCCCAGGACCCTGGGTTCATGACCTGAGCCGGAGGCAGACACTTAACCGACTAAGCCACCCAGGTGCCCCATCAACTATCTTTTAATATTCCTTATAAAATTAAGATATTAGCTCCTCAACCAGTGCACTCAGTAATTCTACACTTCACTTTGTACCTTCTGTCATCCATACTCAACTTTTGCATTATCAAGGTTGATACTATTTACACTCTAATTAAATGGTTTTAGCTTTATCTATAGGTTGGTTATGAACAAAAATCAGTGAAAACTCTTTGCTATGGGCAATGAATGCACCATGATTGCAGAGCTGAATACTGTTCAATAATACCATCATCCAGGCACCCGGGTGGCTCAATTGGTTAAGCATCTGACTCTTGATTTCAGCTCAGGCATGATCTCAGGGTCCTGAGGTTGAGCCCCGCATCAGGCTCCATGTTCAGTGGAGAGTCTGCTTGAGGTTCTCTCTCTTTCCCTCTCCCTCTGCCCCTCCCCACTCTAAATAAATAAATAAATAAATAAATATCCATCTCCTCTCATTTTAACTCCATGGGAAGTCCCTAAAAACTTGACTTGCTATGTAGCTGAAATAGAGGAGACAGAAACAGAGACACAGAGAGATAAAGACAGGGCTGATGTGATTGTAAGAAGCAAGGATATGGTCGGCTTGGGAGTTATATTTCACACCATGAATGTACAAAATTTTATCACGGCATGAATATTTGTGAGCATAAAATACTTGAGGAAGTTAACATACTCAAGTACATGTAAACACACCTATATATATCATTCACACATACCTGTGTAGAATCAGAGAAAGAGCAAACAAAAACAAAAATAAAAACCTCTGCATTATTATGACTGAAAATACTGCTCATTGCAGAATCAGTGATTATTAGAGTTTCATTTCCTTTCTTGTTGCTTTTTGTTTTTCCTAAAATTTCTATCTGCCCTTATTTTTATTCCAAACTATTTATAAATTTATATAAATAATGTAAGAAATTTTCCCACATCACTGTTTATATTTTTTCCATAGTTATCTTTTTCAAAATTTTCTCTGTGCATTTGTATACGTGTGTGTGCACATGCATAGTTTTATTTTGCGGGGTTTTTTTACATAGGTGTCATAACATTGTGCATATGGCTCTTTGACTTGCTTTTTTTTTTTTTAAAGATTTATTTATTTATTTGACAGAGAGATACAGCGAGAGAGGGAACACAAGCAAGGGGAGTGGGAGAGCGAGAAGCAGGGAGCCCGATGTGGGACTCGATCCCAGGACCCCGGGATCATGACCTGAGCCGAAGGCAGACGCTTAACGACTGAGCCACCCAGGCGCCCCTTGACTTGCTTTTTTTACTTAATGTTTGCAGACCTTTCCACGTCAAAAAAATATAGCTCAACTTAATTATTTTCTCTTAACTCTCACCTAAGTACTGGTATGGTTGTATCACAGTTCTGTTCATTTGTTTTTTGTTTTTCTAATTGTGTTAGACCCCAGTTGTCCAAATAGATTGAGATGACTTGATTATTCATTTATAGCCAATTTGGGGTTTTATTCCTTTACTTCCATTCTTCTTCTTTCACCACATGCATCTACTCCCAGATATTTAATGTATATCTTTCCAATCCACCTGCCATATTTTTCTTATATAATATACACCATTATTTAGTGAGCTTAAGCTTTTTCATAAAAATAGTATCATGCTACATGTCTCTACAACTTGCTTTTATCGTGTAAATTATGTGTGAGACCCATCCACATTGATAAATATGCTCGTTTATTCCTTTTAACTGCTGTGTGGTAATCTATCATATGATTAGACCCCATTTTATCTATCCATTCCCCCATGGTTGTCATTTAGGTTGTTTTTGACTATTTGCTATCAAAAACACCGATGCAATGAATATTATTGTACATGTCTCCTTCTGCATATGTACAATCCATAATGATTTAACCATATCACCACTGATGGACACTTAGTTTGTTTTAAATTTTTATTATTATAGATCTCTTTGTCATATGTGCATATATTCCTCTAACAAGTGCTGTATAAGTCGCATTCTTACGTAAAAGGGTATGCATTTTTAGAATTTTGATATCACTAGATTATCTTCCAAAAGATTATATCAATTTGAATTCCCCAAAACGAAATATAAGATATCAATTTTCTACACACTTCTCCGCACTTGATATAATCAATATGAAATTTTTCTCTACGACATAGTTAAGAAATAGTATCTCATTGTTAAGATTTGCATGTTCCCAGTGACTGTAAAAGTGGGGTATTTTTTAATATCTTCACTGGCTTTTCATTTTGCCTCGTTATAGCCTTTGACAACTTTTCTATTGAATTACTTATTTCTTTCTTGTTGACTGTCTAACATATCTGTGATATTAATTTTTGTTACTGTAAATATTATGCAAATCTTTTTTCTCACCTTGCTTTTTATTTTACTTGGTTATGGTGTGTTTTATAAGAACAAGATTTTATATATGTTAAGAAAAAAAAAAAGAAGAAGAAGAAGAAGGTAGCGGGAGGGGAAGAATGAAGCGGGGGAAATCGGAGGGGTAGACGAACCATGAGAGACGATGGACTCTGAAAAACAAACAGGGTTCTAGAGGGGAGGGGGGTGGGAGGATGGGTTAGCCTGGTGGTGGGTATGTAGGAGGGCACATTCTGCATGGAGCACTGGGTGTTATGCACAAACAATGAATCATGGAACACTTCATCTAAAACTAATGTTGTAATGTAAGGGGATTAACATAAGAATAAAAAAATTAAAAAAAAAAAAAAAAAAAAAAAAAAGAACAAGATTTTATTTTGAAGTCATCAAATTTATCACTCTTTCCTGTAAAGCTTTTTGTTTGAGTCTTTCTTGCTTTTGAGAATTTTCCCTACCCCATGGGTTGTAAATATTTGCCTACATGTTCCTATGATTATCTGTGTGTGTGTATGTTTGATTTAGACGATCTTTCCTTCTCAGAAGTTATATATTATTTGTCTCTGTTTTTATTTAATACTTTCATAGCTTATGGGTTTTTTTAAGTTTAGCCCTTTAATCCATTTGGAATTTAATTTTGGGAATGGTATATGGCAGGGATGTAGCTTTTTTCTACACTTATTCCAACACTATTGAATTTAAAATAATGTAATATTAAATACTACTATATTCTCACATATAGACAAACCTACTTCTATAGTCTCCATTCTGCCCCGTTAAACTCTTTATGAATTTCTATGCCAAAACCACACAATTTTAATTGCTTTAGTATTATAAAATGTTTTTATATTTGATTTGGCAAGTCATAATGTCTGAATAACTTCTTGCTGCAAGACAACCAAAAATTCTGAATAAAATAGATTTCTTTTCAATTTTATTTTTTAAGATTTTTTAAAATTTATTTATTTGAAAGGGAGACAGTGCAGAGAGAGGGAGCATACACAAGCGGGGGGGGCGGGGAGAGGCAGAGGGAGAGGGAGAAGCAGACTCCCCACCGAGCAGGGAGTCCGATGTGGGGCTCAGTCCCAAGACCCCAGGATCATGACCTAAGCCGAAGGCAGATGCTTAACCAACTGAGCCACCCAGGCGCCCCAATTTCTTTTCAATTTTAAAAGTAAGTTAGCAAGAAAATTACAAAGAGTTACACAGGCTAAATGAGTGAAAGGAGAAATCCAAGTGGAATGCAGGGGCATTATAGTCCTCTTTTATGACCTCAAGTTTCCATTGCAACATCCTCCCAAGGTCTAGAGCATTGAAGTACTTCCAAAGTGAGGAAAATGAATAGAAGACCCACGCACAAGGCTAAAGTCCAAAAGATGTGTTAGAAAAATCAAGCCCACAGAAAAGTACAGTAAGCAAACTTATCTGCTTCAAAGTTGGTGGTGGGTGGGAGAGGAAATAAAAATATCCTCAGAAAATATAAGAATTACAGCTAGCCTTTCCATCGATGTGTGGCCTAAATTCACGTGGCCCATGTTTTCTGAGAAACCTCAGTCTGATCATTTATTTGTAAATGGCTTGAGAGCAAATATTACATTGACATCAAAACCTGACAAAGATTGCGCAAAGAAAAAAAACTACAGACCAATCTCACAAATATCGATGTAAAAACCTGAAATAAGATATTAACAAGCAGAAGCAAAGCATACATTAAAAATAATAACCAAATGATGTTGATTGCATGAATGAAAAGACAGTTCCATGATCATCTCAAGTGTTACTAATAAGTATTTGCAAAAGATAAACATCCATTCTTGATTTTTAAAAACATTACTCAAAATATAAGTAGGTGATTTATTTTACATGATTGAGATTTTTATTAATCCAGAAACCAGAATCAGTCTGAATGGAGAGCACTGGAAGAATGCATGCTGAAGTAAGAAATAAAACAAAGATGCTTGCTATCACCACTGTTATTTAATATTGTCCTGAGGAGAGAAACAAATATAATAAGATGAGAGAAAGTAAGGAATTTTCTTTTATTTATTTATTGAGAGAGAGAGAGCAAGTGAGCACATGGGAGGGGCAGAGGGACAGGGAGAGAGAGAACCTTAAGCAGGCTCCATGCTGACCCACACGGGGCTCGATCTCACAACCTTGAGACCATGACCTGAGCAGCAACCAAGAGTCAGACGCTTAACTGACTGAACCACCCAGGAGCCCTGAAAGTAAGGAATTTTAAAAGAGATGGTAAAAATGTCACTATTTTCAAACTATTTGATTTTATATTTATAAGAAAATCAACTGAAAAATTACCACAAATAATAAAAGAATCCAGTAAGCTGCAGGATATAAAATTAATAGGGGCACTTGGGTGGCTCAGTCGGTTAAGCGTCTGCCTTTGGTTCAGTCATGATCTCAGGATCTTGGGATCGAGCCCCGTGTCAGGCTCCCTGGTCAGCGGAGAGCCTGCTTCTCCCTCTCCCCAGTGCTCTCTCTCACTATCTCTCTCTCTCTCTCAAATAAATAAATAAATAATCTTTAAAAAATTAATATAAAGTTGGGCGCCTGGGTGGCTCAGTTGGTTAAGCGACTGCCTTCGGCTCAGGTCATGATCTCAGGATCCTGGGATTGAGTCCCGCATCGGGCTCCCCCTGCTCTGCGGGGAGCCTGCTTCTCCCTCTGCCTCTGCCTGCCACTCACCCTGCTTGTGCTCTCTCTCTCTGTCAAATAAATAAATAAAATCTTAAAAAAAAATTTAATATAAAGCAATGAATACCTTTCTTATGTAAAATAATAGCAGTTAAAAAATACAATGGAAAAGAAGACCACATCCGCAATAGCAAGAACAACAACAAATGGATGTACTACTTAAGAATAAACTTCATAAGAAATACGCACTTTTGTGAGGAAAATTTCCAAACACCACTGTTGGACTAAAACAGAACTGAAATAGAAATATATGCCCTGTTCCTCAGTAGAAAAAGCCAACATGGCAAAAAGTGTGTTCTCTCTGAGTCAATTTATAAATTTAACCTTAATAAGATTACCAGTGGAATTTTTTTCCCCAGGAAATGGATAAGTTCGTTTTAAATTCATTAAAAAAATATATAAGCAGGGATAACCAGAGAACCCAGCTGGCTCAGGAGGAAGTACGTGCGACTCTTGCCTCTCAGGGTTGTGAGTTCGAGCCCCATGTTGGGTGTAGAGATTACTTACCTAAATTTAAAACTTAAAAAAAAAAAAAAGAGTAACCAGAAACACTCTGGAAATGAAGGTATGATGGATTTATCCCAAACAGGTATTAAAATATACTAACAGGTCCCCCATATTAAAACAGATAATGTTGCATGACTAGACAGACTGAAAGAAGAAAATATAAAATGCAGAAATAGAACCAAATACATCTAAAAACATAATATATGAAAAGATGGTAACTCAACTTAGAGTGACTAGAAAGAATTTTAAATAAACAACTGGGTAGCTACCTGGAAAAAATAATGTTGAATCAAGACCTCTCATTACATACCAGGAAAGAGGCAAATATCTTTAAAATCATAATATTAAAAGATGCGCCTGGCTGGCTCAGTCGGAAGAACATAAGACTCTTGACTTGGGATCGTGAGTCTCAGCCTCACATTGGGTACAGAGATAATAAAAAAATAAATAAACCTAAAAAATTCTTACTATTAAAAAATGAAGCCATAAAACTATCAGAAGAAAACATGAGTGAATTTCTTTAGGAGCTAACTATGACTTAAAATACAGACACATACAAAAAGCTTAGTAATTTTGGCTACATAAAAAAAGTTTTAAGTGCCTGGGAAAATATGCCGAAAGCAACGCTGAAAGACAAAGGACAAACTGGGAAAATACATTTGCAACTTATGTCGTACTCAAAGAGCAAATTACCCAAATATGTAAGGAATAACAGTAAATCAATATAAAAAAGACAAATAAAGATCAGTACTTTTAAAGAAAAATGAACAGAAGCGCCTGGGTGGCTCAGTCAGTTAAGTGTCCGCCTTCGGTCTAGGTCATGATCTCAGGGGCCTGCGATCAAGGCCAGAGTTGGGCTCCCTGCTCAGCGGGGAGTCTGCCTCTCTCTCTCTCTCCCTCTGCCCCTCCCCCCACTCATGCCCTGTCTCTCGCTTTCTCTCTCTCTCAAATCAATAAATAAAATCTTAAAAAAAAAAGAAGGAAAATGAACAAAGTACATGGAACAGAAAGCTCACTGATAAAAGATAGACAAATGGCCCTAATGCATATGAAAAGGAAGAAAGCTTTCTTTAACTCATAATAAGAAAAATGCAAATTGAAACTACACCAAGGTAATTCTTAAATTAGGAAATACCCAAAAGTTGAACTGCAGTTTCTGTTAGCAAGGCTGTGGGGAACCAAGTCACCTCAGACATTGGCCATAGTAGTGAAAAACGGTGCAGCCATCATGGAAGGCAATTGGCAGTATTTCCCAAACTTACAACACATTTACCCTTTGACCTGGCATTTTCATTTCTGGAGATTTTATATGTTCCCCTGCTCACTGACAAAATGATGTATGTACAGGGTAATTCATCGCTGCATCATCATCTTCAATAGGAAAAGATCCGGAACAAGTGCCCACCAATAAGGAACTACTTAAATAAACTATGTCCTATTCACACAATGGAACATAATACAGCTGTAAAAAAAAAAAAAAAAAAAAAGGAAGTTTTTTTATGGATTGATGTAAAAGATCTTTATGATCTACTTTAAGAACAAAAGGAAGGTACAGAAGAGTAATTTATAATTTTCTGCCTTTTTTGCAAGAAAGAGGGGAAATAAATATATTCTTTGTATCTGCATAAAGAATCTTGGAAGTATTTAAAAGAAGTTGATAAAAGTGCTCAACTGCAGAGAGAAGGAGGGAGTGGAGGGTAGCATATCAGTAGGGAAGGGAGTGCCTGAATTCTTTGTTAAAGAGGAGGATAAAGGGGCGCCTGGGTGGCTCAGTTGGTTGAGCGACTGCCTTCAGCTCAGGTCATGATCCCAGGGTCCTGGGATCAAGTCCCGCATCGGGCTCCCTGCTCTGCGGGGAGCCTGCTTCTCCCTCTCCCACTCTCCCTGCTTGTGTTCCCTCTCTCGCTGTGTCTCTCTCTGTCAAATAAGTAAATAAAATCTTTAAAAAAAAAAAAAAGAGGAGGATAAAGATGTTGGTTAACTTTAGATTTTGTTGATTGAGTCAGGACAGGTTTGGTTATGTATGTCGCAGTGACAAACCAACCAAAGATTTTCTTTTCTTTTTTTTTTTTTTATTTGAGAGACAGAGAGCAGAGTGAGAGAGAGAGAGAGCATGAGCAGGGGGTAAGGGGGGAGAGGTAGGGGCAGAGGGACAGGAAGAAGCAGGCTCCCCGCTGAGCAGGGAGCCCGATGCGGGACTCCATCCCAGGACCCTGGGATCATGATCTGAGCCGAAGGCAGATGCTTAACAACTGAGCCACCCAGGTGTCCCTAACTACCAAGATTTTCTTTCTTTCTCCCACTAAATGTCCATTCCATCATGGGCATACTGGGAGGTCTATTCCATAGTTCTGGGATGGGCATAGGACCTAGTGTGCACCAATGAGATGTGACAAAATATCCTGGGGCACTTCCGGCAAACATTTCCTCACTGTTGAGAGGAGCCAAACAGGAAGCCATCGCTTCTGTGTCACAGGATGCTTAGTATTGGAGCCATGTTGTTGCCTTGGGAGGGGAAGCTTGAGAGACTTACATATCTGACCTCCTGGATATGGTAGAGTTAAAAATAGAATGTACCTGGGTGCCTAATGATGTCAGTAAGCCACTGAATTGGCCAACTCTGGAGACTTCCTACCTCAGGATTTCTTATTATGTGAGATAATAAAATTTATTTTATAAGCTATTCCAAATTAGGTTTTCTGTTAGTATTTGTAGATGAAAACATCCTCATTTATAGGTTTCTTATTCATTTTTCTTATTTTATTGCATTGGCTAGATCTCCCAGGGTAATGTTGTATAGTAGCATGAAAGCAGCCATCCCTGCCTTATTCCTGACTTAATAGGATTACCTCTAAAATCATCTCTAAGTATTATGATAGCTGTAGGTTTTTGGTAGGTCCTTTATTAAGATAAATTTCCTTTCCATGCTGCTTACAGGTCTTTTTTCATCCTTAATAGATGTTAAATATCAATTATTTTTCAGCATTTATTGATATAATCAGATGCTTTAATCTGTGAATGTAGGGAATTATATAAACTTTTTTTTTTTTTTTAAAGTAGGCTCCATACCCAGCGTGTAGCCCAGTGCACGGCTGGAACTCACAACCCTGACAGCAAGACCTGAGCTGATACTGAGAGTTGGACACTTAACAGACTGAGCCACTCCAGCACCCTGTGAATTATATTAACTTTCTAAGTTAAAATTAGATTCGTGGACTTCTGTAGTTAACCTCCTATTATCATGATAGATTCCTTTGACACATTGTTGTATTTGCTTTGCTGAAATTTAAATAGGATATTTGCATCTATGTTCCAAGTGCAGTTGATTTTATTCAGTTTTGGCATCCATGGCTTGCTGGTCTTACAAAATGAGTCAGATACCTTCCAAAATTAGAATAATGCCTATAACATAGAAACCATCTTTTTTTGGAAAGTTTTGTAGTACTCACCCATAAAACTCCCTAGGTTTATCATCTTTTTTTAACTTTAAAAAATTTATTAAAATGTAAGAAATAATATACCATTTACTAACTCATAGCCAAAAATGTTTGATTAGTAACAATGATCACTTTGAAGCAAATCTCTGACATAACATCTATAAATATTTCAGCATGTATCTCTAAAATATAAGAACCCTTTTTAACCCTGTCCCCACCCCACCCACACTTTTCTTATTGCTTAAGAATTTATTTGTTGAAATAACTGAGTTATTTGCTCTGTAGAACTGCATACTGTCTGGATTTTGTCAATTATATCCTACAGTGTTGTTTAATTTCTTCATTGTCTCCTATTTCTTGTAGCAAGCAGCCAATAAGAATTGTTCATTTGGGGCGCCTGGGTGGCTCAGTTGGTTAAGCGACTGCCTTCAGCTCAGGTCATGATCCTGGAGTCCCTGGATCGAGTCCCGCATCAGGCTCTCTGCTCAGCGGGGAGCCTGCTTCTCCCTCTGACCCTTCCCCCTCTCATGCTCTCTCTCTCTATCTCATTCTCTCTCTCAAATAAATTAAATTAAATTAAATTAAATTAAATTAAATTAAAGAATTGTTCATTTGTTTTAATTATCACAGACTCTTTAATTTATATTTGATGTGTTTTAATCCAGTGCATGTATTATTTTTATTAATGCAAAATGGTCACATCTTTAGCAGGAGGAGCCTCTTTATGTTGGTTCCCAAGTGGTTTTGACGCTCTCTATAGTCTTTCCCTTTCTTGCTTCTGATAGGACAACTTGTTCCAGGCTCATCTTGTACATTTCCTGCCCCTGACCTGGAATCAGCCATTTCTCAAGTGAACCCTGATTCCTTTTAGTGGGAAATAATGTTTAGAGATCACTACTGAGGCACCAGGGATGCTCACTACTGTTCGGTGAATCTGCTTTCTAGACCTTCCTTGAATTCTATTTTATTTGATTTAAACGTACTCACACAGAGTTTCTTTACATTCATTTCTTCTTTGAATACCTTTTTTCATCACTTTGTTTTCAACATTCATTTCAACAGTTTTTATTTTACAGGTGTCTCTTGTAAAAGCTAGATTTGTTAAAAATCAATGTGATGTTGACACAGCTGAGCTCTCATCTTATTTTGCCTTTTCTACTTATTCTGGATTTTTGTTGTTGTTGTTTCCTTTTGTCTTTTGTAAGGCTTATTGAATTTTCTTTGTCCTATTTTGTCCTTAAAATTTGAAACTCGTATCTGCTATGTCTTCCAGTGGTTACCCCCATTTATATGGATTTTACAGTAAGTTTCACTGATTTCTTTAATAAGATACTGCTTCCTATGTCTCTGTGGGATTACATTTAAATTAAAATTCTTTTCTAGGTAAGTACGTCCTCTATTAATTATTTGTGGATGGTAAATTTTCTGAGTCCTTGAATATATATAAACGTATTTATTTTGCTTTCACACCTGAATGATAGCTGAGTATAGAATTCTAGATTTGTAACCATTTTCCTCTCAAAAATTTGAAGATATATTTCTATTGTCTCCTTGTTTCCAACATGTTCTCATTGAAAATTCTGATATCAACGTTTGTAGAAATGCTTTTAAGAATCTTTGGATGCTTTAAGGGATTCTCCTTATGCCTATTGCTTTAAAATTTCACTCTACATATCTAGATGCAGTCATTTCTTTCTTCCTTCCTTCCTCTTTTTTTTTAAGATGTAGTTCTTTTTTCTTTTTTTTTTTTTAAGGTTTATTTGAGAGAGAGAGAGAGAATGTGGGGGGAGGGGCAGAGAGAGGGAAAGAGAAAGGGGAACTCAAGCAGACTCCCCCCACACTGACCATAGAGCCTGATGTGGGGCTTGATCCCAGGAGATCAAGAGCCGAAACCAAGAGTCAGACACTCAACTGACTGAGCCACCAGGCGCCCCAAAGATGTAGTCATTTCTTATTCATCCTATTCAGTTCCCAACCTGAAGACTTGTGTCTTTATTCAACTCTGGAAATTTTTCTATTACTATATTTTGAATTTTTCTTCCTTTTCATCTTTTTTGTTTTTTAAATTTTCTTCTGGAACATGTATGACTATGTTTGGGAGGCTCTGGCTCTATTGCCAACATTTCTAAACATTTCTTTCATACTTTCTGTCCCTTTATACTGGCACTCTGGGAGAATCCCTGGGCTATTGTTTCTAGCTCACTAAGTAACTCTTCATCTGTATTCATTCTGGTATTTCCTCTTCTTCTGAATACTTTTCATTCCTAAGATCTTGATTCTTGGACCTTGGATCCTTGGTACTTGGTACTTTTTCATACTTCATTTTTGTCTCATGGATTCAATTACATTTCTTACCCCTGTGAAGATTTTAATTATATTTCCCTTAAAATCATCTTCTGTGACTTCTATTAATTGGTTCTTAGGTATTCGTCATGTGTTACATTTTGTGCCTCTCTTTGATGATGTATTAGTAATATGTGCCTCTGTGCACATCTTTTCATTTGAGATTCTCTGTTAATCCTGCCTGAGAGAGCTGTTTATTGAAACCCACTGCCAGTAAGTGTTGGGGAGGAAAATGGGGGTGGACCTGTATCCGGCCTTCTGAGTGTGGAGCTCCTGTCTATCTTTGGGTAACAGCAGCCCCCCAACATGCTGCCTTGCCTCTTATACCCAAAGGTCTCTTCTCACTTTTCAGGAGCAGATAACTCTGCTCACTGTTATATGACACAAAGTGCCAAGTGGTGAGGGACAGAACTATCAGTCTCCTCCTACCTAAGTGTACTGGATTGAGTAGTGTCCCCCCAAAAATCCATGTTCACCTAGAGCCTGTGAATATGACCTTATTTGAAAGTAAGGCCCAAATGCATATGTAGTCAAGATAAAATGAGGCCATACTGGATTAAGGTAAATAAATCCAATATGACTGGTATTCTTATAAGAAGAGGAAAATTTGGATGCAAAAACATAAACACATGGAGAAGGCCATGTGAAAGCAGGCACCAGGATTAGAGTGATGTACCTCCAAGCCAAAGAATGGTGAAAATTGCGAGCAATTACCAGAAACTAAAAGAGGCAAGGAAGGATTCCTCTCCCAGAGCCTTCAGAGGGAGCATGACCCCACTGACACCTTGATTTCAGACCGGTAGCCTCCAAAACTGGGAAAGAAAAAACAAAAAATTTCTGTTGTTTTAAGCCACCCAGTTTGTGATAATGTGTTCCAACAGCCCTAGGAAAAGAATACACTATGTAACCCTACCAATCATCTTCCATCCCCTCTCCAACCCATTTTCCATCTTTCTAATCTTTAACTATAAGATGGTCAGTTTCACGATAGAAGCCCTTTTCATTTCCTTTGTAGGTGACAACTGTAAGTTCACCACCACCACCACCACCACCCCCCCTCCCTTGAGCCAAAAAAAGTTTACCATACAAGACAAGAAATTGACCCTGCAGTTGAAACTCAGTATGTCCTCCTAGATATCAGGTCATAAAGATTTAACTATTCCAGTCACAGTTCACTCATCTAGAAAACGGGAATAATAATACCTCCTACCCTACAGAGTTATTATGAGGATCAAAAAAAATAAGGTTGGTACAAAGGGCTGTTGAGTCAGGGCACTGTATTTTCCCTTATGGTAAGTGCCACACAGAGATTAGCAGTAATGACACATATCAAAAGTAATATGTGTTATCCTGACATTTGAACTAAGAACACTAATTCTGTAAATATACCTCAAGAAAATAACAAACTACAGAATCATCTCTAGGCTTGAAAAATGTTCATCATAGTAATCCTTACTAAAGCAAGACATTGGCAGTAACCCAAATAGCCAACAATGAGGAAATCATTACATAAATCTGCCTTTCCCTATAGATATAAATATAAATATAGAGAGATTTTTTTTTGCTATCTAAGTCTCCTTTGTCCACTCATATAATAATCTCATAAAATTCATCACATTTTAAAAAAGCATTTTGTAATTGTTGTTTTATTCTTATTTAGCAAGCACATATAGTGCTTAATATGTCCCAGGCATTGTTCTAAGAACTTCAAAAGTATTTTAAAATGTTACATTTAGGGGTGCCTGGCTGGCTTAGTCCATGGAGCATGCAAATCTTAATCCAGCAGTTGTGAGTTCGAGCCCCACATTGGGTGAGGATATTGCTTAAAAATAAAATCTTTTTTTTAAAGATTTTATGTATGTATGAATGTATGTATTTAGAGAGAGAGAGACCGCACATGATAGGGGTTGTGAAGAGGTGCAGAGGGAGAGAGAGAATCCCAAACAGACTCCGTGCTGAGCGCGGAGCCCAATGAGGGGCGTGATCCCATGACTCTGAGATCATGACCTGAGCAGAAACCTAGAGTCAGATGCTCAAACAACTGAGCCACCCAGGTGCCCCAAAAATAAAATCTTTAAAAAATAAAATGTTACATTTATAAATATTAACTCATTGATATATTTTTAAAACTTTTTGGGGCACCTGGGTGACTCAGTCGTTAAGCATCTGCTTTTGGCTCAGGTCATGATCCCAGGGTCCTGGGATCGAGCCCCGCATTGGGCTCCCTGCTCAGCGGGGAGCCTGCTTCTCCCTCTCCCACTCCCCCTGTTTGTGTTCCTGCTCTCGCTATCTCTCTCTCTGTCAAATAAATAAATACAACCCTTAAAAAAAAAAACTTTTTGTAAAATATTTTATATTTAATGAAATAGTATTAAAATTGTATGATAAAGATTGTTTTAATACAATGGTCATTAATATCTATGTTAAGACAAAAAATGTAGCCTCGCTTAACATGAGATGCACACTTTAAAATAATTACATAATTACATTTTAATTATATTAAAAAGCATAATTTATGGTATACATTTTGAAATGGAATTGCTTAATATGTTTAGGGACAAAATCTATATATTGGCTGAAAGAAGCTATATGCTATGGCATTAAAATGGGTAACAATTGTTTTCATTGCCTAATGTTTAGGACTCTTGTATTTTAACTTAAAATATCAACTATTTCTCTTTATAATTTTCATATTTTTTCCTAAATGAGGAGATGAAGGAGACTTTAGACTCTCATTTGCAAATATTTCTCTGCAAACACATTTGGAAATGGAAGTTGAGTGCAGATAATCATTATTCCTAGTAACTGAATTACTCCTTCCCACTTTTATTTTATTTTGTTGTAGATTTTAAGTAATCTCTATACCCAGCATGGGGCTCCAACTCATGACCCCAAGATCAAAAGTCACACCCTCCTCCACCGACTGAGCCCACCAGGAGCCCCTCCCACTTTTAAAACAGACTTTAAAGTATCAGACATGTTTTGATGTTTAAATTCATGTTATTGGAATGATGAAATAAATACAACTTGCATATCTGGTAAGAACTCTTTCAAGGAAAAATATTTCAGAATTATAATTTTTTGTTTTGGTGAAATACACGTAACATAAAATTTGCCATTAGTGGCATTTAGTACATTCACACTGTTGGGTGACCACCACCACTATCTAGTTTCAGAGTATATTCATCACCCCAAAAGGAAACCCCATTCCCATTAAGCAGTCACCCCTCCCTCCCAGCCCCCAAAACTGCTAATCTGCTTTCTGTCTTTATGGATTTGCTTATTCCGAATATCTCATATAAATGGAATGATACAGTATGTGACCTTTTGCACTTGGCCTCTTTCATTTAGTATGTTTTCAAGATGCACCCATTTCGTAGAATGTATCAATACAGATTTATAATTTTAATGCTTCCCATTAACTTATTAAATTTTAATATAACAGTATTCCTTATTCTTTCTGTTGTTAGCCTATAATCTATTCTGTGTGTAGATTAAATAATACAACAGGAATAAAGACAATTTACAACCACCCAATAGGTTTCTTAGGTAATAGGGTCCATGGGGTTGTATTGAGCAGGATAATGACTGGGGGATTGCTTCACGATTTCCACTAACCCTATCCGGGCACTCTGTCTCCACACACACCCACAGGGTTTTTTTTTTAAAGATTTTTATTTATTTCTTTGAGAGAGTGAGTGAGAGAGAGAGAGAAGGAGCAGGGGGAGGGGCAAAGGGAGAGGGAGAAGCAGACCCCCTGCTGAGCAAGGAGTCCCATCCCCGGACCCTGGGATCGTGACCTGACCCAAAGGCAGATGCTTAACCAATTGAGCCACCCAGGCGTCCTTGCCTGTATTTTTCTTACTGATTTATAGAAGTTCTTTATATATTCTGGATACTTGTCCTTTGTTGGATATAAGTACAGCAAATGTCATCTTCCTTGCTGAGTTGCCTTCTGTAGTATATTTTTTTGATGATCAGTATTTTAAACTTTTTTAAAGATTTTAAACTTTTTTAAAGAGAGTGAGTGAGAGAGCATGAGCAGTGGGGAGGGGCAGAGGGAGAAGCAGACTTCCCGATGAGCAGGGCGCCCCATCCCCGGACCCCGGGATCATGACCTGAGCTGAAGGCAGACGCTTAAGCAACTGAGCCACCCAGGTTCTCTCGCTACTTGGTGTTAAAGGGCAAATGTTTTTGAATAACTAATTGAGCTACTTTTTACTTTTTGAAATTCAAACAAGTGCCATTGCTATCTTTGAAAAAGGAATAATGTTCCACATTCTCTGGGATTCCCTGGAATAATGTTCATGGATCTTACAGAGGATCACAGACACTTTATGGGGCCCTCATGAGGTGGAATGTTTCGCAACCATTTAAACAGGATGCTCATGAAGACAATGTATTACGTGAAAAATATTCATGATATAATGCCACAGGGGAAAGCAGTGTACAAGTTTGTAAATATGCTACAGAAATGAGGAAAAGTGTAAAACTGTGTAAAAAACACTTCTACAAAAAAGACAGAAAGGAAATATTCAAAATAATAACAACATGATGGATGGTGAAATTATGATTATATTTTTTTCTATCCTAAATATCCCAAAGATCTGTAATGTGCTTATATTAAGTTCATAATTTAAATAATTATACAAGAAGAAAGGTACTAGGTCATGACCTTTAGCAACTTTCTGTTGAAGTCAACCTTGATTTAGTTCATCATAAAAGGACATGCAGATAAAAAATCTTGAAGTTACCTGATTGGAAAATTATACAGGCACTGCTTTCTTCCTTTTCTTGAGAAAGAGAGAGAGAGAGAGCCCATGAGGACTAGCGGGGAGAGGGGCAGAGGGAGAGAGAGAATCTTAAGCAAGCTCCACACCCAGCATTGAGACCAATGTGGGACTCGAATCTCAGGACCCTGAGACCATGACCCTGAGATCATGACCTGAGCCAAAACCAAGAGTTAGATGCTCAGCGGACTGAGTCCCCCAGGTGCCCCCACAAGGACTGCTCTTTAATGTTGGCTTTGGAAAGGTAACTGCCATGGGCTTGCCTTTTAGAGGCCAGCTCCTTCTGATGAGGCCCTTTTTGTACTTCATTAATCCCCCTTGGACGGCCTTAAATTCGACCAAATTCTGCTTACTATATACTTCTTAAAACAAAAGCACAGAGCATCTTCTTCTGGTACCAGGCCACCTACTGTCATGTGCGTGTTGAGGGGGGGTGGGGGACAGTGATACAGGTGTTAAGAGGCCTGAGGTCAAGGCTTAGCTCTGTGGTCTCAGCAAGACAAACTCCAGGTCTGAACTTTATCTTCCTCAACTGCACCCAGGGAATGGGAGTCTTAGCTTCTATGGAGCTATGCTATACATGAGAAGGAAATTCTCAGCTATTCAAATGATCTCTCATTTCACATAAGTAGGGACACTCCAAAAGTGTCAGACTCCTGCTATAATAGAAACAGCTGGAGAGCAGGAGAAGGAAGAAAAATCAAAAGTGGGCACTTGAAAATCAGCCTGGAGCGGGGAGGGCACTAGAAGGTGAATCTCAGGAGACCTGAGTTCTAGTCCTCGCTCAGCCACTGGCTAAGGGTGTGATCCTGGGTTAGTCATTTCCCTTCCTGCAGGCCCAGTTTCTTCCTCTGTGAAATGAGGTGACAGATCGAAGGCCCCTTACGGTTACAAATCCTATTAATACATGACTATATCATAGGAAAAGGGGTGCTAGTCATAGCCTCACTCGGTTCTTACAGGTCCTCATGGTTATTCAAGGGATTCAGTGCAATGTTGACTTTTTAATCTCTTAATTCGTTCTGGTGTCATCCTTGAAGTAAATCAGAAGAGAAAAGCCAGATGAACGTTCCCATTTAAACCAGTTTCTTGAGGCTGATATTTTAACAAACAATAAACTGATGAATCATGAGATGGCCTTGGAATATAATAGACACTTAAATCGGCTCAACATTTTTCAGGAAATGGGCTGTAAATGGGGGAAAAAAATGTAAATGCGTTCAAAATGGGGAACTGTCTTAAATAAAAATAACTACATTTTACTTTTAAATTAAAAAAAAAAAATCTCCTGAAAGAGGACTTGGGATGGGTACAGACATAATGTCAGGGATTTTCCTTTAGATCCCACAGCCAACTCGGAATGTGTTCAACAGAGCATTTTGGGAAATTTGCATCACGAATGCAGACTGAGGCAAGGAGGATTTGGAGATGGGTGACTTCTCCAGCCCTTTCTCAGTTGCGTGGTTTCCCTAATGGTCACACTCAGTGCTAAAACCAAGCCCCTCACCATCAGGAGAAGTTGGGGGTAAGTGGGTGGGGGCCAAAATTTATCTTCGGCTCAGCATCTGATTCTCCTCACTCAGCCACAAGTCCTCTCCAAAGGTGCCTTACATACTGGGAGTCTGTCCGTCATTCCTTCCTTCCTTCCTCCCTCCCTCCCTCCTTCCCTCCCCACTTTCTTCCCCTTCCTTCCTTCCTCTCTCTTTCTCTCTCTCTCTCTTTCTCTTTCTTTCTTCCTTTCTTCTTTCTTTCTTTCTTTGTCTCTTCCTTTTCCTTTCCTCCTCTTCCCTCACTTCCTTTCTCTCTGTCTCTCCCCCTCCTTCCCTCCCTCCCTCTCTCCCTTCCTTCCTTCCATCCTTCCTTCCTTTCTCTCTCTCTCTCTCTTTCTTCCTCCCTTCTTTACCTCCGTCCTTTTTTCCCTGTCTTTTATTCCACACCTTCTACCAGGAGAAATCTTCTGACTATGTTGTTCTGAGCTATAACGGGTTGAGAATATCCTACAGGTTCAAACCTTTCCAGGTTTGGTAAGCTTTTAGAGGATTCAAAGGCTCAAATGGAATACTCTTTCCAGCAAGAATTATGGCCACCAGCCTTGGTTGAGGGAATGTGGGGGTGTGAGAGGAGGGGGTATTTATAGGGTCTATCAGTCAGGGTCCATCTGCAAATAACAGAAACTATTTTGGCTAGTTTAAACAACCCTTTAATAAGGGAGTTGGGTGCTTACAAAATCGTTTGAAGGGTATGGGACGAGCTTCCAGGAATGACTCCCTGGACCATGATGGTAGAAGTGGCCCACAAAGGGAGCTGTGGCTGTCAATACTAGTAAGCTAGGGAATCCAGAAGCTCTAGGGCCAAGTTGCTCATGTGTTAGTAGGCAGGGGAGGGACAGTAAAGTACCCTCCAGATGGAGAAGGCACTTTGAGAAGGTAAAACGAGGCAAGCCACTCCATATCGTTTACACAGAGTTTTATTTGGGGTAACGTACTGATGGTGTGGGGCAGAGTGGGGATTGGGTAGACAGACCAGCCAGCCATTCTCCAGCTCCTTCTAGACCCTAACCCACAGGTTTTACAGAGCAAGGGGATCACTGTGGTGAGGTAAAATGTAGCTACCTAAGGTAGTACCATTTGTCCACCAGAGGATCTCTACTGGGTCCTCTACAGTGGGCCGTCTGTAAACCAGCCATACCCACTAGTTACCCACAGTGATGCCTTTTGTGTACCCCTTTAGGGAAGATAGAGCAAGCCTCCTCACATTCTGGTCAGGGCGTCTGTTAATCTCCAAGGGGCCTGGAACACATACCCCTGAGGGAGGTCGTGGTGTGGGCATGAACATAAAGGAGGGCCAAAGATGGAGTCAGTGTTGTCAGCACTGCTATATCCTGACCTCCACAGAGCTAAGAACCAGACCCTGAGACTTCTGCACTTGGACAGAAGAGCGCAACTCGTCTCTACTTGCATGCAAGCCAGCAGAAATGATGAAAAACAACAGAAGCATGGCCTCCCCCTCCTCCTGACTGTCAAATCTCAGGTGTGTTTCTATGATGGGCTTGGAACTCCGGTGGTCAAGGACTCCAGAAAATATGTCATCTTTTACTTTTTATCTGAAGCATTTAGCAAGGCGTATTACAAGGAGGTTGAAATGGAACTGAGTGAGCGTATCTGTAATATTTGACATGAAAGGAGGGAAGGGGAACAACTTCATTTTCCCCAAGGCCCCTGGAAGTTCAGTCTCACACACCAAGGCCAGCCATGAGCATCTTGTATTTAAGAAGAAGCCATGCAGGGGGCGCCTGGTGGCTCAGTCGTTAAGCGTCTGCCTTCGGCTCAGGTCATGATCCCAGGGTCCTGGGATCGAGTCCCACATGGGGCTCCCTGCTCGGCAGGAGGCCTGCTTCTCCCTCTCCCACTGCCTGCTTGTGTTCCCTCTCTCGCTGTGTCTCTGTCAAATAAATAAATAAAATCTTAAAAAAAAAAAAAAAAAGAAGCCATGCAGAGCATAAGGACTTCTGGTGGGGGAGGACTCAGAGTATGGAGTATAAATCACTTCTGGCTACCTAGAGCTTACACTGTGTCATTTGAAAAATAGGAGCGCACGCTCAGATTGGCAGGCCAACACAATATATAGTATATATTATATATGACAGCCTTTGAAAACAAATGCATTAAGGAATTTATAATTTGCTTTTTAAAAAAATCTACCTTAGATGACATCAGTATGTAGAGGCTAGAGATAACGTCCAATTCACAACATCTCTTTGTTCTGAGCCTACCAGGTACCAAGAAGTACTTTCATATTTCTTTTTCATTTAATCTTCATAACACATGAATTTGGAATTCTAGAGGTATGAGACATATTACATATATAGAACGGTTATTGGACATCCCGGAGAGGGCAGGCTGGTGGTAGAAACAGCGCATGTAGGGGCAACTCATTTATCTTCACTGGAGAAGCGAGAATTGAAAGCAAGGTACAACTATGTAGAGAGGATGTCAGATTTCCAAAAGCAGAAATGTGTAAGGAAATTTAAATGCACATCTAACCCGCCTGATCTTGGACTGCTGGAGTTAATTCTAACTTTAAGTTAATGGTGTTGCAAAAGAGTATTATGACCTTGGTGTTTCTGCCTGGTTGGGGTGTGCATATGTGGTGGGGTGACAGGGAAGGATTCTGCTTCAAAAGATACCAAAGAGAAAGTTTTTTTCTTCCACTGAAGAAGCAGAAAACCACTAGCCCGTGGGCACAAGTCATAAAACACAGACTTTATTTATTTATTTGACAGAGAGAGAGAAAGAGAGAGAAAGCACAAGCAGGGGGAGCGGCAGGCAGAGGGAGAGGAAAATGGAGGCTCCCCGCCAAGCAGAGAGCCCAACATGGGGCCCGATCCCAGGACGCCAGGATCACGACTCCAGCCAAAGGCAGAAGCCCAACCAACCGAGCCACCCAGGCGCCCCCAAAGCTCTCTTATTAAGGCACATCTGCTATGACCAGCAGCCAAAGACTGAAGCCATAGCTTGGGTAGAATAACTATAGGAAAGCATTTTTCAGAACCCTCCTGAGGAATGAACAAAATAGACAAAAAGCTTGGTCTTAACAGAGCTTACATTTTAATGATGAAGATAGATAATAAATACAGCATATGAAGTAGGGATACATCCTAAGGAAACAAAATAAAGTAGGGAAGAAGGGGATAAACTATCAAGAGGGAGTGGGTGAAACTTTAGATAAGGTAGCCAGGAAAGCTTCACTGAACAAATGAGTTTTATTCAAAACCTGAAGAAGTGAGAAAGCAAACCATAAAGATGTGTAAGGAAGAACTTTCCAGATAGAGGAAACAGACAGAGCAAAGACTCTGCAGGGGGAGTCTGCCTGGTGTTTTTAAGTAACAGAAAGGAGTCCAGTGTAGGTGGGAGTGGAAAAGGAGAGAGGGAGATTGAGAGAGAGAGAGAAAGAAAGCAGTGGGAGGTGAGCCCAGGAAGTAACAGGGGGCTGGATCATGCAGGGACTTGCCGATCACAGTAAGGACTTTGGTTTTACTGTGAGTGACAAGGGAGTCCTTGTGGGGTCTCAGTAAAGGGAAGTAAGGATCTGGCTAACATTTTGGCAGGATCACTCTGGCTGCCATATTGAAAAGAGGCTGTAGGCAGACTAGTCACGAGGTTATTGCAATAATCCAGGCAAGAAATGACAATGATTTGGACCAGAGGGGGCAACAGTGAGAATTGCTTAAAAGTGGCCAAACTGTGGGGACACCTGGGTGGCTCAGTCAGTTAATCATCCAATCCTTGATTTCAGCTCAGGTCCTGATCTCAGGGTTGTGGGACTGAGCCTTGTGTCAGGCTCTGTGCTCACCACAGAGTCTGCTTGTCCCTCTCCCTCTGCTCCTCTCCCCACTCACTCTCTCTCTCTCTCTAAAATAAATAAATAAAATCTTTTTTTTAAGTGGCCAAATTCTGGATCTATTTTTAGGTAAAATCCATAGGATTTGTAGTATTTACAGTGTGAGACAAAGAGAAGTGATAAAGATGATCTGAAGAGTTCAGCCTGAACACCTATAATAACAGTTACCATTAACTGAGATAGGAGGGGAAAAAAAACCACTGCAGGATTTGGGAATGAAGATCAACAGCTCAAATTGCAAACTTCTAAGTGGAGAGGTCTCATAGCCGGCTGGATATATATAGGTCAGGAGTTTAGGGGAGACGTCTGAGCTGGAGATATAAATTTGGAAGTTATCAGCATATCTATGGTATTTGAAGTCACAAGACTGATGACTTCATCTGGAAAGTGGTTTAGATTGTGAAAAAGAGAAGAGGTTCAAGAACCGAGCCCCAGGGACTTCATCATTTAGAAGTAGGGACGATGAAGAGGAACCAGCAAACAAGACTGAAACAGAGCTACCAGAAATACAGGAAGAAAACGAGATGAGTGCGTGTCTTCAAAGCCAACTGAAGGAAGTTATTAAGGTATACAAGTCCATAGATGGGTTCAACAGCAATTTAGGCCCACATGAAGTTAAAATTAGCAAATTCAAAGGGAGAGATAGAAAGATGAAAAATAAAAAAGACTGATTACAAGAAATGGAGGATAAAATGAAGACATTCAACATGTATTTATTTAGTGAATGTACCAGAAGGAAAGAAGAGAGAATGCAAAAAGGTGATATTTCAAGAAAATATCTAGGGAATTTTCTATAATTAAATTTAGAGAGACATTAGTGTTGCAGGTTGGGTTCCAGGGGAGGTAGACTGAGACAGAGGTTGGTGAGCAGGAGGCTTACTTCTGGAATCAACACCAGTGGAAGGGATGAAAACAGGACCAGGCAGAGGGAGAAGGGGAGGGGAGCTGCATTGCCATCTCAATGAAGACTTCACTCACCTTCATGGGAAGGATGACCAACTGTCCTGGTTTGCCCGAGATCAAGGGATTTCCCAGGATGCAAAATTGAGGGTTTTCAGAGACACGAGTCCCTGGCAAACCTGGGATGAATTAATCATCCTACGATGGGAGCTGGGAAGCTAAGATGGACCTTTAGAACTGTCCCATGTGGAGACAAGAGGGCTGGCTCTTTAAACCCCTGCATCAACCAATCATTGGATGCAGGCTGCACTCAGGAAGGAGTGTGACTTCGTGGGTGAACCAGCCCTATTCAGCTGATGGCCATTCCCAGAGAGGGGCTGACATTGCCCCTTGTCTGCTGGAAGTACCTCCAGCTTCTAGCAGCTGGAGGATTAGGATTAGGTCCTTGAGCCCTGAAGACGGATCCAGGTGGTACAGGACAGTGTCAAACACCCTGAGTCTTGGGGCACCTGGGTGGCTCAGTCGGTTGAGTGCCTGACTCTCAGTTTCGGCTCAGGTGATGATCTCATGGGTTGTGGGACTGAGCCCACATCGGGCTCCCCGCTCAGCAGGTAGTCTGCTTGAAGATTCTCTCCCTCTGCCCCTCCTCCCACTCGCACTCTCTCTCTAAATAAATAAATAAATAAATAAATAGAATGAATAAAAAAAATAAATAAACATGAAAATATAAAAATCATTTTAAAACACCGTAAGTCTTTCTAATTGAAGTAGCAAATTGAGTCTTGAGCATAATAAACAAACACAAATCCATACCTAGACACATCATCATGCCTGCAGAACAATATAGACAAAGAAGAGAGAAATCCAACCAAATTGGAAAGACAGATTGTCTACAAAAGCACAGTAATTACTGAGAGCTGCCTTCTCATCAGAAATAACAAATAGGAAAAGAAAATGAAACAGTATCTTCAATGTAGTGAGAGAAAGTCATTGTCAACCTAGAATTCTATGTTCATCTAAATCATGTGTCTACTCTGAGTTCAAAATAAAATAAAGACATTTTCAGACAAGGATAAAACCAAGAGAGTTCACTTCTCATGGACCCTCAGTGAAAAAATTCCTGAAGAACGAAGAACATTCTCCAGTAAGATGGTAGTTGAAGGAGTGGGATACAAGGAGCAGTGATGAATAAGAGACTCTTAACTCTAAAGAACAAACTGAAGGTTGCTGGGGGAGGTGGATGGGGAATGGGCTAGATGGTGATTGATGGGTATTAAGGAGGGCACTTGTGATGAGCACTGGGTGTTATATGTAAGTGATGAATCACTAAATTCTAGTCCTGAAACCAAAAAAAAAGGGATGGGGAAGGCATCATGATATTAAAATAATTATTTTTCTCTCAAAAAAAGAAGCAGTGGTTAACAAACAGGTAGATTGGTAATCTAAACCCCAATAAACACTGACTATTAAAAATTACTAATTTGTGTGGGGGAGGTTTAGAAACAAGATGGAAATACATTTTAGGCACCAGTCATATGGAATGTGGGAGAGGGGAAAAGGTATTAAATCATTATATGACCTTGCATTTTTTAGGAAGATAGCAATACCAATTAATTTTGTAATTTATTATGTCAAAATTACATATTAAAATGCTAAGTGTAACTCCTAAAAGAATAAAAAATAGAATACATAATTTCCAAGCCCATAAAAATAAAAAGGGGACCATAAGAAAATATTAATACAATAAAAACAATTTAGAAAAAGAAAAGGCTTGAAAAAGGAAAAGCACAAAAAGAGGACAGAGACATAAATCCAAATAGATTACT
The DNA here is from genome assembly GCF_029215605.1 of Mirounga angustirostris. Taxonomy (NCBI): domain Eukaryota; kingdom Metazoa; phylum Chordata; class Mammalia; order Carnivora; family Phocidae; genus Mirounga; species Mirounga angustirostris. The sequence continues at coordinate 38,647,348 of NW_026991716.1, forward strand.
AGTCCCAATAAATTTATTTATTTCTCTTTTTAATTTTTTTCCAACAAATTTAAACAACTAAATTCAGCTGTTAAAAGACAAAAATTCTCAGACCAGAAAATAAAATCCAACCATTATGTTCTTTTTAAAGAGATGAATCTGGGGGCACCTGGGTGGCTGAATTGGTTAAGCGACTGCCTTCGGCTCAGGTCATGATCCTGGAGTCCCGGGATCGAGTCCCGCATCGGGCTCCCTGCTCAGCAGGGGAGTCTGCTTCTCTCTCTCCCTCTGCCCCTGCTCATGCTCTCTCTCTCTCTCTCTCTCTCGATCACTCTCTCTCAAATAAATAAATACTAGTTGTAAAAAAATAAAAATAAATAAATAAAGAGGTAAATCTGAGGCATGCCTGGGTGGCTCATTCAGTTAAACTTAGGCTCAGATCATGATCTCAGGGTCCTGAGATTGAGCGGAGCCCCGAGTTGAGCCAGGCTCCCTGCTCAGTGGGGAGTCTGCTTCTCCCTCCTCCTCTCCCTCCCTTTGCCCCTCCCCCTCCCTGTGCTCATGTTCTCTCTCTCTCTCTCTCTCTCAAATAAATAAATAAGATCTAAAATAAAAATAATAATAATAAAGAGACAAATCTGAGACATAATGATATAAGAACGTTCAAAGGAAATAGATGGCAGTTCCCAAAACAGGCAAATGCTGGAGGAAGGAGAGCTGGTGTGGCAATAGCAAGAGCAGGCCAAAAGCATTATCAGAAATTAACTAGACTTCAGCTTGCAGCAAAGATGGAGTAAAGGACCCAGATTTACCCTCTCACCTGAAACAACTAAAGAAGTGGGCAGACTATTTGAAACAATGGTTTGTCACACTTTGGACATCAGACAGCACAGATCCCTGAGAGGAGAAACAAATTTGGCAAGCCGTATGATTATTCCCGTTTAGGGCCTGGAGAGATTCCAGGACATGGCACAGGCAGGGAGAACCCAGGCAAACCCATGGTCTCCCTGAGATGAAGAGAGAAGTCTGGGAGTCTGAGGCAGGGGGGCAATGCTGCTATGGTTTGCAGGCATAGTACTGGACAGGAGAGAATTGCACACAGAGAAAGACAGTTCCAAAGATCTGCACAGGTTCCCCCTCAAGTCTTCAGCTGAGTGCTCATCAGCATATGAATGAGAGGAAGCTACCAAAAACCAGAGGAGAAATGACCCAAAAGGAACAGAGGGAACAATCCAGGGAGATAACACAGGGCTAGGAATAGTTGGGTTCCCATCAGACAAAGTGGAAAACCTTGTAATTCATGGAGCATTGAAGTATCAGGATACTACCTCAGTAATGGGGAAAAATTAGCCCTAGACTAAAGACTACTGGAGTCCCACCAAACAAAGCTTAAAAATAAAAAAATCCTGGGATGCCTGGGTGGCACAGTCGGGTAAGCATTGACTCTTGGTTTCAGTTCAGATCACGATCTCAGGATTGTGAGATCGAGCCCCTCATCGGGCTCTGTGTGCTCAGTAGGGAGTCTGCTTGAGATTCTCTCTCTCCCTCTGCCTCTACCCCTCCCCCTGCATTCCATCCCTCTCGCTCTCAAATAAATAATCTTTTTTTTTTAAGATTTTTTTTTTAAAGATTTTATTTATTTTTTAGAGAGCGAGCAAGAGAGAAACAGCATGAGAAGGGAGAGGGTCAGAGGGAGAAGCAGGCTCCCCGCCGAGCGGGGAGCCTGATGTGGGACTCGATCCCAGGACCCTGGGATCATGACCTGAGCCGAAGGCAGACGCTCAACCATCTGAGCCACCCAGGCGCCCTCAAATAAATAAATAAATCTTAAAAAAATAAAAATATCCTTAAAAGGATCAACTGTTTCCTAGTAATTTAACTGTGTCCCAGAACAAAGCTCAAGAACATTTACAGAAACACAAAACATCTAGCATCTAACAAGGTAAAATACACAATGTCCGGAAACAAATCAAAACCTAAGCCCAGCATGCAAAGAAGCAGGAAACTACAACCCATAATGAGGAGAAAAGTCAATTAATAGAAACACATCATCCAGAAACAGCACAGATGACAGAGTTAAAGATAAGGACACTAAGTTAGTCTAACTATATTCCATAAGTTCAAGAAGGTGGAAGAAAGAGCATGGTAAGTAGAGACATGACAGATATAAAAAAGACCCCCAAAAAAGACCCAAATTGAACCTCTAGAGATAAAAACTACAATGTCTGGGACAGATTTCACTGGATGGTGTGAGCAGCAGATTGGCCACCGCTGGAGATAAAAGAGAGTTCATTAGAATGTTATAAAAATCCTGAATGACCATGCACCTAACAATGGAGTCTCGAAGTATATGAAACAAAAATTGGCAGATCTAAAGGAGGATTTGATGACTTCATGACCATGGTGAGAGATTTTAACATTGCTTTGTCAAATTCTGATAGATAGAAAGGCAGAGCTTTAAATTAAAACAATAACAAAATGGGGCGCCTGGGTGGCTCAGTCCATTAAGCATCTGCCTTTGGCTCAGGTCATAATCCCGGGGTCCTGGGATTGAGCCCCATATTGGGCTCCCTGCTCAGAGGGAAGTCTGCTTCTCCCTCAACCTCTGCCATTACCCTTACTTGTACTCTCTCCCTCTGTCAAATAAATAAAATCTTTAAAAATAAATTAATTAAATAGTAACAAAGTATAAATTAAAAATATAAATTCAAAGTAAAAATAAACTGGCATTGTATGTCATGTATCTTCATGGATTGAGACATTTGTCATTTACTATGAGCTCCCCGAGGGGCAGAATTCAGGATTGACCCCTCAGAGCCTCGCATGGGGCCTGACATATTTTAGTTTATCAATAAATAAAGATTTGGGGTGCCTGGGTGGCTCAGTCGTTAAGCGTCTGCCTTCGGCTCAGGTCATGATCCCAGAGTCCTGGGATCGAGCCCCACGTCGGGCTCCCTGCTCCGCGGGAAGCCTGCTTCTCCCTCTCCCACTCCCGCTGCTTCTGTTCCCTCTCTCGCTGTGTCTCTCTGTCAAATAAATAAATAAAATCTTTAAAAATAAATAAATAAAGATTTATTATTTTATTATTTTAATTCTAAATAGCTAAAACATTTGTAAGGCCATAGAGCATATAAATGCATAATTAACAAGCTTGAATTAATGGATATATATAAAAGTGCACCTAACAACAAATGGAACATACATTTTTTTTTTAAGATTTATTTATTTATTTTAGAGAGAGAGAGCAGGGAGGGGCAGAGGGAGAGAGAGAGAAACTTTAGCAGACTCTGCATTGAGCACGGAATCCAACCTGGGGCTCAATCACACCACCCTGAGATCACGACCTGAGCCCAAACCAGGAGTCTGACGCTCGAGTGACTTCACCACCCAGGCGCCCCTCATACATACTTTTTTCAAAACCTTGCGAAACATCTGTGAAACTCAACGATACAGTAACTATTAGACAATGAAAAATGAGCTATGATGCTGTTGCAGGAAAGTCAAACTGTAACTTGTTTTCTTGTTATGTAAATAATGAATTCAGATACTTTTGACGGTCCTTGGAAATACAGTTATGAACCCTGTTTTGCTTTCTGGGAAGTTGAGGAGGGGGCAATACTTCTCTCTCCCCTCTTCAAGCTAACAAGCTACTATCACTTCATAATCAGAACATAGCAGATCCTAAGAGGTGGTTTAAACTTCACAATCAGAGAATGTAAGAATTCAGATCAAGTCTCTGTATGGATCTTCACCTTACTGATAAGAGGAATATAATAATATTAACTGTAATATTATACTATATTAACTGTATAATAAACTGACATTCAGTTCTCATTTATATGTGGGTCCTATAAACTCCTCCATCAAAAAGCCCATTAAAGTGTCAGTATTGTGGGGCGCCTGGGTGGCTCAGATGGTTAAGCGACTGCCTTCGGCTCAGGTCATGATCCCAGGGTCCTGGGATCGAGCCCCGCATCGGGCTCCCTGCTCGGCGGGAAGCCTGCTTCTCCCTCTCCCACTCCCCCTGCTTGTGTTCCCTCTCTCGCTGTCTCTCTCTCTGTCCAATAAATAAATAAAATCTTAAAAAAAAAAAAAAAAGTGTCAGTATTGTTAGCTGTCTGGGTTGATTTCTCTTATCTGATGATAGGCAGGAGTCTGGTGCCCAAAATAGTCAAAACAAAATAGACATCAGTTCTCGTAGAATATTGCCTTTAAAAAAAAACACCTTTGGGGAGGCTGGCTGGCTCAGTCAGTAGAGCGTGTGACTCTCTTTCTTTTTTTAAGATTTATTTATTTATTTGAGAGAGAAAAAGTGAGAGAGCACAAGCAGGGGGAGTGGCAGGCAGAGGGAGAGGGAGAAGCAGGCTCCCCGTTGAGCAGGGAGCCCAATGCGGGGCTCGATCTCAGGACCCTGGGGTCATGACCCCGAGCCAAAGGCAGATGCTTAACCGACTGAGCCACCCAGGTGCCCCAAGTGTGTGACTCTTGATCTCATGAGTTCGAACCCCACGTTGGGTGTAGAGATTACTTAAAAATAAAATCTTAATTAAAAAAAATTTTTAAAACACCTTTATTGAGCTATAATTCATATCATACAGTTCACCCCTTTGAAGTCTATAATTCAATGTTTGTAGTATATCCAGTTTGAAATCATCAAAGCAGTCAATTTTAGAATATTTTCATTACCCCCAAAACAAATTCTGTACCCATTAACAGTCGCTTTTCATTGTTCTCAGCCCTAGGCAACCCCTAATCTACTCTCTGCCTCTACAGATTTGCCTATTCTGGACATTTCATATAAATAGAATTGTACAATATGTGGTCTTTGTGACTGGCTTCTTTCATTTAACATATTTTTTTAAAGTTTATTTTTGTTTAAAAAATTTTTTTAACTAATCTCTACACCCAGTGTGGGGCTCGAACTCAACAACCCCAAGATCAAGAATCGCACGCTCTACGTACTGTGCCAGCCAGGCGCCCCTAACATAACATTTTCAAGGTTCGTTCACGTTGTAGCATGTGTCAGTACTTCATGTCTTTCTACTGCCAAATAATACTCCATTATTGGAGTATATATGCGGATAATACCGCATATGATTTATCCATTCATCACTTGATGGATATTTCGGTTGTTTCTGCTTTTCAACTATTATGATTAGCTTTGCAGTGTACAATCCTTTACAAGTTTTTGTGGGGACGTGCATCTTCATTTTTCCTGGGTATGCGGTAATGGAATTGCTGGGTCACATGCGAACTCTATGAGGAGCTGCCAGAATTCTTTCCAACGCAGCTGCACCATTTTGCATTCCACCAACAGTGTATAAGGGTTTCGATTGCTCCACATACCTGTCAACACTTGCTATCATCTGTCTTTGATCATTGAAGCCATCATGATGGATGTAAAGAGCTATCTCACTGTGGTCTGAATATTGCTTTACTGAGGCTTATTTCTGATCAGGTGTTTTGTAAGACAAGTGAATGTTTTTAATTACTTTGCTACAAAATGCAGTTATTAACCTTGTTTATCCATAAAAATAATCAGATTTTATATATGAAAATGGAAGGTATTTGGTTATCTATTACTATGTGACAAACCACCACAACTCAGGGGCTTAAAATAACAACCATTTTATTAGCTCTCATGATTCTATAGGTTGACAATGCTCAGCTGGGTGATTCTTCTGCTCTGTGTGATATCGGCTGGTGCTACAGTCACCTGGGGGCTCGACAGCATGGGACCATCCAAGATAGCTCATCACCATGTCTGGCACCTTCTTGGAGATGGCTGGCAGGCTGGACTCAGCAGGAATACTTGGGAGGCTGGGAGTCTTTCTCTCTCCACATAGTCTCAGGGCCTCTCTCTCTCTCTACCTGCCCTTTCTAGCAGGGTAGCTGGACTTCATACCTGTTAGCACAGAGCTCCCAAAAGTTCAGAGTGGAAACTTTGAGACCTTTCTATAGCTTAGGCCTAGAACTGGCTCAGCATCACTTCCACCATATTGTATTGATTGAAGGGAATCTGGGCCAGTCTAGACACCCAGGCATGAGTCCTATAAGGCACAGATCCTGGGGGGGGCATCTTTGTAGTCTGGCTACTGCAAAAAGAAGAGCTCCCGTAATAATATCAACCAATGTTCTAATTTACTAACATTACTATTACGTGCTTTCAATGTTTAAGGCACTTCTGGAATCTATCATTCAGGACCTTTTGGGAAGCAGGAAAGAACTAGGTTTCACAAGATACTCTAAGAAAACATCCTCCCCCACCTTCCAGATTTCTTGTTTTCTCATGTGTAAGGGAGATCCAAAAAGGATCATTCTTACAAAAGAAGTTAGAGAAAAAAAGACCCCCATGGCAGCTAAGAAAAATTTTGCTGTATATGGAAACTGTTGATCATTCCCATTGTCAAAGCACATCTTCTTCTGATGCTTTTGGAAGATTGCCCTTACCCACCATTCCACATGTTAGATTATTTCTGAATGTGCATGCTTGTATTTCCCAACACAGTCCACTTTCCCCCCATGGGCTCCACTTTGAAAGGAAGTAGAGGCTCCATGCTGCAGAATTTTAGACCCCAGTCCTAGACTACACACCTGAAGATGTTCTGCAGTTTACATCTGGAGACACCTTGCCAGCATCCAATCCAAAGGTAAATTGCGATTGACTATTTTAAAAGCACTCATTAAGTCCAACAATGTTGCTGACTCCTGATGAAGTAGGAAGCTCCCATCCCTAGAAGGGTTCGTACAAAACTGGGTCACCTGTCACAGATGCTGTAAGGGTTTGGGGAAGTTGGAAAAACCCTAACAAATTCCAGATCTTATTATTTTAAACCTGTTCAAAGTAGACAAAGCATTGCCCACTGATGAAATGCTCCACTTCTGAAGTCAGACCGATCTGGATTTATAACCTGGATTCACCATTCACCAGCCATATGACTCTTGGATGGGTCATTTAAGATCTGTCAGCCTGTTTCCTCATCTGTACAATGGGGATAATAATCCCCATTTTAAGGTATGGGTCCTACAGTTGATCCAGCAGCCATGCAGGTCCTCCAGCCTGGGACCAGGAGACTTCACTTCCAAGGTCACAGATTCCTCTGAGGATCTAACGAGAGCAGTGGGTCCTCCTTATTCCCCCAACCCGCGTTCATATGATGAAAATGTTGCTACAAGTTCATGGGATTCACAAGTTGCTACAAGTTCATGGGATTCACAGACCCCCAGTTGCCCACCCATGGCCCTGGCTCTAGACTAAACACAACAGCAGGAAGCCCACAAAGAAAAGTCAGCGATTCCTCCTTATGAAAACTATAGCAGCTCCAAAGGCAAACATGCACTGTGTCTCTGAGAATCTCAGTCTATCTTTGATGTCTGGAAGAGTAATCTTCTGAGACTGAGCTGGCTCTACACAAATCTTCCCATTTTGTGGTTTTAAGAACTATCTTGGGAGAAATAAAATTTAATAAGCAACACATGACCATCTTACCTTTAACAGTTTAGTCATCTTTCTATAATCCAAATAATTTTTTGAGAAGTTCTCTGAGGAAAACCTAATTTTAGTCTTTCCAGAATTTCCCCTGGATCTTCACTCTCTGTTCTCCCACATAGAGACTAGAAGTCACAGATAGATTGAGAAGCTGAACTTGGAAGCCGGGTCTGTCATTAAAAAGGAGGAAGGCAACTTCGCAAATTTTCAGGTTTCTCACTCAAGCCCTGGCCTGAGTATTATCTAGAGGCTTACCAACCTATGAGCATTTATTTGATGGTGTAAGCCTTGGAAATGCTGAGTGCCCACTGCATAAGAAGACCTGGTCCTATGGCAGATGGGGAGAAATATCAGGTAACCCATCTCAGGACTAGAGAGAGCTACTCTTCTAAGTCTGTCCTCTCCTAGGAGGGGACCAGTAGGGTCTCTGCATGGATGAAGAAACATTATGATATCTTCCGAGGATATTATTATTGTTAATGATTGACTTTTCTCAAGAAATAAATGGGTAACAACTCTTGTGTTTGACTAAAGAGTTTTTGTGTCCCTTACATGGCTGTACACATCTCCACTTGTGTTGTTTTAAGCTAGAGCTTAATTTTTAATAATTCATTAATGAAGCTTGTTTAACCTCACTTAATCTTCTTGCCTAATTCTCCTTTACATTAAGGGATTAAAGACAGAAAAGGCAGAGCCAAGTGATGACTCACTCCTCTTTCAGTTCTGATCCCCAAAGGGAGATAGATGAGAATATATGTCCCAGGAATGAATGAAACACACAAGTCCAAACTGAAAAATAAATCATCTGAGTCTCAGTCTATTTATTCTAACTTCCCCTTTCTTCCATGGCACAAAAATTAGTCTTACAAGGTTTGCAAGCGCTATTCACTGCTGCACCTTCCACAGAACACTCTCTAATGAAGCTGACATTACTCACTCACTGCCACAAACTATTTGCTCTGAGCTGCTTCTCTAATAGTGGGGATGGGCCACACTGAGTCATCCACACTCTCCCCCCAGGCCCGTAAGAATCCAGGAGATTATTTACTTGACAGTTGGCCAGGATTAGCAATGCACGGACTGTGGCTGTGGAGTGGAATGGGGGGGGGGGGGGGCGGGGACAGGTAGGCCGTGGACCTTGGGGCCCAGAGCTGTACTAGGCTTAGGAGGCTGGAAGGAGAGGCTGCGTCTCAGACTGGTTGGCTGGAGCCTCATGAGGTCAACCTACCCTACAGAACCCAGAAATGGTGCCCTGGTCACGTTGGCGGGGCTCCGGGTTGCCCTTACCTACTTCCTGTTTCTGCCCAAGCCGGTGAAGTATATCCTGACGTGGTGAGGCTCGAAGGGTCCCTGCTCTGGGGCCACCTGTGTTTTGCTCCTTCTGCATTAAACTGGAAAGCTTCTCCTTTTCCACCACATTCTTATAAGCATCAGCCTCGTGTGTTGGGGGAGAATAAAGTAGGAGCTTCCTATACGCCAAGATTTAGGGGTGCCAGATAAAGCCCTGTTCCCCGAGGAGATCTGCCACCTGGCTTAACATTCCCACAGGACACCCTCCTTCCAGGTAAGGCATCGAAAGTGGCTGCTAAAAAGCAAATGAGGTTTGGGTGGTCTAACAGATCATCCTATTCTCTGTCATTAATGCCTGTCAAATTCATTGATAAGATTTGCCCTTTGGGACATTTGAACTCTGAAAATAGCACTCTGGGCTGGTTACTTTTTACTGCACGCTGGAGCCCAAATTTTCAGATTTGGATTCCTGCATATTTTTGCCAGTGATGATTCCAGCCATCGCATTGAGATTTTATGTAGAAAGTGTGGAATCATGACGCTATCAAACACGAAACAGTCCACGCTTTACAGCCCACATTCCTCAGGTGTTTCAAAGGCTGCGTTCTTTGTGTTGTAAGAAGGCAAGAGCCAAACCAAGATGGGGTGGCGGGGGGAATGTTTATATACTCTGGCCTCCCAATGATCCAAACCAGGGAAGGAAAGTGAGAGATTATAAAGAATGCAGAGCAGCAGATTAGCAGTAAAGAAGTTTATGTCTTTACATAGTAGTCTCCCCTTCTCTGTGGGAGATACAGGCTTTCTGAATTCACTTTTGCCTGGGCCAGTGGTTGGCAACCTGCTCTGTGGAGTGCAGGTGTGTTCTGGTCTGTTCCCCCAGCCATATGATAAGCCAAAGAGGATAGTCTCCATCCCAGCAGGGGTGGACGATGGCATTTTGGAGGGTAAGTTCAAAATAGGAGAGTATTACCAAGTCCATTTGACTTCATAACTAGACCACATTCTCCAAACCAGTTTTGTAATGAAGCCAGCATTTTATTTTATTTTTTTAAGATTTTATTTATTTATTTGAGAGAGAGAGAGAGAGCACAAGCAGGGAGGATGGGCAGAGGCAGAGGGAGAAGCAGACTCCCTGCTGAGCAGGGAGCCCAAAGTGGGGCTCAATCCCAGGACCCTGGGATCATGACCTGAGCCGAAGGCAGACGCTTAACCGACTGAGCCACCCCAGCGCCCCAAAGCCAGCATTTTAATCTCCAAAATTATTTCCTAAAAATAAAATTTTAACATATATAAATTTATATATAAAAATACAAAAACATATATAAAATTTATAGCTAAAAATAATCCTAAAAGTTCAAACAGAAGAAGAGACATACTCTTTTGTCGTCACCCTGCATCTAGAGGGACTCTAGCTTCCACCTACCAGTTTTCCATAGCGCACCGCCAGCGCCTCAGGGCTTGAGGCGAGAGTTCACGAGGCTAGTTCTGACTCAGCCTTTACCGACAGCCTCACCCAGGCTGCGATTACTCATGTGTGTATGCGCACGGGCTGGGTCTGCCACTTCTCCACGCTCTCAAGAAAGAGTGTCCTCCACAGCCCCCAGAACAGTGCATATACGGAATCCTGATATCCACTAAACAAATGTTTCTGTGTTGGATACCAGGAAGGATACTGAGGTTACAAAGTAAAAGAAAAACCACGAATTCTTTGGATGATCTCACAAACAAGTCACATCGACGACTGGCATAGAGGTACATGCAAGGGGTTGTGGACACAGAGAGGAGGGGATTTTTAACTCTATCTAGGGAAGGAAGGGCTTCAAAGAGCATATATATATATTTTGACTTCGAGTAATAGAATATCTACCTACAGTAGTCGAAAAAGTAAAGGTGTTTCTCTTCTCATATAACAAGAAGTGTGGAGACCAGGAAGTACAGGGTTGGTCTGGATGCCATTAAGAACCAGGTTCCCCAAAAACCCCCAAACCAAAAAACAAACAAAAACAGGTTCCTTTTGTCCTGGCCATGGGGAAAGAAGGCTTTATTTACTTTAAATCTTGCCCATTGTGGATTTAATATGAAAGCTCCATTCTTACATTCATATTTCTGATCCAGCATTTCTGGATTTCTCCAGCGACTAAAATACATTCCGTGGTTGTTATTATTTTATTTATTATTATTTTATTATTACTTTAGTGTATTTTATTATTTAATAATACACTCGGGCCAAATATGTTTCTTTTTTTTTTTAATGCTACATGCATGAAGAGCCTTTCAGTTCTGCAGCAGTGACTGAAGGCCCCGCTTGTTTCAAGTGTTGGTGAATGTACCTTGTAACAATCGTTTTGGAGTACCAGGATAATTTCTTTCCCACTCTAGTAAAAATGCCAAATTAGGTCAACATCAGTTGTCTTTTAAATGGTTTAGGGAGAAAAAGCAAGGTTGCAATTTATTAAAACTGCCTTTGATTACACAAGAGTAATACACATACATTTTATTTATTTATTTATTTTTTTAAAATACACATACATTTTAGAAGCTGTAGGCAATAAAGGAGGCTGTATAAGCCAGAGGTGTGAAAAGGGACAAATGGGTTCCCCTGGAGTTGTGCAGTGCACATCCTATGAAACTGTATATGGCAACGTCTTTCTGAACACATAGCACATAAGTGAAACAATTCCCCATAATTCTACCTTCCAGCAACAATATTAATATTTTTCAAAGTTTCCTTCCAGTCTTTCTTCTAGGTACATTGTGTTTTTAAATGATATTACAGGTGTGCCTGGGTGGCTCAGTAGGTTAAATATCTGTCTTTGGCTCAGGTCACAATCTCAGGATCCTGTGACAGGCTCCCAGCTCAGCAGGGAGACTGCTTCTTCCTCTCCCTCTGCCTCTCCCCCTGCTTGTGCTTTCTCTCTCTCAAATAAATAAATAAAATCTAAAAAAATAAATAAAAAAATAAATGATATTACAAAGTACATCTGCTTTATAACCTCCTTCACTTAACAATTAATTATGAACTTTTAAGTAGTTAAATATTCTTAAAAACATCTTTCTCAATTGTGCCATATTTTATTATTTCATTTAACAAACGCTTACACGGTTGACCCTTGAACAACATGGTGGTTAGGGGCACCAACTCCCCTGTGCAGTTGAAAATCCACGTATACATCGGGCTCCTTGCTCAGCAGGGAGCCTGCTTCTCCCTCTCTCTCTCCCTCTGCTTGTGTTCTCTCTGTCAAATAAATAAAATCTTTAAAAAAAGAAAAAGAAAAAAGGGACGCCTGGGTGGCTCAGTCGGTTAAGCGGCTGCCTTCGGCCCAGGTCATGATCCCAGGGTCCTGGGATCGAGCCCCACATCGGGCTCCCTGCTCAGCAGGGGAGCCTGCTTCTCCCTCTCTCTCCCTCTGCTTGTGCTCTGTCAAATAAATAAAATCTTAAAAAAAAAAAAGAAAAGAAAAGAAAAGAAAATCCACATATAACTTTTGACTCCCTAACGACCTACTGTTGACAGGAAGCCTTACTAATAACATAAACAACACATATTTTGTATGTTATATGTATTCTTACAATAAAGTAAGCTAGAGAAAAGAAAATGTTATTAAGAAACTCATACAGAAGAGAAAATACATTTACAGTACGGTATTTATCAAAACAAAAAAATCTGTGGGTAAGTGGACTCGTGCAGTTCAAACCCATGTTGTTCAAGGGTTAACCATACAATATTTTCTTAAATTTCTTTTTTGAGAGACAGTGTGCAGTGGGGGAGGGGCGGAGAGAATCTTAAGTAGACCCTGCGCTGAGCGTAGAGCCAGCCAGAGGGCTCGATCTCACAACCCTGAGATCATGATCCGAGCAGAAATCAAGAGTCAGACACTTAACCAGCTGAGCCAACCAGGCGCCCCTGTATAGTATTTTCTACATGCCAGTCACTATCCTAAACTCATTAAAATTATTAACTCATATAATCCTGCACAGATATCTTTGTTTGCCTTTCCAGACACCTCTACCTTCTTCCACCCTTCTCTGTGCCCCAGAACGCCGACCTGCATAGATCAATAAGCTTTTATACCCTCTTAACTTCCCTTGGGTTTGGCCAGTGACGAGTTGTGGTAGATTGGATTTCATTCCCAACTCCACTCCCTCTCTTCCTGTGTTCGCGTTTGCCATGTGAATGTGCCTTCTAGTAGAGTATATGGAAGAGAAATATTTCTACTCCATTGATCTTAGGCTGAGTCATGTGACATGCTTTGGCCAAGGGAATGGCTGTAGACTTGGGGTAATCAGAGGCCTGAAATGGACTTGTCTGTCTGGTTTGGCCTCTTGACTGCTGGCCCCAAGATAAAAGGCCTTCAAAGCTGACCAGAACCCAACCAATCCAAAGCCTGAAGCAGAGCCACCCAGTCAACCTGGGAGTGAGAAAAACAAATGTTTGCTGTTGGTAGCCACATGTTTGTATATAGCACTGTTGTAGCAATGGCCGACTCATCACGGGTGTCTCAGAAGGACCCTAGAGAGTGAGGTCAGTGTATTTATGAAGGCTCAGTGGGCTTTCATCAAAAAGCATAGCTCCTCCTAGATTGACTCTTTCTCCCTCTCCCTCTCTCTCTCCCCCTCTTTTTCTCTCTCTCCAGGTTCCAATCCCTACCCAACTGCTTCCTATGACTTCCTACTTTACTAGTCCAGAGCACTGCACTATCCTTGCTGCTTGCCCAACACCTTGCCCCCACCTCTGTAAAAAGTCCCTTTGTTAGGGCGCCTGGATGGCTTAGCTGGTTAAACATCTGCTTTCGGCTCGGGTCCTGATCCCAGGGTCCTGGGATCAAGTCCTGCATCAGGCTCCCTGCTCTGTGGGGAGCCTCTGCCTCTCCCTCTGCCTGCCGCTCCCCCTGCTCGTGCTCTCTCTCTCTCTGTCAAATGAATAAATAAAATCTTTTTTTAAAAAAAGAGTCCCTTTGTTAAATTCTCGTCAAATTACCCAATTTCAGTGTGTCATCGGTTTCCCCTGTGGACTCTGATAAACATCCTCATAACTATCCTATGAGGTAGGTACTGTTGCTATTCCCACTTTGCTAATGACACTGAAACTCACACCTTGTACAAGGTCACGCAGCAAGTAAGTGGCAGAGATTTGAATCCAGGCAGGCTGGATTCACATGGCCTGGATTCACGCTGACTTCACTCCGTGACTGTAGGTCCACCTAATGGGCCCATCACAGTTTATTTACTGTCAGACATTTAGATTGTGTTTATATGTTTGCTCTCAGGTTTTTTGTTTTGTTTTTTGTTTTTTTTCTGTTGTACATACTGCTGTTGTGAGCAATCTCTGCATAAATATTTGCTCATTTTCAGGGTTAAGAGCATTTCTTTTTAAAGATTTATTTATTCATTTTATAGAGAGAGAGCATGCAGGGGGTAGGGGCAGAGGAAGAAGGAGTCTTTAGACTCCAAGCTGAGCGCAGAGCCGGACCAAGGCTCTATCTCAGGACCCTGAGATCACAACCTGAGCCAAAAACAAGAGTCAGAGGCTTGACTGACTGCCCCACCCAGGCGCCCCAGGGTTAAGAGCATTTTTTAAAGGCGAAATTGTTGAATTAAAAAACATGAACTTCTCTGTTTTCTAACTCTTTCTTTGTTTTTAAGATTATTTCTTTTTGACTATAAAAATGACTAGATTTGATGAGCACAATTCTAGCATTACAGAAGTGTATATTGTAGGACATGAACAACCCTGTAATTCCATGCCCCCAGAAAACCATTGGCCCAGGATTTGTTAGGTTCTCTTTAATAACAATTAATAGTAATCATTAATTTTTCTTATGGGAAAACCAACAAATATGTTCTGTGGAAATGCAAAAAAGAAAAGGAAAAAAATCGTTTGTAATGCACAATTCATGCTGTGTGTGTGTGTAAACAAACACAAGACCATATTGTGAATACAATCTAGTAACATGCATTTTTCACTTTGCAATATACATTGTCATGAATATCATGTCATTGACTATTCTTTTACAGTATCAGCTGCGTAGTACCTTCTATAACTACCTTGTGTTCTACTGAATAATAAAATGCACTGTCATTTGTGCAACCAATTCCCTAGAAATAGACATTTAAGTTATTTCTCCCTTTTAAGTACAATAAATACAATTTCCATGGACATAATTATAAAGAGATATTTGCACATACTTCTGATTATTCCTTTAAAAAATATTTCTAGATAAGGAATTGCTGGATCAAAATGAATGCACGTTGATAAGGCTTTTGATTTATAATACAACTGGCCCTACGGAAAGGCTGCCAGTTTAGTCTCCCACCAACAAGGATATTATTGTTTAAAGTTTTGCCAGTACGATTAAGTTAAAGAAAAAAAAAGGGAGGAGGAGGTCTTCTGGGTCGTTATTTACTTTCATTTGCTAACTAAGGAGATAGAACTTTTCCTAATTTTGTTGTCATTTGTACTTCTGTGGCAAATTATGTACTTTCCCATTTTTCTGTTAGCATGTTAATTCTTTTCTTAATAATTTGTAAGAATTCTCTTTAATTGTCATATATGCGACAAAGGTTTTTTCCGCATTGTCATTTCTATTGTACTTTTTTAAAACGGATTTTTCATGCAGTCAAATCTAATCTGTTTTTACGTTTATGGTGTCCGCCTTACGTGTTATATTTAGAAAGGTTTTCTTCATCCAAAAATCACGTAATCATTGATCCTTCTTCTAATTCTTCCGTAGCTTTATTTTTTTATGTTAAAAGTTGTAAGCCATCTGAAGTTTATTTTGGTATTTTGGGAGAGATAGGAACCTAGTTTATGTTGTGTTCAAATGATCAGTCTGTGCTCCCAACATCATTTACAAAGTAAACCATTCTTCCCCAATTGACCTGAACCACCTTTATCATATACCAAATTTTGGTATATTTCCTGGACTTTTTATTTTGTCTCATTGATTGAATAATTCTGTGCCAAAACCTCACTGCTTAAAGTACCAAAGTTTATCATTTTATTTTTAAATATTTTATTTATTTGTTTGTTTGTTTGTTTAAGAGAGAGAGTACCCAAGCAGGGGGAGGAGCAGAGAGGCAGGGAGAGGGAGGGGGAAAGAATCTCAAGCAGACTCCTCTCTGAGTGTGGAGTCCCATGTGGGGCTGGATCTCATGACCCTGAGATCATGACCTGAGCCGAAACCAAGAGTTGGGCACTTAACTGATTGAGCCACCTGGGGGCCCCTATTTTATTTTCTTTAAGGAGGCTCCATGCTGAGTGTGGACCCCAACCCGGGGCTCAAACTCATGACCCTGACATCAAGACCCAAGCTGAGATCAAGAGTCCAATGCTTAACCAACTGAGCCACCCAGGTGCCCCCAAAGTACCAAGGTTTAGTAACTTTTAATAACTAGTAGCTAGTAGCACAACCCCCTCCCCTTCATTCATAATTGTTCTTTTTCAAAAATTTCTCACACTTTTCTTCAGGGGGTATTCTAGCAAATGAACTTTAGAATCACTTTTGCCTCGTTCCAAAAATAAACAAAAAACCTTACTGAAAATTTTTTTAAGATTTTATTTATTTATTTGACAGAGAGAGAGATAGCGAGAGAGGGAACACAAGCAGTGGGAGCGAGAGAGGGAGAAGCAGGCTTCCCACTGATCAGGGAGCCCAATGCGGGGCTCATCCAAGGACCCTGGGATCATGACCTGAGCCGAAGGCAGACACTTAACGACTGAGCCACCCAGGTGCCCCTGAAATTTTTTAAAGATTTACTTATTTATTTTGAGAGAGAGTGGTGGGAGGGACAGAGAGAGAGAGGGAGAGAGAGAATCTCCAGCAGACTCCCCACTGAGTGTGGAGCCCAATGTGGGTCTCAATCTCATGCCCTGAGATCATGATCTTAACCCAAACTGAGAGTAGGGTGCTCAATCGACTGAGCCATCAGGCACCTCCTGAAATTTTAAAACTGCACTCAACATATTAAATAATTTTGAAGAACCTATCTTTGCAATATTGAATTGTTCCATTTAGAAAGACAATATTCCATGTTCCACTCGTGCAGACACTTTGGGTATCAAAGTACAATTTGTGTTTTCTTCACAAAAATCTTGTGCAATTATTTTAAATACTGGCAGATATGGGAAGTTGAAGCTCTATGGTGGATATTTTCAAATTCCAGAGAGCCCTAATGAGGAACCAAAAGACCTAAAAGAGACTGGCTCAGTCAGTAGAGTATGTGACTCTTGATCTCGGAGTCATAAATTCAAGCCCCACGTTGGGTATAGGGATTATTAAAAAAGTAAAACCTTGGGGCACCTGGGTGGCTCAGTCATTAAGTGTCTGCCTTCGGCTCAGGTCATGATCCAAGTATCCTGGGATCGAGCCCCACATCAGGCTCCCTGCTCAGCTCAGGAACCTGCTTCTCCCTCTCCAGCTCCCCCCTGCTTGTGTTCCCTCTCTCAGTCTGTCTCTGTCAAATAAATAAATAAATAATCTTAAAAAAAAAAAAAAGTAAAATCTTGGGGCACCTAGCTGGCTCAGTTGGTAGAACATGTGACTCTTGATCTCAAGGTTGTGAGTTCAAGCCCCACCTTGGGTGTGGAGTCTACTTAAAATAAAATAAAATAAAATAAAATAATAAAATAAAATCTTTTAAAAAATCCCTAAAAGCTAGGTTTTATTTTATTATTTTTTTAAGATTTTCTTTATTTATTTGAGAGAGAGAGCCCGAGTGGGTAGGGTCAGAGGGAGAAGCAGACTCCCCGCTGAGCAGGGAGCCCGATGCGGGACTCGATCCCAGAATTCCGGGATCATGACCCGAGCCAAAGGCAGTCGCTTAACCAACTGAGCCACCCAGGCACACCCTAAAAGCTCGGTTTTAGCTATTCACTTAATACCTAGAAAAATTCACAAAGCTTTCCTCACCCTCAGTTTCCTCAGCTGGACTAATAACCCTTACCTTTGCCTACTTTTTTGGTCTGAGGCTCCGCAGGAGCACTGCTGTAGAAAGAGCCATGTTAATACAAGGGTTATTATTTTGCCAATATATGGCTACCAGTGGGAACAGAGGGATTTTACCATATAAAACAATCCAACCAATCAAGAAATAATTACGCAGTAAAGTGCCCAACTATTTTGCCAGAACTAAGTGTTTTGTTTTGTTTTGTTTTTTTCTGAACGTGTTACCTTCTGTGCTAACACCAGGAAAAGTCCCAGCAGACCAGAATGCATTGGTCGTCCTAGCTAGTAGGCATCCCCTCCAAACTCTAATAATTCCGCTATAATTCCGGAGACAGAACAGGCCCGTGCTCACAAGGTGTTTCCAGTCTAGTAGTAGTGGAGATCTAGTGTCTGCCTATGACATGATGAGGGAACGTGTACATACTAAGCTGTTCCGTGATGACTGGTAGAGCAATAGGGCTCCCAAAGGGGGATGCCTGGTTTGGACTGGAGACTGCACTGGAAGTGCCTGAACTAGCCCTGAGAACCAGAGCATATGTGTGGATGGGATTCCAGATGCGGAGGGAACAGAAGGTAAGAATCAGAGTGCTATTGCTTTGAAGATATGATTGAGCATTCTGCCCCCGACCTGACACAAGGGGGGTACTCAATGAACGCAAGTTCAATCGCATTTGAGGGACCTGGTGACACGAACTGGAATACGCATGGAGCATCTGTTTAGGGTTGCACAGCCTGAAGCTCACAACAGGGAACAACTGGAAATGCAGAGCACCACCTAAGAGGCTCTCTTACAAAACGCTAAGTAAAATAACGGGAAATTTATACAACCAGTATGTTTCTCTTTTTCCTTTGGCATACAGAGTTTTAACGCTAAATTTAGTGCCCAGGACAACTTCAAGAACTAGTTCCCATTTACTCCCTCCACTTCGTTCAGTCAGGCATTGTTCTTTCATATCCTGAAATATCACAGTTTGCATTGCTTGGGGAGGGGGGCACCCGGCTGGCTCAGTCGGTGGAGCACATAGCTCTTGACCTAAGGGTTGTTAGTTTGAGCCTCTTGTTGGGTGTAGAGATTGCATTTAAAAAAATCTTTTAATTGTGCAAGACTGTTGAATCTCAGATCTGTACCTCTGAAACAAATAATGCAATATATGTTAAGAAAAAAAAGAAGAAGAAGAAGAAGGTAGCGGGAGGGGAAGAATGAAGCGGGGGAAATCGGAGGGGTAGACGAACCATGAGAGACGATGGACTCTGAAAAACAAACAGGGTTCTAGAGGGGACGGGGGTGGGAGGATGGGTTAGCCTGGTGGTGGGTATTGAGGAGGGCACATTCTGCATGGAGCACTGGGTGTTATGCACAAACAATGAATCATGGAATACTTCATCTAAAACTAATGATGTAATGTATGGGGATTAACATAAGAATAAAAAAAAAAGAAAAGAAAAAAAATAAATAAAAGAAGAAATTGTTTGAACAACAAAAAAAAATCTTTTATTTATTTTATTTTCTTTAAAGATTTTATTTATTTATTTGACAGAGAGAGACACAGCGAGAGAAGGAACACAAGTAGGGGGAGTGGGAGAGGGAGAAGCAGGCCTCCCGCCAAGCAGGGAGCCTGATGCAGGGCTCAATCCCAGGACCTGATCATGACCTGAGCCGAAGGCAGACGCTCAACGACTGAGCCACCCAGGCGCCCCTAAAAAAATCTTCTAAAAAAACTTACTACCTGAAAAACATGTTATGAAAAAATTAGAATATAAAGAAAAAGGTGAAGATGAAAGTCAGAATTTCTGCTATTCCCTCTAAGTATAGACACTATTAATGTTTTAGTGTACCCTCCCTCCCCCTACACCCCCATCAACTTATTCTTTCTGGATATTGAACCGAGTATGTTTTCTTTTTTTTTTTTTAAGATTTTATTTATTTGAGAGAGAGAGCATGAGCAGGGGGAAGGGGCAGCGGGGGAGGGAGAGGCAGACTCCCTGCTGAGCAGGGAGATGTGGGGCTCAATCCCAGGACCCTGAGATCATGACCTGAGCCGAAGGCAGCTGCTTAACTGACTGAACCCTTCCAGGTGCCCTGGAATAGTTTTCTAACTTGCTTTTTTAACTTAATACCTCATGAAGATTTTTCCATTTCAATAAATTGCTTCTATATCAGCACTTTTAGCTGTTACATATCATTTCACTTCATGGTGATACACTAATTTATTTAACTAGTCTCCCACAACAATAGGACCATTGAGATTTTTCTCAGTCTCGTTTTGTTCTGCATTATGCAGTTGTCGGGTCATTTGAATAAAGTCCTAGAACTAACATCACTGGGCAAAATCTAAATGTATTTTATATAATATCACTTACAGGTGAAGAAGCCAATTCTTGGGACAGATTGCCCAGGTTCAAATCCTCTGTTTTCCAGCTCTGTGGCCGTGAGTCTCTTCTTTAATCCTTCCAACCCTTGTTTTTCATCTGAAATTAAGATCGTAATTGTACCCACTGCATAGGGCTGTTGTGAGGATTTAAATGAGATGATATATGTGAAGCTCTCAGCACAGTGTCTGACACAGAGTGGACACTAAATATGTTCTATAATTATTTTGCAAAAGTGACCTCCAGAAAGATAGTATCTGGAGATAACCAATTTGCACCGATAACAAAGGTCAATGGCCTTTGAGGGAGCTGATAGGATTTAATTCAAATAAAAGTTAAAAAGTAGCAATACATGCTGGTCCTTTGCCCACCAGGATGACACTGAGCAATGTCCCCAAGAACGTCAGCCTATCCTTCCACGAGTGTTTTAATCCAGTCCCCCTAGTGGCCAAAGGACTGAATTTTCAACATAACTAAACTAACCCAGTTCTTTCAAGGTTAATTCACAAAAGGGAAATAAAACAACCTCATTTTTTTAAAAGATTTTATTTATTTATTTGAGAGAGAGAGAGGGCACAAGCTTAAGTAGGGGAAGCAGCAGAGGGATAGGGAGAAGCAGACTCCCCGTTGAGCAGGGAGCCTGATGTAGGGCTCCATCTCAGGACCCCGGGATCATGACCTGAGCTGAAGGCAGCTGTTTAACCAACTGAGCCACCCAGGCGCCCCAATTTTTTTAAATAGAAAATTTGTAATGGCTCAAGTAACACCCCTCAAGATCATCTCAGGTCTCTGCCTTCTGAAAGTTGCTAGCCTACTTTTCCCAGAGAGCTGTGGTTTGTCCCTGGTGAAGAAGAATAAATCTGGCTAAAGCAGAGGTTCTCAATCTTGACTGAGCCTCAGTATCCTGAAAAATAGAGATTCTCCAGAGATTCTGATTTAATCAGACAGTAGTGTGACTGAGTATCAGAATTTTAAAAAGCTCTCCAGGAAATTCTAATGTTCAGCTGAGGCTAAAGACAGTTGGCAAGAATGCTCTCAAATTCATCTTAATCTCTTTTCCATCCATTTTTCAACCGGACAGACTCCAGAGGATTTGCTTCCTCTCTCACCAATTCCTCTGCTCTTAGGAGGGTTCCAAAGAGAATAAACAGTAAGTGTGAATAATCCTCCTGGGTCTAACTTCCCATTGCCTCTACCTGGCTAGAAATAAAGTGTGAGCCACATAAGTAAATTATGGCTAGCCACACTTATCCAGAGAAAAAGAAACAGGTAAAATAATTTCAATAATATGTTTTATTTAACCCAAACATACCTAAACCAATATCATTTCAATGTATAATTAACATGTAATATTATTAATGAGCTATTTTACTTTTTTTTATACTAGGTCTTATTTTTTTGTTGTTTTTTTTTTAAGATTTTATTTATTTATTTGACAGAGAGAGAGTGAGAGCACGAGCGGGAGTGGGGAGGCAGAGGGAGAGGGAGAAGCAGTCTCCCCACTGAGCAGGGAGCTTGATGTGGGGCTTGATCCCAGGACCCTGGGATCATGACCTGAGCTGAAGGCAGATGCTTAATGACTGAGCCACCCAGGCGCCCCTCATACTAGGTCTTTGAAATCTGGTGATATTTTACCCTCAAAGTACATATCCATTCAGACAGGCCATTTGATGCATTCAAGAGCCATATGTGGCTAGTCGCTGCCATATTGGACAGCACAGGGCTAGGGATTAAATGCAAATGAAGTCACTCGCTAGGGCTCAGCCTCCCTTAAAATGGGGATATTTGCAGTGCTGCTCCTTAACACTGTCACAAGGATCAATGAAATGCCTATTACAGTGCTGGGTGGTTAGTGAGCTCTCAGCAATGTGTAGTTTCTCTTGTGCTAAGGGCTTCGAGATGCGCTGGATTAGGTGGTAGATGGACAGACTCCTCTTATCTCTTTAAAACAGGGTTCTTTCAGTATGCTTAACCCATCTTCCCTTTTGCTAACCACAAAAAGCTCATGGTTTCCTTTGTGATTATTATTTATTTCAAAATACAATTTAAAAAACTCAATATCGTGACTAAAAATAAAGGAAATAGCCCAAAGACTGCTTTGTCGTCACTCTCCCTCTTCCAAACCTGGAAGCATGTGCCCTCCCTCCCTGTCTATTGTGAATCCTGCTCTAAACCATCTTTCTCATTTCAAGGCTGCTGCCTAAACTTCAGATGAGCCTTACATTCCTGTAAGGTTTTAAGTTTAAAATAATTTCTTTATCATTACAAAAATAATATGTGTTCCCTAAACAAAAATCAGAAAATACAGAAAAGCAGAAGGCACAATATTGGAACCACTGGATCTGCACCATCCACAGGATACGTACACTAACACCCGGGGTAGATCCCTGAAGCGGCTGTTTCCAAGCCTGGCTGTTCAACAGGATCACCTGGGCATTCTAAACTATATGATGCCTAACACCACCCCGGAGAGACTGTGATTTAATTGGACTGGGTGCCACTTGGGCACCAGAATTTTTTTAATGCACCTGGCTGGCTCAGTTGGCGGAGCATGCCACGCTTGATCTCAGGGTTGTAAGTTCGAGTCCCACATTGGGTATAGAGATTAGTCAAAAAAATCAAATCTTAAAAAAATAAAAAATAAATAGATGCTTCCGCAGGTGAGTTCTAATGAACACCCAAGGTAAGGACCAGTGTCCTGGAGCAGTGAGTCTCAGACTTTAATTTGCACTCCAATTGTGGCAATCTCATCAAAATGCAGATTCTGATTGAATAGGTCTGGAGTGGGGCCCCAGAGTCTTTTTTTTTTTTTAAGATTTTATTTATTTATTTGAGAGAGTGAGTGAGAGAGAGAGAGCACCAGAAGGGGCAGAGGGAGAGGGAGAAGCAGACTCCCCCGCTGAGCAGGGAGCCCGATGAGGGGCTCGATCCCAGGACCCTGGGATCATGACCTGAGCCGAAGGCAGATGCTTAACTACCGAGCCACCCAGGCACCCCTCCACAAACAATTCTTATATACTATCCCTCTCTCTTCTTCCCAGACCTTGAGAACCACTGATTTAACAATTTCCTATTTTAAGGGCACTAAATTTCCAACCATTTTTCAGGCAAACATAGCAAAAAAAAAAAAAAACTGGAAAAATAAAGGTAGATCACATCGATCTCATGAAGTGTTATTACTGTCTCCCTTTTATAAATAAGTAAAATGTTCATGTGTAAAAATTTGCCCATGAGGTTCTGCTATTCACTTGGTTTGAGAATCATCAAAATCCTGATTTAACCCTTTCGTTCTTATGGGAAAGACAACAGTGTTTCCTAGATAAAGCCAAGCTCAGAGTGCTGGGCACACCCAAAGCCCTGCCAGATCCCTGTGTTGAGGAGCAAGACCCCAGACAAAGCCACATGTCTCTATGGCCACAGGCCAAAGGACCAAGGAAACCAGAGCAAGGTCAGCCAGTGAGTGGCCAAGCCAGCCGCCTACAAGGAGCTCTGCTATAAAACCCTTTGCTCATCAGACAGGAGGCAATACCATGAGACATAGAGGCTGTAGAGGCCCAGAACTCTCAAAAAGCAGAAGCTGGGAGAGAGCATGAGGCAGATGGGACGCCTGGGTGGCTCAGTCGGTGGCTCAGTCGATTGAGGGTCTGCCTTCGGCTCAGGTCATGATGCCAGGGTCCTGGGATCCAGTCCTGCATCGGGCTCCTTGCTCAGCTGGGAGTCTGCTTCTCCCGCTGCCTGCTGGTTCCCCTGCTTGGTCCCCCTGTTTGTGTGCGCTCTCTCGCTCTCTCCCTCTCTGACAAATAAATAAATAAAATCTTTAAAAAAAAAAAAAGAAGAAGAAGAAGAAGCCATGAGGCAGAGAAAAGAAGAGTGAGAGGTGGGCTGACAACAACATAAGTGTGAGAGGCAGAAGCAGAAGAGGGCTGTGTCATGCTGAGAAGTGGGCACTCTCCCGCCAAGGTGGGAACAAGTCACTGTCCTTCGGGCTCTGGGTCCTGGACCCCCTCCCGCTCCCTGAGCTGTGTTCCAATGAAGCCCAGCTGGGAAGCCACTCTAGGTGCCTCTGGGGCCCTGATCCCCACAATTACTATGGGGACTCTTCGCAGTAATTGTGTACCCTCCTGCCCAATAAGGGAAGGGAATTATCTAAGGTAAACCAAAAGAGACTTCATTACAAGCAAAAGAGTCCAACACATGCTCCTCATAATTTGATTCATTTCTTACATTTTGCGACTAAAAACTGTAAAATCTGATTTTAATGGGAAGAAAAGTGAAAACAGGGTGACTGAATGAGGTTGAGACTGGGGATCCCTAGGGAAGCAAGAGAGAAGGAAGACATTGCAGAGAGGGTAGAAAAGAGGGAGATGGAAACAGATCTTTCCATCAGCAGCCAGTCTAGACTATTCCTGGAAGGTTCAACTACCCAGTCAGAAAGAGGACCCAACCGGTGGCCAGAGTCAGAGGGAAGGGAAACTGAGCTGCACAGTGTTATCCAGAAGGTGCTCAGGGGGCGGTGTGATGACCAGAGCAGGCCAGATGGTCCAGGAAGCAGGTGACCCCCCTGAAGTGGCCTTTGCTCTGTTGATGACCCATCAGAAGTAGCAATGAGATTTGCCCACCTGGAATCCAATCTTTCCATCTGGAACAAGAATAAAGATCCTGGTGCACTTTCAGAGAACAGAACTTAGGCATCCAAAAAGTCCCCACCATTTCCCCTAAGACAAAAGATGCGCAAGCAAGAACTGGAGAGTCAGGGATCAGCAACTTCATGTGACCAGTGGGCTGACTGGCTGATACAAGTCCTCAGGTACCATCTAACTCCCAGAGAAGCCTGGATTATACATGTATCTCTCCCAAAAAGCTCCTACTTAGTGACATAAGAAAACAATAATAGCAATAGCGAATATGTGGTAAGTCCTTAATGTGGGCCAGACGCCAGGTCATAAGCCTCAAACCCATTATCTCATTTGATTTTTACATCAGCCTTATGAAGTGGGCACTAAGACTCTCCCCATGTTACAGATAAGCTGATGCTCAGAGAGGCTCATTAGTTTGACCAATGTCATAAAGCTAATTAGAGCAGAAATGGGATTCCCACTATATCTGTCTGAATCCAAAGCCTGAGCTCTTGGTCACTTGAGCCATACTGACTCTCTAATCAATTACAATATTAAAAGGGAGTATAGCGATGATCTAAATTCAAAGCTCCATTTAAAATATGAAAACATAGGGGCGCCTGGGTGGCTCAGTCAGTTGGGGGTCTGTCTTCGGCTCAGCTCATGATCCCGGCATCCTGGGATCGAGCCCCCGCATCAGGCTCCAGCCCCGTGTCGGGTTCCATGCTCAGTGGAGAGCCTGCTTCTCCCTCTCCCTCTGCTTGCCTGTCTGCCTACTTGTGATCTCTCTCTCTGTCAAACAAATAAATAAAATCTTAAAAAAATATAGAAAACATGTTCAAAACCTCCTCATTTCACAGAGTTGTGGACTTGGAAAATTACAAATGAAACCCAGGTACCCCGTCTGGCAACCGATGGTGAAGTCAAGCACCTAGAAGCCTCGACTTTCACTTGCAAACATGGCCAGACATTCCTCATTTATAATGTACTGAACACTTTCCAGAACCTTCCATCTGAGTGTTTCTCCTGGTGGTAGAAAACTCTGAAAAGCCATTAGGTCTTGAATCAGACAGGCAAATCAAGCTGGTACGGTGAATAAACACCATCTTTCATCAGAGAAAGGGATCAGCAAGTCCCTAAACCGACACAGGGCTTTACTGTTTATCAGCAAGTGGCAACTCCAGACCTTGTTCCAACGGTGCAGAGAGGGCCTCACATATTTCCTCTGGGGAAGTGTCTACAAAGGTGACTGGGGAGACCACGGGATTGTGGGGCCAAGTCTGAGGACTGTGGAGAAAGGAGTGGTAGAAATTCCTTTTACTTTGTCCTATTTTATCAGGCCTGCCGAAGAGAAACATGGTCTGTTGAACTAAATTCTTATCCAAACAATACAATTAACTTCCTCCTCCTCCTTTTCCTTTTCCTTCTCCTCCTTTTCCGGCTCCCTGAAGCTTCCAGAGAGCAAATTTTACATCTTTCATTCAGTATTACTTCTGTGCCTGCTGAGACTAAGCTTACAGTGTGCGTCCGCTTAGAGATAGGTCTCACCTTACCAACTGTGCTTTGATTTGAAGGATGGTGAAGGGCCAATCTGTCCAAGTGCTGGACACTATTATTTTTCAAATTTACTTGCCAGATGGTTCCAATGCTGTTAGACTATTCAAAAGCCTAAGAGAGAAAGCAAGCTTTCAGACTCTTATTATATTGATTCCAAAACCTGAAAAATACGGCATCCAAAAGAAAACTACAAATTTCTCTCATAAATAGCGATTTAAAAAATCTGGAAGATGTGACATTAATTTCT
The DNA here is from genome assembly GCF_029215605.1 of Mirounga angustirostris. Taxonomy (NCBI): domain Eukaryota; kingdom Metazoa; phylum Chordata; class Mammalia; order Carnivora; family Phocidae; genus Mirounga; species Mirounga angustirostris. The sequence goes on from NW_026991716.1 coordinate 38,673,841, forward strand.
GATAAAAATCTCTTAATTAAAAAGAGGGATATTTCCTTAAGAAACATATGCAGTCACACTAAAGCCAGCATCATGCTTAATCATGAAATACTAAAAGGACACCCAGTAAACCTAAGGAAAGACAAAGATGCCCTCACCGTCACTACTATATATTTCATGTTGTAGTGGATGTATAAGCCAATGCAATTATAGAAGGGAAAGAAATAAGAAGTATAAAAATTAGTAAGGGAAAGACAACTTTCATCATTTGCAGATGTTATGAGGGTACACTTTGAAAACTTAAGGGTAAGAAAATGCACTACAGTGTCTAACTGCAAAATAAATATACCAAAATGGACAGTTTTCCTATCAGTAAATGACTCAGACCCGAGAAAATAGAATTCTAAGGTGGCAGTGGGAAAGATGAGAATCAAACCAATCTGCACTGCAGAATCCCCCACAGGCTCAGGAATTGGTAGGACCAGTTCCCTTCAGAAGTGAAGGAAGAATTAAAGGAAAGAGAACTGATTGAAACACTGTTTGAGAGGCAGTTGAGCCCTAAATACCCTCCCAACTGCCTGCCTCACCACAGCAGAAGACTGGAGGTTTATACTCTGGAAAGGGAACACCGGGGAGGTCTCTGGCTTGGAGAACATTAGGCACACTTGAGGGCAGGGGTACCAGACAGAACACAGGACTAGGTGTTAAATATTGGTTGCTGAAACTTCTGCCCTCTTCCACCTCTGCTCCTAGAAGATCTCAGCCTGGCTTTCTCCATTCCAGAAGGAGGTTGGAAAAGACTTACCTGGGGAATCCAAACAGCTCACAAGGAAAGACATAAAGCTATAGACAAGGGTCACCCCCCTCCATGAAACCATCCAGCCAGAACATGCTACAAATCCTTCCCTACACCTCCAAAGGTTCCAATCAGCTTAAATAGGAGCAGATGACCAAAGATCGCCAGGCATCTGAGGAAAGCTTCTAACATGCAGCATGGAAACCAAATGTACAAACAGAAAAAGAAAGTCGGAGGAAATGGATTATGCAATTATGCAGAGAGAAGAACATGAAAACAAAGACAATAAAAACCATTATTAATATCCTTAGAAACATAAGAAGCTATTGTGAAATTGCATTCACAAAATAAGAATAGAATTCTCTAAAAAAAAAAAAAAAACAGAAAGAAAAAAGAGTGAGAGAGAGCTTTTGGAATTTTTTTAAAGATTTTAATTATTTGAGAGAGAGCCTGCGTCCGCGAGCAAGCAGGTGGCGGGCGCGGACAGAGGGACGAGCAGACTTCTCACTGAGTAGGGAGCCCCACTCAGGGCTTGATCCCAGGACCCCGATCCCAGAGATTATGACCTGAGCCAAAGGCAGATGCTTAACCAACTGAGCCACCCAGGAACTCCAGAGCTTTTGGAATTTAAAGACATGATATCAGAGATTTGTTTTCAATCTATAGAAATTTTGGAAGTCGGTGTGGAGAAAATCTTCCAGAGTATAAAGCTCAAAGACAAAAAGAGAAGGCAAATAGGAGAGAAGATATAAGAAAGTTAGAAGCCTGGTCTTAGAGGTCCAATACCTGAACCACAGGAGTTCCAGAAAGAATAAACAGTGAACATAAAAGGGAGGGAATTATTAAAGAAATAATTTGAGAAAATTTCCTAGAACTGGAGAGCATGAGTTTCCAAATTAAAAGTGTTCAACACAAAGAATTAAAATAGACCTTTACTCACATATATCATTGTAAAATTTCAGAGCAATGAAGATAAACAAACAAACAAAAAATCCTCCAAATTTCTAGTGAGGAAAACAAAAGACCCATATTAAAAAAGATCAGGGAATAAAGATGGTTTCTGACTTCCACCACAGGAAGCTAGAAAGCAACAGAACAATGTTTTCAAAATTCCAGAGTGGCTTTCGACTTAGAGATCCATGCTCATAATACCATTACTCAAGTATGGGAGTCAAAGAGAGACATTTTTAGATGTGAAAAAATGTACCTCCAAAGCACCCTTCCTTATAAAGCTACTGAAGGATATGCTTCACCAAAACATGATAGTAAACCAAAAAAAAAAAAAAAAAAAAGGAAGATCTAACTTCCAAAAACTGGAGCTTTATCACAGGAGATAGGCTGAGGGGATCCCTGGGACAAATGACAAAGGGAGGCAAATATGCACCAGGCACAGACCAAGTCCAGATGTTTTTCAGGAAGATAAAATTGATAAAATAGTAAACCTTGAGAAGAGATTTGTAAACTAGCAAAGAATTTGAAGTGGAATCAATCAAAAAGACATTAAGAAAAACAACTAGGCAAATGGGGGGAAAGAAACAATTATTAACTCGGAAACGGAAAATGAATACTGAATACTAAAACACATTATAAATCTACCTATTGGAAACAATTTGGTGCCGGTTCAGGAATACAAAAACAATTGTAACAGATTAAAGGGTTTAGGAAAATTCCCATGTACAAATGAGAATTTAAAATGTAATTAGGGTGGCAATCCCAATCAGTGGGGGAAAAATAGTTTCTCAATAAATCATGTTGGCTAGCCATTTAGGGAAAAAAAAAAAGGTAGATGTCTTTCTTACTCTCTATTCCCAAGTAAATCCTAGATGGATTTAAATAGAAGAAACAAAGTCATAAAAGGTACTAGAAGAAAACATGGGTGAATAGTTTATAAACTTATTGTGAAAAAGAACATTTAAATAAAATACAGAATCTAGGGATGCCTGGGTGGCTTAGTCGGTTAAGTGTCCGACTCTTGGTTTCAGCTCAGGTCAAGATTTCAGGGTTATGAGATCAAGCCCCACGACGGGCTCTGAACTCAACAAGGAGTCTGCTTCTCTCCTTCTCCCTCTCCCTCTGCCCCTCCCCTCTCATTCTCGTGCATGTGTGCTCGCTCTCTCTCTTTCTCTGTCAAATCAATCAATCAGTCAATCAATTTTTTTAAAAAAAATACAAAATCTGGGGCACCTGAGTGGTTCACTTGGTTAAACATCTGCTTTCGGTTCAGGTCATGATCTCAGGGTTCTAGGATCAAGCCGCGTGTAGGGAACCCACTTCTCCCTCTCCCTGTGCTCCTCCCTCTTGCTCTCTCTCTCAAATAAATAAATAAATAGTATTTTTTTTAAAAATACAAAATCTAATACCATAAAGGAAAAGATTAATGACTTTGACTACATAAAAATGTAAATCATTCCTTCAGGGGGAAAAATCATGAAAAAGTCAAAGACAAACAAAAAAAACAGAGCTAATAATCAAAAACTAATGATGTAATGTATGGTGATTAATATAACATAATAAAATAAAATTTAAAAAAAACAGAGATAATAATTGCAACACATATAATGATGAGAGTTATTTTCCTTAACATATAAAGAGTATTAACAAATCCATAAAAAGGACCACCAATCCATTTGAAAAATGAGACTAAGGAATTTACCTGCAGAGAACATAATTGTGCTTTTTAAAGACATGAAAAGTGTTTAATTTTGCTCATAATTAAGAAATGTAAAACAAAAATAAAATGCTATTTTATCCGTAAGATTGGCAAAGATTAAAAACTGCTATAATCCTCAGTGTTGCTAAGAATATGGGGAAACGTTAATTCTCACATACATTTAGTGGGAGTGTAAATCAATACATTGTATTAAAAAGGGAAATTGACTATATATATCAAAACTTGTAGTGTAAATACTATTTGGACCAGCAATTCTACTTCTAGAAATTTATACTAAACATATATTCTTATATGTTTACAAAATCATATGTACGAGATTTGTCATGTTAGATCACTTCGGGGTTGACTCCTGTTATGTAATAGGATTCAAGATAAATTCCACAAGTGGCATAGTGTGGGTTAAAGACTAGACTTTAGGAGCGCCTGGGTGGCTCAGTCAGTCAGGCATCCGACTTGAGTTTGGCTCAGGTCATGATCTCAGGGTCATGAGATCGAGCCCTGTGTTGGGCTCCACGTTCAGAGGCGAGTCTGCTGGAGATTCTGTCCCTCTCCCTCTCCCTCTGCCCCTCCTACTCTCTCACTCCCTCTCTCTCAAATAAATAAATAAATCTTTAAAAAAATCAAGAATAGACCTTAATGAGGAAAGGTCGGCATCAACAAGAGAAGGCCCATGATCCCCATCAACCCATTTGCCCCTGGAGAAATGTGCTAGGACCCTGCAGTCTACTGTATATGCGATGCGGGTTTGTGTTTCATGGGAGGGACTCCAACTCCCTGACAGAATCCCTTCTTTTAGGGCAAACATGAGAACCACCTTATCAAGGAAGCACAAGCTTGGACTCTGTGCCATCTAGAAATGGTGCCAGCCAGTTTAGACACAGGGTGAGGCAAACGAGGCACCTATTTCTGGTGCAAAATTTAAGAAGTCACCCCTACCTCAGTAATCAAGATAATTTATATTTTAATTAAATATTTTATTTTTTTATTTTTTATTTTTAAAGAATTTTATTTATTTGACAGAGAGAGACACAGCGAGAGAGGGAACACAAGCAGGGGGAATGGGAGAGGGCGAAGCAAGCCTCCTGCCCAGCAGGGAGCCCGAGCCGAAGGCAGATGCTTAACGACTGAGCCACCCAGGTGCCCCTTTTAATGAAATATTTTAAAATAAAAATGCACATATAAGCCAATATGACTTGGCACGGCACTTTACTGATTCTGTCTTTACTTAAAATGCTGGTATTTTGTTCATCATGGATTTTTTGCATTAATATTGATTTTTAAAATATTGCATCAAATATTATTTTTTTCTTGATTACTGAGATTTGAGGGCCCTCTTAAATGTTGTATCCAAGCACCGTAGTCTCAGCTTTTTTTGCCACTGTTTGCTGTGTTGTCTGGGAAAGCCAGCCTTCCAACCCCACATCTGGATGAGGGAGCTCCCAGTCCTACTGGCGAGTTCAGGCGCAGCCATGCCCACTGGTAGAAGTAGAGTGGAGGGAGACTCCAAGTTCTAATGGGCTCATTTTCTAAACTACCCAGAGGAAGCACTTGAGGATAATCATTGCACCACAGAGATGTTCACTGGAGCAGTAATCAGAGAACAGGGTTGAAAATAACCCAATGACCGGGTGCCTGGGTGGCTCAGTTGGTTGGGCGACTGCCTTCAGCTCAGGTCATGGTCCTGGAGTCCCGGGATCGAGTCCCGCATCGGGCTCCCTGCTTGGCAGGGAGTCTGCTTCTCCCTCTGACCCTCCCCCCTCTCCTGCTTTCTCTCTCTCATTCTCTCTTTCAAATAAATAAATAAAATCTTTAAAAAAAAAAATAACCCAATGACCATCAATAGAAATGAATTAATTTTTTAAAAGGAATTCTGTGCCTCTGTGAAAAAGATAAGCAAGACATAAAAGGTAAATAAAAGCAAGGTATAGAACAATTCATGTAGTAAAGTGGTTCCCTCTTAATCTGGGATTTTGCTTCCCCAGGTTTCAGTTACTCACGGTAAACCATGGTCTGGAAGAAAATAATCTTCCTCTGACACGTTGTCAGCTCAATAGTAGCCTAATGCTATATCACAATGCCTACATCATTCCCTCATTTCCTCTCATTATTTAGGCATTTTATTATCTCACATTATCACAAGAAGAAAAAGGTGAGTCCAGGACAGTAAGATATTTTGAGAGAGACCACATTCACATCACTTTTTTTTTTTAAAGATTTTATTTATTTATTTGCCAGAGAGAGAGTGAGAGAGCGTGGGAGTACAAGCCGGGGGAGCGTCAGGCAGAGGAAAAAGCAGGCTCCCCAATGAGCAAAGATGGGGGGGGCTCCATCCCAGAACCCTGGAATCAGACCTGAGCTGAAGGCAGACACCCAACTGACTGAGCCACCCAGGTCTCCCCACTTCACTTTTATTACAGTATATTATTATAATTGGATACTTTTATTATTGTTACTCTTTTATTGTGCCTAATTTATAAATTACACTTTATCATAGGTATGCATTTACAGGAAAAAATAGTGTATATATATATTTTTTAAGATTTTATTTATTTATTTGACAGAGAGAGAGAGAGAGCACGAGCAGGGGGAGTGGCAGAGGGAGAGGGAGAAACAGGCTCCCCCCTCATCAGGGAGCCCGATGAGGGGCTGGATCCCAGGACCTTAGGATCAGGCGCTTAACCACTTAACCGACTGAGCCACCCAGGCGCCCAGAAAAAAACAGTACATATAGGGTTCGGTGCTATCCATGGTTTTAGGCATCCACTGGGAGTCATGGAACATATCCCCCATGGATAAGGGGGGACTACTGTATGTCTCTATTTGAATTTGTAACACATGATATATAATATTAATGGTAATAATTATCATTATTGGTAATAGATAATCATTCAGTGCCTTATATGTGCCAGACTCATTTAACCTCCATTAGCACCCTACGAAGCAGATATTATTATTATCCTCATTTTACAGATAAGGAAACTAAGATCCAGAGAAATTAAGTAACCCTTTTAAAGTCACCCAGCTAACAATTGAAAGAGTCAGGATTTGGACACACAGAGAAATATTTGTGTATATTCATGAATAGCTTATGGAAAGACCCAACCCAAACCCTTCACAGTGGTTATTTCCATGTAATAAGATTGAGAATCTAAGGTCTTTTAGATTGTTTGAACTTTCTTTTTGCAGTTAGGATTGCCAAATAAAATACAAGATACCCACTTACATTTTAATTTCAGAGAAAGAGTAAATTGATTTTTAATATAAGTACATCCTGTGCAAGATTTGGGACATGCTTATACAAAAAAAGAAATTATTTGTTATTTCTCTGAAATTGAAATTTCACTGGACGTTCTCTGTTTGGATTTGCTAAATCGGACAACCTACTCTTAGTGAGCCTTCATTTGGCAAGGCCAGAAATTCCCTTGTTCCCGCCACAGTGAAATACCAATGATCCAACAACATGCCTCAATCTGGTAAGACAGGATTTCAACAGGTGGCATAATGCAGATATTGAAGTTATTCAATTCAATTACAACATATTAATTAGGATGATTCAGAAACAACTGCGCCTGGAAATTCTGCCTTCCCTTGATTTTTTTTTTTTTTTTTTTTTTTTTTTTTTTTGACTGAAAAGGTATGAGTCGTCAACTACAAAAAAACTCAGGCGCCCTCCATGATACAGTTTGGCTCTATCTCTAGCCCCTAGAGGAATTCCCCCGGACCAAGCAGAGGCTTTTGTTCAAGTGCCCTGCCAATAAAAAACCAAACATATATTAATGGGAATTGGGGCTCTAGAGACAGCAACTCCACATCTGGGTCCAGTATCGGAATTGGTATAGGGTCTGAACCACACACAGCTTCGGAAGCCTCACAGACAGCTACACACGCCGCCCTTCCGCTGGGCCCATATCACAAACCAGAATAGGAGGTGTGTCTCCTTGACCCAAGGAGACTAGATCCTCTCTGGGATTCCTGAGGGAGGGGAAGGAATTGGCCCCGAGCTCCGGGTCCTGAGGATGCGGATCACCACGCTCCTTTGAATGTCAGTTAGCAGCTGCTTATTGAATGTAAAACAACAAAGGGACATCAAGTACTTCTGCGTCCCAAGCTGTGCGACGGGAATCGCTCCTGTTCAAACAAATGCAAGCTCCATTGTTAAAGAAGAGGAACCCCAGGGATAGGAAAGCCCAGCCCCGCGGAGGTTCGTCCCTCCCCCCGGTGCGGCAGAGGCCAGCCCTGAGCAAGAGCGCCCCCTGCAGGCACCCAGCATCATTGCCCAGGAAGCACGGTCTCATTCAGAACCTCAGCCAGGTGTGTGGATGGCTTTGGCTCACTTCTAAAACCGCGTACTTAACCATTTTTGTTATTGTTAAGGAAGTATTGGTATTTTTCCTTAGTTGCCCAAGCATGGAAGTAAGGATGTAACTAAGTTTAAAATATATATGTATATGTATATATACACATATACATATCATGTATAATTCATATATATATAATTTGTGGATCTTTTAGTAAATAAAGACTTTGATTTCTTTATTCATTTTATTAATATTATTTCCTAATTGTATTATTAAAATGTGTGGAATGGTGGCGCCTGGGTGACTCAGTCGTTAAGCTTCTGCCTTCGTCTCAGATCATGATCCTAGGGTCCTGGGATCAAGCCCCGCATCGGGCTCCCTGTTCCGCAGGAAGCCCCCTTCTCCCTCTGCTGCTCCCCCTGCTTGTGTTCCCTCTCTCCCTGCCTCTCTCTCTGTCAAATAAATAAATAAAATCTTAAAAATAAAATAAAATAAAATGTGTGGAATGATTCAAAAAAATAAAAAATAAAAATAAAACCTCCTTGGGTGGTAGTCATCTTACACGTGGCTTGGGGGGGGCACTGCACTTGGAAAGGAGAATGAGGGGTCTCATCACAGTGGGCTGATTAAAGGCAGTACCATTGACATGACTCTGGACTCTAGAGATAAACCAGATATCCTCTCATGGATTCAAAGCCCTGGGCTGTGATGAATGGTGACCCTTGACTTTGCTGCTTGCTTCAACTGACTGGCAACTCAGAGAAAATTAAACTCCTGGTTCTTCATGTGGATGCCACCAAATCCCTGCTGAGGAATCCTTGTTCTGACAAGATGAGGCAGGCAGGCAAGTGGACACATGAACAGAGTGACCACAGAGAAATGGACATTGCCTGGGCAAAGGCAAGGGTCCCACATACATACCAACCAACATGCTATTTTCAACAACCCTGTGAGGAGGTTGGCCTTCCCCTACCTACTACTGTTACTGTTACCGAGGTAACGCCCTGCCCACTGCTGAAATTTCACTGCTACTCGGCCTATCAAAGCCAGGAGTGTGTTGTCACAACAATTAATGTTTAATTAAGTGAAATCAGCCATTATGGAATTAAGTCTTTAGGAGCTTTCCTAGGAAGTTGTACAGGAATATGACAGTCTTGACATCTTTTCTTTCTTCTTTTTTTTTTTTTAAAGGGAGAAAGAGGTGGGGGGAGGGGCAGAGGGAGAGAGGGAATCCCAAGCAGGCTGCACGCCCAGCTCAGAGCACGACAAGGGGCTCAATCTCACAACCCTGAGATCATGACCTGAGCCGAAACCAAGAGTCAGACACTTAACTGACTGAGCCACCCAGGTGCCCTGACAGTCCTTATTCCTTAGGATCTGCTTTGGAAACATAACTTCACAACTGGTGTGATTTGAGAATGGGTTTATGCTCTAAATATAAAACAACCCTTCCCATATGCCCATCTCCCCAAGCAGCAGGTAAGGAAAAACAAAGGAATTGATTCCTCATTTAACTGCTGAGGATATCCATTAGGTTAGGAACATGCATGAGGAGGCCTACCGTTCTATCATATGCCAGTCACTCTCATGCTAATTGTTCTCTAGCACATTCCACCATGTTGGCAGCACCAAGGAATGAGTAAAAATAATGGGGTCTAGGTAAGAGTCCTAATAAATGGACCAAATCCCCAAATATATCTGGCGTCACCTATGAAATGACCTGATAAATACAAATAAGGTTTTTAAAAAATTTTTATTTATTTATTTGAGTGAGAGAGAGAGAGCACGAGCAGGGGGAGGGGTAGAGGGAGAGGGAGAAGCAGACTCCCCACTGAGCACAGAGCCCAATGTGAGGTTTGATCCCAGGACCCTGAGATCATGACCTGAGCTGAAGCCAGACACCTAACAGCCTGAGCCACCCCCAAATAAGGAGTTTTAAACTTAGCTTTGATGGGTACCTGGGCGGCTTAGTCAGTTAAACATCCCACTCTTGATTTTGGCTCATGTCTTGATCTCAAGGTCGTGAGATCGAGCCCCACATCTGGCCTCCGTGCTAGATCTCCTTGAGATTCTCTGCCTCTCCCTCTGCCCCTCCCCCTGCTCATGTTCACACTTTCTCTCTGGCTCTCTAAAATAAATAAATAAAATCTTTTAAAAAATAATAAACTTAGCTTTGCTAAAGCACAAGTGAAGGATGTGGGCAAAAAGTAAGAAAAGAATTATGAATTGGGAAAAATAACAACTAAACATATGAGTCTGAAATGAAATTTCCCTCTATCTTTTGGGTTTTACACAATGTGGGTGACCAATCTGATCATAGTTTACTGGGTAAAGTGGGACAGGAACTTATGATTTCACAATCCATTAGAAAGATTAAAGTAAAAATGAAAACTCCTTTTAACTAAATGGTGGGTACATTATGAACTTACTATCTTGGAATCAAACCATGAACAGGACAAGGAGGGAGGCCCAGAAAAGACTGACTATGATCATAAACACAAATTCAGCACCCCCAAATCACATGAAGAGGTCTTTGATTGAATTTTCCTTTTCTAGTATAGCTGCTCTGATCCTGTTTCCTTTCATTACGGCTCCCGTTGCTCAAAGACCGGCCCTTGATGTATGTGGGATTATTCCCTCTACTGGGAAGCAGCACAACCTCTAGCATGAGCTGACTCCTCATCCATCAATTGTGGACAGATTGAACACATAAGAATCTCCCAAGCCAGGATGGGACGTATAAAGAGAACAGTCACATACTCTAATTAATAACATTCAATTATTTCAGTGTTTGCAGATAGAAGACCATATGGGAGTAACTCAACTACAGAAGGATTCAACTATTGTAGCCACTGGCAAAAATCAGTAATGAATGGAAACAAAAACCAACAGTAAGTAATTGGTGTGTGTAGATCCGAGATCAGAGCGTGATTTTTTTTTAAAGTATACTGATACCCTTTTAACCATAAAAAATTAACACATTCATCCCTTCCAGTCTATAATGAGTTTGTTTAACTGGCTCAACTTGGGAACCTGGGAATTGTGTTCCTGCAGGTTCTGGCAGTGGGTGCCATACTGGACTACTCCACTGACAGTGGGAAAAGATAAGACCATCTTACCATCCAGGCAAAAGACAAAACCAAGGGGCGCCTGGGTGGCTCAGTTGGTTAAGCGACTGCCTTCAGCTCAGGTCATGATCCTGGAGTCCCGGGATCGAGTCCCGCATCGGGCTCCCTGCTCAGCGGGGAGTCTGCTTCTCCCTCTGACCCTCCCCCCTCTCATGCTCTCTCTCTCTATCTCATTCTCTCTCTCAAATAAATAAATAAAATCTTTAAAAAAAAAAAAAAAGACAAAACCGAAATCAAGAGTTGGATGCTTGGGGCACCTGGGTGGCTCAGTCGGTTAAGCATCTGCCTTCGGTTCAATGATCTCAGGGTCCTGGGATTGAGCCCTGCATTGGGCTCCCTGATCACTGGAGAGCCTGTTTCTCCCTCTCCCTCTGCCTGCCTCTCTGCCTACTTGTGCTCTCTCTCTCTCTCTGTCAAATAAGGAAATAAAATCCTAAAAAAAAAAAAAAGAGTCAGATGCTTAACTGACTGAGCCAACCAGCTGCCCCTGATCCATGTCTTTAATACCTTTTTTCTCTATATTTTTCAGGTGCATAATTTTCCTCCGTACAATCTATTGTGAAAAATTTAAAAACTATAGAAAAGTTCCCAAAACTTCATGATAAACACACTATCTACCTACCACCTAAATCCTACACTTAACATTTTATTGTACTTACTTTATCACCAATCTGTCCATCTATCCATTCCTCAGAGTTCACATTATTACGCTGATAAAAATTAATTATAGCTGAGCCATATGGTAAATTACCGTGACTTTTCCTGAGCAACTTTTTGTTTTCCATGGAGTTAATAATTGTCTTGTTTTTTCATTTTCACAGTTTTCTCTGAACATATCAGAATGTTCAACTCCCAAGTCTCCACCAGTTGGCTAAATCTTTCATTATACTGAGACACATCCAGTTGCCTATAAATTTTATCTTGTCGAGATCTCTCCTGGAGTTTTCTGACCTACACCAAAATGGGCTGATTGCCTTGTTAGCTTACAGCCAGCAGTGGATTTCTTGTGAAGCTAATGAAGCCTCAGCTTCAGGAGCCCACCACACAATCATGAATTTGGTAAAATTTGCAAAGAAAGATATTTTAACTGTGATTGGTTAAATTCACTGTCTCTTTCCTATCCAATTTCCCTCTGTCATACTTTTTCTCACACTGCAGTTTGGGGAACGAAGGGAAAGTAAATTGGAGATCCATTCAGTTTAGATTTAGTTGGACTTATTTATATAGCTTGCAGTCTCATCTGTATAAAGTTAGCTTATGGTCAACCGTCCCAGTAGGAATTGCTTCAGGAATATCTCTACCTCCCGCTGTACTAACTCACCTAGGGTTATTACATGAAGGTGCTGGGTCAGAGGTTATAACAAGATGTGCTATGGTGCCTGGCACAGAAGTAGGTGAGCAGGGGCAGAGAAACAAGGTCTGAATGTAAGGAGCCAGAAGGTAGACTGTGGGAAACTTTTTCCATTAATCAGATATAGGAAATTGCAAGAGATGGATTCGGTTCTCAGCAATTCAGTTTTCTCCTATCAGGAATGTACTGGATAATGCAACACATACAATTATAAATGCACTATACAGCTTTTCTTTTTGTGGTGAGAAACACATACACAAAATTTATCAGAATTCTGCTTAAGCCTGGAGCAGAGCAATACTATGTGCATATAAAGTTGTTTATTTTATACATCTCTACTGGCAATAATAAAAACAAATTGTGATTAACCATGCTCAAGAAAAGATTGAATTATCTCCCTATTCTCTCTAGAGAAAAATATCACAAAATCATTTTCATATAACTATATTGGGAAGATAGAGGAATAGGAGGGGTTGCGTGTATGTGGTGGGGGTAGGGGCTGAAAGAGTGAAATTCTCATCTTTCGTTACAGAAAGTGCGTAAATGATACCTAAAATGGGGGCGCCTGGGTGGCTCAGTCATTAAGTGTCTGCCTTCGGCTCAGGTCATGATCCCAGGGTTCTGAGATCAAGCCCCATATCGGGCTCCCTGCTCGGCAGGAGGCTTGCTTCTCTCTCTCCCACTCCCCCTGTTTGTGTTCCCTCTCTCACTGTGTCTCTCACTGTTAAATAAGTAAATAAATAATCTTTAAAAAAAAAAAAAGATACCTAAAATGGAAAAAAAAAATGAAGAAGCAGTACAGGGAAGCTATTTTGAGATATGGAAGCAGCTAAAATAATTCAAAGTGATTGCCTCTGGGAAGGCAGAAATGGGAGGAAGGAGACTAGGGACTGCTTTGGTTTTTTTCTTCTTCCTTTCTTTTTTATTTTTTTCTTACCAAACTTTGTAGAACCTATAACTCTTGAATTTGCACATGAGTAATTTTGATAAAAATTAAAAAACACTCATATCCTGTAATCAAGGGAGTCCAGCTTTGAGAATTTATCTATCCTGCAGATAGACTTACACATCTGCATAATGACATTTTTACGAAGATATTGATTGCAGCATGGTCTATAAGAAATGATTTAAATATCATCCACAAGACCTGTACCTCTGAAACAAATAATACATTATATGTTTAAAAAAAGAAGAAGAAGAAGAAGATAGTAAGAAGGGAAAAATGAAGGGGGGGAAATCAGAGTGGGAGATGGAACCATGAGAGACTATGGACTCTGAGAAACAAGCTGAGGGTTCTAGAGGGGAGGCGGGGTGGGGGTTGGGTTAGCCTGGTGGTGGGTATTAAAGAGGGCACGTAATGAATGGAGCACTGGGTGTTATACGCAAACAATGAATCATGGAACACTACAGCAAAAACTAATGATGTAATGTATGGGGATTAACATAACATAATAAAAAAAAGATGATTTAAATATCATCAATAAGGGATCATTAAATAAATAAAACATAGCCATTGGAATACTAGATAGCCCATTTTTAAAAAGAAGCGACTCGATATACATGTGGAGGAATCTCTTAAATGAAAAAGAAAAGTGCAGAAAGTGTGCGTGTATGCTACCTTTGGTATAGGAACAAGAGAATACTTGTATAGAAACTCTAGAAGGACCCTCCCAAAAAAATGGAAATAGTAGTTGTCTCCAGGAGAGAGAACTTGATGGCTAATGGAAGGGGTAGGAGAGTGACTTACTTTTCATTAGTATACCCTTTCATACTTTTAAAATTGCAGGCCATGTGATAATATTACCTATTAAAAATAAATTTTTAATTGGAAAATTTTTCATACAAAATGCAAATACCATACAGCTAATTAAAGGAGCCCAACAACAAAGTAAATGTGTATTTGCTAATTAGTAACTGTATCACTGAGGATTCTCCAGAGAAACAGAACCAATTTATATATACACAGAGAGATTTATTATAAGGAATTGGTTCTCACAATCAAGAGGGCTGGCAAGTCTGGAAAATGTGGGGCAGGCCAGCAGGCTGGAAACTCAGATAGGATCGCTGTTACAGTTTGAAGCAAGTTCCTTTTTCTCCAGGAAACCTCAGTTTTTGTTCTTAAAGCCTTCAATTCACTGGATTGGGCCCACCCACATTATCAAGGGTAATCTTTACTTAAAGTCAACTGATTGTAAATGTTCATCACATCTGCAAAATACCTTCACAGCAATATCTGTATTAGTGTTTGACCAAACAACTGGGCACCGTAGCTCAAACAAGTTAACACTTAAAATTAACCATCACAGTAACTATCCATGAAGATCTAGTTTCAAAACGTAGAAACTGCTATGCAGGTTTTTTTAAGTAAGTAGGTATTTGATATAAGAAAGTAGATGCTCACAAGGGTAGAGGTGCAATTTTAGGATGAGCATCTGGGAGAGTGATCCTGGAACTGCTAAATTTCCTGCCATAATAATCGCCTCTTAATATTCTAGAAACTGTGATCTATAGATGCTGTAGATAACTAAACATCTCCATGACCGTGCTTGATATCTGTAATAGCCATGGAAACAGAAAGACAGCCTCCAACCCACTTCCAACTTCTAAATCTCACCAGAGCACATGTAACTGATTTGTCTTAGAGCCCTAGTTGCAAAGGAAGGTGGGAAATGTAGTGTTTAGCTTACCACACTTTGTAGCACATGAAAGCACGCCCCAGACGAAACTGGCTGGTAAGCCAATCCACAGCATTTGCTGCAGCAACTAAACTTGTGAATGATGGTTTCTGAGAGGCCAGTAGAATAGTACCCGTCCTGGCAGCCTTAAGCCTTTGTCCTCTTTGGGTTGGGTGTCATTGGTTTACTAATGCCTTTGCAAAGCCAGGTGGATAGCAGATCCTTTCTTTCACTCACATAATGACCAAGTACAACCATTCACACACTTTAAAGAGTATATTGCACCTGTCAAGAAAAAAAATATTCATGATACTTGTTTAAAGATGATAAAGAAGACTTTATTCAAAGAGGCTACTACACAATGGGGTTTTGTGGTCCAGGAGAAAGATCAGGCTCAGAATACAACAAGGACAGGGCGCCTGGGTGGCTCAGTTGGTTAAGCAACTGCCTTCGGCTCAGGTCATGATCCTGGAGTCCCGGGATCGAGTCCCGCATTGGGCTCCCTGCTCAGCGGGGAATCTGCTTCTCCCTCTGACCCTCCCCCCTCTCATGCTCTCTCTATCTCATTCTCTCTCTCAAATAAATAAATAAAATCTTTAAAAAAAAAAAAAGAATACAACAAGGACAAATAGAGATTTATAGCCAAGGAGCAGGATGGGCTCACGGGGTGGACAATCGTTAAGAGGAAATATCAAAGCTAACAGGATTCTTGCTGGACCAACTCAACCAGATTCTTGCTGAAGGCAGGCTAGTGTTATAAAATATCAAGGATGAGGGATGAGGATTTTGATTAAATATCAAGGCGATCAGACCGAATGTGGGTGATTCTTGCCAAACTGACTCAGCAGAATTCTTGCTAAACTAGAATAAGTGGGCCAAGGACAGATCCCAAGGCCTAGTCAAAAACAGGACTCAGAGGAGCCTCTAGGAAACTAGAGGTAGGTCAAGGACAAAGTCTTTGTCACACCCCTCCACACCCAATGGACAGAAATAATTGGGGAGAGATGGAATGTGCTAGCTGGACAATTCTGCCTCACAGTATGCCATGTGATAATCTTTCCCACATCTGGAAAAAAGATGGTCTTGATTAGCTGCCTTTAGAGAGCAGAAAACCACAAGACTTTACATCCGTGACAATAGATATAGAAAAGATGAGGGCACCTGGGTGGCTCAGTCAGTTAAGCATCTGCCTTTGGCTCAGGTCATGACCCCAGAGTCCTGGGATCAGGCTCCCTGCTCAGCAGGGAGTCTGCTTCTCTCTCTGCCTCTGCCCCTCCTCCCTGCTCATGCTCTCTCTCTCTCAAATAAATAAAATCTTTTAAAAAAGAAATATTCTTCAAAATCTTAATTTGTTTATTCATAAAATATATTTTTTACTTTTTTATTGCCTGAGGACTCTACATACCAGCTGCTTTATAACATTTTTTAAAAAAGATGTATTTATTTATTTGAGAGAGAGAATGAGAGACAGAGAGCATGAGAGGGAGGAGGGTCAGAGGGAGAAGCAGACTCCCTGCCGAGCAGGGAGCCCGATGCGGGACTCGATCCCAGGACTCCAGGATCATGACCCGAGCCGAAGGCAGTCGCTTAACCAACTGAGCCACCCAGGCGCCCCTAACATTTTTTTTGAGAGACTAGAGGAAACCCACTCAACACCACAAATAAGAAAAAGAAGTTACAGCTGGCTATCATCACTGTCAATTATCTCAGTATCAAAGAGGGAGCTTGGATAACCTTGTTCCCAAGAGTGTGTGTGCCCCTCCTAAGATAGGAAGATCTCAGTTCAATGTTTTAAAATAATTCAAGGACAAAATTCTCAATCTTTTACCCATGGCCTTTAAGAAGGGCCAACTAGTTATTTTAGGACCTGTCAAGGAAAAAAGAGACTGGATTTTCTCCTACTATTCATGAGTTTGGTTATTTTAATTATGAAAAGTCTAATAAATTAATTTCCCTACAAATGGGTACATGAGGGGAGCAACATGGCATGGAAAGAATATGAGAGCCTCAAAGTTGGAGAGACCTGAGTTCAAATTTCAGCTCTGCTACTAATCTATGTGACTGAATCGATTAGCTATTTTTGCATATAAAACCACTTCAAAACTCAGTGGCTTTAGACAATAATCATTTAATGCACAACTCTACAGGTCAGGAATGTGGGCTAGTTTTCCTGGTCTCCCTGGACTCCCTCACATGCTTGCGGCTACCCACAAGTCAGCAAGGTGACTCTGCTTCCAGGAGTTGGCTAGCCGCTAACCTGTGTACCTCTGTACTCCTCCATGTGGTCTCTCAACCTCCAGCTGGCCAGCCCAACCTTGTTGCCATGGGGAAACCAGAGGTCCAAGAAAGAGGGTGGGAATGTGTAAGACCACATCGAGGGATCTAAGCTTGCAACTGGCATGCTGTCATTTTCATTGCATTCTATTTACTAAAGCAAGTCACAAGGCCAGCCCAGTTTCAAAGGATGGGAAAATAGACTCAAAGATCGGTAGAGTCACATTGTAGTGGAAGTGGTATGGGGGCGCGCATTAATTAGGACCATAAAACTGCAGTCAAGGGCGCCTGGGCGGTTCAGTTGGTTAAGCGTCTGCCTTCGGCTCAGGTCATGATCCCGGAGTACTGGGATTGAGTCTAACATCGGGCTCCCTGCTCAGCTTCTCCCTCTGCCCTTCACCCTGCTTGTGCTCTCTCTCACTCGCTCTGTCTCTCAAATAAATAAATAAAATCTTTAAAAAAAAAACAACTGCAACCAATCTACCAGAGTGACTTTGAATAAGTTACCTTATCTATATGAGCCTCAGTTTCATCATGTCTTAAGTGAAAATAACACATCTGAAGGGTTTTAGCAAATAGGAATAATATACCTGTTACAATTACTAGTAAGCACAGCATTTATTTATCTGAAAACTTTTTAAAATATATTTTTTGGGGGGATGGGCAGAGAGAGAGGGCAAGAGAGAATCCCAGGCAGGTCCCACACCCAATGCAGAGGCCCCACACAGTTCTTGACCCCACAACCCTGAGATCATGACCTGAGCTGAAATCAAGAGTTGGACGCCCAACTGAGCCCCCCAGCCACCCCTATCTGAAAACTTGCTGCCATAAAGTCATAGCTTTCATATTGTTCTTGATTCATTTCAAGTCTCAGTTCATTTCAAGTTTCAGACTCAGGGCCTTTGCACTTGCCACATCCTTTGTCTAGAATGCTCATGTCCCAGATCCTCACGTGACTAACTCTTTTCACTCAGGGCTCAACTCAATTCTTCCCCCCCACCCACCCACTCACATATGCTTCCCTGACCTGGCTATACTTAAAAAGAGTTGGCCAATCTATATGAACAGGGAATTTCATTATTATTTTAATTACACAAAACACTGAAGAGAGCCAATGAGTTATCAGTAAGGCTAATACATTATGATGCATTCATATCCTGGAATACTATGTAGCTATGAAAAATAATGAAGCATTATGGGGTTAAAAAAATCAATGTGGGGGGGCGCCTGGGTGGCTCAGTCAGTTGAGCATCTGACTCTTGATTTTGGCTCAGGTCATGATCTCAGGATAGAGAGATTGAGCCCCACATCAGGCTCCGTAGTCAGCACAGGGTCTGCTCTCCTTCTCCCTCTCCCTTCTCCCTCCCCAGCTTGCACGTTTTCTCTCTATATATTAAACAAACAAACAAACAAACAAATCTTTTAAAAAGATCAATGTGGATTTGTGGTTTACTCACTCATCTGGTAAATATTTATTGAGCATCTAGTATGTCCCAAACACTCTTCTAGGAATATGGACACATGCATAAAAACAGGGTCCCTGCCTTCATTCAACTCACATTTTAGCTTTTCTGAAAATACGACAAATTTTATCACCTAAATAACCACCACTCCCAACACAAATACCTAGAAATGTTGGATAAAAATATAATAAATAAGATTGTAAATGCATATTTTAAAGATTGGTACCATTCTGATTCTGTTGCCTTTGTGTTTTCTCTTTCTGGAAGTTGGTAGGATTCTCTCTTTGTTCCTGATGTTCTAAAAGGTCCTGATGATTTGCCATGATGTTGCTATATTTATTTATTTATTAAAAATATCTTGTTTTGGGGCACCTGGGTGGCTCAGTCATTAGACGTCTGCCTTTGGCTCAGGTCATAATCCCAGCGTCCTGGGATCAAGCCCCACATTGGGCTCCCTGCTCAGCGGGGAGCCTGCTTCTCTCTCTCCCACTCCCCCTGTTTGTGTTCCCTCTCTCACTGTGTCTCTCTCTGTCAAATAAATAAATAAAATCTTTTAAAAAAAATATCTTGTTTTCAAGTAATTTCTACACCTAACGTGGAGCTTGAAGCTACAACCCCAAGAATCGCATGTTCTTCAAACTGAGCCAGCCAGGCACCACAACGTCGCTATATTTAAAGCAATTGTTCTAGGTACTGGATGGGCTTCCTCAGTCTAGAATCTCATATATTTAAGTTCTTGCACGTTTCTTGAAAATCTTCCTTGATAATTTATACTCATCCATTTTTGTTGTTCTTTCTAGAACTCCTGTTATTCAGAGTTTTTACTCTGAATATTTTAAAGATTGGTGCATTCTGATTCTGTTGCCTTTGTGTTTTCTCTTTCTGGAAGTTTGTAGGATTCTCTCTTTGTTCCTGATGTTCTGAAAGTCCAGAACTATGAGAAAATAAATTTCCGTTAGTTAAGCCACCCAGTTGGTGGTATTTTGTTATGGCAGCTCAAGCAGTCTAATATAGGGTTCCACTACTCTGATAGATTTTCTTTCTTTTGGGCTGGTCAGTCTCTCTGCAGAAGACTCTCTCAAACTCCTGCCTGGTAGTTACAAGCCAGCCATTGATGTTCTCAGAGCCAAGTGGAGGGAAATGCACTGAAGTGAACCTGTTCAGTGGATAGACTTTGAATGAATGCTCTAGTATTTAGTACAGTGTTCCTGTCCTTAGCTGTGCCTGGTGTCTCACATTCCAAAGACTTCAGGTGCAGCCTCTCTAGAGGAAGAGCCTCCAGTCTTCTTCCAGGGTGGAAGATGGGGTGATCTAACTTCTTGCTATACAGACTTACAATGTTCTTGCTTTTATCATCAACTTCACCCACTCTCAGGGTAACATGATGCTTCAAATTTCTAAGTCTTTCAGAGTTCCACATATGAATTCACTTGATTCTGGATTTTCTGTTAACTTAGGTTTCAGTATTCTCTAACTGCTAAGTCAGTTATTTGTTTTTTATTTTATTTTATTATGTTAATCACCATACATTACATCATTAGTTTTTGATGTAGTGTTCCATGATTCATTGTTTGCATATAACACCAGTGCTTCATTCAGTATGTGCCCTCCTTAATACCCATCACCGGGCTAGCCCATCCTCCCACCCCCCTCCCCTCTAGAACCCTCAGTTTGTTTCTCAGAGTCCATAGTCTCTCATGGTTCATCTCCCCCTCTGATTTCCCCCCCTTCATTTTTCCCTTCCTACTATCTTCTTTTTTTTTTTTTTTAACATATAATGTATTATTTGTTTCAGAGGTACAGGTCTGTGATTCATCAGTCTTACACAATTGCTAAGTCAGTTATTTCTCATCTATTTGCTCCCCACCTTCCAAAATTTTGATGTTGTCAGTCCTTAGTCTCTTCCCCACCCCCCACCCTTCACTGTCATGAGGTATTCAATATGTCCTGTTTAACTGCATGTTTTAAATGCCCACATGGGAACATAAGAAAAGACCTTGGATCCAAGAAACACAAATTGAAACTGTGATCCCTATATAAAGCCAGGGCTTTCAAAGGAAAGTAACATCAGTGAAAAGATAGACTAGAAAAACATGCACTGACCTGCAGAGGGAAATGACAAGGAAGATTTTAACCTTGACTCTGAGTAGGAAAAAATATTCTTTAAAATTTTACAAACAGGGACACTGCCACACAATTGAATTTATATTATTAGGGAACCCCAAGCCAAGAAACTGACATAAAAATTGGTCCTACGTATATGATACTCCCAGAGTGCCTGGTCCTGAGTTTATGATGCTGCTAGAATGCCTGGCTTTGCAGAGGCAAATGGAAAACCACTTTGAAGGTACATGCTCTCAACAGAGGCCTCTCAAGTTTCTCACAGCTAATGTTAAATGAATATGATCTCAAAATTCATAATTACAAAGTGGACAGGAAACAATCATTTAAATGATTAACATGCACACACACAAAGTAAGATTAGATTCCCAAGATCTTCATAAGTATACCAATCTAATGAACACTACTGAATATGCATATTTAAAAGTATTAAAGATATAAAAAATTTAGAACCATACATAAGTAACAAGACATTATGAAAGAAGAACAGGGGGTGCCTGGGTGGCTCAGTCATTAAGCATATGCCTGCAGCTCAGGTCATGATCCCAGGGTCCTGGGATCGAGCCGCACATTGGGCTCCCTGCTCTGCAGGAAGCCTGCTTCTCTCTCTCCCATTCCCCCTTCTTGTGTCCCCTCTCTCGCTGTGTCTCTCTCTGTCAAATACATAAATAAAATCTTTTTTAAAAATGAAAGAACAGGAATAAATGAATTAAATATAATTTCTAGGAATGACAAAGGAAATCACTGAAAATAAAAACTTAGTAGATTGTTCAATATCAAATTAGACACAGCTGAAGAGAGAGTTTGCACACTAGAAGATATATCCAGAATGCAGCACAGACAGTTAAAGTATGGAGGAATGAAAAAGATTAATAGAGAAAAGAAAAGGAAGTCAAACAGAAATTCCAGAAGGAGAGAATAGAATGGTAATATTTGAAGAAATATTTGAAGGTAATACTTGAAGAAATATGGTTTTAAAGAATTTGTTGACCATATACTCCAATCTGCAAAGGGAATGTCATTTTATACTGAAGAATGTATATTGTATAGACCATGTTCTCTGCCTACAATATGATACAATGAGAAAGCAGTAACAAACGATAAAAATATCACACACATTTGAAAAACTTAAGCTATACTATATGGGTCAAAGAAGAAATCATAATAAAATTAGAAAATATTTAGCAATGAATGATAATGAAATCACTACATACCAAAATTTGTGGAATGCAGTCAAAGCAGTAGATAATGGAAATGTATTGCCTTAACAAATCTATGATTCTAAAGTTGGTCCCCAGGCCAGCAGGATGACACAGGAACTTGATAGAAATGCCATTTTCTATCTCCACCTAAAACCTATTGAATTAGAAATTTTGAAGGTGGGATCTAGAAATCTGTATTTTATCAAGAGCTCCAAGGTGATTTTATTTATTTATTTGACAGAGAGGGAACACAAGCAGAGGGAGCCAGCGAGGGAGAAGCAGGCTCCCCACTGAGCGGGGAGCCCACTGTGGGGCTTGATCCCAGGATGCTGGGATTATGACTACAGCTGAAGGCAGACGCTTAACGACTGAGCCACCCAGGTGCCCCAAGACCTCCAGGTGATTCTGATGCATGCTTCAGTTTGAGACCACTGCCTTAAATGTATATATTGAAAAAAAGAGAAATATTAATAGCAAACATCCAATTCAAGAATTTAGAAAAAACACTAAACTCAATCTAAAAGTAGTAGAAAAAGGGAAATAATGTTAACAGCAGAAATTTTCTTTATAATGTATTTTAATGGCTTTAATTCTATGTTAGGACTCTTAAAGAGGCATTATCTGTGCTTCCAGGTTGTAACAATCCCAGTTTTCCTCCAGCTTGACTCTGACTAGGTAGAGTAACAGTGCAAGGAAATTGGACAAAAAAGAAAGTAACACATAGGAAAACATTTCAAGATATCTCATTCTAGATACCTATGCAGATATATGCATGCTCTTTTTTCTAGGCAGAATCATAAGAAAGTATTAAAAATTATTTTCTCTGGGGAGGAGGAACTGGGGGTAAGTGGAGTACTTTTCATTTTTCCTTTTAAATATTCCTACATGGGCACCTGGCTGCCCAGTCGGTGGAGCATGTGATTCTTAATCTCTGGGTTGTGAGTTCAAGCCCCATGTTGGGCATAGAGCTTACTTTAAAAATAAATAGAGAAATAAAATATTCCCAACGGGGTACCTAGGTGGCTCAATCAGTTAAGCATCGCCTTGTCTCAGGTCATGATCTCTGGGTCCTGGGATGGAGCCCCAAGTCCAGCTCCCTGCTTAGCACAGAGCCTGCTTCTCCTTCTGCACACCCCCTGCTCATGTGCTCTCTCTCAAATAAATAAATAAAATCTTTAAAAAATATATTCCTATTAAGTTTGAATTTCTTTTTTTTTTTTAAGATTTTATTTATTTATTTGACAGAGACACAGCGAGAGAGGGAACACAAGCTGAGGGAGTGGGAGAGGGAGAAGCAGGCTTCCCGCGGAGCAGGGAGCCTGATGTGGGGCTTGATCCCAGGACTCTGGGATCATGACCTGAGCCGGGGGCAGACGCATAACCGACTGAGCCACTCAGGCGCCCCTTAAGTTTGAATTTCTAATCTTACTTTTATTTTCAAAAGTGATAGCAAGACTTATTTGAACTGTGAGATTATGGGTAATTTTTATTTCCTAATAAAAAAAGCAAAAACAAAACACTTGGTTAATATTATTGTTAAAACAATAACAACAAAAATATTTCCCTGGATTGGGTCAGTTTTTTTTGTTTGTTTGTTTGTTTGTTTTGCCTAATTCACAATTTTCTCAGAATAAATTAGCATGTTTGATAAAATGTGTAAGCAATTTTCTGATAAACTCTAAAGGAACTGAAGATTTGTTCTAAGAAACCCACTCACCCAGCTGTCAGTCAAGACCCTAATTAACTCTAACCAAACGTAATTTTCTTTTGTACCTAATCTATTTTTATAAAATGTCCCTATCAAGAGTAAATCTTTTTAGACTTGGCTTGGTAGGCTACTTCTCCTTTGCAGCAACATTTATAATAAATTTTGATAAAAGGCCATAACTAAATTACCTGGAAATGTTTTCTTTAACAGAATTTAAGTATGTTTTAAACCCTTAAAAATATCTGGGTAATGTCCACCTCAGTTACGGTCTAAAAGACGAAGGCATGATGAACGACAGGGCCATAGAACTATAGGAATAGAATGTAATTCTTTCATTCTTTCCACGAGTATCTTACTGTCTACCTATGCCAGGCTTTGAAAAGTACTTTAGTGTCTACCACGCGCCGGGCACCATTCTAGGATCTATGGCTACAAACAGGAACAAATGGAGTTGAGGGGAATAAAACTACAGTTCCCACAATGTCTTGCTCTTCTGCTTCTTCCCAGGTGAGCGCTTCTTTTCGCTAGTTTCTTCCCAGGATTCTAGTTGTACAGGAAAGCCCCGCCCGCTTATCTGCCATTTGCCCATGCTGTGGTTAGAAGATGGACTACAACTCCCATAATGCCTTCGCCCCCCGCCCCCATAAGGGCTCCACCTGCTTTCCGGCCGTGGGGCGGAGGACTACAGTTCCCAGGCTACTCTGCTTCCTCTTTTGGGTGTTATTGCCCGTTTCCCGGTGCCGGACGCGGTAGAAGCTAGCGAGAGTGCCAGGTCCTGGGTTCTCTGTGTCCTTCTCCGGGGCAGGGACGAGGCAGTGACCTGACTCTTGGGCGCCGAGCCCGGGAGGGAGCGCAGGAGGCCGCTTTCCCTCCTGTCCGGCTTACCTCACCCTACTCTCCTTCTTCCCCACCCGCGGCCGCCTGGACGACTCCGGACTGACTGCCTGGGACACGGGTGGCAGTCTCGGCAGTTGGGGCTGTGGCGAGGCCGCGGCCCTCGGGGCGGCGGTAGCGGCGTCAGCGCTGGGGAGAAGGAGAGAAGATGGCGTCGGAGCTGGAGCCCGAGGTGCAGGCCATCGACCGGAGTTTGCTGGAATGTTCGGCTGAGGAGACCGCGGGGGTGAGTGCCGGGACCCGGGCGGGGACGTTCGGCCCTCGCAGGCCGCTCCCCGGGGGAGGAACTGACTCCTGGAAATCTTGGAGCAGCCCGGCCCAGACTTGGGGCAGCGACCTCGCCGGGCTCTCAGGCCTCGCCTTGTATGTGGGTAACGGGCCGGGGAGGCCACCGAGCCTGCTCCTCTCCTTCCTGTCTTCTAATAGCCGGCCGAGCCGTTCTGTGCGCCAGCCACCTTTGCCTTCCCTTTCTGCCTAGGAGAACCGACAGCTCTTCCATTATTCCTCTTTTCCCCCCACACTCACATTAGGTCCCCAGCCCTTTTTGCCAGCCCCTTGAAGAGGGGAAAGGAAGACACTTCCTGGTTTGGGGGTATAATCGCCCTACATTTTTTGCCTAATTCCTTTTCCGCAGATTAGGGGAACATTCCCTCCTCCACCGAAACATGCTACCCGAACCGGGTTCCTACTTTGTTCTGGGACTGCCCTAGGCACCAGAGGATGCAAACGACACTGTTTTCCCTTTATCCCCCGTTCAGTTCATTTTTGCACCGGTTTGGTCAGTCGACAGCGTTGATGAATGTGCGGAAAGTGGTGTCTGGGCATGTTTACTGAATGTGAGAAAGCAGTAGTGGAGGCTGGGAGATTAAAAAAATAATTTATCTAGGAGTTGGGGATAATTGGGTGGAAAAGAATTGTTACATAACTTTGAGAGAGCAGCTTTCAACAAATAGAAACCAATAAAGTGAGGTTTGGTCACAGCATAGTGGAAGCAGTTAAACCCCAAACTTAAACCATTCAAACCCAGTATTGTAATGAAAGTATATTATGAATATGCTCGTGTAAGTAGCAGAGTTATAAAATGATTTCTTTAATAAACTTGATGGCATCTTTGCTCAAGAAGGACCGGGAACACCAACAGAGCAAATTGTCCAGAATGATTATGAATGGACCAAAACAACCTAGGCCTCACCTCTAAGGTCTCCAATTTAAAAAGCTTAGTTTATGGGGAGGGAGTGGTCTTTGAACACTTGTCAACAATCTTAATGTTATGAACAAAATTTTAGTGGGGCCCTTTGGGTTTGTTGGTCAGTGAGGAGTTCTTTGTGTGAATTGATGAGGACCCTAAAGTCAGAGTGGAAGCAATGGACAGGAGTAGAGATGGAAAGTTTCCTACGTTGTTGAATGATGACTCTTGGATTTTTTTTTTTTTAAACCAACTTGTTTAGTGTAGATCTGTTTTCATTTACTTTCTACTTAATATCGCAACAACCTGGGAATTTTCATCCCGCATCTGCCTTTCATTTATCAAAGAGATTTGAAAAAAGAAAAAGTGTTACAAGTAAACAGTAAAATGGTCAGAATGACAGCTATTCCCAATCTGTCACTCTGTCGATATCCATATTGATATTTTAATCTGTTGTCTGCCTCAAAGTGTTGTTGTTCTTACTCCCACCAAATTCTGTGCATGTTGGCCCAGGCTGTGTGCTTTATTTTTCCAATGCTGAAAGTGCAAGCTATTAAGTGATTGGAGTTTCTCCAACTTGTTGAAGTTCCTGTGGAAACCAGTTATAAACGGTGTTAGAGACCAGTGCAATACTTGTGCAGTGAAATTCTCAGGCAGATGCAGTGGGAGAAGTTAAGGGAAAAGCAAAAAAAATTTATTAATTTGGACTTAATTTGAGTTGGTGAAGATCACAACCTGAGCTACATTTTACTTTTGTTCTGTTTACTTTTAAATGGCTTTCTGAACAATAAGATGAAAAAATATTTAGTCTAAAGACCAACAAAAGTCCTTAAAGAAGATGCAGACTAATATTAAAATACAAGGTTCTGGGACACCTGGGTAGCTGGGTCATTAAGCATCAGCCTTTGGCTCAGGTCATGATCCCAGGGTCCTGGGATCAAGCCCTACACTGGGCTCCCTGCTCCGCGGGAAGCGTGCTTCTCCCTCCCCACTCCCCCTGCTTGTGTTCCCTATCTCGCTGTGTCTCTGTCAAACAAATAAATAAATAAAATCTTTAAAAAAATAAATAAAATACAAGGTTCTTCCAGCTATATAACCTGGCCTTACTTTGTGAGGGGTTTATTGTTTGTATTTAGTTAAAACCACGTAACACTTAAAACTGTTCTTTCAGCTTAGGCTACAGCACATCTCTTTATCACAAATTAAAATGAATTAATAAAGTTTTGTTAGGTTAAAAGTAAATTTTAGAGTAAACAAAGCAGTTATTGCAGCCTTTAGACGTTTGTTACTGGTAATTTGTGGGATCACATCCATTTAAAATTACTTAATAAGGTTAATGTCACTTTTCTCACACTTGGTTTACACACTGCTTTTTAAATTTCTATTATGAAGAGGAAGGACTTTTTGTGATCTTATGTATCCTAACAAGCATGCCTCACAAATAAAGCATTTGAGCACTCTCTTTGATAATTGTAAGCTTATCAGTTATCTTAAAGAGGCCCTCTCTTCTCAGTTTTCTCCTTTTCTTGGTGGAATTGATTGCACAGCAGTATGACTTTCCCAGCACTTTTCTAGTCTATCTACATTTTTTGCTCCACAGATTTTATTATAATGTGTTCCAGTGAATGATTGTGATTTAAGAAGTACATATATTGTTTTTATTTATCACAAATTAAAAAATTTGTGAGGACATGCATTTTAATTTCTCTTGGGCATTCATTATAGAAGTTTTATGTCTGTATTGGATATTTTTTGCTTTTAAGTTTTGACAGTTTTATACATAATTCACATATATAAATTCAATTCAGTGGGTTTTTAGTATATTCACAGTTGTGCAACTGTCAACACAACTTTAGAACATTTTCATCACCCCAAAAAAGAAATCCTATACCTATCAGTAGTCACTCCCTGTTTTCCTCTAAACTCCCAAACTGAACTACTTACCTATTTTCTGCCTCCATCGATTTGCTTATTCTGGAAATTTCATATAGCTGGAATCATAACAATATGTTGTCTTTTTTACATGTTTCTTTCACTTAGCAAATGTTTTCAAGGTTCAACCTTGTAGTATATATCAATACCTCATTCCTTTTTATTGCCAAATGATATTTCATTATATATAATGTATTTTATTTGTCCATTCATCAGTTGATGGACATTTGGGTTGTTTCCACTTTTTGGATATTATGAATCATGCTGCTGTGAACATTTGTGTCCATTTTTGTGAGGACATGCATTTTAATTTCTCTTGGGCATATACCCAGGCATGGAATTGCTGGGTTCTATGGTAATTTTATGCTTAATGTCTTGGGGAACCACTAAACTGCTTTTCAGAGTGACTGCATCATTTTACACTTTCACCAGCAGTATGTGAGGGTTCCAGAAAATTTCTGCACATCCTTGCCAATATTACTATTGTCTTTTTGATTATAGTCATTCTATTGACTGTGAAGTGGTATCGCATTGTAGTTTTGATTTGTATTTCCCTTATGACTGTTGATGCTGAACATCTTTTCATGAGCTTATTGACTGTACATCTTTAGAAGTGTCAATTCAGGTCTTTAGCTTATTTTTAAATTAGATTTTTTTCTTTTATTATTGAGTTTATATATTATTTTGATTTGTGAATGCTTTTACTTCATTTCTGGAACTCTTAATATGATTTGTTTAAAATTTTTCTTAATATAGGCTTAAAAACTTCATTTCAGCGCTAGTGATTATTGTTTATTTATTTATTTATTTATTTTTAAAAGATTTTATTTATTTATTTGAGAGAGAGAATGAGAGAGAGCATATGAGAGGGGTTAGGGTCAGAGGGAGAAGCAGACTCTCCGCCAAGCAGGGAGCCCGATGTGGGACTCCATCCAGGGACTCCAGGATCATGACCTGAGCCGAAGGCAGTGGCTTAACCAACTGAGCCACCCAGGCGCCCGTGATTATTGTTTATAATTAACTTACATGTTGGTGATTCTTGTTTGATAACAAAATCAAATGTGGTTAAAGGATACAATTTTAATGGGGTAAAAAATAATAATTAGATACTGTAAGAAAAGGCTAACCTCTAGGGATTCTTTCATTTTTATGTTTATCATACCTGCTCTCTATCCCAAGGCTTAAATTTAGCATTCAAAAAAGGAAAGCTCCTGGAAACATTGTCATAACATGTTTACTTTAGTGGAATGAGTTGACAGTTTTCTTTACTTCCCTTATGGAGGACTTCTGATAAGATAGTGCTTATTACTTTGTTGTGCACATTGGTGTGACAGCCACAAGTGTCTGAAATAAAGACAAATTAACATGCAACCAAATCAGAAATCTCAATAGTTTTTCCTGTTGACAAAACAGTTACAGTTAGCTTATGTTAGTGAGAATAGGAAAAGTTACTGATTTTATTCTTTTAAGAAATATGTGAGTCATTATTGTGAAAGGTGGCCAAAAAAATTTTTCCTCCTGCTCAATTTCTCTTCACAATTTTTTCTAATCTGTACTGTTGCCAGTCACTAATTCAATATTTCTGGTATAGAATTCTCATGTAAAGGTACTTCACTTTATATATTGTTTAAATTTAATGAAGTTTAAAATGCCCATTGTAGATCCCAAATCTGTTAGGTGGTTTTAAATTTGAAGCATATGCTTGCTTTTCTTAAACCAGATATTTATATCTTCTTAATAACTTATAATAATATATTACAAACAGTATTTAGGATGAAATTTTACTAATAATATGTAATATATTACCAGCAAATATTATATACGGTAATATGCTATATTATATATAACAATATATAATAAATGTTACAGTAATATAGTATAAATATATAACATAGTAAATATTATATAAAATATTTCATATAAGGTTGCTGATTTTTTTTTCTTAACCAGAAGCTGATAACTAGTTTCTGAATTTTTTGTTTAAGGAATCTATGAACAGGGGGGTGCCTTACTGGCTCCTTTGGTAGAGCATGCGACTCTTAATCTCCAGGTCATGAGTTCAAGCACCATGTTGGGCATGAAATCTACTTAAAAAAAAAAAAAAATCTATGAACAAATTTGACCTATCAGTGCTGTTGGAGCCACAAAACACATAATTTCTTTTAGAAAGCATCACCTTTTATTCTCCCTGGATTAAAATGCTGCAAAAGTGGTGGAGTGGGAGAGGGAGAAGCAGGCTTCCTGCTGAGCAGGGAGCCCGATGCGGGGCTCGATCCCAGGACCCTGGGATCATGACCTGAGCCGAAGGCAGACGCTTAACGACTGAGCCACCCAGGCGCCCCAACCCATCCTTTTATAATGCTGAACTTAGTGTGTGTGTGTAATTTTGATTGCAAATCACTTCTTTAAAGAGAGATAATCCTTAATCCTGTGGGATTATCTCCCAAGAAGTGCTGTTGTTTTAAGAGTAATTTAGTCTCTTTCTCCTTGCATAAAGCAAACAAATAAATTGGTAACATTTGAAGAAGATAGTTTCTCTTCAGGGGTGAAGTTTTTCAGTGTGTGCCCTTGCAAGGGCAAGACCAGCGGGGATGACATTTTTGCACTAATCTTCGTGAAAGATGGGAGTGGGGGCTTTGGACCAGAGTAGTGGGGATGGTGCCTGTGGAGATGGAGACAAAAAAAATAGAGTCAACAGATTAGTAGGAAGCCTGATAGACAAGACATGATCAATTGGATGTTGGGTTGAAGAAGAAGGAAGATTTTCAGGTTTTTCTGGTGTGGATACTTAGGTAGATGCTTGTATCTAAAATAGGGAAAGGAAGTGGAGAAAATAGGTTTTTGAGGAGGGGTAGTGGAGATCATAAGTTCAGTTTTAGACCTTTTGAGTTGGTGTTTGAATCAGGAGAAACTTTCTTGTTTCTCTCTACACTTACCAATACTTGTGGCCACCGAATGTGTGAGTTTTTTCCCCATACCAAGCAATTCTCTAATTCCCTACAGACACCAAGTGGGTGTCCTACAATTCAGTTCAATTCTGACACCATACACCTGGAGTTAGCATCAGATCCCACAGATTAAGGGCTCAGTCCCACGAGACTGACCCCCTCACTACTTAAGATGCCAATCACAAGCAGTGGGTCCTCAGGTTACCTAGAACTTCTGTCTGACTTGGCTACAAATCAAGGGTTCCCATGACCCCCTCTTTGGGTTCAGTAATTTGCTAGGATGGCTCACAGAACTCAGGGAAATGGTTTATTTACTAGATTACTGGTTTATGGTAAAATGATACAACTCAGGAACAGCAGGTGGAAAAGATGCATAGAGCAAGGTATGTGGGAAGGGGTTCAGAGCTTCCATGCTGTATCTTGGTGCACCAGCACTTCTGTGTTCACCATTCCAGAAGCTCTTTGAACCCCAACATAGAAATTTTTATGGAAGCTTCATTATGTAAGCATAATTGAATAAATCATTGGCTGTTAATGATTAGCTTAACTGCCACCCCCTCTCCCCTCCCTGAGGTTGGGGGTGGAGGTTGTTATTTCCAACCTTCTTATCACATGGTTTGTTCCCTTGGCAACCAGGTCTCCATCCCTCGGGGCTTTCCAAAAGTCATCTCATTAACCTCAGCCCTAATTCAGTTGAAAGGAGATTAATTATCACAGGTAGTTGGACATAAAAGTTTGGGACAGAAAAGTGGCTTTTGTTTTTGAGCAGGGAGAGCAAAGGGGAAAGGATTTATAGAGAGGTTGATCAGGGGAAGAAGGCATAATTGATAATAACAAAGTCTCTTGTGGATTCTATTCATAAGAGACTGGTATATCATTTATTAATCAATGAGAAGTGTAAGTAGGTATAGTGTAAGGCTGTTCATGTTCACTGCATGCTCTTCCTATCAGCAAACTGACATGAGACTCCAAATCACAATCAGTATATCATTTGAGCAAAGCGTTAGAAAGGAAGTCAGATGGGCGTAATGGCTCGTGTCTTATATGATGATTTGTTGTGGTCATTTTCTTATAACTGCCTACAGAAGGTTACTTCAAGAGTAATTTTGAGGAGAGGGATCATTTCACTTTAAGTAAAGTAGAATTCTGAAATACTTGGCATTTTATTTTATTTTATTTAAGATTTTATTTATTTATTTGACAGAGAGAGAGAGCGAGAGCAGGAATACAAGCCAGGGGGAGTGGGAGAGGGAGAAGCAGGCTTCCCACGGAGCAGGGAGCCCGATGCAGGGCTCAATCCCAGGACCCTGGGATCATGACCTGAGCCAAAGGCAGATGCTTAACAACTGAGCCACCCACGCGCCCCAATACTTGGCATTTTAATAAAGTTCTGAATGAATTTTACCCTTTTTGGAAAGAAAACATACAGTTATGAGTGATGTGAACAAAATAATTTATATGACTCTCTTATCATTGAATATATAGTAGGTTTATCCAAATTAGCAGTTTGGCATTATTTAAAACTAATTTTTCTTTTTCTTTTTTTTTTTTTAAAGAAATGGCTGCAAGCAACTGACCTCACTAGAGAAGTGTACCAGCATTTAGCCCACTATGTACCCCAAATCTACTGCAGGGGTCCTAACCCTTTTCCACAGAAGGAGGACATGCTGGCACAGCATGTTTTGTTGGGACCAATGGAATGGTACCTTTGTGGTGAAGATCCTGCATTTGGATTTCCAAAACTTGAACAAGCAAACAAACCGTCTCATCTTTGTGGTCGTGTTTTTAAAGTAGGAGAGCCTACATACTCTTGCAGGTAAGATATTGTAATTTTCTTTCTAAAAGGCTCATTTTTACTTTTTTTTCTGAAACTTTATGTTTCTGTTTTAAAATTATGAAATACATATATATTAAGAAAGTCTACACAACAAATATATATGGTTTATTAAATAATCATGAAACAAATATTCATGTAACTATTTTCCAGGTCAAGAACTAGAACATCATCAGCATTCCAGAAAACCACAGAATGCTTTCTTCCTTCCCTGTATTTAACCGCTGCCCTGACTCTTATAATAATTACTTCTTTGCTTTTCTTGATAGTTTTCTAGTTAGTGATTTTTTTTTAATGTTGAGAATTGATTATACAAGGACAGAAGATGGAGAGGAAGGTGCCTTGTCTCCTTTAAAACCATCTATTCCTATTTCACAGAACTAGTCATTGTGAACAGTTTCTTATGTATCCTTCCAGAATTTTTTTATGCATATTCAAGCCCATATATATGGCTATCTTATACGTACATGCAAGCATACATACAAAAGGGAGTATGTGTTACATATTCTGGGCTAAATTTTCCTTTCTCTAACAAAATCTTGACTTCTGTCCATATCAGCTGATATAGCTAGATAATATTCCATTGCGTGGATGTACTATTTATAGAGGCATTATGTAACATTTCCTTAACACTTTTTCCTATAAGACTTAAATTTAGTAAGTTCAGTTTTGGTTAAGGCCTATAGGTGTCTATGGTAGTCTTTCTTCATAAGCATGGTTAGAATACCAGTGGAGATCTTCTTATATTTTGAAATACTGTTAGATTTAGTTTTTTGTTTGTCTTTATAAAAACTTCTTTGAGTTCTCTATTGATGTTTGAAGGAATAGATTTAGTTTAATGTCACAGTGTACAGACAAGGAAACTGAGATCCACTTGTTCCAATAATGTCTTTTGTAGCAAAAAGGTCCATTTCCAACACATGTATTTGAATGTCATATCTTTTTTTTTTAATAAAGATTTTATTTATTTATTTGACAGAGAGAGACACAGCGAGAGAGGGAACACAAGCAGGGGGAGTGGGAGAGGGAGAAGCAGGCTTCCCGCCGAGCAGGGAGCCCGATGCGGGGCTCAGTCCCGGGACCCTGGGATCTTGACCTGAGCCAAAGGCAAGTGCTTAAGGACTGAGCCACCCAGGCACCCCTAAGCCAGTTATTTTTTTAAATGTCCATTTGGGTTTGTCTGACCCACTTTATGATTGGAGTCAGGTTGCATCTTTCACAGGAATATCACATAAATCACATGTTCTTATTCTCATTTTACACTATCAAGTAGCATGTGATTTTGATTTGTTTGATAACTGGTGATATTAATTTTGATCACTTGATTAAGGGGATGTCTACAAGACTTCTCTACTGTGAATTTACTCTTTTACCCCTTGTAAACAGTAAGTATTTTGTGGGGAGGTACTCTAAACTATTAAACATCCTGTTTCTTACCAACATTCATTTTATTCATATTTTTATTTCAGTATGTATTCATGGAAGGCCATTATTCTTGCGTTCAAATAGTTCTAGATTTGACCAGTTGAGGCCCTTCAAGCTGTCTTCTTTGTTCTTTTCATGTCCCCATCATTCTTTGAACACTTTCTTGTTCTAACACAAGATGTTTAGGGCACATCTAGGACTTCCTCCTGCCCCAGACCTGAAATCAGTCATTTCTTTAAGGAGCCTGGTTCCTTTTCAGTAGACATTAGTGTTAAGAAATAAGATACTAGGTGTGCTTGTTGCTATTGGTATGTCACTAATCCCAGGCCCTCTCAGTAGATCTGTAATTTATATATTTCTACAGATACATATTGAAAGAAGTATTGAAAATCATGCATTTACAGTAATCTCTCCGGTTTCAGTCCAATGCCATAGGCTTCTCTCTTGTTTTCTCCCTTTGCATATTTGTAACTTCCTTCTCTGGTGAATCTGATTCTCATTATCCTGGAAAAATTTATTTGATGATTTACTTATATACAACCATTCTTCGCTGCAGCTGCCACTGCCTTATCCCATTTGGGCTGCACACCCTATGCTGGGTCATGGTAGCTTTCCCCCACCTCTCGTTAGGGCAGATCTAAAAGAAGTCTTTAAGACACATGGTCACAGCCTTTGTGTTGAATCAGCTGGTTGTCTGCCTTGACAAGAAGTCCAGAGTCCTCTAGCGCTGTTTGCTGGACTTGAGGTATCTTTGTGGCACTCTTGATTCCATAGCAGCCATTCTCTGAAGAGTGTCACCCTCTGTGTGTGCAGCCCAACCCTCCACCAAGAACTCATCCGTAGGTGACCTCCACATAGACTTCTGTCCTTTCCTGACCCCTCCCGTCCTCATACATTCCCGCTCTGGTGCCCTGACCCAAGGCTTCTAGCTCTTTTACCTGCCCCCAAATTTGATCTAGTCTCAGCTCAGTGGGACCTTCCTGCACTGCTTAGATTCTAGCTCACTGTGCCACAGGTGGGAATTTACCCCCTTGGTGAGAGAGTCTTAGGTATTCATCTAGTTTTATGGCTGTGTAGAGTAGAAGGCTGGTTGAGTACCAGTTACTCTGCTGTAACCAGAAGTGGAAGTCCCAATATTTATTTTAACAAAGAAAGTTGCTTATGTTTGTTGAGCACCTTCTAGGTGCCACATTTAAGGCCAAGTGCTTAATATGAAATCATGCTTAATCCATCTACAAAGTTCTGAGATAATACCCCGGAGGAGACTGAGGCTCAGAGTGGTTAAGTGACTTACCTGCATTCATAAAAATTGAAACCAGGGCTCTCAGACTCTAAAGTCCATTATCTTTTCATTTTACCTTTCTTTGATTCTCATATATTGATTGGCCTCTTATGAATTTTTCATTCATATTCAGTAAAAGGAGAGGAAAAAATAGGAAAAATGTTCTGTTTTTTTTTACAACTAAATCTGTCTAATTCCTAAATTCTGAGAGATGTTCTTTGTTGTTAAAATATTTGCATATGAAGTGAAGACAATGAACTAGGTAGTTTTGTTTTTTAATGTTTTCAGAAAAAAATCAGCAGTCCTTTTTGTGGTCATTCTACTGGTCCCTGAAACTCAGAAATCTGGGAACTACACACTAACACTTGGTTCCTAAGCAGAAAATCAAGTTGCATTGTAGTACTTCTGTACTACAAAGTACCTGCAAAGAATATTAAATAAAAATATTTGGGCTGGCGAAAAAGCTTTTGGTGACAGTATTGTGAACTTGGCCTGAATCCTTATCTCCCTCATTATCCCCAGTTAGACTGTCTATAAGCTACTCTTTCCTCATTGCAGATGTTTGGCAATTTATAATAGCCTCATACATAATAGGTGCTCAGCAAATATTTGTTGAGGAAATGTCTGTTACGTTGTTCAAAGTACAGAAGACAGTTTTAAAGATATTTTGCTATTCCTACTTTAGTTAAATTGCTTGAGTATTCCTATTTTTTGCCCATTTCCATACCTGTCTGCTGGCAATATCATATTTATTGTAAGCCAGCTACTTTGGAAGATGTTCCACAGTCTTCAAAAGTGACTGTGGAATAGGCTTTTGGGAGTTTGGAGAAGTGGAGTGGGATCACAGGAGGAGGATTATATTCCCTTAATGAAAATGGTGCACTGAGGGCGCCTGGGTGGTTCAGTTGGTTAAGTGTTTGCCTTCGGCTCAGGTCATAATCCCAAGGTCCTGGGATCGAGTCCCATGTCGGGCCCCCCCCTGCTCTGCGGGGAGCCTGCTTCTCCCTCTGCCTCTGCCTGCCACTCCCCCTGCTTGTGCTCGCTCGCTGTCTATCAAATAAATAAATAAAATCTTAAAAAAAGAAAAGAAAATGGTGCACTGAAAAGCTGTATTGGAAGGTTAGTTGTGCATAAAGGATTTGTGGGTGAAACGAGTCAGAGATGACCTTAGTAGATTTTTTTCTGTATTACATGTGGTCAAGTTTGAACTTGGGTATGTCAGCCTGCTAGTTTCTCTGAGATATAAATTCATTTCACTATAGTCCGGGGGTTTAGGTTAATCTAGGATATTCTGTTCTGGATATTCTAACTGTGTATTAAGCGGTTGTGTGTAAATCAATGGGAAGGAAGGCACAGTGGGTAAAGGGAATGCCTCATGAGGAGAAAATTACCTTGTTGACATCATCTAAAGAGAGTCACGAGGGTATATTAAGGACAGAGAACACAAAGAACAGCCTCAGCTACTGCTTTTTAGAAATTAAAAACTTAACAGGCAAAACATGTATTTGGTTATATCTTTCAAAAGGTACAAAAGTGTATGCCATGAAAAATAACCTTCCTTCTCCACCCCTTAATTTCCCTGTTTCCTTATCCAGAAGTGACCGCCATTAGTAGTTTCTTGTGTATTCTTCCAGATATCCTATGCATTTGCAAGCATTTGTATTTTATTCAGTACATCCTAGCGTATCACTTAAGCTGTTTTCACCTTGCTTATATGAAAATTTGTCCTTAAAATTGTTACATAACATTAGAGAGAGAGTACGTGAGCTGACTTTGTCTTATGTTTTTAATGGCTGATTATTCTATTGTAGGATATTCTGTACTTACTAGCCTTCTATTAATAGACATTTAGGTGGTTTCTAGTATTATAAACAATACTGCACTGAATATCTTTGTATGTCTTTGTGCACATGTAGAAGTAGATCCCCAGGATACATGTCTGTAAGTAAAATTTCTGGGTCAAAGGATGCATACATTTATTTCTCTTTTAGTGACCAGTAGTAAAAACCTATAAAATGAAAAAGAGATGGGGGCACCTGGATGGCTCAGTCAGTTAAGTGTCTGCCTTCAGCTTGGGTCATGATCCCAGAGTCCTGGGATCGAGTCCCGCATCGGCCTCCCTGCTTGGCAGGGAACCTGCTTCTCCCTCTGCCTGCATCTCCCCCTGCTTGAGCTCGCTCGCTCTCTCTCGCTCTCTGACAAATAAATAAAATCTTCAAAAAAAGAGAGAGAGAGAGATGATGTGCTAGTTTGAGGAAGAGAGGCAGGGTGGGGGGCAAACAACAGAAACTGCAACAGAGATGTTGGGAAAGTTTGGAAAATCTGTCTTCTAGCCAGCCTTGCAGGGAGAAGAAACCAGGAAGAACAGGACGGTGTGTGGCAGCCAGAAAGAGGAGGCAGATTGGCCAATTACCTGAGCTGTAGAGGAAAGAAAGTGGTGTCTGGTGAGAATCTCACATGAAAGAACAGACTTTCTCTCTCCCTGGGGTGGGAGAGAAAGATTTAATCTGTAAAAGGTCTGGTAGGTCCTAGGTTTGGACTGCACTCTTAACAGATATTTCTAAACTTTGCTGTTATCTGAAGTTGGCCACAGTCCAGGTTAAAGATACTGTCCTTCAAGACTGTCCAAGATACAGCTTCAGGTTTAGTGATTCTCAGAGGCACCTTCAATTCTAATCAGCTGGCTGCAAATTTCAACTATATCCGTAGACTTTACATAATTCATTAGAACAACTCCCAGAACTGAGGAAAATGTTGTACTTATGATTAAAGTTTTATCACAGCAAAAGGATATAAATCAGAATCAGCCAGAGAGATACATACATAGGAAGATTTCCAAATGCAAAGCTCCTGTTGTCCTCAGGGACACATTATCTTCCTGGCACATTAATGCGTGACAATACACACAGAGTATTGGCAACTAGGGACTCTCATCCAGGCTTTGGTGTCCAGAGTTTTTATTGGGGTTTCATTATGTAGGCATGACTAATGGAATCATTGCCCATGGACTTAATAATCTAGCTCCACTTCCTTTCCCAGAGGTAAGGCTAATATGTGGCTGAAAGCCCCAGCCTTCCAATTACATGGTTTGTCTTTCTAGTATGGCCAATCCTCACTCTGCCTCATTCATTAGCATAAACTATCACATGGAGGGAGCAGCATAAATAACAAAGATACTCCTATCACACAGGAAATTGTAAGGATTTAGAGTTCTCTCGCAGGAACCCTGGGACAAAAGCCAGCCAGATTCTTCAATTACACAGTTCTTGAGAAAGTCAATGAGATCGATTGTGTATTGCTTTCCACGATTCTTAGCACATGGTAAACTCTTAGTAAATGTCCATGCTGGGGTCTTGGGGATGAATGTCTCCTGTTATTCCCAGGTCTCATGTATTCCTGGTAAAATGACATGGAGCCTATCATTTGGAAAGATGAAATATGGTTATTGAAATTCTAGGGGAGTTTCTAAACTAGATCCTTCAAGGATAAAAGTGATTCATGTCTATAGGATAGAGGTTTTCTTGAACTAGAAAAAATGATATTCAAGAGTCTTTTATGTGTGGTACTTAGGAAAGGGACTTGTGAAAGGAATTAGGTTAGTTTTTCTGTAGAGTTATTTGTTCATAGTTTCTAAACTTTATAGGTCACAAATTATCTTGCTAAAGCCTCGGTGATCAGGAAAAGCTATCTGTTTTCAGGCAGTAGGCTAATATTTATGATATTTGTCTATACTTAGTTATCTATTAGGAAAAGTGTAGTCAAATTTAATACCTGTTACTCCTTTCTAAATAGAGATGGTTGTTATTAGGGACAATAATCTTGGTATTGATTTTGATCATAACTATTTACTATTTCATAACCATTAAGAAAAATAAAATATTAGTAGAATATGAAATCATACTTTAGTGTGGTATAAATTTTAGTTTGAGTTTAACACTTCTGTTAGATTTAATTCTGGTTTAGGTTTAATTCCATTGATTTCCTTGTATAGTTAAATTGAGAACTTTTTTTTATTAAAGTTATATTTAAGTAATCTCTATATCCGATGTAGGTGTAGCTCAAACTCATGAACCCAAGATCAAGTCACATGCTCTTCCATCTGAGCCAGCCAGGCACCCTGACAACATTTTTTTTAAACTAATAATTTAAAAACTTACTGCATGAATGTTACAGATAACCAGAAGTTATGGTTGGGGAGTTATGCTGCTATCAGGAATATTCTTAGCATATGTTTCCAGATAATGCTTTATGATGCTTTATTATAAACTATTAAATGGTTTTGCTCAGGTTTAACTTTTTTTCTTAACTTTGATTCTGTTAGTCATGATAGATGAGATTATGCTAAAAATAACAAACAACCCTACAGTCTTGAAGACTTGGAACTACCTAAAATATATTTATTACTCAACTGTGTGACCCATTCGGATGGGTGAGGGCAACGAGTGGAGGGTTCTACCTGGTTAGTTACTTAACACCATATTACATCTTCATAAACTTAACATAATGTTTTTTAGTGTTCAGCACAGCAAGGGAAGAACAGAGCTGGAGAATCTTGCCCAGCAAATATATTGCACTAGCTCAGAATTAGCAACCATGCCCACATCCCTTTAGCCAGAACTAATCTGAAGGCCTCTGTCCAACTACAAAACAGGGTGGGGAGGTATAATTCTCCTGTGTCTAGAAGAGATGCACACTCTGTGGATGAACCTGAGAAGTCTCTTCAATGATTTTTTAGGGTTTTGGGGTGATTTTTCCTTCCTCACAGAGCAGTTAGGAAAAATGAGGTAATGTATAAATACAGCACTTGGGGAATTATATTTATATAGGTAAGAATTTTTAAACCAAACACTGAGTCTTCGGATGAGTTACTGAGCCATGAGTAATATTTCAAGCAGAGGGATAGACATAATTTTATTTCTGTTCTGTGTGGAAATATAAAGCTCTAATGTGGAAGAAAGAACCTCTTATTTCCAGTAAGAAGAGTTTGTTTAGTTTCTTGGCTTTAAAAAAAAAACTTGAAAACTTGATCTCTTTTTAGCTGAATTCTATTTTAAGACTGTTTCTTTTTGCCATGAATAGTCCAGAGATTGAAATCAATGCTGTGTTAGTTTTGAAAATATCGGTTACCTCTAATTATGATGTGCTACATGAGTGAAATTACCATGTGTATATTGCAGTTGTGACTTTTTCCATTTAACAATTTGTCTTAGAGATCTTTCTCTGTCAGTATATATAAATCATCATTCTTTTAACTGCTGTGTTTCCATAGTAAGTTCAGGCCATAGTTTATTTCATTGCTCTGTTAATGAAATTAGAAATGGGGAACTTCTACGGTTTTTTCCCCATAATAAACTATGCTGCAAAGAACACCCTGTACATATTTGTACACATCTCTTTTTACACACGTCTCAGTATTTTTCAAGGCAAATACCTTGAAGTAGAATTTCAATGCTGTGTGTTGTCACTGTGAGCTTCAATATATTGGAAATTCCCTTTTCTGCACTGCTCTCTTTGCCCTGGGAGAATGACAGGGAGTGGGCAGTTGATGTCTCCTAGATAGTTTGGGTTCCTGTAGTTGTCTAAAATGAGTCTTGTATTCTTGTTTTAAAGATCTGTGATCATGTTTAATTACTCTTGGCCAGTTTGTTGCAGGATTGAACATAGGCGTGCATGGGGTATAATATCAACTTTATATGTATGCCTTTGTCTAGATGTTAGGAAGTAGTAGAACTATAACTATATTACTATGAGCTGATCCTTACAGGTAAGGAAACTCAGATTTATATCTAAAATTTTCCTTTTGATGCCCAATTGAGGGTTGTTTTTTTTTTAAGGGAAAATTTACATATTTCAGAAGGCACAAATCTTAATTGTACATTTTTGACAACAGTTAACCTCATGTAACTCACATCCCTTTAATATATGAACATTTCCATCTGACTAGAAATTTCCCTCTGAGTAGCTCCAGCCCCTAGGTAACCACTGTTCTGATAATTTCACCTTAGATTATTTTTATTTTTGCCTGTTCTAGAACTTCATAAAAATGAAATCATTCTTTTGTGCCTGGCTTCTTTTACTCACATAATATCTATCAGATTTATCCATGTTGTTATGATTATTGGAAATTGGTTCCACTTAAATTGCTGAGTAGAAGTCCATTGTATGAATGTACTTATAATTGCCCATAATCCATTGTCCTGTTGATGAACATTTGGGTTGTTTCCGGTTTGACGGTATCAAGAGTAAAGTTTGTATGTCTTTCTGTTTTTTACGCTTTTTTTTTTTTTAAGATTTTTTTTTATTCAGTTTTGCAAGAGAGAAAGAGAGCAAGCCTGAGCGGGGGGAGGGGCAGAGGGAGAAGCAGACTCCCCACTGAGCAGGGAGCTCAATGCAGTACTGGATCCCAGGACCCTGGGATCATGACCTGAGCGGAAGGCAGTTAACCTACTGAGCCACCCAAGCGCCCACCTTTTCTTTTTTTTTTTTTTAACAATTCTATTTTTTTTTTTTAGTGAAAATTTAAAGGAAAGAAAATGGTAATTTTCTTTCATAAACCATATCAGTTTTTATTTTTATTTTTTATTTCTTTATCCATTTGAGAGAGAGAGAGCAAGCACGAAGAGGGGTGTGCAGAGGGAGAGCAAGAGGGATAAATAGGCTGAGCGTGGAGCCCAACACAGGGCTCCATCCCAGGACATTGAGATCACGACCTGAGCTGAAGCCACTTACCCAGCTGAGCTACCCAGGTGCCCCTAAATCATATCAGTTTATGCCAACATTATTTTAAATGCAGCATACTAAAGTACTAGGTGTTTTTCTGTACTTAAAACATACTTGTATGTGTTTAATATGCCAAATAACATAAATC
This sequence comes from Mirounga angustirostris, assembly GCF_029215605.1. Taxonomy (NCBI): domain Eukaryota; kingdom Metazoa; phylum Chordata; class Mammalia; order Carnivora; family Phocidae; genus Mirounga; species Mirounga angustirostris. Next base: position 38,715,876 of record NW_026991716.1, read on the forward strand.
TTGAACTATTAAAAATCTTCAGGATTTTTAGGAATATTAAGATACCATTAAAATAGGCCTTCCTGGACAATAATCTAATACAGTGAACATTCTTACCTGATACATTAGTTACTATTACCATTTGTAAACAAGTCTTTTTCTGGACTTATGTTTAGTTTTTCATGGATAATCCTTAGGAGTGGAATTGCTGAATCAAAGGGCAGGTGTATGTTGAACTTAAGATTAACTGCCAAAACTTTCTCCAAAATGGTTTTTTGTTCCCACCAGTAATGTATGAAAATTCTGTTTGCTCCATATCTACACCACCATTTGATGTTGTTGGTTTTTTTAATTTTAGCCATTCTTTGTAGTGGTATCTCATATGTTTTTAATTACCCCTAATGACTAATGGTGTTGATGGAATCTTACATGTACTCATTGCTCATTCATCTAACTTCTGAAGTTTTTGTTCCAGTCTTCTGTCTATTTTTTATTGGATTGTTTGTCTTTTATTATTGAGTGTTGGAGTTCTTTAGATATTCTGGGTACAAGTCCTTTGTTAGACATGTTTTGTGAATATTTTCTCACAGTCTGTGGCTTGCCTATATGGTGTCTTAATGACAGAAGATTTTAATTGTGATGTCATTTTACCAGTTTTTTTCTTTTCTGATGATTTAAGAAATGTCTGCCTTCTCCCAGGTAGCAAAGATAGTCTGTATGTTTTCTTCTATAAACTTGGATAAGTTAGATTTTATGTCTGGGTTTATGATCTGTTTTGAAAATTTTTTTATATGGTTTGAGGTAAGGGTTGAGCTTTACTTGTTTATAGGTGAATATCCAGTTGTCCCAGCACCATTTGTTCCTTTCCCTATTGAATTGCTTTGGTACCTTATCAAAAACCATTTGACCATATAAGTGTGGGTCTATTTCAGAACACCCTAATTTATAGTAGCCCTCTTTTATCCACATGGGATATGTTCCAAGACCCGCAGTGGATGCCTGAAACCATGCATAGTACCAAACCCTATGTATACTGTGTTTTTTGCTATATGTACCTACCTATGATAAAGTGTAATTTATAAATTAGGCACAGTAAGAGATTAACAGCAATAACTAATAACAAAACAACAATGATAACAGTATACTGTAATAAAAGTTATGTGAATATGGTCTCTCTCTCAAAACATTTTATTGTATGTATTCACCCTTTTTGTGATGATGTGAGATGATAAAATGCCTGCATGATGAAATGAAGTGAGGTGAACGACTGAGCCACCCAGGCATCCCTCCTTTTTCTTTCTTCTTTTTCTCTTTGGTATTCCTGTTAAACATACATTATATCTTTTGTAATTGTCTCACATTTTGTGGATATTTTGTTCTGTTTTTCTTTCAGTCTTTTTTCTGTTTGCTTTTCAGATTGTTGAGATATCCTCAAACTCAAGGATTCTTTGATCAGCTATGTCCAGTCTACTAATAAGCCCATCAAAGGCATTCTTCATTCTGTTACTATGTTTTGATCTCTAGCGCTTCTTTTTGGTTCCTTCTTAAGATTTCCATCTCTGCTTCCATTGCCCTTCTGTTCTTGCATGCTGTCTATATCCATCAGAGCCCCTAATATATTAGTTACAGTTGTTTTAAATTTCAAATCTGATAAATCCAACATTTCTGACATAACCTGATTTTGATGCTTGCTCTGTCTCTTCAAACTGAATTTTTTGCCTTTTAGTCTTATGCTTTTTTTTTGATAGCCAGGCATATGATATACCAGGTAAAAGGAATTCCATAGGCCTTTAGTGATGTGGTAGTAAGGTGTGGGGGAGGGGAAGCATTCTGTAGTCCTATGATTAGATCTCAGTCTTCTAGTGAGCCTGTACCTCTGGACTCTGAACTTCTCATGTGCTTTTCATTGCCACCACCCGCCTCCCCCACCTGTCTTTATGTGGGACAAGATGGCTAGAGTGAGCTGGAAGTGGATATTTCTCTTTTCCAGGTCAGTTAGACTCTGATAAAACAGCAGGTAGGCTCTGATTATAGTTTCTTCTGAGGGCAGACTTTTTTTTTTAAAGATGTTATTTATTTGACAGAGAGAGACATAGCGAGAGAGGGAATACAAGCAGGGGGAGTGGGAGAGGGAGAAGCAGGCTTCTCGCTGAGCAGGGAGCCCGATACGGGGCTCCATCCTAGGACCCTGAGATCATGACCTGAGCCGAAGGCAGATGCTTAATGACTGAGCCACCCAGGCGTCCCATAAGGGCAGACTTTTTAAGAACAGAATGCCCTTGCATATTTCAGCATGGTTCCTTCTTTTCCTACCTGCTGGTAACACGAGTGGATTTTTCTCTGATGTTCACTGTGAGAACCTAGTAGAATTCCAGGAGATAAAACTCACCAAAATGTTAGGGCCCGATGACTGGGCCCCACCCTGGTTCCCAGTGACTGGAGTTTTAATCTCTCAAATGTTCACACTGAGCCTCCAGCAGTTTGTCAGGTACAGTTCAGGTTTCCCTTCCTCAGGACTGGTTCCTGTAGAGGACTGTGTTTGTGGGTTTCTGCTCTCAGAAGTTGTGTTTCTCTGTATTCCTTTATTGGTCTCTGTAATTTCAAGGGTAGCAGTTTGTCCTGTGACCTTACTTCTTTTGTAAATCTAAGAAGAGTTGTTGGTTTTTCAGTTTGTTTAGCTTTTTACTTGTTAGGACAGTGTGGCAACCTCCAAACTTCTTACATGCTCACTGGAAACTGGAAGTCTGCACTGATTTTTTAGGGGTATTCTCCTGAATATAGAATTCTGGGTTGATACTTTTTTTTTTTTTTTTTTTTTTTTGCTTTTCAGCATTTTAAAGATCTTGCTCCATTGTCTTCTGACCTGTGTTGTTTCTGATCATGTCCGCTTTTATTAGGATATCTATGTTACTCTGTATCAAGTTTGCTGGTTTTCTCTAGCTGCCTTCAAGATTTCACTTTATTGTTGGATTTTAGCAGTGTGACTGTTATGATATGCCTAGCTATATGTTCTTTGTTTTTATCCTTATGGGGTTCCTTGAGTTTCTTGGATCATAAGTTGATGTCCTTAACCAAATTTGGGAAGTTTAGGTTATTACTTTTTCAGATATACTTTCTGCCTCTTATTTTCCACTCCTGGGACTCCAGTTACACAGTAGTATAATTGAGGGACTAATTAGTACTACATAGTAGTAGTGCGTAAATATAACTTTAAGATATATATAAAATTACTATGAATATATGTGTGTAATACGAATGTATTTACATAGTGCATGTTGTAAACATTTTAATAAGAATGTATGATTCAAGAGAGTTTGGAGATGACTGCTTTTGCTAAAGCTCTAAAATCTAGGGACCTGTGTGTGCTTTCACCAAACCAACATACCTTTACTATGGCAATTAACAGCTGGTCCTGTAACTGCACACATTTGTCTTTTCTGTTAAATGATGGGCTCTTAGAGAAGAAGGGTCTGGCTTTACTTTTCTTTATAATTATGTAAAGACAGTGGCTCTCAGGTTGATTTTTAGAAATCCAGAAATGCTGTCTATGAGAGGCAAAGTAAAACTGAAAGTCACTAAAAATAGGAATAGAAACAGTGGAGAAAAAAACACCAGCCAAAAGTATGATACAGTAGAAAGCTGGAATGGCAGTTTTCATATCTGACAAAAAGAATTTATCGTTGAAAACTAAGGGACACAGGGCTGCCTGGGTGGCTCAGTTGTTAAGCGTCTGCCTTTGGCTCAGGTCATGATCCCAGGGTCCTGGGATCGAGCCCCGCATTGGGCTCCCTGCTCAGCGGGAAGCCTGCTTCTCCCTCTCCCACTCCCCCTGCTTGTGTTCCCTCTCTCTCTGTGTCTCTCTCTGTTAAATAAATAAATAAAATCTTAAAAAAAAAAAAAAAGAAAACTAAGGCACACAAAAAGACAACCAAATTTAAAAAATGGGCAAAGGATCTGAACAGACATTTCTCCAAACATTCTGGTTGGTATGTTTCTGCAACTTTGTAATACTACAAACTACCAAGTTGGACACTTTTTTAAAAATTAATAAGCCATTGTATTTGTTTTTGTTTTTAACATAAAGCCTACACTCAACATGGGGCTTGAACTCATGATCCTGAGATCAAATGTCACATGCTCTACTGACTGAGCCAGCCAGGTGCCCCTAAGATGGACATTTTTAAAAAGATGAATTTTATATGTGAATTACATCTCAATATTTGAAAAGCGATTTGTATATTTGACATTAAAGGAAACTTTAGTTAATTCTCGAGGCTCAGAGCCATACAGATTGTTCTCCCACTCTGTTTAATAAAATTAGAAACAACAAAAGGGTAGGTTAAATAAATTTTATGTTTGGAAACTAACATTGCCAACATTAAGTAAAAGAATATCACTGAAATCACTAAGGAAATTTAGAAATAGAACTGAATGATAAAAACATTATGTGTTGAAATTTTGGGGACATAGCTAAAGGAGTATTTAGTAGGAAATACATACTTTAAAAATATTTGCCAAGAAAAAAAGAAGGTTAAAAATAAGCTATGTGGTGGAAACAAATGAAAACAAAAACACAACAGTCCAAAATCTTTGGGATGTAGCAAAAGTGATTCTAAGAGGGAAGTTTATAGCAATATAGGCCTACCTCAAGAAGCAAGAAAAATCTCAAACAACCTAACCTTATACCTAAAGGAGCTAGAAAAAAAACAAAACCCAAATCCAGCAAAAGGAAGGAAATAATAAAGAGTAGAGCAGAAATAAATGATACAGAAACTTAAAAAAAAAAAAAAAAAAAGATCAATGAAACCAAGACGTGGTTCTTTGAAAAGATCAACAAAATTGATAAACCTGTAGCAAGACTCATTTAAAAAAAGAGAGAGAGGGAAAACCCAAGTGAACAAAATCACTAGTGAAAGAAATAATAACCAACACCACAGAAATACAAACAGTTGTTACAGAATATTATGAAAACCTATATGCCAACAAATTGGACAACTTAGAAGGAATGGATAAATTCCTAGAAACATAACAACCTACCAAAACTAAAACAGGAAGAAATAGAAAATTTGAACAGGCTAATTACCAGCAATGAAATTGAATCAGTAATTTAAAAATTCCCAATAAACAAGAGTCCAGGACCAGACAGCTTCACAGGTGAATTCTGTAACACATTTAGGGAAGAGTTAATGCCCATTCTTCTCAAACTATTCCAAAAAATACAAGAGAGGCCAGTATATCAAAACCAGATAAAGACACCACAAAAAAAGAGAACTTCAGGCCAGTATCTTTCATGAATATAGATGCAAAAATCCACAACAAAATATCAGCAAACCGAATCCAACAATACATTTAAAAAAATTGTACACCACGATCAAGTGGGATTTATTCCTAGGATGCAAGGATGGTTCGATATTCACAAAACAATCTACATGATACGTCACATCAGTAAGAGGAAGGATAAAAACCATATAATCATTTCTGTAGATGCAGAAAAGGCATTTGACAAAGTACAACATCCATTCATGATAAAAACCCTCTGCAAAGTAGGCCTAGAGGGAACATATCTCAGCATAATAAAGGCCTTATACGAAAGACGCACAGCCAACATCATACTTAATGGTGAAAAACTGAGAGCTTTTCCCCTAAGGTCAGGAACAAGACAAGAATGTCCACTCTCGCCACCTTTACGCAACATAGTACTGGAAGTCCTAGCCACAGCAATTAGAGAACATAAATAAAAGGCATCCAAATTGGTAAGGAAGAAGTAAAACTCTCACTGTTTGCAGGTGACATGATACTATATAGAAAACCCTAAAGACTCCACCAAAAAGCTACTAGAACTAATAAAACAAATTCAGTAAAGTCACAGTTTACAAAATCAATGAACAGAAATCTGTTGCACTACTATACACTAATAATGAAGCAGCAGAAAGTGAATTAAGAAAGCAATCCCATTTTTAATTGCACCAAAAACAATAAAATATCTAGGAATAAACCTAACCAAAGAGGTAAAACACCTGTACTCTGAAAACTATAAAACACTGATGAAAGAAATTCAAGACAATGCAAGGAAATGGAAAGACATTCCATGGAATGTTCATGGGTTGGAAGAAGTATTATTAAAATTCCAGATTTCAAGTTATATTATAAAGTGGTAGGGCACCTGGGTGGCTCAGTCTGTTAAGCATCTGCCTTTGGCTCAGGTCATGATCGCAGGGTCCTGGGTTCGAGTCCCGCATCAGGCTCCCTGCTCAGCGGGGAGTCTGCTTCTCCCTCTTCCTCTGCCCTTCCCCCCTTGCTCGTGTGTTCTTTCTCTCTAATAAATAAATAAAATCTTTTTTTAAAAAAACAGTGGTAGATTTATTTATTTATGAGAGAGAGAAGTATGTGTGCGTGCATGAGCAGAGGGAGAGAAATCCTCAAGCAGACTCCCCGCTGAGCATGGAACCCAGTGCAGGGCTCGATCCAGGACCCTGAGTGAGATCATGACCTGAGCCAAAATCAAGAGTTGGACACTTAACTGACTGAGCCACCCAGGCGCCCCAAAGTGGTAGTAATTAAAACAGTATGGTACTAGCATAAAAATAGGCACACAGATCAATGGAACAGAATAGAAAACCGAGAAATAAACCTAAAGTGTATGGTCAATTAATCTTCAACAAAGAAGGAATGGATACACAATGGGAAAAAACAGTCTCTTCAACAAATGGTGTTGGGAAAACTGGATAGCCACGTGTAAAAGAATGAAACTAGACCACATTCTTTCATCATACACAAAAATAAGTTGAAAATGGATTAAACACCTAAATGTGAGACCTGAAACCATAAAAATCCTTGAAAAGAGCATCGACAGTAATCTCTCTGACATTAGCCATAGCAGTATTTTTCTAGTTATGTCTCCTGAGGCAGGAGAAATAAAAGCAAAAATAAACTATTGGGATTTCCTCAAAATAAAACTTACGCACAGTGAAGGAAACAATCAACAAAACTAAAAGGAAACCTACTGAATGGAAGAAGCTATTTGCAAATGACATATCTGATAAAGGGTTAGTATCCAAAATATATAAAGAACTCATACAACTCAATATCCAAAAAACAATCCAGTTTAAAAATGGGCAGAAGACATGAGTAGACATTTCTCCAAAGAAGACATATAGATGGCCAACAGACACGTGAAAAGATGCTCAACATCATTCATCAGGGAATTACAAATCAAAACTGCAGTGTAGTACCACCTCACACCTGTCAGAATGGCTAAAATCAAAATAAGCAACCAAGTATTGACAAGGATGTGAATAAAAAGCAACCCTCATGGATTGTTCGTAGGAATGCAAACTGGTGCAGCCACTATGGAAAACAGTATGGAGCTTCCTCAAAAACTTAAAAAAAAGAACTACCTAATGATCCAGTAATCATACTACTGGGTATTTACCCCCAAAATACAAAACCACTAATTCAGAGGATACATGCACCCCTGTGTTTATTACAGCATTATTCACAATAGCCAAACTATGGAAGCAGCCTAAGTGTCCATTGATAGATGAATGGGTAAAGAAGATGTGGTATATATTATACAATGGAGTATTATTCAGCCATTAGAAAAAAAGAAATCTTGCTATTTGCAACAGTGTGGATAAAGCTAGAGAGAATAATGCTAAGCGAAATAAGTCAAAGACAAATACCATATGATCATATTCATATGTGAAATTTAAGAAACAAAGCAAACAAGCAGAGAAAAGAGAGAGACAAGCTAAGAAACAGACTCTTTAACTATAGCGAACGAACTGATGGTTACCAGAAGGCAGGTTGGTGGGAGATGGGGGAAATAGGAGGTGGAGATTGAAGAGTATACTTATCACAATGAAAAAAAATAAAATATCAAAAAATAGCTATACATACATACATTTCTTGGTTTTATCTGCTGAAAGGGCCTAGAAACAATGGAACTCCTGTAGCAGTGAGCACATCTAGTACCCAGATACTGTTTTCTAAATACCAGTGTCCAGTAAAAGGAATCAGAGCTCCATGATGAAATGATTGATTCCAGGGCTGGGACAGAGAAAATACAAATTAAGTTTGAAACATCTTGTGTTGCTCCCTCCCCCCAAGAAAAGGAGGGGACATGTTGAAAGGGCACAGGAGCCAACCAGAAAGAGCTCCTGATGGCCACAGTTGAAACAGTTTGATAAAATAATGATTGGATTAAACTATAACCCATGGAATAAAATATTCACGAGTCTGCAGTGATATATAAGTATTTGGATGAATAAATAAATGGGAGAGAAGGGATGTTTTCAGTAGTTTTCGCATGCTGAAAAATTCCAATTAATAAAATAAGACAGGAATGCAGGATAGAAAGTTACCATTAGGCAAAGAACATAGCAGTAACTGTAGACAAGACCCATTGGTAAGGTGCTAAAAGTAGCGGATGAAAGTTTAAGAAAGGATATTTATAGGAGGATATTTGCATAGTCTCAAAGCATCTCCCCAAATACATTAATTATAAAAGGTACAATAGCAACTTCACAGTGAAGGAATCTGGCAGACACCATCTTAACCAAGTAAGCAAAGTTAATGCCACCAGTACTACAGCATATATCAAATCAGCATCATGTGCCCCCTGTTACAGTGTCCTGAGACGAACAGAGCATCACTTCCGGCCACATCACTTCTGTAGTATCCTTGCCAAAAATGCGTAACTTAATCTAATCATGAACATGTCAAACCCAAATTGTGGGACCTCTACAAAATAACTAACCAGTACTCTTCAAAAGGGTATGGTCATGGGCGCCTGGGTGGCTCAGTTGGTTAAGCGACTGCCTTCTGCTCAGGTCATGATCCTGGAGTCCCGGGATCGAGTCCCACATCGGGCTCCCTGCTCGGCAGGGGGTCTGCTTCTCCCTCTGCCCTCTTCCCTCTCATGCTGTCTCTCATTCTCTCTCTCTCAAATAAATAAATAAAATCTTTAAAAAAACAAAAAAACAAAAAAAAAACAAAAGGGTATGGTCACAAAAATTGAGCAAAGACTGAGGAACTGTTAGAATTTGGAGGAGACTAAGGAGCCATGCCATCTAATACAATGTGGGATCTTGTATTGTATCCTGAAAGAGAAAAAGGGACCATAGTGGGGAAACTGATTACTTCTGATTAAGGGCTGTAGTTAATAATATTGTACCAGTATTAATTTCCTTGTATTATTGTTAACATGAGGAAAAATTTGGTTAGGGTATAAAGGAACTCTACTGTTCTTGCACCTTTTCTATGAGTGAAAATATTTCAAAGAAAAAATTAAAATAAGTAGGGTAAACATTCAGCTCAGTAGATTAGAAGAACAATTGAGCACACGCAAAGGAAAAAGAGAAAAGGTCAGAAAATAAAAGTAAAAAGTTGAGATATACTAACTCTTTGGAATTGTTAAGCCATTTTCCTTGCAAGACTGAATAAGAAGAATGCAGATACATAAAATTCAAAATGAAAATTGAGAAACACACTTAACGGCATTCCTTTTGATGATGTCATGTGTTACAAAACTAGGTCCTCAACATTGCTATGATTGAAAAGCAGATACTTTGTGGAATAGGCAATGAAGGTAGCAGTGTCCAATTTGATTCTAAGTGTTAAAAAATTGTTCAGTAGGGGTGCCTGGGTGGCTCAGTTGGTTAGGCAGCTGAGGTCATCATCCTGGAGTCCCGGTATCAAGTCCTGCATTGGACTCCCTGAGTCGGCTTCTCCCCTGACCCTCCCCCCCCTCATGTGCTCTCTCTCTCTCTCGCTCTAAAATAAATAAAATCTTTTAAAAAAATTGTTCAGTGACCAATAGTTATTAAGTTGTTTGAGCCTTATTTGATAAACAGAACAGTTGTTTCTTTTAGCCTAGTGGTACCCTGAAAAAAAAAAAAAAAGAAAGACTATGGAGACACTAAAGAAAGTTTGGCAGCCTCTGAAATATAACAATTATGAAAAACTAAATGCTAAAAAATTCAAAAACTTAGATGAAATGGATAAATTCATAGAAAAATGATAAGCAGCTTGAATACAGTATGAAAAACATTGGAATGGTAATCAAAGATCTTCCCTTCCACAAATTAGGTATGACTGTATAGGTAAGGCCTACTAAATTTCAAAGGAAAATTCATTTCTCTTTTACAGTTACTACAAAAAATGGAAAAAGTGAAAACTGCCTTAACTCTTTATGAGCCTGATATAATCTTGTTTTCAATCCCTGATAAATTCAAGAGATTCTAAAGCCATTCTTTTATTAATGTAGCTGAAACGATCCTAAATAAAATATTAGCTGTCTGAATCCAGGAATATACTAAAAGAATAGTGCATCATAATCAAATGGATTTTAGTTCAGGAATCTAAATAGTTCATCTCTGAAACAATTATTAGTGTAATTCACCATTTTAATAGAGAAGAAAACTTTTTCTGGGATGATTCTGGAAAGCATTTTATAAATTTCAGTAATTGTTTATGATATAAATTTTAAGCAAACTACTGAATATTTGGGTGTTGGATTTTTAGAAACTTTTTGTTACGGACATTTTCAAACATATTAAAAATAGAGTGAATGAATGGTATCATAAATCTGACATGTACTCATTGCTCAGCTTCAGCTATTACCAATATATGGCATCCCTTTTTATGCACACACATAGACACACACTTTTTTTTCTTGCCCTGCCAGATTATTTTAAGAGAGAGCAGGGATACCTGGGTGGCTCAGTCAGTTAAGTGTCTGCCTTTGGCTCAGGTCATGATCCCAGGATCCTGGGAGAAAGAGAGCAAAAACGTGGGGTGGGGGGGCAAACAGAGAATTTTAAGCAGGCTCCATGCCCTGTGTAGATCCTGATGCAAGGGACTCAATCTCATGACCCTGAGATGACCTGTGCCAAAATCAAGTCCGATGCTTAACCAAGTGAGCTACCCAGGCGCCCACCTGCCAGATTATTTTAAAGCAAATTCCAGATAGCATGCCCTTTTATTCAGAATATAGCTTTTTTTTCTCTACAACCATTAACATCCTAAAAAACTTAACACAATTCCTTAACATTATCTAGCATCTAGCCTGAGTGGGGTTGTCCTGATTGACTCACATGTGGATTCAAAGTCCACACATTGCATTTGGCTGTTATTCCTTATTTTTTCTTTTAATCTGTAATAGCTCCTCTCCTTTTTTTTTTCTTCTTTTTTCCATTTATGTTACTAAGAAACCAGGTTATTTATCCTGTGGAATTTTCCAGTCTGGATTTGTTTATTGTGTCCCCATGGTGTTGCTTAACATGTTTCTTCATTCCTTGTATGTCATCTAAACAGGTAGTTAGGCATGATTAAATTGTTACATGGTATTGGGGGGGTGAATAATAACTTCATAAATATTGATGTGCTTAATTCTTCATGTCAGGAAGCACGTGATGCTTGTCTGTTTTTTTTTGTTTAAGATGATCAGTGGGTTTAGGTACCTGGCAGATGCAACCATTAAAAAGGTCTTCATTAGCCTTTTTATCTAATGTTTTAGCAGTCACTGATGCTTGTTGTCTAGATCATTATTTTATTAGGAGGTAACAAAATATTCTAACTTACCATTTCCTTATTAGCTTGTCTTATAAAAGAAACACAGTCCTTTGATTAGCTTCAAATACATTTTATATAGGAAAGGCAAGATATATGCTTGATTTTTTTTTTCTAGAAGGTCACTTTCTTAGTAAACCTGTGAGCATAATACTAATGGAGAACCTTTAAATACGTTTTTCTTTAATGTCTAAAGCAAGACAAGGATGCCTACTCTTACTGCTGCTGTTTAATATATCACTGGAGGTCCTTGTCAACAGTATAAAGGAAGAAAAATAAAAAGGTGTAAATATTGTAAGGAAAGAGATAAAATTGTCGTTATATACAAGACTATATATTCATTTACCCTGGGAGAAAAACACAACAGAATTCAACAAGCTGTTAGAACTGCCTTGAGTTCATCAACGGTACTAAAAAGTAATGCTATTTCTTTTCATCATCCTTAAGCAACTAGAAAAAGATTTTTTAAAAATATGTATCATTTAAAATAAAACCTAGAGAGTATCTAGATATAATCTGATCAAAAATATAGAGAATTCATATGAAGAAAACTTTTTAACTTCAGTAGAAAACTTAAGAAATAATCATGGACATGATGATTTTCTTTTTTTTTTTTTAAGATTTTATTTATTTATTTGACAGAGACACAGTGAGAGAGGGAACACAAGCAGGGGGAGTGGGAGCGGGAGAAGCAGGCTTCCTGATGAGCAGGGAGCCTGATGTGGGGCTCAATCCCAGGACCCTGGGATCATGACCTGAGCCGAAGGCAGATGCCCAACTACTGGGAGCCACCCAGGCGCCCCGTGATGATTTTCTTTTATAACGATGTTCTTACTCCTGAAGTTTATCAATAAATTCTGAGTAACCTCTGTCAAAATTTTAGCTGGGTATTTTTGAGAGACCCTATACACTTACCCTAAGTGATATATGGAAGAATAAAGAAGAGTTTGTGAATAGCTAAGTCAACATTTTAAAAAAAGGAATAAAAGGGAACTTACCCCGCCAGATATTAAGATCTACTACAAAGCCCTAGTAATATAGTGTGGTATGGTGTAGGAACAAATAGACTACTCCCACCTATTAGCTTAGATTTAGACCCAAGGAGATGTGGGAACTTAATATAAAGATGACACTACGACCGATAGATAAAAAGTTGTTTAGTAGATGGTGTTGGAAGAAAAGAGCTCAGTATATATTGAGAAATAAAACTTTATTCTGCATCATATGCAGAGGTATAATGTATTCCACCTAAATGTGGAAGATAAAACCAAAAGGTTAAGAGAAGAAAATAAAGGATATTTTTGTGACCTGGGTTTGGGGAAAGAACTACCCCCTTTTTTTTTAAGGTTTAATTTATTTATTTGAGAGAGAGCACAAGCAGGGGGAGCAGCAGAGGGAGAGAAAGCAGGCTCCCCGCTGAGCAGGGAGCCTGATGGAGGGGCTCAATCTCAGGACCCTGGGATCAAGACCTGAGCCAAAGCAGACGTGTAACAACTGAGCCACCCAGGCGCCCCAGGAAAGAACTTCTTAATACCTCAAGATACAAACCAATTGGGCGCCTGGGTGGCTCAGATGGTTAAGCATCTGCCTTCGGCTCAGGTCATGATCCCAGGGTCCTGGGATCGAGCCCCACATCGGGCTCCTGGCTCAGCCGGGAGTCTGCTTCTCCCTCTCCCTCTGCCTCTCCCACTGCTCATGCTCTCTCTCTCTCACTGTATCTCTGTGTCTCAAATGAATAAATAAAATCTTTAAAAAAAAAAAAAAAGATACAAACCAATTACATGTGTATGTGCGAATTTAATTGCATCAAAATAGGTAGTTCTATTTAACAAAGGACCCATAGGCAAAATTAATACACAGGTAACAAATGGGAGACAATATTAGCAGTGTTTAATATTGCCAAGTGATTATATCCTCTAGATTAGATTGTGCAAATAAAATAAAGCAATCCCAGCAGGAAAATGGGCAAAGACAGGTTATAGAAAAGGAAACCCCAAAAGCAATAAGCATATGAAGAGTTGATCAAACATATTAACAATCAGGGACATGCAAATTAAAACAATAAGATACCATTTCAAATATGTTGGCCTTGCACATATTAGAAAATTAGATAAAACCGGGGCGCCTGGGTGGCTTAGTGAGTTAAGCGGCTGCCTTTGGCTCAGGTCATGATCCTGGGGTCCTGGGATTGAGCCCCACGTCCGGCTCCCTGCTCAGCGGAGAGCCTGCTTCTCCCTCTCCTTCTGCCTGCTACTCTGCCTACTTGTGCTCTCTATCTCTCTGTCAAATAAATAAAATCTTTAAAAAAAAGAAAAAGAGCCTGCTTCTCCCTCTCCCTCTGCCTGCCACTCTGCCTACTTGTGCTCTCTCTCTCTCTGTCAAATAAATAAAATATTTTTAAAAAAAGAAAACTAGATAAAACCAAATGCAATGAAGATGCAGGGTTATAAAAACCCTCATACGCTGGTGGGGGATATGTAGCCACTCTGGACAGTAGTATGGCATTCAGATTAAGAACTTGACATGTATATGACCCAGCAATTCTGCTCCTGAGTTTATATGCCAAAGAAAGTCTCAGACACATCTGTAAGAGAACATTTATACTGTTTCTATTACAGCATTTTATATGGTAGAAAGGCATTAGAGGTAATTCAGGTGTCCAGTATAGGGAGAGTAGAGAGAGAAAATACTTTGGAAAAATGCCATGGCATATTATGTAGTGATTAGAAGCAGCAGATCAGATATTCACTTACAAAATGAATGGACTATGTTATGGAAGTGAAAAAGTAACAGAATGAGATATACAACACAATAAGAGTTACATGTATTAAAAATACATGCACTCAAAAACATTTTGCAGGAACATATATAAATAAAAGGTCACACAGTAAGCACAGAAGAATGGTTGTCTATCAGGTTACAGTAACTAGGATACGGGGGAATTTAAAGATTTTCGTAACTCCCCATCTCATTTCATGGAAGTATAGGGATTCTCTTCTTTAAGATACAATCTGTAAATGTATCTAACTGGCAGTATGATGAAAGCAAATGAAACAACTGAAATGAGATAAAAATGTGATTTCCCCAAATCTAGTATGAGATATAATACACATCCAGTAGTGTGAGAAGCAGGTTCTTAAGTTGAATTCCTTGCTCAAAGATCTGACAGATCTTTGGAAATAATATTCCTTTCTTCTAACACCAAGGCAGTTCACTATTCTGGCTCTTCTAGGATGGATTCCAACTGAAATATTATGTTGTGGAATACACAGTTATTTTATGACACTCTGATTTTTTTTTTTTCTTTAACTTTACAGAGACTGTGCAGTTGATCCAACTTGTGTTTTATGCATGGAGTGCTTTTTGGGAAGTATTCACAGAGACCATCGATATAGGGTTAGTAATGTCCAGATAATAACCATACCCACTATTATATTTTATGTTAGATACCTTTTCTGCCTTTTTTAAATTCCAAGATTTAACATTATAATGGAGGAGAGTGGTTTAAGAAATGTATTATTTAAATACTGTTAAACATGCTAAATTTCTATGCTAACAGTATAGAAATGAATTGTGAATCCAGACTGCTTGAACACATGGTTTAGGAAAGACAGCACAGATACCAGTTCCTACATTTTGGTTTTCAGCTAGTTTGTTTTGCTATTTCCTTATGTTTATTACTTTCATAATTCTAGGTTTATGCAGAAGGTTATCAAAAACCAGAGGGTAAAGGTGAGAGGTAAAAGCGGGAGGGAGAGTCTGAAGGGAAGGATGTGTGAGAAAGGAGTAAGGAAAAGTGTCAGGAAATTTAAGAAATATTCTATCTGTTGGTCATCTTCTACAGAAGATTTGTCATTTCTTAATATTAAAGAGGCATCTGCTACATTGTAGAAGAGGGCCCAACCCCACAATATGACACCCACCAATTTTATTATTTTTCTACTGTTATAATGTAGCCAGTACTTTTCCAAAAATCAGGTATGTTTGCTTTTAAATCGGGGATATGAACAAAGGCAGAGTATTGCTAAGCCTATCCTGGTTGGTTCCTCTACTGGATATTGAAGACAAAGCCTTGAACATTCAGAAGTTAGGGAAGTGTTAGTAGCTAGAACTTTGCACCATAATCTCAAATGAAATCGTAGAAAGGGAATATTGCAATCTTGTTATTAATTCAGGAGCCCTGTTGGCTCAGGACTTTTCCTCCTGTTTGTTTTTCTTCACTCTACCCAAGTATTGATAATAATGACTAAATACTAAAATACTAAATTTTAGTATACTAAAATATACTAAATATACAAATATATATACAAATACTAAAACAGATACAAAATTGGACCCTTTGGATCTTTGTATGTTCTCTTCAGTTTCATAAATCAGTAAGAGAATCCCAGTTTCCTTTAAGCTGCTCTACCTATCTTGGGTAACCGTAAGAAGCACAGAAGCTGTAGGGTTATCATTTTCCAAATGGCTGTCTGCCCATGTTTCTTGGCATATATCATTTCAGCCCCTGGGAATAACTGTCATTTGAGGGTTTACGTTAATTATATTGTGATATATAACACAGAGATACTTTTTTTTGGGCAGAATATGATAGGGCTCATTTTAAAATTTGCATCAAATACCCGCTCCTAAACTCTCACAGTATTTTTTTTTTAAAGCGGAATTTCTAATAATTAAATAATAAGTTCTGTCTTGCCAGATTCCTTGAATCATTGCCCTATCTTAGGGAAGTATGAATAATTCTTGAACCCTGCAGGTGGTGAAAACTTCCTCACTAGACAGTCTTACTTTTACATTTCCTGAGCTTCTTTCCTTGTCAAAGAATGCTATTTAGAGGGTATTAGAAAAGAAAACAAACTAATTCTATAGTTTTTGTTGGTCACTTTCTCTAATGCAGATGTAGCACTCTCATTAGACTCTCCTGGGGGAAAGCAACTATAGGTATCTTTATAACTAGAATCTGTTACATTACATTAGAGTACTATAACCTGGTGGCATTGATACCAGCATTATACCAAAACCCAGCAGGAAAACCCTCATGACTTTCCTAATTAAGGAAGTCCTGTAGGTGGACACATTTTACCTCTTTAAAATATCTGTAGTTTATTAGACATTACAGAGTAGCTTATTTTATTTCAAAATCGCTTAAATTAGCTTAGGCTTATTTAAGCTTTAAAACATTGAGAGGTTTGCCTTTTATTTAATTTTCCTCCTCCAAAGAAATTAAACACTTTAGCATTGTTATTTCCTTAGCACTTGATATTCTTATTTATAATCTGATAGCCCTCAGTAAATACTTATTGACAAGATACTTTACAATTTTTTTTCAAGATGACAACATCAGGAGGTGGAGGTTTCTGTGACTGTGGTGATACTGAAGCTTGGAAAGAGGGTCCTTACTGTCAAAAACATGAACTTAACACCTCTGAAATTGAGGAAGAAGAGGTAAAAACATTTTCACAAAGTTGTTTTTAAGGAAATACTGTTTTATCCACGAATTGAAATACTTTCAGACATAGGAATTAGGTTATGAGAAACGGATAAGCAAAATAGTCCCGACACTATTACCAGTGGCCAGATATACTTTGAAAGTTCTTTGCATTTTATGGGTGCCATACATTGCTGGTAGTACTCACTTGAAATTCTGGAAATTTAATTTGGATTTATTATTGGAGTTTTTGCTTTAAGTCCTCATTTATCACTGAAGGATTATTTTTCCTATACGTAGAGACTAGTTAACTTGTTTGGTTTTTATATATTTGTTGTGACTAAGATTTGGTAGGCTAGATACCTTTCTTTTCTGTAAGTGTACTGGTAGCCAGTCCTAATCACTATCTAGCCTATCAGTGTCATTGGATATGTGATGGGACCAAGTATAAAGATAGTATACTGCTCAGTACAGATTGTAGTCACTCCAGCTGTAAATATGTGCTTTTTAAAATTGTTGATTCTGCATTATTTTTCTCTAAATGATATTTGTAATGATGTAGTAGACTTAATAAATACTTAAATCTCTGCTGCTATTTCTGACAGTTTGATGTTTGATTGAAGATCCTTATTTCAGATTTTATTTTTAAATGGCAGAGAGGTAGGTACATTCGAAGTACTTATGCATTGTTAGTAGGTCTGATATAGATTTGGGACAAAGGAACATTAATTAATAGTACTTCCTGGTGCACATACCTTACAGGTATCAAAATTTGACCGAGACTTTATGGTGTAAGACAGTGTCTTTTAGACTGTGTTCCACTGTGTTTAGGACAGATTAAAATTTGTGTGAAATGATTGAGTGCTATGGAAAACATATATTTTGTGTTTAATTTGCTTTGTATAAGTGTTTTAGGATTTATGACAGATAGATGCCCAGTGATTAGGATTTCAGATTTCTCCACTTCTATTGGAGGAGCTCTGTTGTTATCTCTTTTATATATTGTATTGGACTTCCATTTGTAAAAATACAAATAGACAAAGCTATATTTGACAAAAAGAGCTGTGCTTTTTAAAAAATTGAAAACTGGTATAAAACTATGGGAGAAAACGTCTACAAATCATATCCAGTAGTCTTACGCATGGAGGATATGTTCCAAGACCCCCTGTTAATGCCTGAAATCATGGGTGGTACCAAACCCTACATATACTATGTTTTTTCCTATACATACATATCTATGATAAAATTTAATTTATAAATTAGGCACAGTAAGAGACTGACAGTAACTAATAATAAAATAGAACAATCATAACAGTATATTATAATAAAAGTTATGTGAATGTGCACGCACTCATTTGCTCTTATAATATTGTACTGTGATGATGTGAGGTGATAAAATGCCTTGCCTACTTTGATGAGATGAAGTGAGGTGAATGCCATAAGCATTGTGATGTAATGTTAGGCTACTGTTGACCTTCTGACCATGCATCAGAAGAAGGACTGTCAGCTTCCAGTCTGCAGTTGCCCTGGGAGTGCCTGAAGCCGTGGATAAGGGGGAGCTTAATGTATCTGACAAGTGTCTAGTACCCAGAATATATAACAACTCAAGAACAAAACTGCAAACAACCCCATTAAAAATGGGCAAAGGACTTGAATAGACCTTTCTCCAAAGAAGATATAATACAAATGATCAACAAACACATGAAAACATGTTCAGCATCATTAGTTATTAGGGAAATGCACATTGAAACCACTTCACACTCACTAAGAGGGCTATAATCAAAAAGAAGGAATGTACATGTTGGCAAGGATGTAGAAAAATTAGAGCCCTTGTACATTGCTAAATGGGATGTAAAATGATTCAGTAATGTAATATTACTCCGACATAAAAAGGAATGAAATACTGATACATGGTACAACTTGGATGAACCTGCCAAAACTTGCTAAGTGAAAGAAGCCAGGAGCGAAAGATCACATATTGTATGATTCCATTGATATAAAATACACAGAAGAGGTAAATCTGTAGACAGAACTCATACTGGTGATTGCCAAGGGCCAGGGAAGGAGAGAATGGGGAAAAACTGCTTAATGGGTATGGGGTTTTACTTTGAAGTAATAGAAATGTTTTGAAATTCTATAGAGGTGCTAGTGGTACAGCAGTATGTATGTAACAAATACCACAGAGTAGTTTTTATGTTCTGTGAATTTCATCTCAATAAAATATTTGAAAAAACCTTAGAACTTTTATCTTTTAATGTTTGTTTTAGAGTAGACTTAAATAATTTTCTAAGAAAATTTGCTTGCTTTTACTCTGTTGACTATCCTTGTACATTAGTGGGGTAGCTATCAAATAGTGTCGACTTGAGTTAATTTCCTGAATTTTAGGAAGATGTTAGCAAGATCACCTTCCTGGCTGAAATTATATGATCTTGCCTGAGAATACATACTTCAGCAACTTGACAGAGAATAAAACCTCCGGACTCTGCCATTTAATTCCTATTTAAGAATTCAGTTAAGAAAAATGAAGTCCTCAAGGATAAGACTGTAAGAGAAGCTATTTTTAAAATAGTATTATGTTTAGCATTCCTGGTCCCCACTCACTAAATTTATACATCTATCTAGGTTTTTTTATATTTTATGCTTGAAATGGAAGAAAGCTATATAATATTTGCAGCGTACTTTTTAAAATCTGTCTTAGAATTGTTTTTATTGAATGTAATTTTTGTTATACATTTGGCTTGCATCTTAAGAAAAAGTTGGAAAAAACTTGATAATATACTTCTGAGGGATAATGCTTAGCAGTTCCATAGGTCTTCTCAACTCTTGGCATTTGGGATGGGACATTTTTTATTGTATAGGCGAGGGATCAGCAAACTGTGGCTCCACGGGCCAGATCTTACCTTCAGTCTGTTACTGGCACCACCATAAGAATAGTTTTTATATTTTTAAATACTTGGAAAAAATCAATAGGATGGTATCTGTGGCATGTGAAAATGATAGGAAATTCAAAATGTTGGTGTCTGTAAACAGAATTTTATTGCAACACAGCAATGATTTTGTTATTGTTGATTGTGTTTCCTTTTGTTGAAGCTTTTGGGAAACGGGAGTCAAATGTTTGGAAACAGAGCCTGTCTATAGTAGCTATTTGGAAATTATATGATCTGCCTTTATAATAAACATGTTATCTTGATTTCATTTTATTTTCCTACCTTTATTCTGGTTTTGCCCTCTTTGTACATCTATTTTGTAATACTGTCTTCTTACATTGGATGTATTCTTAAGTTGCTGTAAATCCTTTTTGAAATGAAACTTAATTCAATAACAAATGCACTGAATGAACAACCTCAGTGAAGACTTTTCTTTTACCTGAAATTTTCACTTATCAATGCTGCTCTCATCTCAAATGCAGATTTGTGATTATTAACTAAATATTATGCTAAGTACTATATTGTGTTTATTTCATTTAATTCTCAAAACAGCCCTATAAGATAAATACTGCTGTTATGAATATTTTATAGCTGCAGAAGCTTGAGTTTTAGAGAGATTAAAAAACTTGCCCAAAGTGTCCTCCTTGCCCAGAGTGTCTTAAATGGTAGTATGGACTCCAGTAATGGAATTCTTTAACAGTACCTTGCACTGATTTGATTTTATTCTCCAAATTTTTATTTAACATGCAGTGTAATATTAGTTTCAGGTGTAGATTTTAGTGATTCATCACTTATATACAACACCCAGTGCTCATCACAGCAAGTGCTGCCTTCCTTAATACCCATCACCTACTTAACCCATTCCCTCACCCCCTCCCCTCCAATAACCATCAGTTTGTTCTCTAGTTAAGAGTCTGTTTCTTGGTTTGCCACTCTTTTCCCCCGTGTTCATTTGTTTTGTTTCTTAAATTCTACATATGAGTGAAGTCATATGGTATTTGTCTTTCTTTGACTTATTTCACTTAGCATAATACTCTCTAGCTCCATCCGCATTGTTGCAAATGGCAAGATTTCATTAGTTTTTATGGCTGAGTAATATTCCATTGTGTGTGTGTGTGTATCACATCTTCTTTGTCCATTCATCAGTCAGTGGACATTTGGGCTCCTTCCATAATTTGGCTATTGTTGATAATGCTATGTTACACTGATTTTATAAATTTTCAGCAGTGAAATTGTTTTTTTAATAAAATTCTGATTTTCAAATCCCAGTAATAAAACAGATAAAAGTAGAATTTTTTTATTCCAGCATAATTAGCATACAGTGTTACATTAGCTTCAGGTATGCAATATAATGTTTCAATAGTTCTCTACATCACTCACTGCTCATCAAGATAAGTGTACTCTTAATCCCTTTCACCTGTTTGACCCATTCCCCACCCACCTCCCCTCTGGTAAACACCAGTTTGATTCCCTATAGTTAAGAGTCTGTTTTTTGTTTATCTCTTTTTTCTTTTCACATTTGTTTTGTTTCTTAAATTCCACATATGAGTGAAATCATTTGGTATTTGTCTTTCTCTTATTTCACTTAGCATTATACCCTGTAGATCCATACATGCTATTGCAAATGGCAAGATTTATTCTTTTTTATGTCTGAGTAATATTCCATTCTATATATGCCACAGCTTCTTTATCCATCTATCAGTGGACACTAAAAGCAGTATTATTAATGAATTTATTTTTTATCAGTTGACATGTATATTAGTTACTTGCTAGAAAGTCAACTTTGAAATAAGTGAGGTTGTTTCGATGACTATTTAGTTTCTAGTTTATTACTAGTTTTAGTTGGGCAGTATGGAGAAAGTCCTTATTCATAGCTTATTTGCATATGACAGTAGTTAAAACTGTTATTGTAATACAGTATATGCTTACATTTTAAAAATTCAAACATAATAGAAATTATGACAAAAACTAGTTTTCCATTATTCCCACTGCCTTCTAACATAAGCACAGATAACCTTTTTAGTAATATGCCTGGTATTCTTCTAGTTTGAAAGAAGAGTAACTCACAGTTGACTCACTGACCAAGGTTTGCTTTCTATAAAATAAATGTAATCAAAGAACTATAATTATTAGTCATAATTGATAATACATTATAGAATGAGATGATCATTTATTTACAAATTCCAACTGACTTATGCTATCATAAGGGCACTTTGAGCAGAAGTCTTTCTTAGCATTTAATTTACCATTGTACATATGAGTAGACTTACATAGCCTAACATCCTTTCACTGCAGAAATTTTTTTTTTAAAGAGAGAGCACGCATGTGAGCAGGGGAGGGAGGAGGGGCAGAGGGGGAGAGAGAGAATCTTAAGCAGACTCCACGGTGTGCATGGTGTGCTTGGAGCCTGACGGGGCGCTCAATCTCACGATCCTGAGATCGTGACCTGAGCTGAAACCAAGTCAGATGCTTAACCGACTGTGCCACCCAGGTGTCCCCAGAAATAATTGTTTTTAATCAGTGACTATTTTTCAAGATGTTAACATGTGTGCACAAAGACGGCAGAAGAATCTTTATTCCTAGCCCTGCCCCAAACTGGGTTAATGTAATAGCAAAATTACTAGTTGGTAATCCCCAATATGTAATATTACACATCTTAGAGTGTATTTTTATATTACCATTTTAAAATATAGATAATTATATATTTTTAAGCTGGCGTGTAAGTCAAACAAGAAACAGCTCTACCAGGCCCAGCTCTACCTGGGATTTTGTAGAACAGTTTGAACACTACTGGCTTGGATTCTCAAGAATTGGCATTTGTTTCTGTTTCAGGACCTGTTTCATTCTTATAAATTCTGTTTATCGTAATTCTTTCATTCTCTAAATGTCTTGTATTATGGGACATAATTGTGAGAAATGAATGACTATATAACAAGGTAATATCACCAAGGAAACTGAGCTTTGATTCTACTTTCTATTTTGGTATAGCAAGAGGTTCATATTATTATTATTATTTTTTAAGATCTTTTATTTATTTGACAGAGCGAGAGAGCACAAGCAGGGGGAACAGTAGAGGGAGAAGGAGGCTCCCTGTTGAGCAGGCGGCCTGATGCAGGGCTCGATCCCAGGACCCTGGGATCATGACCCGAGCTAAAAGCAGATGCTCAACCTTCTGAGCCACCCAGGCGCGCCACCCCCCTTTTTTCTTAAGATTTTATTTATTTGTCAGAGAGAGCGTGCACAAGCAGGGGGAGTGGCAGGCAGAAGGAGAAGCAGGCTCCCCACTGAGCAAGGAGCCTGATGTGGGACTTGATCCCAGGACCCTGGGATCATAACCTGAGCCAAAGGCAGACATTTACCCCACTGAGCCACCCAGGCATCCCAAGGTTCATATTATTATTAATACCCATTCTTTTATCAATCCCCAGGAGGTACCAGTTCTAGTTCCTTCTTTGTATGGATGGTTTCACTATGTTAATGACTTCTAGTCTCTATAAGAAATAGTAAAATAAACTTTGCTAGTAGGATAAAAAAATTTTTTTTCATGTGACATATAAAGCCGACCATTGAGAAGAGTTGTAGGTAAAAAGTGCTGTAAGACTTAGAAAAATCTTCTTACTCTTCTTACCTTTCTTATATTCTTCAAGCTCCATACCCCTTTCTTTTAGGAGTCTTTGTCTTTTTTCCTCCATTCTTTTTATTCCTCATCTCAATGTATTTTGTATCCGTTCCACTAGGCTTATCTTTGGTGAGGATGTACAAAAATACTGTATCCTTTATGTATATTTGCAATAATTTGTTGATTCCCATTCCACGATGTTGGAACATACTGATTTGCCTTTTTTTTAAAGAGATGTTTATTTATTTTAGAGAGAGAGCATGTGCACAGGCAGGGGGAGGGGCAGAGGGAGAGAGAATCTCTCAAGCCAGCTCCCCACTCAGCACGGAGCCCGATGCTGGGCTTGATCTCACAACCCTGAGATCAGGACCTGGGCCAAAATCAAAGAGTTGGGTGCTGAACTGACTGAGCCACACAGGCGCCCCAGAACATAACATACTGATTTTCTTATTTGAGAAATGAATATAATACTGCCTAGCCATTAAGCTAAATAACAAAGCATTAAGATTAAAATTGTGTAAGACATTTTGCCTAAAAGGTATGATGAACTTAGTGTATATTTATAGTAATACTTTTTCACATTAACCTAGAATTTTTGTGACTTACTCCCTATTAAGTAAAGGTGCAAAGTTCTCCATTCCATACATATACGATGTGCATTGCTGAAAGAAAGTAGACAAGGGAGTGATTTCTTATGGCATCAAGGGGTGGTTTTCTGACCTTGTTGGCTTATCCTCTTTAAAATCAGGCTCTCCTGGGGCACCTGGGTGGCTCAGTTGGTTAAGCGACTGCCTTCAGCTCAGGTCATGATCCCAGGGTCCTGGGATCGAGCCCCGCGTCAGGCTCCCTGCTCGGTGGAGAGCCTGCTTCTCCCTCTCCCACTCTCCCTGCTTATGTTCCCTCTCTAGCTGTCTCTCTCTCTCTCTCTCTGTCAATTAAATAAATAAATAAAATCTTTAAAAAAAAATAAAATAAAATCAGGCTCTCCTTTATACCTATAAAACTAAATTTTGCTGGTCTGTCCTTAGATAACATTCCTTTGTTTATTCTGGAAATTGGGGATTAGTAGGATATGAAGCTATAAAGATGGCTTGATGTTAGGTTTTGAAGATCCTGAATGCCATTCTAAAATTTTTAGATTTATTCATTAGGCATTGGGGTGCCATTGATTATGTTCAGTTTATTCAGTAATTGGAATCATTATGAACAAAATGTTTCAGGAAGCTTGATTTGGTAGGCTGTAATGTACAGGATCAAACTGAAGAGAAGCTGAAGCTGGAAGATCAGTCAGCTGTTTACAGTAGTATTTTCTGCGGTGGAGGCAGAACAGGAAAGAGGAGAATTAATGTGCATTTAAGATGGTTGCAATTTTTTTTCTGTTCTTTCAGGATCCTCTTGTGCATTTATCAGAAGATGTGATAGCAAGAACCTACAACATTTTTGCTATTATGTTTCGATATGCAGTAGAGATACTAACCTGGGAAAAAGAAAGTGAATTGCCAGCAGATTTAGAGATAATGTAAGTACAACCCATTTATTCTTTGTATTCATATTTGCTCAAACTCTCTTTTAGCCATTTTGATTCTCATTCCTCAAATTAAGTTTAATACAGCTAGGATAGAACATACTTTTCTTTTTTAATAATAATAGTTTTCAATAATACTTTATTTCATAGTTT
This sequence comes from Mirounga angustirostris, assembly GCF_029215605.1. Lineage (NCBI taxonomy): Eukaryota > Metazoa > Chordata > Mammalia > Carnivora > Phocidae > Mirounga > Mirounga angustirostris. The sequence goes on from NW_026991716.1 coordinate 38,741,078, forward strand.
TTTAATATGTGTGATCCACTTAGTTGGTAGAAGTTTCTCCCTGTTAATTGGTTAGTTTACTTAAGCCCCGTGTTTCAGGCACAGGCAGTTTTCTGTTCTTTGTGTGATAAACCTGGTAACTCTCACATTTTTACTGTTTGCATTTCGATTATTGAGGGGTCACAAACTTGTGACCAGAGAGCTGGATTCTGCCATAGCTGTATTAAGGTTAAGGGCTTACTTTTCCATGTGATGTGCTTGCTTCAAGCAACCTTCCCTTTAACTTTTAATTCTAACCAAGTTTGTTGGAGTCCTATTCATATTTAAGGTTGATTACAAGTTGAAGTGAGGGTCTGATGAACATCAATGGTTTCTTTTTTGCTTTTTCAGTAGTGTCCTAGATACTTAGGTGTGGGTTAAGTGTTTTTTAATAAAGTGAGGTGTTAACTATACTTTTTTGGAAATGTTAAAAATAGTGCCTTATGAATTTATCTTTACGTATATCCATATGTGCCATATGAATCTTCACATATACCCATATATATCCACCTGTATCCATATATGCCATATGAATATATCTTCACAATTTCTTGCAGGTATTGCAGGTTGGTTTCCAGACCACTGCAATAAAGCAAGTCAAATGAATTTTTTGGTTTCCCAGTACACACGAAAGTTATGTTTACACCATGCTGTAGTCTGATAACATAATGTATAAAAAACAAAGTACATAACCTTAACTTAAAAATACTTTATTGCTAAAAGATGCTAACCATCATCTGAGATTTCAGTGAGTCATAATCTTTTTCCTGGAGGAGGGTCCTGCCTCGATGTTGTTGGCTGCTGACTGATCAGGGTGGTGGTGGCTGTGGGTTGGGGTGGCTGTGGCAGTTTCTTAAAATAAGACAACAGTGAAGTTTGCCACATTGATTGGCTCTTCCTTTCACTTGAACACTTAGAGGCCATTATAGAGTTTCAGTATTGTGTCTCAGAATACGGAGGCCCAGGGAGAGGGAGAGTGACGAGGAAACAGCTGGTCAGTGGAGCATTCAGAACACATACAACATTTATACTTAAGTTTGCAATCTTTTTTTTTTTTTAAAGATTTTATTTATTTATTTGACAGAGAGAGACAGAGTGAGAGAAGGAACACAAGCAGGGGGAGTGGGAGAGGGAGAAGCAGGCCTCCCGCAGAGCAGGGAGCCCGATGCAGGGCTCGATCCCAGGACACTGGGATCATGACCTGAGCCAAAGGCAGACGCTTAACGACTGAGCCACCCAGGCACCCCTTAAGTTTGCAATCTTAAATGGATGTGGTTCCTGGTGCTCCAGAACAATTATGACAGTAACATCAAAGATCACTGATCTCAGATCACCATAACAAATATAATAATGATGAAGTTTGAAGTATTGTAGGAATTACTAAAATGTGATACAGAGACATGACATGAGCAAATGCTGTTGGAAAGATGGCATTGAAGAGGCTTGCTCAACACAGGGTTGCCACAAACCTTCAATTTGTAAAAAAAAAAAAAAACAAACCCCAAACCCACAATATCTTCAAAGCACAGTAAAACAAGATGTGTCTGTACTTCAAGTTGGGAACCATTGATCAAAGATCCAAATTTAGACCCTAGAGAATAGAAGAGTTTTATTTTTATTTTTTTGTTTCATTGTAGGTTCAAGACCACCAGTATAGAAGGGAAAAGAATGTAACTTGCTTCTCTTGTACTGTTTTCCTATCTTAGTAAATGGCATTCCATCTACCCAGAAACCTGAATCACCTATACCCATTTAGATTTCAAGTCCAGCTGGTTCTCCCTACATCAAATCATTCAACTTCTGTTCCTCTCCATTATTACTCTCCTACTCCAAATTAATTAATTTCATCATTGACAACATTGCCTCCCTAACTGAACTGCCATACCTGTTTTTGTCCCTCACGATTTATTCTCCACATGGTAGCAAAATGAACTTTAAGGCAAATTTGACTGTTATTTTTTTAGTATCTCTAATGTAAATCCCAATGTGGGGCTCGAACTCCTGACCCCGAGATCAAGAGTCACATGCTCTTCTAACTGAGCCAGTCCAGTGCCCCAGTGGATTGTAGAATATTGAACAGGATCCCTGGTGCTTACCCACTAGATGCCAGTGGCACTCCTGCCCCAATCATGACAACAGAAAATGTCTCTAGACATTGCCAAGTGATCATCTATGGGAGATAGAGGAAAATTGCCTCCACTTGAGAACCACTGATGGCCAATTTTGACTTTAGGTCTCAGATTACTTCTCTGGCAGTTTTCTGAAGTCCCAGAACTGTTTTACCCTGTTGCAGCATTTTGTTTTTCTTGATAAAAGCCAGTTCACTTAGAATTGCATGTCTAATATGTATCTTCCCCAACAGATGGCAGTGTCATAGAGCATGGGGATGGGACTGCCGATGACTTTGTTACAGATACGTGCCCAGTACCTAGCACATTCCCTAGAACTAGAACCAAGTATGCTCTTACTTAATCAGCCTGGAGCTAGAGAATATGCAATTAGATAATATATAATTAATGTTTTATGCCACAGAGAGAAGAGGGATACCTACTATTGCATGCTGTTCAATGATGAGGTGCATACCTATGAACAAGTTATTTATACCCTTCAGAAAGCTGTTAACTGTACACAAAAAGAAGCCATTGGCTTTGCAACTACAGTAGATCGAGATGTAAGTAATTTCATTATATTGATGTGACATAATAAATTTGAACTTTTATTACAGATAAGCTATTCTGGGAAAATTGAATAGTCTAGGCTATTTTTGTTTTAAAGATTTTATTAATTTGAGAGAGTGAGTGAGAGAGAGAAAGAGCACAAGTAGAGGGGAGGAGCAGAGGAAGAGGGAGAAGCAGACTCCCCACCAAGCAGAGAGCCCAATGTAGGGCTGGATCCCAGGACTCTGGGATCATGACCTGAGCCAAAGGCAGATGTTTAAACGACTGAGCCACCCAGGTGCTCCTAGGCTATTTTTTTGTTAAATTTCATTTGAATATTGGTGCAGATATATATTGGGTGTAAATGTAAGCTGTTGTCAGATAGAAAGTTTAGGAGGAAATGTAGATACAGTTGCTCTCATTCTACCCAGTGATTAGAAATCCTCAGTTACGGGGCGCCTGGGTCGCTCAGTTGGTTAAGAATCTGCCTTCAGCTCAGGTCATGATCCCAGGATCCTGGGATCGAGTTTCGTGTTGGGCTCCCTGCTCAGTGGGGAGTCTTCTCCCTCGCCCTCTGCTCCTCCCCCCAACTTGTGCTCTTTCTCTCTCTCACTAATAAATAAATAAAATCTTAAAAAAAAAGAAGTATTTGGTTATGAAAATAGAAATTATAGCAACCTAGAAGAATAAATGTTATGTCATTTAAGGAAATATACTTATTAATGTTTTGGAAATATTAGGATGGCTTTGAAGGAAAATAATTTACTTTTCATCATTGAATAGAATGAATGTTATAAATATTAAAATTGACCAGAGTTGTTATATGCTCAAATATGTTTGTTTGTTTACTGGATGAAAAGTTATTAATACTGAATATAATATTTTTACATGTTAATTTAAAATATCTTCATTTACCAGGGACGTAGGTCTGTTCGATATGGAGATTTCCAGTATTGTGAACAAGCAAAATCAGTAATTGTGGTAAGTAATTTAAAAACATGCCTACACTGTTATTTTTTTTATTAGTTTAAAGCTTGTTCCATGTTTTGGCATTTATGAAAACATTTTTCTGCCTTCATGAATGTAAAGCCAACATCAACCAAAAATCATGTGTAATAATACGTTTCTTGAACATTGTATTATTGCTCTATCTAGTTTTTTTAAGGTATATAAGATTAATATTGAAAATGAATGTTTACATGAGATGTAGATGTTCTGCCTTCCAATTTCTGTATCAGAAACATCTTAATGTTTCATTTTTGTTTTGTTTTTGATAGGGTGTCACGTTACTTTTTAGAACTTAAACTGACCTTTAGCACCAAGATTAGAATTCAAGGGAAGTTGTTTCTTGGTAACTTATAACAAGATATGCTGCATATACTAATAGTACTTAGTGTATTATTTCTCTAAAGAAAACTATTCCCCACATTTATATTTATTTTAAAAAGTAAGAATTATTTTAAGCTATTCCATGTGAATGAATTTTATATAAATGTCTTTTTTTGGTAAATATTTTAAATTGCAGATAAAAATGCCTGTATGCCCACATTATACAGCATTTTCTTCATACTTATTTTACGTAAATAGTATAGAGGACCCTGTATTATCCCTTCTTTATCCTATTCCCTTTTCTCCTACCCTAGAGATAACTACTTTTATTAATTCATTTGTTCTTTCTTCTGCGTGCCTTTATACTTCCTTTTATTAAATCTGTCAACATTGTATGTATTGATTTGGAGGCCTTTAAACATTAATTCATAATGTTTCATAACAAGATTCATGCTGGATGTATTATACTGCAACTTTTCATTTCAGTGTTGATACTAGGTTTATGTGTGTTGATGCATGTACCTGTGAAGTATTCCATTGATAACTTTACCATAATTTCTCCATTCTCTTGCTGATGGACAATTAGGATAATTCCTTTTTTTTTTCTTTTTTGCTGTGACTAACAGTCCTGCTGTGGACATTGTTTTGTTTCTTTGCTGCATAGATGCAAAAGTTTCTCTAGGGTATATACCAAGAAATGGGATTTCTGAGTTGTTAGGGTATGAGCATTTTCATCTTTACTAGATTTTGCTAAGTTAGTCTCCAAAATGGTGGCACTAATATGCATGCCCACCAGAGGTGTATAGAGAGTTCCCATTTCTCCACAACTTTGTCAAAACTATATGTTGTCAGATTTTTTAATTTTTGCCAATTTCATTTGTATGAATGGCATCTTGTCAATTAAATTTGTATTGCCTTACTCATGAGTATCTTATTTCATATATTTTTTTAAGATTTTATTTATTTGACAGAGAGAGAGAGCACAAGTAGGCAGAGCGGTACACAGAGGGAGAGGGAGAAGCAGGTTCCCCATTGAGCAGAGAGCCTGATGCAGGGCTCGATCCCAGGACCCTAGGATCATGACCTGAGCTGAAAGCCGATGCTTAACCAACTGAGCCACCCAGGCACCCCATCTTATTTCATATTTATTTATGTTTTCTGTGAATTTCCTATTCATACCCTTAACCATTTTGGGGGCTTGTCTTTTTCTTACTCTTTTCTTAGGGGTTCTTTGTGTAACCTGAATTGTAGTCTTTTGTTGCAAATATCTTTTCAGATGTGGCCTAATTCAAGTTCGTCTCTGGTGCTTTTCATTGAGCAAAAGCTTTAAATTTTAATGTAGCAAAATACATCTTTTTCTTTATGATTTGTACATTTTATGTCCATTTAAAAAATTCTTTCTTGATGTCTGGACATACTCAATTTAATAATGCACAAGAAACTATACTGTGGTTGAGTAAAAGAATATTTCCATTTTTAGGAAATGCAGACTGAGTATTAAGGGATAAGGAGGCATGATGCAGGGTGCATATAACACACCCTCAATCGTTCTTCAGGTTTTTTTCTTTTGTTTTTTTTTAAGTGCATATATGTGTATCTGTGGAGAGAGAAAAATAAGGTGGAAATGAGAAAGCAATTGAAGTAAAAGGTTTATAATAGATGAATCTGAGTAAAGCTCAGATTTTTCCTTATATTGGTTGCTTTATAACTTCTTATATTTAGTAGTATCATTTCAGTTTTTCCTTTTAAAAAAAATTAGTATTTATAATCTCTAGTGGCATTTATGTAGATATATTCGTAATATAGAAAAGAAAGACCAGAAATAGATACTAGCTAGAAGGAAAATCTAGGAAACTATAGGTACATTCTAAGGGAGGAGGAGAGCTTCTTAACCAATACTAGAACCCCAGGAGTTAAAAAAGAAATGTATTTTTTGGCTACATAAAAAATTAGCATAGCAAGATATTCCATAAACAAAGTCAAGAGACAAACAGTAGATTTAGCAAAATTATTTCTAACATAGAGGATGGACATTTAATGTTTATGATAAACAGAATACTCATAGATTGTCAAGTAGGAACAAACAACAAAAGAGAAAAATGGACATAGGATATGGAAAGGCAATTACAGCAGAGAAAAATCGAGGCAGTCAGTATACATGAAGAGACTCACTCATTAGTAATCAGTAAAATGACAGGGAGATTTCATATTCATTAGGTTGGAGAGGTTAGAGTGATAAAATACCTTACTGGCAGAGATGCGGAGAATAGGAATGCTTGTGTAGAATAAATTGCTACAGGATTTGGGGAAATAATTTAGTAGCATCTATTATTAAAGCTTTACCTTTCCTAAGAATTTATCCCATAGAAATGTAAGCACTAGCAAGTGTGTATACAAAGATGTTCAGTGCTGCTTTTTTTGTAGTCAAAGAAGACTGAAAACAAAGGGAATATGAATGCCCTTCTCTAGAGGATGTTTGAATAAATCCACAACACAGAATATTATGAGTCATTAACCCAAAAAAATCGGTTAACGCAGAGATGCACAAGAGTATGTATAGTATCCCATTTTTGTAAATCAAATAAAAATCTTTATAAATGTATACATATATAATATATAGATAGAGAAAATATGCAAAGACATACTGTGTTAATGTGGGTTATGGGGATGGTATGAAGTTGGGGGTAGAAAGATGATCCAAACAAAAAATGAGAAGGGGGAAATAAAAATAAAAAATTGTGATACACTTAAGTAGACATTTCTTTAAAGAAGGTATATAAATTAACCAATAAGCTCATGAAAACATGCTCACCATCACTAATTGTTAGGGAAATGCAGATAAAAACCATGATGAGATACCACCTGATACCCATTTGGATAGCTGTTATAAACAAAGAAAAACCATAACATCATCACAAGTGTTGGCAAGGATATGGAGAAATTGCAACCCTTGTGCACACTGCTGGTGGGAATGTAAAATGGTACAGCTACTATGGAAAACTGCAACGTGGTTCCTCTCAAAATTAAAAAGAGAATTACCATATGATTCAGCAGTTTTGCTTTTGGGTATATGCACAAAAGAATTGAAAGGAGGGTCTAGGAGATATTTGTACACCTATGTTCATAGCAGCATTGTTATTCACAATAGACAAAAGACAGGAACAACTCAAGTGTCTATTGATGGATGAATGGATAAATAAAATCTATATACATACAATAGAATATCATTCAGCCTTAAAAAGGAAGAAAATTCTGATGCATGCTACAATATAGATGAACCTTGAAGACATTATACTAAGAGAAATAAGCCAGTCACAAAAAGATAAATACTGTATGATTCTGTTTATACGATACCTATAGTGTTTGGTGGGTATAGAGTTTGGGTTTTTCAAGATAAAAAGAGTTCTGGAGATTGGTTACACCACAGTGTGAATGTACTTAACAATTCTGAACTGTACACTTAAAAATGGTTACATTGGAAATTGTAGTTTATTATACAACAGGTTTTTTTTTTTAAGTATTGATGACATCACTTCTGTACAGTGAAGCAAATTACTTAAATAAATATGTAATTGCATTTAAGAAATTAAAGACCTAGAACAAATGTAAGCATTTAAATAATTTCTAATTGGTGGGGCAGATTTTCAAGTATAGGACCAAAGATTAAGGTTACTCATAAGCTATAACTTCTTACTTTTTTGTAAGAATCTTAAGATTCTTTCTAGATCCTAAATTAGGATCTGAGTAAAGCAAGCCAAGTGGTATTTTTCTTACACTCATACATGAAAAAAAAATTCTCATGTAATGATGAGAGTATAGTTATATTAAATAAAAATACTAGCTTTTTTCTATAAGATAGCCTTTTTGTTTTTTTCATTCTGCCATTTCTTTTTAAGAGAAATACCAGTAGACAGACAAAACCACTCAAAGTTCAAGTTATGCATTCGTCTATTGTCGCACATCAGAATTTTGGTTTGAAACTTTTGTCGTGGCTGGGAAGTATTATTGGATATTCAGGTAGGTTCAAAAAACTATTTTGGAAAAAATATCAAGTGAAATAATTTCTTGCTTTAATTTCACATTTTAAAATACTGTCTCAGAATATCTTTATGCACAGAAAAACCCATGTTTCTCAAATTTTGATCCAGAGGATTTTTTTATATGCATACAAAGGATTCTGTGTTCAAATAAATGCAGGAAATATTGGGTTAAACAATAGTAAATGACTTTAATATGCTAATGAAATCTAAATCTCACAGACTTAATAAAAGAACCTTTTTTTTTTTTTTAACCCCATTCTGTGGAACTCTGTTCTACTGAGCAAGCTGGAAAATACTACTGTAAATAAAACCTCAATGATTAGCAGTTTAAAGGATGCAACACTAATGCTGATATCTTTTGTTTTGACTCCTCCAACTTTTGATTACTAATAATTTTCAACTCCAAACACTTGCAGATTTGAAGTTACTGATTTATATTTGATATTTTTTGTCTTTCCACATTCCACAAATTAGATAATCTTTTTAATGTGGTAACAGAATGAAGAACCCACATGGCTAATGCCAAAAATACAAGTTTGGTATATAAAATATAACACTAAAGAGAAAGATAGGAATAGATCTAAGCTATCTGTCATACTGTTCTTTAGAAAGCAAGAGAAGTGGTTTGGATAAATGACATTCTGATGTTTATTATAAAGAGAATTCTAAAATAATTGTATTGAAAGAGCATTGCCACATTGTGAACGGACAGTTGAAAAAACATGTAGGTATTGAAATTTAGGAGACCATGTTTGCTTGCCTTTTTAAATGTCTCTCCAATTATTTTTCTTATCCTCAATCTTTTTAGAGTTGGTGTTTTCCATTGGATACCTATGCACCAAGTTCTGTGCTAGAGTAGTAATGAATAGTATCACGGAAGCAATTTCCTGCCAAAATTTTTTTTGAGATATTTACCCTTAATTATTTAAAGACTTTGTCTCTTATTTAATATTTATATACGTATTTCTCTTTAGCTTTATAAACAATTTCTGTTTGATCGCTTTTATAATTTTAAAATTACTCCCTTTTTTTTCCTGATTATTTTGCATGCTTATAGAAGACTAAAAACTGATTTTAATTATAAAGTATGAAACATAAAGGTATTAAAGTTTTGGTTATGTTAATGCTTATGTTAATATTTGAAGAACTTTTTTTTTTTTAAGTTCAGCATTTAGAAGATGTAGGACTTTGTCTTCCAGGACCTTTCACATAGTAGGTACACATAGGCTCACAGGGAACATTTATTTAATGAGTAGATACATTTTGCATAGCACTGATAAATGGACTGGTATTTATTATAGTACAGAGGCCATGCATTCTTTTTTTTAAATGGCAGCACAATTATATATTATACCTACCTTCAATTATCATGAGATGTAACAATTTTATTATAATCTGGTTTAATTAACATAGGTGCCTAAAGAACTGTATTTAAATTCTTTACAACATAAGAGGTCGTTGCCCTTCTGATAGGCTTATATTTTGGTATTTTGGAGTAAGTGTTGGTGTATAATGCGAGATTTGGAATTTTTCTCCTTTTTGTGAAAATGTTAATATGTTTACTTTTCCTGAATAAATTTGACCGATTAGTAAACATGTAAAACTCTATAGGTTCACTGGAACATTTCTATTAAAATGTCATTTTATTTTAATACTTGAAGTTCCTATTTCATTGACTACTTTTCTTCCTGTTTTAAGATGGGCTTCGCCGAATTTTATGTCAAGTTGGTTTACAAGAAGGGCCAGATGGTGAAAACTCTTCTTTAGTGGACAGATTGATGCTTAATGATTCCAAATTGTGGAAAGGTAATCTTTTAACTACTCTCAAGGTATAGGAGAACCTTAAATAAGTAATTGGGAAAAGGTTTTTTTGGGTTTGTTTGGTTTTTTTTTTCATTTGGGAAGGCATTTAATAAATATATTTATAGTTTTTAGAATTAGCACATGCAGTCTTATTCTTTGGAAAAAACATAAACAGATTTTGGAGTCCATGACCCAAATTAAATAACCTTTATATTTTGTTAGAAAACTATTTTTAGAAGAACTAATTTTTTAAGAAACAGTCTCCTTCTCTCTCTGCCTCGCCTCCCTGCTTATGCTCACTCTCTCAAATAAATAAAAATAAAATATTTTTTTAAAACAGATTGCAGGGACGCCTGGGTAGCTCAGTCGTTAAGCGTCTGCCTTTGGCTCAGGTCATGATCCCAGGGTCCTGGGATCGAGCCCCACATCGGGCTCCCTGCTCAGCGGGAGGCCTGCTTCTCCCTCTCCCACTCCCCCTCCTTGTGTTCCCTCTCTCTGTCAAATAAATAAATAAAATCTTTTAAAAAAAAAAAAAAGCAGATTGCAAACATTTTATACTGAAGAACACATTTAGAGTTTTGCTCTTGAGACTTAAAATACAATTGAACATATAAAAACTTCGGAAATGTAATTTTTGGCTTGTTTGATACATTCTTAGTTTACATCTACTCTTTTTGTAAAAGGTGCTAGGAGTGTGTATCATCAGTTGTTTATGAGCAGTCTACTTATGGATTTGAAATACAAGAAATTGTTTGCTGTTCGATTTGCAAAGGTAAGTAGTCTCTCAGTTTGAAATTTAACAAAATAGGTTATATACAGAGTAAATATAACCCATGATTATATCCAGGCTTTATAGTATTAGCAACCAATAGTAATATGTCACTGTGTTGATTTTAAGTTCTAAGAAACTTCAGTAGATGATCTTATCTTTTATAAATAGAACAAAATTCCAGCAGTAAGGCTTTTCCTTTTCATCACCTGGATACAAATATCCAGCTGTGAAATGTATATGATATCAAATGACAAATGAAGAATTTAAACCTATACCGTTGTGAATTATGTATGATATTATTCCCATTAAAATTTGTATAAGGGAAAGATAATCTTAGCTGAAATGACATGTAGATACGGATGTTGATTTAAGAATCATGAACTCTTGGTTGTTGATATTATTGAATTATGTTCTCCCTTTTCATAGTATGTGCTTATTTTTTAATTCACCTGAATTAGGAGTTCTTAATCAAAGAAGCATGTAAGGATAATATGGGGAGCTCTTTCAAAATATATGTCTTTGTGTCCCATTCTCAAACTTAATGAAACAAATTCACCAAGAATGGGGTCCAAGCATGTGTACTCGGGAAGAGCCATCAGGTGATTCTGATATACATCCATAAGAAACAAAAATCTGGTTTCATCAGAGACCATGTAGAGCTGCTGTGGTTTAGCCCTACTGGTGTACAATAACATCCCAGGATTTTAGAAGCTGTTACTCCTATTTGAGCTCATAAATTGCCATTGTGCTGAAGATTATATAGTGAATCAGTATTTATACAAAACTTACTGGTAGAAGTCATTTCGTTATCATTCTCATAGCAGTGTTATCTTATTGACTCCTCCAGCACTGACTTTTCATTATAATCCTTAAACATTTGGTCAATGTGGATTAGAGGTGAATCTCCCCCTTGTTGTTTAGAATTACCAGCAGTTGCAGAGAGATTTTATGGAGGATGATCACGAGCGAGCAGTGTCCGTGACTGCTCTGTCTGTCCAGTTCTTCACCGCACCTACTCTGGTGAGTAGTGCTTGCCTTTTCTTTGTAACTGATAGCTGGCACTCCTTGCCTTTTTTTGCCTTCTTAATAGAACTATGAGCGTTTGCAGAGTGATTATGTGACAGATGACCACGACAGAGAGTTTTCAATCGCAGACCTCTCGGTTCAGATATTCACGGTTCCTTCACTTGTAAGTACTAAAAGACTAAGAAGAACTTTCTTGTTTGCCATTGACAGAAGTAAAGCCTTAAAATACTAGAGAATGAAGACCTGTATATTCCTGAATAGAATAATATTTTATTAATGGGTGATTGGACTTCAGACACCTTCAGCCATACTAGAACATAGCCTTCAGTATGTAATCTAGAAAGAAAAAATCATTTAAACTTAATCTGTACATTTTCATACTACTTCCCCGAGGTTTTGAACTGGTAAGTTAAAAATTAAGCAGATTGGTTTAACAAATGTATACATTAGAAACAGCATATTATATACAATCTCACATTTTGAGAAGCTCCCTTCCCCCCAGTAAAGGAAGGGGTAGCTAAGGCAATTGAATCACAGTGATTGTGGGTGGTCTTACACTAGTTGCCTGGGAAAGCATCACTATGTTTTAGTGCTATTCAGTAATTGAAATTCATATTTAAGTTATTTAACATGTTTTGAGATCTATTATTGATTGGGCACAGTTCTAAGCTTTGGGAATACAGCGGTGAACAAAAACAGATGTGGTCCTTGCCCTCAGGGAACTTAAAATAATGGGAAAGACTCACAGAATTGGTTAATTAAGATTATAATGAAAACTCTAGAATTTGGTTTTGCAAGAGAATAATAGAGAGATCTGACCTTTTCCCAAAGTTCAGAGAGGGATTCTATAGGGAAGGCACCTTTATGTGGGGTCATGAAGGAAAGTTCATTTAAAGGGACCAACACTTAAGCAGGTCCTGAAGTAGGAAAGTTCCTATCCAGGAAACAGACAGAAAGCCAGCACAATTGAAGATCCTTGAATATGGAATAAAATGAGACCAGAAACGAAGGCAGGTGCTTAATTGTATAGTATTCTATTTTCCTACAGGGTGCATTTTCCAGTTTTTTTGTTTATTTATTTGTTTTTAACGAGTGTTTTTCCCAGGATTACCTTTATGTTGAAGGATGTATTCTAGTACAGTTGAAGCTGTCTGTATCCACTAACGAGATATTATAGGCCAAGTGAAGGATTTTGGTTTTATGGGAAAGCAGTGAAGAGTTTTAAGTGGCATTTACATCATCATGTTTGTGATTTTTAAAAGATCGTGCTGTTTGTAATTTGGAGAACAAATTGGCAGGGGGGCAAAAGTGAGTGTGGGGAACCTAATTAGAAGCTGATGCAATGATCCAGACAAGAATTGGTGGTAACTTGAGCTGGGATTTTGGCAGTGGATATGAGTTGTGAGAGAGATTTAAGTAGTAAAAGCTACAGAATTGGCCAGACTTGGGTTTGAGGGATCAGTTGGTGATTGGTTGTTCAATTGGAGGGAAAGGGTAAAGATGACTCCTAGGTTTGTGACTTGCAGCCCAGTGGATGTCGTGCCACTTGGACAGGGGGTTTTGGAAAACGAGTAGGATTTGTGAAGAGAGAAAGCAATGCTTTCATTTTAGTCAGGGATGTTTGAGAAGTCTCTGAGATAATCCCATGTGTGTTCATATCTGTGCTTCCTCCATTGATCTGTTTGTCCATTTCCATGTCAGTACCCAGTTTTAATAATTTTAGCTTAATACTCTGTTTTGATATCTTGTAGGGCTAAATCTTCCATTATTCTTTTCAAATAATTTCTTTAATGTTCTCAGGCTTTTTTTTTTTTTTTTAAAGATGAACTAAAATCACAAAAAAACACATTAGGATTTTGATTGAAAATATATTTAAAGATACTTTGGGAAGAACTCATATCTTTGCAATATCGAATATCCCCATCCAGGAACATAATTTGTCCTCATTTATCAAGTTTTATATTATGCTCTTATTACAGACTTCATAGCTGTCTTGTTATGGGTCTTACACATTTTTAATCTGGCTATGTCTGGTATGTAGGAAAAGCACTGATATATTTATGTATCCATCTTGTATCTGTCTGGTCCTCTTAATTAGCATTTCTTCTAATATTTTGTGTTGATTTCTTGGGATTTTGAGTAATCTACAAGTAATTTTTTTCTTCTAATATTTCAACTTTTATTTTTTGTTTCTTGTCTGATTCCTTTAGTTAAAACAGTACACAAATAGCATATGTACTCATTTATTCAGAACTTACTTATTTAGCACCTTTACTGAGTAGGTACTGTTTTGGGCTCTGGAGATAAATACTGCAGTAAACGAAGCAGACAAAAGTCCCCGTTCCCATGGAATTTATAGTCTAATTGGGAAGACAGATATACAAACAGTTGCATACCATTTGTAAATCAAGTGTTGGTAAGTGCTATGAAGTAGAAAAGCAGGTTAAGGGGATAGAGAGTGACAGTGAAAGGGTCATATTTTATACAAGGTTATCAGAAGGCCTCTCAGAGAAGTAGTGTTTGAACAGGAACCTGAAGAAAGTGAGAGATGAGAAATGTGACTAACTGGTGGAAGAGCTTCCTGGGCAAGTACAAAAGTTCTGAGATGAATGTGCACTTGGCATTTTGGAAGAAAGAATCCCAAACAGGCCAGTGTTGCTAGATAAATGAAGAAAATGGTTAATGACATCACTGAGTTTGGGGATAGGGTTGAAGGTGGAATGGGCAAGGCCATTGTGAGAGCTTAGGTCTTTTGTCTAAAGAAAGTAGAAAAAGGGAAATAATAAAGAGCAGAAATTAATAAAACAAAGCAAATATACATAAGAAAAAAATCAGTACAATCAAAAGTTGGTTCTTTTAAAACAAGGAAAAGGAATAGATACCTAGAAAGACTAATATAAAAAATAGAAAAACTTTAATTTTAAAAAGGGCTACAAAAAAGTACAGGCCTTACAGATATTAAGTAGAAAATAAGACAGTATTGGGACCAACTTAAATCAGTATAATTGGAAATTTGGGTGAAATGAACAGATTCCTAAGAAAACCCACAGGTTATTGAAAGAGAAACAAGAAATAGAAATTTTTAATTATTATAAAAGTCTTCTCACAAGTCCCCAGGCCCAAGTGCCTACACTGGAGAATCCTTCCAAATATTTAAGAAATAATACCTGTCTTACATAAATTTTTCCACAAAACAGAGAAAGAGAATATACTGGCCAATTTAATTGAATTCTCTGTTATCTTGATACCAAAACCCAACAAGGCAATTTATAAGAAAATTACCATCTAATCTCTCTCACAGATGAGGTTGCACAAATCAAATCAGGCAATATAGAAAAAGGATAATACGTCACAACCAAGTTTGGTTTTTTCCCTTAATGAAAGAGTAGTGTAACATTTGGGGGAAAAATCAGCTGGCATAACTCACCTTATTAACGGACAGAAAAAAATTGTATCAAGTACTTTTTCCAAATTAATGAAAATTCAGCACTCATAATTTAAAACAAAAAATACCTCATACCTACGAATGAAAGAGAACTTTAATCTAATAGAGTACCTAAGAACAAAACAAAAAATAAAAACCTAAAGCAAACATTCTACATAATGCTGAGTATTAAAAGCTTTTCCCCTGAGATCAGGAATAAGAAAGATTCCTGCTTTTATTCAGCACATGATGACTCCCATTCTTTCTGTAATTTCTTGAGATAGATATTTAAATCGTTGGCTTTCAGCCTTTCTTTCCTGATAAGGGCATTTAATGCTTAAGTTTCCATCTAATCGTAACGTTAGCTGCATCCCACAATTTTGTAATGTCTTATTTTTATTATACAGTTCCAAAAATTCACTGAGTTCCTTTGTGATCTCTTCCTTGACCCATTTGTTCTTCTTTGTGATTATACTTCTTAGAGATATATTGCTAAATTTCAAAACAGCTGGGCATTTTCTAATTATTTTGTTACAAGTTCTAGCTTAATTTCACTGTGGTCAGAGAACATACTGATTTCAGTCCTCTGTTGAGTCTAGCTTTATGGCCCAGAATGTTTTCAGTTTTGATAAATATCCTATGTGAACTTGAAAATAATGTATATTCTCTTATCATTGGGTGCAGTGTTTCTGTATGTCGCTTAGGTCAGGTTTGTTCATTTTCATTGTGTAAGTCTTATATACTTAATAATTTTCTGCCTACTTGTTCTGCCAACTATTGAAGTATCTTAAGAGTTTCCCACAATGATCGTTGGATTTGCCTTTCTCCTTTTAGTTCTGTTATTATATGCCTGCTTTATATATCTTTATGTTATGGAATACATACAAATTTAGAATTGTACCTCCTAGATTAACCCTTTTATCATCATGAATTATCTTTTTCATCTCAGATAATACTCCTCACTTAAAGTAATTTATCTGATACTACAGCAACAACTCCTTTCTTTTGGTTAGTGTTTGCATAGTATGTCTTTTCCATTGTTACATTTTTAACTTTTTTTTTTTTTTAAGAGAGAGAGAGTGTGGGGAGTGGAGGGAGGGGCAGACGGAGAAGGAGAGAGAGAATCTCAAGCAAGCTCCACGCCCAGCGGTGACTCAGTCATTTGAGCTTCCGATTCTTGATTTCAACTCAGGTCATGATCTCAGGGTCATGGCATCGAGCCCCATGTCAGGCTCTGTGCTCAGTATGGAGTCTGCTTGGGATTCTCTTCCTCTGCCCCTCCCCCCTGCTCACACGCACATGCTCTCTCTCTCTAAAATGGATAAATAAATAATATCTTAAATAAAGTCATAGTCTGATAATGTCATTATCTAGATCATTTGTAGTTCTATTCCTATTTAATTTCTTTTATATTTTTGCCCCTTTTGATTTTTAGTCACTTGAAATGCTTAATAAGCAGTCTTGCTATGATTTATGTAGGTTTGGTTTTCTTTATAGATATTGGAGTTTGTAGATACTGTATCCCTATGCTGGTGGCTTTCTCAGTTTTGGAAATTTTGGAGTCATTCTCTCCTCAAATACGGTTTCTGGGGCACCTGGGTGGCTCAGTCGTTAAGCGTCCGCCTTCGGCTCAGGTCATGATCCCAGGGTCCTGAGATCGAGCCCTGCATTGGGCTCCCTGCTCGGCAGGAAGCCTGCTTCTCCCTCTCCCTCTCCCCCTGCTTGTGTTCCCTCTCTCGCTGTATCTCTCTCTGTCAAATAAATAAATAAAATCTTTAAAAAAAAATATATGGTTTCTGCCCCATTCACTTTCTCATTGCCTTCTGGGAGGATGTGTTTTATTACAAAATCTTAGACACTGCATGGTATCTTTATCCTAAGAAGATTCCCCTTAATGTTAGGCAGCTGGAATGAGGCCCATCACCTTAGTCTAGTTAGGAATTAACATGACTCCAGGTTGTTTTGGCTAGACTCTGTCTTCTGAGTCATCCTCACCCCTGCAACATTACCCTCTAAGGGTTCCCAGTCAAGAGCCTAAAGGGTTCACTTGAGTTCCTCCCCTCTCTAGGGTCCCGAACTCGTTTTGTGTCCTCCGCTTGCTAAAACTGCCACATTGCTCCTTTGCTCTTCTAGTCTTTCTGCTCTTAGACTTCTAAGGCCTGCACAGCTTCAGAATTTTGTAGATGTCTTACGGGGAAAGCTGAAAGAACGTTGGACTCCATTCCTACCCTTCTGTTCTTACTAGAGTCCTGGCCACCCCACTCCCCACACCAGCTAAACTTAGGTTTTTCTCCCTGTTAGCAGTTTTGTCAGACTCTTTCCTGGGATCTTCTATCTCATTTTGCCCTGCTCCCAGAAGAGTCAGATGCTGAAGGAAAAGCAACTGCAGGATGTTGGCTCATCTCCCTCTGCTGTGGCCCTTCTCTATGGTTTTATCCCCTCGAATTCTTATTGCCTCAGCAGCTCTCTAATGATTTCAGACTTTTTCCTAATTGATCTTTTCTGGTTGTTCTTGGGGAAAAATGTTGGTCAGCCTCAAGTTTCTTCCCTCATGACTGGAAGCAGAAGAGTACATGGATAGTTTCTTGGAAAAGCACCATTAGTAATTCATCTGCCTATCCCTGCTTAAAAATCAATTGCCTAGATATTAGTGAAATGTAATATATCAGTAATACAATCCCATATATTGGTCTTTTGGGTTAACTGAAAATTCAGTCTTCCATTTTTAAATAGCCTGGTCAAGAACCAATACTAATAATTCAAGTGATTAACAATATCTTACTTGTTCTAATTTGTTTTTATTAAATGTGCCCTAATTTATAGTCATCATTACCCCTGTATGCTCTATCATGTTTAGTTTAACTAAAAGTATGTTCACAGGCCATTATTATTCAGTAATGTTTTTCACAGGGGCACCTGGGTGGTTCAGTCAGTTTGGTCATCCGACTCTTGATTTCAGCTCAAGTCCTGATCTCAGGGTGGTGAGACTGAGCCCCATGTCGGGCCCTGTGCTCATTGTGGAGTCTGCTTGGGATTCTATCTCTCCGTCTGCCCCTGCCCCTCCTGCTGCACACGCTCTCTCTCTCAAAATAAATAAATAAATAAAATCTTCATAAAAAATAAAGATTTTTCAGAGTTTTAGCGGGGACTGTGGCCCATTTTGAATATGTAATGAGCCTTGCAACACAAGATTGAATACAAATTACATAAAATAAATAAAATTGTAATTAAGGTGAGTAGCAGAAAAATGTTTTTTTATAATTTTTTTTTAAAGATTTTATTTATTTGACACAGATAGCAAGAGCAGGGACACAAGCAGGGGTAATGGGAGAGGGAGAAGCGGGCTTCCTAAGCCTGATGTGGGACTCAATCCCAGGACCCTGGGATCATGATCTGAGCCAAAGGCAGACGCTT
The DNA here is from genome assembly GCF_029215605.1 of Mirounga angustirostris. NCBI lineage: Eukaryota > Metazoa > Chordata > Mammalia > Carnivora > Phocidae > Mirounga > Mirounga angustirostris. The sequence continues at coordinate 38,759,561 of NW_026991716.1, forward strand.
AATGACTGAGCCACCCAAGCACCCTCAGTAATTTATTTTAAAGCAAAGAGAATTGTAGGCATTTAAAAATTAAGCAGTTTGGGGGCGCCTGGGTGGCTCAGTCGTTGGGCGTCTGCCTTCGGCTCAGGTCATGATCCCAGGGTCCTGGGATCGAGCCCCGCATCGGGCTCCTTGCTCCGCGGGAAGCCTGCTTCTCCCTCTCCCACTCCCCCTGCTTGTGTTCCTGCTCTCGCTGTCTCTCTCTCTGTCAAATAAATAAAATCTTTAAAAAAAAAAAAAATTAAGCAGTTTTTTAGGGTGATGAGAAGTACTAGACCTATATAATAATGTTAGATATTTAATGTCAAAGATTACCTTGAAAGTTTAGCAACAATCTAGGCATGAGGTGATAAAGCCAAGCACTTAAAGTTTTTTATTCTTCTTTTCTGTTGTAACCTTGGAAAATATGCTTTCTCTAGTTTTCTTTTCAGAAGTAGAAATGGCTGAATAACTCCCCTCTTTCAGTGGGACAGTACTAATGGGCGTCTTACTGATTTTTTTTTTTTTAAGTTGGCATCCATGACAATCATAATCCAAAACAAAATTATGCAGTGGATAAACCATCTCTTTTAAGAATTTATCTGAAACTGAAAATGCTAAATAAATGCTTTGGTTGGTGAGATTTACATTCTACCAATATTAAATTGTCTCTCCCAGGGGCGCCTGGGTGGCTCAGTCGTTAAGCGTCTGCCTTTGGCTCAGGTCCTGATCCCAGGGTCCTGGGATCGAGCCCCACATCGGGCTCCCTGCTCAGCGAGGAGCCTGCTTCTCCCTCTCCCACTCCCCCTGCTTATGTTCCCCCTCTGTCAAAAAAATAAATAAATAAATCTTTAAAAAAATAAATTGTCTCTCCCAAACTTCCTTCAACTATTGGTTGTAAGTCTTGTAAGCATGTTCTACAGTTTTTTCTTAGGTCAGTCAAATTGTATTATACTCATTTAAGTTTCTCCAAGTCAACTAATACAGCAAACAAAAAACCAAAAAGGAATATCCTTTTATCTTAACCTATCAACACCTCTTCTTCTTCAAACTTGACCTTAGTCTTCACTATGTAGGAAAATGAACAGTAGTTAATGCTGTTGATTTTTGAGGTTCTTAGGGCCTGTGTCAATGTGATGATGACTTTTGAGTTTTTCAAAGGAATATTTAACTATATAGATTTTCTCTTTAGCTGATGACCTCAGAACTTTTACATTAGAACACAACTTTACTATAGTCTTAGACTTCTATCTTCTGCACTTTTTTGTCCTACTTTTTTTTTTTTAAGATTTATTTATTTGAGAGAAAGCGTGCGCGGGCAGGGGGAGGGTCAGAGAGAGGGAGAGAAGTATGGAGCCTGACAGGTGGCTTGATCCCATGACCCTGAGATCATGACCTGAGCCAAAATCAAGAAGTCAGATGCTCAACTGACTGAGCCACCCAGGCACTCCTGTCCTACTTTTTGATGCAACTTTCTATATTGCTGATTGATTAATGAGAGACCTAGTTAAATAGTTCCCCCAATACCACTAATAATACCCTTGAACCTAGTTAGGCTAGAAAAGTAGGGGAAAATCCATGATCTTTTATAGCAGAGTAATAATGTATTCAAATAATATTAGACATTCTGACTTTATTATGGAGCAGAAAAGGAAATGCAAATTTTTATAAAATAACATCCAACTTCATTCATAGTAAGATGCAAGTTAAAATCATCAGAATGGCAAAGATCAAAATGTTTAAAGTTGCATTGTGTTACTGAAAGCATGAGGGGAAAGGCAAACACTGTAGATGGACATATAAATTGGTACACTTCTTTGTGGAGACAATTTGATGATATCACTAAAATTTATAATGTACATACACTTTAACCCAGTAATTCCACTTCTAGAAAATTATTCTATAATTATCCTTGCAGTTGTACACAGCTAATATTCATTGCAACATCTTTTGGAATAAATAGCATTAAGACTGGAAAAAACCCAAATGTCTCATGTCTCACCATTAAGGGCCTGCCTGGCTAAATAAAGTATGATAGAAAAAAATACCTGGTGATGGTTATGACAAATGAGGGAATTTACATGAACTGATATGGGACAATCTCTAAAATACATGAAGTTAAAAAACAAGTGAAGAACAGTGTTTATAATACGCTATCCTTTAAGGGTGAGAAATAGATAGAATTAAATATATGCATACTTCTATCTACTTAGTAACACTTAACCCATATATTATAAATGTATATATGTATTCTTCCATCTCTGGAAGAATATGCAAGAAAACTGCTAACAGAGATTGCCTTTGCAAGGGGGACCTTAGGAGCTAGGAGACTTTTTACCTGTTTTTGTTGTTGTTTTTGGTTTTTGTTGGGTTTTTTTGCATCATTTAAATGTATTTGCTTATTCAAAAATACATAGATATGTATATCTATACATAGAAACAAAACCAAAAAAATTTTAAAAGATTAAGAGGAAATAGAGTTTCATACTGAGTTCTACAGAATCTGTGATATGAACCTCTGGATCCTAGAGTAATTATACCATACCATTATAGGTGTCTAAATGTCTCAGTTAAGAAAAATTTGCAGCCTGGTTCAGAGCCCCCACCCTGAATTGTCTTTGAATAATGAGGCTTGGATCTGTCTCCTAACATTCTGGCATCTTTCTCCGTGATATAATTGTTGCTTCATACACGTGGCAATTGGAGTAAGTAATTGTTATTTAGAAATACACAGTAATGCATTTATAATACTATATAGTTGCATTGGAAAAGGTTTAAACTTCAAAGAGCTAACCAATGTTGATGACTTTTTTTTAGCTTTCTAGTTAATACATTTTGATTACCAGTGTACTCTGATATACTCTGTTCTAGGCTCGGATGCTTATCACAGAAGAAAACCTGATGACCATCATCATTAAGACTTTTATGGATCATTTGAGACATCGAGATGCCCAGGGGAGATTTCAGTTTGAACGATATACTGCTTTACAAGCCTTCAAGTTTAGGAGAGTTCAGAGCCTTATTTTAGATCTCAAGTAAGTTTTTGTTTAATTATCCAACCACTTGCAACTTGTAATATGTCAGTGTTTACCCATATGTTCATTGCTATTTTTATCTTGTTCAGGTATGTGTTAATTAGCAAACCAACTGAGTGGTCAGATGATCTGAGGCAGAAGTTCCTAGAAGGATTTGATGCCTTTTTGGAATTACTCAAATGTATGCAGGTATGTATAAATGGAACATTTTAAAGAGGAGCACCTTTTTTTTTTTTTTTTTTTTTGGTTCATTGACTTGAACATCTTTTCTGTCTATGTATTCTTTTCATTTGGGGCACATTTCCAAAAGAATAATTTAGATGACTACAATTTGGACCAAGAAGCTCCTTTTTAATTGGAAACCCTTAGAATGGTGTAGAATAAATGACATCCAAGCAGAAGTTCTGGCATCTACTATTCTTTTGTATTTGGTTGTTCTTTTGGTTACCATTAACATTCTTTCTTTGAGGATTGCAAGTTTACTATTTTTAATATGCTTACGTGGAAGTATTGTAAAGTTAATAATTAAGAAACTATAATGTTTAATTTTTATTTTTAATGTTTCCATAATTCTTTTTCTCTCCTTGATATGATATTTATATAATACAGTATAGAACTTGCTTCCCTCTGTTTAATTCTCTTTTTTGGAAACACCCCCATATACAGAACAGAATCTAGCAGAAACCAACTGGTATATGGTTTTAACTGTAAGAAGGTAGATGTCATCCCAAAATATCTGAGCCATACCATTATAATTCTTTTAGTAGCTGTCTGGCTTTCTTAAGCAAGAAATAAACAAAATCAACTTATCATTTTTGGAAAGTATTCTGGTTTCTGTGTTGGGTTGGGATGTTTAATTTATGGTAATACTTCTGTGTTTTTCTATCTGTAGAAACTTTGGTCATTTTAAATACTTGAGGTATCCTCTATTTTCTATAATCAGTTCTGACACACCAAGAGAGTAGTTAGGCTAGTTTCTTTTTTTTTTTTTTAAGATTTTATTTATTTATTTGACAGAGAGAGCATGCAAGCAGGCAGAGGGAGAGGGAGAAGCAGGCTCCCCGCTGAGCAGGGAGCCCAATGCGGGGCTCAGTCCCAGCACTCTGGGATCATGACCTGAGCCAAAGGCAGACGCTTAACCGACTTATACACTCAGGCACCCTGTTAGGCTAGTTTCTGAAACATATATTCTTATTTAAAATTCTTTCAAAACTGTATATTCTTGGGGCACCTGGGTGGCTCACTCGTCATGATCCCAGGGTTCTGGGATTAAGCCCCGAGTTGGGCTTCCTGCTCAGCGGGGAGCCTGCTTCTCCATCTCCCTCTGTCCCTCTCCCCTGCTCATGCTCTCTCTCTCTCCCTCAAATAAACAAATTAAATCTTTTTTGAAAAATGTATATTCTTGGGGCGCCTGGGTGGCTCAGTCGTTAAGCGTCTGCCTTCGGCTCAGGTCATGATCCCAGGGTCCTGGGATCAAGCCCCGCATCGGGCTCCCTGCTCCGCGGGAAGCCTGCTTCTCCCTCTCCCTCTCCCACTCCGCCTGCTTGTGTTCCCTCTCTCGCTGTGTCTCTCTCTGTCAAAATAAATAAATAAAATCTTTAAAAAAAAAAAAATGTCTATTCTTATAAAACTATTTTATCTTTTTGTTTTACATTTCTGGGTTTTTTTGTTTTGTTTTGCTTTCTTTTAGTCTGTGAGAACTTTTAGTTGCAGATTAGGAATAAATATGAAACCTTTATTCTAGTATATCATAAAATATACTTATAAATTCAGTAACATTTTAAAAGCCTGTCTAATTTCTTCTAACAGTTTGGCCTATAGATGATAGAGCTAAAAAATAATTTGAAGGCTCGTTGCAGTGAAGCATACATTTTATGGTTTAAAACATATGCAGGATTGCCTCAAAAATATTTGTTCTATACTGGGGTTTTTAATTTATATTTTAGGGAATGTTAATATATAAACATGTAATTTAGGGAGTTGAACTTCTTATACTACTTGAAGCTTCTTGTTAAAACTTTTATATGTTTTTATAATCAATATATATTTTTTCTATATTATTAAGTTTCCATGTAAGAGGACAAACATAATTTTAATCCATTTAAAATCTTTTTGCTTCTTTTGGGGCACCTGGGTGGCTCAGTCTGTTAAGCATATGCCTTCGGCTCAGGTCATGATCCCAGGACCCTGGGATAGAGCCCCGTGTCGAGCTCTCTCCCTCTTCTTCTGCCTGCCATTCTGCCTGCTTGTGCTGTCTCTCTCTGTCATATAAATGAATAAAATTTTTTAAAAATTAAAATAAAATAAAATCTTTTTGCTTCTTTTAAGGGAATGGATCCAATTACACGTCAAGTAGGACAGCATATTGAAATGGAACCAGAATGGGAGGCAGCCTTCACGCTACAAATGAAATTAACACATGTCATTTCAATGATGCAGGACTGGTGTGCTTTAGACGTGAGTTTCTTCCAGGGGTAGGCAGTAGGAGATAAATGGAAGATGGGGAATAAACAGATTCCTAAGGATTCTGAGGAGATTTGGAGAAGATAGTGGTGATACTTACCTCATGAAATAACATCTTTTCCTCTCTTACCCATAAATTCCATAAAAGTTAAAATTCTGAAGCCTTAGAAAAAACTTGGAAAATAGAGGAAGAAATGATCCACTCTCTCTTCTCTTATGTTATGATCTACATTTTTTCCCCATAATCTCGTCTAGATTTTGAGCATATAAAAAGAAGAGTTTAGAAATGTATCCAAAAATAAGGCTTTATAACTGTTTCATTTGTTCTCCGTCTTAAAATTACTTTGCTTTCCTTTGGCTATAAAGTCTAGATAAGAGCCTGTGTAAGTTAAGAGGTAAGAGAAGACTTCTGTGAGATCTGAACTATGTGTAAGAGTTAACTGGTCAAAGAGCAAAGAATATTCCTGACTGTGAGACAGCTTCATCATGCTCTGCGATGAGAAAGAGTATGGTTGGTCCAGGAGCTGTGAGAAGGCTCAGGTTGGAGCACAGAGGTTGAAGGTAGAGAACTGGACAGGGGCCTAACTTTGCAGGCCTTGGAGGCCCTGGAACGAAGTTTGGGCTTTATTCTAATAGAGTTGGGATGCCACTAGTGGCTACCAAGCTAGAAAAGGTGACATGATCCAGTTTACATGTTTTTTTAAAAATTACTCTGGGAGAATAGATGGAGGAGGGCAGAAGTAGAAGCAGGGGATTTAATAGATGGTTGGCTTTCCTTTGAATTACTGGAGATGATCAGTGGCCAGGTTTGAGAGAAATTTAGAAGATGAAATTGCCAGCTTAGTATAATAGATTGGGCAGTGGGAAATGAGGGAAAGGAGGGTATTGGAATGACTTGTAGATTTCCAGCTTTATGGAGATGTCATTCCCTGAGACAGGGCCCTGGAAGAGGGACCATATTGGGGGAGGGAAGATTGAGTTTGGTGTTGCCTATATTGATATCTGAGGTACTTACTCACTGTTGAATTTGAGGTGCTTATTCAATGTTGTAGAAACCCAGCCTTTGAAGTAACTTACAGAAAACCCTCTTTTTTAGGAAAAAGTGTTAATTGAAGCTTACAAGAAATGCCTTGCTGTATTGATGCAGTGTCATGGTGGTTTCACTGATGGTGAACAACCAATCACGTTAAGCATTTGTGGACATTCAGTGGAAACTATCAGATACTGTGTTTCTCAAGAAAAAGTTAGCATTCACCTCCCAGTTTCTCGCTTACTTGCAGGTAAAGCATTTCTCCCCAAAAAAGAACCCTGAAATTATCTTCTAAATTGTTGTTTGTGGTTAATATTTATGGAATACTTACTATACATTATACTGAGAGTTTTATAAGCATTGACTTATTTAATCACCACATCAGCCTACAAGGTAGGTATTGTTACATTTGCTTCACAGAGGGGAAGATGAGACATAGAAGTGACCTCCTTAGTGTCATGCAGCAGGAAAGAGTCAGAGTAGGAATTGTGAGGTGCTTTGGCCCCAGAAGTCATGTTTATAATGACTGTACCATGGTCCTGCATCAGACTTCTAAACTGCACATACCACATGCTTACCACATATATACCGTATGCCTGACTCAACTCACATTCAGAGTCTGTCGTCCCCATTCAGATCACCCTATCGCTTAAGGGATTGCTGATAAATTGAAACCACCCTAAATTTTTTTTTTCTTTCCCTCTAAGCTGTTTTTTACTCATTTATTGATAACCTTTTTAGGCAGCAGGTCAAGAGTGAGTCCCACGTTGGAATGACAGTTTTTTAATCATAAGTAGTTGATTTACAAGCCCTTTATACTTGGTAGAGTATTTCAAGCCACCACCTTGCAGTGGTCAAAAGCTTAGAATGTGCACCTGTCCATCTCTATCTACAGACTCTTTTCTTTTTTTTCTTTTTTTTTTTAATTTTATTTATTTGACAAGAGAGAGACACAGCGAGAGAGGGAACATAAGCAGGGGGAGTGGGAGAGGGAGAGCAGGCTTCCCGCTGAGCAGGGAGCCCGATGCGGGGCTCCATCCCAGGACCCTGGGATCACGACCTGAGCCGAAGGCAGACGCTGAACGACTGAGCCACCCAGGCGCCCCCAGTCTCTTTTCAATTTAGCTTCCTTCTATATTTCTTGATTGCAGGAATTCTTATCCTGCTCACATGCTGCTGTTCCCTTTAGTTCCACTTTTAACTGTGAGAGTAGAAAAGGTAGCTATTTTTAGTCATTGTAGAATTTGTAGTTTATCTTAAGTATGTGGCTGAATAATTTAATATGATGTGAAAATGGTTGTGTGTGTGTGTGTAAGAGATTGTGGAGAATTGATACCATTTCTTCCTTAAATGTTTAGTAGAGTTCCTCAGTGAAACCATATGGATTTGATACTTTCTTTTTTGGAAGGTCATTAATTACTGATTCAATTTCTTTAATAGATACAGGTTAGTTCTAGTTATATGTTTCTCCTTCTAGGAGTTTTGCTAGTTCGTATTTTTCAAGAAATTGTTACATTTCATCTAAGTTATCAAATTTGTGGGCATAGAGCTAGTCCTACTATTCCTTTATCATCCTTTTAAAGTCCATGGGATCAGGAGTAATAATCCTCTTTCTTTGCTGAATGCATTTTTTTTTTCATTGTTCTGAGCATTGTCACATTTTCTTGCTGCTAGAGCCTAGCATTCCAACAGTCTTATGGAAGTTGTGGAGATTTAAGATAACTTAGACATCTAAATGTCAGTAATGCAACAAATAGAACAGCAAAGAAGTACTTAGTATGAAACTTGTTCAGGCCCTGTTTTGTTTCCATAAGTGCTTTGAGCATACTGAACCTGTTGATAATTGATGGGAGCAGGTGACAGCATGGTGTTGTGGGAAAGTATTCAGCTGGGATGCAGGAATGTTGGTCCTGTTTACAACTCAGCTGCTGGTCTTTGCTGCCTTTAAAAATCTGGTCGTATGGGGGCGCCTGGGTGGCTCAGTTGGTTAAGCGACTGCCTTCAGCTCAGGTCATGATCCCGGGGTCCTGGGATCGAGTCCCGCATCGGGCTCCCGGCTCAGCGGGGAGCCTGCTTCTCCCTCTGACCCTCTCCCCTCTCATGCTGTTTCTCTCCTGCTCACTCTCTAATAAATAAATAAATAAATAATCTTAAAAAAAAAAAATCTGGTCGTATGTTGGAGGCCAATGTTGATAGTTACATAGAAATGAGAGTTATACTCGTTTCTGCCTAGGTCTTTACTGCTCTCAGACCTCAGTGAACATCTTTGAGCATTCTGCTGTGTTTGATAAAGCTTGGCCTAAATTCTTATAATCTAACTGAAGAGCTTACTAAGTAAACACACACAAAACAGTTCAAGAACAACTTGGAGTGTGTACTAATGGAGTTCGAGTGGCAGATGTCAAGTGCAGGCCGTCAGAATGAGACTCATGATGCAGGTCTTCTTGGATACGAAAGCCTCAAGCCAGGCTTGACCAAGTGGCCGCACCTATTGATAAGATTGTTAAAAGCATTCTCGGGGCGCCTGGGTGGCTCAGTTGGTTAAGCGACTGCCTTCAGCTCAGGTCATGATCTCAGGGTCCTGGGATCAAGCCCCGCATCGGGCTCCCTGCTCGGCGGGAAGCCTGCTTCTCTCTTTCCCACTCCCTCTGCTTGTGTTCCTTCTCTCGCTGTGTCTCTCTCTGTCAAATAAATAAATAAAATCTTAAAAAAAAAAAAAAAAGCATTCTCTGTGTAGACAACAACATAAACAGTACACTTAATTCTTAGTTAACAGAATTAAGCAAGTTTGAGCTATGTAAGAGCCCTTTGCAATTAGGAACTAGAGAGGCTTTCATCTTACACTGGAAGTTCTAGGGAACTTAAATCTGAGGTCAGGATCAGCATGGACCACGAATCCCAGGACTAGTCTCTCTGTTCACTTGCCAGAAGGATCTCTCCTGCTATACTTTAAATGGGAACAAACTCCACAGCCCAGTGAAATATGACCCTTAAAGTGGGCATAACATACATAAATTGTTTGATAATTATAGAACTGCTTTTGCCGGGCGCCTGGGTGGCTCAGTTGGTTAAGCGACTGCCTTCGGCTCAGGTCATGATCCTGGAGTCCCGGGATCGAGTCCCGCATCGGGCTCTCTGCTCGGCAGGGAGTCTGCTTCTCCCTCTGACCCTCCCCCTCTCATGCTCTCTCTCTCTCATTCTCTCTAATAAATAAATAAAATCTTAAAAAAAAAAAAAAAAGAACTGCTTTTGCCGTGTTTGTGTATCTGACATTTACTTATATAAAATGTCATCTGTGTGTATTAGTAAATGTAATTAGGAATTTAGCTCTAAGTGTACCTTTGACACAGAGCTTCATGAAAATATCTATTCAAAAAGCTTCATTTATAGATGCAATTCATTTTTTATCTTAATTTGTAATGGGATAGGTTCTCAAAGAGAAAGAGTAGTTAGATACAAAGTTGAGTGAATATTTAGGACTTTTTTCCTAAATGATCTGCAGTTGTTGAAATGCCTTTTTGTTTGTTCTCCTATGCAGGTTTACATGTATTATTAAGCAAAAGTGAAGTCGCATATAAATTTCCAGAGCTCCTTCCTCTAGTAAGTAATCCTAACATTTAAAAGTAAATGCCTAGGGGCACCTGGGTGGCTCAGTCGTTAAGCACCTGCCTTGATCAGGTCATGATCCCAGGGTCCTGGGATCGAGCCCCACATCGGGCTCCCTGCTCAGTGGGGAGCCTGCTTCTCCCTCTCCCACTCCCCCTGCTTGTGTTCCCTCTCTCACTGTGTCTCTCTCTGTCAAATAAATAAATAAAATCTTTTTAAAAAAATAAATTAAAAGTAAATGCCTAAAAAAATAATAATAAGTTAAAAGTAAATGCCTAGGGGCACCTGGGTGGCTCAGTCAGTTGAGCGTCTGCCTTTATAGCTCGGGTCATGATCTCTGAGTCCTGGGATCGAGCCCCGCATCGGGCTCCCCACTCAGCTGGAAGCCTGCTTCTCCCACTTCTCTCTGCTTCTGCTCTCTCTCGCTATCTCTGTCACTATCTCTGTCTCTCTCTCAAATAAATAAAATATTTTTTAAAAAAAGTAAATGCATATTTATTATGTTCCATGTACTTGAAATCACTTTGAAACAAACTTTATTAATCAGGGTTCTGCAGAAAAACAGAACCAATAGAAGATTGTGTGCACATGCATGTGCACATGGGTATGTAAAGTATGGAGAGAGAAAAAGAGAAAAAATTGATTTATTGTAAGAAATTGGCTTATGCAGTTATGGGGCCTGGCAAGTCTGCAATATGCCTGCATGGTAGTCCAGCAGGCTGGAGACCCAAGGAAGAGTTGATATTGTAGTCTAAGGTCCAGAGGCATTCTGGAAACAGAATTTCTTCGTCCCTGGTTGGGGGGACCTCAGTGTTTCTTTTAAGGCCTTGAACTAATAGGATGAAGTCCACCTACATTACAGAGAGTAATGTGCTTAACTCAGAGTGTACTGATTTAAATGCTGATCACATCTACAAAATACTTTTCACAGCAACATGTGGACTGGCGTTAATCAAAAACTGGGTACCATGGCCTAGCCAAGTTAACACAAAATTGACCATCACATAAACATACTTTAATTTTAACTACTGTTTGATACAGTTTCCATCCCTATGACCCTTCTTTATAGAGTTGAGATTTTTATGGATTTTTTTTTTTTTTATACAGAGTGAACTTAGCCCACCCATGTTGATAGAACACCCTCTTAGATGCCTTGTTTTATGTGCCCAAGTACATGCAGGCATGTGGAGAAGAAATGGGTTCTCTCTAGTAAACCAGGTAAGTGTTTTTTAGTTTATGAAGACTTTTCATTCCATCTCTTCCTTTGGCTTCTCTGAAGGTTGTAATTTTCAATATACTTAAGTCATTGAAAGTTGAGTTATCTATATTAAAATTGTTCAAGAAGATTAATGTTAAACCAAGAAGTTTCTTAGAACTTTTATTCATACTTTGTCAAGAAACAATATCAAAAGTAGAAATGAACTTAATTTTCTTGATTTTTAACTTGAGATCATTTTTAGAACAGTTTTACAAAACATAATAAAAATCCAGATTTCATCTATTTAAATAAAATTGTGGAAAAGTTGAAAGTTCTCTTAGAAACTGATGGTTGCCGGAGGGTAAGGGGTAGGGGGATGGGTAAAATGGGTGAAGCATAGTGGGAGGTACAAGTTTCCGATTATGGAATGAGTAAGTCACGAAGATGAAAGGCACAGCATAGGGAATATAGTCAGTGTTAAACAGTGTTAAATGTTAAACAGTGTTAAATGGTGACAGATGGGAGTTACACTTGTGGTGAGCAGAACATAACATATAGACTTGTCCAATCACTATGTTGTACATCTGAAACTAATGGAACATTGTGTGTCAACTATACTTCAATCAAAAAAAAGTTCTATTACTGTAGCTCTGAAATTGAGGTTTTATTTTTAGACCTTATCAAGGCTTGGTATAGGTTTTGGTTTTGTTTTGTTTTCATTTTTCATAGCCATAAACCTTACAGCAAAGTAGCTTTGTTGGGGAAACCCAGAAGGTTGGCTGCAAAATGTGTACTATAGCATAAACACTGAAATCTGGAAATTTCTAATTAATTAATCTCTGCTAATATAGTATTAACTGTTGAGAGAACTACATTGTGTGTGTGTGTACACGTGTGTGCACGTGTATTCGTGCATGTGCACCCACGTTCACACTTGCATCAAACCCATGTGCTCTTGGGGATTGGGGAGAGGAGGGAGCTGCACAAATAAAAACCTATTTACCAATATAATTAATTTTTTTTTAGATTTATTACTACCATAATGTGAAATGCAGACGTGAAATGTTTGACAAGGATATAGTAATGCTTCAGGTAATGAATTAAAAGCATTAAACTTACAGGTTGTAGGGAACGTTTTTCTTCTTGTCATTTCCACAGAACCCAGTCACTTACGATTACTCTCAAATCTCTAACTCTAGCCTAGCCCTGTCTGCTGAGCTCCAAACTCATATGGCTAGCAGCCTATAGAACATTTCCGTCTAGATTTCCTGGACACATCTCAGATTTAACATATTCAAACTAATTCCTCTTATTCCCTCCATACCTTCCTCCTGTCTTGGGTTTCCTACCTTGGTGTATTGTTTAACTAACAGTCTATACAGTTGTGTAGTTGGGTCAGAAACCTGAAAGCCATCCTTTTTTCGTTGTCCTCTGGTTAAAGACCCAAACCCCTTAAACTGATTTCCAAGGCTTATGAAACTTAACTATGTTAAAATTCCCTGAATTGCCATGCTCTCTCTTAAGTCTTAAATTCTGCACATTTATTTCTTTTGCTCCCTAGTTTGCCTACCCTACTCCCTTCCTTTTCTGTTCACCTTGTAACTTGTTTTCCTGTATGTCTTAGTGTTTAGTGTCCCTTTCTCCGGAAAGCCTTCCCTGACACACAAAAATGTAGCTAAGTATCCCATTTGGGAAGGCCCAGAGCGTGGTACTCATCCCCACCATAGCATTCATAGCTCTGGATCGTGGTTGCCTATTTACTTTTTGTCCCTCCACTAAACCATGGCAATTATATCTTAGTCCCTTTTTGTCCATTGTGCATAGCACAATGTTTATCACATAGTGGTTTTTCCATATTATTGCTGAATGGATTTAAAAATTATAGAAAAGGTTATGAAATGTATATTTCAAAAATGATTGGCTCAAAATAAAATCCAAGTTGATTTAGAATTTATACAAATGGAATTAGAGGAGAATTAAAACTAATATTTAAAAGCTATTGTTTCAGTTAGTTTGGTTTTTATCACCAAAAATTAATTTGAGAGTTCTTGATAAGAGCTTAATATTAGGTAAATAAAAAGTACTAGAAGCTTAATTGCCATAGCACATTTCTCTCAGAGTCCATACACTACTAGACAGTGATAAGAGAGCCCTGAGATAAAATTTCAGAGCTGAATTCATAGGGTTGCAGTCAATTCAGAGAATTAAAAGGCAAGAGAACGTGTTACTCTTGATACGTAGGGTTAGGGGTTTTTTTTTTGTTTTGTCTATGCTTTGTTTTTTTTACCAGCTTAGATTCTTGTCCACGCTTGTAGCTTCCACAGGTAGGGAATTGACTAAGTGGGTGTTCATCTTTTATAGGGATTGGTGAATAAGTAAGCTATTTTCACTTAATTCAACCCAAAATATCTTTCACTAATTGTTTAGTAGCCCTTTTGACCTCTCTCTTTTCCTTTATCTCAAACATTAAAAAAAAAAAAAAAGACAGGTGTCTCCATGATGGATCCAAATCATTTCCTGATGATAATGCTCAGCCGCTTTGAACTTTATCAGATTTTCAGTACTCCAGACTATGGAAAAAGATTTAGCTCTGAGATTACCCATAAGGTAAGAGCATGTTTAAAAGACCGTAATACATCATTAAAGAAGTATCTTTCTTTTTTGGGGGGATATGTTAATCATCTGAGATAATACAGTGTTTGTATTTGTATCCCTCAACTTTCTCTCCGCTCCACTTGTTACAGGATGTAGTTCAGCAAAACAACACTCTAATAGAAGAAATGCTCTACCTCATTATAATGCTTGTTGGTAGGTATGGATTGTTTGTGACATTTATCAATTACATTGGCTTTCGTGATAACAAATAGTTGTGAATTTCTAAGCTATGTTTCCTTTGTTTAAGCAGTTCTTCAGCTTCAGGGGAAGATTAGAGCATCCGTCTCTTTCTCCCTTCTGGTTACTGTAGCACTGAGAGTGATAGTGCCATGGTGCTTTAGAACAAGAGAATACAAGTTCTGAAGCAGAATAATCTGAAAGGCTCTTTGGGGAGAAAAAAATAGGACAGAAGAGTTTAGCAAGTAAGAATAGGATATTTAGGAGCTATTTACTGTTACTTTATATCTTAGGTATGTTTCTTTCTGTGCTTTTGTGTTGCAGAACTGTCATCTTGGCTTTATATATGATTAAAAAAAATAAGTTAATAGAGACCTGTGGCTAGTAGATGCAGATTTCTTCTCTTATTTCCTGTATTTTCAGTCCTGTCACCTCCATCTTTCCTATTCTTTTATTCTTTACCTTCTCTACCTCCTCTGCTATTTTTGACTCTGTAGTCCACAGAGCAGAGATTCCTGGCTACTGTCAGGAGGTGATACTAACGAAGGTCTCAGAAGGTGAGATTTTATTTGCCACTAGATAGAAGGTGAAAGGAAGCCTCTCCCTCCCTGCTACCATGTGGCAGATAGCATGAAAGCAGTTTCCTAGTCCTCTGGTTACAACTACTGCTCTACCAGTTTTTGACTACATCCAGTCCCTTCCTGCCTTCTGATCCCACTCTTTCAAAATAGTATCCAGAGTTTTCTCTCTCTGCTACCCAAAGCCTGCACTCACCTGTTGTGTCTGAGCCTCAGAAGTGTGGTTAGGAGCTGCTCTCACCCTAGTTTGCTGCCAAACCAATTATTTACTTTCCCACTGCACAGAAAGAAAAATATATTGTGTTGCTTAAGTATTGTGATTATCTTAAATGTGTGTATATGTACTTTTGCATTGACAGGAGAGAGATTTAGTCCTGGAGTTGGACAGGTAAATGCTACAGATGAAATTAAGCGAGAGATTATCCATCAATTAAGCATCAAACCTATGGCTCATAGTGAATTGGTGAAGTCTTTACCTGAAGATGTAAGTACCTACATCTTACAAAAAAAAATTATGGAAATTCTCCCCTTCCTGTCAGGCTAGTATGTTTAGATTTACTTCTGTATACCTTTTTCACGGTGGTAAAGACCACAATTCTAGGACACCTATAATTCCTAGTCACTCTTATTAGACGTAATTAGAGGGGCACGTGGCTGGCTCAGTCAGTAGAGCATGAGACTCTTTGATCTTACGTGGGTTCAAGCCCCACACTGGACATAGAGGTTACTTTAAATTTTTTTTTTTTTTTTAATGCTGGGGGGAAAAAAAAGAATACTAGTGATTGGGAATAGAAAGCAGCATAGAAGTAGAATCTTTCACAGTGAATTCTTAGAAGAGATAAGGATACTGAATAAAAGTAAACCTGGGCAACTGGATGGCTCAATTGGTTAAGCGACTGCCTTCGGCTCAGGTCATGATCCTGGAGTCCCTGGATCGAGTCCCACATCGGGCTCCCTGCTCAGCAGGGAGTCCGCTTCTCCCTCTGACCCTCCCCCCTCTCATGCTCTCTCTCTCTCTCATTCTGTCTCTCAAATAAATAATCTTTAAAAAATAAATAAATAAAAGTAAACCTGATCTTGGGGCACCTGGGTGGCTCAGTCATTATGTGTCTGCCTTCGGCTCAGGTCATGATCCCAGGATTCTGGGATCGAGCCCCGCATCGGGCTCCCTGCTCAGCGGGAAGCCTGCTTCTCCCTCTCCCATTCCCCCTCCTTACGTTCCCTCTCTCACTGTGTCTCTCTCTGTCAAATAAATAAATAAAATCTTTAAAAAAAGAAGTAAACCTGATCTTGAAAACTGAATTTGTGTATTCAGTAGACAAGGCTTATTGAGTCCTTACTACAAAGTTGCCATGGGTGGAGATAGTGCTTTAAAACTTAATATATTGGAGAAGGAAGTGAGAAACATCTGCTCATCTGTGTTGAGGGTACTAAAGCTTTTCAGAGCTTTTTCCTTCTGAAGCATCCAAAAACTCTCCCTTAGGGAGCCATCTCTTTCATTTTAGTGAATGTAAAGTAATGTTCACATTGGCATTCATAGGCTGATTGTTAACCTTTTCTCGTCCCAGGATCTCAAGTTCCCTGGCCACCTGTTTTTCAGCCACAGGGCTTTTCAGATAAATACCAAATACTTGTAGTTAGGAGAGATCCTTATTTCCTTGATGCTTTTCAAAATGTTTCCCCAGATTTGAAACATAGATCAAAACTTTCAACCTTAATGTTCATTCTTCTGGGATTTTTTTTTTTTTTTAATTTTTTTTTTTTTTTTGCAAGAGAGAGAATGAGAGACAGAGAGCATGAGAGGGAGGAGGGTCAGAGGGAGAAGCAGACTCCCTGCCGAGCAGGGAGCCCGATGCAGGACTCGATCCCGGGACTCCGGGATCATGACCTGAGCCGAAGGCAGTCGCTTAACCAACTGAGCCACCCAGGCGCCCATTCTTCTGGGATTTAAACCTGTATTTGTTGCAGAGTAATACTTCCTTTAAACTTTATATTATGAAAAGTTTCAAATATCTATGGAAATAGAAAACATAGTGTAACAGAACCCATCACCAGTTTCAACCAGTCTTGTTTTATCTATACCCCAACCACAAATCTCTGCCCCTCCCCCCCACTGGATTATTTTGTTAAGAATACCAGGTTTACCCACAGATGACACATGATCTCTACCACCCAACCAAAAACCACAAAATGAGTTTGCCACAGGGGAGGAAAAAAGAACCAAAACTTCCAAGGCCCTGCTTTTTTTCTTAGAAGTACCTTAAAAAGGAAATTTTTGTTTCTCTTTTTTATTTACATTTTATATTTTTTTTGTACACATTGGTAGTGGTCAGTCATTTTAATGATCTCGGATGACCAAACCGGCCTTCAGAGCATTCTCTGTCCTACTTCTGACTTTACTTGTGATGTGACCATGTTCATTATCATTTCAAAGGAGGAAAAAAAAATCTTGTTTAAAAAAAAAGTCTTATTCCAAGCATTCTGGTAACTTTTTTTGTGTATGTGCTTAGCTATAATATAAGTAGTTGGTTTATATGAGATGGTTAAGGCCAGAGATGAAAGATTTCTTTTTTTTTTCCTTTTTTATATGAAATTGCTGGGGAGTTTTTTGACCTGTTTGATAGATATGTGAAGCAATGTTGTGCAACAGTAAGCCAGAATTTTATTTTGCTGAGTTGTTGTAACCAAAAAACGAGAATACGAGGCTTACCATTTCATCTATAAATAGAACTGTATATATGTTAAAACAGTGGTTCTCAGCCAGGGACAATTTGGCAGTGTCACTGCTCGGGGCAGGGTTGTGTAGTGCTCCTGGCATCCCGTGAGCAGAGGCCAGAGATACAGCTGACCATCCCACAATGCGTAGGACAGACCCCCCACAACAAAGATTTATCTGATCCAGCAGACAAGTGCCAAGGTTGAAAAACTGGTCTACGAGGACTTTTCGAAAAACCTATCTATCCGTATGCCATAATAAAAGAACAATAATTAATAATTTCTTAATATCACTAAATATCTAGTCAGGCTAAAAATTACTTGTACTTTTTAATACAGGAAATGAATCCTGAGTTGTTAGATGAGGAAGCAATTACAGTTTCACTTAGACTTTAGAATAAAGAAGAGTCTAATTTGGGGGTGGGAGGAGAGGCAGAGGGAAAGAGAGAATCTCAAGCAAGCTCCATGTCCAGCACAGAGCCCAACACGGGGCTCGATCCCAGGACCCTGATATCATACCCTGAGCCGAAATCAAGAGTCAGACACTTAACTGAGCCACCCTGGCGCCCCAAGAAGATTATAATCTGAAACAGCATTTTAAAGTACACCTTGTACAAAGTGATGGCAACTATATTTACCAAACATCTTTGACCAGAGAATTCTTTAATCAGAATACCTGTTAACATCTTTTTATGAATGGGATATGATTTAGGAAATGCTGTTTTACTAAAAATATATAAGGAATCAGTGTAACTTTCATAAAAATAGTATAAATATCCTACATAAATTTTGTTTAAATGTTACGTTGTTATGTGTACTTTGTGTTTTTAACTTAATTCCTTTGAAAGCTGTCACCTTGAATCCATATGGTAGTGACTTATTCTTAATCATATGAGTCTGAATGCATGTTAGCTTACAAAATAAGTTTCCCTGGTTGTATATTAATAATTATGTTTACTGTGGAATCCTCATCTGTAAAAATTGGGATAATAGTATATCTGCTTCATAGGGTTGCCGTGTAAGGCCTAAGGAGAGAAAAGCACAATGTTCAAGGTGCTAGCAGATACTGTTAACATGAAACACACTTACTTGTTTCTCGTACTTTAGGAGAACAAGGAGACTGGCATGGAAAGTGTAATTGAAGCAGTTGCCCATTTCAGGTGAGTTTACTTCCTGTTCAATTTTTTTACATATTAATTTTTCTTAGTGTTTCCTTTGATGGAACTGAGAATGAAATCGTTGCTTTCAGAGAGTGACAGACATTTTCAGATACATAGTTCTGTACTAGATTTCTGTCATTTCACTCTTCTGATACAGCTCTGCACTCAGCAACCTAAATTGGTTTATGAGAATTTTCACTGTGCTCAGAACTGGTGTTCCTGATAGTTTCATATAATTGACATTAACCTGAGCAGGTGACGTAAGTCGATGCATTGAGTTTTCCCAAAACTGCTTTCTTTGTTTCCATCTGAATGTGCCTCCTAAGTTGTGAGATGGCCTCTCAGTACTGCCTTCACTCTCTAGTGGCCAGTGTGTTGCCCAGTAGGTAAACTAGTTGATCCCCCTGAGCCTGTTGAGGCAGTTCCTCAATCCTGCTTTTTCCTTGCTCCCACCCCAACAGTAATGTCTTTGTTTTTGTTGATTATAAAGATACAGTACATGCTTTTAGAGAAAATACAGGAAAATATATATATATATATATAATTCCCTAAACCTTAAAATTGTACCTACTTTTTCCACTTGGTAGAACTTATCAGACATCTTTATATGTCAAAATTTAGAAATTATTACCGCTTTTCATGATGTTCAACTGTGTGGAGGTGTCGTAATGTGTGTAACCTATTCCCTGTTGTTAGACTTTGAATCATCACAATGACCATCACATTCACCTGTCCTGTTAGGATAAATTCAAAGTGGATGCGTCAGATAAGATGATACATGTAGAGCGTTGAATGTAGATTACCAAATTAACCCAGAGAAAATAGTACCAGTTTACGTTCATCAGCAGTAAATGAGAACTCGGCTTTTTTATTCTGTTATCTAAGACTGTCTCATAAATTAGGGTATGACTTTAATAATAATATTTTAAGGACTCTTTTTTCCATAGAAAACCTGGATTAACAGGACGAGGCATGTACGAACTGAAACCAGAGTGTGCCAAAGATTTCAATTTGTATTTCTATCACTTTTCAAGGGCAGAGCAGTCCAAGGTAAATGGGAAAATAAAAAGTATACTGGGGAAGAGCTGTGTTTGTTTGTTGATTTGGTTTGTTTTTCCTAAACAACTTTTACTGCTTTTCAGAGATTGAAAAAGGATACTTTTTATTGTAGGAAATTTGAAAAAATAGAAAAAGGTATAATGAAGAAAGTATAGATTACCTAAAATATCACCACCTAACATTTTTGGGTTCCCCCCCGCCATGTATGCTACATACATACATAAGATCTATATAATTATATACATAAACCTTACATATATAATTGTATTTTATTGGCTTTTGAAGACAAATTGTCAACCTGTATAATCAGTTAAACTATTTTATACTCATTTCAGAGTTGCTACTACTTAACATTATGCTTTTCCATACTAATTTATGGAATTTTCCGCATGATTCTTGGCTAAGTTTTGTCTTATAGCAGTCTACTTTTTTTTTTTTTTAAGATTTATTTATTATTTGAGAGAGAGGTAGACTGCACATACACGTGGGGGGGAGGGGAAAAGGGAGAGGGAGAGAATCTCAAGCAGACTCCCCACTGAGCACAGAGCCTGACATGGGGCTCAATCTCATGATCCTGAGATCATGACCTGAGCTGAAATCAAGAGCCTGACACTTAACCGACTGAGCCACCCAGGTGCTCCAGCAGTCTACCCTTCAAATACTTTTTTGTAAATGGCATTAATTAAACTTAAACATGAAGCTTTGTTTAGATGCATGTCATAGAGCTTAAGCCTAAATAACCTTTTGGTTTGGTTTGTACATGTTTCCCCTGCATTTTAAAATAAGAAAGAACTCCTTGGGGCTTGGTGGGGGTGAGTAGTGGGGAAAAAAAATAACCTTGATGTATCATTTGGAGGCTGGGGGGAGGCACTATAAAACTAAGGGTAAATATCTTCTAAAATCAGAAGATAATATGACAAAGATTAACTTAGTGTTTTGGATATTAGGTTGTTGTATATTACTAATTCCCTGTCCCAAATTTCTTTTTTATTAGGCAGAGGAAGCTCAACGGAAATTGAAAAGACACAACAGGGAAGATACAGGTATTTTTAATCTTTCTAAAAATCTCTTGTCTCTTCTACTTGTTAAATGCTGTTTTCTATTGACTATGATGATTATCCTTGGCGAAGTGGAAGATTTAAATGTATGCTTTCCCAGTGAACATTCAAAAGACTAATAAATATGCAAATATAGAAATAGGCTGTACTGAGTCACCTCTGGGTTAATGGATTTATCTCAGATCCTAGGACATTTCTAGGGAAAAGAAAGACTTTCCTTTGTACTGCTGCTATTAGTGTAGCTGTTTTTATGCATTTGACTTTGAGAAGGTAAAATATAGCTTCAAGATATGTGTTAATGAATATTCTTTGAGTGAAGACTATCAAAAGATAGGGTTGTTGTTTTTTTTTTAAGCATGTTCTACAAGAGAAACCAGTAATAACCTTATTTTCAGCACTTCCACCTCCAGTTTTGCCTCCATTCTGCCCTCTATTTGCAAGTCTGGTAAACATTTTGCAGTCAGATGTGATGTTGTGCATCATGAGGACAGTCCTGCAGTGGGCTGTAGAACATAACGGATATGCCTGGTCTGAGTCCATGCTGCAAAGGGTAGGTTTGAAAACATTTATTATTTATATTTTAGTGCCTTTTTAGTAAAAGCCAAAATATTCTTGTCAATATCTATACATAAACAACTTAGCACAAAATGTAGTGTTAGCTTAATTTGAAATGTAATATTGTTACTGCTTTTGTGACTGACAATGAAAATGATAGCCAGGCAGATGTTTTTTAATACCACTTGGTTGTGATTACCTTGGTTTTGTTGACCAGTCTTCCTCTCATTGATTGTTCATAATATGTCTCTGTTTATGTAGTACTCTGATATTTGTATAATGTGTTATCTCTAACATTTTTTTTATTTAATCCCCTCAAAAAACCTGTGGGTTCATCAGTATCTATATTTTATAATTGAAGAAATTGAAACTCAGAGACTGTAGCTAATTAAGTGGCATGTCTAGAACCTTGTTTGTATTTTAGTTTATAGCTTTGATGTGAGTTATTCTTGAACTGTTTATTTCATTGAATTCACACAACACCCGTTTGGGTAGATACAACTTTTTCCATTATGTAGATGAGGAAGTCAGGTTTCAGTGAGATTCAATTAACTTGCCCATGTTACTCAACTAGTAAGTAACATAATAGTATTTATTCAGTTAATGGAATTAGCCTACTCCCTGCCTTAATCTGTGGTAAGTACTTTTACATACATATAATATTTGCAATTCTCAAAACTCTAAAGGGAAGCTGTTTTTTTCCATTTTAAAGATGAAATTGGGCTCAGACAGATTCCCTGAAGGCATGTTAGCTTGAAAGCTGTGAAGCCAGGATGCAAATGAAAGCAAGCATTCCCTGAAACAAATAATACATTATATGTTAATAAAAAAAAAAAAGAAGGCATTCTTCCAGAGCCTTCTTCCAAAGCTATTTTTCTTTCCATTGTCTTAGCAGGCTCAGGTGTCTCATTGGCTAAGATATGTGTACACTTACACTCCCCTCCCATTTATAAACAGACACTTAAAATGTAAAAGCATGGAGCTGTGGTTTACTAGAGACTATCAGTATTATGTGAGCAAAAGATCTGTGGGAAATGATGGAGAAAAAAAGGAGTGAACAGCATTTACCTTTTGTGTGTACATTTGTTTCGTGTCCTTCAAGCTAACTTAGTTCATCCAAGTCTCTGACAGCCACAGTAGCTCTTTGTGTGGGGAAACATACAACACACAGGTATCTCCTTCCAGAATTTGGGGAGCAGGATAAGGGCAATAAAAATGCAAATAAAAATCATTTTATATTTCCTTAGAAGTAAGGAATTTTTTGTGAGATATAAGGAATAACTGTAAACATCTTCATAAATTATGTGGCATTAGATACATACTGAGATGATTAAGATTTTTAATCCTTAGAGAAATTTAACTAGAGATCATTACATGGTAGATGCTTTCAGCTCTAATTATTTGGCCACCGATTCTTAGAAGATTTTTTTTAAAGACTGTAGTGTAGGGATGTATATGAACTTATCCTAAGAATATGTAGTTGAATTTTCTTTGTAGCTGACATGGAAATTTTTGTTTCCTTACTGAGAATTTTTTATTAGAAAATGAAATTTAGAGTTTGAACTTAATAAAAATTAGTACTTCAGATTGTTTTTTCTTGCACTTTTTAGTGGTTTGCTTTATCTTTTTTCAATGGTGAATTCTTTTTTGTGTTTGCTTATAAAAATATGTACTTGGTTTTTGATTTACTAAAAGTTATAAAACATCTTATCCAAGGTGTTACATTTAATTGGAATGGCACTACAAGAAGAAAAACAGCATTTAGACAGTGTCACGGAAGAGCATGTAGTAACATTTACCTTCACTCAGAAGATATCAAGTATGTATACACTTTTTACTAAATTAATTCAAGATACTCGTGATTTTAAATATGTAATATAACCTCTTATTTGCTCATATAGATTCTAAATAAATTTTAATAAATCCAGATTTCTGAAGTTATATGTATTCATCTGTCTTAAAGGTACTATATGAGATCCTGATGTATTTTCATAAAAATACTTAGGGACTACACATACTTAAAATTCATAAACTGAGAACATTAATGAGGTGCCCTTAGCTTGAAATCAGTATAGCACATACATTTAAATTCTCAGATACGCTCTAAAAACACAAAGTATGCTATCAGAATTTCACTTTTAAATTATTGCTGTTATCTTATAAAAACATATTGAAAATAGGAGAATTAGCTATAGGGGTACCTGGGTGGCTCAGTTGGTTAAGCATCTGCCTTCGGCTCAGGTCATGATCCTGGAGTCCCTGGATCGAGTCCCGCATCGGGCTCCCTCCCTGTTTGGCGGGGAGTCTGCTTCTCCTTCTGACCCTTCCCCCTCTCATGTGCTCTCATTCTCTCTTTCTCAAAATAAATAAATAAATAAAAATCTTTAAAAAAAAAAGAAAATTAGCTATAGAGGATTAAATTATCATTTTTCATATAAAGTAATGTGACTTTTTTTAGACGGCCAGGAGACTTTTCCCAGCTTTTTTTATTAAAAATTTTAAACATACAGGCAAGAGTTGATACAGTAAACATCCATATACCTACCACCTAGATTCAGTAGTTAGTATTTTGCTGTATTTGCTTTAATATTTGCATACTTTTTTAAACCATTTGTTTTAGCCATATTTCATCTATAAAGAAAAGCTTTTTCTGTACTGATTTTCACAACAAGCAGTTGGTCTAATAGTTGCTTTCAGTGGTGACAACTGTGAATCTTTTTTGTTTGCTTAGGATTGTTGTGCTTTGTTTTTAATATTACTCTTGGGTTTTTATTCTGTGTTTTATAGTCACATATGATCAAGTTTCCTTAAAAAAAAAAAGATTCTTTTTGATGCTCAAACTGCCAATTTTGGTCAGTGGGAGTCTGTTCAATTTGCTTCACTGCCCTTTTGACCCAAGCCCATTAGTATTTGAGCACCACCTTGCTTTCTTTTTTTTAAAAGATTTTTATTTATTTATTTGACAGAGAGAGCAGGGACACAAGCAGGGGGAGTGGGAGAGGGAGAAGCAGGCTTCCTGCCGTGCAGGGAGCCCGATGTGGGACTCGATCCCAGGACCCTGGGATCATGACCTCAGCCAAAGGCAGATGCTTAACGACTGAGCCACCCAGGCGCCCACCACCTTGCTTTCTGGCACAAAAGACACCACAGGCTCATCTTACACTTGCCCTGCCCCAGACCTGCAATCAACCATTTGCTGAGATATTTAAATGAGTTGATGGTGGTGTACTAGGAGTTACAGCAGTCGGTATAATGTGTAGTATGATCCATTATAGGTGGTATAATGGATAATATGGTCGTGTTTGCTGCTAGATCTCTATTCTTCCCCTTTTTATCCTCACCCAGGAAAGTGGGAGGAAGAGGGGAACTGCCTTTCCCCACTGAAAACCGTGTTCTTAGGTGCCAGCCTTTCCCTATTCTTTTCTCCGGCAGTAGTTCTTCCTGTGGGTTAGCGTTGTCTCTTTTGCCGCCTTCATCTCCAGCGCTTTTACTTCAGGATAACCAACCCGAAAACTCCCTGATTTCATCCACTCATCACTACACAATCCCAGATTCGTTGTCTCTCTCTCTTTCTTTCAACAATCATCATTTTCTCTAGACATTCTTCATATTTCTCTTTAAACATTTTATATAATTAAAACACACTGTTTAGGGTCAGATCCCTAAACTATAGCCACAGAACTTGAGATCTGAAAGAATATTAACGATCACATAGTTCAGTCTCTTCCCCCTTAGGAATATTTTGCCCAAATGACAGCACTTAAACCAAGAAAATCAATAACTGGACATTTCCGACTATAAAACTAAATTAGCTAACATTAGATTAAGTGTACTCTCGAGACTCTGGACTTGTATGTATTTTCCTCCAAGAAATAACTTACAGAGGAAGAAATGCATTTTTTTTTAATTTTTATAAAGATTTTATTTATTTAAGAGAGACAGAGATAGTGACAGAGAGTGAGAGAGAGCACAAGCGGGGAGGAGAGGGAGAAGCAGGCTCCCTGCCAAGCAGGGAGCCCGACGTGGGGCTCGATCCCAGGACCCTAGGATCATGACTTGAGCTGAAGGCAGACTCTCAACTGACTGAGCCACCCAGGCACCCCAAAATGGAATCTAGGTTTTGTTAAAAGGAAAACAAGTTGATATATTTTTACACATACGTCCCCTGTAAATCCAGTTCGTTTCTTAGACTTTGTAAAATCTCAGGTAGACATTTTAGCTGGGTTTTTATTTAATAGCTAAAGGCTATGTTAAATTAATCATTTGGTGTAAGATGTTCGTTTTGAATGATTAAAGCATTCTAGTTGTTAACAACTTGTTTGTAAAGTACAGATACATCACATTCTCAAGAAGTATTGAAAAACCTCTAATAAGTAGAACTATAATTAAATCATGGGCAGATGATGTTATAAGCAACCTTATCTTCTTGTGCATAGTAATAAGCACTATGAAATGTTAGCTGTTGTTATTGTGCCTTTTATTTTTTTCTGCCTTAGAACCTGGTGAAGCACCAAACAACTCCCCTAGCATACTAGCTATGCTGGAAACACTACAGAACGCTCCCTACCTAGATGTCCACAAAGATATGATTAGGTGGATATTAAAGGTACAATTTCCAGCATCACTCTGCTTTTTGTGAGAAACACTCAATGTTTGTTATCTTTAAATTTTGATAATATTTCATAGCTTCCAAATAACTGATATTTTTTGTAGACTTTTAACACTATTAAGAAGATAAGAGAGAGTTCATCCGCCAGTCCCGTGGCAGAGACTGAAGGAACCATAATGGAAGAGGTACAAGAAGCAAAGTGTGGTCCTACTGAAGGATTGTAGCAAGTTCACTACAAACATTTGAATTTATCTGTAATAAGTCAGTAGTCTATATTATTCACAAAAAATGTGAATTCCAAAAAATGTGCCACTATTTATCTTTATTTGTTGTAGCAGATTTTTTTTGCTCTGCCTGTTCTTTTAAAAAAAAAAAAAAAAACAGATTTAAAAAACCTTTTGTTTAGATAAGTGAGATTATAAAATAGTTTTTAATTAGTATTTACATTAAAGGTAGTTCTGCTTTGGGGGAAGAAATGTGCATTTGGCATCTAATGGTCTAATTAAATGAAGCATACTTTTAGAGTTCAAGAGACAAAGACAAAGCTGAGAGGAAGAGAAAAGCTGAGATTGCCAGACTGCGCAGAGAAAAGATCATGGCCCAGATGTCTGAGATGCAGCGGCACTTTATTGATGAGAACAAAGAACTCTTTCAGCAGACGTTAGAACTGGATGCCTCTACCTCTGCTGTTCTTGATAATAGGTAAAAAAAATAATCAACATTTTTTTAATCTCTTACGCATTGGTTCTCAACTGGAAAGATGTTGCTTTTTTTCCTTATAAGTACACTTTTAATCTTAAAGTGATTTAGAAGGGTTGGTAGGTAAATTTTACAACCTCCAATTAGAGGAATTATTCTTAGAATTTGAGTTTATTAGTATATGTTTATGAGTATATCTCTGACTGTAAATGAGATACCATGTGTACACTCAAAATGAGATAGTATGTGTACGCTCACACAGAACACCCTTGACATTCATAAAAGAATGAGTGCACAAGGGCACCTGGGTAGCTCAGTTCATTGAGCATCCAACTCTTGATTTTGGCTCAGATCATGATCTCAGGGTCGTGAGATCCAGCCTTGTGTCAGGCTCCGTGCTCAGCGGGTAGTCTGCTTGAGATTCTCTCCCACTCACTCACTTGCTCTCTCTTTTTCTTTTTTTTTTTTTTAAAGATTTTATTTATTTGACAGAGAGAGGGAACACAAGCAGGGAGAGTGGGAGAGGGAGAAGCAGGCTTCCCGCCAAGCAGGGAGCCTGGTGTGGGGCTCGATCCCAGGACCCTGGGATCATGACCTGAGCCGAAGGCAGACACTTAACGACTGAGCCACCCAGGCGCCCCTGCTCTCTCTTTTTCAAATAAATAAATCTTAAAAAAGAAAAATAAAGAATGAGTGCACTAGGCTCAGTTACCTGAGTGTCTGGCTTCTGTGTTGCATATTGGATTGCTGTGAGGATTACAGGAGATGGTTTGATATATATGAATGCCAGTTCAAATCATCAAAACCACATGTGTTGAATATGTACATACCTAAAGTCTGCTGTTTTATGATTTAAATGGAAACTTCTTAGGCTCATTAATAAAACTTGTACCCTTTTATTGCAGTCCAGTGGTTTCAGATATGGCACTTACAGCATTGGGCCCAGCACAAACTCAGGTCCCTGAACAGAGACAGTTTGTTACCTGTATATTGTGTCAAGAGGAGCAAGAGGTGAAGGTGGAGAGCAAGGCAATGGTTCTGGCAGCATTTGTTCAAAGATCAACTGTATTATCAAAAAACAGGAGTAAATTCATTCAGGATCCAGGTAAGTCATAGCTAGATCCTCTCCTCCCTCTTAATGACTGCCACTCAGTGTGGCACAGAAGTTTTATTAAGCTAGTAATAACTCCGGAGGGTTATTAGGCAGCTGTCTTAGACAGAATTTTCCAGTTGACAGATGTGGAAACACTCCAGAAAGTTAAGTATCAGTCATGAATTCAATAGCTGGTAAATAACAGGGATTCAAAAGAAAGCTTTTCTTTGTGATACAGCATTAATGTACTTGATGCTTAACAATCTTTCCCATTCTTCAATACACTTGTGAAGTCCTAATAATTAGTTGGCACACTGAAATAATAATAATTTTGTCTCCTGGATAGATCCAAAGTGGGATCTCTTGGGAACAGTTGTGTGAGTTACCTATGTGAGAAGTAGTCCTTGAGCCAGATTCTGATACAAAGTAGTGATAATATCACTGATATGGTTCCCCAGAAAGCAGACTCTTAAAATAGAGATTACCATGCAGGACATTTATTTGGGAGAGCCTTGGAATCAACATCTGTGGAATGGAGAGGAAGGGAGCAGGTGTGGGCAAAGGGAGAAGTTGAGCTTTAATGCAATCCCCCAAAGGCTTCATTGCACCCCATCGGAACTCTGGAGCTAGATGGCCCTTCGGAGGTATCCTGAGTTAGAGCAAGGGGAATTGGGTCTTTACACCCCAACACTGATCCGTGACTGGCTGTGGGCCACCCCTGCAAAGAGGTGTGACTTTGAGCGAAGCAGTTGCCACTTCAAGAAGAATAACGGTGAAGCGTGCCCTCTTCCAGCTGCTAAGGAGGGGGAGTGAATCATTATTCCTCCAGGGGCATCTAAGCTACACATTATTGTTTCCACCACAGACACTTTTATATCTCTACTCTTAGACTTGTTTATGTGTGCATATGCCTCAACAATTCCAGTAAACTTCTTGAGAGTGGGAACTGTGTCTTAATTTCCAAAGCACTTATTTAGCAAGTACCTTTTACATCGTAGAATTGAAAACCCACAGGTAGGATAGCCTTTTCTCCATAAGGAAAGTCTTCACAGTGTGGCTCTCAAGCACCTAGTTGAGAAAGATTGGTCTGCTTCATCTTAAAAAATGATCATTTGAACTCAGCAATTTATAAATTTCATTCCAGGCCAAAGATTAAAGTTATCAATTTTATTTAGTTATTTTGGCCATAAGAAGGTTTTCCAAATGCTCTCACAGCTTATATCTGGAAAGATTTTCTTTATGCTATGACATTTGCACTGTTGTATATAAAGCAAATTGAAACGAGTAATTCTTTATAAAATGTTATGAATTTCTAAGATCATACTAATTTATGTAGAGAATTCAAAAAATTCTAAAAAGCCAGGCACCCATCTTAATTTGTCTTCATGTTTTCATCTCCTTTGAATATAAAAAATTAGCACCAGAACAGAAGAGTGTCCAAATTAATTATTTTTTCCCATCTGGGCTGCTGTCCTGGACATTTTGCTCCCACTTTGGTTCTGGTACAGTGATTGTGACTGTTCTTTGCATGAGTGTCTTTAGGCAGAATCTTCTTTAGGGGGCGCCCCGTTATTGCCAAAACACCTTTTTTATTGCAGATATTATGACCCAGCTGCCCTAAAGTATTAAAGGCAGCCCCATGAAGAATATCCCTCTTAACAAGCTTGGGGCTTTTGGAGGGAATGGGAGTCTCTCAGTGCCCTGAAAGCGTGGAATGTTCAAAAGAGTAGATATACATAATACAGAATTCCAGTTTCAGTTAACAATTCAGGGATGTTTCATTTGCTCAGGATAGTAAAAATTAGAGAGTCTTGCTTTCTAAATAATCCAGGGTCTTGCATAAATTACTGGTATCTTGAAGGAATAAACTAGCCTTTCATTTCAAGTTTACAACTCCTTATCAAGGATTTCACAATTTAAAGTTGTGCATTTATTATAGGAAGATTAAATGCTTGGTTTTTTGTTTTGTTTTGTTTTTTGTTTGTTTGTTTTGTAATGCAGAAAAATATGATCCATTATTCATGCACCCTGATCTGTCTTGCGGAACACACACTGGTAGCTGTGGGCACATTATGCATGCCCATTGTTGGCAAAGGTAATTTATATTCTTAATATTAGTCAAGAGAAGCTTATCCAAAGGTTCAAAATTAACTTTTTAAATAAAGGACATTTCAGTCTAGAAAAAGAGAGAAAGAACTAGAGATGCTGAAGAAAAACCTGCATATCACTTGCTAATAACAATTAAAATTGAGCTGCTTTGTCATACATGTTAATGGAGTAATTTAGAAACTTCATAGT
Organism: Mirounga angustirostris; assembly: GCF_029215605.1. NCBI lineage: Eukaryota > Metazoa > Chordata > Mammalia > Carnivora > Phocidae > Mirounga > Mirounga angustirostris. The sequence goes on from NW_026991716.1 coordinate 38,789,567, forward strand.
ATATCAGATATATCTTTTAATGTGGGGATCTGTATTAGCTAACAAATTGAACGAAGAAAAAGATTTTTACGGTGGCATAAACCCTAGATGAGTGATGTCTTTCCAGGGTGTTCACTCTTGACTCTAAAGGTATTAGCACTTGCCTTGTTACTTCCTGAGATTGTCCTGGCTCCCCGACCTAAGATGGGATAACCTCAAATTTGTTCTACTTTGGTGCTTTCTATTCTCCTGCAAAACCAACAAATCAATGCTATTATCTTAGCACTATGCTCATTCAGTGATCACGCACTTCTGCTAGCAAATAGCCACTGACCTTGGGAAAGTGACAAGACAGCACTGGGACCAAGAAATGTGAAGATTTTATTTCTTGTATTGTGGAAACAAATTAGTTAAAACGTTGAAGCTTGTGGCTCTCATTGAGAAAAATTACCGTTGTTTTTGATACCTCATGTTCTCTAATTGTAAAGGTATTTTGATTCCGTTCAAGCTAAAGAACAGCGAAGGCAACAGAGATTGCGCTTACATACCAGCTACGATGTGGAAAATGGAGAATTCCTTTGTCCCCTCTGTGAGTGCTTGAGTAATACTGTAATTCCTCTACTGCTTCCTCCACGAAATATTTTTAACAGGTAAGTTTGGGCCCATAAAACCTTTGTATTTAAGCAGTAGTTTTCCTTTGAAGATAATGAGATGATAAACCAGAGAGGGGAGAAATCACTCTAGATAATCACATTTATGTTTTCCAGTTACTTTTTTTCATGTAATCATTTCTTCTGGTAGACCTGTGAAATACAATTTTGGTTCTTAGAAAGGAACAGGCCAAAATTTAATAGTTTCTTGGTCATCTGTATACATTATAGAAGGTGTAAAATTCCTGTGTGTTTATGAAAACGATCTCCTTTAGTCCTAGGACTCTACTTTAAATATCTTCCTCATACTTTACAAGGTATGTTCAGTAAATTGATAGGGGATGGAGGAGCTACTTCAGCTGAATTTATTGAATATTCTAACAAATATAATTTTTTACAATTTACTGGCTGGTAATACCTTCAGGAGTTGGGCCAAAAAATGAAAATCTGTTGTTTTTAAAATGGAAGATTTTTGTTATTTTTATGTTATTTCAAATTTCTAGAATGCTTCTAGTTAATAGAACTATTGGACATTCTCATTTCAAATATGAATTTGATACTGTTGCTATTCAAAGCTGGTTTTTATATCTCAGTTTAGAATTACGCTATCTACCTTACATGCACAAATACTAATTTAAGTTTTGTGAATATAAATCATCTATTAATTTCTGTGCTATTTGGATTCAACTCAAAGCAAAGTTCTTTTCAGTTTTAGGAATTCAAACTATGGTGTCTTAGTTTATGCTACCACAAAATCTTCTTAAAACACTAGGAGATTTGAGTGTAAGCTCATGCTTTTTAATCATGGTGACTTACATCTGCATTTGAACTGATAAATTAATCATTGTTAGATTAAGGATTCACTGCGTATAAGAAGAAAAAAAATTACCTTTGTTGTGTTTCATACATCACTTTTGTTTTTGTTTTTCCCATGAAGGTCAATTACATCGTAGTCATGAAGAAACAGGTTTTTTTGGAGTCTGATATAACTGGGTTTGAATGCCAGATCTGTCCTTTTATGTAGTCTTAGTCAAGTTACATAGCTCTAAACCTCAGTCTCCTCATCTGTAAAATGGGGAAAATAATGTAACCTATTACATAAGAGTATTTTGAGGATTAAGTCTAGTACTGTAAAATGCTTTTACTAAGTGTTTGTCACATAATAATAAATATTAGTGGTGGTGCTGTGATTGTCTAAGAAATATTATTTCTTAGAATTTTAATATTATTAAAATTCCAGTACTGTGAAAAAAGTGAAATTTTTGACAAATAATACTAGCATCATAGTAACAAATATCTTTTCATTTCCATTGGCAAATACCTATTATTTTTATAAGGTGCCAGATTTTCCCCTAGCTTTTTTTTTTTAATATTTGAAGTATGTTTAAATTATTATGCCCATGAGCATTTAAAGAGTCTTTTTGTATCTTAAACTAAGCAGCCGCAACAGAATACTAAACAGTCTCTATAATCTTCTCTAGCAGGTTAAATATTTCAGACCAACCAAAACTGACTCAGTGGATTAGAACAATCTCTCAGCAAATAAAAGCATTACAGGTTCTTAGGAAAGAAGAAAGTACTCCTAGTAAGTTCTCATAAGTTCATTTTTCCCCTAAAGTCTGAGATCATTGGAAAATGTAGCTCCAGAAGAAGTTATTTAAGACTATTTTAAAAGTGAAACCTCTCATTTTAAAATTTGACTTACTCTAATTTTCTTTGTCTTAATGAACTAATTTTGACTTTACTACAGTATTCCTTATTCCTTGAAAAACATACAAGCTCATGTGAAGTTTATAATAAATACTTCTCACTTAATTCCCCCATTTTATTGAAGAGCTTCTGGGGGTGGGGGAATGTAACTGAATGTTGCAGAGCCAGCTTTAGTTTGTGGTGGGCTGACTCACTTTATTGTTGGCATTACCATAGACTTCTCAAGTTTCATAAATATGTACTGCACTTAACGACCTCGCAGGAAAGCAGTCTGAGCAGAATTTATATCATTGGTTTTTATTAAAACAAAATAGCATACTCTCCTTACCTTCCCTAGCTGTGTTCTAGTGGCTATACTATTAGGAAAAGCATAGTCGACTGCAAAAGGTGCCTTGGTCAATCAGCAGTAGTATTTCTCATGCTTCGAATGTACCTTAGGACGGTTGTTATTAATGGGAATCTTTCCTGTCATTTTTTAATTTCTTTGACCTACCTATATTTAGAATGAAATTTATGACTGAAATGTACAGAACTACTGTCGACTGATGAATAATAATATAAAATGCTTATTTCTTTAGATACTGCTTCTTCAAAGAATTCAGAAAATATGGATGAATTGCAGCTCCCTGAAGGGTTTAGGCCTGATTTTCATCCTAAGTGAGTATATTATTTGATTTCTTTCAAACTTGTTCTACTTGAAATGAAAAATGAGGTGGTTAGAATATGATTTGTCAAACTAGGGAGCAAAATATTATAAGACATTGATCTTGAAATCTGAGGTTTAAGGATTACATGATGGTATTTATTGCGGGTATATTGATAAAAACCAAAGAACCATGTGACATGCTTTACTGTCACCAACCTCTCCTAGTCTGCATTGCTGACTCCCTGCTCTACCCTTCACCTGGCTCTCCCCAGCAACAACTAATCAGTACATCTAATTCTAAACTGTTCAGCTTCCCCACCAAGTCCTGTGCTTTCCTTCCGACTTTCATATTTCTGGCGATGGCTCTACCAGTGTCTTAGTAACCCAGGATCAAAACCAGAATATTTTCAGCACTGTTTTAAGTAAATTAATTATAACGTGTAGTATAGATTCTAGAGCCAAACTGCAACTGCTTGATTCAATCCCCAGCACCACTACTTACTAGCTGTGCGACTCTTTTCAAATTGCTTGACCTCTCTGTACCTCAGTTTCCTCATGTGTAAAGTGAGAGTACTGATACTTACCTTGTCAGTGTTGTGAAGATAAAGTAACATGACGTATGTAAAGCCACTTGGATGCCATGCCTGGCATATACTAAGTAACTCAAGAAAACCCTCGGTCCTTTGCCTCCCACATCCCCTACCTCCCTCCCCATGGAGGAGTCCTATGATACTGTTTATTTCTTCTGCCTTCCATATTTCTAATTAAAATGCTTAGTTGATTGTCTCTTGATTTATCATTTTTAAACCATTCTCTTTCTGTTGACTGGCAATTTAAAATTCAACCCTTAACCTCTGCGCTATCCACTGCTCCTCACCAGTGTCCAAGTAATTTCAGTTTTTAGTTAAATTGGTTGGCAATTTTTACATTATGATTGTCTCTACTGATAGAAGTTATGTGTTATGATATTATTTCCTTATATTATTTTGTCTTTTTGGTGGTTAATAATCACCTTATATCTTTCATGTACTTGGTTTTCTATGTGTGTATTACTTCCCCCCACAGACACCCATGGTGTAATAGATCTGTCAGATGTCTAGCAGTAGCTTTTCTAAAGTGCTCAGATACATCAGATGATCTGTTCTGGATCCTCCAGCAACCTGTGTCCTCCTGTACTGATCAGGACAAGGCACAGTTGTCACCCCGAGACTTCTCCTGGCCATACCCCTCATATTGCCGTGCATCTCATATCGTGCTCTTTCTTGATTTACTCCCTTGTTTTGCACAGGTGCACCCTTCAGCAGATTCCTAAGGAAGGGTGCCTGGGTGTTAAATTTTCATGTCTGAAAATACATTTGTTCATTTGTTTGGTTGATGGCCTGGGTATAGAATTGTAGGTTAGAAGTAGTTTTTCATCTAGATTTTGAAAGTAGCATCTGTTGAGAAATTAACTCTATTCTGATTCCTATTCCTTTGTAGCTATTACTTCTGGAAACTGTTGGGATCTTCCCTTTAATTCCCAGTGTACTAAAAATTTCTCTATGATGTTCCTTGGTATATGGATCTTTTCCTCATCCATTTTGCTACATTTTCAGTAGACTCTTTGAAGATTCATGTCCTTCAGTTGTGAAAATCGTTTTCTGTTTCTTAGACAATCTTCTTTGAGATAGTCTTACTGTTAGCTCAGTGTTGGCCCTCTTGGACTGATCCTCTAAATTTCTCACAAGTTTGCTGGTTTCTGTACTGTCTCTGTTTTCCCTGTATTCTTTTTTTCTGCCAGTTTGTTTGGGTTTATCTCTTTGATGTTTGATTCTTTCCTTAAATGTTTACCGTTCCTCGGGTGGCTATTCAAGAATAAGTCACTCAGAAGCTCCTTGGATACCTGGTGGGCAAGCTGGAGCTTGCTGACCTGTGAACTTCATGGGGAAATGATCAGGCCCCCACTGGTCTTTTACTTGGGATCCCCAAATGCCAGTGTGTAAAATGGCTTACCCCTGAGGATTCTTCCCTGGAGAAACTAAAATGTATGGCAGTGGGTATACATTGCCAGTATTCTTAAGATGGAGAAAGAGGTCAAGGGTCCTTTGTTATGTAGGCTTCCACCAGATAGCTTGTTTTCAGCCTTGGGCCTCACCCCCGCCCACCAAAATAAAGTATAACTCCTCTCAGGCAGAGACAGTTTGCATGTCTTTAATTCCCGCTTTGCACACTCTATTTTTAAATAGTTTCAGTGGTTCAATTCCAACATAGCAAATGGCTGTTAAGAAACTGAACCATTTGATTAACATGAGCGTATTGTTTTGAGCTAATTCTGTACATGTTCACTTCAGGAACCCTTATTCTGAGAGCATAAAAGAAATGCTAACAACATTTGGAACTGCTACTTATAAGGTGGGACTAAAGGTTCATCCCAATGAGGAGGATCCCCGTGTGCCTATAATGTGTTGGGGTAGTTGTGCATACACCATCCAAAGCGTAGGTAAGAGATTTACAATTGTGTCTCTCTTTAAGTCACAAGCATGTGCTAACATGAATTTTGTGTGGAAGCCTGTATTTTCAAATGAGATGTTTAAAGTGGCAATAATCTGAAGAAATAAAGACTTTGAAGCAGGAAGTATATACTGACAAAATATTAGATTGACAGTTTATAAATTAAGCACAGCAACAGAGAACTCATTTTGGTAGTGCTTATAGCTTCTTGTCAGTTGAGAGGATGTGTTTTCAATTTTACTTTTCATTCAGAGTTAATTCTTGTGAAATGACTTAAAGATTTCAAAACCTGACAATATTGTGCTTTCAGATATACATAATATCCAGTGTATTTATCATCTTAACCATTTTTAATCTGCAGAAAGAATTTTAAGTGATGAAGATAAACCATTATTTGGTCCTTTGCCTTGCAGACTGGTAAGTTGTCCGTTTACTCAGTTCACGGAATGGTGGAATAGAAATCCAGTGGTTTTTTTTTTAATCTTAAAAACCTGAAATGGTTATGTAAGCAGATGTTCATCACTCCTTTCATAGTAAAACCCATTTTCTGTAATAATAGTGAAGAAGTAATGTTTGTTGTTTAATTTTTCATGATTTTCTTTTAAATAGGTTTGAGTTCTTCTCATCCAGAGATCTTGATTAAACACATGAAAAGTGGAAAAAAACTAAAAACAGTTCTTGTTCTTGAATTTTTAATGCTAGAATTAGAAGTATAAAACAGAACATACCCTCTACCACATTTGACTACCTTTTATGAGCAATATGTAAATAAGTACAGATTAATGTCAAAATAGTACATTTACTACTGAGAAGAATGAAGAAAGAATATACAAAGCTTGCTAATTTTTACTGTAGTTAGTGTCAGTGTGATACACTGCCTGCTCTGCAAGTTGAAAATCATAAAAGTGCACTTAAGAGCAAAATCATGTAATTTCATTCATGTAGAATCACATGGGGAGTTTAAAAAATGCCTGGGCTCTCCATGGGTCAGTTAAATTAGTCTCTGGAGCTAGGCCCCGGGCATTAATATTTTGTAAAACACTTCTTAGGTGGGGATGCCTGGGTGGCTCAGTTGGTTAAGCAGCTGCCTTCCGCTCAGGTCATGATCTCAGGATCCTGGGATCGAGTCCGGCATCGGGCTCCCCGCTCAGCAGGGAGCCTGCTTCTCCCTCTGCCTGCTGCTCCTCCTGCTTGTGCTCTCTAATAAAATCTTAAAAAAACAAAAAAACAAAAAAAAACAACTTCTTAGGCGCCAAGATTGACAACACAGATGTAAGAGCCTAACCAAGAAACAACCAGTATAGAAAATACAGTTCAGTATGATCACTCAACAACTAGTTAATTTGTTGACTTTTGTTTTCATTGCAAACACTAGAGTCTCAGGACCCTTTTTTTATGGTTTAAAGAATATAGTTTGTGTATCAGAGGTACTCAACTAGGGGTTGTGCATTAAAATCCTCTTTGGAACTTTTTAAAAATAGAAATAACCTAAACCACTTTGGACTTGGAATATCTGGAAGTAAACCTGGTATTAAAACTGTCCTGAATTGTATCTTTATAGTAAATCAGCAGAATGGTAATTCTTAACTATAAGATATATGATATAATGTTATAATATATCAGAGTTGACTGTGATACTTTTTGCTACAGTAAATAAGAGTTGGTAATTTGTTGATTATTAAAAAGGCAATCTACATATCCATCCAGTTGGTCAGCAGAATTTGTTGAATTCCTCTCCTATATATTTGTCCTGTCCCTTTCATTTGTACTTCTACTTGTTTGGTTCATATCGTTTCTTGCCTAGATTATTATAGCAGTCTCTACCCTGAATCTTTTTCCTTATTAATACAGTATCAGAGGGTTCCTCCAAAAAGTAACAGTGACTATATCTCTTAAACCTTTTTTTTTTAAGTTTATTTATTTGTTTAAGTAATTTCTGTACCCAGTGTGGGGCTCAAACTGAAAACTCCAGGATCAAGAGTTACATACTGTACCGACTGAGCCAGCCAGGCGCCCCTATCTCTTAAACTTCTTAACTTGTTTCTCCATCATCACCTCCTACCAATCCCCACATCCATGGTCCAAGCTGGCAGAATCATTGCCAGTCCCCAAATGCTAATTCCCAGGCCTTCCTCTCTGTTAGAGTGCCCCGAACAGACTCCTCTTTATGATGGTTCTTCAATCTTTGCTTTCCCTGGGAAACCTCTGAGCCATGCCCTATGAGTGGGCTATCCCTTGTCTGTATTACTGTCTCCTTCAGTTGTCTCCTCCCCCTTTTCTTCCCTTCCCTCTCTGCTCACCCCAATCCGCCCCCCGCCAGCCAGGACTGTGAGCTTCTTGAGTGCAGGAGAAGTGGGGTGAGTTTTCATTTTAAGATCTTTAAAACCATATATTAGTAGTCCTCAATATCTGGTGAACCAAACAGTGTTACAGAAGATTTGGAAAATAGAGAATTACGCAAGAAGAAAAAAACTCATCAGTTCACCACCTGTCTTTTTTCATTAACATGTTAAAACTTGATGACAGTTGATATTTAGATGTAGTTTTGTTCCTGCTGTATTCTTCACTTTACATCAAGATTTTTCTCATTGTTGCTTACATAGTCCCCATAATAATTTTGATGGCTGCAGACACCCTGATTCGTTACATCCATCTTCTTGCCCATAGTTTCCCCAGTATTTGGAGGATTTCCCACATTTTAGAGCATCTCTTTAGAATAAATATAAAGAAATACTGCATCACCTTCTTGGGAGTCTTGGTTGTTTACAATTTGTCTTGATGCATGTATCCTTTTCCATAGCGAACCAGCAGCTTGGTTGCAAGGAGATAGCTTTGGTTTATTCTGCATACAATTAGATATTCTTCATTCCATTCATTCCATGTTAGAGACATGTCATTACAGATATGACGGATTCAGTTCCATACCACCTAGAAAGATCCAAGAGAGATATCATATGCATCCAGCTTTGCTTTGACTAGCTGTGCTTTGAACTAGGATTCCTGAAAGGATAGAACTACAGTTGACCCTTGAACAACATGGGTTTGAACTGAACGGGTTCACTTACACATGGGTGTGTGTGTGTGTGTGTGTGTACAGTGCCATAAATGTATTTTCTCTTCCCCATGATTTTCTTACTATTTTCTTTTTTCTAGCTTCTTTTATTGTAAGAATACAGTGTATAATAAATACATATACAAAAATGTGTTAATCAACTGTTTATGTTATCAGTAAGGCTTCTAGTCAGCAATAGACTATTAAGTTTTGGAGGAGTGAAAAGTTATATGCAGATTTTCAACTGTGGGTGGGGAGGGCCTCCACTCCCCCAACCCCCATGTTGTTCAAGGATCAAATGTACCTTTTATACATAAGCTGGCTTCTTTGTTCATTGCATCAGTCTCTTTATTTCAGGATGACTGTCTGAGGTCACTAACGAGATTTGCTGCAGCACATTGGACGGTGGCATCGCTTTCAGTGGTGCAAGGACACTTCCGTAAACTTTTTGCATGTGAGTGTGAACACGTTAGTACCATATATGGTAATTTCTCATCTTCTGTGATTTTGTTCTTAGTGGTGCAACTTCTCTCCATTAGGAAAAATATTTTGGTAATACTGTTGATGTGCAGCTTCTAGCTTAAAAATTAATATGTATCTTACAAAAAATACATTTAAACTAGGGTGTATGCATTTTTAAAGTAATTTAATACTTAGGTTGGCATATGAGATGTGCTAATGCATTTTTCTTTAACTATTTAGCATTAGTACCAGATGACAACCATGGAGACCTTCCATGCATATTAGATATTGACATGTTTCATTTGTTGGTGAGTATCTTGTGATTTGTGTTTGAAATTCTCTTTATCTTACTATATCTATATCTAATAACTATCTTAGAGTTGGTGAGTGTAAAGGCAAACAGGAGGAGTTGTCATCTGTTCTTAATACTTCTGAGTATAATTCTTTTCCCAAGAGCCTCAGAGAAGAAAATGTTAAGGAATATAGTCGAGAGGCTTGACCTCTCTTATTTTGCTTTGTGACTGAGGTCAGTAATTTAGCTTCTTTGCATTTTTTACCCATAAAGAAGTAGAAATAACATTAGTAATAAAAGGGCTGCTGCTGACCCATACAGTGCTTTGGGACAGATAGACCCTGTGGTCACCTTACTTAGCAACAGACAGCCCTTTTCTATGATTTAAGGAAAGGTTTGTCTTCTGAGCAGGTGCATTCTAGTGCCAGGACACAGCACTGGCCAGGCAGTGGGTGGCTAACCTTCAGCCACACATCAGCTGGGTCCCCTTACACGGGACACTGAGTGCACCACCACACATAGCAATCCCACATGCTGTCCCCTTAACCTCTTTGGGCATCGGATTCTGAACCTTTAAGTTGGTTAGTCCCTATCCCATATGATTGTGTCAGAATTCAGTGGAACAAGCAGTGTAAAGAGCTTAGAGCACCATATCCCTAGTAAATGTTAGCCATTGTTACTGATTCTGGGACTCCTATAAAGACCACCACCACTAGTCCCACTGGACAGGCAGCAGGAGGCTCACAAGCAAGCTTGCATTTATTGTGCACCTCACTGCTTTCGCATCCATTCTCAGTTAGCCCTTATATCCTTACTACACTGAGGTATGAAAAACATATATATATATTAGGTCTAGTTTACCAGCAGGAAAACTGAGGCTCAAAGGTGTTAACTTATCTAAAAAGCCCATAAAAGGAACTGGGATTCATACCTAGATTTTTGTGTGTCCAAAATCCATGGGTTTTTTTTTCCACTGCTCACTCCCTAGGAAGATTTCAAGTGTTATCTTTTATTACTAACAATAAGGTGTATTAGGGAGTCACTGGACATATGAAATGATAGTACTTATGCAGACTCCATTAGGCCGTAAGTCATTTCATTTAGCCAATCCCGGTGGAATTTCTAGCATGTGCCCTTTAAGAACAAAGATTTCTGAAGGGGAGGGGCTGAGCTCAGAAGGGGATCGTGTTAAGAAACTGGAAATGTCTTCAGCTGTGGAAGGAAAGGTGACCTGTCTGACCCTTGGCATTTGGTATCTAGGTGGGCTTGGTGCTCGCTTCCCCTGCGTTGCAGTGTCAGGATTTTTCTGGGATCAGCCTTGGCACTGGAGACCTTCACATTTTCCATCTGGTTACTATGGCACATGTCGTACAGATCTTACTTACCTCATGTACAGGTAACTCCTTTTTTTTCAGCTTTTTGAAGGGCGAAGTACTTGAGTTTTCTCTGTTTTAAAAAAAAAAAAGTAAGAGATGGGATGCTGGGTGGCTCAGTCGGTTAAGCGTCTGCCTTCGGCTCAGGTCATGATCCCAGGGTCCTGGGATCCAGCCCTACATCGGGCTTCTTGCTCAGCAGGGAGTCTGTTTCTCCCTCTGCCTACCGCTCCCCCTTGTGCTCTGTCTCTCTCTCTCTAATAAATAAAATCTTTAAAAAAAAAAAGAGGAAGAGGTGCCTAGACAAGAATAATGCATAAATTATAATTAGGCCACTTCTTTTTTCTGTTCATCCTCATGTGGAAAGTTTTGAAACCAATTTCTTCTAGTAAAATCCCCTAGCAATGTGAATGTTTTTACTTATTTTATATTTCATAAGTTCAATAATAGTTGAGTACCATAGAATATAAGTATATTTAGCTGATTTTCTTAAAGCCTGCTGGCTTCTTGTTATGATGGAGATTGGCACTGTGCTCACAGCTGGGGGTTAAAGTTCTTTGTATTTCGTGGGGATATTTTCAGATATGTGCAAATATAGGAATCTATTTGAGCACTTAAATGATGTGGTCATTAATCCAAAAGCAAATATGGGATACTAATATTTCCACATCTTTCAGAAGAGAATGGCATGGATCAAGAAAATCCTGCTGGTGAAGAAGAATTAGCAGTTCTTGCTTTGTATAAAACACTTCAGCAGTACACAGGAAGGTGAGATCATAATCTTTACATCATCACAGTTCCCCAAATATTAGTGGGTGATAGCATGAGAAAGGAATTCTTTTGTTGAAAAAGGGAAATTGCTGCCTGTTGACATGTTTAAAAGAGAAGATGAAGTAGTGATCCACAGGACTCCATTAATTTTAATATACTAACATGATTGGAAATCTGAGAAAGGAGTAATATATGGAGCTTCCCATGTGTATTTGGCCATGGAACCTTTATTTTGCTCAGAGGATTTGTCACGGACTAGTGAAAATACGGAACTTACTTTGAAAAGTACTGTTCTAGTGCTCACTTTGGCAGCACATAGACTAAAATTGAAAAGTACTATTCTAAAATATATGTTGTCTCGGGGCGCCTGAGTGGCTCAGTCGTTAAGCGTCTGCCTTCGGCTCAGGTCATGATCCCGGTGTCCTGGGATCAAGCCCCGCATCGGGCTCCCTGCTCAGAGGGAAGCCTGCTTCTCTCTCTGCCTCTCCCACTCACCCTGCTTGTGTTCCCTCTCTCGCTGTGTCTCTGTCAAAAAAAATAAATAAAATCTTTAAAAAATAAATTAATTAATTAAATATATGTTGTCTCACTAGGAATTTTAAAATGCAAATTAAGTCAGCATAATATATTTTTAAGGTAATATCCAGGACTGGATGGAGTGCAAGGAAGTTATTAGAATTCCACATATTGTTGGAGTCATTTCGATTTGGTACAGCAGTTTCACTTAGTTTTTTAACAGTGTACGTCAAGAACCATAATGTTTATTCTTTGAGTTATCCCATTTCTGAGAATGCACGCTAATAAAGTAATTCAACATATAGAAAAACCTACTGGCATAAAGATGTACACTGTGATATTGTTTATATTAGCAAAGAATTTAAACCAATCACAGTGTTTGCTTATAGGGGAATAATTTGCTGAATTATGATTGATGTATTCCAGAATATTACAGTTCTGATAAAACTTATGTTTTATGATGTTCTGAAAAACAATTTTATATTTCATATGTTAGAACTATAACTATGTAAGACATAGAGGAGTGTGAAATAGAAATAGCTAGAATAGTAGTGCTGATAAAAATTTCTAGAATAGTGGGAGTTTTTTATTTTCTGAATTTTTTCTTTATATAGCTATATTACTTTTATATATTTTAGTAACAGCATTGATGGCTATAGCACCATTTATGCCTGACATCCCATAATGGGGCTGCCCACTCCTTTTAAGCCTCGTGCGACTGATTCCAAATAGCAGTTGTCCCTGTTTTCACGCTGTGCTATAACTACAATGACCTTTCCTCATTAGATTTCCCAGTTATCATTTTTCTCTTTTTAGTTCCTTGAAAGAAACACCATCTGGCTGGCATCTGTGGAGGAATGTCAGAAATGGAATCATGCCTTTCCTGAAGTGTTCTGCTTTGTTTTTTCACTACTTAAATGGAGTTCCCTCCCCACCTGAAATTCAAGGTAATTTCTGATTTCTTTCAAAATGTAGGAAATGTATGTAGTCTTTCACTCCAGCAGTGTATAATTAAAGTGACTTGTAAAAATGAAAGCTTAGGGGGCACCTGGTTGGCTCAGTCGGTTAAGCATCCAACTTTGCATTTCGACTCAGGTCATGATCTCAGTGTCAGGAGATCAAACCCTGTGTCGAGCTTTGTGCTGGGTGTGGAGCCTGCTTAAGATTCTCTCTCCCTCTCTCTCTGCCCCTCCGCCCCCCCCCCAACATGGGCACACCCCCACCAAAAAAAAACTTAGAACATAGCTAATTGACTGTGGTGATGTACACAATTACAGAATAAAAATACATATTTATGTATATATGTCTGATTTTATTTGGCTCTCAGTAAATGTACTGCTTTTATGTACAAAAACATACTAGGTTTACTTTCAGAGTTAGAATGTTCAATTATATGTTATTCATAAACTGGGTTCTTCAGATAATAAAAGGTGAAAACTCACAAGGTCAGTTAACTTGAAATGTGTGGTATTCATGTTCAGAATACCAATAATTGCATATATATGATTTTAATGTAGGAATTCATTTGCTACTTAACAGTTATTTTCTATGTTCTGTTTCAACTCATTTCATAAAAGTGTAGTATCAAGGCAGACTTAAAGTTTACTGTCTCTGTACCTCATAGTGACTGGCACAGGGCAAGGGGTGCCCACAGGTGAGATTGCCCTCTCAAAGTCTTTTGACTGGCACCTTCATTCAGCTAATAGTCTAGACTTCCTAATCATTTGCAGTGATGAGTAAAGGTAGTGCTTAAATCCATCTCTCATGATAAAATCATCTTCTATTTCTGTACTGCTTTATACTTTTCCAGAGTACCCATGTTATTTTTGTCATGTATTTGTTCACACATAACCCCAGTGAAGGAGATTGGGCTGCTACACCATTTTTCAAATGGTAAAACTGAGACACAAAGAAATCGTGACCAGTTTGGTGTGGGAACTGCCTGGTTCTGCTCTCAGTTGTGCCATTTTCTGTGGACCCCTTCCACATGCCCTTTTGTGAACTTCCTACGAGTTACATATCGGGGCGCCTGGGTGGCTCAGTCGTTAAGCATCTGCCTTCGGCTCAGGTCATGATCCCAGGATCCTGGGATAGATCCCCGCGTCGGGCTCCTTGCTCTGCGGGGAGCCTGCTTCTCCCTCTCCCACTCCCACTGCTTGTGTTCCCTCTCTCACTGTCAAATAAATAAATAAAATCTTAAAAAAAAAAAAAAGTTACATATCTAGTAAATCCAGACTTTTTTCATCATGCTTTTAAGTTCTGCTATTGCTTACTGTCCTACAGGATGTACTCTTAGTTGTTACATGCATCACTCTTCTTTTCTCCGTTTGCAGTTTCTGGAACAAGCCATTTTGAACATTTGTGTAACTACCTTTCCCTGCCAAACAACCTCATTTGCCTTTTTCAAGAAAATAATGAGATAACAAAATTACTGATTGAAAGGTAATGATTATACACTTTTTTTCCATTATATTGTATATATTCCATTGTATTGAATAGTTCTGTAGAAGCAAACTTAGGTTTATCACATATTACGTAATTCTCAGATAGTGAGCCTGGCAGAATTCAATCTGTGTAATTCATCCTATAAGGATTAGACCTTCTTAGTTAAGAATTTACCTTTGTGGCAAAGTTTTTGCTAAGCTAGTGAATAGCATAAGCAGATTTGCTTGGAAGGAGCGTAGTGGTAGGAATGTTTATTTCCTCGTATTAACTTACTTGTTAAGGACTCTGTTCCATAAATTTTGGGGACTGAAAAACCTTGAGGGTTTTCTAGTCCAATACCATCACTTTATATTTGAGAAAATTGAAGTCTAGAGAAAGTTATTTGTCAGTCATATCAAGCTAGTTAAGATTAAAACTTGGCTCTTTTGCCCACAGAATGGGGGAAATAATTGCAAATCATGTATCTGATAAGGGATTAATATTCAGAATGTATAAATATATGGCCAGAATTCTTATATCTCAACAAAAAAGCAACCATCCATTTAAAAAGGAACAAAGGACTGGGCACCTGGGTGGCTCAGATGGTTAAGCGTCTGTCTTCGGCTCAGGTCATGATCCCAGGGTCCTGGGATCGAGTCCCACATCGGGCTCCCGGCTCAGCGGGGAGCCTGCTTCTCCCTCTGACCCTCTCCCTTCTCATGCTGTTTCTCTCTCGCTCGCTCTCTAAAAAATAAATAAAATCTAAAAAAAATAAATAAAAAAAAGGAACAAAGGACTTCTCCAAAGAAGATACACAGTGGCCAATAAGCACGTGAAAACATGCTCACATCACTAGTCGTTAAGAAAACACAAATAAGGGCGCCTGGGTGGCTCAGTTGGTTAAGCGACTGCCTTCGGTTCAGGTCATGATCCTGGAGTTCCGGGATCGAGTCCCGCATCGGGCTCCCTGCTCAGCGGGGGGTCTGCTTCTCCCTCTGCCCTCTTCCCTCTCGTGCTCTCTGTCTCTCATTCTCTCTCTCTCAAATAAATAAAATCTTTAAAAAAAAAAAAACAAGAACCACGGTGAGATACTACTTCACACCTATTAGGATGGCTGTAATCAAAAGACAGACAATAATAACATATGTTGGTGAGGATGTCAAGAAATTGAAATCTGTGTGCATTCTGGTAGGAACAGAAAATAGGGTAGTTGGTCTGGAAAATAGTATGGCAGTTCCTCAAAACCTTAAACAGAATTATCATAAGGTCCAGCAATTCAACTTCTAGGTATATATTGCAGAAGAGTTGAAATCAGGGACTCAAATAGATACTTGTACAACCATGTTCATAGCAGCATTAGTCATAATAGCCAAAAGGTGGAGCAACTTAACTGTCCAGCAACAGATGAGTAGATAAACAATATGTAGTATATACATACAGTGAAATACTATTCAGCCTTAAAAAGGAAGGAAGTTCTGACCCCTGCTACAACATGGATGAAGCTTGAAAACATGCTAAGTGAAAGAAGCCAGTCACAAAAGAATAAATATTACATGTTTCCATTTACATGAGGTATCTGGAGTAGTCAAATTCATAGAGACAGAAAATAGAATGATTGTCAGAGGCTGGGGGAAGTGAGGAATGGGTTAGTGTTTAATGAGTACAGAATTTCATTTGGATAAGTTGAAAAAGTTCTGGAGATGGATAGTAGGGAGGGTTGCCCAACAGTGTGAATGTACTTAAAGCCACAGAACTATACACTTAAAAATGGTTAAATGGGGGACTCCTGGGTTGCTCAGGTGGTTAAGTGCCAGCCTTCAGCTCAGGTCATGATCCCAGGGTCCTGGGGTTGAGGTCCGCATCGGGCTCCCTGCTCCGAGGAAGCCTGCTTCTCCCTCTCTCACTCCCCCTGCTTGTGTTCCCTCTCTCTCTGTCTCTCTCTGTCAAATAAAAAAAAAATATTTTAAAAAACAAAAAAGTTTTTTTATAATGAGTATTCTAGCTCTAAATAGTAAGATCTTGTCATTAATTCATACTGGTTTTTCCAGAGTGTCCAAATTAGTGGGGTAATAGTGTATGCTTTTAGGATTATTCTTCTGATTTAAAATTCTGATTTAAAAATTGTAGCAAAATATGTCTTGGTCCTCCTTTTGATGTGGTAAATATATTAAGCCAAGAAGATTTGTTTTTCTCTTACTAGGTAGAGAAATAGAGAGGAAAAAATTCTATTCTAACCCTTCAAAAGTTAAGTTTTGTTGGTTTTTTTTTCCTCCATTTACATTGAAGTTGGTGTCATAACATTGAAGTTAAAAGATATCTAGAAGGTGAAAGAGATGCTATAAGGTAAGTTAAAGATTATCAAAAATTTGGTTGGGCGGAGGGTAGGGAGGAAGTAGGATGTAAGTGTGCCATTCCTTTAAAATTGACTTCCCAGGCATTCAGTGATTCCAAGAGGAAGAACATCTTGCCTTCATACTTTTTTCTTAGTCTAACGATGAGAGTTTCTAAAGAATAAGCATTATGAATATAAGTATATACGTACATTATTCTTGGCAGAGGAGACAAATAACAAAATTATTGTGTTTTGGAAAGTTTGCTTTTTAAAAATGTAGGTTCTTTACCAGATTTTTCTTAGCTCTGTTTTTTTTCCTTCTATTATGGAAAATTTTAAACTATCCAAAAGTATGAAGAATCATATAATAAGGCTCCACGTTCCTGTTACTCAGTTTCAGTGATTATCAGATCATGGCCTTTTTTTTTTTTCTTCTTCTTTTTGACATTAGCTCTATTCTGATTCCATAGGAAAGTATGCTATCCTGGTGATAACAGATGTATTTCATTTGTTAAATCTCTCCTTGGTTCTGCTAAATACATCATCCATAAAACTCAGAAGGCTAGAGGAGATTATCTGTTCTATTTATTTGATTTTATACACATCCTGTCCCAAATCTAGAAATGATAGCACCCTAATTTTATTAAGTTGAACCATATGAAATTCCAGTTAATTTAAGTCAGAAGTGGTTGAATATCACCAGTTCCATATGGTTCAACTCTGCAGTCGGAAAACTCATGTGGAACAGTAGTTCTATACTTGAGGTCTACATCAGAATAATTTTGGAAACTTTTAAAAAATACTCAGGCCTAGGGGTGCCTGACTGGCTCAGTCAGTAGAACATGTGACTCTTAATCTTGATGTTGTGAGTTTGGGCCCCTCATTAGGTATAGAGATTACTTAAAAATAAAAAAATCTTAGGGACGCCTGGGTGGCTCAGTCAGTTAAGCATCTGCCTTCGGCTCAGGTCATGATCCCAGGGTCCTGGGATCAAGCCCCGTATCAGGCTCCTTGCTCAGTGGGAAGCCTGCTTCTCCCTCTGCCTTCTCTGCCTACTTGTGTTCTCTCTCTGTCAAATAAATAAATAAATAAAATCTCTAAAAAAAAAAATCTTAAAAAACAATACCAGGACTTACCTACCAAATCCTGTTTCTCACCTGGATGGCTCAGTCAGTTAAGTGTCTTACTCTTGATTTCAGCTCAGGTCATGATCTCAGGGTTGTGAGATCGAGCCCCCGGGTGGACTCACACACTGGGCGTTGTAGCCTACTTAGGATTCCCTTTCCCACTCCCTCTCTATCTTTAAAAAAAAAAAAAAAAAAAAAGATCTGCTGTCTTAGTCACTCCCCCTTGGCTGTGTGTCCCTGCCTCAGGGAAAGTAGGGACAGGCCACATCACACAGCCCATAGTGGGCATGTGTGAGCACTGAAAACAGATCCTCACATACCAGTTGAATTTGGATCTGCATTTTATATGAATTAACTTGTCACAGAATCAACATGGCCTGGTGTCTCTAATTAAAGAAAATCTGTCTGTTCTTCTACTGCCTTCTCTCCTCCCAACTCATTTCACCCTTAATAAGTGTATCTTTTCTGTCTTATCCTGAGTTGTGTGGTTGGACTCTCCATTACTGTACTGTTTTCCATAGAAGCCCAGGGAGGAATCTCCCCTTCTTCCCAGAGCTACCAGATTTTGACTTAAATGGGACAGATACTAAGTACTGTTTACTGTCTTGATAATGTATTCTGAGCTTTTCAAGTGAAAATGTAAGCCCTAGGGCCCTGTGTTATTTAAGAGTGCCTTTTTAGGGACGCCTGGCTGGCTCAGTGGGAGAACATGGGACTCTTGATCTTGGGGTTGTGAGTTTAAGCCCCATGTTGGGCGTAGAGCTTACCTAAAAAATTTTAAAATAATAAAGATAATGCATCTTAAAAAAAAAAAAAGTGCCTTTTTAATCTCTTACTGTGGCTTCTTTTACCACTGTGATAATACCCAGTCACTCAGATTCAGTCTTCCTTTATTTGTTTTAACTAAGAGTTACCTGTCATTTTTATAATATGACTTCTAACTAACTGGTTTTCTATGTGGTTTTTTGTTTGTTGGTTTGTTTTGTTTTGTTTTAGCTATCCAAGAGAATCCAACAAATTAATAGACCTTCCAGAGGATTACAGCAGCCTCATTAATCAAGCATCTAATTTCTCGTAAGTTCTGATATTCAAGTGTTGAGCATTTCTTACCCCTGGAAGCATTCACTGCTCTATACAGAATTGAAGGGACGTTGTTTTTGTTCCATTTTGTTTGGGTGGGGCAGTTAGAACTTCGATAGTGTTTTTCACTGCCCATCTTGTAACAGCACCATTCCAGCATGCTTCAGAATAAGGTATGGGAAACAGGCTGACGGGTGACAAATTTGACTCATTACAGGTTATCTAAATAACCATTTGCAGTTTAAAGTAATAAGAGCCCTTAGTAGTATTTGTAAATGTTTGACATAGAAACTGCGTAAGAATAATCGGTAGTGTAAAACCTGGAACCTTACCGAGGCAGTTGAGCTGCCCTGTGTACCTCTTCTCTGATGCGCCCTCCTCCTCCCCCTGCAGAGACCCTCTGCTCTACACAAACTATCAAACTTCCTCTGCATTTACACGTTAGCAACAAATGTTTTATTCCCAAGCAGCATATTTTGCCTGTTTTAAGCTTTAAAATGGCACTCTACTGCACATATTCTACAGTTTCTTGCACTCAGCACTGTTTGTCAGGGTTTTTTTTATACATTCACCATACGTAACTGTTAATTCATCAGTCTTCACCTTGTGTAGTATTTCACCACGTGAGAGCAGAATTTACTTTTTTTCTCCTATTGATTTTAATTTACCTCTTCTCCAGTTGTTGATTGAATATTTCCAGTATGGTGTTTGTGTGAGATGTTCCCAATTCTAGAAGTAAATTTGTCTGGGCCATAGGATGTAAGCATCTTCAACTCTACGTGATGTTGCAGAATTTTTTCCAGGGTGGCTCACCACCGTCAGCTCTTTTTAGAGCAATGACTTGACCTTTTTTTGTCCCGTGGAGGTGCCCCAAATCAGGTGGTGATAAGAGCAGAGCCCCCACTCTGTGCCTTGTGTGTGGAACTCTGCTGTGCTCGCAGAGCTACTGCTGTCAGACTGAACTGGAAGGGGAAGACGTGGGAGCCTGCACAGCTCACACCTACTCCTGTGGTTCTGGGGTGGGCATCTTCCTCAGGTAAGGCCCTGAACAGAGCTTTTTACTTTGCATCTGCCATGGTATATGCATGTTGAGGGATAGCACGAGAAACTACTATGTTGCAAAGAAATTTGAGACTGCTGTTCTCCTTTTATTCATTCAAGGAGCAGGGGACCCTTGTCTCCTCACATCTCACGTCTGGCTCATGCTGTCTCTTTTCTGCTTCTTCCATTGTCATCCTTCCCACCTCCGTGACAGTTCAGTTCTACTTTCTTTGTGCCTCATTCTAATGTGAAACTTCCAGTTGTCCTTGATTTTCTGCCCAGATCCAGTCAAAATTACTTCTTTTGTTGTATCCTTATGGTTTGGGATCCGTACATATCACTGGCTGATATGTATGCCGTTGACCCTTGAATAACACGGTTTGGAACCATATGCAAGTCCACTCATACGTAGATTTTTTTCAATAAATACAGTACTGCAAATGTATTTTCTCTTCCTTTTGAGTTTCTTAATAACACTTTTCTCTAGCTTGCTTTATTATAAGAATACAGTACATAATACATAAAACATGCGAAATGTGTGGTAATCAATTGTCTGTTATCGGTAAAACTTCCAGTCAACAGTGAGCTATTAGTAGTTAAATTTGGGGGAAGTCAGAAGTTATATGCAGATATTCAACAGCACAGGGGTGGTGGGGGAGATGGGCCAGCACCTCTAATTGCTGTGTTCTAGGGTCAACTATGGTTGTATATATATTGGACAGCATACCACAAATACTTAATAGTGACTGCTTTGAGAATACAGTAGTCAACAAAGTAGACAAAAATCTCTACCTTTGTGGAGCTCATTTTCTAGTGTGGGAGATTAAAAAACAAACAAGGCTGATAAGAATTTAGAAAGTGATACACCCAAAGGAGAAAAAATAAAGCAGGGAGAGGAGTATGAGATGGCAGATGGGGAGTTGGATTTTAGTTAGGGAACCAAGAAGGTGACTTTTGAATAAACACTGAAAGAAGTGGGGAGAACACTCTGGGCAGGGAACAGCAATTGTAAAATGTTCGAGAAACAGCAGTGAGGCTCATGTCACTGGAGTGGCGTGCACGAGGGGTTGTCCTGGGGCCTGCTATGTCCTGGTCACATCTCTGAGTGAGATAGAACTCAGTTCAGGGTTTGAAGGAGAGAAGTGATAGGAGTTTGAGCTCCCCTGAGGCATAAATTAGGTCTATATCTTAGGTACCTTAGTCCCCTGCACCTGACAATTTTCTTGTATATGACATGTTCTCAAGAAATGTTGAAATGAACCAAATTATTAATACCCAAAAAAGGTCAGGCAAACCTCTCAAAGGGATCAGGAGACACATTTTTAAATAGCCCTTAGGAGAAATAAAGCAGTTTCTCTTGTCTCACATATTTCAAAATCCTTTCAGTCATATACAGTGTTGCTTTGTGTTTCAAATCAACCTAATTCAGGATGTTTTTGTACATTTTTTTAAAATGAACAATTTCCTCATAATGGATAAAATATCAGTAACTATTTTATGTTTAGAAGTTAACTATTGGGGTGCCTGGATAGCTCAGATGGTTAAGTCTCTGCCTTCGGTTCAGGTCATGATCTCCAGTTCTGGGATCAAACCCCCCGTCGGTCTCCCAGCTCAGCGGGGAATCTGCTTTTCTCTCTCCCTCTGCCTCTCCCCCAGCTTCTCTGTCTCTGTCTCTCTCAAATGAATAAATCTTAAAAAAGTTAACTATCTCACACTTCATAATTTTTTAAATGCTAGTATTACATGAGCCATTGATTCCTAATCCAGAATGTTCCTCTTCCTCGCTATATTGATTTACAATGCAATCATTATTGGTTACAATTCAATCATTTTAGTTATTTTTAAAACTTGGGCAGATGTATTGATACTTGAAGTGTCTCTGCTATAAATGCTGTTTCTTCTAACACTGGTGTTTATTTTTTTATAAGACTTCAGACCATTAGGAACTGAACCCAAACATCAGTTACTAATCTATAATGTATAAATGGTCTCTCTACAGAGTGCGGGAATGTCAGGTGCTATTTTTAGCTGGCAAAACCAAAGGCTGTTTTTATTCTCCTCCTTACCTTGATGACTATGGGGAGACTGACCAAGGACTCAGGTAAGGGCCCATCCTGGGGGTGCTGGGTTGGCTGACCCTGGGCCTTCAGAGCTTTCAATACACAGTGAATATGATCAGCCTGAGTGAGGCCTACCTGCTAACAGCCTGGAGGCTGTAGAGCTTCTGTTGTGGCAGAGATGGACTCTTCCAAGAAGGGCACCCTGACTGCCTCGTTGGGCATTCTCTTTCCCAGCCCTCAGAATGTCATGAGTGGGGGCGCCTGGGTTGCTTAGTTGGTTAAGCATCTGACCTCTGCTCAGGTCATGATCTCAGGGTCCTGGGATCGAGCCCCGCTCAGCGGGGAGTCTGCTTGTCCTTCTGCCCCTCCGCCTGTTTGTAGTCTCTGTCTCTCTCTCCTCTCTCAAATAAATAAAATATTTTTTTAAAATGTCATGATGGGGGCGCCTGGGTGGCTCAGTTGTTAAGCATCTGCCTTCGGTTCAGGTCATGATCCCAGGGTCCTGGGATCGAGCCCCGCATTGGGCCCCCTGCTCAGCGGGAAGCCTGCTTCTCCAACTCTCCCACTCCCCCTGCTTGTGTTCCCTCTCTTGCTGTCTTCGCTGTCCGTCAAATAAATAAAATTTTAAAAAAAAAAATCTTTAAAAAAAAAGTCATGAGGGCCATCAGGACAGATAAGGGAAAGGAATTGGAGAGAGTGCAATTTTTTTTCCATTTATCACTCCAGAGAACCATTGAAATTGCCACGTGGCATCCACAGCATCAGAACACGGCAGGGATAGCCTGTTGTGATTTGTGTTGCTTTGTATGAGGAGACCCAGTGCTGTTCAGATGATGTAAAAGAGCAAATCTTAATTGATAAGAGATGTGCTTGGGGCGCCTGGCTGGCTCAGTCACTGGAGTATGCAGCTCTTGATCTACAGGATCGTGAGTTCAAGCCCCACATTGGGCATGGAGCCTACTTTAAAAAAAAGAGAGAGATGTGCTTACTTATTAAGAGTCTGGGAACAGAGATTTAGAACGTATAGAGCAATACAACAGTATTTGAGGCTTAATCACTTCTACTCTGCTTGCTTCTGTTATATCATGAGAAAATGCTAACAGCAGTTCCCTCAAGCACTGTTACTTCTTTTAGACCATCTCTTTGCCCAGAGGAGGTGAAAGTTTTAACCTAGATAGAAGCCTTGGGGAACAGAAAAAGAAGACCTGGAAACCAAGGCAGGATAAGTAGGGGGCTGCCCCAGGAGCTGGGCTGCAAGGTTACCCGCATATACCACCTGGTAATGGTTCTCCCATTGCCCTGAGGAGTTGTGGGCTCTTAGGAGGAAGAGCCCTGGTTAGAGACTAAGAGGATTGATGTGCTCTGAATCAAGAGCAAAGTCCACCAGCGTGAACTTACCAAAACCCCCTTTTTTTTCTTTTTTTATTAAATTAGACCCGGAAGTTGTTCACATTTGGCTGCTTTGCTTCTACTTTGTGGCTGAAAGACAGCACTCTGGGGAACATTTTTACCCCTGCAATTTTCCTTGCATCCTCTCCTCTGCCTCCTCCCTTCTTTCTTATATTTTACCAACGAAGTGAACAATGAATGGGTAGTTTTAACCTCTCCACCCAGGCCCTCCTCCTCAACCTTACCCTCTCTTCCCTCACCGCAGTCTGAGTAAGTGTAGCTCGTATACATTTTCCTCTTCTTTTCAGCACTTACTCCCTTCAGCTGCTCCTAGCCAGCCTTCAGAGCTAATGTGTTAATAGCTACGGTCTCGTGCCGAACAGGAATTTTGCAGAGGATCTTAAACCAGTCACTTGTAATTGTTCCTAAATCAGGAAAGGTTGGGGCATAATAGATGAATAAACAGAATGCATCCTGAGTGACATGCGTCTTCCTTCTAGACGGGGAAATCCTTTACATTTGTGCAAAGAGCGATTTAAGAAGATTCAGAAGCTTTGGCACCAGCACAGTATCACGGAGGAAATTGGACATGCACAGGAAGCAAATCAGACACTGGTTGGCATTGACTGGCAACATTTATAATTACTTCACTACCAAAAACATAAACTTGGATTTTTGTAACCCAGTTGGCTTTTCAAGAAAGAATAGGAAATAAATTCTCTATTTAAGCTTTTCTTCCCAGTTTTGTTTTCATAGTTTCTGGGGGACTCGTGAAAATCATCTCCCATCAGTGGATTTTCTTGCACCATTTGCTGTGCCCCTCAAACGTAACTGCTTGAGTTTTAGGATCCAGTGAGGAGCTTCTCTTCCCAGGCTGAGCACAGCCCCTTTGTGGGCATCTGACTATGTTTGACCGTTCCCAGTAGTCTGAGCCATGTTACGTACGTTACTGATCACAAGGAACTCCAGGCCTGAAGCCGATTCGACAGCAGCAGGAAACAGTGTCTGTGGTCTGCTGGAGTCACACTTCCTGGTCCCTTTCAATGACTCTCAACACTGGGACTGGGTTGCTGTCCCCTCTGCTGGCAGGACCCTACCTCTAAGAGCAAAGCAGTGGATTGTGAAAGCGGCTATCCCTAGTCTCCATTGGCTATGAGCGGGTTGGGGCACATGTGCAGGAGGAGCCTGCGGGATGAGGGGGAGAGCCTGGTTGCTTCATATGCTGGTGGTTTTCAGGGCTATAGAAGTTGGATTTTTATTTTTTTATTTTTTATTTTTTTTGCAAGACTTTTGGCTTTGAGGGAAAAACTCATTTTAAAGGGCTTTTTGAAAACTTTGAGTATCCTAGTTTTTCAAACAGTATATTCCCGTTTCTAAGACTAAACTGAGGAATGGTATGCATCTAATATCAAACACTAGCAGAAAAAATGAGAACTCGGTGTTTTGAGGTTCTCCTACCCCTTCCAGCATTTCCTGGACTAGATGAATGGCTGTTTACCTGCTGGCTCACTTAGTACATTCCTGGGACAGCCTGTGTGCCCAGGCTTTTTATTATTTTTAAACATTATTGTTCTTACTAAGAGGTGCCTTCCTAGAATGATAGCCGCTTAGTAAAATAGCTTTTAACTGTTACATACCACACAGTGATTGCAGATTTAGTGGAGGAATAAATTCTGAGCCTCTCTAAGGTGGGGCTAAGGGACAAATGAATAATAAGCTCTTGGATTTTTTTTAGCCAATGCGAGTAACCCTTTCACTCTGTTTTTTTGAACTGCATCTAAAAGTTCTCTTCCACTCAGCTTTGCATACACTGCAATAAACCCAGGAGGAAGGTCGGAAATCCAGACTTTAGGCTAAAATAAGTGGAAATGCAAAAGCCACATTCACTGCTGCTTCTCAAAGGTAGTGTGTGACAGGACCCCCCTCCTCTGAAAGGATGACCTTAGCCCTTCTTGCTCAGGACTGGCTCACCAGCTGAGAGGAGGACCAACAGGAAGAAAATTCAAATTAGAACCCAGCACTCTACCCCTTTTTCTGGCCTTTCTTCTATTCATAAGACCTGGGGCTGTTAATGGCATTATGATTTTAATGTTTATTTTGACCTTTGTCACATCCCCATTTCTTTAGCTTTTAAGCCAGCTTCTTTTGGCTTTTCTCCATATGTTCACCAAGCTTAAATTTAAAATAGGACCAGGTTTCTCCCTCTGTAAATGGATTATAAACATTTCCCCAAATCATAGCAATACTCTGGCTTTCAGGAATGACTTCATAGAAATCCATTGTTAGCAGAGGGTGTCCCTGGATTTCATTCTCTGAAAATGTCGGGGAATCTGAGAGAAGATGAACTTCTATGAAATAGCAACACACGTACCCCCTTTATCTTCTAGTGTGTGCATCATTAAGCTAATTGTCTTCCCTACCTAATGAATCATCTTAGTTTTTATGATTTGTTCCGCATGTATTTTTATTGTAGAAATGTTTATATAACATGCTTTCCATATCAGGGAAAATCATATCTGTTTAATAAATTGGCTATAACTTTAATATCTGTGGACAACTTGTATAATTTGGAATGTATCATATGTAAAAAGTTTAAAGATATCCAAATAAATGCTTTAGGTGTTGACATTACTTTGGGTCTGCCTACATTTTCTTTCCATTTTGTTTCACACATTTAAGTGCCATGGAAATGTTCCCCGTGTCACCTTGCTACAAGTAAAGTGGGACATCTGTATTAGCTTGAAAATTAAGATGCTTATATTATTAGTGTCAATTATGGCCATTAGCCAAACCATCTTGACCTTCCCAGAAATAGCTGGGTCATCATTTCAGCTGATTAATCTTCATATTCATTGGCTATGACAGCTCGTGACCTTCTGAACCATTTTGGACCTCAAATCACTGGGGTAACAGAGCACTCAAAGTCCCTCCCAGCAACAAGACCTGTCTCCAGGTTTATACTCTTGCTCTTTCTTCCCTGGTAATCTCCAGGTCCTTGTTCTTACACACTCCTCAGATACTCTGTGCTTATGAGAGACACATGTAGGAAGGAAACTATATCCTTTATTTACGGGAGAGTTATTGCCTATAAGAGCTCTGCTGTGCTTTTCAAAATCATCTTAAAATAGAAGGTATAAACTAAGAAAGCAAGGTTTCCATGTGCTTTCCCTATCTCCCGGCCTTTCATGCTACTCCCGGCTTACTCCCTTCCCTGGTCCTAATGTTAGCATTACACCTCTGACTCATTAAGCCCTCTGACACTTTCCTTGCTCTGTCCTTACTCTTGTTTTTTTAAGTCAAGTTTACTAAGGTTTATTTTACACATAGTAAAATTCACCCTAATTTTTACTGGACAGTTAACGCATTTTAACAAATGCATACAGTTGTTTAACAAACACTGCAATCAAATAGAACAGTCCTATCTCCCCACGAAGCTCCCTCAGTTCCCTTTGTGGTCCCCTTCTTCCCCCACCCTCACCCTGGGCAACCACTAATCTGTCCCTTTGTTTTGCCTCTTCCAGAATGTTGTATAAATATATATCACATGTAGCCTTTTGAGACTGGCTTCTCTCACTAAGAAGACTAATGCATTGGAGAATCATCCGTGTTCCTTTTGGTTGCTGAGCCGCGTTCCGTTGTGCAGATGTTTATGCAGTTACCAGGTGTGAAGGACATTTGGGTGGTTTTTGGTGATATGAAAAAAGTGCAAACATTAATGCACAGGTTTTTGTGTGGACCTACGTTTCCATTCCCCTTGGGTAAATAGCTGGGAGTTGCTCCTTTAATCTTAACCTACTGTATACCATCTTTGCACAACATTCTCTGACTTTGCTGTTTATACTCATCCATCGTTTGGGAGGACAAAGCATACCATCAGGAGTTAAGGACTGATGTTTCCTCCCTTCAAGCCAGCCTCTTGTCCACTGAGGACCTGGAAGGCATCCCCTCTCTCCCTGACTTATATACTGTCCCCACCCCCCACCGCCACATTCCTGTTCCTAACATACAGTGCTGCTGGCTGCACTGTCCTCAGGAGCCATGTTCTTATCCAGTAGTAGGTCAGAGGCCCTAATTGTCTTGGCCCCCCCGCCTCACCCCCAGCTCCTGGCTAAGCTGCAAACCTGCTGGCCTAGCATTAAAGATACCGGACAAGGAGGGGCAGGGGAGCCTGCAGAGCAAGCACTTAATCTTATTAACCTGTATTGAGGTTACTTGGGGTTTATTTGCTGGTGGCTCAGTCCTGGGCTTGAAAGTGTTGCAAAAAAAAAAAAAAAGAGGCTATGGGATCTTAAACTAAAGCCACAGATTCTAGGATACTTGTCTTCCTAAATGTTCAAAAATAAGCAGCTAGTACTTACCTTGTACCTGTTTTAAAAGGGTAAGAGGCCTAAGGTGCTGCCTTTACCTCTCCTACCCCAGGGCTGGGCCTGCCAGGCTTGAAAACCTGGCTGAGTCCCTTGGGAGAAGTGAATTTACACTGGTCCCAGGAAAGACTAAGTTTAGACACAAGGAAGTCCTGGTACAGAGTCTTGCCAGCAGCTACCTGAGAAGACCTGATAAATGCAACTCGCCCTAAGTCTGCTCTGAACCAACTGGGGATATTCACTGTAGGGTCAGTTCACCCTTGGTCCTCCCAGCAGCTCTCAGATTTACGTCTGCCCTATAACCTGGCCCCATAGAGACTCATATTTTCTTGTTTGGGAAGATAAGTTTTGACCAGAGCAGGAAAAAAGATGGTTTGGAATTTTTGCTTAAATCACTAAACTAAGATTCCACATATTAAAATATTAAATGAATTCAGCTCTGGTCTAAACTAGCAAATGTTAAGATTATTATCATCACTGTTCTTACAGACAGGAGATGGTAAGAGGGAGAGAAGTAACACCCATCTTGTTGAAACATAGCTACCCTGACTGATAGCCATGCTTCGTTTTAGGGTCAAGTGCAATTTGGTTTTGTTAACAAATACTAGCTAGAGTTGGGGATGCTGTGATAACGTACTGTCAAGTCGGCTAAGATAGGCATTTAACACAAGTGATTTTCACACAATGTAATTTTTAATGTCTATCGTACAGCTGTTAACAGCACAGTTACACATGGGCCTAGAGCAGCACTTTCACGATGCTTCTCAGTACTCCTCAGGGGAGAGAGTTCCAGGACCCTCATCAGAGGTGGCTGACTCCCTCAGCATTTTCACTGTGGACCATTCTTTGGTCTCAAGGAGACTCAGAAGTCTAATTAAATTAAACCTGGGACCAAAGTCTGACAGTGTCCCAATATCTTTGATCTGATTTTACGCCCGGGAGAATTAGAGCCCCAGAATATGCCCCAGGCAGCACCAGAAGTCTTTATTTTCTCCCCACTGAACACTTGTAGAACAGTAATGAAACCATTCTCTCCTTCCCCTAAAGGCTTCCTTTTTTTCTCTTTTGGGAGAGAAGTTAAAATTTCTCTTGCCATCACTAGCTCGGGAAGATGCACTGTCTCAAGGAATCTTCTTTAATACAGAGGCATTCCAGAAATATTGCTTTGCAGGATGGGTGTCTGGGGAAAGAAACAGGAAGAAGTTCCCAGAGGACGCTTTGCCTTCCACTGTAGACCATTGGTGTTGTCCATGGAGGCTGTCATGGCCACCTGTGTGGGTGTTCCTGGGCCCTCCAAGAGGTGAGGTCTGGTCTCCAAAGGTTGGCCTCTTAGCTGATTGTTGCTCCTCTTCCAGTAAAGGGCAGCCACCTAACCTAGTGCTTCCACAGACAGGCCAAAGGGGGTCAGCTGGCACTTGGGTGGGATGTTGCCGGAACGTGCCAACAACCTGACTTCCTCAGCCCGTGGCTCACTCCAGGCTAAGTGAGGGCATGGGAATGTGATACGAAAGTAGCCTTTAACTACATTTTTGGTGAGGAAAATAATCCCCTGTCTTTAAGTTATTTTGCCCCATGATTGAAGAATTCCTCTTGTGAAGCCCTCAGTGCTTTGGAGAGGGCATTACTCTTAGAAAAGTACAATGTCCCCCTCCTTCCACAATTATACAAGTAAGATGGCTGACCTGTTGATATTGGCATTTAAAAAAAAAATGACAGCATGGCCAGTACATTTTTAGACTCCTATGCTTATGCACCAAGTGACGCTTTAGATATAGAATAAAGCAGCTTGGAACTTGTAATGGCAGACTCTTAAAAGGGGACCTGCCCTCAGGTGTGGCCAGTAGCTTTGGGATGGAACCTAATTCATGTGTTACGAAGAGTGATTCACTGAGAGGCCCCCTGAGTCCCCCATGAGGGTATATCCAAAAGTAGTGGGCCTTAGCAGGGGCTCATTCACTGTGTAGGGGCTCATTCGTTTTTAAGTCTGTCATTTAACAAATGTTTGCCAGATGCTTTTAGGGTTCCTAAACTTTAAATCCCACCATCAAGAAGAGTCTCTCTAAGATGGCCGCCCTCCTTGGGAGATTCAGATTGGATGAGGGGGGTATCCGCTTTCTTGGAGTCCACTACTTCTCAGTGTTCAGGAGGGGAGGGGGCCCCAGGGCCATCAGCCAGCCTCTGGGGCCTGGCCTGCGTCTGCACCCTCGGCTTCCACCTGGTTACTCTTGCCCAACTTCTTCAGGCTCTCCAAAAAGGCCTTCCAAGTCTCCAACACGCTCTTTTCCAGAAGCCAGCCCTCACTCTCACACTCAGGGTCTTCAGGGTTAGACACACCTTCCAGTGCTGTGTGTAGGTAGCGCAGGCCAATTGTGATGGTCACCTGGCGGGGAGAAGAGACTTAGAGGAGGTCTGGGAGAAGGAGCTGGGGGCTGGAGCTATTAGGAAACCGTGCAAGCCACCAGCCTCCTCATCCCCGGGGCCTTTAAGTGTGGCAGGATCTGTTGAGTCTGGCTTGGTGAGAACCTTCCCCCCCAGCCTGGCCTGGTACTCAAGATAGCTGCCTCATCTCCAGCCCCATTCTCCTCTCTGGCCACCTGGGCTTCTTAGGGTCCCATCCACGCTTTCTCTCCTCTGGTCTTTACCATTTGCTGGTTGCCTAGAACATTGTTCCTCTGCACATTCACTTGTTAATTCAGCTTCAGCCCTTGGTGAGGGCCCCTGCTACTCATTCTCCCTCTTCCTCTCAGGTCTCACCCCTTTTGGGGGCATTAGTCCTAGGCGGCTCCTCCTCATGCCCCTAGCCCCTTCCTAGCACAGTGTTTGGCACATATTGGGTGTTGGGCAACTATTTGCTAGACAAAATTAAAGTCACCCCCTTCTCAGCAAACAGTATCATTGTATGTGGTTTCCTCTACTTCTGTTGTTTTGATTAGTGTGGGGATGAGTGGGTGATTTGTTTAAACGGATTTGTTCACTAGCAGTCATTGCAGCAAGCTATGGTGCCAAAATGCCTGGGTTCAAACCCCAGCCCTGGCACTTAGCAAGCCATGTGACTAAGAAACCTCAGTTTACTCATATGGTTTACAAATTTTCAGATGGAGTGTCTCCTGCCTCATGTGCATGCTGTGACATGTCAGTAGGTATAGAGCACGGTACGTGGTGCAGAGAAAGGATGAATAGATGTGTCAGCCATAATTGGTTATTAATGTGGTAAGTACTGTTCTCACTGTTCTAATGTATTGTGTTACCCAATTGTTTCTACACAGATTCCTGGTTTACTCTCTCTTACACTTCTCCTTTTATGGTGTAGCAAACTCTGTGAGGTGGTGAGGCCTGCTAATAGAGAATGTCCACCCCCCTGATCCATCTTTTTTCATTCAGTCTCCCAGCCCCTAGAACAGCACCCCGTGGTGGTAGGGCCTCATTAAACATCTACTGAATCAGTGCTTGAGCAGCATTTTATAATTGCAGTAGTAGATGACATTAGTAACTAATAGTTTTAGGTTTTTGTTATTGTCATTGTCTATTGAAAGTTTAATAAAATATTTTTATGGTGGAAAAACTCCCCTCCAGGAAGTCCTCCTGGTGTGCATGCTCCTCTGATCCCCTCCTGCTTTCCTGAAGGAGGCTTACTGCTGCATTATGAATTTTGCACTTGGTAAGGTTCTCCCTTTGGTTCATGAGTTAGATGTCACCTCCTAACTGGATTGTGAGGCCCAGGAGAGCAAGGCTCAGGCCAGAGTCCTAGCATTAGTTCAGCCACCCTTGTGCCCATTACAGGCTCTGCTAACCGAAGGCCTCAACTAAAAGTCAAGGGCATTTACTCCCTGTTCCCCGTGAGCTGGTCCTCATCTCATGCAGTCACTAGCTTCCTAGAAACGTGAGCAAGCTGAGAGGCAACAAGTGGAATCCCATTTTCCCACTGACTTCTGTTATCCTTTCAGTCTTCTTTTCATGGGTTTTTGGGGAACATGACCTTCTGCCCTTCTAGCAGTAAGCTTCTCACCTGTCTCTACCCACTCATTCCCAAGACTGTGCCTCAAGGAGTCAATGACCAATAAAACGTCATTCATTTGCCTCGACATTAAAAGAGGCCCTCCCTTCCCTCCCAGCCCACCCCCGCCCCAGATTGTATAGTACCTCTACTGTGAGATGGTGAGTTAGAAGTAGTCATCTCAGCCAAGGGCACGTCTGAACTTCCATAGCACTAAGAGAGCAACTTACTTAAAGGAAACTTTCAGTGAATCTTCTCTAATGGACGAACTTTCCCCACCTAAGGTTTCTGGCTTTGTACTTCTGAATTTTGGGGTCTGGATTTTCTGCTGTCAGCTCAAAGCAGGAGCCCCTGAGTCACCCTCTGTATCCCCTTGGTTTACCACTCACTAACACTTGCTCTCGTTCAGCACCCAGGACAGCTCCTAGTACTGGTTAGGTGTTTAAGAACTAACTCTTCAATAAATGAACGAATGGCTACATCCCAAGCTCTGTACAGAGAGGAATTTAGCCTTACAGGTGAGATCAGATGAACCCACTAATAATTAGAATAACAGGTAAATTGCTACCAGAGTCTCCAGAGAAGCACAAATCCAAATAGTTCCCATTTCCTGAACACGATGTACGTATTATCTCCTTTTGCCCCCCAGGAGTCCCAAAGCTAAGTGCTGTCGGCCCCCTATAACAGAGAGATTAAATAACTTTCCAAGACCTCAGACTGAAAAAAATGAAGGCACAGGATGAACCTCTAAAACATGCAAAGTGAAGGAAGCCAAACAGAAAAAGTCACATATTATGGCATTTATATAAAATGTCCAGAATAGGCAAATCCACAAGGACAGAGCACAGATTAATGGTTGCCAGGGGCTGGGGGGAAAGAGGTGGGAAGTATGCTGCTTAATGGGTATGAGCTTCTCTTTGGGAGTGATGGAAATCTTTTAGAACTAGATAGAGGTGGTGGTTACACAACATTGTGAATGTACTAACTGCCACTGAATTGCTCACTTTAAAATGGTTAATTTGGGGCGCCTGGGTGGCTCAGTCGGTTAAGCGTCTGCCTTTGGCTCAGGTCATGGTCCCAGGGTCCTGGGATCGAGCCCCGCATCGGGCTCCCTGCTCGACGGGAAGCCTGCTTCTCCCTCTCCCACTCCCCCTGCTTGTGTTCCCTCTCTCGCTGTGTCTCTCTCTGTCAGATAAATAAATAAAATCTTTAAAAAATAAAAAAAATAAAATGGTTAATTTTAAGTTCTATGAATTTCACCTCAATAAACTATTTTTTGAGTGATAGGAAAGAAACAAAAAATAGTGGAGGTGCTCATATTCAAACTTAGGCCTGCCTAACACACAGCTAAGCTGAGGGCTGGTTCCGAGTAGAGAGACAAGCACTCCAGGCCAGGTCCCACCCATCAAATCCAAAAGGAGCAGGTGACTCCCACTTCCCTCGCCCCCACCTGGCCCAAAGCCTACCTCAAACAGCCAGACAAGGAGCGTGACAGCACCCATGGAGTTCATGAGGCTGCTGTAGTAGCTGAGCAGGGCGGCCCTGCAGCCGTTCACCCACAGGTTGAGCTCCTCTGTCTGGTGGTCATAGCTGTAGTGAGCCGAATTGTTGGTGAGCTGATACTGAATGCAGGGCCGTGGTGAGCTGGGGTTGCAGCAGCTAAAGGGAACACCATCCACCAGGTATCGCCCATCCACATTGCTCTTGATGCGACTGGAGGAGAAAGATGGCTTGAGAGGGACTTCTTGGATTTCTCACCAGGGCCCAGTTCCCCCCATCCCCCGCCTCTGAAAAGCTATAATATTCATTCATCCATTTGTTCATTCATTCATTCGTTCATTCTCGAGAAATATTTGTTGTGTGCCTACTATGTGCCAGCCACTGTTCTAGGAGCTGAAGATGGAGAAATGACCCTAGAGCACCAATGTCCCTGCCTTCCTAGAGCTTAGGTCCTAGAGGGTTGAGACAGATGATGAACCAAGAAGAAAGTCAATAAGAAATGTAGAAATGCATCCAACCACCCTGTGTACTGCCAGGCCCTGGCCTGCAGTGATTGTTTGGAGCCATGTCAGGCAGGTAGGAAGACGAGCAGGACAGGTGGTGACTGGGACAAGAGTGCCAGGCATTTGTGGCCAGCAGCCTTTGGCCCCCAGCCCCCTCTCCAACTTTCTGTCTCCCAATAACAAGTCACTAGGGACCAAGGCCCCTCTGGCCAGATCAGTTCTGTTCACGGATGTTTCCAGAAGTCCTGCCCTGACCCAGGGCCTGTGTGGGGGCAGAGAACTCTGCCACTAGCCAGGTGGGATCTCCTCACTCACCTGAAGGGTGCAGCCCACATTACTTTTGCACTTCCATATTTACTATGTATTTGGTTAGGACACACCATACATTCATGTGGGTTGAGAATTCAAAAGGGAGAGACATCTTTACAGTGAAGGCTCTCCCCATCCTCATCAGGCATCCGGGTATGTCCTGTCTGACCTGAGTGCGGTTACCCAGGTGTCTATGTGCCAGAGTTCATCAAGCTTTCACCCTTAAGATTTATGCATCTGAGTATATGCATGTTATCTTGAGTAAAAAGTTTTGTTTTGTTTTTTTTTAAAGATTTTATTTATTTATTTGAGAGAGAGAATTAGAGCACATGAGAGGGGGGAGGGTCAGAGGGAGAAGCAGACTCCCCGCCGAGCAGGGAGCCCGATGCGGGACTCGATCCCGGGACTCCAGGGTCATGACCTGAGCTGAAGGCAGTCGCCCAACCAACTGAGCCACCCAGGCGCCCGAGTAAAAAGTTTTTTTTAAGTTGAACATGAACAATGCATTACATAATAGATGCTTTTACAACATAAGAATAGAAAGCATGTAATTATTTAAAACAGAAATTATAATTCCACTTCTGGGTATTCAAAGAAAATGAGAACATTAACTTGAGGGGCACCTGGCTGGCTCAGTCGGAGGAGCATGTGACTCTTGATCTCAGGGTTGTGAGTTCAAGCCCCACATTGAGTGTAGAGATTACTTAAAAATAAAGTCTTGAAAGAAGAAAACATTAAGTCAAAAAGATATATGTATCCCTGTGTTCATTACAGCATTATTTATAAAAGCCAAGACCTGGGAACAACATAAGTGTCCATCAATGGGTGAATGGATAGAGAAACTTTGATACATACATACAATGGCATATTCTTCAGCTATTAAAAAAAAAAAGAAACCTTGCCATTTGCAACAACATGGATGGACCTTGAGGACATTATGCCAAGTGAAATAATAAAGACAAATACCATTTGATCTCACATATATGTGGAATCTAAAAACAAAACAAGTCAAAAAACCAAGTTTATAGATACAGAGAAAATTTGTGGTTGCCAGAGACAGGTGAAGTGGGTGGGTAAAATGGGTGAAGGTGACCAAAGTACCAGCTTCCAGTTATAAATAAATAAGTCCTGGGGATGTAGTATACAGCATGGCAATTATAGTTAATAATGCTGTATTGCCTATTTGAAAGCTGCCAAGAGAGTAAATCTCAAAGTTTCTTATCACAAGAAAAAAATTCTGTAACTATGTATGGTGATGGATGCTAACTAGATGTATTGTGGTGATCACTTTCCATTTTATGCAAACAGCAAATCATATATTGTTATCCTGAAACTAATACAATGTTGATGTCAACTATACCTCAATAATTAATTAATTAATTAATTAATTAATTAATTAATTAATTAAATTGTTTTCAAGGGGCACCTGGGTGGCTCAATCAGTCAAGCGTTTGCCTTCAGCTCAGGTCATGATCTCAGGGTCCTGGGATTGAGTCCTGCATGGGCTCCTGCTCAGCGGGGAGTCTGCTTCTCCCTCTCCCTTTCCCCCTCCCCCCACTTGTGCTCTCTCTTTCTCTCTCACACTCTCTCTCAAATAAATAAAATCTTTCAGAAAAAAAATTTTAAAGAAATTGTTTCAACAATGTTCATTGAAATGATAATTTCAATGGTTAGCTTCTAAATGTCCATGTTTAGTCTCCCACTCATTCTTGTCCCTTGACCTCCAGGTCCCCCCAACTGTAGCCAACTGTCTGTCCTTCTAAAAAGGCTGCATACATGATAAGCAAACACAGATTCTGCAAATATTCTTATTCTTCCTGTTTTTTACCCAAATGATAATGTACTGTCTTGAACCTTTATTTTTTTCCCTTAGCAATATCTTAGAGATCTTTTTATGTCTACCAGTGGAGAGTGTTCTTCAGGTTTTTAATGAGCTTCATGGTATCACCATTGTACAGATGGTCCATGGGGTACTAGTCAGTTCCCTACTGCTGGATATTTAGGGTTTTCCTGGTCTCCTGTCAATACAAACATTTTGGATATTGTGAATATATCTAGGAATTGTGTCAATTCCTAGAGGAGGTATCCCTGCATCAAAGGGTGGGTCCATCTGTGATTGCCCTAGATCCCTACCATATTTCTCCCCGGAGTTTGTACGATCACACCCCTAACAGACATGCATGAGACAACCTACCCTTCATGCCGTACCCACACAGGTTTGATTTTTGACCTTTGCCAACATGATGGATGGAAAATAGTATCTCAAGGTTGTTTTAATTTCCATTTTTCTCATTATGAATGAAATTGAGTATCTTCTGATATGTTGAAGTGTCATTTGTGGTTCCTTTTCTGTGAACTGTCTGTTGATCAGTTTGATTAAGACTTTAGGAAGGTTCTGCACAATGTGGCCTCCTTGGTTCCAGAACAGTCCTCACCTGGGTTATGGTGACCATATTTCCACATGCTCTGCAGTCCCTGACCTCTACTTCCTGGGCAGGACCCTTGCCCAGAGAATGGGTGGCCCTGGGTACACAGGGGATCCAGGACAGTGATAAGAGCAGAACCACCTAAACTTACTCCCAGTTCATTCCGCTGGACAGGTTCCTTCACCTCTCCAGGCCTCAGCTTCCTCATCTGTAAAATGGAGTTGACATGAGGATCATATGAAGGGATGCATGTAAAAAGTCTTAGAAGAGTGGCCGGTACACAGTAAGTGCACAATAAGCGTGGATTCATGGCCACGCCTGGGCGGGGTGATAGAGCCTTCACATGTGCTCTGTGTGCTCTCGGAAACAACTGTGACAGTGGAACAGACCACTCAACACCGCTGGGCAATAGTCACTTGTGAGCAGGCGGCAGGGTTTCTGCCAACTGTGAAGAAGAGAGTATGAGAGTCTTCTGTGAGGACAGCAGCCATGTCTGCGAGAGCAGAGCTCACCGCTGGCCTGAGGCAAGCCCTGCTAGACACTTTTCACTGACTGAAGTGGTTGCTACTGAAGTTCTTGCTTGAGCTCAACTGAGTGCGCCAAGAGCACAGTGGGAGCAGAAACCACTCTGCTCTCCCCCTGCAGCCCCCGCTCAGCACCTGGTGGTGGCACTGGGTGGTCCAAGGTGGGAGGACTGAAGCAGAAAGGCCATCAGTTTGGGATTCCTGTCCCCCTCTTGAACCTGCACGACTGAGCAGACAGTAGTCTCCCACCCCCAGTCTCCTTGAGGCTGAGCTCAAATGCTGTTTGTCCCTCTTCCTGACCTGCAGGCTGTCCCTTGAGCCTGCTCCCACCAGCACAACATCCCACCTGGACCATTCCCAGTGTCCCCATGAGAAGAGGGGGGATTGTAGAGGGAACCAGCCTTTGAGTCCCAAATCTGCATTTCTGATCTGTGGAATTTTATCTTCTGGACCTGTGTGAGGTGGGGATTACCCTCTTGGGAGCTGTGGGGAGCTCTAAATGAGGCAGGGTGTGGAGTGCACTTGACACAGGCCCTCAGAGAATGCCCACCTATGGCCACCTGGGAAGGACCTTGCAATCTAGCAGATTGTTCTACAGAGGAAGAAGTGGTGCCCAAGCAGGGCAGGGCCTCACCCAAAGCCAAACAACAAGTGGAAGACTAGCCCACAGCAGTTGCCCACTCCTCCCGTCAGAGATGCTTCAGAGTCTCTCAGGTCCTTCCTGTCCTTTGGCTCTTCTGCTTAAGTTTCCTGGGATAGCATGATCTCCTCCTTTGTTCCCTGTCCCAGAAGCCCTTTCTTGTCCACGATTCTCTCTCATTATGCACTCTCCAGGTGTACTAAGCTGGGGTAAAGCCTATGGACCTGCCTCATACATACTACAGTGTATCTGAAGTGAAGGCCAGGCCTGCAGTTTTGTGAGCTGAGGCCAGTAGAGGCTCTGAGCTACCCTCACTCTGCAGGCTGGCCTTCTGGAGAGCCCCTGTCTTCCCACGTCACCTAGCTCACTCCCCCAAGTGGAGAAGTCACCTTGCTAGCCTCATTAAGGCAAAGCTATGTCTTCCCTCAGACTGGGATTCCCTAGGTTAGGACTGTCTCTCCCCCTCAGCTGGGGCTCCCTGAGGGCAGGCTGTGTCTCCCCCTCAGACTGGGGTCCCTGGGGGAAGGGCTGTGTCCCCCTCAGACTGGGGCTCCCTGAGGACAGGGCTGTGTCTCCCCCTCAGCCTGGGGCTCCCTGAGGCAGGACTGTGTCTCACCCTCAGACTGGGATTCCCCGAGAGCAGGGCTGTGTCTCCCCCCTCAGACTGGGGCTCCCTGAGGGCAGGACTGTGTCTCGCCCTCAGACTGGGGCTCCCTGAGGGCAGGGCTGTGTCTCCCCCCTCAGACTGGGGCTCCCTGAGGGCAGGACTGTGTCTCGCTCTCAGACTGGGGCTCCCTGAGGGCAGGGCTGTGTCTCCCCCCTCAGACTGGGGCTCCCTGAGGGCAGGACTGTGTCTCGCCCTCAGACTGGGGCTCCCTGAAGGCAGGGCTGTGTCTCCCCCCTCAGACTGGGGCTCCCTGAGGGCAGGACTGTGTCTCGCCCTCAGACTGGGGCTCCCTGAGGGCAGGACTGTGTCTCGCCCTCAGACTGGGGCTCCCTGAGGGCAGGGCTGTGTCTCCCCCCTCAGACTGGGGCTCCCTGAGGGCAGGACTGTGTCTCGCCCTCAGACTGGGGCTCCCTGAGGGCAGGACTGTGTCTTGCCCTCAGACTGGGGCTCCCTGAGGCAGGGCGGTGCCTCCCCTCAGACTGGGGTCCCTGAGGGCAGGGCTGTGTCTCCCCCCTCAGACTGGGGCTCCCTGAGGGCAGGACTGTGTCTCCCCCTCAGACTGGGGCTCCCTGAGGGCAGGGCTGTGTCTCCCCCTCAGACTGGGGTCCCTGAGGCAGGGCTGTGTCTCCCCCTCAGACTGGGGCTCCCTGAGGGCAGGGCTGTGTCTCCCCCTCAGACTGGGGCTCCCTGAGGGTAGGGCTGTCTCTCCCCCTCAGACTGGGGCTCCCTGAGGGCAGGGCTGTGTCTCCCCCTCAGACTGGGGCTCCCTGAGGGCAGGGCTGGGGCTCCCCTCAGACTGGGGTCCCTGAGGGCAGGGCTGTGTCTCCCCCTCAGACTGGGGCTCCCTGAGGGCAGGACTGTGTCTCCCCCTCAGACTGGGGCTCCCTGAGGGCAGGGCTGTGTCTCCCCCTCAGACTGGGGCTCCCTGAGGACAGGGCTGTGTCTCCCCTCAGACTGGGGCTCCCTGAGGGCGGGGCTGTGTCTCCCCCTCAGACTGGGGCTCCCTGAGGGCGGGGCTGTGTCTCCCCTCAGACTTGGGCTCCATGAGGGCAGAGCTGTGTCTCCCCCTCAGACTGGGGCTCCCTGAGGGCAGGACTATGTCTCCCCCTCAGACTGGGGCTCCCTGAGGGCAGGGCTGTGTCTCCCCCTCACACTGGGGCTCCCTGAGGGCAGGGCTGTGTCTCCCCCTCAGACTGGGGTCCCTGAGGCAGGGCTGTGTCTCCTCCTCAGACTGGGGTCCCTGAAGCAGGACTGTGTCTCCCCTCAGACTGGGGCTCCCTGAGGGCAGGGCTGTGTCTCCCCTCAGACTGGGGTCCCTGAGGGCAGGGTTGTGTCTGCCCTCAGACTGGGGCTCCCTGAGGGCAGAGCTGTGTCTACCCCTCAGACTGGGGCTCCCTGAGGGCAGGGCTGTGTCTCCCCCTCAGACTGGGGCTCTCTGAGGACAGGACTGTGTCTCCCCTCAGACTGGGGCTCCCTGAGGGCAGGGCTCTGTCTCCCCCTCAGACTGGGGCTCCCTGAGGGCAGGGCTGTGTCTCCCCCTCAGACTGGGGCTCCCTGAGGGCAGGGCTGTGTCTCCCCCTCAGACTGGGGTCCCTGAGGCAGGGCTGTGTCTCCCCCTCAGACTGGGCTCCCTGAGGGCAGGGCTGTGTCTCCCCTCAGACTGGGGCTCCCTGAGGGCGGGGCTGTGTCTCCCCCTCAGACTGGGGCTCCCTGAGGGCAGGGCTGTGTCTCCCCTCAGACTTGGGCTCCCTGAGGGCAGAGCTGTGTCTCCCCCTCACACTGGGGCTCCCTGAGGACAGGGCCATGTCTCCCCTCACACTGGGGAGACAGTGACTTGGGAAAATCATCATGTCAGAGTTTTCCTGGAAAAACCAACATAATTTAGGAAGTAAATCAATAAAGCAACAAAGAAATCCATAGGGAAATAAACAGTGGAGGGGAGTGGGGAAGGCAGGGGTATAACTGATAATGAGTCAATCCCCAACTGGGGATTGTGTCTCCCCTGTCTTCCCTCACTCACCACCTGCAGTACTTTATATCCAGTAACTACTCAAAAAAAAAAAGAAAATCTTCAAGGAAATACTAATACTGTACTGCTGTATACCAACTGCTCTATGTGCATTAATCCACTTACTCTCTACCGCACCCCTGTCATGTCATTTCTCAGATGAGAAAACTGAGTCTGACAGAAGTCAAGTGAATTGCCAAGGTTCCACAAGTGTCACTCAGCTAGCATTCCAGTTGGGGATTGACTCATTATCAGTTATACCCCCTGCCTTCCCCACTCCCCTCCACTGTTTATTTCCATATGGATTTCTTTGTTGATTTATTGATTTACCTCCTGAATTATGTTGGTTTTTCCAGGAAAACTCTGACATGATCATTTTCCCAAGTCATACATGACTTGGCTATGGGAGAGTATGCTAGAAAACAGGTCTTATCGTAATCAAGACCCTTACAAGCCCTGGTGAGCCCTGAGCAGAGCAAGATTTGTAGCCTGCGAAATACTCTGATATAAATAGCCAGCTCACCATCTAAGGAGCTCTCCTCGCCTGGCTTTGTCTTAAGAGGGTGAGTGGGGCCTTAATCTGTGGTTGTAACCAGGACAAGCACTAAGTAAACAAGGTGATGCTTCTAGAGGAGAGGGAGGGCTAATTCCAGAGATGGGAGACCCCAACAGATCCCAGGCTGGGGGCCCAGGGGAGTCCCAGCCTCCATCAAGCCAGACCTGCCCCCCCACCCCCCGCCATGCTGCCCTGGGCCTTGTCCTCAGGAAGCGCCAGTCTGAGGGGGAGAAACCACACAGCCCTCAAGAAGCCCCAGTCTGAGCAGGGAGATACAGACCTGCCCCCAGGGAGTCCCAGTCTGAGAGGGAGACACAGCACAGC
This sequence comes from Mirounga angustirostris, assembly GCF_029215605.1. Lineage (NCBI taxonomy): Eukaryota > Metazoa > Chordata > Mammalia > Carnivora > Phocidae > Mirounga > Mirounga angustirostris. Next base: position 38,830,776 of record NW_026991716.1, read on the forward strand.
CCTCAAGGAACCCCAGTCTGATGGGAGACTCAGTCCTGCCCTCAGGGAGCTCCTAGGCATGGTCTAGTCTTCTTGAGATGTCTGTAAATTGTTCAGAAAGAGTGAACAGAAGCCTGTAGCCTGTGGATTCCCTGAGTGGGATGGGCAAGTGAGAGAGCTTGGTGCCCACTTCTCCTTCAGACTGAGGGCTTCAGGCGAAGCCCTCCTGTCTGACAGTTCCTCGTGCCAAGGCCTCTCACCCCAAGACACTAAAGCTCTGCTCATCCTGAAAGCAGGGCAAAGTTTTAAAGGAATTGTTATAAACTGGCTGAAAACTTCATCCCTCCTCATGTGATGCGTTAAGATACACAGAGCACCCTAGGAAGTGTTCTTGCTAAAACCAAACCTGAATCCAAGCACACCTCAGCCCTAACTACTGGCTTATGGGCAAATGCAGGGGACAGAAGAACAAGTTAGATGACACCACTTGGCTGCAATTGCCCAATTGAGAATGTGAGGAATTCTTCAGGACAAATAGCCCAGTTCCTTCAGTACACACATGGCATGACAGTAACTGTTATAGAGTAAAAGAAGCAAAAGTGATCAAAGAACCAAATGCACAATGTGGGCTTGGTTTGGATCCTGATTTGAACAAACCAACTGTAAAAGATAGTTTGAGACAGAGAAAATTGAACAGACTAGATATTAGATGTTCTTGCTGCTAGTTTTGTTGGGCATGATTACTATTGTGCTTATGTCAAACAAAAACAAAAAGGCAAAAAACAAACCCTCTGTACCTGTTAGAAATGCCTCCTTAAATATTTACAGGTGAAAGGATTTGCTTTAAGATACTCAGAGGGAATAATGGGTGTTTGGGAGGGTGGTATAGATGAAACAAGAAAGCGAAAATGTGTGCATTTGTTGAAGCTAGGAGAAGTGTACATGGAAAGTCATTATAATTTCTCTACTTTTGTGAATGCTTGAAATTTTCCATGATGAAAGTTGAGAAATGCAGTAAAATAAAAGAAGCACTGTCTGAGAACTACAAACCTATGTCCCAATAACTTGCTCTGAAGATTCAGTCGCTAAGGGAGGCCATCCCTGGACTCTGCTCCTCCCTCTGAGGGCTTCCCCCAGTTATAAGGGAACCTGTCTCCCCACCGTCAGGAGCACCAGGCCAGAGCCAGTGAGAAGGTAAACACACAGGGTAGAGCAGAGCCCAGCCTCGCTTGCCCCAGGCCGCAGGGAGCCTGGGCGGTTTCTCTGGTTTCTGTGCAGCCGCCTCGCGATTATCTGAGACCCGGGCACAGAAGAACTGGAATCCAGTCATAATCCCCAGAAGTTTCTCAAGCCTAGGTCGTCTCCGCCCACACCTTCCACTGTCCCTCTGGAGGAGGACGGCATGGAGGACAAGAAGACAAAGAAAGACAGGATGAGAGAGGACAGTGTGGCCTGGATAATTCAAAGCTTCAGTCAGGGCACAGATTCATCTAACACTGAGGCTGTACAAGGTGACTAACGTCACTGGAAGCAGTACAGTCGAGTGGAAGGAGCAGAATTACAGCCTGGCACCCCATACAACGCAATATGATTCGTCTGTGAAAAGGAAGGATATTCTAACAAACGTGGCAACATGGTTGAACTTGGAAAACATTATGCTAACTCAAAAGAGCCAGGCCCAAAAGGACCAATATTATATGATTTCCTTCAAATGAGATGTCCAGAAGAGGGAGAAGCATAGAGACAGAGAGGAGACTAGTGGTTCCTTAGAGCCAGGCCATGGGAGGCTAGGGAGTGAAAGCCAGAGTGTACGGGGTGTCCCTGCCACACGATGAAAATATTCAAAGGTGGGCTGTGGTATTGACTGGTAGGTAGCACAACTCTGTGAACATGCCAAAAACCATTGAACTGTCCCCCTTTCATTGGGTGAGTTGTAAGGAATGTAAATCATCTCAATAAGCCCCCACTTCTTGCTGTGAGATCCAGCCTGAGGCTCAGATCTCTCATCTATAAAATAGAGAAAAACAACACCTAAAAGAATAACAACAACTAAAAGAATTATTAAACCCCCCAGGGAGAGGTTTTGTGCAGAATAAATGTGGGACCTGACAACATAGTGATGGGGCAGACTGGGGGTGGGGTGTGGCCAGTGGACTATTTGCTTGGGATGGCTGGGGTGGGGTAGTGGTGCGGGTGGGGAGATTCTAAATTCATAAAAATCTGAGGTGAGGCGCCTGGGTGGCTCAGTCTGTTAGGCGTCTGCCTCCCGCTCGGGTCATGATCTCCAGGTCCCGGGATCAAGCCCCACATCGGGCTCCCTGCTCAGCGGGGAGTCTGCTTCTCCCTCTCCCCCTGCCCCTCACCCCTGCTTATTCTCTCTCTCTCTCTCTCTCTCTCTCTCTCTCTCTCTCACTGTCTCTCTCAAGTGGATAAAAAAAAAAATCTTTTTAAAAAATCTTCAATTGATATTGTTTAGGCCAGGAGCCTTCTGGAAGCAGTCCTTGTTCTTAAAGATCCCCCTAAGAAATCTCCAAACACCAGCCACCAGCTTGCTGGGACCCCAAGCTCTGTGCTCAGTTTCCTGGGGGACCATTGGAGGAGGGGCATAGCTGGGGAGGTTCCAAGGGAGCCCTGTGTGCAGGAACCCAGTTCCACCTCTCAGGACCCGGACTAGAAATGTTTTCTGTAGCCCAGTCCAGCAAGGTGTACATCGTATGGAATGGAGAGAGATGCTCCAGGGGCAGAGCCTGCAGAAAGGACCAGAAGTTAGGCACTAGACACTGCCCATACCCAGGACCAGTATCACTGGAGGAGCTCGGTGCATTTTCTGCAGACTTCCCACCCTCCCCCCTCCAATCAGCTCACTGTTCCTGGGATCCCCTCCCAGAGTCGTCAGGGTCAAGGAGACTGAGGCCCACCCCAGCCTTTTTATTGGCTCCTCTGAATTTGCTGGGGAAAGGAAAAAGAGAAAAAGGTGAAGAATTCCTTTTAAAAAAATCTTGGTGGAAGATGACGCTGCTCCCTGGTCCTGCCCTCCTGCCAGGCCCCACGCCCGCCTCTCTCTGCTTCTGCTGCCTCCGGATCCTCGCCCTGAGGTTGCTGCTGAGAAAAGCCAGAAAAACGTAAATGCTTACCACTTCTCCGTGCTTGGCCTCAAAAAAATAAACACACTTTAGATTGTTCAGAGGAGGATTTGCGGGGACCTGCTTTGTCAGGAAAACTTAACAGTCCTCCTAAGTAAAGCAGTCAAGATACGAAAAAAAATCTGAGCCTCTGGAAAGGGAGGAAGTGCCACCCCACGCCCAGGGGCCTCCCCTCGCTCACAGGTGTTGTCCACTGGTCATCAGAGTGAGAATTTGTGGAAAGCAGTGACGTGGTCCTCTCTCTACCAGGTTGTGCCCTTAGCAGCACAGGACTGTGACATCATGGGAGGTTTGGGAAAGGAGACAGGCATTTCAGTTCTACCATTGTGTCTTAAGACCAGCTTTGTGGAAAGTGACAGCCAACAGATACATTTTCCACCTGGAAACAGCCTAAGGGAAGTAAGAGAGAGACGGAGACAAAGAGACAGAAGAAAAGCCTCAAAGAAGCCTACTCCAGTGTGGCCAATGGAAGCAAATAAGAACGAACTAAATGCCTGCCTAAGTGTGTCCATTCAGGAAGTGTAATATGATGCACCAATTAAACATGATCACTTTACACAAATACCAGATGATATCACTCACATGTAAAATCTAAAAAACCAAACACACAGAAACAGACTAGACTGGTGGTTGCTGGGGGCGGGGAGAGGGAAGGGGAGATGTTGGTCAAAGGGTACAAACTTCCAGTGATAAGATGAGTAAGTTCTGGGGATCTCCTGCACAGCATGGTGATTATAGTTAACAATACTGTGTTATATCCTTGAAACTTGCCAAGTTCTCACCACAAAAAAGCAATGGCCATTATGTGCCATGATGCAGGTGTTAGCAAATGCGACCATAGTAAACACTTTGCAATGTGTAAGTGTATCAAATCAACATGTTCTGCACCTTAAACGTACACAATGTTACTTGTCAATTATATTTAAACAAAGCTGGGGGGATATAATGGTTTTGAACATTATGCAAATACTATATTATCAAATTACAAAATGAGGTGCTCAGTTGTATTTATACCATGGTTACACTATTTATTATGTAAATGTTAACAAGACTAAACCAAATGGGGAAAAATTAAAGCCATTAGTCAGTCGTGGGTGAGAATCTGACTTGAATTCTTTTTCCTGTTTTTGTTTCTCTTAATGTTTTCACTATATATTGTGTGTGTGTGTGTGTGTGTGTGTAACTGAGAAACTTTTTTCAAGTCCGTGGGGTTAGGATAGTTTCACTCCCAGCAAGTTGGTATGAAGCACTGAGGTGGTTTGGATCAAGCCTATTGTTTGCCTCAAAATTTAGATATGCCAACCATTGCGAGTAGAACGACCTGGAGAATTTCTCTGTTCTGGGACTAAAGGAGATTTGGGGATTACAGAGAGGCTTTGTAAGTCTCTCCAGTGACTAACTCTGTGCAGAAGGCAATCAAGGAAAATGACAGGAAAAAATGAAAGCCCTTTCTTATTTGCTCACAAGGGCTGTTTCAGCTTCTCCCCCTCTCCCACTGCCATCCCCAGGAATTCTGCTTGTCCCTCCTGTGGCACCTTGTGTAAGTCCTGCCACCTTGTGCTGCCCCTGCAAGACCTGTCACCTAGGAAGGGCAAAGCGGTTTACCAGTCTCTTCTTAACTAGGGATTTGTAGCAGTAATCCCCACCCACAGAGAAAATAGAAGCCCAAGCAGTGACCTTCAGTCTGACTTCCCTTCCATCATCTGGGGTTCCTGGGTGTCATCTGGGCATCAGCTGTGTCCTGCTGCCAGTGTGCCCAGCACCCTGCATGCAAGTCCTCTTGGACTCACCAGCCTTACCCAGGACAACACTGAATGAACAGCTGACCTCTTGCCTCAGCCAGGGAATGGGTTGGATGGGACAGAAAGAAGAGGTGAGGATGAGCCACGGGCTCAGGGCAGGCTGCCCTTTCCCTGGAAAATGACTTGAGACCCATAATGGTGGGTCTCTGGGGAAGAGCAGTGTTCCGGGGTCAGCCGCTGTCACCTCCACCTCTGGCTCACCAGGACCTCCCTACGTTGTAGCTCAGGATTTTATATTTATACACACCACAAATACTTTAGATACGTTATCGTGTCACACTGTCATGATTCGAGAGGTAAACACCAGCAGGTATTTAATGGGCGCCTGCTGTATGCCAGGCTCTAGACGGAGCTAGGGGGTGACCTCCAGGATGATCTATTCCAGTGGATTTGTTTAAAAGATGGGCGAGCAAGGTACCAGAGTGGTAAGTGACTTACCGAAGGTCACAAGCTAATTTACAACACAGCCCAAACTATAGCCTAGACCTCCTGACTACCTTGTCCTCTGCTCTTTCCACCACACCCAAGGACAAACACCTAGAGATGCTCCGAGTCAGAAGGTTGGAAAACAAGGGAACTAACCAGGAAATTTAAGCTTCTGGGACTGAATGCATAAACTTTGAGTGAATAAGACAAAGAGCCAAATAACATCTCAGTATATGTGATCTATGAGTGCCCCATCTCTACCGTATGAAGCAGGCACACTTTCCTGGCTGGGTCTTCCTCCCTGGAGACTCCTATCCACGCAACTTACGTAACTTGACACCTTCCTCCCAGACATTCCTTAGCCAGTCATTAGGTGGAGCATATGATATCGCCCTCTTTATAGGTCAAAAATGTTAGCACATTGGCAATTTCACAGGGGCCACCTGAACCCAGCCTCACACACACACACACAGTACTAAGTTGTGCACACAGAGCACCCCCATGGGCCTCCGAGTCCCCATCTAGCTCTGACCCCAGGACCGGAGACCACTCACTCTTTGACTTCTTTGGACGAAAAGTCCAGGTAGCGATTGCTGATCCACTGAATCTCGAACCAATCTCGAAAGCCGTTGTTGCCACAGCATTTGAACTCGATCTGCAGCATGTCGATGGTCTTCTTCATGAAACACCTGCCAGGCGTGTCTGTGTCTCGGTAGTACTTCATGCCGTTCTTGAGCCCGTGGGCCAGGGTGTTCTCCAGTGAGCCCCGCATAAGGAAGCAGCACAGGGTCACCAGCAAGAGGGCAATGTTGAAGAGGACACAGACAGCCAGGTATGGCTTCAGCCAGGGCTTCCACTTGGCGTACTTGGCAGGGTCCAGGGCATCATAGCAGATCTTGCCGGCCAGAGAGTTGAAGACACAGGACAGCAGCCCCATCCCTATCAAGGAGTTGGGCACAAAATGGCTCTCTGAATTATTCATCACTTCGCTCCGCTTCCGCAGTTCGATCTTAAGGAACAGCCCTAGGCTGAAGATGATGATGCCAGCCAACACGGAGAACCAATTCATGAGCCAGAGCCCTTGGGCCAATTTCACCCGCTTCTTCTGGTCAAATTTGACCTTCAGCAGCGCCATGCTTGCCGAGTGCAGTCCAGGCAGCTTCCCTCGGCAAAACTCTCACTCCTGACCTTCGTGAGCCCGGGGGGCTGCAAACTCAGGGTCTTGGGAAGGGAGCAGATGGCCCACGCTGCAGGGAGCTTCCCTGGGAGCTGCCCATGTTGAGCCCCTTAGCCTGGGACCCCTGTTAACTTAGTGGTAACAGGGGCCGCAGAGGTGCAGCTCATGAAGGAGCCAGGTCTCCGCAGTGTTCTTGCAGCTTCCTTCCCAGCCAAGCAGGGAGAGCCAGAACGCTGCAGATTAAAAGTAGGGACCACAAGACATCTCGCTAATCTCTTTAGCCAGGCTCATCCCATTAGATAAAGCTGTGCCAGTTTCAGAACATGGCCAAGAGGAGCCTAAAGGGACACACTGCAGCAGAAAGCTCTGGGTTCAGCTTGAGAAATCAGGAACAAGAACAGCACTGGCCAGAGGAGTGGGCTCTCCCTGAGGGCTGGCTCAGATCATGTGGCTCCCCAGAGGCCCGTGTCCAGGTCAAACGCCTTCAAATTTAAAACTTTCTATGGGACAAAAGACATTATTATCCAAGTTGAAAAAGAAATGACAGATTGTGGGAAAACATTTACAACATGTAAAAAAAAAAAAAAAAGAACATTTTTTAAAGCTCCCACAATTCCACAATCAAAAGATCAATAATTGACTGGAAAAACAGGTAAGAGACAGGAACAGGAGGTTTATAATAGGCAAACTTGGAAAGTCCAATCTGGAAAAGATGTTCAGTCTGAGTAGAACATAGGGAAATGCAATTAAGATAATAATAAAAGACCAATTTGATCCAGCAGATTGAACATCTGTCAAAATTTTGTCACCAAGCAGTATAAACAAAGATAGAAATGGAGATGTACACTCTTGATGAGTCTGTAAATTTTTTGTGTTTTTAATTGGCAGACTTTATTTCTTAAAGCAGTTCGAGGTTTACAAAAAAAAAAATTGGGGGACACCTGGGTGGCTTAGGTGGGTTAAACATCTCCCTTCGGGTCAGGTCATGATCCCAGGGTCCTGGGATCAAATCCCACATTGGGCTCCCTGCTCATCGGGGAGCCTGCTTCTCCCTCTCCCTCTGTCCCTCCCTCTGCTTGTACTCTCTCTCTCTCTCTCTGACAAATAAATAAAATCTTTTAAAAAAATGCTTAAAAAGGGGGCACCTGAGTGGCTCAGTCATTAAGCATCTGCCTTCGGCTCAGGTCATGATCCCAGGGTCCTGGGATCAAATCCCACATCGGGCTCCCTGCTCATCGGGGAGCCTGCTTCTCCCTCTCCCACTGCCCCTGCTTGTGTTCCCTCTCTCGCCGTCTCTCTCTCTCTGTCAAATAAATAAGTAAAATCTTAAAAAAAAAATGCTTAAAAAAATTGAACAGAAAGTACAGAGAGTTCCCATATACTCCTTTCCCACAACCAGTTTTTCCCATAATTACCATCTTGCATCTGTGTGGTACATTTGTTTCAAGTGCTGAACAAATATTGGTATTATTATTATTATTAATTAAAGCCCATAGTTTACATTAGGGTTCGCTTGTTGTACATTCTGTGGGCTTCGCCAAATGCATAATGTGGTGCATCCACCCTTATCAGAGCATACAGAATCATACAGGATAATTTCACTGCTCTTAACAATCCCTATGTTCCACCATTCATTCCACCTTCCCTCCCTGTCCAACCCCAGGCAACCAGGCTCTACAGTTTTACCTTTTCCAGTATGTCATATAATTGGAATTACAGTCTTTTCAGACTGGTTTATTTCCCTTAGCAATAGGCACTTGGTATTTCTCCACATCTTTTTGTGACTTGATCCCTCATCCCTATTTATTGCTGAAGAATATTCCATTAAAATGGATGTGCCATGGTTTATTTATCAATTCACCTACTAAAGGGCATCACGGTTGCTTCCAGTTTTTGGCAATTATAAATAAAGCTACCATAAACACTTGTATGCAGGTTTTTGTGTGGATGTAAGTCTTAAGCTCATTTGGGTAAATATCTAGAAGCACTGTTGCTAGGTCATATGGTAAGACTATGTTTAGCTTTGCAAGAAACTGCCCAATTATCTTCCAAAGTGGCTGTACCATTTTGCATTCCCCCCCAGCAATGGATGAGAGTTCCCGTTGCTCCACACCCTTGCCAGCATGTGGCTCTTAGCATTCTGGATTTTAAGCATCTCACTGTTGCACACATTTAATGTGCATTTCCTTGATGACATATGATGTGGAGCATCTTTTCATATGTTTATATGCCTTCTTTGGTGAGGTATCTGTCCAGTACTTTTGCCCTCTTTTTAACTCGGTTGCTTGGGGGTCTTTAGACTGTAAATTTTGGGAAAGTAATTTATCTACCTCCATTAAAATTTAAAATTCACATTCCCAATGGTTCATGCCACTTCTCAACCTGTGCGTATAAGCACGAGAAATTTTAGGAACAAACCAATTTTGTCCTCGAATTCTTGTCCACCTAATGCCAAAAAAAGCTTCATGTTGCCCATGAGCTCAAGGCAGTAAGTGGGTCAGGTCTCCAACCTGGAACCTCGTTTCTTCCCTTATATGCTTTGGATCTGTGGTCCTCTTTAATATCTCCAAATCACTAAGTAGAATCAAAGGAGTATTTCTCCAAATAGAAGAGTTATGGTAACAAAGCAATAAGTTTTTTCCCCTCCAGCGCAGTCACCTTAGAACAAAACACCTGTTTCATTGCTCCACCCAAGTTTGCACTCCAATTTGGGAGTGGCCAAGGCCCGGTTCTAAGACATATAGGAAAACCAGTCTTGTTATTTTATTGTCGCACCACACTGTGGGTCAAAAACAACATTATGCAGAGTGCTCACTGTCTTAGTGGCCAAGACTAGGGGATGCCTGGGTGGCTCAGTTGGTTAAGCGTCTGCCTTCAGCTCAGGTCCTGATCCCAGGGTCCTGGGATCAAGTCCCACATCAGGCTCCCTGCTCAGCAGGGAGTCTCCTTCTCCCACTCCCTCTGCAGCTCCCCCTGCTTGTGTTCTCTCTCTCTAACAAATAAATAAATAAAATCTTAAAAAAAAAAAAAAGCCAAGACTTGGCTTCTAAGCAGCTTTGGATGGTCAAAGGATTTCAAGTCTTCACCATCTGAAGAAAGATTGAAAAGAATGTGCTGCAATGCCATCAAAAGGAATGAGATCTTGCCATTTGCAACGACGTGATGGAACTGGAGGGCATTATGCTGAGCAAAATAAGTCAATCAGAGAAAGACATGTATCATATGACCTCACTGATATGAGGCATTCTTAATCTCAGGAAACAAACAGCGTTGCTGGAGTGGGGGGGGGTGGGAGGGATGGGGTGGCTGGGTGATAGACACTGGGGAGGGTATGTGCTATGGTGAGCGCTGTGAATTGTGTAAGATTGATGAATCACAGACCTGTACCTCTGAAACAAATAATACATTATATGTTAAAAAAAAGAAGAAGAAGAAGATAGCAGGAAGGGAAGAATGAAGGGGGGGAAATCAGAGTGGGAGACAAACCATGGGAGACTATGGACTCTGGGAATCAAACTGAGGGTTTTAGAGGGGAGGGGGGGTGGGGGGATGGGTGAGCCCAGTGATGGGTATTAAGGAGGGCACGTACTGCATGGAGCACTGGGTGTTGTACGCAAACAATGAATCATAGAACACTACATCAAAAACTAATGATGTAATACATGGTGATGAACATAACATAAAAAAAAAAATGTGCAGCAGTTTCTGGAGTTTGGCTTTGTTTTTGTTTTTTCCCAAGAGAGAATGTTCAGGAAACCAGAAGCATGACCAGACTCAGACCTCATATGCCCAGAATCTGAAGACAACCGTCCTGAGAGAAAAAGGGGTGTGGGTGACTGTGAAGCTATCTCAGAGAACCTCTTTGGAACATGCATGTGGACAAGAGGAAATCAGAAGGAAGGAGAGGGAGAAAAAAACTGATGTAGAAGCCAGAAACAAAAATTTTAAAATAGCTCTAACGGGATAACCCCATTAGCCAAGGACTTCTTTCTCCGCAATTGACCAGTTGTACAACATGAGGAGCAGAGGGCTAGTCTGTGGGTGCCCCCTCGTGGCCAGAAATATAATGGCTTCAGTGTTTGGAAAAGGGGCATTTCCCCTCTCTGGGCTATTATCTAGAAAGGAAAAAGAGAAAGAACAGACATCAGAAATGTCCCTGGCCAAACCTTTCAGGGAAGAAGCAAGGCAGAATATGGTGAGGATCAAGCAGAGAAAAGTAGACTGCGGAGGAAGGAATAATGAATCTCTGCTGGAGGATGGGGGAAAGCCAGCTCCCTCCCCCATTGGACCAATGAATATGAGTCTAGATTCTATCAATCTAGATAATAGAATAGGTTCATGGAATTAAGGCTGATTCATTTTTCTTTTTTAGAATTCCTTTAATGGTATTTTAATAATGAAATGAAAATAACAAAAGTATGCGATTAAAAAAATAATGAAGGAACCAAAGAGATCATCTCCCTGGACCTCTCAACCAAGGAGGAATGAAGCACAGGTTGGCGCTTTGAATAATTAACTGACTTGTTTTCTTATCCTCTCTCCTTTGATCGTCATCCTTAGTTCCCTTTACCTTCTACTTTTTCCTTCTCTCTTTCTGCATTGTTTCCTTCCTTTCGTTCACTTTTCCTGTTAAATATATCATACATAGAGAAAAGGATAATGTGTAAATGAACATCTATATCCTCTCCCCCACATAAGAAACAATATCACCAATACCAGTGAAGTAGCCTGGGTGCCCCTCTTTCTTTATTCTCAGAGGTAACCTGAGTTTGGTATTTATCCTTCTCTTAATTTTCTTTAGTGTTACCACCGTACTTGTATGCTTAGACAATATATCGTTTAGTTTTGCATGTCTTTGAACTTGACATAAATAGAATCATATAAGTATTCTTTTTTTGTCCTTGCTTTTTTCACCCAAACGTTGCATTTAAAATTTTCATACCTCCAGGAGTGCCTGGGTGGCTCAGTTGGTTAAGTGTCTGACTCTTGGTTTCGGCTCAGGTCATGAGATTGAGCCCTGCATCGGGCTCTAGGCTCACTGGTGAGTCTGCTTGAAGATTCTCTACCTCTGCCACTCCCCCTATTCTCGCATGAGCACTCTTTCTGTCTCTCTCAAATAAATAAATAATTTTTTTTAAAAGATTTTTTAAAAATTTTTTTGAGAGAGAGAGAGCAGAGGGAGAAGCAGACTCCCCACTGAGCTGGGAGCCTGACATGGGGCTCAATCCAAGGACCCAGAGATCATGACCTGAGCTGAAGGCAGACACTTAAATGACCGAGCCACCCAGGTGCCCCAATAAATGAACCTTTAAAAATTGTTTTTCATACCTCCAGAAAGCCCACATCTTATAAATGTACAGCTTGATCAATCAGCATTAAATTTTTCATTTGAATTCATCAACATTAATATACAGCTCTAAGTTCATTAATTTTTCATCTTCAAATATAATTTTTTAAATATTTTATTCATTTTAGAGAGAGAGAGCATGAGTGGGGGGGAGGGGCAGGGGGAGAGGGAGAAGCAAGCAGACTCCCAGCTGAGCAGAGAGCCCGACTTGGGGCTCAATTCCAGGACCCTGGGATCGTGACCCGAGCTGAAGGCAGATGTTTAACTGACTGAGCTACCCAGGCACCCCCAAATATAATTTCTAACATTTTATTTTTAAGTAATCTCTACACCCAGCCAACATGGGACTCAAACCCACAACCCTGAGATCAAGAGTCGCAGGTTCCACTGACTGAGCTAGCCAGGTGCCCCTAAATATAATTTTTGATACAAAGAATACATGTAAGATATATAAATCATAATAATAAATTAAATATTCATCACCCAACTCAAATTTCACAAGGAACTTGCACCTACATATGATTCTTCTTGTCACTTCTCCTCTCATCTCTGATATAGACTGATTGTGTCCCCTGAAAATTCATATGTGAAAGCCCTAACTCCCACCGTGACTGTATGTGTTACCTATAGGGAGGTAATTAGGTTAAATGAAGTCTTTTTTTTTTTTTTAAGATTTATTTATTATTTTGAGAGAAAGAGAGTGGCGGGGGGAGGGAGAGAGAGAATACTCAAGCAGACTCCCCACTGACCGCAGAGCCCGACACAGAGCTCAGTCCCAGGACCCTGAGATCATGCCAGGTTAATGATAGCATAGGAATAAATAGATAAATAAATAAATGCCCCAGGTTAAATGAAGTCTTAAGTGTGGGGCTCTAATCTGATAAGAGTGGGGTCCTTATAAGAAAATAAAACAAGACGAAATCAGAGAGGGACAGAAACCATAAGAAACTCTTAATCATAGGAAACAAACTGAGGATTGCTGGAGGGGAGGGGGCTGGGGAGATGGGGTAACTGGCTGATGGGCATTAAGGAGGGCACAGACGGGAATGAGCACCGGGTGTTATATAAGACTGATAAATCACTGAACTCTACCACTGAAACTAATAATACACTATATGTTATTTAATTGAATTTAAATTAAAAATAAAAATAATACATTAATTAAAAAAAGAAATAATGCATGTAAAGCTCTTTAGTACTTAGTAGGTACTCAATAAATATTAGTTCCCTTTTCTTTTTTTTTTTAAGATTTTATTTATTTGACACAGAGAGAGAGACCGTGAGAGAGGGAACACAAGCAGGGGGAGTGGGAGAGGGAGAAGCAGGCTTCCCGCCGAGCAGGGAGCCCGATGCGGGGCTCGATCCCAGGACCCTGAGATCATGACCTGAGCCGAAGGCAGACGCTTAACAACTGAGCCACCCAGATGCCCCCTAGGTCCCTTTTCAAAAAAAAAAGAAAAGGGAGAGAAACCAGAACTTTCTCCCCCCAACACAGACTGAGGAAAGGCCATGTGAGGCCACAGCAGAAAGCCAGAAGAGAGGTTTCACAGAAACCAAATCAGCAGGCAACTTCATCTTGGACCTCCAGCCTCTAGAAGTAGGAGAAATTAAATTTCTGTTGTTGAAGGCTCCCCAGTCTGTGGTCTTCTGTTACGGCAGCCCAAGCCGACTAAGACACCTTCCCTCCTGCTCAAGAGGTAGCCGTTATTCTGGGTATGTTAACTTTTTTTTTTTCATATAAAAACCATGTAGTGTTTCCCTGCATACATATTTTTGCTTATTTTTGAGATTTGCAAAGTTGTACTCATGCCATACATAGCCTTCAGGACTTTTTTTTCACTCAACATTATTTTTTTTTTTAAGATTTCATTTATTTATTTGACAGAGAGACACAGCGAGAGAGAGAGAGAGAGAGAGAACACAAGCAGGGGGAGCGGGAGAGGGAGAAGCAGGCTTCCCATGGAGCAGGATGTGGGGCAGATGCTTAACGACTGAGCCACCCAGGTGCCCACTCAACAGTATGTTTTAAGAATCATACGTGTTGCTGCATATAATTATAGTCCCTCAACAAGAAATTCCCTTCTATTTCTACTTTGCCAGAAGTTGTGTTCTCATGAATAATGCTGAATTTTGTAGAAGGCTATTCTACCTCTAAGGTAATCATAAGAATTTCTCCCTTAATCTCTTAATGTGATAAATTAAATCAGTCCTTTTTCCTTTTTTTTTTTAAAGATTTATTTATTTATTTATGTGAAAGAGCGAGAATGAGAGAGAGATAGAGTACATGAGAGGGGGGACGGTCAGAGGGAGAAGCAGACTCCCCGCCGAGCAGGGAGCCCGATGCGGGACTCGATCCCGGGACTCCAGGATCATGACCTGAGCCGAAGGCAGTTGCCTAACCAACTGAGCCACCCAGGCGCCCGCTTGCTTTTTTTTTTAAAGATTTTTGTTATTTACTTGACAGAGAGAGAGATAGTGAGAGCAGGAACACAAGCAGGGGGAGCGGGAGAGGGAGAAGCAGGCTTCCCACTGAGCAGGGAGCCCGACGCGGGGCTCGATCCCAGGACCCTGGGATCATGACCTGAGCCGAAGGCAGTCGCTTAACCAACTGAGCCACCCAGGCGCCCCAAATCAGTCCTTTTTCTAAAGTCAGGCTAGCCTTGTCTTCCTAGAATAAACCCTGGTATATTATCTTCATACATACTTCTGGATTTTGTCTACTGATATAATTTATGGTCTTCACAAATATATTTGACTTAGATTGGCCTATAATTTTCCTTTCTCATGAAGTCCCTATCTGATTTGGGTATCAAGGTTATGTAGCCTCTTGCCATGGACTGGGGGTAAATTCCTTCTTTTTCTATATTCTGGAAGAGTTTGTGCAAAAATGATATTATTTTTTCCTTACATATTTGATAGAATTTACTGTCACACCATTTGGGGCTGATGTTGTATTTGTGGGAAAGTTTCAATTATGGCTTCAACTATTTAATAGTTATGGAACTGTCTGGTTTTTCTGTTTCTTCTGTGGCAACTTGTAGTTTTTTTAGAAATTTATTCATTTCGGGGCGCCTGGGTGGCTCAGTCGGTTAAGCGACTGCCTTCGGCTCAGGTCATGATCCTGGAGTCCCTGGATCGAGTCCTGCATTGGGCTCCCTGCTCGGCAGGGAGTCTGCTTCTCCCTCTGACCCTCCCCCCTCTCATCCTCTCTCTATCTCATTCTCTCTCAGATGAATAAAAAAAAAAAAAAGATTAAAAAAAAAAAAAAGAGCTAGATAGTGGGGCGCCTGGGTGGCTCAGTCGTTAACCGTCTGCCTTCAGCTCGGGTCATGATCCCAGGGTCCTGGGATCAAGCCCCGCATCGGGCTCCCTGCTCAGTGGAGAGTCTGCTTCTCCCTCTGACCCTCCTCCCTCTCATGCTCTCTGTCTCTCATTCTCTCTCTCTCAAATAAATAAAATCTTAAAAAAAAATTAAAAAAAAAGAAATTTATTCATTTCATCTAGGTATTCAAATTTATTGGCAGAAAAGTCTTCATAATATCCCCTTATCTTTCTCATGTCTGCAGCATCATCGGTAATGTCCCCTTTATTTCTTCCCTGGTTTATACTTGCCTTCTCAATTCTTGTCTTGACCAAGTAAGCCAGAGGTTGATTTGTTTCATTAATCTTTTCAAAGAATCAGCTGATGGGTTTTTTTTTTTTTTCAATCTCTCTATTGTGTTTATGTCCTTGCCCTTGACTCTTCTCTGTATTCCTTTTTTTTAAGATTTTTTATTTATATTTATTTATTTGACACAGAGAGAGCACAAGCAGGGGGAGAGGCAGAGGGAGAGGGAGAAGCAGACTCCCCACTGAACAGGAAGCCCGATGCGGGGCTTGACCCCAGGACCCCGAGATCATGACCTGAACCGAAGGCAGACACTTAGCCAACTGAGCCACCCAGATGCCCCTCTTCTCTGTATTTCATTTCTTCTCTTTCTGCTATTCTTTTTTTTTTTTTACGATTTTATTTATTTATTTATTTGAGAGACAGAGCATGAGCTGGGAGAGGAGCAGAGGGAGAGAAAGAGGGACAAGCAGACTCCCTGCTGAGCGGGGAGCCTGAGGCAGGACCCCATCCCAGGACCCTGAGATCATGACCTGAGCCAAAGTTAGATGCTTAACTGACTGAGCACCCAAGCACCCCTCTTTTTCTAACTCCTTAAGCTAGACACTTAGCTCATTCATCTTTAGACTTTCTTCTTATATAAGCAATTCAAGGGCAAAAGAAAAATCTTACTTTTTATGGATAAAGCACAGATATCCATAATAAAAGATAGAGCACAGCACAGAAACAAATCTACAGTATATCTGTGGTCTTAAAATTATATAGACAGGGGATTATATAGGTGATTAGGGGAAAAAGTGTCTAAAAAGTTTCCTTAAGGGGATGATAATGAAAGAAACATTGAGAAACACCATCCTAAGACCAGGATCTGAGCGAAAGTAGTTAACTTGGGAAGTTCATGTGACATCAATGGAGAGGGGAAGAAGTGATACTGGAGGTAAGGCAGCCAATAGGGAGTGTCCTCACAGGCCAGCCTCCCCTGGGGAAATCCCGAGGGCAATACCTCCAAGTCATCCCATCTGCGCTGAGGGAGCCCAGGTATTTATTCACTGAGTCCTGACCAGCTTGTACTGAGGGCTGCTCCCAGCGAGTAATTCTGCAGCTCTTCCGACCCGCCCTGAAGATATATTTGTCATGTAGGTGCTGCCAGACCGAACAAGTCAGTGTTCCTTATTGTCAGTCACACATCATCAGGCTACTTCAAGTCTAACCCATCTTTCCTAGAGATGCAATGTTATAAATTGTGTTTTCTTTTTTTTCTTTTAAGATTTTATCTTAAGTAATCCCTGCACCCAACGTGGGGCTCGAACTCACAACCCCGAGATCAAGAGTCGCACGCTCCTCTGACTGAGCCAGCCAAGTGCCCCGTAAACTGTGTTTCCAATGCAGGAAACACATTTAATATCATAAAAACACCAAAACTGAAGATGAAGAGAAGTGAAAATCGAGTAGGCTGCAAATATATAATAAACATAAACTAAATATGTATGCAGCCAAAAAGCTAAATTGTTACTGTTCTTGTGGGGGAAATTTTGTGCACAAGCTGGATTTGCTAAGGGTTCTTAAACTATAGCTTCGGGGCGCCTGGGTGGCTCAGTCGTTGAGCGTCTGCCTTAGGCTCAGGTCATGATCCCAGGGTCCTGGTATTGAATCCCACATAGGGCTCCCAGTTCAGCAGAGAGTCTGCTTCTCCCTCTCCCTCTGCCTCTCCCCCTGCTCATGCTCTCTCTCTGTATCTCTCTGTCTCAAATGAATAAAATCTTTAAGGGAAAAAAAAAAAACAAACTACAGCTTCAGTGGAATGTTTTTGGTAAATGTCCATAAACATTCTCATTGCTCAATGACCTTAAAAGTCATCAACATTCCTGTCACCTTCGTCAGAAATTTCTTCCCCTGCCCCCTCCCCTTCCCATGCCCTCCCCCATCCCCTCCACCTCCCCTCCTCTTTCCTCCCCTTCCCTCCCCCTTCCCCCTCCACTCCCCTCCCCTCCTCTTTCCTCCCCTTCCCTCCCCCTTCCCCCTCCACTCCCCTCCCCTCCTCTTTCCTCCCCTTCCCTTCCCCTTCCCCCTGCACTCCCCTCCTCTCCTCTCCTCTCCTCTAAGCTCTACGCCCAATGTGGGGCTTGAACTCACCACCCCAGAGATCAAGCGTCACATGCTCCACCGACAGAGACAGCCAGGCGCCCCACCCTGTTCTTTTCTTGTAGAGCTCATTCTGTGGTCTTCCAGAGAAGTGTTTCCTCTGATGTCTCATCTTTTCTTGAACGTTTCCAAAGGACAATGACTTTGCAGAAACCACTGAGTTGGAGGCATACTGGATTCTCTGTATCTGATTATGCTGGACATGCATTCTAAAGTGTTGTCATCACATGAATGTTGGCTGAATTGGCCTACACTTCCCACTTTCTTCAAATCTTTCTTTCCCTCAAAACCTGTGCCTACCAGAGAATGCAACTTGACCTCAGGAAGACTAGCTCATTCACTTTTCTTTTTTGCCCTATTATCTTAAAATATCATGCTTCTTTTTCAGAAAAACTGAGGGAAATCCAGAAAACTTCCCAAAGGAGGTGACATTTGGCTGTGCAAAATTTTGGCAAGTGTACATGGACTCAAGTGTGGGAACTGCTTGAGAAAAGGCCAGGAAGTATGGCAAGTGTTTGTACTGAATATCTTCCATTGGTTCCTCCAAATCCATTCTTCATTTTTCTCCACCCTGCGCTGCGTCGTGGGAGATGACCATTAGGGACTGTACCAACAGACTTCCTTGCCCTACAGTTTCCTGTTGGGCTCAGCCAATGGAAAGCACCAGCAGAAGAGAGTGGCAGTTTTTCATTCCCGCTGTGGCGCCATCCCTCCACCAAAGGCCACAGCTCCTGTCAGGTAGCATTCTCTCTCTCTGGGTTCGGGGAATAGTTTTGTCCCTTCGGCCCTAGGAGTGCTAACAGGTATCGCACCATCTCTTACTGCTCTTCCTAACTCTACCCACAGCTTTGAAAGAGCTCCTGTATGAAGCTCTTCTCAAATTATCCATTTTGAGTGTGCCAGGTCCCTGACTGATACAGTGTGTTTGATGAATGGATATTAGTTCAGACTAGTTGGGGCATGAAGTGTGTGAGATGAAACAGCAAAACATCACGCAGGAACAGTAGGCTGAGAGCAGATGCTGAAGGGGCTTGTCTTCCAGGCCAGGGAGTGGGAACCTCAGAGGGTTTTAGACCAGGAGTGCCACGCTTTAAGAAAACTAATTTGGCAGCTGCGTGTAGGAGGGTTTAGCCACCAGACATGGGGAGAGAAGTGAGGAGACGATCACAACTGCTATTACAGGAAGGGAACACTTTGTAATTATCCGACTGGCAAAGCACCAAAGATTTGATAGCACCGCCCATTGATAAGGATGTGGAGGAATAGTGCCCTCAGACACCGCTAGTGAGGGCATAATTTGATGAACCTCTTTGGAAGGCAATCTGATAATATGTATCAATATTGTAAATGAGCATAAGCTACTGATGCAGCAATTCCTCATCTAGGTACTTAACCTACAGATAATATTGCACACATGCTAGATAATTTATGTGTAAGGCTATCTATCCATTGTAGCATCGTTCTAGTGGCTCAATATTGGAACAACTTAAATGTCCATCCATTAGAGACTGGTAAACAAGTATAGCACAGCCCATGGCATGGACTGCTGTGCCACAGTTAAAAAGAATGAAATGGGGCGCCTGGGTGGCTCAGATGGTTAAGCGTCTGCCTTCGGCTCAGGTCATGATCCCAGGGTCTTGGGATCGAGCCCCGCATCGGGCTCCCTGCTCCTTGGGAGCTTGCTTCTCCCTCTGCCTCTCCGTCTCTCATGAATAAAGAAATAAAATCTTAAAAAAAAAAAAAAAGAATGAAATGACTATATGTACTCCCATGGAAAGATCTCCAAGTATAATGTTAATGACAAAGGTAAGGTGCCTAATAGTTTACATAATATGCTTCTATTTGGGTGGGAGGATAAAAGGATATTTTGCACTTAAGTTTGTAAATGCAAAAACCAGAAGAATAAAGGAAACAGGTATAGGATGGTTGCTCTCTGAAGAGAACTGAATGGCTGGGATCAAAGGAAGGGAGGAGATTTACTTTTTATTCTAATCTTTTTGTATCTGTGCATAAATTATCTATGTTTAAAAAATCTACGGCACTGCCATCTTAGACCCAAACCTCTACCTTGATATTAGGGCTAAAAATCCGACTATGTATAGCTTTCTTGGTGAAATAACACAACTGAAATGTAGTCAACTAAAAACAAAAAACAAAACAAAACTGCATAATAAAGCATTTGAATTCCTGAGCAGAATGTTGAGCTTGTTTACCACGTAAGTAAATGGCCTTGAACTGTCTTGCCTGGACTTGTCAGTTCTTAAAATTCAGACTAATTACAGTATCTGAAAAATTGGAAGGCAGGTCTTTGAATAGTAACTGCATCCTTCTGTGAATGTTGCTAATCCAAGTAGGTAGTGGGCAGAGCTGTCAATCAGGGAATACCCCTTGGATAGGTTGATACAGATGGCTTACTTAACGTCTTTTCTAAACTGGAGAGATTATAAGGCACCGCCCTTTCAGAGCTCTCAGAGTTTCTCTATCGGGATTGTTCTTTCATTCATCTTCATCTACACTGTACCCTCCATAAAGGAAGACCACATGCTTGTTTGTCATTGCATTCTTAGTGCCCAGCACTGAACAGGTGCACAGTAGATGCTCAAACACCTGCTCAGTTGAATTGAACATGGCTTTCCGCGACATATTGCCCCTGCCCTTCCTGAAAGTTAAGCTGGGTAAATAATTGACCCTTCATCTCCCTTCATGTTAATTGCAATGGCCAACTTATTTTCTTCATAAGAGAAAAAAAAAAGTCAAGTAGTGTGACTGAGTTTTCGATTTGGTGATGAGACTTTTAAATTAAATGCAATTTAGTCATCTAATTTCTGTGATACTAGAGTAATTGCATTATGTTTTCTAAAACACTGTTATTACCTTGTAACATTACCCACAGAAAGTTGAATCTTCACATCTTGCTGCTTTAGTTCATTTCCTAGTTAATACAATTACAACTTTTCTTGGCAATAACTCTTGCATTGCAATCAGAACTTCTATGTAAATTGGCCATTTCTCTTATTCTTATGGGGTTGAGACTCTGGAGTGATACAATTATGTAATACCGTACTGAATTATGTCTAACATAGCCAATCATAAATGAAGTTTAATAAACTGACTGCTTGAGTAATGTGCAATTTTATGCTTCCCTAGACGATTTTTTAAAAGATTTTATTTATTTATGAGAGACAGAGAGCACGAGAGGGAGGAGGGTCAGAGGGAGAAGCAGACTCCCCGCTGAGCAGGGAGCCCAATGCGGGACTCGATCCCGGGACTCCAGGATCATGACCTGAGCCGAAGGCAGTCGCTTAACCAACTGAGCCACCCAGGCGCCCCTAAAAGATTTTAAAAAGAGGGCACCTGGGTGGCTCAGTCGTTAAGCGTCTGCCTTCGGCTCAGGTCATGATCCCAGGGTCCTGGGATAGAGCCCCACATCGGGCTCTCTGCTCAGAGGGAAGCCTGCTTCTCCCTCTCCTACTCCCCCTGCTTGTGTTTCCTCTCTCTCTGTGTCTCTGTCAAATAAAATCTTAAAAAAAAAAAAAAAGATTTTAAAAAGATTTAGAGAGAGTGGGGGGCAGAACAGAGGGAGAGAATCTCAAGCAGACTCCCCACTGAGTGTGGAGCCCAACGTGTAGTTCCACCCCAACACCCTGAGATCATGACCTAAGCCGAAATCAAGAGTCTGGGCTTAGCCCACTGAGCCACCCAGGCGCCCCTCAGTGTTTATTTATTTATTTTTTTAAAGATTTATTTATTTGACAGAGAGAGAAAGCACGAGCAGGGGGGAGCGGGAGAGGGAGAAGCAGGCCCCCCTGCCGAGGAGCGAGCCTGATGTGGGACTCTATCCCAGGACCCCGGGATCATGACCCGAGCTGAAGGCAGACGCTTAACCGACTGAGCCACCCAGGCGCCCTCAGTGCTTATTTTTTATGAAAACATATGGTTATTAAATTTATTGGTACACTATGCTAGCATTGTAATGACCATTATTATTAAATTTGCTTAATAAAAACTTACTAAAATAACTCTAATCAATACTTTTTTTTTTAAGTTATCTCTATGCCCAGCATGGGGCTTAAACTCACAACCTGAGATCAATAGTCAAGAGTCGCATGTTTTACTAGCTGAGCCAGCCAGGCACCCTCCCCACCCCCCATCAATGCTTTTAATTCAGGGGTGTGATTTTTTTTTTGTCAAAAAAAACCCATCACAGTTTACGTCTAGGGAAAACATAATAATGTCTAACTTTCTGAAATGGCAGAAAGACTTGAGAGGACAGGATGAATAGGCAAAATCTGCTGAGGACAGAACTGACATGATTTGGAAGTCTGATGTTACAAATTGGCCAGCTCAGGGACCAGATGCAGACCGCAAAAAAAAATGTTTTGTTTGGCTTGTACAATGTTTTTAAAATGCTTAAATCTGTCTGCCAAGTCACCTGGTCCCCCACTCCCTAGTGACTTTCTCCCAACAGCCTAACTGACTTTACCTGCTTGGCCCTCGTCATGCCTGGAGAAGAGTGACAGCTTTGAAAGAAATAAAGAACTTGGGAGGGAACGAAGTGAAAATGGAGATTTTAAGAGTGTATGAATTTGACAGGCAAGTGAGCCCACTGATACAGAACTGTACACATAGGTTCAGAGTTGCAGCTCTGGAGAACATGCATACAAAGAAGCTAAAGGCAAAGCCTTGGGCATCACTCACATTTAAGGGCTGTGAATCACTGGAATCATAATGAAAGGGAAAAAGCTGTCATAAGAGAAACAGGGTAGAGCAAGGCTACGGTGGAAAAGAGAGAACTTCAAGAAGATAGAGGAAAGCTCGGCTGAGATTAGCAATCATCAACAATGGTTCAAACTGCCATGATTTTGTGGTTTTATCTATTACAAACTGCAGGGATTCTTTTGGATGCAACTACTTAACTGTCCTGTGAAAGTTCAGTCCACAAATAGGAATTGCAAGCCCATCAGTGCCGTAAGCGTGGTTTTTTCCTGAAGTGTTTTTCCTTGGTGTTAAACTATCAGTCTTTAGGAGAATAGCCTTACAATACCAGTCCTAGTTTCTTACGTTGAGAATTTCATTCCAGGTTGTCTCTTTTTTTTTTTTTTTTTTTTAAGATTTTATTTATTTATTTGACAGAGAGAGACACAGCGAGAGAGGGAACACAAGCAGGGGGAGTGAGAGAGGAAGCAGGCCTCCCGCCGAGCAGGGAGCCCGATATGGGGCTCTATCCCAGGACCCTGGGATCATGACCTGAGCCGAAGGCAGACGCTTAACGACTGAGCCACCCAGGCGCCCCCAGGTTGTCTCTTTTTATTACCAGAATTCATTCTCCTAAGCAATACATTTTTTACCCCTTTTCTTTGTAGATGTTGCAAATTGTGAAATGATTAGGATTGCTTCAAGTCAGCCAATAGTTGAGGGAAAAAAATTCCAGATTCACCTCCAGCTAAGGAATAGAGCTTGGCAGCCCACATTTTTTACTGGCTTCAATTATGCCTGGGTGACTCTACGCTTGTTCACATATCCTAAAAGCCACCTTAAGTTCTTTTTTGGAACAAGATAGAACACAGAAATACTTAAGGTACTACAAGCACTTTAATACTTATGGTCATTATTAAAAATCATGTCTGCAGTTACAAGGCCACTAGACCCAAAAAAGCTTTTTGCAACTCTTAGAACTTTCCATTTAAGAATAATGGGTGATAACATTGAGTGGAACGCCAAATTTGTAATAGTGGAAAATTATAGCAAAATGAGTGGAAAAAATGAAGATTCAGCTAGATGTTTTTGTGAGGATATGTAGCATATTTATTCCTGGGAATTTAGGAAGAGCAATTTGCCCTCTTCAATGACTTTGGAAGCTCTCTAACTCAACTAACACTATTCAAAATCACTATGTGACATAGTGGGCTCTGGAGCCAGACTACCTGGTTTCAAATCCCAGTCCACTTGAGCTGTGTGACTCAGGCGACTCACCTACCTCACAGGAAGAATGGTGCTAACAGAACCTACCTCCTAAGATTTTTTGGACTTAGTCATGTTTACATGAGTCAGGTGTTCAGAACAGTGTCTATGACCTTTTAAGGGCACAAAAAAAGCTGGTAACTATAATTATTTTGACTTTACAGTTGGTAAGACTTATGAGCCTCCTGGGGTTGGTGCCAAAACTTTGGATCCAAACAAGTCGATGAGTAGCTGGATTCCAGAAGTCCAAGCTAATGTGTACCTGAAGACCAGAGTCTTTCCACCGCCCTGCTGAGTAGTACCTATGGAAGTCAAACCTTCAATTCAAGAGCTCTCAATTACTAGTATTTTGCACAGGTTTGATACCATACTTTACATTAACTGGCTCCTACTAGAGCACTACTAAATTCACTTATTAAATATTTACAGTTATCAAGCTTTAAATACCACAAATCACTAATAACCAACACACACCCACACTTTTCCTCTTACTGCTTCCAACTATCATCGTCAAATCAAAGCTACTACACGTTACCAGAATAGAAAAAGGCTTCAAAGTGTTAGACCTGTCGTGAATTTAATGGGAATCACAAGTAGGAGCCTATTACAATCTCAAGCCTTAAAATACTGAAAACATACAAAGTATGAAAACAATTAAGTAAACGCCGAGGTCCCATTAGCAGGAGTAGGTCCCACATGGGAAGTATTTGGTAGGAGCGAAGAACACAGTGACAACTGCTTAGTCCCACTGGATCACTCGCTCTTCTTCAGGAAGAATACTCCAGTTTGGGGAAGCCATATCCCGGGCCAGCCAGTTGAAATCGTCGACGTTGTTCCAGTTATTTTTGCTTCTATCTAAACCAGAGCCCTCGAAGTCCTTGTCGATGCCCGGGTAGCTCCAGGTATAAGGGGCGAACTGGATCCCGCTGCAGTCCTCCACGATGGCCCTGCTGGTCACCTGCAAGAAGATGCGGGTGTCTCTCGTAGTGTGTACGCGGAGCTGTTGGCAGGCCACGGCCAGCACGCAATCACTGCAGTCCTCCAGGAACACAGAAGTGGACACCGGGCCGCAGACCAACGTGCAACTTCGGGCTCTGGCCAGCCGCAGGGTGTTGGGATTGCCGTACAGTTTGATGATGCATTTGCTCAGGTCGGTCAAAAGGACGTCGCGCTGGTGCAGTTCCTCCGCCCGCTTCTCCAAGACTTGGGACTCCACATTGGAGAAGCCGAAGACAAAGCTGGAGCCGATGCCTCCCTCATTCAGTGGCGGCGGGGAGGCCAGGATGCCTTCTGCGGCCGGGGTGCCAGGAGCTGCGTCGACTTTGGTGGCCGAACCGGCGTCCTTCCTCCGGGTCTTGAAAGCGAAACGCTTCTTGGGCTGCAGCTCCTGGCGCCGCTCGGCCAGGGTCGC
The DNA here is from genome assembly GCF_029215605.1 of Mirounga angustirostris. Classification (NCBI taxonomy): domain Eukaryota; kingdom Metazoa; phylum Chordata; class Mammalia; order Carnivora; family Phocidae; genus Mirounga; species Mirounga angustirostris. The sequence goes on from NW_026991716.1 coordinate 38,855,771, forward strand.
CTGCAGCCGCGCCAGCGCCTCTTGTCCCTGCCGCAGGTCGTAGGCGGCCAGGAACAACACCGAGTCGTTGAGAAGTTTCTGCAGGCCCTGGAGCCGAGCGGCCGCCTCCTCCAGCTGCTCCGTGGATTCCCCGCTCTCCAGAAGCTCTTCTACGGCCGCTCGCTCCCGAGCGAAGGCGGCGGCGAAAAAGTCGCTCTTCTCCTCCTCCACCTCCTGGTTCTGCCGCTTCTGCTTCCGCCTTTCCACCTCCAGCTGCCGCTCTTGTTCTCGTCTCTGAAGCCGTTCAGGCACCAGGCTCCGGTCCCGCTGCGAACCCATGGCCCCGTTTGCCGCGGCGGCGGAACAACTGGCACTCTCCATCTTGACTTCAAGCTTCCTTTCTCCTACCTTGCTTCCTCCGGGCGCGCCCTCCGTGAGGCCTCCCACCAACGCGTCCTCTGATTGGCCGGACACGCTTACGTCAGCCCCGGCCTTATTTTCTTTGCCCATTGGTTCCTCCGCGTCGGAGAGGGCGGGGACATGAGGCGGGGCCGAGTGACAAGGGGGGTGGGGAGACAAAGGTCCTTGTGGGTGGGTGGGGTGGGAGACAGGAGGGGGAAGCTTTTTTTCCTCTTAAAGGGGCAGGACTTATATCCGGGATTGTGGGGTGAGTTGCAGCAGCGGCAGCTGCACATGTGGGTTTGTTTATAAGAACAAGGTTAGAAACTCGCAGGCCTCCCCCTCCCCCCAGCTCCTCCCTACTACCCCCTTACAGGCCGGAGATCCGCTACTGGTGGGGGGAATGTGTGCGTATGGTGGGTGGGGGGGACAGGTAGTGGTGAGAAAGATGGACGGGGGGGGGGAATATTGCACCGCCCGGCCCGCGCTGGAGGAAGCGGCAGCTGGAACAGCTGGCTAGGGAGCCGCTTGCATGCCTCTGGTTTTTTCTTTTCCCTTCCACCACCCCCTCCCCCAACCCATCCCTGCCGCCCCCAAACCCTCGTTCTACCCGCCTTCCCCTCTCAGCCGCTGCGGTTCGGCGTGGCCTGGGCTCTCCTCGATTCCCGCAGGCACTTACGGGGGCGGGAGTAGGCGAGGGGCACCGGGATGGGAGAGACTGGGTTTCTCAACTGCAACCGGGTTCCGGGGGCCCAGGGGCTGTCTAAAAACGGATTACTATTTTTTTGGCCAATTGCTGCAGTCGGAGGGGTGGGGGCGGGGGAAGGTGCGATTCAACACCCCCTTCCTCTTCCTCCCACGTCTCCCCCCCCCCGCCCTTCGCGGTCACTCCCTCCGCAGCTGCTTGGGTGAGACCCCAGCCCCGGGCTCTGCGGCTCCTCGTGCGGCCGTCGGTCTTTAGGAAAGCCTTGGGGGCAATGTTAACATTATTTCTAGAGGTGGTGGGAGGGATTTGTCACCGGAAGTGAATGAGCCTAGCCGAAAGTCCGGAGCAGCCGGAGGTGTGAGTGGGCAGCCAAGTCGGCGCAGTCACGAGCAAAACGCCGGGCAACCGGCCGCTCAGAGGCGAGACGCCGCCGGCTGCGGGCGCGCGGCCACCTCGCGTGCTCCGTGCAGGCCGCCGAGCGCGGGGCGCGTCTCTGACCCCGCCCGCCCTGCCAGGCTTCGGTTTTGCTCTCCACCGTGTTCCCAGCCTCCACCGTTTCTAATTGGGGTATTTGGCCAAGAAACTGTCACTTGAAATTTCACTGATACATCTGCATCTTGGTGCAGAGAAAGATGGGAGGAAACGAGAGAATTAGGACTCATTTCCAGTTTTTCACGCCCCACTCTCCTCCTTCCCTTCCCATTTAAAACAACAAAACACAACACATAAATTCCTGTATTTCTCCACTGAAAGCGAGCGAGCACAGATCACAGCGCTCGGCAAATTGCGCGCGGGGCGGGGGGAGGGGGGTCCCGTGTGTTATGTGTGTGCAGTGGATGGGAACCGGGAACTGGGTTGGGTGCTGAAGATTTTCTGTGCTTGTGCTTGTAGTATATGTTCTTGGTTTTGGTTTGCTTTGTTTCATGTGCAAGCTGGATGAGGCTTTGTGCTTTTTGTGAGGTTTGGTTCTGAGGCTGGTGAATTAAGTATAGCTGGTTATCTTGTCTGAGTCATACGGGGGAATGCAATAGCTGCTTTATTTTATAAAGATTTAACCAAGGAAGGTTTAAAGAAGATTTATTTTGCTAGGGAAACAACAAAAAACGAAAATTTGACCTGCCTTCCTTAAGTTTTTCAGCAATTGAAACTGTCCCACTCAAATTAAGAAAGTTTGTAGCCAAACAAGGTTTACTGGAGCTGCAGGTGCGTGAGGCAACATTTGTGTATTAGCCATAGTGAATCTATGGGTGGTTGTTAGTGTCTGTTACTAGAAGTGGAATTGAACGTCGTTAAACCTTCCCAAGAACTTCATTTCTGCCCCAAAACAGGCTTTGGCATAGAGGCCAGTAGACTTTGGAAGTTTTGAATATTTTAAGTTGGGTAGTTCAAACTTTTATGAGAAAAAAAAAAGAGGTAAAGGACAAACACGGAGAAGTCAGCCTGTTGACCCTGTGTGTTGAAGGCAGTTTCAGAGACTGGTGTGGAGTCTGAGTGGGAATGGGCAGGGGTCAGTGATGCGGTCTTCATGAAGCATGGGCTTGACGGTTCTCTACAGCCGCCAGCACAGCTGCAAGCCAAGGTTAGGTGGTCACGATAAGAAGGTGAAGCTACATTTCTGTGTTCAAAAGCAATAGGAGGGTGGAAAACCTCTAGCAGTGCCAGACTCTAGTTGGGTCTTTTTTCTGACATTTGAGGGCAGTCAATTCAGTGTGCATCCTTGAAAGGGATCCCAGCTCCTGGGAGGGAAGAGCCTGTTCCAATGCAAGGAGAGAGGGTGATTCATGGCAACAGTGTGACATGTGGCAAAAGGCAAGCCGTGCCAGAGCTCCGAATCCTACTTTCAAAGAGCTTGTGAATCAAGGACTGCTGCTCTCTTTTAGACATCTTGAAAGAATCCTAAGGTGTTCCAGACTTTAAAAATTATTTAACTAACATTTATGGTTTATGGTTCTGTTTGTGAGACTGACTTTTTAACATCTTGAACATTTCAAACATAGTAAAGGGGACAGTGAAGGGATGGGTACTCATCACCCAGCCTTCGACAGTTACCAACTGACTGTCTGGTTTCTTCCAAAACTCTGGCCACTTACACATCCCATCACCCTGATTATTTTACAGCAAATCCCACACATTGTCATACTTCATATTCTACAATCTATACATATTTCAATACATCTCAAAAGGATGAGGACTGCCTTTTTAAAACATGACCACATACCATCACAGCATTCCAAAAATGTAGTGATATTTCCTTATTATCATCATCAGAGTTCCAGTCTATACTCAGATTTCTTTGATTATCCTATGATTTCCCCCCTTTTTAAGTTATTTATTGACTAAGAATCCAAAAAAGTTCCCCACAATGTGTCTAGTAGATCTGTTCCTTCAATCACTTTAATCACTTTTAAATCCACCCCACCCCCACCCCCCAGCAATTATTTTGTAGGAAAAACCTGATCATTTGTTCAGTAGAGTTTCCCACAGTCTGGATTTTGCTGGTTGCATCTCCATACTGTATTGGACGTTAAGTATTTGTTGTATTCATTTGATCTTTTTGTTTGTTTGTTTTATTTGACAGAGAGAGAGAGACAGCGAGTAGAGGGAACACAAGGAGGGGGAGTGGGAGAGGGAGAAGCAGGTCTCCTGCTGAGCAAGGAGCCCGATGCAGGACTCGATCCCAGAACCCTGGGATCATGACCGAAGGCAGACGCTTAACGACTGACCCACCCAGGCGCCCCTCATTTGATCTTTTAATGTCATAAGTGAATGTTCATGTATTAGTATGCCACAGGAAATGAAAGCTGAATTTCAGCACAGAAAACAGTCTTTGGTTATGGCTGGACAGCCAGGAATAAGGCCTCTTGCCGTCCTGTGGAGTTTTTCGGCGACCCTGTGTGGATGGGAGATACCAGGCAAATAAAGACGTCCAGACCCTGTTTTCTCTGTTCCAAAAAGGAGGTGGCATCTTTCAGCAAACACTGACTATATCGTGGGTATAAAGCACTCATTAAAGAGCTCTACATGCCAAGTATCTAACGTTGGGCAAATTTTCCAACTTAGTTGCTGACTTTTCTGACCCGGAAAGAGGACAGCAAGAAGGCTGTGCTGTCCTTGAAAGGCTCCAGGTCTGTCTGGGAAGCAGGACAGGAGCAACCCCTTCCTTCCACCTCTGCCCTCCACTCTCCTCCCCTTCAACCCCCTTCAGCTTTCTGGAACGATTTTCATCATTGTACACCCGATGCCGTTTATGAATCTAGCATCAGTTTATGAAGCACTTGCTGTGCTCCCCCACCGAGCCCACAGATGCCCTCAGGCTGCCAAGGTGAATGAAGACAGACTGAGTCCCCTTCCTCCTTGGGGAGGGCTAACTGGGCCATATAAGAAACAGAAAATACTCTTACAATGTTCACTAGATACTATTTTCTGTTCTGCTTACTGCATTTCAGAAATACTGATCAAGCCCCCTTAAATTAAACTGCAGTTTAAAAATGCCGTATCAGCAGGAGAGAGTGCAGCTGTAGGTAAAATTGTATGTTTGGTAATTGGCAGATGAGTCGGATGGTTTCTGTGTTCTCTGTAAAGTAGGCAGTGAGGTCCTCTGCTGGGTATGGGAGGGAAAGGATAGGGGTGTCTAAAAGTGTGGGGAAGGTTTGGAAGCTCTATGAGAAGAGGATCAGTATGTTGCCCAGAGAAGTGGGGCTGGGTGGTGTGGATGTTCAGCACGCACTTGGAAAATGAATGAGGGAATGAATGAGAACCTCCCAGAGACCAGTTCAGGGGAGGGACATGGGGTTTGGGGCAGGCCAGAGGAAAGAAGCTGGTGTTGAGAGCCTGACCCTCAGAAGACAGGGAATCCCCATAAGGCAACTTCTCCAGAAGAATCTGAGGCTTGCCACTGGCAGTCCCTCATGCATTCCCTATAAGACTCTTTCTTAAACTCACACAATGAGTTTGTGAAACTTCTTTCACAGGGCGCCTGGGTGGTTCCGTGAGTTGTGTCTGACTTCAGCTCAAGTCATGATCCCAGGATCCCGGGATCAAGCCCCGAGTTGGGCTCCCTGCTCAGCAGGGAATCTGCTTCTCCCTCTGCCCCTCCCCCTGCTCACATGCGTGCTCGCTCTCTCTCTCAAATAAATAAAATCTTAAAAAAAGAAAGAGTTCTGTCACTTCCCAGGAGCCTCACTGCCTGACAGCAGATGAGCTTACCTACTCTTCACAGAGGAGAAAGCCCAGCAGATGAGAACCTGAACTTGCCTCGCATCTCGATTACAATTTGTGAAGATCCACCTCTTTGTCTTTCCCTTCTCACCCAAAGCAGAGCTGTCCACCTGAGTTCTGTATCCCTTCCCCTTCATGTTCCTAGGACCTTCAGCCACAACTCATCCTCTCTTCCTTCAGGATCTTTCCTCTCTCTTCTTCAGCATCCCATCCCAGCCAGTAGGTTCCCTCAACTTAAAACAATTTTCCGTTTGTCTCATCATCCACCAAAGTGGATGCTCTAACTTTCTTCCTTCTCTTAACAAACTTTTTACACTATTCTATTTTTTTTTTTTTTTTTAAGATTTATTCACTTGTCAGAGAGAGAGAGATTGAGCAGCAGGCAGGAGAAGCAGGCTTCCCGCTGAGCAGGGAGCCCGATGTGGGACTCAATCCCAGGACCCTGGGATCATGACCTGAGCCGAAGGCAGATGCTTAACCGACTGAGCCACCCAGGCGCCCCTATTCTGTTTTTTGGTTTTTGTTTTTGTTTTTGTTTTTACTGTTTTCTTTTTTTAGAGAGAGAGAGAGCACACCCAAGCATGTGCGTGCACAAGGTAGGGGGAAGGGGCAAAGAGAGAGGGAGAGAGAATCTTAAGCAGGCTCAACACCCAGCTCAGAGCCTGATGTGGGGCTCCATCTCACGACCCTAAGATTGTGACCTGAGCTGAAATCAAGAGTTGGATGCTTAACTGACTGAGCCACCCAGGCACTCCTACACTGTTCTATTTTTAAAAACAATTTTGGGCGGTGCCTGGGTGGCTCAGCCGTTAAGTGTCTACCTTCAGCTCGGGTCATGATCCCAGGGTCCTGGGATGGAGCCTGACATACGGCTCCCTGCTCCGCGGGAAGCCTGCTTCTCCCTCTCTTACTCCCCTTGCTTGTGTTCCTGCTCTCACTGTGTTTTTCTCTGTCAAATAAGTAAATAAAATCTTTTTTTAAAAAAAATGGGGGGTATAGGTAATTAGATTAATTCCCCCCCAGCTTTATTGACATTTAATTTGATATATAACATTGTGTGAGTTTAAGATATACAACGTGATGGTTTGATATACATATATATGTATTGCAAAGTGACCACCACAAGAGTTACTTAATATATCCAGGTTAGTTAATATATCCATCACCTCACATAGTTACCTTTTGTGTGTGTGTCTGGCGAGGGCTTTTAAGATCTACTCTCATAGCGCCTTTCAGCACACAATACAGTATTGTTACCTAGAGTCACCATGCAGATATCACATCTCCAGAACCTGTTCATCTTATAACTGGAAGTCTGTGCCCTTTGACCATCTTCACCCATCCCTCCACCCCCTGCCCCTGGCAGCCACCAGTCTACTCCCCGTTTCTATGAATTTGGTTCTAACCACAGAGTTTTAAAACCGTAATCTACATTTGCTATGTCTGGTTTCTCAGTTATCATCCCTCCTTAGCCCCTTCTCATACGACTTCTGCCTCTGCCACTTTATTTGAAAATGAGTTGCTCTCTTCCCTCCTAACTTCAAACCCATTGCTGTTTGTAGCTCGAAGAGCTTCAGTACCTCTTCTCGAAGCCCAGCTCCTGGTTCTTAGTTCCCTGTCCATCTCTGATCACTGATGCTTCTTGTCTCCTTCACAGACTTCTCTCCACCAACCCCTTACATACCCGTGAGGCCAGGAGTCTCTCCTGGTACCCCTCTTCTCATTCCTCTCGCCTCCCTGCCAGCTTACCTTCTCCTAGGACTCCTGTCCTTGTGCTGACCTCTCTCCAATCCCTGCCTCCTTCGCCTTTCTCGAGACTGAGCCCGACCCTGAACTGCCAACACCTTTCTAGATATTGCCAAGTAATTATTTACTATCCTTGGAACTATCTTCTACCCAAAATACCTCATCTTAAAAAAAAAAAAAAAAGCCCCATCTGAAGTAGATGGTCTAAAATCTAAACTTCTGCGGGCTCCCTGTTGTCTAAATTCTTAGTGCCCTAGTGATGTCCTTCTTCTCCTGTATGTAAGTTTTAATCCTTTGTTGCTGCATAACCATCCCAAAACTTACCAGCTTAAAATAACAATACTTTATTATTTCTCACAATTCTGTGGGCTCAGCTAGGGCTGGAGCCTCCAAGGCAGCCTCCCTCGCAAGTCTGGGGCCTTAGTGCTGGCTGTCACCTGGTACACCTAACTTCTCCTCCTGGTGGCCTCTCCCTCACTCTTGGTCTCTTAGCATGCAGTGGTTGAACTTAAGCTTTGCGTGGTGACTGGTTTCCAACCGGGCATAAGCAGAGGCCACTAGGCCTCCTAAGGCTCGGACAGGAATTGGCACAGTGTCGCTTCTGGTGCGATCACTTAGTCAAAGCAAATCACAAAGCCAGCGCAGATTCAAGTAGAGAAAGAGACTCCACCTCTTGATGGGTGGAGCAGCGGGCCTTTAGAGAGGTGGAAGGAATTGGCAGCCATCTTTGCGGATAATCCACCATGCTATATACATAGAAATCGTTCTGCTAACTCTGACATGGCATTCACCGTGTGCCAAGCAATGGCTGAACATTTACGTGTATTACCTCATTCGGTCTTAACATTCCTGTGAGGTAGAAACTACTACGATCCCCATTTAACAGACGAACAACTGAAGAAGCGACAGTGAGTTCCTCAGGACCAAGACCTAGTAAGTTGGCGGAGCTAAGATTTGAATCAAGCCAGCCTGGTTCCCGAGTCCAAGCTTTCAACGCCGCCTCTCTGATTGTAACACCACACTCAGCTGTGCTCCGATGCCACATCGCTAGGCTCCCAAGCAGAAGGTGACAGTGCCTCGTTCTCCCTCCCGGCCTCACGATCCGCAAGTACTGTTTTGTCTCTCTCAGTTCGGGGCCCTCTTTTCAGGCCTTGGCGCCCTCCTCATCTTCTTTTCCCTGGGCTATTGTTCTAGACTCCCATCTGGTTCCCTGCCCCGTGCCTCCTGGCGTTCCCCCAGCCCTCCAGGCCTCAGCCAGTGATTGCCCTAAAACTCAACTGATCGTGTCGCTTCACTGAAAACTTCTGCGGGCTCCCTGTTGTCTAAGTACTGTTCCAATTCCTTAGTGCTGATACTAGGCCTTTCACAGCCTGTTCCAAGTGTACGTCCCCAGCTCCGTCTCCCACCACTGCCTTTATTTACTCCAGCCACACCACACTCGCCATAACAACCAACACACCGTGCTCGCCCATTTCCACTTACTCGTGCCGCGCTGACTTAATCAGCACCCACCATATGCTAGGCACTCTGCTAGGGGCCACGCAGACAGGGGCCCCCTCTGAGCTTACAGCCTAAGTGATGGATGCAGACAGTGTGGTGGCATATATCCTATAATGGAGGAAATCTTGGGTGCTAAGATCACCCATGGTAGCCTACTCCAAACCAGAGGAATGGGGTGTGTAGGCGGGTGTCCTTTAGAAAATCTAAGCTGGATCCTAAAAAATGAGTGAGATCTAACCGGAGAAGGGGGAAAGCAATCACTCATCCTTCCTTTCTGTGGATATTCACGGAGCACCAACTACGATCTGGGCACCGTTCTAGGTGCTAGAAATACAGCTGTGAGAAAGACAGACAAGAAGTCCCCGGCTTGATGGCCAGGAAGCTAGGAGAGCTTTGGTGTCTGCCTCTAGCGACGGAGACAGGGCAGTAGACCTGGACGTGAGAAAAAGATGTGTTCCACGAGAGCAGTGTCCTCCACCCTGGCCGCACGTTCGTACTCCTGGGAGGCTTTCCAGCATCGGCCAGAATCCCGGGGAGTGGGACCTAGGCACTGGTGTTTTCTAAAGCTCCCCATGTGGTCCTGATGGGCAGCCAGGGTTGCAAGCCGCCCTGTTAGAGGACCTGTAGCACATTGAAGCTGGAAGTGGTGATCAGAGTTGAGGTAGCATAGTCAGCAGAGGCCAGACCACCAAGGGTCTCGTCAATCCCGTCAGGCACTTTGGGCATAATCTTGAAGGCACTAGGAACTGGGGAAGGATTTCGGCAGGATAATGACAGAATCAGATTAGTTTTCCTTTCTCCTTCCCCACCACCCCCCTTTAACAAAGGATCAGGCTGGATGCTCTGTGTGGATTGGATTCTCTTGGAGCAAAAGTAACCTGATACCAGTTTGGAGGCTCTCACTGGAGAAGTGGAGGTCCTGGGCCAGGATGAGGAGTGAGGAGAGAGAAGGAACGGTTAATGTGTGAGAGATTTAGAAGACTACACAGGACTCTGACTCGCTAGAAGTGAGGGACAAAGGAGGGCAGAGAGTTGTGGAAGGTTCTGGCTTGAGGAGCTGGGTCCACGGTGATCCTGGTGCAAGGGACAGTGAACCAGGAAGAGCATGTTTGGAGAGAGAGCTGGTGGCTCCATTTGGGACCCGCTGCTTGCTTCCTTGTCCTGCTGCCTGTGATCCTCTGCTTAATCTCCACCTGATGGCCCTTGCCTCCCACCAGACCTGTTTTATACACCTCTTCCGGGAAGCCTATCTGGATTCTCCCTTCCATTGGCTCTGGGTGAACGCCTATCAGTTTGTGAGGTCAGTGTCTATTTACAGATATTTATTCTACAGCCTGGGCTTCTCCAAGCATGGATGTGTCTTATTCCATGCTGTCTGCTTAGCACAGTGCCCGGTACACAGGAAGTGAATGATAAAAAGATGTTAAATAGACAAGTTAACGGCTGAAGACCTGGGCCGGAAGCAAGAGCTCTCCTAGGACTGATTAGAAGTGGGTCGGGGGCTTCTTGTTCTCATTTCTAGGGAAAGGGACAGACAGAGTCCAGGGGCAGAGGAGGGTATTTGCTGAGCTGATCAGGAAAGAGACTGAGTTAGAGGCACCGAAGCTGTTGACTTGTAGATAGAGTGAGAGCATACAAGCAGGGGGAGTAGCAGGCAGAGGGAGAAGCAGACTCCCTGCTGAGCAGGGAGCCCCGTGCGGGACTCAATCCCAGGACCCTGGGATCATGACCTGAGCTGAAGGCAGACGCTTAACCATCTAAGCCACCCAGGCGTCCCTTTAAGTATTTCTTTTATGATAGCCTTTCTATCTGTGAAATCTTTACCTTGGGGAACCACTGATCTAATCTTACCTCCCTTTACAGATAAGGGAGTGTAAAACAGTTGTATGTTATGTAATATCAATGGAATGCGCAGTATTTTCTCAAACACTAAACTCTTTGTAGACACCATAAGGGCTGTGGTTGTGTCTCCGATTTTTTGGACCCCATAATCCTAGAATATAGCATCATGCCTGGCATGGGATGCTCACAATAATTATCCATTGGAGGAATAAATGAATTGTTCTAGGGTTTTTATGTTTTTTGCAAGGTTCAAAAGCTTAACCGACTGGGCCGCTCAGACGTCCCCCTATTTTTAACTTTTTGAGAAAGCTCCATCCTGTTTTCCAGAGTAGCTGCACCAGTTTGTATAGAATCCTAGTTGTTAATGGTATTTATTTTTATTGATGGAGCCGGTAGACTCCTTGAGGGACTGTGTTCTCTGTTGCCCAGCAGGGCAGGTGCTCAGCGAGGGATTGAGCCCACTGACCATGCAGAGATCCGACATATCCAAGAGAAGATAACCCAGGAAGCTGGATGACAGCAGGAGCCACCATGTACTTCCCTTATATTACCTCCTTTAATCTCCATGGTAACCTTGCCAGGACCTGTTTGGGCTGCACGTCATCGTTTGAAGCGACAGCAATTTTAAGATTCTTTAAAAGATATTGCTGAATTTTAATTCCTGAACAGATGTGAGTTTTTAATATAGATTTGGGACGGCGGGGGTGAGGGTGAGTGGAGGTAACTTTTCTGCTTCAATTTCTTTCTTCTTCAGAGCAAAGGGAATAGTGTGACCCACAACGTTTTGAGATTGTTTAAAGGCTTTTGTTGAAATGCTTGTTTATTAAAATGCTTTTAAAGTGTCCTGGCAGTTGAAAGTTAAATAAGAAGCAAAAAGTTTACTCCTTGTCAACTCGTCTGCCTAGAATTTTTAAGGTCCTCTTCTTTAGGTAGGATTTCATTATTTGCCGTAAAATGCTACTTTTCTGTGAAATACTATAAACTACTGTTTTCAGACCATAAGTTCCAATGCAGTAAGGTCATGAAATCCATTTAGTGGATGGTGGTCTTTTAATAATGGCAAAAGAGGTGGGGTGCCTGGGTGGCTGAGTAGGTTCAGCATCTGCCTTCGGCTCAGGTCATGATCTGGGGTCCTGGGATCGAGCCCCACATCGGGCTCCCTGCTTGGTGGGGAGCCTGCTTCTTCCTCTCCTTCGGCTTGCCATTCTGCTTGCTTGTGCACTCTGTCAAATAAATAAATAAAATCTTTTTAAAAAATGGCAAAAGAGGGGTGCCTGGGTGGCTCTGTCATTAAGCATCTGCCTTCAGCTCAGGTCGTGATCCCAGGGTCCTGGGATCGAGCCCCACATCGGGCTCGCTGCTCGGCAGGAAGCCTGCTTCTCCCTTTCCCACTCCCCCTGCTATGTTCCTGCTCTCGTTATCTCTCTCTCTCTCAAATACATAAATAGAATCTTTAAAAATAATGGCAAAACGGACCGAGAATGAGAAATCTGGGTCCCTGAAGCTAGAATAATTATGATGCCGTGAGCCCAGGTAAGGGGTTAATTCTTGAGATTTTTATCATTAACTCATTCACTCCACAATCATTGCCTGTACTATGGGAGCTGCTGGCTAGGAAGGAAAGAGGTGGTAGCACCCCAAGGTGTCTTGGTGGTCCTGTGGCGTCTACAGAGCAGGGGCGAGAACATGTGCCCACCAGAAACTGGAATGGTGACATGCAATGTCCTCGTGGTGGCTGGGAGTTCAGATAATGTTCAGATTATGTGAGATAAAGTCACGTCAAGTGAGAAAAAAAAAAAAATAATAATGGCAAAAGAGGGGCACCTGGCTGGCTCAGTTGGTAGACCTTCTGAGTTTTGATCTTGGGGTTGTAAGTTCGAGCCCCATGTTGGGTGTAGAGATTACTTAAAAATAAAATCTTCTTTAAAAATGTTGGGTGCTTGGGTGGCTCAGAGCTTGGTTAAGCATCTGCCTTTGGCTCAGATCATGATCCCAGAGTCCTGGGATCGAGTCCAGTGTCAGGCTCCCTGCTCAGTGGGGAGTCTGCTTCTCCCTCTCCCCCTCCCCCTGCTCATGGTCTTTCAAATAAATAAATAAATAATCTTTTAAAAGATGTCAGAATGCATTGTGTTGCATAAATTAGTTTATATTACATGCATATGTTTTATGGATACACATACATGACTTGCAAGATAAAATGTATTTCTTTTTATAGGTTACAGTCAAAAAAGTTTTCAAACTTTTTGAAGTTTGGTTTTGTTGGGGTGCCTGGCTGGCTCAGTCAGTAGACCTTGCAACTCTTGATCTTGCGGTGGTGAGTTTGAGCCCCACATTGGGTGTGAAGCCTTTAAAAAAAATAAATATTAAAAAAAAAGAAAAGATAAAATGGTTTTGTGAATGATGCCTTGACATTATGGTATTCAAATTATACATCGGCATGGATGAAGGGACATATTTTGTGTCATTATGAAGAGATAGCAGTAAGGAAAAATGGATGCTGAGCTAATTCCTGCAAAACACCTTGTCAGGTGGGAACCTGTTTGTGCTGCACATACTTCCTACTTTCATTTGTAAAAATACTGAAGGCTTGCTCATAAAAAGAAAAATTTGGAGGAGGAAATAATGGCACATAAAGTTTTGGAATGTGCATGTGTAACAGGCTACGGTATGAAGCATTTCTGCCTCTAATGGTTGTTGAGTTCTACTCCCTGGAAGGGTCCCCAGTGGTCCCTCTCACGTGGTAACTTGAAATGTGCTGAGGCACGAATCTGAGTACATCCTAGTTGGCCTGTGGGCAGGGAAACAGTCCTTTAGCTCATGAGTGAGCCACGCCTCCTGCCCTCCATCTCCATTTTTTCTATTCTTTGGGGGTTTTTTTAAAGATTTATTTTTATTTGGGGGGGAGGGGCAGAAGGAGAGAATCTGAAGCAGACTCCCCGCTGAGCGAGGAGCCTGACGTGGGATGACCCTGAGATCGTGACCTGAGCCGAAACCAAGAGTCGATGCTTCACCGACTAAGCCACCGAGGTGCCCCTCTATTCTTTGTTTTAAGAGCATAACTCCCGTAAGGTAATAAAAAGTTTGTTCCCATCTGAAGAATGACCAGTAAGTGAAAGGTGAAGCCCCACCAAGGAAGACAGCTTCTTGACAAAGGTGTGACTCCCCCAGAAAACCAGAGTCGCTGCAGATCCTCGCATTCCACAATCTGGCAGGCCCTGGAGGTCTTTGTGGGTCGCTCTGGTGGCGGTTAGGGGTCTGTGCCCTATGCTTTGCTTGCTGCCTTTGTAGACCCTGTGGGGTGAGCATTGATTTGAGGCCATATTCGTTTACAGTATAGCCTCTGAAAGAAACTTAGTGTGTAGAAATTTTCATGTTTGCTTAAAAAAAGGAGAAATTATTTGTTCTATCTAAGGGCTGTGTTTGGTTTTTGCTTATTGATCAGTGCTCCTTCCTCAGCGGCTCTGGGACTGGCCGTGTAGAGTCCTCTGAGATCACCTGAAGTGCTTCTGCTCTTTAGGATTCCGTGCTGCCTGTCTCTGGTTTGCTGCGAGCTGAGGCCTTCACACAACTCTGGAGGGGAGAAGGACAGCTGGGGACCGGACAGGGGGTGTCAGTGGACAAATCAGGACCAGATTCTGCTTCCGCCTTCACATGTGGATGCTGACTCTTTTGAAAGAATTACAATAAAGTCACTGATGGGCTGACTCATATGCCCTTTCTCTAAAAGACATAAACTGGATAGCTGGAGGGGGGAGGGTTCAGCCCCTCCCCATTCGGCAGTGTTTTGACCTGAAGCGAGCATTCTGTAATGTGCCTGTAAGTCACAGTTGCAATGTAGAAACAGGGGGAAAGACAGAAAAAGGGGAGAGGCATGTTAGTTTATCAGGATGCGAGAAATTGTGCCTCCTTTTTTATTAAAAAAAAGTTGGGCTGGGATTCATTCATTGCTGCACTGTAGATGTCACCAGAAGCCTCCCTCCGCTCTCTCAGCTCCGCATAGCAGAGGCTAGGTGGGCATCTTCCCTAGTGATTAGGTCCAGGGAGAATTTGTCCATATAATCGCAACCTACTGTAATCAATCTGGTGGCCATTTGTCGAGTGCCTGCTACCTCCCAACACCAGCTAAGTGCCTTGACATGTTCCTTTAGCATGGAACATTGATGGAAGATGCTATAGTTGGTCCTGGGGTGAGCGGGGCTATAAATACGAGCAAAGCATAGTCTTTGCCTTCTTGAGGCTCATGATCCAGGGGTGGAAATGAAGATGACTAATTATAAGTCAAGCCAACCGCAGTGTGTGTTAGAAAGGAGGGAGGAAGTTCTTTGGAAGTACAAAGGGAAGAGGGAAGGGGCCAAAGAGAGGGCTGAGGGAAAGTGAACAGGAAGGAGAGGTACCCAGGGGAAAGGAATGCCGGGGCCGTGGCAAGAACATGAGCAGAGCTGGGGAGGCACCAGTAGTATTTGAGGAACCCGGAGTAACACTATGTGGGAAGAGTGGAGAGTAGTCCGAGGGAACAGAAAGGGATGTGGTGGACGATGAGCAAGCCCAGCATCGTCCTTCCAGAGGCACTGGGGCCCCATCAGAGGTTTTGAGCAGGGAGCGAGGCACCACATTTGTGTATTAAGAAGAGAAGTTGAAGAGAATGGATTGGAGCGGGGGAGGGTGCCTTCCGGAGGCCTCTGCAATGGTTCATTGGCCAAGTGACAGGGCTTGAACAAGGCCAGTGGAAATGAAGTGGAGGTTACTCCAGAATGATTTGTACCCGAGAGCCAGTCTGTGAATTTATAATGGGCATGAACCTATCCAGCCACTGGAGTGATTAGGTCAGCTGACCAGAACACAACTTTTAAAATTGAAGTACATTAATAATCAAAGGATTACTTGGTGAAAATGGAGCTAAGGCAAAAGGAGTTGGATGGTCTGAGAGGACCTTTTACTCAATCTGTAGCCGTTATTGTAGAGCAGTAATAATAAAGCTTAGTCTCTGGTGGGATACTTGGCCTGCTGCAGATGGAGGAGCCGCTCCCCAGGCCAGCGCTATAGAGAGGCTGGTGGGCAGCATATTCGAGGCTCTTTTGGTTGCAAGAGAGGGAACTCACTCATAGGAGAGCAAGTAAAATGGGGAATAGTTCTAAGGAAGGAGAGTCTTCCAATCCAAATTCTAGAAAGGCAGCCAGGCCTCATGGGGCTTAGAATATCATCAGGCACTTTCTCCACCCCTCTTCCCTCCCTCCACACCCAATGAAAATCTCTTCTCCCTGACACACTGGCCTTCCTGTTCCCATCCACTTGCATAGACCCCATTATAACTGCTCCCAAATGGCGGCCTTGACCCTTAGTCTTTCCAGCCATATTGTCTCCTCCGCACAGCTGAGCCACTTTCTGTGTCCCAAGTACTACACAAGCAGAGAGGATCCAATTGGTCCAGGTTGGGTCATGGGCCTTTCCCTAATCTAGTTAGATTGAAGATGTGAGGTGATAGATTGTTTGAGAAAAAAAACAAAATGATGGTAAACAATGGATAACTCTACTATGCTGGTATTAATGTTCAGCTCTTCCAGACTATGAATAACCCAGTGTATTAGTCGTGTATGGCTATATAGCAAAGTGCCTCAAAATTTAGCAGTTTGGGACGCCTGGGTGGCTCAGTCAGTTAAGTGTCTGCCTTCAGCTCAGATCATGATCCCGGGGTCCTGGGAATCAGTCCCACATCGGGCTCCATGCTCAGCAGGGAGCCTGCTTCTCCCTCTGCCTGCCACTCCCCCTGCTTGTGTTCTCTCTCTCGGACAAATAAATAAATAAAATCTTTTTAAAAATTCGGCAGTTTAGGGGCGCCTGGGTGGCTCAGTTGGTTAAGCGACTGCCTTCGGCTCAGGTCATGATCCTGGAGTCCCGGGATCGAGTCCCACATCAGGCTCCCTGCTCGGGAGGGAGTCTGCTTCTCCCTCTGACCCTCCTCCCTCTCATGCTCTCTGTATCTCATTCTCTCTGTCTCAAATAAATAAATAAAATCTTTAAAAAAAAAAATTCGGCAGTTTAATTTTTTTAAAAAGATTTTATTTATTTAATTGACAGAGGGAGAGAAAGCACAAGCAAGGGGAGGGGCAGAGGCAGAGGGAGAAGCAGACTCCCCGCTGAGCATGGAGCCAGATGTGGGACTGATTTCCAGGACCCCGGCATCATGATCTGAGCTGAAGGTAGACGCTTAACTGACTAGGCCACCCAGGTGCCCCTAGCAGTTTAATTTCTATTTTTATTTATTTTTTAAGTAATCTCTACACCCAACATGGGGCTCAAACTCACAACCCTGAGATCAAGAGTCACACGCTCTACCTACTGAGCCAGCCAGGCACCCCCGAAATTTAGCAGTTTAAAGCAAAAGCATTTATTGTATCACAGTTATGTGGGTCAGGAACCCAGGAACAGTTTAGCTGGGAGTTTCTGCCTCAGGGTCTCTCAGGAGGTTGTAATCCAGCTGTTCTCTGGGGTTGCAGTAACCTGAGGGGCAGGGAGGGGTGGGTGATGTGCTTACACAAAGGCAGAAAGCCTCGGGGCCTCTCTGACTGTTGGCTAGAGACCTCAGTTCCTGGCCACGTGGGTCTCTCCACAGACCGAGTGTCCTTAGGACGGCAGGGCAGCTGGCTCTCTCCAGAGTGAGTGATCCAGAGATAGCACCTCAGATAGAATTTGCAGCCTTTATAACCCACCCTCAGAAGTGGTAAACAATCACTTCTGCCCTGTTCTATTAGCCACAGACCACCCCTGGTACAAGGTGGGAGGGGGGTACACAAAGGTAAGAATAGGAAGAGGTGAGACTCCCTGGGAGTCATCTTGAAGATTAGTCATACTCAGGACTTAACCATACTCAATCAGACATTTATTTAGTGCTTACTTGTGTGCCAGGTGCTAGGAATTCAGAGCAATATGACTGAGTTTCTGTCCTTGAGGATCTCCCTATCTAGTGTGGGGGAGCCTTACAAAAACACACTGCCATGTGTCCCCTGAGCTCTTTCACCTCTCTGCAGCTGTCTTTCACACTACCACCACACTTATCCTCATAAAATTCCAATTTGTTCATAGCAGTCTTTTATTTAAACCATCCTCAAGTGGCACCCCTTTTTGCCTAGACAGGTGTTTGGGGGGGTTGTTTTTGTTTTTTAAGATTTTATTTATTTATTTGAGAGAGAGAGTGAGCGAGGGAGAGAAGGAGCAGGGGGAGGGGCAGAGGGAATGGGAGAAGCAGGCTCCCCGCTGAGCAGGGAGCCCGATGCGGTGCTCGATCCCAGGACCCTGAGATCATGACCTGAGCCGAAGGCAGACCCTTAACCGGCTGAGCCACCCAGTCGCCCCTGTTTGTTTGTTTGTTTAATTTTAATCACCACCACAGGAACAAATACATTTTTTTTCCTTAAGCATAGACAAAATACCATATGATTTCACTTATGTGTGGAATCTAAAAAATAAAACAAACGAATAAACAAACAAAAAGCAGAAACAGAACCATAAATACAGAGAACACACCAGTGGTTGCAGAGGGGAGGAGGATGGAGGGATGGGCAAAATGGGTGAAGAAGCGTGGAAGATACCGGCTTCCAGTTATGGAAAGACTTAGTCACAGGGTTTGAAAGGAACAGCAGAGGGAATACAGTCAGTCGTATTGTAGTAACATGGTGTGGTGACAGACGGTGGCTACTCTTGTGGGGAGCACAGCATAACGTAGAGGGTTGTTGAATCACTGACTTGTACACCTGAAATTAATGTAACATTGTGTGTCAACTATATTGCAATAAAAATAATAACAAAAAATTTTAAAGATTTAATCACCACCACAGTAATATATATATTTTTTAATTGAAGTGTAGTTGACATACTGTATTATATTAGTTTCAGGTGTACAACACGATGATTCAACATTGATATACATTACGAAGTGATCACCAGGATAAATCTCGCTACCATCTGTCAGCAGAGAAAGTTGTTACATATTATTAACTATATTCCTATGTTGTACATTGTATCCTCGTGTCTTATTTATTTAATTTATTTATTTTTAAAGATTTTATTTATTTATTTGACAGAGAGAGACAGCGAGAGAGAGAACACAAGCAGGGGGAGTGGGAGAGGGAGAAGCAGGCTTCCCGCGGAGCAGGGAGCCCGACGCGGGGCTCCATCCCAGGACCCCGGGATCACGCCCACGCCAAAGGCAGACGCTTAACGACCGAGCCACCCAGGCGCCCCTTATTTATTTTATATCACAAACCAGCACACACATATATAGACAGGTTTATAATGAAAACAAATTTCACAAAAAAAGTTTACCTTACTACCTGTGATATATTCAGATATTTTCTATTCTAGGCTTTCATTTTTTTATGAAAGCTGGTCACAATCTCATGAATTTTACAACCTTTTGAATTGTGGCCTGCAGTGTGAAAAGCAACCACCTGAAGAATCACCCAGACTCCCTGCCATGAGCTACAAAGCCCCACATAAAGTTCCTCTACCTGGAGCTCTCTCCTCTCTTTCCGCACATTATTTAGAGAACTCCTACGCATCCTTTAAAACCCAGCTTTAAAGTGTCTCCTCTTCCCCTCTCTGCTGGCATAGAATTGCTGCTCCCTGCTCTGGCCCTCAGAGCATTTCGCTTGGTGACTGTCCCTCCTCGCTTCCAACCTGCTCTGGGGCCAGCTCCCGGAGTCCACAATACCTTTTCATAGTCTCCCAATACGTTTACCAGGACGTGGAGCAAATTAGCCTCACACGAATGACGGTGCTGTGAACGAGCACTAGCGGTGTGCGGCGGGGAGTGTCACACAGGTTTCCTGTTGCTGGAGCCACGTGCTGCAGAAACAGGATCCCTCCCCCTGCGGGCCACTGTCTCGCCCCGTGCGAGCAGCTCAGGTACATTTTCGCACTAGAACTTGCCCCCCCGGGTTCTTTGCCGCGGTTCATTTTAGCTGCTCTGGTTTCTTTTTATTTCGTGGGGGGGGGGGTTGTTTTTTTGTTTTTCTACTTTTTTCATTTGTTTGTGTTGATGGGGACAGCCTAGTGAGAAACGGAGCTTCAGGCGGCACGCGTAGAAAGGCCTCTGGACCCGCCCCGGGGAGGGAGGGGTTCATTTCTGAAGTGGTATGGAAGGAGGGTTTTGAGGTTTTTGAATATTCGCTGCTAAGTATCTAAGAAAGAGATTTGTTTGCCCACATTTGCACTATCTTGGCAGGCTAGCAACCTGACAAAATATTTTCTGGGTTTTTTTGGGGGGTTTTTTTTTTGCCTCTCCGTGGTTTTTATTTTTGAGGGGGAGAAGAATTGACACCTTGGTTCAGTGGTATAGAAATACAATGGCTGTTTCCTTTTAACTTAAGGGTTGATGCTAATATGATTCCTAAGCCCAGCCTCTTGGGAGTTGCTGATAGACTATGCTGTGAGCCATAACCAGAAAAGGAAAAAAAAAAAAAAAGCAATTAAATTATTCCTTCTCCAGTATTCTCATTTCTGCATCTGTCAATGGCTGTGTAACTGCCCAAGGATATGTTGACTTGGTTGTGCTGTGTGCATATTTGGGGGAGGGAAAGGAGGGGTGAAGACAGACTGTAAGCAGATAATTACTGTGGAATATGATAAATAGTATGATAGATTTATCGCATGCATAGAGAAGGGAGGTATTTATTCCCTTCAAGTGGTATTTTTCAAATGAGGGTCACCTCCATTAGTGGATCATGAAATCCATTTACAAGGTGGCTTAATAGCACTTCTAAAAGTGAAATCGAAGAGACTGAAATACGATTGCCCCTTAAACAACATGGGGGTTAGGGGCTCCAACTCCCCCACACCCTCCACTATTTAGTCAAAAATCCATGCATAACCTCGACTCCCCCCAGAACTTAGCTACTAATAGCCTACTGTTGACTGGAAGCCTTACTGATGACATCAACAGCCAATTAACACATACTTGGTATGTCATATGTATTATATGCTGTATTCTTTTTCTTTTTTTAAGATTTTATTTATTAGAGAGACAGAGATCACAAGCAGGGGAGGGGCGGAGGGCAAGGGAGAAGCAGACTCCCCACTGAGCAGGGAGCCCGATGAGGGACTCAATCCCAGGACCCTGGGATCATGACCTGAGCCAAAGGCAGAAGCTTAACCAGCTGAGCCACCCAGGTGCCCCTATGTGCTGTATTCTTACAATAAAGTAAACTAGATGAAAGAAAATGTTATTAAGAAATTCATAAGGAAGAGAAAATACATTTACAGTGCTGTGTTGTAAGAAAATCTGCATATAGGAGACCCACGCAGTTCGAACCCATGTTGTTCAGGGGTCAAGTGGATCTCAAGTTGCAACCTCCATAGTAAGTTTAGGTATCGTTTTCCAAAACCTTTGTTTTAGGTATATATTTATTGCATAGTAGGGTGAAATCTATTTCTTGGGGGTCAGTGTCAGGCAAAGATGTCTGAAAGTCACTTGTAGGGGATGGAAGAAGGCACCCCAGAGGAGGTGGCATTTGAGCTGGGTTTTGGAGAATGGTGGACTTGCCCCAGAGGAGGAAGGGCATTCCAGGCAGAGGGAAAAGCTTATTGCCCACATTGGGCAGGTTTATTCAGGGACAGGCTGTCCTCCTTGATTGCACTGCAGGGTACTGGGAGAGGAGCGGCTGGGGGTGCTCCTGGGGGGCAGGTGAAGTAATTCATGGGCCACTTGAAAATATAAATGTTGGCCCATCAGCTCTCCCTAGAAATTCCAGGTCTCTGGGAACGGGTTTGGCTTTGGGAATCTGTATTTCTGATCAGCTTCCCTGGGCAGCGAGGCGCTAACGGACATGTGACACAGCAGCGCTGGGTTTGCGAAAGGTGATTTTTGCAGTAATTTAGATACAAGATTGAATGGGGAGGCCAAGCAGAGAGGTGAGGACCTGAAGTGAGATGAAGGCAGTTGGAGAAGAAGGACTAGATTTGAGGGAGATTTGAAAGGTGGGTTGCACGGGCTAAGGGAAGTAAGAGAATGAGAAGGAATCCTAGACAATCCTAAAATATCTAGGTGAACACAGAGACCAGAGGGAAGACCAAATTCAGAAAGGGTGAGGATTACTTGAGTTTTGGTTTTTACCCCAGGACAGGGCAGGAATAACTCATCAAGCTTTCACCATGCCCCATGCGAACTATACCTCCAGAGCATACATGGCCTTTGCTCAGATTACCCATCTCTGGACAATCTCCTGTCTTAGACCTGACTCCAGTTCATCTAATTCACAAGAGATTGATTCATACACCCACCTTTCTAGTTGGCTGGTATGATTTACAGTGAGGGGTATATAAACCTTTTCAGGTGCAAGATACCTCTTTGCTCAGGGTGTCACCTTTATAGTATCAGAATACCTGGGAATGGAAGCAGTCATTAAAAGACGCAGGTGAGAAAGAATTGTGTAGTCTGAGGGGTGTCACATGTGGGCTCTAAAAATGCCTGATTAACTTTCCTGTGGCTCTTCAGTGATCAAAATACTTGCAGAGGTTACAGTATCTATACTCCCTAAGTGTTTTTCTTCCGCGTTGAGGACATACCTCCGTGCCTGTTCAGCGCCTATTGATTTCTTTGTCTTCAGCTTGTATCAACGAGTCATCTTTTAGGGGTGGTTCCTTATCAGATGTCTGACCTCTTAGTAGTTTCATTTTCAGAAAGGACACTGACCTTTATTGAGCAAGCCCCCCTTACATGGGAATCCTATATTAGAGGCTGACTTCCTCAGCAAAACCTGAGGGCGTTTTAGAGTAGCAGCCTGAAGCCTTGGAGACCCCTGTTCTGCTGCCTCTCCAGTCCACCATCCTCCTGGGCATGGTGGTGGGGAAGGAGTGCTCTGTTTAGGACAGGTTAGGAGTTCTGGCAGAGCACCAGAGGGGCTGGGGACTTGGTGAGTGACACATCCCAGCCGTGCCTTCCAGTGGTGCTGGCATGGGGTATCTTAACCTGATGAGTGTCCTCCCCCTCTCATACTCTGTGTGGAAGCAGGCTGGATGTGTAAGACAGGAAGGCCAGTGGGAGTGCCGACTGCCTTTTTTTTTTTTTTTTTTTTTTTTTTTTTATAGTTCTGTTATACTCCTTATCCTTGTACTCGAAGCTTGTGGGAGTTCAGACTTTTTAAAATCTGTCAAGGAAAATAACCAGCTTGAAATATGTCATGACTAGAATAGCCTTAGTCTCTACAAAGATGATTTAAAGTGTTTATATTCATGTATCAAATAATGTAGGCAAGGTTTTGAAAACAGTTGTAATCACTCCAATAAATTGCTTGTTTACCATTGCTTTGAAAACAATTACTTCTAATGATAGCATTAACAGTCACAACACTAAGGGTAACTATTATTAAATATTTACTATATATTCGGTTCTAAAGCAAGGATTTTGTATACCTAATGTCATTTAACTCTCCCTCCACCAACCTGAGATACAGGTATTGTTATCTTCATGTTACAGATAAGGAAACAGAGGTGAGAGTTTAAAAAGTTGGCAAAGAGACCACAGGGCTAAAAAGTGGCAATGACAGAGCTCTAACTGGCGAGAGAGAGAGAGAGAGAGAGAGAGAGAGAGAGAGGAGTGGGGTGAGGGGGAGGAAGAACTCTAAACCATTAGCCTCTTCTGCCTGTGATCCATCAGGCAATGGTTTTATGTAGTTCTAGGAGACTTAACTGCACTCACTTAATATATAGGTCTCTAGATATAGATCGATTTCTTGTGTTCTTACACATCTTGTGGACTGGGCTGTTTTTCTGTTATCCCACAAGTACTGATTGTGAGCTAACTCTATACAGAGTACTCTGCTAGGCCCTTAGAGAATAGAAAGCCCTTGAGGAGCTCCCTATCTGGGAGGGAACGTAAGAGAGAGATAATTAGGTTGAATCATATGAGATTGCCATTGGGAAATTACAAGGGACATACTAAAATAAATTACTGATGCATAACTAAAATAAGACAATGTAATATTAGCTAAACACTGTGCCATCTCCTGTTTCAGGTACCTTGCTAAACATTTTGCATGCACTAGTTCCTGAATCTTTAAAATAACTCTCAGACATGATTATAATTACCCCATTTTATAGATGAGGAAGTTGAGGCTCTGAAGGGTGAAGCCACACACCTGGTTGTGACAAAGGTGGGATTTGAACCCAGGTCAGCCTGAATACAGAGCTAGTGCACTTAAGCCCCAGAATATAAGTACCTCTAGAGGTACAAATAAAGGTATACACTTTCTTCATGCACATTGGCAATTTTTCAATTTTTATTTCACACACACTGTATAGAGCATTTACTAACACATCTGGTATATTTTGGCATTTCTGTGATGGGGGCATATCTGGTCATGCACATCACCACCTAATCTCAGCATCTGCTTTCTTCCCCTTCTGAGAATGGCCCACCAACCAAGGGGAACATATGAAGGGAAAAGATAAAAAACATATATTTCAACTTGTGTTATGTGAACACCGGGCCTGTTTATTTGGACGCCCAAACACATGCTAGAACATTTCAATTTTAATTTAATCACTTTTTTTTTTTCTGTGTCCACTTGCCCTTCTTTTTTTCTAAGTCACACACGTAGATAGGAATCACAGGAATGACCATTTCAATTGTACATAATTAAATTACAGGCAATACTATTAAAGTTATTTGTGTACAATCAAGCCATTTTAAGAAGTTTCCTCTTAAAAAGTTTCCTGATTTCACATTCAGATACCAAAATCCTGTTTATATAAACCATAATTTTAAATTTTATGTACAAAGGCATATCCCTTATTTAAAAATGTTAAGTTTTTTTAATCACATGGGAAAAAATAAAGAAGCTTTTGTTTTGCTATATTAGTAAGTGATGCCAATTTTGGTGGTGTCTGGTGAATCTGAGATTCTCCCCACTGCTGTCCCAGGATTTTGCAACACCTCCCAAAGTTTAAAATTAGATTTGACGGCTGGCATTCTCAAAGTAGGTCGTCACAAATTAGACAGTTGT
This sequence comes from Mirounga angustirostris, assembly GCF_029215605.1. Classification (NCBI taxonomy): domain Eukaryota; kingdom Metazoa; phylum Chordata; class Mammalia; order Carnivora; family Phocidae; genus Mirounga; species Mirounga angustirostris. Next base: position 38,880,158 of record NW_026991716.1, read on the forward strand.
CCCGTCTGCTTGTGCCACAGTACTGAACTCTGTTTATATTAAAACAGGGAGGACTGCTTGTTCCCAAGATCCTTTTCAGGCCTTGAAGAGGGTAGTTTTAGCATCAACCTGACTTGGGCTCCCTCACCAGCCCGTATTAGACTGATGACCTCAGGCAAATTACTGAAACCACTGGGAGTCTCAGCTACAAAATCAGGTTGATTAAACCTTATTCTACAGGTTTGTGGGAAGGTTCATCCAATGACGTATATAAAGCATCTAGGTGGTTAATAGGCATTCAGGAAATGTCAGTGCTCTTATATGTGGACATTCTTTTAAAAATCCTGCAATGCCCTATACATAAGTATATAAATTCAGGTTTGTTTGGTGATCTGTTGAAGTGAAATTTGTGTGTCTTTGGGGTTTCGGGCAACTTGGGAGACTAGCTTTCTGAAATCCAGTAATATTTCATTGGAGCTGTGGGGCCAGAGCTGTATAACTTGCTTGGTGGGTCCTAATTGCAATGAATAATCCATGAACTCTTTTGAAATGTAATTCTTCGAAATGGGTATTATAATTAAATTCCATCCAATCCAAGAGCACTTTAAAACATGTCTAAAAGGGGCACCTGGGTGGCTCAGATGGTTAAGCGTCTGCCTTCGGCTCCGGTCATGATCCCAGGGTCCTGGGATCGAGCCCCGTGTCGGGCTCCTGGCTCAGCGGGGAGCCTGCTTCTCCCTCTCCCTCTCCCTCTCTCCCTGCTCATGCTCTCTCTCTCTCTCTGTATCTCTGTGTCTCAAATGAATAAATAAAATCTTTAAAAGGGCACCTGGGTGGCTCAGTTGGTTAAGAGACTGCCTTCGGCTCAGGTCATGATCCTGGAGTCCTGGAATCGAGTCCCGCATCGGGCTCCCTGCTCAGCGGGGAGTCTGCTTCTCCCTCTGCCCCTTCCCCCTCTCATGTGCTCTCTCTCATTCTCTCTCTCTCAAATAAATAAATAAAATCTTAAAAAAAAAATGTCTAAAAATTTCCCAAGCCAATTAGAAAACTGGTCGGTCCAACTGTCAAGTGTAGAGAGATATGCTAATTTATGCAAAGACTACTCTTCCAGGAAGGCCTTGGCTGAATGTGAAGCACATTTACTGAGGAAACACCTCGATGATACTATGTGATACTAAATCACTGAATATATTTTTAAGGCATGTCCAAATACAAAGCATACATTGTGAAATGACAGAGCAGCAGTTACTAGAGCAAGATATGGTTTGTTTTTTAAAAAGATTTTCTATCTTGACTATGACAACATTGTATGCCAACCTTGACGTATTTATCTTGCGCAATACAGTGTAGTTACAGTATCCTTATAAAAGCAAGCAAGGTGTACTACTATTGTGTTTTTTAATTCTAAGGGAATGTAGAAACTAAACAATTTCACTTAAATAATTTAAATCTAGGGATAATTTGATTTAAAACTCACCAAATATCTGGGGGACATGGGTCCGAACATTCTATTTATCAGCAGGACCCCCACTGCTGTATGTATTACAAACTAATTTAAAATAGTATTTGAACATTTCTGGAGCTTACATATGTAGTTTTTTAAAAATCTGAGTCACATTCTTATACAATTCATCTTTTACCTGCCCTTGGTGTTTATTTAAAAGATAACAAGACCCCCACTATATTTTCTTGGACATTTACAGTAAAAGTAAATACAATTAACCTAGACACAAAGCACCCCCTCCCAATCCACACTATCATAATTAGCATTTACATAAATGCTCTGAGGGCTAGATGGTTTATGGAGACGTCTCAACAAATTGAGATTTGAGATTAAAAACGGGTGGTAATTATAAACTTGCACCAAAGAGTGTTAAAAGATTGGGTAGCTCCCTTTTTAAGAATGGGGATCACGTAATGAAAATTTCACAAATTTGGAATATTGGTGGTGATAAAGGATATCTACGTAAAGAGAAGGCAGAGAAGGCAATAGGAATTGGATGTTTCAAGTGACTTAATCAGCTCCTCACTTTCATCTTGGCCGCTAAAGTTGTGTTGTGTTTTGTTTTGTTTTGTTTTTAATGCTGACTTACAGATTTCACAGATAAGGTTTCCCGGCATTCTGGAATGGAAAGAGAGGGTGTTGCAAAGGAAAGCCTAGTACCTTTAAAAGTTAGAATGAATCAGTTATTTGCCAAATAACTAAGTGAAAGTGTTGTTTTACTTTTTTAAAAAGCATATGCAAAAAAGGTATTTACTGATTCTAATCAGAGTTCTAAACAAATATTGTGTTTTTTGTTTTTAACCCCCGGCGCCCCCATCCCCGGTCGAGCTAAAACTGGGGGGAGAGAGAGAGAGAGAAAAAGAGAGAGAGAGAGAGAGAGAGAGAGAGAGAGAGAGAGAGTGTGTGTGTGTGTGTGTGTGTGTGTGTGTGTGTGTGCCGGGCGCCTGCAGAGAATAGCACGCATCTTGTAGATCTTAAAAAAAAAAAAAAAAGCCAAATAAACCTGTTTCTTGAATAAACCAATACATTTCTGAAGTTAAAAAGAATCCCAAAGGAAACAGGAATTGACAGCTTGGGAGCTTGATTTTTGGGGGAAAAAAATTTTTTTTTAATTAAAAAAATCCTAATCTCCACATTTTTTGCTAGGCGAGAACCGAAGTTTGGAGGTAGACGAGCAGGCGAGCGGTTTGCCCGGGCGCAGAGCATGAAGGCCGGGCGGGCGCGGGGAGCGGGCGCCCGCCGCCCGGCGCGGGGGTGAGCGAGAGAGAGAGCGGAGCGCGTGTGGCCGGCGCCGCTCGGCCGGGAGCTCCCGCGCCCGCGCCCCGCGCCCCGCGCCCGCCGCCGCCGCCGCCGCCGCCGCCGCCGCCGCCGCCGCCCCTGGTGCGATGGCGCAGAAACCCCGTTGACAAGGCACTGCTTTTTCATGACGGTGAGTTTCCCTTTGAGTGTATTATAATTTTGTGATAAAAATTTCAAGGAGAAAAAAAAACACACACAACCTCCTTCCTCTGCCTCTTTCCTTCGGGGAGGGGGAAAGCGAGGGAGGGGGGGCTGGAGATCTATCTCCAGACAGACAGAAAAGAAAGAGGAGCAAATTAAACACCGAGTTGCCAAAACCAGGATATTAGGTTTCAGCCCAGAGAGCTATTGGCTAAGGCTGTGTTTTTTTTGGGGGGGGTGGGTTTGTGGGTGGGTGATGGTGGTGGTGGGTGGATGTTTAATGGACACGGAGAAAAGGGGAATCGAGTGTTTATGCCTTTCCCAGCGCCGCCCGGGCCCCGGGAAGACCAAGTTCAGTGTCTCGGGCGGGGGCGCGGGCAGGGGGCGGCGGGGCCGGGCTGGGGGCGCCTCGGCGGGGTGGGGGCCCCGGCGCCTTTTTTTTTTTTCCTTTTCCGCGGATGCAAATTTCTGGAGCGGGGAGAGGGAGAGCCTGGGAAGGGGGGTGGCGTGGCGGTTGGTGGTGGGGAGGAGAGGGGAGGGAAGCCTTTTAATGACTCATTGATTGAGCCGGTTTAAAATTAGTTGTGTGCGCGAGTGTGAGTGTGTTTTCCGCCCCCCGGAGCCGCCGGGAGCCGGGAAGGAGGGAGCGGGGCTCGGCGAGGGGAGGACGGCGCGGCGAGGCCGCGAGCAGGGGGCAGGGTAGGGCCAGGAGTGACGGCGGGCGAGGAAGAAAAATAAGCTTTTCCAATCTCCTCCCCTCGGTTTTCCCCCCCTCGTTTCTTTTCTCTCGGCAGCTCTTGGGTGTGAATCGCATTTTCTTTCTTCTCGGCAAAATGGACCCCGCGTCTCGGGAGGGGGAGGGGAGAGGGTGGAGAGAGAGGCGGCGGCGGGGACCGGGTTTCTTTTTCATCCTGGCTTCCTCCTTCCCGCCGCTTCTGCGGGCAGCCGCGGCGAGAGCTCGGAGCCGGCCGCCCGTCCCCGCCGGGGCCCGGTCCGGCCCGGTGAGCGGCGCGCGCCCGCCGGCGAACTGGCCCTTCCCCGTCGCCTCGCCGCCTGGCTCCCAAGCTCCGCCGAGGACCCGCGGCCGGGGCCGGATGAGCCCTCGCGCGGCGCCGAGGACCCGCGGCCCGACCAGGAGTCTCTTGCCGGGCCCGCGCGGCCGGGCCGAAGAGACGAGAGGCCGCAGCGGCACTATTTTGGCCGAGAGCTCTCGGGCCCGACGTGGTTCGCGCCCCCCGAGTCGCCCCGAATGCGGGATCGGGGGGGGTGCGGCTGGAAGGCACTAAGATGGCGCTGGGCCTGGCCCGTTGCCAGGGCTGGTGGCGCAGTTGCTCCGCGGGCGCCATCTTCCCTGGCGGCGCGGGCGGCGCCCTTCGTGGACGCTTCGCCGGCCGCGGCGCCGGGAGGTCGGGGGCAGCGGGGAGCTACGCTTAGGGTGTGGGGTTCTGTAAGTGGGGACGGGGCCGGGGCAGGCCCGCCGAGCCCGGGGCCGCGTAGCCTTGGTCTTCCCCGGGCCCCCAGACCCAAAAGACGAGGTGGCCGGCTCGGAGCGGCAAGGGGCCGGGCTGGCGGCGTCCGGCTCCTTAGCATTTGTGTTTGAGGGAAGAAGCGGGCCAGGGGTCGGGCCTTGCAGCTGGTGGGTTCCCCTCTGACCCCGCATGCCCCTCCGGTCAAAATTGGAGGGGGGGTTCTCGTCATCCCTCCTAGGGCCTAGAATGGGCCGGCTTTGTCTTCCCCGACCTGACTGGGGGGGGGCGGGCAGGGCGGCTTTCCCTTCATCCTCTTCCAGTTAGTTTTCAAGAGTAGAGTCCAACCAGGTTACAAAATCGCAAGAAAAAGCCGGGGACAGTGTCTGCCTTGTAGTGACCGCGTTCTCCAAAGGCACCCCACCTTCGTTTTCTTTCTTTAGTTGCTTTATTATAAAACCATCCTGGGGAGACATTGATGTAGTCAAACTGTGGAAAGGTTATGGGTTCCAGTGATTTGAAACACCTTGTTGGCTTTCATCTTAATTATTCCAAACGGTAGCAACTTAGGGCAGTTGGTTAGAACTCTGATCTGAAAAATTAAACTCGCTTGGAAACTGAGACTTTTTTCCCTTTCCCTTTTCTAAAAAAAAACCCTGCGCTGTTTTGTGTCTGTTCTTTCTCATGAATATAATAAGGCTTCTCAGTTCCCGGACTCCCTGAAGTGGTTCCTTAGAACCACCCATACAAGTACTGATCTGTCCTCTTGTAGCTCTGTGTGAAGCGGTGTGGGGGTTTTAACTGTTTTGAATTGTTACTGAAAAGATTATTGGGAGGAGGAAACAAGTTCCTAAAACTGATCTCTAGGAGTCCACAGGGATGGAAAGTAAGTAGTTAACTTCTAGTGGAGAAAAGTAACATAGTGGCACTAGTAGGTGTGTCCTTGTGCTTATAAACACAGTATACATAGTGGCTGTTCTAGACACCCTTCATAAGACCTACCATATATTGAACACTGCTGTATGTATGTGCCTGGTGCATTATTATTATTTTTTTTTTAAGATTTTATTTATTTATTTGAGAGAGAGAGAGCGCGCACATGAGGGGGGGAGGGTCAGAGGGAAGCAGACTCCCCGCCGAGCAGGGAGCCCGATGCGGGACTCGATCCCGGGACTCCAGGATCATGACCTGAGCCGAAGGCAGTCGCTTAACCAACTGAGCCACCCAAGCGCCCCTGGTGCATTATTTAACTCCTGTTTATATCAGTCCTGCAATAATTGGTTTTATTATCTGTTTATACCAGAGAAGGAACTAGTGTTCAACCAGATACACAAATTGTTCTAGGTCTTGCCGTTTTAAATGGTAGAATGTGTGTGTGTGTGTTTCCTCAAAACATCTAGTGTGTTAGGCAATCTCAGTTTTAAGCTTCTGGCTTTCAACTTTCCAATGCCCCAACTCCCAATTTTGAAATTCTCTCCAGCACCCCCTAAATCTGACTACGTAGGAGTCTCTTACTCCAGAGTTCTCCAGGTGATTCCACTGTGACAGATACGGAGTTGGAATATCACTGTATTGCACTGTGCTGCTGGCTCTCTTTTGAATTGGAGTGTGAGACTTGAGGCCCATATCGTTTTGAGTTTCAACAGTTATTGCTCATCCTCTCTCTTATTTTTTTTCTAGCTGCCGTTTGTCAAATTATTGGAACCATTTTCTTACAGAAAGAAGGTTTACCTAGTCTGAGACTAAAATCTCTACATTTTCCAAAGTATATCTCATTCTGCTGAGAAGTTATAAAACATGCAGGCGTCTAGGTCTAGCTGGGCCATCTAATTTAGTCCAGACAGCTGTGCAACAAAAATAGAATTGAATCTAGGATTGAGATAGAAATTAGGAATAGGGTAGAAAAGATCCTGGGGAGGGGGAGGTGAAATCTAGAGGTAAATCCTTGGAAGAAAGGATTTTTTTTTTTCAGAATTTTCAATTGTGAAGGTACCTTTTGTCTTTTGGGAAGTAAGATGGTGAAATTATTCTAAACATGAGACCCTTTCAGGAACAGCGTATGCATATAGGACACAGAAGGTCAGGAAGAAACATCCAGAGCAGGTGATGAATAGCTGACCTGACCGAAATAAAAGAGAACCAAGTCAGTGATGTAATCTTTTAATTTCTGTGGAGCAAGAACCATATATACTTACTTTGTGCTTTCCTTTCTTTGTTCTCAAATCACTGTTGTGTTTAGTAATCGCTGGGGGAATGGTTAAAAACTTTGATTTTTGATGCAGATGACAAAATTATATTATCTTTGCATATGTCTACATTTCTCTTTCCTTCCACATTTGAAAAATTTTAAAGGAACAGCTACTGAATACCTGTGTGCAGTCCGTGTCCGGTCTAGATCAGTAGGCAGGTGGAGGTCTAGGCTTTGACTCTCCTGTGTGCTTTTTCTCCCATTGTGTTTCATGATAAATGCCCAAGTAATTATATTCTTTGACTAAAATCCAATGAAGATTGTAAGGAGGGGAAATCTAAAATAAACCTGCTTAAATAGGAGGTATAGGTTCTTTATTTTAAAGTAGCTTTTATTGGGGGCGCCTGGTTGGCTCACTCAGTAGAGCATGCGACTCTTGATCTTGGGGTCGTGAGTTTAAACCGCTCATTGGGTGTAAAGGTTACTTTTTAAATAAATAAATAAACAAATGAAGGAAGGAAAGTAAGTAAGTAAGGAAAGTAAGTAAGTAAGTAACCTTTGGTGGAATTCAAGACAGGCAAGATCTCTGCCTTCATGGAATTTATAGTATAGTGGGGAAGACAGGAAATAAGTTAAACGCCAATAATCAAGATAATTACAGATTAAGAAAAATTGTAAAAAGTTAATAAGTTGGTAGATCTAAAAGAGCGTGGTATGGGGAATGGCTGTCTTGGCTAGTGAGAGTCAGGACGCATCCCTTTGAAGAGATGATATTTGAGCTGAGGCTTGAAACTTAAGCTTGTGCTAGCCATGTGAGAAACTGGGGACTGTGCTAGCCTGTGAACAAATGCAAAGACCTGGAAGGCCCAGAAGGGCATGGGTGTTAGAGAGAGGCAAGAGGAGAATGGAATGAGATGGAAGTTGAGAGATCCTTTGGGGCTTCCTATATTAGGCTGTACCAGGAGTTTGGGGTTTTATTTTATTCAAAATGACAAGCTATTGTAGGGCTTTCATTAGGGCAGTGATTTTTTTTTTTTTTTTAAAGGTCACTGCCGCTCTGTGGAGCAAGGAAGGAAGCCGAGAGGTGAGGGCTAGTGCAGTGGCCAGCTCAAGATTGATGGTATTTTAGGCAAATACAGTGGCGAGGGGGATGGAGCAAAGTGGATGGGGGGTTCCAGATAGGTTATGGAGGTGGAATCAGAAGTATTTACTTAATGAGTTGGCTGTGGAGACAGGGAGGAATCAAGGAAGCCTTCAGGGTTCTCGCCTAAGCCTTGGTGACTGACAGTGCCATTTGCTGGTGGAGAAGACTGGAAGAACAGGTAGGGAGGGGTGGGTAATAAGAGCTCTGTGTGGAACCTGTTGTGTTTTTTAAATACTTGCAAGACATCCAAATGGAATGTCAAGTAGGCAGTGGATAATTAAGATTGGACTGATAGGAGTGGCCTTAAATGGTGGGAGTCACTAGCAATACAGATGGTATGTCATGGAACTGGTTGAGATCATTTATGATCCTAGAAGCCTTAACCTCAAACCATAAAACACTTCCAGTGGCTCAAGGTTGGACAAAAGAGACTGAGAAGGTTTACCCATGAAAGTGAAAGAGTGGATTATTCTTTTCAAGAACGAGGGAATGGTCTCTGCCAAATGCTGCTGAGAACATTGAGGATAGAGAAGTGACCACTAGGATTTGGCAACATGGAGGTGGCTGTTTGACAAGTAGTTTCTGTGGCATATGGGGTTGGAAGCCCAATTGGAATGCACGGGGAATGGGATGAGGTGAACGGAGCCCACTTGTTGGGGAAGTTTTGCTGTAAGGTGAGAAGAGTGACAGCACAGCAGTGGCTGGAGAGGGAGGTAGGATCAAAGACATGCTTCTTTTTAAATGATGGGGAATAGAAGAGCGTTTTTAAGTAGGCTAATGGGAATATCTAATAGGGAGCGGGAGACTAACACCAAAGAGAGGTATTACTACCAAAGGTGCAGACTTCTGGAGAAGGTGAGAAGCTATTCAAAACACAAGAGGGTTTGCCTTTGGTGGGAGCCAGACAACTTGCCAAGTAGCAGGAGAGAAGGCAGAGAATATGGGCACAGTGCAAGGACGTGTATGAATTGGGGGTAGAAATCAGGGCTTCACGTTTTATGTTCTCAGTGAAGTCTCAGGCAAGGCCAGCAGTTAAGGAAGGAGGGGTGGGGATGGTTTGAGGTGAGAAGGACTCCTCGCCCTGGACAGCAGGACTGTGAAGTAAGTCACTGGGAAACGAGGTATGATTGCTGCTCACAGGACTGTCTGGCTGTGAATTCAGACATTCGGGTCAGAATTTGAAACCAGTTGATCCAGTTAGTTGAGTGGTTTTCTGCCAGTGACATCCACCTGTTACAAGGGAAGCCAAGAGCAGGCAGGGGATTGGTTTGACCAGGACTGGAGTCTCCCCCGCCAACCCCGGTGTGACAGAAGAGAGAAGATAGGGACCTGAAGGTGGTTGCAGGGGGCAATTAAAATAAGGAACCTTGGAGTGTTCACTGGGTAGGAAAGCAAGAGAAGGGAATGGAGATGGGGGCCATGAGGTTAATCATGAAGATCATTCTTGGTTAATAAAAAATGAGTTAATGGGTACAGAATCTCAAGGTGAGCTGATGAAAAATCCTGGAGTCGGGTAGTGGCAGCCCCTGCTCAGCAGTGTGAATGGACAGAAGGCCACCGAGCTGTACGCTTAAAGATGGTACATCGGGTATTTTACCCACAATAAAAATGAGTTAATATCGAAACATTATGTGGCAGGTACAGATGTTATTGGCATGCTGCCTTGGACAATTTGCAGAGTACTGTATTTTCTGGGGAAGAAAGTAGCTTTAAAAATCAAATATCAAATTCCTGGGGCTAGGGAGAACATCTCCACTTATCACGGTCCCAATCTTGTGTGTGCAGAACCTAGAGATTCTGGAATGGGACCAAGAAACCTTATACTTTTTCTTTCCCTGTTCACTGACTTGTTCTGACCCTTTAGCATAGCATTTAAAACAAGCCAGGCACTCAATAAAGATTTGCTGACTAGTTTGACAACCCAGGTAGAGTAAAATGATAGGAACCAAAGGGAAAGGTTTTTCAGATAGGTTGAGATCTACAGTGCCTTATATATTCTGATCTCTGTGGGTGATGAGAAAGATTACAGGCAAGGAGGGAGAAAATAAGTACTGGGGAAATCATTTTTTAAAAGTTTTCATTTGTTTTGAGAGAGAGCACATGCACATATGCACAAGGGCAAGGGAGGGGGAAAGAATCTCAAGCAGATGAACGCAGAGCCTGAGCCTGACTTGGGGCTAGATCTCACGACCCTGAGATCATGATCTGAGCCAAAATGGACTGAGCTACCCAGGCGCCCCATGGAAAATAATCTTGTAAAGATTCAAACAATACCAAGTGGAAGTGTGTAGCACTCCCCTCAACCTCCCTGTCTTCATTCTTGCCTGAGTGAGGTCCTCTGTTCCCCAACTTGCCTATGGAGTAACAGTAATATGAAATTAGAGAAAAGGAGAACAGGGTAGATGATAGGATTCAAAATAGATGTCTGTGGTCTTTACTGAGAAGATAGCAAGCTCATTTGTCAGGGGCAGAGGCAAAAGGCTTTGAGTTTAAGGAGAGGGGAGTAAATTTGTGGAGTGTATCAGATGTGGGGGAAAATGGACAAAAGAAAGGGTACTTGGCTGTCATGAAGCAACATGAATTAAGTAACGCACCAGATCCATCTGCAGGGCATGGTTCTGTGGTCCATAATGTTGTAGAGTAGAAGTGGAAAATACAGTAAGTGAGGGGGCTGGCAGAAAAGGAGGGGTTGTTAAATGAGTGTGGGGAAGTGGAGTGCTGACAGTAAAGGAATGGGATGTGGACTTTAAAGGAAAGCCCTACAATGGAAACTGTATATGGTACCTCGCTTCGTGGGGGTAGGAACCCAGGCTGTGGCTCTGCTGGGGATGGCTTGCCCATTTCTAGTGCAGTTCAGGAGAGCTCAGAGGGTGGTACCCATGTTTGTATAGGAAAGTGGAAGAAAGAGGTTTTGGGGAGAAGCAGCTGGGGGCTTTGATCTCCTTTTTTCTTACCTCCTTTGTGCTTGTGCTCAGGAAAAGATCCTGAGACCTCACTGTACCAGATCTTAAACCCAAGTTCCCCTTCCTCTTAATCCTCATCGACTTTATCTGGTTGTGACTAAATGATAAATTTCTTCTTAATAAAGTTGTAAAGTGGAACATTTTCTGGTTTTGTGGGTTCTTTGGCTGTCTTGCAAACACATTAAACACTTACATTACCTGAAATAAAAACCCTGTATGTGAGAATGTGAGGGAATGAAGTGTGAAAAGTATTGTCTTTTTAGGAAAGGCTTATCTCAGTTGAACCAAAATCCAGGATGCTTCCTTGTATCATCAGAAATTATGTTTTATGTATGTCCTGACCTGTAATTGAAACATTTTTACAAGGAAGAAAATGGAGGGAAAGAGAAAAAATATTTGTTAAACCTTAACATTATTTCAGGCCCCAATGGGTGTTTAATATTATTAAATTCTCATAAATAACCCTGGAAGTAGATTTTGTCTCTGTTTTATAGATAGTGAAACAGGTTTACCGAGGATAAATAATTTACCCAAGGTTGCTTTACTAAAGGTCAGAGCCGGGATCTTAATATATACTGTAGATCCATTCATCATACATTTTGCCATTGGTATTAAGCCTGTGTATAAACTTAATCTACAAATGACTGCCTACTGAACATTTTAATATCTTATAATTGGATGACCATTATTTCAATAGGAAGAATAGGGAAAAGTAGTGTTTTTATGGATAAGTAAAAATTGTGATTAAAAAAACCCAAGAGTCTCTTCTGGTGATAGTTAAATTCTAGGTCAAAGCAGTTATTCTCCTTCTGCAGATAATTCAGTTTTTATTTGCATAGTATGGTGAGTCAAACATGGGGACCATTTTAGCTCTATATTTGGTAGCAATCAGAGATTATGAATCATATCTTTCACTTAAAAAAAATCCTAATCAGAAAAGAACACTTAGGACCTAAATTAAAGATGATACGGTACAGCTCAAGTTGTTCCTTTGCTTAGAATGTCAATGCAAGCACAGTAATTAGAAGTACAGATTTGGGGGAGAAAGTATTTAAAAGGCTCAAAGTGTGATTGACTTGAAGGAATTGTTCTTGTAAAGAGGCCGTACTGTAGATAGAATGTAAGGGGTATTTAAGTGTGACCAGTAAGATAACATGTCAAAAGTAATTACTTTTTTTTCTTTTTGACTGTACAAGAAAGCTTAGCCCTGAGGGGCCACAGTAGTAAAAGATCATGAAACATTCTCACTGTAGATTTGAGTTCACCAGGGCTGACCTGCAGCTCTTGAGCCTCATGCAGCTCACCCAACAGTTTGAGGTAGTTCTTCACGCCAGGCTGCAAGCACTAACTAGAATTTTCCGCCTCGCCCAATGAGAACCAACGTGTTAGCACTACGTATTAGTGGGAAGCCTCGGTTAGAGAGATGAAGAATTTCAAAATCTTGTGGTAAGTGTCATGTCAGAGAGAATTTCAAAATTTGTTATGCGGACTGTAAATATTTTGACCATAACTAAGGAGTAAGAAGACTGCTATTGTATGTATCAGAATCCACCATCCTTAAAAGTTGCTTGCAGCATATTTCAGCCTTGACTCCTGTTGTAATTTTTTAAAAGATAAATCAGCTTATCTGGTTTCATGGTTAAATTTTTATTTTAGAAAAGTTTAGTGCTCCTAGGAAATTTTTTACAGTGTTAGGGCCACTCCCATCAGTATATTTTTAGCAATAAGTATTAAAGCCCTAAGCATTTCCCCTGAATTTAAAAAAAAGTCATAGTTGTTGAATAAGTTTAGTTTCAGCGCAGTATAACTGATAGTTTTATGAATATAAAATAAATTAGGGTAGTTTATAATTTATTTTTTCAAAAATCATTTCTCAGGGTGCCTGGCTGGCTCAGTCAGTAGAGTATGTGACTTTTGATCTCGGGGTCGTGAGTTCAAGCCCCACACTGGGCGTAGAATTACTTAAAAATAAAACATTTTTTATTATTATTTTTTTAAGATTTTATTTATTTGACAGAGAGACAGCAAGAGAGGGAACACAAGCAGGGGGGGAGCGGGAGAGGGAGAAGCAGGCTTCCCGTGGAGCAGGGAGCCCGATGCAGGGCCCGATCCCAGGACCCTGAGATCATGACCTGAGCTGAAGGCAGATGCTTAACGACTGAGCCACCCAGGTGCCCCCAAAATAAAATATTTTTTTAAAAAAATTTCTCAATAAACAGTAGAACTGGAGAAACCTGTATGCCATTTTGAGAGATTAAATTTAAAATCTTTGTGTTTGGCAAACACGTTTGTTACATACGAAGTTAGAATTCACATCAAAGAAAGTTTTCTAGAGTAAATTTTAGTTTTTTAACTGGAAATAACCTAAGAAGTAGAATACTAGATACATATTTTTTTAATGTGGAGAAATGTCTTAAAATTTAGAAGTAACTCTTTCTATATAGAGACTATTACCCACACACACACAAAAAATCAGATTTTTTTTTCTCCTGATTACTGAGAGTAAAAGTTATTATTATTATTTTTTTTAAGATTTTGTGTATTTGACAGAAAGAGACATAGCGAGAGAGGGAATACAAGCAGGGGGAGTGGGGGAGGAAGAAGCAGGCTTCCCGCGGAGCAGGGAGCCCAATGCGGGGCATCAATCCCAGGACCCCGGGATCATGACCTGAGCCAAAGGCAGACGCTTAACGACTGAACCACCCAGGCGCCCCATGAAAGTTATTTTTGTGTGGTTTTGATTTGGAAGTATGTCTTCTAGGATTTAAAATAAAAATGAATGCTGCTATATTTAGATTTAACTCTGGCATTTCCTAGAAGTGCAAAGAAATATATTTAGAAATAGGTCACTTTAGGGGTGTCTGGGTGGCTCAGTCATTAGGTGTCTGCATTCAGCTCAGGTCATGATCCCGGGGTCCTGGGATCGAGCCCCGCTTCGGGCTCCCTGCTCCGTGGGAAGCCTGCTTCTCCCTCTCCCACTCCCCCTGCTTGTGTTCCCTCTCTTGCTGTGTCTCTCTCTGTCAAATAGATAAATAAAATCTTAAAAAAAAAAAAAAAAAAGGAATAGGTCACTTTATTCTTCCTATGTGTATTCTGATTCTCCAGATCTGTAAGAATCTCAGGATTGGAGAGATAAATGGGAGCCCAACCCCTTTTTTCTAGGTGTGATCACACTTAAAAGATGAATATTTACAACTCGATATGTTTGGAGCTGCTTCTATCCATAGACCTCAAGATGGTTTTATTTTCAAATTTTAAAACTCTTTTACTTACTCATCTGACTTTATATGGCACATGATATCCTTGTTATTTTCTGTTATAGCATATATCGTGTAGATAAAACAACCTGAAAGAAATTGTTAAGAATAGTACAAAGAGAGGGGCGCCTGGGTGGCTCAGTGGTTAAGCGACTGCCTTCAGCTCAGGTCATGATCCCAGAGTTCTGGGATCAAGCCCCGCATTGGGCTCCCTGCTTGGCAGGAAGCCTGCTTCTCCCTCTCCCACTCCCCCTGCTTGTGTTCCCTCTCTCGCTGTGTCTCTCTCTGTAAAATAAATAAATAAAATCTTAAAAAAAAAATAATACAAAGAGAAATGAAATTTGGGTAATCATGCTGTTTGGAAAAAAAGGGGGTGGGGAGGACCTTCACATACTTAGATATGTAAAGTTGACATTATGCCATGTGAAACACCTAGTGCACCCATAGAAAATTTGCTTATCTTTTTTTTTTTTTAAGATTTTATTTATTTATTTGACAGAGAGAGACACAGCAAGAGAGGGAACACAAGCAGGGAGAGTGGGAGAGGGAGAAGCAGGCCTCCTGCGGAGCAGGGAGCCCGATGTGGGGCTCGATCCCAGGACCCTGAGATCATGACCTGAGCTGAAGGCAGACGCTTAACGACTGAGCCACCCAGGCGCCCCCCAAAAATTTGCTTATCTTTTTGATGGTATCTTCCAAGTACTAATGTATTAATGTATATGCCTTTTTTTCATTTGCACAGCCATGTTCAAGTTTTACAGTTAAATTAGACATATAATCAATTAAGAAATTACCATACATGGTGCAGGAGTCTGTTGACAGAGCTTCCCCGCCCACCCTCACAAAGGGAATTGTGCAGGTGCTGCAGTCAAGATGAGGAAGAGATCTGCAGCTAATGTTACAAAGTTGTCTCAACTGGTTTTCAGAAACACACATGTTGTGTATGCAACACAAAATGCACAATATAGAGAGTAGGCTCAAGTGTTCATGGAAGTGAATCCTTCAGTTCTCTAAATACCTCTAAATAATATAAATTTAGATAAATTATTTTATAGAATACATTTTCTTCATTACAGTTAAATACTCCCCAGCTAGAACTTTCTATCATAAGATCAAAAAAAGACATAAAACCTATTTGACATTAACCTTTTATTTTTGTCACGTTACATAATTTCCCAACTCATAATTCTCATTTAAAATATATTCTGTGTTTCAGATTGCCTAACTGAAAACATTACCTTGAGCTTGACTCTCAAGAATGTCTTCAGTGTCTTCAGGTTATAAGATGCTGTGAAAGTCACAAAGCAAATATTTTCCTTTCAGAGCATGACATGGATTTGTTATAGTGTGTGTGTGCGTGCGTATAAAATACTTATATCCTTTTTCTTATACTGCTTTCCAGAATGTTATTTTTCTAAAGGAAATGTCAAAAAGGAATCTTTTGAAAAAATATTCCTGTATCTACTCTGAAAGAAAAAGGCACTGCACTGATAATTCATCATCAAATATTTGCTAAATGCTAATTTTGTACAGGGCACTTAGAGGTTATAGGAACACATAGTCTAGCTAGGTGAATAGTAGGTGCACACAAAAGAAGACACAGCAGTGTATGGTAAGTGCCAAGCGAGTGGTACAAGTGAGAGCAAAGGAGAGCCTTTGAAGTGTGTGAGAGCATCCACGCATTCATTCATTCAGCAATTATTGAGATCCTAATTTGGGCCAGGTGCCATTCTGGGCTCCCAGATCCCTCAGTGAACAAAAGACCAAGGCCCTGCTCTCATGGGAAGACAGACAATAAACCCAGGTAAACACTGTAGTAAGTTATAAGAGAGAAAATAAGGCAAGATAAGGAAAATGTAGAGTGCTGGGGAATGGGAAGGTGGTCATGATAGGTCATGGATCATCTAAGCAGACTTGAAGTAAGGGGCAAGCCTGCAGATAGCCAAAGGAACAGCATTCCAGACAGAGAGCAGCCAGTGCAAAGGGCCTGAGACATGAGCATCCCTGGTGAATTCAGGGCATGGGAAGTCAGCAAGGGATAGAATCAGAGGGAGGGCAGAGGGGTTGGGGGGCAGAGAGAGCATTGCAGGTATTCACGGTTGAACGTAGAAAAGGACTTTGTTTTTTACAGTGAAGAAAGGGGATTCATTGGAGGATTTTGGCTTATGTTTTATTTTATTGTTTTTTTAAAGATTTATTTATTTTAGAGAGAGAGTGCACACGAGCATGGGTTGGGGCAAAGGGAGAGGGAGATAGAGAAACCTTAGTGGACTCTGCACTGAGCTCGGAGCCTGATGCGGAGCCTGATCCCACGATCCTGAGCCAAAACCAAGAGTCGGACACTTAATGGTCTGTACCACCCAAGGGCCCCTTGGCTTATGTTTTAAAGGGATTACTCAGGAGGGTGGGATGAGAATAGATTGCAGGGGGTAAAAGAATGGAAGCAGAGAGACCAGGTGGGATATGGTGATGGCTTGGATTAGGAAGATGGCAGTGGCGGTGGTACGTGGTGGGATTCTGGATCTATTTTGGAAGTGGAGCCAAGAGGCGTTCTTGCTGGCTGTGGAGCATAAGAGAGTGAGCGGTCAAGGGTTACATACAGGAGATGGAATTTGAACTGGAGCCTGGAGGAATTTGTTGACCATGAAAAGATGGCATAAGCAGAGGAATTTAGGTGGGCAAGAACCAAATTAGGTGAGAAGTGTAAGAAAGGGGCAGGACAGTGAGGAAAGCTCTTTGATGGAATGAGAAGTTTGTAAAAGGAGAAAAGAAAGAGGGGGGGGAAAGGCAGGCTGGGAAGGGACTTTGGGATCAGTTTGTGAAATGCACTAAATGCGAAGTCAAAGTATATGAAGTTTTTTTTCTCTTACATGTTAAAAAATCATAAAAGTTTTCAAACAGGGCAGTGATGCGACTTAGAAAGAAGCACTGTAGTTAATAATAGCTTTGGTACCAGACAGATCGGGGTTCCACCCCTTGCTCTTTTCATTTCTGTGCTGTCTTTGAGTAAATTACATAACCTCCCTGAGGGAATGTGCCCAGTTTCTCCCTCTGGATTGAGAATTTACCATTCTGAGGAAGTTTGTAAGGGTCAAGTGAGATCATGCATATAAAGATTTACATAGTGCCTGACGCACGTGGGTCTCAGCTATCACTGCTGTTGAAAATTATTATTGCTATAAAAAGTAACATTAAAGCAGTATTTCATTGCACGTGTCTACTAACAGTGAATGAATGTTTCCTTTAGGAAATGAAATGGACTTTTTATCTAAAGTGAATTATTCCTGTCAGCCAGTATTTCCTTCTAAGACTGGGCATTGCTCCTTGAAATTCCTATTAGTTGTCCAGTAGTGTACTTTTATCAGAACAGCAGGGGATGTAATGCAGAGTTTACCTGAAACACTTAGAGATCAAATCTAACAGATTCCCATCTTGGTATTCCCAGTTTAGTGCAGAAAAGCCTCTGAGAAATTTAGCAGCAGAAACCTGATGTCACTTTAATACCCAGTTGTCAGGGCGCCTGGGTGGCTCAGTCGTTAAGCGTCTGCCTTCGGCTTGGGTCATGATCCCAGGGTCCTGGGATCGAGCCCCACATCGGACTCCCTGCTCCACGGGGAGCCTGCTTCTCCCTCTCCCACTCCCCTTGCTTGTGTTCCCTCTCTCGCTGTGTCTCTGTCAAATAAATAAATAAAATCTTAAAAAAAATAAAATAAAACCCAGTTGCCAAAAGTTAAGGTCCTGCTGAATGCTATTCTGCAGAACACAGATTTAGAAAATGCTGAGAAAGTGAAAAAAAGCATATGGGCTTTGATTTCATTTACATATCAAAATATACCTTACATGTAAAAATGTAGTAAAGAAAAAGACTAAAAAAGCATGTTCCATGGTATCAGCTCAGGATGCCATAACAAAATAGCATAGACTTACGGGTGGCTTAAATAACCGAAATTTATTTTCTCCCAGTTCTAGAGGCTGGGTAGTCCAAGATCCAGGTCCTGGCCAATTTGGTTGCTGGGCAGGGCCTGCTTCCTCGTTTGCAGACAGCTGTTTTCTCTCTGTGTCCTCATGTGAGTGCTGGTGTCTCTTCCTCTTATAAAAGCACCAGCCTTGGGGCGCCTGGGTGGCTCCGTCAGTTAAGCGTCTGATTCTTGATTTCGGCTCAGGTGATGATCTTAGGGTCCTGGGATCGAGCCCCGTGTTGGGCTCCGCACTTGGCAGGGAGTCTGCTTAAGATTCTTTCTCCCTCAGCCCCTCCCCCGCGACCTCCTCTCCCTCCCTCTCTCTTTTTTTTTTTTTTTAAGATTTTATTTATTTGACACAGAGAGAGGGAGCATAAGCAGGGGGAGCGGCAGGCAGAGGCAGACAGAGAAGCAGGCTCCCCGCTGAGCAGGGAGCCCCGATGTGGGGCTCGATCCCAGGACCCCGGGATCATGACCTGTGCCGAAGGCAGACGTTCAACCAACTGAGCCACCCAGGCATCCCTCTCCCTCCCTCTCTTAAAAAAAAAAAAAAGTACCAGCCTTATCCTACTGGGGCCCTGCCATTATGACCTCATTTAACCGCAATTACCTCCTAAAGACCCTGTCTACAAATCCAGTCATACTGGGGGTTAGGGTTTCAAACATGAGCTTTGGGAGGGGCACAGTTCAGTCCATAGCAGTCACCTCTAGGCAGTGGAATCATAGTGATCTTCATTTTCCTCTTTTTACACTTCCGTACTTTCCAAACTTTCTGTGGTCATAGGGATTGAGTGAAACTAGATTCTATTTCTAGATTCCATTTATATGAGGTACCCAGAGGAGTCAGATTCATAGAGACAGAAAGTACAGTGATCGTTGCCAGGGGCCAGGGGAAGATCAGAATGGAGAATTAGTGTTGAATGTGTACAGAGTTTCAGATTTTCCAGATGAAGACTTCTGGAGATGGATGGTGGAGACAGTTGCACAACAATGTGAATGTACTTAATACCACTGAACTGTACACTTAAAAATAGTTAAGGTGCGGGCGCCTGGGTGACTTAGTCAGTTAAGCGTCTGCCTTCGGTTCAGGTCATGATCCCAGAGTCCTGGGATGGAGTTCCACGTCAGGCTCCCTGGTCATCAGGGAGTATGCCTCTCCCTCTCCCTCTGCCCCTCCCCCTCTCCTCCCTCATGCTTGCTCCGTCTCTCTCTCTCTCAAATAAATTAAAATCTTTTTTTTTTTAAGATTTTATTTATTTATTTGAGAGAGTGAGCACGAGAGTGGGGAGCGGGAGAGGGAGAAGCAGACTCCCTGCCAAGCAGGGAGCCCGATGCGGGACTCAATCCCGGGACTCCAGGATCATGACCTGAGCTGAAGGCAGTCACCCAACCAACTGAGCCACCCAGGTGCCCTAAATTAAAATCTTTTGAAAAAATAGTTAAGATGGTAGATTTTATGTTATGTGTACTTTTTACACACACACACACACACACACACATATATTCCCAAGACCCTCCATCAGAAAAAAAACCAAAAAACTTCTAAAAAAATAGACAGCTTTTAGAGTTAAAGAGATGGTTAAGTACTAGTTCTGTGTTGACCTAGTGGTTCTCAAACTTGAGTACACATCAGAATTACGCAGACAGCTTGTTTGTCACTCCCTGAGTTCCCGATCCAGTAGGTCTGGGATGGGCTGAGAATTTGCATTTTTAACAAGCCCCCAGGTGGTTGAGAACCACTGGCTAAGAGCAAGTCTTCGTTCCTGGTTTATAAAAATGGAGCTATGAGTCAGATGTGAGGCTTCTGTGAGGATACTGATCCAGAAGCTCTCAGCATCAGCTTTAGTTTCTTTTTAACAAATCATTTGCTTGCTTTTATTTTCAAATAATTTATTTTTGGATTTTTCCCCAATGGAATAATTATGGTCATTTTACACAAACAGAAAGAGATAACTTATTTTTATTTTACTTTATTTTTTTAGTAAGCTCTAAGTGGGGCTTGAACTCACAACCCCAGAGATCAAGAGTCACATGCTCTACCCATTGAGCGAGAAATAACTTATTTTTAGAAACATATATTAAAGTATTTAAATATGTGACAGGCATGTAACATTAACTTTGTTTCTTAGATTAGGATTATTTCAGTCCAGTGACTAGACTAGGGTTGTCTATTTAATGATCAACTTTTTTCTTATTTCAGACTAAATCTGCACATGTACGTATGGCGGGCAGGGTTATATTCTGGTGAAAATAAGGGTTATGGCAACTCCCCTCCCTCCATTCCCTTCTGTAAAAAAAAACTACAAAACCTCTGGGACACCTTATGTAAATAACTAGGGTAAATATTATTCATACCACTTTAGCTGTTCTTAATTCTCAAAGATTTCCACCTTGTGGCTATCCATAAGAGCTAACAAGGGGAAAGTGACACCCTAACCCAGTGTTGTACTGACACTAAATTCTGTAAACATCTCTAGGCCTGGACTATCCAATATCATGGCCACTAGCACTTGAAATGTGACTAGCACCAGTTGGGATATGCTCGAAGTGTAAAGCTCACACCAGATTTTAAAGACTTTGTATGAAAAAAAGGATGTAAACTATCTCATTAGGTTTATACTAATTACATGTTGAAATGATTAAATAAATATTAAAATATTAAATTAATATATTTATATTAATATTTTCCATTTAGTTCAAAATATTGTTTGGATATTCTGGACTAAATAAAATATATTAAGATTAATTACACTTAAAAAGTTTTGGCTACGGGGTGCCTGGGTGGCTCAGTCGTTAAGCGTCTGCCTTCTGCTCAGGTCATGATCCCGGGGTCCTGGGATCGAGCCCCGCATCGGGCTCCCCGTTCGGTGGGAAGCCTGCTTCTCCCTCTCCCACTCCCCCTGCTTGTGTTCCCTCTCTCGCTGTGTCTCTCTCTGTAAAATAAATAAAATCTTAAAAAAAAAAAAAAAAGTTTTGGCTACTAGGAAATTTTAAATCAGATATGTGGCTCTCACTGACACATTTCTGTTGGATAGCTGAGCTACTCTAGACCTAGGAGTTTAGAAGTGTTGGGGGTGGAGTTGGGGGAGAAAGGAGGGCTCTGTGGCAAAGTCAACATATGAAACTGAGTTTTAAAGAGCAAGAGGTCTGATATGCATTATGAATTACCAAGAAATATATATAATACTTAGCATTTCCCAAAGTAGTTTCATTATGGAACCCTGCCATCCTTTTTTGTTTAAAGAACTCCTTTACCTGCAGTCCTACATGGAAAAGACTGTAAAATGCTACTCTGAGCCCGTGTTCCCGAAGCTCCTTTCTACAGGCCAGTGCCAATATATTTCTCCCTACTCATGCATACCTTTTTATAGTGATCAGTTTAAAATAATATGCTTCACTTTTCTCAGCAAAAATACCATATAACTAGTTGATTTAAAATTGTAGAATTTTAATTGATGGGATAGTGAGGTTTTTTGCTGTGGGAGAAAATGTTTTAAGATTCTCAATTGCTATCTTTTGGCATGGGAAACATTTCTAGAAATCAAACCTTCCAAAAATCATGATTCCACCCACAGAGATGAGAAGCAGCACAAGCTTGGGAATTAGAGATTTGAGTTCAGACCTCTATCTTGCTACTTACAGACTCTGCCATGTTGGACAAGCATCTTACATTCTCTGTAAAAATTGGGGTAATAGTGCATACCTGCCAGGATTGTGTTGGAAGGGTTAGAACTGTGTGATGTGCCTGGCAGAGGGAAGGCACTGAGTAAATGTTAGCTATTACAATTTTTTTAAAAGATTTTGTTTATTTGAGGGAGTGAGCAAGCTAGAGAGAGCACGAGTGGGGGAGGAGCAGAGGGAGAAGCAGACTCCCTGCTGAGCAAGGAGCCTGACATGAGGCTCAATCCCGGGACCCTGGGATCATGACCTGAGCCAAAGGCAGACATTGAACTGACTGAGCCACCCAGGCTGCCCCTGCTATTACAATTTTTATTACCTCATGTGCCTTGGGATATTAATTAATAGTAAAAGGGGCTTAATATTACTGTAAATATCCATACTAGTATATGTTTATTTTCATGCATACTGTTAATGCTTTCTGTAGTTTGGAAAGTTATTTCAGATGTAGGTCTTGCCTTTCTAATAAGATTATCAGCTACTTGAGAGCTGGGACATATTATTATATTTGTTTAACCCTCTAGGACAAGGCTTACCTAATAAATAAATAATCATTGAATCCAGGCCTCATTATCATTAGTATGATAAATTATAATGGTACTGCTTAATATACCATGCTATATTATTGTGCTTTCTTAAAAAAAAATTATATGGATGTTAAGAGAATCATTAACAGAAGTTGCAAGCTATTATTAGAAGTTTAAGAAAAAGGGCACCTGGGTGGCTCAGTTGGTTAAGCCACTGCCTTCGGCTCAGGGTCATGATCCTGGAGTCCCGGGATCGAGTCCCGCATCGGGCTCCCTGCTTGGCAGGGAGTCTGCTTCTCCCTCTGACCCTCCCCCCTCTCATGCTCTCTCTCTCTGTCTCATTCTCTCTCTCAAATAAATAAATCTTTAAAAAAAAAAGTTTAAGAAAAAGTTGAATAATGACAAACCTTCCTAGAGAAATAATTTTACTCAGTGAGGCAAAATCTAAGAACTTAAATATTTAGAGAGGGAAATAGGGTGTTCTTTAGGCAAGACTGTGAAGACATAATGAAGCAAGAAAAAATTATTCTAATTTGTCCAAAAGAATGTCCTTTATAATGGCAAGAATGGAGCTGTGGTTCTGTCCTATCTTTTTTTACTAAAGTATAACTGACAGTGTTACATTAGTTTCAGGTGCACAACACAGTGATTCAACAACTCTATTCATTATGCTGTGTTCATCACAAGCGTAGCTACCATTCATCACCAGCCAACACTATTACAATCCCACTGACTGTATTCCTGATGCTGTACCTTTTACTCCCGAGACTTATTCCTGTATCTCCCACTTCCCTTCACCCATCTTGCCCGTCCCCCCCACTCACGCCCCTCTGGCACCCACCAGTTTGTTCTCCGTATTTATGGGTCTGTTGCTGGTTTTTTGTTTATTCGTTTGCTTTTTTAGATTCCACATATAAGTGAAATCATATGGTATTTTTCTTTGTCTGACGTTACTTAGCATACTACCTTCTAGGTTCATCCATGTTGTTGTCACAAATGGCAAGATCTCAGTAATATTGTCAAATGTGCACACGTGTGCACGTGTGTGTGTCTGTTTATATATCACATCATCATTCATCTATCAGTGAGCATTTAGATTGCTTCCATGTCTTGGTTATTGCAGATAATGCTGCAGTAAACATAGGTATGTTCTCATTTTCTTTGGGTAGTGGGTTGTATGGTATTTCTATTTTTACTTTTTTGAGGAACCTCTGTACTATTTTCTGTAGTGGTTGTACCAGTTCACATTCCCACAAACAGTTCGTGAGAGTTCCCTTTTCCCCACCTGCCAACACTTGTTATTTCTTGTCTGTTTTTATACTAGCCATTCTGGCTGGTTCGAAGTGATACCTCATTGTGATTATGATTTGCATTTGCCTGATGATCAGTGATGTTGAGGATCTTTTCATGTGTCTGTTGGCAAGCTGTATGTTTTCTTTGGAAAAATGTCTGTTTGGATGGGCCTGTCCTATTTTAAATGACCCAGAAGTGATATAAGATATGGTCAACCTAAATGAAAAGTTTTTATCTCTTTCCTGAGGAAAAGGGTTGTGTTGTAGGCACAGATATCTCGAAGATGGAACTGGGTTCTAAATCATTAGACAGTTTCTCCTAACATTCAGTTCTTGCACATGTGACTGCCACCTTGAGAATGATGTGGTTTTGTTTTGTTTTGTTTTGTTTAATATTTTATTTCATATTTGACAGAGAGAGAGCACACAAGCAGGGGGAGAGGCAGAGAGAGAAACAGGCTCCCGCTGAGCCTGTTAATTATTATTATTTTATTATTTAAGGACAATTATTAAAATTATTATTATTATTATTATTAACCATAGTGAGTTGTCCTTAAGAGTAAATTTAGTCTTTTATTCTTAGACCACTAAAGGCTGTCTATAAGTTACCTGATTCCCTTATTTGAGGGTTCAGTAATCTATAGCTGTATAGCCTAGAAGTGAGTATAGAGAAAGGTGTTAATTCAGATGTCATTCAGTTCCAAGCACTCATATAAAAACTAGAAAAGTATGTGATTTATTTATATACCTGTCTTCCACTCTGGATGTTTGGGAGAATGAAGATGTGAATTTTGACTAAGCTTTCCAGAAGATTGTTACATATTTATCAGATGAAATTTGCCTTTGTGTCTCACTCTGGTCCAAGGCTGAGAATTTGATGAGCTTTTCCAGTGCAGTTTTAGGCTTTTTAAGTTATAAAATGTATTTCTGTTGTTCTCCACTGAGCATACAAAATATTAGCTTTACTTGATCTTTCTTACCCAGGAGTTTTTTGATAACTTTGGTGATACTGAAGAGTGTCCTTTCTGCACTGTTGAATCAACAGCTTACTGCTACCATCCTGTGTATCTGGCAGCACCTTCAGCATCTTTGCATTGCAAAAATTACACCAAACAGTGTTTAAAATAACCAGTCCGGGGTCGCCTGGGTGGCTCAGTCGTTAAGCGTCTGCCTTCGGCTCAGGTCATGATCCCAGGGTCTTGGGATCGAGCCCCGCATCGGGCTCCCTGCTCGGCGGGAAGCCTGCTTCTCCCTCTCCCACTCCCCCTGCCTGTGTTCCCTCTCTTGCTGTGTCTCTCTCTGTCAAATAAATAAATAAAATCTTTAAAAAAAAAAAAAAGAAAAGAAAAGAAATAACCAGTCCGTGCTTAGCAAGCATAAAAATAGCTTGTGGATTATATTCAGATGTTTAGAATCCCATTGTTTGTTATTGGATTGAGTTTATTCACTTCTCATGTTGAACAACGGCCCTGGGCCCTAGCAATGTGCAAGGGCCCTATGGACTGACCCCTAACAGATCTGTGGATAGAATCGTGGGGAGGGTACACCATGAACTTGGATATGAAAAAAATTGCACGTTATTTTCTTTAGACTCCAGTGAAATTTATCATTTCCTAAATCTGTGAATGAAGGCCACAGACCATAGTGGTATTAACAGTGCCTGGGAGGGGCGCCTGGGTGGCTCAGTCGTTAAGCATCTGCCTTCAGCTCAGGTCATGATCTCAGGGTCCTGGGATCGAGCCCCGCATCGGGCTCCCTGCTCCGCGGGAGGCCTGCTTCTCCCTCTCCCACTCCCCCTGCTTGTGTTCCCTCTCTCGCTGTGTCTCTCTTTGTCAAATAAATAAATAAAATCTTTAAAAAAAAAAAAAACAACAGTGCCTGGGAATTTGTTACTAGTAGAAATATTTTTTTATCCCCTTACGTTTGCAGATATCTGGAAAGATTATTGTCTTCTATTCTAAATGACAGTAGTTACTAGACTCACCACTAAATCTTGTATATGAACACACTGACGAAGAATCACATATACAACCCTATCATAATTTTTAAATACTTTCTATAAATGTATTTTTTATTTTTTAATAAATGTATTTTTAAAAATCCTACATGTATTATGCACCTTGAAATATTACTCTGCAAAGGGACCCATAGGCTTCACAGACAGCCAAAGGCACACAAAGGGTCAAGAACCCTCCTCCTTCCTTTGGGAGATTTCTTCCCACAGCCACATCTGGTGCCTGTCAGGAGTTGTGGGGTAAACTGCCTCAACTTCTCTCATCCCTTTGCTTACTGGGGTTAATTTTAACTGATGAGCCACGGGTCCTTCATCTCACTTCAGTGAGCATCTGTCCTAAAATTGTCAGCTTGGAGAATGCTTTTCCAGAAATAAAAGGGTTTTTTGATCATGGATCTACAACTAGTGATGGTCTTTTTTTTTTTGTAAGAATATTCATATATGCTTTATTTTTTATTGTTTTTATTTAAAAAAATTTTTCATAACAAAGTTTTCCCTTTTAGCCATTTTACGTACAGTTCTGTGGCATTAAGACATTCACAATATTGTGCAACTTTCACCACCATCCTTCTCCAGAACTTTCTCATCTTCTCCAACTGAAACTCTGTTCCTTATGGTCTTTTGATAGGAGTAGGTAAAAATATAAATTCTCTTCACATGGCATTTCTTAGGGTTTACAAAAGATTTTACAGCAGATAGAAGTTTATGTCTCTCTCTCTTTTTTTAAGATTTTATTTATTTATTTGACAGAGAGATGAGAGACAACGAGAGACGGAACATAAGCAGGGGCAGAGGGCGAGGGAGAAGCAGGCTCCCTGCTGAACAGGGAGCCCGACGTGGGGCTGGGATTCCAGGACCCTGGGATCATGACCTGAGCCGAAGGCAGATGTTTAACCGACTGAGCCACCCAGGCACCCTGAAGTTTATGTCTCTTAAATGGAATATAGAAAGATGAGATTAATTCAACTTTAAAATTTTTGTAGAAACTGAAATCTTGTTTGGAATAATATGCTACATGTATATTCATATTCTTTCTTACATCATTTTTTAAAAATATTTCTTCATTTTGGGTTTTTTAAATTATTTTTTTAAATTAGGCTCCATACCCAACATGGAGCTTAAACTCGGGATCCTGAGATCAGGAGTCACACGCTCTACTGACTGAGTCAGCCAAGTGCCCCTTAAATCATTTTTAAGCTTAAAAATGTTTCTCTCATTTTCTTCTCCTTAAATAATTGCTTTTGTGCACACATCTTCCTTGTGAGTCCACTTTTACAAGAGGGGACCCTGGACATCTCTTGCTTGGTACCATCGTTGACTTCGTAAAATGGAATTTTGTTGTTAATATTGTTAGTTGTTTTTATAGGGCTTGTTTTTCTTGGAACATACCATAAAACCAAAATATTTTGAATGTTACTCATTGAGAGAGAGCAGTGAGAGTCAAGAGTTTGCATAATAACTTTAACCAGATTACTAATAAATATTTTTTGCTTATAACTACTGCCCCTTCAAAGTATCTTTTAAAAGCAGTCGTATACATAGGGACAATAATACATACAAACTACATTGACGGATAGCAATAGTGTCCTATTATATTTGAGGAAATATAGAGAAAGATTCATTAGTTTTTATTTTAATAGCTTAATTATTACCACACTGTTTTTTAGTGAATTCTTGACGGTGGGATGGGAAAGCAAACAGCTGTCCCTTTTACTCTTTGCTGTGACTGGTACTGTATAATAATACCCGTTGTTTTCAAAAGTAGAAAAAGTCACATTGGTAGGGTTTTTGCTTTTACTTCATTTAAAATGTTCTCTGGGGGCGCCTGGGTGGCTCAGATGGTTAAGTGTCTGCCTTCGGCTCAGGTCATGATCTCAGGGTCCTGGGATCAAGTCCCGCATCGGGTTCCCTGCTCAGTGCAGAGCCTGCTTCTCCCTCTCCCTTTGCCATTCCCTCTGCTTGTGCTCTTCTATCTCTCTGTCAAATAAATAAATAAAATCTTTTTAAAAAACAAAAGAAAAATAAAATGTTCTCTGGAAGAAATCCCCTTTCCCTGAGGAAGAACACAAATGACTTAGATACATTTCCATTTCATTTAAAAAAAGATTTCAGATTTTTCTGAATAAAACTAAAGTCAGGGAAAAATATCAGCGCAGTTTCTGTTTACTATTCAGGTATTTTGTTTTTATGAAGAGGATGCAAGTATGACTTGCTTTTGGTGCTTCTAGTTTTTAATTCCTATTCCTAAAAGTTTTGCTAACGTGTTTTTGGTTGTCATCTTTATGGGTGGTTAGTTTCAACATTGGCATTGCTTCCTCTCCCTAGGTCAGAGTGTCGTTGGAGCTAAGTCCCTAAATGACCGTTTTTAGTGGAAGGAAGTAATAAATGTGGCAATCGATGATTAAAACAGAAACTCACCTTTTATTTGGAAGTAAAATACAAGAATTCTTTAACTGAAATAGTGTAACCAGAGAGAACTGGCTCATCTTTTTAATACATACTATTCTATGTACTGAAGTACTGTGATTTATCACAAAGATAGTTTCAATTTCATTTTATTTAATATTTAATAGCAATCAGGATAGCAGCATTTCTTTGTATCATTTGTCAATCATTTCCTGTATATTGTTTTCCATAGTCATCAAAATGTTCAGTCACTCTTAAAATGCAGTAAATTATAAAAACGTTTTTGGCAGGGCATCTGTTTTTTTCCTACATTATAGAGTAGTTTTTCTTTCCTGTAAAGTCCAGTGTTGGTGCCCTCACAAAGCCATACATGGCTGTAGCAGAGACTATTTGACTTAGACTTTTACGGAACGCAACTGTTATTAATATAATAAATTACTGTGCTAAAGATTTGGGGACTCCAAGGGATTATTTTATATTTATGTTTAGTACATAAATCCCTGTTTGAGGGAGGTGTATTTAATACTAAATAGATCATTATGGGAGGATACGCAATCTTTTGCCCTATGAATCTTAGAAAATGACACTTCCTTATGCCTCAGGGATGGAGTCATTTGATCTGGAGCAGAGATGGGGAGTCAGTTGACTTCTCATGGCTTTTTCTTCCCAGCAGGAATGCCAGGCTAGATGCATAAGGGCCCAGCATAAGCCTGCAGGTCCTGGGCAATGGACGCCCAGCCCTGCATCCCAAATCCTGTGCATTATGATGTGAAAAAGTGCTCGTGTGTAGCCTAGCTGCCTATTTTTGGAAACTAAATAATAAGGAACTGACATCACCCTTAGAAAAGTTAGACCAAAATCTTAGTAAAGTAATTCAGTAGAGTAAAAGACATTTACTAGGCACATTTATAGCAGGCGTTGCACTAAACTCTAATAATACAAAGATGGAAAGAAACTGCCCCAGCTTTCATGGAACTTGTCAGCTAACGAGGGGATCAGAAAAACACAGTTTTGTCATACACCTGTCAGATGCTAGTAACACGTCAGACGTGCTCTGGGGATACAAATGAGTGAACAATTAATATTACTTGGGGATTAAAAAAAAAGAGAGGCAGGGCGCCTGGGTGGCTCAGTTGGTTAAGCGACTGCCTTCAGCTCAGGTCATGATCCTGGAATCCCAGGATCGAGTCCCACATCGGGCTCCCTGCTCGGCAGGGAGTCTGCTTCTCCCTCTGACCCTCCCCCCTCTCATGTGCTCTCTCTCATTCTCTCTCTCTCAAATAAATAAATAAAATCTTAAAAAAAAAAAAAAAGAGAGGCAGTGTAATTTTACTTAAAGCCTTAAAAAATAAACAGGCATCATCAGTTGACCACTTGGAGGTGAGTGGGAAGGTCTTTTTGTCTTCTCAAAAAGATAGGTGCAAAGCCAAAGAATTTAAAAAGTGATGTAGTAATTTTGAGGGATATCAAGTGGTCAAGATGGCAAAGGGCCAACGGGTGGGTAGAGGTTCAAAATGAAACTAGAACCTATTGTAATGAGCCAGTATTTCCAGTTCACTGATGTCAAAAAACCATGCAGTTTAAAAGTTGCTCAGCTTTGAGATGGGTGACTTACTTATATTTACATTCGAATACATTGCTCTTCATCAGTATTCTCAAAGCACTCTAGACTCTTTTTACTTTAATTTGGGTTGTGCTTTAGTTGAGAGCAAAAGATAGGCATAATGAAGATAATCATAGAGAGCAATGACTGATCAGTGTCAAAAGGCATGGTTGTGGCTTTTAGAATTCTAGCTAGGGACTCCTAAAGACCGCCCAAGGTTGTCAGAGAAGGATTCACAGAGGTAGATTCAAGGTAAATTTTGAATAATGGATGGGATTTGAATAGATTATGGAAGAGGAAGAAGAGCATTTCAGGTAAGAAGATTGTCTCCTGGGGGCAGGAGAGTGGCAGTTTGGCTAGAATAGAGTGTAGGGGAATAGTGGGAAACGACTATTTAATTCTAGGCTTAAGTAGAATTATTTTCCACTTTGGATTGTTCTTGCATAGGAATAACCTGTTCTCCAAAATAAGCATACTTTCTTGGAAAACTGAAGTAGGTTTTAGGGAAAAAGGAATGAGCACACTTTCCCTGGTGTGCCTGATCCTGTTGGGAGGTTTTGCCATCTTATGGCCAACATACTGGAAAGGGTGATAGATTCATTTAGAAAAATGTTCACTGACAACAATGAGATGTCACCTCATACCTGTTAGAATGGCTATTATAAAAAGACAAGGGGTATCTGACTGGCTCAGTCAGTAGAGCATGTGACTCTTAATCTCGGGGTTGTGATTTCGAGCCCCATGTTGGGTGTAGAGATTACTGAAAAATAAAGTCTTAAAAAAAAAAAAGATGTTGGCATGGATGTGGACAAAAGGGAACCCTAGTGCACTTTCGTAGAAACGTAAATTGGTGCAGCCAATATGGGGAAACTATCAGGCGTTGCACTAAACTCTAATAATACAAAGATGGAAAGAAACTGCCCCAGCTTTCATGGAACTTGTCAGCTAACGAGGGGATCAGAAAAACACAGTTTTGTCATACACCTGTCAGATGCTAGTAACACGTCAGACGTGCTCTGGGGATACAAATGAGTGAACAATTAATATTACTTGGGGTATGAATCTTCTGGAAGAGACTGGGGGAACAGGATTCCATATTTGATTTGTTTGGTGGGTTTTCGTTTTGTTTGGTTTGGTTTGGTGTACTATATTTTCTTTGTATGTATTTTTTAAAATTTTAATTCCAGGAGGATGCTCAAAAAATTAAAAATAGAGCCGCTATATGATCTAGCAATCCCACTTCTAGATATATATCGGAAGGAAATGAAGTCACTGTCTCAAAGAGATATCTGCATCCTCCCTGTTCTTTGTAGCATTATTCACAATAGCTAAGATATAGAAACAACCTAAGTGTCTGTCAGTGGATAAATGGATAAAACAATTGTTTTACATACACACATAACACACACGTACATGCAATGGAATATTACTCAACCCTAAGAAAGAAAGAAACCCTGCCATTTGTGACAACATGGATGAACGTTGAGGGCATAAGCATAAGCCAAGTGAAATAAGTCAGACAAAGATCAACAAATACTATATGGGCTCACTTATAGGCAGAATCTAAAAGAGTCAAACTTGTGGAAACATAGTTGACTGGTGGTTGCCAAAAGCTGCGGGCTAGGAAATGGGGAGATGTTTGTCAGAGGGTACAGACTTTCAGTTATAAGATGAATAAGTTCTGGGGACCTAATGCATAACATGGTGACCGTAGTGTATTGTATACTTGAAATTTGTTAAGACAGTAGATTTTGAATATTTTCACCACATAAAAAATTGGTAACTATGTGAGGTGATGGAGGTGTTAACTAACCTTATTGGGGTGATCATTTCACAATATACATATATATCAAAACATCACACTGTACACCTTAAACTTACACTTAAATCAATGAAGCTGCGGGTAAGAAAGAAATTTTTTAAATGTTCATTGAGCTCCGATTATGGGCCAGGTGCTATTCTGGGTGCTGAGGTTTATCAGTGAAGCTGGTGGAGCTGACTTTTGAATGTAAATACAAGTAAATGCAGTCAGGAGGGGAAGGAAGAAATAAAGGAATTATTTGATGGCAAGGAGTGGAAAGAGTGGTACTGAAGGTGGTCTAGAGTAATACACTCCCAAATAAGATTTCACCTATGACATTTTCCTTCAGTCAAATTACCAAAAAACTGAACCCTGCCCCTGAGTTTGAAGAGTAAGGAGCCTCAATTTGTGTCTCTGAGCTGACCTGAGGCCATTGTTTGCAGGGCCCATCTGATAAGTTCCCCAATTTGCCTGAAATTTGCCTGAGTATGTGTTATAGCACGAGGGAAAGAGTGACCAACCTTAGGGGGTCACAGAGAAAACCCTATTATAACCCCAGATTCTTGGTGAATCTTCTGGAAGAGACTGGGGGAACAGGATTCCATATTTGATTTGTTTGGTGGGTTTTTGTTTGGTTTGGTTTGGTTTGGTGTACTATATTTCCTTTTAGGCTTTTTTCTTTGTATGTATTTTTTAAAATTTTAATTCCAGTGTAGTTAACATATGGTGTTATATTAGTTTTAGTGTACCAGGATTCCATGTTTTCAGTAACCAACTTTATATTATTTTGAATCTATCCTAGACATCATAGTAGTTCATTCATACCTATTTCAGTATGGATCTCTAAAAGATATGTGGGTATTTTTTAATATAACCCCAGTTTCGGGGCGCCTGGGTGGCTCAGTCGGTTAGGCGTCTGCCTTCGGCTTAGGTCATGATCCCAGGGTCCTGGGATTGAGCCCTGCATTAGGCTCCCTGCTCAGCTGGGAGCCTTCTTCTCCCTCTCCCTCTGCCTGCCATTCCCCCTGCTTGTGCGCTGTCTCGCTCTCTCTGACAAATAAATAAATAAAATCTTTAAAAAAAAATAACCCCAATTTCATTATTACATCTGAAAATCTTAATGGAATATATATATATTCCATCAGGAATTATGAAATTTCAATGTTGATTGTTTCTAGGAAATTGCAAATTTCTTTGTCAGGATTAATCTAGAATTATGTGAGTAATTATGCAAGGTCTTTGGGAACACAAACCTTGCATAAAACACAGCTGTGCTATATTTAAACCCTGGATATTTATTCACTATTTCTTATACTTATTTATCTGCTGTTTGCTGGGGATATGCAAATGAATATGACAAGATCCCTGCTTCTGAGGGTAGCACTATAATACTGTCTTATACTATTAATTTCTAGATGATAGTCTATTAGTAACATTTAAATTTGAAGTCAGTCTAGTCTGTTAGTCCACTATAATTGAGCCATAACTTAATACTCATAGCTCTTTCCCACTCTGAGCTATGCAGTGTGAGTTAAGAGCAGCCTCCATTGCTGCAGGGTTTCGTTACTTTCAGAGTTTGGTGCCTCTTGAACCATCCTGGCTCTGAATCTAGATTCAGCAAAGACTTTTGGGACTCAGCCAACACTCTCTTTTGATGCCCTCCTTTGTTTAGACCTGGGATCCCCCAGCCTGGCACACAATTGGCAACTGAGATTGAAGGAAGATGAAGAAGAAAGGCCTGGAAAGGTTTTCCACAGGACCATCTTTGCATCAATGTGTGCACAGGTCTTCCATCTATAGATTCCTAGTGGATCTTAAGATTTTAAGAAGTTTTTTTAAAAATATTTTTATTTTTTTTAAGATTTTATTTATTTGAGAGAGAAAGAATGAGAGAGAGAGAGAGCATGAGATGGGGGAGGGTGAGAGGGAGAAGCAGACTCCCCGCTGAGCAGGGAGCCCGATGTGGGACTCGATTCTGGGACTCCAGGATCATAACCTGAGCCAAAGGCAGTCGCCTAACCAACTGAACCACCCAGGCACCCTGATTTTGAGAGATCTTTAGCAAACATGTTCAGCACAATTTTATGAGCCCTGAAGTTTTTCAGTGTGTATATTTCTGGACAGTTTTAGAATCTGTTAGTTTCTCAAACCTGAGAACTCAGACCACCTGAGATTATTTTCTCGGACCCCAGTTTGAGAAACACTGATTTGTGTGGTTAATGATTCTATAGTCAGTAAACTTAAGGTTATTGTCACTGTGTTGAAATTTATCTTAAAGAAGTCTGATATTATTTTTTAAAGATTATTTATTTGAGAGAGAGAGACAGAGATAGTGACAGATAGTAAGAGAGAGAGCACGAGTGGGGAGGAGAGGGAGAAGCAGGCTCCCCGCTGAGCAGGGAGCCCAATGCAGGACTCCATCCTAGGACCCTGGGATCATGACCAGAGCTGTAGGCAGACGCTAAATTGACTGAGCCACCCAGGTGCCCCAGAAGTTTGATATGTTTGTCAAACTATATTTATCACTGTTCTGTCGCTTGCTAAAATAATCATGAATGCCTTGCTATCTACGGATCCTTGGGTTTTCATTTTCAAATTGACCACTGGTGATGATCATTCTTTCACAACACAGCACAAACCACTGCATTCTGGGAGTTGGATAAGTTAAATGGTTTTCTTTTCTTTTTTTTTTTTTTAAGATTTTATTTATTTATTTGACAGAGAGAGAGA
The DNA here is from genome assembly GCF_029215605.1 of Mirounga angustirostris. NCBI lineage: Eukaryota > Metazoa > Chordata > Mammalia > Carnivora > Phocidae > Mirounga > Mirounga angustirostris. The sequence goes on from NW_026991716.1 coordinate 38,914,109, forward strand.
GAGCGAGAGCAGGAACACAAGCAGGGGGAGTGGGAGAGGGAGAAGCAGGTTTTCCGGCGAGCAGGGAGCCCGATGTGGGGCTCGATCCCAGGACCCTGGGACCATGACCTGAGCCGAAGGCAGATGTCCAACGACTGGGAGCCACCCAGACACCCCAGTTAAATGGTTTTCAAACTTTTTCTCCTAGTTGAGTAAGAATTGAGTCACTGAGATGAAGGGGAGAAGTGGGAGTATCAGAGTGTCTCTCTGACCAACAGACCTTCAAGAAAGCTCCTGGACACCTTGGAGAATCCTAGGTCACCAGGGAACAGAGTTTAAAAATCATAGCTGTGGCTGTTCACTTCATTTAGAGATGGAAAAATGGGCCCTGAGAGATTGGAGCTTGTCAGTAACACACAGTAGTTAGGTCAATGTCAGATATCTAAAACAAGCCCTTGGTTTCCAAATTCAGTGTTCTCCCCCATATGTCCCCAGTCTCTGTAAAGCCTTGCCAGAATTGGCCCTGACCCGCTGAGGTTGGCCACTCTTCCCCCCATGGTATAGCACATTGTGTAGCCAGCTGGATCGCTTATTATGTGAGGTTTATTTCTGCCCTACCTTATTCTAAGTGGGAATTAAAGCAGCTCTAAGGCCTTCAAATTCTGCATCTTGTGAGTTGAACCAAGGCCCAGCATCTTTTCTGATGGAGGAATTTTTAAATTCCCAAGTTTTTCTACTAATAATATTTCTTAGTCTTTTCTACCTTCTCTTCATTGCTGCTAGAAAGCTATAGCCAATGAGAAAATGCCGGCAGTTCTTTGTTGAATAATAACTGAAAAACTCAGAGCCCATCATGTTACGTTTGACCCTTCTTATTGCAAATGGGTATAATTGTGAAAATACCATCATGTTTTTTTTCTAGTAAAATGTTCTATTATGTCACCAAAAAAAAAAGCCCCGGGGCTTCACCTGAAGAAGCTTGAAAACCCCTGCCAAAAACTCTTAGCACTTGTCACATTACATTGTAATAAACTACTGAATGTCTCTCTTCCAGAAGCAAGTGAGTACCTTAAAGTCAGGAACCATGCCAGAAGGTTTCACACTGTGTTACAATTATAAAATTTAACAGCCGGTAACAATTACAATAGCGTAAAAGGAGTAAGGTGAGAATACTTTATATCTTAGTTGACAAACAGTTACTTGCCCTGGGTAAGTGGCTATTCTATGGCATAGCTTTTTGATCATGACACTCATTGGAAAACCATTTGCTAAAACACAATAATTCACTTTCCAGCATTGCTTTGACAGTCCTACAAAAAATATTACGTGTGTTTACATTTATTATTACATTTTATGTCATGCTCATGTGATAGTCCCAGCCTTAACAGTACCTGGCACATGGTAGGTGCTAGATGTTTACTAAATGAGTAATGAATATTGTTTTCAGCCACTGACCAACTGTGTTAAAGACTGGAATTAAAGAAGCAGCTTTCCTCTTTCCCTAAGCTATTCTTCAGGGTAGAAAACAAAAGGAGGCAGGGCACTTGGGTGGCTCAGTCGTTGAGTGTCTGCCTTCAGCTCAGGTCATGATCCCAGGGTTCTGGGATCGAGCCCCACGTCGGGCTCCCTGCTCTGCGGGGAACCTGCTTCTCCCTCTCCCACTCCCCCTGCTTGTGTTCCTGCTCTTGCTATCTCTCTCTCTCTGTCAAATAAATAAATAAAACCTTAAAACAAAACAAAACAAAAGGAGGCATGGGATAAAACTGTATGATTTACTCTCCTCTTTTACCCCCCTTTCAGTAAACTCTGATCTTATAATTCATGCCAGTTAACTCACAGAAACTGTTGTTACCGCCTAAAGTGATTTTTTCCAAAACCTTAAACATGACTATAGGGCCAAGATGGAGGAATGGGGACTGGATTTACCTTCCTGCATAAAAAAAATTTTAAAAAGGACAAAATATATTAAACAGTGGCTTTGAGACATGGGAAATCAGGCAGCATGGACAGGGACTCCTGAGAAATGGCAAATGGATGAGGTGTGCCCTATATTGCCCCAGCATACTGTCTGGAGGGAGTTGCCACACCACAGCCTAGGGAATGGGATGCCAGATGGAGTCTGATCATCTTCCAGGGTTGAGCTGATGCGGTTGGTAGGTGAAAGTGGCTAAAACACATGGCAGAGTACCAGAGAGGAGAGCGCTGCCCAGAGAGAAAACCCCTGAGTCTTCAGCTGATGACTGGTCAGTACCTGGAGTGTGGGGGAGAGACCCAAGTCCTGGGAGAGAACCACCCAAAAGGATTAGAGGAAACAATACTCAGAGCACAATTTTTGTGAGCCTGAAGTTTTTCAGTGTGTATATTTCTGAATGACTCTAGAATCTGTTAATGTTTCTCAAACTTGGGAACTCAGACCACCCAAGATTATATTCTCAGACCCAAGTTTGAGAAACATTGCTTTGTATGGTTAATGATTCTATAGTCAGTAAACCTAAGGTTATTGTCACTGTGTTGGAATTTATCTTAAAGAAGTTTTTTTTTTTTTTTTTTTTTTTTTTAAAGACTTCACCTATTTATTTGAGAGAGAGAGAGGGCACGAGTGGGGGGAAGAGCAGAGTGAGAGGGAGAAGCAGACTACCCGCTGAGTGGTGAGCAGGGAGGCCCATGTGGGGCTGACCCCAGGACCCTGAGACCACATTCTGAGCCAAAGGCAGTTGCCCAACTGACTGAGCCACCCAGGCGCCCCTTAAAGAAGTTTGATATGTCAAATCAAACAGTATTTATCCAGGGCGGAAAATGGTTTGTGTTCCTACCTGTGAGAGTGCAGAAATCCTTGCAATTCATAAGACATCAAGTGAGTACTCATCAAGTGAAGAGGATTGCCTCAGAATAGGGCAAAATTAGCCGTGAAGATTGACAAAACTTAAAAGCAAGCCTCAAGAGGATCAAATGATTTATAAGTAACTTAATTGAGGGGTGCCTGTCAGTTAAGCATCTGACTCTTGGTCTCGGCTCAGGTCATGATCTCAGGGTCACGGTATCAAGCCCCACATCAGGCTCTGCACTGAGAACGGAGTCTGCTTGGGATTCTCTCTCTCCTGCTCCCTCTGCCCCTCCCCCCACTCCCTCTCTCTCTAAAGTAAATAAATAAATCTTAAAAAAAAATAAGTAACTTAATTGTGTCCTAGACAAAGTTTAAGAATATCTATAGGGATACAAAAATACCAGTACTCAATAACATAAAATTAACAATGTCTGGCATCCAATAAAAATTTATCAGGTATGCAAAGCAGCAGGAAAATACCACCAGTAATGAAGAGAAAAAAAAAATCAATTAATTGAAAGAGACCCAGACATGATACAAATGATAGAATTAGTGGAGAAGGATATTAAAAATTTATCGCTAGGGCGCCTGGGTGGCTCAGTTGGTTAAGCGACTGCCTTCGGCTCAGGTCATGATCCTGGAGTCCCTGGATCGAGTCCCGCATCGGGCTCCCTGCTCGGCGGGGAGTCTGCTTCTCCCTCTGACCCTCCCCCCTCTCATGTGCTTGCTCTCTCTCATTCTCTCTCTCTCAAATAAATAAATAAAATCTTTAAAAAAAAAATTTATCGCTAATTTTCTTAAGTTCAAGAAGGTAGAGGAAAGATTGAACATACTATAATGTACACACTGTTCTGTACCCTTTTCCTTTTTTTAAACTTTATTTTTTTTAAGATTTTTTTTTTAAATTTATTTGAGAGAGAGAGAGAACACAAGCGGGGAGGAGGGACAGAGGGAGAGGGAGAAGCAGACTCTCCGCTGAGTAGGGAGCCCAATGCAGACTCAATCCTAGGATCCTGGGATCATGACCTAAGGCGAAGGCAGACGCTTAGAAGGCAGACGCTTAACCGACTGAGTCACCCAGGCGCCCCTGTATCTTTTTCTTTTGACCATGTATCTTTCCAAGTCAGTTTGTATAAAGCTTCCCCACGGTTTTTAATGGCTATGTAGTAAGCTTCCCCATTTTTTTTAATGGCTATGTGGGTAAACCAACCTGATTTAACAAGTCTCTCATTAGGACGTCTAGGGTTTTTTTTTAATACTTTAAATCAAGTTATAATTTATATACCATAAAATTCACCCTTTTAAAGTGTCCAGTTCAGTGATTTAATTCCAGAACATTTTCATCATCCCCAAAAAGAAACCCCGTACCCATGACATCTAGGTCTTTTACAGTCTTTTGCTAAAGGCAATAATGCTGCACTGGATATTCTCATACACATATACTTCCACACATGGGCAAGAATATCTGTGGGACACGTACTTGGAAATATTTGCTAAGTAGAGTGATTTGTGCACCTAAAATTTTGGAAGGTACTGCTAAATTGTCCTCGCCAGAGGTTATGGAGTATACACTCTTACTAGCAAGGTGTAAAAGTTCCCATTTCCCCACTTACTGATCAGCATAGTCCTTCACCAAACCTTTTTATCTTTGCCAGTCTGATAATAGTATCTCACTGAAATTTTAATTTATATTTCTCTTATTCAAAGTGAGGTTGATTATTTTTATATGTTTAAGGGCTACTTTCCTATTTTAATGAATGATTGTTCATACCCTTTGATATTCTGCAGGATAACTTTTTCTTGGTTATAGGAGCTCTTAATGTATTAGGGAGAAAAGCCTTTTCTGATATAAATTGGGAGTATTTTTCTCACTTAGGTTTCTTGGACTTTTTTTAGTCTTTGCCTTTGTTTATAGTTTTTTTCCTTTACCATGCAGAATTTAAGCTTCCGACTTTTGATCTTGGCTCAGGTCTTGATTTCAGAGTCGTGAGTTCAAGCCCCATGTTGGGCATGGAGCCTACTTAAAAAAAAAAAAAAGTGGTAATCAGGTGTCTGGGGTAGTGTTTTCTGACCTCTTGGGATGCCTGTCAGGATTCTGTAAGAACTACAGTCTCCCTCCCTCTGTGACAAATCCTACTGTCATTAAGCTGCTGTTCCTGAGGGGAATGTGTCTCGCTCAAGTGTGCTGAGCCAAGAAGTAGTTTTTAACCATTGATCTAAAGGTTTTCCGTAAGAGGGAAAAAGAGGGGGGACTCCTCTTTCCCACGTTACAAATTTCACTTGTGGCCAGAGGCCCACTTAGTGATTCCAGGGTTGTTACTTTGAGGAGAAAAGAGTCTCAGCAAGGAAAGGGAGAACCTTTCCAAAGAGAACTGAACTCTTCACTCTTGAAGTCATTAGTTTCTGATCCTCAGGTTGTCTTCCCACTCCGAATTGTTGTCAATTTCTACACCTCTCCTTTGGTAAGTTATTCTGGTGGACCGTGTGTCCTCCTGGGGAAAGAACTGCTGGATTAGGCGGAGGATGACTAATGTTTTGGCCGGACGTGGAGCTGGAGACATAGGGATAGGAGTCATCTCTTTTAATTTGAAACTGTTTAAGGTCAGAAAAGAGTATGGCCCTTTAAAAGGTAGAATTCTCAGGGTACCCCTGACTATAAAGGCTCGTGGAGTTCTACCCAAAGGCAGAGACCTGTCTGGTAGGACAGATGCCACTGACTGGGACAGGCATCCTCGGGGAGTGTTTTGTCAACTGTTTGAGCAGCCTGTTCAGTTTGATAGGGGAGGCTCCACAATGGCTGTTAATTTCATCCAGTATTATAAAATTGTTCTCTTATTTGTGCTACTCAAGGAGTAGCTTGTCACTTCAAACTTTGGCAGATGTTCTCTGTGCTTGAAAGTCCCAGTGGCGGTGACACCTTGGTAGAGTGACTGGTGCTGACTTCCTCTCTCAGTGTGTTAACCCTTGCATGTCTCCTCTGCTAGAGGAGCTCACACAGGTGTAAAATCGTGAGGGAAGCTGGGATAGTTGTGAAAGGTGGTCTCGGTACAGGCTAGTTTTCACTTACATTTTTCTTAGTTTGTTCCAGAAACTGTTGAACCCTATAAAAAATAATTTACAAAGGATATAGTGGAACTCCATTTCAAAAGTCGTGTCAGAGTAAAGAAATAATATCCACTTTATGGGCTTGGTGGTATGTTGAAATTGCCCAATTTCTTCCATGTGATTGTGATATCTGGGAGACAAGCTCATGGCACAATAATGAGCTGTGGCTGATGCAATTCTGCCATATTAAGTATCAGGATTTAAGGGAAGCCCTTCCCACAGACTTCTATATATCTACTTACTTATAGTTTCCTCGCTTTCCCTTCCTGTGACATTTTCACTGCTCAGAAGTACTGTCGTGCTAGCATGTTCCTTTGTAACTCCACATCTGAGTCCTCAAAGCAGATTTCACCTGGTCTGCTGCCCCTTTCACAGTTTTAGCCTGGACATTACCCTTGGATCAGCTTTCCCCCTCTTCTTCCTCCTGTCTCACCAGTCATCTCACCTCTCCACCACAGTTCCACTTCTGATCACCCCAGGCCATTCAGCAACTGAACGAATTCACCCCCCCCCAACAGGAAGGTCTCACACTGGGGGATACTTACCCCTTCCAGACCCTTCCTGGAGGAAGCAAGTTTCCTTCCATGTGGCAGGAGCCAGTTTTATACTTGTTTGGCCTTGTGACTGATAGGATGGGGAGTTTGGGGGAACTGGAGAGGAGATGACAGTTTCAACCAAGAAAAAACATTGAGTAGAAATTATCCCTTCTGCCTTCTCCGGGCGTGTCCCTCTTCTGGGCATCTCTTCAGGATTTCATTCCTCCGTCCAACTGCCGTTCACAACTGCCCTTTCCAACTGCTCCAGAACTCTTGGCCCCGGCATTCCGTGATGTAAATTATTCCACGCATGGCTCGAAATGGGTGCGAAGCAGTGTTGCCAGGTGTCGGATCACTAGTGTAAGTTTACCGGATCTCGGGGGAGGGAGGAGAAAGGGGGAGAACTGCTCTTGGAACTTGTCCAGTGGTTATTGTTTCAGCCAGAGCACAGTAATCGAGCTGGCTGAGCTTGATAGCTGTCGGTGGCTGGGGAGAGAGGGAGCTTGGGGCCCGGAGCCGGGGGGAGTTGGGGGTTGAGATTTTCTACTTTAAAGATTCTAGCGATGGGATATAGATTGTTTGGAATCAAACAGTTGGTGGTGCTGCTGCCCGGGGAGGAACCTGGGACCTCTGGGGCCAAGCTTGAGGCAGAACTGCTTGGGGCTATGGTGTCTCCTCTGTCTCAAAAAGTAGGGAGAACTGGCTTTTTCTGTTTTTATAAAGAGAGCCAAAATATGGCAAGAAATCCAGATTGCTCACCATGTTTGGAAACAGTCAGCCATAAAACGCAACAGGCCTCTGCATACATGAGATTTTTTTTTCTAAAACAAAAATATTATTTCTCCCCCTTTTTCATGATACATTTTGAGGAAGTGGCTGTTCCTGGTTTACAGTCCCTTTGGGGAATCTGTGTGGGAAGGGTTGCTGCCAGCTATCTTGGATTTATCTAGATTCCTTTTTGACTTGTAAGTTAAGGATTTGCGTTCAATAAAAACAATTTAAATTGAATATTTAGTCTCTTGAATGACCACAAAATTTTAAAAATCCCATTAAAAACAAGCATGTTAGAGAAAAAACGTACGTGAATTACACAGTTACTTATCTAGGAAAGTAAAGAGTGTATTTTTATGTTGTATTGATGCTTTAATCTGCTTTAATCTGCTTGGCTAACCGGCACTTTCTTTATTCCTTTTCTTATAGTTGTCATGGATGATGATGATGACTCGTGTCTCCTTGATCTTATCGGGTAAGATGCTCGTTCCAAAATCAGGGTAAATCAAATGTGTGAGGTTTGCTGTACTAAAACAACCTAATAAGCATATTAAAAACTGGGTGGGTTTTTGGGGTGCCCGGCTGGCTCAGTCGGTGGAGCATGTTACTCTTGATCTCGGGGTCATGAGTTCAAGCCCCATGTTGGGAGTAGAGATTATTTAAAATTAAAAAAAACAACAACACACAAACTGGGTGGGTTTTTAAAATGAAAGTCAACATAGAATATGGATTAGCAAATAAAGAGACAAAAATATTTGGATATGACAGGGTTCATAGGCCATCCTTTATTAAATTTACCTCTAACAAATCCCAGGAGGCAGAAATGAGTGATAATAGGAAATGGAACAACATCAAGAAATCAATAATAAAACGATTAATAAAATTGTTTAAAAATAGGGAGAGAATGTTTCTCAGGCTAATACGTCATTTTCTTTTTACCCTAGTGAAAATGAATCCCAAATATAGGTCACGTATTTATTTGCTGTTTTCCTTTCTTTGTTGCTGTTTTCCAGAGACCCACAAGCATTGAACTATTTTCTACATGGACCTAGTAATAAATCTGTAAGTAATATTTAGAGCATCACAGATACAAATTTTGTCTTTTCTTTACAGTTAAAGTAATCACTTTATCAAATTTGTACCTTTGCAGAGCAATGATGACTTGACGAATGCAGGATATTCTGCAGCCAATTCAAATTCAATTTTCGCCAACTCCAGTGTGAGTATTGGAAACTGAATCCAGTGATAAAGTGTTTCTGTCTCATTGACGGCTTGTGAACCGAGGCTTTCCTTGCCTTTGGAGCCTGATGAGAGTTATTACCTTGTCTCTTGTAATTGACACGGAGGGAGGATCTACTGAATGGTGTTGACATTGTCTCCTTTTAACTTCGTGGACTCAGATAAGCTATATGAGATTTACTTTGCCATTTTCCCAAGCTTTCACCTGTCTTTCTAAAATGACTCCAAAATGTGATAACCTAAGAAAGTCATATTAGAATGTTTTAGACCTTATCACAAAGCTTTAAAGAAATTATTCTTAATTGTAGTTACTTACTAAACATTTCCATCTTAAGCGAGAAAAAAAAGGTAATGACTAAAACTTACTGAGCACTTAGTATGTTCTTGGCGCCAAGGGTTTAGCAAGATCAACCACATTAATCCACATGGTAACTCCATGAAGTAGGTTCTTTTATGATCAGTATTTTATACATGAGGAAACCAAAGCAGAGAGGTTAGTACTTACTCAAAAGTCTACAGCCAGGAGTTGTAGAGCTAGGCTTCTCCCTCAGGTTGCCCATTCTGGATTCATATTCTCAAGCTCTAGGAGCATCTGGACAAGAAATCTGACCTCTGGGGGATAGGGAAGTCCTGCTTGCGGATGACATCCAGATAACTATGGTTAAGCCTGTGATACTTTCATCTTTTCAAGTGCCTTCCTCTATCATGGATGGTAGCCCAGAGTCAGACTGCCCAAGTTTGAACCCTCACTCTACCACTTACTAGACGTGTAACCTTGGATCTATCACTACATCTCTGTAAGGTTCAGTTTCCTTATTTATGAAACCAGGAGAATAATAGAACTATTTCCTAGGTTGGTTAACATTAATTGACTAGTCCGTGGAAATTATTTGGTACAGTGCTCAATAAATGTTAACTTATCAGCAGGGCCTTTATTTTCTTCATCTATAACACGGAATAGTGTTCGGAAGGTCCTTGGGGGTGCACAGTTCTTTCAAGTATTTGAGTGTGTGTAAGTTATGTCGGATCCTATCATGCGAGACACCTCCACATGCTAGGGGTGGTTTTAAAGTCACAACACTGATCTCCGGTAAGGCTTGCGAACCAGGAGCATTTCTGAAATTCATTCTGAACAAGTAATAACTTCATGTGGTGCCATGAAGCCCATAAAGTAGATATTTAGCCTGCCCCTCGATGTTCATGATTTTTATTTACCAACCCTCCTCCTTCCATGTTAGTATTAATTCTAACTTTTCAGACTGCTTCATTCAGTATGTATTTATTGGGTACTTCTATTCCATCATGTCAGGTATAGTAGAAATTTTTTTTAGTAGAAATATATATTTTTTTAAGGATTTTATTTATTTGACAGAGAGAGACACAGTGAGAGAGGGAACACAAGCAGGGAGCCCGATGCGGGGCTAGATCCTAGGACCCTGGGATCATGACCTGAGCCGAAGGCAGATGCTTAATGACTGAGCCACCCAGGCGCGCCCCCCCCCCCCCACCTTATTTTAAATAGCTGTTGAGACCATCTTTTCTTTTCTAATCTTGACCTGTCCCCAAAAAACCTGCTGGACAGTGGAGTGTATCTTGCTTACCATGTTCCATTTTCTTCGTATGCCTGTGTTGTCTCTAGTTGGAATGCCCATTCCTAAGGGCTCCTTGAGGACAGAAACTAACACACAAGTGGGTGCTCGATAAATAAACTGTTGATGGACCTTTACTTTTGAATAGGACACTGAAAGTAGTTTTGAAAGCGTCATAATAGGCTGATTCCTTCTAAGAAATCAAACGACCGTTCACTCATTTTATGTGAGGAGCTTGTTTTTGTGTGAACCAGTCTTGCTTAGGGTGTTAGGGGTTAGAACTGGGGGGGGGGCTCCTGGTCCATAGACAGACTCCTAGCGGCAACTCATTGTTTGGGAACTCCAGTTCCAGTCCAGTAGCACAGCCTGTCACCATTCCATTTAACAGCACAAACTTTCAGACATCTTTACCCGTGCATAACATCATCATACAGAGGGGTCTTGCACCAAACTCAAAGAGAAGCCTCGAAAGACAGGGCTAACTCTGGGCTACCTTCTGGACCTCTAACAGAACAATACCCAGAATGCCCAAAAGTCACTCGGATTACTGTCATACAGGGGACTAGACATGGCCATCTCCTGGATACACACACACCCTGGGCTGAGTCTCACTCAAGCCCTGGACTGGGGGCAATCCTGAAAAATCAAGTGTGTGCCAGTATCTCAAAAAATGAAGCTAAACTCCAGGTAGTCATCAGTATGTTCCTGTTATTTATCTATTTTCTATAAAATAATTTACCAGAGCAATGAATAGGCACACTTAACAGAAACAGTGTTAGATATTACTAAGGAAATAGAATATCAGAATAAGCTGAGCACTTTGGAGAGATGTACCTGAAAAGCAGACTGTTAGGCTTTATTCTATTCAAAAGTGAGGTGCTTTTTATTATTATTATTATTATTTTTTTTTTTTTTTTTTTTAAGAATCTCTTTCAAAGGTTCGATATGCCAGGTAACACGCTGCTTATTCTTTTAGAATGCTGATCCTAAGTCATCCCTCAAAGCTGTAAGCAACCAGCTTGGAGAAGGGCCCAGTGATGGACTGCCACTCTCAAGTAGCCTTCAGTTTCTGGAAGATGAACTTGAGTCTTCTCCTCTTCCTGATCTCAGTGAGGACCAACCTTTCGACATTCTTCAGAAATCCTTGCAGGAGGCCAATATCACTGAACAGACACTGGCCGAAGAGGCATATTTGGATGCCAGTGTAGGTTCAAGCCAACAGTTTGCACAAGCTCAGCTTCATCCGTCTTCATCAGCATCCTTTACTCAGGCTTCTAATGTTTCGAATTACTCAGGTCAGACGCTGCAGCCTATAGGGGTGACTCACGTGCCTGTCGGAGCATCATTTGCAAGCAATACGGTGGGTGTGCAACATGGCTTTATGCAGCACGTGGGGATCAGTGTGCCCAGCCAGCATCTGTCTAACAGCAGTCAGATTAGCGGCTCTGGTCAAATACAGTTAATTGGGTCATTTGGTAATCAACCTTCCATGATGACTATTAATAACCTAGATGGATCTCAAATCATATTGAAGGGCAGCGGGCAGCAAGCCCCATCAAATGTGAGTGGAGGGCTCCTGGTCCATAGACAGACTCCTAACGGCAACTCATTGTTTGGGAACTCCAGTTCCAGTCCAGTAGCACAGCCTGTCACCGTTCCATTTAACAGCACAAACTTTCAGACGTCTTTACCCGTGCATAACATCATCATACAGAGGGGTCTTGCACCAAATTCAAATAAAGTTCCAATTAATATCCAGCCAAAGCCTATCCAGATGGGCCAGCAGAATACATACAATGTGAACAATTTGGGAATACAACAGCACCATGTTCAACAAGGGATCTCTTTTGCCTCTGCCAGCTCACCCCCGGGCTCCGTAGTTGGTCCGCACATGTCTGTGAACATTGTAAACCAACAGAACACAAGAAAACCGGTCACCTCACAGGCTGTGAGCAGTGCTGGGGGTAGTATTGTTATTCATTCTCCCATGGGCCAGCCTCACACACCCCAAAGTCAGTTCCTCATACCCACAAGCCTTTCCGTCAGTTCCAACTCGGTACACCACGTCCAGACCATAAATGGGCAACTGCTTCAGACTCAACCTTCTCAGCTCATCTCCGGCCAAGTGGCCTCAGAGCATGTCATGTTGAACAGAAACTCTTCCAACATGCTCAGGACCAACCAACCGTATTCTGGGCAGATGCTGAACAACCAGAATGCTGCTGTCCAGTTAGTGTCTGGGCAGACGTTTGCCGCCTCTGGAAGCCCAGTGATAGTCAATCATGCCTCTCCTCAGATCGTCAGTGGACAGATGCCCTTGCAGCAGGCATCGCCAACCGTATTACACCTGTCACCTGGGCAGAGCAGCGTCTCCCAAGGAAGACCTGGCTTCACCCCCATGCCCTCGGTGACCAGCATGTCAGGACCTAGTCGGTTCCCTGTTGTCAGCTCCTCCAGCACTGCCCATCCTAGTCTTGGGTCTGCGGTTCAGTCGGGAGCAACAGGATCAAACTTTACGGGAGACCAGCTGACCCAGCCAAACAGGACTCCGGTACCCGTCAGCGTGTCTCATCGTCTTCCAGTTTCTTCTTCCAAATCTACCAGCACCTTTAGTAACACACCTGGAGCAGGAACCCAGCAGCTCTTCTGTCAGGTACGTTTGCTTTATCAGGTGAATGTTTGGAAGATTACAGAATGGAAAAATGGAATGTGTATTTCACAGAATATCATTTTCATCCTAAGCTCCCAGTTTATTAACTTCCAGTTTTCAATTTATGATTGATTCCCTTTTTTCTTCCTAATTAAAATGTTTTATCCATCCTAGCATTGGGGTTTGGAGTGGGGACTCTAGAGTCAAACTCATGGATTTGACTCAAAGCCTTATGACATAGAGCAGGTCTTACCTTAACTTACCTCTCTAGACTTAATTTTCCTCATCAATTGAACGGACTATACTAGTACCATTCCATGGGAGTATTGGGAGGATTAAATGAGATAATCCACATAAAGCACTTAGTGTAGTTGACTTCTAACAGCAAATGGCAAATACTCAATGAGAGCCCACTGATACATATACTTGATGAAATGTATTATGGGCATTTAAAATGAAAGCTTAGTGTAGATTGTTTACTTACATCATGGAGTAATCCACTAGCTCATAACTATGGACTGGGTGAAGAAGTTGGGGCTGCTTCTTGAATGCCAACAGGAAAGGCTCAGGGACTCAGTGTGACTCATCAGTGGGTAACTGGCCCGCACCAGAGGGATGCATACTGAGGGAAGGATCCCAAATTACCTCGGGCAGTTGGTAAACCCACAGGACTATGTTTCAGAAAAGCATCTCAAATGTCATCGGCTTTGGTTCCCACCCCGCTGCCCCCATCTGCTGATCCTTGAACTCTAGCTTCTGGTTCCTGCTCATCCTGAGCACGGCCCATAGTTGCAGCTCCACAACCCCGCCTTCACCCCTGTGATTGACCCTTTTTTGTCCTCCTTTTCCACTGCCTTGCTCCTCCACATTTACAAGTATTCAAAAACCTCTCTGTGCCAGGTACATCGATATTGCCTAAGGAGACAAAGATTATTTATGATCAAGGATATTCAGTGTATTACTTTCAGTGTCAAAGGTGTATATGTGTGTTATGAAATAATGCCAGACTTCTAGAAAAGTTAAAGTTGCAAGGATAGTATAAGGAATTTCATATACCTTTCACCAAGATTCCCCAAATGTTAACATTTTACTACCATTCGTTTTATCCTTCTCTTCCTCTCCCCTTGCACTCACTCTCTCTCTCTCTCTCTCTCTCTCTCTCTCTCACACACACACACAAATATATACACACAAACACACACACAATTTTGAGAGTAAATTGTGGACATGGTGCATCTTTACCCCTAAATACTTTGGACTTCAGTGTATATTTTCTAAAAATGGAGACATTCTCCCATATAACCATAGGTTATACAATTATCAAAATCAAGAAATTAGCATGATTACAGTATTATCACCTAATCTACAGACGTTAGCCAGATTTAGTCGATTTTCCCAAGAACGTCCCTTACAGCAAAAGGGGAAAAAAATTATATTGTTTTGTGTTTATGATCCAGGATCACTGTCTAATTTTGTTGCCATGTCTTTAAATCTGGAACAGGTTATCCATCTTTCTTTGTCTTTTATGACCTTGAAATTTTTGAAGAGTACAAACCAATTATTTTGTAGAATGTCCCTCAATTCAGGTTTCTCTGCTGTTTCCTCATGATGAGATTCAGGTCATACATTTTTGGTAGCATTGCCACAGAAGTGGTATGTCCTCACAATATGGACTTGTCCCATTACTGGTGGTGTAAACTTTGAACACTTGCTTAAGATAGTATCTGATGCTTCTTAGTAAGTTTCTTCTAAGGGGATACTTTGACACTGTGTAGTTATCCAGTTGCTCATCAAACTTGCACACACTACCACTTAAGCTTCCACTGATAACTCCTGACTAAATCCGTTCTTACAGAATCAGCTATTACTATGATGGCCACCAAATAGAGATTGTCTAATTCCATCATTTATTCTACATTAATTATTGGCATTGTACTCTAAGAAAGCTTTTCCTGTTCCCCTTTTACTTATGTCTTTGTTTATATGAGTATGGACTCACGATATTTCTTTTAAGATTTTATTTATTTATTTATCTGAGAGAGAGAGAACACAAGCAGGGTGAAGGGGCAGAGGGAGAAGGAGAAGCAGACTCCCCACTGAGCAGGGAGCCCGACATGGGGCTCGATCCCAGGACTCTGAGATCATGACCTGAGCCAGAGGCAGACACTTAACCGACTGAGTCATCCAGGCGCCCCTCATAAATTCTTATTTTATTCAATGAGTTAAAAATTGTTGTAGTCACTTATCTGATGCTCGTTACTTTGATGGCCATTTGGCACCCCTCCAAATTGGCTACTGGTCCTTCTGACACGTTTCCATCATGCCTTGAGCACTTTCTTTAATTTCTGGCAAAACAAGATGTTCCGTGTTCATTTTTTACTTTCCCTCCTCTGCCCTGGAATCAACCATTTCTTTAAGGAGCCTTATTCCTTCTAGCAGAGAACAGTATTTAGAAACCAAGATCTGAGCACTACATGTTCATTGCGACTGACTTGGATTTCTTTATACACACCCAACATCTGTAGCTATTTATAGATCAATCTACAGATCAATTTATAGATGAATCAATGTATTAAAAACAATGAGTTCAGGGGCACCTGGGTGGCTCAGTAGGTTAAGTATCCCACTCTTGATTTTGGCTCAGGTCATGATCTCAGGGTCATGAGATGGAGCCCCGTGTCGGGATCTGCGCTGGGCATGGAACTTGCTTAAGATTCTCTCTCCCTCTCCCCCTGCCCCTCCCCCCTCCTATGTCAATCAATCAATAAAAACAGTGAGTTCATATTGATACTTTGGATTCTAATCCAGGACCACTGGGTTCATTATTCAGGTCTCCTTCTTTTCCATTTCCAAACATCTTCCATGTTTCCTCTTTTCTAACAGTGAGAAAGGCAGCTCCACAATATATTTACTAAATTGCTCAATCCTAGAATACAGAGAAAATAGTTTCAGAATAGCTAATCCATACCACCGTAAAAAACAAACCTACTAATGAGACATCAGCATCAGTTTACAGTTCTCTCTTTTGCCTAGAGGTATAGAGTCACAATATTGTGTTCATGGGGCACCTGGGTGGCTCAGTCGGTTAAACATCCGACTCCTGGTTTCAGTTCAGGTCGTAATCTCAGGGTCATGAGATTGAGCCCCACATTAGGCTCTGTGTTCAGCAGGGAGTCTGCTAAAGAGTCTCTCTCCCTCTCCCTCTGCCTCTCCCGCCAGCACATGCATGCTCTCTCTCTCTCTAAAATAAATAAATCTTTTTTTTTTTAAGATTTTATTTATTGGTCAGAAAGAGAGAGAGACAGCACAAGCAGGGGGAATGGCAGACAGAGGGAGAAGCAGGCTCCCCGCTGAGTAAGGAGACCAATGAAGGACTTGATCCCAGGACCCTGGGACCATGATCTGAGCCGAAGCAGGCGCTTAACCTGCTGAGCCACGCAGGCATCCCTAAGTAAATAAAGATTTCAAAATACTGCATTTGAGTTACTTGGCTTAGTACTTTCCCCCCCCTCCCTTGGTGTAGTTATGCTATTCATCTGAAATATAGTTCTGCTTATTTGTTTCTGTTCATATTTCATTTTAGGAGTCTTTCCCCACTACCCTTGTTGATTTTACCTATTTAATTTCTTTTGAAAGTGTGACCCATTAGCATGGTTCCAAAAGTCAGGGCTCTGCAGAAAGTGTACCTGGAGCACCTCACTCCACCCTTCTCCCACTCTTCCATCCTTCCCTGCCAGTTCTCAGCCATGTCTGTCATCACCAATCTCATTCATCTCTAGTTGACTTATCCTATGTTTATTTTCATACAAATGAGCAGATACATGTATATTTTCTTATTTCCCTTCCTTTCTTGTTCAAAGTATAGGGTGCTGTAGATACTCTTCTACACTTCAGTTGCTAAAAAGTTTTTTAAAAACCCAAATATCTAAGGACACCTGGGTGGCTCAGTCACTTAAGTGTCTGCCTTCAGCTCAGGTCATGATCCCGGGGTCCTGGGATCGAGCCCCGCATCGGGCTCCCTGCTCAGTGGGGAGCCTGCCTCTCCCTCTGCCTGCTGCTCCCTCTGTGCTCTCTCTCTCTCTCTGACAAATAAATAAATAAAATCTTTAAAAAAAAATTTTAAAAACATAATAAAAATTAAAAAATAAAAGCCCAAGTGTCTAATAATAGAATCATGGGCTGTGATGAATGCTATGCAGCTACTTAAAATGTTTTCAAAGGGTGCCTGGCTATCTTAGTGCAGTGTGTGACCCTTGATCTTGGGGTTGTAGGTTCGAGCCCCATGTTGGGCATAGAAATTACTTTAAAAAAAAATAAAATCTTGGGGCACCTGGGTGGCACAGTTGGTTAAGCATCCAACTCAGTCTCAGCTCAGGTCTTAATCTCAGAGTCGTGAGTTCAAGCCTCCTGTTGGGCTCCACACTGGGCATGGAGCCTACTTATAAAAATAAATAAAACAAAATCTTTTTATATAAAAGTAAGTAAATAAATAAAATAAAATGTTTTTAAAAAATTACTTGGTCAGTTGAGCCTCCAGCTCTTGGTTTTGGCTCAGGTAGTGATCTTAGGGTCATGAGATTGAGCCCTGCATTGGGCTCTGTACTCAGCATGGAGTCTGCTTGAGATTCTCACTCCCTCTCCCTGCCCCTCCCACTTGTGCTATCTCTCTAAAATAAATAAATAAATCTAAAAAAAAAAAAATTAAAAAAACCCCAAAGATTTGGGGAAAGGCTTACAAAGTAATTTTAAGTGTACATTTAAATTTGAAATATTTAAAATGTGCTTTTAAATGTATAATAAAGATGGGCACCTGACTGGCTCAGTCAGTAGAGCATAGGACTCTTGATCTCAGGGTCATAGGTTCAAGCATAGAGCGTACTTAAAAAAATAAATGTAGGGGTGCCTGGGTAGCTCAGTCAGTTGAGTGACTGACTCTTGGTCTCAGCTCAGGTCTTGATCTTGGTGGTCTAGAGTTCAAGCCCCACATTGGGCTCCACACTGGGTGTGGAGCCTACTTTTTTAAAAAAATGTATAGTTAATAAACAATTTGTTTTCACTTTTAGAAAAATAATTGGGGAGAGACAATATTTTGAATTAGAAAACAGAAAACCTATTTGCTTACAAAACACCCAGAAATTTCATTAGAAAGAAATGCAATATAATATTAATAGCAGTTCTCTGGATAGTAGAATTACAGATTATTCTCATTTTCTTCTAGTTTTAAAAACTTGCCCCAAGGGGCGCCTGGGTGGCTCAGTCGTTGGGCGTCTGTCTTCAGCTCGGGTCATGACCCCAGGGTCCTGGGATGGAGCCCACATCGGGCTCTCTGCTCAGTGGGAAGCCTGCTTCTCCCTCTCCCACTTCCCCTGCTTGTGTTCCCTCTCTCTCTCTGTCAAAATAAATAAATAAAATCTTTAAAAAATAAATAAATAAAAATAAAAAATAAAAACTTGCCCCACATAGAAGACATGATACCTGGACAGCATTTATCAAAACATATTTATATATTTTTTTAAAATAAGTAGAACATGCAATTGGTAAAAACTTAAAACAGTTCCAAAATAGTTTGCGGTGAAAAGTCAGTCTTCTGCCAGTCCCCACGTTTCCCTCCCAGAGGCTGCCACCATTTCTAGGTTCTTTATATTCTTCTAGAGATGTCCTCTGCATATACGGTAACAAATATCACATAGACCTACTTACCTCTGCAAAACACCGTGGATGTTTAATTACATAAATTGAGGATCATTTTATATCAATATGTATTGATCTGCTTTATGTTTGTTGTTATAATTAATTATATATAATCAGCCACAGCATGATTTCTTTCTCTTTTTTTATTTTCTGTGTATAAGTAATGGCTTGATTAAGGAGAAAAATCTCTCTGACTCTGAAAAGTTTCAATATCCAAAGGTAACAAGAAGCCTCCACTGGCAGCTCTAAAGTAACTTTTTTGTGACTTTTAATGCCAAAAGGTATGGGAACTGGGTCAGTTGTATTATGTCAAGTGTGTTACTGCTGTAGGTTTTCTGGAACAATTAAGGTATCAGGTGTATTAGAATAAGGAGGATACAGCCTTGGAGGCAGCATGAGTTAGAAAAATAATGTTGAGGTGTTATCTAACATTTAAAGCCCCAGGACACCCAGAAACACTTACAGTGACTCTATTTTACTTTATAATTTCTGTGTAAAATTTCTGTACAAATTACTTTATAGAATGTCATAATAAACAAAAACACCATTACAAATTACTTTATAGAATGTCGTAATAAACAAAAACACCATTACAGGGACTTTCCATGTTTACCTATTCGGGAAAATTTAACTCCGCAAGTTTTGATCCTATAAAGGGTTAATTCTAGGGAGGAATAAGTTTCTAAATACAGATTTTGGTTTTGGTATAGGAAATATATTTATTTGGTTCAAAATTCAAAAGGTACAGAAAGGTATATATAATAGTGAAAATTTCCCTCCTTCTGTCCCCCAGCCACCCAGTTCTCTGCAGGCAACCAATGTAACCAGCTTCTTATAGAATGAATGTAAAAGTCCCCACCCCACCTTTTGTATTGTGAAAACTTCCCAAACCCACAGAAAAATTGGAAGAGTACAGTGAACGCATTCACCTAGATTTACCCATTGTTGTTTTGCAACATTTGCTTTAACTGTGTGCCTCTTTCTCTCCCTCTCTCTCTACACACACGCACACACACACTCTTTTGTCTCTGAACCATCTCGAAAGTAAGTTACTAATGTCATGACCCCTTAGTCCTAGATACTTCACCAGCTATCTCATAAGAACAAGGACCTTCTTTAACACAGCCACAATATCACTATCACACCCAGAAAAGTTAACATTAATACAGTAAAATTGTATCAGATTTCTTCCAGTTGACCTAATAATGGCCTTTCCAACAGCTTCACTCCGGAATCCAGTCAAAGGGCACTGATTCATCTGTTGTCACGTCTCTAGGCTAGAGCAACCCAGATCATTTGTCTTGTAGAGTAGCCTCAGTGTGGAGTTGTCTGATTGTGTCCTCATGAGCAGAGGCAAGCTAAACACTTGTGGCAAGACACAAAGTGTTGGCTGGGCCTGTTGTTGGTGATTGTGGGTGTGATCACTTGGTTAAGGTGACTTCTGCCAGGTTTCTCCTCCAGGTCCTGTGCCTTTCTCCCTTTGTAAAGCAGAAATGACCGCTAGGATAGTGCTTTGGGACCATGTGACTATCCTCCCCTCGCCCCCCACCTCGTGATTTGCGACTCCATCAGTGAGCCTCACCTGAATATTACATTGGTGGTTGCAAAACGGTGATTTTCTAACTGTATTATCCTCTCTAGAGTATTTGGCTGGACGGTTCCATAAAGAAGAGCTTTTTCCCCACCCTCTCTCTCCCTCCCTCCCTCTCTCTCTCTCTCTGGGGCTGTCAGCTTCAGTGCTTACGGACTCGTGGCTGTGCTTGCTCCATCCATCCCCAGCTAACTCTCCCTCTCCCTCTGCCCAATATCATTTTGAGGCTAAGCCTGACATATAAATTCATCTGTGATATTTAGATATTTTAGTTCTCTAAAAGATCATGTATTCATTTTGTAGTTAATGTTGCAGTCTGTTGCTCTCATTATTCTTTTTAATGCCTAAAATGTCCCAAATGTGGTCCGTGGAGGCCTGCTGAAGCTGGCTCCTGTCCTTTTGATGCGGCCCCATCTACTTTGAGCTCTTTGTGGCCCAAGATACTGTGCTCATGTCTTCTGATTACCTTGCCTTGGACCTAGAATCAGCCATTCCTCCAGAGAGCCCTGTGAGCTGAAATCCCTTAATGCAGAGATAGTTTATAGGATTTAAACTTTCTTGTAAACAGATTAATATTCAAAAGTCAGCGATTAAAGCAGGCAATTTACAAGAGTTTAGCCTATTAAGCAAAAGTAAATTATTTTAAGTCCAAATCTCCTTAGATCACTAGAAGATTTAGTAGATTGAAAATCCCTTGAGAGCAGGACCCACCCTGCTTTCCAGCCCCTCCCTGCCCCTCCTCTAACTCAGCCTGACAACCTTAGAACGGAGCCACTGGATTTCAGACACCCAGACTTCAAAATTCTAGGTGGTGTTTGTTCCTTACCTTCTATACTTTGAATAAGTTACTAAATCCTACAGATTCGTCTTTGAATGCCTCACACCTGTTCTTTCCAATAATAATAAAAATAATGATCGGGCGCCTGGGTGGCTCAGTTGGTTAAGCGACTGCCTTCGGCTCAGGTCATGATCCTGGAGTCCCGGGATCGAGTCCCGCATCGGGCTCCCTGCTCGGCGGGGAGCCTGCTTCTCCCTCTGACCCTCCCCCCTCTCGTGCTCTCTGTCTCTCATTCTCTCTCTCGCAAATAAATAAAATCTTAAAAAAAAAAAAGTAACGATCATATTTATTAACAACTGGTACAGTGGCCAGAGGCTCTCCATATTATTGCTAAGCCTTACCTTGGGGCTACAAGGAGTGACCGTTTCCATTTCACAGTCAAGGAGATGGAGGTTCAGAGCATGGCCAAACTGCTCAGAAAGGCAGATTTTCCCTGCCAGCTGGAGCTGCTAGTGCAGCATCCCCGTTTCTCTCCTTTTCTGCATCCTTACCCCGAGCTAGACTTTAAGAGGGACTGCAATGTAATGGGAAAAACAAGAGTTGGGTTAGGAATCAGAGCTTGCTTATAGGTCCCGCTCTGCCAGGGACTGGTTTGGTGATCTAAGTTTATATCTTAAACTCTCTGAGGCCTAATTTGCTCTTCTCTAAAATGAGGAACTCTAGCTATGCAATTGAACCACCTGGGGAGCTTTTTAAAAATATGGATACGTGGGCCTCTCCTTCATAAATTCTGATTTAAATGGTCTGGAGACAGAGCTCTAAGCATCAGCATTTTTCAGAAGCTCCCCAAGTGATTCTAAAGAGCAACCAGGATAGAGAAGCACTGGGCTAGATGATTTCCAAGGCCCATTCTGACCCTAACACATCGACAAATGTAGCAATTATCTGGGTGATTGATTTGCCTTCGGCCTCTTTCTAAAGGCAGATTTCCACCACGTTAATCTTCCTAAAACATTTGCTTGGTGACCTGAACCAAATCATCTGAGACTCCCCATTGCCACAAGAGAAAGTACAAACCCCTGGCTGGCAGTTAAGCTTCTCTGGTTGGACACCCTCCATTTTAGCCAGGCCTGCCTGCCTGCCTTCCTGCCTGCCTGCCTGCCTGCCTGCCTGCCTGCCTTCCTGCCTGCCTGCCTTCCTTCCTTCCTGCCTTCTTGCCTGCCTGCCTGCCTGCCTGCCTGCCTGCCTGCCTTCCTGCCTGCCTGCCTACCTGCCTGCCTGCCTGCCTTCCTGCCTGCCTGCCTGCCTGCCTGCCTTCCTGCCTGCCTGCCTGCCTGCCTGCCTTCCTGCCTGCTTGCCTGCCTGCCTGCCTTCCTGCCTGCCTTCCTACCTGCCTGCCTGCCTGCCTGCCTTCCTTCCTTCCTTCCTTCCTGCCTGCCTGCCTGCCTGCCTGCCTTCCTGCCTGCCTTCCTTCCTGCCTGCCTTCCTGCCTTCCTTCCTGCCTGCCTGCCTTCCTGCCTTCCTTCCTTCCTGCCTGCCTGCCTTCCGCAGTACTTCAGTACCTGCCAGGGCCAGCCCTGGGCCAAGTCCCAGTGAGACAACATTCTGTTGCAGGGCAGGAGGCAGACAGATAAACTGACAACCGCAGTGCAGTGTTTTCAGTGCTCCGGTAGAAGTAATCCAGAGTGCCAGGCTCAGAAAAGAAGCCTCTAACCCAGATGGAATGGTTGGGGAAGGTTTCCTTGAGATAGTGGTTTCTGACTGAGACCTTACCCAGGTA
This sequence comes from Mirounga angustirostris, assembly GCF_029215605.1. Lineage (NCBI taxonomy): Eukaryota > Metazoa > Chordata > Mammalia > Carnivora > Phocidae > Mirounga > Mirounga angustirostris. The sequence continues at coordinate 38,936,642 of NW_026991716.1, forward strand.
GCAAGGGCCTGAGTGAAGAATTCTCCAGCAGTAGGAACCAGCCGTGCAAAGGCTGGTGAGAGAAGAGACTGTGATACTGAGGGGACAGGAAGACCGGTTCAGGTGAGGTGCAGAAGATTTAGGTGGGAAAGGCGAGCAAGGACCAAATCATACGGGACCTTTGTCATGTTAAGGAGCCAGTGTCATAATCAAAGCATGAAATGCTGAAGCCCTACACCACTCTGGTGGCATGAGAGATGGTGAGGATGGAATGGATTTGAGATTGATTGGCTGTCGTGGAGAAATAAGGATGATACATAGACTCTTGACCGTCACACCAGCTTCACTGAGCTAGAGAACATGAGAAGAAATTGTGGTTTGAAGGGAAGTTAGGAGTTTAGGATATGTTCGTCAAGTCTCACAACCCAGAGGACAATCAAACTATATGGCAAACAGCTATAGACACCGAAGCATAAGACCAAAATGTGGACTCAGTGGGACTGACCAGGATATAAATTGTAACTGAAGTGGTACAGATGGGTGAAATGGATCAGGGAGAGTGCATGAGTAAAGAAAAAAAAGTGGCCAGAAGAGAACCCCAAAGCACCTCGATATTTAGGGGATGGACACAGAAAGAAGAGTCCACAAGTGAGACTCAGAAGGTTCCAGAGAAGAGGAGCCGATAGGCTTCAGCGTTTTGGAAGCTAAGGAAAGAGAATGTTACAGGCAGGAGGGCAGAGGTCCACAGAGCGAAGTGCCACTGAGAAGCCAGTGGAGGTCAGGATCAGGATGTTTCTGACAGATTTAGCAACAAGGAGGCAGCCGTCGACCTTGGTAAGACTTGTTTCCCTGGAGTGTTAGGTGCAGAAGCCAGACTGAAGTAGACCAAGGAGAGAGTGGGAGGTGTGGTAATGAGTACAGACAACATTCAGAAAAACGAAGGTAGGGGCGCCTGAGTGGCTCAGTCGTTAAGCGTCTGCCTTCGGCTCAGGTCATGATCCCAGGGTCCTGGGATCGGGGCCCGCATCGGGCTCCCTGCTCGGCGGAGAGCCTGCTTCTCCTTCTCCCTCTGTCTGCCGCTCTGCCTACTTGTGCTCTCTATCTCTGTTAAATAAATAAATAAATAAATAAATAAATAAATAAATAAATAAATAAATAAAAATCTTTAAAGAAAAAAAAAAGAAAAATGAAGGTAACTGATAGGCACAGGATGGGTAGGGTCAAGGGAATTTGTTTTTTAAGATATGGGAAAGGCTTGAGCTTTTTTCAAAGCTGATGGCAAGGAGACAGACATGAATTCCACAGCATTGGTGGGATTCTTTGTAGAAAAGAGGAGGGCTGCGTCCGCCATTGGAGCAGGAGAAGCAAGGAAAGGTAGAATGGGGATGTGGGTAAGGTTGTAGCTGTGGTGGGAGAGAGTTGAACGAGCTCTCCCCCGGCTTACAGGTTTGAAGATAATGAAATAGCATTCAGTGGAAAATGGGCACAGGAGCTGGCTAGGGAAGAAAGGATTGCTGGACAGGCATGAGGGCCCAGTTGAGGTTGGAGGCCAGAATTACAGTGCACTGATCAGTTGCGTTTGGGTGGGCCTGGGTGTTTGCTGGATGGTCAGCTTTCAGAGGGCGGACACCGTGCTGGTATCCTTCAGCTGCCTTCCTGTGGTTACCACAGTGCTCTGTGCGCCACTGACACCCAAATGCCTCAGTCACGGTACTTTGGGTTCAACTCTCGGAAACTCACCCTAATGTGTTTAGCAAAAGGGAGAACGTCCAGGAGGTATAGTGTATCTCCTTATAAGGTCAGAAATCAGGCTCTCTGCTCTTCTCTTGACCTACTCAAGATAGCATGGCCTTCTGTCTGTCTTTACTGTTCTCTCTCACTCTTCTCCTCCACCAAAATGGCCACCCCAGTCCAGTTCTACATTATTATCCAAGCATTTAACAGAAACTGGCAAATGCAGTGGTTCCCACAACTTAGCAATGCATCAGAAGCAACTGGAGAGCTTTTTAGATTTGTAAATTCCTAAGGCCACATTGGATTTTTACCTTGTGGATGGAACCCAGAAACTTGGTATTTCAGAAGCTTCCCAGGTAAGCTTGATGCAACTAGTCTATAAACCTGCATCCAAGAACCACTGCCCTTGGGTATCCACTCCCCACCACCACTCTAAATTCCCAGGAGAGTCTGGATGATGGTTCAGGAAGGCGCGGCCAGAGGAGCAACAGCACCGGGGACGTGAGGCAGTAGCTGGACAGGGTCTCTGCTGCTCTATCCAAGGCCGTTGTTCAAATTAAGAAAAAGTGACCCTCTGGGTAGATAAACTGCTCCACTGGCAGGCTGGCGCTTTTATTTATTTTTTTAAGATTTATTTATTTATTGGGGGTAGTGAGGGGTAGAGGGAGAGGGAAAGAGAATCTCAAGCACACTCCCCTCCTAGCGTGGAGCCCAATGTGCGGCTCCATCTCATGGAGATGGAGCCTGAGATCATGGCCTGAGCAGAAATCAAGAGTCAGATGCTTAACCCACTGAGCCCCCCAGACACCCCGGGCTTGGCACTTTTAGATGGAAGAAAAAGTGCTCCTTCTCTTCCTGAAGTTTAGCTCTCGGTGCCTCTGGCAGGTCACACATCTTTGTTCTCCAGCCTTGCCGGCTCCAGCCCATTTCTGTGGCAATGGGGCAATTCCCAGACGAGAGTGTGGCTGGGCAGACCCCAAATGTCTCCCTCATTCAGTAAATGCCTGTTGTAGGATGAATCTCGTCTTGCTAGGTTGGAATTGGTTTCTTTCAAAGTGTACCACAGAAGGGGAAATTGACACATTAAATATTTTGATTTGTTGGGTTTTTCTGTATGTGTACATGGTATCGAGATAATCCATAGGATCTAAAGAATTAAGATGTATACTGGTATTAGCAGAGTTCTTAGAGCCAAGTTCTCAACAAAGTATCCTTAAATAGTCTATTTGTGAAGAATATATATATATATATTTTAGGATTTTATTTATTTATTGGACAGAGAGAGAGAGAGCAAAACCAGGAACACAAGCAGGGGCAGAGGGAGAGGGAGAAACAGGCTTCACGCTGAGCAGGGAGCCCGATGCGGGGCTCGATCCCAGGACCCTGGGATCGTGACCTGAGCTGAAGGCAGACGCTTAACGAGACTGAGCCACCCAGCCACCCCTATGTATATATATATATATTTTTTTTTTTAAGATATAAAATATATATATGTATTTTATTTTTTATTTTTTTAAAGACAACTGCTTTTCAAATAACACCAAATGGATTCTTTTTTTTTTTTAAGATTTTATTTATGCATTTGAGACACAGAGATACAGAGAGAGAGAGAGAGAGCATGAGCAGGGAGAGAGGCAGAGGGAGAGGGAGAAGCAGGCTCCCCGCTGAGCCAGGAGCCCAATGTGGGGCTGGATCCTAGGACCCTGGGATCATGACCTGAGCCAAAGGCAGACGCTTAACCATCTGAGCCACCCAGGCGCCCCTGGATTCTTTTTTTTTTTAAGATTTTATTTATTTATTTGACAGAGAGAGAGACAGCGAGAGAGGGAACACAAACAGGGGGAGTGGGAGAGGGAGAAGCAGGCTTCCCACTGAGCAGGGAGCCTGACGTGGGGCTCGATCCCAGGACCCTGGGACCATGACCCGAGCCGAAGGCAGATGTTTAACGACTGAGCCACCCAGGCACCCCTATATATTTTAGAAAATGTATTTAAAGAGTAAGTCTTCTCTCCGAGTTCAAGAAAAACAGTAGAATGATAAATTTCATTTCTGGAAAAGATTGTCAACTGTGAGCAAACTGAAGTTTTGGGGAATGGGGGAAAGTTGCTGTCTCCTGGGGGTACAGGGGTTGCTGGTCTGGGAGGGAGGGACAGACGCCCATGACTTCCGCTGCATTCAGTTTATTTTACAACTATTTACCGTGCGCTCACTGTGGTGCCAGGCCTGTTCCAGTGCTGGGAATACAGCAGGGAACCAGACAGATAAGAGGCCTACCCTGAAAATAAGTAGGCTGGGCACAACCAGTGAACTTCTAGAGACAAAGCAGTCCCGAGGCAGTGGAGCTTTCCAAACATACAGAGCAGCTGAATTGAGGTGATTCCACTGTGGGGACCGGGCAGGTTCCCCCTTTGGATCCTGATTCTTCTACCGCCACCCTGGCCCTAGCCACCCCACCCAAACCTCTGCAGTTGCCCCAAGGGAAGGGGTACAGTGAGAAGCACAGGCAGCGGTAAGAGGATGAAAACCCGCTGGTGCCAATGCTTAGCCTCAGACAGGTGGGCGAGGGGACTATAAAACACTCCCCGGGGCGCCTGGGTGGCTCAGATGGTTAAGCGTTGCCTTCGGCTCAGGTCATGATCCCAGGATCCTGGGATCGAGTCCCGCATCGGGCTCCCTGCTCAGCGGGGAGCCTGCTTCTCCCTCTGCCTCTCTCCCTCTCTCTCTCTGTCTATCTGTCTCTTATGAATAAATAAATAAATAAATAATCTTTAAAAAAAAAAAAAAACCACTCCCAACTGTGCTCAGACAAGAGGTGGCCCCTTCAGAGAGTATCCTTGTTTTTAGACACAACAGTACTTCATACCCTCAATTTGATGGTGAATTTTCAGGCTTTGGCGTAAGATTGTTCTGGGTTTTTTCCCTTTTACTCTTCTGTATTGTGAAAGCGAACACATTTAGAAAAAATATGTAAAATGTCAGCGTACAGTTAACAAAGATTTTTTTTTAAGATATTTATTTGAGAGAAAGAGTGAGCAAGAGAGAGAGAGAGAGAGCACAAGTGGGGGGAAGAGGGAGAGGGAGAAGCAGGCTTCCCGCTGAGCAGGGAGCACAATACTGGGCTCGATCCCAGGACCCTGGGATCATGACCTGAGCCGAAGGCAGACACTTAACCGACTGAGCCACCCAGGCGCCCCCAGTTAACAAAGAATTATAAAGCAAATTCCCATCCATGTGAACACTTAAGAAATAAAATATTGCCAGTAGTCCCAGAAACCAGCCCCCTCCATAGGCCTTCCCAACCTCGGCCCTTCTCCTGGCCTTTGTAATGATCTCTTCCTTGCTTTTCTTTTACTACTGATGTATGCATGGAATTTGTTTTATTCATCTGTTTGGTAGCTATAAATCATTTTAGGTCATGTCTGATTAACAAGGTAGAAGATCAGGCTGGGTAATGCCATTTTTATTAAAAAAAAAAAAAAAAGTCGGATGCCTGGGTGGCTCAGTCATTGAGCGTCTGCCTTCGGCTCAGGTCATGATCCCAGGGTCCTGGGATTGAGCCACACATCGGGCTCCCTGCTCCGCGGGGAGCCTGCTTCTCCCTCTCCCACTCCCCTTGCTTGTGTTCCCTCTCTCACTGTCTCGCTCTCTCTGTCAAATCAATCAATCAATCAATCAATCAATCTTTAACAAAAAATAAAAATAAAAAAGTCCTGTGCTGTAAAGCAATAAGGATGATATTCTTCTGTTTCACGTGAACTAGGCACATTGGAAAAAATCCCCAAACTGTCGTGTACTAACAGCCTGCTGTAAGGACTATGGTCATTTGAACATCTTCACTCTGCTTCATCTGTTCGTCTGTGGATTTGGTTAGTTCAGAGTCCCACCTAGTGTATAGCCTTGCCCTGTTAAACCACATTTTTCCAACTTTTACCTGTTTTGTTTTTTTATTCCAAGTGGCCCTTAGTGTTCATCCCCTGGAAATATTTGTGAGGAAGGCCTGCGCTCACTGTTTGCCCTAGGCCCCCCTACAACCCCAGTGTCCCCTGCATGAGCAGCTTCCTGCAATAGGAGAGTGGCGTTATGTTCTAGTGGAAATGCTGTGAACATTGGAAAATTTTCCCCTTCTGGTTTTGTTCCTAAGAATGTATTACTGTCTGCCTAGAATGGTGCAGGTCTGACCTTCCCTGCGAACGGAAGGATGGGCGAGGTGACCATTTCCAACTTTGTAATGACCTCCTCCAGTCCTTCTTGGGTAGTGTCAAATCCTTCTCCATTTTTATATTAGAAAAGGGAACCAAATAATTAATTGTTTCAAATAATTGTTTAGAATAGAAATGTTAACGTGAGCTTGCTTGGCCAATGGTCAGGTATTGCCAAGGTCTCATATGAATGGTTGGTGGGAACGTTTTATTTTATTTTATTTTATTTTATTTTATTTTATTTTATTTTATTTTATTTTATTTTATTTTATTTTAAGATTTTATTTATTTATTTGACAGAGAGAGACACAGCAAGAGAAGGAACACAAGCAGGGGGAGTGGGAGAGGGAGAAGCAGGCTTCCCGCCGAGCAGGGAGCCCGATGCGGGGCTCGATCCCAGGACTCCGGGATCATGATGTGAGCCGAAGGCAGATGCTTAGCAACTGAGCCACCCAGGCGCCCCTGGTGGGAACATTTTCATCAGGCCAAGGTCATAGTTTAAGTCCCCCATGGGGTTGGTTGGACTAAACTCTAAATCAACTTATGGTAGACAAAATATAAAACTAGAGAGGGACGCCTGGGTGGCTCAGTCAGTTAAGCGGCTGCCTTCAGCTCAGGTCATGATCCCAGGGTCCTGGGATCGAGTCCCGCATCGGGCCCCCTGCTCAGCGGGGAGCCTGCTTCTCCCTCTCCCTCTGCGTGCCGCTGCCCCTGCTTGTTCGTGCTCTCTCTCTGACAAGTAAATAAATAAATCTTTAAAAAAATAAAACTAGATAAAAAACTCTGAAAACTTACTGCACTATGAAGTGATAATGACATGGAAGGTTAAAAATTGAAAGTAATTTAAAAGCCCTTTATCATCTTACTTTATTTTTTTAAGATTTAATTTATTTATTAGAGCAAGTGCACATGTGCACAAGTGGGGGAGGGGCAGAGGGAGAGGGAGAAGCAAACCCCCCCACCCCACCCCTGCTGAGCAGGAAACCCAACGCAGGACTCTGGGATCATGACTGAATGGAAGGCAGAGCTTAACCGACTGAGCCACCTGGGCGCCCCTACCATCTTACTTTAAATGGATAATAGGGGCCCCCCCGGTGGCTCAGTTGGTTAAGAGTCGGCCTCAGCTCAGGTCATGATCCCAGGGTCCTGGGATCGAGTCCCACATCGGGCTCCCTACTCAGTGGGGAGTCTGCTTCTCTCTCTGTCAAAGAAATAAATAAAATCTTTAAAAATAAATAAATAAAGATAAATGGATAACAGATTTTTTTAGAGCTAAAAGGAACTTGCCAGTCCTTAAACATCATCCGATTCATCTTCATTTATAGAAAAGAAGCACATACCCATTAAAACATCAGATTAATTTTTCTAATAGTATTTTCCTCAGACTAATATTCAGTTGAAATTACATTTCCCAATTACACGTGATGTTGACATGACGTGAATGAGAGACATACCGGTGGCGGGCTGACACATACACAGCAAGCAGTGAGTGCTGACAGTGGGTTTGGGGTTGGCACTTGGGCCCTGACCAGGTGCTCAGAGTCCGTGCAGACCCCACATAGGATCTGATAGTCGGAGTTATAATCCTTGCAGGCGTGATGGAAAATTACTGGGGATAGAAACTATTAGGGATAGAAACTGAGTTTCTGGCTCAGCCTTTGCATCTGAGCACCACCAACACAGCAGTTCCAGGGGCAAGAAAGCAGTCCGGTATCAACTCAGCCTCCCTATGAATGGCGTCCAGAAAATTTTTTTTTTTTTAAAGATTTTATTTATTTGACAGAGAGAAACACAGCGAAAGAGGGAACACAAGCAGGGGGAATGGGAGAGGGAGAAGCAGGCTTCCCGCCGAGCAGAGAGCCTGATGCGGGGCTCGATCCCAGGACGCTGGGATCATGACCCTAGCCGAAGGCAGACGCTCAACGACTGAGCCACCCAGGCGCCCCGACCCATAGATTCTTTTTTTTTTTTAAGATTTTATTTATTTGTGAGAGAATGAGAGACAGAGAGCATGAGAGGGAGGAGAGTCAGAGGGAGAAGCAGACTCCCCGCCGAGCAGGGAGCCCAATGTGGGACTCGATCCCGGGACTCCGGGATCATGACCTGAGCCGAAGGCAGTCGCTCAACCAGCTGAGCCACCCAGGCGCCCGACCCATAGATTCTTAAAGGGTGCTCTTTGCAATCCTCCCAGTGTGATAGGAGAGTAAAGTAAAATTCTTATTTCGCTTTGTAGTCTAACCTGAAGGTGATGCCAGGTAGGCATTAACAGGCTTGATTGGTGTTTTGAAAGCTTTTAGTCATGAAATTAACTTCTCATCTTGGCCATATTTTTCACAGGCCCAGAAAAAAAGTTTGAATCAGACTTCCCCCATTGCTGCTTCCAAGACCACGGATGGCCTGCGGCAGACGCAGATCCCTGGCCTCCTGAACACCACACTGCCAGGTCAGGAGCCTTTGTTGTAAGCTCCCTTCCACTGTCCCCTGTGTCCCCAAACCCATCCCTCATCCTGCTGCAACCTTTCCCATTCCACCTCATGCCCACTCTGACCTTGCCTCCTGTATCTTTTCTACCAAATAACAGACCGTGTGGCGTCTGTACCTCCCTCTTATGTACTACTAAGAAAAAAAAAAAAGCACTTCTAATTAAATTATGACACACTAAATTATATGGGAAAAATGTGCTGCTTAGAAACAATAAAATCTAGTACCATATGGCACAAGTGACTTTGTAACTATCCTCATGTCCCTTTATTTATGTATATTTGGAATCCCCCCAAGACTAAAAATATTGTGGGCTATGTCTTCCATTTCTTCTAAAGCTTTGAATATCTGCACTGCTCAATAAATACTAGAAAAGACAAAAGCAGGAACACTCCTAATCAGAACACTCCTAATCAACACTCCTAATCAGCCCTCCCCCCCATTTGAGCCTCCATCCCTTAATTTATGAGCCTTTTGGGGGTTCGGTAATACTGACAGATTACTGGTTTGAGGCTTATTCCTTAGACCTTAGATAATTTGAAACTGTAGCATTGGCAGCTTTTCTTTACTACCATTTATTTATGTATTTGTTTCTATTTACTATACCTAAATAGGCTTTACTAATCCTGACCTCTGCCCCTAGAGCTTTTGTAGATGAATGTACCTCCTGCTCTCCTCCCTCAGAGCAAGCATCCATGATAAGGAAATCCCTTTCAGAATGGTCAGTAATCCATATACATTGGACTCTATGGGTTATATAAGAGGCTTGATTGACTGTTTCTGTTGTCTTATGTGTTCATTCTAATAGGGCAGGATTCTGGAAGCAAAGTTATGCCGGTGTCCTTAGGAACCACACAGCCACAGCAGGAAAAAGTAGTTGGATCATCTCCTGGCCAGCCAGCTGTGCAGGTAGAAGACAGTTTGTATAGCTGCTTCTTAAGGTTGAGCATAATTGAGAGAAAATGTAGTCATGTCATCTTCAGCTTGGTAGTTGCTGCCTGGCATCATCTGCCCACAAAAGTGTGCTCACTGAAGACCTTCCCTGCAGCCAGGCCGTGTTATGTTCATGTTTGTGGGATTAATGTGTCTACTCTATTTCTCACATTACAACACTGTCATTTCCTCATGAATTAATACTATACTAGCAGCCAATACATAGAAGGTACTCAAAAAAGTGTAGTTTACTGCTGATCACTCATTATCGTAGCCAAAGTGGATCTGTTCCTCTTGTTTTTTTTTAATTAATTTATTTATTTGAGAAAGACAGCAACAGAGCACGCACATGTGAGTGGCAGGGAGCGGGGAGGGGTGGCAGAGGAAATGAATCTCAAGCAGACTCCCCACTGAGCCCCGAGCCCTACGTGGGGCTCGATCTCATGACCCTGAGATCATGATCTGAGCAGAAATCAAGAGTTGGCTGCTTAACTCACTGAGCCACCCAGGTGCCCCTGGATCTGTTCATCCTAGTTATACTGAGAGGTTTCTTTTTTTTAAAGATTTTATCTATTGGAATGCCTGGGTGGCTCAGTCGGTTAAGTGTCTGCCTTTGGCTTAGGTCATAATCCCAGGGTCCTGGGGTCAAGCCCTGCATCGGGCTCCCTGCTTGGTGGGGAGTGTGCTTCTCCCTCTCCCTCTGACCCTCCCCCTGATTGTACTCTCTGTCTCTGTCAAATCTTTATAATACATACATACATAAAATCTTAAAAAAAAAAAAAAAGATTTTTATCTATTTGAGAGAGAAAGTGAGTGTATGGGGCAGGGGGGACGGGTAAAGGGACAAGCAGACTCCCTGCCTCCCCATTGAGCATGGAGCCCAACTCGGGGCTCCATCCCAGGACCCCGAGATCATGACCTGAGCCTAAGTCAGACACTCAACCCACTGAGCCACCCAGGTGCCCCTATACTGAGAGTTTTTTTATTTTGCTGCTGTAGCAACCAGGAATGTTATGAAATATCCAGTCCCTGTGGTCTTTTAACCCAACCACTGATCTGAAAAGGAAGGAAAAAAATCTTGTTTTCAGCTTACCGAGCCCTTAGTTTCTTCTTCATCAAACACCAATGCATAGTTTAATGAAACTTGTTATAGTCTGGGCCTGCCTAGAATACCCAGTGAAGGGTCTGGTTCAGTTCTCAGGTTCTGACTTAAGTCGTGTTTGTGTCCTTAACATTGATATAAGAAGTGCTACTGTGGGTGCCTGGCTGTTTCAGTTGGTAGAGCATGCGACTCTTGATCTCAGGGTTGTGCGTTTAGAGATTACTTAAAGGAGAAAAGGAAGAAAGAAAGAGATTCCCTACTAGATGACACACCTAGACTGTAACAGCAACTGAATTTTCATATGTTCATGGAGTTAGCACCCACAAAATATACTTCTCCAAAAATCTAATGATACGTTTAGAGAGTTGGGGTTTCAGGCTTTAAATACAAGCTGAGTCCTTCCAAGGAACTGATAGCACAGCTTTCCATGATCTTGAACACAGTGTGACTTTGCTACATGGGTCTATGGCCTTGCTTGTTTTATTTTTTAGCAGGACACCTTCTACATTCTTAGACTATGCTCTTGATAAGGAGTGGAAAATATTCACAACATAGTGACCTTTACGTGTAACTGTATTCTGCATATTTTTTCTACAGAAGGGAGTAATAAGAGGTGTGTTTTGTCTTTAGGTGGATAGTCACTCAGGAGGACAAAAGCGACCTGCTGCAAAACAGCTAACCAAAGGAGCTTTGTGAGTGACCCCTGGAAATGACTCATTTTGAACATTTCTCTAGGTTCCTAACCTTCAATAACTATACAACAGAAGTCAGGTTATAATAATATATGTAATATTTTTTAAAATATGCTTTGAAAATAATTTCCTACAGTTTGCTTCTATTAGGACCCATAAATACAGTGACCCTTGAACAACATGGATTTGAACTCTGCAGGTCTGCTTATATGCAGATGTTTTCTGATAAATACAGCGCAGCACTGTAAATGTATTTTCTCTTCCTTATGAGTTTCTTAATGACATTTTTCTTAGCTTCCTTTTTTGTAAGCATACAGTATATAATACATGTACTATACAAAATATGTATTAGTCAACTATGTAATCAATAAGGCTTCCAGTCAACAGGAGACTCTTGGTAAAGTTTTGGAAAAGTCAAGTTATATACTGATATCTGACTGTGCGGGGAGTCCGTGCCCCCAACCCCCTCATGTTGTTGAAGGATCAGCTGTGTACCAAATATAGTTTGAGTCTACTGTTTGCTCTTTTGTTCTCAAGGAGAATAGTTCTCTGTCTTTTTAGCATACCACATACCCTTTGACCGGCCAAAGGGTCTCTGAGAAGAAGCGTGGTTTGATAAACTCCTGTGTTTGGAACAGAAATATTAGCATAAGCTTAGTTGGCCAATGGTCAGGCATTGCCAAGATCTGTGTGAGCACCCCCACGTGAGGGGTTGGTGGGAACACCGTGGTTTTGAGGTCAGGGTCATAGTGTGAGCCCCCTGCAGAGACAGTTCGACCAAACTCTACTCCCACCATGGTGTACAAAGTATAAAACTGAAGAAAACACAGAACCACTGTCCTGCGAATAATAACGTTCCTGTAGATCTTATTTTCTTTGCACGCAAATAGCAATCATGATTAGGTTTCCTTCCATGGATCTCCACTGACACTGGCAATTTCTCTTTTAAAGCATTCTCCAGCAGTTACAGAGAGACCAAGCCCACGCTGTGACACCTGACAAAAGTCAGTTCCGATCACTGAGTGAGGCGGTGCAGAGGCTCCTCTCCTACCACGTGTGCCAGGGCTCCATGCCCACGGAGCAAGACCTGAAGAAAGGTAAACAGGCTGCCGCCCCAGAGCGCCCCTGTCACACCACGCACCCTCCTATGGATGCCCCACAGGAGAGCGAGAGCCCCGGGGCTCGCAGAGAGTAGTCGTGTTCGCGTTTTTCATCATAGACCTAACTCGTTCCCAATTTACTCAGTTTCCTGGTCCCTCTTTAGAAGACTTACTCTTCTCAATATTCGGTGAGGGGATACCCAAATGTCAGAGTATTTTATTGACCAATTCGGGGACACTGAACCCAAAGCACTGTTTGGACGGCTGGCTGCAGATGGATGGCCCTGAAGGCAGTGCTCTACACAGTGATTTCTCGTGTTTGGGCAGAATGCACCCCTTTAGCTGCTACCAGCAGTTTTATTTGTTTTGTTTTGTTTTTGCTACCAGCAGTTTTATGAATGAGATAGATACTTTAGCCCCCAAAAGCATTCTTCGAGCTCCAAAGTGAGTCTAGGGCATTGCTGTATGTCAAGAAACTGGCAAAAATGCTAAGGATAATAAGGGCCCCTTTATGCCCACTTGGAATTCTGCCCGTTCTGAGGCCTGGCCCAGCCACCCCTCCCAGCTGTGCCGCTTAGTTCTACCCTCCTTCCCCCCAGCCCGTTCCCAAGCCTGGGCTCCATCAGTTCCCCTCCGCTGCTTTCAGCCCTCCCGCAGCTGCCCCCGGCCGTGCTGACCTGGCTTCGGTCTCCAGTCCCCTGGGAGCTTCCCTGGGCGGTCCAGGGAGTAGGGTCCAGGTCCAGCATGACACAGGGATGCGAAGACTCGGAGTGACTAGAAAATGCAAAACCTTTGGAGACAGGCAGGCAAAGGATGGAGCCACAGCACTGTGACCTGCAAGATGTCATGAACTAGTTTGTGTCCTTACATAAAACCGGTCTGCCCAGCCCAGACTGTGGGACTTCCTTGTTCAATTGTTTCAGTTTTTCATACCATTGGAAGGGAGTGGAGGTTTGACCATCTAGACCAACAGATCCTTCTCTGTTCATTGATATTTATTGCATGTCTGTGCTATATGGTTTTCTTTTATAGGTGATGTTAAAAGTATTCTGGTTTTGGCCTCCTAATTAAAGTTAAAATAAGCTAGCATTGGGATGAGTTGCCCAGTCACCTAACAGTGGACAGTGAGGGAAAGTGCAGAAACACGTTTAAACAAGGAAAGCTAACCTAAGAAGAGAAGACTGTCACAGGCAAGACATGTTTGAGTAATGGAAGAGTAATGCATTTCAGTCCTGAGAAAGAAAAAGACCTAGTGAGTGATTTGCACTCTCTTACCATTTTCTCTCTCTCTCTCTCTTTTTTTAAAGTCGACAATGAATTTGAAACAGTTGCCACTCAGCTCCTAAAAAGGACCCAAGCTATGCTTAACAAATACAGATGCCTGCTTCTAGAAGATGCCATGGTAAAATTCATGCTACCAAGCATATTTGTTTTTTAAAACCCCACAGGTCACAGCTAGTAATTCAGAGAGAAAACTTCAGGGAATTACATTCTCCCAACATAATCTCAAAGGCACAGATAGTGAAGATTGTAGAAAACCTGACTGGTACTCCTGACACTTGGCATTCGCTGCACTTGACATGTTCGCTCACACCTAATGCGTGCTCTGGTTCTCCTGGTTCCAAGTGAGGAAACCAGGACTTTGGTTAAGTAATTTGCCTAATATCCTGTATCAGTTTGGAGAGCAATTAGCAAAGCTAGGGGACAGACCAGGACTGTCTGAGACCCCAGCCCCCATTGCGCACTCCGATGCTGTCACCTGCCTCTCACCAGCCCAGAAGTGCGGGGAAGATGGTTCAGAGTAACGTCTGAAAAGGCCAGGTGATGACAAACGTTAAAATTAGCTTTATCTTGTTTTAAACTGAGTGATCATTAACATGCCATAAAGTTCATGCATGATGTAAAAATGTACAACTTGATGGTTTTTAGTATGTTCATAAGGTTGTGCAACCATCAACCACTGTCTAATTCCAGAACGGTTTCATCACTCCAAACAGAAACTAAACTTAGTTTTAAAGCACTGGTTAATTAGAGACAGAAGCTACTTCAGGAAATGATAGGAAGACTAAACCTATTCTGAGATTTTAGAAGCAATTCTGAAATCTTACAGGCTTTCACCTATAAATTGGCCTCTTACAAGCAGTTTCCAATTTAAGTTCAACTTTGAAATGTACCTTGGGAGCTTAGTTGAATTATATTACATACATATACAATACAGTATAAAATGTGTGTGTGTGTGTGTGTGTTAAATACATATATATTTACCTATTTATATTTACTTAAAATTATGCCTCCAAAATTTGGAATAGTTGTTCTTACATTGCCAGCCATTTCGGAAAAAAAAATGCTGAGATATCAAAAAGACTTAACTCTTACCACTTTTGAGGAAAGGACCACTTATTTCCTCAAGTTATCTTATCTCTGCTATGAATTTTCATGTTAAATAAGACTCACAAATATAATTTAAGCTTCGATACTGTAGAGCAAAAAATAATTTTAAGGAAAGCCTTACTAAAAAACACACTGAAAGTATAGTAGAATATGAAGAAACATGTCATCCTAATGAAAAGATTTCTAACATACTGTTAAGCAGAAGGGGGAAATAAGACAGAACAGTGTGTACAGTTGCTACCATTTGCGTGCAGAAATAAACCAAGAAGAACGTCAGTGCATGCGTGTGCATAAAATCACTCTGCAAGAGTTGATTCAACTGCTAGACAGGTGCCTGCAGAGACAGGCAGAGGAAGCAAAGAAGGCAGGCTTAGTTTTCACATCCTCTCTAGAAATCAGTGTAAATCACCTTTTCCCCAAAAATACAGTTTTAAAAAATGCATCCCTACGTGACAAGGATAAATGGGACTAAATGGGACGATACTAGAACCTAGACACCAAATTTTCAGGTCCGGTTGGTTCGTTTGTTTCAAAGATGCAGTGGGATGTTTGCACTTTGTTAAAAGGCATCTGAAATGACCAGACTCTCGTTTTCAGCGGATCAACCCCTCTGCTGAAATGGTGATGATCGACAGGATGTTCAACCAGGAGGAAAGAGCTTCTCTGTCCCGAGACAAGCGTCTGGCACTTGTAGATCCTGGTAAGAAATGTCAGAGGAAGAGTACAGGAGAGGTGCTGCCAGGGTTCCGGGCCGTGGGCCTGTGGGGAGTCTCTCTGAACCACCGCTGGGTATGAAACCTGAAGGTACAGAATGCATTCTGGGGAGAAAAAACCCAGAGTAAGAGCAGTGCGTGAATACTGTGAGAAGGTCCATAGTCTAGAAAATCCAAGCTGGAATTCCACATTCGTTATGTGATTGTGTTTCCCCATTATAAACGTAAACTTCTCATTCTTTCTCTATTTCTTGAGAACTAAATTATTTTTTTTTAAGATTTTATTTATTTATTTGATAGAGAGAGAGAGACAGCAGGAGAGGGAACACAAGCAGGGGGAGTGGAAGCAGGAGAAGCAGGCTTCTGGCTGAGCAGGAGCCCGATGTGGGGCTCGATCCCAGGACCCTGGGATCATGACCTGAGCCAAAGGCAGCCGCTTAACGACTGAGCCACCCAGGCGCCCAATGACTGAGCCACCCAGGCGCCCCTAGAGAACTAAATTAAGTCAGAAGCCTTCCCAGAAGCATTTAAGCCTCAGCAAATTATCAAGTTATCTTACCATGTGCAAGGCATCGTTAGGGGCCCTGCCTGCAAGCTCGTAAATTAAGATGCTCCAGTAAGTACCTTTCTTTCACCCCGCAGTTTCCCACCGACTGCACTGAAGGGCAGGAAGAAATTTTCCTCCGGCCAAGGTTTTTCTAGCTGGACAAATTAAATTTACATGAGACATATTAACAGGAGAGAAAAATGTTTTATTACATGTGTACAGAGGCCCAGTAATGAAACTGAAACCAAAGAATGACCAAGGCAGGCAGTTTTTATACTTTTTAGACAAAGAGGCAATAAATCTATGAGGAATTGACAGGATAAAGAAGACTTAACTCTGGGAGCTTCAGTTAGTAAGGAATTCTAAACAGAATTTGGGCTGGAGTAGTAAATTAGTGAAAAGTAACAAGTACTGTTTCTACGCCTTCTGGGCCCTGAATTCCCTAGTTCTGGTGATAAGGATGTCCCTCTATCTCCTGGTACAGGGAGGGTACTTTTCATGTGGGAGATTTATTTCCTGCTCTCAGGGGGGACAGAGGAGGGTCTAAGTGTCCTTCTTGCAACGTCTGGGTTTTTGTTTGTTTTCGTGCTGTTGTGTTTTTTTGAGAGAGAGAGAGAGAGAGCGTGCGCGCATGTGCCTGGGGAGGGGCGGTGGGCAGAGGAGAAAGAATCCTAAGCAGGCTCCATGTTCAGGGTGCCCCAACACATTCTGCCTTTTAAAAATGAATCCTCAGGGTACCTGGGTGGCTCAGTTGGTTGAGCATCTGCCTTCGGCTTGGGTCGTGATCTCGTGGTCCTGGGGTGGTCCTGGGATGGAGTCCTGAATCAGGCTTCCTGCTCAGTGGGGAGTCTGCTTCTCTCTCTCACTCTTCCTCTGTGTGCTCTCCCTCTCTCTCTTTCTCTCTCAAATAAATAAAATATTTTTAAAATAAATTAAAAATAAATTAAAATTAAAAAATAAAAATAAAACTGAATCCTCCTGGGGCGCCTGAATGGCTCAGATTGAACCCCGTGTAGGGCTCCCCACTCAGCAGGGAGTCTGCTTCTCCCTCTCCTTCTCCCAGTGTCCCTCCCACCACTTATGCTGTCTCTCAAATAAATAAATAAAATATTTTTAAAAATAAAAATAGAGACGGCTGGGTGGCTCAGTCAGCTAAGCATCTGCTTTTGGCTCAGGTCATGATCCCGGGGTCCTGGGATCAAGCCCTGCATGGGGCTCCCTGCTCAGTGGGGAGCCTGCTTCTCCCTCTGACCCTCCCCCTGCTCGTGCTTTCTCTCTCTCTCTCTCTCAAATAAATAAATAAATAAATAAATAAATAAATAAATAAATAAATAAATAAATATCTTTAAAAAAAAATCCTCCTTGGGATGCCTGAGTGGCTCAGTCCATTGAGCGTCTGCCTTCAGCTAGGGTCATGATCCCAGGGTCCTGGGATGGAGCCCCGCATTGGGCTCCTTGCTCAGCGGGGAGCCTGCTTTTCCCTCTGCCTGCCGTTCCCCCTGCTCGTGCTCTCTCTCTCTAACAAATAAATAACTAAAAAAAACTTTAAAAAAAAATCCTCCTTTTTTCTGGCCTCTAAAATTTTTTTAAATCAAATAACATTATAACAATTCGTGGAGTATAAATTTTACCCATACTTGCACCATCCTATAAACGAAAAGTTTTTATTTCTCCCAGTTTTCTTCCAGTTCTGGTTCCCATTTGCATACATCATTTATGTATACTTATAATCATATGCTAGATATGATTTTGTTCTAATTTTCTTCCATTTAACACATCTGAAGTTCTTATCATTTTCTAGTCTTCAAAATAATAATTTTTAGGGCGCCTGAGTGGCTCAGTTGGTTAAGCGACTGCCTTCGGCTCAGGTCATGATCCTGGAGTCCCTGGATCGAGTCCCGCATCGGGCTCCCTGCTCGGCAGGGAGTCTGCTTCTCCCTCTGACCCTCCCGACCCTCCCCCCTCTCATGCTCTCTCTCTGTCTCTCTCTCTCAAATAAATAAATAAAATCTTTAAAAAAAAAAATAATAATAATAATAATAATAATTTTTAATACATTAATTTGAGAATTTAGCTAAACTATTCCCCTAGGGATGCCTGGGTGGCTCATTCGGTTAAGCGTCTGCCTTCAGCTCAGGTCATGATCCCAGGGTTCTGGGATCGAGTCCTGCGTCGGGCTCCTTGCTCAGCGGGGAGCCTGCTTCTCCCTCTGCCTGCTCATGCTTTCTCTCCCTCTCCCTCTCTCTGACAAATAAATAAATAAATCTTTAATAAAATAAATAAATAAATAAATAAAAGGGGCTCCTGGCTGGCTCAGTCGTTGAGCGTCTGCCTTTGGCTCAGGTCATGGTCCCAGGGTCCTGGGATGGAGCCCCGCATTGGGCTCCCTGCTCAGCAGGAAGCCTGCTTCTCCCTCTCCCACTCCCCCTGCTTGTGTTCCCTCTCTCGCTGTCTCTCTCTGTCAAATGGATAAATAAAATCTTTTAAAAAATTTTTTTAATTTAAAAAAAAAATAAACCATCCCCCTACTGTTAGACTTTTATTTTCCAGTGGCTTTATTTCCATTCCCCTAACTCCTTTTCTGATTCTTGATAAATATCAAGATTCTGCCTTATGTTTCGTGTGGCTCATGAAATCCCTAAAAAGAATAAATGGTCCTTACACTTGGTCTAAAGGGAGAGTCTGAAAGAAATGCTATGTAGCTAGGAGAATCCACAACTCTTTCCAAAAAGGAAGAGAATGATGTAGGATATATTTCTGTCCCTTTTTCCTAGACCCTGCAATCTCCTATTGCCTTATGATGAATTGGGCGTATGGATAAAGCCTCATACATTGTCACAGCTCCCCAGACATGAGTGTCCCGAGGACACGGATGTGCTTCATCCCCCTGTGTATTGTGCCCGCACAGCCGGTGTTTGTGGGATGGAGTCTTCTTTTTAGATGTCAAGGCTGTGTCCCCTACATCTCACATTTTGTGATTTGGTGAAGGAATTGACATTTTGGTTTTACAGATGTCTTCAAAGCCCTGTTTCACCTTTTCTGCCCTTCTGTAACAGCAGGCTGCCTCTGTGCCCTCCACCTCTCAAATCCCCCTAACATTTCTCTTGCCATCCTGGGCTCCTCAAGCCTGGCACAGTGCAGGGCTCACTCACAGACCCGGTTACTCCACACGCCATTGTCCTTCCAAGAGATATCATTTGACCATTTGTTTTGTGCCCCTGGCGAAGTGCAGCTTTATAACGCCTGGTCCCCTCACACGTTCTACCGGGACCGAAGTGCCATCACCCAAAGACAAGCAGTCGTGTCTACTCCCACCCCCGCCCTAAAGCCTCATTCCCGGGCCCTCTGCTCCAAGGGAGAAACCAGGCTGATACCAGCATCAAATTCCTGTTTTCAGACTGTTTCAAAGCAGCCACTGATAAAAGACTAGCTAAAGATAACACTAAGAGGGGCGCCTGGCTGGCTCAGTCGGTAGAGCATGCAACTCTTGATCTCAGGGTTGTGGGTTCAAGCCCCAGGGTTGTGGGTTCAAGCCCCAAGTGTAGCCAATACTTAAATAAATAAGTAAATAAACTTAAAAAAAAAAAAAGAACACCAAGAGAACAAGACAAAGCAGAGCTTTTGGCCCATCTGGTGTTCCCATGTGTCACCAAGCAGCTACCTTGTCAAAGATGTTAAGCTTCGCGTCTGGAAGCCCCGGCTACTGTCATAGGAAGCCCCCTCAAGCGTTGTGCACCCCCCCTCCCCCGCACGTTCCTGGACATGAAAGACTGGCTCACTGGGCTGGGCTTGCATCTGACCAACTGAGGGGTCTGTTGTAGAGCCCCCCCCCCCGCCCCCCACGTTCACGCAGTGTTCTTTTTGTTCCCATTTCCAGAGGGTTTTCAGGCTGATTTCTGTTGTTCCTTCAAACTTGATAAAGCTGCTCACGAGACGCAGTTTGGCCGGAGTGACCAGCACGGCAGTAAAGCAACCAGCTCTTTCCACCTGACGGCCAAGGCCCAGAGCCGAGACCGAGCCAGACCAGGCATGGCGGAATCCACGAATCATGACCAGTTTCATCTAGTGCCTAATCACATCGTGGTCTCCGCAGAAGGAAACATTTCTAAAAAAACTGAATGCCTCGGCAGAGCGGTGAAGTTCGACAAGGCAGGCTTAGCTCAGTACCGCAGTGCGTCCGAAGAGAAAAGCAGCCGGCGGGAGTCGGTGAAGGCCAGCGAGTGCCCTCCCGGCCCCGAAGGGCCCCGGAAAACCTCATCCCGACTGGACCACGGTTCTGACAGCAAACTCTCCAGTATCCTAGGGGATTCTCATTTGGAGATGACATGTAACAATTCCTTCCCGGACAAAACTCTGAGGAATTCTCCAAAGAATGAAGTTTTACACACAGACATCATGAAAGGGTCGGGCGAACCCCAGCCAGATCTCCAGCTCACCAAGAGTTTAGAAACAACGTTTAAGAACATCTTGGAACTGAAAAAGGCCGGGCGGCAGCCCCAGAGTGACCCCACGGTTAGCGGCTCTGTTGAGTTGGATTTCCCCAACTTTTCTCCAATGGCTTCGCAGGAAAACTGCCTGGAAAAGTTCATCCCGGACCACAGTGAAGGCATTGTAGAAACGGACTCCATTTTAGAAGCAGCTGTAAATAGTATCCTAGAGTGTTAATAGCCTCAGCCCTTCCCCGCCCCGACCCCGAGACCCCGTCCCCGAGACCCCGTCCCCGAGACCCTGCCCCAAGACCCCGCCCCGGACAAGTTACATTCTTTCCTGGCAAAAGCAAGCGGAAGTGGTCTCCTGTCTCCAGCCTGCTTGATCTGTCATCACAGGTTGTCCTTTCTGATCTCGATCCCATTCTTTGTTTCAGAGCAATACTCGTCGTGGTTACAGGGAGATCCCTTCGCGAAACGAATCCTTGTTAGAAAGCAGTCTGATAGGCCCGACACAGTTCAAGTGTTACGAAAGTGCTTAATAGTCATTTCTGTGTTTGTTTACTTGTTTTAATTTTTCAAAACAAAACACCGTAACTCGCTGAGATCACAGTACACTTGGCCCTGGGTAAAATTCTGACAATCAGAAGTCATTTGAAAAGAACAGACTTATTAAAGGAAATCAAACAGGACTGATAGAAGCTACTTTTTAAAGAATAGCCCAGCGCATCTCCAAATGTTGCCGTTTGGGGTCTGTTGTCCTTGTCGCTGGGAGGGCAGACCGCCGGGTCTTGCCCCCTCAGGCCCTCTCTGAGCTGCTCTGCCAGGGACGCCGCAAGGAAGCCCCCCCCCCCCCCCAGGCTGCCAGTAGAGCACAAGCAGGGCATTTGCAGGGTTTCCTTGCTCATCGTTCAAGTGCTTTTCTGACGTTCCCGGAGCAAAGCCTCACGCTTTCCGGCCGCTGCGCGTTAAGTTTCATCTAGGGAATGCTCTGTTCTTAGTTGCAACAGCATGACTTGAGATCATTTCATCAGGCTAAATAAAGGAAAACGGAAGCCAGTTAAGTGGCACAGTGTACAGGGGAGGCCGGGATAGAGCCTTGAGGAATATAATATGTATATATGTAAAAGCATATATATGTGAACTATTGAGAAAAAAAAAAAAAAAAACAAGCGTTTTCGCATTTCCTAATTGGGTATAGTCAACATATGCTGTATGCTTTTGTCTGTTGCTGGGTTTCTTTTCATTTAACCTCCCTGGCCCCTCTCCCACAAATAGCCAAGCATCTAAAGCACTTTCGTTCGAAAACTGTGTTGTCATTTTTCAGTTTAAACTTTAAGGGGACTTTGGCCTTGTTTATGCTTCTCGTCTGAGAACAGTAGTCACCCCCCCACACACACCCCCTGGCAGCAATCATTACCAAAACACAGACAAACCAAAGTAACCAGCCAGCCCCCCCACTGAAAGAAAAGATCTAAGACACGGGAGTCCCACTTGAGAGCCAAAGGACATGCCCTGTCATGGTCTGTGTGTGGCCCGTGTTCATATTAGTGAACATGACTTACTGCTTTATTTATTTATATTTCTTTTCAGGGAGCTTTCCCCGTTTTCTCCTTCTTTGTGCCCCAGGTCATCCCACCTCTGCTGTTCCCTTCATCCTCAGTGTCATTGTAACCAGCCGGTCTCTCCCATCATTGGGAAGGCGATGTAACGGTATTTCATACGTGCCCTCCCCCATGTGTGTGTGCGTGTACCTGAGCTGTTCGGATCCAGAGGTCACTCTGGTGACAGCGTGGACACACCCAGTCTTCCTCCCACTTCCTGCACGCGCACTCTCATTTCTTCGGTTGATCTCTCTGGGCTTTAGAGGTGCACCCACTGCTCTCACACGGTGCCAGCATCTGTTTCTGGCTGTTTCCAGAACGGGGATGACCCCCATTGTCATCATGTTGGGCGCTTCTTCTAGAGATTGGCCTGCGATGGAAAGGAAGGCTTCTGATTATTGGAAAACACAACAGAAGACCCAGACTCCTCCTGTCCCTCTCTGTCCCTACACTGTCCTTGAAGGAACCCCCTCAGACAGCCAGTCTTCTTAAAAGCAAAGTACCTTCTCCCTACCCTCACCCCCACCCCGGCCAATAGAACTTGGAAAATCTGGGCCATTTTAGGGTTCCCATTTTTTCCTTATTTGTGCCAATGTCCAAGTTGCAGATTTCCCCTTTTTCCTGTATTGTAACATATTAGAAGGATAAGTTGGTATTGCCAGTTGGAACTTTCTGTTTGGGCAGCCCTGGGGTAACACCCTGCCCTGAACCCCATGATTCATAGGCTCTTCTCTTAGGACTCATGCTCCCCTCATTCCTAGCAAGACTTAAAGATGGTCCCTCTTAATCAAATTCTTCTCATTGTGGAACTCTCTACCTGGAAACCTTCACGTAGGCTACTAATTAATTATGCCAATCAGTGGAATTCTTAAAAGATAAACTTCATGTACATTTGTCACCTCCCTTTCTTCCCTATCCTGCCCTGCTACCCCAGCCCCCGCCTTTCTAAATACCATCTCAAAGGGTCTTTCAAGCCCTAACACTTGTCTAGCAAACGGAGAGCCTAATTCACCAAAATGAAACTTGTAAATTTTTGTGTCCTTGTATGTAAGTTTACTTTCTATGGAGGAAAGATTCTAGATAATGACAAATGAAGATTACGAAAATGTATTTTACTCCTGTGATTATAGATTATGCGCACATGGGTCCTAACTCGCATGTCGAGCCCCCTCTGGCGAAGGGTAAGAGAGCTCCACCTTGGACGGCCAACTTTCAGTTGTTCAGGTTCATTAGTCAAGGTTAAGTTTTAGAACTACTTGTACTCAGTAACAAAAATCATCTTCTTTTTTTTTTTTTCCTGTTGTTGTTGTGGAAAAGTGTGCATTTGTTATTAAGCATTTGATTTTCTGTGTCCTTAAATACTGCCTAAAGATAAAGCAAATTTTAAACTGGCAATTACGAAAAAGAACTATTTTAGCTCTGAAGAATTTAGTAGATTTTGTTAGATTAGGGAGGCCTTACAGACTGACTTGACTTATAGAGGACGCGTCACTCACTGTCAGTGTGGTGTGGGCTTTATTTGCTTAAATACCTTCATTTGTATAGTATGTCTCACTTGAAATTGCTTTGTATACATTTTGTAAAAATATTTATAAAATGTTTTGTAAAAAAAAAGTATAACAAATTGCAGTTTATTTTGTTATGTTGGATAAATACTGTTAAAAGAAACCAGTCAGTAACTATATTGTTAATCCATGGTTAGGAAATGTTTAGTTGGAGATTACGAAATGAAACAACCATTGCAATACAGCCAAAGATTTGGGAAAATGTGCAACTGTGATTGTCTTGATTTTGCAAATAGGAATGGCTCTTTCTCCAGAAGAAAAGGGTAAGTAAGTGTTCAGTGGGAGTTCAACTGAAATAGATTTACCATTCCCAAACAGGAACCTAAACTAGTGAGGGGATAGGATTGTAATTGATCGGCCTTTCCAAATGGTTTCCAACTCAACAGGGTTGGTCGGTGAGAAAGTTTAGTCATGTACATCTCTGGCCTCCATCCCTACTCTTGTCACGTGGGTCCTTAACTGAGGAAGGAAAAATGGGGTCATTTGAGAAGTTACATAAATGAGCCTCAATCTGCAGGAGGTTTTCTTCAATCATATTTCTTTTGTTTCAGTGAAGGACAAGAAGGCTAAGGGATAGGGCCGGAAAACTATTTTACGTAAGACTTATGCCAGAATTAACATGTTTCTCTCTGGATTCACACATTTGATCCACTGAGAAATACCTCTGTAACCTTAGCTGTAAAGTCAGCCCCCTGAGGCCCTTCTGAGTTCTTGCCCTCACAAGTGGGACTCTGCCCAAATTGTTAGGGAAACCACCATAGGGTGAAATGTATTTCTCGGGGTGAAGGTAGAAGGCTCCTTAAATTTTTCTTTGGGGCCTAGGATTCACACTTAATTCCTTATGGTTTAATTTTGCCGCCTTCACGTGCGCACGCGTGCGTGCGCACACACACACACACACCCTTAAAGCAGTAGTAGTTAGGAAATCAAGATTCTGCGGTAATCAATATATATACAAGAAGTTGTTCTCCTAGAACTAACAGCAGTCAGAATCATTACTGCTAGAATAGTTGCATCACTCAATGCATCCCTTAATGTCTTCTGCAGTGTTGCCCTGATATCAAGATTCTCTTGCTAAGGACAAATATGTGCCCAACATGACATTCCTTCCCCTCCCCCTTCAGGCCATTTGCAATGGGAGTGCCCCATGAATGAAGAAGGCAGGATGATCTGGCTGCTTGATTAGGATCTGTCTCTGTTCCCCAGGGGAATGCCCAGAGGGAAGACCAGGCATCTTCTCTAAGGACGGTTAAAGCCTTCAATCCTGTGTATGGGGGCTGGGTTCTAGGAAGGGGGCCAGTGGATTATTTGGGGGCAAAGAGAAAAGAAAGAAACCACAGTCTGGGGGCACTGAAACAGCACTGCTCAGGCAAGACTCTGGCCGTGCTGTCCCCCCAGGGGCTAGCCGGTTTCACGCTCTGACTCTGCTTTAGCCTTGTGTATGTTCTCTGAGACACAGGCAGGGCTCCTGGGTATCCACTTGCAGGTGGAGAGCATCAGCCACCATACGTTGCTTGAGCAGTTGACAGGCACTGGGCTGGGCACTGGGGATACATGGATAATTCAGGTCTGACCTACTCTCAAGGAGCTTGCAACCTAGAGAGGAAACAAGCACACAAATAATTGCATTACATTTGGGAATTGACTGGAGTTCAGGAGAGAAGAAACTAGGGCTAAAATTCTTTCCAGCCTACCACTTCAGTAGAGTTGCAGTGTATATTCCAATGTCCTGCTTCTTTTTTTTTTTTTTAATTTTATTTTTTAAAGATTTTATTTGTTTATTTGAGACAGAGAGAATGAGAGACAGAGAGCATGAGAGGGAGGAGGGTCAGAGGGAGAAGCAGACCCCCCGCTGAGCAGGGAGCCCGATGCGGGACTCGATCCCGGGACTCCAGGATCATGACCTGAGCCGAAGGCAGTCGCTTAACCAACTGAGCCACCCAGGCGCCCCACTGTCCTGCTTCTTGGTACACCCTGAGTTACATCTGAGAAAAAGGTATTGTGCTTTGTGCAGGAATAAAGGTAAAGGCACTTTGTAATCATAGGGTTAAATATGTGGAGAACTCTGGTTCACACAAATGGGAGGAGCACCTTTGTAGTCTAAAGTGGATTCTGTAATATGGATAGCCTGGGTCTGTGTTGCTGCCCATAAAAGGCCCTGAAGCCCTAATCTACATTTCCCATGGGCATGTGCTGGAGCCTGGCCTTTGAACACACTTGCAAAGGCAAGAAGATCCTCAGGGGAAAAAAAAAAAAATCACTTCTGTGAAGGTCGGGGGAGGCAGTACAACAGGGTGGGCAGAAAGTGCCTTTGGCAGCAGAACCTAGAAATGGGTTCTAGGACCTTGTCTAACACGTAGAGATCTCAGCGTAAGTTCCTCTCAGCCTCAACTTCTTTGCCTATAAACTAGGAAGATTTGTCCTGGCCCTCTAACTCCTTACGGTGTAAAATGAGGTGTTACTGAAGAAGTGGGAAAGGTGGAAGAAGCGAAGTGCCATTATCCCTGAAATAATTCAGGGGCGGTTTGGGTTTTTCTGTTTTGCCTTTGGTCATACCTCCTGCACACTGTCTGCTTCCTACTCTAGGTTTCCTGGGTCCAGCCTGGCCCCTCAAAAGTGGCTGCCCTTCACAGGTTCTCTCCTTTTTCCTTCACACGTTTGCCCCCTTATGCTTGTCTTTCATCAGGATCAAAAGCTGTTGGCCACGTTGTCTCCCCCAACTCTAGGCTCATCTGGCTGCTTTCACACTAATCTCTTTCCCACCTGATTCCTGGTAACCCCATGTCACTCGCTGAGGAAGCAACAAGGAAAACTTGAAACAAAACAAAGTCAACTTCAAGAAGGCTCATTATCCAAGAGGTCTGGGACCGATGGGAAATTGCAGATGGAACCCCCTTTTGGGTGCTGTGGGTGTGGTGGTTTTGCCTCACTGAGAAAGCACTGCTCAATTTATCTCCTAAATGATTCCAAATAATGCCAAAGTGCAGACAGTACAGAAGTAACTTGTTGTGGAATATGCTAGGAAAGGAACCCTGGAGTCAGGCCAGAGAGCCACAGAATGTCCTGAAAGGACTCTTAAAAAAAGAGTCTAGTGGTTTCTAAAACAGGCAAATCAAAATAATAAACAAAAACAGGCAAATCAAAATAATAAACAGGCAAATCACAAGAATATAATTACCTAGACAGTTTTTTCTTTTTTCTTTTTAATTTTCTTATTTGAGAGAGAGAGCAAGAGAGCACAAGCAGGGGGAATGGCAGAGGGAGAGGGAGAAGCAGTCTCCCCGCTGAGCAGGGAGCCGGATGCAGGGCTCCATCCCGGGACCCTGAGATCATGACCTGAGCCAAAGGCAGATGCTTAACCGACTGAACCACCCAGGCACCCGGACAGTTTTTTTCTTAAACCAATACACACGGGATAAATGAAAAACATAGCACAAAATGTAAGTCTTCCTAATTCAGGCCCCACTCCCATTTCCCAAAAATAACCCCCATCAACACTTTCTTGTATATACTTCCAAAATTGTTACATATAAATACATCTATAGCCAAAAAACAAAAACCACAAAACAACCAGGGACCACTCTTTTACACCCTATTCTGTATCTTGCTTTTTCAAATGTAACCAAGTATCATGGAGTATTATAGCCTGGTTGCAAGCAACAGAAAATGATCTGCTTGGTTGACCAGCATAATGGAGTTTTATAGAAAAGGTAAGGATTGAAGGGAAGATTGAAGAACCACTAGGTTTGAAAAAGACAGGAACAAGGAAACTTCGTAGGTCTTCGTAGGTAGAAATTCTTAAAAGTCTTGCCCCAAACCTCCAATGTTTCTTCCATCGTCACCCTGCTCAAGATTCAAAACCCAGAGGGGAGAAGTTTTTTGTTTTTTTAAGATTATTTATTTATTTGAGAGAGAGAGGGGGGGAGAAACAGCTTGAACAGGGGGAAGAGCACAGGGAGAGGGAGAGAATCTCCAGCAGGCTCCCCGATGAGTGTGGAGCCCGACGTGGGGCTCAATCCCACGACCCTGAGATCATACCTGAGCCAAAACCAATAGACAAGTCAGACGTTAAAATGACTGAGCTACCCAGGCGCCCCCACACCCAGAGGAGAGAAGTTTATAGCATCTCATGCCCCCTCCCACTGGAGAGATGGAAGGAGTTGAAAAGATCTTCCAGAGACCCCTTCAACTTATGTATTGGGAGGACAAACATTTAGATTTGATAACCCTACTCCACTCCAATAATGTACATGATGAAGGAGAGACCAGTCTACAAGAGAAATAGGATACTGTTAGGAAATGGAAATGGAGATCAGCAGGCCAAAAAATAAATACCATTAAGATTTCAGGACGTGAAAACCTACCTCATTGCATATAATTGCATTGTCTTCCATAATTTATTTAACCATGCCCTCGTGATGGACAACTAAAGCAGTCAAGAAAAAAGAAGCCTATGACAACAGGCTAAAAGAATAAGATTCTCGGGGCACCTGGGTGGTTCAGGCGGTTAAGCATCCGACTCTTGGTTTCAGCTCAGGTCATGATCTCAGGGTGGTAAGATCAAGCCTGTGTGGGGCTCTGCGCTCAGCAGGGAGTCTGCTTAAGAGTCTCTGCCTCTCCCTCTCCCCCTTCCCCTGCTCTCTCTCCCTCTCTCTAAAATAAATAAAATCTTTAAAAAAAAAAAAAAAAAGAGGGGCACCTGGGTGGCTCAGTCAGTTGGGCATTTGACTCTTGATTTCAGCCCAGGTCTTGATTGCAGGGTTGTGGGATTGAGCCCCGTGTGTGGCTCCGCCCTCAGTGCAGAGTCAGCTTGTTCTTCTCCCTCTGCTCCGCCCCCTGCTCTTGCACACGCACTTTCTCTCTCTCTAAAATAAATAAATAAAGGGAGCCTGGGTGGCTCAGTTGGTTAAGCGACTGCCTTCGGCTCAGGTCATGATCCTGGAGTCCCTGGATGGAGTCCTGCATCGGGCTCCCTGCTCCGCAGGGAGTCTGCTTCTCCCTCTGACCCTCCCTGCTCTCATGTGCTCTCTCTCATTCTCTCTCTCAAATAAATAAATATTTTAAAAAATAAATAAATAAAATGAATAAATAAAATCTTAAAAAAAAAATTCTTGAGGCTGTAAACGACCATTCCTCATTCTCACTCACTATCCTCACTTTGAAATAAAAAGTCTTGTATCTTGCCTAGTGCTGGAGCATATGGTCAATGCTCAGTAAACAACATGTATTCAGTTAGTGAATAATTTGGGGTTGAAGAGGTCTCAATGTCTTTTCCTCTGGATCTTTGTAGAATGATGGCTTGGGCACTGAGAATAAGTACTCTCCTAGCACCATCTGCTGGCATTGGAAAACCTTTCCTGAATCATGGCCTCCAAGTCTCTTTCGGCCCGTATTGTTAATAGCCCTGAAATTCTTGGGGGGAAAAAAATAGCCCTGAAACTCCTCCTCTTCTTAATACCTTCAGTACCGCAGAACTTACCTTTTATCTGTACATAGATACAGTTACAAAACAGTGACTTATTTTTGTTCCTTGTTTACTAAGAACTGTTTTACACTTTGGTGATCCTTGTTTTTGCCTTTTTACAAAGTCAGACACATGTGAGACACTGAGTGAGTGAGAAGGAGCCTCACACCAGTCTTTGACTCCAAAGACTGTTGTCCTTTGACGTTTATTCATCAGGTAATGAGCTCTGTGTATGTCACTATCTTTCTGGTTGGACTAGTTACATAGCACATACCGATATGATGCTTTGAGCTTATTTTTAAAAGCCCCTGTAGGTGCCCACTACTGTGACAGGAGCTGTAGAAGACAAAGAAGTATGAGATAAGTTCCCTGCCTTCGGAGCACCCAATCTAATCAGGGAAGCAGTAAGTCAAACAGCACAGGATAAAGTCTGTGGTGATGCCTGTAAGTGCCCAGTGCCGAGTAATGACACTGGAATACATACTGTGCTATATATATATGGCACTAGACATCCAAAGCCTGGAGACATTTTTGTTTGTCACATCTGGGGTGGGGGTGTTACTGGCATGTAGTTGATAGAAGCCTAGGATGATGCTAAACATATCACGATGCACAGGACGGCCCCCCCTAATAAAGAATCATCTGGCCCCAAAAAGCCAATAGCGCTGCGATTGAGAAACCTGCGCTAGACCTTTAGCAACTGCCATGAGGGAGGCAGGCATGGTCCCTGCCCTCCTAGTATCATGAAGAAATGTTAAAAATATAATAATACTGTGTTGAAGGAATTCAAAGAAAGGAAAGAGACTACTCTAGAGTCTTGTTAAAGTACAATCCACAGACCTGAAACAGGGCATCACTTTGAAGCATGCTAAAAAAGCGGAATATCACCCCCCACCCCCAACCCCCCACTGAATGAAAATCTGCATTTTTAACAAGACCCTCAGGTGTCTACTATGCGTATTAGTGCTGGAGACAGCGCTGCACTGGCAGGTTTCCAGAAGACAGGACGTGGGTTATTTTTCATTGTTTTATGAAGCAGGAAAGAAGGAAGCAAATTCCAGGTGGTGAGAGCTACATGAGGGAAGATTCTGAGATGGCGACGGGGAATTTCTGGTTTTCGATCCAGCACTAATAACTAACATAGTGTTGCCTGCTTACAGTCAGACATTGTGCTTTATACGAAATATTCCACACAGAACTCGTAACACTATTGGGCAGGTCCATTTTAGGGGTAAAGCAAACCAAGGTACAGCGGGGTTAAATAACTTGCTCCGGGACCCACTGACCGAGCCGGGCTGATGGAATCGAAGCTGCATTCTCTCCCACCCGAAGTCCTCCACAAACACCTCCACCCACACGTGAGAGCCAAGGTCGAGGCCCCAGCTCTCTCCACCCAGCGAAAAGCCAATCACACCAGCCAGTCTTCTTCCCGCACTCGCGCCGCGGAAGGGAAGCCGGAAGAGCGGCGCGCCCTCCACACCGGAAGTCGTAGGCGCAACGTGGGAAGCGTCTTCATAAGCCCCGCCACCGGCGTTAAACGAATACAGCGTAAAGGAAGGGGGCGGGATTTTGAGAATGACGCAGACCCTCAAGTGCTTGAAGGCAGTGCGAAGAACGTTTTGTGCCTTGGCAGGAATCTGTGTTAGCGAGACCGCAGCCGTTCACTGCAGCTCGCTGGGCGCTGGCTGTCGGGGAGGTACACCGGGAGCTAGACGACACATCTCTATGGTCAAGTAAACATAGAGCGGGCCTCTCTTCCCCCACGTGGTGGGCCTGCGCATGAGCAGTAGCCGCAGCTTCGGAAACATGGCGGAGGAAGAGTGAGTGTTTGGGCTTTGACTCTCTGGAGTGGGGTCTTGAGCATCTGGTGCCATCCACAGTGTGTACTCCTCAGCGGCGGGAAATCGGCTACTTGTGGACTGAAGGAAGAGACTAGAAAAGACTCCAGGTTACAGAGGGTGGGATGAGGAGGAGGGAGCCAGCCGTAGGGTTCGGGCTGACGGTCAGACGGAGGGAGCCGCCGTCAAGTTCGGGTTACCCCGAGCGGCGAAGAGTGCGTTTCTGGCGGCGGGTTGAAGAGTGCCAGACTTGGGTTCGCTCAGCCTGACTTAAGTATTGCTCCTGCCGATGGGACTGCACCCGTCCCAACCCGACGGAGTTTTACTGGAATCCCGTAGCTGCTAGTGTCTTTAAAAGGCTGTGGCGGTAAACGCTCCATGGAGGCATACGAGGGCCAGTGGCCAAGGGGTTCATGACTTCTTACTGCTTTAGGAAAGGGTGAATGTTAAGGGGTCCATTTTGAGGACTGGAGTCAGAAACCACAGGTTTCAGGGAAGTCTTTCTTTAGGAATTTGAAGAGAGTGATGTTTCTCAGGCCCAGAGATGGATTAGAAATTCATTGAGATTTGTTTTTTAAACATATAGCTGATTGCACTTCTCTCTATCAGGCAAAGAAAAAAGATCCCATTGGTTCCAGAAAATCTCCTGAAAAAGAGGAAGGCTTATCAGGCCCTTAAAGCCACTCAAGCAAAGCAGGCACTTTTGGACAAGAGGGAGGTAATGATGGGGAACCAAGAGAAGGGAATTAGAATGTGTATTTGGTGAGTTATATCTAACGTGTTGAACTAGATTTGGTATTGACAGTCCTTTCCCCATAGATTCTAACAGGTATACGGTTCATGTCTTCCTTTAACAGGTATTTATAAAACACTTTGTGCAGGGAAGATACTGGAGTGGAGTTTGTTAAGGAAAAAGTGGAGTAGAGATTGTACTATTTATTTAGGTTCATACCAAGTGATTTGATAGACCACACATGCTTGTGTACCTGGAAGAATACATATATATATATATATATATATATATTTTTTTTTTTTTTTAACATGCCAGACAATTTTTGCTATTTGCTAAACGTTTTTGGAAAATACATTATTTTGGAGTCAGGAAAATGAAACAAGCTCATGCTTATTCTGTACTTTATGATGCTTAACTCAATGTTAGGTTCCATAAACGTGTTGGTAAATGTTGACTAACAGCATGGAAACTAACTTGTTTATTCATCAGAGGCTTTTTCTAGTGGTTTCTGAGTTTTCACAACTCCACCTTTATTTGGGTGTCTCATTTTTCCCTTATATAGGAGATGTGCTTCCGTTTGCGGAACACAGTGGGAAATACACTCAGTTGATAGTGACTAATGAATTACTATTGTAGAAATAAAAAATAGAGGCACAAAAATGGTGACAATGGTCTGCCTTCTCTGTAGCAGAAGAAAGGAAAACAGCTCAAGTTCAAGCGACTGGAATGGTTTCTACATGACTCCTGGCGGCAGCAACGTGACAGGGTGCGCCTCAGACGACTAGAAGTGAAACCTCGTGGCCTGGAAGTGCCAGATAAACATTCCTTGGCCTTTGTTGTCCGCATCCAAAGGTGGGGAGCTTGCTAGATTCCATAGGCTGGAGCAGACTATTGATTCAGCTTTAGACCCTTTCTAGGGAGATGAACTGCAATAGGCTTTAAGCCACTAAGGCAAGTTGTGCTGGGAATTCAGGGTTGAGCACAACATAGTTTTCTTTTTTCTTTTTTTTTTTTTTTAAGATTTTATGTATTTATTTGACAGCGAGAGAGGGAACACAAGCAGGGGGAGTGGGAGAGGGAGAAGCAGGCTTCCCGCCGAGCAGGGAGCCCGACGCAGGGCTCGATCCCAGGACCCTGGGTTCATGACCTGAGCCGAAGGCAGACGCTTAACGACTGAGCCACCCAGGCGCCCCCACAACATAGTATTCATCTTTAAGGTTAAGGGGACTGACGTTAGGCAGACAGACATGAAAATATACCCAGTGCTATGAGGGTCGTCTCCTGCTGGGGCTATACTGGTTCAGGACACTCTCTAAAGAGGAACTGGAAGCTGAGACCTGCACACATGGAAGGAATTCACGAGTGTTAGGGGAAGGCTTTCCAGGCAGAGATGCAGAAAGTCCTGAATTGGGAGAACCAAGGAGTCTTTTTTGTTTTCTTTTTTTAAGATTTTATTTATTTACTTATTTATTTGACAGAGAGAGACAGCATGAGCAGGGGAGAGGGGTAGAGGGAGAAGCAGACTCCCTCCCCCACTAAGCAGACAGCCCTACACGGGGCTCAGTCTCAGGACTCTGGGATCATGACCTGAATCCAAGGCAGACGCTTTATGACTGAGCCACCCAGGCGCCCCTCAAGGAGTCTGTCTAGGAACTGAACCAAGGTCAAGTAGATGGAGCATATTCAGTGCTGGAGAGAGTTCATAAAGCTTTTTCCTCATTTAGTTGTATTTTACCAGGTCTATCTGCATATACAGCCGCCTCTTCCTATTTCCTGTAGCCAGTCACCCAAACCAGAAACCTGTGGGCTTTAAATATTTTTGAGCCCTCATTATTAACCTTCCTACCACTTACCGTAATTTCTTTCCTGGACTAGCGCATTAGCTTCCTAACTGGGTTTCCCTGCCTTTGGTGTCACACTTTCAGATCTGTCCTATATGCTCTTCTCAGTGATTGTCAGAAAGAAAGCGGATTGTGTCTCCTTTACCTAAAATCTTTTGGGCTTAGTGCCCACAGGAGCAAGTGCAGCTTCTTTTGCTTGATATGCACAGACCCGCACCCACACTCCCCCACCCCACCCCCCCACACACAGAATCAGGGCCCATGTCTGTGTTCCTGTAGCGTCAGGCATTGCTCCACATCGTGTGAGAGTGATCTGTGTATATACAGCTGCCACCTGCTGACCTGACACTGTCCGTGTCTTGCTCTCTGGCCGCCTTGTAGTGGCAGACATTTCGTAGGTGCTTGCTGGACTGACATAAAGTGGACAAAGCCTGACTTCCCTGCTGTTCATTTCAGGATTAATGGGGTGAGTTCACTGGTGCAGAGGACCATGGCAAGGCTTCGCCTGAAGAAGATTTTCAGTGGTGTTTTTTTCAGAGTGACCCCCCAGACCATAAAAACGCTGCGTGTAGTGGAACCTTACGTGACCTGGGGGTGAGTAAGGTTTGTGTGGGTGTGGATTCGTATTAGATTGTATTTGAGCACGGTGAGAACATTAGGATGCACAGGGTGCTGTTCTCCAAGGTAACGAGCTTGTGTTGCTGTATGTTGAAGAAACATTTTGTTGTGACCGCAGTCACCAGAAATCGGCTGCCAGCCGTGGAACCTTGGACCACGGGGCAGGTGGAGCAGGAGGTGTCCATGCTGCTGCTCACGTACCACGAACAGTACCCTGAAGGGCTCGTTCGCTCGCAGGCTGAGGCTGAGTAAGGGGTAGAAGAGAAATTAATTCTCAGAGTCTTGAAGCAGAGCTAGGGGCTGTGCTTGTGTAAGAGGAGTGTTCCTTCAAACGGGAAAACCCAGCAGAGGCCGGGATTTAATTTCAGACTCTGGCACCATCTTGGGTAGAGGGTCATATTAGGTCAGAGTCCTGAACTGTAAACCAGCCCTTGTTTTATTTTTGCCTGGAAAAGTAAAATTCTTTTTTGCATGGTGAATGTTTATAGCCGTACATTGTAATTTCTAATTACATAGGGCCACTCTGGTTTTCTACCCCCTTCTTCACTTGTGTACTTCCAAGCATCCCGGCTGCAGTGTGATTGGTAGGAGATTCCTTGGTGGGAAGAAGGGGTAATGGGAGAATCTCTCCTCAGGCAGGCCGCGGGACTGAGTGGCCAGTGTCATGCAGTGTGCCAGGGGCTAATAAGGCTGTACCTCATTCGGTCTCACATAGATTTCCAAATCTGAAGTCTGTCCGGGAGCTCATCTTGAAACGTGGACAAGCCAAGGTCAAGAATAAAACCATCCCTTTGACGGACAACACAGTGATTGAGGAGCACCTGGGTGAGTGTTGCCCCTTAGGGGTCAGTTGGGGCAGAAAGCAAGGATCTCTGGTGGTCTTGATGTGGGATCTAGGTCGTATTCTTCTTCTTGGGGTCCCTAGAACCTACCAGAGTGCCCAGCTCTGGCATGTAAGAGCCTCATAGTTTATACTGGGCCAAATGTTGAATGAAGGAATCTGTACCCTTACGTTTCCCAGGGAAGTATGGTGTTATTTGCTTGGAAGACCTCATTCATGAAATCGCCTTTCCGGGGAAGAATTTCCAGGAGATCTCTGCATTCTTACGTCCTTTCCATCTCTCAGTGGCCCGTCATGCTACCAAGAATAGAGTGGGCTTCCTCAAGGAAGTGGGCTTACCTGGCTATCGAGGTGAACGCATCAATCAGCTCATTCGGCAGCTGAATTAAACCCAGGTGAGGCTGGAAACTGCCCTGGGGCTGACTTTTGATGGGCCATGCCTTGCCATTCGTTTTGCATTTATCAGTATCTGAGAGTAGCTCTGGCATTGTGCGGGAGAGGGGAGACGGGTAGCTACAGGTCCAACAGAAATGTGCTTAGGACAGTGAATGCCTGGTTAGGACATGGGGCTGTGTGTATTCCAACAGTTACAGGCTAGAAAATGTTGAGTAGCAAAAAAATCCATAGTGCTGTGGTCATTTACCTAGAAATGGGGAGAGAATGTTAAAAACCAATTTCAAAAAGGACGTGAAGATCTAAACCATTTATTTGTTGAAAGTATCTTAACTTTTTGAAATTGCTTATTATTACTCTGAAGTGCCACCTTTCATTAAACTTCTATTCATGAACTTTTTCTTCCTCAGAATATCTGAAAGCACAGCGCATTGGTGGCATGTGTTTTGTCTTTTGGAATGGTTACCGGTATCTTCGAAGAAGATTATTTTCTCTTGTATCTTCAGAAACTAGAGAGAGGGTCAAGGAAAAGATGATGATGCTCCTGGCAAGCACTTGTCATCACAGCCCAGTTCCAAGGGAAAGTTCCAGTGTGTTTTCCACATTAGCTGCCCCTACCTCCTCTGAAGTCAGCGGAGGACTCCTGCCACGGAAGAGGGAGTCCTGCTGTGTCGCATCGTCTATCTTGGGGTTTAAAGTTGGTGAACGAATACCCAAGCATGAATACAAGACAGCAGTGGACCAAGTGCAGGGACGTACTTAAACCTGGGGGCTCCAGGGGCCTTGTTTTGGAAGGAACTTGAAATATAATTACAAAGAAGAGCACAAAAACAGTGCTCAGTTGTCTCTGCCGTGAGTCCATGTTCTCACTCTTCAGTGACAGCTTTGCAAGTTCTCAGACTTGGCTGGCGCTGATGTGTATCTGGTGGCTTCCTTAGCCTAGCCTGCGATTGGCTTAGTCCTTTTCTTGAGCTCGGGATCTTAACTTACTCTTGGGTCTGTGAGAAGGGAAGGACCCTTTTCCCAGGAAAATACACTCAAATTTTTGCTTGGAAGTTTCTCTGTTCATAGGCTTTTCTTAGGGACTCATGTACCTTATGTGAGGAAGTCCTGCACTACCTGGATTGGTCACCTGGGCCCTGACCTTGTTAGTCTCCTCTGGTCCCTTATCCTTTGGAAGACCAAAGTTTACCAAGATAGCTTTTTCCCTTGGAGCCAATTGGGTGTTTCCTGTTAGGAACGGAGTGGTAGATTCCTGAGTCCCCGGTACCATCTGGGAAATGCCCACCATTTATTTCTGCTGGGCTTCAGGATGGGATTTTCTTGGTTTGGCATGGATGAAATTAGTACTGTTAGGTCTTTTTAGGCTCCACGAAGGCTTAATTGGACCCTCTCCTCGCATAGTCTGTCCTCCGAAAGTATTGCTGTCTGCCCCACTGGTAACAATGTTAGTAGACCAACACTGGGGCTTCCAGGGACCTGAGACCTAAAAAGGGATCTGATCCTGCTTGTGTTTATCATCTGTGCCCCCGTCCTAGGTGGGCCTTCCTCTGCTCCTGTCACTATGTTGCCTCAGTTGCCATCTGAGTAGTTGGTGAGGATGTGCCAGGTACAGGTTAAGACTTGAAAACATGCTTAACCGTTGTGCGCCCTGCTCCCTTCAGCTCAGCTCTGCGGCACTTCTGGCTCATGGGGCCCTCAAACATAGCTGTGAGGTCGAGTTAGAAGTAGAACAACGCCTTACAACGTGCCAGGTTGGGGGGTAATTAATCAGGTTTGGTTGGCTTAAGAGTTCACCTGCCAGGAATAGATGTTAGAGCTTACACTTAAACTTTAAAGCATTGTGAAATCGAATTACTTGAAAATGACGTTATCAGAAAGCCATGGGAAAAGAGCATTTGTGAGTGCCTAAGCCCAGGGTTTCTATTGTGGATCTGTTTTATACTAAATACAGGAATAATGTTCCCATTCTTGCCTGCAGAATGGGGCTATCTAGGCTAACCTGTGTGCCTAACTCAACACAGTTGTTCAAAGGATTAAGCAAAAGAACAGTTTTTAACTTAGAATTTAATGGAAATAAATAAGTTATAAAAATTAATGTTCTGCTTTATCGTGTACTATGGTGCACCATTCCCTAAACAAGTTGTGGACTTTCACCATTTCTGGGAAAAACGAGTTCTTATCGTATGATCTGTAGATGTGTATTTATGTGAATTGTTCATGGCCATCAATGTATATTCCTGTCAACACATACCATATGTATGTGGAAAACAGAAACCTCACTTTCGGGAAGCAAGAGTAGGGGCAATGAGCCACGTGGCCTATTTAAAGAGACAAACTTAAGGGGCGCCTGGGTGGCTTAGTTGGTTAAGCGACTGCCTTCTATTCAGGTCATGATCCTGGGGTCCTGGGATAGCCCCACATCGGGCTCCCTGCTCCGCGGGAAGCCTGCTTCTCCCTCTCCCACTCCCCCTGCTTGTGTTCCCCCTCAGGCTGTCTCCCTCTCTCTCTGTCAATTAAATAAATAAATAAAATCTTAAAAAAAAAAATAGAGACAAACTTAAAGTGGTTGTAGGAGCTTTTCCTCTGTTCTAAAACTTAAAGCCTGACCCAACTAGTTCCCAGAGATTTTGTTGTTGGCTTTTTTAATGCTTTGGGATTTTCCTGGTTTAATGGGACTCTGAAGTCATTCTGGGGCCCAGTGTAATCATCAAACTGTGTATGATTAGCTGCTGACCTGGAGAGTGGCTAAAATCAACACCACTTTGGACCCCAAATTCATTTCCACAACCACCAGAATAAGCTGAACTGGGGAGATAAACACTGACGTTCTCATACATTACTAACGAAATTGTTCCCAGTGGGTTGGACACCGTTAGTGTGTCCTCAGTATTTTGAAAACGAAAACACATTGAATCTCAGTAAAGGATGAGGTTTGCCAAATATCTATAAGGACTGAAACAGGATTAGAAAAAACATTTTTTTAATGAGGACTATGGTCCAGAAATACGGATACAAGATAACCCTGACGACGCTCCCAGGAGGCTTAAGTCCAGCTGAGACCCGTCGGGGCAAATGCACAAAGGATGAATAACGGTGGCCAGTATCCGGGGTGCGAGTTGATGCGGGACACAGTCACGCCTTCCAGGTCTAAGAGGCAAAGGACCTCGAGCCTCAGGAACCCACTCCGTGCCATCAGGAAGGCGCAGTTCCGGCCTCCGCCGCGCGGGGCCCCT
The DNA here is from genome assembly GCF_029215605.1 of Mirounga angustirostris. Taxonomy (NCBI): domain Eukaryota; kingdom Metazoa; phylum Chordata; class Mammalia; order Carnivora; family Phocidae; genus Mirounga; species Mirounga angustirostris. The sequence goes on from NW_026991716.1 coordinate 38,975,073, forward strand.
CCACGCGGTTCTACCGGTACCCGAGGGTCGGCGGCTTCTAGGGCGGCGGCGCGGGGGCCTCGGCCGATCCCGCGGCCTCCCAGGGCTTGGGCCTCGGCGGGAGCCGGGACGCCGTGGGTTCGCCGTGGGTCGCCGCGATGTGGCGCCTCTCCACGCCCGGGAGCTCCCGGCCCTGCTGGACCAGCTGCAAGAGCTGCGCCAGGCTCACCGAGGCGGGGGCTGCGGGCGCGGGCGCGGGCGCGGGGTCCGGGCCCGAGCAGCTCCGACCGCCGGGCCGCTCCATGCCGGGCCGCTCAGCCTGACCCGCGTGCGGAGTAAACGCTTCCGGGTGGGGTGGGTGCAACCACCGTCGGAGGGAATGAAGGGGGGGTCGTAGAGCATACCAAGCCGGCCCAGAAAGGGGGGAGCACTTGAGAACCACGACCAGCTTCACGCAGAACCGCTTCACACACACGGCAAACAGCCCGCACCAGAGTCTGTAACGTGCAGTGCTTTAGAAGGAACTGGAAGGCTTGCGCAGAACAGGCCGTGCATGCGGACACGCTGATGCAGGCAAAAGGACCCCATTTGGCACACATGCATGGGCACCAAGTACAAAACTCTTTTCTTCTTGTTAAGATCTTTTTATAAGAGAGAGTGAGCGAAAAGGAGAAAGAGCACGAGCAGGGGGAGGGACAGAAGGAGAGGGAGAAGCAGACTCCCCGCTGAGCAGGGAGCCCCAAGCGGGCCTCCAGGGACTCTGGGTCATGACCTGAGCCAAAGCCCAAGGCAGATGCTTAACCGACTGAGCCCCCCCAGGCGCCCCTTCTTTTCTTTCTAAAGTAATCTTTTGGGGGGGCGCCTGGGGCCTCAGTGGCTTAAGCGACGGCCTTTGACTGAGGTCATGATCCCGGGGTCCTGGGTCGGGCTCTCTGCTCAGCGGGGGAGTCTGCTTCTCCCTCTGCCTCTGGCGCTCTCCCTGCTTGTGTTCTCTCTAAAAAATATAATCTTTTAAAAAAAAATTTTTTTTTAAATAAAGTCATCTGGGGAGGGGGGAGGGGGGATGGGTTAGCCCGGTGATGGGTATTAAGGAGGGCAGTATTGCATGGAGCACTGGGTGTTATACGAAAACAATGGATCATGGATTCCCTAACATCAAAAACTAATGATGTAGGGGCGCCTGGGTGGCTCAGTCGTTAAGCGTCTGCCTTCGGCTCAGATCATGATCCCAGGGTCCTGGGATGGAGCCCCCGCATCGGGCTCCCTGCTCAGCGGGGAGCCTGCTTCTCCCTCTCCCACTCCCCCTGCTTGTGTTCCCTCTCTCGCTGTGTCTCTCTCTGTCATAAATAAATAAAATCTTTTAAAAAAAAAAACAAAAACAAAAACTGGAGAGTCATCTCTTAAAAAAAAAAACTAATGATGTAGTGTATGGTGAGTAACATAACAATAAAATTGAAAAAATAAAGTCATCTCTTGGGGCTCGAACTCACCACCCCTGAGGTCAAAAGTCACATGCTCCACCCACTGAGCCAGCCAGGCACCCTGGGTACATACCTATTTTCACACCGGGCAGAAGTTCACACCTACAGGGACACATGCAGCTGTGGAGAGATTGCCCGTGGCCTCAGGAGAACCGGGAATAAGCGGCAGCACTGCAGAGCCTCGGGGCTCCCTCCCCGTCTCCTGCCAACCTGGTGTTCGTGGAGGGGATGAGAAAAGAGGAAGGCAGGCCAGGGGTGCCACAGTCGTCTGGCTGCTCACAAAGTCAGTGCCCGTAATTGTCAGGTTTCTAAGTTTATGGGAAGTTCGCCTCATCTGGCAAACACTGCCTTCACCATGTAATCGAAGTCGAATTACTGTTAACAGAACGAGCTGGCCACCTGTGTCTCCCGAGGTGCGGCAGAGAAGGGCTCTTTGGAGGCAGGAACACTACAGCCTTCGGTATTCCTGCCCAGAAGGTGCACTCTGAATCTAGTCCTGTGGAAATGAACAGACCAAGCAAAGTGAGAGACATTCTGCAAATGACTGGCCTGGACGCTTTATAAATGCCAGTGTCATAAATGTCTTGGGATGCCCACAAAGACGGTTATGGTAATTCTGATCAGATGGGTGACTATGTGGACTCTCTTCTGTGGCCCCTCCAGGTCCTCTCTCCACCCTTATCCACCCAGCTTCCTGCACCCTGGCATCCACAGACGTCGCAATGGGCTCCCTTAACCTCTGGCTTTGGGGTCTGGCTAGTGGGGACCCCAGCAGAAGAAAGAAGGAGAAGGAGGTCAGTGTATTTATTCCTCAGTTTCCCTCCCTCCACAATTCCCACTGGCGGCAGTGTCCCTCCAGAAGCTCTCTGGCTTTGGGGCCCTGCCATTGCTCCCTCCCCTCACCCCTTCAGGCCTGTTACCAGTTTCAGGTACAGCATGATCACTTGGGACATCCGGACATCCCTTCACCTGCCACACCTCTATAAATAGTCCCTTTATTAAATTCTCCTCAAATTTCCCAATATACACGTGTCCTCTGTTTCCTGTCCATACTCACCAATAACGGAATGGGCCCCCGGAACAGCCTCAGGCAGAATACTGAGCTCAGACTGATCATAAACTCAGAGAGTGCAGGGGAAGCCTCCTTGCCGAGGGGGCAATGCAGCCAGGTAATCCACTGCGTGCAGAGGCATCACCATTACCCAAATTCTCACTGGGGGTGGAAAGGGTGAAGTGGAGAATACTTCGTTGTTGCGGTAGGGAGATGGCAGGCGAAATGGCTGTGGTTCATATGGCTGAGGACTGGCACCAGGATGTCATCGTAAGGGTTGCCAAGTGGCAATGCTAAGTGTTCAGCCCTTTAGGGTAGCATAAGAGTATGCTAACACAAGGGCACTGATGGGGAAGGGGTGGGACTCTGAGATGAGACGGGGACGTTTGGGCAGACATGTAGTGCCTCTGTTTCCCTGGACATCGGCTTCAGGACTCTCTCCACCTCCAGTCTTCCCTGGCTCTTCTCAAATTAGATCCCAGAACAGCCTGGGCAGAGAAGTACGAGGCCCACGCTGAGAGCAGAAGGCCCAGACAGAAGGAATTACAGACCTTGCTGAACTGCCTTGGCAGGAGCCACAGCAGCGTGTGTGGGAATGGGTTCTCAGGGAAATAGACCCAGGAGGGTGGAATGTAAGGCTCCGTTTGGCCAAACTCAAGGCCATGGATGCTCATCCAGGATTTGGGATTTAATGTGTTGGCTCGAGCACCTGGGAGAGGCATTGATAGTCTGTGAGGTTGGTTAATTAAAGCCTGGACTTAATGGTAGCCTACAGTTAGTAAACTTGACATGCCAGAATTCCTCTGGCATACTGTAGAGGAAGGAATCCAAAATCTCAGAAAGGTGGGAATGCTGGATTAGATTTATTATGTGCAACCTGATTAGCCATCCTTCACCACATATTTTAAGGGGGTCTAGAAAACCCTCCCTTCGCCAAAGCATTCAGAAATGCTTTGGTGAGGGGTGCCTGGCTGGTTCAGTCAGTAGAGCCTGCAACCCTTGTGCTCAGAGTCGAGAGTTTGAGCCCCACGTTGGGTGTAGAGTGAAGAAGGAGAAGGAGAAGGGGAAGAAGGGGAAGAGGAAGAAGAGGAAGAAGAAGAAGAAGAAATGCATTGGTGAGAGCCACGCACATCCTTGACTTGCTCTGATGGCTGTCCTCTGTAGGCTGGAGATGCTGGAGGTAGTGCTGGATGAATCAGTGGAACCAGAGTCTACAATCTCATTGGGAATAATGGTATCCTGGTAGTGTAAAGGCCAAGTGGCGATGCTTAACAGCCAAAGGCAAGGTAGCTATACCACCTCCCATAAAGACATGGGCAATAGTGGTCATCCATTGGACAGAAAGATAGTCCTGTGGACCCTGGTCAGCCTCGTTCCCTCGGCACTGTAGGCCTTGGACAAGGGACCCATGGTAGCAGGGACAGAAGCTATGCTTTGGCTCAGTAACATAGCTTTCCCCTCTCTGAGGCTAATCGGGCTGTGGCCAGTGCTGAGTGCCCAACTTACTGACAGCCCAATGCTCGGGCCCTGATTGGGCACCATTCTCACCTGGTTGTGGACTGATCTGACTGGGCGCTCTTAGCGTGGAAGGACTGTGCTTTATCCTCATGAGAACAGACACATAGTCCAGGTATGAATTCACCTTCTCTGCCTCCATGGCTTCTGTCAGCACCACCGTTCTGCCAGCATCAGGCGTTCTGATGGACAGAATACCTTACTCATTGCCGTGGCATTCCACATAACATCACCTCCAACCAGGGCACGCATTTCATTGCCAAGGAAATGTATAAATGAGCTCACTCCCGAGGAATTCACTGGTCTTACCATGTGCCCTATGACACAAAAGGACCTGCTGAAAGCTCATCTAGGGCATACCTGAGATGCTACACCCTGCCGGATGCTGGCGCTATCCTGCCGGATGCAGTGTATTTTTGTTTTTTTTAAAGATTTTATTTATTTATTTAATTGACAGAGAGAGAGAGTGAGAGAGGGAACACAAACAGGGGGGAGTGGGAGAGGGAGAAGCAGGCCCCCCACCGAGCAGGGAGCTGGATGCGGGGCTCGATCCCAGGACCCTGGAATCATGACCCGAGCCGAAGGCAGTCGCCCAACCAACTGAGCCACCCACGCGCCCCATGGATGCAGTGTATTCTTTACACCATACCCATGCACAATCATATAGAGCCAAGAGGTAAGTAGGGGTAGTTGGAGGCTCCTCCCTATTATACCTCAAGTCTACAACCTACTGGAAGAATTTTTTACTACCCATTCCAATAATGGGATGGACTCAGGGAGCTTGGTGATCCTAGTACCCAAGGTAGAAATACTTCCACCATACAATAATCATAGTACTGATGAGTTGGAAGCTGAGATGGCCCCTGGCCATTTTGGTTTCTGCTGCTACTGATCCAATAGGCAGAGAAAGGCACCTCTGGAAAGTCTTGGTTGATTAGACCCAATTACTAGAGAAAATTAGGTTGCTCCTGCATCAGAGATGGGGCTAGATCTGGAGCCCAGGGGATTCACTGAGGTGTCTTTTCTTAGGTTAACAGGAAACTTCAGCAACCCAACAAAGTCAAGACCACCTAACGACTCAGACCCTATAGGAATAAAAGTTTGAGCCACCCACCCGGTAAAGAATCTGGTGCTGACAAAGGATAAGGAGAATGTCTCATTGGGGGTGAACGCAGGCAGGTGTGAGTTGCACTTAGGCCTTGTAACCCCCAGTTTTCCCCTGCTAACTTCAGTAAAGAACACTGGTGGTAGCCAACATTTTAGGTTTCAGTGGGAACGTGGTCAAATTGACATCCCCTCTCATTGATGCTGTAGCTGATGGGACACCATGTGTCCTCTGTGCTGGGGGCATGAATTTTTCATCTGGACAAAAGAGGTGGCTTCCCTGGGACCCTTTAGAACCACCCACCCACTGACACACACACACACACACACACACACACACACACCAGCCCTGTGCTCTGGGAAGCTGAACTGCATCAAAGGACTCTTACACCCTCCACTTGGATTCAGCCAAGGGGGGCAACAGCTGGGGGTCAGAATATGGGAGGATGCCCAAGTCAGGGAATTTATTCTCCCACTTCCCTAGCTGCTGGATCCACACTGACTATGTCCATTGACTGAAGGTCACAGCTATTGCCAGGCACCCTGTCCACACAGCTCTCTGTGGCTCTGGGTTCCTGTAACTGCTCCCCCCACTTCAGACCTCAGGAGCTGACACCCCACTGTTGTCAGCTCTGGGGTGCTGTTGCAGCTCCAGCAGTTCCTTGCCACCCTACCCACACCTTTATAAATAGTTCTTTTATTAAACTCTCTTCAAATTCCCCATCTGTGTTCCTGCTAGGTCCCTGGGATATCTACTATGTATTTTAGTTAAGATCAGTTTTGGCAGTGAGCATCAGAAAACCCAAAATAACAATAGTTTATTGAAGATAAATCTTTCTAAATTCTTTCTCATGTAAATTAAACTTGGTGTAAAGCAAGCCAAAGCTGGTGGTGGCTCCATGAACATTAGATCATTATATATATATATAATCTTTTAATCCTCTTTAAATTAGCATCGTAGGGGCACCTGGGTGGCTCAGTCGTTAAGCGTCTGCCTTCAGCTCCGGTCATGATCCCGGGGTCATGGGATCGAGCCCCGGGTCATGATCCCGGGGTCATGGGATCGAGCCCCGCATCGTGTGTGTTCCCTCTCTCGCTGTCTCTCTATCGGTCAGATAAATAAATAAAATCTTTAAAGAAAAAACTTATTTAAAAAAAAAAAGAGAGAGAGACAGCGAGAGAGGGAACACAAGCAGGGGGAGTGGGAGAGGGAGAAGCAGGCTTCCCGCTGAGCAGGGCAGGGAGCCCGATGCAGGGCTTGATCCCATGACCCCCCGGATCATGACTGGAGCCGAAGGCAGATGCTTAACGACTGAGCCACCCAGGCGCCCCTCAAGTGTCATATTCTAAATCACTTTTCCTAATGCTCACACCAACTCCAAAAGGATGATCTCCCTCTCCAGGACCCCACTCTACCCCTGCACACACACAAACACACACACACATTTCAGTAATGGTGTCTGTTATGCTCCAAGTCCCTTATCTGTTTGTGAGCCTGTCTGTCTCCTTTCTTGACTCCTGGGAGCATCTCTTTTTGTCTTATTATCCGCAGCCCCAATTCCTGGCATAATAAAGACACCAATAAATGACAAGGATATTTTAAGGCTTGCATAATATTTCATCATATAAAGGCACCCTAGTTTACTTAACTACTTCCTTGGGTTTGGGTTTTTTTTGTTTTTTGTTTTTGTTTTTTATATGGGAGAGAGAGTGTGCATGGGCTGGGGGAGGAGCAAAAGGGGAGGAGCAGAGGGAGAGGGATAAGCAGGGGACATGGGGCTCCACACAGGGCTCGATCCCAGGACCCTGAGATCATGACCTGAGCCCAAAGCAGACGCTTAGCTGACCGAGCCACCCAGACATCCCTAGCTACTTCCTTGTTACTGAACATTCAGGTGATTTTTATTCTGTATTATAACTCTCATGGTAGGATTTTTATCTGATCAGTGAAATAGGTGGCCCTGTCAGTATTAACTGCAAGAGACTTCTACTTGCGGGGCGCCTGGGTGGCTCAGTTGGTTAAGCGACTGCCTTCGGCTCAGGTCATGATCCTGGAGTCCCTGGATCGAGTCCCTGGATCGAGTCCCTGGATCGAGTCCCTGGATCGAGTCCCTGGATCGAGTCCCTGGATCGAGTCCCACATCGGGCTCCCTGCTCAGCAAGGAGCGTGCTTCTCCCTCTAACCCTACCCCCTCTCATGTACTCTCTCTCTCTCATTCTCGCTCTCTCAAATAAATAAATAAATCTTTAAAAAAAAAAAGAGAGACTGCTACTTGCAACTTCAGCACACGCACACACATACTGATCTGCCCCTCTTGTTGCAATCTTCTAATTGGATGGATGGGTCAGATTCACAATCAGTAATCACTTGGTTATAACCATGGTCTTTTTCCAATAAGCACTGCTACTTTTCCTTAATTCTCTTTTTCACATCCTATGTGGCTCATCTCAGTTTAGAAGGGCCCTTGGTTTTCTCTCTGTGTATTTGACCAAAAAAGGGGGAGATAGGGATAATCTGCTGTGTGCCAGGCACTCAGATGGGTACTCCAATTGGACAACCTTGGGAAAAGAACCCTGGAGAGAGACCTTTGTAAACACGTCCTCCCTGTAGTGAACTCCCAGCTCCAACCGCTTGCTACAGGGGAATCTTCAGCCCTGTTAACTTCCTTTTTCTGAGTCTCAGTTTCCCCAGCTGTAAACAGGGATGCGAACACCTGATCAGGAGGTTGTGCGGATCAAATGAGAGGTCTGTGAACAGGACCTGGCTCTTAGCAGCGGGTCAGCAAACAGCAGCTTTAATCCCAATGAGGAGCTCAGAGAAGGATTTCAGCCCTGGGATTCAAGGCCGGAGAGTCGGGGCATCCTCACCGCCCTGGGCAAGGGCATCTTTAGGATCAGCAAAACTGTGGCCTCAGAGGGAGATTCTTGGGGCTCCTGGAAGGAGGGGACCTATGAGAGAGCGAGCAAGGAAAGCTTGCAAAGCCGACCTTTGCGGGGAGCGGGGAGGCGGCCAGTGGGAGGGTAGGTGAGCAGCAGGAGATGGCCCCAGCCGGCGGCGGGCAGGGGAGGCGGCTGGCACCGGGGTCTTCTGCCTCCCCATCCCTGGGAAGGTCTTAAAACCCTAAAGAGGCCAGAGGGCTCCTTCCCCATCTGTAATGTGGTAACGGAGCCCGGGCCAGCGCCTCCCCAGGCTGGAGGGCGCGAGAGTCGTTAGGGACACCTGCCTCCCCCGCCCCCTCCGGCGGGAGCCCGCGCGGACCAAGCGCACCTGGGCGCCCGCTGCGCCTGGGAACACGTGGCGCCCCAGGCCTCCAGGCGGCGGGGAGGGAAGGGGAGGGAAGGGGAGGGAGCGCGGCCCGCGCCGCCCGGGCTCCCTCCCCGCGTCCGAGGGTGCAGTCGACACACTATTAAAGCAACCGTCCCGACGGAAATGGGGTGAGGCTGGCACCAGAATAAAGAAGTCGGGGAGCCGGGAAGAAATAAACCCGCAACACAAAAGAGATTAACAAAGAGAATGTTTCACAAATAATAGGGACAGGAAGGATTATTCAATTAATAATCGGGGGATCTTTAGATCGATTAGATCTTTGGGGGAGGGGACTGAAATTTAGATGCATATCTTGTATCCTACACCAAAATTACCCCCTGATAGAGTTATAATCGTGGTGGGGGCGTGGGGATTAAACTTCACGCGCACAAAAAGTAGCATGTATCGGTTCTCTAGACGGGGGAGGACTTTTCTAGGCTTAAAAGGGATGAGGTAATTCCCATTAAGATGGAGGCGTTGGTTCATACAAAACAGAAAACCGTCAGTTAAGGAAAAAAGTGAAATTAAAAGTAGCCAATGAATTAGGAATGGCTTCGGCAAGGGCAATATACAAGGATTGGTATGGTTGCTATGTGAAAGCGCTTACAAAATTAGTAAAACACTCGGACTGCAAGAGGGCAATAATGCAATGAAGGAAACAAGGAAATGAGAAAAGAATGTGATCAGAGAAATGTGATACCATTTTTAACTGATTAAATTAGGATTTTTGTTTTATTTTTTAAGGAATGCCAAATGCTGGTGGGGATGCCTTTCATACACTGCAGAATATAAATTAGTATAACAGGGGGCGCCTGGGTGGCTCAGTCGTTGGGCGTCTGCCTTCAGCTCAAGTCATGATCCCAGGATCCTGGGATCGAGCCCCACATTCGGCTCCCTGCTCAGCGGGAAGCCTGCTTCTCCCTCTCCCACTCCCCCTGCTTGTATTCCCTCTCTCGCTGTGACTCTCTCTGTCAAATAAATAAATAAAATCTTTTTTAAAAAATTAGTATAACAGATGTATATCAGGGAGCCTTAGAAGCACATCACTAATCATTAGGGAAATGCAGATTGAAGTGACAATGAGATAACACTTCACACCACCGGGATGGCCACTATTAAAAAAAAAAAATCACAAATGTTGGCAAGGATGTAGAGAAATTGGAACCCCTGTACACAGTTGTAGGAATACAAAATGGTCCAGCTGCTCTGGAAAACAGTATGACAGTTCCTCAAAAAATTAAAAACAAAGTTACTATATGATCTAGCAATTCCACTTCTGGGTATATATACAAAAAGAATTGAAAGCAGAGTCTTGAAGAGATATCTGTACACCCATGTTCACAACAGCATTATTGACAATAGCTAAAACATGGAAGCAACTACTGAGAAATCACCATTGAGAGATAATGGATAAGAAGCAAAATGTGTTGGGGCGCCTGGGTGGCTCAGTTGGTTAAGCGACTGCCTTCGGCTCAGGTCATGATCCTGGAGTCCCGGGATCGAGTCCCGGGATCGAGTCCCGGGATCGAGTCCCGCATCGAGTCCCGCATCGAGTCCCGCATCGGGCTCCCTGCTCGGCGGGGAACCTGCTTCTCCCTCTGACCCTCCCCCATCTTGTGCTCTCTCTCTCTGTCTCATTCTCTCTCTCAAATAAATAAATAAAATCTTAAAAAAAAAAAAGAAGCAAAATGTGTTACAGGATGTGAGGAACAAAGGCAGAAGAGAAATTATTAAATTTCCTTACTACCTACAGCCCATTGACAAGTCCTTGAAACAGGCAGAGTGACATTCCTCTAGGGACTCAATTGCTTCCAATGTTAACACTTTGCTAAGGGCGAAAGGCAATCCTAGCCCTACCACCTACCCCCAGGATCTGGTAAGTCTACTTTAACATATAAAAGTTCCTTTAGAAATTTCCTTTATCTCTAAACCCCGCAAGATACGTGTTGGCAATCAACCCCCAAGCACATGGCCCACCGATATACATCTGAAGGATCTCATGACTAAGGTTTTATTAGATGGTAATAAATGACCCTTTCCCAACAATAGCTAGCCCCCTCAAGGTCCTGGAAACCTTGCTTCCAAAATTCCTTAGAGACTTACACTATCCCTAACTCCCTCCCAACTTGAAAATGTATAATGGGCCACTCCTCATGACCCCAGTGCGGCTCTTTCTGCCCATGGGTCCTGTCCCCGTGCTTTCATAAAATCACTTTTTTGCACCAAAGACATCTCAAGAATTCTTTCTTGGCCATCAGCTTCGAACCCTAACGTCTCTTCCTACATCAGTATATACATACAATGGAATATTATTCGACCCTAAAAAAAGGAAGGAAATTCTGACACTTGCCACAACATGGTTGATGACATTATGCTATGTGAAACAAGCCAGGCACAAAAAGACAAATTCTCTATGATTCCACTTTACCGAGGTAGTCAAATTCACAGAGGCAGAAAACAGAATGGTGGTTGCCACGGGCTTGCAGGGAGAGAGAATGGAGAGTTAATATCTAATGGGGCCAGAGTTTCAGTTTTGCAAGATGAACATAATTCTAAAGATGGATGGTGGTGGGGGCGCCTGGGTGGCTCAGTCGTTAAGCGTCTGCCTTGGGCTCAGGTCATGATCCCGGGGTCCTGGGATCGAGCCCCGCATTGGGCTCCCTGCTCAGCGGGAAGCCTGCTTCTCCCTCTGCCCGCTCTGCTTGCAGCTTTCCCTGCTTGTGCTCTCTCTCTGACAAATAAATAAATAAAATCTTTAAAAAGAAAGAAAGAAATTCTGTTTTTAAACGTGTGGGTGCGAGGTGTTGTAGCAACGGGGAAATAAGTGTGCTGGGCTTTTCGGCTATCGTAAGGCCAGCCATCAGGAGATAGTTCCAGCCCTGACTGCCTCTGCCAGCTGTGTGGCCTTGAGCAGGTCACTCAATCTCTCTGAGCCTCAGTTGCCTCACCCGTGACATGGGGCCTACAGCAGGTGGGTGGCCGGGAGGACGGGCTGAATGTACGGCTTCTCGTCGGGCCTGGTGCTCTGTAGCCTGTAGATGGCAGAGCCAGCGACTGGGTGAAGGCTCGGCCGACTGGGCAAGGCAGTAGGGTGTGGGAGTGGCACCCTGAGTCCCCCAGTCCCTGGCAGGACTGGGTTTGAGGGCCAGGGTGGAGGCGGGAGGGGCTCCTCAGCGGGGGAACGGCTCTGGCTCCGTGGTGGAGCAGCTGAGCTGCAGCTGGGCCTGTGGCCTGGGAGGCAGTTTTGCGGGCGCCTCCTCCCGCAGCCCACACCTCAGGTCTGCAGCTGGGTCCTGCCTCCTCTCAGGAGGGCCATGGCCGGGACTTGGCTGCTCCTTCTCCTGGCCCTCGGGTGTCCGGCCCTGCCCACAGGTGAGCCCCCTCCCTGCCTCCCTCTCTGTGCCCCATTAGTTGGCCCAAGCCCACTCCCTAGCTCTGGTCCTCTCTGGGTAGGGGTGGGATGCGGGGAAGGCAGGAGAGAGCTCTTTGGGGTTCCTGGGGAGGGTCTCACCAAAAGCCCACCATTTCCTTCCCTATCGTATCTGCCTTCCAGCTCCCTCACTCTGGGGCCCCGAGTCCCGCTCCCTGGAGTCTGCAGTGTTGGTAGGTAGGGCAGTCACCTCTTGGAGGTACAGAGAACTAAGAGCAAGCCGATAGATGTCCAGGGAAGGTGGAGATGGGGTAGCCCGAGCGGGGACACCGGCATCATTGTGAGGTCCTCTCTTGTCCTTCCTGTCCCGGCCTCCTGCCCTCAGATTGCCCTATTCCAATAGGGCTCAGAATGCCTCATGTTCACCCCTTGCTCCCCTTCAGGGAGGCTGCAAGGTCCCTGTGATTTTCCAAGGGTGTTACCCTCAGTCCTTCAAGGATCAAGGATGGAGTCACAGGACTTGTATTTAGAGGAGGGAATTCCAGCTCCATCTAGAAGCATGTGCATGTTTGCATGTATGTGGTGGGGGAAGGTCATCTTTTTGATCTAAAACTGGCCCCCAGTATTGTCACAAGCTCTCCCTTGCTAGGGAGACAAACCACATCCATGTGGGGCAGGGAGAGCTCATGGTAAGAGGTCCGAGCTCTGAGAAGGAAGCAGCCAGGGTGAGGAGGAGCAATCCTGGGCAGCTTCATGGAGGAGGCACATGCTAAACTCAACCTGGGGAGTGTCTCTATCTGTCTCAACTGAAGAGGTTCAGGAGGTCAAGGGTCCTGGAGCTCACTCTCAGCTTTCTCTATCCCCTTCGTTTGCCCTGTCTTATTAAAATTAGTATTTTTTTTAGGGGCACCTGAGTGGCTCAGTCGGTTAAGCGTCTGCCAGAGTCCTGGGATCGAGTCCCTCATCGGGCTCCCTGCTCGGCAGGAAGGCTGCTTCTCCCTCTCACACTCCCCCTGCTTGTGTTCCCTCTCTCGTTGTCTCTCTCTCTGTCAAACAAATAAATAAAATCTTTAAAAAATAACAATAAAAATAAATAAAATTAGTTATTTTTTTTAAAGATTTTATTTATTTATTTGAGAGAGAGAGAAGGAGAGACAGTAAGAGAGTACAAGCAGGGAGGAGAGGGAGAAGCAGACTCCCCACTGAGCAGGGAGCCCGACACGGGGCTCGATCCCAGGACCCTGGGATCATGACCCGAGCAGAAGGCAGATGCTTAACCGACTGAGCCACCCAGGCGCCCCTAAAATTAGTATTGATAATAATACTTATCAACCAAGGTGTTTGACATTCATGATCTTTATTCTTCACAACAATTTTACTGGACTGGTGTTATTAACCTCATTATATTGATGCAGCAATTAAGCAGTAAATTAAGCAGACAAGTCAGGAATTTGACCAGCTCAGTCTGAGACCATGTCCCAGGCTTGATGTCATCCTTCCAAGTGGGGTGGTCTATGAGAGCAGGAATCAAAGAGCCAAGTTCAAATCCTGAGTAGGCTACTTACCATCCACATGCTTCTAGATCTGTTCTTTGACCTTCAAGAAACCTTTCCTGAGCACTCCCCTCCGACCTCCCTGTAAGATCCTTTCTTTTCTTTTTTTTAAGATTTTATTTAATGGGGCGCCTGGGTGGCTCAGTTGGTTAAGCAGCTGCCTTCAGCTCAGGTCATGATCCCGGGGTCCTGGGATCAAGCCCCGCATCAGGTTCCCCGCTTGGCGGGAAGCCTGCTTCTCCCTCCCCCACTCCCCCTGCTTGTGTTCTCTCTCTGTCAAATAAATAAATAAAATATTAAAAAAAAAGATTTTACTTATTTATTTGAGAGAGAAAGAGAGCAAGAGAGCGCGCAAGCTGGGGGCAGATGCAGAGGGAGAGGGAGAAGCAGACTCCTTCTGAGCAGGGAGCCCGACTGGGGCTCCATCCCAGGACCCTGAGATCATGACCTGAGCTGAAGGCAGCCACTTAACCCACTGAGCCACCTATGAGCCCCACCCTGGGGTATTTCTTTAGCCTGGCTGCATTTAACTCAAGGTGTGAATTTGTCTGTGGGATTTTTGTTTTTGTTTTTGTTTTTGAAGATTTTATTTATTTATTTGAGAGAGTGGGCGGAGAGGCAGAGGGAGAAGGAGAAAAAACCTCAAGCGGACTCCACCCTGAGCGCAGAGCTGACCCGGGCTCAATCTCATGACCCCAATGTCATGACCTGAACCAAAACCGTGTCGGACACTTAATCTAACTGTGCCACCCGGGTGCCTCTGTCTATGGGTTTTAATCTCTGAGATTTTATTTATATGAAAAAATATCCAACTATTCAAGAGTAACATTTTTGTTATTATATATTTTGTCATCTTTACTGAAAAAGAATAAGATTGTGGAAAATCAGGACTATCTTGGAAAATACAGGGCAGATGTTTGTAGTACCCATGTGATTTATTTTTATTTTTTTAAGTATGAAATAATACAGACACACACTTGAAATGGGTGAATTGTATAGTATATAAGTTATATCTGAACAAAGCTCTTTAAAAAATACTTTAGGGGCGCCTGGCTGGCTCAGTCAGTACAGCATGGGACTCTTGGTCTCGGGGTTGTGAGTTGGAACCCCACGTTGAGTGTAGAGATTACTTTTTTTTTTTTTTTAAGATTTTATTTACTTATTTGACAGAGAGGGAACAGAAGCAGGGGGAGTGAGAGAGGGAGAAGCAGGCTTCCTGCCAAGGGGGAGCCCGATGTAGGGCTCGATCCCGGGACCCCGGGGTCATGACCGAGCCAAAGGCAGACGCTTAACAACTAAGCCACCCAGGAGCCCCGAGTGTAGAGATTACTTAAAAATAAAATCTTAAAGGGGCGCCTGGGTGGCTCAGTTGTTGGGCATCTGCCTTTGGCTCAGGTCATAGTCCCAGGGTCCTGGGATCGAGCCCCACGTCGGGCTCCCTGCTCCGCGGGCCTCTCCCACTCCCCCTGCTTGTGCTCTTGCTCTCGCTATCTCTCTCTCTGTCAAGTAAATAAATAAAATCTTTAAAAAAATGCTACAGACCTACAAAAAAGAACTGACAATGATGCAATAAACACCTATTCATGTTCCACTCAGATTAACAAATGGTTTCAATCTTGCCATATTTGAATCAGATAAAAGAAACAAAAAGTCACAGATACATTCAAAGCCCTCTTTGATTTCATTCCAGATCTTATTTCCTTCCCTTCCTCCCCAGCGGTAACCACCCTCCTGAGGTTGGCACAACAAGGTAGTGTAAGAATTTGTTTATGCATCTGCTATCTTTCCCATGGGACTGAGTTCCCTGAGGGCAGGGGCAGTCTGCGTCAGTGTTTTACCCCAGTTCCTGGCACAGATAGGTTCAGACAGGATAGATGGGTGAGGGACGGATGGATGCCTGGAAGCATGGACAGACATACAGATGGAAAGTAGAAAGAAGAGATGTCAGAAAGACGGTTGCTGGGGAAAAGATGGATGAATAGATGGGCAAATGCAAAGAGAGAGGATGGATGAGTGGGTGGAAGGAGAGATAGATGGACAGTGGAAGCAAACCCAGATGGAAGGACAGAAGCCTATTATGAGACGCTGGCAGGGGCAGATCTAGCCCCTACAGGTGCGTGCTCTCTTACAGGTGGGGGCGGCACACCCTTCCCCTCTCTGGCCCCACCAATCACGCTGCTGGTGGATGGGAAGCAGCAGACGCTGGTGGTCTGCCTGGTCCTCGATGTCGCACCCCCTGGCCTTGAGAGCCCCATCTGGTTCTCAGCGGGCAATGGCAGCTCACTGGACGCCTTCACCTACGGCCCTTCCCCAGAGGCTGACGGCACCTGGACTAGCTTGGCTCAGCTCTCTCTGCCCTCTGATCAGCTGGCAGCCTGGGAAAACTTGGTCTGCCACACTGGGCCTGAGGCCGGCGACCGCAGCCAGAGCACACGGCCCCTACAGCTGTCAGGTGGGGACGGAGCCTGGGCCCCTGTGGATGCTCCCTGCCCCTCCCACACACTCTGGAAACAGCCTATGGTGGGAGACAGGGCAGGCTCCCGTGGGGGCATGGAGGGTGTCCCTGTGCCAACCATCTGAATGAGGTGATGCCTGGGCTCAGAGCAGGGTGGCCTCAGGGCCTTGAGTCCTGGATTTGCAACTCCTTCAAATATCCAGCCTTCAAATATCTCCTTCAAATCCAGGCTCTGATGCATGACTTCCAAAAGGTAATAACACCGCCTCCCTCCTATTACCTAGGGTTGATATCTAGATTTATGTACCTAAGGTTAATATCTATATCACCCTATCTATGGTAGAATGAACCAAATGAC
Source organism: Mirounga angustirostris (assembly GCF_029215605.1). Lineage (NCBI taxonomy): Eukaryota > Metazoa > Chordata > Mammalia > Carnivora > Phocidae > Mirounga > Mirounga angustirostris. The sequence goes on from NW_026991716.1 coordinate 38,991,246, forward strand.
AATCAAATAACAAAATGCTATCATCTACTTATTGTTCACACTGTGCCGGGCATTGTTCGAGACACCTTACGTTCATGAAGGAGGTCATATTATTTTCCCAAATTTACAGGCACAGAGATGTTTAGGGGACACGTCCAAAGCCTGTTATTATTATTACTAGATGACTTACTTCCTGTTTTTGGATTATGGTAGCTTTGGTATCTTCCAAATGGGAATGTTTGTTGAATAAATGCCCTGTCTTTCAAAGAAGGCTGCTAAGAAAATCCAAGTCCTCGTCTAAAAGTGCCGAGAGACCTCAGCCTCCCCCGGGGGCACAGAATAGTGGACAGTGGGGACTGAGAAAGATCTGAGTCCCTGAGAGGAATCGTAGCAAATGGGCTCATGTTTCCCGCTGCTGGTTTGTCTGTCCATTTATGCAACTTGCCATGCACAGCTGCCCTGTGCCAGGCCTGGGGCGCAGAGCTTGGGTGGAGCGCAGAGCCCATCCCGAAAGACTCATTCCCTTCTCCTTGGCTGCAGGAGAGGCTTCCTCAGCCAGGACCTGCCTCTGGGAGCGTCTCAGGGGTGAGTATTGGGGACCGGGATCTTGAGCCCCGTTTGGGTCTGGCCTGATGGTCCCACTGGCGTGTGTTTGTTGGGGTGGGGGGCCTTGGTGGGTGTTCCCTGAAGAGGCTGCCTTGCTGGGTTGGGGCACTGACAAGCCTGGCCTTCAGTCTACCCATGGATAAATGAGAGTGGATCCTCTGACCCCAGACTAATTCCTGGACACTAGTTGAAAAGTGTAGGTGACAGCTAACAGAAGGTTCCATGAAGCTCTCCTTGGGCAGCCCAGATGGGTGGTGTCAACGTCAGAGCCTTGGGAGACTGTCTGGGTGGTGGACAGTCCCACCACCCACCGGACAGACAGAGTCCTAGTCGGGTTCTACTTCCTCACCACGCAGAGAATATGGGGCTGCTTACTCTCTGCGCCAGATGCTACTTTCTGCTTGGCCTGCACCCCCCTGGTTTGGGGGGAATAAAATAAAATGAAGGCTAGGAAGGTATGTGTTATTACTATCAGGTAGAGCTGAGGGTAGACACCAGGGAGGACTTCCCTCGGCTCCGGGGCACGGCGGGGAGGAGGACCTGCGCGGGCGGAGGACAAGGCCCCTACTCCCCGGAGAACCTTCTCGAGCGGGAGGGGTTGAAGCCGGCCTCCACGCCCCTGACGGCTCGTCTTCCTCTCGCAGGGATGCGGGGCCAGGCGCTGCGGCTGGGGGCGTTGCGGCTGCTGCTCTTCAAGCTGCTGCTGTTGGACGTGCTCCTGACCTGCAGCCGGCTCCGCGCCGCGCCGTGCGCGCGGGGGGACCCCGGGCTCCCGCGCCCCGCACGGGCCCGCAGCCCCACCGCCGGCTCCCGCAGCCCCCGCCGCCCGGCTTGGCGGCCGAGCCGGGGGGGCCGCGGGCCAGGAGCCCCGGAGCCCAGTCCGGGAGGAGGGGACGCTCTCTACCCACCGAGCTTGGGCCTGGTGCTCATGAGCCCCCCCGTATTCCTTCCTTAAGCCTTGCGGTATTTGTGTGTGACGTGCCTCCTCCCGCAGATGGAAGTTTCTGGTGCTGGGCTCTGTCTCCCGCCTCGGACTGAGGCCTTCTGAGGGAGGAGGGTGGTGTGCCACGGGTACTGGGACATTTGAGATGCAGAGAACTGAGAACAATTAAAGGAGAACTTAAATGACGCAAATGAAACACTGGAATTCATGTCTGCCCTGGGAGGAGGGAATTTGGCAGATTTTGAAAAGGCAGAAATCCTGGAGGGCTCCCTTGAGGAAGAGGTTCCTGCGGGTGAGACTCGGAACTGCAGAGTGATCCTGGAGTTTGGGGAGGACGCTGTCCTACCTCTGTCTCCCTCTCCCACAGCCAGGCATGAGAAGAGCCCGCCCTCCCCGGCTCCTCACCTTGGCCCAGTTTCTGCCAGAGGTCAGGATGAGGAGCCCTGGAAGCCAGGAAGGTGGGGTGCTGGGCCCGATGTGAAGCTTTGTACAGACTTGACAGAAATGAACGGGGGCCAGGATCCCAGGGTAACAGGATCACGTACAATGCCAAGAGTATGGATGTTAATTCCAAACCTACACCTTATTAAGCAATTAGGGGTCATTATTCATTTAACAAATATTCATTGAGCATCAACCCTGAACCAGGCACTAACGAGATTCTTTGTTTTCTTTCTTTTTTTTTTTTTTTAAGATTTTATTTATTTATTTGACAGAGAGAGAGCACACAAGCAGGGGGAGCAGCAGGCAGAGGGAGAGGGAGAAGCAGGCTTCCCATGGAGCAGGGAGCCTGATGTGGGGCTCAATCCCAGGACCCCTGGATCATGACCTGAGCCGAAGGCAGACGCTTAACCGACTGAGCCACCCAGGCGCCCCTCTTTTGTTTCCTAAAGAGAGCTCTTGCGCTGATAGCATATAAGTCCCCCACAGTAGAGTGTGTGGCCCGTTTCTCCAGCATTGGCAGGAGATCCAGCCTTTCCAGGAGTTCCTCTCTCCAGTAATCACCCCCAGGAATCTCGGGTGCTTTCATGTGAATCCAGGTGTCCCCTGGGCAGCACAGGACAGTCTGCTGGACCAGTGGTGCTACCTTAGTCTCCTTCCCCCAAGGTGGTGTTAGCGACCTATGCTCTAACATCCCACCCACTCATGGTGGCAATGCCATCTCCAGCTGCCCTGAGCCTCTGTGCCCTCTCAGCTGCTGTTCCATGAAAACCCTCCCTGTCTTCTCCACAGCCATCTCTCACTAGCCGATCAGGAGATGCTCCTGCCTCTTTTTAGATTCTTCAAGGAGGGGCATCCCACAACTCCTGGGGGTGAATCAGACCACCATCCCCACATGGCCTGCTCCTTCCGCAGCACACAGACTGAGGGAAGGATAGGCTGGGTTGGGGTGCAGGCATGTCCAGCCATAACCTCAGATTTTCTCTGGCCACTGTCTCTTCCCAGCCCTCAGCCCAGATGCTGAGTCTAGAGCTCCTGCGAAACTAATTTGTGCCTCAGTAAATGTCCTCTCAGAGGTCCTTTTAGTCATTCTGGAAGCAGAGTTTCCTTTAGCTTCACCATCCCTCCTCCTCATGTTCCAACTCCCCAGTCCTGCCCTGCCCCAGGCTCAGTCCCTACTGTGGTTGGCTTCAAGTTATCTCCCAGGAGGATTCCTGGGCCTAGGTAAATCAAGGGCTTTGGCCAGGCTCTGAGTCTCCCCAAGTCTTATGAAGCCTATAGAAGATGGAGGCCCTCAGAAGGGTGTCCTGATCCTGTGCACTATAGAATTCTACATACCACAACCCCTGCATATCCAAAATGCTTTGTCATTGGCACAATTGTTTTGAGCAAGAAGCTAAGATCAAGAAATAATAAGTCAAAAGGCTGAGCATCAGTCCTCCCGAAGTCTTCATAAAATAGCATAAATATCCAACCTCCAGGAAGGAAACATAAGGCACTGGGGAACAGGGCCTTGGGGACGAAAGTGCAGACAACTTCCCAGGAAAGCAAACTTGGGGTGTGTGTGTCCATAGGACACTGAGCTCAGGGGCAGTCTGAAGCAGCCCCAAAGACCCAGAAAGTCCTCCTCTTGATGACACAGCAGATGGGGGTCCAATTGATCATCTCCTTGTACCAGGCACCCTGTATTGCTGGGGAGGTGGAAGGGAAATACAATCGTTCATAGCCAAATCCCTGCTTTGTGGGAGCTCAGAATCCAAAGAAATCAGTAATAGGGCAGAAAAGAAGAAGGGAGGAAGGAAGGAAGGGAGGGAGGGAGGGAGGGAGGGAGGGAGGGAGGAAGGAAGGAAGGAAGGAAGGAAGGAAGGAAGGAAGGAAGGAAGGAAGGAAGGAAGGAAGGAAAAACCGAGGCTCAGAGAGGAGGTGATTTGTTCTGGTTCTCAGGGGCCCAATATATGATTACTTGGCACTAAGAAAGTTGTTTGAAGGCTGGGGACTGTTTGAGTCGCCAAGGTCTCACCCACAGCGCCTACTAGTGATTAGCAATTACAACAATAACAACAACGATAATAATAACAAAATTTAAAAACAGGTGCTCAATAAGGGTTTGCTGCATTACGACCCCAGCAGGGAAGTGACGCGCAAGGAGGCGGAGAAGGCCGAGAAGACGGCCTTCCGCACCTCTACCAGGACCCAACGAGCCCGACCTCCTCCCATTCAGGCCGAGCCGGCTGCTTCCCTGCTCCGCGTCCTGGTCCTCCAGACCCTCCCAGAGCCTCCGTTAGTGGGTGGGGGAAAATGCTGCCATAGGTCACTGAGGACACCATCCGCGCTCTCATTGGTCAAGACTGAGAAAAGCTCGCCCTCCCATTGGCTGGAGGGCAAGCCCCGGAAAGCCCATTGGCTGCGTTGTCCGCGGGCCTTCGTGGGCTCTGAGGGCGGGCCGAGGTGGCCGGAGGAGGGACCGGGCGGGGGGCTCCCTGTTGCCCTGGTTACGCCGAGGCACGTGTGCAGTCCCGGAAGCGGCTCCGGGAAGCTGCCCAGCGCGCGCAACCGGAGGAATCGCCACCGGGTACGCTGGGGTCGGGTCCGGCTGGGCCATGGAGCCATTGCCTGAGCCCGCGCCCCGGCCTGGGCCGCGCTGTCTTCTGCTTCTCTCCCTGCTACTGTTGCTGCTGCTGCTACTGCCGGCCCCAGAGCTGGGCCCCGGCCAGGCGCACGCGGAGGAGACTGACTGGGTTCGACTCCCCAGCAAATGCGAAGGTGAGGGGGCGGGGCCCGCGGGGAGTATCCTGCCAGAGGGGCGGGGCGTGCGGGGTAGGGGCGGGGGATGGAAGGTCCTTGGCACCTGAGCTGGAACCTCTTCATTCATTGAAGCTACTGTGTGCCTGGCACTGTGCTGGACGCTGGGGACACAGGGCCGGGCAAGAGATCAGGTCTCGGTGCACCAGGAGCTCTCAAGTCGGTACAAAAGAAGCAGTTATAATCCAGGGTGGTAGATGCATGATAGAGTAGGTACCGGCTTTGCGGGCCGGGGAAGGAGCATCTAATCTAGCCTGGAGATGGGGGGGAAAGGCTGTGTGGAGAGGGAAGTCAGGAATTCGTATAGGAAGCCCAAGCAGTAATTAGGAGTTAGCTGGGCGAAGAGACGTGAAAAGAGAGAGTCTCTCAGGAAACCGCAGATGCAGAGGCTAAGAAGCAAAGGACAAGTTTGAGGAACTGAAAAGGTCCTTATGACTGTTCTTAGGGTAGGAAAGCCTGAAACTCTCCCCTTTGTGCCCTCACCACAAGCTGATCTGTGTAATTGATAGACTCCCTCACTAGCGTTAAACTCCTTGAGGACAGGGACCTTGTCTCAGATATTTATTCATACAGTGCCTGGTGGGCACCCAGTGAATATTTTTGGGATAAATACAAATAAATGGGGGATTTGGGTGTGTGTGGAGGAATGAGAAGGGTCTGAGGCCTATGGGGAGAAGAATAGAGGGCCACTTTGGGAGAAGAGTAGATCTGGCCTGGGAGAATTTGGTGAGGGAGGAGGACTTTAGGAATAAGGAGAAAGTGAATCCCAAAGATATAGGGATGGAGGTGTAAAACTTGAGAGAAAGAGCACCAGCACCCAAGCCAGTGATCCAGGACTATGAAGGGCCTACCTTTTCTCCACCCCCACCCCCATTATTTCTAATTTCTCCCCAGACCTTCGCAATCACTCCTTCCTTGCCATCTCCATACCCCCAAACCCCTCCAAAAGTTGGCTATATATCCATTTCATCCCCATTCAAAGCATACAGCAGGCCAAATGTTCCCTAAGCACTGGGAAGTGGGGGTGGGGTGGATTGGGACACATAATCCTTTCATTTGAGAGGTGAAAGATGAGATGCTTCAGAGATGAGCCGACTTCACTGGGAGGGCTCTCAGTATGGGTTCTAGCCTGTCCCTCACTCCCATAAATAGGCAGGCAGAGAGTTGGGATGCCCCAGAGAGGGGGGAAGCCCCTTTCACTCTTGCTCTAGTCCTAACCTAGATGGTATGGTTTGGGGTTTCACTTCCTCTCTTTGTTTTCTATCTTAGCCCCTAAGAAGGGACTATTCTCATAGCCTGAGAACCTCACATTTCTTTCCCTTAGGAGGCATTCACAGACTCAGAAGCATAGAGCTTGCAAAGATCTTAGCGATCATTCTAGTCCAGCCTCATTTTGTAGTTAATGGATAAAGACTAATTTAAAAGGGATTTTCAATTACAGGATGGCTTGGTAAAGTCTTAGGCTCCTCTTTTTTTTTTTTTTTTTTTAAGATTTTATTTATTTGCGAGAGAGAGAATGAGAGACAGAGAGCATGAGAGGGAGGAGGGTTAGAGGGAGAAGCAGACTCCCTGCTGAGCAGGGAGCCCGATGTGGGACTCGATCCCGGAACTCCAGGATCATGACCTGAGCCGAAGGCAGTCGCTTAACCAACTGAGCCACCCAGGCGCCCTAGGCTCCTCTTAATAGGGCTTTTGCTTTTATTTATCATTGTTGCACCTTTGTTATTAAATGCTGACTGTGTATGGCCCACAAAGCCTGCCTCCTGGCTCCATAGTCTGAGTGGAATAGGCCTTGGCACAGAGAAAGGAGAACCTGCCAGGAAAAAGAGTAGGTGGGTGTCCATGAGAGTCTGGGGTCTGTGCCATGAGTCTCCTACAAGTCTAGTTCTGGATGGGATCCCCAGAGGGGGTCTTGAAGAGGTAGGGTTTGGAAGAGTTGGGAAGCAAGGTTGTGATTGATGGGCACAAGAGAGAAAGGTTTCAGCTCCCCAGGGCCTGGAATCCTACACATTGAGGGCGTGGGAGAAGGGGGCGAAAGAGCCAGAAAAATGATGAGCTCACACAGAATGTAGAACAGAGAGGGGGAGGGGGACAGGTGTTGCTGGCTAGAGAGCCAGGGAGGTGAGCCGCCTCAATTCATTGCAGACTCTGAGATCACAGCTTATATTTTGGAATTTTAATGTATTCCAAGTTCTCCAAGCCATCTATTAAATATGTATGTTATAAAATTTTACCAAGCAAGCCTTCAGGGGATGGTTTGTTTTTTTTGTGTGTGTGTGGTGAATTGGCCTACTAAACTCTGCTGTCAGTGTTGTAATAATACTAATGGCACTTGGCCTACAGATCATATTCGTTCAGAGGCATCAGAAGCTGCTCTATCACAACCACAGTCTCTCAGCAGTATTTATTAAGTATACAACACAGACAGAATCCCAGACTAGAGGAATACAGAAAAAGTCCAATACATGATACTCACTTTGGGTATTATTGTAGTTATAGTTGGGGAGCCACAAAGTGACCAAAAGCTCTTCGAACATGGATCCTATAGAGAGAGACCCAGATGAAATCAGAGCAGGTGGGATGGATCCAGAAGAGCTTTCCAGGAGGAGGAGGCTTTTAAAGTGAGGTTGTGGGGCACCTGGGTGGTTTAGTCAGTTAAGCGGCCGACTCTTGGTTTCAGCTCAGGTCCCGATCCCCAAGTCATGAGATCAAGCCCCAAGCTCTGCATCGAGCCCCTCATCGGGCTCTGCACTCAGCCAGGAGTCTGCTTGAGATTCTCTGCCTCTCCCTCTGCCTGTCCCGCTGCACATGTTCTGTCTCTCTGTCTCTCGCTCTCTCTCCAATACATAAAATCTTTAAAAAATAATAATAATGATAAAGTGAGGTTGGGAGAATGGGTAGAAAAGCCCATAGAAGGCATTAAGCGCTCTCCCAGGGCCTCGGACAGGTCACACTTTCTGTGTGAACACTCCTTGCACAGCGGCAATTACTCCATTGGGCTGGATGTAGAACAGAGGAATCTGTTTTCAGCTGTGAATCCCCAGACAGTGCCTGGCACACAGGATTGCTTAGTAACTGTTTGAGGAAGAGTAAGAGAAAACGAGAAGATGAATGTACAGAGCCGGTAGGAACAAGGGCCTCTGGAGGGGATGGAGCAGATGACCTTGGTAGGAGCAGAGAGCTGGTGTTGGAACAGCATATGAAATCAGGTCATAAAACAGGCAGACAAGACCTTTGGGGACAACTGGGAAAATTTGAATATGGAGTGAGTATTAGGTGATATTGGAATTATTTTTCATTTTCCAAGGATCGGTATGGTTTTATGGTTGGTAGAAGAAAGTCCTGGTTCTCAGAGATGCATGAGGACCTTTTGAGGGGTGAAAGATCATGATGTCTGCAACTTACTTTCAAAATGGTTTAGCAAAAACAATGTATATATTGTTGAGATATATTACTATATTATCCTATTATTTTATATTATTATACTGGAGTGAGATTGTGGCAGATTATTAACAAACTGTTGAAATGAGTGGAAGCTGTATAGTTACTCATTGTACTCATTCAGCTTTTCTATATGTTTGAAATTTTAAAATGATTACAGGGGGCGGTGGGGAGAGGCAGGAAGGAGCTGGGAGAAATGGAGTCAGTAGGATAAGGGCCAGGACTGGACAGGGGGCAACGAATCTTGGAGCCAAGTTTCACCCAGTGACCTCCATGTGGTGGTCTGGGGCTAAGTCCTTCCCTGCCCTGAGTGTTGACCCAGTCTGGGAGAGGCACCTACCTTGGTGCATTTGGCTGGGAGCTGGCTCCTTCCTGACAGACTCCTAGGCGCTCAGTAGGCTGTGCCGTGTCTCCCGCCCCCAGTGTGTAAATATGTCGCCGTGGAGCTGAAGTCAGCTTTTGAGGAGACTGGCAAGACCAAAGAGGTGATTGACACAGGCTATGGCATCCTGGATCGGAAGGCTTCCGGAGTCAAGTACACCAAGTCGTAAGTGAAGGGGGGTACCCACTGGCCTGGCCTGCTTTGTTCCTAGAGGCTTCGGAGGCTTGGGGTTCCCTCTCCCTTCCAGCTAGGCAAACCCACCAAAGGGAGGCGGTTCTCACCAATACCTGAGTTTGCCCGCTGGTTTTGCCCCAACTAATTGTGTGGTCTTCATAAATCCCTTCATTCCACTGAGCCTCAGACTTATCTGTCAAAGCAAGTCGGTTCGACCGTATCTCATCCCAGATTCTTGGATTTCATGAGCCAATGCAATTTTTTTTTTTAAATTGATAACATAGGATTACCTGCTTTTAATATTACCAGGAATAAATATTAAAAACAAGCCAAAAAAACCCTTCATCAGCCATGATCATCCTTTCAAAATGAAATGTTTTGACATCAAAATTTAATACATTTTGCCGTAGGAAAACATCTAAATACTGAATCATTTAGCTTTATAAAAGATGCCTTCCCATAGAGCTGTTACATTTTGTCTCTCTGGTCTGTGTTCCAGCATTTCAGAGCCCCCAGACCAGATGACCTATCTTCCTTCCAGCTCTGACTTCCCTTTGGTGAGATGCGCAGGTGTTGGGGTAGCAGGGCTGGAGGGACGGACCGCTAACCCCCTGGGGCTGGGAGAGGAGCTCAGTCCCTCTCGTGCTGCTGTCTCTGCAGGGACTTAAGGTTAATCGAAGTCACTGAGACCATCTGCAAGAGGCTCCTGGACTATAGCCTGCACAAGGAGAGGACCGGCAGCAACCGGTTTGCCAAGGTTGGATTTGTGCTTGTCCTTCATCCCCATGGGGCAAGGCCTGCATGTGTCTAAGGGGTCTGCTGGTGTGGGTGTGGCTCGAAGATCATGTTTGGGGAGCTTCCATCCTTGGCCTCTTCCCATTCTTCATCGATTAGGGTTTGCATTTCTCACCTCCTGAGCGTGCTCTTTGGTGGCAGTAGGCACAGTTTTTTTTTTTTTTTTTTAGATTGATTTATTTATTTATTAGAGAGAGAGAACACAAACAGAGGGAGAGGGAGAAGCAGACCTCCTGCTGAGCAGGGAGCCCCATGCAGGGCTCGATCCCAGGACTCTGGGATCATGACCTGAGCCGAAGGCAAACACTTAACGACTGAGCCACCCAGGCGCCCCAGTAGGCACATTCTTAGTGACCGGGGCCATCAGGGCCCTGCCTCAGCCTCAGCCCGAAATGCCCATGTGGAGGCCTGAATACTGGTTCAGGGAGAGCTCAGGAAGTGCAGAACTGTGGGGTTTAGAGGAGATGTCAGAAGACACAGCAGGGTGGGGTGATTACCTAGTCCCTCTGGGCCCACAGGACACTCACCTGGACCTCTGTCAGGGTGCCTGTGTGATATTTAATGCACTTACTATGTGCACGAATGCCCCTGTCCCTGAAGAATGAGCTTCTTACCACAAGGCCCACAGTTCTTTGCTTCAACATCTTCAGTGCCTGGCACATATGGTAAGAGACTTGCCTCCCGTATTTCTCCACCTAAGTACCCTTCTAGTGGAGTTGATTAGTCAGAAACCCCTGGGGAACCTAGAGGAATAGTCTTTTTTTTTTTTTTTTAAGATTTTATTCATTTATTTGACAGAGAAGGTCACAGTGAGAGAGGGAACACAAGCAGGGGGAGTGGGAGAGGGAGAAGCAGGCATCCCACGGAGCAGGGAGCCCGAAGCGGGGCTCGATCCCAGGACCCTGGGATCATGACCTGAGCTGAAGGCAGACGCTTAACCGTCTGAGTCACCCAGGCGCCCTTTAGAGGGATAGTCTTAAATAGCAGAAGTCTTAGATTTAAAATTTAGGGGTGCCTGGGTGGCTCAGCTGGTTAAGTGGCTGACTCCCTTTTTTTTTTTTTTTTTAAAGATTTATTCATTAGAGAGAGCGCGAGCGTGTGTGTGCTGCAGGGAGGGAGAGGGAGAAAGAGTCTCAAGCACACCCTGTGTTGAGTGCAGAGCCTGATGCGGGGCTCCATGCAGAGCTCAATCTCACAACCCTGAGATCACGATCTGAGCCGAAACCAAGAGTCAGACGCCCAACTGACTGTGCCACCCAGTTGCCCCAAGCATCTGACTCTTGATCTCAGCTCAGATCTTGATCTCAGGGTTGTGAGCTCAAGCCCTGCATTGGGCTCCAAGCTGGGAGTGGAGCCTCTTTAAAAAATAAAAAAAATAATTAACATAAGAATAAAAAAAAATTTAAAAAAAAAATAAAAAAAATAAAATAATGTAAAATGAAAAAAAAATAAATAAAATAAAATAATAAAATAAAGGGGTGCCTGGGTGGCTCAGTCAGTTAAGTGTCTGCCTTCGGCTCAGGTCATGATCCCAGGGTCCTGGGATTGAGCCCTGCTTCGGGCTCCCTCTCAGCCGGGAGTCTGCTTCTCCCTCTGTCTGCCGCTCCCCCTGCTTGTGCTCTTTCTCGCTCTGATAAGTAAATAAATAAAATATTTAAAAATTAAAATTTGTATGCATTTTGTATTCTACTCAGTAATAAACCCATGTTTTGCATTAATATAAAAATGTTTAAAACTATTTTCCATAGCAATAAAATTAGAAACAATCTAATCATTCACCAGTGGCTAAATAAATTGATACGGCCATTCAGTGGACAAAACAAAGAATGAGGTAGCTCTTTATGAATTGAATTCAAATTGTCTCCAAGTTCTGTTATTCAGTAAAAAAGGCAAAGGGCAGAATAGTGTGGCTGATATATACTACCACTTGTGTAAGAAGTGGGGGCAAGAGAGGAGGATATATTTGTATGTATATTTGCTTGTATTTGCCCGCATCACCTCTGGAAAGAAAGAGGAAACGGACAGTGTGTAGATGGACTCTCCAGGGAGAAGACCTAGGGAGCTGGCAGAAATATTTTTACAGAACCAAGAGTTCTCCCTGCCACGCCTATGCTCCCTTCCGACCCAGGAAAGACACAAGCCCCAGGAAGAAGCTGGAGTGGGGAGTGGGTCTAGACGTGGGGGAGCACGTGTTCCCGGCCACAGTGAGGGGAAAGAGCCAAGACACACTTAATTCCTGGAAAAGGAGTTTCCATTCAAAGGGCCTGAAGGCAAACAGCAATCCTTTTTGAAAGCTTGAGGTGTGAGAGAAATGATAGGGTGTGTGTGTTGTATGTAGGGGTTGTGGGGGCAGGCCTGAAAGGGGAGAGGAAGGTGAGGTCAAGTGTGAGAAGCCTTGGAGGGTCCTGACTCCTCAGTGCTGGGTCCTCGGGCCTCCAGCGCCACCCAGAAAGGAGGGTGGGAATTGGTGGACACTCGCAGCCTCTCAGGCCCTGCTGCCTCTTCTAGGGCATGTCGGAGACCTTTGAGACACTGCACAACCTGGTCCACAAAGGGGTCAAGGTGGTGATGGATATCCCCTACGAGCTGTGGAACGAGACCTCTGCAGAGGTGGCTGACCTCAAGAAGCAGGTACGGGCCTCTCAGCCCGCAGAGGCTGCCCTGCTCACCGGGGCGGCTGGGGACTGGGTCTATGGCTGAGGAGGACCACCGAGAGCTGGGGGAGGGGGGGAGCTCTGGTCAAGTCGTCTCACCTCGCTGGCTTCAGTTTCCTCAGGGGAATCACAGCCACCTGCCTGTCCTGCAGTGGGTTGTGAGACTCGGCTGAGCCCCCTCCCCCCCCACCGCCCCGGGGAGCGAGTCAGTGCTGGGGCTTTGCCAACGTGCCGTGTTGTGATTCATAGTGCGACGTGCTGGTGGAAGAGTTTGAGGAGGTGATCGAGGACTGGTACCGGCATCACCAGGAGGAAGACCTGACTCAGTTCCTCTGCGCCAATCACGTCCTGAAGGGCAAGGACACCAGTGAGTGGGAGGGAGGGCGAGGGCAGGGCGGGTGGGCCCTCCGTTCTACCGCTCACTCCCCCTCAGGGGAGGTAGGTTGGGAGAAGACAGAAGAGAAATAAGAAATAGAAGACGTCCTAGCAGCTCTGCCCTTGGGGAGCTTGAGGGGACAGGGTGGAGTAAGAGGTACCGAAACCAGGTGCAGAATCACACGAAGGGAACTACAGTGAGGCAGGAGGCAGGGACTCGTGGGGCGCCAGTTCCAGTTGTCGCTTCCGCACGCCCCCCCTCCTGCCCCCGTCAGTGCTCTGCCCCCAGCAAACCAGTCCATTGCGGGTGTCTCTCCTCACCCCAGGTTGCCTGGCAGAGCAGTGGTCCGGCAAGAAGGGGGACACAGCCGCCCTGGGAGGGAAGAAATCTAAAAAGAAGAGCAGCAGGGTCAAGGCATCGGGCGGCGGCAGCAAACAGAGGAAGGAGCTAGGTGGCCTGGAGGAAGACCCCAGCCCCGATGAGGATGAGGGCATCCAGAAGGCGTCCCCTCTCACACACAGCCCTCCGGATGAGCTTTGAGGCTAACCCAGTGCCCCCTGTACCGAGACCCCTGACCTGAAGCTGAGGAATCTGGGACCCCACTCTGGCCGGCAGACAGCTGTCCTGCTCCAGGTCCTCCCTGCCGGGCCGGCTTGCCACCAGGAAAGACACGGTGGGGGGAAGAACTCGCCTCCTCCCTCCGCCCAGCGGCTCTCCTGACCCCGGCTTCCGGGGGGCCCTGCGATTTCCCGCCTGCCGAGGACTCTGGTGTGAACTCAGCAGGGGCAGGTGTGGGGCCCGTGGGGAGGGCACCCCGGCCTTCACCTCCCCTCACTCCTCTCCAACGGGGAAGCAGGACTGCAGGCCATCCCACCCCCGCTTACCCCCTCCTGTGGACACCTGGCACTCTGCCCGGCCCTCCCCAGGGCTCACAGAGTAAAAACCTTTTGGCCTTTTTGTTCCAATTTTTGAGTCCCCTCCAGCTCCTCAGAGAGGCCTGGAGCCCCTGTTGCTCTTCCTTGCCCCTCACCTTCCAGCCTTGGGGGCCGAGAATGAAGAGGCAGCTCCCATCCTCCCATTATTGAGGCTGGACTGCCGGCTCTGGGGAATGGCAGGTGCAGGGAGGGCCTGGGTTGTTCTGGGGTGAGGCCCTGCCCCTCAGCTGCCTTTGGACTCCCTGAGCTCCCCAGGCCAGGAAGGGCCTGACTTGTGCCCTGGGCACCTGGCTGCCCTCCATCCTCTCTTCTCTCCCTGAAGGCCTTCCCATTTGTTGTGTAGACTGTTTACTGATGACCTCACCAGATTCCACCCCTCCTTCCCATCTGCATCTGCCCTGCTTGTTGGTCTTGAACCTTGTTCCCTGATGACCACAAATTACCGCTCTGCTCCTTCTAATTGTTGTGCCTGGAGGGGAGGACACCCCAGTCCCCCAACAGCCAGTTACACCACATTCTCTGGGAGCAGGGGAGGAACAGGAAGCGTGGCCTCTAGGGGGAAGTCGTGGGAGGCCCAGGCACCTCCCCATTCTGTCCCGAGGTCAGGGATCACGGCGCTCAGTAGCAGTAGTAATGATAACTGCACACCCTCGCGGTGCTTTAACTCGAACCCTTACAGCTCCCGTGGGGTGGGTGTCGTTAGCCTCATTTTGTAGAAGACAAAACTGAGGCTCACATGAGGTGACACAGCCAAAGTCCTGCTGTTAGTAAGTGTCCAGGGGCACTCAGACTCTGGATTCAGACTCTGGGTCTGTTGTGTTTCCACCACCCCATGGCTGCCACCTCCTTTCCCCAGCACCTAGCACTGGCAGCGTGATCCACATTGAACTGTTTTGGTTTCTTAGCCATAACTCCACCCCTACCAGCAAACCTCTTTTCCAAGTAAAGGAGGAAGCAGCTATGGCTTCTCAGAAGGAGACAATGGCAGGAGGTCCTGCCAGGCCGGGTCCCCGCCCCAGCCCCACAGACCCCGTCGTGCTCCTGGCCTGGGCCTGGTGGGCAGGGGCGGGGGTGCACTGCCGGAGCGCCCCAGACTCCAGCTCCAGTGAAATGCTCCAGGGTCCGAACTAACTGAGGGCGAGGGGCCCCCTTGCAGCCTGGGCTCAGGCCTTCTCCCCTGAGGTGGGACAGCCAAGGCCAGAGAGGGTGGAGCAAACTGGAAGCTTTTTTCCTCCAGTTGGTGAGGCTTCCAAGAGGTCCTTGGAGGATACTTTTTTGGTTTAGTCCCCCTGCCCCCACCCATCTCTAGGACTGGTGCTGCCCCCTGTTGAAGGCGCTGTGGGCAGTGAGATTCCAGTCGAGACTCAGGTCCCACCCTGGGCTCTGGGGGTGGAGCTCAGGGCTGGGAAACCATTTGCCGCTGCCTGAACTGTCTAGGATTTCATGGCTAGTCTCTAATAACCCCATTGTGTCACTGACCCAGAGCACTTCAGTGCCTGGCTTATGTCTGTCCCCAGAGCTTCATTGGTCCTTCAGGTAGAATGGGACAAAGACCTATCCCTTTGCTGGGGTGTGGGCCCAGTGGCCCAATCCAGGCCCTGTCCCAGACCAGAGGGCAGACGGCACCGTGACTGCTTTGCTCTTTGACCTGTGGCTGCTGCGTGAATAGCCCCTTCCTCCCCCTACCCCCCACGAGGGCCGAGGGCCCGGTGTGTTGCACATGCACTAGCTCTCCACCCACCTACCCCACCCCTGCCCCGGCCCAGCCTAGAAGAGCCAGAGGCGAGATCCAGCTTCCCAGGTTTTTCTTTTCTTCTCCCCACCACACATACAGGCCTTTCTGAACCTGAATATCACCTCCCACTTTCCCACACCCCTTCTCTCCATAAGGTAAGGGGACTGGCTGAGCTCAAGTTAACCAGATTTTAGTCCCTTTAGTAGAAATCCTGTTAGAACAGGGTTTCTTAAACTCACTTGAACATGAGTGTCATATGGAATGCCTGTTAGATGTCTGGGCCCCACCTCGATCTGCTGGCTTGGGGACCTAGGAGTCTGCTTGTTTAACAAAGCTCTCATGGTCCTTAAGATGAGGCCGGCTGGAGCCCACCACAGCAGGGGAAACAGGGTGTTGTGCTAAGAGGGGGCAGGACCTCCATGAAGTCAAGGTCAGGGTCTTGTCCTTAGAGACACAACTAGTCAGAACTTCAGAGAGGATCTGTCTCTGCCAGAAACTTGCATCGTCCGGAACCGCAAAGGCTCATGGACCAACCAGAAAGCCCGTTTCTTACACAGGCCCTGATAGTGAAATCTCAGGGGTTGGGGCTGTGGTCTCGGGTGGCTGCACAGGGACTCTGTATTCATTTTATTTATTTTTTATTTTATTTTTAGAGAGGGTGGGGAGGGGCAGAGGGGGAGAGAGAGAATCTTAAGCAGGCTCCACACCCAGCGTGGAGCCCAACGTGGGGCTCGATCCCACAACCCCGAGATCATGACCCGAGTGGAAAGCTTAACTGACTGAGCCACCCAGGCGCTCCTCTGTATTCATTTTAGAGGGCAATTTCTAGAAAGCGGTTTCCTCTATTTCCCAGTTCCTGGATGCTATCCCCATGCAGCATCTTTTTTGCAAGTTAGAAGATGGTACTCTTCACACCTTTGACTTCCATCTGTCAGAAAGTCATTTATTTAACATAAGTTTTGTGAGAATAAGACACTTGGCCGCCAGAGCATAACGAATGGACGAGCCCGTGTGGTTTGCGATAGGAATGGCAGTCCCTTAGATCCGGAACCTTGGCTCAGCACACAGCCAGCCACATGTCCCCAGCGGCTGTGCGGCCCTTTAGTTCACGAGTGAGAGCAAAATGCCTTTTCTTGTTTTTTTTGTCTTAAAGCCTGTTTTTTGCGACAGATGCACGGTCTGCACCTGACTGGTTTAGAGGAGGGCTCCGTGGGCTGGGCCTCAAAGCAGAGGCAGCGGAATCCCTCTTGAGCTTCCCCTGATGGCTCTAGTAAGTTTCACGGCAATAACAGCAGCCGCTAGTTTTTGTTTTTTATTTTATTTTATTTCTTTATTTTTTTTAAACATTTTATTTATTTATTTGACAGAGAAAGACACAGTGAGAGAGGGAACACAAGCAGGGGGAGTGGGAGAGGGAGAAGCAGGCTTCCCGCAGAGCGGGGAGCCCGATGCGGGGCTCGATCCCAGGACCCTGGGATCACGACCTGAGCCGAAGGCAGACACTTAACAACTGAGCCACCCAGACGTCCCGCAGCCACTAGTTGGAGTCTCGTGTGACAAGCCCAGCTCACCGTGCTTTATGTACTGATTGACCACGGCTCTGGCCTCAAGCCCGGGGATTCCTAAAAACTACTGAAGTAAAACACACATACAGGAAAACATACCTAAGTGGACAGCTCACTGGTTTTTTACAAACTGAACACCTAAGTCACCAGCACCCAGCTCCTGAAAGACATGATTACCAGCGCACCCCTCCCCCACAGACATATCTCCCACCACAAAAAGAACAGGGACTTTTGTCTGTTTGGTTCACTGTTCTATCCCCAGCACTTAGCCTAGTACCTGGCACAGAGTAGCTGCTTAATAAGTAGCTGCTGAATGAATGAAGCACAGGAAGGTTAAGTAACTTTCGAAGGTCACACATTCTGTAAGTGGCCCATGCAGGTTATGAGCCCCGGTGGACCGGCTTCAGTGTCTTGGGGCAGAGGCATGATGCCAGAGCACCCTGCAGCTATGGCCCGGCTTGGGCACCATCCCCCCCTTCCATGGCTCTCTTCTAGAAGGCAGACAGCTACAGTCTTCAGAGTTCAACGTGGGGAATGCAATTAGGAGGGAGATAATTTTCAAACCTTTCTCCCTTTTCAGAGTTTATAGTTGTGTATAACTGAAAGCCAGCTTGACCCTTATGCTGCTTTCAAGGGCTGGCGTTTTTGTTGTTGTTTTTAAGTAACCTCTACACCCAACGTGGGGCTCAAACTTACAACCCCAAGATCAAGAGTCACATGCTCTGCCGACTGAGCCAGCTAAGGGCCCCTCAAGGGCTGGCTCCTGTTTACAGTTTTTTGAAGAGGAAGCCAAATTTATTCATTCTTTAAAATTATATTCTCCATCTACTAAGGTGGTACCGGCCAATAGAACTTAAACTTCCATGAAAATGATTATGATTCTTAATAAGGAGGTGTTGTTGCACATTGAGAGGGGAGAGAAGCAGGTTGAGCCAGTCACCAGTTCCAGGGGTGGTAACATCTATCACCACCAACCCCCCTAAAATATATAAATATATAAAAGGTTCTCTGTTCAAAAAGGAGAACAAAACGAAAAAAGATCCTCAAGGGGCACCTGGGTGGCTCAATTTGTTAAGCATCTGACTCTTGATCTCAGCTCAGGTCTTGATCTCAGGATCATGAGTACAAGCCCCGCGTTGGGCTCCACACTGGGCATGGAGCCTACTTAAAAAACGAAAAGGGGCGCCTGGGTGGCTCAGTTGGTTGAGCGACTGCCTTCGGCTCAGGTCATGATCCTGGAGTACCGGGATCGAGTCCCACATCGGGCTCCCTGCTCAGCGGGGAGTCTGCTTCTCCCTCTGATCCTCCCCCTCTCATGCTCTCTGTCTCCCATTCTCTCTGAGATTAAAAAAAAAAAAAAAACTTAAAAAAAAAATGAAAAAAAAGAGGTGCCTGGGTGGCTCAGTCGTTAAGCGTCTGCCTTCGGCTCAGGTCATGATCCCGGGGTCCTGGGATTGAGCCCCACATCGGGCTCCCTGCTCCGTGGGAAGCCTGCTTCTCCCTCTCCCACTCCCCCTGCTGTGTTCTCTCTGTCTCACTGTGTCTCTCTCTGTCAAATAAATAAATGAAATCTAAAAAAAAAAAGACAGGATGCCATGTGCAAAGTCAGCTGGTTCAACAAGCAATGCTTACTTAGCCTGTTACCAGGGCTCAACTAGTGTATCATTTTTTTTTTTTAAGATTTTATTTTATTTTATTTTATTTTGACAGAGAGAGACCCAGCGAGAGAGGGAGCACAAGCAGGGGGAGTGGGAGAGGGAGAAGCAGGCTTCCCGCGGAGCAGGGAGCCCGATGCGGGGCTTGATCCCAGGACCCTGGGACCATGACTTGAGCCGAAGGCAGACGCTTAACGACTGAGCCACCCAGGCGCCCCTAGTGTATCATTTTTATGTGGAAGAACAGCTCAGTGAGCAGATTGGTATACACTGAAGAGATCTTACTGGACATTAGCACACCTTAAAACTACTTGTAACAAAGTGTGAAATGGTCAAAGAAAACCACTCTTCTTACACAGTGGTGGATTCTTGTAGGTGCACTAAACTTAAAGGAGCCACCTTTAATTAGTGTTGCAATCCACTAATGTAGGGACCAATTTTACACTCACTTAACAGGACTTTATTAAAGCAAATTAAGTCTTATATGGTATATTAAAAAGTCCAAAAAAGGAATCCATTGTGATATATCTGCTAGCAGAGTCCATGTGGGTGGGTGGCTTCCCTCCCCTCCCCCAGTGTCCCAGTGTCCCAGTGTTCAATCTGGGGAGACAGCAGACAAGAGATTTCTTCCAGCAGCTTTGGCCTAGAGTTTGGAAATTGGTGTCCGTCCTCTGAAAAACTAATTTCTACCTCTTCTGAATCTAAACAAAAACAGGATGTCCTTCACTTGTGGTTACTGTACATACATACTTCACAATTCTAGGATTTTAATGTGTCTTCAAATTGGAATAGCCTGGGAGTTTGTCCAGCTGCAGCCATATTCCTAAGCTAAGGTCTTTTGGCAAACATCACATATTTCGGGATGAAGAATTTACCCTTTTCAACTAATCCCAAGTAAGTACTGCATTTTATTTATTTATTTTATTTTATTTTATATTTTAAGATTTTATTTATTTGACAGAGAGAGAGACAGCGAGAGAGGGAACACAAGCAGGGGGAGTGGCAGAGGGAGAAGCAGGCTTCCCGCGGAGCAAGGAGCCCGATGCAGGGCTCGATCCCAGGACCCTGGGATCACGACCTGAGCCGAAAGCAGACGCTTAACAACTGAGCCACAGGCGCCCCAATTTATTTATTTTTTTAAAAAATATTTATTTATTTATTTGACAGAGAGAGACACAGCGAGAGAGGGAACACAAGCAGGGGGAGTGGGAGAGGGAGAAGCAGGCTTCCCGCCGAGTAGGGAGCCCGATGCGGGGCTCGATGCAGGGCTCGATGCGGGGCTCGATCCCAGGATCCTGGGACCATGACCTGAGCCGAAGGCAGATGCTTAACAACTGAGCCACCCAGGTGCCCCAAGTACTGCATTTTTAAAATGTCTCCTATTCTTATTTTCAGTTAAGTCAAACTGTAAATTGATTTAGATTCTGTGATCTTCTCTTCCACAGCCCAGGGCCTCACATTTAGTTTCTCTAAAATTCACCGAACTAACAAGTAAAACAAAAGGCAATTTCCGTATGTATCAGTGGGCAGAGGGCGTGGACAATTTAGGGATGAAGAACTGCAATTATTTGGTCCATTTTGGTGGCAATTGAAGATTACAGCACTTAGATAATAATAGTTCTACCTTGTAAGATATCAAGGAATAACATCTTCATGTAGAGAAGAATTGAAACATTTGATTTGGGTGACAGTATTAATAGAAAAATTTCATTTGAAAAATGATTTGATTATAATTATCCAAGTGTTCACTCTCTTGAAAAATTGTGGGAGCGTTTTAAATGTTCAGAACTTAGGGAATGATTAAACAAGTCACAACACATCTACTCAATGTAGCCATTGAAAGCATGATTAAGGCCAAATAATTTAAGGTCAAGAGAAGAAAACATGCTTTTGATGGTTAAAAGTTAAAAAAGAAAAGAAAGAAAGAAAGAAAAAAGGCCCATGAAATGTCATGTGTGTTATGATGTTGACATTTTTTAAAATGCCTCTGGATGAGAAAGGAATCAAATAATTATTAACTTCAGAACAAAAATCTTGTCTTTCAAATGGAAAGTACACTTACAAGCTACTCAAAACCTTTATTTTTTTTTAATCCAAATTTACCACCAGTATTCATTTTATTTTAAAAAATCATATTATGGCTCTGTGGGTAAAATTATATGTTTCTCAAAAATTGTAAGCATCAATATTTAAATAAAAGCCAAATATTTAAATAAAATTCCTTATCAGTATGGAGAGTATGGCCTTTATCGCCTAAAGGCTGCAAACCAATCACAAAAATGTTATACAAACATTCAGAGGTGTGCATTATGCCAAAAATTCAAACAACTTTGTTTTAAAACGGGTAAGAGAAAAATAAGAGCTGAAATCATTTCTGGACAAGAAAAAGTTCCTGGGGATTGTCTTGTCTTTAAATATTGAGGACAGGGGGCGCTTGGGTGGCTCAGTCAGTTAAGCCTCCGACTCTTAATTTCTGCTCAGGTCATGATCTCACGGTTGTGAGATAGAGCCCCGCATGGGACTCCACGCTGGGTGTGAAGCCTGCTTGGGATTCTCCCTCTCCCTCTGCCTCTCTGCCCCTCCCCCCTCCCTCTCTCTCTAAAAAAATAAGAAAAAAATATATATAAATAAAATCTTTTTAAAAAGTAAGTGGAAAAGAAAGCAGTAGTAAGGGAAAAAATAATAAATTGCCCTAGGCCACTTAACTATATATTTGTAATTCCCGGTACTGTGCCCTTCTCAGCCTGTTGCCAAAGACCTGTCTATAGGGTCAGCATGAGCACAAGACTCCATTACTTGGGCAAGGCAAGCCCATTTGAGGCAGTCTGTGTGCTAAAAATAGAAAGTTAAGAATGATTATATAATCTTTGGGGTTCCTCCCGCTCCTAGATTCTACAGATAATGAAAGGGTGAGCGGAGGGGAGCCTTCTTCATTCTACATTTCATACTTAGCTCCTTCTGAAGCCAGAAGAACAAAGATAGGTGGGGAAGGCCGTTCTTGCTGTCTTGGGGTTCACTGAGGGGCATCATATTGCTGAATCCATCTCAGTCCAGGATCTTGTCCTAGGAAGAGACCTTCTGCTTTGGGGAAGAAGGGTAGAGGTACACTAACCAAACCAAGGGGCCAATTTATGAAGCGACAGTGAGCAATATAATAGCAAGGGCACCAAGCATTTCCACCCCTAAGCCTGGATTTCCCACCCTGTGGGTACCTCTGTCGAAAGCAGATAGTGTTTACAAAATTAAAACTTTTAGGGTGCGTGGCTGGCTCAGACAGGTAAGCGGCCAACTCTTTTTTTTTTTTTCTTTTAAAGATTTTATTTATTTGACAGAGAGAGAGACAGCGAGAGAGGGAACACAAGCAGGGGGAGTGGCAGAGGGAGAAGCAGGCTTCCCGCGGAGCAGGGAGCCCCATGTGGGGCTCGATCCCAGGACCCTGGGATCATGACCTGAGCCGAAGGCAGCCGCTTAACTGACTGAGCCACCCAGGTGCCCCGCGGCCAACTCTTGATTTTGGCTCAGGTCATGATCTCAGGGTGGTGAGCTCAAGCCAAGCCCCAGGTGGGGTTCTGTGCTCAGTGAGGAGTCAGCTTGTCCCTCTCCCTCCTCTCTTGTTCTCCACCCACCACCCCCTCCTGCACTCTGTCACGTTGCCTCTCTCTAAAATAAGTGAATAGATAAAATCTTAAAAAAAAAAAAACCCTAAAACTTTTAGGGGTGCCTGGGTGGCTCAGTCGGTT
Organism: Mirounga angustirostris; assembly: GCF_029215605.1. Taxonomy (NCBI): domain Eukaryota; kingdom Metazoa; phylum Chordata; class Mammalia; order Carnivora; family Phocidae; genus Mirounga; species Mirounga angustirostris. The sequence continues at coordinate 39,013,469 of NW_026991716.1, forward strand.
AAGTGCCCAACTCATGATTTTGGCTGGGGACATGATCTCAGGGGCTGTGAGATGGAGGCGGTGTCTGGCTCTGCACTGGGCATGGAGCCTCCTTGAGACTCTCTCTCCCTCTCCCCCTGTCCCTCCCCCCCCCAAAATTTTAAAAATAACAAACTTTTAGAGGCACCTGGCTGGCTCAGTCACAGTAAAGCATGTGATTCTTTTCTTTTTTTTTTTTTTTAAGATTTTATTTATTTATTTGACAGAGAAGGAGAGAGAGCGCGCACAAGCAGAGGGAGAGGGAGAAGCAGACTCCCCACTGAGCAGGGAGCCTGATGCGGGTCTCATCCCAGGGCCCTGGGATTATGACTTGAGCTGAAGGCAGACACTTAACGACTGAGCCACCCAGGCGCCCCAAAGCATGCAATTCTTGATCTCAGGATTGTGAGTTCCAGCCCCATGTTTGGTGCAGAGATCACTCAAAAATAAAATCTTTTTTTTTTAAGTGAGATTTTTATTTTTATGTTTATTTATTCATTATTTTAAAAAAATTTTTGTGGTGATGCTGGGTTTCAAACAGGGGCCTCAAACAGTAAATAGTGCTTAGCAGCCTGCCTGTCGGTGAAGAGTTGGGAGGAAAGGGTCGACCTCGCCTTAGCCGACTCAGGGAAAAGCTTCATGCGTTACCTCCACGACAGGGGAGCACCTGCCTTCAGGTGGGCAGATGATTCGCTGGGCCAGAACTGCTCCTGGACTTGGGTGGCCAGACTAGCATTATCCCCAGATACTCCCTCTTCCTCCCTTTCCTGGCTGACGAGGGCCTCCTGCAGCGGACAATCCTTCTTTAGATATGCTGATACCTTCCTTCGCTGGGGACGGTCCAGTCCGAGGCGCTGAGCTCGGAGTGGACTGGGAAGTTTTCTTTCCTTCCTATCCAGCTTAGGTGGCGGAGGAGTGGGCGATCTTACTGGCCCCTCCCCGGTCCTCCTGAGGCCGGGCTGAAGGCGGTGGGGGGCTGGGAGGGCCCTTTCCCGCCAGGGGGTCGCCCAGAGGGCTGGCTCTTCCCGCCGGCGAGAAGGGCTGGTTCCGATTGCCCGCAGCGCCCTCCCCGAGGCCGCGAGCCCAGCAGGGGCGTGTCCCCGTGCTCACCTGCCATTGGGCGGGGGGGCGGCCGGCCTCGGCCAGAGCCGTACTCTATAAATGCGGAGCGGGCCGGCCGCCGAGCCAGGCGCGCCGCAGGATGGTGGACAGCGTGTACCGCACCCGCTCCCTGGGGGTGGCGGCCGAGGGGCTCCCGGACCAGTACGCGGACGGAGAGGCGGCGCGCGTGTGGCAGCTCTACATCGGGGACACCCGCAGCCGCACGGCCGAGTACAAGGCCTGGCTGCTCGGGCTGCTGCGCCAGCACGGCTGCCAGCGGGTGCTCGACGTGGCCTGCGGCACCGGGTGAGCCGGGGCGGGGGGCGGCGGGGGGCGGCGGGGGGGCAGCCTCCACCCGCGACCGGCGGCCGGCGGGGGGGCGGGGCGGGCCGCGGGGTGGAGCGGGCGGGAGGCGGGGCCGAGAGCACCCAGGGTGCGCGGGGGCTGTGGGCACCGCAGGGTGGGGACGGCCGGCTCCTCGGGGCGACGCGGCGGCCGGGCTTTGGGGCCGGACCGACGGAAGCTCTCAGGGGCCCCGGCTCTGGCACTGCTCCCCAGTGATGGCCTTGGGCAGTGTTAACAGTTAACATTCGTTCAATATTTGTCCGCGCCACGCGCTGTGCCAGGAGCTGCCTCTACGTCCATTTTTAAGGTCCTTACGAAACCTCATGAGGTAAGGAGTGATGTCCCACTTACGGCTGTGAGAAAACCTGCTTCAGAGGAGCGGAGGCCCTCTACCAGCGGAGACGAGATTCAGACCCGCGCTGGTTAGGGTCGGGCTATACCGCCTGCCCGAGCACGGCTTCCTCAATCCCGGGAGCCGCAGGCTGCCCCATCTCCCCAAGCGGGGCTGACACCGCTTACTCACAGCGCTGCCGTGAGATTAGTGCGCACTGGTAGAGGGCCTGGCTCCGAACGGGTGCTAAAGAAACAAAACCAAAAAGTTGCTACCTGGTGGTAAGGCACCGAGTGAGGAACCTCATTTGAGGTCAGTGGAGAGGGCCCGGGGCGAGGAAGAAGAGGAATGGACTCAAGACGCAAGTGTCCAGCACAGGGCCTCTTCCTGGCCTTCCCAGGCCCCCTGACTGCCCCTCTCTGCCTCTCCCCTCCGGCCCTGCCCAGGGTGGATTCCATCATGCTGGTGGAAGAGGGCTTCAGCGTGACCAGTGTGGACGCCAGTGACAAGATGCTCAAGTACGCGCTTAAAGAGCGCTGGAACCGGCGGCACGAGCCAGCCTTCGACAAGTGGGGTACGCAGGTCCAGTCAGGCCCTCCCTGCCCAGCACCCCCGGCCGCGGTGCTCTCTGCCCTGGGCTCCTTTAGCTCCTGTGCGGGGGTGCTTGTTTTCCTTAAGGGAACAGCAAAATTACTTTCCCTGGAAAGGGAGGCTTAGGCACCAGAATGAGGTATCTGGTAATGCGCGGCTAGTTTTTTGTTTTGTTTTGTTCTGTTTTAAATTTATTTGAGAGAGACAGAGATAGTGAGAGAGAGAGAGCACAAATGGGGAGGAGAGGGAGATGCAGGCTCCCCACAGAGCAGGGAGCCCGATGCGGGACTCGATCCCAGGACCCTGGGATCATGACCTGAGCCGAAGGCAGACACTTAACCGACTGAGCCACCCAGGCGCCCTGCGCGGCTAGTTTTAATGATGTTTGTAATGTCTTCTCCCTTCTCCCAAATAAAAACCGGTAAGCGCAGAGCCTTTCTTCTCAATCACAGCTTCCTCCCCCCTTGACCCCTCCTTCCCTTCACCCTCCATATCCGTAATAATCCCCTCCCCCTAACTGGATGGGGAGTCCCCATGTGTCTTTAAGGGGAAACTGAGGCAGGGCTGCACTTGGTGTAGGTGGGTACCGCTGGGACCGTGGTGCCACCCTGACCCCTCTTCCCCCTCCTGGTCCCAGTCATCGAAGAAGCCAACTGGATGACTCTGGACAAAGATGTGCCCCAGCCACCGGGGGGTGGCTTCGATGCTGTCATCTGCCTTGGAAACAGTTTTGCCCACTTGCCAGACTGCAAAGGTGAGACAGGGTGTGGCCTGGAGCCTGGCCCTTGCTTTGAGCTGTACTTCTTTCCACAGAACCCTAGGTGCCTGCTCTCCTGCCAGAGCAGACTCCCGTTTTCTGCTCCTCTCTGCCTTGGCATCGGTATCCCCGGGGAGGAGAAAGATGGGAGGGAGGCTGGAGCTCGGGGCCCTCAGCAGACGCAGCCTCTCTGCCCCTGCCCGGAGCTCAGGAGACCAGAGCGAGCACCGGCTGGCACTGAAGAACATCGCAAGCATGGTGCGGTCGGGGGGCCTGCTGGTCATCGATCATCGCAACTACGACCACATCCTCAGCACAGGCTGTGCACCCCCAGGGAAGAACATCTACTATAAGGTGGGGCCCCTGGGGGTGGGAGGCCCAGAATGGGGGATGTGATCCCAGGGTCCAGGCTGCACGGTGGTTGCAGAGGCTAATGCAGCCTGCACCACCGCCTACAGAGTGACTTGACCAAGGACATCACGACATCCGTGCTGACGGTGAACAACAAAGCCCACATGGTGACCCTGGACTATACAGTGCAGGTGCCGGGGGCTGGCCAGGATGGTTCTCCCGGCTTGAGGTACCCACTGGGCTCAGCAGGGGGTGAAGGGGGGTGGTGTTGAGGCCACCAGTCCTCATGGCTGCCTGGGGGCTCTGTTGCAGTAAATTCCGGCTCTCCTACTACCCACACTGTTTGGCTTCCTTCACGGAGTTGCTCCGAGCAGCCTTCGGGGGCAAGTGCCAGCACAGCGTCCTGGGTGACTTCAAGCCTTACAAGCCGGGCCAGGCCTACATTCCTTGCTATTTCATCCATGTGCTCAAGAGGACGGACTGAGCGCTGAGCGTGGCCTCAACTCCTACAACCCTCTGCCCAGGCACTGCCAGATCTGGCTGGGGAGGTGGGGACTAGTGGCCCCATATCAAGGCCAGCCCCCAGCGCAGATCCTGGGGTGTGGGGAGGGGCAGACCGCTGCTGCGGGTGCAGGGATTTGGGTTCAGGCAAATGGAAGTGTGAGCAATACAGTCTGCCTTTTTCAGTCCCCGCATGCCTTGTGTTTCTGTCAAAAGGCTCGAGCTCCCCGAGGTGCCCTCCCCTGGGGCTTACTCCTTCCACAGGCTTGCTCTTCCACGCGCCAGTCTTTCAGACCACAACCAGCAGGGGGCAGCATACACTTTATTTTCAGCCAAGACTGGGGGGTGGCGGGGAAGCAATCCCCAGAGCTGCGTCCAGGCCCAAGCTCCTCCTCCTGAGCAGAGGGCCTTTAGTCTTGGAGCTGGAGCTGGCCTGGAAGGACAAACAGGTAGGCAGGGGATGACGCCCTCTGAGCTCTTGCGGGGCCACTCGGCACCGAGGGGGTCTCCTGGAGGTAGGCGGCCTTTGGGTGCAACCGCAGTATGCAGAGAGGGAGCCCTTTGCTGGGCGTCTGTGGGGATAACCTAAGCACCTCCAGCCCTGGCGGGCAGGGTCCTGGATGGCGGGAGGCCCCTAGCGGGCGGCGAGCTTGCGCTGGATGCGCCGGTACCGCAGAAGCTCCTGCTCGCTGACCGAGGGCTGCAGCCGGGCAGCGGCCTGCAGCAGGTCCTCCATGGTGAGCAGCAGTGCTGAGCTCCCAGGCTCCAGCCCTGCGGGGTGACAAGGGGCCAACAGAGGCTGTGGTCTACGTCCCAGGAGGGGAGAGCCCTGGGGTGGGCACCTGCTTGCCCAGAGGCCCCCAAATGTCAACAGTCCCTCCTCTGATATCCAGGAGCCGGCCTGGCTCCCGTTAGCTTTCTGGGTGACCTCCGGGGCTGGCAGACGGCTCACCTTCCTCCAGGTCCCGGAGCCTGCGTTTGAGGGCAGCTGTCATGGCGTCGGAGCAGAGGGAATAGAGGTCCGCACCCGTCAGCTGGGGAGGGCAGCGATCCAGCACGTTCACCAAGCTCACAGAGGGCTCTAGCTTGAATCTGTTGCGCAGATAGAGGGAAGAAACGGTTTAGTCTGTCAAAAGGCATCCCCGACCAGCTTATTCTGCACATTGCATTTATCCCCCTAACCATCCCAAGGCCCAAGCCCCCTGGGAGTCTCCCCCTAACAGGGCATACTTGCGTGTGATGGCACTTAGAACCCGTAGCTGGGAGGCGCGGTCCTCGCTCACCCCCACAAACACCAGCTTGTCAAATCTTGAGGGAAACAGGCAGGCGTAAGTGTCAGGAAGCCCAGCACGAGGGTGGAGGAGGCACAGGACGGGGGTCAAGGGCCAGGCCCAGACGGGCGCAGCAGAGATGAGAGGTGTGGGGTGCGCACCTGCCAGGCCGCAGAAGGGCAGGGTCCAGGAGGTCTGGTCTGTTGGTGGCTCCAACCACAAACACATCCTGAGTGCTGTGAAGCCCGTCCAGCTCCGCCAGGAGCTGAGACACCACCCTGCACGTGCGGACATGGAGGCCAGAGAGTCCTTGGCCCTTCCCCAGCCTCTGCCCTACCTGTGGGGCCCCTCCGTGCAGGCCTTCTCCACGGGGCCACTCGTGCGGTTGTGCCCCGTAGCCCCCTCCACGCAGGCCCCCCTGTCCTCCTCGGTGTCCCCCAGCTGACTCCATGGCCCCCCCCCTTTTGCTGTTATACTGTTTCGGAACTGGAATGGCAGGAACTCTTTGGGCTCTGAAAACTGCTGCAACCTGTCTCCCATCCCTTCATCTCGGACCCCAGACTCCAATCTGGCTCAGACCCCCACCTGTCCATCACACCTCCAGAATCTCCGCTTCGCCCCCGGCTTGGGGCCAGCGAGTCCAGCTCATCAAAGAAGATAATGCACGGAGCCGCCGCCCTGGCCCTGGCAAACACTGAGGAGAGAAAGGGACCCAGAGGAGGGGGGAGCTCAGGGGGGATCTGAAGTCAGGCGATGGAGGAGGGGAAGCCAGGAGTGAAAATTCACCACTCCAGGCACTAGGCCGCCCTGGGCAGGTCCTCTGTAGAAAGGACCACGAGATGGTGGAAAGACCAGGAGCCGCTGGATGGGGTGGGGGTGGGGGGCAGCACAAGGACCCAAGGGTTTGGCAAGGGCTAGAAGCCTGACCCCTCCTCACTCACCTTCTCGCACGTTCTCCTCACTCTGACCCACGTACATGTTGATGAGCTCAGGCCCCTTCACGCTGAGGGAGAGGATGAGACTCGTCAGATGCGTAAACACACAACTGACCTGTCCGCCAGCCCCTCTTGCTCCCCAGCCTGCTGCAGCTCCCAGTCTGCCCACCACCCCTTCCACACCCCCTCGCCACCTGAGGAAGGTGAGGCAGCATTCAGTGGCTACTGCCTTGGCCAGGAGGGTCTTGCCCGTGCCGGGGGGACCATGAAGCAGAAGACCCGAGCGCCTGAGGCCCAGGCTCAGCAGCTCGGGGTGCTCTAGAGGGAGCTGAATGGTCTCCAGAATCTCCTTCTTCACCTCCTGCAGCCCGCCCACATCATGCCAGGACACTGAGGGGATCTAGGAGATGGACAGTGTGCGGTTGGGGGCAGGGTGGTGGAGAGAGCTCCTGTCCTACCTCGGAGGACCTGGAGTCTCTACCTTGGGAGCTCCAACGGCCTGGGAGTGGGCTGTCTGCATCTGCTCAAGTGCCTGCCCGAAATCCTCAGCCAGGAGAGGAAAGCCAGCAGCACAGAGCTCCCCCTCCTCCTCCTCACTCAAGCCACCTGCCAGCCTGCAAAGACAAACCCAGGAGGACCTCTGGAGGACCTCACCAAAAGCCTCCTCCCCATCAGGCTCCTGGTTCCTCCTCCCCCCCCAGCCCCCCCCCCTCCCCCGGCCGTATTTCCTCTTGCCTCCTTTTCCCTCCTGCGCCCAGTTTCCTCACCCCGAGTTCCTGACCCTGGTGCAGGCTGCCCGGCTGCTGTGGGTCAAAAGGGCATAGAGATCCCCCACGACGAAGCCCTGGGGAAGCACAGCAGAGGGAGCGTGAGCAGGGCACAGTAGGCAGGGGCCCTCAGGGGGCCGGTCCCCCAGCGGGAGCCGCAGCCCAGGGTTGAAGCCCCCACGGGCAGGGCAGCGGGACTGGGGGGGCGGGGGGGGCCTGCCTGGGCACTCACTGCACACCGCCGTGCCAGCTGCGTCAGGTTCACCTCTTGGCCCAGGGGGAGGTGGGCGGTGAGGGCCCGCAGGACACTGAGCCGCTGCCCCTCTGACAACACGGGCACCTCCAGCTCATGAGGGAACGCTGTCTGCACGTCGGCGGGCACGTCCCGGGCCTGGCTCGTGGTGGCCACGACCATCAGGGGCGGGCAGCTGCAGACACAGAGGGGCGCTGAGGGCCAGAGTGCAGCTGGTGGCCCCTGAGCGCTGTCTTGTCACGAGGCAGGGAGGCGGGGGGGTGCGGGCGTGGGAGAGGGAGGTGAGCGCCCCAAGGCTTCCTGCCTGGGGCTCCATGGGCACACCTCGAGAGGGGGACCTGTGTCCCCCCCCCCCATACACAGGGAGCTCACTGAGGGTAGAGGCTGTGCTTTTTCTCTGACATAGTGCTCCCCATGAAATACTAGGGACCGTACCCCTGCCCCTCTGGATACCCCAAGCTCCTCAGCTCAGGACTGTCTGGAGGACAGCCAAACGGGCGAGGTGTCTGAGAAGCCATTGAGGAAGAGAGGACAAGAGGCTGCAGAGAGGTGGGGGGGGGGGCCCTGCCCTTTTACAGACTCAGCTCTGTACAATACCTGGTGAGGGGGTCCTCATCGAGGAGGAGGTGACGCAGCATGGCCACCACACGAGCGTCCTCACCTAGCCCGTCACGGTCCCGGCCCAGAAGGTCCACGGCTGTCAGCAACAGAACCACAGGCCGGCAGCGCCGGGCCCGGGAGAAGATGGCCTGCAGCTTTGTCTCCACAGCCCCGCTGCTGTCTGCACAGAGGCTAGAGCAGGGCACCTGGGGATGGGGCCCCAGCGGTCTGTGAGCCAAGGGCAGGCGTGACGGAGGCAGGAAGGGCGGGGACAGGAGCCAGAAGAAGATGCAGGCCACCTTGTTTCAGAGGGCGGAGATGCGGAGCAGTAGCACCAGCCAAGTCCTACCTCCTCTTTACCCCAACCTCACTCCCTGGACTGCCCATCACAGTCTTCAAACCCCTTCCTTTTTGAAAGCATCTTTTTGGGGTGCCTGGGTGGCTCAGTCGTTAAGAGTCTGCCTTCGGGGGCACCTGGGTGGCTCAGTTGGTTAAGCGACTGCCTTCGGCTCAGGTCATGATCCCAGGGTCCTGGGATCGAGCCCCGCGTCGGGCTCCCTGCTCAGTGGGAAGCCTGCTTCTCCCTCTCCCGCTCCCCCTGCTTGTGTTCCTGCTCTCACTATCTCTCTCTCTGTCAAGTAAATAACAAAAATCTTTAAAAAAAAGCAAGCGGGCGCCTGAGTGGCTCGGTTGGTTAAGCGACTGCCTTCGGCTCAGGTCATGATCCTGGAGTCCTGGGATCGAGTCCCGCATCGGGCTCCCTGCTCGGTGGGGAGTCTGCTTCTCCCTCTGACCCTCCTCCCTCTCATGCTCTCTCTCATTCTCTCTCTCTCTCTCTCAAATAAATAAATAAATAAATAAATAAATAAATCTTAAAAAAAAAAAAAGCAAGCAAGCATCTTTTTGTAGCTGAGAATCATGGGAATATGTCTGACCTACTCAGGTGCCGGGGCCAGGCTGGTGGCCAGAAGGGGGAGGGGAGAGGGAGAATCTGGGCTTCACCTCACCAGGTACCCTCACCTTCAGCAGGTGGAGCCCAAGGCGGCTGCAGGCTGCGGTGACAGCTGTGGTTTTGCCACTGCCTGGGGGACCCCGGAGAAGGACACTGCTGGTTCCTGTCAACAGGGAACCTCTGCAACCAGAGAGCAGACACTTGTCCCCTCCATTCTGCTCAAAATGAAGAGCCCCCAGGAACAGAGGGACCCTTGGATTGAGAAAGCAGGCACCCTCTCTCTCCTGGCAGCCCCCCCCCTCCTCCAGGGCTGGTGCCGTAGCTCGCCTACCACCTGGGGTGCCCTGGCAGGGGCGCGGAGCGTATCCAGCAGCCAGGACAGTTCCCTTTGTCATCACTGCCTTCAGTAAAGCCTTGACTGCTATGTCTGGTCTGGATCATATGGAGAGGAATTAGGGGAGGATCTGTGTCTACACGTAGGCCAGTGGTATGAGGAGCTGTATCTTTTGGGGTCAGGGTGGTGAAGGCCAGAATGGCTAGTGGGCTCCCCAAGGGGAAGGGCAGTCTCAGAGATAGCTGTCCCTGGTGGAGATTCTTCTTCCACAGCCAACCTTGGAGGCTGGAGGTTATCCCCAGAAAGGAGCCTAGGAATTTGCTTACAGGAAGGACATGGGCTAGCGGCCTGGGCATACTGGTTTGAGGGAGGTCCACCAACCTGACGCTGGCCAGTGCATTAGGAACTGTTTGTCCGGCCCACTGCCCGTCTGGAGATGTTCCAAGCAGGCCTCTCCCCCCTCCGCTGAGGCCGCGGCCTCACTCACCCCAGCTGGAGGCGAGGCTTCAGGGCAGCACAGAGCTCAGTCACCAAGGTCTCCAGGCCCGGAGGAGACAAGCTGTTCCAGGGAGTGGATTCTCCTGAAGTGAGCCTTGGGACAGGGCTCAGGGTAGAGCCCACCTGTGAAAGGTGGGAGGAAGCTTTAGTGTCTGGAAGCTGTTTCTGTTCCTTTTCCCAGGTCTAGTCCCATCCCCAGGGCCTCACCAAGTACAAAGAGGTATGAGCGGTGTCTGCCAAGTAGGCGCTGGTTGGCCCATCCGGAGCTTCCCCAACAGTTTTCTTCACTTTAAAAAACATCTCCCGCCACCTGCCGGAAAGAAGCCCAATGAGCCGCAGACCCAGAGCCCACATACACCCTTCCCCAAGGACGAGGTGGCTGTCTCAATCATAGAGGTCGACCGCAGGGACATACTCAAGAGTAGCATGAATAACTGCCCCTAGACATGGCAGGGGGTGAGGAAGGGGAGAGGAGGAGGGGTAAAAGAGAGCAAATGGTCTTTCTTATCTCCCCAGCTGGCTCCTGCACATTTTGAAGGCAGGAGTCCTTACATCCCTCATGACAACCATCAGAGTGTTGGGATGTGTTTCTCCAGGTAAATGGCCTCCCTGCTCATTCCAGTGGGAGAAGCCACAGCTGCGCTAAGCAATGATCATCGGACCATTTTCACTGGCTTCAGAATACAGTCTTCCCTTCCAATTCATACCTCCCAAGGCCTTCCAAAACCTCAGCAGGAAGAGCCTTGGCTCTTATCCAATAATCCACAAAATCGAATTGCAGATTCCTTATTAAAGACATCTAATGATTAATTCTCTGTTTGGCTGCATATTAGAATTATCTGTGAGACTTTTGAAAATCAACATCTCCCACATATTGTATGATTCCATTCAGCAGATTGGTAATTGCTGGGGGCTGAGGGAAGGAGGGAGTAGGGAGGGACTGCTAATGGGAAAGGGTTTTGGGGGGATGAAAATGTTCTGGAATTCGATAGTGGTGTTGGTTGCATAACCTTATGAATATAGTAAAAGCCCCTGAATTGTGCACATTAAAAGTGAATTAGATCTCAATTTTTCAAAAAGCAACCTCTGTGCCCAATGTGGGGCTCGAACTCGTGACCCTGAGATCAAGAGTTGCATGCTCTACTGAGCCAGGCAGGCACCTCAATTTTTTAAATTAGCATTTTTCTCTCCTTTCTTAAAAATGAAAAGACTGCACAGGCCCCAGCCTGACCTTGACTCTGCTCCAATAGGTCTGGGGTGGGGCTCAGGCATCTGTATTTTTTGAAAGCTCCCCCAGCCGTAACAGGGCTGTGCATTCACTGGCTAGTCTCAGAGTGAGCTGGGGCTACTCAACCTACGAAGGGAGCAGAAAGTGGGGAGCAGGTAGTAGTGACTAGCCCAATCTTCCAGAAAAGAAATGATGAACTACTCCCCTCTTTAACCCTCAGGTGGAAAGGCAATGACTTGGCCCAGACTATAACTTGGGCCTTTTTAAGTTCCAGCCGGTGCAAATTCCTTTGTTCACATTGCCTCATTCATAAAGCTGCTTACTCTGGCAGCAAAGTGGGGTGTGTGGGAATAACTAGGTGGAGGGGAGAAGCATACCAGATTGGTATTATGAATTCCCGCAATTATTAGGGTAGGCAGTTATCATGATAAAAAGTGGAACATAAGGAAGCCTGTGTCTTACTGTTATTCAGTATAAATGAACAGTGGGTATTTCTACCCACGTGGTAGAAATCTACCGGGCCTCACTATTTTACATGGAACCTGGCATCTCGATCTTGAGTCACAGTGTACATGGTGAGCAGTGGAATCCAAGGAAGAACAGCACCGTGGGAGGTTAGGGGGAAGTCCCCCCTCCATGGACAGCAGTAGGACCATCTTGGTAAGTACAAGGATCAGACCTCTTGAACACATCTGGATATTGCTGGGGAAAGCTGGGTTGTGTTCTCAAGAGCCAGATGGGAGACAGTGGAGCGGGATCCTGCTGGCTTGCTCGGGAGAGGGGAACCATGGAAGAACCTGCAGAGGCTACACCACCATTGGAATTCCATTCCAGGGATCATAGGAGCCTCCTAGCAAGGCCTCCCTGAACAGGTCTGGGGGAGGAGGGCTAAAGCACTCATCTCTGTCTGTCCTTGGACCCACCTGCCCACCCAAACCTCACTTTCCAGGACCTGCTCAGGGGGAGGAACTGTGTGCTCAGCACCCAGAGGAGGGAGGCAGGTCTCTACAGGACTGGAACAGCAGAGATCCAGGAACAGAACAGGCTTGCTCGTCTGTCTCAGAAGGGCCCAGTGCCTGGGCATTCTGTAGTTTTCCTACACAAAACTAGCTCGTAGATATTGGCTATATTTAAGATGGGAGACACAAGTGGGAGGTGACTAATACATGCCAGCCTGGCATTTTCTACCAGGCCCCAGTTGTAGATTAGATTTGGGAAAGCTCAAAGAGGTGCCATGAGCATTAAATGGGGTTACAAAGGGTTCTACCAGGCCCTTCATGTGGGTACCACAGCACTGAATGAACCAAGCTCTGAATGTTGACCAAGGATGAATCAGGCACTCCAAACTGCATCTGTCTTGGCAGAGGACCCAGGCTAGCTAGGCCAGAGACCTTGGGCATGCCAACTCTTACACCTCAGTTCCTTCCGGCTGGCCCCACCACCTCACTGAAATCCCCTGTGGACGTTGGATTAGTGTGTCTATCAGTTGTGCTCTCCTTCTAGTACTTTGCTACAGGAAATCAGTCCTGGGGTATCAGGCTACATATTCTCCCGCTTCCCAGAAAGCCCAAGCAGTCTCTGAATTCTGTGCCTCACCATTTTACATGGAACCTCTATGCTCAGTGTCTAGAGGGAGGAGAAAGGCTGGACTCCTTGTTTTGGGTGCTTGGGTCACTTATGCTTAATTTCTCACTCACTATTGAGAATAAGGAAAAAGAGAAGGCCTCTCAATGACAGCAGCAATCTGTCTCTCCCCCATTTTGGGAGATGGGATTGAAAAGCTGCATGTGCACACACCATTAATTAGCGCAGAAATCAAAGCCTGGGTCTCCTTATGTTGAGTATATGGGAGGTGTGGCCTGAAAACTGGCCCAAATGACCCTGTGGTTGAGAATGAAAAGCAAGGAATCTCATGCTGGGCTAGGCCCTTAAACTTCTTAATGCTTTCCTTTACCTATGACCACCCAATAATTTGAGGATAAACACCTCCCAAGGCAGCAGGCGGTGGTTCTTAATCTTTTTTTCAGTTCCCATGCCTATTTGAGAACTTGAAGAAAGCACGTACCTTTTCTCTAGAAAAACGTACATAACGGGGGCACCTGGGTGTCTCAGGAGGTTAAGCATCTGCCTTTGGCTCAGGTCATGATCCCAGGGTCCTGGAATCGAGCCCCCAGTCACATCTGGCTCCCTGCTCAGCAGGGAGTCTGCTTCTCCCTCTCCCTCTGCCCCTCCCCCATGTTCGTGCTCTCCTGCTCTATCAAATAAATAAAATCTTTTAAAAAATGTACACAACAACCAAGTTTTCTTATATGCAAAATTATTCCACACAACCTGTGGGGAGGGGATCACAGAACTCTTGCACCCAGGTTAGGAATCCCAGCTGTAGGGTAAGAGGCAGCTGCATACCTGGGCAGTTTCTCTGGGCTTCCTTCCAGGATCTCTACTTGCCCAACTGTTGGCACACACAGAACATCCCCTTCTTGGACTGCCCTGCAACACAGCAGTGGCCCTGGTCAGCTCACAGTGAGAGTCAAGAGCATGGGCCTGACACATCCCCGTATGTCTACTCCCAACCTGCAGACCATAAGGGCCTACCGCCCACCCAGAGATCCCAAGCAGTTGTCCAGAGAACACATCTGACCTAGAATGAGCTGGGGGGAACAGCAGAGAGGCTAGAAAGGGGGAATCAAGGAGCTGTGAGGGGCAAAGCAGGATCCTGGCTCTTTGTGGGCCTGCTCAAATCAAAGAGGTTTCTCAGTTTAGATTGTCCAGATTCACCTCATGGTACCAATTTCTCTTCTATTGACCACCATTGGAATGGTACCAATTTCTCTTCTATTGGTACCAATGGAATGGAATTCCAATGGTGGTGTAGCCTACACCTACCACACCAAGAGGCATCTAGCCACAACACTGCCTAAAATGCGGCTTTGTAAAGTAAGTCAGAGGCTCTGTGGGACCTGAATCTAAGGCATGGGATAGGAGGAGAGCAAGGGTGAGATGCTATCCTCCTGAAAGGGGTAAGCAGCTAACCTGGGTGTCTGAAAGTGCAGGTAAAGAACGTGGTCATAATTTCCGTTGGTGCTGTAGTGGGGAGAGGACACAATTTCGATGTGTAACTCTTTGGCAAACAGAGGCCCAGGCAGCACTGAGCAGCTTCCTTTGTCTTCAGGGGTGCTGGAGCCTCCCAAGTACCTCTATTAGAGAAATAACGACCACCTTACAACCTTCTCCTAAGGAGTCAGGCTCTGCCCTACCTTAACCTTAGCAGCCAATATTTCTATTTGCATCCTCTAACCACAAGGCCTGTGGGAGGGGAGGCCTAAGGTAGCCAAACTGAATACCTGTATCTTCCCTAGATACAGAAACCTCTCCTTCTCATGGGCACCAGGAAGAGATTTCTGATTCTAGCTCCAAAAGGTTCCCCAGTACAAATAACCTTTCTGCGATACCTTTAAGTTGACCCTGAGCCAGGAAAGTGGTAAAGACATTTAATTCCCACAAGTCCTTTTGAGTGACACCAGGCAGCAAGTGGAATTGATATTAATTGGACATTAGTGGAGACACTGAATTCAGGTTGTGGGGAAAGGATATGATCTCACTGAAGCTGAAAGGGTTGGTTCAGCTGAATGAGCTCCAGTCTGAGGACTCCACAGTTCTTCCTCCATTCGAAAGGAAACCCACACCTGACTCCCATTCATGCGTATCTTATATCCTTCTTGACATCTTATAGCACTAATTGGCTATGCCAGCATTAGCTAACAGAACTTTCTACAGTGATGGAAATGTTACCTACACGTGCTATTGAGCATTTGACACGTAACTGAAGCAACCAAAGAACCAAGTTTTAAATTTTATTAGTTTTAATTAATTTAAAAAGCCACACTGTGGCTAGTGGCTTCCATATTGGACAGTATAGGTTTAAACCATGCATCTAGGTGCATGCATCTAGGTGCCTAATTAAACAGTAGATTATATTTGTGCCCCCAAATACAACGATCTTCTTGAAGTAATCTCTTAAAGGCAGAAACCAAAAATTTCTCTTGGGTATATTTACTAAAATATTAAAATCAAATACCAGGCACTAAAGATAATAACGAGCCCTTCCCTTTAAGGAATTTACAATATATAACTGAGGATTAGACAGAGTACATAATCATAACGGGACAGAAAATAAATGCCCTAAGAAAGGTACAAAACGCTATAGGAGAAAGAAGTCATGTTAAATATACGGTAAGATCATGTACGGCTTTGGGAAGAAGGTGGCAACTTTAGATGGGCTTTGAAGGAAAGGATGGTAGGACTTTAACAGATGAGGCTAGAAGAACAGGAATGAAGTCAAGGATAAGCATGAGCAAAAGAAATGACGTTGCATCCTCCATATTACTCAGTACAATTCTGGATACACTGTAGCAATTCAAACAATTAAGTAGATTAATATACTGTATATACCTGGTAATTTGAGGATGACTCTCTCCTTTCACCTGAATAGATGAGCCCTTCCCATGCACCACTACACCATGGAGGATTATATTTTGATTATAGAGAATAGACAAATAAGACTAAGAGACATTAAGATCTAAGGAGTAAGGGATCTAAATTCTACAGCTCTCTTCTTCCAATTCAGTTGAGATAAGGAAGAGGGAATAAGGAGTGGGAGCATTCCTGACCTCAGTCTTGTATCCTACCTGAATTCTGAGCTCTCCCACTTCCAGGGGATCACAGCCGAGATTAAAAGCCAGAGTGGCAGGCACGAGGGCTAGTCCGTCAGCGAGGGGCTCTCCCGGCTGCCCAGAGCCGGGTCCCAGCCTTTCAGACAGGTCCCAGCGAGGCTCTAGGACCTGCACCCTGGCCAGATGTGGCTGGGAAGTGTCCGACGACTCTCCGGCTCGGGTCACCCACACCCATTCGCCCTGGAAGAGGCCCAGGCTCCGGAGACAGCTCCGGCTTACCCCCAGTGAATCTCCAGTCCCTCCCAGAACTCCCCGGAGTCGCCGGACTGAGTGGTTAACCGCGAAGGAGGACACCACGGGTGGGGGTGGGGGCCGGCTGCTGTCCTCAGCCTCCTGACCCAGTTTGGCCCGCCCACGGAGCTCAGTCACAGCTAGCCGCGTCCCTGGGCCCAGCAGCCCTTGCAACGCCGGCCGCGTCTCCAGCACCCGCGGTCCGGGCACTGGCAGGGCCTCTCCGCGCCGCACCAGCAGCGGCCCGACTCGCGGTCCCAGCCCTGGCCCCGGCGGGGTCCCAAGCAGCGCCCAGCCCAGCGCCGGAGGGCGCCGCACGGGCCGCGCCCGCACCCACGCCCCGGAGCCCAGAGCCAAGAGCCGCAGCAGCGCGCGGCTAACCAGCAGCTGCGGGGGCCCTGGACCCTGCTCTTCGGTCTCCGCGCCCGGCCCCTCCAGGGCCGCCACTAGCAGCGCCGGCCCTGCGGGGCTCTCCTCTGCGGGCCGCAGGGCCAGCACCAGGCCCAGCCCCGCCGCAGGCCACGGGCTCCCGGGGGGCAGCAGCACCGCCAACGGGGGTGCCTCGGTCGGGAAGGGCTCCAGGACCCGCAAGACGGCCAGCGCCATGGTGACAGGAGACCAACGAGGTAGACGCAGGAGAGCGGCTTCCGGAGCCAGACCGCCGCAGGCCGTTTCCGCTTCCGTCGGGGGAGGTGCGAGGAGAGCGGGCGGGGCGGCGGCGGGTCCCTGGCGCGTGCTCCTGGAGCGCGAGCGGCGGCTCGGATTGATGGGTTGGTTCGTCGCGGGCGGCAACGCGTTCACTGCCGCTGCGCAGTCTTTTGAGACTGTGTTTGCGCGGATCTGCCTTCCGCGCCTGCTAGGGGAGTAACGTCCTCTCAACTGCCCTGCCATGCACGTAACAGTTAATTGAATGATCAACGAACCCTCAGCGTGCCCGGGACCAGCTTGGCCCAGGGCTGGGAGCTATGGGTGGAGTGTTTAGGAAGGAGTCCAGTCCTCTGTGGAACTCCTACAGTTTCCACGGTGGAACTGTATGTAGGCACTGAGGTTTGGCGGTTGTGGGGAAGGTTGCAGGAGGGAGTGGTAGGATAAAACTGTCTCAGACATGCTTATGGATATGGTGGCTGCCGGCTGGATGACTACATGTGATTCATGTAGCCCTGGAGTACTTGGTGCTACCACACCTGTTCCAACACATCCTGCACAAAACCCACGTCCCGGTGTTCCTTGTCCTGTTTATTGTCCTGTTCGTTCTACTCCCACCAAACTTGAAGCGAAGACAACGCAGCTTCGCTTTTTCATTCCTCCAAAACCAGTTGCTCTCCCCGCCCCACCAATCCTTGCAAACTGGAGACCCATGTCCTGTTTCTACCCTGCGGGGTGGGGGGGATGTGTGTTTCTGGGAGGGGCAGTAGAGCAGGCAGAAGAGAGGGGTTCAAGGCTTCAGTCATGAGCACGAACCAACAGCTTGCTTCCCAACTTTGCTGTTACTTAGATACCATCCTTGTGTCCACCTCCACTGCCCTGGACAAGACATTGGACACTGGCAGGCCACACCTCCAGTTACTAACAACAAAAAAAATATTTGCACTTAGAATCAATGGATTGGTTGGTGGTAATCTACTCTTTCTGGACCTTGCATTCTCCAAACACTGCCTAACTCTCCTTTTCTTTACAGCTGAACAACTTGAGTTGTTCAGTCTTCTACTTTGTACGTTTTGAATTCCTGAGAATTTCCTGAAAATCTGAGAGTTGAATACTAGATTTACATGTTAGAAGGTATTTCTATTCCTAGCAAGACAAGAAGGTATTTTTTATGTATTTTTAATTTTTTTAAGATTTTTAAAATTTATTTGACAGAGAGAGCAAGTGAGCAGAAGCAGGGATGTGGCAGAGGCAGAGGCAGAAGCTGGCTGCCCGCTGAGCAGAGAGCCCATTGTGGGGCTCCATCCCAGGACCCTGGGATCACGACCTGAGCCGAAGGCAGATGCTTAACGACTGAGCCATCTAGGGGCCCCTATTTTTTTTTTTTTTAAGTAGGCTCCATACTGGGGCTTGAACTCATGACCTTGAGATCAAAACCTGAGTTGAGATCAGGAGTCAGATGCCCACCCAGGCCCTCCAGGAAAATATTTTTTAGAGGTACCTGGGTGGCTCAGTCATTAAGTGTGTGCCTTCGGCTCAGGTCATGACCCCAGGGTCCTGGGATCGAGCCCTGCGTCGGGCTCCCTGCTCCGCGCGAAGCCTGCTTCTCCCACTCCCCCTGCTTGTGTTCCCTCTCTAGCTGTGTCTCTCTCTGTCAAATAAATAAATAAAATCTTTAAAAAATATATTTTTTAAATGTCTGATTATAGTTCCTGGAGTATATCTAGTCTTAAACTTGAAATTGCCCAATTCCACTTTTTGTTTGTTTTTTTGTTTTGAGAGAGAGAGAGCACAGGCACGCTTGAGGTGGGGACAGAGGGAAAGGGAGAGAATCTTAAGCAAACTCCACACTGAGTGTGGATCTCGACGTGGGGCTCCATCTTACAATGCTGAAATCATGACCTGACCTGAGCCAAAATCAAGAGATCAAGAGTTGGACACTTAACCAACTGAGCAACCCAGGCAGCCCTCTACTTTTTTTTTTTTTTTTTTTTTTTTTTTTTAATTAACCTCTCTGCCCAGCATGGGGCTGGAACTCACAACCCAAGATCAAGAGTCACGTGCTCCACTGACTTAGCCAGGCTCCTCCTCTAGTTCCACATCTTTAAAAGAGCATGCAAGAATGTACTAGGGATCTGAATTCATATGGATGAAAGTTCCCATTTGGTAGTTCTGAACTGTATTACGTGGCTCTGTCCCTTGCTTCCCAGAGGGACCAAGGTTTGGGGGATGGTGGTGTGAGTCCAAAAAGGATAGGCCTGCTTTACATAGGCAAGCTCTAGGCCTCAGGACTACAGTGCTCCTTGAGGGCTTGGGAATGGGTAAATAAATCTGGTCTCCTGTCTAGTTCAGCACCCATATAGACACAAATATCCATCCACAAATATCCTTCCTCCCCAGGCTTTTCCCCCAGCAAATAATGGTTGGGATACAGTCTGCTTTGTGTTACTTTGAAATTGTCATTAATCATTGGGAGCCAAATACTATTTCCATAAGATAAGAGCCTATATTTGTTGCCTTTACTTGCATACCTCTTGCTCACTCTTCAACCCATTATAACCTTCCTTCCACTTCTCTAAAACTTTCCTGCAAAGATCATTTACAACTATAGAATCAAGGTGGTGTTGTTTGATCTTTATCTTGTTCAATCATTCCCTGGAATCTGTCACTATTGACCAATCCTCTTTTACTTCCTTTGCCATTGCGACACCAGTTTTCTACCTACACCTCTGATGGCTCCAGAAGTCATTTTCAACTCCTCCCTTTCCCTTACCATCTTCCCCACAATTCAGTGAATCACCAAATCCTGTTGATTCTACACATTTCTCAATTCTATCTTTTCTTCTCCCTCCCATGGCCTTTGTCTTATAACATTGCTGTCCCGGTCAAGGGCCACAGGCTTTTTCTTGAGCCTTCTCCAGTTTCTTCATATAGTCAATAGTCTAATGGAATCAACTTTCTTTTCTTTTTTTTTTTAAAGATTTTATTTATTTGAGAGAGAGAATGAGATAGCATGAGAGGGGGGAGGGTCAGAGAGAGAGGCAGACTCCCTGCTGAGCAGGGAGCTGGACGTGGGACTCGATCCTGGGACTCCAGGATCATGACCTGAGCCGAAGGCAGTCGCTTAACCAACTGAGCCACCCAGGCGCCCCTGGAATCAACGTTCTTAAGATTTATTTATTTTAGAGAGAATGAGAGAGAGAGTGTGAACAGGGGGAGGGGCAGAGGGAGAGGGGGAGAGAGAGTCTTAAGCAGATGCCAGGCTGAGGATGGACCCCGCCGCCGGACTCAATCTCCTGACCCTGAGATCATGACCTGAGCTGAAACCAAGAGTCAGACGCTCAACCAACTGAGCTACCCAAGTGTTCCCCCAAGTTGGATTTTTTTTTTTTAAGATTTTATTTATTTATTTGTCAGAGAGAGAGCACAAGCAGGGGGAATGGCAGGCAGAGGGAAAGGCAGGCTCCCTGCTGAGCAAGGAGCCGGACCCAGGTCCCTGGGGTCATGACCTAAGGCGAAGGCAGATGCTTAACCGACTGAGCCACCCAGAGGTCCCTTGACTTTTTTTTTTTAAGATTTTTATTTATTTGAGAGAGAGGGGGAGAGAGAGAGCAGCTCTTGAGCATGAGTGGGGGGAGGGGCAGAGGCAGAGGGGAGCCAGCGGGTGGCTGGGCTCCATCCCAGGACCCTGGGATCATGACCTGAGCCAAAGGCAGAAGCTTAACTGACTGAGCCACCCAGGCGCCCCTGGAGTTGACTTTCTGAAACATATTCCTTCAGCCACCTCTAGATTTGTGTAATTCATTACATTGTATCTTAAGCATCTGTTTATACAAGTCTATGAACTTCACCAGCCGGTGAACTCCCTGAGGGCAGGAAATAATCTTATTCATTCATTAGGACATTGGCTTGGGCAGGGTGGAAGTAAGGGATGCATATCCCAAAACACTCAACAACGAGGTAGCTTTTCACTGTATTCCCAAGTGTTTCAATCTACTGGTTCCCCAATCCCAGGGCACTTGCAATAGGAACTGGGACCCTCTTTCCAAAATTGTAACAAACCCAGAATTTTCATCTCATCTCACCAAGGTCCCCGCCAGCCAGCCTTCCCCTTTCATTCTCTGCAAGCCCCGTCTAGGAAACGGATGCCGTGGAGGACTATTGGGAGATCTCTCCACCAATTTTGCATATGCAGTTAGTGCTAAGTTACCCTGATGAAGAAAGGTACCCTTCATTTTAGGGCTTCTTTCCTTCCATTTCGGACTGGGCCAAGGAGCAGAGCAGGGAAAAGAGTGAGAGCCACCTTAGAAGGGCGCGGGCTACGAAGAATGGCCGAGGCCGACGCACACCAGACGCCGGAGTGCGGCACTGGGTGCTAAGCTGGGGCTTCCCCTTATCCCCGCCTCCTTTGTTAGGCTCGACCCACTTTAGGGCGGGACCTCCCACTTAAACCAATGCTGGGAGACGAACCCTGGCGGTTTGTACTCTTCCTTTCCAATGAGAAAAAAGGGAAGCGGCTTGGCCCCAATAACCAATCCGAGGAGGCGGCGCCTGGTTGTCAGGCAGGTTTGTAAGAGTTCGGGCCAATTGGAGGCGCAATCACCGCTCGACCCGGGCGCAGCGCGCAGGCGGTGGCGAGGAGACGCCGAGCGGGCCGAGTGCGGCCGAGCAAAGCCGGAGCCGGAGCGGGGCCGCAGGAGCCGGGCTGGGTCCGGACGGGCCGAGATGCCCTATAAACTGAAGAAGGAGAAGGTGAGTGTGGCCCTTTCCTCGCGCCTCCGTCTTGGGGCCTGCGCGGAGCTCTGGGAGAGGCCGAGCCAGGCCCGGGACAGCCCCAGACTGACCCTCCCGTCCGGCCCCCGCAGGACTCCCAGGGCCAGCCCTCCGCCCCCGCTGCTGGCCGCACCCCCAGCCTGTGCCGCAGCTGGAAAGGCTTCCTCACCTTGCCCGGGATGGAGTCCCCCGCGTACACCTCCATCCTTTCCTCCCTTCATCTACCCCCGGCCCTGGGTAACCACCTCCGTCCAGATCTGCCCCACTCCCAGGTCACTCCCCTGCTTTTTCTCCACACACACCCCCCACTCCCCACCCGTTTACCCGTTTGGGACAGCGCCTCGTCTGAGACTGCACCTCCCAACAGCCCACCTCCCCCTCGCCCCCCATTGCGCTCAGCCCCTTCTCTTCTTACACGCCTGGGCCTGGGCCGGCCTTCTCCACCGTCCCCTACAGCCCCTTCTCCCTCCCCGCCAAGCTCCTTGACCTAGAACTGCTCTGCTTTCTCTCTCCTCCACCGAATCTGGCCTAGGCCCCTCCCTCTAGTTCTTCCTTCATACACAAACTTGTAAGCCAGGACTGAGCCCTTCCTTCTGTTGATGGAACCTCAGAACGTCAGTGCTGGTAGGGACCTTTGAGCGCATTCAGTGCAATCCTTAAGTGATACAGATGAGGAGACTGAGGCCCCGATAGGGGAAGAGACTTGGCCAAGGTCACACAGCCTGTTTGGAGGCCCAGCTGCAATATCAGGTCTCTTGATTTAAAGGCCTCCTTTGTACCAAAGCCTCCCTAACAGGCATCAACCGACTTGCAGGTTCATCCTAAATCAGGTTACCTTTCCTAATCTGAGCAAGCTCCTCCCCTTATTCCAAATCTTAGGATAACCTTTGCATTTTTCCAATTTTGCTCCAGTGCTGGATTCCTGCCTTTCTGGGCCACACTACCCTCAAATCGGGAATCTGCAAGTACTATCAGATTAGTTTTCCTTCTTACCCCAAAGGCCAGCCAGCCACCCCTGGACACCCTTGACTTTGTCATGGTGTCCTGATACAGCCTGTTTCTTGATGTTGCCTTCTTTACCTTCCTCTTCTACCTCCATACTGCCTTCCCCTGTTCTTCATCCCTGCCTTTCTCTACCTTCTATTTCCCCCTGCCTTTCTCTACCTTCTATTTCCTGCTGTTGCTGAGGTCTGACTCAGAGGTGTGGTTCCTTTGAGGTACAGACTCACACAGAGGATGCTAGGATACCAGTTCCAGCCTCCCCCAGCTTCTCCCCTCCTGGGGTTGGCCCCTCGTGGTGGGTGCTGGCTCTGGCCTGGCGCTCTGCTCAGCCACTTTATGACCCCAGAGGAGTCTTGCTTTCATTTGCCCTCTGATGGGCTGGGTTGCTGGGTTGCTGGGTTGCCGTCTCTGACCTTAGCGGTTCAACTCTTTATCTTGGGGCTTTCAGAGATCTGGCAGGCAGCTCTGATTCTGGGTTGTCCCCATAAGCTCCCAGGGACAGAGGTTCTGAATGGAGGGTTGGTAATGGTGTACTAGGCACTGAAGCTCCTGGGGTCCTGGGCTGGGCAGGTTGGTGTGCTCCATCCAGACCCTGTGTCCTTGGGGAGTGGGCCCGCTGAGGTGGTTTGGGCAGCGTAGCTGTGAATGATGCATACACAAGTCAGCCACACCCGAGGCTAAGGGGTTCCTCCAAGGAGTGTGGAGGGGTGTGGAATTCAGGGGAGCCTCGTGAGGTCCCCACCCATCTGTAGTTTTTAGTCTTGATGGAACAGATACTGTCCCATCTACAAAACACCTTCTACTAGATGATTGAGAAGAAAAATTCTTAGACTTGCTAGGACCATAGGTATTTGACCATAGTATTTGGCTGGGAAAGAGTATTGGAGGAATTGGGGTGCACGGAGCCAGGCATCTTTGATTCCCTTTAAGGTTTAACTTTCTGCTTTGATTTCCAGTTGCATTTGGCCTCCTTCAATGGTTAACAAGTCCTGAGGGGGAGGTGGGTGACAATGTGACTGAGGTTTGCCTGGATAGGGTGGGAGCAGAGAGGAGGGGTGGGCGGAGGATCTTTATTTTGCATCCATCACCTCTCCCTGTTCTTCATCTCTGCTGGTCCCAGTCTTGGCCATCCTTCACAGCCTTCTCCCTGAAGCCTCTCCTGAACCCTCAGTTAGGAGAGAGCTCTCTCTCCTCCGCTGGATTTGCAGAACACTTGATAGGTCACTTAAGGTCTTTTTGTGTTCCCTTGAACTGGAATTTATTGTGAACAAATCTTTTCTTCCCCCTTGAGATAATAACCAAGCTCCATTTTGGTTTGGCATCTCCCTTGCACACAGTAGGCACTCAGTAGATGGGTGCTGAGTCAATCCCTTGGGGGCAATTTGCTTCCCTCCTCCTCCCTCATGTTCTGATCTGGGACATATCTCTTAGGTTCCCAGGCGGTGTGCCCCTGCTCCTTTCCACCTTCTTGTTTTTAATAATAGTAATAATATTAGCTAACATTGGGATATTCCCGTGCCAGACACTGAGCTAAAGGGAATTAGGTAATATGACTGTTGTCACTTAAAGAAGACTGAGGCTCAAAGAGCCTAGTTCACCTGCTTATGATTATAGAGCTAGTAAGAGTTGGGCCCGAAACAGCGTGGGCTCCCAACCACCGTGCGGGCGGCACTTGACCGTGGGGCTGTGCTGGGGTGCACTGGGGTGCGCTGCGGTGTGTGCACCTCACCTGTTCTGCAGGAGCCAGGGAGCAAGGGTGGTGGGCGTGGTTTCCCCATGCCCCCACACACGCCCACGGACGAAGGCAGCTGGTATCTCTCTTAGGAGCACTCCCTGATAGGTTTGAGCAGTCGGGCTGGTGGAGGGGTGCTAAAAGGAGAAGGAGCTTGCGGTCGAGCAGAGGGATGAAACACATACAAAGATGGGTCAGCTTTGTCCAAGAGGCCCACGTATGGGGAATGTGCAGTTGCCTCAGTGACTCCCCCCCTGTACCCCTCGTCCTGTTCCTCTATACCCCACGCTCTGAGCCATGCTCCTTGGCCCCTTGGCGAGGGGTCGGTGTGCCCAGCCTGGTCAGTGGGCAGTGGAGAGGGTGCTCAGCCCAAAGGAGGAGCACCTTGTGGCCTCTAGAGCTGCTCCATACCTGGGAAGGGCTCTCTTCTTCCCTGCCCCCTCCTCCAGCCCACACAGAGCTCTGTTCTCGAAGAAATCCCTGTGCCCCCATAGTCACTATGACTTAACATTTGTCACTGAAGGGGCTCAGGTGCCTTCGAGCGGCAGAATCTCAGACTTAGAAGTGACTTCGAAGGTCCTCCGATCGAGGCTTCATTTAGGGCTGGAATCCCTTCTGCTCGTGCTTTAGAGGAGTCAGGAATGCTCCTTTGCTTGAAGGCTCTTGGGATTGGGGAGCTTGCAGCCCCACGAGGCAGCCAGTTTCTGTGCTGATGCTCTAGGAGAAAATTCTTCCTCCTCTGGAGCCTCAGCCTCTCTTCCTGCTACTTTAGCCCATGGTTCTTGGGCCTCTGGATCCACACAGAACAAGTTGCGTCTTTAGTCCGCATGCAGCTCTTCATTTATTCGTACAACCCCTCTTGCTCACCCACCCCCGGGACTCCTGCCTTCCACTATTAGCCATCCCAGCCTCGCAGCTGTCACTCTCAGGACAGGCTTTTGAATCCACTCCCAGGATGGGTTGTATTTCGCCAGAAGAAAACCTGAGATTTGTCTTTGTCCCTCCCAAAGCCTGATGCTCACGACTGAACCAGATCTTCCCAAATAGCCCCGTGAAGTGCCAGAGTCAGGGGCACTTCCCCGCCTCCCCGTGCCAAGCACTCTACACTCCGGCTGTTAATTGGATGGAAGGTCACGGGGTGCTGTGGCAGCCCCAGCACTTGGATGATTTGTGTTGAGCTTGCAGTCAGATCTAAATTCCCAAGGCTTTTTCACATTTTCCCTGTCCCGTCCCTGTGCAGTTGCTTTTTTTGGCCCGAAGCATAGGAAGAGATGCCGGGCTGGCCAGAGCTCTGAGCCAGTGGCCCGGTTCCCGATGGAGACGTCAGACTAGCGCTCATCTTCGTAGCAGTTCAGGGTTTTACCCCCATCCCTGTCTCTGTGCTTGTCCCCCAGGGCATTCTTGGGATGGTTCCTATACCTGATTAGGCCAGTAGCATCTTCTAGTCTGGGGGTGATTTGTAATTTCCCAGAAAGGCTTCCAGGTCTTGGCAGATGGCCTTGGGGGAGAGTGGCGACTCCCTCCCCTCCAGCGTGACAGCCTGGGCACCTCCTTGCCCACTCTAGCCAGAAGCCAGTCTGAGTAGCTTGTTCCGTGGCGCTTCCCCTTAAAGCCCCTCACTCTGGTTCTTCCTGGACGGAGGCCCTTCCAGGCCCCACCTCATACACCGGCCATGTAAAGTGACAGAGCACTATCTTACCTGGTTACCCTATCTTCATGATGTCTTCCTGACCAGATTCCAGACCGTGTGGAGGGACTGACTCTCCCTCTGTGTACCCCAAGCCCTCCTCCCCTGGGCTGGGTACAAGGTAGATGCTCAGTGATTCTGATTGATTGATTGATTCGATTAGACAGAGGATAAGTACAACACAGACTTTAGGGGTCCAGATGAGGCCTCTCCCTCCCCCTGGCATCTGCTGACTACCTCCATCTTCCCCCTTCAGGAGCCCCCCAAGCTTGCCAAAGGTACGGCCAAGCCCAGCAGCTCGGGCAAGGATGGTGGAGGCGAGAACGCCGACGAGGTAATGACCATGGGCACAGCCCTCGTTATGGTGCAGGCATCAGCTCCAAGTACTTGACGGCTGGTGGGTGAGGGATCCCAGGGCGCCAGAAGTTACCCCGGCAAAAGGGACGGGGATTTCCACAGCTGGGAGAGGGGCTTGGTCAGCCCAGCTAGGTAGCTGCCCTTGGGCAGCCTTCCCCTTTGGCTGGTGTAGAGCAAAGAGACTCTGCAGGTCTTCAGACTCCCCAGCAATTCCCGTGAAAGTCATTTCTCTGTCTACCAACTTTGAGGGATGAGAATTTGTTTCTCCTTAGGGCAAAAACCTAGGGTGTCAGGTGCTGGGGAGAAGGGAGAAAGTACACGGGTGCTCAGTGGGCCATGAGTAGCTTTAGCATGGCTTGGGGTAGGGCAGGGGGTGGGGAGCGGCTGGTGTCCCTGAGTCTGGGAGGCAGGGCTGTGCCCACTGCCCTTGGTTCTGATCGTAGGGGAGCTGCTAAAGGACAATCATGAGCAGAGGTCAGCACAGCTTGGCAAGCTAGGGCTGTAAAGCAATAAATGGCAAGCTGAGAGAACACCGGAGGGTGGAGAGACTTAAGTCCAGAGTATGGCCAGGAAAGTTTGGGAGTGTGCTCAGTGGGATGCTCAAGATGGTGGCTAGTCCCGTGGACACGTTGACCAAGCACCTGTGTTACTCAGAAATTGATGATCCTTGGTTTCTCTGCTTCTTCTCTCCTGTTCTAAACTGTTCAGAGGGATGGAGGACAATAGGAAATAGCTCTCCAATTATGGGCAGAGCTTGTGGGTTTTTTGGGAAGAAGAGATTGATTAACAAGTGTTTGGGGTTAACCCTGGATTTAGATTTTTTCTAGGTGCTTCTGGTCCCTGTCACCTCTAAAGAAATCCAAGCACTTTTCACACCTCTGACCATCGTTTTAGACCTCACTTAAGTAATCAGAAGAAGCAGGGTAGGTTTTCCCCATTTTACAAACACGGGAGGTGAGGACCACAAAGGATGAATTCATCCTTCCTCTGCACTTATAGAGTAATCTGAGCATGTCTCTAGGATAGACCTTATCACTTGGTGTTGTAACTATTTGTCCAACATGTGTTTCTCTCCCCCAGACTATGGACTCTGAGGGGAGGAGCTGGGTGTGCTGGGGCTGGTGCATTGCTTTTCCTGCACACCTGTATGCTCATGCACTTGGTTCTTTTTTGGAGGTGGGGGGTATTTTTATTTATATATATATATTTTAAAGATTATTTGCTTGACAGAGAGCACAAGTAGCAGAGTGGTAGACAGAGGGAGAAGGAGAAGCAGGCTCCTTGCTGAGCAGGGAGCCCGATGTGGGGCTCGATCCCAGGATCCTGGGATCATGACCTGGGCCGAAGGCAGCCGCTTAACGACTGGGAGCCACCCGGGCGCCCCTGTTTTTATTTATATTTATTAATTTTTTTTAAAGTAATGTCTAGGGATGCCTGGGTGGCTCAGTCGGTTAAGTGTTTGCCTTCGGCTCAGGTCATGGTCCCAGGGTCTTGGGATTGAGTCCCACGTTGGGCTCCTTGCTCAGTGGGGAGCCTGCTTCTCCCTCTGCCTGCCACTCCCCCTGCTTGTACTCTCTCTCTCTTTCTCTCTGACAAATGAATAAATAAAATCTTAAAAAAAAAAAAAGTGATCTCTACACCCAACATGGGGCTCGAACTCATGACCCCGAGATCAGGAGTCACATGCTTCTTTTTTTTTTTTTAAGATTTTATTTATTTATTTATTTATTTATTTATTTATTTATTCTTTTTTTTTTTCCTTAAAGATTTTATTCATTTATCCGAGAGAGAGACACACAGCGAGAGAGGGAACACAAGCAGGGGGAGGGAGGGAGAGGGAGAAGCAGGCTTCCCGCCGAGCAGGGAGCCCGACGCGGGGCTCGATCCCAGGACCCCGGGATCACAACCCGAGTCGAAGGCAGACGCTTAACGACTGAGCCACCCAGGTGCCCCTATTTATTTATTCTTTTAAAGATTTTATTTATTTATCTGACAGAGAGACAGCGAGAGAGGGAACACAAGCAGGGGGAGTGGGAGAGGGAGAAACAGGCTTCCTGCTGAGCAGGGAGCCCGATGCAGGGCTCGATCCCATGACCCCGGGATCATGACCAAAGCTGAAGGCAGACGCTTAACGACTGAGCCACCCAGGCGCCCCAAGATTTTATTTATTTATTTGACAGAGAGACACAGCAAGAAAGGGAACACAAGCAGGGGGAGTGGGAGAGGGAGAAGCAGGCTTCCTGCCGAGCAAGGAGACTGACATGGGGCTTGATCCCAGGACCCTGGGATCATGACCTGAGCTAAAGGCAGACGCTTAACGACTGAGCCACCCAGGCACCCCGGGAGTCGCATGCTTCTACTGACTGACCTAGCCAGGTGCCCCTCATGCACTTGGTTCTTAATAAATCATCAGTCAGCGCTCCTGGGAAACACTCCCTCTGGGCTCAGTCTCCCCTTTAGGAATGGTGACATCTGTGGGACCCACAAGGATGGTGGCTGGGAGGTGGCAACTCAGCATTCAAAGCAGCAAGAGGGACTTAGAAATAGGATTTAAAGGGACAGAAAGGAATAGTTAGGGGGCTGTTCTCATCTCTTGCCTAACTAACTCCTACTTGTTCGGTTACTAGATAGATTGGATGTCCTGTCCTAAAAGCAGCCTTCCTTGACCACCTCCCCTTTCCTTCCCGCCAGGATGTGGTCAGGGCTCCTGCTGTTTGCCCTCCTGACACCCAGTACCACCCCATGGCAGCATTGAACCACAGCTGTAGTTAAACAGTTTGATGTGAATTTGTTGTTCGTCAGTTTTAACTCTTGTGTTAGCACGTGAGCCCTGTCAGGCTCTCCTTCCACACTGAAGGGCTTGGCACACCAGAGGTACCAGTGTTTGAATGCATTAGTGACCAATAAGCAAACCCATCAACTTCAAAAAAAGTGCTGGAAATAACCTTAGAGTCTAACCCTCTCCTTTCATAGGTAGGAAAATGAAAGCTCAAACAGGCTAAGAAAGATGCTGAGACCAACTGCAGGGATTTCTCCATTGCCTTTCTGGACACATGGGTTAAAGGCAGTGGGTTGATATAAGGCCTTTGAAAAAGGAGAGTGCTGAGTTCACCTTGGGCTCTGTTCTGTGAAATGTTGCCCAGGGCTCACCTATATGAGGCAGTGGCAGGAATTGTGCATGATTTTCCAGGCATGTCCCCATAGGTCCCCAGGCAGAGGGATGGTGGAAAAGTTGGGGGCCGGGCTCCCAGGCTCAGGTCATCCAAAGCCATTTGGCACAGTCCTTCCCTTGCTTTTTCTAGTCCAGAATTTGGGGCTTTTCGAGCCAGATTTACCCTCTGTCGTGCATCTGCCAGTGCCTTTTCAACTGATCCTAATAATGATAGCGGCCACCATTTATTTTACTGAGCAGTTACTTGTGTGTTAGGTTCCTAGGGCAGCTGTAACAAATGACCACAAACTAGGTGGCTTAAAATAACAGAGGTTTATTCTCTCACAGTTTTGGAGGCCCGAAATCTGAAATCAACATGTCAGCAGGTCATGTCCCTCTGAGGTTCTAGGGAAGAATCTCTCCCATGCCTCTCTCTCTCCCTAGCTTCCGATGGTTTTCAGCAATCCTTGGTGTTCCTTGGCTTATTGGAGACTGGAAAGTCTCCTCCTTCGTTCTTCATATGGGGTTCTCCCCTGTGTGTGTCTATGTCTCTGTGTTCACATTTCCTTCTTTTTTTTTTTTTAAAGACTTATTTATTCAGGCGTGCCTGGGTGGCTCAGATGGTTAAGCATCTGCTTTCGACTCTGGTCATGATCTCCAGGTCCTGCTATCGAGCCCCTTGTCGGGCTCCCGGCTCAGCTGGGAGTCTGCTTCTCCCTTTCCCTCTGCTTGTGCTCTCTCTTTCTCTCTCTCAAAATGAATAAATAAAATCTTAAAAAAAAAAAAAAAGGTTTATTCATTTAAGAGGGAGAGAGAGAGTGCAAGCAGGGGGAGGGGCAGAGGGAGGGAGAGATAAGCAGACTCCCTGTAGTCCAACTCGGGGCTCGATCCCAGGACCCTGAGATCATGACCTGAGCCGAAATCAAGAGTTGGACGCTCAACCGATTGAGCCACCCAGGCACCCCTGCATTTCCCTCTTCTTTTGAGGACACTAGCTATATGGGAAGTGGACTCCCAACTTGATTATGTCTGCAAAGACCCTGTTTCCAAATAAGGTCATGTTCACAGGTGTTGGGTTGACTTGAATTTGAGGACAGACACTGTTCAATTTATCAGGCTCTGTCCTAAGACCTTTGCTTGCATTTAATCTTTTAATCTCATTTAATCTAGACAGCACTACCCTGAGGTCATTCCATTATCGTCATCATCCCATTTCACAGATGAAACTGAGGCTTAGTGACGTTAAATAGCTTTTACTCAGCCAGTAAACAGTTGAGCTGGAATGCAACCCAGTGCGGTGTGGCTCAGGAGCCAATTCTCCCATGTTCTTAATGACATGATACACTGGCTCTAAGATTCTTAAAGAGTCTTGGAACGGAAAGGAGCCTTGAGAGATTAGGTCAGACTCACTGTTCACCCATTGCTGCAGGCAGCGTTCCTTCCTGGTCTGGCTCTGGAGAAAGCAGCTCACTGCCCTGGACTCTTCTAGGTCCTGTGCCCTGTCCTGAGTTCTGGGAGTGGGGACAGAGGGGAAAACATTATCCCAGTCTTACCCACTTCAGCCTGTCCTCCCAGTAGCCAGAGTTGTTACCCCAAAAACATTTTTTTTTTTTTTTTGTCTTATCAATCCTCTACTTCAAAAGCTCTCTTGGGGCGCCTGGGTGGCTCAGTCACTTAAGCGTCTGCCTTTGGCTCAGGTCATGATCCCAGGGTCCTGGGATCGAGTCCCTCATCGGGCTCCCTGCTCAGTGGGGGGCCTGCTTCTCCCTCTGCCTGCCGCTCCCCCTGCTTGTGCGCGCTCTCTCTCTGTCAAATAAATAAATAATTAAAAAAAAAAAAAAAAGCTCTGTTGGCATCTCATTGCTTACAGGTTACAATTCAAACTCACACTCTGGACCCCTGTGAGCTGGCCCCACCCCATTCTTCCAGCACCCCTCCTGGTTTCTCGCCCCGCCAGACTTCCCATCCTCCTCCGATACAAGCCCTTTATGACTCTGGGTCCTTACCGATGAGATTCTGTTGGCGTGGACTACTTTATTTTTCTGCTCTGTTTCTTTGCCTGCTAAACTCATGTTTGTCCTTTGAGGGCCACGTCAGAAGTCACCCCTTCAGGAGCGCCTTCACTAATAGTTCAGCCAGAGTTTGTGTTCCCAGATCCGCGGTGGCACACTCTGCTTTGTCATTTCCCCGCTACCAAGAGCTGCCTGCGCCTTGGTCTCGCCCACTGGGCTGTGAGCTCTCTGAGGACACGGGCCACTGTTTGATCTCTAAGGCTTAGCATGACGTTTAATCAATAAATGAAGGCAGAAAATAATGAAGCTCGGGGTGCCCGGGTGGCTCAGGTGGTTAAGCGTCTGCCTTCGGCTCAGGTCATGATCCCAGGGTCCTGGGATCGAGCCCCACATCGGGCTCCTTGCTTGGCAGGTAGTCTGCTTCTCCCTCTGCCTCTCTCTCTCTCTCTCTCTGTCTCTTATGAATAAATAAATAAAATCTTAAAAAAAAAAAAGAAAATAATGAAGCTCAGCTAGATAGAGCTCTGGATGTCAGGATAGGACAGAACGCCTCTGTGATCTTGGGGGTTTTAAACTAAAATGATCTTAATTTGACTAGTTAATTCATTAAGCAAAGGTGATGTTGTTAATCTTTGCGTTTTTCTTTTTTTTCTTAAAGTTTTTTTTAAGTAGTCTCTACACCCAGCGTGGGGCTCGAACTCATGACCCCAAGATCAAGAGCCACATGCTCTTCAGATTGAGCCAGCCAGGTGCCCCAGTCTTTGTGTTGTTCACTGTTAGTTTTACCTTTCATCTTTTTCTTACAATACTTTTTTTAATATAGATTTTATTTATTTATTTGACAGAGCGAGACAGCGAGAGAGGGAACACAAGCAGGGGGAGTGGGAGAGGGAGAAGCAGGCTTCCCTCTGAGCACGGAGCCCAATGCGGGGCTGAGCTACCCAGGCGCCCCGCCCCCCTTTTTTTAAGTACGCTCCATGCCTACCGTGGGACTTGAACTCAGGACCCCAAGATCAAGAGTCACATGCTCTACCAACTGAGCCAGCCAAGCATCCCCTTACAATACTTTCTTTTTTTTTAAAGATTTTATTTTTTGAGAGAGAGAGAACGAGCAGGGGGATGGGCAAGGGAGAAGGAGAAGCAGACTCCCCACTGAGCAGGGAGCCCGACGTGGGGTTTGATCTCAGGACCCTGAGACCATGACCTGGGCCAGAGGCAGGCGCTTAACCGACTGAACCACCCAGGTGCCTCTTTAAAGATTTTGTTTTAAAGTAATCTTTACGCCCAGTGTGGGGCTCGAACTCACAACCCTGAGATCAAGAGTCACATGCTGTACCTACTGAGCCAACCAGGCACCCCGTAATCCTTTCTGTAGTACTTAATTTCTATTTCTGTGTCCTGCTTTAGGTTTAAATATTTGGGTTTGATTATTAATGGTGGCTATGTTAGGATTGGTTTGGACTAGGATTGGTTCAGAGTGGGCAAGTTTAGTTGCAGTCTCTTGAATGTGAGCTTGGTGCATAAATTTGAAGTCCCACTTGATTGTTGGCGGCCTGAATCTGGGAAGGCTTCTTAGAGGTGGGAAGAGAAGGACCTCAGGCAGAGGAGATGGCCACTACAGAGCCTCAGAGGTGAGACCAAGCAGAACATAGTAGGGGAGAGCAGTTTGGCTGGCTGGCCTTTGGTCAGTGCCCACCCATGCTGGGAGGGTTGCAGAACATTCCCCAGGGGACCACCTGCTTCCCACCTCCAGCCCAGGTCAGTAGAGAAGTTAAAAGCTGAAGCTTTGGGGCACCCAGGTGGCTTAGTCAGTTAGTCAGACTCTTGATTTCAGCTCGGGTCGTGATCTCAGGGTCGTGGGATCAGACCCCACCTCAGGCTCTGCGCTTAGCACAGAATCTGCTTATGCAGAGTCTCTTTCCCTCTGCGCCTCCCCCTCTAGTGTGCTCTCTCTCTCAAATAAATAAACAAAATCTTAAGAAAAATCAAACTGAAGCTTTTACAGGGCGCCTGGCTGGCTCAGTCAGTGGAGCATGCAACTCTTGATCTTGGGGTTGTAAGTTCCAGCTCCATGTTGGGTATAGAGATTACTAAAAAATAAAATCTTTAAAAAAAATGTTAAAAAAAAAAAAAGCTGAAGCTTTTAGGAGAAACAGTTGAACATGAAGTGAGTCGTTGGCATAGCCCCATACCTCCCTTCTGACAAGCATATTTCCCGGTGAAGAGTGAATAGACCAGGGAATGCCTCCCTGAGGCTTGGCAGGCAGGCGCTCTGCTGGCTGGACCAGCTGTCCCTCAGATGCTTCTGGTGTCTGGGGCCTGGGAGCCAATGGTCCTTTTAATACCAGGGTGGCCCGGTGGGGTGGGGTGGGGCAGGCTGAACTCAGCTGCTTTCAGGCCACCCCCGCCTTCAGTGACGAAATCCTAGTGGGGAAGACACCTTAGGCATCAACCTATTGTTTTTTTGTTTTTGTTTTTGTTTTTAAAGATTTTATTTATTTGACACAGAGAGATACAGCGAGAGATGGAACACAAGCAGGGGGAGTGGGAGAGGGAGAAGCAGGCTTCCTGCAGAGCAGGGAGCCCAATGCGGGGCTCGATCCCAGGACCCTGGGACCATGACCTGAGCCTAAGGCAGACGCTTAACAACTGAGCCACCCAGGTGCCCCAACCTATTGGTTTTTAAACTTTGATCTTTAGCCATGCAACCCTCTATTCTCTTAACCTTACTTGGAGATTTGTCCATTTCTCTGTTAGCAGAGAAAATTGAGGCCTTGGCTTCTCCCTTTCTGGGGCGAATGCCTTCTTTCCCTGGACCTCTCCTCAGTGTGAGGTTTGTGGGGGTGCTGGGCATCTGTCTTATCTGGCAGGAGAGAGAGAGATACGCTCTTCCTCAGAGTTTTGTTCCTCAGCCGCCCCTGAGCCCTTTGCCCGGGTATCACTAATGCTCCTCTCTCCGACTCTGCTCCTGACACTGCACAGTGCTCTGTTCTGATGGGTCCTGACTTGGGACAGGAAAGACCTGGACTTGGCCCCCTGTCAGTCAACCATCCAGACCTTCACTGAATGACTGTTAGGTGCCATTGCTGTGTGGGGACCCAGAGGGGTGCAAACCAGGGTCCTGGCTTTCATGGGACTTATCTAGTTGGACATGTGACTACTCCAAGCAAGAGACAGCACTGGAGATGATCACAGAACCAGTGAAACAAACAAGTAGTGTCGAGAGGTCAGGGGCAGGAACTGGACACTGCAGGGTTGGAGTTGAGAAGGACTTTTGGAAGAGGGTGGGGCTTAAATGGATCTTGAAAGATGAAATGCTTTCTTGGGTGCCCCCATTATATTTATTTATTTATTTTTTTAGAGAGGGGGAGAGAGAAGGCAGGGAAGGGCAGAGAGAGAGAGAGAAACTTCAGCAGGCTCCAAGCCCAGCACGGAGCCCAACGTGGGGCTCCATTTCACAACCCTGAGATCATGACCTGAGCCAAAATCAAGAGTCAGACGCATAACTGACTGAACCACCCAGATGCCCCTTGGGTTCCCCCATTTTAGACCAAGGAAGATAATGGACCCATAGGAACATTGAGGTGTGCTAGTTTCAGGAATTTCCACGTTGCATTCCTAAAATCCAGGGATGGGAAATAATCATGATAACAGAAGACACTTCTTTTTTTTTTTTTTTTTTAAAGATTTTATTTAGGGGAGGGTATGTGCTCTGGTAAGCGCTGTGAATTGTGCAAGACTGTTGAATCTCAGATCTGTACCTCTGAAACAAATAATGCAATATATGTTAAGAAAAAAAAAAGAAGAAGGTAGCGGGAGGGAAAGAATGAAGCGGGGGAAATCGGAGGGGTAGACGAACCATGAGAGACGATGGACTCTGAAAAACAAACTGAGGGTTCTAGAGGGGAGGGGGGTGGGAGGATGGGTTAGCCTGGTGGTGGGTATTGAGGAGGGCACATTCTGCATGGAGCACTGGGTGTTATGCACAAACAATGAATCATGGAACACTTCATCTAAAACTAATGATGTAATGTATGGGGATTAACATAAGAATTAAAAAAAGATTTTATTTATTTATTTGAGACAGAGAGAATGAGAGAGAGAGAGCACATGATGGGGGGGGGGGGTTAGAGGGAGAAGCAGGCTCCCTGCCGAGCAGGGAGCCCGATGTAGGACTCGATCCAGGGACTCCAGGATCATGACCTGAGCCGAAGGCAGTCGCTTAACCGACTGAGCCACCCAGGCGCCCCAGTAGAAGACGCTTCTTATAAAGCACTCCTGTGAGCCATATAATGTTCTCCTAAATCCTTATTACAACCTTTTGAGGTAGATACTATTGTCACCCCACTTTACAGATGAGGAAACTGAGGCAGACAGACTATACGACTTTCTGGAGGTTACTTGGCTAATAAATGACAGAGCAGGAGTCAAACCCAGGCAGTCTAGCATGAGTCTGTGCTCTTGACCCCTAAGCTCCACCGTGGATTTGGTCGTTCCTATAACAGGAAATGAAGGCCCAAAGCAGGGTGGGTCTGATGCACACCAAGCTCTGGTGTCCTGCCCTTCTGCCTCTCTCCCCTATCCCTCACTGAGGTATGGCCCAGCTGCCATATGCAGGAAGAGAGACCTGGGACTCCAGGGTGCCTTGCGGTCTACCCAAAACCACGCTGGCTGAGTGCTGGTCATGGCAGGAGAGGAGTGTGGTGGCCGCTCTTGCCCCATTTCCTTGCACTCCCCGAGACAGGTTAGTGTCTGAGCAGTCATTTTAGGTGGAGGAGAGGACCAGATGGCCAAAAAGGTAATGAGCTACCCTGGACCCACAGGCCTGCCCCAGGCTGGACCCAATGCGTCTCTCCTCTCCTTTGATCCCCAGATAGGTCACAAGCTTGACATAATTGTTTCTGTAAAAAATTCAGAGCCTACAAAGCATAGCATTTCTGTCCTCCCTTCCCCCTATCCCAGAGGATCTCACATTCTCCCATTGTTGTGGCAGGAAGTCGGAATTTGGGGAGGAGGCCGGAGGGGCGGTGGGGATGGCAGGTGTGAGGACAGAAGGTCAGCCTCTCCTGTGGCGTGGGCAGCCAGCTGGACTTGGCCTCGGTCCTCTGGTCCCGCTGCAGTCTCTGGGGGCAAGGGTTGTCCTGTGGCTCCACCTCTGCCCTCTCCCTGCAGGTGGTTACCTGACGGGACCTGGGGGTGGACAGCCCTGCGCACACCTGAGTGTAGCCTTCTGAAAATGGGCTTTGTGGGGCTCCGACACCCGTGTCTGGGAGGAAGTAAAGAGATAGCTTTAAAAAATCAGTGGTTTTTCTCCAATTATATAAAAGGGTCAGCTGGTAGAACATTTAGAGACATAGAAAAAAGCCATACATCATTGTGCTACAACGGGAGATAGTCATGAACACAGTGGTGGACTTGCTCTTGTTTTTTCCTTCTTCACTGGGTTTTGGTTTCCGTGCATGTGTTATAATGTGGGTGAGCTCATTCTGCACATACAGTTTTGCATTATCCTTATTTAACTTAGCATAGGAAGCAATTTTCTGTCATTACGTAGTTTTAGGCTTCATTTTGTTTTATTTTAAATTTTTATCAACATGACAACATGTACTTTGTCGGGTCAGGTAGTACCCTTGGCCTTGTAATGAAAAGAGCAGCGCCTGCCTAGCCCCCTGCTCTCCTGTTGCTCTGTGGTGACCACTCTCAACTCCCCTTTCCTTGGAAATTGACTTCTATTTTTTTTTTTTTAAGATTTTATTGATTTATTTGACAGAGAGAGACAGTGAGAGAGAGAACACAAGCAGGAGGTAGCTGGAGAGGGAGAAGCAGGCTTCCCACTGAGCAGGGAGGCCGATGCGGGACTCGATCCCAGGACCCTGGGATCATGACCCGAGCCGAAGGCAGACGCTTAACCAACTGAGCCACCCAGGTGGCCTGGAAATTGACTTCTGTACTTCCAAAGAAGATTCTTTTACTGCTTTTTGTTCTTTAATTTTCAAGTGTTAGGTATTATCTATTGACTTTCTACTATGGAAAATCAAGGCCGCAGCGTCTTTTATCTCCAACACAGACATTTCCCATGCTCCCAAGATACTTATCACCAATTTTGGGCAAATTACTATGACTATGTAAATGTTTTCCACAGTTGAACCATATATGATTACATTTAGTACCTAGTTTTTATAAACATAATTTTAACTCCATGATTTTCCATCCATCCATTTATTTATTTATTTGCTATTACAAATAGGGCTGTAAAAAAAAAAGTGCACACAAAGCCTTCTTTTATATGTAGGATTTTTCTTTCTTTTTTTTTTTTAAGATTTTATGTATTTATTTGTCAGAGAGAGAGAGCGCCTAAGCAGGGGGAGCGGCAGGCAGAGAGAGAAGCAGACTTCCCATTGAGCAGGGAGCCTTATGGGGGCTCGATCCCAGGATCCTGCGATCATGACCTGAGCCGAAGGCAGATGCTTAACTGACTGAGCCACCCAGGCATCCCTCTTTTTTTTTTTTTTTAAGATTTATTTATTTATTAGAGAGCACACATGTGCTTGTGGGATGGGGAGGGGCAGAGAGAGAGAATCTCAAGCAGACTCCCCGCTCGATCCCAGGACCCTGAGATCACGACCTGAGCCGAAACCAAGAGTCGGACACTCAACCAACTGACCACCCAGGCGCCCCTGTAGGATTTGTCTTAAGCTATATTTTTCATAGTTAAAACTACTGAGACGCAAGAATGAATTTCTTTCTTTGAACTTTTTTATGGGCGGGGGGGGGGGTGTCTCTTTTAACTTTTAACCAAAGAATGTGACGCATTCAGTGAAGCAGGAAAGTACAGTAATCTCAAGTATGCTGCTTAATGAATTGAATTTTCACATGTTTCCGCCAGGAACCACCTCCCAGATGCAGTCAAGATATAGAATATTTCCATTACTCAGAAGGTTCTTCTGAGTTAAGCCCATACCCCTACCAGCCCTGCCCTGGCAAGACAGCCACTTTTCTGACTTCTGTTACCATTAATCCATCAATTAGATTTGCAGTTCGGGAACTAGAACAAACATTTTGAAGGCTCTTGATGCACAGGCAGTGGGCACCATTTTGGAAGACACGGCTTCTTGACCACTTTCTTCTAGAGATAGTAGACCTTAGTTATCGCTGACGCTGACCGGAGCTGCTCTGGGGTGGGAGACAGTGGCTTGATGGCCCAGGCCTGGCCAGGCATAAATGGACTGGGGGATGGGTGGCGGCCCAGGGTGGGAGGTGTACCTTGGGGAGCCGACTCCAACCAACCATTTGTTTGACTAGGCCCAACCCCAGCCTCAACCGCAGCCGCAGCCCCAGCCCCAGCCCCCGTCATCCAACAAGCGTCCCAGCAATAGCACGCCGCCCCCGACGCAGCTCAGCAAGATCAAGTACTCCGGAGGGCCCCAGATCGTCAAGAAGGAGCGACGGCAAAGCTCATCCCGCTTCAACCTCAGCAAGAACCGGGAGTTGCAGAAGCTTCCTGCCCTGAAAGGTACTTGGAAAAGGTCAAGGGGGCCGGTGCACCAGGCCTAGGGGTCACGGGGCATTGGCGGAATGGAGGTCTGGGGTATTTTGGAGGGATGGACGTTCTAGAGAATGTGAGAGGGAGTTCCACTGGGGCTGGGGAAGCCAGGGGAGCAGGCTGGCGGCAGGTCGGGGTAGGGGAAAGCCCTGGAAGGCAAGTAGCGCATGGCAGTGAAGGGCTGGGGAGGAGAGTGTGACTGTTACCTCGTTCCCCTGCCCCAGATTCGCCCACCCAGGAGCGGGAGGAGCTGTTTATCCAGAAGCTACGCCAGTGCTGCGTCCTCTTTGACTTTGTCTCAGATCCGCTCAGTGACCTCAAATTCAAGGAGGTGAAGCGGGCAGGACTCAACGAAATGGTGGAGTACATCACTCATAGCCGCGATGTCGTCACTGAGGCCATTTACCCCGAGGCGGTCACCATGGTGGGCACTGGGCAAAGGGGAGAGTGGGCAGGGACAGCGGCTGCGGAGAAGCCTGGACGGGAGCTCTCACCTGGGTCCTACCCCTCAGTTTTCAGTGAACCTCTTCCGGACGCTGCCACCTTCATCGAACCCCACCGGGGCCGAGTTTGACCCGGAAGAGGATGAGCCCACCCTGGAAGCTGCCTGGCCGCATCTGCAGGTATCAGGGTGAGGGGGCAGGCTGGCCCTGGCTGCAGGGACTGGGGCGCTCGGAGGCCTGCAGCCAGGGTGGGGGGATCTCCCAGTCCTTGGGGAACGCCCCCTAAGCGGATGCTCATTGCCCCCGACAGCTCGTGTATGAGTTCTTCTTACGTTTCCTTGAGTCTCCTGATTTCCAGCCAAACATAGCCAAGAAGTATATCGACCAGAAGTTTGTCCTTGCTGTGAGTCCTTGAAGTTCCCATCCTGCCCTCCTTCCAGTCCATGAACTCTAGCCCCATGGCCCCTCGCTGCAGGCCCCGCTCTTTCTGCATCTGCTGAATATGTGGGCTTTCAACTGGGTCTGGTACAAAGGGACTGGTGGTGGTGGGAGGGATAAACAAACCTCTCTGCTCTCAAGAAGCTTCTGGTGTAATTGAAGGAAATAAGCAACAGTTACCTGTTCCCCGGCAGTGGGGCATGTAAACATGCGTACCCAGACATCACCCTGGGGAGAGCTGTGTGAGAACAGCACTCTGCTTTCCAGAGATTTGTCCCCACACGCCCCATCCAGAGAATCTCTGGGTGTCCTCTGGCTAGGACCCTGTGTCACCCCAGCCCTGGCCCTCCCTGGCTCCTGCCT
Source organism: Mirounga angustirostris (assembly GCF_029215605.1). Taxonomy (NCBI): domain Eukaryota; kingdom Metazoa; phylum Chordata; class Mammalia; order Carnivora; family Phocidae; genus Mirounga; species Mirounga angustirostris. The sequence continues at coordinate 39,053,412 of NW_026991716.1, forward strand.
CACTCACCAGCTTTCCCCTCGCCGGCTCCCAGCTCTTGGACCTATTTGACAGTGAGGATCCTCGAGAGCGGGACTTCCTCAAGACCATCTTGCATCGCATCTATGGCAAGTTTTTGGGGCTCCGGGCTTATATCCGTAGGCAGATCAACCACATCTTCTACAGGTGAGGCCAGGAGCCAGGCTTAGGAGCAAAGCAAGCCCTGCTAAGTTGGGGTGGGAGCAGGGGGATAGGGGTACTCTGCAGAGTGCTGCAGGGACATCAGGGATTGTCAGGAGAGCCTTTCTTTCTTCCTGCAGATTCATCTATGAGACAGAACATCACAACGGGATTGCCGAGCTCCTAGAGATCCTTGGCAGGTGAGAGATGGGGTGGGGGCATGCGTGCCTGTAGAAGGCTGGAGGCATTGGAGCACTGAACTTGGACGTGGCCCTTTGGTCCTAACAAACCTCCTGTAACTCCTAGCATCATCAACGGCTTTGCCTTGCCCCTTAAGGAAGAGCACAAGATGTTCCTCATCCGTGTCCTGCTTCCCCTTCACAAGGTCAAGTCCCTGAGTGTCTACCACCCTCAGGTGAGCTGTCTTCCTCCTGACGATCCCTGACTCTGGCAGCAGAGAAAAGAGAGGGAGGGGAAGGTATTCCAGCAGGGATGGGGGTGGCAGAAGGAGTGGGTGGGATAATTCCTCTTTATACCTCTTCTTCCATTCTGGGCTCTTGCTTCTGTCCCTGACCCCTCTGAGACCTGGGCCCTGCACCTCACCTCCTTTCTCCCTCAACCTTTTGCAGCTGGCTTACTGTGTGGTACAGTTCCTGGAGAAGGAGAGCAGCCTCACAGAGCCGGTAATTCCCCTCTCCAGCCCCAGGACACCTCTTCTTGTCAGTTAGACTCGCCAGTCTGCCTATTGAGGAATGCCATAAGCAGGGGCTCAGGAGGGGTGTGGCCCAACAGGTGACATGCTTTCCTCTCTGAAGGAGGAGTACAACCTATATATACCTAGGAAACAGATCCAGGTCAGAGAAATGTGAGCAGTTGGGGGGGGGGGGGGCGGCGCCCAAGCTGTGCCCACCAGGGTGGGGAGAGAGTGCAGGAAGACTTCCGGCGGAAGCAGGCAGGTATTAAGGGAGAATTTTATCCCCATGTCCTCCTCTTCTCACAGGTGATTGTAGGACTTCTCAAGTTCTGGCCCAAGACCCACAGCCCCAAGGAAGTCATGTTCCTGAATGAGCTAGAGGAGATTCTGGATGTCATTGAACCTTCAGAGTTCAGCAAAGTGATGGAACCACTCTTCCGTCAGCTTGCCAAGTGTGTCTCCAGCCCCCATTTCCAGGTGAGACTCAGACCAGCACATCCCCATCCCCTGCCTTCCAGAAGCCAAGGGAGGGTTTTCAGCAGAGCAAACCGGATCCCTGCTGAGTCCCACCTGTCCCCACCAGGTGGCAGAGCGTGCCCTCTATTACTGGAACAATGAGTACATCATGAGCCTGATAAGTGACAATGCTGCCCGAGTCCTCCCCATCATGTTCCCCGCCCTCTACAGGAACTCCAAGAGCCACTGGAACAAGTACGGGGCTGGGGCAGGGCTGGGCAGTGGGGCTCTGGTTTTGGAGCCTGTGTGGGTGGGGAAAAACTGAAGAGCCAGTGGCCTCATCTGGCCACCGAGCAGGGGGTCTTGTGCCCACTGCATGCTGATAGGCCCTTGAGGACCTGCCCAGGGAGAAGACAGCTATGTGAGAGAGGGCTGCCATATAGCAGAGCAGGGCTTGTGTCCTCTCTTCTTACGGTCAGATAGTCTGCGGCTTTGGAGACCTAATTCCGTGCTCTGGAGAGGCTGATGTGATCTTTTTAGCATGTGCTGAACCCCAGTGTTGTAGAGGCTTTCCTGCTGAAGGCAAGTGCACTGTGCTGCAGATGCCGTCCATCCTGCTGCTGGCAGGCCGGTAGCATAGCCAGAGAGCAGAAGTGGTGGGAAGAAGGTAGGTCTGGAGCATGGGGTGAGGCGAAGGATGGACAGGCAGACTAACAGCTATGAAGACCCTGAAAGGCCGGTCTGCAGTCACATGATCTGGCTAGAGAGAGATGCTTATACTGCAGAGGTCTGTGAAAACTCTTAGCAGACACCCCTCCTAGGAAAGAGCAAACTGGGGTCCTGGCACTGCCCTTGGTGTCGGTAAGGCCTCCTACAGCCGATCCTTCTTCCCGGCGGCAGGACAATCCATGGACTGATCTACAATGCCCTGAAGCTGTTTATGGAGATGAATCAGAAGCTATTTGATGACTGCACACAACAGTACAAGGCAGAGAAACAGAAGTGAGTGTCTCTCTACCTGGGGGCTTCCATCTTCATCCCCGGGCCCTTTTGCTTCTCTCTCAAGCCCACCCCCCCATCCCGTCCTTGCTCTCTCAGGGGCCGGTTCCGAATGAAGGAAAGAGAAGAGATGTGGCAAAAGATAGAGGAGCTGGCCCGACTTAATCCCCAGGTGAGGTTTTGCTGCCACCGCCCTCAACCAGGGGCCCAGTTTGGCTGAGGGAGGGTTTGTTTGAGCAGGAACATGAAGCAGACAGGCCCACCAACTTCTGAAGTGGCTCTCACCACCTGCCCATGCCTCTCCTTTCCTTATCAGTACCCCATGTTTCGAGCTCCTCCACCACTGCCTCCTGTATACTCGATGGAGACGGAGACCCCCACGGCAGAGGACATCCAGCTTCTGAAGAGGACGGTGGAGACAGAGGCCGTGCAGGTGGGAAGGCACCGAGGGATGGGGAGCAGAAATAAAAGCTCTGGAAGGGAGAGGAGACAGGAGCCCAGGAACAAGGGGAGGAAACCATAGAATCTGTTGGGAATTGGTCAGCATCCCTCACCTTCTCTTTACCCACACACAGATGCTAAAGGACATCAAGAAGGAGAAGGTGCTGCTTCGGCGGAAGTCAGAGCTGCCCCAGGACGTGTACACCATCAAGGCGCTGGAGGCACACAAGCGGGCGGAGGAATTCCTAACTGCCAGCCAGGAGGCTCTCTGACCCCCTCACCGTCCTACTACAGGGCCACGGCCCACTCAGCCCTGGGACGCTGCCCTAGCCCTCCACCCTCTGCTCCCCACTGGCTGACTTGGGGCAAGGCAGTGCCTCTCTAGCTACTCTAGGGAGGGGATGTGGCACTTGAAGCGGGGACCCTCACACAGTGGTCCCTCTTCTCCCCCAAATGTGTTCATGCCTCCCTGTGGCTAGTACAGACAGGCTGAGCACTGAGATCCTCAGTACTCAGACAACTTGGGGATGCCTGTCTCCCTCCTGCTCCCAACCCCACAGCTACCTGAGGCTGCTCTGAGAAATACACACAGGAATACATATGCTCCTCTCCCCTTCCCTTCACCCTCATTTGAACTCCAGGTGTCTCTCCTTCTCTCCCTCCCCTGCAGAAGCATATAGGGAGCAGTAGGAGGTTACTCTCACCAAAGTTATGTCAAGCCCCATTGGCCCCTGGAGTAGCTGGAGGGGAGCCAACCCCCAACAGGCACAAATAGGCCCCCGGCCCCAGTAGTGTGCAGGCTGATGGGGTTGAATTACTTTCTTTTACCCCCTGCCTGACCAAGACAACATGGGAGGTCAAAAGGAGAAAAGCATAGGCTATGGACCATAGGTGATGAATATAGGGCCCAGATGGACCAAGAGAAGGGGGTGAACAAACACCCTACCCTGTGCCCCCTCTATGGTGAGCAGCAGCCCTGGGATTACAGACATGGAAGGGACCACCCTGGGGTTGACTGCTTTCCTGTGCTGTTGGTTCCCAAAGCTAGGAGGAAGCAGGGAGCAGTGCCCCAAGCATGGCTCCCCGAACACCTATTTATTTCCTTGTTTATGCTGATGATGGGCAGGCCCCCACTTGTCCCTTTCGGACACCTTGGAGGGGCAAGGGGCTGAGGAGGGCCAGACCCAGGTCCCAGGGGCCCAGGCAGTGCAGCTTTTGGCTGTGTACATAGGGTGCTTTATTCTCCACAGAGTGATACATGCTAAGATGGGTTGGGCTTGGGCCGATGTCCCCATATGTACAGAACTGAATAAAGTGGGTCTCTGAGAAGAAGTCTGATTTGCCTTGATGTGGAAAGGGAGATGAGAAAGATGGAGATGGACGTTACAACCACGGCTATGTTCAGTCCTGTGCTGGTTCTGGCCTGGAATGCAGGGAGATAAGGCAGCTCTCAGGCTAGTTACTTCCAGGCTGGGGTACCCTGCCGGGCCTGAAGGGCCTTCTGTACCACATCTTCCCACTGGGCATCTGATATCTCCCGAGCCCAGGCAGGAACCCCTGGCGCAGGCAGGCTTACTCCAGCCATCGTCCTTTTCACCAGCTCCACGTGTTCTGAAATCACAGAGAACAGGGGATAGAAACTGCGGGACCAGCTTTGCTCCCATAACCCTTGAATGAGGGGCTGAAGGTGGACCTAATTTCCTTGAATTAACCCATAACCCTTGGGCTAGGAGGGTGACCAAATCCATCTTGTTATTTCCAGGCAAGCCTGCCCATCACCCAAGTCTAGCACAATAGCATTTCACCTGGATTTTTAAGTGTGTAAAATCTTAGAATACAAACTGTTGTTTTAGGAACAGGGTGTTCCTCCGTGACTCCCCTTTACTGGGTCTGACCAGTCCCTTTCCTCCATCATTATTCCAGAATGAAAAAATGCTCTCTTTACCCGGGTCCATGGGAATAGAGCTGTGATTGCTCAATCCTGTAGCTCCCTCCTCCTCTTCATCCTCGCTCTCTAATGGTGGGTCTGGCAAATGAAGCCCCAGGGCCTGCAGAGCCAGAGAAGACAGTTCAGGGCCAGCCCTTCAGGGATCCCAGCTTCACCTGGCCAGAACAGTGCCTCCTCCACCATACCTGGATCCGATCCTGAATATCAGCAACTACATCTTCTCCGTCCCCCACCGGTGCTAGCTCCACCTCCTCTTGTTCAGGATCTTGGTTCAGGGGCTGATAGGAGTAGCCAGCTGGGCCTGCCCCCGTTTCCTCCTGCTCTTCCTCAGGCTCCTCGCTGCTCCAATCCCCAGTGCCTTCCGTAGGGCCCTGGTGCGGCCCTAGCTCCTCAGTCTGATTGGGGAAGATACGCTCGGGGCCCATGGTGTCTCCCCCTAGAACTACTGCTGCCATCCGGGCAGGGGCTGCAAGGACAGAGAGGCAGGAGGACAGGGATCGGATGAAATTAGGTCCACCTTCAGCCCCTCATCCAGTTCCTTGTGGTCTCCTGGGTCCGCAAAACATTCAAACGCTCCCAAGCTTCCTGCACCCCACCCTCTCCTGGGCCCTCCACCTTTTAAATCGACTCATATCTTGAACCGAGGCCCACCCGACTTGCTCTGCCAATCCTTAAATAACAGCCCGAACGGAGTCCACGCCACCTCCCAAAAGACTACGTCCAGAACCCCGCCCTCTCCTACCCCCCGACTTGGGAACGCCGGGTCGCCAAACAAGCTCCCCTAGACAGGGAGCACCCACCCCCTTCTCCCCTCTCCAACGGGTCCCCTTCTGTACCGCCTGACAAACGCCCTTTAGGTCCCAGGGGCTCCCCTCAAATGGCCCCAGCTGCGGCGTCCGCCCCCCGCCCCCACCAATTCTCGGCGCCGGTGTTTCCGCGCGCCTCACCCGCTCGGAGCCCGCGGCTGAACCCACACCTTCACTTCCGGCGGGGCAGGACGTACTCGGGCGCCTGGTCCTCCCGCCCCGCCCCGTGCTCATGATTGACGCGAACGAGGACGAGCAGTACGCCCCTTGTCCCGCCTCCGCCATCCCCTGCCCAGACAACAAAGGACTACATTACCCAGTGACCCCCACGGGTTTTGACACACACACACACGCACACGCGCGCGCGCGCACACACACACACACACACACACGCACATGCGCACAATCTCCTTCAGCTCCTGCCCACTCCTCGGCCCCTCACGACTCTCCAGAAACCCGTGGACTACAAGTCCCGGTAGGCTTCGGGCACTTAGCTCTGACTGCACGTGCGCACACGGCTGCCCGCCGGAAGGACCGAGCCTGGCTGTGTTTATCTCGTTGGGGACCGAGGTGTCGGTTGGCGCGCAACGGGTTCTAGACTGCAGGCAGCGCGAGGACCCGCGGCCCCGCCCCGGCCCGGCCTGGCAGGTAGCCCGGGATGGGTTAAGGGACAAGGATAATTGGAGAGGCTGGGGTTGCCCATACCTGGATCTGGAGTCGTGGGGGAGGGGCCTGAGAGCGATGAGGTGGGGGTGGGGAGGGAACTAGGGGGATGATGGGAAAGGAAAGTGTTAATGGGGAAAGAAGGGCTGGGTTAGGATGGTGAGGAAACGGGTGGAGGGGACCTGGTGGTTGGCGGAGGCACTGAAGGGAATTGGAAGGAAGACTGGGCTATGAGGAGAAGGGGAAGCTGAGGAGAATGGAAGAAAAGGGGGGGGGAGGGTCTAGTATTGTGGGGGAGGGGAGGTTGGGATGACTGGAAGAAGACAGGGATAGCGTCATGTAGAGTGAGGACTATCCCTGGCCGAAAGGGGTCAGTGAATATTAGCTTTTTCTTCCTTAGTGGAAGAGGGAAAATGGAGGGCTGTTGGGGTGGATCTTGGTGCGGTGGGAGAAGGAAAAAGGAGAAAACTGCAAAGCTCTCAGGAGATCAAGAAGGGCCAGAAATGGGGAGTGAACATTGCAAGAGACCAGGGAGGGGGGTACGTACCTGAAGGGAATGGAAGAAGCTTGAGAATGCAGCAATGATGAAGGATCCAGGAGACCCAGAGATAAGCGGGGACCCTGAGATGGTGGGGGCTTTTCTCCATGAGTGTGAGTTGTCCTTGTGAAGAAGCTACGATTCTGTCCACCTTTGGATGGAATTACTTCTCTCTTCCCCTGTGAATTCTTTACTTTACCTTGACATAGTTGAAGGGGGGAGTAGAAGCTATGAGGGAAAATGAAAGACTCGAATTCCTAAACCCTTCAACCTCCTATCTCCCCGCAAGCCCAGATCCAAGATCTGTTGGATTGAGGACAGGAATAATGAAGTGAGAGTGGTTTCCTGCTGGGGCTATTTCAGGTTTGGCAGGCTGGCTATTTAAAGCATGGGATGGGGGGTTGAGGGAGGTTGAAGGGGGAGGGGGGTGGCAAGCCAGCTGAAAGCCATGTCTCTTTCTTTTGAAGGGCCTCCCTTGCTTTTTCTGTGTCTGAGGTTCTGTCAGACTCTTTCCTCTGCCAGGGCTTCTTGAACAGGGAGCAGATGATCCACTCAAACCCAGCAGGTGCCTGCCAGCGAAGGCAATACCAGTTGGAGGAGCATTTGTCTGACAGAGCCTTCAAGTGTACCCATTATCTCTAGGTTGGCAGGTCATGCCTGGGTCTATTTATTGTCCTGCCCTAGGGCGTTTTTTTTTTTTGTTTCCTTTTTCTCTCTTTTTTTTTTAAGATTTATGAGAGAGAGAGTGTGTGAGCATGAGTGGAGGGGCAGAGGGAGAGGGAGAAACAGACTCCCTGCTGAGTGGAGAGCCCACTCTCTATCCCAGGACCCCGAGATCATGACCTGAGCCAAAGGCAGATGCTTAACTGACTGAGCCACCCAGGCGCCCCTCCTTTCTCTTTTCTAATGCACCCCTACCCCATCCCCATTTCAGGGATCCAAGTGGGAAAAGAGCTGCTAAAATAGCTTGTTTATCCTTACAATAGCAGGGTTGGGGAAGTAGTAGGAGGGGAAAACCCCTCCTCTTCACTCCCACCCCCTCAGTCCCCAGCAGACACATACCTTTCCGGCTTGAGTTCCTAGTCTTGGCAGGATACCAGGCACAGCTGTCAAAGGAACTCTGAGTGCCTGTGGGGGGCCCTGGATGACCCTGATGACAACAGCTCAGCTTAACAGGAGCTCCCTATGAGGGGCTAACCATCCATGGATGTCCCTGCCCTGAATCAATCCCACCTTGTCCTGGATAGGGGGACTGTTTCACTCTAAAGACCTAAAAGCTTTTCTGCTTTGAAGCACCAATGCCAGCTTTCAATGGACCGATTGGGGTTGGCTGGGCTATTAATAGTCCTGAGTATTTTGAGATCCCTTTCCCCACCTTAAAGAGCAGAGATTCTTAGAGAGGTGGCAGTAAGCGGAGCAGAGCCGGAGAGACAAGAGAATGCACTGCCTTGGGAAGGAGGATGGGGGAGGGGGGGGGCGGGGGAGCACTTGGAGCTTGTGCCAGGCCAGGGACGCGATGGGGCCTCCATGAGTAAATGAGGATGACCATGCCAAGCCCTTGATCAGCAGATTCAGAGCTGTCAGTCAGGTCAGAGCGGCCCCACCCTTTGCTGTTGGAGAACACGGGGCCAGGGCAAACTCCCTGACCTCTGCCTCTCCCCTGGGCCACGGCCAGCCACCTGAACTTCGGAGGGGTGGTGTGGGAGGGCCACCAGGGTGACACTTGGAGTCACGGGCTGGTCCTGGGCAGAGTCACGGTGAGCCAGACAAAGGCCTTGCCTGAGGAGCCCGTGGCCCTAACTTGTGTGCAGGTAGCAGAAGCAGCAGGCCGTGCCGGGGGGGCATGTGGCTGTGACCAGTGACCCAGGGGATGTTACGGTGGACAGTGCACCTGGAGGGCGGGCCCCGCAGGGTGAACCATGCTGCAGTGGCTGTTGGGCACCGGGTGTACTCCTTCGGGGGTTACTGCTCTGGTGAAGACTATGAAACGCTGCGTCAGATTGATGTGCACATCTTCAATGCAGGTAAGCCAATGCTGGGGCTGTCCCTGGGTACCCACGTCAGGGAGGGCAACGGGTAGCTGAATGAGGTTTGGCGGTGGTCCCCGTGGCCAGAGGGGATGGGGGAATGAGTATCTGATTTGGGAAACGGTGAGCAGCCTGGAGGGAGCTTTCCAGGGCTGAGCAGATCTGTGCCCACAGTGTCCTTGCGTTGGACAAAGCTGCCCCCAGTGAGGCCCTCCATCCGTGGGCAGGCTGCTGTGGTACCCTACATGCGGTATGGACACTCGACCGTCCTCATCGACGACACGGTCTTCCTTTGGGGCGGGCGGAATGACACCGAAGGGGCCTGCAATGTGCTTTATGCCTTTGATGTCAGTGAGTATGGGTCGCAGAGAAGCTGTATTCTGCCAAATGATGCCTCAGGGACGGGGGCGGGGAAAGGTGTGGGCTGAGGCGGCTGGGAATAGGGCACCCCAGAGTCTAGGAGGGGGCGTCAGAGGTTGCTTACCTGGCCCATCTGCTTCTGTCTTTCAGATGCTCATAAGTGGTCCACACCCCGAGTGTCAGGAACAGTTCCTGGAGCCCGGGACGGACATTCAGCTTGTGTCCTGGGCAAGACCATGTACATTTTTGGGGGCTATGAGCAGCTGGTATGTCTGGGAGGAAAGTAGCGGTTTAGGGTGGGAATGAGAAAGAGAAAGAGAAATTGAGGGTGGTGCAATAGGAGGCTTTGACTTGTTCGCAGGTTTTGAGGGGACAAGTGGAGGGTCAGAGTGCCACTGATCCCATGTTTTATTCCTTTCTTCACTTCCTTTCTCTTCCCACTCAGGCGGACTGCTTTTCCAATGACATTCACAAGCTGGATACCAGCACCATGACATGGACCCTTATCTGTACAAAGGTCTCCCCTTTCTTCTTTCTCCCAGATCCTTACCCTCAGTTGAAGAAATCATAGGAAGCTGAGTGAGAGCAGATCCCCTCCTAGCCGCCATGTTGACCCCCTCCCTCTCATCTCTCTGCTCCTGCCCAGGGCAACCCTGCACGCTGGAGGGACTTCCACTCGGCTACAATGCTGGGCAGTCACATGTATGTCTTTGGGGGCCGTGCCGACCGCTTTGGGCCATTCCATTCCAACAACGAGATTTACTGCAACCGCATCCGTGTCTTTGACACCAGGACTGAGGCCTGGCTGGACTGTCCACCCACTCCGGTGCTACCCGAGGGCCGCCGGAGCCACTCAGCCTGTGAGTGTCTGTTTGTCCCTGTGGGGCCCCCCTTTCTGCCCGTTGTCCTCACACTCCACGTTCCTCTCTCCTTCCAGTTGGCTACAATGGGGAGCTGTACATCTTCGGTGGCTATAATGCAAGGCTGAACCGGCACTTCCATGACCTCTGGAAGTTTAACCCTGGTACAGAGCACTGCCTTTAGGGGGAAAACAAGGAGCAATTGATGGAGGAGGGAAAAAAAATCCTAAGAGGGTGGGGGTGGAGAGGATATCTGGACTGGGCAGGTATTAAACCTCCATATACACTTCTCTTCAGTGTCCTTTACCTGGAAGAAGATTGAACCGAAGGGGAAGGGGCCATGTCCCCGCCGGCGCCAGTGCTGCTGTATTGTTGGTGACAAGATTGTTCTCTTTGGGGGTACCAGGTTAGGAGGAAAGCGGGGAGGCCTCAAGGAAGGGCCCAAGTCTGTAACTGCATGGGAGGCATTTGAGCAAGAGGGTCTCATGGGTAGTCTTTCCTCTTTCCTTCATCTCTTTTTTGATCCCTACAGTCCATCTCCTGAGGAAGGTCTGGGAGATGAATTTGACCTCATAGATCATTCTGACTTACACATTTTGGACTTTAGTAAGTACATGTATTCCCAGAGTGCTACTGCCACAGGGTCCCTGGCTTTGGGTGGTGACATTCAGGACTGGACCCTTTCCTTGCCTCTGACCATCTCCCTCTCCGTGACTTCTCCTTTAAAGGCCCTAGTCTGAAGACTCTTTGTAAACTGGCCGTGATTCAGTATAACCTGGACCAGTCCTGTTTGCCCCATGACATCAGGTACAGTGAGTGGTTGGAGAGCAGGGCTTGGCTGAGGGTGAGTGGGCAGCACAGGCATGATCTGATGAGCTTGGTCTCAGTATAGAGGGGACGGGTTTTTGTTACGCTGGAGATGTAGTGTACTTGTGGAGAGTGAAAGGGAAGGAGATTCAATTCCGCCCCAATTATCAGTGGTAAATTATATGGGGGAAAAAAATATCTGGTGTTTCAAACCAAGTTCAGAAGCATCACTTCTTGAGTCCCGAGCCTATTCGGTTGTTTTTAGCATGCTGAGAAAGTTTGATTAAATTTTCAAAGTTAGCTGCGAAGTACCAACAGGTTTAGGAATCTTTGGATCACATTAGTTCCAGAATTAAGGGAGGTCCTTCTAGCTACTTCCTTTGAATTCCATTCTTAGGTCCAAATCAAGCACCAAAAGTTATTTGGTGTACAGTTGTGTTTTCCTGGGTCATTCTGGACACTTCCCTCTCCTTGTATCAGTTCAGTTTAACTCTTACTTGCTGAGAGGGTGTGTGTTCAGCATCTGGTGACACAGTGTACAAGGCATAAGGAGGTACTTGGTAAATCTTTGTAGAATGATAGAATTGTCAAAAAGAGGGGAAAAAAGGGATTTAATTTTTATGTGGTGGGAGGGGCAGGGAAGGCTTCTGGAAGCCTAGGAGAGCTGAGTCAGGCCCTTTAAAGGGATAGGAGTGGAGAGCAAAAACAGACATTCCTGGTTGGATCTGAGCAGAGGATGAAAGGTAGGTTGGTAAGTTTACTGAGCTGTGTACACAGATGATTTTTTCCAGGTGTTGGGCACAAGCATACATAAACATAGACAGGGGGCGCCTGGGTGGCTCAGTTGGTTAAGCGACTGCCTTCGGCCCAGGTCATGATCCTGGAGTCCCGGGATCGAGTCCCGCATGGGGCTCCCTGCTCAGCAGGGAGTCTGCTTCTCCCTCTCCCGCTCCCCCTCTTGTGCTCTTTCTCTCTCTCACTCTCTCTCTCAAATAAATAAATAAAATCTTTAAAATAAAAAATAAAATAAAATAAACATAGACAGGAAGTCCACATGAGGTTGCAGGTGGAGGAGTGGGTGATGCTGGATTTGGTGGTGGGTGGGGCCTGATTGTTAAACTTATTAGTAAGGCCCTAAGGAAGGAGGTGGCTGTGGGTGGTTGAGCTTTCAGATGTTGAAGGGACTGGTGTGTTCATAGCTTTGTTTGAGCAATTCTGGCCTTGGGGGTGGAGGCTCCCCCCCATCTGTCCTTTCTGCCTGTCATTGTTGGCCTTCCAGGTGGGAGCTGAATGCCATGACCACCAACAGCAATATCAGTCGCCCCATCGTCTCCTCCCATGGGTAGGAGAAAGTTGCTGCCGCCTCCCTTTCCTGAGCCTGCTATTCTCTTCACTGCCCTTTCCCATCCCTCACCTGCCTGGCCCTTTGGACCCTGGACTCGGTATACCTCTGCGTGGAGTTGTTGGACTAGAGGTGTTTCCTGTGCTGTGAACTCAGTGGGGAGCTGTAGGGGAGAGGGCGAGATCCCTCCCTCCCTTGGGCCGAGGGCCCCTTCCCCTTGGTGCTCTGTCCCGTACACCTCCTTCCAACTGCTCCTGGGCTTCTGCTCTGCCCCAGGCCAGCCAGGCTCTGCTGGGAAGCGAAGGAAATGGGGAGAAGGGAGAAGCAAGCAGTGTCGGAGCCTCAGGAGCTTCCCCCCCGACCCTTGTTTCCACCCCCTCCCCTGCTTGAGCCATGAGCATCGATTGAGAGCTGAGAGGAGTTGCAGCTGTTGCCATGAAACCTCCTTCTCCCTGACCTGGGGAGGCGAGGACCAGCAGATAATCCCACCCTTCCCTGAGCTGTTGCTGTTCCCTGGCGCTCCCAACCAGCTCAGATTTTATAAAAATGAATTAAAAATCTCCAACAAACGTGTGACCTGTTTTTGTGGAATACGATGGGGGTGGATGGCAGAAGCTTGTAGAGGGGCAAGGTGCTGAGGTTCTGGCCTCTCCGCCAGGAGCAAAAGGAAACCAAAATCCACCAAGGCCCGGCCCTAGTTTCTCTCGAGCGCGGAGTCCAGCGCCATGCGACAAAAAGGTGGCGACCTTCCCTCCAGTGGGCGCCCGCGGGCCCGGCCCTTTCAACGACCGAGTTGCGCAGACGCGGCCTCCGGGTGAGGCCGGAAGAGGCGGGGCGAGAACCGCTAGGGCGGAAGTAGTGCCTTTCGGTGCCGCGGCGTTCCATAAGCTAATGCCGAGAGAGAGTTCCCGCGCCGCGGCGGCCGCCGGGTCTGCCCGCGGGGCCCGGGGCGGCGGGGAGGACGCCGGCGGCCTGCGGCAGGGTGAGGGCCTGGTGCCGGGCAGAGGGGCACGGGTAGAAGGGCAGGTGGCGGCGCAGTCACCGTGAGAGGTCTGAAGAGGCCGCCGTGGGGAGCGCCGCCGACGCATTGGACAGTGAGGGGGCGCTTCCTGGGTTAGGAGACCTTGGGCGGTTTCTGAAAAGGAGGATGAGGGTTTTCCGCAGGGAGAAAACGCATGTGTAAAAGTACGGTCAATCAGGAGAGGCATGGGTTGCTGGGGAAGGGTTAGTAGGTCAGGGTTCGCCAATTTCAGAAACATTTGTTGAACATCTACTGTGTGCAGGCTGTTTTAAATGCCGTTTTAGCTGCTGTAGTTACAGCGGTGAATAAAACAATCAAAAACTCCTGTTCCTGGGGCGCCTGGCTGGCTCAGTGGCCAGAGCTTGATCTCGGAGTTGTCAGTTCAAGCTCCGCATTGGGTGTAGCGATTACTTAAAATCTTAAAAGAAATCCTGTTCACATACCTTTCAGAAAGGGTGAGCAAAAAAAAAAAGTAAATAGCATAAAAGGCAACAGAGCATGAGATTGTGTGTTTTTAAGGGTGAATTCTATGACATGTGAATTATATCTCAGTTTTTCAAAAAGTTTATAAGGGCTATGGAGAGAAAGCAAGGGAGGGGTTGCAATTTTAAGTAGTCAGAGAAGGCCTCACAGAGAAGATGACATTTGAGCAACAGTTTGAAGGAGCTGAGGGAGCAAGCACTAAATATATCTGGAGAAAGCTTCCAAGCAGAGGCTATATCAAATACAAAGGAACTGAAGCAGGAACATAGACCTTTTTGCTCAGGAACTGCTGGGAGACCAGTTGACTGGAGAGGAGTGGGAAGGACATGAAATTAGAGATCACATGGGGTCTTTCAAAGCATTATAAGGCCTGTAGCTTTTACTCTGATCAAGAGGAAGCTATTGAGTTTTGAGTTCTGGAGCAATGTGATCTGAAGCATATATATATGGGAAAGAGATGGGAGTGATGAGATCAGCTTTGCATTTTATTTTTTTAATGATTTTATTTATTTACTTGACAGAGAGAGACACAGCGAGAGAGGGAACACAAGCAGGGGGAGTGGGAGAGGGAGAAGCAGGCTTCCCACCGAACGGGGAGCCCGATGTGGGGCTTGATCCCAGGACCCTGGGATCATGACCTGAGCCGAAGGGAGACACTCAACGACTGAGCCACCCGGGCGCCCCTCAGCTTTGCATTTTAGATGCCTCTGTCAAACCTGAATTGGGAAGCCTAGCTTCGGGAGGAGACAGAGGTTGGGAGACCAGTTAGCAGGCTAGAGCACTGGGTAAGGTGAGAGGTGCTGAGAGTATGAAGCAGAGCACTGACAGTGGTCACTGAGCAAGGGAAACATGCCCTGTGGGGAAGCCTGTGGAGGCATGATTCAAAAGAGAAGATGACTGTGGCTTGGCCCACCTCCAGCCTTACAGTCCTTAGCCAGGTGAGGCCTCAGGTGGCTGGAGTGGTTGGGAAGTTAGGTATCAGTGTAGCACCATTATGACCTGTGCTGCCTGGGGCCTGTAGTGATGGGTCTGACGGGGATATTGGAAAGGGTCAGTTACCTAAGGAATGAGGGTGGGATGAGGTCTCTGCAGCACTGGGAGATGCTTTGCTGAGTTGTGTCCCCACCCTTCCTTCCACAGACACATCTAACATGTCATTTGAAGAGCTGTTGGAATTGCAGAGCCAAGTGGGGACTAAGACATACAAACAGTTGGCAGCTGGAAACAGTTCTAAGAAGCAAGGTTCTAGACCACGTGTCCAAAATGCATGTGCTGCAGATAAGCACAGGTGAGGAGCAGGGCCTGCTCCAGGAACTGGAGAATACCTGGGACCTTGGGTAGGTGTCTGAATTCTTAGGTGGGAGGCCTTTGATCATGTTTGGAGACCCTGGGGCGCCTCTGTGGCTTGGTAGAGCATGTGACTCTTGATCTCAGTGTTGTGAATTCGAGCCCCACATTGGGTGTAGAGATTACTTAAAAATAAAATCTAGAGGGGTGTCTGGGTGGCTTAGTTGGTTAAGCGTCTGCCTTCGGCTCAGGTCATGATCCCAGTTCCCTGGGATCGAGTCCCACATTGGGCTCTGCTCGGCGGGGAGCCTGCTTCCTCTCCCCCGCTTGGGCTCTCTCTCTTACTCTCTCAAATACATAAATAAAAGCTTAACAAAAAATAAAATCTAGGGCACCTGGGTGGTTCAGTCAGTTAAATGCCCAACTCTTGATTTTGGCCCGGGTCATGATCTCTGGGATGTAAGATCGAGCCCTGCATCGGGCTCTCACACTGGGCATAGAGCCTGCTTGAGATCTTCTCCCTCACCCTGTAGCTCTCCCCTGCTCATGCACATTCTCTCTCTGTCTCTCTCTCTCTCTCAAAAAGGAAAGAAATTAAATCTTAAAAAAGACTGGAGACCCTAGACATGTTCTTTAATTTCTCCGTAGGCCTCTGGAAATGTCAGCCAAGGTCCGGGTGCCATTTTTGCGTCAAGTTGTCCCCATCAGTAAGAAGGTGAGGAAAAGGCGGGAAGAAGTGTCTCAGGGGAGACTGAACAGTTCTTTTATACTCTCTCATTCTCTCCAAAGGTAGCCCGGGACCCCCGCTTTGACGATCTGTCAGGGGAATATAATCCTGAGGTGTTTGACAAAACGTATGAATTCCTGAATGACATCCGAGCCAAAGAGAAAGAGGTTTGGAACATGAGACTGGCTCATGGGGATTCCGAGGGGTGGGAAACTAGGGTAACAGGTTAGTCAGGCAGAGGGGAACAGGGAGCATAGTGGTGGGCAGATTTATTTCTCCTTAACTGATTTAACTCTCCCTAATTTGCTTCCTATTTTCAAATCCTGGTTCATTAGTTGACTAGCTGTGTGACCATTGGCAGGTTCCTTAACTTTGCAGTTTTCTAATCATAAAAAGAGGTAATAGTAATGCATATCTCAGAGCGTTATTTGCATTAACATGTGTGAACCTCTTAGAATAACGCTTGGCACAGAATTGCAGTTAACATGTACAGACTCCTAACCATCGTATTCATTTTGCACCGTGGAGCTGGTGAAAAAGCAGTTGAAGAAGCACCGTTCAGGGCAGGAGCATGAGAAACTGCAGCAGCTGCTTCAGAGGATGGTGAGTGGGTCAGAACTGCAGGTGGGTGGTGAGAACAGTTCAAGGCAGTCAGGAGGTGATTCTCAGTCCCTCCTGCCCACCCATCTCACCCACCTCCTCTTGGCTTCTCAGGAGCAGCAAGAAATGGCACAGCAGGAACGCAGGCGGCAACAGGAGCTGCGCCTGGCCCTGAAGCAGGAGCAGAGGGCTCGGGCCCAGCAGGGCCATCGGCCATACTTCCTGAAGAAATGTGAGTGGGACACAGCTGTCTCAGGCTGCTTACAGGGACGGGCTTGGGTGGCCATGGAGGCAGCATGCTGTGTCGGGGGTCCATGAGCTCCCTGAGGGAGGCAAGAAGGCTGGATGCCATGGGAAGTTGGAAGAAAGTAGAAATGGTAGGGAGGAGTTATTTGTAACTATTCTCCTATCCCTAAGTATAGATTACGAGCAAGGAGTGCTGCTTTTATCTCTCTCCTGCCTCCCCTCCATATGCTGCACCGGGCACATAGAAGGAGCTCACAGTTGGTGTAACAGAGAAAGCAGCGGGTCATAGAAAAAGTCCACGTGCTGCACTTACCAGTGAACTCCAAGTCACGTATCCCAGCATAGTGGTTGAGAGGTACAGACCTGGGGAAAGGGGAGAGTGCCTCCTCCTTTGCTCACCAGCCTTCTTTCTCCCTGTCCTCTAGCTGAGCAGCGCCAGTTGGTCCTAGCTGAGAAGTTCAAGGAGCTAAAACGCAGCAAGAAGCTAGAGAGCTTTTTGAGTCGAAAGAGGCGCCGAAATGCAGGCAAGGACCGGAGACATCTCCCCTTGAGCAAAGAGTAAGGAACTGTCCTGAGCTCTGCCACTGCCCCAGTGGGAAATGGATCTGTGGGGACAGACTTGGGCTTGGCCTGTTCTGGTTCTTTTCCGTTCAAGGGCAAGGATCGTAGCTGCCCTTGAGCTAGATTGGCTCAGAGACGACTAGAGGGCTCTTGGACTGCCCCAGCATTGGAGAAGAAGAGCAGCTCAACCTTGTGCTATGCCACGCTTCCTCTGCTTGGATCTGGTTCATCATGTCCTCATGTCCTCCCATCCTTGCTTTAAACCAGTGGTTGTGGTATAGAAGAGAAAGGGCCAGTGAGTGGTCTTAAGGCTGGTGAAGGCCATGAAGTCTGTGGATGGCTCCCCGGGCTGGGACTTTATGTAAGAGTCAATTCATAAACATTCCTGTCACTCTTCTTTTTTTTCTGCTTTTTTGGTGGGCTTTGTGAGTGGCCTAGAACTACTGTTTCAGCGGGCCACTTGTGGGGGCTGGCAGCAAACATAAGGCTCCCACAAAGAAGGAAGTCACATCAGAGACTCCTCCTACTTAAAACCTCAGAGAAGACACAGTCATTGGAGGAGTGAACCACTCCCACAACTGACCTACTTAGCTTTGGTTTTGGATACAAGGGGAGGTAGGGGGTGAGGACAAAAAGTTTCCCCGGTAATGTGTAAACACAGCTGGCTCTTAGTACTGTTTGGGTCTAGAGTTCAGATTACCTGTGTAGACTGGAAAATCCTCAAGCTAATAATTCAGTTTGAAGTGGTCTCAGGTTGGTAGTGCTCCCAGGCACCTGGCAGAAGCAAATGTAATCTTCTCTTGAGGTTTGTACTTTAAACCCCAGCCTCAGGGAATTCCTTCAGATAAAATTTGAAGGAATGTGTGCTTTTGGTGAAAATACAAAGCACACAATGAAAGAAACCACCATGAGTAAGAGTCATTAGGGACAATAGACAACAGAATCAGACCAGCAAAGACATGTTAGAAATATAAAATACAAAACGGGTGCTTGGGTGGCTCAGTAGATTAAACGTCGGACTCTTGATTTTGGCTCAGGTCATGATCTCAGGGTCGTGGGATTAAGCCCTGTGTCCTGGTCCTCATTCAGCAGGGAGTCTGCTGGAGAATCTCTCCCTCTCCCTCTACCCCTTCCTCTCTTTCTCTATAAAATAAGTAAATTAAAAAATATATATATATATAAAATACCTTATATTTAAAGAAAAAGTATGACTAAAGAAAAGAGTATCTAAAAGGACCAAATTGGTTTGATAAAAAAGTATAGCTTTTAGAAATTAACAATATACTATTTGAAGTTAGAAACGTCATGGTTAAACAACAAATTAGACATACCTAAAAAGAGAATGTACTAGAAGTAGATCTGAAGGTGCACAGGTGGAGCACAGGGATACAGAGAAATGGAAACTAAGGAAAAGAGGTTAAACATGGAGAAAACAAAACATGGAAGGTAGATTGAGACATATAATCAAGATTCCAGAGGAGAGAATATTTTAAAGAGGCTGGGTATTTTGCAAGATTGAAATTTATAAACCCTAAGCCTCAGAAAGCCCAATTAATTCTAATTGGGCTTGATGGCTGGCTTAGTTGGTAGCTTGTGCAACTCTTGATCTCAGGGTTGTGAGTTCGAGCCCCACATTGGGCATAGAGATTTTTCTTTTTTAATTGATAAATCATAAGAAATTACAGAACATCTGAAAGACATCTAAAAAGCAGCTATCAGAAAAAGGAAGAGAGAATTAGAAGCTAGGATATCTAATGTTTGATGCATCTGGGATGGGAGAAAAGATGTAACTGTGATGACTGAAAAGTGAGATAAGCATAAAATGTTTGTTTCCCAGTAAGCCGAGGAGTGAAGCTACCAGGATAGTTTGCCTTGCCCAGAGGGATCCAGTGCTATGGGGTCCCTGATGTCACATGTGTCAATCCTACTTCAGAGCCAAAGAACAGATTCTGGCTGATAAAAGCAGAAAAAGACTATTGAACTCTTAGGCTCACAGAAACACTAAGGCTTGAGAAAAGTTTTGTGGTTTTTTTTTTAAGATTTTATTTATTTGACAGAAAGAGACAGTGAGAGAGGGAACACAAGCAGACTGAGAGAGGGAGAAGCAGGCTTCCTGCAGGAGCAGGGAGCCTGATATGGGGCTCGATCCAGGACCCTGGGATCATGACCTGAGCCGAAGGCAGACATTTAATGGCTGAGCCACCCAGGCACCCCAAGCCTTGAGAAAAGTTTAAAAAAAAAAAAAAAAGGAATGGTGGCTGGCAGATAAGTCTGAGCCCTTACAAGCACCCTAAATCCTACCTGGGAACCAGAGTGTGGTGAAGATCTCCTGGCTGCCACCAGAGGTATTCCGCTTTTCCTTCCTGCTTTGCTCTAGATTGAGAAATTCCTGGCAGAGGCATTTTCTTGGCTAAGCCGTGGTTATATGGCTGCAGGGGGATAGCTGGGAAAGCCAAGTATCTGGTCCTGTATGTGGTGGGAGGTGGGCTCTGTTTCCTTTCGTGATTTGTGTGGAGTTCCCGAGTATGAGAAGGGGCTTCAGATGAATGGTAGTCAAAACACGATGCACGTCCACCACTGGGTTGTATTGCCACCCCCACCCCCAGGCCTTCAGATGGCCACTTTTCCCCTTCACCAAGGATCCACGGGAGACATTGGAGAGCTCGGAGCTTTAGCCATGGGTTAGTTGGTCTGCTTGTTTCTGGTTTTTATTGGCAACATACTGAGATATAATTTAGTTTACCCATTTAAATTGTACAATTCGGGGGCGCCTGGGTGGCTTGGTCGTTAAGCGTCTGCCTTCGGCTCAGGTCATGATCCCAGAGTCCTGGGATTGACTCCCGCATTCAGCTCCTTGCTCCATGGGAAACCTGCTTCTCCCTCTCCCACTCCCCCTGCTTGTGTTCCCTCTCTCGCTGTGTCTCTCGGTCAAATAAATAAAATCTTTAAAAAAAATTTTTTTGAAAAAAAATTGTACAATTCAATGGTTTTTAGTCTATTCACAGAGTAGTGCAACCATCACAATTTTGTAACATTTTCGAGTGTCTAGCAGACACTCCCCATTTCTTCCCAATCTCCCCAGCCCTAGGCAGCCACTATACCGCTTTGTCTCTAGATTTGCCTATTTTAGAACATTCCCTGTAAGTGGAATCAATATGCGATCCTTTGTGTACAGCCAGCTGTCTGGGATATAAGGAACCGAGGCTGTGAGGAGGGTCTCACAAGGGGCGCAGGGGAGCGAACTTCTGTCCGAGTCAGACAGGAAGCATGTGCCCTGGATGGACGGCAAGTCCTGAGGGCAGGGGAGGAGGCTCACGTTTTCACTGGTGCTGGTGAGCGGGCAGTCGGGACTGCTCACCTGGGTGGCTGCGTCTGGACAAATCAGGCCAGAGTGGAGGTGGGGTTACATTGTGTGCTGAGGGCACAGGAACTGGACTGCAGGCAGGAACAAGCAGGGAACTGGGGCCAAGACTGGTGTGTTCTTCCCGTAAGAATTTGCAAGAGACTCGTCCGTTACAGATAAGCAGGTAGGCACCCTGTGGGAGGCTGAGGGGTTGAGCCTACAGCACGGCCCATGCGGGAGTCTGTGGGCACAGCTGCAGTGCAGGGGGGCAAAGTCCCCTCCTGTCCCCTCCATGTGCTGCATTCTGATCTGGCTACTAGAGCTTGGAGCCTCTCTGGGTTTCTGATGGAGGACAGGCTCAGAAAGAGCATGAGAACCCAGAAGAGGGCAAAAAGTTCTGGCTCGTAAGAGCTAGCTCAAGAATAAGGGCACGGCCTGGGCGCATAAAGGAGCTAGGCCATGATCTCTGACACGAAGGCGGAGAGGCACCTAAGTGACAAACTGCAACAACCCCGTGTGCCCTGGGGCCCACTGCTGCCCTGGCCTGCTGCCAGTCTTCTGTGTCGTGGACTAGCGTGGACCTACCAGAGAGTTCTGCTCTGAGAACCACCCACAGCACCATGGGGCCACCATACTGCAAAGTAAAGCATGCATGGGCCCTCGGTGGCTGCCCTGTTTGCCCTCCGTTTTGCTGTCTTGTCCTGGGCGTCCTGACTCTCCCAAGCCCTGGCCTTTTTCCCTTACAGATTCTATTCCAAATCTCTGTCTTGGGTGGCACCCAGTTCCCTCTGTCTGGCTTCTGTGCCCTCTCTCACCATGTGACTCCCTCACTCCTCCCCCACCTTTCTTCTGTAGCCTTCTCCTAGTCATCTCTTGGCTGCAAGAACCTTGGACTCAGGATGCCTGCGTCACTCCTTCCTGACCCCCGTAATAGCGCCTGCGAGATGCAGAGCTCCTCCCCTGGCACTGGGTCCCCCAGCCCGCCCCGCCCTGCCTCAGTGTGGGCGGGGCCAGGGGAGGCAGTCAGCAGCAGGGAGCAAGCCTCCCCAACAGTGGCCCACCCATGGTGCTAGTGGGGGTCTGGCTTTGGCAAGAGCAGCTCTACACGACCCGAAGAGCGCAGCGAGGAGGGGCTCAAGGGAGCTGCAGTTCCTTCTAGGTCTGCTTCCAACCCAGATCCTAAAGCTTTGGGATGGAATGCATATTCAGGCTCCTGGGTGCCTGCAGTGGCCACCAGGGTCCTTTATCTTACCATGCATTACACTCACTGCTGGGTGCGGTGCCCAAAAGAGTGATTCACTGGCACGTCAAATGCTCCCATACCTGGTGCTCGTCAGAACCCACGGGGACTCTGGTCCAATTCCACAAATGAAAACGGTGGAGCCCTGCTTAACAATCTGCCCAAGTTACAAGCCACTGAGCGTGCGGCAAGGGGGACTTGGGTCTCCAGCCTGCCAGGTGAAAGCACTTCTGACCACAGACTCTCTGAGAAGGGCTGGAGGTCCAGCCCTGTCTTGTCTACTTACCGCCCCCCACACACCTGACTCCCTCCAGTGCTCTCCCCAGGCTGCCAACTTCACCCTGGCAGTGACTCCTGGCATGGGACGACACGGCCTCAGAGCCAGAGGGCTCCGCTCCCTCTCCAGCCAGGAAGTCTCCGCTGCCCAGCAGAGCCTTAGCACTCACCACACAGGCCACGTAATCAAACTCCCGCACTTTATTTCCGTAGAAAGCACTGGTCCCATCTCCAGGGCTACCGGAAGGTGGAGAAGCTCTGGGTGCTGCTGCAGGAGGCGTAGGGCACGCCCCGAGAGCGGATCTGCAGGGTATGGAAGGTGAGGGGTGGGTTGGGGCCTGAAGAGCCTGGGTTCAGGGACTCGGTGTGAGGCTCCATCACCGTCACGGGGACCGCATAGGACAGTATGTGGGGCCGGTCGTCATGGCGCCTCACGGTGCCCTGGCCCAGGAGGTGCAGGATACAGGAGAGGACATCGGTACTGTTGCAGGCAGACCCCCTACCGAGGCTGCTGACCAAACCCCGGGGAGGACATGGGCCCTTCTGCCAAGCGTCCAGGACCTGGGAAGGAGAGGGAAGGGGACACAGCAGGTGGCAGGCACCCAGCTGACTCCACCTCGAGCTCCCACTGCCAGCCAGTGAGCTCTAAGGCCTTTAGGCGTGCCCCAGCCTCCCCCCTCATCCACCTACAGGCTCCATGGTGAGCCAGAGGCTTCCAAGGTGGACAGGCCTCCTCCTGTGGGCTGCCCCCGACCCCGAAGCGCCCTCCCCCCCCCCCACCCCCGCCTACCCGACAGACAAGCTGGTCGATGTGCAGCCCCTCGTCCCCATGTGCCTTGAGCATTCGGACAATGAGGCAGTTCAGAAGGTTCCGTCTCTTCTCCAAGTTCCGACCCTCTTCATCCTCAGCTTTCAGGTATGTCTGAGGTGGGATGAGCCACACGTTGCCCCTCCTTGGCCTGGGCTCCTCGCTGGCATCTCGAATCTTGAGCACCCCTGAAATAAGCACTAGTCACCAGTGGGGGGCCCACGAGGAGGCTGAGAGCAGAGGCCCCTCTCCCCAAGTACATACCTCCTGGGACACCCTTTTGCTCTTGAAGGTCCAGGGGGCCTCTCGAAGAGGTAAGAGGCCCAATCGCCTGATCGAGCATGTCTGGAGAGAGCCCAGAGAGTGCCAGCAGACTCTCCACGGAGACAGCCTTAGAGAAGACGAAGGAAATACTCAGGGCTTCCCCAAAGAGTGGAGCAGAGAAGGGAGAGGGAGGGAGGATAGGGAGTTGAGGTTTAGGGAAGAGGGGTGAGGGACAAGGTACAGAGAGCAGGGCTGCCTAGCTGGGCTGGGCCACCTTCAGCTCGTTGAGATACAACAGCAACCACATCTGCACGGTGGACACGTGCAGGGTCTGGTCCCCAAACTGCAGCTCAGCCCGGCCCAACCACGTCCACTGCAGCCGCCGATGGGGTCCCATGTCCAGGGCCGGGTAGCTCTGACCTGAGACAGGTCAGGGGAGAGAAGGGGGTCAGGGCTGGTGAGGGGGGACTGTTGGTTGAGCCCTGCCCCTGCTAATCTCTGCCGAGCGTGCACCCCAGTGTTCATGGATCCTGTGCTTCCTGAACTTCCAGAGCTCAGCCTTCACCGTGCCCCTCTTGGGTAAGCCTCAGGTATCTGGGAGCCCACCCCGTGCCTCGCCTTGTGCCAGGGGACTCTGATCAGTGCCTTCCAGAAGTTCCCCTCCCTTTTTTTTTCCTAGGGAGACAAAACCATGAAGTGAGGAAGGCCTGGGCTCTCATCAAACTGGACTATCCACGATGAAAGAGGGAATGAGGTCTCCCTGGTTAGTCTGGGAGCCCCCCAACCCCCCCTGAGGGCAGGGTCTGAGTCTCTTCTCCCTATGCTGCTGCCCAGCCCAGGACCAGCCCCCAGTGGGAAGCTCAGGGGACGATGACTGACCAGGAGCCAGACCCCTGCCACGGGGGGCAAGTCCTTCCTGGTGGCCTCAGATGCCCCTGCTTCCATCCTCCCCACCTCCCACTCTCTAAAGAGAGTCCTGTGTTTGTTTTTAGGACAGAAAAGGCAACAGTCTGGGGACCTGGTGCTTGATAGCCCCTGCCCTCACCCCAAACGTAAGCTCCTTTCTTCTCAAATCCACTCCACTGAGGCTCTCACCCCAGGGCCCACCCCACCCGCAGGCTCCCTCCCTGAATGCCATCCTCTTCCTGGCTCCTCACTCTTGCTGTAGAAGTTGGAGTAGCGGTTCAAAGTGCCCCTGAGGTAGGAGGGCAGGCAGGTTCGGGGGTTCAGCGTGTGGCGGATGGAGGCAATGGGCCAGCAGCGTGGGGACAGGACTAGCACGGACACTTCGGGCATGGCCCCCTCATAGTAGAGATCCTCATCTTCCTCCTCGTCCTCCTCCCCCGCCATGTCTGTGGCTGTTGCTGCCCCAGCTCCCTCTGCTTCCTCTGCCTTCTCCTCCTTGTGCTCCTTGTCACTGGCCTCAAGGCACCCCTGAGGAAGAAACACGGGCTGCCCGACAGCCGCTGGGCCTCCTCTGGTCTACTCCTCGCCTCCTTCCCTTCCCACCCTCCCTTGGCCAGCGCCCACGCCCACCTGTATCTTCTTCTCGGTGTCGTCCAGCTTCAGGAGTTCCTGATCGAGCCGCTGGAGCTGGTAGACGTGAAACTGGCGTTGCAGCTCCTCGGAGGTGCTCAGGCTGCGCAGCATCTGCTGGGGGAGGCGGTTGGGGAAGCAGAGGCCGATCTGCTCCAGCACAGCCCCCTCCAGCCAGCTCGAGCCCAAGCTCAGGAGACGGTCTGCCATGTAGTGCCTGCAGCACACGCAGAGCAGGGCGGAGCCTCAGTGCGGCGGCAGCTCGGCCCCCCCGGCCCAAAGCCCGGACTCCCCGGGCCCGCGAGCTGGCGCCGGCCCTGCCCCCGCCTCTGCCATCCGTGTCCCCCCGCGCCCCCACCCCCCAGGTCTGCACTCACTGGTAGTAATGCTCGAAGGTGGTGGCTATCTCCAGGCCGGAGAAGATGAGGACCGTCTCCAGGCAGCGCTGCAGCTGCCCCAGCATCTCCATCCCCCGGGCTCCGCCAATCCTGCTGCCCTGGATCCGCTGGTCGATGTGCCGGGCGAACTGCTCGCTCACCTGCGCACGGAGAAGGGCACAGGGAAACCACGGTCAGGCGACTGGAGGAGGGGAGCGGGGCAGAGAGGAAGGTCTGAGCAAGTGCATAGAACAGCTGAGCTGCTTCCCAAGGTGGGCGACACTTACAGAACTCTTTTATAAAACCGTCAACAGTTGTGCAAGTTAACAATTAGGAGGTAGTTTTTTTTTAGAGATTTTATTTATTTATTTGACAGAGAGAGACACAGCGAGAGAGGGAACACAAGCAGGGGGAGTAGGAGAGGGAGAAGCAGGCTTCCCGCCGAGCAGGGAGCCCGATGCGGGGCTCGATCCCAGGACCCCGGGACCATGACCTGAGCCGAAGGCAGACGCTTAACGACTGAGCCACTCAGGCGCCCCAGGAGGTGTTTTTTTCACACTGAACGTTTCTAAAAATTAATCTAATCACAATAATTTAATGTGAGGAAATGATTTATGTGCACAGAGATGGTCCCACTGCAATGTCACTGATCAGACGGAAGGGTCGGAAGCAACTCCAGCAGCCGCTGTTCAGCTCCCCCTGCAGCGCTTAGCCTGGCTGACTTTATCACCTGCCCAACTGTGCACCTTCCCAGGAAGCCTGCAAACTTTGAGGAGAGGGACTTTGTCTATCTTCAGCTCTTATCACAGTGCCGGACACATCTGAAGCACTTACTACACATCTATGGAATGCTGGGAATGGTGGAGTAAATTCTAGTACACCCGTTAGATGGAATTCATACAAAAATAAAAAATAAGGACAAAGCAACACTGAAAAAGGCTTTTAAGGGAACAGTCAAGGGCGCCTGGGTGGCTCAGTCGTTAAACGTCTGCCTTCGGCTCAGGTCATGATCCCAGGGTCCTGGGATCGAGCCCCGCATCGGGCTCCCTGCTCAGCAGGAAGCCTGCTTCTCCCTCTCCCTCTGCCCCTACCCCCCCACTCATGCGCTATCTCTATCTCAAATAAATAAAATCTTAAAATATGTATATGTAATGGTCAAAAGACACCAGCATAAAGCATTTTAGCTACTTGTGGGTAAAGTGTTAAACCGTGCACACAAACAGAAAGAGCAAGTGTATCAAGATAGTATTAGGAGAGCACGCTGCAGGTCACTATCTGTGTCTTTGGTGTTTGAGCTCTCAAACACATGGTTCTACGCAAGCCCCGGCCCTTGCTGAATGGGCACGGAAGGGACGCCGCTGTGAGGAGGGGGGCACGGAGCGACTGCAGGGAGGGGCGTGGGCCAGAGGCGAGGCGGGAGGCTCACGTGGGCAGCTTTGAGGAACGGGAGCTTCAGCAGGCCCCCAGCACAGCCGTTGTGCAGGGCTAGCAAGAAGGCCGCCCTGGGCCCGAACAGCTCGGAGCTGGACTTCTGCAGGCTGTGAAAGTGTTCGCAGTAGCGCGGCACGAAGTCGTCATCCCGCCAGCGCGAGGTCAGGAAGCTGCTGGCCTGCAGGGAGGCGGCCGCGGCGTGAGGGCACGGCCCCGCAGGCCGCCGGCCGCCTCCCCTCCCCGGCACCTGCTCCTGCCCACCTGCTCCTCCACCACCGCCCGCCAACAGCGGGTCAGGTTTCTCACGATGCTGCTGGGAAGCCCCCGGGTGGCCAGGGAGCTCCAGTCGTGGCTGCGGTTTCTGCCCTCTGTGGAGACAGGGGAAGGGCCGGAGGCAGGGGCAGCCCTCAGCTTGGGGGTCCTCAGACCAGGGTGAGCCCTGGGGCCTTTCCTGACGTGCTGCCCGCCCCCTCCCCGCCGTGAGGCTCCTGGGTGGGGGTGACACAAACCGGGAAGATGAACAGCTGGGTGGGGCGGGAAAGCGTGAGACGGAAGGCTGGAGGGTGCGAGCGGGGGGCCGCAGAGAGACGCTTCTCACCGACCTCCCACCGGAACCGCAGGTACTCACTGGGCCGGGGAGCGGCCACCGCTGGAGGGGGCGCCTCGCAGGGCTCCACGTGCACGAGCAGGTGGGTGAGGCGGCGCACCCGGGAGGAGAAAGCAGCCGCGCGGCTCTGGGGGTTGTGGGCCGCCTCCCGACACTCCAGGTACTGGTCCAGCAGCCAGCCCAGGGGGCTGATGCCATCCTCATCTGGAGGTGGGGAAAAACAAGCCAAGGCAGGGCGTGTCTCCAGGGCAGTGGGAGAGGCTGGGCTGGACAGAAGCACCGAGAATGAGGGATCGGACGGAAGGTACCGGGTGGCGGGGGTGGGGGCAGCTAGCAAGGCCCCCTTTATGGTGTCAGCTGGGAGACATGGGAAAGGAGATGGCCCCTGGGCTGGGAGAAGAGGGGCACTGGGGTACCAAACCACTGCAGGTACCAAAAGGGCCAAGAACATAATGTAGGTGGCTCTATGGCAGAGCAAGAAGGGGCTGGTTAGTGGGGCCAAGGGTCAGGACGGTTACCGGGGGAGGTGATGTTCTGCACCAGGGGGCTGACCAGGGCCTCCCAGCAGGTCTTGCCCAGCGCTTGGGCGGCCTCGTCATCAGGGAGGAAGCGATCGGCAAAATTCTGCTCCTGGCGCAGAGCCCCGTTGAGTCTGGGGGTGAGGATGGGGGAGGCAGGTGTCAGGGGCTCGAGGCGTAAGTTACCCCAGCATTTGCCCAGCCTAAGACGGCCCGGCTAGCCCCTACCAGCCAGACCCAATCTCTACCCAGTACTTCGAAGCTCCCCTGCGTTAACTGGCACATCCCACCCCCCGCCCACCACAGAAGTCTCTTCTTTCCATTCTTTCTTTCCTTCCCCAAACTGTAGAACACCCCAGCCGCCTCCCCAAGCATGTTAACCCTCCCTCGAACCCCACCCAGGGTATACTCTTACCTTTCACACACACACACAGCCACACACACATGCTCGCGCACACCTAGAACTCAGGTGCAGGAGGCTCCGGCGGTCCTCCGCTATGTCCTGGCTCCAGGCCTGGGCCCGCACCATGTAGAAAAGGCGTGTATGACGGCACAGCTGCTCCCGAAACACCGGCCAGAAGGTGGGCTTGGGGCCCAGGACCTCCAACCCCCGGATGCGCGTGTCGATGCCACCCTGCGAGGGACACAGGCCTGTCTTCAGCTGCCCCACGCCCCCCTCCGAGTGCACTGGGGTCAGGCACACCTTTGTGCCTTACTCCTGGAGTTGCCCTTGCCCTGGGCTGGAGCCCTGGCTCAAGATCTGCAACAGGTACAGAACCCAGAGCTCCACAGCCCTAAACCACACCCCAGGCCCCTGGCAAACCTGCTGGCAGCGCTTTATGCGGATCTGGATGATGGGCCAGAAGCGGTTCAGGTTCTCCAGGAGGATCACCCGGCTGGCGGAGGGCATCACGTTGACCTGGTGCGGGGCACAGGGGGCTGTCAGCTCCCCGTGTGTGGATGGCAGTGCTCACAGCACCCACACCGGCTCCTGTTCCCTCCTCCCTCAGCCCAGGCGGGTGTGGGGTCCTGACCAAGGGCTCCCAATGCCACCCTCACTGCTTGGGGCCTGATGTCGTCACAACGGCACAGGGAGAAAGGACTCTACTTCCTAGGGGGCTCCAGACGGGAAGAACTCAGGCGTTCAGG
This sequence comes from Mirounga angustirostris, assembly GCF_029215605.1. Lineage (NCBI taxonomy): Eukaryota > Metazoa > Chordata > Mammalia > Carnivora > Phocidae > Mirounga > Mirounga angustirostris. The sequence goes on from NW_026991716.1 coordinate 39,081,984, forward strand.
AGTCTGGGCAGGAGGGCGGGCCCTGTGAAGGCTGATCTAATGGCATGCGGGTCCCTACCGAGTTGAGTTGTGTGTTAAGAGAGCTGGCGCTGTCGCCCCCAAACACCACCACCCTGGCCGGCATGTAGCTCGAGTCTTCGCCAGCCACCAGCAGAGTTAGCTGCCTGGGAGCAGGGATGAGGAAACCATCAGGACCGGAACGAGTCGTGTCCTTGGAGACACAGCCAAGGGGACTCTCTGGTCATGTGTGGGCTCGAGGGGGGCCGTGGTGCTTCCCCCAAGACAAACACAAGGAAGTCACGACAAAGTGCGTATGCCGTGGGGCGCGTTACCTGATGAGGACGCCCTGGCGCATGTGCAAGGTGATGTAGTGGGAGCCGGCGCTGCCGCTGGACTCCCAGTAGGTCTTGGGGTTGCGGTCCATCAGCTTGCTGGCCCGGTGTGGGTTGGAGGACACCTCCACCTTCTCCCAGCACTTGTCCTCCTTCACTTCCACACTGGAGCCTGAGGGCAAGGGGGAGGGGCGGCCGTCAGAGCCCGGTAGGTGTGGGGGGAAAACAGACACAGGCGTAGGGGTGTGGCGTAAGGCGGGGACAGGCACAGACCCTGGCACAGATATCTGAGGAACACGTCAAAGAAGGGGATGTTGATGGGTCGGTGGGTCCGTCTATGGTCTTCGATCTGGCCCAGCACCATCTGCAGCCGGAACATCAGAGAGAAGCGGCTCGGGGAGGAGGGAGGAGCACATGTGGAGAGCACATGCAAACACGTATGGAAGAAAGACCCAGCAGCAATGGGACTTCCTCCAGAACCCTGGCGCGGCAGGGCCTGGTGGGGAAGGGGGTGCAGAGAACAAATGCCCTTGGGTTCACTGGACTCTCCTGCCTTTCCCAGCTGCAGGAATACAGCCTCTTCCCCCGCCACTGCTCAGAGCTCATGTTCTTACCCAGAGGCGAACCCACAAGCAGCCCCCTGTCCTCCCTCCTGACCTGGATACAGCCTCCCAGGATGTTGGTGGTGAGTTTCCGGTAGAGGTGGGCATGCTTCTCACACTTGAACACCATGTCCCGCAGCTCCTGAGCCAGCTCCAGTTTTCCCAGGTGCTTTTCCAGGGCCTTGGAGATGGCATCTCGGGCTCCAAGCTGATTCAGCACCACAGCATAGTCCCTACTCACGGAGGCTAGGCGGTGCAGGAAAAAGATCAGCTCCTGGAGCACCTGAGGTGGGGACAGGGCTGGTGAATAAAGGGGACGAGGCCCGGGCCACAGGGAATCTTCTGGAGTATTTACTATGCACCCACTGTGGTATATAGGTGCTAGGGCTACTGCAGTGAATGGACAACAGGAACAAGGGCTGGGTGGAGTTGGAGAACCCGAGGCAGACACGGAAAAGCTAAGAGATGCTCTGCCATCCTGGGGTGCTTGACGACTGATTATGTTGGCAATAGGTGCAGAGAGCTTCCCAGGTGGTTCCTTTTTAGGCCATGTCCCAAGAACCAGTTGTGGGGCTGCATTTTGAGATGCTCAGGCCCCAAGCACAGATACCTGGTGGCAGGGAGGGGGTGGAGAGGGACACTCAGTGAGTCCACCTGCGAAATGAAAATCTGGGTAACCGCCAAAGGTGTGCACGGCAGACACACCCTGCCAGGCCTTCCAAGCCCAGGACCTCTCTGGGGCGGGGGGCCCTGAGGTATGCTGATCCCTCTGCCTCCTGCATCCCCCCGTCCCCCAACAGGCCCAACCAAACAGGAGCTACTGAGGCTTCTCATGTAATATAGACGTAACCTTTGTGTAAGAAAGGAGATGGCAAATAAGATCAAACGCTTGGGCTTATTTATATTTGCATAAGGCCCACAGGAAGTACACATAAATTAATATGAGTGGTAACCAATAAGGGACTTGGGGAGAGGCAATGGGAAAATTAGGTGGAAGTGAGAACAGTGGAAGTGAGAATTCTCAGTGTAGACCTTGTTCTACTGTTTTGATTTGTAACTGTATGAATGTATTACCTATTTGAAAAAAAAAAAAATTCGATTTTAAAAACAAATCCCAAACCAGGAGCACAGAGGCTCCATTGTGCCCTCCGGAGCCTGGCCCAGGGGGCCTGCCTCGTCAGAGGCTGCCTTGCGGCCTCTCCCTCCAGCAGCATCTCCGCAGAGCAGGGTGGGGGTACCTCTCGGTCAGTGTCTGGTGACCGCAGGCAGGCCATGCAGGCGTCCATGGCCTCGTGCCAGGGGAGAAGCAGTGCCTCGGGGAAGTCCACCAGCTGCATCAGGATTCTGGGGAGTGGAGGTGGGGAGGCAGGAGGAGAGAGATGTGCAGCTAGCCTCAGAGACCCCTTGGCCCCATGCCCTGCCCCACCCCCTCACCTCAGAACGGTCAGGTGCAGGGGCTTGTTGGCCGCCGGGCTGGCCAGGCTCCGCATCAGGGTAAGGAAGGGCTGGGGCTGCCACTGCAGCTGGAGCAGGAACGGCTTGATCTCTGTCTCCTGGGGCCGCCCCGAGCTGAGGGCTTGCTCCAGGTCCAGGAAGTTTCTCCCAGGCGGACCGCAGCCCTCCATCAGTCGCCGCAGAGGAGTATCGGGATACTGAGTTGGGGGTTCTTTTCCTACAGGAAGGTGGACGTCACAAGAGTTGGCCGTGGTCGGTGCGGTTAAGATCAGAAAAGGACAGACACAATTATAACTCCTAATCTCTCCTAAAAATGTTTTTTTTGCGGGGGGAGGTCCCCCTAAAAATTAGTATGGGGATCTTAGAGCATCTCTTAATGTATTTATAAGACTGCTCTGTGACAAATCTTGTGTTTTATATTCTTAAAATAGCAAAGGAGCCTCCCGTCTGCAAATAGCAGAGCATTTCCCTGTATCTAAAAGCACGCAATAATTTGGCTTTCTCTGCAACAGAAAAAGTTCAATGTGGGGGCTTATGAGGCTTCAGATCTCTTTCAATGTTCTGACTTTCCATCCTCTCCCTCTCGCTGGAGGGAGCTGCTCTACGCTTCATCTTCTTCCTCAGGTGCCAACTCTTCCAGACAGGAGGGCACCAGAATTGGCACAGACACTTCTCCTGGGCTGAAGCCCTCCCAGAGGCCAGCCTGCAGAACTGCTGCAAAGTCTGGCTAGCACCCCACCTTCCCCTCTGGCTGCACCTGCTGATTCCTGAGGCTGGGCCCGGGCTTCCAGCAGGGTTGGGTAAGCTGGCTGCCTCGCCAGGGCCTCGGGCCCATATTTCCTGTAGACACGGCAGTTGAGCAGGTCCCTGAGAGCGCTGTCATCGAGTCGCTGTGGCAGAGCCAGCAGCAGGTCCTGGGCCAACTCTATGGGCACGGCCAGCTCAGCTAGGATCTCATCATCCAGAACCTGTTGTCGGGGAGAAGGTCTCACTGTGGGTAGCCCTGCCGGCACAGAGGCTCCAGGGGCCACTTGGTAGGGGTGGGGATCTCCACACAGGCCTTCTCCATCCTGAAGCTCTCCTGGCTGGCAGCTGCCTCCTCGCACACAGCTTGCCAATGCCTCTGAACATTCTAGATCCCTCCCCTGCAGCCCCTTACACTGTGGACCTCCACTCCCCATCCTAAGCCTCCCAAATGCTCTATCAGTCCAGCCCTTGCCATGAGCCCTCCAACTTCTGGGTGTCTCCAGGCTGGCTCTACCTCCCCATCCAAGTTCTCCTGGAGGATCTGGAGAACCTCCTGATGGTTGGGTCCATTGAGCTTCTTGATGAAGAAGAGGAGTTCCCACCACTCCGCCTGGGACAGGTGTTCACTCTCTTCAGCATCCTCATCCTCAGGCAGAACATAGGGCACTGCATAGAGCTCTTTCATGGGCTTCCACCTCCAGGAGGGCAGAGCTGTGGAAACAGGTCAGAGGGCCCAGAGATGTCATTGTCTGCCGGGCCAGACCACTGCTCCTGTGCTCAGCGTGGACCCTGCTTCCTCTCCGGGCTCACCTACACCCAGGGCTCCACTGACCGCTGCCCCGTGGTACTCATCAGCCTCAACCACATCCTCAATGTCTTCCTCAAAGCCCAGAATTTCCAGCATGTGCCAGTGTACCCAGTAGGTGCGGCCCGTTGACTCCCAAAACACCTGGAGGACATGGGGAAAAAAGAGAGAGAAAGGGAAGAGATGGCTCACTTAATGGCTAGTGGTGGCCCAATGATGAGAACATACAGCTCTCTGGCTGACCACCCGGCCAGGTTTGGAACAACCTCCAAACAATACAACGCTGGCCTATGGAGGACACGAACATACACACAAAGGCTGCCTTCTCCTATGGGAATAGGCTCTGCTTCTCCCACCCATCCTTGATGGCTTATGCCCCCCCCACCCCCTTCCTCCTGGCCTCAGCTACTCTCTCCCTGACCCTGACCTTTGGGAAAGTCTTGCCGTATCCGTTTCTTCCTGAACTCATGGCCTCCCCAGCCCCGATTTTCTCGGCCCTCCAAATGGCCCCCCTCTTACCTGCTGACCCCCTTTAACCATTCCAATCCCCAGGTTTTCTCCCGGGGTGGCCTGCCAGAGCCCCCTGCATAGAAGCCCCAGTTATGCTCCCCCAGCTAGATCCCCACCGGCGTCCCCCACGCACCTTCGCTCACCTGCACGGGGGGCACACCATTGTTGCTCTGACGGAACTCGCCCTCGTCCCCAGCGCTGACCTCCTCATAGTCCTCCAGCATGCGCACTCGCATCCCGGCCTGCAGCGTCTCTCGCACGTACAAGGCGTAAGTGTTGCCACTTGCAAACTCAGAGCGAGGGCGGAACCTCCTTGACCTCCTAATGGAGGGCTGGGCCCGGGTGGGAGGCAGCCCCGGGTTGGCCTCTGCCAGCTGGGGCTGGAAGATGGAGCAGGAGGACCGTGCCGAGGGCCCCTGTCTGCTCGAGGCCCAGTCCCAGCGCATGGCCTGCACCAGCTCTGAGATCAGCGTGCCCATGGCCATGCTGAACTCCAGCTCCAATCGATCCCTTTCCCCACTCAACTCCTCGGGAGCAGAGTTCTGGGCTCCCGGTTCTGCAGTGCTGTCATTCAGCTGGTCCAGAAGGGAAGTGACATGCAAATAGCGCTTCACCAGGGAGAAGAGCAGCCTTCCTGGGACCTGTGGGATGAAACCGTGGGCCTATATCCACCTTGTCCCAGCTTTAGCTCCTCTTTCCACTCCATCCTTTAAGGACAGGTACAAAGGCCTGGTCCCTAGATCTTGTTTAGAGCCCCCGCCCCCAGTACCTCCCCACAGAATACCTGTGGCAGCTGAATGCCCTCGAAAGACATGGGGTGTTCAGAGAGCGTGGCCTGTGCAAACAGGGCTAGCAGAGCACAGCGGCTGTCAAAATCCAGGTGTTTCTCAATGGCCTCTTGCTGGCTCAGCGACAGAAGGATCTGGGTCCGGGTCCCTGAAACCCACACCCCAGAGTCAGTAACGGCTTCCTCACATGCCCTTCCCAGGCTTCCCTCCTAGACCCTCTACCCTCTCAGTCCAATCCCTTTGTCACCACGCATTAGGGATGACATGATTTGCTGATTTGCTTCAAAAGCAACCACTTACTATCTTTTCTATATACGTATTTCGTATACATATATATCCTGCAATAATCTAATATCTTAACTCTTCCTTTGCATAGAGATCCAATTAATAGGAGGTTCTTGAGGATTCAGCCCTTCCTCTTTCTTTTATTATTTTTTAAGTAAACTCTGTGCCCAAAATGGGGCTTGAACTCACGACCCCTGGGATGAAGAGTCGCATGCTCTCCTGACTGAGCCAGCCTTCCTCTTCCTACAGAGATGTCCCCACCTACCTTCCTACCTCCTTTTCTTTCACCTCAAAGAGAAGGGCAACAGAATCATTCAGGCACTGATGAGGCAGAGGCTCCTGCCACAGTGTCCTGTGGGGCCCTGGGCTGACCTAGCTTCCCCTTCCTTTGGCCCCACACTGTTCCTCACCAGCATCATGGGAGGCCAGGGCTTGGATCATCCGGCCCGCGCTCCAGCGGATCTGATAATCAGGACTACTCAACATGTGCATGAGCAGGTCCAGGACCCTTGGGTCTTTGAACACCCCGGTCAGGGGTTCGATACTGGCGTAGGCACTGAGTACGTGGACCGTGTGAAGCAGAGGGGCAGGAGGGATGGTGCCCGCACACTCCTCCAGCTGCCGGAGGGCCCTCTGAATCAAAGACTTCACATCGGTTTCCATTTCCCCCAGCACAGATTTGTCCAGGGCCCCAGCATCCCCTGCAATCTCCTGTGAGGGCCCAATGACTTGTCCATCCTCGTCCAGCATCTTGTGGCAGTTGGCATAGATCTCGTCGTTGGACATCCACAGCAGGATGTGCTCAGCCTTGCAGTCCACTTGGCTAGAGTCCCCTTCCCCGTCTTCTCCGCGCCGGAGGACGAGCCAGCGGATCTGGTACTCAGGATGCCCATCGTGGCCCACGCGCTGGCGGATCAGCTCGTCCGGATAGGCGTGCAAGCCCGGCCCCAGGGGCACTCTGAATTCCCTGTAGCGGAGCTCCCCTACCATGCCGGCACCTGAGACACACAAGCAGAAGAGAACAGGGAAGCTAAAATGAAAATCAAGGACATCCAGGAGTTGGGAAAGCAAATGTGGTAACAGCTGTCCCGTTGACTGGGGTAAAGCAGGGCCCAGGAGTTGCCTGCTGCAGGCTGGGTGGGGCCAGGCCTCAGCAGGGGAACACTGGGGTGTTTGTTCTAAGAACACAAAGTTTGGTTGAAAGGAGGGTCCAAGGCCCTGCAGCCTGGAGTGGGTTGGTTTGGAGCAGTGGGAAGGGGACAGTGGGGGCAGGGCAGCCTTGGAGTTACAAGTGAATCCCAAGGCCCTGGGACAGGCAGCAGCCCTGAGAAGGAGATACAGGACGCCCAGAGGGGTGTAGGGGGGGGTGCGGGTGCGGGGGGGGGCATGTTGGGGAGTGAGACCCCGAGTGTGTCTGGGAAGGGACGCCAGGTCCAATGGTTGAAGCGCAGGAGCGTGTCACAGAGACAAGAGACCCGGAGAACTGTTGGTGGAGTGGGGTGGGGGGAGGGCAAGGCGCTATGGGCTGGGAGAGGCTGGTGGGCTGCGGGCGCGGACGACTGGAGACGCTGGAGCAGCAAGCCGGTGGGGGAGACGGGAGACCCAGGACAGGGTCACGGGAGACCCGGTGGGTGAGCGGCGGGAGGCAGGTGGACGCGAGGGCCCGGGGGCGCGCGGCAAGGTGCGGGGGAGGGGGCTAGGCCACATGGACGAGAATCCCAAGGCACTGTGGAACTGGGCTGAGGGGGGTGGCGCGAGATCGGGTAGGCGCTCGGCCGGTGGCGAGTGTGCGGAGGAAAACCCAGGGAAGGGGCAGGGGCCGCGGCGGGGCTCTGGCCACCTCAGAAGTCGATGGGGGTCCCGGCGCGAGGCCTGTCCTTCGCGGAGCTAGGGACGCGGCGCAGACGATGGCGGCGATGCTGGCGGAGATTTGGGCCCCGCCTGGGCCCCTGAGGGGGTCGAAGCGGAGAGGCGGGAGGGGCGTGCCTCCGAAGGACAGGCGGGCGGGCAGGGGGCGTGGCGCGCAGGGACCGAGCCCCTCGGGGCGGCCACTGTCACCGTCCGCGCGCACAAGGCCGCCGGGGCGGGCCAGCCAGGGCGGGGTGGGACCGGGCCCAGCCAGCGGCGCCGCTCGCCCAGCTCCGGGGGCGCCGTCACCCGCCCGGAGCGGCGGCTCGTTTCCGCTGGCTCCAGCGGAAAGCTGGGGGCCCTGGGAGAGCGCCGGGGCGGAGTCGCCGGTGCCACCTCGGCGACGCGCGGCACCTCCTCCGCGCCGCCTTTTCCTCTTCCTTTTCGCCCTCCCTCCTCCCACCGGAAGTGCTCTCCCCAATTCCCGAAGTCGGAATCGGAGACGACCTTGGAGGTCATTTATTTCCGCCCCCTCCGTTAGAGAAAAGAAATGAGACGGGGGCGGGGGGGGGGGCGGGTAGGCTGGAAATGAGGGGGGAGCAGCTCCGGTCTTTGCCGAATATTGTCCTTTCCTTTCTCCTCTCCCATCCTTGTTTGCGCCTGTGTTTTTTGCCCCGGTCTAGTATGTACCACCCTCCCTCCCAAAAAGACAGTAACAGATAAAAATGGGGGGCGATTTTATTAGAATCCAGGGATATCAGCCCTGGGCAACTGCCGAGGGCAGCTTCACATAACTCTTCATGGGGGGCAGTGGCCGAATCTTGCGGCCAGCCCAGCCCCCTTTGCGGTGCCATAGCCCACTGGAAGGCCTCTTGCCCAGCCAGCGGTTCCGCCCAGCCTTGCCGATGACGCGTTTGTTGTGATCGACGTTGGACACCCGGCCTACCGTTGCCACGCACGTTTCCAGAACCTGACCGAAAAAGCAGATGGAAGAGAAGGCACCTCGGGGAAAGAACCTGACATTGTTGCCTGTGTGACTCTGGGGAGGCTTCTTACCCTCACCGAGAGAAGGGAGAGGACAGGAGAAAACCACAGCATAATTGAACCTGAGTGCAGGTCCTATGGTAGTTGAAAACAAAAGGCACTGTTCCCTCTCCCATTATAGTGCCAGCCTGACAGGGCATGCCTAGTCACATGGCAGAAAGGGACACGCCTAACTCAGGGTGGTTCCTAACATAAAACACCTGGGAACTATCCTAGCCAAGAAAGGTACATTCCAAAAATTCCTCCTCTGCTGATCCTTCCCACGTGTACCCCCACACACACCTGCATCTGTCTTCTGGAGGGCAGCTGGATGATGGCCGTCCCATTCACTTTCCGTAGCAACACACCACACGTCCCTGGAGAAGGGAGAAGCGACTCTGCCACCCTCCACAAGGGAGGAGTTGGGGGCAAATTTATAAGGGGACATACCCCATACCGTGCCCTTGCTTTGCCCTTTGGGAGCAGACACGCTGAAGCAGGATGCGTGCAAGGTTTTAGGTCAAAACACAAGCACCTCTCCACCCTTGTTTTCTGTGTTTTTTCCTTCCCTTTCTCTGCCAGTGGACCACACCTGGCCCCAGAGGTTCAGAGCATTGTGACTTCAGGTACTCTTTGGCTTCCCAAATTGTAAGACCCCCAAGTAGCTCATTTCCCCATACCTGCAGCTCGGATATACTGGGCCCCCCGGCCTGGCTCACTCTCCACATTGTTGATGAGGGTCCCCACAGGCAAGGCCCCAAGAGGATGTGCGTCCCCTTCCCGAGCAGCAACTAAAAGACAGAATTTCTTTTTTTTTAGAAAAAAAAATTTTTTTTAAGATTTTATTTATTTATTTGACAGAGAGAGACACAGCGAGAGAGGGAACACAAGCAGGGGGAGTGGGAGAGGGAGAAGCAGGCTTCCCACTGAGCAGGGAGCCCGATGCGGGGCTCGATCCCAGGACCCTGGGATCATGACCCGAGCCGAAGGCAGTCGCTTAACGACTGAGCCACCCAGGCGCCCCTAAAAGATAGAATTTCATCAGCCCTAGACCCTTTGCAGCCTCCAAGCCCATACACATCTGGAAGCCATCTCTTACCTGCCATTCGGCCTATGTGGTCAGAGTTCAGGATGATATCTCCAGCCTGCATGTTTTCTGTGGCAATGATCCAGCGTTTCCGGCTGCCCCCAGCAACCAGAGCTATGTCTGCTGATCTGTTCAGGGTGAGGGACATATGAGCAGACCATCTAGGCAGCCCTACATCTTCTGAAAAGCCACAGAACAGTCACGCAGCCCCACCATCATCATCTCACATCCCAAACTTGCCTACAGGGATCATAGCGGACCATGATGACCTTCTCCTCAAACGGTCCTGGCTTCGTTTCCAGCTCAGGCCGGAACCGCAGAAAGTCAATCATGCGATAACGCTGCTTGTGGCCCCCGCCAATACCATGCACTTGGATTCGGCCTGTGGTCAGGAAAGTGCAGAGACATGACCCAAGTCAGATGAATCAGCTCCCAGCAGTGGGAACAGGCCCATCCTGGGCAGAAAGCAGTACTTCCTAACATTATGACACAAGCAGAAAATAATAAAAAATTTGCACAGCACAGTGGGGTAAAAGGGGGTGGGGAAACACCTACATGGAGCTTGATAAAAACATAATTATAGGATATTGAAATTATATAAAACCTCCAGACAAAATCTCTACAAATTACTGAATTCAGTAAGTTTACCGAGAGTGATGTAAATAATGGTCAACTGTTGTAGATTTCTGAAGGGCATGAAGAAGAATGTCATGAACTTCATGTGTATGTTTGGTTTTCTTCAACTACCTAGATGGGTCTTTAGGAGCACGGACCACCTTTCTGTTGCATTGTATTCTACTCTCTCATTCTTACACACATACTATATACAGAAGGAGTCCAATAAATGCTTTTTATTTACATTCCTCTCCCTGTCAAGGAATAGACCTAGATCACCACATCAAAAACCAATGATTTATTGTATGGTGACTAACATAACATAATAAAATTAAAAAAAAAAAAAAAAGAAATAGACCTAGAGTCCTAACATGTGTTTCCCCTTTAATGCTTAAATCCTCTTGCTCTTGCTCTCACCTGTGTGGTTTCGGCCCCCAGACTTCCTCATCTTCACTGGTGTAATGGTGTACTTGGTACGACTCTTCCAGGACACAAAATTGGCACTAAGGGCCACGGAGGTAAGCAGTGGGCGGCAGGGGGGCAACACTGAGGAAGAGGGCAGCTGGAGAAGGGTAGTACTTGTCACCTAGAGATTAACAGAAATCTCTTTGACTTGAAAGGTAACTGAAGGAGAAGCCCCGGAGAACCAAGGGTGAAGGCATAGACCAAGTAGCCTACTTCCTTCTAGGAATGTCCCAGATCAGCTGTCCAAAAACTCCACCCTTCACTGCTTGCACACATACCAGGGTGGAATGTTTATCTAGGTGTATATGTGTTGATTATCTCTCCTTATTTGATCCTTTAACCTCTGAAGTATTTCTTCAATGGAATGGTCTCCTCTTGGTGCATCTCCTTCCAAATTTGGCTCAAAACTCTCCTTCTCTGGGAAACTCTTCCTTCTTTAAACAACTCCCTTTTCCAATGCTGGTAACTTTCCCACATCCATTTGCCACCATCAGCACCAATGCCTTTTGCCCCTCTGCATTATGTTTCTGGGAGTTTTCCAGCTGTGAATGGAGGGGAGGGATGATTTCTGTCTTGTTCCCTGCTGTATTCCCAGCATTTTAAAGTAGGTTGCTTTGGTTTTGAATTTTAAGTATGCATCTGCTAAACTCTACCATCATCCAGAAAGGTCCAGAGAAACAAGATTTACACTTTTCTTTTCTGTGACTCACCAATCACCCACTGGGGACACTGAGGATACCTTCACTTTAGGCTCCTAATCTCGTTATTTTGCCCTGCATTCTCTAACCTCAGCAATAACTCATCTTCAGTGGTTAAGAATCCAGGCTTTTTTTTTTTAAGATTTTACTTATTTATTAGAGAGGGAGAGAGAGCACAAGCAGGGAGAGGGGCAGGCAGAGGGAGAGGGAGAAGCAGGCTCCCTGCTGAGCAGAGAACACAACATGGGGCTGGATCCCAGGACCCTGGGATCAAGAGCCCAGGTTTTGAAGCCAGATTGTCTAGCTTCAATACTTGGGTGTATGGGGCACCTGGGTGGCTCAGTCGGTTGACCGTCTGCCTTTGGCTCCAGTGGTGATCTCAGGGTCCTGGAATCGAGCCCAGCGACAGGCTCCCTGCTCAGCAGGGAGTCTGCTTCTCCCTCTCCCTCTGATCCTCCTCCCCACTTGCGCTGTCTCTCTGTCTCCAAAAAAAAAAAAAAAAAAAAATCTTAAAAATTACTGGGTGCCTGGGTGGCTCAGTTGGTTAAGCAACTGCCTTCAGCACAGGTCAGGATCCTGGAGCCCATGGATCGAGTCCCGCATGGGCCTCCCTGCTCGGCGGGGAGTCTGCTTCTCCCTCTGACCCTCCCCCCTCTCAGGCTCTCTCTCTTAAATAAATAAATAAAATAAAAATTATTTTAAAAATACTTGGTGTGTGACCTTGGACTGATCAGTTTTCTCATATGTAAAATGGCAATGATAACTACCTTATACAGGGGTTGAAAGGAGCTGCTTTATTTAAAATGCCAATTACTTATGCTTGGCTTATGATTGGTACTCAATGTCAGTTATTACTGAAACCTGTAAAATACTTTCACTTCCAATATCTCGTCTGAGGAATCCAGAGGCCCTGCGGGACAGCAACACTTAATAGAAGAGAAAGCTGAGGCTGAGAGTGATTTATCCAAAGACCCAGGCCGGCGTGATTCCTGACCAGGCTCACATCCTCCGCCTCCCACCCCAGGGTGCCCTCTCCGGCGGCCCGAACAGAAGCAGCCTCATTTCCAGATAGGGTGAATTACCTGGGCGGCCGGGAGCAGGCTGGGGCCGAGGGCGGGGGCTGGGGGCGTCAGGCTCAGGGAGCCCAGAGCGCGAGTCAGTGCCCTCAGAGCCATGAGGGCACCCAGGCTCCGCCGGGGTCAGCACACCACCATTACTTCTAGCCAGGCCGCCCGTCGTCTCTAGATGACGCTAACAGATCTCGGTGCCGTCGCTCCCTCCTGACGTAAGGAGGTGGGCAGAGAACCCGAGACCAAGGTGGATACACACCTCCTTTCCTCCTTGCGCGTGGTCAAAGCCAATCCTCGGGCGGCACTTACGTCGCGTGACTGGGGAGCAGGCCCCGCCCCTCGGAGCCGTCAAAACAATTGCCTCGAGCGGCAGCCATGATGAATTTAAAGGGGCAGTACCGGCAAGGGAGGAAGCCAGACCGACAGACTGCGGGTGAGTCTTTGAGGGTACTTCAGGGGCTGAGGGTTGAGGTCCGCTACCTCTTTTCTGCATTCCGGGACAGATGAACAAACCCCCACCAGCCGACCTCACACAACTCCAGACAAGCTGAAAAACTCCGCCCCTCGCGAGTCTTCCCGCCCCTCGGCGTCCAGACAGACAGACAGACGGCCTGCCCCGCCCCCTGCGCTACCGACCGACTCCTTGACCTCGGGATTGTCGGGCCCCTGGGTACTCGCCCGGGACGCGGAGCTCGGCGGCCCACCCGCACTTCCCCCATCGCCCCCGCCCGTCTCACTCTGTCCCCACCCTGGGCCCCAGGGCAGGTCGACAGCCGGAGACATTTCTCGACCGCATGCCCAGGCTGGGAGACCAACTCCCAGCGCCGCGTTTCCCTGTGACCCTACGGCCGCTCAGAAGACCTGCCACTCTTTCCTGCATCATCAGGCGTCCGAGAGGCACCCTAGGGTGACTCCTCTCAGAGCCTGTTAGTAGGTGGTCATCACAGAGACAAAGCCATGAAAGTGAATGGGTCAGGAGTGACCAGGTCTGCCTCCTCACCCTTTCCCAGCACGCCCCTTGCCGCAGGTCTCAGATCAAGTCTCATTCCCTTCTTGGGAGAAAATAGGTCTCGTGGCCTGGGGTGGGAGGTTGGCTTCGGGAAGGAAGAGGGACATTGGTCGCCTTTGAAGGCCTGTAGGTAGAGAGAGGGAGGGTGTTTGCCCTGAGTAGGGCTCTGTGCCAGGTCCTCTGGGTGGCTGTGAAGTGGTGAGAGAAGGGTTGGGAAGGCTGGACTTCTGGACTTTGGGCAGGGCCGATCTTTGTGAGTACCTGCCTACGGAAAGGGTTTCTTCCGGGCTCTGGCCTGAGTGCCACAGGCAAGGGCTGTGCTCTGTATACCGGTAAGAATATGGAAAGGTGAGAAACAAGGCTCTTTTGGGGAAGTAGGAAGAGAGCCTGACATCTGGGGGTTGAGAAGTATGGATTGAAGGCCTAGTGGGGAAAGAGGCAGAGTTTACTAGGTTTGGAGATGCTGGCCTTGGCTCTGAGTGTGACGCAGTCCGAAGACCTTGAGCTTTCTGGGGCCCTCTCATCTGGGTCCTGCGATGAAGGCACCTTTCTGCTTCTTCTCTCCCTCTTCCCTGTAACTTTGAAACCTGTACCTTTCCTATTTTCTGAAACCTCTGCACCATTTTCTTTATATCTCCTGTCTGCTTTAACCCTGTTTCCTTTGCAGTGTTTTCCAGACACCCTCTTGTGTTCCCTACAGTGCTGTGTCTCATCTGATTGCTTTTCCTATTTCTGACCCAAGCTCTCTTTCCAACAACTTTTGTATTCTCTTCCTAAGTTCTAAATCAGTCTGCTAGTTCTCAGAGCTTTTGTTCCTTCGATAGTCTTTTTTCATTCAATTCCTTTCCCTCTCTCTTTCCCACAACCTTAGCTTTGTGCTTAGTGTTGTAGGCTCCCTCCCCACTGGTTACTCTCTCCAATTAAACCAGAAGGTCACCCATACTCTCTTTTGTCCCTTCCCTTGGATCCTCACCACCCTCTAACCAAGGTGCTCAGCCTCTCTTTCTTATCTTTACCCCCGCTGAGCTCTGTTGTTTCTCCTCAGCCCAGGCAAGGTCCCCCTGGCCAAGATGTCAGGCCTGGTGTTGGGGCAGCGGGATGAGCCTGCAGGGCACCGGCTCAGCCAGGAGGAGATCCTGGGAAGCACTCGGCTGGTGAGCCAAGGGCTGGAGGCCCTACACAGTGAACATCAGGCTGTCCTGCAAAGTCTGTCCCACACCATTGAGTGTCTGCAGCAGGGAGGCCATGAAGAAGGACTGGTACACGAGAAGGCCCGGCAGCTGCGACGTTCCATGGAAAACATCGAGCTGGGGCTGAGTGAGGCCCAGGTGAGCGGAAGGAGGTGATGCCAAGTGGCCCTTGGAGGAGCATTTGTCTGATTGGAGTTTTGGGGTCATTTAGGATCGCCTTGTCCTAGATGCTTGCATTCATTCATGCAGTAAATATATATTAAGCCCCTACTTTGTGCCAGGCACAAGTCCTCTGGGCACTGGAGGAACATCACTGAACACAACAGTCAAAAATCTTCGCCGTCTCAGAGCTCACATTCTAGCTGCAGGAGGCAAACAATACACAAATAAAGTAAAGGATTCCGTATGTCAGAGTGACAATTGCTAAGGAAAAGGGATAAAAATAAAACAGAAGGGGAGGAGGGGGACAGAGAAATGATACAACTATAGATAGGATGGTCAAAAAAAGTCTAACTGAAAGGTGTCATTTGAGCAAAGATTTGAAGATGAGGGAGTGAGTCATACAATAAATGAGGGAAGAACATCTAAAGCAGAGTGGGTAGTACCTACAAAGGCCCTGAACTGGAGCCTATCTGGTGAGTCCAGTGAGGGACCAGTGTGGCTGCAGTAGAGTGGATGAGGTGAAGCAAAATAGGAAATGAAGTGCAGGGGCACCTGGCGGGCTCAGCTGTGGAGCGTGCGACTCCTGATCTCGGGGTTGTGAGCTCAAGTCCCACACTGGGTATAGAGATTACTTAAAAATTAAAAATCTGAAAGGAAGGAAGGAAGGAAAAAAAGAAAAGGAAGGAAGGAAGAAAGAAAGAAAAAAAGAAAATGAGGTGTAAGAGGTAGAGGGGTTAGGAGTCAAGGGGACAGATCATGTGGAACTTGTAGGTCATCACAAGGATGTTCCTTTTACTTTGAATGAAATGAAAGTTATTGGAATATATAGAGCAGAGGAGTGATATGGTCTAACTTAACATTTTAAAAGGATCATCTGGCTGCTGGGTTGAGAACAGACTCTAAGAAAAAAGGGCAGAAACAGAGAGACCAGTGAGGAGGTGATGGTAGTCGCCCAGGTGGGAACCGATGGTGACCTGGCCCAGGGTGGTGGCTATGGAGGTGGTGAGAAATTGGATTCAGGGTGTATTTTGAAGGTAGAACCATTGCTACCCAACCCCTCCTCCTGGCCTCTGCCGGTCTTGCTGCCTCCCAGTAGGCTTCCCTCCCACTTAATCCCAGAACGCTCCAATCCGGAGTCTGGCGCTCACGGGATGTGCCCACCTAGGTGATGCTGGCTTTGGCCAGCCACCTGAGCACAGTGGAGTCGGAGAAACAGAAGCTGCGGGCTCAGGTCCGGAGGCTGTGTCAGGAGAACCAGTGGCTCCGGGACGAGCTGGCGGGCACCCAGCAGCGGCTCCAGCGCAGCGAACAGGCTGTGGCCCAGCTGGAGGAGGAAAAGAAGCACCTGGAGTTCCTCGGCCAGCTGCGGCAGTACGACGAGGATGGGCATGGTGTGGTAAGCGCACGCCAGCAAGGCTGGCTACGGGGCAGACAGCTGGGAGTCACCAGAGACAGGGTGAGGGTGGGGGTGGGGTGGTAACTGCTCATCAGCTGCAGGGACCCGCAGTGCTGCGTGACCTGCCCCCACCCGGCAGAATTCAGGTCCTGACACCAACTCCAAATAGCAACAAGGTGGAAACCGTCTTCACTCATTCAGTCTACATTTAGTTACATGACAGCTGTGTATGCCAGGCACTGCGCACTCTGCTGGGGATGCCACAGTGAACGAGGCAGACGGAATTCCTGCTCTCCCAATTAGAGGTTTTGGGGTTGGGGGGAGACACACAAGCACCCGGACAATTCCAGCCCAGAATCCTAAGTGCTACAGTGAGGGAAAGCATCGCACAGTCGAGCAAGACCCTCCTAAAATTTGCTCTCAAGATGTATGAAATATAACCCTCACTCAACAGTCATGTACTTATCTCTCTGCCTTAGGCGGCGCAAGAGGATGTATGTGGGGGAGATGTAAAGAACTATAAGAGAGTTCCTGCCCTCTCAAGCTTATAATGTAGCTGTAGGGCCAAGGCTTACACACGAGAACACGTATGTGACGACACTTCAAATGCTCACTATTGGATGAGTGGTTCAGTCAGTAATGGGAGGAATTCCAAGATTGGTTCATGGGGACTGGGATGGCCTGAGAAGGATTCACAGATGAGGTGGGGTACAGGGATGGGTAAGATTTAGGTTGGATTTTTTCCTTGTACAGGTTAGGAGTTGGGCTGGATTTTGATGGATGATGAGGGGAAAGGAGGAGCTTTCTAGACTGGGGGTGGGTATGTGTCAATAGATAAGGCTCCAGGGCTGGTGAGCTGATCTCTCCCAGGGAAAGTGGGGTGATTTGCATGGGACACATTGACAAGGCTGGATGGGAGGGTTGGAGGTGTTTATACAGGGCTGACGTGCCTGGTGGGGCAAAGCAACTTTCCCCACGTGGAAGAAGGTGAGACAGTGAGGGTTGGGCACTGAGTTGAGAGGGAGTGACGGCAGATGATGGGGACGAGGCTGAGCTACACGCTTTGGGTATGCTTTGGATACGTGTCAGTAAGATCAGACACACTCCCTGCCCTTAGGAAAGATAGGGCAGACATATAATCAGTGTAAACACACAGGGATCAGCACTGGGCTATAATTACAAGAACTGAGGGGGAGAGGGGTGGAGGCTAGAGAATGAGGGTGCTTAGGAAGCTCTCAGTGTGAAAGAAGGAGACTTACAAAACAACAGCAGGGTGAGATTGGTGGGCAGATGCTGGCCTTCCCAGCAGTGGGACATGAACAAGAGTCTTCTCCACCGGTCAGTGATTTCACAGGTTAGAGGGGCCCTGAAAAGGCTACTGGGGATATCTTGGCCTTAGACATTCTGCTTCTTCCCTTCCAGGAGGAGAAGGAGGGTGATGCCACCAAGGATTCCCTGGATGATCTCTTCCCCAATGAGGAGGAAGAAGATTCCAGCAATGGCTGTGAGTCTGCCTTTGGAGTTGGAGGGTAAAGAGGGGCAGCAGAGGGCTGGTCCCAGTTGTGGCCTGCCTTGCATACGGGATGCTCACCATCCAGAAATAGGTTCTTCGCTTCCCCTGGAGATAGGGCAGGAACTGGGCTACTGCTCCCATTTTCTCAGCCTCCCCATTATTCACCAATATTTATTACACAGTTAATGTGTCCTGGGCCCTATAGTAGGCACTAGGGATACCGAGTTGAGAATGACAGAGTTCTTGCCCGTAAGGAGCTCAAAGTCGAATGGGATAATGACCCTGGAGTGAAAGAACATGAGCTCCTCGAGGGAAAGAACCAGGTCTTTCTTATTTTCGTATCCCTGACACAGTCCCTGGCTCATGCTTGCTGAGTAAATTTTGTTGAATGAATGAGTGATTGGGTGAACGAGTGGGGTTGTGAGGGGCACAGGGACCAGGGAGTGGGCGAAGGAGGGCCTGGTGGGGGGGGGTGGGCACAGGCGCAGAACGAGATGCGGGGCGGGGGTGGGGAGGGTGGACAGCAAAGGGGAGAGGAAGAGTGCCCTGAGGACGTCTCCTGTTCATTTTCTGGGATGGTTAGTGTCCCGTGGCCAGGGCACCCAGCACAGCGGGTACGAGATCCCAGCGAGGCTGCGGACACTGCACAACTTGGTGATCCAGTATGCTGCCCAGGGTCGCTATGAGGTGGCTGTACCGCTCTGCAAGCAGGCACTGGAGGACTTGGAGCGCACTTCTGGCCACGGCCACCCTGATGTCGCGACCATGCTCAACATCCTTGCTTTGGTGTATCGGTGAGGCCTGGCCTCTTTGTCTCCCAACTTTGCCTCCGGGTTCCCATCTTGATCCACCTTTGGCTCCCATTCCTCCTCTCCAGAGGGTACCTCTTCTCCCTGCTGGGCCTCCCAAGTGACCCCACTAGGGGCTTTCTCCTGCACCAGCACTCTCGTTCTTTCCATACCTGAGCCCTTGACCTCAGAGCCGCTCATCTCTCAGGCTCTTCGCTTCTCTATTCCCTCCTTTGGGAGGGTCTCTTTCCCTCTCTGTTTCCATCTCTTGCATCCTGTAACTGGTCTCCTCTTGGCATGGCAGTGTTCTGCATCCACATATAGGCGTGTTGGTGAACTCTCACTGCTCACCCCCGGACTTCCTGTCTCCTCTCTGAGGCCCCAATCCCTAAATGTACCTCATTCATACCGAAGGGAAGGAGGGAAAAAGATGGCTTGGGGGCCGAGTTCAGGGTAACCCCTTGTCACTTCTCCTCTTCCAGGGACCAGAATAAGTATAAGGAAGCTGCCCACCTGCTGAATGATGCCCTCTGCATCCGGGAGAGCACCCTGGGCCGGGACCACCCTGCTGTCAGTACTCCTTGCCCTCCTTGCCTCCTGCTCTTTTGGCTTCTCTTGTTTGTTTATCCACTGCCCTCAGCCCACTCACTAGCGGTGTTCAGGGAGGAGGTGTGAGGGCTCCTTTTTACCAGGCCCTGTCTGCTAAGCCCAGTGGTTCTCAACTTTCTGAGACACAATGATTCTTTCTTATAATTAGTATTTTCCTGAAGCAGAATTCATAGACACCGTAACTGACCTACACATACAATTCCAAAAAATGTTGAGTGATACCTTAGTCATATAAAAATGAGGAAAGTAACTTACAATTCAATAGGATATGTTACAATGAAATGAAAACACGACATGGTAACAGTTTTATTGAGTACAATTACAGTAAAAGACATAATATAGCAGATAACTTACAATATAGTATGATCTACAATTTTAGATTTAGAAAAAGTGAGACCAGTAAGACATTGTATATAAGAAATATTAAAAAATGACAGAGCAGGGGTGCCCGGCTGACTCAGTCAGAAGAGCCTGCGACTCTTGATCTTGGGATCTACGCTACGCCTCACGTTGGGCATAGAGATTATAAAAAAATTAAAAAATGACAGAGCAGAAGTATTGGTGGATACAAGATTAAAAACCCATGTCAGACTCAGTAACGACAGGCCAGATTTATTCGTATATGATGAGAGAAAGAGAAATGATAGATTGTCACAGTGGAGAAAATGAGAAAAAGATATTTTTTGCAAATGAGCTGACTTTATGAAAATAGTTCCTTATGTTACAACATGTGATAGGGATGATGTAGCTGAGAAAACAACTCCCCTCTTGATACCCCACTAAGTGTCAAGGCTTACACTGCTCGAATGTCTGGCCGGACACTCCAAAGTTAACAGACCTGTCCCACACGTGCAGAACATCTGTACCATCCTTACCTTCCCGAAGGTGATAGTGCCCCCAGTCTTCATGGCAACCAAAAACCACACCAAACCCCACCTCCAGAAATATCTACAAATCCCCCTAGAGGGCGGTCCCACTCCCAGAGAGAACCTCAGAACCTCCAGGTCAGCAGCTCCCCCCCCCACCCCGCCCCACCCCGCCCTTAGGCTTGCGGAGTCCTCTTCTCTTGGGAATCGTGCAGTGTGGGGCTCTGTTGTGCAGGGGGAGAACCTCCAGGCACCCACGCTGAGGGGACAGGCCTGTCTTCCCAGGTGGCTGCCACACTCAACAACCTGGCTGTGCTCTATGGCAAAAGGGGCAAATACAAGGAGGCCGAGCCGCTGTGCCAGCGAGCACTGGAGATTCGAGAAAAGGTGCCTGTGCTCTCTCATTCTTCCCTGATGCTGTGGCCCTTCCTCCACCATCTTTCTTCCAGCCTACCCTCCTCCCTCATGTTTTTCCTTACCCACCTTTCTCTGCCTTGTTGCCTCTCCTGTCATTCCCTTCTCCTGCTCCCCACATGGGTATGTGCGCACATGGTTGTACACACACACAATCCTAGCCATCCATCACTCCTTTACTCCTTCTAGGTCCTGGGCACTGACCACCCAGATGTGGCAAAGCAGCTGAACAACCTGGCCCTGTTGTGCCAAAACCAGGGCAAGTATGAGGCCGTGGAACGCTATTACAGGCGGGCCCTGGCCATCTATGAGGGGCAGCTGGGGCCAGACAACCCTAATGTAGCCCGGACCAAGAACAACCTGGTAAGGGAGGAAGGGAAGAAGTCAGTGGAGGGAGGGGAAGGGAAAGCACCCTACTGTGGTATGCTAACCTCGTCACCTTTGTGCATCTGGGGCTGTCTTTGGGGCTGAGGGATCTGCCTCATTCCAGTGGGAAGGCGAAGACCCGTAGCTTTCTGGGGGTAGAGTGAATACCCTTGACCCTGCAGCTAGAAAAGGCAGTATGGAGAGGATCTCTGGGGAAGGTTATAAGGAGACCAAGAAGTGGAAATCCCTGAGCCCTGCTGAGACCTTGTCTCCGTCCTGTGGTTTTGCCTTTCTGCCTACAGGCTTCCTGTTACCTGAAACAGGGCAAATATGCTGAGGCTGAGACGCTCTACAAGGAGATCCTGACGCGTGCGCATGTGCAGGAGTTTGGGTCTGTGGATGGTGAGTGGGGTGGGCCTGCGGAGGGAGCTGTAGGATGGTGAAGAAATGCAGACTAGGGGTGCCTGGGTGGCTCAGTTGGTGGAGCATCAGACTCTTGATCTCGGCTCAGGTCTTGATCTCAGGGTCATGAAATCAAGCCCTGCGTTGGGCTCCACCTGTGGAGCCTATTTAAAAAAAAATGCTGACCAAAGGTAGGGGGTTAGGCCCTAGTGCTTCCCAGGCAGAGCCAGACCACTTTAGTTCAGCCCCATGGGCCTCGGCTCCTGGCTCCCCACCATACTGTCTAGCTCTGGTCTCTAACCTTCACCCCATCCCGTGTATCACCCCTAGATGACCACAAGCCCATCTGGATGCACGCAGAGGAGCGGGAGGAAATGAGCAAAGTGAGTGTGGGGCCCAGCCTGGGGAGCCTGAGGCTACCAGGGCCTCTGGCTTACTCCTTGCATGAGCGTAGCTCCTTACCTCTTTCCCACCTGACCACCAGTCCCAGATGCCCAGTGCCTTCCCCAGCCCAGCCCACACCCTAGCCCCCAGCCATCTGTGTGCTCTCATCTCCGGCTTCCCCTCTGCTATGTTCTGCAGAGCCGGCACCGAGAGGGCGGCACGCCCTACACTGAGTATGGAGGCTGGTACAAGGCCTGCAAAGTGAGCAGGTGAGCTGCTGGTGAGAAGCTGGCTTGGCCTCCCACGCCCTCCATCCAAACCCTGAGCCTGGCCTCTGGGATCTTTTCCCTTCTTCCCTTTGGCCTTCCCTTGGCTCTGCTCCCTCTCTTTCCTGTTTCTTTTCTGAATCCATCCTCACTCCTTCCCACAGCCCCACAGTGAACACCACTCTGAGAAACCTAGGAGCTCTGTACAGGCGCCAAGGAAAGCTGGAGGCAGCCGAGACCCTGGAAGAATGTGCCCTACGCTCCCAGAAACAGGTCAGTGACCCGGAGGGAAAGGAGGTCCGGAAGGTAGGTCCTGGGGATGGGGGACCACCAAGGCTTCTTTAGAGTCTCAGAAGAATAAGAGAAGAGGCTGAGGAGAAAGCCAGGAAAGGGAGGTGAGACTCTTTTGTGGTTGTGGTTGTTTTTAAGTGTGTTCTTACCCCCCCTCCCCTTGCCCTTTATGGTCAGGACTCCCAAGTTCAAGGTTCACATCACTAAATTGGACTGCTAAAAGGAAAGCAATGTCCTTTAACAATTTGAAGAATTTACTGAGGAGGGCCGTGGGTGGTACAGGTAAGGGGGTTGAGGTTGAGGGGAGCCCAAAGTCACTTTCTCAAATTGTGGGTCATGACTCATTAGTGGGTCTTGAAATCAATTCAGTGTGGACCATAGTGAAAATTTATATCTATTTGTAAGTAGGAATACATTGCAAAGAGAAGAGGCGAGTACTTTCCAGTATGTGTGTACTGGGACATCACAAGGAAAAATGTCTCCCCTGTTGGGGCTGATGGTGAAAAAAAGTTTGAAAGCCCCAACCTGAGGAGCTAAGGAGTGCAGATTCCCAGCGCCTACCTTTTCCTTCCAGGGCACGGACCCTATCAGTCAAACCAAGGTGGCCGAGCTGCTTGGGGAAGGTGACAGTGGAAGGACCTCTCAGGAGGGCCCTGGGGGCAGCGTGAAGTACGAGGGAGGTGAAGATGCTTCTGTGGCCGTGGAATGGTCAGGGGTGAGTCTCATTATTGCCCCTTGATCTCTCCGGCTCCCTCCTGCTGGTGTGGTGAGAGGCTCTGGGCCTGCCCATGTAGGACATGAGGGCATGTTGTCCACACTGCAGTTCAGTTTGCCCAGCCCTCTCAGGGGGATCTGCAAGCCATCTATTGATAGGGCTCTTGTTTTCTTTTTCTTTTTTTAAAAGATTTTATTTATTTATTTGTCAGAGAGAGAGAGGGCACGGGCATGGGGAGTGGCAGGCAGAGGGAGAAGCAGGCTCCCCACCGAGCAAGGAGCCCGATGCAGGACTTGATCCCAGGACCCTGAGATCATGACCTGAGCGAAAAGCAGATGCTTAACTGACTGAGCCACCCAGGTTTTCAATCACTAGGCTTTTGGGGGAGGCGGGATGGTGTGCAGGATAAATGGCAGCAGTAGACTCAGAAGCCAGTCTGCATGGGCTCCCCTTAGCTTCTGTTCCCTATCCCTCTCTCCCAGGATGGCAGTGGGACCCTGCAGAGGAGCGGTTCTCTGGGCAAGATCCGGGATGTGCTTCGTAGAAGCAGCGAACTCCTGGTGAGGAAGCTCCAGGGGACTGAGCCTCGGCCCTCCAGGTACACAGTGAGACTGAGATATGGCAAAGCAGACCAGTAAGCCCTTGCCTCCAACTCCTCTTGGCCCCCCATCTCTGGAGAAGTGTCTTGGAGAGAAACATGGAGGAGGTCAATGGGATGGCCATGGCGAAAGAGTTTGGGAAAAATGGGTGTTGGGAAAGGTACCTGAGGAGATGCCAGTTACTGCTGAAGATAAGAGTGTGCATGTGTACTCATGTGGGGGGGGGTGTCAGACAGTGGGTAGGCCATGATCTGATGCGTGCGGCAGTGCCCAAGAGGCCCACGGTGTTAGGGCCTCTAATAGGGAAGAGAAGGGGCCTCAGTTCTTTCTTTTTGCATTGTAGCAGCAACATGAAGCGGGCAGCCTCCTTAAACTATCTGAATCAACCCAGTGCAGCACCCCTCCAGGTAAGAGCAGTGCTTGGGAGCATATTGGTGGGTGAGCAAGAAAGGGGAGCCATGGGACCCGTGCCGCAGGAGTTAGGGAAGAGGAGAGAGTCCTGTGGGTCGAAGACTCCAGCCAGGGAACTGGAGTTGGGTAGACAAGAATCAAGCAGACACCTTGTTGGGGGTGGTGACCACTACGGGAGTGTTTTGGGCCAGAGATGGTAGCAAATAAATTAATCAGGAAGGGAACAGGAATTGATGTTCTCTAAACTGGTACTTTGGAATTATGAATAATTCAAGAATGATTTGGGGATACCAACTGCTCTTCCTCCGGCAGCCACCATATTCTTCACCTTGGGGACTCAGTGGCAGATGAGAAGGGAAAAAGAAAAAAAAAGTATTAAATCATCTACATTTGAGAAAACAATAACGACATGTTAATGGCAACTGACCATTTTTATCAACACATTCAGAATTTAGGCTGATATTCATGTGGCTCTTCTGAGCATTCTCTCCCCCAGATCGTGGCCTTCTTGAACATCCTAGCAAAGGCTACAACTGCACAGAGCCCCAGAGCTTGGGATTGAAGTTACAGGCTCCATCCTAGCTCTAGAGATAGACGGCAGCCATGTAATGGGTAGACTCCAGGGGACAGTCTTTGGGAGGCCAAGGTCCCTGGGCTGATGACATTGTGTTGTCTGTTTCAGGTCTCCCGGGGCCTCAGTGCCAGCACTACGGACCTCTCTTCAAGCAGCTGACATTCAACCCACCCCCCAGGTCTGCTGGGTCCCCCCCACAGCCCTCTCAGCATTCCCTATTGCTCCTGGCTCTTCCAACCCCAAGGTGGGACAGGGAAGGGAGAGCAGTTAACCAGAAGATTGCTGCTGCCCTTAGGGTCTTGGCTCCCTCCTCAGGAATCCCCCTCAGGAAGGACCCTCAGGACATCCTCTCCCCATAGTCCTCTAGAGTAGCTAGCTCTGAGGCCCCCAAGATGCTTAAAGAGCAGACGCGCATCTCGGAGATGGAGCCTGCTGCTGGCGTTTTGGTCAGAGGTTTTGGGGCTGGCCAGCCAAGTTGCCTCCCTCTGGCCTCTCTTGTTCCCTCTGCTGCCTCACTTCAGGTCCGTGTATTTCACTTTTCTTAAATAAAGAATCAGGTAACCGTTGTGCCTCTTGAGTCCTGACCGAAGAGGATAGGGAGCAAGGGTTGTGTTGGGGCCCTTCACAGAAGGGCAAGGGACAGTGATGGATGGGGCAACACGAGAAGTGTTGATTCTTGGATCTCTCCTCTCTTCCTTCCCGTTTGTATCCTCTGCAGCAGGGCCTGCAGGAAGGCATCTGGGGGATGGGGGAGGAGGCCCGCAACCCAAGGAGAAGGTGCTATGGACTGGGTTGTCAGGGACATGTGGTGGCCATGTGGCAGGACCCTGGAGTCCTGGCGCCACTGCTCCTGGCCTGTGAGGCCCTCTGTGGCTGCCCCTCCTCCTCCCAGCTGTTTGGGGGAAGGGAGGTCTAAGCAGGCCTGGGGGGCCCTCCCGAGCCAGAGCGGGATGAGGCACTCACTATCCATCCCCTCTCAGCATATTCTGGAGGCCTGAGCAGCAGCTGGGGCCCATCTTCTAAAGCTTGACTCCTTCTGACCCGCCTCCTACACCCCTTGCTGCTTTCACAACAAAGAAAGAATGTGGGGGTGGTGGCGCTGGGAGTGGGGGGTGCCTGGAACAAGGGCTGCGCTGGGCCTCCCCACAGCTGGAGACTTGGCCATGCCCTGCGGCCCAGACTGCCTGGAGATGGACTTGGGATAAATTTGTCAGTTTAACAGCCTTCAGCCAGGCATTCAGAGCCCAGTGTGTTTCTACCTTTTGGTTCAGATTGGTCCAGAGCCAAACCAGACCCCAGCCATGCACTGGTCCCTCACTTCTCCAGGCTGTACCTCTCCTGGGGTTCCACAGTATCTCCAGCTTACCTTGCTTGGGGATATCAACAACACCCTTCTGTTCTAGGTCTCCCTCAGGATTTTAGGTCGTTGAGAAGTGAGCCAGAGCCTTTCGCCTTCCTACCCAAGGAATTTGGGGGGAACTGTTGTCAGAGCCCCCAGGAAGGCCCAGAACTGACCATCCTCTCCAGGGGCCACGAAAGTCACTTTGGTTCCCCGCGTCCCTGCGGAATGGGCGGTAGGCACAGCCTATGCTCCCCTACCTCGCTCAGGTTCCCCGCACTCCCCAGGGCCTCCCTCCCTCCGTCCCCTAGCCATCTCCAGACCCCTCCCCCTACTGCGAGCTCCTCCCCGCCACGACGGGGAGGGGGCGTCGAAGGGGCGGGGCGCCGCGCGGCGGCCGGCGGGGAGGGGGCGTCGCGGGGCGGGGCCTGGCGGCGGCGGCGGCACCAAAAGCGGCGGCGGCGCGCGAGGGCTCGGAGGTCTCAGGGGCGCGCGGCTCCGGCTCGGGGCGCCTCGGGCTCGGGCTCCGGCTGCGGCTGCTGCAGCGGCGCCCGCGCTCCCGTGCGCTCGGCCCCCCGGGCCCGCCGCGGAGCGCAGTTCGAACGCCCGCCGTGCGCCGGTCGGCTCCTTTTCCCGAGCCTGCCGCGATGGCAGCTGCGCCGGGAAACCCGAGCAGCCTCCGCCGGCTGTCCCTGCTCAGCGTCCTGCTGTTGCCGCTGCTAGGCGGTGAGTCGCGGCGAGCTGCGGGAACGGGGCTCGGGAAGCGCGGGAGCCCCGCGGGCAAGAGGGGGTACCGGGGAGGTGGCTTTGGGCGGCTGGGCCGGGCAAGACACCCTGGAGTGGTGGAGAGGCGGGCGCGAGGTCCCGGCGCCGGGGGTGGCGAAGCCCCCGCGGACTCGCCCGGGCCCCTCTTCTTTCGCGCCGCGAGGACGCGTTTCCAAGCCGCCACAGAGTTTTCCCGGCCTGAGCGGAGAGTTTTCTCGGGAACTGCCGGGAGTTGCTGGCTCCCGGGCCCCGGTGGGGAGTTTCTTTTCGGGAGGGAAACGGCTCCCTCCCCACTTAGGGGGGCGCGGTGAGGTGGCTGGCGGCGAGGGAGTCCCCCCCAGCAGTCTCAGCCTAGGTGAGGGGGGCCGGCCTGGGGCCGGATGCGGGACCGACCTGCGCGGCGCAGAGCGCGGAGCTTTGTTACCCACGCCGGCCAGACGCTCCCGGCTTCCCTCCTCCAAGTTCCCGGGCCAGGCTGGGACCCTTGGTGGCCCTGCTGGTGCGGGCGGGAGAAAGGCAGAAATAGGGGCCGCCCCGTCTCCTCCAGCTCCTGGGCCCGAGCCCACCCCCAGCCGGGTCGGATCTGGGGAGCGGAGAGTCCGAGGCTGTCGTGGTGACTAATGTGTGAAGGCCGCTGCCAAAATCGGGCATGGCCGGCCTGCAAAGGTGCGGACGGGGTTGTTCTGCTCCTTCCTGGATTTCCATCCTGTCTCTCCGCACCGAGGAAAGAGAAATCTCTCATTCTGCGGGCAGAAAGGCAAGAAGAGTTCATTCTGCCCTTTCTTGGAGGGCCTCAGCGTTTTGATGAGGGTGTGGCTTATATATACAGGGCAGACAGGACCCGACCCCCCCTTCCCCGCGGCGCCCCCCCTCCCCCCGGCCGCCTTTATTTCCTGGCTTGGTCACACCTGAGAGTCACCACTGAGGTGTTGAAGTGCTTTACAGGAAAGCACCAAGCTACCTGCACACCACAAACGGCCTGGATTGGAAACATCCCCCCCCCCCCCCCCCCCCCCCCGCCAGAGAAACCCACAACACACAATCTTTGGTGATGATCCTGGCAGCAGCCCTTTCTGGGGGGGAACTCTGCCCAGGACACCTGGTCCTAGCTTAATCACTTTCCTCTTTCTTGGAAGAGTGGCCATAGGGCGGGTGGGGGTAGAGAATTGCCTTTTTTGACGTCTCCCTGGCTTGCCAGCTGGTGAGGGGTTTTGGTGGTGATGGACTTAACATCTCCCCCAGCCCTAGTTTAAAAGGAGAGGTAATTGGAACCCAAGACGGAGAGGTAAGAACAAGCTCCTGGGACTCGTAGGAGGTGTTTCTGGAGCTGCCCTGTGTTCCCTGTGATGTGTAGGGTGGTTATTGCTCGTGGCAGAACGCACATCTGCTCCCAGAGGAAGTATGGAAGTTTTTTTGTGCAGCCAGGATCGGGGGCCCAGCCATATGGACGAGCAGCCCCAGCTCATAGGCTTCCTAGGTTGGTGGCTGTTTGGGTTTGGGTTGTGTGGGTCGCCTGATCTGGCTGTCTTCACTGCTGATGTTTAGAGTTCTGGAGTCAAGGGGAGATTCTGGTGGAGACCCGGTCCTTGTTCAACAAATACTAAATTCCTAAATTCCTTCCATGAGACGAGGACTCTGATGTTAATTGATGTTAATCCGATGATGGGTGTTTAGTGGGGGGGGGGGTTCCTGTGGGGGAAAGTTAGGGCAGGCTGAGGGCTTGGGACTGGAGGTCTGCAATCTCCTCTGGGGGTGGGGAGATGTCTTGTGCTCAACAAAGGAACATTTTAATGAGAGCCTTAAATCAGTTCCACCAAATGTGCCTTGGTGTGGAACCTGTCCATATGCTGTAAACAGTTTCAGCCCGGACCGAGGCGCCTGCTGTCTTCCAGTGAAATCCGGGACTCAACCCACCCCGGGACGGCATGACTTCAGGGGGCAACGATTTTTTTAATAGATTACAGTAGAATTTTTCCATCTCATTGTTTAACTGTGTCAGTAACTGGAGTTTAAGTGAGACCCTGCTGTTAATAAGGCCAGAGTGAGGGACCTAGGCTAGCTTGGTTTGTGGATTGGACCATTTTGAAGTTTGGGTAATTATGCTGTAAATGGTTGAGTAGTGTTCCAAACTTTGAGATTCCTGTCGTGATAAATACGGTGGAGGGGGAGGAGAGGGCTTGACGTTGGAAATCTGGGATTCTTAGCCCCAGCTGTTTGTATGGTCAGTTGTGGTCACTACCCATTCCTGTCATCCCCTCCCCCCCTTCTTCCTTTCAGGCTCTTGTGTCTTAGGGGAGATTGAGTTGTCACATTAAGAGCTAGCTGTCCTGCAGATTCCTCGAGGCTCTGCAGCCTGTCATTCAGGCCTAGGAGTTGCTTTTATCAGTGATGGGTTTCCTCAGTCGTTGGGATGCAGGAGGGCAAGGGTGATCTCTGTACATCGCTTGCTGAAGAATCTAGTCACACTCCTGGCGTTCAGAGCAGGGCTGAGTGGTGGAGAGAGCTCAGGCAGGGGAGACGAAGTATTTGGCAAAACAGCAACTCAAATTTTGACAGGCCCTGTGGCCCTGGGCAAATTTCGTGACCTCCCAGTTTGCCTCCTCTGTAAAGGGACTTACTTCCTGGAGTTGTGCGGAGGATTAAATGTAATGAAGTCTATAAAGGGCCGTTTTCTCGTTCTTCCCTCTCCTGAGGTATGCTTCCCACATACTTTTCCAGCCTCACAGTCACCCCCAACAAGAAACGTTTTCCACCTACTGGAGCCTTTCATTGCTACCCAACGAGTCAATTTACCGTCCCCTGAAACAGGTGTGGTTTCTCAGCCCTTTCCTTCCTCTCGGGCCAGTCCTTGGTGTGTGTTGCCTGGCCCATCTCTCTCTTGCCCAGCCCCACTTCCTCCCCAAAGCTGTCCCCGTTCTCCTGCCAGAAAGAGGCCTGTAGAACTTTTGGACTGTGTCATTCTTAGGACACATCCATATATATATTTTTTTTAAAGATTTTATTTATTTATTTGAGAGAGAGAGAATGAGAGACAGAGACCATGAGAGGGAGGAAGGTCAGAGGGAGAAGCAGACTCCCCGCCAAGCAGGGAGCCCGATGCGGGACTCGATCCTGGGACTCCAGGATCATGACCTGAGCCGAAGGCAGTCGCTTAACCAACTGAGCCACCCAGGCGCCCAGGACACATCCATATTTTTGCCCCATTTTGAGTTTTAAGTAAAGCGCTTCCCCCTTGTAGAATTCATTATGGGATCATTTATAATGGGTCCTTCTCTAGATTTATTAAAAAGGTGAATGAACCTTTTGGGTACAGGGCAGAGTAATCAAGGGCAAGGGTAAACGTCCCCTTTGCCTCTTGGCTTTCGGGGGTCTTTTGTGTCCCAGCTTCTCTGGGTTGGGGCTGCCTGTTGTTCCTCCTTGTGCCTGTTCTACCTTGACCGAATCAAGGGACCAGACCTTCCTGTTTCTGGGCTGTCTGTTCTCTGTGGTGGTTTTCAGAGTGTGATGTGGCAGGGCTTCTGGCTTTCTCCAAGAGTTCTGGGTGTGGGCAACCACCTGTACATACGAAGCTGACCTGCCTCAAAGGGCCACACTTCAAAAATGGTGAACTGTATAGGGGCCACTCAAAATAAGCGTGGCATCAACATCGCCTGGGAGCACAAATCAGAAACCCAATCTGCATTGAATAAGCTACCCAGGTGACTGCACCCCATAGTTCCAGGAGTCCTGGTCTCCCCCCCCTTTTTTTTTTAATTTGAGAGAGAAAACACAAGCAGTGGGGAGGGGCAGAGGGAGACAGAGAGAGAGAGAGAGAGAGAGAGAGAGGGAGAGAGAAGCAGACTCCCCACTGAGCAGGAAGCTGATGTAGGGCTCCGTCCCAGGACTCCCAGGAGATCATGACCTGAGCCGAGGGCAGACGCTTAACTCACTGAGCCACCCAGGTGCCCCAAGTCCTGGTCTCCTTATAGAGAAACTTGAGGTGCAGAGCTTTCAAATTAGGGGCCCTAGATCTTGCACAGTATTTGAAGATTTACCTTAAATAACTTTTAATTCCTGTGAACATTCTTTGGTGTGATGTCTGCAGGTAAAAATTGCCTCACCAAAAAAAAAAAAAAAAATTACCTCACTTTGGGTTGAATTTGATTTAGATTTTGTCAGGAAACTTGTCCATTAAACGTGGGACTCTGGAAGGTACGCAGCGTTATGTGTGGTGCTCACTTCCTCTTGGAACCTCAGCTTTTCCTCGAGCATATGCTCATTTTATAACGAAAGGCAGTGGAGAAATTGGATTTGTGAGGCAGAAATTTGGTCGGCGGATGACCTTTCAGGAATACATTTGATTCCTAAAGGGAGGCAGCAGCGTCTGTGCTGGGCTTCGGTGCTGTAGTGTTGTTAAGTCTTCGGAGGACTTCGTATTTTGGAGTGCGGGGCTTTGTGTGAGTTTGTGTTTAAGCCAGTGGAGCTTCCGTGACACTCATCTGGGATGGATGTTGGCCGGTTCAGACTCTAATATTTGAGCCAAGAGCGGTTTGGGGCCAGGGATTCAGTCTTGGGTGTTCTCCTGCCAGAAGAAAGGGTCATTGAACAGGCCTGGGTGCCCTTGGTCTGTACCCCCCAGCCTCTCTGCTGGCCCGAACCTCAGTAACATGCTTCTTGGTGGCTGTGCCCCTGGCGCCGCCCTTGGCGGAGCCACGTGGTGGGGTTACAGGCTCAGGGCCACGCTTGCTGGCGCCAGCGTTCGCCTTGCCTCTCTCCTGGGTTCCTGCTCTGCCCCCCTCCCCCCCATCGCCTGGTCCTCTTGTCCCTGACACCGTGGAAGTTCTACCGTGGCGGCTGGGTGAGAGTCCTGTCTTGGGGTTCTCCGAGCTCAGCGCGGAGTGCACACTGGGCCCTGCCGAGCCCCTGGCGCTTTGTGGAGCTGGCCCAGGAGCTGTTACAGCTAATCCGTGGTTTGAGGAAGCCCTCTGCAGTATGTCACTTTTTCCATCCTCTTCTCTGCGTTTAGGCCATTTCCCTCCCGGTAATGCTGCACAAGCAGCCGTGGGCCAGGGAGGAAGCTTTGTTGGAAGGGCGGACACACGCAGGCGCCTTGCCCCTCTTGCAACTGGGGCTGGGGTCACCAAGCTCCGGGGAAGGGATACACAGGTGAGTGGGACACAGCCTACCGGGTGTCCTGCCCATCCCGAGTTCCTGCCAGAGCCTTAGAGCCTGATGAGCGAGGATATGCATTTGCTGGGTTGGGGTGGGGGGGTGTCTTTAATTTCTGAAAACTAGGCCCTGAGTCGTGGGGTAGGGATGGTGAGTCACGTGTCAGGAAGATGTAGATTTGTGGTCCAGAGCCCAGGTAATACAGTGGAAAGGCAGATAACCAGAGGACCTATTTAAAGTTTGAGCCGTCTGGGCCTGACTGCAGACCTGCCCATCAGAATCATTGGGGAAGGAGGCAGAAAAGGTATTTTATTTGCTTATTTGTTAGATTCTGTCGCAGTTTTTGAATAGCAAGTCCAGTCCCAGTTCAATCTCAGAAGGAAACTGCGTTTTAAAATTGCTTCCCGGGAGAAGTAAAATAAAACAAAATTGCTTCCCAGGAGATTCTTACCGACATTCAGGTTTGAGAACCCCTGGGTTGCCATAAGGGGTTTGTCAGTTAAAGTGGAGGTGTGGTTGGGGCGCCTGGGTGGCTCAGATGGTTAAGCGTCTGCCTTCGGCTCAGGTCATGATCTCGGGGTCCTGGGATCGAGTCCCACATCAGGCTCCCGGCTCAGCGGGGAGCCTGCTTCTCCCTCTGACCCTCTCCCCTCTCATGCTGTTTCTCTCTCGCTCGCTCTCTAAAAAATAAATAAAATCTTAAAAAGAAATAAAATAAAAAATAAAGTGCAGGTGTGGTGATGAGAAAGGTTGATGTTGAGGGGCTTAGAATGGGGTCAGTTCCAAGTGTCTTTGAGGGTCTTCTGTGGGTGAAGTGTCTCAGTTGGGGCGGGAGGCAGGAAGGAGACGCCATGGAGAGATGGGAATCACATGAAGTGTAGTGAAAGACACCACTTGGTAAAATGCTAAATAGAAGACCATTCTAGAACATGTAGGACAGTAAGTCCATGAAGCAGGAGCAAATGGGGAGGGGAAAGGCTTCAGAGAAGAGAGAGAATTGAATTGCTAGTAGGTGTAGGCTGCGGTGACCGATCAGAATGACATAAAGGCATTGGACCTGGAGTCTGAAAACTTGGCTGGTTCTTGTCTAACGTCACACACATGAATGCATGATAAAGGAGGAGAAGCAACATCTGTGGTCCTGTGACACCTGCTTTTCTGTATTCTGGTCCTGACTCAATTGCTGCCTAGCCCCATGACCCTGAGCTGGTTAATTAACCTTTCGAGCCTCAGTTTCCTCATCTGCAAAGTACAAGTGCTGCTGATTGCTCCCTTGCCCACCTCCAGAAAGTCGAGGGAGCATTCCCCCTGGAGATGGTTGACCCAGGGGTGCAGCCCCTCTGGCCAGCCCTCATGTCTCTTCCCAAAGACTGCTCTGACCCTTTGTCTCCTTTTAGGGTGTCAGCCTTTCTTTCTGGTCCTCTGTCTCTAGAATGGTTTGCCAGGGCTCGACAGAGTTGCTTTGGACCGGCAGCTTTAGGAATGGTTTCCTTACTTGAGAGCGCAGATGTTCTAAATGGGTCTCAGTATTCCAGCAGCGGCCCAGAAAGGTGGGCACAAGCACTTTGCATTTCCTGGTGGGAACTCTTCTCCCTCTGTCCTCCTAGCAGATTCTCCCAGAGTGGTCACTGCTGGTTCGGAGCCGCCGTCTCCCTGTTTGTGCCGATGTTCTTCTAGGGAGTGGGTAGTGAACTGTGCTTCCTGCAGCCTCGGCTGACTTTTAGAACAGCCCAGGGAGGGGCTTCTGTGATCACGGGATGGTTGCGAGGCTTCCCCCAGTCACTCTGGGTAGCTTGTGTGAACTTCTGTCAATACCATAGGGAGGTTCCCGAGGTGTGGTGTGCTCAGGGATGGACGGCTCTTGCTGTGGGTGGTTAAGGAGGCCAGGGCGGGCACTAGCATGTACTGCCTCCGCCCGGAGAT
The DNA here is from genome assembly GCF_029215605.1 of Mirounga angustirostris. NCBI lineage: Eukaryota > Metazoa > Chordata > Mammalia > Carnivora > Phocidae > Mirounga > Mirounga angustirostris. Next base: position 39,115,444 of record NW_026991716.1, read on the forward strand.
ACACTGGCTCCTTTTTGCCCCTTCTGGGGTGCCGTTGGTGAGGCAGTGAAGAGAATGATGGTCTGTTTGGGGGATGACTGAGGTGTCCCAGCAGCTAGCTCATAGAGTGCCTTTGTGCGCATTAGAAATAGGCGCCCTTCCTCCAAGTGAATGCAGCCCTGCCTCAGGACCCAGGGCAGTATTTCAGTATTAACACCTTGGCTGGGCATCTTGAGCATCTTTCTCCCTCTGTGCAGTCACATGTGGCTATCCCGTTGGAATGAGTGGCCCTTTGCTTCTCAGCTGATGGGCCAAGATGATTTTGGTGACCTCTCATCTGTTTTAGATGAGCCATTTTCTCTACTATTCGCCTGCCTCCTGTGGTCGGGGGCTGGGGCACTGCTGCTTATCCCATACTGTAGGAGAAGCCTGGGAGGCTGGGGCCCCAGTGCTGTACCTGCTCCACAGGATATGTCTGTAGCTGCTGGGATCTTGGTCTGTTTCTGGGCTCGTCCCCCCACCGTAGGATTTTACTGCCTTGCACATGCAGGCTTCTAACACCTTATATAATAATTAATACGGAAGGCTGGCTGAGTCTTCAGGGAAGAGGGGCTGCTCAGAGTTTATTCCACATCTCATTAAGAAGTACCAGGCTTGCCTCTCTCCCTGGACACACTGGAGCCTCCAACGTAAAGTGCGTAGGCTTTCCTGTTTTAGAGGAAATCCTGCAGTAATGGTAGAATCTCTTCAGTAGCAAAGATGGGTCTTGGGCTCCAGGTCTGGGTACCCTGGAAGTGTATGTCCCTCCTCAGGAGGCACTGGGAGGGAAACATGGGCCCTGCTCCCACATTTGCCCCAGACTGCTCATGTGACGTTGGACAAGTCCCACCTGCCACTCAGGCCTCAACTTGAGGACTCAAGACCTTGGAAGACCTTTAATGTGGGGACCTTTGGGGGCTGACCCAGTATTGCCATACACAACCGCCAGCTGTGTTCCTGTCATACCTTACAGGCCGTCTTCCTCACCCTTGGTTTTGGGGAGAGGACTTTAAGGGCCGTATTTTGTTCTGGAGTCTCTAGTACGTGGGCACAGATGTGTTTAGACTCGATCAACTGGTGATGTGGGTATTAGGGTTTAATTCTTTGGGTGCAAGGGGGAATGGGGTAAATTCTAGAAAGGTTTGGGAGAGAATTCTTATGAGGGGGAAAAAAAGTTTGTGTGGTTTTTTAAAAGATTTCATTTATTCATTTGAGAGAGAGAGCTAGAGTGCAGGAACAGGGGGGAGGGGCAGAGGGAGAGGGAGAAGCAGATTCCCCCCTGAGCAGGGAGCCCGATATGGGGCTCAATCCCAGGACCCGGGGATCATGACCTGAGCCGAAGGCAGATGCTTAACCAACTGAGCCACCCAGGTGCCCCCCCAAAAGAAGGGTTTTTATCTGAGTAAAAGGAGGCAGAAACTTACCTGGTTAGTCCTCAAGTACTCGAGGGACTAGTGCTTTGGCGAGGAATACCTTTTCCTTTGCACAGAAGCAGGAACAACTGAAGGGCGGCTTCTAGCTGGGAGAAGTGGCTGGGTGTGCTTTGGGAGAGCCTCCTCTGTAATCCCAAGTGTACCCACCATGGCAATTGACAAAATGCTTTCACTCACACTGACATTTGATCTTATTAACATGGCTCAGAGGCAGGCAGGATGAAGATGGTTGGTTTTGGGGTGGGAGGAGCGTCAAGGGATGGGAAGCATTTGACAAGTAAAGAAACTGAGGTGCAAAGTAAGATCCGCTCAGAACTGCAGAGCTGGTAAGTAGGAGAGCTGATTTTGTGTTCTCGTATGTCCTCGGGACTATGAGGTGTTACAAACACATGCCTTGGAGTGGAGTGAACGCTGGGGAGTGGACTTGGCAGACGAGATAACTGTCTGGGTGGGTTTAAGAGCAGCCCTGTTAGAGTCAGAGGGTGGAGGAGCCTTTGCTCTTTCTACATAAGGAGCGAGTGGATCAATAACTTTACGCATGGAGAGACCTTTTGCACCTCAGCATTCAAGATTGCCAAATTTTCTCCCTCTTTTAAAAAATTTGTTGTTGTTACAAAACAGCATGGTTACAGTTTTCAGTGGCCCATTCAGAGGTTTGTGTACATCCTAAAGTTTTTAGAGTTACGGTCAGACTGTGTAATCTAGAAGTCCAGAACACTGCCTCAATCCCCACGATTTTTTTTTTTTTTTAAGATTTTATTTATTTATTTGACAGAGAGAGATACAGCAAGAGAAGGAACACAAGCAGGGGGAGTGGGAGAGGGAGAAGCAGGCTTCCCGCTCAGCGGGAAGCCTGATGTGGGGCTCGATCCCAGGACCCTGGGATCATGACCTGAGCCGAAGGCAGACGCTTAACGACTGAGCCACCCAGACGCCCCAATCCCCACGATTTGAGCGGAGTCCTCCATCTCTTCCAGCTGGTGCTTCTGGAAGGTTGCGGGCAGTTGCAGGCCCTGGCTTGCAGGGGTGCCGTCACCATTCCAGACCCGTGTGCCTGCTGGGAGGTGTATACTGGGTAATGCTGTGCTAGAGACCACGTAGGTGGTAATAGAGTCATCGCTGCTGTGGTTAATAGAGGTGCTGCCTCTCACCACTGTTGTGTAGATGGATGGGCCCACACTTAGTGGTACAGGCCCTGGCACACAGTAGGGATGCGATGGACGTAGGTTTCCCTTCCATTTCTGATTTTGGAGGCAAGCCTTTTAATTCTCAAGAGATTTCAGAATTGCTTGGACAGTGACCTCTGACATTCTGGAACATGTACACATTTTGCGGCCAGGTAGATCTCCCTTTAGCCCAAGCTGCTAACCGCTCTTGGCTGACCTGCTGAGTTTTGTTCTTCTGCTTCCGAGGCTCTCAGGGTCCAACCTGGGAACCTGGGTCCCATCGCTGAAGGGTTACAAAGTGATACTCCGGTGTTCTGATTCTGGTGTAGCTCATCTGTTAAAAAAAAAAGAAAGAGAGAGAGAGAGAAGGATCCTTCAGGTCAGCAAGTCCTTAGAGAGGAGATGTGCTAGGATAGCATTTGAGATCCCAAGTTCATTTCCAGCTACCCGAAAAACAAAACAAATCACAAACAAAGAAAATGGTTGTCTTGCAGCCTTGGGAAAGGGGTGGGGGCGGTGGAGAAGATTTGCTGTTGGTCTTGTAGCTCTAGCTACAAAGAGCAAACCATTCTATCTGTTTGGTTAATTTAGCAGATTAACCAGTTGTTAAACTGACCAATTTAAAAAATGCCCAGCTTGCTAGCAGCTTTGTGCCTGTGATCTGGCCTGTGATCCGGGCCCCTCCTCCACCGCAGGGGTCCGGGCCTCCTATAGGAGGAGCTTCCAGGGGAGGAGGAGTGCCTGGGCCCCCAGGGAACAGCCCCGGGGGGCCTGGAGGAGGTCTCGGGCTTCTCTTTACCACCACCCCCCCACCTCCTTTCTGAAAACTCCTTAAAACAAAAGGCTTTTATTTAGTAAACATTGCACCCTGCCCTGAAGAAGTGTCCTGAGTTTTGTTGGTGAGGTGCAGGAAAAGGGGGTGGCGAATTGGCCTCTTTGTTTCTGGGTAAGGGGCTGGGGTGCTTCTTTGGCCTAGGGCTGGGGTGCTTCTTTGGCCTTGCGTACCTTTTTCGCTCTTAACTCTACCTTTGTTCCCTGGGCCTCTCGAACCTGGTCTGAGAGGTCCTGCTGAGCGGGCCTGCTCCTGTCTCTCCGTGAGCCTCCCTGGGAGACTTCCCCAGATTGCTGCCGTGGGCAGTCCAGAAAGGAGGCCGGCGAGCGTGGGCCCAGACGGGCCTGAGCTTGGGTGGCACCTCTCTCTGTCCCCTTCCCACCCAGCCCGGATCAAAGGAGCCTCCTCCGGGAGCAGGGAAACACTTCTCCCAATAGCCCCACCAGTGAGTAAACAGCCAGGGCCGCTTTTGAAGCGTGGTGCTTCAGGCCGGAGGAATGCAGAACATTTCATTTTAGGAGTGGACTTAGGTTTCCACTGCTTTCGGTATTTGCAAATTTGAAACAAATGCCCTCATTTAGCAGCAGGCAGGCTGGGCAGTAAACGGGGGCTGTTTAAGGGCGTTTATGGCGGTCACAGGTATTTGTGGGTAGGGGGACCCCAGCAGGTTTGGGAAAGGACAGAGGGTTTATGGTTAGGTGGGTTGTACAAAGACCCCAGCCAGGTCTCCGGTAGAGGGTTGTTGTTAGGTGGGCTTTGTCATAAAAAGCTTTGCCGCCCCCTTCCCCCCCCCCGGAAGTATCTCCTTCTGGCAGACAAAGAGGTTTGAGATGGTGTTTATCCCCCTGGGGCTGATGCTGAGGGCCTTGTCCCTCTCGTTTGGCTGCCAAAGTATCAGATTTCCAATGAACCCTGCCTTCTCCCACCCCCGCAGCTTGAAAGGCTCATTAAATGTGCTTTATATATAACAAGTTGGCTGAGGGGTCCCCCCTCACTTCCAGCCAGTTTTGTGAGGAAGGAGCTAGGAAAACCTGTTTTCCTTTTGTTGTTGTTTCTGGAAGTAGATCTGTGAAGGAGCAATTGCAAAAAGACCCTGATTTTAGCAATCAGCCAAGCAAGTGTTACTTGCCTTTGATGGGGCAGCTTAGCTGGGGATGATCTGCCCCAGGCCTGGTGGGTGCCACCCGCCCGCGCACAGGGAAATTCAGAAATCTGTTTAGGAAGGGAGTTCTGGCTTCACAGCTTGCTCCCTCAGAGACCCGAGATAGTTCACTTCACCTCGCTGAGCCTCAGTTTCCCTTTTGTAAGATGAGGGTGATAATTCCGACTCCGTTAGGGTGCTTGTAAGGATTCCGTGAGATGATAATACTGTCTTTCTTCAACTCGAAAGTGCTCTTTTTTTTTTTTTCTTTCAGTTTCACACCTTTGAAGCCTGGTGGTAACATAGTCAATTATGTAGTATTGTGTCTTAGTTTAACTGGGGCCATCTCCTTTTAGCATAACACAAATAACAGTGCATCTTAAAATTGGTGACTCCTTTGAAATTCAGTGTAGGGGAAGGACTTAGTCTGTCATAGAGTGAATGCTCCATAAAAGATAGTTATCATACGATGAGGGTGATTTATTTACAGGTCTGCTTTTGTTTGCCATCCACCAGTAACTTTCAATAGAAACTGTTTTCCTTTTTCGTCTGGCACATAAATAACAAATAATGCTTAAGGCATAAGGCATCACCCTAGGTCGTGTATGTGAGAGGGTTGGGGGGTGGGGAGGTACTTAAAGTCTTTAGAAGGCAAGAGATTGTCTAGAGAAGGAGGCAGATGTCCCTAGGAGGGCAAACAGTCAATTATGGAAAGAAAATGCCTTTCTGATGGTAGAGTCTCCACTTGAAAAAGCTGGGCTATTTCTGGGGGAGACTTGAGACTCACTCCAGGAACGGATTGTCTGGTAGGCACATCAAGACAGAACCAGAAGAGAGTAATTAACAAGGCAAGGATGCAGAGAAGCACCAAAGAGGGGGGACCCAGAAAGTGCCAGGCGATGTGAGTGGGAGCGGGCAGGAAAAAGACAGGAGCTGGTTGCATTTCCTTCCCCTCCCAGGCTGCACAGTTGTGTGGGGTTGATCCAAGCTTTGTGGAGACAACTGGGGCTATTCGTTCTGCTTTGTGCTACCTCAGCATTTGTCTGAGGGCACCTTCCTCTCCCGTCTCCAGGACAAAAGTGGCCCAAAGGCTGGGGAGTTCATCATTTGCTTGAGTTCTGGTTTATTTGATGGTAGGATGGATTAGCTGTGGGGTTGGGGTTTAGATGGTAGACAGAAAGAGAAAGAGATCTCTTTCATATGCATTAGTGAAAGAAAGTGAAGAGCAAAACTTTTTTTTCTTTTTTTTTTTTTTAAATAGGTTGCTGTGTAGATTTGCGCTCCAAGCCTTCCAGATGTTCACTTCTACCTTATAGGGGTTTCAGAATACATTCTTTCTGGGTTGTTGTCCAGAATTTTAGCCCTCAGTAGGTGTGCCCAGCTAGGAAAGGGTCTGATTAATGGATCACTTTCGGAAGGCAAGAACTCAGATGTCCCAGGGTCCAGGAGACGCAGCTCCTGTATGACGTGAATGCCGTGTTTGCTTCCTTTGGCCGCCTTTGACAGTGTCTTGAAGAAGAAGAAGGTATTGTAGCTGATGTGTCTTGAACAATCAGGAAGAATGGTGTTGAGGTTAAGAAAATTCCAGTGCTCTTCTCCTAAAAGCCTTTGATGTACTGGTATTTATATCATCAAAAAAGGCATTTTTGGTGATACAAAACTTATTTCGGAGGCCCTCTAAAACTCATTGTGAATTTTCTTCTGAGGAAGCCAGTCTCCCCGGCTTCTCTGTCCTGTGAGGATTGAAAGAGGCAGTGGTTCTTTTCAAACCAGGTCAACAAATACTTTGGGGCCCTTTTTATATCTCAGGCACCCAGAGAGATATCTGTGGGCCCTCAGTGGTCCTCACTTTGGTCATTGCCCAGTTTGGCTCTGACACCCCAGATTCCTTATTTACACCCACGACCAGAAGAACCTAGAGAGGACTTGGGATGGACCTCCATGGGTCTCTTGCCTGCTGCTGGCCGTGGGGGTGAAGGCTGTGGTGTTAACAGCTGCCTGTTCTGTCCCAGGCTGCTGCCCCAGCCCCGAGGAGAGGTGTTGATCGGGCCGACGGGATGGCAGATCCCCCTGAGCCCTAGGTTGGAAGTAAATTAGCTAAAGGTTGTTCTTAGACTCCTGACAAATTGCTTTCAGTTTTTGCAGCCAAAAGAGAATTCTGAAAACAGGGTGTAAATTGGGTTATTTACACTACCTCTGTTTTTGTTGCTTCCATGAAGTTGGTGAAGGAGGGCATGGATCCAAGTGAGCTTTTCAGGTTCTTGGATGCTCTCTTCCCCAGGTACCTGGCATCAGGTGAAGAGGAGGGGGTGGGTAGGCACGTTGGGGTGTAATGCCCTTGAATGCAGGAAGTGTGGTGACCGGACAGGCCTTTGAGGTGCCTGGGACCAACCCCTTTCATTAGATCAAAGACATACCTTTTGTTTCCCCGCTCACACTTTCCTCTCCTGGAGCCAGAGTTGTAAAGAGGTGGAGTTTGAGGGTCTGCATCTGGTGGCCGGGTTGGCAAGTGGAGTGGGGGGGCAGAGGGAGGGGCCCTCCCTCCTGCTGAGCACTTCCTGCCTTCTACGCTTGCTGCCCTCCGTGTGCAGGGGGTCTGCCTGGGCTAGCCAGGGCACCTCAGGCTCTGCTGGGCCCCTGCCCGGTAGGGCCCTGCCTGAGCTGGGCTGTAAGCTGTTGAAACCAGCCGCACAAAGACGGATTTCACTCCGGGCTAAGTGTTTTGTTGCTGAATCATTTGCATTCATTAAAAGTAGTGAAGGGCCAGTGATATTTAAGGCAACACGCCGGGTTTGCTGTAGGCCGCTGCCTTAGAACCTCATTAAGAATTCTTGGGGCGGGCGAGAGGATGGGTGCAGCTCATTCAAAGCTTACTTAACTTCTGACTGCTTTGGGCATAGGCCAGCTACTAAAATATGAAAAATGTTTGCCCAGCAGCCCCCAGTGCTTGGCCAGACTGCCCTGGCCAAAGAAAACACACACTTACAATTCATTATTTAGCCTCCTCCTGCGAGCAAGCTCGTGTCTCTTCCTCCCATGGGACCTTGCTGAGTTGGGGGCACGGCGGTGGCCGGGGGGGGCGGCGGCGGCCGCCGGGGGGAGGCGCGGGAAGATTCTTACCTATTTTAAGAGGAAGCTTGGCTGAAAGCAAGTGCTGTCTATCCTCGCCCCACCCCACCCCTACCTCCCTTCCCTAGGTTATTTCGCTCATTCCCTACTGAGGGATTACAGGGTGTTTCTTAGGATTTGCTCTTTAAAACAATGCCATCACAAATGTCCTTGTACCTACGTTTGCCCTTGTGCTTGCGTGTCTGTAGGATAAAGTCCCAGAAGTGGAGCTGCTCTGTCGAAGGACATGAACATATCAAAATTGTGTACAACATTCTGCATTTATGTAATTTTTCTGAAGTGGGAATTTATAGCTTTTATCAAATTTCTTTTTCTTTTTTAAAAAGATTTTATTTATTTTTAAAGATTTTATTCATTATTCATTTGAGAGAGAGGGCATGGGGGCTGGCGATGGAGAGGCTGAGGGAGAAACAGACTCCCCACTGAGCCGGGAGCCTGGTGCGGGCCATCCCAGGACCTGGAGATCATGACCTGAGCCAAACGCAGATGCTTAGCCATCTGAGCCACCCAGTACCCCTTTAAAGATTTTATTTATTTATTTGAGAGAGAGAACAGGAGCAAGGGGAGGGGCAGAGGGAGAAGCAGACTTCCCACTGAGCAGGGAGCCCTGACTTGATCCCAGGACCCTGAGATCATAACCTGAGCCGAAGGCAGACGTTTAACCGACAGAGCCACCCAGGCACCCCTTTGATCAAATTTCTGAATCACCGCTCTACAGTAGGCCTGTGAAAAATCACACGGGATAATGTGTGAAAACTGGTAAGCATGGTTCAGATGTGGAGCATTGTTAGGGGGACCAGAGAATTTATCGTCCAGACGGGGACATTATTAATAATTATGCCAAGATAGCCAGCACCAGTCAGGGATGTTCCAGAGAACTTGGGAGTGTGGTAGCCCAGCGCCCACCAAGGCTCTCATTCCCTCATTTCTGAGACTGTATATGTTCTGTCTTCTACACCACATAGCTCTGAATTACCTGCTCCTCTTCATTTTCCATTCTATCAGATGTATTCTTTTTGTCACCCCCAACTTGATGATAAGCTTAGTGGCTTGAGTTCCCATCCTCTGTTTTCCCACAAGCCCGGTAACCCTATCCCCAATGTTCCGTGTTTGCTCAAGAAGTTGGATTCCACAGACCAGAATTCTAGTTCTGGAAGCAATTTAACTTTTCTGAGCTCCTTTCTTCATCTGTATGAGGAAAATGATAATGTCCAGCTCATAGGCTTTGGTGAGGGTCTTTGCAGGAAAGTTTGTCTGGAGTGGGGGTGGGGGTGTTGTGGTGTTGCCATTGTGTTGTGGCAGGTGAGCTCCAGGGACACTTACAACTCCTCATGGACATATGCTTGGAGCCTTTAGGCTCTGCTTGGCTGTCTAGATTTGTTTTTTCTGCTTCTCCATTTATTACTGTCCCCTTCATCGCTCTTGTCGCTCTTCCCTTCCATCCCATTGCCCGTGGCTTAGTTCAGTTCTTGTCATTTCTCCCTTGGAATACTGCTGGAAAAAAGAAGTGATTTTTTTTTTTTTTTGAAGACAGCATCTATTTTTTCCCTCCTCAAAAACATCAAGAAGATATGTACTTTATGAAACCTCAGATAAAAAAAAAAAATCAGATGAGAAGCAACAGACCAAGATCAAAAGGAAGCTGACCAAGAAGCGTGAGGAGATAAATAGGGGACTGGCTGAGATAATGAATAAGTATAAGGAAACACAAATGCAATAGCAGAATTAAGTTTCCAGCATCATCTTTAAAGGGCCTAATGGGCAGTACAATTAACCTAATCAATGCCATGTAGTTGTGGAGCTCTCAGAATCCAGGGGAAAATGTACAGTGAGATGAAAATGATAAAAAAAAAAAAAGTGATAATTCGAGAAATAGAGTCAAGATTTTAAAAAGCAATGAACAGGGGCTCCTGGGTGACTCAGTCGGTTAAGTGTTAGACTCTTAGTTTCAGCTCAGGTCATGATCTCAGGATCGTGAGCTCAAGCCCCATCCCATGATGGGCTCTGCGCTCAGCGGGGAGTCTGCTGGAGATTCTCTCTCCCTCTCCTGCCCCCCACCCATTCTTTGTCTCTCTCAAATAAATAAATCTTTTTTTAAAAGAAAGCAATGGGGTGCCTGGATGGCTCAGTCGGTTAAGCATCTGCCTTTGTCTTAGGTTATGATCCCAGGGTCCTGGGATCGAGCCCCTCATCTGGCTCCCTGCTCATCCGGGAGCCTGCTTCTCTCTCTCCCACTCCCCCTGCTTGTGTTCCCTCTAGCTCTCTCTCTCTCTCTCTCTCTCTGTCAAATAAATAAATAAATAATCTTTACAAAAAATAAAGAAACCAATGAACAGAGAGTATACTAGTCAAATTAAAAAGCAAGAGGTCTATCTTGTAGATCCTAGGAGGCAATGAAAGCAAACAAAACACAATACATACAACAAAGGAAGAAGCATTGTGGTATTAGAATGTAAAATAGATAAAAGCAAAGACAAATATGTCAGTGGTGATGGTAAATTTCAGTGGAATAAGTTTCCTGCTGAATTAAGACAAAATGAAGATTGAATAAAAAAGTTTCATGCTCTTTACCTGGGACAAACCCAAGATAGCGATAAAGTTTGTTTTATTGTTCTTTTTCTGCCTTTAGACAAATAGCTTAATTTATTTTATTGTTTAGGAAATCATTTAAGTTTATTTTCTTCGAAATACAGCTTTGAAATTAATTTGAAATGAAAACATGTAGAATTGATAACTTAAGATCCTTGCCTGAAAGAAAATAATGAAAGAAAACTTTGGCAAGTCCAATCAAGAAAAAGAGAGAAAAGGTCACTATTAGGCAAAACAAGAAAGGAAAAAGAGGCTTTAACCTCATTCTTGGCTTTACAACAATTTCTTTTTTTTTTTTTTTTTTAAAGATTTTATTTATTTATTTGACAGACACAGCGGGAGAGGGAACACAAGCAGGGGGAGCGGGAGAGGGAGAAGCAGGCTTCCCACTGAGCAGGGAGCCCGATGTGGGGCTCTATCCCAGGACCCTGGGATCATGACCTGAGCCAAAGGCAGACGCTTAACGACTGAGCCACCCAGGCGCCCCTTTACAACAATTTCTTGAGCGCATACTGGGCACCTGGGAGACACTGGGGACACGTAGCAGGGAATGAGACAGAGCTCACTGTTCAGTGAGGAGGGCATACGGAAACGTTTACTAGTAATCACAGTTGTGATCATTGCGATGGAAAGATTTAAAAAATTTATCCCAGGTTACCTTGTTCAATGCCATGCTAAGTAGTCTACGCAAGGAAAATATAAATTACCAAAGTTTATTCAGGAACCGTTAGAATGACTAAGGACCGTTGTCTATTGAAAACAGTCGGAATATCGTAAAAACAACTAAACAAAACTCAAAGCGGTTGTATCTGAAGGCATTGACAGGAAATTTCAAAAATGCTGAGGAAATAGAGCTTTGTGATGCAAAGACTGTCACCGAGCCCAAGAACAGGTGGATGGCCACCCCACTCCTGTCGCAACGTTGATACAACCTTGCTTCCAAATGCTGACTGACAGTTCAGAAAAGAGAAGCACACTGATTAGAGAGCCGTGTAAGAGTGTAATATAAAATACTGTCAGCTCACATCTAATAATATGTTAAAGGATAATCTACTATACACAACTAAAGGATTCATTCCAAAAATGCACAGGTAGTTTAATCAAATAGAATTCATTAAAATAAGAAGACACAGTCACACAAGTTATTGCAATAGATGCAAAAATGACATGAGATACAAATTAACATCCATTCTTGATTTTTTTTTAAAGAAAAAATTTTATTTTTTTTTAAATTTTTTAATTTTTTAAAGATTATATTTATTTTTTAGAGAGCGAGCGAGAAAGAAACAGCATGAGAGGGGAGAGGGTCAGAGGGAGAAGCAGGCTCCCCGCTGAGCCAGGAGCCCAATGTGGGACTCGATCCCAGGACCCTGGGATCATGACCTGAGCCGAAGGCAGACGCCCAACCATCTGAGCCACCCAGGCGCCCATTTAAAGAAAAAATTTTAAACCACAGCCCACATACACTTAAAAATGAAATTATAGGGGCGCCTGGGTGGCTCAGTCAGTTGAGCATCCAGCTCTTGATTTTGGCTCAGGTTATGATCTCAGGATGGTGGGGTGGAGCCCCATGTGGGGTTCCTCACTCAGTGGGGAGTCTGCTTGAGATTCTCTCCCTCCCCTTCTAATCCTCCCCCTGCGCTCTAGCTCGCTTTCTCTCTCTCTCAAATAAATAAATAAATCTAAAAAAAAAACCTATAATGCTGTTCTCATTAAAATAAAGAAGGCATTATTATATTAACGTAATATCACTACTATTTTAACATTATCCTGGAATTTCTACTTGAAATAATACTGTAAGAAAAATGAAAATCAAAATAAAGTTAGTGGTTTTTTGTAGATGGCATCTTTTTTTTTTTTTTTTTTTTTTTTTTTAAGTAGGCTCTACACCCAGCATGGGGCTCAAACATACAACCCAGAGACCAAGAGTCACATGCTCTACCAACTGAGCCAGTCAGGCGCCTTGATTTTTACATGTGAAACTCATGTATCAACTGAAAACCGCTAGACTCAATGAGAGAGTTCACTCATTTGGCCAAATACAAAACTACACAAAACCCAGGTTTGCTACTTACCAGCAAATAACCTTTTAGAAAATACAAAGAAAACCTTTATCACATTCACAAAGTCAAAAATCAAAATATTCAGGCATAAAGCAGTTATCATGGAAACTGTATGTTGAAGGAGTCTAAATATCATCCTTCTCCTTCTGAATTTGGTGGGGCGGGGGGAAAGACAGACACAGGAATTGGACAGATGGAAATCAGTATATCATCTTTATTAGCTTGTAATAGTAATAGTAGATTATCCTTTAACATATTATTAGATGTGAGCTGACAGTATTTTATATTACACTCTTACATGGCTCTCTAATCAGTGTGCTTCTCTTTTCTGAACTGATAAAGACCAGGTTGAGGAACAAGGTTTAAATCTGAAGAGGATAAGCTTGTCTGATTCATCCCGAGAGAGAGAGAGAGAGAGAGAGAGAGAGAGAGTGTGTGTGTGTTAGCTTGTCTGATTCATCCCTGAATGTATGTGTGTGTGTGTGTGTAGGCTACCTATATAAAATGTGTCCTGTCTGCAAGGGGGTGGATCCCTTAAGTGGGTTGGGGAGGAAGGGTCAGAGCCAACTTGCCCAGTCAGACATCATCCCTCCCTGGGGTTCATAAGAGTGGGGATCTACTGGCACACATTCTGCTGTGATGGAGAGGAGTTATTCTTCAAACTTCCTCCCTTTGCTCTCAGAACTCACTGGGGCTTAATTGCCCTGTCCCTAGATGCCTGAGGGTGTGGGCACCTGGGGGTGTGGCTCTTCCCTCCAAGGAAGGGGCATAGCTATCGCTCAGCTATTCTTGCTTCCACTTTACTAACCACCCTGCTCCTTGGTGGATCCTTCTAGGACCCCTGGAGAGCAGGGGTAGATTTCTCCCCAGAAGGCTCTCATATGGATGAAAACAGGACAGTATTTAAATGAATTGGAAGGAACTCAGTACCCAGGGGTGAAAATTCACTTCCTTATTTCCCAGCCCAAATCATGTGCAAACACTTTTTCTTCCGAGAAGTTTAACAGTTGAGAACAGGAACCTTCATTGCTTTGTTCATTACTGTATCCCCAGCACTTAGAACAATGCCTGACACGTGGTAGGCGTTCAGTAACTTAATGACCGTTCTCAGGAGAGAGAAGTGTAACATGTAATGCAGCAAAGGCCTTATAGTCTTGATCTTATTGATTACAAGCTAATAAAGAAAAAAGTAGACGTGGGGCACCTGGCTGGCTCAGCTGGTAGAGCATAAGACTCTTGATCGCGGGGTTGTGAGTTCAAGCCCCACATTGGGTGTAGAGATTACTTAAAAATTAAAAAAAAAAAATCTAAAAAAAAGTAGACAACAAAGTTGAATAGGAAATGGACAGTAAGGGTTGATGGAGGGAGGTGGGTGGGGGATGGGCTACATGGGGGATGGGCCTTAAGGAGGGCACTTGTGATGAGCACTGGGTGTTTATGTAAGTGATGAATCACTAAATACTACTCCTGAAACCAATATTGCACTATATGTTAACTAACTAGAATTTATTTTTTACTTTTTTTTTTTTTTAAAGATTTTATTTATTTGACAGAGAGAGACAGTGAGAAAGGGAACACAACACAAGCAGGGGGAGTGGGAGAGGGAGAAGCAGGCTTCCCGCTGAGCAGGTGCCCCTAACTAGAATTTAAATAAAAATTTGAAAAAAAAAAAAAAAAGGAAATGGGCAATAAGAAATTCAGCTAACCAGTAAACACATGAAAGATTGCTTTATCTTATTAAGGACAAACTAAATGTGTCGAATGAATTGCTAATTGCAACAAATCATTATTTCACGTCTCTCAAATTGACAAAGATTAATAAGTGTCAGTGTGGGAAGGACATATAAGTTGGCACAACCTTTAGAGCCATTTGTCATTTATTAAAAACTGGAAATTGTATTCTCCTTGGTCCAAGGGGGTTCTGTTTCTAGGAAGTCATCCTACAGAAACACTCATTATCAGTGTACATAGGTGCCTGTACAGAGAGGTTTAGTTGGAGCATTGTTTGTAATGGCAAAATATTAAGCCATCCAAATGTTCATAATTGGGGATTATTATGGGATAATGCCATATCTGTCCTATTCTTTCCCTAGGGTGCTGGACAAATAGATCATGGGTCATTGACGCAGTGAAATAATACATAGCGGTCGAAGTGAATGAACTAGAACCACGTGGACAGACACGGGAAGATATCTGTAGTTAACCGTACAGTGAAAAAAGCAAGTGGTAGAGTAGCAGGTGTTCAGGGTTGCACTGTGTTCCCCAAAAGGTTAACGTCCAAGTCCTAAACCCCAGTATCTGTGGATGTGACCTTATTTGGAAATAGGAACTTTGCAGATGTAATCAAGTTAAGGTGAAGTCATTAAGGTAAGTTCTTTTTTTTTTTTTTAAGATTTTATTTATTTATTTGACAGAGATAGCGAGAGAGGGAACACAAGCAGGGGGAGTGAGAGAGGGAGAAGCAGGCTTCCCACTGAGCAGGGAGCCCGATGCGGACCTCGATCCCAGGACCCTGGGATCATGACCTGAGCCGAAGTCAGATGCTTAACGACTGAGCCACCCAAGCGCCCCATTAAGGTAAGTTCTAATCCTCTGTGACTAGAAGTATCCTTACAAGAAGAGACACAGAGAGACACACTCAGAGAGGAAAGGCGGCCACGTGAAGGAGGTAGAGCTTGGAGTGATGCATCTTCAAACCAAGGAATGCCAAGGATTGCCGGCAACACCAGAAGCTAGGAGGGAAGCATGGAATAGACTCTGCCCAGAGCCTCCGGAATGAACCAGTCTTACCAACACTTGTGAGTTCACACCTCGGCCTCCAAAACTGTGAGAGAATAAGCTGTTGTTTTAAGCAACCCAGTTGTGGGAATTTGTTGCAGCAGCCCTAGGAAGCGGATGGGACAGATGAGGCATTATCCCACAGTCATGCCTTCTGTGGGTGCACCTGCTGCCCTCTCCGTGACAAAGCGCTCTTTCAGTCCGTCTTGCACACTAACAACTACCTTGTCAGAGGCAGGGACCTGCTGGCATGGTGATTTTTTTTTTTTTTTTTTCGGACAGCCTGAGCAGGGTAAATTTATATCTCACTTTCTTTGCCTTCTCCCGCACTCGTGTCTAGTGGCCTCTTGCTGTGGTCCCCCTTATCGCCTCTTAAACTCTGAGCATCCTGAATTACCTGGAGTTCTCTGACCATGCTTTGTCTTTGTGCTTCAGTCTTGTACTTGCCAAGCCCCATTCCTTGTGAAAAGCTTGTTTTGATGAGCCTTCCTCCAGGATTCTTCTCTGCTCCCCTGTTCCTCCCACTTTGGGTTAGAAAGCTTGTCTTGTGCATCCACCCACCACATTGTGTGATAATGTGGTAAAGCCTTGATGATGATCGGGTGTCCTCTGCAGGCAGATGACCTGAGATTTGAATCCTGCATTTGCCACTTAGTAGCTGTGTGACCTTGAGCAGGTTGTTTACCTCCCTGTGCCTCAGTTTCCTCATCTGTACAATGGGGATCGCAGTATCTACTTTAGTGGGTGGTTGTAAGCATTAACAAGCTAGTGTGGTTAAAATGCTTGGAACGGTGCCTAGGACATAGTAAGCGGGCAGTAAGTGTTAGCTATTATTGTAATTACATGTTTACTTGTCTGACTCCCCCACTATACTGGGATACTTAAAGGCAGTAATTGTGTGTTTTTCTCTCTCATCCCCAGTGTCTTGCAGAGTGCTTGGCACATGGTAGGCTCTAGATAAATGTTTGTTGAATTAATAATGATAATTAACATAATTGCCTACGAGGATCCCATATTGGGCTTTGACCCTCTGCTTATTCCACATCATGCAGGGATAATGGAGCTAAATATGGCTCAGTAAAACCACCACAGATCAGTTCGTGCTCCCTGAGCACCTCCCAATGGGCAAGGCACCTGCGGTGGAGGGGAAGGATGAGTGTGAGGCCAGCCCTTGTGCTCAGGGAGCTTAGAATCTAGTGGGGAGGACAGGTGGTGAGCATAGGAAATGTTTTGTTAACAATAGGAGGTTTTAATAACCATTTGTGAGAGCAATAGAAGACACAGGAGGTACATTCATGGTTATTATTTCAGCTGGTGGTATGTTGTTACCTAACTTCTTCCTTGTTTTCCAAGTTCATTCTAGAAATTTTCTTAAACTTTTTAATAAGGAAACTTAAGTCTAGAGGCTTCACCAGACTCAATTCGATTTTTTTTTTCATGTATACTTCCCTCAGCAGACACGTAACATCTGGTTGTCTCTCTGGAATTAGCAACCATCAATAATCATTGCTGGATCCATTATTTCATTAGGGGTTGTAAAATGGTGATATGGTATTTATCATCTGGATACTCCTGTAAAGACAAACCTCCCCTCGTTGACTGGTTTTCCTGAGGTGTAGCTATTCAGAAAGGGAATATAAAGCTTGATGCTTAACCAGTTTTTAAAATAATAAGTTGTTTTTCTAACATCATTCAGAGGTGACCAATGGAAGGCGTTAAGGCTTTTCAGTTTTTTTTATTTTTTTTATTTTTATTTATTTATTTATTTGACAGAGAGAGACACAGCGAGAGAGGGAACACAAGCAGGGGAATTGGGAGAGGGACAAGCAGGCTTCCCGCCGAGCAGGGAGCCCGATGCGGGGCTCGATCCCAGGACCCCGGGATCATGACCTGAGCCGAAGGCAGGCGCCCAACGACTGAGCCACCCAGGCGCCCCTGGTTTTTTTTTTATTTTTAAATAATCTCTACACCCAACGTGGGGCTCGAACTTACAACCTAACTGAGATCAAGAGTTGCACACTCTACCGACTGAGCTAGCCAGGTGCCCCGTTTTGGGCTTTTTAAAAACATCATTATGAAGTCATGGATTTTGGGGTGCCTGGGTGGCTCAGTTGTTCAGCGTCTGCCTTCGGCTCAGGTCATGATCCCAGGGTCCTGGGATCGAGCCCCGCATCGGGCTCCCTGCTCAGCAGGAAGCCTGCTTCTCCCTCTCCCACTCCCCCTGCTTGTGTTCCCTCTCTCCCTGTGTCTCTCTCTGTCAAATAAATAAAATCTTTTAAAAAAAAAAAGTCATGGATTTTAACTTAGTTGGTGTGTGTAAGTCCATGTGGTTCTTACCCTTATGGATGCTTAGTCCCGTCTTTGGCCTGTGGGAGCCTCTTCAAGCTGGTCCTGAACTGTTTGATGTGACTTTACTGCTCTTTGCACGTTCCCTTGTATGTGATGATGTTTCAGGCTTGTCTTGTGCATTTCCTGCCCCAGACCTGGAATCAGGCACTTCTCCAATGAGGAAGGGCATGAATTTTTTAAAATAATTGGTCCAATTTCCGAACCACTTTGCAGGAGGGAATTATAATTTATACTCCCATCAGCAAAGCATGAAGACCATTTTCTCCATATACTCACCAATGTTGAGTGCTATTTAAAAAATCTTGGTGTTCATTTGATGGGCAGAGTAACTTATTCTAATTTGCATTTCTTAGATTCCTAGTGCTTTGGAATGTTTTGTTTTGTTTTTAATAATTTATTTGAGAGAGTGACAGAGAGCATGAGCTGGACGGGGGGGGGGGGGGGGGGATTGCAAGGGAGAGGGAGAAGCAGACTCCCTGCTGAGCAGGGAGCCCGAGGAGGACACAGGGCTCCATCCCAGGACCCTGAGATCATGACCCAAGCTGAAATTAGACCCTTAACCGACTAAGCCACCCAGGTGCCTTTAGAATGTTTTCTTATATTAATTTTTGCTTTGAGAACTCTTCATATGTTTTGACCATGTTACTTTTAGAATTTTAGTAGTTATTATGATTGATTTGTAACTATATATCAAGACTAGCAGTCCCTCTCCTGCCAATTGCTGGAAATAATTTTCCTAATGTATTGTTTGCCATTGAGAGTTGTTTACAGCTCCTATTTTATGTAGTCTTTTCCTTTACAAAGCATAGAATTTTCCAGGCCTCTCTTGTGAGGGCCTTACGGGACCAGAAAGCTGCAGCCTAGTGCTGATCACCAGGTATTAGTCGGCACACAAACACTGTGCTCCCCTTACCTGACTGCAGCTGTGTTCCTTGAGGCCAGAGACCTGCCTTGTACCACGAGGGTCAGGATCCTTTCTCACCCGACAGGCTTGCTCTGATTCTTTTTTTTTAAGATTTTATTTATTTGACAGAGACACAGCGAGAGAGGGAACACAAGCAGGGGGAGTGGGAGAGGGAGAAGCAGGGAGCCCGATGCGAGGCTCAATCCCAGGACCCCGGGACCATGACCTGACCCGAAGGCAGACGCTTAACGACTGAGCCACCCAGGCGCGCCGCTTCTCCCGATTCTTGTTCATGTCCAAGGTGCCTCTTACTTGAGCATCTTTGGGAGGGGAGTGAAGGACACTCTGAGCAGCTGCTCATCTGCACAGCCTGCGGGCCCCTAGGGCAGCGGGCAACCGAATGCCAGGTTCCCAGCAATTGGCAGCTACGCTGTGGGGCTTCCCCATGCAGGGCAACCCCTCTCGAACCGTGGAGCCCCACAGGTTTGTGTCCTGTGATGAGGGGGCTCTCAGGGTCTGTTCAGAGAGAACCGCTGCGCTCAGATGCAGCGATTGGGCGACTGACAGATCAGACAGGGCACTTTGCCACTGCCAGTGGTCTGCATGAGAGAGATGCCCGCAAAGGCCTACACCAGGTGAGGGATGTTTGTGATGGCATGTAGTTCCTAAAAGATAAAAAACATCTCGAACATAATAAGGACAATAAAGGGCTCACATAGCCCTTAACTTAATACGTGTGAGGCACGGTTCCAAACGTGCTACATTTATTAACATGTGAATTTACTTCTCACAAGCCTGTGAGGCAGATAATGTTATTTTATACATTTTATACAAAAGTAGAGGCACCGCATGGGTAGACAGCTTGCCCGAGGACATAACACTTGGTGAGTGGGAGGGTAGAAATGGAGTGCGGGCAGCCTGACTCCAGACTCTGGGCTCTTGCCACGTCTCCATCCTGCCTGTACTTCAGAGGCCAGGGCCTTAAAGTTGTGTAGCTCTTCAACCTTCCCGGAGGGCACTGCATCCTGCTAAAGGCCTTGCATGGTAAAGAGCAGCCAGCTGATTTCACGAATGGGGAGGCGAAGGCCTGTAGAACAGAGTGACTTGCTCAGAGCCAAGTCTAGGATGCAGGGTTTTGTACATTTGGTAACTGACACTCATCTGGCACCAAAGTCCAACGCTTTGAACTTCTAGGAACAGAATTACCCTTAGATGCAAGCAAAGGGATAGCCTTTTCCCTTTCAGGGGGGCCAAAACCTTCCGGGTCTGGTGAACATGGGAGTTTTACTCAAGGCTCTTTCTGGGCATCCCTCTGACCTGGCAGCAGGCTCTTGAGGGCTGTGTGGGGGCCTTCTCTTGAGATCTTGTGGTCCGAACCCAGGCCTGGCCCCTTGTGGAAGTCGAATGCTTTGCCCTTGTGTGAGGAGTCACACACTGAGTTCCAGAAGCACCAGGACTGCTGGGTCAGAGGTTCTGGAAAGGTGGGGTGGAAATTGCCCCGCTGTCTTCTTACTCCTGGCCTAATGGCTCAGACCATTTTTAGATGTCAGGAAGTATAACAATATGGTACATTTATCTTGCTGAATAATGGATGAGCCCAGGGAAGGTACTGTACTTTTCCTGGTGAATTATTTACCAGGAGCCCTCTAATTTCAGGGGTCTCCATTATAAATGGCCTGAATCTGGTATATAGAGAGCTCCTCCCCCTTCGCTACCTTCCCCAGGTCTCCCGCGCACAGGCAAGCTGTAACTTTTCACATCTAGTCAAAGAGTGAGTAGCCCTGGGGCCCAAGCCAGGGACTGTCTGAGTTTGGAGTCCCTGAGGCTGCTGGGAGGGGTGAGGAGGACCTCCCTACTAGAGACACAGGGACAGACCTGCCAGGGGAACTTGGGGTAAATGTGGGGCTGGGCCCTGCTCTACAGGCGTGAGGACCCCATGCATGCCTCCATGTGTGTGCAGTCATCTGCTCTGGGTCTTTGTTTTTCTTGTCCCTTTCTCTGCGTCTCCATGACTCTCTGTGACTCTGTCTCTCCTTGTGTCTCTGCCCATGTATCTCTGCGTGTTCACCTCTTCCTTCTCCTCTGTCAGGGTCTGGGTTTCTCTCTATTCTCTCTGCCCGTGTCTCTTCCTCTCTAAGTCAGCCATTTCCCGCTGTCTCTCTGTCAGTTGTTAGTCTCTGTCTGTCTGTCTGTCTCTGTCTCCTCTCTTTTTCTGTCTCTGTCAGTCTCCCTCCAGCTCCCTTCATCTCATCTCCCTGTCTCTCTCCATCAGTGTCTACTCGCCCCCCTTCCTTCTCTCCCTCCCCCCGCCTCGCCTCCCTCTCTTCCTCTTTTTCCCCCACTCCTGCTCCCCTCTCTCTCCCTCCGTGACTTTAGAGGTCTGTAAGAAGCACCTCCTGGAATGGAGGGACAGCCAGTTCCAGACTTAAGTGAAGCCAGATCCTGGTGCCTTCCAGACCCTGACTCAAAGATTGACAGAGTAGGCATGAAATAAACTTTTAGGTCTTTTGTCATTTTTTTGGCTATTCAATTCAGTTATTGCATCAGCCACTCTTAGGGGCTTTTTTTCCCCCTTCAGCTATTTGTGTGTGCTTTATGTTTTATAATGTTTTCTCCCCAAAGTCGGTTATCCCTAGGCTTGAAGCATCTGGTGATGAGTTGCACGTTTTTGCTGCTTTTAAAAATAACTTACAAGGGATTGTTTCTATTATTCATCAGTTTGTGTTTTTTTCATCTGTTGTTATTGATTTGAGGATTGAAATATTCATTTTGCCATCTTTAGCCAGAATGCTTTCTTTAAACAGCTGATTAAAAAAAATGACTTTTTTGGTTATTTTCCTTAAAAAATAAAGGAGCAAGTCACTAGTAGTGATTTGCAGTTAAGAGATTAAATAAAAGACTAAAATTGGGGCACCTGGGTGGCTCAGGGGTTAAGTGATGGACTTCAGCTCAGGTCATGATCTCAGAGTCCCGGGATCGAGTCCCACATCCGGCTCCCTGCTTGGCAGGGAGTTTGCTTCTCCCTCTGATCCTCTCCCCTCTCATGCTCTCTCTCACTCTCAAATAAATAAAATCTTTAAGGAAAGTTTATATTTTAAGCAGGAAAATGAGGTTTATAAGGAGTCTAGGAAGTATCTATGGTTTGATTTTAACTCAGCAGCTTTTAAACTGGCCTGCCTTCCACTTCCCCTCTGTCCATGGCTCCCCCTCACCTTGTAACATGAGGCCAGATCCCGTCACATCTGAGTAATATTTGAGCAGTGTGTTCATGGCTGCAGGATTTGGTCCCCACTACAAAACAGTCTTCCCCTCCATCGTTTTTTCCAGCCACGCATCTAGCATAAGTGGCTAAGAGAACTTTTGATGGTGGGAGCAGATCTGTCTTCACAAGGAGGCAGTGGGCACTGTGGGCAGCCCTGCCCCCACACCTGTCCCCAGCAGCCTAAAGCCCAGGAGGGCACCCTTGTCTCCTCAAGCCAGTGGTTCTTCCAAGCCTCCTCCCTCAGTCTGGATCTTTTGTGTCCCAGGTTGAGGCCTAAAGCCTTCAGCATCCCTTTCTCAGACTTGCCCCTCCCTGGAGAGATGGGTTGGTTTCCAGAAGCAGCTGTTGGTCAGACAGGTGGAGAAGGAAAGGAAAGAAAAGAAGGCTGGGGGAGGGGCACTTTGTGGATGGTGTCTGCTTCTGACTCCTGGGCCCTGCCTTGTGCCCTGGCCCCGAGAGGACAGCCAGGCCGCAGTGTGTGTTGTCCAGCGGGGTCTCCCGCAGGCCGCCCAGGGGCACATGCATTCCTGCACATGTGTTAGGCATCGCCGCGTGTCACTGGCTTTGTGGCAAGTGTAGCCCGCTGCCGCAGGCCCTGATGGCTCGTGCTTTCCACATCACACATAGCAAAGCGATTTCCTCACATTCCCCACTCTTGTCTGCTCCGGGAAGTGGTTTGCAGAGCGCTTCTAAATATAAAAGTCTGAGACCGACTCTTCCTCTTATCCCTTTGAAACCAGCTGAAGTCCAGCCTCTTCAGGGACTTTCTGGGTTTACGGGGGAGAAGGGAGGGAGGCAGGAGAAGCAGGGGTCTGTGTGTGTTCCATCAGGCTCCAAGGACACCCAGCGGGCAGAGTGGGACCAGGTGCGGTGATAGAGGCCGGGGTGCTGGGGGCACACCGGGAGGAGGGTGCAGGCTTAAAGACCCATCTTCAAACTGTGGACAGCTATGTTTGGCCACTTACTTGTTTAAAAAAAAAATCCACTTGCGTCTTCCGTCCCCAAACCTAACAGCCTGTTCATCTACTGGGAGAACAGCAGGAGGTAGAGATGGCCACAGGGAAGGATCTTCAAAACACAGCGCCAAATGGAACAAAGTAAGGAGCAGAGTGAGGGATAATGCAAGACCACTTACAGAAGTTAAAAGTACCCGCCCTGGAACCGATCACATTTTCCCAGAGCACATGCAGTGAAAAGCATTTACATTAAACACGATAGAAGGGTTGGGGGAGGGTGTGGATCAAAGGGAATGAGTGAAAGGAGAGAAGCAGCCAGCGTGGCATCGTGGAAAGAACGTAGGCGGACGCAGACGGGCAGACCCAGGGGCAGGACAGATTCAGGGGGTACGTCCAGACCCTGCCGTTTACTGGAATAGCCTTGACTCCACTTTGCTCCTCGGGAAGATGAGGCTGACCCGGGTGGGGGGTTCTTTAGGTTAGAAATAATGTGCCCGTGCTTGGGGCCGGCAAGAAGCCGGCAGTTAGAGGAACGAAGGCAGTGCCATCTAATGGAGCTTTCTGTGGGGACGGAATGGTTTTATGTCTGCACTGTCCAATATGGTGGTCTCAAGCTAGGTGTAGCCCCTGAGCACTTGAAATGAGCCGATCGATATGGAGGAGATTAACTTTCAATTTTATTTCGTTTTAATTAAGTTACATTTCAGGAGCCCCACGTGGCTAGTGGCTACCATATTGGACAGAGCAGGCCTAAGGGATAGTTCAACATCTTTACGGGTCAGGGAGGATTTTCTTTTCTTTCCTTTTTTTTTTTTTTTTTTTAAAGATTTTATTATTTATTTATTTGAGAGAGAGAGCACAAGCCGGAGGAGCTGCAGAGGGAGAGGGAGAAGCAGATTCCCCGTGGAGCAGGGAGCCTGATGCAGGGCTCGATCCCAGGACCCCGGGATCATGACCTGAGCCAAAGGCAGACGCTTAACTGAGTCACCCCAGGTGCCCCAGGATTTTTTCACTGAAGTAGAGGCTGCTCCACCTAAAGGGCAGGGAATCGTGTCCTCCCTTCCACAGGGAATTTGGGGTGAACTGCTCTGGCCGCTCTGGTTGGGTCTGAGATCTGTGCTCACTGCCTTATTAGCCTCCCAGGGAGGAGGCAGAGATGGGTAAAAAGAGCTCAGAGAGCAGAGTCTCCCAGAGTTTTCTGAGCCTGCCTTGAAAATTAATAAACTAAGGCCAGGCCTCCCCAGTTGCAAGGTGGTAGTCTCCAGGCCGTCATTTAGTTTGTTCCCTGCCTCCGCAGGAAAGACCACAGGATGCTCCCCAGGCTCACCTGGTGCTGTTCTCACTGTGCTGGAGCTCTTACCACTGCACCTGGGAGTCTAATGAGTGGTTGTGGAGCCTGCAGCCAGAGGCTGGGCTCTCGGTCCCCTCTGGAGCCCTGAGTGCCCTGACTGAGCACCCCTGAGGTTTTCCTGGGACTGAGCCCGGGCTCCTTTCTCAGTGCCCCAAGTCCAGCAGCTCTGTCGCTTTGCCCAAAGTGTGATTTCCGCAGGCCTCTGACCGGGGTCTTTAGGGGACAGCTGGTTGCTGTCTGTCCTCTCTCCTTGGGGCAGAGAATGGATATGTCCCCAGGCAGGGAGGGTGGAGAGAACTCCTGGTGCTCCCTGGCAGGTCTGTTCCAGCAACCCCCCCCCTCTTCGTCCCATTCACCAAGCCTTTGGACTCCCCAGGCATCACCTTATCCAAGGACATTTTATTTTTTATTTTTTTAAAAAGATTTATTATTTATTTGACAGAGACACAGCTAGAGAGGGAACACAAGCAGGGGGAGCGGGAGAGACAGAAGCAGGCTCCCCACGGAGCAGGCAGGACCCTGGGATCATGACCTGAGCCGAAAGCAGATGCTTAACGACTGAGCCACCCAGGTGCCCCTCCAAGGACATTTTCATCTGGGGTCCCTGGTTCCCTAGCCCTTCTAGGGTTTTTTTACTTCCCTGAAAAGTATGCAGACTTTTGTGCGTCTATATGTAATGTGTATTTCATTTTGAATATTGTTGACTGTCCTAGGAATCCAAAAAAGAATCACTAAAATTGGTTCCAAGGCTGCCATTTTCCAGGAGAAGAAACTGAGACCTAGAGAAGAAAATTAGGTTGGCCAAGATTGGATAAAGGTAGCCCTAGGACAAGATTTCAGGTCAGACAGCTCTTCATTCCCCCATAAATGCTAGTGGGGTGTTTATGGTGCCCAGGCGCCGCGAGGGCCACAGCTGTACCCTCTTGGGCCCCAGTGTCTGCACTGTCCTCAGGCTTACAGCCTAGCTTGGGCTGCAGCTCTCAGTCACGGCACAGATGGGACTCTCAGGGGTGTCACAGGCAGTGAGCTCTTAGTGCAAGTGTGTGGCCAAGGCAGAGGCCGGATCTCCTGGTGAGGGAGGATGTAAGCTCAGCCGTTGGAATGGGAGCAGTTTGTCAGAAAGTGGTGCTGGGTCTCTGCTTGCAACCCCCAGCTGCCTCCAACCTGCACACCTGCCATTTACAGCATCGCCCTTAATCCTCCTGGGCCCTGCCCTGCCTTTACCTTCCAGCGCTGGGGGCTGGGGGCTGGCGGCTGGGGTGGAGGAGGGGACTGAGCCCTTTGTTTCTGTAGCTGCTTTTGAGGCTCTTTGCAGCTAATCCAGTGCTAGGTCTTGGGGACTGTCCCGTTACATCCTCTTGTGTATTTAATTTTATAGGTAATAAATCTGCCTGGGAAGGATTAGTGATTGGCTCGGGTCACTCTGCTTGTTAGCAGTTGTGTGGAGACTAGAACCTGGGTTTCACCCCTGCCGTGTTCCTTCGGCCTGATCACACTACCTCACGGGGCTGGGTGTTTAATTCATTGCTGCTTCCTTGAAGACATCACAGCCATTTAAGGGTTACCAAGGGTGAGAGATGCGTCCCAAGTAAGGCCCTCCCAGTCCCAGCAGAATACAGGCTGGTTCCGGGACCAAAGGTGTGGCCACTGGCTGGGGAGCATTGTAAACCTCATTTGTGGGCATATTTGTCCCTCTGGCTTGGATGCCACATGATGCTGGACCCAGGGACCTGCTCCTGCCATCAGAGGGACCTCCCAGGAGCGGGCAGGACAGGTTTGAGTTGCGGTTTTCATCTAAGGTAGAAGAGTTGGCCGCTAGGTTGTTTCTGCCCTAATCTCTGGTGATTTTGTTTTGTTCCTCTAATCTGAATGTGGGAGCCTCTCCAGATATTTACAGTTAAATCCCAGGCTGGGTCCCTGGCTTTGCTCCTCCTGCGGGGCTCCCATCCATTAACCTGGGGCCTTTTGTAGACCCTGAAAAGACAGAAGAGGGTAGAAATTTTGTGGTCTGCCTCTGGGTCTCACAGTTTGCTGTGGTCGATTTTCAGTGACTCCCTGAATCCTTATGTTCTGGGCTTATCATCAGTCTGGGTTGCTGGTGCTAAAACCACATACAATATCTTGCTGGTATATACTGGTGGTAGAGAGGGACATTCCAGAACCCCAAATTCACAAATACCTCTGTGGCATTTGTGTTTCTGCTGACCTGGGTGAATAGGTGAGAGGTGGGGTAGCTGAGCTTGCTGTTCATCCATTTGACTTATTCATGCAGCAGTTGACATTTGTTCTTCAACAAAATGACAAATGTGTATGAGCCATGGACCTTTGGAGTGGTTCAAGGGCAGGAGAAAGTTAGGCCAGTTAAATCCAGGAAGGCCAAGGGTCTGCAGTGTGATGCAGGACGTGATGCAGGACATTGATGCAGGGATCCTGGTACCCCTGGGGCCTCTTGTTGGCACCCTTAGAGTTTCTTGGATGGAGGAGACTTGTGAGGAGGGCTGTCCTCGTGGGTGAGGGGGCCTGAGGCTGCTGTGTTTCCCGGACCATTTGTGCCTCTTAGGTTGAGGGCTGCCTCTCTTGGCCTGTGTCCTGAGGCCGTTGCCCAGACAGGGCACAGGGTGTTGGCAAACCTGTTCCTTGGGGGTTTGTGTGCTTTAAGAGGAGCCGCCTCAGTCTAGGCTCTGGGGGCCACATGGGAGTAAGGATGGTCCCCCACAGGGACCCAGGCTCTGGAGCCAGAGACTGAGTCTTAGGTGTGGAGGAGCCGGCCACTTCTCATATGGTCACACATTACTGTGCAAAATGCCCATGTCAGGGCCAACCAGCGTCTTGGTAGCTCAGCCTGGTCCTGAGGCATGTGTCTGAAAGGTGGCATTTTCTTTAGTAAAAGGGAGAGAACATAGAATCAGCTGGTCAGGTTTGGCAGGTTCTGGGGCCTGCACAGGTCCTGGGGTGTTCTTCCTCGAGCAGGAGGACCAGCCCCCCTTTGAGATAGGTAGTTAAGTGGCCCAGATGGATGCTTGGACCAAAGTAGCTGAAATTACTTCAGAGCAGAAAAACTTCCTGCTGCTCTCTGCTCTCCATAAAGTCATGTTTACACATATGTATGTGCACACATGCATACGTAGACACACATGGGACTGCTGGGCCTGGAGCCCAGAGAGCAGCAGCCAGGAGGGCGGGGAGCGGAGTCGGTCGCTGCCCACACAGCCTTCCTCCGGGGGCTGGGGCCAAGGCGCAGGCACAATGTCTGCGTAGAGATGGCTGTTGGGGGAGCCGAGGAAATGGCTTGGAAAATGTCCTTATTGGGTATTTGCAGCTCCAGCTTTGTTGGGGTTGACACCTGGTGTGGGCAGATGGTTCTGCCTGCCTGTCGTTGCAGGGAGGCTGCTTGAGGCCTTAGCCCCGTACCCTCCGCATCCCCGTGCTGCGCTGCGGGCTCTGTGTATGCGAACCCACTTAGTCTCACACGGCCTCAGGGGTAGGGGCGGGGTCCCCATTGCTCCGTGAGTGCAAGGGTGCGAGGAGGCCAGGCTAGGGTGGCATGGCTGGGAGGCCAGGGGCAGCACCGGTGGGCAGCTCGGAAGTGGCTGCACGGTGCGGGCTGCCTCAGGTGCCACACCAGCCTTGTGTTCTCGGGGGCCTACGTGTAGGAGGCACGATGCACGGTGTGGTTGGACCGTGAATGAGGGGGCAGCTTTGGGAGGCCCCGACCAGTGTGCCACCGGAGAAGGCCTTCCCCAGACCACAGCCCTGGGGGCATCCTCAAGTCAGTGGTGGTACAGGGACAGGTATGTGCTGATGACTGCACCACCTTGGGGCAGGTACCACCTCAGTGCCCAAAAGCCTTCCTCCTCTCTGTCATTGCTGTCCTCCACGTCTTGTTGGGACCAGCAGAAGTTTCTGAAGAGTTCCTCACTGCCCAGCCCCTCCTTTCCTGGAGTCTGGCATTTCTGCCAGGGGACTCCTCAATCTGCCCCTGAGCCTTCTGCCCATTTTCTCCCCTAAGCAACACAACAGACCGAGCTCTCTTGCAAGCCATGCACTCTGGGCACGCCTCTGGTCACCTTCTCAGCAAATGTGGGTGCCACGGCCCTGGGCCAGCCTCCCAACAGCGGCTCGGAGCAGGGGCGGGGGGCTTGGAGAAGGCCCGGTGGCTGTACTCCCTGCCTTTTATAACATCTAAAGTCTGCCCCAGCCAAGCACTAACCAGGACCTGCTGTGAGCTGACGTCAGGACAGAGGGCCCCTCAGGGCCAGCTTTGATGTTTCCCAGGCCCTGTCGTGGGGGCGCAGGAGGCTCTGAGTGGCGGTCTGGGAATGCAGCATCTCTCACCACAGCGACAGAGCAGCTCTCACCCCAGGAGGGGATGCCGGAGGCTGAGCTGGGGTCCCTCTGAGTCATGCCATCTCTTCTTCCCCAGCTCAGATTTCTGTGGCCAGTGGTCTGTGGTTCCTGCAAGCCTGTGGCCCCTTTCCCTCCATCCCACCCCCACCTGATCATTCTCCTCAAACTTACCTGTTGCGGAGGCTCCTGCCTGTCCAGGGTCTGGGAGTCATCCTGGGCCTCTGGAGGGGGAGTTTCCTAATGTTCTTAACATGAGAGTCTTTGGGCAGGACGGGTGACAGTGGAGATCGGAACAGTAGCTACCGTTCCCTGGGTTAACTCTGTCCGAGTCTCTTCACATGAGTCTCTGCATTTGTGACTCATGACAACCCCATGAGAGAGGCAGAGGGAGCCGAGGCAGAGACCATCTGCATTCCTTGCCCAAGGTCAAACACCAAGCATGAGGGGCAGGAGTTGAGCCCCACCTGTCTGATTCCACACCCTTAACTAAGGTGCACGGGCGAGACTCCTGGCTCCCCGGGTCTGGAGAAGCTGAGTGGGAAGTGGGGTGGTTCACCTACACTTTGACGGCAGGTTCTCTCTCTTTGGCCTTTCACAAGCATCCTGGAGTTCAGGGTCGAGGGCCTCAAGAATTCGGTGAGTCACATTTGCAGAGGCCCACTGGGTGCTCAGCCTGAGTCTGCCCCTCTGCCTCATGAGAGGTGGTCGGGAAGTGTTCCAGACGCCCCCGCCTTCACCAGCTCTTGCCCCACACTTCCTCAAGGTTACCTCAGTCAGCCAGTTAGCTGAGTGCCTTTGTGTGTCTGCAGCATCTGCAGGAGGTGTGTCTGCCTCTCTCCGTGGCCACGGGAACTGAGCCCCATTGTGGGATCAGCCACTTGCAGGTTGGTTTTGAGTTCGTGGGTGGAGCTGGGAAGAGCATGGGGCTAGGAGTTGGCTTCCTTGGGTCATGGTCAAATGAGCTGGTTGATTTGGGGCAAATCCCTTAATTTCCCAGGACCTCAGTTTACCTATCGGGTCTACAAAGAGGTTGTAGCGAGTTGCCCCGTGGGGGCAGGGCCACATTCCTGTGTAGTGACTGGAAGTGAGTGGGGGTTTGGGATGTCAGGGTGACCGGGAGTGTGCTTGGCAGCGCCCTGAGGACAGATTTCTTAACTTGCATAGTGGGTGGGATAGCCCAGCATCGAAGGCAATGGTCCCACCTGGAGAGCCAGCAGGGCGCCGCTGAGAAGTAATGGAGGTGGCTCTGGGCCCCTTGTGGCTCCATGACTGTCTTGTGGGCTGGCATCTCTGACAATGTTGGGAGATGGACCAACACTAAGGGTTGCCCCTCATCTGGGCCTCACTCTGAGAGGTCCGGGACTTGTCTAGATGCTGACTTTATGAGGAGACTGGCTCTTAGGTCCTCAAGAACCAAACTCGACCATCAGGGGCTTGGAACAGCACTCTTTGGGCCGCGATTAGCCTCCATTGGTTTGGCTGGGGATGGCAGGACCCCATTAGCCTCCTCTTGCCCTTACCAGGCCCAGTTTGGTCAGAGGCAGAGCCTGCTTCTTCATGTAGCAGCCCCAGGAGGCCTATTTCTTCTTCCCGGAGGGGCTGCACATCCTCTTCTGTGTCGTCACCCACCCCTGGCAGGTGGGCCGGTGTTCTTGGCCCCGCAGCTCAGGGCCTCTGCAGGGCGCCCACGTGGGCCAGGAACAAAGCCCGGTGTGTTATTCCTGCTGTCACCATGCCACCTGCCCAGCCCTGCCCTCCACCTCCTCAACCCATCTGCTGCTCAGTACAGGTTTCTGACTTTCCCTTTGTTCCCACTGGCTCTGGTTCCACCCTTGGTTGCAGGACCCCCCTTCTCTGTGGGTGCCCCTGCGGCCCCAGCGGAGCTGAACTGTTGCAGTGCAGGAGGGGGAATGGATTCAGGTGAAAACCTGGAACCACTGGGCTCACCTCTCAACTTCGCCCAGAAAAGGCAGTCTCGGCCAGACATATTCTTAGCGATAGAGGGTAGGACGTGGGGGTGGCGCTGGCGTGCCTTTGGCAGTAGCCCCAGATCTAGAGAATATTGGTTTCTCCTGTGATGGGGTGGGTTTTCCCAGAGAAGACCCTGGGGGACGCTGGGCTGCAGAGCATCTGTGGGTGGAATTCAAAGCCACCTCTGATGCTGGACCCTCAGTGGGGCTGTGAGTGTGAGTAATCCTTCCAAGATTCTCTGCAGATCTTGACTTAACTCTGCTCAACATCCTGGTTTCTGAAGATTGACGGGGAGGGCTGCCTGCTAATGTCCCCTGCTCCTCAGCCCAGCATCAGAACCCGTAGGTTTGAAGCTTCTTGTAGGGAGCCTCCCTGGTGTCCCTACCCCTCACCCCAGCCCTTGGAACTCCCTCTCTTTCCTGGCTGCCTGCACCGTTCACTGGGCCCGAGCCTTGCTGTGTTCTGCGTAGTTGCCCTGTGCCCCCTACCAACTGGTTGCGCTGCGTCTTTGTATCCTGCAGAGCACCCAGTGCAGCTTAAGAGTTTCTCAGTGGACACTTGGCAGTTGTGGTCTCATGATCCTTCTCTCCTGCGCTTCCTGGACACCCCCCTATTGTGCAGAGCCCCTTTCCTTCTCCTGTGCACAGGGTGATGAGTGACCTGTGTGAGGACGGTGGCTGTAGCTCCTCCTGACAGTGCTGCTTCCGTGTCCCCATCTGCAGGTGCCCAGGCAGCCGTTGTCTTCATCAAGGAGCCGTCCTCCCAGGATGCACTGCAGGGGCGCCGGGCACTGCTCCGCTGTGAGGCCGAGGCTCCAGGCCCGGTACATGTGTACTGGCTGCTGGATGGGGCCCCTGTCCGGGACACTGAGCGGCGTTTCGCGCAGGGCAGCAGCCTGAGCTTTGCCGCTGTGGACCGGCTGCAGGACTCTGGAGCCTTCCAGTGCGTGGCTCGGGACAACGCCACTGGAGAGGAGACCCGCAGTGCCAACGCCTCCTTCAACATCAAATGTGAGAACCGGGGTCTGCGCTCGCTCCCTGCTAGTTCCGCCGTTACTGAGCCCCGTGGGATCCCTCCTTTCCCTCAGCTTCTCCCATTTCCAGTTGAATGGGGCAGGCAGAAGGCAGTTGCGGTCCGTTCTTTCTGTGTGTATGGAGAAGAGAAGTTTTATTTTTTCCAAAAGATTTTTTTCCCCCTTCAAGTCGAGGACCCTTGACCTGCTGGATGCTTTTGCAGATGGCAAGGGCAGCGAGGCAGCGTGGCCAAGCGTCAGGGTTGACCCGCTGCAGACTGGGTGGATGCTCTGTTTCTGGCCCCCCACCCCACGCCCTGTGTGCAGCCCTGGCCTCAGCTCTGCGGGGCTTCGCTGCGCTGTCTCTTGGCTCCAGAGCCTGCAGGCCCGCGTCCTTTTCTAATTTTCTTCCTTCCCCTCTGCCCTCCCCACCCCCTTGCTCTGCTCTGCCCCGCCCCTCACTCTGCAACCATGGCCTCTGCTGTAGGGATTGAGACTGGTCCTGTGGTCCTGAAGCATCCAGCCTCAGAAGCTGAGATCCAGCCACAGACCCAGGTCACGCTGCGCTGTCACATTGACGGGCATCCTCGGTAAGGAGCTAACTTTGAGGGCGGGAATGGAGACGGTTATTCTAGACCGGTAGGGGTATCTCACCGAAACCCGGACTCTATTCAGAGGCACCTCGCTTCATTCCGTAACCACCCCTAGTGACCCGAGGAGGAGCAGCGTTGGGCATGATCCTGCATTCTGGGAGCAGAGAGTTGTAGAAACTCAACCTGATTCTGCCCCGGAATTGTTGTGTGCCTTTGTGCAGGATGCTTCCCCTCCCAAGCTTCAGTTTCCCCATTTGTAAAGTGAGGGGTGTAGCCCTGACCCTTTGATTCTGTATCTTGTCCACCGGCCACCTGAGTACCCCCTGCCTCCCTGCTGCTGATCCCCTCGGCCCTGCAGGCCTACCTACCAGTGGTTCCGAGACGGGAGCCCCCTCTCCGATGGCCAGAGCAATCACACGGTCAGCAGCAAGGAGCGAAACCTGACCCTCCGGCCGGCCAGCCCAGAGCACAGTGGCCTCTACTCCTGCTGTGCCCAAAACGCCTTTGGCCAGACCTGCAGCAGCCAGAACTTCACCTTGAGCATTGCCGGTGAGGCCGGGGTGGGGATGGAGAAGGTGCAGCAGGGATGGGAGGGGCCTCCCCACTCAGCCTGCTCACATACCTGTGCTCCTCCCACCCCAAGACGAGAGCTTTGCCAGGGTAGTGCTGGCCCCTCAGGACATCGTAGTGGCAAGGAACGAGGAGGCCATGTTCCACTGTCAGTTCTCAGCCCAGCCACCCCCGAGCCTGCAGTGGGTCTTTGAAGATGAGACTCCCATCACTAACCGCAGCCGGTAAGGCATCTGGCAAGGGGCCTTCGAGTACGGTGGTTCGGGTGCATTCTCTAAGAGGATGGGATTAGGACTGCAGACATGCTGGATCTCTACATGTATTACTTGAAGTTTCCAGCAGATGGCAGTAGAATGTCTTGGTGTTGCAAAATGAGTTCCACAAAGGGAAGCCTCCAGGAAGGGCATCTTTTTCCAGTTCACACAACGGCACCGTATGAGCTAGTGGTGCTCTCTTCTCTCCCCACTCCCCTCCTGCCTGTATGGGTCTCCTGGGATGGGGAGTAGAGATTCAGTTTGGAGGGACACAGGGGACCTGGTGACCGTAGTCTGGATGGTAAGGTTACCTTACACACATGCATACACACACACACTTTTTGGAGGAAGCAAGCACTTCCAGAAGGTTCTGGGTGGTGCCAGCTCCTTTATCTGGACTTCTGTCCTTCCCCGTTTGAGAGCAGAGAGCACCTTTGTGGTGCCAAGCATGGCCTTGGTCCGTGGGGGTGTGGCTCCCTAGACGAGGGGATCCCACCTGGCTTCAGCCCTGAAGATATCATCAGTAGTTCATCTGGTGTAGCCGAGGAGCTTCTGGCTGCTGGGACTGGGGGCCTTACTGGCAGGCTGGTGTTAACCCTGCAGGGAGGTGGCTCTCCGTCTCCACATTTGCACACTGTTGGTGACTCGTTGCCTCCCGCTGACACTGTGGCTCACCTCACTGCCCCAAAAGCTGAGTCTCCTGCGGGTGGAACACACCTGTGCACACTCGCGAATGTGTACACGCACGCACATGGACACACACACCCACACACCCCGACGTGGGACGGGGGCTTCCTTCGCTCTGTCCCGTTCCTGGCGGATTCCTTCCTACACCTCTGCCCTTTGCAGCGTGGGGTTCCATCTCATTCCCTTCCAGAAGGAGGCCTGTGGGCCACTTCTTCCACATAGCACTCTCTCCTCTTCGCAGTCCCCCGCACCTCCGCAGAGCCACCGTGTTTGCCAACGGGTCCCTGCTGCTGACCCAGGTCCGGCCGCGCAACGCAGGGGTCTACCGCTGCATAGGCCATGGGCAGAGGGGCCCGCCCGTCGTCCTTGAGGCCACGCTTCACCTGGCAGGTGGGTCCCTGGGTCTCGGGCGCTGACGGGGCCGCCTTCAACATTGTGGGCACGTAGAGAGTTAGGCTCCTGATTCCACTCAGAAAGCAGCTTGGCAGGCAGAGAGAGGAAGAGCATGCTGAGGGCAGGAAGAGGAGAGACAGTGTTCTCGGGGTTTGTGCTACAAAGGTCCAAAGCTTGCTGTGGGAGAGCATGAGGAACCCTGAGACCCACAGTAATCGGGTGGTTGCCTTCTGCTCCCCTCCCTGCAGAGATTGAAGACATGCTACCACTTGAGCCACGGGTGTTCACAGCCGGCCGCGAGGAGCGTGTGGCCTGCTTGCCCCCACAGGGTCTGCCGGAGCCCCGTGTGTGGTGGGAGCGTGCGGGAGTCCGGCTGCCCACCCACGGCAGAGTCTTCCAGCAGGGCCACGAGCTGGTGTTTGCTGGTACCGCCGAGAGTGATGCTGGTGTCTACACCTGCCACGCAGCCAACCTGGCTGGTCAGCGGCGACAGGATGTCAACATCACTGTGGCCAGTGAGCACCTGTGCCCCGAGGGGCGAGGCGAGGTGGAGGGGAGCCCGGGGCCCACGGCGAGGCCTTGGTCTCTGGGTGCGATGTGCAGAGGCTTGGTGCTCAGCTGAGGCCCTCTCAGCTCTGGGTTGTGCACGCTTGGGACTCAGTCAGCTGCTGGGAGGTGATATTGGGGGAGACTGTGAAGAGCCACGCACAGAAGTTGGGGTGACAGCCCACACAGAAAAACAGCCCTCTGGCTGCAGAGCAAGGGCAAGGGACTGGGATTCTAGAGACCCAGGTCCCACTCTTTCCCTAGTACATGGAGTAACGATATGTAGCAAGCCACCTGCTTTGCCAGGGCTCAGTTTCCTCATCCATAAAATGGAGCTAATAACCTACTACCTACCCTACAAGATAGTCAGAAAGATCAAATGTGCTTGCAGTCAGCTGGGAGGTCGACTGGTGGCTGGCCATTCCCTGGTGGCCTCATTCGCATGTCTCGAGGTTGACGGAGGATGGCCCTGTCGGGGTGCCTCAGGTGTCTCCCCCACGGCTGCTGCAGCAGGCCAGCTCAGGCCTCTTCACACAGTAGTGGAAGCCACAAGCCTTCTCAAGCCATCCACTCAGCAGTTGCCCGGCCTGACTTCCACTGGATTCTGTGTTGGGCCAGGCCAGTCATGGGCCACCCAGACTCTAGGCAGGAGAGAAGTAGACTGCCTCCTGATGGGGAAAGTGGCAGCAACACAATGCAAAGAAACAAGGGATGGGAGAACCATTTATGACCGTCTTTGCAAACAATCTGCCACCCCACGTCAGACAAGAAGTCCTTGTAGGGTTTTGAGTCGGAGAGTGACAGTCTCAAAAGATCATTCTCCGCTGTTCTGAGAAGACCGAATGTTAGGGGCAGGAGTCAAGACAGGGAGTCCAGTTAGTAGATGACTGTAATCGCCCAGGGGAGGTGTGGGAGGGCCTGGAACAGAGCGGTAGCAGTGGAGGTGAGAGAGGTGGTCAAAGTCAGGATTTGGGGGGAGCTCAAGTAAATGGGGTTGGTATAGAATGGATGTGACAGGGAGAGGGAAGTCAAGGCTAGGTTTTGGCTTCTGCTGTTGGCTGCATAGGGGCAGTATTTACTGAGACTGGAAAAACCGGGATGAGCTGGTTCCAGGGGAACTCACTTGTTCTCTTTGTACATATAAAGCTCAAGATGCCTGTTGGATCTCCAGTCGGAGATGCTGGTAGGCAGCTGGGTTTGCAGGTCTCAAGCTTGTGAAAGGGGAGAGGTCAGGAGTCAGGGTATAGGTTTGGGAATCATGCACTTCTATGGCATTGAAGGCCACGGATGGGCTGAGATCATTCAGGGAACGAGGATGGCTGACCCCAAACAGGGATCTGAGGACCAAGCCTTGGAGCGTTTCAGTGTAATAAAAAGAGCAAGGGTTTTGGAGGCACGTGGACCAGGGATTTGAATCCTGTCTATCAGGTATTAGCACATCACCATTACTACTTTAAACCTCTGTCTTCTCCACTGTAAAATGGGTATAGGAATACATATGTATGGGGATCATGTTCCAAAGGTTGTCCTCACCAAGGGGCCATTGTTGCACTTTTACTGGAGCAGATGGGCTTCTGAACTCGGGGTCGCGTGTGGGATTAGAGTTTTGAGGAGTTGGATTCTTTGGTTTTGCAGACATGTTCCTCGGTCTTCTTTTCCCTCCCTGTCCCTCTAGCTGTGCCCACGTGGCTGAAGAAGCCCCAGGACAGCCAGCTGGAGGAGGGCAAGCCAGGCTACTTGCATTGCCTGACCCAGGCCACGCCAGAACCCACAGTCATCTGGTACAGAAACCAGATGCTCATCTCGGAGGTGAGAATGAGGCTTGCTCCTGGCGGAAGGGGGCAGAATCCCCTTCCAGGGCTCTCTCTGGGATCAGCTCCCTAGCACTCCTTCCCCCGAAGCTCCCCTGAAGACGCTTGTGGGGCCGAGACCTCCCACAGTCCCGTAACATGTGCCACAGGACTCGCGGTTCGAAGTCTCCACGAACGGCACCTTGCGTATCAACAACGTGGAGGTGTATGATGGCACATGGTACCGCTGTGTGAGCAGCACCCCAGCTGGCAGCATCGAGGCCCAAGCCCGTGTCCAGGTGCTGGGTGAGTGCCCGAGCGTGGGGAGTGCAAAGGGGAAGGAGCAGCAGGGGGCCCAGACCTTCAGGCCCGCCCCGGCCTATCGAGCCGCCGCGGTTCCTCCTCTTGCCACTCACCCACCCTCCCTCTGCTGAAACAGAAAAGCTCAAGTTCACACCACCACCCCGGCCGCAGCAATGCATGGAGTTTGACAAGGAGGCCACGGTGCCCTGCTCAGCCACGGGCCGAGAAAAGCCCACTATTAAGTGGATTCGGGCAGGTGGGTACCATGAGGGCATGGAGTGGGGGCAGGTCGGACAGTCCACTGGTCAGATGTGTGCGTGTCTGAGGACCAGCCGAGGACCTGGCACCATGCCAGGAACTGTGGGAAAGGCAAGAAATGTGGGGCTGATTTATAGTCCCGGTAGGAAGAAAGGAGCCAGACACCAAGGAGGTCAGGTTATGGCACTAGACATCATGGGCGATGACTGAGGCAGCAAGTGATTGGCTTGGCCCGGATGGTGCTGTGAAGTCTTCCCTCTCCCTTCAAAATAGTCATCGGGGACAGAAAGGTAACATGGGTTCCTTTAGAAAATTGGTGGGGGCACCTGGTGGGCTTAGGCGGTAGAGCACGCGACTCTTGATCTCGGGGTTGTGAGTTTGAGCCCTACATTGGGGGTAGAGTTGACTTAAAAATCAAATCTTTAGGGGCACCGGGTGGCTCAGTTGGTTGGACATCCAACTCTTGGTTTTGCCTCGTGTCATGATCTTGGGGTCTTGCGATCGGGCTCTGAGCTGGGTGTGGAGCCTGCTTGGGATTCTCTCTCTCCCTCTCCCCCTCATCCCCCACCTGCATGCACATTCTTTCTCTCTCTAAAAAAAAAAAGAAGGAAAAAAAAAGACAATTTTAAAAAAATAAAAAGAAATTTGGGGGGGAAATGCATAATCCCACTATCCATCATCTTTGGGTGTGTGCCCCCTTCTTTTTCTATGTGTTATCTTTCTGTTTGCACGTAGCAATTTTATTGAACATACAATTTTCACTTATTAAACTTACATGAGTAAGTCATGCTTACTATAGAAAAAGAAGATACAGTTAATTATGTAATTTTACATCCTTTTTTTCTTAACGTTATCAAGCATTTCCACATGAACTTTGGTTTTGATGATTGTAATAATACTCTAATGATTGGATTCACTGTAATTTACTTAAATATTCCCTAAAGGTTGGAGATTTGGGTTGTTAATCATCCTCCCTCTCTCCCTCTCTGCCTTTCTCGCTCTCTCGTTTTATTGCTGCAATAAACATCTTTAAGCCAAAGTTTTTTCTGGATTTGGGTTTATTTCTTTTGGGAGAGATGCCCAGAAGTGGAATAATTACGTATGAAAGGGTATGCATGCTTTTGCAACCCTTGCTGTAAAATTGCCAAGTTGTCTGTCAAGGGTCTGGACCAGTTTTTACACTTCCGTGAGCAGTACAAGCGAGAGAGTAGGACTGCAGGTTTCATGGAGGAAGTGGGCTCTCTCTGCTCGGGTGGCCGGGGGCAGCTTTCTGTTGGAGCTCGAGCTCCAAATGGATCTGAAGCCTCGATGGCTAAGAGCAGGAAAGGATTCTAGGAGTGAGAAGTGACAGGCGGTGAGGATGAGAACGAGGCAAAGTCAGGGCCCCTTCGGAAGTCCGGTTTTGCAGGAGTGAGATGTTGTATAGGGCAGCGGAAGGAGGCGAGACTGAACAATTGGAATGGGAGCAAGTAATGGGGAGTTCCCAGTGCCTGGTTCAGGAGTTGGGACTTTGTGGGTCGTCAGGAGCAACGAACAACACGTTTTTGAGTAGAGGCAGGTGACTGAGCGCTCTGCCGGCCACCCCTGTGACTCGGGTCGAGCTTATAATTTTCCTCTGTCACCCCCACAGATGGGAGCAGCCTCCCAGAGTGGGTGACGGACAATGCCGGGACCCTGCACTTCTCCAGGGTGACCCGTGATGACGCCGGCAACTACACTTGCATCGCCTCCAATGGGCTGCAGGGCCAGATCCGTGCCCATGTCCAGCTTACCGTGGCAGGTGCGACCGTGGCAGGGCCCTGGGGCTGGGCTGGTGGGCCCCAGGGCGGGGGTGGGGGCAGCCCACAGCCTGCCAGCCCCATGGCTCACTGCTCCCCGCCCCTTGTTGGGCTCTTCCCATCCAGTTTTCATCACCTTCAAGGTGGAACCAGAGCGCACGACCGTGTACCAGGGCCACACAGCCCTGCTGCGGTGTGAGGCCCAGGGAGACCCCAAGCCGCTCATTCAGTGGAAGGGCAAAGACCGCATCTTGGACCCCACCAAGCTGGGACCTAGGTAGGGCCATCTGCTTCCCTGGCCCACCGCACCTCTCCTACAGCCGGTCTTCCCAGGAGCTGGTGAGGTGGGCAGCGCTGTGGTTTCCCTCTTGGCAGAATGCACATCTTCCAGAATGGCTCCCTGGTGATCCATGACGTGGCCCCCGAGGACTCGGGCCGCTACACCTGCATCGCGGGCAATAGCTGTAACATCAAGCACACGGAGGCACCCCTCTATGTTGTGGGTATGTGCTGGGGAGCGGTGTCCTGCGCAGGAAGTGCTGGGGCCAGACTTCTTTCTTATCTTTGTCTTCATCGGCCCCCTGTATACGGAAGACACTGAAATCATTTTTGTGTTGGGGGCTGGGATTCACCTTGCGTGGCATAGTGTCAGGTTCCTTGCCGGGCTGTTGCTGATTTAACATTCTACAGCTGGTGTGCATGTGTGTGTGTGTGTTGGGGGGGCCTAGGGGTGGTGCTCTTGTCCTAAAATGTTTCTTCCCGGGTCTCCTGCGGCAGCTGCACATATCTCTGGGTGGGCAGGGAGGGGAGCAGGCCAGGGTGCAGCAGGGAAGGGTTCCTTTGCCCTGGAGGCCCAGAGAGGATGATGCATCAGGTAAAAGGCTCTGCTGAGAGTCATGGGTTTGGGGTTCAGGTGTGGCCCTTGGAGGTGTTATTTCCTCTCCAGGGGCTTGGTTCTGCATCTGTAAGATGAGAGTGGTTTCAATGAGAAGTCCTCAAATTTGTGGTTTAGCAGCAGAACTGTTTTTCTAGACAGAATATTCTGTGGAACTTTGAATGGATAATAGCGAAGTGGTAAGGCCCCTTGGTTGAAGCATTAGGTGTGGGCGAGAGTTCGGGGATCCTGGATGGTCTCTCCCACGGGCCTCTCTCCCTCAGTTTCCCTAATGATTCCTGGCTCCTCTTTCACCATGAGACCCTAGGCCATCGAGAGCCCCTAGACTAGAAGATCCTTTCCACAAACAATGTTTCTTGGAGAACTTGCTCGGTGTCAGGCAGTGTCTGGGGTCCTGAATCAGGAATTCCCAAATGCTGCTCTTCGGGGCCTGGTTCATGATACCAAGTCACTTAGGAAGCTTGTTAATGATAGTGTGGGTTTTTGTTAGCATCCTGACAGGTGTGTTTTTTTATGTGTGTCCCTAGCCTCAAATTCAGATGCACTCCAGCTTGGGAATCACTGGCCTCATGTCCTTCAGAACTCTCTGTGACCTTGGTGGGGCCCAAGGACCCACCCCTTGTTAAAGCCAGTGACAGTGGTGACCCTCCCTGGTTCTCTGGTTTGGTCAGGCCATCAAGTGTCTGGGAGGTGGTCTTCAGTGTAGGATGGAAAGGGGTGGTAGCGAAGGAGGGCTGGGTTTGCTTCACTGGCCCCTGGCCCAGACCCTTCTGTGTGTCTCTCAGACAAGCCGGTGCTGGAGGAGTCCGAGGGCCCGGGCAGCCCTCCCCCCTACAAGATGATCCAGACCATCGGGCTGTCCGTGGGTGCTGCTGTGGCCTACATCATTGCTGTGCTGGGCCTTATGTTCTACTGCAAGAAGCGTTGCAAGGCCAAGCGCCTGCAGAAGCAGCCTGAGGGCGAGGAGCCAGAGATGGAGTGTCTCAATGGTGAGAGGCAGTGGTGTGGAGGCGGGGCCGGTGTGCAGGCGCTGAGCGCCCCCTGGTGGCCACAGAGAGAGCTGTTGCGCTGGGGAGCCGGGGCTCTAGCAGAGCTGCCCCACCCCTAGCTGGAAGCCTGGAGTTGGCCCATTCCCAGGCCGTGGGGGCTGAGCAACCGGGCTCGAGACTTCCTCATTGGAGCCTTGGGGCCAGCTTCTACGTTGCCTGGCTGGCTCCTCCCTGTACCGCTCAACCACAAGTACAATTAGTACTCACATTCATGTTTCTGTGGCACATCTGTCTCCCCCCATTCGTCTTTGAGTTCCCCCAGGGGCATTCGGTCGGTTTCCCTGCTCCTACCCTTCTGCTCAGAGGCATTGCTGGGCTGCCCCTCTCCGTTTAGGCATTCAGGAGCAGAGCCTGGGTCTCCCTCACTACGATTCACCTTTGTGCCCTATTAGGGCTTTGCACAGAGGAGGCCCCATGAAAGCAGAGCCCCTTATATTGATGTAGTGTCCAGGGGCCGGCGGACCAGATGAGACTTGGGCACCTGGTTCCATTTCGGAGGTGGTAATCAGCTGCATCAATCAGTGGTTGTACTCTAAGGGACGCCTGTACCCCCTACTCCATCAGTTCACCAGTTGGACTGGCCTTTTTGTGTGGAACACCATGATTGGACCCACTTGACGGAAGTAGAGGTTTGGGGGAGAGAAGTGAGGTCCCCGTGGTGGCCAGAGTGTCTGATCTCGTGTGGCTACCTCCCCCACCACCATGCCCCTTCTTCCCAGGCGGGCCTTTGCAGAATGGGCAGCCCTCCGCAGAGATCCAAGAGGAAGTGGCCCTGACCAGCTTGGGCTCCGGCCCTGCGGCCACCAACAAACGCCACAGCTCGACTGATAAGATGCACTTCCCGAGGACCAGCCTGCAGCCCATCACCACCCTGGGTATGCTGCCTTGGCCACAACTGTCATAGTTTCATGACAGGCCTGTCTGGAGACTAGGTTAGGGCTGGTGGCTCTGACGTCCCTCAAACCCAGCACCTGGGAGCCGGGGGCGGGAAGCAGAGGGGAGATAAGTCCGCTGTGTCCCCAGCACCTGTATACGACTCACCGCCCCAGCTTTGGTCATTCATGAGCAGTATTTACTTGGCATTTCCTTCAGATTGGCTGCCTTTAAAAACAAAACAAAATTAACGCAAGTTAGTGTTGTTCTAGGAAAAAATGTGAGAAATTATCGATTTGTGGTAGTTACATTTTTTCTGCATATACGTTAAATTAATACATGTAACTATTAACGTGTTTATCAAGAGCCACCTAAAGTTCTCATAGAAGCCATCCTTTGGAAAATGCTGGATATTAATTCCAGCCTTTCGTTTTACTGTTGGAGACTGTGAAGCCCAGGGTGGGGTGGGGAGTGGTCTGCTCAGGGTCACCCAGCAGGTGGGTGGGGTGCAGCGAAGACTCCCCTCTGTGTGACACAGAGAGGCAAGGTACCCTCCCGAGTCAGGAGTGTCCCTGTTGGGGTGAGGGTAGCTGGCTGACCCCGACCTGTACCCACAGGGAAGAGTGAGTTTGGGGAGGTGTTCCTGGCGAAGGCGCAGGGCTTGGAGGAGGGGGCGGCGGAGACCCTGGTGCTTGTGAAGAGCCTCCAGAGCCGAGACGAGCAACAGCAGCTGGACTTCCGGAGGGAGTTCGAGATGTTCGGGAAGCTGAACCATGCCAACGTGGTGCGGCTCCTGGGACTGTGCCGGGAAGCCGAGCCCCACTACATGGTGCTGGAGTACGTGGACCTGGTATGCTGGGGGT
The DNA here is from genome assembly GCF_029215605.1 of Mirounga angustirostris. Lineage (NCBI taxonomy): Eukaryota > Metazoa > Chordata > Mammalia > Carnivora > Phocidae > Mirounga > Mirounga angustirostris. The sequence goes on from NW_026991716.1 coordinate 39,157,597, forward strand.
ACCTGGGAGTCTCGGGCAGGGCAGTGCCCTGCCGGCAGGTGGGGGGGGTGCACCCTTGGAGCCCCGTCTCCCGTGGTCTCAGCCTGCCTGCTCTTGCCGCCTGGAGACGCTCAGCTTCCTGCCCCCGCTCGCTCTCTGACACCTGTTGTTCCTTGACCGGTGCTCCTGCCTTCCTGTCTGCCAGCCCCGTGTCTGGGGGCCAGTCCCCCGTTCTTCCCAGCTTCTCACTCTGCGCACCACACGGATGCATCCCAGGTCTTCTTCCTTGCCTCGGGTTTTCTTTGGTTTGTCATTTTTCCTTCCCTGCAGGGCTCATCATCCCTTGAGAATAAACTTAGCAGACCCGGCTTTCCTTCCTCGAAATCCTTCCTGGCATCCCGTCCCATCTGGGGCCCCAGTGTTAGCCCCGGCACCAGCTTTCTCTTTCCATCTCAGCTCTCATGCCCTGAGCTGCCCCTTACTCTGAATTCCGCAATCCATCTAGGCCTTACTCCCTTGCTCTTCAAGCCGCTGCTTGTCACATCCCCCAGCTCGGTAGGAAGGAGGAGGAGCAATTCTTCTTGCCATTGGCAAGAGTTTATGACTACTTTATGTATGTTGTTTGCTGCTCCCTCAGTATATTTCTTAGATGATAAACCCCCTGAGGACAGGGGTTTCCTCCCAGGGGTCTGTGAGGGTTGGGATCTGTGTTTTCCTCTTGGTTCCCTGAGGGCAAGAGCCTTGTCACCTGCCTGTCTGGGGCTCTGCTGAGAGTAGGAATGGCAGTCCTGTCTTTCTGACCGAGGGAGCTTCTAGAAGCCATCTCCTATATGTTTTTTTAAATTCCCACTGGACTTCCCACCAAGGTAGGGGGGCTGGCTGGGGGGGGGGGGTGGAGGGCCAGGGGTTCTCACCTGCCCAGGTAGGTGCTCTGGGAGCCCCTGCTTGGTTTGATGCTTTGGAGATAATGGAGATAATTTGACCTGACAGAGATGCTTGGCTTTTCCCTTAGGGAGACCTCAAACAGTTCCTGAGGATTTCCCAGAGCAAGGATGAAAAATTGAAGTCACAGCCCCTCAGCACCAAGCAGAAGGTGAGGACAGGGCGGGAGAGGTCCTCAAGGGTGGGCCAAGATCAAGGGCAGTCATAATGTTAGAGGTACAGCGGATGGAATGTTCCCTGAGGACCAGGCAGGACTTTACGTATGTTATCTCAACCATCACGATAGTCCTCCGAAACAGATGTCATTAGCCCCATTTTGCAGATAAAGAAACTGAGGTCTAGAGAGGTTAAGGGACTTGTCCCAGAGCACGTAGCCCCCTAATGCCTTTGTGTTGCTGCAGTGCCTCCATTTGGAAGGGCTGCTCTTCGCCCTTGCTGCTGGAGCAGGATGTCTGCCCCCTGCAGTGAGCGCTGGGCTGGGGCAGCCCAGGTGTCGAGGGACGGGCAGGGCAGGATGTGGCTCTGAGAGTGTTTCACCAGCCTCTGAGCGTGGAAGACTCTGCTTTGAAAGGGCTGCTCATGTTTGACCCACTGTGGTTTTCACACTCTCCGTCTCACTTGGGCTTTGGGCTGCCCAGCCTTTCCTTCCAGTTCTCCTCCCGCCTTCTGGGCACAGGTCCCTGGCTGGGGCCCCACGGTGGAGCAGACCTGGCTTGAAACAGCGAGGAAGGGAAAGCTTGCCTACTACCCTCTGCCCACCTCAGACGATACTTCTGTGGCCCAGTTCTTCCTGCCCACAGCCTCCTTCCCTCCCCTCTGAAATGGGTCTGCCTCCTTCTCTGGGATTGGGCGTCCTGCTACCAAGCTGACAGCAAAGTCACCTCAGAGACCAGTCACAGCTCAGGGCAGGTAGGCAGCGACTGCTAGGGCCCTCCCTCCCAGGTGATCTTTGCTTGCGCCTTGTAGGCCGACCCAGGTCACAGATTCTGGGGGTAGGCCAGAAAGGCATGGCTGGTTGATAAGTCAGGCGAGTGGGACCCTGGTCACCCCTGGTCTCTCTGGGGAAGTCGCTCTGTGCCCCTCAGACTGACTTTCTCATAATTATAGGTGAATTTACTGTAGCCCACCCAGGACAAGTGACCTGGCCCCACATTGCCCACAGCTGGCCTCCTGACGCCAGGCCCCTGCCTCCATCCCCATGAAGCTGCAGCAACTGTCTGCAGTGGCTGTGGATGGAAGGACAGGATGTGTTCCTGTCCCTAAGTAGGATGTCAGGACCCCAGAGTTTACAAATCAGGACATGCAAGGAGCCCGTGAATCTACTGAGCCGGTCATGGCCGTAAGGGCCCTTGCAGTTGCAAAGTGGAAACTGCCAGGCATCCTTGGGGCGTTCAGGATCTAGTGGGGGAGCTTGGGACAGTGACTATGGCATGTACCTTGCACACTTCAGGGATGACACGGAAAGTGAGTGAGAGACAGAAACTAGGAGACATCGAAGACCTCCATGTCCTTTAGGTGGACAGACGGTGTGGTTAACAAAGAAGGTTGCCTGGTCGAAAAAGCAATTTGAGTTCAGTTCTCAAGGAGAGGAAGTAGTTGAATGGCAGGAAGGGGATGGCTTCAGGAAAGAGGGGAGTCAGGTAGGTTTCTTTGGGACCAGGACGTAGGCAGGCAGACAGGAAGTCATTTACCTCTGTCACATGACCTGAAGGACTTGTTTTGGCTGAAAGTCATTACCACCTGTGCTAAAGATCTGTCCCCCATTTTTCTCCCCTAGCATCTTAAATCTGATGGGGGAGCTTTAGTAAGTTGGGTTCTGCACACTCTTAGGACAATACTCTGCATCAGATGGAAGTGGGGTTTGCGTAAAATAAAAAAATGCAGGTTTCTAGAGGGAATTGGAATATCTAAGGATGGAGTCTGAGGACCTGCATTTTTCAAACAGGCTCTCCAGCTGATTTTTTTTTAATTAATTAATTTATTTGAGAGAGAGCAAGAAAACACAAGCAGGGGGAGCAAGCAGAGGGAGAGGGAGAAGCAGGCTCCCCGTTGAGCAGGGACCTGATGTGGGGCTCAATCCCAGGACCCTGGGATCATGACCCGAGCTGAAGTCAGATGCTTAGCTGACTGAGCCACCCAGGCACCCCTAAAGTTACACTTTCAAAATACTGTATTTGATGCACTTGATGTTTTCTAGCTTATTTTTTTTAACTCACTAAATTGATTTTGAGACACATGTGGGTCTTGATCAGTAACTTGAAATATACTGCTTTTTGGGGATTCCATGAAAATGAAACTTAGTAGGAAAGATACACTAAAATCATAGATATTTTCTTGTATTAATAGTGAGCTGTTATATCACTTTATATTGCTAGGATTCTAGGGGGATGGAAGGAGGAAGAGTTAGTTTGTGAGGGGAGGTGGGATGGTAGGAGGGGTGCCCCCTGGTCGAGTAGAATTGGAACGAGAGTGCCTAGCTGCTATGGGTGGGCCGTGGGAAGTCCCGGGAGAATTTCAGGACAGCAGCGGGATAGTGCCAGAAATCAGACACGGGCCCTGGGTGTTGGCATAATTAGAGGTAATGCGTGTTTGAGTAGCTGATGAGATGATGGAGATTTTGAAGTCCGGTAGCTGTAACCTGTGACTTGTCTGTGGGTCCCGGCAAGCTAAGGACAGGACAAGGAGCAGGGTCAGCTTTGCACGCCTCAAGGACAGCGGTGTGTGTGGTCAGATGCCGTAGGGTGAGAATAGCAACGGTGTCACACAGGTTAGCCAGAACGTGGGCAAGCCCTGAGACTGGCATGGTGGAAGGGATGGGGTGGGTCTGGCTTTCCCAAAGAGCAGGCCCTTACGATGGTATGTGAAAATGAATCCTGTGGCCGTCTGATGGCATCTTACCCAGCAGTAACTGGCCAGGGTCTAACAATTCCCTTTTACTGTCTGCACTTAGCCTGTGTTTCCAGAAGCACTGCTCCTCTGGAAAGATAGCAAGTTAGTCACTATGCCAAGTCCACTCTCTTCTGTTTCCCTTGACTAGCAGCGGACTGTTGAGCTAATGAGCCAGAACAGAGAGAGCAGGCTGAGGGGAATGGCAAGTCCAGTGAGGGCACATTGCAGAAGGCTTTGTCCCTTACAGATAACCTGCCAAGGCTGGACAGTGCCCTGCAGTTTTGAAGCCTGAAGTAGAGTCCATCTGTTAATGATATGACCACTTCCGTGGTCATCTGGCCCTTTGACCACCATTGGCATGTGGGGCATTCTGAGGATGGCAGTCTGTGGGCGATTTGGGGAGTGTGCTGGCCTCTAGTTTTCCGTGGAGACAACGGTGGCGGCAGGGTGGGTGGGGGAGGCGGTGGGTTCTGTACCCAGGGGGGAATCCGTCATCCTGGTGGACCTGTTCACCTGACCTCTTCTTAAACCCTCATCGCTGATTTTACATGTTTGGTTGGAAGCTGTCTGGAGATTTTGTATCTTCACTTAAGATAAGGAAAATACACCAAGAAGATGAGATCCTTTCCCAATTCCCAGTGGTGTCCTTTGTTTGGCACCTCGGCATATGCAGTGTCAGCCAATATGTTGGGTATGTAGATAGGTCCTGTGTGGTGGTGGCTTGGATCAGCGGTTCTAGAGAATTTCTGGCCACGATGGAAATATTTTATAGCTGCTGCTGTCCAGGGTGGTAGTCACTAGCCTCATGTGGCTGCTGAGCATTTAGAATGTGGCTAGAGCTACTGAGGAACTGAATTTTTAATTTTATTAAGTTTTAATTCACTTAAGGAGTCACGCAGGGCGAGGGGCTACTGTTTTGAACAACATGGGTTTAGACCATTGTTTAATTTTTTTTCTGATGTTAAAGTAGAGTTTTAATGTAACTTTTTAACATGTTCTGCATTCAATTTGCTTTTTCCCCAAACCATTTCTTATGTATGACTTTTAAAATTTTTAAATTAAAAAGGAAATTTTTTTTTTTTAAGATTTTTTAATTTATTTTTTAGAGAGCGAGCGAGAGAGAAACAGCATGAGAGGGGAGAGGGTCAGAGGGAGAAGCAGGCTCCCCGCTGAGCCGGGAGCCCGATGTGGGACTCGATCCCAGGACCCCGGGATCATGACCTGAGCCGAAGGCAGACGCTTAACCATCTGAGCCACCCAGGCGCCCTAAAAAGGAAATTTTTTAAAATTTATTTAAGTAATCTCTACACCCAATGCAGGACTCAAACTCATGAGCCTGAGATCAAGAGTCTCGCGCTCTACCAGCTGAGCCAGCCAGGCGCCCCTATTTTCAGGTTTTTGAGGAACCTCCATACTATTTTCCAGAATGGCTGCACCAGTTTACATTCCCACCACCAGTGCACGAGAGTTCCTTTTTCTCCATGCTCTTGCCAACATTTGTTATTTCTTGTCTTTTTGATATGAGCCATTCTGACTGGTATGAGCTGATATCTCACTGTGGTTTTGATTTGCATTTCTTTGATGGTCCGTGATGTTGAGCATCTTCTCATGTGTCTATTGGCCATCTGGATGTAGCCCATTATTTTAAAAACTTCTCTTGACTGAGACCCAGTCGCAAAAAAACATTTTGTATCAAAAGCCATCACATGCGTGTATATATATGTATTTTTTCAATGAAATATATATATATTTTAATGAAAACAGTTTTATGAATGATATTTGCCCTTACTAAGTATTATGTACTCTGATATTTTCTACTCCATGTAAGAGTTTTTATTGCTAGCTAAGATTGACTGAATTGGTTTCATGACATACTAATAGGTTGTGACCACAGTTAGCAAACCACCAGTGGAGGCAGGGGCGTCCACAGGGATGTCACTGGCCAGTGCACACAGATTGAGATCTCTCTTTGGAGTGACCCCCACCTTGGTGTGCGGGCTTGGCTCCTCCGCCGGCCTTTCCGTGACCCTGGGAGCTAGGCCGGTGAAGCGGCTCAGAGCCAGCCAGGGATGCTAAAGGGTCCATCCGTAGCCAGCACCCCACCCCCGGGCTTGCTGATGAGCAGACAGCCCTTCCTGTGCCCACATCACGCGATATGACCCAGGAGAGGTAGCTGCTGCATTGAGGAAAGAGCTAGGCTCTGGCATTGGGGGGTACAGAGCCTTGCATGGGACTGTGGGTAAAGCTGAGGATGGCCCCCACCCTACAGAGTGCAAGCAGGCGAGGCAGCCAGCCTTGCTCAGGGCTCGGCACACAGCAGATACTCAACACGTTCCTGTGCTCTTCTCTCTGATAGGGTGGTCTCCTTGCATCAGCCCCCCTACCACTCCCATCCACTTGTTTGCGTTTTTGAACTTCAGGAGCATAGAAGCAGATTGACCAGGACGCCTGGGTGGCTCAGTCGTTTAAGCATCTGCCTTCGGCTCAGGTCATGATCCCAGGGTCCTGGGATCGAGTTCCACATCGGGCTCCCTGCTCAGCGGGGAGCCTGCTTCTCCCCCTGCCTACCGCTCCCCCTGCTTCTGTGCTCTCTCTCAAATAAACAAATAAAATCTTAAAAAAAAAAAAAAAAAAGATTGACCATAATCTTTGTAGCTCTTTTTTGTTTTTAAGATTTTCATTTATTTGGGAGAGAGAAAAAACGAGCGGGGTGGGGGGAGGGACGGGGCGGGGGAGAGAGAGAGAGAAGCAGACTCCCCACTGAACAGGGAGCCTGACTTGAGGTTCGATCCCAGGACCCTGAGATCGTGACTGGAGCCAAAGGCAGACGCTCAACTGACTGAGCCACCCAGGCGCCGGGACCATAATCTTTGGTTAACCTATGAGCTACTGTCATTATTGGTCCACACATGGACTTTTACTTAGTGTTATTTTTTAATGTGTTTATTGGCCATTTGTGTGTGTGAGTGTGTGTGTGTGTGTGTTTGGTAAGTTTTATTTTGATGTTTCAAGCTTAAAAGAGTTTAAGAATAGTTCAAGGAATTCCTACAAACCATTTATTAAGAGATTCAATTGTTTGCATTTTGCCCCATTGACTTTATTATTTTCTCTCCATTGATACATGGATATTAGTTTCATGCATTTTTTTTCCTGAACCACCTGAGATAAATTGGCGGCAGCCTTTAGACCTTTCACAATCGGATATATGTAAAGTTTTTTTTTTGTTTTTTTTTTTTTTTGAGACAGAGAGAATGAGAGACAGAGAGCATGAGAGGGAAGCGGGTCAGAGGGAGAAGCAGACCCCCTGCTGAGCAGGGAGCCCAATGTGGGACTCGATCCCGGGACTCCAGGATCATGACCTGAGCCAAAGGCAGTCGCTTAACCGACTGAGCCACCCAGGCGCCCCTCACAATCGGATATATGTAAAATGATATCACGGGGCCTTGATTATTATTTCCTTGCTGACATCGGTTACTGGCCACATTCTCATCTTCACCTCTCCATGATTTCATTAGGTGGGAGGTGACTTCTCCCTTCTGGATCCTGAGAGTGATCCTGTATGCCAGGAGAAACACAGAGCTGGCCAGTGACTTGTTAAATAATCTTCTCTAGGGACCTGTTTTCATTTGTTTGCTTTGTTTTTATATACAAGGAAATGCTTCAGATCACACACGTCCCCAGTGGTTGCTCCCAAGGTTTGTCTATAAGGCGACAGAGGGGCCATGGATTTTTACAACCACTCTTGTGGCCTTCTGCTTTTCCCTGTGTGGCATGGGCCATCTTCTCCCTGCTGGTGGCAACCCTCTGCGGATATGGTTCTCATCCCCCCTCTAGACTACCCTCTTGCTGAGAACCCTGTCCTACCGTGCCTACTATATTCCACCGGCATCCAGTGGTATACAGTGTGCATTAGATGCTCAATATTTGTTCAGTGCATTGATACATACTTTGAAAATGTTAATATAACTTAATCGTAATTCCATCTAACATGTTACGTAATGTATTATAGGTGACATCATACACATGGCTCAACATTTTTTTTTTTAAAAGATTTTATTTATTTATTTGAGACAGAATGAGAGAGAGAGAGAGCACATGAGAGAGAGAGAGAGCACATGAGAGGGGTTAGGGTCAGAGGGAGAAGCAGACTCTCCGCCGAGCAGGGAGCCCGATGCGGGACTCGATCCAGGGACTCCAGGATCATGACCTGAGCCGAAGGCAGTCGCTTAACCAACTGAGCCACCCAGGCGCCCATGGCTCAACATTTTAAAAAGGATATCAGTGAAAAACATCCCCCGGAGAAGCAGGTTCCCCGCTGAGCAGGGAGCCCAATGCGGGGCTTGATCCCAGGACCCTGGGATCATGACCTGAGCAGAAGGCAGATGCTTAAACAACTGAGCCACCCGGGCATCCCGTTTCCCTACTTTTCTACTCTGTAGTCCCCAGTTCCTCTGCTTGGAGGCAGCCAGTCACGTGTGTTTGTACATTCCCACACACGCACACATGCACGCGCACACAGATACACACACGTTTTGTTGTTTTTTTTAAACACAACTAGAAGAAAATTCATAATTTTGACGTAAAAAGGAACAACCCATAAACATGTAAGCTATGATTACTGCCCAGTTATTTTTCTTTTTTTCTTTTCTCTCTTTTTAAAAAAGATTTATTTATTTTAGAGAGAGAGTGTGTGTGTGAGCATTGGAGAGAGAGGCAGAGGGAGAGGGAGAGAGAGAATTTCAAGCAGACTCCCTTTTGAGCTGAGCCCAAAGCAGGGCTGGACATGGAGCTCTGAGATCATGACCTGAGCCGAAACCAAGAGTCAGTCGCTTGACCAACTGAACCCCCCAGGCGCCCCCTGCCCAGTTATTTTTCACCCAACAAGGGGTTACTATGTGTTCTCCCTGCCCCCGTGCTGTTTACCTAATCTAACACCTGCTGCGTGTCAGAGGGGTTCCAAGAGCTTAATTTCATTTACCTCCGTTCTTCTAACAAGCCAGCGAGACAGGTGCTGTTAGTATCTGCATTTTACAGAGTAGGAAAGCGGGGCTGTTGTGTCTTTGCTTTGGGGTTTCCTGTGCATCCCACTGATGGCACCGAGACCTCACCGAGGGTTGTGCGAGGACGGTCGTCTTGATCTCTAGTCCTGGGCTGCTCTGACAGGCCCCTTTCTCGCTGCAGGTGGCACTGTGCACCCAGGTGGCCCTGGGTATGGAGCACCTGTCCAACAACCGCTTTGTGCACAAGGACCTGGCCACTCGAAACTGCCTGGTCAGCGCCCAGAGACAGGTGAAGGTGTCGGCCCTGGGGCTCAGCAAGGACGTGTACAACAGGTAGAAGGGCGTCGGTCGGGTGTGGCGAGGGGGTAGAAGGCGGATGGAGCTCGGGGGTGTGTGGGGAAGGGCTTCGAGTCTGCTTGGCCCAAAGCTGGAGGGCTTGGAGGGGAGCAGCCTTCCTAGCCAGTGGGCCCTGACGCTTATAAATTTTCTCTGGGGGCAGAACATTAACCTTTTTTTAAAAATAACTAGTCAAACTTTATAACAGTTTATGTGTAATTTAACTATTCATATGGTTCCCTCCGCAACTTGCTGAATTCGGTAATCACCGTCTTGAAGCCCAAGACTTCAAGCTCAGCAGCCATGGCCAGAGATCGCTCTGGAACGCCTGCACACACCACACGGCCTCCCGGGGACTTCCCTGCGAGTCACCCCGGCTCTGAGTCACCACAGCTCTTGTCTGGCTGTTGCTTTAGTCGTAATCGGTTTATCGCCAGTCAAGCTCTTTAAGTTTTCTTTCCACTTAACGTGTTCTCGTTTTTTACATTTTGTTTTAAACAGAAAAATATATATGATTGTTAGCTTTTAAATCTACTAACATTGAGGCAAATTTTGATTCTTTTTTTTAAGATTTTATTTATTCAGGGGCGCCTGGGGCCCTGCTTGTGTTCCCTCTCTCGCTGTGTCCCTCTCTGTCAAATAAATAAATAAAATCATAAAAAGAAAAAAGATTTTATTTATTTACTTGAGAGAGGGGGAGAACACCCAGGCAGAGGGGGAGAGAAGCAGGCTGCCCGCTGAGCAGGGAGCCCGACGCGGGGCTCAATCCCAGGACCCTGGGATCATGACCTGAGCCGAAGGCAGACGCTTAACCGACTGAGCCACCCAAATAAATTTTGATTCTTAATGGAATTTTTAACCATCAGACCCCACATGGATGTCTCCAGATTTTCATCCAACGTACCCCCGTGCTCAGCATAAATGCTACCAGTTTTCTCTGAGTGCCTTGATGGAGAAAAGTTGGGTTCTAGCCTGGGTATGAGAGCCAGACCTGGGTTGAGGTAGGGGATCCCAGGCCATGTACCCCATTGCACCCTGTGACGCATGGAGGCCCCGCCCCATGCCTGTGTGTGCTTCTCTCCTGCAGTGAGTACTACCACTTCCGCCAGGCCTGGGTACCGCTGCGCTGGATGTCCCCCGAGGCCATCCTGGAGGGCGATTTCTCCACCAAGTCTGACGTTTGGGCCTTTGGTGTGCTGATGTGGGAAGTGTTCACCCACGGAGAGATGCCCCATGGTGGACAGGCAGATGATGAAGTGCTGGCAGGTAGGCACTTTGTGTTTCCAAAGGACGGTTCTAGATGTTCTCCAGGTGCAGGGTCTGCTCAGGGTCCTGGGCCCCACGAAGCCCGCCTCACTTCCCAGGGCTGCTGTTAGCAGATGTACAGATATGGCTACTCCAGCTGAAAAACTAATTAATACTTTTATACTGGTTGGTAAATAGTCCTTGACCCCAATGCCCAGTCCACCCACTCTGATGCCTACCCATTGATCCCGCTTCGGTCCTCATGCATTGGCTGCCTCCTGTGGACCCTGCCCTCACCAGCCAAAGAGAGCTGGGGCCAGGGTCATGGGCGTCATCCTGTGATTGCAGGATACTACCCATATGCCCCTTGAGTCAGTGCCCTCCCACCACTCACTGGCCCTCGCCCCTCACCCCGAATCGCCCTCCCGTGGCTGCTTGGGGAACTACAGAGTTGGACAGGTGGTGAAATGTTTTGACTAACGCTCCATCCACCATCTTTCCTGCAGATTTGCAGGCTGGGAAGGCTAGACTCCCACAGCCTGAGGGCTGCCCTTCCAAGCTGTACCGGCTGATGCAACGCTGCTGGGCCCTCAGCCCCAAGGACCGGCCTTCCTTCAGCGAGATCGCCAATACCTTGGGAGACAACCCCGCAGACAGCAAGCCGTGAGGAAGGAGCCCAGGCAGGCTGTGCCTCAGGATGGCGTGGGCAGGGGAGGACTTCTTCAGGGGCGCCCATAGCATGATGGGCAAGATCCCTTTCCTCCTTGGCCCTAGGGGCCCTGCCCTGGGAACACAGGCACTATTTAGGTCTGGGCAGGGCCTGGGCTTTCCTCCTCTTCCCCATCCTCAGCCCTTGGGCAGGCTGATTCAGACTCAGACTAAGTGACTAGGGCCTTGAGCTGGGCAGCATTCTCTGCCACCCCTTCCCCCATCAGGGACAGTGTGGGTGCCTCAGGTAACCCCAATATCTGACCTGGGTCTCCTCCCATTGACCAGGTCCAGTTCTGCTACTCACTTGCCAAGTTGGCCTAGGGAGGGCTAAGCTGGAGATGAGCTGGGTCTGAGGGGAGTTCCTTAATAATACTCAAGTTCCTGGATAGTTCTGGTCCCTGGGCCCACCTTGGGGTCTGCACCAGGATTACGGAGGATGCGCCAGTGAATCCTCACCCCATGGACTTGTGCACGCTGACCCAGACCCATGCCTCCTCCCCACCCTTCTCTCCTTTCCTCATCCTAAGTGCCTGGCAGATGAAGGAGTTTTCAGGAGCTTTTGACACTATATAACCCGCCCTTTTTGTATGCACCATGGGCGGCTTTTGTATGTACTTGCAGCGTGGGGTGGGGGCATGGGAGGGAGGGGTGGACCCTGGAGAAGGTGGGGAGGGTGGGCCACCCCTGCCTCACACCTTTATTGTTGTTGTTTGTTCGTTTGTTTTGTTTTGTTTTTTTTTAACACTCGCTGCTCTCAATAAAGAAGCCTTTTTTACAACCTGCTTTCTGATGCTCATTCCCTCCCCTTGTCCATGCATAGTGTCCCTTCATCCCTCACTTATCAGAAGTGTCCATGTGCCATCATGAAATCTAGCAGTGTTTGGATGGGAATAACAAGTAGACACTGGCCTTTCTCTCCAGTTCGGGGAGCAGTTGAGAATATGGGCTCAGAGGATGCAAGACCACCTCTTGTCTGTGTGACCCTGTGTTGCTCTCTGACTGTCAACTACTTATTCTTTGCTGGCTGGCTTAATCCTCATGCTGGGGGGGCGGGGAGGTAGAAGGCAGGGAGGGGGGCAAGTTAGAGTAGGATTGGAGAAGAAGTTAATGACGGATTCGGGTGTCTGAATCCCTGTAGGACTCTCGCAGGGAGATAGAGCAGGTAGAACCAAGCAGAGAGGTGGTACGCGATGCCCCACCGATGCCCTTGTTGGGGGCAGTCAACTGGTTTGATTCTCAGCCCTTTCTTAGTTAGACCTGCTGTCATCAGTCACACTCTGCCTTATTCCAGGAGCGTCAGCCTGGTTTCCCATCCAAGAGAAAGTAATCCATAACTCAGTCTTAACTCTGAAATTGCTCCGGTTCCTTCTGTTACTCACCACACTTCTCAGTAATGGAAATAACAGCTAATAATTATTGGATACGTGCTTTATGCCGATGACTTTGCTCAGCGCTTAACATGCATTATCTCATTTAATCTCTGTAACTACTCTAGAGCCAGATATTCTTGTTCCCATTTCTCTGATAAGGAAACTGAAGCTCAGGGTGGTCAGGTAGTGTCCCCAAGGTCGCACAGCTAGTAAGCGAGCCACTTACTTGTTGATACACAGTGTGTTCTATCCCTCAGATGTGTTGGGGTGAAAAAAAACCCAAGAACAATTTTTCTAGAACATTGCTTTTCAGAGTGTGGGTTGCAGCCAGTATTCAAAAAAGAATGAAACAGGGGCGCCTGGGTGGCTCAGTTGGTTAAGCGTCTGCCTTCAGCTCAGGTCATGTTCCTGGGGTCCTGGGATCGAGCCCTGCATAATAAGCCCCAAATCTAAGTTCTTGAAACAATTTAGTTTTGTCATTCGTGGATCTGCAGGTTGGTGAGGTTCGGCTGATGGTGGCCGGACCTGGCAGAGTTGAGCTGGGTTTGGCTCCGGGCTATAGGTCTAGTCTGGGTCTACTCTGCAGGCCCCAGAGCACGCTCTCCTGCAGGGGCAGTAACAGAACGGGTCACGCCAGATCCCACATGGACATATATAACCATGAGTCTGTTAATGTTTTCTCATCCAAAGCAGGTCACATGTTGAAACCCAACATCAACACCAGTAGGAGGCACTGCAGAGTCACGTGGCAAAGGATTTGGACATCTAATTCCACCCACAGGGTGTGAAGAATTGGGGGCAGCGATCGAATTCACCATAAGCTGTGATGTAAAATGAGTTCCTACTGTGGGTTGTGCTCAGAAGTATTAGGAAGGTGCTACTCTAGAGGGTCAAGCAGTAACCCTCCTCCCACTCCTGGTCTTCCTTAACCACTAGGCCAAGGCTACACTGCTCGTCACATCTGCCTTTTCAGACTCTCCTCTCTTGCCTTTGGTGATGGTACACCATCTCCACCTTCTGCCTGCCTGCCCCAGAGCCAGCTGTTCTGGATCCTCTCCTTGGATTTGCTCTCCCCATGTGCTCACCCTCAGGAATCTCATCTCGCCTCATGTGACTTTAATCGGCCCTTCGGTGTGTATAGTTCCCCAGAGCATTAGCTCCGATTCTAGCTTCTGCCTCAAGCTGCAGACACGCACTCCCCATTTCCTACAGGACATTTCCCACTGCCTGCTTCCCGAGGTCCTCACTGAACTCTCTCTCACAGCCCTGCTTCTCCAGCCAGGTCCTCTTTTTCTATCAATGGTACCGATTTGGGGGTGATAGTCACCCTTACTCCATCCATCGTGAGCCCTCCTCTCTGTGAACCCCCTTCCCTGTGCCGTCCGTCATTAAGATCCATTTATTCTACCTCTACCCTGTTTCTATCCTTGCTTAATTTTGAGAAAAAAATACATAAAAAATAGTAATGATCATGGAAGAAGTCAAATGGTACACACTTGTATAAAGCAAAAAAACCACTCCTCTCTCTCCAACTCTACTCTCCAGTGGGAAGCACTAGTAGTGTCTGGAGTGTGGCTTTTCAGACTTTTCCTGGGCACACTGACTCAAAGACCTCTTTTCTATTCTCTCTAATGCTGCCATCACCGTTGAGATCTCTTCTCCACAAAGAGTCCTTGTGTAAAGGTTAATTCCAAATGCAAATACTTTTTAGAGTGGTAGTTTTTGGTTCTCTTTTTTTTTTTTTTGTGATGGTCATTTTTTAAAGCAATCCTTAATTTTTGTTCTGGTATAACTTGGGTGATAAAAATCCAGAGAAAGAAAGAAAGGTCAAGGTGGGAATGGTGTGGTATCTGGGGCATCTGGCTGGAATTCTGATGCCCCTCTGGAGGTCCTTCATGGTCTGGGGTGGACATGAGCTCCCATCTTCCAGGGGGCTACTGTGAGACAGGCCTTATCTGAGAAGCAGCAAACTCACATTCCAGAGAGGCCAGGCCGGGCACTTATCTGAGCTCAGTGAGCTGTGTGGAGCCTATAGTGAACCTGAGAGCAGAAGCCTCAGTTCAGCTCCAGGCTACAGTGCTCTTGTGGGTACAAGACCCAGAGTTGCTAAAAACTCTTAACGTGTCAAGAGAATCCAGACTTTTATGTAAAATCTTCTGATTTCAAAATACTGTATGGCTCGAATAAAACACATCTGTGAGCCAGTTTTTGATTTTGCCTTTATTCATATCGACAGTTTTGGCTCCTGAGCCTGCAGTAATCCAGTCTGATGTGGCTGTAGTGTGTCTCCCCCCTCTCCCCGTGGTGGCAAAGGATTGTGAAAATGAAGCCATCCCAAGCAGGCAAAGGAGCTGGGGCACTAATGCTGGTGTGCAGTGGCCCAGGGATTGGGTGAAATGGGAGAGAGCGATCTATTTGAAGGGAACTGAGAACTGTGTTCATTCCACACACCATGTCCAGTGCATGTGGTAGACAGTAGTTGTCCTCTGGAGTGCCCCTGCTAAGGCTTATCAACCCTGCATGTGTCTAAATTAGGGGTCTCAAAAGTCTTTAGAAGTTAAGCAGGAATCAGCCCAGGGCTGTGGTTGTTAAGACTGCACTGCTCAGACAGATCACAGTCCCAAGCACCATTTGTGGCCCCTAAAGCTCTTCTGGAACCTATTTATGTATTTGACCTGTTCTTCCTCTTGAGCTAACACATTCCATATGTTAAACTACCTGTTATGTAAATTAGGAAAAGGAAAAAAACCCTCTGACACTACTGGGAAATGGGGAAGAGTAGGGCTCTTAATTCCTGTAGTTAGGGGTTTGATGAGCCTATATATACACACATTAGTTCTCACAAATCACTTGAACATACCTTGTTTCCGTATTTCTCAAAGTCCTTGGACTATGACTCAGTAGGAAATGCAATTCACATTGTTATCCGGTATGCACATTGAGCCATACAAAATCGACAATATGCTACCCTCTTGACCTATAAAATGGCCATTTTATATGATTAAACCTAAACATATGCAAACAAAAGTTTTATGCAAAAATATTTGCCCTTGTGTTTTGTAATACTCATTAATTTATTATTTTAAATGCTCATTGCAGTACACTAAATTCATTTCATTACCACTACCACTAATGGGTCACAACCAACTGCTTTAATCTTCACAAAAACTTTTTTTTTTTAAAGATTTTATTTATTTATTTGAGAGAGAGAGAATGAGAGAGAGCAAGCACATGAGAGGGGGGAGGGTCAGAGGGAGAAGCAGACTCCCTGCTGAGCAAGGAGCCGCGGGACTCGATTCCGAGACTCCAGGGACTCGATCCCGAGACTCCAGGATCATGACCTGAGCCGAAGGCAGTCGCTTAACCAACTGAGCCACCCAGGCGCCCCTTCACAAAAACTTTTAAGGCAGGAATCATCATTCTCCCATCCCCTTAAAGGCAACCCGATGTTTATCCCAGGGATGAGGTTATTACCCCAGTAGCTTCTATTAACTATTCACTGACCACTTACTCTGTGCTTTAGCCGTTATCTCCTTTCATCTGCATTAAGATCGCAACATGGGATGGGTACCAACAATGAGGAATATGATGGGATTTGGAGAGGTCGAATACTTGTTTCCTGGCACAGGGCTAGAAAAAGGCTGATTCCAGATTTGAAAAATTTCTGTAACAGCAAAGCCCAGGCTATTTTCACGGCTTTGGAGCTGAAACCGCCACCCACACATTGAACCTGGGCTTTACCCCGCTCCAGTTCTAACTCCTCCCCAGCCCCCCGCCCCGACCGTGGGTTATCCACAGAAGTGGGGTGTGTGTGTGTGTGTGTGTGTGTGTGTGTGTGTGTGTGTGTACGCGCTGCGCTGGCTGGCTGGCTTGCTTACTTGCTGAAACTTTCTGCCTGGTTCTACTTTTTCCCAGGCTTTTGCACAGGCGGTGGGGTGGGCTTTATCCTCGGGACCACCCCCTCCTCCAGCCCAGCCCGCAGCTGGAAGTCTTCACTGATCTTCATCTCGTCTCCCTGCCCCCTTCGGGGACCGGGAGGCCGACTGTCTCCCTCGGTCTTTTCCAGATGTCCGTCTGCCAAAGATCCCTGCAGTATAGAGGATGATGAATGAGGACCGGGGAGCCGGCCTGGTGGGAAAGTGTCGTCGCCTTGAAAAGAGAGGGAAAGGGAAAGGAAGTCGGGGGGAGGGGAAGGGTTGGAGCCGAGCGGCGGGGAAGCGACGAGTCTGGACACCGGGGACCCAAGCCTCTTCTGTGCAGCCAGTAAATCTGCCTCCCTCAAGAAGGCGTGGGGAAGTGCTCCAATCCCTGCACCCCCTTGGAATTTGGGCTGTATTATATCATTTACTGCAACCCGCACAATCCACTCAGGGACTGCTCTAGCGTTTGCTTCCAGCCCTTCCAGAGCCGGGTTCCCAGTGCTGCTTCCATTCCGCCGCAGGACCGCGTTCGGGTCCACTCCCAGGCTTCCTCTCCTCAGGTCCCTCCCAACTCCACCATTCTCTGGTCAGGGGGGCGGAGTCGTACCTCCTCTCCTGTTCCTTTAAGAGGCCTCGGCTCCTCCCCTTTCGGAGTCGCCGTCTGACGCGGGATGACAGCAGCGAGTTCGGTATGTCTATGCAAATAAGAGCTCCCTGTGGACCAATGGGAAGCGGAGGTGCCGGAACCGCGGACCAATGCGGCGGGGGCGCAGGGGCTCACCATATAAGGAGCGGCCTCGCCATAAAAGGAAACATTGTATCTCTTTATATGGGGGGAAGGGTCGGGGGATCCCTCCGCTGCCAGCGCGTGGTCCCGGCCCCCTCCACCCGCCGTCTCGGCCGCGGCCAGCAGCCCCTGCCCCCCGGGGGACGCTGACGGCCGCCGGGCGCGCCGCCCTAGCATACGGACAGGGGGCGCTCCGCGCGGCCTGGGGCAACCCGGGCCACAGGGGCAAGAAAGTGAGGGCCCAGGTCGGCCCGGGCGTGCAGGGGCCCCGGGTTCGCAGCGGCGGCGGCAGCAATAGCGGCTCTAGCAGCAGCGGGAGTGCCGGGTTGAGCCGGGAAGCCGATGGCGGCGGCGGCTCCGATTCCTCGCTGACTGCCCGTCCGCCCTCCTGCACTGAGCGCCATGTTACCGAGCCAAGCTGGGGCCGCGGCGGCGCTGGGCCGGGGCTCGGCCCTGGGGGGCAGCCTGAACCGGACCCCGACGGGGCGGCCGGGAGGTGGCGGCGGCGGCGGGACTCGCGGGGCTAACGGGGGCCGGGTTCCCGGGAACGGCGCGGGGCTCGGGCCGGGCCGCCTCGAGCGGGAGGCTGCAGCAGCAGCGACAACCACCCCGGCGCCCACCGCGGGGGCCCTAGTCTACAGCGGCAGCGAGGGCGACTCGGAGTCGGGCGAAGAGGAGGAGCTGGGCGCCGAGCGGCGCGGCCTGAAGCGGAGCCTGAGCGAGATGGAGCTCGTCGGTGGGCCCGAGGCGGCGGCGGCGGCCACCGGAGGCTATGGGCCGGTGAGTGGCGCGGTAAGCGGGGCCAAGCCGGGTAAGAAGACTCGGGGCCGCGTGAAGATCAAGATGGAGTTCATCGACAACAAACTGCGGCGCTACACGACCTTCAGCAAGAGGAAGACGGGCATCATGAAGAAGGTACCGGGCCCGGAGGCTGGCCGGCCACGGGGGACCGGGAGGGTGGGGACACGCAAGGGGAGCCCGGGAGGAAGACAGAGCCGAGGCGGAGGTGAGAGGCGGCGAGTCCGCAGGAGGTGTGTGGGAGGGGATGGCTGTTACCCCGGGAGGGCGAAAGGGGAGGGGCCGCCGGGGAAATGTGGGGAGAGGGGAGATGCCGGGGACGTCCAGAGAAGAGGGGAAAGGCGCCGAGGTGGGAGTGACGGGCGCGAGAGAGGAACAGGGCCCTTGTCGGAGTGAAGGGGTGAAGAGTGGTAATGGGAGGCTGCTCGGGAGGTGGTTAATGAGACGCGGGGGTCACTAGATCCAGTGCCTTCTGGTGTCCCGGGGAAGGTGCCGGAAAAGCAGGGAGTCGAAGGGAAGGTATGGAGGTGAAGAGGCTAGAGCTCTATAACAACAATGAGCCAGCATGTGTGGGAGGAAGGTGGGCACCACAAGAGTAGTGCTGGCTGGAAGGACAGGCAGGGCTGATGGCCGAATGGGGGCTCAAGAGCCCCAGGTAAGGGAGCAGGGCAGGAGAACTGATGCTGCCCTGAGCAGCAGGGACTGAGTCCCACGATGGCCATGTGTCTTCCCTTGCATCCACTGGAAACTGGTGCACTCCCTGCAGGACAGCCTTCAGGACCATCTGCCTTTGGGACAAGTGGGATTTCCAGCCCCAGAGAGAATCTGTGCATGGAGTTTGGGGGAAGGCAGGGAGGTTTGTAGAGGTACCTAGAAATTCTTCCTCTTCGAGCCAGCTATCCAGTGAAAAGGGGTGAGGAAAGGGGCCGTCATGAGGTGTAGAAGATATAGGAAGGGATGGAAGCAGATGAACAAGAAGCTAAAACCCTGGGGACATGGGCTGGTGTTTATTTCTGTCCCATATAAAAACCAGAGCTGCTTCCGAGGTGGGTTGTGGAACTTCTTTGGGAGTAAGGAGGCCATCTGTGAGGCCACCCTTGAAGGTCCCCTCCCTGGGGTCATGGCAGGGTAGTAGCTGCTACTCTAGCCCCCATCTCCCATCACTCCAGACCCTTTTGCATCAAGACAAAGAAAGGAAAAAGCTGGTAGCACAGTGTTATAGGGCATAAGGACAAAATGGCAACAGGTTAGGACCTGTGCAGTTTCTGGGAAGAAACATGGGACAGTTTAGAACTTATGTGACCCCCTTAACCTTAATGTCTTATGGGACTTCCAGTGAGATAGCAACTTTATTCTGTCTGGTTCCTATGACAGTGAAGAGTGGGTGGGTGGGAGCCCTCTCTCTGAGGCTCCTGGCACCTCCGTATCCCCTGAGGTTATACATTCTGTCACTAGGGGGCTGTGACTGTTTGCTTGGGCTATCTGCAGGTCAGTGGCTGCTCCTCAAAGGAGGAGCATGGGTAGTTTTTCTGCTCTCCAGCTCTTCTTCAGATATTTTGATGGGGGGGGAGGGGTGCGGCAGGGGCTTGAGATCGCTGTGTTTCCTCTCTTCCCTACTTCCCTAGGAAGGTAGAGAGAAAAAGTTTGGCTGACCTACCCATCTCCTCCCCCCCCTACCCCCAGGCCTATGAGCTGTCCACGCTGACAGGGACACAGGTGCTGTTGCTGGTGGCCAGTGAAACAGGCCATGTGTATACCTTTGCCACCCGCAAACTGCAGCCCATGATCACCAGTGAGACTGGCAAGGCACTGATTCAGACCTGCCTCAACTCGCCAGACTCTCCACCTCGCTCAGACCCCACCACAGACCAGAGAATGAGTGCCACGGGCTTTGAAGAAACAGACCTCACCTACCAGGTGTCGGAGTCCGACAGCAGTGGGGAGACCAAGGTGTGTTTGGGTCGCCTATCTGAGGGGAAGGAAGGGGAGGGACTTCACCAGCAGAGAGGGGAGGGGGTGGGTGCCTCTCTCTCGCTCACTCAGGATAGGTGCCCACTGATGTGGAACGGAGCCGGCTTAGTGCCCCTCATCCTAGGGGACAGGTGTCCATCCTCGCCATCCTGACAGGAGGCCGGCCCCCTAGATAAGCGGGCGGCCTCCGTGCCCTTATAAGGCCGGCTCCGGCTCCAGGCCGGCCTCCCGCCTGCAGCCCGCCCGCCTGGCAGGGCCCTTGCATTCCTCCCGCCAGCTGTCTCCCTGCTGGGGGCGGGGGCGTAGCTTAGCCCTGCCCTCGCGGCAGGCTGGGTTGCCAGGGAGTAGGAAGCACTCGTGGGCTCCAGGGTCCTGGGAACCCAGCACTGTCGGCAGGCGGGCTGGTTGACTGGGCTGGAGACTACCTAACCAGCCAGCCGCCTACCTCTTCAGGATGTCCGGGCCTGGGCACGTTTAGGGAGTGTATTTGCGGCTGCTAGGGATGCCGGCCCTAGTTACGCCTCCCCCTTCCTTTTCCCGGTAAGGAGAGGGGGCGGGGCTTCCTCCGTTGCTTCTCTGGGGAGCTCCACCTTCCGGGTGGTCCTTCACTAACTGGCCAGTCAGAAGAAGCGGCACGGTTTGCCTTAGCAACGCCTTCGCCAATCAGGGGCCTCAAGCTCGGCTGCCTAGCAAACATCCCGCGGTGACCCACCCCCAGTATTTGAACCCCCTCAGTTCTCTGGGCTTGGTTCTCAGCTCTTGGCTTCCTCCTTCCCCTTGTAAAGAACAAAGGCTCCCCGAGGGGAGAGTCAGTGCTCCAGGTGCCCCCCCCCCCACCTTGCCGGCATATCCTATGTAGTTGCAAACTCTTTTAAGCAGTAGGGCTCATTTATTCCCAGGGAATTTTGCTGGAGGAATCATTCCTTTGGTAGTTTAAATCTTAAGTATTTGGCATGAGTACTTAGTTGCCAAACACCCAAGATCTCTCTGAAACCCTAAGTTCCCTGAAAAACTCTTCGTCCCTATCTCAGAAGCCTGGCAAATCAGAGCCGGAAAAGACGTTTATAAAGAGGACATAGTAGCTCAGCCCCCTCATGTTTATAGACCAGGAAAACTGAGGCTCAGAAAGAGGAAGGTGATTTCCCCGGGATCACACAGATGGTCATTGCCAGAGCTGGGAATAGACCCCGGTGCTTGATTCCCCAGCCAGGGTGATTACCATAGTCCACTGGGGCAGAGAATTCAGGGACTTATCAAGATGACATCATCATCATCATAAGAGCAACAAAAGCTTACTGCTCCTTTTAGGTGTCAGGCACTTTATTTATGTTCACCTATTAATCTTCACAACACCTGTGGGCTAAGTCTTCTCCTTTTATGGACAGGAAACTGAAGTTCAGCAGCTCAGTAACTTGCGCAGGGGTCAGACAGCAGGTAAATGGCAGAGCTGGGGTTTGAACCCAAGCCCACCGGTTCCAGTCTGGGCTGTCACTCCATACAAAGCTTCTGCAGGGGCAGGGTCTGGTAGAGGCTCACTGCTGCGTCTTTATTCTGGGTGTAGGACACACTGAAACAGGCGTTCACGGTCACCAACCTGCCGGGTACCACCTCCACCATCCAAACAGCACCCAGCACCTCTACCACCATGCAAGTCAGCAGCGGCCCCTCCTTTCCCATCACGAACTACCTGGCCCCAGTGTCTGCTAGCGTCAGCCCCAGCGCTGTCAGCAGTGCCAACGGGACTGTGCTGAAGAGTGCGGGCAGTGGCCCCGTCTCCTCTGGGGGCCTCATGCAGCTGCCTACCAGCTTCACCCTCATGCCTGGTGAGTCACAAGGGGCGAACTGAGCACGCCATGAGTGGATTGAGGGCTGGTACCAGGAGAACCTCTTTCCTTGCTCAGAAGGACGGTGGACACGGGCCAGCCAGAGCCGGAAAGAAGCCTCTTAAAGTCCCACTGGCAGGCATGCCCTTCCTCCCCACCCCCCGGGACCCCTGCTATCCTTGTCAATAAGTTTCAACCATACCCTGTGGCCTTTTCTAGCAGCCCAGCCCTGTGCCCCCTCTGCCACAGGGACAGTAGACATTGCACCACCTCCCTACCTTGAGTGAGGGATGGGGCATGTTCGTGTTGGTTCAGTGCCAGCTCCTAGGTCACCCAAGGAGGCAGAGGCAAGGCCTGGGGTGGGAGGAGGGGGGAGGGGCAGGAGCAGAGCGCAGAAACCCCTGGAGACAAGATTCAGGCCATGAAAGGCCTCATTAGCCCCTAGGAAAGATAGCTATGGGAGCTGGGGAGCAGCGTGCCAGACCCTGGGCCTGGGGGTGTTTGGGGGTGCTTGGTGCAGATGGTGGCCGGGTAGGACAGACCATGAGTAAGTCTCTGTGTCTCCTAGGTGGGGCAGTGGCCCAGCAGGTCCCAGTGCAGGCCATTCAGGTGCACCAGGCCCCACAGCAAGCGTCTCCCTCTCGTGACAGCAGCACAGACCTCACGCAGACCTCCTCCAGTGGGACAGGTATGGCCCGAAGCGCTCCCCTCCCTGCCCCACACTGCAGCACCCCTCCTGTAACCAAGGTCAGAATTCCCTAATGCGGAGATGGAGGCTTTTGGCTTAACCCTTATCTTAATCCTTATGGGACAGTCGGGTGAGGGTGGCTGGGTTTGGAATCCCGTCCTGCGGTAGGGCTTTGGATTTCAGGAGGAAATTAGGGACCATTGGAGCCACCGTTCTCATTCAGGTGAGAAGCTATGGGCCCAGAAAGGAGAATTTCCTTACCCAAGGACACCTGTTTGCTTAATTACCGGGAAAGATTTATAGAGCAGTTGTCTCCTTGTGGGAGGGCATCCTAAGTTTTGAGTAGCTATAATTCTAGTCATTTCAGAAACGATGGAACACTTCCAAAATAAAATTACTTTTAAGTTCTTGCTCTTGACAGCCTTGTTACACAAGATGTGGTCTATGGACAGAGGACCAGCATCACCTGGGAGCTTGATAGAAATGCAGACTCTTTTTTTTTTTTTTTTTAAAGATTTTATTTATTTTTATTTGAGAGAGAGAGAATGAGAGAGAGGGAGTACATGAGAGGGGGTAGGGTCAGAGGGAGAAGCAGACTCCGCCGAGCAGGGAGCCCGATGCGGGACTCGATCCAGGGACTCCAGGATCATGACCTGAGCCGAAGGCAGTCGCTTAACCAACTGAGCCACCCAGGCGCCCTTGATAGAAATGCAGACTCTTAAGCCTTACCCCAGATCTGCATTTTAACAAGATCCCAGTTGACCTTATGCACATTAACCCTGGATGTTTAAAAGATGAGTTTGTTAGCCACGCGTTTAGGAAGAGGGAGGAAAAGTGAGAACAAATTCAAAAATGGGATGATGGCGCCCCCTAAAAGGGGAGTATTTAAAAAAAAATAAAGTGAAAGGGGAGCATCTGAGTTTCCCTAAGAGTGGGTCAGTCATTGCAATCCTTGTTTCTCCCAGGGCCTTATGGTCTTGGAATGAAGAATTCAGCAGATAGAAAATTGAATTGTATAACGTGATAGGATACAATTAAAGGTCGGTGCTCCTGTGTTCAAGAAAAAATAAGGCTTGGGGCGCCTGGGTGTCTCAGTCAGTTAAGCGGCTGCCTTCGGCTCAGGTCATGATCCCAGGGTCCTGGGATCGAGCCCCGCATCGGGCTCCCTGCTCAGCAGAGAGCCTGCTTCTCCCTTTCCCTCTGCCTGCCGCTCTGCCTACTTGTGCTATCTCTCTATCAAATAAATAAAAAAAAAGAAAAGAAAAAGAAAAAATAAGGCTTTTCTTAGTCGATGACACAGGGAGCAGAGGAATGAGTCTTGTCAAGCTTCTGACCTGGGCAATAGCATGAGGGCTCCAGAGCCCTGGAGTTCCTGGAGGTGGGATTGGGGATATCAGTAGGGACCAGGGCTAACCTCCTTAATGTGTGTCTGTGTTTGCCAGTGACATTGCCTGCCACCATCATGACGTCATCTGTGCCCACAACTGTGGGCGGCCACATGATGTACCCTAGTCCCCATGCAGTGATGTATGCACCCACCTCGGGCTTGGCTGATGGCAGCCTCACCGTGCTCAATGCCTTCCCCCAGGCGCCATCCACCATGCAGGTGTCCCACAGCCAGGTCCAGGAGCAAGGTGAGTTGTGGGGTGCGGCTGAGGAAGGAGGACCATTTCCTCCGTTATACACCCAATGTTCAAATGGGCCCCCACATACACACCTAGATGTCCACACTCACACACCACATACACAAACTAGGCTGCCCACACATAGCCCTACACACGCACACACGGATGCTTGCACACATATTCCAACACCCATGGCTGTCCACTAGGGTACTCATGCACACTTGAAAACTCACGTCCGCGTGCACACATGGACACATTTGGACGCTCGCCCTTGGGCACTTGCATCTGAGACTTACCGGGTCACTTGTGCATTTATCACCACTTCTGCAGTATCTGGAAGTTTCTCTTGAGCAAGCAATTTGAGTATCTCCTGTGGTTTCCCCATGCAGGTGGCGTTCCTCAGGTGTTCCTGACAGCGCCGTCTGGGACAGTGCAGATCCCTGTTTCTGCAGTTCAGCTTCACCAGGTAGGTGTGTGTGGGGGGGGGGCACCCTTCACCTCACCCCAGCCAGCCCGCCAGCCAGCCATTTCTTCATCTTGACCCTGGGGATTCCATTTACCCATTGGTCAAAGCCAAGATCCCTAGGCGGGAGGCCTGTCTGTTTTCCCGGTCAGGCCCGCGGTGGACAGGCAGGCAAGCGGGGCGGGGGCTTGAACTGCCTGGCCAGCCCCTGTCCCCTCTTCCTCACACACCCCCTTCCCTCCAGATGGCCGTGATCGGGCAGCAGGCTGGGAGCAGCAGCAACCTCACCGAGTTACAGGTGGTGAACCTGGACGCCGCTCACAGCACCAAGAGTGACTGATCCGCCCTGCCACCCTGGACAGATGGCCCGAGGGATGGCACCACTTATTTATTGTTGCCTTTTCACGTTTTCTTTACACACACGTTGACGGGCCGCAGGAGGGAGGCAGGGAGGAGGAGCGGGCAGCCGCAGGACCGAGCCCTCTCACTCCAGCCAAAGAAATGGGCCAGCCTGCCCTCCACCCTCCCCTCCCTCCCCCTCCCTCCCCCTCCCCTCCTTCTAGCTCCACCTCCCGTTTTCTGTTGATGGTGGGGCCATCCTCCCTCCTCAGACTCCCCTCGCCAGCTTGGCGCCATGTTTGCCATGAGTATTAGCTTATCCAATGGGACCGTGCCCCACCTTCCCACACACAGGCCCCTGTGGGACTAGGCACCGTGTTCCCCCTGAGGAAGCAGTTGGGGTCCTCTCCCAGCCTCCTTGCTGACCCCAAGTCAGCACTGTGTCTGTCACAGGCTGGGTAAAAAGAGCCCTACCCCTGCCCCTAAGGGAGCCACCTGGGGAGATGGGGCTTCTTCCCTCACGCCGCCGCCCTGTTGTCCCTGCAGCTCCTGAGAGCTGGGCCTGTGCACAGAGCAGGTTCCCAGGGCCCGCTGCCCTGCCTTGCCGATCCCCTCGGGACTCCAGGGACTCCTGGGTTGGAGGGAACCATCAGGGTTCCCTCTCACCCTGTCTACCCCTCCCCCCAGCTGCTTTACTTAAAGTTGATTTTGAACTTTTTATTTGAGGAGACGAAGTGAAATCTATAAATATATATTTTTAAAATATTTAAACTTTTTTTTATGGCGTTTTTCTCGTCCCCCTCCCTGCCCAAACTCCCCTTCCCTGGGGAGCCCTGGGGCTCCCCGGAACTGGCTGGGCCTCTGGGGACAGAGCCACCCCATGAGCTCGGGGCCCGTCAGTGTGTAGGGGAGATTCTGGGATTGCCGGTCCTGGGTTGTTTCCAGGAGAAAACCGGGGGAGGGGCCCTCAGGCCATGCCCCAACGGGGTGGGGAGGGTGACCCATAGCCCTGGGTCTCTTTTTGCCCTTTAGGGCTGTTGCAAGGGAGAGGGAAGAGGGAGACCAAATGTGGGGGTGGGGGTGGGAGGGTGTCAGGTAGAGGCAACTGACTTCATTTGTGCCACACGCATGGGCATTGCAGCCTTGTGCTCCCCCAGGCCTGCAGCTGCCTGGGGCCCAAGTTGCAGTGAGCAGGGTGGGGTCTGGGAGGGGGTGAGAGGCAGGAATGGGGGTCAGAAGAAATGGGAGCAGCTCTTGGGCTGAGTATAGAGATAGGGGAGCCAGAAATGGGCAGCTCTCCCAGGGAGTGAGCAGCTACTGTAACTTTTTTAAATTAAGACAAAAAGCCTTGAAGAAAATGACTTTATTTTTCTAAGTGTAACCTCAGTATTTATGTAATTTGTACAGGGGCAGTGCCCTACCCCACTCTGCCCCCTTTGGGGTAGACCTTGAGGATGGGCCAGCATAGGGGGAGGGTCTTTTACCCTGTGTCAGAGCCTACCTTCACCCCCTTTATCCAGAAAGGGAGCTTTTTCAGAACAGGGCAGCAGTTGGGGTGGAGTTTTATTAACCCCCGTGACTGCCTTCAGGAGGAACAGTCCTGCTTCTGTAATTAGGTGAAGGGGTGGGGGAAGTTTTTGTGCACAGCCTAGTTATCAAGGGGATGATTTGCCGGCGTGTTTGAGAACCCCCGTAACCTCTAACCCCCATTGCTGTCTTGCCCCGGTTTGGGGTGCCAAGATGGAAGTCACCATTCTGGGCTTTCTCCTGGAGATAGCTGGGGCTTATGGGTGGCTTACAAGGCTGGTGCATGGCAAATCAGGGGCCAGAGAGTGGGGGAGCTTGGGACTCAGGTCTGTAACTGCCCAGCCCCCTTTCTCTGCTCTTGTTTCACTCCACGATCACTCACTCACTCCCCACTCCCCCGCCCAGGGGAGGAGACTGATGAATTCCTCCTCTCCTTCCCACAAGAGACAGACCCAGTGAGTGAATCAGGCAAAGTGCTTATAATGTGTGTTGTGTGAGCGTGGCCTTGGGAGAACATGTGTGCGTCAGGGATGAGGTGGCATTTATATGTGCAGCAACCCTTGGTGTTTCCCTTCCTTGGTGGCTCTGGGGTGTGTGTGCGTGCATGTGTGTGTGCGCGCGTGTGTGTGCCTGAGTGTGTGTGTGTGAATGTGGAGTATGTCAGTGGTTTCTACTTCCCCTGGGATGCTGACCCAGGAATAGTGGACATGGTCACAGTCCTATGTACAGAGCTTTCTTTTGTATTAAAAAAAATACTCTTTCAATAAATGTATCATTTTTGTGCACAGACTGTGGGGTCTTTGCCTCCGTTTTTCTGCATAGGGAGGGAGGGAAGTATCAAACCCCAAACTGCTCTGAGAAGCAAGCCTGGCTGCCTGATAACAACGGCAAAACTAAGGGGTGCCTTGGGCTGTGGAACTCTGCGACTTAACTGAAGGAACATTTCGGGGAGTTGGAGCCTTTGTCTCTGTGCGTGGCTTTGTTAGGTTTTTAGGCCAACACAGAGATGAGCAATTTTAATTAATAGGCAAAGTGACTCAACCAATCCAAAGCACTGCCGAGGGGAAGTGCTTGGGAAACTTATGGCCACGTGATCCAGTGAAAACTCAGCACAGACAGCTCCAGGCTTGGGAGTGCAGGCTTCAGGGGCATGGGGAAGGCCGACCTAGGAAACGCGAGAGGTGGCTCCGAGGGGAAGGAGGGAAAGTGCGGCGTACTTCGGCGAGGAGCACCGCGACCGTGAGCGCGGGCTCCGCCTGCAGCGCGCCTCGCGCGCAACGGCGCGGCCACTACGCATGCTCCACTCGCGCGCCCTTCCGCCACGCTCGGCTCTGGGCCGCCGGGGCCCCCGTAGAAGCCGGGCCGCGCCCGCCCTGGCCGTGTGACCCGGAAGGGAGCTGCTGAGGAGGCGGGGCCAGGACGGCGGGACCGGCCGCTGGCTCCCAGCGAGGGCCAAGCCGGGCGGTGGGAGGTGAGAGGAGAGTCCTGCGGCGACCCGGTCCCTGCCGCGTCCCCTTCCCGCTCCCTGACCCGCTCTCCGTGGGGCTGATGACGGGAGCCAGGTCTTTTCTCCGAGATGCGCCCGGTCCTGTCAGCCTCCTCGGACCGCACCCCCCCCACCCCGCCCCGAAAGCCGTTCCGCTGCCCTGTGGCCTCCCCCGGCACCCCTGATGGTCTGCAGGCTTGGGTCTGACCTTGCTACTTGCTTCTACCTGCTGTCTCATCCCCAGCTCCAGACCTCACCTCTACACCTCAGTTTACCGCTCCTATTCCAGGCCCATGATAGTTCCCCCTCTCCCCCCCGACCCCCATTTAGGCTTATCAGTTGTTTTATTTCACCCTGGTCATTGGTTGTCCACTGCCACATCACCGATTACCTCCCGGTCTTGCCCCGCTCCCCATGCTACCCGGACCCCTGCCCCCATCGAGGTCCACATCCCATGTTTCCCCTCCCCTTCACACCTTTCTTCTGTCATCTTTTATCCCCCCCATTCCTACTCTCACCGCTCCCCAGTTACCCCCATATTGCTACATACCACACATACCTTTTCCTGATCGCCAGCATAGCCGTCTTCCTATTCCCATTTACCATTTTCCGGCTTAATAACTCAGTTTATCTGAGGACTGCCCCTCCCTTCTCCAGCTAAGAATAATATTAGATTGTGTTTAGGGAGCTCTCACCGTGTGCTAGCGGCTGTTTTAGGTGGTCTACATACATGATCTTACTCAGGTTTTTACAACTTTACAATACTATCCCCATGTTGCAGAGGAGGGAACTGAGGCTCAGTGGTGAAGTAAGTTGTCCAAAAGTACTCTCAGAGTAAGTCAAAGAGCCAGAATTCAGAGTCACACCTGAGTCTCACCTGTGCTATATATTGCCTTTCTAACAGCTTCACCATCTCCTGACCTCATTTCCTACCCTTCAGCTGCATGATTAACACCTCCCTATATATCTGCCTGACTTAGACCCTCACCAGACATACAACTTATGTGCCAGGTGGAACCTGGTCTTTTTTCCTATAATTTTATCTGGCCCCCTCAGCCCCTCTCCTGCTCACAATACCCTGGTACACTTTCCCCATCCAGCCATCCGGATGTGGGGGCCCACCGCCCAACCTTCTTTCCTCCATTCTATCTGCCGTGGCCCACATTCCAGCTTTACGCTATCATTTTTACTCCCTGTCCTGCCTCTCCTCCACCCTGACTTTCCTCATTTGTTCTGGCTCCACTGTCCCCCATGCTGCTGTCCTGCCTGCTCACCCCTCTTACCTTCTAAGTCTTGATCTGTATCCCTCGGCCATCCTGCTCTTCTGTCCTACCTAGCTGTCACTCTTTTTGTGACCTTCTTGTTCTTATCCTCTTTCATAACCTCTTCCATTTCTTTTTTTTTTTTTTTTAAGATTTTATTTATTTATTTGAGAGAAAGAGAGAGAGAGAAACAGCATGAGAGGGGAGAGGGTCTGAGGGAGAAGCAGGCTCCCCGCTGAGCCGGGAGCCCAATGTGGGACTCGATCCCAGGACTCCGGGATCATGACCTGAGCCGAAGGCAGTCGCTTAACCAACTGAGCCACCCAGGCGCCCAACCTCTTCCATTTCTTAACCCCCTTCACTTCATGCTCTTGCCATTTCCACTGCATTCTCCTTCCTTCTAAATCCCCAAATATATTCAAGTTATGTATTCTGTCTCGTTGGCTTTTTCTCTTTGGTCTGTAAATTCCATCATGCAGCCTACCAGTCACCCTGCACCTGATCTGTGTCTCAAGGTTCCATCCCCTCCATGTAGTCTTTTCCCTTGCCCTCATTGCCTTTATCTTTCTCCTTGTGTGTCCCAGGAGGTCAGGATGGTGGGGGAACGGCGCACCAGGGACCTCATGGTGCCCTTGGGGCCCCGGCTGCAAGCATATCCTGAAGAGCTTATTCGACAGCGGCCTGGGCATGATGGGCATCCTGAATACCTGATCCGATGGAGTGTTCTGAAGTGTGGGGAAGGGGGCAGAGTGGGTGTGGAAGAGGGCAAGACAGAGCACATCCTCATGTGGCTGTCAGCCCCCGAAGTCTACGCCAACTGCCCCATGCTGTTAGGTGAGCGGGCACTATCTAAGGGACCTCAGCATGAACCAGCTGGGGGTTCAGGAAGCTTTCCCCGAGATCCAGGAGGTCTGGATGACACAGCAGTGGGAGAGATGGAGGCTGATGTGCGGGCGCTGGTGCGCAGGGCTGCCAGGCAGCTGGCAGAAGGTGGGACCTCGAGCCTCACAGCTGCTGTGCTCCACACCATCCATGTGCTCAGTGCCTATGCCAGCATCGGGCCCCTCACTGGGGTCTTCAGGGAGACGGGAGCCCTGGACCTGCTCATGCACATGTTATGCAACCCTGAGCCTCAGATCCGTCGGAGTGCGGGCAAGATGCTACAGGCTCTGGCAGCCCACGATGCTGGTAAGAGACAGCCAGGGGAAGAAGGAAAGCACTGGAGAGAATGGGGCCACAAGGAGTAAGAACAGAAAGAGGAGGGATTTCCCAACTCTGGAAGAACACCTAGCGTTTGGTGAATACCAATTTATTGCCCCCCCCCCAAAAAAATGTACAGATTAATAAACTATGACAGGTATATAAACAGAATAAAATAATAGTACCCAGTTCATCTGTCCATTTTCAGTGCAGTGGCAGAGAAGAGAATAGGATAGGTTTATATTTTTAAACGGTAGGTTGAGATTTATTCGTTGATTGTGAAATCAGTTTGGTGGGTTACAACCAACATTTTTTTAATGTAAAATAACTAGCAGGTAGCATAAGGTAAGTTTTGTAGCATTAAATATATGTTTCAGTTATACGTGGGTATGTTTGTATCAGGTTACCATGTAAAATGTATACCTTATTGTGAACCTCAGTCACAAAGAAGTTTGAAAACCTCTAGGGTAGGGGATAGATAGTCTAGGAGAGGCAGGGGAAAGTCTTGGGCATTGAGGAGAAGATACAGATTGGGTGTGGATTACAGGGAGTCGGGCTCACGTCCTTCTGTCACTGAGCCAGCAAGATGGCATCGAGCAGCACATGGATTTTGACAGCCGCTATACTTTGCTGGAGCTGTTTGCAGAGACCACCTCCTCTGAGGAACACTGCATGGCCTTTGAGGGCATTCATCTGCCTCAGGTACTCTGGCAGCTATGGGGGAAATGCCGTGTACAAGGCCGAGGGCATCACTTCTGAAAGCGTGGTTCAGGATTATGCATCAGCACCAGAGCCACTTGGGGAGCTTGCTAAAATGAAGGGTCACGCTTGCTCCCCCACTCAGAATTTCTGAGATTAGAACCCAGGAATCTCTCTTTTAAGACACTCCTTGTGTGTTCTATAAATCACAGTTTGAGACCTTCTCAAAGTGTGGGGCTAGGCGTTCATGTTTCTCTGTAGAGGATGATATTATGGGGAAAGGAGAGGGGCTGAAGCTGGGAGAAGATGAACCTACACCACAGACTGTGTCCTACAGATCCCAGGAAAGCTGCTCTTCTCCCTGGTGAAACGCTACCTATGTGTCACCTCCCTGCTGGATCAGCTGAATAATAGCCCAGAGCCAGGGGCTGGAGACCGAGGCTCCCTGTCCTCAAGGGAGTTCGGCCGGGAGAAAAGCCGGGGGCAGCGGGAGCTGGAATTCAGTATGGCTGTGGGCAACCTCATCTCCGAGCTGGTGCGGAGCATGGGCTGGGCCCGGAACCTCAGTGAACAGAGCACATTGCCACTGCGGCCTGCCCGCTCCATCTTTCAGCCCTGCGTTTCAGGCCCTAGCCTTTTGCTCCCCACCATGGTTGCCGCCCCCAGAAGGCAAGAGCGGGCCTTCCGCCAACGCTCTGAATTCTCAAGCCGCTGTGGCTATGGTGAGTATGTGCGAGAGACGCTGCAGGCCGGGATGCGAGTGCGCATGCTGGAGGACTATGAGGAGGTCAGCGCTGGGGACGAGGGCGAGTTCCGTCAGAGCAACAATGGCGTGCCCCCCGTGCAGGTGAGCGAGGGCGCATGGGGGACGCTGGTGGGGATCTAGCTGGGGGAGCATAACTGGGGCTTCTATGCAGGGGGCTCTGGCAGGCCACCCTGGGAGAAAAACCCCGTGGGGATTGCAGTGGTTAAAGGGGGTCAGCAGGTGAGAAGGGCTTGGGAAAATTTGGAGGACTGAGAAAATGGGGTGGGCTGTGAGGTCAAGCAGAGACCCACACCCAGGAAGCAGAGCTGTTGCATGGAGTCACTCCCTGCGCCCGCACTCGTGGAGTTGGCTAGGAGGGAGTGTCAGAGCAGAGTCCATCAGGGTTAGGAGCAAATGAGTGGCAGGGCCCACCCCATAGGGGAAGGTAGCCTTTTGCTCTGTGGAGGCTTTCCCAAGCCTAGCCCGCTGTGCATCTGAGGACCGTGTGCCCCGGCTCTGGGCCCAGCCTTGTCCTCTCGAGCCTGCACCACCCAGGGCTCAGAAGCCTATTCTTTGCCTCTTTCTTCCTCCCTCCATACAGGTCTTCTGGCAGTCGACGGGCCGCACCTACTGGGTGCACTGGCACATGCTGGAGATCCTGGGCCCTGAGGAGGCTGCCGAGGATTCGGCTTCAGGAGCTGTGGAGAAGGGGGCGGAGGCTCCTCTGCTGGGCACAGGTGGGCCTTGGAGGGCAATGGACAGCATATCTCTGAACAGAGGAGTAGGACTGGGACGCAGCCACTCCTGAGTAGGAGCTGCCCCAGAGATTCCGAAATGCCCTCTGTTCCCATTGGATGATGGCACCCCTGTTCCTGTATCCTTAGTGCTTCCTTCCTGGGACTGGAAACCTGTGGATGGGCTCTACTCTTTGCCATACCTCCAGCCCGAGCCCCAGAAGAATGAGCATTTGGGATACCTGACCCAGGCCGAGTGGTGGGAGCTGCTCTTCTTCATCAAGAAGCTGGACATCTGTGAGCAGCAGCCAATTTTCCAGAATCTTCGGGAGAACCTGGATGAGGTATCGTAGGCCTGAGATACTTGGGTTTGGAGTGGGTTTGGAGGTGGGATTCTCTAAGGGAGTTCTAGATAAGGGGGTGCTTAGAGGGAGGCTGGAGCTGGAGATTAGAGAGTATGAGGGGGGCCTGCTGGGGAAGGAGACAAGTGCTGTGAGGTCGGGTATGCAAGGCATGGTGGGAGGCGGCCACCCTCTCTATTCGTGTCCGCAAGACCTTCGCATCTCCTTATCCCTGAAATGCGTACCCTCTTCTTTTGACAGACCCTGGGTGACAAGGCCCTGGGTGACCTCTCCGTGCCTGTAGAGCTCGCGGAGGGTCTGCTGCAGGTGCTCAGCGCTCGGTTTGAGGGCAGCACCCTCAGCGACCTGCTCACCTCCCAAATCTACACCAAGTATGGGCTGCTGCCCGATGAACTAAGCATCTCGTCCTCTTTACGAAGTCACTCCTGTACCCCAGATCCAGAAGAGGAGTCCAAGTCAGAGGCCACCTTCTCAGAAGAAGAGACCGAATCCCCCAAAGCAAAAGCTGAGCCCCCGAAGGCAGATTCAGAACCTGCCAAGGGAAAAACTGAGCCCCCTGTGGCACAGAGTGATTCACAGCTGTTTAACCAGCTTCTGGTGATGGAGGGGATTGCTCTGCCCCCTGAGATGAAGGAGGCAGCCAGTGGTGAGTCAGGTGCTGGGAGGGGAGGGCAAAGAAGTTGGAGCAAGTCCTGGCCTCCAAGAAATAGGGTAGAGGAGAGCTGTGGACTAAGGTTGCTGTTGCATGGGAAAATGCTCTGGAAGCATGCATCCATCTTCCTTCCTTTGACCTTGAGTGTATCTAACCAGTCGCTGCTCCCTTCAGTATCCCTGGAAAAGGAGGCTCCGCTTTCCAGAATATCTTCATCTTCAGTGTTTGGCTATTAAATCTCTCACGCAGAATTGGAAAAGCTCTGAATGCAAAGCTACAGGAATGAATAATGTATTAGAATATCAGTAGGATAGCTGGGCTTGACCTTTAAAGACTTCCAACTTGGAGGAGCCTCAATTTTTTTTAAGCCACTACCTTTCCCTCACCGATTTCAGAAATGGCTAGAGGCTTGCGGGGTCCTGGTTCGCGCAGCTCCCTGGATCAGCATGTGGCAGCGGTCGTGGCCACCGTGCAGATATCCAGCTTGGACACAAACCTGCAGCTTTCAGGGCTCTATGCCCTCTCTCAGGCCGTGGAGGAGGTCACTGATCGGGACCACCCTCTGGTCCGTCCCGACAGATCCCTGAGGTTAGTTAGAATGGTGGGGAGGGAGGGGGGGTTTGGTTTAAGCTGCCATCGGGGGAGGACGTAAGGTCGGAAGGAGCTATATCAGGAATTGAAAGGCTGAGGGTGAAAGAAGGGTCAGCCTGAGGAGCAGCTGAGCAGAAGGATGCCGTATTATAACAGAATATTATAATATTCTTGGAGGACTTACTCTGTGCCAGGCTCTGTGCTTAAAGTTTTACATGCGTTCTCTCATTAAATCCTCCTCTCTGTCTTCCTTCCTGAGGAAGAGTTGATGCTACGTGCTTATGCCATTGTATGGGTGAGGAAACGGAACTGTAGAAAATTGAACTCCCGGGTTTTTTTTTAAGCCACTTTTTAATTATACAAATAATACACAAATACATTCTCATTTTAAAAGATCTGAAGAATGTAAAAGAGCACAGAAGGAAAAGGCAGAGTCCCTTTTGCCACTGTTGTCAGTCTGCTGTGGATTCTTCAGACCTTCCACAGCTTTACATTTGTCAACGTGTTTGAAAATTGAACATTTTCTGAGTTTGTGTTTAAATCTGTGTAATCACGCTACATGTTTCTACAACTTTCCCCCCACACTCAGTATGTCTGAGAGGGCTCTCCATGTCCATCCACATAGAGCTGCCTCATCACTCTCACTGCTGCATAGGACTTTGCAATAGGATTATCTCCAAGTTTAAGTACAGTGTTCTACTGGATCTGTTTTCCTCACGTCTGCCAACACTGGATATTATAATTTTTTTTTTTTTTTACTCTATCAGATTGGCAGAATTTTAAACGATTGGTATCTTTGTTTTAATTTCTTAGCGCTGGTAAGTTAAGCATATTTGCATGTATTTGTTGTGTTTCTTCTTGTATAAATAATCTGTTCTTATCCTTTGCCCATTTTCTTACTGGGTCTTTGGTTTTTTTCTTACTGATCTGTGGGCAATCTGGATATTAATCTGTTACTTGTGTTTCATATATCTTGCTGGTTTTTTTTTTTTTTCAAAATCATATTAACTCTTTCCTGAATATGAAATAATATATGCCTCCTATAAAAAAATTAGAAAACTATGAAGTTAAAAATAATCTGAAAACCCTTTGCAGAGAGAGTCACTGTTAACATTTTGGTAAACATCCTTACTTATATTTCTATATCCATTCATATATATGATTTATGTGGTATTAACTTGTTTATAATAAATTGCGGCTACAGAAAGGGATTTATATCTGAAGCACATTTGATTCATGTTGTTGTCATCATAAAGCTCATGAGAAAAGACAAAGAACTTTCCCAGGCCACCTCCTCAAGATGCATCTCTCTCACTGTGGAGAAAGATAATTCCAGTTTTTTCCTTCTTACGGTGCTCAGTGTGATCTAGGGACTCTGGAGCACTTCTTCCTTCCCTTCAAATCAGCATTTCTTTTTTTTTTTTTTTAAAGATTTTATTTATTTATTTGACAGAGAGAGAGAGATCACAAGTAGGCAGACAGGCAGGCAAAGGGAGAGGGAGAAGCAGGCTCCCTGCTGAGCACAGAGCCCAATGTGGGGCTCGATCCCAGGACCCTGGGATCATGACCTGAGCCGAAGGCAGACGCTTAACCATCTGAGCCACCCAGGTGTCCCTCAGATCAGCATTTCTGTAGGACTCTCTCTTCTTCCCTCACATTGCTTCTCTCTCAACTTTGTAGGCAGCGTCTTTCATTGTGCTAAAGTTTTAGAATTTTAGGTTAGAGTATTTTTAAACTTTAATGGCTTCTAGGTTTTGAGTAGGTCTGTCCTATTCTAGGATTATAAAAAATATTTCCCTTTATTTTCTAAATATTTTAAAATCTGTTTGCAATGTCCTTATGCTGATGGACGGAGGCAGAGTCCTAGCTATAACTGTTTCAGGTGTTTCTACCTCATGGGTTGCATGGCCCTTGCTGTTCTCACTGGCTGGGATGCCTCCCTTATCTAGTGATCCATATCTGCCCTGTGTCATTTCTTAGAGTTTTAATTTTCACGAGTTTATATTTTGATAACACGCAAGTCTACCACTCTTTCTTTCTAAACATTTCTCTTTTTTTAAAGATTTTATTTATTTATTTGAGAGAGAGAATGAGAGACAGAGAGCACGAGAGGGAAGCGGGTCAGAGGGAGAAGCAGACCCCCTGCTGAGCAGGGAGCCCGATGTGGGACTCGATTCCGGGACTCCAGGATCATGACCTAAGCCGAAGGCAGTTGCTTAACCAACTGAGCCACCCAGGCGCCCCACTTTCTAAACATTTCTTGACTGTTCTTACATATTTTCTCATCCCGTGCCTGAATCTACCTGTCCTGTGTTTAGTAAAAAACCTTTTAGGCATTGTGATTAGAATTACATTGAATTTTTAGATTTATGTGCAAAGGTGAGCCAGAGTTTGTAACCATTTCGCCCTATGGCCTCCTTCACATGGCTAGGGGCCAGAGGCAGTCAGCCTGCCGGGGAGAGGGGCTGAGGAGAAGAGCACATTGGAGAGGGGTGGGGAGGATGGGTCTTGGTGGAGAGGGTTGGGCAGGGAGTTAGGCGTGACTTTTGGGATGGGGAACTCCAATGTCTCTTCTCTCTAAGAGAGAAGCTAGTGAAGACGCTGGTGGAGCTGCTGACCAACCAGGTGGGAGAGAAGATGGTGGTGGTGCTGGCCCTGCGCCTCCTCTACCTGCTCATGACCAAGCATGAGTGGCGCCCCCTCTTTGCCAGGGAGGGCGGCATCTACGCTGTGCTGGTTTGCATGCAAGAATATAAGACTTCCGTCCTGGTGCAGCAGGCGGGGCTGGCGGTGAGTGGACTGGGCCTGGCGGGGGAGAGCGATGGGCAAGAGGGGCAGGCTGAGGGCTGCTGATCTTGAGGAGGTGCTAATCTGAGGAGGAGATTTAGACCAGGGAAGAGACCTTGGGACAGAAAGATGCACAGGGCTTGAAGGTTCCAGCTGGACAGTCTTGGAGATTGAGTGCCTGTTTGGAGAAAGGGAGAAGGATGTTTTTAAGAATGACTCCCAGGTTTAAAACCGAGCAGCAGAGGGGGTGTGGAGGCCATTTACTCAGTAGGGGAATGGGGGAGGAGGAAGAGGGAGAGGGAGAAGATCCGGAGTTGAGTTTTTAGGTTTGTTGAATTTCCCGTGTCTTTTGAGTTACAGTTAAGTGTTTGGTTAGAGACTAACTTTCTGCATGTGACAAAGTAATTTTTTACCCTTTGATCTGAGTGGTGCCCTTATGTAGAAAATACCCCCTCGCCAGCTGTGGGTGCCTTGCCGCCTACAGGATGGGGAAAGGGGGCCCCGTTCAGGGGCTTCCTGACTACTCCAGACAGTGCTGGCTGGTAGGAGGTGTGGGCAGGGTGTGCTCTGTATAGCCTGGGGTCCCTGAGGGGGGCGGGTAGGCCTCATCCAGATCAGTTCTGAGACTGGATTCCAACACTATAATGGCAACAGCATGGACAGGAACACAGGTCCCCTTAGAGCTGGCTGTTCCAGGGCCAGGCTGGGAGGCTCTTTCCTGTAAGGGGCCAGCTAGGTGCTGCTCCTAAGAGCAGCCAGGCACTCATGTCTAGGCCATGTTTGCTCAAAGAATGCCCTAACCCTTTCAGATTGCATGGCCAAAATACAACATTTGCCCCTAAATTTAAACTCTTGCCCCATAGCAGAATTGCATCGTCTTGTTTATAACTTCAGGTTTATAGAATTCAGCTAATTGGGGGGGGGGGTTAACAAAAGGGAGAAAGCCTCATTATGAGGCTTATTAGCATATGCATGGAGGGTTCAGGCCTTATAAGGGAGAGTGTCCTGAGAATTGGTTCTAATCTCCATCCCTGGCAGGTTTCTTCTCAAGTGTCAACCCTTTCCCCAGGGACGGTAGCCTCCACTCTAATGGTATGGCAGTCATCTTAATTGAATTTTCTTTCTAGTACCAGAGAACAAGTTCACGGATTCCAAGTATTTTTTCCTATAATTCCAACCGCTTTTCCTATGAGACAACCCACGTAGTCTTGTTGAGGAGAGTTGGCTACTGGCTTTGGAGGCCAAGGGACATAGTTTGGGAGTGTCAGCCTATTGGTGGTAATTGAAGCTGTGGGAGCAGATGAGGTTGCCCAGGGAGAGGGTGCAGAGTAAGAAGGGGACAGGAACTTCCATGTTGAAGGATTAAGCAGAAGAACTCGAGAGAGGCAGGCCAACCAGGAGGCTATGGAGTCTTGGAACTTGAGAGAAGGGAGGTTTTGCAAGGGGAGGGGTGGTCCAGGGAGATGGAAGACAATGTCATGGAAAGCCTATGAAGACAACTAGATGCTGTGACAGGTCTCCCCCACCCGGAGGAAGCTGCGGGAGAGGGTGGCCATGCCATTCGGCCTCGGTGCCTGCAAGTGAAGGGGCGGGCTGATTTTACTATTGAGCCTCATTTTTTCCTCTGCTTTCTTTCCTTCTCTCTCTTTTTGTTCGTAGCGGTTGATAGCCCATCACGACCTCTTCCGTCTCCTACTTGACCTATTTGCAAACAGCTCAGCTGCCCCAAAGTTTGGAGTCGAGAATGAGGACCTGGCTCTCCTCTTTCTCTGCATGGTGACGCTGCCCACAACTAACTGCTTCCACATCCCCGTTGCAGGCACTGAAGATGCTGGCCATTGCCAACTCCACGGAGATCCCCACTTTTGTTACTGGCCGAGACCCTCTCCACCCTTTGTTTGATGCCCAGATGACCAGAGAGATCTTCGCCAGCATCGACTCAGCTACCCAGCCAGGCTCTGAGAGCCTTCTCCTTACTGTCCCTGCAGCCGTGATCCTGATGCTGAACACAGAGGGGTCAGGGCATGACCCTCCAAACTCCCGCTAAGCCCCAAGCCCCACTGTCGCCCCACCCACATCTCATGGGCTTCACAGAAATTCCCTTCACAGAGGTTGTTACCTCTGGATGAAATGGTGGTGGCCCTCTCTGACTGTTGTTGGTAGAGGGGCCAAGTGATTGGGGGGAGGGAGATCCCCAGAGAGAGAAGGGGCACCCTGACCTTCCTTCCTGGGGTTGGGAGGAGTGACCTGAGGTCAGGGAGCTGGATGTCCTGGCCTCAGAGGGAGCCCTGGAGCCCTTTCCTCCCTCCCCAGCTGCAATCCCCCTCCCCTCTGCACTTGCTTTCTGCTTCCATTGCGTTCACTCCCTTTCCATTTCTTCCTGGGATACCTCCCTCCTCCCAGGTGCTCCTCCGCAGTGAGAAACGGTCTGCTCCTGCTCAACCTGCTTCTGTGCAACCACCACACTCTGGGGGACCAGATTATAACCCGAGAGCTGAGGGACACCTTGTTCAGGCACTCTGGGATAGCACCGGGGACAGAGCCCATGCCTACCACACGCACCATCCTCATGATGCTCCTCAATCGCTACTCAGAGCCACCGGGCAGTCCTGAGCACACAGGTACCGTCGTGGAAGGGGCGGTTCTTCTGAGGAACCAGGCAGTGCCAGCCTGTGGCTGGGAGGGCTAAGGCTTACGTACTAGCACCTTCCTGGAAAGACACGATGAACCTTCAGGAAATGAGTAAGGGTTTCCTTACTCATTGAAGGTACGTCTTAAGTAGAACTTCGTGACCAAAAGAAGGAGACTCTAGAATAGCTAAGGAAAATTACATATCTAGAGCCAACATGCGGGGCGCCTGGCTGGTGCAGACAGAGCGTGCGACTCTTGATCTTGGGGTTGTAAGCTCCAGCCCCACGTTGGGTGTAGAGATTACTTACAAATCAAATCTTTAAAGCCGCCATGCTAGGTAGTAGGGGGATGTAATTATAATAGCTTATAGTTATTGGCTGATGTAATAGCATAGCTACCATTTAATAATAATAAGTAATTGTAAGACTGTATGAGATTAAAAATGTCTGTGTTGAACATGACAGTGTCTGCCATACTAAACTTTTTTCCAGATGCAGCTAGCTATATATTTGGGGCCAGAGAAGAAAATCCCCCACAGTTTGATACAAACTACAGACATCCTCCAAACAGGAGGAGAATTTGGGGGTGATTTTCTGGACCTGCCCAGTTCTTGGTTTGACCAACTTGCATGACTCCTCTTCATACTCGTTTTTTTCCTCCCATGTGTCCGGGCAGCAGCACTGGAAACCCCTGGTGCCCAGGGCCAGGATGGGTCCCCTGAGCGCCTGATCCGATCCCTGGTGGGGGGCCCGTCTGCAGAGCTCCTTCTGGGCTTGGAGCGGGTGCTGTGCCGTGAGGGCAGCCCAGGGGGTGCTGTGAGGCCCCTCCTCAAGCGCCTCCAGCAGGAGACCCAGCCCTTCCTCCTGTTGTTGAGGACTCTGGATGCCCCGGGGCCCAACAAAACTCTGCTGCTGACCGCACTGAGGTGAGGGGCCTCTTGGGGCACCCATGCATCAGAGGTGAGGGGGGGCCCGCAGACCGCAGGGACTTCGCTCATTTCCATCCCCTCACCAGGATCATGACCCGGCTGCTGGATCACCCTGAGGCGATGGCCCTCCCCTGGCACGAGGTCTTGGAGCCCTGCCTCAACTGTCTCAGTGGCCCTAGCAGCGACTCTGAGGTATCAGAACCCTGGTGAGCGTGGGGGAGGGAAAGGCTGCATCTGGGGCACCAGCTACCTTGTGAGGCTCTGCAGGGCAAAATGGCCTTTCTGGGTGGGTCTGAACAATGAGAGGGGTGGAGAGAAAGGAATGTTATCTAAGAGTCCTCAGAACTGGGGCCTTTGAAGTATAAATCTTTGGGCTGCAGTTGGATTTTAGATTCTGGGTTTAGAAGCCCACACTCACCAGGCCAAACATTCCTGACTCTCCACCCTTCCGGGTTTGTGCGTTGTGGACCAAGGCTCAGGCACCAAGGTGGGCTGTTGAGAGAGCTTCGCCCTGGCAGGAAGAAGCATCGGAAGCTGTGCCCAGGCTCTGCCGGCTTGGGAGTCCCAGCACCCTACTGCTCTGTCCCAACCTTCTTTGGTACTCTCCTGCGCTTTCCAGGTTCTCCAAAAATCTCATCCCACCACATTTGCTTTTCTAAACCCACCCCTCATCCCTTCTGGGGCCCACCCTTTGTTTCCCATACATTAATCTCTGTGGCTCTGGGCTCAGATTGTTCAGGAGCTGCTCTGCTTTCTGCATCGGCTGGCCTCAATGCATAAGGACTATGCTGTCGTTCTCTGCTGCCTGGGAGCCAAAGACGCCCTCTCCAAAGTCCTGGACAAGCACTCGGCTCAGCTGCTGCTGGCCTGTGAGCTTCGGGACCTCGTGACAGAGTGTGAGAAACATGCCCAGCTCTACAGTAACCTCACCTCCAGCATCCTGGCTGGTTGCATTCAGGTGAAGAGACTTGGGGAGCCAGAGCTGAGGGAGAACAAAAGCCAGAAGCAGGGGACGGGGATTCAGTGTGGGTCCCTGTTTGGCACGAGTAGCAAATCTGGGGCACTTGTTTCCCAACCGTTCCCCCACGTGGTCCTGTTCTCCCAAAATGTGTGAAGAAAGGGTTTGAGTGTTTTGTTGCCCTTGGCTTGTTCTCCATACATGTTTCTCTATGTTCTTCATATTCTGCCTTCCTCCCCGCGCCCCTTCTCTCTGATGTTCCGGCTGCAGATGGTGCTGGGCCAGATCGAAGACCACAGACGGACCCACCAACCCATCAACATCCCCTTCTTTGACGTATTCCTCAGGCATCTCTGCCAGGGTTTGTGCCCCCATCTGCTTTCTCCTGGCTCGCACCCCAGTATTTGTTCTCCCTGTCCCTTGCCTTTCTTCTCTGTCACCTAACCAGGCCGTGACGGCCACCCCTCCCCTCTGCCCCCAGGCTCCAGTGTGGAAGTGAAGGAGGACAAGTGCTGGGAGAAGGTGGAGGTGTCCTCCAACCCACACCGGGCCAGCAAGCTGACGGACCGCAACCCCAAAACCTACTGGGAGTCCAACGGCAGCACCGGCTCCCACTACATCACCTTGCACATGCACCGTGGTGTTCTTGTCAGGTAGGAACATGCCCACGCGCGCATATGCGTGCACACACACGCGTGCGCGAATATTTCCACATACCCCAGTATACATTCTCCAAGCACCCACATACGCAACTCTGTAAACCCGATGCGTGAGGGACACACTCAAACCCATTTTGTGCAGTGAACAGATGGACACATTGATCCGCATTCCTTGTGCAGTGTAGACATCCTCGTTCCCTGAGCCTGGTGACATGCTCCTCCCACCAGGGACAGAAGTCACTGCCCTGTGCATTGTGTTGAGGGAGATTGAGAACTTCCTCATTCACTCTTCCCATGGGTGCTTGTTTAATGTATACTCTGTGCCAGGCACTGGGCCAGGGTCTGAGGCTATAAGGACAATAAGATATGGTACCCGTCTTCGGGGAACCTGTGGTCTTGTTGGGGAGCTAGCCTGGAAAATCAGTAAGAGTAAGAAGAGGTGACACGGACCCTGAGGCTGAGTGAGAGGCTAGAGAAGGCTTCCAGAAGGAGGGGTTAAATGAGCTGAGCTTTGAAATTAGCTACATAAAGAGAGGGCAGTGGCTAGAGGGACAGCATATGTGCAAAATGGGAAT
The DNA here is from genome assembly GCF_029215605.1 of Mirounga angustirostris. NCBI lineage: Eukaryota > Metazoa > Chordata > Mammalia > Carnivora > Phocidae > Mirounga > Mirounga angustirostris. The sequence goes on from NW_026991716.1 coordinate 39,200,279, forward strand.
AAGAAACACAACGATGTGTTTGGGGGAAGTTTAAGTAACTGTGTTTGGCTGGAATGTAGGGTGTGTGTCGTGAAATGGCAGGAGACAAAGCCAGAAAACTAGGCAGAGCCAGGCCACAGAGAGTTTTGTGAACTAAGAAGTTTGAGCTTTATTCCAAAACTGGGGGAGCCACTGAAGGATTTTTAAGAAGAGAAGAGACAAAACTAGATTTTTTTATTTTTATTTAGAAAAGTCACTCTTGGAACACCTGGGTGGCTCAATTGGTTAAGCATCTGCCTTCGGCTCAGGTCATGATCCCAGGATCCTGGGATTGAGCCCCATGTTGGGCTCCCTCCTCAGTGGGGAGTCTGCTTCTCCCTCTGCCTCTCCCCCTGCTTGTGCTGTCTCTCTTTATCAAATAAATAAATAAAATCTTAAAAAAAAAAAAAAGAAAAAAGAAAAGTCACCCTGGCGATTATGGGAGTTTGGGTTGGAGGCCAGAGAGTTGGAAGGTTTATGCAGTGGTCTCATTGAGAAACGAATGTGTTCAGTTAGGCAGAGGGAATGGGAATAGTGAAGGGGTGGCGGACTGACACATCTCAAGGACCAGAATCTCCAGGATGCGCCGTTGACATGAGGGAAGCGGTGAGCAGAAGTCACAGTGACAGAGCACTCTAGGGAGATGGCAGTTTTCTTCCCAAGAGGGATGTAGAAAGAGGAGCAGACTTCTGTGGATGGATGATACTTCCATTTGGGCATGCTGACTTTGAGGTGCCTGTGGGGTGTGACATGGAAATGTCTGGTACACAGCATGAAAGCTGAGAGGAGCCGTCTAGGGTAGAGATGTGGATTTAGAGTCATTAGGGTATTAGTTTTTGATTGAAACTATGGTTTTAAATAAAGTCACTTTGGGGGAAGGTAAGAGGAAAGCAGAGGCTCAGGGGAAGACTGACACTTAAGGAGGCAGCAGAGGGACAGCAGGCTGAGGAGGAAGTGATGGCTTGAAGTCATTTTGAACAAAGACCAGGGCCCCAGTTCTAACTGATTGTTTTCTCCTCTCCCAGGCAGCTGACTTTGCTCGTGGCCAGTGAGGACTCAAGCTACATGCCGGCCAGGGTGGTGGTGTTTGGGGGCAACAGCGCCAGCTGCATCAGCACTGAGCTCAACACGGTGGGGACCCTGGTGCCCCCCCACCTTGACCTCACTCCCCTTCCTTCTGTCCCAGGACCTCCTTTAAAGGACTCAGTCCCTGGAGGATTCCCACGTTCCTTCCCCAGGCAGGCTTTGCCTCCTAAGCAGTGAGAGCAGAGTTTGGCATGCACATTTGCACGGGTCTGTGGGCTCAGTGCAGAAGTGAAGCGCGCACACCATCACAGGATGCGGTTGCTGACAGTAGTCCCTCCACCCCCACTGCCGGAGGTGACAGTCCTCTCTCCTTCTCCCCTACGCTGTCAGGTGAATGTGATGCCCTCCGCCAGCCGGGTGGTCCTCCTGGAGAACCTGAACCGCTTCTGGCCCATCATCCAGATCCGCATAAAGCGCTGCCAGCAGGTAGGGTGAGGGAAGAGGCTGAGCTGGGGATCACGGGGTGGCACAGGGTCTTCATAGTGATTGTCTCCGCCAGCATGTGGGGGCCAGGCCCAGGCCATGCATCTGCTGGGGGGATGGCCCAGGAGTCTGTTGAGTTCCAGAGATGTGGGAATGTCTCACAAGCCTCCGGGGAACTCAGGACCTGAGGCCTGGCTTTTTTTTTTTTTTTTGGTAGTGCTTGGTGGCTGGGTGGCTTAGGTGGTAGACAAGTCTGTGCGTGTTACAGGGCGGCATCGACACCCGGGTTCGAGGCGTGGAGGTCCTGGGCCCCAAGCCCACTTTCTGGCCACTGTTCCGGGAGCAGCTGTGTCGCCGGACATGTCTCTTCTATACCATTCGGGCACAAGCCTGGAGCCAGGACATAGCGGAGGACCGCAGGCGCCTCCTCCAGCTCTGTCCCCGGTGGGTGGAGCAGGCAGCGGGCCGGGTTGAAGAGAGGGAGGGGAGGTTAACACAGCAGGAGGACACTGTTCAGCAGTAGGTGGTGGGAGGGGCGCCTCGGTGGCTCAGGTGGCTGGGCATCGGACTCTTGGTTTTGGCTCAGGTCATGATCTCACAGTCCTGGGACCGAGCCCCGCGTTGGGCTCTGTGCTCAGCATGGAGTCTGCTTCAGATTCTTTCTCCCTCTCTCTCCCACTCACTGTTTCTCTCTCTCAAATAAATAAATAAAATCTTAAAAAAAAAAAAAAAAGTAGGTGGTGGGAGACTTCTGCAGGAGTCTGAAAGGTGAGGCAGCAGCTAGGACACGAGGCGAAGGGGGCACGGGGGCAAGTGTGCGCTGATGGCAGCAGGCTGGGTGCGGGACCAAGCACAGTGAGGGTGGGAGCTGACCGCACTTGAGTGGAGGCCGCAGGGCAACTTGTGTCTTTGACCCTTGACCACACATTCCTTATTCCCAGACTCACCAGGGTTCTGCGCCACGAGCAGAATTTTGCTGATCGCTTCCTCCCTGATGACGAGGCCGCCCAAGCGCTGGGCAAGACCTGCTGGGAGGCCCTGGTCAGCCCCCTGGTGCAGAACATCACCTCCCCTGGTAACCATCCCGACCCCTGGCCGCACTAACCAGCCCCTCGTAATGATTCCCAGGGATCACCTGGGTGATCACCTCTTGGTTCTCTTGGTCCGTCTTTATCCCTGAGCCTGTCGCCTCAGTGTTCTCTCCTTCCTGCCCCAGAGACTGCTCCCTGAGACTCTGGTATTTGAATCCTCTCCTCCACCCCACCCCCACCCAGACTCCAGCTGAAGTAAGCCTCGGCCCAGCTGCCCCCCAGACCTTTTTGTGTAATTGGGCCTTCTCGCTCCTCTTCCTGGGCTCTCTGTCCCCCTATTTCCCATCACCTGTTTCTGACCTGTCTTCTTTTAGATGAGGAGGGTGTGAGCTCCCTGGGATGGCTGCTGGATCAGTACTTAGAGCAAAGGGAGAGCTCTCAGAACCCACTGAGTCGAGCAGCATCCTTTGCCTCTCGAGTTCGTCGCCTTTGTCACTTGCTGGTGCATGTGGAGCCCCCGCCTGGGCCTTCTCCTGAGCCATCCACTCGGCCCAGTAAGTCCCAGCAACGGCCTGTTGAGCTGGCTTCTCCCCGTCTTGGATCTTACTCTCTCTGACTGCTTCACTCTGGGCCTTTCCAGGGGTCAGTACCCAAGACCCCTGGGTCCACTCCAGGGCTGAGACCAAGTCACTTCCCTTGCCCTTTGTCTCCACAGTCAGCAAGAACAGTAAGGGCCGGGATCGGAGCCCCGGGCCCTCAGCAGCCCTTCCAAGCAGCAGCCTGAGGAACATAACGCAGTGCTGGCTGAGCGTGGTGCAGGAGCAGGTGAGAGCAAGGAAGCTGCAGTCGGGCGGGGGGGTGGCGGGTGTGGGTGCGGGGCGGCCAACCTCCTGAATCTGCTGTTCCTTCTCCCTTCTCAGGTCAGCAGGTTCCTGGCCGCAGCCTGGAGGGCCCCCAACTTTGTGCCTCGATACTGTAAACTCTATGAGCATTTGCAGAGAGCAGGCTCAGAGCTCTTTGGGCCTCGGGCAGCCTTCACGCTGGCTCTGCGCAGTGGCTTTTCGGGCGCCTTGCTCCAGCAGTCCTTCCTCACCGCTGCCCACGTGAGTACCACTGTCACCTCCCGGTCACCTGGTCACCCAGTGCAAGCTCGCCTCTCACCTCCTCGCACCCCCCACTCTCCTGCTCCACGCCCTCTTCATGCTTGGCCGGTGCCCTTTCCATTGCCCCCAGATAAGTGAGCAGTTTGCCAGGCACATCGACCAGCAGATCCAGGGTGGCCTGGTTGGCGGAGCCCCTGGAGTGGAAATGCTGGGGCGGCTTCAGCGGCACCTGGAGCCCATCATGGTCCTTTCTGGCCTGGAGCTGGCCACTACTTTTGAGCACTTCTACCGGTGAGTGCAGGTCTGAGAGGTAGGGGAGGGGAGGCCTGGAGTCTAGAGAGGGTGAAGGGTTGAGTCTTGGTGGGGAGCGGGGGGAGGAGGCAGTGGAGAGGAGAGATTAAGATACAAAGATGGCCGAGGCACTGGTGGAAAGGGAGTAGGGAGGGAGAAGGGAGGCAGGGCCTGTGACCCAAGCCTGCCGTGACAGAGGAACCTACATTCTGGAGGGGCAGGCAGGGCGGCTGGGCCGGGCCGAGCTGCCGCCGCACTGAGGCTCAGCCCTGCTCTGCGTGTGCTGCAGGCACTACATGGCAGACCGTCTCCTGAGCTTGGGCTCGAGCTGGCTGGAGGGGGCTGTGCTGGAGCAGATCGGCCTCTGCTTCCCCAACCGCCTCCCCCAGCAGATGCTGCTCAGCCTGAGCACCTCTAAGGAGCTGCAACGCCAGTTTCACGTCTACCAGCTCCAGCAGCTCGACAAGCTGCTCTTGGAGCAGGAGAATGAGGAGGAACAGGGCCTGGAAGAAGAGGAGGTAAGAGCAAGGGAAATGAGTGGGTGAATAGGAGAGCAAAAGACTAGACCAAAGAAGGGAGCCCAAGAGCCCTTGAAATCCTTCTGTCTCTCAGGAGGAAGCAGAGGAAGAGGAGGCTGAGAAAGAACTATTTATCGAAGATTCAAGTCCAACAGTTTCCATACTGGTCCTGTCACCACGCTGCTGGCCGGTCTCCCCACTCTGCTACCTGTACCATCCCAGAAAGTGCCTTCCCACTGAATTCTGTGATGCCCTTGACCGCTTCTCCAATTTCTACAGCCAGAGTGAGGAGATAGGGACAGGCAATTGGAGATTGGGGTGAGATTTGGGGTGGCAGGAGAGGAAGAGGAGAGGACCTGTGGACAGGAATGCGTAGATAGGAAGAAAAATGGTCTCTAGGGACAGCAGTCTCCTAGGGAAGGGGGAAAAGGTGGGTTAGATCTTTCTTAATGTCTCTCATCATTGCCTTCACTTTTGTATGAATTTGTTCCATTTTTCTTTTTCTAACTTCAAGTTGCATGCTTACTTAATTTTTACCCTTTTTAGGCTTCTTTCCAAGTAAAAATGTTTAAGGCTATTCATTTTCCTCTCAACATTACTTTAGCTGCATTCAGTTTCGGGTGTTTTTGTTTTTTAGATTTGTTTTTCTTGTGGTACAGTTTTCAGTCAAGTACGCAAGTCTTAATTATGACTTAATGAATTTTATATACACATATCCTCCCATAACCACCCCCAGAGCATTTCCAGCACCCCAGACTTCTTGCTTCATGTCCCTTTCTAGTTAGTGTGTTTTTCCAAGAGAAACCATTGTTCTTCCTTTTATCACCATAGATTCTTGTCTGTATTTGAACATCATATAAACGGAATAATAGGGTATATACTCTGCTATGTTCAGTTTCTTTCAGTGGGTGTAATGTCTGCAAGGGCTATCCAGGTTGTCAGTTGTATCATTACTTTGTTATTTGTATTGTGGATTCCTTCCCATTGTATGAGTATCTTTACCCTTTCTGCTGTTGATGGACATTTGGGATGTTGCCTAAATTTTTATTATGCTGTGTGTATTTAGTATTTTTTTAGTTCTGAGAATATTCTAATTTCCATTATTATTTCTGTTTTGATCTGTTACTTTTTTATGAGTCTGTTTTAAAATTCCCAAGCCAGTTTTTCTTCATTTAGTTGTCTTTTTGTTTTAGATTTCAGACCTCATTCCATTGTGGCTAAAGAACGTGGTTTCTTTGATTCTAAATCTTTGCAATGTCTTGAGACTTCCTTTATGGCCTAGTGGATGGTCAGATTTTGTAAGTGTTCCATGTGTGATTAAGAAGAATGTGTATTCTTCAGCTGCTGTTTAAAGGCTTTTACACACATTCCACTAAATTGACTTTGTTCATTGTATTCTTCAAATTTTCTGTAACCTTACTCATTTTTGTCTGCTTGATCTATTACTGAGAGAGGTGTATTAATATCTATCATTATGATAGTGAATTTTTAAAAAGATTAGAGAGAGAGAGCGCGCAAGTACGACCTAGGGGGAGGGGCAGAGGGGCAGAGGGAGAAGCCCCGAGTTGGGGCTCGATCCCAGGACCCTGGGATCATAACCTAAGCTGAAGGCAGCCGCTTAACCGACTGAGCCACCCAGGCACCCCGATAGTGAATTTTTAAACTTTTCATCAGGTCAGCATTGCTTTATATATTTTTTGACTATGTTGTTAGATAAAAGTTTAGGGGTACCTGGTGGGTGGCTCAGTTGGTTAAGCATCCGAACTCTTGATTTTGACTTAAGTCATGATCTCAGGGTTGTGAGACTGAGCCACTCTTTGGGCTCCACGCTGGGCATGGAGTCTGCTTAAGATTCTCTCTCTCTCTGCCCCACCCCCACGAGCTCGCACTCTCTCTCTCTCTCTCAAAATTAGTTTAGATAGAGGCGCCTGGATGGCTCAGTCAGTTAGGCATCCAACTCTTGGTTTTGGCTTAAGTCATGATCTTGGGGTCATGGGATCAATCCCTGTGTTGGGCTTCATGCTCAGGGGCGAGTCTGCTTGTCCCTCTCCCTCTGCTCCTCCCCACCAACACACCACTCTCTCTCTCTCTCAAGTAAATAAATAAAATCTCTTAAAAAATAAAATAAAGTTTAGATAAAAGTTTCAAATCATTTGACAGTGTTGTCCAGTAGAACTTTCTGCAGTGATGGAAAAGTTATTTTCTGCACTCTTCAGTATGATGGTCATTTGTGGCTACTGAAATGTGACTAGTTTGAGGAATTGAGTGTTTAATTTTATTTACTTTAACCAGTTTAAATACCCACATGTGGCTACCATAATGGACTATGCAGGTTTAAAATCTTAATTAAACTTTATTATTATGAAATGACCTTCTTTCTTTCTAGTAAAGCTTTTTCTCTCAAAGTCTATTTTTATCTGGTGTTAATAATATACCAGTTTTCTTTGGCTAGGGTTTTTCCAGAATATCTTTCTATCCTTTTACCTTGTCAGGGGAGAATGATAATTCTTTTGGGTTTCTTTTATTGTGGTGAAAGATGAATATAAAATTTGCCATTTAACCATTTTTTAAGATTTTATTTTTAAGTAAACTCTACACCCAACGTGGGGCTCGACTTACAACCCTGAGTTCAAGAGTCATATGCTCCACTGACTGAGCCAGCCAGGTGCTCCTCCATTTTAACCATTTTAGGTGGACAATTCAGTTATCCTTTTACTTAAAATTTTTTTTTATTTGGAAATAATTTCAAATTTACAGAAAAATGGTAAGAATAATACAAAGAACACTCATATACTCTTTTTTTTAAAAGACTTTATTTGAGAGAGAGAGAGAGCACAAGATGGGTGAGGTGCAGAGGGAGGCAGAGGGAGAAGCAGACGCCCGGCTGAGCAGCGGAGATCATGACCTGAGCCAAAGGCAGACACTTAACTGACTGAGCCACCCAGGTGCCCCAGGAACCCTCACATACTCTTTATACAAGTTTACCTTTTGTTAACATTTTGCCCTGTTTCCTTTTATCATTTGCTCTTTGTGTATATATACATTTATAAAATGTGTATTTGTGTGTGTGCATACACACACATACACACACACACATTTTTTCCCCTTGAACCACTGAGAGTAAATTGTATGTATGCTGGCCTGTTGCCTCTAAATACTTGGATATATATTTCCTAAGAATCATGGTGCTCTCTTACATAATAATAGTTCATTTATCAGTTTCAAAAATTTAACATTGGTGTAATACTTTAAATCTATTTTTCACGTTCTGATTTTGTCAAGTGACTCCATAATGTCTGTTATTTTTTAGTCTAGGACAGCATCCAGGCTAGGATCATCTATTATATTTAGTTGTCATGTCTTTAGTCTCCTTAATGTGGAAGAATTCCTTAGCCTTTTTTTGTGTTTTACAACATTGACACCCTTGGAGAAAATAGCCATAAAATTTTCTAAACGTTTTTCATTTTTTATTTGTACATTTCCTCATAATTAGATTCAGGTGATACATTCTGGGCCAGAATCCTAAGTAAGTGACATTATGTCCTCTGTGTGTTTCATTTGGAAGTACACAATTTCCATCTGCTCCTCTTTTGTGATGTGATTTTTGACAACCTGATCAAGAGGTAGTTTGATTTCCTACTATATAGTTAATATTTTCCCTTTGCCACTATTAATAAGCAGTCTGTTGGGGAGATACTTCCAAACGGTGCCTATATTCTGCTCTCATCAGAATTTCCCCCAGTATCATTTACTTTGTCTTTGCCTTACTCTTATTTTAGGCAGGTGTCTTATAAATACCTAGAATTTGTTTCTTATTCAACCTAACGATCTCTCCTTTTGAGTTGTCAATCTTAGCCTGTTTATAATTAGTATGAGTAAATGATATATTTGGCTTTTATTGCTAAACTCTTACATTTTAGTTTACCTTTCTTATAATTTTAAATTTTAGTTATTTCATATACACAAAAGAATATATAAAACACATGTACAGTTAAAAGAAGAATAATAAATTGAACACCTTTGTAGATATGTTTCTACCTTGGATTTTTGTGCATTTTTTTCTCTTCTTTTGGATTGATCTTTTTTAATTCTTTTCTTTGTCCCTACCGGTTTGGGAAGTCACACATTCTGTTTTTGTAGTTGATTACCCTAATGTTTGTAACCTGTATGTTTGACTTGTTAATATCACTCTCCCACCTTCCTGAGCAATAAAAGGACCATAGAAAATCTTTTTTTTTTAAGATTTTATTTATTTATTTGAGAGAGAGAGAGTGGGAGAAGACGGAGAGTGAGAGGGAGAAGCAGGCTCCCCACTGAGCCGAGAGCCAGATGAGGGACTCAATCCTAGGACCCTGGGATCATGACCTGAGCCAAAGGCAGACACTTAACTGACTGAGCCACCCGGATGTCCCAGGACCATAGAAAATCTTAACTGCAGTTCTCACTCCCATCTTAATTGTTATTGTTGTTTGATACTTTAGGATTATCTTTTTTTTCCTACTTTCTAAAGAGCCATTATTATTATTGTCTTATTCAGTTGAGGTTTAGATTTGCTAACATACTAGTTGCTTCCGTCACTAATCCTTTTGCATCTTGATCCTTCTTTCTGAGTTCAGTCTCCTTAAGTATATCCTTTAGAAGTCTCTTCATTGAGGGAGTATTGGTGGAAACTTTATCAGTTTTTGAGAATGGCTTACCTTCACTCTCATTTAAAAATTTTTTATTATGATAAATTTCAGATGTACACAAAAGTCGATAGAATGTGGGGCGCCTGGGCAGCTCAGTCAATTGAGCATCTGCCTTCAGCTCAGGTCATGATCCCAGGGTCCTGGGATCGAGCCCCGCATTGGACTCCCTGCTCAGCGGGGAGTCTGCTTCTCCCTTTCCTTCTGTGTGCGCTCTCTCTCCCTCTCTAAATAAATAAATCTTAAAAAAAAAAAAAAGTAGACAGAATAAACTCCAGTGTACCAACATGGGTCAGTTCATGGCCAATCTCATTTCTTCTGTACCCCCACCCACTTTACCCAGTTCTCCAATTTAAAGGATTAAGGATTTTATTTTTAAAAGCAAGGACACTACAGTGATCAAACTTTGAGAAATTAATAACAGTTCCTAATATCAAACAGCAAAGTGTCCATATTTCCCCCATTTTCTCAAGTTTTCAAAATTAGTTTTTTGCTTATTGGGGATCCATACAAAGCCCACACCTTGCATTTGATTGAGCTCTGTCTTCCGTCTCCATTAATCTATAGGTCCTGCTTTCCATTTTTGCCCCCTTAACAGTTGTCTGTGGAGGAAACTGGATTGTTCGCCACACAGAATTGTGCACAGGCCGGATTTTGCTGACCATATCCACATGGTGTCCTCTGGCCTGTTCCTCTGTCTCTCATTTCTGGAAAACAGATACTTAGATGTGGAAGTTGATTCCAATTTGGGTGTGATTTCTGGGGCAAGAGCACTTCATAGGTGGTAGTGTGTACTTCCACCTGTCTCTGGGATGTTGTAAGATGGGTCAGTGGATTTCAGTGTTGCAAATCTGATCTGTACATTATATAATAGTTTCCTGTCAGCTGTTCACGAGGCGGTCACTCGTTACCGTTGCTTAGCTCTGTCATTTCATTAGGGCGGACAGATTGCGCCATTCTAGTTTTGTCATACCTTCTTCACATATCAGCTGGAACGTTTTCTCTATGAAGAGAAACTTCCTCTCGGCAACTTTTTGGTTACCCTGAAGTACGGTTGATACTGGAAAGGCTTGATTCTCTCCTCCTCCCCCTTATTTTTAACCAGTTTTCAAAATAATGTGTTCGTTCCTCCAGCATCCTCCAAAGAGATAACCAATGTGGTCTTTTTAAAAAAAAATATGTCATTATGAACTCATGAATTTTAAAATATTTCATGTGTTTCAATCCAGCGCAGATGTTATCTTCTTGATGTTCAAACTGTCCCATCTTTGGCCAGAGAGCACCTCTCAGATTGTCTCCTTTTGATATTCTCTGCCTTTGACAGCATCCTTGCTTTCTAGTATGAGTGAACATCCAGGCTCATCTTGCCTGAGTTGTGACACAGGAGGAGGAAGAGACGCAGCCTCTAGTGGGTCTTTAAAAACCGTCAGCTCCTTGAGGGCAAAACCCAGGTCTCTCCTCTCTGGTGTTTCTTTCGTGGAACCTGCCTGGTGTGGGGCGAGGCACAGGGTGGGCTCCCAGATACCTGTGGCTCAGCAGGGAGGCAGAAATAGAGGAGGCTGAGCTCTGGAAGCTTGACAAGTCACTTCAGTGGGGGCCCTCCTCCCCACAGAGATCAGCAGGAACAGAGCTGAACTAATAGTACACCCTGGCCTCAGCCTCTAACCCCCTCGCTTCCCCTGCTCTTTGTCTCTCCTCTTCTCTTCCCTGCTCTCCCAGGTCAGAATCATCCAGTCCTGGACATGGGACCCCATCGGCGGCTGCAGTGGACGTGGCTGGGCCGGGCTGAGCTGCAGTTTGGGGACCAGACCCTGCATGTGTCCACCGTGCAGATGTGGTTGCTGTTGCATTTCAATCAGACAGAGGTGCCTCAGCTCCTCAGCCTCTCTCTCTGTTCTCTTCCCCCTGTCCGTCACTGTTCTCCTAAACTCTGCCCCTTCTTCCATCCTTCCCCTCCTCTTATTTTCCTTTCCCCTGACTATCTACTCCTGACTGGCCCTGTTTCTCCTCACCAGGAGATGTCTGTAGAGACTCTGTTGAAGAATTCTGACCTCACCCCAGAACTACTGCTCCAGGCACTTCTGCCCCTCACCTCAGACAGTGGCCCTTTGATCCTGCATGAGGGTCAGGGCTTTCCACACAGGGGTAGGTCAGCGGGGGCTGGGCTGTGCCACTGCTCCCACAGGGTGGGGTGCTCATGGTGGGCGCGTGGTAGGGAATGAATGGGCTCCCCTTTGCCGCCACCCACCTCTCCCTTCCCCTCCTCGGGTGCTGACTGGGAGTGAGTTCCAGGTATGCTGCGGCCTCGGACGCCTGGGTCCCGGCGCTCTGGGGAGGCCCTGTGGCTGATACCTCCCCAGACGCACCTGAACGTCGAGAAGGATGAGGGCCGAACTCTGGAACAGAAGAGGAACCTCTTGAGCTGTCTTCTTGTCCGTATTCTCAAAGCCCATGGGGAAAAGGGCCTCCATATCGATCAGCTGGTTTGTCTGGTAGGCCGAGGGGACCGTGGAGGTAAGGGAGGGAGAGAGTCAGGCTCAGGGTTGGGGCTTAGGGCCAGGGAGCGTCACAAGAGAAGGTAAACATTCTCAGTACAAGACCTCGTAGGGTGACATCTGCATCTGGGTTTTCTCTTCCTGACAGGGCGCTTAGTTAGAAAGTAGAGATGAGACATGAGTGTTCACCATGTGCCAGGCCCTATTCCAAGAGTTTGCATGATTAAGTCATTTAATCTGCACAACAGTCTTAGGGGATAAGTGAGGGTGGTGGTATTACTATTATTATTATTATTATTTACTGTTACTCTCGTTTGACAGAGAAGAAAAGTGAGGCATGAGAGTTAGTAACGCACCCATAGTCACACAGCTAGTAAGTGGAAGAGCTGAGCATTGAACCCAGGCAGGCTAGCTCCTTTAGGTAAAAGTGGCCTGCCTGTTTCCTCTTCTCCCATCCAGGTGCTGGAGGCCTGGCAGAAGGGTCCAAATCCCCCCGGAAGCCTGGGCCGCACTGTTGCAGGAGGCGTGGTCTGTACCAGTACAGATGTCCTTTCTTGCATCCTCCACCTCCTGGGCCAGGGCTATGTGGAGCGGCGCGACGATCGGCCCCAGATCCTGATGTATGCCACCCCAGAGCCTACGGGGCCTTGCCGGGGTCAGGCAGAGATCCCCTTCTGTGGCAGCCAGACCACCAAGACCTCCAAGCCTAGGTAGCCATCCTCGGTCCCGTTCCCCAGCTGCAGGGGCTCCAAGCCAGTAGGGAGGGTTGGGCTCCCCAGGACAGATGGCCCTGCAGTGACACAGGAGGAGGTTTAGTGCCAAAGTTAGGCTCTTTTGTGGAAAGATGCCTCATTTTTCTCTTTGTCTTACCCTGTTTTCCCTGCCTCTGTTATTTCTCCCACTTTGCTAGTCCTCATTCCCTTGTCAGCACTGGCACCCCTTTCTCTGCCTTCCTAACTGGGGGCCTTGCTGTCCCCATCCCCTGAGAGCCAGTCCTTATACAAGGGACCCAGACACATAAGCTCCTGTGTAGATGCCTCTCGTTCTAAGCAAAAATGAAATATCATACAGATATGTACTGAGTGCTGATGATGCACTTTGTTCCGTGAAACGTACAAACTCTAGTTTTCAAGAAGCGTGTTCCACAGAGGAATTTGCCATAGGATCCCCCTAATTAGCTGGCACCCTAAAGCTTGCCCCGTCACATCCAGTTCACGAGAAGTATGTTTTGGCACCGTGTGTAAAGTGAGTTCTCTAGAGGAATCATTTGCATACACATCATGGGGTGGGGGGGGTTCTCATTAAAAGGCAGATCCTGAGTCAGGAGAGCTCCCTGTGGTACTCAGGCTGCTGGTCCTTGGCCCATACTTTGTTTTTTGTTTTTTGTTTTTTTAAAGATTTTTAAATTTTATTTATTTGAGAGAGAGAGAATGAGAGACAGAGAGCAGGAGAAGGAGGAGGGTCAGAGGGAGAAGCAGACTCCCTGCTGAGCAGGGAGCCCGATGCAGGACTCGATCCCGGGACTCCAGGATCATGACCTGAGCCGAAAGCAGTCGCTTAACCAACTGAGCCACTCAGGCGCCCCAAGCCCATACTTTGAGTAGTAAGGCTGCAGACTCCGGTTTCTCACCAGACGGACTGTTGGTGTTTGGGGTGGGGTTTACAGTGGGATTATCCCATCCACTGTGGGGATCCTGTGCACACTTAGCATCCTGATCCCTGCCCACCAGATTCCTGGAGTGCCCGAAATCACAGTGACAGCCAGCCCCAGCCCTCACTTACAGATGCTTCTTTGGAGAGCCGCGCTCTGACAGTGGGTTTGGGTGGTCATCCTGAGGCTGGTTGAGCACACATAAGCAGGGGTGCACAAATGGGGAGCTGAGGGCCGGGGTGGGGTTTGTTTAGTAGATAAGCAGGGCAGGGAGACTGATTGCTGCCTCTTCTCTCCCCTCAAGCCCAGAAGCTGTAGTTGCCCTGGCATCTCTCCAGCTGCCTGCAGGCCGCACCATGAGCCCCCAGGAGGTCGAAGGGTTGATGGAGCAGACGGTACGGCAGGTGCAGGAGACGCTGAACCTAGAGCCAGATGTGGCTCAGCACCTTTTGGCTCATTCCCACTGGGGTGCTGAACAGCTGCTGCAGAGCTACAGCGATAACCCCGAGCCCCTGTTGTTGGCGGCTGGGCTGTGCGTCCCCCAGGCCCGGGCCGCCCCTTCCCGCCCCGACCACTGCCCTGTGTGTGTCAGCCCACTGGAGCCCGACGACGACTTGCCCTCCCTCTGCTGCATGCACTACTGCTGTAAGGTGAGGCCCGCCTGCTTCTCGCCTGCCACTGGCTTTCCACCTTCAACACGGTTCCCTGGCAGTTCTGGGGTTCTGCCCCAGCACTGCCATTTCCTAGCCGGGGCAATGTTGGACAGACAGCTTAGTCACTCTCAAACTGGTTTTGTCATCTGTAAGTGGTGCCACCAGCCTCAGCAATCTGGGGAGTGGTTGCCAGGATCCAGCAATAATGTATCAGTGGCTGTAAAACTTTGCTGTATATTATAATCACTGGGAGCTTTTAAAAAATCCTCATGCTCGGGGTGCCTGGGTGCCTCAGTCGGTTGAGCATCCAACTCTTGATTTTGGCTCAGGTCATGATCTCAGGGTTGTGAGATGGAGCCCCGCATTGGGCTCCATGCTGGGCATGGAGCCTGCTTGGGATTCTCTCTCTGCCCTTTCCCCCACCCTTAAAAAAAAAAAAAAAAAAAAAAGAATCCTCATGCTCAAACTGTAACCCAGACCAATTAAATCAGAATCTCGAGGTGAAATCCAGGCATCTGGAGTTTAATTTTTTTTACGTTTTTAAATTTTTTATTTTATTTTATTTATTTATTTTTAAGATCTTATTTATTTGACAGAGAGAGACACACTGAGAGAGGGAACACAAGCAGGGGGAGTGGGAGAGGGAGAATCAGGGCTTCTCGCGGAGCAGGGAGCTCAATCCTGATGCGGGGCTCAATCCCAGGACCCTGGGATCATGACCTGAGCCAAAGGCAGCCGCTTAACGGCTGAACCACCCAGGTGCCCCTATTTTATTATTTTTTACGATTGTATTTATTTATTTATTTATTTGAGAAAGAGAGAGAAGAGGCGGGGGAGAGGGACAAACAGACTCCATGCTGAGCACAGAACCCGATGCAGGGCTCAATCCCATGACCCTGAGGTCATGACCTGAGCCAAAATCAAGAATCAGACGCTTAACCAACTGAGCCACCCAGGTGCCCCTATTTTTCTTTTTTTAAGATTTTATTTATTTATTTATTTATTTAGAGTGCAAGCAGGGGAAGGGGCAGAGGGACAGGTCGAGAGAGAATCTCAAGCAGATTCCACGCTGAGCACAGAGTTCCATGCGGGGCTGATCCCATGACCCTGAGATCATGACCTGAGTCAAAACCAAGAGTAGGACGCTTAACTGACTGAGCCACCCAGGTGCCCTAGGCATCTGGAGTTTTAAAAACTCAGGTGATTCCAGTGTTCAGACAAGTTTGAGAACAACAGATAGGTAGATAGATAATGCACACATGTAAACCATACATCAAGGCACTTTATAAATGAGAAATGTTATTAAATTGCTGATGACAATAGGTTTATGGTTTTCTTATCACCAAGTCTATCTCAGAACATCAGCACTTACCATATATTCTCACTGAATATAAAAATGAAAAGAAATGGTGTAAACCAGAGAATAGCACAGAAGTAGAGGGAATTATGGGAAGCCAGGTGTTGCCACCATGAAGCGGAGCAGAGCAGGCTGTAGATGGGGGAGTGAGCGGTCCTCAGTGACGGCGGAGAGGGGCCGAGGTGCAGGGAACCGGGGTGCTGAGTGTCGCATATTCCCTGCCTCACAGTTCTTAGAACTGGTGCCAGGCCCAAATACCTCAACCTAACAGGACAAGCACGCTTGTTGCCATGAATCTAGCCACCTCTGCCAACAGCGTCTCCGCAGGGGTGGGTGATCTGGGACATGAGCACTGACATGCATGTATACGGGTACTTTTTCTTCCTCCCTTTTTCTCGGCTTCAGCTTACTCTTCTCACACTGTTGCCTGTGCTCCCTTTTTCCAGGTTCTTAATTATTTCCTTTCCACTTTCACTTTATCATTCAACTAATATTTGTCACAAACTCACTGTGTGCACAGCACTGGATGCTGCTGTAGGAGGAGGTGGGGAAATCCAAGCAAGAAATAACCCAAGAGCTAATAATACCAGCAGCTCATACTTACGGGGGATGCGTTCTGGGCCATTCCGCTGCGATACATGCGTTACCTTGCTTAATTTCCGTGGTAGTTGTGTGAGGTAGGTATTTTTACTGTCGCCATTTTGCTGGAGACAGATGGAGGCGCCCGGAGAAGTCACCTGCCCAAGGCCAGGATTTGGACTTGGGCGGTCTTGCCCCAGGGCCCTCCCTCACACTCTCATGACAAGTGCAGGAAGGAAATACAACAGGGTCACGTCATAGGAAGTGACTGAGGTGAGGACTGGGGGAGGGGCCTGTCAGGGACTTGAGATTGGGGAGGTCAGGGAGGGCCATCCTGAGGAGGTGACGATCTAGGGGAAGAGTGTGGCAGACAGAGGGGACAGTGAGTGCGAAGAAGCTGAGCCTGGTGGCTAAAGCAGTGACGTGGTGGGACAGCTGAGGGAGAGATTTGGGAGGGACACAGGGGCCCATTTGGGTTGGGATTGACAGACGGTGGGCTTAACTTTACGGAAAGCCATGGTGGGGTTAAGCAGGGGAGTGATAGGAAGGATCTGATTTATATTTTTGAAAAGATCACTGCATGTGGAAGAAGGGCTTGGGCGGATCAAGTGTGGAAGCTGGGGCACCCATCGGGAGACTGTTGTACCAAGAGCCAGGAGGTGGTGGGAGTTTGGCCCAGGGTCAGCAGTGAAGAGAGAAGTGGACGGGTTGGGGTACAGTATCAGGAGGCAGAGCTGACAGGGCTCGGTGGAGCCAACATGGGGACTTAGGACAAGGGAATCAAAGGTGCTTCTTGGATTTCTAACCTGAGCATCTGGGTGGATGAGATGTGTCATCCACTGAGTTGAGCAAGATGGGGGCTGGGGCTCAGTGTGGAGGGCAGGTTTTCGAAGGGGAATTCAGTCTGTTCTGGCCATGTGAAGTTTGAGCTTCTTGTTGGACACCTGTCTGGGACTGGACGGGGGAATTTGGAATTAAGTGGAGAGGCCTGGCTAGTGTCCTGCAGGGCAAGAGAAGCAGGCCCAGGGTGCCGAGCTGCACAGACACCCCTGCAGAGTTGTAGAGACAGGGAGCCTGGGGAAAACAGGCTCACTGGACAAGTCCCAGCCAAGGAGGAGCCTGTGAATAAGTCACAGCTGAGCAGCACAGCGAAATGCAAGAGAAATCAGAGAAGGGGAATCCTGGGGCTTGGGGCTGTCCCAGGAGGCTTTTGCGTGTGACCTTGAGTGACAGGCAGGGTTGGCAGGGGCAGGAGGGGGATACAGGCTGGAGACTGCATTCCAGGCGGGCCAGATAGGGAGGACAGCAGAAGCTAGAACAAGCCCACGGCAGAGGGGCTCCTTAGGGAAGTGGGATGGGCTCCAAGCTGAGAAGCCAGCCTTGGCCTCTAGGCTCTAAGGGACCCCGGGTGCCTGCAAGTGTGCGGTCTGAATTTGGAGCGTTTTCCTGTCTTATCTCAAAAATGCAGGAATTCTGCATTCAACTTCCCAGTTTACCTGAGCTTGTTTCACTATAAAAAGGGTCTTGTTCTGTTTAGTACTTTGCTTTGAGTACACATAGTCTGGTAAGGCACTTTTCATTTACCCTGGAGCTTTGGTTCCACTGATACGGATTCATGCAGTCTCCCGGGGTCTAGATGCATCATCTTGGAAAGCTCTGCAGTCGGCAGTGTGAAGGAAGGGAGTCATTAATGGGGTATTTTAGGAGGCTCAGGCTGCTGATCACGCCTGAACCAAGTGGATTGCATGGAGGAGGGATCGCGGTAGGAAGACCATTTATGGGGACAAGCTCCTGCCGCAATTTAGGGGTGAGGGGATAAGGGCCTGGTTTAGGGTGGCGCAGTGACGTGGGAGCTAGAAAAGGATCGAGAGATGTGAGGCTTCCAACACTGGTGACTGGGATTGGGGGAATGCAGTGGGCAAGGCTGTTTTGTGGAGAAGAGGCTGAGTCTGGGGAGATGGGAGCACCCAGGAACCAGGTGAGCAGATGGAGCTGGGAGGAGAGGCCACAGAAGTGTTCACGGTGTCCAAGGCCAGCCACTGGGTGGGGGAAAAGGCGCCCTACTGCCCTAGGCCTCCCTCTCTGACCTTCTTGCTTTCTCCAGATCTTTCTTAACACTTGAATCATCTTTTTCTTGATTCTCTTACCCATCCTCTCCATGTCCATCCCAGCAATAATTAAAATGAGGCCACCATCCCGACACACACATTCTCGAAGGCAACTGTGATTTGGGCCAATCCCAGGAAAACCCATAGAAGCCAGAAAGGTTAGGGTCCGTTTTGAGATGGCTCCAGAGCAGGCTTGTTTCTGGCCTTCCATATTGTCGGGGATGGGTGCGAGGTGAGTTACCAGGACACCGGCGTCCTGTACTGCATCCCTGCTGTCCCTGAGCAGCCTCTCCTTCCCTTCCCCCCGCCCAGTCTTGCTGGAATGAGTATCTGACAACTCGGATTGAGCAGAACCTTGTGTTGAATTGCACCTGCCCCATTGCTGACTGCCCTGCGCAGCCCACGGGAGCCTTTATCCGGGCCATTGTCTCCTCACCAGACGTCATTTCCAAGGTAGCCCCTCTTCTGCGGGAGGCTGCCACGTGCAGCCAGAGGGACAGGCCCCAGGGAGTGGACTGGCGTGCAGAGGGTGGGTGGGGAGGGGTGGTGGTTACAGAGGTGTGGCGTCCTGGAGAGCCGTGCCCTCACCTGGTGGCGCCTATGTCCCCACAGTACGAGAAGGCCCTTCTGCGTGGCTATGTGGAGAGCTGCTCCAACCTGACCTGGTGCACCAACCCCCAGGGCTGCGACCGCATCCTGTGCCGCCAGGGCCTGGGCTGTGGGACCACCTGCTCCAAGTGTGGCTGGGCCTCCTGCTTCAACTGTAGTTTCCCTGAGGTGGGTGCCTGCCCAGCCCTGCCCCTGCCAGCACCCCTCTCCGCGCCCCCCCCCCCCACTCACACACTCACACACTCTGCCTTGTCCTCCCCTCTGCCACCGGGTCGAGCTCTGTTCCTCCCCCTGCAGTCCTCCACATGCGACCTCCCTGCCTTGCACACCCACGGCGCCACCCTTGGCCAGGGCTCAGGGCTCAGCCGTGACCTCCCCGCCCCCTCTCTAGGCGCACTACCCTGCCAGCTGTGGCCACATGTCCCAGTGGGTCGACGACGGCGGCTACTACGACGGCATGAGCGTGGAGGCCCAGAGCAAGCACCTGGCCAAGCTCATCTCCAAGCGCTGTCCCAGCTGCCAGGCTCCCATTGAGAAGAACGAGGGGTGTCTGCAGTAAGAGGGGTTACTGCGGGCATTGGTGGGGTCAGAGGGCACGGCAGAGGGTGGGAGGCCTGGTGGTGCGGAGGGCCCGTGGGGCTTCCCAGAGGGCTGAGCGAAGGAGGGCAGTCACTCACCACCCCCAGCGTGGCGCCCTCCGGTGACGCCTGCACCTTAACGCTCCTTGCCCTGCTTTAAAGTCTGCACCACATGGGGCTCGGAAGCGAGGGTGTGTTCACTAGAGGTTAGTAAGGTTAAAGAGACTGTCAGGGCCCGGAGGGGCCAGGGCAGGTTCGGTGGGACCTGCAGCCCTCTGACCAGCCAGCTTCCTCCATAGTATGACCTGTGCCAAATGCAACCACGGATTTTGCTGGCGCTGCCTCAAGTCCTGGAAGCCAAATCACAAAGACTACTACAACTGCTCTGCCATGGTAAGGGGCGGGGCCAGGGCCAGGGGGCCCAAGGGCAGCCAGGATGGGATGTGGCTGCAGGCCTGGGCAGAGAGGGTTCTGTGTCCTGAGCTATTGGGACGGAGGCTCCATGTGAAGACAGAAGCCACCTGGGCCTACAGGTGCTGGGAGTTCTGTCCTGGGAGGTGTGTGCATTCTCCAAGGCACCAAGCCAGAGCAGAGCAGAGCTTGTCCCTCGCGTCAGAGCCTGGCACCCCTGCTTAGTAGGTGGCTTTGGGCCAGTTTCCTTGCCCACGCCTCGGCATCCTCCCCTGCAGAGGGGGAGAGTAATGTGACCTACTTCACGGAGTTAGGATTAAATGAAAAGGTCTGGGTGAAGAGTCCGAAGGCCTGCATGCGGGGTGCCTTGTGTGTCCGCCCTGTCCTGCCCAGGAAGGCACCCAAGAGCCCTCCCTCTCCACCTGTCCTTACCAGGTAAGCAGAGCAGCTCGCCAGGAGAAGCGGTTTCAGGACTATAATGAGAGATGTACTTTCCATCACCAGGCCCGGGTGAGCTGGGAGGAAACGGTTGTGTGGGTGAGGAGGTCAGAAGGCTGGGGTGGACGGCAGGGCAGGGGCCCCAGATCTGAATCGGGTGGGTGGCGCTGATCCGCCTCGCCCCGCACAGGAGTTTGCCGTGAGCCTGCGGAACCGCGTGTCTGCCATCCACGAGGTGCCGCCCCCCAGATCCTTCACCTTCCTCAGTGACGCCTGCCGGGGACTGGAGCAGGCCCGCAAGGTGGTGGGGGCGGGGGCGGGGGGATGTACCAAGGGGTTCGGGCGGGCCCGGCCACTGGCCTCTAACCCCCGGGGACGGACGGAATGAGGCAGTGGGGAGCGGGGCGGTGCCGAGGCTCAGCAAGGAAAGGCCGACTCGGGCTCCCGCAGGTGCTGGCCTACGCCTGCGTGTACAGCTTCTACAATCAGGGCACAGAGTACATGGACGTGGTGGAGCAGCAGACCGAGAACCTGGAGCTGCATACCAATGCCCTGCAGATACTCCTCGGTGCGGCCTGGGTCCCCGCTCGCACACTCCTTTCCCCGGCCTGTCCACCCCCACAGCATCCCCTCCCAGCAGAGTGGGCAAAGTGGCACCCCCACTCCAGTCCTCCTCCTCCTCCTTCACAGCCTTATGCGACCAGCCTTTTAAAATTCAGGGATGAAGGGATGTGGTACTTGCTGTAGGTGCCTCAGGGCACAGGCCTTCACCTGACCTGTTCGATTACCATCTGCCCCTGTCCACTGGGATGGAGGCCCCATGGAATGTCTAGCCTAGAGCCCTGCCTGGTAGGTGTGGGTAGGACTTGGTAGATGTTCAGTAGGTGTTTGAAGGGAGGAACGGAAGGAGCAAGGGAGCCCCTGTGCCCTGCCCCCTCTGCAGAGGAGACGCTGCTGCGGTGCGGAGACCTGGCCTTGTCCCTGCGCCTCCTGCGTGCCGACTGCCTCAGCACCGGCCTGGAGCTGCTCCGGAGGATCCAGGAGAGGCTGCTGGCTATCCTGCAGCATTCTACCCAGGTATGCGGCCCAACCCGGGGCCTCCTGGGCCCAGCACAGCCCCTGCCCTGGGGGGATGCAAAAGGAAGGGTGGCTGGAGACCTGGGCGTGCACCCCAGCTCCTGGGCCGGCCTGCTGGATGTGGCTGGGCTCTGCCACGTAACCGCCTGGCAAGTGCTACAAAATAGAGTCAGCCCACATCAAGGGTATTTGCCCAGATGCTTGCTCATCAGAATCACTCGGGGAACTTTTCCATACTTCCCAAGTGGGAACGTTGGGATGGGGATCCACTGAGGTCCTTCCCAGCTCTAATACACTGATGTTGTGTCTGAACAAGGAGTCCTGCCCTCAGGGAGCTTACAGAGGAGTAAATAACTTGGGTAGATAGGACAGGAACATACACTGTTAGCTCCTGAAGCACAAGGGCGGGGTGCCTCGCCGGCACGACCCATGTCCCCCGGAGTTCCGTGACGCGCAGGCTTGGGACTGTGGAGTTCCAGGATGAGGGAGGGAAAGGAGCTGGGAGAATCTCTGTGGGGGGGCGGGGAGCGCCCCTAGGAGGCCGGCAGAGAACGGTGGGTGAAGGAATGCTGGGCAGAGGCCCAGGTACTCCTCTACTCTCCGACTTCCCACATCTCCTCGGCTCCTCGCCAGGACTTCAGGGTCGGTCTGCAGAGCCCATCGTTAGAGACCCGAGAGGCGAAAGGATCCAACGTGCCTGGCAGTCAGTGAGTAGGGTGGGCAGAGCCGCCGCAGGGGTGTGGGAGGCAGGGGTGTGGGAGATGCGTGGCTTCGCCTCAGGCTGAAAGTGGCTCCCTCCCTCCCTAGGCCCCAGGGCTCCTCTGGGCTGGAGGTGGATGAGGAGGAGGATGAGGAGGATGATGTGCCCGAGTGGCAGCAGGACGAGTTTGATGAGGAGCTGGACAACGACAGCTTTTCCTATGACGAGGAGTCCGAGAACCTGGACCGAGACACTTTCTTCTTCGGTGATGAGGAGGATGATGAGGCCTACGACTGAGGGGCAGGACACAGGGAACACGTGGAGCCACCCCAGAGTCCTGGGGGCTGAGGAGGGGAGGTCGCCCCTTCCTGCCATTGTTGGGGAAGGCGATTCCCAGTGTCTGCAGTACCTTCTGTTTACTGAATAAACTTTTTTCCACATCCCTCTCTGGAAGCAGCCTGCACAGCTGCGTCCCCAAAGGCTAGCGTCAGCTCCCCACTCCCTCTGTATACCCCCAACCCTCATTCTTCACTTTTTTTTTAGACCTGTAGACGCTTGTGTTCTCCGAGAAGGCCCAAAGCAGACCCATTTGACCTAAGCTGGACAAAGGGAAATGAAGGTCCGCATGGTCCAGGGCCAGGTGCAGGCCTGCCCATTTGTCCCAGAACCCCACCCAGCATCAGAGGAGACCGAGAAACGGCCACCCTCTGGGCCAGCCTTCCTCAAACTCTTGAACGTTCCTGGCATGAGTCTGAGGGCATTAGGAAGTACTCTGTCTTGGGGGCCTACAGAATGTTAACGGGTCTCTCTACATCTTGAAGTGAAGCAGGAAAGAAAATGATATTCCTGAGGACCTATTCTGCCCCATCACTCATATAGACGACATAGGTAGAATTTTAAACATACCTTTTAATCTGGTAGTGGGGCTAAGAGGTAGGAAGGGTACTAGAGCAGAGTCTGGGATTAGAAGAATTAACAAAGTGGGGTTAAATCAAGCAGTTGGGTCAGGGGAGGCAGCCATCTGCTAGGAAGGGTCACCCTCAAAGTATCGATCCAGCATGGCCTCCACCTGGCCCTCCTCGTAGTCCAACACCTGGAACCTCGAGCCGTCTGCTGCTCCCCGGATCATGGCTGAAAGCACTGAGAAGGGTGGAGGGAGGTGAAGGTTCCTTCCATCCACGTTCCCCCTCTCCGCTCCCTGCCCTGTCCCATTTTGGGGATAGGCACTGTCCTCAGAGCCCCCCAGGGCTGGGTCTGCAGAAGGCTGGGGCGGGAGGAGGGGCAACCCAGGGCTTGGAGCGCTCACCTCGGCCAGACTGCGGACGGAAGAGGCACAGGATCCGCTTATTGAGGGCCACGGCCCGGCCCAGCTCATATCCCACACCCAACGATGGCTGGGTCACTTCTGCCACCACCACTGGGAAGAAATAAGAGACCGTGGCTCAATATCTGGGGCTTGTTAAGGGACAGATGACAGAGTCGGGGCATGGTGAGAAGGGAACTCCCTCCCTGGTGTGGATGACAGGCGTGTCCAGGGGATCTAACATCTCAGAGGAGTTTGTGGGTAGGAGGGGGGACCACTCACCATCTGCCTCCTGCAGCCAGGCCAGGTCCCGCTCATGGATGAGCCTGTCACCCCCAGCAGCCTCTTCCCCTGTGGAGGAAGAAAAGCTGGTCAAGGCCAAGCCCCTGCCTGGTCCTCAGCACTCAGTACCTCTCCTGTGCCCTCACCACCCCTCTGTCTGTCCTGCTCAGCGAGGGGGGAAGGCATGCTAGATGACCTCCGAGGACCCACCCAACACTGAGGCTCCAGGCAAGGGATGAAACGGAATATAGCCACAAGAAAACTTCCAGGGGGGGCGTGATTAGGGCCAGATGAGGGGCACAGAGGAGACTACGGGAAGGACTGTTCCCTCACTGTGGGTCAGGGATCAGAGATGGAGAGGAGATGAACAACCAGAGTCTAGCTGAGCGGCTCGCAAGGTTTGGTGGGTGCTGCATCAGCTGAACGCTTGACAGGACACCCGGCTGCCCCAAGGGCTCTCCAGGCGATTGGGAGCCCCACCAGACTTCGAGCACCAGTGCGGGAATACAATGCACGACCAGTAGGAGGCGGTGGGAAGTAAGGTAGAGGAGAGGCTCTTCCTGGGGTCAGAGGATTAAGGCTCTCAGTTCTGGCTTGATGAAATGTTACTGCCCACATCAGAGCAGAATCCCCGGAGAGCTTGTTAAAAATACATCCGGGCGCCTGGGTGGCTCAGTCGGTTAAGCGTCTGCCTTCGGCTCAGGTCATGATCCCAGGGTCCCGGGATCGAGTCCCGCATTGGGCTCCCTGCTCTGTGGGGAGCCTGCTTCTCCCTCTCCCCCCCGCTTGTGCTCTCTGTCTCACTATCTCTGTCTCTTTCTCTCTCAAATAAATAAAATCTAAAAAAAAAAAAAAAAGAAATACATCCTAAGCCTTCACCCCAGACTGCTATGTGAGCCTGCATTTTAAACAAGTTCCCTCAGACGACATTCGAGCACACTAAAGTTCCAGTACCACTGGGTGGGGGGCGTGGACAGGACATGCCCTGAAACCAACGAACCTTAAGCTTCAGGGCCCTGCACTTGGAGAGGCCCTTTCCAGCGCCCTAGCAATTTTGCTTTGTGATTTCACCTGATGAGGGAGCAGAAGGCAAGCTGAGGACAAAGCACAAGCTGACACAGGGCAACCCCCGCCCCACTCCCCGGAGGGATCCATGTGACCTTCCTCAGGCACTCCCGGCTGCCCTAGAGCCAGGGGAAGGGAAACACAATGGGTGAACTAACAGAGATCACAGTCCTGCAGGACAGGAGCCTTCCCTGAGTTTACCAATGTCTTAGTAATTTACAAGAAAAAAGCATTCGTATCAATAACCTAACTTCCAGAGACCCATCACTCCATTTTCCGGAGCCCTAGCATCACCCTCCCCTCCACAGTTCTGTGGGACACAAAGGTAAAGGAAATGCAGGTAAAAATTAAATGTCCTTAACCTGCAGCCCATTGACAAATACTTGCAGGCAGGGTATAACATTCCTCCAGGAAGCTCCCAACAGTCTTAATGCTTTGCTAAAGGGGAAACCACCTTAGCTTGACAAGGGCAAGGCCTCCAGTATCTTCTTCAGCATATGAAAGTCCTCTTGGACACCTTCCTTTCTCCTTACCTCCCCCCATTCTCAAGTATATAATCAGCCATTCCTCAAAACCCCAAGGTAGCAGCTCTTTCTGCCCACCAGCTCCTGTCCCCGCACCTTAATAAAATCACCTTTCTGCACCAAAGACATTTCAAGAACTCCTTCTTGGCAGCAGGCTCTGGACTCCAACCTCACCAACATTCCAAAAACTACATCACACCTTTTTATCACTTTTTTTTTTTAAGATTTTATTTATTTATTTGAGAGAGAGATAGAATGAGAGACAGCACGAGAGGGAAGAGGGTCAGAGGGAGCAGCAGACCCCCCACTGAGCAGGGAGCCCGATGTGGGACTCGATCCCGGGACTCCAGGATCATGACCTGAGCCGAAGGCAGTCGCTTAACCAACTGAGCCACCCAGGCGCCCTACATCACACCTTTTTAAAGAGGTCTCCAAAACTGCATTAGGTCCCACAAATCCTGGATCCGCTCCTGGGGCTGGCGAGGGGAAAGCACTTAAAGGTTTTCTGAGCAGAAGTACACGAGTTCAAGCACAACTTTCAGACTAGAAGACGCGCGGAGATTCCAGACGAAAACTAATCAAAGCGGCGCTTTAGAAAGACCCAGCAGTCAGGAAGTAACAGCCTGATGAGAGGGCATGAGAGAGATGGTGGTGGTGAAAACTGGGGTCCTCGGGGTCCAAGAGAGGGTGGATACCTTGACCGCCAAGGGGGAAGCAGGAGGATAAGCTCTGTCTTAGGTGGGGGAGCAGATGCCTGCGGGTGAGGCGGGAACTGCAGCTGCCCCATTCATTCCCATTCTGCTCCTCCCTGCTCCGTCCCTGGAAAGAGGGGAAGAAAGTTCTCCAGGAAAGAATCAAGGTCCAGAGAACAACTGAATGCGGAGACCGGGCTCCCGCCGCAAGCTCACTGGGACCCCCGCTGTCCGAGCCCCGGCTCCCTTTCCCGGCTGGGCAGGAGGCGACGGGCTCCGGGCCGGAGGGACGCGCGGCCGGCTGTCGCACGGCCGCCGCCGGGGGCGGGGGGAGGGGGGAGTGCAATCTCGGTAGCCGGGCAGGACCCGCCCGCCTCACCGCGCCCCGCCGCCCGCCTCACCGCGCGCGCCCAGCTCGGCGGCCGCCACGTGCTCCGTGAGCACCGCCCCGAAGCGCCGCAGCCGCGACACGATCCGCCCGTACAGCGCCCGGTCCTCGCGCCCGCCGCGGACACTCCCGCAGAAGTACAGGGCCCGGCGGCCCGGCTGGCCCGGCTGGCCCGGCTCCCCGCCTTCCCGCGCTCCGGCCACCGCCGCCGCCATCCCGCCGCCGCCGCCGCCACGCCCCTCCCGCCGCCAGGGGGCGCGCGCTCGCGGTCACGTGACTCGGCCAACCCCGGGAGGCCGCGCCTGCGAGTGGGCGGGGCGAGCTGCGAGCGCGGCATTAGCCTCCGGACGCTGACGACCGCGCGGCGGGAAACCCACCGCTTCCCCGACCTCGTCGCCGCAGCTGGTCGCCCATACCCCACCCGCTCCTGCGCCCCTCGGGCCCGGGCCTTCCCCGTCTCAGCTAGACGCAGGTGCATCCTCTGGTGACGCCACCGCCTAAGCCCACCTCCTACTACTCTCACTCTGCGCAGCAGCGCTGGCTTTCCTCAAGCATGCTGGCCATGCCCTTTGCATTCGCTGTAGCCTGGAACCCTCTACTCCCAGGCAGCTCCCCGGAGCACTCCCTCACCTCTTACAAGTCTTCACAGGTCACCTTCCTTGACCATCCTATTCAACATGGCAGCCTCCTGCTCTCAGTCCTCCCTATTGCCCTCCCCTGCCTTACCTTTTAGCCTTCTCCCTAGCATGTTGATGAATTTTGTTGTTTGTCTTTTATACCCAGTAGAACGTAAGTCCCCAGGAAGGCAGGAACTTTTCTCTGTTTTGTTAACTGCTATATCCCTAGCTTCTAGAACTGTGCTGGACACATAGGAACTATTTAACAAATATTTGTTGAGTGAATGAGTGGATTCAGATGAGAAATTATATTTGCCAGCACTTTGTAATCTGCTCAGCCCTATAGTAGGCTGATAGAAGCAGGATCTTCAGGGAGGCTGGCAAACACACCGTTGTTCCCTGGTAATAACAATGATTTCCCCCTCATTATGTGATGGAAATATACAAACACAGGACCAAAAAAAAAATCAGATGGAACAAGAGAGTACTTAGTGGAAAGTGAGTCCTGAGACCCCAATCCCATTCCCTAGAGGAAAGCTCTGTCATGCTTCCTTCTGAATTCTTCCTGAATGAAAACTATAAAATACCAAGGTATGGGGTTACAGGGCTGACAACAATAATTTTTAAAAACACAAAGACAGGGTGCCTGGGTGGCTCAGTCGGTTGAGGGACTGACTCTTCATTTTGGCTCAGGTCATGATCTCAGGGTCGTGGGATCAGGCCTCGCTTGCACACTCTCTTTCTCAAATAAATAAATAAATCTTTAAAAAATTAAAAATAAATAAATAAAAATGCAAAGGCACAGGGCGGCCTGGCACGCTCAGTTGGAAGAGCATGCCACTCTTGATCTTGGGGTTGTGAGTTCGAGCGTTGGGTGTAGAGATTACTTAAATAAATAAACCTTAAAAAAAATGCAAAGACACAAAGAGAAGGCAAAGAGATTTTAGGATATCTCTGTCCTCTGGTGGGCCCAGCCACAGGTACCCAGACCATGGGGCAAACATACATGCAGAGCCGTCCGCTAGGGCTCCAGACCCCCTCGCACACACACACACACACAAACACACACACCTTTAGGCACGTTTCAGAAAGAAGCTTCGTGTGCCATATGACTTCACCGGCAACTTCCTCTACCCTCCTTATCTTTGCTCACGCCTTCCCTCCATTCTTCCCACAGAGAGGAACCCACATACACATGTACACACAGAGCATCCTATTTCTGCCTCTGTGTCTTAAAGAAAATAAACCAGCCTCTATATCCTTAGGGCTCACACTGGTGATGTGGCTGTCATCCCCCTTCCACCTCAGGCTGAAGGAGAAAGAGTAGAAGGACTGGCAAACAAGACCCTGAAATTGGTTCTATGTCCCTGTCAGGTGGGGGAGGATGCAGAGCCAGCCGTGGCTTGCAGCTGCGATCCTCCAGCTCCATGGAGAGAGGCCCAAGGTGGAAGGATGGGGCACTAAGGGGTGGGATGGGGGAAACGAGGCAGGTGCACAGTCTAGTGAGGCAGCCTGATGGGGGGCGGTATGGAATCCTAATTCCATTAACTACTTGTCAGACAAGTTACTACTTGCTAGCTCTGTGATCTTGAGCAGGTCCCTTAAAGCCTCGGAGCCTCAGTTTCCTCATCTCTGAGTAAGAGATGTTCTCCTGCCTCACTTGCGCAGTTTGAGTACGGTGCGGTTCTGATGAAGTATGTGAGAGCACTTTACAGAACCCAAGGTACTCTACAAATGCCGTCATTGTTCAGTTCCATGGAACTTTTCACGTTACAGTGTCAAACTTACACACATGGTGCGTAATTCCATTAAGAATTTTTTTACATAGCACTCTTGAGTGGGGGGAGGGGTAGAGGAAGAGAGAATCTTTTTTTTTTTTTTAAGATTTTATTTATTTATTTGACAGAGAGAGCGAGAGAGCACAAGCAGGGGGAACAGTAGAGGGAGAGGGAGAAGCAGGCTCCCTGCCAAGCAGGGAGCCCGATGCGGGACTCGATCCCAGGACCCTGAGATCATGACCTGAGCTGAAGGCAGACGCTTAACCATCTGAGCCACCCAGGCGCCCAAGAGAGAGAATCTTTTATTTTTATTTTTTAAATTTAAATTCAATTAACATATAATGTGTTGTTTAAGGGGTACAGGTCTGTGATGCATCAGTCTTATATAACACCCAGTGCTCATTACATCACGTACCCTCCCCAGTGTCCATCACCCTGTTACCCCATCCCCCCACCTCCCTCCCTTCCTCCCCTCCAGCAACCCTCAGTTTGCTTCCTAAGATTAAGAGTCTCTTATGGTTTGGAGAGAGAATCTTAAGCAGGGTTCCACGCCCAGCAGAGGGCCTGACACGGGGCTCAATCTCACAACCCTGAGATCATGACCTGAGCCAAAATCAAGAATTGGGACACTTAACCAACTGAGCCACCCAGGCGCCCCAAGATACTTAAAAAAAAAATGTAACCAAAATACCATTATCCCAACTAAAATACTTAACAAGATTTTTTAAGATCATCAAGTATTCTACCATGGTTCAAATCTCCAGTTGTCTTAGAAGTGTTATAAATGTTTGTTTACAGTTTATTTGTTTAAGAGCAGAAGCCATGGGGCGCCTGGGTGGCTCAGTCGGTTAAGTGTCTGCCTTCAGCTAAGGTCATGATCCCAGGTCTTGAGATCAAGCCCCACGTTGGGCTCCCTGATCAGTGGGGAGTCTGCTTCTCTTCTTCTCCCTCTGCTCCCCCCCTCATGTGTGTGCACTCCCCCCTCTCTCTCAAATAAATAAATATACCTTTTAAAGAAATAAAAATAACTAAAAAAATAAAAGTGGAAGCCACATAAAGTCCACATGTTGTGATTGGTTCATATGTCTTTGAGAGTATTTTATTTATTTTTTTAAGATTTTATTTGTGAGACAGAGAGAGAACACAATCAGGCAGAGTGGTAGGCAGAGAAAGAAGCAGCCTCCCTGCTGAGCAAGGAGCCCGATTCAGGGCTCAATCCCAGGACCCCGGGATCATGACCTGGGCTGAAGACAGACACTTAACCTGAGCCACCCAGGCGTCCTTTTTGAGACTATTTTAATCAACATGTTGCTACTGCATATTGTCTCCCCCCAGCCCCCTTATTTGTTCTGCTGAGTTTCCTATAGTCTGGACTTTACTGATTATATACCTGTAGTTTCATTTAAAGGGTTCTTCCGGGGCGCCTGGGTGGCTCAGTCGGTTAAGCATCTGCCTTCGGCTCAGGTCATCTCCAGGTCCTGGGATCGAGCCCCATGTCAGGCTCTGCACTCAGCAGGGAGTCTGCTTGTCCCTCCCCCTACTCACTCACTCACTCTCTCTCTCTCTCTCTCAAATAAATAAATAAATAAATAAATAAATAAATAAATAAATAAAATCTTAAAAAAAAAAAAGTGTTCTTCTGTCCTGTAAATTGGAGTTGGATCTAGAGACTTGATCAGATTCAGATTCCATTTTGGGCCAGACTATTTCACAGGTGGTGGTGTGTACTCCCATCCTGGGGCGTATGCTGTCTGGATGTCTCTCTTTTGATGCTAACGACCACTGATGCTCAGTGCCCCAACTGATTCATTCACTCATTCATTCATTCATGGAACATACCAATAAAAATGTTTTTATTATAAAATAAAATCCACTTGCAGCAAGCCACCTTAAAGCAAATTAATTATTATAAGACACTCTTGTAACCACCACCCATGTCAAGAAATAGGTCTTTAGCCACCCAGCAGTTTCCATGTGCCCCATCCCAGTCACAGCCTCCTTCTTCCCTCCAAAAGTAAACACTGTCCTTACTTTTTAATTTTTTTTAAAGATTTTATTTATTTGACAGAGAGAGAAGACAGCCAGAGCGGGAACACAAGCAGGGGGAGCGGGAGAGGGAGAAGCAGGCTTCCCACCGAGCGGGGAGCCTGACATGGGGCTGGACCCTGCGATCATGACCTGAGTGGAAGGCAGACACTTAACAACTGAGCCACCCAGGCGCCCCAACCCTTACTTTTATGGTAAGGACAAAAAATGGGCATAAATAAACTTCTTTATGTTTCTTTATGGTCTTATCACCCAAGTGTGCATTCCTAGTCATGCAGTTTTAACCGATTCATTTTTTATATGTTTTTAAAGTCTCTTTTAATCTCCAGCTTCAAGGGTACATTTTTTTGAAGCATTTGTTTTGTGCGGGACACTCAGTGGGCACTAGAGGAACTACACAAAGGAGTAAGGACTGAGACTTTAGACTCTGGTCTGGGGAAGGGCCAGCCTTGGCTCAAGAATAGAGGTCAATTTAATGCCAAGCAGCAAGGTACAAAGTGTTGAGCAATTCAAAGAAAGCAGAAATCAAGCATGTGGAGCATCCCTTCCAGTTTATCCTCACACTCCTGCCAGTTAACACCCAGAGCAAACAAACACCTGCTTCTTCAGCGACAGGGAGGAGCAGGAACCAGATTTACCCTCCCATGTTTTGTGTTCATTTGTTTTTCAAATGTGATACTGCTTTCTTAGATTTGTTGTGGAGAAAGGAAGGTTGAGGATCTCTGCCCTAATATGTACTGTACCCGCCTTACCTGAGTACATTCCGAGTCTCCTCCCTCCCTCCCTCCTTTCCTTCCTTCCTTCCTTCCTTCCCAAAAGCTCTCTGCCCAATGTGGGGCTTGAACTTACGACCTTGAGATTAAGAGTCACATGCTCTGCCGACTGAGCCAGCCAGGTGCCCTCTGACTCTTATTTCCTCACCATCCCAGTTGCTAGGATGTTTTCTTATGATGGGGGTTTTGTGCAAGGAGGGAGCATCTGGACTCTTCGTCTGCTCTTCAATGTCAGGCATCTGTAGAGGCCAAAATGGGGAGTTTAGCCTTAGTGCTCAAGTTTAGATTTTTTTGTGAATAATTATTAATTTAAAAACTTATTACAGGGCGCCTGGGTGGCTCAGTTGGTTAAGCGACTGCCTTCAGCTCAGGTCGTGATCCTGGAGTCCCTGGATCGAGTCCCGCATCGGGCTCCCTGCTCAGCAAGGAGCCTGCTTCTCCCTCTGACCCTCCCCCTCTCATGTGCTCTCTCTCTCTCATTCTCTCTGTTTCAAATAAAATAAATAAATAAATAAATAAATAATAAAACTTATTACAAAATATATCAAGTATGAGTAAAGTTTGGAGAAGGGTATATCATATATCCTTGTGTCCGCTACTCAGAGTTATCAAATCTTAAAATTTTGTTATATCTATTTCAGATCTATATACATTATATATATTAAATATCTATTATAAATATTATCTGTTATTTTTATAATAGATATGTATGTATATAAAATCTATTTATAATAAATATCTATGTATCCAACAGATATCATATCTAAATAGATATAATAGATTATTTATATGTAATCGTCTATACACACATGGTTATATTTGTATTTTTCAAATCTTCTATATCTTCACTTTTTTCCCATTTATCAATTACTGAGGTAATTTTTTTGAAATCTCCCTTTGACAGTGGATTTAAATTTCTTTCCTTGTAATTTTACCTATTTTTACTTTGTATTCTGAGACTATTATTAGGTGAGTACAAGTTTAGAATTTTTATATGTTCTTGGTGGTATACTTTTTGTCCTCATGATGTGACCCACTTTTCCCCCAATAAATTCTTTTGGACTTACATGTTTTTACATCTTCAGTTTTAACCTTTTTGTCTCTCTTAAGCAGCTTATACCTGCATTTTTACAAACCCGATGCTCTATCAATGAATTTCTTCCATTTATATTTATTGTGATTACTAACATATTTGGATATTTTTCTATTATCCTCTTTTGTGCTTTATATTTGCCATGCTTTTCCTTGCTCTTTCTGTTGTTTGTCATGCTTTTTTCCCCCTGTGATTTAAAGAAAATTTTCTTTGGCATTGCATTAATGTTAGGTGTACAACATAATGACTTGATATAAGTATGTACTGTGAAATGATCACCACAATAAGTTTAGTTAACATTTATCACCACGTAATTACAAATATTTTTTTCTTGCAATGAGAACTTTTACGATCTACTCTCTTAGCATCTTTCAAATATACAATGCAGTATTATTAACTATAGTCACCATGTTCTACCTTACATCCCCAGGACTTATTTATCTTATAACTGGAAGTTTGTACCTCTTGACCACCTTCTTCTACTTTGCTCATTGTTCCTCCTCCCTTGACTCTGATAACCCCCAATCTGTTCTCTGTATCTTTGAGTTTGTTTTTGTTGTTTTTTCTTAAGATTGCACATAGCCATTCTAACAAGCACGAGGTGACATATCATTGTGGGTTTTAAAAAAGATTTTTAAAAAAGTAATCTCTACACCCAGCATGGGGCTCGAACCTACAACCCCGAGATCAAGAGTTGCACACTCTACCGACTGACACCCAGGCACCCCAAAGATTTTATTTTTAAGTAATCTCTACACCCAATGTGTGGCTCAAACTTATAACCCCAAGATCAAGAGTTACATGCTCTACCGACTGAGCCAGCCAGGCACCCCTATCATTGTGGTTTTGATTTGCATTTCCCTAATGATTAGTGATATTGAGTACCTTTTCATGTTCCTATTGGCCATTTGTATGTCTTCTTTGGAAAAATATCTGTTCAGGTCCTTTGCCTATTTTTAATTGGATTATTTGGTTTTTTTATGCTATTGAGTTATATGAGTTCTTTGTATATTTTGGATATTAACCCCTTATCAGATATATGATTTACACGTATTTTTTCCCCATTCCATAGGTTGTCTTTTCATTTTTCTGATTTGGGGGGTGGGGGTTGGGGTTTTTTTTTTTTGCTGTGCAGAAGCTTTTTAGTTTGTTGTAGTCCCACTTGTTTATTTATTCTTGTTGTTGACTGTACTTCACATGTCATATTAAAAAAATCATTGCCGGGGCACCTGGGTGGCTCAGTCAGTTGAGCATCTGCCTTCGGCTCAGGTCATAATCCCAGGGTCCTGGGATCAAGCCCTGCATTGGGCTTCCTGCTCAGTAGGGAGTCTCCTTCTCCCACTCCTCCTCCCTCTCCTCCCCACTCGTGCTCTCTCTCACTATCTCTGTCTCTCTCTCTCAAATAAATAAATAAAAAATCTTTAAAAAAATCATTGCCAATAACTATGCAAAGGAGCTTTTTCCCTATGTTTTCTTCTAGGAGTTTTATGGTTTCAGGTCTGACATTTAAGTCTTTAATACAATTAGAGGGGCACATGGGTGGCCCAGTCAGTTAAGCATCTGACTCTTGGTTTTGGCTCAGGTCCTGATGTCAGGGTCGCGGGATCAAGCCCCATGTTAGGCTTCGTGCGCAGCTCAGAGTCTGCTTGAGATTCTCTCTCTCTCCCTCTGCCCCTCCCCCTGCTTTCGTGCTCTCTCTCTCTCTCTCTCCCTCTCAAATAAATAAATCTTAAAAAAATAAAAGAAAAGAAAAAGAGGGACACCTGGGTGGTCAGTCTGTTAAGCGTCTGCCTTCAGTTCAGGTCATGATCCCAGGGTCCAGTCTCCTTGCTCAGCGGGGAGCCTGCTTCTCCTGCCTGCCACTCCCCCTGCTTGTGCTCTCTCTCATTCTGACAAATAAATAAAATCTTAAAAAAAAACCAAAAACAAAGAAAGAAATTTTAAAAAAGTTTAATCCGAGTTAATTTTTGTGAGTGGTATAAAATAGGGATTTACTTTCGCTTTTTTTATATGTGAATATCCAGTTTTCCCAGTACCATTTATTGAAGAGACTGTCTTTTCAAAAAAAAATTT
This sequence comes from Mirounga angustirostris, assembly GCF_029215605.1. Classification (NCBI taxonomy): domain Eukaryota; kingdom Metazoa; phylum Chordata; class Mammalia; order Carnivora; family Phocidae; genus Mirounga; species Mirounga angustirostris. The sequence goes on from NW_026991716.1 coordinate 39,234,724, forward strand.
TTTTTTAAAGATTTTATTTATTTGAGAGAGAGAGAGAATGAGGGGCAGAGAGCATGAGAGGGAGGCGGGTCAGAGGGAGAAGCAGACTCCCTGCCAAGCAGGGAGCCCGATGCGGGACTCAATCCCGGGACTCCAGGATCATGACCTGAGCCGAAGGCAGTCGCTTAACCAACTGAGCCACCCAGGCGCCCTCAAAATTTTTTTAATTGAAGTATAGTTGACACACAATGTTACATTAGTTTCTGGTGTACCACATAGTGACTGGACAAGTCTAGATGTATATTCACCACAAACATAGCTCCCCTCTGTCACCATAAAATGCCATTACAGTACCATTGACTATATTACCTGTGCTCTTCCTTTCATCCCCATGACTTATTCCATAACTAGAAGCCTGTATCTCCCACTCCCCTTCCCCCAGTTTGTCCATTCTCCTACCACCTTCCCCTCTCAGCAACCATGTTTGTTCTCTATATTTAGGAGTCTGTTTCTCTTTTAGTTGGGTTTTTTAAATTTGTTTGTTTTAGATTCCACATATAAATCAGATCATACAGTATCTGTCTTTCTCTGTCTGACTTATTCCACTTAGCATAATGCCCTCTAGGTCCATCCATGTTGTCACAAGTGGCTGGCAAGATCTCATTCTTTTTTATGGCTGAGTAATATTCCACTGTCTCTATATACCACATCTTCTTTTTGTTTGTTTGTTTGTTTAAAAATTTTATTTATTTATTTGACACAGAGAGAGAGAGCACAAGCAGGGGGAGGGGCAGGCAGAGGGAGAAGCAGACTCCCTGCTGAGCAGGGAGCCTGATGTGGGGCTTGGTCCTAGGACCCTGGAATCCTGACCTGAGCCGAAGGCAGACGCCCAACCAACTGAGCCACCCAGGTGCCCCACATCTTCTTTGTCCATTCATGTATCAGTGGACACTTAGGTTGCTTCTATATCATGGCTCTTGTGAATAATACTGCAATGAACTACAGGGGTGCTTATATCTTTTTAAATTAGTGTTTTCATTGTCTTCAGGTAAATACCCAGAAGTGGAATTACTGGGTCATATGGTACTTCTATTTTTTTAGGGTTTGTGTTTTTTTAAGATTTTGTTTATTTATTTTAGAGAGGGGGGGTTGCACAAGCAGAGGAAGGAGCAAAGGGGAAGGGAGTGGGAGGGAGAAAGAATCTCAAGCTGACTCCGAGCTTAGCATGGAGCCAGACGTGGGGCTTGATTTCATGACCCAGAGATCACAACCTGAGCTGAAACCAAGAGTCAGACACTTAACTGACTGAGCTACCCAGACTCCCCTGACTGACTTATTTCTCTTAGTGTAGTACTCTCTAGCTCCATCCACATTGTTGCAAATGGCAAGGTTTCATTCTTTTTAAACATTTTTTTTAAAGATTTTATTTATTTATTTGACAGAGAGAGACACAGCGAGAGAGGGAATACAAGCAGGGGGAGTGGGAGAGGGAGAAGCAGGCTTCCCGCGGAGCAGGGAGCCCGATGCGGGGCTCGATCCCAGGACCCTGGGATCATGCCCTGAGCCGAAGGCAGATGCTTAACGACTGAGCCACCCAGGTGCCCTTAAACATTTTATTTTTGAGTAACCTCTACACCCAACATGGGGCTCAAATTTACAATCCTGAGATCAAGAGTCTACATGCTCTACCAGCTGAACCAGCCAAGTGCCCCTATTTTTAGTTTTTGGAAGAACCTCCATACTGTTTTCCAAAGTGGTTGCACCAATTTACATTCCCACCAATAGTGCATGAGGGTTCCCTTTTCTCCACATCCTCGCCAACACTTGTTATTTTTTGTCTTTTTGATACGAGCCATTTCTGAGGTATAAGGTGATATCTCATTGTGGTTTTGATTTGCATTTCCCTGATAATTAGTGATCTTAAGTATCTTTTCATATGTCTATTGGCCATCTGTATGGAAGAAATTGTCTTTTCTTCACTGAGTATTCCTGGCTCCCTTGTCAAATATCAGTTGGCCATATATGCATGGATTTATTTTTGCACTCTTGATTCTGTTCCATTTGTTATATGTCTGTTTTTATGCCAGCACCATACTGTTTTGATACTCTAGCTTTATAACATTCCTTGAAATCAGAAGGTGTGATGCTTCCCACTTTATTCTTCTTTCTCAGGATTGCTTTAGTTATTCAGGGTCTTTGTGGTTCTATATACATTTTAGGATTGTTTTTTCTACTTCTGTAAAAAATGTCATTGGAATCTTGATAGGGATTTCACCGAGTCTATAGATGGCTTTGGGGAGTATGGTACATTTTCTTGTACCTATTGGCCATTTGTAAGTCTTTTCTGGAAAAATGTCTATTTAGATCCTCTGCCCATTTTTAATGTGGACTGTTCTCTTTTTTTCCTATTGAATTGGATGGGTTCTTGATATATTTCAGATATTAACCCTTTATCAGATCTATGATTTGCAAGCATTTTCTCCCATTCCATAAATTGCCTTCTCATTTTACTGATGGTTTCCTTTGCTGTCGAGCCTCCCATGTTTAACAAGCAAAAAACTGGGCAGAATATATGAAACAATGATGTTTGAACATTGGCCATCAGGCAGTGCCAGACAGCGATCCCCAAAACACCGAAAACAGCCAGGTGAGCTTTTGTTTGCCCCAGCATATTGCCTGCAGGTTTTGTGGGCTTCTAGCAGGAGGAACCCAGGCTGAGCCCAGCCATCTCCTGGAGCTGAGGAGACAGAGTGGTGAGTCCACGGAGGCCAAAGCAGCTGGTGTGTGGAACAGAGCACAGGACAGAAGAGAAAGCTTTGGAACCTTCAGACTGATCTCTGCGACAGTCGGTTTCAGACCGATCAGCACATGTGTGTGAGGAAACTCGCTGAGGCAGGAAAAGAACCACCTGAAAGCAGCAAAGTGAACAATCTCCAGAGCTCACGGAGCAATGGAAAAAGTGCCTGTTCCCTCCAGCCGATGTGGAAAACCTCATAATTCATGGGGCATGAGGTAAATTATGCTGAAGCCTTTTGCCTCTGAGGTGGGGATAATGATCCTTTGACTAGAAGCTACTTAGGTCCCACCTAATAAAGCTTAACAAATAAGCCTTAATGGATCAAACTGTTTCTGAGTAAATTAGTTGCATTCTAGAACAAAGCTTAAGAATATTTGCTAAAATATAGGGCGCCTGGGTGGCTCAGTCGTTAAGCGTCTGCCTTTGGCTCAGGTCATGATTCCAGGTCCTGGGATCGAGCCCCGCATCGGGCTCCCTGCTCAGCAGGAAGCCTGCTTCTCCCTCTCCCACTCCCCCTGCTTGTATTCCCTCTCTTGCTGTGTCTCTCTCTGTCAAATAAATAAATAAAATCTTAAAAAAAAAAAAAAGAATATTTGCTAAAATATAAAAATATTGTATATAAACAAAAACACAAACCCAACAAAGTAAAATTCACACTATTTTGCATCCAATAAAAAAATTATGGTATGGAAAGAAGCAGAAAAATATGACCCAGAGTGAGAAGAAAGATCAATTGAAAGCGGAAATTATTCAGATAATAAAATTTGTAGGCAAGTACATTAACATAGTTACTATAAGTATTACATATGCTTAAGAAGTTAGAAGAAAAATCGAACATGAAAGATTTTTGAAAGACCCTGATTGTGGGGCGCATGGGTGGCACAGTTGGTTAAGCATCTGACTCTTGGTTTTGGCTCAGGTGAGATCAAGCCCCACGTCAGGCTCTGTGCTCAGTGTGGAGTCTGCTTGTGACTCTCCCTTTCGTCCCCTGCCTCTCCCCTGGCTCATGCCAGACACACACACTCTCTCTCTCTCAAAAATAAATAAAACTTAAAAATAAAAAATAAGGGCGCCTGGGTGGCTCAGTTGGTTAAGTGACTGCCTTCGGCTCAGGTCATGATCCTGGAGTCCCTGGATCGAGTCCCGCATCGGGCTCCCTGCTCTGCAGGGAGTCTGCTCCTCCCTCTGCTCCTCCCCCCTCTCATGTGCTCTCTCTCTCATTCTCTCTCAAATAAATAAATAAAATCTTAAAAAAAAAATAAAAAGAAAAAGAAAAAAGAAAAAAGAAAGACCCAGATTAAATTTCTAGAGATGTAAACTAGAATGAAAAATACATCGGATGGGATTAATACCAGCTCAGATGCTGCAAAAGATAAAATTAATGAACTTGAATACTTAGCAGTAGAAACTATGCAAAACAAAACACAGTGAGAATAAAAAAGACTGGGGAAAAAAGGAACAAAGTATCGGTGAGCTGTGGAAAACTTCAAGTGGGTAATTGGAGTCTCTGAAGGAAAGGGAAGGCAGAAAAAATATTTGAGAAAATAATGGCTGAGATTTTTCCAACCTTGATGACAACTATAAACTCACAGATACAAGAGCTCAACAAACCCCAAGCACAGGAAACATGAAAAAAACTATGTCAAGTCACATCATAACCAAATAGCTTTAAAACCGTGATAAAGAGAAAATCTTAAAAGTAGCCACAGGAGTAACAGATATCACATACAGAGAAACAAAGATAAGGATAATCGCCACTTTCTCATCAGAAACAATTGTAAGCTAGACCTACATTTTTATAGTACTGGGGACAAAATTGTCAACCTAGAATCCTAACTCAATACTCAGATCAGGCTGTGTTCTTCAGTGATTTCCTGTCTGAAGTTCCAGTTCCCCTGACATTGACTCTGAGATGGAGAGGATCATGCAAGAAGTTGATCGGGAAGTAGTCTGAAGATCAACATCTGTGAAGGAGTGAAGCAAGCAGGATTGGGCAGAGCTTTAATGCAGCCTCAACAGAAGCCTCAGCTGACCATATCAGGAGTTTTGAAAATGGATGTCCTGGGCGCCTGGGTGGCTCAGATGGTTAAGCGTCTGCCTTCGGCTCAGGTCATGATCCCAGGGTCCTGGGATCGAGTCCCACATGGGGCTCCCGGCTCAGCGGGGAGCCTGCTTCTCCCTCTGACCCTCTCCCCTCTCATGCTGTTTCTCTCTCGCTCGCTCTCTAAAAAATAAATAAAATCTTTGGAAAAAAAGAAAAAAGAAAATGGATGTCCCTTCAGAAATGTCCTGAGTTGGGGTGAGGGGGCTAGGCCTTTGTCCTCACAGGCTGATCATCAGTTGGATATGGGTTGCACCAGAATGGGTGCATGATTTTGAGTGAGGCAGCATCCTTGGCCAGGGGCAATTTCCAGAGAGGGAGTCAGCTGAGAGCACTCAGACTTCAGCACCCCAGGCAGCTGAAGGAATGAGTACCTAGATTCTGGAGGGGGATCTGGTTGGCTCATGACACTATCCACTACGCTCCCAAAAACTAAGTGGAGAAGATCCAATCTTCTTAGCATGGTGCACAGGGCCCTACATGATCTTGTGCATGCCCACCCCCAGCTCACCTCATGCCGTCTTCTCAGCTTGGAAGTCTCTCCCACCCTCTGCCCTGGCCCCACTTGTCTGTTGCAAAACTCCTAATCCTTCAAATTCCAGTGGACTGCACCTCCTCTGAGTGGTCTTGCTGACTCAATGGTCCTTCCTCCCAGCATCATGGTTAGGAGCATGGACTCTGAAGCCAGGGTTTGAATCCCAGCTGTGCCACTTGCTAGCTGTGTAACCTAAGGCAAATTACTCAACTTCTCTGTATCTCCGTTTCCTCCTCTATAAAACGGGTGTAACATTAGTACTGGGTTGTTATGAGGATTAAATGAGTTAATATGTGTAAAGTTAGAACAGTGTCTGGCAAGAGTAAATGGTTGCTGCTTGTCGTTGTTAATGGAGGCCTCAGTATGCATTTGTTGAAGGCACAAAGGATGAGAGAGACAAAGTGCAAAGTATGTTCAGAGAATGTTGAGTAATCAAATTTGTCAAAAGGGTGGTAATAGCCTCTATATGGTATTATTACCATGTTGGGAAGAATTTTTAATGTCACAGTAAAGAGTGTGCATCTTGGGGCGCCTGGGTGGCTCAGTGGGTTAAGCGTCTGCCTTAGGCTCAGGTCATGATCTCAGGGTCTTGGGATCAAGCCCCGCATCGGGCTCCCTGCTTGGCAGGGAAGCCTGCTTCTCCCTCTCCCTCTCCCACTCCCCCCGCTTGTGTTCCATCTCTTGCTGTGTCTCTCTCTGTCAAATAAATAAAATCAGTAAAGTGTGCATCTTGGTGCATCTCGGTAGCTCAGTCGGTTAAGCGTCTGCCTTCAGCTGAGGTCATGATCCCAGGGTCCTGGGATGGAGCTCCGCATAGGGCTCCCTGCTTAGCGGGGAGTCTGCATCCCCCTCTCCCTCCGCCCGTCCTCCCCATCCCCACCCCCGCTTGTGCTCTCTGCTCTCTCTCATGCTCTCTCAAATATATAAATAAAATCTTTTTTAAAAAGAGTGCATCTTGGGGCGCCTGGGCAGCTCACTTGGTTAGGTGTCTACCTTTGGCTCAGGTCTGATCTCCAGGTCCTAGGATCAAGCCCCATGTCCTGGCTCCCTGCTCAGTGGGGAGTCTGCCTGTCCCTCTGCCCCTCCCCCTGCTCCTGTGCTCTCTCTCTCAAATAAATAAATAAAATCTTTAAAAATAAAAATAAAAATAGGGGCACCTGGGTGGCTCAGTCTTTAAGTGTCTGCCTTCAGCTCAGGTCATGATCCCAGGGTCCTGGGATCGAGCCCCTCATCAGGCTCCCTGCTCAGCGGGGAGTCTACTTCTCCCTCTCCCACTCCCCCTGCTTGTGTTTCCTCTCTTGCTGTCTCTCTCTGTCAAATAAATAAAATCTCAAAAAAAAAAATAAATAAATAAAAAGAGTGCATCTTATTTGTAAGCAGAATGACAGAATTTGCCAACAGATGGGAGGAGGGACCAAAGACAGAGAGGAACGGGTTGAGCCAGGAGGTAAGGCATACGTGTGGGGAGGTGAGTTCTTGGCGAGGGATGTGTGAGAAGAAATGGGGGACCAGGACTATGGAAGGATGGTACAGGTGAGGGGAAAGGAGTTTAGAAGAAAGTATGAACACATGGAAGGTGCAGTGGGGCAATCATCTGAGGCTGATAGGGACAGGCAAGGAGTGACAGGGACGTGCTGGGAGGAGAGAAGATAAGGGATGATCCAGACAGATGAGGTCTGTGGGGACAGGTAAGGAGGGATGGGGCCCCGCCGGGGTGGGGGGTGGCGGTCAAGTGAATGGCAGAAACCAGCGAGGAGAAACGAAGAGCTGGAGCGGGGCCATCTGGAGGAGAACCTAGGCTGCAGGTGTGGAGAGAGGAGCGGAGTGGAATGTGATGTCAGAGAAAGGGCGGTGATGTAAGAGCCGGGCGGTGGGGCGGTGATGTCAGGGCTGGTGCTGATGCTGGCGGCGCAGTGCATTGTGGGCAGCTCCTCGTTCCGCCGCTGCCTCCGCCGTCGCCCGAGGAGGATCGGGGCCGGGCCGGGCCGGGCGGGGATGATCCCGGGCGGGAGGCCGCCGCCGCCGCCGCCGCCGCCGCCGCCGTCGGAGGGAGCGGGCCGCTCCGCGCCGCACTGAGCCGCCCCCGCCCCGCCCCGGCCCCGGGGGATGCGCCGCCCCGAGCCGCTGCCTCCGCCGCCGCAGCCGCAGCCGCAGCGGGCACAGAGCAGGTGAGGCGGGGCGGGGCCGGCGGCGGGCCGGCGGGGTCGGGGCGGGGGCTCCCCTGCGGGCTCCGCGGGCCTCGGGCCCGGCTCGCCTCCCAGCGCAGCCTTCCCCAGCTCCCCCTCCCTGGGCCGTGTCCGCCCGAGCCGGGACGCCCGCCGCTGGCCTACACAGCCTGGGCCGCATCCCGAGGCCTGGAACGGCTCCCTGCCCCCCACCCCCCCTACACCCGCCCTCGCCAACCGGCCCCCCACGGCCTCTGCCCACCCCCCCCATGCCCACGGCTTCACCCTGCTGTCACCCTGACAAGTCCTTCCCAGCTGCCTCCATAACCTCTCTCCGTCGTCCTCACTCCCTCCGTCCCGCCGGCTAGCTGCCTTACCTACTTCCTCAGCCCTTCAGCAGTGCCCAGAAGCCCCTCCCGGGGACCTGCCGCTTCCTCACCTGCCATCAGGATCGCTCATCACCTGCTTCTGTCTTACCCAACCCCCTCCTCAGATCTGTCACCCCCCCATCCCTTCCCTTCCCCTCTGCCTCCTTCCACATCTCTTTTCACCTGTTCCCACTATCCCTCACTGGGCTCCTTCACCTCCCCTTATCTGCACTCCCAGATTCCCACAGACACCTGGCTCACACCTTGCATAGTTACACATCAACACCTCAACTCACACACCATGATGAGGTCCCTCCCTTGCTGTGTCTCCCTCCCTGTCTCCCTGCCCACCCCCCCCACACACTTGGCCCTACACTGTCTGACAGATATTCATGAAAACCTCTTCCACAAGCCCCCTCACAGGACACACCCATGCCTCCACATACCCAAAGGGTCCTGAGGGGGCAGTAATGGGGCAGCCAAGTTTCTTGTGGCCTGTCATCCAACCTAGTCTAAGCTGAGTGCAGTCCTCAGAGGCAGAGAGTGAGGATGGTGGACAGGAAGAGGCAGGGAACCCCCATTTAGCCTCCTGCTGCCACTCTCCCTTTTCCCACCCCACCTGTTCCTTCTAGGCTTGCCCATCTTGAAACTGGTTGCTGCATCCCCATTTTTCTCATCAACCTATAGAATCCCCTATCACAGGGCTGGAAAGCCCACCAGAGGTCACCAACTGCACAAAGCTCTCTCCCTACTGGTTCAATGGCTTCTTCGGTCTTGTCCTCAACTTGTTTCCACCTTTATTCCAGAATCCCCCACCCCCTACCTCTCCCTTTATCCTGCCATTGCTCTCACTGCCCTCTGAATTCCTGATGCCCCACATGGCACTTTGACAGAAGGTGGGCAGCGGCCTATTCGGCATCCCCACAGTTCTGATGCTCTGAAGTTGGGTGGGTTGGAGGAATGAGTCAGCTGAGTCACTTGAAGAAAGACAGGACAAGAGTGACAGTGTCCCTCTGCATGAAGACCTGTTCTCCACATGACCCTCATGGCGCACCATGACCTGTTAAAGGTTGTTTCTATGCCTTTACTATCCCACACTGCCCCCTGTATCAGGATGACTAGACACAGGAGCCTGGGGGAAATATCCCCATCCCAAGGAAAAACAGGTTTATGGAGTTTCGGCCCCATCCATAGATACCTTAGTCACTTTCCTCCTCCCCACCTCCCTTCCACCCCACCTCGTCCCCAGCTGGAGTAACTAACTGCCTTCCAGCTGTGACTGTCCAGGGTCCCTGTGAGGGCAGAGCAGTGTTCTTATCCAAAGTGTAGGGGGAAAGAAGAGAAGAGAAGATCCTGGTTCCAATCCTGTATGGGTTTGACAGAAATCTCAAAAAACGGCCCCCTGCCTACACACATGCCCATCACAGACAGACACAATAACACGCACAAGCACACGCAGACGGATGGACAGGCACAGACACACACACAAAGACACACAAAGACATATATACATTCTCGCGGAAGGCCACACGTGCGGGTACGCACGCAGACGCATACACGTGCACACACATTTATTTCCCTGGATAACACTGGCGGGCTTTCCCAAGCCTCACGCTCAGGACACTCTCTTTGATATTCAACTTCTACCTCTATGCCAGTGCCATTCTCCTTGTTCTGGAGCAGACAGAAGGTGTGGTCGGAGCTCTCTCAGCACACGCCCACCCCGACCTTCCTCCTGCCTCCTGTTAGACCCATCCCACTCCCTGTTGTCCCCAAGACGCGCCCCCCCAAACCACCACCCAGTTCAGCCTGTCTCTCTCCCTTGGAGTGGCCGCAGGTTTGCGGTCCCTCTAAAATCCATGTGCTGAGCCATCACCTTATGTTCACCCCATGGCTCACATCCTTGCTTCTGAACCCCACGGCTGTCAGTGAGTTGGGCTCACCCCTGAGAATGGTGTGTCCCTCACACACTGCATCATCCTCACTTAGCACCACCCCCAGGGGCTGCTGTGTATCTCATTTTCTTGATTATCCCGAGTCCCGCGGTTGATTAGCATCACTCTGGAGTGGGTCTCCCATGGGTCACCCCTTGGTCGGCAGGTCTCCCCTTTTAGTAAGCTTCAGATGCACAGCTCCATTGGCATTTGGTGGCACCTCTGCATAGGAATGTGTGGGTGTTGGGGGAGCCTCGGATCAAGTCACTCAGACGGGTCCTTCTTGGCCCAGGTGTCCCCTACACAAGCATGGGTCCTAGATTTGTATGCCCCTCCCTGGGGGCAGTTAGCAAGTCTCCTCCACATTAGCATCTCTCTCTTTGGGAAATGCTGTCCCCATAGCCTGTTCGCTTGGCATTTTCCTCTCCTTTTTTCAACATGTGCGTCCTGTTGTTGGGTTTCACATCCCCAGTTTGTAGTCTGTGTCTCCCTTCCCGTGGGTAGTATTTCTGTCTTCTCTTCTGACCTCCACCTGGGTGTTTACACAGTGCTTCCCCCAGTAACCCCTGGAGCATCTGCCCAGCGGGCCGGGAAGGATGCCTGCCAGGAGAATGGCGCTCCCCTCCTCCGTATCTGCGAGCCGGTCCCGGGTGCGTGGCCTGCCCCACTCACAGCCCCTCCCCACTCCCCCAGGTAGATGGCCCCCCCAGGGCAGGCCCTGCGGACACCCCTCCCTCCGGCTGGCGGATGCAGTGCCTAGCGGCCGCTCTTAAGGACGAAACCAACATGAGTGGGGGAGGGGAGCAGGCCGACATACTGCCGGCCAACTACGTGGTCAAGGACCGCTGGAAGGTGGTGAGTGACCCGGCGGGGCCAAGGGAGGGGCGGGGAGAGGAGGGGAGGGGAGGGGAGGAGAGGACCGGAGACCTGTTAAAACAGTTGCCCCCAACTCCTCTCCCCTAAGAGGGAGGTGCCCCCGAGGTCATCTGCGTTCTGCTTGCCGTCACTGTTCCGGCGTTCACTTGTGGACAATCGCTTTCTCCCAGCGCCGTGGCTCACCCCTTTCCCGGCCAGGGCACGTTGCTCGGGCCCAGCCTGAGCAGGGGCTGCAGAGCTCTGTGGGGGAGGCGGGCGGGGTGGGGGCGGGGGCTCTTTCGTTGCCGGACCTTGGAGAAGGGCAGGGAGCGAGCACGTGTCCCTCCGCTTCCGCAGAGGACAGAAAGGCCTGGCTTCGGGGAAAGAGGCCTTGCGGGCGCTCCCACCGCAGGCGCACTCCATCTTCTTCCACCCTCCTCCCCTCACTGGTTCCTGCGGCAGGTGCAAGACGCCGAGACTCCATGTCCCAGCGTGCCTTGCTCCTCCAGCCCAGGACTTCGGGTTGTTCCGCCTGCTGGGAGTTGTAGTCCGAGGCTCCTCGGGGTTTGGGCCTGCATGGGAGGGGGACCATGTGAGGGGTTGGGGGAAAGGCAGTGTCTGGGGAGCGGGACCTATCGTAAATCAATCCCTGTCCATCCCCCCCCCCCCTTTTCCTTCCGTCGCTTAAGAGCTCTCTGGTGTCCTCTTATTGTGGGGGCAGGATGGTGTCGGGTGGATTGCTGGATGATGGTGTGTGAGCTTGTGGGTCTGCACGGCTGAGTGGAGAGCCTGGAGGAGAGGAGGGAGAACAACACAGGCCTACACTGAGCCTCTGTGTGGAGGTGTGGGGGAGGTGGAGGCGGGGCTCAGCTCACCTGGGCTGCAGGGTTAAGGGGAGAGTGGGGCCTTGGTGCCAGCTGGTCTCCACGGCAACAACTACCCTTCTGGCAGGTTCCCTAAAGGCCCAGGGACAGGGGCAAAGGTGGTAGCGTTGTCTGAGATGTCTCTGGGACTGGGAGAGGTGGTGGCACCGGAGGGCCAGAGAGCTAAGGGGAGGGGCCATCTAGGTCCCGGAGGGGACTTCCTGAGAGGGAGAGTGACAGGACAGAAATGGGGGGAAGAGGAGCCAGGGCGGTAATCAAAGGAATGAGGGTCTGGCAAAATGAGGAGTGTTCCTCCAAAAACCCTCTGGGTCCCCTGACATGAGAGCTTAGTTTCTGACAGATTGGAGGCAGAATTTTGCCCTGAAGAGGTGAGAAAAAGATGGTGTTCACACCATACTGAGTTTGGGTTAGAACTTTCTGCTGCTTTTTGAGGGAGGTGGTGGGAGATGAGTAGGGAGAGACATGGTGCGGGGGGGGGGGGGGGGGTGTTGGGGGAAGGGGCAAGTGTGCAATCTTTGCCAGACTGACCTCTCTTTACCGTCACTCCCTCCCTGGCTCCTGGAGAAGCAGGAAGGGTGGGGTGCCAGATGCCTCCCCTCAGCCAACTCCCCGTGAGGGGCGGGGGACAGAGACATGAGGCAGAGCTCAGGAACCAAGAACACGCTGTCCAAAGAGAAAATGAGCCGGCCTGGAGAAAGGGAGGGGCGGTGGCACTAGGTGGAGTATTTACAAATAAGAACATTTGACTCTTCTTGAGGAGTGCTTCTCAGAATCAGAATAGCAAACAATACCACTGCTAATAAAAACAGCATTCAGTTTTGAGCACTTAGTGTTGCCGGACACTGTGCAAAATGTCTTACATGCATTATCTCAGCAAACAGTGGAATAGATGTTATTACCCCCTTTTCACAGGTGTGGAAACAGGTACAGAGACTGGTTCACCTGCCACGTTCTCATGATGGCCAGGTGGAACCAGGTCTGTCTGACTGCTGGGGGGCCAGTCACTAAGCCGTACTGCTTCCCAAGAATTGGCCCACCCAAGAATCAGGAGCACAGAGACGAAGGAGTCTTTGTGACCAGTTCTAGAGCAACTCTTTCATTTGACAGAGGAGGAAAAGTGGAGGCACAGAATTTAAGAAACTCACTCCAGGTGACCCAGAGCTGGGCCAAGAAACTAGGTTTCCCTTCTCCTAAGTGAAAGCTTGTCCTATTGTGTCATATTAGCCCTCCAGTAGCCCTCCTTTGACAGGGGAGGGCATCCTGAAAAAAATTAGGAGGGGAGGAATAGGGTTGGGCAAAAGGAGATTGAGAGAACATTCTGGTTACCTGGCGTGGACAGGGCTGCATTATGACTTCCATGGGCCCTGGGCACTTTTGCTTTCATGGACCCCTGTCTCTATAATAAAGTACTAAAAATTGTATTTTATGACTGCATTGGTATAAAGAGGAATGAATTAACATTATATATTAAAATGTTTTGACCTAAGAGATCATTTGTTTTCCTTCTGAATTAAAAATATTGAAACATTTTTATGGCGCCCTGAAAGTATTATGGGCCACAGTGCCTGCTATGCCCGATGGATAAGTGGGGTCTGTAGGGCCTGGGGAGGAGGGGTGTTAGGTGAGTGGGTGGGTGCACACCCCAACTTGCTGTCCCAGGGAGGTTTGGCAATGGGTGGGGGAGTGGAACAGGTGGGGGTTAAGGGAGGAGAAACAGCCTCTGTTTGGAAGTGAAGAGGGCAAAGACATACCATTGACCACCCTTGGAAATTGGGCAGCGGGTATGGGAAATGTCTTGGCTGCCCCGAGCCCTCCTTACCACCTCGGGTGAGGATTTGGGGGCCTGGCAGATTCGGGCTTGAATCTCAGCACTCACAGCTTTAAGCTCTGTGCAGTCACCAGTTGCTGTGATATGGCAGTTAAGCGCCTGGGTTTAAATGAAACCTGGCGTTGCTGCTTACTAGCAAGTGTGACCTGTGACTACTTCACTCCCTGCGCCTTAGTTTTCCTTCTGTGCAAAATGGTGACTTTTATGACCTTCTGCACCTGTGTTGTCAGGAACCATAGGGGATGAGCTCAGATGATGGCTGAGAGCCTGGAGCACATAACCCAAGATGTGGTTCTTGTTCCCTCCCCCTCCCCCCTTTCTCCCATGCTCGCACACAACAAACCATAACGGATTCTAGAAGATACTAGAATCTCTCCTGAGTTTAAAGTTCTCCAGAGGGAGACATGCCGCTGCTTTCCTTGAGTCTGTGTCTATCCCCTCCTGATTCTGAAATTCTTCCAGGAGGGGCGCCTGCATGGCTCAGTCAGTTTAGCGGTTAAGCGTCTGCCTTCAGCTCAGGTCATGATCCCAGGGTCCTGGGATCGGAGCGGGCTCCCTGCTCAGCGGGGGGCCTGCTTCTCCCTCTCCTGCTCCCCCTACTTGTGCTCTCTCCCTCTTTCTCGGTCAAATAAATAAGTCTTTAAAACATTTTTTAAAAAATGGAATTCTTCTAGGAGTCTGACTTAACTTTTGTCTCAAGTACTGAGAGACTCTGGTTTCAGACCATCCTTCCTCCTTTCTCTTTCCCTTGTCTCCTTCCTGGGCAAAAGAGCCTTCGGGATGCAGCCAGACGTCCACTCCTCTTCTAAATCTTCCCTTTATCCTTCTGTCTTTTCTTGGAATGGTTTCAACGGCAACCCGCTGGGAACTCCCAGTCCTGGGCTCTGCCCTGCCCCCTTCCCCGCTCCATCCCCGTGCTTCAGCCACCATTAAACTACTAATGGGACCTGAGTGCTGAATAAATGCTAAGGGGAGGGCTTGGAGATGCATGACGCTCAGAGTCAGTTTACAGGCCGGCTGATCTGAGCAGCCTCCGCCCAATCCCTAGCAAGCCCAGCTCTGCTGGTGAGTTAACAGGCCAACAGGAGGCAAGTGAGTGTTCTGGAAGATGTTCAGCGAAGGCAGGCCACCCGTGAGGTGAGCTCTACATTTTTTTTAACCAACTGAGTCCCAGCTTAGAACTCAGCACCTTCCCCTTGTCCCTCATCATTGCCAGCAGCACATTGGCTCTCCAGGAACCCCGGTGCCTCTGACTTGAAATGATTTTAATCCTTCCCCATCACTCAGCTTTGCTCATCTCCCCTGGCTGACCCTTCCTCCAACTCAGTTCTCCCCTCTGCCTTTTCTCACTGCCTGCCATGGGATGCTGGAGGAGGAGGGCCTAGAGGGTCAGGTCTGTACTGCCTCACCCCCTGGGGGGGGGCGGGAATAGCCGGACTCTCCGAACCTGCATTCCCACCAGGGTCCCGCGTGCCCCCTGCCCCCAGAGGAGGCTCACCCTGGTTCGGGGCATCTGACCAGGGGTCTAGGGAGTGCCGTGAGCTTCAGCAATGGGCATGGACAATGCATACCCTTCCTTTGCTGAGTCTCCTCCCCAAATACTCCCCTCTCCCCCGCCCGCCCCATTACTCTCTCCCTTTAATGACACCTGTCAGGAGACTGCCCACCTGAGGAAGGGCCTGCTTCTCTGGAGGATCCACCCTGAAGCAGGGAGGTTCTGGAAATAGTTTTCCTTCTGGATGGTGGTTGTTCCGTCTAGTTGCAGGGTAGGGGAAGGGTGATATTTCTTGTCCTTCCAGAGAAGAAAAGTTTCACGATGGCCCATGATCTCTTCAGAACCCTACACAGGCTCTTCTCCATGTCTATGTGGAGTCAGAGGTCTCATACCCTCTCCCACCTCCCACTCTGACATCTAGCCGTGTGTGTGTGTGTGTGTGTGTGAGCGCGCGTGCGCGCACATCCATGGGCTGAGCTGTCTCCAGCACTAGGAGAGGAGGAAGGGGCAATGGCGGGTGGGGCAAGGGAGGCAGACACAGGGTCCTCCCCTTCAAGGCTAGCCCTACTGCCACCAATAAAGGGGATGAGCCGGCAACGGATGGGATGAGGAGCTGCTGAGCCTGATCCCCGTGTTTCCTATCCCCTTCTTCCATCTCCGTAGCTGAAAAAGATCGGGGGCGGGGGCTTTGGTGAGATCTACGAGGCCATGGACCTGCTGACCAGGGAGAACGTGGCCCTCAAGGTGGAGTCAGCCCAGCAGCCCAAGCAGGTCCTCAAGATGGAGGTGGCTGTGCTCAAAAAGCTTCAAGGTGCTGGTCAAGGGCAGGAGGAGGGGAGCGGAGAGGTGCCAGCTGGAGTCTGGGGCCAAGGGAGGGCTGATGGGCATGGTGAGATGGGGCCAGCGTCTAAAGGGTGGTGATGGGGAGAGGGGCAGGAGGAGGGGAGCGGAGAGGTGCCAGCTGGAGTCTGGGGCCAAGGGAGGGCTGATGGGCATGGTGAGATGGGGCCAGAGTCTAAAGGGTGGTGATGGGGAGAGGGGCAGGGGGAGGTGGGGTGAGGAGTCATGGGACCGGGAATCAAGAGCGCACTGGAGACACCTGAGGATTGGGAAGTGAGGAAGAAGGAGTGGGAGCTGGGAGACCCCTGTCTGTGCCCCACAGGGAAAAGCCACGTGTGCAGGTTCATTGGCTGTGGCCGGAATGAGAAGTTTAATTACGTGGTGATGCAGCTCCAGGTGAGTCCCGTGGGGTCCTCCCTCCACTCTCCCCCAGAAGCTTGGGTTGTGACCGCTGGAGTGGGGAGTGGGCACAAACCTTTGGGGATGAGGCTGGGCAGAGTGTCACAGTGGTGCAGCGGGGAGGGGGGCAGGGCAGCCGAGCCTAGCCAGCCCCCACCTCCACCCCCAGGGCCGGAACCTGGCCGACCTGCGCCGCAGCCAGCCGCGAGGCACCTTCACGCTGAGCACCACGCTGCGGCTGGGCAAGCAGATCCTGGAGTCCATTGAGGCCATCCACTCTGTGGGCTTCCTGCATCGTGACATCAAGCCGGTGAGGGCTGCCCTACCTGGCCCCTCCTCCAAAGCACATCCCCCCCCCCCCCCCCAGCCACCTCTCCCTCTCTGGGTCCCATGGTTTCTCCTCCAGAGCAGTGGTTGGGGCAGGAAAAGCCTCTTCTACCTGCTCCTTCCTCCTGCTCTCGGCCCCAAGCCCCTTCTCCTCCTCTCCCCTGCCTGCCAAGAGCACACACCCCAGCCTGCCCCTGGCCCACATCTCTCCTCTGTTCTTCTCTTCTCCCTCACCCCTGCCCTGATTAGTCCTTGAACTTCGGAAGGTGCAGGGGTTGGGGAAACACAGAGGAATCTCTAGAGAAAGGGACGGAGGGGCTGGGCTTGGTAAGGAATTCCAAGTAGCTGATGGTGTGGCATCTTGGATCCGGTGTTGTAAAGACCTCCATTTTATTTTATTTTTTAAAGATTTTATTTATTTATTTGAGAGAGTGAGAATGAGAGTACATGAGAGGGGGGAGGGTCAGAGGGAGAAGCAGACTCCCCGCTGAGCAGGGAGCCCAATGCGGGACTCGATCCTGGGACTCCAGGATCCTGACCTGAGCCGAAGGCAGTCGCCCAACCAACTGAGCCACCCAGGCGCCCTAAAGACCTCCATTTTAAATAAGGGCTGACAACTGAGGTCCAGAAAGACTGGCTGAATGGCCCAAGGTCACACAGCAAGAACAACACGGGTCTTCTGCTGCCTCAGAGCAGGATAGTGTCACTAAGCCACATGGCCCTACCGGGGCGTCCCAAGGATTGAGGGCTGGACACACACCTCATTTCAACCCCCAGCTGGGTCATCCCCTGCTGTGTGGTCTTGGAGAAGCCACATCAGCTCTTTGACCTTCGGTATCCTCATCTCTAAGATGAGGGTGATCCCCCCTACTTCTCAGATGGGATACGACAACCTGCGGTCCACGGTGGTGTTTACTTAAGGTGGCCCTTGAGGTGGGCCGGGTGGGGTTGGAGCCCCACGGTCATAGCTCCCGTCTTCCGCAGTCCAACTTCGCCATGGGCAGGCTGCCCTCCACCTACAGAAAGTGCTACATGTTGGACTTCGGGCTGGCCCGGCAGTATACCAACACCACGGGGGACGTTCGGCCCGTGAGTACCGCCACGCGCAGGGGTCCCTGGCCGCCCTGCTGCCTGCCCGACCCGGGGACCCTTCATCAGTTTTCCTGCAGCTGCCTAAGCAGGCCCGGCCTGGGTTCAGCATAACCGCACCCAGCCCGGTCTACACTCAGCCCGTCCCCCGGCTCCTGGGGCTCTGGGCAGATGCCATAGCCTCACCCTGTGATCCACACCCTGTGACCTGGCTGCCCACCCGGGTTAGGGATGGACACAGGGGCAGTGATCAGGGTCAGGAGGCAGGGGCAGGACTGGGGCTGGTGTGGCAGGCTTGGGGAGGGGGAGGGAGTCAGGGGTAAAGTAGGCAGAGTTAGGCTCCGGAAGCCGGGTGGAGATGTGGCTGAAGCCAGGGGCGTTGGGTGAGGGTCCTGCTGTGTTCTCCCTTTTGCAGCCCCGGAATGTGGCCGGGTTTCGAGGGACTGTTCGTTATGCATCAGTCAATGCCCACAAGAACCGGGTGAGTGGCAGAGCCGCGCCTGAGTGTGAGGAGCGGGGGCGGCAGTAGGGCCAGGGGCAGGGGCAGAGTGTGCAGCTGAGGAAGAGGGTAGGGCGGGCAGCCGTCGAGGTGGGGAGACAAGTACGGGGCAGGGGCTGGGAGCTGCCATGCCAGAGACCGTGGCTGGAAGAAGGCTCTGTTGCCATCTCCCCATGACTTCACCTTCGTCCTTGTTTTGGGGGATTCCCTCCTCTCTGGTCACACCATTAGTCTGTGTGGGGTGCAGAAGCATGGACAGAAGTTTTGACACTGGGATTCTATGCATTTTGGAGGGTCAGGGATAGAGCCGTGGTTTCAGGGAGACCTCAGCTCCGCCCATGGGGATTTGGGTGTCAGGCCTCTCTGAGATATCCCCCTCAAGAAGGGTCAGCCCCCCCCAGTCCCAGGGAAAGACCTGAGAGCTGTGGGTGACTCCTCTCGCCGCCGCACCCCCCTCCCCTCAGGAGATGGGCCGCCATGATGACCTGTGGTCGCTCTTCTACATGCTGGTGGAGTTTGCAGTGGGCCAGCTGCCCTGGAGGAAGATCAAGGATAAGGTGAGCCCCGTGCAGCTAGGTCTGAGGAGGTGGAGGGGGCGTGGGGGCACGGGGGCCCCATCACCCCGTGCCCTCTTGCCTCCAGGAGCAGGTAGGGATGATCAAGGAAAAGTATGAGCACCGGATGCTGCTGAAGCACATGCCTTCTGAGTTCCACCTCTTCCTGGACCACATCGCCAGCCTCGACTACTTCACCAAGCCCGATTACCAGGTGGGAGCCTGCCACCTGGCCCCCGCACCCCTGGACATCTCTGTGGGGGTGACCATCCCCAGCAGCACCCATACTGCTGAGAGCCCGCGCCCCTGTCGGCTGAGCCCTCTGCATCTCCCCCAGTCTTCCAACTGCATGACGCTGTTTTGTGCTCTTGTAAACGGTATTCATGGCTAAGAGTTACCAACAGCTTACCCTCTTTTCGGTGCTTTTCATGCATTAACTCATTTAAAATTCAAAACAAGCCTTTGGTGAGAATGTGTGTTCCTTATGTGATTATTCTAACACTTAACAATTAATGAAGCCAAGTGCTTTCAAGTACTTTACACCAGAACTCTGCATTGTCCCCATTTCACAGATGAGGAAACTAAGGCCTGACAGCAGGGCTGGGAGCAGGGCTGGGCTCAGGCACATCTTCTGACTCCCAAGTCCAGTGCTTTTTCCAAGGTGCCACCATCACACACGTAGGGGACTCACTTAGACCCTGACAGGAGTGGGGGATACATCAGCAGTGTTCTGCCCAGGACCCACCATGTGCCAGGCACAAGTCTACACACCCCAGGGAGCACAGCAACAGGCACGCAGGGGGCGTCAGTAAAGCGGGTCCTGCCAGCAGAGAGACCCTGCCCTGCATTCTGGAGAGAGCTAAGTCAGAAGTGGAATGGTCTGGGGGCCTCCGATGGTCTACAGGTGCCCACCATGTCCTGAGCCTAGAGCCCTGATGGTTGGCAGAGATGCCTCGCTTGGGCAATAGAAGGCCCTGCCCCCCAGTTCTCCTCCTGGTGTTCCCCAGACCAGACAGCTGCAAGCAAGCGAGCACACAGTGTGCTGGCTGCTAGGAACGCAGAGCGGCAGATCGGGGAGTGCGTGGGGTGGGGGAATCCGGGAAGGCTTCGCAGAGGAGAGGACTGGTGGGTTAGGCGGTGCCGCTGGAAGCAGCTGCCTGTGCGGAGCGTGACCCCACGTGGTGGCTTTGGGAAACTACCGGAGCTCCCTGGCTGCTGAGGCTTCCCGAGATGGTGGGGATGGCAGAGCAGGCTGGGGGGTAAGCAGGGGACAGATCTCAGAGGGCTGGTGCCCAGCCAGTGGGGCTCAAACCAAGACGGTAATTTGCATGCTGATTTACATATCATGTGCATGTTTTCATTTAAAATCAATGTGCCCTTCTCCTTCCAGTGCCCCCTCTCGGCCCATCCTTGTCCTGGAAGGTCCCTCTCTTCCCCCCGCAATCCTGGCAACTGCCCCCTCCTCCTGGCTAGCCCCAGGGTCACCTCTGTGTCCTCCCGCCACCCCCACCCCTGCAGTTGATCATGTCGGTGTTTGAGAACAGCATGAAGGAGCGGGGCATCGCTGAGAATGAGGCCTTTGACTGGGAGAAGGCGGGCACT
The DNA here is from genome assembly GCF_029215605.1 of Mirounga angustirostris. Taxonomy (NCBI): domain Eukaryota; kingdom Metazoa; phylum Chordata; class Mammalia; order Carnivora; family Phocidae; genus Mirounga; species Mirounga angustirostris. The sequence goes on from NW_026991716.1 coordinate 39,254,975, forward strand.
GATGCCCTCCTGTCCACGAGCACCTCCACTCCACCCCAGCAGAACACCCGGCAGACGGCAGCCATGTTTGGGTGAGTCTCGGGAGGGACGATGGGCCAGTGGGGGGCCAGGTGACCCACAACTGCCACCCAGAAAGCCCTCTCCTCCTCTTCCTACCTGGACACACCTGGCTGTCTTTCCTATTCTTGGTGCTCAACAGTGGGGTTCTCGAACCCCAAGCAGTTCTGCCACATCTCCACCTTCAACGTGGGGACAGAGTGGGCGTCCTCATTTGGAGTTTTTGACCTTCCTGGGGAGTGGGGAACTCCGAGTGAAATTACCCGAGCCCCACAGTTTGTTTCTGTTGCTCACGCACATTCCTTTAGCGAACATGTCTTGAGCCTGTGTCCAGGGCCTTTGGGGCTCAGAGAAAAAACTTGCAGCCCCTGCCCTCAGAGTGCTCTCGGGTCTGGGGTGTTTGCCACGGACGTGTCCGCGATATCAGAACCGGGTGACCAGCACAAAGACAGAGGCACCCAGGGAGGGGCCAGAGTGAGGAGGGGCACCGCACCCTGCCCCGGGGAGGAGCCAGGGAGAGACATGGGCAGGGGCGCCAGGAAAGAGACTCCGCAGGGCCTGATGGCACATCATGGTGCCCCCGTTTGGCAAAGATACCACTCAAGGAGCTCCTAAGTGATTCTTCTCTTTAGACCCATTCCTGGTCTAAAGGAGGCCAGCCAGTGAACTGCAATGGAAATCTGGCAGGGCTGGGAAGGTAATGGGTCTCCTAAACTGATAGGGTGACGTGGCCCCCATGCTGGGCAGCCACATGTCCTTGCCGCCCTGTGCCGGCCTGAGGACGGCCCGCTTGCCGGCTTGGTAAGCCGGGGATGGTGATGGGCCCAGGGACTCCCCGACCCCTGCCGAGGCCTCCCCTGTGCCCGCTCCCCAGGGGTGGCAGTGATCCGCAGGGCCTGTGCTGGGAGGAGAGAGCACCCCTGCCAGCCTTGCCCACGGCCCCTCCCGGCCTCTCCAGGGTGGTCAACGTGACGCCAGTGCCCGGGGACCTGCTCCGGGAGAACACCGAGGACGTGCTGCAGGGCGAGCACCTGAGTGACCAGGAGAACGCACCCCCAATCTTGCCTGGGCGGCCCCCTGAGGGGCTGGGTCCCAGCCCCCACCTGGCCCCCCACCCTGGGGGTCCTGAGGCTGAAGTCTGGGAGGAGACGGATGTCAACCGGAACAAACTCCGGATCAACATCGGCAAAGTAACTGCAGCCAGAGAGAAGGACGTGGGTGGCCTTCCCCCGCTCCCACCCTGGTTCCCAGCCCACGGCCCCCTTCCCTCTCCTCCTGTGTGCCCTCTCCCCGGCCACACGCCCGCTGGCCCTGCCTCCGAGGCCTCGCCCCATGTCAGGATCACCAGCGCCGACCTCCCTCTATCTCCTTCACCCTGGGAAAAGCACTTGACCCACAGCCACCCTGTTGGCCCCCGTTCATGGGACTCCCCTCTCCTGCAGACCCCTTGTGTGGTGGAAGAGGAGCAGAGCCGAGGTGTGGGGGTCCCTAGCTCCCCGGTGCGGGCCCCTCCAGACTCACCGACAACCCCAGTGCGTTCTCTTCGCTACCGGAGGGTCAACAGCCCTGAGTCTGAGAGGCTTTCCACAGCGGATGGACGGGTGGAACTGCACGAGAGGAGGTAGGTCTGGGGCCGGGGGGCGGCCAAGGACCCCTGGTCCCTTCAGCCTTCACGCGGCTTCTCTGCAGGAGAGATCAGATGCAAGGTGGAAGTGGGCGGGCCCCTGGGAGTGTTGAGGGGCTACCCTTGGGCCTGGGGTCGGACTTGGTTAGTCAGTGACAGGGCCTGGAGAGGGGTGGGGGGCCCAGAGGTCCTAGCTCATGCCACGAAGGGATGTGGGGTGGAGGTGGGCTGTAGGAAGGGTAGGCCGGGTCCCCAGGCCCAGGAGGAGGCGAGGGGTGAGCCGGTAGGTGGGTGTGCTTCCAGAACCTCTCCCTAGAAACTAATTACAGATGCCTCAGAGCAGCTGACTAAGCTCCCATCAGCTTTGGGGGAGGGGCCTCGGAGGAGAGCCCAGGGAGCGCTCAGCAACAAAAGGGGGCGGATCAAGATTTGGGGGTCAGGGCCTCAGAGATCTGAATATCATGGGGGGGACCTGACTGGTGGGACGGAGAGTTTAGAGCCAAAATGAGCCTTCAGGATGGGGGGATGTGAGGGTGGCCCATGGCCATCAGGGACCAGAGTCAGAACCCCCCACCTGAGGCCTCTAAGAGACGTCCCCACCCTCAAGTGGCTCTGGGTGGGGCTTCACCACACAGCAGGGCTGCAGTCTTCTCTGCACCAGGAAAGGGGCCTTTTCTCAAGGCCCAGCTCAGGTGGATGGGGTGCTTCTTCCCAACCACGCAGTGTGACTCCTCATCCCCACCCTACCCATGGCCCCTCCTCCGGATTCTGCTCCAAACTGCGCCCTGCCTCTGGGATGGGATGCAGTGTCTTTGGAATGTGGCAACGCTCAAGACAGGAGAGGCCTATGCCAGTCCCCGAGGCAACCCCAGGACAGAGGGACACGGGCCCTGTGCCCAGGTTGCCGACAGCCCTCACAGTCACGCAGGTCGGCCTCCCTGGGACTGAAGACCACGCTTGCATCCACAGCAGCCCAGAGGGTTGAGGAGAGGAGAGCCGAGGAACAGTAGTGTGGAAGGGGTATCAGTAGCGAAGAGAGGTGGGGATGCCCCAAACAGACAGTCCTGGAGAGCAGACGGGCTTGACTCGGAGTGAGCCCTTGTTTCGGGGCTAATGGGAAGAGGAGACAGCTGAGGAGAGATTTTCTGGAAGGGAAGGGTCAGGATCTTGTAGGGCAGGGCAGAGGGTTTGTGTGGGTTCTGGGGCTCTTAGGAGCAGGAACGGTATGAAGCAGATGGGATTGGATTGCCCACCTCCCCCCCCTTCCTTCACCCCCTTTCCCGACCTTCAGCCCCTCTCCTCCTTTGGCGCCCTCTCTCTTTTCTGTCCACCAAAACAAACCATGCACTCAGGAAAGGAAGCCACAACAGCCATTTACATGGGAGACCCTGGATGGCCTCCCTCAGGGATGTATGTATTTTAAGCCTTATTAAGTCAGTAAAAATCTTGTGGAGAGGGAGGAGGTAAGTCCCACAGACCAGGGCGGGAGGATGTTGAGAACGCCCCACAGTGGCTCTGAGCTGCACCCTTTTCTCTCACAGGCTCGAGGCCTGGGGAGAATAAAAGTCAGCCCCTTGCCCACAGCCCGAGCGTGAGGGTGTGCCCAACCCGAGGGAGCTAAGCCTCCACGGTTCTCAGTGGGGGGTGCCCTTCCTACAACCAGCAAAACCTTTACCTCTGCGCTGGTACCCAGCCCCCTCCCAGGTTGAGAAGGGGGAAGGTAACAGTGGAAGAGATGTCCCAAGGTAGGATCACTGACCCAGCGTGAACAGTCAGGTGGGGCCCAGTCCCTGCCTGGGACGGCTGGGAGGGCAAGCTAGCACTCCCACCCCCCAGCAGGATGGAAAGGCTCCCCGCAGGTGGTGACATCCATGCCAGGTGGGACAGCAAAGGGTGTGTGGACAGTGACAGGTGAAATGGCACCAAAGTACGAGCACATGGGCAGTTTGGGGAAAAGCTAGTGAATCGGAGATGGGTCTGGCTAGAAGAATGGTGAACCTGGGCCTTGGCCTGGCCACTTGAGTGCCAAACTAAGTGCCAAACGAAGGAATATGGACTTTGTCCTCAAGGCTGGGAGCCACTGGAGTTTGTGGGGGTGGTGAAACCAGCCAGGCAGGCCTGGAGGGTGGTGGTAGAAGAAGCTAGAAAAACCATCTGCGCACTCAAGGCCCAGGTGGGTGCGTTTGCCCTGACGACAGCAGGAGGGAGCCTCTGATAGGGTGTGAGCACCAGACCGGGAGCATAGAGTTGGCTTTTGGGAGATTAGGTTTCCCTGGTGGTCCAGAAGAGAGCGCTCCTTGGGCACAGGAACGAGGTTTTATTTTCTGCCTGTTTGTATTCCAGGAACGCAGTAAGCATTCAAATCCGTGTGTTGAGTGAATGAATGGATGGATGGATGGATGGATGGATGGATGGATGGATGGATGGATGGATGGGATCTCCACGGGGAGTGAGGTGGGGGGAGGGGATGGTAAGCCAGGAGGTGACCAGGTCTGGCCCCGGGTGGCAGAGATGCTCTGGTCAGCGGGTTCCAGGCGGCACGTCCCACCTGGCCACCGGCTTGAGTTCCTTAGAGATTTGGAGAGGCCAGGCACTGAACCTCACTCGGGGTGGCTTTGCAGGTCACGAATGGATCTGCCCGGCTCCCCCTCGCGCCAGGCCTGCTCCTCGCAGCCGGCCCAGATGCTCTCAGTGGACACGGGCCACCCCGACCGGCAGGCCAGCGGCCGCATGGACGTGTCGGCCTCCGTGGAACAGGAGGCCCTCAGCAACGCCTTCCGCTCCGTGCCGCTGGCTGAGGAGGAGGACTTTGACAGCAAGGAGTGGGTCATCATTGACAAGGAGACAGAGCTCAAGGACTTCCCCCCGGGGGCCGAGCCCAGCACATCGGGCACCACGGACGAGGAGCCTGAGGAGCTGCGGCCACTGCCTGAGGAGGGCGAGGAGCGGCGGCGGCCGGGGACAGAGCCTAGCGTCAGGCCCCGGGGCCGAGGCATGCAGACTCTGGCCGAGGAGGACCCTCGGCAGACTCCATTCCAGCCCCTACCACCCCCGCTGAGCCAGGCCGAAGGCCGGTCAGAGACGTCACAGCCCCCCACGCCCGGCAGCCCTTCCCACTCGCCCCTGCACTCGGGACCCCGCCCTCGACGGAGAGAGTCGGATCCCACAGGCCCGCAGAGACAGGTAAGGCTGGGCTTGCACCCCACTCCCCACCCCTGGATGCCCATAGTTTTTGCCTGGAGTGCTCCCCGTGGGCTCCATGGGGGCTGCTGACTAGCACCCAACAGTTGCAGGCTGTGATGAAGGTAGACAGGTTTCAAGGTCCAAAACCATGCTTGGGGGACGGTCGGAGCTTCCCAGAGGAAGCGTCCTCCAAGTTCTGAGTTGAGTCTTGCACGATGAACAGCGTCAGCCAGGTGACAAAGCAGGAGAAAGGCCTCTGGGGCCAAGGGGACCGTGTGTGCAAAGGCCCGGGGGCGATAGTGAGAAAGCGCTGCCCTGATGGCATGTTGCAGAGCAGATGAAGCTGCGAGGCAGGTCCCCGGCCCTATCCCGGAGGGCCTCGGGGAGAAGCTAAAGGGTTAGGGTTTGATTCTGAAGGCTCGGTGAGCCACCCAAGGCTTTTAAACAGGGGTGTGCCATGATCCCATCGGTGCTCTTGAATGATCCCTCTGGCTGCTGGGTGAAAACGGAAGGAAGGGCCCAGAACTATAAGCAGGAAGGCCCCACGGCAGGCGCCAGCAGGAGAACACCTTGGTGGCTTGGACCAGGCCGGGGGCTCTGGATGTGGGGCAGGGTGGGCGGAACCAAGAGGTGTGGGGAAGAGGCCTGAGGGGCTGTGAACAGGGGGTTCTCGGCCGATGCTGAGAGTTCTGGGTGGACAGTGGTGACATCGCTGAGTGGTTTTGAAGGGAGCATGGACCCTCAGATGGGCCGGGGAGAGCCAAGGAGGTGACACTGGAGGGCTCTGGGGCTGTGCCGCGTCCCACTCAATCACCCCACGTCAGGGGCATGTGCCAGGTGGCTCTGGTTCAGGGCCAAGGTCAGATCAATCCGCTGCATGAGCAGATTGGGAGGCCTGGCCTGGGAGCCCACGGGTGCCTGGGAGAAGGGCAGCCCCAGGCAGGGCTGTTTAGGCCCCATCCTCTTGTCTAGAAAAGAGGGGCCTCTGAGCTGAGATCCTCAGGGGTGTGCATCCTAGCCGTGCCACGGATTCTGGAAAACTGGGGGCTCAGAAAGTGGGAACTCTGGAAATATGGCACCCAGAGAGGTCCTAGCCAACCTGAGTTGGAGGCTCAGCCAGGGTAGGGTTGGGCCGGCATGACTGGGTTGGGGTCCTTGTTCCCACCAGGGCCAGCACTGGAGAGAGAACAAGATCTGTTTCGCTCCTCTCTCATGTTTTCCTGCATTCATTCATCTGTTCGGTGCCTAGTCCTTCCACACTTGCTGAGCGTCTAGCCTATGCCGGGTGCCAGAGGCATCAGAGGTCATGTGCACCCACAGCAAGTGCAGAGTCTAGGAGGGGGACTGACAGGGGTGGTGTAGGGTAGAGAGACAGCCCAGAATCCAAGTCAGGCGGCCGAGACTCTGGACCTGGGCCATCTGCTGGTCCCCTGCTGGCGACTGCAGGCCAGCTGGGTCTCAGAGACGGAGCTGAGCTATCTGGGAGGTTTTCCTCACCTTCAGATTCCTCCCGGGTCCTGGGAAATGTCCTTACAGGGGGGACTTGCAGCCAAGGGGGGAAGGAGAGAGAGTCAGGCAAGTGGGCACGGGCGTCTTGTACAGTCTCAGTCTTGGGCTCAGGTCCTGCTTGCGCTGTGGGCAGGTGGTGAGTTGCATGTGTCTGGAGGGCGTGTTAGGTGTTGGTGGGCCTTGGTTTCCCCAGAGCACATAGCAGCGAAGTTGTGTGCGTGCGTTTCCGTGTCCGCGTAGCTCAGGAGTGCACACGGGTGTGGGTGTGCGCACAGAGCGGCGTGTCTACGCAGCGTGCAGCCGGTCTGTGGGAGCGCAGAGAACCTTGGAGGCGGGGATGGGGATGACAAAGCTGGAGGGCTGCGAAGGATCAGAGCCGTAATTCCAGGGATAGCGACCAGAGCTGTACTCTCTCAGCACCTCCACATGTCACGTGTGTCTTCCTTACCACAGTAACTTGAATAAGGCAACCCCCCCCACGCCCCGAAAAAGTAAGGAAACTGAGGTTGGGAGGAGCTAAGCCTTGAGCCCAGGGTCGCCAGCGGGCCAGAGGTAGAGCTGGGTGAGCGCTGCCTGAGGCCTGTGTGTTTAGGAGAGGAGCAAACACAGGCCAGAGGGAGCCCCAGTGCATGGGGGGGGGGGGGCATGCACACGTGTGTGTGCACCCCTGGCTGGGCCATGTCAGCAGGTGTGACTTGGGCACAGCAGTGGGCACGGCGGCCTGTGTGTGCGTGTGCGAGTGTGAGCACACGGGGAGTGACAGTACCGAGCTTTTCGTTATAGCACAGTACAGATGCAGCGGAGACCTTCCTTGTCAAGGGCAGAGGAAGATGAAGAAAGGGACTGGTGCATTTGTTCCTTCTTTCTTTGGTCTGGAGGGAGTCCTGATCAGGGCCGATGTGGGGGCTCACAAACCTGGCCACTGCTTGGCATCACCGTTTTCGGACTCCCCACCCTGCCACCTTTCTGCAGGGAATCCCCTCCTAGATCTCGCTTGCTCTGCTCAGCGCCTGATGTGTGAACTTCCTCATAACCGTGATCCTTAAAGATATGAGCCCTCGAAACGCTGTCATCTGCACCCCCCCACCCCCATGGGGAGCAGGGACAAGGATAATGTGGAACCAGGCACAATTTTAGAGCATCTATTGTTCTTTGGTGTGAATGCCGTGATACTTTAAACTTTTTCTTTACACACACCTCACTTTCTTCCCCAAGGAACTGAAGGTGCAAATTGGAAGTGGCTGGAGAGCTAAGGCAGAGGGGAAGGCAGCCGACAGAAGGCGTGATTTGGGGGAGGGATGTTTGCCATCCTTTGCTGGTTGTCTCTGGCTGGTAACTCAGCAGGTCAGCATTCTCCGAGTCCGTGGACATTTGCTTGGCAGCCACTAGAACATTTCTCTGCCACGTGCCAGGCAGTGTGCTGGGGGCAGGGGCACAAAGATGAACAAGGCTTCGCAGTGCTGCCCTTTTGGAGCTCATAGAGGTGGGGTGGAGATGCCAAGGCGTGGACATGGATGTTTATCGTCAAGGGCCGTAAGGTAGATAACAGAGAACCCTTCTTTGCTAGAATAGGGAGGCTGCCTGTGAAGCTGGGTGGTCTCGCAAAGGTGGTACTTCAGCTGGGCATGGGAGGCAAGTGAAGGGGCAGGAGCGTGCTGGGATTAAGTCCCCCCAGAAGCTGACCAAACTCTGGCTGGGGTGTTAAAACTCAAGCCACGCACATGTGTCGTGGGAGGAGCTGTGGGCGGCTGTTGGTTCGCCTGTTTCTTGGACAGAGGGCACCATTTCCATCCCCACAGGCCTGGAACACACAGGCCCACTTTCCCTTTTCCCTCTGAGGGTACGAGGGCAGGAGGGCACAGACGGGATTCTTCCTGATGTCTCTGATGCGGCCAAGCCCCTCCCAGCGGCTGCCTTGTGGCTGGGCTGGGAGAGGACAAGGAAGAAGTCACTTTGGAGAAATGGTTTCAGTCTGCCCCTCCCCCTCCCACTCCTCTATCCCTCTCCTCACTCTCAAGAGTGACTTAAAGGATAATCAGACAGCTCACATGACAGAGCATTTACTCCATGGCAGTCCTAAGTGCTGTGCCTATCATAACATCTAATCCTTATAACAACCCTAGGAGCTGGGAAACGCTGCTGCCCCCATTTTACAGGTGAGGAAGCTGAGGCATGAGAAGTGACTTGCTTGAGGTCACCCGGGTAGTAAGCGGTGGAGTTGGGATGCAAACATAAGTAGTTGGACTCCAGAGTCCTACCCTTCTGCGGAGCACTTGCCACCCTGCTGTGATGGGGGCAGAGGGTGTGCAGGGAATGTACTCCCCCCCCCCCCAACGAGGAGTGGGGAGAACAGCTGGGGAGGCAGATGGCAGGTAGCAGTTGCAGAAGGGCCTTCCCGCGGGGGAGGATTCCTCAGCCCAGAGGGAACTCTGAGCTGGGAAGGGCTCAGGCAGGAAGGCTGCCCAGGGAGGTGAGCGACCAAGGTCTCCGCAAGGAGACCATGGTGTGAGGAGTGCCAGACAGGAGGAGGACTGGGAAGGGAGCTGGCGGCCGGAGCCTGGGTTCTGAGGCAGGACGGGGCGGCGCTCACCCCTCCACCTGCCGGACCCTGCCCCCCTGCCCGGGACGCCAGCGCCGCAGGGGCTGTGAGCGGTGGGTGGCCCCCGAGACGGAGCTGTCGAGTCTGTGCCTGACGCCTCTTTTCCCTCCACTCTCTTGGTCTCTTTCAGTTGGAGGAGGACAGACTCTCGGGGCACTCCCTCCCGCGGTACAGCCCTCTGCGACGACTGGCGTCCTCCGTGTTCTCCTCCTCCACGCTGGAGACCGAGCATTACCCTCACCCTGGCGGCGGCGGCTCCTCCGGTTCCCTCATTCAGCGCAGCCGCTCGGCGGAGAGCAGCCCCGTGCGGGCGCCCCACCGGCGCCACGCGCCCCTCGCCGCCGGCAACCACAGACTCGTGCCCTCGGTGCTCCGCATCTCGCGGTCCCAGCTGCAGCAGGTGTGGGCCCGCTTCACCCACAAGACCTAGGCTGGGCTCCCCCCCCTCCTGGAGGGGGCAGGTGGGGGGGGTGGGGAGCAGGCAGGGACCATGGTTCCTTCCCAGGACGCAATAATCACACACTCACACACCCCATCCCACCCCATCATGCAATACAGCCCCCTATAACGTTGGCCCAAGGTACTGTAATGCCCATCCCCACCCCCACGTCTCCCTTTGCTTGGTGCCAGCCAAATGGTGCAGGGGGATGGGTGGGGCTGTCGGTGCCGCTTCAGGGACAGGACAGAGACTCCCGGCTGGAGCCACCGTGGGTCCAGAGTCCAGTGGAAAGCAAGGTGTCAGGGAGACAAGGCATGCTGGGTCAGAGTCAGTCTGGCATGGAGTTGATTCTGTTTAATCTGTGATTTCTTGGCATGGCGGGGCCTGGTTCACCCCTGAGGATGGGTGGCAGAAGACGGAGACCCTCCTGGGTGTGTCTGTCTATCTGCATGGGGCGAGGCATGTGCCCCTGTGTCCGAGATGTGGGCCTGGTCAGCCAGGTTTGGGGTTTGGTAGGGAGTGCCTCCATACTCAGTGATGTGGGGGGCGGGGCGGGAGCAGTCCTGTGACCCAGTGAGCCTACCGCAGGCCACTGTCACAGAGGACAGAGCTCCCGCCTCCCACGTCTGACCCAGGAGGCCTGGAGCTCAGTCTACTAGGCTGCCCTTCACCCAAGGCATATATGCCATCACCCCCTGCTGGGTCTGGTGGCCTGGCCCAGCTCCTTAGGAACTGAGGATGGATGAACGGGGCCTGGCATTTGCCCCTCAGAGGAAGCTGGAGCCTAGGGGTGAGGGAACCCAGTCTAGAAGCTGTAGCAGAGAGGGTAGGTTATTAAGGATGAGGTAGCACCTGTGAGCTCAGGACAAATCCCAGACAGCAGCAGCCCCACCAGGGCCCCTCTTAGAGGGTGACTCCTTCCTGTAGGTGCTCAGCCAAGCCAGTTGGCCCCCAGGGGCCATGGTGAAGACAGAGAATAGGGTAGGCAGATCGGCCGGGGATATGGAGATGGGTGAGGGGTCAGGATGCCAGATCGCAATGTCCTTTCTGCTTATTTCTCAGCCCCCAACCTGTCACTGCAGGGACCTCCAAGGTTCCCTCTCCTCATTCCTGCCCCTGTCAGCCAGCACCTCCATTTCCCTGGGCAGTGGAGTAGTGGTGAAGAGGGTGCCAGGAAGGGTGGTGCCTATACAGAAAGGGAAAGAAGGGATGAGACCTGAAGGCTTGCAAAATATTTATTGCAGTGAGACTGTATCTGTGTATATGCTTGTGTGCATGCATGTACGCTTGTGAGTATGAGTATGCTTATATATGAACATTTGTGCATGTGGCAGGGCTGCCATGGATAGATGCTCAGGCTGTGCACTGCACAATTCCGGGGAGGACAATTTACATTGACCCCAGTGTGAATGACAGCACTGAATTTGCAGTGTTGCAGTCCTATGTGTGTGGGTGTGTGTGAGGGCGTACTTGTGTGTGTCAGGGAGTCAGAAAAATATTTGTGCAGTCCTTGGTAGTTTCCTATGTACCTACTCTCATCTTGGCTCCTCTCTCTACTGCCTTTTCCCTTTGACCCTTCTTCCTTCCCAACTCAACTCCCTTCAACTCCCCAGCTATCTCTGGTTGGAGTAGAGGCCTCAGGGTCCTTGCCCCAGCTTGGGGAGGTCATAAGTGGGTGGGCAGTGCTATTCGGCTGAAATGTCCTCATGGATGGCTGGCACTGTGTATAGCTCACTCACCTGAGCTATGCCTACACTCACTACATTCTTTTCTTCAAAATCTGTTCTTTTTGGAGAATGTCTGGGCCAAGAGCACCTTCCTTATCTAGGAATGAAAGCCAGATTCGTACCCTAATACTTGTGCCCCACTCCCACCTCATCCTAGCTGCTCACTTTTGAGCATCCCCAAGGTCAAGCCTCTGTTGCCTCCAGTCTGTTCTGGGTGGCTCTGCATCCTGCCCTGGCAGAGGGTAGAGGAGGGGTCAGGGTAGACACTTTGAAAAGAAAGGACAGAAAACACAAAGCACAAAGGTTAGGGGGTGGGAAGAACAGTAGCCCCACTCCCGCCTACTGCATTCTGGCACTGCCCCCCTTGTCTCCCCCCTCCCCTCTGGCCCTCTTCCCATCCTCCCCAGCGAGTGGCAGGGGATGAAGTGAAGGGGAGTCTGTCCACCAGCAGCTCCAAAAGTCAGCAGCCGCGGGGTGGGGGCAGGGCCCATGCTATCTGGGGTTAGATGAAACCAAGCACTCGGTTATCCGGCATTCCCTTCCAGAGGGTTCCACTACCTGAGCACGGCTCCCACTCAATGACCAGAGCCCTGAGGTACTCTAAGATCCCAAAGTGCCTTGTGACTTATCAAAGATGACGGCACTAGCTTCAGCCTTGTTTTAGCATTAAATACATATTTCTATTTCCAAAGCCTTTGGAGGTGGGGAATCCTGTTAAGCATGCCAAAACTGGCTGAATTTTCACACGCATGCAGACACCCCCCCCCAAAACTGATACCGGTGGGAGAGGGTGTGTCCTTTAAATTAAGATCATGATTCAGATATTTTGTCCTTTGAGGGACATCCTTTTGCGTACCCTCTGTGGTGGCGGGGAGAGCATCTTGTAAGCCATAAAGCTCTGAGCCAACAGGAGGGGATCTTGGTAACATGATTATCTTTTGAGGGTGGAATAGCGAAGGCCATGTGAAGCCATATGTGTTGGGTCAAGTTCACGTGCAGCTCGGCAGAGCCGTGAATGGTCCGGAGTAAGTTCCTTGTCTCTAGGTCCCAGGTTGGGTAAGGCAGTTGTGAGTCTGCAGTGTCGTCAGGCTCCTTCTCCGAAGGGTTTCCCAAAGAGGAGGTCAGAATGTTTCAAGAAATGATTCCCTGCTGGGGGAAAGCGCACAGCCTCCCCAGGGTCAGCTTTGAAAAGAGGCAGCGCTCTTTGCTGTACTTTGAAAATGGTGTTTTTGTACTTTATAGTCACACCCTGCATATAGTGGTGGCTTCCAATTATTACTTTATTATTTTATTAAACGGTCACTGGCACACAGTGCTTATTATGTGCCAGGCAGTGATCTAAGCACTTTACAAAATTAACTCATTTAACCCTCATAATAGCCTATGAGGTCGATTCCAGTATTATCTGCATTTAATGGATTAATCAGAATATTTCATTTACAAAAATATAAAAACGCCTGCCAATGCCGAATAACTGAAGTCTTGTTTGATAGGAGTTTTAGAACCTTTTAGTCTGTGTAGTGATCTAGTTCCTGTCCTTTCTGCTTGGCCCCTCCTCACTCTAACTGAAAGGAAGGAGTTGTCTCGGAGCCAGACTCTCCTTCCTTCTCCATTTCCACCTCGGTGTGGGATGGTGTGGGGTGGGGGGAAGTCACTCCAGAGTACCAGGGTTGGTTGAAGTGGCCCACCCTATCTCTCCAGAAACCCCACCTCTCCATCCCAAGCATCCCAGAACAGCTCTGGAGATTCAGTAGGTGGAGGAAGAGCTACAGTGAGAAGGCAGGCGCTCAGAACCATGAACTCAAGGTATTGGGGGGGGGGGGGTCCTGGGCTTCGGGCTCACAGATAGGGCAGGTACTGGCATTGGTGAGCACTGGCCATGGGGATTTGAGCCCAGTGTCACCAACTCACACCACAGCAGGGGCCAAGCCATGTCAAAGAGTGGCCAGGTTTGGGGGCTGTGGTCAGTGGGAGACGCACTCCCCCCATCCTCAGCTCAGCCAACTGCTGTCACTATCTTCCAATTTTTATGTGAAATCTCGCAATTTTTAATTATTGGCATGAAATTTTAAAAAACTTTTTAAAGAAATATCACTCTGAGCCAAACAAAACTGGCTTAAGGGCAGAGACCCTGAACTCAGTTTGCAACCTCTGTGAGCCTGAGGACTCCCCACCCCCTTCTCCTGTCCAAGGCTGCGGCACTTCAAGGGGGATGGTGTTCTTCCTGGGAACTCAAATCAGGTGGGCTTCTTAGAGGCGGCAGCTCACAGCCAGTGGGGATGTGTGGTATGTGCTTTGTGTACTTGTCGGTGACCTCATGGTTTGTGTGCCTGAATATGTATCTGGGCCAGTGGACTTGTTTGTGGTAAGTGGGGTCCTCCTGGCAGGACCAGTATTTTCTCTGACGGCATAGGACCCTGGGTGAGTGAAAAATGCTCTAGTGAATTCTCAGTAATCAGTAGACACCCCCACGCACTCAAGGCAGCTTGGGTCACAGCAATAACCACTCAACACTCATCCCAACCACTAGCATCCTGAACCCATCAATCTCCCTCTGCATTTCCAGTTTTGGGGAAAATGGGCACAGCCTTGCCCAGCACGTGGGGGAATGATGGCACCTTTGAGCCATGCTGGTACATTAACGCTTGCTTCCCCAGCCAAGAGAGGTGGGCCAGACCCCTTCAATCACAGGAAAAGGTAGGGGTCCTCCTCTCTGTAGAGGGTCCCAGGACCCTCCTTTTCTCTCCTCTGCCCTGCCTAGGTCCCTTTTTCTGGGGAGGGGTGGTGCTGTGTGTGTCCAGGCAGTGGTGGGGGGAGCTTGGGCCACTGGATGGCAGAGGAGCTGTGGCAAATGTGTCTATATTGAGTGGGCAGGGGAGACCATGCTTAAGAGTGTGTAGGGACCCCTGGCTGTGTGAGGATGGAATATCCTCTGCTGTCTTTGGGTTGCTTTGGTACCTGAGGATGGAAGCACAGACCCCTAAGGAGGGCCTGAACATCACCCCACCCTACCCCAAACTCCACTGAGATTCCAACCCAAAGGGCAGGAATCAGCCCACCCCATACAGTAGCCAGCACCTTGGTAACAAGGAGTGGCAAATCACTCTCCTTAAGTTGGGGGGCGTGTCCCCAAAGTTTGCATTATTCCCATTAGGGACAGAAGTGTCCCCTGGGACTAGCGGGTCAGCCTCTGAAATTTTTAAAGCATCCTTCTCCCTAAGGGAGAGGCCCCCAGCCTGAGGACCACATTCCTCAAATATCCCCAGCGGTTCTCCATACCACCCAGTCGGCTTCCCAGCCCAGGGCGCCCCGGAGCCGAAGTGGGCCCCTTCCCCCAAGTAAAGAGTTGAGAAGCAGTGGGGGAGGAGGGGCAACGAAGCCCAAAGGACTATGGGAACCTTCCTGGATCTCTCCTAGCACTTGGCTCCGCCGTCAGTCCCACCACTTATCCTCCCTTCTACCTGCACAGGCTTTGCGGGTGCGGGGGGTGGGGTTCACCTTGCCACGACTAACTGGCCCTCACACACACGCACACGCACACTCCATAGCTGTGCGCACATTTCATCCACTCTCCGGACAACAAACTAGCAGCCCCCCAGCTGGGAGAGCACAAAGATCGCGTTTCCGGGCACCTCTCGCAGGTTTCTTTCTTTTTTTTTTTTTTTTTAAAGAGTTTATTTATTTATTTGACAGAGAGAGACACAGCGAGAGAGGGAACACAAGCAGGGGGAGAGGGAGAGGGAGAAGCAGACTCCCCGCAGAGCAGGGAGCCCGATGTGGGACTCGATCCCAGGACCCTGGGATCATGACCTGAGCCGAAGGCAGTCGCTCAACCGACTGAGCCACCCAGGCGCCCCGCAGGTTTCTAACTCTACTGTAACAGGACCCCAACCACCACTTTCACTCCGTTCCCGCCCCCGGGACCCGCCCCCACACGCCCGCCCCCGCGGCCCGCGCGCCACGAATGTACGGTCCGTCCTTTTAACTCGCTGCTACGCGCGCGACCAGGGTACCGGCCGGCCTCCGAGCCCCGCCCCCGCCCCCAGCCCCGCCTCCGCGCGCGCCCCCGCCGAGCTGCCTGCTGCTAAAGTGTCCCTCCCCACCCCCCACCCCCCACCCCCCGCTCCCGGGTAGCCCCCCTGCCGCCCCGCCCTCGCGCCAACTTTGTGTTTGCTTTCCCCTCCTCGGCCTCGCGGCCTGGGGCTCGCCCCTCAGTGCTTCCAGGGCCGGGGTGCAGACGAGGGGCTGGGAGGGAAGCTGGCCGGTTCTCCCGGCTCGAAGGGCCCCCGTCGCCCCACCCCCGATCCCTGTTACCTCACCGCCCACAGCCTCCCCCCGCCCCCATAATTGGCCTTGCAGTTGGATGCCAAAGAGCCCAGAGTTGAGGGGGAGCAAAGCTTTGAGCCTAGCTAGGTCTCTCAGATCGACCCAACACCCCCTTTTTGCCCTCTCCTTTACGTCCGTGTCTCCTGCCCCACCCCACTCCACGACTGAGGGCCCTGGGGGGTCCCCAAACACGCCCCCACTTCCAGCTCTTCTCCCTCCCCACCCCCGAAAATAAAACTCAGGGACCAACATCTGCTTCCTTTGCACTTGCTCCGTCGACCCCTCCTCCCCTCATTGGAGGGGCTTCCGTTGGGGAGCAGGCGGGGTTGGGGGCCCTAATGTTTGACAGTATTTAGCAAGGAGAGGGCTGGCCCCTGCCCCCTAAGAGGTGGGACGGGTGGGAGGGGGGAAGCTCAGCCGGGGCCCAGCTGAGCTCCTTCCTTCCAGGGACCCGAGGATCCCCTCCCAGCGTGGGGAGACGCTTCCTAATCGTGGTGGGGAGGGGAGAGAGGGATGGGAAGGGGGTTGGGGAGAGGACCCTTCCGGAAGTCCCGAATTCCAGCCAGTTTATTCCTAAACATCCCATCATACCCCTCCCCTTTTTGTACTGCAATAATACTGTATTATAAGCTTGCACTATTCCCCGACCCCGGCCAGCGTAAGCATGCACGAAAAACTCAAAACTACACACACACACACACACACACACAAAGACGGGACGCTTTTTTTCCTCTTCCTCTTTCTCTCCGGGGTGCGTCCTCAGCGTACATAGCGGCGTCGGGGGGCCCTGGGCCCGGGTGGAGAAGCATGCACTGAGCCCCCGCCCCTAGACTGCAAGTACTGTACAAATCCAACACTTGAAACCGACACGCACACGCGCGGCGCCGCCACGGGGGTGGGACACGGACACGCACCCACACGCACACGGCCGCGCACGGGCGGGGGTGGGGGCGCCCCGCCGTCACGCGTCGCTGTGCGAGGGATCTTGTGCCTTTTTAAGTCCCTGTATGTTAATGCAGACAATCCGGAGAGCTTGTGTACTACCAAATCCTGATTAAAAACGCCTTCCAGGAACCTGCGCCTCGCCTGCTTTCTTTTCATCCTTCTTCCTAACCCACCACTGGATGGGCGGAGGGCAGGGACCCTGGTCTCTGGGGCCCCGACTCCAAATTGCCAACTTGCTGGAGGAGGGATGGGAAGTAGGGGGGTGGGCACCTAGATCTGTTCTCTGTGGATCAGTCTATTGACGCCGTGTGTGTGTGTGTGTGTGTGTGTGTGTGTGTGTGTGTGTGTGTGTGGTGGGAAGGAGGCCAGGAAGCCAGAGAGCCCTGTGAAGGGACCCTGCGAGCCTTTCCCTGCCCCTCTGCTCTGATGGGGGATCGGAGATAGCTCTGGCCTGGGGGAGAATGGTCTATCCAGGGGGATCAGCGAGAGAGCGGATTGTGCAGAGCTTGGGGGTGGGGTTGGGGTGCTGTCACCAGGCCACACTTTACTCCTTGGGGCCTAAAGCAAGTGTGGGGGCAGAAGAAGGGCAAGCTACAGCTGCATTTCTTGACCCCTGGAGCATTTAGAATGTTCCCATGCTGTCAGCTCCTTGCCCAGGACAGGTGAGGATGGGTTGGGGACACTGAGATCTGGGAGTCAGGTGTGCGAAGATCTGTAAAGACCCAGGGCCGCGACAGCCGCCTTCTCTGGTCATCTTAGTCTTTCCACCCAGATGACTGTCAATGGCCAGTGCGCCAGGGTGAGTGGCACTCCTAGGTGTGGGGTGGAGGAGCAGAGGGAGGGCTCCTGGCTTGGCAGATGTGGTTTGAGAGTGCAGACCCAGACAGACAGACAGGTGAGAAATCTGGGAAAGGTGGTGGTGGGCAGAGGGGGCTGCGCTGCCGACTTCTTCTGTTTTCCTGTGGGGCAATGATGGCAATCGGGGGCTCCCCTGGGGAGGAGGAGAGATGGGAAGGGTGCCTGGGGTGGCTGCTGAGGGAGGAGGAAGGGGCGCACTGCTGTGAGAGGCTTGCTGGGGAGGGGGAAGGGGTCAGGGCCCATCCTCCGGCTTTGGTCACTCAGCAGCCTCCCTTCTTTGACCTTGGGACTGTGGGCCTAAGTGCAGTGTGCAGTGTCTGGGCTTGGCCAGGGTCCAAGCAGGAGAGCCGCTCTCTGTACTCTGTCTGGGGAACGGGGGTGTGCAGACTAACCCGCCCCTGGTGTCAGACAAGTCAAGGCTGAGGAGAGCCGGGTTGTGGTGGCATCGAAAGATCAGAGTCTGGTCCATCCACCTCCCTCCGCTTTCCCTGCTGACTGGAGTAAACATGGACTTGGCGGGGCTCTGAAGTTGGTGAGGCCACAGCCTTTGGGTCTGGGCTCAGTGGAGGCAAGGGGAGGGCTAGGGCTTTCCTTCTCTCTGAGGGTCTCAGCTCCAGTGGCCTGCCTCCCCTCCTCTATGATTGACCCCTACCACATCCGCCTTTGGCCAAACCCCATCAGAATCACCAGGGAGCTGTAAAACAGAGAGATTTCTGCGCCTCATCTTGGACCTACAGAATCTGGGGGCAGGGGGAGTAGGACTCAGGGCTCTGCAGGTTTAAAAGCACCCCCAGATAATGCTGCGCCAAGCCAAGCTGGAGAACCACAATAAGCAAATTGGAATCATAAAGGGTCGCTGCTCTGGGAAGGGAGTAGGAAGGTGTGAGTTCCCCCAGGCCCTGATTTCCCCTTGCTGACACCCAGTACACTTGCTGCCCTCTGAGCTGGAATGGGAGGGGGTCACTGGTGTCCCCCTCCCGTGGTGTTTGCAAGCCTACTGGACCAAGCACACAGAGGCCATCTAAGGATCACTGGCTGAATGAAAGAGCACAGGATGGTGTGGGTGAATGATTGAATATTTGCTGGGCACGGGCATTCAGGAGAGGTTGGGAGAGGGTGAAGGAGGACTTCCCACTCTCTGAGGAGGGAGGACCTTGAGCCCAGGCCTGCCCTCCCCAACAAGGAGCCAGATGGGGAGGGGTGGAGGGATTCTTTTTTTTTTTTTTTAAAGATTTTATTTATTTGAGACAGAGAGAATGAGAGACAGAGAGCATGAGAGGGAGGAGGGTCAGAGGGAGAAGCAGACTCCCTGCCGAGCAGGGAGCCCGATGTGGGACTCGATCCCAGGACTCCAGGATCATGACCCGAGCCGAAGGCAGTCGCTTAACCAACTGAGCCACCCAGGCGCCCGGGTGGAGGGATTCTGAAATGGAAAACCCAGCAGGTCCAGATGCTCGTGGGCTTGTCAGTGATACTTAGGGCAAAGCTGTCCCCACTCTGAGGTTCATGGCTCTTCCTGCTAAAGGGCACAGGGTCCCAGGTTCCCTGCATGGGAAGGTGGGAGGCCAATGAGGCGATGGAAAGAGTTTGGGGTTCCGAGCCACCTTGGTTGATGTGCTTTGTGAAGTGGGCGTGCCAGAGAGAGAGGGCGTGCCTCTCTCCAGGCTGTGTCCTAATCTAACCTTGTCACTGCTGCCTGATTTCAGTCCTCATTCCCCCTCCCGTGTAACAGAAGGGGGGGGAGGGCTTTCAGAGGGTTCCAGCTATGATCATGTAACAAGGACACTGTAAGCGGAGGGTCCGTCCTATGGATGGGGCTTTTCTAAAGAGATCCGGGGCCTGGCCAGAGAAAAAGGTAGTTCTGCCAGGGATGCTCCAAGTGTCAGAGGTGGGACAGGGAAAATAGGCAGAGGTGCTGGGTGGGACGCATCTGGTGTTGGGTGGGTGATTTCTGAGCTGGACAGGGAGGGAGACATGATCAGAGCTCCGTGTCTGTAGCACATACGCCATGGTCACGACTCACCCAGGATCTCACAGCACCCCCTCCACCTCTGCTAGTCATCTTGAGCCTTACTGTTGGTAACTAAACATGGCAGAGCGCCCCAGCACACAGCCTGGCACAGAACCAGGGCTTAATGTTTGCTGAATGAATGAATGAATGAAGAATGAAGGGTGTAGAAAAAGAGAACGATTACTGGGGAATTCTGGCCTGGATGTGAAGAAGACAAAGCTCTAAGGAAGTCCCCTGCTTGGCTCAGACAGGGTGGGCAAGGGTCCTGTCTGGGGTCTGATGCTACCCCATCTTGCACCCCCCCCCCCATCACGTCCTCCTGGATGGTCTGATCATGAGAAAGATCATGGCAGTTGAGGAAGGGAGAAGTCACAGCCTTGGGCAGATCCTCAGCTTTGGGGACTCCTGCCTTCCCCTCCACCCACCTTTGGGCTGTTTGCACAGAGACCTCAGCTGAGAGAGCCCCTCCTTTTCTCACCACCCTCTCTGCCATGGGTGTGGCATCCAGGCATTGCTGGGGCTGGAGGGGGAAGCAGTGATCTCCAAAGCAGAGGAGCAGGGCAAATGGGCGGGAGGCAGGGTGGGAGGGAGCTGACATTTATTGAGCAACTGCTATATGCCAGACCCATTGCTTATCTGACCTCATTTATGATCACAACCTCTGTGGAGTGCGCATTATCCCAATTTCATTCCCCCCCCCTTTTTTTTGTCAAATGTAGTGGGTTTGTTTTTTTTTTCATTTAAATTCAATTAGTTAACATACAGTGTATTATCGATTTCAGAGGTAGAGGTCAGTGATTCATCAGTCTCACATAACGCCCGGTGCTCATTACATCACGTGCCCTCCTTAATGCCCATCACTCCATTGCCCCCCCCCCCCCCAGCAACCCTCAGTTTGTTTCCTATGACTGAGTCTCTTATGGTTGTTTTGTCTCCCTCTCTGGTTTCGTCTTATTTTATTTTCCCCTCCTTTCCCCTATGATATTCTGTTTTGTTTCTTAAATTCCACATATGAGTGAGATCATATGATAATTGTCTTTCTCTGATTGACTTATTCCGCTTAGCGTAATACTCTCTAGTTCCATCCACGTCGTTGCAAACCCATTTCATTTCCTAATAGAGAGACTGCTACACTCTGTGAAAACAAGGACCACATCTGTCTTGTTCGATACGTGATCCACAGATTCACAGCCTCTACCATGGTGGCCAGGACAGTAGCCATTCCAGGACTTCTTCTAGAAAGAAAGAAAGATAGATAGATAGAAAAGGCAAGGCCAGGCCCTCAAGGGGGTTCAGTGAAGCCTCTAGTGGAAGGATGTGGGAAAACAAGTAGAAAGGAGGGTGATGATGCCTGCTCGGCAGGTGGACAGGAAGGTTTTCTGGAAGGCTGGTTGAGCTCAGTCCTGGAGGAAGGACAGGTATTTGTCATGTGAATAGAGGGAGTGACAGGGACCCCAGTCAGAGGGATAGACAGCGGTGTGAGAAGTGTCGAGCACTTAGGGAACTGCCGGGGGCATCAGCATGGCAAGCGCCCAGGGCAGGGATCCCAGGGTGCTGCTAGAAGTGAGGTCAGAGAAGAAGGGAGGAGCCAGACCACAAGGGCGGGGCAGCATTGCCACGTGCCAAACCAAGAATTGGAACTGTCCTCTGAGGACCATGGGGGCTACTGTAGGCTGCTGCATGTTTGAAGCAGAGAGATAGGATCAGCTTTAAGTTTCGGGAAGATCACTCTAGCAGCTGTAGGAAGGATAGATGGGCAATGCGGGCAGGAGAAGACAGGCCAGTGGCTGGGGAAGCCCCAGGCAGGATAGGGCTGTGCCCCTGGAGCTGAGGCAGCAAACTCAGATGTTGAAGAATACTCAGCAGGACTCCCTGCAAGTCTGGATGGCACCTGCAGGTGTTGGAGGTGTCAGATCTCTGGGGCTCCCGATCTGGATGGGCTGTGTTTAGGAAGACAAGGTCCAGCATGTTCAGAAAGGCCGACAAAGCACTGGACGCCGTCAGCACCCTCCCCACCTGAAACAAAGCGGTGTCAGCCCCGATGAGGCCTGGTGCCCTGGGGGTGCTGGGAGTTGTGCGTGTGCGCGCGTGTGCGGACTAGGGCAGAGCTGGAGGAGATGCAAGCGCTGAGGTCCTGACAGGGTGATCAGGCTTTTCTAGTCTGGAAGGAAGGAGGCTAAGGGGAGACGTGGCAGGAGTCCAGAAAGCCGAGAACAGGCCATCCCATTGCCAAGGGCTCAGCCCAAAGCTTCAAAAGGGGAAAACTTAATAAGTGGACAGAAACTGCCCTTCACAAGCTGGCTGCGGATTCCCGGATGAGGTGTGCACTTAACACACACCCAGAGAGGGCTGGACAATTCCTGACCGACAGGCTGGGAAGGGGCAGGAGGGAAGGGGGGGCGGAGCTCCAGGGGCGCCCAGCCTGCATTTGGGGGTGTGGAGAGCAGGCGAACTTGGACCTGGTCCTGCATAGGCTCTGATGGCCCTGGCGGCCAGCTCCCTGGCTGCAGAGAAACCGTGTCCGGACCTGGACGCTTGCCGCTCCTCTTTGGACCTGGTTTCCTCCTCTGTCAAAGGGAGAGTTGATCTACATGGTGGCTCTGACGCCTTGCAGGTGTCATTGTCTTCTGTTGACTGAACTAGAGCTGGCTCTGGGGAGGAGAGGGAGGGAGATGGGAGGGAGATGGGAGACGGGAGACAGAGAAACCTCAGGGGAAATGGAGCATGCACACACTCCTTCCTCAGAGATTTCCTGAGCACTCACTACGTGCCAGGGACCCTTCTAGGCCTTGGGGGATAGAGCAATGGACAAAACAGACCCAGTGCCCATCCTCACGGAACACACACTCTGGTGCATGCGCCTAGGCACATGGGCCTCCCGGCTTGTGGGTGCAGTCCCCGAGCCGCTGGGCCCTGCAGGGCGGGTGACATCAGCGAGTCCCTGTGTGTGCCCCTTGCAGGTGTTCTCCGTGGCGCCCCCGTTTGAGGTCAATGGTCTCCCGCGAGCTGTGCCTCTGAGCCTGCCCTACCAGGACTTCAAGAAAGATCTCTCTGATTACCGAGAACGGGCTCGGTTGCTCAACAGGGTCCGGAGGGTGGGCTTCTCCCACATGCTGCTCACCACCCCCCAGGTCCCACTGGCAACAGTTCAGCCCCAAGCTAATGGGAAGGAGGAAGAGGAAGAGGAGGAAGAAGAGGAGGAAGAGGAGGAAGAGGAGGAAGAGGAGGAGGAGGAAGTCGAGGAGGAGGAAGAGGAAGACGAGGAGGAGGAGGAGGAGGAGGAGGGCGAGGAGGAGGAGGAAGGGGAGGAGGGGGAGGAGGCAGTGGCTCCAGGGGAGGTGCTGGGGCCTCGCAGCGGCTGCAGCAGTGATGGCAGTGAAAGGAGCACGGACCGCAGTCAGGAGGGTGCCCCATCCACGCTGCTGGCTGACGACCAGAAGGAGTCCAGGGGCCGGGCCTCCATGGCCGACGGGGACCTGGAGCCTGAGGAGGGCTCCAAAACGCTGGTGCTCGTCTCCCCTGGCGACATGAAGAAGTCGCCCGTCGCCGCCGACCTGGCCCCCGACCCTGACCTGGGCACTCTGGCTGCCCTCACTCCTCAGCAAGAGCGGCCCCAGCCCACCGGCAGCCAGCTGGACGTGTCTGAGCCGGGCACCCTGTCCTCTGTCCTCAAGTCTGAGCCCAAGCCCCCTGGACCCGGGACAGGGCCAGGGGCCGGGGCAGTGACCGCAGGGGCAGGAGGAGTGGCAGTCACCTCCTCACCCTTCACCAAAGTTGAGAGGACCTTTGTGCACATTGCGGAGAAAACCCACCTCAATGTCATGTCTTCCGGTGGACAAGCCTCCCGGCCTGAGGAGCTGGGCCCTGGGGGTGAGCTGGGCCTGGAGGCACCCTCTGATGGGAGGGCTGTGGAGGAGGGGGCCTCCGTGCCCCTGGAGAACGGCATCGCCCAGGCAGGGCTGGAGAGCTGTGCTCCGACTGGCCCCCCCGGGGACATCCCCGTGGAGGCGGCCACAGACTCACTGCCCAATGGCCCAGCCCTTGCCAACGGGCCGGCCCCAGCGCCCCCGCTGGAGCCAGGCCCCGAGAAACTGGCCACCGTCTCCCCCAGCCGCCATGCCACGGCAGGCCCCCGCCCCAGGAGCCGGATCCCTGTCCTGCTGTCGGAGGAGGACACGGGCTCGGAGCCCTCCGGCTCCCTGTCCGCCAGAGAGCGGTGGGGCAAGAGGGCCCGGCCACAGCAGGACCTGGCGAGGCTGGTGATGGAGAAGAGGCAGGGCCGCCTGCTGTTGCGGCTGGCCTCTGGGGCCTCGTCCTCCTCCAGTGAGGAGCAGCGCCGGGCCTCGGAGACGCTCTCGGGCACGGGCTCCGAGGAGGACACGCCTGCCTCGGAGCCCGCTGCCCCCAGGAAGGCCGGGGGGGCCGCTGCCACCCGGAGCCGGATTCCCCGCCCCATCAGCATCCGCATGCCCACGCCCGCCGCGGCCCAGCAGCAGTCCGCGGGCAGCCCCCATGGCGCTGCCCCCGCCTCCGACACAGCCATCACCAGCAGGTGAGAAACGGCTGCCAGCCCTAGGGTGGGCGGAGGGTGACCACAGAAGGCCTCCCCCGGCAGGAGCTTCCCCGGAGCCAAGGTCAGGGCCTAGTGAGGATGCAGGAGGGACCCTCGGCCACCCCTCCTGTTCACCACCTCCCCAACCAAGCGCCTTTTCTGACTCAGGTTCCAGCCCTGTCACTGGGCTCAAGGGAGTGGCTACAGTGCACATGTCTAGAGGGGTCGCCAGGGAGGCCAAGCTTGGGAAAGGTTAATGGGGGCCAGTGAGACTCACACACAGCCTCTGGTGTGCCGGGAGGCATTTGAGGCCAAAGGATAAAGACCAGAGTCGTTGCGAGAAAACGTTCTTCATATGTAAACGGGTATGTGATAGAGTAGAATGTAAAATCCATGAGAATTTTATTTTATTTTATTATTTTTAAAGATTTTATTTATTTATTTATTTGAGACAGAGGATGAGATAGAGCATGAGAGGGTCCGAGGGAGAAGCAAACTCCCTGCCGAGCTGGGAGCCCGATGCGGGACTCGATCCCAGGACTCCAGGATCATGACCTGAGCCGAAGGCAGTTGCTTAACCAACTCAGCCACCCAGGCGCCCCTCCATGAGAATTTTAAAGATGAAACAGGTCCAAGAAAGCCTGCAGCAGGCTCTCAGGTAGCAGCCCGGGAGTGTGTGGCCCCTAGAGGTCCTGCCCTGGAGGATGGAGCACCAGCCCTAGTTTATCCACCTGTGCCCTGGTCTCCACAGCCTCACCCAGCTCCGAAGACGCAGGGCTCCAGGGCTCAGTGCTCAGCGATTCTGAAACTTGTCTCTCCTTTTTTGTTTCTTTGCCCTCCTCTTTTCTCTTGCCTTCCGCCCGCCCCCCGCCTCCGTCCCGCAGGCTCCAGCTGCAGAAGCCTCCAGGGTCGGCCGTGGCTGCTGACCTCCGCCCCAAACAGCCCCCCGGCCGGGGCCCGGGGCCCGGGAGAGCCCCAGCCGGCGCCAGGCCCCCCGCCCCGCGCAGTCCAGGCCCCTCCGCCTCCGCCGCGCCGCGCCACCCCAACGCGTCCCCCCGGAGCCAGTCCCTGTCCCGCAAGGAGAGCTCCTCCCCCTCGCACCAGGCCCGGCCCGCGGGGCCCCCGCCCCGGGGCGCCCCGCAGGCGCGGGCCCAGCCTGATGGCACCCCCTCCCCGGGGGGCCCCAAGAAAGGACCCAGAGGGAAACTCCAGACTCAGCGCGCAGCAACCAAAGGCCGGGCGGGGGTCGCGGAGGGCCGGGCCGGGGCCAGATAATGACGCGCGCGGCTCTCCGCGGCCCCCCACCCTCACCCCGGCCCCCCACCCGCAGCCGGCCACACTGAAACAGCTCCCAGCACAGCCTTACGCGCCTGACGCGCGCCACCCGCGGCCCCAGCTTCCCGCCTGCACCCGCGAGGACGCGCGCCGGCCCGGCCCCGAGGGGGCCGCCGCGCTGCGGGGGGAGGGCCCGCCTCCCGGTCCTCCGCCCCCTCTCCGTGACCCCTGCCCTCCCCCTGCCGCCCTTCGGGTGGGGCAGGCTCACCCTCCGCCCCGGGGAAGGCTCAGCCACTTTTTCACCGAGGACTCCACTCATGGGGACGTCCCCCGCCCCCACCCGCCAGGCCGCTGCTGCTCTCCGTGCTCCCCCCAGGGACCTCTGCTTACACCTCCTGCGGCGCCTTTCCCTCCTCCTGGCCTTCTCCCAGCCCAAGCCCACCCACTCCCGTTTTCAGAAAGGCAGCCTCAAATTCCGGAAGTGGAAGCTCCAGCCTACCCTCCCCACTGCCCCCTCCCCCCCAGGGGCCAAAAAGCCTCTTCTCAGCTGCCAGGCTGGGGTTGGGGAGCTGGGACCTAGGGGCCATTGGTCTACTCAGGTGTGAGGGGGCAGGTCTGACCAGCCCCAAAGTCAGCTCCATCCTGGACACCCCTGTCGGAAGCAGTGGGCAGGTGATTGGGGGGCTGCTGTCCTGCACCCCTAGGGTGCAAAGTCCTCCTCCCCCCAAATTTGGGTGGGTCCTCAGTGGGAACCATAGAGTGTGTGGGGGCTGCCTTCCTGGGCACGTGTTTCCCAATGGGAAGTTGGAGGGGGGCTTTAAAAAAGGTTTCACCCCCTCCCTTGGCCTCCTGATCTAGTGCTCAGGACCCCTCACCATCAGGAATTCCTTCTTGCCATCTAACCTCAATCCTGCCTGCTGCAGTTTCAGCCGACTTCCCTCTCTCCTGAGTTCAGTGGAGGTGGAGAATGGCTGGTTTTCATCTTCTCTGCACTGGCTGTTTAGAGATTCAGGGACTCAGTTCAGGCCGGGGCACCTTTTCTGTCCTCCTGGGGGTGGGGAGGGGGCTGGATCAGACCGTTATCCCCCCCAGTGGGCAGAGAGAGCAGAAACAGGCAGACAGAGAGCTGGCCCCTGGACTCAAGGCAGAAAGGCCCTTCTAACTTCCAGATTGTGTGCTTGTGTGATGGGTCCGGCCCAAGTCCCCTTCTCCCCCAGCTAAGCCTTCAGCCTGTCCCCTCTTGTACTAACCCCAACCCATGCAGCTGAGTTGTCCCTGCAGAGGGTGAGGGCTGTGCTGCTCCATGAATGGAAATGGGGCTTCCTCCTGGGTCTGGCTCCTGCATGGCTCATCCCACCTCATCACGAGCCTCAACCGCCTCTGTCTGGGCCAAGCGGCACACTGGCTGCGGAAGGGACAGCCAACTCTGTCTATCTGGGACAGGTCCCCTGCAGGCCTCCTCCATCCTCAGCACCCTCAGCCTCTGTCCCCTGGCCTGGCCCCTCTGTTCTCTGGTTCCCAGAGAGCAAGGCAAGGCAACCAGAGGAAGAGGAGGAAAGGCCCCGACATGCCCCAGTGGCCTGGCAGCATCCAGCCACCATTGCTTAGAAGGACGCCAGTGAGGAAGTTGGCTCTGGAAGCAGCCTGGTGGTGCCAGCTGAAGCCCCTCTTGGAGAGTCAGCAGGCTTGGGCAGCTGTTTCCACACCGAGGTGGTGGCTCCTCTGCAATCCAGCCCAGGGGAGGACTCCAGGGTGGACGGCCTTCGAGGTCCATCTCATGCTGACGCAGAAGCTCCCAGAACACTCAGGAAACCTCTCCGGACAGAGCCCTCTTTGTCAACCCGAGACCCTCCCAAGGCCTCTACTGCCCTCTGGGTCCAGCAGAGGGGGTGGAAGAGGGGCCACTCCCTCCCACCTAGAGCTTCTCCGAATGACAATCAGCTCCTGCCAGGTGGGGACCAGGGCATGACCCCCGGTGCCCAGGTCCTGGGCCTGCTCCTTGCCACCAACCGAACCGTGAATGTAGGGCCCCCAGCTTCACCCCTGCCCCAGGACCAACAACACCCTGGTTTGGTGTTGGGATGAAAAGGGGGCTGCCTGAGAGATCCCCAGGCCTATCCCACCCCCAGCTTCATACAGCACTGGAGCTGGGCAGAGACGCAAAACCCTGTCTGCTCTTGGGATTCCAGACCTCCCTAGGGCTCCCATCTGACCTCAGGCCTCTGCGTCATTGAATGTCACCGAGGTGGGGGAGGAAGGGAAGGGACGAGTGTGGGAGGGGACCAGGGGACTGACTCTGCTCCTCTCCCCAGGAAGGATCCAAGGCAGAGGAAACCACACCTCCCAGTGTCCCCACCCCCAGCTGCAGCCTCTTCCCCCTCGAGCACTCATCCCTTCCACCAAGGCCTCCTGGTCCTGAACCCGTTCCCTGTAAAAGAGTGTCACACCACCACGTCCACCACCACCTCACCCCTCTATAACTTCCTCATCGCCACAGCCTGTGTCATTGGCTCAGAGGCAGGTCTGCTCACCCCCAGAACATGCCTCCCCTCCCAAGCCACACTGTGCACGAAGCGGGTGCAGGAGAAGGGTCGTGCCCCAGGCACGTGGGCTCCCCCTTTCCCAGCCCCTCACTGGGGCCTGGCTCAGTCTTCTCAGCTCCGGGGATCAGCCCTGGCGGGCATGGAGTGGGGGGCAGGGAGATGCCCTCCCCCTCCCCCAGGGAAGCCACTGAAGAATGTTTACACGCCAAACAGAATGTAACACCCTCCCCCACCTCTTCCCAGTCACTGCATGGCCTCTGACCATACCCTGCACCTGCCCACCCCCACCCCGACACCCTGGAAGCCGCTGTCATGATTAGATCGGGTCTTGGAAGGGAAGTAGCCATCACACCATTAAAAAGCCTGTGGACCTTTCGTTCTGTTGGCCTGGACTCTTCTTCCTTTGGGGAAGAGGGCAAAGCCCAGGTCCTGGGGCTGGAGGTGGGCAGCGGGGAAGAGTGCTGGTTGGTGGGCAAGTTGGGAGGGACTGTCATGGAGGCAGGTTGTCTCTACAGAGATGGAAACAGAAGCTGAGGACAAGACAGATACAGGGTCACACCGGATGAAGAGGGCTGCCCTCTGTTTCTGACGGCAAAGCCTGCAAGCTCTCAGCTCCCCAGCTGTCTCTCCAAGGGCCAGAGACTGAGTCCCCTGGCTTGGTGCCAGCTGAGAGGGAGGGAGGAAGGAAGAATTTTCATGGCCCTGAAGTTAACAGACACAAGTGAGTGTTTGGAAAATCATAAAGCTAAGCAGCTCACAGGCAAAGAGAAACAATGGCCATTATTCTAGCAACATCTATGGAAATTATAAATGAATGTAGCCTATGACCTAGCATCTTCACTTCTAGAAACGTATCCTATCATGGCCGCGTAGACTTGCAAAACTCCATGTGTCCAAAGTTACTCACTGCAGTATTCTGCACGGAACTCCACAAAGCCTCAGAGCCTCAGCCGCGATCTCACACTCAAGACGTCTGGAAATGGGAGCTTTTTTGTTAGACTGGCACAAACTCATCTGGTATCTTGATCTCGGGGTCGCGGGTTCTGGCCCCATGTTGGGCGTGGAGACTTCTTTTTAAAAAGTGCAGAAGCGTCTAAGTGTCCGCTAATTGGGGTTGATTAGTACAGCATGGCCTCCCGCACGACGGGGACCCCATCACAGAGTCCTGTGAGGCTCTACGGTGAAGGGGGTGTATACGCTTTGTATACACTTAAGGACTGGTGTCCAAGACTAAGAACACATGAGAGAGCCGTGTGCATAATGTGCAGCTATTTAGATGAGTGAGGGGTGTCTGGTTGCTTCAGGGAGGAAGGCTGAGGGGGAAGGGAGGCTTTTCTGCAGGGTACTTGCTGTACCTTTTGCCTTTTGGACCCTACATTCAGCGGGTGTAACATTTTCACCTAGGCAATACCTAGACAATTTCTGTCCCAGGACACGCTCCTGGCTGTGCCTGGGATCAGAGGTAAAAGGGCCCTAGGTCTGAAGTTCTGCTTTCCCTCTGAGAAAACCACGAAGGTGCAGCTCGGACGTTCCAGAAGCTGTGTAACCGTCTCCTGTTCCTGCCCTTGCCTCCTCCTGGGATCCCCTTGCTTCCAACATGCGTGCCAGGGGGCTCTAGGTCCTAATTTACAAGACATCAGTGGGGCTTCCACATGCTTTCAGCTTCCTTCTTGTTTAGAAATGTCAAAAGCATGGGGCGCCTGGGTGGCTGAGTCAGTTAGGCGTCTGCCTTCGGCTCGAGTCGTGATCCCGGGATCCTGGGATCAGGTCCCGGGACTGGCTCTCTGCTCGGCGGGGAGTCTGCTTCTCCCTCTCCCTCTGTGATCTCTCTCACTTTCGCTCTCTCTCAAATAAATAAATAAAATCTTAAAAAAAAAAAAGTGTCAAAAGCAGAGGCTCTTGGGTGGCTTCATCAATTAAGCGACTGACTCTTGGTTTCCATGCGGGTGGTGATCTCAGGGCCCTGATCTCAGGGTCTTGAGATCAAGCCCCAAATCCGACTCTATGCTCAGCGGGGAGTCTACTTAAGACTCTCTCTCTCCCTCTACCCCTCCTAGCCCCCCCCACATGCGTGTGCTGTCTCTTTCTCTCAAGTAAATAAATAAATCTTAAAAAAAAAAAAAAAAAAAGTCAAGGGGCGCCTGGGTGGCTCAGTCATTAAGTGGTTAAGCATCTGCTTTCAGCTCAGGTCATGATCCCGGGTCCTGGGATCGAGTCCCACATCAGGCTCCCTGCTCAGCAGGGATCCTGCTTCTCCCTCTCCCTCTGCCTGCCACTCCCCCTGCCTGTGCTCTCTCTCTCTCAAATAAATGAATAAAATCTAAAAAAAAAAAAAAAAAAGTTAAAAACAGATCATATTTGTAATATAAAGACAAATGTAAACAGCATATAAAATAAAACAGGAACCGCCCCCCGTCCATGAATCTGATCATTTAGAGGTAACTCCTGCGAATGGTTTCTTTTTTTTTTTTAAGATTTTGTTTTATTTTAAGATTTATTTATTTATTTTAGAGAGAGAGAGAGAGAGCGCTCGAGTGTGCGTGCAAGAGGAGGGAGGAGGGGCAGAGGGAGAGAATCCTTAAGCAGACTCCCTGCTGAGCATGGATTCCCAAACAGGGGACTCAACATGGGGCTTGATCCCACCACCAATGAGATCATGACCTGGGCCGAAATCAAGAGTCAGATGCCCAACTGACTGAAGCACCTAGGCTTCCCTTAAAGATTTTATTTTAAGTAATCTCTATACCCAACGTGGGGCTCAAACTCACAACCCTGAGATCGAGTCACATGCTCTACTGACTGAGCCAGCCAGGCTCCCCAATAACTTCTTTTTTATGTTTAATTTTTTTTTCTTTAAATTCATTTCAGACAGAGATACAGAGTGAGAGAGAGAGCAGGAGCAGTGGGGAGAGGCAGAAGGAGAGGGAGAAGCAGACTCCCTGCTGAGCAGGGAGCCCGATGTGGGGCTCGATCCCAGGACCTGGAGATCATGACCTGAGCCGAAGGCAGATGCATAACTGACTGAGCCACCCAGGCGCGCCATTTTTATGTTTATAATAATAGCTCTCTCCCAGGACGCCTCTGTGAAATGTTTTCATTTCTCTCGGGTAAATACCTAGAAGTAGATTGCTGGGTCATTTGGTAATTTTATGTTTAACATTTTGAGGAATTACCAAACATTTCCACAGTGGTTGTGCCATTTTACGTTCCCACCAGTAATGTATGAGAATCCTCGTGGTCTTTTTAATGGCTACATAGTAGTTCATGGCATGAATGTTCCATAATTTATTTAACTAGTCCCTTAGTTGATTTTTCATTAGATTCTTTCCAACTTTTTACTATTTCAAATAGTGTCACAATTAACATCCTGGCTCCAATCTTTGCTTTCCTCTTCAAGTCTAGTGCTAGGAAAAATCCCCAGAATAATCAAATAGATGAAAAATGGTCTCTTGTTCT
The DNA here is from genome assembly GCF_029215605.1 of Mirounga angustirostris. Lineage (NCBI taxonomy): Eukaryota > Metazoa > Chordata > Mammalia > Carnivora > Phocidae > Mirounga > Mirounga angustirostris. The sequence goes on from NW_026991716.1 coordinate 39,286,079, forward strand.
ATTTTTGAGAACGAATGCCAGGGATTATTCATTCATTATTTAGTATTCTTTCAGTCATTCATTTATTCAACTAATTCTTCAGGCCATTGCTGAGCTCCACATGTATCAGAAACTATGCCAGACATGGGTCTTTATCAGAGAATTGAGACAAAGCATACTGTGCCCTCAAGGAGGTGGTTTTATTTATTTATTTTTTAAAGATTTTATTTATTTATTCATGAGAGAAAGAGAGAGAGACAGAGGCAGAGGGAGAAGCAGGCTCCCTGCGGAGCAGGGAGCCGGATCTGAGACTCGATCCCAGGACCCTGTGATCATGACCTGAGCCGAAGGCAGACGCTCAACCGACTGAGCCACCCGGGCGTCCCAAGGAGGTGGTTTTAAATTAACTTTTACTTGGCATGTGCTACATGCACTCAGGCAGAGACTCTGGGCCCAGCCTGGGAGCTTCAAGGAAGGCCCGCAGATGGATATGATTCTTAGACTGAATTTTGAAGGACAAACTGAAGTTGGACTGATGATGAGGAGAGGACATTCCTGGCAGGAGTAGTGTGGGCCAGGTGTGGAGGTGTAAGAGCTGCATGTGGTTCAGTGTGGTGGTTACAGGTGTGAATCGAGGAGTAGAGAGAGGAGTGAAAGGCGGTGGCACCAGGCCTGAGACAGGGGTAGGTTGTGCCAAGGAGGACAGCTTTAGAGGGTTATAGAGAATCTGTGCCCTCCTCACTCCCTAAGCCTGAGGCCTGCCAGGCACGCTCACCTCCTGAGGTCCAACACAGCTGTCAGAGCCTACCTGATGCTCCATGGGTGAGGACCTGCCCAGGTCCTGGCTGACCTTCTCCCTACTTCCCAAGAAAGAGATTTCTCTTTTCTGTCCTATGGCCCAGAGTGCTCTGAGGACAGGGGCACAGAGAAATAAGTGACTTCATCGAGGTTGCTCAGTCAGGGGCTAGAGAGGGGCCATAAGATCAAGGACATTGGAGGGGGCTTTATTAGTAGAAAGAGACCCTTGGGGATTACCCTGGAGAAGAGGGACAGGGTGGGAGTGTGGAGGGTGTGCCTCTCATCATCAGCCACAGGGGCCTGCTGAGATTCTCCCACTGGCTAATCAAGAGTCAAGGTCAGAATAAGAGCCGAGACCAACCCAAGACTGAAGGATGGTCAGGATGATCTTCAAGTCCTTAGCAGATGTCATTGCCCATGGTGATGAGGTGATGGGGGGGGGGAGGCTGCATGGTCATGGGAATGTGGCCATGGGTCAGGGAGATACATGATACAAGCCCATTTTCATCAACTCTAGGTGGCATCTTCTCTATTCCTTCTCATCTATATACCATTAAACCCAAAGTGGCATAACATCCCGCCCATTACCACCACCATCAATTTTTACCACAATCGCTATCTCTATATCCATTACCCACCTCTAACTCTATTGCCAGCACCATCATTACTCAAATCACAGATACCTTCTCCCAAACTAGCCTCCATTACCACCATCACCACCAACATCACCATCAATGCTACTAGCCCTTGATGACATAATGAGTAACAAGAGAGATAGGATTCTTGCTCTCAAGGAGCCTACACATCTTCATCATGACCACCACCACCACCATCATTATCGTCTACCACATAATCCTTGTCACCACCACTGCCTTATAACCAACCACATCACTATTACCACTATCCTAGCCTCATACCCCTTACCCCTGCCCCAATCACTCCCATCACCATCAGTTTACCATCAGTATTCCCATTCGATCATGATTACACCATCCCATCACCATACTTATCACTGCAATCGATACCATCAGTTGGAATTCCACCATCATTACCACCATCATCATTGGAGGAAATAATTACATGGGTTGTAGCCATGGCTAATGGTCAGTGAAGCCCCAACTAAGACACGGAGGTCATCTGAGGTCACTCAATGTGGAGAGGGACAAAAGGATAAGAAGTCCTGAAGTGTACGAAGTCCATATTGCAAGCAATCCCAAATAGGGAAATGTTTATCCTAGGATTTTATTCTTCCCCAAACCCTCCAACAGTTCTAGCAATAATTTCAACTAAGGAGTTACTATTTTTTTCCAGTGCACAAGGCTCTCCTTCTCATCTAGTCTGGTATAAATGAATGCTTCCTCCAGCGTGGCCTCTGAGCTCAGGTTTGGATTCCCAGGTTGGAGAGGAATGAGGATAGTTAAAAACAAGCTCTCAACTGGTGATTTAGAGCTGATCTGCCCTCTGGTTAGACCTGTGGCATTTCCAACCTTACCTGTCTAGTTCCATCATCTGCCTCCAAACATCATGGTCACTGTTACCACCACTCCTTGATGACATTAGAGAGGAGAGATGCCATATGAGGTGGGGGCAGAGAGTAAGATGAAGCCAGGAGTACAGTTAATACCAAATCACTCTCTATAGAAAGGGGCTAAGATTCAGATCTGAGTTTCTCAGGAGCCAATGCATAAGGGGAGAGATAACCACTATCTGACTATCAGCTCTTTCTCATGTTACGGTAGGAGAGAAAAAAAACCAAAAATGCACCACAGCCAATGCCCAGACTTGGCCTCATTGGTGGTTTCTTTGGCTGTGAAAACTTCAGAGTGTTCCCCATGGAGTCGCTGGATGGACCACAGAGGTAAGATGTCCGCAAAACTTAGTTCTCTAAGCTGCAAAGAAATGTGGTATTTTACTTGTTTATTCATATTTATTTATATTTACTTATTTGTATTTTAAGTAGGTTCTACGCCCAACATGGGGCTTGAACTCCTGACCCTGAGATCAAGAGTCGAATGCTCTACCAACGGAGCCAGCCAGGTGCCCTGGTATTTTATATCTTTACATAAATGATATGATTATGTGGTATTAAATGAGGGAGGAACCAACAGTGTAGAAGTCAAACGTCGGTGAGAGCAAGAGGGGCAGGGGTTGTGTCCCTCCTGAGCTGGTCTCCAGGGCAGCTTGGGCAGCCATCAGGTGAACAAGAGGGAGAGGCCAAGGCTGTCCAGGGGACCGCACCAAGGTGTGAGGTGCCGACAGGCTGGTGCGTTTGGGGAACTGGAGGGAAGTGCGGATGCCGTGGAAGGGCCAGGAGGAGGCTGAGGGGGGCGCTGAGCTTTGGGAGAATCGTGTGGGCCAAAGGAAGGAGCTGGGCTTTCACCCTCCAGCAGGGGGGGCTTTGCCCCAAGCCATTGTCCTGTCAGCTTTGGGTTTTAAATTGTCCACTGTGGTGGCGCCTGGGTGGCTCAGTCGTTAAGCGTCTGCCTTCAGCTCAGGTCACGATCCCAGGGTCCTGGGATCGAGCCCCGCATCGGGCTCCCTGCTCAGCGGGAAGCCTGCTTCTCCCTCTCCTGCTCCCCCTGCTGGTGTTCCTGCTCACACTGGTGTCTCTCTCTGTCAAATAAATAAATAAATAAATAAAATGTTATAAAATAAAATGTCCACTGTGGCAGGTGTGTAGAGAGTGGGCTGAGAGGGGTGACACCGGAGGCCGGGAGGTTTGTTCACCTGGTTTGAACCCTCCCGCTAGACTGCGCTCCCTGAGAGCAGGGGCTGTGTTGAGCCATCTGGGTCCTCGGCTGAAGGCTTGGGATATCTGACTATTATCGCCTCCTGCCACTGCCCTCGCTCTCGTGCTATTAGCACCACCCTGACCACACACCCTGACCTCACTGAGTTAGTTCCCTTCTGGAGCTTTCTCAGGGAGCCCAGCAGCTTGGGCCAAAGGCCTGGGCCAGAGGCAGGGTCCTGGTCTTCTCTCCAGCTGTGCCACTGTGTAGACCCAGCAAGCACCCCCCACCCCCTTTTCCTTAGCTGTTCAAAGTGAGGGCTAGATTAGACTAGGGCTTTTCACACTTTTTGGGGGGAGTCTATTTGCTTAGAAATCTGGAGCCCTGGGACGCCTGGGTGGCTCAGTCGGTTCAGCGTCTGCCTTCGGCTCCGGTCATGATCCCAGGGTGCTGGGATTGAGTCCCACATCGGGCTCCCTGCTCCACGGGGAGCCTGCTTCTCCCTCTGCCTCTGTCTCTCTCTCTGTCTCTCATGAATAAATAAATAAAATCTTAAAAAAAAAGAAATCTGGAGCCCTTAGAAAAAAATCTGATGTCCTCCCAGCTCTGCGAACCCAGAGTTCGGAGAAGCAGATCAGAATAAACCTGATATCGCTGGCCTCTGCCGTGCTTTTGCTGCAGACGCCGTGAATAAGAACTGAATGTAGAAGATCAGACAAACCCTGAGTCTTCGGCATTGCAGGTACCCATAGCGGGACCATGGCGAGCCCTCTCTTTCCCTACCCACTCAATCCCCCAAGGGGAAGCTCCGAAAATAGGGGCAGGGGGCAGGCAGGAGGGACTATGTGTATGGGAAGTGGGAGAGTGATGGGTCTGGGATCACCCAGATGGACCAGGCTGCCCAGGCAGTTCCAGGTGTGTCTCAGGCCAGGGCATAAGGCTCCAGCTGGGGGCCTAAGGGTATATGGCGGCTTTGTGGCTCAGCAGAAAGAACTCTTCACCTGGTCAGGGCCTGGCCTTCAGTATGTATGTATGTATGTATGCATGTATTTAAGATAGAGCGCACAAGCAGGGGGAATGGCAGGCAGAGGGAGAGGGAGAAGCAAGCAGGCTCCCCACTGAGCCGGGAGGCAGACCCGGGGCCCAATACCAGGGTCCTGGGATCACAACCCGAGCCAAAGGCAGTGAGCCACCCAGGTGCCACCCCCCACCCTTTTTAAAAAAAGATTTATTTATTTATTTGAGATGGAGAGAGAGAGAGAGTGAGTGAGGGGAGGGGCAGAGGGAGAGAAGAAGACGCCCTGCTGAATGACCCATGAGATCATGACCTGAGCCGAAATCACCTGTTGGATGCTTAACCAACTGAGCCCCCCCAGGCGCCCCCTGGCCCTCAGTCTGGAATCCTGGGGGCCCAGGCAAGCTGTGCCTTCATTAGGTAAGGCTGACTTAAATCTTCCATAGAACAAAGGGCATCCCAGGAGAGTTGTCACCATGCCCCAGAGGACTCCTCCTCTTAGGAAGTCTTGGAGTCTAGGGGCTCCCTTCCCACACACCCAGCTACCCCAACATGGCAACCCGAGACTAGCCCACTTGGTCCCTGAGCACCGATCTGTAAGTCCCAGAGCCACAGAGTCAGTGACCTCTGAATGGATGGCGGTCCCTCCCCCAGGCTCTGGACCCAACAGGCAGGGATCCCTGAAGACCTGGTGATCAGGGAGGGCCCAGTCCTGGCCCAGCCCCCAGGGCTGGATTCTGCCTGCAGGCTCTCTGCTCTTCAGTCTAACTGCTCCCGCCTCCAGAGTCCAAGGGTCCAAGTGCTGCCCTGAGCCCTACCGAGGAAGGCCACACTGAGAACCGCTGGTGGGTGGGCGGCATGAGATTTGAGGAGCTGCTAGACCAGGTGGGCAGCTTTGGGCCCTTCCAGCTGTGGAACGTGGCCCTGCTGGCCCTGCCCCGCGTGCTGCTGCCCATGCACTTCCTCCTGCCCGTCTTCCTGGCAGCTGTACCTGCCCACCGCTGTGCGCTACCCGGTGCCCCGGCCAACTTCAGCCACCAGGACGCATGGCTGGAGGCCCACCTGCCCCAGGAGCCTGATGGCACCCTCAGCTCCTGCCTCTATTTCACCCACTCCCAGGCCCTCCCCAACACCACGTTTTGGGGAGCGGGTCAGAGCCCTGGGCAGCTGGAGGGTGAGCCCTCCACAGCGCCCTGCCCTCAGGGCTGGGACTACGACCGCTCTGAGTTCTCCTCCACCATCGCAACCGAGGTACCTGAGTGTAAGACTGGGGGCCCATGAGTGGGATGCACCTGCCACTGCCTTGGGTGATGACTATGTGGGCATGAGACACATTGCCTTACTTCTTAGAGTCTCAGTTTACCTATCTGTAGATGGGGTCTATGAATTTAAAGCAGTGAGCTTCGTTCCTGGCCTGCAGTAAGGAGCTCATACCCGGGAGCTGCTATTATCAATTGGGAGGTGGTTGAGGGAGGGAAGGGCTAAGACGGCTCCAGGGAGCTGGGGGAGAGAGTTGAGAAAGGTGTTTCGAGAGTGTAGGAGGAGAAACGACACAGGCCTTCTTTCTCTTCTTCTTTTTGGCCCCAGGTCTGGGATTTATATAATCCATCTAGAGGTGAACGTAGATGGGGGCAGCCTGTCTGGAGAGGAGCAGACCTATTGTCAAAGTGAAGGCCCTCCATGGAAAGAAGCTGAGGCTGCAGGATTGGGGAGGGGCAAAGTCTCTTACCCCTCAAGGTGGGGTGTAAATGGTTGAGGGTTTATTATCTGACGTGGAGGTACCATGATGGGACCACTGACCTCAGAAGGCCCCAGAGTCTGGAGAGGAAGGGTCGGTGCTAACTGGAGAGGGCCTGTGCCCATGGGAGGCCCCTCCCTGTTTGTCCCTGCAGTGGGACCTTGTGTGCGAACAGAAGGGCCTGAACAAAGCCACTTCCACTTTCTTCTTTGCTGGTGTGCTGGTGGGAGCCGTGGCCTTCGGATACCTGTCTGACAGGTAGGGTGCAGTGTGGGGGGGGCAACGAGGGAGTGGGGGGGAGCCCTCTCCCACTAGTCGGGGTATGGGCTTGGTCTACCTCTGTCGTGGGACCTCCCCTCTACAGGGAGCTGACCCTGCATGACCCCTGTGCAGGTTTGGGCGGCGCCGTCTGCTGCTGGTGGCCTATGTGAGCTCCCTGGTGCTAGGCCTGGCATCTGCGGCCTCAGTCAGCTATGTCATGTTTGTCATCACCCGCACCCTCACTGGCGCAGCCCTGGCTGGCTTCACCATCATCGTGATGCCACTGGGTGAGGCAGGCAAAGGACGGGCAGGGCCTAGAAGACTGGAGGGAGGCAGTTGTCAAGGCTGAGACTGAACCCATCTGCTTCTTGCTAACTTTCTTCCTGTCTCTGGTTCCTGCCCTGGGCCCAGAAATGGAATGGCTGGACGTGGGGCACCGCACCGTGGCAGGTGTCCTGAGCGGCACCTTCTGGACAGTTGGCGTGATGCTGTTGGCACTGGTCGGGTACCTGATACGGGACTGGCGATGGCTTCTGCTGGCTGTCACTCTGCCTTGTGCCCCAGGCATCCTCAGCCTCTGGTGAGGACTGTGGGCAGCTCGGGAGTGGGTGATAGAGGAAGTCAGAGACAGAATTAATCAGAGGCCGAGATTCGAATACAGAGTGACTGAGAGATGAAGAGAAAGAGAACGTCAGCGACCGAGAAACGGAAAAAGAGAGAACGAGAGACCAACCAATACAAAGAAGTTGGCACCGGATATGAGAAGCAGAGAAACACAGGACGACATATAGAGAGACTGTGGAGAGAGAGACAGAATCAGTGAGAGGTAGAAAGTGACAGAGACCAGGACTGAAAGGCGGATTCAGAGGGACAGATAGAGATGGTTGAAGCAGGGACAAGAGAGACAGGGATGGAGAGACAGGGCCAGCACAGGGGTAGGGAGCCCAAGCAGGAGGGTAGGAAGCCAGGCAGGGTGGGCATTTCATCACCTCCCCAAAATGAACTGGCTTTTGATGCCCTTTGGGGATTTCTGTATGTCTGTCTCTCCTTCATCCTATGCCCTCCTGTCACCTGTGGGAGAAGCGGGTGGCTGATGCTGGGGGCTGAGGTCTCCAGAATGATAGCAATCCAGTTGAATAGAGAAGGGAATTCTCGGCTGCGGTGGACCTAGGCCTGGGCAAGGCAGTGTGGGAGGAGGTGGCTTTTAAGTTGGGCCTTAAAGGATGAGTAAAAGTTCATCAGGTGAGGAGGGTTTGGGTCATGTTGAGGGACTGCATGAGCAAGAGCCTGGAGGTTGACAGGCTGTGGTATGCGCAGGAGGGAGATGTGGCTGTGGGTGCTGACTCTGCCTGAAGGCCCTCCTGCTGTCCCCCAGGTGGGTGCCTGAGTCTGCACGCTGGCTTCTGACCCAGGGCCGTGTGGAGGAGGCCCACAGGTACCTGCTCCGCTGTGCCAGGCTCAATGGGCGTCCCATGGGTGAAGACAGCCTGAGCCGGGAGGTGAGGGAGAATGTGTGTGTGAGTGCAGGCAAGTGCGTGTGTGTGTGGGGGGGGTGCATGTGTGTGTGCGCACGTGAGTGTGTGAGGCCTACGTCAAGCTCCCCCTTCCTGGGGCCCACTGTATGTGCAGGGAAAGCTCCTGGCCCCCAGTGGAGAGTTCCAAACTCTTCAAGATGTCCTACCTGGCTCCGGTGGGCCACATCCTTGACTCAGGTCCCACCCTACTCAGCTTGCAAGTGCATCCCCAAGAAGGAGGTGGCAGAGAGACCCAGGGAGATCAAGTGCCTAGCTAAGCCGTGTGCCTAAGCCAACTGACGTCACAAACTCTCCTTCTCTCCTGCCAGGCCCTGAACAAAGTGGCCACTCGGGAGCGAGTGGTTCAAAGACCCTCGTACCTAGATCTGTTGCGGACCCCACGGCTCCGACACATCTCACTATGCTGCATGGTGATGTGGTGAGGAGGGGCTGGGCCTAGCAGGGTGGGGATGGGTGGACCGAAAGGCAGCAGACTCCAGGATGGTGCTGAGTGTGAGAGGAAGATGGACAAGTGAACTGTAACTGTGCAGGGCAGGACGACCTGCCTCTGGGGGCATGGAGCTCTGGAAAGTCACAAGATGGAGCAGGCATCAGAGGCAAGGCTCAAATGCAGGCTCTGCCACTTCCTTTCTGTGAGACCTTGGACAGGTCACTTAACACCCAGCCTCAGAGTCCCTTCTGCAAAATAGGACGCTTTTAGTTCCTACCTCACAGGCTTGCTGTGCAGATTAGGTAAAGACGCTTTGGCCATTGGCAGGTGCCGCACACTCCCGAGGGGATTATGGGGACAGGGAAGGCGGTGGGCAGTGGGCTCTGGAGGTGGGGGAGGTGGTCCTTCTAAAAGGCCAAGGCTCCCTAAAAAGAGAGGACAAGGAGTGGGGGGTGAAAAGGAAGGCCCCTGAGTGGCATCACGACCCCCTTCAGGTTTGGAGTGAATTTCTCCTATTACGGCCTGAGCCTGGACGTGTCGGGGCTGGGGCTGAACGTGTACCAAACACAGCTGCTGTTCGGGGCTGTGGAGCTGCCGTCCAAGCTGCTGGTCTACCTGTTTGTGCACCACGCGGGACGCCGTCTCACGCAAGCAGGAGCGCTGCTGGGCACCGCCCTTGCTTTGGGGATCAGTCTGCTGGTGACCTCCGGTGAGCCCCGCCCACTCCCCGGAGGCCCCGCCTCCTGCCCAAGAACGCCCGCCCTTTCCCGGAAGCCCCTGCTCAAAGCCCTCCACTAGGGGAACCTCCCATCCTGGGAGCTCTGGGTCTCCCACAAGGCCCGCTCACTGCCTGTACCCCTTTTCTTCCAGAGATGGGGGCCTGGAGCACCGCCCTGGCGGTGACGGGGAAAGGTTTTTCTGAAGCTGCCTTCACCACTGCCTACCTGTTCACGTCGGAGTTGTACCCTACTGTGCTCAGGTGAGGGGAGCCTGGGCTCCAGGCAACCCACCTGGGGGAGGGCTTGTAGTCACATCTTTTTACCAACACCCTGCACACACACACACACACACACACAAACACACACACTCTGCAGCCTAGTTCCTCCCACCCATTCCTCACACCAGACCCAGAATACAGAGCTAATCAGAGCCATCTGTGCATGCTTAAATCTGGGAGAAGGCAGAGCATTTATCTTTACTAAGTGACCCTGAGTGAGGTCACACTTCTCTGGGCCTCCTTTAAAACAAAAGTCACGAAAAGCGCCATCTGCCCTGCCCTTCTCTTCCCATTCAGCACAGCCCAGGCAGAGCTGCCCTAAGGAGTAGTCTCTGGACCTAAGGCCTGGGGCCCTTTTTTTACTTTTTAAAAGATTTTATTCATTTGAGGGCGCCTGGGTGGCTCAGTTGGTTAAGCGACTGCCTTAGGCTCAGGTCATGATCCTGGAATCCCTGGGTCGAGTCCCACATCGGGCTCCCTGCTCGGCAGGGAGTCTGCTTCTCCCTCTGACCCTCCCCACTCTCATGTGCTCTCTCTCTCATTCTCTCTCTCTCAAATAAATAAAATCTTTAAAAAAATAAAAATTAAAAAAAAAAGATTTTATTCATTTGAGAGAGAGAGAGAGAACACGAGTGAGGAGAGGGGCAGAGGGGGAGGGAGAGGGAAAGGGAGAGAATCTCAAGCAGACTCCCACGGAGCTGAGGTGGGGTTTCATCCCACACCCCCTAGATAGTGACCTGAGCCAAAATCCAGAGTGGCCATGCTCAACCGACTTAGCCACCCAGGCGCCCCCTGGTGCCCTTTCAGCTAGCTAATTGGCAGGTGGGGAGAAGACTGTAGGCAGCTGGGTATGTTTAGAAAGCCTTACTCCTCCTCTACCAACATGGCAGGGTCTGTAGGAGCTGGGACCCTCTTCCTTCCACACTACCCTTTCCCCACCCCTTTTGTGACGACTTTTCTTTTCCTTCAGCAGTACCAGATTGATTCTGTCAGAATGGGAGTCCCATTCTCTGGTGAATACTGGCTTGGGGGTCCCTGGCCTGGGGACAGGTGGGAAGACCACCTGAAAGAAGCCTCAGCTTTCTTAGCCATTTGGGGAGAAGGGGATATCAGGACTTGCCAGCCCAGGATGGGAGCCCTTGTGAGGCATGACCCTAAGTAGGTGTGAACACCAACCCCTCCCCCCATCCTCTCTCTGAACAGACAGACAGGGATGGGGCTGACTTCACTGGTGGGCCGGCTGGGGGGCTCTTTGGCCCCACTGGCGGCCTTGCTGGATGGAGTATGGCTGTCACTGCCCAAGCTCGCTTATGGGGGGATCGCCCTGCTGGCTGCCTGCACTGCCCTCCTGCTACCAGAGACAAGGCAAGCACAGCTGCCGGAGACCATCCAGGATGTGGAGAGGAGGTGTGTGCACAGAACTGTGTCTGTGTGAGCACATGCATGTGGGAATGAGCGCTCAAGTACCTGACGCCTTAGGTAGGATTCAGAGAAGACGTGTCTGCATGTTGTGTATCTGGTGCTTCTATGCAAATGTGCGTGGGTGTATGATTTGAGGTTTGTAAAAGTATACATGAGTCCGTATGTGTGTGTGTACATGGATATCGAAGATTGTCCAGGAAGAGGTGGATGTGTGCACACTCAGGTATGCCTACACATCAGGGATGTATATAAGCATGTGTGGGAGTCACCTGTGGGAGTACCCTTGTTTGTATACCAGCAGCTGGGGAGAGGTGTAGGCCAGCCCCGATGGGGCAGGCTCGGGTGGGAGGCCCAGGGGCTAAATCCCACCACTGCTCATGACTCCTTCCTCCCCAGTGCCCCATCCAGCCTTCAGGAGGAAGAGATACCCATGAAGCAGGTCCAGGACTGAGTGGTATCAGGGGCAGGCCCTCCACAGAAGTTCTGCAGCAGGGGCTGGAAGACCAGAAGGGCAGGCCCTGTGGCTGGGGCTAGGGGCATCAAGCCCCCTCCCCAGGGTTGGAGTTGCCACCAGTGACCCCTCTCTGTGCTCATTCAGCCTTGACTATATGGCCTCTAGCAACTGGGTGACTGAATGCAGTGGGCTCCTGAATAATTCTGGTACCCTTTTCATGGCTGGGGGAGTTCCATAAATGAAGGTGCCCCATGGGTTTGGGCAGCAGTGAGTTGTGGGATGAGCCCTGGATAGGAAGCCAGTCTGACCCTGGGATCTGATCCCAACTTTGCCACTGATTTGCTGTGAGACCTTAGGCATGTGGCTTTCCCTCTCAAGGCTTCAGTCTGTTCATCTCTCAAATGGCTAATCAAGCCTCTTAGCAGACCTCACCACAGGATCTGTTGTCATGCTCAAACGAGATGCCGAATAACGTTTCTTTTTTTTTTTTTTTTAAGATTTTATTTATTTATTTGACAGAGAGAGAGACAGCAAGAGAGGGAACACAAGCAGGGGGAGTGGCAGAGGGAGAAGCAGGCTTCCCGCTGAGCAGGGAGCCCAATGCGGGGCTCGATCCCAGGACCCTGGGATCATGACCCGAGCCGAAGGCAGACGCCTAACGCCTGAGCCACCCAGGCACCCTAACGTGCTTCTTCTAGAGACTGTGCTAAAGAAGGGACTGCCCTGTGATGACTTGTGGCACCAAAAGGCTGGTGGGCATGCTGTCCACTGTGTGGTACTGGGAGCTGCCCAGGACCAGGGTACCAGGAGAATAGAGCTCTTTGTTCCCATGGCTGGCCCTGTACCTACCATGCACTTTGCAGGGTAATGCATCCTCCACCCCACACCTCCCATCCTCCAACCCATTGTTTAGGCCTCATGCCCAAAGAAGAGCTGAAGGCATGGGAGCCAACATTTTATTGGAGAAGCCAGAATAAACACATTTTTTTAAGTACTTGAAGTTAAAGAATTTGCTAGGGAAAGGGACTGGGAAGGCCAGGAGGCTACCCTTTAAAATGTGGTGGCCTATGTCCCCTAGCCAGATTGGAACAGGAAAGGGAGGAATCGGCAAAGTCTAGACTCCCTGGTCTACCATGGAGCCTAGGCCCAGGCCACTGGAAGATCATCTTCCCCCTGTGGGACTGGAGAATTCTGTAGCTCTCATTGGATCATGGAGGGGATGGTATGAGGCCTGAGTTAGAGTGACCTCTCCTGTGAGCATCTCATTTGGATTTTATCTCCACGGGGTCATAGATGTAGCAGCCCACATCACCAATGTTCACACCTGAGGGAGAGAGCCCCATCACCAAGGGCCTTGGGGCTGGGAGGTGTTGGGCTGAGGGATGAAGGGAATTGGGAGGGACCTGGGGTGTGTGTGACCACCCCAGTTTTTGTCCACACATCCCCACAGACCCACATGCCATACTTTAGGCCCACTGTCTGGGGTGGGGCCGCCCACCTTTGGGGCCAAACAGGTAGCCGTAGCAGGGGATGTGGCAGTAGGGGACGCCGTCATGCTGGGACATAGAGAGAAAGAGAACCATCTCAGCTTGACTCTCTTCCCATCTCCAGCCTCCCTCCTCCCAACATAAGCACCCATCCCTGCCCTGTTCACCTCAGCATGACTCCCAGCAGTCAGGGTCTTCCGGCAGCGCTGGCACCTCAGACAGGGTCGGTGCCAATTTCTGCCCAAAGACATCACCTTCTCAGCTGATGGTGGAGAGAATTGGTAATTCCAGGAGCAGGGCAAGGAGACCTACCTGCTTTGCACCACCTCCCTACACTTTGATGCCCATCCTCTGCCCCCCTCCCCAAGCTTTCCATTGTCACTTACCAAAATAGACAGGTTCCTCACAGCCAGGGCACAGTGAAGTCTCCCCAGTGAATGTCTTCATGTGGGGAGGGCCTTTAAGGGGAAGAGGCCCTGGCTAGGGCTGAGGCGGGGGCCAGGCCTAAGCAGGGCCCATCAGCACCAGCCTGTACATGGCTTCTTCCAAAAGCCATGCTCATCCCAGAGCCCCCCACCCAGCTGGCCATGAATCTTTCCTGGGCAGAGCTGAGTCTCCTATGACCCCCACCTCCTGCCCCATTCCTTTTTGCAGAAGGGACCACCTGCTTCCTTCTCCTCCTAGGGGATCAGGTACCCACCAGCTCAACCCTGTCAGCAACTCAATCCTTAGGAAACCTGAGCTGATACAGGAGCGGGCCTGTATGGGTGTCAGGTGTTGGGGAGCATGGTGTCACTGACCACTCTAGAGGATGGGAGGAAGGAACAGGGAGAGGGGAGAAGTGGAAGAATATGAGGGGCTGGCCCTGTCTCAATGACCTCTTACTCCTAGGTTGTTCTTCCATGGCCTTGGCCTGGGTGAGGCCTGAATCCCGGGCCAGCTTTGCCTCTGACTTGCTGTGACTGCACGAGGCCACTCACTCTCTCCAAACCACCTTGGTTCCCAATTTACCTCTTAACTCAGCAGCTGACATGAGAGAACCCCCCAAAAAGGGCCATGAATAAGAGAAGACTTTGCCACAAAGTTGTAGGAATGTGAAGCAGAGGACTAGGGTGGCAGACTGCCACCTGGTCTACCCTGTTTCAGCCTGGGGATGAGGAGTAGCTGGGGCCCAACTTCACTTACTTTTCTTGCCCTGGGGGAGGCCAGTCCTGGGCCTGGGGGGGCTGAAACTGCTGGGGCTGAGGGGAGTGGTGCTGGCTGGGGTGGGAGTGGGAGGGTTGTAGAGGTAGCAGCCCACACCACCAATGTTCACCCCTGCAGAGAAAACAGGGGCTGTCAGGCTTGAACCTCCAGCTCCCAGCCACAAAGAGGGTCCTGCTGTCCCCTGGCCTCTTCTAGATTGGTACTTACCCCTGGGTCCAAAGAGAGCACCATAGCATGGCTTGTGGCAATACGGCCTCCCATTGTGCTAGACACAAGCAGAGGAAAGAGAGCTGCTCAGGGGTAAAGAAGCGGGGGGGAGGGGGGGGAACGTGGGGAGCTCTCCTGTGTCCCACAGGCCTTCCCTCAACACAGACTGCCAGATGTGTCTGTCCATTGGCCTTGGCTGGTGGGGTTGGGAGGGGTGGAGGGTGAACTGGCATGTCAGAATTGCCACTGTGGTCAGGAGAAAGGGCAAGAGCAGGTCAGAAAATTGCTGCTTCCCTCCCCTCCCACCAAAAGGCATGGGGTCCACCCCCCACCAGCACAACTCAGGTGTCCCAAATCCTGGCTGGTGTGGGGCCCTCCGGGTAAGTGGTCTTGGTATTTGACTGCGGAGGTTGCCTTTAGTGAGCCTCCTGAGCCGAAACTGGGGGCTGGTGCTTAGGGGACAGTGACAGACACAGGGCTGTGCGCCCTGGCCAGGCCTCACCTCTGCATGCCCTCCTGGGGACAGGACACTGTGGCAGCGCTCACATTTCAGGCAGAAGCGGTGCCAGTTCTTGCCCAGGGAGCTCACCTTCTCCGCTGTGGGGGACAAGGTGGAACCGGACTGTGGAGAGCCAGGCCACGCAGCGGGCACCCCCCGTCCCCCCTCAGCCCCCTCCCCGCCTTTTTCCTAGAGACGATAGGGAGTGTCCCCGGGGGGGGGGGGTTCAGCTCCAACCCGCCCAAGTGCCCTGCGCCCCAGAGGTGGAAAGGGGGTCTGAGGCCACACCGTCGTCAGCTTCTCGAACGCCCCGGCTCACACTCGCCCCATCTCCCCCTCCTCAGCCCGGGCCTCACCGAAGAAAACGGGTTGCTGGCAACGCGGGCAGGTCCAGCTCATGGCTCCGCACAGGGCAGCCGGCGCCACACACAGTAGTAACCACCGAGAGGGGCTCCGTTCCCGCCCCCTTCGCTGGCTCCGCCCATGGCCCCGCTGTGAGCCTCATTGGGCAGAAACCGCAGCTCCTCGGCGCCTATTGGCCGTCAGAAATTTAGAACAACTGCGCCTGGGAGACGCAGGCGACCTCGCAGGTCTTTCCAAAAACTAAAGCCTCCGACCGGTGGAGATGAGAGAGGGACTTGAAGCCCGACGGGAAAGGAAGAGAGCAATGAAGACGACTGGAAAGGTGGCACTAGTTTCTGGCTTAGTACAAAGGGAAAACTGTCCAGAGTACAGACGTCATGAAAACACTGTAATTTCCTCAAAGCGAGGGGTCAGGCATTCTTTGAAATGGCTTAATTCCGCCTTGACAGTCTCAGGTGGTTAAGAGCGTCGGAATCTGGAGCGCATCTCTGCCACTTACTCTCTGGCTTCAGGCAAATTACTTAACCTCCCTCCGCATCCATTTTATTTGTACAATGAGTATGACGATTAATCTCTACCTCATAGGATTGTTGTGGAAACTGAGTAAGTTAGTACGTGCAAAGTGCCCAAACAGTGATTGGCACATAGCTGCTATAAAAGCGAGAGCTATCATTATGACAGATCCCATAATGAACTCAAGACTCTTTGGAAGCCTCAAAATGTGGTCTGGATACAATAGTTTTCTTGTGAAATTACAATGCTTGTTAAATTTAAATGTATCATTCAGACATCAATTACATAATCCTAATTTAGTTTTAAGGTGTTTTAATATTTGTTACAAGTAGCCCAAGAGTGCTTCAAAGGACACTTCAAGAAAACCCACAGAGAAAGGGAGAAAATATTTGCAAATATAGTATCTGGTAAGGATCCAGTAATCACAGAATATCTATATAAAGGGCTCTTACACCTCAATAATAAAAAGACAACCCAATTTAAAAAGTCAAAGAATTTGAATAGACATTTTTCTAAAGAAGATATACACATGGCCAACAAGCACATGAAAAAATGCTCAACATCATTAGTCATTAGGGAAAGGAAAATCAGGATCACAATGAGATACCATTATAGACCTATCAGAATGGCTATAATAAAAAAAGATAATAACAGGTGTTAGGATGTGTCAAAATTGGATTCCTCATATGCTGTTGATGAGAATGTAAAACAGTACAGCCCTTTGAAAAACATTCTGGTAACTCCTCAAAAGGTTAAAGAGAGTTACTGTATGATCCAGCAATTGCAATTCTGGGTATATACCCAAGAGAAATGAACGCCTATGTGCACACGAAAATTTGTACATGAATGTTCATAGTACTGCTATTCACAACAGCCAAAAGTCCATCAACTGATGAAACAGATGAACAATGTGGCATATCTGTGATAGAAGAGGATTCAGCCATAAAAAGGAATGAAGTACTGATGCACACTACCACCTGGATGAGCCATAAAAACATGCTAAATGAAAGAAGCCAGACACATAACACCACATATTGTATGATTCCATTTATATGAAATGTCCAGAGTAGGGAAATCCATAAAGACAGAAAAGTGGATTGGTGGTTCCTAGGGGTGTGGAGGAGGGGCATTCGGGCATATCTGCTAAGGGGGTATTAGGTCTCTTTATGGGGAGATGAAAATGGTCTGGAATTAGATAGTGATGATAGTTGTACAACCTCATGAATATACTAGAAATTAATGAATTGTATATCTTAGAAGGATGAACTTTATGATATGTGAATAATTTCTCAACAATAATAATGATAATGCCTGAAGAGAACTTATTTTTTTAAAAAGGTAGCTCAGGGAATGAGGGGCAGGAAAGAGAGCTGATTACTATGTGCCAGTGCCCCAGCAGAGAAAAGAATCCCTTGATGAAGTATTAGGTGGTGAAATGAAGAGTTTTCTGGAGTGTCTTTGTCAAGTCAGCTCAGAAACAGCTCAAGGGTGTGTGTGTGTGCTGAACTTAGCCTTCAGCTGCAGTGGGTGAGCCCTGCTAGGTGAAAGGAGTCCTATTTGTGTCTCAGGAGTCCGAGACCCTCTCTGGACTTCAGTTCCCTCACTGGGTAATGGGATAGGACTGGTGTCTGAATTTCCACTCAACACTCCTGTTGCCTCACTTGTCTCCATCAGTACTTTCTCCTTTTAACACTTGTTTTATCCTCCTTGTTGACTTCTAAAGGTGGAAGGCTGCACACCATGAAACAAACTTTTCTATACTTTCTCATTATCTGTTTCTTGTTTTGGGAACTATTTCAAGATCCTTAGTTTTATAACTGTTTCTTGATGGGCTTCTTTAACAAACTTGAAAAATATTAGTCTCCACCGATATTTTACTTTTGTGTTTCTGCCTCTCTCATTCGTTTCTCACAGAAGGTGGCTTGAGGTTCACTGTTTTTTGTTCTCTATGGCTGTCGTGGAGAAGGTCTTACTTCAGGAGGTTGGGAGGACTTCATTGTAGTCATTCATAGACACTGCATTTATTCTCCTTTAGGAAGGTTAGCTTCATTTGCCCACAGAACTATCCTTACAATTTCTGGGGCATATCAAATAATCTTTCACTGAGGCTCTGTAGCTCTTTCTGTGTGGGATCACCTTGGCCACATACCTCAGCCTCCTAGAGAGGTCATCTTTACCAGTGCATCCAGCACAGGGCCCCACACAAAGAAACAAGTGTCGGAGTGTGAGCGCCATGCTGCCTTCACACAACTTGCACTGAGTCAGTGGGGCAAGTGCTATACTGCTCCCGTCTTCTGCGGCCTTCTTGTGTTGTATGGCCATGACAAACACAGTGTGCCTTGTCTCTTCTAGTTCAGTGCTTAGAAAAGACTAGTTGAGGCTCCTCCTTTTCAAATATTGGCCATTCATTTGCAAGTACAGCAAATCACAGTATTCCACTCTTCTTCCTTGCCTGGCTTCTATTATTCTGTCTCTAAAAGAGGCTTTGTAAAGAATGCTAACAGGGAAAATGAACACTTCTTGTAGGAATGTACTTGTAGTTACTGACAGTGGCTGTTTTGAATAGTTGTGTGACTAAAGCCTGTAACGTGATAGTTTAACAAATACCACAAATGGTTAAGTCCAGTTGAGTGTAGGAATTACCTAATCAGCTGTCAGTGTGGAGTCTGTTTTTTTTTTTAAAGATTTTATTTATTCATTTGACAGAGAGAGACACAGTGAGAGAGGGAACACAAGCAGGGGGAGTGGGAGAGGGAGAAGCAGGCTTCCCGTGGAGCAGGGAGCCCGATGCGGGGCTCGATCCCAGGACCCCGGGATCATGACCTGAGCCAAAGGCAGACGCTCAACCGACTGAGCCACCCAGGCGCCCCGACTGTTGGTAGTTTTTGATGAATTGACCCTTTTATTGTTATGAAGCTGAAGAAACAAGCTTTTCAACTCAAGATGAGTGGTGGTGAAGATAATGGCCCCAAACACCTGAAGGCTGTCACATGGAGGAGGCATTAGGGGCACTACTGAGACCCCAGGATAGAGGTCACAAAGAAGCAGATTGGGATTCTGTTCAAGAAAAGAACCTTCTTACAGAGCCCAAACATGGGGTGGCTGCTTCAGATAGTAGTGAGCTTCCTATCTCTGGATGTTATAAATAACATTGGAGAACAAACCAACTGATCACCAGTGTTGCAGAAGGGATGCCAGCATCATACACAGACAGATATTTGAGTTTTCCTCACAACTGGCAGCATATGATTTTGTGATTCTATTACCAAAAAGGAGTTTCAAATTTGTGAGCAAGAGAGCACTGTTAAAATAGTGACAGCTACCACCTATGGAGTACCAGCCCAGGCACTTTACTTGTTATTTCTGATCCTACAAGAACCTGGTGAGGGGTTTAAATGCTACATTATCGGGGTGCCTGGGTGGCTCAGTCGGTTAAGTGTCTGCCTTTGGCTCAGGTCATGATCCCAGCTCAGCAGGGGAGTCTGCTTCTCCCTCTCTGTCTGCCCCTGCTTGTGTGCTCTCTCTCACTCACTCTCTTAAATAAATAATTAAAAAAAAAATGCTACATCATCAATTGTACATAAAAGGAGAGTGGCTTGGGGGCGCCTGGGTGGCTCAGTCGTTAAGCGTCTGCCTTCAGCTCAGGTCACGGTCCCAGGGTCCTGGGATCGAGCTCCGCATGGGGCTCCCTGCTCAGTGGGAAGCCTCCTTCTCCCTCTCCCACTCCTCCTGCTTGTGTTCCTGCTCTCGCTATCTCTCTGTCAAATAAATAAATAAAATCTTAAAAATAAATAAATAAAGGAGAGTGGCTTGGAGAAGTTAAGAGATTTCTTCAAATCATACAGACCCAAGACTCTCAAGCTCATACTCTTTCCACTCCCTGCTTCTAAGCATGGTTTCTGCTAAGCTGCCCATGTGTTTGAGTCTGAATAGCACCTTGTCTGCACAGCACCTCTGTGCCTAAAGGTAAGAGGACCTCTCCAGGTAAATAATGGGTTGCAAGAGACAAGGGAATGTCACTAAAGCTTTTCCATGGCTTCTCAGTGCTCTCAAGGTAAAGTTTTTAACTTGGCTCTAAGGACCTCACCTTTCCAGTTCTAGCCATTTCTCCTGTTTCTCCCTCCAGCCACACTAAATGAGCTTCGTAAACCTGTGAAATCCTTTCCTGCCTCAGGGCCTTTGCAAATGCTATCTCCCTTCTGGGAACTTGCTTCCTCAATATCTTCATCTCACTAATTCCTGCCTAACTTCAGGTCCCCCTCACCTACTCAAAACCAGGCTATTGGCCCCAGGCATTCTCTCCCATAGCATCCTGTGCTGGAGGGCCAAGGCGGTACAATCAGCAACACCTGTGTTTTCCCTACTTGAGAGCTCAACCAAATGAGGAAATAAAAGCTACATCTGTAGCTCAGTGGGAGAATAAAATAGGTTTGCCAACTTCCTGCCCCCCGCCCCCCCCCCCCCGAATTTAGGCTTTGTTAGTCTGTGAGCTCCATGAGGGCAGGGAACAGGAATGCTTTGCCAAACGCTGTGTATGCTTCCAATGCCTTGCTTAATCTCTGATACAGAGTGCTCAATAAATATTTATTGGTGAAAGAATATTAAATGTTATACACAAGTCTCCCTCAAATGTGAGTAGATGAGGGCTAATGAAGAGATGTGGAGTTAGAAGGGGACTGGTAGGAGTTAAGAGTTTCATTACAACAAAAGCCCTGGGGCAAGGGAAGCTTAGGTGGCTAGGAGTAAGAATTTAGGAGTTTGTTTCTTCATACCCATAAGGATCAGCATGTATGAGGCAAACCAGAATATGATTTAAACTGATCCTGATTATAAATACTAGATAACTAATAAAAAGAGAACTGAAAATCTGCTTTGGCAGCAAACCAGTCCCACTAATTGCAGTCATTCACAAGAACTTACTAATTAAGCTTAATTAGCATGTGGCACAATTATGTGTATCATTAAATATATGGCAAATGAGAGAATGTGGGAAAGTGTTATGTAAACTGTAAAGCACCTTACAAATATGACTGCTATAATGTGTCAGGTTAGCACTGAGTTTTGATTACAACTATAAAGTCCACTTATTTCATATCTTTGTAGACTTGTCCAAGTATATGGGCATACGCTTATAACTTTTAAGGCATTATCAAAAACTTTGTTCCTCAATGACTCTTGAAAGGTTTCACTCAGTTCTGGTATGTTAATGAAAAATTAGTCTTACCTTTGATCACCATGTTACTTAACCTTTATTACCCATACATAACCTGTGTGCTTTCTCATTCCATCTTCTGAGTTTCTCCTCTAACTAGAAAGCTTTACTTTCTGCCATTTACGTTACTTAAAAAATAAAATAAAAATAGAAACATACACACAAGACAAAACCAGACTGAAATGTTTTCTTAAAAACACACTAGCAAGTCTGTTTGACCTTTTTTCTTGTTTTCCAGCATCCACTTGCTGCCATTACATGAACCTGTTGAGAGCATTCTGTATATAGCTACTTGTGGTTAGCTGCTTGGGGTTATTGACTGGGCTACATTTTGTGATTCAGTGGCATCAGCTGGGCTAATTCAGAATCAAGGCTGCAGGAAATGACCCTCTGATCTCTCACCATGGTTGCCTTCAACTTATGCTCATGAAGAAATCAACAACAGCTTTCAATGGTGGTTTTCCATACAAAGATGGGCCTGGTTTCGCAAATATCATTTGGAAATGTGTATTTCATCTAAAAATACATAAAAATAACTACATCCAAATAATTTGCAGTACGAAAAATATATCCATATGCTGGAAACCGAGAAGAAAACAGGAGGAGTGAAACTTGGTGGTCAGCTTGCTTATAGGTCTGACAGATAGTGACAATGCTCTGTGATGTGAACTATTGGCAACTTCCTCATCTCATTTTTTATAATATACAAGCATAGTCGTTTCAGGTCACAAGACTATGTTAAGGAAACTAAAACAGTTTAATCTTAGAATTCAGAAAAATGCAAAAGCTTACCTTTTTATAGAGGAGTTTCTCAGTTCCTCTATGAAACTCAAAATCACAGAATCAGAAGTCAAGTTCCAGGCTCTTCCCAGCTCCAAAATGACTGGGCTTTTTCTCTTCTTCTCTGGAGCTTTTGGAAGAGGCAGAGCTATAACATCTTTATTCATACTACATTTATTACTACCAACCCCCACCACCAAAAACAGGGCAGCAATTACCAGTATCTTGTGGGGAAAAGAACTTTGTGATAAAAAGCCACAAAAAGGAAGGCTATAAAACCAAGGTGGCACTGAATCTTTGCAGCTGTATAGGGGACACTTACTTTTCTACTTAGAAGGATTTCCTTTGAAGAACCTCATCTCCCCCCATTCTAGATTGTTCAGTAGGGTAGATCTTGTCTTTCCATGGTGAGCTTCTGACCAGGGCCTGGTCTGAGTACTTTATCCACCTGTCCACAGTAATTGTTCAGGGATAGAAGTGTGGCCCAAATCACACTTATCCTCTTCCCTGAGACTTTTCCATGAGACTTTTTGGTGTTATTAGGCAAAATACACTTTCATTTTCTAGATAGAAACCTTATAAGGCCATAGCAGCATGAGACTGCAGGGGCTATCTTGCCCCTGAGTGAAGAGAAAATGAGGCTAAGCAAAGCTGAGAGGAAGGGGAAGGGAGGGTCCTAATGACATCTCTGACCTCCAGGATCTAACTCTGCCCCAGTTTCCCAGTATCAAGTAATAAATTATCCCCTATCCATTTTTTCTTAAGGTTGTTTGAGTTAGGTTTCTGTTACAACCAAGAGTCCTAATTAATGTAATGTGCATCTTTATACAGCTCTTGTGCTTCTTCTTGTATTTAAGAATTGCATCATGTTGTATAAAGTTGACACTGTAAATTGCTTTATATACATATTTTCTTAATGCATGATTTTTAGGATAACCATGTAAGAAAAAAGACTAGAAAATGATATATAAAAAATGGATCTTAGACAAGTTATCCAATTAAATAACAGGCAAAGAATTTGGATAGTTTTCCAAAGAAGATACACAAATGGCCAATAAGCACATGAAAAAACGCTTGACATCATTAGTCATTAAAGAAGTGTAAATCAAAACCATAAGGACATACCATTTTTACATCCACTAGGATGGCTGTAATCAAAAAGGAAAAAGAAAATAACAAGTGTTGGAAAAGATGTGGAGAAAATGAAACCCTCACATTTCTGGTAGGAGGGTAAGGAGATGCAGTTGCTGTGGAGAACAGTTTGACAGTTCCTCAAGAAGTTAAATATATTGTGATTTCACAGAAATGGCAGAGTAGAGAGTTACAAGAATCAGTCCTCCACTGAAGCTATCATTAAGCTGGCAAAAACAGATAGAAGCAACTTTTTCAAAACTCTGGAATCTAATAAAACTTAGAGTGGAGTCCAACCAGTGGTGTGCTTAATGAAAAAAGAAGCTGTTAATTTTCAGTAACAAAATGTTGCAGCATTTTTGTTTACCTGTCTACCATCCCCCTATTCCCCAGTTCAGTGGTGACTGTGGGATAGTAGTCCACATTCCTGGTGTGGCTTGCTAGTGCCAGGGGAGGAGAGATGCACCCTATTCTCAAAAGACTGTAGCTGTCAATTTTGCCCTGTCTGGTGGTTCCCTTCAGGACCCATGCTGAGTCTGACCTTTGTTTTGGCCCCTCAGCCTGGAGCAGCTTTCCAAGCTGCTGGTGATTGCCTAGAGCAAGAGACAGAGAATTGAACAAGCAGCAGATGGATCTAAAAGCCTGACAAGTAGGAGACAGAGGAGGAAGCTACACAGGGGAATAAGGACTCTAAAGGGCTGTGTGATTGGGGAAATCCATCATACAAAGTGCATGCCCAGGGATAGATGCATGTTCAGAAAAGACCTGAGAGGACCCTAGGTTTGCACCTTTGGCTGATCTTTGGGTTCCATGCAATCAGGAGGTGAAGGCTAAGGCAGAGTTTCAGGCAAATTGGCTTAGCATTGAAGTAGTGCCCCAGCTCAGAGCCAACCTACAAAAACCTGGAGAGGTGGTGGTGGTGTTTTTACTCCAGCCATTTAAGGAAATCTCTGCCAGGACACTGACTGACTGCTGAGATAATGGAACAGAGTTTCAGTGATCACACAACAAGAAATGCAGTCTTAGCAAAAATAGTTTAGAAAAGTCAATGAACAAATGGATGACAACAGCCTTCAATAATCAAAAACAACAAACCCTGGGAAGGGGATGATTCCCAGATGGACATACTGTAATATTCAAAATCTTCAGTTTTAAACAAAAAAAAATCACAAGGTATAAAAAGAATAAAGAAAGTATGGTTCATTCACAGGAAAAAAAAAAAAGTTTATAGAAACCATCACCAAGGAAGCCCAAACATTGGACTTACAAGGCAAATATTTTATATTTTTTTTAAGATTTTTTTTTTTATTTTTTTAAAGTAATCGCTACACCCAACATGGGGCTCAAACTCACAACCCCAAGATCAAGAGTTGCATGTTCTAATCACTAAGCCAGCCAGGCACCCCATTTGGCAAATATTTTAAATCAAATGTCTTAAATATGTTCAAAGAGCTAAAGAAAACAATAGACAAAAAATCTAAAGGAAACTAGGAGAATGAAGAAATGAATAAAGAATATCCATAAAGAGATATATATTATTTATATTATTATATTAATATACATTTATTATTATAAGAACCAAATAAAAATTCTGGAGCTAAAAAGTATAGTAGCTGAAACAGAAAACTCATTACAGGGATTCAACAGCAGATTCAAGCTGGCAAAAGAAAAAAATGAGTGAACTTGACGATAGGACTATTGAAATTATTCTGAGTAGGAGAAATAAAAAAAAGAAGACTCTCAACCAAGATTCTATATCCACAAAACTATCCTTCAAACAAAAGGGAAATTAAGACCTTTCTAGAGAAACAAAAGCTGAGGAGTTCATCACTAGTAGACCTGTCCTACATGAAAAACAAAAGGGAATCTTTTAGGCTGAAATGAAAGGACACTAGACAATAACTCAAACTGTATAAAGAAAGAAATCCAGTAAAAGTAACCATGTAGGTAAATATAAAAGCCAGTATTATTGTATATTTGGTTTGTAACTTCCCATTAGTTTCCCATATGATTTAAAAGGCAAATGCATAAAACAGTAACTGTAAATCTATGTTAATCAGAACACACACAAAAATCTATGTTAATCAGCACACAATTGTAACAAACACCATAAGGATGGAGATGAACTGAAATGAAGGGAGAGAGAGTTCTACAATAGTAGTTGGAGATTCCAATATTTCACTTCAATAAAGAACAGAACATCTAGACAGAAGTTCAATAAGGAAAGAGAGGACTTGAACAACACTGAACTAAGTAGACCTAACAGACATATACAGAATACTTCATCCAGAAACAGAATACACACTGGACTCCTGGGTGCCTCAGTTGGTTAAGTGTCTGCCTTCGGCTCAGGTCATGATCCCAGGGTCCTGGGATCGAGTCCCACATCAGGTCCTTGCTCAGCAGGGAGCCTGCTTCTCCCTCTGCCTGCCACTCCCCCTGCTTGTGCACACACTCTCTCTCTGACAAATAAAATCTTAAGAAAAAAAAAACCAGAATACACATTCTTTTCAAGTGCACATAAAACATTCTCCAGAATAGATCATATATTAATTAGTCCACTAAACAAAACTCAATACATTTAAAAAGACTGAAATCAGGGGCGCCTGGGTGGCTCAGTCCTTAAGCGTCTGCCTTTGGCTCAGGTCATGATCCCAGGGTCCTGGTATCAAGCCCCACATCGGGCTCTCTGCTCAGCGGGAAGCCTGTTTCTTCCTCTCCCACTCCCCGTGTTCCCTCTCTCCTGTCTCTCTCTCTGTCAAATAAATAAATTAAAAAAAAAAAAATCTTAAAAAAAAAAAAGACTGAAATCATACAAAGTATCTTCTCCAACCACAATAGAATCACGCTAAAAATCAACAAGAGAAGGAAAACTGGAAAATTCTCAAAATGTGGAAATTGAACAACACACTCTTAAATAACCAATGGGTCGAAGAAGAACTCACAAGAAAATGATAAAATACTTTGAGATGGATGAAAATAAAAATACAACATATCAAAACACATGGGATGCAGTGAAAACAGTGCTAAGAGGGAAATTACAGCTATGAACATTTAAAAAAGAAAGATCTCAAATCAATAACCTAACTTTACACCTTGAGGAACTAGAAAAAAAAGAGCCAACTAAACTAAAAGATAGTAGGTAGGAGGAAAGAAAGAATAAAGATTACAGCAGAGATGAACAATAGAATCAATGCAACCAAGAGTTGGTACTTTGAAAAACTGACAAAATTGGCAAAACTTTAGCTAAAAAAAAAAAAAAACTTTAGCTAAATTTACTTAGAAAAAAAAGAAGATGCAAGTAACTAAAATCAGAAATGAAAGGACATTACTACTGACCTTACAGAAATAAGAAAGCATTATAATACTATGAAAAACTGTATGATTAAGTAGGAACCAGACAACGATGTCACTTTTACCACTACTTTTTTTTTTTTTTTAAGATTTTATTTACTCATTTGACAGAGAGAGAGGGAACACAAGCAGGGGGAGTGGGAGAGGGAGAAGAAGGCTTCCTGCTGAGCAGGGAGCCCGATGTGGGGCTCGATCCCAGGACCCTGGGATCATGACCTGAGCCGAAGGCAGACACTTAACCACTGAGCCACCCAGGCGCCTCTTTACCACTGCTTTTAAACACTGTACTGGAAGTTCTAGCTAAAGCGATTAAGGAAGAAAAAGAAATAAAAGGTATCCAAATTGGAAAGGGGGAGGTAAAACTATCTCTATTCTCAAATGACATGATCTTATAATATACAAAATATATATTACATATATAAAGAATCCACACACACACAAAACTAGAAGAAATTAACAAGTTCAGCAAAGTTTCAGGATATAAGATCAACTCATTAAAGTAAATTGTGTTTCTATACACCTGCAATAGGAAATTAAGAATCAATTCCATTTACAATAGCATACAAAAGAATAAAACACATAGGAATAAATTTATTTTTTTTTAAGTTTTTTTTTTTTTAATTTATTTGACAGAGAGAGACACAGCAAGAGAGGGAACACAAGCAGGGGAGTGGGAGAGGGAGAAGCAGGCTTCCCGGGGAGCAGGAAGCCTGATGTGGGGCTCAATCCCAGGACCCTGGGATCACAACCTAAGTGTCTGAAGGCAGACACTTAGCCAGCTGAGCCACCCAGGCGCCCCAGGAATAAATTTAGCCAGGACGTGAAAGACATACATAAAACTACAAAATACTGCTGAAAGATATTAAAGAAGACCTAATAAACAAAAAGGTGTCTATGTTCATGGATTGGAAGATCTAATATTGTCAAAATGGTAATGCTATCCAAAGTGATCTACAGATCTAAAACAATCCCTATCAAAATTCCAATGACCCTTTTTACAGAAATGAAAAGCCAATCTTCAAATTCATATGAAATGCAAGGGGGCCCAAACAGCAGAACAATCTTAAAGAAGAACAAAATTGGAAGTCTCACACTTCTCAATTTCAAAACTTACTACAAAACTACAATGATCAAAATAGAGTACTGGCATCAGGATGACATATAAGCCAATGGAATAGAACTAAGAGTCCAGAAATAAATCCATACATCTATAGCCAATCAATTTCCAACAAGAATGCCTAGACCATTCAATGTAGAAAAAACAGTCTCTTTAACAAATGTCCTGGAACAACTGTACTTCCACATACAAAAGAATGCAGTTGGACCCCTACCTCACACTATATACAAAAATTAACTCAAAACAGGTCAACAACCTAAACATAAGAGCTAAAACTAAAAAATTCTTAGAAGAAAACATAGGGATAAATCTTCATGGTTTTAGATTTGGCAATAGTTTCTTAAATATTATGCCAGAACCACAAGTAATAAAAGAAAAAATGGATAAATTGGACTTAATCAAAATTAAAATCTTTTGTGCATCGATATTATGAAGAAAGTGAAAAGACAACATACAGCATGGGGAAAATACCTGATATCTGATAAAGGTCTAGTATCCAGAATATATAAAGAATCCTTACAATTGTAGAACAAAAAGACAACCCAATTAAAAAATGGGCAAAGGACTTGAGTAGATATTTCTCTAAAAAGATATATAAAATGCCAAAAAGCACATGAAAAGATGCTCATGGATTGGAACCACACAAACACTTGTAGTTATCAAGGAAAGGTAAATCAAAACCACAATGAAACACTAGGATGGCTATAATATATATAAAAAAAGAAATTAACAAGGGTTATGAATATGGAGAAATTGGAACCATTGTACATTGCTGAAAGGGATATAAAATGATAAAGGTGCTGTGGAAAAGTTTGGCAGTTCCTCAAAAAGTTAAACATAAAATAATCATATGACTTAGCAATTCCACTTCTAGTTATATTCTGAAAAGAAGTGAAAACAGGTACTCAAACACATACTTATTCATGAATGTTCACAGCAGTACTATTCACAATAGCTAAAAGGTCGAGATAACCCAAATGTCCATCAATGAATGAATGGATAAACAAATTGTGGCATACACATACAATGGAATATTATTCAGCCATGCTACAACATGGATTAACCTCAAAAACATTATGCTAAGTGAAAGAAGCCAGACAGAAAAGGTCACATATCCTAGGACTCCATTTATGTGAAATAACCAGAATATGTACATCATAGAGACAGAAAGCAGACTGGTAATTGCCAGGGGCTGCAGGGAGGTAGGAATGAGAACTAACCGCTTAACAGACACAAGGTTTTATTTTGGGGTGATGAAAAGGTTTTGGAACTAGACAGAGGTAATGGTTACACAACATTGTGAATATACTAAATGTCACTTGTTTATTTTAAAGTGGTTATTTTGTTACGTGAATTTCACCTCCTTAAAAAACAAAAATAAAAACAAAACCACAATACCTGAGATAGCAGTCAGAAAGGTGATTACATTTTGGGAAAGTAGTGACTGGAAGAGGACGCGAGAAGGGCTTCAGGGTTGTTGGTCATATTTTATTTTTTGATTTGGGTGCTGGTTACCCAGGTGTGGTCATTCTGTTAAAATCTTGGGGCTGAACAATTGTGATGTGTGTACTTTTGCTTTTTATATGCACCTTGTACTTCAAAATAAAACTTTACTTTTAAAAAGTTAGGAAGAGTTACCATATGACCCAGGATATACCCAAGAGGACTGAAAAACTTCTGTCCACACAAACACTTGTATACAAATTTTCACATTCACAGCAGCATTGTTCATGATAGCCCAAAAGTGGAAATAACTCAAAATTCCTCAACTAGTAGAGACACAAAATGTGGTATATTCATACAGAATATTATTCAACTATAAAATACAGTGAAGTACTGACACATGGTACAACATGATGAATGAACCTTGAAAACACGTTAAACGAAAGAAGCCGGACACAAAAGACCACACATTGTATGATTCCATTTATAAGAATTTCCCAGAATAGGTAAATCCACAGAGATGGAAAGCAGATTGGTGACTGCCAGCAGCTTTGGGGTAGGGAATAATTGGGAGTGTCTGCTAATGGGTATGTTCTTCTTTAGGGGGGGTGGTAGATATGTTCTGGAATTAGATAGTGGTGATAGCTGCACAATCCTGAAGATATGAAAAATCACTGGATTTTACACTTATTTAAAAAAAAGATTTATTTATTCATTTGAGAGAGCGAGAGAAAGAGAGCATGAGCAGGGGAGGGGCAGAGGGAGAGAGAGAAGCAGGCTCCCCGCTAAGCAGGAGGCCCCATGTGGGACTTGATCCCAGAAACCTGGGATCATGACCTGAGCTGAAGGCAGACGCTTAACTGACTGAGCCACCCAGGTACCCTGGATTTTACACTTTAAAATGGTGAATCTTATGTTACAAGAAATTTAATGTTATATGAAATATATTTCAATAAAAAAGATTTTTTTTTTAAGATATTATTTATTTGACACAGAGAGAGAGAGATTACAAGTGGGGGAGGCAGAGGGAGAGGGAGAAGCAGGCTCCCCACCGAGCAGGGAGCCTGATGCAGGGCTCCATCCCAGGACCCCGGAATCATGACCCGAGCTGAAGGCAGACATTCAACCGACTGAGCCACCCAGCTGCCCCTCAATAAAAAAGATCTTAAATACTTTTATAATATATGTGAACTCTAGCATATTAAATAAAAGAAGTTCAAAGGGAAAATATTACTCTGGAAATGTTCCCTTTCCCCCTGCCCATCCCTCAGATCAGCACATCTTGGAGGTAGACCTCAGATACCACTGGAGAATGGGGGTAGGTGAGTCGCAGTTGGGAATGAAAACTGTGACCAACAGCCCTGATTGTCCCTGAGCAGAGGAATGTGGTAGCTGATGAGAAACAGACCTTGGGCTAGAGCAAGGGAGAGAAAGTCAAAAGCGGTGGTGACAAAGTGTTGGCAGCCCTGGCACCAGAACGCTTTCCATTGCTTCATCCACAGGGCTGATGCCTTAGGAATGAGTAGTCCTTAACTGATTTCAGCCTCAACAGCCAGAGGCCCTGAGATACTTCTTAACCCTTAACTCCTTACTTCTTACTCTTTTGATGGCTCTGGTTGCGTATCATGCAGTTCTTTGTACTTGTAGTATTATGAGTAGTTCCAAAACCTACCCAAACTATAGATTTATTTGGGTAGACCTCTGGGACTCTAAAAATGCCTGGATTTACAAATCAGGAACAAAAGTAGGCTAACAGTTTTAACAGTAAATCTGGATCAGGGGCAGCTCAGATTTAAATGAATCTCAGAGTTTAAAGGACTTAAAGGTCAGCTAAATTTTATTTGATTTTTGTTCTCATCCTCCACAGTCCCAAAATGCAAAAAGGAGTAAATGAAGCACCTCCTGGTATTTCAGATAGAGAGGAAAGGGTTTCCTTGGTACTTTGAAATGATGCTTGCCTGCTTCTGTGTGCCAGATGTTTCAATGTGTATAGGAGAGATAGTAAGACTGAATGGAAACTGGTAGTAGACAGCTGTCCTGAAGTCTGAAATCCCAGGATTTTTCAAACACCACCTTTGTGGTTGTCTCCCCTTCCTTCCACCTCTTTTGTCTACTCATACCCCACTCCTCTAAGAACATAGCCAATTTTTACCTTGATTCTTATATGGACCAGTAATGAAACTGAAATAGTAGATGTTCTACTTGCTGGGAACACTGGGGCCCAGGCTCCAGGAGGGATGAGAAGATCTGAAAGCCACAGCTTTAACATAAGTATCATGGCACAAAATGAGAGATGGAAGTTAGGAGATAAAATTGAGACGAGGAGTGGCAAGCTTAAAATATACATCTCTATGCCTATCCTTATCTTGTTCCTCTTCTACTGCTACAAAGATACAGACATACATACACAACATTTGCTCACCCAACTTGCCATTTGCTGGCAGCTGAGGGCCTTCTCCACAACCCATCCCTGTCCCGGCAGCCATACCTACCTTCCGGAAGTCAGACCCTGGAGGTGACTGCCTACTGACCCCAAGGTGCTCATTATTTCTTTGGTCTCTGTAGCTTCTATCCCTGCCTCCCTGAGGCAAAGATGTCTTCTGCAGTCCTTCCTTCTGGAAATCTGGACTTTAGCAACTGCTCCTGAAAAGAAAGGAAGAGAGGTAGGCAAGAGTCAGTAAATGTCTTCATAGTCATCCTTGTATAGGTAGGCTATAGGAGAGCTGAGTAGCAGTTTAGCAGGGACAGAGCATCAGAGAGAAGATGAAAGAAAATAATACCTCAATATGGTTGATTTTGCCTCTTTGCAATCCTTCTCTATACCCTCTATCATGTAACTCTGCCTCTCCTTTCACCCTGCTTACTCACTTCCCTTAAACATGCATTTCCATTGCTTTCTACAAAATATTTTCTCTCCTGATCCTCTACAAGTGGAATGAAAAAAAGCCTGTAAAGCTTTTAATCTATACATCTAGAAACAAATTATCTTCTACTCTCTTGCATGCAACAGACTTTGTGATATCTTTTTGTGTACCTGCATTAAAGGTAAAGCTCTGTGAAGACAGGCAGTTTGATTTATAGAATTTCACGTCCAAATGCTTGTACACTTGGAAATGTATAACCAGTTGAACAGAAGTAGGGGCAAGAGATAGGGAAGAGGAAGAGAGAAAAAAAGAAAAGAATAATATTCTTCAAGAATGGAGATTGAATGAATGTTGCCCAGCCTTGATGGGAATAGAGGAATTTAGGGAGTCTTGCGGGAAAAACAGCAGGACCTATTTGCAATGATAGAAAACTGATGAGTGGAGTGACACAGATGCGTTGAGTAGGAGACACACACTTAAAAAAAAAAACAAACCCACACTATTTTTTAATATATAAAAGTACACAAAAGGAAAAAAAATAAACCCTGGTCTGTAATTCCACAGCACCAGATCACCCTTACTGACATAAAATTACATATTTTACATGTGTGTACATATTTTATATGTGCATGAAATATTTATATTTTATTTTAAATGCATTTTACGGTCAGGATGTTGAAACAAAAAATACAGAATAAAAAAATGAAAGCATTCTTCCTCCTTCTACCAACAGCAACTGTTTTTGCTTTTTTTTTTTGTTTCCTTCCGGAAATCAAACTGGCAGCTTGACTGAGGGTTCTGATGAGGTGACAAGAGGATGTTGGGCCAAATCAGAGGTCTGGGGTTTGACTGACTGATTTCAACAAGCCTACAAAATCTGGCTGGAAGGAGAAAGGTAGCCATCTGAATATCAAAGTTCCCAAAGCCTTTGATTGCTAACTCTAAGGTCAGTTTACCCCCATTCCCAACCTCAGTTTTTCTTCCAGGAGCTTCAGGGGCAATGTGTCCCCCTCCTGGCCTGACACCACTATTTCAGACTGCTGCTGAAATGGAGGCCAATGACAGCCTTGATATGCACTCCCTGCCATAGACAGTGCTTTGTATACAAAGATCCAGGACAGAAGCAGGATAGTTGGCTTCTGGAGTGCTAAGTATCCAACAAATACAATCAGCAACTTGCAGCTTTTACCCACTAAATTGCTGAGTATTCACAGTCAATAAAAAATAGCTACTATTACCACATTGATTCTTTTAACAAATTTTTATTGAGCACTGTGTGTGTGTCAGGCAACTGTGCACTGGGAATACAATGAAAAAACAGTAAGCAAAGAGACTTCCTGCTCTCGAGAGTTTATAATCTAGTTGTGGGGGGAGGGATATATTGATCAAATAAACACATAAATGTAAAATTAAAACCACACTGTTACAGTGAAAACATACATGGTCCTTTCAAAGTGTATAAGGGTTATGGGCAAATCAGCATGGCAGTGTTTTTTTTTTTTTTAATGATAGATTTTCATTATCAGTTCAACTGCTTGGCTTATCAATGAATACTGTGAGTGTATACATAGTTTTTTTTGGTTAAAAATTACACAAACATTATAATAAAATTCAACTCTATATAAAGAAATGTGTTCACAAT
The DNA here is from genome assembly GCF_029215605.1 of Mirounga angustirostris. Lineage (NCBI taxonomy): Eukaryota > Metazoa > Chordata > Mammalia > Carnivora > Phocidae > Mirounga > Mirounga angustirostris. The sequence goes on from NW_026991716.1 coordinate 39,319,255, forward strand.
CACAAACTCTTTTCATCTGTCCATGTTCTCACAAAATTGTTAATCAATGACCTTGCTTAGGTTCTTTCTTGCCCCAGGCTTAGTAGGTATGTTTTGTTAATGTGAGAACCAAGGTTTATGAATATATATTTTTAAGTAAGCTCTAGGCCCAATGTGGGGCTTGAACTCATGACCCCGGTATCGAGAGTCCCATGCTCTACCAACTGAGCCAGCCAGGCACCCTAGGAATATATTTTTAAAAACCCATCTCACTTTCTTTGTGGGCTGTCTCCTCTCTAAACCTGCCTCCACCTTTTTCTTTTTAAGAAGTACACTTAATGTCCCTGTTGGATGCCTGTATCTATATGTCCAACCCTCCCCGCCCCTCAACACCTTACCATTCTTCTTCAGCCCTTGAACCTGGCAGCCTGATAAATGAACATATGTCCTGGCATGCTTTGATACCAAACCATTAGCTAACCTTTTGACTTTTACATTTTTTTTTAGAGATGGAGCTGTATTAGGTACAATGGGAATACTTACCAGAAAGGTTAAGAGTCTTATATGCCCTGAAGCTAGCTGTGAATAGGAGATAGATGGTTTATGAAGCAAGAGGTCTCCATTCACAAAGCCAAAGGGATTTCTGGGGGGAGGGGGGGGGGTTATTTACACAACTTAGGCAAAATTAGGTGTTTGCCCAAATTTAAACCTAACTGCTGATGATGTATTCTCACAGTTGAGGGAGCCTAATAAAAACTTTCTGATGTTTGCAGAATTTTGAAGTAGTTATAGATGATACCATAAGCGACATGTAAAGATTAGGGCCCCCTCCTTGCCTTTATCTCCAAAGGTGAACATTTACTCAGTGCTGTGATAGTACTGAATAAAAAGAAACAGGTCCTACCTTTAGGTGCTGGCAACTGGTTACAGTTCTGCCTTTCCTTTCACAGGGCTTCTCTGGAAAGCTAGATCCCACTGATCAAAGAGGGATCACACTTTCAGCCCAGACTAAACGCTCTCCCTCTACTAGCTCAAGGCAGATATACAGAATGCCATTGCTTCTTACAAGTAAGCATTCATTATTCTAGAAAAAGCCTGAAGTTATCAAGAGAATACAAAGGTAACAGAACAAAGTACTCCAGCCCCAGCTACTTAAATTAGTTCTGTACTTCCTAGATTTTGCCTCTCTTCCCTTCCCTACCCTTCCCAAGAGTCCCCCTCTTAATCTAAAGAGTAAGATTCTGACTCCCTCAGAGAAGGAATAAGGGTACAAGTGAGATCTGAAGAAGACTAACCCCTCCCCACTCTAAACCCACCCATCTCGCCCCAAAGGGAGGTGAACTATCAGTAACAACTGGCATTTTAAACTTGTAGGTTCTCTGAATTCCTGTAGATAGGCTGCTAGAATAGGGAGGGAGTAGCTCTCCAGAAAAACAAATATATTTCTGAAGCTCATGTGGGTTTACGTTCGTCTAAAGGGCAGCTTCTAAGTCACTCTATGGTTTCCAGGCCAGAAAACTGCCTAAAAAGCAGACCTAGGAGGACTACTCAGGATGGTATGATCCTGGACATATTTGGGGCTGAGATGGAGACAATGATCCTCATTTTAAAGAAGGAAAAAAAAAAATTCCTGTGGCACAGTGAGGTGAAGTAACTTGTCCAAAATCACAGCAAGGCAAATGGCTGAGGAACATTCACGGACTGAACTCTCCCAAGTATGTCTCTTTCCACAAGATGATGAACAACAGAGGCCAGGACATGTTCTAAATAGACATTAGTCAAGGCTCTAGAAAAACTAAATGGCCTCCCCAAAGTCAACATAGGATTCTGCAGCTCTGCACCCAAATTAACAGGGAAAAAAGAATTCTTAGGGAAAAAGACCAACTTTGCATTATTTTTGAGTGGGGAGAAGACAAGACTCTGAAGCCTCTGTTTAGCCAGGCTATAAATTTCTGCCAACAAGGATGTCAAAAGGAAACCAGGACAGAGATTAGGAAATCTGAGGACTAAGCTCTCTGATCCCTAAGGACGCCCTCAGCAAGAACATGAATATTCTTGGGGGAGTTCAGCTTCCAGAGTAGCACAAGGCGAGCCAACATAAGGGTGTATGAAAAGCTTCACAGTAAGAAGATGTCAAAACCAGACCACTGTCGCCTACTCACTACCCATCTGGGCAGCACTGGGGCACAGATAACATAACTTCACAATCTGACATGAAGAAAGTAGCCCCAACAAGTGGGGCAAAAGAAACTGGGAGGGAGGAGACAGCAGGAGTTCATTTTTCTAGTCTTCCTGTGGAGTTCAAATGTGTGTGGTTTCAAAACAAAAATCCAGAAAGAAACATGAGGTTAATGCATTTATTCCAAGTAATTAACACGTTAAAAATAAAATTAAACTTGTCCAAGCCAACTCATAAATTCTTTAATCTTTTGAACAAAATGTACAACCCAAAACATCACACTATGGTGGAAATAATTTGGGAAAGGGAGAGGTAGAGGAAGGGAATACATATGGATTGTGGAACAGAGAATGAGTCCAATCCCAAAACAAGTTTCAGCTCTTCTACCTCTTCAGAACAGAAATGGCTGCTAAACAATTTAACACAAAGTGTTACTGGATCACAATACAATGAACAAAAGGCCATTTCAAAAATAAAAGTGACCCAAAAAGCATATCTGCACCTGGCATTCAGCCATGAATCAGCCTTACCGATTTGTCGTCTTCCAAAAGTGAACCTGCTAGATTTTCTTCCATGTTTATTGAGGCCATTTCCAAACAGGTTTGTGAGTTAGCAGGACCATCTCAAGCAAAGGCAACAGAATAAAGAAGTACGGGGTTGACATGGCACAAGGAAGTAAACAGTAAACAAAAGAGCTACTCACGCTGCATTTCAAACAATGTTAAGGCAGGCTCATCCAAATGGAAGCCTAAGAGATGAACAATCCTTCCTTCATTAGTCGTTTTCCATTTCAGCAGGCTTTCTGGTGTTTCTCCCAGAGATCCATCAGCTGCCCAGGAAATTGGGTAGGAATACAACATAGCAATTGGAGAAGTCAGCTCTGTCTCCCTCCTCCCCCATATTCCAGAAATGGTAGAGTCAAAGCCAAAATACAATCAAAGCACACTATGTGGTGAGCCAGACAGACATTGGATTTTAATGACAAAGTAGGAGAAAGTAAATTGGAAAAAAAAATAACAGAAAATACTTTTGTACAGATATGTATAGAAGTTATGATTGATTTGTCTGGTATCTTAAGAAAAAAAAAACGGAAAAGAGGTAAACTTTTTGGCTTCCACGAACATTTACTGTAAGATGTTGACTGCATTTCTTGGTGTAGGTTCCAGATGAGATAGCCAACTAGTCCTGGATCACCTGGGCACCTGATTTCTAGAAGCCAATTTGATTCATCCACAAGTAGCTCTGGATGTGTATTCTTAGTCATGAACACTGGATGCTGTGTGGTCCTGGGTGGCAGCAACTGGAGCTTCTTGCGCAGGTATTTCCTGAGGGACCATATTGCCTCCAACTACTTGCTCCCTTGTAGGGGACCCTGAAGCCAGAGATCTTACCAAATTCAAAGGGTGGTCACTGTCCTCATCTACTTGAGGAATTGCTAGCTGTGTTATGGACACTTTCGGTATTTCTAGCTGTAGTGGGCCCATCTCCAGGGAACTACACTCAGGAGGGTCACCTGGCTCAGACAGAGGAGAACATAACTTCTCTTTTTGAACTCCAGGTGTCCGTGTAACAAATTCAACAAGGTCTGGAAGGCAAGGAGACGGCCCAAGGCCTGCAGGGTTAATTGTTTCTGATTCCAATCGGAGTGAATCTTGTTTCTCTAATTGAGAAGTTTCTTCTACTTCCTCAGGCATCATTCCTCCTGCTAATAGGTCAAGTGCTTGGTGTGTTCCCTCTAGGCTCCCCAAGCCAAGGTCAACATTTTCTATAGGAAGTCCAGTTTTTAAAATGTTAGGAGTGATCCTTCCACTTCTGGGATTAGATGAGTTTTTTTCACCCGCTGCTCCAAAGTTAAGCACCAGGGTTTTGGGAGAATCTAATGGAAATTCAGAAAAGGATGGGATTGGTTCCAAGTCAGTGAGAGTGGAGGGATTACAGCCTATAGGTGACATAGAATTTTCTTCACATACTTTCTGAGTCAGGGCAGTTGGGGATCTATGTGCTTGGTCTACCCGAGTATTGCAGAAATCAACACCCATATCCCCCAGGTTCCCCAGGGCAGCAAGCTCTTCTACTTTTAAGTCTGTAACTTCAAAGTCTTCTAAGGCCTTGCTTTCTACTGTCACAGTTAATTCTGAATGGACATCTCGTAGCTCCAGGGCTTCTGTTTCTGGTTTCTCTGGGCTCTCCCAGGTCTCTGATTTCTTCTTATTCTCATTCCAAACAGCCAGTTCATAAATCCTTTTACCTTGAAAGTCTTTTGATCTTTCTCTCTTGAGTTTGAGGCTTCTGTAACTAGTTCTGGAAGCTGATTCTGGAGCTGAATTTTCCAGCCACTCTTCACTACCAGCTGAAACTCCTTGCTCCCGTGCACTATCTGTTAAACACATATCTGATCTGGCTGGGGACTGCAGAAGCAATTCTGGGGCAGAAATTTTCACAGGTACATCTTGTGGGTTCTGGAGTAAAGACCTAGCTTCTGACGGAAATGAGTCTATTTTTGCTTTTGTGGAAGAAAGAGCCTGTGCGCTCAAGTCAATCACTATTTTACTTTGAGATTCACTTCCTGTCATCAATTTCTTGGACTGTTCAGCCCTTTTGTCAGTCATTTGTAACTTGGGCTGTTCTATTTCTCCCTCCCATGCACATTTGTTCCCACGGTTCAAATTAGAATCCTCTATGCTATTGGGCCCAACACGGATACCTGTTCCCTCTCCTACCATCCCCTCAGAAAGCTTTGGTCTCTTTTCTTTTAGTTCAGCGTTTGCCTCTACCTCACTTTCCCCACAACCCTTAGATTTGTGGAGCTCTTGGCTTTCCTCTTCCTGGATACCAGATTCCGTAAGGTGAGCTTCTACCAAATTCTGAGATTCCATGATATGGCAGTGTATATCTGACAGCTGAGGGCCTGGCTCTACACCTGGTGGCCCTGGCTCTCCCAGCTCAAGTTCAATTTTTCCACCTGGAGATATATCCCTATTAGCATCACTCTGGAAGGAGCTACAAGTCCACATGGCCAAAGTGTCTGTCTTTGGGGTAACAGTTTCATAAGGCCTGCTTTGGCACAACCTTGTCAGAGGCTGTAGGAAGCCGTAGCTACCACCTCTGCTCTTTGAGTCTGTGCATTCTACAACTGACCATTTCCCTAGAGACACCAGAGTTTTTGCAATGGGCTTTTCAGGGTTGCTGACTAAAGGAGCAGAGTTCAAACTTCTATCTGGAGGCAACTCCTCTTGGGATGCACTGTTGTTCAAAGTAGAAGTGGAAGGGGTATCTGAACTTTCGACTCTAGAGAGATTGCTGTTTTCCCCATTGGCCAATAGACCACCACTCAGCTTAGTCTCAGGGGCCCCCTTTCCACCACTACTGTAGAATATATCATACAGGTCCTTAGCATTGGCTGTGGCTAAGCATGAATTTCGCTTTTCCAATTTTTTGGCTTGTTCACTGAACACACTTGAGAGGGGAGGTGGAGGACGCACTAACACAGAGAAAAGGGTCTGGTCCCTGTCACTCTCACTCACCCCAGGAGCCGTCTCATCAGAAGGAATGGCAGCTGGCTGTGCTGAGGCCATGATGGCTACTGGCAACACAGGATTCAAAATGTTAGGACCCAGGAAGCCAGGGCTGAGAGTGTGAGATACAGCTGGGTTTGATTTGACCGGTGCCAAGACAGCATTTGCTTGAGCAGGAGATGGGGAAGCTAGATGAGGTATAACTGGGGGTGGCGGAGGTGGTGGTGGAGGGGGTGGTGGAGGAGGTGGTAGCATTTGCTCAGGTATATGGGATGGCTCATTCTTTTCAGCCAGTACCATTTTTTCCTCTGGAGACCCTTTTAGAATCACCTCTTCCCCTCCAAATGCTTTGGAGATGATGTCAGGAGGCAAGAGGAGATCAGCTGAAGACTCTTTAACCACTGGCAGAGGCTTAGCGGTAGTTCCAGAAGACTTGATGGATAGAAAGGTGTTAAGAGGAGCTGGCTTGCTCACTGTGGCTGAACCTGACTTGCGGAGTACTGTGGATGGGATCGGCAGGTTGGGTCGGATCTTAGTCTGGGTTGAAGTTGTCACAACAGGCATCCACGGGCTAGTATGTGCAACAACCGTTTTCCCAGAGAGCTTGATTTTGATGGGCTTTGCCTTCCCAGCCTCAGCCTTGCCATCCTCTTTGTCCTTACTGTTTTCTACAGCCTCTTCCTTGGGAATACTTGTGGCCATTGAACTTTTTTCCTCTTCTTTCTCTGGCTTCTTCCAGCTGAATTTCCCGAAAGAGGAAGATGTTGGTGATTCTTTCTTTACCTCTTCCTTTAATTGGAGTTTGATGTTACCCTTCCTTTTACTTTCAGTCTTTTCAGGAGAGTTCCCACCCTCAGAGAGTTGGTCCTCTAGTTCTTCAGAGACTTTGTCATCCTCTTTTACTTCCTTCATGACCTTTGCCTTTTTTTCTTTCTTTTCTTCCTTTGGTTTCTCACTGAGTTTACGCTTTAGCTCACTCTGTCGTCGCCGTTCTGTCTCTAGGACCACAGCCAAGCCAGCTTGGCGGTCCAGATTCCGCCGCTCCTCATACAGTGGGTTTTCAACCACATATTTCTGGGAAGAGAAAAGATAAAGGCTCAACAACTGGTCAAAATACAGTAAGAAAGAAAATCTTGGCCCTGTTACTGTTGGAATTCAATTGGTAGAAACCCCTGAAGTAGAGTTATCTTCTTCAAGGATACAGATGGTTCTACCAGGTCAGCATCTCTTAATAGGACTGAAGAGACCTTCCTAGTAATTACATGGAATTTAAAGTATTAATGAGTTTTTCTGACTCTGAAGTTGTTTGACAAAGTCAAAAGGATTACTGTAGAAAGTGGAAAACTCCACAACTACTACAAAGACCAACCTTGTATTTCTCATTGTGCTGGTGACCCTTCACATGTTGCTCTCCAGAAATTGGATCCCCCAAAAATTCCTCACAGAGTTGGCAGTAATATCCAGTGATGGGAATCAGAAACTCAGAACCTGAAAGAAGAAGTCAAGAAAATAAGTCATTTCCACCTAGGATGTCAGTAAAGGAAATCCCACTTCCCCTTTGCAATAAAAAAGTCAACGGTATACAGGACCTTACCCACTTTCAAGTCAGAAGTAGCATTTAGATGAATCTAAATGGCACAGTCTTTCCAATTTAAAACTTGAAACTCAGAACCTCTAGCCCTTCTCCCTCTTGGGAACATTACCTAGTTAATTCAGGAGTTTCCTGTGCCAGAGTCAGTTCTGTTGTTGATGCTCCTCAAACTCCAACTACCACTAACCATTGTAGGAAATTTAAAAACTATACTCCCAAATAGCTCAGTACCATTTGTATGAGGATCTCTCATGCTGGTATTAATTACTCAAGAATCTACCTTCTATAAATTAGCACTGACTACTTAACGAAGGTAAGAAATTGAGAAGTATAAAGACAGACTTTCTACTTCTCAACCTACCCCCAATAACAACTATTCAAAAATATTTTATAGTTCTCAGGTGAAAAAGTAGTTAAATTACTATACCTTTTATTGTTCTTTTACCTGGATTTCAAATAAATAAGATTTTGGTACATAAGTCAGTGACAAAAAAAGTTATATATACATTAAAAAAATTTTTTTTTTAAGTAGGCTCCATGCCCAGTATGGGCCTTGAACTCATGACCCCAAGATCAAGAGTTGCATGCTCTGCCGGCTGGGTCAGCCAGGCACCCCTCAGTTATATTTTAAAATGGGTATGTATATGTTTAACAATTGTTAGAATTTTGGCCATATGGGTGGAGATCATTTCTGTCATATAGATCTCTATTTCTTCAGGATCTAGTTTGCACATAGAAGGCATTCTTACACCTTTGTTAACAAAATGGTTATGTCCCACCCTATGCTACTTCCTAGCACCTTAGTTCAGGGGACTCTTCTTTGGCTAAATGTAAGGAAACTACAAAGGAGGCAGGGGGGATCATACCTTTTGCAGGAACAGTTATCTTGTCAGTACGCTTTACAGCATCTTGCTTGGCCTCACTCTGGGTCTTTGAAGCCCAAGGTCTGTTGTAGGGATCCAGTGTCTATTTGCAAGAGGCAGAGGCGCTCACACAACAGCACTAAAACTCAATGACCCACTTTTCTCTCTTTTTCTCCCCCACACCAGGGGGACCAGAAACCCCCAGCTACCCACCCCCACCCTCTCTGCCAACTGTTTAAACGGAAATCACCTGTGGAAAAGGTAAACACATGTTAGAGCAAGTACTAGCAACGGATAAAATGAAACAAATAATCAGGTACTCAAGGAATCAAAAGAGGCAAAAGCCTCACTTACACTTGTCATGGTGTTTAGTTACAGGCAGGTCCCCTGGACTGAGTCCTGGGGATGGTGTGTCCTTTGTTGGTATCTCTTGGCTCTTCAGATTGGGGCTCCTGCCCATATGAGAATGTTTCATTTTCCAGCTTTGTAATGCAGATGGGGGTGTAGAAGTTTGAGGGGAAGGAGGGCGAGAATGGAAATAATAGCGAGCAAGATACCTACCTGTGTGTGCTTCTTATTGTGCATATGAGTGAAGAAGTCAAACATGGTTCCACAGATGGTGTTGCAGTCTTTGCACCAGTGATTGCCAGCATCATAATACTCATAGGCAGCAACAGGCTGATCAGCCTGCTTAGCAGCTGGCTGGGGGCTCTCGGCAGGCTTGGGGCTCTTAGTATGGGAATTCTCACTGTTTACCTTTGATTCCTAGAGGGAAAACACCTGCACTCAGAAGGAATTCTAGATCTGTCTTCCGCAGAAAAAGCAGGTAGCTTACTGCAATAATCGATACAGGGCCACATGACCATATTTTCAGTGTCTACAGCTATATAAACTAGGGAAAACCTCATGAGAAATCTGTTTACAAGGCTCAAACAGAACTATAGTGCTACCTGATCATGGAGAATACATCATAATGGCAATATATTTACTTATATATCCTAAAATATTTAGAAAAATACTCAAGATTATGGAAACACTGGCTGCCTCTGGAGAGGGGAAGTAGAGAACAAGGATGGACAGGAGTCTTTTTACTGTACAGCCTTTGGTAGATGTTGAATGTGTTCCCTATGCAATTAAATACATTAGTTAAATTTAGAAATCATAATGACAACTAAGAAAAAAGAAAAAACAACATGGAAGAGGTAATTGACAGGTTAAGCAAATGCAGAAAACACGTAGTAGTGAACCCACTTATCATAGACACATCCTGGTATGCAAAACTGGAGAGCAGGGCTGGTGTTGCGCATAGATAAAGCAGACAGTCATCTACGTGGGATGACTTAAGAGAATCTGGGTAAAATATTTCAAACTGCCTAAAATACCATCATTAGAATTTAACACCTTTGAGTTAACATGAATCCTCTTTTAAAACATATCAACTCAAAAAAAACCCATTATCAACTCTTCAGATTGAGTTATCAACAATAAATACTTTAATATGAATTCATGTGTCAGCAAGCTGGGAACAAGGTACTTAGGAAGTGAGAATTTTGGTAATGTTGGGGAGGGAGGCATAGAAAACAAATAATTTGGAACAGAGGGAGGGTAAGTATGAATGAGGAAAAAAGATCAGAGAACTGGGCACATGGGCTGGTGGGAAGAGGAAGACAGGCTGGAGAAAGGGAAATTAGAACTTCAAAGATAATCTTTCCCTACTAGAGTCTTGTTCAAAAGTCACTAAAGAAATCATACCCAGCAGATAAGGGATGGGCACATGTATACACGGTTGGCAAGTATTAACTGGCACCATCTTTCTGCAAGATAATCTAGGAATACATATTACACACCTCAAAATTCTTTATACCCTTTGACCTAGCAATTCCACTCCTTGACATTTATCTGAAGTAAATTATTGCTTCAAACAGGAGGCGATTTGACTGGTTAAATAAACGTCGGTATTCTTGTAACAATAAAAAAATAAGGTCATTAAAAATGATATTATAGAAATCTATTAACATGGAAAGATGTTCATGATATACTGAAAAAATCAAGTAACTAAATACATTTGAATAATCAATAAAAATATGTAAATAGGCATAGAATGTCAAGTGTCACCTTATCTGAATAACTTTCTGTAACTACTCTATATCCCTTATCCTTTTTTTTTTAGACACTTGTCATTACCTAACCTGTACTTGTTTATTTATTGTTTATCTTCTATTTCATGAGAGTTAGAACCTTGTCTATACAGTTCCCTACTATACTTCCCCCCCCCCCCATCTAAAACAGTGCCTGTCACTTTCTTGGAGATCAATAAATATTTGCTTAATGAATTAATAAACAGAAGATTAGTTGGAATAATATATACCAAGATATTAATGATAGTTGCCTATAGGTAGATGAATTGTGGAATTGTGTGTATGTGTGTTTATTTTTATGAAATGAATAGAAAGAGAAAGAAAACCTTAAACCAACTATGCATTTTAAAGAGAGGCAAAGAAAGAAGAAATACCAACCAGGTAGGAAAGAGGTTGTAGACACATTCCTTACTACTGAAATTAATACTGAATTGTAACATATCCATGTTGGCCTCAGAGAACATGAAGTCTCATTCAAATCAAGGTGATCGGTCATTATGGGGCTGCTGCACAAATGGGCCCCAAATAATGTATAAGTCAACTAAGGCCAAAACTTTCAAGCTCTTTTCCCATCAAAGGCCCTGAACTCAATGCCCTGGTATAAAAAGAGTATAGTCCTACCTGACTGAAAAAGAGAACTCTCCCAGGAAGAATGGAAAAATCAGAGCCTGGTTGATAGAGAATACAGAATATCCTCTTTTCTACCTCCCCAACACTGAGTATCTACTATATAACAGACAAAGTGGATGCCATTGGAAACACAAAGATACATGAGTTCTACTCTTTTATTCTCAGGGAGTTCTTACTTAGTGGAAGAGATGGGCATGAGAACAGACATGATCTTAATCAAGTTTTGTTTTTTTAAGATTTTATTTATTTATTTGAAAGAGAGAGGAAGAGCACAAGCAGGGGGAGCGGCAGAGGGAGCGGGAGAAGTAGACTCCCCGTGGAGCAGGGAGCCCAATGCAGGAGCTCGATCCCAGGACCCTAGGATCACAACCTGAGCTGAAGGCAGATGCTTAACCAACTGAGCCACCCAGGGGCCCCAAGAGAATCTGTCAATCTTGCACTTACATGAGATTTGAATTTAAAACTGAGTTCACTGAGTTAAGTGCAGAGGAGGCAAAATATGAAGTATCTACTTTGCTGCTGTGGATCATGGCAGGAAAGAAGAAACGGCCAATAATGAAATTATAATGAGCAAGGGGGAAAAGAAGCATGAAATGAGGCTGAAGAGGTAGGCAAGGGAGTACTGCAATCACTGGCTATATGTGGAGAAAGGATTAAGAGTGTAGTCATACAAGCAGGAATTGTAGGTGGCTTGGATGGCAATAAAGATGGTGAGATGGATGAAACCGAGATTTACGTCAGAGGGAGAACTGAAAGAATCTCATTGATTCAGTATGGAGCAGTTAGGGAGAGGGAAGCACTAAGAAAGGTTTTCAGGTTACTGGCATGAAAATTGTTGGACAGTGGGGCCACTGAGATGGAGAACACTGAAGGCAGGAAAGAGGGAGGATGCGTACATCATTAGTTTAGTTTAGGATGTGTTGACTTTATTTTTTTTAAAGATTTTATTTATTTATTTGACAGAGAGAGAGAGAGTGCGTGCACAAGCAAGGGGAGCTGCAGAGGGAGAGGGAGAAGCAGGCTCCCCGCTGAGCAGGGAGCCCAACATGGGGCTCAATCCCAGGACCCTGAGATCATAACCCAAGCCAAAGGCAGACGCTCAACCGACTGAGCCAACCAGACGCCCCAGGATATGTTGATGTTAAAGTGTCTATGAAACAATGAAGTGGAAATAGTGAGTAAAACTGTTGGACGCTCAAATTTGGACCTCACCAAACTCATTTGAGCTAGAATATAAAACCAGAAGTTGTCAGCATGGAATTTCAGCATAGACCTGGATAAAATGACCTAGGGAGAGAGCAGAATTCTGGAGAACTGGGCTACGACTGAGTCCTGCAGAACTAAAATATTTAAAGATTAGGTATAAGACAACACACAGCAAAGGAGACTAAGTAGCAGCAGCCAGCATACTAGGAGGAAAAGAAATGTGAGAAAAGCCAAGGGAGTAAAGCATTTTTAGGAGACAGTGTCCCTGTATCAAATACTGATTTGAGAACTGAAGTGTATTCACTGGCTATGCAGCATGGCATTGACCCAGTTGCTAACTGTGAATGCACAAAATGGTATATAGACGTTACAAGAAGATTAGAAAACCATGCTGGAGTGGGTTAAGGAGTAAAGGCGAGAACAAGAACATAGAAAGCCCTGAATGCTAAGGATCTGGGATTCTACTCTGTGGGCAATGGGAACTACTAAAATTCTGAAGTAGAGTCCCATGATCTGATCTGTGCTTTACAAAAATAACTCTAATATGAGTTAAGAACAGGTTGGAAAAGGAAACTAAGGGAATGCTTAGTTAATAAAAGGCTTCTTTAGGAGTCCATGGAAATAAAAGATATAATAGAAACAGAAAAGCTGAGTTGTTACCTTGCTGTTGGAAGAGGAGTTTGAGGATGATGACACTTTTTCTGGGCTCTTAGATTTTTCTGCTTTCCCAGACTTCTCTGGAGTCTCTTTACTCTCATTTGAAGACTTTTGGGATTTATCCAAAATGTTAATTCCCAGGATCTGAGCCACTTTGTCCAGTTCAGACTGCTTCTTTTCTGCCTCTTCTGCCTCTTGTCGAAGTTCTGCAATGTCCTTCATAATGTTATCCTGAAGCCGACTCACCTCCACGAGGAGCGGGTCTTTGTGGCCATCTTTCTCCCTTCGTTTCTTGCGTAGCATTTCCCCTGAGTAGTTAAATGTCAAAAGAAAGAAACACAAGGAAAGTAAGTTAAGACAAGTCATGTTTCCATTGTAAGTAGTAATCTCCCAAGAGGTCATGGTGACAAAATCTTTTCCCTTAAAACATTCCTTCCTGGGGTGCCTGGGTGGCTCAGTTGGTTAAGCGACTGCCTTCGGCTCAGGTCATGATCCCAGGGTCCTGGGATCGAGCCCCGCATCGGGTTTCCCTGCTCAGCGGGAAGCCTGCTTCTCCCTCTCCCACTCTCCCTGCTTGTGTTCCATCTCTCGCTGTGTGTGTCTCTGTCAATTAAATAAATAAAATCTTTAAACAAACAAACAAACAAATAAACATTCCTTCCTAAAAGCAAGACTCTCCTTCCACATGGGCTAGTTTAGGTGAAGTTTCTTTTCTTTCGTCTTCTTTTTTTTTAAATTTTTATTTATAAGAGAGAATGAGCATAAGCAGGGGGAGGGGCAAAGGGAGAGGGAGAAGCAGATTCTCCTCTGAGGAGGAAGCCTGACTCGGGGTTCCATCCCAAGACTCCAGGATCATGACCTAAGCCAAAGGCAGACGCTTAACTGACTGAACCACTCAGGCACCCCTAGGCGAAGTTTCTATGGAGGTAAAGGATGACTGATTACATTATCTCTTATATAGGAGTTATTAGCTAAGGATCTACAGGCAGGCTTCAGAACTCCATGAATCCCCAAAATGGTATATACAAGTTTGTATGCATTTGTCCTTATGTTGTTAACTATGAATCCAGGGGCATCTGGGTGACTCAGTTGGATAAGCGTCCGGCTCTTGGTTTTGGTTCAGGTCATGATCTCAGGGTTCTGGGATCAAGCCCTGCATTGAGCTCCGTGCTTAGCTTGGAGTCTGCTTAGGCTTCTCTCGCTCCCTCTGCCCCTCCCCAGCATGCTCTCACTTTCTCTAAAATAAATAAATCTTTAAAAAAACCCCAAACTATGAATCCGGTGGCAGTCTTCTTCAGAAAACTAAAGTATTATTCAGAAGGCAAAAACCATTCAGTCACATATTTGACTTTATCTGATTTAAGGATCCTTCACCAAAAAAAAAAAAAAAAAAAGATCCTTCACCGGTACCTGCATTGAGTGTTAGGTTTTGCCTCAGGTTCACCTAATGTTATCTCCTATTCTAAACTGCAGGTTCTCATGAAATAATCCTCACCGGATTAGTAACTAAATTTCTCATCCCTGAACAGTCTAAACCCAAACAGAAGAAATTGTATCTTCTCCCACTCTGTTCTGCCATGCTATCATCAAGCTATAATATTTAGAAGCCTTGTTATGTTCCTTCCTCAGCGTGTATGTGAATTCCTAAAAGCACAAATGAAGAGATGGAATCAAAGAGACATCATGAACATTTTTTTGTGCCAAAAGGAAGTACTCAAAAAATGATGGGAACATATCAAAGGACACAGAAGTCAACTCAAAGGGGCTCCCACTGCGAAATCTGGGGCACTTTGGGCATGAAAATGATCAAAAGTAAATTATTAAAACTTGTTGAATGGAGAGTCCATGGGTTCACACCAACATACATGGATCAATGAATGGGAGAAGAGGGATGGGCAGGAAGCTCTTCATCACAGGAGAAAGCCAACTAATAAAAGTAGAAGGAATGATGAAATTAGAAAATCACTAACATCCATCACAATAACTGATTCAGGCAAGAATCACCAATGAATGCTAAAACTAGTCAGAGGAAATTTGAGGAGTAACTGAATATTTATTCCTATAAATATCTCTCCTATAAAGTTACCTACTAATTATAAAGGATAAAATAATAACTTTCCAGTGAAGAAACCCTTGAAGACACCACCTTAACCAAATGATCAAAGTTGACATCACCAGTAATGGGACTGAAATCAACACCTGATACGAACTCAGCATCACTTCTGTGATGTTCCTGTCAAAAATGCATAACCTAAATTTAACTGTAAGGAAACACCACACAAACCAAAATTAAAGGACATTCTACAAATATGTGACTTTTCTTCTAAAATGTCAATGTCATGAAACAAAGATTCAGGAACTATTACAGAAAAAGGAGAGTAAAAGAACATGACAACTGAATGCAATGCATTATCTTGCATTTTAGGGCATTAATAGGACAATCAGTGAAATTGAAATTAGATTAGTAGACTAGTATTACATTATGGTTAATTTCTTAATTTTGATAAGTATACAATGGTTATGCAAGTGAATTCTTTATTGTTAGGAGTATGTTCACTTCATCTTCACAATGAAGTATTTAGGAGTAAAGGAGGATCATATCTAAAACTTACTCTTAAAGAATTCAGGAAAAATCACACACATACACCCCCCCCACACACACACACAAAGATTGAGAGGGAAAAAAGGTTAGAGCAAATATGGTAAAATGCTAATAATCATAGAGAATACCTGAGAATTCTTTACACTATTACTGTAACTTTTTATTGCAACTTTTCTCTAAGTCCAATTAAGTCAAAATTTTTTTAAAAAGTAAGGCTTCAGAAGTCACTGAACCCGTCTGAGAGTCCTCACAGCTCTCCTTGAGTAGGTCTCCTACTCAAGTTACTACAAAAAGGCAGTCACGCACAGGAGTGTCTGATACCTTGTTGTTTATGAAGCCGCTCCAATTCAGTCCTGAGGTAGTACATCTTCTTCTGGCGAGCTTCCCGGTCACTCTTTAGCTTTTCCCTCTCTTCAATAACCTGCAAAGTACAACATCCTTCAGCCTCCAACATCCTCCTTTTTCTTTTTTTTTTTTCCAAAGTCTAAGAAAGAAGATTTAATCTAGTAATGATTTTTTTTAAATTTTATTATGTTAATCACCATACATCATTAGTTTCTGATATATAACAAACATATATACATTACATCATTAGTTTTTGATATATAATAAAGTGTGTAACACCCAGTGCTCCATTCAATATGTGTCCTCTTTAATACCCATCACCAAGCTAACCCATCCCCCCCCGCTCAGAACCCTCAGTTTGTTTCTCAGAGTCCATGGTCTCTCATGGTTTGTCTCCCCCTCCGATTCCCCCCCTTCATTTTTCCCTTCCTACTATCTTTTTTTTTTTTTTAACATATAATGTATGATTTGTTTCAGAGGTACAGGTCTGTGATTCATCAGTTTTACACAATTCACAGTGCTCACCATAGCACATCCTCACTTTTCTATTGCTCTCTTCCATAAGCTGTCATGCTAGATGATATCAGAATCCAAGGATCCAAATGTCTGCACACATAAGTTCTGACTTTATATCAAAGGTGATATTTCATTCTGACCCAAATTCCAGAATAGAATTATCCTTATCAGAGCTACATTGCCCCAGAAGTATTATTTTTATGCAGAAAGCACTATACTATTTTTTTCTTGGGGGGGTGGGTAGCAGGGGCAGATGGAGAGGGAGAGAATCTCAAGCAGGCTCCACACCCAGCGTGGATCCCAACGTGGGGCTCAATCCCACTACCCTGAGACCATGACCTGGCCTGAAATCAAGAGTCAGACGTTCAACCTGCTGAGCCACCCAGCCGCCCCAGGAAGCACTATGCTATTAATGTTAACCTAAAGTTACTGATAGCAACTATTAGACAGTGGTTCTGAGCTCAAAGGGAACCATCAAGAAGGGAACTAATAAGTGTTATAGGGGACACACTGTGTTAGTTGCATTACATACATCATCTTATTTAATCCTCATGACACTATCTCTGCTTTATAGTAAGAAAACTGAAGTTGCGAAAGATCAAGTAACATACCCAAGATCATATAGTAAGAAAATTTAAAATCCAGGGCACCTGGGTGGCTCAGCTAGCTAAGTGTCTGCCTTCAGCTCAGGTCATGATCCCAGGGTCCTGGGATTGAGTCCTACAGCGGGCTCCCTGCTCAGCGGGGAGTCTGCTTCTCCCTCTCCCTCTGCCCCTCCTCCCCGCTCATGCTCTCTCTCTCTCTCAAATAAATAAATAATCTTTTTTTTTTTAATTTAAAATCCAGGTATATAAATCAACTCAAATCAAGTAAAATCAAATCCAGGTACATATAGCCAAAAGCCCACAGTGTTTCAACTGTATTACTACTACTTAATGGAAAAAACAAATACAGCTTGTTTATAATGGACTAGTGTGGAAAACCTGTGTATTAGTGCTAGGTTCTTGAAGAAGAAGTAAAGGGAAAGCATTCAGTCTACAAACAGTGTCTGTGCAGTCTCGGGTTTTGTCTGTATTGAACCTATCCCCCTCTTTCTGGAGTTCAGAGTATCTAAGTACAATGAAAAATTAAGAAGAGGGCGCCTGGGTGGCTCAGTTGGTTAAGTGACTGCCTTCGGCTCAGGTCATGATCCTGGAGTCCCTGGATCAAGTCCCGCATCGGGCTCCCTGCTTGGCAGGGAGCCTGCTTCTGCCTCTGACCCTCCCCCCTCTCATGTGCTCTCTCTCTCTCATTCTCTCTGTCTCAAATAAATAAATAAAATCTTTAAAAAAAAAAAAGAAAAATTAAGAAGAATGATTTCTGTCTTCTCAAGAATTAGCTAAATTTCCTTTAAATTGGAAAAAAAATGATTGGCCCTCCATTTTTTCCCTTTTTTTCTCCTCAGGTTTTCATTATTGTATTAGCAAACCAAATTTATATATTACATTTTTATGTTCCTAAACAAAGTGAGTTATAGTTACTAAGGACCTTTAAAATTAAGAGAACGCATTAATTTTTCCATCTGAATTTCTGCTATTCCGTATTCCTCATCCCTATTTTTTACCTGTTGTTTTAAAACATCTAGAATCATTACATCTTTACCCCAGCCACTGCTCCCTTCCTATACCAGAGAACACAATGAACTTTGTAGTATAAAAACTACTTTTTTTAAAGTGTCATAAAAAAGTATTGTTTTATAGAGTCCGGGACTCTAAAAGAAACCGAACAAGCAAAGCTTATTTCTTGGGTTTAATTACCAAGCAACAACCAGGTATTAGCTTTTAACCCTCATAATCACTATAGGAAAAGGATCCCAAACTCACTAAGATGAAAACAGGTTTACTGATTCTTCTTAACCCAATCCCATTTTGGTTCCTCATTCCCTGATGAGGTCATATTTGAAAACTTTAAGGCTCTCAACTCCTACCCATAGTGTTCTAAGCCCAGTAATTCTGATAGAGACACTTTATATTTTTTTTAAAGATTCTATTTTTTTGACAGAGAGAGAGAGACAGTGAGAGAGAGAGCACAAGCAGGGGGAGTGGGAGAGGGAGAAGCAGGCTTCCCATGGAGCAGGGAGCCCGATGCAGGGCTTGATCCCAGGACCCTGGGATCATGACCTGAGCCGAAGGCAGACGCTTAACGACTGAGCCACCCAGGCGCCCCCTGATAGAGACACTTTAAAAAGAAAAAAGAAGTCAAGAACTCACAGTGGGGCCTAGGGCCAGAATTTAGTTTAGTCCTAATGAGAAAACATGAGAAAAACAGAGGGGGTATATACATTACTTAGAGCGAGGACAGCAGCCTCCAAAAACTTAAAAGTAAAAGGACCTTACTCCCTTTAAAAGACAAATACCAATTTATGTTAAAATAGGAAGGCTCAGGCACAGGATGCCCAAAGCTAGTGTTTACCTTCTGCTTCTGGGAAGCACGGTTCTTCTCATCAGAGATCTTCTCCGGATTGTATCTTATGAGTGATGGGATGGACACCTGGACAGGCACTTGAGCAGTAGGAATTGAGCTTAGCACTGACTCCTCCTGTTTGGGCTCATCAGGAGTCACAGTGGGTATCACACGGAGATTGGGACGGCTACGAGTAGCTTGTTTGGTAACGGGTATTACCCTGTGTGGTTCAGGTAGAGAGTGGTTGGATGGTTGAGAGGCGGGGTACATGGGCCACCTTGAGGCTGCATATGCCATGTAATGCCTGTAGGCATCAAAGGAAGCAGAGGGAATGGCAGGTCCCTGGTAGTTTGGAGGTATCCGAGCTGCAGCAAACTGAGAGGCCCTTGGCATATGAAACTGAGATAATGAAGCAGGATGTGGAAGTCTAATTGGGGCAGACGGGGCTGACGGTAACATGCATCTGACAGCCACAGATGACTGAAAACCACTGCCAACTACCTCTGACCCTGCAACATGACCCACTGAATGGTCAGACTTTAGGAATGGGGGGCTGTTTTTTGTGAGCAGGTAAGGATCTACAGGGGAGACTGGATGTGGATGGGACACCTCTGGGGAGTGGGTATTGCTATGGTGTGCCTCCCTGCTCTCCAGTCTGTGAGGATCTGAGGAGTGCCGATCAGCTGAGAAATGGTGGTCAACTGAGGAACAGCGGTCTGCTGAAAAGTGCCGGTCAACTGATGAACGGCGGTCAGCAGAGGAACGTGATGGTTTCTTGCCATGAAGTCGTTCCTGGGTGCGGGCGGCCAGTTTACTAATCTCTGCTACCCCGATATCCAGCCCTATGGTCTTGAGCAAGTCATGAATCTTGGCATATTCTGGATTGGTCTCTTCTATTGATTCTAGTTTTACAGCTGGAGCTGAAGAGGGCAGGGAGCTTGCCTTCTGTCTCAAGACTTCACTCGCAGAGCCCCCAAGGGGCTTTGGTGGAGATTCTGCCTTTAAATCCTCTTCTTCATCCCCATAGAGAAATTTCTCCTCATCCTCAATGTCAGGGAAACTACGGCGCCTTTTTTCCTGTGTACTGGTAGAGTCTGCCAACATGCTCAAAATGCGGGAAAAACCACTGCCATCCTGGCTAGCCCTCTCATGGGGGAGCAAGAAGTCTGTGTGTCGCTCAGGCCCCTCAGGCTTCATATTCAGTTTCTCCTTGTGGCAGAGAAAACTTCCAAACTTCTCTCTGAGAGGACTGTTGTCTTTGGGCATCCCAGGGAGAGGACCCCATTGGTAGAGGCTGCCCTGAGGTTCCTTCAGGGTAGTCTCTACCATAGTTCCCTTATTTTCAATCTCTGAGGCAAAAGCAGCAATAGCACCACTTAGTGGAAGAGATGGGTGACCAGAGTAGACAGGGTGATCCTGGCTGGAGCTGGTGCTGCTGGAAAAACTATCAAGCTGCAAAGACAAGCACAAGTGATTTAGCCTCTATGCAGAATCTCAGAAAACTAGTAATTGAGATAAATACTTAAATACTTGGTTCTTCTTGAATTAATAGGGGAATGATAAGTATGAATGAAAGGGAGGTACAGTATCCTTAGGCAGGGTCAAGATTTGGGTCTCCATCTCTCCAGATGCTTCTGCTGAAGCAAGGGGAAACATGAAATAAGGCAGACTGGCATGAATCCTCACTTTTGCCCATTTGTTGTAGTCCTTACCAAGGAATATGAATTCAAAAGGACTTTAGAGATGCTCTAGCTCTTCCATGGGTCCCTCGAAGGAGGAAAAAAAGACATAAAAGTGGAGCTGCTTTGGTTCAAGTGGGATTAGGAAACTGTGAAACCCTAACTGATCAGCCTCCCTTTGCTTCTTTATGTGCCCTTAGGTACTCCTTCAGAAACCTTGGACTCCTAAGAGAATAGCTAAAAACTAGTGCTCATGCCTGATCATCTTTTCACAGATGAGGGAAAAATAACAAGGCCCAGAATGGTGAGGTGACTTGCCTAAAAATCGCACAGCAAGGGGGTGGCAGTGGGACCGGAATCAGAATCACCTGATTTCTGGTCTAGTGACCTACCACTCATGAATCTTGTCTTCTCTCTAAAGAGAAATGAGAAAAATTCAGATCATCTCCTCTCTTTGCCCTTTAAGCTTAATTTCCAAGATATCCACATTCAAAGATTCCTACAGGGCTACCCAATTTAGAGAAAAAACTTACAATAAATACTCAAAAGTGTTTATTTAGAAAGCCTAATATATGACAATAGAAGCCCTCTACTTCAAGGGCTTCGAGGTATGATTGCACTGTAAGGCCTACAGTTTCCTTTGGAGAATCCTGG
Organism: Mirounga angustirostris; assembly: GCF_029215605.1. Taxonomy (NCBI): domain Eukaryota; kingdom Metazoa; phylum Chordata; class Mammalia; order Carnivora; family Phocidae; genus Mirounga; species Mirounga angustirostris. The sequence goes on from NW_026991716.1 coordinate 39,340,251, forward strand.
AAGATAGAGCTCATAGGCATAACAAGGTTGGTCCAGGATATATTACAAAGATACCGTTAGGGACACACCCCCCCAGAAAAGTAACCAAGTTTCAAGATATTAGAGGGACTAGCAAGAGATCCTAGAAATGAAGCAGAGACCTGAATGGAAGGCTCCATGTCCACCTCAATCCGTTTCTTCAGAATTGACTTCTTGGGCATCACAGATACTTCCTCAGGCCGATGTAAAGAATATCCTGGCTCTGATGCTGTTAGGACACCCGACAGTCCAGGAATGGGACAGCTAGTGTCACCACCATCAACGCCAACCAGCTCCTGACTCAAGCTCCTACTCCGTTCCTCCTCTTCCTCTCGTTTTCGCCTGGCAAGGTCCAGCTCTCGAAACTCAGGATCTAGAAACCTAGGGCTTGGGCTTCGTCTACGCTGTCGATAGTTGCGGGTCCCTGATGTAAAACCTGAGTGATCACCTCCCATGCTGTGTATCTTCTCTGTGTCATCGTAACGGGGCCGTTTGGCCTCCCGACTCCTTTCCTCGGGTCGTATGGAGTAGGAACCTTTGAGTTTATCTCTATTCCTTTCTGTTCCCCGCAACAGCTCATCATGACAACTGATATGGGGACTATAATCAGAACGATGCAGGAAAGTTTCTCTTGTCCGGTAGTCCTCATCAAGTTGTCCTAAGAACGGACTAAGAGGTCCCTCCTCCCGGGAAATATATCGTTCAAGACCTCGAGAGCATTGGGAACTTCGAGTGAAGACAGAATCATCAGTCAGGTCATCCCTGAGGAAAGAGACAAGCATCACTGAATACAATGGACTTGGAAACAGCAAGACCAGACAAGATTAAGAGCCTGACATTCAGCCAAGGGGCTACAAAATACTTAAGACAAAACACAATCATGAAGTCCAAGAACAAACCTATGGAACATTTCTTTTCCCTTTCTCCAGGGCACAAGCAGCTTCAGCCTCTAACCAAGGAGAGATATTACTAGTCTCTCTAGACAGAGCTCTTAGGCTAATCTCTTTGACTAGACTTTGGAGATGCAGAATATCACACCAGGGTTTGGGAGATGTGAAAATACCACTACCAGACTACAAAAGGCCCTGGATTGAACAACTCCACACTAGCTTAAATTCTAGCTCTTTGCTACCAAAAGTGTGATCTGAATCAGCAGCATCTGTATTACCTAGGAACTTTTTAGAAATGTGGATTCTCAGCCTCTATCCAGGCCTCCTGAATCAGAACCTGCATTTTAACAGGATCTCCAGGTGATAGGTATGCACTTTAACATTTGAGAAACACCAGGCCAGATCAATGATTTTCAAGCTGTTCTTTTTTTTTTTTTTAAGATTTTATTTATTTGACAGAGAGAGAGAGGACAAGCAGGGGGAACATCAGGGAGAGAGAGAAGCAGGTTCCCGCTGAGGAGAGAGACCGACGTGGGGCTTGATCCCAGGACCCTGGGATCATGACCTGAGCCGAAGGCAGATGCTTAACCGACAGAGCCACCCAGGCGCCCTCAAGCTATGTTCTACAGAGATTCTGAAGTCTGCTCAGGAGCTGCCTAAAAGAAAGACATGCTAAGAAAGCAGAGCCTGGCAGCACCTGGGTGGCTCAGTCAGTTAAGCATCTGACTTCAGCTCAGGGTCTTGGGATGGAGCCCCATGTTGGGATCCACGCTCAGCGGGGAGTCTGCTTCTCACCCTTGGCCTCTTCCCCTCCCCTTGCTCATGCTCTCTAATAAATAAATAAAATCTTAAAAAAAAGAAAAGAAAAAAAAGCAGAGCCTGCATGGCTCTGGGCCTTCCACCTCACCAAAACTGTACTAGCTCCAATTTTATCTGTTTATGAGATAAAGTTCTATATATCATTTGGAAAAGAAGTGTTTCACTGTGGGGGAAATTTTTTTAAACTACTGAGCTACCTTACTGGTATTTTCTCACAAGTTTTAGAAGGTTCTCCAATGCTTTGTTTTGCTAGTTCACATATTAAAAACCACAAAATTCCTTCCACAGCCTGTTTAATTCCCTTCTTCTACTTTGCTTGGATATCCACAAGCATCTGCTAATCCTGGGTGTGGGAAAAAGTATGTGGTGGTTTGGCTCACTATATATTTTCATTTCATAGAAATAAAACGGTCTTGGACCTTTGTGGCGTGAAGATAAAAATATAGGCTGGGACACTTGTCCTTTTTCAGTTCAGGGCTCTATACCACACACAGTAGTCCTAATCTTTTTGGGTACTGTGGTCACAGAGTTTCTACTGCCCAAAAAGAAAATTTTTGATTTAATCACAGATAGAAATAAAGATCCTACAGAACTTTGAGCATACAACTTTTAAATAATCTGAATGAAAAATTTACAGGTTACTCACATTCCACTCACACTGGTGTTTGCTACAGTTTCTAGTACCTACCTCTATTTTTTGAAAGTTTCTAAGAAATAACTTTTCTTTCATTTTGTTTGTTTTTTAGTTGCTTTCTCTGGGACTGAGTTAGCAGAACATCGAAGAGTTGCCTATTCTTATTCACCAGTTCTGCCTTTGTTCAAAGTTTTAGACCTGGGTAACAGCTATAAATAACTTTATGAAAGACTTTTATTAAAGATAAACTTTATCACCTCCGCTAAAAGAATGCCACCCATGGGAATCCAGGTTCCTATAACTCACCTCTTCTGCAAGAGTCTGGGGAATTCTGAGGTTTCAGTATAGTATAAAATAGGGAAAAAATGGGATTGAAGCAAAGATGATCTCTGAAATCAAACATAACTAGAGTAAAACATTTTACTCTATAGGTCTGTCAGCCATGAACATACCTATTTCCAGGGAGGAATGTCCATGAGTTGCTCCATTGCTCCATCATCTACCATAAAAAACTCTCTGATTGTATTAGTGTAGGGGGGAAAAAACACAGGTTCCACAGGTAATGGCAAATTCATCCATACTTCCATGTTCAGTTCCACACTAAAACTATTACATATTACCACCAAATGACATACCAGCTCAAAATCTAATCCAGCCCTAAATATCAAGAAGTCAGAAATAATGAAATGGCTCCAAGAGAGTCTCAGTCAAGACTTGTAATCTCCAGCAAAAGGAGACAAAAAAACAATGAAAAAAGGCACATTACCAGTTAAAACAATGAGCTATCATGTAAACACAGCCAGAAATTAAGTTGCTTATTAGAAACTCATGTCCTCCTTTCCCAGATCTCCCAAAAGATAAGAGAAAGAACTGGCTGCAGTAAAAGTAAATCCTAAAAAGGTCCCCATACCCTGTAGCTCAGAACAGTCCAGGAACACACTCTGAAAGCTTTAGTTAAATCCAACTCTTCTCTAAAATAAGGTCTATCTATTTAAAAAATTGACTGTTGGATGTAGGTGACGAGTACACGGGGGCTCTCTGTACTATTCTACTTTTTTTTTTAAGATTTAATTAGCTTTATTAAGCTATTCATGAATTGGGCAGCATCTCATCTAGCAAGTAAGTAGAGGGGAGCTCCCTCTTTGTACTTTGTATTTATGAATTGCATTAAATAAGTTAAAAAATATGTAATATATATCCACATAAAAGTTTACACACCAATTGTTCATAGTAGCATTATTCACAATAGCCAAATAGTGGAAACAACCCAAATTTATCCATCCATTCATCACTGATAAATGGATAAACAAAACACATACAATGAAATATTACTGGCAGTAAAAAGGAATGAAGTACTATTATATGCTACATCATGAGTGAGTCCTGAAAAACATCATGCTAAGTGAAAGATGCTAGTCACATACGGAATGTCCAGAATAGGCAAATCTATTAGAGACAGAAAGTAGATTAGTGATAAGCTATGGCAGGTGGTGGGGTTAACTAATAAATAGCTAAGAGTACAAGTAATAAAACTGTTCTAAAATTGATCATAGTAGTGGATTCACAACTCTGAGAATATACTAAAAGTCACTGACCTATATACTTTAAATGGGTGAATTTTATGGTATATGAATTATGGCTCAATAAAGCTGTTAAAAAATGTATATGATAGGGGCGCCTGGGTGGCTCAGTTGGTGAAGCGTCTGCCTTCGGCTCAGGTCATGATCTCAGGGTCCTGGGATCGAGCCCCGCATCGGGCTCCCTGCTCGGCGGGAAGCCTGCTTCTCCCTCTCCCACTCCCCCTGCTTGTGCTCCCTCTCTCGCTGTGTCTCTCTCTGTCAAATGAATAAATAAAATCTTAAAAAAAAAAAAAAAGTATATGATAAAAAAAAGAAAAGAAAAGAAAAAAAGATCCTCCAGAGCCCAAACATCCCATCTTTTCCTCTGCTGCTTCCCCAAAATGCTGGAAGAAAACTGTGTGCTTCTGTCTTTTCCCTAAGGCAAATCGGAGGGTGCTTGCTTCGGCAGCACATATAATAAAGCAAATTGGAGGGCAAAAATCTTGCTCTTTCAACCTATGTCAGGGCAAGGAAGAGTTAAGAATTCCATGAATGAAACATACAATGTGCAGAGTACTTTGTTAATAGGGGAAATTGACCTCACATCCACAAATCTTCAGAAGCTGTCTTCATTCAACCTCTTCATGTTCCCTTTCCAGAATAAGTTAACATTAATACACACAGAGCTGCCAAGGTGAGAACCTGGACAACTCTGGCAATTTGGCTGTAATCCAAACTGGATATAAAATTTAATATATTCAATAAGGGAAGAGAAAGAACACCAGGGTCTCAGGAAAACATTTATTTATTTATTTTTAAAGATTTTATTTTTAAGTAGTATCTATACCCAACATGGGGCTCAAACTTACAACCTCAAGAATAAGAGTTGAATGCCCTACTGACTGAGCCAGCCAGGTGCGCCCAGGAAAAAAATGTAAAAACCTACATAGAAAGGACAAAAATGGCCTGGACCTGGAAATGGTACAGCTGAAAACTGGACACGCTATCAGGAGACATCCTGAGAACGCCAATGGTTCTATGACCACATTTTAATAGACAGTAATTATCTACACAAACCATATTGAGTAAAAGTACAGGGAACAAAAATCTATATAATGGACTAGTACCTCCTTCTATTTTTCTTCCTTAAGTAATCTCTACATCCAACATGGGGCTCAAACTCATAACCCTGAGATCAAGAGATGCATGCTCTACTGAATGCACCAGCCATGCGCCTCACCGGTAGCTTGTCTCTCTGAAACACTTAATTCTGGAAAGAAAACTACTGTCCCAAACTCCCTAAAAGGAAAATTTTAATTTTTACAACTTAAAAAAAGACAATTAGCTCTCTGAAGCACATGTGCATAACGAAGCTTATGGAAAGGGGAGGTGAAAGCCTAGACATAACAAGAGGAAATGCTTAAGTTACCGCAAAACCTTAACAAGGAAGGAAGAGAGTCACACCATGCACCACCTACTCAACCATCTTCCAAAATAGAAGCAGCCAGAAGGGCAAGGGCTTTTGCCTCAATTAGGGGATATAGCCACATACCTTGAAGCCTATCTTCAGAAGCTTATGTTGTATGACATAGAACTGTCCTGCCTTGCTTTGCCACATCAAATTGCCACTGCAGCTTTGAAGTAAATATTACCAAAGGGTAGCACTGGTCTTCAGACTTCCTGTCCAGCTGTCCCCCACCTGTCTGCCTATGCTCAGTGTACCACTGCATGGACAGCCTCAGTTTGTAAAAGCAACACATTGATTTGTTGCTACTGCTAATCATTTATTAAAACTCCCAGTATGCTGGGCAGAGACCGTAACAGACATGGATCCCAGCTCTCAGAAAGAGTGCTTTCCCTGTACTCCCATTCTTAATTACTTTGGTGAGGTGAGACACACCTAATGTGATTTCTTCCCATATATAGTTAAGTTCCTAACACCTGGGACCTATATTTAACACTCTGTGGAGCGTATTTGTCCTTCCTCAGCACTCCAACAATTGTAAAGTAGTAACTGAAATTAAACATTTTTAAAGAGCTTTAACTTTCTATTAATGCTTATATATTTAATATAGATACATATATTAGACATGAATTTATCTAAGCCCTTTCTGAACCTCTATTTCAACCTGACCAAGCTGAAAAATAACACCACTAAAACAAGATTTCCTATTTTGTCCAGAACTTTCCTTTGCAGAAAGGATCCTAGTTCCAGTATTTTAGAATCCTTATCATCTCAACTGTTTTTAATCTGGGGAACTCTGTTTATGTCCCTTCAGCTTTCCAGGTGGACCAGGATGACATTCTAAAGTCTTTTCTTCTACATAATTCTTTCAGCAACAGAGTCTATATCAATATACTCTCCCCACTCAGAAAGCCTTTTCCAATGTTATACCTTGTACTGGACAGAGGGCATAACTTCAGTGCTGGCACCACTCTTTCAAATACATTATTCAGAAAAGAGCAACTTTTCTACCTTCAAGCACTATTATAGTGTGCCCTGCCTCAAATGAAGCCTACCTGTCCACGTCCTCCAGATTATCCACTGGTGACCCCAGTCGATCACTAAGCCGCCGCCGTTCTGGTATGCCAACACAGAAATGGTCATTACCAACAGTGATCCTTAAGCTCTGTTCCAAAGAAGAGTCAGAACGCAGACCAGGAGAGCGCCTCTACAAAAGTAAAAGATAATGTTAATAGTCTATAGGGTGGAGACAGCCCAAAAATGTACTCCTCCTTAGTTATAAAGTTGTCACCCAACAAAGAGAGAAATGGCTATGATAAGCTACTACCCCCAAAATAAAGCACATTTAAAAAGTCATCTATCTTCTTAGATGAAAGACCACACTTCCAACCCTCCCCACCAGAGACCTTTCAGTCTTTCATTTCCTAGTACTGGGCATGGGACGAGAAGAATAAACTGAGTCTGTTCTCAGAATGTATACATTTCTAGTGAAGCAAGCAAGCAATAAAAAAATGTTTTTTTTTTTTAAGTACTTCTGATAGCGGAAAGTGCTATAAAATCATTAAAACATGATAACATGGAAGAGATTAAGGAAAAGGAGCTACTTCAGATAGAATGGTTAAAGAAGGCTTTTCTGAGGTGATACTATTTAACCTGACGCTTGAATGATGAGAGGTCAGCCTTGCAAACAGATGGAAGGATGTTTCAAGCAAAAAGAACAAGCTCTGTAATGAGCTTAGCATGTTTTGGGTAACAGAAAGGCAGCCAGTGTGACTGCAGCAAAGTGACAGAAGACAGGCAGAAGCCAGTTAGGAAATTTGGATTTTATTCTTAGTGTAGTAAGAAGCCACAGGAAGATTTCCAGCACAACAGTGATATGATCTGACTACATTCTTCCTCCAGATGCTTGCATTGCTCATACTCTCATCTCCTTCAGGTCTTTATTAAAAGTCACCTTCCCAGGCCATCCCTGGCTAACCCTATTAAAAAGTATTAACTCCTTTCTCTGTTTTTGTTTGTTCTTAGTACTTAATTCTATTTAACATGTCAAAATAATTTACTTCTCTATCTTACTTATTATCTGACTCCCTCTCGCAGAATATAAGCTCTACGAGGGCAGGGGTTTTTGACTGTTCATGTTGTATCCCCAGTGCCCAGAACAGAGCCTAACACATGCTAGATATTTAATAAATACTTCTCAAATGTATAAAATGAAGATTTAAAAAAATTATTTTGATTGCTGGGTACAGAATAAACTGGGTGGTAACAAGAGTGTAAAGGATCCTAACAGACAGGAAGTAATAGGACGTAGACTAGGGAGATGGTAGGAGGACAGTTTGGGGGATGTAGCCTGGAGGTAGAGCTGACAAGGTGGATGAAGTGACTGACAGCTTGGACTTGGGAAAAGGGAGATGATCACTGTTTCTGGCTGAGCAATGGGTGATGTCATTTACTGAGACAGAAAAGCCTGGAGCACTGGAGAAAAGGGAGGTTATGGAAACTAGTGTTCAACTTTCTTTGCTTCCTCTGTAGAAGTGCTTGCTTCCTCAGGCTATAGCTGCTCAGCTATGAAAATCTTACAACATAGTGACAAGTCAATTCACCTATGACCAGAGTACGTAGAGTACTCTGACTCCCAATACTTTTAGAAAGCCACCCCACCCATCCCACCTGAGAAAACAGAAACTTTGTCATGGGGTTTAAAGAAAAAAAATTGGTGAACTGAAAATAAAAACCAATTCCAAAACACCAGCCCCAGGCCAGAGGTGGTTACTGTGAAAGGTCAATATTACATCTAAACTAAACTTTTTTTTTTTTTTTAAAGATTTTATTTTGGGGGGGCACCGGGATGGCTCAGTTGGTAGAGCATGTGACTCTTGATCTTGGTCATGAGTTCAAGCCCCACATTGGGCATGGAGCCTACTTCTAAAAAGGGAAGGAAGGAAGGATGGAGGGAAGTGAGGATGGAAGGGAGGAAGGAAGAAAGGATGGAAGGAAGGCAGGCAGGCAGACAGGCAGACAGACACACAGAAACACAGAAAGAAAGAAAGATTTCGTTTTAAATAATCTCCCCACCCAACCTGGGGCTTGAACTCAAAACCCTGAGATCAAGAGTCGCACCCTCTACCAACTGAGCCAGCCAGGCACCTCTAAACTTAACTTCATGTTCTGTCCCTTTAGCAGGGAAACAAAACCGTTAAAATCACGCGTGCCAGGAACCAGGTAGATATGGACTGAATCACAGCTACACCACTTCTTAGCTAGGTGACATTAAGTTGCTCAAACCTCTCTGGATACCTCAGCTATTCAATAAGGAACAATTTTCACTGCCTCTCCTCAAAAGGTTGTGAGTGTTCAAAGAGAATGTGTAAAGTGAAGGGCCAGGCATAATCCTGCCACATAACTCAGTAAGCGGTGGCAGTTATTACAATGACTGTGGATACGCACAGCTCATTTCGGAGAAGCAGCTCCTATTTGCTAACAGTTTACACCCAAGGTGTCTACGCTGATGGGGTTTAGGCAACCCTAACTGGCCACAAAGACATTTCAGCTTCTTTTCTAAGATCCAAGGGGCAGCTCAGGTCTAAGGGGATACCAAACCACGGAACTCTGAGGCAACATCGACTACTGAACAAGTACCAGGCACACGGTTTGGAGGGCATTCCCCTCGCCCTGGCAAACTTTTCCGCATCTCACCTAGACTGAGAGAAACAGCCTATTCCTGAAATGGTGCACTGCCTCCCGACCAGGCGCCCGTACGGGTCCCGAGTCCGTTATTGTGCAAAAGAAGATCCCGGGGCTGACAGGGAACCTCCAGATTCGGGCGTCGCTGAGGGAGCCCGTGGGGGGTGGAGGGCCCTCGATCCTGGGACTCTGGCCTGGAGGCCTCGGGGCGCCCGTGCTGCGGGAGTTTCTGGAAGCGGGAAGCCCGGGTGAGGGGGCTAGGGTAGAGAGGGAGTCCCGGTCGAGGGGTGGGATTACCCGGCTGCCGCTGTCGCCTGGATGGTCTCCGCGGCCGTCCCGGGCGAAGTCGGCGCGGGACTCCCCTCGGCTGCTGCCTCGGAAACCGGCCGGGCCCGGCGGGAAGAGTCGTCGGCCCCGCGGCGGCGACGGGGAGCCACGACGGGCCCGCGGCGGGGAGGGGGAAACGCGACGACCCCGCGGCGGGGACGGTGAGGCCCGGCGGCCGCGGGGCGGGGACGGGGAGCCGCGGCGACCCCGCGGCGAGGACGGCGAGGCCCGGCGGCCGCGGTGCCCTGAGGGCGAGCGGGGCCGGCGAGCGGGGTTCCGCGACGAGGAGGAGCCGGAGGGCGGCGGCGAGGTGCGGCGAGCCGGGCCTGAGGAGGAGCCGGAGCTGCGGCCGGTTCGCGGGCCGCCCCCGCCGCTCTCTTTAGGCCGGTGCGAAGAGACGGAGGAGCGGGCGCCGCTGCGGTACATGGCTCTGGCAGCAGCGGCCACAGCTGCAGCTCCGACCCGGCGGCGCCCTAGACGCGGGGCCCCAGCGCGCCGCTGCAGCTGCAGTCTCGGCCGCCACGGCCGCCACGCGCCGCCCCCGCAGCCGGAGCCGCCCCCTCCCCGCGGCCCCGCGCCGCCCCTGGGGCCCGGCCAAGCGCGCGGCCGCGGCTGGCGGTTGGACGCGCGAGCACGCGTCCGACACACCCCCCCGCCCTCCGGGGCTCCCCGCTCCTCCACTCAGGGAGCGGCCACAGAAGCCAGAAGTGGGGAGGAGCGCAGAAGCCGGAGCCAGGCAGGGCGAGGGGCGGGGCAGCGGAGCGCGCGACCCGCGCCCCGGACGCTCCGCCCCAAACCGGCAAGATGGCGGCGGGTGAGCCGCCCACTTCCCCCGCCCCCGGCGGCCACGTGACCCCGAGCGCTCCGCGCGGGTAGGCCCTGGCGGAAGAGCAGGGATTAGCGGGAGCTAAACTGGCCTTTTTGGGGATGCTCGAAGCCTGGGGACGTGGCGGGAGCATCTTAGCCCTGCCCCTGTCCCCTAAACTTGTTCATTTACGTAGGGACAATAAATGGTTATAAGTTATGGGAATACAAACAGCCCCAAAACATTAGGTATGGCGAAGGTATGGCAAGAATGACCACCAAGTCCCCGGGCCCCACAGAAGCTACAGCCATCGTTTTACTTTCCATTTTGCCTGAACTCTGGCAATAGAAATTGGGGATGGGATAATGCAGAATGGGGATGGGTTGGGGGACGAAGAGTCAAACCCAAAGCAGACATCAGAGTAATCTGTTTGCTCTCTCAACCAGAATACTTCTGGTCATGGGGAAAGTCACTCACTGCCAAAGGGTCCGTATCATGACAGGAGGCCTGGAGAGTTTCTGTGAGCGATTCAGAACCCCCATTCTATGACCAGAATTTTCCGGGACGCTTCGCTGCAGTAGTCCCCAGTTTCAGCCTGCAAACTAAATGCAAAAGTCAAGAAAATGTTAACACGTGAAAGATGAAAAACAGTGGTCAAAACATGAAAAAAAAAGTTGACCCTAACCAAACTCTTCCAGACGAAACAATGCCTTGACGGTTTTCATCTATCACCTTGAAACACAAAATCTGAAATTGGTATGAAAATCAGGTTTCTGATTCCAAAGCAAAGGCAGAACAAAAAATTTTAAACCATAAAATTCCCATTTTCTAATTTGTTTCCATATTAAATTTAAAATATATCTAATTTCACGTGTTTGTATAATGGCATTTGCTTATAACATAGCTCAGTAAGAATAAATTCTTTTTTAAAATACTTTATTTCTTTTTTAAAAAATATTTCTTTCTTTAATTTTTTTAAAAAATATTTTATTTATTTATTTGCCAGAGAGAGAGAGCACAAGCAGGGGGAGCAGCAGGCAGAGAGAGAGGCAGGCTCCCTGCTGAGCAAGGAGCCCAAGGCAGGACTTGATCCCAGGACCCTGGGATCATGACCTGAGCAGAAGGCAGACACTTAACCGACTGAACCACTCAGGCGCCCCAGGCATTTGAATTTTTGATTCCTGACTTTTGGGTTTCACGGCTTAAGGTCTTCATCATGTCAAGGTTATTAGTATATTCCATATATTTTTTTAACACTTGAATGATTCTGTTTTCCAAAGTTAGTTTATCTGGAATTTTATGTGTGAATCCTTACATAATCAATCTATTAAGTTAACATCTAAAACTACTTTTCATGGATGGATAGTCAATTTTGTTCAAACATGAATTGGTATTACCTGTATAGTGGGAAGTAACAGTGAGGGAATGAATGAAACTTGCCAAATGCTCATCATCCACATCTCAGTCCACTTCTGTTTTCTTTTAGTTGTGTAATTTAACAGTGAAGAGATTTTGTTAATGGGATTTCTTTGTGAAAAGAAAACAAAATACCAGTATCGATGGAAATATCGATCACTGAGAAAGTGATGGCTCTTAACCAGAACATATGAGTTATATGTAAGGTTTCTGTACAGTTTAAAACATTTCATAATGTGTCCTATGCAACAGAGACCTCCACTCAGAGATTTGATTACACCAGCTAAATAGCATAAAAGGCCTGTCAGAGTGAAAATGGGGAAAACTCCTGCTCAAAATATAACCTAGAGTCCATTTTTTTAAACAATAAACTTTCTAATTGTCTGCTTCCAAGCAGAGGCAGCCCATGGAGCACATCATAAGGATGGATAACAGCTTCTATAGATGAAAGCTCCCGGAGGTACAAGTCACATGATACTTGTTTTAGTTGTTTTCCAGAAACTAAGAGGCCCACTGCTACCCAGTTCAGATGGGTCAAGACCTTCTTACTGGGCTTGCGCAAATGTCCACAGGTGACCTTTTGACATGGAGGAGACTGAAATCTCCACCCCCTGCTCATGTCAATACCCCATCTTTGAACAGGCGACATAGGAAAAAGCATGACAATGGACTGCGCCTGCATAGATCAACAATTCCTTGACCTTTAGTCACTCTTTCTAGCTTCCAATCCCATTCACCCATGCTCTCCCTAAAATCGCATAAATGTTCAAGACCCCTTCTCACAAGAAGGGAGCTTTGAGACTTGTTCTCCCATCTCCACATTTGGCTGCTTTGCAAATAAATTCCTTTCTCTGCCACCTATCTGCAAGTCTCAGTGATTGGCTTGCTGCGCATGGGGCAAACTGAACCTGGTTAGGTAACAACTGAAGGGTGACAGTGTATGTAAGTTGAGCTGCCATATAAAATAGTCCAGGGGCGCCTGCGTGGCGCAGTTGGTTGAGCGTCTGACTTTTGGGTTTTAGCTCAGGATGGTGAAATCCAGCCCAGCCTGGGGCTCTCTGCTCAGAGCCCCAGAGTCTGCCTAAGACTCTTTCTCCCTCTCCCTCGGCCCCTCCCCCTGCTCTCTCTCTCTCTCTCAAATAAATAAATAAATCTTAAAAAATAAAATAAAATAAGATAGTCCATAGAAGATGATTTTAGTCATCTCTGGCTTTGTGACATCAGGAGATCTGGGAATCTGGCAGACCTTAGCAGGGTGCATTGATATCTGTGTTTCCTTTCATTTGGGGCACAAGGAAGGATACTCTCTTCCTTCTTTCAGAAAGGGGGCCATGTTACTATTTCTAACCACTATAGACTGTGAATGGAAGCACTTCCGGGCCCAATCAGGAAAGAATAGTTGTAAGATTTCCATGCTCTCTCCTCCCTTGCTGTGGCAACTGAAAAGCCACATGTTCCAGATGGTACAGCCTGTCAGCCTGGGTCCCTGAGTGACTGTGTAGAGCAGAATACCACACCCTACCCTGAGTTGAACATATACCATGAGCATGAAATAAAGCTTTGTTGTGTAAAACACTGAGATTTTGAAGGATAATTTGCTACCACAGTATAACCTCCTGAATGTGACTATTATGAAGGTGTTTTTTGGTGGTTTTGTTTTCTTCTCATTTGTATTTTCTGACTTTTGGGTTATTTATATAACATAAAATTTAAAAACCCATTAAATTACTTTGATGAAAAAATAATTTAAAATATGTGGCACCTGGCTGACTCAGGTAGAGCATGCAACCCTTGATCACACTTCATGAGTTCAAGTCCCACGTTGGGTGTAGAGATTACTTAAAAATAAAATCTTTAAAAATAAAATAAAAATAAAAAATCTGCCAGAAGGCTATGCCCTGCCTTTATTAGCCTATATATGAATTTTGGTTACCCATGCTGAAGAAAATGTTAATAGGTGTTTACAGATACTTGGAGTCAATATATATATTTTTTAATTTTTAAACGTTGGGGCACCTGGGTGGCTCAGTTGTTAAGCGTCTGCCTTCGGCTCAGGTCATGATCCCAGGGTCCTGGGATCGAGGCCCACATCGGGCTCCCTGCTCGGCGGGAAGCCTGCTTCTCTCTCTCCCACTACCCCCTGCTTGTGTTCTCTCTCTCGCTGTCTCTCTCTCTGTCAAATAAATAAATAAAATGTTTAAAAAATAATAATAAAATAAAATTTTTAAACGTTTATTTATCTTTTTAGTAATCTCTATATCCAATGTGGGGCTCAGACTCACAACCCCGAGATCAAGAGTTGCATACTCGGGGTGCCTGGTTGGCTCAGGTGGTTAAGTGTCTGCCTTCGGCTCAGGTCATGATCCCAGGGTTGGGCTCCCTACTCTGTGGGCTTCTCCCTTTCTCCCTCTCCCTCTGCCTGCCACTTCCCTTGCTTGTGCTCTCTCTCTCTGTCAAATAAATAAAATCTTAACAAAAAAAATCTCTCCTCTTTAATCCTTCTCTAATACTGAATAACTATTTTTATCAAGGGATTTGGCCTCCATGGGATAAAATTGGAAAACACTTCTGCTTCCCCTTCATATCTTCCTTCCGCATAGTTTTTCCCATGCCCTGCATGAAACCTCTTGCAGATCCCTTCACTTGTTAAGTATTTTTCAGTCACAAGAGTAGTCTTAACTGCAGTAGTGAAAATATCTTGTCCAGGGTAACAAGTACAGCTCTAAACCTCATTCAAGCTAACGGTTCTCCCCTTCCCCAGCTCTTGGCGGCTACAGACGTGATACTTACTGTGCTGAAGGGAGGTGTGCCAGGCTTCTCCACATCCCTGCCTTTACTCCTCAGTGTATATTTGTCCTCTCTCGCTGGCCAGCTGCTATTTCTGAACTGCCCTCCCCCAGCATTTGGTGCAGGAAAAGAAGGGATTAGGGGGAAAGGGCAGTCTTTCCTGGATGGTGCAGGATACTGTCATCTTCCAAATTTCGTTCCCTGTGGGCATGGAGGATTCACAAATGTTGGCTCTTTCTCTCCTATGTCACCTTCGTAGGCTTTTTTCTGACTCTCCTGCTGGGACCTAGGTAATGCCTCTTCTCTGGTTGACTGCCTATTACTTTTCTCCCCCCAGCCCCTGGCTCTGTAGAGCTTCATCCACATAAAACTCACTCTCTCCTGCGTCTCTTTCCTCTCCTGGCACATATCACGGGAAGGATTCATTGATTGATTGATCGATTTTAAGTTTTTGTTTAAATTCCAGTTAGGTAACATACAGTGTAATATTAGTTTCAGGTGTACAATTTAGTGCTTCAACATTTACATACAACACCTGGTGCTTAGCACAACACGTGCCCTCCTTAATCCCCATCACCTATTTTCCCCATCACATCACCCACCTCCCCTCTGGTAACCGTCAGTTTGTTATATAGTCTGTCAAGAGTCTGTTTCTTGGTTTGCTTCTCTCACTCTTTTTTTTCCCTATGCTTGTTTGTTTTGTTTCTTAAATTCCACATATGAATGAGATCATATGGTATTTGTCTTTCTCTGACTTATTTCGCTTAGCATAATGCTGTCTAACTCCATCCACCTCGTTGCGAATGGCAAGATTTCATTCTTTTATGGCTGAGTAATATGTATATGTGTATACACACACACACACTACATCTTCTTTATCCCTTCATCAGTCGATGGACATTTGGACTGTTTCCATAATTTGGCTATTACACACAATGCTGCTATAAACATTGGGGTGCATGTGTCCCTTTGAATTAGTGTTTTTGTATTCTTTAGGGTAAATACTTAGTAGTGCAATTGCTGGGTCATAGGGTAGTTCTATTTTTTACTTTCTGAGGAAACTCCATACTGTTTTCCAGAGTGGCTGCACCAGTTCACATTCCCACCAACAGTACAAGAGGATTCCCCTTTCTCCACATCCTCACCAACACCTGTTGTTTCTTGTGTTGTTGACCTTAGCCAGTCTGACAGGATCCTTTTAAAATGATTCCAGGTTGGTTTCCTTCTAAGTGCACTTGGCCCACAGGACAACTTATGCATCTTGCCCTGCTGGCAAGGGCAGGGCCGCTCATTCTCCATGCCACATACCTTACTTGCCATCCCAGGGAAGCCAGTCAGCCCACATCTTGCTTTTGGACTTCATCAGGTGAGAGTTAGGATATCACTCCCTATGGACTGCCATACCCCACACCAGGAGATATAAGCCAAACGTTCTGAGAGGTGCTAATGGAGCCTCCAATTCACCTGGCTTTAGGCAAAGGGGACAGCCCCTCTCCCTCCCCAGAGTGGCAGAAGAGAAAACTCAGAACCCATAGGTAACTCTCCAACACAATCCTCTTTCTCTCTTTTTTTTTTTTAAGATTATTTATTTATTTATTTGACAGGGAGAGACACAGCGAGAGAGGGAACACAAGCAGGGGGAGTGGGAGAGGGAGAAGCAGGCTCCCCGCAGAGCAGGGAGCCCGATGCGGGACTCGATCCCAGGACCCCGGGATCATGACCTGAGCCGAAGGCAGTCGCTTAACCGACTGAGCCACCCAGGCGCCCAATCCTCTTTCTCTTATACAAACTGTAGAACATTAGTAAAGCTGGCAGACTTGGTCACAGTCTCTTCTCATCTCCCTTTGAGGTGGTGGTGGGGGCAGGGGTACCTGGGATCTATTGTGTTGCTTTTTGCTTTTGAGGCCTTTGCTGAAACTCCAAAGACAACAGGAAGAATCTGATTAACATCCTGTCACAACTGTTGTCTGTCATCAATTCAAGAAACTCTTACTAGATGTCTGGGTTTTTTTGGTTTTTTGTTTTTAAGTAGGCTCCATGCCCAGCATGGAGCCCAAAGTGGGGCTTGAACTCATGACCCTGAGATCAAGAATTGAGCCAGACCAAGAGTCAGGTGCTTAACCAACTGAGCCACCCAGGTGCCCCCTCTAGCTTTACTTCTGATGAAAATAGTGAGATGGGTTTACACACACACACACACACACACACACGGACAAATAGCAATGACAGATAAAATTTGAAAAGGGAAGGGGCACCTGGTTGGCTCAGTCAGTTAAGTGTCCAACTCTTGGTTTCCAAGAGATCAGGTCATGATCTCAAGGTTGTGAGATCGAGCCCCACATGGGGCTCTGTGCTCAGTGTGGAGTCTGCTTAAGATTCTCTCTCTCCCTCTCTCTTTGCCCCTCCCCCCACTCTCTCTCTCAAATAAATAAATAAATAATTTTTAAACCTTTGAAAAGGGAAAAGAGACCTAGGCTTTAAAGCCAGATAAAGCTCCCCTATGAATATGCTCAAATCTCACAGACCCCCTAGGCTTTGAAATAAGTCTAAAAGTAAGGGTAGCAGTTAGAGATTCCACTCCTGTGTATGGAGATATAAGTGCGTCCCAGGAGGTGGACGATCTGGGACAGGTTTTCAGCTTGAAACAAAGGACAGTCCCACCCTTACATGCAAGCTGAACACAACTATTGCCAATCTTCAGCTTGGGTTTATAATTTTATCAGAAGCTGTGTGCCAAGTCGGTGTGAGGACAAAAATGTTGACAGTCCTTAGTTGAGAACTGAGCCTAGGCACTTGCTGCTCAGTGAATGGGATGGCAGGACTTCGATATCACTAGTTTCTATATACTAGCAATAACCAATTAGAAAATATGATTTTATGTTAAACATGGTGGATTCAATCCATGCATTATCACTATTAAGTCCCTAAACTCCTCTAAAATGACAGTAAAGGGGGTGCCTGGGTGGCTCAGTCATTAAGCGTCCGCCTTCCGCTCAGGTCATGATGCCAGGGTCCTGGGATCAAGCCCCACATCGGGCTTCCTGCTCAGCGGGAAGCCTGCTTCTCCCTCTCCCACTCCCCCTGCTTGTGTTCCCTCTCTCGCTGTGTCTCTCTCTGTCAAATAAATAAATAAAATATTTTAAAAAAATAAAAAAATAAAAAATAAAATGACAGTAAAGGGTTTCACTTGTCTGATTTTTAAGGCGTATCCTCATACATGCAACCTGTAAGTGTGAAGGACATAATGCCAGGTGGGGTGGAATTTTGATCAGTGAAAGGCAAAAGCCAATGAATAATTTTCTTCCACTTCTTCCATTACCTCACCTCTCCCAGGATGGTCTTGAGAAGCAATTTGTTTATTGAGGACACAGTCCCCAGATCCAGCAATCACTTTGATTTAGCGGCCGAAGCTGATAAAACCATCCTCTTGTTGGTTCTCCTTTCTTTCCTGCATCACTCTCCTTGTCCCTCACACCTGTTCCCTGGACTCCCTAATAATACAATGACGCTCTGGTTTCTGGGGAACCAGGCTAAAACAACTGACAAGGAAAAGATCAATATATTTGACTTCATTACAATTAAGAACTCCTGCTTATCAAAAGACACCATTAAGAGAATGGATTCAGAAAAGGTATATGCTGCAAAGAAAAGGGACTCATAGCCACAATATATAAACAACAGTTGTAGTACAAGAAAAAGACAGACACTTTGATCAAATTATGGACAAAATACTTGAGTAACTGATCAAAAGTGGAAATCCAAATGGCTAGTAAACATGCAAAACCTCACAAATAATCATGAGAATGCAAAGTAAAACCATGATGAAATACCACTTTACACTTACTAACAGGGCTAAAATTCCAGATGTTGGTGAGGATATGGAACAAGGGACATTCACATTCACTGCAGTTGGGAGTGTAAGTTGGCACAGCCACTATGGAAAACAGTTTGGCATTATCTACTGAAGTTGAAAATGACTATACAATTCTATTCCTAAGTATATATCCTAAGAAATGTACGTGCAGGTCTTAGAATTACTGTACCAGGAGATGTATATAAGAATGCTCACATAAGGGTTGCCTGGGTGGTTCAGTCAGTTGAGCGTCCGACTCTAGATTTCGGCTCAGGTCATGATCTCAGGGGTGTGGGATCGGGCTCTGTGCTCAGTGGGGAATCTGCTTGGGATTTTCTCTCTCCCTTTCCCTCTGCCCCTGCTCCCGGTTTGCATGTTCTCTCACTCTCTCTCTCTCAAATAAATAAATTAATCTTTTTTAAAAAAAGAATGCTCACAGAAGCTTTATTGGTAATAGACAAACAGTCCACATATTCTTCAACAGTAAAATGGATACATTTTGGTATGTTTATAGAATGGCATACTATACAGAGTTGAAAATTAACAAAGTACTTAATTCAATAACATAAATAAATCTTAAGAACATAACACTGAGCCAAAGAAAATAGTTACAAAACTACTACATACTGCATGATTCCATTTATAAAACATTTTTAAACCGGCAAAACAAAACTATAGTGAATAGGAGTGCATTCTTAGGTGGTTCATTAAAAAGAAAAGCAACCTGAAAACCATAAAAATCAGCATGGTGGTAGGGAGGGTGCTGTGATTCAGGAGAATGAGGAGGGGTTTCTGGGTGTTGGCGTTGTTCCATATCTTTACTTGGGTGATTGTCCACAGATAACAGCTTTTAGTAAACTTAGTAAACTGCACATTTATGTTTTATGCACATTTAGGTACAGTACAAAAATTTTTACAATATAAAAGTGTTAAATTTTTACAATATAAAAGGTAGCCTACGAAATTTGAAGTCCAGGTAGTATTATTTGTGTGCTAGCAAGCAATTTATGTTCCTAAGATGTGGTAGCAAACCCCCCAAATGGCCCCTATGATCTCTGTCTCTTGGTATTCACACCCTTGTATAGTCCCTTCCTATATGGTAGCAGGGTTGGTCTGTGTGACCAATAGAAAACACTGCTTATAAAATAATTTTTTAAAGATATTATTTATTTATTTGCCAGAGAAAGAGAGAGAGAGAACACAAGCAGCAGGAGTGGCAGACAGAGGGAGAAGCAGGCTCCCCGCTGAGCAGGGAGCCCGATTTGGGATTCGATCCCAGGACCCCGGGATCATGACCTGAGCTAAAGGCAGACGTTTAACCAACTGAGCCACTCAGGCATCCCTGCTTATAAAATAATTTGTTATTTATTTTATTTTATTTTATTTTAAAGATTTTATTTATTTTTTTATTTTTATTTATTTGTGAGAGAGAGAATGAGAGACAGAGAGCACGAGAGGGAGGAGGGTCAGAGGGAGAAGCAGACTCCCCACTGAGCGGGGAGCCCGATGCGGGACTCGATCCCGGGACTCCAGGATCATGACCTGAGCCGAAGGCAGTCGCTCAACCGACTGAGCCACCCAGGCGCCCCTATTTATTTTATTTTTTAAAAAAGATTTTATTTATTTATTTGACAGAGAGAGAGGGAACACAAGCTGGGGGAGTGGGAGAGGGAGAAGCAGGCTTCCCGCTGAGCAGGGAGCCCAATATGGGGCTCGATCCCAGGACCCTGGGATCATGACCTGAGCCGAAAGCAGAGGCTTAATGACTGAGCCACCCAGGCGCCCCTTAAAAAATAATTTAAAAACTAACATTAACAGGGGAACCTGTCTGGCTCAGTCGGTAGAGCATGCAACTCTCGATCTTGGGGTTGTGAACTTGAGACCCATGTTGGGTGTAAAGATATATAAATTTGATATGCAAGTCATTTTTTAAAAGATATTTATTTATTTACTTGAGAGAGAGAGAGAGATAGAGATAACAAGAGAGAGAGTGCGGAGTGGGGGCAGAGGGAGAGGGAGAAGCAGGAGCCCAACATGGGGCTAAATCCCAGGACCCCAGGATCATGACCTGAGCTGAAGGCAGACACTTAACCGACTGAGCCACCCAGGTGCCCCAAGATTTTATTAAGTAATCTCTACACCCAACCTGGGCCTCAAACACACAACCCCAAGATCAAGAGTTGCATGCTCTTCCAACTGAGCCAGCCAGGTGCCCCTAAAGTTGACTTTTATTTTATTTATTTATTTATTTATTTATTTATTTATTTATTTATTTATTTATTTAGATTTTATTTATTTATCTGACAGAGAGAGACACATCGAGAGAGGGAACACAACCAGGGAAGTGGGAGAGGGAGAAGCAGCTTCCCACGGAGCAGAGAGCCCGATGCGGGGCTAGATCCGAGGACCCTAGGACTATGACCTGAGCCAAAGGCAGATGCTTAACAACTGAGCCACCCAGGCACCCCTAAAGTAGACTTTTAATAATGTTAAGGAAACTGTAGTATCGGTAGTATTTTTATAAGAAAAATCATGAAGGTGCACTTTAAATACATAAGGATTGAAAGGGGTGCCTGGGTGGCTCAGTCAGTTGAGCATCTGCCTTCGGCTCAGGTCATGATCTCAGGGTCCTGGGATCAAGCCCCCGTCAGGCTCCCTGCTCAGCAAAGAGTCTGCTTCTCCCATTCCCTCTCCTTCTGCCCCTTCCCTGAACTCATGCTGTCTCTCTCTCAGATAAATAAATAAATAAATAAAATCTTTTTTAAAAAATAAGGATTGGGAAATACCAATTTATAGTCACTGTGCTAGCTTGAGGGAATAAAATGGTGAGCAAAAGCTCACGGACCAAAAAAAAAAAAAAATCCAAAAGAAAAGAATATACAAATAAATTATTTTAATACATAGTTGGATTTATCAAAGTCATTGAAAGCAAGGTCAATACACAAAAATCAACTGTATTTCTATATACCTATGAAAAGAAAAGAAAGTTTGAAAAACAGGCCCATTTACAATAACATCAAAAAATGCCAAATACTTCAGAATAAATCTAATAAATGAAGTATAAAATCTCTATATAGAAAACTATAAGACATTAATAAAAGTAATTAAAGAAGATCTAAATAACTGCAAGGATATACCATACTCATGGACTGGAAGACTCAATATTGTAAAAATGTCAATTCTCCCCAAATTGATCTATAGAGTCAATGTAATCCTAATATGTTTTTTGATAGAAATCAACAACTTGATTCTAAAATGTGTATGGAGAGGCGGCTGGGTGGCTCAGTTAGTTAAGCGACTGCTTTCCACTCAGGTCATGATCCTGGAGTCCCAGGATTGAGTCCTAAATCAGGCTCCCTGCTCCGGGGGCGTGGGGGGGGGGGGCTGGGGGGGACGGTCTGCTTCTCCCTCTGACCCTCCCCCCCTCATGCTCTCTCTCTCTCTCATTCTCTCTCTCTCAAATAAACTCTTAAAAAAAAAACTTTAAAAAAATGTATGTGGAAATGCTAATAGTCTAAGAATAGCAAAGCACTCTGCAAGAAGAATGCTACCAGATATTAAGTCTTATCAGAAACTACAGGGGCACCAGACTGGCTCAGTTACTAGAGCGTGTGGGGTTGTGAGTTCGAGTCCCACATTGGAAATAGAGAATTACTAAAAGAAAGACAGAAAGAAAGAAAGGAAGGAAGGAAGAAAGACTTATTAGAAAGCTATAAATTAAAATTGTGTGATAGTGGCACAATGAGACAAATAGACCAACGAGTACAATTCAGAGTCCAGGAACAAATCCATGCTTGATTTAGGACAAAAGTGGCACCGCAGTGCACTGGGGAACAGAAGATATTTTCAATAAATGGTGCTGGGTCTACTGGGCATATAACTACAGGGAAAAAAATGAATCTTGACCTTTATGTAATACCATACACAAAAATTAATTCCAGGTTGATCATCTACATATAAATTTTAGATTGTAAAAGATAAAACAATTAGGGGCGCCTGGGTGGCTCAGTCGTTGGGCGCCTGCCTCCGGCTCGGGTCACGGTCCCAGCGTCCTGGGATAGAGCTCCGCATCGGGCTCCCTGCTCCGTGAGAAGCCTGCTTCTCCCTCTCCCACTCCCCCTGCTTGTGTTCCTGCTCTAGCTATCTCTCTTTCTGTCAAATAAATAAATAAAATCTTAAAAAAAAAGATAAAACAATTAAATTTCTAGAAGCTAACATAAGAGAAAATCTTCATGACTTTCAATAAGTAAAGAAAGATTTGTTAAATAGGACACAAAAAGCACTAACTGTAAATGAAACAACTGGTAAATAAGACTATTAAAAGAAACTTTTAGAAACTTTGGAGGTGCCTGGATGGCCCAGTTGGTTAAGCAGCTGACTCTTGATTTTGGCTCAGGTCATGATCTCGGGGTTCTGGGATTGCGACCCACACTGGGCTCCTCGCTCAGTGGCGAGTCTGCTTCAGGATTGTCTCTCTGTCTCCCCCTGCCCCTCCCCCACTCTCTAAAATAAATAAATAAATAAATAAATAAATATATCTTTAAGATTAGAAACTTTGGTCGATCAGAAGACACCATTAAGGAGAGTGAAAACATAAGTCATGGAATGAGGGATCATATTTGCAAAATATTTAACCAACAGAGTGCTTGTACTAGAATATACAAAAAACTTGTACATCAGTAAGAAAAATATAGGCAATCCAATTAAAAATGGGCAAAGGACTTGAACAGTCATTTAACAAAAGCAGCTATCCAGTGGCTATTAAATATGTGAAAAGGTGTGGGGCACCTGGGTGGCTTAGTCAGTTAAGTGCTTGACTCTTGATTTGGGTTCAGGTCATGATCTCAGGGTTGTGGGATCAAGGCCCATGTCTGGCTCTGCACTGGGCATGGAGCCTGCTTAAGATTCTCCCTCTGCTCCTCCCACTCTCTCCCTCTCTTAAAAAAAAAAAAAAAGTATGCTAAACCATCTTAGCTATCACAGAAATGGAAAAAAGGTACACTATACTAAACACTTACCAGAATAATTAAAAGACCAGGGTGCCTGGGTTGAGCTTCTGACTTGATTTTGGCTCGGGTCATGATCTCAGGTTTGTGAGATGGAGCCCGGAGTTGGGCTCCACACTGGGTGTGGAGCCTGCTTGGGGTTCTCTTTCTCCCTCTCCCTCTGCCCCTCCTCCCCACGCCCCACTCTCCCCACCCCTGCTCACATGCACACACACACTCTCTCTCTCTGAAGGAGAAAGGGAAAAAAAAGAATCATTAAAAGATTAATAATACCAAGTGTAAACAAGGGCATAGACCCATGAGAACTCTTATACAGGGCTGGTGGCCATGTAAATTGGTACAACCACTTTGGAAAACTGTTCAGCAGTAATTACTAAAGTTGAACATACTCTATGACCCAGCATTTCTAAGATATATGCCCGTCAAAAATATGCACATATGTTCATCAAAAAGACATGTACAGAAAAAGTTCTGGAAATGGATGGTGGTGATAGTTGCACAACAATGTGAGTATACTTAATGCCTCTGAATCCTACACTTAAAAATGGCTAAAAGGTTAAATATTCTGTGTGTTTTCCCACAATAAAAATGACACAAAGAGGTGCCTGGGTGGCTCAGTCGGTTAAGCGGCTGCCTTCAGCTCAGGTCATGATCCCAGGGTTCTGGGATCGAGCCCCACATCGGGCTCTCTACTCGGCGGGAAGCCTGCTTCTCCCTCTCCCACTCCCCCGGCTTGTGTTCCCTCTCTCGCTGTCTCTCTCTCTGTCAAATAAATAAATAAATAAAATCTTAAAAAAAAAATTACACAAAGACATTCTTATGGCATTATTTGTAATAGTCAAAATATCACTGTATAATGAAAGTATATTCATACAACGAAATACCATATAGCAATGCAAAAAATAGACTACAGCTCTATGCAATAACTATATGAATTTCACAGATACAATGTTGCATCAAAGAAGCGAGACGCACAAAAAATACAAACTGATTCTGTTTATACTGGGTTCAAAAAGCAGGCAAAATTAATTATGATCTTTGAAGTTCGATGGTTATAGGAGGGGGTCTTCTGGAATCCTAGGAATGTTCTATTTCTTGACCAAGATGTGTTTACTTTGTTACAATTCATCAAGTTATACATTTAAGATTTTGCACTGTTCTGTATGTTAGGTTTCAATTTTAAAAGTTTGTAAAAAGGAGCAGGAGGAGGAAGAGATGAAGACCCTGCTCTCATACAACTTAAGGTCAGCTGAGGAGACATAGATAAACGTAAAATTACAACTGTGATAAATACAATGAAGGAAAGTCACGGGATGGTCTGAGAACATATAGTAAAGAGATCTAACGTGATCAAGAGTGGTTAAGGAGGGCTTCCCAAATAAGTGATGTTGGAGTTGAGTTCTGAAGGTGAGTAGGAGGTAGAAGAAATGCAGAGTAAAGCCTTCTAGGCAGAGGGAACCCTTTATCTAGTGTTTCCCAATATTTACATTTTTCATTGTCTTTGGCTCTGTCCACTCCAGTCACCTACCTACCTAACTCTCCACCTATTCTTGCTCCAGGACTACACCAAGAAGAATAACTTCTTCTTCTTCTTTTTTTTTTTTTAGAAGAATAACTTCTTGACACACTTGTAATCCATTCCTGACATAAGGTTGGGAAACAAGTTGCAAGTTATACAATTTATAGAGCTTTTTTATGTTCTTGAATGGTTTGAGAGCAAATTGCTACCCCACTGTTCCTGGGTACTTCAGTAGATGTTGCCTAAAATAAGGACATTGTCTTACATAACTCCAATACAATACAAATTAACATTGATTTATAACTACCACTTAATTCTCAGACTCTGTTTGAGAGTCTCCGGTTGTCCCCAAAAGATCCAGATCATAATCATACACTGCATTTCATTTTTATATCTCTTTAGTCTTATTCATCAGGAACAGTTCATTCTTTGCTCGATATTCATGACTTGACATTTTAAAAGATTATAGGCCAGTTATTTTATGTGCCTCAATTTGGCTTTGCTGGGATTTCCTTGTGGTTGGATTCAGGTTATGCATCCTTGGTAGGAATACTAGAGAAGGGATGATATGTTCCTCTCATTGCATCCTGTTAGGTGATGTGAGGCTTCAGATGTTCTTTCCCAGTGCTGAAAAGCTTATACTTTCATCAACTTGATGAAGGTGCTATCTGCCAGGCTCATCTACTGTGAAATTTCTTTTTTCTTTAGGAATTTGGAAGTATTTTGCGGAGAAGCATTTGAAACTATCAATGTCCTGTTCATCATATAATCCACTCATTCTTTTTTCCACTATAGACTTGTGGTTTCCGATTATATTCAATGAGCAGTAATCTGCTACTACAATTATTTATTTTGATCCTCAAATTGTCTCCAGTTTGGCCAATGAGAGCCCATTCTGTGTTCTTCTGACACATTTCCATTATTCTTTGAGTACTTCCTTTTTTTTTTTTTTTAAAGATTTTATTTATTTGCGAGAGAGAGAATGAGAGACAGAGAGCATGAGAGGGAGGAGGGTCAGAGGGAGAAGCAGACTCCCTGCCGAGCAGGGAGCCCGATGCGGGACTCGATCCCAGGACTCCAGGATCATGACCCGAGCCGAAGGCAGTCGCTTAACCAACTGAGCCACCCAGGCGCCCTCTTTGAGTACTTCCTTTCGGGCACAACAAGATGTTCAGCTTAGCTTGTACTTTCCTTCTTTCCAGTGGTGGAGTCAGCCCCTCCTGCAAGAAGTCCTGGCTGCCTTCAGGGAGAAATAATGTTTAGAATCCAAGAGCTATGCCGTAGGTGTGTTCATTGTGATTGGGGTGTCATCACTTCCTGGCCTTCCCAGTGCAATCTTCAAGAACTAGAAAATGTATGTATGTATATACACACATATATACATGTGTCTATACATACATACATTTACATATCTACCTATCTTATCTTTCTATCTATATCTATCTATCTATCTATCTATCTATCTATCTATCTATCTATCTGTCTATCTATCTCCTTCTTGAATAATGTGAGTTCACAAAGATATCTCTAATTACAGTATAACTCCACAGGGTTCAATCTGATTTCCTCCCTTTTTATATTTGTTACTCTCTTCTGCAACACTGAGAAACTTGGATCCTTAATAACTTTACTTATTGATCAGCCTCTCTGGAGGTAACCAGTCTCCCACTTCCATCACCATCCCTTCCCCTGTACAGATACCCTTCTCACTCTACTTGGACTCTGACACCCTGTGCCAGGCTGATGCTGTCAGGCCCTCAATGTGAATGCCCTCCTGTGACAGCCCACATAGGGCCACCACATTAATAGAAGCTCTCCTTTCCCTCAGGGGCTCTAACGCCAATCCCAGGCTACCCTTGCCTGGACAACCTCCTTACCCTGATGCACACGACAAGCCCGGTGATTCTTTTTTTCCTTTTTCTTAAGATGTATTTATTTTATTTTAGAGAGAGAGAGAGAACGTGAGTAGGGAGAGGGGCAGAGACAGAGAATCTTCAAGTAGACTCCCTGCTGAGCATGGAACCAGACACGGGGCTCGATTCCAGGACCCTGAGATCATGACCTGAGCAGAAACCAAGAGTCGGACGCTTAACCAACTAAGCCACCCAGGTGTTCCAAACCCAATGATTGTTTTTCCAAGTAAGTGTGGCAGATGTTACTAGTTCCTACCTAATATCACATCCCCTTTATGGGTTGAACTGTGTCCCCCAGAAAAAGATGTTGCAGTCCTAACCCCTAGTACCTCTGAATGTGACCTTACTTGGAGACAGGAAGGCCCTAAATGCCACTAGATTGTTCACTTTAAAATGGTTAATTTGGGGGCGCCTGGGTGGCTCAGTTGGTTAAGCGTCTGCTTTCGGCTCAGGTCATGATCTTGGGATCCTGGGATCGAGCCCTGTGTTGGGCTCCCTGCTCAGTGGGGAGTCTGCTTCTACCTCTCCCTCTGCCCCTCCACCCCACTCATGCTCTGTCTCTATCTAAATGAATAAAGTCTTTAAAAAAATAAATAAAAATAAAATAAAGTGGTTAATTTTTTTGTTATGTGAATGTTACTTCAATTTAAAAAGAAAAAAAGACAATCAAGGAACTAAAAAGGCAAATATTCAAGGACAAAGGAAATAAGGGGAATGATGAGAACAGACAAGAGATGCTGACAAAACTTAGGAAAACAGAAAGTAAATGGCAATGGTTAACTGACTCAGCAAAGCAGAAACAGGCATGCAGGGAGGTAGCCAAAAAGAGACCAGATGATTCATACACAGAATTCTGATGAGCTTAGAGATCCCAGGTACCTCTGACGGTGGGACTGGAGGTGGTGTTGAAACAGTAGAATTGGGTTTTAAGTTAGTGTAAGGAGTAGTTGGACCCCTCGACCTCTTCTTCTAGCCCATGTAGCCAGATGACTGCCCCATTCCTTCCCCAACAGATGGGAGGTTATTTCTAGAGCAGTCTCCACAGCAGAGCATGGTGATGAGATATCATACTGAAAAACAGGACAACAGTCTGGCAAACCTTCCAATCGTTTTTTTTTTTTTTAAAGATTTTATTTATTTATTTGAGAGAGAGAATGAGAGAGAGAGAGCACATGAGACGGGGGAGGGTCAGAGGGAGAAGCAGATTCCCTGCTGAGCAGGGAGCCCGATGTGGGACTCGATCCCGGGACTCCAGGATCATGACCTGAGCCGAAGGCAGTCGCTTAACCAACTGAGCCACCCAGGCGCCCCCAATCATTTTTTTTAACCTGCTTCTAGAATGCAGGCAGGCAAGCCTATATTCCTAGCCAGGAGACTGAAAGACTCTCCCTTGAAGAAACTGAATCACCCCCAGAGAAATGGTCTATAGACACCAACATTGGGGGAACTCTGCAATGAAGCCCACTTGCCCACAAACCCAAAGCATGCACCTAGAGCTACTCAGCTTCTTAGTGCCTCTCTCTTAAATACAAGTAACAGCCAAGGATCACCAACTGAGAACCACCTGTAACCTGAACATCAGAAATTTTTAAAATGGGGAGGGCACCTAGCTGGTTCAATCCGAAGAGTGTGAGACTCTTGATCTCAGGGGTCGTGAGTTTGAGTCTCACATTGGGTGTTGAGATTACTTAAATAAATAAATATTAAAAAAGAAAAAAAGAAAGGAAAAAGAAACTCAGAGGAACAAAGAAAGAGAGCCAAAAGAAAATTAAAACTAAAAATAATAATGTCCTCGGGGCACCTGGGTGGCTCAATCCATTAAACATCTGCCTTGGGCTCAGGTCATGATCCCAGGGCCCAAGGATCGAGCCCCACGTTGGGCTCCCTGCTCAGCAGAGATCTGCTTCTTCCTTCTCTCTCTGCCCCTCCACCTGCTTGTGCTCTGTTTCTCTCTCTCTCTCAAATAAATAAATAAAATCTTTAAAAAATAAAAAATAAAAGTAATAATATCCTCAAAAAGACATGAGATGGTATTGTGACCATGAAACAAGAGAAATAGGCTATAAAAATGAAATCAGAAAGGGTGTTTGGAAATTAAAACTATAATGAGCAACGGGGCACCTGGGTGGTTCAGTTGGTTGAGCCTCTGACTCTTGGTTTTGCTCAGGTCATAATTTCAGGATTGTGAATGAGATTGATCCCCACACCGGGCTCCATGCTCAGCAGGGACTCTGTTTGAAGATTCTCTCCCTCTGCCCCTCTCCCCACTCATGTGTGCTCTCTTTGTCTCTCTGTCTCTCTAAAAAAGAAATAAAATAAATCTTTCAAAAAAAAAAAAACTATAATGGGGAAAATAACAATTTAAATTGAAGAGTGGAATTTAAGGACAAGGAAATCTCCCAGAAACCAGAACAAATGCCAAAGAGAGGGACGTTGGGGAAAAATAAGACTTTAAAAGATTAGATGATCAGTTCAGGGAATCTTACATCTGTCTAATAGGAATTCCAAAGAGATGGGAGATAAATGAGGGGAAGAAGTTATCGAAGAAATAAAATGATACATAAAAATTCCCAGAACTGAAGGATGAGTCTTCAAATTGGAAGGCCCTCTGAGTTCCCAATACATACAATGAATGAAAAAAAACCATCAAAAGATGACCAGAAGTTTCAGAACACTGACAATAAAAAGAATATCCTACAAGGCCATGTACAGAGGGTTAGGGATCAGAGTGGTATTGGCTTCTCAGTAGGTACAATGCAGCAAAAATACTGAGTGAAAAATTAGTTTCAACTTAGACCTGATACCCAGCTAAACTATCTGTAGTAGCTTTGCAAAGATGGCCCCCAACGAACTACACCTCTTAATAATTATACTCTTGTGTAGTCCCTTCCAACTCTGAATGCAGGTTAGTCTATGACTCACATTAACCAATAGAGTATGGTGGAAATGACACGGGGCCAGTTCTGTTCCTGACCTTTAAATGTTACTGGCTGTTTCCACTTCCTCCCTTTTGGAAAGCTTTTACTTTGAGGAGCCTAAGGTGCTACGTAGGAAGTCTAGCACTCTGCTAGAGAGCTCAAGGGGAGTGGCCTCTCTGAGACTACAGAGAGAATGAGAGAGGGAGAAAAGAGAGATGGATTATAAGGAATTGGCTCACATAGTTATGGAGGCACAGAAGTCCCAAGCTGGAGATCTAGAATAGCCAATGGTATAGTTCTAGTCCAAAAGCCAGCAGGCCAATGTTTCATTTGAGTCTGAAGGCGGAAAAAAAACTGATGTCCCAGCTCAAAGAGTCAGGCAATACTTTCCTCTTACTTGCAGGAGGGTCAGCCTTTTTGTTCTATTCAGGCCTTCAACTGATTAGATAAGGCCCACTCACATTAAGGAGTGCAATCTGTTTTACTCAGTCTATTGATTCAAATGTTATCTCATCCAAAAACACCTTTACAGATATGGCTATGATAACTTTTTTTTTAAGATTTTATTTATTTATTTGACAGAGAGAGACACAGCGAGAAAGGGAACACAAGCAGGGGGAGTGGGAGAGGGAGAAGCAGGCTTCCCGTGGAGCAGGGAGCCGGATGTGGGGCTCAATCCCAGGACCCCGGGACCACGACTTGAGCCAAAGGCAGATGCCCAATGACTGAGCCACCCAGGTGCCCCAAGGCCATAATAATTTTTGACCAAATATCTGGGCATCTCATGGCCCAGTCAAGGTGACACATAAAACTAATCATCACAGAGACTTTGTCATTAGTCAAAGTTTATCTGTCAGACATTCTACTCACTTAGAATGAGTTCTTTCCTAAGGATGGTCGCTAGACTAGTTTATCAGGCCCTTGCCACTGGTTCATCAGAACCATGACTAAAACGAATCTCAGAAGCAGACATAATAGGTTGGATCTCCTTTAGATTATTAGTTGTTGTGGGGTAAGTTCTGAGGAATTAATAATTATACCTCACTTTTCTTGTCCTCAAAGAGCTTATGGTCAAGTTGGGACCAAGAAATAGTAGCTTGAGAAATGAAATTAGAATATTCTTCACATAGTATACCATAATTTGTTGCGGTCTTCACAGTGATTAATCCTTCTTTGGAAACTGCTTCCCCCAAAGAGTTATGTCATTCCCAACCATGTTTGTGTTCTGTGGTCAGAGTTGATTGAAACATAGATAGGTATCTGATTCATCTCTCCTGGGAGTTTTAACAGTGAGAGACACCAATGAACAGAACTGTTACAAGCTGAGTCACATCAGTGGCAATGGTCTAAGTAACTCTAGATGCTTATATTCTAGAAGTTATCCTGGCTCTTTTTCTTTTAAAGATCTAGTTATTAAAAATTTAGTAGTAGGGGCACCTAGTAGGCTCAGTTGGTAGAGCATGTGACTCAATCTCAGGGTCATGAGTTCAAGCCCCACACTGGGCATGGAGCCTACTTAAAATAAAAATAATAATAATTTAAAAATAAAAATTTAGTTGGATTTCATGAGATAACTCTGGAATTAATCCTGGATAACTCTTTTCCAACACCACTAAGCAATTCTCCAATTCTTATGGACACCAACCGAATGTCCTACAAATTTAACTCCATTCTGACACTGCCCACCTACAGATGGTGTCAGATCCCATGGGTTAAGGGCTCCATCCCACAAGACTGCCCTCACCTCAGATGCCATTCACAAGTCCAGGTTGTCACCTGGGCTTCTGATTGGCCATAAACCAGGGGGTCCTATAACTCCCTCCTCAGATTCGATAACTTATTAGAATGGCTCACAAAGCTCCGGGGAACACTTCCTTACATTTACCAGTTTATTATAAAGGATATTACAGGTGATACAGATGAACAGCCAGATGAAGGGGTACTTTAAGAGTGAGGTCCAGAAGGGTCCTGAGCACAAGAGGTTCTGTCTTCATGGAACTGGGGTGTGCCACCCTCCCAGCATGTAGATATGTTTACCAACCTGGAAGCTGATCAAATCTCCTAATTAAAGAGTTTATAGAGGGGTGCCTGCGTGGCTCAGTTTGTAGTTGGTTAAGCATCTGCCTTCAGCTCAGGTCATGATCCCAGGGTCCTGGGATTGAGTCTCCAATCGGACTCCCTGCTCAGCAGGGAGTCTGCTTCTCCCTCTACCCGTCTCCCCTGCTTGTGCGCACGCTTACTCTCTCTCTCTGTCAAATAAATAAAATCTCTTTTTAAAAAAGATTTTATTTATTTATCCGAGAGAGAGATAGAGAGAGAGATCATGAGCAGGGGGTAGGGGCAGAGGGAGAAGGAGACTCTCCGCTGAGCAGGGAGCCCCATTCGGAACTCGATCCCAGGGCCCCAGGATCACGATCTGAACAGAAGGCACATGCTTAACTGACTGAGCCACCCAGGTGCCCAAATAAATAAAATCTTTAACGAGTTTATAGAATTTAATCTACAGCTCTTCTCCTTCCCCTTCCCTGAGGTCAGCAGGTGGGGCTGGAAGTTTCAACTTTCTAATCACTTGGTCTTTCTGATGACCAGCCCCATTTTAAGGCTATCTAAGGTCCCACCCTCAGTCACCTTATTATCATAAACCCAAGTGTGCTCATTAGGGGCTCCTTATGAATAATCAAAGACACTCCTATCAGGAAATTCCAAGGGTTTTAGGGACTTTGTGCTAGAAACGGGGGGAAAAGCCAAATACATTTCATATTACACACAATAACCTAATAACTTCTGTATTAGTCAGGATTCTCCAGAGAAACAGAACCAACAGGATGTGGATATATATAGAGATTTATTTTAAGGAATTGGCTCATGCAGTTGTGACGGCTTGGCAAGTCCAAAGTCTGCAGGGTAGGCCAGCAGCTGGAGACCTGGGGAAGAGCCACACTCAAGTCTGAAGGCTGTCTGCTGGCAGAATTTCTTCTTGCTTGGGATATCACTTTGTTCTACTAAGGCCTTCAACTGATTGCATGAGGGCCACCCACATTATGGAAGTAATCTGCTTTACTCAAAATTCACCAATTTAAATGTAAATCTCATCCAAAAAACACTTGCACAAAGACCTCCAGAATATTGTATGTCTAAATATTTGGGCACCATGGCTGAGCCAGGTTGACACATCAAATTAACCATCACACCATCTAATTGATTCCATTCTTAGTTTAAACCAGCTCAAATTGGTGCTGTTACTTGCAGAAAGAAAAAAAATTAAATATTCTTGAATTGTTTAAAACTCTAATAATAATAGCTGCCAGGAACACAGGTTTTGTTCTACAATGATGAGTAAGACATGGTCCCTATCTTTGAAAAGCTCATAGGGTTTTGAGATATTTTTTTGCTTTTTGTTTGTTTTTTTTTTGTTCTTCAAGATATTGTAGCCGGGGTGCAGGGGTGTAAGAGCACCCAGCTCCGGGGGGTCCCAAACAGACCAGGTTCGGCCACTCGCTGCCAACAAAATCCCAAAGGCGGAGAGATGAGTGGTGGTGAATCACGAAAGGAATGTATTTTGGTGAGGCCACCACCCGGGAGACCACGGACTAGCATCTCAAAGACTGTCTCCAAAGTGCCGAAAATATTTCCAGGTTTATATA
The DNA here is from genome assembly GCF_029215605.1 of Mirounga angustirostris. Taxonomy (NCBI): domain Eukaryota; kingdom Metazoa; phylum Chordata; class Mammalia; order Carnivora; family Phocidae; genus Mirounga; species Mirounga angustirostris. Next base: position 39,373,508 of record NW_026991716.1, read on the forward strand.
AGGAAAATGTGGGACAGAGGTCAGTGGGTACGTGCAGGTGGGCCGGAAAGGGCAGGTGGATCGCTGTCTTGTAGTCACTGACGCAGGGCCTCGCTGGCTCAGGGCAGTCTTTATTGCTTGGGGGGGGGGGGGGGGTGTTGCTTTGCCTGCAGGGTCTTTTGCCTGAGTTAAGACATAAGCTGGAAAGAAGAACTTAATCAATTAGAAAGTACAGACTGATGTCACCATGGGGGTAGTTGAAATCCTCTTGAAATACAATAAAAAATACGTACATCATGAGGTGGTGAATCATTAAGTCCAATTGTCACAAACAAGAGTTCTATGTATGGAGACCTCTTTGAGGACTGGGATGGTCAAAGGCTATACTCCTTTGTCCTGAGAAAAGGTTACATTGCAATGTTCTTGGTGATTCGTTGGGCACCCAAGAGACAATCTCACTTGAATGCTGGATTTTTAGAAGGGAGCAGGCAAAGACACATTTGGAAAGCCAGCTTGGCATCAGCCTGGTGAGAACCTTGCATCTCAGACTAAGGAGTCTAGAATTTTCCCTGTCAGTAGTGGAGAAGCCTCTGGAGGTTTCTGCATGATGAAATAAGGTGATCTTAATCCTTTCTGTGTTTTAGGAAGAAGAAACTGATAGGTGTGAAGAGAGAGGGGGAGGGATAAAGCAGTCTGGGAGGCTGTGTCAATCAGGGTTTTTAGGTATAAGTAAGAAGTTTCAACTCTTGGCTAACTTAAGCTGGAAATAAAATGATTGAAAGTAAATTGTGCAGTTCACAGTATTGATGAGAAATATACAGAACAAGGCTCCAAAAATCCCTCCTGCTGCTTGTTATCCACATACATTCTTTTTTTTTTTAAAAGATTTTATTTATTTATTTAAGACAGAGAATGAGACAGAGCACATGAGAGGGGTTAGGGTCAGAGGGAGAAGCAGACTCCCTGCCGAGCAGGGAGCCCGATGCGGGACTCGATCCAGGGACTCCAGGATCATGACCTGAGCCGAAGGCAGTCGCTCAACCAACTGAGCCACCCAGGCGCCCATCCACATAAATTCTTCTCCTATACTTAGTCTTCCGAAAAGTAATTCTATCTGACATATTTTAGATATTCTCTCTCTTTTTTTGAAAGATTTTATTTTAGGGACGCCTGGATGGCTCAGTCAGTTAAGTGTCTGCATTTGGCTCAGGTCATCATCCCAGGGTCCTGGGATGGAACCCCAAGTCAGGCTCCCCGCTCAGTGGAGAGCCTGCTTCTCCCGCTCCCTCTGCTCCCCTGCTTGTGCTCACATGCTCTCGCTCTCCAACAAATAAATAAATAAGATCCTTAAAAAAGAATTTTAAAAAAAGATTTTATTTTATTTGAGAGAGAGAGGGCGTGTGCATACAAGCACAAGTGGGGGGAAGGGGCAGAGGGACAAGCTGACTCCCCACTGAGGGCTCAATCCCAGGACTCTGAGATCATGACCTGAGCTGAAGTTGGATGCTTAACTGACTGAGCCACCCAGGCGCCCCTAGATATTCTTTAAACAAATGAAATCATTCACTCTTTCCTCCCAAAAAGACAACCTCAGGTTTCAACAGTCACTGCATCCAGCTCCAAGTCTAGTGTCGGCTGATGACCACTTCCCTCCTAGTTCTGCCCAGGCTCATCTGCTATTTCTCTAAACTAACTTGTAAAGTTATCAATCACCAATTATGGCATTTATGTTTTTCAAAAAGTGGGAAAATAGGGGCACTTGGCTGGCTCAGTTGGAAGAGAATGTGACTCTTGATTTCAGGGTCATGAGTTCGAGCTCCATGTTGGGTGCAGAAATTATGAAAATAAATAAATAAACTTTTTTTTAAAGTGGGAAAGGAATTCAAAGAAAAGAGAAATTTATTTAGATAGATGAATATATTTAGTAAAAATAGAGGAAGGAAATACGGGTGGAGACTACAGTTCTCATTTCCACAACAAATGGTGTAAGGCTGTGGGTATTTATGACTTCTGCCCTCTCTAATTGGTCCATGTTCTCTATGCCTTTAGGCAGAACTTCAGCTGGTTAATTTTCATCCAGGGTGTGTCCCAAATCTCATTTCTGAGGGATCCAAGGCCTTGGTGGTCCTGCTTATATAAGAAGTTGAAGGAGTCTTTCATTAACTTCTAGTACTGGTCATGGCTGTGTACGGGTGTACCACTGGGGGCCCTCTGGGTCCCATCCATATGCCTCTTGACCCCATCATGTAATCACAAACTTATTTCTCCTTGAAAATTAGGATTAATGATTCTAGTCAACGCTGGAAACTTTCCTTTTCCCTGTTGACCCACTGCAATGAGGAGTCCAAAATGGTGAAGTGGCAACCTGGCCCTCTCTAATGTGCCAACTTGGTCAAACCAAACCTTTCCTACTAGCAGAGCACAGAGTTGATGATGTGGTAGGCAGAATAATGGTCCCCAAAGATGGCTTTGTCTTAATCCCTAAAACTTGTGAATATGTTAGGTTGCATGGCATGAGGGATTAAGGCTGCAGATGGCATTAAGACTGTTAATCAGTTGACCTTGAGATGGGGAGAGTGTCCTAGATTATCCAGGCGCCCAATGTAATCACAAGTATTTACCTTATAAATGAAAGAGGGAGGCAGGAGATTCAATTTCAGTGATGAAGCCTGAAAAAGAGTTGACCAGTCATCACCGGCTTTGAAAATGGAAGGGGGTCACTTCCATAATTTGGCTATTGTAAATAATGCTGCTATAAACATATGTGTGCATGTATCCCTTTGAATTAGTGTTTTTGTATTTTGGGGGTAAATACCCAGTAGTGTGATTGCTGGATTGTAGGGTAGTTCTATTTTTAACTTTTTGAGGAAACTCCATAAAAAGTTTCCACAGTGGCTGCACCCGTTTGCATTCCCACCAACAGTGCAAGAGTGTTCTTTTTCTCTACATTCTTGCCAACATTCGTTGTTTCTTGTCTTTTTGATTTTAGCCATTCTGACAGGTGTGAGATGATATCTCATTGTGGTTTTGATTTGCATTTCCCTGATGATGGATGATGTTGAACATCTTTTCATGTGTCTGTTGGCCATCTGTATGTCTTCTTTGGAGAAATGTCTCTTCATGTCTTCTGCCCATTTTTTAATTGGATTATTTGTTTCTGGGGTGTTGAGTTGTAGAAGTTCTTTATATAGTTTGTGTATTAACCCTTTATTGGACATATAATTTGCAAATATCTTCTTGCATTCAGTAGGTTGCCTTTTAGTTTTGTTGTTTCCTTTACTGTGCAGAAGCTTTTTATTTTGATGTAGTCCCAATAGTTTATTTTTGCTTTTATTTCTCTTTTGCCATTTGCAGTGACATGGATGGAGCTAGAGAGTACAATGCCAAGTGAAGTAAATCAAAGAAAGACAAATGCCATATGATTTCACTTATATGTGGAATTTAAGAAACAAAACAAACGAGCAAAGAAAAGAGAGAGAGAGAGACAAACCAAGAAACAGACTCCTAACTTTGGAGAACAAACTGATGGTTACCAGAGGGGAGGTGGGTGGGAGCATGGGGGAAATAGTTGATGGGGATTAAGGAGTGTGCTTGCTGTGATGAGCACAGTGTGGTGTATGGAATTGTTGAATCACTATATTGTACACCTAAAACTAATATAACACTGTATGTTAACTATACTGGAATTAAAATAATAAATAAATAAATAAATAAATAAATAAATAAATAAATAAATAAATGAAAATGGAAGGGAGCCATGATTGGCCAGGAAGCTACAAGGTCACCATGACATGAAGACAGCTTAAGTTTCCTAGAAGAGTTAGCACTGTGGGCAGTCTCTAGAAGTTAGAAAAGGCAAGGAAACAGGTTTGCCCCTAGAACCTCCAAGTCATACAGCCATAACGTCATTTGATTTTAGCTCAGTGAGAACCATTTCAGACTTCTGACCTCCAGAACTGTAAGACCATAAATGTGTTGCTTTGGGCCACTAAATTTGTGGTGATTTCTCACAGATGCAAGTGTAATTTTAAGAGGCACCACTTGTGAATTCTGGGTATGAGAAAAATAGCTCCATTATAGTTGGTCACTGGTGCAGAGCACATGGAACATTCTATAGTATAGCACTCTAATATTACAAGATGTTGTCTTCTGGTTGGCAAAATAACTAAGACTTCAATAGGTCTATCTGATAAGGCCAGCTAGAATACATGATAAGACAAAGGAGTACCATAAGGGTTAGGGCGCCTGGGTGGCTCAGTTGGTTAAGCGACTGCCTTCGGCTCAGGTCATGATCCTGAAGTCCCGGGATCGAGTCCCACATCAGGCTCCCTGCTCGGCAGGGAGTCTGCTTCTCCCTCTGATCCTCCCCAATCTCGTGTTCTCTCTCTCTCTCTCAAATAAATAAATAAAATCTTAAAATAAATAAATAAATAAAAATAAATAAAAATAAAAAAGGCAGCTGCCACGGAAGGCTCTGCCTGATTGATCTCCGAACAGAACCGAGATCCTTCCCTGCTTGAACATCAGAAGCAGTGAGGGCCAAGGGCTGACTGGACCAGACCGAGGCCTTATCTCAACTGCACACCCACAGACAGACTTCGCGTTTAGTTCGTTCACTTCTTGCACCCTTCTGTTATCTTGTTTGTTGTTTGGTTTGTCTTCTGTCCTGCTCTGTGTGCTGTGTAGGAAGCCAAGTTTAATCACATGGTGAAATGTCATTGAGTTTGGAATCCTGAACCCGCTTTATAGTTGTGATTTAAAGTTTCTTTTTAAAAAAGATTTTATTTATTTATTTGGCAGAGAGAGACACAGCAAGAGAGGGAACACAGGCAGGGGGAGTGGGAGAGGGAGAAGCAGACTCCCCGCCAAGCAGGGAGCCCAATGCGGGGCTCGATCCCAGGACCCCGGGATCATGACCTGAGCCAAAGGCAGACGCCCAACGACTGCGCCACCCAGGCGCCCCTGTTGTGATTTAACTTTGCTTCATGATTGACTAAAGCTGACATTGTGGAAAGATACAACTTGTGTGTGTGCTTTCATAGCATCTGACACTTATCAATTTTTAAGAATTCTTCATATATTCTGCTGGGTCATTTGTCAGCTATATGCATCACACATAGTTTCTTCCATACAGTGGCTTGCCTTCTTACTTTTTTTTTTTTTCTGCCTTCTTACTTTCTTAATGGCATCTTTTGATGTCTTAATCAACTCTTGCATTTTAAAATTGCTATTTTAGGGGCACCTGGGTGGCTCATTTGGTTGAGTGTCTGCCTTTGGCTCAGGTCCTGATCCTGGGGTCCTGGAATTGAGCCCCACGTCGGGCTTCCTGCTCATCCGGGAGTCTACTTCTCCCTCTCCCTCTATGCTCTCTCTCTCAAGTAAATAAACAAAATCTTTATTTAAAAAAAAAAATTCCTGAGTCAGGGAAGAAGGGAAGTGAAAGGTAAGGCAAAGAACTTGGACTTTCAGAGATTTAAGAGGTGGGTGACTTGCATCTCTCTTCACCTCCCTCCCTTGCCATGCATAAAAATGTAGATGTGGTAATGTGCCCTAACTAGGCAAAGAGGGCATGAAACAGCCTCCGAAATATCCTGAGACCCCACAGTGTTTCAGAAGAATCGTGTTTCAGCTTGAACCAGGATCGTTCCAGGACATGAGTGAGACTCAGAGAGATCCTTAGAGCCAACAGGAGCCCGTATGAGACAGTTATTGGTGTACGTACCGCCGAGTCATAACTGAACCAAGAGATTAGACCAACTCTTCATCGCATGTGGACTTCAAGGGCAGTAGCCAACAAGGTTCCCCGGTGATCAGAAAGGCAGAAAAGGAAAACTACTTCAGAAACCAGGGGTGCCAAAGACCCTGTGAGAGCAGATCTAAGACTCTCTCTCCCCATTTATCAGGAGGTCACACAGCCATTGCACACTCCAGAAGACATATCCGAAAGAATAAGAGGAGGAGACAATCTCAAGTAGAATTTGCCTGAAGGAATTGTTTTGCCACAGTCTGTTGAAACCGAAAGACACAGAGATTCTATTAATTGGCAAGTTTAAGGTACCAGCCCACTAGTGGTATTGGGGTTGTGAAGATTTGATCACTTACAGAAAATGAACTATGTTTTCTTAGCACATGTGATTGTGTAATTTTGTAACCACGTACTATTTTAACTGTAAATGATTCTAATTGCTTTCCTGCCTCTGGAGGGCGCTTCTTTCACAATTATTCTCATTCTTTGGTACTAATTTACATGAGACCAGACTCAATCTCCTTGTGAAAATAAAAAAACCTAGCACAGTTAGGAGTTTTTATGTTTTGCATTATGCCAATCATCCTCTTCTGATTTGAGGAGACAGTATTTATACTTAGAGTATTTGCAGTGTTTAGGAACATAAAAATAGCAATTAGCACAATATTATTAGGGCAATAAATCAAACATATGATCAAGTAAGAAAACTAATAAGAACTATAGGTTTATTTTGTAAGTGATTTTCCCAGGACGAAAGTCTTTTATGACCCCTTTATTCAAATTACACTTCCAAGGACATATTTAAATTAAGAGAGAACATAGCAAGTTGATAATAGTTATCATCACCAAGTCTCCAATTGGCACAAATGGAAATGGAAAACAAGACCGACATTTTTTTAAAAAAAGATTTTATTTATTTATTTGACAGTGAGAGAGAGAACACAAGCAGGAGGTAGCTGGAGAGGGAGAAGCAGGCTTCCTGATGAGCAGGGAGGCGGATGCGGGGCTCAGTTTCAGGACCCCGGGGTCATGACCTGAGCTGAAGGCAGATGCTTTACTGACTGAGCCACCCAGGTGCCCCAAGTCTCACAATTTTTAACAAAAGTGTCTGTGAAAGAAATGAAGATGTGCCCTCTTCCTTGCAGCAACAGAGGAAGCAATAGCATTCTGCATTATCAAAGTAGTTCAAAGAATCTGATTTGACAAGGAGTTAAATTGAGAACGTTTATAAAAATGTCAGTCTTGGGGTGCCTGGGTGGCTCAGTCGGTTAAGTGTCTGCCTTCAGCTCGGGTCATGATCCCAGGGTCCTGGGATTGAGCCCCACATCGGGCTCCCTGCTCAGGAGGAGGCTCCTTCTCCCTCTGCCCGCTGCTCTTGCTCTTTATCTCAAATAAATAAATAAAATCTTTAAAAAAAATTGTGAGACTTCCTTTTATTTATTTTTTAAAAAGATTTTATTTATTTATTTGAGAGAGCATGCACAAGCGAGAGAGCACAAGCAGAGGGAAGTGGCAAGCAGAGAGAGAGGGAGAAGCAGTCTCCCCACTGAGCAGGGAGCCCCCCAAGACCCTGAGATCATGACGCGAGCTGAAGGCAGACACTTAACTGACCGAGCTACCCAGGCCCCCCGAGACTTGCTTTTAAAGGCCAGGCTCTGACATTTCATTAGTTAGCATTAAAAGCAAAATACAGTCCTTTAAATCTTGATTTAACTGACTGAAGAAACAGATAGAAAGATTTTCTTTAATAAGGAATATACAGCAGAAATCTACCATATTAACCTTCCATGTTAGTGACTCTCCTCTTCCCCTGTTCATTGACTCCTTTTTCTCTGTCCTGTAATATACAGAAATCTTATCTCAAAAATTACCTGAATGTGATATATCTAAACGCTGGATTACTACTCAGCAACAAAAAGGAATGAGCCACTGACATATATAAGAGAATGTGGATAGATCTCCAAAACATTGTGACGAATGGAAGAAGTCAGGCCCAAGAGTCCATATTGCATGATTCTGATGAGCGAGCAGAAGGCTAGCTGAGAACAAAGCAGAAGCTGACACCCTACACCCACCTCCCCCCATGTGGTATGTGTGACATTCCTCAGGCACTCCTGGCTGCCCTAGGGAAAAACAAATGGTTAACTGATAGAGATCACAGTCCTGCAGGACAGAAGTCTCCCTCAGTTTACAAAAGTCTTAGCAATTTACAAGGACAAAGCATTTCTATCAATGGCATAGCTTCCCGAAGGAAATGTAGATACAATGAAATGTCCTTATAATCTGTAGCCCATTGACAGACACTTGAAGTGGGTAAAGTGTAATGTCTCTCCAGGAAGCTCCCAACTATCTTGCTGTTAATGCCTTACTAGAAGGAAAAACAACCTGAACTTGACAATGGCAAGGCCTCTGGTATCCTGTGAGTCTTCTTTAACATACAAAAATCCTTTTGAAACCTCCCTTTTCCTTACCTCCCCCCAATCTCAAGTATATAATCAGCCACCCCTCACAACCCCAGGGCAGCAGCTCTTTCTGCCCACGGGTCTTGTCCCCGTGCTTTAATAAAACCACCTATTTGCACTTAAGAATTCTTTTTTGGCCATCAGCTCCAAATCCCAACCTTCAAACTACATCAAAAAGATACTCAACATCATTAGTCACTGAGGAAATGCAAATCAAAACCATGAAATATGGGGCATCTGGGTGGCTCAGTCGTTAAGCGTCTGCCTTCAGCTCAGGTCATGATCCCAGGGTCCTGGGATTGAGTCCCGCATCGGGCTCCCTGCTCAGAGGGAAGCCTCCTTCTCCGTCTCTCACTCCCCCTGCTTTTGTTCCCTCTCTCGCTGTGTCTCTTTCTGTCAAGTAAATAAATAAAAATCTTTAAAAAAAACAAACAAACCATGAAATACTACTTGACCCCACTAGGATATCTTTTTGCATCAAAAAGAATAAATTACTTATGAATAAATTTAACCAAAGAGGTGAAAGATCTGTATACTAAAAATTATAAGTCACTGATGATAGAAATTGAAGAAGACACAAATAAATGGGAAAATATTCTGTGCTCATCGATTGGAAGAACTGATATTGTTAAAATGCCCATACTACCCAAAGCAACCTACAGATTCAATGCAATCCCTATCAAAATTCCAATGGCATTTTTCACAGAAGTAGAACAAAAAATCCTAAAATTTGTATGGAACCATGAAAGACCCCAAATAGCCAAAGCAATCTTGAGAAAGAAGAACAAAGCTAGAGGCATCACACCTCTTGATTTCAAAATATATTACAAAATAGGGGCACCTGGGTGGCGCAGTTGGTTGAGTGGCCCACTCTTGGTTTCGCTGGCTCAGGTCATGATCTGGGGGTCGTGAAATCAGGCCCCACGTTGGGCTCCGCACTTGGTGAGGAGTCTGCTTGAGTTTCTCTCTCCCTCTCCCTCTGCCCCTCCCTCCCCACTCTCTCTCTCTCAAATAAATGGATAAATCTTTAAAAATATAGATATAGATTACAAAATATATTACAAAGCCTTAGTAATCAAAACAGTGTGGCACTGACATAAAAATAGACACCTAGATCAATGGAACAGAATAGAGACCCCACAAATAAACGCATGCATATATGGTCAGTTAATTTACAACAAAGGAGCCAGGAACATACAATGGGGAAAGGATAGTCTTTTCAATAAATTGTGTTGGGAAAACTGGATCGTCACATGCAAAAGAATGAAACTAGACCCCTATCTCTCACCATACACAAAAATCCATTCAAAATGGATTAAAGATGGGCGCCTGGGTGGCTCAGATGGTTAAGCGTCTGCCTTCGGCTCAGGTCATGATCCCAGGATCCTGGGATCGAGTCCCACATCGGGCTCCCGGCTCAGCGGGGAGCCTGCTTCTCCCTCTGACCCTCTCTCCTCTCATGCTGTTTCTCGCTCGCTCTCTAAAAAATAAATAAAATCTTTAAAAAAAATGGATTAAAGATGAACATAAGACCTAAAATCATAAAACTCTTAAAAGACATAGGGGGTAAGCTGGTTGATATTGGTCTTGGCAACGATTTTTTGGATTTGACACCAAAAGCAAAGGCATCAGAAGCTGAAATAAACAAGTGAGGCTACATCAAACTAAAGAGCTTCTACAGAGCAAGGGAAACAATAAATTGAAAAGGGCAAACTACAGAATGGGAGAAAATAATTACAAATTATTTATCTGATAATGAGTAAGGGACAGGCAGGGCTAGGTAGGGAGAAATAGATAGGGGGCTATGTGATCAGGCTCACAGAAATCCCAAAAATGTGGAGGTATAAGGAAACCAGAGAAAAAGGAACACACCAGACCACCCTGCCCTAGGTGTCGGGGGGGGGGGCGGGGGGGCTTATTTATGACAGTCTCCTGTGGTCAACAGAAAATAACCAGACCCTAAAAAGGAGTAAGCCATTAAAGATGTTATCACTAGTCCTTAATCAGTGGTGCTACCAGTAGAGAAGTCACAAAGATTTAAGTTCTGGGGCGCCTGGGTGGCTCAGTCGTTAAGCATCTGCCTTTGGCTCAGGTCATGATCCCAGGGTCCTGGGATCGAGCCCCACATCGGGCTCCCTGCTCAGTGGGAAGCCTGCTTCTCCCTCTCCCACTCCCCCTGCTTGTGTTCCCTCTCTCACTGTGTCTCTCTCTCTCTGTCAAAATAAATAAATAAAATCTTAAAAAAAAAAAAAAAAAGATTTAAGTTCCCTGGTTAGCCTTCAATAAGAGAGCAACCCTAAAAGCGCTCAGTGGCAACCCTGTCGGGATCCCTCTCACCCCTGAGATAGATTAAACTCTATCACTTTGCTCACTCTCCTTTGTCTGCAAGATTCACTCTTCAACTCCATGAGACAAGAACCTAGCTCTCCGCTTCAATAAGAGATTAATATCCATATTATAAAAGGACCCATACAACTTAACAGCAGAAAAAAAAAATCTGAATTAAAAATGAGCAGAGAAACTGAGTAGACATTTTTCCCAAGAAGACATACAAATGGCCAACAGGTACATGAAAAGGTGCTCAACATCACTAATCATCAGGGAAATGTAAATCAAAATCACAATGAGATACCACCTCACACCTATTACAATGGCTATCATCAAAAAAGCCAAGAGGGACACCTGGGGTGGCTCAGTGGGTTAAGTGTACACCTTTAGCTCAGGTCATTATGCCAGGGTCCTGGGATTGACTCCTGCATTGGGCTCCTTGCTCGGTGGGGAGCCTCCTTCTCCCCTGCCTGCTGCTTCTCCTGCTTGTGCTTTCTCTCTCTCTGTCAAATAAATAAATAAAATCTTAAAAAAAAAAAGAGATAAGTGTGGTTGAGAATGTGGAGAAAATGGAATCCTTGTGCACCATTGATGGGAATGTAAATTGCTGCAACCACTATGGAAAACAGCATGAAGTTTCCTCCAAAAATTAAAAATAGAACCACCATATGATCCAGCAATCCCACTTCTGGATATAAATCCAAAGGAAATGAAAACAGGATATCAAAGAGATATCTGCATTCCCATGTTCACTGCAGCATTATTCACAGTAGCCAAGATAGAGAAACAAGCTAAGTGTCCATCAATGAATGAATAAAGATGTGATTATATATATGTGGAATATTATGCAGCCATGAGAAAGAAGGAAATCCTGCCACTTGCAGCAACATGGATAGACCTTGAGGGCATTATGCTATGTGAAACAAACCAGAGAAAAATAAACACTGCATGGTGTCACTTAGGTGTTGGGGGGGAAAATCGAACTCAGAAAGAGAGAGTAATAAAGTGTTTGCCAGAGGTAGAAGTGGGGGGTGGGGGATGGGAGCAGGAGGTAGGGAGAGGTTGGTGAAAAGGTAAAAACTTCCAGTTATAAAATAAGTTAAGTTCTGAGGGTCTAATGTAAAATATGGTGACTGCATTTGATTACACTATATTGTATAATTGAAATTTGCTGAGAGAACTTAAATGTTATCACCAAAAAAAAAAAAAGATAAATATGTGAGGTGATGGATGTGTTAATTAACTAGATGGGGGTTCCCTTCACAATGTATCCATTTATCAAAACACCATGATGTACATTTTATTTTTTTATTTATTTTTTATTTTTTTTCCATGATGTACATTTTAAATGTCTTAACAAGTTTTTTTTCAACTACCTTGATAAAGCTGCAATTAAAAAAATAAATGCAATCAATGTACTTATAGAACAATTATACTTATGTTTGAGAGCATAAATGTATTTTAAGATTTTTTATTTATTTATTTGAGAGAGAGAGAATGAGAGACAGAGAGCATGAGAGGGAGGAGGGTCAGAAGGGTCAGAGGGAGAAGCAGACTCCCTGCCGAGCAGGGAGCCCGATGCGGGACTCGATCCTGGGACTCCAGGATCATGACCTGAGCTGAAGGCAGTCGCTTAACCAACTGAGCCACCCAGGCGCCCGAGAGCATAAATGTATTTTATCAAAATAAGTACTAAAATTATTATGTATTATCTCCATATTTGCTTTGTTTACAACTTGTTGACAAAAATAGATTTCTTTTTTTTAAAAGACTATTTATTTATTTGACAGAGAGAGAGCACAAGCATGGGGAGTGGCAGAGGGAGCTGCAGAGGGAGAGGGAGAAGCAGGATCTCCGCTGAGCAGGGAGGCTGACGCGAGGCTCGATCCCAGGACCCTGGGATCATGACCTGAGCCGAAGACAGATGCTTAACCAACTGAGCCACTCACGAGCCCAACAAAAATAAATTTAAATGACATTGTCACCAGCTAGTCCCCAAGACCTATCTTTACTGCCCACCTGCTTGTACTCACCGACCTTTGTCCCACTTTTTCTTTAACCTCTTCTTTCCAGCTTATCTCTTAACTCAAGCAAATGGAAAGCAAAACTGCCCATGGAGAAATAATGACTGCCTTGACAAGACCTCCAACCAGCCCAGATGGCCCAGACCAGTTTGAACTTAACCCTGACTCGCACCTGCACAGATGGACCATGGAAAGACCATGGAATGACCATGGAATGATTGACAACTACCCTTATCTCATTATAATACTAAAATCTCCACCCAAGGAGGAACACAAGCCTCATTTACATAACATACAATGTGTGTGTAGGCATGTTTCCTTAGGCACATGCACAACCTTATGCCACCGCTACACATTACAAGGCTTCCCTATCTAAATACTCATCCTAACCCTAAATTAACTCAACCTGGTGCAGTTTCTGACTCACCAAGGAAGGAACTCACGTAGGTTCCTTACAGAATCGTACAAAAAAAGGAAGGAAGAAATATGTTTGGTCTTTGTCCCCAGTTCCTGGTACAGAATTTCTAAAACCCTTGTAATCATCTGAGTGATAAGAGTATCTTTATTTGCTAAGAGATGACTAGTGGCTGGGAACCTGTAAATGGCTTGGGGTGGGGGAAGGGGTTGGTTGCCGAAAGACCAGGGCTTCATTAGAGGGTTGGAACTTTCAGTCCCATCGGCCACTCCTCACCTCCAGGAAGGGGAGAGGAGCTGGAGATTGAGTTAATTCCCAATGGCCAATGATTTAATCAATCGTGCTTAAATAATGGAACCCCTAAATGATGGCATTGGGAGAGCTTCCAAATTGGTGACCACATCAAAGTGCTGGGAGGGTAGCATGCCCAAAGGAAGCTCCTTGTCCCTTACCCCACATCTTGCCCTATGTGTCTCTTCCATTTGGCTAACCCTGAGTTGTGTCACTTATAATAAGCCAGTAATAGTAAATAAAGGATTTTCTTCAGTTCTGTGAGCCATTCCAGCAAATTATTGAATCTGAGGTGGGAGTTGTGAGAACCCTCACAAGTTATAGCCAGTTGGTCAGAAGTGCAGGTGGTAACTTGGAACTTTTGATGGGTGTTTGCAGGCAGGGCAGTTTTGGGAGATTAAGCCCTTAAACCTGTGGAGTCCAAACTTACTCTGGGTAGTTAGTGTCAAAAATGAATTGAGGGATACCTGGGTAGCTCAGTCGGTTAAGCATCTGCCTTTGGCTCAGGTCATGATCCCAGGGTCCTAGGATCGAGTCCCAAGTCCGGCTCCTTGCTCAGCGGGGAGCCTGCTTCTCCCTCTGCCTGCCGCTCCCCCTGCTTGTACTCTCTCTCTCTCTAACAAATAAATAAAATCTTAAAAAAAAATTAACTGAATTGTAAGACACTCAGTTGATGTCAGCAGAAAATGCTTGGTATGGAAAAAAACTCACATTTGATGTCAGAAGTATTGTAAGTGAAAAAAAGATCATACAGCCCTAGCCAACTAATACAATACAGGATGTCTTCACAGTCTCGGGGTAGACAAAGATTGATGGAATCTTTGTCTAAAGATTAGATGTGATGTAAAAGGCACTAGCCATAAAAGAAAAAAGAAAAGACAAATTGAACTTTATTAAAATTAATAACTCCTGCTGGAAAACTGGAAACAAGCTAAATTTCCATCAACAGATGAAAGAATAAGCAAATTGGGATTACATCTTTGCAGTGAAATATTACATAGAAATAAAAAGAACAAACTACTGATAAACACAATAGCATGGACTAATCTCAAAAATAGGATGTTGAATCGCCAAAGGCAAGGGAAGCAAGGGCAAAAATGAACTATTGGGACTTCATCAAGATAAAAAGCTTTTGCACAGCAAAGGAAACAGTCAACAAAACCAAAAGACAACTGACAGAATGGGAGAAGATATTTGTAAATGACATATCAGATAAAGGGCTAGTATCCAAAATCTATAAAGAACTTATCAAACGCAACACCCAAAGAAAAAGAATCCAATCAAGAAATGGGCAGAAGACATGAACAGACATTTCTGCAAAGAAGACATCCAAATGGCCAACAGACACATGAAAAAGTGTTCAACATCACTCGGCATCAGGGGAAATCCAAATCAAAACCTCAATGAGATGCCATCTCACACCAGTCAGAATGGCTAAAATTAACAAGTCAGGAAACGACAGGTATTGGCAAGGATGCAGAGAAAGGGGAACCCTCCTACACTGTTGGTGGGAATGCAAGCTGGTGCAGCCACTCTGGAAAACAGTATGGAGGTTCCTCAAAAAGTTGAAAATAGAGCTACCCTACGACCCAGCAATTGCACTACTGGGTATTTACTCCAAAGATACAAATGTACTGATCCAAAGGGGTATGTGCACCCCAATGTTTATAGCATCAACATCCACAATAGCCAAACTATGGAAAGAGCCAAGATGTCCATCAACAGATGGATAAAGAAGATGTGGTATACACACACACACACACACACACACACAATGGAATATTATGCAGCCATCAAAAAAACATGAAATCTTGCCATTTGCAACAATGTGGATGGAACTGGAGGGTATTATGCTAAGCGAAATAAGTCAGTCAGAGAAAGACAAGTATCATATGAATGAGCTCACCGATATGAGAATTCTTAATCTCAGGAAAAAAACTGAGGATTGTTGTGGGAGTGATGGGGTGGCTAGGTGATAGGTATTGGGGAAGGTATGTGCTATGGTGAGCACTGTGAATTGTGTAAGACTGATGAGTCACAGACCTGTACCTCTGAAACAAATAATACATTATATGTTAAAAAAAAAAAAAAAGAAGATAGTCGGAAGGGAAAAATGAAGGGGGTGGAAATCAGAGGGAGAGACGAACCATGAAAGACTATGACCTCTGAGAAACAAACTGAGGGTTTTAGAGGGGAGGGGGGTGGGGGGATGGGTTAGCCTGGTGATGGGTATTAAGGAGGGCATGTATTGAACGGAGCACTGGGTTTTATATGCAAACAATGAATCATGGAACACTACATCAAAAACTAATGATGTAATGTATGGTGACTAACATAACATAAAAAAAAAAAAAAAAAAGGATGTTAAAGAAAAGAAGCCAGACACAAAAGAATCTACGCTGTATTCATATAAAGTGTGGAAGCTAGCAAAATCAATCCATGGTGATACGAACCAGAATTTTGGTTGCCTCTATGGGGGGCCAGGAATTGATTAGAAAGCGGTAGGAGGGAACTTTCTGGGGTGATGAAAATGTTCTAGAATTTGATTAGGGTGATGATAGTATATATTTGTCATCATAACTATTCAAACTTATTTGAGATCTGTGCATACATATGTGTATGTAAATTATATCCGAATGAATGAAAACAAAAAGGATTTTTAAAAGATTGTATGAGATACTACCTATAGCCACCAGTTTCTTAAAAATTAAGAAGTCTCGGGGCGGCTGGGTGGCTCAGTCGGTTAAGCGACTGCCTTCGACTCAGGTCATGATCCTGGAGTCCCGGGATCAAGTCCCGCATCGGGCTCCCTGCTCAGCAGGGGGGTCTGCTTCTCCCTCTGACCCTCTTCCCTCTCGTGCTCTCTGTCTCTCATTCTCTCTCAAATAATAAATAAAATCTTTTTTTTTTTTAAGATTTTATTTATTTATTTGACAGAGAGAGACACAGCGAGAGAGGGAACACAAGCAGGGGGAGTGGGAGAGAGAGAAGCAGGCTTCCCGTGGAGCAGGGTGCCCAATGCGGGGCTCGATCCCAGGACCCTGGGATCATGACCTGAGCCGAAGGCAGATGCTTAACGACTGAGCCACCCAGGTGCCCCTAAAATCTTTAAAAAAAAAAATTAAGAAGTCTCATAATGCCCAGTATCAGAAAATATATGAAATTCTTAACCACTCCTAATAGGAATGTAATTTGGTTCATCTACTTGGCAAAACAACATGACACCAGAACCCTCCTACACTGTTGGTGGGAATGCAAGCTGGTGCAGCCACTCTGGAAAACTGTATGGAGGTTCCTCAAAAAGTTGAAAATAGAGCTACCATATGATCCAGCAATTGCACTACTGGGTATTTACCCCAAAGATACAAAAGTAGGGATCCGAAGGGGTACGTGCACCCCGATGTTTATAGCAGCAATGTCCACAATAGCCAAACTGTGGAAAGAGCCAAGATGTCCATCGACAGATGACTGGATAAAGAAGATGTGGTATATATATACAATGGAATATTATGCAGCCATCAAAAGGAATGAGATCTTGCCATTTGCAACGACATGGATGGAACTGGAGGGTATTATGTTGAGTGAAATAAGTCAAACAGAGAAAGACATGTATCATATGACCTCACTGATATGAGGAATTCTTAATTGCAGGAAACAAACTGAGGGTTGCTGGAGTGGGGGGTGGGGTGGGAGGGATGGGGTGACTGGGTGATAGACACTGGGGAGGGTATGTGCTCTGGTAAGCGCTGTGAATTGTGCAAGACTGTTGAATCTCAGATCTGTACCTCTGAAACAAATAATGCAATATATGTTAAGGAAAAAAAAAAAGAAGAAGAAGAAGGTAGCGGGAGGGGAAGAATGAAGCGGGGGAAATCGGAGGGGTAGACGAACCATGAGAGACGATGGACTCTGAAAAACAAACAGGGTTCTGGAGGGGAGGGGGGTGGGAGGATGGGTTAGCCTGATGGTGGGTATTGAGGAGGGCACATTCTGCATGGAGCACTGGGTGTTATGCACAAACAATGAATCATGGAACACTTCATCTAAAACTAATGATGTAATGTATGGGAATTAACATAAGAATAAACAAACAAACAAACAAACAAACAAACAAAAACCAACATGACACCATCTTGTGAATTTGAACACTTGGGAACCAATGACCCAGCAATTCTACTCAAGAAACACTTCCACTTAACTGACAGGACATGTGGATTAAAGAAGATCCAGATAAAATAATAAAAATATTAGAGGAAAATCATGGCAAACATTTGTATAACTTTAGGATGAGAGCAACTTTCTGAAGCAAGAAGGAAAAGACACACTTACCAACGTAAAATTTAAAATTGTATTGCAAAAAACACCATAAACGGAGTCCAAAGACAATAAACTGGGAATAAATATTTGCAATATTTGCAACATATGACAGGTAAAGGGTTAATACCTGCTGTAATCAATGAAAAGCACCTGTAATTCCTGGGAGAAAAACACCTCAGTAGAAAAATAAGCAAAATATATGAATAGGCAGTTCACAAAAGAGGAATACAAGTGTCCAAAACAAAATAAAACACTGAAACATGTTTATCTTCACAAGTAATCAAAACACATTGTATGGGGTACCTGGGTGGCTTAGTCGGTTAAGCATCTGCCTTCGGCTGGGGTCATGGTCCCAGGCTCCTTGGATCGAGCCCCATATGGGGCTCTCCGCTCAGCGGCAAGTCCGCTTCTCCCTCTCCTCTGTGATCTCTCTCACTTTTGCTCTCTCTCAAATAATCTTAAAACAAAACAAAACAAAACAAAACACATTTTGTTTTTGTGATGATTAACAGTGGCAAACATTTTCAATATTTTTTTAAGATTTTATTATTTTTTTAAGATTTTATTTATTTGTCAGACAGAGAGAGAGAGAGAGAGAGCACAAGCAGGGGGAGTGGCAGGCAGAGGGAGAAAGAGGCTCCCCGCTGAGCAAGGAGCCCGATGCGGGGCTCAATCCCAGGACCCTGACTTGAGCCGAAGGCAGACGCTTAATCGAATGAGCCACCCAGGTGTCCCTAAGATTTCATTTTTAAGTAATCTCTGCACCCAAGTGGGGCTCGACCTCACAATCCCGAAATCAAGAGTTGCACGTTCCACCAACTGAGCCAGCCAGGCACCCCTCAATCTTTTTGATGTCAGATTCCTCCCTGTCTTTATCCTCATGTTCTCCCCAATTCCCTGTAATTGGCTTGGTCCTCGACATTCCACTGAAATTGCCCTTGGTGAGGTCTTCCAAATACAAAGAGCACTCCTAACCCTCTCTAGAATTCTCCAAGGCACTTGGCCCCTCACCTTTCCTTCCATGAATACTCCTCCCAGGCTTCTTGAAGAATCATTCCCACTGGGCTCCTGGGTGGCTCAGTCAGTTAAGTGTCTGCGTTTGGCTTGGATCATGGTCCCAGGGTCCTGGGATTGAGTCCTGTGTCGGGCTCCTTGCTCAGTGGGGAGCCTGCTTCTTCCTCTGCCTCCACTCCCCCTGCTTGTGTGCTGTCTCGCAAATAAGTAAGATCTTATTAAAAATGTTTTTAAAAAGATTTATTCCCACCATTGTAGACCACTTCTATCTCTTGACCAGCCATTCTCCTTCCTTTTCATGCACTCTAGGTTTGGCCAACGGTGGGTGGACATTTCTTTTTTGAGGGGTGGGCGAGGGAGGCTGCTCAGCATCTGAGAATTTCCCACCTTATGAATCTTTTATGCAGACCTCACTGTCACTCTATAAGCTGAAAATGCCAGGTATGTGCTTTCCCAGCCCCTTCTGCAACCGGGCGCTGGCACTGACCTGGGCTGGGCTGGGCTGATCAGATGCAGGTACGGTAGACTTTGACTCTGGACTTACTGGTGGAAAGAAGCAGAGTCAATGGACCTGTGTTCCTGGCAGTTTCCCTGGCAGTCCTGTGGAGCTTGGTTCTCAACCCGATGGTGTCAGCGGTGTGAGGTGTGACATCTAGTGGACAGTGGTATCCTCACCAAACAGTGTTTATAGAGTGATTTTTGGCTCTGGTTTTAGCCATTTAGGCTCTGAGCCTGGTTCTCCAGCTTTCCCAGTGATTCTGTGAGCTATCTATAGCTTAACTTAAAAAATCAGAATCTATTTCCATTGCTTGCGACTGAGAACTCTGACAAATATAGCATTTCAAAAAGCTGTCCTCCATTCTGTTTCTCTATACCACTTAAAACCACACTTATCTACCTTCTAAACTTCTTTTTTTTTTTTAAGATTTTATTTATTTATTTGACACAGAGAGACATAGCGAGAGCAGGAACACAAGCAGGGGGAGTGGGAGAGGGACAGGCAGGCTTCCCGCGGAGCAGGGAGCATGATGCGGGGCTCGATCCCAGGACCCTGGGATCATGACCTGAGCCAAAGGCAGATGCTTAACGACTGAGCCACCCAGGCACCCTACCTTCTAAACTTCTATTTTAAATAAGCCATGAAACTGAGCACATTATCATTTGCTACCTTATACTTTAATATTTCATTTTCATATGTTTATTACAAGCCCTGTTACGCCTATAAATTATGTCTCTCTAACAATACCATCAACAATGAGCACAATTACAGTGAAAGATCACATAGTCTTATATATTTGCAAATGGAGATGACGGGAACAGGACAAACTGAAAACAGAGGGGTACACGGCTGGCAGGTGCAGTGTCCCCGAGCAGTGGAGAGAAGAGATCCAGAACCCAAGTCAAGGAGTTGGCCTTGGGAGCAGAGACGGTTCAGCTGTAGCAGGAGGAGGGCAGACAGAGTGTAAGTGTACAGATGCTTTCAGTGGTAGGTGTGGTAGTGAGTGCCTTAATTTTCTCTGTGCATCAGGAAGCCGTGTCAAACAAATGAAACTACCCAAATTTCCAACAACAGGTGAAAGGATAAAAGAAATTTTCACCTACTAACCTCCACTCTTCTGCTCTCTACTATCAAAGCTCCTCCTGAGGGAAGGTCCCGTGAGAACAAAGCAAACAGAATGTAGGTAAGAAATAGAGCAGATAAAGTCACTTTATTTTGGGGCGCCTGGGTGGCTCAGTTGGTTAAGCGACTGCCCTCGGCTCAGGTCATGATCCTGGAGTCCCTGGATCGAGTCCCGCATCAGGCTCCTTGCTCGGCAGGGAGTCTGCCTCTCCCTTGACCCTCTCCCCTCTCATGTGCTCTCTTTCTCATTCTCTCTCTCTCAAATAAATAAATAAATAAAATCTTAAAAAAAAAAAAGTCACTTTATTTTGTTCAAGGATAAATTCACGGCAAGTAGCCATATCTTCTCAGGCTATTTAGCCGTTAAACTTCAGAATGAGATATTGTTGTTACTACAGGGCTATCATTAACCTGTTTATTTCTATTGGAAGACAAAGTATTTGACAGAGGACGGACTTTGTCAATACATTTAGCAGACACTTTCCGTAGATTGAATGAGTTAAAAATATAGAGCTCTGAGACTTTGACCAAAAAAAAGTATTTAAAATATGTCATAAAATAAACATGATGGGGCGCCTGGGTGGCTCAGTTGGTTAAGCGACTGCCTTCGGCTCAGGTCGTGATCCTGGAGTCCCGGGATCAAGTCCCGTGTCAGGCTCCCTGCTCAGCAGGGAGTCTGCTTCTCCCTCTCCCACTCCCCCCTCTTGTGCTCTTTCTCTCTCTCACTCTCTCTCTCAAATAAAAATAAAATCTTAAAAAAAAAAGATAAACATGATGTATTGTAAATATTTTTTAAATTTTCTGTAAATTATGACATTTTGATGTATATTTGACATTATGACGTTAAAAAACCTTTCTGGCTGGGGAGAGACTGCCCCTCCCAGAGTAGCCTACAAGCACGCCTTTCGTATGCCTACCAACCAATTCAGAGTTTATACTCCCAACTACCTTCTGATCTAACTCTCACACACTAAGCCAGTATAGTTGGTCCTTGAACAACACGGGTTTGAACTGTGTGGGTCCACTTATAAATGGATTTTTTTCAATAAATATACTACAGTACTATAAAAGTACTTTCTCAGTCTTCTATTTTCTCAATAATATTTTCTTTTTCTCTAGCTTACTTTATTGTAAGAATACAGGATATAAAATATAGAACATACAAAATATGTGTTAGTTGACTGTTTATGTTAGTGGTATGGCATCCAGTCATCAGTACGCTATTAGTAAAATTTGGGGGGAATCAAAAGTTATATGCAGATTTTTGACTGCGCACAGGGTGGGAGACAGGGTGTCCTGGTGCCCCAACCCCCACACTGCTCAAGGGTAAACTGTATTGCCCTTGCCCTAAATGATTCCAGATCCCAGTACCAGGTAACTAGGGACCACCCCTAGAGCTCACAGCTGACCCAAAATTATTTCAAAACTAGCCAAATCCTAAACTGTTCGTCCTGCATTGTCTTTTCCATGGAAAGCCCAGTAAGGGCCATGGACTAGGCTTTACCTTCTGATCAATGCCGGGCTTGCTATGTGGCCCTGCATAGTGTGCGGTGACCTCTCTCTAGGATATGGGAGTATAATAATTTTCTTCCTTTTGGGGTACCTGGCTGGCTCAGTCAGTAGAGCATGTGACTCTTGATCTCAAGAGACCCACAATGGGCATGGAGCCTACTTAAGAAAAAAAAATTCTTCCTCTCAAGCCTCATTCTCCTCTCCTCCTATGGCTGTACTGACTTTACCATACCATATCCAACATGTACATTCTTTCTTTTTATTATTATTGTTGAAGCATGGTTGACACATAATGTTACATTAGTCTCAGGTACGCAACATAGTGATTCCACAAGTCTATATATTATTCTATGCTAACCACAAGTGTAGCTACCATCTGTCACCATACAATGCCATTAAAACATAGGTCTTGTCAAAACAACACAATTTAAAAATGGGCAAAAGAATTCAATACACATTTCACCAAAGAAGATATATGAATGGCTAAAAAGCACATGAAAATAAGCAGTTGAGGGGCACCTGGGTGGCTCAGTCGTTAAGCGGCTGCCTTCGGCTCAGGTCATGGTCCCAGGGTCCTGGGATCGAGCCCTGCATCGGGCTCCCTGCTCCACAAGAAGCCTGCTTCTCCCTCTCCCACTTCCCCTGCTTGTGTTCCCTCTCGTGCTGTGTCTCTCTCTGTCAAATAAATAAAATCTTAAAAAACAAAAACAAAAACAAAAACACAATGAATAAAAAAGAAGCCACAATGAGATACCATTTTGCACCACTGGAATGACTAAAATTAAAAAGAGAAACAATTAAAAGTGCTGGCCCATGAAGAGGAAATTCGCAATGGTTATCTCTATGAAATGGAATTTTAGATATCGATCATGTATTTTTGTACTTTTTCATATGTCCCTAAGTATCTTTAATTAATATCTTTAATCTGTAAAAATCTAAAAAGAAATGTTATTATTAATAATTTTAAAACTAAGCTGGGGTGCCTGGGTGGCTCAGTCGGTTGAGTGCTAACTTTTGGTTTCAGCTCAGGTTGTGATCTAATGGGTCATGGGACAGAGCCCCGTGCTGGGCTCTGTGCTCAGCGAGGAGTCTGCTTGAGAGTCTCTCCCTCTGCCCCACTCCCACTAGCACACACTCTCACTCTTCCTAAAATAAATAAATGTATTTTTAAAACTTAAAAAAAAAAAAAGTGCTGGCCCAGATGTGAAAAAACAGGAAATCTCAGACACGGAGAATATAAAATGCACAGCAACTTTGGAAAAATCTGTCAGTTTCTTAAAAGGATAAACATAAATTTACCATTAAGATCTAGCAATTTCACAACTAAGTATCTACCCAAGAGAAATGAAAACCTATGTCCACACAAATACTTTTACATGAACGTTTATAGCAGTGTTATTCATAATAGCCCAAACTGGAAACAACCCAAATTTTCTTCAATGGATGAATGGATATACAAAATGTGGTATATCCATACAATGGAATACCATTCAGGAATAAAAAGGAAAGCACTACAATGCCAGGATGGTTCAACAGCTGAAAATCAATTCATGTAATACATTCTGTTACTAGAATAGAAAAAAATGACATGATCATCTCAATATACAAAGAAGAATTTGACAGAACCCAACACTCTTTCATGCTAAAAAACACTCAACAAATTAGGAATAGAAGGGAACTTCCTCAACCTGATAAAGGTCTTCTATTATAAACACACAGCTGAGGTGCCTGGGTGGCTCAATTGCTTAAGTGTCTGACTCTTGATCTTGGCTTAGGTCTTGATCTCATGGTTGTGAGTTCGAGCCCTGCATTAAAAAAAAAAAAAAATCAAACCCACACAGCTAATATCATACTTAATGGTGAAAGACTGAATGCTTTACCCCTAAGATCAGGAACAAGACTAGGCTCTCTGCTCTCACCACTTCTATTCAACACTGTACTGGAGGGGCTAGCCAGGGCAACTGGGCAAGAAAAAGAAATAAGAGGCATCCAAATTGGAAAGGAAGAAGACTATCTCTATTTACAGGTGACATGACTGTGTAAATAAGAAATCCAAGGAATCCACTAGAGATTATTATAACTAAGAAACTAGTTCAGCAAGATTGTAGGATACAAGATGAGTATTTTTTAAAGGATTATTTATTTAGTAACTTCTACTAGTAAGCCCAAAGTGGGGCTCGAACTTACTACCCTCAGATCAAGAGTCACATGTTCTTCCGACTGAGTCAGCCAGGTGTCCCAAGATCAATATTTTAAAAAATTATATTTTTATACACTTGCAATGAAAACCCAGAAATGAAAGTTAAAAAAAAAAAAGGTTAAGTGGAATAGGCTAGTCACAAAAAGACAAATTTGTATGATTCCACTTATATGAAATACCTAGACTATTCAAATTTATAGAGAGAAAACAGAGTAGTGGCTGCCAGGGGTTGGAGAGAGGAGGAATGCAGAACTAGCATGTAATAGGTATAGAGTTTCAGTTTGGGAAGATGGAAAAAGTAGTATAGATAGATAGTGGTGATGGCTGGACAACAATGTAAATATACTTAATACCACTGAACTGTATGGACAGTTAAAATGTTTAAAATGGTAAATTCTATGATATGTGCATTTTACCACAATAAAAGGAAGTAAGGAATGAAGTATTGATACATGCTACAACTTGCATGAACACTGAAAACATTACGCTAGGTGAAAATAAGTCAGTCACAAAAGTTCACATATATGGTGCCTGAAAGTCTAAAATAGGTAAATCTATACAGACAGATAGATTAGGGCTGGTGGCGGGGGGGTGGGGGGGCGGCAGTGAGAGGAGGTGATGAATAAAAGATGGATAGCTAAAGGGTACTTTAGGGTTTACTTAAGTACTTTAGGTATTTAAAGTGTTTCTTTTTGAGGTGATGAAAATGTTCTAAAGTTCACTGTGGTGATGACTGAATATATATGTGAATATAGTCAAAACCACTGAATTGTACACTTGAAGTGGTACAATTTGAATGAATTGTTTATGTGAATTTTCTCTCAATAAGGCTAGTTTTTTTCATTAAAGATTTTATTTATTCATTTGAGAGAAAGAGACAGAGCACAAGCAGGGGGAGAGGCAGAGGAGAGGGAGAAGCAGATTCCCCACTGAACTGAGAGCTCAATCCCAGGACCTGGAAATCATGACCCCAGCCAAAGGCAGAGGCTTAACCATCTGAGTCACCTAGGTGCCCCAATAAGGCTGTTTTATAAAAAAAGAATGGGGGCGCCCGGGTGGCACAGTTGATTAAGTGTCCAACTCTTAGTTTGGCTCAGGTCGTGATCTTAGGGTCATGAGATTGAGCATGCATCAGGCTCTGTGCTCAGTGCAGAGTCTGCTTGAGATTCTCTCTCTCTCTTCCTCTCCCCTCCCAACCCTACTCTCTCTCTCCCCCACCTCTAAAATAATAAACAAATCTTTTAAAAAATAAATAAAAGAAGAATGAACTATCAATATATACTACAACACCGGTGAGCCTCAAAAACATTACGCAAAGTGAAAGAAGCCAGACACAAAAGTCCACATATTGTATGATTTCATTTATATGAAAGGTCATCTTTGGGAAAGAGAAGCCGATGACCGGTGGGTTGGGCAGCCCTAGTTCCTATTGCCTTCCTAGTTCCTATTCCCTTCCAAGCCTTCAGACTAGCACCACTCAAGTGACCTCTCAAATGGTGACCTGGCATGAAGATGTGGGTGGGATGAACATCTGGGTGAGGCAAGAAACTTGCGCAGATTCAGCAGTAGCCACACTTGCCCCCTTACTCTCCAGCAAATCATCTTGCTGATAACTGTGGAGCAAAGTGCAAGCAGCAAGGAGAAAGTAAGCCAAGAGGGGACCTGGGAGACAGATCCTATTTCCTTGGGAAGCTACCATCTGAGAAAGCTCTTCTTCATTCCTCAGAAGTACCTCTACTGCATTCTCTTCCCTCCCAGCCCCTCCTAGGCACTCAGCTGAATCTGCTCACACCCACTCCCTCTATCTCTGTGAGTGCTTGGGCACCCATGCTCAGTTCTGTGAAAATGAATAAAGGAAACCTCCTTCGAAATGGAATAGGGAAGCCACGAAGCGGGGGCTCTCATGCACCATGACTCACGGAAGCTTGCAGCTCAGTAGGAAGAGGAAGTTTTCCTCCCTGCCCAGCAACAGCAAGCTGCCCTCACCTGCAGCCACTTCGAATGCTCATTTTCCTCCAGTGGATTTCTGTTCAAAACCACCCCTTCCAGCTTCCTCCTTTCCTCTATAAAAGGGCCCTCTCCTTCTCTGTTCTCTGCACGTGCCTAGGGTTCGCCATCATTTGGGTGTCCTGAATTGCATCTCCTCTGCTATTCCTGAATAAACTCATTTACTGCTCCATAACCTTTGTTTAATTTTTAAGGTGGACGGGTCACATCAGATCTGGATGAGTGTGAAGTCAGTTTTCAAAGTTGTACAATCTTCCTTTAGCCATCCAGATTTTGGAGAATTTGGCCATCCTTTCCCTATGGAATGTGAATTATCTAGTGACCAATGACTTCCTCTTCTCTCTCTTCACCTCGTATTCGCACCTGGTGGTCGCTCCACTTACCAACAACTCCCCAAAGTGTAAGGAAGAAGACAAATTTATACTTTTAGCCTCATTTTTTAGAAACCATGGAGTAAAATTTCTCTGGGAAACTGGCTGAAACTAAGGGGTCAAATGACACGGACTGGAGAAATTATTTGTTTCAAATGATCTTTCCTCCTCTATGTTCTGGGAAAATGTAAATTATTTGGTTGTTTGTAACAGTCAGAAATTACCCTGTCAGTAGTGTGACTCCTTTGCCAAACTTCCTATTGAAAATTAGGGCATTAGAGTGTTATGCAAATGAGGGGGCTTTGGGGCGCCTGGGTGGCCCAGTTGTTAAGCCACTGCCTTTGGCTCAGGTCATAATCCCAGGATCCATGATCCCTGGGTCCGCAGGAAGCCTGCTTCTCCCTCTCGCACTCCCCCTGCTTGTGTTCCCTCTTGCTTTGTCTCTCTCTGTCAAATAAATAAATAAAATCTTTAAAAAAAAAATGAGGGGGCCGAATTCTGCACCACCTTCTTCAGATGGGCAGTGGGAACTTGGGCTTTCCCAATGTGCCTGAGCACCTAGTTGACCCTGGGTTGGGGCAGAAGGTGGCAGAGGAGGAGTAATCTTTAACAGGAGTGTTAACTGTCCCTCTTACCCTCTTTTTAGAAGTGGCCTCTCTAAAGAGCCCTCTTGTCCTCTGGCACTTAGATCTCCACACTTAACTTCACCCCATCCTGCTTGGAGAGAGGCAATGAAACACCCTTTAGCTCAGACCTCTGGATAGGATGATGTATTTGTCTCCAGTGGCTAATGTAAATTTGCAAACAGCTGCTCACTTGCAAATAGCCCTGTAGTATTGCTTAACTGTCTCCTGTATTTCTTGCCAGTAGATAATTAGATAGAGGGGCTTGATTCAAGTTAGATTTTTTTTGACAAGAATATTTTATTTTTCACCAGGAGGCATCTAATGTCTGGTTGTCTCTCTTTTTGTGAGTTAGCAGCCATTGACGGTCATTGCCTAAATGATCCATTAATTATTAGCAGTTACGAAATGCAAATCTACATTTTGTTATTTTCTTTCTTTCTTTCCTTCTCTCTCTCTTTCTTCTTTTAGAGAGAGAGAGAGAGAGAGAGAGCCTGTGTGGGGGGGGGAGGGGAGCGAGAGAATCTTAGGCAGGCTCCATGCTCAGCGCACAGCCCAACTCAGGGCTCGATTTCAGGACCTTGAGATCATGACCTGAGCAGAAATCAAGAATCTGACGCTTAATCGACTGAGCAACCCAGGTGCCTCACCAATCTACATTTCTTTTTTCTTTTCTTTTTTTCGGAATCTAATCTTTATTTACAGGACACTACAACATAGGAGATTCCACATAGAAATAAGAAACCCACTGAGAGGAGGAGCTTCATATAGTTTGCACAGTTTGGAACTAGTCAAGTATAGTTTCATTGTAAAAAGTGCTACAGTAACAAAACACATTTAAAAAGAGTTCCTAGTAGAGAAAGAGTAAGACAAACTTCTACCAAATGGAGTACACAACAAACAACTTTCTGCCTCGGCTGTACCATCTAAAAGTTAAAGGTCCCAGGAATGCCATCCTGAACCTGGAACGTATAGCCTTCAGAGGTGTTTCTGGCACAACATTCTGATCTTCCTCTCCCTCTACAGAGCAGTACTTCTCAATCAAGTTTAACGAAGCTTCGTACAGAGGCTCATTTTCATGGTTTTGTAGAGCTTCAATTTTGTCCAAACCTCCACATTCTTCAATCATTAGTTTCCCAGTTTCACCTAATTTCTCAGCAGCCTGAAAGATGTTTGAAATGGCATCCAGAATAACCAGAATAATTTGGTATCTTTTGCAGTTAAGAGGTTCATCTATGGTTCTATTATGCCACCATGAATGAGGTATACAATCTGTTCAACTATTCTGCTACTTGTATAGTTGGTCACAGCCCAGACAGCTTCCTTTGGTGTCTTAAAGTCTGCCTTAGAGAGAACACCAACAAGGAATGGGACTAATCCATGATTCACAACTTGCTGTATCTGGTCCTGGCGACCAGCTGTGATGTTTGACATTGTCTACATAACTTCCTTGGTTTGGGGGGTTCATTAGCAGGCTGGGAAAGACAGCAAGTGCTCCTGCATCTATTACAACCTGAGTCTGTTCATCTGTCCCAGTGACAATATTTCCTATGGC
Organism: Mirounga angustirostris; assembly: GCF_029215605.1. Taxonomy (NCBI): domain Eukaryota; kingdom Metazoa; phylum Chordata; class Mammalia; order Carnivora; family Phocidae; genus Mirounga; species Mirounga angustirostris. The sequence goes on from NW_026991716.1 coordinate 39,401,973, forward strand.
TCTTAGCGCAGGAGTCCCAGTGGGCAATTCAGTAGCTCCTAGAAGCCTAAGGTTACCTTGCTTCTGTTCAAATCTACATTTCTTAATTTGTAAAAATAGGAACACTAATACCTGACATTAGAGATACCAGGTTTCTTACTGAGATTAAATGCGATAATTATAGTTGTTTGTTAAGCTATTTTTCTTAGGATGCTGTACATACTTTCGTTAAGGTACCAATACCATGTCCAATAAACGGATAATAAAACTAATATGAAGAAGCCACTTGCCAAAGATCACACTGCTAAATATTGGTGGAGTCAGGATTTAAAGCCAGGTCCATCTAACTACAAAGTTTATGTTCCTCCCACTGCTTTTCTAAAATGTATTTTATTGTGGGACTACTCTCAGCAAGGCACTTGCCCTAAACATTTTATTCAACTCTCTCATCAGTATCTTGGTATTGGTATTGCCCACTTTGCACGGACAAAAAAAACCCCTGAAGTTCAAAGAGGTCAGGTAACTTCCCCAAAGCCATGAAGCCTTGGAGTAAAGAAGGACATGGCCTAAGTGTCCCCAAGTGGCATTATCCGTCCGTGTAGCACGCACGTCTGGCTTCTCAGTTCGGTAAGCTTTAAAATTTAGTGCAATGCACGTGCCTGCTAGTTAACAGTAGACAGATGGGAGCGAGTACTCTACCTGAGCGTGTATAAATGACGTGGCCCTAGAGCTGACATCAGTTCCTATGCAAATAAAGTATAGCATAAACCCGCTGAAACACAAGGAAGCGCCAGCCCCGGCGCGCCGGCTCTTTGAGACCTTGGGTACAGCAGAGAAGTGCGCACGCGCGCAGAAGCCCGGCGGAGGGGCGGGGCGAACGGTGCCTCAGAGGTCATCCCGCCTGTAGGGGGTGCCAGGCGAGCCTGGCTAGCACCCTAACCCAGCAGCAGGCTCTTTTGCATCCACCAGCCAGTGCTCGGGATCTTGGGATCCGGTGGCAAGCAGCTCCTTCAGGTAAGACGTTCCGGATCTCTGGGGACGGAAACACAGCGGGAGGGGGAGAAGCGAGGCCGCGTACGTGACCAGTCCAGAAATCGGCCAGCTCCGGGAAGCCAAAGCACTTCCCTTAGAGGTAACGCGAGAATGGGCGGGGTCTGGCCTCGGGGCCCAAGCGAGGGGAGGTGCCGGTTCGGGGGGCGGGGTTGGGGGCGGGGAGACTCGGCTGTCAGGGCCCGCCTACACCAGCCCGGCGTCCTGGTCTGCGTCCCCACTCCGTCCCACCGGGTGCCGGCTCCCTACCTGGACCTCGCAGTTGGGAGCACGGATTCCTCCCTCTCTGGGAGGACCCTTTCCTCCCTCCGCCCTCGGCTATCCTCTCAGGTGAAGCCTCCATGGAGCGGTTCCTGGCCCAGCTGTGCGAGACCAGTGTGTTGCAGCCGCTGCCGGTGTGGGAGGGGGACACCACGGGCCACTGCTTCACCCAGCTGGTGCTCAGCGCCCTGCCCCATGCGCTCCTCGCCGTGCTCAGTGCCTGCCACTGGGGCACTCCGAGGTGGGTAGAAGCAGGTGCAAGACGTCTGTCCATGCGTGCCTGCGGACCTCAGCCGAAACCCACATTTCCGCGGTAGTGTAACCAGAATAGTGAAGTCTATGGAGTGGGGCAAAAATAGAATAAAATCTGCGCATTAATTAGCACCTTGCAGCAGCGTAGCCGTTTTGGGTCGAGTTACCTATCTTCCCTGAGCCTCATAGCATTGTTGGGAGGTTTAAATCAGATAATGCATTAAAGCATATAGCGCAGTGCCTGGTACATTTTTAAAGGCCGGATGCGTGATAGAAAGCATCACGTCTGTAGATTTTCAGATACCCAAACACGACTGTCATGATTGGAGGCAAAATTGGGTGAACAATCTTTTTAGCCAGAAAGGATAGCTTCTGTTGTAGTTGTAGGACCAGTTTCTCACCACTTCCATCCATGAAAACTCCGTGTTCCCTAGACTAAGAGAAGTATATGTACCCTGCTGGAAAGGAAGCAGTAGGTAGAAGAGAAGAGCAAAACCAAAACCTTAATCTTCCTAGGTTTGGGGCTCTGCCGTGCAAGTATCAAACTCACCTTGATTTTGTATTTATTTTCTGTATGGCTAGATACGTCTGAAGTTATTCACTCTGGCTACTGACAAGGCAGGAGAGAAGTCTAGTCTCTGCCTTTTGGAGTCCCTAGTCTGATAGACGGAATGTGTCCCTATCCAAGATGAATCAGGGGGCTGATGAATCCCTTCCTTGAGGAGGAGAAGCTTGGGATCTGCTTGGTCTGGGGGGAATCCTGATTTGCCTTTTACATAGAATGAGGCGGAAGTCTAGGGAGGGTTAATCAGTTAGCATAGACATCCAAAGCCTGCTCAGAGGAGTATCTATTAAAAATAGACACAGTGCTTCTGGGAACCCACAGTCTAAGGAGCAGGCAAGAAAGACCATCATATAATCAATAGAAATTGCGGTTTTTGCACTTCACTTGTCAGACTTTTTGTACATTGCTGAAAATGGTTAGAGAGATCCAGAATCTCAGACAAGAAAGGACCTGAGAGGGCTCTGGGTCCAGACTCCTCACTGCTCACTGTACTGATAAGGAAAATGAAATGTGAGAGGGAAGGAAACCTTACCCAGGGGCATAAGAAGACTGGTTGATGGCCAACTTGAGGCCTCCAAGGGCCCAATGTTTTGTCCCCACATCTTAGGAAATAGGATTCTTAAAGGTTAGCTTTTATCCCAGTATAAACCGCTCCACATTACTGTGATTAACTGGATTTTTTAGAGGAAATCCAAAGCATTCTAATTTAGGATTAAACTTTTTCAGTACCCCAGCCCTGCCAACAAAGGGAACAATAGATTTAGTCTTCTCATTATGTAAGCCTTCAAAGCATTCTAATATTTACTGCTGCAGGTGTATTATCCTGTACTTGATTTTTAAAGTAGACAGATCACCCTTTTGTTGACTGAAAACGTTTTTTGCATGCCAAGAAGATAGAGACAAAACTAAAAAGAGGTTTTTGTTCAGCAAATGGAGTCACAAATATGATCTATACCACCTTCTACAACCGTTTGGAAAGAGAGTAGAATATTTTGAGGCTTCATAAAATTTAGGCTATTGTATTAGAGTGTAGAAGCCATATATATAAGTCAAGTTTTTATTCATCTAATAGTGCCTTGGGTGAATTTAAGGGTTATTTTAGGTAGATACTTTTATAAAAATGAATACTCATTTCTTGGTTGTTATCTGTATGAAAACTTAGGATTTTTTTTTTTTTCTAATTAGTCTTCACGTTCCAGACATCCTTAACTAAAAATTGTTAGTTTCTGTGGCAAAAGAATGATCAGAAATGGTATGGGTAGATTGGAAAACAGATTAGGTTGTGCCAAGAAGACTTCCTGGAGGAAAAGCCCTGCATTTCAGGGTAAAATGGGATAGAAATAAGGTATAAAGGCAGGAAAAGGAGCTGATTACCTTGAGGTAAGTGAGTTATTAGAGGTGTGTCTGGCCCTCAGTCAGCCGTTATGTGCCTCCTTTTCTTTTGCCCCCTTGTCCCTAGGAATCCAGGTTACATCCTGCACTGCAGTCCCGGCTGGCGCCTCCGACTCACAGCCTCCTTCCTGCTCTCCATCCTTCCATTGCTAGACCTCCTTCCAGTCACTTTGCCACCTGGGGCAGGCCCAGGGCCCGTAGGGCTAGAAGTGCTGGCAGGGGGGGTGGCGGCGGTGGCCTGGACCAGCCACTGCCTGGCCTTGTGGGCACTGGCTCATCCCGCCCGCGGCTACTCCCGGGGACCGCTGGCCATGGCTCTGGCTGCCTTCTTGCCGGCCCCAGCCCTGGTTTTGACCCTGCTGTGGCACTGCCAGCGAGGCACACTTCTGCCCCCGCTTCTCCCAGGACCGCTCTCCCGCCTGTGCCTTCTCATCCTGCAGCTGGCTGCGCTCTTGGCCTATGGACTGGGCTGGGCAGTCCCCGGGGGGCCCCGGGAGCCCTGGGCCCCAGAGCCCCTCCTGTCTCAGGGACAGGAGCCTGAGGTAGCTGAAGATGGGGAGAGTTGGCTGTCACGCTTTTCCTATGCCTGGCTGGCACCCTTGCTGGCCCGAGGGGCCCGTGGAGAGCTCCGGCAGCCCCAGGACACTTGCCGCCTCCCACGCAGGCTGCACCCAATCTACCTGGCTCGTGCCTTCCAGGAGCACTGGCAGGAAGGGGCCCGGCTGTGGAGGGCCCTCTATAAGGCCTTTGGCCGGCACTACCTGGCGCTTGGACTACTGAAGCTGGTGGGGACCATGCTGGGATTCTCAGGGCCCTTGCTGCTTTCCCTCCTGGTGGGCTTCCTGGAGGAGGGGCAGGAGCCGCTGAGCAATGGACTGCTCTATGCCCTGGGGCTAGCTGGTGGGGCCATACTGGGCGCTGTGCTGCAGAATCAGTATGGGTATGAGATACGGAAGGTGACGCTTCAGGCACGGGGGACTGTGCTGAATATTCTGTACCGAAAGGCTTTACAGCTGGGGCCCAGACGCCCTCCTGCTGGGGAGGTCCTGAATCTACTGGGCACTGACTCTGAGCGGCTGCTCAACTTTGCTGGGAGCTTCCACGAAGCCTGGGGCCTGCCCCTGCAGCTGGCTATCACCCTCTACCTGCTGCACCAGCAGGTGGGTGTGGCCTTCGTGGGTGGTCTGATCCTGGCACTGCTGCTGGTCCCTGTCAACAAAGTTATTGCCACCCGCATCATGGCCAGCAACCAGGAGATGCTACAGCACAAGGATGCGCGGGTGAAGGTGAGGGCTGCTTAGGGTCCCTCAGCAATCCGGAGACCCCACCCAGCATCCTGGTCCCTAGGTCCTCCCATGCCCAGTGCCCGAGGGTGTGAGCATGATCTAGAAGTTAAGAGGTCAGACTGGAGAAAGACATGGGTTCATTTTTTTTTTTTTAAGATTTTATTTATTTATTTGACAGAGGGAGACACAAGCAGGGGGAGTGGGAGAGGGAGAAGCAGGCCTCACGCTGAGCAGGGAGCCCGATGCGGGGCTCCATCCCAGGACCCTGGGATTATGACCCGAGCCGAAGGCAGACACTTAACCGACTGAGCCACCCAGGCGCCCGAAAGACATGGGTTCATATCCCAACTCTTCTACCTACTAGTTTAATTACCTCAGACAAGCCGCTTAACCTCTTTGGGCCTCTGTCTCCTCATCTGGGAAAATGACCATAATAATAGCTTGCTTCATAGGGTTGTTGTGAGGATGGTATGAGGTAACTCTGGGTATGGGGCCAGCACAGAGTAAGCACTAAATAGACGTGGCCTATTTGTAATACTATAATATTAGCTCATGCAGCCCTAAGCAGCAGCCCTAGGAGGTAGGAAGCAGCCTGTCTGGGACCAAATGGGCTTTTAGTATTAGTGCCCAGAAACGAGTCTTCTACCTCTTCGTCTAGGGCAGAGACCATCTCATAGCCACATATGGGGAGGCCTAGGAGAACCCCAGCTACCTCTAAGGGATGGGCTGTGGGGAAGGGAGTAGGTCAGTCTGCCTGGGCCAGCTGCAGGTGTTGAGGGTCTAGCTGAGTCCGTTCTGGGTTCTGCAGTGACTGGGGGATGGCAGGCCTGGCGATCCACACAGCATAGTTGTCAGCCTCTTACGGGGCTAGCTCAGAGTGCTAACAGGTCCCTCATAGTTGGTTATGGCCCGGGCCCTTTTCCCCTACCCACGACAGCTACAGACTAGGCTCCCGGTGCCTCGCTGGCTTGCGGGCTGGGGATGTGTGAATGTGGGGATGCAAGGAGTTCCTCTAGCCCTTGCCCATCTTGCCTGGACTCGTCTGACCCTGGGCTGTGGTGTGGGCCTCCTACACCTATATGCTCCTACAGGAATAGTTCCCATCCCACCCAAGCCATGGGCCAGGCTGGCGACTAGCTCCTGTGCCCTTTGCTTCTGGCTTTGGGAAAGAGTCCTTAGTCCCTCATCTCACGGAAGGAGTGATTTTACCCCAGTGTGGTAACCCTCCTTTATTTTTACCACTTCCTCTCCTAAGAAGGTGGGGGGATTCCAGCTCTGACTTGGTCCCCGCTCAGGAGCACACATGGAGGAGAAGTAGAAGACTGGCAGGAGAAGCAACTCAGGGCTGAAAGGGATTTGAGGGCAGGATTTCCAGAAAGGGCTGAGATGAAGAAGGGAGGGGGCTAGGGAAGTACAGAATATCTGGGCGCTCAGAGAATGGACACACAGTAGCAGGGTCTCCACTTCACACTGCTCTCTTGTCTCCATCCCTAGCTCATAACAGAGCTGCTGAGTGGCATTCGGGTCATCAAGTTCTTCGGGTGGGAGCAGGCGCTGGGGGCCCGAGTAGAAGCCTGCCGAGCTCGTGAACTGGGGCGACTCTGGGTCATCAAATACCTGGATGCAGCCTGTGTGTACCTGTGGGCTGCCCTGCCAGTTGTCATCTCCATTGTCATCTTCATCACCTATGTCCTCATGGGGCACCAGCTCACGGCCACCAAGGTGAGGGCCAGGAGAGGAGGGGATGGCTGTAGGAAAGTGTGGGGAGAGGCAGCAGCAAGGGGAATGCAGTGGAGTCGGGAGGGGGGCTCAGGCCCCCGGGGCTGCTGGGAAGGAGGATCTCTGGCTGCCTTAACCTTTCCCAACCCAGGTGGAATTCTCTGAAATTTCTGGGGCCTCGGATATACAACCCTTTCCTCTGTGAAGGAATTCCTTTTTTCCCTCTGTTCCTTCCTCCTCGACTTTAGCCCCAGGCTCCATGTTAGGTCCCCTTACCCTCATTTCGATGACCTTGGGGAAAAAAATCCATGATCCAGTGCTGGCTCTGGCCAGGACCAGATGATGGTTGTACTTCAGAAATCTCAGAATGCGCCCGGACTGTGTGCTTATCGAGGGGCAACCTGGATCTCTGGAGGAACATCTGGAATTTCTAGGGTTCTGCCATCTCTAACCCAAGGATTTTCCTGCCAACCCCTCAGTTCTGCTGCTGCCCCATTCTTCCCTCCACTCCCCTGTCCCCAGGGCCACTCATAGAACAGGCCTTCAGATAGCTCCTGGGCTTCAGGTGATGCTTCATCCCCCTTCTGCCCTACTTAGGTGTTCACGGCATTGGCACTGGTGCGCATGCTCATTCTTCCCCTCAACAACTTCCCTTGGGTGATTAATGGCCTCCTGGAGGCCAAAGTGTCCTTGGACCGGATCCAGCGTTTCCTTGACCTTCCCAACCACAGCCCCCAAGTCTACTATAGCCCAGGTAATGGGGAGCTAGAGGGAAGAGCCCGGCACAGGTGAGGAGGGAGCTGTAGCCCCTAGGGTGCTGTACACAGGTGCTGGCAAGAAGAGCCAGAGGCCCCAGAATCCAGGCAGAGCAAGTGGGGGAGAGTCCTCAGACCAGGACAAAGGCTGACTTAGCCCTGGACCGGTAGATACAGGACAGGCAAGCCAACGACACGCTCCTGGTTTACCCTCCCCAAGTAGGGAGGTTGTGCCTGAGAAGCCCACGTCAAGTGGCTTTTTCCCTCCTCAGATCCCCCCACAGATCCATCTACAGTGTTGGAGCTGCATGAAGCCCTGTTCTCCTGGGACCCGGTTGGGAGCAGCCAGGAGACCTTCATCAGTCACCTCGAAGTGAAGAAGGTTTGTTGGTTAGAGTCTCCACGTGAATGAGAGCTACAGACTCAGTGACAGATAAACACGCCCAGGGCCCATCATACTTAGATGGCCTGCATCTCGAAGTACCGAGAGAAAGACTGGAGGGGCTCTGGTGAGCAGGTTCTGCCCTCCTCTCTGGACATCATCCCATTTAGCACAGTGTTCTCAGAGTCGTCTACTCTCTCCCTGGTCTTTAGACCACTGTATCCACGTCGTCCAGGCCAACAAGTGCGTCTGTCTCTCCATTGTCCCCTCCGAGGCCAGCAAGTTCAGAACAGACCCCAGAGCTTATTCAGCATCTGCCCCAGGCTGGGGACCAGGGGAAAGGCCCAGCAGCCTCTTCTGAGAAGGATTTTGCAAACGGGGTAGATAATCCTCTATTTAGCATGCTGAAAAGGGATCACACCCTGTGACTCACACCACCCCATACATCATACATCGTCAAAGAAACACGTGAAAGAATATTCCTGGCAGGACAGTGTTTACCCCAGGCCTGAGTTTTCCCTCTCCCCTGACCCCTGTCCAACCCTTTGCCCCACAGCTCAACTCAGCATTCTCTCATCTCTACCACATTTGGCTCACATTTTTGGCATGGGCTGTATATTTTGTTTTTCTTCTTAGTTCAGGCAAGACAAGGCTGGAATTTTTCAAAGGAATTTTACTAATGTTGTCAGTTGGGGCTTTTTTGGATATAAGTCATAGAAACCCACTGGAGCTAGCTTAAGCAAACAAGAATTTATAATAAGGATATAGAGATGAATTGCAGAATTCAAAGGCATGCATGCAGCTGGATCTCAGCAGCAGCCCAGAATCAGGACACAGCTCAAAGAGCTCTCCTTTTGTCTGCTTTTCTCTGTATCTGCCTCATACTTCTCTTTCAGTGGACCTGCTCTCCACTGAGCAGAAGCTGTGACTGCAGAGAGCCCTCCCACTTACAGGCTACCGCCAGAAAGAGGGAGAATTCCCAGGGGAGGGTCTCAACTTGGTCTGCTGCGCCTTGGAGATGGGTCAATCCTGGCTGACAGACTGGGGGCATCACAGACAGAGCTTCTGAGAACCCCACCTGTTTCTAGAAAAGCACTGTACTTCTCTGTGTCCTACATGGTATCACTCAATGAGGTACAGCTCAGTTTGTGGGCTGGAGAATTCTTTCCTTACAGGCTAACTGGGGCCCAGAGAGAAGCTTCTGTGGAAGAATTGGCAGCCCAGGGCCTCAGGAGGGAGACCTGATGTTACTGTCTGGCTTCCTTGCAGGGTGCCTTGGTGGGTATCGTGGGGAAGGTGGGCTGTGGGAAGAGCTCGCTGCTGGCCGCCATTGCTGGGGAGCTCCACAGGTGAGTAACCTCTAGGGCCCCCCTGTCCTCAGCTTTGACCTTCAGCAAACACTTGCCTATCCCCTACCATGTGGTGGATGCCGTTTTAGGGTCCAGGGATGCCAAGGGTCAGAGATGAACAAGACCTTGTCCCTTTCTTGGGAGAGTTTTCAGTCTGGAAAGGGGAAGGCAGTCAAGAAAGTGAGTTATCATAATCCTCACACCAGAGGGTTGTGAGTGCTATAATAGCGAGTACAGAAATAAATGGAAACATCCCGCAAAAGCTCCTCTTTCAGAAAATGTGGTTATGCAGGGAGGGATCCAGGGAGGAGCAGAGGGATGAAGGAGGACCTTCTTTACAGTGAGGATGAATGAGTGTGGGGTGGCGGCCATGCTCTCCTCTGAGCTTCTGAACACATCCAGATCTGAAAGGCACTTGCCCGTAGCCAAAGAGCAATTTCTTCCCTTCCCAGTCCAGAATGAGCCTCCAGCCTCGTTAGGACCCCTCAACCCCAGTGGCTGCCCATCCAGAGACCCATGTGACATGAAGGGGGACCTGACATCGAAGACAGCAGTCTGGAGAGGCTTCTGGGAGGCCAGGGGCTGGTTATGGAGGGACCCCGTTGGGAGCTGGCCCCCACATGCTGCTGGCCTGGCTCTCTGCAGGCTGCGTGGGCGGGTGGCAGTGTGGGGGCTGTCCAAAGGCTTTGGCCTGGCCACCCAGGAACCCTGGATCCAGTTTGCTACCATCCGAGACAACATTCTCTTTGGGAAGACATTTGATGCCCAGCTGTACAAGGAAGTGCTAGAGGCCTGCGCCCTCAGTGATGACCTCTGCGTGAGTACCTGGCCCTGAGGCCTCCTGGCTGCCTGCTTCCCTGTGCCCCTGACACCTCAAGTCAGAGACTCGCTTCCCTGGGAAGGGGTTCCTTCTGCTCAGGCACCATCAACCTAAGACTGGCTGTCGTCAGGCTTGGCCCTCCCAGAGTGTCCAGTGCGTGGTTCCCCTTTCCGAGGAGGACCCAGAGGGATGGTGGTGATGGGGTGTTCCACACAGCAGCTAGGGGAACTCTTGAGGCCTCTAGGCTAGGGTTCCCTCGGAGGCTTTAGCTCTAAGGAGGTTGGGCTAGTGGTTCTGATTCAAGAGGCTCTCCCCCACTTCCCACTGGGGAGGCTTCAGAGTCAAAGTTACTCTAGGCAAGTCCATTAGATCCCCTACGTCCAGAGTACTAAATTTAGGGGGGTGAGATTTCAGATCTTACTCATGGCTTCCCCACTCAATCCCCATGTCCCCTGTAGGACTGTCCTTACCACTGCCCTGTCCAAGTAAATGTGGGACTTCCCTGGAAAAGAGGGCCTTACTTTGACTATGGGGTACCCTATACCCATGTATCATTTGTTTCTACAGCAAGCATTTCTCAAATGCCTGTCGGGTACTGGGAGCGGATCTAGGCACTAAGAAAAGAGGTGAATTACCAAGCTTTTCCCTCAGGGGGACTCACAGTCTGGTAGACCAGAGGTGCTTCCGCTGGCGTGGGTCCCCCTGAACTAAGGAAACCACTCCTGAGGCCACACGAAGGCTTGGGGTACAGTCCTTGTATAAAGACCTATGAAAGCTTTCACATTGGATTTGCCCACCTTCATCCTGGCCTTTAGAAGGGCAGGGTAGTGAGTGTATCAGGGTGGTTAAAAATCTACATGTCCTGCCAGCTTACTAGCTGTGGAACGACCTGGACCAAGGGAGTCACTCGGAACTTTGGTCTCATCTGTGAAAGAGAAATAATACCAACTTCATAAGGTTGTCGTGGGGATTGGACTGTTGGAATTACACATTATCCCCTGTGGCTCGCTCACCCCAAATTCAAGTCCATTCTCCTCAAGCTCCCTGGCTCTCTTGACCCCCTCCACCTCTTCCCTGCAAAGGGATGGAGTAGAAGGTATTGGGAAGACCACTGACCAATGCTGGGGGGGCCTGTCCTATCAGATCCTGCCTGCTGGCGACCAGACAGAGGTGGGGGAGAAGGGTGTGACCCTCAGCGGGGGACAGCGGGCCCGGATTGCCCTGGCTCGTGCTGTCTACCAGGTAAATTAAAAATGGGGGAGTCTGCAGTCTTGGAGGGAGGGATGTTTTCCTCAGCATCTGGTTTCTTTCCCTCCCCCCTTCATGTTCCTGAGGTGTTGGTCCCTTGGGCATCCCATCTCCCTTTTGCAGATTGGAGGCAGAATTACACCCTATAAAAAACATATGTGACTTGAGGGCGCCTGGGTGGCTCAGTTGGTTAAGCAACTGCCTTCGGCTCAGGTCATGATCCTAGAGTCCTGGGGATCGAGTCCCACATCGGGCTCCCTGCTCGGCGGGGAGTCTGCTTCTCCCTCTGACCCTCCCCCCTCTCATGCTCTCTCTATCTCATTCTCTCTCTCAAATAAATAAATAAAATCTTAAAAAAAACCAAACAAACATATGTGACTTGAAACACTGGGACCCAGTAAAGCTGAGCACTGGCCTTGCTTGGCTGGAGGGAAGTTCACCCTCAAGTCTCACCTGCTTCTCTCCTGCTCTAGGGGTGGCCCCCAGAGTTCCTCTCAACTGTCTTCTCTGACTGCCTCAAGATCGTGTCCTAGGAGAGATCTGGGTTCTGACCAGAGGACCTGGGACTTGGTGCCCATGGTGTCCCCACCTCTTCCTAGGAAAAGGAGCTCTATCTCCTCGACGACCCTCTGGCCGCTGTGGATGCAGACGTGGCCAACCACCTGCTGCATAGGTGCATCCTGGGAGTGCTGAGCCACACCACCAGGCTGCTCTGCACTCACCGGATCGAGTACCTGGCAAAGGCGGATGTGGTGCTGCTGATGGAGGCCGGGCGCCTTGTTCGGGCCGGTAATGGGGGCCGCCAGGGTGGGAGCCCAGCCAAGGGAGGGGGCTGTCTGCCCAGGTGTGACTCTGAATTGTCAGAGGTAGACTCTGCCACCCCTTTCATGTGTGGCCTGGGCCCTGTCCTCCTGTCTCACGGGAGACCCTGTCCTGCCTCCAAAGAATAGGTGTGAGGCCACGGAGAGGAGAGAAAAGAGCACACTGGTGAAATGCCAGGGGATCTGGGATTTGGGCTGTGTGACTGGGTGCTTTGGGAACACAGAGGCCCAGGGTCTCCGGGAACAGCGATGTCCTTAGAGAAGAGACAGCAGTCAGGTTTAGAACAGTCTTTTTATTAAAAATTCAAACAAAAATAAAAAGCCCACTGCTGATGGATTAATATGCAGAGGGACATAACTCTGCAAGTTCGCTGGGAGAGAAACAGGAGGAAATGAGCCTCCACCAGAGCATTAGAAATGTCGTGAAGCATGAGGAGAAAGCTCTGCAGTAACGAGGTGACTCTGGACAGAGTGCTCTTGAGTGGCTGTGACTCTCCTTATGGGGTGAACGTGTTCTGTCTGAGCTGGTTGGACTGCAGACACAGAGGGATGGACTTGAGGGTCCTGCTCAGAGTCTGGGGGTCCGGGGCAGGGCCCTGCTAGGGAGGGTCAGGGAAGGGGTCCAAAGAGAATGGGAGGTGGATTGGCACACTCAATGAGAAAGGCAGAGTATATAGTATATACCCAGGACAGGCTCCCGATGATCTCCCTGCTACCTTCCAGGGCCTCCCTCTGAGATCTTGCCATTGGTCCAGGCTGTCCCCAAAGCCTGGGCTGAGGATGGACAAGAGGCTGACTCAGGTATGGCTCAGGGCTGAGGAAAGGGCTTGCCCTTCACCACCACACCGTAGAGATACGTTTTCCTGTCTGTCTGAAACCCTGAGCTGTCGTCCCACAAACTTAATCAGAGCCCTGCCCTCTCCTCGCATCCTCACAGCCACAGTGCAGTCAGCTGGGGACCTGGAGAAAGCAAAGGAAGGGCTGGGAGGGGAAGAGAACACGCGTGGCCGCCTGCTGCAGGAGGAAAGCAAGAAGGAGGGTGCCGTGGCCTTGCACGTGTACCGAGCATACTGGAGGGCCGTGGGCCAGGGCCTGGCCCTAGCCGTCCTCCTCTCGTTGCTCCTCATGCAAGGTAGGAGTGAACCCCCGAGCCCCTCATCCCACCGCAGCCCTAGGTCCCTGTCACAGCCATCGCCTTGTACTGATCGCCACAAAGCCCTGAGCCTCCCCAGGCATGGGCAGCAGCTGGGACGAGAGGCAAGCCGCCAATTCTGAGAGTCCCAGGGACCCAAGGGGTGCGCTCTGTAGCCATATTCCAGTTGGCCCCCACAGCTAGCTCCCACTCTGCAAATTCCAGATCATGCACTCCTCAGAGCTAAAGGGTGATGGGCCCAGGAAAGAAGTGCACACTAGGGGCATGGGAGGACATGGGAGAGTGGCAAGGTGGGGAGGGCCAGGGCGGGTGAAGAAGACGAGACGCCAGAGTCAAGGACAGAGGAAGGGGCTGTTGGAATGGAACAAAGGGATGAGTAGTCTCTCTCACAGCTTTTCCCTCCCCATCCCCACCCAGCCACAAGGAACGCTGCTGACTGGTGGCTCTCCCACTGGATCTCCCAGCTGAAGGCTGACAAGAATAGCTCCCAGGAGGCGCCAGCCCCCACCAGCCCGGGATCCACAGGGCTCCTCTCTGCCCAGCTGCTCCTCTTCTCCCCCGGAAGCCTCTAGTGAGTGGCTGGGGCTTGAGCAGGCCTGGTGCCCTCGGAGGGGTCGCCAGGCAGGGATTGGGGGGGGCTGGGGTTCCAGGGGGTCTGTCTGCTGGTGGGGAGAGCTGGTGTGGGGGAGGGGAAGGGACCCCCGGGGGCCCTACTTTTGGTTATCCACAGCCCCCTCCTCACCCCCCAGCACCTCAGTGTTCCCACTGCCAAGAGCCGCCCCCAATGGCTCCTCCGACATCCGTTTCTACCTCACCGTCTACGCGGCCATTGCTGGCATCAACTCCCTGTGCACGCTTCTCCGGGCAGCGCTCTTTGCAGCGGGCACCCTCCAAGCGGCCGCCACCCTGCATCGCCGCCTGCTGTGTCGAGTCCTTATGGTGAGGGGGTGGGGGGGGCATGGGGGAGCCCTCCCAGCACCTGAGCCCCATCGGGGCCCCCACCCTACCTCCTAGCCCTCAGGAGAAGACAGCCCTCCCAGGTGGGTGCAGCACTTGGCAGCTTGAGACCTGGAGAGGCCGAGAGCGGAGCGGCTGCCTGGGTTCAAACCCAGCTCCTGAAGCCTGTAGCTTTCTCATCTGTAAAATGGGGAGAAGAGAAGCTTGCTCAGGGTCACTTCTGTTCTGGCCTGAATTACTCACCTCTTACTCACGGGACACAGGACCCCCCTTAGATCATGCAAGATCCCTTTTTAATTTTATTTATCCATTCCCTTTTATCTGCGTACCCTATTTCCTTTTCCCCTCCTTTCCTTGATAAGCAACCATTCTAAGTGTGTTTAGTATGTATCTTTGTGTTTGGGTTTGTTTGTTTGTTTGTTTTTGCAAAACGCCTATGTTTTGTGTGCCGGTGTTTTGATTCATTTCTTACAAGTTTTATTTGGGGCTGTTTCTAAGATCCATCCCTGTTGCCATGTGCATGTCTAGTCTGTTGCTGACCCCATAGACTTATTATGAGGATTAAATTAATTAGTACATGGAAAGTACTTAGGATAGTGCCGGGCACACTAAATACTCAATTAGCAATTATTGTTAATGATGTTATTATTATAAAGCCCTTTCTTGTCCATTATCCTTTTTTTTTTTTTAATTTTTATTTTTTAAGTAATCTCTACACCAAGTGTGGGGCTTGAACTCACAACCCTAAGATCAAGAGTATCAGCTGTGCTCCACCAACTGAGCCGGCCAGGGGCCCCTCTTGCCCGTTATCTTATCAGGGCCTCATAAGAACCCTGTGAGGTAGGTACTGTTATCCCCATTTTACAGATAAGGAAACTGAGGCTCTGAGAGTGTAAGTGACCTGGGCAAGGCTAGTTCTGTGGAGAGCCAGGCTGGGAACCTTCCCGTTGCCTGTCAGGGAGCAAGCTGCCCACTGTTCCACCTCTCCTCCAGGACCAGGGCCTCTTCAGGCTGTGAAGGAATTCAGTTCTTATAAATTGGCATTAGGAGGTGCTTCCAAAAGTCCTTTGCCCTCGTCCTCTGCCCTAAGAGGATTATTCCCCAAGTACAGGCGGAGAGCTGGGGGATGGAGAAGGTGAGGAAGGAGACTGGCTCTCTCTGAGACGGTCCCTCCGAGGAACAATCTAAACAGCTGGTGGCTGCTGAGCCCTGAACTCTGGGCCAGGCAGACTGTGCTAAGCACCGGCCTGCCGTATATGTGGCTCTCAATCCTGCCAGCAGCCTGGGAGCTGCAGTTGTGTTGTTATCCCTGTTGTGGAGATGAGGAGCAGTGGCCTTTAAGAGATGAAGCTCCTTGCCTGGGGTCTCCCATCCAGTAGGTGGCAGGGCTAGAATCCGAGGGGCAGTCTGATTCCAGAGCCCCAGTGCTTAGCCATGAGATCATACTGACTGAGACTGCTGTCCGGCCATGGGCAATCGGAATGATCCTCCTGACCTCCCACTAAATCCCACTCACTGGCCTCAAGTCCCCTTCTTCTGGAGAGAGACTGGCTCCCTGCCCTGGAAAGGGGAGTAGGCCTGTCTAGCACAGAGGTAGAGGAATGGCCAGCATGGCCTCTCAGGGTCAACACTGGCCAGACGGATGGGAGAGTCTCCATCTTTCCCGCCCTGGGATAGTCTCCCTTTCTAGCGCCCCCAGCCCCTCCTCTCTGCCCCCAACCTCTGGGGACACTTTCCTCCTCTCCTGTTGTCTACTTTGGGCCTCTCCCCCCCCGCCTCCCCCCCACCCCCGCCAGGGCTGTCCCCAGGCCCGGCCCTTGCCCAACCACACCCCGCCCCCCCCAGGCGCCAGTGACTTTCTTCGCCTCCACGCCCACCGGCCGCATCCTCAACCGCTTCTCCTCAGACGTGGCCTGTGCGGATGACAGCCTGCCCTTCATGCTCAACATCTTGCTGGCCAACGCCGCCGGCCTGCTGGGCCTCCTGGCCGTGCTGGGCGCCGGGCTGCCCTGGCTGCTGCTGTTGCTGCCGCCCCTGAGCGTCTCCTACTACGGCGTGCAGCGCCACTACAGGGCCTCCTCGCGGGAGCTGCGGCGCCTCGGCAGCCTCACCCTGTCGCCCCTCTACAGCCACCTGGCCGACACCCTGGCTGGCCTCCCCGTGCTCCGGGCCTCGGGGGCGGCCTGCAGGTGTGTGACGTCTGCCTGCCCGCCGCAGCCGGGGCAGGGGGGAGAAGGGCACGGGGGGCCGGGCCCCAGGGCTCCCGAGGACGGAAGCGGGGATGCGTGCCCTAGGGGCAGAGGAAGGACACAGAAAAACGGGGTAGGGGAGACTAGGCAGAACACTGGCCCCTCTGGACCCCTCTGGACAGCCGCAGGGGGGTGGATCAGCTCCAAGAGAGACGCGTTCTGCGGGGAAGGAGCCTGGGTGGGTCCGCGTCGCGATGGAGCGGCCTCACCCCCCTCCTGGCCTCTCGCAGCTTTGAGGACGAGAACCAGAGACTGCTGGAGCTAAACCAGAGGTGCCAGTTTGCCGCCGGCGCCACCATGCAGTGGCTGGACATCCGGCTGCAGCTCATGGGGGCCACGGTGGTCAGCGCCATCGCGGCCATTGCCCTGGTGCAGCACCAGCGGGGCCTCGCCGACCCAGGTGCCACCCCGGGGAGCCTCACTCTCACCGCAGAAGCATGTCAGCCCCCCGCCCCAGACCTCTCCCTGCCCTCTCCCCGCAACCTTTCACCTCCCACCCAGGGGTCCTGTGAGGATGTGTTGTGATGGGTCATCGCCTCCATTTTAGAGTTGAGGAAACTGAGTCCCGGGGAGAGACTTGCCAGGTGTGGGGGCTCTGGGACTAGAGCAGGTCTTCCGATCTTCATCCCTCCCCTGCTCCGCCCCATCCCCAGCACTCTGCCTGGCCCATCTTCCATTGCCTTCCCTCGAAGCCTCTCCAGGCCCACTGCCCTCCCTTGTGGCTCACCTCCTGTGGTCCCCTTCTGGGTCTGGGCGTCTTCCTGCTTCTCTGCTGGCTTCCTTTACATGCCCGCAGTCCGCAGCTTGGAATTCTCCCGTTCTGCTCCACCCATGCGCCCACATGCATCCCAGTGTCCAGGCATCCCCTAGCGGCTTGTGCTTCTCTCCCCTAGGACTGGTGGGCCTGTCGTTGTCCTACGCCCTGTCCCTGACGGGCCTGCTCTCGGGCCTGGTGAGCAGCTTCACACAGACAGAAACCATGCTGGTAAGCGTCGAGCGGCTGGAGGAGTACTCCTGTGACCTGCCCCAAGAGCCCCAGGGCCAGCTGCCACGGGTAGGCCTGCACCCCCGCCCTGGACTGGGGCACCAGAACCCCAGAGGACCCTCCTGACAGTCCCCGCCTCCCCTAGTTCCTTTCCTTTTGCTCCTCACTATCTTCCTCAGCTCCTCTCATGTCACCATGTGATCCCACCCTCTTCACGGTGTCCCTCATCTCTGTGTCCGTCAAGAGGGCCCCACCTCTGCTACACGTGCCCTTTCCTCTTGCGCCAACCCTTTCTCCTTCTTCTCCCCCTTTTCCATTCCCCATCACCCCTCCCCCTCCTCACCCATCTCCCTCTCTCTCCCCTCCACGGACCCCACCAGCTGGGCGTCGGCTGGCTGACCCAGGGGAGTGTGGAGTTCCAGAATGTGGTGCTGGTATACCGGCCAGGGCTGCCGAACGCCCTGGATGGGGTGACCTTCCGTGTGCAGCCCGGAGAGAAGCTGGGCATCGTGGGCCGCACTGGCTCTGGCAAGTCTTCCCTGTTGTTGGTGCTCTTCCGGCTGCTGGAACCCAGTTCGGGGCGAGTGCTGCTGGACGGTGTGGACACCAGCCAGCTGGAGCTGTCTGAACTCAGGTCTGGGGGAGGGAGAGGAGGGGAACCAGACTGCTGGCCCTTGGAGGAAGGTCCAGCTAGGAAGGCTTTCTATCAGCTCAGGGCGGCCAGGGCCAACCCCGGGGCAGGACGGAGGACAGGACAAGCAGGTGAGGACAGCAAGCTCCTAGTGCCCAGGTCCAGACTCGTAGCTGTGGTCTCAAGGTCTGCAGTCTGACCCAGGCCCACCTTCCCAGCTTTGCCTTATACTTCCCAGCGCACAGCCTCCGCTCGAGACTGCCAGTCACTGCCTCCTGAACCAGAGTCTTCCAGGGGCAGTGCCCCATACTGATGTCCTTAGCCCTGAGGCTCAGCAGGCCGTGCTTGGGACAGCTTGGGACCTGGGCCGGTTGCCCCCGGCCACAGGTGGCCTCTTCTGGGCCTAATCATCTCCCCACCCCCACCTCCAGGTTTACCTAGTATCATTTTTGCTGAGTCCCGTGACATGCACGAGGTGGGGCAGCTCTGTCCTAAAGCCGATGGCTGATCCCAAGCCCCGGCCCTGCTCTTCCTGCCTTACCTTCTTACCTGTGGTGGCCTTACCTTATAGCCCAACCATATAGCTCCTCAGGACCCAATTCCAGGCCCGCCTCTGACCTTGAAGTGTCCCCTCCCCACTCGTGCTCCGGTCATTCCTTGCTACTGCTGCCCGAGCAGCTGCTGGAGTTGGGCCCGCACAGTTTAGCCCCGTCCTGTTTTGTACCTCAGTGTTTTGTACCTCAGTGAGATGTGAGCTCTTTGAGGATAGAGTCGAGGCCTTTGGTGTCTTTGATATTTCTCGTAGCACTGGCACAGTTCTAGATACATGGCTGACCAACTGGGGAGCGGGGTGGGGGGGGTTTGTTCAGGTCTTACCCCCAAGCTTTTCCTGGAAATGCCTGCTAAAAACCTGAGCTCAGAACAGAAGTGGCCACATCTCCATTCTAGACCCCATGTCCTGTCCCCTCCTCTCCCCCCCCCCCCCCCAGATCCCAGCTGGCTGTCATCCCCCAGGAACCCTTTTTGTTCAGTGGGACTGTTCGGGAAAACCTGGATCCCCAGGGCCTACATGAGGACGGGGCCCTGTGGCAGGCCCTGGAGCAGTGTCACCTGAGCGACGTGATTATGTCCATGGGTGAGTAGTAGGCCCTACCCTGCAGGGTGACAAGAGGGAACAGGAGGGGATCGGGGAGAGGTCTGGGGCCCCGGGAGTGAGGACGCTGTTCCTTGCAGGTGGTCTGGATGGTGAGCTGAGCGAGGGGGGCCGGAGCTTATCCCTGGGGCAGAGGCAGCTGCTGTGTCTGGCTAGAGCTCTCCTCACGGATGCCAAGGTAAGGCAATAGGAAGGGACATGCAAGAGGGCCAGGAAGAAGGCAGGGGATAGTCAGGGTGAAGAAGTGGGTTGGGGAGAGGTTTCGGGGGACTAAGTTAGTTTTCCTTTTAGAGCTGGAGGTGGGGAGTTGTAGGCTGGTTGGGCCGGGCCAGGAGGCGGGGGCTGGTGCTTGGGTAGGAGTCAGGGCTAACCCTCTTCCTCCTTCCCGTCCCCAACCCTCTCCACATGTTCCAGATCCTGTGTATCGATGAGGCCACGGCGAGCGTGGACCAGAAGACAGACCAGCTGCTCCAGCAGACCGTCTGCAAACGTTTTGCCAACAAGACAGTGCTGACCATTGCCCACAGGTGTGCAAGCGTCCAGAGGGAGAATCTCATCAGGGGCTATGGTGACATGAACCCAGAGCCTCCCTTCCTGTCAGGGACCCCACGGGTCAGGGCTCTAGAGATTCCAACCCCCGATGAATCTCAGCTCCTTGTTCTCCAGGTCTGCGGGTATCTGCAGTCTTCCCCGGCACAGAGCCAGGGGCTAAAGCCTGTGGGGCAGTCCTGTGCTGTCCAGGGGGAGAAGAGGGAAGAGCAGGTCAGCTTTCTTGTTCAGGGCCTTGCCCTCCATCCCCCTGCACTGACTGCGCTCTCTCACACAGGCTCAACACGATCCTGAACTCTGACCGGGTGCTGGTGCTGCAGGCAGGGAGGGTCGTGGAGCTGGACTCCCCCGCCGCGCTCCGCAGCCAGCCCCACTCACTGTTCCAGCAGCTGCTGCAGAGCTGCCAGCAGGGATCCCACTCCTCTCGCTGAGGCTCCTGAGCCCGACCCCCCTGTCCTACGGGGTCTCCCCTCTGTCTTAGCCACTCCTGAGCAGGCGCAGGGGTGCCGGCTGCTGGTTTACATTCTCCTTTGTGGCTCTACCTCTCCCTCACTCCCCAGAGGGGAAGAGGGTACCCTGGGTTCTTCTTCGGAAACCATGGGAGGGGCAGAGTCCTGAGGCTTCTCCAGAACCAGGCCTCCGCTCTGGCCCTCTCGCAGCTGGGACTCCAGGCAGGTGCACGTTCATAGTTTTATTGGATAAAATTTCCATCTTACATTCTATGTATTAAAAAAATAATATTTCTGGTGTGAGGCTGAGGTCCCTCTGTGTGTGTACCCCAGGAATGGGGCGGCAGAAAAAGGCCTACTCCAGTCCGAGAAGCTGAGGAGGTGAAGGTGGGGGCCGGAAAGCCCCCACCTCCATCACAGTGCTGTGGTCTTTCCAGGCTCCAGGGGCAGATCGGGCGACAGGGGGAGCCCTGCCGGCAGCATGCTAACCTGACATTCCTGGTCCTGGCGTGCCGGGGCATAGTGTGGGGCAGGGCAGCAACAGGGTCCAGGGGGGCAGACGCCCCGGCGCCAGGCCCTCAGGGTCAGCAACATGGTGGACAGGACCAGGGCGGCAGTGAGGGCCCCAAACACCACCACGGCCACCAGGCTAGACGCACCTAGCCCCGCCTCTTGCCTCCGCACCACCTCCTTCACTGAGATGCGCAGCAGACCCGCCCCCACGCTGTGGGGGGCAGACCCTGTGGCAGGTACCACCACAGCCGGGGTGGGCCCCGGGGGGATGTCCGCTGTGGTGGCGGCGTCTGGGACCGGTAAGATGAGCTCACAAGTCTTGCCACCGTAGCCACTGGGGCAGAGACAGTCAAAGTCGTGGACACGGTCCCGACAGCGGGCCCCTCTCTGGCAAGGACGGCTGGCACAGTCATCCAGGTTGATGGTGCAGAAGCGTCCAGCAAAGCCCTCAGGGCAGAGGCAAGAGAAGCGGTTTATGCCATCCAGGCAGGTGGCGCCATTGGCACAAGGCCGCATCAGACAGTCGTCGACATTGACCTCACAGCGGGCACCCACGAAGCCTGCCAAGCAGCGGCAGGTGAAGTTGAGAGCAAAGCCCTGGTCGTCCTGGCACTGCCCGCCATTCCGGCACGGGGAGCTGCAGTGGGAGCGAAAGAGGTCATTGAGGCCAGCTCGCACCTTCAGGGTAGCCCAGGTTGGCATCCTGACCACTGCCGCCCTTCTACCCCTTTCTGGCTTTGTCGCCGTGAGCTCCTCTCTCTGAGCCTTGAACGCCTTGTTTTAAAAATGAGAATAAGGGGCGCCTGGGTGGCTGAGTCAGTGAAGCATCTGCCTTCGGCTCAGGTCATGATCCTGGAGTCCCTGGATCGAGTCCCGCATCGGGCTCCCTGCTCAGCGGGGAGTCTGCTTCTCCCTCTGACCCTCCCCTCTCTCATGTGCTCTCTCTCATTCTCTCTCTCAAATAAATAAATAAATCTTTAAAAAAAAAATGAGAATAAGAATAGTCCCCTGGCTTCCCAAATTGTGAGCGTTAAATGAGATAGTCCAATGTCAGGCAGTTAGCACGGGGCCTGCCCCAAAGGCAGGGCTCAAAGGCAAGTGTGCTATTATTCTCCTCGAAGCCTCTCAAGCCTGAGGCTGAAACAAGGACAAGTCCAGCCCTGCCAGCCCCGTTTCCTAATTCACAGTGAGGCAGAAAGGTGCTGTGTGGACGGTCTCTAGGAGCTTCAAGCCGGCTTTCCCGAGGGGACGAGGGGAATCCTAGGTGCTCAGCCTCCCCACACCCACCTTCCCACCCAGAGCAATCACACATTGATGCGGTACCCCTCCAGCTCCTACAGATCTTTGTTGTTGGAGAAATGGTTCAAATGATAACCCAGAAAGTTGAGAAACCCTGAACTAGGGACACTTTGGCAGGCTGGGGTTTTGTCATCGGGTACTCCCGTGAGGGACTTCTGACCCTCAGACCTAGTTCTTCACCACCACCCTCTCTACACTCCCTCCCTCTCCTGCCACCAGCTTCTCCCATAACCTCCCTCCCACCCACCCATGGGCCAGTACTCACGCTGCCTGCTCACAGGGTCCAGTCTTGCGCTCGCAGTCACGCCCGTGGAAGCCTGGGGGGCACACACAGTGGTACTTGCCGCCACCATCATAGACGCACTGGCCTCCATTCCGGCAGGGGGTCTGCGTGGTACAGATGTGCTCATCTGCAGAGGAGACGGGGACGGCTCGAGGAGAGTCCCTCACACCCGGCAGCCAGACCTGCCCCCCAGGCCCCGCCCACGGCTCTGTGGGCATGACCCATACTACAAACCCACCCAGAGTGTGTATGGTGTAGCGGGGGAAACCAACAACACTGACTTGGAGTCAGGGGGCTCCTGGCCCTGGCACGGTCAGTCGGCCTCAACGTTATTGGGCAGGTTGTATCTCGTCTGTGGGTCTCAGTTTCCACAGCTGTAAAAGGAGTATGTTTTTGGCAGATGCCTTGCCCACCTCACCGGATTAGGTTGAGGACCAACTTAGGTAACAGGCACGACGTCTAAAAGGATAAAATACCATGTACTGGGGGGTGTAAGCCAGGCCCATTAGGTGCTCGATACATATGGATGGATGTTCTCCCAAGGCACACGGGGCCCCAGCCCAACAGCAACCCTCTCTGCTCCCCTACCTTTGTCACAGAACTTGCCCGCCCAGCCAGTATGACAGATGCACTGCCAGGGCTGGTGGCAGGTCCCGTGCTGGCAGCCAGGCATTCTTACACAGCGCTCACAGTGCAGCCCTTCCCAGCCTGGGTCACACCTGATGGGGAGAAGCACAGGGGCGGGGCTCTGGGGAGGAGGATCTGAGGAAGTGGAGGAGGCAAGACCAGAGCTTCTAGAAAACAGAAGGACATCTGAGAACCCCTAAGGGAAAGCAGGCCTACTCCAGGTAGGTATAGGGTTGTCCAAGGTCATAGGATGTACACATGGAATCAGACCCTCAGATACCAGCATTCAAGTCCCGGTTCTGCGCTTTGTCTAACCTTTCCGGGCCTCAGTGTTCTCATCTGTAATGGTTTGGGTTGGGCTGGGTTGAGGAAGAAATTAAGATGACATTTGTAAATAACCCCAGTACCATTCCTGGCATGTCTGAGGTGCTCAGAACCAGTTTAAAAAGAGTGACCTTGAAAGGTCATAAGGACCCTCTTCCCATCCTAATTCCAGGACAAAGACCTGAACTATTTCAGTGTTCCAAACACAGCCGGCCCCTCCAGCACCTTGCCCTGACAGCTCCTTTCCTTAATGTCCAGACACACTTTTCTCCTGCTCCAGAATTTGCCCAACCCCCACCCCATGAGTCAATTACTCAAATTCATCAAGAAAGATCCTCTTTTGTAAGTGCGTCTCCCCAGCAACCCTCCCGCAGCCTTTCTTTCTCAGGCTAAACCCATTCTCTTTATATTTTTATCTCCCCCTTTCCTCATGGTCCCCAATCTCCAAACTCTCTCAAGCTTCAGGTCTTTCTCCTGGTATCTTGAGGAGGAACGTTTCAGAATTCCTGGATCAGCCTTGGGAGAGTAAAGGAGTTGGGAGTGGGGAGGCATAAGCAAGAAGAAGCAAAAGAGAGACAAAGCAGAGGGGAACTGGGGGCCGGGCAGAAGCTGGCCAGTCTGCCCTGTGGCCATGAGGGAATGGGGAGCAAACGGCAGGGCCTTCATCCCCTAGACACTCTGCCCTGGGGCTTGACCTGGTTGTGGGTGTGGACCTGCTGGGAAATGGGCAGCAAAGGGTTTGGGAGCACGAGAGAGAGAGAGAGAGAGAGAGAGAGAGAGAGAGAGAGAGAGAGAGAGAGAGAGAGATACCTGCAGGAGCCGTCCGGCGCACAGCAGCCGTGGGCCAGGTCACAGTGGGAGCTGCAGTCATCCGCTGCAAGAGATTGACGTGGGAGGGGTGAGCCCGGGTCAGGGTTCGGCTCCCTGAGACACGGGGCTCGGAGGATGCGGGGTCTCAGTCATTGGCTGGGCTCGGCTCCGGGCTAGGGCAGAACAGAGACTCCGCATTGCAAGGGGACTCCTTGGGTCTGGTCAACCCCGCGGGTCGAGCGGCTGCAGTGCCGTCTCTGGCCGGCAGAGGTCAACGCGCTAGCGAAGGATGGCCGGGCAGGGCCGCGACCTGAGCCCGGGGGCGCGCTCACCTCGGGCAGGCTGAACGGGTGCCCCCAGGATGCACAACAGGCACACGAGATGCAGACAGCGGCAGCCGCTGGGCATGGTCAGCGCCGGCCCCAGGAGGGACGGACGGATGGACGGCCGGACGTGCGGACACCTGTGGGACGGCACAGGCTGGGAGGCGGCCGGACCCGGAGATGGTGGCACGGATTCCGGTTCCGAGTGACAGGAGCCGAGGGGGAAGAGGGGCGTCGGGACAGAAGAAGGAGGTGGGGGCAGCGGGAGGGCGGAGGCGGGGAAGGCTGAGCAGGCGGGGGGACTGGAGACAGGAGCCCCGGAGCGGGCTCTGTGGGAAGGAGGCGAACGATGGGCAGCGCCGAACGAGGTCCAGGCGCTGGAGGGGCCCCGACTGGGAACGCAGTCCGCACGGAGGACTCCGCGGGAATGGGGACAGCGCCGAGAGGCGGCCTTGGGCACGGAGGGGACGCGGGGGCCGGTTCCCGGCAGCGAGCAGTCTCCGCCTCCAACCTCGACTCCCCCACCCCCACCCCACCCTCCCGGACATGCTCCCACGTCCCCTTCCCATCTCGGTCGCCGCGGCCTGGAATCCCCAGAGCGCCCCTAGCCCCGCGCGCCCCAGCCCTCGCTGTCCTCACCTCGGGCTGGGAGGCAGCGCGCCCCGGGACGCAGAGCGGGGCCGGATCCGACGGGCTCCGCCGTGGGGCCGGGGCGCGGGGACCGGCGCCGAGTCGGCTGCCATGCGAGCGGAGCGCTCGGGAATCTGGGGCTCAAGGCGACCCCGAGCGGCGGCGGCGGCGGCGGCTCCTCGCGCGCGCTCAGGCCGCCTGCCAGGGGCGGCGTGTGCCGGCGGAGCCCGCCTCCCCCTCCCGGAGCTGCCGCCGGCCCGCCCCCCACCCGCCCGCGTCCGGCGCCCTCCCCCCCCCCACCCCGGCGATGCAAGGCTCCCACCTCGCCCCTGCGCTCGCCTGTTCCCCCGCGCCCCGGCGCCCCCTGGGGCCCCCACCCTCCGCTGCCACCTAACCCCTCCGACCCTCGCTTTCTTCAACGAAAGGAGGAAATTAGGGGAATCTAAAAGGGAGCCGACTGCCAAGTGCCGGCCAAATGTGCACAGCCGTTATTCTCCCATCTTGCATCCCTGCTATCCTGACCCGCGCCCCTCATCCTGTGCCCCACCTCTGCTCTCGCCAGTCAGCTTCCCATTACGCTTCTCTTTTATATCTCAACCACGCTCAGGGCACCCTTGCGGCTCCAGGCCCTCCTCCTGTCACCAGCCCACGCCTCCTCCATTTGTACATCCTACATCACCTGCTTCGTCTGTGTGCTCCTCTCCTCCTCCACGCCCTCCTCTTCTTTCTCTCTTCATTGCCATCCACAGCCTTCCAGGATCGACCCATGCCTATCTAAGGATCAGCCTGGGGCACCGCCTCCCCCCGCCCCATCCCTCGCTCTGTCAAGACTGTCTTTTCCACCCATTCCTTTCTGCGACCACTACTGGGAAACCTCCCTGGACTGGGAACGCCCCCGACTCTGTAGATGTACCTCCCAGGTTCCCACTTCTGTACCCTGATCACATCCGTTCCTGATCTCAGGCTAATGGTCAATTGCCCAAACCCAGAGCTCAGACTGAGAGAGTTTGGGGGGAGGGGGGAGGGGAGGGGGGCAGGACTACTCCTCCAGGTTAATGGCTCAGAGACACCCGTGCAAGACAAGGACAGGAAACAATTTCTTGTTCTCGTAGGGCAAGAGGGCAGAGGGCAGGAATGCCACTGCCCATCTTCGAGTCCTTCAGATCAAGAGTTCCCTATCTTTAATTTCAAAACATTGGAAGGAGGGGTCCCTGGCCCATGCAGAGCAGCTGCCTACAGACGCCACCAACACACACAAGGGCGGACTAATTTTTCTTGCAGCCGCGGTTGGACGTAACAGCCACACCCACCCCACCTCTTCGCCAACTTCCCCGTTCGAAACTCTGATCACCTCTTTTCTGAAGAGCTTTCTGAATTTGAGTGGCGCCGTGGCTCTGATCATTCGTTTGGTTGTTTTTTTTGTTTTGTGTGTGTGTGCTTTTAATGAAATATTGCAAACGACCTATACTGTCCAAAATTACTGTAGGCCAAATAGATTATGGTATGTAAACACTATATGACTACTAAAAATCATCTTTTGAGTCTGAAGATGTCCAAAGAGCTAAGAATATGTTAAGTATGTGTGGAGGGGAGCAAGAACAAAGAAAAACCTATCTCAATGTTGGCAGTGATTTTTTTTTCCCGAATGATGGAATTATAGACTTTTTAAAAAGATTTATTTATTTATTTGAGAGAGAGAGAACGTGAGTGGGGGGAGGGGTGGAGGGAGAGAGAATCCTCAAGCAGACTCCAGGCTGAATGAGGAGCCCAAGGGGAGGGCTTGATCCCAGGACCCTGAGATCATGACCTGAGTAGAAACCAAGAGTCTAATGTCCAACCAACTGAGCCCCTATTTTTTTTTTCTTATTGATGCTTTTCAGCATTTCCCCCTTTTCCACAATGAGTGTGTACAACTTTTTTTTATTATTGTAGAAGAAATTCAGGGGCACCTGGGTGGTTCAGTTGGTTAAGGGTCTGCATTCCTCTCAGGTCATGATGTTGGTGTCCTGGGGTCCAGCCACCCACCCCCTACCCCACCGTGGGCTCCCTGTGAGCAGGGAGTCTGCTTGTCCCTCTTCCTCTGCCCCACCGCTCATGCTCTCTCTCTCAAATAAATAAATACAATCTTTTAAAAAAAGAAAAGAAATTCAATAATATTAAAAAATGTTTAGGATAAAATAAAAAGAAAAAATCACTCATGATCCTCCTGGCATGATAAAACCACTTATTGTTGTTTTGAACTCTTTTCCTGTCCAGGTGTTTTTATATAGTACCTGTAATGTATCCTGCTTTTTTTTTTTTTTAAGATTTTATTTATTTGACAGAGAGAGACACAGCGAGAGAGGGAACACAAGCAGGGAGAGTGGGAGAGGGAGAAGCAGGCTTCCCGCAGAGCAGGGAGCCCGATGTGGGACTCGATTCCAGGACCCTGGGATCATGACCTGAGCCGAAGGCAGACGCTTAACGTCTGAGCCACCCAGGCGCCCCTCCTGCTTTTTTTTTTTTAAAGTAGGCTCCACACCCATCATGGAGCCCAATGCAGAATTTGAACTCACAACCCTGAGATCACGAGTCGGTCGCTCAACCCACTGAACCACCCAGGCGCCCTATCCTGCTTTTTTTTTTTTTTAACTGTATGTCATATATTGATGGTCCTCCAGCATAGTTTTTTTTATGGCGACATGACATTCCATTAATAGATTTTATTTATTTGACAGAGAGAGACAGTGAGAGAGAGAACACAGGCAGGGGGAGTGAGAAAGAGAGAAGCAGGCTTCCCGTGGAGCAGGGAGCCCGATGCGGGGCTCGATGCGGTGCTCGATCCCAGGACCCTGGGATCATGACCTGAGCCAAAGGCAGACGCTTAACGACTGAGCCATCCAGGCGCCCCAATAGACCATCATTTTTCTTTAACCTAGCCCTCACTACTGGATATTTAGGTTGTTTCTGTTTTTGCCATTATAAATTCATTCAACAAATATTTACTGAGCACCCATGTGCTAGTACTATGTGCCAGACAGCATCATAGGCCCTGGGGGTACGGCTTCCAGATAAATAGTAGGGCCACAGATTTTCATGCCTATAGTTTTTTTCCATGATTTAGGTTCCTTTCTTAAGATAGAGTCTAAATTGATAAGTGACTGAGTCAAAGAAGTTGTGAAAAATGAACAGTTCTTTTCCTTAATGAAATTCATTGGCATTCACTGATGAAACAGTAGATATGTGAAGCTCTGGGAGTTGATGGCATCAGATTACATCACTCCCGCCTCCCTTATGCTTTGAAGATTTTAGCACCTGGCTTGTTGTCACTCTTTACTCCCACTTGCCTCAAATTCTTGGTGATTCTTGATGATTTAGTATCACATAGGCAATTCTTCCAATATGCGTGATCAGTTTGTTTGCAAAGATGGTCGTCACACTGGCTCCTGCCCCACATGACCCTTGGCAGTGATTTTGCCACTTCTGCCAGCAAGAAGTGGAGTCTGTTTCTGTAACCCCTTGAATCTGGGCTGTCCCTATGACTTGCTTTGAGTAACAGAATGTGGCAGAAATGACACTGTGTGAGTCCCCAGAGTCTGGACCTCAAGACACCTTGCATTCTGCCCCTTTGTCCTCTTAGAAAATTCATGACATAAAGAAGTCCGGTCTGGCCTACTGGAAGACGAGAAGCCCCATGGAGGAGAGCTGAGGTGCCCTGGCCAGCCACCATCAGACACGTGAGGTCCTATTACCCAGCCCCAGTCAAACTTCTAGATGACCACAGCCATCTGGATGAGCCTAGGCAAGAGCCGCGGAAGAATTGCTTAGCAGAGCCCAGCCCATATTACCAAGCTATGAGCAGATGAATGGTGGTTGTTTTAAGCCACTCAATTTAGGAGTAGTTTGTTAACATGGCAATAGACTGATAAAACCAGCTTCCCAGGCGCCTGGGTGGCTCCGTTGGTTAAGCGACTGCCTTCGGCTCAGGTCATGATCCTGGAGTCCCGGGATCGAGTCCTGCATCGGGCTCCCTGCTCGGCGGGGAGTCTGCTTCTCCCTCTCCCACTCCCCGTTTGTGTTCCCTCTCTCGCTGTGTCTTTCTCTGTCAAATAAATAAATAAGA
Organism: Mirounga angustirostris; assembly: GCF_029215605.1. NCBI lineage: Eukaryota > Metazoa > Chordata > Mammalia > Carnivora > Phocidae > Mirounga > Mirounga angustirostris. The sequence continues at coordinate 39,430,889 of NW_026991716.1, forward strand.
TCTTAAAAAACAAACAAACAAACAAAAAAACCAGCTTCCCTTTTCCTTGATTTCTTCTTCTCCGCCATTGGGAAGGATGGTCACTAAAACTTTGTTACTCTCAGTAGTTTCATGCACTTCATAATCTCAATTTTAAGTATCATACTTTCTTATTACCAACTCTTGTTTTCAGCCCATGCCCTCTAGTACCTGGACTCAAACAATTCTAGATTTAGATTACATTTAGCAAATATTGAATTGGATCCACTGGGATCACTCTAAGGGCCACATTATAATTTTTGTGGGCTCTGGGCACTTCATCTTCATGGGCCTCTCTGTAAAAAGATATTGAAAATTATATTTTATGGGGCACCTGGCTGACTCAGTCAGTAGAGCATGCGACTCATGAGCTCAAGCCCCGCATTGGGCATGGAGCCTACTTAAAAAATAAAAAACAAAAACAAATCAGTTACAAAGAAATTGTATTTTACAATCGCATTGGTAAAGAGATGAATACAATCCAGGCTGGATTTGATATTATATATTCATTTTTATTATAGTCATCTTTTTCTTCTGATTTTAAAATAAATTAAAATTAAAACATTTTGTGGGAGGACGCCTGGGTGGCTAAATCGGTTAAGCATCTGCCTTCGGCTCAGGTCATGATCCCAGGGTCCCGGGATCGAGTCCCTCATCGGTTCGGGCTCCTTGCTCAGTGGGGAGCCTGCTTCTCCCTCTGCCTGCCGCTCCCCCTGCTTGTGTGTGTTCTCTCTCTCATTCTCTCTGACAAATTAATTAAGTAATTAATTAATTAAAAAAAACACATTTTGTGGGCTCCTAAAAATATCGTGAGCCTCAGGCATGGTGCCTCCAGTGGATAAATTGGCCCTGTCTCTTCTCCATTGATATTACCTCCTTTTGGTTGGTCCCCTCTCCCCACCCAGGCTTCCCTCCTGACCCAGCTCTGATTCCATGATTTATTATTATCATCTGTCCCTTGCCCCTTTCTCCCATTGTATTCATCTGGCAAAATTCCATCCCTGTGCCTTCTCCAGCCTGCACCCAAGTAGCTGAACGTGGCTGGAAAGAACATGTCTCCAGGCTGACTTGTCTCCCCTTAAATTCATGCCCCTCAAAGGTCCTTTGCATTAACCTCCAACGCTCCTGCATTTCCTTAGTTCTGTGCATTCTCCCACCCTCCCTGAAAGCTGTCTTTACCTTCTCCTCTCTCCTCCAAACTCCAACCACTCCTCCTTTCTCCTCACCCTGCTGGTGGTCTTGCTTCCAACTTCACGGAGAAAATAGAAGCAGTCTGAAGAGAATTTCCACGGGCTTCTATCGCCTACATGCAGCTGTTTCCATAAACCCTGCCCTCCCTCCTGTTACCATAGATGCACTGCCTGCGTTCTTACCGAGGTGAGCCCCTCCACGTGGGTACTAGTTTCTATCCTTCTCCCTGTGTAACTACAGGGCTCCCCAGTTCTCCCCATCTCCGCCGCATTGTCAGTCTGCTATGGGATCATTTCCAGCAACCTCTCGCCCATCTTAAAATAAATATCCTCCTTCAATCCCATATTCTCTTCCAGCTACGTTTCTCTGCTCCCCTTTACTAAAAACTCTTGAAAAATATTTGTCTGCGTTTGCTGTCTTTTACCTCTTCTCTCATTTTCTCTTGAACCCTCTCACCCCACCCCTACCACCGGGATAACACTTGTCAGTGTCCTCATCTCGGTGGCCCGGTGGCCGGGTAAAGCTGCGTCTGACAGAGCTGTCACCTGGGCTTCTAGGTGGCTTTTCACTGGCTTTTCCCCCTACCTCAACAGCTTCCCCTTCTGTCTCCTTTGCTTTTTCTTCGTCCTTCCAACTTCTTCCACAGCCTCAGGGCTTGACCCTCAGACCTCTTTTCTACCTTCACTCACTCCGGTCATGATCTCATTCAGCCTAATGGAGTCCTAATTAAGGCCTAGCTAGAAGCTGAGTTCCTATTTCCCGAGTTCATGTTTCCAGCCAGGATTTCTCCTTGAAATCCAGACTCATGTATCTGACGGCCTACTTGACACCTCCCCTTGGATTGCCCAACAGACAACTCGAACTTAGCCTGTCCAAATGCAAACTCCTGACTTCCAGCCTCAAACAGGAGGCTTCCTATGTCAGTCTACCGAGATCAGTAAATGACTATTTCATCTATTCAATGTTTGAGACCAAAGTCCTTGGCATCGTACTTAACTCTCCTTTTGCTCTCACATCCCACATCCTGCAAATCCTGTTGGCTCTGCCTTCAAGTTCATCCAGAACTTGACCACATTTCACAATCTGACCTCTGACATCTGGTCCAAGCCCCACCATCTCTTGCCTGGACTACTGCAACAGCTGCTTCTTCTTCTTTAAAGATTTTATTTATTTATTTATTTATGAGAGAGAGAGAGAGAGCACAGGGGGAGGAGCAGAGGGAGAGGGACAAGCAGACTCTACACACACACACACACACACACACACACACACACACACACGAGTTGGGGGAGGGGCGGAGGGAGAGGGAGAGAGAGAGAACCTCACACAGACTCCATGCTAAGTGTGGAGTCCGACTCGGGGCTCAATCCCACGACCCTGAGATCATGTGACCTGAGCCGAAACCGAGAGTCAGATGCTTAACCGACTGACCACCCAGATGCCCCTCAGCTGAGCAGTTCTGACTTTGTCCCTCATGAATAAAACTTCAGTCAGTCAGCAGCTGGAGTTGAAACAGTAGGACCTGGAGCACTCGTGGGCTGCCTGGGCCTCTCTCTTTCTCCACACAGTCTCAGGTCTTCTCCCTGTGGCCTCTCCACTGGGGCTAGTTTGGGCTTCCTCACAGTGACCTCAGGGCGATCACATGGATTACACGGCAGCTCCGGTCTCCAAAGGCAAGTGTCTCAAGAGAATCACTTCAAACCTGGATCATCTTTTGTGACCCAACCCCAGAAGTCACAGAGCATCCCTTCCACCACAGTTACAAGCCTGCCTGAGGTCAAAGAAGGGGAACACAGAACTTACCTCTCGACGGGAGGAGTGTCAAAGCCACATTAGAAGAAGAGCATGTGGGGTGGGAGATCTATGGCAGCCATCTTTGGAAAATACCCTCTGCCGCCCCCCATGCATAATTGCCTAGATCAATAGCATGGCAGGGGAGCAAGCAGGCCTGGGTCTGAACCCTGGCTTCATCATCAGCTAGCTCTGTGACCTTGGGGGAGTCACCTAACCCCTTGTTCAATTCTCCTCCCTCATCCATAAAACTGAAATAATAGTAATGTCTGTCCTGCAGGGCTGTGGTGAGGATGCTAGGGGAGGGCCTGGCCCAGAGAAAGTTTGTTTTTCCTTCTTCCAGGTTATGAGAAAGCAGTGAGCACACCATCAACCAAAATCCTTCCTCCTGCCCATGAAACAGACTCAAATCTCAATAAAGACAGAAACTGAGACAAATAAGAGTGCAAATTCAGTGCCAAACACTACAAGATGTGGCATGATAAATCAAGAGCTGCCTATAGCCGTAAACAAAACAAAGCTGGGGCCCCTGGCTGGCTCAGTCGAGAAAACATGCAACTCTTGATCTTGGTATTGTGAGTTTGAGCCCTACATTGGGTGTAGAGATTACTTAAATAAATAAATAACAACTTAAAAAAATCTTTTTTTTTTAAAGATTTTATTTATTTATTTGAGACAGAGAGAATGAGAGACAGAGAGCATGAGAGCGAGGAGGGTCAGAGGGAGAAGCAGACTCCCTGCCGAGCAGGGAGCCCCATGTGGGACTCGATCCCGGGACTCCGGGATCATGACCTGAGCCGAAGGCAGTCACTTAACCAACTGAGCCACCCAGGCGCCCACAACTTAAAAAAATCTTAAAACATAGATAAACCTACAAAGATCTTGTAACGTAGTACTTATGGAACAAATAATGAAATTATTTTTAAAAAAAATCTTAAAACAGGGGCGCTTGGGTGGCTCAGTCGTTAAGCATCTGCCTTCAGCTGGAGTCCCGCTTCTGGCTCCCCCTGCTCTGCGGGGAGCCTGCTTCTCCCTCTCCCTCTGCCTGCACTCTCTCTCTCTGTCAAATAAATAAATAAAATCTTAAAAGAAAATCTTAAAACAAAGCCCTTGTCCTCATGGAATGAAAGGAACCTATCAACATGTAAATATATGCTAATAGATATGTATATCAGGTAGAGAAAAGTGCTGTAAAGAAAAATAAAGTAGGATAAGGGAAATCTGCCAGAGTGAGGGTGGGATTATTACATAGGGTGATCAGGGTGGGCGGCCTCTTTTTACTACAATGAAACTTGAACAGAGAACTGAATAAAATAAGGGAGTGAGCTATGAAAAGATCTGGGTAAGAGCATTCCAGGCAGAGGAAACAGCTAGTGCAAACATCCAGGGGCAGGGGATATGCTTGATGTTCAATAATCAACACAGAGGTGAGTTTGGCTGGAACAGAGTAAAGCAGAGAGAGTATAGGGGATAAAGCCAGATGGGATCCACTGGAAGGTTTTGACAGAGATATGACATAATCTAACTTCCATCTTTTAAATAAACTTTTTATTTTCAAATAAATTTAGATATACAATAAAGCTGCAAAGATAATAAAGAATGTACCCTTCACCCAGATTCCCCTAGTGTTAGCAGTTACTGTGATACATTTGTCAAGATGAAGAAGCCAACAGTGGTACCTTAGTGTAAACTCAACTCCAGACTTAATTCAGACTTCACCTGTTATTTCACTAATGATCTTTTTTTTTTAAGATTTTTTTATTTATTCATTCAAGACACAGAGATACAGAGAGAGAGAGAGAAAGCAGGAGCAGGGGGAGAGGCAGAGGGAGAAGCAGGCTCCCCGCTGAGCCAGGAGCCGGATGTGGGGCTCGATCCCAGGACTCTGGGATCATGATCCAAGCCGAAGGCAGGTGCTTAACCATCTGAGCCACCCAGGCGCCCCTCACTAATGATCTTTTTCTGTTTCAGAATCTGATTTAGGATTTAGTGCACCACATCACATTTTGCTGGCTTCTTATTTTATCAGGATCACCCCGGCTCCTACATGATAATAAAAACCCATTAAGAAAGAAGCTGTTGCAGTAGGGGAGCCTGGGTGGCTCAGTTGGTTAAACATCCGACTCCTGATTTCTGCTCAGGTCAGGATCTTGGGATCTTGGAATCGAGCCCTGTGTCAGGCTCTGTGTGTGTGTTTAACTAAATAAATAAATCTTTAAAAAAAGAACTGCCCAGCTGAGCCCTTCCTAAATCCCTGACCCACGGGAATCTGGGACATAAAAAATTATTGTTGTCTTAAACCATTAAATTTTGAAGTAATTTGTTATGTGCAATGATAAATAACTGGAACAAAGGGATGACAAAGTGTCAGAAGTATTCAGTGGGCAAGTCCCTTCTTTCTGGGCCTAAGTTTCCCTTGTAAACAGTAGGCATTAATTCCATGGTTTCTTAGAGTTGTTCCAACCCTGATGTTTAGTGCTTATCCATAATGTTGCCACATCTCCAACTGTCCATTTTCACTGCCTCCTTAATACCAGGTCATTATCCCAACATTCTGTTACTCCCAGAGAGAAAGCTAATGCCCTTGGATGCCAAGGGATGTCTCTGGGCCTCTGTCCCCCATCTGCTTGAGATATCTTAAAGTGGAGGTGTGGTGTACTGAAGTAAAATTAACAGGATCTGGAATATGGTCACTGATTGACATTGGCTGTGTGACCTTTGAGAAAGTCTCATAACATTTTTGTATCTGTAAAATGCAGAGAATAGTGCCAGCCTTACCCCCCATTGGGGCTGCTGTAAGGAGAGAAGGAGATAGTGTGTGTGAAAGTGTAGGTGTGTTAACCGGAGGCAGGAGAGTAGGGCCTGGGGTGAGTGCTTGCTGAGGCTTTGGAGGTCCCTGGTAAAGTCTGTTCCCTACCCTGGAGTAGGGAGGGGGTTGGTGACTAGATCAATGATGGGAAGTTGAACTGGGCTGTTCTGAGCTGTGCTGAGTTTGTCTCTTAGCAACTGTTTTTGTTTGTTTGTTTGTTTTGTTTTAGTTTTATTTATTTAAGTAATCTCTACATCCAATTTGGGGCTCAAACTCATAACACCTAGATCAAGAGTTGCATGCTCCTCTGACTGAGCTGGCCAGGCACCCTTCTGATCCAGTATCTTTTTTTTTTTTAAGATTTTATTTATTTATCTGAGAAAGAGAAAGAGAACGGGAGGAGCGCAGATGCCGTGCTGAGCGCAGAGCCCGGAGCCTGACATGGGGCTCGATCCTAGGACCCTGAGATCATGACCTGAACCGAAATCTAGAGTTGGATGCTCAACCAACTGAGCTACCCAGGTGCCCCTGACCCAGTATCTTTGAGAATCCATCTACTACAAGGGGTGGAAACTCCTTGGCATAACAGGCAGCATTTAGTCTCTGCAAAACAGCTTCTAACACACACTGCTTCCACCATTTAACAATCCTCCAAGAAAGAGGGGCTTGACTCACTGCTTGGATTTCCAAGAGTCCTCAGGACCAATCACCTGTTTCTGGCAGAGATCCCGCTATTCTCTGGGTAACTGAGGCTTGAAACCTTGAGGCCATCCCTGACTCCTCTCTCTTTCCCATTCCCCTGTTCCTGCTGCTCCCCAAAAGTTGTTGGGGAGCTTTCTATCCCACTGCCCCAGCCTTGTCAACACCTTCCTCACTATGCCAGACTCATGACATATTTCCTTTGTGGTCCCTTGGGTCCGGGCCCACCCCTTTCTCCCATGCATCCATTCTCCAAGGTGCCTTGAGGATGAATGTTCTTACTCCACCCTTGTCCACTCACTGCCTGGCTCAGAGCAGCCCAGGATCGCTCCTGCTTCTCTCCAGGATGTGTGATGTCAAGGCAAGAGTACCACAGACTGCTCCATCATCCATAGCTGGGTGACCTTCGGGAGACATCTAGCTTTTCTGAGCCCCAAGGGCCTTGCTGGTAAATAGATGGGTATCCCGTGTACCGGGCACCGTTCTAAGTACTTTACGTGCATGAATGCATTTGAGCCTCAGACAACGCTGTGAGGCAGGTACTATGCTTAACCCGTTTTATAGATAGGAAAACTGAAGCACAAAGAACTTCAGTCATTTGCCTATGTCCAGGCAGCTAGTTAAGTGATAGAGCCAAGATATGAACCCAGGCAGTCTACTTCAGAGACCCTGCTCTTAAACACTGTCTTATCCTTGGGAGAAGTGACTGGTACGGGCTGTGTGGTGGTGAGAGCCCCCTGGCTGATGCTAGCTAACTCTTAGTTTTAATTTTTGCTTCACGGTACAATTTAGGGAGGACTTTGGCAGCGGATTGGGCAGGAAGCCTGATGACTTTAGGGTTCTCCTAAGCCTACCTTAATAGTGGCCTCTGTTTTGGGTGGGGTGCTGATAGACATATGAGGTTCATTTCTGGCTTTGATCCAGACCTGAACGGTAAACTCCTGCTCTAGAACACCCCATTCTCCCAAGCCTGTGGGGGTTCCCCACTTTCCTAGCATTTCTTTCCTGAGCACCTGCCAATAAATCCCTCCTCCAGGGCCCCCAGGCACATGGATTCCTCTTTCTCGGCCTCTCTGCCGCTCACCTGAGGGGCGGGTTCTCACATTACCCACCTCTCTCCCTAGCCTCCTTTCCAAACAATGAGTTATGTGTATTACCAAGACAAAATGAGGGTGCAGAGACAAGAAACTGGGGAGCAAGGGTAGGCACTCATTCATTCACACATTCATTGGCCCACTAACAAATATCTCTCCTCATCGCTGTCGGAGCCTAGCATGATAGTCAGCACTGTGGTCAGAGGTTAGGAGGGGACCCCAGAAGCTAAATAAGCATTCTTTGAGTGAGTGAATGAATTAATCTGAATGAAAAAAAGTGCTGGACCCTGACTTCAAACAGCTCATAGACTAGTAGGGCAGGCACACCCACTCACTGCCACACACTCCAGATTAAGGGGGACCAGACACACCTGCAGGGCCTGGACTTCATGGAGACCCAGGGGCATGCAGGCCTGGTCCCAGTCCTCACCAGCTAAGGGCCAATCAGCTACCTGATGGTTTTGTCCTGCTATCATCTCTCCAAGCCAGTCTGGCCGGCCCATCAAGGGGAGGCTGCAAGTGGGAGCTGAGCTGGTACAGAGAAGCAGTCAAGCATGTCCAAGTAGGTCACCTTTCACCGAGACTTTCTGCCAGAGCAGGGCCTTTAGGCATGTCCTCCCCCTTGGTTGTTTCCTGTCCTCCACCCTCACTCCAGCCTCACAGAAGGAGTTGGAATCAGTTGCTCAATGGCTGAAATCCTTACCAGCCATTGTACCTCACCTTTTGGCTGTGTGTGATTCGTGTGTGTGTGATTCGTGTGTGTGTGTGTGTGTGTTGGCAGGGCCTACTGTGTGCCTCAGGGGCTGGAGTGCCAGGTCTCAGGCCCTTGGATGCCAGGCTTGGGGCACCAGGAGATACTTGCTCATGGAAAGGGAAGAAGCTGGGCAAGGCCAACACTGACTGTGTGCTTTGGGGTTAGTTGAGAAGTGGCCAAGTTTCAGGTGCTAATTTAACAAAGAGACTGGGGGCTGCAGAACTGTCCAGCCCCTACTGGCCCAGAGTGAAGCAGGGCCTGACAAATGGGTCCCAGTACCATCCAGAAGACGGAGACAAGCTGTTTCTTCTGTACTTTCTGAGCTTCCCCAGGACTCAAAATTGAAGTCTGAGAGGGGAGGCCCAGGATTGCACCTCAGGGTACCCAAAGTCTGAAGGGAAAGACCTAAAGTCTGCCCCAGGGGGGTCCCTGCCTTAGAGTTGGGAGAGATAAGACTCCACCAGAAGCCAGAAAACAAGATGGAGCCACCCAGGCGTCACACCATTTGAATCATTTTTAAGTGTACAGTTCAGAGGCGCCTGGGTGGCTCAGTTGGTTGAGTGTCCGCCTCTTGATTTCGGCTCAGATCATGATCTCAGGGTCCTGGGATCGAGCCCCATGTCAGGCTCCATGCTCAATGCAGAGTCTGCTTGTCCCTCTCCCTCTGCCCCTGCTCCTGCTCTCTCTCTCCCTCTCAAATAAATAAATAATTCTTAAAAAAAAAAAAATAAGTGTATAGTTCAGTGGCATTGACACTGATTACCAACACTCACGTTGTTGGGCAACCATCACTAATATCCAGCTCCAGAACTTTTTCATTAAACCCTGTACTCATTAAACACTAACTCCCTATTCCCCTTTGCCCCACCACTTGGCAACCACCATTCTATTTTCAGTCTCTAAGAATTTGACTATTCTAGGTACTACCTCATATGAGAAGAATCATATAGTACTTGCCCTTTTTTGACTGGCTTATTGCACTTAGCATAACGTCCTCAAGATTCATTCATGTTGTAGCATGTGTCAGAATTTCCTTCCTTTTTAGGGGCGCCTGGGTGTCTCAGTCATTAAGCGTCTGCCTTCGGCTCAGGTCATGATGCCAGGGTCCTGGGATCGAGCCCCGCATCCGGCTCCCTGCTCTGCCGGGCGCCTGCTTCTCCCTCTCCCACTCCCCCTGCTTGTGTTCCCTCTCTTGCTGTGTCTCTCTCTGTCAAATAAATAAAATCTTTAAAAAAAAAAAGAATTTCCTTCCTTTTTATGGCTGAAAAATATTCCTTGTATGTGTATACCACATTTTATTTATTCATTTATCCACTGATGGGTACTTGGGTTGCTTCCACCTCTGGCTATTGTAATAATGCTGCTATTAAGAGCATTATTGCATATATGGGTATAGAAATATTTATTTGAATTCCTGCCTTCATTAAGTATTTTCCAAGAGTTAAGTGGCTTTAAGAATATTAAAGAACGCAAGATCCCATCAAGTTTCAAAATCTTTAAAATGATATTTCTGGGGTACCTGGGTGGCTTAGCTGGTTAGGCATCTACCTTTGGCTCAGGTCATGATCCCAGGGTCCTGGGATCCAGCCTCACATTGCATCGGGTTCTCTGCTCGGTGGGGGGCCTGCTCTCCCTCTCCCTCTGCCCCTCCCTCAGCTTGTGTGTGTGCTTGCGTATGCTCTCTCTGTCAAATAAATAAATAAATAAAATCTTTAAAAAAATAAAATGACATTTCTTAGGTTCCCATCAAATTCAACATCTTGAGTTAGGAAAAAGACATTTACATATAATAAAAGCTTATCCACCAGGGTGGCAGTTGTGGATTTCTATTTTTTTTTTTTAAAGATTTTATTTATTTATTTGAGACAGAGAGAACACATGAGAGGGGATAGGGGCAGAGGACAAAGCAGACTCCCTGCTGAGCAGGGAGCCCGATGCGGGACTCGATCCAGGGATTCCAGGATCATGACCTGAGCCGAAGGCAGTTGCTTAACCAACTGAGCCACCCAGGCGCCTGTGGATTTCTATTAATAGAAGAATTAGGAAATATGTATTATTTAAACTTGGAAAGAAGACTAAGTTATCACCTCTTGAAGTTTTTTTTTTTTTTAAGATTTATTTATTTATTTGAGAGAGAGAGAAATCACATGAGAGGGGGGAGGGTCAGAGGGCGAAGCAGAGGGAGCCCAATGCGGGACTCCAGGATCATGACCTGAGCGGAAGGCAGTTGCTTAACCAACTGAGCCACCCAGGTGCCCCACCTCTTGAAGTTTTGAAATCATTCTCCAAAGAACCATATAAATAGGGTCCAGCATGTCCACCCAGGGTCATAAATAAGAATATAGGCAGCCTCCTGGCTTCAAACTATTAGTACATAATGTCAGTTGCAACCAAAGAAGCTGCATATGGCCAATGGCCCTTCTAGCTATCATGATGAACAGTTCAAAAGACTCTGGGGCTGAGTGCAAGACAGTTTTAAGTCTTTCCCCAGCAGTTTCCTCCAATACCTGGAGCTCAAATTGCTGTCTTTGTCCAAGATGGCACTTCTAGCCCAAGCCCCTCCTCTGCCTATGCAGTCTGTTAGGCCAACCCCAGAACACACTAATACATTCATTCCAGCTGGGAGACTAGGTCTACATAAATGAAATCAGGTGAAAGAATGGTCTTGGATCTAGGTGGATTGTGTGCTGGGAAATACTTGATCATGCTGGTATAGGTAGGACCTGCATCCCCACTGCCCCATGGACACCAAGGCACAATCATATGAAAACTGTCATCAAAATGTAGTGAAACTGACTCTTCTGCAAATTGCATCTACTTTGTAAAACCCTGAAAGCTTAGAAGGGGGTGTCTATCTATCTATCTACCTATCTATCTATTTATTTTTAAGATTTATTTATTTATTTGAGAGAGAGAGAGCCAGCAAGCATGCATGGGGAGGGGCAGGGAAAGAAGCAGACTCCCTGTTGAGCACAGAGTCCGATGCAGGGCCTGATCCCAGGACCCCAAGATCAGGACCTGAGCCAAAATCAAGAATTGGATGCTCAACCAACTAAGCCACCCAGGTGCCCCATGAGAAGGGGTCTTTAATCTTTGTCCCTTCTTCACAGGTCTCTTAAGTGATGGTGAACAAAGATGTAATTGTGGCCTAATGAATATATAGGCTTACACATGTGCATTTTTACACCCACGGAGCGAGGAGTGATGAGGTAAACAAGCCTCTTCATCTTTCATTCAAAAAGAACTTAATCTCACATATCCTAAAAGCTTAAAGCTCTGGAGGACTGTGACTCCCTTTCTTTTCAAAGGTATGTTTATGTTGGGATGCCTGGGTCGCTCATTTGGTTAAGCATCCGATTCTTGATTTAGGCTCAGTGTTGTGAGATCGAGCCCTGCATTGGGCTTCACCTGGGCATGGAGCCTGCTTAAGATTCTCTCTCTCTCTCTCCCTCTGCCCCTCCCTGTCTCCCCCAACACTAAATTAAAAAAAAAATCTCTCTTTAAAAAAAAGTATGTTTATGTTTACTGATAATTTTTCTGTTTAAAAAATATAAGCTTAGATCACTTTTCAAATTTATATACCATAAGTTTGTTTACCTGAGAGTCCATAGGCCTGTGATCCTGCTGGGGATCCCAAAACAATTTCTGGAAACATAGAGAGGGGATCTGAAGGTTATATGTATTTAGAAAAGAAAGCCATCTCCCTCATTTCTTTCTCACACAAATTTCTTTTAGTAAATGGTAAGTCATATTTCAAAAAAAATCTGAGTTTGTGCTCTTACAGCATAATGAATGTCACATTTTGAAAGTACTGTATGGGCAACTCAAGGGGAACCACGTGGAGATGTGTAATGATTGGGAGCCCTTATTTTAAGCTCTGCAAGAACCAATATGATTGATTCATTTAGTTTGATTTTATTAAATTAACAATAAAAAAAGTTGTATGAGATTGAAACGCATGGACAGGATGGCAAATAAAGATGACTGACCCTGGGAATCTCTGCCAAGGTTTTATTTGTATGTGTTGGTGGAGAAATGAGGGCTTGAGGCCAGCTCCACCAAGAGACAGACCCAGCTCCCATCCCTAACCCCAGGGAAATGGGATACCTCTCCGTTCTGAAATGTTGATGAGCTGTGGAAGGGAGAAGGACAGGAGAGCAGATGGAATTCCTGGGCAATTGTTCCAGCTGTCACCAGAGAGGACAGGCAGGAGGGAGCACTGGATAATTTACAGAGGAACAGATGCTAAGGCTTCTCCGGAACCATCTGGCCAAGAGAGGCCTGGGCTCGGGGTGGATGTTGTCTTTAGATCTGAGTAAACGTCGGCCTCCAGCCCAGCCCATTCCCTCTACCTGAACAATGGCTTTCCCAGGAGGGCTCTGCTCCCTTAGTGCCCACCTCCAGAGTTCCACCCAGCTCTCATTCTACTCCCTCCTTTGCTGGGCCTGGCTTCTGTCTTTGCTACCAGTCCTGAGAGGGCCAACTCTGGCCCTGGGGGCCTATAACTTCCACCAATGCATTTCCCTATTCTGTAGTATTTTCAACCCCTCTTCCCCACCACTATATTCCAAAATTCCTCTATCATTCATCTCCATGCCATTTATTCATTCAATAAATGTTTATCAAGCACCTACTATGCCTGACATTATTTTAGACATGGGGAGACAGAGATGAATGAGAAAAAGTCCTAGATCTCTGGAGTCTGCACTGTAGTGGGAGATGGTCAATAAACAAATATCAGATAATGATGAGTACTGTAAAAGGAAACATTAAATCAGGGTAAGGGTGAGTGACTGGGGATGCTGTTTTGGACAGAGTGGCCAAGGAAACCTTCTCTAACATAGTGACATTTGAGCAGAGACTCTAATGGGAGTGATATCTGGGGGAAGAACATTCCAGGCACAGGGAACAGCAAACCTAAAAGCCCTGAGTATGCTTAGTGCATTGGAGGATGCCATGCTATTTATTCATTAAGCATTTATGGTGTGCCAGGCACCTGCTAGAGAATATGAACATGCAATCAGACAGTTTTTGCCCTGAAGGAGCAGCAGCTTAGCAAGGGATGCACTATTTAAATAAATGATTATAGCATAGGATAGCTACAATGAAGTTATGTGCAAGTGCCTAGAGATGCCCAGCAAAAGGAGCACCAAGTCCAGTCTTGGGCCTGGGGAAGGCTTTCTGGAGGAGGTGACATTTTGAGCTAAGGGCTGAAGGAGGCACAGGAATTGATTATAAAAGGGGAGGAGAGGGCTTGGACATTTTGAGGGCTGATGGCCTGAAAATACAAGATAATTGGGAACCTGAAATCTCTGGGGGAGGTGGAAAATCAGTCTGGTGAAGGTGGAAGAGGATGGGATCATACGGACCTCCGCTTGGCAAACTGAGAAGTTGCCTTTATCCTTTGGATGACAGGGAACCATTGCTAGCACTATTCCACTATATTCTTGTCTTTTCTTTTCTTCTTTCTTTTCTTTCTTTCTCTCTCTCTTTCTTTCTTTTCTTTTTCTCTCTCTCTCTCTTCCTTTCTTTTAGTACCAGAATCTTTCTTCACTCTTCAGCTCTTGCCTTACCCATGACACCTCGTTCCTTCTCCAGCGGCCAGGCCTCCAAACCCTGCTCTCAGGAGATCCCCATCTTTCCTCAATTACCCGGTGCCCTAATTCCCCAACCCGAAACCACGCCCCTAGCCACGCCCCCGATGACGCGCGGCGCCCGGTGCGTGGGGATTCCCGCGGCCGTGGCCACTACCCGGCCTGCCCCGCGGCAAGATGGCGGCGTGAAGGCAGCGGGCAGCGGCAGAAAGTTTGTTGTGGGATTGGAGTAGTCGGCCGGGAGGCTAGAGTTGGGGGGGATCGTGGGGACACTTTCGCGGAGTAGGGGCGGAGGAGGGACTAGCTCCGGGGTTAAGAAGAAGAAATGGGATGTTGGAAGGTTGGAGGTGGGGGAAAAAAAGAGGGAGATGGGGCGGAGGGGAGGGGGCCTAGGATCCAGCGGCGGCCCTGGGGGAGGGGTCCATGGCGGGGGGAGCACAAGTAGGTTTGCAGGCCCTGGAAAAGCAGTCACAAATTGGAGAGGAATTTCTAAACCGAGAGTAAAGAAGCCTGGAGCTTGTGGCCGAGCCCCGACTGTACTAGGCCGGTAGGAAAGAGGTCTTTCCCATGGAGGAGGATAGTGGGGAGGGGGGCGGAGAGACCTGGAGGATGCTGGGCAGGTTTGGTATGGAGGAAACTAAAGCGTCAGATGACCCTTCTGCAGACTTAGATCAGCCTTTCCAGAGTTCCTATAGCATCTGCCCCAATTTCAGCTGAAGACTCAGGGGCCCCAGGGACTGGAAGAAATCACAGTACCTGCTTGGAAAGAAGAGGTAGCGACTTGCCCGAGCTCAACCCCAGAGCGGGTAAGGTGGCCTCCAATGACAGGCTGGCATGCTCCCTGCAAGCAGGATGCATGGGCTCAGAGTGATACCGAGAAACATTTAATCTGAAAAGGGCTCTCTTCTATAGCTGTTGCCCTTTGCCTGTGGTCTGTAAGTTAGTGTTCTGTTCAGATTGCACACAGCTTTTTGAGAATTGGGTGTAGCATTGAGCCTTGTGTGCCGTCACCTGTAAAAGTGAACACAGCCAAGGGCCTAGAGATGAGGCTGGAAGTGCTTTAACACATCCCTGTCACAAGCAGTTTCCTACATGCTCACTGTATCTTTTTTGGTCTCCCCATCACATCTTCAGTTTGGCATCCTACCTGAAGTAGAGATTTGTGGGTGACAGATGGGGGGAGTCATGAGAAAAAGTCTGCATTCTGTCCCCAACTCCTGAATTCACTCTTGCAGCAGGTCTCCTTCTTTTGAGCTTTCTTTTGGTAAGAAAGGCTCATTAGTGTTTCTTTGGGGTTGTGGATTTGGTGGGTAGGTGGGGTCAGTGGAGGAGGAAAAGCAGGTTGAGGTTAGGGAGAAGAAACCCAGATCAGTTTATGGTAAGGGGTTGACTTGACTGGTGTAAGGCTCTGAGAATATTTATTGTATCACTCTCTGTCTCTGAGATCCCTGATATTTGAGAACTGCTTTACAGTCTGGATCAGTGTGGTGATGGGAGGACAGGGTGGTACACCTTTTCTAATAGCTTTCTTCTCTTCCTTTGTATTCTCGCCGTCCAACCACATTTTTTTTTTTTTTTTTTTTTTTTTATTCATGAGAGACAGAGCGAGAGAGAAAGGCAGAGGGAGAAGCAGGCTCCCCTCTGAGCAGGGAGCCCGATGCGGGACTCGATCCAGGGACTCCAGGATCATGACCTGAGCCGAAGGCAGACGCTTAACCATCTGAGCCACCCAGGCGCCCTCCCCGTCCAACCACATTAAAAAATAATAATAGGGCGCCTGGGTGGCTCAGTTGGTTAAGCGACTGCCTTCGGCTCAGGTCATGATCCTGGAGTCCCGGGATCGAGTCCCACATCGGGCTCCCTGCTCGGCAGGGAGCCTGCTTCTGCCTCTGACCCTCCCCCCTCTCATGTGCTCTCTCTCTCTCTCATTCTCTCTGTCTCAAAAAAAAAAAAAAAAAATCTTTATAAAAAATAATAATAATACTCAGTTTCACTAACCAAACTCGGCATGGCTTAAGAGATAGTGGATTTGGGGTTAGAGAAAAGGAAAGGGGTTTGGAGCCACAAAGTGCAGCGCATACGGTCCTCACTGCCTTTGATGCCCTGTGGTTATGCGCAAGCCAGATTTGGGGGCAGGCTTTTTACAGAAGCTTGTTTCATGACTGGCCTCTACTCCATGATTGGATTGGGAGGTCTAGTTTGATCTAGGACTCCTCACAACCATCTCCTGCTCCCTGACTGCGCCCCTCCCCAAAGGCTTGTTATAGACCAACCCAAATCACTGTTACTAGGCCAGCTTCAATACCTTCAGGTATCAGAAAAACTGATGTTATTTAGTTATGACTCTAGAAGGTTGGGAGCTTTCTCTTCCTGAGGACAATTTGTGGATGCCTCCTTAGAGTTGTGATCAGCAAGGGCAGTGTGGGGAGCACACATAGGGGTTAAGAGCGCTGATTCTGGAGCCAGAATTCCTAGTTCAAATTCTGGCTTTGCTATTTGTAGCTCTGTGACCTTTAGAAATTGTATAGCTCTCTTTGCCTCAGCTTTCTCATCACTCAAACGGAGATGGTAAGAGTACCCATCTCATAAGGTTGTTGTGAGGGTTAAATAAATTAATACATTGATGTATTTAGAACAGTGACTGACACTCCATACATAATTGGTGTTACTGTGCTGGTCAGATCTCAGCACCGACTTCTTCATGACTGAACCTGGTGTCTCTCTGTGGAGGCCCTGTACTGGTTTGAGCTTCTGTCTTGATGTTAGAGAGATAGGCGCAGCTTTTGAATAGTATAGATTTTGCATGTAGTGAGAACATCTTCGTTAAACTGTTTAAACTGATGTTAAAATGCCCATGATTTCCTGTTTGAAGTTGTGAGGTTTTAGAGTTATCTTTGTAGTTGAGCTATAACAATAGTAGTGCTTATTGAGCACATTCTGTGTCTGGCACTGTTGTAAGTGCTTTAAATGTATTAACTAATTTAAATTTTTAAAAAGATTTCATTTATTTATTTGACAGAGAGATAGCGAGAGCAGGAACACAAGCAGGGGGAGTGGGAGAGGGAGAAGCAGGCTTCCTGCCGAGCAGGGAGACCAATGCGGGGCTCGATCCCAGGACCCTGGGATCATGACCTGAGCTGAAGGCAAACGCTTAACAACTGAGCCACCCAGGCGCCCCAATTTCATTTTTATAACAACCCTACAAGCAAATACTTCCATTGTCCCCATTTTATAGATGAGTAAATAGAGGTACAGAGTGGTTAATTTGTTCAAGGTCACCCAGCTAGTAAGGGGCAGAGCTGAGATTTGAACTCAGACTATCTGGCTTCAGCAATTGAGCTTCCTTTTTTTTTTGATTTGGTATGAAATTAACTCTTTATTGAATATGCCTAGTGGCAATTTGTATCTCTTGTTTGTCATGATGGTTAGATTGTAGTAAACTTTTTTGATTTATTTAAAAACTGTTTTAGAAGCTGAGCTCTTCATCACAGCTCTCTCCTTCTCAGATATAAAAACTGGTGCAGGGACTGTGGGAGGGAGCCCACTGCCCTGTTAGCCAAATCTGGACTCTCTCTTCATGATTCAGCTTGGTGACTGCCCTTTGGAAAACCTTGGACCTGGGTTGGGTGAGTGGACTGACATGAAGATCCACCCTTAGCATACATTAAGGGTGTGTGTGTGTATTAATGTAGATATAAATAAAAGGCTCATTTCTGACTTTGATTACTGACAGGAACAGCTGAAGTAGCCATAGTGTTAAATTCTTAGACAATCTGGATGTCATCTTTGTTTTAAAAATAGCAGGTGGCAAACTACACAAAAAACCCACAATAGGTGGCATTTTAAGCAGTGCCGGCCCTCCAGCTTGAGGGGAAAGTGGAAGACAGATGTGCTTCTGCGGAAGCTCCTGTGGAAGCTCCTGTGGTCTATCAAGGAAGGTCGTGGCTCGGCGCTTGCCAGTCTCTTTCTCTTTAGCCAAGCCGGAGGCCCACATGCAGGCTTGGGGCAGAGGTGTGCCCATGGTTTGATTGACTGGCTTTCCTTTGCCCTGCACTTAAGAATCACTCTTCCCCTCCTTCTGAGTCACGTCCTGTCTATTTAACACGCCCTCAGGGCCCATCTTTTTCTTTAGTAAATGACTCTCTACCTTGCCATCAGAGTAGGCACGGGCCTGATGTCTGAGCAGATTTCGGAGGAATAGGGGGCTCAGGACTTAGGACTCTTTCTGGGAATTCCGAGCCAGCCCTTGAATGACCTTTTTCTACTTGTGGCATGTGAGATTTTGAAAGTTAGTATCTGTCAGTGTCTGTTCCCCTCCGCCATTAACTGAGGAGCCATATGTTGTCAGGATAATGTACTTTATCTCGATTTGTGCTGCAGTCAGCATGCTGAAACGTGTCATCTCCATAAAGTACACCTTTGTGTTTTGGTAGAAGTCCTTAGACTTTCTGGATTCAGGTCTCCTTTTAGCAGATGATTGAACTGCAGGCTGAGGCTGATAGATTTGGATCTGGTTCTCTGCCTTTACTGTTCTGGTTTTGTTGTTCACAAAGTCCATTTCTTCTCTTTTTTTTTTTTTTTTTTTTAAGATTTATTTATTTATTTGACAGAGAAAGACACAGCGAGAGAGGGAACACAAACGGGGAGTGGGAGAGGGAGAAGCAGACTCCCTGCCGAGCAGGGAGCCCGATGCGGGACTCGATCCCGGGACTCCAGGATCATGACCTGAGCCGAAGGCAGTCGCTTAACCAACTGAGCCACCCAGGCGCCCTCACAAAGTCCATTTCTTCTCTTAACACACCTTATTCAAGTGTAATCTTTGCATCTAATCCCTTCACCTTTTCCTCAGCGCCATATTCTGAGAGCCAGGGACCTCTGGGTAAACCCGGCCTTCGTCTCTCACCTGGATTCAGCCTCTTCTTTTTTTTTTTTAAGATTTTATTTATTTGACATAGAGTGAGAGAGAGAGAGAGAGAGAGCACAAGCGGGGGAAGGGTCAGAAGGAGAGGGAGAAGTAGACTCCCCTGCTGAGCAGGGAGCCCAAAGTGGGGCTTGATCCCAGGACCTCCGGCAGCCGGAGGCAGCTGCCCAACCAACTGAGCCACCCAGGTGCCCCACAGATTAACAGCTCTGTGAGCTTATTCTCTGTAGCTTCTGGGCCTTTGCACTTGCCAGCCCTGCTGTTTGGAATGCGCTGCCCCCTCCACCCTTTACCTACCTCTTTGTCCTTTATTTATTTATTTTAGAGATTTTATTTTTAAGTAGTCTCTACACCCAGTGTGGGGCTCGAACTACAACCCCAAGATCAAGAGTCGCATGCTCTACCGACTGAGCCACTCAGGAGCCCCCCCCAACCTCTTTGTCCTTTGGTCTCAGCTTAAATGTCTCTTAATTTGGGGTCCCCACTCCTTTTGTGCCTTTCCTCTGTGCTTCTGTGTTAAGACTTAGGCTGCGTTGTAATTGTCTATTTACTTGTCTGACTTTCCCGTGACTGTAAGTGCACTGATAACAGGGACCATGTCTTAATCATTATTGTATTCTACCCTTTAGGATAGTGCAAGGCACTGAATAGGCACTTTATGATGCGGTGGGGCATATAGAATGCATGAAATGTGGTGGGGAATCTCTCCCCATTTCAGTCTGACTTACGAGCTGCTGTGAGAATTGTCTTCCAATGAGCAGCCTCAGTTCTGGCATTTACAATGTTTTATGGTGATTTCTCTGTTTACTTGCTGGCCTCTTTCACTGAGCTGACCCTCTGTAGAGGAGAGACCCTCCCTGACCATGGGATGAGGTGGGGGGCGGATGGGGAGTAGGGAGTGGGGTGAGCGGGGTGATAGAGTCTGATTTTGGAGCAAGGCTGACCTGGTTGAATCTTGATTCTGCGACTTACCAGCTGTGTGACTCTGGACAAATTGCTTAGCTAGTAGGACTTTTGGTCTTGTCGCCTGTACAATGAGGGTGACATTATCTTTTTTGTAGGAGTATCGAGCATTAGAGATAATGAGTTCATGGTGTGTAGCAGGCCACCTGTCATGTGAAGGATACTCAGTTAATATTTGCTTAGTAAATGAGTGCCATTCTGGAAAACACAATGAATAAGAAAAAGGCTTTGTTTTATTCAAGCTAGAATAAGCCTTTTGATCTCTGCCAGGTAGCCAGGAGCCTTTTTGAGGTGGGAGTAAAATTGGAAGAGTCTCTTTATAATGAAGCAATATAAAAGCTGAGACTAGGGACATCGTCAATGAGTAGCCTGTGCAAAATAGTTGATATTTCTCCCCATCTTTTGTGTTGTAATGACTCCTTTGATGGATCCCCTTTACGTGAGGTTGGCGGTGACCTTGGTGGCTATAGGTGGGGGTAGGTAAGTGGTAGATTTGTAATGTAGTTCAGGCTGTGGATGACTGGATGGGGTGTTTAAGGATTCATGTTCCCTGGTGTTTTATGGATTGAGAAATATTGGGTGAAGCTGATAGAACACATCTAGGCATTCAGGAAGCTGGACTTCTTGGCCCTAGTTTTCTTAGGGTTTTGATCTTGTGTCACGGAACAGGGCTTAACTCAGATGCTCCCCAGAAATAGGGCTGGTAGCTGGGAGTTCACTGTCCCTTCTTTGCCTTTTTGTTTTTAGTGTAGTTTATGGGGGTAGTTCTTAGGGCACCAGTTCCCAACAAACACCCGAGGAATGTGTCTCCAGAAGTCTAGACCTCTTAATTGTATAATGCCAGGTGTGTTCCAGTTTGAGTTTATAGTCCAGATGAGGAAGATAGGTTTGAGTTTTTTGGAGGGCAGCCTTCTCGTCTGGTCCTTGAACCCCTGCCCCAGCCAGCTGCCTCTCCTCTGGGCTCTCAAAGCATGTACCAAACTGTATTTGCAAGTGGCTGTTAACCTGTCTCTCTCCCACTCGGGGCAAGATCTTTTAACTCGGGAAGCTTCTTAGAGGCCCTCCGTGGTAGGTGCTGAGCAGTCCTGGTTACTGTGTGGCCCAAACCGGTCCTTCCTTCTTGAAACGAAAGCAGGTCGGACCTATCCTCTGAACTCTTAGGAAGCAAGGTCCTGCGTAAACAAAAGGTGAGAGAATTAGCAATAGCATTACTAGTTATTGTCTAGAGTTGAGTTAATGTGGTTCAGTGATCTTCCAGGTGCTTGGCTTCAGCTGTTTCCCTTTTTAGCCTTCTTATGTTCTAGGAACACATCCCTACGCCAGCAGTAGAGGTTAAAAGCAGAGGTGAAGCACACACCGGTATATTTTCTTGCTAACCACCATCTTCCAACAAGTCTGACTGCTGGTATCCTCTTTGTTACTCATTAAGTTCCTGTGAGTGCCCCATAACCTGCTTGCTTTTCTGGCCATATTGCTCATTGTCTGGGTGCGCTCCCCGCTCACAGCCAGGACCCACGACAACGTTGTTAATGCTTACACGAGTCAAAAGGACGAGACAAGTAGCTGAAAGTGACATGATGGGGTTTTCCCTGGGCTCTACCCCTTGCCCCTCAGTGTGGGAGTGCACGGAGCAGTGTGGCATATCTTTGCCAATGGCGTCTTGGCAGGGCTGGTTAGCTGCTTCGTATGTTCAGCCGATTTGAGAGATGGGGTGAGGCCAGCAGGACGGGGTTGGGCTGTGTACATTTAGGCTTCAGAGGGGCTGAGTCTCCTGCACTGGCCGTGAGTGTGAGAGTGGGACCTCTCGTTAGTTACTATCTCGTAAGTGCCAGCTGTCTGCGAGGTGACCTTTAGAAGCTGGAAAGGACACGGCCCCCCATTTGTGAAGAGCTCTGCTTTCCCAGTGAACTGTGGGGGGATCTCCCTGAGGGCGGGGCCGGGAAGTCAGTCTAGACTGTGCTGGCCTCGCCGTGCGCCTCACTCAGCTAACAGTAGCATAGAACGCTGGGTTTATCATTTGGGGTACTGAACAGGTCTCTGCACCTTCCCAGGTAAGCCTGCGCGGACTTCAGTCTCAGAAGCCTTGGAGGGCCTTTACATCAGGGCAGAATCGTCAGGGCTTTCCTGTGGCTCCCTAGAGGAGGCTGCTTTCCATGCTCTGCCCTGGGATTGGAAACAGAGTTCTATCCCAGTTCTGTCTGTGGTCTTGGGCAAGCCACTGGTCTTCTCTGTCCCTTCAGAATGGGAGAACTCCACCTGTTCTGTGGGCCTCACTGGGCCACAAGAATCAAAGGACATACAATGGAAGGCAAGTGCTTCCAGGATGGTAAAGCACAGTGCACACGGAGGGGTTTTGTCCGTTTGTCCAGGAATGCTGTTTTCATCATAAGCATAATATGTGTCCTTGCATAAAATACCAGCCATACAGAAACATACGCAAAAGAAAAAGTGAAAAGACCCCCCCCTCCTTTCTTCCCCCACTGCTCCAGTCTAAGCCCCTTTCCTAGAGACAGGGAACTATCCTGTTTCCTTCTAATCACTTTTGTGTGCTTCTAGACATTCCTCATGTATCTCTTGTGCTAAAAACACAACTCAGTTGTAGTCCATGCTGTTCTTCAGCTTGCTCTCTTCACCTAACACTTTCCCTGGGGTCAGGCAGCCCCTTTGGGGGCCTCCTTCCCAGCTCAGGGGCTTCCTCTGGGGCTGGGTCCTTGGGAGGGACGGAGAATCTTTACTAGGGTTCTCGCCATACCAGGCCTGCTGGTTATCTCTGAGGGGTGGTTTTTTATGCTGCGATGAAGTCGTCTGGCAGGAGTTCCCTGAGTGGGAATTGGGATGGTTCTCAACATGGCGTGGGCACCACCCCTTCCACCTCATAGGCGTTTCTCCCCGCTGCGCTTCTGGGCTCTGCGGCTGGGAAGAGAATAAACTCACCTGATTTCTCAACCTCTGCTTCAGCGCACAGACAGTCCCTGGTTTCTGAAATCCGCCTGGATTTACCTAGGTTACTTGCTGCTCTGTGTTTTGAAAGCAAACCAGACCTGGCTGGTGTTTTTCGGTTTTATTTGGGGGCGAGGATTCTAAAGGGAGCCTGTCAATGGCCATGAATTCTTAGCAGTCTAGGGAAGAGGTCAGAGCCTATAGGAAGAGTTGTTCTCTCTTCTCGGTGGTCATCTCCCCCTCTGGGGTCAGGCCTTGGCCTTTTGGGCTCTGGGGCTGTTGTCAGAGTACTACGGGGAACCCTGGGATTAGGCAGTTGGGAATGATAAACCTAGGTTTGGGAGGTGGACCAGGCCCCCATGTGGTGCCAGGGTGGTCGCTGTTCTCCCTCCACCCTGAGTCGTCATTTCATCCACAGGGCTTTCCAGACAGAAGAGGAATCCTTCTGGTTTTTCCTTGCCAACATGGTGCCCTCTCAGCACAAGCAGTACTTGCTGCTATATTTGCTGTAGGTCTCCTCTCCTGCCGCTCCAGGGGTCACATCTTGTGGGGTTTCTGGGACTCCACCACTGCGGCTCCATTTGTCTTGAGATCTCTAAGCCACAGGGGGTCACTTCCCCTAGGGTGGTTCTGGAGGCTTTGGGAGAGATGTTTTCTGCTGTTCCCTCTCTGGGCACTGCTCGTTCTGAGCGGGTGGCATGGTCACTGCTGGGTGCGTGAGGAGCCTGGCTGCAGCATGGCCTTTATCCTTGCTCTCTGGGCTCCTCTGGGGCAGCTCCCTGGGAAGTGCCATCCCCCTGGCCTGTCAGAAACTGAAAGGTGGCACCGTGCCACCCCTTCCCACGGCTGGCCCACCTCTGGGCCAGGTCACACACTGCCCCATTGTATGGTGCCTGCGATGCGCTTCTTGTCGCGGCCTCTGATCCCCGCGCCAGTCCTCTCCTGGCCCCTTGCCTCGGAGCCTGGGGGAGGTGGCGGGGTGGGCTCTGCTCGCTCAGGCCCGGGGTGGGTGGCCGCGGCAGCTGTGGCCGGCTTTGTTCTGACAACCCTGCTTTCGGAGCTGTGGCGCGGCCTGGCAGCGGTGTCCAGGGAGAAGGCAAGGCAGGGGAGCGGCCCTCTGGCAGCTGTGCCCCCTTCCACCACAGCTCCCCTCTCTGCGCTGACCAACCAGAGGGCCCTGTCACCTGGGGCCAGCCAGCTGGACTCACTGGTTGGCGGGGGGCGTGCTGCCCTTCCGCCTGGCCTGATCTGTGGATGGGAGAAGGCCCCCGAGGGTCTAGTGGTAAGTCTGGAGGAGCTTCCCCTGTCAGAAGAGCCCAGTGTGTACCCTCAGGCATCTTGCAGCTTGGCATTCCTTCTGCTCTCTCTTTGCAGCTCCAGAGTCGGGCTGCTCTCAACCAAGCTGTCTGTTTATATGGAGTGCCTGGAGGGCGTCTGCCATGAGTCTGTCGCTAACCGTGCTAACCAGGAGAGCTGGCTGGTTGGGCAGAAGACACTAACCCTGTGAGTCTGACCTGGGCCAGCTAACCTGCCCTGGGGGCACCGCCAGCAGTGCCTCTTGTCACCCCCCCACCCTCCCCAGCCAGCCTGGCTGCCTCCTCCCCTTAGCTTACCTCATGCCTCCTCTGTTCTCTTGCCCTCACTGCTGTCTCTCCATCTTCCCAGCCTCCTTGCTGTGGTGTATGTGTGTGTGTGTGTGTGTGCGGGGGGGGATATGTGTCTTCTCTAAGGCTGAGAGAGGGGGATTTCCTATGCACAGACGCCTGCCCATCTGCCAGCCTGCTGCTGGCTTCTGCCGACCCCAAGCTCCCCTCAGTCAGTACCGTACTGCCTAGCTCTCCCTTGAAACGATTGGTTAGTTTCTGTTCAATCTGCTCTCAGCATTATGGAATTTGAGACTTATCTTGCAGTGACCATGCTCTGTTTCACACCTCAGAGACAGATGCAGCCAGAGTGGGAGGGGAGTTTTCTTCTTGACTGGATAGTTGCTTCCCTTTGTCAAGTGGGGAAGACTGAATGGTGTCCCCATTATTCTCACCCCAGGATAATCATTTAGGATCAACTGCAAGGTTCTCCTTAAGGTTGGTGGGGGGGATTGAGGAAAACCGTGGCCTGGTTGTGGGAAACTCCCTGGGCAGAGAGTGAAGCTGAAAGGTAGAGTCTGGAACCAGGTACTCACCTGAGATGTAGCTCATGGCACCCATTGCTCTGGTAGGTGGAGTGGGTGGAGTTTGGCCCCCCACTGCCTTCCATGGGTGGAGCTTCAGGTGGACTTTAACCGAGAAGAGCTGGAAGGGCACCTCTGCCAGGGCAGGCGGGCCCTAGCTTTGGACTGCACAGTGGGCCTGGGAGAGGCCTTGGCCTCAGACTGGGAGACTGGTGAACAGCCTGCCTTAGAGAAGCTCCCGCCAGACTCCCTTCTTCCAGGGTTGGAAAGGAGAAGGGGGCTCTGGGGATAGCAGGAAGGCCGATTGCTCGGGGCTCCCTGGTGTTCTGCGCAGGAAGCTCCTTAGACAGCCTCTCTGGCTCCAGCCTCTGGAGTCCGTGCAGTACTGCCTAGGCTGGGGGGGGGACTTGGGATCCGAAGGTCCTCTGGGTGGGCTGTTTCCCTTGGGCCAGGAGGGAGAAGCAGGGAGCTTCCTGCTAGTATGGGGTGTGAGAGGGTGTAAGGGCTGCCTGGATGTGTAGGGACCCTGAGTCGGGAGTAGCAAGCTGGAGGGGCGCCTGGTGGCTGGGCTCTGACCAGGAAAACAAGAGGGGCCTGCAGCGGC
The DNA here is from genome assembly GCF_029215605.1 of Mirounga angustirostris. Taxonomy (NCBI): domain Eukaryota; kingdom Metazoa; phylum Chordata; class Mammalia; order Carnivora; family Phocidae; genus Mirounga; species Mirounga angustirostris. The sequence goes on from NW_026991716.1 coordinate 39,456,434, forward strand.
CCTTACCTTGCCTTTCCTTAGGCGATGGCATGGGGACTGTCAAGTGCTGGTTGATCTTGGGGACTTTTGTCCCTCTCTTTATTTAGTGGAGGTTCCTTGGATCATCATCAATAGTTGTCTTCAGTCCCTTTGTTCCTGTCAGGTGTTTGCTTGAGTGAGAGGCCAGCTGGATAGACTTGAGGTATTTGCTCAGGTGGGAGCCAGCTGAGCTCTCGAAGGTCCCCAGCACTAGTTTGGAGTCCTCAGGCTTACTCTGAGGCAGAATAATTCCCACCCACTTTTTAAAAACCTGTCAGTCGGTACCGCTTAGAGCAGGCAGGGGGCCAGGTCGGGGCCGCAGGCAGCTTGGCCCAAGAGGGTGAGGTTGTACTTGCCCAGAGGGGTGGCAGGCATGGCCGCTGGAGGGGCAGCAGGACTGGTCTGGGCACAGCCTGGCATCTCCCAGCCTAGTCATCGGCCCAGAGCAGAGCCTGCCCAGGCCCCACCCCATGCTCTGCTGGCTGCTTGCCTGCCACGCGCCCAGGATTGCTGAGGGCTTTGCTCATGTACCTCAGGAACAGCTGCGTGCCGGAAACTGGGGGTTGGCAGCAAGCAGGAGGGGCACCCGGGGGGGGGCGATGTGGGGGAGGGCTGAACCCAGCCAGCTTTGGTCGGGTGGGCTCGCCGTGCTGGGGGAGGGGGGCTGTATTAATGGTGGTTGGGGGGGGCTCCTTGCAGGCAATCTCCAGGGCCTCTGCTGGGTCGCCTGGCTACAGGGCTGGCCCTTGCAGGGTGATGGTTCGTGTTTCTTGGGCCTCAGTTGGATGCAGACCCTGAATTTCAGAGTCTTGAGAGGCAGCCAGGCTTGTATGGCAGGAGCGTGCCCTGCCCCCGAAGGCGCAGCTTCCTCCAGGCCCGCGGAGTTCAGGCTCTCTATCCAGGGCTTACAGCCGAGGATGATTCCCACAGAGGAGGCACTAGGTCCTGTGTGACCAGACATTCACATTTTAGCCATTGATGAGCGGCTTTAGGAAGGGCCTATGTTTATTTTTGTTACTTATTTGTGTCGTGCTGGGTTCCACAGGGGAATTAAGGCAGCATAAAACACAGCTGGAGTGTTCTGGAAAAGGGCCGGTTTCCTTTCATTCTTAAAGTGGTAGTGATTGCTAATTGAGTGATTTTGTTTGACTTTCTTCAGGTAAATTAGGAAGCGCTTTAATGATTTTTGTGGTGATGTGTGGCCCCTCCCTGATGGTCCCTCACTTGCTTGAATCGGTGAAGGCTGTGAGAAGAAAGGCATATCAGTAGGTTCGGAAATGGTCTGAGCCCAGATAAACTGTTGGGGCCATAATTTCTTACAGAGTGTGGGTGATGTGGGGAGCAGGGGAGGCAGCCGGGCTCCCTAGGGTAAGGCAGGGGAACTGGGGCGGGTGGAGTGAGGTCGTGGAGCAGGACTTGGGCAGCTGGAGACCTCCGTGGGGGCAGACTGAAGTGTGAAAAGCCACGGAGCCACACCCATTTTGGTTTCACTCCTGTCTCCTTCCGTAGGGGCAAGGCTGGAGGCTCGGACCTCCCTTCTCCTGAACCTTTGACTTTGCCCTGGGCAGACCCACAGAAAAGATGGCAGAAGGAAGTGAGAGGGCGCCCTGAGCTCTTGGGCTTGAACCTTCTTGCTGACACCTACTGTGGGTGTCTGCAGAGAGTGGGAGTGAGGATATATGGTTTGGGGAAAATCTGAATTCTGAAGGTTTCTCCTTACCCTGCTCCATCTCTAGCAGTGGTGAGCCCTGACCATGGTGGCAGCCCCGGGTCACATCCGGGCACTTACCCACAAAAGGGAGCAGGTGTGAGTCCCATCTCCTGGGTAAAAGGGATGCTTGGCAAATTTTTTTGTCCTTTGATTAAAGGTTTCTGCCCAGTCAACGTCCGGCGCACATTTTTCCTTATATCTGCCTCTGACTACACTCTGTGCTCAGCTGTTCAGTGGGTTCACAGTGCAGGTTTGCTGTGCGTGCTGAGTCCCATTTCTAATGAAAGTAGACTTTGTTCTCTGGAGGCAGCTAATCGTGCCCCATGGGCTGTAATCAGGGAGAAGGTATTTAATACAGGGCAGGCGGCAACAGGCGGCCTGCACTGACTGGCAGATTGCAACATGGCAATTAGGAAGCTCTCACCCCCCTCTTCGCCCCAGCAGAGCCCGAGGAGGCTCTCCTCTGAACGGAGTTTGAGTGAGTGAAGAATGAATGCTATGCAGAGGAGGAACGGGGAGGCGGTGCTCGGGGGGGGCGGGGGCCTTGAGGAGAGCCCCTTTCCCTTTGCTTTTCCTTCTCCAGGCTGCTCTGCGTGTCTCCCTCAGGCACTGCTGACCTGGGTCAGCCAGAGGTTTTCACCTAAGCCTCAGCCTTTCTCCCCATGCACAGCTGTCGTAGTGCAGACCCAGCGGGTGATCTGGTAGCCCCACATCCCGAGTCCTCTGCCCCAAGTTCCTTGGAGCTCAGGTAGTTTGGGGTGAGGGGTGGGAGTGGGATTCTTCTTGGTCAATTTTTAGACCTTCCAAAAGACCATTTTCTTGGAGGTGTCCTGGAGCCAGCTCAGCAGCCAGAGGCCAAGAGACCCCAAAGGCCGCTTGCTTGCTTATCCTGGCCCGTATCCCATTCTGAGTTAGCCAGCTGCTTTCCCTGGGGACTTCTTCTTGACAAGGGTTTGGGAGCCCTCCTTGGGCTGAAACCACTCCAAGGCAACATGGGAGTCTTTGGGTGAAAGAGACGTGGCCAGTAGAGGCCGCACCTGGTGCTTGGGTCTTGCCGGTGGGACTGCTCTGCTGTCTTGCAGCTCACCTTTTAGCTTCTCCTGGCTGTGGGCCTGGTGTCTAGCTGCTTCTCGCTTTGTTCTCCAGTGTCCCTGGCATGGCTCTCCCTCCAGGGTCTGTCCTGCCTTGCTGTGCTTCCAGTCAAGGACAGTGGCCTGTCAGGCCCATTGCATTCCTGTTCAGTGCTGGAATTGTCTCCCTGCTCTTCCCCCCCGCCCCCCGCCCCCGTGGGCTGGATCTGGGGCACTTAGCGCATCTCAGGAGTTGGAGCTAGGGCCCCAACGTGTACTGGTGTTTATGGATGTGGGGCAGGGAGTGAGAGTGAGACGGACTCTCCCTCCTGGGCTTGTGCTGGGGACACTGCAGGCTCTTTTGCCGACTGTTTCCCTAGTGGGCCTTGCCTTCTGTTTCCTCGGTTGGGAGTGGCTCCCTTCTTGTGGCTCTGATGTGTATGGAAAGAGTAGGCTCTGGCCAGGATAGATAACTGCCTGCCCTTGCTGGCACCATTCATCCCGGAGCGTCGTGTTTGCAGTACTCCCCCATCTCCCTGCTATAGCCACTTCCACACTGTCCCTCAGCAAGCCAGGTTATCTGGCCAGGAAAGCCCTGGGATTATGTGGTGTGAGGCCAGGGAGTAGAGACTTGCCATCAGGGTGAGGCAGGATCTGTGACAAGTAGAGCTAGGGCTGCGGGGCATGGAGTGAAGGCCACTCTCCTTCAGGGAGGATCCCCAGGTACCTGAGCGTGCCTGTGTGCTCCTTGCATGCCCGCCTGCCATCCATTCAAGTGTCCTGGTACCTAGAGGCCAGAGTGGGTATTAGCAAGAATAGGGCTAAGGAAGAAAAGAGGCTGAGAATCGAGGGGGTCCGAAGCATGGCCTGCAGGGAGAAGGGGACTGCTCAGCTGATGGGGGGTACAGATGGGAAAGGGAGCAGGCCCAACTCTGGAGCTCCCCCGCCCCGGATTTTGTAGAGGTTCTTGGCTTCCTGTATCTCTTATTCCACGTCTCTGGCTGTCGCCTTTTCTAACTCATGTACCCCGCACTTAACACCCTCAGACTATCAGCACCCAGCTATGCAGGCTGGCTTGGAACTTTCTGGGCCTCTCCCCCAGGCCATAGGAGCTCACACCCTGCGGCCCGCAGGAGGGGTAGCCCCGGGGAACCTGCGGGGGTGACTTGTTTGCTCCCCCACACCCCAGGAATGTGCTGTCCTTTTGGGCCCGCCCGGATTCCTGTGCAAGGAGTCAGCTCGACACAGCACACTGCTTGTGCCCTGTGGGGACATGTCCGCCTCACCATCAAAGGGGTGGAGGTTGGCGGCTCGTGCCTGCTGCCATGCCCCAGCTCCCCCCAGAACCCCAACCAGAGACCAGGCTGCCCAGACAGAGGAGGGAGGCCACTCCTGCTTGCCCACCCTCCCTACCCCTTCACCGTTCTTCCTGCCCCAGGCTCTGTTGGAATGTGACAGGAGTTGCGGCCAGGGCATGTCCCGGCAGCAGGAACACATGCTTTAGCCCGCAAGGCTTCCCTCAGCCCCCAGCTCTGTTTAGGAGGATAGCGGCGGGAAGATTGCTTATGCCCGAAGCCACCTAAGGTTACTGCCTCCACTGGTCCCTGTGGTGGTTACTGCCCCCGTGCTGCGGCCCGGCTCATTACAGGAGGGCGCAGAGCCCGGCAGGCCCAGAACCCGCCGGGGGCCTCACAGGTCACTCAGTCTGGTCCCCTGTGTGTGGAAGAGAGACCAGTGAGGGACTGAGCCGGGGCCACGCGGGGTGTCAGAAGCAGCACAGCCTGGAGCCCAGTGTCTCAGCTCCCCAGGCTTGGGCCTTCTGCACCAGAGTTTCTCAGCCTGGGTGCTGTCAACATTGTGTGCTGATAATTCTTCATCGTGGGGCGCTGTCCTGTGTGTGGCAGGATGTTCAGCAGCACCCCTGGCCTCTCCCCACTAGATGCCACTAGCTCTCCCCTCTGTTGTGACAGCCCTTCACACGTGGCCAGGGATCTGGGAGGGGGCAAGTGAGAGAGATGGGGGACCCCAAAATCACCCTCGCTGAGATTGCTCAATCATTGCTCTAACTGCTGCTTTTTCAGATTTTTCTCTCCTGTGCCTACCCTTCTTCATTGCAAAGTCTGTGTAAAACCGTTACATGCGGAAGTAGTCTTTGGGCTTCTGGAAACATTGCTAGGAACTTTTCCCAGCAGCTTCTCAGTCTCTACTAGGCTTTTTCCTGGTGTTCTCTTCTGCAAGCCGTGTTCCCCAGATCTCTTAGTTTCCAGACTCTGAGAGGCCTGGGAGATGAACAGGACAGATGTGGGGTAGGATAGGGACAGGACAGGACCAGACCTATTCCAGAATCAGGCATGTGGTAAGCTGAGGCCATGAGCACATACAAGACGTGCATGTGTGTCGTCTGGGCCTGTGACCGCCGCTTTCATGGAGAAAGGAGCCCCGTGCTTCTGGTCCTCTCCTGCCTCCGCTGCTTTCCCCAGATTCCCTGGGCCGTAGCTTTTCTGCCTGGCTCTCCCTGGGGGGCTTCCCAGTCCTGGACTGGGTAGGCCGGCTGAGGGCACTGAGAGACCCGCAGCTGACACCTGGTTTCCACTTTCTTTCCTTCTCCGGTTTCAGGAGCTGTTGGCTAGAGGAAGTGGAGGGGCCACGGGATGCGGAGAGCCGAGGGCTAACTGTGGGACAGCGGAACAGAGAGAGCTGCCGACAGTCAGACGGTATGTCCCTGGGGGGCCTGCACCCCTCCTTGGCCCCCTTCCGGAGAGCCTGGTGGGCCAGGGGGCAGGCAGGTGGCCCCTCGTGGTGGGGGCTGGTGAAAAGAGAGTGGTGGAGGCCAGAGAGGCTTGGCCTTCAGGACTCTCAAGCTGGGAGGACCCCCCCCAAGGTGCCTGGGTTGGGGAGCATCTTCAAACCCTTACTTTCTGGTTACTGGGGGTGTTTTTGTTTGTTTGCTTTCTGGGGTTTTTCTGAGCTCACACATATGGAACGTCTCCTAAGTACCAGGTAACTGTGGTTAGTGGCTTATGTAATCTTCACAACAGGTCTATGAAATTGGTGCTCTCCTCATCCCCAGTGTAGAGTTAAGGAGACTGATGCAGAGGGAACAATTTTTCCCTCTGAGGCACTTTTGTAAGCCCACAGAGGTGAACAGTGGGCTGCTCTTAGATACCTTGTCCCACTCCTAGGCTGTAGTCCACTCTTCTGGTGCCCAAGCTGTGGGCCCTGCCTTTCCCACCCATCTGGTCGCATTGGGCCCTTGTCCCCTCCAGCACTTCCCTGACCCATGGTCACTGATAGACCAGAGTCCAGGTTTCTAATGACCCCAGCAATGGCCCAGGCCTGTCTGTGTGCCTGGTGGCTCCTACATATGTCCCTTTTACTGGCCTTTTTCCCTCAGTCCAGGGGCCTCTTGCCCACTCTCTGAGCCTCCTCCTCCCTGGCTTCCCCACAGCAGGTTGAGGAGCCCTCACCTCCCAGAATGACCAGTGCGGCACCTGCTAAGAAACCGTACCGTAAGGCACCCCCTGAGCACCGGGAGTTGCGGCTGGAGGTTCCAGGATCCCGGCCGGAGCAGGAGGTCAGAAGACTTATACTCCTACCCTGGCTGGCAGTTGCACGCCCCTGAGGCTGGGTGTCTGACTGACGTCTCCCACCTGAGGGCACTTCTGGGCCCCTGAGTGGGGGTGTGAGTGTGGCTTTGCTGATTTACGCTTGGGGGCTCCTAGCTGCAGCCCTGCTGGTGGGGGCAGTGGAGGCTTACAGGACGGCTGTGAGCACATGTCCCCACGTCAGGGAACCCCAGAGTCTTTATGGCTCAACGGAAATGCTCCCAGGCAGTATTGTTTTTCCTGCAAGAGGCAGCCCACCAGACTGAGGGTCCTCACACGCGGGAGGCTGGGACTGTGTGGAGGAGGTGGTGCTCCGGCTTCTTCCCACCAGACCAGCTGTTCTTTGCTGTCCCCGGAAGTCCGGCCCTTCCTCCAGCTTTGCCTGGTCTGGCTAACATTTGTGAAGGACACACTCCCCGCCAGCAGCTGTGTTAGGTTCTTAGGAGGCCTTCTTTGGGCCACTGTGAAACAGTCTCCAAACTGGCTGTCCTCCCTCATTCGGTTTCCTCTCAGGAGGACATGAGTGTTGCAGTCAATTCACCTGGCTGCTTGTCCCCACCCTGTTGCCGTGCATAGAGCACGTTTACAGAACTCAGGAGAGCCTCCGGACCCGCTGAGCATCAGGTGTACCATGGTCCGCTCTGGTCCAATTCAGGGCAGGGATGCCGGGACTTGCCCGTTTTCAGTTCAGGGAACATACAGTGAGAAGGCCAGGTATTGTGCTAGGTGCCATCCTGTGGGCATTCCCTTGGTTTTGTAGATGAGGACACTAAGGCTCAGCAAGGTTAGTACAAGCAGAGTGTGGTAGAATGGGATAAAATCCCGGGGTCCTCGGCTCTGAAGCCCATGGGTCGGGCCACCCACCTCATTTTCCGGCCTGTGATCGGCATTCTGAAGCAGTCGGCTCCATTTGGAGTGGGCCCCTTGACGTTTCCCTGCTCTGTGGCTGGCTGAGCTCTGGCTCTTGGGCTGTGACCAGCGTGGGGGCTTCGGGAGAATGGGGCAGGAGGCTCCAAGCAGGACAAGGGTAAGACATGTCACTCCTCTCAGTCAGGACTAGACCAGAGGCTCGCTCTTTTCTTTTTTTTTTTTTAAGAGATTTTATTTATTCATTTGAGAGAGAGAATGAGAGACAGAGCACATGAGAGGGGGGAGGGTCAGAGGGAGAAGCAGACTCCCTGCCGAGCAGGGAGCCCGATGCGGGACTCGATCCCGGGACTCCAGGATCATGACCTGAGCCGAAGGCAGTCGCTTAACCGACTGAGCCACCCAGGCACCCCCAGAGGCTCTTTCACCCATGTTCTTGTTCCTTCTGAGCCCCTGGAAGGACCTGATTCTGCCCCATCTTCCTCCAGGGGCCAGGAGGGCTTTGTCAGAGCTCAGAACCCTACTGTAGCTCACTTGGCTTCTTCACTTCTCTGGAAGGTCTCTGCCATGCCTGCAGGGCTCACTAGGAGCCCAGGGAACAGCTGGGAGGCTCTCTTTATCCCTGGGAAATGCAGCGTGGGTACCAGGACTCATTTGCAACTTGCTCTAGAATTACGAGAGGGGTTGGAAGTGGTGTGGGTAAGGGTGAATGTTGGAAGGGGTTCTCGAACCTTCTGGTTGGCATGGGAGAGAGTGATCTAGGCTTGTCCAGATTGCCTCCATCTAACAGGGCCCACTTCTGTGAGATTGTTTGGGCTTCAGAAATAGCCCTTTCCAGGGCTCTTTGGGGGGTGGGCAAGCAGTGTGGGCCAGTGGTCTAGGGCTGAGCCTCAAGCTTCCATTCTTTTGTGCCCAGGAACCCCTGACTGATGCGGACAGGATGAAGTGAGTATCTGCTGCCCGAGAGCCTGCCCTGCCTTGCCTCAGCACTTCCCTCTTAGCTCCAGGGAAGGCTGTTGGTACCGCCGGGGCTTTTCATTGGATTAGGTAGAAGTAAAGGTTGGGTGGGGTATTTAGGGACTCTGGGAGGAGGCTCGATGTGGATGTTCCTTCTGGAAAGAGTTTTTGTTCCATGGGCTCCAAGAGAACCTGGAACCGAGGAGGTGGGTGCTCGGAGGGGCCTGCTCTTGCCAAGGAGCCCTTCCCCAGCTCCTGGTCCTCCTGTACCAGCTGCCTCCCTGCAGCCCTTTCTGTCAGCCCCGTCAGGCCTTTGGAAAGGAGGTCAGTGCCGGGCTGGGTTTCTAAGAGACTAATCATGGAGCAGCCTGATTGCGCGGTGGGGTAACTGGAGCTGGAGGGTGTGGTGGCCGGCTGGCTTAGGCTGTAACCAGAGACAGATGGGGGAGTCTTACCCCCCACGCCAGTTCTGTCTTCTCATTCTCAGTGGCCCCCGCACTGCCCCCAAGCCGGGCTGTGTTCCCAGGGCCAGCAGGCATATGGAGTATGCTGCCCCAGACTCAGACTCCTTCTCAGGGAGTCCCTTGCCCCGCCCCGCGCTGCCTTTGCTCATGTCATACCTACTCCTTCAAGCTTCTTGAGCCCAGCCTGGGGTTCCAGGGCTGGCCCATCTTAACGTGGATGCCCCTCTGTCCTTGACCCCTCCCCCCGCCAGGCTCTTGCAGCAGGAGAATGAGGAGCTCCGTCGGCGCCTGGCCTCGGCCACCAGGCGCACCGAGGCCCTGGAGCGTGAGCTGGAGATCGGGCAGGACTGCTTGGAGCTGGAGCTGGGCCAGAGCCGCGAGGAGCTGGACAAGTTTAAGGACAAGTTCCGCAGGTGTGGGAACGAGGGGCCAGGCATCCATGCACGCATACACACGCGCGCGCACACACACACACACACACACCCCGCCTGCCCTATTCATTGGAGGTTAGCGGGATGAGGCCTCAGAGATCATCTGATTCTGATGGGGAAACCGAAGCCCTGGGAGGAGAATGACCTCCCCCACATCCCATATCAGGGAGGGGCTGAGGAGGGCCTGAGGAGCAGATCTTGACCCAGGGGTCGGCCTTGTGTTCCTCCACAGGCTTCAGAACAGCTACACGGCTTCTCAGAGGACCAACCAGGAGCTGGAGGACAAGCTGCACACGCTGGTAATCTCTCCGGGCCGGGGGGTGGGGCATGGGGGCACTTTGGCTGGCACTGTGCTCACAGCATAGCAGGGGGCTGGGACTTGCCTGGGGAGTGCCACTGTGCCCTGGGGCTTGGGACGGGGGCGGGACAGTGGCGGGCAGGGGACCGCAGTGTGTGCTGTGCGAGTCGGGACTGTGTTAGTGCTCACACTGTTTCTCTTCTCTCCCGTCTTCCCCTCACGCTGCCGCCGCCGCCGCCGCCCTCTCCTGGCAGGCCTCTCTTAGCCACAACTGGATCTTTGCAGTTGCGTCTGAGTTTGTGTGTTTCCTCCCTTGCCCTGGCCTCCTCCTCAGCTGAGATCTGGGGTTGCTGGGGCCCCGGCCCTTTGCCTCTGCCCCCTGCTTTCCTCCTCCTTACGTGAGGCCCGCTCGGTACAGTGCCTCCCTCCTGGGGGACAGCTGCGGAGCCGGCTCTTGGCTCGGGCAGAGGTTCTGGTTGATGTCACCACTGAACACTCACGGCTTCTCGGCTGTGGTGGCAACAAGCCCAAGCCATTTGGCCGGGGGCGGGGGGGGCGGCGGGGAGCGGGGTGAAGGGGCGCCAGTCCCTGAACTGAAGATCAGAGGGCTGCTGCTGAGCCCGCTGCTCCCTCCTGGCTCAACTAGATAATCTCACAGGCGCCCCCAGCTGCCACCCAGCCCCATCCCTCCTCCCTCTTCCTAGCCTGAGCCTGGAAAGCGCTCCACGCGTAGGCTTTGGCCCCTGGGTTTGCACACTTACTGCTTCTCAGTTCAGGCTGCCTGACCTGCTGTGTAGAGCCCCTTGATGGACGGCTCTCGTACAGCCTCTGTCTGGGGCCCCGGTGGCAGCAGGTCTTGTTCAGAAAGCCCCCACCCCACAGCCAGCCCGGAGAACAGGAGAGGTGGCTGGTCTCCTTCTGTCTGTCCATCGTCTGTCTATTCCGTCCGCCTTGGCTGCCCCGGCACCTGTGGCTTCCTGTGTCTCTGGGCTGGGAGGAGGCGAAGGGGAGGAAGGCCGGCGGGGGCGGGGCGAGGCTCACGTGAGTTTTGTGCCTCAGATCAAGAAGGCTGAGATGGATAGGAAGACGCTGGACTGGGAGATCGTGGAGCTGACCAATAAGCTGCTGGACGCCAAGAACACCATCAACAAGCTGGAGGAACTCAACGTACGTGCGCCACGGGGCCCCTCCCGCCTGCGGCTGCCTCGGCCCGGCGCAGCCCCGCTGCCTGGAGCGCGGCTGCCCAGTGACCCCCGCCTGTGTCTGCAGGAGCGGTACCGGCTGGACTGCAACCTGGCTGTGCAGCTCCTCCAGTGCAACAAGTCCCACTTCCGCAGCCACAAGCTCGCCGATGTGAGCCCAACGGCGTCCCCTTAGGACTCCTCTCGCTCGGGGTTTGATACCTCACTCTGCCCTGCCTCCACTCCCCCTTTCTGCTTTGCCTTCCCCTCGCCTGCATGTCTCCTCTCAAGTCAGTCAGCTCTGCCGCTGGTCGGTGTGCGTGCGCTGTCGGGGCCATCGCTAGGGCGGTATTTCTGGAACAGAGACAGGGAGGCGCCCCATTTCGGGGTCCCGTGCCGGAAGGTGGGGGTGGCCATCAGCTGTAAGCCTATCGAGAGGGGATTAGGCCCAACTGACCGCCTTCCCCCAGGAGGCAAACTCTGGGCCCGAGGCTGCTGGCCGTACCCGCCCTCAGACTTCCGTCTGGTTTGGGCCGAAGCCGCAGCTGAGGTGGGGGGAGGGGGCATTTGAGGGGGCGTTTGAGAGCCCTAAGGGCTCTGGGACCCGATGCTGGGTATGTTGCTCAGACTCTTCAAGTCGGTTCGCCCCTGCCGAGCGTCAGAGGGTCTGTGAAATGAGGCTGTCCCCCGGCCTGGTGGGAGACCCGCGTGGTGCTGCCCGGGCGGGTGCGGGGGCCATTGTTTCTGCTCTGAGGCTGGGAGCCTTCATGTCTCTCTTCCCTTCTCCCGCTCTTTTGCCCCAGCTGCCCTGTGAGCTCCAGGACATGGTCCGGAAACACCTGCACAGTGGTCAAGAAGCTGCCGGCCCGGGCCCCGCCCCTAGCCTGGCCCCGGGGGCCGTGGTGCCCACGTCGGTCATTGCCCGAGTGTTAGAGAAGCCGGAGTCTCTGCTGCTCAATTCGGCGCAGTCGGGCAGTGCCGGGCGCCCCTTGGCTGAGGATGTCTTTGTGCACGTGGACATGAGTGGGGGTGGCCCGGGTGACCCAGCCAGTCCCCCGGCCCCTGGCAGCCCCCCGCCGCAACCCAATGGAGAATGCCGCTCTCTGGGCACTGCTGGGGCCTCCCCAGAGGAGGAGGTGCCCCTGCCAGCCTTCGAGAAGCTGAGCCCCTACCCCACCCCGTCCCCACCACACGCGCTGTATCCCGGCCGCAAGGTAATAGAGTTCTCTGAGGATAAGGTGCGAATCCCCCGCAACAGCCCCCTGCCCAACTGCACTTACGCTACCCGCCAGGCCATTTCCTTGAGCCTGGTGGAGGAGGGCGTGGAACGGGCCCGCCCCAGCCCAGTGCCCAGCAGCCCCGCCTCGGCCCAGGCCTCGCCCCGCCACGAGCCCAGCCCTGTCCCCCCGGCACGCAGCGCCCCAGCCAGCTCTGCCGGCTCGGAGGAGGACCTGCTCGCCAGCTGGCAGCGGGCCTTTGTGGACCGCACCCCGCCCCCGGCCGCTGTGACCCAGCGCACAGCCTTTGGACGCGATGCACTCCCTGACCTGCAGCGCCATTTTGCTCTGAGCCCCACTGACAGAGATGAGGAGGTTCTGGCACCTTCTTCCCCACCTGGTGAGAGTGGGCTTTTGCTGCCCACGGAAGCTGACTGTGGCCCTCCCAGGGAGGAGGAGGAAGAGCTGAACCTGCCCGTCAGCCCTGAGGAAGAACGCCGGAGTCTGCTGCCCGGTGATAACGGCACAGAGGAGGGGCCTGTCGCTTCCCACGCCGAGGGCAGGGCCTGGGCACTCCCCAGCTCCAGCCGCCCCCAGCGCAGCCCCAAGAGGATGGGGGTGCACCACCTGCACCGCAAGGACAGCCTGACCCAGGCCCAGGAGCAGGGCAACCTGCTCAACTAGGGCCCCCGCTTGCCTTCCTGCCACCGCTGCCCTGGGACCGCGGGAGGCCCCCCGCCCCCGGAGCCCTCCTCCCTCAGGCCGGCTCAGCTCTGCTCCTTGTGCGGGGCAGGGGCAGGGGCAGGGGCAGGGCCGGCCACACCGGGCCTTTTAGCTGCATTGACTATGACTGGCACCAGCTTGCCTCGTAGTTTTTCCCTTTTTTCTTGGAATATGTACTCCCCAAAGGCAACCTGCAGCTGGGGCTCAAGACCCTTCTTCCGGTCAGCCCAAATTGGGCTGTTCTGGGGCGCTGAAGGATCTGTTACATCAGTGTTCATCCTCCATCTCCCTTTCATACCCCAAATTGTTTTCTTGTTTGTTTTCTGGGGGGCGGGGGGGCGTCGTTGGGATTATTAACCTCTAATTTCTGTTTTCCGCCTGCTTTCCTCCCCTCAAGTCCTCTGCACGAGCTGTTGCCTTCAAGGGGCCCTTGGGGGATGGGCGAGAGGACTCACTCAGGGCTCGCCTCTGCTGTGTCCATCCTCCCTCTGGAAGGGAGGAGAGGGAGGGATTCAGGGGCCTCAAGCTGGGCTCTAGGTGAGGCCTGGCCCCCTCCCAACCTTGGCTCTAGACTGTTACTCCCAGCTTTGGGAAGTTTTCACATCGATGACTATTTTAAAATTAAAATTATTTTACTGATACGGCCTAATTTGTCTATTAATGATTTTCCTTGTGCCGCTCTCCTCCCCGTTCTTGAGCGTTCCTAGTCCTAGCCAAGTTCTGGTCTTCGCTCATGAGTCCTCCCTGCCGCGCCCTGCCTGGGGTGTCTGGGGCCACAGAACATCAGGCAGTGGGAGAAGGTGTACCTCAAGTAACCTCGGCAGGGCCCCCGAGTCTCTCCTCGAGGCGGGGTCCAGTCTGACCTCTGGAGGTGAGCTCTCTACCTTAGTTATGATCCTTCTGGGGGCCTATGTGAGGTGTCACCCCAGAATCCCAGGTCCTACGAATCAGAGACCTGAGCCAGACCTGTTTGACGTTTGGGGCCCGGTGGATACTGCCTGGAGCTTGGGCTGTAGGGTGGCACTGCCCCCTAGCGTCTAATGGTTCCAATTCCTCCCCTGCTGCCCGCCCCCAGGGACCACAGCCACACGCCAGGTTGTTCAGAAAATCTGTTCCGAGCCAGCGGGTTGCAGCCAGAGCTACTGACAAGTCCAGAGACGTTGCCTTGGGTTCGAGTGCGCCCAAGGCTGTTGCTTAGTCAGCTTCCAGAGCTTCCCATCACTGCCGGGAGCTACCAGAGCGCCCGGCACCCCCACCTCCCTCCCAGGCCCCCAGGGCCTGACCCTGATATCCCGGGCAAGGTGCTGGGGACAGAGCCAACACGTCATGATGTGCAGAGGCCCAAGTGGAGAGTCACATCTCGGTCTCGGCCAACAGACTGTCGCCTAGTCCTGAAGTCATGAGCACCATCTGAGAGCTGGATTCTGTGGAAGGGCAGAGGGCCGTTCAGACCACCATTCATTCCTCCACCAGGGACACAAGTGGGAGGCGGCCTGGGGTTCGCACACGCACCCTCCCTGGTCCCAAGCCTCTTCCGGACCTGGCTCTGCTCGGACCCGGGGGCTCTTACCACCGGGGCACATCCAGGACGGCTGGGCAGCAGGCCCCCGCCCTCTCTCGGGTTCCTGCGTGTCGCCGGCCCCTCCCGCCAACTCCTCCTCCTCCTCTCCCTCGGAGAGCAGATCACAGATCTGTTGCTGCAGCTCTGGGCTAATGCTGTTCTCAGCCAGCACCAGGCTCCGCAAGGCCGTGGGGTAGTTTTCTACCATGTCCAGCAGGGTCTGACGTGGGGAAGAAGGCGCAAAAGGACGAACACAGTTAAGGCTGCAACCTGCCAGCCCGTCGCCATGTCCACAGACACGTGGGCTCACCTGCACCCCCACCTCTAGCCCCCTTCCCCCCGCCCGCCAGCACAAAGACGTCTCACCTGAGCTGACTGGTTGGTAAGGCCCGTGCCCTCCAAGTCTAGGACCTCTAAGGTGCGGCTGGAGGCCACAGCTACAGCCAGCATCCCTGCCACGTGGTCACCTGGGCAGGTGGCACACGTGCACACGGTCACGGGCAGTCGTGAGCCGGCCTGCTCACCTTTCCTCCCCGCGGCCTCCCCCATGCCCTAAGGACCCTAGATGCCACCCTCGGGCCAGCAAATGCTGACACTTGGTAGGTGGCCGAGAGGGGGGGCACCGTGACTGGGGAGGGAACGGGTGAAGCAAGCCAGGCCCAGGGGTGGTGATGGATACTTTCAGGTACCTGGTGCTCGTCTGGTCCTCCACACAAGTGGCTTCTCCACTCCCTCCCACATCCCCCCTCCCTTCTCCCTCCCCCAGTGGGAGGGGGGTTACCATGGCAAACAATGGTCCCAAGTTCTTGGATGGGGGTGGGATGGTGAGACTCGCAGGGGGCTTCCTTGAGTCTCACCCAGGGGGTTGTAGTCCAGGTTGAGGACGCGGACCTGGGAGCTGTGGGCCACCGCAATCGCGAGGCGGCTCCAGCCCTTAGGGGTGATGCCAGGGTTGGCACTCAGCGTCAGCTCCTTCAAGCCTGGGCGGCATCAAAGTGACAAGCCAGGGTGGAGGTCAGGCCCCTTCAAGCCCCTCCCCTGCCCTGGATCTCTGGGGTGTCCCTGGTGGCTGAGAGCCACCCCGCCCCGCCACAGAGCTCCCGGGCCCTGAGAGACCCCTGCCTTCCCCTGCCCACCGCAGGCTGGATGCCTGAGTCTCCATTCTGCTCGGCCCCCAATCCTTCTGATAAGCATTCTCACCCACAGTCAGAGCCCTCAGCTCTGGGTCACACCCCCTGCCCTGTGCACCTAGCTTTTTATCAAGGCCACACCAGCCCGTGTCCTCAGCAGGGCCTCTTGCTCACCTGACTTGGCTCCATCTGGGGGGAGGAGGCCACAGATGAGATTGATGGCTTCATCACCCAGCATGCAGTCCCCCAGGTCCAGAGCCACAAGGGCAGGGTGGAGGGCCAGCGCCGGGTTCAGCAAGGCCAGCCCCGCATCTGTCAGGGGGCTCCCATGCAGGCTGGCGGGTGAGACGGGAGAGCAGAGGTTACTGCAGTCATCAGCCCTACCTGTAGGGGATGCAGCCCCTTCCTTTATGTGAGCCCTAGAGGTGAGAAGGGCACTTGTCACAGCACTTGGGAGAAGCCTTGGGAAGGGAGAAGCCTTGGGAAGGGAGAAAGAAAATTCTAGATTCCAAAAACACAGGTAGAAGGGGAATTTGGTTCCTTTTCTGGGGCAGGGATTGGGATCCGGGACAGAGCAAAGAGAACGGGTGTGTGGGTGGTGGATTGGGGACTCTTCAGGGGGCAGAATGCAGGGGCAGGGGTCTAGTCCCCAGGGGAGTTCCTGCTTGAGACCGGGGGAGCTGCCCCCAAGAAGTCAATGGCGGTGATTAGGTGGGGAGGTACAGGTGCCCTGCCAGAAAGGGGTGGGTACCCCATCTCATTTGGGGTGGGGCCGTTTGTGCAAAGTCCAGAGGTAAGCGTGTCATGGAGGCATGGGTAGAGGGAGGGGGCGGTGTCCAGAGGGGAGAAGACAGGCTGGTGCGGAGACAGCTACAGGAAGGTGTGCCGGGGGAACAGGCGGTGGCGGCGGGCGCGTGAAGAGGGCTGCAGTGCCCGGGACCCCCTTGCCAAGGAGCGCACTCACAAGAGGGACTGGATGGAGCGGTTGGTCCGCAGCGCCTCCGCCAGCTGCTTGATGCGGCCGGGACTGGACACGACGCCTAGGTTAAGGTTGAGCTGCGCCAGGGACGTGGCCCCGGCCAGGGCCCGGCAGATGCGGCCGAAGTCGCGGTCGCAGAGGCGGCAGCCGCGCAGTGAGAGCAGGCGCACGGCGTTGTCGCGCAGGCCACGGCAGATGTCCCGCACCTCGGCGCCGGACAGCGGCTCCCCCGAAATCTGGATGGAGCTGGGCAGCATCGTACCCACGGCTGGGCCTCCGGGGCCGGGGCGCGGGCCGCGGCCGAGGTTGGCGGGGCCGAGGGCGGGGTCGGGGCTGGGGCCGGGGCCTGGGCAGGGGTCGCGGACGGAGCGGGGGCAGAGGCGGTGGCAGAGGCGCGGGCGGCGGCGGCGGCGGCGGCGGCGGGGGCGGCGGCGGCGGCGGCGAAGAGCGTCGGGGCCCTGGCCGGAGCCGGCGGGGGTTGCGGAGGCGCCGAGGTCGCCGGCCGGGCTGAGACGGCGCGGCGCTGGGGCCGGGGCGGACCGTGCCGTCCGTGTCTGGGCGGGGGGCCGGGGCGCGCGGTCCGGGGCCAGGCGGGCGCTGTTTCCGCGCTTGTCCTCGTTCCTCGCTGTCGGGGCGGCGGCTGCGGGGCCTCGGCTCAGGACGTGCGGGACCGGTCTCGGCTCGGAGGCAGCATCTGCTCCCTCCCCTCCTCCAGCCCGGTCCCCTACCTCCCCGCAGGGAGAGCCCGAAACGGGCGGGCGGGCAGCGGGACAGCCGGCGGCGGGCGGCAGCTCCGGCTCGGGCTTCGGCTCCTGCGCCTGAGAGGGCGGTGGGTTCCCATGGCAACGGCCGCGTCACGCCGCTCGCCCCGCCCCCTGCCCGGCCTAGGCCACGCGGCTCGGGGGTCTGCGCACGGCCGGCGTTCGGAGCGGTGGGGGCCGCCCTTCCCCTGGGCGTGGGCCCACACGGTCCTCGGAAAGTAGGTAGTGGGTCGAGGCCGGGGACGAGCAGGGGGTGTGGCGGGGAGAATGGAGGCACGTCGCGTGGAGATGGCATTTGAGACTGTTCCCGGCTGCTTCGGCCCATTCTCCCGTCGTTCCCTCTTCCTGAGGGCCAGACCCTCGCTGTCTTCGCCTACGTCCCGCGCACGGCCTCCCGTCCGGCTTGGAGCCCCGTGATGCGGACCGCGGCGCGCGCGCGGGCGCGGGGCGTGGGGGGGGTCCCGCCCAGGAGGACGTCCCCGCGGGCCCCTCGCCAAGATGGCGGCCCCGCAGCGGAGGTGCCAGGGGCCACGGGGCGGAAGAACCCCGAGGCGTTCCTGGGGCAGGTGAGACGCAAGTAGGTGCAGGGTGCTGGTGCCACCCCGTCCCCAGGTGCCGGCGGCAGATGCCTCGGGGCTCTCAATGGGACACTGGGGTAGCCCCGTGAAGGGGGTGCTAGGATCAGCGACCTGCAGTGGTGGCGGCCGTTGTTAATGGGCCTGGAACTTTCAGGAAGGGTACACTGCACGGTTCAGGTAGTGCTGTTCGCCCTTCGTCCACTGGTGACACGGTGTGGGGTCCTCACATAACATCGGATCACCCAGGACAAATGAAGGGCACGTCTTTCTTAGGCCCTTTGCTAGGAGGAAAGATGCTGACCCAGATTTACGGGGATTAAAAAAAAACAACAAAACATAAGCGTAGTGAAGGGAGATCAAAAGTTCTATTTCATTAACCACCTGACTTCTTAAGTGGAGCAGAGTAAATGGATTTAAGAGTGAACAGCCCTCTTGGAGAGGAAGGACAGAGAAACTGATGACCGCTTTGTTCCTTTGGCCCCAGTATAACCAGGACACAGGCAAGTTTAGCTTCAAATGTGAGCTCCCACAGGAAGATTATCCCTGCGCAATGGCCCGGCCTTGTAACGGCATGGGGCTGAATCTGGGCGTTTTTGACCAATTGTCATTGCTCCGTTGGTGTCCCCAGAGCGAGGCTGAGCCCACTCAAGCTGGGTGCTCTCCTCCATCAGACTTATGGTTCCTGTGTTTGAGGCCTCCCCGCCACTCCGTGGGACGGGTGTCCCCTGCCCCCAGGGACAGGTTCCATACTCCGTCTCTGCTTTCAGTGTAGTCTGGGCTGTCCCACCTTCGTCCTGCCTGGATGAGGGTATCAAGAAGAGAACACGTGACATTACGGCCAGTGACAGGAGAACAGGAAAGTGTACAGGAAGTAAGGTGGCAAGGAGGACCACTGGAAGGGCAGCTGCAGTTCCAAACTTCAATCAGTATTTTAATTACCAAGTCTATATTTAGCAAGACAATGTGGGGGAGATAAAGAGGGAGGAAGGAGTAGGTGGAGAGAGGGCCTCAGAGGAGCTGAGCCACTTTCCGCACTGGCTGCAGAGCCCTGCAGTCCTGGCCAGAGGTTCAAGGGCTTGCGCCCTCCAGAAGGCCCACAGGCGACAAGGAGTTGTCTTAAGCGGCTATAGCTCAGAGGCAGCTGCAGACCCCATCGAAGAGACACACGGCCTCAGTACTGTTCTTTAATCTTCCTCTGCTCCGGAGATGGGGAAATGGGGGCCGGCCAAGGGTCTCAGGTGGGGTCAGTGTGACTGCAGGGTCACCGCGACAGCCTTGGCTGTGGCATTGAGCACGGCGGCAGAGAGCCTAGCAGCAGGGAGCGCAGCAGGGATGTCTCGGGGGACCCTCTGCATGGGCGGGATGTCGGGGCCCTCCAGCGTGTCCAGGATCCCTGAAAGCAAGAGGACGGGAGGTGAGCGACAGCTGGCCTGGCGCTGCCCTCCGAGGCTGCTTCCCTCCCCCACACCCAGGCCCTCCTGTCACTCACCCTCTACCACCTTGTGGTAGGCAAAGTGCAGATAGAGCAGGAAGAGCATGTGCAGGGCGGCCAGGGTGCCACAGAGCAGCAGCCGCTGTGTGGGGCCCACAGTCCGGGACACCAACACTGCCACCTAGGGCCACAGGAATACGACTCAGAGGGCCCAGCCCCAAAGGCAGCAGTGTGAAGACACTGCTGCCCAGAGCATTCAGAGCCCTCTGTGGGCTTCGGCCCAAGCCATGGGCTGTCTTCCTGAAGTCCCCAGGAGGTCAGCCCACCCCTGGCAACCCTCTTGCCCAGCTTACCATGCGGAGGGTAGACAGCCCACCCACCAGCAACCAGAAGAGGTAGAAGAGGGCATGGAGGTGGATGTTGTAGGTGATGAACAAGACAATGCAGTGCCCAAAGAGGCCATAGCCCTAGGAAACAGAAGGGCGGAGAGGAAAATCACTAAAATCACTCAGGCTGGGCTGGCCTTTGAGCTCTCATGAGGACCCTAAGAAAGAAATGATCCCCTGGCCAGCTCATCCCATTCCAGCCCCTGGGGCCCCAGGAGAGGTGCAGACCAAGGCCTAGCTCCTCTTTTTTTAAGATTACCCTTGCCCGCCACCATGCTGGACTCCTTCTTACCAGCAGTGCCAGCATCTGGAGCATGGTGATCTGGGCGTTGCACAGGTAGGCGAGGAAGTAAATGAAGGACGAGACGCCCAGCCAGTAGCCGAAGCAGGTGCCAATGGCTGTGCCCATCAGGGTGCCCTCTCGCTGTGGGGTGAACGCTCTGCTTAGTCCTGGGAGGCCTCTCAGCCTCCCCCAGGGCTTTCCTCAGGGGCCGCCTCTACCTCACTCCACCATCCTCTCCTGGGGCAGCTTTCGATTTAGTTCAGCCACCCCCAAAGTCCTTTGTCCTGCTTACGATAATGGTGTCAGATGTCTTCATCCCATGGAGGAGAATGGCAACCAGCGTGAAGACCAGCATGAGAGGTCCATAGAGTTCACCTGCGATTTTCTGTCAACATACCAACTCATTCAGGCTGGAGGGTACAATGGCTCTTCTGTTTAGGTCTTCCTAGGCTTCGCTTGGTGGCCCCACCCTCTGCCCTCATGCCTCCCCTGGTCTTCCAGACATGCTACCTTGGGTATTCACCTGGGGGAAGTTGACCATCTTGATCGGGATCATGGACTCCAGGAGCCTGGGAGAGGAGAGGAGAGATGAGAGCCAAGGCGGCACTAGGCTATGAGGTTCTGGAGGGCCTGAATCCTATTCATCTCTAACTCCAGAGAACATGCTGGATGGTAAAGGGAGAAGAGGGGGGTAAAGACAGACAAGGAATGAGGAGATCACTTCCCTGTCCCTAAAAATGCTTCCAGGAAGGACGACCTTCTGATACTGTGCTGACACGCACGGAGAACTCAGAAAGCCTGCCTGGAGCCTTGGGAGAGCACTTGACGATTTACCTATTTGACCTGCTCCCCTTTAAAAGACAGGCCAACCTCAGCAGAGAATGCCCAGAATTCAGGGCTGTGATGGTGAAGCCCTGGGAAAGGTCTTACTTGAGGGAACCAGTGTGTCTCCTGTCTCTTCCTGCTTACCACTCCTCAGAGCACCGCTGACCATTTTCTTGAAAAACAGCCTTGAAGTGGTATAAAAATTCCACACAGAAAGAATAAAAGGCTCCCATCTACCTTCACTCTCTGTCTTCCATGAGACAGAACCATTACGGTGCCCAGCACAGAACAAATGGTCAATAAATAGCTGCTAAGTGGTACTGGGTGTCTGATGAGCATTGCTTAAAGGATGAACAAAGAACCAAGCCAAAATCAGATCCACTTCTCGAAAAGTCATTCAACAACTAAGCACTGATATTCTGGTTTGGAGACTGTTCCGGTGCTGGGAATATAAAAAATAAAACAGAGCTTGTTTTTGAGGCGGTCTCTGGGGAACCAGCCCCAAGAATAAGAGAGTACAGCACTGCTGAGGTGTCATCTGTTAGAGGAAAGCAGAGAGTTCTCTAGGATCACCAGGAAAGGACAAACTGGGGATGGGGGTTGAGGAATGGGGAACAGAGAAGGTGACATTTGAGCTGCGTGTTGAGGGAACAAGAGTAGTCTGCTAGATAAAGAGGAGGAGGAAGGCAATGTGTTACCACCATGTCCTGTTCTGTGACTGGTAAGAGCGATGGTGTAGCTGGGAGACAGGTGCAATGATAAAGGGAGCCTCAGGGCTTGGTAGCTGGTTGTAGTTTGGACGAAGGACTAGGGCAGCTTCTATCAGGAGAAGGATTCTCACCTGCTTCGCACCTGGGCCGGCTCCACATCAAAGTAGGGTCTCAGGATGTCAATGTTGGCGTACAAGCTGAAGGCCCTGGAGGCTTGTCTCTTCCCTGCCTGCCACATCTGGAGGAAGGTAGGTACTGTGAGAGAGATTCTTGGCTACAGTCCCTGTTGCTCTTTTTTCTCTTGGCCTTCTACATAGTTCTATTGGGTTAGACGACGTGGGGTGAACTTCACCAACTCCAGCACTTGGGGCCTGCCTAGGTATACTTTCCCACCTACTATGGATTCAGTCTTGCTTACCTGATCCGCCACCTGCCGGCTCAGCTGTCCCTTAAAGCCCTTCATGCCCAGGAAATCCCCATCCTCTTCTTCAGCAGCGGCTGCATCAGCGTCTACTTCTTCCTCCCGCAGTCGCTGATGCAGCTCACCCATATCCTCGAAGCTGGAGCCTGAGGTATCATCCATGTTCTCCATGTCAATGACAGCTGAGCCCCCACCCTGTGAAGACAAATGGCTTCTAGAGTGCAGGATCTTTCTGCTCCATCCGTATGTCCTCCTGTATTCCTCCCAGCTTTTGAGACTTTCTTCTTCCACTGCCGGGGATATGGCTTGGAATCTGCATAGATCATGCCGCTCTCTTCTCACTTGTTCTCAGAACCCTTGGTTGTCTGGCTTTTTCCCCTTTTCTAGCCTAGGAAACCTAATCCCTGTCTTGCATATATATCTTTCTGCTACCTTCCCTATCAAATCCTCAGAGGGCCGCAAAAGTGCCCATTTCCTTTGTCTTTTCCATCCCCCAAATAAGGCTGTGCACACAGCATGGTTTTAGCCAGTGCCAGTGAATACCGCCCACTCCCTCGCCACGCCTGACCCCGATCAACAAACTTGTCTCGAAAGCAAGAGCAGGCGGGCCCAGAGACAGAGGCCCTCTGGCTGGAGTACCAGTCTGGACCTTTCAGGTCAGCGCTAGTCCCACAGCCTTTCGTGTACACCAAGATACAAAGGAGAGAACAAGTGTTGCAAATGGAGCAGACTTCCAAGCTCCCAGGGAGAGTCCCCACGACACTTCAGGACGGCTGCCAGCCCTGGGGCTGCTAGCAGCCGGAGCCTTGGGGGCGATTACCTGGATGTTTTCTTCGAACCCTCCCCATTCCGGGCCAGCCCGGCTTCGGGCGCCGCCGGCCGGCGCCGCCGTAGTTGCCATGTCCCTCGAAGGCTCCCGTCGCTGAAGCCCGCGCTAGTTCCCCACGCGGAGGAGGAGTGGGAGAGACGTGGGCCTGAGGGACGGAGATGTCTAGGGTCGAGAAAGAGAGGTGGGTTCAGCCGGAACGCAATAAGGAGAAACCCGGATGTTTGGCTAAAACTGACTTCCGGAAGCTGGGGACGTGGACGGAGGACGGACAGAGTCTCGCGATATTTAAGAATCTGGGAGGCGGTGCGTTGCCACGGAGACGGAAGAGGGCGGCTGGGACGCACGCGCCAGTTTTGCTGCCCCAGTCACGTGGAGGGGTTGAAGATGGCGGCAGCCCAGGCGGTGCAAGAAATGCGGACCCGCGTGGTTCTAGGGGAGTTCGGGGTTCGCAATGTAAGCCTGTGGCCTTGAGCTCGGGAAGAGAAAAGAGAGTGGAACAGGGATGAGTTGGGGCGGGCTTGTCCTACCTGCCCCTTCGCAGACAGACTCGTCTCTTTTTGCTCTAGGTTCATACCACCGACTTTCCCGGTAACTATTCGGGCTATGATGATGCCTGGGACCAAGACCGCTTCGAGAAGGTGGGTGGGGCTGGAGAGGGTATTAGGAACAGACCCTGTGATCTGAGCAGCTTGTGTCGTGGAAGCAGCCCTTGGGGTTCGCTCGGTTTATAAATCGTTTATTGAGCAACGTGTTAGGAGCTCCGTGTACACGGTTTTTGCTCTGTTCGGCGAACAAGCTGTTTAGTTTTGTTGAAGAGCGCGCATAAATGATTTCAGTATAATGTGGTAAAGGTGGTTCGTAGCGATAAGGACAATCAGGGGTGGGGTGATCCCGCAGACGCACTTAATCTAGAATGGAAAGCGGGGCAGCGGTCTGGAAGATCTACTTCCTGAAGAGGACATCTGAATTGAGCCCTGAACCATGAGTAAAATTTGAGAACAGGGGAGGAGGGAGGAGAAACTAAGACTTAGGAGCTAAATGATAAAGGCTTTGCAAACTGTGTTCTGGGAATGTCTTAGCAGTTTATTATTGCTAGAATGTAAAGTGCTAGCATGAGTGGTAGGCAAGATAGAAGTGCATCTTGAATACTGATAGGGAGCTTTTGAAGAGCTCTGAAGTAGATGTGATCTGATTTGCAGCCGTAATGGCTGGGAGAGAATGAATCAAAGATCAAATAGGGCAGTCAGATTTGTGACAGGATTGCATACAGGAGCGGAGGTTGAAGGCATGAACTAAGATTATAATCAGGAAAATAGAGCAAAGGGGAGATAGAAGGTAATTTGGTCATTGCTTTGATGGCGGCTGTGAGGAGGGAGTGTAAAATGACCTAGCTTGAGGAACTTCTTTAATGGATGGTGGTGCCATTTACTGATGAGAAATAGGTCTGGGGAAGGGGAATGATGCTGCACTAAGTTTCCTGCATGTGGAGAAATCTAGCAGGCTAGTAGAACGTGTGTTTGAAATGAGATCAGAAGTGAGATAAATTTGGAAGTTTTCAGTACATGTTGTTAAAACCATGAATGTGATTGAGGTCACTTTGGAGAGAGACAAAAATCTGGGAAATAGTGACGTTTATGGAGTGGGTAGAAGATAGTGAATTTAGGATTCAGGAAGAGGAAGAGAACCAGAAGATTAGTGCTCAGAAACCAAGGCAGACTTTGAACATGGAGGGATTCTATCAATGCCGAATGCAACAGAGGAGTCTAGTAAGATAAGGATTGAGTAGTGTCAACTAGATGAAGCAGTACGGAAGCCTGTTCTCTAGTGGAACAGTCTCTGGATGGTCTGGCTGGAGGCCATAACACAGAGGATTTTAAATGAATAGAGGATAAAAACAGGGAGACTTTTCAAGAAACTATTACAATAAAGGATTGGGAGAGAAAGGAACTTCTGTGAGGGACATCTGGCCAAGGGAGGTTCTTGGGTGAGAACACGTTGGGGGGGGGGGGGGAATATCCAGGGGGAGGGTACTGACTCCACAGAGAGAAAGCTTCATGTAGTGCATTTTCTGTCCCTGCAGAATTTCCGTGTGGATGTGGTGCACCTGGATGAAAACTCATTGGAGTTCGACATGGTGGGAATTGATGCAGCCATTGCCAATGCTTTTCGACGCATTTTATTAGCTGAGGTATTTATCGGTGGGCATAGTGGCAAGGGTGGAGTTGCATGGGAAATTGTGTCATCACCTCACTTGGAGAATTCTCAAGTTGCCCCTTTCCTTTGGTTTTCTTGCAGTTTTGCTGAGCATTCCTCCTGCTCATTCCTCATAAACTTTTCATCAAGGAAGAGGTCCCCCCATGTCAGGAAGTGGGAGTAAATGGGGAGTCTGTAGGGTCTCTGTAGCTGAATGATTCTGTTTTCTTGGGCAGGTGCCAACCATGGCTGTGGAAAAGGTCCTGGTGTACAACAACACATCCATTGTTCAGGATGAGATCCTTGCTCATCGCTTGGGGCTCATTCCCATTCATGCTGATCCCCGTCTTTTTGAGTATCGGAACCAAGGTCAGTGTTTGAGAAAATGAAATTGTGGCAAAATGGGAACAGCTCTCTTCCGAAGTTGATTCTAGAGTCATGCAGCCTCTGTTCAGATCCTGGATTGACTACTGTACGACTGTGAGCAAGTTCCTAATGTTTTGGTACATCAGTTGTTGGGATCTGTGTGAACACATGCCCTTGGCCTTCTGAAATTTGTCCAGAGGATTAAATGGTCAATGTAGAGCAATGCACGCAGTGTAGTGCCTGGCGCCCAAACATTCAGTCGTTCTTTAAGAGCTGCCACTTCCATCTTTTGTTCAGGAGATGAAGAAGGCACAGAGATAGATACCCTGCAGTTTCGGCTTCAGGTCAGGTGCACGCGGAACCCCCATGCTGCTAAAGACTCCTCCGACCCCAACGAACTCTATGTGAACCACAAAGGTGAGTAGTGGTAGGGTGAGCAAGAAAGCCCACCCCTTGCTGGGTGCTAGTTTTAAGGACTGAAGTTTTCCTGCTGTGCTTTCTCCAGTGTACACCAGGCACATGACATGGGTGCCCCTGGGGAATCAGGCAGACCTCTTCCCAGAGGGCACCATCAGACCAGTGCACGATGATATCCTCATTGCCCAACTGCGGCCTGGCCAGGAGATTGACCTGCTCATGCACTGTGTCAAGGGCATTGGTAAGAACCCTGTGGGCTGCCTGGGGCAGGAGGGTAGTGTGACTACACTAGGGCGAGGTGTGACTAAGGGGCTCAGCTGAGAGGTCCTGACAGGCAGAAAGCCAGTGGGCCTCTGCTCTTAGAGGCTTGTCTAACGTGAAGGTGTCCCCGCAGGCTCTGATTTCGGTCTTCCCTCCAGGCAAAGATCATGCCAAGTTTTCACCTGTGGCAACAGCCAGTTACAGGCTCCTGCCGGACATCACCCTGCTTGAGCCTGTGGAAGGGGAGGCAGCCGAGGAGCTGAGCCGGTGCTTCTCACCTGGGGTCATTGAAGTGCAAGAAGCCCAAGGTAGGACATCTGGGATGCCAGATGCATTCAGGTCAGGACCTAAAGTAGATTTCCTGTGAAGGCAGCAGAAAGAAAAGCTCGGGGCTCGTGTACTGAGAACATAGTTTGTCTTCATTAGGTAAAAAGGTGGCTAGAGTTGCCAATCCCCGGCTAGATACCTTCAGCAGGGAAGTGTTCCGGAACGAGAAGCTGAAGAAGCTTGTACGACTTGCTCGGGTTCGCGACCACTACATCTGTGAGTATCGGGTTGGGGGCGGCGCGGGGGTGCGCAGGCGGGTGGGTGGTGCCACAGCTCCCGTGGAGTCCCAGTCGGAAGCAGGCAGGGACGTAGCCTGGGAGCCGGTGCGGGCCCACGTAGGCTCAGGGGTCCCTCTGCTTGCCAGTCTCTGTCGAGTCAACAGGGGTGCTGCCGGCAGCCGTGCTGGTGAGCGAAGCCATCAAGGTACTGATGGGCAAGTGCCGGCGCTTCTTGGATGAACTGGATGCAGTTCAGATGGACTGAGGTTTGCACCGGACTTCTCGGCACGGCTGCGCTGCTCCTGAGCCAAGCTGAAGATTTCGGGGCCGGACCTGCCCTCACAGGACTGCCCCAGAGTCCGGTGTGACTGGAGGTCCTGGGTTTTCTGGGACAATTCTAGCCTTATTTTCAGTCAATACGTTTTGTTGAATGTGCCACAAAATGTCACCTTGTGCCTTCGTAAGGCCTTCATGTAAATAAATTCACATCCAAAATAAAACTCCTTTTGTCAGAGACTACTTCCTGGGTTTTAGCCCCAAAAATATGGGGCCTCCCCTCAGAAGAGGTTTGGCATTATTTAGCCCTTGGGAACACTGGCTTCAGGTGTCACTGCAGGTCAGGGCCAAGTCCGTCTGAAGCCTTAAGAGAAATGCCAAATCGAGGTGGTTTCTGGGGGCTCAGCTGGACCACAGAAAACTACTGTGTGCCACTTACCATTTCCTGGATCATCAGAGGGAGTGTCTGAGGAAAAAGGATGGTCCGCAGCCACCAAGTCACCCTGCTATCAAGTGTCACACAAGGGTGGGTGCCTGGCTGGCTCAGTCAGTAGAGCAGGTGACGCTTACCTCAAGATTGTAAAATTCAAGCCCCACCTTGGGTGTAGAGATTACTTAAAAATAAGATCTTAAAAAAAAAAAAATCCCACAAGGAACAGCAGCATTTCCCTTTGGACAGTCCCTCCGAGTCCAGCCCAGTGGCCACAGAGGACGCTGGGAGAGTGGTATGGGCGGCCTGGTCTAGGTCTGTCGGGAATAGAAATCTTTTTCTGGCTGGCATACTGTTTGAGAAAGCTGGTCCATCAGTCACAGCTCTTCCTGTCCAGTCCCCTTGGCAGGATATGCTCATGAGCAGTGACACTAGAGGTCACTGGTTTGAAAAAGGCAGATGGGGCCCTTTCTGTATGAAACAGATCTTTACTGACATGCAGATGTGCTTTAGAGTTAATGTTTCTACAAAAAGTTCTATAAACAATAGAAAACCTCTAGCATGAAGTCACAGGATGTTAAAAATCTTACAGCACAATAAATACAACTATGCCCTCCACAGCCCCAACCAGAGAGGAGTAGGCAGCCATCGGGTTTGCAGGGAGACCTACTTGGAGACGGCCTTCACAGTGGACAGGAAGCGGCCCAAAGCACCGCTCAGGAAGAGGGCATGGGGCAAATCTGTGCCACAGAAACCGCTCCACAGGACCCCAAGTCCCGTTTCCGCAGGCTCACCTCTCTCCAACCCTGCCCGGGTGCCACCAGCTCACAGCTGTAGCTTGCGCCCAGGCTGTTCTGCTCAGTACCCCCCAGAAACCCTCGTGTCAATGGGCTGCATGGATGACAGGCCTCCTCCTACAGAACGCAGACGCTCTAATCTGGTTTCCGTACAGAGGAAGGCTGTCTATGGCCAGCAGGGACTCCAGGCTAGGGTCCTGCATTCATGTCCCCTCTGCCTACAGGGCCATCCAGTGACCTCTAGAACAGAGTGAAGCCTCACAATACAGGTTGTGACAGGAAGGCATATGTTCTTTTCTTTTGGAAATGGTCCATGAGAGTGACCAGGGACCTGAAAGACCATGAGATTTTTGAAGGCACCTGGACCCAACTAGTCCGAGAAGAGACCAGTGGCTTTGCTAGCTGCTCATCACAGACAGAGCCTAGCTGGTCTACGTTATCCTCCGATGCCAACGGCATCACGTGACACTAGATAGGGTACCGTGGCTCTTATGCCTGAGTGGATCCTGGGGCTGGGGAAACCGCGCTGAGGGACTGCATGGAATGCGTGGGAATACGTGTGAACTCTAAGGGGATGTCAGAAAGCACTCCAGATCCTGGCCCTGCTGTGGTCCCTGATGGTACTACACTTGACACTGCGTCCAGAGCTTGGCGGCAGCCTGTAGCGGGGATCCCATCAGGTGACCAGATTCTTGCTCAAAACAAAGAGAGGGAACTGGCCACATTCAGTTCAGCACTCAGCACCTGACCCAGACATGCCCCTGGGGGACGGGGAAGGTTCTCTGCCAGCCCAGCAGTAAGGGGGCTCAGTGGGACTTGCAGCGGCCCAGGAGGAACTCTCTGGCGCAAGCAGTGCGGACCGAGCCCCTGTGCAAGCCTGGCTAGTCGCAGCGTTGGGTGTTAGCACCCCGAGTTACCGCTCTACACGGGTGTATGGCTACATGGGGGCTGGAGGGCTTGGGGAGTAGGGCCAGTCTGCTCTAGCTTTTCTTTCTTGGAAAAGTTGAAACTCCAAGTAGAAGGGGAGATAGCTGGGAGATCCAGACGGAATGGTGTGAGCATGAACTCCCTTTCTTGATACCTCAGGTATTGTTACTTCTGCCCTGCACTGGGCCCCCTCTCTCCAGCTCCAGACCTGGATCTCTCTCCAGGCTGACAGTGGTGCAAAGTGAGGTGGCAGTGGAGAGGGGCCTAGAGATTAGCTACGAAGGGGAAGAAGAGATGACAATAAAGGCCGAGGAAGAATGCCCAAAAGTTTGATTCAGGGTTCAAAGATGGTGGCCAGGCCACCCTCCTCGTTGTCCAGCACCTCCGTCTCCAGCATTGGCTTCGTTTTTTTGAAAAGTGAGGGAAGATTCTTAATGTGAACTTCTTTTCGGAACTGCTCTCCCAAGGGTTTCTGTGGAAAACAAGTAAGAATTGATGCTGGGCCCGGAGTAGCGGGTTGTTTGAAAGATCATGACTGGGACACCTGGGTGGCTCAGTCGGTTCAGCATCTGCCTTCGGCTCAGGTCATGATCCCAGGGTCCTGGGATCGAGTCCCACACATTGGGCTCCTTGCTCAACGGGGAGCCTGCTTCTCCCTCTCCCTCTGCCTGTGCTCTCTCTCTCTCTCTCTGACAAATAAATAAATAAAATCTATTAAAAAAAATTAAAAGAAAGAGCATGACTCCAGCTGGTCTCTGGTCTGCACAGACACATGGTCTAAGAAGACCACAAGGGTGGGTCCAGCCGGTTGGGAGCACTAGCGGAGGCATTACGGGAGGCGCGTGACCTACCCCGATGCAGCCAGCAATGAGGCGTTTGAATTGGTCCTTCCGGCGCTTGTCAGCCACTTTCTGCAGAGAGGGGTTCAACAGCTTGCAGTCAAACTGGTCCAGAGAGTCCTTCTGTATGTCCGGGATCTGTTCCATCACAGCTCTGATCTCCAGGTACCTGGGACGCTGTGGAGTGGGGGTCTATAAAACTACGCCATGGCGCAGGCGGGGCCCTGCCGCCTTTCCCATCCCCCGCCACACCCATGTCCCCAGGCGGCACCAGCTGCCGACTTTTATGACAGCCCCACTGCCCAGGAGCAGGCCCCGAGGGCCGAAGCTGCAGCGCACCCGGCCTCCCTGCTGTCTGACTCACCAGTGCCTCGTAGATCTGGAAGGCCAGGTGCACCAGGGAAGCCATGCAGCCATCGTGCTGCCCGTGCGTCTGTAAGCCCTTCAACACGCTGGTGAAAAGCCACGTGACAGCATCTGCGAGCAGTGTCCCTGACAGCACCTGGGGACACAGCTGTGCTCAGGGCCAAAGAGGTACCCTCAGAGAGCCCCAGCAACCCAATTCTTCCAACCGAATGAATCCTCATGGCCCCAGCCTCTCGTAAGGGGTGAGGAGAAGGGGTGATTAACCATACTTGTTTGAGCAGAGGCCAGCAGAGCTGGGTGGTCGTCCTCTGGCAGGACAGAGTATCCTTCCAGGCAAGGGAATTGAAGGCTGTAATTAATAGCGCCGTACAAACATCCTAGCGGGAAAGGATGAAGGATTACAATGAGAAAATGAACACAATTTTCTGAGTAGGCCTATGCACGAGGAGCTAGAGTTTTCATAGGTAAACAGGAACGTGATAAAAGCAGCTACTGAAGACAAGCTTATTCCCTGTGTATCAGGCAGTCAAAAAGAAGAAAAAACAATCCATACAGAAGAGAAAACCTATGTGTAAGGAGACCAAGCTCAGGCCGGGGGGGGGGTGGGGGGGGCGCGCTGAACACCATAACATGCCCGTGTGTTTTTCTGAAAGCCTTTGCCCATGCCGGCATGGGAGACACCTTGACCTTTCCCACTGTTTTCTGGGGGCTTTAGGAACCAGGAACTTAACCCATATAAAGTGGCATTACCCAAAAGAATTCTTTGATGGCATCACAGGCTGAGAAAAGTGGAAGCTGGCGCCATACCCGGAAAGCAGAAAAACCTCCCCTGCCCCCTCTACCCACCTCATGCTTCATTAGACATTTGCCCAGGTCTGTAAGCTCCGTCATGGTGGAGGGGGCGACCTCTGTGGCCATCATCTCTTCATCTGTAAGCAGAGAGCAGAATGTTAAGCTCCATCCTTTCGGAACAGAGAAGAGCAGGCCACCACGTAAGGGAAAGCTGAGTACCCCAGGTTGACTTGGAGCAGTCCTGAGACAGCCCCCCAGCTGCCTGAGAGGCGCAGAAGCCCCTGCCCATGGCAGGTCTAGAGATGCACCTGGCTGAAGTTTGAAAAATAGCGGGAAACAGGAGATTCTCTGAACAGTTACTCAAAAAGCTGCAAACATTGAGGATCTTTTGTGGTTGAAGTATTTGAAGACCCCACTGTAGCAGGCACTGACTTAGTTCCTGGGGATGTAACAGGAATAGGATGAAGTCCCTTCCCTGATGGGAGTTTACATCCTAGTTAGGGAAACAGGGAATACATGAAGTAAAACAATGTCAGGCAGTGTTAAGTGCTATGAAGAAAAACAGAGCAAAGGTGGAACACAGAGTGGCTGGCTGGGGTGGCTAGTTTTTCTAAGTTGGTCATGGAAGACCTTTCAGAGGTGACATGTGGATGAGGCAAGGGGACAGGCCATGGATACAGCTGGGAGAAGAGTTATTCTAGCGGAGGAAACAGCAAGGGCAAAGGCAGTCCGGTGGGAGTATGCTGGAGGAATACAGCAAGAGGGCCAGCAGAGAGAGAAACCATGTGGAAATCTCCCCTAGCGCAGACTGCTGGGGAAACCATTTCTACACGAGCTGACCTGGATACAGAAGGGACAGTATTTCGGAGTCTAACGGCAGACCTCGGGAGGGCCACACAGCAGGCTCACTTACCATCTCCATCTGTAGGGGGTGCAGTACCATGGTCAGCGCTTCTCTTTGAAACACAGCACACGGCTAAAGCAAGAAAGTGGGGTTACTGGGCTTACTGCCACCAGGTAACAGCCACCTCTGGCCAACAAATCCCAAACGGTCTTCAGGGCAGATGAAGATGGGGGAAAGTGGGGCACTGTCCAGGCACAAAATCACCTTCATCAGCAGAAATAAAGGTTTGACCAGACTGCTCTGGTCCCCTTTAAGTTCAATTAACTAGAGGGAAATGACAGAATTTTCTGAGAGTAGGTGACCAGGAGAGAATGGCTGATATGGATTTGGTCTGCTATGGATCGCAAACAAATGAAATGACCGAAAAAGAAAAAAGAAAATTAGCCACCTTCATGCCCAAGTTTTAAAAATTTTCCTTATTTGGGGGCGCCTGGGTGGCTTAGTCGTTAAGCGTCTGCCTGGCTCAGGTCATGACCCCTGGGTCCTGGGATCGAGCCCCGCATCGGACTCCCTGCTCGGCGGGAAGCCTGCTTCTCCCTCTCCCACTCCCCCTGCTTGTGTTCCCTCTCTCTCTGTGTCTCTGTCAAATAAATAAATAAAATCTTTAAAAAAAAAAAAATTTCCCCCCTATATTTTGACAAAACTAGGAAGTTACTCCTACCATTAATCCAAATTTCTCCTGCTATTTTAGACCATTCCCGCATATTCTGGTCTTACAAACACAATACAGTTTACAATTCATAGAATGTCCTTAAGTTGATTTAAGGACTACCTGGGCTTCTACCTAGTTAATTATTTCTTTTTTTTTTTTTTTTTTTAAGATTTTATTTATTTGACAGAGAAAGACACAGCGAGAGAGGGAACACAAACAGGGAGTGGGAGAGGGAGAAGCAGACTCCCTGCCGAGCAGGGAGCCCGATGCGGGACTCGATCCAGGGACTCCAGGATCATGACCTGAGCCGAAGGCAGTCGCTTAACCAACTGAGCCACCCAGGCGCCCTAGTTAATTATTTCTTAATCGATCTGTCAGTAATGCTGTAAACATGCCTTAATGGGATTGGGTGAGTAACCAATTCTTTTTCCAGAAAAAGTCTTCCCTACTACCCCTACGTCCCACATGCCACTTACTGATTAGGTCCATGACTTCTCGGGTTAACATCCTCACCAGTTGTTCTTCTAACATCTCTTGAGACTCTGGGTTGTCATCTGTGGTGTCATCTTCCCCACTGCAGGAAAGGAGGGGGCCAAGTTCCACGGGAGTGCAAAAGAGGGAAGGACAAGGAAAACAGTGACCCTAACCAGACCCTCTGTGCTCACTTCCTTCTCCTGGCTTCCTTTGGTCTACATTCCACACAAATGCTGGGAATGGGACAACAATGATCCACTGAGGCAGACATTATTACTTGACTGTATCCAGTTGGCTAGAGGTACTGGATCAAAATCCAAAGTGGGTAAGGATGTCTCAGCACCCTCCTCAGGCAGCTGAAGATCCCTCCTATAAAGGCCTGACCGGAGTATGCCTAACGGTCACAGACAAGCAGGCTCCCATCTAGGCTGAGAACGGCCATAACCTGCTGCTTTCTAGCCCTGAACGGCAGCGTTTTCCACCAAGAGATGAGACGCTCCTTACCACAGCAGGCTCCTCTGGTTGATGACTTGCCATTTCTGGGAAAGCCTCTGGGAAAACAAAAGGGAAATAATGCTGATAGTGGGGAGGAGGTTGAAACAGATAATATCTAAGGTCCACTTCATGATTAGAATGAGCCGAGGAGGATTCTAGGTCTCAATGACAGAGCCCTGGGAAGCCCCACAAGGTTAAACCAGCAGATGTGGTTTCTAGAACCTCTCCCATGCCCATGACGAGGACAGGGTATCCTATGCTTGGAAAGAATCAAAGATACTCTAGAATTCCCAGGTCTCTCTGGACACTGTTCTCCACCTAGCTGGTCCTTTTGCTTAATCCCACAGTCGGGGAAAGAGACCCAGGGAAGGCACTCCCCTGACCACCTCTCCTCAGTTAACTGGAGGTCAGGAGCAGAACTGGAGTCTGCAGGTCTTCATGGGCAACTGAACCAGTTTAGTTCTTGGGAGGTGCTCAATCCGCTGCAGCAAGCAAAGCCTGCTGTGTTGGGACCGCTGCACGGACCTCTGAACAGGGCCAGGAGACAACACTTTCAGGAACTCCTGACTTGCAAGACTCATGAGAGGCCAACCTGCCTGAGGGTCCTCTTTGCTCCCTTTTCTGACCAATCTCTTACCATGTGGAGGTAGGTGAAAAGAGGTCCAAGGATTGGAGACACCAGGGCTTCGTAGTGCTCCGGGGGACAGAAGAGCACCAGAGGCTTCACAAAGACCCATGGGGCGGTGGGTTAAGAAGTTTTAGCACATGAGCACAGACCCCTCTCATTCTAAGGCACCCCTCTCCTGCCACGTAGCAGGATATGTCCATGGGCAGAGTCAACCCCCAAAGGACCTGCAAGATGCCAAGGACATTCTATGTTAATAGACAAAAATCCGGGGCTCCTGGGTGGCTCAGTCGGTGAAGCATCTGCCTTCGGCTCAGGTCATGATCCCAGGGTCCTGGGATCGAGTCCCGCATCGGGCTCCCTGCTCAGCAGGGAGTCTGCTTCTCCCTCTCACTCTGCCCCTCCCCACCACTTGTGCTCTCTCTTTCTCTAATAAATCAATAAAATCTTAAAAACAAAAACAAAAATCTTCAATCTCTTTTCCAAAACCCCGGGCTGCTCAGGAATGGCTACTAGGCTGCACATTACAGACACTTATTTGCCCAGAAGGAAAAAAAGAGGAGGAACGCTCTCCTTTGCTAGTCTCCTTATAACTTCAGGGAAGAAAGATACTCTCAAAAACATTTAAAGAAAGAAAAAAAAAAGAGTCCAAATGAGAATGAAGTATGAGAGGAAGCACCCAACAGGATGTAGAAGAGATTAAAAAACCAAAAAAACCTTTATCTTTCCTATTTCCAAGAAGTGGGATGATCAAGATTTACCCCTAAGGAAAACACTTTCCAGCCCCGCTGGCCTGCCTTCCTGTTTTTCCTGCATTTCCGCCAATCTTCTCGTCCACTTCCTGTGGTTATCACACAGTTGGATAAATGATCCCATCTATTCCACCTGCTCAGCTCTGTCTCCTCTGGTGCCTGAAAGCTGCTCCTGTCTGCAACCCTCCGGCCCTCTGGGTTTTGGGTTATCTAGGGACTTTGGAAAGGATATGAAGCATGGGTCTGAGTCGGTAGTCAGGAATATTGTTCAAGTTGACAAAGGCCGAGCTGAGGAGCTGAGTAGCAAGGTGCTCCACAGTGTAGAAGTCCTGCTGCATGGAAGGACCCGCCTTCCCGAGAATATGGAAACTGTAAGGGAAAATCACGGCCAGTGACAAACCTCACCTTTGTCCCTGCCAGCCCCGAATGCCCCAGGAATTTCTAGCCTATGCTAAGACTTCTCAGCTATAAAAGCAATTGCATTTGGTTCGTAAGAGACCTTCAGCTCAATCAGTAACGCACCCCTCACCCGCCTTTAAGGGAACTTGATAGTAGATTTAGCATGTTTTTAAAGAGAGATGTTGGCACCCAAGATCAACAGTAGCCTTCATTACTTCATAAGCAATATGGATTTACAACACAGTCTCTTTTGGTTAGCCTGGCTGACCGGAGCACTGGGTGAGTGAGGACAATGTCTGGGGTGTGGTGTGCTATGGGAGGGCCGGTTACCTCCCCATCCTACAACCAGGACCCAAAGACAAAGTCTGGCTAGCGGCCTTCAGAGTCCTATTCAAAGTAGCTGAGTAGTGAGGGCTCTGAGAAAATGCAGCCTCACTCACTGGATCTTACACTGTGGTCTCAGCATTTTATGCACCGGAAGCAGACAAGTTAGGCATAAAATCTCAAGTCATGGCTAGGGCGGAGACACATATGACAATTATAAAAAAGCAAATGCAAGAAAGCCAGCCAATTCATTTCGGTGTGATACTAGGATCATTGGCTTCCTGTCAAATTTTGGCCTCATCTTACCTGTACACTAGACTTCTACATCAGAAGTCCTATCCATGGCATTCCTATACTATGCGTGCCTAAAAAGAGATTAGAGAGAAACAGCATTGGTTTCTTACCAGTTTTCATAGAGGGTGCAGAAGAAACGCTGCATTCTTTCCAAGACCGTTTTGTAGACAGGAGAGTCATTCAGTTCCAAGAGAGGTTGAGGTAAGCCTAGAGAGAGAGATGGGTCGGGAACATGCTCTTCTGCTGCCAAGGGTCTTAACCTGCCAACACCCTACGGCAGGCAGGTGAGTTTTGGGGGTGGGGGTGACAACTGCCGTAAATGCGAAGCAGCTGGCCATGTCTTCTACCAGATGGAGGTGCTAAGAGCCCCCCTTGAGGTGACCGCTACAACAGTGTTTTGGTAGGGAAAGGGTGAAGCTATTTCAGTACGCAGGACTTCAGGCCAGACCTGGGCGCTCCAACTTTTTGCCTGGGTTTCTTCAGATGGTACTTGTACCAAAACACACGGTGACAGCTCAAAATGCTCTCTCCATAAAGCACCAGGGATGCCCCCCTCCCTTTTTAAGTTGGGGAACCTCTTTTTCAAGCAACATTTTATGCAAAAGCCCAATACGTAAAACAGATCATAATGAAACCCACTAATCACAGTATGACAGAGATCTGTAAGATCCAAAAGATCTATTTCAAGTCTTGCTCATGGCTGGAAGCTGACAGAGGGAACTGTTTGTCCATTCTAGTATGTTTTGGGCGAACATCTATTTCTATGGCAGGAATTCCTGGTTTAATTTGAATAACTGAATGGCAGGGTAGGGGAGCGGGAATGGGTGGTGAAGCAACAGCTATTTTTTATAGTAATTGCAAGACATTTCTTGGAAGTTCTATTTTTATTATTTTCTGTAACCTTTAGTGCACTGATGCCAAAAGGAAAAGGCCCAGGACCGTGCAGGCCGAGTCAGACAGACACGAGCTCCAGCAAGGCCAACTGACACCCTTCTTTTCAGGAATGTCACAGCCGAGGAATGCTCACTGGCCTGCTTACTCACAGCCAGGCCCAGGCAGAGGTTATGGCTGGGAACGAAGAGATACTGTGGAGGCTGTGATAGTGAGCCAGCACAAAGCTCCAGAGATGCGTATAGGGTTTAGGCAACTCTGGACGTCTCTGGCTTTAACTTCTGACCACTGCCTCGCTCTGTGTGTTCCAGCCGTGTGGGACATCCCCCTCTATTCCCTGGATACACCTCTTTCCTGCATGCCGCAGCATCTTGTACCTGCCTTTCTGTCTGCCCAGAAGGCTCAACATCTTCTCTTGCCCCCAACCTGATGAGCTCCTTCCTACTTATCCTTCAAGTCTCTACTAGGAGGCAGTCCTCTGACTCCTCTCCAACATGGGTGATGTTTCCCAATAAACACATGGCCACTTTCCTTCCCAGCACATATCACAGGATTGCATAATTATTTGCTAATGGGAAAAATGAGTTAAAGCAGCATTCGAATCAAGGTAACAACTGGGAAACATGGTTTAGAATCTATTCCTTTAAGATTTTTGATTATATACATATAATATATTGCTAATTAAAGATATTTGAGCTTAACTACTTTTAAGATTTATTTATTTGGCAGAGACACAGCGAGAGAGGGAACACAAGCAGGGAGAGTGGGAGAGGGAGAAGCAGGCTCCCCGTGGAGCAAGGAGCCCAATGTGGGAGTCAATCCCAGGACCCTGGGATCATGACTTGAGCCAAAGGCAAACGCTTAACAACTGAGCCACCCAGGCGCTCCAAGATTTATTTATTTAAGAGCTTAACTGACTTACCACTTTTTTTTTCATATGTGAAAGCAGGAAAAGTCTGCTAATATCCTTCAGGTCAAAAAGACCATCGTTTATTTATCATCTAAAGGCTCTGACACACCCCTCTACCTGGAAGGGTTAACAGTGCAGAGGGGGGTGGCAGAGGGGAACAACTGCCTTGGAAGACCCAAGATAATGAAGTCAATGCACTTGTTCCTAGAGACTCTGTAGGAGCTCCACACAGAAACAGGCAGTTGAGGTGGTGCCAGGCGAGGAGGAGGTGACGGGTGACATGGGTACCCCAACGCTGTTGCGGGAGTCCATTAGAGCTAAGGTAAACTTCAAGGAAAGAAAAGAAGGTTAGATTTCTTACCTAAAATTGCAGATTTCTCCGCTTCAAGCATATCCAGAGCCTTTGTGAAAGGCTCTGCCATCTTGGCCAGCATTTCTGATGCATATAAAGTA
The DNA here is from genome assembly GCF_029215605.1 of Mirounga angustirostris. Classification (NCBI taxonomy): domain Eukaryota; kingdom Metazoa; phylum Chordata; class Mammalia; order Carnivora; family Phocidae; genus Mirounga; species Mirounga angustirostris. The sequence continues at coordinate 39,494,253 of NW_026991716.1, forward strand.
TTGTGAGTTCTGCAAGAAACAAGGATGCTATGTGAACTTTTCCTAGTCAGCTGCAGAAGGAAAGAATGGGTTTCATCCCATAATTCAGTGATACTACACATCCACATAGATGGATCTCCTGGCCAACACTACTCCCCACAGGGTAAAGAAAATAAGATACAAATACTTAAATGTTTCCCTGGAAATGGGAATAGACTATTTGGCTGTATAGTATTCAACACCTAAAAGCATCAAGATGAGAAGCAAATCCTGAGACAGCTGGATGATAGCACAATCTAAAGCCAGAAATGGAAATTCTTTTTTTTTTTTAAAGACTTTTTTAAAATTTAATTTTTTAAAAGATTTTATTTATTTGACACAGAGAGAGCGAGTGAGAGAGCAAGCGAGAGAGAGAGAGCGTGCACAGCAGGGGGAGCAGCAGAGGCAGAGGGAGAAGCAGGCTCCCCGATGAGCAGGGAGCCCGACTCAGGACTCGATCCCAGGACCCTGGTATCATGACCTGAGCTGAAGGCAGATGCTTAATGACTGAGCAACCCAGGCACCCCAAGACTTACTTAAAGAGAGGGAGAGAGAGCCTGTATATGCCACGCATGCGAGTGGGGCAAGGGGCAGAGAGAGATGGAGAGAGAGAATCCCAAGGCGACTCCAAAAGCCCAGGGCAGAGCCCAATGCAGGGCTCGATCCCACGACCCTGAGGATCATGACCTGAGGGGAAACCAAGAATCAGATGCCCAAACAACTGAGCAACCCAGGCACCCCAAAAGGGAAATCCTCTTAAATGTGAGACAATGCCTGGGCACTCCCAGTTTGCAGATTGCTGGTGAGAAAGGAGGAAATGTCAGAGGCTCTGTGCTTTCACAGGTGGGGGAACACAGCGGGTAATGAAATGCCCTCACTTTCAGATGTCTGGTATTCATTCTAAGAGCCTGGACCCTACAATGCTCTGACAGTTGCTTCTGCCTCCTGGAAGAAGAGTCACAGTTCCCAACAGAAGACCAAAATGCCTTACCTGAGCAGTCCCTGGCTGTGTAGAACTAAGGAGCAATGACTACGGACCTGAGCTACCTGCCATCCACAGCTATCAGCCCCTCCTCCTGCCCACAGCAATGGCACCACCAACAATCTACAGCCAGAGAGTGTAACTACCTATTTTTCGTTTAAAAGTTAATTATAAAACATTTCAAACATAGGGAAAGTTACAAAAAAATAAAAATTGTACAAAATACAAAAGTTACAAAAAAGACACCAGCAGGGTTAAATATTTAAGATGCACACCGAACAGATCATTTCAGACCATGCTTATTTAAATTAAAAAACACTCAACACTTTTTTTTTTTAAATCTAACCATGTACAATCAGTACAATCATTTCAACTTTTAGAATGCCACTTAATTAATTCTAGTTAATCTCCCCACCTCCCTGAGGGCTAGTAAGTTCGTTCCCTCTTCTAGGAATGAGCTTTTCTGCAGAGTTCTTGTGTACACGTGTGAGTTTCTCTATGGTGGACAGAAACACGTAGAATTGCTGGATACTTGTGCTTTGCAACTCATGTGCTGCACAAGTCTTCTAGTCTGTGGCCTGACTTGCTTATACTAATATTTCCAATAGGCTTTGTGCCCCGTTTTTTCCATTGTGGTAAAATACATATAACATAAAATTTCTCACTTTTAAGTGTACAGTTCAGTGGTACTAAATACACTCAGACTGTTGTGCAACCATCACCACTATCCATCCCCTATTTTTTGTCTTATAAAACTGCAACTCTCTACCTGTTAAACAGTAGCATCCCATTCCTCCCTCCCCCAGATCCTGGCAAGCACCATTTTACCTTCTGACTTTAGGATTGTGACCATATTCAGCATCTTGTGTAAGTAAAACCCTACAGGATTTGTCCTTCTGTGACTGGCTTATTATCATTTAGCACACTGTCCTCAAGGTTCATCCATGTTGTGGCATACTGAAGAACTGTCTTCCTTTTAAAGGCTGAAAGATATTCTACTGTATGTAAATATCACATTCATCCATCAATGGACACTTGGGTTGCTTCCACTTTTTTTTTTTTAAGGTTTTTAAGCAATCTCCATGCCCAATGTGGGGCTCAAACTCACAATCCTGAGATCAAGAGGCCCATGCTCCTCCGACTGAACCAGCCAGGCACCCCTGCTTCCACGTTTTAGCTAGTATGAATGATGCTATGAACTTGAGTGTATAAATAACTCTTGAGACCCTGCTTTCAATTCTTTTGAGAACCCAGAACTGGAATTGCTGGATCATATGATATTTTTATTTTTTTGAGGAACTATCCAACTGTTCTTTGCAGCAGCTGTCCCATTTTATATTCCCACAACAGTGCACTCCCACAATTCTTCTTAGTGTCTGCTTGATAGTGACCCGCATACTCCTTAGGCTGTTACCTTCTCTTCAGTCTTTTTTTTCTGTTCGTCAGCCTCATTAATTTCCATTGTCCTATCTTGACTTTAAAAAAAATTATTTATTTTTAGTAATCTCTACACCCAATGGGGGGGCTTGAACTCACAACTCCAAGATCAAGAGTCACATGCTCCTCTGACTGAGGCAGCCAGGAACTAACTTTCTTCTGCTCTGGAAATCTGCCTTTGAATCCCTCTAGTGAATTTTCATTTCAGTTATTGTACTTTTTCAGCTCCAGAATTTCTTTTTGGTTTCCTGTTAGGTTTTCTATTCCTTTTATAGATATTTCCATTTTGTTCACATTGTTTTCTTGACTTTCTCCACATCTTCTTTTAGTTCTTTGAGCATTTTTAAGACAGTTGTTTTAAAATCTTTGTCTAGGGATCCCTGGGTGGCTCAGTTGGTTAAGTGTCTGCCTTTGGCTCAGGTCATGATCCCGGGTCCTAGAATTGAGCCCTGCATGGGGCTCCTTGCTCAGCAGGGAGCCTGCCTCTCTCTCTCTCTCCGCTCCCCTCACTCTAATAAATAAATAAAATCTTAAAAAAAAAAAAATAAAGTCTTTGTTTAGGTGAGCCCGGGTGGTTCAGTTGGTTAGGCATCTGACTTAATTTTGGCTCTGGTCATGATCTCAGGGTCGCACTGAGCATGGAGCCTGCTTAAGATCCGCCCCCCCCCGCACCCACCCTTTCTCTCTCAGTCAGTTATGCATCTGCTTTCCACTCAGTCCGTGATCCCAGAGTCCTGGGATGGACCCCAGCATCTTGGGCTCTCTGCTCAGTGGGGAGTCTGCTTCTCCCTTTCCCTGCTGCTCTGGCTTTCTTATGCTGTCAAATAAATTAATGGAATCTTAAAAAAAAAAAAAAATTCTCTCCTTCTTCCTCTGCCCTACCCCCACCCCACTCGCGAATGCTCTAAAAATAAATAAAGTCTTTCTCTAGTAGGCTTGACATTTAGATCTTTTTCAGAGATAGTTTCTGTTGATTTATTTTTTTCCTTTGAATGGGTCATACTTTCTGTGCATGCCTTCTGATTTTTCGTTGAACGCTGGACATTTGAGTCTAATGATGTGGTAACTCTGAAAATCATATTCTTCTTCCCCATACTGATTTTTTTGATTGTTGTAGGCTGTCTCTGGGCCAAAGATCCACTGAGGTATAAACTCAATGTTTTCTCAGGTCTTTTCTGAGCCTTTCCCTGGGTATGCACAACCACTTTTTAATTATCCCCATATATGCAGTTGTTCTGGAATGCCCTAAACTTTATTTATTTTTTTAAAGATTTTATTTATTTATTTGACAGAGAGAGAGATAGCGAGAGCAGGAACACAAGCAGGGGGAGTGGGAGAGAGAGAGAAGCAGGCTTCCCGCTAAGCAGGGAGCCTGATGCGGGAGTCGATCCCAGTACCCTGGGATCATGACCTGAGCCGAAGGCAGACGCTTAACGACTGAGTCACCCAGGCGCCCAAAGATGCCCTAAACTTTAGTCTGGCTCACAAAAGGGGAAAAGTTGAAAAATGAAAGGGGACGGGGTAAATGGCCTTTTAAATCTCCTGAATGTTACTTCAGCAGGAGGGGAAGAGGCTTGCAACAATGTCCGTGTCTGCACTGGTGTGATCAGAAGTAGCAATCAGTGATCAGAGCACAGATCTCCAATATTTGGTGAACTGGGGCCTTTTTGCCCACCCTGCTTCTACAAGCTGTGTGCAAGCTGCTCCAGGAACATGTGCACAGCTGCCTGCCAAGGGGCTGGGGGCTAGGTAGCTGCTACTGCGCTAAGAGCCCATACTGACTGGAATTACCCACAATTTACCATTCAAGTCTTCCTGTGGAAGTTGCAAGCCTTCAAGATTCCAGAGTTCCAAAATCAGATTCTGCCAGTACAACTGTTAATCTAGATGGGGTGACAGATTCCTAGTGCTTCTTACTCTGCCATCTTCCTGGGCTTTAGTTTTAATGCAAACGTACTGACCTTCACCATGGTTTGTTCTTCTTGTGTCTTAAGAACTCATTCACTATCCTGATACCATAAATACAGTCTAGGAGTCTTTAGTGTATTAATCTATTTGAAACTTCTTTTTCTGTATGATGACAGGAAGGAATCCACTCCCCCCCACCCCATCCGAGAGAGCCAACTGTCCCTGCATGATGTGTTAAATAATTTAGCTTTCTTTTTCACTGACTTACATTACTTCGGTCATTACTTCTGTCCCAAATCAATCTGTCACACACACCCCAAGAGTCTACCTGGACACTTTTACCATTGCATTGAACCCATCATCACCTAGGAAAGATTTCTACTAAAAAATGACCAGTATCAGATTAATTTTATAGACCAGGAGTTAGATAGTATATACTGGAGACTTAACCAGCCATATGCTTTCTCTCCTGAATATGCCACTCTGCTGCTGAAGCACAATAGCAGCCATAGGCAATAAGTGAATGAATGGGCAAGGCGTGCTCCAATAAAACTTTATTTATAAAATATGCAGAGACCCATACTTGGCCCTTGGGCTGTGGCCTGCCAACCCCTGCTCTAGATCTAATTATTTGTAAGAAATATAAACTAAAGTAGACTAAGTTAAACAGTGCTATGGAGATGCAATCAGCAAAATCCAAACTAGGGGAAACCGTACAAGTACAAACCTAGTTTTTTCACCAAATAAATTGAAAAGAAGACAGGGCAACTAACAAATTTAGACATCAAAGACATCTCAAACACTACGAACAGACCGAGTTTGGATCCTGAGTCAAACAAACAAACAAAAAACACCTAAAATATTTTGGTACTATTTGCACACTGATGGGACATTTGGTGATGTTAAGGAATTACTGTTACTATTTTAAGATCTAACGATGGATCGGTAGTTTCTTTTCTTTTTCCCAAAGATTTATTTGTCAGAGAGAGAGAGAGACAGAGCAAGAGCAAGCGCGCATGCGCAAGGGGGCGCAGCAGGCAGAGGGAGAAGCAGGCTCCCCACTGAGCAAGGAGCCCAATGCGGGGCTCGATCCCAGGACCCCGGGATCATGACCTGAGCCGAAGGCAGACGCTTAACGACTGAGCCACCCAGGCGCCCCTGGATTAGTAATTTCTTATTTGTAATTTCTACATCTGTGTTTACAAGTGCTTTTATGCCTATCTTGTCCTCTTTGGCACTGTCAATGTCTAGTTTTGCCTCCTCTGTGGAAGACGGTATGAACTCCTTGTCTTACTGACAACTAAGCAAACGTATTTTGCCATTCATCTGTTTAAGTGTTTCAAAGAATAAAAGTAAATTCCTTTTTGATTAGTAGCATACTTTAGGACTAGATTTTTTTTTTGTTTTTAGCCGGCCTGACTCTTAACTGGAGGGCTATGTACCATCTTCGGGAATCAGATGACGCATATTCTTATTCCAAACCACATTCTGACTGTTCACCAGTATCCCACTGGAATTAACGGGAATTCATAACCTATTTCCTTCTACAGTCCTGAAATTACACTGTACCTTCTCTCATTCACTCGTCTCCGTGATTCCAAAAGGCTGTGTTAAGTTTCCTGACCTGGGTTCTCGTACTTCGGAACATTGTTACCAAACAACTAGCCTTTGCTAACGTGAGGAGGCGGCGCAAACCAGGGCCTTATGGAGGCCCCCTCCAAGCTTTGTCTCGTTCACAACAATCCTCTGGGGGTTGGTGAGCTTTATTCTCCCCATGTAACAGATGAAAAAAGGAAACTCAAGTAAGGTTGTTACTTTGAGTAGCTGCAGCACAGTAGTTGCCAATGATTTTAAGAGACCTTTCTGGGGGCGCCTGGCTGGCTCAGGGGGTAGCGCCCGAGACTCTTGATCTCGGGCTTGTAAAAGTTCAAGCCCCGCATCAGATGTAGGGATTACTTAGAAATAAAACCTTAAAAAAAAAAAAGGAGAGTCTTACGTGTTACTCTTCTAGGAAATGAGCACAACCTTGGGGGCACAACTGCATCAAGCAGCAACTCAACAATGCTATTAGTGTGTGTCCATGCCCATGGCTTAGTGACGCTAGGCCACATCTAGGCTCAGGGAGCTCAGATAAATTAAATAGCGACCACAAGGTCACAGCTAAGGACGCAGTCTTCTCTACCCCTGCCTTGGTACAGGAAGAGGGCTATGACCCTAGTGTGCATATGTATCAACCCCCACCTTGTTTTTTTTTTTTTTTTAAGATTTATTTATTTGAGAGAGAGAGAATGAGAGACAGAGAGCATGAGAGGGGGAGGGTCAGAGGGAGAAGCAGACTCCCCGCTGAGCAGGGAGCCCGATGCGGGACTCGATCCCGGGACTCCAGGATCATGACCTGAGCCGAAGGCAGTCGCCTAACCGACTGAGCCACCCAGGCGCCCCGCCCACCTTGTTTCTAAGTGTGCCATCCTCTTGCTCACCTTTGCTCATGCTGTTCCCCTCACCTTTCCTCTTCTTTGCCTCAATTGGCTAATAAACCTTCAGACTTCAACTCCATTGTTACCTGACCCTCCATTCTCTCCATCAGAGTTAAATGCTCTCTCCTCAATGCTCCTGAAGGCTATTTAATGAAGCCATCAAAGATTTACCTGCTATCCTATGGTTTACAAAGGGTTTTCAGAGCAATGATTTCATTTGGTTTTCACAAGAATGCTGTACGTTAGTAAGAACTGATGTTTATTGAAGAAACACAAAGTCTAGTTTTGATATTAAAATAAAGCAGCCTTAGAAAATGGCTGAGATTTGAGAAAATACCTCAAATAAATAAATAAAATCTTAAAAAGTATATACAATTCAGTGCTATTTAAGATATCACAATGTTGTCCAACCATCAGCTCAACTTTTTTTTTTTAAAAAAAGATTGATTTGAAAGAGACAGTGAAAGAGACAAAGTGTGCACGCACGTGCGAGCATACAAGCTGGTGGAGAGGGAGAAGCAGGCTTCCCGCCAAGCAGGGAGCCCAATTCAGGACTCGATCCCAGAACCCTGGGATCATGACCTGAGCCAAAGGCAGATGCTTAACTGTTTGAGCCACCCAGGCGCCCCTCAACTTTTAATATGTGAAACTTCAGGGAAGTTCAGGGAAGGACAAGGGCCAACGGCAGGTCACACCCTCCATCCCCCACCCCATAGTCATTAAGTAGGAACAGTTAAGTAGCAGCAGTTAATCTCCATTTCTCCCTTCCTCCAGCTCTGGCAACACCAATTTACTGTCTCTACGGATTTATCTATTCTAGATATTTCACATAAATGGAATTATACAATATGTGGCCTTCTGTGTCTGGCATCTTTCACTTAGCATAATGGTTTTGAGGTTCTTCTACATTATAGCATGTTAACAATACTTCATTCCTTCTTATGGCTGAATATCTGAGTTTAAACTGATTGGCTATTGTGATAGAGTGCAGGCAGAACATTCGTCAGCAAGTATTTGTGTACCTGTTGGCAATTATTTCGGGTATACGTGCAAGAGTGGAAATGCTAGGTCATGTGGTAATTCTATATATATATTTTTTTAATTTTTTTTTTTAAGATTTTATTTATTTATTCATGAGAGATAGAGAGAGAGGCAGAGGGAGAAGCAGGCTCCCAAGGAGCAGGGAGCCTGACGCGGGACTCGATCCCAGGACCCTGAGATCATGACCTGAGCTGAAGGCAGACGCTCAACCATCTGAGCCACCCAGGTGCCCGGTAATTCTATATTTAAATTTCTGAAAAATTAACCATTTTCTTTTTTCCATAGCAGTTGAACCATTTCACGTTCCTCACCAGCAATGTACGAGGGTTCCAGTTTCTCCTCATCCTTGCCAAGTTATACAATTTTGGGGGTGGTGGGGGGCAGGAGGTGGTGAGGCATAGAGGGAGAAGGAATCTTAAGCAGGCTTCACACCCAGCATGGAGCATGACACAGGGCTCATTCTCACGACTGGGATTATGACCTGAGCTGAAATCAAGAGTCAGACGATTAACTGACTGAGCCACCCAGGTGCCCCATAATTTTGTTTCTTTTTTAAAGATTATTTATTTATTTGAGTGAGCGAGAACACGAGTGGGGGGAGGGGTAGAGGGAGAGGGAGAAGATACTGGGCTCAGTCCCAGGACCCTGAGATCATGACCTGAGCCAAAGGCAAGCACTTAACTGACTGAGCCACCCAAGCACCCCATAATTTTGTTTCTTAAAAAATTATTATTACTATTTATTATAACCATTCTCTTGGGTGTGAAGTGATCTCCTGGTTTTTATTTGCACTTCCCTAATGTCTAATGATGATGAGCATTTTTTCATGGGCTTGTTGGTCAGTTGTCTATCTTCTTTGGAGAAATGTCTATCCAAGTCTTTTGACTGGGTTTTTGATTGGGCTCTCTATGACTATCCTTATGGCAGCACCAAATTAACTTGATATCTGTAGCTTTGTAGTGAGTTGAGATTGAGAAGTTTGAGTCCCCTAACTTTGTTCTTTTTCAAGGTTGTTTTAGCTTTCTGAGGCTCCTTACAATTCCATATTAATCTGAAAACCCTACTTTTCCAGTTCTGCAAAAAAGTCCATTGGAAATTGGAATTTTAGTAGGGATTGCATTGAATCTGTAGTTTGCTTTGGGTAGTTTTCCATCTCAACAAAATTAAATCTTCTAATTCATGAATATGGGATGCTTTTCCCTTTAGATTATTTTTAATTTCAGGAATGTTTTGTAGTGCTCAGTGTATAAGTCTTTCTTATCCTTGGTTAAATTTATTCCTATATACTTTATTCTTTTGATGCTATTATAAATGGAATTATTTTCTTCATTTTTTTCTGGTATTATTCATTGCTAATGTACAAAAACAACTGATTTTTGTATGTTGATCTTGTATCTTGTAACTTTGTTAAATTTGCTTATTACCAGTAATATCTTTTTCTGTGAGTTTGGGGGATTTTCTATGTCATTTGTGAATGGAGATAGTTTTACTTCTTTTCCAATTTGGACGCCTTTATTTCTTTTTCTTGCCTTAATTATCCCTCTGGGACTTGCAATACACAATGTCGAATAGCAGTGGAATTGGGCATCTTGTGTTTTTGTTTTTTAAAGATTTTATTTATTTATTTATTTGACAGAGAGAGACATAGCAAGAGAGCGAACACAAGCAGGGGGAGTGGGAGAGGGAGAAGCAGGCTTCCCGCCGAGCAGGGAGCTCGATGCGGGAGTCAATCCCAGGACCCTGGGATCATGACCTGAGCTGAAGGCAGACGCTTAGTGACTGAGCCTCCCAGGCGCCCTGGAATTGGGCATCCTTGTCATGTTACTAATGGTAGGGGAAAAGCTCTCCATCTTTCACCCCTGAGTAGGATATAAGCTATGGATTTATCATAAGAATCATTTTTCATGTTGAGCAAATTCCCTTCTACTCATAGCTTGCTAAAAGTGTTTTTATCATCAAAGGGTGTTTAATTTAGATTTTTGTCAAATGCCTTTTCTGTGTCAATTAAGATGATCAGGTGGGTTTTTTCCTTTGTTCTAATTATTAATATGGTGTATTACACTAGTTTACTTTCATGTGCTGAAGTACTCTTACATCCCTGGGCTAAATCCCACTTGTCATGGTGTATAATCTCTTAATCATGCTGTTGGATTCAGTTTGCTCCTATTTTGTGAGGCCATCCAAAACTCTGCCTTAGCCTTTACCTACACTGCTGTGTGGAGGCCAAGAATTGGTAAAAGGACCCACTTACTTTGAAAAACTGCAATTTGCCATCTATTTTTAGTTTCTTTTTTTGACAGAGAGAGAGAGCACCTGTGCACAAGCAGGGGGTAGGGCAGAGGCAGAGGGAGAAGCAGACTCCCCGCTGAGCAGGGAGCCCAATGTGGGACTTGAGCCACACTTGAGCCACCCAGGCGCCCCTGCCATCTTTTTAGTTTCTAATTTAAGTCTTTCTTGGTGGTTTGGGAAGATGGCTAATACTATGAAATGATCTCTGATAAAATCAGTTCTTACTGAGAAGAAATTCAGTCTTAAATCTGACAGGGAGCAGACAAGCTGTTTCTTTATCCTTTAATTTTAAGTGTGATTGTGACCTCAAGATATAATTTAATGAATTTAAAAAACAGGTATTGTTAACACATCCTTGGTCAAACATCCCTGACACTACAACAGAATCTTGTATTCCTTCTGGGCTCCCCTCTCCTCCTGCTCAAGAAGATGATGGTACCCTGGGGCTCTTTCTCTAACTCACAAGCAGTGGCAGGAGGACTCAGAGTATACATTGTTTCAGTATCTCTGATTTCTACTCAGGAGCTTGTAGCAGGGACATCCACAACTACTAATGTTTAGGCTCCTAAAATATCACCTTTCCTGACACACCTGCAAGGCAGGGTTCTGTGCTTCCACATTAAGAGAAAACTAGTTATTGCTCGGCAAAGAAAAAGACAACCAGGTAATAAAAGTTCCAAGTTTTACATGGTCTGTACCTATGTGAAATATTCTCAGTAATAACAGCTGAGTATAATCACTATGCTAAACCAGAGTTCACACATATAAGATTTCAATAAAATATATAGAGGACATACAGATACAATGTAACAAACTTCAAATTAACAGAAAAGCTGTTATCATTCTAAACAGACGATGATGACAATGCACCTCTTGAGAACCCGAGTTCTGCTCCCCACATCTGTCCTCCATCTGACCCCCTAGGAACATTATCCAACAGAAATATAATATAAGCCACATAAGCCAATTAAAATTTTCTAGTCAGGGGTGCCTGGATGGCTCAGTCGGTTAAGCGTCTGCCTTCAGCTCAGGTCATGATCCCAGGGTCCTGGGATCGAGTCCCTGCGTCTGGTTCCCTGCTCGGCGGGGAGTCCACTTCTCTGCCCCTCCCCCTGCTCCTGTGTGAGTGCATGTGCGTGCGTTTGCGCACTCTCTCTCTCAAATAAATAAAATCTTTTAAAAAATAAATAAAATAGGGGCGCCTGGGTGGCTCAGTCGTTAAGCGTCTGCCTTCGGCTCAGGTCATGATCCCAGGGTCCTGGGATCGAGCCCTGCATCGGGCTCCCTGCTCCGCAGGAAGCCTGCTTCTCCTTCTCCCACTCCCCCTGCTTGTGTTCCCTCTCTCGCTCTCTCTCTCTGTGTCAAATAAATAAATAAAATCTTTAAAAAAATAAAAAAAAATAAAAAATAAAAAATAAATAAAATAAATAAAATCTTCTAGCCAGCCAAGCTTAAAAAAACAAAAACAGGTTATATTAATTCTATTTAACCCAATGCAGCAAAACAAACAAAAAAACCCAAAAAACTTCAACATCAATATAAAAATTATTAACAAGGTATTTTATATTCCTTTTGTGTACTAAGTTTTTGAAATCTGATTGTATTTGACACTTACAGCTTATCTCATTTCAAACTAGTCACATTTCAAGTGCTTGATAGCCAGACACATGTGGCTTGTTAGTTATCAGACTATCTGTCAAGGAGTTAAAACTCACAGCTCCAATACCCAACTGCTGGGAATGTAAATTAGTACACCACTTTAGAAAACTATTTGGTTCTATCTGTAAAACGGAAAATATGCATACCTCATGAACCAGGAATTCTACTCTTACATGTAGGATTCTATTCCAACCCAAAAGAAATTATGCATGCTCCAAAAGACATTTACAAGAATGCTAACAGCACCATGGCTGCACTATCTGTAACAATAAAATGCTGGAAACTATTGAAAAGTCCACCAATTCTTTTTTTTTTTTTTAATTTTTTTTTAAAGATTTTATTTATTTATTTGACAGAGACACAGATCTTCCTTAGATCTATTTGTGCCCTTACATTATCCTTCAAGATAAAAGTTACTATAAAAACAAGACAAGACTCTAATAGCTCCAGACATACATTATTCAAAGAATCAAACTGCTCCATAACTGTGGTGAACATTTTTCAAAATATCTTCTGATTGACTTCGGGATTTTCCAAAACACTGAACTCTTAGAAAAGTAACAAGATGGCAACCATATATTCTTGTGGTTTCGCCCAACCAGGAATGAACTTTCTTTCCGGGTCTGGGTTCCCACCACATGGACTCTGGCCACAAGCCTAAAAAGATAGTATGTTGCTACCTGATTCCATCACTTCCACTTTTCTCTAAGCTACAGAAGAACCTTCTGGTTTTAAAAACATCAATATGGAAGCAAAAATTTTCTTGACTTAATATTTACTATCCTCTCAATATGCAAACCATACTTCTTTATTGAAATGTCTTTCTTCCTTTTGAAATCAGAACAAAATAAGGCCCTTTTCCACAGATCCCCAATGACCACTCTTTCAGACACTCCAGCTCTGCAGTTTGGTCAACCTTAACTTAAACCCTTGGATTCTTAAGCTGATGATCTAGGGAGTCTGCTTCTCGTACAGTGTCCCAGGGACATGAGTAATTTGGTTCGCCCAGTTGAGATGCTGCTCTTCCACCCTGGGTAAGAGGCCAAAACCCACTGGAACAGAGCTCTAACCTGTAACTCAGAAATACTGAGAGCTTAAGAATCAAGGGGCACCTGGGTGGCTCAGTCAGTTAAGCGCCTGCCTTCGGCCCAGGTCATGATCCCAGGGTCCCGGGAAGAAGTCTCGAGTTGGGCTCCCTGCTCTGCGGGGAGGCTGCTTCTCCCTCTCCTTCTGCCCCTTCCCCTGCTCGCTCACTCTCAAAATAAATGAATAAAATCTTTAAAAAAATTAAATAAATGAAATAAAAAAGAATCAAACCTTGCTTTGGCCAGTTAAGAACTGAATTCTAGCCACTGCCTACTCTTCTCTGTAGCGTGTCCCTGAATCATCAAACACCTCAGGTAACGAACAAGTGTAGGCCTGGCCCACTTCCACTTGAATACATTAGTTCATGTGATTTTTAACAGTGACTCTGAACCTTTAATGTAAGCACAAACCACCTGGAGATCTTGTTAAAAATGCAGATTCTGACCTAGTATGTCTGGGGTGGGGTCCCGACTCTGCATTTCAAACAAGCTCTTAGGTGATTGCTGCTGCTGGTCTGAGGACTCAGCTTTGAGAATTAAAGACCTAGGAAACGGAGGTGGAACACGTATCATGCCTTCCTTGGGCATGATCAGCCACTGCATGTTTGGTCCACTGGCAGGTAGAGTTGTTATTGATAACTTCAGATGAGCTCATCTGAATATCAGAGAAGCACCACTAAGAAAGCAACTGTCCTGCTCCCAATGAACAACTCCTTTAGTGGCAAAAATTTGGACAAATAAAACCTAAAGTAAAAAGTAGGGATAAAGTATAAGGAAGTAGGAGAGGAACACAGAGAAGAGGCTCCAAATGAGAAAAGCCATTTGGGGATCAGCCGTCATGTGTTCACTTGGAATGCAAGACTTAACGCGAGTGAGGACTACTGTTATTTTTAAAAAAAGGGACCCCAGTCGAGAAAGAAAGAAGAACTAATCCCTCATTTACTAACCACTGTGACCTGAAGAAATATCAACAGATTACACTTTTGAGATTCTTAAGGTAAAAAAAATAAAACAACAGAAAACCATTATTTCAACTCACCTTATAAGGGCAAGCAAATTGTCAAGAAGTTTCAGAATCTGTTCTGTGCAGGGGTTACGGAAGATTGGATTTCCACTGGGCGTATAACCCACCACGAATCCCCCAGCTTTGGCTTCTTCTAGGTCAGTGGGCCAGCAAGTTCGTTTCACAACACCCAGAATGCTATATACACAAAAGCTCATCTACAGAAAAACGTAGAACAAAAGGTAAACATAAAGAGGAAGAAAAATCAAAAGTGTTATTACACATATGCAAGGTTATAGCAAATGTGATACCACAGGCCAGAGAGAAGGAAAGGACCCCACCCCATCCTGTTCCTTTTAGGGTCAGTCTAAGAGGGGTCCTTTCATTGCCATCTTCTGCATCAGTGGTAGGCTCTTTAAGTTTCCTTTACATGAAGCTGTCCTTCCAAGGGCTGCAGTGACCCTCTTGCAGGATCCCAAGGAAAAGGTGGCCTGGATGCTGCTTCACAACCAAGTGCTTAGACCGCCAACATTTCGTCTTGTTTTTGGCTGACCTTGGACCCTCCAGCCTGTCTTGACACCTCTTGCCATAATCCTCACTCATGGTACTCTCAACCAACCTACTACTTGCCAGGTTAATTAATAAGACTTCTGCCATACTGGAGCCAGGAAGAATGCTTATTTGAATAGCACAGAACTGAAGAATCTCAGGTTTACAAGTTAGACCACCTTTAGGACACTACATGCCAGACAGCAGTGGCAGGAAGGACGCACACTGCTGACCCAATTCCTCATTATACCTTCAGTTTTCAGAGCTATTTGGGGATCCTTAAAGCCAAAATAATGACTTCAAAGAAAAGACCATCTGCTCTGCTGTGGGAACTAACTCAAGAATTCAAAACTAAAGAAAAGGAAGGAGAAACTTAGGGAGGTGGAGACTCCCAGATTTCTCACGCACGCAGGAAAAACATAAATCTGTAAGAGACTCTACAAATGGTTAACACCCTACTCCTACCTGCGGCCACAGAGCGCCCCACTCCCAGGAGAGGCTTACTCACTCGTGCGCGGTTTAGACCACAGGGATCCTCCGGGCCTGGGTCACAGCTCTTCCGATCGGCGCCCACATAGGCAATAAAAGCATCAACATCTGACAGCACTCTGAAGGTTGGAGTGGGAAAGACGAGTCATACCATGATTTGAAGCACAGACAGTTTCTTCCACAAAAGCTAAAAGCTATGATTATTTGGCCCCAAAGAGCACTTGTTACGGCTGAGAGGAATTTAATCCTACTGCCTGCTGTCATGTGAAGGCTGAAACTTCTCTCCCCACTTCTGAAATGTCATTAGCAAAAAGGATGCAGGCTTGAGAATGCTACATGGGCACAGTGAGTGTGTGACGCCTACTTCGCGTGGCCCCTGCTGGCCGTGCTCATGTGTCTACGCGGGCCGGCACTACAGTACAGACACTGCAAGCGCTCTGCGGCCTCCCAACCGTACTGCCCACCTCTACTCACTTCTTCCCTCTCCCTACACCTCGGAACTCAAGATGACAGTCTCAGCGATTAGACTAAAAGACTGCTTTTGGAGAACTTCAGAGGTCACGATGGGGCCGTCACACCTTGACATCCTTACACTGCCACCCGGGGCAGCTCTTCAAATGCAGAAGGGGTGCTCCAGTGCAGTGAGGGTCTGGGGCAAAGGCTCTCCTCTACCTGTGCATGTCTTCAGAAAGCCAGATGCTGGCCACTGGTGCCATCAGCTCCTCTAGGAACACCTTCTGACGCTCGTAGTTCTTGAACTGGTTGCTAATGAGAACCAGGGCTTCCATGAGGGCACACTTCTCCATTTGTGTCAAGAGTAACTCATTGGAGAGGAGTTGTTTCACATGGTTATAAAGCATGTCAAAATTGGGCTGCAGATTACAAAGAAAAAAACCCAAAGGTGGTGAAGGTCTGATTTTTAAGGAGAGGTGGGTCACTCAAGGAAGGTGGAGAGAGAATCAAGGCATTCCTAGGAAGGTCAGGCCTATAAGACTGTCACTTAAGTCATTTAGTTAGAATGTTGTTCTTTTGCCTAAACAAGTAAGGCAATTTAGGCAGAAGGTGGTTCTTGTCTCGGGTGTTTGGGTAACTGTACTGTCCCATGCTACAACTGTGAAAACAACAGGTCTTTTTTTCTATTTCAGTTTTATAGTATATTCACAGACAAAGATTCGTTTGTTTATATATGTTAGGAGACACGTAACTGCTGTGTATTCAGAGAAGAAATTTTTGACTAACTTCTAATCTGGAATAGTGCTAAATTTCCTATAGAAACCTCCAAAAAAGGTTGGGATTTGCATCTGGCTTCTCTCAAGATTAGGCACACCATTTGGCAGTAAACATCACATAGGAAAGATGTGTACACTGACAGGAAAAACTTGGTCATCTACATGGAAAAGAACTACTCATTTCGAAGGAATATATTTGCATTTTTAATTCCACTACTAAGTAGGAGAGGAAGAAGGCATCAACTCAAGAATGCTTATTTGAAGCAAAGCTATAGTTCCTAGTTTTCTATTTATGTGAGGTATAATTAGGGCTGGATTTACAGAGGAATGTAACTAAACTTGACAGGTCTCAGTGGCTACCTGGTTTGAGGCCAGCAGCTTACCAGTACGAGCTGGGGGTAGTCACGACAAGTCTTGATGATGGAGGAACAAGCGTGTCTCCTCACATTCCTCACTGCCCGGGTTCTGGGGGCCTGGGAAGACATAGTCAACAAACCTGGAGCCACTTTTAATAAAATTTACAGATGCTGCATAGAACACATAAAATACTTCCTTCAGAGGCAAATTCACAATTTTCACAATGTGGGAGTTTAATGGAGTGACACTTATAGTCACCATGAATCCACATGTTCACTGTTTTCGCCTTAGAATATCTCTGGTACAAAACACTATATCATGTGACCATCTCCTGCCTTTACTAACCCCTTTTACCTATAAAAAAAAAATCTAGACTTAGGTGTTAGGCATTCATACTTTTGCTCTCCAAAAGTTAGGATTTGTTGGTTGATTTAATGGTCTTACCTTACTTTCTTCAACAGTTTCAAAAGTGACAGATGAAAATAGCTAAGGGTAAGAAAGAAAAAGTCACTCATCAGGACCAAATGCATAAAATGCTTTTAAATAGTAGCTTGCATCAAGTTTCCAATAAAATCTCGAAAATAACAAAAGGGTTTTCAATTGGTGTTACGAAGTTTCAGATGCTCATTTTCTCAGAGAACTCTACAAGAGGCTTGAGATTCACAACTTTACCATCAAATATTTTACAAAGGCGGAGGTCACAGAATCCCCGAACAATCCAAGCCATCAGCCGAACACTCAGCCATCGTGATACCCTCTCTGATTCCACTGTGTCACTTCTCACGGACTTTTTTACCTAATACAGCATGACTACTGCGCTAGTCACCAGGATAGAATTATACTCTAACAAAGGTCTAATCAAGAAACCCAACGGACAGACGCCTGGGTGGCTCAGTTGGTTAAGCGTCTGCCTTCAGCTCAGGTCATGATCTCAGGTCATGAGCCCCTCGTTGAGCTCCCTGCTAAGTCTGCTTCTCCCTCCCTCTGCCCCTCCCCCCATGCACTCTTTCTCTCATAAATAAAATCTTAAAAAAAAAAAAAGAAAGAAACCCAATAGATATTCCCCAGTTCTTAAAGAATTCCTGTTGCAACAAATGAGTCTACCTTTTTGAAGTTCTACTGACCTTTGTAACACAACATTTTCTCATTTCTCTGGCTATATCTTTATTCTTCTTTGGAGAATTCTCATTCTTTGCCCGCCCCCCCCATGATGATAATCCCCAGGGTTCCCTGCTTGAACCACATGTCCAACTCTACATACACATCACCCTCTTTGCTAGGGCTTCACCTCTGCTCTAGGCACTTCTATGATGATGCCACCTTAATATTGTAATTTTCCAGACTCTAGACCTTTAACCTCAAATAGCCAATTTATTATGAAGCATCTTCTCGTAGATATTCTACATACACTTCAAATGTAGTATTCCCAAACTGAACTCCTCCCTCCTTCCTCATTCTTACCAATTCCATTATTTTCATTCAGGTAGTTCTCTACTATTCACCTAAACTGGAAACCCAAAAATGATCCACACTAACCATTCCTTTTACAAATCCCCTTCGAATAAACTGAGAGCACATTGATACCCTCTTTAGGTATTCTTTTCCACTTCTCAGGATACTCGTCTATTAATTATAATGCCACATGGGTACAACAACTGTTTATGTAATTTTATTTCCAAACAGAACGCCTGTAGGGTAAGGAAGGATAATAATCCACTCTAAGTACTGAATAGTTGATGAATGAATAAATGACTGTTTATCAGCTTGTCTCAAAGACTCTCAAAAACAATCACAAAAAATAATTAGTTCAAAAATACCCAAAGTTTACAAAGGAGATGGAATTTACCTTAGAGAAGACCTGGGGCAGGAACTCTGGTCTGTAGGTGACAAATGGAAAGAGTGCTGAGACATTAGTGAGGACACAGGACAGGATGAGAGGATCCTTGGTGTCAAAGTTCAGGACCATTTGCAACAGCTCTATTCCATCATTAACAGGAACTGCCTATAATACAGACAATGAAAAAGGATGTTGACATGGCTGATGAGCACTTTCGGTAAAATTTCCTTTAGGATTTGGTTTATAAATATGCAATATGGTTGCCACATATGGTTTTATATACTGCTTTTTAACCTGAAAATTCCAAGCCCCTTACCCCATGTTATTAAAACTTTTCCTAAATGATGCTACCATGTGCCATCTTAAGGATGTAGCTCTTCCTACTACTAGAAATTGAGAATGTTACTAGTTCTTTACCTATTACCAATAGTGCTAATACATCTTTGCAAAAATTTTTTGGCTACATTTTCCATTATTTCATTTGAGGTAGAGACTTTTGGGGACAGCAACAGCTGGAATTACTGAATCAAAAGGTATGAATATTTCTAAGTCAAATTGTTTTTCTTCTTTACAGGCTATATCAATTGATTCTCTGTCCACCAATATATGCCCTTCTTACCATGTTCTCAGCAGCAATTTTGAGTTTATTCCCTAAAATCTTTGCAGTAAGTTAAATAATGAGTTTATTTAAATTTGCATTTCTTCAATTACTAATGAGGACTGAATTTTTTCGTATTTATTAACTTTAATTATTATTTAGTTATTTATTACTTTAGTTTCTCTTCTCTATATAAATCTCATCTTTTGTCTCTTTCTCCACTAGATTCTAGTGTTTTAATTAATTTACATATAAAGAAAAAAAACTTATTGTGAAACATTCCAGACCTTTAGAAAGGTGTAAGCAATACTTTAACTCTCCATGCGACCACTTTGAGATGTACAATGTTACCAACAGAGTGGTTGCTTTGTGTACGTACCCTCCTCTTCAGACCTAGAGGTGGCCACTATCCTGAATTTGGTGCTCACGATTTCAAGGACTCCATCATTTCTGTATACTTCTGCCACATATGTACATATTCCTGGTTACACAGAATTGTGTATGTTTACTTTTGTAGCTTGCTGTTTGGGGTCACCATCATGCTTATGAGACTCATACTTATTCATAGTATATCCTAGTTCCCTTTCACTGCTCTATAAACATATTATCATTTATTCTGTACAATCTACGGAGGGTTATTAAGGTTTTCATTGGCTCAACACATAAGGATTCTATAGAATGTTGGTTGCTCAGTGCTGCAATATGCAGGGGTTTCTTCAGAGTACAGACTTAGAAGTGAAGTTGCTGGGTTATAAGGCTAGGCATCTTCAACTAGATGTCGTCAAATTAGTCTCCCAAGTTGTGATGTCAATTGTACTCAAAAAGCACTGTTTAGAAAATACAAGTTTTTATAGTAAGAATATTAATCCCATCATATTTATTGCAAATATTGTTCCAAGTTTGCCTTTCAAAGTTTATTTTATGATATGTTTTTTAAAAAAGTAGTTAAACCCATTCACTTTTTTGTGATTACTTCCATTATTTTTCGACCCAGGGACCTTTCCTCAAACAGTTAATTTTCCCTAATGCTATTTATTAAATGATCCAATCCTTCTTGATTTCTTTGGGATGCTTATATATGCTCCAGGTTGTTTCTGGGCTATTTTGTCCCAGTGAGCTGCATCTAATGTCAGTACCACACTGCCTATAAAATATCGTACCTTCGTATCTTGCTATCTGCGGCAAATCAATCCTCGTCTTCTTCAAAATGTGATTTTTCCCCCCCTCCAAAGTTATTCCCTATATTAATCCATTGTTAAAGTAAGTCTTCTGGAAATATAAGCTAGCAGCTCAGCTAATGCCACTACAAATGAGAGGAATGACTTTTCAAAAAACTCTTAGTGGGCGCCTAGGTGGCTCAGTCGGTTAAGTGTCTGACTTCAGCGCAGGTCATGATCTCAGGGCTGGGATCGAGCTCCATGTTGGGCTCCCAGCTCATTGGGGACTCTGCTTGTCCCTCTGCCCCTCCCCCAACTCATGCTCCCTCTCTCTCTTTCTCTCAAATAAATAAAATCTTTAGGGATGCCTGGGTGGCTCAGTCGGTTAAGTGTCTGCCTTTGGCTCAGGTCATGATCCATCCCAAGGTCCTAGGACTGAGCCCTGCCTCGGGCTTCCTGCTCAGCAGGGAGCCTGCTTCTCTCTCTCCCTGTGTGTGCCTTCTTTCTTTCTCAAATAAATAAATAACATCTTAAAAACAAAACAAAACAAAACAAAAACCTCTTTTAGCCAAAGAACCTCTTGGGTCAAACTCTTTCACAGGCTACCAGCTGAGCTGCTGACAGACCCTGGGTGAGGGTGGGGATTGAGGGTGCAGAGTGAGCAGTGTGCAAGACTGCTGGATTAGACAATGCTATGCAGAGTCAGAAACTGAGAGCAGCAAGTGGGAATGTGACAGGCTGAGTTCTGTCACTTGCACACTCCTGGGACATATAAAGTGTTACAGCTTCCTTAACAAGTGGTGAATAATTTCATCATATATACATTCACCAAAAACTCACTTCTATTCATTAGGAACGCTTCATTCTGACCCATTTAATTTTGGTGAAGAAAAATGGTTTGAGAGTCAGAGGTTTACTTTAAGTCACTAACAGAAGCCTAAATACTACAATCTAGGATTC
Source organism: Mirounga angustirostris (assembly GCF_029215605.1). Taxonomy (NCBI): domain Eukaryota; kingdom Metazoa; phylum Chordata; class Mammalia; order Carnivora; family Phocidae; genus Mirounga; species Mirounga angustirostris. Next base: position 39,515,328 of record NW_026991716.1, read on the forward strand.
TCCTGAGGAAAAAAGAATTTTGTTCTACTATTTTTCTCCCACCAATTATTCTGACTCCTACTCAGTTTCTAATTGTTACCTTTGCTTTGTCTCCAGCCCACATCTTTCTCTTATATACAATCCAAACTTTTTGTACTTTCTGACTAACTAATATTTTGCATTTTGACCAAATACCATCATATTCAAGGACATATCATACAATCCAGCCTACAACCAACTAGGCATCTCCCACCCCCCGCAATACTGCCAGTCCTTTCGTACATTTTAAAGACAAACACCTGACAAACCCTGACCATTTCATTCTCTTGCTTTCCAACAGCATCATTTCCAAGTATCTGGATCTATCAAGCTAACTTAAAAAATGCCAGGAAAAGAAACCCCAGGGCCATTTCCCTTGATTCAATAAAGGGCTTTCTTGATTAGATAATCCCACTTAAACCTGAAAAAGGGCTCATTTAGTAAAAAATGCAGGATCCAAGTAGAATTTCCTACCTAAATTTTGGAACAAACTCTGAATACCATCATTTCAAACTCAAATCAGTATACAGGCAGATGAAGTTAGCGACTCTAAGATCTAATTTGTTAATATGCCTTTTGTGAGAAAAAGCACTATATCTCACAAATAGGTCACATGAAGCATACAAAAACAAGACCACTTTATTCAGATTATTCAGGGAAGAGGACATGGATCAGCTAACATGAATACTGGGTCTATCTGCCATAAACTGAAAAGGATGCTTAATGGCAAACACCTCCAAAGATTTTCCAACTCAAGATTACCACTGCTGTCCTCCCTGCAAAAGTTGTCCTACCTGTGCTTCACTATATGAACAGGCTTATCTTATTATCTGCTTAAAATGAATATTGACCATTGTAGGCTCAGAGTCAAACCTGCAATTTGAACTTGAGTATGTTATTTAACCTCTCTGATTTTCCATTTCCTCCTCTGTGAGACGCACATCCACAGATTTTTCCCATCCCTCTGTCAGTTTTAAAAAGATCAAAATCGGGGTGCCTGGGTGGCTCAGTTGGTTGGGCATCTGCCTTCGGCTCAGGTCATGATCCCAGGGTCCTGGGATTGAGCCCCATATCGGGCTCCTTGCTCAGAGGGAAGCCTGCTTCTCCCTCTCCCACTCCCCCTCTGCTTGTGTTCCCTCCTCTTGTGCTGTGTCTCTGTCAAATAAATAAATAAAATCTTAAAAAAAAAAAAAAGATCAAAATCATTATGCAATGAGCACAGGAAACAGTTACTTACTTCTTTATCTAGTGTCCGAAACATCTGGTTGACCACACTTTCCAAAAAAAAAGTCATGGCTTCCCACTGCACGAATGAAGATGAGAAGATGGAGCAGAGGCTGCCTTCTCCAGTTCCAGCTGCAGGAGAACAGGGTTTTAAAACACAAATATAAACACACACACACACACACACAACTGCAGGATCACAGAAGATACAGAGAGACAATGCGGACTTAGTGGGGACTTAGAGATCACGTAAGTTCACAGTTGAAGAACTAGGATAATCTAATCCCTCTCAGTCTGGGGGAAAGAAAAGAACTAAAAGTAGATGAGGGGCCTATACTGCCTCCACCTCTAACAATGAGCTGTCAGAACTCCCTCTGTGAGTCCTACCTGTAAAACGATTCTGAATATTGAATGAGAATACACACGTAAGCATCAAGAAACACAGGCGATTGACAAATATCAATTAAGCTCTCTCTTCCTCTCCTTTATAACCTGTCCATGAAAATCTAAATAATTAAGATATCTGTGACCATAAAGAATCCTTTCCAAAAAAAAAACAAAACAAAACAGAAACAAAACCTGATATAAGATAACAAAATGCTACTTCATATCCAGTAGCCTCATGACAACTCCAAGTTCTAGAGAACTGTGCCACCCTTCAAGTTCGTAAGTATCAGCAAAGCACATCACTCAAACAGCAAGGCACAGGCAAAAAGATTTATGAATTACTTTTCTTCCTTCTATATAGTGCTCCCATTTACTAGCTTTACCTTGGTGCAATGTATGTGGGCCTCCACAAACATTCAAATTACCAGATACCATGGACCTTTAGAGTCAGTTATGAATACCCAAAACAAAATGTTAAATCCTATGAATGCCAAGTAACTAGTGTATCTGGTAACTGACCATAAATATGGAACCTTTCTAAAGGAGTGACTTATACCTTCTCCTGTTTTATTAAATCCTGTCACCCACAGCATGCATTAATTAATAAGACAATAGACAGATGACATGGAGTACAGAGAAGTTACCTGGCTTATGCATTTGGTACAGAAGTGTTATTTTGATTTTGTACAAAGCAGCATTTCCAAAGGCTTTGAGGTGGCTGAGTGAAAGAGAAAGTCCCTGTAGTGCTCCTATAATGCCTGACTAACAAGGCATTCTTTCTAAGTTTAGGAGTGGTTCTATGCGAGAATTTGGTAGAAAAGCTTTAAAAAGTCTAGACATGCAATTTGCTAAGATGGTGCCAACAGTGAAGTAATATAATCAACAATGAGCAACTGGTTCATTCTGTTAGGAAAGAAAAATGAAGGCAAGACTGACAGGGACATGATTTTACCCTAATTTAAACAGATCATTTTCGAATGCTTATTAGCATGCTGTTCTGAAGTGTGGCTTACAAGGCTTATTTCCTATGTATATTTGATATAATACTTCACTAATGTTTAGAAATAAAAAAAACCTTACAGTTCATGGATCCAGTATCAACAGAAGTTGACAGCTGATACTTTAGCCACTCCCCAGCCATCTGGAAGCTAGTCTTAGGATCCAAACGACATGCTAACCTCATTACCTCTCCTTGTTGGGCCCGGGACGCTGCCAAGAGAAAGACATAAATCAGTACCTGGCAGATAAGAGGTACTTAGTTAATGTTCATTCATTTATCCATCCCAGGAGTAAAGTGTTCAAAGAAACTCTGTTCTGCAGATTTATGCTCTGAATGTAACACATGTTCAATAAAGATTAACGAATTCAGAAATTTTTAAAAGTAAATTATCTCTGCAAGCCGCCCTACCAGATCAATCCTATAAGAGGCAAACTAAAGGCGGTCTCCCATTTCTGTTGGAATTAATAAAAGATTAGGTTGATGCAGATGTTAACAGTGTGGCTGCTGCGGAAAACAGCCTGGCAGTTCCTCAAAACATTAAATGTGACATTACTATATGATCAAATACAGACATATACCCAAGAGAAATAAAAACATGTCTGTCCACTCAACTTGTACATAAATGGTACAACAGCATTATTCCTTTTTTTTTTTTGAAGTAAGCTCTAGGCCCAACGAGGAGCTTGAATTCATGACTCCAAGACCAAGAGCTGTATACTCTGACTGAGCCAGCCATGCACCCCAATAGCAGCATTATTCTCAACAGCTAAGAAGTAGAAACAACTCAAATATCCAACTTATGAAATGGATGAATAAAATGTGGTACGCCCATACAATGAAATATTGGCAATAAAAAGAAAGTACTGATACATGCCACAATATGGGTGAATTTTAAAGACATAACCCTAAGTGAAAGAAGGCAGTTACAAGAGACCATATATCGTATAATCTGTTTATATGAAATGTTCAGAGTAGGTGAAATGTAGAAACAGAAAGTGGATACTGGTTTGCCTGGAGCTGGGAGGGATGAGGGGACTGGGGATGGCTGACAGGGATTCTTGGGGTCATGAAAATGTCCGCAAATTGTGGCAATAGTTGCACAACTCTGAAAATAGAAAAAACCACTGAACTGTATACTATAAATGAGTGAATGCTGTGGTAAACAAATTGTATCTCATAAAGATGTTATTTAAAAAAAAAAAAAGGAAGGGGGGGACCAGCCAGACTACAAAAAAACCAGAAAGAGTTAGGTTATCAAAATGTGGGTTTTTCCTTTTTTAGAAGACCAGCAAGGTAAGGTAGTATTTAATCCTAGGCATAAAAAAATTCAAGTGCCTTACATATAGTTACTATGCCAAAACGCCAAAGTCCAAAGGCTGCATACGTGTGCATGCATGTGTGTGCGTGTAATGCAACGCACAAGAGAGAATACTACACTTGGAATGAGCGCTGTCCCAGTACCTGCTGCAATGTGAAACTAGAGATTAAACAGGCTGCTTGTCCAGATCTTGGGCCCTTTGATATAGAACCCTAAGGGTCAGGCACCATGATTCCTAATACCAGATGCCATTCTCAGATGACTGGCAGAAATTCCAGGCTACTATCACTTACAGTTGAAGAAAGCATTGAAGTCCTCATCACTATCAAAATCAAACCGAGAGTATTCACAGCTAGGGCTGTCTGTTTTAGAAGGAAAGCCCATCTGCAAAGAGAAAGATAATTGGGGTAGGGGAAAAAAACAGACCTACCCAAAGAGGTTTAAACTCTAGGAGCTCAAGCACTTTTTAATTTAAGAAGAGTTAAGGGTTTGCATGAGATCTTCTATAAGCTTCTGGTCTACCCCAAGTCCACAGTTTTCTCCTAGTTCCAATAATTCCGAGAGTGGTAGATAAGAGAAAACTCATTTGATGTTCTCCTCCAGATTCCTCAGGGAGAATTAAGTTCTGGATTGTGTTTACGGTATCTGAGTATAAACCTGTCCCAAATGCTAATACAGCATGCAATAACCAAGAGAGAATTGAGAACGATCTGTGTCCTTCAATGCTGAACCCTGGGAATAAGCATGGAACTTTGCATGTTCCACTCAAAAAGTCCTGAAGACCATGGCAGAGAATGAGAACAGGGTGCCAAGTGCTAGGTGTATTCCTTGAGGAAATAAGAGGACCCTTATATAGGTGCCATTCTCTGATTTTTACAAATCAAGATTAAGCATCTGTCAGCTACAAGAGGCCTTAGCATATCTCAGGGAATTCACAAGCAATTCTACTGAAGTGGTGAGCAATTTGCTTCCACTTTCTGTCCTCCCTTCTCACTCACCTTCAGACCCTCACTAGACCTTCAGAAACAATCACATAGGACTTCATCTTGGAATCTTGGCTCCACCCTGCCTGCTTTTATTATTATTATTATTAGACTGAAATGCATGAGCTCCTGCACCCAAGTTCTTTTTTTTTTAAGATTTTATTTATTTATTTGACGGAGAGAGCAAGAGAGCACAAGCAGAGGGAGTAGCAGAGTGAGAAGGAGAAGCAGGCTCCCCAGTGAGCAGGGAGTCCGATGTGGGGCTGGATCCCAGGACCCTGAGATCATGACCCAAGCCGAAGGCAGATGCCTAACCACCTGAGCCACCCAGGCGCCACCCTGCCTGCTTTTAAACTGGGAAAAGCATTATCCCACTGCATGGTCATGGGTCACAGCTCTTGTTCTTCTTCCTAGCACTTAGCCCAGTACTTTGTATAGAAGTGCTCCAAAATATGAAAAAGTGTATATAATAACCAGTTTGGACTGCCTTCTTCTTGGTGAGTAAGAGAATAATATGCCTAACGATGGGATCTTGGTGACCAAAATGGGCTGTCAGTAATGCCAATCTAAGTCTTATTATGTGTATTCACCTACATTCCATGTTTTGTTTTGTTTTAAAGATTTTTATTTATTTATTTAACAGAGATAGAGAGAGAGCACAAGTAGGCAGAGCGGTAAACAGAGGGAGAGGGAGAAGCAGGGTCTCCGCCGAGCAGGGAGCCCGATGCGGGCCTCGATCCCAGGACCCTGGGATCATGACCTGAGCCGAAGGCAGCCACCCAACCGACCGAGCCACCCAGGCACCCTGTTTTGTTTTTTAAGATTTATTTGAGAGAGAATGAGCAAGTGAGCAGGGGAAGGGGCAGGAGAGACAGAATCCCAAGCAGACTCCCTGTTGAGCGCAGAGCCCAATGTGGAGCTCGATCCCACAACCCTAAGATCATGACCTGAGCCGAAATCGAGACGCTGAACTGACTAAGCCACCCAGGCATTCCATTCCACATTTTGATTCCCATTGCCTACCTTGACCAAGTTAGTCATAGAAGCACGAAGATATTTTGGTATTATTGCTAATAGCAAAGAGTCACGGGATAGGATCTCATGCCGGAAAAGGGCCCCCCAAGTCATTTGAGTTGAAGAACGTAGAAACTAAAGGGGGTGGGGGAAAAAAAAAAAGAAAAACCTCAGTTTAAGGATTTGGATTTTATATAACCAAGATTATTACTTAGCTCAACAATTATCAACAATATTTTTTCATGGAAATAAATCTCTATAATACTTTGAAACTGTCCATGTTGTACTCTATCAGTAATGACTGCCTATTAAGACAAACTATGGGTCAGGTGTAATTCCTGGAGTGTCAGCCGAGCTCTACCACTTTTTCTTCTTTTTTATTCTATGTAAGCTCTATGCCCAATGTAGGGCTCGAACAACCTGGAGAAAAAGAGTTGCATGCTCTACCGACTGAGCCAGCCAGGTACCCCTCTACCACTTTAAGGGCAAAAAAGGATATGGGAATCTCAGGGTGGTACTACAAGGAAAACCTGAAATGTGTGAAATTAATTTTATAACACAATCAATTAGACTTCTGCATTTAAAATGCCTTTGGTAGCAAATCACCCAGGACACACCTCATATCTGATTATCAGCAGAATATTACCTGCGGGAAAAAGCTGTTGACCTAGACGGTGCAACACTTGGCTCAGGAAGACGACTCAACAATTCTCTTAATGAAATTACACTAGAGTTATTTCCTAGGGCCTTAAGAGTCAGGATTTTAAACACTGAGCTGCTAATTATTTCAAGCCGTAGTGCTTGATTTTGGTTTACCTAACTAAAATTTTCAGATGTTGCCTACATAACGTTTACCTGACTTGGATGGGTTGTGAAAGCAAGGAAAGATTCCAGGTATTTTCCAAAGTTTGCTGGTGTTTCTACATCAGAATCCACACCCTGAGGGACAAAAAGACCACTACATCAGTGACGTTGATGGGGGGTGGAAGAGGATAGTGGGAGGAGTAGGGTAACAAACACAGCTGACTCTTGAACACGGGGGCTAAGGGTCAAAAATCCACATATAACTTTTCATTCCCCCAAAACTTAACAGCCTCCTATAGACCGGAGGCCTTACTGATAATGTAAACTGATTAACACATAACACATATTTTGTATATATATTATATACTGTGTCCTTACAATAAAGGAAGCTAAAAAAAAAAGTTATTAAGAAAATTCTAAGAAAGAAAATACATTTACAGAACTGCATGTATTTATCAAAAAATATGTGTCTAAGTGGACCCATGCAGTTCAAACCTGTGTCGTTCAAGGGTCAACTGTACAGAACTTAAACCCTCACAAATTTCAGTTTTGAAAGGACTTTATACTTCCTTGTGACCTAAGGAAGGCATCAATTCAAGGGCTAAAAAGAGGAAAGGTGCTTTACCTCCTTAATCATCATCATTAAAACTCATTCTGTAGTCAAATACTAAAATGAAAAAGAGCATTCATTTCAGAAATCACAGAAAGAAAAAATCTGTATTATTTCTTCACACCTAGTCTATTCATATCTCTGTGACCAAATCTATTAAACAACCATTTGATGGTATATATCGTATGTCTGAAGCTCTATCCTCTCTAGCCATTCAAACCACCATAAAAAGGCATAACATCAGACGCAAATGTCTGTAGCAATGTCCTATCTCTCAACTTATGAGTTATTAAATATTTCCCTAAAGACAGGTATTTCTAGGTCAATCACACTAAAGTTTTCTTTTATGATCAATAATACAATCCTTTAAATTTGGGAAAAGGGTTCTTTATTCAAACACATAATATTTCATGATCTAATAGGACTCTAAAGGGTAATGCATTCAGCAAACTGATGTTCTATAAGTACCAAAATTCACAAGAATAGTAATGTTGACTTTATGGAATAACAGATGTGGATGTTTCCTGTTAACATCAATAACTGACTTGTTAAAAGAAATTTACATCATTCAAACCCTGTTACAATAACTTAATCTATAAAATTGTATGAAATAACCTGTAGGGCAATGCTCCACAAGGCTAAAATTAATGGCATGTTCCACTCATTATACAAATATAACTTTCTAAATGCTCTGTTCAAATGGCCCTGAAACTCTCCAGAAAGTAAGTGCTCACCAGTAATGCACACAGCTGATTGCCCAGAGCACACAACACCTGACAGAGTCTCTTCAGGAAGACATAGTGTTTTTCTACCAAGCCTCCTCCATCAGCAGTCCTGTAAGATGAGAAAATACTATGATTAGTTGCGTATCAAGAGAACCAAAAAGATTCCCACCAAATGGAGCTGTATGTGGTCTGTGCTTCAACATTCAAATTTCTGTTGATTATTAAAATTAAAAAACCAAAAAAACTCAAACCAAACACTGAAGGATCAATATGAGGAACAGGGTTCAATGCAATCTTACCCCTCAAAGAAGCACTCTAGTTCTGCACATTATATGGTCCTTGAGTATTTTGGATTAATAATGTAAACTCTAAGCATGACTGCATACAACAATGCATATACTTATAGGCATTTGTTGATACCCAGGGAGGACTTAAAGAGAGATGCATAGGAAAGCATGTAACAATTCCTTATACCACTGACAAAATTAAAAGGGCTATAATCGGGCGCCTGGGTGGCTCAGTTGGTTAAGCGACTGCCTTCAGCTCAGGTCATGATCCTGGAGTCCCTGGATCGAGTCCCACATCGGGCTCCCTGCTCGGCAGGGAGTCTGCTTCTCCCTCTGACCCTCCCCCCGCTCTCATGTGTTCTCTCTCATTCTCTCTCTCTCAAATAAATAAATAAAATCTTAAAAAAAAAAAAAAAGGGCTATAATCAAGAGAAAGAAAAGACAAGCCACAGACTGGGAGAAAATATCTGCAAAAGTCACATCTAAAAAAGGACCGTTATCCAAAATATGTAACAAACCCTTAAAACTCAACAATAAGAAAACAACCTGATTAAAACATAGGCCAAAAAGCTTAACAGACATCTCATCAAAGATAAACAGATGACAAATAAACATATGAAAAGATGCTCCACATTATATGTCATCAGGAAATTGCAAATTCAAATAAGATACCTTTCACACCTATTAGAATGGCCAGAATCCAGACCAAAGACAACACCAAATGGTGATGGAGGATGTGGAGCAACAGGAACTCTCATTCATTGCAGGTGAGAATGCAAAATGGTATAGCCACTTTGAAGACAATTTGAGTTTCTTACAAAACTAAGCATAGTCTTAACAATCCAGCAATCATGCTTCTTAGTATTTACCCAAAGGAGTTGAAAATACGTTCACACAAAGACCTGCGTGTTTATAACATGTTAAATCTAGGTGTTTATTGCAGCTTTATTTATAACTGGCAAAATTTGGAGGCACAACCAAGATGTCTTTTGATAGGTGAATGAATAAACCGGTACAACCAGACAATGGGATATTATTCACTGCTAACAAGGAATGAGCTATCAAGGCCATAAAAACACATGGGAAAATTCTAAATGCATGTTACCAACTGAAAGAAGTCAATCTGAAAAGGTTATACGATTCCAACTATATGACATTCTGGAAAACGGAAAACTACGGAGAAAGTAAAAAGATCAGATCAGTTGTTGCCAGATGCTGGGGTGAGAGAGGAGAGATGAATAGGCAGAGCAATGAGGATTTTTCGGGCAGTAAAAATACTCTGTAAGATACTGTAATGATACATGTTATTGTACATTTGTTGAAACCCACAGAATGTACAACACCAAGAAGTGAACCTTAAAGTAAACTATGGACTTTGGATGATTATAATGTGTCAGTGTAGGTTCATCAATTGTAACAAATGTACCACTTTGGTTGGGGATGTTGTTAATGAGAGAGGCTATGCATGTGGGGGGAGCATGGGAAAGCTCTGCACCTGTGCTGAATTTTGCTGTGAACCTGAAATTGCTCTTAAAAATGTAAATCTTTAAAAAAATTAAAAAAAATAAAAACATAACTTTGTGTGTCACTTCTCGAAGTCATTTAGTTCAGATGTGTAATTTCTTAGTTACTATTTTAGAATCCAAATAACTCTTTAAAAAAGGGGTGCTTGGGTGGCTCAGTCGGTTAAGTGTCTACCTTCGGCTCAGGTCATGATCTCCAGGTCCTGGGATCAAGTCCCGCATTGGACTCCTGGCTCATGTCTGCTTCTCCCTCTGCTCCTCCCCTCTCCTACCATGCGCATGCACACTCTCTCTCTTTCTCTCTCATAAAGATAAAAAAAATCTTTTTTTTTTTTTTAAGATTTTATTTATTCATTTGTCAGAGAGAGAAAGCACAAGCCAGGGGAGTGGCAGAGGCAGAAGGAGAAGCAGACTCCCCGCTGAGCATGGAGCCCAATGCATGACTCGATCCCAGGCCCCTGGCATCATGACCTGAGCTGAAGGCAGATGCTTAACTGACTGAGCCACCCAGGCATCCCTAAAAAAAAAAAAAATTAAAAAAAATAACTTATTTGGTGGCAAAACCCGACCTGAAATGATGCAGGACTATTCACACTAGTAAGAATTAGTAATAACTAGTGTGTACAGCACTCATATTAGCTGTGTTCCTGAGGCAGAGTATAATGTAAAAAGCATGGGCCTCGGGGTAAGAAGACCGGGGCTCTAGCCATGTTGAGGGATAATACGGCATTACAGTTTCTAGTGCAGGACTCGAGTCTGATTGCCTGATTCGAATCATAGCTTTACTAACCAGTACCAGTAAGTAACACAACAGAGATGGGACACCTCAGTGTGAATGTCATGGTTTCTATGGAACTAAGAAATGGACCTGGGGAACAGTCAACTACAGTGGCCATCCAAAAGACATGTTATGAATTTAATTAAAAGGATCCCTTAAAAACAGAGCTAGTCTGCAGAGAAAAGAAAGCCATCATAAAAGCTGTGTAGGAATGGACAGTAAGAGATTTTAAGTAATACATGTGTATCTCACATCTTTTCAATTGTCCCTGAGACTAAGAGAAGAGTATCCAAAAAAAAAAAAAAAAAAAAGATGCTATGACAGCTTTAACTGTCTTTGTAGTACAGTTCTACCTGCCTTCCTAGTAAGAAACACATTATCAGGAAAAGGTCAAGTGTTTTCCAAAGCAATTAAAAATGAAAGAAAGTGGAAGCCATTATTTTAGGACACAGAATGTGTTTGCAGGTCCCATGCATACATTTCTCATCGAACACACTATTCCTGCTGCTTCCAAGAGCCTCAGCACTTTAGGCATTGATTACTTTGAGCAGGAGAGGAGGGAGCAGCGTCTGGAGTTCTGCAGTCAAGGCAGGCCCTGGGGCAGACTCTGGTCCAGAAGATCAGAGCATTCTCAGGCCTAGGCACCAGCGCTACTAGGAGGCTTGGGGATCACCAGAAGCAAACAGAATCAAGGAGATGAGCTGTCTGGGAAGAATGGGGAAAACTGTGAAAGTGACTGGGTATAGAGTTAACAGCCAGAACTTCTTTCCAGCATAAAGTCTTTAAAAAGGTTAAAAAGTTCCTTTAAGACTGCCTTTCAAATTAAAAACACTGTCAACTGACTGCCAATATTCAGATAGGAACTTCAGATATATTGGTATAAACTATAGAAATGACAAAGAAACCAGAAAACACATAGAAGAGTAGATACTCACTGTGCAGCCGAGAGTATATAATGCATGGCAACATCCCCAAATAAGACCATCAAGGGCTTCCGGTCTTCCAACTTGCCCTAGAATCAATTTTAGGGAAACACAGGTAATACAAACTCTGTTATTAAAAACCTTCAAATACTAACATCTTCTATACCTATATAATGAAATATACTGACTTCATAATCTCTCATAGTCCCAGGGCAAACTAAACACTGGAAAAAAGGCCGATTCTTTAAAATCAAAACTGGATTTCTCTCTCTTCTATTTTTAAATGTGTTGGGCAATAATGCTGATATGAAAACAAAGTAAATTACATCTAAAGATAATATTCCTATGGAGAAAAGAGTCACAGTCCCATTTGTTAGCCCAGGCCAATATAAAGCCAGTGTAGCTACCACCTAAGATTCTTTGACATAACACTGAGTTTTAAATTTTAGTATTACTTTCTTTTTTTTAAAGATTTTATTATTTATTTGACAGAGGCACAACGAGAGAGGGAACACAAGCAGGGGGAGTGGGAGAGGGAGAAGCAGGCTTCCCGCTGAGCAGGGAGCCCGATGCGGGGTTCGATCCCAGGACCCCGGGATCATGACCTGAGCCGAAGGCAGACGCTTAACAACTGAGCCACCCAGGGGCCCCAAATTTTAGTATTACTTTCATCTTGTTTCTTCAGTGTGAAGTGCCAAGATTCATAGAGATTTCAAAAATAAGGTAGTCCAACACATCTCTGTATATGCTGCCAATGGATCCCTAGAATACAGGCAAACTACAGTCCAAAGAGGTTGGAGGCAGATAATTAAATTGGTGTCAGGTAAAAATAAATCCCAAACTTTCCAATGTCTTTCTGCCACAACGTACAATTAGACACACATACATACATACCCCGTAGAGACTCTGAGGATAAAAGTCAATTTGAAGTGGTAACTTACTTTTCTGCTGACTGCAATGAGAAGACACTCAGCTGCTCCCAACTGAAGTTCCTGTTCATTCAGAAGCAGGCAGAGCATCTCTAAAAGCTTACAGTTTTCAGCAGTGATATGACTCATGGACACCCAGTCAATGTAGCCTGCTAGAGTATTCAGCGCTGCGACTCCTACTCGACAGTTTGCTTGGGCCTGCGTGAAAAGAAATAACTTTCAATCATTAAGTCCTCACTAACAGACAAAGAGGCTGTGGTTATGCCTTAGCTCCTCCTATTCTCTAATTCTAAAAAGAAAACAATTTTTTTAAAAAAAAAACATACTCATGTAACAGCCAGACAGAGCACTCAAAGGTCTTCTTTTGATGCACAACTTCTCAAACAACAGCATTCTCAGTGTCTGTCAATGAGATCATACTGGCGCATGTAGCCATTTCATCTCCTCTGATAAATTGTAAATACGGCAATTCTAACTCCCTTCTACCATTGCTCAGTGATCATCTAAACCAAGGCTGAGGTTACCCTCCACTAGGTATATGCATCTCTGTACCTGAAAGCCTCAAAGAAGTCTCCTTCCAACTCCACAAGAGCTCTTACCTTTGACTCCTGAGAATTATCTGTCTTCTGAAAGAAAAGAAGTATAAGGATCCAATGTTTTTAATGAGCAAAAGGCTATGTAAGTAACTTTCCACCCACTTAATAAAGTCCCTTGAATAATGATTTTAAATACAGACTCCACTTTTAACCTTGGAAAAGAATACAAGTGCATTAAGAAAATTTAGCTACTATTTCCCCTAAGGAAAGGTTATTTGAATTTTAGCAATATGACAAAAAGTTAGTATCTAAAGAGCTTACACAAATTTGTTGCAACATTAAGTCCACAAAGACAGTTTCAAAGCACACTGTTTAGAAAGTACAACAGATGAATAAATAAGGCTCCACACTGCTAGGGATCAAAGAAATGTAATTCAAAACAAAGTATGGGCATTTTTTCATATTCAAATAAAGACAAATTATAACTAGCAAAAGAATATTGAAATGATGTAATATAAATGGAAAAAGGTGAGACAAAGTTGAATGAACATAATTTATGACCATATATGTATGCACATAACACAGGAAAATCACACACACAAAAATATCACATGCTGAATAGATAAAAATAATGTCCATTCAGTAAATGTACAATTATAACTGATTTCTACCCTTATACTTTAAATTACATAAATACTACACAATGCTTATAATTTACATGTACAAAACTATTATTTTCCAAAAAAACTTCTGAAATTAAAATGAAGAATAACTCCTGAAGACAAGTAAAGGGGAACAGAAGCAGGAATAACAACTTTTGAAGCACCTGAAAAACTCACTGCCATTAGGACTATAAAGGATTTGTTCTACAATTTCTCTTCTCAACTTTTAAAAAATACGTTTGTTAATAAAGGACAAGTATTAAGTCTTCATCATCAGTGACGGGATAGAAGTGTTAATGGGCAGAGAGGAGAACCCTCTCACACCAGCATCTACTGATGCTGTCCAAGAAGGAAAAGGAATCCAAGTGACAAGAGCCAATTCTAGTCTTTCCTCTCCAACAATTTTTCACTCCCACTCCGATCCTGTAGGTCCCCTTGGACCAGGGCCCAGGTCACTGGACAGGGACAGCGAGCCTACTCATCCTGTCGCGTTTACCATTCAACCTACCCTCCCCACCCCAACTGGGAAGGTGAAGGGATGGAAGGCGAGAAGGGGAAGGGAAGGGAGTAAGAAGCTGAGATGGAAAGAGAGAAGGGAGGAAAGGAGAGAAGGAATGGAAGAAGGGATGCAACTTCTCAAGCAAAAGACGTTGTTCCAGGTACACAAGACAGCTCCTGGTGTGCTCTGGTCTTGGACACAAGAGGTAGTCTGGTTTAACAGATGAAGGGAACTGAAACTGAGGCTAAAGAAAAACACTGCAGCGGATGTGTTTCTAACGTCTCAGACCATCACTCATCAGCCCTGCGCAGGCATGCTGGCTAGACTGCTGGGGCATCTAAGGAGTCATAATTTGTCCCCCTTCTCCCACAGATTAAATCTCCTAGGTGAAAAGGAAAAAAAATACCTCCTTCACCCTCAATACACCTAAGTTTTTAAGTGCAAGTATTTTCCTGACATTTTCTTTTGAAAAATCTTGGGGAGATATTCTGGGGGAAACAGGCCATTATAGAATGGGACTTGAAGTTCACCACAACCATTTACTAGGGGATCTTCAATAATTATTCTCTGGACCTTGTTTTCTTCATCCATAAAATGGAGACTATACTTTCTGACTCTTAGGGTTGTTCTGAAGATTAAGTAACACACAAAGTGCAAACAAGTATATGGCATATATTAGGTACTTACTCTGAGTTCTCCCCACCCCAACAGCTCAAAGTACCTTCCCATCATTTGTGTTAGTATCTAATACTTCTCTAAAAATTGCCAGGGGCCTGGGGCGCCTGGATGGCTCAGTCAGTTAAGCGTCAGCCTTCGGCTCAGGTCATGATCCCAGGGTACTGGGACTGAGCCCCACATCGGGCTCTCTGCTTAGTAGGGAGCCTGCTTCTCCCTCTCCCTGCCACTCTGCCTACTTGTGATCCCTCTCTCTCTTGTCAAATAAATAAAATCTTTAAAAAAAAAAAATTGCCAGGGGTGTAAAAATAACTAATTTTAATTAATCCTATTTTGTGAATAAGCACATATAAGAATTCTAGATCAGGGTTTTTCTTTTATTTTTTAGGTGGGGTAGGAGGGGCAGAGGGATAGGGAGACAGAGAATCCTAAGCAGGCTCCACGTTCAGTGAGGTGCCCAATGTGGGGCTCAATCTCCTGACCCTGAGGTCATGACCTAAGTTGAAATCAAGAGTTGGATGGCTTAACCGACTGAGCCACCCAGGCATCCTTAGATCAGGGTTTTTCAACCTCAATACTACTGGCATTTGGGTTGGATAATTCTTTATTGTAGAGGAACAATTATGTGTGTTACAGAATGTTTAGCAGTATGCCTGGCCTCTACCCACTAGATGCCAGCAGCAACCCCCCAGCTGTGATAACACGTGGGACAAAACGGTCCCTTGCTGAGAACTACTGTACTAGATTAATTTTCACATGGCTTTCTTCTGAAAGCTCTCTGTTAAAAATGACAATGGTTGGAAACACAGTATCTGGCTTGCCCTCTTCTGCCGAATACCTTCCCAGGAAGAATAAAATACAGGTATTTCCCACTTTTTGTAAGTTTGTGTTATGAAACTTTGATTTTTCACAAGACCCACATTAGTAGCTGTTTTCTTTAACTGAAAGAAATCCGAGGAGGATTTTCTGCTTTTACTTTAAAGAAAGGCAAAAAGTGAAAATAGCTTTCAATATTTGTTTTACAGCAAGACCTTACAGAGGTACCACTAAGTTCCTTTCTCAGGAACTACAATCAGCATCTGAGCATGGAACTGCCATAGCTTTGAACTGTGTCTGGGAGCATCTGTGCTTTATCTTGACTTATTTTGTGTGCCTGTTAGCAAGATGTGTCCCTAAGGTGTCATAAAAGCTAAGGAGAGGTTATTTTTTGGATGTGGGAATGTTCAGAAATTATTCCATATAAATTAATGGTAATTTCTTCTTCATTCTATGCTATTTGGACTTACAAAAGATTTCAAGGGAACGCTCTTCTTTCAGGTAGCAGGGGAAATCTGTACCAAGAATCATGTGGTCAAGATAAATAAAACCTGGCAATTTCCTGCAAAAGGGACCGGGACTAAATATGGCATCAAAATTTAACAGGGATGCTACCCTGACCTACCGGAAATCCGGGTTTTAAATACTTTAAACATTAAGAATTAACAATTTTTATACTGTTTTAAGAAGTTTCTTACTATAAAGGATTATTTTTTTAACATGGGAACTCACTGACCTGAGTTTCTTGGAAAATTAGTTCCAGTTCTTCCTGTCATGTTTCTCTTTTGCTTATAAAATGGTTTCCTTTTGCTGAACTAGACATCCTAATTCCTTGCTGACAGATTATTTTAACTTCAAAAAAACAAACAACAAAACCACTCATATTAGAAAATAGAACTTTTGGGAGGTGGGGTAGCCCTTACCACTTGTCGGTACTTGTTTACATTTTCTTGAAGCGTGTTAAGTAGAAAACTGAAGATCTTTTCCATGTTCTGGGTTAATGTTTGCTGGATATCCCTTCTTCTTTGAGGGGGTAGTGTCTGAAAGGTCACTACATCCTCTGCCAGTCGTAGAAGGATAAACATCACTAATTCTGTCTGTGTTTCCTGCATCAATAGAAATAAGCTAATTAAACTGAAACTTCTTTTTCACTATAGGTATGCCCAAAAGCTCTTTTCTGTTGACAAAACAAACTCCAGAACAGCCCCGCAAAATAAACGGAACTAATATAGTTATATTTCATACCCCTTGTTTGGAAAGGGTGTCCAGTTCTATTAGCATATCAGGCCAGTGCTGTGGCCACTCCCGCTTGATCATTTCTACTACAATTCGAGACAAAACATCCTTAATATGGTTCTCTTCTTCCAAAATATTCAGTGTTCCCTGAAAAAGAATAAGAGATAGTAAGAGGTTTGTAAGACTGAATTTAAGAAACCTAAAAAACCCAAAACCCTGTGCTGTGAAAGTGTACACAACTCCTCAGCAGGCTTGCTTTTAAACTAAACGGGGTAAACAAACCTGTTCTCCAGGTCTGAGTCACTTGTCCTGCATTCTCACTAACCATTTTCCTCACTCAAAGCTTAAGTAAGGGTGGCATAAAGTGACTGTCACACAGAGCAAGGAAGACATCATTGTTTTCCTTTACAAACTGAAGAGACTCTCAGACTATTTCATTTTGTAAGAGCGCCAAAGTAGAAGAGTACAGAAAGGAGGACAATAAGAAGCTGATAAAATAAGAGAGTTTGGGAAGCAAAACTAAATATTTTACCGATAGTTCTAGCATTATAAGACCAAAAAAACTATTCCTGGGACGTTGTTCTTCTGGAGTTTGATAGCGAGATTAATTAATTAGGATTTCTATCAAGTTTCCCAAGAACCAGCAAAATACAAATCCTAAATTGATAGTTTTGAAGGGGATTTTTTTCTATTAAAGTCACTCAACTTTGGAGAGGAAAAGGTGGGAATTCAACTTTTCATGCCATTTGTAAAAAAAAAAAGAAAAAAGGCTGTGGATTTTAGGCATGTTTAAAGTCATATCCTAATTCCTGATACTAATTCATACTGCATATTTTGTATTGTTAAAATCATACAGTAATTCGGTTTGGAATAAAAGGAAACAAACAGCAAAGTGCAATCTAGTTTAGATCTAATAATCTTGTTCATTTGCTGAAAATGTTTCATCTTCTCTGCCCTGTTGAGCGTGCTGTTTGACCTATGTAGACCTAGTTTTTACATAAATGTTAAAGAAGTTACCCTTAGTCTAAACTACCTCTGAAACACAAGTGTTCCAACCAATCATTCCTTACATTTGCAATCAGCTCCATGACACTGTTCTTCAGATAGACCTTCTCCAATCGAGACATGCTGTTCCACCGAAACCTGGCCACCAAAATGTGTAAGGTCAAGAGAACCACATTAGAAGTCTTCATAAGAGACTAGCTTTGATTCTATGTTATATTATGCTAGTGATTTCACCAAGAAATTGTACTTTTGATTTTGTACCCTTCAAAAAATGGACAAGAACACTCTATATTCAACTAAAATGCTAACAACAGAAAAATTCTTGGGAAAAAGTTCTATATAGGAAGTGGTCCACTATTTGATATTCACACAGGATTTGTGCACAGATTAGCTTTTCCTCTTGATTTTACTGATAGGTCAAAAGCAAATATACACCTGGGACAACTGCAACAAATGTAGTTGCTTCTCAGAAAATACAATGGTGATACCACTAATTCCTCTTTTTCTGGTGCTGGCTTATGAATAACACAGAACACAAAAACTATGGCTAAGTCTTAAAAGCTGATTCTTCTGATAAATGCTAGGGGTAGGAGACTCAAGTTAGGAAGGGTTTTCAGTTTTTCTCATATAATCCTGCTTCAGATTCGCCATTCAGAGAAAGAACACACTCAAACTTAAAAAAAAAATTAAAAGTACAATGCCTAACCAGAGATTTATTACCTATACACTGTATTATTCTAAAAAGACTGAGATCTGCTGGCATATAGTAGCAGCTCAATAAATACTGACTGAACCACTATCAGATAATATATGTAGAATGCTTTGACTGTACCATGTATTTTACATGGATGAAAAAACTGAAAAAGAGGAAGGTTAAGTCTTAAATAAGAGTACTCTTGAGGCTGTGATAATCTCTTGGGGATCACTCCTTTCTTCTTGGAGATTGTTCTTTTCTACTCACCTAAAGATTATCTCTATGAGTTATATAAGAAATAAAGATTTGCTCTCTCACAGACTTCGGTGGTACTGTCCAAAAGCTCCTTACTTGACAACGTGTTCCAGGATTTGAAGGCCAAAATGTCTGACGATGGCAATTTGTGTTTTCTCAGCCAACCTCAAGCCACAGGGGACACAGATAGGGCACTTTTCTTTAAACTCTTCACAAAACTGAAACAAAAAAAGTTAGTATTTCCCTTAGGAGGCAAGAGAGAGTGGGGATTAAAAAATTTAAAAACTTACCTTACGGAACTCCAACCTGAGCTATATTTTTAAACTGCAGAATCTAGACCAATAGTATATGAGTAAAGAACTGATAAACATTCCTTTCACTTTGATAGTTATAAATTTTCCATGCTATGGCCAAATAATGTTGAAAAAAGTCTGACCTAAAGGAGTAAAAAATCATTTGTTAGAGATATACCCCTGAAGTATATAGGAATGAAATGACAATTTCTAGGATTTGCTTTAAAAAAAGTTAGGTGGGGGGAAGGAATAAAGCAAATGTGGCAAAATCTTTGTAACTCCTGAATTTAGGTGAGGGGTATATACAAGATCATTGTAGTATTATTCCCTTTACTTTTGTGTATATTTTTAATATTTTATAGCAAAAAACCAAACTAATAGAACCCAACTGTTTCTCATTCCAAATCCTGTGGCAGACATCTGTGTTTTTAAAAGTAAAGTTTTCCCCAAATGATGTTCACTCTATAAAGTTACATCATTTAAAACATACACAGCACTTAACTGAATAAAAACTTTAAAAAATATATATGCACAGGTGTTTTTCCTAATGGTCATCTCTCACATCCTACACACATAGTTTGATGTGGGAATAAGTTCACATTTTATTAGCATCCCAATTTGTATTAGCATTCCCAAACTGCAACACAAGAGTCAGTCCCAGGAGCTGAGCATCCGGATTCAAGAAAACTACTTTCAGGAAACCAAAGTGCCCTTGTTAAAATGCAAAGTAAGTGGCAGAAGTTCATCTTTGCGCAAAATAGCCTGAGAATAGAACACAGTAAAAGAACATGGGGGGAGGGTGTGGGAGAATTAGCCCAGAAATAACCCAAGACACAGAAGAGGATTAGTGAGAGGTGTAAGAATGTAAATAAAGTGGCATTAGGGGGGCTGGAGCTCGACTAGGACGGGTCAGGAGAGTGCAAGGAAACGTTTAATGCAGGGGAGACTGTCAAGAATGTAGCTGGTGTTGGGGACGTGATGGGCACGTGCGCCACGGGAAGCCTAGGGGATGTGGGGCTTGGGGTAATAAAATAGAAGCATCCGGCTGTGGTGCGGGCAAGACTGAACAGAAGTGGGGAAAGGAGAGGAGAGGGCAGTGGGAAGTGGTAATAAGATGAGAAGCAGCAAGGAACCGGAGAGTCCCGAGAGAAGGGGAGGCGCGGTTAGCAGAGAAAGCCCGGAGTGAGAAGAGGCGCGGAGGGCGTGGAGGGGAAAGGCTAAGGCCCCCCGGGGTTGCGGTAGGAGGTCCAAGGGCTGCGTGGGCGGGAAACCAGCAGGGCTTTGGGCTGCGGGGGGACCGCTGGAGTTGGGGGAGGGTCTTGGGGCAGGCCCGGGGCGCCAGACCCCGTCTACCTTGAGGGCTTCCAGCCGATAGCGCTGGGTGGAGCTGGGGTCCATCATGACCGTCACCGCTTTCACCAGCTGCTCACACAACGCGTTCACTTGATCCATCGCCATGGCCAGTGCCACGCGCCACGAGCGCGGACCACGGCCGTCTCGTGAGCACGAGGTACCGACCGCTCCCCTCGCGGGACCACACGCTGGTACTGGGCCGCGGCTGGCTGGGGGGTGGGGAGCGGGAGGAGGAGCGTGAGCTGCAGAAGCTCCAGCCTGGAAGAATCGGGGGTTGCGCACGCGCCCGACTCGCCACTGCGCACGCGCCCGCGGAAGTGGCGGCTCCGGGATGACGGTTTCTTCTCAGTGGGCGGAGCGGAGGACGGAAGGGCAGCAGTGCGCAGGCGCGTCAACGGCTTTTTTTTTGCTGCGCGCGCTGTCTAATCTACATTCTGAGGGCTGGCCGCTGAGCGCGTAAAACCTCTCTAGACCGGTGGGGTAGTGCGGACCGCTCCCCAGTCAAGGGTCGTCCGTGACCTCTGGTCCGTTTCTCCGGCAGCACGGGGAATAAAGCTCTCGAAACCGACTGGTCCTGTCCCGGAAAGGGGGCAGATATTCAGGACCCCTTCATCTTACAGTGGACAGCGAGCCCGGCATCTTTGGCGTCCGTGGTTGGCAGTTTCTCCAGGTGCTTGCTACATTGGTAAGAGGATTTAGAATCGTTTGGTATCGCTGTTTTCAGACTTTTAATATTTTGGCTATTGGTTTTATGCTATAGCAGTGGCTGGTGGTGACGTTGGACCCAAATTCGGTGAAACAAACGTATGCTCACTGAGACGTAAGGCCCCGGTATGGTCCCCTAAGAGGAATTTTCTTGTGGGAAAACGGCATTTTCGCTAGATGAATAATTATAATTATTGAAGGCTTGTGCAGTTTGGATCATTTGAAGTGCTACAGATAAGACTTCAAAACAGTGTAATCCTTATTCGGGAAGGGGGTTTTTGGCAGCGAGTGTATTTCATTATTTCATCTTTAAAAAGCTCTTGCTTTCGGGCGCCTGGGTGGCTCAGTTGGTTAAGCAACTGCCTTCGGCTCCGGTCATGATCCTGGAGTCCCGGGATCGAGTCCCGCATCGGGCTCCCTGCTCAGCGAGGAGCCTGCTTCTCCCTCTGACCCTCCTCTCTCTCATTCTCGCTCTCTCAAATAAATAAATAAATCTTTAAAAAAACAAAATTAAAAAAAAAAAAAGCTCTTGCTTTCTCCAGCATAATACATAAATTGAACACTTCAGCAGCTTCATTATCTGTTGAAGTTTGCATATTGGGTTTTGTGTTTGTTTACTCAGTAAAATGTTTGGACTTAAATCACTGCTTCCTATTCAAACTACAT
This sequence comes from Mirounga angustirostris, assembly GCF_029215605.1. Taxonomy (NCBI): domain Eukaryota; kingdom Metazoa; phylum Chordata; class Mammalia; order Carnivora; family Phocidae; genus Mirounga; species Mirounga angustirostris. The sequence continues at coordinate 39,537,246 of NW_026991716.1, forward strand.
TTCTGCTATTTGCATCTAGCATGGTACTTCCGTGGTGGGGGTGGGGTGGATGTGGGTGTATGTGTATGTGTATGTGTGTGAGAAAATGTGTTTACTATTTTTATTCTGGCATTATCTGTTCCAGTGCAACACAAAACCCACTTCCTTTCAAGCAAGGTGATTTCTGACCTGTTATGGTTTTAACTTACAAATGTTTAAAGTTACACATTCTTCCAGTTTTCAGTGAGTGAAATTTATAAGGAATCAATGCCTTGATTACTCAGATTTTTTATTCATTGTTTTCTTTCCAGTAACTTCTGTCATTCTTAGTTGCCTGCCACTTTTCTCAAGGTGAATGTTAATTGTTGACCTTTTTTAATACAGTCCAGTGCTTACTCAACTGTATAACCTATGTTTCTCATATTTAAATCTTTTTTTTTTATTTGAGAGAGAGAGTGAGAGAGAGAAAGAGCACAAGAGGGGGGAGTGGGAGAGGGAGAAGCAGACTCCCCGCTGAGCAGGGAGCCCGATGCGGGACTCGATCCTGGGACTCCAGGATCATGACCTGAGCCGAAGGCAGTCGCTTAACCAACTGAGCCACCCAGGCGCCCTATGTTTCTCATATTTAAATCATGAATTACTGGTGTTTCCATAAGTATCTTATTTACTTTAGGTCAGTTGTTTCCAATCTCTGCTACGTACTAGAACTGCCTGGAGAGCTTTTAGAAATCACAATGCCCAGGTCACACCCTGTTTTGTGCTCTCTTGGTCTATTAGTAATAATGCTTTAAAATAATAAATAAAATAATATTTAAGTAGCATTGGTATTTTGCTTCTACTACCAGACATCCTAATTTAATTGGTATGGATGTGTTTTGTGCTATCTCAGCCTAGCGATCGTAATGCTAGGGTTAGAAATGTTTGGGGGCACTCACCTGGGCTCCAGTGAGCTTCCCACAGACATCTCTTTTCAAACCAGTGTTCTTATGGTTCTTAGTATGATTGCAGGACACCCTTTAGCAGTGACTCGCAGGAAACTTTGAAAGAAAAAAAAAAGTTTATTCCTTACAAGCCCTGGAGCTTACAAGACAAACCAGTTGGGCACACAGCACAGTTACAGGTAGAGAGGGAGCAAGCTAGAACAGGCCCGGGGTTCTGCTTTTACTGGGATTGAGGGTGGCGATCAAGAGTTTCATCAGTGAATTTAAAAAAGAAGAGCAGGAGGGGCAGCCTGGGTGGCTCAGTCGGTTAAGTGTCTGCTTTGACTTAGGTCATGATTTCGGGATCCTGGGATTGAGCCCTGTAGGGGGCTCCCTGATCAGTTGGGAGTCTGCTTCTCCCTCTCTTCTCCCCGTTCTCCCCGTCCGCCCCGCCCCCCGTCCCCTCTCTCAATCAAATAAAATCGTTAAAAAAAAAAAAAAAGTGGGAGTTTAAAGTACAGGAAGAGAGAAAATGGAAAACAAAAAACCAAGCACCCAAAAAATGGCCAGTTATTGAAATCAACCAAGAACTCTAAAACAAAGGAGTCTTAGCTGGGGGAGGTGGTCTGGCACTTTATCTAGTCATTTGGCTGGCTATGTGTTTATTCAAGATAGTCATCTTGGAGCAGATGCCTCAGCAATCCAAGCTTAAATCAGGCATCTCCCTTATGAAAAAGGGGTGGGGGAGAACAACTGTCAGGGTTTACATAATAATCTACCCTGTGATGCCAGAGTCAATGATGAGGACATTAACTACCTGGATAGCTGGTATGTTAAAAGTTATACTTATATAAATAATTATACAGGTCATAGTTTGAAATCCAGTCTCCAGCTATTGTCCCAAACTTGAAAGGGTCCAGCCATGAAAATAGGTCAGTGATCCTGACTATTTAGCTAGCCCTGGAAATCTGTTCAAGGATTTGGGTAATATTGTGAAATATTTTAACATCTTCAGCCATATAGTATAAGTAGGTTTGAGCCTGTCCTGAGTTGCTAGATTGTTTCATATTCAATGGAACCAGTTTCTTAGTCCTGAGAATAATTAAAAGGTTGTGTCTCATTTCAGAAGGTGGTCATGCAGGTGGGTTCCCCAAGTTAAGCCTGTTTAAAAAAAACAAAACAAAACACTGAATAAATGTAAAGATCTTACTGGCTTTATTCAAAGATTATGAATTGGGCAGCATCCCATCTAACAAAAAGAAACTCCTAAGAGCTGTACAAAATGTAAGACTTTTAGAGGCAGAAGGGGGCATGACAAGAAAGTTACTGTCAAAGAGTGGATTGTTTCAAGCAAGGCCACCTTTCTTTGGGGGAAGGCAGGGCACTAATGCTGACCAGGAAATTCCAGACTGACAGGTTAAGATTACAGACTGGGAGGGGCTAAAACTGAGATTAGGTATTCAGTCTTGGTTTGGTGACATGGGCTTAGTATAAGTGACTCCATTTTGGGCCTGCTGTCTCTTTTTTAACAGGCCTACATGGTGGAAGTATTTGCTTCAGGCATTTAATAAGAGGTATGTCTATGGAAACAAAAATAAAAACAAAGGTTAATGTTTGGAGGAGATTATAATTCCAGTTTCTGAGTTCTGAAGGCAGCCAATTGAGAAGATTTCTAGATGTCAGGCTCAAAGCATCTTCAGATGGAGTGAGGGCAGACAGTGGCAATCTTAGATTTTCCTGGTTTGCAGTTTGAATGTCTCTGGCGATCTTTTCTGAGTGGCCCACACAGTAACAGGCACAAAAATTGTCTATACACGAACTATTGTGGTGATTTCTCTTAAGTTTATATCAAGTCCCACTTCAGCTTGCATGGCTTTGGGAAAGGGCAATTTTAGTTCTCAGTGTTTCCAAGTCAGAAGGGTGGGATAACACTTGGAAATGTTAGTTTGGAGAGTTGTAGCCAAATATTGGAGGAAACTAGAAGAATTCAGGATCTAGTTCAGTTTAGAGGTGGAAAACAAAACCTCAAAGACAAATAACAGCGACAGAATCTGATACCCACAAAGGTATATTACTAAAGCATTCTTTGTCTCACAATCACCCCCATTTCTATCAGAGATAGTCGAAGTAAGGCTAATTTGTAAAATAAGTTTAATCTCATTAAATTTGGCTGATTATTTACATAATTGCAATACGAATTTACATCATTGCAGCAAGAATTGACCATATAGACTTTTAAGTCTGCTTTGCTGGAACTTTTCATAAGGAATCTCAGATTCAATTTATAAAAGCCTCTCAAGGCCAGGAAGCCAATCCAGAAACCTGCCAGTAGGTCTTGCCTACAATACCTATAAATTTAGGTGAATTCCTCTCTTGAGGTTCCTAAAACACCCTGAGGTTCCTGGGCTTGCCAGGAAGTGACCTTCCTTAGGAAGGCTATTGGGAACTCTGTAAGCAACGTAGCAGGCTGATTTTTCAAGGGGCTTTATTGGCTCCATAAAGTCAACCTTAGTTCCTTAACTATTATATCTATGTATGTCTTTCTCAAATATGACATTCCACTGAAAGTCTGGGTAATATAACCAGTTTCCCTTTGTGTCCGGTTACAAGATGAACAGATTATGCAGATAATTATATTCCCATGAAAATAAGAATATTCACTGACATTTTTTAGTTCTGGAGGGATCAGGTAGGGAGAAAAAGTAATTGTTTCATCTGTGTTCTCTAAAGGATACTTTACCAAATTGCTAAGAACCAACAACGTTTCATACAAAAAGTCATAAAAATTATAATCATCCTCATCAGTTCATTCAGTCCCATGGAATTCTTGTTGATTTTTTGTTAACAGTTTTATGAAACCATCAGTTTTTCTATTAGTGTCCTGTCAGTTCTTACCCAGTTCAGTGGTATGATCTAAAAGTTATCAGAACCTGTATTCTAGAGTACTTATCAGTGTCCTTTACATGAATTTCTGAAGATGAAACACATTTGCAAACAACTCTAAATGACAAAAGACTTAAAAATGTCCATAGTTAAAGATCCTGAGAGTTCATTATAATGCATTTGGCAAGGAAATTTGGTATTTTTGTGACACATAACATTTTTTAGAGAGGGGGAGGGGCAGAGAGAGAGAGAGAGAGAATCCCAAGCAGACTCCACACCCAGAGCCCAACATGGGGCCAGTCTCACAACCCTGAGATCATGACCCGAGCTGAAACCAAGAGTCACTTAACCGACTGAGCCCTGGCACCCCAAGTGACACATAACATTTTAAAATGATAACTTTTCAAAATGATAATTGGAATTAAGATAGATAATATATCAGAATTTTAGGAATTTCATATAGTTTCTTGAACACTTGTATTTCCATACAAGGATATGCATAAAGAAGGTTTAGCATTATTTCATAATTGACACTGCTTCCCACATAATTTAACATACCATACAGGTTAACCCCACTATCTGAAAGTAGAGCGTTCCTTTTTTTTTTAAGATTTTATTTATTTATTTATTTGAGGGAGAGAGACTGAGATAGCAAGAGAGAGCACAAGCAGGGAGGAGAGGGATAAGCAGGCTCCCCGCTGAGCAGGGAGCCCCATTCAGGGCTCTATCCCAGGACCCTGGGATCATGACCTGAGGCAGATGCTTAACCGACTGAGCCACCCAGGCACCCCATAGACCAAAGTGGTGTAAAGCAAAAAAGCAGTTACCATTTGTTTATATGGAAAAGTTTTTGAGCATTCTCAGACCTAAAAAATAACCTCTCTTAAACTTTTCTGATACCTTAGGACACATTTTGCCATCGGATCCACAAAATAAATGAAGAGAAAGCTCATGTGCTCTCATAGTCCACAAAGCTATGGCTGTTTGGTATTGAGATGCTGAGTGTAGTTTCTGGCGAAGGTTGTCAAAAATAACAAAAAGGTTGAAACCCCTTGATTAAATAGGATCACAGGTCATTGTGAAACAATACTTAGTTGTCCATTTAATCGAAGTGACAAAGACTTTGCAAGCAAATATGGCAAGTTACATAGTTGTGAAAAAAACAAACAAAAAAACTTTAGCTCTTAATAGAGAAGACTCTGTTTTCTATAATATGACTTGATAAAGATAACATGAAGCACAGGAAATTATTTTGACGAAACAGAATCTTTTGTTTTCTAGGCAGATTACTTAAAAAGGTAAAGAAAAATTTATCAGGAGCAGACCAGCAGTTCAAGAAAACACTCTTCATAGCAAATGAAGGAAAATTAAATTTTTGTTTACACAAATACATTATTGGTATTAAAGCTTATTTTTTTAATAAGATTTTTATTTATTTGTCAGAGAGAGAGCACACAAGCAGGGGGAGCGGCAGGCAGAGGGAGAGGGAGAAGCAGGCTCCTCACTGAGCAAGGAGCCGGATGTGGGACTCGATCCCAGGACCCTGGAATCATGACCCGAGCCAAAGGGAGACATTTAACCGACTGAGCCACCCAGGCATCCCGATATTAAAACTTATTTTTAAAAACCCTTATAATAATTCACTTTTTAAATTTATTTTATTATTAAAAAAAATTTTTTTTTTTTAATTTTATTTGGCAGAGAGAGGGAACACAGCAGGGGGAGTGGGAGAGGGAGAAGCAGGCTTCTCGCCGAGCAGGGAGCCCGATATCAAGTATATAAGGTCTGTTCTCCCAATCTACCATCCATACCTTTATCTATGTTTTTATATGAATAGTATGTAGTATTTTTTTGTCTTAAAAAGTTTACATAAATGGATAGAAAATCACCATTAGAACACTGTAAAGTGTTACAGGCAAGACCCACTGATAGGTGCTTAATGGTTGAAAGTTTGAGGAAAACCAGGATATTTGCATAATCTCAAAGTATCTCCCCTGAGATAACAATTACAAAAGTAAAAATAACTTTACAGTGAGAAACCTGGCAAACACTATCACAACCAAATGATCATGGTTAACACCATGAGTAATAACACATTTTGATGTCATGTGCCTCTTCAATATGATATACTGAGAAGAGTACATCACTTCCATAATATTCTTGCCAAAAATGTATAGCCTTAATCTAATCAAGAGGGAACACTGGACAAGCCTAAATTGAGAGAGATTCTCAAAGTAATGGACTAGTTCTCTTCAAAAGTGTCAAGGTCATGAAAAATAGGGAAGACTGAGGAACTGTCACAGATTAGAGAAGACTAACGCGACATGATGACTAAGCTTTACTACCTTCCTAAAATTGTACCAATTTATTTATTTATTCTCCTAACAGCAGTATATGAAAATGCCTATTTCATTCTTGTTAGTATCCATGCTCATGATAATTCAACAATGGAAGAACAGAAATAACAGTTTTCCTTGGCACTTTGGATTAGGTGTCTTTTCTGACCATAAAATATTGTCTTACAGAAAAATGGCTACTGGACAGGACCGGGTAGTTGCCCTAGTGGACATGGACTGTTTTTTTGTTCAAGTGGAACAGCGGCAAAATCCTCATTTGAAGAATAAACCTTGTGCGGTTGTACAGTACAAATCATGGAAGGGTGGTGGGTATGTATCATAGTTATTGTAACTGTCAGCTATTTTATTCTATAAGAATACATGGCAGGATGTTAGGTCCTGTTTTTGAGATTTCTGAACTGCGCTGTTTGAGATGGAATAGTGGCATCTGTGACCAAAAAGTTTCTACTATTATGTTTATAGCCCGTTCAGTTAAATTTTAGTTATTTTTGTTTGTGATCGTGTAATATTTTTCTGTTTCTCTTTTTTTTTCCCCTAATCTTAGAATAGTTGCAGTGAGTTATGAAGCTCGTGCATTTGGGGTCGCTAGAAGCATGTGGGCAGATGATGCTAAGAAGTTATGTCCAGATCTTCTACTGGTACAAGTTCGTGAGTCCCGTGGGAAGGCTAACCTCACCAAGTAAGAAGAAAAGATTGTTTAGGGGAATGGAAGAATTGGAAACAATATTCTGTGAGCCTAGGAACTGATGTTTCAAATTTGTTTTGTATAATTAACACCTGACAAAGTTCCTTTGCACAGCCAGCTTTACTCTCTGACATGAAAATAGATTTGGTACTATGTTTCAGGAACAGTGCAGAGTCATTACAGCCTATAACAATTGCTGCCCTTAACACCCTTTCAGTTCCTTAATTGTTTAAGAATTGGTGTTAGAGTTAAAACTTAATACCAATTTCCATGTTCTTAGGCCAAAAGTCTGAAATGTTTGAAGTAATTAAATTGACTGAAACTAAGCTCTTCCAGAGAAGGATGAGTCAAACTGACATTGTAGTGCATATCTAGAATTACTTGTTAGAACTGAACAGTCTCAAAGGAGATTACCTCTGTGTTTGAAGTGAGCTGTCACTCCCCAGATTGTAGGACATTAGTCTATATGGGCATAGCTAAGTTAGAGGTTAAGTACAAGCTCCAGCCATTATAATAATCCTTATAAATAGTATATATTGAGCATTTGTCCTATGCCAGCCTGTACAAACTCTCGATAGGCAAGATCTCTTAAATCTCACATTATTGTAAGATAGGTTCTAGTATTACCCACCCCCACCTCCACAAAGAAACAAGTTTAGAGAGGTTAAATAATATAAGTTCACACAGCTAGGAGATAGAAAACTGAGGATTCAGGGGTTTTTTAGATTTCAGTAGCCACATTCTCACAGTATATTCTACCATGTAGTGTGGTGTGTAGGGATCATGATTTGACTTAAGACTTGAGAATTAACCTATGAATTACAAGTCTAAAGGTGGTGTGCCATAAGCAACTTCACCTTGGAGTTATTGTCAGAAGAGAAGACAGATTTGACTGAAGATTAGTATCTTAACCCTAAAGTAAAATTAACTCAGCTAATGGACATATGCTACACTGCATTGAATAGAATTTTATGCTGGTAAAGACAATGTAACTTCCCAGAAATATAGTTGACTTCCGAGTATGATTTTGAAAAGCTGCATGCTTTAAACTGGATCATTTATTTTCCTTTTAAAATCTTCATCAAATGGGACACCTGGGTGGCTCAGTTGGTTAAGCATCTGCCTTTGGCTCAGGTCATGATCCCAGGGTTCTGGGATCGAGTCCCACATTGAGCTCCTTGCTTGGCAGGGAACCTGCTTCTCCGTTTGCATGCCGCTCTCCCTGCTTGTGTTCTGTCTCTCTCTCTCTCTGACAAATAAATAAAAATTAAAAAAAATATATCTTCATCAAATAATGAACAAAGCCGTTTACCAAATTTAGGAGTTAGTGTATAGACCAGAATTATTAAGACCTGGCAATTTAAAATTATTTTTTTAATAATTAACTTGTGATACCAAGTTATAAAATATGATTTGCAGAAATGTATACACATACATTTTATCAAATATTCTTAAGATACTTTGGAGTAATTTGCCCAGGAGGCTGTGAAGGAACACCAACTACTGCAATAAGGTGTTCTTTCCTCACTCTGTGTGTGTGTGTGTGTGTGTGTGTATCATGTTCTCATGCTCTTGCACACGCTTGTACTCTTTTATTTCCTTTGAGGTCTGACTATCCTCTTTCCAGCACAAATAATGATTAAAAGGAAAAAAGCCAAATATTTCTCTAATTCTTTTGAGGATGTTTTAGAACAATAATTATACTAGTTTTTATAGATGTCTTTGTGAAATGGTGCAGATATTCCCATTTTTATGATAGATTTATCAGGAACAAAGAACTTACTTTAAATTCCATAGCAGGTTCAAAGCAAAGAAAATATGCACATATTGCCATAGGAAACTAGCTATCTACAGCCAGAAGAGCTGCTTGTTACGGTTTAAATAGAAGGTTTATGGTGAAATTGGTATCCCCTGGGGAAGGCTGTCACCACATTCTAGGCATTTATCTTCAATTTGATTATTTGAATGTTGGTATACCCAGAAGTGAAGTGATTGGACTTGGTTGGATGTGTGTGTGTGCGTATGTGTATATATGTAGCAAGAACCAGCTCACATATTGATCCAACTCACTGTTGACTGAAGTATAAGATCCATATGTCACTTTGTTAATTTATAGTGAGAAGTACTGTCTTGAGAAAGGGACCAGATACTTGGGTTCATGAATCAGGGCCGTGTTTCCTGTAAATTATGTCTTATTTGAAGACAAAAGTAGAAGTAGAAAATACATAGTGGATATATGAAAATAACAAAAAGAATAGGTGATCTTAGTAAAATGTAGTTGAACAAGTTTGAAGCATTTCTTTCCTCTTTGGAGAGATCCACAAAAACATGTTTATGGTCTGGATGCTTTCCACCTTCATAGTGCTAGAGTCACTAAACATGTTTGCCTCCATGGTTCTTCTTTTTCTTTGCTTCTGTTACTGACCATTTGCCTGTTCATTGACCCCTTCATTTGGGTTACCTCATTTCTGCCAAGCCATTCCTCCCTTTAAGGAGACCTTACACTGTTTATTTATATGATTCCATTATGAGATGAAGGGGATGGGGGCTGACAGTCTCAATGTTGCCTTCATTTATTGCTTACACATATGATAATTCTTATACTTTTTAGGTACCGGGAAGCCAGTGTGGAAGTGATGGGGATAATGTCTCGTTTTGCTGGGATTGAACGTGGCAGCATTGATGAGGCTTATATAGACCTGACCAGTGCTGTACGAGAGAGACTACAAAAGCTACAAGGTCAGCCTATCTCAGCTGAGCTGTTGCCGACCACCTACATTGAAGGGTTGCCCCAAGGCCCTACAACAGCAGAAGGGACTGATCAGAAAGGTACTTCCGTAGCGTCATATGCTTCTGCTTCCTGCCTTTGGAATCTGCTTTGCTTGGTCACGCTGATCCTTCTTGGATTGATTGAAAGGAAACTTAAACTACAACCTGAATGAATCACAAGGACTCGTGTGGAAGGATATACAAATTCTCTTATGTTTCCAGGCATATGGATGTTGAGAAGCTGTGAAATCTGTATGAAATCAAGTTTCTATTTAGATATAAACTAGAGCAGGTTTTTTTTTTTTCTTTTTTTAAGATTTTATTTATTTATTTGACAGAGACACAGCGAGAGAGGGACCACAAGCAGGAGGAGTGGGAGAGGGAGAAGCAGGCTTCCCACTGAGCAGGGAGCCCGATGCGGGGCTTGATCCCAGGACCCTGGGATCATGACCTGAGCCGAAGGCAGACGCTTAACAAATGAGCCACCCAGGCGCCCTAAACTAGAGCAGGTTTGAGTTATCAGTAGACTGAGCATTTCTGTCATTTGTAGGTTAATTTATAATGCAGTAACTTGGTTTCTTTATCATTTAAGTTGTTTTTTTTTTAAGATTTTATTTATTTATTTGACAGAAAGAGAGAGCGCACAAGCAAGGGGAGCAGGAGAGGGAGAAGCAGGCTTCCCGCAGAGCAGGGAGCCCGATGCGGGGCTCAATCCCAGGACCCTGGGATCATGACCTGAGCCGAAGGCAGACGCCTAACCACTGAGCCACCCAGGCGCCCCCATCATTTAAGTTTTTTTAAGGGGGACCTCAAGTATAGGGAGTTGTCACTCAGAATTTCTGATCAATTTATAGTTAAATATTGGGGCGCCTGGGTGGCTCAGTCAGTTAAGTGTCTGCCTTCAGCTCAGGTTATAATCCCGGAGTCCTAGGATCAAGCCCCATGCAGGGCTCCCTGCTCAGTGGGAAGCTTGCCTTTTCCTCTCCCTCTGCCCGTTCTTTCCTCCCACCCCCGCTTGTGTGTTCTCTCTCTCTCTCTCTCAAATAAAAAATGTTTTTTAAAAATATACAGTAGGGGTGCCTGGCCGGCTCAGTCGTTAAGCGTCTGCCTTCGGCTCAGGTCATGATCCCAGGGTCCTGGGATCGAGCCCCTCATCGGGCTCCCTGCTCTGCGGGAAGCCTGCTTCCCCCTCTCCCACTCCCCCTACTTGTGTTTCCTCTTTCACTGTGTTTCTGTCAAATAAATAAATAAAATCTTTAAAAAAATAAAAATGTATAGTAAAATATCAGTGGACTGTGCAATGCCTCTCTCATTTTATTTATTTTCCTTTCCCCTTCATAGTGATTTCCCCCCACTCCCTCCCTACCCAACCCAGCTTCTGGCACCCACTGATGTGTTTGGTGTATCTTTTTAAATGTGTATGTCTTTACAAATTGTACAGTGTTGCTTTGTGTATGTGCTTTTAAAATTTGTGCTTTTTAATTAAAAAGACAGTACTGTGTTATAGATCTTATTCTTGTTTTTTTGTTTTTGTTTTTTTTTTAAGATTTTATTTATTTATTTGAGAGAGAGAATGAGATAGAGAGCATGAGAGGGGGGAGGGTCAGAGAGAGAAGCAGACTCCCTGCTGAGCAGGGAGCCCGACGTGGGACTCGATCCCAGGACTCCAGGATCATGACCTGAGCCGAAGGCAGTCGCTTAACCAACTGAGCCACCCAGGCGCCCTTATTCTTGTTTTTTATTTTTTTAATTTTAATTCCAGTATAGTCAACATACAGTGTAGATCTCATTCTTTTTCTTAATTTTCCTTCAGTGATGATTTTATAGATCTTCCCATGTAGTTGTATTTATGTGTAATTGATTGCTTTTAATTGTAATCCATGGTATGGACCTATCATGTTTACAGACCAATCTACTAGTGATGCACTCATTTGTTACTTTTTTTTTTTTTTTTTTTTTTTACTGTTTATATGATAAATATCCTCATTCATCCTCTTTTGGACCGATGCAGGGGTTTCTCTGAGAAATGTTTTTAGGAGTGGACTGTTAGGTCATAAGGCATACACATACTTAGTTTCACTAAATACTGCCAAATCATTTCCCAGAATGGCTGTAACAGTTACCCTACTCCTGAAGTACACAAGAATTCCTGTTGCCCTCATATCCTCACCAGCAATTGCTATTTTCTAATGTTTAAAAATATTTTCAATGTGATGGCTATAAAGTGGTATTTCATGTTTGGTTTTTTTATCCATTGATTTATTTAATGAACTCACAACTTATCTTAGTCATTGGGTTACAATCCATTATTACTATTATTAATTTCAATGCTCAATTTGGCCTGAATTTTGCAATGCCTTCCCTTCAAGTTGGTTCCTGTATTGTTTGTTTTTTTTTTTAACATAAAATACATTATTTGTTTCAGGGGTACAGGTCTGTGATTTGGTATTTCTTGTTTTTGGTTTGTTTAAATTTATATTTTTCTATTTACCAATTGAAGTTGAGCATTTCTTCATATACTTGTTAGCTAATTGAGTTTCTACTTTTGTCAATTGTTTATTTATAATCTTTACCCAATTTATCATTGGATTTCCTGCCTTTTTTGTTTTGCAGGAGTTCCTTTTATATTGCAGTTATTAGTCCCTTTTCTGTTTTTGACATTGCAAATATCTTCTCCCAAATCTGTAATCCACAAACTTTGTTTATGCTATACTTTGTTGAACAAAATTCTTTTAGTCCATCAATTTTTCACCTTATGGTTTATGCATTTTGAATCTTGTTTTAGACATCCATTTCTACTAGAAGTTCATTAAGACCTTTTTCTACACTTTCTTTTATTTGCCTTACAATTTATTTTTAGGTTTTTTTGACTATGTGGAGTTCACCTTTTTATTTGAGTTTATAAATAAAAATCTTATTCTTACTATTTTTATTTTTTAATGTTCTTACAATTATAGAGCCTGTCTTCCAAACAATTACTTATTAAATAATTCATTCTTTCCCGACTTCACATATAAAATATAACTGGGTCAATTTCTTTTTTCTTTTTTTCTTTTAAGATTTTATTTATTTATTTGATAGAGACAAAGCAAGAGAAGGAACACAAGTAGGGGGAGTGGGAGAGGGAGAAGCAGGCTTCCCACCGAGCAGGGAGCCTGCTGCGGGGCTCGATCCCAGGACCCCAGGCTCATACCTGAGCCGAAGGCAGACTCTTAATGACTGAGCCACCCAGGCGCCCCTGGGTCAATTTCTGTAGTATCCCATTTGTCTGTCTGCTCCTGCTCCAGAAACACACTTTTTTTTTATTACTGTTTGTAGTATATTTGGTTAAGGACTCCCCTCTGCTTTTGTTGTTCAAAATTGTCTTAGCTATATATGTGCCTTTGTTGCTTAGTGTGCATATTAGAATACATTAGCTGAACTCCTCAAAAAATTGTGATGAGATTACATTGAATTTATATATTACAGAGGATAGTTATCTTTTTTTTTTTATATAAGTAGGCTCTATGCCGTGTGGAGCCCAGCACGAGGTTTAAACTCACGATCCTGATATCAAGACCTGAGTTGAGATCAAGAGTCAGACTCTCAACCAACTAAGCCACCCAGGCAACCCCAGAGAGGATAGTTATCTCAATGTTAATTTATGCCATCCATAAACATATCACCAATTTTTAGGTCTTCATTTGTGTCCCTTTTAATTTTTTTTTTTAAGCTAAAAAGTTTTAGCTGTTGTAGTATTTTTACTTTTTCTGAGATCTGTAATCCAGTATATTTGCCTTTCTCTTTCTCATCTACACCTTTATTTGATATAATACACATAAGTGTACAAATCGCAATTGTATGCCATAACTAATTTTCACAAAGTAAACCCACCTTTTTAAGAACCACCCAAATCAAAAAACAAAACCAGAACCTTAGAAGGAACACCTGCCTACATTTCCAGTCACTATCCATTCCTCTTCCCATTCTACAGTAACCACTGTCCTGATTTCTATTTAGCTTATTTTTGAACTTTATAAAATTGAAATCATTCAGTGTATATTTAAGTCTGGCTTCATTTGGTCAACACTGTCTTTGTGAGATTCATCCATTCTGTTGTATATAGTTGAGTTTGTTTATTCTCATTACTGTGTAGTATTGCATTACATGAATATACCACAAATTATCATTCCTACTGCTGTTGGATATTTGGGTTGTTTCCAATTTGGGGCTACTAAGAATAGTGCTGCTATGAACATTCTTATAAATATCTTTGGTGAACAAATGTATGCATTTCTGTTGGGTATATGATTAGAAGTGTTCAATTGTAAGATTTCCTAAAACCAGTTTTAGTTTGCTTATAGTCAGCTTTAGTAGGTACTGCCAAACAGTTTTCCAAAATGGTTGTACCAATTTATAATCCCACTAGTAGCATATATAAAAGTTCCAGTTGTTTCACATCCTTTTCAGCACTTGCTTTTTTCCTCTTTTGCATTTTAGCCATTTTGATGGGTGTGTAGTGATGTCACTGGTTTTAGTTTGTTTGTCGCTGGTCTTAATGAAGTTGAGCACCTTTTGTAAGTTTATTCACCATTTTGATATCTTCTTTCATTAAGTACCTATTTAAATCTTTTGCCCATTTTTTTGTTGTTGGATTATCTTGTCTCATTCATCTGTAGGACTTCTTTGTATAGTCTGGAAATGAATCCTTTATTAATATATGTATTGCAAATATCTTCTGGTCATTGCCTTGTTTCTCATTCTCTTACTGGTGGCTTCTGATGAACAGAGGTTCTTAATTTTAATTTGGTCCATGTATCTTTTCTTTATGGATAGCATTTTTTATGTGCTATTTAAGAAGTACTTACCTACCTCAAGGTTACGAAGCAATTCTGCTGTCTTTTTTTAGAAGCTTTATTGTTTTGCTTTTCACATTTAGATTTACAATCCATTGTGTATGTGTCTATAGGGTGTGAAATGGGGATCAAAATTCCTTATTATGTGAGTGTCCAATTATTATATATTTATTAAAGCTTTACTTTTTTTTTTTTACAAAGGTCTAATGCATTCATGTGTTGTGTTAGTTCCTAGATGCTTTAATTTTTTATTGCTATTTTTTAACTATTTTATTTTATGCTTGGTTATTGATGTGTAGGGGAATGATAAGTGATTTTTTTTTTTATAAGTTCATCTTTACTTTACCTACCTACACTTGATCTTAGCCAAAAGGCCGAGAAGCGATTTTTACTTTACCTACCTGACAAAAACTTGTGATATATAGGCATACCTCAGAGATATTTCAGGTTTGGTTACCGACAATCCACAATAAAGGAAATATCTCAGTAAAGTTAATCAGGTTAATTTTTTGGTTTCCTAGTGCATATAGAAGTTATGTTTATACTACACTGTAGTCTTATTAAGTGTACAATAGTGTTATTTATTTATTTGTTTATAAGTAGGCTTCACGCCCAATGTGGAGCCCAACACAGGGCTTGAGCTTATGACCCTGAGATCAAGAGTTGGACGCTTAACCGACTGAGCCATCCAGGCACCATAGTGTTATGTCTTTAAAAGTACATACCTTAATTTTAAAAAAACTTTGTGCTAAAAAATGCTAACCACCTGAGCTTTCAGCAAGTTGTAATTACTGATCACAGATCACCATAACAAATATAACAATAATGAAAAGGCTTGAGATATTTTGAGGATTAACAAAATGTAACATAGAGATACAAAGTGAGCAAATGCTATTGGGAAAATGGTGCCAATAGATTTACTTCATGCAGGGTTGACACAAATCTTCAGTTTATAAAAGCACATTGAAGCAAGGCACGATAAAACAAGGTATCCTGTAATCTGCATGAAAATGCTTTTAGTAAGTGTACTTGATGGTTAAAAATATTTTCTTAAAATTAGGGCAACAAAAATTTTGCTTTTGTGGTAATACTAGTTTATAATAGTTCTAGATACCAGATCTAAGAGAATCTGGGTCTTAAATTTTTTTTTAAAGATTTTTTTACTGATTCATTTGAGACACAGAGATAGAGCATAAGCAGGGGGAGAGGCAGAGGGAGAGGGAGAAGTGAGCTCCCCACTGAGCCAGAAGCCCAATGTGGGGCTCAATCCCAGGACCCTGGGATCATGACCTGAGCCAAAGACAGACAGCTAGCAATCTGAGCCACCCAGGCACCCCGGGTCTTAAATTTTTTTAATCAAATACTATGAAACTGGAATTCAGCTGGATCTCTCAGAGCAAAGAACTTGGCAGTTAGAGGCTTTTTAACAGGGTATCTACAGTTTTTCCTAGACATTTTCTAGTACTTTTCATAAAGGCTGTCTTCAAAACAGTGTATCTCCTCTTCGTTTGTAACATGTACTTTTAGAGCTATTATTTTGTAACATTGTTCTTATTCAGAAGTGCTTTTTCAGTAAAAAAAGTTTTGCACGCTGGCTATTAACCAAAAGGAAACTATCTGGATACCAACCTGTAGCAAGTTAACTTCTTATGGGGGGGAACCTTAAGGCAATCTGTTATTACTTGTAGAAACAATGAAGATTTGTCTAGAAAAAGCTCAGAGAGAGTTTAGCTTACTTCTAGTTAAAGTGGTAAATTTCCCATGGGTTCCATGTTTTAAAATAAGATGTAAGATGTAAAGTATCCTTTTGCCATTGAACAGTTGCATGATATGCCTTTAATGTGTTGAAGGGTAGTAGTAGAACTGCCCAGGGAAGCTTCTGAGAAAGACAATTGAGGAATTATTTTATTCTCTGATCCTGATATAGCGGAGTTTATCAAGCTGGAGGCTGCAAATCCTTCAGTTCTTTCAGGAAAATACAGTGGACAATAAAAATGTGCCACTTAGGGGCACCTGGGTGGCTCAGTTGATAGGGAGTCTGCCTTCAGCTCAGGTCATGATCCTAGGGTCCTGGGATTGAGCCCTGCATGGGGCTACTTGCTCAGCAGAGAGCCTGCTTCTCCCTCTCTCACTCCCCTGCTTGTGTTCCTCTTTCACTGTGTCTCTCTCTGTCAAATAAATAAAATCTTAAAGAAAAAAAAAAACAGGGCACCTGGGTGGCTCAATTGGTTAAGCGACTGCCTTCGGCTCAGGTCATGATCCTGGAGTCCCAGGATCGAGTCCCACATCGGGCTCCCTGCTCAGCAGGGAGTCTGCTTCTTCCTCTGACCCTCCTCCCTCTCATGCTCTCTGTCTCTCATTTTCTCTCGCAAATAAATAAAATCTTAAAAAAAAAAAAAAGTGCCACTTAAAGGAGGCAGTTATAATACATAAACATTTGGTGATGAAATATGTCATGATTTTCTTTTATTAGTCTGGGACCAGAGTCAGAAGTGTAATGATCAGGGGCGCCTGGGTGGCTCAGTTGGTTAAGTGTCTGGCTTCAGCTCAGGTCATGATCCCAGGGTCCCAGAAGGATCCCTATGCTTCTGCCCCTCCCCCTTGCTCATGTGTGTGTGCTCTCTCTTGTAAATAAATAAAATCTGGGGGAAAAAAAGCATCTGCCTTCAGCTCAGGTCATGATCTCAGGATCCTGGGATTGAGCCCCACATCGGGCTCCCTGCTCAGCAGGGAGCCTGCTTCTCCCTCTCCCTCTGCACCCCAACTTGTGCTCTCTCTTTTGCACGTTCTATCTCAAATTAAAAAAAAAAAAAAAAGGAATAAAGAAGGTTATTCTTTGGTCTTAGTCTTGTGTACTACATTTTACTGTGTGTCTAATGCTTTAAAACACTTGGAATTGGTTTTATAATGCTTTAAAATCATTGGTTCTTTAAGGGTTTTTTGAGGGCTGTATCCCCTTTTGAAAATTTTTTGAAAACTATGGACCCTTGCTTGCCTCAGAAAAACACATATCTACACATTAGACAGTTTTGTGGGCAGTTTTCAGGAGATTCACAGACCCTCTGAAAACCACATACCTCAGAATAAGAACTGTTACTACACATTACATTGGTATTTTTGGCTGCAACTCATTGTCAAAGAGCTCTGTGGCAAAGATTATGGTACATACCTTCACTGTTGGCAAATGTTACCTCAACTCAAATGGACATGCTCCTCTTTCTTCTACATTGATTTTTTTTACCTATGTACATTTTTATTAAAAATGCAGAGGTTTATAAAGAAGTCTTATTTCTGTATGTCTTATGTAAATATTGCTTTAGTGTGTCCAGTTTAAGTATTAAGTTTCCAGATGGAGTAAACCATCTTTTTATTGATAGTGTTCAGAACAGTGCAATGCCTAGTAAATGGTGTATGATATTTCATATTATATTCCTGGGTCTTCATATGATGTGTGCAACCAAAAAAACCGATAACAAATTAGCTGATCTAAGTGTGTATAATCTTCCAGAAATTATTTTTCATGGATGTGACATATTTCAAACCTGTAAGGAAGCCAGGTATTTGTGATGTTTTGATCCTGAAGTTTCTGTTCAACTTTGCTCTCCTGCCTCTTAATACAAACCTGGCAATCCTGATCAGCCATACTGTGTTTGCAGCTTATTTTCTGTTTCTGAAATAGTTATGTGTGTGGAAAGCTTTAAGTGGTAGGATTACTTAAAAATAATACTCAAAAACTGCCAGAGTGAAAACTTTCCTTTCAGGGCCATTTTGTAAGTAGTTCATATCAGCTAAGGAACTCCTTAGTTATCTCCTCCTTTTGCTCTTAATTTATTTCTTTCTAAGCATATAATGAGCATCATCTTTCTTTTTTTTTTAAAGATTTTATTTATTTATTTGACAGAGAGAGACAACAGCGAGAGAGGGAGCACAAGCAGGGGGAGTGGGAGAGGGAGAAGCAGGCTTCCCGCTGAGCAGGGATCCTGATGCGGGGCTCGATCCCAGGACCCTGGGATCACGACCAGAGCCGAAGGCAGACGCCTAATGACTGAGCCACCCAGGCGCCCCAATGAGCATCTTCTAAATGCCTAGGACATGAAGCAGCTGTGTAGTTGTATAAGAAATTATAAATCATTGTTAAAGATGAGAGTTGGGGGGGGTTGGAGGGACCCCCTGTTGGCTTTGAAGAAGTAAGCTGCCATATTCTGAGAGGGCCTTTGGAGAAGGCCCCCATGGCTAGGCTCTTGAGAGTTGCCCTCTGCTGACAGCCAGCAAAAAAAAATGGGGACCAAATTCTGCCAACGAGAGGTAGCTTGGAAGACACTAATCAGCTCATAGCATAGAGGAGGGCACACATATTACCAGTACAGTAACTTCTCTTTTGTAGTTATGGTACCTGGAATTGTGGACTATAGCTAGAGGTTTATCAGTTTAACCCCAAAGCTTTGGCACAACTCATCAATGCTCTCTCTTATGCCAGTTCTGTTCATCATTGTACTGGAGGTACAAGACTGCAATCAGAACAGAAGGGGAAATAAAAGATATTCAGATGTGAAGGAAGAAGTAAACGTTGTTTGCAGGTGAAATGATCATGTTTGTAGAAAATCCTAAGGAATCTACCCTTGCCCCCTGCCCCCCGCCAAAAAATGCAGTAAGTTAGATTAGCAAGGTTGTAGGGGACGAAGTCAGTATGCAAAAATCAATAGCATTTCTACACACTAAAATTTAAAACGGGAAATTGAAATTTAAAAAGACATTATTTGCAATAGCATTACAATCATGAACTTATTAGAGAAATATATGTGAAATATATTTATATATATATACACATACATATATGAAAAACTGGTTCCGTAAAAACTACAAAACAAGGTCGCCTGGTGGCTCAGTCAGTTAAGCGGCTGCCTTCAGCTCAGGTCATGATCCTGGAGTCCCAGGATCGAGCCCCGCTTCAGGCTCCCTGCTCAGCGGGATGTCTACCTTGCCCTCTACTCCTCACCTCACTTGTGTTTTCTCTCATTCTCTTTCTCTCAAAAAAAACCACCAAAAAACAAAAACTGAAACATTCCTGAGAAATTAAAAAAGATGAAATAAATGGAGAGCCATACCATGCTTATGGATCAAAAGACTAAATGTTATTAGAGCTCAAGTTGCCCCAGATTGACCTAAGATTCATTGCATTCCCTTCTAGACTCAGCAAGATTTTGTAGAAGTTGCCAAACTGACTTGAAAATTTGTATGGAAATGCAAAAGATGTGGGATAGCCAAACAACTTTGAAAAAGAACTAAGTTAGAAGACTTAAACACTATCTGGTTTTAAGATTTAATTGTAAATTTATGGGGCACCTGGGTGGCTCAGTTGGTTAAGTGTCCAACTCCTGATCTCAGCTCAGGTCTTGATCTCAGGGTCAAGTTCAAGCCCCATGTTGGGCTCCACGCTGGGTGTGGTGCCTACTTAAAAAAAAATGATTTAACTATAAATTTATAGTAACTAGGGCAGTGTATTGGTATAAGATGAGACAGATCCATGGTACAGAATAGAAAGTACACAAATAGATTACCACATTTTTTGGTCAGTTGGTTTCCACAAAGCTACTCAGATAATTCAATATGAAAAGGGAAGTCTCTCACTTCTATTGGGCATTTTACACCAAAAACTGCCGGAATCTTCTCCCTCTAGTCCCCTTCGGTGTATCAGAGAAAAACCAAAATAGTATAGATTCTTCTTATCAACTAGAGAAGGAAACAAAGAAATGTTGCTTATCTTTTGTGGACCTGTTCAACTGACCTGGATGTAGAGTAGCAGGATTGTAACATTACTTAATCTGGGAAAGCAATAATGAAGAAATCTAAAGCAGAGAAAATTTAGCTCTAGTAGTTGGGAAAAGTGCCCCCAAAACCCCACAATTTCAATAAATTCATGTTTTTTTGTTTCCCAAACCTAATAAATAATAAGTGGCTTTAAAAGAAGGGTGTTGGGGCACCTGGGTGGCTCAGTCGTTAAGCGTCTGCCTTCGGCTCACGTCATGATCCCAGGGTCCTGGGATCGAGCCCCACATCGGGCTCCCTGCTCGGCGGGAAGCCTGCTTCTCCCTCTCCCACTCCCCCTGCTTGTGTTCCCTCTCTCGCTGTGTCTCTCTCTGTCAAATAAATAAAATCTTAAAAAAAAAAAAAAGAAAAGAAAAGAAGGGTGTTATATTTACTGTTGTTAATATATGCAAGGCATTGTGCTAAGGAGCTTTATATAAGAATATACACACACACATATGCACATACACACACACATTATATATATAATTCCTCACAATAATTGAATGAGATACAGTACTCAAGCTCATGTCATAGACCATGAAACTAAAACTTAGAGAATTATGGAACTTGTTGAAAGTCACATAATGGTAAAGTCAATATTTGAACACTGACTACAGAATATTCTTTTAACAATTACGCTGTACGTGTTACAGATAAGAGCTAAAGGACTTCAATGGGAGCGCCCCAAAGTTAGCTAGACTAGTTGGAGAAGACCACATGATAGATGAGGCTTGAATAAGCCCTAAAGTATAAATAATATTTATTTAAGCAAAGGGGAGGTCAGAGTTAAATAAGAGCAGGGAAATAGAATAAGTGATGTCTTAAAGTTGAGACATCATATGTTCAGGAAATTGTAAGGATATAACAAATTTGAGATTAGTGGAACATGAATTGAAAAGGCCAGATGGTCTTCAATGCCAGTTTATAGAGTTGGTACTTTATTCTACAGGTGTGAGAGAGCTAACACCAGTTTTACTTTTTTAAGATTTTATTTATTAGAGCACAAGCAGTGGGGAGCGGCAGGCAGAGGGAGAGGGAGAAGCAGGCTCCCTGCCAAGCAAGGAGCCCAATGCAGGACTCGATCCCAGGACCCCTGGGATCATGACCTGAGCTGAAGGCAGACACTTAACCACTGAGCCACCCAGGCGCCCTAACATCAGTTTTGAACAGGGGATAAGATGGATGACATTGGTATTTGAGAATATTTCATTCATGGGCATTATGTAAAATGCATTCAGAGAGAGGGTAGTTTAGGAGTTAAGGTGGTCTGGGCAGGAATGAAGAAAAGCTGAACAAAATAGGGTGGATTGCAATGGATATATGAAATATTTTGAAGTGGGTTTTGTTGACTAAATGGGAATGAGAGAAAGGAAGCCAATATTATTTGAATTTCAAACCTTTACTAGAAATAGGGAGTTGTGGGGCACCTAGGTGGCTTGGTTGGTTAAGCATCCAACTTTTGATCTCAGCTCAGGTCTTGATCTCAGGGTTCTGAGTTCAAGCCCTGTGTTGGGCTCTATGCTGGGCGTGGAGCCTACTTAAAAAAAAAAGAAAGAAATAGGGAGTTGTTTGGGAAAGAGAATATTTGAGAAGGAACATAATAAAGATTGATTTTCTTTATGTTTAGAAAGCATAGTGAACTATAGTTTGAAACTATAATGAAAAATTCAAGAAGAGGTATTCTGTGGGGAGGTAGAGATAAGGGATTAGAGTTTAAGAGTTTGAGAATAGAGATTAAGATTTGTGTGTACTCAGCATAAGCAAACTGAAACGTAAGCCAGTACCAGTTCACCAAGAGAAAAAAGCATATATGCAGATAAGAGAATGTTGCTCAGTATCTGCTAGAGTGTTAAAGGAAGAAGATAAGCCAGCAAAGGAGAGAAGCAGCACTCATCTAGAGTTGGAAAATACTTCTTTTTTTTTTTTTTTAAGATTTTATTTATTTATTCATGAGAGACAGAGAGACAGAGAGAGAGGCAGAGGGAGAAGCAGGCTCCCAAGGAGCAGGGAGCCCGATGCGGGGCTCGATCCCAGGACCCTGAGATCATGACCTGAGCCGAAGGCAGACGCTTAACCGTCTGAGCCACCCAGGCGCCCAAGAGTTGGAAAATACTTCTATGTGCTCATCTTCCTCTTCTATGTATGGGAATCCTCACTGTACCTCTCCACAATAATTTGGTGTATTTTCTTGCCTTGTTCATACCTCATTACTGTCTCTTTAAACCAACATGTCTAGATTTTCTATATACCTACCTCCCTTGCTTTATAATCATTTTTTAGGCTTTTTCAAAACTGACTAGTTCTAAATTGGATAGTAAGATATTTTCAAGGCCCTGAGTCCAAAGCTATATCTAATTTCAATAGCTTGTCAGGAGAATAAAACTAGGGGCACCTGGGTGGCTCAGTCGTTAAGCGTCTGCCTTCGGCTCACGTCATGATCCCAGGGTCCTGGGATGGAGCCCTACATCAGGCTCCCTGCTCAGCGGGAAGCCTGCTTTTCCCTCTCCCACTCCCCCTGCTTGTGTTCCCTCTCTCGCTGTCTCTGTCAAATAAATAAATAAAGTCTTAAAAAAATAAAAAAGAGTAAAACTAGTGTCTCACCAGAATTTTAGCTACTCACCAGGAGACCCAGTCTCTAAAAATATATAAATACATTTATTTTGAAGCGTGAGTTAATTCTGAATATTTTCTAATTGAATAACAGAATTCTTGTGGGTGGGGGGAGTTACAAGGGAAAGTTGGAGGAAGAAAGTTCCCGAGAACCAGAGAGAGAAAACAGATATACTTTAAAATCATCGATCATGAAAGACAATATATAAAATATTTGTTGCATATTGTAAGTTTCAGCCTATGCTGAAGCTAAGGCTGCTAGAATTGATGGGAAGGAGAAATGGATCTCCCTTCTGAGTACCTAGAAGTCTAAGCAACTGCCATTTTTTTTGTGTCTGAAAACGTACATATCAGGGCACCTGGATGGCTCAGTTGGTTGTGTCTGACTTTGGCTTAGGTCATGATCTTGGGGTCCTGGGACTGAGCCCCACATCTGCCCCCATGCTCAGTGGGGAGACTGCTTCTTCCTCTGTGTCTCCCTCTCCCCACTCTCTGTCTCTCTCTCTTAAATAAAAAGGAAAAAAAAACAAAAAACAAAAACGGGGCGCCTGGGTGGCTCAGATGTTAAGCGTCTGCCTTCGGCTCAGGTCATGATCCCAGGGTCTTGGGATCGAGTCCCGCATCAGGCTCCCTGCTCAGTGCAGAGCCTGCTTCTCCTTCTCCCTCTGCCATTCCCTCTGCTTGTGCTCTTATATCTCTCTGTCAAATAAATAAATAAAATCTTAAAAAAAAAAAGAAAATGTACATATCTAAAGTACTGTGAAAAGGAAGCATTTCTGTATTAGATAACACAAAATCCTGACTTTAAAAAAATGTCTAAATACAACCTTTCAATTTTTTCAGAGGAGATGCGAAAACGAGGCTTATTTCAATGGCTTGAGTCTCTTCAGATTGATAACACCACCTCTCCAGACCTGCAGCTCACTGTTGGAGCTGTGATTGTGGAGGAAATGAGAGCAGCCATAGAGAAGGAGACAGGCTTTCAGTGTTCAGCTGGAATTTCACACAATAAGGTGAACATGTACTTTCCTAAGAAGCAATCTGAAAAATCTGCAGAAAATGCTTATCTATATAGTTGTATCCAAAATATTTCCTTAATGACTGAACTATCTATAGAAAGGAGGTTAATGTTAATCTTTGAATTTTATATACAAACCTATTTCTTTTCACTTGCTGAATATCCTAGTATTATCTCACTACCTTTGTGGTATTGCCTGAGTATTTTAGGCTTTTGCCTATTCCCTCCTTTCTAATGAGGAATAAGAAAGATGGAATAATAAAATTTTATTAATTTGGACCACTATTTTGATTTAGGGAATACAGACAATTGTCAATAATCCAGGGGCAGAATAACTGGTTTTCTTATTAAAGTACAGTGAGGGTCTGGGATCTTCGTCCCCTTCTGACTAGGCTCAATAATTGGGCAGTGGCTGATTATTCCTGGTTACTGCCTTTTCCCCCTTCCTCCAATTGCCAAACTATCCCACAGAGTTTTAGAATATTTTTCTGATTGGGTGAAGGGAGGGGAAACTAAAGTCCCACTGTAGTAGTTTAAATGAGACTAAATATTGCCTAGTAGAAGTTCCAGAGAATCTCTCCAGTGAATTTAAAGGATGATTTTATACTTTTCCTACCAATTATAATTTGTGAAATGATACCACTGAAGCACCTATTCTTTCAAAAGAGTTCTCAAGGATTTAAAGTGTTTTTTTTTTTTAATTTTGAAGTCTCGTTTCTAGCATAAGATGTTTGCTATTGGAGGATGGTTTTGAGTCCAATCTCGTATCACAGAAACTTAAATTATGGTAAACTGTGTTAAATCCAGGACTCAAAATGGACTAACCATTAATCAAGAAATATAAATAAATGGAGTAGGGTAAAACAGGTTGGTTTCAGCATTTTTATATGGACATGCTAAGAAATGCATCTTATAGAAGTTTCTTCTGCAGCTTCTCTAGGCTTTTTACCCTCTTGAAGTGGGAGAACCTTAAGGAATAGATGGGGATGGAAAAAATAACTAAAGGAAAACTGAGAATAGAAGATGTGGAAAGAATAAGGAGGATGCTGATAATGGGTCATAGTTTCCACTGAGGATGTTGTGGGATACCACGTTTTAGAGATCTTGAGTTTCTGGTTTTGTTTTTGGTTTTAATGTGGAAACCATTAGTTACAGCCCTTAAGCTGTGCCTGTGTTTGTTTGTGTGTGTTAATATTCACCAACTCTCTGTGGGGGTGAGGTTGTCAGTAATGAAGTTTTTATGCTTTCCATACTCCAGGTCCTGGCAAAACTGGCCTGTGGACTAAACAAGCCCAACCACCAGACCCTGGTCTCACATGGGTCAGTCCCACAGCTCTTCAGCCAAATGCCTATTAGCAAAATGTAAGTATTTAGGGAGTACCTTCAGTTTCACTCATATACTTTGTGAGGGCACTCTCTGGTTTTTTCTGTTCCTTATGAAAGACTGGAGCCAGGAAAAGTAGGTAGCCAGGAAAGTAGAAGGGAGATAACACAGGAGATTTTGAAAAACACAGAGACTTTTTTTCCTAATGAACCTTCAATTCTGTATTATCTGTGGAAGTTGCTTAATCCTGAATTTTAAAAATGAACTGGTTTTTAGCTGTATATTTAATTTCCCTCTAGCCTTTTTATTCATGTCTGTTACTAAATAACAAAACAAATGGAGATTTTACTTCCTATTTTTCTTCTAATATGATATCAAGGTGTTCAGGGCTGCTGAACTGCTCCCAAACTAGCTGTGAGAGAAAAAGCCAAATAAAATGAATAACTAGGCTGTGCATACCAATGTGGGTCCTTGGCAAGGGTGTATGATATCGTGGAAGGGACAAGATGTAACAGTTGAAGGCAACAGTGAAAGTGCTATCAAGACTGTACGTGAGTGAGGCGCCTGGGTGGCTCAGTTGGTTAAGCGTCTGCCTTCGGCTCAGGTAATGATTCCAGCCCCACATCTAGCCCACATGGGGCTCCCTGCTCAGCTGGTGGGGGGGGCTGCTTCTCCCTCTCCCTCTGCCAGTCCCCCCTCCCCCGGCTTGTACTCTCTGGCTCTATTACTGTCAAATAAATAAAATCTTGGAAAAAAAAAGACTGTACATGAGTAGTTGCTAAATGAGTTGTACGGGTAGTTATCAGAGTTCATAGAAGAGAAATCTGAGGATTTATGAAAAAGACATGAGATTTTGTCTTGTCAGATGAGAATTGATGAGCAATTCTGATTTCAATAATGTTTTGAACACAAAGGGGGGAAAAGTATAAGGTATTTTCAGTGAGCTGGGACATAAACTAGTTTAACTGGACCAAAATGAAGAAGATATGTGCTAGAAATAGGACTGAAAAGGTAGGTTGATGACAGATTAAAGGAAGCCTCAAGGGCCAAGCTTAAGAATTATTATTATATTCTTGTTTTTTTTTTTTTTTAAGATTTTATTTATTTGACAGAGAGAGAGCACAAGCAGGGGGAGCGGCAGGCAGAGGGAGAAGCAGGCCTCCCCACTGAGCAGAGAGCCCAACTCCAGGCTTGATCCCAGGACTCTGGGATCAGGACCTGAGCCAAAGGCAGACGCTTAACGACTGAGCCACCCAGGTGCCCCTAATCAATGACTTTAACCTTTTGTTTATGCTATTGTTAATCTTCCCAGGTCCTAACTCCCAGAGTATTTGAATTTCCAGAATCATTCAGTCTTATACTAGAAAATTAATAGTTTACAGGACTGACTCTCATTTTCCCAGAATCCTCTGGAGAGCTATTTACACAAGCAAAATTTCTTATGTCTGCTGCTAACCAGATATTTATGATGTGACCTATAAATTCTTTATCTCTTTTGTTAGCCGTAATCTTGGAGGAAAGCTAGGTGCCTCTGTCATCGAAATCCTGGGGGTGGAATACATGGGTGAACTGACTCAGTTCACTGAATCCCAGCTTCAGAGTCATTTTGGGGAGAAGAATGGGTAAGTGATTCCTAATACTTTTCAATCATAACCTTTATGGAGATGCTAAATTCAAATATGGACAAAAGCACCCAGTAAAATTTAGACCTATCTTTAAGTTAACATTTGTTCCTCGAGGTAATATCATTGGTCCTTTTGCTTTAAAATATTAAATCACTGTGGCCTGTCAGTCTAGAGTAGTTTTTCATTTACCTAAATAGGTTGATAGGCTTGGGTATATACATCATTTTTGTGTGCTAAAATGCTGATAATTCCCTTAAAATCTTTGTAAGTAAGTACCAAAAAACTTGGGGATATGAATCAGTGGTTTGCTTGGCACTTTTCCAAAAATACAAATGATGACTTGACTTTAAAAAGCATAACCAGGTGTTCCTCTCCTTGGCAATATATTGCACTAGAATTATTTGGGAAGGGCAGGGATTCTGTCAGAGGTGAAGTATACTTAATTTTGGACATATTTTTCCTTTTCCATGAAGGAGATAAAAGGGTAGCGCAAGGTAGGTATTTTATTTTAACAAAAATAAGCGTTTGCTTTCACCTTAAAGTTTTTTTGCTGCTTTTATTAGATCTTGGCTATATGCCATGTGCCGTGGGATTGAACATGATCCAGTTAAACCCAGGAAACTACCTAAAACCATTGGCTGTGGCAAGAACTTCCCAGGAAAGACGGCCCTGGCTACTTGCGAACAGGTAGGCAGGCATTCTTGACGAGAAGATTGCCTCTTTTACAGGGGTTAGTGGATAGGTTTTGATAACTGCAGAAAGTTTAATAAGTTAGATGGGACCTTTCGGTTGTGAAGTATGAAGGTCTTTTTTTGTGTGTGTTGAAAATGGAGCTTGATTTATTATTTTTTCCACCCAAAAAGAAATAAAATGGAACTAACTGAAGTTCGAAATGGAATTACTCAGTTTTTGAGTAGGTGGTAACTTGGAAGGCCTGGGATATTATGCCCCAAGTTTGTGTGTGTCCTTTTTTCTCAGAGCTGAAACATGCCTGAAGTTCATCTGATGGCATGCCAGCCAGAAAAGAAAATGAAAATCTTGAGCTAGAGCAGGTCAGAAAATTTCTATAATCTGGTGATCCCTTGGTTATGGGGGAGATTTTATTGTACACTTATATTTGTGGGAGAACTGAACAAATCCTCCATCTAGTATTATAACAAACCTAGAATTTTTAAATGAAAGATTAAAGTCTCAACATTTTTTTAGGTCCAATGGTGGCTTTTGCAATTAGCCCATGAACTAGAGGAGAGACTAACCAAGGACCGAAATGATGTAAGATTTTCTTTCTTCATTCTTGGGGTGAGCTTTGGGATTTAATTACCAGTTGTTAATTACCTGAAAGAGGAGTAGAGACAAAGATACAAAAAGATACCAGATTAGGAAATTTTTTTTTTTAATATATATATTTTTAAATTTGACAGAGACACAGCGAGAGAGGGAACACAAGCAAGGGGAGTGGGAGAGGAAGAAGCAGGCTTCCTGCGGAGCAGGGAGCCCGATGTGGGGCTCGATCCCGGGACTCTGGGATCATGACCTGAGCTGAAGGCAGAGGCATAATGACTGAGCCACCCAGGCACCCCTAGACTGGGAAATTTTGAGAAATCTTTTATCTTCTTCCATAGAACTCCCATAAAACTCAACATGATCGGGGCACCTGGGTGGCTCAGTCGGTTAAGTGGCTGCCTTCGGCTCAGGTCATGATCCCAGCGTCTGGGATCGAGCCCCGCATCCGGCTCCCTGCTCGGCAGAGAGCCTGCTTCTCCCTCTCCCTCTGTCTGCCGCTCTGCCTGCTTGTGCTCTCTCTCTCTCTCTCTGTTAAATAAATAAATAAATAAATAAATCTTAAAAAAAAAAAACCAAAAACCTCAACATGATCTTTGAAAGCCTAGAACTGTGAACATATGACTACCTCATCCCCCTCATTACTATTTGCCTCTACTCTTTTGTATATTTCTTATCTAAACCCCCCTGCAATCTGATGAAGATCTGGTGGATCTTCATCAGAATACAGAGCCATTAAAAAGGGCATTCAGGGATTAGACTGTAAATTATTGCAATTTAAATATAGTCCAAGTGACAGAAAATTACTGGCAGTTTTAGAGATAGAGTATGAAGTCAAAGATTTGACATCTGATGATTAGTTTATCCTTTCCTTAAAAAAAAAAAAGCTTTATTGGGGTGCCTGGGTGGCTGATCCTGGGATCGAGCCCCTTCTCCTCTCCATCTCTCTCGTTCTCTCTCTCAAATAAGTAAATTTTTAAAAATATCTTTAAAAAATAGCTTTATTAGTATATATTTTACATACCATAAAATTCACCCATTTACAGTATACAGCTAGTAGTTTGAACTTAGTATATTCCAGAATTGTTTCAACCATTCCACAATCAAGAACATTTTCATCACCCAGAAAAGAAATCCTATACCCATTAGCAGTTTCCCCGTTCTAGGCAACTGCTAGTGTGCTTTGTCTTCATAGACTTACTATTCTGGACATTCCGTGTAAGTGGACTAAGGCAATATGTGGCCTTTTGGCTGGCTTCAGATCTTTTGGTTAACAATAGTTTCAAGACTCACTCATATTGTAACATGTTTCAGTATCTTTTTTCCTTTTATGAATGAATAATATTCTCTTGTATGGATATGCCATAGTTTGTTTATCCATTCATCAGTGAATGGATATTTGAGTTGTTTCCACTTTTTGGCTATTATGAACAGTGTTGCTGTGAACATCCATGTACAGATATTTGTGTAGACATGTTTCCTTTCTCTTGGGTATATGCCTAGGATTAGAATTGCTGGTTCACATGGTAACTATATTTAGCATTTTGAAGAACTACCAGACTGTTGCTGTACTATGTTACATTCCCAGCAATGTAAAAAGGGTTTAATTTCACTATGTCCTTGTTACTGCCCCTTTCTTATTTTAGCAGACGAGTGCATATGGTTTTCAGGTGCTTATTGGCCATTTTCTTATCTTCTTTGAAGAAATTTGTCAAGATTCTTTGCCCATTTTTGAAGTGGTTTATTTGTGTCTTCATCACTGAGTTTTTAGAGTTCTCTCTATATTCTGGGTGTAAGTCCCTTGTCAGACAAATCATTTGCAAATATTTTCTCCCATTCTGAGGGTTTTTTCACTTTCCTGATGGTATTGTTTGGTATGTTCTCTCGTGTTTCCACATCTAGGAGTCCTACAAGTCAACTGTACACTGTCAGAAATCATCCACAACTACCTGTTTGCCCCTTGTTAGCTGAATTGGTGGTGGTGAATGTTTGTTCTTTGGTGGGCCACATAAAGAGGGAGAGGATCCCAGTTGTTATGGGCCTACTTGCCTTTGCTCACTAGGTGTCGCTCTGTCCTCATTTATCTTTATAAGGCTTCATAAGGCTTTAAAAGCCTTAAAGTGGGGCTTTTCCTCCCACTTTGTATCTAATGCAACACAGTAAGGATCCCTGGAAATTGATCTGTCTTTAAGCTTAAAAGGACTTTATGCCAAAAGTAATTCTGGATGTATAAGATCCTTGTCATATCACTGTTTAAAGTATTAATTAAGGGTGATTATTTCCAAACCATTCTGTCACCCTGGTTCTTAATTTCCTCTCACACGAGTTCAGTATATATAAAATCCAGATGCTCACAAGAACTTTAGTTCTGGTCTCAATCCTTTTATACCCACAGAATGACAGGGTGGCCACCCAGTTGGCTGTGAGCATTCGTGTACAAGGAGACAAACGTCTCAGCAGCGTACGCCGCTGCTGTGCCCTTACCCTCTATGATGCTCACAAGATGAGCCATGATGCGTTTGCTGTCATCAGGAACTGTAACACCTCAGGAATCAAAACTGACTGGTGAGTTGAATTCTAGCCTGTCTTCTTAGAAGACACTTGAACCCTGACTTGGTCTAAAATTCGTGGGTACATAGCTTTCCAGCTGGGGTAGGTTCTTGGTGACTCTTGCTAGGAGGACCTATCCCAGAGAGGAATGGCAGAACACAACAGAAACACCAGAAATAAGGCAGCTCAACTACAGCTTCTGTGCTGACATTTGGTGCATTCCAGTTCTGAGGGGTGGGTTTCAGAGGCAAAGTAAACCAATATTATCCCTACCTTTGCTGCAATCAGAGGGAACAACCAATTGCATGTGTGAGTATGGAAGTCAAGTTTCAAGGATACACTTGGGAACTTCTCTCTCAACACTTGATTGTTCTATCTTAAAACTATCTTCCTTGATAATGAAAGCGACCTGTATTTATTGATAATCTCAATCTAACATCCCAACCCAATTACAAGCTCCACTGGCATAATACCGAATGTCATATTAAATTTCACTTCATTTGGTAATGAAAAATAACCAAATATATCATTGGAATGTGTTTATTTATTGCTCAGATATTAATGATTTTCAGTATGGGAATCCTTTATTTAACATAGCCTGTTACATTGAAAAAAGTATTCCTAATTCACAATGGAAATATAATTATGTGAGAAACATAAATTGGTTGTTTACTTATAGATCTATACTGAAGATTATAAAAAATAAAATTTAACCTGAAACTAATGTGACATTGTGTCAACTACAAATAAATAAATAAATATTCATTGAACACCTAAGTTATTGCTTATCTAACTCTGTGGGTACTACTGTATGTGCAGACCTACAATATGATGGGGTCTCTAAAGCTGGAATCTTTGTTCTTTGTGTGGAATAGTTTATTTAACTTTTACTTCCTGGTATATGTGTTTATTTTCAAATATTGAACAGTTTCATTGAACTAAAAGATAAATATGATACTGTGTTCATATGAAGCCTTATAAATTGACAGACTCTAATAATTTATCGGGAATGTGAAATCTGTTGACAGGAAGCATCAAAATGATCTGATTATAAGAGTGTCCAAAAGCATGAAACCAGGGGATAGTGAGATACTGTCATAACAGTTTTAAAACGGCATTTACTCTTTACCTTATCGAGAGACTAATCTGTATATAAAAGCATGTTTTATCATCTGAAATTCAACTCATGTGAAAATTATTTGAGTAATTAGACATAACGAGTAACTCTATGGCAGGAATTTCTTGAAATGTTTCTGAGACTAGATTAGGTCATTCCAGTTGTGGGATTTCATTCTCTAGAAATTCGAGTTGCAAGTCTGTCAGAATGAGGGTTATAATGGTGGTGCCCTCTTTAAAAACAGAATGGGTAACAGGGTTTTTTTCAAGAGAATTCCCAATCTAAATATTCTAAAGTTTTTTTGTTGCCCTGACTAACATTTCTTGCCTCAGTCCTAAATTATAACTGCTCTTATGTATCTTCTGATGTACCTTATGAATACCTAGCTGTCAGGGGATCCATTTTGTGTATGTCTGACGTGGTTAGGTGTTCACCAAGTCAGCAGTTCTCAAGATGTGGTCCTAAGCCAGCAATATCAGCATCACCTAGGAACTTGTTAGGAAGGCATATTCTCTGCGTATTCCAGGTCTACTGAATCTGTACTAATCTGATGCCCTAATATTTAAGAACACTGCAGTAATAGTTTCCTCTTGCGGCAGAATCATAATCCCAGTCATTTACAAACTGCATATGTGACCTAGTGCTAATCTTGTTCCTTTACTTTCTGTATAGGTCCCCTCCCCTCACAATGCTCTTTCTCTGCGCTACCAAATTCTCCGCCCCTGCCCCTTCATCTTGCACAGACATCACCACCTTCTTGAGCAATGACCCAAGTTCCCTGCCAAAGGTGCCAGTTACCAGTCCAGAAGCTAAGACCCAGGGATGTGGCCCAGCAGTGACAGCCACTAAGAGAGCAACCACTTCTCTGGAATCATTCTTCCAAAAAGCTGCAGAAAAGCAGAAAGTCAAAGAAACTTCACTGTCATCTCTTACTGCCACTACCCAGGCCCCCATGAGCAATTCACCATCCAAGCCCTCCTTACCTTTCCAAACCAGTCATACTACGGGAACTGAGCCCTTCTTTAAGCTGAAGAGTCTACTTCTAAAGCAGAAACAGCTTAATAATCCTTCAGTTTTCTTCACTCCACAAAATCCACAGTCCAGCCGTGAAGAGTTAACAAACTGTCTTCCAGCAGAGTATCCAGACTGCACCCCTGTCTGTCAAGCAGCATTGAAGCTAGGATCCTCTAAAACAACTCCTACAGAGATGGATTTGGCCCAGAACAGCCCAAGCAGGCTTGCTTCTTTAACTTCCAGCTCTGCTCTGGAGGTGGCTCAGAAATCAACTACTACCCCAAGTCCTATGGCAGCTGAGGACCAAGTGCCCTGTGAGAAGTGTGGCTCTCTGGTACCTGTCTGGGAGATGCCAGAACATATGGACTATCATTTTGCACTGGAGTTGCAGAAATCCTTTTTGCAGCCCCACTCCTCAAACTCACAGGCTGTTCCTGCCGGTTCTCCTCAAAGCAAAAGAAATCCCAAGAGCCCTTCAGCCTCCAGTAATAAACGCCCTAGGCCTGAGGGCATGCGGACATTGGAATCATTTTTTAAGCCATTAACACACTAGTGCTGCCCTCAGGCTTGTTGCAGGGTTTTAATATTTTACCTGGAAACTAGGAGATGGAAATATGCTCACTTCGCAAGGAAATCTGTAACTTTATGAAATTTTTAGTAAGAGAAATAATCCAGTTAGATGCGGAGTTAAAACTCCCATCTCTTCACATGCATGGATCCCAATTCCATTGCTGACAGAGATGTAAAAACTAACTTATCTTGCAGATATCACTGCTTTGAGTTTTTAATCATCAGAGTTTAGGGAGGCAGTGTCAGAGTACAAATGTGTGGGCCTCGAAGCCTAGGAGAGGCACTTTCCTTATCTGTACAACTGATAAACCTTACAGATTATGGGAGATTAAGGACAGTGTATTTAAAGTACGTGGCTTAAAGACGGCACAAAATAGGAACTGAGAAAAAAACGTTTTTTTAAAAAATTTTCTCCAAGCGGGCGCGCCTGGGTGGCTCAGTCGGTTAAGCGACTGCCTTCGGCTCAGGTCATGATCCTGGAGTCCCGGGATCGAGTCCCGCATCGGGCTCCCTGCTCGGCAGGGAGTCTGCTTCTCCCTCTGACCCTCCTCCCTCTCATGCTCTCTGTCTCTCATTCTCTCTCTCTCAAATAAATAAAATCTTAAAAAGAAAAAAAAAATCTTTAAAAAAAAAAAAAATTTTCCCCAAGCTCTGTGATGGGGGCAGTTCAGATAATGCTTTGACCGAAATGTGAGGTTTGAGAACATGAGGTGAAGACCTGAAACCCTAAAGTGGTAACTAGTTTAGGGTAGCGCTCTGTACACAGAAGCTGCTCAATAAATACCGCATTTCAAACAAGTAAATCCTGTTATGGCCACAGTTTTAGCCACTGGCCCTTCTACCTCTTGCATTTGGTCTAGTGTAGAATGAGATTGTTAATGGACCAGTTCAGGAACTCTGTTTAGATTGGGTAAGTCATGCTCAGAACGAGATCATCTCTAGAATCTTCCTAGGCTGAGTGTGATTTTGAGGAACAGCAGCATCAGGGTCATCAGGGAACTTGTTAGAAACTGTCTCGGGCGCCTGGGTGGCTCAGTTGGTTAAGCGACTGCCTTCGGCCCAGGTCATGATCCTGGAGTCCCTGGATCGAGTCCCGCATCGGGCTCCCTGCTCAGCGGGGGTCTGCTTCTCCCTCTGACCCTCGCCCCTCTCATGTGCCCTCTAATAAATAAATAAAATCTTTAAAAATACATAAAATAAATAAAATCTTAAAAAAAAAAGAAATTGTCTCAGCCTTGGGGCGCCTGGGTGGCTCAGTCGTTAAGCGTCTGCCTTCGGCTCTGGTCACGATCCCAGGGTCCTGGGAGCGAGCCCCACATTAGGCTCCTGCTCAGCCGGAAGCCTGCTTCTCCCTCTCCCACTCCCCTGCTTGTGTTCCCTCTCTCACTGTCTCTCTCTCTCTGTCGAATAATAAAATCTTAAAAAAAAAAAATTGTCTCAACCTTACCCCCATTCCTACTGAATCAGAATCTGTATATTAACAGGATTCTCCAGGGTGTTTGAGAAATACTGATCTAGAAGATGGCGTGGCCAGCCAGGTTTGTAGAGGGCAATGACATTTCCTTAAACCCTAAAGTACAAACTTAAGAGGTAGTGCTTGGCTTTCAGGGTCACTGGCATGTTCCTGTCTTCCCTTCTGATGTTTGAATATTTAGCTTAGGGTTTATTGTAGCTCTCTGCACTTATCTGTGTTTATAGTACTGTATTCTTAATCTGCATTCTTCTATGTGGAAAATCAGCTTTTTTGATATGGGAAACCTTGTGTCACACAGAGAACCCAACTGAAGATGAACTGAACTAGGTGGTGTTGGGGGAAGTGAGTAGGAAGAATGGTGTACGTATCCCTCCTCTCATACATAATACACAAACGAACTGCTTTTCAAACTTATTTATAAATTGGGGGGGGGGTCTGTATTTAGTTTGAAGAAGGGGGCAGCATTTGAAAAACGCTGAGTGTAGCAGAAAATTACTTCTTCCTTCAAAAATATTTTCCTCTTGTAGCAGTTGAATACTGTGTACATGGCCCTTTCCTACTAGATTTGTAGTTTCTTGAGGGCAAGAATTCTTCACACTGCCTTGCACATAATAGGTGCTTGAGATTCACTGGATGAAAAATACGTAGTAAATAATTTTAGATGATTACTGGAACTGGGAGTAAAAATGTACACGCCACTGGTGTGGTGGGAGGGGCTGCTTTACACATCTTTTTATCCTCCTAAATGTTCCATTAACGTAGCAAGGTATAGCTCACTGGTTCCTGAAGATGTTTTACTAAATACTGATATCATGGGACACCTGGGTGGCTCAGTCGGTAAAAGCGCCTGCCTTCGGCTCAGGTCATGATCCCTTGGTCCTGGGATCGAGTCCCACCTGCTTCTCCCTCTGCCTGCCCCCCGCCCCCCGGCTTGTGTGTGCTCGCTCGCTCTGACAAATAAATGAATAAAATCTTTAAAAAAGTACTGAGATCATTTTCTAAAATTTCCTTTCTTAATCCAGTGAAAAGTAAAAAAAAAAAACCCTAAAATGAAGCAATACTCTCCTTCGGGTACTATACAGATTAAGTGGAACAACTTTTGAACACTTTGATTGGAAAGAGTCATATAGAAAAGCAATGTGGTAGAAACTCGGGTTTCATTGGACTTCTAGAGGCCAAGACGGGGGAAGGGGTAACTAGTCACGACCATACCAGGAGCACACCTTCTGTTTTCTTGGAAATGCCAACCCTGCCCCAGCACACTGACAATTAGCCTGTGGAGGGGACAGCAGACAGACATGCAAAAGTCAGCGTTGGGTGAAAGCTATAGTACGTTTTCGCTGAATACAACCTACTCTCTGAGCTGTTTATCAGCAACTGCACAGAAGGAAGTAAATAGCTCTTAGTCCCCAACACAGGAGGAAGAGGAAGTTCTTCAACCACAGGCTTCTTACGGTAGCAAGTTAAGCCAGTGATATTTTTTAAAAACAGCAGAGCTTGAATAGTTAGGGAAGCTATAACTTTAATACCCTGGAGATGGGGGCGCCTGCGTGGCTCAGTCGGTTCAGCTTCCCGCTCTTGATTTTAGCTCACGTCATGATCTTGGGGTCTTGAGATCAAGCCCTGTGTCAGGCCCAGCTTGGGAGATTTTCTCTCTCTCTGTCCACCCGCCCACCCAACACCAACCCGGCTGCTCGCTGGCACGCACTCTCCCTCTTAAAAACAAACAAACAAACAACCCTGTAGACAGAATGCCTCATGGGACCTTGGGCCACATTTATCATCAAATTTCTTTTGTAAGGATCAGTACTCAAAACGCAGTCCTATAAAACATGACAGGTACTCTGAACACAGAAACAGGAAGAAAGGACTAAGGTTTCGCTGGGTGGCCCTCAGAGCTCCAAGAAGCCAGTTTAGGCTACGTAAACTTCACTTCAGGCTATTTTGCATTGCTAGGGAAAGTCCGAGGGCCAGATTGCCAAGACTCTAAGATCCATTCTTCATTAAGTAGCTGGCACACTAATCTCCCAACCTCTGACAGGCACGGAGCGGTCTCCTCACCACTGTGACCACGGCAGGGGGCGTGGTTACCTATCTCAGCTGAAAAGGCGGCAGTTTCACTTTCTATTCTGCTCACTTGAGAACTATGCAAATAGGCCAGAATAGCCAGGTCACGATACCAGAACACTGATCCGCATGGGAGGGAGAGGAAAGGAAGAATGGTGAATGAGACACCAGATGGGTTCCTTCCCCATTCAGGGCTCAGCAGTGTTAGGGTTTCACTTGTCTGATCCTGAAGAGGAATCTAGCTCTGGAAGCTGAGCCCGTATCTTAAGCATAAGCACAGTGTATTCAATAAAACATTTTTTATTCTGTACAATATATATGTGTGTATTTAAATATATATATATGTATATATATGTGTGTGTGTGTATATGTGTGTGTGTGTATATATATATAGATATACACACACACACATATATATGCAGAGAAACCTGAACCAACAAATCCCTGAGTCCGGGGAACCCAGGACATTAACAAAGGGAAAGGAGGGAGTCCATGCCCTAAGAGTAGGAAATATGGCAACATCTTTCCCTTTCCTCTAGGTTCCCTGCAACAGAGGGAGGACTTACATGGGAGCAGGAAGGGGGGGGAAAGGGTGGCAGGATGAGGAGCTGTGGGTCAGGTCCCCAGTCACTCGTCTGGGAAAGTAAAACACTGTTTGATCCAGCATTAAAACCAACAAATCACTGCAGAGGAGGGGACAAGACTGATTGACATGCAGCTGACCTTCGGTATGCCAAACCTGAGCTTGGCAGCCCCACGCCTGGGCCAGCACGACAAATAGCACCTGTGGGGCCTATGAGCAGAGAAATGGGAAATGGCCCTTGAGTGAAGAAGGGAAAGGAGACAAAGCTGAGGAACAGACCTCATGTCTCAGCACAAGGTGGGAGCTCTGTCCCTGTGCCATTTCTTCAGACCCTGGGCCACCAGATGGCCAGGAGCAAATGTCTTTTGTCCACAGTCAAGTAGAGATGGGCAACTTACATGGCCTTGAGAAGAGGTATAGAAAAAGGAGTGCTTTCGAGGACCACCCCCAGTTGTTGTGACAATTCCTGAAGTGCAGGGACCACACCGGCGAATCATGCTCAGTCTCGACAGTGGGGCCAAGGTGGCGGTGGTCAGCTCCCTCCAGCAGACAGGCCATGGGGTTGCCAGGGTTGATGAGCCAACCAGGTGGGCACACAGCTGCTGAGCACTGCCCTGAATTCTCCTGTCTTCTCCCTCAGGACTGCCCCTCCCTGGCCACACCGAGCTTGGCACCTCTCCAGAAAGGTGGCAGGGAGCATGGGGCAGAGAGCACCGGTCTCTCCCTTGCCTATTAACACACAGAGCCGCCAACAGTGGGCAGCATGGCCAGAAGTCACCTCATGTATTGTAGGGACAGCAATGGAGCTGTGCCTGCCTGGAGGAGTTCAGAAGCCCATGTTGGCCTGGGCCTCTCCTGCTGCAATGGCTTGTACATCGGTGACATGGCCGATGCCCTTGGTGACACCCTCCCGGAACAGCAGCTTGGCGCCCACCTTCAGGTACTCTGGGTGTTTCAGGAAGCGGAAACGTACCACTGCCTTCTCCCCTGTCCGCAGCTTGTCCTGCAGCAGATACGCCATCACTCGTCCTGGACAGTGCCTCCCATCCCATTCTCTACGAGCCTTGGCTCTCCACCCTCAGGGGCCTATCAGGCTTCTACCCACCCAGAGTGGGGCTCTGTCCCCTTTGTGGGATCAGGGAGTTCTCTGTGAGTCTGGGGTCAGGCCTCCTTCCTTTCTGGAGGCACAAGAATTCTAACTTTTCCCTGGAAAAACGGCACGGCTGGGTCCCTCTCACCTTGGCATGGATCTTTTCCACCACTGCTGTCTGACGTACATTGCCCACGTGTACTGTCACCTGGAAGCCTCGCCGGAACGTGGTGGCATGGAACAGTAGGACTATCTCTGCCTCGAACACTGAGCAGATGGTAGGATTCATCTCGGGGCTCACCATCACCATGCCCTGCGGAGGCACAGCCCCCAGACCAAGGGCAGACCTGGCATTAGTCTCTCCCTCCCCCACCACCGTCACACCCTCTCCAGCTCCTGAACCTCTTCCTCTAGGACTTCGAACACAAAGACCTTAGAAGACAATATTCAAAACTCTCCACTTAGAACTCTTCCTCATCCCTGCCATGTCCTCTAATCCTTCTAATGCTTAGTATTTCTAGGCTCCTGGACGACAATGATCCATATTTAAGTATTCTCAGTATTCCAAGCCTTTTTCATACAGTCTATGTAACCACCTTCTTGGGTTAGAGACTATTTCCTTTGAGTTCCTCTGAAGCATCTTAGGTGCTTCTCATTCAAGCAGTCAGTCTCCCAGGCACTTCTCTTTGGGTTCCCTCTCCAACCCATCCTCCCACCTTACCTTGCGAAGAAGTGCACGGTCAAAGTCCCCGAGGGCCAACGTAGCAGCCTGACCAGCTCGCAGCACACGACAGGCAGAGCGGTTGCGCTGGATGCTGCACACTCTCAGCTCCAGGAAGCAGCCATCATCCGTGGGGCCCACCACCAGCTGGTCCCCCTCACGGCAAATCCCACTGCGGCCCAGAGGGCAGGTGGCACGGTGTCAGTTTAGCACCCCCTACCCCCAACAACCTCCTCCTCTGCGAGGGTCACCCAGAACATTCTTTCCCTTCTAAGCTGACTCCCTCGGTTGCGGGGTGGGGCGCAGGGGAGGAGGCCCCAGTTCAAGCTTCAGACTCTAACGGCTAATACCTGGAAAGGCCAGTAGTGACGGTGAGAGGTATCTGCAGCTTTGACACTAAACACACCCTCTGCTTTGAAAAAAGCCTTAAGGGATCTCTCATTTCCCTATGTGGAAATGATGTCAGGTGAATACAACTGGGGCTCAAGACCCACACTTCTCCCTCAGGAGCCTGGAGATTTCTAGTTAGCGGCAATACTATTTCTTCCCTCCTGAGTCAACAGACTAGGCTTCTCCAGCTCTTCTCATGGTGAAAGCCCAATCCGGAAACAAGCACGTCGTTTAGATCGGTCTGTACAACTCCAAGGTCTCCTTAAGGCCATGATGGAGTGTATGGGTATGTGAGGGCTGGAGGGGATGGGGAGCAAGCAAAGCAACTCACCTGGAAAGTGTCCCTCCAACAACTGTCCCCACCTCCGGTACTGTGTAGATTTCGTCCACCTGAGGCCAAAGAAAACGCTATCAACAGCCAACCAAGTAGGGCTGGCAAGTCCAAAATCTTGAAACAGGCTCAGGGCTCGGTCAGAATTAGTCCCTCCCAGTTCTCCAACTCACTGCCCGTTCAGGTGGCAAATTACCTGAAATTCCGTCAGCTGCTGCATGAGTTCCTCCTGCTCTTTGCTGTTGGTGAGTGGTGGCAAGATATTCAGAAAGACTTTAAGCAGGTCCAGACTCTCTCCAGATACGCTGGACAGCGTGAAGATAGGAGTGACGCTGTAGAGGGAGGCATGGAATGGACAGATGAGGAAGCTTCTAATAGGAAGCAGAGGCTAGAGCTCCCTGCATGCAATGGGGAGCTTCTGGGGCGGGGGTGGGGGGGAGTGGGCAGGGGCACCTCTCTCCTATCTGCTGACCTTGTCAGGAGCTCTGAGTCCTTTCTCTGTGAGCCAGCCAAGGAATGTGGCTCACAAGGCTCACCCCGAAGCCCAAGGGAGACAGCGAATGCCTGGCATAGCACTTTGTCTCCTGCATCCCAGGCACCAGCAAGCCTCCAGGCTGGCTAGCAGACTCCCTCCCACAATCCCAACCGGAAAAAACACAGAACTGAGCCAGAACTGGTCTTGTCCTGGGGTGGGACGCCACGCGGCAGCCTTCCCCATG
Source organism: Mirounga angustirostris (assembly GCF_029215605.1). Lineage (NCBI taxonomy): Eukaryota > Metazoa > Chordata > Mammalia > Carnivora > Phocidae > Mirounga > Mirounga angustirostris. Next base: position 39,577,966 of record NW_026991716.1, read on the forward strand.
ATCAGGGCTCTGGAGTGAGGAAAGCTTACTTGGGTGACTGGGCGAACTGCTGAGCCGCAGTGACAGCGTCATCCTCGGAGGTGACCAGCATGGGGACTTTGTGGCAGCCAGGCTGCTTGAGGACCCGCTCTAGTTGGCGTACTGTCCTCTCCACTGTGGTCTTGGCACACAGGTCCACCTTGCTGACCACGATGAAGAAGGGCACTTTCAGGGCCAAGGCCAGCCCCAGATGCTCCCTTGTGGTGCCAGCTGCCTCAGAGAAGGAAGGCGGGCAGCAGGAGAGGGGTGAGAATGTGGGAGGGCGCAGGGGGGACAGGAGAGTTCGTCTGACTCCCGGATTCGAGGAGACTCAGGGTAGGAGAGTCAGCACCCCCCACCAGCCCCGTCCCTGCCCCCCTGCCCCGTACCAATCCCAGTGTTAGCACTGACGAGCAGCAGGGCGCAGTCGGGGCAGTAGGAGGTGAGGCCGAAGATGGTAGTGTGTAGGTACTTGTGGTGGCCTGCCAGGTCGATGAACGTGATCATCTTGGAGCTGCTTTCACAGATCTCTTCTGCCGTCCGTGAGTCACTGTAATTCACCACCTGGCCCAGAGCCCAGGGCTCTCAGTGCCCCCTGTCAGCCTCCCCAACCCTTTAAGAGTCGCCAGGACCTAAACCAGTCACTGGGTGACCCTGCCTCCTACCCCTGAGCCCCGTATCTGATATAACTCAGCTGATTCCCCATTTGTTTTCTAAGGAGACAGAGCTTGTTCCCTGCCCTCAGGGTCTTCTACACTACTCCAAAAAGTCTGCCCTTGGGCTCTGTCCTCGGGCTCTGTCCTTCACCACTACCATCCCATCCTCAGAGTCTGGCCCCACTGGGTCCCGCTGATTGCATGCACCTCTCCCTTGCTGTTAAAGCCCAGGATCTCGAAGCTGATGCTGGAGGTTCGGCCAGACTGAATCTCATGCAGGTGGCGGAAAAGGTTGAGCCGAGCCCGGCCCCGCCCATTGTCCAGCTCTCCCTGGGTCAGGACTCCAAGCAGAGTCGACTTCCCTGAGTCCACATTGCCCAGGACGGCCACACGGAGGTCTAGGAACTGTGGATGAATTGCGAGAGGTAAGGGCTCCAATCCCTTACGTCTCTCCACGGACGGGTGGGTTAAGGGCAGTGACACTCCCTGGGGACCAAATAATGACCTGGACGCCCCCAGGTTCCCAGGCCAGTGACCCTCCTGGGGAGCAAGGGTGTGAGAGGTAAGGGAAGGGTGTATGCTCACCTGTTGGTTGTCAGGGACCTTTCGTACCAGCACTTCGGTAATCTTCCGGGGCATGTCACTGTCATAATCCACTTCCCGCTCCCGGAGAACAGTGATATCTGCCCCGACCCTGTCAGAGCAAGGCCACGGCTGCCACATCTCACCTGGACTCTCCTGCCCCCCACCTTCCAACCTGGCTCTGGACCAAATGGCCTTTCAACACCTCCCAACACGCGACTTCGCTTCCTACCGCCCTCCAGCCTATCCCACATCCTTTTAAACACACAAATCTTAAATCAAGGAGCAAAAAAGCCTCGGTCCAACATGGAGGAACCCAGAGCACTAGCCCTTCCCACTTCAGCCCTTTGTCAAGAGCAGGCAGCAGAAGGAAGTCCCGCGTTGGCCCCTCAGGCCCAAGGTGACTGGGTATTCACAGGTCCTCTCCAGTTAGGTAAAGAGAATAGGGATTGGGAAGCATACTTCTCTGCCATCCGGTGCAGGGTCTTGAGGGATGCCCGCATCTCCTCCTCAGCCAGCCCCACCAGCAGCCCATTGTCCTCTACCCCAATCTGGTAGACAGCCTCACCGCGGCCCTCCTGGAGCCGCCACTTCATCTGTGTCACCAGGTGCTCAAAGCGGTACTGGGATGGATTCACCAGCTTCAGCTTAGGACAGGTGAGGTGTCATAAGAAAATCAAGTCAGAGATGCTCCTCCTAAACCCACATGCTCCCACCTGTCCTGCTGTAAGGACTAGGACCTTTCCTTCCCACTTAAAGCCCCTCATCCCTGGTCTCCTCAAACAGTGAGTCCCCCTCCAACAGAATGAGGTATAGAGCCTTTACCCTGAATCATTTCCCTAAATTGCTATACATCATGGGGTTGGAAGGATCTCAGAAAAAAATCACCCCATACCAGCAAGGACAACCTGCCCCTCCCCAGCCTAAGACTCACTTTATATTCGATGTTTCCATCTTCAGCCTGAAAAGAAACAGAAAGCAGTTCTGACACACTGTCCTGACCAACTTCTACTTCCCTCTGATTCCTGCTGGGGCCCAGGCAGCTAACTTGAGAGAGCAGGAACCTCAGTGGCACCTGCTTAGACACAAACCCTCTACTCACTCCCAATGGACCTCTCTGAAGGCCTCTAAGAATACAGTGAGTCACCCATGTGAGCCAGAAACAAAAACCTAGTCCCTCCTTTCTTTGATTACTGGTGGTATACTCTTCCTAGATGCAAGATCACCCCTTCCTTCTCCCTGGGGCCTCAAACTGTTGTCCCCAGAAGTCCAGATTTCCTGTGTTCAGGTTGCTGAGGTCATTCTCTGCCACTGGTCTGGGAGACACCATTCCTTCCGGCCCACCCCTCTCAGCTGATGTCACCAAGCGTAAGAGTCTGCAAGAGGTTCTGGACCAGGGCCAAAGGGTGAGCTCAGCGCTGGTCACTATAAGCCTGATGAGAGACTAGCCCAGGTAAAATGAGGGGCAGGGCTCCAAAGCTGGGGCTGAGATGAAGAGAAGAAACTCAGGAAATGCAATAAAGGGGACAGACTCCACAAACCAGATTCACATGCTTCAGATGAGATGAAATCCTGAATCCACCCACACAACCTCCTCTACATCTTCCCTCTATCAGGTGACCCACCACAGAAGCAACCTGTTGCCTGAGCCTTCCCCTCTAGGGTGCAACAGGATAAGAGATTTGCTTCCTGTGCCTGTCCTGCATTTTGGCACTCCTCCTCCCTGGCCATTTTTCTTTTTCCCTTCCTGTCATCATCAAGGCCCTCTGACTTCCAGGCTCTTAACAGGTCTTCACCCACAATCTCTACCTCACGGAGTAAAAGGGAGATCTTGTCCCATTAACAAAGATCTTCCTTTTTATCATTTTGCTAAAGGTGAAGAATTAGGATGGGTGGCTTCAGAAAAGTGGTACAAGGATGACGGTCTAGGCCAATGGTTCTCAAAGTGTGATCCCAGGACCAGGAGCATTAGCGCTGCCTGGGAACTTGTAAGAAATGCGGAGTATCAGGCCCACCTCTGACCTACTGAATCAGAAACTCCAGGGGTGAGGCAGCAATCCAGGTGATTCTGATACATGCTAAAGTTTGATAACCACTGGCTTAGGCTCTTCCCCCTCAGTCCTCCTTTCCTAAGAGGCACAAAACAGCAGTTATTCTCTGCCTTAGGGATAGATGGGGCAGGAAGCCATCCCCACTTCCTCATAGGACAAAGGGCAAGAGGACTTAAGCCTGACTGTTGTCTGCTTTTATGCGTGTGTATATGTGTACTCAGGGACAGAGGCGGAACATATTGCTCTTTTCCCCAGTACTCCCCTCCTCCCCTGTGGAACAAGTTTAGAAAACTCTGCTGCCTTCTCATCCCAGGATGCAGTCTCCCTTCTGTTGCAGAAGGATGAAGCCAGGGCATTCTACTTTGCTTTCTCCAAGGGGATGAAAGTGGGATACCCTTTCGCCACTTCTCCTCCTGAGGTTACTGGATCAGAATCCTCTTCCAGAAATCCTCCCTCCCCAATCTTCCTCCCTGGGGTCCTGACACCAGAAGGAAAGTCCTCCCAGGGGTCCTGGGACCGGAAGGAAGGGTTCCCTTCTCCCCACAGTGTTCTGACACCGGAAGGGGGTATCAATTCCCTCTGCTCCGCCTCCCTGGAGTCCCAGGACCGGAAAGAGTGATTTCCTCTCCTCACCCGCCACTTCTCATGGGGCTCACCTCGGGGGGCAAGTACGGAGGATTGTTGGCTTTGCCCCCTCTGTTCCTTCCGTTCTTCTTTTTCCCCTTTGGGCCCCCGCAGCCGCTGCTGCCGCCGGCCCCCCTAGCCTTAAGGGTTCCGCCCACGGCCGGGCCCCCTCCGGGCCGGCAGCAGCCGCCGAACAGCTCCGATACCCGCGAGTCCATCCGCCGCTGCCACCAGCCCCCCGCCCGGCCCCTCCCCCCCACCGCCACCGCCACCGCCGCCGCCGCCCCTACTGCCACCGCCGCGTCGGGCCAGCCAGAGGAGAGCGGGGTGGGGCCCTCCGCAGGCCACGCCCCCGCCCTTCTCTGGCCCGGGGTCGCGTCAGAAACAGCCGCGGGGCACCACGGGAGATAGAGTCCTCAAGCCTGGGACCTCCCCTAAATGAGCTGCCGATGCCCTACAATTCCCAGGAGGCATTGCAGCTCAAGGGGCCGCGGCGAGACTTCGGGGCGTAGGCAAGGAGTGCGCCTTTGCACGCAAAGGCCTAGGGGAGCTGTAGTCTGATTCCCAATCTCCTTGCTCTGAGCGGGTCTTTTCCTCGGGCCTCCTTGGGGGAAAAGATTAGGGACCCGCAGCCTGGGGGTGGGGCAGTCACCCGAGGTGGAGAGCTTACATCAGAATCAAGCTTTGCACTCCTTGGTTTGGCCCCTTAGCGAGATCCCAGACAACAGGTTTTGGACCTGGAGAGCTGCAAAATTCAGGGCGACTGGTCCCTCCAGCCGGCTGGCTCCGCCCCTGCCTCAGTTTCTTCCCCGACAGCTGGCGTGCCGTCGGGGTGAGTCAGGGCGAATGCCAGGGCGGAGGCAGATGGTGGTTAGCCTAATTACGGCTGTTATTGTTGCGATGATTATGCCACCTTTACCCAGTAGTCACTACTTTATTACCAGGCTGGTACCCTCCGGGGGCTGGTTTTAGCAACCCGAGACACCGCGGTGCCACCAACACGAGGCCCGAACCTATAAACCAGCCTTGCAGCCCGAGGGCTACAAGGATGCCCTTAGCGAGTATTACCCCTCCCCTTTGTTTTGAAGCCGAACCAATCCCGGCACTGCGAGTTTAGTTTTAAAATAGCCAGGCCGGTAGGAGGCGCCTGGCCCCTACTTGGGGCGGGGCTGGGGCTCGGGTTACGTCAGCCACTGCTAGGGCTGTGGCTGGGAGAAGTGGCTGGCAATAGAAACTTGGCCAAGGGCCCGGGATTACTGACTTTTGACTTTCTCGCCAAGCCATCTCTCTTGCTCTTTAGGGCTCTTGCAGTCGGCAAAGAATAAACACTCAGCGACAGAAAACCAGCGCACAAGACACTGGAAAGGCAGAGTGGAGAAGCAATTAGTGTTGCCGGGCTGGGAGTCAGGACGCCAGGGTTCAATTCCTAGCCCCATGGCTGTCCCATGATTCACCATTCACCCTATGTCCACTTCCCCTCTTTCACAAACATCGAGATGCTCTCACACAGCCAGGAAATAAAACGACCCTTCCCTCCAGGTCTCAGTTTTCCTTGGAAAACTAGAAGCCGCAACAGTGACTTACCTCTGGTGATCCTTTCAGGGGTTCAGACCTCGTGGAGTCCATGGCTTCCCCTCAAGACTACAAGGAGGGAGGTGGGTTACTTATCATTCAGTTGCTCTCCACAAGGCATAACTCCCCAAAGCCATGGAAGCAGAAGGACCAAAATCTGCAAAAGGGCCCAGCAGATCCAGCCAATTTTGCGGTCTTCAGTGGTTGAAAGCACGCATGATTTCTCTCTTTTCCACCCTATTCAGCGAAAGGAAGGTAATGCTGCAGAGGTCAACTCCAGCCAGGGGCACGACCCTGCCAGGAAAACTGCTACTTAGAGGCTGAGACTGAGGAATTCAGTAAGAGATCGCAAGAAGGATGGAAGTTGGAAGGGAGAGCCAAGACTATTCCCCCAACATTCTCACCACCACCAACTCTGTGTTCCCTTGATAACCAGGGCCTGCTGCACTTGCCTGATAACACTCATCCTCTCATCTCCTTGTGTCTTTCAATGACCCAACATACAAAATTTCACTTCGTCCATCCCAATCCTCTTTTCTCCTAAGTGGAGAATTTCTTCTAAGAAATGGGAGGGGATAACCTATTCTGATATCCCATTCTTGAATCCTAGCTTACCACGGACAGGAGTGAAGGCTGGCAGAGGAGTAGACTAAACAGGGATGACTGTCTAGGAGGAGATCAGGGTCCTGGGAGATAGAAGGTAGTAGATGTGTTTGGCTTCCTGGAGGGGTTGCTTATGAGGTGTTTGGCTATGGGATTACACACACACACACACACACACACAATTTTTCCTGGTATATAATTAGTCATTTATTCTTTGCGTAGAGTACCTTTACATAAGTTTTAAATTCAGGGACACGTGGGTGGCTCAGTTGGTTAAGCGTCTGCCTTCGGCTCGGGTCATGATCTCAGGGTCCTGGGATCGAGTCCCGAGTTGGGCTTCTTGCTCAGCGGGGAGCCTGCTTCTCCCTCTGCCTGCCAATCCCCCTGCCTGCCACACCACCTGCTTGTTCTCTCTCTCTGACAAATAAATAATGAAATAAAAAAATAAAAAAAAATTAAAAATAAATTCAAAGTAGCAATCTTTCCATTTATACTTTCTTGGTTTTGTGTCATGCCTAGGGTAACCCCACTGCTAGATTATGAATTATTCCCCAATATTTTCTTCAAGGAGTTTGGAGGTTTATTTTTATGTTTAGATCTTTAATCCATTTTATTATTTTTAAAAAATTTATTTATTTGAGAGAGAGAGCACGAAAGGGGGGAGGGTCAGAGGGAGAAGCAGACTCCCTGCCGAGCAGGGAGCCCAGTGTGGGACTCGATCTTGGGACTCCAGGATCATGACCTGAGCCAAAGGCAGTCGCTTAACGAACTGAGCCACCCAGATGCCCCAATCCATTGTATTTTTTAAAAGATTTTATTTATTTATTTGAGAGATAGAGAGAGATAGAGTGAGCACAAGTGGAGGGGAGGCACAAAGGAAGAGGGAGAAGCAGGCTCCCTGCTGAGCAGAGAGCCTGACTCGGGGCTTGATCCCAGGATCCTGGGATCAGGACCTGAGCCAAAGGCAGACACTTAACCGACTGAACCACCCAGGCACCCCTTCAATCCATTTTTTAAAAAGATTTATTTGGGGCGCTGAGTAAAGCTCATGTAAAGCTTTACCATGATCTGGATCCTGTTCGTCTGCCACAGCCTTAACTCTTTATAATTTGAACTCTTTTCTTTCCTTTTTAAAATTTTTTTATTTATTTAGAGAGAGAGAGCGTGAGTGGGTGAGGAGCAGAGGGAGAGGGAGAGAATCTCAAGCAGACTCTGGCACTGAGCGCAGAGCCCCTTGCAGAGCTAATGTCCTGACCCTGAGATCATGACCTGAGCCCAAATCAAGAGTCCCTCACTCAACCTACTGAGCCACCCAGGCGCCCTTGAACTCTTTTCATTCCTTGAATGGAGGATGCTCTTGTCTCTCAAGGTCTCCAGGATACCTAAGCCCTCCTCTTTACTTTTACTCATCCTATAGGTCACAGTTTCCTGGGCACATTTCCTCTGGGACCACCCCGCTAGCTTAGGTGGCCGGTTCTTCTATCCACAGCCCGTGCACACCCCACGGTATATAATTCATCACATGGTATCGTATTTCTAGGCAGCAAACCCCTTAGGACAGCAACCGCCTTCTGCTTGTTTGCCAGAGGCTCCAGCACCTAGGACAGGGCCTGGCACGAAGTAGGTGCACAGTGAAGAGTGAACGCAGGAGAGAATGGGTGCGTGAGGGCGAGTGTCCTCTGGAAGGCAGACCTCAGTGGCTGAGAGAGCGTGGGTTCCCTGTGGGGGAAGGGCTCGGCGGAACCCGTGCAGGACTGTTCGGAGAGAGCACCGGGCTCAAATCCCAACCCCGCCCAGCTTCCACCACTGCGGCGGCGCCGCGCCCCCACTCGTCCCAGTCGAGCCGGAAGTGGAGGCAAGGGCTTCCCATGATACCCCGCGAGGCGCCTATTCAAACCGCACGGAGCAGCGGGAGGAGGTCGTGATGGCGGCTCCGGAGCCGGAAGTGCTGTGCCGGCCTGCAGTACCTGGTAAGGCCTGGGCTTCGGAGCTCGGGGAGCCTTGGGGACCTGTTTCTTCCCTACCGCCGCTATCCAGTCTTTTAGTCCATGACCCTTTCTCTGGCCCGTCTTCCTTGCCCCCATTTGCCGGCGTCCCTCCTGGCTCCCGCTCGGCTCCAGGTACTCCATCGCCCCCTCGGTCCTGGATCCCATTGGTTCGTCCCTACTCTGTCTTCCTCTCCGCGGCGTTCTGGATCCCGCTTGATTACTCTTAGTGTAAACGAATTTCCCCGGGTTAGGGCCTCCACTTTCTGAGCGGAGCCCTAGTCACGGCGTCCGAAATTCTCCCTCCCCCATTCCCATTCCCCATCCAGCCGTCACTGAAATCATCTTAGGCGACTGGGGTCTGGAATCTCCCCGCCACCACCCTCAAGGAGTTTGCGGAGGGAATGTGTCGGGCTGTCCCCTCCCCAGTACAGGGGAATAAGACTGACTGGCTTTTAAATTTTTTGTCTCTCTTCTGTCCCTCTGCGCACCTACTAGATTTGGAATGGTATGAGAAGTCAGAGGAAACCCACGCCCCCCAGATAGAACTACTTGAGACTACCTCTACTCAAGAACCTCCCAACCTTTCGGAGCCCTTTCGCCCCAGAGACTGCATGGTGCCAGTGGTGTTTCCCGGGCCTGTGAGCCAGGAAGGCTGCTGTCGGTTTACTTGTGAACTTCTAAAGCATATCATGTACCAGCGCCAACAACTGCCTCTGCCCTATGAACAGCTTAAGCACTTCTATCGAAAACCTTCTACCCAGGTAGGCACAGGCTTTGGGAGAAAGCTGGTGAGGAGACTGTGACTGTACACGGTAGGCAGGTGAAAAGGGGTTCTGAGGAATCTTCAGCCCGTCAGCCTCAACAGCTGTAAGGAATGTGTTTCAGCTGCATGGCTTTAGTTTCTCCCCACCCTAGTCTTTGATAGTCTAACCCTCCAGCATTTTCTCATTTTCTTTTTCTGAAACTGCTATTGTGTTGCATTTGGACTTGATGAACTGACCTTTTAATTTTAATGTCTTTTCTCCCCAGATGTTCATCCCTTTGTCTTTGTGGGGTTTTTTTAAGATTTTATTTATTTGATAGAGCACAAGCAGGGGGAGCGGCAGGCAGAGGGAGAAGCAGGCCTCCCACTGAGCAGGGAGCCCCGTGCAGGGCTTGATCCCAGGACCCTGGAATCATGACCTGAGCCCAAGGGAGACGCTTAACTGACTGAGCCACCCAGGCACCCCCCATCTTTATTTTTATGTTTTACTTATTGGGGGACTTCCTTGACTTTATATTCTAACACTTTTATAATTTTCTTTGGCAATCATAATCTTTTTTTTTTTTTTAAGATTTTTTATTTATGGGGTGCCTGGGTGGCTCAGTTATTAAGTGTCTGTCTGCCTTCGGCTTGGGTCGTGATCCCAGGGTCCTAGGATCAGCCCTGCATCGGGCTCCCTGCTCAGTGGGGGTCTGCTCCTCCCTTTTCCACTCCCCCTGCTTGTGTTCCTGCTCTCCCTCTCTCTGTCAAATAAATAAATAAAATCTTCAAAAAAAAAAAAGATTATTTATTTGAGACAGAGAGAGAATGAGTCGGGGTGGGGGAGGGGCAGAGGGAGAAGCAGACCCCCGCTGAACAGGGAGCCTGACATGGGGCTCAGTCCCAGAACCCTGGGATCCTGACCTGAGCCAAAGGCAGACACTTAACTAACTGAGCCACCCAGGTGCCCCTGTGATCATAGTCTTAAGAGCTCTTTCTAATTTTTTCCATGTTTCTTTTTTATACCATCCTGTTGTTTCATGTCTATATGATCTTCTCTTACTTGAGGATATTCATTATTGTATTTTTGAATTTTTACTCTGTTCAGTTTCTCAGTTTCCTATTTGTTTTGGTCTCTGACTTTCATGTTAGAGGCTTTTATTCTGTGTCTGATGAATATTTAAGAATAAATTAATGAAAGCTCTGTGTGCATGGCTGGGCCTTGTGAGCTATAGACTTCACTCTGAGGATATTGGGTAGGAACCTAGTGGTCTCTTTGGAGGACTCCCAAAACATCAGTATGGAAAGTCTTCTCTCTGGAGAAGACTGGGTGGAGGAAATTGGGAGATGATCTAAGGGTCCTCACATGGGTTTTCACTCAGTTCCTCTCTGTTCATTCTTCTGTGGTACCTAAATTGTCAATTCCTGAGCCCTTCTGGGGTTCTGCAGTGTGAATCGGTTTGCTTTTCATGGGGGGTTCCCTCTTTTAGCACTTGGTATTCAGCTCCCTTGAATTCTTCCATCTGCCTTCTCTTTTCCAGAAATTGTGGTTACCTTTGTCTGCTTCCCAGTTCTCTTTGCCCTTGGGAGTTCCCTTTCTTTCTCCCCTCCCTCCCTTCCTTTTTATCTCATTTAGTAGTATTTTAGATGGGACCACAAATAAGCATGTGTTTAATTTTCCACATTTAACTGGAAGACCAACTCCAGAATCACCTTTATTAATCCAGATTATCCTCATTTCCTGTTGTCACTAATGGCACAGCAAAGTTTGCCACCTGCCATGCCACCAAATCTCCTTGACTATTTTAGTTGCTTATTTCTGGATGCCCTCCTGCTTCAGAGTACTGTCTTTGCTGTTCTGAGCATGGGAAAGGTATGATTTTGTACAAAGAATGCATTTTCCTTTTTAAGTATATTGCCCTCTGATAAAAACCCAGTGTCATGGCCATGGAAACCCAGTCCCAGAAGTATACTGCATCCCCACAGGGTTCTTCAAAGGGCATTAGCTTCCCCCATCTCGTCCTTCCCTTTCACTGGTCTTTGTCCTCACAGGCCGAAGATGCGATGAAGAAGAAAGCTCGGGCCACCGCTGAGGTGAGCAGCAGGAAATGCCAACAAGCCCTGGCAGAACTGGAGAGTGTCCTCAGCCATCTGGAGGGTTTCTTTGCCCGGACATTAGTACCCCGCGTGCTTATCCTCCTTGGTGGCAGTGCCTTAAGTCCCAAGGAGTTCTACGAGCTTGACTTGTCCCGCTTGGCCCCCAACAGCATGGACCAGAGCCTGAGCACAGCAGCTTGTTTGCGCCGCCTCTTCCGAGCCATTTTCATGGCTGATGCCTTCAGTGAGCTCCAGGCTCCTCCGCTCATGGGCACCATTGTCATGGCACAGGGGCACCGGGACTGTGGAGAAGATTGGTTTCGACCCAAGCTCAACTACCGAGTGCCCACCCGTGGCCACAAACTGACTGTGACCCTGTCCTGTGGCAGACCCTCTATCCCAGCCACGGCCTGGGAGGATTACATTTGGTTCCAGGCACCGGTGACACTTAAAGGCTTCCATGAGTGAATGGGGGTGCTTCTTCATCGTGAACACAATGGCTTAAATGATCTTTGCCCCTGTGGCATCAAGTCACCCATCTCTTGCTTGGAGCTGGAGTTGCTTCCTGGTGAGAGGAATGTTCTGTCCTTCCAGCTGCCTGCCTCCCCTCCTTAGACTTCCTGGTGGGCTGGTTTTGTGGCTGTGGCTGTCATAATTATCACTGAACACATCTCTTTGAATCGAAGGTTGGTTTTCCCAGAAGGTGCTGGGTCAGGCATTTCTGTTCGGGTTGGAAAGCAAATGTGGGCCCACAGGCACTCTTATGGAAGTGGCCCTATTACGCTTTTTGCTGTGGTCTTTCAGAATTTTCACTAGGGACATAATGAAGTTGAATATAAAAAAAATGAATGGATTTGCATTAAATTATCCTGTAACTCTTGGCTTAAAGATGTCCAGGGTTAAGATTATTTTGTCTTTCTCCTTGGCCTCTTATGCTTCAGGGCTTCTAGGATTTTTTTTTTTTTTTTTAACTGATGGTTCTTTCTCTTCATCAGCCCTAGGCCCATCTGGGAAGTGAAGGGACTTGGCTAAGGTTCTGTAACACTTTGATGTCAGAGTTGGGACTAGAGTCCTCATCAGCTACCCGCTAGCCTGACCTCCTTTCCTTGCCACATAGGGGTTTTTGTGATCATTACGGTATGTGCCAAAGGTCACACAGGGGAAAAGGGGCTGAGAGATTGGGCTGAGAAAGGAAAACTGAGAGGGCCTTTGCAAAGCTGCAAACCCGCGGGAACAGCTCCCGAGGCCAGCTGTCCCTTCGGGGGTTCTGCCTAGCCTGTCTGCATTGCCGTCGTCTGGTGGCCGCGGGCAGTCCCTGTTGGCCACACTGTCCTTAGGCACACCCCACTCTCCCACCTGCAGCACTTCCCCTCAGCTGCGCCTCTGACTTGGCCATCCTGATCTTTGCTCTTCTCTGGCTTGTTGCCATCCTGACTGCTAAGCATTGATGCTCTTTGTCCCTGAGAACACCTGCTTGTTTCTTAGAAGCAAGTTGAAGACAGAGTGTTGGAGATAGGCAGGTTTGTGTGTGTGTGTGTGTGTGTGTATGTGTGTAAATGGGGACAGTATAAATATATACTATTTTTTATGTTTTACGAAGAATGTTTTATGGTAAGAAAACATAAAACATGGTTTAAATTTTACACTCTGTTTTAAGCACTTTACATACATGGTCTCATGTAACAACCTTCCATAGTATGTGTTGTTCCCATCTTACAGATGAGGGTTGGGAAATAGAATAACTTGCCTATGTGGTGAAACCTGGATTCTAACCCAGTCCACCCGGCTCCAGAGGCTGAGTACTGTACATTGTGCTGTATGGCCTGTGTGGTTTTACTCTTAAATAAGCAGGCTCACTCTGCCAAAGGTGGTAGCATTGGAAATCTGCAGGACTCCCTTCCCTGGCTTCAGACCATGGTTCCTGACAAGGAAGCTGCCGGTAATAAGTGGTTAGTACATCTGGAATCAGTGAGGACAAAAGGTTTGGGTGATTTTTGGTGCTGTGACCACTTGAAGCATATTCCACCAGTTAGAATTTCAGCTGGTTTTTGGTTTGAGGATACTGCATTACAAAAGAGGAACTGGGGCCATATCCTACTTGGGAATGGACAGGGTGAGGACTCTACGGGGAGGAAGAGTTTTGGACAAGGGAGTTACAGATTGTTCTGAGATGGAAAACACCTTAGGCCAAGTCAGCTCCCTCAAATTGTAAAAGCCTTCATAAGCAATGCCCAGATAATCAAAACAAAGTAATTATCTGGGTAATTTAGACACTTATTTCTCTCTTGGCTTGGCACGGGGGACCACATCATTCTGATTGCATGAGTCCTCTCCAAAGGAATCCAGAAATGAAAAGGTCAGTTAATATTAACAACAGGCTGTTGGGCTCCCTGCTCAGTGGGGAGTCTGCTTCTCCCTCTCCCTCTCCCCCTGCTCATGCCCTCTCTCTGTTTCTCTCTCTCTCCCTCTCTCAAATAAATAAATAAAATCTTAAAAAATTCAACACATCCCATCTCTTTCCTTGACAACAGGCTTGCTGAGGCATCTGTTCACCTGTTTGACCTTGGCTGGGGACTCTGGAGTTGGATGTGACGTAGTCTCTAACCCAGGGAGTGAAAAGCCCCAGCTGCAGTAGGGTTCTGGCCTTTTCTATGTTGCTACCATTTGGGCCTAAAAGCAACAGTTGTAGGGCCGAGGTAGCTAAATGTAGGTGGCAGGTGATGTCATCCTTTTTGTACTTCTCTTCACACCCTGCTCCCCCAAGGTGTGGGCCTTGCCCCAGTGCCTAGGTCTCCATTTGTCACTTGGGTGGAATAGTCCTATGGAAGGGGTGAAGAGAGACATCTCATGAAGACTGAGGAGAATGGAACGATGGACCCCCCCCCCCCCACTCTGTAGGACCTGGCTTGGGGTGGGGGTTAATTGTCTTAGATTCCTAGACTGTTAGAGCCAAGATCTCAAATTCTTTTCTTCACACAATTCTGAGGCCAAGAAGGGACACAACTGGAGTGAAATAATACAGCTAACGTTACTGTTGGGTTATTTTTCTTCCCAAGCCCTCATTGCATATACGGTGAGGACTCAATTTTTCAACTCTTGGAAAGGCTCAGAAAAGGCAAAAATATCCATGGAACTGGGGACCTTCAATCCCACACGGTAGGCTACCTATGTTAGGGGAAACCACGCCGTTACCGTGACAGCAGAACACGTGCGGTCCCCAACGCGGGAAGGACCGAGGACAGGAGCCGGTGTGTGCCCTGACTTGGGGAAGGAAGGGCTGTGTCGGGAGCAGGGCGGGCCTGAGGTTCCGGGAGGGCGGGGCCGGGGGCGGCCGGGTGGGTGGAATCCTTCCTGCCCGACGGAAGGGCAGAGCTTTAGGTCTCCATGGAGACCGCTTCTCCTGGCAACCTGGCGGGCGTTGATCAGAGCCGTGGGCGCAATGGACGCGGAGAGCCTCCTGCTGTCGCTGGAGCTGGCGTCCGGCAGCGGGCAGGGCCTCAGCCCCGACCGTCGGGCCTCGCTGCTCACCTCCCTTACGCTGGTGAAGCGCGACTACCGCTACGATCGGGTCCTCTTCTGGGGCCGCATCCTCGGCCTCGTCGCCGATTACTACATCGCGCAGGGCCTGAGTGAGGACCAGCTCGCACCACGCAAGACTCTCTACAGGTTGAGGCGACGCCCTAGCAGGCCGCGGCGGTCCCTGGCTCCTGAAGGGGGCGCCACCGGGCGGCCGGGAAGGGGTGGGCGTGGTAGGACTCGAAAGGGGTGGGGCCGACGGGCTCCGGGCGGCGGGTGGACAGGGTCTGGGGAGACCCAATTGGAGAAGGGCCCAGGGGGCGGGGCCGGGGACGCAACTAAGCTGGTGAGGATTAAGGGGCCGGGACCTGAGAACATCGCGGAGCAGGGGCGGGGGAAGAGAAATTTGGACGTAGGTGGGCTTATAATACAGACAGGGTCAAGAACGGAGGCGGAGCAAGGTGAAAGGTCCCGGAGAATGGGGACCTGGAGTAGACGCCGGGTGCAGGCCTGGCATTCTGAAGAGCACAGCTTGGAGAAGGGTCAGAAGCCCTAAAGGGTAATGAGGTGCTGTTTGGAAGCGGGTCCAGAAGTATCTTCGGTGGAGGAGTTGGCTCACAAAAGGAGGCGCTCTAGGAAGTAGAGAACGAATGCAGAAAGGGAGAGGAGGGATTTAGAACTGGGGGAAATTCCCCAGACGCTACCTTCCCTGCAAGGCCACCCCGCCTCTTTCTTGACTACCCCCAGCGACGTCGGGAAGCTCACCACCTTACAAAACAAGCCATTCGAGCCGCAGGGAGTTGGAGACTTCATTTATCTGTCCATGCATCAATCCAACATTGATTGGAGGCATTCTTTGTAGACTTGGGGTTACAAAGATGGCTAAGACTCACCTGTCTCCAAGTTATTCACATCCTAGGAAGGAAGACCGATATGTAACCCAGCAATTAAAGCAAAGTGTTAATCCCAGGATAGAGGGGTATGCAAAGGGGGACCGAGGGGGGCCTTCTAGAGAGCAATGAAATAAAAATTGCTAAGAGAGATCTGAAAGTTGATCCGGAGTTCCCCAGGAAGGTGTGGGGGAAAGGCATGCCAGTTAGAGGGAAGAGTTCTGCAAACTTGGCTGGAGTGGGCTTGGAGTGTTTGGGAGAACTGCAGGTAGGTAAACCTGACAATGGCAGGCCAGGGTGTTACGTAGACTGGATGGAGAGTCTGGGGATTTGTTCAGGGGCTATGGAGAGCTGGAGAGCCATTCAGGGGCCTTAAGCAAGAAGAGCCTGCTCAGGCCAGCCTGAAGTGGGTGAGCATCCAGGAGACTGTTACAGTGTCCAAATGAAGGAGGCTGCAAGGGAGAGGTAGCTGAGGGACTGTAGGTCAGGGGATGGGTTGGAAAGATATAAGCGGTGGCACTGGCCAGACTTGGGCCTGAATGGGAGAGGTGGAGAAGCTAAGGCGGCTGGGTTAGTCCTAGTGCCACTCACTGGAACAGAATTCAGGAAGCCTCATTGAACTTGGTATGAGGTGACTGTGGGGGGCGGGGCAGGGTCATAAGGAGGCATATTAAAGTACAAACCCAGAGTCCAGACAAAACATCTGGACTGAAGATAGAGATTTGGGACTCATTTTATTCCATAAGTTTTTATTTCTTCAGCACCTACGATGTGCCAGGCATTGATCCAGGCACGAGGAATTCAGTGGTAAATGAGACAAAGTCCTTGTCTTCATGGAGTCTATATTATAGTGTGTGGGGGTGGGGGGGAGGGGAGACAATAAATAAACACAAAGATCGCAGATCTAGAGAATACAGGATGCGGTACTGTTTTAAATAGGATGGTCAGAGATAGTCTCTCTGATAAGGTAACATATGTGAAGAGACCTGAAGCAACTGAGTGAGCTCTGTGTTCATCTGAGGGAAGAGAATTCCAGGCAAGCGCAAAGGCCCTGAGGCAGATGTGTACTTAGTGTTGGTCGAAACCCTTAGAGTCTAGTGTGGCTGGAGAGGAGGGAACATTATAGGACATGAGGTCAGAGAGGTAAGGGACCAGAGGGCTTTGTGGGGCATTGCAAGGACTTGGCTCAATGGGAAGTCTTTGGAAGCTTCTACACAGAGACATGATCTGGCAGCTGGGTGGGAACTAGACTGAAAGGGGAGCAGGTATGGATTTGGGGAGACCAGTTAGGAGGTTACCGTTGTATCTAGGTAAGAGTAGATAGGGGCTTGGACCAGCAGGGGGCAGTGGAGGTGGTGAGAGGTGGTTGGGTTCTGGATACCAACTAGGCAGTAGCTAGGGCCTTGGGAGTCAGGTGGGCCAGCCTGCAGAGAGAAAAGAGGGGTGAGAATAGATCCCTGGGAATGCTTAGGGCAGTGGAGGAGAGAGAAGGGAGATGCATTTGTTGGTTTTTAGGTCCTGAGGATGTCCTCCTAAGCAGTTTTGTGGGGTGGCAGGGGCAGAACTGACCGTGTAATGGGCAGAGTGAAGGTGAGGGGAAGAAAGGCTTCCACGGGGCCAGTTGTTCTGAGATTATTGTTTAGAACTGGAGGAGAGGAGTGAGGGACGGGAAAAGACTATTTTCTAGCAGGGCATGCCTTTCAGGGCTGTTGTTTTAGAAAGCTGAGAAGTTTTGATGTTGAGAAAGGAGCCCGTGGAGAGTTCTAGAAGGGTGGAAAGGTGAGCAGGCCTACCCCAACAGGCTGAGTGGGTTAGAGAGGAGTGGGGGGATGCCCTCTCCTGTCAGGAGTGGGGAAGAAGGGACTGGGCTGGTCAGTGCTGGAGACCTCAGAGGACAGGTCCTGGAGCCTGGGACCGGCTTTCCTGAGAAATGGGGGAATGTGGCCATGCTGTTGGCTCAGTAGGCAGGCGGAGCATGAATTTGGGGCCTACCAAAACAGAAGCGCTTGTAATTGAGGAAAGTTCAGCTTCTAGAAGCTCATCAGGAATTTCACAGTGCAGTTATCTAGGAAAAAGCTTTTTGGAATTTTGGTATTTACAAAGCTTTTGTGACCTTGACTTTTTATGAAATAAATTTGAATTTGCCTCACACACGGGGGTAGGGTGCACCATAGGCACTTAGGCCTTGGAAGGGGAGAGGTGTGACTCCCAACATTTTTCTTGGGCTTCATCCTCAAGAGAAGGGGTGGTGGCAGGAAGCCTGGAAACCAGGATCATGGGGATGTCATTGGCAGCCTGAACTGCATGGAGTGGAGCCTCTTGCCCCCGGCCACGGAGGATATGGTGCTGCAGACGTCTGTGGTGAAGGGCCGCTTCATGGGGGACCCCTCGCATGAATATGAACACACCGAGCTGCAGAAGATGAGTGAGGGTGAAAAGGTCTTTGAAGAAGAAGTAGTGGTGAGTGAAGACGAGAGCAGGAGGACAGAGAGAGCCTGGGCCATCCAAAGCCCAGCCCAATAGAAATTACGGGGACAATAGCATAAAGCCACACAGCTCCTGTGTGACAGGGTGGAGAGTGGACGGGCCGCTCTGTCGGGAGCCTGGCTCTGGGCAGGGCCTGGGGGAGGGGGTCTGTGTTGTGCTATGGGGTAATGGGATGTGCACAGGCTCTCGTATCTATCAGTTTTTATTTTACTGGATAATATATCCACATGATTTGCAATTTGAAGGCACAAAGAGGAATTTAGCAAAGTGCCCCTCTCATCCCTGTCTGCCAGTCCCCCAGGTCCTCTTTTTGGGGGACATTAACGTAACCCATTTTGCACGTGTGTGCATGCCCACATCTTGCTACGCAAAGTGCTGTCTGGATCAGAAGCATCACCATGGCCTGGGAGATAGAAATGCACACTCTCCAGCTGGTATCGGGATCGGAATTTTTAACATAGTCCCAGGGGATTCGAATACACATTAAAGTTTCAGAAGCTCTACTCCCAGAGATATTTGATGCAAATACAAGCCTCAGCAAATACCTGACCTCTACATAGTCTCTTTTGATCTTAAGACAAAACAAATGGCAGACATTACTCACACAGTTCTGCATCTTGCTTTTCTCACCTAATATGTTTTGGAGCTCTTTCTATGTCAGTACTCTAAAGAGCCTCCCCTATTGTTTTTACTGTGTGTGAATGTCCCACAGTCGGACCAGTGTCTTCGTCGTGGAAATGCATGACGTCTCCGAGTTGTAGCTCTGACAGGCAGTGCCACACCAAATGACCTTGTATGTGGTGTCACTTCCAACGTGTGTATGCTCTCTGAAGTTTCAGTTCCTAGAAATGGAACTGCTGGGTCAAAAAATACGGAGTGCAAATTTTGAAACTAGACAAACCTGGAGTTCAAAGCACAGCCTGTGCCCTTGAACCTGGGTGAGGCCAAAAGTCTCAGTCGAGGCCTATGATGCCTCAACTTCCGTCCCCACCCCTCTCCCCCACCCCACC
Organism: Mirounga angustirostris; assembly: GCF_029215605.1. NCBI lineage: Eukaryota > Metazoa > Chordata > Mammalia > Carnivora > Phocidae > Mirounga > Mirounga angustirostris. Next base: position 39,596,802 of record NW_026991716.1, read on the forward strand.
TGACAAACTCAACCTCCCTGAGGTGTATTTTCTCAAACAATGGGATAATTATATCTACTTCATAATCTTGTACAGGTTAAATGAAGCAACCTATGTGAAGGCCCTGGGCTAGGCATGTGTAAAGCATTCGTTTCCATCTAATGTGTAAAAATTCCAGTGGGCAGCTCCTGGGAAATAGGTGGCGGAGTGACTCTCAGGGCCCCTGGTGACACGTTTTCCCTGTCAAGTGCTGCTTTTCTCTAGACATTGCTGCGAAGTCCTTTTATTCAGGGTTGCCCTTGATATTGATTGTAACCAATTTCATCCGCGTGAAAATGTTATAATATGGGGTGGTGCTTGAGAGGTGTTAAGTCAAAGCATAGCATCTGAAACTATATGAACTGAGACTCTTATTTTAAATATATGCACAGAAAAGAGAATAGAAGGAAGTATGCCAATATGTTATTAGTGATTATCTTTAGGAGGTGGATGATGAATGGTTTTAATTCTTTGTGGAGTATATTATAAACTATTTCTATATTACCTAAATATTCTACAGTGATCAGGATTGCGTTTATATTTTAAAAAGGCAAAATAAGCAACATTTACATATGATGATAGGATGGTATGTTTCTGGAAGAGTACATAAAAAACCATTAACAGTGGTTGCCTCCGATGAGGGCAGTTGGAGGGTCAGGGATGGGGTGAGAGAGACTGCTATTTTTTTTTTTTTTTGTAGTTTTAAATATTGCACCATCAGTATATATTACCAGTTTAAAAGAGAGAGGAATGAAGGAAGAGAAGGAAGGGAGGGAGTGAGAGAGGGAATCTTGAGAGGAGGAAAGGCGAGGGCTTGCCCAACATGATTTTCCATGGTCTTGGCATCTACGTGGTAGTGATCCAGGTCAGGTGGTCATGCAGAGGGCCCTTGCACCAGGGGTGAGTGGGCACAGCACTCTTGCAGGTTGGCTTGTCTCCTGTCTCCTCAGGTCCAGATCAAGGAAGAGACCCGCTTGGTGTCTGTCATTGACCAGATTGACAAGGCTGTGGCAGTCATCCCCCGAGGAGCCCTTTTTAAGACCCCTTTTGGACCTACCCACGTCAATCGGACCTTTGAAGGTGAGGTCTCCAGGGCCCCTCTCAAGGGCAGGAGGGCATCTCTTCCCAAGCATAGTCAGACACATTTCTGGGAGTCCTGGGGAACCGGTCCCACTTCCTCAGAGAAAGACCAGCTGTGGCCATATCACTTGGGAGGATGTGCTCCATGGCCTGGCATTGGTGGGTTGGCATGGGCTGCCCAGTCACTGGACCCTGACTCTTTTCTGCCTGAGGGTAGGAGAGCATTTGGCCATCTGGGTCCCAGGCTTGGCCATCTGGGCTCCCTGCCTTTCCCACCTTCTTCCTCTTTGGTGTCTTCTCATCGCAGGGTCTGGAGCAAGGCTGGGCTGACAAAACACAACTCCTTTTTCTCCCTTTAGTTCTGTCAGTATCTGACTGAGTCCTTTGCAGGCCTCTCCATGTGGTCCTCATGCAGGGAGAAAGGGAGGCTGTGGGGTTTGGGCACGACCATCCCTTCCTACCTACCACCTCTTTTTAGGACTGTCCTTATCTGAAGCCAAGAAGCTTAGTTCCTACTTCCACTTCAGGGAGCCTGTTGAGCTGAAGAACAAGACCTTGCTTGAGAAGGCTGACCTGGACCCCTCCCTGGACTTCATGGACTCCTTAGAGCATGACATCCCCAAAGGTAATAGCCTACCTATGACTTGGAGGACATTGGATCTGCCTCCAGGTCAGAGCAGTGGGTCATGCCACCTGCCATTCTCCTCTGAGATTGGAACCAAGGGCCCGAGTGGGAACTGGTGGTTCACTGGGGTTCTCTGAGGGTGGGGGCTTCCCCAGGGCCCAATCCAGAGCTCAGCTCATAATAAACAGTTGGTACATGTCTTCAGACAAAAGGAGGCACTGTCTTCCATGTGATTCCACACACAGGAAGTCTCTCAGTGCCTCTCTTGATTTCCATACCAGTCTTGAAGGAGGCAGGCTGGGGATCCTCTCCCAAACATCGCTGAAAATATCCCTGCAAATACTAGCCACACGTCTATCCTAACTGTCAGTTTTGGGGATAGATCCAGTGCTCGGCACGTAGCCGGTGCTCAGGGAGTGGGTGCTGAGCGACGGAAGGGCAAACCACCTGCTAAGGAAATGAGTTCTGTACATTTGCTTCCCGCTATGTGCATGGTAGGTTTTAATCTTAAAACGTGCAGCCTCAGAGGTCTTTCAGGGCCCAGCCGGCCCAGGCACACCCCCAGCAGTTGGGGGGTGGGGTCCCAGGGACCCCATTTTCTTCCCCCGAGCTGTGCCATAGAGAAGTGTGTGTCCTGGGAAGACGCTCTTGCTTGGAGGCTGTCTGCCAGAACAGGTGCCAGGCTCTGGGCAAGTGGGGCCGAGGCCCTGGGTGCTGACACAGCACCCTGCCTCGTTCCCTCCCCACGTTTGGGGTTTCTGAGCACTGCAGGGACCCGCTATGGATGCCGGCCGTGCTAATGAGGATAATGACAGGAATGGCGACTCCTGAGAGTGATGGCCCTGCTTGCTGTGCACAGGGCGCTGTGCTCAGCCCCCTCCACGCCTTATCTCACGTTCCCCCTCACAGCCACCCTGGGGGTGCTACTGTTTCATCCCTGTTTTACAGGTGAGGAAGCAGGCTCGGACAGTGAAACCAAGGACAGACACAGTGAGCCTTAGTCTCCAGGGCTCTGGCATGAACTGTAGTGTCAGGTAGATGAGTGTTTCCTTTTCAGTGGACAGTGGGGACGGCAGGACAATCTTTGCCCCCACCATGAGGGGGACCACTTCTGGGGAGCATGTGCACTCCCAGCCAGGGAGAGGGGATGGGATGGCGGAGGCAGGGACTCTGGCATCAGACGGCCTTGGCTGGGATCCCAAATCTGCCACTCGCTAGCTGTGTGATCCCAGGGCAGGCCCCCCACTTTCCTTGTGCCTCCATTCCCTCATTCCTAAAAGGGAATAATGGTATTTTTCACCTCATTGGGCTGTTCTGAGAATGGAATGGGTTAATGGATATACAAGATGTTTCTAGCAGGGCCTACCACATAGTAAGGACTCAAATGAAAATTAGTCATTATTACTAGTGTTATTTTTAGTGGCAAAAAGGCCTTAGAGGGGAGTCAGAGCAGGCCAAGAGGACCGAGGAAGCCAAGGGGTAGGAGGCCTACAGCAAGGTGGTGGGAACTGTGACAATAAGGTGCACAGAAGGACGGAATGGGGCCAGGTAGGGATCTGGAGGCCATTTCATGGCTCCTGCAGTGCCCCAGGGGCTGGGCAATGGTCCCAAGCGGCTAAGGGCTGCCAGCAAGGAATGGCCACTCTGGCCTCTGCCACATGGGAGTCCCAAGTCAAACCTCCCTGAGCATAGCACGGGCCTCCTGGACCTGCAGGGGAGATAAAGAAGGTTGGTAGGGGCTGGGGCACTTCTCCCCCACAAGACACGCTTTCCAGACTCCCGTTATCTCCCCCAACTCTGTGCTCCCAGCCTGGCCGGAAGCCAGAGTGGCCTGCACATCCCTGGTGGATACAGGAAGCCAGCAACACTGTGGTGGTGGGACATAGCACCAGGGTCTGAGGGGCGGGCTGAGAAAAGTCCTCTTCATACTGCTAATCTGGGGGCTGTAGCCCTGCTCTGCTGAATCTGGGCATGGCTGGAAAGCCCTGCTCCAGGGCTCACCTGCAGCCGGATGCTCCAGGGCCCAGGGATGCTGCACTCCCTCCGCAGTGCTGGCTGACTAGGGGACTGACCCAAGAGTGCCTCCTTCCCTTTGGAGCTTCATCCTCTGCGGTGGGAGCAGGGAGGGGTGTGCTAGGGCCTTTGCAGCCAAGACCAAAGCCAGCTAGATGGGGTGTGGGGACCCAGCAAAGTCTACCTAAGGGAACCCCAGCAACCCTGTCTGCCCTTTCATTTTGGATAAAGGGGACACAGGAGGTAGCTGTCTCTCCCTGCAGCTGGGGTTGTAAGCTATGGAAATTTGGGGGATGTTCCTAAAGGATGCTGGGGCCACCCTGATGTGTCTAGTCGGCAAGTGAATTCATCAGGAGGTAAGAACCTGGGCCTGGGAGCTAGGTGAGCTGCAGTGGCCTGAGGCCCTAGACATCCTGCCCATACGGCGGGCCTCAGGGCTGAAGGATCAACTGATGGTTCAGTCTGCCCTGGCGTATGGCTTTGCCTTCAGTGCTGGAGACTTCGTGGCTGAGGGCTCCTGGCATCTGTGTGTGTGGGCCTGAGGGGGGATGCTCCTGGCCTCACCTTGGGGAACATGACAGCTTCTGGGCCTCCAGCTCCCTGCCTCCCAGAGCCACTATCAGAAAACCTCCAGGCAGTCAGGCCCAGCTTTTCCTCATGATGACCTGGTTGGGGCTGTGGTGTTGGGGGGTGGTGGTGGAAGTGTGGGTGGTCCAGGGAAGAGCGCACACTCAGATTTTGCTCCCGGACTCCCTTCCTTACCTGCCAGTGAAGGAGCAGAAAGAGCTGCTGGGAGGCTGCCTGCAAGGCAGACAGCAGCCTCAATGGGCCTGGCTGCGAAGTAGGGCCAAAATCCCAGGGAAGGGTTCCCTGGGACACCAGCACTGGCTGGAGGAGTGGAATTTGACAGTCGTTTTCTGCCCAGGTAGGATAATTGTTTCCTTTCTGGGACAGAGGCAATTGTTCAGGGGGACTTTGGGTCACCTGTTAGCAGGGATGGTTTAGGTTGGGCCTGCCCCGGGGACTCCTGTTCTCTGTGTGCGTGGAGGTAGGCCAGCTCAGCAGCTTGTTCCTGGACCAGCCATGGTTGCAGACAGGATGGGGAGGGATGTTGCCTACTACCACCAATGCCTTCCTGAGCCATCCTGCCTTGCCCTGGGGTCTGCAGAGTTTTGTGGGAGTGGGTAGCTGTGGGGGCAGAACCATCATCCTGGTGGACGAAGGGCCAGCCAGGAGTTCTCTGAGCCTGTCTGCAGTCAGCTGAGGCAGATGGAGCACCAGGTCGGGCCAGATTTCTAGGCAGCACTCCGTTCAGTGCTCCTCAGCAGATAGCCACTGAGCAGGTACTGCGTGCCAGGCAGCAGGATGCCCTCGCCCACCAGACACTGCCCTTGCCTCACAGAGGTTTGGGAAGATCACATGAAACAGGATGGGAAGTGGAAATGTGAAATAGAAGGTGCCTCACGAACAAGGTCACTGGTGTCCTGGGAAGCAGAGCCGGGTGTGGGGGGCTGGAGGGCAGAGGCTCTCTCCTTACTCCACTCAGGGGCTGGAGCCCACGGATCTCAGGAACCGCCGGCCCCCGGGGCTGCGCGCCTGCCGCATTCCGGAGCCAGGCAGCAATGCCCAGTTCAGGCAGCAGAGGGCAGCATGGGGCCTGCCTGCCGGCCTGGTGAGGAGGAGGCGGGCGACGGGGGAGTCAGGAACACTGGAAACAGGAAGGGAACACCGTGGCAGATCAGCTTTCTCTTGGGGGTGTGTGCAGGTGGCTCCTCCCACCCAGGCCCTTGGAAGCCTGGCTGACAGGTGCTTAGCCTTCTGGACCAGGAGGCCCGGCCTTGCCCATCGAGTAGGGCACTCTTCCATCAGGGGATTTGACCATAACTTGTGGCCCTGGTGGGGGGAGGGGGGAGTGACCACCCTGAGAGAAGTGACCGATGGCCATTTCTGTGTGTGTGACCAGTTGTGTGGGGCTGGTCTGAAGACAAAGTGTAAAATCATCTGCTGTGGCTGGAGAGCCCCGACCCCCAGTCTGGCCCACTCTGTCCCTCAAACGCCGTCTCAGAGCTTTGCTGCGTTTCTTCCAGGAGGGCACGCGAATGTAATCATGATGCGCATGCCTGCCTGAAGCTAGCCTGAGGCTTCCACTAGCCCTATGAGACCCCTGGGGCCCACGCAACCCAGGAGGACTTCCTGACAAGAGGCTCCATCCCTGATTTACCTGCTTGCCCCCCACCACATCCTCAAAACACAGCTCGTTAAGAGAAGAGTGGCTGCCAGAGGGCAGGAGGGAAGTTTTGGGGAGACTTAGGAGAGACCAAGGCCACAGGAGGCTGCTTCCCCTGGAGTCTGAGAGGAGGCGGTGGCAGTGGCTGGGCCCGGCCTTTCCAGCAATTGCAATACAAGTGGGTGAAGGTGACAGTGAGTGCCGGGCTCTCCAGGTAGACGCTACGTGACTCCTGGCACGTTGAAGGTCTGTGCGCGTGTGTGTGTTTCCTGGGCGACCAGCTGAGCCAGGGACAAGGAGAGGAGGACAGGAGTGTGACAGGAATGCAAGGGAGGGAGGGAGGCAGTGCTGCTGGCTGGCCGGCCCCTCACATGCCACTTCCATCCGCCGCCAGCACCCTTCAGCCTGCTTGGCGCGCCCCCTTGCCCCGGTGGGGGTACTGCATTTCTCTGGCATCCCTGCCAGCTCCCCCTTGCTCTCGGTGGGGGCTGGGGGGGCCCTGCTCAGTCTGGGCCCCTTCATCTACTGGAGGCAGGAGGTAGGAGGTGGCCAAGGTTGTGCGAGGGAAGGTCAGCCCTCGCCAGGGTGTGCCAAGGTGCTGGTGACTGTGAACTTGAGAGTGAGGCCTCCAGGGTTTCGTTTCTTTCAGGGCATTTGGGCCCAGGCAGGTTGTAAGCTGCCCTCCTGGGTGGGCAGAGGGAAGTGAGGCAGAGCCTGACCTGCTTTCAGTTCAAGAGAGCTGTGTGGCTGTGGGCTCCGAGGGCAGGGACTGTCCCCAGATGATGCTCTGGGCACTGGTGGGAGTGACTGGATGGTGGTGGGGGGGTTGGGAACGTACCTTCCTGGGGTCTGTTCTTCTGGCCAAAAGCTGAATGCCATGCACTGGGGACACTTTGTTCTGTCACACCCTCACTCCCATTCCCCCCAGGCAATCTGTTTTCTGTAACGAGCGACTGGGAAAGCAGCAGGCTAGGGCCTCTAGAACTCTGAGGGCAGGTCTGGGAGGTGGAGGACCTCAGGTGCTCAGAGAGGAAAGTTGTAGGAGCCAGGGGAAACACTACCCTCTTCTCTGGCCAGGAAAGGGCCCCCTCTTCCCAGTGTCCCAGCCAGAGCTCTGGTAACCCAGGGGCCCTCTTCTCTCTCGATGCCATCTGGCCGGCACTGTGTGGGCCTGGGAGCGGGATGAAGGCCACACTGTGGCTTCCACTGCACCTTCTCCTGAACAGGTGGTGGTGGCACTTGGTGCCGGCTGACCTACATGCACCTGGAAAGCTCTGGCTTTGACCCGGGCAGGTGGTGGCACCCTGAGCAGGACTGAGCTGCTATGGGGCCCCAGGGCGCCTAGGGGTCAGGTCTCTCAGATGCAGGGTGGCCCCTGATGGGTGGGGACGGAGCCGCGAGGCTGTTGGGTGTGGAGTGACCAGGGTGGGCCATGGCGGGAGGAGGCCTGTGGGAAGCTGGGGTGGTGGGAGCCAAGCAGCCGGGCTGAGCTGGCAGCGGATGAAGGCCTCGGCACATCACTGGCTGTTCCAACACCAAAACCTTCAAAGCCTTTGCCTTTCTGGCAGGGCCTGGAGCAGAGCTGCGGCTGGGCTGGGGAGAGGCCTCAGTGCGCAGGGGAATAGAAGCTCCAGATCTGCATCCAGAGGCGATTTTCCCAGGCTCCTTCCTCCCACACAGGGTCTCCCTCCCTTGGTTCTGGAGCCGGATCAGGCCCTTCCCGCCAAGTCCTCATGGCTGCACAACTCAGCCCCAGGCTGGGCTGCTCCTGTCTGGGGAGCAAAAATCCAGGGCAGAACCCAGCATGGACAAAGGCTCATTAGCTGCAGCCCAAGTCCCCTCCTGCCAAGCATGGCTCCCAGTCCACCGGCTGCCAGGTCGGGCTATTGAGTTGGGAGGCCTGAAACAGCTCAACTTCTGTGCGCCCCTGGTCAGGTCTAATCCATCTCAGAGCAGAGGCTTCTGGGACTGGGGACGAGAGAGTAAAGGGGCAAGAAGGGCAAACTGCGTCAGGACTGCAGGTCACCAATGACGGGCTGCCCCTCGTATTGAGTGGGGAAGCCTGGAGAGAGCCTCTCCTAGCCGGGCCCCATCTCTCCGGCCTGTGGACTCCCGCTTCCTCCCCCATTCAACCTTTAACTAGCCTTGCTGACAGGAACAAAATGAAGCGGGGTGGGCTTCACCTCTTTTCATTTCCTTTGCCCTCCCTCTGGAAGTGGTTTTAATGAGCAGTGAAATGGCTAAAAGGCAATCAGGAGGAGTAAAGTGCCGGATAATTAAATTGTCTTCCCTTTCCCAGTGGAACCGTAGCACCCAGGCCTCCCCTCCTGTCCGCCTCCTCGCAGGGTCCTGGAGCATCCAGATGGAGAGGGGCAACGCCCTGGTGGTGCTGCGCAGCTTACTCTGGCCAGGCCTCACCTTCTTCCATGCTCCCCGCACCAAGAGCTGTGGCTCGATCTACGTGGGCACTGGCGAGAAGAACATAGACCTCCCCTTTATGCTGTAGCAGGGGCCGGCCAGGGGGAGTGTATTAGAGTCTAAATGTTACTTTCATAAATGGCTGTGAATTTGGTCTGTTTGTTCTGTCCCACTGCTTCTCCACACCTCTGACCCCGTCTGGTGTCCAGGCTCTGAGGACAGGCCGCTGTGCCAGAGGACCCAGCTCTAGAGCAAGCAGTGGAGGGCTGGAATGTGCTCATGAGGGAGATGATGGTGGGTGGAAGGGGCTGGGGGAGGCGGGGACAGCCAGGAGTCCTCGGAGGAAGCCGAAGAGCTGAGGGCTTGTCAACACAGGGCATGGGAACCCACTTGGCCTGGAAACTTCGTCTGGTGGCATTCATGTGGCCTATCACAAGAAATGAGTGACTCAGTGCTCAAGAACTGGCTAGAAATGGGCTCAGGCCCCCTGCACTTCCCAGGCAGCAAGCACACACCCAGCGGCAAGAGTCCATGAGCCTGGTTTATGACATTGGGGAGAAGTCCTGTTCCCCCGCACTGAACACGGCCCACGGCGGTCATGAGACCACCGCTGCTGCTCAGGGACCCAGCCATCTTCCCGGTGCTGTTGCCAGGCGGGCTGGGGACACTGAAGTCGGTCCCACCGCCTCTTGCACCTGCCAGAGGAGCTGGGCCGCCGTGGCGGGATGGGGCTGGAGTGCGGGCACTCTGGTCACGTTCTCCGGGAGCCCTGCTCCCAGTCAGTGATACAGCATCAGAGGCTTTCTTGAGTAGGAGACGTTGTCTTTCAGGAGGGGTGACCCCACGGCCATGCGCACTTTGTTCCAGCGGTGGCCTTTATTATAGATGGGCTTGACAGAGCGTGGAGACCAGCGCGTGAGGTACCTGTGGAGGGTAGGGAGGTGGCTGTGAGGGCTGGGGGGTGCATGCTGCAGCTGGGACAATGGGTCGCGTCTCCTCGGGCCAAAGCCGTTCACCAGTTTCCCTTCTCAAGGAGCAGGGGCTTTTCCTGGGAGCAATGGCTGAGTGTGCCGTAAACAGATGGGCTGGGCTCTTGCGGCCGCAAGCGTGTGTGGCCAGGGTCAGGCAGCCCAGGGCCACGCGCTCCCTTGATCTTTATGAGTTGTCAATGTTTGTGTGTATACTTGCTGGGGGAGGCGGAGGAAGAGGCTGCCCAGAAAGCAGATCATTCCTCTCTGGCCTCAGTCATGGGGAGAGGAGAGGCTGATGTAAGGCCTGGAGAGATCCTTCCCTCTTCCCCACTTGGCTCACTCTGTCACCCCAGCCTTCCAGGAGCTCCCCTGGGCGGCCATCACTGGTGTAGGGCCCCTGCCCCTCACCCTCATAATGGGAGCCAAGGGTGAGGGCCCGTGGTACAGACCTAGCCCAGGAAGGTTCCTGTAAGTAGGAGGGGGGTGGGGAAAGATGGCTGCCGCCCACAGTCCTTTGGCCTCCTTTGGGGATGGCCAGGGCCCTGACAGTTCCCGGAAAAGTGGCTCATGCCGGCTGGGACTGGGGTTTACTCCATCCAGAATGCAATTTGGATCCTGTCCAGAGAGGCCCACCCTTCGTCCTCAAAGCTCAGCTATGGCAAAGCCAGGCTCCTCTCCTGCCTCCATTCTAGGCTGGGGCTCAACCCAGCAGCCGCTAGAGACCCTCGCATGAGAGACTTTTTCATTTAAAAAATTAATCACCTTGGTTGAGAATTTTTAGATAAAACTAAAAAAAATGATTACTGATTTACATATTTCAACTGAGCTCCCCTTCCCTGGACCTTGGTTTCCTGCTCTTAGTCCTGAGCAAAGGGGAAAGGAGCAAAGGAGCTCTGCGAGGAAGTAAAAAGCTGTGGGAAGTGCTAGCCTACATTCCAAGTATGAGGTGGGCAGGGAGGGGGTGCTCTCCACGTGTACTGTCCGTGTCAATGCCCCCTAACAGGGAGGCCTCTGTGCGGTGGGTGGGGCCGACGGCTGGCTTCTCTATGGTGGTGCCGGGCTAACAGAAGCGTGAAGGTGAAGGTGAAGTGAGGGGAGCACCTGGCAGGCCCCTGAGCCAGCATCTCCCAGTTTTCAGAGGGGGTGGGGGAAGAAACAGAGAGCGGGAGCAGGCTCCCTAAAAGAAACGTGCAGTGGGATCAAAGACCCCGGGAGAGCCTGAGGCTGACCAGCTTGTCCAAAGCTGCTGCCCTCAGGCTGTTTTCCCCCTGCCCCGGAGAGAGCGGAGGGAAGCTGGGCTTCAGCTAGCCCTGGGCCTGATGGCTGTGCCACCCAAAACAGCCAGCTGGGGGGGGAGGGGGCGGTGGTTAGTGGCCTCCAGTTAGCTCTCGGGGCAACCCTCCAGCTCTAGGAAGAACCAAGGCTCCTTCATACCTCTCCTGAAGGGGCAGGGAAAGGAGGAAGTGTGGCTCCCTAGGGCCCAGCGGAGCCTGGGCCGGTCCACGGCAGCTCAAGGACCTCTGGATGGAATCATAAAGTCCCGGGATGCAAGAGAATCACACTCCTTCGTAGCCAGGACTCCCCCTCCCCCCTAGAGTGGCCTTTTGCAACCCAAGAGCCCCCACACATCATCAATCCTGTGTCACGTTAAAGGACACCGGATATATGGGAGGGAGCCTGGCCTTGCTTCAAAGGCCTGAGGGCAGGATGGATTATGTCCTTAGGCCTGCTGCTGTCTCTTTATAAGTCAGAAGGGAGGGTGGGCTCAACTTCCAATGGTCCAGAGCACAAGCGGGAAAGACAGGAAGAGGTTAATATGTCCTGCTCCCCCAGGTTGCTGGCAGATGGCCCAGCTAGCCATGTGGGAGGTTCAGGTGGAGATGGGCATGGGGCCAGGGTGCTGGCGAGGTGTCAGTGAAGACCCAGCTCTGGCCCTGCACCCCCAGTCCAGCCATCCGAAGCTGGACTTCCTGGCCCCCCACCCTCCGTGCCTGCATTTTGTTGGGGATCAGCCTTGGAGGTTGGCTGCGGAGGCGCTGTCTTGCCCTGCTTCAGCCATCTTGGGTCCCCTAGAGAGAGCAGTTACAGTAGTAGCTGGACAGACCGAAGAGGGGAGGGGCCGTTGACAGGGCGAACAAGAAGACAAGACCAGAATCAATTTCATAGACCTGGATCTACTCTTGAGCAGGGGCTATTGCAGATCTGGGAGGACATGAGTGTGGTCTTGTTGGGGCCGGGCCGGGGGGACAGGGAGCTCACGGCAGGACGGCTGTTTGAGGGTGAGATGGGAATCTGCTCCTACACCAGAGGGGGCCCCCTGCTTTGGCTGGAAGGCAGACTGACTGATGCCAGGGTCTGGGGGCGTTCCTCCACTCTACAAAAGCCCAGGACCTCCCAGCCCGCTCCGGGGCAGCTGTGCAGATTAACCGCACGACCCTAGGGAGCGCTATGGAGGTTGAAGTTCTGCAGTGCGAGACGGGCACAGCTCTGTGCGGTGGCTCTACCCCAAAGAGCCCTCCCCTTTCTAAGGCCTCATTTTGCCCTTTAATAACCCCGTGCTGGGATACTGAAAAGTTTGTAGAAGTGCTCTGACATTCCCATAGCAACCCAGTATGATGTCATAAACCGGGGATTAGCACATTCTAATGCCCAACCGGCAGACCTTCTTACCCTTCGTGCCCCTGTGCCAAGTGCCCAGCCGGGAAGGGAAGAGGAGAGAGTCTGAGGCCAGCAGGGGAGACGCACAGAAGTGTGCACAGGATCCACCCAGCAGTGCTGGGACTGAAGGGGGTGGGTGCTCACGCGGGGAGGGATGGAACAGACAGCCAAGGGAGCACTCTAGCTTTCCTGGGCTGTGGGACGAGCTCCAGCCAGTGAGAGCTGAGGGCCTGCAGAATGCTCTGGGTGGCGATACCTGGCTTTGCTTACCGGTTGAGTTGGGGTTTGCTCTTCGGAACAAATCCTTCAGGAAGCTGAGGCCTGTGATTTGGGAAGAGACCTGAGTAGAGACAAGAGCACGTATGGGATGGTCTTGCAGCTCCCTCTGCAGCTCTCAGGGGTAGATGGAAAGCCCAAGGGGAGTGGGAGGCTGGCACTGGGGGGGTGAGTACAGCGAAGACTCTGGATGTTCCTATCTCTTTCAGGAGGGGCTGGACCAGGGGGCAGCCGGCAAGGGGTGGGATGGGGGGATGGCGCCTGTAGCCCTCTGCCCTCCTCTTCACCCCGAGAGGGCCTTCTACCTGCTCGGTGGGCCATCTTCACGCACTCCTCAATCTTACGGTGTTCTTCCTGGCACAGGCCTGTGATCCTTCGAGGCAGCATGCCTCCACAAGGCCGGAGGAACTGACTGAGCAGCAGAACATCCTAGGGGAAACGGAAAACTGCAGTCAGTCAGCCGGTGGGCGTCTGAAACGGGGCACCAGGGCCTCGTGGCTTACAGGGGAGGCCGTCCTACCCCAGCACCCCAAGGGGTTGATGTCTCCCTCGGGAACCAACCAGGGACCACACCCTCTACACAGAGCTTTTGCACACTGGTCTATTTTTGCCCTAACAAAACCTAAATCCCAAGTTGGTAAGATTTTCCAACCCCAAGGGCTCCCAGCATCTCCATGAGAATCTTTGAGAGATTACAGAACAGAAACTCTTCAAAAAGCCTTCATCTTTAGAGCACGGGCAGCATCTCTCCTGGTAATGAAAGGCCTGTTATTCCCCTTGGGCGAGGTAGGGGGCGTGTCATAGATTTCCACACAAGGGGGAAAAACCACTACGGTTTCTACCCCTATAGCCTACAGGCCAGAATCCACACAGACAGCCCCTCCACTTCTGCAGTTCCCCTGCAAGTGCAGGCAGTGTACGAGCTGGGGAGGAGAGGATCGGGGTGGTGAAGTTAAGAGCCACATCTTCTAAGCCCCCGTGGCCAGATGTGAATGGATTCTCCGGCTTCCTCTGGACCATTAGACTGCTTTGGACGAGTCGAGGGCACAAGGATAAACACAGCCAAAATCAAGCCAAGAGACCACTTCCCCTTCCAGCTTTCATAGGGTGGCTGAGGGGGTTAAACAAAAGCCACGGCTTCCCCAAGGAGAGGGGGGCCCCGCCCACCTTCGCAGTCCTGTCCCACAAACTGATCTGCTGCCCTGGCAGGCGCCTCGCTGTATAACCGCAGATTTGTTTTAATCACTGGACAGCTCCTGAGGGACCCGGGCCCCCAATTCCCACCCCTGTAATCTTTAGAATCTGGTGAAAAGAACTTGGATTGGATTATCTAGTACTAATAAACTGGGCCCGCAGCCCCAGCCCCCCACCGTAGGCTGCCAAGCAAGCTGACAGCTTTGTGCAGCTCAGGCTAACGGTGTCCTGAGTGGAAAGGGGTAAAAGGAAAACAACTGTAGCCTTTACCTCGGGGGGGATTGGATTTCGTCTGTTGGATAAACACAGCCAAGTCCATTTCCTGGAAATGGCTGGTAGAAGGAGTGCCCCATGGTGGTTAGGCAGGTGTGGACTTCACTTCCCCATCTTCAGCTGGGATTCTAAGTGGGGCCACGACCCCACCTAACTTCTATGTCACAAGAAGCTGTGAACACTGTCCTGTGGCCTATAGGTTTCCTATTAGTCCGGGCAGCCATGAGCAGATGGGCTGGGAGCAGAGTGAAAGGAGCACCCTCCTCCCCGCCCGGTGGCCCGGAGCCAAGGCTCCCAGCCCAGGAGATTAGTTGGGTCATTCTGTTCGGATCCCATGGGCATGTGGCCGCTCCTGCTCCCACCACCTGACCGGGACCTCTGCCTTTAGTCATCCCATTCCACAGAGCGGTACAGGGACAACTTGCAGGTCAAACTGGCCCAGAGCCTAATCACCTGAAACCTAAAAATAGGGTGCTTAATGTCACCAATAGAACCCTCAAGGACAAGTATGGATTTCTCTAGGTCTGCGTCCTTCCCCCAAGCCCGCCCTGTTTCTAGCGAGGATGGAGAGCAGTCGTCAGGATAGTAGGCTCTGCCTGGGTTTTGTATCCCTGGAGTTTATAGCCTGGCTCTGATATTAGCTGGGTGATCTGAGGCAAGTTCATCAACTTTTCATGCCTTGAAGTTCCTCGTCTGGAAATCAAGGATGAAAACAGTACCTACTTCATAGGGATATTGTGAAAACCAAGTGAATGAGGGCCTGTAAATGCGTACCACAGTGCCTGACACAGAGCCTGCACTGTGGGGGTTCCCATTCTTAGTCACCATCAGCATCTTTCCGTGGAGAGAACAGAGAGAACAGGAGCTGGAGCAAACAGGAGTCTCTGTAGCTTCAGTATGGAGGGAGACAGTAATGTGTCCTCAGGTCACAGTGAGGACTCTCCAAATATACCCTCCTTATAAAAGGAGGAAAGCCAAATCCAGAGCCTGATTCCATCCGTTGGGAACACACCCTGCAAGACGGGGTTACAGGGCCCTGGTGGTCTGAACTGCATGCAACCAGCGCCATGATCTGGATTAGTGACTCTCAACCCTGGCGGCACTGTCGAATCACCTGGGGAGCTTTACAAATGAATGATGGCCAGGCTCCATCCAGACCAAGAGCAGTCAGTGTCTGCGGGTGGGGCCCGAGGAGGATTTTAAAGCTCCCTGGGGCAGCCGGGGTTGAGATGCAGCAGTGGCTGGGGGGTGGGGAAGCCGCTGAAGTGAACCAGGGACTGGAACCTCCACGACATGCAGAGCCGGCGTCTGCGCGCAGCTCAGCTCACCTCATAGCCATACTTGTGCTTCAGGTTCCACCGGCAGATGGGGCACTGGCCAGAGGGGTTAGGGGGGTTTGGGCTTTCCTTGGGAGTCCCCGTTAACCGGCCTTCGATCTAGGAGGAAGAGAAAGACAGCCAGTGAGGGAGAGGGCATGTGGAGCCTCAGATCCTTGAGCAGCCCCCCAAATGGTGAGATGCCGGGGAGAGTTCATCTGTGGGGGCCTCTGTAGGAGTGGCTAATAGGTCTCTCTGCCTCCCCTGCGGCAGTGGTTCTGCAGCCATTGCATACTGGACCTCGGGGTGGCCACAGAGCCGTGACCTGGTGGCATGCAAGCGTCGTGGCAATTAGACCATGCTGGGGGCAAGAGGCAGTGGTTTGTTCTATCAGCTGAATGCTACCTTTCCTTTCTCAAAAACAAAACAAAACACCAGAACATTATCCTTCCCGCTCTGGAAAAAAGTAATACCTGCACAAGGTAGAAAGTTTCCAACGGTGCAGGGATACACAGTGAAAAGTCTCCCTCCCATCCCACATACCATGTCCTTCTCAGAGGAAACTGCCCTTTCCAGCTTCACGTGACAGAGGCCAGTCTATAGCAGTGGTTCCCAACCAGGCAGGATTTTGCCACCTCCCACCTCCCCCCGGCAGACACTGGACGATGTCGGAGACATTTCTGACTGTCACGGCTGGGGGATGGGGTGCGCCGGGCATCCAGCAGGGAAGCTGCTAACCATGCTACCCCCCACAACAAAGCCCTAGCCAGCCCCAAAGGCCAGCAGCTTCGAGGCTGAGAGAGCCCACTCTACGCCCTTCCAAGCAGGTACCATGTGCATGCCTGCTTCCTTGCTCGCTTTTAGAAACACACATGGGAAGATATATCTGCCTGCCCTCCTCACTTTTATCATTTTGGATGCCACCTTTCAAATCCTGCTGAGGCCACGTGTGCAATGACCTCCGCCATTGCTCTGTATCCTGTGACACAGCCTTGGAATTACCAAGTGCAAGAAGCCAATGATCTGGGAGGCGGCTCTGATTACAAGAGGGGGAGTTTAGAAAGCCTTGCTGATTGAGGCCAGGGATTATGAGAGGGAAGTTGGGACAGGTCTGAGGCTTTGGAGGGAAGTAATACTGTCTCCTGGGGGAGAAACTGGCAAAAGGGAAAGGGGGCTGTGCAGGGTCCTGCTACTTGACTTTCTGCCAAGGCCACCGTAGCCATGCCAGAAACGGAGAAGTGCACTAGGGAAAATGTGGAGGTGCACGCTGGGTCTTGGGAGGGGATTACGGTGGGCCTGGCGGGGGACAGGGCTAACATTTATTGACTCCCCATTGCATGCCTGGCTCTGTGCTAATAACGGTTCAAACGTATCACCTCATTTCACCCCCAAGACCTCGTGAAGGAGGATTCATGATCTTATGTTATAGATGAAGAAAGTGAGACCCCAAAGAGTGAGCAATGCCCGGTTAGCTGCAGCGATAGCTCTCCCTGGAGGCACAGATGGCCTTCCCTCCCCCAGTGGGTCTCACGGTGCCACGATGTCTCCATGTTCATTTTGCAAATAGCAGACTGACGCCTCACATGAGAAACACTCCATACTCAAAAGGCAGATATATTTTTCTCCACCAGCATGGAGTTCCTAGGGTGAATGCTTGTTTTGGCTTTGAATAAGGGAACCAAAGGAGGTGCCCAAAGGGGATGGGGGCCCCCTAAAAAGAACCGTTTTGAGGCTAAGCAGTGAAAAGGCTGAGGAGTATTCTGGGGAAGACTCAAAGAGGGAACCCTAAGGGCTCGTCCTGGGGTTAAGACTGCTTTGGGGGGAGGACCGAGCTTGGCTGGCTGCCAGAAGGGTTAAATCCCTGGTTGACATGGAAGTTACGGAGGCTTCTGGGAGCTCCGTGGAGTGGCTGAGATTTCCTGGAAGCATGGAAGGCCATGTGAAAACAACGTTGTCTTTCAGGGATTATAGGATAATCTAGGCCCCATGACTCCCCGAGGAAGGGAGGTGAGATGGGCCCAACAAGGGAAAGGGGGGAGTAGGTGGATGAAGAATCATTCTAGTTTTTAACCAACAGACAAGCCAGGGTGCCGGCCAGTGAGCCCAGGGCCCAGAGAGTGTCACCTTTTAATGGCATCACTTAAGAAGTAGTTTGGTCCAGGCTCCCGGCCATGGGTCAACTTACTTGGGCTCTCTACTCTCACCACTGCCTTGGTTTCTCCTTTGGAAAACTGATTTATCCCCACCAAAGACCTCTGAGACCTTCCTTATCATACAAAAGGCCACTTTAATCAAACAACGGATGCCTCAGTCCAGGCGCGATGACTGTTCCTGATTCAACCACATGACAGCACACAGCTTGAAAAACGTTAGACTGTGGGATTTATGGTGACAGAGGGAGCTGCTCCTGATGCCAGGAGTCCAGTTTGGGTTGGCCTTCCTCCTCCCCCCTCTCTGCCCCCCGGCAGCTCCAAGAGTTACAGAGGTTGTAAGTGGCCAATTTGATGATACTTACTGTAGTCGTCTTCCCTTCTTGGATCTCCACCACTACAGAGATAAAGGGGAAAAATCAGGTCAGCCATTTAATAAGGAACAGGGAGTTTCAAATAACAGCTCAAATTCTACACATGCAGAAAATCGGAGCCTTCAGTCTGCACTCTCCCACGGTCCCCACCTGGGAAAGAAAGCGTGCGGGGTTCCTCTCCAAGTGCCAAGGCTCTATGCCCTCGAGGCTGGGTGGGGGCAAGCCTAGATGCCCAAGTAATACCATCTCTCTGGGATTAAGGGTCTCTACACTGTTTTTGTCTTTCTAAGCCAAGATTCATCTTGGTTCTAAACCAAGGGAATTGGCAAGATCCTGCCCTCCCGTGGCTAGCAATAATGACCTCAGAGTTAGGCTGGGTGGGAGTGGAAGCATCTAAAAGACCTTCAAAAGTACCCATTGCGTGTGTCCTTTCATGACGAGAATCACACAAACATGGCTTCTGACCCTGAAGAATGTGCAGTCTCTGATACAGGCTTGAACTAAGGCTGCTCCAGTGGCCCCAGGGCAGATAAGGAGTGAGAGCAGCTCACCCACAGAACCTGGCTCTCGGGGAGCCGTGCTAGAGCTCTAAGAGGCAGCTGTGTGAGTTAAATCTTCTGCCCTTCTGCACGCGGCTCGTGCAGGGTGCACTGTGCTACGCATGTACGCGGGAGCAGGTGGGGGCAGGGGTGGGGGAGAGGGGCCTGCAGACGCCGCCCGGGCTGAGTTCTCAGGAGAGCGCTGCAAGTGCAAACGGAGGGGGGCTCCCTCAGCGCTCTGCCCGGAGGAGAACTCAAGGGCAGGGCGGTAAGTCGCACACATCCCTCAGGCTGTATGTGTTTCCTCGCTTATTTCACCAGGATACAGAATGACAACTTGAAGAATATTCCAAGGAAGAACCAAGCCAATGGCGCACGTTTGGCCAATATAATCAAACCAAGTTCTTGGAGCTTCCTTCCCCCTTCTTCTCCAGGGTCTTTAGAAAGAGAGGAGCCACTGCGGTTAGCGTGGGAACCAGCACGCAGCAGATGCTCAGTCAATGCGAGCTAGCACCAAGACCGTGAAACGGTCAGCACGGCCCCTTCTGACTGCTAATCACTGCTACACAAAACCTTGGTCTGCAGAGCTAGACTGCAAACTGTCTCCTTACGTACAAACACCGTATCGAAACAGCAGCCGGGCTCCCACAAGTAGTTTTACTCAGCTTCAGCGAGGCAAGAAGTAGTGCAGCTTAGAAAGAGCCTAAGGTTCCGGGGGGCCTGGGTGGCTCAGTTGGTGGAGCGTCGGACTCTTGGTTTTGGCTCAGGTCATGATCTCGGGGTCGTGAGATCGAGCCCTGCGTCTGGCTCTGTGCTCGGCGGGGAATCTGCTTGAGATTCTCTCTCTCCCTCTGCCCCTCCCCCTATGCTCTCTCTCTCTAAAAATAAATAAACAAATCTTAAAAAAAGAAAGAGCCTAAGATTCTTAATGTTAAGAATCTAGTGAAAGTTATGGACCTTTTCCTGGAAATATATTCATAAGCACACATACAATCAAACATGTGTACCTAAATGGTAATGCTGGTTTTCTCTTGGTGGTGGCAGTACGTGATTTTTACTTTGTTCTTTATGCCTGCCTGGATTTTCTGAAGTTTTTAAAATAAACATGTACTGCTTCTGCAATAAAAAATAAACAGTAAAAAGAGAGAAAGAGAATGAATGTCTAAGAAAAAAGTGAGGCAACTCTAACCCAACCGGAGGCCCTTGGCAGCATCTGTGATCACTGAGCTCTGTGACCAACACCTAATTGGACACAGACTGCCTGGAATTGTCCCCCATTTGTTTTCTGCGCAAGGCCATTCATAAAGCCTCATTACTCCAAAACAACCAACCTGAGAGCCCCTCAGTGTTCCAACTCCAGATACACACAAAGAAGCCACGATGGCCAGAAAGGCCCTGAGGCTTTCTCCAGAACACTGTAGTTAACTAATCAATTCAAAGACAAACTAGTTTTCTCCCTGTAAGAAAATGCGTCACCCCACACACGGATCTACTTGTTCGGAACGCAGACCAGCCTAAACGGGATGTGGGTGAGACTCAGCCTGGTGCTCAGTTGGGAGGCCTGCACAGCTGCGGGGGGACAGTCACTGGAATATGTCAACCTACAGACGTGCGGGAGCAGAAGCAGGGCAGAGCCCCAGCTCAGCGGGGCTTCCAGGCACCCCGGAAAATTTGCAAAAAACCAACCTGGGAGAGGGATGGAAGGCAACCAAATCTAGGCGGCAACAGGTGAGGGGGAAGTTTCTAAGAATTCGGGGAGGAAACAAAAGGAGAGACACATTCCTGGTACCACTTGAGCCAGCAGGAGAAGAGGGCCTGAAACAAAAAGCGGATAAACATGTGGTTCCCCTCTCTGTGGAGGCACTTGGGTCCTAACCATGAGGTAAACAAATCTAACAAAACACACATCACTCCCGGCAAAGAACCAAACCCTGAAGTCATTCCATTGGCCCCTGGAAAAGAGATCAAAGCTTATGGCCACCTCCACTGTTTGCCAGCTCCCCACACGGCAACCCTGAGCCAGTGAATCATCTTACTATATGCCAGGGGGTAAGACAATAGGCAGATGCTTATCTACTACAGACAATTTGTCAAACCAGAAAGAATGACCTGAGAACTCTTACAAGATTGAGAGTGATCAGGGCGGTGTCTCAGTGCAGGCCTGGGCAGGAGGCCTGGGTGGAACCTCAAGAAGCCCCTAGATTTTAAGCCTCTGAAAACAGGAGATAGGAATCAAAATAGTTTTGCTTTCCAGTGTGCATACAAAAACAGGTCAAAACCAAACCAAACCAAACCTGAGATCCATTTTGTCCCTGGCCTCCTCACCACTCAAGATGGGGGTAACCATGAAAAACTGGACTAAGACATTTAGGTACTGACAGACAACTTGTTTAGAAAAAGGTGGAATCACCCTTGTGTTCTGAAATATGGCTATTATGATGTAAACTAAGGAAAAACACGAAACTGGAGTTTCTAAACTGGAGTTAGGGGCCAAATCTTCTAAGACTGGCACTTCTCTCATACACATCAAATAACCCGTCCCACATGAGACAACACATTTGCTGAGCCCCCAGGGAGTACAGCCCGGCCCCACCCACTGGGAGGGCTACAACAGAATAGGAAGACAGTCTTTACCCTAGAGGAGAAAAGGGAACGAAACCAAGTATGGGAACTTCAGTACAATAAAAGTCTACGCCTCGTAAAGAGGTCCTTTGAGTACTTCAATAAATACTCGCTTAGGATGGAGTCCAAGATAACTGAATTGTAACAGTCTAGAGCAAACAGTGCTGGGCTGAGATTGTAGTGAGCGCAGAAGGACCTCGAGGGCCACACAAACACACACACAGTGAAATGCAGCAGTACCAAGACCCAACTGTTTCGAGAAGGAGAAAGGCAGGACTCATGAATGATGTGGAGGGCGCTGCTATAGGAAGTGCCCAGAAACCAAGTCCTTCTTGGAAAGGATCCATGGAAACCAAGTACCAAGCAGAGAATGACAGAACAGAGTCACTGACGGCTAAAAGGCACCACTCACAAGTCTTGGCGGAGGACCAGAGAGTGGAGTGTGTGTTTGGGACATGTGGCTGCACTTCCGGCCGTTGACTACTTTTCTCAAACTCCTTCCCCACTTCCCTCTGTTCATCTTTAATTCTACTACTCAAGTTTTCTGATTCTCCAGTCATCTAACCCGTTCTTTCCCCTGGACCTCTGAGGGAATGTCCCTCTGCACTAGGCTTTTTCCACTAGCAGGTTCCTCTGGACTATGTCCCTTGAAGTCTTTGAAGTCCCCAACTCACACACTCCCCTCTCAAAGCTTTTAGCTACAGGGCTGCCCATCCTGCCAGGTGCGTCCTTGTCTGAAATGCTAGGTCCTCCAGAAAGCCCCTCAGCCAACTGGAAGAGATGAAGAAAATTCCCTTCAGCCTTTACTCATTTCAACACGCTCTGCACTAGTTTCCGATAGATGTGCCCTGTTAATTCAGAGTCACATGTGTTTTTGTTTTAAATACATTTCCTTCCCAAGAGTGAGAAGGCAGGAATGAGCTCTAACACAATCTTTCCCATAAAAAGCACTACACCGTCTTCAGCAAGTTAAATGATGAAAGCTTTCAGGTGGGAGAACCACAGGGCAGCTCTCCCATGGCGTACCATGGCAGTCTTGGTGGTGGAGAGGGAGGAGTGCTGGTTCTACTTCCAATGCCACCACTTACTAGCTGGGTGATCCGGGGCAGCTACTGAACTCCTCTGGGCCAGATTTCTTCAGTAATTTGTCAGTAATATCTGCCTTTAAAGACTGTTGAGAAGACGGAATACATGTATGTGGAAAACCTAGCACAGTGCTTGCAGCAGGCACAGACTAAACCCCAATTTCCATTTTTGTCTTCCTTCACTTTTGTTCCTTCCACTATCCTTCTTGCTTTTGTGTGTCCCTCTTATCAAACTTTCAACCAGGCTTTCTCAATAGCAGCACAACTGACGTTTCAGGCCAGGTGGTCCTTTGTTTGGGGGCGGGGGGGGACGTCCTGGGCACTGTAAGATGTTGAGCAGCATCCCTGGCCTCTACCCACCAGATGCCAGGAGTACCAGTTGTGACAACCAAAAATGCTTCTAGACATTGCCAGATGTTCCCGGGGGACAAAACTGCCCCCCAACTGAGAACCATTGCTTTAGCCTGAGAGTCTCTACAGGCAAGAGCATGGAATGCTGGGTGCTCATAAACTCTGACTAAAATTAAGTAATGCTATTTGATACTCTTGAATATTTTCAGCAAACATCCAGTTTCCTGCCCACAACTTTAAATTCTGTGTGTACAATATTGTTTGGGTGTCAAATATACCAGCCGGGACCGGGCAGTCAAAATTAACTACATATTTAATATTTTACACCTTACACATAGAAGGTAGTATATCAAGACAAAGTTTTTTCATTTAAAGGCTTTGAAGACAGGTGGTTCTCAAGCAGAATAAAGAACACAGTACTGCCTTCATGTAAGATCACATCAATTCAATTATTTAGCTTTTAGGTCTGACAGCAAGTAACAGAAGAGTTACCAACCCAGGTATTTATGGAAAGAAGTTCAAAGACCCATCTGACCATACAGTCCATCATTTCACAAAATCTCCAACTGAAAAAATTCCAATCTCAAATGTTCTTTTGTAAACAAACAAACAAACAAACAAAAACTATTCCTCTTCCCCATTCTCTGGGAACATAGCAAAGAACTGTTTTCAACTCTGAATTTCACAATGGATATGTAAATTACAGCTATTAGAGCTTGACACTTCGGAGACACCCTCAAAAATGTTAAGGGTATATGCTTACTTTGCAGCAGGGTATAGATGAAACATCTTACCATGTCCTTCCTATCATCAGCATGATCTCTTTGGTACCTTTCTTTATTAATGGATTAGCTTATCTAATATTAACCAGGCAGTATCTGGATTTTGTCGTTCTTTCTACATATGTTCCATCTTCCCTTCATAGCTAAATTCTTCTAATATACCTATTTTCATTTCTTCATGAAATATCTCTTTGATTTCCCCAAACTGGGATCCAGCCCTCCCTTCCCCTGAATCTGCCAGATGGAGGTCGAGTCCAGCTGGTTGGGCTGTGCCTGGGCCTACAAGGAGCCCTGTCTGCCACTGCTGTTTGAAAGCCAAAACAGCTTTCTTTCTGAGACACATCCAATGGACTCCTCTTTAGGTTCCTCTCTTTGGACTTTTCTGCTCCCTCTGACAACAATGATCACTCTTTTCCTCTCGGCACCTCTCAACTTTAAAGGATACGCTGGCCAATACCATGGCAGAATCTTAAAAACAAACAAACCCACATCACTTCTTTTGCACATCATTCATCCATTCTGGCTTCCAGCAGTGCACAAAGGAAGGCTGCGTCCTGACAGACCTTTTCACTCTTTGCGAGGATGAGATTCCATCCTTTTAAAAGCCCGTTCAGGGGCGCCTGGGTGGCTCAGTCGTTAAGCGTCTGCCTTCGGCTCAGGTCATGATCCCAGGATCCTGGGATCGAGCCCCGCATCGGGCTCCCCGCTCAGCGGGAAGCCTGCTTCTCCCTCTCCCACTACCACCTGCTTGTATTCCCTCTCTCGCTGTCTCTCTCTCTGTCAAATAAATAAAATCTTTAAAAAAAAAAAAAAAAGCCCGTTCAAGACACATTCCCCTCATTAAAACTTCCAATTGGGTTTCTGTTTCTGGTAACCAAATCTCCCTGTAGTTAATCATGTAAATACCTAACTTGCATTTATTGGACAGTATACATATCATCTCTTTAGAACCCAACTTCTCAGGAAAAGGGCTGAATTTTCTCTTTTTCCAGAATCCTTTGACAGTCTGAAGTACAGTATCTGGCCTTCAGTAAGCTCCCAGTTCAAGGCTATAATCAGGCTGCCTTTCAAGGCTTAAGATTAATGAAAAGGAGAACCACCATACAGCATTTGTCTGTTTCAGCTGTTCGATGGCTTTTCCACCTTAGCTTCCACCTCTCTGGGAGACTAGGGGCCGGGGCAGAAAAAGACGCCATCAGAGCACAGCATTTTCAGATGAGAAACTGGAAAGGGAGGCCCTGAGAAGGATAGCCACATGTCCTTCTCTCATGGTCCAGGGATTTTTTTTTTTTTTTAACAAAGGAGGCGGCGGCTGAGAGAATACGGAAAGCAAAACTAACACGCTAACCTTTACCAAAAACTTTTCTGAATCCCGGGCCAGGTTTCGTCCTGCTCCTGCTAACTAAGCAGGGCTTTCTTTCCGTCCTTCCCCGCCCCCACCAGTAAGAACACTCGCGAGCGGTGGGAGGTCAAGACAATAGCATCAAGGTCTGGAAAGGGCTTTCAAGCACCCCGGGAGCGCCAGCATCTCCCGGGTTTCAGAACCGCGCGAAGGAAAGGGAGGGAGGGGAGCACACGGGGGCTGGAGAAAGCAAACTCCACTGATCTTTTCCTCAACCTTGGGAGATAACCGGGACCCAGGACTAACCTTCCCTGAACCCGCGAGCTGGAAGCCGAGCCCAGCTGGTCGCGATCGGGCCAGCCAGGAGCCCTCGGAGCAGCCGTCCAGAGGGATACACCAGCACATTGAGGGCCGCCATCTTGAAAACCAACGGTGACCTCTTGTGCACTTCCGCTTCCGGAACGGCGCGCGCGCAGCCGCAGTGGTGAGCAGGAAGTGTGCGGCTGTGGGCTTCTGGCTCGGATACTCTCGCGCTTCGTTTTCCCTAGTCTGTCCCACGGAGGGGTAAGCCTAGAGATTTGTGTTTAGCCTGTGCTTCGTTCTGAGAGTCTAGGGCAGGTGTTCTGGCTCCCGTCTGCGGGTCCTCGAAGTGTCAGGTCGCTTTCGTACCCTCACAGGCTTCCTTTGTAAAATCACATACACCACCCCTATTTACTTAAAAGCTTTTTCTTCAGGTCACATGTGGATTTTCTGCCTCTTATGGCTAAGACTAGACCTGTACAGTAGAGTTTGAGATTGTTAGGACTCTAGTTCTGGAACGTCAGGTATCAGGCAGACCTGGGATAGAATTAATTCCTAACTTCTCCACCAATCTGTGTCCTCCCCACCCCCCCCAAACACACTTGTCTTTCATTCTCCTATACCTAACACTTACCTTTGGCCCCAGGGCCTTTGCATAGCTATTTCCTCTACATGCTCTTTGGCCACCTGCTAAACTCCTTATTTCTCAGAGCTCAGCTCAAAATTCACTTCCACATTAGAGTCTTCCTTAACCTCCCTGTTACTGGCTCTCAGCACCAGATAACTCTCCATTTTAGTACTTGGCATAATGGGGTTTTACCTCTATTTGTATAATACGTGTCTCTTCACCAGACTGTAAACTCCATGAAGGCAGAAATACTGTTTTTTTGTTGACTTATATCTTCAGCAGTGCTGAAACACAATAAGTGCAATGAATGAGTAGAATCTATCTCATAGGGTTGTGAAGATTAGATAAGACCTAAGTGCTCAATAAACAAAAGCTAATTAATAAGGCAATTACTGAGATGGCTCTCGTGCTAGGTACTTTTCATAAGTTTGATGTACTTTCATAATGAGAAGCTTGTAGTGCTATAAAGAAAACACAACTGCCCAGTTTTCCCTCTTTTGGATTTGCAGGATATATAGGATGCTCCCCTAGAGCTACATAAGAAATATACACAGCTCAATTCTTCCACTTGGTGAATAGGATATTCTTTTCCACCCTCCAAAATAAACCTGAAAGGGGATTTTCTAGTTATCCTACCCTGACTCATAGATGGAAAAATCAGGCTCATTAAATGGCAGAGTATTGGGCGCCTGGGTGGCTCAGTTGGTTAAGCGACTGCCTTCGGCTCAGGTCATGATCCTGGAGTCCCAGGATCGAGTCCCGCATCGGGCTCCCTGCTCAGCAGAGAGCCTGCTTCTCCCTCTAACCCTCCTCCCTCTCATGCTCTCTGTCTCTCATTCTCTCTCTCGCAAATAAATAAAATCTTAAAAAAAAATAAAAATAAATGGCAGAGTATTAAATGTTTCCTGATAAAGGGGAGGGAAGGAGCCCATCTTCCAGTTGGGACTGTCACCCTGGTGGACTAAGGAGATGCAGAACAGCTGCTCTATGGGGCGCTTGAGTGATAATTGCCATAGACAAGGAAAACAGTAGAAATATGGCATCGGGTTACCATAAAACATCACATTCATCAAAGGCAGATCCTGGAGAGAAAGATCAGTATGGGTGAATGAGACAGACACATGAATTAGGAGTCGTGGAGAGGGTTTTGGTGGGGTATTTTTCAAGATGTCCTGGCCAGGATCAGGAAAGCCTTGGCTTTTCCTATAGCTTCCACTTTCCTTCTGTATGATGACCTTGAGCCCTTCCTGCTTATACCATATCCCCTGTTTCTTTACAAGTCCCCAGCTTCTGATGATCCAGTAGCAACCAGGGCAGTAAGAGAGCTTCCACCCAGAGCTTATTTTGGACACAATGAGCTAAAGTATTTGAGTGCCAACCCTCTCTTCATTATCTTATCCTGACTTATTATAATCAAATTTTATTTTAAGAAACAACTTATATTTTATACAATGACAAGTAATGTGATTACTGTAGAAAAAATAAAACAGTAAAGTAAAAAGTAAATATATATCATCCATAATCCAGAGTTAAACATTATTTACATTTAGCAAAATGAAATAATACTGAAATAATACTTTGCAATATCTTATTTTTCTGAACCTATTTATTATTAGTCCCTACATGAAAAAAAATTCTTTGAGACCAGATTTTGCTCAGGAGACTAGCTTTAAAAAAATTTTTTTTAGGGGCACCTGGGTGGCTCAGTCAGTTAAGCAGCTGCCTTCAGCTCAGGTCCTGGGATCGAGCCCTGTGTCGGGCTCCCTGCTCAGCAGAGAGCCCACTTCTCCCTCTCCCTCTGCCTGCCGCTCAGCCTACCTGTGCTCTCTCTCTATCTCTCTGTCAAATAAAAACCTTAAAAAAAATAAAAAAAAAATTTTTTAGACAAAGAATAACCTGTATAAGAAAGTACACAAATTATCAGTGTGCAGCTTGATGAATTTTCACAAAGGGAATACACTATCCACACCACCAAGTAGAACATTAATAGCAATTCAGAAGACCCCGTGGTGTCCCCTTCCAGACATTATCCCCTCTTCAAGGGTAATCATTATCCTAATTTTTGGCATCATAATTTACTTTTTCCTGCATTTGAACTTTGTATAAATAGAATCTACATAGCATGTGCTCTTTTGTGTCTGCTTTCATCTACTCATCAACAACATGAGTGGGATTCACCCATATTGTTATGTGTACTTGTTATTTATGCATTCTCATTGCTATATAATGTTCCAGTGTGGTTATACTACAATTTATCCTTTCTCTTGTTAATAGGATTTGGATACTTTCCAGTTGGGACTACTATAAATTGTGCTGCGATGAACACTCTTCTGTATGATTTTTGGTGAACACAAGAACAGACATCCCTCAGGAATATATCTAGCAGTGGAACTGTTGGATTATAGGGTATATATGTACTTAGATACTAGATAGTAGATACTGCCAAACAGTTTATTTGGTACCAGTTGTGTATAAGAGTTCTTGTTGCTCCACAGCTTTATCAATATTTGATATTTTTTGTGCTTTTCATCTTGGCCATCCTGGTGAGTATGTCATAGGACTTCATTGTGTATTTAATTTACATTTCTCTGATGCCTAATGAAGATGAATCATTTGTCATATGTTTATGTTCTTTAGATACTTTCTTTTGTAAAATGTCTGTTCAAGTCTTTGGCCCATTTTATATTGGGTTGCCTTTATTTTTTTTTTCAATGAAGTGATTTTTTTTCAAGATTTTATTTATTTTTTTGTAATGGGGGGGAGGGAGAGGGTGTAAAGCAGGAGGAACAGCAGGAGGAGGGAGGAGCAGACTCCCTGCTGAGCAAGAAGCCCAATGCAGAACTTGATCCCACAACCCTGAGATCATGACCTGAGCCGAAGGCAGATGCTTAACCGACTGAGCCACCCAGGCACCCCTGCCTGTATTTTTCTTATTGATTGTAGAAGTTCTTTATATATTCTGGATACTTGTCCTTTGTTGGATATAAGTACAGCAAATGTCATCTTCCTTGCTGAGTTGCCTTCTGTAATATATTGTTTTGATGAGCAGTATTTTAAATTTTTTAAAAGATTTTATTAATTTACTTGAGAGAGAGAGTGAGTGAGAGCATGAGCAGTGGGGAGGGGCAGAGGGAGAAGCAGACTCCCTGCTGAGCAGGGAGCCCAATGTGGGGCTTGATCCCAGGACCCTGGGATCATGACCTGAGCCGACGGCAGACGCTTAACCGGCTGAGCCACCCAGGCACCCCTTAAATTGTTTAATATAGTGTAATTTATCAGTTTTTTCTTTTGTGGTTGGCATTTTTGGTATTTTAAATAGGCTCCATGCCTAACTTGGGGCTCGAACTCATGACGCAGAGATCAAGAGCACAACTGAGCCAGCAGGTGCCCCTTTGGTTTCTTATTTAAATTTTTTCCTTTTCAAAATCATGAAGATGTTCTATGTTTTTTTTCCAAAAACTGTATTGTTTTACCTTTTAATTAGATCAAAACTCACCTAGAATTGTTTTATTATATGATCTGAGATTGGGATTAAGGTTCATTTTTTATTTTTAGGAATATTTAACTGACCTGGCACCATTTATTAAAAACATCACATATTCCCTCATTGCATTTTATCTGGTTTAGATCTGTTTCTGGAGTTTCTATTTGGTCTCTTTTTCTGTCCCTTAGCATTATTTTAAATGGCTGTATACTATTTCATTGTCTGGAAGTGTCATATCCCCAATTGCTAGGAATTTAAGTTGCTTTTACTTCAAACATATTTTCTAAGACCTATCTCCCTATTCCAAAAATAGTATTTTCTATTTCATCAGTGAGTCTTACATACCCCGTTCCCAGTTGGGTGTGTTGTGGAATTTTTTAAAAAGATTTTATTTATTTATTTGAGAGAGAGAGCGCTCAAGGAGGGGTGGAGGAGGAGGGAGAGGGAGTGAGAGAGAGAATCTCAAGCAGACTCTGCACTGAGCATGGAGCCAGACTCAAGGCTTGATCCCTTGACCCTGAGATCATGACCTGAGCCAAAACTAGGGGTTGGATGCTTAACTGACTGAGCCACCCAGGCGCCCATGGATTTTTTTTTTAATTTTAATTTCAATTTTTAATTTTTTAAAGATTTTATTCATTTATTTGACAGAGAGAGACACAGCGAGAGAGGGAACACAAGCAGGGGGAGTAAAAGAAGGAGAAGCAGACTCCCCACTGAGCAGGGAGCCCGATGCGGGGCTCGATCCCAGGACCCTGGGATCATGACCTGTGCCGAAGGCAGACGCTTAAAGACTGAGCCACCCAGGCGCCCCTGGATTTTTTTTTTTTTTAAAGTAAAACCGTGCTGTGGAATAAGAGGGAGTGAGGGCCCTTCTCTGGGGGCTGCAGAATGATAGCTGCTGTGCAAAGGAAGGGTCTTTTCAAGAGCCAGGGTCTCTGGGGCTGTTGGCAGAGTCACTCTGGTGCCTGGGGCGAGCTGTGTGCATCTACATTAGCAGTTCTGGACCCTGAAGAGCAGCAGTGACCCTGGGATACATGGAGATGAGAGAAGGGAGGCTGCTGAACCAGCCACTCCTTAGCTTGACAAAATTTCCTATCCATCCCTTCTTCTGAGGAGCCCAGCCCCCTTGCTTCCACCCCATCTGCCAGGGAAATCTTCCTTCTTTTGTCCATTACTTGTCCTGGATCCTATATCTTAACTCTGGAGATAGCTCACATCCCCAATAAACTCCTAATGAAGATGTTTGGGGAAACATTCACAAGGGATGAGACCAGAAATGCTCATTTTGCCAAGAGAAACTTAAACTAGCAGCAGAAACAGTCTGGTCTAGAGACTTGCTCCCAGCCACCAGGCCAGCCAGCTGGGGCCAGAGCAAAGACAAGAAACTGGGAAGCCATGGGTGGATCAGCCTGTCTATGGCTTCGGGGCTGAGGAAGTTCTGGTCTCAGCTGTGGACGAAGATGCTCTTCCAGCCTTCCTCCTACCTCGCCCAGGAAGAATGGGTCAGAGCCAAGAGCCACACAGATGTTCCCTGTGAATGACAGAGGCAGTGAAAAGGCGCGGGAAGGTGGAGGGAGCTGATCTGCTAGAGACCAGGGTGGGAGGGGGCTGCAAGAGAAGCCAGGGGAAAAGGCTGACAGAGTGAACGACTGTCATGTTTGCTTTCTCCTAATTAATGTGGTTTCCTTACAAACCCCTGCTGATTCCCAGCTGGTTGACTCAACCATAACAACACGTGGCCTGCCCTGCCCAGGCCAGGAGCCCGGGCTGTGAGCCTCCCAAGAAGGGTCTGGTTTCATCTGCAGCAGCTGCCCCTCCTCCCCAACTGGCTTTGTGCAGTTGAGGGAAGGGACAACACCTCAACGGAGAGCGTGAGAGGTTGCGGGGGACAGCCAGGGACTGCTTGCTTTGGGCTCGCCTGGCTGCTCACCTGTGTTTCCGGTGACCTTTAAAAAAGGGCAGTTTCTTGCTGGTCTGGCAGGGCTGCTGCCTCCAAACAGGTATGAATGGGGGCGGGTGAGGAGACCTTGGGCAAAGAACCCCTTGCTTGGTGGTGGCCTCTCTACAGGCATGCCCTGTTTGACTCAGTGGGCCTAGAAACAACTAGGCTATGTCTAGAGTCCTGGGCAATTCAGGGTTTTCCATCGGTTTTTCAAGAGTTGCTCCTCTTCCTCGCTGGGACTTTTATTCTGTCCAAGTTATTCATCTTATCCCCTCATTGGTTCATGGATTCATTGGGCCAGCAAGTATCCACTGAACAGCTACTGTGTGCCTTTTGCAAACAAATGATTACATGCACCAGGGGAGACTCTCAGGGGTAGAAGCTCTTGTCTGACAAAAAAACATTATGTGAACTGGACGATTGCCCTGGGATCTATTTGCTTCCTCCCCCCTTTTTATTTTTATTTATTTATTTATTTTTAAAGATTTTATTTATTTATTTGAGATAGAGAGAATGAGAGACAGAGAGCATGAGAGGGAGGAGGGTCAGAGGGAGAAGCAGACTCCCCGCCGAGCAGGGAGCCCGATGCGGGACTCGATCCCGGGACTCCAGGATCATGACCTGAGCCGAAGGCAGTCACTTAACCAACTGAGCCACCCAGGCGCCCCCTCCCCCCCTTTTTAAAAAGCATTTTTTATTAGTAAAATAAAATATGTTCAGAAAAATCATATAACTTCAACGTACCATACAAGGGCAAAATGGATTCGTTTCTATGCTGGATCACTAGGGCATGCTGCTGCCAGAACAACAGCTGGAGGGAGGGGGGATATATGAAAGAGAAGTGAAATTGGTGAGAGGTGGCTTTAGGGGCCTTCAAAACCTTTCAGGAAAGTGAGGCCAGAGGAAGGGAGGCCCCAGACAAAACTGCTGAAGGAGAGAGAGGCTGCCATGCCCTTTGTGTGTATTCCCCAGGCACAGGCCAGAATCCTCTCCAAGCGAGTGCACCCTGGTAGGGACCCCCAGAGCTCACCTGGCATTAGCCTCACTCTAGCTTCAGCCAGTGGTTGGGGTCAGTGCCACCCGCTCAACTCCCTGTCCTCGCAAATTAAGTCATCCTGGCTGTGGCTAGACCTTTGTGCAGAGGGCTGGGTGCCCCTTTGTAAAGGGTCTTCACATCCCTGTCAGGTTAAGGAACTCGTCAGATTGCTTTCTCTGGGTGCCTGAATCCAATTCTTACATAAGGGGGGAGATTTTTACCTCTTAGAGCACTTTGGAGCTATTGGCATATTTTTGTGAATAGGGACAAAATGGCACCCTAGGCAGATGTTGTCCCCTGCTTGCACATGAGGGACACATACAAAAGCAAAATGGAAGAGCTGCAGCCTGAAAATGAGGCTCTGCTCTACCCACTGGCCACCTTAAGTCAGTAATGCTCTGTGGGCCTAAGTTTCCCCCTCAGTAAGGAGTCCCATCTGGTTCTAAAATTCTGATTCCATAAAGACACAGAGTGAGAGTGTCTGGTCTTCAGCTTCCTCCTCCCCTTTTTGCTGCCATTCAGAGATCTCACTCATTTTGACCCTTTGGCTCTCAACCTTGACGCTGGTAAGTCCGAAATCCATTGCCCTGCTCCAGCCTGAGCTCCAGCCTGTCTCCAGCTCTCTATAGAGATTTCTATTTGGTTCTTCTGAAGGAGCATAAATGTGCACCATGTCTAAGTGAGGCCACTGCCGCCTTCCTGATAACTATCAGCACTTCTCTCAGTCTCCCTGTGGCTCACAGAGTCACCATCTACTGTCCCCATCCAATCGCCAAAGTTTTCATACATTTTGCACATTTCAAAGTTACCTCCTGATTTCCCCTCTTCCTCACCATCTCCATTTCTGTCATTTTTCCAGTACCTCCGTTTGCCTTGCCCCTTGCCCTGTGCCTCCCTTTCCAATCTACTTGACTGTCCCCGTCTAATTTTCCCAAACACGCCTGGTCTCTTCCCGGCTTGATGGCATCTTGTCGCTTGCAACTGGCTTCTGAATCTGCATTTTTAAAGAAGTCCTGGAATACTAACATCTGAGAATTGCTGACCAAGGGAAGTAAAGTCCCAGCTTCTTACACACAGGGCCTTCCTCGAGGTGGCCCCCCCCTCCGTCTTCCCTCTCTTTTCCCACAGGGACTCTCAAAGCCTCCCCTGTGCCCATTCCCCACCCCTCCAGTCCCCCCCCCTTTTTTTTTTAAAGATTTTATTTATTTGACAGAGAGAGACACAGCGAGAGAGGGAACACAAGCAGGGGGAGTGGGAGAGGGAGAAGCAGGCTTCCCGTGGAGCAGGGAGCCCGATGCGGGGCTCGATCCCAGGACCCTGGGATCATGACCTGAGCCGAAGGCAGACGCTTAACGACTGAGCCACCCAGGCGCCCCCCCCCCCCCCCAGTCCCCTTACTGTCACTATGTTCCTCTTCAGGGGTGCCTTCCCTTCTTTCAAGGCCCGGCCCACTTCTCCCCTCCTTCCTCCCCAGATTTCCTGTATCTGAGCTTTCTGGGTATTCTCTCTTGCCTACCCGCCCCTCCAGTGCTAGGCTGCTCCTACCTCTGGTGACTTGATTCCACGCTATTCCACACGAGCCAGGACTCTCTGGGCTGTAAGTGAGTCATCAAACTTACAGGAGGACATTTGCTACCTTTTTTTTTTTTTTAAGATTTTATTTATTTATTTGATACAGAGAGAGAAAGAGGGAGAGAGCAAGCACAAGCAGGGGGAGTGGCAGAGGGAAGGGGAGAAGCAGGCTCCCCACTGAGCAGGGAGCCCGATGTGGGGCTCGATCCCAGGACCCCGGGATCATGACCTGAGCCGAAGGCAGGCGCTTAACTGCTTAATCAATTGAGCCACCCAAGCGCCCCCATTTGCTACTTCTTATAACCAACCCAGGACAGGCAGGGTTCCGTGGGGCCTCAGGGCAACTGGAGCCAGAAACTCAGAAACATGGGGCCCATCCTCCCCTTCTCTCATGTCTCTATTTCTCTCTGCATTGTGCCATTATTCACTCCTTCTCTCTGTAAGGCTGCTGGTGGTTCCTAGGCTTGGGACAGGGTGGAGATCCTAAGATTGGCAGGCCCCAGGGGAATGCTATGGAGAAGCTGCAGAAAAGGCAAAAGAGGATATGTTTCCCCAAAGAAGGGGGAGTACTGTTTCAAGATTAAGGGAAAATGCTGGACAGAAAAATTAGTCAATGGTCACCCATTTGTCACAGTAACTGTGTTAGTTAGGATTCGGGTCAGCTATGCATGAGGAAAACCCCCAAGAGCAGTGACTTAAATAAGATGCAAAGGACTCTGGAGAGAGAGACCCAGGCTTTGTCTAGCTTGTTGCTCTGCCATCTCGTAAGTTCTAGAAGACTGCTTGAGCGCCAGCCACTCTGCCCATACAGTCTAGGGAGCAGAAAGGAGAAATGAATGAAGAACGGCCCGACTTGCCATCCTTTAAAGATGCCTCCTGGAAGTTGCACGCACTTCAGCTTATATCCCTTGTATTGCCAGAACTTAGTTCTATAGCTATACTCAGCGGTGAGAGCTTCTGAGAGATGCCTTAATTCTGGGCAGCCACACGCACAGCTCAAAATCAGAGGTGTTCTTACACGCTGAGGAAGAAGGGTGGGATGGATCTTAGGCAACTAGCCTGTGCCGTGACCATAATCCCTGAGGTGCTTGAAGAGGGCATTTCCAGCCCATGGGGAACACACTGCTAGGTAAGGTGACCGGCTCCATTTTTGGACAGCCCACATCCACCCATCTGTGACTTATACCTGCCGGGTCTCCCTATGCCCTCTCTTTTCTACACTATAGTATTTACATTTTTAGAAGACAACACTGGCATCCAAGTCAGTTTTGGTCCTATCACCCTTAAATTCTGTTTTTCTCTCATAAGTTCCAGACCCTGGTGTGTGGCTGAGGCTGGTCAGTATCTTCCTTAAAAATGTGGATCCTTCAGTGGGGCTCAGTGCCCCAGATGTTCTGTGATCTGTAGAGGATATAACTGGGCTTTTGGTGCCCCCATGTCAACACCCTACATCTGTCAATGTGCCCAAGATTGAGGGAGAATGTGGTATCTCATGTCTGGTGGGCTAATTGCTGACTAACTTCACACTTACCCTCATGTGGTCATCATGCTGCCAAAATGCTCGCATTCCACACTGTGCTCCCCCGGCCAGCTGAGCCCATAGCAGGTCTTTACAAGTGTCTAGAGCCTTCACGTAATACCTTGACTGTCAGCTGGTGGATTTGCTTTTCCTTCTGACTTCTGCCAGGGTCAGGAGCCATCTTTCATGTTCCCATGGAGCTGTTTATTTTTTGTCTTTCTTTGGGTAAGGTTATTTTCCTAAGTAAGGTGCAAGGTCTCTCAGAACAATGGAAAGCACCCTGACTTCAGAGTATGTTGCAGATTGGGCTTCTTAGAAGTGGACTCTGAGGCGGAGGTTAGCACGCAATGGGTTTTTTAGGGAGTGCTCTTAGGACCCATGTTTGCTAAAGGGAGGGAAGGAAGGAGGATCGGACAGAGGGAGGGGGCAAGCTGCAATGAGGTCTCAGTGAAATGTCCCAGCCTCCTACAGGGAGCTCTGAAGCTGGGATGACCCTTCAGGATTGTCTCACGTAGGGACAAGAGGGCCAGGTCTTTTTTTTTTTTTTTTAAGATTGTATTTATTAGAGAGAGAGGATGAGAGGGAGAGGGGGAGCAGACTCCCCGCTGAGCACAGAGCCCGATGTGGGGTCCCCATCCCAGGACCCTGAGATCATGACCCAAGCCGAAGTCAGACACTCAACTGATTGAGCCACCCAGGCACCCCAAGACGGCCAGGTCTTTGTATTCGAATGATGATGAGCCATTGGATGTAGGTCCCTTTCCGCTAGACATTCTCCACAGGAGTTGGCAGCTCAGGGCTTTCGGCCTGCTGCCCTCTAAGCAGCTGGAAAAATAGGTCCTTTATCTTGAAATGGGGTCTGAACAGGGCCTCATGGCATCTACCCCAGAATGGAAGAGCTGGGGGCTCTAGAACTGCGGCTGACCAACTGGGTCAGCCCGGACCAGTCCTTTCACCTTGCTGAGGCTCAGTTTCTCCTCTCATAAAAAAATGATGTCTGGGGTGTTAGCAGGTGGCATGGGCTGAGGGTGGGCCAGGTTCCAGCTGTGGCCGGAACTCTGCCTAAAAGGCCTGCTCTGAATCCAGAGGTGATTTCCATGTCCTCCCCTAATCTCTGGCTTTCTCTGGTTTACTGTGGGCATTATCCAAGGGCCAGGAGGTCACTAGGGTCCCAGGCTGGGGATGGGCATCGAGATGAGAGGGGGGCTGCCTGAGGGACCAGCTGGCAGGGGCCCCTGGGGAGCTCTACTATTTGGAATGGTTTTCCTCAGAGTCCTGGAAAGGCCTGGCAGGGGACAAAAGTCACAGAGTGGTTGTTCGGGACTGAATTTTTGTATTCCACCTTTTCCCTCCCAATTTATATGTTGGAGTGCTAACCCCCAGTATGATGGTATTAGGAGGTAGGGGCCTTTGGGAGGTGATTAGGTTTAGATGAGTCAGGAATGTGGAGCCCCAGTGTTCACGTTAGTGCCCTTATAAGAAGAGGAAGAGGCACCAGAGCTTCCTCCCTCTGTCTTGGGAAGACCTGGTGAGAATGAAGCCATCTGCAAGTCAAGAAGCAGACCCTCACCAAGAGCCAAATCTTTTGGCACCTTGATGTTGGGCTTCCCAGCCCCCAGAACTGTGAGAAAGGAATGTCTGTGTGTGAACCCACCCAGCAGCAGGCCGAGCTGATGAAGACCCTGGTGGTGGGAGGGGAGGAAGGAAGTGGCTGGAGAACCCCTGGGGGTCACCGCTGAGAATTAGAGTCAGGAGACCTGAGTCTCCGTGATAGGTCTGCCCCTCACCGGCTGTGTGACCTGGGGCGTGTCCCTGGACCACTGTCGACTCCAGTGACCTCCTCTGAAGAATGAGGTCAGGTAGAAAGTCTCTGAGCTCATCTCTAACTTTGTGGTTCCATCACTCGAGAGCTAATGTCCTTCCATTGCTTTTCTGTCGCCGGGGCTAGGATGGGCAGAGGGGAGAGACTGGGAGCCAGTGGAGCAAGCTTTCTCCTCTTTTCCTGCACTCTGGCCCTGCTGTTCCTGCAGAAGCCTTTCCGGGAAGGCTGTCTTTGGGTGAGGTGGGAGGGTGGTGCGGGAGATGAGAAGACTCTGGGGCCCAGGGTCACAACCCTCCCTCAGTATTGTCCTTCCTGGCTTGTGGCAACTTCTGGGTGAGCTTTGGATCTGACAGTTTCAGGGTGAATTTATTAAAGTTAAGGGTATTAATAATAAAAGAATATAAACTAGATTTTATCTGTGACACGGATACTCATAACCACGTGGTATGTTCTCTGTGCATGGCTGGTGTGTGTGAGTGTGTGTGTGTGTGTGTGTGTGTGATGAAGAGAATGAGAATGAAAGAGGGAGATCTGTCATAACTTGATGTTTGGGGGACGCCTGGATGGCTCAGTCGGGTTAAGCATCTGCCTTTGGCTCAGGTCATGATCCCAGGGTCCTGGGATGGAGCCCCACATCGGGCAGGGAGCCTGCTCCTCCCTCTGCCTGCCGCTCCCCCTGCTTGTGCTGGCTCGCTCTCTCTGACAAATAAATAAAATCTTCAAAAAATATGACTTGATGTTTGGAAAAAATGCCACTTTTCCCCTTTGCTCACAGTTTCCTTTTGACCCCTGAGAAGATTTTTGGTTGTATTTATCACCATACAGCTGCCAGCCTTGGAACGTGAGAACCCAGGGGAGGAAGTGGAGCCAAACTCTGCTCACTCCTCTGGGTGGCTGGAAGGCACCGAGCAGAGGGAAAGGGAGACTGCTTTCTTTCCTTTTCCCTTTCTAGCCCATCTGACCTTTCAGTGGGACCTGTGTCCTGCTCCCCTCCTCTCTTTTGCCCTGAGCAGAGGAGGGAGATAGATGGGATTCTCCCTGGGGTGGGGGTGGGGAGCATGGAACTCATGCCTTCCAGGCCAGCTTGGTCCTGGGGTCTGGGGGCGGGGGAAGGGCACGGGGCCATTCTCTGACCCCTGGCTCCCCCTGCCCTTGCCCTTGAAGGCCTGTGTGTATCATCCACCTCAGGCTCCTAGGCTCCCAGGGTCTCTGATGGTGGAGTCCCCCCTTGTCTCATCCCAGGCCTGGGAGGCAGGAAGTGGCAGCAGAGGGTGTTCCCCTCTCTGGAATGACCTCCCAGCTCTAGATAGGACAAATGACTTGCTTAAAGTGAGTAGTAGCCAGTTAGAGTCAGAGTCCTAGTCAATCCAGTGACCTGCCATCTAGAAATAGATTGTATTTGTTCTCTCTGGTTGGGAGGCGGGAGGGGCTGGAAAAATTCTGTTTGGCTGGTCAGGTAGTCCTGGGGTACGGGATATTCCTGTGGGCACCGGCTGAGTTCCCCTTGCCCTGAGTCTGCCCAGGAGCTGGGGGCATAGGGAGCAGAGCCCAGGAAGGAGGGAGGGAGTGGCCAGGATTGGGGGGGTGGGGTGGGGTGGGGAGGCAGAAAGGGAGGGAAAGGGCTTGGGGACAGAGGGAGCCGGAGAGTGAGCAAACAGTGTCCTGGAAAACAACTTGTTTCCCCTTCCAGGAGCCCTGCCTGCCTGCCTTCCCCACTAGAGACAGTAATTTAGAATAACGAGTCATAATTTGATTACATTCTCTTCCAGCCTCGCAGAGTAAACAAGGTTCTCCGTGGAGGGAAGGGGCAGCAGGACCCAGGCTTCTGTCACACTCCCCTGAGCCTGGACAGGGGTTTCCCCTCCTGTCGCTGTCCCTCTTTTCCTGGGTGTGCTTGAAACACTGGTGGGCAACTTCAACCCCCATTTTTTACCGAGCCTTCCATTGTCCTTCTGGCTCCTATCCCTTCCTCTCTGCCCTCCCTGATCATGTCCCCACCCAGAAGCCTGCATGCCGTGTAAATATTTAAACCCATCTATTACTTCCTGTTTATTAGTGGTGTAAATCCTGGGCTCATTCATTGTGCATCTGTCCTGCTGTATCTTATCTCAGAAGGGGAGGCCCAAAGAGAGGGCCACGTGTCTGCTCTTCCCTGGGAGTAGCCTCCCTCAGGCCTGTCCTCAGCTGTATGACCAAGTTTGACTTTGAATGTTTTTCCCCCATGTTTTGCTTTATTGTGGTAAAGTATGCATAACATAAAATGTCACAGCTGAGTGTAAAGCTCAGCTGTATCAAATACATTCTTTTTTTTTTTTTTTTAAGATTTTATTTATTTATTTGACAGAGAAAGACACAGAGGGAACACAAGCAGGGGGAGTGGGAGAGGGAGAAGCAGGCTCCCCACTGAGCAGGGAGCCAGATGCGGGGCTCGATCCCAGGACCCTGGGATCATGACCTGAGCCGAAGGCAGTCGCTTAACCAACTGAGCCACCCAGGCGCCCTCAAATACATTCTTGATCCTGTGCAACCATCACCACCATCCATCCCCAGAAATCTTTTCATCTTATAAAACTCAAACTCCCTCCCTGTAAATACTAATTCCCCATTCTGTTTTCCTCTCGGTCCCTGGTGAGTATGTTCTACTTTCTGTCTCTATGATGTTGATTACTCCAAGTACCTCATATGAGGGGAGTCACACAGTACAATTTGTCTTTTTGTGCCTGGCTTATTCCACTTAGCATAATGTCCGCAAAGTTCATCCATGTTGCGGTGTAGGTTAGGATTTCCTTCCTTTGGAAGGCCGAGTAATATTCTGTTGTGTGTAGACCACATTTTGCTCCTCCATTCATCCATCACGGACATTGGGGGTGCTCCCACGTTTTAACTGTTGTGACTAATGCTGCTGTGAACACAGGTGTACAAATCGGCTTTTATTTTTTTATGATAAAAGGCTACCTTGTATTGCTTGCTTGCTATACACTCAGAAGTGTGCAGACTTAATCACTTAATTATCACAAGTACTTGCCAGGTGGCAACTATTCTGTTTTATGGATGAAGAAATTGAGGCTCTGAGAAGCCAGTTTGCTCAAGGCAGAGAAAGGGGGAGCGAGGACCAGTACCTGTCCATGCTTCTAGCCATGGCCTTTCACTGCACTGTGTTGATAATGGACTTCAAGAAGGAGTCTCAGCGTATATTACCAGTCCTGCAGCCCCATGAAGGACAGACTCTGTCCCCGACCCTCTTCCCAGTGAGAGGCTCCATCCTCCTGCCCCAGACAGGGCAGCCTGGACACAGGACCCTGTGGGGCCCTGGATGGACCTATGAAGCCCAGGCAGACCCTAGAATGAAAGAGCATCTGATAGCCTTCAGGCTGCCGGCATTTCTGTTGTTGCCTCCCCATCAAGGGTGAGGGCAGTGAGGTGGAGGGCACGGGTCAGTGCGTCATTAGGAGGGTGGGGAGCGGAGGGAGTGGGGAGTCCTGGGGCCCCACAGGGTGGGGTCAGGGCAGTCATCATCCATCCCCACCCCCAGCTCTCCCCTGTGACTATAGCATGTCTCTCCTTGATGTCCCTGCCCCAAGTCCCACTCATCATCTCCCCACCCCCACCCCCACCTCCCCCAGTCTCCCTGAGGGCCCTTGAAATCCAGGCTGGCATCCTGGTCTAGAGAATTTCCAGGCTGGGCTCTACCCTAAGGTATCGAGCCTAAGGGGCTGCTTGTAGGAGAGCACATTGGGGTGAGGGGGCTCTGGGCTCTGTCAGCCTGTCCTGGATTCCTTCCTCTGAGCCAGCCTTGAGCCAAGAACTCCAAGGTCTGTGTGGGAGTAGCAGTGGGTCAGCTCAGTTCCCACGGCAACATGCAGGGTGGGGGCTGGGGCCCCGGCAGATGGAGGCCTGCCCTGGGCCCTGGAAGACAGGTTAGCTGCTGCCTTGCTGTGTGACCTTGGGCCGTTCTCCTCCCTGGGTTATAAAGGGTTTGGTCCACATCACTGGTTCTCAAACTGCCCTTTGGAGAGCTTTAAAAACTACTCTTGACTTGTTTTCAGCCTCAGAGATGCTGATTTATTTGGCGTAGTTTGTGGCCTGAGCATCAGGATTTTTAGATGATCCTCAAGTGATTCGTATTTATAGCCAAGTTGGAGAATGACCGTTCTAGATAAGTGCAACCTCGGGGAGGTAGTGCAGCCTAGTTGTTGACTACATGGCCCATTTGTGAATTGACTACTTACCCACTACTGTGTAATAAGTGTTTAGACAGTGCCTGGCACATAGTAGATATTCAGTAAGCGTTTATTGAATAACCAAAAAGAGCCAGACTCTGGGTTTGAATCTGCATGGGAGACAGCGTGGGAACTTTCTTTGCTCTACTTGCTTTGTTTTGCAACATGGGGACAGTGAATAGAACTTACTTCATAGGATTAATATGTATGAAGCCTCGAGACGGTGACTAGCATACGCTAAGCACTCCATAAAAGTTTGCTGCCATTTTAAATCTCTAACCTTATTTTCGGGCCCCGCCTCCCCCATGAAAGGCTCTCTCTTACTCTCCTCTGTGCCCCTGCTGGGGTTACAGCTGATACTAGTGGGGGCTAGCTGGATCCAGCATTGCACATCTTTGGGGCCTAGGGCAGTGTCTGGACCAGCCATGCAGGAGGTCATCACCCTTTCCCTTCCCTTAACATGTAAAACATGTAGACAGAGTCTTGTTTGGTACAAAGGGCAGGAGGGGCTTGCAGACCATGACGTTGACCGACAAGGCCCAGAGTTCTCTCCTTCAGATCCTTCTTCGCCCTGCCAGCATGGTCTTTCTAAGCCAGAAAGAAGACCACGTCACTCTCTTGCTTACTATGCCTCCGTGCTTCTCTGGCCCTTGCAGCGTGAGCCTGGGGCCCTGCAGGGGCCTGTGTGGTGCCCAGCCTTCTGTCTCCCTCCTCTCTCCATCCCTCATCTGTGGCTGTACTTCTTGGACTTCATATGCCAGTCAGCCCAGATGACCCGCAGTCTCCCACAACAGGAAACATATTCTGTCCGGGGAGAGGTGGGCTCCGGCCGAGGCCTGGAAAGCTCATGCCCGCCCCTGCCCCCCTGCCCTCATTCACTTTTCTTTTAAGGTTCCGTACAAATGTTGCCTCTTTTAAGAATCCTTTGCTGACTCTTCCATCAACTGGGCTCACGGATTATTTAATTATTGTGCTTCCTCATTCAGGTGCTGCTTTGTCCACCAGAAGGGTAACTGCTAAGTGGGCCTGCGTCTCTGGTGCCCGGCGTGGGGCTTGCGGCTTCGTGAGCTCAGTGAAAGTTTGTGAGGTGAAGAACGGATAGATGGGTGGATTTGCTGGCCCGTGGACTCACTGGTACCTTGTACCTGCACAGCTGAGGCTTGTTGCACCCTCAGGGGACGTGGGAGCACCTATGCTTGGGCCAGGACTTCTGTGAGCACACACTTGGGAGCACGGGCAGTGGGGAAGGGGGCCAGGCCCCTTTGGGGTTGGCCCTTTGGGAGCTGGAAAGGCCCTGCCTTTTTCTGCCCTTTGCCTGCTTCCCGATAGCCTCACCGGGGGCCTCTGACGGCTAAGCAGGGATTTGGGGTCAGATCAATATTTGTCTTTCTTCAGGAGCTGCCCTGCTCCCTACCTTGAACCTCTGGCATTGGCAGTGGCTCCATGCTGGACCCAGTGAGGGACGCCACCCGTAGACTTCTGCTGTTAAGGCTCTCGGCGTAGGTGAGAGCCAGAAGACGGTGAAAATCTTGGAAGGTGATCTTGTCCAGCTTACTGCTTCCAGCAGGCCTGGACTGAGAGCGGTCTGCCCTTTCCTTTGGAAGTCTCTGGAGGGGTGCCTGAGTGGCGCAGGCGATTAAGCGTCTGACTCGTGATTTCGTGATCTCAGGGTTGTGAGATGGAGCCCTGAGTTGGGCTCCACACTCGGCGGGGAGTCTGCTTGAGATTCTCTCTCTCCCTCCCTCTCTCTGCCCCTCCCCCCATGCTCTCTCTAAAATAAATAAATAAAATCTTTAAAAAAAAAGTCTCTGGGGGTGTGTGGGTGGCGCAGGCGATTAAACA
Source organism: Mirounga angustirostris (assembly GCF_029215605.1). Classification (NCBI taxonomy): domain Eukaryota; kingdom Metazoa; phylum Chordata; class Mammalia; order Carnivora; family Phocidae; genus Mirounga; species Mirounga angustirostris. The sequence goes on from NW_026991716.1 coordinate 39,639,484, forward strand.
TCTGCCTTCGGCTCAGGTCATGATCCCAGGGTCCTGGGATCAAGCCCCTCATGGGGCTCCCTGCTCAGCCAGGAGCCTGCTTCTCCCTCTGCCTCTTGCTGCTCCCCGCCCCGCTTGTGCTCTCTCACTCTTGCTCTCTCTCAAATAAATAAATAAATAAAATCTTTAAAAAAAAGTCTCTGGAGGGAGTCTCCATAAGGCCTTCCCCCACTTCTCAGTCCCAAGCTCTGGCTGGGCTCCACCCTCCCCATCTCATTTGTGCAGTGGCTGGGCTGGATAGTGTGGCTTATATTGTGGCCACGTGAGACAATTTGAATAATTGGGAGCATATATTCTGGGCTCAGACTGGGTTCAGATCCCAGCTCTGCCACCTATTAGCTGTGATGTCGGGCAAGTCCCTCAATCTTCTGTGTCTCGGTTTTCTTGTCTATACAATGGGAATGATAGTAAGGCTGTCATTGCGAAGATTGAAGGAGTTAATGCATGAAAAGCATGTAGAGGAGTACCCAGCACGTAGTAAAATGCTCAAAAAAGGTGAGCTGTTCTTATTCCACAGCAGCTGTCTTCCCGGAGACTTGACGTGGTGTGCATGCAAGCACCTGTGATTCGGGGGTTAAGGGTGGACGAGACAGGTGCCTGCCCTCCAGAAACTCACAGTCCAGATGGGAGGCTGGCACCAAAACAGATCCGGCAAAGAAACGAAAGGGCCGTTTAATGCAGAAGTAGCTGCTCTTTCGGCTTTCTAGAAATGTGCTATGTTTCATGTTAGGGAAGTGGTTCTTTTGTGGGGAACACACAGCAATGGGCCCCTTGGGTGAGAAAGGAATGGCCTGAGTGGGTGAAGATGAGGTGAAGGAGAGTGAAAGTTTCGCATGACCTGAGGTGTTCAGAAAACTGTCACGTCTGGGGCAGCTGGGAGGAGAGCGCTGGGGGTAGGGTCCTCCAAAGAGGGCCAGTGGGTGAGGACCAGCAAAGAAATCTCCAGGGAGAAGTCTCATCTCAATTTTTAAAAAATTGTTTTTTGTTAGTAGGGAATATGTTTGCATATTTCAAAAAGTTAAGTGCACGGGGGTGCCTGGGTGGCTCAGGCCATGATCTCGGAGTCCTGGGATGGAGCCCCAGCCTTCCTGCTCAGCGGGGGGTCTGCTTCTCCCTCTGCCCCTCACCCTGCTTGTGTTCTCTCTCTCAAATAAATAAATAAAATCTTAAAAAAAAAAAAATGAAGCACACAGAGGTGTATACGCACAATGAAAGCTCTCCCTCCACCCCTGCCCCTGGGCCATTAAGCTTACCGCCAGTTTCTCATGTGGCTTCCTGGAGATCTTCTATGTATATAGGGCAACTCTATGTAAACATATTTTCCTTCCTGCTTTTCCCCCTTTCTTTTGCAAATATGTCATTCACAGGACCCTGCACCTCACTCTGTATTTACTCAGCATTTGCTTAGCTTTGCATTTCCTTAGTGATCAGCCCGGGAGCAGCAGGGCTTTCTGGTTTTCTGACAGCTATGCTGTGCTCCACTGGGTTTGTGTACAGAGGTTTATTTACCCAGAGTCCTACTGTCGCACCTCCATGGTCAAGTCACTTCCTGCTCTGTGCCATAATTTCCCCTTGTACCCTTGAATCTTCAGGAAAGTCAGCCACACAGACGTGGGCCTGGTGAGGCTTAGGAGTGGATCTAAGTAGCTGCACGGCAGAGGGCTTCACGAGGCAGAGGGCTTCACGAGGAAAGGTGTGAGAGGACGCCCCATGCCCAGCCCTCAAAGATGCTAGGAAGGGCTCTGACTCCCCACAATGTGTGGAAGGGGGCGCGAGGCTTCCTCCAGGATGTCATGGGAAAAGGTAAATCAAGGAGGCCCAAGGTCAAGCAAGCATTCGGATTTGAGATGCCTGGGTTACTCAAATAATGGTCACATAATTAGAAATGTAGCCAAATATGATAGTACAGGTTGAATACTGGAGCTAGAAGGGCCCTTGGAGACCACTGAGCACTCCTCCCTTATGGTCATAATAACACAAATACCTAATATTTATTGAGCCCTTCCTCTGTGCCAGGCAGCATTCCAAGTGTTTGTGCTGATTAACCCATTAAATCCTCACACTAAACTTTGAGGTGGATGCTACCACTATCCCCGCTTCAGATAAAGGAAGTGAGACACAAAGAGGATACATAACAGTCCCAGGTTCACAAAACTAGTGAGTGAAGAGCCGGAAATCAAGACCCGGGAGTCTGGTGGGGAGCCCAGGCTCTGAAGCGTCACACATTCTACCTCTTACACAGGTGAGGAGACTGAGCCCAGAGCAGGTGCTCCACAGCAAGTTGAGGGCAGAGCCTGGGGGTCTAGAATCCACGACCCCTTTTAGGACCGTCTCTCCAGCACACTGCCTCAGTTTGCCTGATGTACTGGGGAGCAGGGCGGTGTAGGGAGAGGGCCAGCAGGGGTGTGGCTCTGTGGGGATGAAGAGAAAGGCTGTGATTCATTCTGGGTGGCGGTCAAGAGGACGTCCTGGTGCTTGGGGTCATGTTGAATACCTGACATTACAGGTGGGTCCGGGGTGTGTCCCGAAGACCCTTACTATTGATTCAAGAGATATATCTGACTCTCAGTGCTCTTCCAACTGTGGTTTGTCCATTTGGTGGCTTCTCTGTGGCCCAAACTGGCTCCTTGCCCTGTCCCCAAACCTACCAGGTCCCTCTCTCTGCACCTATCATCAGTGGTATCACTTTACCACATGAGCAGGCCCTACAGTGGTTTTGGGGGTGGGAGGCATTCACTCAAGGAAGTAAAGAAACCACGTGCAGGTTAGAACAGTGTACAACACCGTGAAGACTCCTGATGTTCTCAGCGCCCCCCCGCCCCCCATCGAGGTCTAATGGAAGTGACTTGGGGGTTGGAGATGATAGCTTCAGGACTCTCTGACCTCTTCCACAATGGGGCACTTCTAACAACTCTCCTAGTTAGGCTGTGGATCTCCCCACCTTGCTGATCCCTGCTCCCCAGTCACAGCCCAAGCATCTGTCTGTCTGCAGCTCTGAGCTCGCCTGCGAGTCTATCTGTGATTGAGAAATCAAGCCCATTCTGGTTGGTGAAGACTGTGATGGTAGCAGGGCGACCACCCCATCTCTGCTTCCGCCTGTTCTTCCTGGTCCCAGCATGCTCCGTGTGCCCTTCCATAGCTCTGCTCATGTTGGACTCGCCCAAGTGTTGTGAGCAACTCGAGGGCAGCTGAGTCTCCCAGCCCCCACCACAGCACTTGGCACTTAGTAGGCACTCATTAACGCCCGTGCAAGTGATGAGTAAGTCCTCCAGCCTGCCACTGGGTTTTGGAGGAACCCTGCATCCCCTCTGTTCTCTAAGTCTGGCCCCTGCTGAGCACCCCCCTTCCTGACTCCCAAAGGAGCTTGCGGTTCTATCTATCCTGCCTTCTTTTTTTTTTAAAGGTCTATTGAGATGTCATTCACATGCCATACAGTTCACCCACTGAAAGTGACAATCCAGTGGTTTTAGTCTAGTCGCAGAGTTGTGCAACCATCTCCACAATCAGTTTTAGAGCATTTTCATCACCAGCCAGCCTGTCTTTTGGCAGCACCCACCCTCTCAGCTTTCAAACACCCACAGGTCTTCCTCAGCTTAAAAAAAAAAAAAGGCTCTCTTAACCCTGCTCTGAACTCTGTGACCATTGTGCAATATGTTTCCCTCTTTTCATGACTAAACTTCTTGAATGAGTGGTTCACACCCACTGCCTTAATTTTCTCAGATTCAATAAACATTTTTAAAAAGCATCTACAAAGTGCTAAGCCAGAGGTTTTCATATATATCATCTCACTTAATCTTCAAATTCTGCATGACCTGGGAATTATCTTATTTTAGAGGTAAGAAATCCAAGACGGAAAAGTGACTTTTCCAAGGGGCGTGGCAGGATTTGAACCCAGGTCTGCATGAATGCAGAGTTGGTGCTTTGTCCAGCTACATACCATCCGTGCTACAAAATCCAGCTGCACAGTTGACCTGCTGACCTGCCCATTCATCATTTGGGTGAGGTGCTTCTTGAATCCCACCACTCCTCAAATGACCTTGCTGGTGCAACCAGATTCATGCCCTTTATGCCAGGCTCATTCTTTTCTCCAAGACTTTGTTCAAGCTGTGCCTTTCACTGGGCATCCTTTTCCTTCCTCCCTTCGGTGTTGGAATATCTGAAAATCCTTTTTTAAAAGATCTGGCTCAGATCTACTTTCTCCATGAGAACTCGCTGTATCTTTGATCAAGCCTACCTGCTCTGGGGGGCTATAGCTTGTCCTGTTCCTTATCTAACAGCTTGGTCTTGTTGAAATTGTCATGGGTGTGGTTCTAAATCTCCTGGGATTCTGGAACCACATGGGCAGCCTACCACCCTACCTTGCTGTGTCATGGAAGGAGCAGGTACTAAGGAAGTGTTCTGGCAGAAAGGAAAGAGAGAAGGCAGGCAGGCAGGCAGGCAAGCAAGATGGAAGGAAGAATGTGGGGGTGATATGGTGGTAATGATAGTGAGGATCTCAGGAGATATGGATGCAAAGGTGTTTTCAATTGTGAAATGTATTTTAAGGGCAAAGTAAAACTTGTCTAAGCCACACAACCATATGTTGTGTGCTCAATGATTACTATTTGCATTAAGTTGAATGACCGCCCTTCCCCCTGCAACAGCCCGTTGCTAGAGATAGCAGAGGTATACTTGTATCCTCTTCTGGGTAAAGAGTCTCCAGAGCAGGGATTACATCTGTCCCTGATCACTTTCCTAGACTTACTTAGCACAGGAGCTGACACATGGCAGCCCTCCAAAAGCATTGACCAAAAGAATCTCCTAAGATGTGCTGTGCCAAAGGTATCTTGAGGATATATATATCAGCTCAGTTGTCTCATTCATTCAAGAAATATTCATTAAGCACCTACTATGTGCCAACCATAGTTCTAGGTACTTGGGATGCAGCAGTGAACAAAACAGATTTGCCTGCTGGCATGGAGCTGACATTCTAGTGGGCAAGAGAGACAATAAAGAAGAAAATATAAAAATAAGTAAATCATAAGGTATATTAGAAACCAATAAAGTCTTTGGACATCAAGTTGAATAGGATAAGAGGAGAAGATTGAGAGTATTGAGGGAGGAGTGGTTACAGAAAAAAATAGCTTGGTCAGAGTTGGCCTAATTGAGGTGAGATTTATGATTAAAGGAGGGAGCCATGGGGAAATCTGGGGGAAGGAAAACAGTTGAAGCAAAGGCCCTGAGGCAGGAGTGTATCCAGAGTGTTTGAGGCCAGTGGGGCTGGAGCGGAAGGAAGAGTTGGGGGGAGAGGGCAGAGGTCAGATGCGGTGGGTCCTGGAACCCATTGTGAGGCCCTGGCTTTTGCTCTGAGTGGGAAATAACACTGGAAGGTGTTGAGCAGAGGGATGAGGTTGGCTTTAAAAGGTCAACTCTAACTCAGGTTACTGTGTAGACCGTAGGGCCCAACGGCAGAAGAAGGGCGACCTGTGAGAGGCCATTGAAGTGATCCAGGGAGCGGAGATGGCAGGTTGGTGCGAGCAGAGTTTGGGAGTGCTGGGTCTGAATATATTTTGAAGGTAGAGCTGACAAGGCTTTCGGATGACTGAAGGTGAGATCTTGGGGACGTGTGTCAGTGGTTGCTCCAAGATTTCTGGCCCAGGGGGTTGGAAGGATGGAGTTGCTATTCGTTGTGGTGGGGAAGCTGTGAGTGAAGGGCCACTAGAGGGCAAGGTCAGAGGTTTGGTTTTGGACATGTGGGTTTTGAGCAGTCCGGTGGGCACCTGGTGGTGCTGAGGCATAGGCAGTTGATTATTCAGGCCTAGAATCCTTTGCTATGAATGGACCTGAGTCTGTCCTTCAGCACTTGTGCGGGCCGCTGCCAGGCACGGAGGGTGCTGTTCCCACAGACTGAGACCCCACAGCAGATGCGGTGGCCCTCTCTCTAAGGCTTGGTTTCCTCCTTGGCAAGATTGGTGCAGTAATACTCATTTTGGGGGTTGTTGTGGGGGGTCGAATGAGATAGCAGCCATAAAGCATTTAGCTCTCAGATGGTAGCGAAAATATACTGAAGAACCAACTTGGATCAGCTCCTGCACACCAGTCATCAGATGGGTTGGGGCTTGTGGGGCAACAAGAAGGGGAACCACTCTGGAAGGGGGTATGGGGGCCATCCAACTGCAGCTGACAACGGTTCCTTGGGTTGGGGACTGAGTGACCGTTCTCTGAGTGTCCCAGCCAAGATGATGAGCGGCAGGCTTTTTGGCTGCCTGGGGGCACTGCCCCTTTACAGTTTTACCTGTAGGAGCTATTAACCAGTCCTCGGCTTTTGAAGACACATATGTTCTAAGGGGAGGCTATAGGATTTCCTCGGCTTTTCTTTCAGGCTCAGCACGTGGCCTGGTGTGCAGGAAGCCTTCGATGAATGCTATATTTGCCCTTCCCTCCACATCTATAAGAGGGTGGCTGAGAAACCCATCTTCCAGAATTGTTGTGAAGATGGCATGCAGAAGCGTATAAGGAGGCATCTTTGCACAGTGATGACATTTAACCCCTGGGATACAGTCTCAGAGAGATGTTCAATAGCTTCCCTAAGGCCGCAGGTGCTGGGGGTAGAGGCAGTCTCCTTCAGGGGGGCATCTTCCGCAAGTTTAGGAAGCGAGGAGGGCAGAGCTGAGCAGAGAGGAGGGAGGGTCAGACTCCACCTGGGGAGGGCGTGTCTTCCAGAGCAGGTCCAGGTGTAGGGTGGAGGCACTAGAGAGTGAGACTTGAGAAAGGGGGGCGGGGAGCGGAGCGAGGGGAAGGTGTCCCGAGCAGCTAACAGCAGCTCTTAGAGAGGAGGGAGGGAGTGCTTCTAAGTGCCGGCCAGACCACCGAACCCTTCTGCCTGCCGGGGAGGTGCCATCCCTCCCTTGCCTAGCTGAGGCTGCTCAGGCCTGGAGAGAATAAGGACTTTGCTCAAGATCACATAGACCAATAGTGATGTAGCTGGGCTTGTGACCCAGCTCTGCTCAACCACAAAGCCTGCCTTCTCTCCACCACACCACGTGGACATCGAGAATCCCAGGCAGCAGGGGGGATGGACACTATCAGATGACCCTTTGGCAATCTCTTCCGGCAGAAACATTCTCGCAGTCTCCGCTCCCTGGTCTCCCTCCACACTTGCCCCTGCCTCCTCCCTGTCTTTCCCTCCTCATTACTCAACCCCTAGTAACCCTACCAGCTGTCCGGCAGGGCCAGGGGAGGAGGAGACCGGCTCTTCTGGGTGACTCACATGAACCCTCTGCGGCCTGCCCACCTCCCTCCCACCTACCAAAACAGTGGTGAGGACCCCCCCCTCCTCCCACCCTGTCCTCTGCAAGCATCCTCGACCGAGGGGTACTTCCCGGAATTAGCCATCAAGAACAGCTGGAGCAGGGAGGGGGGAGTGGGAGAAGGGATGGGAGCTAACAGCTTCCAGATGTGCCAGGGCATGTGAGCCAAGGGAGCCTCCAGTCCAATGGTCTCCTGCCGTGACTGGGAGGCCAGGATGGGCTGGCCTCCATGGCCAGGACTTCAGAGTTACCAAGGCAGCTGGGCAGATCCCCTCCTGGAAAAGGGCATGCACACCCATGTGTGCAGCGTGAGGGAGCCCTCCATGCTGCACCTGCAGGGGCCCATGGGAAAGCCCCTGCGGCTGGCTGCTCCTGCGGCCTGGTGGGTTTTTTTTTTTTTTTTTTAAACATCCAACTATTATTTTATTTATACCGCTATGCTTAAGTTACATGGAAAAGACAACTAAGCAGCTCTGCCCCATTTCAGGAAGAGTTTCCAATCAACACCAATTAAGCGGTGACAAAGAACCAGGAACGGTGACATCTCTGGGTCTAGACAGACAAGGCGAGGGTGCCCTCTGATGCCACGGTTCATCTCCAACAGGACCACAGCAGCACGGCCAGCACCAGCCATGCCAACACCGAACCTTCAGCACTCGTCGAACATTTGGATCTCTTCTCTGAAGCTAGCAAATCAAGGGAAATAATTGGGTTAAAAGGTTATTATTTTTTTTTAACGAAGCCCAAGTAAGTGTAAAATGAAGCCCAAATAAGTATAAAACTTCTCGCAGTTGCCATCCGAAACGTACACAAAACACACCTTTTCCCTAACAGTGTTAGTACTAACCCTGTCCACCTTGGCTACCCTGCCCGTGGTGGACGCACAGAGCTCAGCGGCTTGGAGGGCAGCGTCCCTGCTCAGCCGCTCACCAGCTCCGACTCTCAAGGTAAACCGCCCAGCTCCTTTAGCCATGCAGTGGTTCCTACTTCTTGAGGTTATGATTAGGGGTGAAATGTCACAATCTATGCAAAACATGTAAGGCGTTGCCTGGCATGCCGTCCCTTCTTACCATTTAGAGGACACCTTCTTTGCTTCAGAAGCTATGCCATTTTAGCCGTGCAACTTGCAAGTTAGCTGTGAGTACCCCCGTTTTTATGAGAGGAAATCAAGGCTCAGAGAGGCTGAATTACCTGTCCAGGTTTACGCAGGTGTTAAGTGGCAGGGCTGCGACATCCAGCCGGGCCAGTTAGATCCTAAAACCCAGGCTCAGTGTACTGCGTCCCTCCCTGCGTGTTTCTTTACTGTTTTTCCATCAGTGGTAAAGAAAAAAAGGTTGTAGGACCTGCTAGGGGCCGGGGTGGGGGGGCATCATTTTCATTCTCGCTTATCTGAAGAGAGGACTGATTTGGAAACATTGGCAAGGGTTTGGGGGTTCAGAGGGGCCCCAGAAGGAGAAAGTAAGTGCCCTAGAAGGGGGCACTAAGAACAGATTTCAGGAACGTGGAAGAAGCAGGGGACAGGGTGTCCCAAGGTTGGAAGGCATCCAGGTTGTCCTAGGCTGGCCTCAAAGAGGACCCGGAGCCCCCCTGAGCAAAGCCCCAGGGTCCGTCATTGCTCTTTCCCTGTGTGTGTGTTTCCAGCTTTGCCAGTTGTTGCTCCCCTTCAGCACGTCTTCTCCTTGGCTGGGGCGGGCGGTGGAGGGTCTCCAGAATTCCCCTTTGTCAGATGGGGAGGACGGGAGAGCAGGGAGGAGGAGAACCAGGAGTGAGGGGGCTGGAGCTGGCTAGCAGGGAGGCCCGTGATTGGCTCAGCTCCCAGGGCCTGCCTTCCCCTCACCATTCCCTCCCCCTGCCCCCCAGGGCTCCTTGGCTGCACAGCCTGCCAGTTGGGACCCCGCCAAGCCAAACAGCTGCCAGGGGGAGAGGAAGAAGCATTTCCGAGCAGTGAGGCCCCTGCGGACTCCGACTCAAGCCTAGAATCCCCCTTTGTCACCGCCAAGTGAGAAAGAGTCTGTAGACATGCATACAGGCATGCACGCGTGGCACCAGGGAGCCCGGGGCACAGGACCTGAGGACCTGGGCTGCTACGGAGGTGGGGGTGGGGCAGGGGTGTCCAGGAGTAGGCTTGGGGAGGGAGAGAGGGACAGGGGCCATGACTGTGCCAGGTGGGAGCAGGGGTGGGGGAATTAGGTTTGGCTCACTCAGAGGTGAGAGGTGTGTGTAGTGGGTTGAATAGTCCCCCCCCCCCAAAGTTATATCCACCCGAAACCTCAGAGTCTGATCTTACTTGGAAATAGGGTCTTTGCAGATGTAATGAAGGTAAGGATTGAGATGAGATCATGCTGGGTTAGGGCGGGCCCTCAATCTAGTGCAAGAATCCTTATAAGAAACAGGAAAAGAACATACAGAAACCCAGGGGAGAAGGCCATGTGAAGAAGAGCCACATGAAGACAGGGGCCGAGGTTGGAGCTCCGAGCCAGGGAACGCCTTGAGCCACTGGAAGCTGGAAGAGACAAGGAAGGATTCTCCCTCTAGAGCCTTCGGAGGGAGCACCACTGTGCTGACACCTTGATTTCAGACTTCTGGCTTCCAGAAGTACAAGCGGGTACATTTCTGTTATTTCAAGCCACCAGATTTGTGGCAATTTGCTATAGCAGTTCCAGCAAACTAGTATGGGGGGGGTGCATATGGGAAAAGGGTTGGGGGTGGGTGGGTATACCAAAGCTCGCTAAGAAAGGCCTGGAAAACAGAATGAAAAAGATTTATTATTTAATGTGCTACTATTCTGTGCCAGGCACTTTTAAAGATGCTTATCTCAGACCTTACAATGATCCTGCCAAGAAGAGTTATGGTTCCCATTCTTTGGTGAGGTTCAGACCCAGGTTTGTTTTCTAATAGCTGGGATTCCAGCACTGCATCCTCTGTCTCGCAAGCCTGGCCTCGTCCCACTTTCTCTCGAGGGGAGCCTCAGCCGTTTCTGGGTCAGATGATACGTGCTTCACGTGGCAGGGGATGGCCTCCAGAGGTCCAGGAGGGGAGCCGAGTAGGCCTCACCGTGGAACAGGGCAAAGGGTCATTACCCCATTATTCTGGGGCCTTCGGTAACCGGACAATCTCTATTCACCGCGGCTGCTGTAGCCCTCGGGGACACTCCTGAGGGTCTGTTCACGTCCCTGAGCCTTAGGGACGGGAGGGAGACACCGGCCCCTACTCGCCTCATTCCCGCTGCTGCTGCCATCGCCAACCCCTCCATCCCCATCACGACCACCGGAACTTCTAGAACCACTCTCAGAGGCAGCACTGCTGCTTCCGGGTCATCACCTCCATTACTTCCGCTCTACCCTGCCACCACCACCATGACTGCCTCTGCCGCGTGAGGTAATGGAGAGGCTGGAGGTGGGGCAGGGAACTCGGCGGGGATGTGCTGTGATGGGGCAGCTTGAGCAGCAGTTAGCAGGGGAGGGAAGTCAGAGTCAGGATGTGTCTGGCTGACAGCTGTGATCGGGAGTGAAGGACTGCTCTGAGTCCAGGCTTGTTGAGAGAGGAGGAGAGCCTGCCTGGCTGGAGTAAACACTTAGCCGGACAGGCTGTCTTCACAGGCGTGGGTTCAGCGGGTGGAGGTTGTCTGAGTGACACATCTAGGCCCTGCCTGGCTCGTGCGCGTCTCTGGGGACATGGATTTTGGCGGGTCCCTGGCTCCTGGCCACCTGCCTGGCCTGGCCATGGCAGTGAGGTCATGCGAGTGGCTGTACTGGGAGCATGGGGGAGCAGGGTCAGGAGGAGGGGGCCTGCCCTGGCTGGGAGGGGAAGAAGGCCTCTCTCCCCAGGCTGACCCTATCAAAAATGATGAAGTAAGCACGTCTTGATGCTCCTTCCCCTAGATTCCCCTCTCCTCTGCCTGCCTCCTCCTCACAGGCCCCTGGTGCTATGGGCTCTGAGTTTCTCTCCCCAGAGACACCTGGCTATTCAGTTCAGCCACCCGAGGGAGTACCTGAACCAGATAGCTCTGAGCTGGGGGCAGGGAGAGAATGGACTATGAGAGAAGGATGTCCCATTTCTCTACTCAGCTGTGCAGCCCTTCCTTCCACCTTAGGCCAAGTGTGTGTGTGTGTGCGCGTGTGTGTCTGTGTGTGGTGGGGGGTGTGGCAGAATATTCCAGAAGCTCAGGCCACAGCTGCTCCCCTTGCCCCTTCCCTGCATGCCCAGCCACTTCCACCACCTTTAAGGATGGGACTGACCGACTCTGAGAACAGCCTCTCTCCATCCTTCCAAACCCCTGAACTGTCCAAATGCTTGGCTAATCCTACCCTCTAGGATTGCGCTTGAGAGCTTCTGGAAGTGAGAAACAATACTATCGTGGGATGCATTTATCTCTGCATCAGGCGTGAGAGGCCGGCAGACAGGCTGGCGACTGGAGGGGCTGAGGGGCCACGGAGTCCCAGAGACAGGATTGGAGGGTGGGGTCAGTGAACACTGGGGAGGGGCCACGGCTTGCCCCTAACCCTGGGAAGTGGGTGTGGCTGAGCCACTGCCCACTTGCCACTGCAAATCACTCCTCAGGGGAAGGCTTTTTGCTGGGTTAGGAAAGACCTTGGCAGATCAGGAGGACCTTTTGAGGTCCACACAATAGTGACAGCAGGTGTTTATGGGGCACTTACTACATATCAGTCCCTTTCCAAGTGCATTTCGACTCATTTAGTCACCCAACATCTCTGTGAGATTAGTATAATTACTGTTATCTGTATTTTACAGTAGAGGAAACTGAGGCACAGATAGGTTCCAATGTTTTCTGAAGTTATAGTGTTGAGAAGTGAGCCTGGGATTTGTGCCTAGTCTGTCTGAACTCCAGAGCTTATGCTCTTCTCTACTCCAGGGTGGGGAGAAGACAATGGCCTGAAAGACCCGTGTGTCTGGACAACTCTTGTGTGTCCGTGTGGCAGCCGCTCTTCAATTCTTCTCTGTCAAGAGGTGCAGCAGTGTCTCAGATCAGAGACAATAGTCAAATTTGCTCACTTACCCAGACCCCATCTGGGTGTGGGGTGGGGGCAGGAAGAGGGTCTGCTGGCATCCAGTTCCTACCAGCCCTGGACTCCCTCTGGCTTTCCCTGCCTGTGCTCACCCCCACAAAGGCAGTGGGAGCGATAGGGTTAGCCCTTAGTTCTCACTACCCTTCCATCCCCTCTCCTCCAGTCCTCAGAGCACCTCCCGAGCAGCACCTCAAATTATCCTCCTCATGCACTAAGCCCTTTCTTCCCTTCCAAACCCCACCCTGGAAAGCCTTTATCTATTTATCCAGTAGATGTTTGCTAAGTGTCCCCTATGGGCCAGGTAACTTGCCGGGTGTGAGAAGACAGGGATGGATACAGCTTGAGTTCTGCCCTAAGGAGCTCAAACCAGTTCTTCATTCCTTACTCTCTATACTTTATCACTGAGACACACCTTCATGCCTTTGGAGGATCACCAGAGGTGGAGATCAGAGGTGGAGAGAAGGACTTTTCGCGGGTCTGGAGATCAGAGAAGATCTGGGGGCACCAGAGCAAGCAGCAAGAGTGGGAGCTGGAGACAGCAGGCCCCACAACAGATGTACCAGGCCCTGGAACCCCTTTCTTTAGACAGCTACTTGGGCCGGTGCCTGAGTGGGAGGAGGATGGTGGGTGCCATCTTCCTCCTCGCTGGAGGAGGCTTCTTGCAAGACAATAACCTGTTTGCCGAGCTGGAATTCTGAGACCTGTTAGGGCCAACTTGAACAGATGATCCCAGATGATCACCTCTTTAAGGGAAAGAGAAGTAGAGTCACAGAGGCTGGGATGGAGGCAGGGGAGGGCAAATTTCTATGTAGGGGAGTAGACTTCATTAGAGAAGCTGGTGAGCTTGAGGAGTTGGATCTGGGTGCGTTAATCTGTTATGGCAAGCAACTCCAGAGACTTGTGAAATGGGCAATAATCTCATTTATACTATTAAGGTCATTCATCCATTCATTTCATCAGTGACTGCCTTTTTCCAGGCACTGTATTAGGAACCAAGGATTTAGTGATGAAAAGATTCAGTTCCTGCCCCCTTGGAAATTGTGTTCAAGCAGAGAGAAAGACAATATACTGATTACTATACAAACAGTTGACTTTGATACAAATTTGAAAAGTATTAGAGAGAACTACAGGATGCTATGCTACGAGAATTTATAACAGTTCATCCTATCTGAGTCTTTGTGACTGGAGAAAACTTCCCTGAGGAAATGACATTTAAGCTGAGACTTGTAGAATGAGAACAGTGTGTTAGGGTCAGGTTCAGCTGTGAGTGACAGAAGAATTCCACAAATAATGGTGGGGGTAAACAAGATAAAAGTTTATTTATCTCTCACATAAATGAAGCCAGAGCTAGGTACTCCAGGTCTGGTAGGGCATCTCCATAACCATCAGGAACTCAGGTTTCTTCTATCTAATGATGTCACTCTGCCATTCTCAAATACACAGCTTTCATCTCATGGCCCAAAATGGCTGCTCCAACTCCAGTCATTATGCCCACAGTCCAGTCAGTGGGGAGGAGAAAAGAAGAGGGAGAAGGCATGCTCCTTCTTTTAAGGCCATATCTTAGTCAGTAGCACACATCACTTCTACTTATATACCACTGTCCAGAGCTTGGTTATATACTTAGCTAGAAAGGAGGCTGGGGAATTTGTCTTTATGGGCAGCCATGGATCTAGCTACAGATCATCAGTTCTCTTAGTAAAGAAGAAGAGGAGTTGATGGATAAAAGTCTATGCCACAAGGAATTAGCTGGGTGAAATATGGGGGTGATAAAGACGAGAGTGTCAGAAAGAGGGTTGCCATGTTAGAAGCCTGTTAAGCAGGCATTGAGAATGACTCAGTGACTCCCTGTTCCTGGTGTGGTCAGCTGACTGGTGATTGCATTTGCTGATCTAAGGGACCTCGAAGAAGGAGCAGATTTGGTGATCAGGACAAGTTCCGGGTTAGACCCATTGAGTTGAAGCTCCTGTGAGCTATCCATGAGGGAGGCTCATCATTACACAAGAGACAGGTCTATACTGGGAATGGTTGGCATATCAGTGGCAACTGCAGCCAATATGCGAGGGAATGAGAAGGCCCAGGGAGCAGTGTAGAGAAGAGAAAACACCTAGGGCACAATCCCAAGAACCCAGGGAAGATGTTCACCCTCATTTTGTGGTCTTCTGGTCTCTGGTTCCCTTTTGGAGCGTTGTCTTTCCACCATCTTGTGGAATGATAAATCAGATGATCCGTTCTCCCACTCCAGAGTTTGGAAGGATCCTTAGAGACCTGTTCCGCCAGACCCTCCCTCTCACCTCCATGGGATGGCCCAGGGGAAGCCATGTGACCTTAAGCTCAGCTGGACAGACTCTCTCCTGGGACCGGGCATCTTGAGCACCTGACGCTAGCATGGAAGACGCCTTTGGAGTTCAGCCAAGTAATTTCTGTCCCATTTCCAAGCGAGGTATTCTAGCCTTCCAGCCAATTCCCTAGCTAGTTCCTCAATATTTTTCCAATAAATTCTTTAAAAATTTTTTTGGCTTGTAAATGCCAGGGGTTGGTTTCTGTTACTTGAAAACAAAGAGGAGCCAGCAAAGGAAAATGAGCCGGACAGGACTTCAGAGGGGCCCGAGAAAAGCTGGGAGAGTGAGGTTTCACAAAAATAAGCAAAAGAGTCTATCTTGAAGGAAGGAGTATCCAGTGGTGTCAATTTTTATTTAAAAAATGTCCAGTATGTCTAAATAAGCATAGGAGGAAAAGGCAAGAAGGAGACACAGTTGTTAGCAATGATTAACAATGGTGGGGAGGTTTTGCTAGATCTCTGTTTCAAAGGAAGGAACCCAACTCATACGTGCTTAAGACAAGAACAACACAAAAGTAATTTACTGGCTCATGATCACTGAAAAGTCTAGGGGTGGACCTGTCTTTGGCACAGTGCGAATATGTCATCAGGTCTGGTCTCTGCTCTCCTGGTCTCTAAGCTCTCTTCTCAGGCATCATCTCCTCGGGCAGCACTCCTGGGAGATCCTGCTAGACACATACCCAGTTAGCAACTCCTAGTGGAAAACCAGTGACTCCCCAGTGAACTCCCAGGACTAGCTTTATTGGCCTGGTTTGGGTCATATGTCCTTCTTGAACCAATCACTATAGCCAGGGCGATTCGGTGCTCTGAGTGGACGGGCTTGAATCATGTGATTCCCCCAGCTAGGGGGCGGAGTCATCTCCCTCTGAGCCACTTTTACTGAAGGCATGTACTTCGTCTAAAATAAATTGAGACTCTGGGGCACCTGGGTGGCTCAGTTGGTTAAGCGACTGCCTTCGGCTCGGGTCATGATCCTGGAGTCCCAGGATCGAGTCCCGCATCGGGCTCCCTGCTCGGCGGGGAGTCTGCTTCTCCCTCTAACCCTCCCCCCTCTCATGTGCTCTCTGTCTCTCTCATTCTCTCTGTCTCAAATAAATAAATAAAATCTTAAAAAATAAAAAATAAAAAATAAAATAAAAGTTAAGATAATTCGGGCGCCTGGGTGGCTCATTTGGTTAAGCGACTGCCTTCGGCTCAGGTCATGATCCTGGAGTCACAGGATCGAGTCCCGCATCGGGCTCCCTGCTCGGCGGGGAGTCTGCTTCTCCCTCTGACCCTCCCCCCTCTCATGCTCTCTATCTCATTCTCTCTCAAATAAATAAAATCTTTAAAAAAAAAAGTAAGTCGAGGGCGCCTGGGTGGCTCAGTTGGTTAAGCGACTGCCTTCGGCTCAGGTCATGATCCTGGAGTCCCGGGATCGAGTCCCGCATCGGGCTCCCTGCTCGGCAGGGGGTCTGCTTCTCCCTCTGACCCTCCCCCCTCTCATGCTCTCTATCTCATTCTCTCTCAAATAAATAAAATCTTTAAAAAAAAAAAAGTAAGTCGAGACTCAATGATCAGAGGCTCCACAACCAAATTTGCGGTCCAGGTTACCAGGGGGAAGGTTACAGGTGGCCATGTTTGGGTCACAGGGCCATACCTGGAGGGCATGGGGCAAGGCCCACTGAGGCACACTTCCTCAAGGCAGTGGGTACTGGGCAGACACTTGCACGCACGGGTGGTCTTGCTGGTGGGCAGATGCAGGAATAGTAAAATAAGCAGAGTTGATACGTGGATGGGCTCTGAAGTCAGTGACTGCATTTGAATCCACCCGGATTTGCCATTTACTATTTTACTGCCGAGTCTCGGTTCTTATCTGAAAACTGGGTTAATACAGGAATAATGCCAACCTCTTAAAATTCTTATGAGAATTAAATGGGATCATCTACATAAAGGGTTTAGCTGTGTTCCTAGAAGATAGTAAGTGCTCAATGAATGTTCGCTATTTTTAAAAAAATTTTAAGCAGTCTCTACACCCAACATGGGAGTCGAATCTACAACCCGGAGATCAAGAGTTGCATGCTCCACCGACTGAGCCAGCCAGGTGCCCCAGGATGTTTGCTATTATTATAGTGGCCTTGGGGTTTTGTTCTATGCCCTTGGTAGGGGAGCAGGCAGTCCTGGAGCCCCCCATTCCTCATGCCATCAGAGTTCCCTGGTTCAGGGCCCAGAATTCACTAGTGGGCTCTATCAGTCCAGCCAGATTCCAACCCCAGGGATGAGGAAGAGAGTGGGGACCTGGGGCGGGGGGGGAGGGTGTGGTCAGGATGGATCCCAGTTGGACTGAGTCCAGGCTAGTGGGAAGATGCTGGAAGGCCAGGGATTGAGGAGGAAGGTGAGGAGGATGAGGTAGGCCAGGAAGGTGAGGACTAAAGGGAGGGGCGATTTTGGGCAGAGCCAGCAGGGGTCACTGCAGATCTAAGTAACCTCAGGGAGGCTACGGGCCACCCAAGGGCCCTCTCACACACTACTCGCCGCCTCTGTCACTGCCATCCCTGGGATGCAGGGCTCAGGCCCGTTCTGGGCAGTGGGGTTGGGATTTGGCTCATGTGGTTGGAGGTGGCCGCCTAGGGCCGCTGCTCTGTATCCTCCAGGGCCTGGGCTGTCGTTCCTCAGTGGAGGCCTTCATGTCAGGTATGTGCCTGGATTTCCGCCTCACTGGGACCTGACTTCTGGCAGCACCTAGAACGTGTGTCTCTGGAGATGCTTCCCTATAAAGAGCTCTGAGACCAAATGAGTTTCCTCGTCTCATTCCTCTTCTCAGAGGGTCGTGGCCCTGATTAGCGTGTTGGAGGCTCCGAGGAGTCCCGCAGGTGAGAAAGCCTGTCAGACTTTGTTTGGCCCAGGCTTCTTGGGCTCCTGTGAGCCCTTTCACCAAAGGCTGAGGGAAACACCTGTTTAAGGTGTCGTCGTGGGCAGAGAGCATGTGCCCCGGGAGGTTAATGTGTCAAGCCCGGCCCCCTCCCCCCACCTTTTATTGCAAAGTAATACGTAACAAATGTCTGTTGTGGAGAATCGGAAGAAGTCAAAAGCGCAAAGAAATTGCTTCCGCCACCTGCCACTCCTTAGAGCTACCCCCGAAAGCTCTGGCCGCTGTCCTCCATCTTCCCAGGGAGGAGGAGGGGACCATGGCATGAGGATGTCCTCAAGGCACACCCACTTCTGCTGCAGAGAAGCCCTGTCAGAAGAGGGCCCTTTGAGAGGTCATCCTAGCCAACCTCTGTCTCCACCCTGTGCCATTCTTGCCTCCCTTTCTCGGGGACATTCCCAGGGTGCAAGAGGATGGTGGCGGTGGTTTAGCGGCTGTTGAGTGGCGTGGAGGAGACGCGGGTGTTCAGACCATCCGCGTGGAAGGGGATCTTCCGCTCCAGGTGGGGCAACCGGCCCTGAGAGGGGCCATGGCTTACTGGGGTTTCACAATG
Organism: Mirounga angustirostris; assembly: GCF_029215605.1. NCBI lineage: Eukaryota > Metazoa > Chordata > Mammalia > Carnivora > Phocidae > Mirounga > Mirounga angustirostris. The sequence goes on from NW_026991716.1 coordinate 39,657,638, forward strand.
AGCCAGGGTAGAGCCAGCAGAGTCCTGGGTCCTGGCCGGGGGCCCTCCCCACCTCTCCCGCAGCTCTCCATGCCAGGAGGCTGTACAGAGGGGCCCATGTCCTGGGAGCGAGGCTGCGGTTTCCTCTGTGGGCTGGCCGGGCCACCCGGGGTGTGTGGGTGCCGGGCGTGCGCCCCACAGTTGTGTAATAAGCACTGCAGTGTGCACGCGCTTGGTAACCTGATGCAACAGGGAAGTTGCGGTCCCGTGAGCTGGGGTGTGGGCGCTTGGCTGGGGCCCAGACCACAAGGAGGATTTGGCCTGTGGCTGCGGAGGCCGGCACGGGGGTCGCAGAGTTGTCTGCGTCAAGGCTTGTCCATTCCTGGGTGCCCACATCCTGGTCCCTGTGGGCGCAGGGCTTGAAATGGGGCTGCCTGGCCAGCTGATGCTGGGGGGGTGGCGCTTGTGCAGAGAGGAGGGACTTGCCCCATCCTCATCCTGTTTGCCTGGATGCCTATTGTCATGGGGCTGGGGGCCGCCGGGCTTCCTCCCTGGGGGTCCGTCTCTTCCATCTCTTCCTGGTTGTAAAATTGACACCAGCCCCCCCACCTCCACCCAATTCTGGAGCCCTCACCTCAGTTCCAGGTCATTTTGCCCAGCAACATCTGTCTTTCACTCCCTCCACCTTCCTGAATTCCCCAGCCCTCTCCCCACCGTGGCCTTTCCTGCACACTCCCTGTCGAGGAGAAGCAGAACGGAAGAGGCTGAGAAGCAGCCACATTGCAGCCAGGCCAGATTCCCACTGCCCGCCGCTATTTCTGAACAGAATGAGAATGATCTGGGTTCTTTCCCAGCCTCCATGTGCTTGTCTGAGAGATGGAGCAATGATACGTCTGCCACAGGGACCCTAGGATCTCTAGGGAAGGGTCCCGTGAAGGAGAGTTGCCCTTTCATTCAATCCCACAAGGATCGAGCACCCGGGGACCCTCACTCACAGCATCTCCATCGTCAGATGGGGCAATGGGCACTTTAAAGAGCCAGAGGCCCTGGAAGGTGATGAGAGTACAAGCAGGCCCTATCCTGCCTGCCCTGTGCTTGGTGAGGGTCTCAGTGGCCAGCTGTGAGCCCTCCCTCCTCGTTGTCCTCGAGGGAGGTGAGGTGTGTTTGTTTCTTCTGCCCCCTTCCACCTGCTCCCGTCTCTCAGAGAGGGAACATGCTTCAGGTTCACCAGTGGCTAGGGAAGGGGAAGAAGGGCATCTGTGACCCGCGTCCTCACCTCCTTCCCTGGCTGGGCTGCACCTGGCCTCCTGGGGCTCCTCCTCAGTGCTCCCAGAATGCCTCGTGTCTCGATCACTTTATTCTGCACTGACTGCCTGCTGTTTTGATGGTCTGTTCATGTATCTACTTAAAAATAATGGTAGAGGGACGCCTGGGTGGCTCAGTCGTTAAGCATCTGCCTTCTGCTCAGATCATGGTCCCAGGGTCCTGGGATCAAGCCCCACATTGGGCTCCCTGCTCCGCGGGAAGCCTGCTTCTCCCTCTCCCACTCGCCCTGCTTGTGTTCCCTCTCTCGCTGTGTCTCTCTCTGTCAAATAAATAAATAAAATCTTAAAAAAAAAAAAGGTAGATACCATAGAGTGCTTGCTGTGTGCTAGGCTTCACATATTAACTCATTTCCTCCTCACAGCAGAGGGACACACAATTATTATCTGTGAGGAAGCTGATGCTCAGGGAAGGGAAGTGTCCTGCTCAAATTCAAAAGCTTGCGCTGTCTAACCTCATCACTATCTTATCACCCTGGTTTATTTTCTTTAGAACTTTGATCATAGATAGTTGTCTTCTATTCACGTGTTTGTTTGCCCATTTGTTTGTCTCTCTGTCGACACAGCAAGCCCCGTGAGGTCAGGGGCTTTGTCCTTCCTCATTCACATTCCAAAGTCTTTCCTTGTGGATGGTTGATGCTCAGTAAATATTTGTGGAAAGAATGAGCCACTGAGCCACTCAGTGGAGACTCCTTGAGGGTATGCTCTGTGGCTGTTTACCGTGTTAGCCCCACGCTGCCCAGCACAGGCCCTGGCCTAGCACAGGACTCAGTCAGCACTTTGCTAGACGAATACAAGAGTGCAGGAGAGTCTAGAGAACTCAGTTGTTGCTGTTCTGCCTTTCAGACTCCAGGAACTAGGGGAAGATGTTCAGCCACAGGAAATATGGGGGAAGGATTTATTCTTTCTGGGTCTCTGTTTTGGTTTCTCTGTGTGATTTTGTGTGTGGGCACAGAGTGGGTACACAGGGGGGAAAGTATGAGAAGATTGGAAACATAACAACCCCTGGGAAAAGACTCTAATTGCTTCATATCTACAGTCAGGAGATATAAACAGAGCGTATGTGTGTGGCCCAGAGGAGGCTTCTAGTAAGTGATGAATACATGAGTGAGTGAGGGAGGGAGGGAGTGAGGGAGGGAGGGAGTGAGGGAGTGAGGGAGTGAGTTGAGTCAGCGGCACGGTGAGCTCCTTGAAGACAGGAGCATGCTTTACTTTTACTTTTCTTGGTAGCCCCAGCCACCAGCATAGGCCCACATCAGGGCTTGGCACATGATTGCTGAATGAATGAATGAATGAATGAATGAGTGACTAAAGGAACAAGTTAGTACCAAGGAGCATGGAAATGAATAGAAAAGATGGGTCTTGCAAAGGGCCCTACAGCCCTAGTGAACCAGACCGAGGATGCAAATGCCAGCCTCTGGGTCTTTTCCACTGGAGTTAGGGTCTGAGAAGTAAGGAAGGGGCCCTGGTGACTGGCAGGAACATGGTTTCCTCCTATTCATTCTTTCCAGGTGCTCTATCTGGGATGCTGTGTAGATACTAATACAAAAAATAAGACCACATAATTACTGAGCGCTCACTATGTGCCAGGCCCTAAGCTCTTTACATGTGTTAAGGAATTCAATCCTTTCAGCAAACATATGAAGTAAGTTGTACTATTTTCTCCATTTTAGAAAGGGGAAACTGAGGCATGGAGAGGTCATGCAAAGTGTGCAACCAGAAAGTGTCACACAGTCATTCCTCAGGCTCTTCTGGGAAAAGTAGTGGCTGCCCATGCACGTGCCTAGTAAATGATGTTCTCTGGGTCTTGCTTTGGCTGCATCACCACCCCAGGCCTCTTTCTTCATCTGTAGAATGGGAATGCACATTGTCTTGGGCTGGGAGACCAAAGTCAGAGGGCTTTGCCAGCTGTGAAGGGGCTACAGGGCTCTTCCAATGGGACTTTCCTCTTCCTCCCCAGGAATCACCATTATCTTCTTCATGGTTATGATCATGCTCATCTTTAGATCTGGCCTCCTGCCATTAATATACCAGCACTGGAGACTCTGGAGACAGACAAATCCACTTCCCATTCAGGGATAATTGCTGTCTGATTTGGCCTCCACTTCTCTCATATTTTCATTTTTATTCTCCACCCTCCAAGCCCTGACTCAGTTCCCGCCCATCTTCTCTATCCTCAATGATTGCAACAGCCTTCCCCACTGGCCTCTCAGCCTCTGGGCTCTTTCTCACCCCCATTAACTAATTTGCTTAATATGTAAATCAAAACCTGTCACTCTCTTGCCCTCATGCCAAGAACTGACTAAACTTTTTTTTATGGAACAAGAAGCCTTTGGTAATGTGGCCCCTGGAAACACCTTTTTTCCAGCCGCCCCCCCCCCCCCCGCCCCAGTGCCCGCCAGCCATGCCATATGCTGCCAGGTCCTATAATAGAGCATGATTTTCATGCCTTTTTGCCTTTGCTTGTGCTGTTCCCTCTGCCTAGCAGGTCTTTCCCGACTTTGTCTCTATGGGGAATGCCCATTCAATTCATTTTACCCTTCAGAACAAAAAAGGCACCATTGCCTTTTCTGGTTATAAAAGTGACACATGTTTATTGTAAACAACTCAAGCAATATAGAATACACTAGGAAAAATAAAAGGAAATGTTTCCTCTTCCCACAGTTCCAACAATTGGAGATAACCACTGTTAAAGTACTATGAGTATAATCATGAATTTTTTTTCTGTGCATATATATACATATATCTTTAAATGCATATAAATATATACATACTTACAAAAATGAGATCATTTGTGCTATTTGGTAACCTACTTTGTGCCCTAAGTGAAATTTTGGACATCTTTTCCTGTGAATAAGCAGTTTTACATAGTAATTTTTTTGTTCTTCAAAAGTCAATTTCAATGGGCGCCTGGGTGGCACAGTTGGTTAAGCGTCTGACGCTTGATTTTTGCTTAGGTCGTAATCTCAGGGTCATGAGATTGAGCACAGTGTGGGGCTCCGTGCTCAGCGTGAAGTCTGCTTGAGATTCTCTCCCCCTCCTGCTCATGCTCTCTCTCTCAAATAAATAAATATTAAAAAGAAACCCACGTCAACTCCAATTCAAATGTTTACCGTCTTGGAAGGCTCTCCTGGTTCTCCCCTTCTCCCCTAGCCCCCATCCACAGTGCCCCTCCTCCGAGGACTCATCGTACCTTGTACCTCTTTCTTTGAAATCTTTCCTGCTTGTAGGTCATCATATGATATAAAAAGCAAATGCACAAAACAGTAATTATAAATTTATGGTAATGGGCACACAATGTACAAAGATATCATCTGTGACAATAACATAAAGGGGGAGAGATGGAGATGTAAAGGAGCAGAGTGTATATTGAAACTAAGTTGGTATTATTAAAACTAGGTTGTTATAGGGACACCTGGGTGGCTCAGTCAGTTGAGCGCCTAACTTGTGATTTCAGCTCAGGTCATGATCTCATGGATCATGGGCTTGGGCCCTACATCAGGCTTTGTGCTCAGTGAGGAGTCTGCTTGAGATTCTCTCCCTCTGCCCCTCCCACCCACTCACACACTCTCTCTCCCTCTCTTGCTCTCTCTAAACTAAATAAATAAAACTTAAAAAAAAAACCTAGGTTGTTGTGAGTTTAAGATGTTAATTGTAGGGGCACCTGGGTGGCTCAGTGGGTTAAGCGTCTAATTCTTGATTTTGGTTCAGGTCATGATCTCAGGGTCCTGGGATCAAGCCCCACTTTGGGCTCTGCATTCAGTGGAGAGTCTGCTTCTCTCTCTCTCCCTCTGCCCCTCCCCCTGCTTGCACTTTCTCTCTCTCAAATAAAAAATCTTAAAAAATAGATGTTAATCATAATTCCCAGGTAACCACTAAGTAAATAATAAAAAAAATTAAAAAGGAGAAAAGAAGAGTATCAAAATAGTACACTATAAAAAATCAACTAAGTGAAAGAAAAAGGCAGGAATGAAGGACTTGGGGAACGAAAAACATGCAAGATATACAGAAAACAGCTAAATGGCAAAATAAGTCACTATCAGTATTCACAGTAAATGCAGATGAATTAAACTCTCCCATTAAAAGACAGAGATTAGATTAAAAACATCATATGATGTCTATAAGAAGCTCAAAGGCACAAAGAGATTGAAAGTAAAAGGATGAAAAGAGATATCCCATGCAAATAGTAGCCAAAAGAGAGATGGGGTGGCCTAATATTGTCACATAAAAGAGACTGTCAGTCAAAAAAATACTTTAAGACAGAAGGACATCATATATTAATAAAAGGTTCATTTCAGCAGAAGATATAACAATTATAAACCTCTACACACCTAAAAACAGAGCTCCTGAAGCAAGAATGGACACAATTGAAGGGAGAAAGAAACATTTCTACAATAATAGTTGGAGACTTCAATAACCCACCTTCAACAGCACGTGGAACAATTGGACAGAAAGTCAATAGAGAAATAGTAGTGGACTTGAACAACACTATGAACCAATTAGGCCTAACAGATATACATAGAACACTCCATCTGATAGTAGCAGAGTTCACATTCTTATCAAGTGCATATGGAATATTCTCTAGGATAGATCATAGGTTAGCCACAAAATAAGTCTTAACAGATTTTAAAAGATTGAAATCATACAGAGTAACTCTTCTGATCACAATGAGATGAGACTAGAAACTAGTATCAGAAAGAAAATGGAAAAATCCACAAATATGTGGAAATCAAACAACACACTCTTGAACAACCATTGGGTCAAAGAAGAAGTGGCAAGAAAATTAGAAAATACACTGCAATTAATGAAAATGAAAACACAACATACCAAAACTTTATGGGATGCAGAGAAAGCAGTTCTCAGAGAGGAATTTAGAGTTATAAATGTCTACATTAAAAGAAAAGAGAAAGATCTCAAATCAATAACCTAAGTGTACACCTTAAAGAACTAGAAAAAGAAGAGCAAAGTAACCTTAAAGCTAACAGAGGAAGGAGCTAATAAATATTAGAGATAAATGAAATAGAGAATAGAAAAACAATAAAGAAAATAAACAAAACCAAAAATTCTTTGTAAACATCAACAACATTAACTAGACTGACTAAGAAAGAAAGAGAGAAGACTTAAAACTACTAAAATCAGAATGAAAGTGGGGATATTACTACTGACCTTATAGAAATAAAAAGGATTATAAGAGAATACTATGGGGGTGCCTGGCTGGCTCAGTCAGAGGACCATGTGACTCTTGATCTCAGGGTCATGAGTTTGAGCACCATGTTGGGTGTAGAGATTACTTAAATAAAAAAAACTAAAAAAAAAAAAAAAAGAATACTATGAATTATTCTTTGCCACAAATTGGATAACCTAGATGAAATGGACAAATTTCTAGAAATATGTAAACTCCAAAATTGACTTAAATGGAAATAGAAAGTATAAGAAAAACGTTGAATCAAGAATCAAACCCCATCCAACCAAAAAAAAAAGTCCAGGACCCGATAGTTTTACTGGTGAATTCTACCAACCATGTAAAGGATTAACACCAATCCTTCTCAAACTCTTCCAAAACGTTGAAGAGGAAGGAACATTTCCAACTCATTCTATGAGGCCAGCATTACCCCAATACCAAAACCAGACAAAAACAATACAAAAAAAAAAAAATCTACAGGCCAGTATTTCTTATGCATATAGATGTAAAAATCCTCAATAAAATATTAGCAAACCGAATTCAGCAGCATTTTACTAAAAGTTGGACTGTAAGTCCAACTAGGACTTATCCCTATAATGCAAGGATGGCTCAATTTAAAAAAAAAAAATCAGGGGTACTTGAGTGGCTCAGTTCGTTAAGCATTCAACTCTTGGTTTCAGCTCAGGTCATGATCTCAGGGTCCTGGGATCAAGCCCCATGTTGGGCTCTGCACTCAGTGGGGAGTCTGCTTGAGATTCTCTCTCTCCCTCTGCCCACCCCCCCACTTGTGCACACATGCTCTCTCTCTCTCTCTAAAATAAATAAATAAATCTTAAAAAAAAAAATCAGTCAATGTAATACACCATGTTAATAGAATGAAGGGAAAAAAGACACATGATCATCTCATTTGATGGGAGAAAATGCATTTGACCAAACACAAAAACTTTCATGATTAAAGACAATAAACTAGGAATAGAAGGAAAATTTCTCAACATGACAGAGGCCATATATGAAAAACCCACAGTTAACATGAGCGAAAGACGGAAGGCTTTTCCCCTGCAGTGCTAAACAAGATGGGGCAGGTGCTTTTTGTCACTTCTTTTCTATACAGTAATGGAAATTCCAGCTAGAGCAATTAGGCAAGAAAAAGAAATAAAAGACATCCAGTTGGAATGGAAGAAGTAAAAGTATCTGTTTGCTGATGACCTTACCTTCCTATATATAAAAATTGCCTCAAAATGTTAATTAGTCACCCATGTTTAAGAGCTAAAACTTTAAAACTCTTAGAAAACCAAGGGAAAAATTTAAGACCTTGGATGTGGTAATGATTTCTTTAGTATGATGTCAAAAACACAGGCAACAAAAGAAAAAGATTAATTAGACTTCATCAAAATTAAAAGCTGCCACCGAATTATATACTTAAAATGGTTAAAATGGTAAATTGCACGATTTGTGTATTTTACTATAAAAAAAAGTTAAAAAAAATAACTGACCTAGAGAAAACCCTTCAATTCCACTTCAAATGTTTACTGTCCTGGAAGCCTCTCCTGGTTCTCCCCTTCCCCTCCCTCCCCACCCACAGTGCCCCTCCTCTGAGGACTCATTGTACCTCGTGCATCTCTATTTAAAACCTTTCCCAATTATAAGCTCATTATTTGTTTATAAGCTGGTTACAAGTTGGCCCTGTCTCCCCCGCCCCACCATGATTTCCCTGTGGGCAGTGTAGCACTCAGGCCCCAAGCCTTGGAGACTGAGTTCACGTCTCCACTCTGCTTCTGATCACTGTGTGACTACTGGCAAGTTCCTTAACCACTCTGGGCCTCTGCATCCTCATCTATAACATGGGGGTGATGAGAACACTTAACCTCATAGGGCTGTGCACCGAAAGGTCTTACAAGGATACCAGGCACACAAGACCTGCTCAATCTACATTGTTTAGCAAAACACAGATGGCTAGACTATAAAATGCATGCACAGTAACAATCCTTGTTCTCTTCCCAGCCATCTTTGGAGGACAGATGGATAGGATCTATATCTCTGTGTGAGCATTTGAATGTATGTGGATACACCCCAGGATGGGGAGAGAAGGGGGCAAGTCCTTTGCCCTCTTCCCTGGCCCTGTCCTCCCAGGGCCCCGGGGTCCGGCCCCAGCTTCCCACCCCTGCTGGGCTGGGGCAGGGAAAATGAGACCATCCCCCCTCCCTGTCTTTGGGGTATTGTCCCCAGTGGCAGCAGAAGACCTACTCTTTTCTCCCTGGCTTTTACCTGTCCTTAAAGTGGGCCGCCCAGGCATGCCCAGGTCCCAGAGGATGGGAAGGGCTCAGATTTGGGGGTAAGCATCAGTCAGTGCTGCCATAGCAATCAGGGCCCTTTCATCAGCCGGAAACAGCTGCACCCGGTTGCCCCGACATGTCCAGACGGGGGTTCCCTGCCCCTCCCAGCCTGCCCCTCTTGCCCCCCTTCCCCAGCTGACAGTCACTCTTATCCTTCCCCGGATGCAGGGGACAGGCTGGGGCAAGCCAGGGACACACTCAGTTTCCCTTCCCTTGCTGCCCCTCCCTGGGGTGACACCACCTCCTCCCCTCCCCCACGCCACCTGCCCTAAGTCCCCAGGCCCTGGCTGGGGTGGGAGCTGGAGGGTTTGTCTGGAGAGGGGTCCACAGGAGACTGACAGCAGCAGTCAGGCCTGAGTTCCTTAGGCAAGATGCTTTAACTGGAACTCTGGAACAGCGAGGTGGTGGGGAGACCCCAGAGCACAGAGTGGGGAAGGCATGCGCCCAGGGTCATACAATAGCTGAGCTAATTCTAGAACCCAGAGCTTCAGATGCTACTTTTCTTTCCCTTTTCCAGCAGCCGAGGGGTCTCCCGACTCCCTTCTAGCTCTGATATTGTGGACCTGCTCAGACTCACTCTTCTTTCCCTCCTTGTTTTTCCCTGCTGGGGTGCCCACGTTTGCTGGTGGAGGTGGTTAGGGGTGGGGTGAGGGAAAAGGACTCTTCCATCAGGTTCAGCCTCTGTTTTCAACAACATAACCACTCCCCCACCCCTCCCATCCCTCTACCCTCCCATCCCCCACCCCTCGCTGTGGACTAAGAGACCAGAGGCAATTGTGCAGGAAGTGCCTGGTTTGGGCAGTGGCCAGATTGGTTCTGTTGGGTTCACAGCTCAGTGCTCTGCTCACTGGACAATCCAACCTGGAGTCTGACAGATGCCTGATATATTTGACTTCTGCCAGCATACGATTGCTTAAGGCAACCCCAAGGTGTGGGGAGGGTGCCTACAGCTATGGATGCAGTGACGGGGGCAGGACCCACCGGGCTCAGAAGTCAGGATCCCAACTGGAGTGGGTAGAGGAGGGCTGGCTAAGCCAAACTCAGAACCAGATGTCTGGGGGTCCAGACTGGGGTGTTGCCCGGCCCCAGCCCCCTCTGAGGGTCGGAACCGAGGCTAGAGGGCAGAGGGTTCCCTAAGGTCAGAGAAATGCTTCTCTTCCCCCTCTGACTTCTGTTGTTCTGCTAGGACGAGTGCAGGACCCTCACTACAGTAACAGCCAATATCTTCCTTTTTAGTGAGCATCACCAGACAGCCGCTGGGGAGTTGGGGGGAGGGAGGCTGTAGGAGCCCTGGGGTGTACTCTGGGACCCCGGGCTCTTCTCTGGGCTCCACACAGCTCCCCCACCCCAGCCTGCATGACTTGAAGTGAGTCACCGGGACTTTTTTTTTAAGATTGATTTATGTATTTGGGGAGGGGGAGGAGAGGGGCAGAGGGTGAGAATCTTCAAGCAGACTCCCTGCTGAGCGCGGAGCCCAATGTGATGCGGGGCTCCATCTCATGACCCCAAGATCGTGACCTGAGCTGAAATCGCGAGTCAGACACCTAATGACTGAGCCGCCCAGGCGTCCGGAGTTCCTGGGACTTTGCCTCTTCTTCTGCACACAGGTCCTTGCCCTGCCTTCTCTCTACCATGGTGGGCGTGGAAATCTTCAGGAAGGAGAGGGTGGGTCTCTGGGACATGATGGTTCTTTGGCATTTACCTACCCCTCACCCCAAGGCCTGAGGCGGCTCCTGCCAAAGAAATTGGCCATCAATCTTGAGTCAGAACAGCTCCATCTCCAGAGAACATCTGACACAGCGGCGGGCAGGCTGTGGCCCCGCCTTCTGAGAGTTTACTGTCAGAGCCAGTCAGAAGGTACAGGCTGTGGCAGAGGCCCAGTTTAGAGCTGAGGAGGAGGGGAAGGAGAAGCCCCCGCTGCTACAGCCTGGACACCGTGGCTGGCCAGATACATCTGCTTCCTAAACCCACAGAAGGCCTTCTGGAGCAGCCCCAAAGGTGGCCATGTCCTCTGGCCTGCTGTCATCTCTCTCTGCCCCTCCCTCCCTGCCAGGGGAATGTCCTCTGTCCCCCTGCTGGCTGTGAGTACTGTGAGCACCTTGGCCACTGCTGTCCTGGGGCCGAGGGCCGTGTCTGCACAAGAGATGCTCATCTGGTGCGGGCAGGGATGGCTGGTGGTCCCTGGTCCCTGTCTGCTTCCCTGTGCCCTGGACACAGCTCCTGGCCGGGGCTCCAATACTTTAGTAAAGGGGAATAGTACGCGATCACGGGCAAGTCTGTTTTGGGAGGGATGTGGGGGTCCAGAGAAGAGAGGGTAAGAGAAACTGTTTCAACCAGAGGGGGAGATGGGTAGAAACTCAGAAGAAGGTGTGGAAGGTGGGGTGTCAAAGAGGTCCCCTAGGAGATCCCTTGGAACTGTGGACTCCCCTCCTTCCCACAATTCTTGTAGCTTGAAGCTGAATGCTGTGAGTGTGAGGTGTCCTCAGACATAAACAGTCACTCCCAGGAAACTACACCCCACATCCTTACTGGCTCCCTGTCTGGCATCGGGGTTGAGGTCCCAGGACTCTCTCTTTGGGAGAAAGAACCTGACCAACCTCAGTTGGTTAAGCCACTGCCTTTGGCTCAGGTCATGATCCTGGAGTCCCGGGATTGAGAGAGGCCTTGAGGCCAAAAGGAGCATAGTAAGGTCTAGCAGGGGTGCATGTGAGGGGGTGGTGGGGAAGGTCTTGGACAATGGGTGGGCCTGACTGCTTCGGAGTGCCTTGGGCATTCCCTGTCCTCACCTCTGCCCCTCACAAAAAGTGGCCAGATGGGATTCAGTTAAATTTGAATTTCAGAATCCTTGGCTCTGGGCCTTGTGGGGGGCGGGGGGGGGAGGCTGCCCTTTCTGCATAAAGGACAGAATAAATAACAAATCATTTTTAGTATATCTCAAACATTGCATGGGACATTAGGTGTCCTGAAGTTTTATTTGCTAAGCCTGGCAATCCTACCCCTACACCCACCATGGCCTTTGTCAGGGACACCTGTCTCCCTAAGGCTGTCTGGAAGTGCGGAAAGCCCAGGTTCCCGCGAGCTGGCCGCAGTGCTCCCAGCCAGGCCGAGAAGGCCCTGTGCTGGCTCGGGGGCTGTTGCTGCAGGTCCAGACGGTGGCTGTGGTGAGTGGCAAGGCGGGGTGTGTGTGGAATGGGGGAGGGGAACTGGGCAGTGGCCGGGCCAGAGAGACAAGGGAAAATTTTTCTGTGGGTTCCTGTCTTGTCCCCTCCCCAGACTCACCACCACTGGGGCCCTGAGTCACTGGGGCAAGGGGATGGGACAGACCAAATTTTTCCACTCATCCCCCAGCCCTGTAACAAGGCTCACCTGATTGGCTCCGCCCACACAGAGGGAAATTCCAGTCCTAAATCCTGTCCGGAATTCTCACCCTGGCCAGCCAGCTCCGCATTGGGGGTTGGGGAACGACAGGCCCCGGGGACACCTATGGGACTCGCTTCTGCATCTAGAAAAGAGCGGCTTACTTAAGGAGGGCTGGTGTGGGCACAGCTGGATAACTCTTGGGATGGGGGGGCTGGGCATGGGGGCAGCAGAGATGTGAAATCTGAGGCTGAGGCAAGGACAATGTGTATAAAGGCACAGCGAGGCCACTCTGGTTCAGCTGACACCAATTCAGACCGTCCTCAGCCCCAGTCTGTGTGTGTGCGTGCGTGCATGCATGCCCTTCTCACCCAGTTGCTGGAGGGGCTGTAATTACAGAGCCGTTGCCAACATAAAGCCCATATTCTTAGCCTGATGCTCAAGGCCCTTTGTGTTCAGACCTCAAGGCACCTTCCCATGGTTGGTTGTCCACTGCTGCTCCTTTCGGTGCCCTAGGCGCTCATCCAGGTGCTCAAACTCAGATGCCTTACAGGGGCCAGACAGGTAACTGGGGACAAGGGAAGTGGACTGGACTGAGGGGGGAGGTGTGCTACTCGGCTTCTCAATGGTTGTTGCATTTCTGGAATTTAAGACTCCAAAGCCCGTCCTCTCCCACCCCCAGCCTCATTCATTGTTTACCTTCTGGCTCTGGAGATGGACTGCGCCTTTTTCAAGGACGCTGTGCAGGCCAGTGCGGGTGGGCCAGACAGAACACGTCTGAGGGCCGGATGTGGTCCACAGGCGCCAGTTTGCAGCCTCCCCTCCGGCCAAATGGCACCTTTCCTGTTTCTTGTATACGCCCCTCCCATTCCTGCCTCTGTGCCTTTGCTTAAGCTGTTCCTTGGCCTGGAATGCCCTCTGCCATCTCTGGGTGTCTGAATCCCTATCCATCCTTCGAAGTCCAGCTCCTAGGCCACCTCCCCCATGAAGCCTCTATGGCTCTCGCCTTGCGTTCCCTCCATCCTCTGTACATCTTTTATGACCCAAATCACTTCCTGCTTTGCATTAAGGTTATTTATATTCCTGTTGAATTACCTGTTGGGGTTGGTTCTGTGGCCAGTTAACTTCTGACTGCCTGGCACAGAGCAGCATTCAGGAAATCATTGTTGAATGAATGTCAAATGGGCAAATGGAACCACCCCCACCCCCCTCACAACCCCTTTGAGTCAGAATTGGGCTCAAATCGTGGCTCTCTGCTCATTTATTATAGCTATGTGACTTAGGGCAACTTACTTTGAGCCTTAATTTCCTCATTTGTAAAATCGGTGTATTAATAGTATGTGCGTCTGGTTAGATAGTCTGAAGAATAAATGTGCTAATATATGGGAAGCACTGAGAAGTGTACCAAACACATCCCTTGGTATAAGTCGTTGTCATCATCATCAGCATCAGTCTTGTTATTACAAAGCTCCAATGTTAAAAAAAAAACCAACCCCCCCTCCAAAAAAAAAACAACCAAAAAACAAAGCTCAAATGCTGCCTCCTCCATGAAGCCTTCCTCAGTCCTGCAGTCAGAATTAATCTCCCCTGGGGCGCCTGGGTGGCTCAGTTGGTTAAGCCACTGCCTTCGGCTCAGGTCATGATCCTGGAGTCCCGGGATCGAGTCCCGGGTCTGCTTTCCCCTCTGACCCTCCCCTTTCTCATGCTCTCTCTCTCTCTTTCATTCTCTCTCTCAAATAAATAAATAAAATCTTTAAAAAAAAAAAAGAATTAATCTCCCCCTCCGTTGGGTTCCTACTGTGTTTTCTCTGCCTTGTGTTATAATTAATAATCTGTATCTGACTCTCCCATCAGACTGTCACCTCTTGGAGGGCAGGTCTATGCCTCACTGATCTTTGTGTTTCTCAGTCATTCATGCAGCACTTACTGAGTGCCTTCAAAAGCCAGGCACTGTGCCAGGGGCCTGGAGATACGCTGCTGAAAGATATATCCCTTATATACCACTCAGCCATCAAAAAAAAAAAAAAAAGAAATCTTGCCATTTGCAACGACGTGGATGGAACTAGAGGCTATTATGCTGAGCGGAATAGGTCAATCAGAGAAAGACAATTATCATATGATCTCACTCATACGTGGAATTTAAGAAACAAAACAAAGGATCAGAGGCACCTGGGTGGCTCAGTCGGTTAAGCGTCCGCCTTGGCTCAGGTCATGGTCTCGGGATCGATTCAGGCTCTCGGCGCAGCAGGGAGCCTGCTTCTCCCTCTCCCTCTGCCCCTCCCCCTGCTCTTTCTCTCTCTCTCTCCCTCTCCCTCAAATAAATAAATAAAATCTTTAAAAAACCCAACCCAAACCCAAACCAAAACAAACAAAACAAAACAAAGGATCATAGGTGAAGAGAGGAAAAAATAAAACAAGATGAAATCAGAGAGGGAGACAAGCCATAAGAGACTCTTAATCATAGGAAACAAACTGGGCGTTGCTGGAGGGAAAGGGGTTTGGGGGATGGGGTAGCTGGGTGACGGGCATTAAGGAGGGCACGTGATGTAATGAGCACTGGGTGTTATATAAGACTGATGAATCACTGACCTCTACCTCGGAAACCGATAATACATTTTATGTTAATTAATTGAATTAAAATTAAAAAAAGAAAGTTATATCCCTTATAGCACTTGGCTCTGTGCCTAGGACTGCGAACACTCCCCTTCTTCCTGCTACTTGGTGTCTGCTTGCATCGCTGAAAGTGGGCTGGAATGGGGTGGGGGTTGGGCCCAGCAAAGCCCAGGCTCCGCTGACCACTGAGGGGAAGCTTTACCCCCAGTGTGGCCCTTCTGTGCTAGGGGAGCAGGGATGAGCTGGTGCTCTGGAAGCAGTGAGCAGTTTGGATGTGGGGTGTCAGGTCTCCCTGCCTGCCTTGGGTCCTCTCGGTGAGGATTGGGATAGTCCTGGCAGGTCTGGTGCTCAAGCCGGGTGGAAACCCCCCAACTCCTGGGTCAGCCTCCAGTTCCTGCACCTCCGCGTCCCCAGGGACATTCAGCTTTGACTTTTGGATTCACTACTTATACCCATGGTGCGACCTGGAGAGATAATTGTGAACCAGATATTTACAAGCTCTAGAGCCAGGCTCCTGAGTGTGACTTCAACAAGATGCTTGGCCTCTCTGGGCCTCAATTTTCTTATAAGAGGAATTATGTGAGTTAATAACTATATAGTTGTTTGCATTATTATGGGTTACTTGCACTAGGCTGGGAGTTAGGAGCCCCAGGTTGATTCCTGCCCCACTCCTAATACCCTGTGGGACCTCGGACAAGCCCTTTTCCCTGTCTGGGCTTGAGTCTCCCAGGCTGTGAGATCAGGAGTGGTATATACTCATCTCCCAGGCTCCTTCTGCCTCTGAGAGCCTTCGAGCTTAAGATTCTCTTTCTGGGGTCCAGCCCCTGTAAGTGGGGATGGCCCTCTCCCTTCCTAGGGACCAATTTCTCCCTGACAAATAGGGAGTCATGATCCACTCACATCCCAGGGATCGCAGCCCCAGTTCCCTGGTTTCAGCTTCAGTCATGGGACTTGAGTCCCCAGTCCCTGCCCTTAACCCTGAACTCCTCTTTCCCCTCCTCCATTAGCACATGGGGCTAAGCTCAATGTCACCAGAGGCAGCAGTCGGTCCCTGCGCCTGCACACCTCAGCCTCCCACCCCTTTGCCAGGCCCACAGCCAGGAGGCAAGGAGAGAAGGGAAGGTACGTCTGAGGCTCACCTGCAGGGATATGAGGTGTGAGATGGGCAGGAGGGACAGCTTAGGCTTCAAGGACCACAGCTGGGAGCGGGGATTCTGAGTGTGTGGCTCTGGCAGGCCCCGTCTGCATCCTGGTGGGCCAGGGACAAGAGGGGCAGCCATTATTTCTGCCCCCCGCCGCCAGTACCTCAGCAGGATCAGTCGGTGGGCCTCCACAGACAGGGGAGAGGGGCAGGGGTGCTGAGAGACTGGGCGCCCCTCCCCCACCCAGGCCAGACCGCTTGCTCCCTTCCCTAACCCCATAAGTCCTTGGTCCTCATTAAAGACCCTAATCCTCCCGCCCTCCCCCTGGCTGATTCAGAGGCCTCCACCCCCAGGTGTAGCAGGGAGGGGACAAACATCTACGGATTTGGTCGTTGTCCCTTCCCCCACCCCCACCCACAAGACTGGGCTTGGCCACCTGACTGAGCGGTCAATGGGCATCTGGGGGTCACTGGGACCCCAGGGTGGCACTTCTGGGAAGTAGAGGCAGGAGAAGACAGGCCTCTGAGGGGAGGAGTCCTAGGAAAAGAGCAAAAAGAGGAGAGGTGGTGGCAATGTTCTGACCAAGCGGGAGAGTCCCTGGCAAACAACACTTCTCCCTTCCCCTTGCCCCTCGCCACCCCGGAGATCCCCCACTGAGGCATGCCCCCAGGGCCGGCACAAGCACCCAGCTCCGGACCTCTGCAGCAGCAGAGCAGTGAAGGCCCTGGGGAAGCCAGGCCAGGGGCCCTTGGGCCTCATTTTCCTTGGCTTTCTCCAATGGGGCTGATCACTGCCTCACTTGCTCTTGCCTCCCCTCCTGGGGCCAGGCATGAGGGCAGAGGGAAAGGCCGAGGGGAACACACGCTCTGGCAGGTAAGCATAGTGGGTGCTGGGGGAGGTTGGGGCCAGCGTTTGCAACTGGCTCCCGGTCCTCTGGCCAAGTGCCGACCTGTACCTACCGTTTCCATTGGCCTAGAGCTTCCTGGTGGAGTGTGGAGCAATCCTGCTCCTTCCCTTTTACCTCCATTCCTCCCGGGCTGCTGAGAGCAGCTTCCGGGGCTCTTCTTTCAATAATGCCTCAAATGGGCTTCACTGGGAGGCCCAAGGTTCTCAGCGCCCACCCATCCCCCATGCCTACCAGTCGCTAGCTGGGGGTGCTGGGCTAGGGGCCGCTGGGGGCTCCAGGGAGAGAAGACAGCCTATCCTCAGGCAGCTCCCAGGCCGATGGGCTGAGACAAGGGGTTGCAAACCGACACCTGCTCTGTGTGTCATCCACTGTTGGCCCAAATGGGCAGCTGGTCAGTGATGTAGACCAGGGACATAATGAACTATATCTCATCAGAAGCAAAACTCATGATTAATTTACGTCCCACCATAAGGAACGAACACTGCTCATTAAACTTTGACACAGTGCCTTCTTGTTGGTGATTGCAAGGCGCATCCTGATTTCAGTGATGGTAAAATGTCAAAAATGTGTGTCAGAGAACAAAAATAAAAGTTAAAAATATTTCTCTTGGACTCACATCTTTTTCCTGCATCGAATAGTGTTTACTCGGAAGGCTTGTTCTGGGGTTTGGGAGGCTAGGTCTGTACATCAGCGCCTTGCCCAGCACGTAGAAAACAATCACTCGATGTTCACTATTACTGCTGGTGCTGTTCTATGTACATGAAAGTCCTTTTTGCTAATGTTGTACTGTTCAGAGGCCAGGATCTCCGAGGATACTGAGTCAGGAGAGCCAAGGAGGCAGCATGGAGGGGGCCCTATTCCATGGGTGAAACCTACAGTGTACCTATAACCCCCATCAGAAGGGCTCAGCCCCTGGTTGCCTGGGTGGCTCAGTTGTTGAGCGTCTGCCTTTGGCTCAGGTCGTGATCCCAGGGTCCTGGGATCGAGCCCCGCATCGGGCTCCCTGCTCGGCGGGAAACCTGCTTCTCCTTCTCCTTCTCCCACTCCCCCTGCTTGTGTTCCCTCTCTCGCTATCTCTCTCTCTCTGTCAAATAAATAAATAAAATCTTTTTTTAAAAAAATAAATAAATAGGGGTGCCTGGGTGGCTCAGTCGTTAAGCGTCTGCCTTCGGCTCAGGTCATGATCCCAGGGTCCTGGGATTGAGCCCCGCATCGGGCTCCCTGCTCCACGGGAAGCCTGCTTCTCCCTCTCCCACTCCCCCTGCTTGTGTCCCTGCTCTCGCTATCTCTCTCTCTGTCAAATAAATAAATAAAATCTTAAAAATAAATAAATAAATAATAAAATAAAATATATTTTAAAAACTTAGTGAGAAAAGAGGCACTGTTTTACGTTTTTGCAAATTTCTTTAATATCTGGCTTAATAAAAGACAGATGGATACTCATATCGACTTCTGCATCAATCTTTTGTGATAGGCTGTTTTGGTTGGCCTACAGGAAGAAGAATGCAGCCTTGGGGCACCTGGGTGGCTCAGTAGTTAAGCGTCTGCCTTGGGCTCAGGTCATGATCCCAGGGTCCTGGGATCGAGCCCCGCATCAGGCTCCCTGTTAGCGGGAAGCCTGCTTCTCCCTCTCCCACTCCCCCTGCTTGTGTTCCCTCTCTCGCTGTGTCTCTCTCTGTCAAAATCAAATCAAATCAAATCACATCAAATCAAATCAAATCTTAAAAAAAAAAAGAAAAGAAATGGCTCAGCCGCCTTCTGATGAGCCCAAAGGCCTAAGTTGCCAGCCTCTCTGAAAAGTGCCACCGTGACTCATGACCCCTGTCAATCAATCAACCATTGGGTCAATTCATTCATTAAGACATTTCTTGAGCACCTGTGCCTTGGCCATCACTGCTGGATCCCCCACGTGGCCCCAGCCTGGCCTCCGCCTGTTAGAGGCACCGAGGCCTCAGCTATTTGAACTGGCACATCAAAGGCAGAATGGTCCTGACTCCTCATTAGGGGCTTTTTTCCCATGGATCAGCTGAGGAGGTCAGCTCCTCCCCTCTCTCACCATCCCTAATCTCACCCCCCACAGGGGAGGGCATCTTCATTTCCCAGACACTCCTGGGCCTCTGTAGATGCTGCTCTCTCTGCCAAGACACCCTCAGCCCTGTTCTGTGCAAAGCCTCTCCTTGGTTACAAAGAGGTTTTTTTAAAAAAATTTTTTTTCATTTAAATTCAATTTAATTAATATATACTGCATTATTAGCAAAGAGGGTTTAAGCCCTTTCTCCAGGAAGCTTTTCTGAGAATGCCTGGCCCCCACTCAGCTATTTCTTAGTGCCCTTAGGACCTAGTCTGAACCCTCCTGAGGTGTGGGCTTCTCTTCCGCTTCAGATGGTCAGATGCCGGCGGTGCAAGGCTAGGTTACTGCCACCCCGGACTTGAATTCTGAATTTTTACCCCCCTATGGTGTGCTCATGGGAACCAGGCATTGTGACAGGCAGGGGTGGTCCTGCCCTCAGAGCCCTCTCTACCTACTGGGCAGTAATGTCCTCCCCTGTCATCCTACGCTCCTCAAGCCCCGAATCGTAGGATCCCAGCCTCCTCCGGTAGGGGCCCATCCTGTGCCCCCCATCAGATTGGGGTATTCCTCTTGAGGGAGAGAGGCTGTCAGCCAAGCTCTTCAGGGGACCCTTGACTCCCCCCAGCCAGCCACAGAGCACGAGCTAAAATCTGTCCCCACTCTCCCTCCCTACCCAAGCAAGCCCTCCTCCGTTGTTTATTGTACAAGTGTAGACCCCAGGGGCCGAAGCCTTTCTCACACCCAGGACTGAGCTGTCCTGTCCTCAGCTTTCCAAGAACAGTCTCCATTGAGTGCATACAGTTGTGAAATGATCTTGCTGGGCCCTCCAAGAGATGAGGCCATTTGTGGGCTGAGTGGGCCATTGCGGGCTGCCAAGGGTCAGGCTGGGGACTTGTGGGTGCCAGAGCTCAGGCCTCAGGCTTTAGGAGGGCCCATCTCCTCCTTGCATGCAGCCTCTAGGAGCTCTAGGAGCAGGGAGCCCTGGGGGAATGGGGAGCCAAGCCCCTCAGGCCTCCTCCCTCCTGCTTTCCTCCGCACTAGGGCTTCTCCAGAGGTTAAGACATGGGGAGGAAAATAGACCTTCCTAGCTGGGGGGGCAAGACCGGTCCCCGTGGACCCAGTACAAAATGAAAATGCAGGTCTCTTGTTCAACTGAGGAACATTAAGCTGAGCATGGGGGCCCCCCGTCATGCACCCTAGGAGTCCTGTGGCCAAGCCCCTGTGGCCTTGTGCCAAGGAAATGTCTGTGGCCCGAGAGAGGCAGGGTCTTGGCCGTGCCACCTGGGAATGGAGCCTTGGACTCCTGCTCCCTGTCCAGTGCTCCTTCCTGGGCCCCACTGCACTAGAAGGGCTTCTTTCCATCGTGGGTCTTCCCATTTGCCCTGTCCTCCTCCCTCGCTTCTGAGCCTCCGGAAATGTCCTCTGTCCCCCAGGATCTCCTCCTTCAGGGAGCCTTCCTTTCCTGTTTAGACCAGTTTTACCTGCTGATTATTCCCGTGATTCTTGCCCCTTCCAGGCTCATTCACACAACTTTGCACTTGAACTTCTGACTCTTTATGTGTTAGTCCATGCGAATGAGAGAGAACAGCCTCCTTCCTCCCTTGCCCAACAGTCTTTCTAGGTCTTTCTCCTCAAGACTAGGAGCCCTCTGAAGACAGGGCAGACCCTTCATTCAGACTGGGGGCTCCCTGGGGTTGGCTGTTCTGGGCCTCCCTCTAGGCTTGTCTCTGTTTGCCTAACAGAGAAACTTCTTCTTCTTCTTTTTTTTTTTTTTTAAGATTTCATTTATTTATTTGATAGACAGAGGCACAGTGAGAGAGGGAACACAAGCAGAGGGAGTGGGAGAGGGAGAAGCAGGCCTCCTGCGGAGCAGGGAGCTCTATGTGGGGCTCGATCCCAGGACCCTGGGATCATGACCCGAGCTGAAGGCAGATGCTTAACGACTGAGCCACCCAGGCGCCCCATAACAGAGAAACTTCTGACGTTGCACTAAGGGGTGACTGTGCCCCCGTGTTGGTGCCCTGTTGGCTGTGTGTGTTGTGGGGTTCTGTTCCTGGTTGCCACCTTCTTTGTCCTTTCCCAATCAGGGGCAGCAGATTCTGTGAGGGAGGCCTCCTGGGGGGAGATGGAGCCAGGAGTGAGGGAAGGACATGGGGGCAGCAGGAGACAGTGTGGCCACATGCCCCTCCCCCCAGCAGGGCCCCAAAGGAGAGGGGGCCTCCTCCTCAGGGTGTGAGGGAGGAGGGCTGCTCAAGGGCTGGGGTTAGGGTCGAGGGAGCAGAGGCAGGGTTTGTGGCATTTGGGCCGGCAGGGGAGAAGGGAGGGAATGTGAGGAATATCCTGACTCAGCAGTCACACCCGCACCGCCCCCCCCCCCCCCAAGCTCAGGGATGGACATTGGGGAGGACTGATTGCTGAGAACATGCAGATGGCAGAGGCCCTGCTGTCCCTCCCTCCCTCCATTCCCATTCTGTGTCTGTGGGGCTGTGTTTGGGGAGGAGGCTGGGGACAGAAGTCAGAAACACTGGTGTCCCCCCAAAGATACTGGGGAGGCAAGGAAGGAAGCTGAGGGAGGGAGATCTGGTTGTGTGTGTGTGTCTTTTGACATTATCGTGGCTGTGAATATCAGTGACACGCAAAGGAATATCCTTCTTCCGAAATGAAGAGGATTACTTCTCTGTGGGGACGAAGTGGGGGACAGTATGAAGGAAGGGATTGGCTAGGGAGTAATGTGGGGAAGGGAGGGACATTAAGAGGGAAAAACAGTGTCCTGGACCCTGGGCCCAGCTGAGTGGGAGGTAGATGGAAGCCTGCTTTAGCGTATCTAGATCTCCCTTCCGCAACTTGAATATAAGCTTGGTTATAGACCAAGACCGTCTCATAACCTCTCTTTAATTATCTGACAACCCCTCCACAGGGCTGGGTGCAGAGTAGGCATTCTGCCCAAGCCTGATTTTGAGTACGCTTAAACTATTTTTAAAGCAGTCTTGCAATATCAGGTACCCCAAATTAAACTCACACCCATAATCCCGGCTATTGACATTTCTCCTTGTACCTTCCAACGTCTTTAGAGGTATACGCTTACGCAAGGCTGACTTATGTAAACTCAGCCCGAGTGAAGATTTTCTAGCAGCCTTGGCGAAGAGAGCGCGCTGGCTGACAGGGTGTAAGCTCGCGTGTCACGCTCCTCGCTCCTTTGCTCTGAAGTAACCCTTGTTCACGGGCAAGGAGAGCTGGTGGCACCCCTCACTGGGCAGGTTTCTGTCCCCCCCCCCCATGTTTACATTGCTGCCAAGCAGATACCTGCCTTCGATTATCTCCTGATTTGAAAGGATTCTGACTTATGTAAAATGGCCTTACATAAGATTTGCCGGAACAGAATAGTAACCTGATTTGGGCACCACATGCGTATAGCACGGTCGGTTGCCTTTGTGTACAGATACCTACGGTATCTGTAACCGGAAAACCCTATTTTAACACTAAAAATTTAACTCCCAAATGTCACAGAACTCCAGAGGGCAGGTGTTGCCACGACAGGTGTCTATCATTTGGGAAAGTCTGTGAAGGCAGCCAGCTTATGGGGAGGTGAGGAATAATTTTTTTTTTTAAAGATTTTATTTATTTATTTGAGAGAGCGAGAATGAGAGAGAGAGAGAGCATATGAGAGGGAGGAGGGTCAGAGGGAGAAGCAGACTCCCTGCCGAGCAGGGAGCCCGATGCGGGACTCGATTCCGGGACTCCAGGATCATGACCTGAGCCGAAGGCAGTCGCTTAACCAACTGAGCCACCCAGGCGCCCAGGTGAGGAATAATTTGAGATGAAATCACGTGTCATTAATCTCCCCAGAATCTACGCAAGTTCAAAACAACAACAGCAAATGTATTGAAGAATAATGTTCATTCCACTATGTGAGCAAAGACATTTATGATATTATTTCCAGCGGAGGGATTAGGACCCACAGAGGGAGGTTGTCCCTCCTGAGGCCACATTTAACTGTCCCCGTGGAGAACTGTGGGGGGCGGTGCACGTGAGAAACGCAATGGGGTGACGTTAGAATTTTGCTGGGGAGAATTCAGTGGTTCTTGGGGAAGGAGGGGAGGGGTGGGTGGCAGAGAGGTGCTGCAGGAAAGTCCATTCTTAGAACAAGTACTTTGGTGTCTGGCCTTGAATTTGGGGTGGGGGTGGGGAGAGGAGGCAGGCAGGGGCCAGATCATGCAGACTCCCGCGGTGATGCTAAGCCAGGCTCCTCATCCTTAGAGAGGAGACTGCTTCTCTGGGTGCGGGTGTGGAGCGA
Source organism: Mirounga angustirostris (assembly GCF_029215605.1). Lineage (NCBI taxonomy): Eukaryota > Metazoa > Chordata > Mammalia > Carnivora > Phocidae > Mirounga > Mirounga angustirostris. Next base: position 39,680,838 of record NW_026991716.1, read on the forward strand.
GAGACAGCTGGGGAGGTCTACCCTGTGCTAACTGAGATCCTTCTTACTGTAGTTTCTGACCCATTCCATCTTCGTTTCTCTCCATTTTATATAATTGCTCACTGTGCCCAGGGCAGCTGAATGTAGATCTTCAATCTGCACTTCCAGGGACCCTATTCCCAAACCTCACATCTGGGCCTGCGGTCTGACAAGCCCCACATGAGCTGTGGGGATTCTGAAGCAGGATATATAAGATAGTCAGGGCAGGTCCAAAAACCAGAGCCCAGAGCAGAGCGGAGTGGAGAAGCTGGGGCCCACTCCCACCTCCCTTCCCTGCTGTGGCCTCCTGCCTCCCCATCAGGGGCCTGGAAGCGGTCAGCTCAGGCGACCGCATCTCTACAACATCCTCCGCTGGGTGCTTCTCCGAGAGCAACGTGCTGAGAGAGCACTTGTGAGGCGTGGGGGCAGGGGTCAGGGTACTTTTTAATTTCTTGTTAGCGACGACAGCTGTAGAACTCAAGCAATTAAGGAGGAAGACTCCCCCAGGATGCCAGAGGGCCAGCCCCCCAGCTGCGCACATCTTCCTCCCTTCCTCCTTTTCCATTACCCACCCCCGGCCCCTCCCCACTTTCGCACACACATGTGCACATGCGCACCCACAGGCTTCCCCTCTCTGAGCCCGGGAAGCAGTGGGCTACAATTATAGGGAGGAAAGCATTGCAAAGGGATCCCTTCCTCTGGGCTTCAGTAAGGGGAACAGGGTAGACAGAGTAGGGAGAGGCTGCTGGATCTAGAAGATGCCTTTCCATCATCCAGTGGGGGGTAGAAAGTTGGTATTGAGGTGAGGGGCATAAAAAATGACCAAAGCCACAGTAGCCTTCCTGTGCTTCTAGACTGAGTGACACTCCCCTCCCCATCTTGGGGGTGTAGGAGAAGGGTCTCAGCTGGGGAAGGCAGGTAGGAGCTTTTCTTTTATTCCGTTAAGTTCTTCAGGGCACTGGGCATCTCTCTCTCCATCCTTTCACTGGGGATTCCTTCCAGCAGCCTACTCAGGATCCTGCCCATTTTGGGGATTCTTGTTCTGTTCCCAGCTGTAGGGGGAGGTACATGTGTTCGAAGCCATTCTTTTATTAACATCAGTCCTACCACATGGGCGGGGTGTGTTTTTGGATGCAGGAACAAAGCTCTATATCCCTGTCTAAACATTGCACTCCACCCACCAGCTGATACTTGAAACTCCACCAATTAACATTTGCTTTCTTTAAGACCATCTCCTTGTTAAGTTGCAAATACCCTTGGGAAGGGAACCCCTTTAAAAGACCTGAGAGCTGATATTGATAAACGGGTAACTAGGATGGGGGGACTGGCTCACCAGAATTCTCGGGTGGTATCAGGTTTATAGAAAAGAATAGATTCGCTTCACAGCTTTCCCTTGCTTCTGATTAAGTTTTTTTTTTTTTTAAGATTTTATTTATTTATTTGACAGTGAGATAGAGAGAGCCAGAGAGCACAAATGGGTGTGTGTGGGGGGCGGGGGGGATGGCAGAGGGAGAGAGAGAAGCAGGCTCCCCGCTGAGCAGGAAGCCTGATGCGGGACTTGATTCCAGGCCCCCTGGGATCATGATCTGAGCCAAAGGCAGACGCTTAGCTGACTGAGCTACCCAGGACCCCTGATTAAGTCTTTAGAGTTGGGGAGAATGACAATTGAGGCTGGTCCTCTCTGATCAAAAAAAAAGGAAGCCTCTGAATTCTCATGGTCACGACCGTTATCATCGATAGCCTCATACAGGCACGGAACACCAATGATTCTACAAAGATGCCCAACATATGGCCCTTGCTCTCAAGATGCTCACAGCCTGGTGTGGGACACCTAGCTCACCTGAGTGACAAATGAGGAGCCTAGGGAGGTTTCAGAGAAAGGGCTTACATGTACTAAGGATTCTCTTTTTTTAATTTTTTTATTTTTTAAAGATTCTATTTATTTATTTGAGAGAGAGAGAATGAGAGACAGAGAGCACGAGAGGGAAGAGGGCAGAGGGAGAAGCAGACCCCCTGCTCAGCAGGGAGCCCGATGCGGGACTCGATCCCGGGACTCCAGGATCATGACCTGAGCCGAAGGCAGTCGCTTAACCAACTGAGCCACCCAGGCGCCCACCAAGGATTCTCTTATGGAGATTAGCCAGGTTGGCATTGACCAAGGAGGATTTGAGGCAGGAAAGAGGGGATGGTGCAGGTGAGAGCTGAAGAGGCCTCAGTTAGGCTGATAGTGGTGAGACCAAGCTTGGACTTAAGGAGAAGCATTTTGGAAAATAAATCTCCAGGACTCCGGCTATGCAGGAGATGGGAGAGGGAGGAATTGGGTGTGAGTCTGGGGTTCAGAGCTTGAGGACCTGGGTGATGGTGGTGTTACTGGCAATGGAAGGGAAAGTCTGTTGGAACTCTGTTTGGATAGAAGGTGTGCCCTATTTCAGCATGTTGCATTTGAAGATAAGTCATTCCCCCCAGAAGAGGGCAAGACTGAAGGCAAGCCATACAGATACAGAGTACGATTTTTTCTTAAAGAACTTCTATAAATATCAGCAGTTCTTCAAAGTGGCCAGTACAAGGGGCTAGACAATTTTCCCAAATAGCTTGCCTTTGATCAAAATGTTTTAGCCATTTATGAATAGTTCCTGGGTGTCCACTAGGCACCTGGCCCAATCTTATGTAAGGACATGTAGACTGTTGGGTTTATGCCTTCAGGAAATTTACTTTCTAATTGGGGTGACATTAAAGTAAAACTCATGAAAGAGGCTACATATGCCTATGGCTTCCCACGATACTGGGTATAGTTGTCTGTTGTACAATAAATGGCCACACACTTAGCACCTCAAAACAACATGCATTGAGGGGTGCCTGGGTGGCTCAGTCATTAAGCGTCTGCCTTTGGCTCAGGTCATGATCCCAGGGTTCTGGGATCGAGCCCCGTATTGGGCTCCCTGCTCAGCGGGAAGCCTCCTTCTCCCTCTCCCACTCCCCCGGCTTGTGTTCCCTCTCTTGCTGTCTGTCAAATAAATAAATAAAATCTTAAATAAAAAACCAACATGCATTTATTAGCCACAGTTCTGAAGGTCAGAAGTCTGTCATGGTAGAGCTGGGTTCTCTGCTTAGGATATCACAAGGCTGGAACCAAATTGTTGGCTAGACTGGTTTTTTATCTGGAGGCTCTGGGGGGAAAAATCCACTTCTACGCTCATTCTTATTGTTGGCAGAATTCTGTTCTTTGTGACTGAGGATGGAGCCTTCATTTCCCTGCTGGCTGTCAGCCAGAGCTCCTCATAGCTCCTGAAGGCTGCCTGTACTCCTTGCCACATGGCTCCCTCCATGTTGTAGCAGCAACGGTATGTCAACCCTTTCTCATACTTTAAATCCTTGACTTCCTCTTCTTTGACCGGCCAAAGAAAACTCTGCTTTTTTTTCTTCTTTTTCAACTTTTTAAATTGTGGTAAAATATACCTAACCTAAAATTTGCTATCTTAACCATTTTAAGTGTACAGCTCAGCTGTATTAAATACATTCATCACATTGTGCAACTGTCACCACCATCCATTCCCAGAACCCTTTTCATCTTGTAAAACTGAAACTCTGTTCCCATTAAACACTAACTCTCCATTGTCCCCTCCCCTGACCCCTGGTAACCACCATAGTACTTTCTGTCTCTATGATTTTGACTACTCTAAGTACTTGTTATAAGTGGAATCACACAGCATTTGTCTTTGTGTGCCTGGCTTATTTCATTTAGTACAATGTCCTCAAGTTTCATCCGTATTGTGGCATATTACAGAATTTCCTCTCTTTTTAAGGCTGAATGGCATTTCATTGTATGTATGGACCACATTTTACCTCTCCATTCATCTACTGATTGATCCTTGGGTTGCTTTCATGTTTTAGCTATTATGAATAATGCTGCTGTGAACATGAGTGTACAAATATCTTTTTGAGACCCTGCTTTCAATTATTTCGCGTATATACCCAGGAATGGGATTGCTGGATCATATGATAATTATTTTTAATTTTTTGAGGAACCTCCATACTGTTTTCCATAGTGACTGCCCATTTTTCGTTCCCACCAGCAATGTACACAGGTTCCAATTTCTCTACATCCTTGCCAACACTTATTTTTTGTTACAGAAAAATTTCTTTTTGATAATAGCCATCCTGATGGAAGTGAAGTGGTATCTCATTGTAATTTTGATTTGCATGCCCCTAATGATTAGTGATGTAAAGTATCTTTTCATGTCTTCTTTGGAGAAATGTCTCTTCAAGTCTCTTGCCCATTTTTGAATTGGGTTACTTGTTTTTTCTTGAGAGTTTTCTTGAGAAAACTCTCTAGGGTTCACGTGATTAGGTCAGGCCTGTTGGGATAAACTCCCATTTCTAGAGTCAACTGTGCCGTATAACATAAGCTAAACACAAGAGTGCAAGCTATCATATTCACAGTCCAGGGATTATACAGAGAGTCGAGGAATGTGGGGAGACCATCTTAGAATTCTGCCTAGCACACTCAGACTTAAAAAGGAAGCTTCTACAGCAGCCCTATAAGACTAGGTTCTGACCCCTAGCTACCTCTCTCCTCTGCCATTTAGACATTCTTACTTTCCCTTAAAAGGCAAGCATGTTCTAACGACAGGGACTTTTGCACTTATTGTTCACTCAGTCTAGAGTGCTCTTACTCAGACATTTCCATGGCCTTCTCCCTTATTTCCTTTGGGTTCTGTACAGAGAGCCTTTTGCTGACTCCATCTCAGTCTCTATTTCTTCACCTTGTTTTATTTTCCTGCATAGCATTTATTACCACCTGATGTATTATATAGGTATATACTTATTTATTGCCTGTGTCCTCTCATTAGAAGTAACCTCAGTGAGGGCATTAACTTTGTTTTAATCACTCTTCTATACCCAGTGCCTAGAACAGTGCCCAACACATAGTAGGTGCTCAATAAATATTTGATGAATGACTAATTGGATGTGTTTTTATACCTATTGAGATCTTTTAAATGGAAAAGCTCTTCCAGAGCACAAAATAGATGAAAAATTGTTCCTGTATTATTTTTGGTTCACAGTTTAAAACTTTTAATACATTTGAAAATCTTTAACTAGAGCAAATTAAGCACAAAGTAAGCAGAAGAAAGATAAAGAAAATTAATGAAGCAGAGAGCAGAAAAACATTAATCAGTGAAACTAAAAGCTGTTTTTTCCCAAGAAGATCAATAAATTGATAAACCTCTAGCTAGATTGATCAGAAAAAAAAAATAAAACACACAGATTACCAATATCAAGAATGAAAATGGTGTCTTCACTATAGATTATACAGATACTGAAAAGATTATAAGAGAATGCTATGAACAATTTTACTCCAGTAATTTCCATAACTTAGATAAAATAAACAAATCCCTTAAAAGACACAAACTACAGAAGTTTACTCAAGAAGAAATAGATAACTGGAATAGACCTATATGTATTTTTAAAACTGGATTTGCAGTTAAAGTTTTCCCACAAAGAAAACTCCAGTCCCAGATGGCTTAACTGATGAGCACTGCCAAACATTTAAGGAAGAAATAATACCAATTCTACACAAACTTTTCTAGAAAATTATAGAGAAGGGAATACTTCCCAATTCATCCTATGAGGCCAACATTACTCTGATACCCAAATTAGAGAAAGATATTACAAGAAAAGAAAACCATAGATCAATATCTCTCACGAGGGGTGCTGGCTGGCTCGTTGGTAGAGCATGCAACTCCTGATCTCAGGGTCATGAGTTCAAGCCCACACTGGGCGTGGAGCCTACTTAACAAAACAAAACAAAACAAAACAAAACAAAACAAAACAACAACAAAAACTCCCATAAGCGTTGATACAAAAATTCTCAACAAAATATTTGTAAATTGAATCTCACTCTTTCCCTCCCTCCATGATAACACACCGGGACTAAATGGGATTTATCCTAAGAATGCAAGGTTGGCACCATTAAAAAAATCAAGCATGTAATTCATCATATTTAGAAAGAAAAAAAAAGATCATCTTAGTAGATGTAGAAAAAGCATTTGACAAAACTCAATATCCATTCCTCATAAAAGAATTTCAGCAAGTCAGGAATAGAAAGGATCTTCCACAACCTGATAATGAACCTCTAGAAAAGAAAACTGATGCTGGTGAAAGATAAGAATGTTTCCCCTCTAAGAGCAGGGATAAGATAAGGATGCTTATTCTTACTGTGTCTTTTCAACATTGTACCAGAAACTCTAACCAGTGCAGTAAGGCAAGAAAAAGAAATATGGGGCATTCATATAGGAAAGGAAGAAGTAAAATTGTCATTATTTGCTGATCACATGACCATCTGTGTAGAAAATCTGGTGGAATATACAAAGAAGCTACTAGAACTAATAAACGGATTTAGTAAGTTTGCAAGATACAAGATAGATATACAAAAATAAATTGTATTTGTATATATTAGTACTGAACAACTGGAAACTGAAATTTAAAAATAATACTTTTAAAAGTGATTATTCATTGCCCTGGGCTCCCGGTTCTTCAGTTCTGGGAAATTTTCTTAGATTATGTCATTAATGATTTCTTTCCCTTAGTTTTTCTGATTCTTCTACTATTTGGATATTTTCCTGTTACTTGGATATTATTGCCTGAACTGGTTCTCTAATTTTATTGTATATTCATTCATATTTATACACCCTTTTGTTATTGTCCTTCTATTTAATGGATATTTCCTCAGCTTTCTCTTCCAAACTTCTTATTTTTTTTTAGGATTTTATTTATTTATTTGTCAGAGAGAGAGAGCACAAGCAGAGGGAGAAGCAGGCTCTCCGCTGAGTAGGGAGCCCAATGCTAGACTCAGTCCCAGGACCCTGGGATCATGATCTGAGCCGAAGGCAGACGCTTAACTAATTGAGCCACCCAGGGACTCCTCTGGAGTCCCTCCAGTCCCTGAGCCACCCAGTCCCTCTCTTCCAAACTTCTACGGAATTTTTTATTTCTGCTATCAAATGTTTGATTTTTCAAGACTTCACATTTGTTTTCTTTTAGAAAAATCTATGCTGCTTTTGTTTCATTTTTGCCATATTTTCCCTTATTCTCATAATGATAATGCGTTGTTATTTTTTAAGTTTCTTCCTGCTACATAGTCTCAACTTCCTCCAAATCACTTTTTGTTTTGGTCTGTCTTTTGTGTTAAAAGCTTTTCTCAGATGTCTCATAATCCTTGGTTGTTTGGTTGTTTTTAAGTGTGAAGATCTGAAAAGCTGTTTGGGAGCTCTAAGTGTGTGTGTGTGTGTGTGTGTGTTTAGTTTATCATCTGTGAGCCTCACACTCGGATATTCATTTTAAAGCTTCTGATGTTAGTATCTTGGGTCTTTCTTCCTTTCAGGTGAGTCAGGTTCCACAAAGATGCACCTTCCAGTTTCCTGCCAGTTTCCTGGGATTCCCGGGGTACCTGGGTCTCAGAATCCACCATGTGATCATTTTCTGCTCTCAGTGTTGTTGGGGGCGGGGGGAAATGCAAGTGTTCAGGCTGCTACCTTTTCCTGGAAGTCCCTTAGTCCATTATTAAAGGCTTTTATTATTGCCAATTCTTTTTTAAAAGATTTTATTTATTTATTTGAGAGAGAGAGAGTGAGCACAAGCAGGGGGTGGGGCAGAGGGAGAGGGAGAAGCAGGCTCCCCACTGAGCAGGGAGCCCGATGTGGGGCTGAATCTCAGGACCCTGAGATCATAACCTGGGCTGAAGGCAGATGCTTAACTGACTGAGCCCCCCAGGCGCCCCCCAATTCTATGTAATCATACTAAAAGAACAGACCAGGTGTGCTTTGTTCAGGAGCTAACCTGTATGTTCCAAGAGGGCAGAACTGTGTCAGTCTGCTTTACTGTGGCATTTCATTCCCCTGCACAGGGCCTGGTATATAAGAAAGTATCAATACATATTTTTAATTAATTAATTTATTTGAGAGAGAGAGAGTGAGTGAGAGGGATAGGTAGAGAGAATCTGAAGCAGACTCCGCACTGAGCACAGAGCCCGATGTGGGGCTCAATCCCACAACCTTGAGATCATGACCTGAACCCAAAACCAAGAGGTGGACACAGCCCACTGAGCCACCCAGGTACCCCTAAAAGTATCAAGAACTATTTACTAAATGCATGAATCAACAAATAAACAAATGAGCTGCCTTCAGAGCCTTTATTACATTAAAAAATTCCCTCAGTGATGTCAAGACTTCACCTTTGGGAACTGAATAGCATGTGGAAATAGCCAGAGGTTGTTTAGAGCCAAGATGTGTGAACTAGGAGAGTGAGCAAAGTTAAGCAGGTAAAAACAACACCTTTTTTTTTTTGGGTCCCAAACAAGGTGTGGCACCAAGTTATGAGATTGATTTCCTTGTTTGGTGTACGATGAAATCCGAGGTCAATTCACAAAAGGAAGCAAATGGTATATGATTTTGGGGCAAGCCATTTAGGTTGCAGAAGATTCTGCCTTCCCTTTCACACACACAAAAAAACAAAACTAAAGCTGAACCAGATGAGGTATCACTACCTTCTTGGCCATGGGGTTTGATGATTCTACATCTCTGGGGGCTGAGGTATGACTGGAGGGGCAAGAGAGAGCAGAAGGCCAATTCTCTGGAATGTGCATCCTAGTAGGCAAGGGGGAAGGGGTGTTGGAAGAAACAGCTTCTCTGAAACCAAAGCGGGGTCAGGAATCTGGGCACCTCTCCCTGGCTGGAAATGACACCACCAACAGCCCTAATTGTGTATTATGCACTCACTTCATGCCGGCTCTGAGCTTTAAACACGTTGCCTCATTAGGTCCTTGCCATAGCCCTGTGGGGTCGGTCGTCTTATTATCCTCATTTTCTGGGTAAGAAATTAAGTCACAGGGAGAGGAATGTAGTGTAGACATTTCAAGTCAGTTTAGCCCCGGAATGACTAAAGGAAGATGGCAAAGGAGGATGGAACCTTGAAGGGAGTATATTCCCTGTGGCCAGATTTTATTATAAGAGCTGGGGATTGATGAAGCATATGTGAAAACCAGCCAGTGAGTGGTCATCTGGTGGTTACTCCATGTGATCTTTGCTGACCAGCCAGCAAATATTGATAATTAAATATTGTTCATGTTGAATTCTTGACCAACAAAGAGAGGGAAAAAATAAATAAAAAGTTTCTCCTATGAACAATTGAAAGAGCTAGGATCAACTGGAACATTCCGGTGATTGAACAATCAATCAAGGTAAGCAATTTTTCTGACTCACTCTGGGATGAATTGTGTTTTTTTTTTTTTTTTAAGATTTTATTTATTTATTTGAGGGAGAGAGCATGGGCAGGGAGGAGGGGCAGAAGGAGAGAGAGAAGCAGACTCCCCGCTGAGCAGGGAGCCCCATGGGGGACTCAATCCCAGGACCTGGGATCATGACCTGAACTGAAGGCTGACGCTCAGCTGACTGAGCTACCCAGGTGCCCTGGGATAGGTTTTATTTTAACCTTATGGCTGCCTCTTTCTGTGATGACTGGGGCTCTCTGGCTTCACTCTGAACAGTGTGTGATGGGCCTTGGCCCCAGTGGACTCTGATTTGAAATCCTGAAAGCATTTGATTGAAGTTCTGGTATCACCTTGCTTTCTTGTTATTTCCATCTTTGATCACAGAAAGGAAATTCTGGTTTTTGGTTCATTCTTCTATTGAAAGCGTAGTGATTAAAAGTGTAGGCTCTGGAACCAGATAGACCTGAGTTTAAATCCCGGCTTTCTTATTTATTTGTTGGATGACCTTGGGCAAGTTATCTACATTCTCTAAGCTGTAATTTTACAAGTATAATCTACTCCACTGGGTGAATGTGGGGTTAATGAGGAAATGTAAGGTGCACAGGAGGAATGCAACCAAAGGCAGCATTTACTATTAGTACCATCCATCACCATTCCGAGAAAGTCTACATATGGATGTCTATACCTGCAGGCCTGTATTAGTCCTTAGGCTGGGGTGTGAGGTGTACAGATCATGGAAAAATATAGTTCTTCCTATACAAGTGCATTTGGAGAGAGATAACACACACACACACCCCACACTCCCTTGCAGAGTTAAATGTATGGATTGGTCAACAATTTGAAGCTGGATTGTGAGGCATAGACAGCAAATGCTATAGGAGTTTTGGGGAGACCACTGAACGGAAGTGGTCCAGGGAGTCTTATGTTAAGAGGTGAAATTTCATGGCTGGTGATACCTAGGTGAGCATGAAGAAATAAGTGTGCTTGGGCTGTCCAGAACCCTCTCTGGCTAGAGTGGGATGCGTATGTAGGGAGGCAGCGGGAATAAGGCTGCAAAGCTGGGGCCACACACAATAATATTATTGACACCAATGGGAATAGCAATCAACATTTATTTAGTTTTTCCTGTGTGCAGACAACGAGCTCATGCTACACCCTTCCCATATATCACCTCATTTCATCTTTACTCCAACCCTACTGGGCATCATAGATGTAGGTATTATTATCACAAGTTTTCAAGAAAATGAAGGCTTGGGCGCCTGGGTGGCTCAGTTGGTTAAGCGACTGCCTTCGGCTCAGGTCATGATCCTGGAGTCCCGGGATCGAGTCCCGCATGGGGCTCCCTGCTCAGCAGGGAGTCTGCTTCTCCCTCTGACCCTCCCCCCCTCATGTGCTCTCTCTCTCTCTCTCAAATAAATAAATAAAATCTTTAAAAAAAAGAAAGAAAGAAAGAAAGAAAGAAAGAAAGAAAGAAAGAAAGAAAGAAAGAAAGAAAGAAAGAAAGAAAGAAAGAAAATGAAGGCTCAGAGAGGTTGGGTAACTCACCCAAGGACACAGAGCTAGAAATCTGCAGACCCACAGTTTGGATGCACAAATATACACAGACACTGACACAGACAGACACACACAGGGACGCAGGCTCAGGCGACAGACAGTTGTCTCATTCTTTGCTCGCCTCCCCTCTAGCTGAGTTCGGGGCTAGTTCTTTCCTTTGAGGGGTCCCGGGGGAGAAAGTAAACCTTTTACTCACCTATGCTAATATTCCTCCAGTTTTAATCCCCAGCACGGCTCCGAGGGCAGGGCTGGGATGGAGATGAGGAAAGCGGGATGATGGGCTACAGTGGCTAAGGAAGCGCTCACCGTCAGGACTGAGTGTGCATTTTGTGTCCTCACTTGCCTTACCCTAGTTCTGACCCTGCCAGGGGCTGGGGGGCTCTGCAGCTTTGCTGTATGGACCAAGAGGCCCCTCTTTATTCCAAGGTCAGGCAGGAATTCCCAGGGCTTAGGGCACTGCTCTCCTTTCTGTCCCCACATACGAAAGCGGGATAATCTCAGATTGGTCTCAGATCATCTTTCCACTGTTTCCACCGAACCCACCCTTGTTCAGAGTGCCCCACAGCCCAACTGGGCCCTGCATCCTCCAAGGAGCCACCCTCCCAGTCCCGGCCCATACTCTCCCGCGCCTGGCTGCAGTCTCGGGGGCAGGGTGCCGCCGCCCAGGGGCAGTGGGTGGGGGCAGCTGGTGATCCCAGAGGCCTGTTCAGAGAGCCACGGAGGTCTGCCCCAGGGGCTGGGAAGTCCAGCGCTGCTCTCCCACGCCCTCTAGAGGCTTGGGGTGGCACTAGGTGAGGTACCTAGGAGGGGTCCTGATTGAGGAGGGGGCTCTGGGCTTGCAAGAATGTCTGGAAGGTGTCCATGGTCAGACAACAGCTTCATTGGAAGCCCACGGCTGGAAGGGGCCCAGCGAGTTTGTGCTGTCAGCTCAGGAGAAAGGGGTTCAAAGCCCCCCACCTCTGGGTGTGGGGGGCCCTTCCTTCTATAGGCCAGAGAAGAAGCTCCCTAGTCTCTGCCCAACCAGCCCAGCAGGATGGCCCCTCTCCGCCTCTCACCTTCCCCTTGGGAAGCAGCGAAGGGGCTGGAAGCTGGCCCTGCCAGCCCCAGGGAGGCCGGAAGACCACTCCTCAGATAGCCAGGGCTGCCCCGAGGAGCTTTAGGTCAGGAGGGGCAGAGGAATGAGGAGTGTGTCCCAAGGTGACTTTATGAAGACAGAAAAATGGTGGGAGGAAACTTCAACTCCTGGTTGGGAAGGACAGACAGGGAAGGGGGAGAGCGGTGACGTGGGGAGAGCCTGGGTGGATGGGAGCCTTTCCAGCCCGGAAGACTGGGTGCTGGGGACCTGGGCTGCCAGAGGAAACCCGGCAGGGCCGGTCCAGCTTCCTTGTAACACACCTGCATAAAGCATTTGCAGAGCGGTGCATCTCCTCACCTGGCCCCCCATCAACGTAGCCCAGGTCACCTCAAGTTGTCCATTATGTGGCTGAGGTCTTTGGAGGGCTTGGCCTTACCCTCTGGCTCATCCTTCCCCTTTCCCGGGTCCTCACTGCAGTAAAGAGGAAGGGTCCTCCTTCCTGGGTGGTTTTTCAGCTTCCGTTCCCTCAGGAGACCAAGAGATACCTGGGTGTGGGACAGAGGAGGAATGAGTCACAGAATTGTCCTACCTGCCCAAGTGCCAGGCCAGGAGTAGAGCAAGGGAAGACCGTTTCGGACTTAGCCAGCTGGCCCTAAGTGAGGGTGGGGGTGACACCCAGAGGAGAAGCAGGCCTGGTCTGAGCATCCCAGCAGGCTTGTGGGGAGGAAGAGCCCTTGTCCTCATAGTCTGCCCTGTGGACACCCCAGTGCCTGCCCGGGGCCCAAGCTAAGTGTGTGTCGTCTCTACTTCTCAAACCAGGGCTCTGGGTTCCTCTAGCTAAGCTGACATCACAGCGGAGGTGCAGGACCTGCCCCAGTGAGGTAGGATGGTGCCTAGAGTGGGGCTGGGGGTGCCTAGAGCTCAGAGCCCCGGCGCTGAGGTTCCCTCTCATCCCCTCCCACCAGGGAAGGGTCTTTCCCTCCATTTCCCACAAACACTCTCTTTGCCACTTGACAGCCTTCTCATTCCATTCCCTCACTGCCCTGCTCCTGGCCCCACCACACCCCTGACAAATTCCTTCCCCCACTTCAGCTCTCAGATTGGAGGCACGGGTACCCCACCCCCCTCCCAAAGGGGGAGCCTAGGAGCTGACACCCTGTCTCTCCTCCTCTTTCTCCCACTCCCCAACATTTCGCCCCAGCTAGGAATGGGCCTAGAAGTATCTAGATAAACATACCACTGCTAGCATCCCATAAATCCCCCAGAGAAGATGAGTTTGGTGGGCCTCTGCTTAGGTAACTTAAATCCTTCTTGTGGTAATCCCAGAGCTGTTCTGGTTGATGGCAATAGGCACTTGGGGGCTGGTGATGAGACAATGAACTGAAGACATGGCTGTTCACCTCCCTGCCCAGTAATCTGTTCCAGTAATCTTTATAACATCTCTAGAAGGTGGTCCCAGGCAGGGCTCCCTGGTGCTCCCTCCATACCTTTCAGCAGGCTGAGTCCACACCTCTCAACCTTACTGCTTCCTCCCCTTCCCCCTCAGCCATGGTCTGGGAGCCCTATCAGGGCTTCAGAAATCAGTCACCCCTTCACTCTATAAAGAGGACATTGAGACCAGAGATGGGAAGTGCCTTGCTTCAGGTCACACAGCAAAGGCAGTGACACTCCCTGGTTTTGAACTCAGGTGCCCCGACCCCTAGCCACAGCCCCACACGTGGATATCCGAGGAGCTGCTCAGGGAGCAGCAGTGCTTAAGGGCAGGGCTTTGGAGACGCTATTTGTATGAGGGGCTTTCAAGGTAACTTGTGGTGGTGTTGGGGGAGGGTGTTCAGGGGGCACCCAGCCTCTGTAGCCCTCAGTGAGGAGGGTGCCATGACCCAGGTCAGCTTGCCTCGAACCACTGGGTTTCTGGGAACACTCCTTTCTTCTCTGTGGGGCCCTGTCACGGGTGGTAGGAGCAGTGGTGGTGGTGGGGTGTGGTTGTGTGTGTGTGTGTGTGTGTGTGTGTGTGTATGGTTTATCAGTCCCTGCGGCCTTCAGCCTGGAGAACTGAGGAGCTTTGGAGAGGAGGAGGTTTTGGTGGATAAGTGGCGGGGAGAGGGTCACACCATGGGGGAGGAGTAGTTCCCCTGAGTGTAAGACTCACTGTGCCTACCTCTGTCCTCTTTCAAGCCCCAGGGCATGCCGGGGGTTTGGGGGAGGGGGTTTGGCCCCCCTCACTGTACCTGTGGCTCTCTCTAGAGTTGCCACCTCAACCCCCCTGGCACCCAGATGGGCAGGAGTGTGTCCCACCTCCTAAGAAATCTCCCTTTTGCAGGTTCTCCCTTAGAGAGGAGGGGGAATCCTGGCTTGATCTTCCCAGGAGTGGAGGAGACATAGAGGCATGAAGACCAGGGCCCCAGACAGGCCTCATTCTCAACTGGGAACTGTACATTCCAGTTTAGAGTTGAGAGCCGACTGGGGCAGGGCAGACATTCAGCTGGTGCGCCCCAGCAAGGCCACCTGATTGGTAAATAGCTACTGTTCCAGCACCTGGTCCCCCCTACCCCCCAGCCCTCTGTGTGCCTCTCTGGCCACCCCAGTCCCTTCCTGGGTCCCCTGGACCTCCCCATGTTACAGAACCTGTAGGGTTTATGTGTGGCCTGGCCTCTGCCCCCAGCTCTATGGGAACCATAATGGGTGTTCAATATTCTGGCCATCGCTCTCAGCCGGGTGGTGGGAACTGGTCCCCCTGGAGTTGACAGGGGCCAGGTCCTGGGACTTGGGGAAGCGGGCAGCAGACGCCGCAGCCCGGAGCGTGCCCTACTTCACCTCTCCTGATGCTTCCAGCTGTGTTTCGGAAGGACAGGGGTTCAAAGGAATGGGCTGACATCCAGGGAGATGTAGGCAGGACCATCTCTCCAGGGGACCCCAGGGGGCATGGGTCACACCAGCTGCGCCCTCTGCAGGGCACTGCCTGGAATGAGGGATTGCTGAGCCTCTCCACATGGGAAGGAGAAGCAAACGACGAAGTCCTGGGCCCAGCAGCTGACCTGCTTCAGATGGACGCGACACCTCATGCCAGCACCCCTCCCTGGCACTGCCGGGCTCCCCAGTAAGCCAGTCAACCCTTGGGTGCAGAAGCCCTACTTCCCCCAAAGGTGCCTAGCTCAGTGCTGTGCCCCAGTGAAGTGATTAAATAGCCCTTGGAGAAACAGAAGGGGCACCAAGTTGCGAGTCAAGAGATCTGAGTTTAGGTCTTGCTCCAGGTAGCTGTATGCTTTGGACAGCTCTGGGCCTCATGCTGCTCATCCGGCCCGTGAAGGGATTTTCAAACTTCTTTAGTCGTGGAACCTTTTCTTCAAATGAAATCTCAAGGGAAACTCCAATAAATACAGCCGATAAAATTGGGTGTGTGGTGCCTGGCTGTTCCCACAGCCTCCCCCCACCTGCCCCGCCTCTTAGGACCTCCCTAGGCTCCCGGGAACCAGGTCTGATGTTCTCCTGACATGGATACGTCTTGACTAATTGTCTGCTTCACTGATTTACTTGAGGATATTAGGCCAGGCTGCTCCTGGGAGCTGAGAGGAGGTCTCCCCCACTCCTTGTGGCCAGCCCTGCACTTCCAGGTCTGGGAAGGCAGGCAGGATGGTGGGGGTGACTCCTCTCAGGAGGCCAATCATTAACAGGCTTTATCTTTGTGGACCGTCCTGGGGGGCCTGGGTCATGGGCCAAGCTTCCGGCCCAGGCCCAGGGGGTCCCTGGGGGAGGAGGGAAGGGACACTTCTTGCTAAGAGGCAGGGACACTTTGGGTACCTGCCTCTTTTTTTCCCCCCTAGGATTTTCCTGAAGGAACCCATAGTGTAGCCAACTCAGTGACAGCCTGGTGACGCAGTCACTCTGAAGAAAGGCTAAAGAAGGAATCAAGCCAACATATCCCCCATCTCTGGCAAGCACTGTGTGATTTCTTCTTCCTTCCTTCCTTCCTTCCTGCCTTCCTGCCTTCCTGCCTTCCTGCCTTCCTTCCTTCCTCTCTGTCTCCTTCTTTTCTTCCTTTTGTTTTTAATTTTTTTTTTTTTTTATCAGAGAGAGAGAGTGAGCCCAAGCAGGGGGAGTGGCAGGCAGAGGGAGATGCGGGATTCGATTCCAGAACCTTAGAATCATGACCTAAGCTGAAGGAAGACGCTTAACCCTTAACCTGCTGAGCCACCCAGGCATCCCTTGTTTTTGTTTTACAGGGGGATGGGATAAACCCATTTCCCTAATCCTTTCTGTTTGACTTTAGCCGGATGCTAGCAGGTTTCTCTTCTCTGAGAGTTTGCTCACTCCTGGGGTAGGGACAGAGAAAGGGAAGGGAAGTAACA
The DNA here is from genome assembly GCF_029215605.1 of Mirounga angustirostris. Lineage (NCBI taxonomy): Eukaryota > Metazoa > Chordata > Mammalia > Carnivora > Phocidae > Mirounga > Mirounga angustirostris. The sequence continues at coordinate 39,697,096 of NW_026991716.1, forward strand.
TGCATATGATACTTACTCTAGACCAGAGCTTCACCTGTATTCATAGCCTCCATTTATCTTACAACCACAACTCCCATTTTACAGATGAGGAAATCAAGGATCAGGCAGATGATGTGACTTGTCCAAAGTCTCCTGGGTTGGAAGTGGTGAACCAAGATGGAATCCAGCCTGTCTGGCTTTTTCCATCACACCATAGGGGTACAGGGATGGGGCAGGGTAGCTGGTGAGGGCTTTTCACAATGAGGATTCACCAAGCCAGTGTCTTTTTAAAAAGGACAGACGTTCTGGTCTCCTAGGTAAGAGAGGAAGCTGTTCTGACCTGCTGGGATTTTGAGGGGTTCCCTGGAACCACACCTCCCCTCCACCACTTGGTACTGTGTCCCAGATTTCATGCATCTTTGAGTTAAGCATTGTCCTCTCCAGAAGCCTTTTGAAATACACAGACCCCTGGAAGATGTGACATTTTATATCAGTGATCTCAGTTGGATGTTTGATGGAGTGTTACAGATCCTTAAAGCTTAGGGGGTGTAACCTCCCGCTCTTATCTAGGAGGATTCTGAGGTCCAGAAAGGGGACAGACTTGGCCAAGGTCACATGGCATGCAGCAGACTTGACTACCCCCACCCCCCACCCCCACCTCCCAGTGCTGTTTCCAGGTTTCCACCTGTCTGTGACAGGCAGATGGGAGACCAGACCTCTGGGCACCTGTTGGGGGCTAGGAAACCTCTTTCTGTTTTGTGCCCTGCCAAAGCTGAGTGGCCCTGTGCTTTTCACAGGTTGGTGTCCTCTGCCCTCTGCTTCTTGCTCCCGGGCGAACAATAGTAGTGCTCACCATGCAAGCTGGACCTACCTCTAGTGTCTGCTTGTTTGTTTAAATTCTCTGGCAGAGACATGCTGTCCCAGAGGGTGGGGAAACCCGTGTGGGGCTCACCCCCTGAGGGACAGCATTGTCCCTGTGGGCTTTGGCTGGGAATATTTCTGAAGAAGCCCTAATCCCCTGCCCTACCTAGCCTCAGAGTCTCTATCACCCCCAGAGAAGCACTGGGAGAATTGTGTGAGCCATCAGAATCCTCCAGACCTCACTTCCCCTGCCTGTTCTTTATCCTTGTCTGCGCTGCAGGCAAAATGCCGCTCATCCCTCTATCCTCAAGCACCACCTCCTCCAGGAAGCCTTCCTCTACCCCCAGAAATCATGTGGCCCCTTCAGAGTTCCTATTTTCAGTTTACTGTTTGGTTCCTCTGGACAGAAAGCCCCTTCCATGCTGTTGCAGCCCCCGGGCTGAGCCAACACAGGGCTTATGGGCTGAGTTTAATACTTGCTTATGGAATAAACGTCCCATGCTACCTCCTGCAGAAAACCCTTCTTGAGGCTCATCCCAGCCAGTTTGACTGCTCTGGCACCTTGGACCTCTTTTAGGGCCACCTCCCACCTCACCTTCCGGTGGAGCCGTATGCATACCCGTCCATGGGCAGCTATGTTCCAAAGCAGGCATTTTCACTCGTGTCTTACAGATGAGGGGAACTGGGGGGTCAGAGAGGTTGAGTAACTTGCCCAAGGTCACTCAGCTAAAGAGTGGCAGACAGGAGTGTCACTTGTGTCCATTTGAATCTAAAGCCCCTGTACTCTCCACTGCCCTATATCTCATATAGCATCAGCACTGTGCCTGATGCCTGGTAGACCTCGGGAAAGATCCACGGCTGGAATGAGGCTCAGTTCCCAGGCAAGGCCCAGGTCTGAAGGGGGAATACAGCTTTAGGACCTTAGCTGTCACCTCGTGCTACCCCTCTTCCCAGGAGAGGGACTCCCTCCAAGACTGGGTGGGGGTGTGTGAGCAGGGGCAGCAATGGGTAGGACGGGGGGTCAGACTTTGAGGGGTAGCACAGACTGGGGGGGTCAAGAAGTGAGCATGTCAGGGAGAAGCAATCCAGGGAGAGAGCCTGGCATTCGGGGATTAAACCGATGTCTGTAAGGGACAGGCAGAGACTTGGCTGATAGGGGCTAGGGGTGGCTCCCCCAGACAGTGACCCTGCCCTGCCCGGCTGCCCCTTCTCCTGCTTGCTCACCATCCCTCTTCCCTCCCCTTTTCCTGACGGGCTTCTCTGGGGTTAGCCTCTCAGGTTTTCTCTGCTCCAGTCTCATTACCAATCATCATCAATGCCTATCATTACCCCAAGTCAAACCTCCAGATCCAGATGGGGACGGGAAGCTGGCACAAGGAAAAAGAGGCCCTTCTTCCTTGAGGGAGAGACCGGGTGCGTGTGTGTGTCGGGGGGAGAGACAGACAGAGAGAGGGAGAGATTGACCCGCAGCCAGAGACAGCAAATTGAAGGGAGCCAACCCAATTCTCTCTCCTTCAATTCAACAGGTTTGTGTCCCTGTCTTTCCAGTGGATCAGATCTGTGTCTGGCTAGGTGCCCGGGGAGTCAGGGGATGGCGTGAGGGAGGAGACCTTTCTTCCCATCGCAGCAAAACCACCTGGAGAAATGCTTAGACAACAGCAAGAATGAGCCATTCTCTCCTCACCCTCCTTCCCCGCTTCAGAGGGGCTCTGTCCCTTCATCTGTGGGTTTGGAGGTTAACCACCAACACTCACACAGGCAAGAGCTTCCCTGAACACCAGAGTGACAGGACATCAGGACAAAGTACAACTACTGTGCCTTGGGTCTGATCACTACTTCCTTTGTCTGGGGCCACAGCTGGCTCCTGGCTACCTTTCACGCTCTTCTCTACCCCCACCCCCACCCTCTCCCCACATCCCCCTCACCTGGAACACCTTCCCCTTCCTCCTTGGCTCCTGCAGAACTGCTTCAGAGCCATAAGCTAAGGCGGCCCTGGTCCTGAGGCCTCTGAATGGGGCTGAGGATGACCTTGGAGGGGACACAGCATGACCTCTGTCTGGGCCGCTCTCTGCTCCATGCCCCACCCTCCATGTTGCTAGGTGACCTTGGGTCCTTCTGTACCCTTGGGAGTCTTTGGGTGTTCAGTCTGTCCGGATGCTCCCTGCCCTGCAGCAGCCTGTGGAGGGAGGATGGTGGAATCAGGTTTGCTGGTGGGAATAAGTCTGTGGGAGGAGAGGGTGCTAGAGAGACACGATGTGGTCTTATGACGGTTGATTTGTGTTCCTGATTCCATGGGCTTTTTGTCCTCTTTCTGGACGACCCAGGTGTGTTGGGCTCTCAGTTCGATGGTAATGTGGGCAGTGGCTGGGTGTTGTACATCAGGATAGTGTATTGTTGGGAAAGCTGGTGACACCACACTGGGGGAGAGCATCCAGAGGCAACCCTCCTCGGAGTCACCACTAGCTTGTCTCTGAAATGAGGGGTGGGGGGTGGGGGACCCCTCCCCACCCTAGAGAAGGGTGCTCAAAAGCCCCTCAGGCCAGGATGCAATTCTGCTCCCTCATTCCCTTGGTTCTCTGGGCCAAGTGCACAGAGGGAGCCTCGAATAGGTAGCTGAGACACACCTTACTTAATACCACCAAGGGGGACATTTGGCTCAGGTTGGGGAAAGCCCTGGGGTTATTGTGACAAGTGACAGCCATCCCTCCTTGGAATCCCTCCATTCTCCTCTCAACTTCAGGGTCTTTTACTAAGACCTCCTCTTTTGACCTCTTTAGGGCCAAGGAAGGCTGAGTTGAGGAGGGATGCGGTGGAGGGGGCCAGCATGAGTGCCTGCTCATAGTGCTGGGAGCCTCGGTCCTGACTCTGCCTGCTCCAGGGCAGGGATGAGGGAGGGGGGCTCTGCCAAAGCACCCACATCTTGGGCTCTGGCGGTGCCAGATGTGGAGCAGGTTGGAAGGAGGAAGTTTAATCGCTTCCCTTCCATATCCCATGCAGCACCTTGCAGCATGGAGCCTAGGTAAGGAGGCTTGCCTGGGAGCCAGCCCCCCTCCGCCGAGCCAGCAAATAAACATTTACTAACCCTTGTCTCTGCTGCTGGGGAGCTTGCCAGGCGGTGCAGGCAGGACTGGAGGCATGAATGATGCAAAGGGTAGGATGGGGTGGGGGTGGGCAGCCCCTCTGCTCATAGGGGCCTCGGGACACTACGCCCGTGGAACTGGGCTGCTTAAGAGGTAACCTAGCACCCTCACTAAACCACAGTACCATGTGCCGAGGCAGGGGGTTGGCTGAGTAACCTCCCTGGATCGTTTGGGTCAATTTGGGGGAAGTTGCGGTATTCCCGCTCTCAGCCCAGACACTCACAGAGACTACATCAGCCCTGGGCCAGGCCCTGCCCAGATCTGGATGAAAAATGAGACTGGTTGGTCCCTCTCTTCCCTCAGGTATCAGAGCCCCCTCTTTGTTCCCTGGGGGAACCAGAGCTGCTGGGTCAAAGCCCAACCAGGAATTTTTCCAGGCTGGTTCCTATAGGCAAGGGTGGGGTGGGGGGGCCTCAGGGAGCACTTAGGGAAGACCAGAGGAGTTGGAGAAAAGGGGGCTTTGAAGGGAGCGGGTGTGGAGTGGGGAGACTGGGGGAAAGAGGAGAGAGGCTCCCAGTTGGTAGAAGTAGGCAAGGGATCCTAGGGGTCTGGGGGTCCTGAGGAGAAACCCCAATTCTGTTCAGAAGATGAGCTGAGAGACTGGGCTGGGGCTGATAGAAGCCTTGGCCCCCAGCCTGGTGGGAGCTCCGGGCAGCTGGCCTACAGACGTTCCTTAGTGTTGGTGAGTAGGTTTGAATCATCACTCAGGCCCTGGCCTCCATCCGCCCCCACCAGCCCCCTGGCCTCAGTTCCCTGGCAACATCTGGGGGGGGGGGAGAGCAGGAACAAGGGCTTCTGTCTGCCCAGCTGCCTCTCCCTTTGGGCTCTGCCAGACTCCACAGTGCATACGTGGGCTCCAACAGGTCCTCTTCCCTCTGGGCCACTGACTAACCCCAGAACCACACGGCTTCCCATTTTCAGCCCTACAAACCTGGTGCCAAATAATTTTCCCCAAGGAAGCTTCCCTGGACACTTCCCAAAGGACCCCAGTCACCCCAGTCTGTTGGCTGTAGCTCACTCTGATGTCAGCAGGCCAGATGAAGTCTCCAGATGGGCACACTGTCCACATGGATTTGTCATGCCTCTTGTGCCCAGCATTGGGCTCTCTGCACGTGGGTCCATTCGAGTCCCAAACATGCCACTGTTTGGGAGGTCAGAAATGGAATCAGGGGTAGCCTCCCTCCACCCTCTTCCTGAAGCCCATTCCCTCTTGAGCCAGAGCTGGGGTGTGCAGGCAGTAGTCACTAGGGGGCGCTCGGCCACCACAGGGAAGCTGGGTGAACTTGGAAGAGCGGCGTCTGCGTGAGAGTGAGGACGCGTGTGTCAGTGTGAGTGTGTGTGTGTGTGTGGGGCGGGCTGAGAGTGCTGGAGTGGGGAGAAGGCCAGGGGTCACGCCAGGATTCCAGTAGATTTGTATGTCCTTCTCCCCACACCCGTCCCTGTCCGACTCCCTGCACACCCAGACCACCCCCTCCCTCCAATATTCCCCGCAAAGAAGGAATAGCTCTCGAGCCCCGGCCGCACATAACCTCACTTTCTTGTACCCTTCCCCCCAATACCGCGCGGGCGTGTGTGTGTCTGGGCAAAGGTGGGGGCGGATGGGCAATTTTCAGGCTGTGAACCTAGGTGGGGGTCGAGCTCCCCCTTCACTGGGGAGGGGGGCAGGCTTTGCTACACGTCCCAGGGGAAGGCCCGAGGGGCGTGCGGGGCAGTCGGAGAGGCGCAGTGGGCCTGTCCCCGCCCCCAGGGCGTGCCAAAGGGCGGGGCCTACCCTATTTTAAGCGGCCGCTAGTGGTAAGGAGCGCAGAGGCTTGGGGCAGCCGGGCTGCGAGGAGGCCGCAGCGCAGGGGGCGAGTGGAACCGGCGGCAGCGGCGCTGGGTCGGGAGGCGCAGAGGCGAGGCGGACGGACCGGCGGGGTCACCAGCCAGGGGTCTCCGCACTGGAATTTGATATTCATTTATCCAGGGTTTACCCTCCTCCTTTTTTTCTTCAGCAATTTTTAAAATCCACATTCTTTCTCGTTTTAATTTATTTTTTGCTTCCCACTCCCCGCTTAAATCGGGCCGACTGTTTGGGGAGATTGCTCCTTTACTTCCCCAAATCACTTCGGATTTTGGAAACCAGCAGAGAGAAGAAAGAGGTAGCAAGAGCTCCAGAGAGAAGTCGAGGAAGAGAGAGAGAGACGGGGTCAGAGAGCGCGCGCGGGCGAGCGAGCAACGACAGGGACAGGGGCAAAGTGAGTGACCTGCTTTTGGGGGTGACCGCCAGAGCGCGGCGCGAGCCCTCCCCCTCGGGATCCCGCATCGGACCAGCAGCGCTGACGGACAGACAGACAGACACCGCCCCCCGCCCCAGCTCCCACCTCCTCCCCGGCCGGCGGCCGAGGGTGGACGCGGCGGCGAGCCGCGGGCAAGAACCGGAGCCCGCGCCTGGAGGCGGGGTGGAGGGGGTCGGGGCTCGCGGCGTTGCAGTGAAACTTTTCGTCCAACTTCTGGGTTGTTCCCGCTCCGGAGGAGCCGTGGTCCGCGCCGGGGCAGCCGAGCCGAGCGGAACCGGGAGAAGTGCTAGCTCGGGCCGGGAGGAGCCGCAGTCGGAGGAGGGGGAGGAGGAAGAAGAGAAGGAAGAGGAGAGGGGGCCGCGGTGGCGACTCGGCGCTCGGAAGCCGGGCTCATGGACGGGTGAGGCGGCTGTGTGCGCAGACAGTGCTCCAGCCGCGCGCGCGCCCCAGGCCCTGGCCCGGGCCTCCGCTCGGGGAGGAAGAGGAGACCGCCTAGGCGCCGAAGAGAGCGGGCCGCCCCGCAGCCCGAGCCGGAGAGGGAGCGCGAGCCGCGCCGGCTCCGGCCGGGCCTCCGAAACCATGAACTTTCTGCTCTCTTGGGTGCATTGGAGCCTTGCCTTGCTGCTCTACCTCCACCATGCCAAGGTAAGCGGCCGTGCCCACCAGGCGTCGCGGCCGCTGCGAGCGCCTCTCCCGGCTGGGGACGTGCGTGCGAGCGCGCGCGTGGGGGCTCCGTACCCCACGCGGGTCCTTGGGCACCGGGCGCGCGGCTTCCCCCTCGATCCTTGTACATGTAGGGGGAGGGGGCGCGCGCTAGGTGGGAGGGCACCGGGATAGACTCTCACCGCCCACGCGGGCCCTGCCCACCCACCAGAGTCACCGCACGTACGATCTGGGCCGACCAGCGGAGGGCGGGAGCCGGAGGAGGAGGCCGAGGGGGCTGGGCTTGCGCTGCCGCGGGCGGCTGAAGTTTGCTCCTGGCCGCTGGTCCCGGACGAACTGGAAGTCCGGGCAGCGGGGGCGGGAGCCGGAGCCCAGTGGGCAGGGGGGGTGCCCGGACCTTGGACCGAGGGAGGGCAGAGAGCGTGGAGGGGGCAGGGCGCGGGCGAGAGAGAGGGGGCTTGCTGTCACTGCCGCTCGATCTCTTAGGCCCTCGCCACGAGTTTGAGAAAAGTTTCGGGGTGGATTGCCGAGGGGACCCCTGGTCTCCGCCGGGCCACCTGCGCGGAGGCACCCCCGCCCGTCCCCGCTCGCGTCCCGCTCGGTGCCCGCCCTCCCCCGCCCGGCCGGGCGCGCGCGGCGCGGAGCCGATTACATCAGCCCGGGCCTGGCCGGCCGCGTGTTCCCGGAGCCTCGGCGGCCCCGAGCGGGGAGCCCCGGGCGGCGAGCAGCGCCCCTCCCCCCGCCGGCCCTCCGCGGGAAGGTGACCTCTCGAGGTATCCCTAACCGGAGGACCCGGAGAACCACCCCACACCTCTCCCCACTGTCCCCAGCCCCTAGCCCCTTCCAGTGCTAGGAGGGATTTCTTGATGCCCCTTCTCCATTTCTCCCTGACGTGGAGAGAAGCCCCTGCCACCTTTCTATTTTTTGCTCCCCTCTGCTGAGAAGACCCGTGTAACCCCTCTCCGACCCCAGAGGCCAGGGAAAGGATGATCGCTGTCAGAGGTCAGGGTGCAGAGGCCCACTCTGGTGCTTTGTCAGACTACCTAAAGTCCCCACTTGGTGACAGTCTGCTTTGCTCCCCTCCCCCACACTTCCGAGCTGTGCTTTAGTTTTTATGGGGGTGGGCTAAGGGAGGAATGAAGAGTGTCATTACTCCACTTTATACTTTTTGGAAAAATGGCTTAAAATTTGCTGTGACGTCTGCATTGTGGGACCAGCTCCCCCCACCCCCACCTTTGGAGGGAGCTCCTGCCAGCCTTGCAAACACACTTTGTCCTGGTGAAAGGGGGTGTTGGAGCAGGAGCAGGTGGTTTTTTGAAACTCCAAAACTTGCCCACCCGACTTGCTTCTCAAAGCCATCTAAGGGCCCTTTACACTCTTCCCTTACACCTTCCCTCAGCCACAGAGTCTCCCCTTGGAGAGAGGCAGAAGGAAAAAATGGGCTGGGGTCCCTGCTGCCACTCTGGGTGCCTTAGACCCTGGCACAAAGGCCTTGGCTCCAGGCCTCCAAGGCGGGGAGGGGGGGGGGGAGGGGGAGGAGTGGCTGCCTGGCCACAGTGTGACCTTCAGAGGCCCCCAGAGAAGGGCACCTGGCCCCTCCCTGCCCAGAACAGCCCCTCCCAGTGCCCCCTGGCCTTGGAGGGGGTTAAATTTCTGTCCCCCCTTCCTTGTTAGGGCCCAGGAGAAGTGGAGGGCATAGGGAGAACGTTGGCAGAAGGAAGCCAGGGGGTATCATGGAGATGGGCCAGGGGCTAAGGTGGAGACCCTGGAGGGTCCCTGAGGTTGCTGCTGTGAGAGGCTGCCCAGCTGGGATCCTGGAAGCTGTTATCTGACCTTGGCCCTCGGGGCAAGGCTCGGGGATCCAGGGTGCATTGGGGGTGTGTGGGGAAGGAGACAGACAGACTTTGTCGGTGGGGTCTGCAGTTCCACAGCTCTGCTGCTTAGGATGTGCCCGCAAGGAAGGGCAGGTGGGGTGGGCAGCTGGTGAGAACCGAAGGCTGGGAGAAGCCTTTGCCTGCTTGGAGCTGTCAGGTCCACATGGTTGGGCATGTTGACCTTCACAGCTTCTGGGGAGGGGAGGAATGGTCTGGTGGGGGTGGGGAGGGATGGCGAGGCATCAGGCCTGGCTAGTGCAGGGGGCCCCCTAGGGGCTGGGCAGTGCTAAGGCATAAAGGCTTTCCTGGTTGCCTTTGAGGAAAAGTGCCCAGCTAGGTGAGAGGGACTTGGGACCCCCCTCAGTCCAGGAGGGAGAAGAAACTAGCGAACAAGGTGCGAGTGTGAGGCTCTGGGCTTTGGAGATACATTCAGGCCCCTGGAAGGGTCTATGGGCTGGGAGAAATGGGGCTCTCCCCTCCCCCCAGGGTTTCCTCCTTGGTTTTCCCTTCTAGGCAACCTGTGGGTTTGCTGAATATTCCCAGGAACAGAGGAGTTTGGAAGGGGGAGGGTGGTTGGCGCCCTTCGTTCCTCTGCACCCTCCTCCTTCCCCAGCACCAGCTCACCCTGGTATTTGTCATGTCAGCAGGAGAAGGTCACCATGTTGTTTTTCTCGCCCCCAGTCCTTCCTTCCTGCCCCAGTCCAAATTTGTCCTCCTATTTGACCTTACTACTTACCCATAGCTTTGGACCAGGGAGTCGGGGGGCTGAGAAAATTCCCTGAACTCAACAATGGGCCAGTGAGGGGTGGGGAGGGAAATGTGGGGAAGGGGCGGGGACCCGGACAGCACAGCGTTCTGGTATTTTCCTCCTGTGTTTTCAGTTCTCCACCCCCACCCCCCCCAGCCCCTGCAATATCTGGTCAGACTTTCTCTTCCTTCACAATTAGAGCAGCACAGGGGCTGTGGGCATGCTCTCTGCTGTGCGGAGCCGGGCAGGTGCCTTGTTCCACTCAGAAGCCTCGGAGAAGCCAGAGGCTGCCGGCTGGGCGGGTGGCTGGGCCTCTGCATCCCTGCTCATGCCTGTGCCTTGCTCTTTGTTTTGTCCTCAGTGGTCCCAGGCTGCACCCATGGCAGAAGGAGAGCACAAACCCCACGAAGGTGAGTCCCTCTGGCCCTTGGATGGGTATCCTGTCTCCCCAGGGGATGGGTGGGGAGGCTCCGATTCCTTTCTTGCAGGTCTGTGGCAGTGGGGGAGAGGGGAAGGGGTGTAGGAGTGGGGAATCAAGAAGGGAAGAGGGGAGCACCATGAGAGTCACCATTCTGGAGGTCTCTCTTTGCTACTCAGGCCTCTGCTAGAAATAGAACTTGTTGCTTTTTCCTTCTGCTCTTTCCAGTAAAATTTTATTTGGAGAGGGGGCCGTGAGTACAGGCCAGGAAAGACAGTGTTCAAAGATCCCAGTTGTCGAGGGAGGTGTCCCTTGTCCCACCTGCCCCCAAGGGAGGATGGATAGTCTGTGTCACATTCAGCTCAGCCGTGTCACCCCTGTGGGCTCTGTGTGGAGGGGTATGTGCCCCTGGCTGTTCAGCAAACTGGTTGTGCATGGGCTGGAGGTGCAGAGGGCCCAACCTCCTGAGCCCCCCCTCCCCACAGCCTGTATTCCTTTGGGGCTGGAGAGAAGGCCCTGCGATCTCCATCTGCCCTCCGGGTGGGATAGGTTTGGGTGCTGTGAACTTCCCTCCTAGGCCAGCAGAGGGCTGGCTGTAGCTCCCAGGTGCCCCGCCCCCTGCCCAACTCAGAGTCAGCCTGCCTTTTGTTCCTCTGTGGTTTGGAGTAGGGATCCTCCCATTTCTCTAGGGAAGCCCTGCCCCCCGGCCCCCAATGTGGCCTCTACTCCAGCCTTGGGGGAGGAGTGCCCGATGCCACTCCCCCAGCGCCCCACCGCTGAGTAAGGAAGGCCCTGGGGTCTTCAGACCTCAACCCACTGTGACCCAGGGTGGTGGCCAGGGGTGGTGTTTGCACTCCCTGGGCCAGTGGTGATGCCCAGCCTGTTCTGCCTCCCTCTTCACTCAAGAGCTCTTTCCTTGGCCAGGGCCTGGCTTCCCAGCCACCCCACAGCCTGTGCCGCTCAGAGGTTCCTGGGTCCCAGTGTGCACCCACCCCCCCATCAGCCTCCCGGTGGTCTCTGTGGTCTGGGAGAGGCAAGACAAATGATCTTTGTTTGCTGGGGACAAGATTGTCTTCAAGAAACAAGGAAAAGCAAGAAAGCTTGTTGTGGGAGTCGATGTATGTCCGGTGGCCTGGGCAAAAGCAGGCCAGCTTTCCTTGGGGGCAGTGGCTAGAGTATGAGGGGTACAGGCGAAGTTGCCCCCTCGACCTCCCTCCTGCGGCCCTTGGGGATTCCAGGGAGCTTTTCCAAGGAATTCCTAGTCTGGGTCTTTATACCCTCAGCTACCAACTGCCAGTGGCCCAGACCAGACCTTCCTGCTTTCCTGTCCTGGTTGGGGCCTTGTGGCCCCAAAGCCTGGGCCACCTCTGTCCCCAACCATGACAAAGTGTCAGGTCAAGAATTCTTGATAAGTCATCTTCTTCGAGATAGACTTGGCTTAGAAAAGGGCTTCTTCAGATCTCTGCTCTCACCTATGCTCTGATGGTGCTTTACCTTAATTAACCCTTTTGAGGGTGGAGGAGAATTCTGTGCCTGTTGTCTGCATAGGGGAAGTAGATCTCAGACAAGGCCAGGGACTGGTTGGGAGCCCCCCTCCCCCTGTTCCCTTGCTGTTTTCACACCTGTGGCCTTCCCCTCCCTTCCCCTCAGCTCTCCAAATTCTCCTCAACCCACTTAGTGTATAGATACCCCCAGGCTCATCTTCCTTTACCGTCCGGAGGGAAGAGGAGCTCAGCCACAGTCTCTGGGGAGAGGCAGGCTAGGGGGTTGCACTTCAGACGCTTGGGTGAGGTTCCAAACCTTGTGTTACCTGGGCTGAGAAAGAGCGCTTGTTTGGGGGCCGGAAACGGGAGACCAAAACCCCACATTTCAGTCTCAGTTTTAGTGTCTTTAGAAATCCACCCAACCACTCATACAGATGTGCAATCTGAGGCCCAGAGAGGGGAAGGACCGGCCCAAGGTCACACGGAGTCATGAACAGAGCGCAGACCTCTTCACGGGCTGAATGCCCCTTCTTCCTCCTGCGAGGGGAGAGACATTTCAGGGAGAGCATTACTTTGTGGTAGTGGGGCGGGGGGAGGGGGCGTGAGATGGAGAGTGGCAGGCTGGGCCACAAGTTGGAGTCATCATTCCAGGTCCTGAGTGTGTCTGTTCTCAAGGGCCCCGCCCCCGTGGCCTAGAATTACCCCTTCATGCTCCAGTGCACCTCGGGCTCCATGGCCAGCCTGGGAAGCCGTCTTTACCCTGCCCTCCCTCCAGATCAGCTTCTAGAAGTGCTCCATGGCTGCGGTGGCGGCACCGTTTTTTCCATGATGCAAGCAGTTTGCACTCTTGGGCGGGGTTATCGGTGGCTGGCAGGGCCTGCATAGTGTGCCCACCCACTGCCACCTGCTGATTCCAGGCAGGCCTGGCGCCTCCCCAGCTTGTGTCTGGGGAGGGGTCTGGCAGGTGGCAATGTGTCCCCCCCCCCCCAACATGCTTCTACATGATTTGCCTTGGGAAGGCTTTGATGTCAGAGCAGATTGGAAGTGTGGGCCCGGGGCAAGTTCCTCAGCCTCTCTGAACCTCCAGTTCCCACTTTGTAAAATGGGGTTCCTAGTGGAACCTCATAGTGTCACGTGGGGAGAATTATTGGCCATGGAAACCATGGATGATGGTGCACAATGCCCAGCATATAATAAGTCCTCATCCAATGGTTGTTGGTATGGTGGATGGTGTGACGGAGGTTGTAGGGAAATGCAGAGTAGGTTTGCCAAGCTGGCTCTTCCTCCTTTCATGGGAAACAGATCACCCCCCCCCCCCCGACAAGTATACTCATCTTCAAACTGTGCCCTGGTATCAAGGTTGACCCAGGAGTTGGCTCAGCGGTCATGGCGAGGTGGTGGGGTCAGATGTAGCAGACCATCTCCCTCAGAACCTGACAGCCTCGTGTGATCTTTGGAATAAAACCAGACCTTCCATCAGTGCCCATGGTGCAAAGCTTAGGGAAGGATGTCAACCACAGCTGGAGGGACTTAAGCTAGAGTTTGGGAAGGATTGGCCCAGTAGGGGATACCTCTCACAGGAACCCTGAGGGGTTGCCCTATAAAGCTCGGTGGAGGTGGGGGCCGGCCATCTCTTGTGTGACCGGCTGGGCTCATGTGTCACTCCATCCCCTGCAGTGGTGAAGTTCATGGACGTGTACCAGCGCAGCTACTGCCGTCCCATTGAGACCCTGGTGGACATCTTCCAGGAGTATCCTGACGAGATCGAGTACATCTTCAAGCCATCCTGCGTGCCCCTGATGCGGTGTGGGGGCTGTTGTAATGACGAGGGCCTGGAGTGCGTGCCCACCGAGGAGTTCAACATCACCATGCAGGTGGGCATCTGTGGGGAGTGGGGGGTGGGGGGGGCGGGAGCGGGGTTAGACTTTGGGAACAGGTGCTCCCCGGCCCTTTCCTGGGCAACTCTTGAGAGGAAGAGCCAGACTTGCCTTGCTCAGCTCCTGCCCCTGAGTCAGTCAGGAGGCAGTGTGGGGAGTCTTACCCCCTTTGGAGAAAAAGATGCCCTGCATTTCTGGGATGGTCTGGGATTTCCCACAAGTCCCTACTGCCTCCTCCTCCTCCCTGACCTTTGCCCCTGGGCTCAGGAGGGGCTGACACCTGTGACAGGAGCCCCTCTCTTCCTCTCTTGGAGGAAGAGGGCGCTTCCTCCTGGGGGGCTCTGTTTGGGGTGCTGGGTGAGCCTGGTGCATGGAGAGTGTTAGAAGGTAGTCGTTTGGTGCTGCCTGGTGACAGGGCACATCTCAGCCTGGACAGGGTGGGAGGGAGCTCTGAGACCCCCGGGAAGGTGGCTCTTGGGTAGCGACTAGGGGTCAAGGTGAGGCCTAGAGGGGATAACAGGAGGGGAGGGATGGGCACAGGCAAGAACCCAGGACCTGAATTCCCAGCTTGGCCAACCCGTGCAACCATGCCTGCCCTCAAGAAGAGCCAGGGGCTCCTTGAGGTCAGTAGGGTCGGGGGAGTTGGGGTGGGCCTGAGGCTCTTTCTGGTAGAGCCCCTGGTGCCTCCTCCCTCTACCCCCCACCCCTGCTCTGTAGAACCCCTGGGTGCTGAGTGGCAAGAGCCACAGGATGTCCCATCTGGGTATGGCTGGCTGGGTCACTAACCTCTGTGATCTGCTTCCTTTCCCTCTAGATTATGCGGATCAAACCTCATCAAGGCCAGCACATAGGGGAGATGAGCTTCCTACAGCACAGCAAATGTGAATGCAGGTGAGGACGGAGTCACGGATTCGGATTCGTTTGTTCAGCAGACGGCGGGAGGGTTAAGCATGTTTCACTTGTTAGCCATTTCTACCTTGCAACTGTGGCACCTTGGGCATTTTCATTTTACTTCTCTGTGCCTCAGTTTCTACGTCTGTCAAATGGGCACAATAATAGGATGTCTCTCGTGGCATTGTTAGAAGGATTAAGTGAGTTCTTTTACGTAAAGGGATTAAAACTGCATTGATATGTCATAAATAGTACGTTAAGGCTCTTATTGTTAGCATCACCAACTGAACCCCTTTCTGTTTTGTTCTTTTCTCTTTCTCTGCCCGCTGCAGACCAAAGAAAGATAGAGCAAGGCAAGAAAAGTAAGTGGCCATGACTTTAGCTCCTCTCCCTCTCCTTGGCCGGTTATCTTGGTTTGGGGCTCTTGGCTTCCTCTGTCAGGGGGGTCTCATATCTTCACTGAGTCAGGGAGTTGGCCTCACGAAGACTTGTGGTGGCAGTAGGGGTTGGAGCAAACCCGAGGATTCTGGCTCTAGGATTAGGGGCAAAACCCCAGCCTGGAGCCTGGAGCTTCCTGTGGAAGGAGACCACACATTCCAGGTCTCCAGGTCATTCCTGGCCGGGACTTGCAAGTTTTGGTGTGCGGGGGTGCGTGTGGACAGCGGCTCCCCGGCTTGCTCTAGTCTCCTGTCCCCCCACAGCAGGGAGAGGGAGGGGGTGGCAGAGAGGCCAGCTTTTGTGTGTCAGAGGAAACGGTCTCTCGCCGTGGTTGCTGTGGTGGTGCGATTGGACTTGGGGGCCGGCTGAGAGGTTTTCTTGGTGATGCCCTCCTGTAGGAGTGAGGCGGGCCTGAGCCACTCAGCCCTCCCTGGCCAGGGAGAAATGAGTTGACTGTTGGTCATTTTCTGAGGCTTCTAGTTGCTACGTGTGGAGGGTTGAGTCAGGATGGAGCAGGGGGCATAGTCTGGGGACAGTGAGCCTTCAAGACCCGGTGAGCAAAGGGGACAAGCCTGCAGGGAAAGAGAATGAGAGAGAGCACCTGTGTCCTTCCCTCCCCTCCCCTCCCTCACCATCCCGTCTGCCCCCAAAGCTCTGGGGACCCAGAAGCTCCGAGGCCTCAACCCCTTGCCTCTTCCCTAAGTCCCCAACTTCCAGGACTGCTGTGGCTCTCAGAGCAGTGATTTGGGAGAGTAGTCTCAGAGAGAGAGAAAGAGAGAGAGAGAGAGAGAGAGTGTATTTGTGTGTGTAGACCTTCCTCCTTCCCAGTGCTTTCTCCTAGGGGAGCAGTGTTGCCCCTCTCCTCAGTCCCTTCCCCTCTCCCCAGTCCCGTCCCCTCATTTCTTCCCCTGTGGCAGACATTCTGGGCATCCTCTGGCCTGGCAGGTGTGGAGAGTGCTGGGTCCCTTGAGGGGAACAGGCTTCAGCCTGCCCCCCCTTGCCCGTTTCCCAAATGTCTGCATTGCCCCCAGGGAGAGCGGGGGGCTCGCCTGGGCTCGGAAGAGAGTCAGCTGAGATGGTGTGGCAGGCTTTGACAGGCTGGGGAGGGAACCTCCTGCCAAGTAACGCCCAGGCCCCTCCTCCCATGCCTCCCTAACTCCCACCCCACCCTACTGCCTGCCTGGGGCTCTGAGGACACCCATCCCCGCCTCTCGGCCCAGGTTATGGCTGGGCAGGCTGGCGCCTTTCATGTGCCGCCCCTGGGTCTGTGCCAGCTCCCAGCATAGCTGCTCTCCCACACCGGGATCTGCAGAGGCAGGGCCCCTGAGGGACCCCTTTGCTGTTGCACTTGGAAATGAAGGCAGAAGGTGCCCAAAGCACAGCCTGGGCCCCGACCCCCACCCCCATCAAGTCTGGTCTCTCCAAACTCTGGCCTCCCTTTTATAGCACCCCCTCCCCCGACCTTCAGGGTCAGACTTGTCCAGGGTTGCTGCCTGGGACCAGGAGCTGCCACGAGCTGCCACGAGCACTCAGGCCTTTGGGTCCTGTGTCCTCCACCCAGCTTCTGCTCCCCACGCAGAGCATTGCCGGAGGCCAGGTTGGCCACCCCAGGGTGGCCAAAGGGAGAAGGAGGAGCCATTGAGTGCCCGCTGCCCCAGCCTTGCCGTGCGTGTGCGTGTGCTTGTGCGTGTGCGTGTGCAGGCCCTTTCCTGGAGCCCGCTGGCCTCCCGATGCTTGTTCCAGGGAGTGTGTCCTGAACCCTGCCCTCCTCGTTGCTTCTTTTCCTTTCCCCTTCCCCCTTGCTCTCTCTTTGTCTGTCTCTGTTTTTTTATTTTCCAGAAAATCAATTCGAGGAAAGGGAAAGGGGCAAAAAAGAAAGCGCAAGAAAGCCCGGTATAAACCCTGGAGCGTGTACGTGGTGCCTCCGCTGTCTCATTGCCTGGAGCCTCCCTGGCCCCCAGTCAGACCCCCGCCGGCGGGACCCCCTAACCCTGCCCCTCCCGGCCCCCCCGGCTCTCCTCCCCCTCTCCCCCCGAGTGTCTCTCTCTCACTCTCACTCCACTAATTGGCACCAGCAGCTAGATGCGGTGGTGGCGTGGCCGGTCCAGGGTCGGGCTGGCCAGGTGGGCAGAGTGGGCCTGGAGGATCCAGGGAGGGGCCTCCGGCTTGGCTGGGCACCGCCTTTCTCTCACCCACTGGGCACTGGTGGCGGGCCCATCTGGCGCAGGTGCCAGGCACTGGTGCCTGCTCACCCAACTGGTTTCCACTGCTCTTGGCTTCTGCACTTGTCTGGAAGCTGAGGGTAGTGGGGCGGGCAGACGTGGCGTGAGGAAGGGGTGCGAGTGACTCGAGGCAGCCTGTTGTCAGCTGCAGGAGGAGGCCGGGTGGGGTCAGGCACCGTATGGCAGCCCCTCCTCGTGGACCTGGGGCCTCCGGAGGGGAGCCCTCTACTCTGGTCTGACGCACGGCACCCACAGAAACCTCCCTGTAGGTTTGGAGGCTCTTCCTCTGGGTTGGAGGCTGTGGTGGGCCCTTTGGCCACCAGTGGCCTGGCTGTGGACGCTGCCTCTGGGCTTGGCCTGATGTGGTGCCCTCCTTCAGCCTGCCTTTGGTGGAGGGGCCCGGGCCTGAGGGGCCCTGAGGGGCACAGGGGGAAGGTGGCCCGGATTGCTGTCCCCAGCAGGTGAAGAGTCAAGGTGTACTCTTTCGGGGGCGGTAGCCATTGGGGCCCTGTGGCCCAAGACTTGAATTTGTCCCTACGGGACAGCACTCCCCCCTTACAGTGTCCTCTCCTTGCACTCTCTGCCCACCTGTGTCTGCCTCTTCCTGCAGGCAGGCTTCCTAGCCAGTGCTGCCTCTTTCCGCCGCTCTCTCTGTCTTCCGCTGCAGCACTCGGATCCTTCCAGGGCTTGGAAGGGGCAGGGGGGCCAATGAGCTGGGTGGGGGTGCAGCTGCGGACTGTTAGGGGGTGTTGCATGGTTTTTTTTTTTTTTTTTCTCTTTCTCTGCTGACGCTCTAGCTTAGATGTCTTTCCTTTTGCCTTTTGCAGTCCCTGTGGGCCTTGCTCAGAGCGGAGAAAGCATTTGTTTGTACAAGATCCGCAGACGTGTAAATGTTCCTGCAAAAACACAGACTCGCGTTGCAAGGCGAGGCAGCTTGAGTTAAACGAACGTACTTGCAGGTTGGTTCCCAGAGGGCGAGCAAGTCAGAGAGGGGCTTCACACAGAGATGGGGAGAGAGAGAGAGAGAGAGAGAGAGAGAGAGAGAGCGAGCAAGCGCTTGCGCGCACGCGCACCAGAGGGGCCAGCTGCTTGCTCGGCTTCTAGCTGCCTGGTGACTGACCGCCGCCTTCTCTGCTTGCGGGGCCCCTGCGGTGGGACGCAGGCGCTGGCCTGGCCTGCTGGGGCCTGTTCCGAGGTTGCCCTGGTTGCCTGAGGGGTTAGCCTGGTGTGGCTTCATGTGACGGTGTGGACGCAGGCTGAGTGTTGTGTCCTGTGGTCCCGCGGTGTCCTGTGGTGGCTGTTGGTCCTGACGTTGTTATCACTACCTTGCTACTAATACAGAGGGCCCTTCTTGGTGTGGGGGCTTCTGCCGTCTACAAAGCTCAGACGCTCTTGGGGGCCTTGCCACCACCCTCTGAAGTCCGCACCGCTGGGCTTCTCATCCCCTCAGTGTCCCTCACGGGGGCAGGGGGCGAGTCCCTCCGAGACTGGGGTCCCCGAGGGCACGGGCTCCCGCTGTTGGTTTGGGGTGGGTTGGAGATTTAACGTTTGGGGGACACTAGATACTTTTAATACTCCAGTTACTCATGGTGACAACCCCAAACAGCCCACACATTTCCAAATGCCTCCAGGATGGGCGGGTCGGGAACTCCTCATGGGAGGGCCTGGCTTTTATTCACCTGGGTGACCCTCCAGGCATCTGTACCTTTGTCCTCTGAGCACACTGGGGACCTAGAAAGTGTCAAGTATGTAAGCGAATACGTGACTGAGTTCAGGGGGTAAGGTCAGGAGCACAGAGCCGTGACAGGTTGGCTGGCCATCTTTCGATGCCTACCAGTCCGGCCTTTGCTCAAAGGCTGGGAGCCCTCTGGGCCAGCCTGAGTTTCACCCAGAGAGGGGGGCTTATATGGGGATTCCCTGGCAGGATCAGGGTGCCCCCAGCTAGTCCAGATGCTCCATTAACAAAGTCCTTGGAATGTGGCTGCCTTCCCCACCCCCGTGTTCTTGCGGCTGTGGATGTTCAAGGGATGCTGGGGACCAGGCCCTGGGCTGTTGGTGCAGGCTTCTGTCTGTCTCGGTGGTATGTGAGGATAGGAAGTGTATGTGAGTGCTGGGCTTGGGGCTCTGCCTAACTCCAGGGCCCGGTGAGGGGTCTCCACATGCCCCGGGGGCTTTGGGGAAGGTGAGGGCTTTATCATGTTCACGGTTTCTGTGGGGATTATTCTGCAGCGAGACTGTCTGGGATGGGGTGTGTGAAGTGACCTGGGGGCTAACAGAAGTTACCCCAGCCTCCAGAGACCTCCCCCCGTATGGGGGAGTTTCAGGACCCCAAATTGGGGGCTTAGGATGCCCATTGCCAGGCTCTCAGAAGGGCGGGGCCTGCTCTGACCTCTCATAGTAGAGAAGGGAAAAGGCAATAAGTCCCAGGGGCAGGGGCATGACACGAAAGCTCTTGGTGTCCCCTCTGCTTGGACAGGAGCAGCGCAGCGAATGATCACCTCTCGCCACCCAGCAGCCTGGTACCGGGGGCCCGCTGCGGCCAGCATGCTGAAGAAACAAGGCCTGGAGGGAGGGCATGGTGAAGGGAGATGTGTCCCTCACGGCCTCGCCGGAGCAGCCCCTCCCTTTCAGCTGGCCCTAGCCCTGGGTCAGGGTGCTCTCCCCACTCTCTTCCGCAAGCCAGCCCCATAGAGGCAGAGCTGAAGCCCCTCTCTCTGCGGGCACTCTTTGCTGACTAACTCGGTCCACCTCTGGTCACCATCAGCTCTTAAATGCCAAGTAGGGACTGTTCTTGAGTATGCGTTCATTTGTCGCCTCTGATGGCATGTCCCCGTGTCCTTGTCTTGTCTCAACTAGATTGCAATCTCTAGAGCGCAGAGGGGAGTCCTGGACTCAGCTCCTGCCTTGGGGGGGGGGGGTGCCCACCCCGTGGGCGGGGGCTGGCTCTCCCCTCCCGCGGGGCTCCTCGAGAAAGTGCCGTGCTTCCGCCATCCTCTTTGCCGCAGGGACCCTGGGCTCCCGGGAAGGGAAGGCTGCCTGCCTCACTACCGCGTCCCCGCGCCCGGCCCTAACCGCCAGCCTCTGTTTCCCGTCTGCCGCAGATGTGACAAGCCCAGGCGGTGAGCCGGGCTGGAAGAAGGAGCCTCCCTCAGGGTTTCGGGAACCAGACCTCTCACCAGGAAAGCCTGATTCAGAACGCTACAGAAACCACGCCGCTGCCCCCACCACACCAACCATCGCCATCACCAGAACAATCCTGAATCCAGAAACCTGAAATGAAGGAAGAGGAGACTCTGCGCAGAGCACTTTGGGTCCGGAGGGCGCGACTCCGGCAGAAGCATTCCCGGGCAGGTGACCAAGCACGGTCCCTCTTGGAATTGGATCGCCATTTTATTTTTCTTGCTGCTAAATCACCGAGCCCGGAAGATTAGAGAGTTTTATTTCTGGGATTCCTGTAGACACACGCACCCACATACATACATTTATATATATATATATATTATATATATATAAAAATAAATATATATATTTTATATATATATATAAAATATATATATTCTTTTTTTTAAATTAACATTGCTAATGTTATTGGTGTCTTCACTGGATGTATCTGACTGCTGTGGACTTGAGTTGGGAGGAGAATGTCCCTACCCAGATCCCAACAGGGAAGAGGATGGGAGGGGAGACTCTGGCATGATCTTTCGGTCCCTCTTAGGAAAGCCAGGGTCCCCTTCCCTGCCCAGGAACGTGCATGGCCAGGGCATGGGGGCAAATTTGGCCTGCTTTGGGGAACACCGACAAACCCAGCCCTGGCCCCAAGCCTCTATACCCTGAGTCAACTGGACAGACGACAGGTACGGGGACGAGGACACTGGCTCTGACCAGGAGTTTGGGGAGCCTCAGGACACTGCTGTACTTGGGGGATCCTCTCTGCATGCTGCACGGGCATCCTGCCCCCAGGGGCACTGCCTGGAAGATTCAGGAGACCAGGCAGCCTTCACCTACTCTTCACTGGCTCCCGAGATGCCCAGGGCGCCGCTGCCAACAGATGTCTTGGCGAAAAGAAGAGAGACATTGGTGGAGGAAGGGCCGCCTGGCGGCAGCTTGTCCTCCAAGGAGAAGGCCTCCTGCCTTGGCCTTCTCCCAGTTCCCCTTCCCGGGTGCAGCCCAGGAGGGCCTGATGTCCTCAGACCATTGAAACCACTAGTTCTGTCCCCCCCAGGAGACCTGGCTGTGTGTGTGTGAGTGGTTGACCCTCCTCTGTCCCCAGACCCGACCCTTCCCGCGGCACAGAGAGACAGGGCAGGATCCACGTGCCCACCACGGAGGCAGAGAAAGTGTTTTGTATACGGTACTTATTTAATATCCCTTTTTAATTAGAAATTAAAACAGTTAATTTAATTAAAGAGTAGGGCTTTTTTCAGTATTCTTGGTTAATATTTAATTTCAACTATTTATGAGATGTATCTCTCTCTTGCTCTCTCTTGCGCTATCTGTACTGGTCTGTGTGTTAAGATTCATGTTTCCAATCTCTTATCTCCCTGATCGGTGACAGTCACTAGCTTGTCCTGAACAGATATTTAATTTTGCTAACACTCAGCTCTGCCCTCCCCTTTCCCCTGGCTCCCCACCACACATTCCTTTGAAATAAGGTTTCAATATACATCTACATACTATATATATATTTGGCAACTTGCGTTTGTGTGTGTATATATATATATATATATATATATGTTTATGTATATATGTGATTCTGATAAAATAGACATTGCTATTCTGTTTTTTATATGTAAAAACAAAACAAGAAAAAATAGAGAATTCTACATACTAAATCTCTCTCCTTTTTTAATTTTAATATTTGTTATCATTTATTTATTGGTGCTACTGTTTATCCGTAATAATTGTGGGGGAAAAGATATTAACATCACATCTTTGTCTCTAGTACAGTTTTTCGAGATATTCCGTAGTACATATTTATTTTTAAACAGCAACAAAGAAATACAGATATATCTTAAAAAAAGCATTTTGTATTAAAGAATTTAATTCTGATCTCAAAGCTCCTCCTGGTTTCTCCTTCTCCATTGGGTCCTTGTTCCAGACTCCCTTCTGCCCCCTTTCCCTCCTCCCTTGGGGAAAATGGCATTTGTCTTAGGTCTGGGAAAGGGGTCCCAGGTATGCAGGCGATGGGTGGCCCATCTTCTTGTGCTGGGGGCCACAGCGCTTCTGTTCTGGCTGAGCAGGTCCTGGAGGACCCCGTCCACCCTCTGCCATGATGTGGGGGGGGGGGGGGGGGAGGAGCTCTGCAATGGGGGAGGAAGAGGAGCCAGAGCCTCCTTAGAGAGGAGCCAGGGCCTGCAGTGAGCAGTGCTGCCTTCAGGAATCACATGATCCAGGCCTGGTCCCTTGGTCGGGGAAGGAACTGGCCATGTGTCTGGCCATGTTGCTGCCCGGGGGACAGGAGAGGGCTGAGGTTGGCTATGGGGTGCTCATGGGGCCCCAGGGTGTAATTAAATTTTACAGAGTGGGTCCTGGAGTTCCTCGATCCTCTGGAAGATGGACCTGCAGCTCTGGTGGCCCTTAAGAGGACACCCTGCCCCGCCTTGTTGTGTAGGCCCTGCTCTCCTGTGGTCCTGGCCAGGGTAGATGCTGTCTAGGTCTTTGGCATTTATGAGCAAGGCTTCCAAATCCACTTCCTCTTGCCTCTCTTTTATCCCCTCAAGCCATATTTATTGGGCCAGCCCCCATGCTAGGGCAGAGGATGCTCTTATAAATAAGACAACTCCACTCCTCAAAGGTCTGGTGAGGGTGGGTGGCCGAGGAGTCACAGAAACTATAAATCCATGAATAGAAAGATACATAACATGTGAGGGGGCATCTGCTCAGCTTGGGATGTATTGGGGGTGGCAGAGTCTGGGGGTCTTCTCCTGACATTACCTCTCAGTAGCCCCTTGAAGAATGGGTAGGAGGAGATAGAACAGGGAGGGGAGAGGGGGACGGTTGAAGCAGATATCCCAGGCAGAAGGTGTGGTATGAGCAAAGGGTTGAGGGGGGACTCCAGTGGGCAGTGGTGAGGCATGGAGGCAGGAGAGAGGCAGGGTTAGCTCGCAGGGAGCCTCTGGCCTGTAGGGGATGAGCAGCAATTGAGGGGTTTTAAAAGCACCCCAGCAGTATGGTAGGCCGGAGGTAGGGAGGCCAAAAGGAGGCTGTTGCCTCCCTCCAAGGGGAGGGGCGGAGGGGGTAGTAGCAACTTCGGCCTCTCCTGGCTATACTGTGAGGAAGATGGGAGGCCAGGTCCCTGACCCACAGAGCTTTTGGTCTAGTAGGCCCTTTGCACCTACCGGGTCTTCCACTGGTTAACACGGAATCCACACCACAGCCCTGTGCGGTAGGGGCTCTTGTCATCCCAAGTGGCTATTTGCTGGAGCCTCTGAACGGCCTCCTAATTCTTTCACCCCCACCCCCTTTAAGTTGATTCTCACACCACAGCCAGAGTGAGCCTGTGAAAACTGTGAGCCAAATCATGTCACCGTTCGGCTCAAAACTTGGCAGAGACTCTATTTCACTCAGAGAAAAAAATAAAAGTCCATATGATGGCCTGAAAAGGCCCTGCACCATCTGGGCGGCCTCTAATTCCCTGACTCTATGACTTCTGACCCCCCTCGGTCACTCAGCAACAGCTACTATGGCCTCTCTGTTCCTCAGACTGTGGGTGCTCTCCCACCCCAGGGCCTTTGCACTGGCTATCCCCACTTCCTGGAGCACTCTTCTCCTAGTTGTGGCAATGTGGGGCTCTCTTACCTTCAAGTCTCGTTACCTTCTCAGGGAGTCCACCTTGACCACTTCATTTACAATTGACACCCCTTCCTCACTCTGCACTTGGGTCCTCCTTTTTACCACCCCATCTTTCCCCCCATAACATGTGCCATCTTCTCAAACACTCTAGAATAGTGGTGTCTAGTAGAACTGCCACGGGAGCCACACGTTTAATTTGGAATTTTCTAGGAGCCAGATTTAAAAAGGTAAAAAGAAACAGGGGAAATTAACTTTAATACTATATTTTACTTAACCCCAACGTATCTCAAAATATCATTTCGCCATCTAATCAATGTAAAAATTATTAAGGAGAGATTTCCCTCTTCTTTTGTGTGAAATCCTCAAATCTGATGTGTGCTTTCTTCTTCCCGCGCATCTCAGTTTGGAGTAGCCACGTTTCAAGTGCTCAATATACACACGTGGCTAGTGGCTACTGTTCCGGACCACATAGCTCTAAAATTTACTTTCCCTTTTGTCTGCCTCTCCCCCACCCACCCTCGCCCCCACCCCTGCCCCCACTAGAATGCAGGCAATGCGTGAGGGCAGAGATTTTTGTCTGTTTCGTTCATTGCTATACCTCCAGCTCCTAGAACAGTGCCTGGAACATAGTACATGCTTAATTAACGTTTGTCGAATGACACATTGCGAAACTGCGGCCGAGGTGACCGAGGGGTTCATCCCAAGGCTGTGGTGGCGGGTGAGGCCGGCAGCGGTGGTTGGTGGAGGGGCTCGCTGACAGGTGGAGACACTTGAATGGGGCTGGGCAAGGAGGGAATTCAGAGTCCGATGTTGGGATTAGGGACAGAAGCCTCTTGGTCAGTGCCAGGCACAGTTTCCTCCTTTTAGCCATCCTGGAGATGGGGCTCATGATTTCTGCTTGGCTGATGAGAAGCAGGAGCCTCAGAGAGGGTGAATAACGTGCCTGAATTTACGCACAGCCGGTAAATGGCCAAGCCAGAATTTAAGCCAGCTTTCCTGACTCCAACTCTAGTGCTTGGTCCACCGCACCGTGGTTGCCCTGGGCTAGGGCAGAACATCAACAAGTGAAAATGAATCGTCTAGACTGAATACAAACAGCCAGAAGAAAAGTGGGACAGGGGGAGGATGCAGTGGTGGCCAAACCCAGGGCTGAAATCCAGAGTCCCCAAGTGTGGTAAGGCAAGGCAAGGCAAGAGATGTCTCCAGGGGCTGGGGCTTGTCAGTGGAAGATCCGAAACCTAAGCACAAAAAGAATTGCAACATGCAGCCTTGGAGGAGAGAAACAGTCTTTAAATAGACTACGGGGAAAAGAAGGATAAAATGAAAATGTTGCATCCTTCAGTTGTATAAGACCTGCTCATCCCCCACCCTGGAGCGAGGCCCAGTGCCAAGCTGTCCCAGCTCATCTCCCCTCTGTGGGACTCACACCCTCCCCTCTGGCCTGGCCACTTTTTTCCCTAGAGATGCACAGTGCTCCTTCTCAACTCTGATCTGCCCAGCCTGAGTCCCTTTCCCTTTTCCCTAAACAGTGACAGCCCCTGGCCATAGCCCCCAAAGGCCTGGGGAGTATTTGCTTCTCCAAGGACACTGCCAACCTACTCTCTTCCCCCTCTGCAAGGAGGCTGGGTAGATCCGTACAGATCTGGGTGATTCTGGGTCGGTTTTATACGTGAGGACCATCACGGCGGCCTGTATGTGCCTCTGGCTGCCACAACCGTTCTTCCCATCCCTGTGCACACATGCCGCTCCTCCCATCAAGAAGTAGAGTCTATTTTTCCTCCTTTGAATCTGGCTGGCTGTAGGACTTGCTTCGACTAAGAGAATGTGGCAGAAGAGCTGTCCTGGGGCTTCTCGGCCTAGGCCTTAAGGGACAACGCAGTTTTCCTTCTTGCCCTACTGGAAGGCAGCTCCATGTTGTGAGGAAGTCCAGCTACCCTGCTGGGGAGAGAGCCATGCAGAGAGAAGGAGAGAGGCTCAGGGGAGAGAGCCATGCAGAGAGAAGGAGAGAGGCTCAGGCAGGAACAGCTCCCAGCTGTTCAACCATCCCCAGGTTGAAACAGCAGACATGTGAGCGACGTCACTTTGGATTTTCTGGGCCCCGGGGAGCAGCTCTCGCCAACAGCAGATAGAGTGAGAAGCCATCCGTTGCCCAAATGCACACAGTTATGAGCAAATACATGGACTGTTGCTGTTTCAAGCTATGGAGTTTTGGGGTGGGTGTTCTAGCAATCACAGCGAAATCATCCAACTAGGCGGTCACTTCCTTGGGGCTAGGACCTTTGTCCCCTCCCACCCATAGTGTTTTATTGTTATGTGTGATGGTCTCAGGAAGGAAGGACACGTGTGTAACAGACTCAGAGTCCAGGGGTCTGTCTTGGTGGGAAGTCTGGTGGGAAGACTCAGGACAAGGGCTGTCCCAGGCAGGACAAAGTATTGTCCAAGGTTTTGGAGTGAGGAGAGCAAGTCATTTCCATCGAGGTCTTACCAGGAGGAAGTGGGCCTCATCTACAGCATGAGGGGGAGAGGCTAGAGATTAAGAAGAACTGGCAGAGAGAGAAGGTCAAGGAGTTTGGAGGAGAAGCTAGCTAATGGAATCTCTTCCCTCCCTTCTCCCTCCCGTCCTCCAGCACTTACGGGATACCAGCCGTATGTGTTGTGCCCTGGTATAGAATGACCTCTTCTTTATAGGGGTAGCTTTAGCACACCCCAGCCTAGAGATGGGGGGATGGAGGAGGTGATCCTTGAGAGGCCCTGCTGGGTTGGCCTCAGAATTGTTGGGAGAGAGACAATTCAGCCACATCCACAGGCCATCATCCATCAGGACTCGCGGAATAGGGGTGGGGAGGGAAGGAATCAGTAAATATTTATAATCTGCTTGGAAAGGGAAAATGCAAAGCAAAGATAGGGCCTGGCTGAGCATCCGCAGAGGAGGGGACGGAAGCCACTCAGAAGGGGGAAGAGCTAGAATGGAGGGGAGCAGTAGTTCATAGGGAAAGGACTCATCAGGCTGAGGCATCTAGCGGAGGAGGGCTGGGCCTGGGTCTCCTCAGGACGAGCGGCTTGAGATCTGAAACAGCTTTTAAAAGGTTGCATTTGGCGTTGGTGGCGGTGGGATGGAGGGGTGATAGTCTGTTAGCGAGAGAAGTAAAGTACTGCCCTCAGGTAGCTCCCAGGCTGAGGGGGTGACATGGCCCTTGCCCTCGGGTTGTGCCCTGTCGTCACAGAGGTTCTAGTCTGAGGGAGGAGACAGAAGCCCCGCCAGCAGACACTTCTTTGTTGACTAAGATGGAAACCGCTCTCAAGAAGGTACTCCCTTGTTTTCATTTCGCTATGGTAGGTGTTTGGAATCACAGGGTATGGGTGCCTGATGAGCCCTTCCAGGGCCTGCACCCCCATCCTTCCCTCTTCTCCCAACACACATTTACAGGTCCTGCAGGTCTTCTCTCTCCATTTGTTAAGAGCTGAGCATAGCTTACCAGTCTGCGCCCTGACACACATCCCCTCATAGTCTCTGGGTCTGGCTCCACGTGGGACAGAAGCCAACCTGTGTCCCCCTCCTGAGGCCCTGCTTGTCCCCTCTGCTGGGGAGGTCTGAGAACCTCATTCATCACCTCCTCAGGCTCCCTGCAGGAAGATCATGTCCCTGCTCCCCATCCTGTGTACAGCTGACGCCATCATCCTGGGACTGGAAGTCTCCCAGGCAACAGGGTGAAGGCATGTGGGGCTCTGCCTGGTGCTTCTGCAGAGCCCGTCTGGGCTGCCCTGAGCCCCACCAAGCCTTCTGACAGATCTAGGTCAGAATCCTGGGTCTGCCACTGGCTAAAGCATCTCTCTGGGCCTTGCCTTTCTCTTCTCTGAAATGGGGACAGTCACATCGGCATCGTGAGCTTGAGGGGAAGAGGTGATGTTGACATGTCAAAGTACCTAATACAGCGCCTGGTACGTAGGATGTGCTCAAAACCAGTCTTTATAATTATGTTGTTATGTCTAGTTCCCAAGTCAATGTCTTTTTCTTCTCTGAGTTCCTACTTTGGTATAATTTGGTTGGTTTTTTTCCTCCTCACTTAAAAAAATTTTTTTTTAAAGATTTCATCTATTTATTTGAGAGACAGAGCACTTACGTGAGAGAGCGCATGCGCGAGCACATGGAGCGGGAGGGGCAGAGGGGAAGGCGAAGGACAAGCAGACTCTGCACTGAGGGCAGAGCCCCACAGGGGCTCAACCCCACAGCCCTGAGACCATGACCTGAGCTGAAATCAAGAGTCTGCTGCTTAACCGACTGAGCCGCCCAGGCGCCCCCTCACTTTTAAATTTTTAAACTGAAATACCACAACCGGGTTTTATACTGATCTTTGCAGGTAGAGATCCTTCCTCTCTTGCTGAGAAGTGAGGCAAGCAAGTTCAGCCCTGGAGCCCGCGAGTGGGGAAGAGGGGTTGCACTGAGGTGAAGGGGTGTGGAGCGAGCCCTCCCAGTCAGGGATGATGCCCTGTGGCTCAGAACCCGCCAGGCACAAGGCAGGCGTGTCGTGAGTATTTGAGAAATTAATGAACAAATGAACAGGACCAGAACACAAGGCCATTCTTTTCTCCCTGTTTCCCCCAAACACACCAAGGGTCTCCAGTCTGAAAGAGGAGGCTTTGTGTCCACCCTTCTATACATAGCTGGGCTTTGGGCAGAAAACCTGGAGGCCTGAGGCAGGGCTGCCTGGGCCTGCTGCTCTCAGACTGTTCCCAGCATACATCTGAGGGGCCCCCAGTGGAGGAGGCTCCCAGGGGGCCCGCCTCAGAAGCCCCCCAAGACTAAAGTCCTATTGTTCTAGGATCTTTGCGGGGGAAGGTTTGTGGTATTGGTACAGCCCTCTGGGACTGGGGCAGGGAGAAGGAGGCTTTCCCTGGGACTTTGAGAGCTGGAAGCTTCCATTTCCTGGGGAGGCAGCAGGAGAATGTGTTCTGGGGAAATATTCAGGGAAGGTGTTTGCATATAGTTTTGCTTCTGGCACAGGAATCTCCATCCCCATTCTAGTTCCTTCTGCTTCACTCTCCAAGGCTTTCCTCCCGGTGGATCCACCCTCACTCCCTTCCATCCAGCTTGAGAAACAGAGAAGGTGGCTGGGCCCACATCTAGGGCCTGCTGGCCTCCTGAGGCTGGGATCCCATGGGGGAGGGCCTGTCCCTAGCAGACACCCTCGAGACGTCCTCTCTCCCAGGGTAAGACAGGTCTTCTTCCACACGAGCTCATCCACAGGCTTGCACACACGCAAGTGTGACAGGGGTCACTGCTCCCAGTCACGGGGCGGCCGCCTGGTTGGGTAAGGGCTGTGAGGGCAGGGGCTGTGAGGCTCAGCTGAGGGATCCGGCTTCTCAGGATGAGCCCCCATGGGGCTGGGGGCACGGGGGTGCTGACCTGGCTGTCGTCCCATGACCCAGAGCTGCCCTCTGGGAGCTGCTGATTTTTCTGCAATAGCCACCTCCTGGATATTAATAACCCTCTGTCTGGCAGCCACAGGATTGATAACGCCGGGTCACTTCTGGTCCAGCCTGGCCTGACCGCCTCGGTTCAAATCCTGCCTGCTAATTCTGGGTCCCCGAGGTCCAAAAACCAAACCTAAAACACAGCTCCAACCCTGACCACTTCTAAACTGTGTATTAGGGCAAAATTACCTTTTTGAGTCTTAGCCGTTGTCTGTTAAACAGGTGCCATGACCCCTGAGGATCTGGGAAATGTGGATGGGCCTGGGGTGGTGGCTGGCATGGAGTAGGTGCCCAGGAAAGGTCAGCAATTGTCACCGTTGTGACTGGGCACAGGGTGGTGGGAAGAGAGGACTTGGGATCCCACAGAAGTGGGCTCTACTTTTCACATCAGTAGAAATTTCTGGCTGTCTGACCCCGGGGCAAGTTACTTGACCTCTCTGGGCCTCATTGTCTTTATCTGTGAAATGGGCATGATAACACCTATCTCCCAGGTGTTAATGTGGATTAAGTTAGTTAATGAATATAAAGTGATTGCCACTTAAGAGGGGCTCAATAAATATAGTACTCGTTGAATGAAAGAATGAACATTAGTCACATCACTCTGTCAGGGTCCCTAAGGACTGGGACAGAGTCTCTGTCATCAGGCTGGGTGCTCCCTGAGGATGGGTGTGCAACTCTGGGCTTGCTGCCTCGAGGCTGATCTACAGAACCCAACAAACGCTCAGCATCTCGGATGATTAATTCCCTTGGTCGGTAAGGAATGTGGAAACAGCCAGTGTAGAAACCCACAAGGGAAGACAGAAACAGCTTTTCCTTTCCTCTTAGTAATGGGGGGGATAGGCAGGACCTGAGACCCAGCACTTAGTCCTGCTCCTGGGCCTGGGAGAGGGGATGTTTCTGCCCACAGAGGTTATGAGAGCTCAGAGAATGCCCTCCTGGTGAGGCTGGTGGGCTTGCCCCCTTTCCTTTTGGCTGTGGCCACCTCAGCCACACCCTTGGCCCTGCCCAACTCCAGCGGCCATACTGAAAGCCCAAACTGTGGGTTTGTGTGTTGGGGGGGTGCAGGGAGGAAGGAGGGCGGAAGAGACATGAGTTGGGGGAAGAGCTCTGCCTGATGCTGGTAAACCCTCCCCCAGGCCCCATGACTTCAGAGAAACTGCCCACAGGTGCCAGGCCCAGCCGTTGGTTTTGGCCTAAAAGGAAGTTTCCCTGAAGACTCTCTTATCTCAACCGGCCTGGTGTGGCTGCTGAGAAGGAGTGAAGGAAGCCATTCACTCCCTTGCCCACCACCACATGCCCACTCCAAAGGTTTTTCCTGGCCTTTTCACCCCAGCCACACTTCTGGGGGAGAGAGGGGAGGCGGTGGCTCAAGCTGGGGGTGTCTGTAGGTCTGAGGGAGTTCTAGGAACTCTCATTTTTGTCCCCATCCCCCATAGTACTGGGTACCTGGATATCTGAGCTTCTCCTGCTGTCTTAGTCCTATGTGCACTTCCTGGTCAGCCTGACTCTGACAGGTATGAAGAGGAAATGTCCTGGAGGTAGGGTTGCCAGACACAGCAAATAAAAATACAGGACACCCAGTTAAATTTTCATTATTTGTCTGAAATTCAAATCTAGCTAAGCATCCTGTACTTAGTCTGGCAACCCTACCTGAAAGGAGTGGCTGGACCTTCCTCCTAGTGATTCCTTCAGATGCCTTGAAGATTTATTTATTTATTTGAGTGGGGAGGGGCAGAGGGAGAGAGAGAGAGAGAGTCTCAAGCAGGCTCCTCACTGAGCACAGAGCCCGACTCAGGACTCGATCTCACGACCTTGAGTGGAAATCAAGAGTTGGACGCTTAATCGACTGAGCCACGCAGGCGCCCCCCCCCCCCCCTTCAGGGGCTTTGATGCTTCTCTCCTTCCTGCTCATCCTTCTTGCTGCTTTGCCAGCAAGGTTCCCAGTGTAGACATTGCATTTGGATATGCCCCCGTTTTGGATATGTCCCTAATTTTTGCCTGCAGCAGAGATGTGAAGCAAATTAGAAGCTCTCTGAGAGCAAAGGCAGGGTCTCTCTCCTCAGACTGGGGGCTCCCTGAGGGGAGGGGCTTTGTGTCACTGCCCCTCAGACCAGGAACCTCCATTTCTCCTCCCCATCATATTAAGACCATTTTCTGGAGGAAATGAATCTGACCCCCAAGCCTGACCTTTTCCTTAGACTCAAAAGAGTTTTGACTGCTGGGACCTAGGGGAGCCCAGGAGAGCCTGCTTTTCTCAGCAAACCACCTTCTCCTCTTTTCTGATGCTCGACCAGTGGTAATTCTCTCCCCCAGCCTTGTTTTTGCAGGCAGGGGGCTCAAGAAGTCCCCAGGCTCTGGAAACTTACAGTGGAAATTCTGTGGTGGGAACCACCTGAGCTCTGGCTGGGGCTCAGTCCCTGACCGGCCCTGTGGCCCTGGGCAGTCTCTGGTTCCTCTCCGGGCCTCAGTGTCCCTATATGTGCAGTGGCGATGTATCTAGCCTGCTGACCTTGGAGCAGTGTTTTCCAAACTGCAAACTGATCTGTCAGGGGGTCAGGAGGTCAGTTTAGGGGTTTGCAGCCAGCATTATGCTTTTTCTTAAATATGGAAGAGAATAGAAAATATTCAGAGAGGCTTGTGAGTAGTAAGGGTAAATATTATTTCTCGAAACTCTTGGGGTATCTGGGTTCATATGTGCTCAGGGGTCATGGTGTAGGATGTATTTTTTCACATGGGTTATGGTAAAACAAAAATGTCAGGAAGACGCTATCTTAGAAGCTGTGACAGAAGGTGGCAGGGGCAGCTGGAGACCCTGAAGTGGGGGTCTGCTACTTCTTTACCTCATGGCTGCCAGGCCAGCAGGCAGCGCCCTCTCGGGGGCTCTCTTTCACTCTCCTAGGTGGTAGTCTTGTCTTCCTGCCCTGCCTCTGTGGGCGCTGACCCACCCTCCCCAGAGACCAGGTCCCTCCCCGCTGAGAGCCCTGAGGGGCTGGGGCTGGTTCCCGGGCCAGTGCAACAGAGGAAGGTGCTGGGATCCTCAGCTTGGCAGTGCCCAGCCTGCCCCGCTGCCTGTCACTGGCCCACAGTAATACTGTATTGGGAAACCGAAGTTCTGGCCAAGTGGAGAACACTGCTCCCTCCCTAGCTTTCCCAACTTTCCCAACTGCCCTCCACCGTGCCAGCACTAAAGCTCATTAACCCCTTCCTGGGGGCTGGGGGATGGGCCCTCTCCAGGCCTTGTGGGGTCTGGGTGGGTGGACATGACAGAGAGGGTGAGGGCCTGGGGACCCTCCGCTGTGTGACCTGACAAATCTCTGGCTTTCTGAAACTCACTGCTCTATCTTTCCTCTGGGGAATAAGATCCAGGTGTGACGCACATTCTGGAGAGGATTTGAGGATAAGACGGGAGGAGGTTGGGAAAGACCTGGTGGAACTGCTAGATTGTTATATCACTGCTTGCCTCCATCTCCGTGGGTGCTGTCATCTTGGGGTCCAACTCACATATTGTAAAACGGGCGGAAGGGGAATAGGCCCTGGAGCTGGGTCCGACTCACTCAGGGAGCGGAAAATTTGGTTTGGGAAATAAAGATAAAATCAAAAGCTCTTGGCCTGTGGGCTTTCAGTCTGAGGAAAAGAACAGCTTTGTTTCAGGGAGTCCCAGTCTGAGGGGGTACATAGCCCTGCTTCAGGGAGCCCCAGTCTGAGGGGAGACACAGCCCAGCCCTCGGGGACCCCAGTCTGAGGGGGAGACACACAGACCTGCCCTCAGGGAGCCCCAGTCTGAGGGGAGACACAGTCCTGCCCTCAGGGACCCCAGTCTGAGGGGGAGACACACAGACCTGCCCTCAGGGAGCCCCAGTCTGAGGGGAGACACAGTCCTGCCCTCAGGGACCCCAGTCTGAGGGGGAGACACACAGACCTGCCCTCAGGGAGCCCCAGTCTGAGGGGAAGACACAGCCCTGCCCTCAGGGAGCCCTAGTCTGAGGGGGAGACACAGCCCTGCCCTCAGGGAGGTGCAGTTTAAGGGGCAGACACAGCCCTGTCCACAGGGAGCCCCAGTCTGAGGGGGAGGCATGTGGAAGTCTATCTCTTTGACCCTTCTCCTTGGGGTGGAGGCCCCTCTCCCTGGAGGCCCTGAACTGGCTGGTTTGGGGAAGAGGCATTACCATTCCTTTCCCTGCAGTGTTTGCCTATAGCCTTAGGTGTCATACGATCAGGAGAGTACCAGGGAAGAGTCCTTTCCCTCAGCCATGCCCACTTTCACCCTGCTAGCTCTCTCCCTCACTGGCTGACCACAGGTCTGAAGTCACTTCTTAAAATCCGTCTTTAGATTTAGGGCTAGAAGGGATGTTGGAGGTCTGTGAGTCCCAGATCAGAGGAGGAAACTGAGGCCTAGAAAGGGGAAGAGTCCTTCCTGAGGTCACACAGGGAAGTTAAGTGTTGACCTTAACTCCCAGGCCTGTGGTCTGGGCTAAATGGAGACTTTGGGGGATGTGGGTCCACTCAATCCATGTGTGAATGAGAAGGCACTGTGAGGGAGGGTGCGCATGCGTCTGCGTGTGGGGGTGGGGGGGCTCTGGCTCCCCTGTGAGGGGATGGGTGTTGACATGGGTGTCCTCCGTGAGGGGTCTATTTCTGTCTCAGTGCAGGGAGGAGAGGGACAGGGACAGGCCTGCCTAAACCAGGGACACTGGACAGGTCTCATCCCATTCCCATGCCAAGTCCACCTGGCCCAACCATCTTGGGACCAAGGGCAGAGGGCAATGAGTCACAGATGACTCAGGTGCTGGAGGCCACAGCCACGCGTGGCACCTGATAGTCGAGAAGAACTAGGCCTGTTCCTGGACAGACAGGTGACCCGGGAGGCTGACCTTGTGAGGTTCCTTTCCTAGAAGACAGGAGGGCTGTTGGGCTGAGCCATGTCCACTCCCCCAGAGGTGTGGGATCAGGGTCATGTTAAAAGGGAAAGAGTTTTCCCCGGCCCTTTGGAGACAGCAGCTAGTAGCCACTGCCCTGCTCTGCTCTTAGACTGGGTCTGACAGCCCTGTCTTCTTTGCCTCGAGGCAGGAGCACTGAAGCCTTGACCTGCTGCTTGATCCGGAGGCCTGGGCCACAAGATGAGACTGGCTGGGATGTGGACAGCATCCTGGGTTTGAATCTGACTATGCGATCCGGAGCTGCACTGTTGCCCTTGGGGCCCACCCTCTGCAGCATGAGGGGTTGTGTTGGAAACCTTGGAAGTTTCTTTCTTTCTTTTTTTTTTTTAAAGATTTTATTTATTTGACAGAGAGAGACACGGCGAGAGAGGGAACACAAGTAGGGGGAGTGGGAGATGGAGAAGCAGGCTTCCCGCGGAGCAGGGAGCCCGATGCGGACCTCGATCCCAGGACTCTGGGATCATGACCTGAGCCGAAGGCAGACGCTTAACGACTGAGCCACCCAGGTGCCCCTGGAAAGCTTGGAAGTTTCTTTTAGCTTCACCCCTGATCAAAGCTTGAAGGCTGGGCTGAGGGAAGGCCTGCAAGATGCCCCCTCTCTCTCCCCTCTGCTTGAGGTGGGGGACTGGGGAGGAGTGGACTGGGGATGGGAAGTCCCGGCCTGGCAGGGTATGCCCCAGGGTCCCTGTCCACCTGAGACACCCTGCTGATTACAGGGTGAGCAGCCGCGACCAGACACTGTAATCTGCCATCCTCCCTCCTGCCAAGGGCCTGCTGCCGCCTTTCCTAGTGCTTTTTACAATTGTTTCCTGGGAACCCTGGGAAGGGGGAAGCCCTCATCCCCATGGCGTGAGGCTGAAGCCAAAAAGAGGTGAGGAGAGGGAGGGAGATGAAGAGAG
Organism: Mirounga angustirostris; assembly: GCF_029215605.1. Taxonomy (NCBI): domain Eukaryota; kingdom Metazoa; phylum Chordata; class Mammalia; order Carnivora; family Phocidae; genus Mirounga; species Mirounga angustirostris. The sequence continues at coordinate 39,732,070 of NW_026991716.1, forward strand.
AGGGAGGGTCGGCAAGGGGGTGTGAGGAGAGAGGGAGGGAGGGAGAGGATGGGGGGCAGCAAGGAGATGTGAGGGAAAAAGAGAGAGGTGTAGTTTGACAGCAGAAGGCTCTCCCTGGATGACAGACTGAGGAAGAGGAGGGGGAGGAAGGTGGATGTCCAATCTCTGCCCTTCAGACCCCAGCTTAGATGCTCTTCCTCAGAGAGCCACTGACCCCATTACCTCAAGCAGCAGCCTCCTCCTCCATCACTTTCTACAGTTTTGCCCTTTAGTGAGGAAAGGGTGGCTCAGATCATGTCCCTCTTGGGCTCAAATCCTTGCAGCAGCTCCTCATTTCCCTCAGAGCAAAAGCCAAAGCCCTCACATGGCCCTAAAGGACCTCCATGATCCCTTCCCAGGCTGGCTGCCTCCCTGACTTCCATCTTCAGCTCCTTCCCTTCCACTGCTGGAACCCCACAGGCCTCCTTGCTGTCCTTCAAACATATGCGGTATGCTCCTGCACCAGGAGCTTTGCACGACCTTTCCCCCCCGGAATGTTCTTTCTCCGGCTATCTGCAGGACTCACTCCCTCACCTTCTTCAAGTTTTTTGCTCAAATACCACCTCCAAAATGAGGCCTCCCCTGAGCTGCCTGTTTAAAATGGCAACATTTTCCCCACACTCTCATCTCTTACCTTACTCTTTTTCCTAAACGCTGATCACTTTCCAATGCCCTCACATTATAAAATGCACTTATTTATTATGTGCACAATATAGTGTTGGTCTCCCCCCGCCCCCCCCCACCGCCCCAACTAGAATTTAACTTCCACAAGGGCAAGTATCTTTGTCTGTTTGTTCACTGATGTATCTTACGTCCCTGGAATAGCATCCAACACATAGTAGGTGCTCATTTTGTTGAGAGAGGGACTAGCACCTATCCCTGTGGGAGGGACCTGTTCTCTCTACCTCTACTACTTACCCGCTCCCCCATCAATGTTTCTGTTTATAATCTGTCCCCCAACCTGGAACAACAGTTCTGTGACAGCTGGGGCCTTGTCTTTCTCCTTTGCTGGTGTTCTCCTGGCACTTCTCTGGCTCAGAGTAGGCACCCAGTAAATATTTTTTTGGCTGGATGGAAGGGACGAGGGAGAGTAGGAAGGCAGGACAGTGACCAGGAATAGGCCCATATGGTGGGGGGGAGTTCCTGCAGAAGAAGATTGGGGGTGTCCACTGGTCACTCTCAGGTCCCATAAGATCCGCCCATCTAAGTGGGAGACATGCTCATCCAGGCCTGTACACACACACACTCTCTCTCTCTCTCTCCAGGGTGATCACACATCTGCATACAGACGAGAGAGGGGGAAAAAGAAGGCCAGAAATTGTACTACCAGGTTGATGATGGCATCAGGCTTAATCACTGGGGGCTTCCTGGAGGAGGTGGACTAGTGCTAGAGCCCCACATGAGGAAGACCATCAGACACCTCTAGTCAGAAGTAGACAAGGACTGGGGCGCCTGGCTGGCTCAGTCGGTGAAGCGTCTGCCTTTGGCTCAGGTCATGATCCTGGGGTCTTGGGATTAAGCCCCATGTTGCGTCAGGCTCCCTGCTCCGCGGGGAGTCTGCCCCTCCCTCTGCCTCTCCCTCCACCCCCCAGCTTGTGCTCTCTCTCTCACTCTCTTTCTCTCTCAAATAAATAAATAAAGTCTTAAAAAACAAACAAACAAACAAACAAACAAAAACAACCCACGAAGTAGACAAGGACCATGTGGAGGGACTGGGATGGAAGGGAAAGAGGAAGGATGTGGCAGGGGTCAGCAGAGGCCCAGGTGAGAGGCAGGGCTGAGGCAAGGCTGAGACGGGCCCATCAAGACCCCAAGGGCTTGTGGGGGGGCTCAAAGGGGACTAGATTCAGGAGGGAGGAGGTTAGGTTTCCCACCCAGAATCCCTAAAGGAGGAATCTGTCGCCTTTCTCTGGTGTCTGCCCTAACAGGCACAGGGAGACGGTCAGGAGGCCCCCGGGGGGGCTCTGGCTGCAGCGTCTAATGCCCCTGTTTCCCTCAGAAGGTGGCACTGAGAGTGTGGTTTTGTATTGATCCCAGCTAGTAGTTTTTTCCAATAAAAAAGAAACTCTTGACTTAGGAAAAAGAACCATGCCCAAATCCGGTGATCGCATTTGTATAAGATGAAAATGGGCTTAGAAAGTGAGCAAGAGTTAAAGAACCACGAACACCAGGCCCGGGGCCGCCCTGCCAGCCTCGCTGTCCCCGGCCGCACGGCCTAGCCGCCCGCAGCACGGTGTAGAAAACCCAGAAGGAAAACGATTTTGAAATTCTACTGTGATGGATAACACTTCTGGAGATTTTGACCATTTTCAGAGCTGGGCCTCTGCTTCCCCATCCTCTGTCACAATCTCCTTTGAATTCTTGAAAAGGCTCTATCTTTTGTTGTCATGTGGACACTCTTATGTGCTAGACATTAATGGAACAGGTTGTGAGCAAAGGACACTGGGCTTTTTTTCCTGAAACACGACTGGTAACCCTTGGCTTCCCTTGTAACCTGTCACTTTCCTGTACCTGGAAATGGTACCGCCACCCCCGTCGTTGCTCAAGCCCAAAGCCTGGCTTTTGTATTTGATCTCTGCTTTTGCTTGAGCCCCACATCCAAATCCATCAGCATCCTGGGGCCTGTTCTACTTCAGAAATATTTCCATCCCTTGCCCCACTCTTCCCACCATCTCTCCTGGGTTTTGTGCCTTCCTTGTTCCCTTCCGGTCCCTCCAATTTGTGCCCCTCCCAGCAGCCAGGATGAGTTTTGACACCATATGCGGGAACATGCTGCCTCTCTGCCTAAACCCTCCCCACTCACCGCATAAAGCCTGCCCTCCTTACCTGGCTCCTGACCAAATCTTCCACCTCCTGGAGGCCCCTCTCACCCCCTGTACACACTGATCTCTCCGTTCCTTGAACATATCAGTTTCATGTCTGTCTTAGGGACTTTGCACTTGCTGTTCCCTCCTTCTAGAACATTCCAGCTCCACACCTTTGCATGGATGCCTCCTCCTCACCTTTTAGGACTCAGCTCAACTATCACCTCCTCCAAGAGGCCTCCTTTGAGCACCTCCCCTTGACAATATCAATCACGTCAACAATTACATCATGTTTTATTTCTTCATAGTATTCCTCACTAGCTAAATTAATATTGTTTACATGTTTATTGTCTTCTCCCTCTCTAGGAGTCCAGGAGAGCAGGCACCTCGTCTGGGTGAGTTACCACTGCATGCTCACGCCTAGTATTTGGGGTTTGTTACATATTTCTTGAATGAATGAACGAACGAATGAATGAATGGATAGATGGATGGACGTTCCAACTCTGCCTTTGCTAGTCTTGTAGATTTTGCAGAGATTTTGCAACCTCTCTTACACAATCAGGAGCTTGGTAACCTGTTTGCACTCTCATTCCAAGGATTTTAGGCTTGCTTGGCCAATCAAGTTGCAGCTCATCAATTCTTGGCGGCCCCACCCCTGCCAGCAGGGCCCAGAACACACAGTAGGTTCTTGACACACACTGGGGGCCTGAGTTGCTTAGTTCAGCCAGGCTCCTATACTGATTATCCAGGTGACTTTAAGCAAGTCCGTCTATCTTTTGTTGTTTATATTCCTCATCTGGAAAGATAAAGAGGTTTGCACAGATAGTCTCAGATTCTGTTTGACTTTCAAGGACCAGAATGGAATGAACTAGCTCAGGAGGTTTTTGTGGATTGGGAATGGGTGGGGGTAGGGAGAGGGTGGTGAGCTATTTGGAGGGGGTCTCAGATAAGACTTCCTTCCCAGGGCCTTGAGGATTGGCTTTGGGGGACCCTTTGGCTGAGGTTTGCTGCCCGAAGTTTAGGATTTGCCCCTTGTCATTTCTCGCTTCCCCGGAACTTCGACTATGAAAGCATGGCCTGAGGGCTGTGGCTGCTAGTCTGTCACAGAGCAAGCATCTCCAACCTGAGGCAAATGAACTGCCTGAAATTACTCACACGGACTTTGGGGGTATGCCAATGAATGTATCTGGGGGAGAGAAAGTTCTTTGCTTTTGCGTTCTCCAAGGGCTCTGTGCCCCCTCAAATTTAGGAAACCATATTTAGAAGGCCAGGCTGACTAAGATGAGTAATAGAAGGAGGAGGAAGAGAAAGTACCCTATTCCCCAATTTTTTCATGTCTTTTCTGGACCTGTTTCCTCTTCAGTAAATTAGAAGTTTGGGTGATACTAGAATAGCATCTAGCATTTAGAATAATAATGCTTACTTTTATTTCATGTATATTATCTCATTTATTCCTCCCCAAAGCCCTGTGAAAGTATTCCCTTTCGATATCTCTGTTTTCCAGATGACAAAGCCAAGGTTTGGGGAGGTTGGGTGACTTGCCCGAGGTCACACAGCCTGTGGGTGACAAAGTGGGCCTGGGACGCAGCTGCTAGCTCTCGGGTTCTCCCACTAGCACTCTGGGCCAAGGGGAGTAAGGAGAGAGGAGAAGAGGAGGAGGTTGAGGGGGAGGAGGTCATGCCCAGATGGAAATCCTTAGCTCCTTCCATTGAATCCAGAAGGCCTCCAGGAGAAGGGGGCGCTTGGGGAGCTGGGGAGCGGGGCTGTGGAGCTGGAGAGGGGAGGAATTCCCAGGCAGCTGAAAGCATCCTTTCTGGTGGGTTCTCAGGTATTTATGGTCTCTTCGGATGGCTTGAATGCAGGTGTGGGTTCCCTATCGGACTTTGGGCTCTGCCTCAGGCCTCAGGCTGGGGAGACTTTACGGAATGTGCCCCTTGCCTTCCAGAGCCACCTTTGGCCTCACCTGCTGTTTACCCTCCTCTTCCTCCCCCTCTACCCCCTTGGCAGCCTGAGCCAGTGCCAGGAAATTGTTGGTCAAAGGTGAGGTCACCAAGAACCTGGAGAAACAACAGGTCCTCATTAACCTTGTTTATCTGTCAGCTACCTGTTGCCTTATAAGGTTCCTCCTGCCCCTTCTCATTAACTGTGTCTCCTGCTCCCTTAGAAGCTCAGATTCTCCCGGAAGATTTCTGTATTTCTTTCAGGCTGACCCTTCCGAGATGCTCTTCCTGTTTCTGGCATGTGGTCTCTCTATCTATCAGGCCGCATCTCAGATTATGTGGTCACCTGGGTCGAGATGCCGGCTTCTTAGTGAGGCTGTAAGCTGCTGGAAGGAAGGACAGTGTTTGTTTACCATTGTGTCCTCAAAGCCTGGCGACAATGTCTGGTCCAACAGATGGGTGAATGAAGGAATGAGATTAATGTCCTGTGTCTACAGTTCAGAACTCACCTGCTCTAGGAAACCTCCCGGGATTACTTCCACCCTGCTCTTATCATCCTCTCATTCCTACCTATGGTCTGCCTGTCTATCCTGTCCTGTCCTCTGCTCGCTGTTGATCTTCTTTCAGGTGGGTGCGTTCAACCACAGGTGAACTCTGTGAAGGCAGAGACCGTGTCTTCTAATTCTCTCATGTGGCCCCCTGGTCCCCACCCCACCCCAGTGCCCTGCACTCAGCAGACCCCTAACTGATGCTTACTAACTAACTGGCCCGTGGGATCTGGGCCAAAGTGGGCCCAGGAAGGTCAGATCATTTCTCAAGGTCACCCAACTTAGTAGTGAAAGAGCTTCGGCCTGTCCAGGCCCAACCTGCACATCCCTCCTCAGACCCGGGGCTCCTTTTGCGTGCAGTGCTGATATTTTAAAACCATAAACATTCATGCATTTTTCACTCAAAAGACTTTTGGCCAGAGCCTTCCATGTGCCAGGCACCGTGCTCATTCTGGTTCTCAGAGTTGGAGGTGAGATAGTTCCTGACCTCAAGGAGGTGAGATATTTACCAGAGCAGTCTTCAGCGTTGGAGCCAATGTCGGGGCAGTCAGAGAAAGCTTCCCTGAGGAGGCGGCACATGAGGCCCTTAAAACATTCTTACACAACCATTCATTTGGTGCAAGGCGTTTAAGAGAGCCCTTGCCCATCTCCTTTAGTCCAACACATGCCAGCGACCGGCCTGTGGGCCTGGTTCTTGGAGAAGGGGAGAATGTGGGCCATTCCCCAGCAAGCCCTGCTCCATCAGGAGCCAGAGACAGCAGCTAGCAATGAGAGGGCCTGTCGCCTGCCGGCAGACATGCTGGCTCAGAGATGGGCAGAGATACTCCCGAGGCCCTGCGGTGACCCAGAAGCCAAGGTCTGGTCAGGATGGGGCGATGCAGCCAGAACCCCAAGGCGGCCTGACTCCCCACCCCCGCCCCGTGCTCTCTCCCCGAGATCGCCCACATCCCTTTGCCTTCACGAGGCCAGTGCCTTCGCCGGGCAGGGCTCTGGGCTGGGTGTGGGGCGCGGAAAGAGAGGTCCTTACCAGGGCCTGCTCCTCGCCCAGTGGCAGATGGGCACTGAAAAGATGGCCCAGGCTGAGACACCTGTTGGAAGGAGGGGGGGTATGAAGGAAGCCTAGCAGCTGGGGCAGAGAGGATGCCCATCAGAGAAAGTGTGCCTCCTGGAGACGTGCGTGCACAGCAGAGTTCCCATTTCTCACGAGCAGGGCAAACCTATCCGAGAAAGAGAGAAGGAAAGGGTCTTGTTGGCTGTGAGCCTGCCTGAGCAGGCTGCCTATAGCTCCCAGGCCTTGTTTTCACCCCTAGCAGCCTCAGGGCACAAAGTCCAGTGGGGTGATTTTGTCATCTCTTCCCAGGGCAGCCTTAAAGGGCCAGCACCTTCACTCCGGGTTAATGGTTACCTGTTGGGTCACCAACAGCCCCGGATGTCAGTGTGTACGAGGATGGGTGGGAGGTGGTGACAGAGGGGTGGCCCTGGGGCGGCACTGAGCAGACACCTGAAGAGGAGGATGGTGGCTCCTTTGAACACATCCTCTCAGGGGCTGCCTCCCCTCCTGGCTGGCCTTGGGCCACATGTGTCTTTAAGGGCGAACAGCCCGGGGAACTTGTGAGCCCAAAAGGGAGGGTAAAGTCCAAGGTGCTTCTCCCCCGAGCTCTGACAGGAGAGTAGTTTGGGAGAGGAAAAAACCTGCCCGGCTTAGGATTCCCAGAGTGGGGTGTGTGTGTGTGTGTGTGTGTGTGTGTGTGTGTGTGTGTGTGGTCTTCCAGTCAAATGAGAGGGAAGAGCAGGTCTTGGGCCCCCAGGAGGTCAGGGCTTGGCTAGGCAGGTCCCTGGGGTCCCTCACCCTCAAGCGCTAGACATACGCATGTCCTACACACTTGGAAGGTACGCCAGCATCATCCCATCCTGACCTGGCAACTCTCCGGTCCTTCCATTCTCCATCTCTGTCCCACCCCCCAGCCTTGGGAAGCAGAATAATAAGTAATAATATTGATAATAAGGGCTACCCTTTGTTAGGCCCTGGGGATATATATAGATTCATTTGTAGTCCTTTCAACAGCCCTGCGAGAGGGTACAGATCTCACCTCCATGTTTCCCAGAGTGTAGAAGGGAGCCCGGAGAGCTTATGTAACCGCCCAAGATCACACACAGAGCCAGGGGCAGAGCGGGACTCGACCCCTGGTCTGTGTTGTATCAAAGTTCCGTGCTTTTTACCACTGTGGGTGATGGGCTGCGGCCCTGCTGTTTCTCCATCAGACTGGCTTAGCCAAGCCTCCAGAAGGCTTTCATGATTTGCCCCAGCCAGCCTGGGAATGGATGAATGAATAAGCAAAATGCAGTCTGTACATACAATGGAGTACTATTCAGCCCTCCAAAGGAAGGAAATTCTCACACACACCACAACATGGATCAAACTGGAGGACATTTTGCTAAGTGCACTATGCCAGTCACAAAAAGACAAACGCACAGGAAGAGCAGGATGGGGTCACAATAGTCCCAGATGTCAGTGTGTGTGAGCATGGGTGGGAAGCGGTAGGAATCTAGGGGCCTCGAGCTTGGCCGTGTTGGATTGTCTGTCACTGCCTTGGGCTCCGTGTCAGGAGGCTGTGGCCTCCCTGCACCCTGGGGGCTCCCCAAGGGCAGGGCCAGGGGCCCTGAGGGGGCTTGTCCAGTAGCCCAGGCCTGGAGGAGGCAGAGGGATGGACAAGATGACCCTCACAGGAAAGTCTGTCATGGACAGGGCCATCCCTATTTCTGTGAAGACTTTATCTCAAGCTCCCCCTCCTTTCCTACTCGTGGTTCACAGAGCAATTCAGGACTTTTGTCTTTTCTCAGGCATTGAAAGCTAATTATTTCCACCAGATTCCTGCCTGTTGCTTTTAACTGTTATCATCTGGCTCAGAGACCACAGGCCGCAGCTTATCCTTTCTCAAGCCCTTTGTACACACAGTTTCTTAGGGGTTTGGCAGAGCAGGTTTTATTAATCCCACTAGACAGATGAGGACACTGAGCCCTGGAGCGAGGAAGTGCCACGACCAGAGCCTAGCGAGGCCTGGTGGCAGAGACCAGTCCTGCGCTCAGCCTGGGCCTTGCACAGCTTCTCCCGCCGGAGCTGCTTCTCCCGCCCTCCCTCAGGGAACTTTCTCATCTCAGGCTCACTTGCTTTGGAGTTACACTTTGTCTCTAATTCTTTTACTTAATTTTTGTTTATTGTGGTAAAGCACACTTAACATAAAATTTACTGTCTCAACCACTTCAAAGTGTATATACAGTTCAGTGGCATTAAGTACATTCCTATTGTTGTGCAACCATCCCCACCATCTTTCTCTAGAGCTTTTTCGTCGTTTCCAACTGCAGCTCTGTACCCGTGAAGCACAGACTCCCCTTCCCTGGCTGACCCCAGCCCCTGGTGGCCGCCATTCTACTTCCTGTCTCTGTGAATTGGACTACTCTAAGTACCTCATGGAAGTGGAGTATTTGTTGTTTTGTGACTGGCTTATTGCACTTAGCAGAATGTCCTCAAAGGCCCATCCATGTTGTAGAATAATGTTAGAATTTCCTCCCTTTTGAAAGCTGAATGATACTCCATCGTATGTATAGACCACATTTGGCTGATCCATTCATCCATTGATAGGCCCTTGGGTTGCTTCCACTTTTTAGCTAGTGTGAATAATGTTCACCGTGTCCACACTATGAACTCGGGTGTATGAATATCTTTTTGAAACCCTGCTTTCAATTCTTTGGGGGTAATATACCCACAAGTGAAGTTGCTGGATCATACAGTAAGTCCATTTTTCGTTTTTTGAGGAGCCACCAAACTGTTTTCCACAAAGGCTGCACCATTTTCTGTTCCCACCAACAGTGCCAATTTCTCTACATCCTAGTCAGCACTTGTGATTTTCAGGTTGTTTGATAGTGGACAACCTGATGGGTGTGAGGTGGTACCTCATTCTAGTTTTGATGTGCATTTCCCTGATGATGAATGACATTGAGCATCTTTTCATGTGCTCATTGGCCATCTGTATGTCTTCTTTGGGAAAGTGTCTCTTCAAGTCTTTGCCCGTTTTCGAATTGGGTTATTTTTGTTGTTGTTGAGTTTTGGGAGTTCTCTATGTATTCTGGGTATTAATCTCTTATTGGGTATCAGATATACGATTTGTAAATATTTTCTCCCATTCTGTGGGTGGCCTTTTTACTTTTTACTTTTACTTGATAGTGTTTTTTGATGCACAGAAGATTTTTTTAAATGTATTTTTTTAAGCCATCTCTACACCCAACATGGGGCTCGAACATGCCACCCCGAGATCAAGAGCCACATGCTCTACCGACTGAGCCCTCTAGGTGTCCAGATACACAGAAGATTTTAAATTTTACGAATGACCCTTCTTCCTGGTGCTGTCATGCTTGGCCCTGGCTACTTCACCTGGGGTTCCAGAGTCGTGAAACTATGTCTCCCTGCACTGACAGCTGGACCACCTGGCTGACCCCACCCACCAACCACAGAGCTCCCTAGGGGTCAGGCCCTGGCCTAGTTAAGGTCTGTATGACCAGCACCAACACAGGGCCCGCACGTAGCAGGTGCTCTGTCTGTGTTTGGTAGGATGAAGATGATCTTTAGTGACACAGGATTTGGGCTGGGGGTAACGTGGTGGGAGAGATGGGGGGGCTTCCAGTGCTGTGGAAAATGGGTACGAGATGGCCTTCCAGGAGGGGGAGGGCAAGATGGAGGGGAGCACAGACTCCGGAAACAGAGTGCCTAGTTCAAATCCTCTTCTTGGCTCTGCAGCCTTGGGCAGGTTACTTCACCCTTCTATGCCTCAATTTCTTTGCCATCTTTGAAACGGGAGTCATAACAATATCTAGCTTAGAAGGTTGGTTATGAAAATCAGATGGCTCATAAAACAGGGCTTAACATATCATCAACATGATACAGGTCCTGGCTGTTATTATTATTACTTTATTATAGCCTCAGCTCTTTGAGGTCAGAGAACACGTTCCCTACGTCTTGGTGGCTCTAGCACCTAGCACAGCACTCAGTGTAGACCTGGTACTCAGTAGCTATTTGTTAATTGGATTAAAGTGTCTTTTGTCAACCAGGCAGTCTTTCCTTACTCTGCCCTTAGTTTCTCCTGCGGCGGTTCCCTGGCCTGTTTCGTCCCGTTCTCCATCGTTCTGCTTCACGGTTGGGTCTTGGTCTCCCCCCCCCCCCCCCCCCCCCCCCCGTGATGGGAGGTAAACTGCTGGTTCTCAGCCCTTAATAAAGGGATCCTGAGGCTGGGCTGGGTTAGGGGCTGGGTGCCTGCAGTGGCAGGTCGGGAGAGGCTGGGGCTGGGGGAAGGCAGCCTCTCTCCCTTGTCTTCCTCCTACGTAGCCCCCTGTCCCAAGTCTCAGAACCATGGAATCTCAGTGCTGGTTTCCTCCCCCAGCCTGGAAGGGCCTGGACCATTCTGTGCCTGTTTTCCTTCTAGTTTGTTGGCTGCCTGGTTCTCTCTTGGAGCCAGGGGATCAGAGAGAAGAGAAGAACCTTTGGCATTCTGAGAGGGTGCTGGCCATGTCTCCTTCCAGACACTCTCTGATATGACTCTTTTGATGATCTCCTAGGCATTGTCGTTACTCCCAGAGGCCCCCTGGAGCCAAGTCTTGGAGGGAGGGTGGAGGATCACCCCTGATCCTTCCCTGGGTCCTTCTCTGGATCCCTCCTCTGTGGATGGCCCACTACCCTCCATTCACTGATGTCATGACCAGCTGTGCCCCAGGGATCCCAGGCACACAGGGACCCGGGCAGTCAGCTCTGTGCTCTGCCCAAGGTTCAACCCTCCTTGGGTTCTTGATGTCCCAAGTTCCCTGATGTCACCTCAGATCCTATGACTTGCCCTGCCCCACTCAGGAGGGACCTTGTCCCCGAAGACTTTGGCCTTTCTTTGGATATTCACAGGCAGTGTGGCAGCTAGGTCAAGTGCCAGTGGACAGTGGGGAGACTTGGAGGTTGGCTTGGGGCTGGGGTGGGGGTACCACTTTGCCCTGCATGGCTGGCTCTGGGTGTAAAAGCAGTGAGTCACCCCTTTCAGGCAGTGGTGAGGAGAGAGAGCAGGGCATGGGCACTGGGTATGTGTGGGTGTGGAGGGTGGGGAGCCCGGGTTGTTCCCATCTCCCGAGAAGCCTGGTGGCTGCCTTGCATCTCTGTGCGTGTGAGATGGGCTTATATAGGGGTGTGTGATTTGTGAGTGTGAGTGCAGGGACACGAGGAGGGGGATTACGTGAGGTGTGGGTACGGTGTGCGCGTGTGTGTGCGCACGCGCGTGGGCAGTGAGTGAGGTGGGCTGTGTTGGTGATGGGGTGGGTACTGTGCTGCTGGGCTTGGGGGCTGCGTGGAGGCCGGAGTAGAGAGTGACCACGAAATCACAATGTACCTTGATCTCTCTTTATTTTAATTTAACCTCAGCCTCTGCCAGGGGTCAGGTTGCTGGGTAACTGTTGGGAATGGGGGGAGAGTTTAGGGCCTCCTGTTGCCACCCCAGCTGCTGATTGTCATCTGAATGATGATGTCTTAGGAGAAGAGGGACTTGCCACTCTCAGCAACCAGACCTCCGGTGGGAGCACCAGCTTTTGTCGGGGGGGTGCTCACACCCTGACCCCGGTGTCTGTGTGTTTATCACTCTGTGTGTGTGTGTGATGTTAAGAGTCTGGTGTATTTTTGTGTAGGTACACGTGTGAGTCTGTGACCTGTGATGGGCTCTGCATGTCGGTTTTGAGGTGTTGTATGTTCCTGTGTATATACACAGGGGCAGTGCCATCATATTTGATTTTACTTGTTGAAGGGGGAACACACCACAGTCACCTTTTCAAAATTATGCAAACAGAAACAACATTCTAGAACTAAATTTTAACAGTCATTGTGATATTACTATATGCAAATATATGTATGTATATTTTATGCCATATGTTTATCCTATATCAAAATAAATGCCTTTGATATATTGTTGAAACTTAATTTTCTTAAACAAATACAAAATATAAATCATTTTTTTCTAACACTTGATTTCTTCTGACAATAAAATGAATCTTGTTTTGATCAGATGCCTTTATTACCACTGCCTGAAAATATTATTTGTCTAATTGTTTATTATCTTTCTTTCACACTAGAATATCATCTTTATGAGGGCAGGGATGTTTGTCCATCTTGCTCATGTTGTATTTTCAATGATTAGAATAGTGCCTGGCACATAGACGGTGCTGAATAAACATTTTTTGTATAAGTGAAAGAGAAAGTATTCCCAAGAATATGGCATGTAAGTAGAGGCCTGAAGGGTGAGGAGGCATTTACCAGGTTGAGAAGGGGTAAGGACTGTTCTAGTGGCAGGCAGTATGTACAAAGGTCCTGAGGCAGGAGGAGGCAGAGTGCATTTCTGAGGAGCTGAGAGGTGGCTGGTGAGGCTGGAGTGCTCTGTGTGTGCTTGTGAGCGTGTGCATACATGGGCACGCCTGCATGTGTGTGTGGAGGGTCTTCTCAGCCATTTGAAGGAGTGCAAAGGAGTGGAACGTTGCAAAGGAGTGACGTGACCAGAGTTGTGTTTTAAAAACACCCCTCTTGGGGCGCCTGGGTGGCTCAGTCGTTAAGCGTCTGCCTTTGGCTCAGGTCACGATCCCAGGGTCCTGGGATGGAGTCCTGCATCGGGCTCCCTGCTCCTCAGGCTCCCTGCTCTCCCTCTCCTACTCCCCCTGCTTGTGTTCCCTCTCCCACTCCCCCTGCTTGTGTTCCCTCTCTCGCTGTGTCTCTCTCTGTCAAATAAATAAAATCTTAAAAAAAAAAAAAAAAGAGCTCTACATTTGAAAAATAAATAAATAAAAAAATAAAAACTCCCCTCTTGTTGCTGGAGGAGGCTGGAATCTGAGGTGGGGAGAATGAGAGCAACAGGACTAGGTGGGGACCCGGTGCTGTCCTCCCGGTGAGAGATGGTGCGGACTCCGCCCCTCTGGTAGTTGCCTTGGGGATGGAGCCCCTAGGACCGGGCCAGGAGGTTTTCAGCAGCAGAGGGGTGGGGTTGCCAGGGTCGCCCGGTGGCGTTGGGAGGGGTGGGAGAGGGAGCTGTCTGGAGTGGGTCTGAGATTTCTCTCTTGCTTAATTGGTTGGCTGGTGAGCTGAGGGCTTCCTGTGTGCTGGGCGCTCAGCTAACCACTTCACTGACCCAGTTAATCTTCCTAGCCTTCTGAGGCGGGTCGGATATCATCTACGAGGAATCGGAGGCTCAGAGTGGTAAGTCCTCTGCTGTAGGGTTTACGCTTGTCACTGTGAAGCCCTCCTAACACCTCTCACCATCAAGGCTTGCGGTGGGCTGGTTAGCAAGGGGATCATAGACATATACGGGGTGAATAGTTCATTTTAACTGGAGACCTATGGATGCGCTCCTATTTGCCAGCCTTTTGATGTGTGGCTGAGGCCTCCCCTGGGCACAGCCTCTCCTGCGCCCGGAATGTTCTCTCTTGTATAAACCATCCCATGACATGCTGTCTTCTCTGGGTTCCGGTTTTGGTTTACAGTAAAGTTTATTACACCTCTTAAGAACTAATCAAGGGCAGGATTCTTCCAGATTTTGAGCACCCCCAACCACCCGCCCTGCTGGCTCCATTCTTTACAGTCTGCTTTTTTCACCTCCAACCCAATGGCCATGTTTTCAGTGGTTTGCTGTTACCAGACTCTTCCAAACATTCAACTTGGATTTTTGAGAAAACCAGAACCCTCGTTCTTCTCACAGTCATATTTCATTGTGTTATGCCGGATTCAACCAAATTGTGTAATGACAGTAACAAGCGCCACTGACAAACAGGTTTGGGGACAAACACAGTGGCCCTGGGGGTCCCGGTGGTTGGGCTGTGGGAGCAGAAGTGGGCCGGCACGTTGCTGATCCCCCGCGTGGGTGGTGGGCATCGCTCTGCAGGCTTCTCAGAGAGAGTGGAGGGGTAGCAAATGAAATCAGTTACCCGCTGAGAATGTGGGCAAGGGGGAGCGCGGCCCTGTCGTGTTTTACCAGAAGACGAAGTCTGTGTTCAGTCCTTAGTACACATAGTTGGAGCCCTCGGGAACCAACATGAAATGCTAGCAGTGGCTTAAGTGCTCAGCATCAGTTTTAAAAAGTATGCTTTGTACCTCAAATCATTGATTCCATTAATAATGAGCACAGGGCTGGCAGTTCATTCTGGAACTTCACATTCTCCTGAGCCAAGCACTGTGAGGGCAGCCGGGGGTGCAGTTGGGGGTGGTGGATGCAGTGCCCTCTTTGTGTGTCTGCACTTGCAGAGGCTGGGGTCCATCCTGGAAGCCAGGCTTCTGCCTTCGAAGAACTTCTGCTCCTAAAGAGAGTGAAGAGGAGATGCCCTGGAGCGGTCAGGATCTGGGTCCAGAGGCCTGGTCAGATCTGACAGCATGTGTCCTGTGCCTGACCCACAGGGGCAGAGGGAGGGCAGAGATGGTGCTTTCTTGACACATGGTGCCCCCCTGGCCCAGGGTAGGACACACTGGGTGGGCACCTCATCTGTGAAGACTTGCAGGCATCTGACTCATTTCTGCCTGGTGCTGGGGACCATTTCATCTCTCAGAGGATTGGGGGAAGTGAATGAAGGAAAAGGGATTGGTTGAAAGAATGGGTTAGCAGAGTGGCAGTGATCAGGGAAACGTGGGATAAAAGTGAACCTGTCCCTATTCAGAATCATCAGGGAAGAGAATTTGGTCCAATTCAGTTGAACCGTCATTTCTTGAGTCATTGTGTTAGGTTCTGGGAATGCCAACAGGAGTAAGACACCATTCCTGTCCTCAAGAGCCTATCATATGGCCATGGAGACAGACTCCAACAAGAGCATCTCCTAGGACATGCTATGGCTCCAGGTTTGGTGAAAGAGCTCAGTGACGTCATGAAAAACTCAGGCTTTTTCTATCTTTCTGCTCTGCTGTCCTGAGCACATTAACTTATTGTCCACATGCGTGTTGCCTCAGGGTTGCAAGATGGCGGCTACGGAGCCTCCTACAATTATATTCAAGGCAGAAAACAAAAAGGCCAAGGAGAAAATGCGGCTGCATTTTTTATCAGGGAAGAAAAAAAGTGTTTCCCAGAAACTCCGTCAGAAAAGGACCTCTCGTGTCTCATTGGCTGGGACTGAAAGGCAACGCTGCAAGGGAGACGGGGAAAGTGAGGGTCAGGCGGTGGGGGGGTGGGCAGGATGCTCGTGATAGCTTAGAGGAGCCTTGGTTCATCCCCAGGGCCTGGATACATTGCCATCTGAAAGGTGGGGGTTCTGGAGGAAGGGCTGGGGCAGAATGGCCGCTAGGTGGAAGGAACAGTGTTTTTCACATGCAGTGAGAGCTAAGGTGATGCCCTGGCATCAGAGAGAAACCAGATGGGCAGAGTTAGCCCTCCCTGGGCGGGGCAGAGAAGGTTTCCTGGAATAGGTGATCCCTGAGCGAGATCTGGAGCACCCCTCCCAAGACCAGTCGGAAGGGGAACCTAGGTAGAAGGAATAGCAGGAGCAGAAGCACAGGGATGCAAAATAGTATAGTGCGTCCAGGGATGTGTGCACAGAGGTTTAGTTAAAGGAGGAAGTTCCAGAGGTAGAGGTGGAGAAGTGACAAGAAACCACATCGTGGTGGGCTTTGCAAGTCCTGCTGCTAACTTGGATTCTACCCTGTAGGGTCTTGAATGGCTTTCGGCAGAAGAGGAGCCCGATGAGCTGGGATTTTTAGGAAGGAGCTGGTGCCGAGAATGGATGGGAGAGGCTGGGAAGGTTCTTGCACCATCCAGACAAGAGCTGCTGAGGGCCTGTAGTAAGATTTTCCAAATCTGCCTGCCAATATTTCAGCGACAAGATAGGAAGGATTCCATGGCATGAATCTCTGGAGGGACAGATGTCTCAAGAGGGCTGGGAAGCTCCCAAAAATGTACATCAGATTGTGCAATCACACACAGGGTAGTCTATGTCCCAGTGCTGAAGAAAGAGGAGCTGTGGCTAAGGAGATCAGTGGGCGGCATGGCAGCTCGCTGCGTTGCTGTTTTAGGAAGGCTTGAGCAGAGAAGGGAAGGGCAAATCTGAGACGGGGCCATGAGCCTGTGAACACAGTGCCTGGAAGACAAAAATAGGCAGAACTTTGTGAAAGATACTAGGGGCAACTGAGGCTTATGTAGCCAGGATTAGAGCCCGTGGAGACTGGGGAAGGAGGAGGCCGTGGCTGGGCCTAGGCGATGGGGACCGGAGAAAGGGGGTGTTCCTGGGGCCGTGTTGTTGCTGCCCCTCTGCCAGAGACCAGAGATGGGGCCACACTGGAGAGGAAGGAGAAGCCCCTCCCCAGCAGCTGCTCCCAGGGTTTGCAGGGGGCCTCTCCCTGTAAAACAACATTTCAGGCAAAAGGGAAGCTTCTGGACAAGACCGCTGGGTCTTCTCGGTCCCCTCTGAGGAAGCTCGGAGCACGGGGCTGGGTGCAGGAAAATGTGGCTCTGAGTTTCAAAAAGAGGAGGGGTCTGGAATCTGTAACTTCACAGCTCAGGGCAGTCCTGGACCAGGATCCTTGCAGACTGGGAAAGGGATGGTTCACCAGCACCTAGAAAGGTGGGGGAGGGGGGTCTGGGAGCCAGCAAGGGCTCGCCATGACTAGCGTGTCAGGCCAATTAAAAACAAGAGTGTTGTGAAATAGATAAGAAACACCCATGGAATAAAACTCAAAAAACACCAAAGAGTATACAGTGAAAAGTGCCCCTCTCACCCCTGCCTTCTAGCCCCCCAGCTGCGCTCCTCAAAGGCACCCAGTGTTACCGCTGCTCATGTATATGATCCACCTATCTATCTACCCTTTAAAAAAGGCAAATGTGTTGGGGCGCCTGGGTGGCTCAGTCGTTAAGCGTCTGCCTTCGGCTCAGGTCATGGTCCCGGGGTCCTGGGATCGAGCCCCGCACCGGGTTCCCTGCTCAGCGGGAGGCCTGCTTCTCCCTCTCCCGCTCCCCCTGCTTGTGTTCCCTCTCTTGCTGTGTCTCTCTCTGTCAAATAAATAAATAAAGTCTTAAAAAAGAAAAGGCAAATGGGGCATATTTCACTTGCCACGTTTTACCCAACCTTCTTTTCCTCTAACCGATTTTGGAGATTTTTACTCAACAATGCACGTGGGGCTGCCTCATTCTTTCGATGTCCAGGGAGTACCGTAGTACGATGCCCTGTCATTTATTCTACCGGCCCCCCACAGTCGCCAGGCTTTCTCTCTCATTGTCTTATCTACAATGAATAACTTTGCATACACATCACTTTCTGCGTGTTTGACATATGTGATATGTATGCGTTTCTATAGAATAAATACTCAGAGATGGAGTTGTTGAGCAAAGAACTTGCTCACGTTTAATTTTGATAGATATCGTCAAATTGTCCAACTCCATAGAAGCTGTGTGGATTCATGTCCCCATCCTCCTATACAGGAGGGCCTGTTTCCCTGTATTTGGGCTAACCGTGTTTTCCAACTTTCAGGTCTTACTGGTGCTGGGCGGTCAGAGAGAAGGAATCTCCAGTTTTAGTATGTGTTTCTCTCATTAAGATTTCTGACTAATGGATTTTCTGACTCCCAAGAGGATTGGAGACCGGTAGATGCAGGAGTTGTGGGAAGTGCGGGAACTCCGCAAAGTTCTTGATAACGTCTCTCAGGTGCTTTGATGGTCAAGATGGAGAAATAGAGCTGCGATCCTGAAGTAGTTTTATGGATCAGTAGCTGGAAAAATGGTCATCCATTCATTCAACAAACATCCATGGAGCTTACGTTCTACAGGAGGAGACAGGCAATGAATGAAAACCAGAATAAATAAGTAAATTATGTGGTGTATTAGAAGGCCGTATGCCAAGGGTATTGCTTAATAAATCCACATTGGTCTAGAAAAGGACAATAGATGCCACGGGGGCTCTGTCATTAGTCTCGTCTTGTCCATTCAACACATAGTGATTGAATATCCACTACATGTCAGGTGTTACTTTAGGAACTAGGGATACAGCTGTGAACAAATCAGACAGAAGTCCCCGCCCTCCTGGAGCTGACACTCCATTGGTAGGAGACTGACCATAAGAAATTAAATAAGAAAAATAGGGGCGCCTGGGTGGCTCAGTTGGTTAAGCGTCTGTCTGCCTTCGGCTCAGGTCATGATCCCAGGGCCCTGGGATCGAGCCCCACATTGCATCGGGCTCCCTGCTCAGTGGGGAGTCTGCTTCTCGGTCTCCCTCCTCCTGTTCGTGAGTGCGCACTCTCTCTCTCTCCCCCTCTATCGCTCACTCAAATAAATAATCTGAAAAAAAAAGAAAAAAGAAAAGTATATAGCGTATTAGAAAGAAAAAAAAAGTGCTATGGAGACGAATTAGGTGGGGAAGGCTGATAAAGAGTACCAGAGAGTGGGGTTGCCATTCCAAATGGGGCTGCCAGGAAAGGCCTCACTCAGAAGGTGGCATTTGAGCAAAGACCTGGAGGAGGAAGGGAGCCATGAGGCTTTCTGGAGAGGGAAGGCTGTTGCAAAGCCCGGGAGGCTGAAGCAATGCTTGGGGTGTCCGAGGAGCAAAGAGCAAGGGGGAGTGTGGAGAAGGGACAGAGCGGGGAAGGGGAGCTGGATCCTGCAGGGTGTGGGGGCCTCTGTGAAGCCTGCAGCTTTTACTCTGAGTGAGGCAGGAACCATTGGAGAGTCAGCGCAGAGGAAGGGTGGCGTCTGGATTGGGTTTTAATAGGCTGATTCTGGTCGCTGTGCTGAGGGTAGACAGAGGGCAGAGCAGGGAAACTGTAGTGATCCAAAGAGCAAGGGCAAAAGTCATGAGGTTCTTGCAAAAATCCAAGCGAGAAATGACAGTGGCTTGAACCTGACTGGAAGTGACAGAGGAATGGTTGGAGTCTGCTATGTTCTGAAGATAGAGCCAACAGGATTTGTTGGCACCTTGGCTAGGAGATGTGAAAGAAAGGGATGTGTGAAATAGGATGGCAAAGGCGTTTGGTCTGAGCAAATGAAGGATGGAGTTGACCTGACCGGAGATCCTGAGATGGTGAATGGGATGGCTGGATGGGGCCAACGGGAAGGCCAGGTTTGGAATGCCGAGTCTGAGATGCCCAGGAGATACCCAGGTGGCGATGAGAAGGGGACAATAGGACATGCGGGTCCGGGAATCAGAGGGGACGGCTGGGCTGGAGATTGAAGTCTGGGAGCCAGCAATTTATAAATCATATTTAAAGCCTCTCATCCGGATGAGATCGCCCAGGGAGTGAGCGAAGACAAGGACGAGAAGGGGTCCAAGCACTAGCCATGGGGCATTCCAATGTTACAGAGTTGGGTCACAGAAAATCGCCAGCAAAGGAGGCTGAGAAGGAGTGGCCAGAAGGTGGTGGGGGGGGGGGGGGGACCAGGAGAGTGTGAGAGCTTGAAAATAAAGTGAAAAAAAGGTTTCAATGAAGCAGCGTGACCAACTGTTCCAAATGTTGCCAAGGGGTGAACTGGGATGAGGACTGAGGAGAGACCCTGGGAGAGACCGGAGCACCATGCAGGAGTGGTGGGGGTGACATCCCGCCTCCCACTAGCTAGGACTTAGAGGAGGGCCTGGATGTTACGCTGATCCCCTTGGGAGGAAAAGTGAACCACCCAGAAGGGCCACGACAGGTGGCCGTGAGGGACGTAGTGACACAAGGTGGCATTTGCCAGGGTCGGCACGGGGGTCCCACACACCAACCGTCTAAGTACAAAAGACTTGAGGCTTGTTGACAGCTCCTGGTGTGTCAGCAGTGACGTGTAGTGATCCGAAGAGCATGGCAATTACAAGCTGGGTTAATGGACATATCATATCCGGAACGAGGGAGGTGACTGACCTGCTGGGCTCAGCAGAGCAAGGCGCACGGGGAACTGGGTTCGGCTGGGGGAGGGGAGGTGGGAGTAGATCCAGCAGGTGCGTGCAGGGAGTGCCCAGAGGGCCAAGGGTCTGCAAAGCAGTGGACCTGGGGAGGGAGGATGTGTGTCTACCATTCCGAGAAGAGCTCTCCTATGAAGGTATGTCTCAAAGCGGTGGCACAAGGCTGAGTGAGTGGAAGCTGAAATGTGACCAGACTCGGTGCTGTGACTTTTTCTATATTTACTGTGGATTCTCCATGAAATTTTATAATTTGTAAGCATTTCAAACCCCTTCTGACCCAGGAGTGACCCACAACTTGCTGAATGCCTGAATCTCAAGTCTTGGGAAAACAATGCTTCCTCTCAAGATCAGCTGAATGAAATGAGCAACTTCTAATCTGATCATCAACCGAGGCAGAGGAGGTTTATAATGGGTAGGCCACAGGGCTCGGGGCTTGGTCTTCCCCGGGAACATGCTGTCGCTGCCCTGGCAGACAGCATGGGCAACCAGCTCCCACAGTGCAGCCCCTGTCCCCTCCCAAGTGTCTGGGCATGGGGGTGAAACCAGGAGAGAGCAGAGAGCCGGCTCCTGTCCTCACAGGGCCCCCGGTCTGATGGGGGTGGGGGTGGAATGAGCTCCAAGGGCTCGAGGCGTTGGTGTGACCATACCCCTCGTCTGGCAGGAGGGGAAGGGTACAGCCTCCAAGATAGAATTCCTATAACCTTCCTGGTCAGCGCCGTCCCACAGAAGTGTAATGTGAGCCACATCTGTATTTTCTAGATTTTCTAGTAAGCCACATTAAGGGAGCAAAATGAACAGGTGCGACACATTTTGACATATTTTATGTATTTATGTATATATTTATTTAACCTAAAATATCCAAAAATATTCTCCTTTCAACAGGTAATCAAGGCATGAAAACGGCCTGGGATAATTTACATGATTTTTTCATGCTCAGTCTTCACAAGCTGTGTGCATCCTCTGCTTACTCACAGCACATCTCGATTTGGACCAGCCCCGGGCGCTGGGCAGCGAGGGCTCGGTTTTCTGTCTCATGTCCTTCCCTGTGCTGGAAGGAGCCAGGGCTGCCCGTGTGCGTGCGGGGACTCGGTGCTGGCGCCTGCCTGGCGATGGAAGGTGCTCGCGGGGATCCTCGGCCGCGATCTGCTGCATGCGGGGTTCGCCCGCCCCCGTTCGCGTTCCTGGGCGGCAGCTAGCCCCTGCCAGGGCTGCCGGCTGTTTTCCAGCGGCGGTAAATATTAACGAAGCGGTGGGAGGCAGGCCCTCTGGGAGGCCTGGGCTCTCCCCATGGGAGGAATGGAGATAATGCTGTGTACCTTAGATAGGGCTTTCGGTCTGGCCTCTGACGCTGCTGGGCTGAGCTGCCGGGGATATGCAGGCTGGCCTTCTCTTCCCAGGACCAGGATGCCTTGCTGGGAGAGTCTCAGAACCCGCAGACCTCAGAAGTGCCACTTGCCTCTATGTGTGCATGAGCCTCGCCCCACTCCTCAGTCTCTCTCCCAAACCACCTCTTCACTTGAAGACCTCTTCTCTCCAAATCCACTTGCCAACAAGCCCAGCTAAGCCCGACCTAAGGGCAGAGGAACACATGGAGTTCAGATATTTTCTTTAAAAACAACAACAACAAAAACAAAACCAATCAGCACTCACTTATTGAGCACTTGCTGTATGCTGGGCCATTACATAAGCTGCCTCCTTCCTCACGGGCACACAGGGTCTCAGGTTGTCACCCCCCACCCAGGAGAGGGGCCTGAAAGTCAAACGGGTCAACGTCACAACTGGGCTACAAACCTAGGCTTTTGATTAGACTAGTTCTAGCTGCCAGAAAGTTCTCTCTGGGGAGGAGAAAGCAGGAGTATTTACTTGCATTTGCATAAACAAACACTGGAAGGACACATAGGAGCGAATGTGATTACATATGGGAGGGAATGAGGAGGAATGGAGGTACTGGGGGTGAGAATGCTCAAGGTATATCCCTGTGTATTACCTTGATATTAGAACCGTTTAGATATATTATCTAATTTTAAAAATAAATGAGATGGAATTTTAGCTGTTTGTTTTTTTCCCTCCTGGTAGAGGAAGATATGTTTCTCAGAGTAGATGAGCTGGATGGGCAAGCTGAACGTTTTTTTTAAGAAAGATTTTATTTATTTATTTGTCAGAGAGAGAGAGAGCACAAGCAGGGGGAACGGCAGGCAGAGGGAGAAGCAGGCTCCCCACTGAGACCGATGGGGGACTCGATCCCAGGACCCTGGGATTATGACCTGAGCCGAAGGCAGTCGCTTAACCGACTCAGCCACCCAGGCATCCCCGAGCTGAACATTTTTTGGTATCTAGAATGTGTGTAGGCCTTATTTTCCATAAAGATCAATTAACTAATTTAGATGACAAAAAAAGAAAAAAGTGACTTCTTTCTGATCAGGACTTGGAATTGGTCTTCTTTAACCTATACCCTTGGCTCCTATTTCCTTACATCCTTGGCTCCTTCCAGTCTGATGAGGAAAACAACCAACTTCTACCCCTCAAACAACCCCAGTCAGAGGGAGAGACACAGCCCTGCTTCAGGGAGCCCCAGTCTGAGGGGGAGACACAGCCCTGCCCTCAGGGAGCCCCAGTCTGAGGGGGAGACACAGCCCTGCCTCAGGGAGCCCCAGTCTGAGGGGGAGACACAGCCCTGCCCTCAGGGAGCCCCAGTCTGAGGGGGAGACACAGTCCTGCCCTCAAGGAGCCCCAGTCTGAGGGGGAGACACAGCCCTGCCCTCAGGGACCCCAGTCTGAGGGGAGGCACCGCCCTGCCTCAGGGAGCCCCAGTCTAATGGGGGGAGACAGCCCTGTGTTCACAGAGTTCCCAAGCCCAGCTCCTCTGGACCATGTGAGAGAAATGAAGGGGCTCCTCTGTGTTCTGAAGCACCCACTTCTGCCCTGGGCCTGGCTCCTCCTTCCCATCCCAGGAAACCTCCTTCATTCTTAGCCTGCTCAGTATGTCAACACTTGATTCATTTCCCCTGAGTGCTTGTCCCTGGTTCCCAGAAGGTGTCTGTGTGTCCTTCGTTGCTTCCAGTCTCTCCTGGAACCAGGGAATGCATGTCCTGAGGGCATGTGGGAGGTGGGCATCTCCTTGAGAATCTCCCTTGCAAGACAGAGACTCTATACTATCACTCGGACTGAGCTGCGCTGAGCCAGGGTGGGCCAGAGTGCGGGTCTGTGTGGGGAACTGGGGGCTGCCCTGCCCTTTTCCCAAGAAGCACATGGGCAGTGAGAGCTGAGGAGAGGGCCCAGGAGGTTTCTCTTTACTTGTGGATCTCATTCAGTGAGTCTGACCTGGAACCAGGCAGAAGGATGGGAGGCCCTGAGTGTTCTCGGAGTTCCAGAGGTCATTGACCTGGGAAGGAAAGGGCGAGCCTGGGGCCGGGCAGGCCGGGGCACGCGCGTGTTTGTGCGCGTGCACACACACACACACACACAGCCTGTGTTTCCTTCTAAGCAGAAGGTGCTGCCCTTGGCAGAACTGGAGAGGCCCATCTCATTCCCAGCCAGGGTTCCTCAGCATCCTTGAGGGGAGGCCAGGTTGTGAGGCCAGTGGGCTACAGCCAACCCTACCCTGTCCTGGGAAGGTGCTCACTCCACCCCACCCCAGCCTACATTCCCTTTTCTTTCCCTACTGGCAGAGGGGTCCTGGGGTCTGGACCAGGCCTTGGAGGCTGGAACAGTGTGTGGGGATGGAGTGGTGGAAATCTGGTTGGGAGACTGAGGGGTGGCAATGGAGTGAACCCCTTGAATACCCTGCCTGTCTTCCTGTCTCCAGTCTTGACCTCCTCCTCCCAGCCTGGCTATGAAACTGAGAGGGAGATGGCAGGGCAGGGTCCCAGCAGGCCCAGGTGGGGACAGCAGACACTCCTGTTGTCAAGTACAGACATAGAGTCTGAGAGTCCCAGCACCTCCGAGGTACGGAGCAAGGGTCTCGGCCTGATCGGGCCCAAATGTCCTCATTGGACAGCTCGGGGAACTGAGAGCCATAAAGGTTTTGGGGAAACATCTTGGAGAAGCCACAGAAGAGAGGGCCCTGGGACTGGGCCCTGGAAAGCAGTTTGTGGGGCTGATGCGGGGAAAATGTCAGGGTTAGGGTGAATAAGATGGGAAAGGAGAAAGATATCCGATGGGGAGTGAGGCCGGGCGTGTCTACCCAGAGTATCAGGCCTGCAGGGAAAGAAAACAAAGCATCTGGGATCTTGTAAGACAAGACCTCAGGTAACCCCAAGGCTCAGCAGTCAGCTCCCTAGGAATGTCTGCCAGCCAGCAGCATCTTTGACTCAGCGCCTTTGCTCTGCAGCCCAGGGTGACCTTGTGCAGGCCATCCCTGCTCAGGGCCTCGGTGTCCCCTTCTGTAAAAGGAGACTGGTACCCAGCCTTCTTAAAGGACCTCCCCACCCCCAATCTCCATGTTTTACACGATATCTTTGAGAGGCTTTTCTCTACCTGGCACTTCTCACTCTCCCTGTGAGTCAGTTTCTGCATCTGTAAAATGGGGATAAAAAATAATACTTATCTCCCAAGCTTGTTGTGAGGATTAAATGGGTAAATACACGTAAAGCATCTAGTGCCTGGCACACAAAAAAATAATTAGGAGGCCTGTAGTGGGTTTCTTTTTCATTGAATGACCTGGGCAGAAGGCCTTATTTTTTTTTTTTCTTAAAGATTTTATTTATTTATTTGACAGAGAGAGACAGAGCGAGAGAGGGAACACAAGCAGGGGGAGTGGGAGAGGGAGAAGCAGGCTTCCCGCCGAGCAGGGAGCCCGATGCAGGGCTCGATCCCAGGACCCTGGGACCATGACCTGAGCCGAAGGCAGATGCCCAACAACTGAGCCACCCAGGCGCCCCCTCCGTGGGGCATTTTAAAGGCAGCCTGACTCCAGGGAGGCCCACATCCTAATCCCACATCCAGGCCACTCACGTCCAGGCTGGAGAGCCCAGAGGCTAGTGAGACCCAGGCCTGGAAGCCCCTGGAACCTCATGCCAGGACCACTGAGGTGACATAGGGTTTCTGGGCCTTGGGCCCCAGAGGGAGAGTCGGCACCCTCCTCCCGCACCCCCACCCCGGCTGGAGGCACCCTGCTGTGAGGCTGGCGGGAGATAGGGGAACACCGAGAGGCATCCCATGGAGGGCTTTCAAGAGGCTGCCCTGCTCAGGGTCAATATTTGTTCAGCTCTTGGGCTGGCGTGGTCCCTCACTGCCTCTGGTCTCACATTCCAACCATCGCACCCCTATCTCAGGAACGCGCTCCCATCGACTTGGGGGACCGCGCCCGACACTGGCAGTGGTCTGCCCTGGTCTGCCGCCGCCACCACCCCCATTTCCAGGCAGGTGCGTGGAGGACGCAGGCCAGGTGTGGGCGCTGGGCCCTGCCCCACCTGCTTCCCCACCATGAAGCTCTGACTTCCCTGCCCACGGCAATCAGGGAGGGAGGGGGACAGGACCTTGTCTGCCTGCGGCTGAGATTCCTACTTCTATCAGATCATTACTTTGACCTACATTTCCTAAGCACTTACTCTGTTCCTGAGAAGATAGCCCCTCCCACCTCTACCCCCCAAAGAAAAGACTTCTTCTAGGCCCTTGAGAAGCTTGTAATCAAACAGAGTTTTCTCAACCATCAGTAACGTCTAGGATCTCATTTCGGGGGCAAATATTCTCATGGGACCCCAGTATTAACTCAAATCAGGTTTGCTTAGATATATGCAGACATACAACTAGATATAAAATACCTTTCACTTTCAGCTTATGCACAACTCAAAAACGAAAATCAATCTGCAGTTGAAGTACAAAGAAAACAATACGAGCAATCGATTTCAAAGGGAGGACATACACTTTAGTACTGAAACCAAATCATCACTTGCAGTGTGAACAGCCGGGACCGCCAGAATACAGGGTTTTGTTCCTTTGAAAGGGGACCTGGGAGTGGCGGGCGCCCACCGCATTTACATATTAAGCCCCACCTCTGCTCTTTCCTCATTGGCCAAGGACAATTGGTCCTAATGAGGTCAGGGGTGGAGCGCTGAGGTTAGCTTGTAAGTGCAAAGGCCCTGAGGGGTAAGGGGCAGGTCTGAGGACAGGATTAATTGCAGCCAGGTTCTAGCCTGGCTTTTCCCCGGTCCCTGACTGTCTCCACAGCTCCTGACTTTCACCCATGAACTCATTTGCTTCTTATTTCAAGGTGGAGAGGGGGGCAGGGCAAGTTCCTTCCAAGTCTCTTGAGTTTTTGCCCTGTCTCTGTGAGGGAAGGCATGACTTTTTAAATTTCTATCCTTATTTTGTCCCCTTTCTCCACAAAAGGTAGCATACTTTACACATGGTTCTGTATCTTACTTCTTACTTCTTCAGTTTACTCCATCTTGGAGGGCTCTTGATAATGGTATGTAAAGAATGCCTTGAGCCTTTTTTTTTTTTTTTACAGCTGCATAATATTCCATTGTATGGCCGACCTGTCATTTATTCAACCAGTCCTTTGCTGAGTTAGGTCATTTCCTTCTTTAGTTTTTACAAACAATGCTGCAGTGAATAATCTTGTACATGCGTCATTTCGCACGTACTAGGTATATCTGTACCATCAATTCTCAGACCTGGAATTGTTGGTCAATGGGTATATGTGTTTGTAATCTTGATACATATTGCCAAATTGTTCTCTGCAGAGATTGTAACAAATAAACTCCCACCAGCAATGGATGAGTGTGATTATTTCCCCACAGCCTGGCCAACGAAGTGTGCTATAAAAAAAAAAAATTATTTTTGCCAATCTGATAGATGAAAAATTGTATCTTACTATAGTTCTAATGTGGACATGCTTTTATTTACAAGGTGTGTGGCTGGGAGGTGAAGGATGCAGTGTTCTGTTGGGGAGTGAAGGATTTCCCAGGGCTCAAGCACCTGACCTTATTTGTTTTAATCTGTGGAAACCTGGCCCAGGGAGAGACTCTAACTGCAACAGGACCCACCCAAGTCATCTCCAGATCTGAAGGCGCCTGGAAAAGCCACATCAGCTTATCTTTGCGTATGGATGGGTTGGGTGGGGCCTTGGGTGTATCATCTTAGAGCCTTAGAGCCTTCCCCCGCCAGGTTGCTAGGACCTCACACTAGTGGGGAAGTTGCCCAAAGACCATGCCATTTTTCTAGGCTGCTCCTCTATAGTATGGGAGAATCACAGGATGAGAAGCTCCAGTGAATGACTAGAAGCCAAGCCCCTTTTAGTCTTGCTAGATTCACAATATTCGTGGTGTCCCTCAGGACCAGAGACCCTGTAGAAGGAGAAAACAAAGTTAACTTCATGATTTGTTCTATGTGAATCCACTCTTGCGCCAGGTGATCAGCATTCTTTCCTGAGATTCATTCCTCAAGGAGAGGTCAGAGACAACCTCACCCGAAATATGTGGGCCTGGCCTTGCTGAGGCGTGGGAGGCTCAGAGAAGGGCCGGTGTAAGATCTTCTCCCCCTGGAACGTGCTTCAGTGTTCAGATGCTAGGCCTCCTTCCGTCTGAATGCCACAGTCTTTACAACAGCACCTGGGCCCCAGCCTGGGACCCCAGAGCCGCTGAGTGTGATTTGTGGGTCAGCACCCCAGAATCTCTGGACTGAGGAATCTTGGACACAAAGCAGCTCAGACTTAGAATATAAAACACCAGAGTTGAAGTGACCCTAGACAGCACCCAGTTCCTTTATGGTACAGCTGGGGAAACTAAGTCACATGTAAGGTAAGGGACTCACCCAAGGTCTCCCAACTAGCAGATGGCAGAGCCAGGCGGGGCACAAGTATCTGGACTCCCAGGCCAGCCCTCTCTGAGCTCAGTTCTAAGGGGTCGGGGCTGAGCCTGTTGCCTCAGGACAAGCTCTTTCTGACTGAGTGTGGGTGCCCAGGATGGTGGGTGCCACTGCTTGGATGGCTGCCAGCTAAGGCAGGACCCCCAGAAGCCAGAGTGGATGAGAGTATTTACAGGGTCCATTGTCAGCATGCCCAGATTTGTTTCCCCGCCTGCTTTTAATCACACCTAATGATTAGCAGAGGAACCCAGAGAATCCCTGGCTCTTTCCTTCTGCTTCCCTCCCTTCTGCAGACATGGGGAGAGGGGCAGGTGGAGGCAGCGGCCTTCCCAGAAGTCAGCCTAATCTCTTTGCCTGTCTTGGGAAAGCTCTTAATGAGGATTGTTCCAAAGGGTGGGGGCAGGGAGGGGGCTTGCTTCTCTGCCAGTGCATGGAATTTCTGAGAAGCCCCTCCCCCAAGATGCCAAGCCCCAAGTTTAGCTGCCAAGGCTCTGAATTCAAGGAAAGAGGAAACTGTGAACGAGGAATGGAAAAGGGAAAAGCCCTTGTGGCAGGAATAAGATGTGTCATTCAGTGCTTCCTCATTGCCCTCTTGATTGGTCGCCCTTTGCCAGCCTCCTTCACTCCTGTTCTTCCTTCTCCTGGGAATTCCATCTCCACTGCTGTCTGTCTGTTCCACCCTGCCCCCCAGAATGGCCCAGTTCCATCTACCTCCTCAGGAACCTTCTGCTACTGCTCTAGCCTGGTGAGCTTTCTGCTCTTTGAGCCCTCCATGGCTGGGACATAGAAGTTGCTCAATAGACCTTCTTTAATTAGAATGTGTCCAGCACCTAACTCTATGTTGGTATCTTGGGCTGGTTCCCCATCGAGATGAGGATTCGAGCTCCAGTAGCTCATTTGGAAGGTGATCCCATGAACCGCCAGTCAGGGAGTGAGGAAGTGAGGCAGGGAAAGGAAGGAAGCCAATAGAATATGTGTGATTGGGCATGTGCCCGCTGTGGGCACCTGGGGGGCCCCCCCACGCTGGGGACCCCCTGGAGACTGGGTAGAATAGTCACCTCAAAGTTACCACGCAAGGGAAAGTGAGCTCGGGTATCATCCCCCCCATCCTGTGGTTGTTAGTTGAGGGATCCTGGGGTTTGGTGTCAAGTCCCCGGCCTTCCTGGCCTGCTCTGCACGTGCAAGCCAAGAGGCCTCAAACCATCAGAATGGTGGGGCACCTGGGTGGCTCAGTCATTAAGCATCTGCCTTCGGCTCAGGTCATGATCCCAGGGTCCTGGGATTGAGCCCCGCATCGGGCTCCCTGCTCAGTGGGAAGCCTGCTTCTCCCTCTCCCACTCCCCCTGCTCTTGTTCCCTCTCTCACTCTCTCTCTCTCTGTGTCAAATAAATAAATAAAATCTTAAAAAAAAAACAAAAAACCATCAGAATGAGGAGTGCTGCGGGGATCTGAGTGGGTATGTCCATGTCTGTGTGCTCTGGCCGCTGGGGAGACAAAGGTGAGCAGAGCCGCCCCTGCCCTGTAGGACTTCACAGTCTAGCGAGGGAGCAGAGGGTTAAACACATCATTCCAGCACAAGGCAGTAAATACCAGAATAGAGGTATCCATCTCGGGCCGCGGGAAAGTAGAGGTGGGACACTTGACCAGTCTGAGACTTAGGGAAGATGTCCGGAGTGGAGAAGAGAGCAGAGCTGGAGTCTGGAGGGCTGACTTGCTGTCGGGGGCAGAGAAAGTGGCAGGGCAGTCCACACAGAGGGAAGGACACAGCACAGTCACAATGGGGGCTGGGGGGCACTCTGAGCCCGTTGTCAGCTGACGTCGCCAGCGCTGCCACCATCTCTAGCCCAGCATTAGGGTCAGCTCAAGTTCAAACCACTTTTGAGATAACCACTAATCTTAACCTTAACCTGGAAGGACTGGCTGATGTTGAATTTGCAAACACAGACACATTTGCTCATTTAAGGAGCTTAGTTAGCAATGTGTCACCCACACTCTTTTTTTTTTTTTTGTCACCCACACTCTTGAAGTACATCAGTGGTCTCCAAAACAGGGTGTGCCAGACTGGCCCATCAATATTTGGGAAGGCACTGGAAGTTCCTATTTATTTTTTCTTCCATCCTCTAAAAATGCCTATTTAGGGGTGTATTTTTCAATAATGTACATAATTTATTAGTATGGTAGCACATGTAAATTTAAACAAATAAATATACACATGTTGGGGCACATATCACAGACTTTTTATTAATAGAGGCATATGATCAAAAGAATCAGCCTACTGAAGTGGATGATGGCTGGGGCCTGCTTGGAATGCGCCACAGGAAGAAGTTTCTAAGAACCTGCTTTTCTCCATCCATCCGCAAGAGGTTCGGGCTGGGCTCTCCAGTGGCATTCCCCAGTCCTTTGTCAATAACCCTGTGCCCATTGACCCATCAGGGACTTGCACCCTCTTTGGTAGCAGGAGCCTCTGTTTGGAGCTGTTTCCATGGTAACGAGGCTGAAGCCACCATTTGCTGTCCCTATTCCTGGGCCCCCTTCCCTTGGGCCTGAGGTTCCCAGGCCCGGCACAGGCCCCGTGTTTTCTGGCTGACTCACAGCCTCCCCAGCCCCACTCCAGCCCCTGCACCCCATCCTGGCCTGGCCCCTCGGTCCGTGACTGATGGCTACAGTCACTAATTACCTTAGTCATCTTTCCATCCATGCTTGTTGAGCTAATGGGGAAGGCAAACAGAAATCTCAGCACATGTGGAAAATTCCTGCTGACATGGCTAGAGGCCATGCCCAGATTTGGGGGGATTAGACCTTCCCCTTTGAGGCTGCAGGGATGGATCCCCAATGCAGAACGGTCTCCATGGTTTCATGGGGAGGTGGTAGGCCGCTCTCCTTGTCAGCGCCGGGTCCCCCAGCTGGAGGTTCGTCTTATCAAACATGAAGCAAGGTTGGCTCAGTGTGGGGGGCTGGGGGGTAGGACTCAAGCCTGGGGCTGTCTCCAGGTGGGACTCTCAGCTCTGGGCCCCCCAGGATGCCCAGCTGGCCCAGTTGGCGGAATTGGGAGGGTGGGGCCTCGGCTGCAGGCCCTCTCACACCTGAGGCCTGTTAATAATTATCCCTGGGGAGGGCAAGGCCCCAGAAGACATCGCTAATGAGCCTGCTAAGTGACAGCTGGACCCTTCCTTCTCACCTGCTCTGGAAAACAAGATCTGGCCAAGGAATTATTTAACCTTCTTTGGGCTGGGAGCTCCCTGAGGACAAGGGCTGTATCTCCCCCTCAGATAGGGCTCCCTGAGTCCTTGGAGACTTCTCCATTGTCAGTACCAGACTTCTGTTCCTGTTGTTGATGCCGGAATTTCTGCCTTGAGCGGGTCCCTCCTTGCCCTTGGGAGGCTACTCTGGCTAGTATAAGGAGATTTGTCCAAAAGAATAGATGGTGGGAGTGTTCTAGATCTGCACTGTTGGCTACAGGAGCCACTGGCCACATATGGCCACTGAGCACTTAAACTGTGCCTCTGAATGACTGAACTTGTAAAACCTAATTTTAATTCATTTAAAAGTAATTGGCCACATGTGGCTAGTGGCTACCATACTTGTCAGTACAGGTCTATAAAGTTTCACAGTGGGGACCTGAATGGGTGGCCAGCAAATGTAGGCCACACAACCCTCCCAACTCTCCATGCCCTGGAGTGAGAGCTCCTTCCATTGCCCTGGAAGGCTTGAAGGGGTCCAAGGTCATTTTCTTTGGAGGAGGCTCCGAGAAGCCTGGGGGGAGGGGTGGTTTCCTCTCCCACCCCTAAACCCCCCAAGCAGCTGAGGGGCCCAGAGGAGTTGGCCAGAAAGCACCTGTTCTTAACGAGGGTCCCCAGGAACCGGGCAGCCCTCCCTCCACAGGGCACGGGGCTGTCGCCGCCTGAATGAGGGAGATTTATGGAAAATCCCCTCACACAACAGGCGGATTTTCCAAGCCTCATTGGCTGCTCTGATTTGAGCCTTCATTAAGGAGAACGGGGGACAATGGAAGAGGTGGGGGTGAGGCCCTGGGTGCATTCAGCTCTCTATCATTTGGCACTGGGAACTCCATCAACGCCTGCCCCCCCACCCCTTCCTTGCTCGAAGAGGTCACACACTCTCTCTTTTTAATAGTAATAATAAAAGGGCCACATGCAGCAGAGTCAGACTCAGCTTCCAGGAGCATCTTTCTTGCATTTTAAAGATTTCCAGAGGAGACATCCTGTGGTTTTGCTCTACAAAGCCTTATAACGTACAATCTGGAAGTGCTCCCTTACAGCTAACTTAATTGTATCCTGCTTCAGGTTCAACTTACTAGGATTTTTCTTCCCCTTTAAAGTTATGGTGACATTTCAATGTGTCAAGGGCAAGTGTGTGATTTCCCAGTAAAAAATCTTGGTTGGAAGCAGAAGTCACTATCGACTGGAGCTGAGGGACCCTGGAGCTTTGCGAGCACCCGCCAACACCTCGCTGTGCATTGAGAGAGGCCAAGACCCCTCCAGATGGGTAGTGACAGAGCTGGAGCCAGAGCACGTGCTCCGAGCTGGTGCTTGCCCACATACTGGCTGCCTCTGAGGGGGCTCATCTGCAGTAAATACCCAGGGGTCCTTCCTGAGGACAGAACAACTCTTAAGCCAAAGGAACGGGTTTCCAAGAGTGAAATATTAGGTCTTATTCCAGATGCTTTTTTTTTTTTCTTTTTGGTCCTAAAGCCCCTTCTGGGAAAGTATTTACTGTGTGTGATGGAAATCAGTGGAGGTGTCTCAGAGGAGGTAAGACTTAACATGAGCCTTTCGAGGTGGTCAGATTGCTTGGAAGAAGAGAGGGGTGAGGCATTCCCAAGGGTAGGAATAGCTGGGGCAAAGGCTCAGGAGGACCATGAGCAGGATCCTGGGAGGGAGCCCTTCTGCTGTGTTGGGGACAGGAGAGTAGGTGTCATTCACTGAGCAGAAAGTGGATGGGTACGGCCCATTCCCTGAAATGGCGAGGTGTCCAAATCCTGGGGGGTGACTTGCCCCGTGGGAGGAACTGGCTGGAGCAGGAGGTGTTTATGGTTCTCCCTCTCCTGGGGGCAGCCAGAGCTAGCCAAGTTTACAGTTGCTCCGAACTCTATAAACACACTCGGTGAATGTGCGTATGTGAGTGCATGTGTAGGCAAGTGTCCCTGTTGCCATCTGACCTTCCCTTCCACGGCTGTGTGGGCCCTGACCTCCTCACCTGGTGCAGGGGCTTCAGCTGTTTGCTCTCTTGGGCCTGGTGACACTTACTGAGGGTGTCAGTAAGCATGGACATCATGGGACCCTGTGGGCCTTGTAGATCTCCTGGGGAGGCAAGGCCTTGGGGGGATGCTGGAGAATGTACTTGGTGAGGCAGAAGGGCATTCCAGCCTGGGGACAGCAGGAGCAAGGGGGTATGTGAGTATGACAGTGTGTGTGTGTGCCCACGTGCATGTGCATGCACGCATGTGCGTTTGATCAGACGATGGGGAAGTGTGAGCCTTGGGTACATGGAGGAGAGAAGGTGGGAGGTGAGAGGATTGGCTTTGGGGAAGCCTTTATATCTGACCTGATGGTTAAGAGAGTCCTATTCCAGATCCTTTTAAGAAATCATACATACAAAAATGCCTTCTGTCTGGTATATAGGCCATATGTTGATTCTGTTATTATTATTTTTTTAAAGGTTTTATTTATTTTTGTGAGAGAGAGAGCGCACGTGGGGAAGAAGAGCAGAGGAGAGGGAGAAGCAGACTCCCCGCTGAGCAGGGAGCCCGACGTGGGGCTCGACCCCAGGACCCCGGGATCATGACCTGAGCCAAGGGCAGACGCTTAACCGACTGAGCCACCCAGGCGCCCCTGATTCTGTTATTGCCAGTGATTATATGATGCAGAGCTAGTTCCTGCCATTGTGACTGGCTTCCCCGAGCACTGCACATTCTGACCCGCGCTGAACATGAGTGGAACAGTGGCCAGTGTTATGACAGCCTGTGGTCTCAATTAGGGGTCAGTGGTGGTCAGGGTTAGGGGTCAAGCTGTGTCCAGGATGGAGTGAGCCTGTGGTTGAGATAAAGGGTCAGTGGTGGTTATGACTGGCTGTCGGTCAGTGGCCAGGGTGAGGGGTCAGATGCTGACTGGGAACTGTTTTCTTTGTGTTAAGCTAACAGCTCTGGAAGAAGCTGACCTTGCCTCAGAGGCATTATTCTCAGAGACCAGCGCCTCTGTTTAGAGAACTCCAGAGGGGCCCAGAATGTGAACTTTAGAGTTCGAGAACTCTAAAGACTTGGGTTTTAGGCCTAGTTCTGCTAACTTAGGAGCCGAGTCCCGGGCAAGTGGCCTCACTTCTCTGAGCTTCGGTCCCACCTCGGTAGGAAAGTAACGCTATCTGCCCACCTAGAGGGTGAGGTCTTTGTTACTGAGCATCCTCTTATAAAATATAAGCTCAGTCATCACTAATTGCACCACAGCCCACACTCCTCACTCCCACAGGCCTATGGGTAAATCTGCAGCGGTCAGGCAGTTGGCTGGGAGCGAGGTGGTTAAAGCAATACTCCCCAAACTTGGCTACTCATTGGATCCTCCTGGATATCTTTAAAATCATTCCGATGGCGGCTCTCAGTCCAGCACCCCCCCAATTTTGAATTCACTGGTGTGGGGGCGACCTGGGCATCAGTTTTAAAAGCTCCCCAGGTGATTCTAATGTGCAGCCAAGTTTGGAAAACACTGGGTAAAAGCCCATACTAATTAATGAGCTAAAGAGAATGCGTCTTTAAGCAGCCACCTGAGCTGTGGGTAAAACCCACCAGCTGGCCCCAGGCCCCGTCCTGGTGGGGGTCTGACTGAGGGAGATGAAGTGAAAACAGCAAGAGACTCCAGGAAGAGTATACTCTCTTAACCTTCTCCACACCTCTGTTCTCCATCTGTGAAATGGAGTTAAAATTATATTAACGTTATGACCGTTGTGGGCAGGGGAGGGCTGCAGGGGAATAAAGCACATTGTAAGTTGTTACAGTTGACCCCAGTCAACCAAGAGACGTCGACTGAATATTGGGGATGTGGGCGGAGAAAAGCACCTCAAACCTCCCTTCAGAGCTCTCCTCACCAGAAATTCATGGCCAGTATATTGATAGTCTGAAGCCAGGGGGATGGACGACATAGCCCTGGTGAATCTGGAATCTCTTGGCCCTGAGTAGGGTCTCTGAGGGTATGTATCCCCTGTTTAGAGTATTGTCCCCCTAAATATACTCACATTAGTTTGACTCTGTGTCTTATTTTTGGTTTCAGGAAATACCATCCCCATAATAACCTGTAGGGCGGGTAGGGGATGAGGAGACAGGGTTCTGCCCCTTCTGGCTCTCTGCCCCTTCTGGGAGGGATGTTATGGAACTCCTGGAAGCTTCAGCTCAGGCTTGGAGGCCGCTTCTGGCTGGGTTTCCAGCATCTGGGTCCTCAGGAGAAAGTGGTTTTCTCCTGTGGCCTGTGTGCCTTTAAGACTCCGAGACCAATGGGGGCACCTGACTGGGGAAAATTCCAACCAGTGGGTTCCTTTGAAATGGAAGTGACATCTAGTGGTTTGAAAAAGAACTGCCAAGCTGGCCCCCCAGGCCCAGGCTGGCCCTTGGGGTTCCTTTGCTGGCCACCAGGCCCCTCTCCTCCTGGGCCGCACCCTGCTGGAGGGATTTACAGCCCCAACAATGGGGCTTTCCATGGCAAGTTGGCTCTCCTGGCCCGACACCAGGCTGGAACCCCTACCCAGACCTAGGTACATATACTCAGGTCCAGGGAGACCAGGAGGGGCCCAGGAAGTGTGCCCCTTCCCAGCGTGTCAGGGCCACGGTGTACAGTCCCAGGGGAGCCAGACTCCTTGGACCTTCTGTCCCTTGATTCTGAGGAGCCCGGTCCTGGGTCCAGCGCCACAGAAGTCCTGTGCAGGCCATAGTGCTGAATCAGCGGAAACCTGCGGCCAGGCCGCTGTTATGCAACGGCCCCGCCACTGGCCCGCTGGTGTCAGCTACAGGCCTTTCAGGAAGGCAAAGGGCCTCAGGGGGTGCATGCACCCAGACTTGGAGGTGTGTGAAATGGGCGTCTGCACAGAGCCGTGGCTTTGGAACCAAAAGGGAGGGACAGAGGGGGACAGTGCCCAATCTATGGTTCTCCAAGGTCTCTGACTTGAAGAACCCTAGTCTGAGGGGGAGACACAGTCCTGTCCTCAGGGAGCCCAGTCTGAGGGGGACACAGCCCTGACCCCAGGGAGCCCCAGTCTGAGGCGGACACAGCCCTGCCCTCAGGGACCCCAGTCTGAGGGGGAGACACAGCCCTGCCCTCAGGGAGCCCCAGTCTGAGGGGGGACACAGCCCTGCCCTCAGGGAGCCCCAGTCTGAGGGGGGACACAGCCCTGCCCTCGGGGAGCCCCAGTCTGAGGGGGAGACACAGTCCTGCCCTCAGGGAGCCCCAGTCTGAGGGGAGAAACACAGCCCTGACCTCAGGGAGCCCCAGCCTGAGGGGGAAGTAGCAGCCCTGCCCTCAGGGAGCCCCAGTCTGAGGGGGGAGACAGCCCTGCCCTCGGGGAGCCCCAGTCTGAGGGGGAGTCACAGCCCTGCCCTCGGGGAGCCCCAGTCTGAGGGGGAGTCGCAGCCCTGACCTCAGGGAGTCCCAGTCTGAGGGGAGACACAGTCCTGCCTCAGGGAGTCCCAGTCTGAGGGAGAGACACAGCCCTGACCCCAGGGAGCCCCAGTCTGAGGGGGGAGACAGCCCTGCCCTCGGGGAGCCCCAGTCTGAGGGGGAGTCACAGCCCTGACCTCAGGGAGTCCCAGTCTGAGGGGAGACACAGTCCTGCCTCAGGGAGTCCCAGTCTGAGGGAGAGACACAGCCCTGACCCCAGGGAGCCCCAGTCTGAGGGGGGAGACAGCCCTGCCCTCGGGGAGCCCCAGTCTGAGGGGGAGTCACAGCCCTGACCTCAGGGAGCCCCAGCCTGAGGGGGAAGTAGCAGCCCTGACCTCAGGGAGCCCCAGCCTGAGGGGGAAGTAGCAACCCTGCCCTCAGGGAGCCCCAGTCTGAGGGGGGAGACACAGCCCTGACCTCAGGGAGCCCCAGCCTGAGGGGGAAGTAGCAGCCCTGCCCTCAGGGAGCCCCAGTCTGAGGGGGGAGACACAGCCCTGACCTCGGGGAGCCCCAGCCTGAGGGGGAAGTAGCAGCCCTGCCTCAGGGAGCCCCAGTCTGAGGGGGAGAAACAGCCTTGGTCTCAAGAATCCCAGTCTGAGGGGGAGATACAGACATGCCCTCAGGGAACCCCAGTCTGAACGGGAGACACAGCCATGGCTTTACAAAAATCCCAGGTGAGGGTGAGGGCAGGAAAGAATGACGCACACATGAAACAGGCTCATGACCCTTGAAAAGCTCTGGAAAAAGTCAGGGCAGATGATTATAGGGTAGCAGAGCCCCAGTGGCTGGGCTGGGAAGGAGGCAAGTGATAGGCTCCTGGATTAAGTAGCAAGTTCTCAGGGGAAGCAAGGCCTTTAAAGGTGGCAGGAACTCACCTCTGCCCTCCCTGTGTTTAGATCTGGGTTTTCCCCCCAGTATCTGGCTCACAGGGTGAGGGACCTCAGTCCATCTCAGGTGCTGAATTCAGTAGCACCAGGGCCTGAGCAGATGATAAAAGGGACTAAGCAGGATTGGGAGGGCTCGCTGGCATGGCCTGGACACCTGGCATACCTTCATTTTGTCCCCACCTGCTGTGGTCCTGCCCTGCCACTGCCCTGTCCTGCCCAATGCCCAGAACAAGGCGCAGCTGCTTCTGGCCTCAGCTCTAAACTTCTGGAACTTCTGGAAGCTTCCTTACGCCCCTTCTCTACAACCCTAGGCTCAGGCACATTCTTCTGGGTGAGGAAGTGTCTGTTTCAGAGGTTGAGTGTTTCAAGGTTGACTTCCTGAGAAAGCTGTGCAGTTGGCTTCCTTCTGAGAGACTGAACACCTAGCATCTTATACTCTCTAAACTTTCTGAGGTAGAAAATGCTTGTTTACTTGGTCTTGTTAATTTTTATTTCTAAGAGGTACTATATGGACATGGTAAAACAGAAAATTCAAGTACAGTAACAATTGGTGAATCTAGGTGAAGGGTACAGGCAGTTCTTTAAGACTCTTCTATAAATTTGAAATTACTTCAAAATAAAATAAAAAGCGGGCGCCTGGGTGGCTCAGATGGTTAAGCGTCTGCCTTTGGCTCAGGTCATGATCTCAGGGTCCTGGGATCGAGTCCCGCATCGGGCTCCCTGCTCCTTGGGAGCCTGCTTCTCCCTCTGCCTTTCTCTCTCGCTCTGTCTCTCATGAATAAAAAAAAAAAAAAAAAAAAATCTAAAAAAAATAAAATAAGGGGCACCTGGGTGGCTCAGTTGGTTAAGCAACTGCCTTCGGCTCAGGTCATGATCCTGGAGTCCCGGGATCGAGTCCCGCATCGGGCTCCCTGCTTGGCGGGGAGTCTGCTTCTCCCTCTGACCCTCCTCCCTCTCATGCTCTCTGTCTCTCATTCTCTCTGTCTCAAATAAATAAATAAAATCTTTAAAATAAAATAAAATAAAATAAAATAAAAATAAAATAAAAAGCTAAAAACAAATTCAGAACAGAAATGTAAGCCTCTCTTCCATCTTTTCCTCTGGCCACTACTTAGTTCCCTTTCTTAGAGGCCCCCAAGTTATCAGTTTCCTGTACATCTTTCTAAAGATAGTCCACAATATATTTATAAACTCTTTTTTTCTCCCGTGTAAACGGTGGCATTTCCCTACACTGCTCTGCGTTTTGGCTCTTTCACTTAATATATCTGGAAACCACGTGATGTGAGTACACATAGAGCTGTCTTGTCTTTTTTGTGGCTCCAGGGTATTCCATTGAACGGCTGATTCAAATTTTCACTGGGAAGATACTGTATCATGAAGAGCGTAAACTTGGGAGTTGAGATGCTTGCTCCACTACAGAGCAGTTGTTCAGCGTCGAGCCAGTGAGTCAATCTCTTAGTGACTCAGTTTCCTCATTGGTGGCCCGGGGTTAATAACGGTGTCTACCTCGGAGCGTGTGGTGCAGACTCAGTGAGATGCTACTTGTGCGGGGCGTAGGTCACTGCCTGGCGCGCAGTAAGCACTCAATAAACGCTGGCTGCCACTCCCTCCCGAGATAGTTTTGCCAGACCCCTTTGAGAGAGAGTGGAGCTGTTCCCGGGCTTTTATTACTATAAACAATGCCACCCACGAATATCCTAGTCCACACCTCACTTGGTACTTGTGGGAATGTCTCTGCAGGGAAGGTGCCAGGGACTGGAGTCGCTGGGGCAGAGGCCACGTGCATTTTTAATTTGGAAAGACACTGCCGGGTTGTCCCCCAGCCCCCAGCCCGAGGGGGTCCTCGCCTCACCACCACAAGCCATGTTGGAGCCTGTCTCCCCCCAGCCTTGACAACACGGGCGTGCTCGCTTGAACGCGGCACTTCGCAAATTTACTGTTGTCGTAGAGCTTCTTGGGGGCAGTCACCCAAGTCCATGAGGGTATTTGCTGGGAGCAGCCAAACCCACGCGGCGGGCTAGAATGGTCTACAGCTTGCAAAAGTCTAAGGCTGGCTCTGCCAAGATCCACGCACACGCACTCACTCTACGCATTTTTATTAAATGTACGGCGTTCCACCACGAGTTTGCAATTGTTGGTGGCCGGTTTTTCTGGGCCTGTTAGCACATCACAACTGTTGGTTAAGTCTGATAATACTTCAGATTGTGCTTATTGTCACCATTTCGTGTCCGAGCCAGGGACCTGCAATTTCTAATTACATTGTTAACCTTTTATCCCACCTATGAAGGCACACAGACGACGCTAGTATGCATCTGTCATCGTGGGGAGGCCTGCTTCTTCTACCTGGACTTAGACTTCCTGCTGTGGATCACCTATCAGCCAACCTCTCTCCCTTCTTTTCTTGGAAAATTGGAGCCCATTATTAAAAAAAGAAAAAAGCAGACCCCGCATTGAGTAACCTGTCATCTGAACACCGAAACCTCACCAACACGAAATGTAGCTGAAGGGTGAGTATTCCTTTACAAAAGAGTTTCTACTGAGTTAATTTTAGTAGATTTTTATCGAAGCCCTTTTAGAGGATTAATACAGGCGAAGGATTGTTTGAGGATGGCGGCTTGGGGCAGGAGAGCACACTGTATCTCTTACTGATTCGAAAACGTTCTCACCCATAACCTCCACGTGCCCGGATCTCGCACAGGCCCCAGGCTGCAGTGCTCCCTTATGATTCACTCTGATTGAGGCCGCTGTGCCAGACTTTCTAGGACTTTTGTGGGCTCCCCGGCCTAGTCAGGCATCAAAGCCTCCGATGCCTCCTTCCCCTCCGATGACCTTGCAGATCTGACAAATGCCAAGGACTTTGCCTGCGCTAGATCTGGTGTGGAGTCCGTCCCAGGCTGCTCAGAATGATGGAAACAAATTGGCTGCATCTCCAAAAGCCTCTGGCGGGGGTGGGGGTGGGGGTGGGGGGGTCAGGTTTAAGGTGAGGATGCCCTTAAATGAAGGTCAAATAGGTTTCCTTTTCTCCAATTGTTTAATAAACTACTATTAATCTAATTACAACACACATGCGGAAAGGTGCACAAATCCTGAGTACACAGCTTGATGATTTTGTAACATGCGTCTCATGAGTTTTACATGCAATTAATCATCCAGATCAAGAAAGAGAGCACTGCCAGGTTCCCATAACTCTTGCTCAATGGCCCTCCCCGATTGTCACCCCCATCAAAGGCAGGCACTCTTCTGTCTTCTATTCCTGACAGTTAGCATGGCCTGACTTTGGAATATTATATAAATGGAATCACATCGCATGTACTCGATTGTGTCTGGTGCCCTTTGCTCAGCATTGGGAATTTACCGTGTTGTATGTCCGTTCATTTATTCTCATGGCTCTGTAGTATCCTATAGTGTGAATACACAATGTTTAATCCATGCTAGGACAATCATTGTGCTGTTTCCAGTTCAGGGCTACGGTGAATAATGCTGCTGCTGTAAACATTCTTATCTATACCTTGTACGGGCTTCTTAGGTACCGAGGGGAGGAATTACTGTGCCAGAGGGTAGATGGGGCCATTTTCGCAAGTGCTTTTCCAGTAGTGGTGTATGAGAGTCCAAACAGCTCCTCCACGTCCTCACCCCCACCACAGTCAGTGGTTTCCATTTACCGTTCTGGTGGTCAAAACGACCCTTCCAAACCACACATCTTTTGATCACCTTCCTGCTTTGCCCCAACATTTTATTGTGAAAACTTTCCGACATAACAGAAAAGCTGAAACAATTGTACATTGAGGACCCATATCCGCATGATTGCAAGATCTAATCATGTAGTCGACGTTCGGGGTGATCTTTTTTTTTTTTTTCTCCATGTGTCTAACCATTTATCCATCTATCTGTCAACTGTCTTCTTTTCTTAATTGTCATGCTTCTTCAGGAAGGTAAAACTCATGTATCCTCACACTTATGCATTTCAAGAATATATTCAATGGTTTCGGTAGATTTGGATAGTTGTGCAACCATCAGTAAATCACCTGACAGAGTTCCCTGTGCCTTTTGTAGTCAGTCCCTACTCTGACTCCCAACCTCAGGCGACTGCTCATCTATCTGTTTTCTCTCTGTGGAGTTTTACCTTTTCCGGAAATTTCATATAAATGGAATCATATAGTATATGGTCTTTTCTGTCTGGCCTGTTTCATGAAGCATAACGCTTTCGAGGGCATCCATGCTGTAGCATGCGCACTAGCTCCTTCTTATTGCTGAGCAGGATTCTAGTGTGTGGATATACCTCAATTTGTCTATCCATCCTCCTGTTCATTGTCCCCATAGGGTTTTAATGACAGGATCACAGTCTGTCCTAAGGAGACCTGGCCCA
The DNA here is from genome assembly GCF_029215605.1 of Mirounga angustirostris. Taxonomy (NCBI): domain Eukaryota; kingdom Metazoa; phylum Chordata; class Mammalia; order Carnivora; family Phocidae; genus Mirounga; species Mirounga angustirostris. The sequence goes on from NW_026991716.1 coordinate 39,774,015, forward strand.
TTTATGGCGTGGTCTACTTACGGGAAGAGGAAAAGGCAGAGAGAGACAGAGACAAAGAGGGCTAGAGACAGAGAAGGCAATATTCCTGTTGCCCCCACATGTCCTGTTCAAACCAGCACTGGGCCTCCTCCCTGTTCGGAAAATTCCCGACTGCCCTGTGCTCAGCTATCTCTCTGAACTCTGCATACCTGGCCGGCCGCCCTCCTCTAGTGTCCACAGTTCACTGCCCCAGACTGGTATCTCTTTCATGGCTGACTGTCTCATTAAGTCCTACAAAGTTCACAAAGAACTCAGCATCCTGGCACACGGTTTAGGACTTGGGAAACAGTGGCCTTCAGTGCTGGGCGGGCTCTTTGAGGGCAGGAATCATGGCTTTTGTGTGCTTTTGCTGTAGTTCCAGGCCCAGCACGTCATCGGGCGCACAGGAAGGGAGAACAGTGGACAGGGCAGTGGGTCGGGGAGCCTTATACGGTCAAGGCCTGAGCACCCCGAAGAACTCAAGCCCTCTGGTGAGCTCCGTATTAGGGAATGGCCCCGGGCCAGGTCTGAGGGTCGCCAGATTTGGGTGCCAAACCACAGCTGGGAATGCCAGGATCACTAACGAGGTCCTAGTGAGCCTAGGGAACAAGGAGGCTCCTGCCAACAGAGGCCCAGGCCACTGGGAGTGGTTGCTGGGACCCCGAGCTGGTGAGAGGCCCAAGCAGCAACCAGGCACACTGCTCCCCTCCCACCTCCGTCTCAGCCCGTAATTCCCACAATGCCTAACTTCTCTGCAGACCCCAGGCTGCTCTCTCTGCATGCTTCTCGGAGTGCTGAGTGTGTGGGCTCCCAGGCCTGGGCCAGTGATGCCCCCCTCCCTCCCTCTTTGGCCCCCCCTAAAATGAGGGCCCTGGATCTGAATGTGCCTTAACAGCTGCACTGTCCATGCGTGTTGTGCCTGAAGTTCTCGAATGCAGTGGTTCTCATACTTGAGTGATGCACGCTCAGGTACAGAAATGAGTTCTCGATTCAGCAGATGAGGGTAGAGCCTGAGAATTAATTTTTTGCATGTCTAGCAAGTTCCCAGGTGATGCTCATACTGCTGGGCCAGGCACCAGTCTTTGAAAATTTCGGCTCTAGCACCTGAGTAGCTCAGTCGGTTGAGTGTCTGACTCTTGATTTCCACTCAGGTCATGATCTCAGGGTTGTGAGATCGAGCCCTGTGTCGGGGTCCATGCTTGGTGGGCAGTCTGCTTAAGGATTCTCTCCTTCTCCTTCTGCCTCTCCCCTACTCTCACACACACTCTCTCTAAAATAAATAAACAAATCTTAAAAAAAAAAAAAAAAAAAGAAAGATAAAGAAAATTCCTGCTCTAAAGCTTTGGGTTTCTCCTCCAGGGGCTCAACTTGAACCTTCCTCCTGCCTGCTGGGGGCTGGGGGAGGGCAGGGGAGAGGCATCTGTTTCTTTCTCTGCACAAGTCCCGAGAAACATTTGGATTTTGGTGACCGTGAGGGTAATGGTAGGAAGTTCCCACTGGACTTGCCTCTGGCCACAGGGCATGGCCAGACTTCCACAGGAAGGGGCAGAGACAATGCCTTGTGGCCAGTGTATCATAAAGACAAAAACAGATCAAAGCTGGAGTGTCTGAGTATAAAAATTAGTAAGTGGTTTCATAAAAGAGATAATCAGAACTCACTATCCTTCTAACTGCAGTGTCAGTAATAAACTTAGTTTTGATTTTGGAAGTAACCCCTGTAAGAAGAACTCAAAATTACATGGGTCAGACAAGATAGTAAGTGCAGTTTTCCTGGCAGTGTGCTAGAATGATTGTTCAGCTCAATTCTGCGGTCAAGCTGGGCCTAAAAAAAGGTCCACAAGAGTTCTTTAACACACTCAACCCTCAAGCCAGTCCTATGAGGCAGATAGTCTCATTCCCATTTCACAGATGAGGAAACTGAGGCATCACGTTAAATGGCAGATTCAGGATTCCAGTCTTTTCTTGACTCCACCTCAAACTCGAAACCCCAATGTGAGGTGGTGTTGCCCTCCACCCCCCCTTTTTATTTTTAAATACTGAATGTTAAGTGAGATTCTCCTGAATACTTTCTAGCCAAATTGCTGACACATCAGGCTGAATGAAGGCTAAGGCAAGCTCTTCTGTTCCTTGGGGTGTGAAGGCCCTCGACCCCAGCTGGCTCTACCAGGAGTAATCCAGCATCTCTGCTGTCAGAAATGACAGATTTGGAAAGAGATTCCTCTCTTGGCTTATCTGAGCTTAAGACAGGTAAGCTCGATCAGGGAAGCTGATCCACGGCGATCACTTTTAATTGTTCTTCAGCACCTGGGTGTGTTTAAACAACCAGGTATGCCGCTTAGTGCTCGCTCAGGGGGATTAGAGCTGGCGCTGCGTCAGCTGGGCCCCCACAGCTCACCCCGGGGGACAGATGGGTGGTAAGTGAGGGAAGTGTCTACCTCCTCTGAGTGTTTGCACACGGTCATATGAGTAGGCTCCGCTGGAAGGGGCACCAATCGAGTAGCATACAGGATGCTGTTGCCTCCTGGGACTATGGTGGGCTCCCAGATTTGCGTTACAAATTTCTTCCCAGCCAAAGTTTATCACTCAGTAAAGAATTTAGGCAGGGAGTGAGACCAATTATGGATTAGATAGTGACCTTTGGGTTGGGGCGGATGAGCGCCACGGGTGGCAGGAGTGAGGGTGAAAGTGGGGGAGGAGTGGGGACGCGGGGTTTTGATGGTTGGTGATAACAGAAGATGGTGACAGCCGTGGTGGGGGATGGTGGCACAGGAGATGGGATGTTTGAGGAAGGATGCCTACTGGGACGATAGGCTGAAGAGCTCAGGGAACCAGCTGGAAGGTCCAAAGCCGGGGACGGAAATTTGATCATGGTTTGGGATGGCTGGGGCGAGGGGAGGGTCGCCTGGAGGAGGCATTGCTTTCGGATTACCCACTCCCTCTCCAGAGGTGTCTGCCTCGGGTATTTACAAACCTCCTCCAACAGCACAGCTGAGAGGTCCTTCCTGGCTGAGGTTTAGCAAACCTGTTTCCCGAGGAGGCCTCTTTTCCCACCACAAACGGATGGGTGCTGATGTCAGCAGGAGGCAAAGCTGTAAGTCAGCACGAGTGGGGGCTGTGCTCAGGGGCCAGGGGAAGAAAGGGCCCTGCCTGGCATGGCCTCCTCTGACCCCCCACCCCCCACCCCAAAGGGGAGGCCCTGACCAGCTTTGTGGAGTAGGTGTGCCACCTTGGGTGGCCAGAGGCTCGAGCTTGGAGTCAGAGAACGCTGAACATGGAAATCAGCAGGACCATCTGGTTCATTCCCATGCAAAGAAAAGAGAGGCGTTATGCTTCCCATTTCCCAGATGAGGACACTGAGGCCTTGGCAGGGGAAGAATTGTGCCCAGGGTCTCCTGGACAGGCAGCAGCAGAACCTGGCTCAGCACCTCAGTCTCCAGACTCCTGGCTCTGAATTGTGTTTGTAACAGCACCTCATTTGCACGTGGATGTGGGAGTGTGGAGTGGTGGGCCCATGGGCGGGAGTCCGACAGAACCAGGCTGACTCCTGGGTCTGCCATTCCCTTGAGGGTGGGTGTCACTGGGCGCCTCGGTTTTCTCTTCTGTGAAATAGGAGTGCTCAAGTATCGCTTCTAGGGTGGGGGACAGGAGTCAATGAGATGGGCATAAGTAAAACTCCATATGAATGTTAGTTTTCTTCCCTCCCTGAATCATTAGTCCTAGGTGGGAGCTTTCCGTGTACTTCAGCGTGTGTTTGTGGGTGCTGCTGTGCATGAGAGAGCATGTATAAGACTCCAGATGAGAGAGAGAGAGAGTGTGTGTGTGTGAGAGAGAGAGAGAGAGAACATTGAGATTCACAAATCCTGGCCAGGCAGGCCCAGCGAGGGGAAGCCACATGTTTACTGATCTTGGGAGGCATTAGAGGTTGGAGCCTCTAGGATTGGCCTGGCATGGTGGCAGGGGGGTGCCTGGTGAGGGAGGTGCTTTGGGACCCCCCAGGCTGCTACAAACCCGGCCGGCTGCTGCCCTAGGAGCTGGTGGGGCAGGGCAGGGCTGGTCTCAAGGTTGGGCAGTTCATCTTCGGGGCTTAGGTGAGCTTGTCCCCCAGCCTCAGTCCTCAGAAGTCAGGACTTGGGCATTGATCCTGCCGGGGTCCCCGTGGGCATTTGGAGAGCAGTCCAGTGGGGGATGTCTGATGAAGGGTTGGAAAGTGGGCTTTGAGGACCCTAGGAGAGGGGAAAGGAGGTAAGGCTAGTCCCTAGGCCTCCAGCAAATTCCACCTTCCTTGTACCCCAAAGTGACCCTGCCTCTCCCCTCATTCTGGGAAGAAGCCTGAATAGGTAGAGTCTGGTTATTGGTGCTGTTTATTAACATTTGCATCACATTCCATCTGGGAGCTTGCGGACCTAGGATGCCAATTCACTCCCCGACATGTAGGTTTTGTGATGTCACCAGAAACACTGGATCCTGGAGAATTGCTAGGGCACAGAAGGGTCTCCCTCAGAACTTCTTCTAAACTGCCTATAATCTCCCCCATTGCATTCACAGAGGCCTAATGCATTGGAGTCCTTGCAGGTCAAAGCTGAGGTCAGACCTCGACGGCCTTTCAGTCCAACTGTCTTACTTTACAGATAAGGAAACTGAGGTCCAGACAGGAGGCCTGACTTGCTCAAGATTATACAGTCAGTGGCGGCGTGGGGTCAGAACCTGGTCCAGCCTCTTCCATATTCATTATTTGACTGACTATGCACAAAAGCACGCATTTGGGGAGCATCCTTCACCCGTACCCCGCCCAGCCTCCCACAGGACCTCTAGCTTCATTTTGCTTCATAGCAGCACCTGACATTACATATTTTGTGGTTTACCTTTTGCCCCCCACCAGAATGAAGCTGCATGGGGGCAAGAATTTTTTCCCCATTTTATCCATTGCCATATTGTAAGCATCTAGAACGCGCAGTTGCTCAATAAGGAATAGTGGGATTCATTCCTTCATTCCTTCCTTGGCCACCTCTCTCTATTCTGGAACCTGATAATACGGAGAGGGGTCAGAGCTGGCCCCTGTTCCAGACCCCCCTACCACCACCACCTGAAGGTGGGAGGGATCAGCTTGCCTGGTGAACTCTGGAAGGTCACCCTTGGGGAGGGAGGAGGTAGGGTGAGGTGCCGGGAGACTTTCCTGAGAACCCAGAACTGGGTCATATTTCAGGGTAGAGGCAGGGGAGCCTAGCAAGCACAGAGGAGACCAAAGGTGTGGACACAGGTGGCTTGTGACCAGAGGGAGGGGGAAAGAAAGGTAGAAACCCATGGAGGGTGGGAGTGGGAGCAGGGAGGGAGGCCTGGGGGGGAGAGGGTGAATGTGATGCTGTGGAAGCCTGGGCCCTGGGTGTCTGGGGCAGGCTGTTGGGGGCAGGGGGTGGCAGGGGGACGGACCCTGATGTTTGTTGACGTTTGGGTGGGCTGGAGAGTGGGGGCGAGGGCAGAGAGAAAGAAGTCCAAGTTCCAGCCCCTGCAATGCATATGGTCAGATGGGGAGACATTGCTCAAGCCTAAAGAAGAGCTTTGGTTGGAGGCTCAGTTTTCTCATCTGTAAAATGGTGATGAAGACACGACCCTGGGGGTGGGGGGAGGTGAGCTTTGTCTGAGATGATCTGTCTGAATGCCCTTTGCCCACTGCTGGACCCCCAAACACACGATGGCCTGTCCTCCTAAACACTTCTCCGTTTTCCCTGGGCACAGTCTCTGGGGAGTGGGGCTCTGGGTCTCTGCCGCAAGGAGTGGGCCAGGCCCCACCTGCCTCTGCTCCCCAAGCCCTCTATGGTTGGTGGCCCAAGAGGTCACCCAGTTCCCTCTGTCCCAGTTGACCAGAACCCTCTGGGCTCTGGGGGTGCTGCGGGTTTCCTGGCCAGGGCCCAGGCCCCGGCCTCACTGGGGGCTGTGAACAAGAGAGCAACAGACCAGATTTTGCAAGCCTGAAATAGTTTATGGCCAGGCTGAGGCAGGGAGGAAGGAGGGCATGGCCCCAGGAATGCGGGAGGAATGCCTGGGAGGCTTGTTCCTGCCCCCCACCCCTCCTCAACTCCCTAGGGGAAAGCGAGCCCAGTCTTCGGCCACTGGGTACTGGGCAGCAGAGAGGGAAATGGTTTGGGCCCTAACATTCCAGGGCCAGGGAGTGGGTATATATGTGAGGGGTGAGCTAGTCTTCCTCCCTGGGTATCATCTCCAAGGAGGCCACCGGGATAGACCCATCTGTGCCTCGAACTCCCGTCAGGCTTGCCCCTGACTTGGCCAGCAGCGCCGTGGACCCATATCTTCACTATAGGGAGGGGGGGGGTGGTTTTTGTCTTGAAGCAGGGCCTCTGTGTCTTCCTTTAGACTGGGAGCCCCCTGAGGTCAGGGTTTGTGCGTTCCCTTCAGGCTGGGAATTCTTTAAAGACTGGGACTCTGATGCCCCCATCAAATGGAAGCCGCCCAAAGGGTGGGCTGTGCCACCCCTCACCCAAATGCCTCTCATGGCCAGGATGGGGTGGCTCCCGAAGCTGGGCCTACAAGTGGTCTCCATCCTCATTCCTCCAGGCCCAAGACTCAACTGCCTTCAAACCTGCCTGCAGAGTGGGGAGCCTCTAGGGACCAGCTGAGTCTTGTGGACTGGACACCAGCCTATCAACAGCCTTTGCCCCAACTCCTGTTCACAAGACACCTGAGGCTCTTACCTGTGTGTTGCGGGGAGAAGCCAGGCTTCCATTACCCATCTGGGTAGTCCACTTGGCCCTGCTGGTACCATCCTCTGGGCTTTCTTCTTCTGCTCGTGGTCTGGGGTCCATCCTGGGGAGGGCTTGGGAGTGCACAGGCCATAGCGTGCCATTGTCTGCCCACTAATAATACCTGCACATTCCTGGGGCCTGTATCGGGGCCAGTCATCTTCCCTTTCATGTTTGACCCTGCCCCAGTGAGCCAGTGGATGGGGTGGGGGCTGGATAGGGCCCCAGGTCAGGGGCAGACGGGCAGGAATAGTGGAGGGTGGAGAATAGGTGTCTGGTCTATTCTCAAGGTTCTAGCGCCCCCAGTTCCCACTAAGGCTTCGGCTCTGGTAGGGAAGACACAAGGTGTCAAAACACTGGCTGGCCAGACCCCATCCCTTTTTTTAAGATATGGCTCTCTTGCCTCTACTGGCAGGACATCCCTTTCCAATTCCCTTCACACACTCCTAGACCAGCCCCAAGAGGTCAGTCTGTGGTCAGGGTTATGGATAATCTATGCAGAGTTGGACCACGCTGTGGATAGAATTAGGGGAACTGAGATCAGAGTTGAGGATCAGGCTCTGACCAGGGTTGCAAGTCAGCCTGTTTTCTGGGTTAGAGGGATTAGTCTGGCTAGGTAGGATCAAGGGTCAGACTGTATCCAGGATTAGGGATCAGTTTATACCTAGGATTAGGGGTCAGTCTATACCTAGGACCAGGGATAAGTATATATCCAGAAGTAGAAAGTCAATCTGTTTTTAGGATTAGGACTCAATCTGCACCCAGGACCCAGGCTATATGTAGGATTAAGGTTCAGTTTATACTTAGGATTAGGAGTCAGTCCAGGGGGCGCCTGGCTGCTCAGTCAGTAGAGCGTGCCACTCTTCATCTCAGGGCCGTGAGTTCAATCCCCACATCAGGCACAGACTTACTTAATTAATGAATTAAAAGAAGGACCAGCCTAGACCTAGGAATAGAGTAGTCTATACCCAGAATTAGGGGTTAATGGGCATCCAGGGGTAAGCGTGTGTTTTGCACTGACACTGAACCTATGACTTGGCCACAGAAGGTGATCCTGGCCCATCTGGTCATAGAAGGCAGAGAATACAGTTTGCAGTTTGGTGGAGAGAGAGTTGGCCGATTCCTTAGCCATCCACTCTGGGAACTCACCTCTGGGAGTTACTAGGGACAGGGTGGGGAGCCTCATCCCTCACAGAGAAAGCTTCAACTTGAAAAGTCACCAGCAACACCAGCCTAAGCCCCCTGGGGATGGAGCATGGCACCCAGGCAAGGAAGGGCCCGCGAATGCCTTGGAGACAACATTGCCTAATGCCATGGACGGGAAGAGCCCTCCCTGATCAACTCCCCAGATGGCACTTCTATTTGCACTGGACTCTCGAAACTCATTTACCAACAGCTCACTCTGCAAACATTTCCTGAATACCTACCGTGCTTGAGTCCAGAGGTTCTCAAACTTGACTGCACAGAAGAGTCATCCAGGAAACTTGTGGGAAAGGCCGATTCCCAGGCTCCACCCCAGAGACTTGGGAGCACAAAGGTGCTGGGGGCCGCCCAGGAAGCTGCATTTCCAATAAGCCACCGCGGTAGCAGTTTTAAGACCCTACTTGTGGGACCTATCCTCAAAAGGCTCATCGGTTTAAAAAAGGATTGTGGAAAACACCCGTAATTCTGCCTGGTGAGTTCAGTGGGTTGGTGTCAAGGATTTCCCGGATAAAAAGGTGTATATGACCATTTTCAGAGAAGCCCTGAGAAAGCCCCGCAAGGAAGTAACTAACAGTGAGTCTCTCCCTTGTTTCTGACCACACTAAGTTAAAATTATACCTGCCTTACTGCAAGAGTTGTCTAAAACTTAGCTGTTTAACTATCCCAAAGCATTTTCATGTGCTTGGCAAAGTAGGAGAATTAGACACACAGAAGATGAGTTTTGAGCAGAGACGTGTAAAGCAAAGCATAATTAATGCATTAAATGAGGCAAAGGAAAAGAACGCATAAGAAAATTCTGCCTGCCTCCAGTGCTAAGGACGGGGACAATGCAGCACAGCTGTTATTATTAATAACTCACCAATTGTTTATGAACAATCGTCCCGACAAACACTGCTCAAGCAGCCTAGAGCAGCTTCACTGAAGCCGAGGCCCTGTGCCTTGCCCCCCTCTCCCCCGCAGAGCGCCGCCAGCCAAGAACCCTGCCTGCAGTGGGTCTACGGAAACCACAGGGTGTATGCTTTCCTTTTCCAAATGGTAAATTAAAATATCGATTATGCTTTTGCAGACAGCACATTCCTCTCTCTCCAGCCTGCCCCTGGATCAAGAATCCTGGTGTGGAAGGGCTCAGTGATCTTGAGCACCTTGCTGAAGGCAGGGAGGCTGTACAGTATGACAGTGCTTCCCCCCCATCCCCCCTGTGGCTCACTGCCATGTGGCATGCTTCTGCAAGGTTACATAAACTTTCTTTATTTAAGGTTTCCACTCTTCCCTCGGAGAATGAATGGACTTCCGGGCCTGCCTGTGGGGCAGGAGCTTAAGGTATTGTGCTGCTCAGAGGGGGAGAGAGGGCTGGACAGAGTCCCAGGAGCTCCTGGAGGCTACACCCTCCCTGTCTGGTCCTGGGAATCTGGACCCTCCTGCTGAGAGGACAGGAGGTGACCTTCCATTCCTCTGGGCTGGGCTGCAGGCCATCTGGTCACAGGCTCCTTGAATCCCGCCAGGGAGATTTTTCATTTATCTTAGTTAAATTTCACCTTTGTTGGGTTTAGGCCAGCGTTTCCAGAGTGGTATGGGATCCCTCTGGTTCTTCCAGCCGGCCGTGGCTTTCCCAGCCCTCTGGATACTCCCTTCCTTCAGAGTCGCACCTCCCCAGGGCATTGCTCCCTTTCATTCATTCATTCATTCATTCATTCATTCATTCATTCATTCAACAAGGCTTCACTGAACAGCCCTGAGATTCCCCATCTGGGGCTAGGCACTGAGCTCTAGAGGTAGACCCATGGTCACGGTGTAGACGGATGACCAGGCTCAGAAGCAGATCACTTCTCTCTAGTGTGGTATAAGTATGCCAGGGGATTAAGGGGGCATGGAGGGCCCATGGAAGATAAGGAAGTCTTCATGAGGGAGATAACACTTTATCTGAGTCTCAAATTAGGAGAAGGGAAGAGTGGACTGGGGGTGTCCAGGCAGAGAGAACCTGGAGTCTGGAAACAGCATGGCCAGGGATATTTTAGAAGTCACCTTCTAAGGTCTGCATTGTGAGGTCAAAGTGGAGAGAGTGTGGGGCTGAGGCTGGAGAAGCCTGTAGGGGCAAGGTCCTAGTAGAGTGTGGGGAGCCAGGGCCTCCCCCCGGGTAGCGGGGTAGTGGAGAACATGGAAGGTTTCAACTTGAAGAGAGTGACCTGGTCAGGTCTGCCAACTTGACACTGTCCCTTAATAGGACCTGATGTATCTTTTCCATGGCTGTGGGTTCTTTTTTTTTTTTTTTTTAAGGTTTTATTTATTTATTTGAGAGAGAGGGAGTACACATGAGTTGGGGGGGAGGGGCAGAGGAAGAGGGAGAAGCAGATTCCCCGCTAAGCAGGGAGCCCGGACACTAGATCCCAGGACCCTGAGATCATGACCTGAGCCAAAGGCAGATGCTTAACTGACTGAGCCACCCAGGCGCCCCGTGGCTCTGGGTTCTTAACAGCTCTGGGAAGGTAGGTTGCCGTAAGAACTGGACAGTGTCATGAGCCACTGAACTGCAAAATCTGGGGGAGCGAGAAGTCTTCCAAGACAGAGGAGCCTGGATTTAGATCCCTCACTATGTGAGTTCTGCCAAGGTATGGAAACTACCTGAGCCTCAGCGGCCTCATCTATAGAATGGGAGCAATCAAATACTGAAGGCCAAGTGGCAGTGAGCAAGTGAGAGAGCCTAAATGAGAAGCTGTCGGGGAGGGGGGCTGGAGCTCATTCCAAGACTGTAAGTGGGGGGACCAGAGCCCCCTGGCTGCCGTCTCCATGGCTGCGTGAGCTGCTGTCTGTGATGTTCTTCCTCGCGGGAGGTCTGATAACAGAGCCTGGAGAGCTATCCCCACCATAAACAGTCAGGCCCTGGGTTTCTCCTCCTGATCTTGTACCTCAGCCCTGTGTGCCCTGTGGCCCACCAGCCCTCTGGCTCCAGAGCAGGGGTGGGGAAGAGAGGGGTCTGCCCAGCTTCCGGCAGGCCTCACAGTTGTGCAAGGCCATCTGATTCCAAACAAACTGGGAACCTACCACCTCCCTGGCAATTCCAATCATTCTGGCCAGCAGGTGGCCAGGCTTACACTGTTTGGGACAGTCAGGGCTCAGGTCCCAGGCCAGGTCTGCCTGACCAAGGCTGAACCTAGTCTCACGGTATCAGGGGCTGGCATGGCTGGGTCTCTGGTGCAATGGAAAGAGCTCTGGGCAGGGAGTCAGGGGTTCTAGGTTCTAGTCCTAATTCCCCCACCAACTCACTGTGTGACCTGGGGTAAGTTCCTCACCCTCTCTGGGCCGTAGTCATTTTAGCTGAACCTCAGGAGTTTGGTGGTGATGATCCAGGGTGCCTTCCATTCTGGCGTGCTGGCCATTTGAGTTGCTGGGACCTAAGTCCTTGGAAAGATGACGTGGCTTTTCCCCAGACTCCGGTCAGGGGGCATACCGCCCCTTCTCATTTATTCCATATCGGCTCCAACTCCAAAGAGCAAACCACAGGCATGAGAAGAACTCTGGTCACATGTGGGTGGCCTGTGTAAGAGTGAGGAAGAGCTTCTTGGATGTTTTGGAAGCTTCCAGGTGCTGCTTCATTCATTAGTCCATACATTCTCTCATTCAATGAAATTGAAGAATGAATTCATTCATTCCTTCTTCATTCACTTGGTTAATAATACGAAGGGGCCCTATGATATGCCGGACCCTGTGCTAGGACCTGAGATTTACTAGTGAGCCAGATGGGTAGAGTCCTTTGCCTTACCGGAGCTCGTGGCCTGGCCTGGCCTGGCCTATTTTTCCAGAGAAGCTGGAATGGAGCAGGCCCACGTGTAGCATCTGAACCTCAGCCCTGGGAGCCCTGAGACCCAGTGAGACCCCGTCCACCCTAATCCTCTAGAACCCTGTCCTAACCACTGAAGGGGAAGTGAAGGAGAGAGGAAATATGTCTCTGCTCCAGGAAACTCCCATGCTGTGAGGATCCCCAGCCCTCACTTCTGGAGCTGGTCCTGGAGCCAGCCAACCCCTCAGGGACCCACGGGAGCCATGCATCAGCAGGCGCAAAGCCAGGCCCTGCCCTGAATGGTCTGGGTGAGGGCAGCCTGCAGCTCCCAAGGAGCAGGGAGTCTTTCTCTGGGCTGCTGCCTCTGCTTATGGATAATACAGTGCTCAGTAAGAAGGGTTTGGGAAATGGAGGCTGGACATAGCTCCATAGCCATGTGGAAGGAGGGGTCGTGCCCTGGGGAAGACTCTGGGTCCTTCCAGAACTTGGGGATGTGGAGAGGGGCTGCTTTGCTGGGCACCACATGGTGTTCTCACCAGCACAAGCCTGCCCTTGCACCTAGCAAAAGCAAGGATGGTGTCAGGGCATAGGCCCACTTGCAGGGGACCTGGCCCAGAGAGAGGAGTGCCTTCAACAGGGGTGAGGGGCACCTGGGCCACGCCCACCCTCCCTCTACACCATGGCCAACTTGACTAGCCCCTCTCCCTCCTGGCCTTCCAGGCTCCTGGGGAAGGGATGCAGAGGCTCAGGAGAGGTGTCTTGCTCTGCTGCACCCCCCCGCCCCCCCGCCACTTCTTGCACCGGGGCTCTTGCCAGAGTTCAAACGGGCAAACATTAACAGACTCCTTCTTTTCTGTCCCTTCTCTGTCACTGACCTTTCAATAGTCTCCATTTTGTGTAGACCCCTGTTGAACTTGGCCTTTTGGGCGGTTCCAGACGTATGTTTAGTATTCCAACCAGTTACACTAATCTAATATCCCAAGTCACTATTAGTTGAGCTGATTTTCTCCTGGGGAAATGGAGTCCCGGAGGCAGGACAAGGACTTGCCAGCTCATACGTCCAGCCAGGGCGGAGCTCAGACCACAACCCTGGGCTTCCTCAGGTTCCCCAGCTGGCTGCCTCCTGGGGCTTGCTCCAAAACTCCAGGCGGGACCAGCTGCATAATTTGTGGGGTCTACCGCAAAATGAAAATGCAATGCCACTTGTGCAAACATTATTAAGAATCTCAAGATAGTGACAGCAGAGCATTAAACCAAGTATGCAGCCCTTCTACACATGGGGCCTTGTACAAGGACACAACTCACGTGTCTGCAGAGCTTGTCTGAACCCTAGGAATGTGGAAGGAGGAGGGGGGACCCCAGCCAGTTCGCCCCTGGGAGATCAGAGGATGCGCCCCTCCTTGCTGGATGTGTCTCGGAGTCAGCCAAGATTTCCAAGACCAGTAAAAGCCACCGTTTGGGGATCACTCCTGCGTGGAGGGTCAGTGGGGTGCAACGCCAGGCTTTCCAAAGGCGGTGGGGGGAGACAGACCCAGAGGTATATCTTTATTAGCAACTGGCTGTCTTAAACATCCCCCCCATGGAAAGTTCTTAGGGACCCCCAGGAGGGACTGGAGGTGCCCCCACAGCTACCAGCAGAGGTTCCAGGCGGAGTGATGAAGGACGTGCCGAGGGGGAGGAGGCGGCCACAGTTTCTACCACCTTATGCAAGAGGGAGAACAAAGGGGCTTTGCTGGGAGGTATTATAAGATTAAGTGGCTGGGTCCAGGACAAACTCAGCAAGCCCCTTGGGACCTGAATTAGCAACAGCAACTGAAAGGGGGGAATTAAAGCTCCTGGCCCTCTCACGGAGGCCCCCACTCCCTTAGTCCCCGCCTGGGCCTCCTCACAGAGCTAATCTGCTGCCTTGCCCAAGTTCCTGCCTGGGGCCTGTGAGAGGGGCTGGTCCCCTCCACTTAGAGGGGACTGGAGCCTTCCTGGGGAAGGAGCTGCCTGACCCCTGACCCCTGACCCCTGGGGCACAGGCTCTGAGCAGGCTGGGTGGCCCAATTTGGGCTGAACTTAGACACTTGGCTGAGCTCTAGATTTGAGGGGAAATCTCTGCTTCTCTCTGGGCCTCTCCTTCCTGCTGATAAAGTGGGAATTTGGGGCCATGGACCCAATGGCCATCCTGGGGGTCCTCGAGCTGGTTCCAACAGGCCTCAGGGTAGACACCTTTCAGCCACATGGGACAGGAGCGTCCCCAGTACAGATGAGACTTTGGAATCTTGGGCCAATGGGTGTCAGGTTAATTTAAAACAGGAGAGGGTGTTTGAGGTTCCACCATCTGGTCCCCACTGGCCTTCCCAGGTTCGCCTCCTTCTACCTCCCATGTGACAGTGTAAGCAACACACGCAGAGCTCTTTGCTCCTGCTGTTCCCACTCTGGAATTCCCTTTCCTGGCTGCCCCTTCACTTCTTGAGGCCCCGCTCTGTACATCCGGGAAGCCCCTCGGCCCCTCCTAACGTCTCTCAGGGCGCTTACTAAGCTGCAGCCTCCTCTCTGCCTCTGTCCTTATGCTTCTAGAGAGCGGGAGCCCAGCCGCGCCCGGGCCGCACAGGACGTGGGCCTGCGTGCAGCACCGGGATGTTCGTGGCCGGGACACGACGTTGGGAGCTCCCAGCGCTCAGGGGAGACAGGGATGACCAGGCGGCACAGCAGCTGAGGTGCCCGTGTGTTGAAGACATTGGACAGAATTACAGGGGTGATGGGAAAGGACAAAGCTGTGGGAATCTGGAAGTAGAAGTTTCCCCCGAGGCGAGACCTGGGGGGGGGGGGGAGAAGGCGGGAAGGACAGGAGGAGAAGAGCCTCCCAGGCAGAGGGAACCGAGGGTGTGGGGGCCCTGAGAGGGCCGGGGAGCTGTGCACTAGGAGCCGGGCCGGCCGGAGAGGGTGGGAGATGGGGCTGGGGTGGGCTGCGGAGGGGATTGTGGACCTTATCCGGAGGGCAATGCAAAGCTATTAAGGGGTTTTAGGCAGGCGAGTGAGTGAGGTGATAAGATTTGCATTTCTAAAAGATCACTTTCGCTGCTGTGTGGAGAGTGGATTAGGAGGACAAGAGGCTCTTGCGGTCATGAGAGGGGACTGGACAAATTGAGAGATTTAGGGTGGGAGTTGACAGAATTTGGAGGTTGGTGGGATTTGTAGGGAGAGGGAGGAGGAGGGGAGGCTCCAGGTTTCCGGCCTGTCCCTCGGGGTGGTCAGCGGTGCGAGCAGACAGCATGCATCTGGGCATTGTGTCTGCCCCCACCTGTTAGCAGGGCGTGGGGGTGTGGATGCTGGAGCCAGGGCAGCCTGGGCAGCCCTGTGGGGCCGCCCAACTGTTCTCCACACCAGTGTGCCAGTAAACATGTATGGAAGGACGGAAGGACACACACCCACACAGACTCAGATACACTGACCCTTAGGCTCACAGATACATTCACAGCACCTGCCTGGATACAGACATCCACACACCCACACACTTACCTGGAGCAGGCCCCCTGGCACGCACATGTTTACCTGTGTAAATAGATCTTAACTATTAATGATAAAAATAACCAGCATTTATTGATTGCATGGTCTGTACCAGGTGCTATTTCCAATCCTTCATATCCCATCGAGATGCGCAAACGTGGCCACAGCCCACTCACAGTACGTCTGCGCGCATCCCGTGCACCTACCCACGTGCGTATGTGCATGTAGGCGCGGGAATGTCATGCAGTACCTACTGTGAGGTACACGGTTGCATATTTATTACAAAGGCACAAATCGCTGCAGACGTATTTTCCAGCGCGCACATAGGCACACTCATATGTATACGGTCTACACACTCAGTTCCCACACGTCCGCTTCCTCTCTTGCGCGATGCGCGCATCCTCCTGTGCAACGGGAGAGTGGTCCACACGTGCACGTGCACCCCCTGTTTGTGTCACAGGCTCCTACACGCAGCACACACAGATACGAACTCTCTGACCCTTTCTCCCACAGGGCAATTTATGACCATCCGGGCTCATGTCCGGATTTGCCATTAACATTAATGAGGTGATGTCGCCCGGGTGTTCGGAAACCCTTGCCCGGGCGGGGGTGGCGGGGTGGCAACAGGGAGAGGACAGAGAGGCCGTGGTCACAGAGGAACAGCTAATTATCCGGCTGACCAAGGTTTGATTGTTTTTCCCACGGCTTCCACCACTGTCCCCAACACAAGACCAGGTTCTGGCTACACCAGAGGGGGGTGGGGGCGGGGAGCAGGACTAGGGAAGGGGAGGGGAAGAAGGGAGTGGGAGAAGGTGGGGGGGCGGTATGGTGACTGACCCCCATTTCAGTGTTGCCCCTCCCCCTTCCTCAGGAACACTCTCTGCCTAGAGCTATCGGAATTGTTTCCTGAAATGCTTCAAAATTCTTAAAGGTGTGAGTCTCTGTGGCCCTTCCTGCCCCACAGTGAACCTGGTATCAGAGTCAAATTCAACACCTTCATTTCAGGAACTTTTATTTGCTGACCCAGGGAGCATAAAAGGAGTCCCACCCCTGTGTTACCACCTTATGTTACCATCTAGCACAGGACACAGTAATAGCCACGCACAGTGCTCTTTGCCTCCTCCGTTCTCTGAACCAGCATTTTATGAACCATGAGACATTGTTTTAAGCCCTTCAACTTCCTACAGTCACCCAAATCCATGAAAAACCTTTCTAAGCAGGAGTGAGTATGGGCTTCCCATGAACTTATTAATCAGAGAAATGTCTCCCGAGCCTTTTGGGCATTACAATAAGAAAGGGAAATTACAAAATGAAAATGCAGTAACTGCAAATAACCTCTGCACACCTCTTTGGGGGAAAAAAAGACAGCTTTTTTTCCCCCAAAGATTTTATTTATCTATTTGAGAGAGAGAGCATGAGTGCGGAGTGGGGGAGGAAGGGGCAGACGGAGAAGGAGAAGCAGACTCTCCGCTGAGCAGGGAGCCAGATCCCAGGACCCTGGGATCATGACCTGAGCCACCCAGGCACCCCACAAATGTGACTTTCACATCCTTCATGCATCTGAGGCTCACAGGGGTCCTGTAGGGCTAGCAGAGTAGGTAGAGTTATCCCCATTTCACTGATGTGGAAGCGGACTGAGAAGGGAGAGGTTTGCCCATGATCATGTGGCTAAGGAGTGGCAGGGCTGAGCCTTGGCTCTTTCAAGCCACTTCTCTGAATCACATACTCCATGTTCTCTGTCATTTATTTGTAGGACTTCCTCCCAAAGCGTAACATGGATTACATTCCATGTGCTTTCAGGGAACTTTTCGTTAAATCTCCTGAATTACCTGGAGCAGTCCTGGGGTGGAAGGTGGAGAGTGTGGTCCCCAGCCAGAGATTAGGGTCATGGACTCTGGTGCTGGGAGGAATCTGGATGTCCTTGTCTTCCCATAGACCTAGATGGGGTCGAGGCGCCTGGCTGGCTCATTTGGTAGAGCAGTAGACGCTTGATCTCGGGGCCCTGAGTTCGAGTCACACATAGGGTGTAGAGATTACTAAAAATAAAAAAGATAGAAATGGGGACATCAAGGGCTTCTTGAGCCCAGATGGCACCAGGATGACTGCCTGGGACGCCCAGATCAAAGACTGGGGTGCTAAGGGGGGCCTCCAAGAGTCCTGGTTTAAATATCACCTTCAGGCATGTCCCCCTAAGGAATCATTAGCTTGGTTTTACAAACAAGGAAACTGGAACCCTGACAAGTCATTAGGGCAACAGTATTTATTGAACACCTATTATTATATTATGAAGCGCTGAGCTCAGTACTCAATATGATGAAGGGCTAAATGAGCACAGTTCTCGAGGTGCTTACAGTCTGGTGGGGAGGAAAGAGTTTGAGACTTGGGATCACAGAGTCTGGGTCTGAGTTCCAGATTAGAGGGCCATTTGTTTTTGAACAAACAACCCTGATTTAAAGTCACTTTAACCTCTCTGAGCCTCAGTATTCACATCTCTACAATGGGAATGTTCCTACTTTCCTTTAAGCCTGCCATTAAAAATTAGATCTATAAAACGCCCATGCAGTGCCCCTCACAGACGTGGTCCCCTCTTAATTTCCTGCCAGGCTCTGTTCTGTTCACTTCTTACCCCTCCCTCCCTTCTGGCTACTCCCTCAGGATCGACCACCTCTTTTGGAAAAATCTGAACTCTTGGCCCAACCTTATCAACTCCCCCACCATCCCCAGCCACATCCTAGCTTGAACAGGAGGGATGCTGTGAGCAACACGGGGGGGGGTGGTCAATAGCTCTCCTCTGCAGCCTCTCACGTCATCCATCCCCCACCCAGAGGAGACGAGACCCACAGGCACTCCCTCCCTCTTTCTCTGGCTTCCTCAGCCCAGAACACAGTTTTTCCCAGGAACACCCACTTCACCCAGCCACTGAAGTCCTTTCTCACTGCTCTTGAGGAGCTGACTCCAGAGAGACAAATGCAGAGATCGACAAGCCCCGGGATGTCCTAGGAGAGCTGGCTCAAAAGCCCCCCTCGGGACATTTGCTCTCCTCTCTGCTCTGCAGCTTCACTCCGTTTGGTGAAGGTGGCAGGGTTTGGGGTGGGGACAGCTGTGGCAGGACTCTCTAGCTGGACAGAACGTTGCCCCCATAAGTTTGGTGGGGTCTGCCAGGACTCTGCAGAACCTGGGCAGCCTTCCCTCTCTGTCCAGCCTGGATGAGGGTGAGCATCCCAGATAGGGATGGGGACTCCTGGGTCCCTGCCCCTGCTGTGCCTCTGCTCCAGCCTGGGCCTCAGATCTGCTTCTTGGGCTTTGGTCTCCTATCCTATAAAATGGTTGAATAACCTGCCCCTGGCTCCCACCAAATCTACGCAACCTGGTATATTACGGGCATCTCATAAAACTATGAAACACACTTAAATGCCTGCAGTGCCATTCAGATGGAACTGGGGTCCCTTGTGGAAACTTGGACAGAGCTGTGGGGTTCAGGGTAGACCACAGCACATTCTTGGTGGGCGGATGGGCTGCCCAGGCCGAGGGGCCATGCTTCCCTGGCCCTGTCCTTCCTTCAGCCTTAAGCTGTAAAAATGCCAGCTACACAGAGCCAGAGATGCCTCAGAATTCTTTTCAGGGGCAGCGTGAGGCAGCGGGTCCCGCCAACAGCAACACGGGGAGCCTGCCGGCTGCCTGGGCACCCTGGTCACGCCCCCAGCACGGAGCAGCTTCTCAGCAGCTTGTTTCCTGGGGCAGGTGGACTGGCGGGAGTCTCTCAGCACTCCTCCGGAGATTGCATGGCCTGTCCTGTCCAGGGGCACTGGGGCGGCGGGGGTGGCCACTGGGGGATGCCTGGAAACAGTGGGTTGGGAGGGAAGTGGCCAGGAATGTGAGCAGGGAGAGCAGGGTGTGAGAACAAACAGTGAAACCAGCAGGAACATGGATGTGGATGTGGGGGCAGGTGGGGGGCTCTGGCTAGGAGCACTGGCAGGCAGTCACTGGAGGGCAGGGCAGGGGCTGAGGGATGGGTTCCCAGGATAGAATGTCACACTGTCCCCCAGCACTCAGGCGGGGGGGTGGCGAATGTGGTGGGTACTGGGGTTCCTCTCCCGAACCTGCAAGCCAGGCCTCTCAGTGCTTGAGAGGTCTGAGATCCTACAGGGAGAGCTGGGGTCTGGGCCTGCTATGGGTTCTATGCCCTTTCTACCTAAGGCTAAGGAGCTCTTCCCAGAAAAGGGCCCGGAGCGCTTACATGGGCTTGCAGAATCAGGGGCTCAGGGTCACCAGGCTGAGGAGGCTGTCCATTCCATTTCTGCCTCCTTGCAGTACAACCGAAGGCAGATGGCCTCCTCCCTCTGAGACCTCAGGTCTCCGCATCTGTACAATGGGGATAACACAACCTCTGCACACCGCTGCAAGGGGAGTGGGGCCAGGCGGACCGGCGTGGGCCTCTGGAAGAAGCCGACAGGGCCCCAGAGGTGGTCTTTGTGGATGAGAGGGTGGGCACTGGGGAGGAGGGGGAGGGACACGGAGCTCCTGAGTACCTCTCGCCCTGCTTACTTAACAATAAGCGCGTGATTGAATGCGGCCCGTAAATCCTTTTCCGCCTGGGCCTCTCAGCTACCGCACCACAGGCTCAGAATTCAGTTTTAAACAAGTCTGGGATTAGGGCTGCAGCTGTGAGATGCAGGGGGTGTCTGTGTGTGGCGGGGTGCACTGGCCTGGGGGGGCTGGCCACGCTGCTTCCTACGCAGGGACCGGGAGTGGGGGGCGGGCGTGATGTCTGCTGGGCTAGGAAGGAGGATGGCGCAGCAACTATCTCAAGAGAGGTCTCGCGCCCTGGGGAGGGTTGGGGCCTTGCAGAGGGGTCCCCAGAACCACAGAATCTCAGGGCTGGGAGGGACCCCAGGCTTCATCATGCCACCAGGCCCTGGGCTGTACCGGGCAAATTTGGAAAGGGAGGGGGGAGGATGGGAAGCCACAATGGGTCATCACTGGTCTCACTTTCCATATATGAAATGTCTTTGAAGCAGAGCCTGCTTCTCAGTTCCCATGAGGCTTTGTCTGGTGTTTCAGCTTTTCAGAGAGCTGGGAGCCAGGGTCGGAGAGGGACCCTGGAACCCTAGCTCGAGATGAGGATGAAGACAAGTGCAGCTGTGGGAAGCAGTCTTCAGATCTGGGAAAGGCTTCCCGTGGAGCCGGAGTGGGTGTCTGCAGGGTCACCCCACCTGGCAGGATTAATACCAGCGGGGGAGAGGCCACCCAGATCAGACAGCCCAGAGCCCCAGCTTCGTGGCAGGAAGGGTGCCGCCCTGGGAAGGAAGAGCGCAAGATCCCCGTATGGAAAGAGAGCAGCTGAGGTGGGTATCGCCACGTGGCTGGTTGCTACAGAGGAGAGTCGGCATCGCTGAGGGGGCAGCAGGTTTCGGATTTAAGAACCTGCACGGCGATGGCACCACTCTGCCTGCCCGGCTCGGACCCTGGCCTCACACTATCAGCAGTGCGTGGGCAAGTTACTTCATCTCTCCAAGGCAGTGACCATGAGGGTTAAAGAAGATAATAATTCAAGAAATGTTTGTCCCACTCCCCCAGGAAGGGTCTTGGAAATTCTACAGTGCATAGAAATGGAACCTTTCCCCATGAGCTGGTCTGTTCCAAGGCATAGTGGGATGTTTGTCCCAGGGTATGATGGTGGGATGTTTGCCCTATAGACCACTGACTCCTTTCTACACTAGCTAGACGTCCTTCCCTCAGCTCCCAGGACACCCTGTGCTTTGTGATTTCCTTGACTTCTTCCTCTACCTACTCTGGAGAGAGAGGGCCCGGGATCTCAACCACCTCTTTGGTTCCTGCTACCACCTTCACCTGCAGATCCTATCTCCAGCCTCACCTCTGTCCTGGACCCCTCCCTCCACCCCTCGCCCAAGCCAGACCCGCTCCTTCTCTGATTTCCTTGCTCACCCATGAGGTCAGCCCAGCCGCGACTCCTGAGCTCCATTACCAGACAGCCGTCATGGACAAGGTCCCATCAGTTCCGCCTTCCAAATCTCCCGGGTCCTCCTAGGCTCTCTTCCTCCTCACCAGAGCTGCTTCCTCTATCTGATTCCTCACAGCTTCTCTGGCATTTCATCCAGTCCCCCCTATACCCACCCCCCATCTATCCCCAGCAGGTCACGGATGAGTTGCTTAAAATGAACATTGTGTCATACTTTAAAAAGCTCTGACAGTTACCACTCTGGCCTACACTCCTCACATTTTCCTACCTCTGTGCCATGGTAGAAGCTTTTTCCTTTGCCTAAAATACTTTCCTCCGCTTCTCCAACCTCAGTGGAGCCTCCATCATTTCCTCAGGCTCGTTCCCTGTCCTAAAACCCTCCAGTGGTCCTTCTAGGCCTCCGGAAGCAAGTCCTGGGTCACGGTCCCAGGAGGCCTCCAAGACTGTCTTAAAGGGGTAACTGAAGGGAGTTGGATGCTGGGCTCTTTACAGCGATGTGAGCAGAGCTGAGGGAACCAACACGGGATGGAGCCAGCGACTGGCCTGAAAGAAACAGGGAGGCAGCTGTAGCTTCTAGAGAGGGGTCATCTGCGGCCATAGATAGAGGGACACAACTCCCTGCCCAGCTGTGGTCTAGCAAGACTGCTAGGGGGCCTCTCTCTCTTCCCCTCCTGAGATTACCTCCTGGTGCTTCCCACTGGCTCCATTCAACGAAGCCAGAGGGCAGGGGACCTGGGGTGATACAACCCGTGGGAGCCAGCCTCCCCAGAGAAGGGTGGAGAATGGACCTGGGGGAGAATAGCCCTCGTGGGCCCCAGCTCCCGGTGCGGTTGACTTGGCGCTCTGGCCCCAGCCCACCTCTAAGTGGCATGCCTTGCACACCCTCTAGCACTCCAGTGGGCCCCCGAACCCGCAGTGCCCCAAATTGCCAAGCCTTTACCTTTGCAATGCTGTTCCCTGGGCCCTTTCCTGCTTCCTGTGTTGGCTGAGACCTGCTCATCCTTGGACTCTCAGCTGTGCTTGTGCCTCTGGCCCGAGGCCCTGAGTCTGTGCTTCCAAGGCCCCCTGGGCCCACCTTCATCAGGCACTTAACTCTCATCGTCCCAGTCTCTTCACTCACCCTGAGGACTGTGTCTCAAAAGTGCTTATTTGCTGCCCTCCTTGTGGTAGGTGTTCACTGAAATGCTTCTGGAACCGAATCCTAGCGCCTGTGCCTCTGGAGAAGGCTCATGTTCTGGCCCCAAGACCGCCATCTCCTCGAGAGCAGGAAACAAGTCTAACTCCATTCGGTATCGCCCTAGCGCCTGATGCAGTGGCTTTTTCTTTCTTTCTTTTTTTTTTTTAAAGATTTTTATTTATTTATTTGAGAGAGAGAGAATGAGAGACAGAGAGCATGAGAGGGAGGAGGGTCAGAGGGAGAAGCAGACTCCCTGCCGAGCAGGGAGCCCGATGCGGGACTCGATCCCGGGACTCCAGGATCATGACCTGAGCCGAAGGCAGTCGCCCAACCAACTGAGCCACCCAGGCGCCCGCAGTGGCTTTTTCAATAAGGTTTGTCGATTGCTCGTATGAAGGAATGAATGTGTGGGAGGCAAAGCAGGCAGAAAGAGGGGGACAGGCAGACCCTGTGCTCCGAGAGTTCGGGGAAGACCTTGCTCCTAGCTACGGAGAATCAGGGAAGACTCTCCGAGGGCTAACTTGGAGCCGGCCCTGAAGGATGAAATCGTGAGGAGGGGCTGGGAGAAACACTTCCAGGCGGGGCATGGCATGGCCGAAGGGCCTGAAGGACGGGGGAGCGTCAGTTGCGACGTGAAGGGGGCCACCTAACTTCCTGGGCTTTCCTCTGGGCAGTCTGTCCCTCTCTTTTCCTCCTGCTTCTCTTCCCATTCCTGCCCTACCTCCTCCAGGAGTCCTGTGATATCTGCCCCTCTGGGTGCTCCTGGACTCTGGGGCTCCGCACCCCCAAGTGTAGCGCCCCTCCCCCTCTGCCCAGCCTGAGCTGGCTCCAGAGGCCGGTGTTCCCGTGTTCTCCCCCTGCCCCCGCTTCTTTGGGCCCTGGCTGGGAGCCTCTGAGGGCTTGAGCTGTGAGTTCGAGTTTGGACAGGAGCCTGCTCATCCCCCAGTGACGTGTTGGGGCTGTCTGGGCCACAGGGAGCCAGACGTGAAAACCGCCAGTCAGCGGAGCAGGGTGGCCGGCCACAGTGCGCCAGCCTGAGTGCCCGCCCTGCCCCTCCTGCCCCTCCCTTCCCTGAGGGATGTCCCCAGTGGACTGGCCAGTGGCCCGAGGCTCCAGGGGAACATGCTTTTTGCAGGCTGTGGCTGAAGGAGGATGAACCCGCTGTCCTGCCAGCTCTGTGTGGCGAAGAGGGAGGTGCCCTTTGCCAACCGGCACCCCATGGGACGCCAGCCCCAGGGAGAGTGACCGAGGCTCTGGCCTCTACTCCCTAACCCACTGGTCCTTTTCCCCTTGGGGCCTTTGATGGGAAGGCCAGAGCTTCCAGGACTGGGGGGAGTGACTCCCAAGAGGGTGTTCACAGGCCTGGGCTCAGGCCTGGAAAAAGCCCGTGTGGATGGAGGCCACTGACTTCTAGGGTACAAACCAGCTGGCAGACTGTGGCGGGGCAGAGAGCGGGGGCTCCTTCCATGGCCCTGGTGCTTGGGGCCCCTGAGGGCCCATTGCGGCTGAGAGCTGAGGCCGGGGGTGGGGGAAAGAGGCCAGAAAGGCCCCAACCGATCCTCCCAGGCCTCCTCCTCTGCCAGCCCTTCCCCCCAGCCCTCCCAGGCCTGAGGGCAGGCACCCAAGGGAAAGGGGCCCTCAGCCCGCTCCAGTGATGCAGACAGAGGCCTCCTCTGAGAGGGACCAGGCGTGGAGGAGTGGGCACCAGGGGGTGAGGCTGTCTTAGGGGGTGAGGAGTCTGAACTGGGCTTGCTCCCCACTGGTGGAAGGCAAACAAAAACAGAGCTCACTCTTACCCTCCACAGGCAGCCCCCCTGCAGTGAGGGGTCTACTTCCCTGGCTGTTGGTTTTCCTCCAGAGTAAGAAAGAGAATCAAGACAAGGATCCCATTTCCTTCAGATTCGCTTATTGCTTCAATCTGTCTCTCCCTCGGTGTTTGCCTTGTTTGTTCCTTCCTTTTTTCGTTCAGTAAATAAATGTATCTGAGTACCTGACAAGTACTTGGCCTTTTGCTTGGTAAGCTCTGGGGGCTCTGAAGAAGTGGGAAATGAGAGTTCCTAACCTTTAAAAAAAAAAAAATTATTTATTTGAGAGAGACAGAGAGCACAAGCCCGGGAGCAGCAGAGGGAGAGGGAGAAGCAGGCTCCCTGCCGAGCAGGGAGCGCGATGCGGGGCTCGATTCCAGGACCCTGAGATCATGACCTGAGCTGAAGGCAGACGCTTAACGACTGAGCCACCCAGGTGCCCCTTTTTTATTTTTTAAATTTTTATTTATTTATTTATTTTAAAGATTTTATTTACTGGCACAGAGAGAGACACAGCGAGAGAGGGAACACAAGCAGGGGGAGTGGGAGAGGGAGAAGCAGGCTTCCCGCCAAGCAGGGAGCCTGGTGTGGGGCTTGATCCCAGGACCCTGGGATCATGACCTGAGCCGAAGGCAGACGCTTAATGACTGAGCCACCCAGGCGCCCCAATTTATTTATTTTTTAAAAAAATATTTATTTATTTATTTGACAGAGAGAGACACAGCGAGAGAGGGAACACAAGCAGGGGGAGTGGGAGAGGGAGAAGCAGACTTCCTGCCCACCGAGCAGGGAGCCCGATGTAGGGCTTGATCCCAGGACCCTGGGATCATGACCTGAGCCGAAGGCAGACGCTTAACCGACTGAGTCACCCAGGCGCCACCCCCCGCCTTTTTGGGAGCAAAAATCTTCCTGATGAGTGATGACCAGACTACACCCCCTCTCTCAGCAAACTGCCTATGTCACCAGCCTGGGTTAACAATTCCTAAATGCTACCAGCCTCGCGGGGGAGGCAGACATGAAACCGAGAACTAAACACAGTGTGAGAGATGCTAAATGGGTTTGATTTCTGACTAAGTCTCTTACCTCTTTGAACCTGGGTTTCTTCAGCTTTGAAGGGGGAATACTTATATCACCTCCCTGTGTCACTGTGGAGAATGAATGAAACAAACTCTAGAAAGGGCCTAGCAGTGTCTGGTGTATATTAAGTGTTCATGTATATGAATCCTCTTTCCCTCTTATCCCTAGGTCCCTAGGAGATCGGCACTATTATCACTCCATAGTACGGAAGAGGAAACTGAGGCACAGCAAGGTAAAACAGTGTCACACGGCTGGTAGCAAAGCTGGGATCTACACCTCCTTGGTCTGGCATCAGAGTCTTTGCTTTAAGCCACCACTCTGTATTGCTTTTCTAGAGCGGCTCTGTTTCCTCACCATGGAATGAGCCTCTAAGTCCCACTCAGCTTCTTGCAGATCACTTCTGTTGGAACAAAGGATCCAGGAGAGAAAATGGAAGTCCTAGAGAAAATGTTCTGCCTTTCCTAAAAATACAAGTTCAAGTTTAAGCATCGAAGCAAGGAGGGGAAGGAAGTCTCCAAAGGACCAACTTTAAGGAGTGGTAGGAACATCAGCCTGGAGCTAGTAGAGCTAGGTTCGGGTTTTGGTTCTGTTACAAAGCCACCCCTCTAGGTGGTGGCAAGAATAAGATCTATAAAAGTGCTTTGAGGCCCTGTGTGCCTTCCATGGCCTGACCAAGGGCCAGCCTTATACCAAGGCCTCACATCCGGCTCTTCCACAGACTGTGAGCTCCACCAGGGCAGGGCCGGGTCTGCGCTTTGCTCCCAGCTCTTGGCCCCCTTGCTGGCCCATGTAGTGCTCTATAAATGCTTGCTAGATGAAGAAACCAAAGAGGCACCTCCCGAATGTCAGACCTTTACACCAAGAGACCTCCTTTCCTTTTCCCGTTCTGGGGGCCTGATACCTCCCTGTCCTGGGATTTCCAGGACAGCAGCCAGGGATGCCAAAGGAACATTTTTTGCCAAGGTCCAGGAGGAGCACCTGCCTAAGCCACCCTGACCTCCCCCTAGCCCTCTCAATCCTGAGTATCCCAGCCCTCAGGGTGCCTAGCAATGCCCAGAGTCTGCTGGACCCAGACCAAATCCCACAGCCCCCAAGGCACAGACAGGTGGCCCAAGAGGAACCAGGTCATTTCAGTTTCACACAGAGAAACTGCCAAAGTTTTTCTCTGAACACACTGGCCTTCTACCCACAGTCTCCCAGGGACCTATCCGGGAGAGCAGGAGTGCGTGTGGCTGAGCCCTCTCTCAGAATTTCATTTCGTAAAGTGCACCCTATATTCTAAGCCATGAGGTCAGTGGTTAGTTAAAGAGATCTATGGTGAATCCCTTTGTAAACTGGGGAGAGAATTCCTTGAGGGAACCTTTGTACACATCTAGATTTGTTTAAAGGAAAGCAAAAACTTGCCCCAGGCTTCCTGTTTCACAGAAGGGGAAACCAACGTCTTGAGGGTCCAAGCACCTTGCTGGGTGGGGGAGAATCTGAGTGGGGAGGAGGCCTGTCCCCCTGGGAGGAGCTGGGAAGGAGGGAGACTCTATGGCCCAGCAGGCAAGAGCCGGGGATGGAAAGGGGGGGCCTGCGCTGCCACGTGGGAGTGCCAGCAGGGGTGAACCAGGACAGCCTGCCCCAGCTGAGGACTGGCCAGAAGTCTGCTTATCTGACAGTCCAGTTTGGGTCAGTGGACCTCCATCCACGTGGATAAGACAGCATCGTGTATACCAGGGTCTGAGCCAGTGCCCAAAGCAGTGCCTGACAGGGCGGGGCTCGGCTGGTCATTGCTGGATAATCACCCAGAATGTCTAGAATGGAGTCCTCTGCTCGGCAGATGGTTATTAGTGAGGGAATAAGTTGGGTATGCAAAGCCCTAGGGCTCCATGGGTGTTTCTTGATCACCCTCTGTAGGCTTAGGGCAATACTTGGTGCTGCTGGGGGAGGGGTGTTGCCTGTGGATGGGGGTACGTAGTGGAATAATCAGCAAGCACGGTCAGTCCTCAGCCTGAGGAGGGCCCTCATCTGTAGGAGGGGGCTGACATATCCTGCCCCAGAGAATTTGAGGTTAGAGAACACGGCGGTAGAAACAGCAGAGTACATAAAAACTCCAGCCCTAGAATTGCTCATTCTTTAATTCATTTGTTTGACAACTATTTATTAAGCACCTACTATCTCCCAGGCACCAGTTTAGGCTCTGGGGATATAACAATGAAAAAAAACCGGATTAAACCCTCTTCCTTCATAGAGCTCACATTCTGGTAGGAAGAGATAGTAAAAAACAAGATAAACGTGTGCATACACATGTCAGTAGCCAGAATTGCTCTGAAGAAGCAGAAAGCAGGGTGGGGGGGCGGGGACATAGAGAGGCGATGGTGGGCTATTTTATGCAGGAAGGGCAGGTAATGCTTCTCTGAAAAAGTGACATTTGAGCAGAAACCTGCTGGAATGAGTCCTGTGGATATGCAGGGAAGAGCATTTTAGGCAGGGTGCAAAGGCCCTGGGGCAGGTGTATGTTGGTTGTGTTGAAGAAACAAGCGAGGCTGGAGTGGGATGATGGGGTGTGTGGAGGGTCTGAGTTCAGGGACGTAGCAGGGGAGCAGGCCACGTGGGGCCTTGGCAGTCATAGGACAACCACGTTTCCCGTGGGCAGACGAGGGATATGATCTGACTCACACTTTAACAGGCCCACTGTGGCCAATGTGTAGAAAATTCACTATAAGAGACCAGGTGTGGCTGAAGCAGGAGACCATTGCGAGGGCCCCGCAGCGGTCCAGGCAAGAGGCGATAGTGGCCAAGATAGCTGAGAGTAGTGGCCATGTGAGTAGAGGACAGAAAGCAGTGGGATTCCAGCTCTGCAGCTTTCTAGCTGTGTGCCCTTGGGCAGATTACTTAACCTCTCTGGGCCTCTATTTTCTCATCTAGAAAACAAGGTTGATAAAAATATCCACCTACTTACCTGGTGGGATTTTTGTGATGCTTGCACGAGGCATAAGCCCAGTGCCAGGCTCATACTTGGGGCTCCCTCAGGGACAACTCTTAGTCATTATTAACTCCCAGGAACCCAGTGCCCCGGGAACCACATATTCATGGTGGAATTAACAGAGCCCCAAACCCCCCGGAAAAAGAAGTGAGGGGTCAGTTGGCTTAGCGGGGAGAGAGCTTTAAACGTGTTTAAATCCCCAGGGTCTTAGGGCTCAGGAGGCTACTGTCCTCTCCCTGCCCGTCTCTTGCTCCCATGCCCCGGGGCAGAGGTGCCCTTGGCCTCTTGTTTATTTGTTTGCCTTTTACCTGCGTTGAAGTTTCAGCTGAGAAACCGGCCCCACCAGTTGCCGGGCCCAGCATCCCCTCCCCCCAATGGGCTTCCAGCTGTCCTGCAAAGTCCACAGTGCCCAGGAACAATGCAGGGGAGGGGACAGCTGGAAGTCTGACAGCCCTCTGAGCTCCCTGGCAAGCACGTGACCCCGGGGGGATGACTGTTGGAAGTAATGATGGGGAACAGACCCAGGGAAGGGGGAGGACTAGGGAGGAAACTCAGGTCTCTGGGCAGGTGCTGGGGGCCGTGGTGCCTGCAGGACTGGCTCTCCCGGCTCGGGACCCGGCCATGGCTCTGCCAGACAAGGGATGGCTCTCAGGACAGCTGGGGACATTTGCCTGCCCTGGAGGACATCGGCATAGAAGCCTGAAGGGACAGGCCCAGAAGGGGTTGGTCTAGCCCTGCTGCACCCGTTTATTGATTCCCTCTTTCATCTATTTATTCCAAATACTGAAGCCTATTGCGTGCCTCAGCCTGGGCTTAAAAATTTTCCTCCTACAAGGAACGTTTCTTAGAGAAAGTGAGAGGAGAGAGAGGAAGTGACTTTTCCAAGGTCACGTAGTAATTTTCTGCAAAGCCCTTCCAGGACTCCTGACTCCCTGTACAGTGCTCTGACCAGTAAGTGCCCCTAATGCTCTGGCCACCTCTTGGGTGGCAGAGGCCAGCCTGTGCCTGTCTCTGGGAGCTCCCGCCTTAGGCCATCTACATCTGCCCGGTTACCTGGGAGGGGGCGGGTGTGTGTGTGTGTGTGTGTGTGTGTGTGTGTGTGTGTCCTGGACCAGCCGGGGAGGGGTGGCGCCTCTCAGCCATGTGGCTTCAGCCTACTCAGGGTCATCTCCCTAGATCAGTTTTTAAGTGGGAATGGATTTGTCTGCCAACTTGTCAAGGTCACTGTGGGGAACACGAACATGTTTTTCTAAAGCCCTCCCTCCCCCCCAACAGAGAGGAGCAGTGCAGGTCAAAGCAGGGATGGGGGCAAGAAGGTGAGTTCCTGGTTCCTGGGCTGGGCATCTGGCTTGGCAGCTAATAAGCCTGTCACTTCTGGGAAGTCTGTGGCTGTGGGTAGTGGGGGCTGTGGGGAGAGCCACCCTACCCTTGGGGAGTCTACTCAGGGAGACACAAATGCTGCCTGTGGGGAGTCCCCAGGCTCCTAAACCCGAGGGCTTAAATTCGGAAGAGTTTATCCAGTGGTTCTGTGGGCCCCACTGGCCCCATGGCACCCCAGAAATTGGTGTGTGAGCTAGGCACCTACCCTAATCTCCAGCTCAAAAAGGTAGGAGGCCTCCACCTCTGGCCATGGAGACTGACACACACGGGGTCTCCCGGCCCCTCCGTGCCAGATGGCCAGACCTGCTCTGTCTTTACACCTCTGGTCCCCATGCAGCTGTGTGTCCAGTTCTGTCTAGTCTCGCTCCTTTGGCACCGCTTCTGGAGTCAGGGTTGGGGGGGGCGTGGTGGGACCCAGCAGTGACTTCCATGAGACTATCACTCTAGGGGAGTGCCCCATAGACAGCCCTGTGCACGGCCACCGCTCACATGCACACACACACACACACACACACATCGGCCTCTCTCAAGTCCCCGTGTTGCTGGACACTCAGAATTATGGATCCAGCCACCCAAGACCACATGCTGACTGTTGCCCCCAGAATAGGCCCGTGGTCCAGCCTGGGCAGCCCCATCCTTCCTCATTGGCCTCAGCATCTGTGTCCAGGTGGCTTTGGGCCTCAGGCCGCACCCCACAAGGCTCTTCTCCTTGTTGTAGGCTCTGGCAATGCCAGCCTAGCCGAGAGAGATGCCCAGAGCCTGCTTTGTATCCGGCCCAGGCTCCCGGTGCTGGGGAGGGTGGTGGGAATAGTGCTGAAGGTCAGGGCTGGGGCCAGCGGGGCCTGGGAAACTGCAGAGTCCACGGTGGGTCAGGAGGGCCCAGCCTCTGTTTGTTGACCCTGAGCTGTGGACATAGGAGAAAGCACCACATCCCTTCCTGCATCTCCTCCCTGGGCTGCGTTCTGCCCTCCTCCTGTCCCTGGTGCCCTGTGGTCACGGGCCCTGCCCCCAGCCAACGACCCAGGCTTCTCCCCTTCTTGTCCATTTCCCCGCTCTCCAGCCACCCCACTCCAGGCCCACTCCAAGGGGGGCTTACATGTAAAAATATCCCAGCTTTTTTTAAGCTTGTTATCTACTATTTTTATCAGATGGTCCAAGCAAAGCATGGCCGAAAAAAGGGAAAATCATACAGCAATGTTTGCCAAGCTCAATAGAAATAGCAACGGGTGGGCTATTTTTAACAAGATGAATACCCCTGTCCTCTGAGGTCTCCCCTGGCCCCACACCAGCATCCTTTGTCTCTCTGCCTGGACAGCAGATTTTAAAATACGCCCACAGTCACCAAACCACTAAATGCACCCAAGACGGTGACTGAGGCACTTGGAGCCAAGGAGGACCATGGGGGGGTATTTTTTCCCTTCTCCTTGCCTCCCCTGAAGGAAATCACACTCTTTTGTTTGAAAAACCTTCCAGGTTGGTTTTCGAGGCCTTTTCCTGGTTGTCCCACTCCCACGGGAACAGCAGAGGTTACTCTGAAACATGCAGTGGTTTGGGCAAGAGTGATCCCAGAGGCCTGGTATGGCCCGCGGTGGTTCCTGTGCCGGGCTGTGGCAGAGCACTCACAGAACGAGCCCGCAGCAGCCAGGCCCCGCGGAGCAGAGTTGGGGGAGACGTCGGGGGTGCGGAGGACTGCCTGAGGTGGGAGGCACAGAGGGGGTTCTTCACTGGGCCTCTCTGCTCGGTCACGGCAAACCTGACGGCTAGCGGGTCCTCTGAGCTGCAGTCTGCACAGAAAAGAGTCACACACCTGTCGCCGTGGGAAGCCACCTCTCGTGGGCCGAGCAGCACGGGAGACTTAGGGAGAGAGTGAGTTACAGCCTCTATCCAGGCCTCTGTGTCCCCCTGTGTACCAGGAGGGGCCTGCTGGACTCTCCCGGGCTTTGGGGATGTGTGGTTGGGAAAGAAACGGAAAACAGAAACAAAAGGTAACATGCTCTTAGGGGAGGCATTGAATGAAACACTTTCTATCCCATTATTATTCCCTGACTTAATCTTCACCCCAACTCTGTGACTGCTCTCTGCTGAAGTTTACAGAGCATCCCTCTTCCCTGGTGGCTGGAGGGAACACCCAGGGAAGGCCTCGAATCATGTGCCCATCCTGGGGCCAATCTTTCTGGCCAAGGGGATGGGATCCTGTGATTGGCTGTCTCTGATCCCAGGCCTTCCCTGCGGCCAGTCCCAGGTTCATGGGGACAGCAACTGCAGGTAGTGGGGGGACTGATGCTGGGGAGAAGGGGGGGAGGGGCTGGGCAGAGAGACTGGGAGCGCCCCCTACAGGTGGTGGAGCTGGGCACTGACTCCAAACACCCTTCTCCCATGCCCTCCTGGGGACCCTGTTCGGAAAGGTATTCTGCTACAGGTCCGGGCAAAAGGAGGGAGAAGTGGGTCCCGGGCAGGAGGAGGTGATGAGGGCCCGAGGGCCCCAGGTATGACTCTGCTTCAGGCATTCCGGATCCCTGAGCCCCCTCCCCGCCATGCCAAGCTCGATCTGGTTTCCAGGCCTTTGTCCTTCTAGCAGCAATACAGCCCCCCACCTCCCCTTCTCCATTTCCTAACCTCCCATACATTTAAAAAATTTTATTTAAATTCAATTAATTACCATATAGCGTATTATTAGTTTCAGAGGTAGAGGTCAGTGATTCATCAACCTTATATAATCCCCAGTGCTCATTCCATCACGTGCCCTTCTTAATGCCCGCCACCCAGCTACCCCATTCCCCCACCCCCTCCCCTCCAGCAGCCCTCAGTTTAAAGACTCATCTCAACGGCCCCTCCTCAAGGAAGCCTTCTCCCTTTCCCAGGCAGGATAGGGACTCTGGAACCCCTGCCCCTAAACCATAGCATATGGTGACTGCCTGCCGCGTGCTTGCCAGGGACCAAGGCCTACTCGATCTGTTCCCACAGGGCCCAGCACAGGGTATGAGTGCAGAAAACGTCTGTGGAGTGGATGGAAGGGGGAAGAGACAGAGGAATGGGGACTGAGAAAGAAAAATGAGAAGAGAATGGGGTGGAGGGCTGGGGGAGGGGGAGAAAGGAAGTGCAGTCACAGGCCGGGGCTCAGGAGGGCACGTTCGGAGGGGAGGGAGGGCCTGAGCACAGGCAGGTTCTCTGATCCCAGAGGCTCTGGCCCGGGGCCATACTCCTGGGGGGGGCAGTATCATTAGTGGATAGACGCCACCTGCTTGTTACTCAGTAGTGTCTGTCGACTAACTATTGTGTGCCTGGCACTGTGCTGGGCACAGGGCCTCTCTTCTCTGCCGGCTGCCCTAGGAAGGGGGATCAGAGTGATGGGGAGCAGGGCCCTCATAGTCTCCCGCAGCCCTGAGGAAATAGATCTGCCTGTTTCTGGACAGTGGGTGTGTACCCCCACCTTGCCCGGGGTTCCTAGGTCGGCGTACTTCTCAGAGACATTGCATGGCAGGGACACCACTAGAAGCCATGAGGGCCCTGTCAGCCATGCCCTGCTGGAGTCTTGCCCACACCCCCACCCCCCGCAGGACGCCCCGGAGGGGAGCTCCCACTCAGGCTGGCCCCTCATGCCACTCCCACCAGAAGGAAGGATGGAGATGGGGAGAGGAGGGGGTCAGCCGGCCAGCTGCTGCCCAGCCTGATAATGAATCGTCCCAAAGTTTGCTGCCCCGTCTGAATAGCTCTGCTTTTGAAAGGGGTTTGTGACAAAGGGTACATTGAATGTCCGCCACTAGACAAGGAGGGCCGCCCGCACACACACACAGGGGAAGCCCCTTTGGGAGACTGCGAGAGATGGCGAGAGGGATCCAGATAAGGAGCAGCATTCTGTCGCTGAATCTGCCTGCTGGGCTTGGCTGGGTTCTCCTTCTTTCTGACTCTGGGACTGAAAGGGCTCTCGCCTCGGGTGTATGAGGTGGCAGCCGATCTCCTTGGTGGTGTCTGTGGCCCAGGGACCAGCTGAACTGGGGTGGGGGTCCAGGAGGGGGTGGAGCAGAGCTGGCTCACAGAGGGCATCTGGTTGTTTAGTTGAGAATGTAGAACGCTGTTGCCCTATGCTGGACACTCCCTGCTCCTGGGATCCTGATGGTCGGGACGCTCCCCAGGCCTCCTCAAGACCCCAGCCCAGGGGCGCCTGGGTGGCTCAGTTGGTTAAGCGACTGCCTTCGGCTCAGGTCATGATCCCGGGGTCCTGGGATCGAGCCCCGCATCGGGTTTCCCGGCTCAGCGGGAAGCCTGCTTCTCCCTCTCCCACTCCCCCTGCTTGTGTTCCTGATCTCACTGTCTCTGTCTCTGTCAAATAAATAAATAAAATCTTAAAAAAAAAAAAAAAAAGACCCCAGCCCAAGTAGACTACATTCCTTGAGGCCAGGGTCTCTCTGTCCTGCCTGTCTGGGGCCCCCCACACCTCCTGGCAAAGCAAGTGGCCGAGGGTGGGGGCCCTAGTGCTCACGGTTCTGGAATTGATTATGATTTTGTTTGTTCAGAAACTATTGGGAACAGTATTTTCTGTTGATTCAATTTAATGTGCATGTGCATATGCATATTTGGTTTTCTCCACCAAAAAATCTGGCTTTGCAGAACCTCGGTTTGTGGCCCCACCTTTAGTCCTGAAGTCATTTGTGTATTTATTCAGCAGATTTGTTTTACGAGCACGGGAT
Organism: Mirounga angustirostris; assembly: GCF_029215605.1. NCBI lineage: Eukaryota > Metazoa > Chordata > Mammalia > Carnivora > Phocidae > Mirounga > Mirounga angustirostris. Next base: position 39,808,336 of record NW_026991716.1, read on the forward strand.
GTGCCAAGCAATGGCTGAACATCTGGAGACCCAAGGGCTTCCCTCACGCGATGGGCCATCCCGGGCCCAATTCCTTTGAATGGGAAAAAGGGATTGGACAAGAAATATCCCCGAGATCTCCCTTGATGAGCCTGTAAGGACAAACAAATCATGGCTGTCCTGGGTCTGTAGCCATACCACGTCACAGGACATTCTCCGAATGCCTATTTGGGGGGCAGGAGCATGTCTGCTGTGACTTGGCCCATTAGCTCTGCATGCCACATCATCAAAATGTGTCTGTGCATGTCTGTGTGTGCTCCAGCCTTCCTAGAAGGGGTATCGAGTAAGAATCCTGACTGCCACAGTATGAGGATAATGGTAGTATCTCCATGGCAACCGACTTACTCTCCCCGTACCTTGGTTTCCTCATCTGTGAAATGGGGATAATGGGAGAGACTGCTTCACTGGCTTGTTGTCAGGTTAATACTGTAAAACACTTAAGACAATATTTTGCACATAGAAGGCACTCAGTAGATGTTAGCTATTACTACTACTACTACTATTACCACCTTAGAAGGTGTCTTAGATCAAGTTCGCCAGAAGCAGACCTTGAGAGGGGATTCCTGGCTCAGTGATTTCCTAAGGTAGTGCTCCCCGGGGAACTGGGGACGAGACAACAGGAACTGGGGGATGGGAGAGGAAGAGGCCGACAAGGGTGCAGCGGATGGCTTCAGCCAGGATCCTCCCCATGAGAGATAAGGGAGATGGGACCTTGCTCGTCTGCACCCCAGTCATTGGCTAAGGGCCACTTTGGGGGGTGTAAACTTCCAGGTACGTTGGGTTCTGCAGACAAAGCGGCTCCTATAGCCTGGGGCCGTCACCCACGGAAGAGTGAACAGAAGGGAAAACCACAGAAGGTGGGGGAGGCACCCAGGCCCGATACAGAGACCTGGGGGAGCCTGGGAGACCCGAGGGTGGCACCCACAGTCCCCTCCACTGAGACATACCATGAGGAACAAATGAGCAGGGCCTGTACGTGGCAGCCCGTGGTCAGTGGTAGCTCCAGTCTGTCTGCCTCACCAGCCATAGGTTGCTTTCGGTCCCAAGGCGGGGATTCCTTAGGGCCTGGGAGGGCCTAGGCAGGCCCAGAGCCTCATCTGTTTGTATAGGACAGTGACTCCCGCTCTGATCGAGGAACCAGCGAGAAGAGCCTGCCTACTCTGGCTGCCTCAGCGAGGCGGTAGGAGCCCTGCCAGCCCTGCCAGCTGACACAGCCTGCCCTGGATCTGCCCCCAGATGCTGGGAAGGAGGGAGAAGCCGTGTCAACGTTGACAACCACATGTTTCCCCTCCCGGACACCCTGCACCTGCTACTTCTTCCCTGCCCTCTGCCTGATTTCTGCTGCCCATCCCACTCACGTGGGCAGTCCTGCCCTGGGCATCCCCAGGCCCCACGGTGCCAGGCAGCTCTGACCGGGTGTTCCCCGGGGGAGATGCCCGCCTTGGTATCAGACGGAATACTGGAGAACATGACAGGCCCAGCAAAACTGGCTTTGTGAAAAGTCCAGACCCTCCTGGAAAACTCCCTCGGCCAGGGAGGCAGTGGCAGGAAGGCTGCCTGCTGGGGGTAACTCTAGAGGGAACGCCCCGCCGAGGATCACCAGAATAACCTAGTATCACCTACCATGTGTCATCACTATGTTTCAAACGGATCCCTCCGTAGGTACCATTTTATTTAAAACCTGCCACAGGCTGTGAGGTCACTCCTCTTAAGGCCCCCCTTACACTCGCGGGAGCCAAGTTTCAGACTAACTGACACCGTCAGCCCTTGGCCACCCTCTCTCCACAGTGGCTTCTGCTCACTCAGGATAAAAGCCTCCAGCCTCACATAGGCCCCCACGTCTTTGCCTGACCTGGCTTCCCAGGTGTCCCAACCTTCCCTCCTCCCATCCTCCCCTCGTTGTCCCCACTCAAGCCCACCAGCTACGTCTTGGCTGTTTAATTTGTGGCACACTAGCTCCTGCCTCAGGACCCTTGCACGGGCTGCCCCCTCTGCCTGGCAGGCTCTGCCCCCAGCTGCTGTGACTCTCTGTCTCTTCACGTCAGAGCTTCACGTCTCTGCCCCATCGTCACCTTCTGTCCCCCTACCTGCATTCTCTATTTCCTTTACTTTGCTTTCTTCTTATTTATTTATTTTTTATATATATTGATTTATGTATTGCCTGTCTCTGTTCACTAAAACACAAGCCCCGTGATGGCCATGATTTGCCTCTGGTTCCCTGCTGTTTCAGGTCCTCTATGGGTGTGACAGGCAGTCCGTGCTCCATAAACATGTGCAGAATGATTGAAAGGTGCCAAGACTTGGCCTCAAAAGCTCCGACCATCCGGCATCTTAGGGTTGGCAGAGGGTAGCCGACGAGACCCTGCCGAGCCCCGGGTCTGTGGTTCTGTGCAGGCTCTCTTTTCTCACAGGCAGAGAGAACAGAGGACAGTGATCTTCAGGAGAGTTTGGCCCCAGGCATGTCCCCTCCTGTGCCCAGTTCTGTTCTGTGTGGCCACGAGTAGCCTGCCTCGGGCCCTGTTGCAGCCTCCTTCTCTGGGCGGCTCTGTCCTTGGCCAGCTTGCGTTCGCTTCCTTCCTCTTGACTCTGAGGCCTGGGGGAAATGCTGCCCTTTCTCTCTCAGCCTTGGATCCTTCCCGAGTTTTCAAGTCCAGAGGAGCTCAGCTGCCTTTAAACTCCACATCTAGAATTTCCCCCAAAAGGCCTCCTGCATCATCTGAATACTTGTTCACTCAAAATAATACTAACCAAGCATCTTGTATGTGCCAGGCACCCAGGCAATGGGGGGAAGGACCCAATTTCCAGCTCTGTGTCGCTGCCAGCCCGACCTGGCCCAGGAGGCCTTATAATGGGCGCCTGGAGCAGAAGGGGCTTGGGATACTGAGGCAGGGCCCAGAGCTGTCCTCCCTTTACTCTGCTTTCCTGCCAAGAATGTAGGGACAGGAGAGGGAGCCCTGAAAGGCAGCCCCACCCCACATCTACTCCCTTGGGGGAGAGAGGCAGCTTCTTGGGTCAGCTGGGTGGAGAGCCAGTCTTTCCGAGGAGGGAGAGCCAGCCGGGCATTTGGTTTGAGGGAGGCCTGCCAGCCTGCATCCTCTTCCTCGAACTCAATTCTGAGAAAGCCTTCCCTCTCCTGTCTTCCCCTGTCCCCCAGATGGTGACCTCCTTTCCCCCCTGAAATGCCGAGCTCCTGCCCAGGGCACCTCCTCCAGGAATGCCCAGGATCCATGGCAGGGGTCTGGTTTCCCCCAACCCCCCATGTCTCCCCAGGAGAGAGGTGGGCAACTTCACCCCATGCTCTCAGAACCCAGGCCACAGGCTGCCACCTGCCCCTGCCCCACATGTACACAGGCTTCCTCATTCCAAGAACTCATAGACATTAGGCTTCTGTCCAGGTTTTTCCACGTCTTCACGGGCCACTGGCAACAAATCCTGGAAGGGAAAGAGAAATGAAGGTCTTCACCAGGCCAGCAAATCAGCGTCATGAGTATCCTGAGGAGGGACCCTGAGGAAGGGTAGCTACTCAAAACAGGCAAACCCACAAAAAGAGTCCCAAGTCTGGTGGGGTCCGTATGGCAGGAGTGGTATCTGGGCCTGATAAAAATCTCTAAAGGGCATCAACAGTTGACCATGAACTTCCTCTCTGGGCCTCAAAATCCTAGAAGGGTCCCCGAGTGGGTAGCAGTAGGATGCTTAATGTAGCCCCCTGAATGGCCTCGGGGATGCCTCCCCACCACTTCCTCCAGGAACAGGGGCCTCACCTGCAAGGCTGAGCTGGCACTCAGCAAGTTAGCCCTGCTGGGGAGTGCCCCCCTCCTGCCCCATCCCTTGCTCTTCAGGCTCCGTTCTGTCAGAGGATGTATTTAAGTTCCATATGGCAGAAGCCCTAGCCCTGTCTGGTGGGCCTTCAGTGCATGCACCTTGAGCCCTTACTGCCTTCTCCTTGGATGTTGGGACCCCCACCCCGACCAAGATGACCTCAGGGGTAGGACCCCACGCCCAGGAACAAGAGGCACCATTGGCAGCCGGTGGCCCGAGTTCACATCTTACATCCAGCCCATTCTAACTGTGTGACCAGAGTCACATGCTTCACCCTTCTCTGCCTCAATTTCCTCCTCCGTAAAATGGATGAAATGACAGACCTATTTCATATGACTGTGGTGAACTTAACTGGAATAATCCATGCAAAGCACTTAGAACAGGCCAGGCACCAAGTAGGTGCTCAATAAATATCACCAGTTGGTGTCCTGTCACCTGTTGACATTCCATCCTGAGCTGTGAAGGATTCTGGGATTGGGTCCAGGTAGGCTTTCTCCCCAAGATGACCTGATCCTTCAGGAGATTCACTAGGAGAAGGGGGCCCTCACAGCTGCCTCCAGGCCCCTGGGGGTTGTGGCTACTCTGGAAAGCCCCGACTCACCACACTGTTTGGATTGGGTTTCTATTCCCAACACCGGTGAGAGGCCTGCTATTTATGGCCCCCCCATCCAACCCCCTGGTCGGCCAGACAGTGCGTGGGCTGGGGACCACATGGCTGGCAGCCTGCTACCCCCACCCCACCCAGGCTCTCTGACCGGGGCATGTTTCACACGCTGGTCAGCCTGCTGGCTCAGCCGTAGCTTCCACAGCTCTGTCTGGCCCCCCAAGGGGAGAAGCAGAGATGGCGGGGACATGAGGGGTCATTGGTTTCTCCATCCCGGCCTCTGGGTTCTAGAAGGTCTCTTTGAGGGGAGGTGGGTTCTTGGGGCCCTGGGGATAATACACACATACCTCTTTCTATTTCCACCCTAAGAATGACACATTCTGCTTCTTGTAGCGTCTAGTTGGTTAAAACATGGGCTCTGGAGCCCAACTGCCTAGGTTCAAGTCCTCCTTCGAGCCCTCATTAGCCACCCTGCGCTAGTGCCTCAACCCCTTTGTGCCTCAGTTTCCTCAGTTGTAAGATGGAGCTAGTGCTCTCACCTTTGCCACAGGCCATCATGAGGGTCAAGGGGACTGGGGCAGGTCAAGTGTTGAGCACTGGATCAAAGTCGCTCTTCTTATTCCTGCAGGGTCTGGTGCGGGATGGCAATCCTGGCCTTCTTCACGTGGCTCCTGCTCCTGGACCAGGCGGGCTTGCTGTCCCCTCTGTGCAGATGGAGAAGCTGAGTCCTGAATGGGGGAAGGGACTTTGCCAAGGCCCCATACCTCGTGGAGCACTTCCCAGCCTACCGGCTGCCTCTTGATCTTTAACCGCTAGAGTCCTATCCCTGCCCCCCAACAAATAGATAAGGAGCTCCCAGCAAGAAAAGGTGGGTACCCTGACAGGTGTGCGTCCAGTGGGAGCCAGGTTGAGCTCACCCCCTGGGCCTGCCTGTCCCTTGGCCAGTGCCTCCAGCCTGCCTCCTCAGGACAGGGGCTATTTTTAGCATGTGGTGTTTGCCGGACAGTGGGGGATATTTGCAAAGGGTCAGTCTGCTGGCGTCCTTTGATTTCCAACTGGAAACAGCTCTCGGATGTGCAGCTGATTGGCTGAGAGCATGAGGCTTTGGCGAGCCTTTTCTCTTCTTTACAGAATGTGGCCGTTTCTCCTTCCCGTCCGCCCTCTTGCCAAGCCCACAGCTTCTGTTCCTGGCTCCCCGCCGCCAAGATGGTGACAGCTTTCCCAGGTCTGGTGGGATGAGCAAATTGGACAAAGTGTGGTTTCCTGGCCCTGGCCCGGCATCTTCCCTCCACTAATAAACCTGTGGCTAACCATCCGTGGCCTCGCGCTCCATGGGTTAGAGTACCACGCCAACAAGGCCAAGGTCACACTTTACCCCAACCAGGCCGACATTGCAGGGAGGTATGCTCTGTCTCATGGCCTTGGCCTGCCCCCCTTGCCAATGCAGCAGGGGCTGGGGGCAGGCCGGGGAGGGCTGCGGATCAGGGAGAATGTGTGTCGGTGTCTCTCTGCCCCCAGCCCCTGGAGGGCCTGACCGAGCTGGTCCACCTGCCCACCAATGGGCAAGGCATGGAGCCAGGCACTTTCCTACGTGAAGGTTGGCACGTATGTTGGTGGGAAAACACTGAAGACCAAGAGAGTGCCAGGCTGGCAGGCACCAGGCTACTGAGTTAGCCTTCTGAATTGGTTGGGGAGGACTCTGGAGAGGCAGCTGAGTGGCAGAGTATGATGGTTAAGTGAACAAACTGTGAGGTTCATTCAAATCCCTGTGGGACACTTAGTGGCCACGGAGTTATGGAAGGACTCTGTGCCTCAGTATCCCCATCTGTAAAATGGAGATACTCATAGACCTCTCACAAGGATGAACTGAGCTAAGGCTTGGAAGCACTTAGCACAGTAACTACTATGTAAGTGTTAGCTCTGGTCATCATTGTCGTATCTCAACCTCCGACACCTGTTCCCTGGCCGCTGTACCCCTCCGCTCTGGCCCGCTATCCCCCCGCCCCCACTCCCTCCCTCAGAGTAAGCTGAACCAGTCACTGGCCCCAAGGCCCTTGTGTGGTGGAAGCCCGGGTCACCTAGATGGCCCCCACCCCACCCCCGGGAGGCCAGGTGAATGGGGTAGCCAGACCCCAAAGGGGTCTTGCCCTCACCCCTGCCAGAAAGAAGCTCCGTGTCCTGGGAACAAGCTGGCACGGGGCAGGTGCCTTGCTCTGCTCCTGTAGCTGCTGCCCAGGAGGGCGCGGCCCCTGAGCTCAGGTCTATAAATAAGGTATCTGGGAGGAACGGCTTTAATTTGCACTCTACCTATTGGTGTTTACTTTGCTATTTCCAATATGGTAATTTAATTCTGCAGGGCGCCTGGCGGGGGGTGGGGGTGGGCGGGGGACACCTGGGACGTGCGGATACCTGACCGCACCAGGAGTCACTCCTGTGTCCCTGTGCAGCTCTGGACACAGATGCCCCAGGGATAGCCATGGTCTGTGGGGACCCCAGGTGGAGGCACGGCATGGAGGGGCTGGGCTGGATATTGAGACCCTTCTGTACCCAGACCCACAGTTCTCCCCTCTCCATTTGGCTTGTTCCTGAACAACGGCGCCAGCATCTCCCTTCCCTACTGCCTCCACGTCCCTCCTTGCCTCGGATCAGGGCCTCTATCTCTGCTGAGATGACTGCCCTCCTCCAGCCACCTGGGAGCTCTCTCCAGGCTTCTCTGATGGCCATATGGCTACTTCTGATACAGCCTTTGAGGACGTTCCCCCCAGCTGCTTCTTGTGTTTTACATTTTTTTATTTTGTCTTTTCTGTAAGATTGTGGGCTCCCTGCAGGCAGCGCTGTGTCTCCCCCTCAGACTGGGGCTCCCTGAGGGTAGGGCTGTGTCTCCCCCTCAGACTGGGGCTCCCTGAGGCAGGGCTGTGTCTCCCCCTCAGACTGGGGCTCCCTGAGGGCAGGGCTGTGTCTCCCCCTCAGACTGGGGCTCCCTGAGGGCAGGGCTGTCTCCCCCCTCAGACTGGGGCTCCCTGAGGGCAGGGCTGTGTCTCCCCCTCAGACTGGGGCTCCCTGAGGGCAGGGCTGTCTCCCCCCTCAGACTGGGGCTCCCTGCGGACAGATCTATGTCTCCCCTCAGACTGGGGCTCCCTGAGGCAAGGCTGCATCTCAGAGAACCAGCTTTTCCCTCAGATTAGGGGTCTTCCGAGGTATAAGGCTATTTCTGTCCTTTGGTCCGGTCTCCCCAAGGGCGGAGGGTGAAGGGCTCCTATTTCACGTCTGTGTTCCCTTTTCTCTCCCTTTCCCACAATTCCCAGGGTGTATGACCCCAGGAGGGCTTTGGCCCAAGTGTATTCCCTCTGGTCGGGACCGTTCTTTAGGGCCACCAAGAGTGCCTTTGCCCTACCCTCACTGAGTGGCAGCACTGGTCAGTGGGACCACATTATGACTTTTCTGGGCCATAGGCACTTTTGCCTTTGTGAGCCCCTTCCTCCACAAATGCCAAAAATTATGTTTTATAACTGTGTTGGAATAAAGACAAATATATCCATATTATATATGAAAACATTTTATTTGACTTAAAAATCATTTTTTCCTTTCCATTTTAAAATAAGTTAAAACATCGGGGCGCCTGGGTGGCTCAGTAGGTTACACATCCAACTTGGTTTCGGTTCAGGTCGTGATCTCAGGTTCATGAGATTGAGCCCCGCGTCGGGCTCTTCACTCAGCATAGAGTCTACTTGAAATTCTCTCTTTCCCTCTGCCCCTTCCCCCGCTGTCACTCACGTGTGCTCTCTCTCTCTCTCTCTCAAGATAAATAAATAAAATCTTTAAAAAAATAAAACACTTTCATGGACCCCTAAATGTCTTATGGGCTAACACTGTGCCCTACTCTGGGCAGAGGAGCCTGCGTGGACCAGGAGGTCAGCCATCTCCGGCTGGGACGCCATTCCCATCCTCACAACATCTGTATGAGCCAGGCGGGCCAGAATTCCTATCCCACACCAACCGCAGGGCCACGGCTACTGCTTCGGGCAAGGCCACGGCAGGGACCCCGTCAGTGGCGCGTTGCTCCGTGCCAGGCGCTGCACTGAGCACGCGGTCCCCTTAATCTTATCTAATCCTCACAGCCATCCTATGAGGCAGGCACTGTGATTTTTTTTTCCCATTTCACAGATAAGGAAAATGAGGCTCAGGGGGAAAAAGTGACAGGTTCAAGGTCACCCAGCCAGTCAGTGACAGGGTGGGAATGGAGGACCCAGAGGTCCTGGCCTCCGGAAGTCTAGGTCCTTCCACGGCACAGAGGGTGAAGGGTGCGGCGAGGTGTAGCTTGGGGTCAGCCACAGAGATCGGTTCTGTTGTCTGCAGGCGGGTCGGAAGGAAGGTGGCACGTACCTGCCCTAGAATTACCTGCTTGCTCCAGCCCCATGTCCTCTCTGGCTTCCAGCCCCCAGGGGCTTTTTTGCTAGGGGTTATAGACTTGATCCCATGGTGGAGAAGGGGTGTGGGGATTCCCGATGAGGTGCCCTCCACCCGTCCCCCTGGAGGTCTGCTAGCTTTCAGGCTCTCGTCCCTCCCCTTCAAGTCACCTTGTCCCAGAAGCTGCCTGGGAGCCTCACCTGGGCTGGGAGCCGCGGGTTGGGAGGGTAGGGGCTAACCTCCAGCGTGGCATGGGGGGTGAGCTCAGCTGGGGGGGCAGGACTGACGGAACCCTGCTCAGTGAGGGATTCAGGGTGCTCAGGGCCCTGCCTGCAGCCTCCGCCCGGAGCCAGGATGCCCTCCCTTGCCTTGCTGGCCCATCTCCACATCCCTAGAGCTGTCTGCCTCTTTCCTCCTCTTTGCTCTTCCTTCTTTATCTCTGGCCTGGCTTTTTTAAAAAAAAAAAATCCATCTCTCTCTCTTTTTATTTTTTGCCTGTCAATCTCTCCTTCACATTCTTGTCTTCGCCCCGTTCCCCTCTCCCTGTCCCTTTCTACCCCTGCCATCTCCGAATTTCCTCCCTCAGCATCTCCTCCTCTGCCTGTCTGGTAGGCTCCTGCTGTCGGGCTCTCCTCGCTGGTTCTGTCCACCTGTTTCTCTCCCGCTCTCTGTCTCCGAGAGCTTCTCCTCCTGCACCGGCAGTCTCTCTGTCATTCCACGTCACTCTTTGTCTTTCTCCCTCTCCCACATGACTGGTGCCTCTCTCGGCAGGGACAACACGTTCCACGGTCTCATTACCCAACAAAGGTGGTGAGACCGTGCATGGGGGGGATATTACTCGGGCACCTGGCCCCTCGGCCCTGCTGTGCGTGTTGTGGAGGGAGGGGAGGCCTAGGAGCCGGTGGAGTGTGGGCGCCCACCACCGCCCTTCGGGGCGGCGGGGGGGGCACTCTGCTCCCTAGCCCTGGAAAGGAAGCAGGGAAAGTCCGTTTGTGCAGACTGGCTCCACTTGGCTTTTAAGCAGCATGTCTTTCTTCCAAAGCCAACCCTTTGATCCCCAGAGACAGAAAAGGAGCCATCTGCATTTGTGTTGGGACAGGTAGTGGAGTGGGGGCGGGCAGGGGAAAGAAAGGGGGAGGGCAGCAGACATCTGGGGGATGCTCAGAGGGGCCACACCAGGCCTCTTGAGCCCCGTATTTGAGACCCACCTCCGTGCCTTCTTGGCTGGGGGAACTCTCTGTCAATGGGCATATATAATAACTAACTAAATGGGCAGTTTTCAAGATCAAATAAGATGATGTGTTGTAACAACAACAACAACAAAAACCAGTAAAGGGACTTTGAGGGGTTTGGTGTGGCCAAGAGCAGAGCCACGCCCTCTCTAAGTGACTGCCAGGGCTTACTTTTATTTTTTATTTTTTATTTTTTTTTTTTTTAAAAGATTTTATTTATTTATTTGCGAGAGAGAGAATGAGAGACAGAGAGCATGAGAGGGAGGAGGGTCAGAGGGAGAAGCAGACTCCCTGCCGAGCAGGGAGCCCGATGCGGGACTCGATCCCGGGACTCCAGGATCATGACCTGAGCTGAAGGCAGTCGCTTAACCGACTGAGCCACCCAGGCGCCCCAGGGCTTACTTTTAAAGCCTCTGTGTCCTCAATGTGAGTCTCCTCCTCCAGGAGGCTCCTCAGTTAGCCCCGGTCCCCAGGGTTTCTCAGCCACTGAACCCCTCCAGTGCCTAGGTTCCCTGGTCACCCTCCATGTCAGAATGGATGCTGGTTGTTTCCATCTCCCTAACACACCCAAGGGTGGCAAAGGGCAGGGCCACGCCTTTACTCTCCCTTATGGCCTCAGGGCCTGACCCAAGTGGGATGTACTTGGTCATAAGAAGGCTCTCCTGTGGTCCTGAGGAGGCTCTGATGTTCAAAGTACTTTAGCAGAGCTATGGCACTTGATCCTTGACCAGCCCAGTGAGGAAGGCAAGGCATGGATCAGCATCCCCATTTTAAAGACAAAGAAACAGGTTCAAAGAGGTCAAGCAACTTGCCCAGGGTCAGTTAGTAAGTGGGATTAATAAGACACCCAGAGCCTGTCTGCAATTCACATTTTACAGATAGGGGAACTGAGGCAGAGAACAATGGAAACAGCTTAATAGAGGCAGAGTCCAGATGAAAACCTAAGCTTCCAGGCTCTTGCTTCCAAACCATAATGTCTGGACCACCCTCCTGACCCCATGTGGTAGACACATATCAGGGGACACCAGGCTTTCAGAGAGGGTTCAGGAGTCCCAGGGCTATGCCAGGGAGGCCTGCCAGGTGACTCACTGGGTTAGACTTCAATGCTATGGGAATCCCAGATGAGCCCTTGTCAGGATAAACCACACGTCCTGTTCATGGGTGACATGGGGCTGAGAGATGGGCTAGATTAGGACACCCTTATTCTTTTCTCTCCCTCCTCTGCATGCCAGGCTGAGTGCAAGCCTCTGCCTTTGGCTGCCAGGAGGGGAGAGCAGCCTGAGACAGGGACAGATGGGAGCCTCCCACAGGCCACCCCAGCCCGACTCCACCTCCTCTTCAGACAACACAGAGTATCTCACATGCAGTCTGAGGACTCACTGCAGTGCAGACCTCTCTCCAGCCATCATGGCTCTCAGGACCTCCAAATTCTGACTCAGAATCCTCCAGAGTCCTTGATCTGGGGCTTCTCCCTCCCTCAACCATAAGACTTCAGGATTAGTGCCCCTCCCTAGGTTCCATGTTTTGTCTACTGAATCCACCGCTTTGTTCTGTCCTGATCCATTTCCCCATTTTATTAATGAAGGAAGCCTGTTCCTGAAATAATCAGAGTTTCCGGTGTTACTGTACCGATAAAGTGCCCGCTAAGAGCAGACATTTGACATTTGAGTTAGAGGCTGTGACTAAATGAGGGAACAGGTAGGATTTCCAGGTCAATGTTTGTAATACAGGAAAAAGCTCAGGGGTCATCCTTACTGTCATCATCACAGACTCCTGAGGGCTTGGGCCCCCATGCGGGGGACACTTAGAGCAGTCATGGGGCTCCAGGCACGTGCACGCGCACACACACACACACACACTCATGTTAGCACACATGCCCCAGAAGAACCAGCAGATTGGGCCTGGGATGATGTGACTTGCTTGCTACCCCAGTCCCGTAGGCTTGAAGTCTCCTGGCTCCAGGTGTTGTGATTTCTCACTTGGGGCTGGTTCCCTTTAAGCCCTTCCAGAGCTGTGAGCTGGGTCACGTGCAGGAACTAACCATCTAGTCGGGAGACAAGCCCTGTGGGCTGAAATCCCAGCCCAAGCAGCGCAGGACAGGTGCCCTGGGTAGGGGGAGGTCCAGGAGGGGAGCAGAGCGGGGGGCCACGTGGAGGGCTCATCACACTGGGATAGTCTCTGGTGTGGTAGGTACATTGAGGTACTTCCTTGCCACAATAACTATGCTCTGCAGGAGTGTTAAGGAGCTCCAGGCTTCCAGCGGCTGACTGTCCTCAAGTCTCATGTATGTTGCCTTCAACTACACGTGTAGGATTTGTTTTTGCCGGCAGATTCACCTCCTTGGTTAGATTTGGCTCCAGCCAGTGTTAGAATAGTGTTCATTCCTTAAGAAAGTACCCAAACAGATTGAGGGGCCTCAAATGTGTGCCTGGAGAAGGTCACCTGAGAGGTAGTAACAGCCACAGGTAATCCTTGAGCTGTGCCATCCCCTTGCCTACCAGAATTCACAGCCCCGGGCAGGTGCTGGGAAGATGGTAGATAACGCTGGCAGGTCTATCCTTCAGCCTGGGATAGGGGAGGCAGCTCATCGATTCAAGAGCCAGTCTTGTCTAACTCTTTCATTTCACAGATGTAGAAACTGCACTCTGGGGTGGAAAGTGACCTTCCCCCAATTCCACTGCCAACAAGAGAGCCAGGAGTCAAATGCACATCCCCTGGGGCTGCCATGTGAATCTTCTTCCCTCCCATAAGTGAGAACAAGGGGGTGGGAGCAAGGAAGAAGCGTGGAAGAGGCTGGGACTCCTTTGGCCAACCCCTTCCTGACTTGTCCTGTATCCTATCTGGGTCTCAGTTTTTTATCAATAAAATGGAACGCATGGCCTCCATGAGCGCCAAGGTTCCAAGATGTACTAGACTAGAACATTCCTCCCTGGCCTCTGAGGCCTCAAGAAATGGGATGAAGCCAGAGGAAGCAACGGGAAGCCGAAACTCCAAGACAAGGAGGCGCCTGGTCCGGGGAAGGGGGGTAGGCAGAAAGCAGCAAAGTTAGTGCTGTACCCTCCACCCCAGCTATTTTTACCCTAGAACACTGGACTGCAAGAAGCCTGGCTAAAAATACCAGTAGCCCAAGCCCGGAGCATCTTCCCCCTAGAGAGGCGGCGTGGGGGCTGGCAAGGAGAAGGCTGTGGGGACCGGGAGTTCCAAGGGCATCCATCCTTCTCCTTCCCAGGGCTGGGATGCCAGGGGTGGGGGTGGGGGCGCGACTGGGAGGGAGACCCTTCCCTTCAGAGGGCCTTTCCTTCTAGATAGCCCAAGAATAAGCTTGTTTTTGTCATTTTTGGCAATTCTAGCCAGCCCTGTCCACACACATACATTTTTTTTTTTTACCCAACGTCAGCAGAATCTGCTATAATTTTGTGTTCTGTTCTTTTTCATTTATTCTTCATAACCATTTTATGTTGCTATGTACTCTTAATACCTGTCATTCTTAATGGCTGCATAATATTCCGTCCCGGGGACTTTTGTCTTCCCTGATCGTTGGGGCTTTGATGGCTTCCAGTGTTCCATTATTATAAATAAAGCTGCCTTGGACATCTTTGTGCCTGTGGCTTTTTTCTCCTCGTTAATTATTTCTGTAAGATAAGTGTCCAGGTCAGCAGGCAAGGCTGTTTTTGTGCTGTTTGATGTGGCTTGCCAAACTGCTTTCCAAAAGTAAATGAAGGAGGTTTCATGTAAGGATGCATCCCACACTGGATGCCAAGTACAGTCAGGCTTCAGGGAATTGGAACTGAGAGCCAACAGGAGCTCAAATAGGTCCCTCCCCAGGGATTGCCTGTCCCAGCTTCTCTCTCTGCTCTCCCTGCCCCAGGTCTTTTCTTTTCTTTTCTTTTCTTTTTTTTTTTTTTTTTGGACCTAGCAGAGCTGTCAGCTCTGAGCACATATCATTTTGTAACTCACCACTCGCATGTCCTGAGGGCTTACTTTGACCCTAGGCCCCGTACCAATCATCTGTATGGATTATCTTAATTTTCACAACCACCCTTGGCTGTAGGGATTATAATAATCCCCATTTTACAGATGAAGAAACTGAGGCATGGAAAAAACTGAGTAATTTGTTCAAAGATGCAGTCACTAACTGGTGGGACCAGGTCCCGCCTCACTGGCTTACCTCACTTAAAAAATGTACTCAGGACCACTATACCAGTCTCCCTGGGAACACAGAGACCCCAAATCCATCAGCAACAGCCTAGCATTTCTGTGTCTCTGAGTTAGAATATGGAAAAGGGAGAATCTGACTGGCTTAGCCCAGCCTATGAATTGGAACCCTATAAGTCAAGGTCCCTTCTGATGTTCCCGTGTCAGACTCTGTTAAAAAATATGAAAAAGGAAGGTAATCGGCATAAGTGCTAACTTGTCTGCAATGGCCTCTCATTGGTTCTTGGTAAGCCTGAACATATTTCCATATGTTCCTCTCTTTCTGTGCATGCTGTCCACACCCGCCTATCTTGGTCATGCTTTCTATATTACAGATACGAATGCCACACAGAACCATGATGTGCTGGGAGGGGTTGCAGGTGGAGCGAGGATGGTTTCTCACTACATGACTTCTCTTTTGTCCTGAAGGCCTGGGGGGTTTGACCAGCTTCCTAATCAGTGTTTCTGAGAAACCGCCTTCTTCCTCCCCACCTGGTGTGTTATTTGAACTAGACAATCTTTAATGGGGACATCCCCCGCCGGGAGGGTCTCTGCATCTGCCCTCTCCTTTCTGGCACTTTCTCCTGAATGAATTGACTTCTGGAAGTTTCCAGGGGCTGAAACAATTCGCTGCCCAGGCTGTGGGACTTGTCCTCGAGTTGCATCCTACGTCTGCTCTTATGGGGCTTTCACCTCATCTCGATTCTGGACTACAGGCCCACTTTTGCCTCTAAGCCCTGGGGAAAGAACCCTTATATCTGCATCGTTGTACTCAGAAGCTGTGCCATCGTACTGCTCAGATGCTCAGGGTCCTCTCCTGCTCTCTGTCCTCAGACCCGGTGGTGACCAAGCGCCCACTGCTGTGGCTCTGAAGCAAAGAGCCTTCCATCAAGGAGGGGAAGGCTGGGGAGGGGGCATGCTCCAAAGGAAGCTGTGCAGCTGACACAGACAGGGAGAGACACATGGCTAGGTTGCTGGCAGAACCGAAGCAGGAAAAGCCCCTGTGGGCAGGGAGAGCCGGCAACTCCGGGTCAGCCTGTCATCAGCAGCCACCTGAGCTGCCTGCCCTGGTCAGCTGTTCACAGCTGCGGGCTAGCTGGGGGTGGTGGTGACACCAGAGTCGCCCTCTGAAGCCAGGGATTCAGGTTTACTTGTGACCGTGGCCTCCACAGCCCAGAACTCCATCCCAGCCCTTTGGAGCCTGCACACAGCCGGTGCTTTGGGATCTGGTGGAGAGTTCATAGCATCCTCTGTGGAACTGTGAGTGGTCTCTCCAGGGACCCTCCTCTGCCATGCGTTGGAGATGCTCAAAACCTGCCCATGGGCGTGAAGTTGATAGAACCAGTAGGAAAACGTGCTCCTAGGAGGTCAGCTGGCTTCTGATTATGCAAAGCCCAGGCTGCCTGCCACCCATGGGCCACCCTTCTCTTTTTATCATGAGCATTTTTAAATTTTATCAGGGGCATTTTTAAAATCTCTGCTCCTGATGTCAGGAATATGGTCCCTTCTAGCTCACAAGATTGGCAGACAGAATGTCCTGGGGCTGGTCATTTGTTTCCTATGACTGAGACCACCAATTATTCCTTTATATTTGTTCTCCTCTTCCATGGTAATAGAAGTTTTGGTTGGGTACAAAGCTCTCCACCAAAGACTACATCTTCCTGCTTCCCTTGCAGTTTAGATGTGGCTTGTGACTAGGTCCTGGCCAATGAGATGGCAAGGAAGGAGCACTCTCTTTCATCTTTCCATTTACGACTGGTTGGAATGCAGATGTGATGGCAGGAACTGGAGCAGTTATTTTGGACCACATGGAGAAAGCTGCACATTGAGGAAAGCAGTACGACAAGTTTGAAGGAGGGTGTATACCTGACACGATTAAGTCACCTATCATCCTGAACTACCTAGTTGGATGATCAACTTTTATTCTGTTGAAGCCTCTGTATTTGGGGGTTTCTTTGTCCTGGTAGCTGAGCTTATACACTCCCATATGAGTATAGTAGAATGGCCACATCTAGATGTATCTGGTCACTGGTGAGATTGGGAACCCCAGGTTTTAGTAGACTATTACTTTGATCATCCTTCCCAGTATTCACACTCTTGTGTGACCTTTGCTCACAATGACTCTACACTTGGCCATGTGACTTGCTTTGGCCAGCGGGACCTTACAAAGTGTGCTGGCTATAAGCAGAGACTTGGCAAGCATTTGCATGGTGGGGCTTGTCCTCTTGGGACACTAACTCTTGGGATGCCTCTTCTCCAAACCCAGCTGCCGATCTTGAGAAGCTCAACATAGCCATAGGGAAAGGCCACGCGGAGGAGAACTGAGGTGCTGCCCTTGGCCCCAGCGGACCCGGCACCAATTTGCCAGCATGGGAGTGAAGTCATTCAGGAAGCAAATCCTACAGTCTGAGGCATGGAGCAGAGATGAACTGACCCTGCCATACCCTGTCACAACTGCAGAATTGGGATCAAATAAATAATCGTTGTCTTAAGCCATTAGCTTTTGGGGTAGCTTGTTACACAGCACGAGGTAGCCGAAACACAGGTGGATGGCCCAGGGCCTTTGTACTGTCGGAAAAACGGAATCCACCATGCATCCTTTTATACCCAAATGCCAAATGTCTCTTCCTTACACCTTGATACTAAAACACGACCTGGGAAGTTGCCGATGCTCTGGAAATACGTAAGCGTGCCTACTCTTCCCTCCAGAACCCCAGGCCCTGCCCTCGACTCCTGCCAAGTGTTTATCTTTTCCCCTCCCGCTTGGATTTGTAGCTTCTTCAATGGGGGTGGGCTCCATGGACCATCCCTGGTTTTTCATAAAGCTGCTGACCTGCCCTATCACTTAGATCAGGGTTGGGCAGCATTTGGCAGCCAAAGGCTATTTGTGTCTACAATGGCCTCCCTCGAGCCCACGTGAGTAAACGTTGGAGGAATGAATGAACAAATGAGCAAATGAATGAACTGTGACAAAAAGGAACTTCCCTGGATCCCAGCACGAGGTCAAGGTGAGAGAGGTATAGAAGGGTCTCCAAGGAAGGGCACGATCAGCAGAGAGTCTAGATCTAATGAAAGATTGCTTTGGAAATATCTTAACCCTTTTAAAATATAATTATAGTAGCTAACATTCTTGAGTTCTTGCTATGTGCCAAGCACTGTGCAAAGTGCTTTATATAAGTTATTGCATTAATCATCTCAACAACCCTGGGAGGTAAGTATTATAACTTTCATCCCATTTTATAGATGAGGAAATCGTGGCCCAGAGAGGTTAGGCAACTTGCCTAAGTGGGGATGGGAAGATTTGAATTCAGACAGTCTGGCACCAGAACCCAAGGGCATAGCCCCCACGCTCTGACAAACCACAGGAGTCCCATATTCCGCCCTTGGAGAAAAGGCCGGAACCTGGAATGCTTTAGGGCGCAAGCCCCAGACCCGAGCCTATGAAGTGCTCCTGGGAACCTCCAAAAGCCCAGGTTGGAAGAGAAGAAGAAGCAAAAAAGGGAGGTGAGTCTGGGGTCCGTGTGCCAGGCAGCAGGGGTGCTAGCCTTGGGCCCAGAGGTGCGCTACCCGCTCTGCCCCAGCACCTTCACCAGCTGCTCCCACTCACTCCCCAGAAATGAGCCTGGCCCCTTCACACGTGTCCCTAATGCCAGGTTCCAAGAAAGCCACCTAAATACCTGGTATTTGAGATGTAAAGAGACTGGCTCCCTGTACTTAGCGCTTCGCTAACTTTTCCAATTATAGCGCCCTATTTTCCAAAGTCTAAAATGGACATATGTTATAACTGTCTTGGGCCCCAAGGTTTCAGAAACACCCTTAAGGCTCCTGAAATACGATCGTATATTTTAGACTAATTCCTAAAGGGCCGAGTGGGGTTATCTTTAACATCTGCCAGCAGGCACACAGATCTGGTCTTTGTTCGCAAATGAGCCCGGGGCCTGGGCACAGGGCGGCCTCAGGTAGCACTAACTCTGTGCCGGGCTGCGTGGGAAGGTGTGCAGAAGGTAGATCCCAGGCTCGGTCGGGGTTGGGGTTCACAGGGAGACACAGCCCTGCCCTCAGGGAGCCCCAGTCTGAGGGAAGTTGCCAGGCTGAAGGAGGCAGGACTGTACAAAAACACAACAGAGGACCTTGGAGCGGCTGTGGGATTCACTCCTGCCGGCTCTGTTGTCACGGGTGGGCAGGTGGCAGAGGAAGCAGGCAGGAAGGCTGCCTGGTGCCCAAAGGGCCTGGAGACAAGCAGATTAGGTTGGGACGGGGCAGTGGAGCTGAACTTGAATCACTCCCTGGAGCCGGTGTGGCCTCAGGACTGCCAACCGGGGCATTTTCTGGTCAGTCCCAATTGTCGTTATTAAACATTTATTATGCAAGGGAGATGTGCTTTTCTGGTCGCAGCGTTTGGCCAGTGGACTTGGTGAGTAAATGGACTAGAACTAATCTTGTAGCTAAATAGTGAGGGCCTCAGAAAATAAATGCCTCACTTGCCTAATGGCTCCCACAGAGGAGAGAGAGAGAAAGTACCAGCCCTTAGACTGCCCCTCTCCCCCCAGGCCACCTAGCCTGGCAGCCAGGCCTCCAAATGGCTTTGTGACTAGATAGGGCAGAGATGACACTGGAGCTCGTTAGAATATACAGCCCGAATTGGGAGTTTAAGGAAATCATATGTAGGGGGCAGAGTTCTGCTTGACATCAGGAGAGCTGGGTTCGAGTCAGCTCAGCCCTTAATTTGTAGGATATCACCTCAGGAGTTGGGAGGGGCATCCTTTCTCCCTAGAGGCCAGAGCCTGGAAGAGGAGGAAAAGGAGAAAATCTCCACTCTGACTGGAGACAGAGTCCTGCCCTCAGGGAGCCCCAGTCTGAAGGGGAGAAGAAGCCCTGATCTCAGGGAGCCCCAGTCAGAGGGGAGACACAGTCCTACCTCAGGAATTCCCGGTCTGAGGGGGAGACACAGCCTTGCTTCAAGGAGCCCCAGTCTGCGGAGGAGGTGCAGCCCTGTCCTTGGGGAGCCCCAGTCTGAAGGAGGAGGAGACATAGCCCAGAGACTCAAGAAAGAGAAACACCAAATAAGCTGGGCCTTTGGGAAACAAGGTTCATCCTTACCCGTCCACTTCATTACTTGCCCAGAGAAGGCCAAGGGCTCCTCAGATAGCTACCTGGAGGGAGCCATTTTGAGTCTGGACAGAGACCAGAATGGGGTAGGTGCTCTACCATTGCCTGGAGCCTCTTGCTAGGCAGTGCCAGCCCCTTACCTCACATGAATCTTGCAGGTCATGCCCAGAGTGGGTGCCTACAATGTTAGCAAAGTGTCTTTATGTTACTAGCCAGGCCATTTTTTTTCCTGGGCGGAAAAGAGCTTTACTGACCCTCTTAGTGGAGAAAGACCAGGAAAGGGGTTTATTTGGATCTGGAAAAGTCTCCTTGCCAGACCGGGAGCTTTAGTCCTAGGCTAGAATGGGGCAGGGATTTGGACCTACCTTGTATACTGTTTTAACCCCAGGGCCTAAGATCCAGCCTGGCACTTGGTAGGTGCTCTAAGAAAAATCATTGAATTCATTAGAAGCCAACTGCCTTTTCAACACTAACTTAGAACTCATCTCCTATCGAAAAATCTCCATGATAAAACTTTGCCAACTTGAGTGACAAGGGCTCAAATTCACTTGCAAATATAATTAATTGAATTCCAACAACCGTCCATTTTGAAAGGAGCCACCAGGCCAAGGGACAGCAGAGGTTTGAGCCTAGCGGAAGCTCCTGTGACAGTTGACCCAGTCTCCCTGTAGCTGTGGTTCCCAGCAAGGGCTGACCCTGCCAGCCCTGACTTAGGGACACATGCCATGTGGACCAACACCGGATTCTCCTCCAAAGCAGAGCGCAGGCCAGCCTTGTCAGTTCTTCCCGGAAAGGAACGCCGCCCTCCCGGCCCCCTCCCCACACTGCTGGTGAACTCCAGACCGGGAGCTCCCTCTCCCACCTTGTTCTTCCTGGGAATCTTCCCGGGGCAGAGCTGAAGGGACTCATCCCGCCGGCTGCCTGTGTCTGAACTCTTTGTATGTGCTCACACATTGTGATCGGTCTCACGTTTCTGTGTATGTTTGTAAATGTCTCGTCCCCCCATTATTATTCACTCCTGGTAGGCACCAGGAGCTCGCCATAAATTATTTCTTTTTTCTTTTTTTTTTTTTAATTTTTTTTTAATTTTTTAAAAGATTTTATTTATTTATTCATTAGAGACAGAGAGAGAGAAGCAGAGGGAGAAGCAGGCTCCCAAGGAGCAGGGAGCCCGATGCGGGACTCGATCCCAGGACCCCGAGATCATGACCTGAGCTGAAGGCAGACGCTTAACCATCTGAGCCACCCAGGCGCCCTATTATTTCTAATCTCCATGAAAACTCTACCATTATCACCCCCTTCCGTGCACAGGAGAGCTAAGGCTTGGAACTTGGAGAGGTCACATATCCTGCCCAAGGTCACTTAAACTTGTAAATGTCAGAATCAAGATTCAAATCCAGAGCTGTTGGCTCCAAAGAAGTTCTCTAAACTAGCCTTTTCCAAAGCTAGCTGTTTATCAGCATTTGCAGAGAAGCTTTATACAAGCACATCTTCTTTACAAAAACATCATGAAAAAGAATGAGGCAGCTCTCTATGCATCAATATGGTGCTGTGTGTGCCTAGAACATCTCGAGAGAGAAGGCAAATAGCCAGCCATTGCTGGCCCTGGGGGACAGTCCCCGGAAGGAATACAGGAGAGAGACTTGCTTGTCACTGTACTCTCTTCAGTACTGGTTGGTTCTTCCTCCCTCCCTCCCTTCCTCCTCCCACCCCCCTTACTTCCTCTGTCCTTTTCACCTTCTCAAAAATATATGAAAATAATTTTTAAATCAAATACAATTATACATTCCGGGGCCCCCTTGCTGGACTTCTTAATAAATAAGGGTCTCCAAGGGTTGGGTCTTCGGAAGCTGTATTTTATTTTGTTTGTTTGTTTTTATTTTAAGTAGGCTCCACACTCAGTATGGAGCCCAATACAGGGCTTGAACTCAAGATCCTGAGATCAAGACCTGTGCTGAGACCAAGAACCGGATGCTTAACCAACTGAGCCACCTAGGGGCCCTGGGAAACTAGATTTTAAAAAGCACCCTAGGCAGGCGGTGGAGCCCTCTGATCCCAGCCTCTTAGAGGACTGACCAAGCCTTGCCTTGCCTGCCATGTCCCCACTTCCCTTGATCCTGAGCTTGGTACTGTCAGCTCTATGTGGGACCAAAGGCTGCCTGAGACACGTGGGGCCCCCCCCGCCTCGATGTCTCCCGCAGGACCTTTTCCAGCCAGATGTCACGAGTCCCAGACCTGCCAATAAGCCAGCACCACCCGGGGATGCAGCCCCTGTGTCCTGTGTCTGCCAGAGCTCAGAGGTCACACCTGCTCTCACACCTCGAGGCCACACACCCCCGGGCCCGCCACACCCCAGCCTCAGGGCCCTCAGCCTCCGTGATCAGCCAAGGTTATGTTATTCGGGTTCCCTCATAGAAACAGTGGCCTCCTGACCACACTCTTCTGTTCCTTGGCTTTTTCCCTTCAGTCTATCCGGGAGATCTGTTAGCGTTGCTCACACCCCATGGAGGGAGGGCAGCACAGCATTGCCCTGGGTTGAGGTGCTGGCATTTGTCTGGGAGTGGTGGGAGCAGGAGCGACTCCGGAGCCGGAACTCCTGGGTTCAAAGCCCAGCACTTCGGCACTTAGCCGTGTGATCTGGGGCAAGCTCTTCATGTCTGTGATGTGAGGATGGGAAGCGTGGAGACACGTGGTGCTGTCAGGTAGTGACTGGCACGTAGCAACCGCATACTGAGTGTTCTCACGATCTCTCCTATCGTTCGAGCCTCAGAGGGAAGGCGAATGGGCGCTAGTAAGCAAGGCCTGGGCTCCGGAATGAGCTCGGCCTCCAGTCCCCACTCTGCTTCTTTCTAGCTCTCTTCCTAACCTCTGAGAGCCTCCTTTTCCTCATCTGTAAGAGGGGGATGACTCCTGGCTCACAGGGAGCCCACACACGACACACATTCAGAGAAGGAACAATGGAATAGAAGTGGGGCTGGAGGCAGGCTGGTGGGCGCAGGTGTCCCGTCTCCCCCCTCTGCCTCTGCCGCTGTGAGGCCTTACGGGCATCGGGGTTCTGGCCGGCCCTGGCCGGTCCTGGCCTTCCTTCTCCAGAGCGCCCAGGGCAATCACAGCCTGCGGAAGACCCTACACTACCCGGACATTCCTTAGGGCTGGGAGATGGGCCGGCCGCTGGGGCCAGGCCTGCACTGGTCAGCACCATCAGCACACCCCTCCTGCCGAGAAGCGGGACCTCGGGAGGCTGACCGCAATCTGAAGCCACATGATTCACATCCCGGAGAAGACATTGTCGCAAGGACTGGGAAGTCTCCTTGGCCACGTGGTGGGCGAGGGCTCTGGCCCTCAAGAATGCCTGGACTTGGCCGAGAGGGGGACAGAACAAGCAAAGTGTAGGCTGCGTGCTTGCGTCCATGGGCCTGGGCTCCCCCAAGCCCTGCTCACTGGCCTGGGAACACCCCACGCCTCTGGGGTGCCTCCTTCCAAGGCCCATCCAGCCCCTTCGGGCACTCTAACCCCTCTGGGGATTCAATCAGCCGGTCTGCTTTGCTCTCCTGATTGAAGCAAGAGGAGGATCTGCTGCCTCTGGGGCTCCCTGAGCCTGCTGCCCATGGGCTAGTTGTCCGGGAGCAGAGACTGTTAGGTGCTCACCTTCAGGCACAGTTACCCCATTTATGCCTTCGTTTAGGAGTTACTTATCCGCCCAAGCTCCCCTTAGTGGACTGAAAATCCCATGAGGGCCGACAGGCAAGCTCTTACTCATCACCGTTCCTAGGGATTAAGTGGGTGAAGCTCCAGTGCAACGCTGTTATTATTAACACCCCCAAAAGTCAAGGACAGAACAGTAGCTGGAAGAATTGAGCACGTGGCTCAGGCACATGCTAAGCTCTTCACAGGCATTAACTCATTAATCCTCACAACTCTGTGAGATCCAAGGCTGTATGATCTTCATGTACAGAGAAGAAACTGAGGCACAGAACAGTAGATTGACTTGTCTCCCGAGGTCACACAACTAGGAGGTGCCAGGATTCAAACGCCAGTGCTCCGGAGCCTGAATCCACTTTCCAGCACAGCATGAGCCCTCGGTGGGAATCTGTGGACTCCCTGAGGGAATGGTATACAGATGAGCAGGCACACGGTGAGGAAGAGCCAAGGGGGCCAGGCCTGGGTTTCTGGACTGATTTGGGACTGACGTCAGTAGCTTGGAATCCGAAGGCCTCTTGGCCCTGGCTCCTCCTCGCCCTAGCACTCAGCTGGCTCTGCACAGGTGACACAAACAGGACTCCATTGCTAGGGCGCTGGTAGGGATGCCAGCCTGATAATCCCCGCCCCCCTCCCCCCCCCCCCCCCCCCCCCGGGAACCAGGCCTCTCCCTGCCATGTCCAACAGGGTCACGCCAGCGGCTCCCAAGGCCCTGGGCCAAGTGTAGCATCTCTTTCCCCACCCTGCTCCTTCACTCATTCTAGAATATTTCGTGGTTAAGAGCATGGACTCCAGGGTCAGACTGCCTGAGTTGCGTTCCTGGCTCTGTTACGTGACCTTGGGCCCGTTACCTAACGACCTCTCTGTGCCTCACTTCTTCATCTTTGATATAGAAATCAAAACAGATCATTGTAAGGATGGTGTGAGGATTAAATGAGTTAAAACATGTAAAAGGCTTAGAACAGTGGCACATCTCAAACAGCACAGACGTCCTCGTGACTCTTTATTGCACTTCTTCTTACCCACGCATTTAGACCGATAACTAAATAGGCAGCTGAGAGGGGAGGGCAGCTGGAGTAATAATGGTCCGCAGTCAGCATCACTGGAAAACCAGAAAGGAGCTGCCAGGACACCCTCTCGCTCTTACGGAAAGTCATCCCCGGGTGAGGGGGGAGGGAGAGCTGCCCCCCCACCCCACCCCACAGCCCTGCTCCTTAGACTCCATGCTGGTGTTGTCTTGCCCTCTGCTGAGACGGACAGCCAACAGCACCCCGTCCGATACTTAGAGCTCAGGCACACCTGGCCACAGGCACAGGTCTCTACTTGATGTATTTCAATGGATTTTTAAAAATCTGTATCAAAGTTGTTTATGAGTCACCTAAGAGTCACTTGGATCTGTAAGGTTCTATAAGGCACAAACAACAGTCTCACTCGGCAGAGGTGACCACGTTCACTTGCCATGACAGATTTTTCTGGTGCCTCTGGCCACCCTCCTAGGCATAGCCTTCCCTCCCTCCCCTTCCATAATCCCCATGCCATTCTAGTTAGATGAGAATGGACATGGCCTCGTGAAAGCATTGACATCCAGTGGTGAGCCATTTAGTAAACTGTAAACTGTGATTTTTTTTTTCTTTGCATAACGTTTTATTCTCTCTGGAACTGATGATGGTCCTTTCGGTTGTTCACTTAATTTTCTATGTACTTAGAAGGAATTCAGTGGCTTCTCACTTTATGACAACTGACATCTATTGAGCACTTCCTATGTGCCGGGCACCCTTTAAGTACTTTCCGTGTGTGAACTCACTCAGTCCTTACGAAAGCTCTCAGAGCTGTACACTCTATGATCTCGTGTTACAGATGAAGAAATTGAGGTACAGAGAAGTTAAGTGACTCTCCCACGATCCCAGAGCAAGGAAGTGGCAGAGCCAGGATTTGAACCCAGGCTCTTCCCACTGCAGGGTCTGTGCCCACCTGGCCCCTCCTGGCCCCTGGGAGCCCATCTGTGCGCCGATCTCCTCCAGGCCCTTCCTTGTGCTCCTGCTGATTTCTGTCCCTATGGCCAGACTGTAAGCTGGGTGAGGGCAGGCCCCGTGTCCTGCTCCTCTGCAACGCTAGAAGCAGGGCTTACCCAGCAGATCCTCCTGTGCTGGGCGGGGCGGTCCTGCCTTCAGCTGCCTACTTGTCCGCGTGTTTGTCCACCACGGGCCTTACAGGTGGGAGGTGGGGCAGGGAGCAGAGCTGGTGTGCTTACAGCTGGGCCTACAGAGGCTCGGAAAGGCCAAACAAGTGCCTCAAGGCCTCGCTGTCGGGGTACTCGGGTCTGAACCCCCTCCTCTGGCTGCAAGCCCAGGGCTGTTCCTAACAGGCTAGGCTGCCTCCTACAGACACAGACACATGCACACCACACACGTCACACGTACAAATAGCCAAACATATAGATACGTTATTCACGTATGCTAATTAGGAACCCGCATTTCCACAGTGCGTGTAATAGACACAGACAGACAGACGTGCTTGCGTTTCGTACATCCATCCGCACACACAGGCACACACACGTCCACACGGGATCCGCAGGCATGCCGGTTATATATATATGCATTACAGCCACAAACGTGTCAACACGGAAACACATTATATACACACGTGTTTTATTTACAGACACAAACCCAGCACGTTATATATTCACACACACATGGACTCACATAGCCTACACACATACGGCGCATAAACACACACATGTGGAAATATATGTATACACACATAAACAAACGACCCGCATTTGCATAACACACTAACGCATAGTCACACAGATATGTGCCATACTTTTCACACATTAAAACACACAGGCATCTGCACAAAACACATACAAATAAACACACACAATATACACAGGCAAACATACGAGCACGTGGGTACATCCACAGATGTGAAAACATGCACAAACACAGCCATACTTACACGCGCGTGCACACAAATACGCGTGCACGCGAGCGTACGTACTGGCGTGTGCCCGCCTGGCCTGGGAGAAGGCCCATGCGTCCGGGTCCCGCAGCTGTCGGCTGACTTGGGGGGAGTGTGTTTCCCGACCTCCCGCTTGGGGTGCGTCAGAGCGTACCTCCCTCGGGCAGGGCTGGGCAGTGCCAGCCTTGTTGCATCGGAGGGGGGCGCGAGGGGGGTATGCAAGCCCTAGCCCATGGAGGGTTGAGGGTCCCCCAGACCTCCTGCCTTGCTCTGGAGCCCCACTTAGGGTTAGCACTGGGAGCCCATCTGTGCGCCGATCTCCTCCAGGCCCTTCCTTGTGCTCCTGCTGATTTCTGTCCCTATGGCCAGACTGTAAGCTGGGTGAGGGCAGGCCCCGTGTCCTGCTCCTCTGCAACGCCGAACTCCCAGGGAAGGCCCAAGAAGTTGCAAGTTTACACTCTGACCAATGAGAAAATGGAGGCTTGCCCGGGAGGGTTGAATTTCGTGAAAGCCAGTTTAAGGAGAGAGGGGATTTGAACTTGAGTCTGTGAGAACCTAGAGCCACCACACTACCCCAATCCACACCTGGGAGTCTAGGCTTTCTACACCTGCGGCTATGCGCACAGTAGGGTGCTGAGTTGGTGCACATGGATCTGAAGGGTAGCAGCACTCTAGGTCCTGGGTCTGGCAAGTGGTTGGCGGGCTACAGGGAACCAGTCCCAGAATTCTGAGGCACTGTAGACCTCCTGTGTGTTTGGAGACCTTGCCCACATCACCCCCAGCCCAGAGGTCCGGCCCAGGGAGGCCCGCTTACCCAGAGGGCCCCGAGGCTTGGTCCCTTCTTCCGTCCCTTGGCTTCCTTCCCTGACCTGGTCTCCCCGCCACCACGAGCACTCCCAGACACATTCCTCTCCCTCAGACATTCATTTCAAGGGCTCGGCAATTTCTTTGCTGGATTTGATTTGCCGCTCAGGCATTTCCTCGAGTGGCCCCTCAGTGTTTGCCCTTGTCCAGATGGCATCCAGATGCAAACATCCCTCCTTTCCCCCCAGCTCTGGCTCCTCAGCTGGGGGAAATTAATCCTCAGCCCACCTCACACCCCCCTCCCGGCATCACTAGCTTTGTTTCTTGGGCCTGAGGTCAGGGCT
This sequence comes from Mirounga angustirostris, assembly GCF_029215605.1. NCBI lineage: Eukaryota > Metazoa > Chordata > Mammalia > Carnivora > Phocidae > Mirounga > Mirounga angustirostris. The sequence continues at coordinate 39,835,548 of NW_026991716.1, forward strand.
CGGGCTAACACCTCTGCCTCCTTCTCTCTCCAAAGCCAGGGCCTCTGGCTGACCTGTTATCGGCCTCTCTCTCGGCCTTTGTTCAATTTAACAGGTAATTGCTCTGTGAGCCAAAGCAAATGTCAGCATGATAATGAGGGTGATATGATGCAGTTGCAGCCCAGGCCAGAAGGGGGGAAGGGGGGGGGGTGATTGTGTTCAGGGAGCAGGTGACAAGTGCCCTGGAGCTCCATTGGGGGTCCTGAGAGATGACTGAATCCAGTGAGGACACTGAGGCACAGAGAGGGGAACAGGTAACAGTTGTGCTCACAGTTATGGGCCAATGTCTGTGGGCAACAATACAGAGACCAGCCCACGTAGTCCTGTGAGCAAGCAGGGTGTGATTATTTTCATTTTACAGATCCGGAAACTGGGGCCCAGGATGGAGAGAAAAACTAACCAGAACAACCACCTATGGAATAATTTCATTCGCCAGGCACTAACAGACGGACAGGCTACCTTATCTCTGGGAAACTTTGAGAGCTGGATATAATTGTCCCCATTGTATAGATGGGGTAACTGAGGCTCGGAGAGGCTTAGTAACTCACACAAGACCATGTGGCTACTTAAGTGGCAGAACAGGGCTCTACAGCAGGCTTCCAAAGCCCATGGGGCCTCCTGTGTGGCCCAGCTGGGTCGGCAGCAGGGCAAGTCCTCAGGCATGATCTCTAGAGCCCTGTCCCAGCACGGTGACAGCCAGCCTGGTGGGAAAACTCTCCAGGAGCCTGGGGGACGGTCCTGGGTAAGAATTCCTGTGCCTGGGGAAGCCTGACGGTTCCTCAGAGGCCAGGCGCCAGGCCTCCCATCTCTGTGTCCAGTGCTGGACTCTCGACCCGGTGATAGGGCCCGCAGAGGCCAATCCCCAGAGGGATAGCTCTCCACTGGCCCAGGAGCGGAGGGCAAGGCCCTGCTGATCTCTGCTCAGACCCTCTGCTTCCCCTTCAAAGTTCATATTTACACACCTTCTGTCCGCCCTGCCGTTGTGATGCTGCCGCGGACGTCAAAGTGGCCAGGAGGGCTTCCCTGGTCCTGGGCTCCCGAAATCCTTTTTGGGGCTCTAAGTGGGCCCACTGGCCTCCAGCCAGCCAGGATGATGGGGCAGTCATGTTGTGCCCAGATGGACTTTACTCTTTTTCCATTGTACATAGTCAAGCTTCCTTGACAGAAAATGGGGCATTTGGCTCAGGCTCAAGGCTACGGCACAAGCATTTCCTAGAACCCCTGGGCATCGGACCCCAGAGGTGTGAGGAGCAGGGGGCAGGGGGGGCAGGCTGTCGCCCAGCTGAGCCTCAGGCAGCTGTGGCGATGCCCATGAGTAGGACCTGCCTGGTAGTACCAGGTGGTCCTGAGGTGTGTGGACTGAGTCAGGTGGGCACAGCGGTCCCTCTGGTCTCCCCAGCCCCAGCAAACACCAGAGCTGGACACACAGGGTAAGTTAGGGACAGGGCTGGAACTTCTCACCTGCCTGCCTCTTCCAACACCTCCTCCAGGTGGCTTCCCAGCTTGCTGAGTTCTGAGTACCCCCATTGGCTAGACTCTCTGCTCTTCCCACTCCCTCCCTCCGCACTACCAGTTATTATTCCTTCTGGACTGGAAGTGAACTTGGCTTTGCAGCAGAAGGTTGGGCAACCCGAGGAACCCAGGCTCTCTGAGCTGGGCTCTTCCCCCAGAGGAGGGTCAGAGGCGCTGTTTTCACCTGGGAGCTGGGCTGACCTGGAAGCTCAGAGCGCTTCAGGGAAGACCCCCTGCAGTTACTAGTCCGGACAGGCTGGCCAGACCCGTGCCCTTGGGGTCCTCAGGTGGGTGCTTCCTGCTGGACATGTGTGGGTAAATGTCTGAGAGTCACAATGATGGCCAGGGAGAAAGGGCACCGTCAGCAGCTGCACGTTGGTGGCCAGGTAGCCTGGGAAGGGACACCGTGGCCGGAATGCCAGGTCTTGCAGGTTAATGTTTGACTTGGAGCCAGGTGCTTTTCCACGGGGTATTTTTATCCTCTGTGCCTGGCAGTGGGCAGCCGGGCACCCTCCTCTGTGGGCAAAGGAGGGGGGGCCAGGTGGGGCCGCGCTTTCTACCTCAGCTGCGTGCCTGGTCCCACAGAGCCCAGCCCGGCCCCTGGCTCCTCTTCCTGGAAGGACAAGTAGAGGTAAGGGGAAGACCAAGAGAGCTTCCGGGAGTCCACAGCTTTTCAGGAAAGAGTGACCCTCCTTGGTAACGAATCACTCTCAGATCTCGGACAAACACAAGTTAGAGATTTCGCCCTTCTGGAGACACCTTGGTCTTATTCAGATGGTGGGAGTAAGTCAAAGCTGATGGGCCCCACCGCCCAGGACTATCAGATGGGGAACATAGCCCTGCCCCCAGGGAACCCCCAGTCTAAGGAATGGAGGCTGTGTCTTAGGACAGAGCTTTGTTCCTTTAGATCCAGGAACCTAAACCTGAATTAAAGACACCCACTGGGTCACAGAGCACTGGGCTTCCCAAGCCCTCACCATCTCTTGGTCTCCCTCCTTGGCAGTGGGGAGTCTGACCCGAGCTGGCTTTAGAAGGCTGTCTACAGCCCAGTGGCCAGAGTCCTTCTCACCCCTGTCGGGAGGTGTGGGAGAGGGAGGCCCTCGAATGTGCTCAAGCTAGAGCCAGCTGCTGCCACAGTACCCTCTGAGCAAAGCCAGCTTCTTTCCTGTCCCTGCTGAGAGCTCCAGATGGGCTTTCAATTTATGCTTGAGTCGGTGGGAAGTGGGTCCCCTGCAGACCTGCCCACCAGCCGGCTCCCCAGCTCACCAAAGGCCACCCTGCCCCGCTGCTCAGCAGCACGGGTCTGAAGCAAGCCAGGCAGGCCAGGCAGGCCAGGCAGGCCAGCCCCCAGCCCCGGCTGTTTCTCAGGACTCCCTGAGGGGCTTGCCCGGGAAGGAGTAAGACTGCAGGAAGCCACTTATCTCTGGCTGGCCCCATGAAGGGCTTCCTGAATGAGCAAATGAAGGTCCTCAGATCAAGGTGGGATAGGGGGCCTGCTGGAAGAACAGAGATCTCCAGGGGGGGCGGGGTCCCAGTTCTCTCACTGTCCCCGCATGATTGCCTTGAAGTGGGGTGTAAGAGCAGGGCTGGGACAGAGATTCTCAGCCCCGTATAGGGAGAAGGGCCCATTCGTTGGTCAGCAGCAGGGCCTCAAGGCTGTCTCCAGCTGTGATGATCGCTCTTTCCACTCCCAGCTGAGCTTCCTGTAGGTCTTCGCTGTCCACTGCACCCTAAATCCCCAGCCAGCTCAGACTTGGCCACCTCTCTGTAACCCGGTTTATGCCAGGCACTGGGCTAGGGCCATTTCACCCACAGGCCTCCCTCACTACAGCCTGGGTGGTAAATCTCTTTATCTCCATTTTACAGATGAGGAAACTGAATAGAAGCATCATTAAACAATTAGCCCAAGGTCACATGGCCAGCCAGTCAGTGGCATAGCTAGGATTTAAACCTCAGTCTGTCTGACTCCAAATCCAGCTAATTGAGAGATCATATCAGCCATGTATCCTGTGTATTTTAAATCCCAGATTTCTTATCGGCTCTCTCTGCCAGAGCCCTTCCCCAGAGGGTTGAATATCACTGGCTCCTACCACCCACTATCTCATATTTCCTGCACCAGGAAGTCCTTCCTGGAGTCTAACCTGGGTGCCTCCTGCTGTCTCTTACCCTGAAATCAGGGAAAGTGGAACAAAGATGGCCCCTGCCCCATGCCCTGTCTTTGAAGACTGTGTTCCACGGGACTGTGGCATTTCTCTGGGGCTCCGAAGTGTGGGTTGCTTCTGGGGGCAGAAGCAGGAGTCCCAGACACTGGGGAGGAAGGAGGAGGGATTCTCTCGGGCCACCTCCCAGAGGAGACTTGGACGGTGCCTGCAGACCCTTCCATTTCCTACTGAGTGTGGGACAGGTGAAGAGTGAGCTGGGATGAAGGCAGGGACTGCGAGCCCCTCGGGGGGCAGGCGGGGGGTGGGGTCTGTGGCTTCTGATGCTGATGAATTCTTTGGGGGAATTTGAGGCTCTGCCTCTGGCAGCACCAAGAAGTCCCGGGATCCGGAAATCCCCAAGTGGCCCTTGCACCCCTGCGGAGGATGAAATTGAGGGGAAAGGACACAGGCTTGCACCCATTCCCTGAAATGGAGGCATTCAGTTCCTCATCGGGGTGAGAAGGGAGGGGGAATTCCAAAGACCCCGCTCCAGGGCTCTGGCACCAGACCCAGATCTTCCATTTCTTAGAAGCTTTCTGGGAGAGCCCTCCTGACTTCTGGTCTTTTCTGACTGAGTTTGGCAGGTGGGCCAGAGTGTGACCACGATGGGAGATGCCGTAGACGGCACGCAGTTCAGCTTCTATGGCTCCCCTGCCTGGGAGATTGGGATGGAGAAAGCCCCTTGCCCCTGAGCCCACCTGAACTGCCTTTCTCA